>NC_080190.1:92919190-97919190 GCF_030028045.1 Hippopotamus amphibius kiboko
TAACGGCCCGAGTGAGGAGCTCGGGCCTTCAGCTGTGGACAGCTTTCCCACTGCCAAGCCTTGGAGGAGTTCGTGGAGGCTGGGGCCTGCAGCGTTTTCCATCAGAGAGCAATGGGTGCCCAAAGCCTCCCCTGTGGCTTGCGAGCCCCTTCCCACCCACACGCCCTTGGCACCCACTCTGTTGCCAGAGGGAAATCCTAAGCAGGACTCTCTAGCTTGTGCAGCCAGTGTGCCTCCTGCTTGGAAGTGGCCTCTGAAACTCATTTGGAGGGAGGCTTCTCCCCATGCTTGTCAGCCAGCACATGGTGCCATCGCTCCACCAAAAACTCTCTGCTTTGCCTTCAGCCATGGCTCTCCCTGCTGAGCTCTCTCTGCCTCAAGCAGAAACCCCAGTGTGCATCCAGCCTCCAGAAAGCAGAGTGTCTTTGCCTGAGCACTGCTTTGCTGGGGCAGCACCCTGAAGGCCTCCTAGGGCCTTCTCTGCCCTAACCCAGGCGTGCCATTCGGCCCATGCGGGAGCAACGTTCACCCTTGGCAGGGGCTCAGCGTGTGGGCTGTGTGTGGTTTCAATGCTGGGAAAGGGCAGATCCTGAAGCTGGGTGCCCTCCTGTGAATGGGGCCTGGCGGGCAGAGCCGGCATTCCCCGGGTGGGGATGGAGGAGATCTGGGGCCTTCAAGCTGCATGCACATCCCTGTCTGGCTGCCCCTCTTGCTTCTTCTCTGCTGCCAAGCCTCTCACACCACACGTGCGTCTCACTGGAAGGAGCATGCTGCTTGCCAGTCTTGGGCAGGGAATCATCCCACACGCCTCGTTACCTCGCAGGGGAGTGCACACTGACCCAGAGCCTCCAGAGGAACTGCTGTCTCTCCAGCCACAAAGGCCTGTAGCCTAGTCCATGACGGCCTGTTGCATGGAGGGCTTCTATGGGAGAGGCCATGCTTCCCTGGCAGGGGCTCCTTCTCACACTGCTTTCCATGGGGAAACACTGCATGTGCCAGGGATCTCCTGTGTGCACAAAATCTCTCCCAGTGCCTGAGGTGCAGGGAATCCTCTTCGGACACAGAGCAATGTTCTAGGCAGAGCTCCCATGCTGGGAGAGCTGCCACTGCCCCGACTGTCCAACTGCCTCAGGAACACACTTCTAGGGAGTGTGGGTCTGGCAGGCAGAATGGTCCCGAGTGAGGAGCTCGGGCCTTCGGCTGTGGACAGCTTTCCCACTGCCAAGCCTTGGAGGAGTTCGTGGAGGCTGGGGCCTGCAGCGTTTTCCATCGGAGAGCACTGGGTGCCCAAAGCCTCCCCTGTGGCTTGCAAGCCCCTTCCCACCCACAGGCCCTTGGCACCCACTCTGTTGCCAGAGGGAAGTCCTAAGCAGGACTCTCGAGCTTGTGCATCCAGAGTGCCTCCTGCTTGGAAATGGCCTCAGGAACTCCTTGGGAGTGAGGCTGCTCCCATGCTTGTCAGCCAGCGATGGTGCCATCGCTCCACCAAAATCTCTCTGCTTTGCCTTCAGCCAAGGCTCGCCCTGCTGAGCTCTCTCTGCCTCAAGCAGAGACTCCAGGGTGCGTCCAGCCTACAGAAAGCAGAGTGCCTTTGCCTGAGCACTGCTTTGCTGGGGCAGCACCCTGAAGGCCTCCTAGGGCCTTCTCTGCCCTAACCCAGGCGTGCCATTCGGCCCATGCGGGGAGCAAAGTTCCCCCTTGGCAGGGCTCAGCGTGTGGCCTGGCTGTGCTTTCACGGCTTGGGAAAGGGCAGATCCTGAAGCTGGGTGCCCTCCTGTGAATGGGGCCTGGCGGGCAGAGCCGGCATTCCGGGTGGGGATGGAGGAGATCTGGGTCTTCAAGCTGCATGCACATCCCCTGTCTGGCTGCCCCTCTTGCTTTTCTCTGCTGCCAAGCCTCTCACATCACACACGTGGGTCTCATTGGAAGGAGCAGGCTGCTTGCCATTCTTGGGCAGGGAATCATCCCACACGGCCTCGTTTCCTCGCAGGGGAGTGCACACTGACCCAGAGCCTCCAGAGGAGCTGTAGGCTCTCCAGCCACAAAGGCCTGTAGCTGAGTCCATGACAGCCTGCTGCATGGAGGGCTTCTATGGGAGAGGGCCTGCTTCCCTGGCAGGGGCTCCTTCTCACACTTGCTTTCCGTGGGGAAACACTGCGTGTGCCAGGGGTCTCCTGTGTGCACAAAATCTCTCCCCAGTGCCTGAGGTGCAGGGAATCCTCTTTGGACACAGAGCAGTGTTCTAGGCAGACCTCCCATGCTGGGAGAGCCTCCACTTCCCCAGCTGTCCAACTGCCTCAGGAACACACTTCTAGGGAGTGTGGGTCTGGCAGGCAGAACGGCCCGAGTGAGGAGCTCGGGCCTTCAGCTGTGGACAGCTTTCCCACTGCCAAGCCTTGGAGGAGTTCGTGGAGGCTGGGGCCTGCAGCGTTTTCCATCAGAGAGCACTGGGTGCCCAAAGCCTCCCCTGTGGCTTGCGAGCCCCTTCCCACCCACACGCCCTTGGCACCCACTCTGTTGCCAGAGGGAAATCCTAAGCAGGACTCTCTAGCTTGTGCAGCCAGTGTGCCTCCTGCTTGGAAGTGGCCTCTGAAACTCATTTGGAGGGAGGCTTCTCCATGCTTGTCAGCCAGCACGTGGTGCCATCGCTCACCAGGGAACACTCTGCTTTGCCTTCAGCCATGGCTCGCTCTGCTGAGCTCTCTCTGCCTCAAGCAGAAACCCCAGTGTGCGTCCAGCCTCCAGAAAGCAGAGTGCCTTTGCCTGAGCACTGCTTTGCAGGGGCAGCACCCTGAAGGCCTCCTAGGGCCTTCTCTGCCCTAACCCAGTCATGCCATTCGGCCCATGCGGGGAGCAACGTTCACCCTTGGCAGGGCTCAGCGTGTGGGCTGTGTGTGGTTTCATGGCTGGGAAAGGGCAGATCCTGAAGCTGGGTGCCCTCCTGTGAATGGGGCCTGGCGGGCAGAGCCGGCATTCCCGGGTGGGGATGGAGGAGATCTGGGGCCTTCAAGCTGCATGCACATCCCCTGTCTGGCTGCCCCTCTTGCTTCTTCTCTGCTGCCAAGCCTCTCACACCACACGTGCGTCTCATTGGAAGGAGCAGGCTGCTTGCCATTCTTGGGCAGGGAATCATCCACACGGCCTCGTTTCCTCGCAGGGGAGTGCACACTGACCAGAGCCTCCAGAGGAGCTGTAGGCTCTCCAGCCACAAAGGCCTGTAGCTGAGTCCTGACAGCCTGCTGCATGGAGGGCTTCTATGGGAGAGTGCCCTGCTTCCCTGGCAGGGGCTCCTTCTCACACTGCTTTCCGTGGGGAAACACTGCGTGTGCCAGGGGTCTCCTGTGTGCACAAAATCTCTCTCCAGTGCCTGAGGTGCAGGAATCCTCTTTGGACACAGAGCAGTGTTCTAGGCAGACCTCCCATGCTGGGAGAGCCTCCACTAACCCAGCTGTCCAACTGCCTCGGAACACACTTCTAGGGAGTGTGGGTCTGGCAGGCAGAACGGCCCGAGTGAGGAGCTCGGGCCTTCAGCTGTGGACAGCTTTCCCACTGCCAAGCCTTGGAGGAGTTCGTGGAGGCTGGGGCCTGCAGCGTTTTCCATCAGAGAGCACTGGGTGCCCAAAGCCTCCCCTGTGGCTTGCGAGCCCCTTCCACCCACACGCCCTTGGCACCCACTCTGTTGCCAGAGGGAAATCCTAAGCAGGACTCTCTAGCTTGTGCAGCCAGTGTGCCTCCTGCTTGGAACTGGCCTCTGAAACTCATTTGGAGGGAGGCTTCTCCCATGCTTGTCAGCCAGCACATGTGCCATCGCTTCACCCAAAAAACTCTCTGCTTTGCTTCAGCCATGGCTCTCCTGCTGAGCTCTCTCTGCCTCAAGCAGAAACCCCAGTGTGCGTCCAGCCTCCAGAAAGCAGAGTGCCTTTGCCTGAGCACTGCTTTGCTGGGGCAGCACCATGAAGGCCTCCTAGGGCCTTCTCTGCCCTAACCCAGGCGTGCCATTCGGCCCATGCGGGAGCAACGTTCACCCTTGGCAGGGCTCAGCGTGTGGGCTGTGTGTGGTTTCATGGCTGGGAAAGGGCAGATCCTGAAGCTGGGTGCCCTCCTGTGAATGGGGCCTGGCGGGCAGAGCCGGCATTCCGGGTGGGGATGGAGGAGATCTGGGGCCTTCAAGCTGCATGCACATCCCCTGTCTGGCTGCCCCTCTTGCTTCTTCTCTGCTGCCAAGCCTCTCACACCACACGTGCGTCTCACTGGAAGAGCATGCTGCTTGCCAGTCTTGGGCAGGGAATCATCCCACACGCCTCGTTACCTCGCAGGGGAGTGCACACTGACCCAGAGCCTCCAGAGGAGCTGCAGTCTCTCCAGCCACAAAGGCCTGTAGCCTAGTCCATGACGGCCTGTTGACATGGAGGCTTCTATGGAGAGTGCCATGCTTCCCTGGCAGGGGCTCCTTCTCACACTGCTTTCCGTGGGGAAACACTGCGTGTGCCAGGGGTCTCCTGTGTGCACAAAATCTCTCCCAGTGCCTGAGGTGCAGGGAATCCTCTTTGGACACAGAGCAGTGTTCTAGGCAGACCTCCCATGCTGGGAGAGCTCCACTTCCCCAGCTGTCCAACTGCCCTCAGGAACACACTTCTAGGGAGTGTGGGTCTGGCAGGCAGAACGGCCCGAGTGAGGAGCTCGGGCCTTCAGCTGTGGACAGCTTTCCCACTGCCAAGCCTTGGAGGAGTTCGTGGAGGCTGGGGCCTGCAGCGTTTTCCATCAGAGAGCAATGGGTGCCCAAAGCCTCCCCTGTGGCTTGCGAGCCCCTTCCCACCCACACGACCCTTGGCACCCACTCTGTTGCCAGAGGGAAATCCTAAGCAGGACTCTCTAGCTTGTGCAGCCAGTGTGCCTCCTGCTTGGAAGTGGCCTCTGAAACTCATTTGGAGGGAGGCTTCTCCCATGCTTGTCAGCCAGCACATGGTGCCATCGCTCCACCAAAAAACTCTCTGCTTTGCCTTCAGCCATGGCTCTCCCTGCTGAGCTCTCTCTGCTCAAGCAGAAACCCCAGTGTGCATCCAGCCTCCAGAAAGCAGAGTGTCTTTGCCTGAGCACTGCTTTGCTGGGGCAGCACCCTGAAGGCCTCCTAGGGCCTTCTCTGCCCTAACCCAGGCGTGCCATTCGGCCCATGCGGGGAGCAACGTTCACCCTTGGCAGGGCTCAGCGTGTGGGCTGTGTGTGGTTTCATGGCTGGGAAAGGGCAGATCCTGAAGCTGGGTGCCCTCCTGTGAATGGGGGCCTGGCGGGCAGAGCCGGCATTCCCGGGTGGGGATGGAGGAGATCTGGGGCCTTCAAGCTGCATGCACATCCCCTGTCCTGGCTGCCCCTCTTGCTTCTTCTCTGCTGCCAAGCCTCTCACACCACACGTGCGTCTCACTGGAAGGAGCATGCTGCTTGCCAGTCTTGGCAGGGAATCATCCCACAACGCCTCGTTACCTCGCAGGGAGTGCACACTGACCCAGAGCCTCCAGAGGAACTGCTGTCTCTCCAGCCACAAAGGCCTGTAGCCTAGTCCATGACGGCCTGTTGCATGGAGGGCTTCTATGGGAGAGGGCCATGCTTCCCTGGCAGGGGCTCCTTCTCACACTGCTTTCCATGGGGAAACACTGCATGTGCCAGGGATCTCCTGTGTGCACAAATCTCTCCCCAGTCGCCTGAGGTGCAGGGAATCCTCTTCGGACACAGAGCAATGTTCTAGGCAGAGCTCCCATGCTGGGAGAGCTGCCACTGCCCCGACTGTCCAACTGCCTCAGGACACACTTCTAGGGAGTGGGTCTGGCAGGCAGAATGGTCCGAGTGAGGAGCTCGGGCCTTCGGCTGTGGACAGCTTTCCCACTGCCAAGCCTTGGAGGAGTTCGTGGAGGCTGGGGCCTGCAGCGTTTTTCCATCAGAGAGCACTGGGTGCCCAAAGCCTCCCCTGTGGCTTGCAAGCCCCTTCCCACCCACAGGCCCTTGGCACCCACTCTGTTGCCAGAGGGAAGTCCTAAGCAGGACTCTCGAGCTTGTGCATCCAGAGTGCCTCCTGCTTGGAAATGGCCTCAGGAACTCCTTGGGAGTGAGGCTGCTCCCATGCTTGTCAGCCAGCAGATGGTGCCATCGCTCCACCAAAATCTCTCTGCTTTGCCTTCAGCCAAGGCTCGCCCTGCTGAGCTCTCTCTGCCTCAAGCAGAGACTCCAGGGTGCGTCAGCCTACAGAAAGCAGAGTGCCTTTGCCTGAGCACTGCTTTGCTGGGGCAGCACCCTGAAGGCCTCCTAGGGCCTTCTCTGCCCTAACCCAGGCGTGCCATTCGGCCCATGCGGGGAGCAAAGTTCCCCCTTGGCAGGGCTCAGCGTGTGGCCTGGCTGTGCTTTCACGGCTGGGAAAGGGCAGATCCTGAAGCTGGGTGCCCTCCTGTGAATGGGGCCTGGCGGGCAGAGCCGGCATTCCCGGGTGGGGATGGAGGAGATCTGGGTCTTCAAGCTGCATGCACATCCCCTGTCTGGCTGCCCCTCTTGCTTTTTCTCTGCTGCCAAGCCTCTCACATCACACGTGGGTCTCATTGGAAGGAGCAGGCTGCTTGCCATTCTTGGGCAGGGAATCATCCCACACGGCCTCGTTTCCTCGCAGGGGAGTGCACACTGACCCAGAGCCTCCAGAGGAGCTGTAGGCTCTCCAGCCACAAAGGCCTGTAGCTGAGTCCATGACAGCCTGCTGCATGGAGGGCTTCTATGGGAGAGGGCCCTGCTTCCCTGGCAGGGGCTCCTTCTCACACTGCTTTCCGTGGGGAAACACTGCGTGTGCCAGGGGTCTCCTGTGTGCACAAAATCTCTCCCCAGTGCCTGAGGTGCAGGGAATCCTCTTTGGACACAGAGCAGTGTTCTAGGCAGACCTCCCATGCTGGGAGAGCCTCCACTTCCCCAGCTGTCCAACTGCCTCAGGAACACACTTCTAGGGAGTGTGGGTCTGGCAGGCAGAACGGCCCGAGTGAGGAGCTCGGGCCTTCAGCTGTGGACAGCTTTCCCACTGCCAAGCCTTGGAGGAGTTCGTGGAGGCTGGGGCCTGCAGCGTTTTCCATCAGAGAGCACTGGGTGCCCAAAGCCTCCCCTGTGGCTTGCGAGCCCCTTCCCACCCACACGCCCTTGGCACCCACTCTGTTGCCAGAGGGAAATCCTAAGCAGGACTCTCTAGCTTGTGCAGCCAGTGTGCCTCCTGCTTGGAAGTGGCCTCTGAAACTCATTTGGAGGGAGGCTTCTCCCATGCTTGTCAGCCAGCACGTGGTGCCATCGCTCCACCAGGGAACACTCTGCTTTGCCTTCAGCCATGGCTCGCTCTGCTGAGCTCTCTCTGCCTCAAGCAGAAACCCCAGTGTGCGTCCAGCCTCCAGAAAGCAGAGTGCCTTTGCCTGAGCACTGCTTTGCAGGGGCAGCACCCTGAAGGCCTCCTAGGGCCTTCTCTGCCCTAACCCAGTCATGCCATTCGGCCCATGCGGGGAGCAACGTTCACCCTTGGCAGGGCTCAGCGTGTGGGCTGTGTGTGGTTTCATGGCTGGGAAAGGGCAGATCCTGAAGCTGGGTGCCCTCCTGTGAATGGGGCCTGGCGGGCAGAGCCGGCATTCCCGGGTGGGGATGGAGGAGATCTGGGGCCTTCAAGCTGCATGCACATCCCCTGTCTGGCTGCCCCTCTTGCTTCTTCTCTGCTGCCAAGCCTCTCACACCACACGTGCGTCTCATTGGAAGGAGCAGGCTGCTTGCCATTCTTGGGCAGGGAATCATCCCACACGGCCTCGTTTCCTCGAAGGGGAGTGCACACTGACCCAGAGCCTCCAGAGGAGCTGTAGGCTCTCCAGCCACAAAGGCCTGTAGCTGAGTCCATGACAGCCTGCTGCATGGAGGGCTTCTATGGGAGAGTGCCCTGCTTCCCTGGCAGGGGCTCCTTCTCACACTGCTTTCCGTGGGGAAACACTGCGTGTGCCAGGGGTCTCCTGTGTGCACAAAATCTCTCTCCAGTGCCTGAGGTGCAGGGAATCCTCTTTGGACACAGAGCAGTGTTCTAGGCAGACCTCCCATGCTGGGAGAGCCTCCACTAACCCAGCTGTCCAACTGCCTCCGGAACACACTTCTAGGGAGTGTGGGTCTGGCAGGCAGAACGGCCCGAGTGAGGAGCTCGGGCCTTCAGCTGTGGACAGCTTTCCCACTGCCAAGCCTTGGAGGAGTTCGTGGAGGCTGGGGCCTGCAGCGTTTTCCATCAGAGAGCACTGGGTGCCCAAAGCCTCCCCTGTGGCTTGCGAGCCCCTTCCCACCCACACGCCCTTGGCACCCACTCTGTTGCCAGAGGGAAATCCTAAGCAGGACTCTCTAGCTTGTGCAGCCAGTGTGCCTCCTGCTTGGAACTGGCCTCTGAAACTCATTTGGAGGGAGGCTTCTCCCATGCTTGTCAGCCAGCACATGGTGCCATCGCTTCACCAAAAAACTCTCTGCTTTGCCTTCAGCCATGGCTCTCCCTGCTGAGCTCTCTCTGCCTCAAGCAGAAACCCCAGTGTGCGTCCAGCCTCCAGAAAGCAGAGTGCCTTTGCCTGAGCACTGCTTTGCTGGGGCAGCACCATGAAGGCCTCCTAGGGCCTTCTCTGCCCTAACCCAGGCGTGCCATTCGGCCCATGCGGGGAGCAACGTTCACCCTTGGCAGGGCTCAGCGTGTGGGCTGTGTGTGGTTTCATGGCTGGGAAAGGGCAGATCCTGAAGCTGGGTGCCCTCCTGTGAATGGGGCCTGGCGGGCAGAGCCGGCATTCCCGGGTGGGGATGGAGGAGATCTGGGGCCTTCAAGCTGCATGCACATCCCCTGTCTGGCTGCCCCTCTTGCTTCTTCTCTGCTGCCAAGCCTCTCACACCACACGTGCGTCTCACTGGAAGGAGCATGCTGCTTGCCAGTCTTGGGCAGGGAATCATCCCACACGCCTCGTTACCTCGCAGGGGAGTGCACACTGACCCAGAGCCTCCAGAGGAGCTGCAGTCTCTCCAGCCACAAAGGCCTGTAGCCTAGTCCATGACGGCCTGTTGCATGGAGGGCTTCTATGGGAGAGGGCCATGCTTCCCTGGCAGGGGCTCCTTCTCACACTGCTTTCCATGGGGAAACACTGCATGTGCCAGGGATCTCCTGTGTGCACAAAATCTCTCCCCAGTGCCTGAGGTGCAGGGAATCCTCTTCGGACACAGAGCAATGTTCTAGGCAGAGCTCCCATGCTGGGAGAGCTGCCACTGCCCCGACTGTCCAACTGCCTCAGGAACACACTTCTAGGGAGTGTGGGTCTGGCAGGCAGAATGGTCCGAGTGAGGAGCTCGGGCCTTCGGCTGTGGACAGCTTTCCCACTGCCAAGCCTTGGAGGAGTTCGTGGAGGCTGGGGCCTGCAGCGTTTTCCATCAGAGAGCACTGGGTGCCCAAAGCCTCCCCTGTGGCTTGCAAGCCCCTTCCCACCCACAGGCCCTTGGCACCCACTCTGTTGCCAGAGGGAAGTCCTAAGCAGGACTCTCGAGCTTGTGCATCCAGAGTGCCTCCTGCTTGGAAATGGCCTCAGGAACTCCTTGGGAGTGAGGCTGCTCCCATGCTTGTCAGCCAGCAGATGGTGCCATCGCTCCACCAAAAAACTCTCTGCTTTGCCTTCAGCCAAGGCTCGCCCTGCTGAGCTCTCTCTGCCTCAAGCAGAGACTCCAGGGTGCGTCCAGCCTACAGAAAGCAGAGTGCCTTTGCCTGAGCACTGCTTTGCTGGGGCAGCACCCTGAAGGCCTCCTAGGGCCTTCTCTGCCCTAACCCAGGCGTGCCATTCGGCCCATGCGGGGAGCAAAGTTCCCCCTTGGCAGGGCTCAGCGTGTGGCCTGGGTGTGCTTTCACGGCTGGGAAAGGGCAGATCCTGAAGCTGGGTGCCCTCCTGTGAATGGGGCCTGGCGGGCAGAGCCGGCATTCCCGGGTGGGGATGGAGGAGATCTGGGGCCTTCAAGCTGCATGCACATCCCCTGTCTGGCTGCCCCTCTTGCTTTTTCTCTGCTGCCAAGCCTCTCACATCACACGTGGGTCTCATTGGAAGGAGCAGGCTGCTTGCCATTCTTGGGCAGGGAATCATCCCACACGGCCTCGTTTCCTCGCAGGGGAGTGCACACTGACCCAGAGCCTCCAGAGGAGCTGTAGGCTCTCCAGCCACAAAGGCCTGTAGCTGAGTCCATGACAGCCTGCTGCATAGAGGGCTTCTATGGGAGAGGGCCCTGCTTCCCTGGCAGGGGCTCCTTCTCACACTGCTTTCCGTGGGGAAACACTGCGTGTGCCAGGGGTCTCCTGTGTGCACAAAATCTCTCCCCAGTGCCTGAGGTGCAGGGAATCCTCTTTGGACACAGAGCAGTGTTCTAGGCAGACCTCCCATGCTGGGAGAGCCTCCACTTCCCCAGCTGTCCAACTGCCTCAGGAACACACTTCTAGGGAGTGTGGGTCTGGCAGGCAGAACGGCCCGAGTGAGGAGCTCGGGCCTTCAGCTGTGGACAGCTTTCCCACTGCCAAGCCTTGGAGGAGTTCGTGGAGGCTGGGGCCTGCAGCGTTTTCCATCAGAGAGCACTGGGTGCCCAAAGCCTCCCCTGTGGCTTGCGAGCCCCTTCCCACCCACACGCCCTTGGCACCCACTCTGTTGCCAGAGGGAAATCCTAAGCAGGACTCTCTAGCTTGTGCAGCCAGTGTGCCTCCTGCTTGGAAGTGGCCTCTGAAACTCATTTGGAGGGAGGCTTCTCCCATGCTTGTCAGCCAGCACATGGTGCCATCGCTCCACCAAAAATCTCTCTGCTTTGCCTTCAGCCATGGCTCTCCCTGCTGAGCTCTCTCTGCCTCAAGCAGAAACCCCAGTGTGCGTCCAGCCTCCAGAAAGTAGAGTGTCTTTGCCTGAGCACTGCTTTGCTGGGGCAGCACCCTGAAGGCCTCCTAGGGCCTTCTCTGCCCTAACCCAGGCGTGCCATTCGGCCCATGCGGGGAGCAACGTTCACCCTTGGCAGGGCTCAGCGTGTGGGCTGTGTGTGGTTTCATGGCTGGGAAAGGGCAGATCCTGAAGCTGGGTGCCCTCCTGTGAATGGGGCCTGGCGGGCAGAGCCGGCATTCCCGGGTGGGGATGGAGGAGATCTGGGGCCTTCAAGCTGCATGCACATCCCCTGTCTGGCTGCCCCTCTTGCTTCTTCTCTGCTGCCAAGCCTCTCACACCACACGTGCGTCTCACTGGAAGGAGCATGCTGCTTGCCAGTCTTGGGCAGGGAATCATCCCACACGCCTCGTTACCTCGCAGGGGAGTGCACACTGACCCAGAGCCTCCAGAGGAGCTGCAGTCTCTCCAGCCACAAAGGCCTGTAGCCTAGTCCATGACGGCCTGTTGCATGGAGGGCTTCTATGGGAGAGGGCCATGCTTCCCTGGCAGGGGCTCCTTCTCACACTGCTTTCCATGGGGAAGCACTGCATGTGCCAGGGATCTCCTGTGTGCACAAAATCTCTCCCCAGTGCCTGAGGTGCAGGGAATCCTCTTCGGACACAGAGCAATGTTCTAGGCAGAGCTCCCATGCTGGGAGAGCTGCCACTGCCCCGACTGTCCAACTGCCTCAGGAACACACTTCTAGGGAGTGTGGGTCTGGCAGGCAGAATGGTCCGAGTGAGGAGCTCGGGCCTTCGGCTGTGGACAGCTTTCCCACTGCCAAGCCTTGGAGGAGTTCGTGGAGGCTGGGGCCTGCAGCGTTTTCCATCGCAGAGCACTGGGTGCCCAAAGCCTCCCCTGTGGCTTGCAAGCCCCTTCCCACCCACAGGCCCTTGGCACCCACTCTGTTGCCAGAGGGAAGTCCTAAGCAGGACTCTCGAGCTTGTGCATCCAGAGTGCCTCCTGCTTGGAAATGGCCTCAGGAACTCCTTGGGAATGAGGCTGCTCCCATGCTTGTCAGCCAGCAGATGGTGCCATCGCTCCACCAAAAAACTCTCTGCTTTGCCTTCAGCCAAGGCTCGCCCTGCTGAGCTCTCTCTGCCTCAAGCAGAGACTCCAGGGTGCGTCCAGCCTACAGAAAGCAGAGTGCCTTTGCCTGAGCACTGCTTTGCTGGGGCAGCACCCTGAAGGCCTCCTAGGGCCTTCTCTGCCCTAACCCAGGCGTGCCATTCGGCCCATGCGGGGAGCAAAGTTCCCCCTTGGCAGGGCTCAGCGTGTGGCCTGGGTGTGCTTTCATGGCTGGGAAAGGGCAGATCCTGAAGCTGGGTGCCCTCCTGTGAATGGGGCCTGGCGGGCAGAGCCGGCATTCCCGGGTGGGGATGGAGGAGATCTGGGGCCTTCAAGCTGCATGCACATCCCCTGTCTGGCTGCCCCTCTTGCTTTTTCTCTGCTGCCAAGCCTCTCACATCACACGTGGGTCTCATTGGAAGGAGCAGGCTGCTTGCCATTCTTGGGCAGGGAATCATCCCACACGGCCTCGTTTCCTCGCAGGGGAGTGCACACTGACCCAGAGCCTCCAGAGGAGCTGTAGGCTCTCCAGCCACAAAGGCCTGTAGCTGAGTCCATGACAGCCTGCTGCATAGAGGGCTTCTATGGGAGAGGGCCCTGCTTCCCTGGCAGGGGCTCCTTCTCACACTGCTTTCCGTGGGGAAACACTGCGTGTGCCAGGGGTCTCCTGTGTGCACAAAATCTCTCCCCAGTGCCTGAGGTGCAGGGAATCCTCTTCGGACACAGAGCAGTGTTCTAGGCAGACCTCCCATGCTGGGAGAGCCTCCACTTCCCCAGCTGTCCAACTGCCTCAGGAACACACTTCTAGGGAGTGTGGGTCTGGCAGGCAGAACGGCCCGAGTGAGGAGCTCGGGCCTTCAGCTGTGGACAGCTTTCCCACTGCCAAGCCTTGGAGGAGTTCGTGGAGGCTGGGGCCTGCAGCGTTTTCCATCAGAGAGCACTGGGTGCCCAAAGCCTCCCCTGTGGCTTGCGAGCCCCTTCCCACCCACACGCCCTTGGCACCCACTCTGTTGCCAGAGGGAAATCCTAAGCAGGACTCTCTAGCTTGTGCAGCCAGTGTGCCTCCTGCTTGGAAGTGGCCTCTGAAACTCATTTGGAGGGAGGCTTCTCCCATGCTTGTCAGCCAGCACGTGGTGCCATCGCTCCACCAGGGAACACTCTGCTTTGCCTTCAGCCATGGCTCGCTCTGCTGAGCTCTCTCTGCCTCAAGCAGAAACCCCAGTGTGCGTCCAGCCTCCAGAAAGCAGAGTGCCTTTGCCTGAGCACTGCTTTGCTGGGGCAGCACCCTGAAGGCCTCCTAGGGCCTTCTCTGCCCTAACCCAGTCGTGCCATTCGGCCCATGCGGGGAGCAACGTTCACCCTTGGCAGGGCTCAGCGTGTGGGCTGTGTGTGGTTTCATGGCTGGGAAAGGGCAGATCCTGAAGCTGGGTGCCCTCCTGTGAATGGGGCCTGGCGGGCAGAGCCGGCATTCCCGGGTGGGGATGGAGGAGATCTGGGGCCTTCAAGCTGCATGCACATCCCCTGTCTGGCTGCCCCTCTTGCTTCTTCTCTGCTGCCAAGCCTCTCACACCACACGTGCGTCTCATTGGAAGGAGCAGGCTGCTTGCCATTCTTGGGCAGGGAATCATCCCACACGGCCTCGTTTCCTCGCAGGGGAGTGCACACTGACCCAGAGCCTCCAGAGGAGCTGTAGGCTCTCCAGCCACAAAGGCCTGTAGCTGAGTCCATGACAGCCTGCTGCATGGAGGGCTTCTCTGGGAGAGTGCCCTGCTTCCCTGGCAGGGGCTCCTTCTCACACTGCTTTCCGTGGGGAAACACTGCGTGTGCCAGGGGTCTCCTGTGTGCACAAAATCTCTCTCCAGTGCCTGAGGTGCAGGGAATCCTCTTTGGACACAGAGCAGTGTTCTAGGCAGACCTCCCATGCTGGGAGAGCCTCCACTAACCCAGCTGTCCAACTGCCTCAGGAACACACTTCTAGGGAGTGTGGGTCTGGCAGGCAGAACGGCCCGAGTGAGGAGCTTGGGCCTTCAGCTGTGGACAGCTTTCCCACTGCCAAGCCTTGGAGGAGTTCGTGGAGGCTGGGGCCTGCAGCGTTTTCCATCAGAGAGCACTGGGTGCCCAAAGCCTCCCCTGTGGCTTGCGAGCCCCTTCCCACCCACACGCCCTTGGCACCCACTCTGTTGCCAGAGGGAAATCCTAAGCAGGACTCTCTAGCTTGTGCAGCCAGTGTGCCTCCTGCTTGGAACTGGCCTCTGAAACTCATTTGGAGGGAGGCTTCTCCCATGCTTGTCAGCCAGCACATGGTGCCATCGCTTCACCAAAAAACTCTCTGCTTTGCCTTCAGACATGGCTCTCCCTGCTGAGCTCTCTCTGCCTCAAGCAGAAACCCCAGTGTGCATCCAGCCTCCAGAAAGCAGAGTGTCTTTGCCTGAGCACTGCTTTGCTGGGGCAGCACCCTAAAGGCCTCCTAGGGCCTTCTCTGCCCTAACCCAGGCGTGCCATTCGGCCCATGCGGGGAGCAACGTTCACCCTTGGCAGGGCTCAGCGTGTGGGCTGTGTGTGGTTTCATGGCTGGGAAAGGGCAGATCCTGAAGCTGGGTGCCCTCCTGTGAATGGGGCCTGGCGGGCAGAGCCGGCATTCCCGGGGGGAATGGAGGAGATCTGGGGCCTTCAAGCTGCATGCACATCCCCTGTCTGGCTGCCCCCTTGCTTCTTCTCTGCTGCCAAGCCTCTCACACCACACGTGCGTCTCATTGGAAGGAGCAGGCTGCTTGCCATTCTTGGGCATGGAATCATCCCACACGGCCTCGTTTCCTCGCAGGGGAGTGCACACTGACCCAGAGCCTCCAGAGGAGCTGTAGGCTCTCCAGCCACAAAGGCCTGTAGCTGAGTCCATGACAGCCTGCTGCATGGAGGGCTTCTATGGGAGAGTGCCCTGCTTCCCTGGCAGGGGCTCCTTCTCACACTGCTTTCCGTGGGGAAACACTGCGTGTGCCAGGGGTCTCCTGTGTGCACAAAATCTCTCCCCAGTGCCTGAGGTGCAGGGAATCCTCTTTGGACACAGAGCAGTGTTCTAGGCAGACCTCCCATGCTGGGAGAGCCTCCACTTCCCCAGCTGTCCAACTGCCTCAGGAACACACTTCTAGGGAGTGTGGGTCTGGCAGGCAGAACGGCCCGAGTGAGGAGCTCGGGCCTTCAGCTGTGGACAGCTTTCCCACTGCCAAGCCTTGGAGGAGTTCGTGGAGGCTGGGGCCTGCAGCGTTTTCCATCAGAGAGCAATGGGTGCCCAAAGCCTCCCCTGTGGCTTGCGAGCCCCTTCCCACCCACACGCCCTTGGCACCCACTCTGTTGCCAGAGGGAAATCCTAAGCAGGACTCTCTAGCTTGTGCAGCCAGTGTGCCTCCTGCTTGGAAGTGGCCTCTGAAACTCATTTGGAGGGAGGCTTCTCCCATGCTTGTCAGCCAGCACATGGTGCCATCGCTCCACCAAAAAACTCTCTGCTTTGCCTTCAGCCATGGCTCTCCCTGCTGAGCTCTCTCTGCCTCAAGCAGAAACCCCAGTGTGCGTCCAGCCTCCAGAAAGCAGAGTGTCTTTGCCTGAGCACTGCTTTGCTGGGGCAGCACCCTGAAGGCCTCCTAGGGCCTTCTCTGCCCTAACCCAGGCGTGCCATTCGGCCCATGCGGGGAGCAACGTTCACCCTTGGCAGGGCTCAGCGTGTGGGCTGTGTGTGGTTTCATGGCTGGGAAAGGGCAGATCCTGAAGCTGGGTGCCCTCCTGTGAATGGGGCCTGGCGGGCAGAGCCGGCATTCCCGGGTGGGGATGGAGGAGATCTGGGGCCTTCAAGCTGCATGCACATCCCCTGTCTGGCTGCCCCTCTTGCTTCTTCTCTGCTGCCAAGCCTCTCACACCACACGTGCATCTCATTGGAAGGAGCAGGCTGCTTGCCATTCTTGGGCAGGGAATCATCCCACACGGCCTCGTTTCCTCGCAGGGGAGTGCACACTGACCCAGAACCTCCAGAGGAGCTGTAGGCTCTCCAGCCACAAAGGCCTGTAGCTGAGTCCATGACAGCCTGCTGCATGGAGGGCTTCTATGGGAGAGTGCCCTGCTTCCCTGGCAGGGGCTCCTTCTCACACTGCTTTCCGTGGGGAAACACTGCGTGTGCCAGGGGTCTCCTGTGTGCACAAAATCTCTCCCCAGTGCCTGAGGTGCAGGGAATCCTCTTTGGACACAGAGCAGTGTTCTAGGCAGACCTCCCATGCTGGGAGAGCCTCCACTTCCCCAGCTGTCCAACTGCCTCAGGAACACACTTCTAGGGAGTGTGGGTCTGGCAGGCAGAACGGCCCGAGTGAGGAGCTCGGGCCTTCAGCTGTGGACAGCTTTCCCACTGCCAAGCCTTGGAGGAGTTCGTGGAGGCTGGGGCCTGCAGCGTTTTCCATCAGAGAGCAATGGGTGCCCAAAGCCTCCCCTGTGGCTTGCGAGCCCCTTCCCACCCACACGCCCTTGGCACCCACTCTGTTGCCAGAGGGAAATCCTAAGCAGGACTCTCTAGCTTGTGCAGCCAGTGTGCCTCCTGCTTGGAAGTGGCCTCTGAAACTCATTTGGAGGGAGGCTTCTCCCATGCTTGTCAGCCAGCACATGGTGCCATCGCTCCACCAAAAAACTCTCTGCTTTGCCTTCAGCCATGGCTCTCCCTGCTGAGCTCTCTCTGCCTCAAGCAGAAACCCCAGTGTGCATCCAGCCTCCAGAAAGCAGAGTGTCTTTGCCTGAGCACTGCTTTGCTGGGGCAGCACCCTGAAGGCCTCCTAGGGCCTTCTCTGCCCTAACCCAGGCGTGCCATTCGGCCCATGCGGGGAGCAACGTTCACCCTTGGCAGGGCTCAGCGTGTGGGCTGTGTGTGGTTTCATGGCTGGGAAAGGGCAGATCCTGAAGCTGGGTGCCCTCCTGTGAATGGGGCCTGGCGGGCAGAGCCGGCATTCCCGGGTGGGGATGGAGGAGATCTGGGGCCTTCAAGCTGCATGCACATCCCCTGTCTGGCTGCCCCTCTTGCTTCTTCTCTGCTGCCAAGCCTCTCACACCACACGTGCGTCTCACTGGAAGGAGCATGCTGCTTGCCAGTCTTGGGCAGGGAATCATCCCACACGCCTCGTTACCTCGCAGGGGAGTGCACACTGACCCAGAGCCTCCAGAGGAACTGCTGTCTCTCCAGCCACAAAGGCCTGTAGCCTAGTCCATGACGGCCTGTTGCATGGAGGGCTTCTATGGGAGAGGGCCATGCTTCCCTGGCAGGGGCTCCTTCTCACACTGCTTTCCATGGGGAAACACTGCATGTGCCAGGGATCTCCTGTGTGCACAAAATCTCTCCCCAGTGCCTGAGGTGCAGGGAATCCTCTTCGGACACAGAGCAATGTTCTAGGCAGAGCTCCCATGCTGGGAGAGCTGCCACTGCCCCGACTGTCCAACTGCCTCAGGAACACACTTCTAGGGAGTGTGGGTCTGGCAGGCAGAATGGTCCGAGTGAGGAGCTCGGGCCTTCGGCTGTGGACAGCTTTCCCACTGCCAAGCCTTGGAGGAGTTCGTGGAGGCTCGGGCCTGCAGCGTTTTCCATCGGAGAGCACTGGGTGCCCAAAGCCTCCCCTGTGGCTTGCAAGCCCCTTCCCACCCACAGGCCCTTGGCACCCACTCTGTTGCCAGAGGGAAGTCCTAAGCAGGACTCTCGAGCTTGTGCATCCAGAGTGCCTCCTGCTTGGAAATGGCCTCAGGAACTCCTTGGGAGTGAGGCTGCTCCCATGCTTGTCAGCCAGCAGATGGTGCCATCGCTCCACCAAAATCTCTCTGCTTTGCCTTCAGCCAAGGCTCGCCCTGCTGAGCTCTCTCTGCCTCAAGCAGAGACTCCAGGGTGCGTCCAGCCTACAGAAAGCAGAGTGCCTTTGCCTGAGCACTGCTTTGCTGGGGCAGCACCCTGAAGGCCTCCTAGGGCCTTCTCTGCCCTAACCCAGGCGTGCCATTCGGCCCATGCGGGGAGCAAAGTTCCCCCTTGGCAGGGCTCAGCGTGTGGCCTGGCTGTGCTTTCACGGCTGGGAAAGGGCAGATCCTGAAGCTGGGTGCCCTCCTGTGAATGGGGCCTGGCGGGCAGAGCCGGCATTCCCGGGTGGGGATGGAGGAGATCTGGGTCTTCAAGCTGCATGCACATCCCCTGTCTGGCTGCCCCTCTTGCTTTTTCTCTGCTGCCAAGCCTCTCACATCACACGTGGGTCTCATTGGAAGGAGCAGGCTGCTTGCCATTCTTGGGCAGGGAATCATCCCACACGGCCTCGTTTCCTCGCAGGGGAGTGCACACTGACCCAGAGCCTCCAGAGGAGCTGTAGGCTCTCCAGCCACAAAGGCCTGTAGCTGAGTCCATGACAGCCTGCTGCATGGAGGGCTTCTATGGGAGAGGGCCCTGCTTCCCTGGCAGGGGCTCCTTCTCACACTGCTTTCCGTGGGGAAACACTGCGTGTGCCAGGGGTCTCCTGTGTGCACAAAATCTCTCCCCAGTGCCTGAGGTGCAGGGAATCCTCTTTGGACACAGAGCAGTGTTCTAGGCAGACCTCCCATGCTGGGAGAGCCTCCACTTCCCCAGCTGTCCAACTGCCTCAGGAACACACTTCTAGGGAGTGTGGGTCTGGCAGGCAGAACGGCCCGAGTGAGGAGCTCGGGCCTTCAGCTGTGGACAGCTTTCCCACTGCCAAGCCTTGGAGGAGTTCGTGGAGGCTGGGGCCTGCAGCGTTTTCCATCAGAGAGCACTGGGTGCCCAAAGCCTCCCCTGTGGCTTGCGAGCCCCTTCCCACCCACACGCCCTTGGCACCCACTCTGTTGCCAGAGGGAAATCCTAAGCAGGACTCTCTAGCTTGTGCAGCCAGTGTGCCTCCTGCTTGGAAGTGGCCTCTGAAACTCATTTGGAGGGAGGCTTCTCCCATGCTTGTCAGCCAGCACGTGGTGCCATCGCTCCACCAGGGAACACTCTGCTTTGCCTTCAGCCATGGCTCGCTCTGCTGAGCTCTCTCTGCCTCAAGCAGAAACCCCAGTGTGCGTCCAGCCTCCAGAAAGCAGAGTGCCTTTGCCTGAGCACTGCTTTGCAGGGGCAGCACCCTGAAGGCCTCCTAGGGCCTTCTCTGCCCTAACCCAGTCATGCCATTCGGCCCATGCGGGGAGCAACGTTCACCCTTGGCAGGGCTCAGCGTGTGGGCTGTGTGTGGTTTCATGGCTGGGAAAGGGCAGATCCTGAAGCTGGGTGCCCTCCTGTGAATGGGGCCTGGCGGGCAGAGCCGGCATTCCCGGGTGGGGATGGAGGAGATCTGGGGCCTTCAAGCTGCATGCACATCCCCTGTCTGGCTGCCCCTCTTGCTTCTTCTCTGCTGCCAAGCCTCTCACACCACACGTGCGTCTCATTGGAAGGAGCAGGCTGCTTGCCATTCTTGGGCAGGGAATCATCCCACACGGCCTCGTTTCCTCGCAGGGGAGTGCACACTGACCCAGAGCCTCCAGAGGAGCTGTAGGCTCTCCAGCCACAAAGGCCTGTAGCTGAGTCCATGACAGCCTGCTGCATGGAGGGCTTCTATGGGAGAGTGCCCTGCTTCCCTGGCAGGGGCTCCTTCTCACACTGCTTTCCGTGGGGAAACACTGCGTGTGCCAGGGGTCTCCTGTGTGCACAAAATCTCTCTCCAGTGCCTGAGGTGCAGGGAATCCTCTTTGGACACAGAGCAGTGTTCTAGGCAGACCTCCCATGCTGGGAGAGCCTCCACTAACCCAGCTGTCCAACTGCCTCCGGAACACACTTCTAGGGAGTGTGGGTCTGGCAGGCAGAACGGCCCGAGTGAGGAGCTCGGGCCTTCAGCTGTGGACAGCTTTCCCACTGCCAAGCCTTGGAGGAGTTCGTGGAGGCTGGGGCCTGCAGCGTTTTCCATCAGAGAGCACTGGGTGCCCAAAGCCTCCCCTGTGGCTTGCGAGCCCCTTCCCACCCACACGCCCTTGGCACCCACTCTGTTGCCAGAGGGAAATCCTAAGCAGGACTCTCTAGCTTGTGCAGCCAGTGTGCCTCCTGCTTGGAACTGGCCTCTGAAACTCATTTGGAGGGAGGCTTCTCCCATGCTTGTCAGCCAGCACATGGTGCCATCGCTTCACCAAAAAACTCTCTGCTTTGCCTTCAGCCATGGCTCTCCCTGCTGAGCTCTCTCTGCCTCAAGCAGAAACCCCAGTGTGCGTCCAGCCTCCAGAAAGCAGAGTGCCTTTGCCTGAGCACTGCTTTGCTGGGGCAGCACCATGAAGGCCTCCTAGGGCCTTCTCTGCCCTAACCCAGGCGTGCCATTCGGCCCATGCGGGGAGCAACGTTCACCCTTGGCAGGGCTCAGCGTGTGGGCTGTGTGTGGTTTCATGGCTGGGAAAGGGCAGATCCTGAAGCTGGGTGCCCTCCTGTGAATGGGGCCTGGCGGGCAGAGCCGGCATTCCCGGGTGGGGATGGAGGAGATCTGGGGCCTTCAAGCTGCATGCACATCCCCTGTCTGGCTGCCCCTCTTGCTTCTTCTCTGCTGCCAAGCCTCTCACACCACACGTGCGTCTCACTGGAAGGAGCATGCTGCTTGCCAGTCTTGGGCAGGGAATCATCCCACACGCCTCGTTACCTCGCAGGGGAGTGCACACTGACCCAGAGCCTCCAGAGGAGCTGCAGTCTCTCCAGCCACAAAGGCCTGTAGCCTAGTCCATGACGGCCTGTTGCATGGAGGGCTTCTATGGGAGAGGGCCCTGCTTCCCTGGCAGGGGCTCCTTCTCACACTGCTTTCCGTGGGGAAACACTGCGTGTGCCAGGGGTCTCCTGTGTGCACAAAATCTCTCCCCAGTGCCTGAGGTGCAGGGAATCCTCTTTGGACACAGAGCAGTGTTCTAGGCAGACCTCCCATGCTGGGAGAGCCTCCACTTCCCCAGCTGTCCAACTGCCTCAGGAACACACTTCTAGGGAGTGTGGGTCTGGCAGGCAGAACGGCCCGAGTGAGGAGCTCGGGCCTTCAGCTGTGGACAGCTTTCCCACTGCCAAGCCTTGGAGGAGTTCGTGGAGGCTGGGGCCTGCAGCGTTTTCCATCAGAGAGCAATGGGTGCCCAAAGCCTCCCCTGTGGCTTGCGAGCCCCTTCCCACCCACACGCCCTTGGCACCCACTCTGTTGCCAGAGGGAAATCCTAAGCAGGACTCTCTAGCTTGTGCAGCCAGTGTGCCTCCTGCTTGGAAGTGGCCTCTGAAACTCATTTGGAGGGAGGCTTCTCCCATGCTTGTCAGCCAGCACATGGTGCCATCGCTCCACCAAAAAACTCTCTGCTTTGCCTTCAGCCATGGCTCTCCCTGCTGAGCTCTCTCTGCCTCAAGCAGAAACCCCAGTGTGCATCCAGCCTCCAGAAAGCAGAGTGTCTTTGCCTGAGCACTGCTTTGCTGGGGCAGCACCCTGAAGGCCTCCTAGGGCCTTCTCTGCCCTAACCCAGGCGTGCCATTCGGCCCATGCGGGGAGCAACGTTCACCCTTGGCAGGGCTCAGCGTGTGGGCTGTGTGTGGTTTCATGGCTGGGAAAGGGCAGATCCTGAAGCTGGGTGCCCTCCTGTGAATGGGGCCTGGCGGGCAGAGCCGGCATTCCCGGGTGGGGATGGAGGAGATCTGGGGCCTTCAAGCTGCATGCACATCCCCTGTCTGGCTGCCCCTCTTGCTTCTTCTCTGCTGCCAAGCCTCTCACACCACACGTGCGTCTCACTGGAAGGAGCATGCTGCTTGCCAGTCTTGGGCAGGGAATCATCCCACACGCCTCGTTACCTCGCAGGGGAGTGCACACTGACCCAGAGCCTCCAGAGGAACTGCTGTCTCTCCAGCCACAAAGGCCTGTAGCCTAGTCCATGACGGCCTGTTGCATGGAGGGCTTCTATGGGAGAGGGCCATGCTTCCCTGGCAGGGGCTCCTTCTCACACTGCTTTCCATGGGGAAACACTGCATGTGCCAGGGATCTCCTGTGTGCACAAAATCTCTCCCCAGTGCCTGAGGTGCAGGGAATCCTCTTCGGACACAGAGCAATGTTCTAGGCAGAGCTCCCATGCTGGGAGAGCTGCCACTGCCCCGACTGTCCAACTGCCTCAGGAACACACTTCTAGGGAGTGTGGGTCTGGCAGGCAGAATGGTCCGAGTGAGGAGCTCGGGCCTTCGGCTGTGGACAGCTTTCCCACTGCCAAGCCTTGGAGGAGTTCGTGGAGGCTGGGGCCTGCAGCGTTTTCCATCGGAGAGCACTGGGTGCCCAAAGCCTCCCCTGTGGCTTGCAAGCCCCTTCCCACCCACAGGCCCTTGGCACCCACTCTGTTGCCAGAGGGAAGTCCTAAGCAGGACTCTCGAGCTTGTGCATCCAGAGTGCCTCCTGCTTGGAAATGGCCTCAGGAACTCCTTGGGAGTGAGGCTGCTCCCATGCTTGTCAGCCAGCAGATGGTGCCATCGCTCCACCAAAATCTCTCTGCTTTGCCTTCAGCCAAGGCTCGCCCTGCTGAGCTCTCTCTGCCTCAAGCAGAGACTCCAGGGTGCGTCCAGCCTACAGAAAGCAGAGTGCCTTTGCCTGAGCACTGCTTTGCTGGGGCAGCACCCTGAAGGCCTCCTAGGGCCTTCTCTGCCCTAACCCAGGCGTGCCATTCGGCCCATGCGGGGAGCAAAGTTCCCCCTTGGCAGGGCTCAGCGTGTGGCCTGGCTGTGCTTTCACGGCTGGGAAAGGGCAGATCCTGAAGCTGGGTGCCCTCCTGTGAATGGGGCCTGGCGGGCAGAGCCGGCATTCCCGGGTGGGGATGGAGGAGATCTGGGTCTTCAAGCTGCATGCACATCCCCTGTCTGGCTGCCCCTCTTGCTTTTTCTCTGCTGCCAAGCCTCTCACATCACACGTGGGTCTCATTGGAAGGAGCAGGCTGCTTGCCATTCTTGGGCAGGGAATCATCCCACACGGCCTCGTTTCCTCGCAGGGGAGTGCACACTGACCCAGAGCCTCCAGAGGAGCTGTAGGCTCTCCAGCCACAAAGGCCTGTAGCTGAGTCCATGACAGCCTGCTGCATGGAGGGCTTCTATGGGAGAGGGCCCTGCTTCCCTGGCAGGGGCTCCTTCTCACACTGCTTTCCGTGGGGAAACACTGCGTGTGCCAGGGGTCTCCTGTGTGCACAAAATCTCTCCCCAGTGCCTGAGGTGCAGGGAATCCTCTTTGGACACAGAGCAGTGTTCTAGGCAGACCTCCCATGCTGGGAGAGCCTCCACTTCCCCAGCTGTCCAACTGCCTCAGGAACACACTTCTAGGGAGTGTGGGTCTGGCAGGCAGAACGGCCCGAGTGAGGAGCTCGGGCCTTCAGCTGTGGACAGCTTTCCCACTGCCAAGCCTTGGAGGAGTTCGTGGAGGCTGGGGCCTGCAGCGTTTTCCATCAGAGAGCACTGGGTGCCCAAAGCCTCCCCTGTGGCTTGCGAGCCCCTTCCCACCCACACGCCCTTGGCACCCACTCTGTTGCCAGAGGGAAATCCTAAGCAGGACTCTCTAGCTTGTGCAGCCAGTGTGCCTCCTGCTTGGAAGTGGCCTCTGAAACTCATTTGGAGGGAGGCTTCTCCCATGCTTGTCAGCCAGCACGTGGTGCCATCGCTCCACCAGGGAACACTCTGCTTTGCCTTCAGCCATGGCTCGCTCTGCTGAGCTCTCTCTGCCTCAAGCAGAAACCCCAGTGTGCGTCCAGCCTCCAGAAAGCAGAGTGCCTTTGCCTGAGCACTGCTTTGCAGGGGCAGCACCCTGAAGGCCTCCTAGGGCCTTCTCTGCCCTAACCCAGTCATGCCATTCGGCCCATGCGGGGAGCAACGTTCACCCTTGGCAGGGCTCAGCGTGTGGGCTGTGTGTGGTTTCATGGCTGGGAAAGGGCAGATCCTGAAGCTGGGTGCCCTCCTGTGAATGGGGCCTGGCGGGCAGAGCCGGCATTCCCGGGTGGGGATGGAGGAGATCTGGGGCCTTCAAGCTGCATGCACATCCCCTGTCTGGCTGCCCCTCTTGCTTCTTCTCTGCTGCCAAGCCTCTCACACCACACGTGCGTCTCATTGGAAGGAGCAGGCTGCTTGCCATTCTTGGGCAGGGAATCATCCCACACGGCCTCGTTTCCTCGCAGGGGAGTGCACACTGACCCAGAGCCTCCAGAGGAGCTGTAGGCTCTCCAGCCACAAAGGCCTGTAGCTGAGTCCATGACAGCCTGCTGCATGGAGGGCTTCTATGGGAGAGTGCCCTGCTTCCCTGGCAGGGGCTCCTTCTCACACTGCTTTCCGTGGGGAAACACTGCGTGTGCCAGGGGTCTCCTGTGTGCACAAAATCTCTCTCCAGTGCCTGAGGTGCAGGGAATCCTCTTTGGACACAGAGCAGTGTTCTAGGCAGACCTCCCATGCTGGGAGAGCCTCCACTAACCCAGCTGTCCAACTGCCTCCAGAACACACTTCTAGGGAGTGTGGGTCTGGCAGGCAGAACGGCCCGAGTGAGGAGCTCGGGCCTTCAGCTGTGGACAGCTTTCCCACTGCCAAGCCTTGGAGGAGTTCGTGGAGGCTGGGGCCTGCAGCGTTTTCCATCAGAGAGCACTGGGTGCCCAAAGCCTCCCCTGTGGCTTGCGAGCCCCTTCCCACCCACACGCCCTTGGCACCCACTCTGTTGCCAGAGGGAAATCCTAAGCAGGACTCTCTAGCTTGTGCAGCCAGTGTGCCTCCTGCTTGGAACTGGCCTCTGAAACTCATTTGGAGGGAGGCTTCTCCCATGCTTGTCAGCCAGCACATGGTGCCATCGCTTCACCAAAAAACTCTCTGCTTTGCCTTCAGCCATGGCTCTCCCTGCTGAGCTCTCTCTGCCTCAAGCAGAAACCCCAGTGTGCGTCCAGCCTCCAGAAAGCAGAGTGCCTTTGCCTGAGCACTGCTTTGCTGGGGCAGCACCATGAAGGCCTCCTAGGGCCTTCTCTGCCCTAACCCAGGCGTGCCATTCGGCCCATGCGGGGAGCAACGTTCACCCTTGGCAGGGCTCAGCGTGTGGGCTGTGTGTGGTTTCATGGCTGGGAAAGGGCAGATCCTGAAGCTGGGTGCCCTCCTGTGAATGGGGCCTGGCGGGCAGAGCCGGCATTCCCGGGTGGGGATGGAGGAGATCTGGGGCCTTCAAGCTGCATGCACATCCCCTGTCTGGCTGCCCCTCTTGCTTCTTCTCTGCTGCCAAGCCTCTCACACCACACGTGCGTCTCACTGGAAGGAGCATGCTGCTTGCCAGTCTTGGGCAGGGAATCATCCCACACGCCTCGTTACCTCGCAGGGGAGTGCACACTGACCCAGAGCCTCCAGAGGAGCTGCAGTCTCTCCAGCCACAAAGGCCTGTAGCCTAGTCCATGACGGCCTGTTGCATGGAGGGCTTCTATGGGAGAGGGCCATGCTTCCCTGGCAGGGGCTCCTTCTCACACTGCTTTCCATGGGGAAACACTGCATGTGCCAGGGATCTCCTGTGTGCACAAAATCTCTCCCCAGTGCCTGAGGTGCAGGGAATCCTCTTCGGACACAGAGCAATGTTCTAGGCAGAGCTCCCATGCTGGGAGAGCTGCCACTGCCCCGACTGTCCAACTGCCTCAGGAACACACTTCTAGGGAGTGTGGGTCTGGCAGGCAGAATGGTCCGAGTGAGGAGCTCGGGCCTTCGGCTGTGGACAGCTTTCCCACTGCCAAGCCTTGGAGGAGTTCGTGGAGGCTGGGGCCTGCAGCGTTTTCCATCAGAGAGCACTGGGTGCCCAAAGCCTCCCCTGTGGCTTGCAAGCCCCTTCCCACCCACAGGCCCTTGGCACCCACTCTGTTGCCAGAGGGAAGTCCTAAGCAGGACTCTCGAGCTTGTGCATCCAGAGTGCCTCCTGCTTGGAAATGGCCTCAGGAACTCCTTGGGAGTGAGGCTGCTCCCATGCTTGTCAGCCAGCAGATGGTGCCATCGCTCCACCAAAAAACTCTCTGCTTTGCCTTCAGCCAAGGCTCGCCCTGCTGAGCTCTCTCTGCCTCAAGCAGAGACTCCAGGGTGCGTCCAGCCTACAGAAAGCAGAGTGCCTTTGCCTGAGCACTGCTTTGCTGGGGCAGCACCCTGAAGGCCTCCTAGGGCCTTCTCTGCCCTAACCCAGGCGTGCCATTCGGCCCATGCGGGGAGCAAAGTTCCCCCTTGGCAGGGCTCAGCGTGTGGCCTGGGTGTGCTTTCACGGCTGGGAAAGGGCAGATCCTGAAGCTGGGTGCCCTCCTGTGAATGGGGCCTGGCGGGCAGAGCCGGCATTCCCGGGTGGGGATGGAGGAGATCTGGGGCCTTCAAGCTGCATGCACATCCCCTGTCTGGCTGCCCCTCTTGCTTTTTCTCTGCTGCCAAGCCTCTCACATCACACGTGGGTCTCATTGGAAGGAGCAGGCTGCTTGCCATTCTTGGGCAGGGAATCATCCCACACGGCCTCGTTTCCTCGCAGGGGAGTGCACACTGACCCAGAGCCTCCAGAGGAGCTGTAGGCTCTCCAGCCGCAAAGGCCTGTAGCTGAGTCAATGACAGCCTGCTGCATAGAGGGCTTCTATGGGAGAGGGCCCTGCTTCCCTGGCAGGGGCTCCTTCTCACACTGCTTTCCGTGGGGAAACACTGCGTGTGCCAGGGGTCTCCTGTGTGCACAAAATCTCTCCCCAGTGCCTGAGGTGCAGGGAATCCTCTTTGGACACAGAGCAGTGTTCTAGGCAGACCTCCCATGCTGGGAGAGCCTCCACTTCCCCAGCTGTCCAACTGCCTCAGGAACACACTTCTAGGGAGTGTGGGTCTGGCAGGCAGAACGGCCCGAGTGAGGAGCTCGGGCCTTCAGCTGTGGACAGCTTTCCCACTGCCAAGCCTTGGAGGAGTTCGTGGAGGCTGGGGCCTGCAGCGTTTTCCATCAGAGAGCACTGGGTGCCCAAAGCCTCCCCTGTGGCTTGCGAGCCCCTTCCCACCCACACGCCCTTGGCACCCACTCTGTTGCCAGAGGGAAATCCTAAGCAGGACTCTCTAGCTTGTGCAGCCAGTGTGCCTCCTGCTTGGAAGTGGCCTCTGAAACTCATTTGGAGGGAGGCTTCTCCCATGCTTGTCAGCCAGCACATGGTGCCATCGCTCCACCAAAAATCTCTCTGCTTTGCCTTCAGCCATGGCTCTCCCTGCTGAGCTCTCTCTGCCTCAAGCAGAAACCCCAGTGTGCGTCCAGCCTCCAGAAAGTAGAGTGTCTTTGCCTGAGCACTGCTTTGCTGGGGCAGCACCCTGAAGGCCTCCTAGGGCCTTCTCTGCCCTAACCCAGGCGTGCCATTCGGCCCATGCGGGGAGCAACGTTCACCCTTGGCAGGGCTCAGCGTGTGGGCTGTGTGTGGTTTCATGGCTGGGAAAGGGCAGATCCTGAAGCTGGGTGCCCTCCTGTGAATGGGGCCTGGCGGGCAGAGCCGGCATTCCCGGGTGGGGATGGAGGAGATCTGGGGCCTTCAAGCTGCATGCACATCCCCTGTCTGGCTGCCCCTCTTGCTTCTTCTCTGCTGCCAAGCCTCTCACACCACACGTGCGTCTCACTGGAAGGAGCATGCTGCTTGCCAGTCTTGGGCAGGGAATCATCCCACACGCCTCGTTACCTCGCAGGGGAGTGCACACTGACCCAGAGCCTCCAGAGGAGCTGTAGGCTCTCCAGCCACAAAGGCCTGTAGCCTAGTCCATGACGGCCTGTTGCATGGAGGGCTTCTATGGGAGAGGGCCATGCTTCCCTGGCAGGGGCTCCTTCTCACACTGCTTTCCATGGGGAAACACTGCATGTGCCAGGGATCTCCTGTGTGCACAAAATCTCTCCCCAGTGCCTGAGGTGCAGGGAATCCTCTTCGGACACAGAGCAATGTTCTAGGCAGAGCTCCCATGCTGGGAGAGCTGCCACTGCCCCGACTGTCCAACTGCCTCAGGAACACACTTCTAGGGAGTGTGGGTCTGGCAGGCAGAATGGTCCGAGTGAGGAGCTCGGGCCTTCGGCTGTGGACAGCTTTCCCACTGCCAAGCCTTGGAGGAGTTCGTGGAGGCTGGGGCCTGCAGCGTTTTCCATCGCAGAGCACTGGGTGCCCAAAGCCTCCCCTGTGGCTTGCAAGCCCCTTCCCACCCACAGGCCCTTGGCACCCACTCTGTTGCCAGAGGGAAGTCCTAAGCAGGACTCTCGAGCTTGTGCATCCAGAGTGCCTCCTGCTTGGAAATGGCCTCAGGAACTCCTTGGGAATGAGGCTGCTCCCATGCTTGTCAGCCAGCAGATGGTGCCATCGCTCCACCAAAAAACTCTCTGCTTTGCCTTCAGCCAAGGCTCGCCCTGCTGAGCTCTCTCTGCCTCAAGCAGAGACTCCAGGGTGCGTCCAGCCTACAGAAAGCAGAGTGCCTTTGCCTGAGCACTGCTTTGCTGGGGCAGCACCCTGAAGGCCTCCTAGGGCCTTCTCTGCCCTAACCCAGGCGTGCCATTCGGCCCATGCGGGGAGCAAAGTTCCCCCTTGGCAGGGCTCAGCGTGTGGCCTGGCTGTGCTTTCATGGCTGGGAAAGGGCAGATCCTGAAGCTGGGTGCCCTCCTGTGAATGGGGCCTGGCGGGCAGAGCCGGCATTCCCGGGTGGGGATGGAGGAGATCTGGGGCCTTCAAGCTGCATGCACATCCCCTGTCTGGCTGCCCCTCTTGCTTTTTCTCTGCTGCCAAGCCTCTCACATCACACGTGGGTCTCATTGGAAGGAGCAGGCTGCTTGCCATTCTTGGGCAGGGAATCATCCCACACGGCCTCGTTTCCTCGCAGGGGAGTGCACACTGACCCAGAGCCTCCAGAGGAGCTGTAGGCTCTCCAGCCACAAAGGCCTGTAGCTGAGTCCATGACAGCCTGCTGCATAGAGGGCTTCTATGGGAGAGGGCCCTGCTTCCCTGGCAGGGGCTCCTTCTCACACTGCTTTCCGTGGGGAAACACTGCGTGTGCCAGGGGTCTCCTGTGTGCACAAAATCTCTCCCCAGTGCCTGAGGTGCAGGGAATCCTCTTCGGACACAGAGCAGTGTTCTAGGCAGACCTCCCATGCTGGGAGAGCCTCCACTTCCCCAGCTGTCCAACTGCCTCAGGAACACACTTCTAGGGAGTGTGGGTCTGGCAGGCAGAACGGCCCGAGTGAGGAGCTCGGGCCTTCAGCTGTGGACAGCTTTCCCACTGCCAAGCCTTGGAGGAGTTCGTGGAGGCTGGGGCCTGCAGCGTTTTCCATCAGAGAGCACTGGGTGCCCAAAGCCTCCCCTGTGGCTTGCGAGCCCCTTCCCACCCACACGCCCTTGGCACCCACTCTGTTGCCAGAGGGAAATCCTAAGCAGGACTCTCTAGCTTGTGCAGCCAGTGTGCCTCCTGCTTGGAAGTGGCCTCTGAAACTCATTTGGAGGGAGGCTTCTCCCATGCTTGTCAGCCAGCACGTGGTGCCATCGCTCCACCAGGGAACACTCTGCTTTGCCTTCAGCCATGGCTCGCTCTGCTGAGCTCTCTCTGCCTCAAGCAGAAACCCCAGTGTGCGTCCAGCCTCCAGAAAGCAGAGTGCCTTTGCCTGAGCACTGCTTTGCTGGGGCAGCACCCTGAAGGCCTCCTAGGGCCTTCTCTGCCCTAACCCAGTCGTGCCATTCGGCCCATGCGGGGAGCAACGTTCACCCTTGGCAGGGCTCAGCGTGTGGGCTGTGTGTGGTTTCATGGCTGGGAAAGGGCAGATCCTGAAGCTGGGTGCCCTCCTGTGAATGGGGCCTGGCGGGCAGAGCCGGCATTCCCGGGTGGGGATGGAGGAGATCTGGGGCCTTCAAGCTGCATGCACATCCCCTGTCTGGCTGCCCCTCTTGCTTCTTCTCTGCTGCCAAGCCTCTCACACCACACGTGCGTCTCATTGGAAGGAGCAGGCTGCTTGCCATTCTTGGGCAGGGAATCATCCCACACGGCCTCGTTTCCTCGCAGGGGAGTGCACACTGACCCAGAGCCTCCAGAGGAGCTGTAGGCTCTCCAGCCACAAAGGCCTGTAGCTGAGTCCATGACAGCCTGCTGCATGGAGGGCTTCTCTGGGAGAGTGCCCTGCTTCCCTGGCAGGGGCTCCTTCTCACACTGCTTTCCGTGGGGAAACACTGCGTGTGCCAGGGGTCTCCTGTGTGCACAAAATCTCTCTCCAGTGCCTGAGGTGCAGGGAATCCTCTTTGGACACAGAGCAGTGTTCTAGGCAGACCTCCCATGCTGGGAGAGCCTCCACTAACCCAGCTGTCCAACTGCCTCAGGAACACACTTCTAGGGAGTGTGGGTCTGGCAGGCAGAACGGCCCGAGTGAGGAGCTTGGGCCTTCAGCTGTGGACAGCTTTCCCACTGCCAAGCCTTGGAGGAGTTCGTGGAGGCTGGGGCCTGCAGCGTTTTCCATCAGAGAGCACTGGGTGCCCAAAGCCTCCCCTGTGGCTTGCGAGCCCCTTCCCACCCACACGCCCTTGGCACCCACTCTGTTGCCAGAGGGAAATCCTAAGCAGGACTCTCTAGCTTGTGCAGCCAGTGTGCCTCCTGCTTGGAACTGGCCTCTGAAACTCATTTGGAGGGAGGCTTCTCCCATGCTTGTCAGCCAGCACATGGTGCCATCGCTTCACCAAAAAACTCTCTGCTTTGCCTTCAGACATGGCTCTCCCTGCTGAGCTCTCTCTGCCTCAAGCAGAAACCCCAGTGTGCATCCAGCCTCCAGAAAGCAGAGTGTCTTTGCCTGAGCACTGCTTTGCTGGGGCAGCACCCTAAAGGCCTCCTAGGGCCTTCTCTGCCCTAACCCAGGCGTGCCATTCGGCCCATGCGGGGAGCAACGTTCACCCTTGGCAGGGCTCAGCGTGTGGGCTGTGTGTGGTTTCATGGCTGGGAAAGGGCAGATCCTGAAGCTGGGTGCCCTCCTGTGAATGGGGCCTGGCGGGCAGAGCCGGCATTCCCGGGGGGAATGGAGGAGATCTGGGGCCTTCAAGCTGCATGCACATCCCCTGTCTGGCTGCCCCCTTGCTTCTTCTCTGCTGCCAAGCCTCTCACACCACACGTGCGTCTCATTGGAAGGAGCAGGCTGCTTGCCATTCTTGGGCATGGAATCATCCCACACGGCCTCGTTTCCTCGCAGGGGAGTGCACACTGACCCAGAGCCTCCAGAGGAGCTGTAGGCTCTCCAGCCACAAAGGCCTGTAGCTGAGTCCATGACAGCCTGCTGCATGGAGGGCTTCTATGGGAGAGTGCCCTGCTTCCCTGGCAGGGGCTCCTTCTCACACTGCTTTCCGTGGGGAAACACTGCGTGTGCCAGGGGTCTCCTGTGTGCACAAAATCTCTCCCCAGTGCCTGAGGTGCAGGGAATCCTCTTTGGACACAGAGCAGTGTTCTAGGCAGACCTCCCATGCTGGGAGAGCCTCCACTTCCCCAGCTGTCCAACTGCCTCAGGAACACACTTCTAGGGAGTGTGGGTCTGGCAGGCAGAACGGCCTGAGTGAGGAGCTCGGGCCTTCAGCTGTGGACAGCTTTCCCACTGCCAAGCCTTGGAGGAGTTCGTGGAGGCTGGGGCCTGCAGCGTTTTCCATCAGAGAGCACTGGGTGCCCAAAGCCTCCCCTGTGGCTTGCGAGCCCCTTCCCACCCACACGCCCTTGGCACCCACTCTGTTGCCAGAGGGAAATCCTAAGCAGGACTCTCTAGCTTGTGCAGCCAGTGTGCCTCCTGCTTGGAAGTGGCCTCTGAAACTCATTTGGAGGGAGGCTTCTCCCATGCTTGTCAGCCAGCACATGGTGCCATCGCTCCACCAAAAAACTCTCTGCTTTGCCTTCAGCCATGGCTCTCCCTGCTGAGCTCTCTCTGCCTCAAGCAGAAACCCCAGTGTGCATCCAGCCTCCAGAAAGCAGAGTGTCTTTGCCTGAGCACTGCTTTGCTGGGGCAGCACCCTGAAGGCCTCCTAGGGCCTTCTCTGCCCTAACCCAGGCGTGCCATTCGGCCCATGCGGGGAGCAACGTTCACCCTTGGCAGGGCTCAGCGTGTGGGCTGTGTGTGGTTTCATGGCTGGGAAAGGGCAGATCCTGAAGCTGGGTGCCCTCCTGTGAATGGGGCCTGGCGGGCAGAGCCGGCATTCCCGGGTGGGGATGGAGGAGATCTGGGGCCTTCAAGCTGCATGCACATCCCCTGTCTGGCTGCCCCTCTTGCTTCTTCTCTGCTGCCAAGCCTCTCACACCACACGTGCGTCTCACTGGAAGGAGCATGCTGCTTGCCAGTCTTGGGCAGGGAATCATCCCACACGCCTCGTTACCTCGCAGGGGAGTGCACACTGACCCAGAGCCTCCAGAGGAGCTGCTGTCTCTCCAGCCACAAAGGCCTGTAGCCTAGTCCATGACGGCCTGTTGCATGGAGGGCTTCTATGGGAGAGGGCCATGCTTCCCTGGCAGGGGCTCCTTCTCACACTGCTTTCCATGGGGAAACACTGCATGTGCCAGGGATCTCCTGTGTGCACAAAATCTCTCCCCAGTGCCTGAGGTGCAGGGAATCCTCTTCGGACACAGAGCAATGTTCTAGGCAGAGCTCCCATGCTGGGAGAGCTGCCACTGCCCCGACTGTCCAACTGCCTCAGGAACACACTTCTAGGGAGTGTGGGTCTGGCAGGCAGAATGGTCCGAGTGAGGAGCTCGGGCCTTCGGCTGTGGACAGCTTTCCCACTGCCAAGCCTTGGAGGAGTTCGTGGAGGCTGGGGCCTGCAGCGTTTTCCATCAGAGAGCACTGGGTGCCCAAAGCCTCCCCTGTGGCTTGCAAGCCCCTTCCCACCCACAGGCCCTTGGCACCCACTCTGTTGCCAGAGGGAAGTCCTAAGCAGGACTCTCGAGCTTGTGCATCCAGAGTGCCTCCTGCTTGGAAATGGCCTCAGGAACTCCTTGGGAGTGAGGCTGCTCCCATGCTTGTCAGCCAGCAGATGGTGCCATCGCTCCACCAAAAAACTCTCTGCTTTGCCTTCAGCCAAGGCTCGCCCTGCTGAGCTCTCTCTGCCTCAAGCAGAGACTCCAGGGTGCGTCCAGCCTCCAGAAAGCAGAGTGCCTTTGCCTGAGCACTGCTTTGCTGGGGCAGCACCCTGAAGGCCTCCTAGGGCCTTCTCTGCCCTAACCCAGGCGTGCCATTCGGCCCATGCGGGGAGCAAAGTTCCCCCTTGGCAGGGCTCAGCGTGTGGCCTGGGTGTGCTTTCACGGCTGGGAAAGGGCAGATCCTGAAGCTGGGTGCCCTCCTGTGAATGGGGCCTGGCGGGCAGAGCCGGCATTCCCGGGTGGGGATGGAGGAGATCTGGGGCCTTCAAGCTGCATGCACATCCCCTGTCTGGCTGCCCCTCTTGCTTTTTCTCTGCTGCCAAGCCTCTCACATCACACGTGGGTCTCATTGGAAGGAGCAGGCTGCTTGCCATTCTTGGGCAGGGAATCATCCCACACGGCCTCGTTTCCTCGCAGGGGAGTGCACACTGACCCAGAGCCTCCAGAGGAGCTGTAGGCTCTCCAGCCACAAAGGCCTGTAGCTGAGTCCATGACAGCCTGCTGCATAGAGGGCTTCTATGGGAGAGGGCCCTGCTTCCCTGGCAGGGGCTCCTTCTCACACTGCTTTCCGTGGGGAAACACTGCGTGTGCCAGGGGTCTCCTGTGTGCACAAAATCTCTCCCCAGTGCCTGAGGTGCAGGGAATCCTCTTTGGACACAGAGCAGTGTTCTAGGCAGACCTCCCATGCTGGGAGAGCCTCCACTTCCCCAGCTGTCCAACTGCCTCAGGAACACACTTCTAGGGAGTGTGGGTCTGGCAGGCAGAACGGCCCGAGTGACGAGCTCGGGCCTTCAGCTGTGGACAGCTTTCCCACTGCCAAGCCTTGGAGGAGTTCGTGGAGGCTGGGGCCTGCAGCGTTTTCCATCAGAGAGCACTGGGTGCCCAAAGCCTCCCCTGTGGCTTGCGAGCCCCTTCCCACCCACACGCCCTTGGCACCCACTCTGTTGCCAGAGGGAAATCCTAAGCAGGACTCTCTAGCTTGTGCAGCCAGTGTGCCTCCTGCTTGGAAGTGGCCTCTGAAACTCATTTGGAGGGAGGCTTCTCCCATGCTTGTCAGCCAGCACATGGTGCCATCGCTCCACCAAAAAACTCTCTGCTTTGCCTTCAGCCATGGCTCTCCCTGCTGAGCTCTCTCTGCCTCAAGCAGAAACCCCAGTGTGCATCCAGCCTCCAGAAAGTAGAGTGTCTTTGCCTGAGCACTGCTTTGCTGGGGCAGCACCCTGAAGGCCTCCTAGGGCCTTCTCTGCCCTAACCCAGGCGTGCCATTCGGCCCATGCGGGGAGCAACGTTCACCCTTGGCAGGGCTCAGCGTGTGGGCTGTGTGTGGTTTCATGGCTGGGAAAGGGCAGATCCTGAAGCTGGGTGCCCTCCTGTGAATGGGGCCTGGCGGGCAGAGCCGGCATTCCCGGGTGGGGATGGAGGAGATCTGGGGCCTTCAAGCTGCATGCACATCCCCTGTCTGGCTGCCCCTCTTGCTTCTTCTCTGCTGCCAAGCCTCTCACACCACACGTGCGTCTCACTGGAAGGAGCATGCTGCTTGCCAGTCTTGGGCAGGGAATCATCCCACACGCCTCGTTACCTCGCAGGGGAGTGCACACTGACCCAGAGCCTCCAGAGGAGCTGCAGTCTCTCCAGCCACAAAGGCCTGTAGCCTAGTCCATGACGGCCTGTTGCATGGAGGGCTTCTATGGGAGAGGGCCATGCTTCCCTGGCAGGGGCTCCTTCTCACACTGCTTTCCATGGGGAAACACTGCATGTGCCAGGGATCTCCTGTGTGCACAAAATCTCTCCCCAGTGCCTGAGGTGCAGGGAATCCTCTTCGGACACAGAGCAATGTTCTAGGCAGAGCTCCCATGCTGGGAGAGCTGCCACTGCCCCGACTGTCCAACTGCCTCAGGAACACACTTCTAGGGAGTGTGGGTCTGGCAGGCAGAATGGTCCGAGTGAGGAGCTCGGGCCTTCGGCTGTGGACAGCTTTCCCACTGCCAAGCCTTGGAGGAGTTCGTGGAGGCTGGGGCCTGCAGCGTTTTCCATCGCAGAGCACTGGGTGCCCAAAGCCTCCCCTGTGGCTTGCAAGCCCCTTCCCACCCACAGGCCCTTGGCACCCACTCTGTTGCCAGAGGGAAGTCCTAAGCAGGACTCTCGAGCTTGTGCATCCAGAGTGCCTCCTGCTTGGAAATGGCCTCAGGAACTCCTTGGGAATGAGGCTGCTCCCATGCTTGTCAGCCAGCAGATGGTGCCATCGCTCCACCAAAAAACTCTCTGCTTTGCCTTCAGCCAAGGCTCGCCCTGCTGAGCTCTCTCTGCCTCAAGCAGAGACTCCAGGGTGCGTCCAGCCTACAGAAAGCAGAGTGCCTTTGCCTGAGCACTGCTTTGCTGGGGCAGCACCCTGAAGGCCTCCTAGGGCCTTCTCTGCCCTAACCCAGGCGTGCCATTCGGCCCATGCGGGGAGCAAAGTTCCCCCTTGGCAGGGCTCAGCGTGTGGCCTGGGTGTGCTTTCATGGCTGGGAAAGGGCAGATCCTGAAGCTGGGTGCCCTCCTGTGAATGGGGCCTGGCGGGCAGAGCCGGCATTCCCGGGTGGGGATGGAGGAGATCTGGGGCCTTCAAGCTGCATGCACATCCCCTGTCTGGCTGCCCCTCTTGCTTTTTCTCTGCTGCCAAGCCTCTCACATCACACGTGGGTCTCATTGGAAGGAGCAGGCTGCTTGCCATTCTTGGGCAGGGAATCATCCCACACGGCCTCGTTTCCTCGCAGGGGAGTGCACACTGACCCAGAGCCTCCAGAGGAGCTGTAGGCTCTCCAGCCACAAAGGCCTGTAGCTGAGTCCATGACAGCCTGCTGCATAGAGGGCTTCTATGGGAGAGGGCCCTGCTTCCCTGGCAGGGGCTCCTTCTCACACTGCTTTCCGTGGGGAAACACTGCGTGTGCCAGGGGTCTCCTGTGTGCACAAAATCTCTCCCCAGTGCCTGAGGTGCAGGGAATCCTCTTCGGACACAGAGCAGTGTTCTAGGCAGACCTCCCATGCTGGGAGAGCCTCCACTTCCCCAGCTGTCCAACTGCCTCAGGAACACACTTCTAGGGAGTGTGGGTCTGGCAGGCAGAACGGCCCGAGTGAGGAGCTCGGGCCTTCAGCTGTGGACAGCTTTCCCACTGCCAAGCCTTGGAGGAGTTCGTGGAGGCTGGGGCCTGCAGCGTTTTCCATCAGAGAGCACTGGGTGCCCAAAGCCTCCCCTGTGGCTTGCGAGCCCCTTCCCACCCACACGCCCTTGGCACCCACTCTGTTGCCAGAGGGAAATCCTAAGCAGGACTCTCTAGCTTGTGCAGCCAGTGTGCCTCCTGCTTGGAAGTGGCCTCTGAAACTCATTTGGAGGGAGGCTTCTCCCATGCTTGTCAGCCAGCACGTGGTGCCATCGCTCCACCAGGGAACACTCTGCTTTGCCTTCAGCCATGGCTCGCTCTGCTGAGCTCTCTCTGCCTCAAGCAGAAACCCCAGTGTGCGTCCAGCCTCCAGAAAGCAGAGTGCCTTTGCCTGAGCACTGCTTTGCTGGGGCAGCACCCTGAAGGCCTCCTAGGGCCTTCTCTGCCCTAACCCAGTCGTGCCATTCGGCCCATGCGGGGAGCAACGTTCACCCTTGGCAGGGCTCAGCGTGTGGGCTGTGTGTGGTTTCATGGCTGGGAAAGGGCAGATCCTGAAGCTGGGTGCCCTCCTGTGAATGGGGCCTGGCGGGCAGAGCCGGCATTCCCGGGTGGGGATGGAGGAGATCTGGGGCCTTCAAGCTGCATGCACATCCCCTGTCTGGCTGCCCCTCTTGCTTCTTCTCTGCTGCCAAGCCTCTCACACCACACGTGCGTCTCATTGGAAGGAGCAGGCTGCTTGCCATTCTTGGGCAGGGAATCATCCCACACGGCCTCGTTTCCTCGCAGGGGAGTGCACACTGACCCAGAGCCTCCAGAGGAGCTGTAGGCTCTCCAGCCACAAAGGCCTGTAGCTGAGTCCATGACAGCCTGCTGCATGGAGGGCTTCTCTGGGAGAGTGCCCTGCTTCCCTGGCAGGGGCTCCTTCTCACACTGCTTTCCGTGGGGAAACACTGCGTGTGCCAGGGGTCTCCTGTGTGCACAAAATCTCTCTCCAGTGCCTGAGGTGCAGGGAATCCTCTTTGGACACAGAGCAGTGTTCTAGGCAGACCTCCCATGCTGGGAGAGCCTCCACTAACCCAGCTGTCCAACTGCCTCAGGAACACACTTCTAGGGAGTGTGGGTCTGGCAGGCAGAACGGCCCGAGTGAGGAGCTTGGGCCTTCAGCTGTGGACAGCTTTCCCACTGCCAAGCCTTGGAGGAGTTCGTGGAGGCTGGGGCCTGCAGCGTTTTCCATCAGAGAGCACTGGGTGCCCAAAGCCTCCCCTGTGGCTTGCGAGCCCCTTCCCACCCACACGCCCTTGGCACCCACTCTGTTGCCAGAGGGAAATCCTAAGCAGGACTCTCTAGCTTGTGCAGCCAGTGTGCCTCCTGCTTGGAACTGGCCTCTGAAACTCATTTGGAGGGAGGCTTCTCCCATGCTTGTCAGCCAGCACATGGTGCCATCGCTTCACCAAAAAACTCTCTGCTTTGCCTTCAGACATGGCTCTCCCTGCTGAGCTCTCTCTGCCTCAAGCAGAAACCCCAGTGTGCATCCAGCCTCCAGAAAGCAGAGTGTCTTTGCCTGAGCACTGCTTTGCTGGGGCAGCACCCTAAAGGCCTCCTAGGGCCTTCTCTGCCCTAACCCAGGCGTGCCATTCGGCCCATGCGGGGAGCAACGTTCACCCTTGGCAGGGCTCAGCGTGTGGGCTGTGTGTGGTTTCATGGCTGGGAAAGGGCAGATCCTGAAGCTGGGTGCCCTCCTGTGAATGGGGCCTGGCGGGCAGAGCCGGCATTCCCGGGGGGAATGGAGGAGATCTGGGGCCTTCAAGCTGCATGCACATCCCCTGTCTGGCTGCCCCCTTGCTTCTTCTCTGCTGCCAAGCCTCTCACACCACACGTGCGTCTCATTGGAAGGAGCAGGCTGCTTGCCATTCTTGGGCAGGGAATCATCCCACACGGCCTCGTTTCCTCGCAGGGGAGTGCACACTGACCCAGAGCCTCCAGAGGAGCTGTAGGCTCTCCAGCCACAAAGGCCTGTAGCTGAGTCCATGACAGCCTGCTGCATGGAGGGCTTCTATGGGAGAGTGCCCTGCTTCCCTGGCAGGGGCTCCTTCTCACACTGCTTTCCGTGGGGAAACACTGCGTGTGCCAGGGGTCTCCTGTGTGCACAAAATCTCTCCCCAGTGCCTGAGGTGCAGGGAATCCTCTTCGGACACAGAGCAATGTTCTAGGCAGAGCTCCCATGCTGGGAGAGCTGCCACTGCCCCGACTGTCCAACTGCCTCAGGAACACACTTCTAGGGAGTGTGGGTCTGGCAGGCAGAATGGTCCGAGTGAGGAGCTCGGGCCTTCGGCTGTGGACAGCTTTCCCACTGCCAAGCCTTGGAGGAGTTCGTGGAGGCTGGGGTCTGCAGCGTTTTCCATCGCAGAGCACTGGGTGCCCAAAGCCTCCCCTGTGGCTTGCAAGCCCCTTCCCACCCACAGGCCCTTGGCACCCACTCTGTTGCCAGAGGGAAGTCCTAAGCAGGACTCTCGAGCTTGTGCATCCAGAGTGCCTCCTGCTTGGAAATGGCCTCAGGAACTCCTTGGGAGTGAGGCTGCTCCCATGCTTGTCAGCCAGCAGATGGTGCCATCGCTCCACCAAAAAACTCTCTGCTTTGCCTTCAGCCAAGGCTCGCCCTGCTGAGCTCTCTCTGCCTCAAGCAGAGACTCCAGGGTGCGTCCAGCCTACAGAAAGCAGAGTGCCTTTGCCTGAGCACTGCTTTGCTGGGGCAGCACCCTGAAGGCCTCCTAGGGCCTTCTCTGCCCTAACCCAGGCGTGCCATTCGGCCCATGCGGGGAGCAAAGTTCCCCCTTGGCAGGGCTCAGCGTGTGGCCTGGGTGTGCTTTCACGGCTGGGAAAGGGCAGATCCTGAAGCTGGGTGCCCTCCTGTGAATGGGGCCTGGCGGGCAGAGCCGGCATTCCCGGGTGGGGATGGAGGAGATCTGGGTCTTCAAGCTGCATGCACATCCCCTGTCTGGCTGCCCCTCTTGCTTTTTCTCTGCTGCCAAGCCTCTCACATCACACGTGGGTCTCATTGGAAGGAGCAGGCTGCTTGCCATTCTTGGGCAGGGAATCATCCCACACGGCCTCGTTTCCTCGCAGGGGAGTGCACACTGACCCAGAGCCTCCAGAGGAGCTGTAGGCTCTCCAGCCACAAAGGCCTGTAGCTGAGTCCATGACAGCCTGCTGCATGGAGGGCTTCTATGGGAGAGGGCCCTGCTTCCCTGGCAGGGGCTCCTTCTCACACTGCTTTCCGTGGGGAAACACTGCGTGTGCCAGGGGTCTCCTGTGTGCACAAAATCTCTCCCCAGTGCCTGAGGTGCAGGGAATCCTCTTTGGACACAGAGCAGTGTTCTAGGCAGACCTCCCATGCTGGGAGAGCCTCCACTTCCCCAGCTGTCCAACTGCCTCAGGAACACACTTCTAGGGAGTGTGGGTCTGGCAGGCAGAACGGCCCGAGTGAGGAGCTCGGGCCTTCAGCTGTGGACAGCTTTCCCACTGCCAAGCCTTGGAGGAGTTCGTGGAGGCTGGGGCCTGCAGCGTTTTCCATCAGAGAGCACTGGGTGCCCAAAGCCTCCCCTGTGGCTTGCGAGCCCCTTCCCACCCACACGCCCTTGGCACCCACTCTGTTGCCAGAGGGAAATCCTAAGCAGGACTCTCTAGCTTGTGCAGCCAGTGTGCCTCCTGCTTGGAAGTGGCCTCTGAAACTCATTTGGAGGGAGGCTTCTCCCATGCTTGTCAGCCAGCACGTGGTGCCATCGCTCCACCAGGGAACACTCTGCTTTGCCTTCAGCCATGGCTCGCTCTGCTGAGCTCTCTCTGCCTCAAGCAGAAACCCCAGTGTGCGTCCAGCCTCCAGAAAGCAGAGTGCCTTTGCCTGAGCACTGCTTTGCAGGGGCAGCACCCTGAAGGCCTCCTAGGGCCTTCTCTGCCCTAACCCAGTCATGCCATTCGGCCCATGCGGGGAGCAACGTTCACCCTTGGCAGGGCTCAGCGTGTGGGCTGTGTGTGGTTTCATGGCTGGGAAAGGGCAGATCCTGAAGCTGGGTGCCCTCCTGTGAATGGGGCCTGGCGGGCAGAGCCGGCATTCCCGGGTGGGGATGGAGGAGATCTGGGGCCTTCAAGCTGCATGCACATCCCCTGTCTGGCTGCCCCTCTTGCTTCTTCTCTGCTGCCAAGCCTCTCACACCACACGTGCGTCTCATTGGAAGGAGCAGGCTGCTTGCCATTCTTGGGCAGGGAATCATCCCACACGGCCTCGTTTCCTCGCAGGGGAGTGCACACTGACCCAGAGCCTCCAGAGGAGCTGTAGGCTCTCCAGCCACAAAGGCCTGTAGCTGAGTCCATGACAGCCTGCTGCATGGAGGGCTTCTATGGGAGAGTGCCCTGCTTCCCTGGCAGGGGCTCCTTCTCACACTGCTTTCCGTGGGGAAACACTGCGTGTGCCAGGGGTCTCCTGTGTGCACAAAATCTCTCTCCAGTGCCTGAGGTGCAGGGAATCCTCTTTGGACACAGAGCAGTGTTCTAGGCAGACCTCCCATGCTGGGAGAGCCTCCACTAACCCAGCTGTCCAACTGCCTCCGGAACACACTTCTAGGGAGTGTGGGTCTGGCAGGCAGAACGGCCCGAGTGAGGAGCTCGGGCCTTCAGCTGTGGACAGCTTTCCCACTGCCAAGCCTTGGAGGAGTTCGTGGAGGCTGGGGCCTGCAGCGTTTTCCATCAGAGAGCACTGGGTGCCCAAAGCCTCCCCTGTGGCTTGCGAGCCCCTTCCCACCCACACGCCCTTGGCACCCACTCTGTTGCCAGAGGGAAATCCTAAGCAGGACTCTCTAGCTTGTGCAGCCAGTGTGCCTCCTGCTTGGAACTGGCCTCTGAAACTCATTTGGAGGGAGGCTTCTCCCATGCTTGTCAGCCAGCACATGGTGCCATCGCTTCACCAAAAAACTCTCTGCTTTGCCTTCAGCCATGGCTCTCCCTGCTGAGCTCTCTCTGCCTCAAGCAGAAACCCCAGTGTGCGTCCAGCCTCCAGAAAGCAGAGTGCCTTTGCCTGAGCACTGCTTTGCTGGGGCAGCACCATGAAGGCCTCCTAGGGCCTTCTCTGCCCTAACCCAGGCGTGCCATTCGGCCCATGCGGGGAGCAACGTTCACCCTTGGCAGGGCTCAGCGTGTGGGCTGTGTGTGGTTTCATGGCTGGGAAAGGGCAGATCCTGAAGCTGGGTGCCCTCCTGTGAATGGGGCCTGGCGGGCAGAGCCGGCATTCCCGGGTGGGGATGGAGGAGATCTGGGGCCTTCAAGCTGCATGCACATCCCCTGTCTGGCTGCCCCTCTTGCTTCTTCTCTGCTGCCAAGCCTCTCACACCACACGTGCGTCTCACTGGAAGGAGCATGCTGCTTGCCAGTCTTGGGCAGGGAATCATCCCACACGCCTCGTTACCTCGCAGGGGAGTGCACACTGACCCAGAGCCTCCAGAGGAGCTGCAGTCTCTCCAGCCACAAAGGCCTGTAGCCTAGTCCATGACGGCCTGTTGCATGGAGGGCTTCTATGGGAGAGGGCCATGCTTCCCTGGCAGGGGCTCCTTCTCACACTGCTTTCCATGGGGAAACACTGCATGTGCCAGGGATCTCCTGTGTGCACAAAATCTCTCCCCAGTGCCTGAGGTGCAGGGAATCCTCTTCGGACACAGAGCAATGTTCTAGGCAGAGCTCCCATGCTGGGAGAGCTGCCACTGCCCCGACTGTCCAACTGCCTCAGGAACACACTTCTAGGGAGTGTGGGTCTGGCAGGCAGAATGGTCCGAGTGAGGAGCTCGGGCCTTCGGCTGTGGACAGCTTTCCCACTGCCAAGCCTTGGAGGAGTTCGTGGAGGCTGGGGTCTGCAGCGTTTTCCATCGCAGAGCACTGGGTGCCCAAAGCCTCCCCTGTGGCTTGCAAGCCCCTTCCCACCCACAGGCCCTTGGCACCCACTCTGTTGCCAGAGGGAAGTCCTAAGCAGGACTCTCGAGCTTGTGCATCCAGAGTGCCTCCTGCTTGGAAATGGCCTCAGGAACTCCTTGGGAGTGAGGCTGCTCCCATGCTTGTCAGCCAGCAGATGGTGCCATCGCTCCACCAAAAAACTCTCTGCTTTGCCTTCAGCCAAGGCTCGCCCTGCTGAGCTCTCTCTGCCTCAAGCAGAGACTCCAGGGTGCGTCCAGCCTACAGAAAGCAGAGTGCCTTTGCCTGAGCACTGCTTTGCTGGGGCAGCACCCTGAAGGCCTCCTAGGGCCTTCTCTGCCCTAACCCAGGCGTGCCATTCGGCCCATGCGGGGAGCAAAGTTCCCCCTTGGCAGGGCTCAGCGTGTGGCCTGGGTGTGCTTTCACGGCTGGGAAAGGGCAGATCCTGAAGCTGGGTGCCCTCCTGTGAATGGGGCCTGGCGGGCAGAGCCGGCATTCCCGGGTGGGGATGGAGGAGATCTGGGTCTTCAAGCTGCATGCACATCCCCTGTCTGGCTGCCCCTCTTGCTTTTTCTCTGCTGCCAAGCCTCTCACATCACACGTGGGTCTCATTGGAAGGAGCAGGCTGCTTGCCATTCTTGGGCAGGGAATCATCCCACACGGCCTCGTTTCCTCGCAGGGGAGTGCACACTGACCCAGAGCCTCCAGAGGAGCTGTAGGCTCTCCAGCCACAAAGGCCTGTAGCTGAGTCCATGACAGCCTGCTGCATGGAGGGCTTCTATGGGAGAGGGCCCTGCTTCCCTGGCAGGGGCTCCTTCTCACACTGCTTTCCGTGGGGAAACACTGCGTGTGCCAGGGGTCTCCTGTGTGCACAAAATCTCTCCCCAGTGCCTGAGGTGCAGGGAATCCTCTTTGGACACAGAGCAGTGTTCTAGGCAGACCTCCCATGCTGGGAGAGCCTCCACTTCCCCAGCTGTCCAACTGCCTCAGGAACACACTTCTAGGGAGTGTGGGTCTGGCAGGCAGAACGGCCCGAGTGAGGAGCTCGGGCCTTCAGCTGTGGACAGCTTTCCCACTGCCAAGCCTTGGAGGAGTTCGTGGAGGCTGGGGCCTGCAGCGTTTTCCATCAGAGAGCACTGGGTGCCCAAAGCCTCCCCTGTGGCTTGCGAGCCCCTTCCCACCCACACGCCCTTGGCACCCACTCTGTTGCCAGAGGGAAATCCTAAGCAGGACTCTCTAGCTTGTGCAGCCAGTGTGCCTCCTGCTTGGAAGTGGCCTCTGAAACTCATTTGGAGGGAGGCTTCTCCCATGCTTGTCAGCCAGCACGTGGTGCCATCGCTCCACCAGGGAACACTCTGCTTTGCCTTCAGCCATGGCTCGCTCTGCTGAGCTCTCTCTGCCTCAAGCAGAAACCCCAGTGTGCGTCCAGCCTCCAGAAAGCAGAGTGCCTTTGCCTGAGCACTGCTTTGCAGGGGCAGCACCCTGAAGGCCTCCTAGGGCCTTCTCTGCCCTAACCCAGTCATGCCATTCGGCCCATGCGGGGAGCAACGTTCACCCTTGGCAGGGCTCAGCGTGTGGGCTGTGTGTGGTTTCATGGCTGGGAAAGGGCAGATCCTGAAGCTGGGTGCCCTCCTGTGAATGGGGCCTGGCGGGCAGAGCCGGCATTCCCGGGTGGGGATGGAGGAGATCTGGGGCCTTCAAGCTGCATGCACATCCCCTGTCTGGCTGCCCCTCTTGCTTCTTCTCTGCTGCCAAGCCTCTCACACCACACGTGCGTCTCATTGGAAGGAGCAGGCTGCTTGCCATTCTTGGGCAGGGAATCATCCCACACGGCCTCGTTTCCTCGCAGGGGAGTGCACACTGACCCAGAGCCTCCAGAGGAGCTGTAGGCTCTCCAGCCACAAAGGCCTGTAGCTGAGTCCATGACAGCCTGCTGCATGGAGGGCTTCTATGGGAGAGTGCCCTGCTTCCCTGGCAGGGGCTCCTTCTCACACTGCTTTCCGTGGGGAAACACTGCGTGTGCCAGGGGTCTCCTGTGTGCACAAAATCTCTCTCCAGTGCCTGAGGTGCAGGGAATCCTCTTTGGACACAGAGCAGTGTTCTAGGCAGACCTCCCATGCTGGGAGAGCCTCCACTAACCCAGCTGTCCAACTGCCTCCGGAACACACTTCTAGGGAGTGTGGGTCTGGCAGGCAGAACGGCCCGAGTGAGGAGCTCGGGCCTTCAGCTGTGGACAGCTTTCCCACTGCCAAGCCTTGGAGGAGTTCGTGGAGGCTGGGGCCTGCAGCGTTTTCCATCAGAGAGCACTGGGTGCCCAAAGCCTCCCCTGTGGCTTGCGAGCCCCTTCCCACCCACACGCCCTTGGCACCCACTCTGTTGCCAGAGGGAAATCCTAAGCAGGACTCTCTAGCTTGTGCAGCCAGTGTGCCTCCTGCTTGGAACTGGCCTCTGAAACTCATTTGGAGGGAGGCTTCTCCCATGCTTGTCAGCCAGCACATGGTGCCATCGCTTCACCAAAAAACTCTCTGCTTTGCCTTCAGCCATGGCTCTCCCTGCTGAGCTCTCTCTGCCTCAAGCAGAAACCCCAGTGTGCGTCCAGCCTCCAGAAAGCAGAGTGCCTTTGCCTGAGCACTGCTTTGCTGGGGCAGCACCATGAAGGCCTCCTAGGGCCTTCTCTGCCCTAACCCAGGCGTGCCATTCGGCCCATGCGGGGAGCAACGTTCACCCTTGGCAGGGCTCAGCGTGTGGGCTGTGTGTGGTTTCATGGCTGGGAAAGGGCAGATCCTGAAGCTGGGTGCCCTCCTGTGAATGGGGCCTGGCGGGCAGAGCCGGCATTCCCGGGTGGGGATGGAGGAGATCTGGGGCCTTCAAGCTGCATGCACATCCCCTGTCTGGCTGCCCCTCTTGCTTCTTCTCTGCTGCCAAGCCTCTCACACCACACGTGCGTCTCACTGGAAGGAGCATGCTGCTTGCCAGTCTTGGGCAGGGAATCATCCCACACGCCTCGTTACCTCGCAGGGGAGTGCACACTGACCCAGAGCCTCCAGAGGAGCTGCAGTCTCTCCAGCCACAAAGGCCTGTAGCCTAGTCCATGACGGCCTGTTGCATGGAGGGCTTCTATGGGAGAGGGCCATGCTTCCCTGGCAGGGGCTCCTTCTCACACTGCTTTCCATGGGGAAACACTGCATGTGCCAGGGATCTCCTGTGTGCACAAAATCTCTCCCCAGTGCCTGAGGTGCAGGGAATCCTCTTCGGACACAGAGCAATGTTCTAGGCAGAGCTCCCATGCTGGGAGAGCTGCCACTGCCCCGACTGTCCAACTGCCTCAGGAACACACTTCTAGGGAGTGTGGGTCTGGCAGGCAGAATGGTCCGAGTGAGGAGCTCGGGCCTTCGGCTGTGGACAGCTTTCCCACTGCCAAGCCTTGGAGGAGTTCGTGGAGGCTGGGGCCTGCAGCGTTTTCCATCAGAGAGCACTGGGTGCCCAAAGCCTCCCCTGTGGCTTGCAAGCCCCTTCCCACCCACAGGCCCTTGGCACCCACTCTGTTGCCAGAGGGAAGTCCTAAGCAGGACTCTCGAGCTTGTGCATCCAGAGTGCCTCCTGCTTGGAAATGGCCTCAGGAACTCCTTGGGAGTGAGGCTGCTCCCATGCTTGTCAGCCAGCAGATGGTGCCATCGCTCCACCAAAAAACTCTCTGCTTTGCCTTCAGCCAAGGCTCGCCCTGCTGAGCTCTCTCTGCCTCAAGCAGAGACTCCAGGGTGCGTCCAGCCTACAGAAAGCAGAGTGCCTTTGCCTGAGCACTGCTTTGCTGGGGCAGCACCCTGAAGGCCTCCTAGGGCCTTCTCTGCCCTAACCCAGGCGTGCCATTCGGCCCATGCGGGGAGCAAAGTTCCCCCTTGGCAGGGCTCAGCGTGTGGCCTGGGTGTGCTTTCACGGCTGGGAAAGGGCAGATCCTGAAGCTGGGTGCCCTCCTGTGAATGGGGCCTGGCGGGCAGAGCCGGCATTCCCGGGTGGGGATGGAGGAGATCTGGGGCCTTCAAGCTGCATGCACATCCCCTGTCTGGCTGCCCCTCTTGCTTTTTCTCTGCTGCCAAGCCTCTCACATCACACGTGGGTCTCATTGGAAGGAGCAGGCTGCTTGCCATTCTTGGGCAGGGAATCATCCCACACGGCCTCGTTTCCTCGCAGGGGAGTGCACACTGACCCAGAGCCTCCAGAGGAGCTGTAGGCTCTCCAGCCACAAAGGCCTGTAGCTGAGTCCATGACAGCCTGCTGCATAGAGGGCTTCTATGGGAGAGGGCCCTGCTTCCCTGGCAGGGGCTCCTTCTCACACTGCTTTCCGTGGGGAAACACTGCGTGTGCCAGGGGTCTCCTGTGTGCACAAAATCTCTCCCCAGTGCCTGAGGTGCAGGGAATCCTCTTTGGACACAGAGCAGTGTTCTAGGCAGACCTCCCATGCTGGGAGAGCCTCCACTTCCCCAGCTGTCCAACTGCCTCAGGAACACACTTCTAGGGAGTGTGGGTCTGGCAGGCAGAACGGCCCGAGTGAGGAGCTCGGGCCTTCAGCTGTGGACAGCTTTCCCACTGCCAAGCCTTGGAGGAGTTCGTGGAGGCTGGGGCCTGCAGCGTTTTCCATCAGAGAGCACTGGGTGCCCAAAGCCTCCCCTGTGGCTTGCGAGCCCCTTCCCACCCACACGCCCTTGGCACCCACTCTGTTGCCAGAGGGAAATCCTAAGCAGGACTCTCTAGCTTGTGCAGCCAGTGTGCCTCCTGCTTGGAAGTGGCCTCTGAAACTCATTTGGAGGGAGGCTTCTCCCATGCTTGTCAGCCAGCACATGGTGCCATCGCTCCACCAAAAATCTCTCTGCTTTGCCTTCAGCCATGGCTCTCCCTGCTGAGCTCTCTCTGCCTCAAGCAGAAACCCCAGTGTGCGTCCAGCCTCCAGAAAGTAGAGTGTCTTTGCCTGAGCACTGCTTTGCTGGGGCAGCACCCTGAAGGCCTCCTAGGGCCTTCTCTGCCCTAACCCAGGCGTGCCATTCGGCCCATGCGGGGAGCAACGTTCACCCTTGGCAGGGCTCAGCGTGTGGGCTGTGTGTGGTTTCATGGCTGGGAAAGGGCAGATCCTGAAGCTGGGTGCCCTCCTGTGAATGGGGCCTGGCGGGCAGAGCCGGCATTCCCGGGTGGGGATGGAGGAGATCTGGGGCCTTCAAGCTGCATGCACATCCCCTGTCTGGCTGCCCCTCTTGCTTCTTCTCTGCTGCCAAGCCTCTCACACCACACGTGCGTCTCACTGGAAGGAGCATGCTGCTTGCCAGTCTTGGGCAGGGAATCATCCCACACGCCTCGTTACCTCGCAGGGGAGTGCACACTGACCCAGAGCCTCCAGAGGAGCTGCAGTCTCTCCAGCCACAAAGGCCTGTAGCCTAGTCCATGACGGCCTGTTGCATGGAGGGCTTCTATGGGAGAGGGCCATGCTTCCCTGGCAGGGGCTCCTTCTCACACTGCTTTCCATGGGGAAACACTGCATGTGCCAGGGATCTCCTGTGTGCACAAAATCTCTCCCCAGTGCCTGAGGTGCAGGGAATCCTCTTCGGACACAGAGCAATGTTCTAGGCAGAGCTCCCATGCTGGGAGAGCTGCCACTGCCCCGACTGTCCAACTGCCTCAGGAACACACTTCTAGGGAGTGTGGGTCTGGCAGGCAGAATGGTCCGAGTGAGGAGCTCGGGCCTTCGGCTGTGGACAGCTTTCCCACTGCCAAGCCTTGGAGGAGTTCGTGGAGGCTGGGGCCTGCAGCGTTTTCCATCGCAGAGCACTGGGTGCCCAAAGCCTCCCCTGTGGCTTGCAAGCCCCTTCCCACCCACAGGCCCTTGGCACCCACTCTGTTGCCAGAGGGAAGTCCTAAGCAGGACTCTCGAGCTTGTGCATCCAGAGTGCCTCCTGCTTGGAAATGGCCTCAGGAACTCCTTGGGAATGAGGCTGCTCCCATGCTTGTCAGCCAGCAGATGGTGCCATCGCTCCACCAAAAAACTCTCTGCTTTGCCTTCAGCCAAGGCTCGCCCTGCTGAGCTCTCTCTGCCTCAAGCAGAGACTCCAGGGTGCGTCCAGCCTACAGAAAGCAGAGTGCCTTTGCCTGAGCACTGCTTTGCTGGGGCAGCACCCTGAAGGCCTCCTAGGGCCTTCTCTGCCCTAACCCAGGCGTGCCATTCGGCCCATGCGGGGAGCAAAGTTCCCCCTTGGCAGGGCTCAGCGTGTGGCCTGGGTGTGCTTTCATGGCTGGGAAAGGGCAGATCCTGAAGCTGGGTGCCCTCCTGTGAATGGGGCCTGGCGGGCAGAGCCGGCATTCCCGGGTGGGGATGGAGGAGATCTGGGGCCTTCAAGCTGCATGCACATCCCCTGTCTGGCTGCCCCTCTTGCTTTTTCTCTGCTGCCAAGCCTCTCACATCACACGTGGGTCTCATTGGAAGGAGCAGGCTGCTTGCCATTCTTGGGCAGGGAATCATCCCACACGGCCTCGTTTCCTCGCAGGGGAGTGCACACTGACCCAGAGCCTCCAGAGGAGCTGTAGGCTCTCCAGCCACAAAGGCCTGTAGCTGAGTCCATGACAGCCTGCTGCATAGAGGGCTTCTATGGGAGAGGGCCCTGCTTCCCTGGCAGGGGCTCCTTCTCACACTGCTTTCCGTGGGGAAACACTGCGTGTGCCAGGGGTCTCCTGTGTGCACAAAATCTCTCCCCAGTGCCTGAGGTGCAGGGAATCCTCTTCGGACACAGAGCAGTGTTCTAGGCAGACCTCCCATGCTGGGAGAGCCTCCACTTCCCCAGCTGTCCAACTGCCTCAGGAACACACTTCTAGGGAGTGTGGGTCTGGCAGGCAGAACGGCCCGAGTGAGGAGCTCGGGCCTTCAGCTGTGGACAGCTTTCCCACTGCCAAGCCTTGGAGGAGTTCGTGGAGGCTGGGGCCTGCAGCGTTTTCCATCAGAGAGCACTGGGTGCCCAAAGCCTCCCCTGTGGCTTGCGAGCCCCTTCCCACCCACACGCCCTTGGCACCCACTCTGTTGCCAGAGGGAAATCCTAAGCAGGACTCTCTAGCTTGTGCAGCCAGTGTGCCTCCTGCTTGGAAGTGGCCTCTGAAACTCATTTGGAGGGAGGCTTCTCCCATGCTTGTCAGCCAGCACGTGGTGCCATCGCTCCACCAGGGAACACTCTGCTTTGCCTTCAGCCATGGCTCGCTCTGCTGAGCTCTCTCTGCCTCAAGCAGAAACCCCAGTGTGCGTCCAGCCTCCAGAAAGCAGAGTGCCTTTGCCTGAGCACTGCTTTGCTGGGGCAGCACCCTGAAGGCCTCCTAGGGCCTTCTCTGCCCTAACCCAGTCGTGCCATTCGGCCCATGCGGGGAGCAACGTTCACCCTTGGCAGGGCTCAGCGTGTGGGCTGTGTGTGGTTTCATGGCTGGGAAAGGGCAGATCCTGAAGCTGGGTGCCCTCCTGTGAATGGGGCCTGGCGGGCAGAGCCGGCATTCCCGGGTGGGGATGGAGGAGATCTGGGGCCTTCAAGCTGCATGCACATCCCCTGTCTGGCTGCCCCTCTTGCTTCTTCTCTGCTGCCAAGCCTCTCACACCACACGTGCGTCTCATTGGAAGGAGCAGGCTGCTTGCCATTCTTGGGCAGGGAATCATCCCACACGGCCTCGTTTCCTCGCAGGGGAGTGCACACTGACCCAGAGCCTCCAGAGGAGCTGTAGGCTCTCCAGCCACAAAGGCCTGTAGCTGAGTCCATGACAGCCTGCTGCATGGAGGGCTTCTCTGGGAGAGTGCCCTGCTTCCCTGGCAGGGGCTCCTTCTCACACTGCTTTCCGTGGGGAAACACTGCGTGTGCCAGGGGTCTCCTGTGTGCACAAAATCTCTCTCCAGTGCCTGAGGTGCAGGGAATCCTCTTTGGACACAGAGCAGTGTTCTAGGCAGACCTCCCATGCTGGGAGAGCCTCCACTAACCCAGCTGTCCAACTGCCTCAGGAACACACTTCTAGGGAGTGTGGGTCTGGCAGGCAGAACGGCCCGAGTGAGGAGCTTGGGCCTTCAGCTGTGGACAGCTTTCCCACTGCCAAGCCTTGGAGGAGTTCGTGGAGGCTGGGGCCTGCAGCGTTTTCCATCAGAGAGCACTGGGTGCCCAAAGCCTCCCCTGTGGCTTGCGAGCCCCTTCCCACCCACACGCCCTTGGCACCCACTCTGTTGCCAGAGGGAAATCCTAAGCAGGACTCTCTAGCTTGTGCAGCCAGTGTGCCTCCTGCTTGGAACTGGCCTCTGAAACTCATTTGGAGGGAGGCTTCTCCCATGCTTGTCAGCCAGCACATGGTGCCATCGCTTCACCAAAAAACTCTCTGCTTTGCCTTCAGACATGGCTCTCCCTGCTGAGCTCTCTCTGCCTCAAGCAGAAACCCCAGTGTGCATCCAGCCTCCAGAAAGCAGAGTGTCTTTGCCTGAGCACTGCTTTGCTGGGGCAGCACCCTAAAGGCCTCCTAGGGCCTTCTCTGCCCTAACCCAGGCGTGCCATTCGGCCCATGCGGGGAGCAACGTTCACCCTTGGCAGGGCTCAGCGTGTGGGCTGTGTGTGGTTTCATGGCTGGGAAAGGGCAGATCCTGAAGCTGGGTGCCCTCCTGTGAATGGGGCCTGGCGGGCAGAGCCGGCATTCCCGGGGGGAATGGAGGAGATCTGGGGCCTTCAAGCTGCATGCACATCCCCTGTCTGGCTGCCCCCTTGCTTCTTCTCTGCTGCCAAGCCTCTCACACCACACGTGCGTCTCATTGGAAGGAGCAGGCTGCTTGCCATTCTTGGGCATGGAATCATCCCACACGGCCTCGTTTCCTCGCAGGGGAGTGCACACTGACCCAGAGCCTCCAGAGGAGCTGTAGGCTCTCCAGCCACAAAGGCCTGTAGCTGAGTCCATGACAGCCTGCTGCATGGAGGGCTTCTATGGGAGAGTGCCCTGCTTCCCTGGCAGGGGCTCCTTCTCACACTGCTTTCCGTGGGGAAACACTGCGTGTGCCAGGGGTCTCCTGTGTGCACAAAATCTCTCCCCAGTGCCTGAGGTGCAGGGAATCCTCTTTGGACACAGAGCAGTGTTCTAGGCAGACCTCCCATGCTGGGAGAGCCTCCACTTCCCCAGCTGTCCAACTGCCTCAGGAACACACTTCTAGGGAGTGTGGGTCTGGCAGGCAGAACGGCCTGAGTGAGGAGCTCGGGCCTTCAGCTGTGGACAGCTTTCCCACTGCCAAGCCTTGGAGGAGTTCGTGGAGGCTGGGGCCTGCAGCGTTTTCCATCAGAGAGCACTGGGTGCCCAAAGCCTCCCCTGTGGCTTGCGAGCCCCTTCCCACCCACACGCCCTTGGCACCCACTCTGTTGCCAGAGGGAAATCCTAAGCAGGACTCTCTAGCTTGTGCAGCCAGTGTGCCTCCTGCTTGGAAGTGGCCTCTGAAACTCATTTGGAGGGAGGCTTCTCCCATGCTTGTCAGCCAGCACATGGTGCCATCGCTCCACCAAAAAACTCTCTGCTTTGCCTTCAGCCATGGCTCTCCCTGCTGAGCTCTCTCTGCCTCAAGCAGAAACCCCAGTGTGCATCCAGCCTCCAGAAAGCAGAGTGTCTTTGCCTGAGCACTGCTTTGCTGGGGCAGCACCCTGAAGGCCTCCTAGGGCCTTCTCTGCCCTAACCCAGGCGTGCCATTCGGCCCATGCGGGGAGCAACGTTCACCCTTGGCAGGGCTCAGCGTGTGGGCTGTGTGTGGTTTCATGGCTGGGAAAGGGCAGATCCTGAAGCTGGGTGCCCTCCTGTGAATGGGGCCTGGCGGGCAGAGCCGGCATTCCCGGGTGGGGATGGAGGAGATCTGGGGCCTTCAAGCTGCATGCACATCCCCTGTCTGGCTGCCCCTCTTGCTTCTTCTCTGCTGCCAAGCCTCTCACACCACACGTGCGTCTCACTGGAAGGAGCATGCTGCTTGCCAGTCTTGGGCAGGGAATCATCCCACACGCCTCGTTACCTCGCAGGGGAGTGCACACTGACCCAGAGCCTCCAGAGGAGCTGCTGTCTCTCCAGCCACAAAGGCCTGTAGCCTAGTCCATGACGGCCTGTTGCATGGAGGGCTTCTATGGGAGAGGGCCATGCTTCCCTGGCAGGGGCTCCTTCTCACACTGCTTTCCATGGGGAAACACTGCATGTGCCAGGGATCTCCTGTGTGCACAAAATCTCTCCCCAGTGCCTGAGGTGCAGGGAATCCTCTTCGGACACAGAGCAATGTTCTAGGCAGAGCTCCCATGCTGGGAGAGCTGCCACTGCCCCGACTGTCCAACTGCCTCAGGAACACACTTCTAGGGAGTGTGGGTCTGGCAGGCAGAATGGTCCGAGTGAGGAGCTCGGGCCTTCGGCTGTGGACAGCTTTCCCACTGCCAAGCCTTGGAGGAGTTCGTGGAGGCTGGGGCCTGCAGCGTTTTCCATCGCAGAGCACTGGGTGCCCAAAGCCTCCCCTGTGGCTTGCAAGCCCCTTCCCACCCACAGGCCCTTGGCACCCACTCTGTTGCCAGAGGGAAGTCCTAAGCAGGACTCTCGAGCTTGTGCATCCAGAGTGCCTCCTGCTTGGAAATGGCCTCAGGAACTCCTTGGGAGTGAGGCTGCTCCCATGCTTGTCAGCCAGCAGATGGTGCCATCGCTCCACCAAAAAACTCTCTGCTTTGCCTTCAGCCAAGGCTCGCCCTGCTGAGCTCTCTCTGCCTCAAGCAGAGACTCCAGGGTGCGTCCAGCCTACAGAAAGCAGAGTGCCTTTGCCTGAGCACTGCTTTGCTGGGGCAGCACCCTGAAGGCCTCCTAGGGCCTTCTCTGCCCTAACCCAGGCGTGCCATTCGGCCCATGCGGGGAGCAAAGTTCCCCCTTGGCAGGGCTCAGCGTGTGGCCTGGGTGTGCTTTCACGGCTGGGAAAGGGCAGATCCTGAAGCTGGGTGCCCTCCTGTGAATGGGGCCTGGCGGGCAGAGCCGGCATTCCCGGGTGGGGATGGAGGAGATCTGGGGCCTTCAAGCTGCATGCACATCCCCTGTCTGGCTGCCCCTCTTGCTTTTTCTCTGCTGCCAAGCCTCTCACATCACACGTGGGTCTCATTGGAAGGAGCAGGCTGCTTGCCATTCTTGGGCAGGGAATCATCCCACACGGCCTCGTTTCCTCGCAGGGGAGTGCACACTGACCCAGAGCCTCCAGAGGAGCTGTAGGCTCTCCAGCCACAAAGGCCTGTAGCTGAGTCCATGACAGCCTGCTGCATAGAGGGCTTCTATGGGAGAGGGCCCTGCTTCCCTGGCAGGGGCTCCTTCTCACACTGCTTTCCGTGGGGAAACACTGCGTGTGCCAGGGGTCTCCTGTGTGCACAAAATCTCTCCCCAGTGCCTGAGGTGCAGGGAATCCTCTTTGGACACAGAGCAGTGTTCTAGGCAGACCTCCCATGCTGGGAGAGCCTCCACTTCCCCAGCTGTCCAACTGCCTCAGGAACACACTTCTAGGGAGTGTGGGTCTGGCAGGCAGAACGGCCCGAGTGAGGAGCTCGGGCCTTCAGCTGTGGACAGCTTTCCCACTGCCAAGCCTTGGAGGAGTTCGTGGAGGCTGGGGCCTGCAGCGTTTTCCATCAGAGAGCACTGGGTGCCCAAAGCCTCCCCTGTGGCTTGCGAGCCCCTTCCCACCCACACGCCCTTGGCACCCACTCTGTTGCCAGAGGGAAATCCTAAGCAGGACTCTCTAGCTTGTGCAGCCAGTGTGCCTCCTGCTTGGAAGTGGCCTCTGAAACTCATTTGGAGGGAGGCTTCTCCCATGCTTGTCAGCCAGCACATGGTGCCATCGCTCCACCAAAAAACTCTCTGCTTTGCCTTCAGCCATGGCTCTCCCTGCTGAGCTCTCTCTGCCTCAAGCAGAAACCCCAGTGTGCATCCAGCCTCCAGAAAGTAGAGTGTCTTTGCCTGAGCACTGCTTTGCTGGGGCAGCACCCTGAAGGCCTCCTAGGGCCTTCTCTGCCCTAACCCAGGCGTGCCATTCGGCCCATGCGGGGAGCAACGTTCACCCTTGGCAGGGCTCAGCGTGTGGGCTGTGTGTGGTTTCATGGCTGGGAAAGGGCAGATCCTGAAGCTGGGTGCCCTCCTGTGAATGGGGCCTGGCGGGCAGAGCCGGCATTCCCGGGTGGGGATGGAGGAGATCTGGGGCCTTCAAGCTGCATGCACATCCCCTGTCTGGCTGCCCCTCTTGCTTCTTCTCTGCTGCCAAGCCTCTCACACCACACGTGCGTCTCACTGGAAGGAGCATGCTGCTTGCCAGTCTTGGGCAGGGAATCATCCCACACGCCTCGTTACCTCGCAGGGGAGTGCACACTGACCCAGAGCCTCCAGAGGAGCTGCAGTCTCTCCAGCCACAAAGGCCTGTAGCCTAGTCCATGACGGCCTGTTGCATGGAGGGCTTCTATGGGAGAGGGCCATGCTTCCCTGGCAGGGGCTCCTTCTCACACTGCTTTCCATGGGGAAACACTGCATGTGCCAGGGATCTCCTGTGTGCACAAAATCTCTCCCCAGTGCCTGAGGTGCAGGGAATCCTCTTCGGACACAGAGCAATGTTCTAGGCAGAGCTCCCATGCTGGGAGAGCTGCCACTGCCCCGACTGTCCAACTGCCTCAGGAACACACTTCTAGGGAGTGTGGGTCTGGCAGGCAGAATGGTCCGAGTGAGGAGCTCGGGCCTTCGGCTGTGGACAGCTTTCCCACTGCCAAGCCTTGGAGGAGTTCGTGGAGGCTGGGGCCTGCAGCGTTTTCCATCGCAGAGCACTGGGTGCCCAAAGCCTCCCCTGTGGCTTGCAAGCCCCTTCCCACCCACAGGCCCTTGGCACCCACTCTGTTGCCAGAGGGAAGTCCTAAGCAGGACTCTCGAGCTTGTGCATCCAGAGTGCCTCCTGCTTGGAAATGGCCTCAGGAACTCCTTGGGAGTGAGGCTGCTCCCATGCTTGTCAGCCAGCAGATGGTGCCATCGCTCCACCAAAAAACTCTCTGCTTTGCCTTCAGCCAAGGCTCGCCCTGCTGAGCTCTCTCTGCCTCAAGCAGAGACTCCAGGGTGCGTCCAGCCTACAGAAAGCAGAGTGCCTTTGCCTGAGCACTGCTTTGCTGGGGCAGCACCCTGAAGGCCTCCTAGGGCCTTCTCTGCCCTAACCCAGGCGTGCCATTCGGCCCATGCGGGGAGCAAAGTTCCCCCTTGGCAGGGCTCAGCGTGTGGCCTGGGTGTGCTTTCACGGCTGGGAAAGGGCAGATCCTGAAGCTGGGTGCCCTCCTGTGAATGGGGCCTGGCGGGCAGAGCCGGCATTCCCGGGTGGGGATGGAGGAGATCTGGGGCCTTCAAGCTGCATGCACATCCCCTGTCTGGCTGCCCCTCTTGCTTTTTCTCTGCTGCCAAGCCTCTCACATCACACGTGGGTCTCATTGGAAGGAGCAGGCTGCTTGCCATTCTTGGGCAGGGAATCATCCCACACGGCCTCGTTTCCTCGCAGGGGAGTGCACACTGACCCAGAGCCTCCAGAGGAGCTGTAGGCTCTCCAGCCACAAAGGCCTGTAGCTGAGTCCATGACAGCCTGCTGCATAGAGGGCTTCTATGGGAGAGGGCCCTGCTTCCCTGGCAGGGGCTCCTTCTCACACTGCTTTCCGTGGGGAAACACTGCGTGTGCCAGGGGTCTCCTGTGTGCACAAAATCTCTCCCCAGTGCCTGAGGTGCAGGGAATCCTCTTTGGACACAGAGCAGTGTTCTAGGCAGACCTCCCATGCTGGGAGAGCCTCCACTTCCCCAGCTGTCCAACTGCCTCAGGAACACACTTCTAGGGAGTGTGGGTCTGGCAGGCAGAACGGCCCGAGTGAGGAGCTCGGGCCTTCAGCTGTGGACAGCTTTCCCACTGCCAAGCCTTGGAGGAGTTCGTGGAGGCTGGGGCCTGCAGCGTTTTCCATCAGAGAGCACTGGGTGCCCAAAGCCTCCCCTGTGGCTTGCGAGCCCCTTCCCACCCACACGCCCTTGGCACCCACTCTGTTGCCAGAGGGAAATCCTAAGCAGGACTCTCTAGCTTGTGCAGCCAGTGTGCCTCCTGCTTGGAAGTGGCCTCTGAAACTCATTTGGAGGGAGGCTTCTCCCATGCTTGTCAGCCAGCACGTGGTGCCATCGCTCCACCAGGGAACACTCTGCTTTGCCTTCAGCCATGGCTCGCTCTGCTGAGCTCTCTCTGCCTCAAGCAGAAACCCCAGTGTGCGTCCAGCCTCCAGAAAGCAGAGTGCCTTTGCCTGAGCACTGCTTTGCTGGGGCAGCACCCTGAAGGCCTCCTAGGGCCTTCTCTGCCCTAACCCAGTCGTGCCATTCGGCCCATGCGGGGAGCAACGTTCACCCTTGGCAGGGCTCAGCGTGTGGGCTGTGTGTGGTTTCATGGCTGGGAAAGGGCAGATCCTGAAGCTGGGTGCCCTCCTGTGAATGGGGCCTGGCGGGCAGAGCCGGCATTCCCGGGTGGGGATGGAGGAGATCTGGGGCCTTCAAGCTGCATGCACATCCCCTGTCTGGCTGCCCCTCTTGCTTCTTCTCTGCTGCCAAGCCTCTCACACCACACGTGCGTCTCATTGGAAGGAGCAGGCTGCTTGCCATTCTTGGGCAGGGAATCATCCCACACGGCCTCGTTTCCTCGCAGGGGAGTGCACACTGACCCAGAGCCTCCAGAGGAGCTGTAGGCTCTCCAGCCACAAAGGCCTGTAGCTGAGTCCATGACAGCCTGCTGCATGGAGGGCTTCTCTGGGAGAGTGCCCTGCTTCCCTGGCAGGGGCTCCTTCTCACACTGCTTTCCGTGGGGAAACACTGCGTGTGCCAGGGGTCTCCTGTGTGCACAAAATCTCTCTCCAGTGCCTGAGGTGCAGGGAATCCTCTTTGGACACAGAGCAGTGTTCTAGGCAGACCTCCCATGCTGGGAGAGCCTCCACTAACCCAGCTGTCCAACTGCCTCAGGAACACACTTCTAGGGAGTGTGGGTCTGGCAGGCAGAACGGCCCGAGTGAGGAGCTCGGGCCTTCAGCTGTGGACAGCTTTCCCACTGCCAAGCCTTGGAGGAGTTCGTGGAGGCTGGGGCCTGCAGCGTTTTCCATCAGAGAGCACTGGGTGCCCAAAGCCTCCCCTGTGGCTTGCGAGCCCCTTCCCACCCACACGCCCTTGGCACCCACTCTGTTGCCAGAGGGAAATCCTAAGCAGGACTCTCTAGCTTGTGCAGCCAGTGTGCCTCCTGCTTGGAACTGGCCTCTGAAACTCATTTGGAGGGAGGCTTCTCCCATGCTTGTCAGCCAGCACATGGTGCCATCGCTTCACCAAAAAACTCTCTGCTTTGCCTTCAGACATGGCTCTCCCTGCTGAGCTCTCTCTGCCTCAAGCAGAAACCCCAGTGTGCATCCAGCCTCCAGAAAGCAGAGTGTCTTTGCCTGAGCACTGCTTTGCTGGGGCAGCACCCTAAAGGCCTCCTAGGGCCTTCTCTGCCCTAACCCAGGCGTGCCATTCGGCCCATGCGGGGAGCAACGTTCACCCTTGGCAGGGCTCAGCGTGTGGGCTGTGTGTGGTTTCATGGCTGGGAAAGGGCAGATCCTGAAGCTGGGTGCCCTCCTGTGAATGGGGCCTGGCGGGCAGAGCCGGCATTCCCGGGGGGAATGGAGGAGATCTGGGGCCTTCAAGCTGCATGCACATCCCCTGTCTGGCTGCCCCTCTTGCTTCTTCTCTGCTGCCAAGCCTCTCACACCACACGTGCGTCTCATTGGAAGGAGCAGGCTGCTTGCCATTCTTGGGCATGGAATCATCCCACACGGCCTCGTTTCCTCGCAGGGGAGTGCACACTGACCCAGAGCCTCCAGAGGAGCTGTAGGCTCTCCAGCCACAAAGGCCTGTAGCTGAGTCCATGACAGCCTGCTGCATGGAGGGCTTCTATGGGAGAGTGCCCTGCTTCCCTGGCAGGGGCTCCTTCTCACACTGCTTTCCGTGGGGAAACACTGCGTGTGCCAGGGGTCTCCTGTGTGCACAAAATCTCTCCCCAGTGCCTGAGGTGCAGGGAATCCTCTTTGGACACAGAGCAGTGTTCTAGGCAGACCTCCCATGCTGGGAGAGCCTCCACTTCCCCAGCTGTCCAACTGCCTCAGGAACACACTTCTAGGGATTGTGGGTCTGGCAGGCAGAACGGCCTGAGTGAGGAGCTCGGGCCTTCAGCTGTGGACAGCTTTCCCACTGCCAAGCCTTGGAGGAGTTCGTGGAGGCTGGGGCCTGCAGCGTTTTCCATCAGAGAGCACTGGGTGCCCAAAGCCTCCCCTGTGGCTTGCGAGCCCCTTCCCACCCACACGCCCTTGGCACCCACTCTGTTGCCAGAGGGAAATCCTAAGCAGGACTCTCTAGCTTGTGCAGCCAGTGTGCCTCCTGCTTGGAAGTGGCCTCTGAAACTCATTTGGAGGGAGGCTTCTCCCATGCTTGTCAGCCAGCACATGGTGCCATCGCTCCACCAAAAAACTCTCTGCTTTGCCTTCAGCCATGGCTCTCCCTGCTGAGCTCTCTCTGCCTCAAGCAGAAACCCCAGTGTGCGTCCAGCCTCCAGAAAGCAGAGTGCCTTTGCCTGAGCACTGCTTTGCTGGGGCAGCACCCTGAAGGCCTCCTAGGGCCTTCTCTGCCCTAACCCAGTCGTGCCATTCGGCCCATGCGGGGAGCAACGTTCACCCTTGGCAGGGCTCAGCGTGTGGGCTGTGTGTGGTTTCATGGCTGGGAAAGGGCAGATCCTGAAGCTGGGTGCCCTCCTGTGAATGGGGCCTGGCGGGCAGAGCCGGCATTCCCGGGTGGGGATGGAGGAGATCTGGGGCCTTCAAGCTGCATGCACATCCCCTGTCTGGCTGCCCCTCTTGCTTCTTCTCTGCTGCCAAGCCTCTCACACCACACGTGCGTCTCATTGGAAGGAGCAGGCTGCTTGCCATTCTTGGGCAGGGAATCATCCCACACGGCCTCGTTTCCTCGCAGGGGAGTGCACACTGACCCAGAGCCTCCAGAGGAGCTGTAGGCTCTCCAGCCACAAAGGCCTGTAGCTGAGTCCATGACAGCCTGCTGCATGGAGGGCTTCTCTGGGAGAGTGCCCTGCTTCCCTGGCAGGGGCTCCTTCTCACACTGCTTTCCGTGGGGAAACACTGCGTGTGCCAGGGGTCTCCTGTGTGCACAAAATCTCTCTCCAGTGCCTGAGGTGCAGGGAATCCTCTTTGGACACAGAGCAGTGTTCTAGGCAGACCTCCCATGCTGGGAGAGCCTCCACTAACCCAGCTGTCCAACTGCCTCAGGAACACACTTCTAGGGAGTGTGGGTCTGGCAGGCAGAACGGCCCGAGTGAGGAGCTCGGGCCTTCAGCTGTGGACAGCTTTCCCACTGCCAAGCCTTGGAGGAGTTCGTGGAGGCTGGGGCCTGCAGCGTTTTCCATCAGAGAGCACTGGGTGCCCAAAGCCTCCCCTGTGGCTTGCGAGCCCCTTCCCACCCACACGCCCTTGGCACCCACTCTGTTGCCAGAGGGAAATCCTAAGCAGGACTCTCTAGCTTGTGCAGCCAGTGTGCCTCCTGCTTGGAAGTGGCCTCTGAAACTCATTTGGAGGGAGGCTTCTCCCATGCTTGTCAGCCAGCACATGGTGCCATCGCTTCACCAAAAAACTCTCTGCTTTGCCTTCAGACATGGCTCTCCCTGCTGAGCTCTCTCTGCCTCAAGCAGAAACCCCAGTGTGCATCCAGCCTCCAGAAAGCAGAGTGTCTTTGCCTGAGCACTGCTTTGCTGGGGCAGCACCCTAAAGGCCTCCTAGGGCCTTCTCTGCCCTAACCCAGGCGTGCCATTCGGCCCATGCGGGGAGCAACGTTCACCCTTGGCAGGGCTCAGCGTGTGGGCTGTGTGTGGTTTCATGGCTGGGAAAGGGCAGATCCTGAAGCTGGGTGCCCTCCTGTGAATGGGGCCTGGCGGGCAGAGCCGGCATTCCCGGGGGGAATGGAGGAGATCTGGGGCCTTCAAGCTGCATGCACATCCCCTGTCTGGCTGCCCCTCTTGCTTCTTCTCTGCTGCCAAGCCTCTCACACCACACGTGCGTCTCATTGGAAGGAGCAGGCTGCTTGCCATTCTTGGGCATGGAATCATCCCACACGGCCTCGTTTCCTCGCAGGGGAGTGCACACTGACCCAGAGCCTCCAGAGGAGCTGTAGGCTCTCCAGCCACAAAGGCCTGTAGCTGAGTCCATGACAGCCTGCTGCATGGAGGGCTTCTATGGGAGAGTGCCCTGCTTCCCTGGCAGGGGCTCCTTCTCACACTGCTTTCCGTGGGGAAACACTGCGTGTGCCAGGGGTCTCCTGTGTGCACAAAATCTCTCCCCAGTGCCTGAGGTGCAGGGAATCCTCTTTGGACACAGAGCAGTGTTCTAGGCAGACCTCCCATGCTGGGAGAGCCTCCACTTCCCCAGCTGTCCAACTGCCTCAGGAACACACTTCTAGGGATTGTGGGTCTGGCAGGCAGAACGGCCTGAGTGAGGAGCTCGGGCCTTCAGCTGTGGACAGCTTTCCCACTGCCAAGCCTTGGAGGAGTTCGTGGAGGCTGGGGCCTGCAGCGTTTTCCATCAGAGAGCACTGGGTGCCCAAAGCCTCCCCTGTGGCTTGCGAGCCCCTTCCCACCCACACGCCCTTGGCACCCACTCTGTTGCCAGAGGGAAATCCTAAGCAGGACTCTCTAGCTTGTGCAGCCAGTGTGCCTCCTGCTTGGAAGTGGCCTCTGAAACTCATTTGGAGGGAGGCTTCTCCCATGCTTGTCAGCCAGCACATGGTGCCATCGCTCCACCAAAAAACTCTCTGCTTTGCCTTCAGCCATGGCTCTCCCTGCTGAGCTCTCTCTGCCTCAAGCAGAAACCCCAGTGTGCGTCCAGCCTCCAGAAAGCAGAGTGCCTTTGCCTGAGCACTGCTTTGCTGGGGCAGCACCCTGAAGGCCTCCTAGGGCCTTCTCTGCCCTAACCCAGTCGTGCCATTCGGCCCATGCGGGGAGCAACGTTCACCCTTGGCAGGGCTCAGCGTGTGGGCTGTGTGTGGTTTCATGGCTGGGAAAGGGCAGATCCTGAAGCTGGGTGCCCTCCTGTGAATGGGGCCTGGCGGGCAGAGCCGGCATTCCCGGGTGGGGATGGAGGAGATCTGGGGCCTTCAAGCTGCATGCACATCCCCTGTCTGGCTGCCCCTCTTGCTTCTTCTCTGCTGCCAAGCCTCTCACACCACACGTGCGTCTCATTGGAAGGAGCAGGCTGCTTGCCATTCTTGGGCAGGGAATCATCCCACACGGCCTCGTTTCCTCGCAGGGGAGTGCACACTGACCCAGAGCCTCCAGAGGAGCTGTAGGCTCTCCAGCCACAAAGGCCTGTAGCTGAGTCCATGACAGCCTGCTGCATGGAGGGCTTCTCTGGGAGAGTGCCCTGCTTCCCTGGCAGGGGCTCCTTCTCACACTGCTTTCCGTGGGGAAACACTGCGTGTGCCAGGGGTCTCCTGTGTGCACAAAATCTCTCTCCAGTGCCTGAGGTGCAGGGAATCCTCTTTGGACACAGAGCAGTGTTCTAGGCAGACCTCCCATGCTGGGAGAGCCTCCACTAACCCAGCTGTCCAACTGCCTCAGGAACACACTTCTAGGGAGTGTGGGTCTGGCAGGCAGAACGGCCCGAGTGAGGAGCTCGGGCCTTCAGCTGTGGACAGCTTTCCCACTGCCAAGCCTTGGAGGAGTTCGTGGAGGCTGGGGCCTGCAGCGTTTTCCATCAGAGAGCACTGGGTGCCCAAAGCCTCCCCTGTGGCTTGCGAGCCCCTTCCCACCCACACGCCCTTGGCACCCACTCTGTTGCCAGAGGGAAATCCTAAGCAGGACTCTCTAGCTTGTGCAGCCAGTGTGCCTCCTGCTTGGAAGTGGCCTCTGAAACTCATTTGGAGGGAGGCTTCTCCCATGCTTGTCAGCCAGCACATGGTGCCATCGCTTCACCAAAAAACTCTCTGCTTTGCCTTCAGACATGGCTCTCCCTGCTGAGCTCTCTCTGCCTCAAGCAGAAACCCCAGTGTGCATCCAGCCTCCAGAAAGCAGAGTGTCTTTGCCTGAGCACTGCTTTGCTGGGGCAGCACCCTAAAGGCCTCCTAGGGCCTTCTCTGCCCTAACCCAGGCGTGCCATTCGGCCCATGCGGGGAGCAACGTTCACCCTTGGCAGGGCTCAGCGTGTGGGCTGTGTGTGGTTTCATGGCTGGGAAAGGGCAGATCCTGAAGCTGGGTGCCCTCCTGTGAATGGGGCCTGGCGGGCAGAGCCGGCATTCCCGGGGGGAATGGAGGAGATCTGGGGCCTTCAAGCTGCATGCACATCCCCTGTCTGGCTGCCCCTCTTGCTTCTTCTCTGCTGCCAAGCCTCTCACACCACACGTGCGTCTCATTGGAAGGAGCAGGCTGCTTGCCATTCTTGGGCATGGAATCATCCCACACGGCCTCGTTTCCTCGCAGGGGAGTGCACACTGACCCAGAGCCTCCAGAGGAGCTGTAGGCTCTCCAGCCACAAAGGCCTGTAGCTGAGTCCATGACAGCCTGCTGCATGGAGGGCTTCTATGGGAGAGTGCCCTGCTTCCCTGGCAGGGGCTCCTTCTCACACTGCTTTCCGTGGGGAAACACTGCGTGTGCCAGGGGTCTCCTGTGTGCACAAAATCTCTCCCCAGTGCCTGAGGTGCAGGGAATCCTCTTTGGACACAGAGCAGTGTTCTAGGCAGACCTCCCATGCTGGGAGAGCCTCCACTTCCCCAGCTGTCCAACTGCCTCAGGAACACACTTCTAGGGATTGTGGGTCTGGCAGGCAGAACGGCCTGAGTGAGGAGCTCGGGCCTTCAGCTGTGGACAGCTTTCCCACTGCCAAGCCTTGGAGGAGTTCGTGGAGGCTGGGGCCTGCAGCGTTTTCCATCAGAGAGCACTGGGTGCCCAAAGCCTCCCCTGTGGCTTGCGAGCCCCTTCCCACCCACACGCCCTTGGCACCCACTCTGTTGCCAGAGGGAAATCCTAAGCAGGACTCTCTAGCTTGTGCAGCCAGTGTGCCTCCTGCTTGGAAGTGGCCTCTGAAACTCATTTGGAGGGAGGCTTCTCCCATGCTTGTCAGCCAGCACATGGTGCCATCGCTCCACCAAAAAACTCTCTGCTTTGCCTTCAGCCATGGCTCTCCCTGCTGAGCTCTCTCTGCCTCAAGCAGAAACCCCAGTGTGCGTCCAGCCTCCAGAAAGCAGAGTGCCTTTGCCTGAGCACTGCTTTGCTGGGGCAGCACCATGAAGGCCTCCTAGGGCCTTCTCTGCCCTAACCCAGGCGTGCCATTCGGCCCATGCGGGGAGCAAAGTTCCCCCTTGGCAGGGCTCAGCGTGTGGGCTGTGTGTGGTTTCATGGCTGGGAAAGGGCAGATCCTGAAGCTGGGTGCCCTCCTGTGAATGGGGCCTGGCGGGCAGAGCCGGCATTCCCGGGTGGGGATGGAGGAGATCTGGGGCCTTCAAGCTGCATGCACATCCCCTGTCTGGCTGCCCCTCTTGCTTCTTCTCTGCTGCCAAGCCTCTCACACCACACGTGCGTCTCATTGGAAGGAGCAGGCTGCTTGCCATTCTTGGGCAGGGAATCATCCCACACGGCCTCGTTTCCTCGCAGGGGAGTGCACACTGACCCAGAGCCTCCAGAGGAGCTGTAGGCTCTCCAGCCACAAAGGCCTGTAGCTGAGTCCATGACAGCCTGCTGCATAGAGGGCTTCTATGGGAGAGGGCCCTGCTTCCCTGGCAGGGGCTCCTTCTCACACTGCTTTCCGTGGGGAAACACTGCGTGTGCCAGGGGTCTCCTGTGTGCACAAAATCTCTCCCCAGTGCCTGAGGTGCAGGGAATCCTCTTTGGACACAGAGCAGTGTTCTAGGCAGACCTCCCATGCTGGGAGAGCCTCCACTTCCCCAGCTGTCCAACTGCCTCAGGAACACACTTCTAGGGAGTGTGGGTCTGGCAGGCAGAACGGCCCGAGTGAGGAGCTCGGGCCTTCAGCTGTGGACAGCTTTCCCACTGCCAAGCCTTGGAGGAGTTCGTGGAGGCTGGGGCCTGCAGCGTTTTCCATCAGAGAGCACTGGGTGCCCAAAGCCTCCCCTGTGGCTTGCGAGCCCCTTCCCACCCACACGCCCTTGGCACCCACTCTGTTGCCAGAGGGAAATCCTAAGCAGGACTCTCTAGCTTGTGCAGCCAGTGTGCCTCCTGCTTGGAAGTGGCCTCTGAAACTCATTTGGAGGGAGGCTTCTCCCATGCTTGTCAGCCAGCACATGGTGCCATCGCTCCACCAAAAAACTCTCTGCTTTGCCTTCAGCCATGGCTCTCCCTGCTGAGCTCTCTCTGCCTCAAGCAGAAACCCCAGTGTGCATCCAGCCTCCAGAAAGCAGAGTGTCTTTGCCTGAGCACTGCTTTGCTGGGGCAGCACCCTGAAGGCCTCCTAGGGCCTTCTCTGCCCTAACCCAGGCGTGCCATTCGGCCCATGCGGGGAGCAACGTTCACCCTTGGCAGGGCTCAGCGTGTGGGCTGTGTGTGGTTTCATGGCTGGGAAAGGGCAGATCCTGAAGCTGGGTGCCCTCCTGTGAATGGGGCCTGGCGGGCAGAGCCGGCATTCCCGGGTGGGGATGGAGGAGATCTGGGGCCTTCAAGCTGCATGCACATCCCCTGTCTGGCTGCCCCTCTTGCTTCTTCTCTGCTGCCAAGCCTCTCACACCACACGTGCGTCTCACTGGAAGGAGCATGCTGCTTGCCAGTCTTGGGCAGGGAATCATCCCACACGCCTCGTTACCTCGCAGGGGAGTGCACACTGACCCAGAGCCTCCAGAGGAGCTGCAGTCTCTCCAGCCACAAAGGCCTGTAGCCTAGTCCATGACAGCCTGTTGCATGGAGGGCTTCTATGGGAGAGGGCCATGCTTCCCTGGCAGGGGCTCCTTCTCACACTGCTTTCCATGGGGAAACACTGCGTGTGCCAGGGGTCTCCTGTGTGCACAAAATCTCTCCCCAGTGCCTGAGGTGCAGGGAATCCTCTTCGGACACAGAGCAATGTTCTAGGCAGAGCTCCCATGCTGGGAGAGCTGCCACTGCCCCGACTGTCCAACTGCCTCAGGAACACACTTCTAGGGAGTGTGGGTCTGGCAGGCAGAATGGTCCGAGTGAGGAGCTCGGGCCTTCGGCTGTGGACAGCTTTCCCACTGCCAAGCCTTGGAGGAGTTCGTGGAGGCTGGGGCCTGCAGCGTTTTCCATCGCAGAGCACTGGGTGCCCAAAGCCTCCCCTGTGGCTTGCAAGCCCCTTCCCACCCACAGGCCCTTGGCACCCACTCTGTTGCCAGAGGGAAGTCCTAAGCAGGACTCTCGAGCTTGTGCATCCAGAGTGCCTCCTGCTTGGAAATGGCCTCAGGAACTCCTTGGGAGTGAGGCTGCTCCCATGCTTGTCAGCCAGCAGATGGTGCCATCGCTCCACCAAAAAACTCTCTGCTTTGCCTTCAGCCAAGGCTCGCCCTGCTGAGCTCTCTCTGCCTCAAGCAGAGACTCCAGGGTGCGTCCAGCCTACAGAAAGCAGAGTGCCTTTGCCTGAGCACTGCTTTGCTGGGGCAGCACCCTGAAGGCCTCCTAGGGCCTTCTCTGCCCTAACCCAGGCGTGCCATTCGGCCCATGCGGGGAGCAAAGTTCCCCCTTGGCAGGGCTCAGCGTGTGGCCTGGGTGTGCTTTCACGGCTGGGAAAGGGCAGATCCTGAAGCTGGGTGCCCTCCTGTGAATGGGGCCTGGCGGGCAGAGCCGGCATTCCCGGGTGGGGATGGAGGAGATCTGGGGCCTTCAAGCTGCATGCACATCCCCTGTCTGGCTGCCCCTCTTGCTTTTTCTCTGCTGCCAAGCCTCTCACATCACACGTGGGTCTCATTGGAAGGAGCAGGCTGCTTGCCATTCTTGGGCAGGGAATCATCCCACACGGCCTCGTTTCCTCGCAGGGGAGTGCACACTGACCCAGAGCCTCCAGAGGAGCTGTAGGCTCTCCAGCCACAAAGGCCTGTAGCTGAGTCCATGACAGCCTGCTGCATAGAGGGCTTCTATGGGAGAGGGCCCTGCTTCCCTGGCAGGGGCTCCTTCTCACACTGCTTTCCGTGGGGAAACACTGCGTGTGCCAGGGGTCTCCTGTGTGCACAAAATCTCTCCCCAGTGCCTGAGGTGCAGGGAATCCTCTTTGGACACAGAGCAGTGTTCTAGGCAGACCTCCCATGCTGGGAGAGCCTCCACTTCCCCAGCTGTCCAACTGCCTCAGGAACACACTTCTAGGGAGTGTGGGTCTGGCAGGCAGAACGGCCCGAGTGACGAGCTCGGGCCTTCAGCTGTGGACAGCTTTCCCACTGCCAAGCCTTGGAGGAGTTCGTGGAGGCTGGGGCCTGCAGCGTTTTCCATCAGAGAGCACTGGGTGCCCAAAGCCTCCCCTGTGGCTTGCGAGCCCCTTCCCACCCACACGCCCTTGGCACCCACTCTGTTGCCAGAGGGAAATCCTAAGCAGGACTCTCTAGCTTGTGCAGCCAGTGTGCCTCCTGCTTGGAAGTGGCCTCTGAAACTCATTTGGAGGGAGGCTTCTCCCATGCTTGTCAGCCAGCACATGGTGCCATCGCTCCACCAAAAAGCTCTCTGCTTTGCCTTCAGCCATGGCTCTCCCTGCTGAGCTCTCTCTGCCTCAAGCAGAAACCCCAGTGTGCATCCAGCCTCCAGAAAGCAGAGTGTCTTTGCCTGAGCACTGCTTTGCTGGGGCAGCACCCTGAAGGCCTCCTAGGGCCTTCTCTGCCCTAACCCAGGCGTGCCATTCGGCCCATGCGGGGAGCAACGTTCACCCTTGGCAGGGCTCAGCGTGTGGGCTGTGTGTGGTTTCATGGCTGGGAAAGGGCAGATCCTGAAGCTGGGTGCCCTCCTGTGAATGGGGCCTGGCGGGCAGAGCCGGCATTCCCGGGTGGGGATGGAGGAGATCTGGGGCCTTCAAGCTGCATGCACATCCCCTGTCTGGCTGCCCCTCTTGCTTCTTCTCTGCTGCCAAGCCTCTCACACCACACGTGCGTCTCACTGGAAGGAGCATGCTGCTTGCCAGTCTTGGGCAGGGAATCATCCCACACGCCTCGTTACCTCGCAGGGGAGTGCACACTGACCCAGAGCCTCCAGAGGAGCTGCAGTCTCTCCAGCCACAAAGGCCTGTAGCCTAGTCCATGACGGCCTGTTGCATGGAGGGCTTCTATGGGAGAGGGCCATGCTTCCCTGGCAGGGGCTCCTTCTCACACTGCTTTCCATGGGGAAACACTGCATGTGCCAGGGATCTCCTGTGTGCACAAAATCTCTCCCCAGTGCCTGAGGTGCAGGGAATCCTCTTCGGACACAGAGCAATGTTCTAGGCAGAGCTCCCATGCTGGGAGAGCTGCCACTGCCCCGACTGTCCAACTGCCTCAGGAACACACTTCTAGGGAGTGTGGGTCTGGCAGGCAGAATGGTCCGAGTGAGGAGCTCGGGCCTTCGGCTGTGGACAGCTTTCCCACTGCCAAGCCTTGGAGGAGTTCGTGGAGGCTGGGGCCTGCAGCGTTTTCCATCGCAGAGCACTGGGTGCCCAAAGCCTCCCCTGTGGCTTGCAAGCCCCTTCCCACCCACAGGCCCTTGGCACCCACTCTGTTGCCAGAGGGAAGTCCTAAGCAGGACTCTCGAGCTTGTGCATCCAGAGTGCCTCCTGCTTGGAAATGGCCTCAGGAACTCCTTGGGAGTGAGGCTGCTCCCATGCTTGTCAGCCAGCAGATGGTGCCATCGCTCCACCAAAAAACTCTCTGCTTTGCCTTCAGCCAAGGCTCGCCCTGCTGAGCTCTCTCTGCCTCAAGCAGAGACTCCAGGGTGCGTCCAGCCTACAGAAAGCAGAGTGCCTTTGCCTGAGCACTGCTTTGCTGGGGCAGCACCCTGAAGGCCTCCTAGGGCCTTCTCTGCCCTAACCCAGGCGTGCCATTCGGCCCATGCGGGGAGCAAAGTTCCCCCTTGGCAGGGCTCAGCGTGTGGCCTGGCTGTGCTTTCACGGCTGGGAAAGGGCAGATCCTGAAGCTGGGTGCCCTCCTGTGAATGGGGCCTGGCGGGCAGAGCCGGCATTCCCGGGTGGGGATGGAGGAGATCTGGGGCCTTCAAGCTGCATGCACATCCCCTGTCTGGCTGCCCCTCTTGTTTTTTCTCTGCTGCCAAGCCTCTCACATCACACGTGGGTCTCATTGGAAGGAGCAGGCTGCTTGCCATTCTTGGGCAGGGAATCATCCCACACGGCCTCGTTTCCTCGCAGGGGAGTGCACACTGACCCAGAGCCTCCAGAGGAGCTGTAGGCTCTCCAGCCACAAAGGCCTGTAGCTGAGTCCATGACAGCCTGCTGCATAGAGGGCTTCTATGGGAGAGGGCCCTGCTTCCCTGGCAGGGGCTCCTTCTCACACTGCTTTCCGTGGGGAAACACTGCGTGTGCCAGGGGTCTCCTGTGTGCACAAAATCTCTCCCCAGTGCCTGAGGTGCAGGGAATCCTCTTTGGACACAGAGCAGTGTTCTAGGCAGACCTCCCATGCTGGGAGAGCCTCCACTTCCCCAGCTGTCCAACTGCCTCAGGAACACACTTCTAGGGAGTGTGGGTCTGGCAGGCAGAACGGCCCGAGTGAGGAGCTCGGGCCTTCAGCTGTGGACAGCTTTCCCACTGCCAAGCCTTGGAGGAGTTCGTGGAGGCTGGGGCCTGCAGCGTTTTCCATCAGAGAGCACTGGGTGCCCAAAGCCTCCCCTGTGGCTTGCGAGCCCCTTCCCACCCACACGCCCTTGGCACCCACTCTGTTGCCAGAGGGAAATCCTAAGCAGGACTCTCTAGCTTGTGCAGCCAGTGTGCCTCCTGCTTGGAAGTGGCCTCTGAAACTCATTTGGAGGGAGGCTTCTCCCATGCTTGTCAGCCAGCACATGGTGCCATCGCTCCACCAAAAAACTCTCTGCTTTGCCTTCAGCCATGGCTCTCCCTGCTGAGCTCTCTCTGCCTCAAGCAGAAACCCCAGTGTGCATCCAGCCTCCAGAAAGCAGAGTGTCTTTGCCTGAGCACTGCTTTGCTGGGGCAGCACCCTGAAGGCCTCCTAGGGCCTTCTCTGCCCTAACCCAGGCGTGCCATTCGGCCCATGCGGGGAGCAACGTTCACCCTTGGCAGGGCTCAGCGTGTGGGCTGTGTGTGGTTTCATGGCTGGGAAAGGGCAGATCCTGAAGCTGGGTGCCCTCCTGTGAATGGGGCCTGGCGGGCAGAGCCGGCATTCCCGGGTGGGGATGGAGGCGATCTGAGGCCTTCAAGCTGCATGCACATCCCCTGTCTGGCTGCCCCTCTTGCTTCTTCTCTGCTGCCAAGCCTCTCACACCACACGTGCGTCTCACTGGAAGGAGCATGCTGCTTGCCAGTCTTGGGCAGGGAATCATCCCACACGCCTCGTTACCTCGCAGGGGAGTGCACACTGACCCAGAGCCTCCAGAGGAGCTGCAGTCTCTCCAGCCACAAAGGCCTGTAGCCTAGTCCATGACGGCCTGTTGCATGGAGGGCTTCTATGGGAGAGGGCCATGCTTCCCTGGCAGGGGCTCCTTCTCACACTGCTTTCCATGGGGAAACACTGCATGTGCCAGGGATCTCCTGTGTGCACAAAATCTCTCCCCAGTGCCTGAGGTGCAGGGAATCCTCTTCGGACACAGAGCAATGTTCTAGGCAGAGCTCCCATGCTGGGAGAGCTGCCACTGCCCCGACTGTCCAACTGCCTCAGGAACACACTTCTAGGGAGTGTGGGTCTGGCAGGCAGAATGGTCCGAGTGAGGAGCTCGGGCCTTCGGCTGTGGACAGCTTTCCCACTGCCAAGCCTTGGAGGAGTTCGTGGAGGCTGGGGCCTGCAGCGTTTTCCATCGCAGAGCACTGGGTGCCCAAAGCCTCCCCTGTGGCTTGCAAGCCCCTTCCCACCCACAGGCCCTTGGCACCCACTCTGTTGCCAGAGGGAAGTCCTAAGCAGGACTCTCGAGCTTGTGCATCCAGAGTGCCTCCTGCTTGGAAATGGCCTCAGGAACTCCTTGGGAGTGAGGCTGCTCCCATGCTTGTCAGCCAGCAGATGGTGCCATCGCTCCACCAAAAAACTCTCTGCTTTGCCTTCAGCCAAGGCTCGCCCTGCTGAGCTCTCTCTGCCTCAAGCAGAGACTCCAGGGTGCGTCCAGCCTACAGAAAGCAGAGTGCCTTTGCCTGAGCACTGCTTTGCTGGGGCAGCACCCTGAAGGCCTCCTAGGGCCTTCTCTGCCCTAACCCAGGCGTGCCATTCGGCCCATGCGGGGAGCAAAGTTCCCCCTTGGCAGGGCTCAGCGTGTGGGCTGTGTGTGGTTTCATGGCTGGGAAAGGGCAGATCCTGAAGCTGGGTGCCCTCCTGTGAATGGGGCCTGGCGGGCAGAGCCGGCATTCCCGGGTGGGGATGGAGGAGATCTGGGGCCTTCAAGCTGCATGCACATCCCCTGTCTGGCTGCCCCTCTTGCTTTTTCTCTGCTGCCAAGCCTCTCACATCACACGTGGGTCTCATTGGAAGGAGCAGGCTGCTTGCCATTCTTGGGCAGGGAATCATCCCACACGGCCTCGTTTCCTCGCAGGGGAGTGCACACTGACCCAGAGCCTCCAGAGGAGCTGTAGGCTCTCCAGCCACAAAGGCCTGTAGCTGAGTCCATGACAGCCTGCTGCATAGAGGGCTTCTATGGGAGAGGGCCCTGCTTCCCTGGCAGGGGCTCCTTCTCACACTGCTTTCCGTGGGGAAACACTGCGTGTGCCAGGGGTCTCCTGTGTGCACAAAATCTCTCCCCAGTGCCTGAGGTGCAGGGAATCCTCTTTGGACACAGAGCAGTGTTCTAGGCAGACCTCCCATGCTGGGAGAGCCTCCACTTCCCCAGCTGTCCAACTGCCTCAGGAACACACTTCTAGGGAGTGTGGGTCTGGCAGGCAGAACGGCCCGAGTGACGAGCTCGGGCCTTCAGCTGTGGACAGCTTTCCCACTGCCAAGCCTTGGAGGAGTTCGTGGAGGCTGGGGCCTGCAGCGTTTTCCATCAGAGAGCACTGGGTGCCCAAAGCCTCCCCTGTGGCTTGCGAGCCCCTTCCCACCCACACGCCCTTGGCACCCACTCTGTTGCCAGAGGGAAATCCTAAGCAGGACTCTCTAGCTTGTGCAGCCAGTGTGCCTCCTGCTTGGAAGTGGCCTCTGAAACTCATTTGGAGGGAGGCTTCTCCCATGCTTGTCAGCCAGCACGTGGTGCCATCGCTCCACCAGGGAACACTCTGCTTTGCCTTCAGCCATGGCTCGCTCTGCTGAGCTCTCTCTGCCTCAAGCAGAAACCCCAGTGTGCGTCCAGCCTCCAGAAAGCAGAGTGCCTTTGCCTGAGCACTGCTTTGCTGGGGCAGCACCCTGAAGGCCTCCTAGGGCCTTCTCTGCCCTAACCCAGGCGTGCCATTCGGCCCATGCGGGGAGCAACGTTCACCCTTGGCAGGGCTCAGCGTTTGGGCTGTGTGTGGTTTCATGGCTGGGAAAGGGCAGATCCTGAAGCTGGGTGCCCTCCTGTGAATGGGGCCTGGCGGGCAGAGCCGGCATTCCCGGGTGGGGATGGAGGAGATCTGGGGCCTTCAAGCTGCATGCACATCCCCTGTCTGGCTGCCCCTCTTGCTTCTTCTCTGCTGCCAAGCCTCTCACACCACACGTGCGTCTCATTGGAAGGAGCAGGCTGCTTGCCATTCTTGGGCAGGGAATCATCCCACACGGCCTCGTTTCCTCGCAGGGGAGTGCACACTGACCCAGAGCCTCCAGAGGAGCTGTAGGCTCTCCAGCCACAAAGGCCTGTAGCTGAGTCCATGACAGCCTGCTGCATGGAGGGCTTCTCTGGGAGAGTGCCCTGCTTCCCTGGCAGGGGCTCCTTCTCACACTGCTTTCCGTGGGGAAACACTGCGTGTGCCAGGGGTCTCCTGTGTGCACAAAATCTCTCTCCAGTGCCTGAGGTGCAGGGAATCCTCTTTGGACACAGAGCAGTGTTCTAGGCAGACCTCCCATGCTGGGAGAGCCTCCACTAACCCAGCTGTCCAACTGCCTCAGGAACACACTTCTAGGGAGTGTGGGTCTGGCAGGCAGAACGGCCCGAGTGAGGAGCTCGGGCCTTCAGCTGTGGACAGCTTTCCCACTGCCAAGCCTTGGAGGAGTTCGTGGAGGCTGGGGCCTGCAGCGTTTTCCATCAGAGAGCACTGGGTGCCCAAAGCCTCCCCTGTGGCTTGCGAGCCCCTTCCCACCCACACGCCCTTGGCACCCACTCTGTTGCCAGAGGGAAATCCTAAGCAGGACTCTCTAGCTTGTGCAGCCAGTGTGCCTCCTGCTTGGAAGTGGCCTCTGAAACTCATTTGGAGGGAGGCTTCTCCCATGCTTGTCAGCCAGCACATGGTGCCATCGCTTCACCAAAAAACTCTCTGCTTTGCCTTCAGACATGGCTCTCCCTGCTGAGCTCTCTCTGCCTCAAGCAGAAACCCCAGTGTGCATCCAGCCTCCAGAAAGCAGAGTGTCTTTGCCTGAGCACTGCTTTGCTGGGGCAGCACCCTAAAGGCCTCCTAGGGCCTTCTCTGCCCTAACCCAGGCGTGCCATTCGGCCCATGCGGGGAGCAACGTTCACCCTTGGCAGGGCTCAGCGTGTGGCCTGGGTGTGCTTTCACGGCTGGGAAAGGGCAGATCCTGAAGCTGGGTGCCCTCCTGTGAATGGGGCCTGGCGGGCAGAGCCGGCATTCCCGGGTGGGGATGGAGGAGATCTGGGGCCTTCAAGCTGCATGCACATCCCCTGTCTGGCTGCCCCTCTTGCTTTTTCTCTGCTGCCAAGCCTCTCACATCACACGTGGGTCTCATTGGAAGGAGCAGGCTGCTTGCCATTCTTGGGCAGGGAATCATCCCACACGGCCTCGTTTCCTCGCAGGGGAGTGCACACTGACCCAGAGCCTCCAGAGGAGCTGTAGGCTCTCCAGCCACAAAGGCCTGTAGCTGAGTCCATGACAGCCTGCTGCATAGAGGGCTTCTATGGGAGAGGGCCCTGCTTCCCTGGCAGGGGCTCCTTCTCACACTGCTTTCCGTGGGGAAACACTGCGTGTGCCAGGGGTCTCCTGTGTGCACAAAATCTCTCCCCAGTGCCTGAGGTGCAGGGAATCCTCTTCGGACACAGAGCAGTGTTCTAGGCAGACCTCCCATGCTGGGAGAGCCTCCACTTCCCCAGCTGTCCAACTGCCTCAGGAACACACTTCTAGGGAGTGTGGGTCTGGCAGGCAGAACGGCCCGAGTGAGGAGCTCGGGCCTTCAGCTGTGGACAGCTTTCCCACTGCCAAGCCTTGGAGGAGTTCGTGGAGGCTGGGGCCTGCAGCGTTTTCCATCAGAGAGCACTGGGTGCCCAAAGCCTCCCCTGTGGCTTGCGAGCCCCTTCCCACCCACACGCCCTTGGCACCCACTCTGTTGCCAGAGGGAAATCCTAAGCAGGACTCTCTAGCTTGTGCAGCCAGTGTGCCTCCTGCTTGGAAGTGGCCTCTGAAACTCATTTGGAGGGAGGCTTCTCCCATGCTTGTCAGCCAGCACGTGGTGCCATCGCTCCACCAGGGAACACTCTGCTTTGCCTTCAGCCATGGCTCGCTCTGCTGAGCTCTCTCTGCCTCAAGCAGAAACCCCAGTGTGCGTCCAGCCTCCAGAAAGCAGAGTGCCTTTGCCTGAGCACTGCTTTGCTGGGGCAGCACCCTGAAGGCCTCCTAGGGCCTTCTCTGCCCTAACCCAGTCGTGCCATTCGGCCCATGCGGGGAGCAACGTTCACCCTTGGCAGGGCTCAGCGTGTGGGCTGTGTGTGGTTTCATGGCTGGGAAAGGGCAGATCCTGAAGCTGGGTGCCCTCCTGTGAATGGGGCCTGGCGGGCAGAGCCGGCATTCCCGGGTGGGGATGGAGGAGATCTGGGGCCTTCAAGCTGCATGCACATCCCCTGTCTGGCTGCCCCTCTTGCTTCTTCTCTGCTGCCAAGCCTCTCACACCACACGTGCGTCTCATTGGAAGGAGCAGGCTGCTTGCCATTCTTGGGCAGGGAATCATCCCACACGGCCTCGTTTCCTCGCAGGGGAGTGCACACTGACCCAGAGCCTCCAGAGGAGCTGTAGGCTCTCCAGCCACAAAGGCCTGTAGCTGAGTCCATGACAGCCTGCTGCATGGAGGGCTTCTCTGGGAGAGTGCCCTGCTTCCCTGGCAGGGGCTCCTTCTCACACTGCTTTCCGTGGGGAAACACTGCGTGTGCCAGGGGTCTCCTGTGTGCACAAAATCTCTCTCCAGTGCCTGAGGTGCAGGGAATCCTCTTTGGACACAGAGCAGTGTTCTAGGCAGACCTCCCATGCTGGGAGAGCCTCCACTAACCCAGCTGTCCAACTGCCTCAGGAACACACTTCTAGGGAGTGTGGGTCTGGCAGGCAGAACGGCCCGAGTGAGGAGCTCGGGCCTTCAGCTGTGGACAGCTTTCCCACTGCCAAGCCTTGGAGGAGTTCGTGGAGGCTGGGGCCTGCAGCGTTTTCCATCAGAGAGCACTGGGTGCCCAAAGCCTCCCCTGTGGCTTGCGAGCCCCTTCCCACCCACACGCCCTTGGCACCCACTCTGTTGCCAGAGGGAAATCCTAAGCAGGACTCTCTAGCTTGTGCAGCCAGTGTGCCTCCTGCTTGGAACTGGCCTCTGAAACTCATTTGGAGGGAGGCTTCTCCCATGCTTGTCAGCCAGCACATGGTGCCATCGCTTCACCAAAAAACTCTCTGCTTTGCCTTCAGCCATGGCTCTCCCTGCTGAGCTCTCTCTGCCTCAAGCAGAAACCCCAGTGTGCATCCAGCCTCCAGAAAGCAGAGTGTCTTTGCCTGAGCACTGCTTTGCTGGGGCAGCACCCTAAAGGCCTCCTAGGGCCTTCTCTGCCCTAACCCAGGCGTGCCATTCGGCCCATGCGGGGAGCAACGTTCACCCTTGGCAGGGCTCAGCGTGTGGGCTGTGTGTGGTTTCATGGCTGGGAAAGGGCAGATCCTGAAGCTGGGTGCCCTCCTGTGAATGGGGCCTGGCGGGCAGAGCCGGCATTCCCGGGGGGAATGGAGGAGATCTGGGGCCTTCAAGCTGCATGCACATCCCCTGTCTGGCTGCCCCTCTTGCTTCTTCTCTGCTGCCAAGCCTCTCACACCACACGTGCGTCTCATTGGAAGGAGCAGGCTGCTTGCCATTCTTGGGCATGGAATCATCCCACACGGCCTCGTTTCCTCGCAGGGGAGTGCACACTGACCCAGAGCCTCCAGAGGAGCTGTAGGCTCTCCAGCCACAAAGGCCTGTAGCTGAGTCCATGACAGCCTGCTGCATGGAGGGCTTCTATGGGAGAGTGCCCTGCTTCCCTGGCAGGGGCTCCTTCTCACACTGCTTTCCGTGGGGAAACACTGCGTGTGCCAGGGGTCTCCTGTGTGCACAAAATCTCTCCCCAGTGCCTGAGGTGCAGGGAATCCTCTTTGGACACAGAGCAGTGTTCTAGGCAGACCTCCCATGCTGGGAGAGCCTCCACTTCCCCAGCTGTCCAACTGCCTCAGGAACACACTTCTAGGGATTGTGGGTCTGGCAGGCAGAACGGCCTGAGTGAGGAGCTCGGGCCTTCAGCTGTGGACAGCTTTCCCACTGCCAAGCCTTGGAGGAGTTCGTGGAGGCTGGGGCCTGCAGCGTTTTCCATCAGAGAGCACTGGGTGCCCAAAGCCTCCCCTGTGGCTTGCGAGCCCCTTCCCACCCACACGCCCTTGGCACCCACTCTGTTGCCAGAGGGAAATCCTAAGCAGGACTCTCTAGCTTGTGCAGCCAGTGTGCCTCCTGCTTGGAAGTGGCCTCTGAAACTCATTTGGAGGGAGGCTTCTCCCATGCTTGTCAGCCAGCACATGGTGCCATCGCTCCACCAAAAAACTCTCTGCTTTGCCTTCAGCCATGGCTCTCCCTGCTGAGCTCTCTCTGCCTCAAGCAGAAACCCCAGTGTGCGTCCAGCCTCCAGAAAGCAGAGTGCCTTTGCCTGAGCACTGCTTTGCTGGGGCAGCACCCTGAAGGCCTCCTAGGGCCTTCTCTGCCCTAACCCAGTCGTGCCATTCGGCCCATGCGGGGAGCAACGTTCACCCTTGGCAGGGCTCAGCGTGTGGGCTGTGTGTGGTTTCATGGCTGGGAAAGGGCAGATCCTGAAGCTGGGTGCCCTCCTGTGAATGGGGCCTGGCGGGCAGAGCCGGCATTCCCGGGTGGGGATGGAGGAGATCTGGGGCCTTCAAGCTGCATGCACATCCCCTGTCTGGCTGCCCCTCTTGCTTCTTCTCTGCTGCCAAGCCTCTCACACCACACGTGCGTCTCATTGGAAGGAGCAGGCTGCTTGCCATTCTTGGGCAGGGAATCATCCCACACGGCCTCGTTTCCTCGCAGGGGAGTGCACACTGACCCAGAGCCTCCAGAGGAGCTGTAGGCTCTCCAGCCACAAAGGCCTGTAGCTGAGTCCATGACAGCCTGCTGCATGGAGGGCTTCTCTGGGAGAGTGCCCTGCTTCCCTGGCAGGGGCTCCTTCTCACACTGCTTTCCGTGGGGAAACACTGCGTGTGCCAGGGGTCTCCTGTGTGCACAAAATCTCTCTCCAGTGCCTGAGGTGCAGGGAATCCTCTTTGGACACAGAGCAGTGTTCTAGGCAGACCTCCCATGCTGGGAGAGCCTCCACTAACCCAGCTGTCCAACTGCCTCAGGAACACACTTCTAGGGAGTGTGGGTCTGGCAGGCAGAACGGCCCGAGTGAGGAGCTCGGGCCTTCAGCTGTGGACAGCTTTCCCACTGCCAAGCCTTGGAGGAGTTCGTGGAGGCTGGGGCCTGCAGCGTTTTCCATCAGAGAGCACTGGGTGCCCAAAGCCTCCCCTGTGGCTTGCGAGCCCCTTCCCACCCACACGCCCTTGGCACCCACTCTGTTGCCAGAGGGAAATCCTAAGCAGGACTCTCTAGCTTGTGCAGCCAGTGTGCCTCCTGCTTGGAAGTGGCCTCTGAAACTCATTTGGAGGGAGGCTTCTCCCATGCTTGTCAGCCAGCACATGGTGCCATCGCTTCACCAAAAAACTCTCTGCTTTGCCTTCAGACATGGCTCTCCCTGCTGAGCTCTCTCTGCCTCAAGCAGAAACCCCAGTGTGCATCCAGCCTCCAGAAAGCAGAGTGTCTTTGCCTGAGCACTGCTTTGCTGGGGCAGCACCCTAAAGGCCTCCTAGGGCCTTCTCTGCCCTAACCCAGGCGTGCCATTCGGCCCATGCGGGGAGCAACGTTCACCCTTGGCAGGGCTCAGCGTGTGGGCTGTGTGTGGTTTCATGGCTGGGAAAGGGCAGATCCTGAAGCTGGGTGCCCTCCTGTGAATGGGGCCTGGCGGGCAGAGCCGGCATTCCCGGGGGGAATGGAGGAGATCTGGGGCCTTCAAGCTGCATGCACATCCCCTGTCTGGCTGCCCCTCTTGCTTCTTCTCTGCTGCCAAGCCTCTCACACCACACGTGCGTCTCATTGGAAGGAGCAGGCTGCTTGCCATTCTTGGGCATGGAATCATCCCACACGGCCTCGTTTCCTCGCAGGGGAGTGCACACTGACCCAGAGCCTCCAGAGGAGCTGTAGGCTCTCCAGCCACAAAGGCCTGTAGCTGAGTCCATGACAGCCTGCTGCATGGAGGGCTTCTATGGGAGAGGGCCCTGCTTCCCTGGCAGGGGCTCCTTCTCACACTGCTTTCCGTGGGGAAACACTGCGTGTGCCAGGGGTCTCCTGTGTGCACAAAATCTCTCCCCAGTGCCTGAGGTGCAGGGAATCCTCTTTGGACACAGAGCAGTGTTCTAGGCAGACCTCCCATGCTGGGAGAGCCTCCACTTCCCCAGCTGTCCAACTGCCTCAGGAACACACTTCTAGGGATTGTGGGTCTGGCAGGCAGAACGGCCTGAGTGAGGAGCTCGGGCCTTCAGCTGTGGACAGCTTTCCCACTGCCAAGCCTTGGAGGAGTTCGTGGAGGCTGGGGCCTGCAGCGTTTTCCATCAGAGAGCACTGGGTGCCCAAAGCCTCCCCTGTGGCTTGCGAGCCCCTTCCCACCCACACGCCCTTGGCACCCACTCTGTTGCCAGAGGGAAATCCTAAGCAGGACTCTCTAGCTTGTGCAGCCAGTGTGCCTCCTGCTTGGAAGTGGCCTCTGAAACTCATTTGGAGGGAGGCTTCTCCCATGCTTGTCAGCCAGCACATGGTGCCATCGCTCCACCAAAAAACTCTCTGCTTTGCCTTCAGCCATGGCTTTCCCTGCTGAGCTCTCTCTGCCTCAAGCAGAAACCCCAGTGTGCGTCCAGCCTCCAGAAAGCAGAGTGCCTTTGCCTGAGCACTGCTTTGCTGGGGCAGCACCATGAAGGCCTCCTAGGGCCTTCTCTGCCCTAACCCAGGCGTGCCATTCGGCCCATGCGGGGAGCAACGTTCACCCTTGGCAGGGCTCAGCGTGTGGGCTGTGTGTGGTTTCATGGCTGGGAAAGGGCAGATCCTGAAGCTGGGTGCCCTCCTGTGAATGGGGCCTGGCGGGCAGAGCCGGCATTCCCGGGTGGGGATGGAGGAGATCTGGGGCCTTCAAGCTGCATGCACATCCCCTGTCTGGCTGCCCCTCTTGCTTCTTCTCTGCTGCCAAGCCTCTCACACCACACGTGCGTCTCATTGGAAGGAGCAGGCTGCTTGCCATTCTTGGGCAGGGAATCATCCCACACGGCCTCGTTTCCTCGCAGGGGAGTGCACACTGACCCAGAGCCTCCAGAGGAGCTGTAGGCTCTCCAGCCACAAAGGCCTGTAGCTGAGTCCATGACAGCCTGCTGCATAGAGGGCTTCTATGGGAGAGGGCCCTGCTTCCCTGGCAGGGGCTCCTTCTCACACTGCTTTCCGTGGGGAAACACTGCGTGTGCCAGGGGTCTCCTGTGTGCACAAAATCTCTCCCCAGTGCCTGAGGTGCAGGGAATCCTCTTTGGACACAGAGCAGTGTTCTAGGCAGACCTCCCATGCTGGGAGAGCCTCCACTTCCCCAGCTGTCCAACTGCCTCAGGAACACACTTCTAGGGAGTGTGGGTCTGGCAGGCAGAACGGCCCGAGTGAGGAGCTCGGGCCTTCAGCTGTGGACAGCTTTCCCACTGCCAAGCCTTGGAGGAGTTCGTGGAGGCTGGGGCCTGCAGCGTTTTCCATCAGAGAGCACTGGGTGCCCAAAGCCTCCCCTGTGGCTTGCGAGCCCCTTCCCACCCACACGCCCTTGGCACCCACTCTGTTGCCAGAGGGAAATCCTAAGCAGGACTCTCTAGCTTGTGCAGCCAGTGTGCCTCCTGCTTGGAAGTGGCCTCTGAAACTCATTTGGAGGGAGGCTTCTCCCATGCTTGTCAGCCAGCACATGGTGCCATCGCTCCACCAAAAAGCTCTCTGCTTTGCCTTCAGCCATGGCTCTCCCTGCTGAGCTCTCTCTGCCTCAAGCAGAAACCCCAGTGTGCATCCAGCCTCCAGAAAGCAGAGTGTCTTTGCCTGAGCACTGCTTTGCTGGGGCAGCACCCTGAAGGCCTCCTAGGGCCTTCTCTGCCCTAACCCAGGCGTGCCATTCGGCCCATGCGGGGAGCAACGTTCACCCTTGGCAGGGCTCAGCGTGTGGGCTGTGTGTGGTTTCATGGCTGGGAAAGGGCAGATCCTGAAGCTGGGTGCCCTCCTGTGAATGGGGCCTGGCGGGCAGAGCCGGCATTCCCGGGTGGGGATGGAGGAGATCTGGGGCCTTCAAGCTGCATGCACATCCCCTGTCTGGCTGCCCCTCTTGCTTCTTCTCTGCTGCCAAGCCTCTCACACCACACGTGCGTCTCACTGGAAGGAGCATGCTGCTTGCCAGTCTTGGGCAGGGAATCATCCCACACGCCTCGTTACCTCGCAGGGGAGTGCACACTGACCCAGAGCCTCCAGAGGAGCTGCAGTCTCTCCAGCCACAAAGGCCTGTAGCCTAGTCCATGACGGCCTGTTGCATGGAGGGCTTCTATGGGAGAGGGCCATGCTTCCCTGGCAGGGGCTCCTTCTCACACTGCTTTCCATGGGGAAACACTGCATGTGCCAGGGATCTCCTGTGTGCACAAAATCTCTCCCCAGTGCCTGAGGTGCAGGGAATCCTCTTCGGACACAGAGCAATGTTCTAGGCAGAGCTCCCATGCTGGGAGAGCTGCCACTGCCCCGACTGTCCAACTGCCTCAGGAACACACTTCTAGGGAGTGTGGGTCTGGCAGGCAGAATGGTCCGAGTGAGGAGCTCGGGCCTTCGGCTGTGGACAGCTTTCCCACTGCCAAGCCTTGGAGGAGTTCGTGGAGGCTGGGGCCTGCAGCGTTTTCCATCGCAGAGCACTGGGTGCCCAAAGCCTCCCCTGTGGCTTGCAAGCCCCTTCCCACCCACAGGCCCTTGGCACCCACTCTGTTGCCAGAGGGAAGTCCTAAGCAGGACTCTCGAGCTTGTGCATCCAGAGTGCCTCCTGCTTGGAAATGGCCTCAGGAACTCCTTGGGAGTGAGGCTGCTCCCATGCTTGTCAGCCAGCAGATGGTGCCATCGCTCCACCAAAAAACTCTCTGCTTTGCCTTCAGCCAAGGCTCGCCCTGCTGAGCTCTCTCTGCCTCAAGCAGAGACTCCAGGGTGCGTCCAGCCTACAGAAAGCAGAGTGCCTTTGCCTGAGCACTGCTTTGCTGGGGCAGCACCCTGAAGGCCTCCTAGGGCCTTCTCTGCCCTAACCCAGGCGTGCCATTCGGCCCATGCGGGGAGCAAAGTTCCCCCTTGGCAGGGCTCAGCGTGTGGCCTGGGTGTGCTTTCACGGCTGGGAAAGGGCAGATCCTGAAGCTGGGTGCCCTCCTGTGAATGGGGCCTGGCGGGCAGAGCCGGCATTCCCGGGTGGGGATGGAGGAGATCTGGGGCCTTCAAGCTGCATGCACATCCCCTGTCTGGCTGCCCCTCTTGCTTTTTCTCTGCTGCCAAGCCTCTCACATCACACGTGGGTCTCATTGGAAGGAGCAGGCTGCTTGCCATTCTTGGGCAGGGAATCATCCCACACGGCCTCGTTTCCTCGCAGGGGAGTGCACACTGACCCAGAGCCTCCAGAGGAGCTGTAGGCTCTCCAGCCACAAAGGCCTGTAGCTGAGTCCATGACAGCCTGCTGCATAGAGGGCTTCTATGGGAGAGGGCCCTGCTTCCCTGGCAGGGGCTCCTTCTCACACTGCTTTCCGTGGGGAAACACTGCGTGTGCCAGGGGTCTCCTGTGTGCACAAAATCTCTCCCCAGTGCCTGAGGTGCAGGGAATCCTCTTTGGACACAGAGCAGTGTTCTAGGCAGACCTCCCATGCTGGGAGAGCCTCCACTTCCCCAGCTGTCCAACTGCCTCAGGAACACACTTCTAGGGAGTGTGGGTCTGGCAGGCAGAACGGCCCGAGTGACGAGCTCGGGCCTTCAGCTGTGGACAGCTTTCCCACTGCCAAGCCTTGGAGGAGTTCGTGGAGGCTGGGGCCTGCAGCGTTTTCCATCAGAGAGCACTGGGTGCCCAAAGCCTCCCCTGTGGCTTGCGAGCCCCTTCCCACCCACACGCCCTTGGCACCCACTCTGTTGCCAGAGGGAAATCCTAAGCAGGACTCTCTAGCTTGTGCAGCCAGTGTGCCTCCTGCTTGGAAGTGGCCTCTGAAACTCATTTGGAGGGAGGCTTCTCCCATGCTTGTCAGCCAGCACATGGTGCCATCGCTCCACCAAAAAGCTCTCTGCTTTGCCTTCAGCCATGGCTCTCCCTGCTGAGCTCTCTCTGCCTCAAGCAGAAACCCCAGTGTGCATCCAGCCTCCAGAAAGCAGAGTGTCTTTGCCTGAGCACTGCTTTGCTGGGGCAGCACCCTGAAGGCCTCCTAGGGCCTTCTCTGCCCTAACCCAGGCGTGCCATTCGGCCCATGCAGGGAGCAACGTTCACCCTTGGCAGGGCTCAGCGTGTGGGCTGTGTGTGGTTTCATGGCTGGGAAAGGGCAGATCCTGAAGCTGGGTGCCCTCCTGTGAATGGGGCCTGGCGGGCAGAGCCGGCATTCCCGGGTGGGGATGGAGGAGATCTGGGGCCTTCAAGCTGCATGCACATCCCCTGTCTGGCTGCCCCTCTTGCTTCTTCTCTGCTGCCAAGCCTCTCACACCACACGTGCGTCTCACTGGAAGGAGCATGCTGCTTGCCAGTCTTGGGCAGGGAATCATCCCACACGCCTCGTTACCTCGCAGGGGAGTGCACACTGACCCAGAGCCTCCAGAGGAGCTGCAGTCTCTCCAGCCACAAAGGCCTGTAGCCTAGTCCATGACGGCCTGTTGCATGGAGGGCTTCTATGGGAGAGGGCCATGCTTCCCTGGCAGGGGCTCCTTCTCACACTGCTTTCCATGGGGAAACACTGCATGTGCCAGGGATCTCCTGTGTGCACAAAATCTCTCCCCAGTGCCTGAGGTGCAGGGAATCCTCTTCGGACACAGAGCAATGTTCTAGGCAGAGCTCCCATGCTGGGAGAGCTGCCACTGCCCCGACTGTCCAACTGCCTCAGGAACACACTTCTAGGGAGTGTGGGTCTGGCAGGCAGAATGGTCCGAGTGAGGAGCTCGGGCCTTCGGCTGTGGACAGCTTTCCCACTGCCAAGCCTTGGAGGAGTTCGTGGAGGCTGGGGCCTGCAGCGTTTTCCATCGCAGAGCACTGGGTGCCCAAAGCCTCCCCTGTGGCTTGCAAGCCCCTTCCCACCCACAGGCCCTTGGCACCCACTCTGTTGCCAGAGGGAAGTCCTAAGCAGGACTCTCGAGCTTGTGCATCCAGAGTGCCTCCTGCTTGGAAATGGCCTCAGGAACTCCTTGGGAGTGAGGCTGCTCCCATGCTTGTCAGCCAGCAGATGGTGCCATCGCTCCACCAAAAAACTCTCTGCTTTGCCTTCAGCCAAGGCTCGCCCTGCTGAGCTCTCTCTGCCTCAAGCAGAGACTCCAGGGTGCGTCCAGCCTACAGAAAGCAGAGTGCCTTTGCCTGAGCACTGCTTTGCTGGGGCAGCACCCTGAAGGCCTCCTAGGGCCTTCTCTGCCCTAACCCAGGCGTGCCATTCGGCCCATGCGGGGAGCAAAGTTCCCCCTTGGCAGGGCTCAGCGTGTGGCCTGGGTGTGCTTTCACGGCTGGGAAAGGGCAGATCCTGAAGCTGGGTGCCCTCCTGTGAATGGGGCCTGGCGGGCAGAGCCGGCATTCCCGGGTGGGGATGGAGGAGATCTGGGGCCTTCAAGCTGCATGCACATCCCCTGTCTGGCTGCCCCTCTTGCTTTTTCTCTGCTGCCAAGCCTCTCACATCACACGTGGGTCTCATTGGAAGGAGCAGGCTGCTTGCCATTCTTGGGCAGGGAATCATCCCACACGGCCTCGTTTCCTCGCAGGGGAGTGCACACTGACCCAGAGCCTCCAGAGGAGCTGTAGGCTCTCCAGCCACAAAGGCCTGTAGCTGAGTCCATGACAGCCTGCTGCATAGAGGGCTTCTATGGGAGAGGGCCCTGCTTCCCTGGCAGGGGCTCCTTCTCACACTGCTTTCCGTGGGGAAACACTGCGTGTGCCAGGGGTCTCCTGTGTGCACAAAATCTCTCCCCAGTGCCTGAGGTGCAGGGAATCCTCTTTGGACACAGAGCAGTGTTCTAGGCAGACCTCCCATGCTGGGAGAGCCTCCACTTCCCCAGCTGTCCAACTGCCTCAGGAACACACTTCTAGGGAGTGTGGGTCTGGCAGGCAGAACGGCCCGAGTGACGAGCTCGGGCCTTCAGCTGTGGACAGCTTTCCCACTGCCAAGCCTTGGAGGAGTTCGTGGAGGCTGGGGCCTGCAGCGTTTTCCATCAGAGAGCACTGGGTGCCCAAAGCCTCCCCTGTGGCTTGCGAGCCCCTTCCCACCCACACGCCCTTGGCACCCACTCTGTTGCCAGAGGGAAATCCTAAGCAGGACTCTCTAGCTTGTGCAGCCAGTGTGCCTCCTGCTTGGAAGTGGCCTCTGAAACTCATTTGGAGGGAGGCTTCTCCCATGCTTGTCAGCCAGCACATGGTGCCATCGCTCCACCAAAAAACTCTCTGCTTTGCCTTCAGCCATGGCTCTCCCTGCTGAGCTCTCTCTGCCTCAAGCAGAAACCCCAGTGTGCATCCAGCCTCCAGAAAGCAGAGTGTCTTTGCCTGAGCACTGCTTTGCTGGGGCAGCACCCTGAAGGCCTCCTAGGGCCTTCTCTGCCCTAACCCAGGCGTGCCATTCGGCCCATGCGGGGAGCAACGTTCACCCTTGGCAGGGCTCAGCGTGTGGGCTGTGTGTGGTTTCATGGCTGGGAAAGGGCAGATCCTGAAGCTGGGTGCCCTCCTGTGAATGGGGCCTGGCGGGCAGAGCCGGCATTCCCGGGTGGGGATGGAGGAGATCTGGGGCCTTCAAGCTGCATGCACATCCCCTGTCTGGCTGCCCCTCTTGCTTCTTCTCTGCTGCCAAGCCTCTCACACCACACGTGCGTCTCACTGGAAGGAGCATGCTGCTTGCCAGTCTTGGGCAGGGAATCATCCCACACGCCTCGTTACCTCGCAGGGGAGTGCACACTGACCCAGAGCCTCCAGAGGAGCTGCAGTCTCTCCAGCCACAAAGGCCTGTAGCCTAGTCCATGACGGCCTGTTGCATGGAGGGCTTCTATGGGAGAGGGCCATGCTTCCCTGGCAGGGGCTCCTTCTCACACTGCTTTCCATGGGGAAACACTGCATGTGCCAGGGATCTCCTGTGTGCACAAAATCTCTCCCCAGTGCCTGAGGTGCAGGGAATCCTCTTCGGACACAGAGCAATGTTCTAGGCAGAGCTCCCATGCTGGGAGAGCTGCCACTGCCCCGACTGTCCAACTGCCTCAGGAACACACTTCTAGGGAGTGTGGGTCTGGCAGGCAGAATGGTCCGAGTGAGGAGCTCGGGCCTTCGGCTGTGGACAGCTTTCCCACTGCCAAGCCTTGGAGGAGTTCGTGGAGGCTGGGGCCTGCAGCGTTTTCCATCGCAGAGCACTGGGTGCCCAAAGCCTCCCCTGTGGCTTGCAAGCCCCTTCCCACCCACAGGCCCTTGGCACCCACTCTGTTGCCAGAGGGAAGTCCTAAGCAGGACTCTCGAGCTTGTGCATCCAGAGTGCCTCCTGCTTGGAAATGGCCTCAGGAACTCCTTGGGAGTGAGGCTGCTCCCATGCTTGTCAGCCAGCAGATGGTGCCATCGCTCCACCAAAAAACTCTCTGCTTTGCCTTCAGCCAAGGCTCGCCCTGCTGAGCTCTCTCTGCCTCAAGCAGAGACTCCAGGGTGCGTCCAGCCTACAGAAAGCAGAGTGCCTTTGCCTGAGCACTGCTTTGCTGGGGCAGCACCCTGAAGGCCTCCTAGGGCCTTCTCTGCCCTAACCCAGGCGTGCCATTCGGCCCATGCGGGGAGCAAAGTTCCCCCTTGGCAGGGCTCAGCGTGTGGGCTGTGTGTGGTTTCATGGCTGGGAAAGGGCAGATCCTGAAGCTGGGTGCCCTCCTGTGAATGGGGCCTGGCGGGCAGAGCCGGCATTCCCGGGTGGGGATGGAGGAGATCTGGGGCCTTCAAGCTGCATGCACATCCCCTGTCTGGCTGCCCCTCTTGCTTTTTCTCTGCTGCCAAGCCTCTCACATCACACGTGGGTCTCATTGGAAGGAGCAGGCTGCTTGCCATTCTTGGGCAGGGAATCATCCCACACGGCCTCGTTTCCTCGCAGGGGAGTGCACACTGACCCAGAGCCTCCAGAGGAGCTGTAGGCTCTCCAGCCACAAAGGCCTGTAGCTGAGTCCATGACAGCCTGCTGCATAGAGGGCTTCTATGGGAGAGGGCCCTGCTTCCCTGGCAGGGGCTCCTTCTCACACTGCTTTCCGTGGGGAAACACTGCGTGTGCCAGGGGTCTCCTGTGTGCACAAAATCTCTCCCCAGTGCCTGAGGTGCAGGGAATCCTCTTTGGACACAGAGCAGTGTTCTAGGCAGACCTCCCATGCTGGGAGAGCCTCCACTTCCCCAGCTGTCCAACTGCCTCAGGAACACACTTCTAGGGAGTGTGGGTCTGGCAGGCAGAACGGCCCGAGTGACGAGCTCGGGCCTTCAGCTGTGGACAGCTTTCCCACTGCCAAGCCTTGGAGGAGTTCGTGGAGGCTGGGGCCTGCAGCGTTTTCCATCAGAGAGCACTGGGTGCCCAAAGCCTCCCCTGTGGCTTGCGAGCCCCTTCCCACCCACACGCCCTTGGCACCCACTCTGTTGCCAGAGGGAAATCCTAAGCAGGACTCTCTAGCTTGTGCAGCCAGTGTGCCTCCTGCTTGGAAGTGGCCTCTGAAACTCATTTGGAGGGAGGCTTCTCCCATGCTTGTCAGCCAGCACGTGGTGCCATCGCTCCACCAGGGAACACTCTGCTTTGCCTTCAGCCATGGCTCGCTCTGCTGAGCTCTCTCTGCCTCAAGCAGAAACCCCAGTGTGCGTCCAGCCTCCAGAAAGCAGAGTGCCTTTGCCTGAGCACTGCTTTGCTGGGGCAGCACCCTGAAGGCCTCCTAGGGCCTTCTCTGCCCTAACCCAGGCGTGCCATTCGGCCCATGCGGGGAGCAACGTTCACCCTTGGCAGGGCTCAGCGTTTGGGCTGTGTGTGGTTTCATGGCTGGGAAAGGGCAGATCCTGAAGCTGGGTGCCCTCCTGTGAATGGGGCCTGGCGGGCAGAGCCGGCATTCCCGGGTGGGGATGGAGGAGATCTGGGGCCTTCAAGCTGCATGCACATCCCCTGTCTGGCTGCCCCTCTTGCTTCTTCTCTGCTGCCAAGCCTCTCACACCACACGTGCGTCTCATTGGAAGGAGCAGGCTGCTTGCCATTCTTGGGCAGGGAATCATCCCACACGGCCTCGTTTCCTCGCAGGGGAGTGCACACTGACCCAGAGCCTCCAGAGGAGCTGTAGGCTCTCCAGCCACAAAGGCCTGTAGCTGAGTCCATGACAGCCTGCTGCATGGAGGGCTTCTATGGGAGAGTGCCCTGCTTCCCTGGCAGGGGCTCCTTCTCACACTGCTTTCCGTGGGGAAACACTGCGTGTGCCAGGGGTCTCCTGTGTGCACAAAATCTCTCCCCAGTGCCTGAGGTGCAGGGAATCCTCTTTGGACACAGAGCAGTGTTCTAGGCAGACCTCCCATGCTGGGAGAGCCTCCACTTCCCCAGCTGTCCAACTGCCTCAGGAACACACTTCTAGGGAGTGTGGGTCTGGCAGGCAGAACGGCCCGAGTGAGGAGCTCGGGCCTTCAGCTGTGGACAGCTTTCCCACTGCCAAGCCTTGGAGGAGTTCGTGGAGGCTGGGGCCTGCAGCGTTTTCCATCAGAGAGCACTGGGTGCCCAAAGCCTCCCCTGTGGCTTGCGAGCCCCTTCCCACCCACACGCCCTTGGCACCCACTCTGTTGCCAGAGGGAAATCCTAAGCAGGACTCTCTAGCTTGTGCAGCCAGTGTGCCTCCTGCTTGGAAGTGGCCTCTGAAACTCATTTGGAGGGAGGCTTCTCCCATGCTTGTCAGCCAGCACATGGTGCCATCGCTCCACCAAAAAACTCTCTGCTTTGCCTTCAGCCATGGCTCTCCCTGCTGAGCTCTCTCTGCCTCAAGCAGAAACCCCAGTGTGCATCCAGCCTCCAGAAAGCAGAGTGTCTTTGCCTGAGCACTGCTTTGCTGGGGCAGCACCCTGAAGGCCTCCTAGGGCCTTCTCTGCCCTAACCCAGGCGTGCCATTCGGCCCATGCGGGGAGCAACGTTCACCCTTGGCAGGGCTCAGCGTGTGGGCTGTGTGTGGTTTCATGGCTGGGAAAGGGCAGATCCTGAAGCTGGGTGCCCTCCTGTGAATGGGGCCTGGCGGGCAGAGCCGGCATTCCCGGGTGGGGATGGAGGAGATCTGGGGCCTTCAAGCTGCATGCACATCCCCTGTCTGGCTGCCCCTCTTGCTTCTTCTCTGCTGCCAAGCCTCTCACACCACACGTGCGTCTCACTGGAAGGAGCATGCTGCTTGCCAGTCTTGGGCAGGGAATCATCCCACACGCCTCGTTACCTCGCAGGGGAGTGCACACTGACCCAGAGCCTCCAGAGGAACTGCTGTCTCTCCAGCCACAAAGGCCTGTAGCCTAGTCCATGACGGCCTGTTGCATGGAGGGCTTCTATGGGAGAGGGCCATGCTTCCCTGGCAGGGGCTCCTTCTCACACTGTTTTCCATGGGGAAACACTGCATGTGCCAGGGATCTCCTGTGTGCACAAAATCTCTCCCCAGTGCCTGAGGTGCAGGGAATCCTCTTCGGACACAGAGCAATGTTCTAGGCAGAGCTCCCATGCTGGGAGAGCTGCCACTGCCCCGACTGTCCAACTGCCTCAGGAACACACTTCTAGGGAGTGTGGGTCTGGCAGGCAGAATGGTCCGAGTGAGGAGCTCGGGCCTTCGGCTGTGGACAGCTTTCCCACTGCCAAGCCTTGGAGGAGTTCGTGGAGGCTGGGGCCTGCAGCGTTTTCCATCGCAGAGCACTGGGTGCCCAAAGCCTCCCCTGTGGCTTGCAAGCCCCTTCCCACCCACAGGCCCTTGGCACCCACTCTGTTGCCAGAGGGAAGTCCTAAGCAGGACTCTCGAGCTTGTGCATCCAGAGTGCCTCCTGCTTGGAAATGGCCTCAGGAACTCCTTGGGAGTGAGGCTGCTCCCATGCTTGTCAGCCAGCAGATGGTGCCATCGCTCCACCAAAAAACTCTCTGCTTTGCCTTCAGCCAAGGCTCGCCCTGCTGAGCTCTCTCTGCCTCAAGCAGAGACTCCAGGGTGCGTCCAGCCTACAGAAAGCAGAGTGCCTTTGCCTGAGCACTGCTTTGCTGGGGCAGCACCCTGAAGGCCTCCTAGGGCCTTCTCTGCCCTAACCCAGGCGTGCCATTCGGCCCATGCGGGGAGCAAAGTTCCCCCTTGGCAGGGCTCAGCGTGTGGCCTGGCTGTGCTTTCACGGCTGGGAAAGGGCAGATCCTGAAGCTGGGTGCCCTCCTGTGAATGGGGCCTGGCGGGCAGAGCCGGCATTCCCGGGTGGGGATGGAGGAGATCTGGGGCCTTCAAGCTGCATGCACATCCCCTGTCTGGCTGCCCCTCTTGCTTTTTCTCTGCTGCCAAGCCTCTCACATCACACGTGGGTCTCATTGGAAGGAGCAGGCTGCTTGCCATTCTTGGGCAGGGAATCATCCCACACGGCCTCGTTTCCTCGCAGGGGAGTGCACACTGACCCAGAGCCTCCAGAGGAGCTGTAGGCTCTCCAGCCACAAAGGCCTGTAGCTGAGTCCATGACAGCCTGCTGCATGGAGGGCTTCTATGGGAGAGGGCCCTGCTTCCCTGGCAGGGGCTCCTTCTCACACTGCTTTCCGTGGGGAAACACTGCGTGTGCCAGGGGTCTCCTGTGTGCACAAAATCTCTCCCCAGTGCCTGAGGTGCAGGGAATCCTCTTTGGACACAGAGCAGTGTTCTAGGCAGACCTCCCATGCTGGGAGAGCCTCCACTTCCCCAGCTGTCCAACTGCCTCAGGAACACACTTCTAGGGAGTGTGGGTCTGGCAGGCAGAACGGCCCGAGTGAGGAGCTCGGGCCTTCAGCTGTGGACAGCTTTCCCACTGCCAAGCCTTGGAGGAGTTCGTGGAGGCTGGGGCCTGCAGCGTTTTCCATCAGAGAGCACTGGGTGCCCAAAGCCTCCCCTGTGGCTTGCGAGCCCCTTCCCACCCACACGCCCTTGGCACCCACTCTGTTGCCAGAGGGAAATCCTAAGCAGGACTCTCTAGCTTGTGCAGCCAGTGTGCCTCCTGCTTGGAAGTGGCCTCTGAAACTCATTTGGAGGGAGGCTTCTCCCATGCTTGTCAGCCAGCACGTGGTGCCATCGCTCCACCAGGGAACACTCTGCTTTGCCTTCAGCCATGGCTCGCTCTGCTGAGCTCTCTCTGCCTCAAGCAGAAACCCCAGTGTGCGTCCAGCCTCCAGAAAGCAGAGTGCCTTTGCCTGAGCACTGCTTTGCAGGGGCAGCACCCTGAAGGCCTCCTAGGGCCTTCTCTGCCCTAACCCAGTCGTGCCATTCGGCCCATGCGGGGAGCAACGTTCACCCTTGGCAGGGCTCAGCGTGTGGGCTGTGTGTGGTTTCATGGCTGGGAAAGGGCAGATCCTGAAGCTGGGTGCCCTCCTGTGAATGGGGCCTGGCGGGCAGAGCCGGCATTCCCGGGTGGGGATGGAGGAGATCTGGGGCCTTCAAGCTGCATGCACATCCCCTGTCTGGCTGCCCCTCTTGCTTCTTCTCTGCTGCCAAGCCTCTCACACCACACGTGCGTCTCATTGGAAGGAGCAGGCTGCTTGCCATTCTTGGGCAGGGAATCATCCCACACGGCCTCGTTTCCTCGCAGGGGAGTGCACACTGACCCAGAGCCTCCAGAGGAGCTGTAGGCTCTCCAGCCACAAAGGCCTGTAGCTGAGTCCATGACAGCCTGCTGCATGGAGGGCTTCTCTGGGAGAGTGCCCTGCTTCCCTGGCAGGGGCTCCTTCTCACACTGCTTTCCGTGGGGAAACACTGCGTGTGCCAGGGGTCTCCTGTGTGCACAAAATCTCTCCCCAGTGCCTGAGGTGCAGGGAATCCTCTTTGGACACAGAGCAGTGTTCTAGCCAGACCTCCCATGCTGGGAGAGCCTCCACTTCCCCAGCTGTCCAACTGCCTCAGGAACACACTTCTAGGGAGTGTGGGTCTGGCAGGCAGAACGGCCTGAGTGAGGAGCTCGGGCCTTCAGCTGTGGACAGCTTTCCCACTGCCAAGCCTTGGAGGAGTTCGTGGAGGCTGGGGCCTGCAGCGTTTTCCATCAGAGAGCACTGGGTGCCCAAAGCCTCCCCTGTGGCTTGCGAGCCCCTTCCCACCCACACGCCCTTGGCACCCACTCTGTTGCCAGAGGGAAATCCTAAGCAGGACTCTCTAGCTTGTGCAGCCAGTGTGCCTCCTGCTTGGAAGTGGCCTCTGAAACTCATTTGGAGGGAGGCTTCTCCCATGCTTGTCAGCCAGCACATGGTGCCATCGCTCCACCAAAAAACTCTCTGCTTTGCCTTCAGCCATGGCTCTCCCTGCTGAGCTCTCTCTGCCTCAAGCAGAAACCCCAGTGTGCGTCCAGCCTCCAGAAAGCAGAGTGCCTTTGCCTGAGCACTGCTTTGCTGGGGCAGCACCCTAAAGGCCTCCTAGGGCCTTCTCTGCCCTAACCCAGGCGTGCCATTCGGCCCATGCGGGGAGCAACGTTCACCCTTGGCAGGGCTCAGCGTGTGGGCTGTGTGTGGTTTCATGGCTGGGAAAGGGCAGATCCTGAAGCTGGGTGCCCTCCTGTGAATGGGGCCTGGCGGGCAGAGCCGGCATTCCCGGGTGGGGATGGAGGAGATCTGGGGCCTTCAAGCTGCATGCACATCCCCTGTCTGGCTGCCCCTCTTGCTTCTTCTCTGCTGCCAAGCCTCTCACACCACACGTGCGTCTCATTGGAAGGAGCAGGCTGCTTGCCATTCTTGGGCAGGGAATCATCCCACACGGCCTCGTTTCCTCGAAGGGGAGTGCACACTGACCCAGAGCCTCCAGAGGAGCTGTAGGCTCTCCAGCCACAAAGGCCTGTAGCTGAGTCCATGACAGCCGGCTGCATGGAGGGCTTCTATGGGAGAGTGCCCTGCTTCCCTGGCAGGGGCTCCTTCTCACACTGCTTTCCGTGGGGAAACACTGCGTGTGCCAGGGGTCTCCTGTGTGCACAAAATCTCTCCCCAGTGCCTGAGGTGCAGGGAATCCTCTTTGGACACAGAGCAGTGTTCTAGGCAGACCTCCCATGCTGGGAGAGCCTCCACTTCCCCAGCTGTCCAACTGCCTCAGGAACACACTTCTAGGGAGTGTGGGTCTGGCAGGCAGAACGGCCCGAGTGAGGAGCTCGGGCCTTCAGCTGTGGACAGCTTTCCCACTGCCAAGCCTTGGAGGAGTTCGTGGAGGCTGGGGCCTGCAGCGTTTTCCATCAGAGAGCACTGGGTGCCCAAAGCCTCCCCTGTGGCTTGCGAGCCCCTTCCCACCCACACGCCCTTGGCACCCACTCTGTTGCCAGAGGGAAATCCTAAGCAGGACTCTCTAGCTTGTGCAGCCAGTGTGCCTCCTGCTTGGAAGTGGCCTCTGAAACTCATTTGGAGGGAGGCTTCTCCCATGCTTGTCAGCCAGCACGTGGTGCCATCGCTCCACCAAAAAACTCTCTGCTTTGCCTTCAGCCATGGCTCTCCCTGCTGAGCTCTCTCTGCCTCAAGCAGAAACCCCAGTGTGCATCCAGCCTCCAGAAAGCAGAGTGTCTTTGCCTGAGCACTGCTTTGCTGGGGCAGCACCCTGAAGGCCTCCTAGGGCCTTCTCTGCCCTAACCCAGGCGTGCCATTCGGCCCATGCGGGGAGCAACGTTCACCCTTGGCAGGGCTCAGCGTGTGGGCTGTGTGTGGTTTCATGGCTGGGAAAGGGCAGATCCTGAAGCTGGGTGCCCTCCTGTGAATGGGGCCTGGCGGGCAGAGCCGGCATTCCCGGGTGGGGATGGAGGAGATCTGGGGCCTTCAAGCTGCATGCACATCCCCTGTCTGGCTGCCCCTCTTGCTTCTTCTCTGCTGCCAAGCCTCTCACACCACACGTGCGTCTCACTGGAAGGAGCATGCTGCTTGCCAGTCTTGGGCAGGGAATCATCCCACACGCCTCGTTACCTCGCAGGGGAGTGCACACTGACCCAGAGCCTCCAGAGGAGCTGCAGTCTCTCCAGCCACAAAGGCCTGTAGCCTAGTCCATGACGGCCTGTTGCATGGAGGGCTTCTATGGGAGAGGGCCATGCTTCCCTGGCAGGGGCTCCTTCTCACACTGCTTTCCATGGGGAAACACTGCATGTGCCAGGGATCTCCTGTGTGCACAAAATCTCTCCCCAGTGCCTGAGGTGCAGGGAATCCTCTTCGGACACAGAGCAATGTTCTAGGCAGAGCTCCCATGCTGGGAGAGCTGCCACTGCCCCGACTGTCCAACTGCCTCAGGAACACACTTCTAGGGAGTGTGGGTCTGGCAGGCAGAATGGTCCGAGTGAGGAGCTCGGGCCTTCGGCTGTGGACAGCTTTCCCACTGCCAAGCCTTGGAGGAGTTCGTGGAGGCTGGGGCCTGCAGCGTTTTCCATCAGAGAGCACTGGGTGCCCAAAGCCTCCCCTGTGGCTTGCGAGCCCTTTCCCACCCACATGCCCTTGGCACCCACTCTGTTGCCAGAGGGAAATCCTAAGCAGGACTCTCTAGCTTGTGCAGCCAGTGTGCCTCCTGCTTGGAAGTGGCCTCTGAAACTCATTTGGAGGGAGGCTTCTCCCATGCTTGTCAGCCAGCACATGGTGCCATCGCTCCACCAAAAAACTCTCTGCTTTGCCTTCAGCCATGGCTCTCCCTGCTGAGCTCTCTCTGCCTCAAGCAGAAACCCCAGTGTGCGTCCAGCCTCCAGAAAGCAGAGTGCCTTTGCCTGAGCACTGCTTTGCTGGGGCAGCACCCTGAAGGCCTCCTAGGGCCTTCTCTGCCCTAACCCAGGCGTGCCATTCGGCCCATGCGGGGAGCAACGTTCACCCTTGGCAGGGCTCAGCGTGTGGGCTGTGTGTGGTTTCATGGCTGGGAAAGGGCAGATCCTGAAGCTGGGTGCCCTCCTGTGAATGGGGCCTGGCGGGCAGAGCCGGCATTCCCGGGTGGGGATGGAGGAGATCTGGGGCCTTCAAGCTGCATGCACATCCCCTGTCTGGCTGCCCCTCTTGCTTCTTCTCTGCTGCCAAGCCTCTCACACCACACGTGCGTCTCATTGGAAGGAGCAGGCTGCTTGCCATTCTTGGGCAGGGAATCATCCCACACGGCCTCGTTTCCTCGAAGGGGAGTGCACACTGACCCAGAGCCTCCAGAGGAGCTGTAGGCTCTCCAGCCACAAAGGCCTGTAGCTGAGTCCATGACAGCCGGCTGCATGGAGGGCTTCTATGGGAGAGTGCCCTGCTTCCCTGGCAGGGGCTCCTTCTCACACTGCTTTCCGTGGGGAAACACTGCGTGTGCCAGGGGTCTCCTGTGTGCACAAAATCTCTCCCCAGTGCCTGAGGTGCAGGGAATCCTCTTTGGACACAGAGCAGTGTTCTAGGCAGACCTCCCATGCTGGGAGAGCCTCCACTTCCCCAGCTGTCCAACTGCCTCAGGAACACACTTCTAGGGAGTGTGGGTCTGGCAGGCAGAACGGCCCGAGTGAGGAGCTCGGGCCTTCAGCTGTGGACAGCTTTCCCACTGCCAAGCCTTGGAGGAGTTCGTGGAGGCTGGGGCCTGCAGCGTTTTCCATCAGAGAGCACTGGGTGCCCAAAGCCTCCCCTGTGGCTTGCGAGCCCCTTCCCACCCACACGCCCTTGGCACCCACTCTGTTGCCAGAGGGAAATCCTAAGCAGGACTCTCTAGCTTGTGCAGCCAGTGTGCCTCCTGCTTGGAAGTGGCCTCTGAAACTCATTTGGAGGGAGGCTTCTCCCATGCTTGTCAGCCAGCACATGGTGCCATCGCTCCACCAAAAAACTCTCTGCTTTGCCTTCAGCCATGGCTCTCCCTGCTGAGCTCTCTCTGCCTCAAGCAGAAACCCCAGTGTGCATCCAGCCTCCAGAAAGCAGAGTGTCTTTGCCTGAGCACTGCTTTGCTGGGGCAGCACCCTGAAGGCCTCCTAGGGCCTTCTCTGCCCTAACCCAGGCGTGCCATTCGGCCCATGCGGGGAGCAACGTTCACCCTTGGCAGGGCTCAGCGTGTGGGCTGTGTGTGGTTTCATGGCTGGGAAAGGGCAGATCCTGAAGCTGGGTGCCCTCCTGTGAATGGGGCCTGGCGGGCAGAGCCGGCATTCCCGGGTGGGGATGGAGGAGATCTGGGGCCTTCAAGCTGCATGCACATCCCCTGTCTGGCTGCCCCTCTTGCTTCTTCTCTGCTGCCAAGCCTCTCACACCACACGTGCGTCTCACTGGAAGGAGCATGCTGCTTGCCAGTCTTGGGCAGGGAATCATCCCACACGCCTCGTTACCTCGCAGGGGAGTGCACACTGACCCAGAGCCTCCAGAGGAGCTGCAGTCTCTCCAGCCACAAAGGCCTGTAGCCTAGTCCATGACGGCCTGTTGCATGGAGGGCTTCTATGGGAGAGGGCCATGCTTCCCTGGCAGGGGCTCCTTCTCACACTGCTTTCCATGGGGAAACACTGCATGTGCCAGGGATCTCCTGTGTGCACAAAATCTCTCCCCAGTGCCTGAGGTGCAGGGAATCCTCTTCGGACACAGAGCAATGTTCTAGGCAGAGCTCCCATGCTGGGAGAGCTGCCACTGCCCCGACTGTCCAACTGCCTCAGGAACACACTTCTAGGGAGTGTGGGTCTGGCAGGCAGAATGGTCCGAGTGAGGAGCTCGGGCCTTCGGCTGTGGACAGCTTTCCCACTGCCAAGCCTTGGAGGAGTTCGTGGAGGCTGGGGCCTGCAGCGTTTTCCATCGCAGAGCACTGGGTGCCCAAAGCCTCCCCTGTGGCTTGCAAGCCCCTTCCCACCCACAGGCCCTTGGCACCCACTCTGTTGCCAGAGGGAAGTCCTAAGCAGGACTCTCGAGCTTGTGCATCCAGAGTGCCTCCTGCTTGGAAATGGCCTCAGGAACTCCTTGGGAGTGAGGCTGCTCCCATGCTTGTCAGCCAGCAGATGGTGCCATCGCTCCACCAAAAAACTCTCTGCTTTGCCTTCAGCCAAGGCTCGCCCTGCTGAGCTCTCTCTGCCTCAAGCAGAGACTCCAGGGTGCGTCCAGCCTACAGAAAGCAGAGTGCCTTTGCCTGAGCACTGCTTTGCTGGGGCAGCACCCTGAAGGCCTCCTAGGGCCTTCTCTGCCCTAACCCAGGCGTGCCATTCGGCCCATGCGGGGAGCAACGTTCACCCTTGGCAGGGCTCAGCGTGTGGCCTGGGTGTGCTTTCACGGCTGGGAAAGGGCAGATCCTGAAGCTGGGTGCCCTCCTGTGAATGGGGCCTGGCGGGCAGAGCCGGCATTCCCGGGTGGGGATGGAGGAGATCTGGGGCCTTCAAGCTGCATGCACATCCCCTGTCTGGCTGCCCCTCTTGCTTTTTCTCTGCTGCCAAGCCTCTCACATCACACGTGGGTCTCATTGGAAGGAGCAGGCTGCTTGCCATTCTTGGGCAGGGAATCATCCCACACGGCCTCGTTTCCTCGCAGGGGAGTGCACACTGACCCAGAGCCTCCAGAGGAGCTGTAGGCTCTCCAGCCACAAAGGCCTGTAGCTGAGTCCATGACAGCCTGCTGCATGGAGGGCTTCTATGGGAGAGGGCCCTGCTTCCCTGGCAGGGGCTCCTTCTCACACTGCTTTCCGTGGGGAAACACTGCGTGTGCCAGGGGTCTCCTGTGTGCACAAAATCTCTCCCCAGTGCCTGAGGTGCAGGGAATCCTCTTTGGACACAGAGCAGTGTTCTAGGCAGACCTCCCATGCTGGGAGAGCCTCCACTTCCCCAGCTGTCCAACTGCCTCAGGAACACACTTCTAGGGAGTGTGGGTCTGGCAGGCAGAACGGCCCGAGTGACGAGCTCGGGCCTTCAGCTGTGGACAGCTTTCCCACTGCCAAGCCTTGGAGGAGTTCGTGGAGGCTGGGGCCTGCAGCGTTTTCCATCAGAGAGCACTGGGTGCCCAAAGCCTCCCCTGTGGCTTGCGAGCCCCTTCCCACCCACACGCCCTTGGCACCCACTCTGTTGCCAGAGGGAAATCCTAAGCAGGACTCTCTAGCTTGTGCAGCCAGTGTGCCTCCTGCTTGGAAGTGGCCTCTGAAACTCATTTGGAGGGAGGCTTCTCCCATGCTTGTCAGCCAGCACATGGTGCCATCGCTCCACCAAAAAACTCTCTGCTTTGCCTTCAGCCATGGCTCTCCCTGCTGAGCTCTCTCTGCCTCAAGCAGAAACCCCAGTGTGCATCCAGCCTCCAGAAAGCAGAGTGTCTTTGCCTGAGCACTGCTTTGCTGGGGCAGCACCCTGAAGGCCTCCTAGGGCCTTCTCTGCCCTAACCCAGGCGTGCCATTCGGCCCATGCGGGGAGCAACGTTCACCCTTGGCAGGGCTCAGCGTGTGGGCTGTGTGTGGTTTCATGGCTGGGAAAGGGCAGATCCTGAAGCTGGGTGCCCTCCTGTGAATGGGGCCTGGCGGGCAGAGCCGGCATTCCCGGGTGGGGATGGAGGAGATCTGGGGCCTTCAAGCTGCATGCACATCCCCTGTCTGGCTGCCCCTCTTGCTTCTTCTCTGCTGCCAAGCCTCTCACACCACACGTGCGTCTCACTGGAAGGAGCATGCTGCTTGCCAGTCTTGGGCAGGGAATCATCCCACACGCCTCGTTACCTCGCAGGGGAGTGCACACTGACCCAGAGCCTCCAGAGGAGCTGCAGTCTCTCCAGCCACAAAGGCCTGTAGCCTAGTCCATGACGGCCTGTTGCATGGAGGGCTTCTATGGGAGAGGGCCATGCTTCCCTGGCAGGGGCTCCTTCTCACACTGCTTTCCATGGGGAAACACTGCATGTGCCAGGGATCTCCTGTGTGCACAAAATCTCTCCCCAGTGCCTGAGGTGCAGGGAATCCTCTTCGGACACAGAGCAATGTTCTAGGCAGAGCTCCCATGCTGGGAGAGCTGCCACTGCCCCGACTGTCCAACTGCCTCAGGAACACACTTCTAGGGAGTGTGGGTCTGGCAGGCAGAATGGTCCGAGTGAGGAGCTCGGGCCTTCGGCTGTGGACAGCTTTCCCACTGCCAAGCCTTGGAGGAGTTCGTGGAGGCTGGGGCCTGCAGCGTTTTCCATCGCAGAGCACTGGGTGCCCAAAGCCTCCCCTGTGGCTTGCAAGCCCCTTCCCACCCACAGGCCCTTGGCACCCACTCTGTTGCCAGAGGGAAGTCCTAAGCAGGACTCTCGAGCTTGTGCATCCAGAGTGCCTCCTGCTTGGAAATGGCCTCAGGAACTCCTTGGGAGTGAGGCTGCTCCCATGCTTGTCAGCCAGCAGATGGTGCCATCGCTCCACCAAAAAACTCTCTGCTTTGCCTTCAGCCAAGGCTCGCCCTGCTGAGCTCTCTCTGCCTCAAGCAGAGACTCCAGGGTGCGTCCAGCCTACAGAAAGCAGAGTGCCTTTGCCTGAGCACTGCTTTGCTGGGGCAGCACCCTGAAGGCCTCCTAGGGCCTTCTCTGCCCTAACCCAGGCGTGCCATTCGGCCCATGCGGGGAGCAAAGTTCCCCCTTGGCAGGGCTCAGCGTGTGGCCTGGGTGTGCTTTCACGGCTGGGAAAGGGCAGATCCTGAAGCTGGGTGCCCTCCTGTGAATGGGGCCTGGCGGGCAGAGCCGGCATTCCCGGGTGGGGATGGAGGAGATCTGGGGCCTTCAAGCTGCATGCACATCCCCTGTCTGGCTGCCCCTCTTGCTTTTTCTCTGCTGCCAAGCCTCTCACATCACACGTGGGTCTCATTGGAAGGAGCAGGCTGCTTGCCATTCTTGGGCAGGGAATCATCCCACACGGCCTCGTTTCCTCGCAGGGGAGTGCACACTGACCCAGAGCCTCCAGAGGAGCTGTAGGCTCTCCAGCCACAAAGGCCTGTAGCTGAGTCCATGACAGCCTGCTGCATAGAGGGCTTCTATGGGAGAGGGCCCTGCTTCCCTGGCAGGGGCTCCTTCTCACACTGCTTTCCGTGGGGAAACACTGCGTGTGCCAGGGGTCTCCTGTGTGCACAAAATCTCTCCCCAGTGCCTGAGGTGCAGGGAATCCTCTTTGGACACAGAGCAGTGTTCTAGGCAGACCTCCCATGCTGCGAGAGCCTCCACTTCCCCAGCTGTCCAACTGCCTCAGGAACACACTTCTAGGGAGTGTGGGTCTGGCAGGCAGAACGGCCCGAGTGAGGAGCTCGGGCCTTCAGCTGTGGACAGCTTTCCCACTGCCAAGCCTTGGAGGAGTTCGTGGAGGCTGGGGCCTGCAGCGTTTTCCATCAGAGAGCACTGGGTGCCCAAAGCCTCCCCTGTGGCTTGCGAGCCCCTTCCCACCCACACGCCCTTGGCACCCACTCTGTTGCCAGAGGGAAATCCTAAGCAGGACTCTCTAGCTTGTGCAGCCAGTGTGCCTCCTGCTTGGAAGTGGCCTCTGAAACTCATTTGGAGGGAGGCTTCTCCCATGCTTGTCAGCCAGCACATGGTGCCATCGCTCCACCAAAAAACTCTCTGCTTTGCCTTCAGCCATGGCTCTCCCTGCTGAGCTCTCTCTGCCTCAAGCAGAAACCCCAGTGTGCATCCAGCCTCCAGAAAGCAGAGTGTCTTTGCCTGAGCACTGCTTTGCTGGGGCAGCACCCTGAAGGCCTCCTAGGGCCTTCTCTGCCCTAACCCAGGCGTGCCATTCGGCCCATGCGGGGAGCAACGTTCACCCTTGGCAGGGCTCAGCGTGTGGGCTGTGTGTGGTTTCATGGCTGGGAAAGGGCAGATCCTGAAGCTGGGTGCCCTCCTGTGAATGGGGCCTGGCGGGCAGAGCCGGCATTCCCGGGTGGGGATGGAGGAGATCTGGGGCCTTCAAGCTGCATGCACATCCCCTGTCTGGCTGCCCCTCTTGCTTCTTCTCTGCTGCCAAGCCTCTCACACCACACGTGCGTCTCACTGGAAGGAGCATGCTGCTTGCCAGTCTTGGGCAGGGAATCATCCCACACGCCTCGTTACCTCGCAGGGGAGTGCACACTGACCCAGAGCCTCCAGAGGAGCTGCAGTCTCTCCAGCCACAAAGGCCTGTAGCCTAGTCCATGACGGCCTGTTGCATGGAGGGCTTCTATGGGAGAGGGCCATGCTTCCCTGGCAGGGGCTCCTTCTCACACTGCTTTCCATGGGGAAACACTGCATGTGCCAGGGATCTCCTGTGTGCACAAAATCTCTCCCCAGTGCCTGAGGTGCAGGGAATCCTCTTCGGACACAGAGCAATGTTCTAGGCAGAGCTCCCATGCTGGGAGAGCTGCCACTGCCCCGACTGTCCAACTGCCTCAGGAACACACTTCTAGGGAGTGTGGGTCTGGCAGGCAGAATGGTCCGAGTGAGGAGCTCGGGCCTTCGGCTGTGGACAGCTTTCCCACTGCCAAGCCTTGGAGGAGTTCGTGGAGGCTGGGGCCTGCAGCGTTTTCCATCGCAGAGCACTGGGTGCCCAAAGCCTCCCCTGTGGCTTGCAAGCCCCTTCCCACCCACAGGCCCTTGGCACCCACTCTGTTGCCAGAGGGAAGTCCTAAGCAGGACTCTCGAGCTTGTGCATCCAGAGTGCCTCCTGCTTGGAAATGGCCTCAGGAACTCCTTGGGAGTGAGGCTGCTCCCATGCTTGTCAGCCAGCAGATGGTGCCATCGCTCCACCAAAAAACTCTCTGCTTTGCCTTCAGCCAAGGCTCGCCCTGCTGAGCTCTCTCTGCCTCAAGCAGAGACTCCAGGGTGCGTCCAGCCTACAGAAAGCAGAGTGCCTTTGCCTGAGCACTGCTTTGCTGGGGCAGCACCCTGAAGGCCTCCTAGGGCCTTCTCTGCCCTAACCCAGGCGTGCCATTCGGCCCATGCGGGGAGCAAAGTTCCCCCTTGGCAGGGCTCAGCGTGTGGCCTGGGTGTGCTTTCACGGCTGGGAAAGGGCAGATCCTGAAGCTGGGTGCCCTCCTGTGAATGGGGCCTGGCGGGCAGAGCCGGCATTCCCGGGTGGGGATGGAGGAGATCTGGGGCCTTCAAGCTGCATGCACATCCCCTGTCTGGCTGCCCCTCTTGCTTTTTCTCTGCTGCCAAGCCTCTCACATCACACGTGGGTCTCATTGGAAGGAGCAGGCTGCTTGCCATTCTTGGGCAGGGAATCATCCCACACGGCCTCGTTTCCTCGCAGGGGAGTGCACACTGACCCAGAGCCTCCAGAGGAGCTGTAGGCTCTCCAGCCACAAAGGCCTGTAGCTGAGTCCATGACAGCCTGCTGCATAGAGGGCTTCTATGGGAGAGGGCCCTGCTTCCCTGGCAGGGGCTCCTTCTCACACTGCTTTCCGTGGGGAAACACTGCGTGTGCCAGGGGTCTCCTGTGTGCACAAAATCTCTCCCCAGTGCCTGAGGTGCAGGGAATCCTCTTTGGACACAGAGCAGTGTTCTAGGCAGACCTCCCATGCTGGGAGAGCCTCCACTTCCCCAGCTGTCCAACTGCCTCAGGAACACACTTCTAGGGAGTGTGGGTCTGGCAGGCAGAACGGCCCGAGTGACGAGCTCGGGCCTTCAGCTGTGGACAGCTTTCCCACTGCCAAGCCTTGGAGGAGTTCGTGGAGGCTGGGGCCTGCAGCGTTTTCCATCAGAGAGCACTGGGTGCCCAAAGCCTCCCCTGTGGCTTGCGAGCCCCTTCCCACCCACACGCCCTTGGCACCCACTCTGTTGCCAGAGGGAAATCCTAAGCAGGACTCTCTAGCTTGTGCAGCCAGTGTGCCTCCTGCTTGGAAGTGGCCTCTGAAACTCATTTGGAGGGAGGCTTCTCCCATGCTTGTCAGCCAGCACATGGTGCCATCGCTCCACCAAAAAACTCTCTGCTTTGCCTTCAGCCATGGCTCTCCCTGCTGAGCTCTCTCTGCCTCAAGCAGAAACCCCAGTGTGCATCCAGCCTCCAGAAAGCAGAGTGTCTTTGCCTGAGCACTGCTTTGCTGGGGCAGCACCCTGAAGGCCTCCTAGGGCCTTCTCTGCCCTAACCCAGGCGTGCCATTCGGCCCATGCGGGGAGCAACGTTCACCCTTGGCAGGGCTCAGCGTGTGGGCTGTGTGTGGTTTCATGGCTGGGAAAGGGCAGATCCTGAAGCTGGGTGCCCTCCTGTGAATGGGGCCTGGCGGGCAGAGCCGGCATTCCCGGGTGGGGATGGAGGAGATCTGGGGCCTTCAAGCTGCATGCACATCCCCTGTCTGGCTGCCCCTCTTGCTTCTTCTCTGCTGCCAAGCCTCTCACACCACACGTGCGTCTCACTGGAAGGAGCATGCTGCTTGCCAGTCTTGGGCAGGGAATCATCCCACACGCCTCGTTACCTCGCAGGGGAGTGCACACTGACCCAGAGCCTCCAGAGGAGCTGCAGTCTCTCCAGCCACAAAGGCCTGTAGCCTAGTCCATGACGGCCTGTTGCATGGAGGGCTTCTATGGGAGAGGGCCATGCTTCCCTGGCAGGGGCTCCTTCTCACACTGCTTTCCATGGGGAAACACTGCATGTGCCAGGGATCTCCTGTGTGCACAAAATCTCTCCCCAGTGCCTGAGGTGCAGGGAATCCTCTTCGGACACAGAGCAATGTTCTAGGCAGAGCTCCCATGCTGGGAGAGCTGCCACTGCCCCGACTGTCCAACTGCCTCAGGAACACACTTCTAGGGAGTGTGGGTCTGGCAGGCAGAATGGTCCGAGTGAGGAGCTCGGGCCTTCGGCTGTGGACAGCTTTCCCACTGCCAAGCCTTGGAGGAGTTCGTGGAGGCTGGGGCCTGCAGCGTTTTCCATCGCAGAGCACTGGGTGCCCAAAGCCTCCCCTGTGGCTTGCAAGCCCCTTCCCACCCACAGGCCCTTGGCACCCACTCTGTTGCCAGAGGGAAGTCCTAAGCAGGACTCTCGAGCTTGTGCATCCAGAGTGCCTCCTGCTTGGAAATGGCCTCAGGAACTCCTTGGGAGTGAGGCTGCTCCCATGCTTGTCAGCCAGCAGATGGTGCCATCGCTCCACCAAAAAACTCTCTGCTTTGCCTTCAGCCAAGGCTCGCCCTGCTGAGCTCTCTCTGCCTCAAGCAGAGACTCCAGGGTGCGTCCAGCCTACAGAAAGCAGAGTGCCTTTGCCTGAGCACTGCTTTGCTGGGGCAGCACCCTGAAGGCCTCCTAGGGCCTTCTCTGCCCTAACCCAGGCGTGCCATTCGGCCCATGCGGGGAGCAAAGTTCCCCCTTGGCAGGGCTCAGCGTGTGGCCTGGCTGTGCTTTCACGGCTGGGAAAGGGCAGATCCTGAAGCTGGGTGCCCTCCTGTGAATGGGGCCTGGCGGGCAGAGCCGGCATTCCCGGGTGGGGATGGAGGAGATCTGGGGCCTTCAAGCTGCATGCACATCCCCTGTCTGGCTGCCCCTCTTGCTTTTTCTCTGCTGCCAAGCCTCTCACATCACACGTGGGTCTCATTGGAAGGAGCAGGCTGCTTGCCATTCTTGGGCAGGGAATCATCCCACACGGCCTCGTTTCCTCGCAGGGGAGTGCACACTGACCCAGAGCCTCCAGAGGAGCTGTAGGCTCTCCAGCCACAAAGGCCTGTAGCTGAGTCCATGACAGCCTGCTGCATAGAGGGCTTCTATGGGAGAGGGCCCTGCTTCCCTGGCAGGGGCTCCTTCTCACACTGCTTTCCGTGGGGAAACACTGCGTGTGCCAGGGGTCTCCTGTGTGCACAAAATCTCTCCCCAGTGCCTGAGGTGCAGGGAATCCTCTTTGGACACAGAGCAGTGTTCTAGGCAGACCTCCCATGCTGGGAGAGCCTCCACTTCCCCAGCTGTCCAACTGCCTCAGGAACACACTTCTAGGGAGTGTGGGTCTGGCAGGCAGAACGGCCCGAGTGACGAGCTCGGGCCTTCAGCTGTGGACAGCTTTCCCACTGCCAAGCCTTGGAGGAGTTCGTGGAGGCTGGGGCCTGCAGCGTTTTCCATCAGAGAGCACTGGGTGCCCAAAGCCTCCCCTGTGGCTTGCGAGCCCCTTCCCACCCACACGCCCTTGGCACCCACTCTGTTGCCAGAGGGAAATCCTAAGCAGGACTCTCTAGCTTGTGCAGCCAGTGTGCCTCCTGCTTGGAAGTGGCCTCTGAAACTCATTTGGAGGGAGGCTTCTCCCATGCTTGTCAGCCAGCACGTGGTGCCATCGCTCCACCAGGGAACACTCTGCTTTGCCTTCAGCCATGGCTCGCTCTGCTGAGCTCTCTCTGCCTCAAGCAGAAACCCCAGTGTGCGTCCAGCCTCCAGAAAGCAGAGTGCCTTTGCCTGAGCACTGCTTTGCTGGGGCAGCACCCTGAAGGCCTCCTAGGGCCTTCTCTGCCCTAACCCAGGCGTGCCATTCGGCCCATGCGGGGAGCAACGTTCACCCTTGGCAGGGCTCAGCGTTTGGGCTGTGTGTGGTTTCATGGCTGGGAAAGGGCAGATCCTGAAGCTGGGTGCCCTCCTGTGAATGGGGCCTGGCGGGCAGAGCCGGCATTCCCGGGTGGGGATGGAGGAGATCTGGGGCCTTCAAGCTGCATGCACATCCCCTGTCTGGCTGCCCCTCTTGCTTCTTCTCTGCTGCCAAGCCTCTCACACCACACGTGCGTCTCATTGGAAGGAGCAGGCTGCTTGCCATTCTTGGGCAGGGAATCATCCCACACGGCCTCGTTTCCTCGCAGGGGAGTGCACACTGACCCAGAGCCTCCAGAGGAGCTGTAGGCTCTCCAGCCACAAAGGCCTGTAGCTGAGTCCATGACAGCCTGCTGCATGGAGGGCTTCTATGGGAGAGTGCCCTGCTTCCCTGGCAGGGGCTCCTTCTCACACTGCTTTCCGTGGGGAAACACTGCGTGTGCCAGGGGTCTCCTGTGTGCACAAAATCTCTCCCCAGTGCCTGAGGTGCAGGGAATCCTCTTTGGACACAGAGCAGTGTTCTAGGCAGACCTCCCATGCTGGGAGAGCCTCCACTTCCCCAGCTGTCCAACTGCCTCAGGAACACACTTCTAGGGAGTGTGGGTCTGGCAGGCAGAACGGCCCGAGTGAGGAGCTCGGGCCTTCAGCTGTGGACAGCTTTCCCACTGCCAAGCCTTGGAGGAGTTCGTGGAGGCTGGGGCCTGCAGCGTTTTCCATCAGAGAGCACTGGGTGCCCAAAGCCTCCCCTGTGGCTTGCGAGCCCCTTCCCACCCACACGCCCTTGGCACCCACTCTGTTGCCAGAGGGAAATCCTAAGCAGGACTCTCTAGCTTGTGCAGCCAGTGTGCCTCCTGCTTGGAAGTGGCCTCTGAAACTCATTTGGAGGGAGGCTTCTCCCATGCTTGTCAGCCAGCACATGGTGCCATCGCTCCACCAAAAAACTCTCTGCTTTGCCTTCAGCCATGGCTCTCCCTGCTGAGCTCTCTCTGCCTCAAGCAGAAACCCCAGTGTGCATCCAGCCTCCAGAAAGCAGAGTGTCTTTGCCTGAGCACTGCTTTGCTGGGGCAGCACCCTGAAGGCCTCCTAGGGCCTTCTCTGCCCTAACCCAGGCGTGCCATTCGGCCCATGCGGGGAGCAACGTTCCCCCTTGGCAGGGCTCAGCGTGTGGGCTGTGTGTGGTTTCATGGCTGGGAAAGGGCAGATCCTGAAGCTGGGTGCCCTCCTGTGAATGGGGCCTGGCGGGCAGAGCCGGCATTCCCGGGTGGGGATGGAGGAGATCTGGGGCCTTCAAGCTGCATGCACATCCCCTGTCTGGCTGCCCCTCTTGCTTCTTCTCTGCTGCCAAGCCTCTCACACCACACGTGCGTCTCACTGGAAGGAGCATGCTGCTTGCCAGTCTTGGGCAGGGAATCATCCCACACGCCTCGTTACCTCGCAGGGGAGTGCACACTGACCCAGAGCCTCCAGAGGAACTGCTGTCTCTCCAGCCACAAAGGCCTGTAGCCTAGTCCATGACGGCCTGTTGCATGGAGGGCTTCTATGGGAGAGGGCCATGCTTCCCTGGCAGGGGCTCCTTCTCACACTGTTTTCCATGGGGAAACACTGCATGTGCCAGGGATCTCCTGTGTGCACAAAATCTCTCCCCAGTGCCTGAGGTGCAGGGAATCCTCTTCGGACACAGAGCAATGTTCTAGGCAGAGCTCCCATGCTGGGAGAGCTGCCACTGCCCCGACTGTCCAACTGCCTCAGGAACACACTTCTAGGGAGTGTGGGTCTGGCAGGCAGAATGGTCCGAGTGAGGAGCTCGGGCCTTCGGCTGTGGACAGCTTTCCCACTGCCAAGCCTTGGAGGAGTTCGTGGAGGCTGGGGCCTGCAGCGTTTTCCATCAGAGAGCACTGGGTGCCCAAAGCCTCCCCTGTGGCTTGCAAGCCCCTTCCCACCCACAGGCCCTTGGCACCCACTCTGTTGCCAGAGGGAAGTCCTAAGCAGGACTCTCGAGCTTGTGCATCCAGAGTGCCTCCTGCTTGGAAATGGCCTCAGGAACTCCTTGGGAGTGAGGCTGCTCCCATGCTTGTCAGCCAGCAGATGGTGCCATCGCTCCACCAAAAAACTCTCTGCTTTGCCTTCAGCCAAGGCTCGCCCTGCTGAGCTCTCTCTGCCTCAAGCAGAGACTCCAGGGTGCGTCCAGCCTACAGAAAGCAGAGTGCCTTTGCCTGAGCACTGCTTTGCTGGGGCAGCACCCTGAAGGCCTCCTAGGGCCTTCTCTGCCCTAACCCAGGCGTGCCATTCGGCCCATGCGGGGAGCAAAGTTCCCCCTTGGCAGGGCTCAGCGTGTGGCCTGGCTGTGCTTTCACGGCTGGGAAAGGGCAGATCCTGAAGCTGGGTGCCCTCCTGTGAATGGGGCCTGGCGGGCAGAGCCGGCATTCCCGGGTGGGGATGGAGGAGATCTGGGGCCTTCAAGCTGCATGCACATCCCCTGTCTGGCTGCCCCTCTTGCTTTTTCTCTGCTGCCAAGCCTCTCACATCACACGTGGGTCTCATTGGAAGGAGCAGGCTGCTTGCCATTCTTGGGCAGGGAATCATCCCACACGGCCTCGTTTCCTCGCAGGGGAGTGCACACTGACCCAGAGCCTCCAGAGGAGCTGTAGGCTCTCCAGCCACAAAGGCCTGTAGCTGAGTCCATGACAGCCTGCTGCATGGAGGGCTTCTATGGGAGAGGGCCCTGCTTCCCTGGCAGGGGCTCCTTCTCACACTGCTTTCCGTGGGGAAACACTGCGTGTGCCAGGGGTCTCCTGTGTGCACAAAATCTCTCCCCAGTGCCTGAGGTGCAGGGAATCCTCTTTGGACACAGAGCAGTGTTCTAGGTAGACCTCCCATGCTGGGAGAGCCTCCACTTCCCCAGCTGTCCAACTGCCTCAGGAACACACTTCTAGGGAGTGTGGGTCTGGCAGGCAGAACGGCCCGAGTGAGGAGCTCGGGCCTTCAGCTGTGGACAGCTTTCCCACTGCCAAGCCTTGGAGGAGTTCGTGGAGGCTGGGGCCTGCAGCGTTTTCCATCAGAGAGCACTGGGTGCCCAAAGCCTCCCCTGTGGCTTGCGAGCCCCTTCCCACCCACACGCCCTTGGCACCCACTCTGTTGCCAGAGGGAAATCCTAAGCAGGACTCTCTAGCTTGTGCAGCCAGTGTGCCTCCTGCTTGGAAGTGGCCTCTGAAACTCATTTGGAGGGAGGCTTCTCCCATGCTTCTCAGCCAGCACGTGGTGCCATCGCTCCACCAAAAAACTCTCTGCTTTGCCTTCAGCCATGGCTCTCCCTGCTGAGCTCTCTCTGCCTCAAGCAGAAACCCCAGTGTGCATCCAGCCTCCAGAAAGCAGAGTGTCTTTGCCTGAGCACTGCTTTGCTGGGGCAGCACCCTGAAGGCCTCCTAGGGCCTTCTCTGCCCTAACCCAGGCGTGCCATTCGGCCCATGCGGGGAGCAACGTTCACCCTTGGCAGGGCTCAGCGTGTGGGCTGTGTGTGGTTTCATGGCTGGGAAAGGGCAGATCCTGAAGCTGGGTGCCCTCCTGTGAATGGGGCCTGGCGGGCAGAGCCGGCATTCCCGGGTGGGGATGGAGGAGATCTGGGGCCTTCAAGCTGCATGCACATCCCCTGTCTGGCTGCCCCTCTTGCTTCTTCTCTGCTGCCAAGCCTCTCACACCACACGTGCGTCTCACTGGAAGGAGCATGCTGCTTGCCAGTCTTGGGCAGGGAATCATCCCACACGCCTCGTTACCTCGCAGGGGAGTGCACACTGACCCAGAGCCTCCAGAGGAGCTGCAGTCTCTCCAGCCACAAAGGCCTGTAGCCTAGTCCATGACGGCCTGTTGCATGGAGGGCTTCTATGGGAGAGGGCCATGCTTCCCTGGCAGGGGCTCCTTCTCACACTGCTTTCCATGGGGAAACACTGCATGTGCCAGGGATCTCCTGTGTGCACAAAATCTCTCCCCAGTGCCTGAGGTGCAGGGAATCCTCTTCGGACACAGAGCAATGTTCTAGGCAGAGCTCCCATGCTGGGAGAGCTGCCACTGCCCCGACTGTCCAACTGCCTCAGGAACACACTTCTAGGGAGTGTGGGTCTGGCAGGCAGAATGGTCCGAGTGAGGAGCTCGGGCCTTCGGCTGTGGACAGCTTTCCCACTGCCAAGCCTTGGAGGAGTTCGTGGAGGCTGGGGCCTGCAGCGTTTTCCATCGCAGAGCACTGGGTGCCCAAAGCCTCCCCTGTGGCTTGCGAGCCCCTTCCCACCCACACGCCCTTGGCACCCACTCTGTTGCCAGAGGGAAATCCTAAGCAGGACTCTCTAGCTTGTGCAGCCAGTGTGCCTCCTGCTTGGAAGTGGCCTCTGAAACTCATTTGGAGGGAGGCTTCTCCCATGCTTGTCAGCCAGCACGTGGTGCCATCGCTCCACCAGGGAACACTCTGCTTTGCCTTCAGCCATGGCTCGCTCTGCTGAGCTCTCTCTGCCTCAAGCAGAAACCCCAGTGTGCGTCCAGCCTCCAGAAAGCAGAGTGCCTTTGCCTGAGCACTGCTTTGCAGGGGCAGCACCCTGAAGGCCTCCTAGGGCCTTCTCTGCCCTAACCCAGTCGTGCCATTCGGCCCATGCGGGGAGCAACGTTCACCCTTGGCAGGGCTCAGCGTGTGGGCTGTGTGTGGTTTCATGGCTGGGAAAGGGCAGATCCTGAAGCTGGGTGCCCTCCTGTGAATGGGGCCTGGCGGGCAGAGCCGGCATTCCCGGGTGGGGATGGAGGAGATCTGGGGCCTTCAAGCTGCATGCACATCCCCTGTCTGGCTGCCCCTCTTGCTTCTTCTCTGCTGCCAAGCCTCTCACACCACACGTGCGTCTCACTGGAAGGAGCATGCTGCTTGCCAGTCTTGGGCAGGGAATCATCCCACACGCCTCGTTACCTCGCAGGGGAGTGCACACTGACCCAGAGCCTCCAGAGGAGCTGCAGTCTCTCCAGCCACAAAGGCCTGTAGCCTAGTCCATGACGGCCTGTTGCATGGAGGGCTTCTATGGGAGAGGGCCATGCTTCCCTGGCAGGGGCTCCTTCTCACACTGCTTTCCATGGGGAAACACTGCATGTGCCAGGGATCTCCTGTGTGCACAAAATCTCTCCCCAGTGCCTGAGGTGCAGGGAATCCTCTTCGGACACAGAGCAATGTTCTAGGCAGAGCTCCCATGCTGGGAGAGCTGCCACTGCCCCGACTGTCCAACTGCCTCAGGAACACACTTCTAGGGAGTGTGGGTCTGGCAGGCAGAATGGTCCGAGTGAGGAGCTCGGGCCTTCGGCTGTGGACAGCTTTCCCACTGCCAAGCCTTGGAGGAGTTCGTGGAGGCTGGGGCCTGCAGCGTTTTCCATCGGAGAGCACTGGGTGCCCAAAGCCTCCCCTGTGGCTTGCAAGCCCCTTCCCACCCACAGGCCCTTGGCACCCACTCTGTTGCCAGAGGGAAGTCCTAAGCAGGACTCTCGAGCTTGTGCATCCAGAGTGCCTCCTGCTTGGAAATGGCCTCAGGAACTCCTTGGGAGTGAGGCTGCTCCCATGCTTGTCAGCCAGCAGATGGTGCCATCGCTCCACCAAAAAACTCTCTGCTTTGCCTTCAGCCAAGGCTCGCCCTGCTGAGCTCTCTCTGCCTCAAGCAGAGACTCCAGGGTGCGTCCAGCCTACAGAAAGCAGAGTGCCTTTGCCTGAGCACTGCTTTGCTGGGGCAGCACCCTGAAGGCCTCCTAGGGCCTTCTCTGCCCTAACCCAGGCGTGCCATTCGGCCCATGCGGGGAGCAAAGTTCCCCCTTGGCAGGGCTCAGCGTGTGGCCTGGCTGTGCTTTCACGGCTGGGAAAGGGCAGATCCTGAAGCTGGGTGCCCTCCTGTGAATGGGGCCTGGCGGGCAGAGCCGGCATTCCCGGGTGGGGATGGAGGAGATCTGGGGCCTTCAAGCTGCATGCACATCCCCTGTCTGGCTGCCCCTCTTGCTTTTTCTCTGCTGCCAAGCCTCTCACATCACACGTGGGTCTCATTGGAAGGAGCAGGCTGCTTGCCATTCTTGGGCAGGGAATCATCCCACACGGCCTCGTTTCCTCGCAGGGGAGTGCACACTGACCCAGAGCCTCCAGAGGAGCTGTAGGCTCTCCAGCCACAAAGGCCTGTAGCTGAGTCCATGACAGCCTGCTGCATAGAGGGCTTCTATGGGAGAGGGCCCTGCTTCCCTGGCAGGGGCTCCTTCTCACACTGCTTTCCGTGGGGAAACACTGCGTGTGCCAGGGGTCTCCTGTGTGCACAAAATCTCTCCCCAGTGCCTGAGGTGCAGGGAATCCTCTTTGGACACAGAGCAGTGTTCTAGGCAGACCTCCCATGCTGGGAGAGCCTCCACTTCCCCAGCTGTCCAACTGCCTCAGGAACACACTTCTAGGGAGTGTGGGTCTGGCAGGCAGAACGGCCCGAGTGAGGAGCTCGGGCCTTCAGCTGTGGACAGCTTTCCCACTGCCAAGCCTTGGAGGAGTTCGTGGAGGCTGGGGCCTGCAGCGTTTTCCATCAGAGAGCACTGGGTGCCCAAAGCCTCCCCTGTGGCTTGCGAGCCCCTTCCCACCCACACGCCCTTGGCACCCACTCTGTTGCCAGAGGGAAATCCTAAGCAGGACTCTCTAGCTTGTGCAGCCAGTGTGCCTCCTGCTTGGAAGTGGCCTCTGAAACTCATTTGGAGGGAGGCTTCTCCCATGCTTGTCAGCCAGCACGTGGTGCCATCGCTCCACCAGGGAACACTCTGCTTTGCCTTCAGCCATGGCTCGCTCTGCTGAGCTCTCTCTGCCTCAAGCAGAAACCCCAGTGTGCGTCCAGCCTCCAGAAAGCAGAGTGCCTTTGCCTGAGCACTGCTTTGCTGGGGCAGCACCCTGAAGGCCTCCTAGGGCCTTCTCTGCCCTAACCCAGGCGTGCCATTCGGCCCATGCGGGGAGCAACGTTCACCCTTGGCAGGGCTCAGCGTTTGGGCTGTGTGTGGTTTCATGGCTGGGAAAGGGCAGATCCTGAAGCTGGGTGCCCTCCTGTGAATGGGGCCTGGCGGGCAGAGCCGGCATTCCCGGGTGGGGATGGAGGAGATCTGGGGCCTTCAAGCTGCATGCACATCCCCTGTCTGGCTGCCCCTCTTGCTTCTTCTCTGCTGCCAAGCCTCTCACACCACACGTGCGTCTCATTGGAAGGAGCAGGCTGCTTGCCATTCTTGGGCAGGGAATCATCCCACACGGCCTCGTTTCCTCGCAGGGGAGTGCACACTGACCCAGAGCCTCCAGAGGAGCTGTAGGCTCTCCAGCCACAAAGGCCTGTAGCTGAGTCCATGACAGCCTGCTGCATGGAGGGCTTCTATGGGAGAGTGCCCTGCTTCCCTGGCAGGGGCTCCTTCTCACACTGCTTTCCGTGGGGAAACACTGCGTGTGCCAGGGGTCTCCTGTGTGCACAAAATCTCTCCCCAGTGCCTGAGGTGCAGGGAATCCTCTTTGGACACAGAGCAGTGTTCTAGGTAGACCTCCCATGCTGGGAGAGCCTCCACTTCCCCAGCTGTCCAACTGCCTCAGGAACACACTTCTAGGGAGTGTGGGTCTGGCAGGCAGAACGGCCCGAGTGAGGAGCTCGGGCCTTCAGCTGTGGACAGCTTTCCCACTGCCAAGCCTTGGAGGAGTTCGTGGAGGCTGGGGCCTGCAGCGTTTTCCATCAGAGAGCACTGGGTGCCCAAAGCCTCCCCTGTGGCTTGCGAGCCCCTTCCCACCCACACGCCCTTGGCACCCACTCTGTTGCCAGAGGGAAATCCTAAGCAGGACTCTCTAGCTTGTGCAGCCAGTGTGCCTCCTGCTTGGAAGTGGCCTCTGAAACTCATTTGGAGGGAGGCTTCTCCCATGCTTGTCAGCCAGCACATGGTGCCATCGCTCCACCAAAAAACTCTCTGCTTTGCCTTCAGCCATGGCTCTCCCTGCTGAGCTCTCTCTGCCTCAAGCAGAAACCCCAGTGTGCATCCAGCCTCCAGAAAGCAGAGTGTCTTTGCCTGAGCACTGCTTTGCTGGGGCAGCACCCTGAAGGCCTCCTAGGGCCTTCTCTGCCCTAACCCAGGCGTGCCATTCGGCCCATGCGGGGAGCAACGTTCACCCTTGGCAGGGCTCAGCGTGTGGGCTGTGTGTGGTTTCATGGCTGGGAAAGGGCAGATCCTGAAGCTGGGTGCCCTCCTGTGAATGGGGCCTGGCGGGCAGAGCCGGCATTCCTGGGTGGGGATGGAGGAGATCTGGGGCCTTCAAGCTGCATGCACATCCCCTGTCTGGCTGCCCCTCTTGCTTCTTCTCTGCTGCCAAGCCTCTCACACCACACGTGCGTCTCACTGGAAGGAGCATGCTGCTTGCCAGTCTTGGGCAGGGAATCATCCCACACGCCTCGTTACCTCGCAGGGGAGTGCACACTGACCCAGAGCCTCCAGAGGAACTGCTGTCTCTCCAGCCACAAAGGCCTGTAGCCTAGTCCATGACGGCCTGTTGCATGGAGGGCTTCTATGGGAGAGGGCCATGCTTCCCTGGCAGGGGCTCCTTCTCACACTGTTTTCCATGGGGAAACACTGCATGTGCCAGGGATCTCCTGTGTGCACAAAATCTCTCCCCAGTGCCTGAGGTGCAGGGAATCCTCTTCGGACACAGAGCAATGTTCTAGGCAGAGCTCCCATGCTGGGAGAGCTGCCACTGCCCCGACTGTCCAACTGCCTCAGGAACACACTTCTAGGGAGTGTGGGTCTGGCAGGCAGAATGGTCCGAGTGAGGAGCTCGGGCCTTCGGCTGTGGACAGCTTTCCCACTGCCAAGCCTTGGAGGAGTTCGTGGAGGCTGGGGCCTGCAGCGTTTTCCATCGGAGAGCACTGGGTGCCCAAAGCCTCCCCTGTGGCTTGCAAGCCCCTTCCCACCCACAGGCCCTTGGCACCCACTCTGTTGCCAGAGGGAAGTCCTAAGCAGGACTCTCGAGCTTGTGCATCCAGAGTGCCTCCTGCTTGGAAATGGCCTCAGGAACTCCTTGGGAGTGAGGCTGCTCCCATGCTTGTCAGCCAGCAGATGGTGCCATCGCTCCACCAAAAAACTCTCTGCTTTGCCTTCAGCCAAGGCTCGCCCTGCTGAGCTCTCTCTGCCTCAAGCAGAGACTCCAGGGTGCGTCCAGCCTACAGAAAGCAGAGTGCCTTTGCCTGAGCACTGCTTTGCTGGGGCAGCACCCTGAAGGCCTCCTAGGGCCTTCTCTGCCCTAACCCAGGCGTGCCATTCGGCCCATGCGGGGAGCAAAGTTCCCCCTTGGCAGGGCTCAGCGTGTGGCCTGGCTGTGCTTTCACGGCTGGGAAAGGGCAGATCCTGAAGCTGGGTGCCCTCCTGTGAATGGGGCCTGGCGGGCAGAGCCGGCATTCCCGGGTGGGGATGGAGGAGATCTGGGGCCTTCAAGCTGCATGCACATCCCCTGTCTGGCTGCCCCTCTTGCTTTTTCTCTGCTGCCAAGCCTCTCACATCACACGTGGGTCTCATTGGAAGGAGCAGGCTGCTTGCCATTCTTGGGCAGGGAATCATCCCACACGGCCTCGTTTCCTCGCAGGGGAGTGCACACTGACCCAGAGCCTCCAGAGGAGCTGTAGGCTCTCCAGCCACAAAGGCCTGTAGCTGAGTCCATGACAGCCTGCTGCATGGAGGGCTTCTATGGGAGAGGGCCCTGCTTCCCTGGCAGGGGCTCCTTCTCACACTGCTTTCCGTGGGGAAACACTGCGTGTGCCAGGGGTCTCCTGTGTGCACAAAATCTCTCCCCAGTGCCTGAGGTGCAGGGAATCCTCTTTGGACACAGAGCAGTGTTCTAGGCAGACCTCCCATGCTGGGAGAGCCTCCACTTCCCCAGCTGTCCAACTGCCTCAGGAACACACTTCTAGGGAGTGTGGGTCTGGCAGGCAGAACGGCCCGAGTGAGGAGCTCGGGCCTTCAGCTGTGGACAGCTTTCCCACTGCCAAGCCTTGGAGGAGTTCGTGGAGGCTGGGGCCTGCAGCGTTTTCCATCAGAGAGCACTGGGTGCCCAAAGCCTCCCCTGTGGCTTGCGAGCCCCTTCCCACCCACACGCCCTTGGCACCCACTCTGTTGCCAGAGGGAAATCCTAAGCAGGACTCTCTAGCTTGTGCAGCCAGTGTGCCTCCTGCTTGGAAGTGGCCTCTGAAACTCATTTGGAGGGAGGCTTCTCCCATGCTTGTCAGCCAGCACGTGGTGCCATCGCTCCACCAGGGAACACTCTGCTTTGCCTTCAGCCATGGCTCGCTCTGCTGAGCTCTCTCTGCCTCAAGCAGAAACCCCAGTGTGCGTCCAGCCTCCAGAAAGCAGAGTGCCTTTGCCTGAGCACTGCTTTGCAGGGGCAGCACCCTGAAGGCCTCCTAGGGCCTTCTCTGCCCTAACCCAGTCGTGCCATTCGGCCCATGCGGGGAGCAACGTTCACCCTTGGCAGGGCTCAGCGTGTGGGCTGTGTGTGGTTTCATGGCTGGGAAAGGGCAGATCCTGAAGCTGGGTGCCCTCCTGTGAATGGGGCCTGGCGGGCAGAGCCGGCATTCCCGGGTGGGGATGGAGGAGATCTGGGGCCTTCAAGCTGCATGCACATCCCCTGTCTGGCTGCCCCTCTTGCTTCTTCTCTGCTGCCAAGCCTCTCACACCACACGTGCGTCTCATTGGAAGGAGCAGGCTGCTTGCCATTCTTGGGCAGGGAATCATCCCACACGGCCTCGTTTCCTCGCAGGGGAGTGCACACTGACCCAGAGCCTCCAGAGGAGCTGTAGGCTCTCCAGCCACAAAGGCCTGTAGCTGAGTCCATGACAGCCTGCTGCATGGAGGGCTTCTCTGGGAGAGTGCCCTGCTTCCCTGGCAGGGGCTCCTTCTCACACTGCTTTCCGTGGGGAAACACTGCGTGTGCCAGGGGTCTCCTGTGTGCACAAAATCTCTCCCCAGTGCCTGAGGTGCAGGGAATCCTCTTTGGACACAGAGCAGTGTTCTAGCCAGACCTCCCATGCTGGGAGAGCCTCCACTTCCCCAGCTGTCCAACTGCCTCAGGAACACACTTCTAGGGAGTGTTGGTCTGGCAGGCAGAACGGCCTGAGTGAGGAGCTCGGGCCTTCAGCTGTGGACAGCTTTCCCACTGCCAAGCCTTGGAGGAGTTCGTGGAGGCTGGGGCCTGCAGCGTTTTCCATCAGAGAGCACTGGGTGCCCAAAGCCTCCCCTGTGGCTTGCGAGCCCCTTCCCACCCACACGCCCTTGGCACCCACTCTGTTGCCAGAGGGAAATCCTAAGCAGGACTCTCTAGCTTGTGCAGCCAGTGTGCCTCCTGCTTGGAAGTGGCCTCTGAAACTCATTTGGAGGGAGGCTTCTCCCATGCTTGTCAGCCAGCACATGGTGCCATCGCTCCACCAAAAAACTCTCTGCTTTGCCTTCAGCCATGGCTCTCCCTGCTGAGCTCTCTCTGCCTCAAGCAGAAACCCCAGTGTGCGTCCAGCCTCCAGAAAGCAGAGTGCCTTTGCCTGAGCACTGCTTTGCTGGGGCAGCACCATGAAGGCCTCCTAGGGCCTTCTCTGCCCTAACCCAGGCGTGCCATTCGGCCCATGCGGGGAGCAACGTTCACCCTTGGCAGGGCTCAGCGTGTGGGCTGTGTGTGGTTTCATGGCTGGGAAAGGGCAGATCCTGAAGCTGGGTGCCCTCCTGTGAATGGGGCCTGGCGGGCAGAGCCGGCATTCCCGGGTGGGGATGGAGGAGATCTGGGGCCTTCAAGCTGCATGCACATCCCCTGTCTGGCTGCCCCTCTTGCTTCTTCTCTGCTGCCAAGCCTCTCACACCACAAGTGCGTCTCATTGGAAGGAGCAGGCTGCTTGCCATTCTTGGGCAGGGAATCATCCCACACGGCCTCGTTTCCTCGAAGGGGAGTGCACACTGACCCAGAGCCTCCAGAGGAGCTGTAGGCTCTCCAGCCACAAAGGCCTGTAGCTGAGTCCATGACAGCCTGCTGCATGGAGGGCTTCTATGGGAGAGTGCCCTGCTTCCCTGGCAGGGGCTCCTTCTCACACTGCTTTCCGTGGGGAAACACTGCGTGTGCCAGGGGTCTCCTGTGTGCACAAAATCTCTCCCCAGTGCCTGAGGTGCAGGGAATCCTCTTTGGACACAGAGCAGTGTTCTAGGTAGACCTCCCATGCTGGGAGAGCCTCCACTTCCCCAGCTGTCCAACTGCCTCAGGAACACACTTCTAGGGAGTGTGGGTCTGGCAGGCAGAACGGCCCGAGTGAGGAGCTCGGGCCTTCAGCTGTGGACAGCTTTCCCACTGCCAAGCCTTGGAGGAGTTCGTGGAGGCTGGGGCCTGCAGCGTTTTCCATCAGAGAGCACTGGGTGCCCAAAGCCTCCCCTGTGGCTTGCGAGCCCCTTCCCACCCACACGCCCTTGGCACCCACTCTGTTGCCAGAGGGAAATCCTAAGCAGGACTCTCTAGCTTGTGCAGCCAGTGTGCCTCCTGCTTGGAAGTGGCCTCTGAAACTCATTTGGAGGGAGGCTTCTCCCATGCTTCTCAGCCAGCACGTGGTGCCATCGCTCCACCAAAAAACTCTCTGCTTTGCCTTCAGCCATGGCTCTCCCTGCTGAGCTCTCTCTGCCTCAAGCAGAAACCCCAGTGTGCATCCAGCCTCCAGAAAGCAGAGTGTCTTTGCCTGAGCACTGCTTTGCTGGGGCAGCACCCTGAAGGCCTCCTAGGGCCTTCTCTGCCCTAACCCAGGCGTGCCATTCGGCCCATGCGGGGAGCAACGTTCACCCTTGGCAGGGCTCAGCGTGTGGGCTGTGTGTGGTTTCATGGCTGGGAAAGGGCAGATCCTGAAGCTGGGTGCCCTCCTGTGAATGGGGCCTGGCGGGCAGAGCCGGCATTCCCGGGTGGGGATGGAGGAGATCTGGGGCCTTCAAGCTGCATGCACATCCCCTGTCTGGCTGCCCCTCTTGCTTCTTCTCTGCTGCCAAGCCTCTCACACCACACGTGCGTCTCACTGGAAGGAGCATGCTGCTTGCCATTCTTGGGCAGGGAATCATCCCACACGCCTCGTTACCTCGCAGGGGAGTGCACACTGACCCAGAGCCTCCAGAGGAGCTGCAGTCTCTCCAGCCACAAAGGCCTGTAGCCTAGTCCATGACGGCCTGTTGCATGGAGGGCTTCTATGGGAGAGGGCCATGCTTCCCTGGCAGGGGCTCCTTCTCACACTGCTTTCCATGGGGAAACACTGCATGTGCCAGGGATCTCCTGTGTGCACAAAATCTCTCCCCAGTGCCTGAGGTGCAGGGAATCCTCTTCGGACACAGAGCAATGTTCTAGGCAGAGCTCCCATGCTGGGAGAGCTGCCACTGCCCCGACTGTCCAACTGCCTCAGGAACACACTTCTAGGGAGTGTGGGTCTGGCAGGCAGAATGGTCCGAGTGAGGAGCTCGGGCCTTCGGCTGTGGACAGCTTTCCCACTGCCAAGCCTTGGAGGAGTTCGTGGAGGCTGGGGCCTGCAGCGTTTTCCATCGCAGAGCACTGGGTGCCCAAAGCCTCCCCTGTGGCTTGCGAGCCCCTTCCCACCCACACGCCCTTGGCACCCACTCTGTTGCCAGAGGGAAATCCTAAGCAGGACTCTCTAGCTTGTGCAGCCAGTGTGCCTCCTGCTTGGAAGTGGCCTCTGAAACTCATTTGGAGGGAGGCTTCTCCCATGCTTGTCAGCCAGCACGTGGTGCCATCGCTCCACCAGGGAACACTCTGCTTTGCCTTCAGCCATGGCTCGCTCTGCTGAGCTCTCTCTGCCTCAAGCAGAAACCCCAGTGTGCGTCCAGCCTCCAGAAAGCAGAGTGCCTTTGCCTGAGCACTGCTTTGCAGGGGCAGCACCCTGAAGGCCTCCTAGGGCCTTCTCTGCCCTAACCCAGTCGTGCCATTCGGCCCATGCGGGGAGCAACGTTCACCCTTGGCAGGGCTCAGCGTGTGGGCTGTGTGTGGTTTCATGGCTGGGAAAGGGCAGATCCTGAAGCTGGGTGCCCTCCTGTGAATGGGGCCTGGCGGGCAGAGCCGGCATTCCCGGGTGGGGATGGAGGAGATCTGGGGCCTTCAAGCTGCATGCACATCCCCTGTCTGGCTGCCCCTCTTGCTTCTTCTCTGCTGCCAAGCCTCTCACACCACACGTGCGTCTCACTGGAAGGAGCATGCTGCTTGCCAGTCTTGGGCAGGGAATCATCCCACACGCCTCGTTACCTCGCAGGGGAGTGCACACTGACCCAGAGCCTCCAGAGGAGCTGCAGTCTCTCCAGCCACAAAGGCCTGTAGCCTAGTCCATGACGGCCTGTTGCATGGAGGGCTTCTATGGGAGAGGGCCATGCTTCCCTGGCAGGGGCTCCTTCTCACACTGCTTTCCATGGGGAAACACTGCATGTGCCAGGGATCTCCTGTGTGCACAAAATCTCTCCCCAGTGCCTGAGGTGCAGGGAATCCTCTTCGGACACAGAGCAATGTTCTAGGCAGAGCTCCCATGCTGGGAGAGCTGCCACTGCCCCGACTGTCCAACTGCCTCAGGAACACACTTCTAGGGAGTGTGGGTCTGGCAGGCAGAATGGTCCGAGTGAGGAGCTCGGGCCTTCGGCTGTGGACAGCTTTCCCACTGCCAAGCCTTGGAGGAGTTCGTGGAGGCTGGGGCCTGCAGCGTTTTCCATCGGAGAGCACTGGGTGCCCAAAGCCTCCCCTGTGGCTTGCAAGCCCCTTCCCACCCACAGGCCCTTGGCACCCACTCTGTTGCCAGAGGGAAGTCCTAAGCAGGACTCTCGAGCTTGTGCATCCAGAGTGCCTCCTGCTTGGAAATGGCCTCAGGAACTCCTTGGGAGTGAGGCTGCTCCCATGCTTGTCAGCCAGCAGATGGTGCCATCGCTCCACCAAAAAACTCTCTGCTTTGCCTTCAGCCAAGGCTCGCCCTGCTGAGCTCTCTCTGCCTCAAGCAGAGACTCCAGGGTGCGTCCAGCCTACAGAAAGCAGAGTGCCTTTGCCTGAGCACTGCTTTGCTGGGGCAGCACCCTGAAGGCCTCCTAGGGCCTTCTCTGCCCTAACCCAGGCGTGCCATTCGGCCCATGCGGGGAGCAAAGTTCCCCCTTGGCAGGGCTCAGCGTGTGGCCTGGCTGTGCTTTCACGGCTGGGAAAGGGCAGATCCTGAAGCTGGGTGCCCTCCTGTGAATGGGGCCTGGCGGGCAGAGCCGGCATTCCCGGGTGGGGATGGAGGAGATCTGGGGCCTTCAAGCTGCATGCACATCCCCTGTCTGGCTGCCCCTCTTGCTTTTTCTCTGCTGCCAAGCCTCTCACATCACACGTGGGTCTCATTGGAAGGAGCAGGCTGCTTGCCATTCTTGGGCAGGGAATCATCCCACACGGCCTCGTTTCCTCGCAGGGGAGTGCACACTGACCCAGAGCCTCCAGAGGAGCTGTAGGCTCTCCAGCCACAAAGGCCTGTAGCTGAGTCCATGACAGCCTGCTGCATAGAGGGCTTCTATGGGAGAGGGCCCTGCTTCCCTGGCAGGGGCTCCTTCTCACACTGCTTTCCGTGGGGAAACACTGCGTGTGCCAGGGGTCTCCTGTGTGCACAAAATCTCTCCCCAGTGCCTGAGGTGCAGGGAATCCTCTTTGGACACAGAGCAGTGTTCTAGGCAGACCTCCCATGCTGGGAGAGCCTCCACTTCCCCAGCTGTCCAACTGCCTCAGGAACACACTTCTAGGGAGTGTGGGTCTGGCAGGCAGAACGGCCCGAGTGAGGAGCTCGGGCCTTCAGCTGTGGACAGCTTTCCCACTGCCAAGCCTTGGAGGAGTTCGTGGAGGCTGGGGCCTGCAGCGTTTTCCATCAGAGAGCACTGGGTGCCCAAAGCCTCCCCTGTGGCTTGCGAGCCCCTTCCCACCCACACGCCCTTGGCACCCACTCTGTTGCCAGAGGGAAATCCTAAGCAGGACTCTCTAGCTTGTGCAGCCAGTGTGCCTCCTGCTTGGAAGTGGCCTCTGAAACTCATTTGTAGGGAGGCTTCTCCCATGCTTGTCAGCCAGCACGTGGTGCCATCGCTCCACCAGGGAACACTCTGCTTTGCCTTCAGCCATGGCTCGCTCTGCTGAGCTCTCTCTGCCTCAAGCAGAAACCCCAGTGTGCGTCCAGCCTCCAGAAAGCAGAGTGCCTTTGCCTGAGCACTGCTTTGCTGGGGCAGCACCCTGAAGGCCTCCTAGGGCCTTCTCTGCCCTAACCCAGGCGTGCCATTCGGCCCATGCGGGGAGCAACGTTCACCCTTGGCAGGGCTCAGCGTTTGGGCTGTGTGTGGTTTCATGGCTGGGAAAGGGCAGATCCTGAAGCTGGGTGCCCTCCTGTGAATGGGGCCTGGCGGGCAGAGCCGGCATTCCCGGGTGGGGATGGAGGAGATCTGGGGCCTTCAAGCTGCATGCACATCCCCTGTCTGGCTGCCCCTCTTGCTTCTTCTCTGCTGCCAAGCCTCTCACACCACACGTGCGTCTCATTGGAAGGAGCAGGCTGCTTGCCATTCTTGGGCAGGGAATCATCCCACACGGCCTCGTTTCCTCGCAGGGGAGTGCACACTGACCCAGAGCCTCCAGAGGAGCTGTAGGCTCTCCAGCCACAAAGGCCTGTAGCTGAGTCCATGACAGCCTGCTGCATGGAGGGCTTCTATGGGAGAGTGCCCTGCTTCCCTGGCAGGGGCTCCTTCTCACACTGCTTTCCGTGGGGAAACACTGCGTGTGCCAGGGGTCTCCTGTGTGCACAAAATCTCTCCCCAGTGCCTGAGGTGCAGGGAATCCTCTTTGGACACAGAGCAGTGTTCTAGGTAGACCTCCCATGCTGGGAGAGCCTCCACTTCCCCAGCTGTCCAACTGCCTCAGGAACACACTTCTAGGGAGTGTGGGTCTGGCAGGCAGAACGGCCCGAGTGAGGAGCTCGGGCCTTCAGCTGTGGACAGCTTTCCCACTGCCAAGCCTTGGAGGAGTTCGTGGAGGCTGGGGCCTGCAGCGTTTTCCATCAGAGAGCACTGGGTGCCCAAAGCCTCCCCTGTGGCTTGCGAGCCCCTTCCCACCCACACGCCCTTGGCACCCACTCTGTTGCCAGAGGGAAATCCTAAGCAGGACTCTCTAGCTTGTGCAGCCAGTGTGCCTCCTGCTTGGAAGTGGCCTCTGAAACTCATTTGGAGGGAGGCTTCTCCCATGCTTGTCAGCCAGCACATGGTGCCATCGCTCCACCAAAAAACTCTCTGCTTTGCCTTCAGCCATGGCTCTCCCTGCTGAGCTCTCTCTGCCTCAAGCAGAAACCCCAGTGTGCATCCAGCCTCCAGAAAGCAGAGTGTCTTTGCCTGAGCACTGCTTTGCTGGGGCAGCACCCTGAAGGCCTCCTAGGGCCTTCTCTGCCCTAACCCAGGCGTGCCATTCGGCCCATGCGGGGAGCAACGTTCACCCTTGGCAGGGCTCAGCGTGTGGGCTGTGTGTGGTTTCATGGCTGGGAAAGGGCAGATCCTGAAGCTGGGTGCCCTCCTGTGAATGGGGCCTGGCGGGCAGAGCCGGCATTCCCGGGTGGGGATGGAGGAGATCTGGGGCCTTCAAGCTGCATGCACATCCCCTGTCTGGCTGCCCCTCTTGCTTCTTCTCTGCTGCCAAGCCTCTCACACCACACGTGCGTCTCACTGGAAGGAGCATGCTGCTTGCCAGTCTTGGGCAGGGAATCATCCCACACGCCTCGTTACCTCGCAGGGGAGTGCACACTGACCCAGAGCCTCCAGAGGAACTGCAGTCTCTCCAGCCACAAAGGCCTGTAGCCTAGTCCATGACGGCCTGTTGCATGGAGGGCTTCTATGGGAGAGGGCCATGCTTCCCTGGCAGGGGCTCCTTCTCACACTGTTTTCCATGGGGAAACACTGCATGTGCCAGGGATCTCCTGTGTGCACAAAATCTCTCCCCAGTGCCTGAGGTGCAGGGAATCCTCTTCGGACACAGAGCAATGTTCTAGGCAGAGCTCCCATGCTGGGAGAGCTGCCACTGCCCCGACTGTCCAACTGCCTCAGGAACACACTTCTAGGGAGTGTGGGTCTGGCAGGCAGAATGGTCCGAGTGAGGAGCTCGGGCCTTCGGCTGTGGACAGCTTTCCCACTGCCAAGCCTTGGAGGAGTTCGTGGAGGCTGGGGCCTGCAGCGTTTTCCATCGGAGAGCACTGGGTGCCCAAAGCCTCCCCTGTGGCTTGCAAGCCCCTTCCCACCCACAGGCCCTTGGCACCCACTCTGTTGCCAGAGGGAAGTCCTAAGCAGGACTCTCGAGCTTGTGCATCCAGAGTGCCTCCTGCTTGGAAATGGCCTCAGGAACTCCTTGGGAGTGAGGCTGCTCCCATGCTTGTCAGCCAGCAGATGGTGCCATCGCTCCACCAAAAAACTCTCTGCTTTGCCTTCAGCCAAGGCTCGCCCTGCTGAGCTCTCTCTGCCTCAAGCAGAGACTCCAGGGTGCGTCCAGCCTACAGAAAGCAGAGTGCCTTTGCCTGAGCACTGCTTTGCTGGGGCAGCACCCTGAAGGCCTCCTAGGGCCTTCTCTGCCCTAACCCAGGCGTGCCATTCGGCCCATGCGGGGAGCAAAGTTCCCCCTTGGCAGGGCTCAGCGTGTGGCCTGGCTGTGCTTTCACGGCTGGGAAAGGGCAGATCCTGAAGCTGGGTGCCCTCCTGTGAATGGGGCCTGGCGGGCAGAGCCGGCATTCCCGGGTGGGGATGGAGGAGATCTGGGGCCTTCAAGCTGCATGCACATCCCCTGTCTGGCTGCCCCTCTTGCTTTTTCTCTGCTGCCAAGCCTCTCACATCACACGTGGGTCTCATTGGAAGGAGCAGGCTGCTTGCCATTCTTGGGCAGGGAATCATCCCACACGGCCTCGTTTCCTCGCAGGGGAGTGCACACTGACCCAGAGCCTCCAGAGGAGCTGTAGGCTCTCCAGCCACAAAGGCCTGTAGCTGAGTCCATGACAGCCTGCTGCATGGAGGGCTTCTATGGGAGAGGGCCCTGCTTCCCTGGCAGGGGCTCCTTCTCACACTGCTTTCCGTGGGGAAACACTGCGTGTGCCAGGGGTCTCCTGTGTGCACAAAATCTCTCCCCAGTGCCTGAGGTGCAGGGAATCCTCTTTGGACACAGAGCAGTGTTCTAGGCAGACCTCCCATGCTGGGAGAGCCTCCACTTCCCCAGCTGTCCAACTGCCTCAGGAACACACTTCTAGGGAGTGTGGGTCTGGCAGGCAGAACGGCCCAAGTGAGGAGCTCGGGCCTTCAGCTGTGGACAGCTTTCCCACTGCCAAGCCTTGGAGGAGTTCGTGGAGGCTGGGGCCTGCAGCGTTTTCCATCAGAGAGCACTGGGTGCCCAAAGCCTCCCCTGTGGCTTGCGAGCCCCTTCCCACCCACACGCCCTTGGCACCCACTCTGTTGCCAGAGGGAAATCCTAAGCAGGACTCTCTAGCTTGTGCAGCCAGTGTGCCTCCTGCTTGGAAGTGGCCTCTGAAACTCATTTGGAGGGAGGCTTCTCCCATGCTTGTCAGCCAGCACGTGGTGCCATCGCTCCACCAGGGAACACTCTGCTTTGCCTTCAGCCATGGCTCGCTCTGCTGAGCTCTCTCTGCCTCAAGCAGAAACCCCAGTGTGCGTCCAGCCTCCAGAAAGCAGAGTGCCTTTGCCTGAGCACTGCTTTGCAGGGGCAGCACCCTGAAGGCCTCCTAGGGCCTTCTCTGCCCTAACCCAGTCGTGCCATTCGGCCCATGCGGGGAGCAACGTTCACCCTTGGCAGGGCTCAGCGTGTGGGCTGTGTGTGGTTTCATGGCTGGGAAAGGGCAGATCCTGAAGCTGGGTGCCCTCCTGTGAATGGGGCCTGGCGGGCAGAGCCGGCATTCCCGGGTGGGGATGGAGGAGATCTGGGGCCTTCAAGCTGCATGCACATCCCCTGTCTGGCTGCCCCTCTTGCTTCTTCTCTGCTGCCAAGCCTCTCACACCACACGTGCGTCTCATTGGAAGGAGCAGGCTGCTTGCCATTCTTGGGCAGGGAATCATCCCACACGGCCTCGTTTCCTCGCAGGGGAGTGCACACTGACCCAGAGCCTCCAGAGGAGCTGTAGGCTCTCCAGCCACAAAGGCCTGTAGCTGAGTCCATGACAGCCTGCTGCATGGAGGGCTTCTCTGGGAGAGTGCCCTGCTTCCCTGGCAGGGGCTCCTTCTCACACTGCTTTCCGTGGGGAAACACTGCGTGTGCCAGGGGTCTCCTGTGTGCACAAAATCTCTCCCCAGTGCCTGAGGTGCAGGGAATCCTCTTTGGACACAGAGCAGTGTTCTAGCCAGACCTCCCATGCTGGGAGAGCCTCCACTTCCCCAGCTGTCCAACTGCCTCAGGAACACACTTCTAGGGAGTGTGGGTCTGGCAGGCAGAACGGCCTGAGTGAGGAGCTCGGGCCTTCAGCTGTGGACAGCTTTCCCACTGCCAAGCCTTGGAGGAGTTCGTGGAGGCTGGGGCCTGCAGCGTTTTCCATCAGAGAGCACTGGGTGCCCAAAGCCTCCCCTGTGGCTTGCGAGCCCCTTCCCACCCACACGCCCTTGGCACCCACTCTGTTGCCAGAGGGAAATCCTAAGCAGGACTCTCTAGCTTGTGCAGCCAGTGTGCCTCCTGCTTGGAAGTGGCCTCTGAAACTCATTTGGAGGGAGGCTTCTCCCATGCTTGTCAGCCAGCACATGGTGCCATCGCTCCACCAAAAAACTCTCTGCTTTGCCTTCAGCCATGGCTCTCCCTGCTGAGCTCTCTCTGCCTCAAGCAGAAACCCCAGTGTGCGTCCAGCCTCCAGAAAGCAGAGTGCCTTTGCCTGAGCACTGCTTTGCTGGGGCAGCACCATGAAGGCCTCCTAGGGCCTTCTCTGCCCTAACCCAGGCGTGCCATTCGGCCCATGCGGGGAGCAACGTTCACCCTTGGCAGGGCTCAGCGTGTGGGCTGTGTGTGGTTTCATGGCTGGGAAAGGGCAGATCCTGAAGCTGGGTGCCCTCCTGTGAATGGGGCCTGGCGGGCAGAGCCGGCATTCCCGGGTGGGGATGGAGGAGATCTGGGGCCTTCAAGCTGCATGCACATCCCCTGTCTGGCTGCCCCTCTTGCTTCTTCTCTGCTGCCAAGCCTCTCACACCACACGTGCGTCTCATTGGAAGGAGCAGGCTGCTTGCCATTCTTGGGCAGGGAATCATCCCACACGGCCTCGTTTCCTCGAAGGGGAGTGCACACTGACCCAGAGCCTCCAGAGGAGCTGTAGGCTCTCCAGCCACAAAGGCCTGTAGCTGAGTCCATGACAGCCTGCTGCATGGAGGGCTTCTATGGGAGAGTGCCCTGCTTCCCTGGCAGGGGCTCCTTCTCACACTGCTTTCCGTGGGGAAACACTGCGTGTGCCAGGGGTCTCCTGTGTGCACAAAATCTCTCCCCAGTGCCTGAGGTGCAGGGAATCCTCTTCGGACACAGAGCAGTGTTCTAGCCAGACTTCCCATGCTGGGAGAGCCTCCACTTCCCCAGCTGTCCAACTGCCTCAGGAACACACTTCTAGGGAGTGTGGGTCTGGCAGGCAGAACGGCCCGAGTGAGGAGCTCGGGCCTTCAGCTGTGGACAGCTTTCCCACTGCCAAGCCTTGGAGGAGTTCGTGGAGGCTGGGGCCTGCAGCGTTTTCCATCAGAGAGCACTGGGTGCCCAAAGCCTCCCCTGTGGCTTGCGAGCCCCTTCCCACCCACACGCCCTTGGCACCCACTCTGTTGCCAGAGGGAAATCCTAAGCAGGACTCTCTAGCTTGTGCAGCCAGTGTGCCTCCTGCTTGGAAGTGGCCTCTGAAACTCATTTGGAGGGAGGCTTCTCCCATGCTTGTCAGCCAGCACATGGTGCCATCGCTCCACCAAAAAACTCTCTGCTTTGCCTTCAGCCATGGCTCTCCCTGCTGAGCTCTCTCTGCCTCAAGCAGAAACCCCAGTGTGCATCCAGCCTCCAGAAAGCAGAGTGTCTTTGCCTGAGCACTGCTTTGCTGGGGCAGCACCCTGAAGGCCTCCTAGGGCCTTCTCTGCCCTAACCCAGGCGTGCCATTCGGCCCATGCGGGGAGCAACGTTCACCCTTGGCAGGGCTCAGCGTGTGGGCTGTGTGTGGTTTCATGGCTGGGAAAGGGCAGATCCTGAAGCTGGGTGCCCTCCTGTGAATGGGGCCTGGCGGGCAGAGCCGGCATTCCCGGGTGGGGATGGAGGAGATCTGGGGCCTTCAAGCTGCATGCACATCCCCTGTCTGGCTGCCCCTCTTGCTTCTTCTCTGCTGCCAAGCCTCTCACACCACACGTGCGTCTCACTGGAAGGAGCATGCTGCTTGCCAGTCTTGGGCAGGGAATCATCCCACACGCCTCGTTACCTCGCAGGGGAGTGCACACTGACCCAGAGCCTCCAGAGGAGCTGCAGTCTCTCCAGCCACAAAGGCCTGTAGCCTAGTCCATGACGGCCTGTTGCATGGAGGGCTTCTATGGGAGAGGGCCATGCTTCCCTGGCAGGGGCTCCTTCTCACACTGTTTTCCATGGGGAAACACTGCATGTGCCAGGGATCTCCTGTGTGCACAAAATCTCTCCCCAGTGCCTGAGGTGCAGGGAATCCTCTTCGGACACAGAGCAATGTTCTAGGCAGAGCTCCCATGCTGGGAGAGCTGCCACTGCCCCGACTGTCCAACTGCCTCAGGAACACACTTCTAGGGAGTGTGGGTCTGGCAGGCAGAATGGTCCGAGTGAGGAGCTCGGGCCTTCGGCTGTGGACAGCTTTCCCACTGCCAAGCCTTGGAGGAGTTCGTGGAGGCTGGGGCCTGCAGCGTTTTCCATCGCAGAGCACTGGGTGCCCAAAGCCTCCCCTGTGGCTTGCGAGCCCCTTCCCACCCACACGCCCTTGGCACCCACTCTGTTGCCAGAGGGAAATCCTAAGCAGGACTCTCTAGCTTGTGCAGCCAGTGTGCCTCCTGCTTGGAAGTGGCCTCTGAAACTCATTTGGAGGGAGGCTTCTCCCATGCTTGTCAGCCAGCACGTGGTGCCATCGCTCCACCAGGGAACACTCTGCTTTGCCTTCAGCCATGGCTCGCTCTGCTGAGCTCTCTCTGCCTCAAGCAGAAACCCCAGTGTGCGTCCAGCCTCCAGAAAGCAGAGTGCCTTTGCCTGAGCACTGCTTTGCAGGGGCAGCACCCTGAAGGCCTCCTAGGGCCTTCTCTGCCCTAACCCAGTCGTGCCATTCGGCCCATGCGGGGAGCAACGTTCACCCTTGGCAGGGCTCAGCGTGTGGGCTGTGTGTGGTTTCATGGCTGGGAAAGGGCAGATCCTGAAGCTGGGTGCCCTCCTGTGAATGGGGCCTGGCGGGCAGAGCCGGCATTCCCGGGTGGGGATGGAGGAGATCTGGGGCCTTCAAGCTGCATGCACATCCCCTGTCTGGCTGCCCCTCTTGCTTCTTCTCTGCTGCCAAGCCTCTCACACCACACGTGCGTCTCATTGGAAGGAGCAGGCTGCTTGCCATTCTTGGGCAGGGAATCATCCCACACGGCCTCGTTTCCTCGCAGGGGAGTGCACACTGACCCAGAGCCTCCAGAGGAGCTGTAGGCTCTCCAGCCACAAAGGCCTGTAGCTGAGTCCATGACAGCCTGCTGCATGGAGGGCTTCTCTGGGAGAGTGCCCTGCTTCCCTGGCAGGGGCTCCTTCTCACACTGCTTTCCGTGGGGAAACACTGCGTGTGCCAGGGGTCTCCTGTGTGCACAAAATCTCTCTCCAGTGCCTGAGGTGCAGGGAATCCTCTTTGGACACAGAGCAGTGTTCTAGGCAGACCTCCCATGCTGGGAGAGCCTCCACTTCCCCAGCTGTCCAACTGCCTCAGGAACACACTTCTAGGGAGTGTGGGTCTGGCAGGCAGAACGGCCCGAGTGAGGAGCTCGGGCCTTCAGCTGTGGACAGCTTTCCCACTGCCAAGCCTTGGAGGAGTTCGTGGAGGCTGGGGCCTGCAGCGTTTTCCATCAGAGAGCACTGGGTGCCCAAAGCCTCCCCTGTGGCTTGCGAGCCCCTTCCCACCCACACGCCCTTGGCACCCACTCTGTTGCCAGAGGGAAATCCTAAGCAGGACTCTCTAGCTTGTGCAGCCAGTGTGCCTCCTGCTTGGAACTGGCCTCTGAAACTCATTTGGAGGGAGGCTTCTCCCATGCTTGTCAGCCAGCACATGGTGCCATCGCTTCACCAAAAAACTCTCTGCTTTGCCTTCAGCCATGGCTCTCCCTGCTGAGCTCTCTCTGCCTCAAGCAGAAACCCCAGTGTGCATCCAGCCTCCAGAAAGCAGAGTGTCTTTGCCTGAGCACTGCTTTGCTGGGGCAGCACCCTGAAGGCCTCCTAGGGCCTTCTCTGCCCTAACCCAGGCGTGCCATTCGGCCCATGCGGGGAGCAACGTTCACCCTTGGCAGGGCTCAGCGTGTGGGCTGTGTGTGGTTTCATGGCTGGGAAAGGGCAGATCCTGAAGCTGGGTGCCCTCCTGTGAATGGGGCCTGGCGGGCAGAGCCGGCATTCCCGGGGGGAATGGAGGAGATCTGGGGCCTTCAAGCTGCATGCACATCCCCTGTCTGGCTGCCCCTCTTGCTTCTTCTCTGCTGCCAAGCCTCTCACACCACACGTGCGTCTCATTGGAAGGAGCAGGCTGCTTGCCATTCTTGGGCAGGGAATCATCCCACACGGCCTCGTTTCCTCGAAGGGGAGTGCACACTGACCCAGAGCCTCCAGAGGAGCTGTAGGCTCTCCAGCCACAAAGGCCTGTAGCTGAGTCCATGACAGCCTGCTGCATGGAGGGCTTCTATGGGAGAGTGCCCTGCTTCCCTGGCAGGGGCTCCTTCTCACACTGCTTTCCGTGGGGAAACACTGCGTGTGCCAGGGGTCTCCTGTGTGCACAAAATCTCTCCCCAGTGCCTGAGGTGCAGGGAATCCTCTTTGGACACAGAGCAGTGTTCTAGCCAGACCTCCCATGCTGGGAGAGCCTCCACTTCCCCAGCTGTCCAACTGCCTCAGGAACACACTTCTAGGGAGTGTGGGTCTGGCAGGCAGTACGGCCCGAGTGAGGAGCTCGGGCCTTCAGCTGTGGACAGCTTTTCCACTGCCAAGCCTTGGAGGAGTTCGTGGAGGCTGGGGCCTGCAGCGTTTTCCATCAGAGAGCACTGGGTGCCCAAAGCCTCCCCTGTGGCTTGCGAGCCCTTTCCCACCCACATGCCCTTGGCACCCACTCTGTTGCCAGAGGGAAATCCTAAGCAGGACTCTCTAGCTTGTGTAGCCAGTGTGCCTCCTGCTTGGAAGTGGCCTCTGAAACTCATTTGGAGGGAGGCTTCTCCCATGCTTGTCAGCCAGCACATGGTGCCATCGCTCCACCAAAAAACTCTCTGCTTTGCCTTCAGCCATGGCTCTCCCTGCTGAGCTCTCTCTGCCTCAAGCAGAAACCCCAGTGTGCGTCCAGCCTCCAGAAAGCAGAGTGCCTTTGCCTGAGCACTGCTTTGCTGGGGCAGCACCCTGAAGGCCTCCTAGGGCCTTCTCTGCCCTAACCCAGGCGTGCCATTCGGCCCATGCGGGGAGCAACGTTCACCCTTGGCAGGGCTCAGCGTGTGGGCTGTGTGTGGTTTCATGGCTGGGAAAGGGCAGATCCTGAAGCTGGGTGCCCTCCTGTGAATGGGGCCTGGCGGGCAGAGCCGGCATTCCCGGGTGGGGATGGAGGAGATCTGGGGCCTTCAAGCTGCATGCACATCCCCTGTCTGGCTGCCCCTCTTGCTTCTTCTCTGCTGCCAAGCCTCTCACACCACACGTGCGTCTCATTGGAAGGAGCAGGCTGCTTGCCATTCTTGGGCAGGGAATCATCCCACACGGCCTCGTTTCCTCGAAGGGGAGTGCACACTGACCCAGAGCCTCCAGAGGAGCTGTAGGCTCTCCAGCCACAAAGGCCTGTAGCTGAGTCCATGACAGCCGGCTGCATGGAGGGCTTCTATGGGAGAGTGCCCTGCTTCCCTGGCAGGGGCTCCTTCTCACACTGCTTTCCGTGGGGAAACACTGCGTGTGCCAGGGGTCTCCTGTGTGCACAAAATCTCTCCCCAGTGCCTGAGGTACAGGGAATCCTCTTTGGACACAGAGCAGTGTTCTAGGCAGACCTCCCATGCTGGGAGAGCCTCCACTTCCCCAGCTGTCCAACTGCCTCAGGAACACACTTCTAGGGAGTGTGGGTCTGGCAGGCAGAACGGCCCGAGTGAGGAGCTCGGGCCTTCAGCTGTGGACAGCTTTCCCACTGCCAAGCCTTGGAGGAGTTCGTGGAGGCTGGGGCCTGCAGCGTTTTCCATCAGAGAGCACTGGGTGCCCAAAGCCTCCCCTGTGGCTTGCGAGCCCCTTCCCACCCACACGCCCTTGGCACCCACTCTGTTGCCAGAGGGAAATCCTAAGCAGGACTCTCTAGCTTGTGCAGCCAGTGTGCCTCCTGCTTGGAAGTGGCCTCTGAAACTCATTTGGAGGGAGGCTTCTCCCATGCTTGTCAGCCAGCACATGGTGCCATCGCTCCACCAAAAAACTCTCTGCTTTGCCTTCAGCCATGGCTCTCCCTGCTGAGCTCTCTCTGCCTCAAGCAGAAACCCCAGTGTGCATCCAGCCTCCAGAAAGCAGAGTGTCTTTGCCTGAGCACTGCTTTGCTGGGGCAGCACCCTGAAGGCCTCCTAGGGCCTTCTCTGCCCTAACCCAGGCGTGCCATTCGGCCCATGCGGGGAGCAACGTTCACCCTTGGCAGGGCTCAGCGTGTGGGCTGTGTGTGGTTTCATGGCTGGGAAAGGGCAGATCCTGAAGCTGGGTGCCCTCCTGTGAATGGGGCCTGGCGGGCAGAGCCGGCATTCCCGGGTGGGGATGGAGGAGATCTGGGGCCTTCAAGCTGCATGCACATCCCCTGTCTGGCTGCCCCTCTTGCTTCTTCTCTGCTGCCAAGCCTCTCACACCACACGTGCGTCTCACTGGAAGGAGCATGCTGCTTGCCAGTCTTGGGCAGGGAATCATCCCACACGCCTCGTTACCTCGCAGGGGAGTGCACACTGACCCAGAGCCTCCAGAGGAGCTGCAGTCTCTCCAGCCACAAAGGCCTGTAGCCTAGTCCATGACGGCCTGTTGCATGGAGGGCTTCTATGGGAGAGGGCCATGCTTCCCTGGCAGGGGCTCCTTCTCACACTGCTTTCCATGGGGAAACACTGCATGTGCCAGGGATCTCCTGTGTGCACAAAATCTCTCCCCAGTGCCTGAGGTGCAGGGAATCCTCTTCGGACACAGAGCAATGTTCTAGGCAGAGCTCCCATGCTGGGAGAGCTGCCACTGCCCCGACTGTCCAACTGCCTCAGGAACACACTTCTAGGGAGTGTGGGTCTGGCAGGCAGAATGGTCCGAGTGAGGAGCTCGGGCCTTCGGCTGTGGACAGCTTTCCCACTGCCAAGCCTTGGAGGAGTTCGTGGAGGCTGGGGCCTGCAGCGTTTTCCATCGCAGAGCACTGGGTGCCCAAAGCCTCCCCTGTGGCTTGCAAGCCCCTTCCCACCCACAGGCCCTTGGCACCCACTCTGTTGCCAGAGGGAAGTCCTAAGCAGGACTCTCGAGCTTGTGCATCCAGAGTGCCTCCTGCTTGGAAATGGCCTCAGGAACTCCTTGGGAGTGAGGCTGCTCCCATGCTTGTCAGCCAGCAGATGGTGCCATCGCTCCACCAAAAAACTCTCTGCTTTGCCTTCAGCCAAGGCTCGCCCTGCTGAGCTCTCTCTGCCTCAAGCAGAGACTCCAGGGTGCGTCCAGCCTACAGAAAGCAGAGTGCCTTTGCCTGAGCACTGCTTTGCTGGGGCAGCACCCTGAAGGCCTCCTAGGGCCTTCTCTGCCCTAACCCAGGCGTGCCATTCGGCCCATGCGGGGAGCAAAGTTCCCCCTTGGCAGGGCTCAGCGTGTGGCCTGGCTGTGCTTTCACGGCTGGGAAAGGGCAGATCCTGAAGCTGGGTGCCCTCCTGTGAATGGGGCCTGGCGGGCAGAGCCGGCATTCCCGGGTGGGGATGGAGGAGATCTGGGGCCTTCAAGCTGCATGCACATCCCCTGTCTGGCTGCCCCTCTTGCTTTTTCTCTGCTGCCAAGCCTCTCACATCACACGTGGGTCTCATTGGAAGGAGCAGGCTGCTTGCCATTCTTGGGCAGGGAATCATCCCACACGGCCTCGTTTCCTCGCAGGGGAGTGCACACTGACCCAGAGCCTCCAGAGGAGCTGTAGGCTCTCCAGCCACAAAGGCCTGTAGCTGAGTCCATGACAGCCTGCTGCATAGAGGGCTTCTATGGGAGAGGGCCCTGCTTCCCTGGCAGGGGCTCCTTCTCACACTGCTTTCCGTGGGGAAACACTGCGTGTGCCAGGGGTCTCCTGTGTGCACAAAATCTCTCCCCAGTGCCTGAGGTGCAGGGAATCCTCTTTGGACACAGAGCAGTGTTCTAGGCAGACCTCCCATGCTGGGAGAGCCTCCACTTCCCCAGCTGTCCAACTGCCTCAGGAACACACTTCTAGGGAGTGTGGGTCTGGCAGGCAGAACGGCCCGAGTGACGAGCTCGGGCCTTCAGCTGTGGACAGCTTTCCCACTGCCAAGCCTTGGAGGAGTTCGTGGAGGCTGGGGCCTGCAGCGTTTTCCATCAGAGAGCACTGGGTGCCCAAAGCCTCCCCTGTGGCTTGCGAGCCCCTTCCCACCCACACGCCCTTGGCACCCACTCTGTTGCCAGAGGGAAATCCTAAGCAGGACTCTCTAGCTTGTGCAGCCAGTGTGCCTCCTGCTTGGAAGTGGCCTCTGAAACTCATTTGGAGGGAGGCTTCTCCCATGCTTGTCAGCCAGCACGTGGTGCCATCGCTCCACCAGGGAACACTCTGCTTTGCCTTCAGCCATGGCTCGCTCTGCTGAGCTCTCTCTGCCTCAAGCAGAAACCCCAGTGTGCGTCCAGCCTCCAGAAAGCAGAGTGCCTTTGCCTGAGCACTGCTTTGCTGGGGCAGCACCCTGAAGGCCTCCTAGGGCCTTCTCTGCCCTAACCCAGGCGTGCCATTCGGCCCATGCGGGGAGCAACGTTCACCCTTGGCAGGGCTCAGCGTTTGGGCTGTGTGTGGTTTCATGGCTGGGAAAGGGCAGATCCTGAAGCTGGGTGCCCTCCTGTGAATGGGGCCTGGCGGGCAGAGCCGGCATTCCCGGGTGGGGATGGAGGAGATCTGGGGCCTTCAAGCTGCATGCACATCCCCTGTCTGGCTGCCCCTCTTGCTTCTTCTCTGCTGCCAAGCCTCTCACACCACACGTGCGTCTCATTGGAAGGAGCAGGCTGCTTGCCATTCTTGGGCAGGGAATCATCCCACACGGCCTCGTTTCCTCGCAGGGGAGTGCACACTGACCCAGAGCCTCCAGAGGAGCTGTAGGCTCTCCAGCCACAAAGGCCTGTAGCTGAGTCCATGACAGCCTGCTGCATGGAGGGCTTCTATGGGAGAGTGCCCTGCTTCCCTGGCAGGGGCTCCTTCTCACACTGCTTTCCGTGGGGAAACACTGCGTGTGCCAGGGGTCTCCTGTGTGCACAAAATCTCTCCCCAGTGCCTGAGGTGCAGGGAATCCTCTTTGGACACAGAGCAGTGTTCTAGGCAGACCTCCCATGCTGGGAGAGCCTCCACTTCCCCAGCTGTCCAACTGCCTCAGGAACACACTTCTAGGGAGTGTGGGTCTGGCAGGCAGAACGGCCCGAGTGAGGAGCTCGGGCCTTCAGCTGTGGACAGCTTTCCCACTGCCAAGCCTTGGAGGAGTTCGTGGAGGCTGGGGCCTGCAGCGTTTTCCATCAGAGAGCACTGGGTGCCCAAAGCCTCCCCTGTGGCTTGCGAGCCCCTTCCCACCCACACGCCCTTGGCACCCACTCTGTTGCCAGAGGGAAATCCTAAGCAGGACTCTCTAGCTTGTGCAGCCAGTGTGCCTCCTGCTTGGAAGTGGCCTCTGAAACTCATTTGGAGGGAGGCTTCTCCCATGCTTGTCAGCCAGCACATGGTGCCATCGCTCCACCAAAAAACTCTCTGCTTTGCCTTCAGCCATGGCTCTCCCTGCTGAGCTCTCTCTGCCTCAAGCAGAAACCCCAGTGTGCATCCAGCCTCCAGAAAGCAGAGTGTCTTTGCCTGAGCACTGCTTTGCTGGGGCAGCACCCTGAAGGCCTCCTAGGGCCTTCTCTGCCCTAACCCAGGCGTGCCATTCGGCCCATGCGGGGAGCAACGTTCACCCTTGGCAGGGCTCAGCGTGTGGGCTGTGTGTGGTTTCATGGCTGGGAAAGGGCAGATCCTGAAGCTGGGTGCCCTCCTGTGAATGGGGCCTGGCGGGCAGAGCCGGCATTCCCGGGTGGGGATGGAGGAGATCTGGGGCCTTCAAGCTGCATGCACATCCCCTGTCTGGCTGCCCCTCTTGCTTCTTCTCTGCTGCCAAGCCTCTCACACCACACGTGCGTCTCACTGGAAGGAGCATGCTGCTTGCCAGTCTTGGGCAGGGAATCATCCCACACGCCTCGTTACCTCGCAGGGGAGTGCACACTGACCCAGAGCCTCCAGAGGAACTGCTGTCTCTCCAGCCACAAAGGCCTGTAGCCTAGTCCATGACGGCCTGTTGCATGGAGGGCTTCTATGGGAGAGGGCCATGCTTCCCTGGCAGGGGCTCCTTCTCACACTGTTTTCCATGGGGAAACACTGCATGTGCCAGGGATCTCCTGTGTGCACAAAATCTCTCCCCAGTGCCTGAGGTGCAGGGAATCCTCTTCGGACACAGAGCAATGTTCTAGGCAGAGCTCCCATGCTGGGAGAGCTGCCACTGCCCCGACTGTCCAACTGCCTCAGGAACACACTTCTAGGGAGTGTGGGTCTGGCAGGCAGAATGGTCCGAGTGAGGAGCTCGGGCCTTCGGCTGTGGACAGCTTTCCCACTGCCAAGCCTTGGAGGAGTTCGTGGAGGCTGGGGCCTGCAGCGTTTTCCATCGGAGAGCACTGGGTGCCCAAAGCCTCCCCTGTGGCTTGCAAGCCCCTTCCCACCCACAGGCCCTTGGCACCCACTCTGTTGCCAGAGGGAAGTCCTAAGCAGGACTCTCGAGCTTGTGCATCCAGAGTGCCTCCTGCTTGGAAATGGCCTCAGGAACTCCTTGGGAGTGAGGCTGCTCCCATGCTTGTCAGCCAGCAGATGGTGCCATCGCTCCACCAAAAAACTCTCTGCTTTGCCTTCAGCCAAGGCTCGCCCTGCTGAGCTCTCTCTGCCTCAAGCAGAGACTCCAGGGTGCGTCCAGCCTACAGAAAGCAGAGTGCCTTTGCCTGAGCACTGCTTTGCTGGGGCAGCACCCTGAAGGCCTCCTAGGGCCTTCTCTGCCCTAACCCAGGCGTGCCATTCGGCCCATGCGGGGAGCAAAGTTCCCCCTTGGCAGGGCTCAGCGTGTGGCCTGGCTGTGCTTTCACGGCTGGGAAAGGGCAGATCCTGAAGCTGGGTGCCCTCCTGTGAATGGGGCCTGGCGGGCAGAGCCGGCATTCCCGGGTGGGGATGGAGGAGATCTGGGGCCTTCAAGCTGCATGCACATCCCCTGTCTGGCTGCCCCTCTTGCTTTTTCTCTGCTGCCAAGCCTCTCACATCACACGTGGGTCTCATTGGAAGGAGCAGGCTGCTTGCCATTCTTGGGCAGGGAATCATCCCACACGGCCTCGTTTCCTCGCAGGGGAGTGCACACTGACCCAGAGCCTCCAGAGGAGCTGTAGGCTCTCCAGCCACAAAGGCCTGTAGCTGAGTCCATGACAGCCTGCTGCATGGAGGGCTTCTATGGGAGAGGGCCCTGCTTCCCTGGCAGGGGCTCCTTCTCACACTGCTTTCCGTGGGGAAACACTGCGTGTGCCAGGGGTCTCCTGTGTGCACAAAATCTCTCCCCAGTGCCTGAGGTTCAGGGAATCCTCTTTGGACACAGAGCAGTGTTCTAGGCAGACCTCCCATGCTGGGAGAGCCTCCACTTCCCCAGCTGTCCAACTGCCTCAGGAACACACTTCTAGGGAGTGTGGGTCTGGCAGGCAGAACGGCCCGAGTGAGGAGCTCGGGCCTTCAGCTGTGGACAGCTTTCCCACTGCCAAGCCTTGGAGGAGTTCGTGGAGGCTGGGGCCTGCAGCGTTTTCCATCAGAGAGCACTGGGTGCCCAAAGCCTCCCCTGTGGCTTGCGAGCCCCTTCCCACCCACACGCCCTTGGCACCCACTCTGTTGCCAGAGGGAAATCCTAAGCAGGACTCTCTAGCTTGTGCAGCCAGTGTGCCTCCTGCTTGGAAGTGGCCTCTGAAACTCATTTGGAGGGAGGCTTCTCCCATGCTTGTCAGCCAGCACGTGGTGCCATCGCTCCACCAGGGAACACTCTGCTTTGCCTTCAGCCATGGCTCGCTCTGCTGAGCTCTCTCTGCCTCAAGCAGAAACCCCAGTGTGCGTCCAGCCTCCAGAAAGCAGAGTGCCTTTGCCTGAGCACTGCTTTGCAGGGGCAGCACCCTGAAGGCCTCCTAGGGCCTTCTCTGCCCTAACCCAGGCGTGCCATTCGGCCCATGCGGGGAGCAACGTTCACCCTTGGCAGGGCTCAGCGTGTGGGCTGTGTGTGGTTTCATGGCTGGGAAAGGGCAGATCCTGAAGCTGGGTGCCCTCCTGTGAATGGGGCCTGGCGGGCAGAGCCGGCATTCCCGGGTGGGGATGGAGGAGATCTGGGGCCTTCAAGCTGCATGCACATCCCCTGTCTGGCTGCCCCTCTTGCTTCTTCTCTGCTGCCAAGCCTCTCACACCACACGTGCGTCTCACTGGAAGGAGCATGCTGCTTGCCAGTCTTGGGCAGGGAATCATCCCACACGCCTCGTTACCTCGCAGGGGAGTGCACACTGACCCAGAGCCTCCAGAGGAGCTGCAGTCTCTCCAGCCACAAAGGCCTGTAGCCTAGTCCATGACGGCCTGTTGCATGGAGGGCTTCTATGGGAGAGGGCCATGCTTCCCTGGCAGGGGCTCCTTCTCACACTGCTTTCCATGGGGAAACACTGCATGTGCCAGGGATCTCCTGTGTGCACAAAATCTCTCCCCAGTGCCTGAGGTGCAGGGAATCCTCTTCGGACACAGAGCAATGTTCTAGGCAGAGCTCCCATGCTGGGAGAGCTGCCACTGCCCCGACTGTCCAACTGCCTCAGGAACACACTTCTAGGGAGTGTGGGTCTGGCAGGCAGAATGGTCCGAGTGAGGAGCTCGGGCCTTCGGCTGTGGACAGCTTTCCCACTGCCAAGCCTTGGAGGAGTTCGTGGAGGCTGGGGCCTGCAGCGTTTTCCATCGCAGAGCACTGGGTGCCCAAAGCCTCCCCTGTGGCTTGCAAGCCCCTTCCCACCCACAGGCCCTTGGCACCCACTCTGTTGCCAGAGGGAAGTCCTAAGCAGGACTCTCGAGCTTGTGCATCCAGAGTGCCTCCTGCTTGGAAATGGCCTCAGGAACTCCTTGGGAGTGAGGCTGCTCCCATGCTTGTCAGCCAGCAGATGGTGCCATCGCTCCACCAAAAAACTCTCTGCTTTGCCTTCAGCCAAGGCTCGCCCTGCTGAGCTCTCTCTGCCTCAAGCAGAGACTCCAGGGTGCGTCCAGCCTACAGAAAGCAGAGTGCCTTTGCCTGAGCACTGCTTTGCTGGGGCAGCACCCTGAAGGCCTCCTAGGGCCTTCTCTGCCCTAACCCAGGCGTGCCATTCGGCCCATGCGGGGAGCAAAGTTCCCCCTTGGCAGGGCTCAGCGTGTGGCCTGGCTGTGCTTTCACGGCTGGGAAAGGGCAGATCCTGAAGCTGGGTGCCCTCCTGTGAATGGGGCCTGGCGGGCAGAGCCGGCATTCCCGGGTGGGGATGGAGGAGATCTGGGGCCTTCAAGCTGCATGCACATCCCCTGTCTGGCTGCCCCTCTTGCTTTTTCTCTGCTGCCAAGCCTCTCACATCACACGTGGGTCTCATTGGAAGGAGCAGGCTGCTTGCCATTCTTGGGCAGGGAATCATCCCACACGGCCTCGTTTCCTCGCAGGGGAGTGCACACTGACCCAGAGCCTCCAGAGGAGCTGTAGGCTCTCCAGCCACAAAGGCCTGTAGCTGAGTCCATGACAGCCTGCTGCATAGAGGGCTTCTATGGGAGAGGGCCCTGCTTCCCTGGCAGGGGCTCCTTCTCACACTGCTTTCCGTGGGGAAACACTGCGTGTGCCAGGGGTCTCCTGTGTGCACAAAATCTCTCCCCAGTGCCTGAGGTGCAGGGAATCCTCTTTGGACACAGAGCAGTGTTCTAGGCAGACCTCCCATGCTGGGAGAGCCTCCACTTCCCCAGCTGTCCAACTGCCTCAGGAACACACTTCTAGGGAGTGTGGGTCTGGCAGGCAGAACGGCCCGAGTGACGAGCTCGGGCCTTCAGCTGTGGACAGCTTTCCCACTGCCAAGCCTTGGAGGAGTTCGTGGAGGCTGGGGCCTGCAGCGTTTTCCATCAGAGAGCACTGGGTGCCCAAAGCCTCCCCTGTGGCTTGCGAGCCCCTTCCCACCCACACGCCCTTGGCACCCACTCTGTTGCCAGAGGGAAATCCTAAGCAGGACTCTCTAGCTTGTGCAGCCAGTGTGCCTCCTGCTTGGAAGTGGCCTCTGAAACTCATTTGGAGGGAGGCTTCTCCCATGCTTGTCAGCCAGCACGTGGTGCCATCGCTCCACCAGGGAACACTCTGCTTTGCCTTCAGCCATGGCTCGCTCTGCTGAGCTCTCTCTGCCTCAAGCAGAAACCCCAGTGTGCGTCCAGCCTCCAGAAAGCAGAGTGCCTTTGCCTGAGCACTGCTTTGCTGGGGCAGCACCCTGAAGGCCTCCTAGGGCCTTCTCTGCCCTAACCCAGGCGTGCCATTCGGCCCATGCGGGGAGCAACGTTCACCCTTGGCAGGGCTCAGCGTTTGGGCTGTGTGTGGTTTCATGGCTGGGAAAGGGCAGATCCTGAAGCTGGGTGCCCTCCTGTGAATGGGGCCTGGCGGGCAGAGCCGGCATTCCCGGGTGGGGATGGAGGAGATCTGGGGCCTTCAAGCTGCATGCACATCCCCTGTCTGGCTGCCCCTCTTGCTTCTTCTCTGCTGCCAAGCCTCTCACACCACACGTGCGTCTCATTGGAAGGAGCAGGCTGCTTGCCATTCTTGGGCAGGGAATCATCCCACACGGCCTCGTTTCCTCGCAGGGGAGTGCACACTGACCCAGAGCCTCCAGAGGAGCTGTAGGCTCTCCAGCCACAAAGGCCTGTAGCTGAGTCCATGACAGCCTGCTGCATGGAGGGCTTCTATGGGAGAGTGCCCTGCTTCCCTGGCAGGGGCTCCTTCTCACACTGCTTTCCGTGGGGAAACACTGCGTGTGCCAGGGGTCTCCTGTGTGCACAAAATCTCTCCCCAGTGCCTGAGGTGCAGGGAATCCTCTTTGGACACAGAGCAGTGTTCTAGGCAGACCTCCCATGCTGGGAGAGCCTCCACTTCCCCAGCTGTCCAACTGCCTCAGGAACACACTTCTAGGGAGTGTGGGTCTGGCAGGCAGAACGGCCCGAGTGAGGAGCTCGGGCCTTCAGCTGTGGACAGCTTTCCCACTGCCAAGCCTTGGAGGAGTTCGTGGAGGCTGGGGCCTGCAGCGTTTTCCATCAGAGAGCACTGGGTGCCCAAAGCCTCCCCTGTGGCTTGCGAGCCCCTTCCCACCCACACGCCCTTGGCACCCACTCTGTTGCCAGAGGGAAATCCTAAGCAGGACTCTCTAGCTTGTGCAGCCAGTGTGCCTCCTGCTTGGAAGTGGCCTCTGAAACTCATTTGGAGGGAGGCTTCTCCCATGCTTGTCAGCCAGCACATGGTGCCATCGCTCCACCAAAAAACTCTCTGCTTTGCCTTCAGCCATGGCTCTCCCTGCTGAGCTCTCTCTGCCTCAAGCAGAAACCCCAGTGTGCATCCAGCCTCCAGAAAGCAGAGTGTCTTTGCCTGAGCACTGCTTTGCTGGGGCAGCACCCTGAAGGCCTCCTAGGGCCTTCTCTGCCCTAACCCAGGCGTGCCATTCGGCCCATGCGGGGAGCAACGTTCACCCTTGGCAGGGCTCAGCGTGTGGGCTGTGTGTGGTTTCATGGCTGGGAAAGGGCAGATCCTGAAGCTGGGTGCCCTCCTGTGAATGGGGCCTGGCGGGCAGAGCCGGCATTCCCGGGTGGGGATGGAGGAGATCTGGGGCCTTCAAGCTGCATGCACATCCCCTGTCTGGCTGCCCCTCTTGCTTCTTCTCTGCTGCCAAGCCTCTCACACCACACGTGCGTCTCACTGGAAGGAGCATGCTGCTTGCCAGTCTTGGGCAGGGAATCATCCCACACGCCTCGTTACCTCGCAGGGGAGTGCACACTGACCCAGAGCCTCCAGAGGAACTGCTGTCTCTCCAGCCACAAAGGCCTGTAGCCTAGTCCATGACGGCCTGTTGCATGGAGGGCTTCTATGGGAGAGGGCCATGCTTCCCTGGCAGGGGCTCCTTCTCACACTGTTTTCCATGGGGAAACACTGCATGTGCCAGGGATCTCCTGTGTGCACAAAATCTCTCCCCAGTGCCTGAGGTGCAGGGAATCCTCTTCGGACACAGAGCAATGTTCTAGGCAGAGCTCCCATGCTGGGAGAGCTGCCACTGCCCCGACTGTCCAACTGCCTCAGGAACACACTTCTAGGGAGTGTGGGTCTGGCAGGCAGAATGGTCCGAGTGAGGAGCTCGGGCCTTCGGCTGTGGACAGCTTTCCCACTGCCAAGCCTTGGAGGAGTTCGTGGAGGCTGGGGCCTGCAGCGTTTTCCATCGGAGAGCACTGGGTGCCCAAAGCCTCCCCTGTGGCTTGCAAGCCCCTTCCCACCCACAGGCCCTTGGCACCCACTCTGTTGCCAGAGGGAAGTCCTAAGCAGGACTCTCGAGCTTGTGCATCCAGAGTGCCTCCTGCTTGGAAATGGCCTCAGGAACTCCTTGGGAGTGAGGCTGCTCCCATGCTTGTCAGCCAGCAGATGGTGCCATCGCTCCACCAAAAAACTCTCTGCTTTGCCTTCAGCCAAGGCTCGCCCTGCTGAGCTCTCTCTGCCTCAAGCAGAGACTCCAGGGTGCGTCCAGCCTACAGAAAGCAGAGTGCCTTTGCCTGAGCACTGCTTTGCTGGGGCAGCACCCTGAAGGCCTCCTAGGGCCTTCTCTGCCCTAACCCAGGCGTGCCATTCGGCCCATGCGGGGAGCAAAGTTCCCCCTTGGCAGGGCTCAGCGTGTGGCCTGGCTGTGCTTTCACGGCTGGGAAAGGGCAGATCCTGAAGCTGGGTGCCCTCCTGTGAATGGGGCCTGGCGGGCAGAGCCGGCATTCCCGGGTGGGGATGGAGGAGATCTGGGGCCTTCAAGCTGCATGCACATCCCCTGTCTGGCTGCCCCTCTTGCTTTTTCTCTGCTGCCAAGCCTCTCACATCACACGTGGGTCTCATTGGAAGGAGCAGGCTGCTTGCCATTCTTGGGCAGGGAATCATCCCACACGGCCTCGTTTCCTCGCAGGGGAGTGCACACTGACCCAGAGCCTCCAGAGGAGCTGTAGGCTCTCCAGCCACAAAGGCCTGTAGCTGAGTCCATGACAGCCTGCTGCATGGAGGGCTTCTATGGGAGAGGGCCCTGCTTCCCTGGCAGGGGCTCCTTCTCACACTGCTTTCCGTGGGGAAACACTGCGTGTGCCAGGGGTCTCCTGTGTGCACAAAATCTCTCCCCAGTGCCTGAGGTGCAGGGAATCCTCTTTGGACACAGAGCAGTGTTCTAGGCAGACCTCCCATGCTGGGAGAGCCTCCACTTCCCCAGCTGTCCAACTGCCTCAGGAACACACTTCTAGGGAGTGTGGGTCTGGCAGGCAGAACGGCCCGAGTGAGGAGCTCGGGCCTTCAGCTGTGGACAGCTTTCCCACTGCCAAGCCTTGGAGGAGTTCGTGGAGGCTGGGGCCTGCAGCGTTTTCCATCAGAGAGCACTGGGTGCCCAAAGCCTCCCCTGTGGCTTGCGAGCCCCTTCCCACCCACACGCCCTTGGCACCCACTCTGTTGCCAGAGGGAAATCCTAAGCAGGACTCTCTAGCTTGTGCAGCCAGTGTGCCTCCTGCTTGGAAGTGGCCTCTGAAACTCATTTGGAGGGAGGCTTCTCCCATGCTTGTCAGCCAGCACGTGGTGCCATCGCTCCACCAGGGAACACTCTGCTTTGCCTTCAGCCATGGCTCGCTCTGCTGAGCTCTCTCTGCCTCAAGCAGAAACCCCAGTGTGCGTCCAGCCTCCAGAAAGCAGAGTGCCTTTGCCTGAGCACTGCTTTGCAGGGGCAGCACCCTGAAGGCCTCCTAGGGCCTTCTCTGCCCTAACCCAGTCGTGCCATTCGGCCCATGCGGGGAGCAACGTTCACCCTTGGCAGGGCTCAGCGTGTGGGCTTTGTGTGGTTTCATGGCTGGGAAAGGGCAGATCCTGAAGCTGGGTGCCCTCCTGTGAATGGGGCCTGGCGGGCAGAGCCGGCATTCCCGGGTGGGGATGGAGGAGATCTGGGGCCTTCAAGCTGCATGCACATCCCCTGTCTGGCTGCCCCTCTTGCTTCTTCTCTGCTGCCAAGCCTCTCACACCACACGTGCGTCTCATTGGAAGGAGCAGGCTGCTTGCCATTCTTGGGCAGGGAATCATCCCACACGGCCTCGTTTCCTCGCAGGGGAGTGCACACTGACCCAGAGCCTCCAGAGGAGCTGTAGGCTCTCCAGCCACAAAGGCCTGTAGCTGAGTCCATGACAGCCTGCTGCATGGAGGGCTTCTCTGGGAGAGTGCCCTGCTTCCCTGGCAGGGGCTCCTTCTCACACTGCTTTCCGTGGGGAAACACTGCGTGTGCCAGGGGTCTCCTGTGTGCACAAAATCTCTCCCCAGTGCCTGAGGTGCAGGGAATCCTCTTTGGACACAGAGCAGTGTTCTAGCCAGACCTCCCATGCTGGGAGAGCCTCCACTTCCCCAGCTGTCCAACTGCCTCAGGAACACACTTCTAGGGAGTGTGGGTCTGGCAGGCAGAACGGCCTGAGTGAGGAGCTCGGGCCTTCAGCTGTGGACAGCTTTCCCACTGCCAAGCCTTGGAGGAGTTCGTGGAGGCTGGGGCCTGCAGCGTTTTCCATCAGAGAGCACTGGGTGCCCAAAGCCTCCCCTGTGGCTTGCGAGCCCCTTCCCACCCACACGCCCTTGGCACCCACTCTGTTGCCAGAGGGAAATCCTAAGCAGGACTCTCTAGCTTGTGCAGCCAGTGTGCCTCCTGCTTGGAAGTGGCCTCTGAAACTCATTTGGAGGGAGGCTTCTCCCATGCTTGTCAGCCAGCACATGGTGCCATCGCTCCACCAAAAAACTCTCTGCTTTGCCTTCAGCCATGGCTCTCCCTGCTGAGCTCTCTCTGCCTCAAGCAGAAACCCCAGTGTGCGTCCAGCCTCCAGAAAGCAGAGTGCCTTTGCCTGAGCACTGCTTTGCTGGGGCAGCACCCTGAAGGCCTCCTAGGGCCTTCTCTGCCCTAACCCAGGCGTGCCATTCGGCCCATGCGGGGAGCAACGTTCACCCTTGGCAGGGCTCAGCGTGTGGGCTGTGTGTGGTTTCATGGCTGGGAAAGGGCAGATCCTGAAGCTGGGTGCCCTCCTGTGAATGGGGCCTGGCGGGCAGAGCCGGCATTCCCGGGTGGGGATGGAGGAGATCTGGGGCCTTCAAGCTGCATGCACATCCCCTGTCTGGCTGCCCCTCTTGCTTCTTCTCTGCTGCCAAGCCTCTCACACCACACGTGCGTCTCATTGGAAGGAGCAGGCTGCTTGCCATTCTTGGGCAGGGAATCATCCCACACGGCCTCGTTTCCTCGAAGGGGAGTGCACACTGACCCAGAGCCTCCAGAGGAGCTGTAGGCTCTCCAGCCACAAAGGCCTGTAGCTGAGTCCATGACAGCCGGCTGCATGGAGGGCTTCTATGGGAGAGTGCCCTGCTTCCCTGGCAGGGGCTCCTTCTCACACTGCTTTCCGTGGGGAAACACTGCGTGTGCCAGGGGTCTCCTGTGTGCACAAAATCTCTCCCCAGTGCCTGAGGTACAGGGAATCCTCTTTGGACACAGAGCAGTGTTCTAGGCAGACCTCCCATGCTGGGAGAGCCTCCACTTCCCCAGCTGTCCAACTGCCTCAGGAACACACTTCTAGGGAGTGTGGGTCTGGCAGGCAGAACGGCCCGAGTGAGGAGCTCGGGCCTTCAGCTGTGGACAGCTTTCCCACTGCCAAGCCTTGGAGGAGTTCGTGGAGGCTGGGGCCTGCAGCGTTTTCCATCAGAGAGCACTGGGTGCCCAAAGCCTCCCCTGTGGCTTGCGAGCCCCTTCCCACCCACACGCCCTTGGCACCCACTCTCTTGCCAGAGGGAAATCCTAAGCAGGACTCTCTAGCTTGTGCAGCCAGTGTGCCTCCTGCTTGGAAGTGGCCTCTGAAACTCATTTGGAGGGAGGCTTCTCCCATGCTTGTCAGCCAGCACATGGTGCCATCGCTCCACCAAAAAACTCTCTGCTTTGCCTTCAGCCATGGCTCTCCCTGCTGAGCTCTCTCTGCCTCAAGCAGAAACCCCAGTGTGCGTCCAGCCTCCAGAAAGCAGAGTGCCTTTGCCTGAGCACTGCTTTGCTGGGGCAGCACCCTGAAGGCCTCCTAGGGCCTTCTCTGCCCTAACCCAGGCGTGCCATTCGGCCCATGCGGGGAGCAACGTTCACCCTTGGCAGGGCTCAGCGTGTGGGCTGTGTGTGGTTTCATGGCTGGGAAAGGGCAGATCCTGAAGCTGGGTGCCCTCCTGTGAATGGGGCCTGGCGGGCAGAGCCGGCATTCCCGGGTGGGGATGGAGGAGATCTGGGGCCTTCAAGCTGCATGCACATCCCCTGTCTGGCTGCCCCTCTTGCTTCTTCTCTGCTGCCAAGCCTCTCACACCACACGTGCGTCTCATTGGAAGGAGCAGGCTGCTTGCCATTCTTGGGCAGGGAATCATCCCACACGGCCTCGTTTCCTCGAAGGGGAGTGCACACTGACCCAGAGCCTCCAGAGGAGCTGTAGGCTCTCCAGCCACAAAGGCCTGTAGCTGAGTCCATGACAGCCGGCTGCATGGAGGGCTTCTATGGGAGAGTGCCCTGCTTCCCTGGCAGGGGCTCCTTCTCACACTGCTTTCCGTGGGGAAACACTGCGTGTGCCAGGGGTCTCCTGTGTGCACAAAATCTCTCCCCAGTGCCTGAGGTACAGGGAATCCTCTTTGGACACAGAGCAGTGTTCTAGGCAGACCTCCCATGCTGGGAGAGCCTCCACTTCCCCAGCTGTCCAACTGCCTCAGGAACACACTTCTAGGGAGTGTGGGTCTGGCAGGCAGAACGGCCCGAGTGAGGAGCTCGGGCCTTCAGCTGTGGACAGCTTTCCCACTGCCAAGCCTTGGAGGAGTTCGTGGAGGCTGGGGCCTGCAGCGTTTTCCATCAGAGAGCACTGGGTGCCCAAAGCCTCCCCTGTGGCTTGCGAGCCCCTTCCCACCCACACGCCCTTGGCACCCACTCTGTTGCCAGAGGGAAATCCTAAGCAGGACTCTCTAGCTTGTGCAGCCAGTGTGCCTCCTGCTTGGAAGTGGCCTCTGAAACTCATTTGGAGGGAGGCTTCTCCCATGCTTGTCAGCCAGCACATGGTGCCATCGCTCCACCAAAAAACTCTCTGCTTTGCCTTCAGCCATGGCTCTCCCTGCTGAGCTCTCTCTGCCTCAAGCAGAAACCCCAGTGTGCATCCAGCCTCCAGAAAGCAGAGTGTCTTTGCCTGAGCACTGCTTTGCTGGGGCAGCACCCTGAAGGCCTCCTAGGGCCTTCTCTGCCCTAACCCAGGCGTGCCATTCGGCCCATGCGGGGAGCAACGTTCACCCTTGGCAGGGCTCAGCGTGTGGGCTGTGTGTGGTTTCATGGCTGGGAAAGGGCAGATCCTGAAGCTGGGTGCCCTCCTGTGAATGGGGCCTGGCGGGCAGAGCCGGCATTCCCGGGTGGGGATGGAGGAGATCTGGGGCCTTCAAGCTGCATGCACATCCCCTGTCTGGCTGCCCCTCTTGCTTCTTCTCTGCTGCCAAGCCTCTCACACCACACGTGCGTCTCACTGGAAGGAGCATGCTGCTTGCCAGTCTTGGGCAGGGAATCATCCCACACGCCTCGTTACCTCGCAGGGGAGTGCACACTGACCCAGAGCCTCCAGAGGAGCTGCAGTCTCTCCAGCCACAAAGGCCTGTAGCCTAGTCCATGACGGCCTGTTGCATGGAGGGCTTCTATGGGAGAGGGCCATGCTTCCCTGGCAGGGGCTCCTTCTCACACTGCTTTCCATGGGGAAACACTGCATGTGCCAGGGATCTCCTGTGTGCACAAAATCTCTCCCCAGTGCCTGAGGTGCAGGGAATCCTCTTCGGACACAGAGCAATGTTCTAGGCAGAGCTCCCATGCTGGGAGAGCTGCCACTGCCCCAACTGTCCAACTGCCTCAGGAACACACTTCTAGGGAGTGTGGGTCTGGCAGGCAGAATGGTCCGAGTGAGGAGCTCGGGCCTTCGGCTGTGGACAGCTTTCCCACTGCCAAGCCTTGGAGGAGTTCGTGGAGGCTGGGGCCTGCAGCGTTTTCCATCGCAGAGCACTGGGTGCCCAAAGCCTCCCCTGTGGCTTGCAAGCCCCTTCCCACCCACAGGCCCTTGGCACCCACTCTGTTGCCAGAGGGAAGTCCTAAGCAGGACTCTCGAGCTTGTGCATCCAGAGTGCCTCCTGCTTGGAAATGGCCTCAGGAACTCCTTGGGAGTGAGGCTGCTCCCATGCTTGTCAGCCAGCAGATGGTGCCATCGCTCCACCAAAAAACTCTCTGCTTTGCCTTCAGCCAAGGCTCGCCCTGCTGAGCTCTCTCTGCCTCAAGCAGAGACTCCAGGGTGCGTCCAGCCTACAGAAAGCAGAGTGCCTTTGCCTGAGCACTGCTTTGCTGGGGCAGCACCCTGAAGGCCTCCTAGGGCCTTCTCTGCCCTAACCCAGGCGTGCCATTCGGCCCATGCGGGGAGCAAAGTTCCCCCTTGGCAGGGCTCAGCGTGTGGCCTGGCTGTGCTTTCATGGCTGGGAAAGGGCAGATCCTGAAGCTGGGTGCCCTCCTGTGAATGGGGCCTGGCGGGCAGAGCCGGCATTCCCGGGTGGGGATGGAGGAGATCTGGGGCCTTCAAGCTGCATGCACATCCCCTGTCTGGCTGCCCCTCTTGCTTTTTCTCTGCTGCCAAGCCTCTCACATCACACGTGGGTCTCATTGGAAGGAGCAGGCTGCTTGCCATTCTTGGGCAGGGAATCATCCCACACGGCCTCGTTTCCTCGCAGGGGAGTGCACACTGACCCAGAGCCTCCAGAGGAGCTGTAGGCTCTCCAGCCACAAAGGCCTGTAGCTGAGTCCATGACAGCCTGCTGCATAGAGGGCTTCTATGGGAGAGGGCCCTGCTTCCCTGGCAGGGGCTCCTTCTCACACTGCTTTCCGTGGGGAAACACTGCGTGTGCCAGGGGTCTCCTGTGTGCACAAAATCTCTCCCCAGTGCCTGAGGTGCAGGGAATCCTCTTTGGACACAGAGCAGTGTTCTAGGCAGACCTCCCATGCTGGGAGAGCCTCCACTTCCCCAGCTGTCCAACTGCCTCAGGAACACACTTCTAGGGAGTGTGGGTCTGGCAGGCAGAACGGCCCGAGTGAGGAGCTCGGGCCTTCAGCTGTGGACAGCTTTCCCACTGCCAAGCCTTGGAGGAGTTCGTGGAGGCTGGGGCCTGCAGCGTTTTCCATCAGAGAGCACTGGGTGCCCAAAGCCTCCCCTGTGGCTTGCGAGCCCCTTCCCACCCACACGCCCTTGGCACCCACTCTGTTGCCAGAGGGAAATCCTAAGCAGGACTCTCTAGCTTGTGCAGCCAGTGTGCCTCCTGCTTGGAAGTGGCCTCTGAAACTCATTTGGAGGGAGGCTTCTCCCATGCTTGTCAGCCAGCACGTGGTGCCATCGCTCCACCAGGGAACACTCTGCTTTGCCTTCAGCCATGGCTCGCTCTGCTGAGCTCTCTCTGCCTCAAGCAGAAACCCCAGTGTGCGTCCAGCCTCCAGAAAGCAGAGTGCCTTTGCCTGAGCACTGCTTTGCTGGGGCAGCACCCTGAAGGCCTCCTAGGGCCTTCTCTGCCCTAACCCAGGCGTGCCATTCGGCCCATGCGGGGAGCAACGTTCACCCTTGGCAGGGCTCAGCGTTTGGGCTGTGTGTGGTTTCATGGCTGGGAAAGGGCAGATCCTGAAGCTGGGTGCCCTCCTGTGAATGGGGCCTGGCGGGCAGAGCCGGCATTCCCGGGTGGGGATGGAGGAGATCTGGGGCCTTCAAGCTGCATGCACATCCCCTGTCTGGCTGCCCCTCTTGCTTCTTCTCTGCTGCCAAGCCTCTCACACCACACGTGCGTCTCATTGGAAGGAGCAGGCTGCTTGCCATTCTTGGGCAGGGAATCATCCCACACGGCCTCGTTTCCTCGCAGGGGAGTGCACACTGACCCAGAGCCTCCAGAGGAGCTGTAGGCTCTCCAGCCACAAAGGCCTGTAGCTGAGTCCATGACAGCCTGCTGCATGGAGGGCTTCTATGGGAGAGTGCCCTGCTTCCCTGGCAGGGGCTCCTTCTCACACTGCTTTCCGTGGGGAAACACTGCGTGTGCCAGGGGTCTCCTGTGTGCACAAAATCTCTCCCCAGTGCCTGAGGTGCAGGGAATCCTCTTTGGACACAGAGCAGTGTTCTAGGCAGACCTCCCATGCTGGGAGAGCCTCCACTTCCCCAGCTGTCCAACTGCCTCAGGAACACACTTCTAGGGAGTGTGGGTCTGGCAGGCAGAACGGCCCGAGTGAGGAGCTCGGGCCTTCAGCTGTGGACAGCTTTCCCACTGCCAAGCCTTGGAGGAGTTCGTGGAGGCTGGGGCCTGCAGCGTTTTCCATCAGAGAGCACTGGGTGCCCAAAGCCTCCCCTGTGGCTTGCGAGCCCCTTCCCACCCACACGCCCTTGGCACCCACTCTGTTGCCAGAGGGAAATCCTAAGCAGGACTCTCTAGCTTGTGCAGCCAGTGTGCCTCCTGCTTGGAAGTGGCCTCTGAAACTCATTTGGAGGGAGGCTTCTCCCATGCTTGTCAGCCAGCACATGGTGCCATCGCTCCACCAAAAAACTCTCTGCTTTGCCTTCAGCCATGGCTCTCCCTGCTGAGCTCTCTCTGCCTCAAGCAGAAACCCCAGTGTGCATCCAGCCTCCAGAAAGCAGAGTGTCTTTGCCTGAGCACTGCTTTGCTGGGGCAGCACCCTGAAGGCCTCCTAGGGCCTTCTCTGCCCTAACCCAGGCGTGCCATTCGGCCCATGCGGGGAGCAACGTTCACCCTTGGCAGGGCTCAGCGTGTGGGCTGTGTGTGGTTTCATGGCTGGGAAAGGGCAGATCCTGAAGCTGGGTGCCCTCCTGTGAATGGGGCCTGGCGGGCAGAGCCGGCATTCCCGGGTGGGGATGGAGGAGATCTGGGGCCTTCAAGCTGCATGCACATCCCCTGTCTGGCTGCCCCTCTTGCTTCTTCTCTGCTGCCAAGCCTCTCACACCACACGTGCGTCTCACTGGAAGGAGCATGCTGCTTGCCAGTCTTGGGCAGGGAATCATCCCACACGCCTCGTTACCTCGCAGGGGAGTGCACACTGACCCAGAGCCTCCAGAGGAACTGCAGTCTCTCCAGCCACAAAGGCCTGTAGCCTAGTCCATGACGGCCTGTTGCATGGAGGGCTTCTATGGGAGAGGGCCATGCTTCCCTGGCAGGGGCTCCTTCTCACACTGTTTTCCATGGGGAAACACTGCATGTGCCAGGGATCTCCTGTGTGCACAAAATCTCTCCCCAGTGCCTGAGGTGCAGGGAATCCTCTTCGGACACAGAGCAATGTTCTAGGCAGAGCTCCCATGCTGGGAGAGCTGCCACTGCCCCGACTGTCCAACTGCCTCAGGAACACACTTCTAGGGAGTGTGGGTCTGGCAGGCAGAATGGTCCGAGTGAGGAGCTCGGGCCTTCGGCTGTGGACAGCTTTCCCACTGCCAAGCCTTGGAGGAGTTCGTGGAGGCTGGGGCCTGCAGCGTTTTCCATCGGAGAGCACTGGGTGCCCAAAGCCTCCCCTGTGGCTTGCAAGCCCCTTCCCACCCACAGGCCCTTGGCACCCACTCTGTTGCCAGAGGGAAGTCCTAAGCAGGACTCTCGAGCTTGTGCATCCAGAGTGCCTCCTGCTTGGAAATGGCCTCAGGAACTCCTTGGGAGTGAGGCTGCTCCCATGCTTGTCAGCCAGCAGATGGTGCCATCGCTCCACCAAAAAACTCTCTGCTTTGCCTTCAGCCAAGGCTCGCCCTGCTGAGCTCTCTCTGCCTCAAGCAGAGACTCCAGGGTGCGTCCAGCCTACAGAAAGCAGAGTGCCTTTGCCTGAGCACTGCTTTGCTGGGGCAGCACCCTGAAGGCCTCCTAGGGCCTTCTCTGCCCTAACCCAGGCGTGCCATTCGGCCCATGCGGGGAGCAAAGTTCCCCCTTGGCAGGGCTCAGCGTGTGGCCTGGCTGTGCTTTCACGGCTGGGAAAGGGCAGATCCTGAAGCTGGGTGCCCTCCTGTGAATGGGGCCTGGCGGGCAGAGCCGGCATTCCCGGGTGGGGATGGAGGAGATCTGGGGCCTTCAAGCTGCATGCACATCCCCTGTCTGGCTGCCCCTCTTGCTTTTTCTCTGCTGCCAAGCCTCTCACATCACACGTGGGTCTCATTGGAAGGAGCAGGCTGCTTGCCATTCTTGGGCAGGGAATCATCCCACACGGCCTCGTTTCCTCGCAGGGGAGTGCACACTGACCCAGAGCCTCCAGAGGAGCTGTAGGCTCTCCAGCCACAAAGGCCTGTAGCTGAGTCCATGACAGCCTGCTGCATAGAGGGCTTCTATGGGAGAGGGCCCTGCTTCCCTGGCAGGGGCTCCTTCTCACACTGCTTTCCGTGGGGAAACACTGCGTGTGCCAGGGGTCTCCTGTGTGCACAAAATCTCTCCCCAGTGCCTGAGGTGCAGGGAATCCTCTTTGGACACAGAGCAGTGTTCTAGGCAGACCTCCCATGCTGGGAGAGCCTCCACTTCCCCAGCTGTCCAACTGCCTCAGGAACACACTTCTAGGGAGTGTGGGTCTGGCAGGCAGAACGGCCCGAGTGAGGAGCTCGGGCCTTCAGCTGTGGACAGCTTTCCCACTGCCAAGCCTTGGAGGAGTTCGTGGAGGCTGGGGCCTGCAGCGTTTTCCATCAGAGAGCACTGGGTGCCCAAAGCCTCCCCTGTGGCTTGCGAGCCCCTTCCCACCCACACGCCCTTGGCACCCACTCTGTTGCCAGAGGGAAATCCTAAGCAGGACTCTCGAGCTTGTGCAGCCAGTGTGCCTCCTGCTTGGAAGTGGCCTCTGAAACTCATTTGGAGGGAGGCTTCTCCCATGCTTGTCAGCCAGCACGTGGTGCCATCGCTCCACCAGGGAACACTCTGCTTTGCCTTCAGCCATGGCTCGCTCTGCTGAGCTCTCTCTGCCTCAAGCAGAAACCCCAGTGTGCGTCCAGCCTCCAGAAAGCAGAGTGCCTTTGCCTGAGCACTGCTTTGCTGGGGCAGCACCCTGAAGGCCTCCTAGGGCCTTCTCTGCCCTAACCCAGGCGTGCCATTCGGCCCATGCGGGGAGCAACGTTCACCCTTGGCAGGGCTCAGCGTTTGGGCTGTGTGTGGTTTCATGGCTGGGAAAGGGCAGATCCTGAAGCTGGGTGCCCTCCTGTGAATGGGGCCTGGCGGGCAGAGCCGGCATTCCCGGGTGGGGATGGAGGAGATCTGGGGCCTTCAAGCTGCATGCACATCCCCTGTCTGGCTGCCCCTCTTGCTTCTTCTCTGCTGCCAAGCCTCTCACACCACACGTGCGTCTCATTGGAAGGAGCAGGCTGCTTGCCATTCTTGGGCAGGGAATCATCCCACACGGCCTCGTTTCCTCGCAGGGGAGTGCACACTGACCCAGAGCCTCCAGAGGAGCTGTAGGCTCTCCAGCCACAAAGGCCTGTAGCTGAGTCCATGACAGCCTGCTGCATGGAGGGCTTCTATGGGAGAGTGCCCTGCTTCCCTGGCAGGGGCTCCTTCTCACACTGCTTTCCGTGGGGAAACACTGCGTGTGCCAGGGGTCTCCTGTGTGCACAAAATCTCTCCCCAGTGCCTGAGGTGCAGGGAATCCTCTTTGGACACAGAGCAGTGTTCTAGGCAGACCTCCCATGCTGGGAGAGCCTCCACTTCCCCAGCTGTCCAACTGCCTCAGGAACACACTTCTAGGGAGTGTGGGTCTGGCAGGCAGAACGGCCCGAGTGAGGAGCTCGGGCCTTCAGCTGTGGACAGCTTTCCCACTGCCAAGCCTTGGAGGAGTTCGTGGAGGCTGGGGCCTGCAGCGTTTTCCATCAGAGAGCACTGGGTGCCCAAAGCCTCCCCTGTGGCTTGCGAGCCCCTTCCCACCCACACGCCCTTGGCACCCACTCTGTTGCCAGAGGGAAATCCTAAGCAGGACTCTCTAGCTTGTGCAGCCAGTGTGCCTCCTGCTTGGAAGTGGCCTCTGAAACTCATTTGGAGGGAGGCTTCTCCCATGCTTGTCAGCCAGCACATGGTGCCATCGCTCCACCAAAAAACTCTCTGCTTTGCCTTCAGCCATGGCTCTCCCTGCTGAGCTCTCTCTGCCTCAAGCAGAAACCCCAGTGTGCATCCAGCCTCCAGAAAGCAGAGTGTCTTTGCCTGAGCACTGCTTTGCTGGGGCAGCACCCTGAAGGCCTCCTAGGGCCTTCTCTGCCCTAACCCAGGCGTGCCATTCGGCCCATGCGGGGAGCAACGTTCACCCTTGGCAGGGCTCAGCGTGTGGGCTGTGTGTGGTTTCATGGCTGGGAAAGGGCAGATCCTGAAGCTGGGTGCCCTCCTGTGAATGGGACCTGGCGGGCAGAGCCGGCATTCCCGGGTGGGGATGGAGGAGATCTGGGGCCTTCAAGCTGCATGCACATCCCCTGTCTGGCTGCCCCTCTTGCTTCTTCTCTGCTGCCAAGCCTCTCACACCACACGTGCGTCTCACTGGAAGGAGCATGCTGCTTGCCAGTCTTGGGCAGGGAATCATCCCACACGCCTCGTTACCTCGCAGGGGAGTGCACACTGACCCAGAGCCTCCAGAGGAACTGCTGTCTCTCCAGCCACAAAGGCCTGTAGCCTAGTCCATGACGGCCTGTTGCATGGAGGGCTTCTATGGGAGAGGGCCATGCTTCCCTGGCAGGGGCTCCTTCTCACACTGTTTTCCATGGGGAAACACTGCATGTGCCAGGGATCTCCTGTGTGCACAAAATCTCTCCCCAGTGCCTGAGGTGCAGGGAATCCTCTTCGGACACAGAGCAATGTTCTAGGCAGAGCTCCCATGCTGGGAGAGCTGCCACTGCCCCGACTGTCCAACTGCCTCAGGAACACACTTCTAGGGAGTGTGGGTCTGGCAGGCAGAATGGTCCGAGTGAGGAGCTCGGGCCTTCGGCTGTGGACAGCTTTCCCACTGCCAAGCCTTGGAGGAGTTCGTGGAGGCTGGGGCCTGCAGCGTTTTCCATCAGAGAGCACTGGGTGCCCAAAGCCTCCCCTGTGGCTTGCAAGCCCCTTCCCACCCACAGGCCCTTGGCACCCACTCTGTTGCCAGAGGGAAGTCCTAAGCAGGACTCTCGAGCTTGTGCATCCAGAGTGCCTCCTGCTTGGAAATGGCCTCAGGAACTCCTTGGGAGTGAGGCTGCTCCCATGCTTGTCAGCCAGCAGATGGTGCCATCGCTCCACCAAAAAACTCTCTGCTTTGCCTTCAGCCAAGGCTCGCCCTGCTGAGCTCTCTCTGCCTCAAGCAGAGACTCCAGGGTGCGTCCAGCCTACAGAAAGCAGAGTGCCTTTGCCTGAGCACTGCTTTGCTGGGGCAGCACCCTGAAGGCCTCCTAGGGCCTTCTCTGCCCTAACCCAGGCGTGCCATTCGGCCCATGCGGGGAGCAAAGTTCCCCCTTGGCAGGGCTCAGCGTGTGGCCTGGCTGTGCTTTCACGGCTGGGAAAGGGCAGATCCTGAAGCTGGGTGCCCTCCTGTGAATGGGGCCTGGCGGGCAGAGCCGGCATTCCCGGGTGGGGATGGAGGAGATCTGGGGCCTTCAAGCTGCATGCACATCCCCTGTCTGGCTGCCCCTCTTGCTTTTTCTCTGCTGCCAAGCGTCTCACATCACACGTGGGTCTCATTGGAAGGAGCAGGCTGCTTGCCATTCTTGGGCAGGGAATCATCCCACACGGCCTCGTTTCCTCGCAGGGGAGTGCACACTGACCCAGAGCCTCCAGAGGAGCTGTAGGCTCTCCAGCCACAAAGGCCTGTAGCTGAGTCCATGACAGCCTGCTGCATGGAGGGCTTCTATGGGAGAGGGCCCTGCTTCCCTGGCAGGGGCTCCTTCTCACACTGCTTTCCGTGGGGAAACACTGCGTGTGCCAGGGGTCTCCTGTGTGCACAAAATCTCTCCCCAGTGCCTGAGGTGCAGGGAATCCTCTTTGGACACAGAGCAGTGTTCTAGGCAGACCTCCCATGCTGGGAGAGCCTCCACTTCCCCAGCTGTCCAACTGCCTCAGGAACACACTTCTAGGGAGTGTGGGTCTGGCAGGCAGAACGGCCCGAGTGAGGAGCTCGGGCCTTCAGCTGTGGACAGCTTTCCCACTGCCAAGCCTTGGAGGAGTTCGTGGAGGCTGGGGCCTGCAGCGTTTTCCATCAGAGAGCACTGGGTGCCCAAAGCCTCCCCTGTGGCTTGCGAGCCCCTTCCCACCCACACGCCCTTGGCACCCACTCTGTTGCCAGAGGGAAATCCTAAGCAGGACTCTCTAGCTTGTGCAGCCAGTGTGCCTCCTGCTTGGAAGTGGCCTCTGAAACTCATTTGGAGGGAGGCTTCTCCCATGCTTGTCAGCCAGCACGTGGTGCCATCGCTCCACCAGGGAACACTCTGCTTTGCCTTCAGCCATGGCTCGCTCTGCTGAGCTCTCTCTGCCTCAAGCAGAAACCCCAGTGTGCGTCCAGCCTCCAGAAAGCAGAGTGCCTTTGCCTGAGCACTGCTTTGCTGGGGCAGCACCCTGAAGGCCTCCTAGGGCCTTCTCTGCCCTAACCCAGGCGTGCCATTCGGCCCATGCGGGGAGCAACGTTCACCCTTGGCAGGGCTCAGCGTGTGGGCTGTGTGTGGTTTCATGGCTGGGAAAGGGCAGATCCTGAAGCTGGGTGCCCTCCTGTGAATGGGGCCTGGCGGGCAGAGCCGGCATTCCCGGGTGGGGATGGAGGAGATCTGGGGCCTTCAAGCTGCATGCACATCCCCTGTCTGGCTGCCCCTCTTGCTTCTTCTCTGCTGCCAAGCCTCTCACACCACACGTGCGTCTCATTGGAAGGAGCAGGCTGCTTGCCATTCTTGGGCAGGGAATCATCCCACACGGCCTCGTTTCCTCGCAGGGGAGTGCACACTGACCCAGAGCCTCCAGAGGAGCTGTAGGCTCTCCAGCCACAAAGGCCTGTAGCTGAGTCCATGACAGCCTGCTGCATGGAGGGCTTCTCTGGGAGAGTGCCCTGCTTCCCTGGCAGGGGCTCCTTCTCACACTGCTTTCCGTGGGGAAACACTGCGTGTGCCAGGGGTCTCCTGTGTGCACAAAATCTCTCCCCAGTGCCTGAGGTGCAGGGAATCCTCTTTGGACACAGAGCAGTGTTCTAGCCAGACCTCCCATGCTGGGAGAGCCTCCACTTCCCCAGCTGTCCAACTGCCTCAGGAACACACTTCTAGGGAGTGTGGGTCTGGCAGGCAGAACGGCCTGAGTGAGGAGCTCGGGCCTTCAGCTGTGGACAGCTTTCCCACTGCCAAGCCTTGGAGGAGTTCGTGGAGGCTGGGGCCTGCAGCGTTTTCCATCAGAGAGCACTGGGTGCCCAAAGCCTCCCCTGTGGCTTGCGAGCCCCTTCCCACCCACACGCCCTTGGCACCCACTCTGTTGCCAGAGGGAAATCCTAAGCAGGACTCTCTAGCTTGTGCAGCCAGTGTGCCTCCTGCTTGGAAGTGGCCTCTGAAACTCATTTGGAGGGAGGCTTCTCCCATGCTTGTCAGCCAGCACATGGTGCCATCGCTCCACCAAAAAACTCTCTGCTTTGCCTTCAGCCATGGCTCTCCCTGCTGAGCTCTCTCTGCCTCAAGCAGAAACCCCAGTGTGCGTCCAGCCTCCAGAAAGCAGAGTGCCTTTGCCTGAGCACTGCTTTGCTGGGGCAGCACCATGAAGGCCTCCTAGGGCCTTCTCTGCCCTAACCCAGGCGTGCCATTCGGCCCATGCGGGGAGCAACGTTCACCCTTGGCAGGGCTCAGCGTGTGGGCTGTGTGTGGTTTCATGGCTGGGAAAGGGCAGATCCTGAAGCTGGGTGCCCTCCTGTGAATGGGGCCTGGCGGGCAGAGCCGGCATTCCCGGGTGGGGATGGAGGAGATCTGGGGCCTTCAAGCTGCATGCACATCCCCTGTCTGGCTGCCCCTCTTGCTTCTTCTCTGCTGCCAAGCCTCTCACACCACACGTGCGTCTCACTGGAAGGAGCATGCTGCTTGCCAGTCTTGGGCAGGGAATCATCCCACACGCCTCGTTACCTCGCAGGGGAGTGCACACTGACCCAGAGCCTCCAGAGGAACTGCTGTCTCTCCAGCCACAAAGGCCTGTAGCCTAGTCCATGACGGCCTGTTGCATGGAGGGCTTCTATGGGAGAGGGCCATGCTTCCCTGGCAGGGGCTCCTTCTCACACTGTTTTCCATGGGGAAACACTGCATGTGCCAGGGATCTCCTGTGTGCACAAAATCTCTCCCCAGTGCCTGAGGTGCAGGGAATCCTCTTCGGACACAGAGCAATGTTCTAGGCAGAGCTCCCATGCTGGGAGAGCTGCCACTGCCCCGACTGTCCAACTGCCTCAGGAACACACTTCTAGGGAGTGTGGGTCTGGCAGGCAGAATGGTCCGAGTGAGGAGCTCGGGCCTTCGGCTGTGGACAGCTTTCCCACTGCCAAGCCTTGGAGGAGTTCGTGGAGGCTGGGGCCTGCAGCGTTTTCCATCGGAGAGCACTGGGTGCCCAAAGCCTCCCCTGTGGCTTGCAAGCCCCTTCCCACCCACAGGCCCTTGGCACCCACTCTGTTGCCAGAGGGAAGTCCTAAGCAGGACTCTCGAGCTTGTGCATCCAGAGTGCCTCCTGCTTGGAAATGGCCTCAGGAACTCCTTGGGAGTGAGGCTGCTCCCATGCTTGTCAGCCAGCAGATGGTGCCATCGCTCCACCAAAAAACTCTCTGCTTTGCCTTCAGCCAAGGCTCGCCCTGCTGAGCTCTCTCTGCCTCAAGCAGAGACTCCAGGGTGCGTCCAGCCTACAGAAAGCAGAGTGCCTTTGCCTGAGCACTGCTTTGCTGGGGCAGCACCCTGAAGGCCTCCTAGGGCCTTCTCTGCCCTAACCCAGGCGTGCCATTCGGCCCATGCGGGGAGCAAAGTTCCCCCTTGGCAGGGCTCAGCGTGTGGCCTGGCTGTGCTTTCACGGCTGGGAAAGGGCAGATCCTGAAGCTGGGTGCCCTCCTGTGAATGGGGCCTGGCGGGCAGAGCCGGCATTCCCGGGTGGGGATGGAGGAGATCTGGGGCCTTCAAGCTGCATGCACATCCCCTGTCTGGCTGCCCCTCTTGCTTTTTCTCTGCTGCCAAGCCTCTCACATCACACGTGGGTCTCATTGGAAGGAGCAGGCTGCTTGCCATTCTTGGGCAGGGAATCATCCCACACGGCCTCGTTTCCTCGCAGGGGAGTGCACACTGACCCAGAGCCTCCAGAGGAGCTGTAGGCTCTCCAGCCACAAAGGCCTGTAGCTGAGTCCATGACAGCCTGCTGCATGGAGGGCTTCTATGGGAGAGGGCCCTGCTTCCCTGGCAGGGGCTCCTTCTCACACTGCTTTCCGTGGGGAAACACTGCGTGTGCCAGGGGTCTCCTGTGTGCACAAAATCTCTCCCCAGTGCCTGAGGTGCAGGGAATCCTCTTTGGACACAGAGCAGTGTTCTAGGCAGACCTCCCATGCTGGGAGAGCCTCCACTTCCCCAGCTGTCCAACTGCCTCAGGAACACACTTCTAGGGAGTGTGGGTCTGGCAGGCAGAACGGCCCGAGTGAGGAGCTCGGGCCTTCAGCTGTGGACAGCTTTCCCACTGCCAAGCCTTGGAGGAGTTCGTGGAGGCTGGGGCCTGCAGCGTTTTCCATCAGAGAGCACTGGGTGCCCAAAGCCTCCCCTGTGGCTTGCGAGCCCCTTCCCACCCACACGCCCTTGGCACCCACTCTGTTGCCAGAGGGAAATCCTAAGCAGGACTCTCTAGCTTGTGCAGCCAGTGTGCCTCCTGCTTGGAAGTGGCCTCTGAAACTCATTTGGAGGGAGGCTTCTCCCATGCTTGTCAGCCAGCACGTGGTGCCATCGCTCCACCAGGGAACACTCTGCTTTGCCTTCAGCCATGGCTCGCTCTGCTGAGCTCTCTCTGCCTCAAGCAGAAACCCCAGTGTGCGTCCAGCCTCCAGAAAGCAGAGTGCCTTTGCCTGAGCACTGCTTTGCAGGGGCAGCACCCTGAAGGCCTCCTAGGGCCTTCTCTGCCCTAACCCAGTCGTGCCATTCGGCCCATGCGGGGAGCAACGTTCACCCTTGGCAGGGCTCAGCGTGTGGGCTGTGTGTGGTTTCATGGCTGGGAAAGGGCAGATCCTGAAGCTGGGTGCCCTCCTGTGAATGGGGCCTGGCGGGCAGAGCCGGCATTCCCGGGTGGGGATGGAGGAGATCTGGGGCCTTCAAGCTGCATGCACATCCCCTGTCTGGCTGCCCCTCTTGCTTCTTCTCTGCTGCCAAGCCTCTCACACCACACGTGCGTCTCATTGGAAGGAGCAGGCTGCTTGCCATTCTTGGGCAGGGAATCATCCCACACGGCCTCGTTTCCTCGCAGGGGAGTGCACACTGACCCAGAGCCTCCAGAGGAGCTGTAGGCTCTCCAGCCACAAAGGCCTGTAGCTGAGTCCATGACAGCCTGCTGCATGGAGGGCTTCTCTGGGAGAGTGCCCTGCTTCCCTGGCAGGGGCTCCTTCTCACACTGCTTTCCGTGGGGAAACACTGCGTGTGCCAGGGGTCTCCTGTGTGCACAAAATCTCTCCCCAGTGCCTGAGGTGCAGGGAATCCTCTTTGGACACAGAGCAGTGTTCTAGGCAGACCTCCCATGCTGGGAGAGCCTCCACTTCCCCAGCTGTCCAACTGCCTCAGGAACACACTTCTAGGGAGTGTGGGTCTGGCAGGCAGAACGGCCTGAGTGAGGAGCTCGGGCCTTCAGCTGTGGACAGCTTTCCCACTGCCAAGCCTTGGAGGAGTTCGTGGAGGCTGGGGCCTGCAGCGTTTTCCATCAGAGAGCACTGGGTGCCCAAAGCCTCCCCTGTGGCTTGCGAGCCCCTTCCCACCCACACGCCCTTGGCACCCACTCTGTTGCCAGAGGGAAATCCTAAGCAGGACTCTCTAGCTTGTGCAGCCAGTGTGCCTCCTGCTTGGAAGTGGCCTCTGAAACTCATTTGGAGGGAGGCTTCTCCCATGCTTGTCAGCCAGCACATGGTGCCATCGCTCCACCAAAAAACTCTCTGCTTTGCCTTCAGCCATGGCTCTCCCTGCTGAGCTCTCTCTGCCTCAAGCAGAAACCCCAGTGTGCGTCCAGCCTCCAGAAAGCAGAGTGCCTTTGCCTGAGCACTGCTTTGCTGGGGCAGCACCATGAAGGCCTCCTAGGGCCTTCTCTGCCCTAACCCAGGCGTGCCATTCGGCCCATGCGGGGAGCAACGTTCACCCTTGGCAGGGCTCAGCGTGTGGGCTGTGTGTGGTTTCATGGCTGGGAAAGGGCAGATCCTGAAGCTGGGTGCCCTCCTGTGAATGGGGCCTGGCGGGCAGAGCCGGCATTCCCGGGTGGGGATGGAGGAGATCTGGGGCCTTCAAGCTGCATGCACATCCCCTGTCTGGCTGCCCCTCTTGCTTCTTCTCTGCTGCCAAGCCTCTCACACCACACGTGCGTCTCATTGGAAGGAGCAGGCTGCTTGCCATTCTTGGGCAGGGAATCATCCCACACGGCCTCGTTTCCTCGAAGGGGAGTGCACACTGACCCAGAGCCTCCAGAGGAGCTGTAGGCTCTCCAGCCACAAAGGCCTGTAGCTGAGTCCATGACAGCCTGCTGCATGGAGGGCTTCTATGGGAGAGTGCCCTGCTTCCCTGGCAGGGGCTCCTTCTCACACTGCTTTCCGTGGGGAAACACTGCGTGTGCCAGGGGTCTCCTGTGTGCACAAAATCTCTCCCCAGTGCCTGAGGTACAGGGAATCCTCTTTGGACACAGAGCAGTGTTCTAGGCAGACCTCCCATGCTGGGAGAGCCTCCACTTCCCCAGCTGTCCAACTGCCTCAGGAACACACTTCTAGGGAGTGTGGGTCTGGCAGGCAGAACGGCCCGAGTGAGGAGCTCGGGCCTTCAGCTGTGGACAGCTTTCCCACTGCCAAGCCTTGGAGGAGTTCGTGGAGGCTGGGGCCTGCAGCGTTTTCCATCAGAGAGCACTGGGTGCCCAAAGCCTCCCCTGTGGCTTGCGAGCCCCTTCCCACCCACACGCCCTTGGCACCCACTCTCTTGCCAGAGGGAAATCCTAAGCAGGACTCTCTAGCTTGTGCAGCCAGTGTGCCTCCTGCTTGGAAGTGGCCTCTGAAACTCATTTGGAGGGAGGCTTCTCCCATGCTTGTCAGCCAGCACATGGTGCCATCGCTCCACCAAAAAACTCTCTGCTTTGCCTTCAGCCATGGCTCTCCCTGCTGAGCTCTCTCTGCCTCAAGCAGAAACCCCAGTGTGCGTCCAGCCTCCAGAAAGCAGAGTGCCTTTGCCTGAGCACTGCTTTGCTGGGGCAGCACCCTGAAGGCCTCCTAGGGCCTTCTCTGCCCTAACCCAGGCGTGCCATTCGGCCCATGCGGGGAGCAACGTTCACCCTTGGCAGGGCTCAGCGTGTGGGCTGTGTGTGGTTTCATGGCTGGGAAAGGGCAGATCCTGAAGCTGGGTGCCCTCCTGTGAATGGGGCCTGGCGGGCAGAGCCGGCATTCCCGGGTGGGGATGGAGGAGATCTGGGGCCTTCAAGCTGCATGCACATCCCCTGTCTGGCTGCCCCTCTTGCTTCTTCTCTGCTGCCAAGCCTCTCACACCACACGTGCGTCTCATTGGAAGGAGCAGGCTGCTTGCCATTCTTGGGCAGGGAATCATCCCACACGGCCTCGTTTCCTCGAAGGGGAGTGCACACTGACCCAGAGCCTCCAGAGGAGCTGTAGGCTCTCCAGCCACAAAGGCCTGTAGCTGAGTCCATGACAGCCGGCTGCATGGAGGGCTTCTATGGGAGAGTGCCCTGCTTCCCTGGCAGGGGCTCCTTCTCACACTGCTTTCCGTGGGGAAACACTGCGTGTGCCAGGGGTCTCCTGTGTGCACAAAATCTCTCCCCAGTGCCTGAGGTGCAGGGAATCCTCTTTGGACACAGAGCAGTGTTCTAGGCAGACCTCCCATGCTGGGAGAGCCTCCACTTCCCCAGCTGTCCAACTGCCTCAGGAACACACTTCTAGGGAGTGTGGGTCTGGCAGGCAGAACGGCCCGAGTGAGGAGCTCGGGCCTTCAGCTGTGGACAGCTTTCCCACTGCCAAGCCTTGGAGGAGTTCGTGGAGGCTGGGGCCTGCAGCGTTTTCCATCAGAGAGCACTGGGTGCCCAAAGCCTCCCCTGTGGCTTGCGAGCCCCTTCCCACCCACACGCCCTTGGCACCCACTCTGTTGCCAGAGGGAAATCCTAAGCAGGACTCTCTAGCTTGTGCAGCCAGTGTGCCTCCTGCTTGGAAGTGGCCTCTGAAACTCATTTGGAGGGAGGCTTCTCCCATGCTTGTCAGCCAGCACATGGTGCCATCGCTCCACCAAAAAACTCTCTGCTTTGCCTTCAGCCATGGCTCTCCCTGCTGAGCTCTCTCTGCCTCAAGCAGAAACCCCAGTGTGCATCCAGCCTCCAGAAAGCAGAGTGTCTTTGCCTGAGCACTGCTTTGCTGGGGCAGCACCCTGAAGGCCTCCTAGGGCCTTCTCTGCCCTAACCCAGGCGTGCCATTCGGCCCATGCGGGGAGCAACGTTCACCCTTGGCAGGGCTCAGCGTGTGGGCTGTGTGTGGTTTCATGGCTGGGAAAGGGCAGATCCTGAAGCTGGGTGCCCTCCTGTGAATGGGGCCTGGCGGGCAGAGCCGGCATTCCCGGGTGGGGATGGAGGAGATCTGGGGCCTTCAAGCTGCATGCACATCCCCTGTCTGGCTGCCCCTCTTGCTTCTTCTCTGCTGCCAAGCCTCTCACACCACACGTGCGTCTCACTGGAAGGAGCATGCTGCTTGCCAGTCTTGGGCAGGGAATCATCCCACACGCCTCGTTACCTCGCAGGGGAGTGCACACTGACCCAGAGCCTCCAGAGGAACTGCAGTCTCTCCAGCCACAAAGGCCTGTAGCCTAGTCCATGACGGCCTGTTGCATGGAGGGCTTCTATGGGAGAGGGCCATGCTTCCCTGGCAGGGGCTCCTTCTCACACTGTTTTCCATGGGGAAACACTGCATGTGCCAGGGATCTCCTGTGTGCACAAAATCTCTCCCCAGTGCCTGAGGTGCAGGGAATCCTCTTCGGACACAGAGCAATGTTCTAGGCAGAGCTCCCATGCTGGGAGAGCTGCCACTGCCCCGACTGTCCAACTGCCTCAGGAACACACTTCTAGGGAGTGTGGGTCTGGCAGGCAGAATGGTCCGAGTGAGGAGCTCGGGCCTTCGGCTGTGGACAGCTTTCCCACTGCCAAGCCTTGGAGGAGTTCGTGGAGGCTGGGGCCTGCAGCGTTTTCCATCGGAGAGCACTGGGTGCCCAAAGCCTCCCCTGTGGCTTGCAAGCCCCTTCCCACCCACAGGCCCTTGGCACCCACTCTGTTGCCAGAGGGAAGTCCTAAGCAGGACTCTCGAGCTTGTGCATCCAGAGTGCCTCCTGCTTGGAAATGGCCTCAGGAACTCCTTGGGAGTGAGGCTGCTCCCATGCTTGTCAGCCAGCAGATGGTGCCATCGCTCCACCAAAAAACTCTCTGCTTTGCCTTCAGCCAAGGCTCGCCCTGCTGAGCTCTCTCTGCCTCAAGCAGAGACTCCAGGGTGCGTCCAGCCTACAGAAAGCAGAGTGCCTTTGCCTGAGCACTGCTTTGCTGGGGCAGCACCCTGAAGGCCTCCTAGGGCCTTCTCTGCCCTAACCCAGGCGTGCCATTCGGCCCATGCGGGGAGCAAAGTTCCCCCTTGGCAGGGCTCAGCGTGTGGCCTGGCTGTGCTTTCACGGCTGGGAAAGGGCAGATCCTGAAGCTGGGTGCCCTCCTGTGAATGGGGCCTGGCGGGCAGAGCCGGCATTCCCGGGTGGGGATGGAGGAGATCTGGGGCCTTCAAGCTGCATGCACATCCCCTGTCTGGCTGCCCCTCTTGCTTTTTCTCTGCTGCCAAGACTCTCACATCACACGTGGGTCTCATTGGAAGGAGCAGGCTGCTTGCCATTCTTGGGCAGGGAATCATCCCACACGGCCTCGTTTCCTCGCAGGGGAGTGCACACTGACCCAGAGCCTCCAGAGGAGCTGTAGGCTCTCCAGCCACAAAGGCCTGTAGCTGAGTCCATGACAGCCTGCTGCATAGAGGGCTTCTATGGGAGAGGGCCCTGCTTCCCTGGCAGGGGCTCCTTCTCACACTGCTTTCCGTGGGGAAACACTGCGTGTGCCAGGGGTCTCCTGTGTGCACAAAATCTCTCCCCAGTGCCTGAGGTGCAGGGAATCCTCTTTGGACACAGAGCAGTGTTCTAGGCAGACCTCCCATGCTGGGAGAGCCTCCACTTCCCCAGCTGTCCAACTGCCTCAGGAACACACTTCTAGGGAGTGTGGGTCTGGCAGGCAGAACGGCCCGAGTGACGAGCTCGGGCCTTCAGCTGTGGACAGCTTTCCCACTGCCAAGCCTTGGAGGAGTTCGTGGAGGCTGGGGCCTGCAGCGTTTTCCATCAGAGAGCACTGGGTGCCCAAAGCCTCCCCTGTGGCTTGCGAGCCCCTTCCCACCCACACGCCCTTGGCACCCACTCTGTTGCCAGAGGGAAATCCTAAGCAGGACTCTCTAGCTTGTGCAGCCAGTGTGCCTCCTGCTTGGAAGTGGCCTCTGAAACTCATTTGGAGGGAGGCTTCTCCCATGCTTGTCAGCCAGCACGTGGTGCCATCGCTCCACCAGGGAACACTCTGCTTTGCCTTCAGCCATGGCTCGCTCTGCTGAGCTCTCTCTGCCTCAAGCAGAAACCCCAGTGTGCGTCCAGCCTCCAGAAAGCAGAGTGCCTTTGCCTGAGCACTGCTTTGCTGGGGCAGCACCCTGAAGGCCTCCTAGGGCCTTCTCTGCCCTAACCCAGGCGTGCCATTCGGCCCATGCGGGGAGCAACGTTCACCCTTGGCAGGGCTCAGCGTTTGGGCTGTGTGTGGTTTCATGGCTGGGAAAGGGCAGATCCTGAAGCTGGGTGCCCTCCTGTGAATGGGGCCTGGCGGGCAGAGCCGGCATTCCCGGGTGGGGATGGAGGAGATCTGGGGCCTTCAAGCTGCATGCACATCCCCTGTCTGGCTGCCCCTCTTGCTTCTTCTCTGCTGCCAAGCCTCTCACACCACACGTGCGTCTCATTGGAAGGAGCAGGCTGCTTGCCATTCTTGGGCAGGGAATCATCCCACACGGCCTCGTTTCCTCGCAGGGGAGTGCACACTGACCCAGAGCCTCCAGAGGAGCTGTAGGCTCTCCAGCCACAAAGGCCTGTAGCTGAGTCCATGACAGCCTGCTGCATGGAGGGCTTCTATGGGAGAGTGCCCTGCTTCCCTGGCAGGGGCTCCTTCTCACACTGCTTTCCGTGGGGAAACACTGCGTGTGCCAGGGGTCTCCTGTGTGCACAAAATCTCTCCCCAGTGCCTGAGGTGCAGGGAATCCTCTTTGGACACAGAGCAGTGTTCTAGGCAGACCTCCCATGCTGGGAGAGCCTCCACTTCCCCAGCTGTCCAACTGCCTCAGGAACACACTTCTAGGGAGTGTGGGTCTGGCAGGCAGAACGGCCCGAGTGAGGAGCTCGGGCCTTCAGCTGTGGACAGCTTTCCCACTGCCAAGCCTTGGAGGAGTTCGTGGAGGCTGGGGCCTGCAGCGTTTTCCATCAGAGAGCACTGGGTGCCCAAAGCCTCCCCTGTGGCTTGCGAGCCCCTTCCCACCCACACGCCCTTGGCACCCACTCTGTTGCCAGAGGGAAATCCTAAGCAGGACTCTCTAGCTTGTGCAGCCAGTGTGCCTCCTGCTTGGAAGTGGCCTCTGAAACTCATTTGGAGGGAGGCTTCTCCCATGCTTGTCAGCCAGCACATGGTGCCATCGCTCCACCAAAAAACTCTCTGCTTTGCCTTCAGCCATGGCTCTCCCTGCTGAGCTCTCTCTGCCTCAAGCAGAAACCCCAGTGTGCATCCAGCCTCCAGAAAGCAGAGTGTCTTTGCCTGAGCACTGCTTTGCTGGGGCAGCACCCTGAAGGCCTCCTAGGGCCTTCTCTGCCCTAACCCAGGCGTGCCATTCGGCCCATGCGGGGAGCAACGTTCACCCTTGGCAGGGCTCAGCGTGTGGGCTGTGTGTGGTTTCATGGCTGGGAAAGGGCAGATCCTGAAGCTGGGTGCCCTCCTGTGAATGGGACCTGGCGGGCAGAGCCGGCATTCCCGGGTGGGGATGGAGGAGATCTGGGGCCTTCAAGCTGCATGCACATCCCCTGTCTGGCTGCCCCTCTTGCTTCTTCTCTGCTGCCAAGCCTCTCACACCACACGTGCGTCTCACTGGAAGGAGCATGCTGCTTGCCAGTCTTGGGCAGGGAATCATCCCACACGCCTCGTTACCTCGCAGGGGAGTGCACACTGACCCAGAGCCTCCAGAGGAACTGCTGTCTCTCCAGCCACAAAGGCCTGTAGCCTAGTCCATGACGGCCTGTTGCATGGAGGGCTTCTATGGGAGAGGGCCATGCTTCCCTGGCAGGGGCTCCTTCTCACACTGTTTTCCATGGGGAAACACTGCATGTGCCAGGGATCTCCTGTGTGCACAAAATCTCTCCCCAGTGCCTGAGGTGCAGGGAATCCTCTTCGGACACAGAGCAATGTTCTAGGCAGAGCTCCCATGCTGGGAGAGCTGCCACTGCCCCGACTGTCCAACTGCCTCAGGAACACACTTCTAGGGAGTGTGGGTCTGGCAGGCAGAATGGTCCGAGTGAGGAGCTCGGGCCTTCGGCTGTGGACAGCTTTCCCACTGCCAAGCCTTGGAGGAGTTCGTGGAGGCTGGGGCCTGCAGCGTTTTCCATCGGAGAGCACTGGGTGCCCAAAGCCTCCCCTGTGGCTTGCAAGCCCCTTCCCACCCACAGGCCCTTGGCACCCACTCTGTTGCCAGAGGGAAGTCCTAAGCAGGACTCTCGAGCTTGTGCATCCAGAGTGCCTCCTGCTTGGAAATGGCCTCAGGAACTCCTTGGGAGTGAGGCTGCTCCCATGCTTGTCAGCCAGCAGATGGTGCCATCGCTCCACCAAAAAACTCTCTGCTTTGCCTTCAGCCAAGGCTCGCCCTGCTGAGCTCTCTCTGCCTCAAGCAGAGACTCCAGGGTGCGTCCAGCCTACAGAAAGCAGAGTGCCTTTGCCTGAGCACTGCTTTGCTGGGGCAGCACCCTGAAGGCCTCCTAGGGCCTTCTCTGCCCTAACCCAGGCGTGCCATTCGGCCCATGCGGGGAGCAAAGTTCCCCCTTGGCAGGGCTCAGCGTGTGGCCTGGCTGTGCTTTCACGGCTGGGAAAGGGCAGATCCTGAAGCTGGGTGCCCTCCTGTGAATGGGGCCTGGCGGGCAGAGCCGGCATTCCCGGGTGGGGATGGAGGAGATCTGGGGCCTTCAAGCTGCATGCACATCCCCTGTCTGGCTGCCCCTCTTGCTTTTTCTCTGCTGCCAAGCGTCTCACATCACACGTGGGTCTCATTGGAAGGAGCAGGCTGCTTGCCATTCTTGGGCAGGGAATCATCCCACACGGCCTCGTTTCCTCGCAGGGGAGTGCACACTGACCCAGAGCCTCCAGAGGAGCTGTAGGCTCTCCAGCCACAAAGGCCTGTAGCTGAGTCCATGACAGCCTGCTGCATGGAGGGCTTCTATGGGAGAGGGCCCTGCTTCCCTGGCAGGGGCTCCTTCTCACACTGCTTTCCGTGGGGAAACACTGCGTGTGCCAGGGGTCTCCTGTGTGCACAAAATCTCTCCCCAGTGCCTGAGGTGCAGGGAATCCTCTTTGGACACAGAGCAGTGTTCTAGGCAGACCTCCCATGCTGGGAGAGCCTCCACTTCCCCAGCTGTCCAACTGCCTCAGGAACACACTTCTAGGGAGTGTGGGTCTGGCAGGCAGAACGGCCCGAGTGAGGAGCTCGGGCCTTCAGCTGTGGACAGCTTTCCCACTGCCAAGCCTTGGAGGAGTTCGTGGAGGCTGGGGCCTGCAGCGTTTTCCATCAGAGAGCACTGGGTGCCCAAAGCCTCCCCTGTGGCTTGCGAGCCCCTTCCCACCCACACGCCCTTGGCACCCACTCTGTTGCCAGAGGGAAATCCTAAGCAGGACTCTCTAGCTTGTGCAGCCAGTGTGCCTCCTGCTTGGAAGTGGCCTCTGAAACTCATTTGGAGGGAGGCTTCTCCCATGCTTGTCAGCCAGCACGTGGTGCCATCGCTCCACCAGGGAACACTCTGCTTTGCCTTCAGCCATGGCTCGCTCTGCTGAGCTCTCTCTGCCTCAAGCAGAAACCCCAGTGTGCGTCCAGCCTCCAGAAAGCAGAGTGCCTTTGCCTGAGCACTGCTTTGCAGGGGCAGCACCCTGAAGGCCTCCTAGGGCCTTCTCTGCCCTAACCCAGGCGTGCCATTCGGCCCATGCGGGGAGCAACGTTCACCCTTGGCAGGGCTCAGCGTGTGGGCTGTGTGTGGTTTCATGGCTGGGAAAGGGCAGATCCTGAAGCTGGGTGCCCTCCTGTGAATGGGGCCTGGCGGGCAGAGCCGGCATTCCCGGGTGGGGATGGAGGAGATCTGGGGCCTTCAAGCTGCATGCACATCCCCTGTCTGGCTGCCCCTCTTGCTTCTTCTCTGCTGCCAAGCCTCTCACACCACACGTGCGTCTCATTGGAAGGAGCAGGCTGCTTGCCATTCTTGGGCAGGGAATCATCCCACACGGCCTCGTTTCCTCGCAGGGGAGTGCACACTGACCCAGAGCCTCCAGAGGAGCTGTAGGCTCTCCAGCCACAAAGGCCTGTAGCTGAGTCCATGACAGCCTGCTGCATGGAGGGCTTCTCTGGGAGAGTGCCCTGCTTCCCTGGCAGGGGCTCCTTCTCACACTGCTTTCCGTGGGGAAACACTGCGTGTGCCAGGGGTCTCCTGTGTGCACAAAATCTCTCCCCAGTGCCTGAGGTGCAGGGAATCCTCTTTGGACACAGAGCAGTGTTCTAGCCAGACCTCCCATGCTGGGAGAGCCTCCACTTCCCCAGCTGTCCAACTGCCTCAGGAACACACTTCTAGGGAGTGTGGGTCTGGCAGGCAGAACGGCCTGAGTGAGGAGCTCGGGCCTTCAGCTGTGGACAGCTTTCCCACTGCCAAGCCTTGGAGGAGTTCGTGGAGGCTGGGGCCTGCAGCGTTTTCCATCAGAGAGCACTGGGTGCCCAAAGCCTCCCCTGTGGCTTGCGAGCCCCTTCCCACCCACACGCCCTTGGCACCCACTCTGTTGCCAGAGGGAAATCCTAAGCAGGACTCTCTAGCTTGTGCAGCCAGTGTGCCTCCTGCTTGGAAGTGGCCTCTGAAACTCATTTGGAGGGAGGCTTCTCCCATGCTTGTCAGCCAGCACATGGTGCCATCGCTCCACCAAAAAACTCTCTGCTTTGCCTTCAGCCATGGCTCTCCCTGCTGAGCTCTCTCTGCCTCAAGCAGAAACCCCAGTGTGCGTCCAGCCTCCAGAAAGCAGAGTGCCTTTGCCTGAGCACTGCTTTGCTGGGGCAGCACCATGAAGGCCTCCTAGGGCCTTCTCTGCCCTAACCCAGGCGTGCCATTCGGCCCATGCGGGGAGCAACGTTCACCCTTGGCAGGGCTCAGCGTGTGGGCTGTGTGTGGTTTCATGGCTGGGAAAGGGCAGATCCTGAAGCTGGGTGCCCTCCTGTGAATGGGGCCTGGCGGGCAGAGCCGGCATTCCCGGGTGGGGATGGAGGAGATCTGGGGCCTTCAAGCTGCATGCACATCCCCTGTCTGGCTGCCCCTCTTGCTTCTTCTCTGCTGCCAAGCCTCTCACACCACACGTGCGTCTCATTGGAAGGAGCAGGCTGCTTGCCATTCTTGGGCAGGGAATCATCCCACACGGCCTCGTTTCCTCGCAGGGGAGTGCACACTGACCCAGAGCCTCCAGAGGAGCTGTAGGCTCTCCAGCCACAAAGGCCTGTAGCTGAGTCCATGACAGCCTGCTGCATGGAGGGCTTCTATGGGAGAGTGCCCTGCTTCCCTGGCAGGGGCTCCTTCTCACACTGCTTTCCGTGGGGAAACACTGCGTGTGCCAGGGGTCTCCTGTGTGCACAAAATCTCTCCCCAGTGCCTGAGGTGCAGGGAATCCTCTTTGGACACAGAGCAGTGTTCTAGGCAGACCTCCCATGCTGGGAGAGCCTCCACTTCCCCAGCTGTCCAACTGCCTCAGGAACACACTTCTAGGGAGTGTGGGTCTGGCAGGCAGAACGGCCCGAGTGAGGAGCTCGGGCCTTCAGCTGTGGACAGCTTTCCCACTGCCAAGCCTTGGAGGAGTTCGTGGAGGCTGGGGCCTGCAGCGTTTTCCATCAGAGAGCACTGGGTGCCCAAAGCCTCCCCTGTGGCTTGCGAGCCCCTTCCCACCCACACGCCCTTGGCACCCACTCTGTTGCCAGAGGGAAATCCTAAGCAGGACTCTCTAGCTTGTGCAGCCAGTGTGCCTCCTGCTTGGAAGTGGCCTCTGAAACTCATTTGGAGGGAGGCTTCTCCCATGCTTGTCAGCCAGCACATGGTGCCATCGCTCCACCAAAAAACTCTCTGCTTTGCCTTCAGCCATGGCTCTCCCTGCTGAGCTCTCTCTGCCTCAAGCAGAAACCCCAGTGTGCATCCAGCCTCCAGAAAGCAGAGTGTCTTTGCCTGAGCACTGCTTTGCTGGGGCAGCACCCTGAAGGCCTCCTAGGGCCTTCTCTGCCCTAACCCAGGCGTGCCATTCGGCCCATGCGGGGAGCAACGTTCACCCTTGGCAGGGCTCAGCGTGTGGGCTGTGTGTGGTTTCATGGCTGGGAAAGGGCAGATCCTGAAGCTGGGTGCCCTCCTGTGAATGGGGCCTGGCGGGCAGAGCCGGCATTCCCGGGTGGGGATGGAGGAGATCTGGGGCCTTCAAGCTGCATGCACATCCCCTGTCTGGCTGCCCCTCTTGCTTCTTCTCTGCTGCCAAGCCTCTCACACCACACGTGCGTCTCACTGGAAGGAGCATGCTGCTTGCCAGTCTTGGGCAGGGAATCATCCCACACGCCTCGTTACCTCGCAGGGGAGTGCACACTGACCCAGAGCCTCCAGAGGAGCTGCAGTCTCTCCAGCCACAAAGGCCTGTAGCCTAGTCCATGACGGCCTGTTGCATGGAGGGCTTCTATGGGAGAGGGCCATGCTTCCCTGGCAGGGGCTCCTTCTCACACTGTTTTCCATGGGGAAACACTGCATGTGCCAGGGATCTCCTGTGTGCACAAAATCTCTCCCCAGTGCCTGAGGTGCAGGGAATCCTCTTCGGACACAGAGCAATGTTCTAGGCAGAGCTCCCATGCTGGGAGAGCTGCCACTGCCCCGACTGTCCAACTGCCTCAGGAACACACTTCTAGGGAGTGTGGGTCTGGCAGGCAGAACGGTCCGAGTGAGGAGCTCGGGCCTTCGGCTGTGGACAGCTTTCCCACTGCCAAGCCTTGGAGGAGTTCGTGGAGGCTGGGGCCTGCAGCGTTTTCCATCGGAGAGCACTGGGTGCCCAAAGCCTCCCCTGTGGCTTGCAAGCCCCTTCCCACCCACAGGCCCTTGGCACCCACTCTGTTGCCAGAGGGAAGTCCTAAGCAGGACTCTCGAGCTTGTGCATCCAGAGTGCCTCCTGCTTGGAAATGGCCTCAGGAACTCCTTGGGAGTGAGGCTGCTCCCATGCTTGTCAGCCAGCAGATGGTGCCATCGCTCCACCAAAAAACTCTCTGCTTTGCCTTCAGCCAAGGCTCGCCCTGCTGAGCTCTCTCTGCCTCAAGCAGAGACTCCAGGGTGCGTCCAGCCTACAGAAAGCAGAGTGCCTTTGCCTGAGCACTGCTTTGCTGGGGCAGCACCCTGAAGGCCTCCTAGGGCCTTCTCTGCCCTAACCCAGGCGTGCCATTCGGCCCATGCGGGGAGCAAAGTTCCCCCTTGGCAGGGCTCAGCGTGTGGCCTGGCTGTGCTTTCACGGCTGGGAAAGGGCAGATCCTGAAGCTGGGTGCCCTCCTGTGAATGGGGCCTGGCGGGCAGAGCCGGCATTCCCGGGTGGGGATGGAGGAGATCTGGGGCCTTCAAGCTGCATGCACATCCCCTGTCTGGCTGCCCCTCTTGCTTTTTCTCTGCTGCCAAGCCTCTCACATCACACGTGGGTCTCATTGGAAGGAGCAGGCTGCTTGCCATTCTTGGGCAGGGAATCATCCCACACGGCCTCGTTTCCTCGCAGGGGAGTGCACACTGACCCAGAGCCTCCAGAGGAGCTGTAGGCTCTCCAGCCACAAAGGCCTGTAGCTGAGTCCATGACAGCCTGCTGCATGGAGGGCTTCTATGGGAGAGGGCCCTGCTTCCCTGGCAGGGGCTCCTTCTCACACTGCTTTCCGTGGGGAAACACTGCGTGTGCCAGGGGTCTCCTGTGTGCACAAAATCTCTCCCCAGTGCCTGAGGTGCAGGGAATCCTCTTTGGACACAGAGCAGTGTTCTAGGCAGACCTCCCATGCTGGGAGAGCCTCCACTTCCCCAGCTGTCCAACTGCCTCAGGAACACACTTCTAGGGAGTGTGGGTCTGGCAGGCAGAACGGCCCGAGTGAGGAGCTCGGGCCTTCAGCTGTGGACAGCTTTCCCACTGCCAAGCCTTGGAGGAGTTCGTGGAGGCTGGGGCCTGCAGCGTTTTCCATCAGAGAGCACTGGGTGCCCAAAGCCTCCCCTGTGGCTTGCGAGCCCCTTCCCACCCACACGCCCTTGGCACCCACTCTGTTGCCAGAGGGAAATCCTAAGCAGGACTCTCTAGCTTGTGCAGCCAGTGTGCCTCCTGCTTGGAAGTGGCCTCTGAAACTCATTTGGAGGGAGGCTTCTCCCATGCTTGTCAGCCAGCACGTGGTGCCATCGCTCCACCAGGGAACACTCTGCTTTGCCTTCAGCCATGGCTCGCTCTGCTGAGCTCTCTCTGCCTCAAGCAGAGACTCCAGGGTGCGTCCAGCCTACAGAAAGCAGAGTGCCTTTGCCTGAGCACTGCTTTGCTGGGGCAGCACCCTGAAGGCCTCCTAGGGCCTTCTCTGCCCTAACCCAGGCGTGCCATTCGGCCCATGCGGGGAGCAAAGTTCCCCCTTGGCAGGGCTCAGCGTGTGGCCTGGGTGTGCTTTCACGGCTGGGAAAGGGCAGATCCTGAAGCTGGGTGCCCTCCTGTGAATGGGGCCTGGCGGGCAGAGCCGGCATTCCCGGGTGGGGATGGAGGAGATCTGGGGCCTTCAAGCTGCATGCACATCCCCTGTCTGGCTGCCCCTCTTGCTTCTTCTCTGCTGCCAAGCCTCTCACACCACACGTGCGTCTCACTGGAAGGAGCATGCTGCTTGCCATTCTTGGGCAGGGAATCATCCCACACGGCCTCGTTTCCTCGCAGGGGAGTGCACACTGACCCAGAGCCTCCAGAGGAGCTGTAGGCTCTCCAGCCACAAAGGCCTGTAGCTGAGTCCATGACAGCCTGCTGCATGGAGGGCTTCTATGGGAGAGGGCCCTGCTTCCCTGGCAGGGGCTCCTTCTCACACTGCTTTCCGTGGGGAAACACTGCGTGTGCCAGGGGTCTCCTGTGTGCACAAAATCTCTCCCCAGTGCCTGAGGTGCAGGGAATCCTCTTTGGACACAGAGCAGTGTTCTAGGCAGACCTCCCATGCTGGGAGAGCCTCCACTTCCCCAGCTGTCCAACTGCCTCAGGAACACACTTCTAGGGAGTGTGGGTCTGGCAGGCAGAACGGCCCGAGTGAGGAGCTCGGGCCTTCAGCTGTGGACAGCTTTCCCACTGCCAAGCCTTGGAGGAGTTCGTGGAGGCTGGGGCCTGCAGCGTTTTCCATCGCAGAGCACTGGGTGCCCAAAGCCTCCCCTGTGGCTTGCGAGCCATTTCCCACCCACATGCCCTTGGCACCCACTCTGTTGCCAGAGGGAAGTCCTAAGCAGGACTCTCGAGCTTGTGCATCCAGAGTGCCTCCTGCTTGGAAATGGCCTCAGGAACTCCTTGGGAGTGAGGCTGCTCCCATGCTTGTCAGCCAGCAGATGGTGCCATCGCTCCACCAAAAAACTCTCTGCTTTGCCTTCAGCCAAGGCTCTCCCTGCTGAGCTCTCTCTGCCTCAAGCAGAGACTCCAGGGTGCGTCCAGCCTACAGAAAGCAGAGTGCCTTTGCCTGAGCACTGCTTTGCTGGGGCAGCACCCTGAAGGCCTCCTAGGGCCTTCTCTGCCCTAACCCAGGCGTGCCATTCGGCCCATGCGGGGAGCAAAGTTCACCCTTGGCAGGGCTCAGCGTGTGGGCTGTGTGTGGTTTCATGGCTGGGAAAGGGCAGATCCTGAAGCTGGGTGCCCTCCTGTGAATGGGGCCTGGCGGGCAGAGCCGGCATTCCCGGGTGGGGATGGAGGAGATCTGGGGCCTTCAAGCTGCATGCACATCCCCTGTCTGGCTGCCCCTCTTGCTTCTTCTCTGCTGCCAAGCCTCTCACACCACACGTGCGTCTCATTGGAAGGAGCAGGCTGCTTGCCATTCTTGGGCAGGGAATCATCCCACACGGCCTCGTTTCCTCGCAGGGGAGTGCACACTGACCCAGAGCCTCCAGAGGAGCTGTAGGCTCTCCAGCCACAAAGGCCTGTAGCTGAGTCCATGACAGCCTGCTGCATGGAGGGCTTCTCTGGGAGAGTGCCCTGCTTCCCTGGCAGGGGCTCCTTCTCACACTGCTTTCCGTGGGGAAACACTGCGTGTGCCAGGGGTCTCCTGTGTGCACAAAATCTCTCCCCAGTGCCTGAGGTGCAGGGAATCCTCTTTGGACACAGAGCAGTGTTCTAGCCAGACCTCCCATGCTGGGAGAGCCTCCACTTCCCCAGCTGTCCAACTGCCTCAGGAACACACTTCTAGGGAGTGTGGGTCTGGCAGGCAGTACGGCCCGAGTGAGGAGCTCGGGCCTTCAGCTGTGGACAGCTTTTCCACTGCCAAGCCTTGGAGGAGTTCGTGGAGGCTGGGGCCTGCAGCGTTTTCCATCAGAGAGCACTGGGTGCCCAAAGCCTCCCCTGTGGCTTGCGAGCCCTTTCCCACCCACATGCCCTTGGCACCCACTCTGTTGCCAGAGGGAAATCCTAAGCAGGACTCTCTAGCTTGTGTAGCCAGTGTGCCTCCTGCTTGGAAGTGGCCTCTGAAACTCATTTGGAGGGAGGCTTCTCCCATGCTTGTCAGCCAGCACATGGTGCCATCGCTCCACCAAAAAACTCTCTGCTTTGCCTTCAGCCATGGCTCTCCCTGCTGAGCTCTCTCTGCCTCAAGCAGAAACCCCAGTGTGCGTCCAGCCTCCAGAAAGCAGAGTGCCTTTGCCTGAGCACTGCTTTGCTGGGGCAGCACCCTGAAGGCCTCCTAGGGCCTTCTCTGCCCTAACCCAGGCGTGCCATTCGGCCCATGCGGGGAGCAACGTTCACCCTTGGCAGGGCTCAGCGTGTGGGCTGTGTGTGGTTTCATGGCTGGGAAAGGGCAGATCCTGAAGCTGGGTGCCCTCCTGTGAATGGGGCCTGGCGGGCAGAGCCGGCATTCCCGGGTGGGGATGGAGGAGATCTGGGGCCTTCAAGCTGCATGCACATCCCCTGTCTGGCTGCCCCTCTTGCTTCTTCTCTGCTGCCAAGCCTCTCACACCACACGTGCGTCTCATTGGAAGGAGCAGGCTGCTTGCCATTCTTGGGCAGGGAATCATCCCACACGGCCTCGTTTCCTCGAAGGGGAGTGCACACTGACCCAGAGCCTCCAGAGGAGCTGTAGGCTCTCCAGCCACAAAGGCCTGTAGCTGAGTCCATGACAGCCGGCTGCATGGAGGGCTTCTATGGGAGAGTGCCCTGCTTCCCTGGCAGGGGCTCCTTCTCACACTGCTTTCCGTGGGGAAACACTGCGTGTGCCAGGGGTCTCCTGTGTGCACAAAATCTCTCCCCAGTGCCTGAGGTGCAGGGAATCCTCTTTGGACACAGAGCAGTGTTCTAGGCAGACCTCCCATGCTGGGAGAGCCTCCACTTCCCCAGCTGTCCAACTGCCTCAGGAACACACTTCTAGGGAGTGTGGGTCTGGCAGGCAGAACGGCCCGAGTGAGGAGCTCGGGCCTTCAGCTGTGGACAGCTTTCCCACTGCCAAGCCTTGGAGGAGTTCGTGGAGGCTGGGGCCTGCAGCGTTTTCCATCAGAGAGCACTGGGTGCCCAAAGCCTCCCCTGTGGCTTGCGAGCCCCTTCCCACCCACACGCCCTTGGCACCCACTCTGTTGCCAGAGGGAAATCCTAAGCAGGACTCTCTAGCTTGTGCAGCCAGTGTGCCTCCTGCTTGGAAGTGGCCTCTGAAACTCATTTGGAGGGAGGCTTCTCCCATGCTTGTCAGCCAGCACATGGTGCCATCGCTCCACCAAAAAACTCTCTGCTTTGCCTTCAGCCATGGCTCTCCCTGCTGAGCTCTCTCTGCCTCAAGCAGAAACCCCAGTGTGCATCCAGCCTCCAGAAAGCAGAGTGTCTTTGCCTGAGCACTGCTTTGCTGGGGCAGCACCCTGAAGGCCTCCTAGGGCCTTCTCTGCCCTAACCCAGGCGTGCCATTCGGCCCATGCGGGGAGCAACGTTCACCCTTGGCAGGGCTCAGCGTGTGGGCTGTGTGTGGTTTCATGGCTGGGAAAGGGCAGATCCTGAAGCTGGGTGCCCTCCTGTGAATGGGGCCTGGCGGGCAGAGCCGGCATTCCCGGGTGGGGATGGAGGAGATCTGGGGCCTTCAAGCTGCATGCACATCCCCTGTCTGGCTGCCCCTCTTGCTTCTTCTCTGCTGCCAAGCCTCTCACACCACACGTGCGTCTCACTGGAAGGAGCATGCTGCTTGCCAGTCTTGGGCAGGGAATCATCCCACACGCCTCGATACCTCGCAGGGGAGTGCACACTGACCCAGAGCCTCCAGAGGAACTGCAGTCTCTCCAGCCACAAAGGCCTGTAGCCTAGTCCATGACGGCCTGTTGCATGGAGGGCTTCTATGGGAGAGGGCCATGCTTCCCTGGCAGGGGCTCCTTCTCACACTGCTTTCCATGGGGAAACACTGCATGTGCCAGGGATCTCCTGTGTGCACAAAATCTCTCCCCAGTGCCTGAGGTGCAGGGAATCCTCTTCGGACACAGAGCAATGTTCTAGGCAGAGCTCCCATGCTGGGAGAGCTGCCACTGCCCCGACTGTCCAACTGCCTCAGGAACACACTTCTAGGGAGTGTGGGTCTGGCAGGCAGAATGGTCCGAGTGAGGAGCTCGGGCCTTCGGCTGTGGACAGCTTTCCCACTGCCAAGCCTTGGAGGAGTTCGTGGAGGCTGGGGCCTGCAGCGTTTTCCATCGGAGAGCACTGGGTGCCCAAAGCCTCCCCTGTGGCTTGCAAGCCCCTTCCCACCCACAGGCCCTTGGCACCCACTCTGTTGCCAGAGGGAAGTCCTAAGCAGGACTCTCGAGCTTGTGCATCCAGAGTGCCTCCTGCTTGGAAATGGCCTCAGGAACTCCTTGGGAGTGAGGCTGCTCCCATGCTTGTCAGCCAGCAGATGGTGCCATCGCTCCACCAAAAAACTCTCTGCTTTGCCTTCAGCCAAGGCTCGCCCTGCTGAGCTCTCTCTGCCTCAAGCAGAGACTCCAGGGTGCGTCCAGCCTACAGAAAGCAGAGTGCCTTTGCCTGAGCACTGCTTTGCTGGGGCAGCACCCTGAAGGCCTCCTAGGGCCTTCTCTGCCCTAACCCAGGCGTGCCATTCGGCCCATGCGGGGAGCAAAGTTCCCCCTTGGCAGGGCTCAGCGTGTGGCCTGGGTGTGCTTTCACGGCTGGGAAAGGGCAGATCCTGAAGCTGGGTGCCCTCCTGTGAATGGGGCCTGGCGGGCAGAGCCGGCATTCCCGGGTGGGGATGGAGGAGATCTGGGGCCTTCAAGCTGCATGCACATCCCCTGTCTGGCTGCCCCTCTTGCTTCTTCTCTGCTGCCAAGCCTCTCACACCACACGTGCGTCTCACTGGAAGGAGCATGCTGCTTGCCATTCTTGGGCAGGGAATCATCCCACACGGCCTCGTTTCCTCGCAGGGGAGTGCACACTGACCCAGAGCCTCCAGAGGAGCTGTAGGCTCTCCAGCCACAAAGGCCTGTAGCTGAGTCCATGACAGCCTGCTGCATGGAGGGCTTCTATGGGAGAGGGCCCTGCTTCCCTGGCAGGGGCTCCTTCTCACACTGCTTTCCGTGGGGAAACACTGCGTGTGCCAGGGGTCTCCTGTGTGCACAAAATCTCTCCCCAGTGCCTGAGGTGCAGGGAATCCTCTTTGGACACAGAGCAGTGTTCTAGGCAGACCTCCCATGCTGGGAGAGCCTCCACTTCCCCAGCTGTCCAACTGCCTCAGGAACACACTTCTAGGGAGTGTGGGTCTGGCAGGCAGAACGGCCCGAGTGAGGAGCTCGGGCCTTCAGCTGTGGACAGCTTTCCCACTGCCAAGCCTTGGAGGAGTTCGTGGAGGCTGGGGCCTGCAGCGTTTTCCATCGCAGAGCACTGGGTGCCCAAAGCCTCCCCTGTGGCTTGCGAGCCCTTTCCGACCCACATGCCCTTGGCACCCACTCTGTTGCCAGAGGGAAGTCCTAAGCAGGACTCTCGAGCTTGTGCATCCAGAGTGCCTCCTGCTTGGAAATGGCCTCAGGAACTCCTTGGGAGTGAGGCTGCTCCCATGCTTGTCAGCCAGCAGATGGTGCCATCGCTCCACCAAAAAACTCTCTGCTTTGCCTTCAGCCAAGGCTCTCCCTGCTGAGCTCTCTCTGCCTCAAGCAGAGACTCCAGGGTGCGTCCAGCCTACAGAAAGCAGAGTGCCTTTGCCTGAGCACTGCTTTGCTGGGGCAGCACCCTGAAGGCCTCCTAGGGCCTTCTCTGCCCTAACCCAGGCGTGCCATTCGGCCCATGCGGGGAGCAAAGTTCCCCCTTGGCAGGGCTCAGCGTGTGGCCTAGGTGTGCTTTCACGGCTGGGAAAGGGCAGATCCTGCAGCTGGGTGCCCTCCTGTGAATGGGGCCTGGCGGGCAGAGCCGGCATTCCCGGGTGGGGATGGAGGAGATCTGGGGCCTTCAAGCTGCATGCACATCCCCTGTCTGGCTGCCCCTCTTGCTTTTTCTCTGCTGCCAAGCCTCTCACATCACACGTGGGTCTCATTGGAAGGAGCAGGCTGCTTGCCATTCTTGGGCAGGGAATCATCCCACACGGCCTCGTTTCCTCGCAGGGGAGTGCACACTGACCCAGAGCCTCCAGAGGAGCTGTAGGCTCTCCAGCCACAAAGGCCTGTAGCTGAGTCCATGACAGCCTGCTGCATGGAGGGCTTCTATGGGAGAGGGCCCTGCTTCCCTGGCAGGGGCTCCTTCTCACACTGCTTTCCGTGGGGAAACACTGCGTGTGCCAGGGGTCTCCTGTGTGCACAAAATCTCTCCCCAGTGCCTGAGGTGCAGGGAATCCTCTTTGGACACAGAGCAGTGTTCTAGGCAGACCTCCCATGCTGGGAGAGCCTCCACTTCCCCAGCTGTCCAACTGCCTCAGGAACACACTTCTAGGGAGTGTGGGTCTGGCAGGCAGAACGGCCCGAGTGAGGAGCTCGGGCCTTCAGCTGTGGACAGCTTTCCCACTGCCAAGCCTTGGAGGAGTTCGTGGAGGCTGGGGCCTGCAGCGTTTTCCATCAGAGAGCACTGGGTGCCCAAAGCCTCCCCTGTGGCTTGCGAGCCCCTTCCCACCCACACGCCCTTGGCACCCACTCTGTTGCCAGAGGGAAATCCTAAGCAGGACTCTCTAGCTTGTGCAGCCAGTGTGCCTCCTGCTTGGAAGTGGCCTCTGAAACTCATTTGGAGGGAGGCTTCTCCCATGCTTGTCAGCCAGCACGTGGTGCCATCGCTCCACCAGGGAACACTCTGCTTTGCCTTCAGCCATGGCTCGCTCTGCTGAGCTCTCTCTGCCTCAAGCAGAAACCCCAGTGTGCGTCCAGCCTCCAGAAAGCAGAGTGCCTTTGCCTGAGCACTGCTTTGCAGGGGCAGCACCCTGAAGGCCTCCTAGGGCCTTCTCTGCCCTAACCCAGTCGTGCCATTCGGCCCATGCGGGGAGCAACGTTCACCCTTGGCAGGGCTCAGCGTGTGGGCTGTGTGTGGTTTCATGGCTGGGAAAGGGCAGATCCTGAAGCTGGGTGCCCTCCTGTGAATGGGGCCTGGCGGGCAGAGCCGGCATTCCCGGGTGGGGATGGAGGAGATCTGGGGCCTTCAAGCTGCATGCACATCCCCTGTCTGGCTGCCCCTCTTGCTTCTTCTCTGCTGCCAAGCCTCTCACACCACACGTGCGTCTCATTGGAAGGAGCAGGCTGCTTGCCATTCTTGGGCAGGGAATCATCCCACACGGCCTCGTTTCCTCGCAGGGGAGTGCACACTGACCCAGAGCCTCCAGAGGAGCTGTAGGCTCTCCAGCCACAAAGGCCTGTAGCTGAGTCCATGACAGCCTGCTGCATGGAGGGCTTCTCTGGGAGAGTGCCCTGCTTCCCTGGCAGGGGCTCCTTCTCACACTGCTTTCCGTGGGGAAACACTGCGTGTGCCAGGGGTCTCCTGTGTGCACAAAATCTCTCTCCAGTGCCTGAGGTGCAGGGAATCCTCTTTGGACACAGAGCAGTGTTCTAGGCAGACCTCCCATGCTGGGAGAGCCTCCACTTCCCCAGCTGTCCAACTGCCTCAGGAACACACTTCTAGGGAGTGTGGGTCTGGCAGGCAGAACGGCCCGAGTGAGGAGCTCGGGCCTTCAGCTGTGGACAGCTTTCCCTCTGCCAAGCCTTGGAGGAGTTCGTGGAGGCTGGGGCCTGCAGCGTTTTCCATCAGAGAGCACTGGGTGCCCAAAGCCTCCCCTGTGGCTTGCGAGCCCCTTCCCACCCACACGCCCTTGGCACCCACTCTGTTGCCAGAGGGAAATCCTAAGCAGGACTCTCTAGCTTGTGCAGCCAGTGTGCCTCCTGCTTGGAACTGGCCTCTGAAACTCATTTGGAGGGAGGCTTCTCCCATGCTTGTCAGCCAGCACATGGTGCCATCGCTTCACCAAAAAACTCTCTGCTTTGCCTTCAGCCATGGCTCTCCCTGCTGAGCTCTCTCTGCCTCAAGCAGAAACCCCAGTGTGCATCCAGCCTCCAGAAAGCAGAGTGTCTTTGCCTGAGCACTGCTTTGCTGGGGCAGCACCCTGAAGGCCTCCTAGGGCCTTCTCTGCCCTAACCCAGGCGTGCCATTCGGCCCATGCGGGGAGCAACGTTCACCCTTGGCAGGGCTCAGCGTGTGGGCTGTGTGTGGTTTCATGGCTGGGAAAGGGCAGAACCTGAAGCTGGGTGCCCTCCTGTGAATGGGGCCTGGCGGGCAGAGCCGGCATTCCCGGGGGGAATGGAGGAGATCTGGGGCCTTCAAGCTGCATGCACATCCCCTGTCTGGCTGCCCCTCTTGCTTCTTCTCTGCTGCCAAGCCTCTCACACCACACGTGCGTCTCATTGGAAGGAGCAGGCTGCTTGCCATTCTTGGGCAGGGAATCATCCCACACGGCCTCGTTTCCTCGAAGGGGAGTGCACACTGACCCAGAGCCTCCAGAGGAGCTGTAGGCTCTCCAGCCACAAAGGCCTGTAGCTGAGTCCATGACAGCCTGCTGCATGGAGGGCTTCTATGGGAGAGTGCCCTGCTTCCCTGGCAGGGGCTCCTTCTCACACTGCTTTCCGTGGGGAAACACTGCGTGTGCCAGGGGTCTCCTGTGTGCACAAAATCTCTCCCCAGTGCCTGAGGTGCAGGGAATCCTCTTTGGACACAGAGCAGTGTTCTAGCCAGACCTCCCATGCTGGGAGAGCCTCCACTTCCCCAGCTGTCCAACTGCCTCAGGAACACACTTCTAGGGAGTGTGGGTCTGGCAGGCAGTACGGCCCGAGTGAGGAGCTCGGGCCTTCAGCTGTGGACAGCTTTTCCACTGCCAAACCTTGGAGGAGTTCGTGGAGGCTGGGGCCTGCAGCGTTTTCCATCAGAGAGCACTGGGTGCCCAAAGCCTCCCCTGTGGCTTGCGAGCCCTTTCCCACCCACATGCCCTTGGCACCCACTCTGTTGCCAGAGGGAAATCCTAAGCAGGACTCTCTAGCTTGTGTAGCCAGTGTGCCTCCTGCTTGGAAGTGGCCTCTGAAACTCATTTGGAGGGAGGCTTCTCCCATGCTTGTCAGCCAGCACATGGTGCCATCGCTCCACCAAAAAACTCTCTGCTTTGCCTTCAGCCATGGCTCTCCCTGCTGAGCTCTCTCTGCCTCAAGCAGAAACCCCAGTGTGCATCCAGCCTCCAGAAAGCAGAGTGCCTTTGCCTGAGCACTGCTTTGCTGGGGCAGCACCCTGAAGGCCTCCTAGGGCCTTCTCTGCCCTAACCCAGGCGTGCCATTCGGCCCATGCGGGGAGCAACGTTCACCCTTGGCAGGGCTCAGCGTGTGGGCTGTGTGTGGTTTCATGGCTGGGAAAGGGCAGATCCTGAAGCTGGGTGCCCTCCTGTGAATGGGGCCTGGCGGGCAGAGCCGGCATTCCCGGGTGGGGATGGAGGAGATCTGGGGCCTTCAAGCTGCATGCACATCCCCTGTCTGGCTGCCCCTCTTGCTTCTTCTCTGCTGCCAAGCCTCTCACACCACACGTGCGTCTCATTGGAAGGAGCAGGCTGCTTGCCATTCTTGGGCAGGGAATCATCCCACACGGCCTCGTTTCCTCGAAGGGGAGTGCACACTGACCCAGAGCCTCCAGAGGAGCTGTAGGCTCTCCAGCCACAAAGGCCTGTAGCTGAGTCCATGGCAGCCGGCTGCATGGAGGTCTTCTATGGGAGAGTGCCCTGCTTCCCTGGCAGGGGCTCCTTCTCACACTGCTTTCCGTGGGGAAACACTGCGTGTGCCAGGGGTCTCCTGTGTGCACAAAATCTCTCCCCAGTGCCTGAGGTGCAGGGAATCCTCTTTGGACACAGAGCAGTGTTCTAGGCAGACCTCCCATGCTGGGAGAGCCTCCACTTCCCCAGCTGTCCAAATGCCTCAGGAACACACTTCTAGGGAGTGTGGGTCTGGCAGGCAGAACGGCCCGAGTGAGGAGCTCGGGCCTTCAGCTGTGGACAGCTTTCCCACTGCCAAGCCTTGGAGGAGTTCGTGGAGGCTGGGGCCTGCAGCGTTTTCCATCAGAGAGCACTGGGTGCCCAAAGCCTCCCCTGTGGCTTGCGAGCCCCTTCCCACCCACACGCCCTTGGCACCCACTCTGTTGCCAGAGGGAAATCCTAAGCAGGACTCTCTAGCTTGTGCAGCCAGTGTGCCTCCTGCTTGGAAGTGGCCTCTGAAACTCATTTGGAGGGAGGCTTCTCCCATGCTTGTCAGCCAGCACATGGTGCCATCGCTCCACCAAAAAACTCTCTGCTTTGCCTTCAGCCATGGCTCTCCCTGCTGAGCTCTCTCTGCCTCAAGCAGAAACCCCAGTGTGCATCCAGCCTCCAGAAAGCAGAGTGTCTTTGCCTGAGCACTGCTTTGCTGGGGCAGCACCCTGAAGGCCTCCTAGGGCCTTCTCTGCCCTAACCCAGGCGTGCCATTCGGCCCATGCGGGGAGCAACGTTCACCCTTGGCAGGGCTCAGCGTGTGGGCTGTGTGTGGTTTCATGGCTGGGAAAGGGCAGATCCTGAAGCTGGGTGCCCTCCTGTGAATGGGGCCTGGCGGGCAGAGCCGGCATTCCCGGGTGGGGATGGAGGAGATCTGGGGCCTTCAAGCTGCATGCACATCCCTTGTCTGGCTGCCCCTCTTGCTTCTTCTCTGCTGCCAAGCCTCTCACACCACACGTGCGTCTCACTGGAAGGAGCATGCTGCTTGCCAGTCTTGGGCAGGGAATCATCCCACACGCCTCGTTACCTCGCAGGGGAGTGCACACTGACCCAGAGCCTCCAGAGGAACTGCAGTCTCTCCAGCCACAAAGGCCTGTAGCCTAGTCCATGACGGCCTGTTGCATGGAGGGCTTCTATGGGAGAGGGCCATGCTTCCCTGGCAGGGGCTCCTTCTCACACTGCTTTCCATGGGGAAACACTGCATGTGCCAGGGATCTCCTGTGTGCACAAAATCTCTCCCCAGTGCCTGAGGTGCAGGGAATCCTCTTCGGACACAGAGCAATGTTCTAGGCAGAGCTCCCATGCTGGGAGAGCTGCCACTGCCCCGACTGTCCAACTGCCTCAGGAACACACTTCTAGGGAGTGTGGGTCTGGCAGGCAGAATGGTCCGAGTGAGGAGCTCGGGCCTTCGGCTGTGGACAGCTTTCCCACTGCCAAGCCTTGGAGGAGTTCGTGGAGGCTGGGGCCTGCAGCGTTTTCCATCGGAGAGCACTGGGTGCCCAAAGCCTCCCCTGTGGCTTGCAAGCCCCTTCCCACCCACAGGCCCTTGGCACCCACTCTGTTGCCAGAGGGAAGTCCTAAGCAGGACTCTCGAGCTTGTGCATCCAGAGTGCCTCCTGCTTGGAAATGGCCTCAGGAACTCCTTGGGAGTGAGGCTGCTCCCATGCTTGTCAGCCAGCAGATGGTGCCATCGCTCCACCAAAATACTCTCTGCTTTGCCTTCAGCCAAGGCTCGCCCTGCTGAGCTCTCTCTGCCTCAAGCAGAGACTCCAGGGTGCGTCCAGCCTACAGAAAGCGGAGTGCCTTTGCCTGAGCACTGCTTTGCTGGGGCAGCACCCTGAAGGCCTCCTAGGGCCTTCTCTGCCCTAACCCAGGCGTGCCATTCGGCCCATGCGGGGAGCAAAGTTCCCCCTTGGCAGGGCTCAGCGTGTGGCCTGGGTGTGCTTTCACGGCTGGGAAAGGGCAGATCCTGAAGCTGGGTGCCCTCCTGTGAATGGGGCCTGGCGGGCAGAGCCGGCATTCCCGGGTGGGGATGGAGGAGATCTGGGGCCTTCAAGCTGCATGCACATCCCCTGTCTGGCTGCCCCTCTTGCTTCTTCTCTGCTGCCAAGCCTCTCACACCACACGTGCGTCTCACTGGAAGGAGCATGCTGCTTGCCAGTCTTGGGCAGGGAATCATCCCACACGCCTCGTTACCTCGCAGGGGAGTGCACACTGACCCAGAGCCTCCAGAGGAACTGCAGTCTCTCCAGCCACAAAGGCCTGTAGCCTAGTCCATGACGGCCTGTTGCATGGAGGGCTTCTATGGGAGAGGGCCATGCTTCCCTGGCAGGGGCTCCTTCTCACACTGCTTTCCATGGGGAAACACTGCATGTGCCAGGGATCTCCTGTGTGCACAAAATCTCTCCCCAGTGCCTGAGGTGCAGGGAATCCTCTTCGGACACAGAGCAATGTTCTAGGCAGAGCTCCCATGCTGGGAGAGCTGCCACTGCCCCGACTGTCCAACTGCCTCAGGAACACACTTCTAGGGAGTGTGGGTCTGGCAGGCAGAATGGTCCGAGTGAGGAGCTCGGGCCTTCAGCTGTGGACAGCTTTCCCACTGCCAAGCCTTGGAGGAGTTCGTGGAGGCTGGGGCCTGCAGCGTTTTCCATCGCAGAGCACTGGGTGCCCAAAGCCTCCCCTGTGGCTTGCAAGCCCCTTCCCACCCACAGGCCCTTGGCACCCACTCTGTTGCCAGAGGGAAGTCCTAAGCAGGACTCTCGAGCTTGTGCATCCAGAGTGCCTCCTGCTTGGAAATGGCCTCAGGAACTCCTTGGGAGTGAGGCTGCTCCCATGCTTGTCAGCCAGCAGATGGTGCCATCGCTCCACCAAAAAAATCTCTGCTTTGCCTTCAGCCAAGGCTCGCTCTGCTGAGCTCTCTCTGCCTCAAGCAGAAACCCCAGTGTGCGTCCAGCCTCCAGAAAGCAGAGTGCCTTTGCCTGAGCACTGCTTTGCAGGGGCAGCACCCTGAAGGCCTCCTAGGGCCTTCTCTGCCCTAACCCAGGCGTGCCATTCGGCCCATGCGGGGAGCAACGTTCACCCTTGGCAGGGCTCAGCGTGTGGGCTGTGTGTGGTTTCATGGCTGGGAAAGGGCAGATCCTGAAGCTGGGTGCCCTCCTGTGAATGGGGCCTGGCGGGCAGAGCCGGCATTCCCGGGTGGGGATGGAGGAGATCTGGGGCCTTCAAGCTGCATGCACATCCCCTGTCTGGCTGCCCCTCTTGCTTCTTCTCTGCTGCCAAGCCTCTCACACCACACGTGCGTCTCATTGGAAGGAGCAGGCTGCTTGCCATTCTTGGGCAGGGAATCATCCCACACGGCCTCGTTTCCTCGCAGGGGAGTGCACACTGACCCAGAGCCTCCAGAGGAGCTGTAGGCTCTCCAGCCACAAAGGCCTGTAGCTGAGTCCATGACAGCCTGCTGCATGGAGGGCTTCTCTGGGAGAGTGCCCTGCTTCCCTGGCAGGGGCTCCTTCTCACACTGCTTTCCGTGGGGAAACACTGCGTGTGCCAGGGGTCTCCTGTGTGCACAAAATCTCTCTCCAGTGCCTGAGGTGCAGGGAATCCTCTTCGGACACAGAGCAGTGTTCTAGGCAGACCTCCCATGCTGGGAGAGCCTCCACTTCCCCAGCTGTCCAACTGCCTCAGGAACACACTTCTAGGGAGTGTGGGTCTGGCAGGCAGAACGGCCCGAGTGAGGAGCTCGGGCCTTCAGCTGTGGACAGCTTTCCCTCTGCCAAGCCTTGGAGGAGTTCGTGGAGGCTGGGGCCTGCAGCGTTTTCCATCAGAGAGCACTGGGTGCCCAAAGCCTCCCCTGTGGCTTGCGAGCCCCTTCCCACCCACACGCCCTTGGCACCCACTCTGTTGCCAGAGGGAAATCCTAAGCAGGACTCTCTAGCTTGTGCAGCCAGTGTGCCTCCTGCTTGGAACTGGCCTCTGAAACTCATTTGGATGGAGGCTTCTCCCATGCTTGTCAGCCAGCACATGGTGCCATCGCTTCACCAAAAAACTCTCTGCTTTGCCTTCAGCCATGGCTCTCCCTGCTGAGCTCTCTCTGCCTCAAGCAGAAACCCCAGTGTGCATCCAGCCTCCAGAAAGCAGAGTGTCTTTGCCTGAGCACTGCTTTGCTGGGGCAGCACCCTGAAGGCCTCCTAGGGCCTTCTCTGCCCTAACCCAGGCGTGCCATTCGGCCCATGCGGGGAGCAACGTTCACCCTTGGCAGGGCTCAGCGTGTGGGCTGTGTGTGGTTTCATGGCTGGGAAAGGGCAGATCCTGAAGCTGGGTGCCCTCCTGTGAATGGGGCCTGGCGGGCAGAGCCGGCATTCCCGGGGGGAATGGAGGAGATCTGGGGCCTTCAAGCTGCATGCACATCCCCTGTCTGGCTGCCCCTCTTGCTTCTTCTCTGCTGCCAAGCCTCTCACACCACACGTGCGTCTCATTGGAAGGAGCAGGCTGCTTGCCATTCTTGGGCAGGGAATCATCCCACACGGCCTCGTTTCCTCGCAGGGGAGTGCACACTGACCCAGAGCCTCCAGAGGAGCTGTAGGCTCTCCAGCCACAAAGGCCTGTAGCTGAGTCCATGACAGCCTGCTGCATGGAGGGCTTCTCTGGGAGAGTGCCCTGCTTCCCTGGCAGGGGCTCCTTCTCACACTGCTTTCCGTGGGGAAACACTGCGTGTGCCAGGGGTCTCCTGTGTGCACAAAATCTCTCTCCAGTGCCTGAGGTGCAGGGAATCCTCTTCGGACACAGAGCAGTGTTCTAGGCAGACCTCCCATGCTGGGAGAGCCTCCACTTCCCCAGCTGTCCAACTGCCTCAGGAACACACTTCTAGGGAGTGTGGGTCTGGCAGGCAGAACGGCCCGAGTGAGGAGCTCGGGCCTTCAGCTGTGGACAGCTTTCCCTCTGCCAAGCCTTGGAGGAGTTCGTGGAGGCTGGGGCCTGCAGCGTTTTCCATCAGAGAGCACTGGGTGCCCAAAGCCTCCCCTGTGGCTTGCGAGCCCCTTCCCACCCACACGCCCTTGGCACCCACTCTGTTGCCAGAGGGAAATCCTAAGCAGGACTCTCTAGCTTGTGCAGCCAGTGTGCCTCCTGCTTGGAACTGGCCTCTGAAACTCATTTGGATGGAGGCTTCTCCCATGCTTGTCAGCCAGCACATGGTGCCATCGCTTCACCAAAAAACTCTCTGCTTTGCCTTCAGCCATGGCTCTCCCTGCTGAGCTCTCTCTGTCCTCAAGCAGAAACCCCAGTGTGCATCCAGCCTCCAGAAAGCAGAGTGTCTTTGCCTGAGCACTGCTTTGCTGGGGCAGCACCCTGAAGGCCTCCTAGGGCCTTCTCTGCCCTAACCCAGGCGTGCCATTCGGCCCATGCGGGGAGCAACGTTCACCCTTGGCAGGGCTCAGCGTGTGGGCTGTGTGTGGTTTCATGGCTGGGAAAGGGCAGATCCTGAAGCTGGGTGCCCTCCTGTGAATGGGGCCTGGCGGGCAGAGCCGGCATTCCGGGGGGAATGGAGGAGATCTGGGGCCTTCAAGCTGCATGCACATCCCCTGTCTGGCTGCCCCTCTTGCTTCTTCTCTGCTGCCAAGCCTCTCACACCACACGTGCGTCTCATTGGAAGGAGCAGGCTGCTTGCCATTCTTGGGCAGGGAATCATCCCACACGGCCTCGTTTCCTCGAAGGGGAGTGCACACTGACCCAGAGCCTCCAGAGGAGCTGTAGGCTCTCCAGCCACAAAGGCCTGTAGCTGAGTCCATGACAGCCTGCTGCATGGAGGGCTTCTATGGGAGAGTGCCCTGCTTCCCTGGCAGGGGCTCCTTCTCACACTGCTTTCCGTGGGGAAACACTGCGTGTGCCAGGGGTCTCCTGTGTGCACAAAATCTCTCCCCAGTGCCTGAGGTGCAGGGAATCCTCTTTGGACACAGAGCAGTGTTCTAGGCAGACCTCCCATGCTGGGAGAGCCTCCACTTCCCCAGCTGTCCAACTGCCTCAGGAACACACTTCTAGGGAGTGTGGGTCTGGCAGGCAGAACGGCCCGAGTGAGGAGCTCGGGCCTTCAGCTGTGGACAGCTTTCCCACTGCCAAGCCTTGGAGGAGTTCGTGGAGGCTGGGGCCTGCAGCGTTTTCCATCAGAGAGCACTGGGTGCCCAAAGCCTCCCCTGTGGCTTGCGAGCCCCTTCCCACCCACACGCCCTTGGCACCCACTCTGTTGCCAGAGGGAAATCCTAAGCAGGACTCTCTAGCTTGTGCAGCCAGTGTGCCTCCTGCTTGGAAGTGGCCTCTGAAACTCATTTGGAGGGAGGCTTCTCCCATGCTTGTCAGCCAGCACATGGTGCCATCGCTCCACCAAAAAACTCTCTGCTTTGCCTTCAGCCATGGCTCTCCCTGCTGAGCTCTCTCTGCCTCAAGCAGAAACCCCAGTGTGCATCCAGCCTCCAGAAAGCAGAGTGTCTTTGCCTGAGCACTGCTTTGCTGGGGCAGCACCCTGAAGGCCTCCTAGGGCCTTCTCTGCCCTAACCCAGGCGTGCCATTCGGCCCATGCGGGGAGCAACGTTCACCCTTGGCAGGGCTCAGCGTGTGGGCTGTGTGTGGTTTCATGGCTGGGAAAGGGCAGATCCTGAAGCTGGGTGCCCTCCTGTGAATGGGGCCTGGCGGGCAGAGCCGGCATTCCCGGGTGGGGATGGAGGAGATCTGGGGCCTTCAAGCTGCATGCACATCCCCTGTCTGGCTGCCCCTCTTGCTTCTTCTCTGCTGCCAAGCCTCTCACACCACACGTGCGTCTCACTGGAAGGAGCATGCTGCTTGCCAGTCTTGGGCAGGGAATCATCCCACACGCCTCGTTACCTCGCAGGGGAGTGCACACTGACCCAGAGCCTCCAGAGGAACTGCAGTCTCTCCAGCCACAAAGGCCTGTAGCCTAGTCCATGACGGCCTGTTGCATGGAGGGCTTCTATGGGAGAGGGCCATGCTTCCCTGGCAGGGGCTCCTTCTCACACTGCTTTCCATGGGGAAACACTGCATGTGCCAGGGATCTCCTGTGTGCACAAAATCTCTCCCCAGTGCCTGAGGTGCAGGGAATCCTCTTCGGACACAGAGCAATGTTCTAGGCAGAGCTCCCATGCTGGGAGAGCTGCCACTGCCCCGACTGTCCAACTGCCTCAGGAACACACTTCTAGGGAGTGTGGGTCTGGCAGGCAGAATGGTCCGAGTGAGGAGCTCGGGCCTTCGGCTGTGGACAGCTTTCCCACTGCCAAGCCTTGGAGGAGTTCGTGGAGGCTGGGGCCTGCAGCGTTTTCCATCGGAGAGCACTGGGTGCCCAAAGCCTCCCCTGTGGCTTGCAAGCCCCTTCCCACCCACAGGCCCTTAGCACCCACTCTGTTGCCAGAGGGAAGTCCTAAGCAGGACTCTCGAGCTTGTGCATCCAGAGTGCCTCCTGCTTGGAAATGGCCTCAGGAACTCCTTGGGAGTGAGGCTGCTCCCATGCTTGTCAGCCAGCAGATGGTGCCATCGCTCCACCAAAAAACTCTCTGCTTTGCCTTCAGCCAAGGCTCGCCCTGCTGAGCTCTCTCTGCCTCAAGCAGAGACTCCAGGGTGCGTCCAGCCTACAGAAAGCAGAGTGCCTTTGCCTGAGCACTGCTTTGCTGGGGCAGCACCCTGAAGGCCTCCTAGGGCCTTCTCTGCCCTAACCCAGGCGTGCCATTCGGCCCATGCGGGGAGCAAAGTTCCCCCTTGGCAGGGCTCAGCGTGTGGCCTGGGTGTGCTTTCACGGCTGGGAAAGGGCAGATCCTGAAGCTGGGTGCCCTCCTGTGAATGGGGCCTGGCGGGCAGAGCCGGCATTCCCGGGTGGGGATGGAGGAGATCTGGGGCCTTCAAGCTGCATGCACATCCCCTGTCTGGCTGCCCCTCTTGCTTCTTCTCTGCTGCCAAGCCTCTCACACCACACGTGCGTCTCACTGGAAGGAGCATGCTGCTTGCCAGTCTTGGGCAGGGAATCATCCCACACGCCTCGTTACCTCGCAGGGGAGTGCACACTGACCCAGAGCCTCCAGAGGAACTGCAGTCTCTCCAGCCACAAAGGCCTGTAGCCTAGTCCATGACGGCCTGTTGCATGGAGGGCTTCTATGGGAGAGGGCCATGCTTCCCTGGCAGGGGCTCCTTCTCACACTGCTTTCCATGGGGAAACACTGCATGTGCCAGGGGTCTCCTGTGTGCACAAAATCTCTCTCCAGTGCCTGAGGTGCAGGGAATCCTCTTTGGACACAGAGCAGTGTTCTAGGCAGACCTCCCATGCTGGGAGAGCCTCCACTTCCCCAGCTGTCCAACTGCCTCAGGAACACACTTCTAGGGAGTGTGGGTCTGGCAGGCAGAATGGTCCGAGTGAGGAGCTCGGGCCTTCAGCTGTGGACAGCTTTCCCACTGCCAAGCCTTGGAGGAGTTCGTGGAGGCTGGGGCCTGCAGCGTTTTCCATCGCAGAGCACTGGGTGTCCAAAGCCTCCCCTGTGGCTTGCAAGCCCCTTCCCACCCACAGGCCCTTGGCACCCACTCTGTTGCCAGAGGGAAGTCCTAAGCAGGACTCTCGAGCTTGTGCATCCAGAGTGCCTCCTGCTTGGAAATGGCCTCAGGAACTCCTTGGGAGTGAGGCTGCTCCCATGCTTGTCAGCCAGCAGATGGTGCCATCGCTCCACCAAAAAACTCTCTGCTTTGCCTTTAGCCAAGGCTCGCCCTGCTGAGCTCTCTCTGCCTCAAGCAGAGACTCCAGGGTGCGTCCAGCCTACAGAAAGCAGAGTGCCTTTGCCTGAGCACTGCTTTGCTGGGGCAGCACCCTGAAGGCCTCCTAGGGCCTTCTCTGCCCTAACCCAGGCGTGCCATTCGGCCCATGCGGGGAGCAAAGTTCCCCCTTGGCAGGGCTCAGCGTGTGGCCTGGCTGTGCTTTCACGGCTGGGAAAGGGCAGATCCTGAAGCTGGGTGCCCTCCTGTGAATGGGGCCTGGCGGGCAGAGCCGGCATTCCCGGGTGGGGATGGAGGAGATCTGGGGCCTTCAAGCTGCATGCACATCCCCTGTCTGGCTGCCCCTCTTGCTTTTTCTCTGCTGCCAAGCCTCTCACATCACACGTGGGTCTCATTGGAAGGAGCAGGCTGCTTGCCATTCTTGGGCAGGGAATCATCCCACACGGCCTCGTTTCCTCGCAGGGGAGTGCACACTGACCCAGAGCCTCCAGAGGAGCTGTAGGCTCTCCAGCCACAAAGGCCTGTAGCTGAGTCCATGACAGCCTGCTGCATGGAGGGCTTCTATGGGAGAGGGCCCTGCTTCCCTGGCAGGGGCTCCTTCTCACACTGCTTTCCGTGGGGAAACACTGCGTGTGCCAGGGGTCTCCTGTGTGCACAAAATCTCTCCCCAGTGCCTGAGGTGCAGGGAATCCTCTTTGGACACAGAGCAGTGTTCTAGGCAGACCTCCCATGCTGGGAGAGCCTCCACTTCCCCAGCTGTCCAACTGCCTCAGGAACACACTTCTAGGGAGTGTGGGTCTGGCAGGCAGAACGGCCCGAGTGAGGAGCTCGGGCCTTCAGCTGTGGACAGCTTTCCCACTGCCAAGCCTTGGAGGAGTTCGTGGAGGCTGGGGCCTGCAGCGTTTTCCATCGCAGAGCACTGGGTGCCCAAAGCCTCCCCTGTGGCTTGCAAGCCCCTTCCCACCCACAGGCCCTTGGCACCCACTCTGTTGCCAGAGGGAAGTCCTAAGCAGGACTCTCGAGCTTGTGCATCCAGAGTGCCTCCTGCTTGGAAATGGCCTCAGGAACTCCTTGGGAGTGAGGCTGCTCCCATGCTTGTCAGCCAGCAGATGGTGCCATCGCTCCACCAAAAAACTCTCTGCTTTGCCTTCAGCCAAGGCTCGCCCTGCTGAGCTCTCTCTGCCTCAAGCAGAGACTCCAGGGTGCGTCCAGCCTACAGAAAGCAGAGTGCCTTTGCCTGAGCACTGCTTTGCTGGGGCAGCACCCTGAAGGCCTCCTAGGGCCTTCTCTGCCCTAACCCAGGCGTGCCATTCGGCCCATGCGGGGAGCAAAGTTCCCCCTTGGCAGGGCTCAGCGTGTGGCCTAGGTGTGCTTTCACGGCTGGGAAAGGGCAGATCCTGAAGCTGGGTGCCCTCCTGTGAATGGGGCCTGGCGGGCAGAGCCGGCATTCCCGGGTGGGGATGGAGGAGATCTGGGGCCTTCAAGCTGCATGCACATCCCCTGTCTGGCTGCCCCTCTTGCTTTTTCTCTGCTGCCAAGCCTCTCACATCACACGTGGGTCTCATTGGAAGGAGCAGGCTGCTTGCCATTCTTGGGCAGGGAATCATCCCACACGGCCTCGTTTCCTCGCAGGGGAGTGCACACTGACCCAGAGCCTCCAGAGGAGCTGTAGGCTCTCCAGCCACAAAGGCCTGTAGCTGAGTCCATGACAGCCTGCTGCATGGAGGGCTTCTATGGGAGAGGGCCCTGCTTCCCTGGCAGGGGCTCCTTCTCACACTGCTTTCCGTGGGGAAACACTGCGTGTGCCAGGGGTCTCCTGTGTGCACAAAATCTCTCCCCAGTGCCTGAGGTGCAGGGAATCCTCTTTGGACACAGAGCAGTGTTCTAGGCAGACCTCCCATGCTGGGAGAGCCTCCACTTCCCCAGCTGTCCAACTGCCTCAGGAACACACTTCTAGGGAGTGTGGGTCTGGCAGGCAGAACGGCCCGAGTGAGGAGCTCGGGCCTTCAGCTGTGGACAGCTTTCCCACTGCCAAGCCTTGGAGGAGTTCGTGGAGGCTGGGGCCTGCAGCGTTTTCCATCAGAGAGCACTGGGTGCCCAAAGCCTCCCCTGTGGCTTGCGAGCCCCTTCCCACCCACACGCCCTTGGCACCCACTCTGTTGCCAGAGGGAAATCCTAAGCAGGACTCTCTAGCTTGTGCAGCCAGTGTGCCTCCTGCTTGGAAGTGGCCTCTGAAACTCATTTGGAGGGAGGCTTCTCCCATGCTTGTCAGCCAGCACATGGTGCCATCGCTCCACCAAAAAACTCTCTGCTTTGCCTTCAGCCATGGCTCTCCCTGCTGAGCTCTCTCTGCCTCAAGCAGAAACCCCAGTGTGCATCCAGCCTCCAGAAAGCAGAGTGTCTTTGCCTGAGCACTGCTTTGCTGGGGCAGCACCCTGAAGGCCTCCTAGGGCCTTCTCTGCCCTAACCCAGGCGTGCCATTCGGCCCATGCGGGGAGCAACGTTCACCCTTGGCAGGGCTCAGCGTGTGGGCTGTGTGTGGTTTCATGGCTGGGAAAGGGCAGATCCTGAAGCTGGGTGCCCTCCTGTGAATGGGGCCTGGCGGGCAGAGCCGGCATTCCCGGGTGGGGATGGAGGAGATCTGGGGCCTTCAAGCTGCATGCACATCCCCTGTCTGGCTGCCCCTCTTGCTTCTTCTCTGCTGCCAAGCCTCTCACACCACACGTGCGTCTCACTGGAAGGAGCATGCTGCTTGCCAGTCTTGGGCAGGGAATCATCCCACACGCCTCGTTACCTCGCAGGGGAGTGCACACTGACCCAGAGCCTCCAGAGGAACTGCAGTCTCTCCAGCCACAAAGGCCTGTAGCCTAGTCCATGACGGCCTGTTGCATGGAGGGCTTCTATGGGAGAGGGCCATGCTTCCCTGGCAGGGGCTCCTTCTCACTCTGCTTTCCATGGGGAAACACTGCATGTGCCAGGGATCTCCTGTGTGCACAAAATCTCTCCCCAGTGCCTGAGGTGCAGGGAATCCTCTTCGGACACAGAGCAATGTTCTAGGCAGAGCTCCCATGCTGGGAGAGCTGCCACTGCCCCGACTGTCCAACTGCCTCAGGAACACACTTCTAGGGAGTGTGGGTCTGGCAGGCAGAATGGTCCGAGTGAGGAGCTCGGGCCTTCGGCTGTGGACAGCTTTCCCACTGCCAAGCCTTGGAGGAGTTCGTGGAGGCTGGGGCCTGCAGCGTTTTCCATCGGAGAGCACTGGGTGCCCAAAGCCTCCCCTGTGGCTTGCAAGCCCCTTCCCACCCACAGGCCCTTGGCACCCACTCTGTTGCCAGAGGGAAGTCCTAAGCAGGACTCTCGAGCTTGTGCATCCAGAGTGCCTCCTGCTTGGAAATGGCCTCAGGAACTCCTTGGGAGTGAGGCTGCTCCCATGCTTGTCAGCCAGCAGATGGTGCCATCGCTCCACCAAAAAACTCTCTGCTTTGCCTTCAGCCAAGGCTCGCCCTGCTGAGCTCTCTCTGCCTCAAGCAGAGACTCCAGGGTGCGTCCAGCCTACAGAAAGCAGAGTGCCTTTGCCTGAGCACTGCTTTGCTGGGGCAGCACCCTGAAGGCCTCCTAGGGCCTTCTCTGCCCTAACCCAGGCGTGCCATTCGGCCCATGCGGGGAGCAAAGTTCCCCCTTGGCAGGGCTCAGCGTGTGGCCTGGGTGTGCTTTCACGGCTGGGAAAGGGCAGATCCTGAAGCTGGGTGCCCTCCTGTGAATGGGGCCTGGCGGGCAGAGCCGGCATTCCCGGGTGGGGATGGAGGAGATCTGGGGCCTTCAAGCTGCATGCACATCCCCTGTCTGGCTGCCCCTCTTGCTTCTTCTCTGCTGCCAAGCCTCTCACACCACACGTGCGTCTCACTGGAAGGAGCATGCTGCTTGCCAGTCTTGGGCAGGGAATCATCCCACACGCCTCGTTACCTCGCAGGGGAGTGCACACTGACCCAGAGCCTCCAGAGGAACTGCAGTCTCTCCAGCCACAAAGGCCTGTAGCCTAGTCCATGACGGCCTGTTGCATGGAGGGCTTCTATGGGAGAGGGCCATGCTTCCCTGGCAGGGGCTCCTTCTCACACTGCTTTCCATGGGGAAACACTGCATGTGCCAGGGGTCTCCTGTGTGCACAAAATCTCTCTCCAGTGCCTGAGGTGCAGGGAATCCTCTTTGGACACAGAGCAGTGTTCTAGGCAGACCTCCCATGCTGGGAGAGCCTCCACTTCCCCAGCTGTCCAACTGCCTCAGGAACACACTTCTAGGGAGTGTGGGTCTGGCAGGCAGAATGGTCCGAGTGAGGAGCTCGGGCCTTCAGCTGTGGACAGCTTTCCCACTGCCAAGCCTTGGAGGAGTTCGTGGAGGCTGGGGCCTGCAGCGTTTTCCATCGCAGAGCACTGGGTGCCCAAAGCCTCCCCTGTGGCTTGCAAGCCCCTTCCCACCCACAGGCCCTTGGCACCCACTCTGTTGCCAGAGGGAAGTCCTAAGCAGGACTCTCGAGCTTGTGCATCCAGAGTGCCTCCTGCTTGGAAATGGCCTCAGGAACTCCTTGGGAGTGAGGCTGCTCCCATGCTTGTCAGCCAGCAGATGGTGCCATCGCTCCACCAAAAAACTCTCTGCTTTGCCTTCAGCCAAGGCTCGCCCTGCTGAGCTCTCTCTGCCTCAAGCAGAGACTCCAGGGTGCGTCCAGCCTACAGAAAGCAGAGTGCCTTTGCCTGAGCACTGCTTTGCTGGGGCAGCACCCTGAAGGCCTCCTAGGGCCTTCTCTGCCCTAACCCAGGCGTGCCATTCGGCCCATGCGGGGAGCAAAGTTCCCCCTTGGCAGGGCTCAGCGTGTGGCCTGGCTGTGCTTTCACGGCTGGGAAAGGGCAGATCCTGAAGCTGGGTGCCCTCCTGTGAATGGGGCCTGGCGGGCAGAGCCGGCATTCCCGGGTGGGGATGGAGGAGATCTGGGGCCTTCAAGCTGCATGCACATCCCCTGTCTGGCTGCCCCTCTTGCTTTTTCTCTGCTGCCAAGCCTCTCACATCACACGTGGGTCTCATTGGAAGGAGCAGGCTGCTTGCCATTCTTGGGCAGGGAATCATCCCACACGGCCTCGTTTCCTCGCAGGGGAGTGCACACTGACCCAGAGCCTCCAGAGGAGCTGTAGGCTCTCCAGCCACAAAGGCCTGTAGCTGAGTCCATGACAGCCTGCTGCATGGAGGGCTTCTATGGGAGAGGGCCCTGCTTCCCTGGCAGGGGCTCCTTCTCACACTGCTTTCCGTGGGGAAACACTGCGTGTGCCAGGGGTCTCCTGTGTGCACAAAATCTCTCTCCAGTGCCTGAGGTGCAGGGAATCCTCTTTGGACACAGAGCAGTGTTCTAGGCAGACCTCCCATGCTGGGAGAGCCTCCACTTCCCCAGCTGTCCAACTGCCTCAGGAACACACTTCTAGGGAGTGTGGGTCTGGCAGGCAGAACGGCCCGAGTGAGGAGCTCGGGCCTTCAGCTGTGGACAGCTTTCCCTCTGCCAAGCCTTGGAGGAGTTCGTGGAGGCTGGGGCCTGCAGCGTTTTCCATCAGAGAGCACTGGGTGCCCAAAGCCTCCCCTGTGGCTTGCGAGCCCCTTCCCACCCACACGCCCTTGGCACCCACTCTGTTGCCAGAGGGAAATCCTAAGCAGGACTCTCTAGCTTGTGCAGCCAGTGTGCCTCCTGCTTGGAACTGGCCTCTGAAACTCATTTGGAGGGAGGCTTCTCCCATGCTTGTCAGCCAGCACATGGTGCCATCGCTTCACCAAAAAACTCTCTGCTTTGCCTTCAGCCATGGCTCTCCCTGCTGAGCTCTCTCTGCCTCAAGCAGAAACCCCAGTGTGCATCCAGCCTCCAGAAAGCAGAGTGTCTTTGCCTGAGCACTGCTTTGCTGGGGCAGCACCCTGAAGGCCTCCTAGGGCCTTCTCTGCCCTAACCCAGGCGTGCCATTCGGCCCATGCGGGGAGCAAAGTTCCCCCTTGGCAGGGCTCAGCGTGTGGCCTGGCTGTGCTTTCACGGCTGGGAAAGGGCAGATCCTGAAGCTGGGTGCCCTCCTGTGAATGGGGCCTGGCGGGCAGAGCCGGCATTCCCGGGTGGGGATGGAGGAGATCTGGGGCCTTCAAGCTGCATGCACATCCCCTGTCTGGCTGCCCCTCTTGCTTCTTCTCTGCTGCCAAGCCTCTCACACCACACGTGCGTCTCACTGGAAGGAGCATGCTGCTTGCCAGTCTTGGGCAGGGAATCATCCCACACGCCTCGTTACCTCGCAGGGGAGTGCACACTGACCCAGAGCCTCCAGAGGAACTGCAGTCTCTCCAGCCACAAAGGCCTGTAGCCTAGTCCATGACGGCCTGTTGCATGGAGGGCTTCTATGGGAGAGGGCCATGCTTCCCTGGCAGGGGCTCCTTCTCACACTGCTTTCCATGGGGAAACACTGCATGTGCCAGGGATCTCCTGTGTGCACAAAATCTCTCCCCAGTGCCTGAGGTGCAGGGAATCCTCTTCGGACACAGAGCAATGTTCTAGGCAGAGCTCCCATGCTGGGAGAGCTGCCACTGCCCCGACTGTCCAACTGCCTCAGGAACACACTTCTAGGGAGTGTGGGTCTGGCAGGCAGAATGGTCCGAGTGAGGAGCTCGGGCCTTCGGCTGTGGACAGCTTTCCCACTGCCAAGCCTTGGAGGAGTTCGTGGAGGCTGGGGCCTGCAGCGTTTTCCATCGGAGAGCACTGGGTGCCCAAAGCCTCCCCTGTGGCTTGCAAGCCCCTTCCCACCCACAGGCCCTTGGCACCCACTCTGTTGCCAGAGGGAAGTCCTAAGCAGGACTCTCGAGCTTGTGCATCCAGAGTGCCTCCTGCTTGGAAATGGCCTCAGGAACTCCTTGGGAGTGAGGCTGCTCCCATGCTTGTCAGCCAGCAGATGGTGCCATCGCTCCACCAAAAAACTCTCTGCTTTGCCTTCAGCCAAGGCTCGCCCTGCTGAGCTCTCTCTGCCTCAAGCAGAGACTCCAGGGTGCGTCCAGCCTACAGAAAGCAGAGTGCCTTTGCCTGAGCACTGCTTTGCTGGGGCAGCACCCTGAAGGCCTCCTAGGGCCTTCTCTGCCCTAACCCAGGCGTGCCATTCGGCCCATGCGGGGAGCAAAGTTCCCCCTTGGCAGGGCTCAGCGTGTGGCCTGGCTGTGCTTTCACGGCTGGGAAAGGGCAGATCCTGAAGCTGGGTGCCCTCCTGTGAATGGGGCCTGGCGGGCAGAGCCGGCATTCCCGGGTGGGGATGGAGGAGATCTGGGGCCTTCAAGCTGCATGCACATCCCCTGTCTGGCTGCCCCTCTTGCTTCTTCTCTGCTGCCAAGCCTCTCACACCACACGTGCGTCTCATTGGAAGGAGCAGGCTGCTTGCCATTCTTGGGCAGGGAATCATCCCACACGGCCTCGTTTCCTCGAAGGGGAGTGCACACTGACCCAGAGCCTCCAGAGGAGCTGTAGGCTCTCCAGCCACAAAGGCCTGTAGCTGAGTCCATGACAGCCTGCTGCATGGAGGGCTTCTATGGGAGAGTGCCCTGCTTCCCTGGCAGGGGCTCCTTCTCACACTGCTTTCCGTGGGGAAACACTGCGTGTGCCAGGGGTCTCCTGTGTGCACAAAATCTCTCCCCAGTGCCTGAGGTGCAGGGAATCCTCTTTGGACACAGAGCAGTGTTCTAGCCAGACCTCCCATGCTGGGAGAGCCTCCACTTCCCCAGCTGTCCAACTGCCTCAGGAACACACTTCTAGGGAGTGTGGGTCTGGCAGGCAGAACGGCCCGAGTGAGGAGCTCGGGCCTTCAGCTGTGGACAGCTTTCCCACTGCCAAGCCTTGGAGGAGTTCGTGGAGGCTGGGGCCTGCAGCGTTTTCCATCAGAGAGCACTGGGTGCCCAAAGCCTCCCCTGTGGCTTGCGAGCCCCTTCCCACCCACACGCCCTTGGCACCCACTCTGTTGCCAGAGGGAAGTCCTAAGCAGGACTCTCTAGCTTGTGCAGCCAGAGTGCCTCCTGCTTGGAAGTGGCCTCTGGAACTCATTTGGAGGGAGGCTTCTCCCATGCTTGTCAGCCAGCACATGGTGCCATCGCTCCACCAAAATACTCTCTGCTTTGCCTTCAGCCAAGGCTCGCCCTGCTGAGCTCTCTCTGCCTCAAGCAGAGACTCCAGGGTGCGTCCAGCCTACAGAAAGCGGAGTGCCTTTGCCTGAGCACTGCTTTGCTGGGGCAGCACCCTGAAGGCCTCCTAGGGCCTTCTCTGCCCTAACCCAGGCGTGCCATTCGGCCCATGCGGGGAGCAAAGTTCCCCCTTGGCAGGGCTCAGCGTGTGGCCTGGGTGTGCTTTCACGGCTGGGAAAGGGCAGATCCTGAAGCTGGGTGCCCTCCTGTGAATGGGGCCTGGCGGGCAGAGCCGGCATTCCCGGGTGGGGATGGAGGAGATCTGGGGCCTTCAAGCTGCATGCACATCCCCTGTCTGGCTGCCCCTCTTGCTTCTTCTCTGCTGCCAAGCCTCTCACACCACACGTGCGTCTCACTGGAAGGAGCATGCTGCTTGCCAGTCTTGGGCAGGGAATCATCCCACACGCCTCGTTACCTCGCAGGGGAGTGCACACTGACCCAGAGCCTCCAGAGGAACTGCAGTCTCTCCAGCCACAAAGGCCTGTAGCCTAGTCCATGACGGCCTGTTGCATGGAGGGCTTCTATGGGAGAGGGCCATGCTTCCCTGGCAGGGGCTCCTTCTCACACTGCTTTCCATGGGGAAACACTGCATGTGCCAGGGATCTCCTGTGTGCACAAAATCTCTCCCCAGTGCCTGAGGTGCAGGGAATCCTCTTCGGACACAGAGCAATGTTCTAGGCAGAGCTCCCATGCTGGGAGAGCTGCCACTGCCCCGACTGTCCAACTGCCTCAGGAACACACTTCTAGGGAGTGTGGGTCTGGCAGGCAGAATGGTCCGAGTGAGGAGCTCGGGCCTTCAGCTGTGGACAGCTTTCCCACTGCCAAGCCTTGGAGGAGTTCGTGGAGGCTGGGGCCTGCAGCGTTTTCCATCGCAGAGCACTGGGTGCCCAAAGCCTCCCCTGTGGCTTGCAAGCCCCTTCCCACCCACAGGCCCTTGGCACCCACTCTGTTGCCAGAGGGAAGTCCTAAGCAGGACTCTCGAGCTTGTGCATCCAGAGTGCCTCCTGCTTGGAAATGGCCTCAGGAACTCCTTGGGAGTGAGGCTGCTCCCATGCTTGTCAGCCAGCAGATGGTGCCATCGCTCCACCAAAAAAATCTCTGCTTTGCCTTCAGCCAAGGCTCGCTCTGCTGAGCTCTCTCTGCCTCAAGCAGAAACCCCAGTGTGCGTCCAGCCTCCAGAAAGCAGAGTGCCTTTGCCTGAGCACTGCTTTGCAGGGGCAGCACCCTGAAGGCCTCCTAGGGCCTTCTCTGCCCTAACCCAGGCGTGCCATTCGGCCCATGCGGGGAGCAACGTTCACCCTTGGCAGGGCTCAGCGTGTGGGCTGTGTGTGGTTTCATGGCTGGGAAAGGGCAGATCCTGAAGCTGGGTGCCCTCCTGTGAATGGGGCCTGGCGGGCAGAGCCGGCATTCCCGGGTGGGGATGGAGGAGATCTGGGGCCTTCAAGCTGCATGCACATCCCCTGTCTGGCTGCCCCTCTTGCTTCTTCTCTGCTGCCAAGCCTCTCACACCACACGTGCGTCTCATTGGAAGGAGCAGGCTGCTTGCCATTCTTGGGCAGGGAATCATCCCACACGGCCTCGTTTCCTCGCAGGGGAGTGCACACTGACCCAGAGCCTCCAGAGGAGCTGTAGGCTCTCCAGCCACAAAGGCCTGTAGCTGAGTCCATGACAGCCTGCTGCATGGAGGGCTTCTCTGGGAGAGTGCCCTGCTTCCCTGGCAGGGGCTCCTTCTCACACTGCTTTCCGTGGGGAAACACTGCGTGTGCCAGGGGTCTCCTGTGTGCACAAAATCTCTCTCCAGTGCCTGAGGTGCAGGGAATCCTCTTCGGACACAGAGCAGTGTTCTAGGCAGACCTCCCATGCTGGGAGAGCCTCCACTTCCCCAGCTGTCCAACTGCCTCAGGAACACACTTCTAGGGAGTGTGGGTCTGGCAGGCAGAACGGCCCGAGTGAGGAGCTCGGGCCTTCAGCTGTGGACAGCTTTCCCTCTGCCAAGCCTTGGAGGAGTTCGTGGAGGCTGGGGCCTGCAGCGTTTTCCATCAGAGAGCACTGGGTGCCCAAAGCCTCCCCTGTGGCTTGCGAGCCCCTTCCCACCCACACGCCCTTGGCACCCACTCTGTTGCCAGAGGGAAATCCTAAGCAGGACTCTCTAGCTTGTGCAGCCAGTGTGCCTCCTGCTTGGAACTGGCCTCTGAAACTCATTTGGATGGAGGCTTCTCCCATGCTTGTCAGCCAGCACATGGTGCCATCGCTTCACCAAAAAACTCTCTGCTTTGCCTTCAGCCATGGCTCTCCCTGCTGAGCTCTCTCTGCCTCAAGCAGAAACCCCAGTGTGCATCCAGCCTCCAGAAAGCAGAGTGTCTTTGCCTGAGCACTGCTTTGCTGGGGCAGCACCCTGAAGGCCTCCTAGGGCCTTCTCTGCCCTAACCCAGGCGTGCCATTCGGCCCATGCGGGGAGCAACGTTCACCCTTGGCAGGGCTCAGCGTGTGGGCTGTGTGTGGTTTCATGGCTGGGAAAGGGCAGATCCTGAAGCTGGGTGCCCTCCTGTGAATGGGGCCTGGCGGGCAGAGCCGGCATTCCCGGGGGGAATGGAGGAGATCTGGGGCCTTCAAGCTGCATGCACATCCCCTGTCTGGCTGCCCCTCTTGCTTCTTCTCTGCTGCCAAGCCTCTCACACCACACGTGCGTCTCATTGGAAGGAGCAGGCTGCTTGCCATTCTTGGGCAGGGAATCATCCCACACGGCCTCGTTTCCTCGCAGGGGAGTGCACACTGACCCAGAGCCTCCAGAGGAGCTGTAGGCTCTCCAGCCACAAAGGCCTGTAGCTGAGTCCATGACAGCCTGCTGCATGGAGGGCTTCTCTGGGAGAGTGCCCTGCTTCCCTGGCAGGGGCTCCTTCTCACACTGCTTTCCGTGGGGAAACACTGCGTGTGCCAGGGGTCTCCTGTGTGCACAAAATCTCTCTCCAGTGCCTGAGGTGCAGGGAATCCTCTTCGGACACAGAGCAGTGTTCTAGGCAGACCTCCCATGCTGGGAGAGCCTCCACTTCCCCAGCTGTCCAACTGCCTCAGGAACACACTTCTAGGGAGTGTGGGTCTGGCAGGCAGAACGGCCCGAGTGAGGAGCTCGGGCCTTCAGCTGTGGACAGCTTTCCCTCTGCCAAGCCTTGGAGGAGTTCGTGGAGGCTGGGGCCTGCAGCGTTTTCCATCAGAGAGCACTGGGTGCCCAAAGCCTCCCCTGTGGCTTGCGAGCCCCTTCCCACCCACACGCCCTTGGCACCCACTCTGTTGCCAGAGGGAAATCCTAAGCAGGACTCTCTAGCTTGTGCAGCCAGTGTGCCTCCTGCTTGGAACTGGCCTCTGAAACTCATTTGGATGGAGGCTTCTCCCATGCTTGTCAGCCAGCACATGGTGCCATCGCTTCACCAAAAAACTCTCTGCTTTGCCTTCAGCCATGGCTCTCCCTGCTGAGCTCTCTCTGCCTCAAGCAGAAACCCCAGTGTGCATCCAGCCTCCAGAAAGCAGAGTGTCTTTGCCTGAGCACTGCTTTGCTGGGGCAGCACCCTGAAGGCCTCCTAGGGCCTTCTCTGCCCTAACCCAGGCGTGCCATTCGGCCCATGCGGGGAGCAACGTTCACCCTTGGCAGGGCTCAGCGTGTGGGCTGTGTGTGGTTTCATGGCTGGGAAAGGGCAGATCCTGAAGCTGGGTGCCCTCCTGTGAATGGGGCCTGGCGGGCAGAGCCGGCATTCCCGGGGGGAATGGAGGAGATCTGGGGCCTTCAAGCTGCATGCACATCCCCTGTCTGGCTGCCCCTCTTGCTTCTTCTCTGCTGCCAAGCCTCTCACACCACACGTGCGTCTCATTGGAAGGAGCAGGCTGCTTGCCATTCTTGGGCAGGGAATCATCCCACACGGCCTCGTTTCCTCGAAGGGGAGTGCACACTGACCCAGAGCCTCCAGAGGAGCTGTAGGCTCTCCAGCCACAAAGGCCTGTAGCTGAGTCCATGACAGCCTGCTGCATGGAGGGCTTCTATGGGAGAGTGCCCTGCTTCCCTGGCAGGGGCTCCTTCTCACACTGCTTTCCGTGGGGAAACACTGCGTGTGCCAGGGGTCTCCTGTGTGCACAAAATCTCTCCCCAGTGCCTGAGGTGCAGGGAATCCTCTTTGGACACAGAGCAGTGTTCTAGGCAGACCTCCCATGCTGGGAGAGCCTCCACTTCCCCAGCTGTCCAACTGCCTCAGGAACACACTTCTAGGGAGTGTGGGTCTGGCAGGCAGAACGGCCCGAGTGAGGAGCTCGGGCCTTCAGCTGTGGACAGCTTTCCCACTGCCAAGCCTTGGAGGAGTTCGTGGAGGCTGGGGCCTGCAGCGTTTTCCATCAGAGAGCACTGGGTGCCCAAAGCCTCCCCTGTGGCTTGCGAGCCCCTTCCCACCCACACGCCCTTGGCACCCACTCTGTTGCCAGAGGGAAATCCTAAGCAGGACTCTCTAGCTTGTGCAGCCAGTGTGCCTCCTGCTTGGAAGTGGCCTCTGAAACTCATTTGGAGGGAGGCTTCTCCCATGCTTGTCAGCCAGCACATGGTGCCATCGCTCCACCAAAAAACTCTCTGCTTTGCCTTCAGCCATGGCTCTCCCTGCTGAGCTCTCTCTGCCTCAAGCAGAAACCCCAGTGTGCATCCAGCCTCCAGAAAGCAGAGTGTCTTTGCCTGAGCACTGCTTTGCTGGGGCAGCACCCTGAAGGCCTCCTAGGGCCTTCTCTGCCCTAACCCAGGCGTGCCATTCGGCCCATGCGGGGAGCAACGTTCACCCTTGGCAGGGCTCAGCGTGTGGGCTGTGTGTGGTTTCATGGCTGGGAAAGGGCAGATCCTGAAGCTGGGTGCCCTCCTGTGAATGGGGCCTGGCGGGCAGAGCCGGCATTCCCGGGTGGGGATGGAGGAGATCTGGGGCCTTCAAGCTGCATGCACATCCCCTGTCTGGCTGCCCCTCTTGCTTCTTCTCTGCTGCCAAGCCTCTCACACCACACGTGCGTCTCACTGGAAGGAGCATGCTGCTTGCCAGTCTTGGGCAGGGAATCATCCCACACGCCTCGTTACCTCGCAGGGGAGTGCACACTGACCCAGAGCCTCCAGAGGAACTGCAGTCTCTCCAGCCACAAAGGCCTGTAGCCTAGTCCATGACGGCCTGTTGCATGGAGGGCTTCTATGGGAGAGGGCCATGCTTCCCTGGCAGGGGCTCCTTCTCACACTGCTTTCCATGGGGAAACACTGCATGTGCCAGGGATCTCCTGTGTGCACAAAATCTCTCCCCAGTGCCTGAGGTGCAGGGAATCCTCTTCGGACACAGAGCAATGTTCTAGGCAGAGCTCCCATGCTGGGAGAGCTGCCACTGCCCCGACTGTCCAACTGCCTCAGGAACACACTTCTAGGGAGTGTGGGTCTGGCAGGCAGAATGGTCCGAGTGAGGAGCTCGGGCCTTCGGCTGTGGACAGCTTTCCCACTGCCAAGCCTTGGAGGAGTTCGTGGAGGCTGGGGCCTGCAGCGTTTTCCATCGGAGAGCACTGGGTGCCCAAAGCCTCCCCTGTGGCTTGCAAGCCCCTTCCCACCCACAGGCCCTTAGCACCCACTCTGTTGCCAGAGGGAAGTCCTAAGCAGGACTCTCGAGCTTGTGCATCCAGAGTGCCTCCTGCTTGGAAATGGCCTCAGGAACTCCTTGGGAGTGAGGCTGCTCCCATGCTTGTCAGCCAGCAGATGGTGCCATCGCTCCACCAAAAAACTCTCTGCTTTGCCTTCAGCCAAGGCTCGCCCTGCTGAGCTCTCTCTGCCTCAAGCAGAGACTCCAGGGTGCGTCCAGCCTACAGAAAGCAGAGTGCCTTTGCCTGAGCACTGCTTTGCTGGGGCAGCACCCTGAAGGCCTCCTAGGGCCTTCTCTGCCCTAACCCAGGCGTGCCATTCGGCCCATGCGGGGAGCAAAGTTCCCCCTTGGCAGGGCTCAGCGTGTGGCCTGGGTGTGCTTTCACGGCTGGGAAAGGGCAGATCCTGAAGCTGGGTGCCCTCCTGTGAATGGGGCCTGGCGGGCAGAGCCGGCATTCCCGGGTGGGGATGGAGGAGATCTGGGGCCTTCAAGCTGCATGCACATCCCCTGTCTGGCTGCCCCTCTTGCTTCTTCTCTGCTGCCAAGCCTCTCACACCACACGTGCGTCTCACTGGAAGGAGCATGCTGCTTGCCAGTCTTGGGCAGGGAATCATCCCACACGCCTCGTTACCTCGCAGGGGAGTGCACACTGACCCAGAGCCTCCAGAGGAACTGCAGTCTCTCCAGCCACAAAGGCCTGTAGCCTAGTCCATGACGGCCTGTTGCATGGAGGGCTTCTATGGGAGAGGGCCATGCTTCCCTGGCAGGGGCTCCTTCTCACACTGCTTTCCATGGGGAAACACTGCATGTGCCAGGGGTCTCCTGTGTGCACAAAATCTCTCTCCAGTGCCTGAGGTGCAGGGAATCCTCTTTGGACACAGAGCAGTGTTCTAGGCAGACCTCCCATGCTGGGAGAGCCTCCACTTCCCCAGCTGTCCAACTGCCTCAGGAACACACTTCTAGGGAGTGTGGGTCTGGCAGGCAGAATGGTCCGAGTGAGGAGCTCGGGCCTTCAGCTGTGGACAGCTTTCCCACTGCCAAGCCTTGGAGGAGTTCGTGGAGGCTGGGGCCTGCAGCGTTTTCCATCGCAGAGCACTGGGTGTCCAAAGCCTCCCCTGTGGCTTGCAAGCCCCTTCCCACCCACAGGCCCTTGGCACCCACTCTGTTGCCAGAGGGAAGTCCTAAGCAGGACTCTCGAGCTTGTGCATCCAGAGTGCCTCCTGCTTGGAAATGGCCTCAGGAACTCCTTGGGAGTGAGGCTGCTCCCATGCTTGTCAGCCAGCAGATGGTGCCATCGCTCCACCAAAAAACTCTCTGCTTTGCCTTCAGCCAAGGCTCGCCCTGCTGAGCTCTCTCTGCCTCAAGCAGAGACTCCAGGGTGCGTCCAGCCTACAGAAAGCAGAGTGCCTTTGCCTGAGCACTGCTTTGCTGGGGCAGCACCCTGAAGGCCTCCTAGGGCCTTCTCTGCCCTAACCCAGGCGTGCCATTCGGCCCATGCGGGGAGCAAAGTTCCCCCTTGGCAGGGCTCAGCGTGTGGCCTGGCTGTGCTTTCACGGCTGGGAAAGGGCAGATCCTGAAGCTGGGTGCCCTCCTGTGAATGGGGCCTGGCGGGCAGAGCCGGCATTCCCGGGTGGGGATGGAGGAGATCTGGGGCCTTCAAGCTGCATGCACATCCCCTGTCTGGCTGCCCCTCTTGCTTTTTCTCTGCTGCCAAGCCTCTCACATCACACGTGGGTCTCATTGGAAGGAGCAGGCTGCTTGCCATTCTTGGGCAGGGAATCATCCCACACGGCCTCGTTTCCTCGCAGGGGAGTGCACACTGACCCAGAGCCTCCAGAGGAGCTGTAGGCTCTCCAGCCACAAAGGCCTGTAGCTGAGTCCATGACAGCCTGCTGCATGGAGGGCTTCTATGGGAGAGGGCCCTGCTTCCCTGGCAGGGGCTCCTTCTCACACTGCTTTCCGTGGGGAAACACTGCGTGTGCCAGGGGTCTCCTGTGTGCACAAAATCTCTCCCCAGTGCCTGAGGTGCAGGGAATCCTCTTTGGACACAGAGCAGTGTTCTAGGCAGACCTCCCATGCTGGGAGAGCCTCCACTTCCCCAGCTGTCCAACTGCCTCAGGAACACACTTCTAGGGAGTGTGGGTCTGGCAGGCAGAACGGCCCGAGTGAGGAGCTCGGGCCTTCAGCTGTGGACAGCTTTCCCACTGCCAAGCCTTGGAGGAGTTCGTGGAGGCTGGGGCCTGCAGCGTTTTCCATCGCAGAGCACTGGGTGCCCAAAGCCTCCCCTGTGGCTTGCAAGCCCCTTCCCACCCACAGGCCCTTGGCACCCACTCTGTTGCCAGAGGGAAGTCCTAAGCAGGACTCTCGAGCTTGTGCATCCAGAGTGCCTCCTGCTTGGAAATGGCCTCAGGAACTCCTTGGGAGTGAGGCTGCTCCCATGCTTGTCAGCCAGCAGATGGTGCCATCGCTCCACCAAAAAACTCTCTGCTTTGCCTTCAGCCAAGGCTCGCCCTGCTGAGCTCTCTCTGCCTCAAGCAGAGACTCCAGGGTGCGTCCAGCCTACAGAAAGCAGAGTGCCTTTGCCTGAGCACTGCTTTGCTGGGGCAGCACCCTGAAGGCCTCCTAGGGCCTTCTCTGCCCTAACCCAGGCGTGCCATTCGGCCCATGCGGGGAGCAAAGTTCCCCCTTGGCAGGGCTCAGCGTGTGGCCTAGGTGTGCTTTCACGGCTGGGAAAGGGCAGATCCTGAAGCTGGGTGCCCTCCTGTGAATGGGGCCTGGCGGGCAGAGCCGGCATTCCCGGGTGGGGATGGAGGAGATCTGGGGCCTTCAAGCTGCATGCACATCCCCTGTCTGGCTGCCCCTCTTGCTTTTTCTCTGCTGCCAAGCCTCTCACATCACACGTGGGTCTCATTGGAAGGAGCAGGCTGCTTGCCATTCTTGGGCAGGGAATCATCCCACACGGCCTCGTTTCCTCGCAGGGGAGTGCACACTGACCCAGAGCCTCCAGAGGAGCTGTAGGCTCTCCAGCCACAAAGGCCTGTAGCTGAGTCCATGACAGCCTGCTGCATGGAGGGCTTCTATGGGAGAGGGCCCTGCTTCCCTGGCAGGGGCTCCTTCTCACACTGCTTTCCGTGGGGAAACACTGCGTGTGCCAGGGGTCTCCTGTGTGCACAAAATCTCTCCCCAGTGCCTGAGGTGCAGGGAATCCTCTTTGGACACAGAGCAGTGTTCTAGGCAGACCTCCCATGCTGGGAGAGCCTCCACTTCCCCAGCTGTCCAACTGCCTCAGGAACACACTTCTAGGGAGTGTGGGTCTGGCAGGCAGAACGGCCCGAGTGAGGAGCTCGGGCCTTCAGCTGTGGACAGCTTTCCCACTGCCAAGCCTTGGAGGAGTTCGTGGAGGCTGGGGCCTGCAGCGTTTTCCATCAGAGAGCACTGGGTGCCCAAAGCCTCCCCTGTGGCTTGCGAGCCCCTTCCCACCCACACGCCCTTGGCACCCACTCTGTTGCCAGAGGGAAATCCTAAGCAGGACTCTCTAGCTTGTGCAGCCAGTGTGCCTCCTGCTTGGAAGTGGCCTCTGAAACTCATTTGGAGGGAGGCTTCTCCCATGCTTGTCAGCCAGCACATGGTGCCATCGCTCCACCAAAAAACTCTCTGCTTTGCCTTCAGCCATGGCTCTCCCTGCTGAGCTCTCTCTGCCTCAAGCAGAAACCCCAGTGTGCATCCAGCCTCCAGAAAGCAGAGTGTCTTTGCCTGAGCACTGCTTTGCTGGGGCAGCACCCTGAAGGCCTCCTAGGGCCTTCTCTGCCCTAACCCAGGCGTGCCATTCGGCCCATGCGGGGAGCAACGTTCACCCTTGGCAGGGCTCAGCGTGTGGGCTGTGTGTGGTTTCATGGCTGGGAAAGGGCAGATCCTGAAGCTGGGTGCCCTCCTGTGAATGGGGCCTGGCGGGCAGAGCCGGCATTCCCGGGTGGGGATGGAGGAGATCTGGGGCCTTCAAGCTGCATGCACATCCCCTGTCTGGCTGCCCCTCTTGCTTCTTCTCTGCTGCCAAGCCTCTCACACCACACGTGCGTCTCACTGGAAGGAGCATGCTGCTTGCCAGTCTTGGGCAGGGAATCATCCCACACGCCTCGTTACCTCGCAGGGGAGTGCACACTGACCCAGAGCCTCCAGAGGAACTGCAGTCTCTCCAGCCACAAAGGCCTGTAGCCTAGTCCATGACGGCCTGTTGCATGGAGGGCTTCTATGGGAGAGGGCCATGCTTCCCTGGCAGGGGCTCCTTCTCACTCTGCTTTCCATGGGGAAACACTGCATGTGCCAGGGATCTCCTGTGTGCACAAAATCTCTCCCCAGTGCCTGAGGTGCAGGGAATCCTCTTCGGACACAGAGCAATGTTCTAGGCAGAGCTCCCATGCTGGGAGAGCTGCCACTGCCCCGACTGTCCAACTGCCTCAGGAACACACTTCTAGGGAGTGTGGGTCTGGCAGGCAGAATGGTCCGAGTGAGGAGCTCGGGCCTTCGGCTGTGGACAGCTTTCCCACTGCCAAGCCTTGGAGGAGTTCGTGGAGGCTGGGGCCTGCAGCGTTTTCCATCGGAGAGCACTGGGTGCCCAAAGCCTCCCCTGTGGCTTGCAAGCCCCTTCCCACCCACAGGCCCTTGGCACCCACTCTGTTGCCAGAGGGAAGTCCTAAGCAGGACTCTCGAGCTTGTGCATCCAGAGTGCCTCCTGCTTGGAAATGGCCTCAGGAACTCCTTGGGAGTGAGGCTGCTCCCATGCTTGTCAGCCAGCAGATGGTGCCATCGCTCCACCAAAAAACTCTCTGCTTTGCCTTCAGCCAAGGCTCGCCCTGCTGAGCTCTCTCTGCCTCAAGCAGAGACTCCAGGGTGCGTCCAGCCTACAGAAAGCAGAGTGCCTTTGCCTGAGCACTGCTTTGCTGGGGCAGCACCCTGAAGGCCTCCTAGGGCCTTCTCTGCCCTAACCCAGGCGTGCCATTCGGCCCATGCGGGGAGCAAAGTTCCCCCTTGGCAGGGCTCAGCGTGTGGCCTGGGTGTGCTTTCACGGCTGGGAAAGGGCAGATCCTGAAGCTGGGTGCCCTCCTGTGAATGGGGCCTGGCGGGCAGAGCCGGCATTCCCGGGTGGGGATGGAGGAGATCTGGGGCCTTCAAGCTGCATGCACATCCCCTGTCTGGCTGCCCCTCTTGCTTCTTCTCTGCTGCCAAGCCTCTCACACCACACGTGCGTCTCACTGGAAGGAGCATGCTGCTTGCCAGTCTTGGGCAGGGAATCATCCCACACGCCTCGTTACCTCGCAGGGGAGTGCACACTGACCCAGAGCCTCCAGAGGAACTGCAGTCTCTCCAGCCACAAAGGCCTGTAGCCTAGTCCATGACGGCCTGTTGCATGGAGGGCTTCTATGGGAGAGGGCCATGCTTCCCTGGCAGGGGCTCCTTCTCACACTGCTTTCCATGGGGAAACACTGCATGTGCCAGGGGTCTCCTGTGTGCACAAAATCTCTCTCCAGTGCCTGAGGTGCAGGGAATCCTCTTTGGACACAGAGCAGTGTTCTAGGCAGACCTCCCATGCTGGGAGAGCCTCCACTTCCCCAGCTGTCCAACTGCCTCAGGAACACACTTCTAGGGAGTGTGGGTCTGGCAGGCAGAATGGTCCGAGTGAGGAGCTCGGGCCTTCAGCTGTGGACAGCTTTCCCACTGCCAAGCCTTGGAGGAGTTCGTGGAGGCTGGGGCCTGCAGCGTTTTCCATCGCAGAGCACTGGGTGCCCAAAGCCTCCCCTGTGGCTTGCAAGCCCCTTCCCACCCACAGGCCCTTGGCACCCACTCTGTTGCCAGAGGGAAGTCCTAAGCAGGACTCTCGAGCTTGTGCATCCAGAGTGCCTCCTGCTTGGAAATGGCCTCAGGAACTCCTTGGGAGTGAGGCTGCTCCCATGCTTGTCAGCCAGCAGATGGTGCCATCGCTCCACCAAAAAACTCTCTGCTTTGCCTTCAGCCAAGGCTCGCCCTGCTGAGCTCTCTCTGCCTCAAGCAGAGACTCCAGGGTGCGTCCAGCCTACAGAAAGCAGAGTGCCTTTGCCTGAGCACTGCTTTGCTGGGGCAGCACCCTGAAGGCCTCCTAGGGCCTTCTCTGCCCTAACCCAGGCGTGCCATTCGGCCCATGCGGGGAGCAAAGTTCCCCCTTGGCAGGGCTCAGCGTGTGGCCTGGCTGTGCTTTCACGGCTGGGAAAGGGCAGATCCTGAAGCTGGGTGCCCTCCTGTGAATGGGGCCTGGCGGGCAGAGCCGGCATTCCCGGGTGGGGATGGAGGAGATCTGGGGCCTTCAAGCTGCATGCACATCCCCTGTCTGGCTGCCCCTCTTGCTTTTTCTCTGCTGCCAAGCCTCTCACATCACACGTGGGTCTCATTGGAAGGAGCAGGCTGCTTGCCATTCTTGGGCAGGGAATCATCCCACACGGCCTCGTTTCCTCGCAGGGGAGTGCACACTGACCCAGAGCCTCCAGAGGAGCTGTAGGCTCTCCAGCCACAAAGGCCTGTAGCTGAGTCCATGACAGCCTGCTGCATGGAGGGCTTCTATGGGAGAGGGCCCTGCTTCCCTGGCAGGGGCTCCTTCTCACACTGCTTTCCGTGGGGAAACACTGCGTGTGCCAGGGGTCTCCTGTGTGCACAAAATCTCTCTCCAGTGCCTGAGGTGCAGGGAATCCTCTTTGGACACAGAGCAGTGTTCTAGGCAGACCTCCCATGCTGGGAGAGCCTCCACTTCCCCAGCTGTCCAACTGCCTCAGGAACACACTTCTAGGGAGTGTGGGTCTGGCAGGCAGAACGGCCCGAGTGAGGAGCTCGGGCCTTCAGCTGTGGACAGCTTTCCCTCTGCCAAGCCTTGGAGGAGTTCGTGGAGGCTGGGGCCTGCAGCGTTTTCCATCAGAGAGCACTGGGTGCCCAAAGCCTCCCCTGTGGCTTGCGAGCCCCTTCCCACCCACACGCCCTTGGCACCCACTCTGTTGCCAGAGGGAAATCCTAAGCAGGACTCTCTAGCTTGTGCAGCCAGTGTGCCTCCTGCTTGGAACTGGCCTCTGAAACTCATTTGGAGGGAGGCTTCTCCCATGCTTGTCAGCCAGCACATGGTGCCATCGCTTCACCAAAAAACTCTCTGCTTTGCCTTCAGCCATGGCTCTCCCTGCTGAGCTCTCTCTGCCTCAAGCAGAAACCCCAGTGTGCATCCAGCCTCCAGAAAGCAGAGTGTCTTTGCCTGAGCACTGCTTTGCTGGGGCAGCACCCTGAAGGCCTCCTAGGGCCTTCTCTGCCCTAACCCAGGCGTGCCATTCGGCCCATGCGGGGAGCAAAGTTCCCCCTTGGCAGGGCTCAGCGTGTGGCCTGGCTGTGCTTTCACGGCTGGGAAAGGGCAGATCCTGAAGCTGGGTGCCCTCCTGTGAATGGGGCCTGGCGGGCAGAGCCGGCATTCCCGGGTGGGGATGGAGGAGATCTGGGGCCTTCAAGCTGCATGCACATCCCCTGTCTGGCTGCCCCTCTTGCTTCTTCTCTGCTGCCAAGCCTCTCACACCACACGTGCGTCTCACTGGAAGGAGCATGCTGCTTGCCAGTCTTGGGCAGGGAATCATCCCACACGCCTCGTTACCTCGCAGGGGAGTGCACACTGACCCAGAGCCTCCAGAGGAACTGCAGTCTCTCCAGCCACAAAGGCCTGTAGCCTAGTCCATGACGGCCTGTTGCATGGAGGGCTTCTATGGGAGAGGGCCATGCTTCCCTGGCAGGGGCTCCTTCTCACACTGCTTTCCATGGGGAAACACTGCATGTGCCAGGGATCTCCTGTGTGCACAAAATCTCTCCCCAGTGCCTGAGGTGCAGGGAATCCTCTTCGGACACAGAGCAATGTTCTAGGCAGAGCTCCCATGCTGGGAGAGCTGCCACTGCCCCGACTGTCCAACTGCCTCAGGAACACACTTCTAGGGAGTGTGGGTCTGGCAGGCAGAATGGTCCGAGTGAGGAGCTCGGGCCTTCGGCTGTGGACAGCTTTCCCACTGCCAAGCCTTGGAGGAGTTCGTGGAGGCTGGGGCCTGCAGCGTTTTCCATCGGAGAGCACTGGGTGCCCAAAGCCTCCCCTGTGGCTTGCAAGCCCCTTCCCACCCACAGGCCCTTGGCACCCACTCTGTTGCCAGAGGGAAGTCCTAAGCAGGACTCTCGAGCTTGTGCATCCAGAGTGCCTCCTGCTTGGAAATGGCCTCAGGAACTCCTTGGGAGTGAGGCTGCTCCCATGCTTGTCAGCCAGCAGATGGTGCCATCGCTCCACCAAAAAACTCTCTGCTTTGCCTTCAGCCAAGGCTCGCCCTGCTGAGCTCTCTCTGCCTCAAGCAGAGACTCCAGGGTGCGTCCAGCCTACAGAAAGCAGAGTGCCTTTGCCTGAGCACTGCTTTGCTGGGGCAGCACCCTGAAGGCCTCCTAGGGCCTTCTCTGCCCTAACCCAGGCGTGCCATTCGGCCCATGCGGGGAGCAAAGTTCCCCCTTGGCAGGGCTCAGCGTGTGGCCTGGGTGTGCTTTCACGGCTGGGAAAGGGCAGATCCTGAAGCTGGGTGCCCTCCTGTGAATGGGGCCTGGCGGGCAGAGCCGGCATTCCCGGGTGGGGATGGAGGAGATCTGGGGCCTTCAAGCTGCATGCACATCCCCTGTCTGGCTGCCCCTCTTGCTTCTTCTCTGCTGCCAAGCCTCTCACACCACACGTGCGTCTCATTGGAAGGAGCAGGCTGCTTGCCATTCTTGGGCAGGGAATCATCCCACACGGCCTCGTTTCCTCGAAGGGGAGTGCACACTGACCCAGAGCCTCCAGAGGAGCTGTAGGCTCTCCAGCCACAAAGGCCTGTAGCTGAGTCCATGACAGCCTGCTGCATGGAGGGCTTCTATGGGAGAGTGCCCTGCTTCCCTGGCAGGGGCTCCTTCTCACACTGCTTTCCGTGGGGAAACACTGCGTGTGCCAGGGGTCTCCTGTGTGCACAAAATCTCTCCCCAGTGCCTGAGGTGCAGGGAATCCTCTTTGGACACAGAGCAGTGTTCTAGCCAGACCTCCCATGCTGGGAGAGCCTCCACTTCCCCAGCTGTCCAACTGCCTCAGGAACACACTTCTAGGGAGTGTGGGTCTGGCAGGCAGAACGGCCCGAGTGAGGAGCTCGGGCCTTCAGCTGTGGACAGCTTTCCCACTGCCAAGCCTTGGAGGAGTTCGTGGAGGCTGGGGCCTGCAGCGTTTTCCATCAGAGAGCACTGGGTGCCCAAAGCCTCCCCTGTGGCTTGCGAGCCCCTTCCCACCCACACGCCCTTGGCACCCACTCTGTTGCCAGAGGGAAGTCCTAAGCAGGACTCTCTAGCTTGTGCAGCCAGAGTGCCTCCTGCTTGGAAGTGGCCTCTGGAACTCATTTGGAGGGAGGCTTCTCCCATGCTTGTCAGCCAGCACATGGTGCCATCGCTCCACCAAAAAACTCTCTGCTTTGCCTTCAGCCAAGGCTCGCCCTGCTGAGCTCTCTCTGCCTCAAGCAGAGACTCCAGGGTGCGTCCAGCCTACAGAAAGCAGAGTGCCTTTGCCTGAGCACTGCTTTGCTGGGGCAGCACCCTGAAGGCCTCCTAGGGCCTTCTCTGCCCTAACCCAGGCGTGCCATTCGGCCCATGCGGGGAGCAAAGTTCCCCCTTGGCAGGGCTCAGCGTGTGGCCTGGGTGTGCTTTCACGGCTGGGAAAGGGCAGATCCTGAAGCTGGGTGCCCTCCTGTGAATGGGGCCTGGCGGGCAGAGCCGGCATTCCCGGGTGGGGATGGAGGAGATCTGGGGCCTTCAAGCTGCATGCACATCCCCTGTCTGGCTGCCCCTCTTGCTTCTTCTCTGCTGCCAAGCCTCTCACACCACACGTGCGTCTCACTGGAAGGAGCATGCTGCTTGCCAGTCTTGGGCAGGGAATCATCCCACACGCCTCGTTACCTCGCAGGGGAGTGCACACTGACCCAGAGCCTCCAGAGGAACTGCAGTCTCTCCAGCCACAAAGGCCTGTAGCCTAGTCCATGACGGCCTGTTGCATGGAGGGCTTCTATGGGAGAGGGCCATGCTTCCCTGGCAGGGGCTCCTTCTCACACTGCTTTCCATGGGGAAACACTGCATGTGCCAGGGGTCTCCTGTGTGCACAAAATCTCTCTCCAGTGCCTGAGGTGCAGGGAATCCTCTTTGGACACAGAGCAGTGTTCTAGGCAGACCTCCCATGCTGGGAGAGCCTCCACTTCCCCAGCTGTCCAACTGCCTCAGGAACACACTTCTAGGGAGTGTGGGTCTGGCAGGCAGAATGGTCCGAGTGAGGAGCTCGGGCCTTCAGCTGTGGACAGCTTTCCCACTGCCAAGCCTTGGAGGAGTTCGTGGAGGCTGGGGCCTGCAGCGTTTTCCATCGCAGAGCACTGGGTGCCCAAAGCCTCCCCTGTGGCTTGCAAGCCCCTTCCCACCCACAGGCCCTTGGCACCCACTCTGTTGCCAGAGGGAAGTCCTAAGCAGGACTCTCGAGCTTGTGCATCCAGAGTGCCTCCTGCTTGGAAATGGCCTCAGGAACTCCTTGGGAGTGAGGCTGCTCCCATGCTTGTCAGCCAGCAGATGGTGCCATCGCTCCACCAAAAAACTCTCTGCTTTGCCTTCAGCCAAGGCTCGCCCTGCTGAGCTCTCTCTGCCTCAAGCAGAGACTCCAGGGTGCGTCCAGCCTACAGAAAGCAGAGTGCCTTTGCCTGAGCACTGCTTTGCTGGGGCAGCACCCTGAAGGCCTCCTAGGGCCTTCTCTGCCCTAACCCAGGCGTGCCATTCGGCCCATGCGGGGAGCAAAGTTCCCCCTTGGCAGGGCTCAGCGTGTGGCCTGGCTGTGCTTTCACGGCTGGGAAAGGGCAGATCCTGAAGCTGGGTGCCCTCCTGTGAATGGGGCCTGGCGGGCAGAGCCGGCATTCCCGGGTGGGGATGGAGGAGATCTGGGGCCTTCAAGCTGCATGCACATCCCCTGTCTGGCTGCCCCTCTTGCTTTTTCTCTGCTGCCAAGCCTCTCACATCACACGTGGGTCTCATTGGAAGGAGCAGGCTGCTTGCCATTCTTGGGCAGGGAATCATCCCACACGGCCTCGTTTCCTCGCAGGGGAGTGCACACTGACCCAGAGCCTCCAGAGGAGCTGTAGGCTCTCCAGCCACAAAGGCCTGTAGCTGAGTCCATGACAGCCTGCTGCATGGAGGGCTTCTATGGGAGAGGGCCCTGCTTCCCTGGCAGGGGCTCCTTCTCACACTGCTTTCCGTGGGGAAACACTGCGTGTGCCAGGGGTCTCCTGTGTGCACAAAATCTCTCTCCAGTGCCTGAGGTGCAGGGAATCCTCTTTGGACACAGAGCAGTGTTCTAGGCAGACCTCCCATGCTGGGAAAGCCTCCACTTCCCCAGCTGTCCAACTGCCTCAGGAACACACTTCTAGGGAGTGTGGGTCTGGCAGGCAGAACGGCCCGAGTGAGGAGCTCGGGCCTTCAGCTGTGGACAGCTTTCCCTCTGCCAAGCCTTGGAGGAGTTCGTGGAGGCTGGGGCCTGCAGCGTTTTCCATCAGAGAGCACTGGGTGCCCAAAGCCTCCCCTGTGGCTTGCGAGCCCCTTCCCACCCACACGCCCTTGGCACCCACTCTGTTGCCAGAGGGAAATCCTAAGCAGGACTCTCTAGCTTGTGCAGCCAGTGTGCCTCCTGCTTGGAACTGGCCTCTGAAACTCATTTGGAGGGAGGCTTCTCCCATGCTTGTCAGCCAGCACATGGTGCCATCGCTTCACCAAAAAACTCTCTGCTTTGCCTTCAGCCATGGCTCTCCCTGCTGAGCTCTCTCTGCCTCAAGCAGAAACCCCAGTGTGCATCCAGCCTCCAGAAAGCAGAGTGTCTTTGCCTGAGCACTGCTTTGCTGGGGCAGCACCCTGAAGGCCTCCTAGGGCCTTCTCTGCCCTAACCCAGGCGTGCCATTCGGCCCATGCGGGGAGCAAAGTTCCCCCTTGGCAGGGCTCAGCGTGTGGCCTGGCTGTGCTTTCACGGCTGGGAAAGGGCAGATCCTGAAGCTGGGTGCCCTCCTGTGAATGGGGCCTGGCGGGCAGAGCCGGCATTCCCGGGTGGGGATGGAGGAGATCTGGGGCCTTCAAGCTGCATGCACATCCCCTGTCTGGCTGCCCCTCTTGCTTCTTCTCTGCTGCCAAGCCTCTCACACCACACGTGCGTCTCACTGGAAGGAGCATGCTGCTTGCCAGTCTTGGGCAGGGAATCATCCCACACGCCTCGTTACCTCGCAGGGGAGTGCACACTGACCCAGAGCCTCCAGAGGAACTGCAGTCTCTCCAGCCACAAAGGCCTGTAGCCTAGTCCATGACGGCCTGTTGCATGGAGGGCTTCTATGGGAGAGGGCCATGCTTCCCTGGCAGGGGCTCCTTCTCACACTGCTTTCCATTGGGAAACACTGCATGTGCCAGGGATCTCCTGTGTGCACAAAATCTCTCCCCAGTGCCTGAGGTGCAGGGAATCCTCTTCGGACACAGAGCAATGTTCTAGGCAGAGCTCCCATGCTGGGAGAGCTGCCACTGCCCCGACTGTCCAACTGCCTCAGGAACACACTTCTAGGGAGTGTGGGTCTGGCAGGCAGAATGGTCCGAGTGAGGAGCTCGGGCCTTCGGCTGTGGACAGCTTTCCCACTGCCAAGCCTTGGAGGAGTTCGTGGAGGCTGGGGCCTGCAGCGTTTTCCATCGGAGAGCACTGGGTGCCCAAAGCCTCCCCTGTGGCTTGCAAGCCCCTTCCCACCCACAGGCCCTTGGCACCCACTCTGTTGCCAGAGGGAAGTCCTAAGCAGGACTCTCGAGCTTGTGCATCCAGAGTGCCTCCTGCTTGGAAATGGCCTCAGGAACTCCTTGGGAGTGAGGCTGCTCCCATGCTTGTCAGCCAGCAGATGGTGCCATCGCTCCACCAAAAAACTCTCTGCTTTGCCTTCAGCCAAGGCTCGCCCTGCTGAGCTCTCTCTGCCTCAAGCAGAGACTCCAGGGTGCGTCCAGCCTACAGAAAGCAGAGTGCCTTTGCCTGAGCACTGCTTTGCTGGGGCAGCACCCTGAAGGCCTCCTAGGGCCTTCTCTGCCCTAACCCAGGCGTGCCATTCGGCCCATGCGGGGAGCAAAGTTCCCCCTTGGCAGGGCTCAGCGTGTGGCCTGGCTGTGCTTTCACGGCTGAGAAAGGGCAGATCCTGAAGCTGGGTGCCCTCCTGTGAATGGGGCCTGGCGGGCAGAGCCGGCATTCCCGGGTGGGGATGGAGGAGATCTGGGGCCTTCAAGCTGCATGCACATCCCCTGTCTGGCTGCCCCTCTTGCTTCTTCTCTGCTGCCAAGCCTCTCACACCACACGTGCGTCTCATTGGAAGGAGAAGGCTGCTTGCCATTCTTGGGCAGGGAATCATCCCACACGGCCTCGTTTCCTCGAAGGGGAGTGCACACTGACCCAGAGCCTCCAGAGGAGCTGTAGGCTCTCCAGCCACAAAGGCCTGTAGCTGAGTCCATGACAGCCTGCTGCATGGAGGGCTTCTATGGGAGAGTGCCCTGCTTCCCTGGCAGGGGCTCCTTCTCACACTGCTTTCCGTGGGGAAACACTGCGTGTGCCAGGGGTCTCCTGTGTGCACAAAATCTCTCCCCAGTGCCTGAGGTGCAGGGAATCCTCTTTGGACACAGAGCAGTGTTCTAGCCAGACCTCCCATGCTGGGAGAGCCTCCACTTCCCCAGCTGTCCAACTGCCTCAGGAACACACTTCTAGGGAGTGTGGGTCTGGCAGGCAGAACGGCCCGAGTGAGGAGCTCGGGCCTTCAGCTGTGGACAGCTTTCCCACTGCCAAGCCTTGGAGGAGTTCGTGGAGGCTGGGGCCTGCAGCGTTTTCCATCAGAGAGCACTGGGTGCCCAAAGCCTCCCCTGTGGCTTGCGAGCCCCTTCCCACCCACACGCCCTTGGCACCCACTCTGTTGCCAGAGGGAAGTCCTAAGCAGGACTCTCTAGCTTGTGCAGCCAGAGTGCCTCCTGCTTGGAAGTGGCCTCTGGAACTCATTTGGAGGGAGGCTTCTCCCATGCTTGTCAGCCAGCACATGGTGCCATCGCTCCACCAAAAAACTCTCTGCTTTGCCTTCAGCCATGGCTCTCCCTGCTGAGCTCTCTCTGCCTCAAGCAGAAACCCCAGTGTGCGTCCAGCCTCCAGAAAGCAGAGTGCCTTTGCCTGAGCACTGCTTTGCTGGGGCAGCACCCTGAAGGCCTCCTAGGGCCTTCTCTGCCCTAACCCAGGCGTGCCATTCGGCCCATGCGGGGAGCAACGTTCACCCTTGGCAGGGCTCAGCGTGTGGGCTGTGTGTGGTTTCATGGCTGGGAAAGGGCAGATCCTGAAGCTGGGTGCCCTCCTGTGAATGGGGCCTGGCGGGCAGAGCCGGCATTCCCGGGTGGGGATGGAGGAGATCTGGGGCCTTCAAGCTGCATGCACATCCCCTGTCTGGCTGCCCCTCTTGCTTCTTCTCTGCTGCCAAGCCTCTCACACCACACGTGCGTCTCATTGGAAGGAGCAGGCTGCTTGCCATTCTTGGGCAGGGAATCATCCCACACGGCCTCGTTTCCTCGAAGGGGAGTGCACACTGACCCAGAGCCTCCAGAGGAGCTGTAGGCTCTCCAGCCACAAAGGCCTGTAGCTGAGTCCATGACAGCCTGCTGCATGGAGGGCTTCTATGGGAGAGTGCCCTGCTTCCCTGGCAGGGGCTCCTTCTCACACTGCTTTCCGTGGGGAAACACTGCGTGTGCCAGGGGTCTCCTGTGTGCACAAAATCTCTCCCCAGTGCCTGAGGTGCAGGGAATCCTCTTTGGACACAGAGCAGTGTTCTAGCCAGACCTCCCATGCTGGGAGAGCCTCCACTTCCCCAGCTGTCCAACTGCCTCAGGAACACACTTCTAGGGAGTGTGGGTCTGGCAGGCAGAACGGCCCGAGTGAGGAGCTCGGGCCTTCAGCTGTGGACAGCTTTCCCACTGCCAAGCCTTGGAGGAGTTCGTGGAGGCTGGGGCCTGCAGCGTTTTCCATCAGAGAGCACTGGGTGCCCAAAGCCTCCCCTGTGGCTTGCGAGCCCCTTCCCACCCACACGCCCTTGGCACCCACTCTGTTGCCAGAGGGAAATCCTAAGCAGGACTCTCTAGCTTGTGCAGCCAGTGTGCCTCCTGCTTGGAAGTGGCCTCTGAAACTCATTTGGAGGGAGGCTTCTCCCATGCTTGTCAGCCAGCACATGGTGCCATCGCTCCACCAAAAAACTCTCTGCTTTGCCTTCAGCCATGGCTCTCCCTGCTGAGCTCTCTCTGCCTCAAGCAGAAACCCCAGTGTGCGTCCAGCCTCCAGAAAGCAGAGTGCCTTTGCCTGAGCACTGCTTTGCTGGGGCAGCACCCTGAAGGCCTCCTAGGGCCTTCTCTGCCCTAACCCAGGCGTGCCATTCGGCCCATGCGGGGAGCAACGTTCACCCTTGGCAGGGCTCAGCGTGTGGGCTGTGTGTGGTTTCATGGCTGGGAAAGGGCAGATCCTGAAGCTGGGTGCCCTCCTGTGAATGGGGCCTGGCGGGCAGAGCCGGCATTCCCGGGTGGGGATGGAGGAGATCTGGGGCCTTCAAGCTGCATGCACATCCCCTGTCTGGCTGCCCCTCTTGCTTCTTCTCTGCTGCCAAGCCTCTCACACCACACGTGCGTCTCACTGGAAGGAGCATGCTGCTTGCCAGTCTTGGGCAGGGAATCATCCCACACGCCTCGTTACCTCGCAGGGGAGTGCACACTGACCCAGAGCCTCCAGAGGAACTGCAGTCTCTCCAGCCACAAAGGCCTGTAGCCTAGTCCATGACGGCCTGTTGCATGGAGGGCTTCTATGGGAGAGGGCCATGCTTCCCTGGCAGGGGCTCCTTCTCACACTGCTTTCCATGGGGAAACACTGCATGTGCCAGGGATCTCCTGTGTGCACAAAATCTCTCCCCAGTGCCTGAGGTGCAGGGAATCCTCTTCGGACACAGAGCAATGTTCTAGGCAGAGCTCCCATGCTGGGAGAGCTGCCACTGCCCCGACTGTCCAACTGCCTCAGGAACACACTTCTAGGGAGTGTGGGTCTGGCAGGCAGAATGGTCCGAGTGAGGAGCTCGGGCCTTCGGCTGTGGACAGCTTTCCCACTGCCAAGCCTTGGAGGAGTTCGTGGAGGCTGGGGCCTGCAGCGTTTTCCATCGGAGAGCACTGGGTGCCCAAAGCCTCCCCTGTGGCTTGCAAGCCCCTTCCCACCCACAGGCCCTTGGCACCCACTCTGTTGCCAGAGGGAAGTCCTAAGCAGGACTCTCGAGCTTGTGCATCCAGAGTGCCTCCTGCTTGGAAATGGCCTCAGGAACTCCTTGGGAGTGAGGCTGCTCCCATGCTTGTCAGCCAGCAGATGGTGCCATCGCTCCACCAAAAAACTCTCTGCTTTGCCTTCAGCCAAGGCTCGCCCTGCTGAGCTCTCTCTGCCTCAAGCAGAGACTCCAGGGTGCGTCCAGCCTACAGAAAGCAGAGTGCCTTTGCCTGAGCACTGCTTTGCTGGGGCAGCACCCTGAAGGCCTCCTAGGGCCTTCTCTGCCCTAACCCAGGCGTGCCATTCGGCCCATGCGGGGAGCAAAGTTCCCCCTTGGCAGGGCTCAGCGTGTGGCCTGGGTGTGCTTTCACGGCTGGGAAAGGGCAGATCCTGAAGCTGGGTGCCCTCCTGTGAATGGGGCCTGGCGGGCAGAGCCGGCATTCCCGGGTGGGGATGGAGGAGATCTGGGGCCTTCAAGCTGCATGCACATCCCCTGTCTGGCTGCCCCTCTTGCTTTTTCTCTGCTGCCAAGCCTCTCACATCACACGTGGGTCTCATTGGAAGGAGCAGGCTGCTTGCCATTCTTGGGCAGGGAATCATCCCACACGGCCTCGTTTCCTCGAAGGGGAGTGCACACTGACCCAGAGCCTCCAGAGGAGCTGTAGGCTCTCCAGCCACAAAGGCCTGTAGCTGAGTCCATGACAGCCTGCTGCATGGAGGGCTTCTATGGGAGAGGGCCCTGCTTCCCTGGCAGGGGCTCCTTCTCACACTGCTTTCCGTGGGGAAACACTGCGTGTGCCAGGGGTCTCCTGTGTGCACAAAATCTCTCCCCAGTGCCTGAGGTGCAGGGAATCCTCTTTGGACACAGAGCAGTGTTCTAGGCAGACCTCCCATGCTGGGAGAGCCTCCACTTCCCCAGCTGTCCAACTGCCTCAGGAACACACTTCTAGGGAGTGTGGGTCTGGCAGGCAGAACGGCCCGAGTGAGGAGCTCGGGCCTTCAGCTGTGGACAGCTTTCCCACTGCCAAGCCTTGGAGGAGTTCGTGGAGGCTGGGGCCTGCAGCGTTTTCCATCAGAGAGCACTGGGTGCCCAAAGCCTCCCCTGTGGCTTGCGAGCCCCTTCCCACCCACACGCCCTTGGCACCCACTCTGTTGCCAGAGGGAAGTCCTAAGCAGGACTCTCTAGCTTGTGCAGCCAGAGTGCCTCCTGCTTGGAAGTGGCCTCTGGAACTCATTTGGAGGGAGGCTTCTCCCATGCTTGTCAGCCAGCACATGGTGCCATCGCTCCACCAAAAAACTCTCTGCTTTGCCTTCAGCCATGGCTCTCCCTGCTGAGCTCTCTCTGCCTCAAGCAGAAACCCCAGTGTGCGTCCAGCCTCCAGAAAGCAGAGTGCCTTTGCCTGAGCACTGCTTTGCTGGGGCAGCACCCTGAAGGCCTCCTAGGGCCTTCTCTGCCCTAACCCAGGCGTGCCATTCGGCCCATGCGGGGAGCAACGTTCACCCTTGGCAGGGCTCAGCGTGTGGGCTGTGTGTGGTTTCATGGCTGGGAAAGGGCAGATCCTGAAGCTGGGTGCCCTCCTGTGAATGGGGCCTGGCGGGCAGAGCCGGCATTCCCGGGTGGGGATGGAGGAGATCTGGGGCCTTCAAGCTGCATGCACATCCCCTGTCTGGCTGCCCCTCTTGCTTCTTCTCTGCTGCCAAGCCTCTCACACCACACGTGCGTCTCATTGGAAGGAGCAGGCTGCTTGCCATTCTTGGGCAGGGAATCATCCCACACGGCCTCGTTTCCTCGAAGGGGAGTGCACACTGACCCAGAGCCTCCAGAGGAGCTGTAGGCTCTCCAGCCACAAAGGCCTGTAGCTGAGTCCATGACAGCCTGCTGCATGGAGGGCTTCTATGGGAGAGTGCCCTGCTTCCCTGGCAGGGGCTCCTTCTCACACTGCTTTCCGTGGGGAAACACTGCGTGTGCCAGGGGTCTCCTGTGTGCACAAAATCTCTCCCCAGTGCCTGAGGTGCAGGGAATCCTCTTTGGACACAGAGCAGTGTTCTAGCCAGACCTCCCATGCTGGGAGAGCCTCCACTTCCCCAGCTGTCCAACTGCCTCAGGAACACACTTCTAGGGAGTGTGGGTCTGGCAGGCAGAACGGCCCGAGTGAGGAGCTCGGGCCTTCAGCTGTGGACAGCTTTCCCACTGCCAAGCCTTGGAGGAGTTCGTGGAGGCTGGGGCCTGCAGCGTTTTCCATCAGAGAGCACTGGGTGCCCAAAGCCTCCCCTGTGGCTTGCGAGCCCCTTCCCACCCACACGCCCTTGGCACCCACTCTGTTGCCAGAGGGAAATCCTAAGCAGGACTCTCTAGCTTGTGCAGCCAGTGTGCCTCCTGCTTGGAAGTGGCCTCTGAAACTCATTTGGAGGGAGGCTTCTCCCATGCTTGTCAGCCAGCACATGGTGCCATCGCTCCACCAAAAAACTCTCTGCTTTGCCTTCAGCCATGGCTCTCCCTGCTGAGCTCTCTCTGCCTCAAGCAGAAACCCCAGTGTGCGTCCAGCCTCCAGAAAGCAGAGTGCCTTTGCCTGAGCACTGCTTTGCTGGGGCAGCACCCTGAAGGCCTCCTAGGGCCTTCTCTGCCCTAACCCAGGCGTGCCATTCGGCCCATGCGGGGAGCAACGTTCACCCTTGGCAGGGCTCAGCGTGTGGGCTGTGTGTGGTTTCATGGCTGGGAAAGGGCAGATCCTGAAGCTGGGTGCCCTCCTGTGAATGGGGCCTGGCGGGCAGAGCCGGCATTCCCGGGTGGGGATGGAGGAGATCTGGGGCCTTCAAGCTGCATGCACATCCCCTGTCTGGCTGCCCCTCTTGCTTCTTCTCTGCTGCCAAGCCTCTCACACCACACGTGCGTCTCACTGGAAGGAGCATGCTGCTTGCCAGTCTTGGGCAGGGAATCATCCCACACGCCTCGTTACCTCGCAGGGGAGTGCACACTGACCCAGAGCCTCCAGAGGAACTGCAGTCTCTCCAGCCACAAAGGCCTGTAGCCTAGTCCATGACGGCCTGTTGCATGGAGGGCTTCTATGGGAGAGGGCCATGCTTCCCTGGCAGGGGCTCCTTCTCACACTGCTTTCCATGGGGAAACACTGCATGTGCCAGGGATCTCCTGTGTGCACAAAATCTCTCCCCAGTGCCTGAGGTGCAGGGAATCCTCTTCGGACACAGAGCAATGTTCTAGGCAGAGCTCCCATGCTGGGAGAGCTGCCACTGCCCCGACTGTCCAACTGCCTCAGGAACACACTTCTAGGGAGTGTGGGTCTGGCAGGCAGAATGGTCCGAGTGAGGAGCTCGGGCCTTCGGCTGTGGACAGCTTTCCCACTGCCAAGCCTTGGAGGAGTTCGTGGAGGCTGGGGCCTGCAGCGTTTTCCATCGGAGAGCACTGGGTGCCCAAAGCCTCCCCTGTGGCTTGCAAGCCCCTTCCCACCCACAGGCCCTTGGCACCCACTCTGTTGCCAGAGGGAAGTCCTAAGCAGGACTCTCGAGCTTGTGCATCCAGAGTGCCTCCTGCTTGGAAATGGCCTCAGGAACTCCTTGGGAGTGAGGCTGCTCCCATGCTTGTCAGCCAGCAGATGGTGCCATCGCTCCACCAAAAAACTCTCTGCTTTGCCTTCAGCCAAGGCTCGCCCTGCTGAGCTCTCTCTGCCTCAAGCAGAGACTCCAGGGTGCGTCCAGCCTACAGAAAGCAGAGTGCCTTTGCCTGAGCACTGCTTTGCTGGGGCAGCACCCTGAAGGCCTCCTAGGGCCTTCTCTGCCCTAACCCAGGCGTGCCATTCGGCCCATGCGGGGAGCAAAGTTCCCCCTTGGCAGGGCTCAGCGTGTGGCCTGGGTGTGCTTTCACGGCTGGGAAAGGGCAGATCCTGAAGCTGGGTGCCCTCCTGTGAATGGGGCCTGGCGGGCAGAGCCGGCATTCCCGGGTGGGGATGGAGGAGATCTGGGGCCTTCAAGCTGCATGCACATCCCCTGTCTGGCTGCCCCTCTTGCTTTTTCTCTGCTGCCAAGCCTCTCACATCACACGTGGGTCTCATTGGAAGGAGCAGGCTGCTTGCCATTCTTGGGCAGGGAATCATCCCACACGGCCTCGTTTCCTCGAAGGGGAGTGCACACTGACCCAGAGCCTCCAGAGGAGCTGTAGGCTCTCCAGCCACAAAGGCCTGTAGCTGAGTCCATGACAGCCTGCTGCATGGAGGGCTTCTATGGGAGAGGGCCCTGCTTCCCTGGCAGGGGCTCCTTCTCACACTGCTTTCCGTGGGGAAACACTGCGTGTGCCAGGGGTCTCCTGTGTGCACAAAATCTCTCCCCAGTGCCTGAGGTGCAGGGAATCCTCTTTGGACACAGAGCAGTGTTCTAGGCAGACCTCCCATGCTGGGAGAGCCTCCACTTCCCCAGCTGTCCAACTGCCTCAGGAACACACTTCTAGGGAGTGTGGGTCTGGCAGGCAGAACGGCCCGAGTGAGGAGCTCGGGCCTTCAGCTGTGGACAGCTTTCCCACTGCCAAGCCTTGGAGGAGTTCGTGGAGGCTGGGGCCTGCAGCGTTTTCCATCGCAGAGCACTGGGTGCCAAAAGCCTCCCCTGTGGCTTGCAAGCCCCTTCCCACCCACAGGCCCTTGGCACCCACTCTGTTGCCAGAGGGAAGTCCTAAGCAGGACTCTCGAGCTTGTGCATCCAGAGTGCCTCCTGCTTGGAAATGGCCTCAGGAACTCCTTGGGAGTGAGGCTGCTCCCATGCTTGTCAGCCAGCAGATGGTGCCATCGCTCCACCAAAAAACTCTCTGCTTTGCCTTCAGCCAAGGCTCGCCCTGCTGAGCTCTCTCTGCCTCAAGCAGAGACTCCAGGGTGCGTCCAGCCTACAGAAAGCAGAGTGCCTTTGCCTGAGCACTGCTTTGCTGGGGCAGCACCCTGAAGGCCTCCTAGGGCCTTCTCTGCCCTAACCCAGGCGTGCCATTCGGCCCATGCGGGGAGCAAAGTTCCCCCTTGGCAGGGCTCAGCGTGTGGCCTGGGTGTGCTTTCACGGCTGGGAAAGGGCAGATCCTGAAGCTGGGTGCCCTCCTGTGAATGGGGCCTGGCGGGCAGAGCCGGCATTCCCGGGTGGGGATGGAGGAGATCTGGGGCCTTCAAGCTGCATGCACATCCCCTGTCTGGCTGCCCCTCTTGCTTTTTCTCTGCTGCCAAGCCTCTCACATCACACGTGGGTCTCATTGGAAGGAGCAGGCTGCTTGCCATTCTTGGGCAGGGAATCATCCCACACGGCCTCGTTTCCTCGCAGGGGAGTGCACACTGACCCAGAGCCTCCAGAGGAGCTGTAGGCTCTCCAGCCACAAAGGCCTGTAGCTGAGTCCATGACAGCCTGCTGCATGGAGGGCTTCTATGGGAGAGGGCCCTGCTTCCCTGGCAGGGGCTCCTTCTCACACTGCTTTCCGTGGGGAAACACTGCGTGTGCCAGGGGTCTCCTGTGTGCACAAAATCTCTCCCCAGTGCCTGAGGTGCAGGGAATCCTCTTTGGACACAGAGCAGTGTTCTAGGCAGACCTCCCATGCTGGGAGAGCCTCCACTTCCCCAGCTGTCCAACTGCCTCAGGAACACACTTCTAGGGAGTGTGGGTCTGGCAGGCAGAACGGCCCGAGTGAGGAGCTCGGGCCTTCAGCTGTGGACAGCTTTCCCACTGCCAAGCCTTGGAGGAGTTCGTGGAGGCTGGGGCCTGCAGCGTTTTCCATCAGAGAGCACTGGGTGCCCAAAGCCTCCCCTGTGGCTTGCGAGCCCCTTCCCACCCACACGCCCTTGGCACCCACTCTGTTGCCAGAGGGAAATCCTAAGCAGGACTCTCTAGCTTGTGCAGCCAGTGTGCCTCCTGCTTGGAAGTGGCCTCTGAAACTCATTTGGAGGGAGGCTTCTCCCATGCTTGTCAGCCAGCACATGGTGCCATCGCTCCACCAAAAAACTCTCTGCTTTGCCTTCAGCCATGGCTCTCCCTGCTGAGCTCTCTCTGCCTCAAGCAGAAACCCCAGTGTGCGTCCAGCCTCCAGAAAGCAGAGTGCCTTTGCCTGAGCACTGCTTTGCTGGGGCAGCACCCTGAAGGCCTCCTAGGGCCTTCTCTGCCCTAACCCAGGCGTGCCATTCGGCCCATGCGGGGAGCAACGTTCACCCTTGGCAGGGCTCAGCGTGTGGGCTGTGTGTGGTTTCATGGCTGGGAAAGGGCAGATCCTGAAGCTGGGTGCCCTCCTGTGAATGGGGCCTGGCGGGCAGAGCCGGCATTCCCGGGTGGGGATGGAGGAGATCTGGGGCCTTCAAGCTGCATGCACATCCCCTGTCTGGCTGCCCCTCTTGCTTCTTCTCTGCTGCCAAGCCTCTCACACCACACGTGCGTCTCATTGGAAGGAGCAGGCTGCTTGCCATTCTTGGGCAGGGAATCATCCCACACGGCCTCGTTTCCTCGAAGGGGAGTGCACACTGACCCAGAGCCTCCAGAGGAGCTGTAGGCTCTCCAGCCACAAAGGCCTGTAGCTGAGTCCATGACAGCCTGCTGCATGGAGGGCTTCTATGGGAGAGTGCCCTGCTTCCCTGGCAGGGGCTCCTTCTCACACTGCTTTCCGTGGGGAAACACTGCGTGTGCCAGGGGTCTCCTGTGTGCACAAAATCTCTCCCCAGTGCCTGAGGTGCAGGGAATCCTCTTTGGACACAGAGCAGTGTTCTAGCCAGACCTCCCATGCTGGGAGAGCCTCCACTTCCCCAGCTGTCCAACTGCCTCAGGAACACACTTCTAGGGAGTGTGGGTCTGGCAGGCAGAACGGCCCGAGTGAGGAGCTCGGGCCTTCAGCTGTGGACAGCTTTCCCACTGCCAAGCCTTGGAGGAGTTCGTGGAGGCTGGGGCCTGCAGCGTTTTCCATCAGAGAGCACTGGGTGCCCAAAGCCTCCCCTGTGGCTTGCGAGCCCCTTCCCACCCACACGCCCTTGGCACCCACTCTGTTGCCAGAGGGAAATCCTAAGCAGGACTCTCTAGCTTGTGCAGCCAGTGTGCCTCCTGCTTGGAAGTGGCCTCTGAAACTCATTTGGAGGGAGGCTTCTCCCATGCTTGTCAGCCAGCACATGGTGCCATCGCTCCACCAAAAAACTCTCTGCTTTGCCTTCAGCCATGGCTCTCCCTGCTGAGCTCTCTCTGCCTCAAGCAGAAACCCCAGTGTGCGTCCAGCCTCCAGAAAGCAGAGTGCCTTTGCCTGAGCACTGCTTTGCTGGGGCAGCACCCTGAAGGCCTCCTAGGGCCTTCTCTGCCCTAACCCAGGCGTGCCATTCGGCCCATGCGGGGAGCAACGTTCACCCTTGGCAGGGCTCAGCGTGTGGGCTGTGTGTGGTTTCATGGCTGGGAAAGGGCAGATCCTGAAGCTGGGTGCCCTCCTGTGAATGGGGCCTGGCGGGCAGAGCCGGCATTCCCGGGTGGGGATGGAGGAGATCTGGGGCCTTCAAGCTGCATGCACATCCCCTGTCTGGCTGCCCCTCTTGCTTCTTCTCTGCTGCCAAGCCTCTCACACCACACGTGCGTCTCACTGGAAGGAGCATGCTGCTTGCCAGTCTTGGGCAGGGAATCATCCCACACGCCTCGTTACCTCGCAGGGGAGTGCACACTGACCCAGAGCCTCCAGAGGAACTGCAGTCTCTCCAGCCACAAAGGCCTGTAGCCTAGTCCATGACGGCCTGTTGCATGGAGGGCTTCTATGGGAGAGGGCCATGCTTCCCTGGCAGGGGCTCCTTCTCACACTGCTTTCCATGGGGAAACACTGCATGTGCCAGGGATCTCCTGTGTGCACAAAATCTCTCCCCAGTGCCTGAGGTGCAGGGAATCCTCTTCGGACACAGAGCAATGTTCTAGGCAGAGCTCCCATGCTGGGAGAGCTGCCACTGCCCCGACTGTCCAACTGCCTCAGGAACACACTTCTAGGGAGTGTGGGTCTGGCAGGCAGAATGGTCCGAGTGAGGAGCTCGGGCCTTCGGCTGTGGACAGCTTTCCCACTGCCAAGCCTTGGAGGAGTTCGTGGAGGCTGGGGCCTGCAGCGTTTTCCATCGGAGAGCACTGGGTGCCCAAAGCCTCCCCTGTGGCTTGCAAGCCCCTTCCCACCCACAGGCCCTTGGCACCCACTCTGTTGCCAGAGGGAAGTCCTAAGCAGGACTCTCGAGCTTGTGCATCCAGAGTGCCTCCTGCTTGGAAATGGCCTCAGGAACTCCTTGGGAGTGAGGCTGCTCCCATGCTTGTCAGCCAGCAGATGGTGCCATCGCTCCACCAAAAAACTCTCTGCTTTGCCTTCAGCCAAGGCTCGCCCTGCTGAGCTCTCTCTGCCTCAAGCAGAGACTCCAGGGTGCGTCCAGCCTACAGAAAGCAGAGTGCCTTTGCCTGAGCACTGCTTTGCTGGGGCAGCACCCTGAAGGCCTCCTAGGGCCTTCTCTGCCCTAACCCAGGCGTGCCATTCGGCCCATGCGGGGAGCAAAGTTCCCCCTTGGCAGGGCTCAGCGTGTGGCCTGGGTGTGCTTTCACGGCTGGGAAAGGGCAGATCCTGAAGCTGGGTGCCCTCCTGTGAATGGGGCCTGGCGGGCAGAGCCGGCATTCCCGGGTGGGGATGGAGGAGATCTGGGGCCTTCAAGCTGCATGCACATCCCCTGTCTGGCTGCCCCTCTTGCTTCTTCTCTGCTGCCAAGCCTCTCACATCACACGTGGGTCTCATTGGAAGGAGCAGGCTGCTTGCCATTCTTGGGCAGGGAATCATCCCACACGGCCTCGTTTCCTCGCAGGGGAGTGCACACTGACCCAGAGCCTCCAGAGGAGCTGTAGGCTCTCCAGCCACAAAGGCCTGTAGCTGAGTCCATGACAGCCTGCTGCATGGAGGGCTTCTATGGGAGAGGGCCCTGCTTCCCTGGCAGGGGCTCCTTCTCACACTGCTTTCCGTGGGGAAACACTGCGTGTGCCAGGGGTCTCCTGTGTGCACAAAATCTCTCCCCAGTGCCTGAGGTGCAGGGAATCCTCTTTGGACACAGAGCAGTGTTCTAGGCAGACCTCCCATGCTGGGAGAGCCTCCACTTCCCCAGCTGTCCAACTGCCTCAGGAACACACTTCTAGGGAGTGTGGGTCTGGCAGGCAGAACGGCCCGAGTGAGGAGCTCGGGCCTTCAGCTGTGGACAGCTTTCCCACTGCCAAGCCTTGGAGGAGTTCGTGGAGGCTGGGGCCTGCAGCGTTTTCCATCAGAGAGCACTGGGTGCCCAAAGCCTCCCCTGTGGCTTGCGAGCCCCTTCCCACCCACACGCCCTTGGCACCCACTCTGTTGCCAGAGGGAAATCCTAAGCAGGACTCTCTAGCTTGTGCAGCCAGTGTGCCTCCTGCTTGGAAGTGGCCTCTGAAACTCATTTGGAGGGAGGCTTCTCCCATGCTTGTCAGCCAGCACATGGTGCCATCGCTCCACCAAAAAACTCTCTGCTTTGCCTTCAGCCATGGCTCTCCCTGCTGAGCTCTCTCTGCCTCAAGCAGAAACCCCAGTGTGCATCCAGCCTCCAGAAAGCAGAGTGTCTTTGCCTGAGCACTGCTTTGCTGGGGCAGCACCCTGAAGGCCTCCTAGGGCCTTCTCTGCCCTAACCCAGGCGTGCCATTCGGCCCATGCGGGGAGCAACGTTCACCCTTGGCAGGGCTCAGCGTGTGGGCTGTGTGTGGTTTCATGGCTGGGAAAGGGCAGATCCTGAAGCTGGGTGCCCTCCTGTGAATGGGGCCTGGCGGGCAGAGCCGGCATTCCCGGGTGGGGATGGAGGAGATCTGGGGCCTTCAAGCTGCATGCACATCCCCTGTCTGGCTGCCCCTCTTGCTTCTTCTCTGCTGCCAAGCCTCTCACACCACACGTGCGTCTCACTGGAAGGAGCATGCTGCTTGCCAGTCTTGGGCAGGGAATCATCCCACACGCCTCGTTACCTCGCAGGGGAGTGCACACTGACCCAGAGCCTCCAGAGGAACTGCAGTCTCTCCAGCCACAAAGGCCTGTAGCCTAGTCCATGACGGCCTGTTGCATGGAGGGCTTCTATGGGAGAGGGCCATGCTTCCCTGGCAGGGGCTCCTTCTCACTCTGCTTTCCATGGGGAAACACTGCATGTGCCAGGGATCTCCTGTGTGCACAAAATCTCTCCCCAGTGCCTGAGGTGCAGGGAATCCTCTTCGGACACAGAGCAATGTTCTAGGCAGAGCTCCCATGCTGGGAGAGCTGCCACTGCCCCGACTGTCCAACTGCCTCAGGAACACACTTCTAGGGAGTGTGGGTCTGGCAGGCAGAATGGTCCGAGTGAGGAGCTCGGGCCTTCGGCTGTGGACAGCTTTCCCACTGCCAAGCCTTGGAGGAGTTCGTGGAGGCTGGGGCCTGCAGCGTTTTCCATCGGAGAGCACTGGGTGCCCAAAGCCTCCCCTGTGGCTTGCAAGCCCCTTCCCACCCACAGGCCCTTGGCACCCACTCTGTTGCCAGAGGGAAGTCCTAAGCAGGACTCTCGAGCTTGTGCATCCAGAGTGCCTCCTGCTTGGAAATGGCCTCAGGAACTCCTTGGGAGTGAGGCTGCTCCCATGCTTGTCAGCCAGCAGATGGTGCCATCGCTCCACCAAAAAACTCTCTGCTTTGCCTTCAGCCAAGGCTCGCCCTGCTGAGCTCTCTCTGCCTCAAGCAGAGACTCCAGGGTGCGTCCAGCCTACAGAAAGCAGAGTGCCTTTGCCTGAGCACTGCTTTGCTGGGGCAGCACCCTGAAGGCCTCCTAGGGCCTTCTCTGCCCTAACCCAGGCGTGCCATTCGGCCCATGCGGGGAGCAAAGTTCCCCCTTGGCAGGGCTCAGCGTGTGGCCTGGGTGTGCTTTCACGGCTGGGAAAGGGCAGATCCTGAAGCTGGGTGCCCTCCTGTGAATGGGGCCTGGCGGGCAGAGCCGGCATTCCCGGGTGGGGATGGAGGAGATCTGGGGCCTTCAAGCTGCATACACATCCCCTGTCTGGCTGCCCCTCTTGCTTCTTCTCTGCTGCCAAGCCTCTCACACCACACGTGCGTCTCACTGGAAGGAGCATGCTGCTTGCCAGTCTTGGGCAGGGAATCATCCCACACGCCTCGTTACCTCGCAGGGGAGTGCACACTGACCCAGAGCCTCCAGAGGAACTGCAGTCTCTCCAGCCACAAAGGCCTGTAGCCTAGTCCATGACGGCCTGTTGCATGGAGGGCTTCTATGGGAGAGGGCCATGCTTCCCTGGCAGGGGCTCCTTCTCACACTGCTTTCCATGGGGAAACACTGCATGTGCCAGGGGTCTCCTGTGTGCACAAAATCTCTCTCCAGTGCCTGAGGTGCAGGGAATCCTCTTTGGACACAGAGCAGTGTTCTAGGCAGACCTCCCATGCTGGGAGAGCCTCCACTTCCCCAGCTGTCCAACTGCCTCAGGAACACACTTCTAGGGAGTGTGGGTCTGGCAGGCAGAATGGTCCGAGTGAGGAGCTCGGGCCTTCAGCTGTGGACAGCTTTCCCACTGCCAAGCCTTGGAGGAGTTCGTGGAGGCTGGGGCCTGCAGCGTTTTCCATCGCAGAGCACTGGGTGCCCAAAGCCTCCCCTGTGGCTTGCAAGCCCCTTCCCACCCACAGGCCCTTGGCACCCACTCTGTTGCCAGAGGGAAGTCCTAAGCAGGACTCTCGAGCTTGTGCATCCAGAGTGCCTCCTGCTTGGAAATGGCCTCAGGAACTCCTTGGGAGTGAGGCTGCTCCCATGCTTGTCAGCCAGCAGATGGTGCCATCGCTCCACCAAAAAACTCTCTGCTTTGCCTTCAGCCAAGGCTCGCCCTGCTGAGCTCTCTCTGCCTCAAGCAGAGACTCCAGGGTGCGTCCAGCCTACAGAAAGCAGAGTGCCTTTGCCTGAGCACTGCTTTGCTGGGGCAGCACCCTGAAGGCCTCCTAGGGCCTTCTCTGCCCTAACCCAGGCGTGCCATTCGGCCCATGCGGGGAGCAAAGTTCCCCCTTGGCAGGGCTCAGCGTGTGGCCTGGCTGTGCTTTCACGGCTGGGAAAGGGCAGATCCTGAAGCTGGGTGCCCTCCTGTGAATGGGGCCTGGCGGGCAGAGCCGGCATTCCCGGGTGGGGATGGAGGAGATCTGGGGCCTTCAAGCTGCATGCACATCCCCTGTCTGGCTGCCCCTCTTGCTTTTTCTCTGCTGCCAAGCCTCTCACATCACACGTGGGTCTCATTGGAAGGAGCAGGCTGCTTGCCATTCTTGGGCAGGGAATCATCCCACACGGCCTCGTTTCCTCGCAGGGGAGTGCACACTGACCCAGAGCCTCCAGAGGAGCTGTAGGCTCTCCAGCCACAAAGGCCTGTAGCTGAGTCCATGACAGCCTGCTGCATGGAGGGCTTCTATGGGAGAGGGCCCTGCTTCCCTGGCAGGGGCTCCTTCTCACACTGCTTTCCGTGGGGAAACACTGCGTGTGCCAGGGGTCTCCTGTGTGCACAAAATCTCTCTCCAGTGCCTGAGGTGCAGGGAATCCTCTTTGGACACAGAGCAGTGTTCTAGGCAGACCTCCCATGCTGGGAGAGCCTCCACTTCCCCAGCTGTCCAACTGCCTCAGGAACACACTTCTAGGGAGTGTGGGTCTGGCAGGCAGAACGGCCCGAGTGAGGAGCTCGGGCCTTCAGCTGTGGACAGCTTTCCCTCTGCCAAGCCTTGGAGGAGTTCGTGGAGGCTGGGGCCTGCAGCGTTTTCCATCAGAGAGCACTGGGTGCCCAAAGCCTCCCCTGTGGCTTGCGAGCCCCTTCCCACCCACACGCCCTTGGCACCCACTCTGTTGCCAGAGGGAAATCCTAAGCAGGACTCTCTAGCTTGTGCAGCCAGTGTGCCTCCTGCTTGGAACTGGCCTCTGAAACTCATTTGGAGGGAGGCTTCTCCCATGCTTGTCAGCCAGCACATGGTGCCATCGCTTCACCAAAAAACTCTCTGCTTTGCCTTCAGCCATGGCTCTCCCTGCTGAGCTCTCTCTGCCTCAAGCAGAAACCCCAGTGTGCATCCAGCCTCCAGAAAGCAGAGTGTCTTTGCCTGAGCACTGCTTTGCTGGGGCAGCACCCTGAAGGCCTCCTAGGGCCTTCTCTGCCCTAACCCAGGCGTGCCATTCGGCCCATGCGGGGAGCAAAGTTCCCCCTTGGCAGGGCTCAGCGTGTGGCCTGGCTGTGCTTTCACGGCTGGGAAAGGGCAGATCCTGAAGCTGGGTGCCCTCCTGTGAATGGGGCCTGGCGGGCAGAGCCGGCATTCCCGGGTGGGGATGGAGGAGATCTGGGGCCTTCAAGCTGCATGCACATCCCCTGTCTGGCTGCCCCTCTTGCTTCTTCTCTGCTGCCAAGCCTCTCACACCACACGTGCGTCTCACTGGAAGGAGCATGCTGCTTGCCAGTCTTGGGCAGGGAATCATCCCACACGCCTCGTTACCTCGCAGGGGAGTGCACACTGACCCAGAGCCTCCAGAGGAACTGCAGTCTCTCCAGCCACAAAGGCCTGTAGCCTAGTCCATGACGGCCTGTTGCATGGAGGGCTTCTATGGGAGAGGGCCATGCTTCCCTGGCAGGGGCTCCTTCTCACACTGCTTTCCATGGGGAAACACTGCATGTGCCAGGGATCTCCTGTGTGCACAAAATCTCTCCCCAGTGCCTGAGGTGCAGGGAATCCTCTTCGGACACAGAGCAATGTTCTAGGCAGAGCTCCCATGCTGGGAGAGCTGCCACTGCCCCGACTGTCCAACTGCCTCAGGAACACACTTCTAGGGAGTGTGGGTCTGGCAGGCAGAATGGTCCGAGTGAGGAGCTCGGGCCTTCGGCTGTGGACAGCTTTCCCACTGCCAAGCCTTGGAGGAGTTCGTGGAGGCTGGGGCCTGCAGCGTTTTCCATCGGAGAGCACTGGGTGCCCAAAGCCTCCCCTGTGGCTTGCAAGCCCCTTCCCACCCACAGGCCCTTGGCACCCACTCTGTTGCCAGAGGGAAGTCCTAAGCAGGACTCTCGAGCTTGTGCATCCAGAGTGCCTCCTGCTTGGAAATGGCCTCAGGAACTCCTTGGGAGTGAGGCTGCTCCCATGCTTGTCAGCCAGCAGATGGTGCCATCGCTCCACCAAAAAACTCTCTGCTTTGCCTTCAGCCAAGGCTCGCCCTGCTGAGCTCTCTCTGCCTCAAGCAGAGACTCCAGGGTGCGTCCAGCCTACAGAAAGCAGAGTGCCTTTGCCTGAGCACTGCTTTGCTGGGGCAGCACCCTGAAGGCCTCCTAGGGCCTTCTCTGCCCTAACCCAGGCGTGCCATTCGGCCCATGCGGGGAGCAAAGTTCCCCCTTGGCAGGGCTCAGCGTGTGGCCTGGGTGTGCTTTCACGGCTGGGAAAGGGCAGATCCTGAAGCTGGGTGCCCTCCTGTGAATGGGGCCTGGCGGGCAGAGCCGGCATTCCCGGGTGGGGATGGAGGAGATCTGGGGCCTTCAAGCTGCATGCACATCCCCTGTCTGGCTGCCCCTCTTGCTTCTTCTCTGCTGCCAAGCCTCTCACACCACACGTGCGTCTCATTGGAAGGAGCAGGCTGCTTGCCATTCTTGGGCAGGGAATCATCCCACACGGCCTCGTTTCCTCGAAGGGGAGTGCACACTGACCCAGAGCCTCCAGAGGAGCTGTAGGCTCTCCAGCCACAAAGGCCTGTAGCTGAGTCCATGACAGCCTGCTGCATGGAGGGCTTCTATGGGAGAGTGCCCTGCTTCCCTGGCAGGGGCTCCTTCTCACACTGCTTTCCGTGGGGAAACACTGCGTGTGCCAGGGGTCTCCTGTGTGCACAAAATCTCTCCCCAGTGCCTGAGGTGCAGGGAATCCTCTTTGGACACAGAGCAGTGTTCTAGCCAGACCTCCCATGCTGGGAGAGCCTCCACTTCCCCAGCTGTCCAACTGCCTCAGGAACACACTTCTAGGGAGTGTGGGTCTGGCAGGCAGAACGGCCCGAGTGAGGAGCTCGGGCCTTCAGCTGTGGACAGCTTTCCCACTGCCAAGCCTTGGAGGAGTTCGTGGAGGCTGGGGCCTGCAGCGTTTTCCATCAGAGAGCACTGGGTGCCCAAAGCCTCCCCTGTGGCTTGCGAGCCCCTTCCCACCCACACGCCCTTGGCACCCACTCTGTTGCCAGAGGGAAGTCCTAAGCAGGACTCTCTAGCTTGTGCAGCCAGAGTGCCTCCTGCTTGGAAGTGGCCTCTGGAACTCATTTGGAGGGAGGCTTCTCCCATGCTTGTCAGCCAGCACATGGTGCCATCGCTCCACCAAAAAACTCTCTGCTTTGCCTTCAGCCAAGGCTCGCCCTGCTGAGCTCTCTCTGCCTCAAGCAGAGACTCCAGGGTGCGTCCAGCCTACAGAAAGCAGAGTGCCTTTGCCTGAGCACTGCTTTGCTGGGGCAGCACCCTGAAGGCCTCCTAGGGCCTTCTCTGCCCTAACCCAGGCGTGCCATTCGGCCCATGCGGGGAGCAAAGTTCCCCCTTGGCAGGGCTCAGCGTGTGGCCTGGGTGTGCTTTCACGGCTGGGAAAGGGCAGATCCTGAAGCTGGGTGCCCTCCTGTGAATGGGGCCTGGCGGGCAGAGCCGGCATTCCCGGGTGGGGATGGAGGAGATCTGGGGCCTTCAAGCTGCATGCACATCCCCTGTCTGGCTGCCCCTCTTGCTTCTTCTCTGCTGCCAAGCCTCTCACACCACACGTGCGTCTCACTGGAAGGAGCATGCTGCTTGCCAGTCTTGGGCAGGGAATCATCCCACACGCCTCGTTACCTCGCAGGGGAGTGCACACTGACCCAGAGCCTCCAGAGGAACTGCAGTCTCTCCAGCCACAAAGGCCTGTAGCCTAGTCCATGACGGCCTGTTGCATGGAGGGCTTCTATGGGAGAGGGCCATGCTTCCCTGGCAGGGGCTCCTTCTCACACTGCTTTCCATGGGGAAACACTGCATGTGCCAGGGGTCTCCTGTGTGCACAAAATCTCTCTCCAGTGCCTGAGGTGCAGGGAATCCTCTTTGGACACAGAGCAGTGTTCTAGGCAGACCTCCCATGCTGGGAGAGCCTCCACTTCCCCAGCTGTCCAACTGCCTCAGGAACACACTTCTAGGGAGTGTGGGTCTGGCAGGCAGAATGGTCCGAGTGAGGAGCTCGGGCCTTCAGCTGTGGACAGCTTTCCCACTGCCAAGCCTTGGAGGAGTTCGTGGAGGCTGGGGCCTGCAGCGTTTTCCATCGCAGAGCACTGGGTGCCCAAAGCCTCCCCTGTGGCTTGCAAGCCCCTTCCCACCCACAGGCCCTTGGCACCCACTCTGTTGCCAGAGGGAAGTCCTAAGCAGGACTCTCGAGCTTGTGCATCCAGAGTGCCTCCTGCTTGGAAATGGCCTCAGGAACTCCTTGGGAGTGAGGCTGCTCCCATGCTTGTCAGCCAGCAGATGGTGCCATCGCTCCACCAAAAAACTCTCTGCTTTGCCTTCAGCCAAGGCTCGCCCTGCTGAGCTCTCTCTGCCTCAAGCAGAGACTCCAGGGTGCGTCCAGCCTACAGAAAGCAGAGTGCCTTTGCCTGAGCACTGCTTTGCTGGGGCAGCACCCTGAAGGCCTCCTAGGGCCTTCTCTGCCCTAACCCAGGCGTGCCATTCGGCCCATGCGGGGAGCAAAGTTCCCCCTTGGCAGGGCTCAGCGTGTGGCCTGGCTGTGCTTTCACGGCTGGGAAAGGGCAGATCCTGAAGCTGGGTGCCCTCCTGTGAATGGGGCCTGGCGGGCAGAGCCGGCATTCCCGGGTGGGGATGGAGGAGATCTGGGGCCTTCAAGCTGCATGCACATCCCCTGTCTGGCTGCCCCTCTTGCTTTTTCTCTGCTGCCAAGCCTCTCACATCACACGTGGGTCTCATTGGAAGGAGCAGGCTGCTTGCCATTCTTGGGCAGGGAATCATCCCACACGGCCTCGTTTCCTCGCAGGGGAGTGCACACTGACCCAGAGCCTCCAGAGGAGCTGTAGGCTCTCCAGCCACAAAGGCCTGTAGCTGAGTCCATGACAGCCTGCTGCATGGAGGGCTTCTATGGGAGAGGGCCCTGCTTCCCTGGCAGGGGCTCCTTCTCACACTGCTTTCCGTGGGGAAACACTGCGTGTGCCAGGGGTCTCCTGTGTGCACAAAATCTCTCTCCAGTGCCTGAGGTGCAGGGAATCCTCTTTGGACACAGAGCAGTGTTCTAGGCAGACCTCCCATGCTGGGAGAGCCTCCACTTCCCCAGCTGTCCAACTGCCTCAGGAACACACTTCTAGGGAGTGTGGGTCTGGCAGGCAGAACGGCCCGAGTGAGGAGCTCGGGCCTTCAGCTGTGGACAGCTTTCCCTCTGCCAAGCCTTGGAGGAGTTCGTGGAGGCTGGGGCCTGCAGCGTTTTCCATCAGAGAGCACTGGGTGCCCAAAGCCTCCCCTGTGGCTTGCGAGCCCCTTCCCACCCACACGCCCTTGGCACCCACTCTGTTGCCAGAGGGAAATCCTAAGCAGGACTCTCTAGCTTGTGCAGCCAGTGTGCCTCCTGCTTGGAACTGGCCTCTGAAACTCATTTGGAGGGAGGCTTCTCCCATGCTTGTCAGCCAGCACATGGTGCCATCGCTTCACCAAAAAACTCTCTGCTTTGCCTTCAGCCATGGCTCTCCCTGCTGAGCTCTCTCTGCCTCAAGCAGAAACCCCAGTGTGCATCCAGCCTCCAGAAAGCAGAGTGTCTTTGCCTGAGCACTGCTTTGCTGGGGCAGCACCCTGAAGGCCTCCTAGGGCCTTCTCTGCCCTAACCCAGGCGTGCCATTCGGCCCATGCGGGGAGCAAAGTTCCCCCTTGGCAGGGCTCAGCGTGTGGCCTGGCTGTGCTTTCACGGCTGGGAAAGGGCAGATCCTGAAGCTGGGTGCCCTCCTGTGAATGGGGCCTGGCGGGCAGAGCCGGCATTCCCGGGTGGGGATGGAGGAGATCTGGGGCCTTCAAGCTGCATGCACATCCCCTGTCTGGCTGCCCCTCTTGCTTCTTCTCTGCTGCCAAGCCTCTCACACCACACGTGCGTCTCACTGGAAGGAGCATGCTGCTTGCCAGTCTTGGGCAGGGAATCATCCCACACGCCTCGTTACCTCGCAGGGGAGTGCACACTGACCCAGAGCCTCCAGAGGAACTGCAGTCTCTCCAGCCACAAAGGCCTGTAGCCTAGTCCATGACGGCCTGTTGCATGGAGGGCTTCTATGGGAGAGGGCCATGCTTCCCTGGCAGGGGCTCCTTCTCACACTGCTTTCCATTGGGAAACACTGCATGTGCCAGGGATCTCCTGTGTGCACAAAATCTCTCCCCAGTGCCTGAGGTGCAGGGAATCCTCTTCGGACACAGAGCAATGTTCTAGGCAGAGCTCCCATGCTGGGAGAGCTGCCACTGCCCCGACTGTCCAACTGCCTCAGGAACACACTTCTAGGGAGTGTGGGTCTGGCAGGCAGAATGGTCCGAGTGAGGAGCTCGGGCCTTCGGCTGTGGACAGCTTTCCCACTGCCAAGCCTTGGAGGAGTTCGTGGAGGCTGGGGCCTGCAGCGTTTTCCATCGGAGAGCACTGGGTGCCCAAAGCCTCCCCTGTGGCTTGCAAGCCCCTTCCCACCCACAGGCCCTTGGCACCCACTCTGTTGCCAGAGGGAAGTCCTAAGCAGGACTCTCGAGCTTGTGCATCCAGAGTGCCTCCTGCTTGGAAATGGCCTCAGGAACTCCTTGGGAGTGAGGCTGCTCCCATGCTTGTCAGCCAGCAGATGGTGCCATCGCTCCACCAAAAAACTCTCTGCTTTGCCTTCAGCCAAGGCTCGCCCTGCTGAGCTCTCTCTGCCTCAAGCAGAGACTCCAGGGTGCGTCCAGCCTACAGAAAGCAGAGTGCCTTTGCCTGAGCACTGCTTTGCTGGGGCAGCACCCTGAAGGCCTCCTAGGGCCTTCTCTGCCCTAACCCAGGCGTGCCATTCGGCCCATGCGGGGAGCAAAGTTCCCCCTTGGCAGGGCTCAGCGTGTGGCCTGGCTGTGCTTTCACGGCTGAGAAAGGGCAGATCCTGAAGCTGGGTGCCCTCCTGTGAATGGGGCCTGGCGGGCAGAGCCGGCATTCCCGGGTGGGGATGGAGGAGATCTGGGGCCTTCAAGCTGCATGCACATCCCCTGTCTGGCTGCCCCTCTTGCTTCTTCTCTGCTGCCAAGCCTCTCACACCACACGTGCGTCTCATTGGAAGGAGAAGGCTGCTTGCCATTCTTGGGCAGGGAATCATCCCACACGGCCTCGTTTCCTCGAAGGGGAGTGCACACTGACCCAGAGCCTCCAGAGGAGCTGTAGGCTCTCCAGCCACAAAGGCCTGTAGCTGAGTCCATGACAGCCTGCTGCATGGAGGGCTTCTATGGGAGAGTGCCCTGCTTCCCTGGCAGGGGCTCCTTCTCACACTGCTTTCCGTGGGGAAACACTGCGTGTGCCAGGGGTCTCCTGTGTGCACAAAATCTCTCCCCAGTGCCTGAGGTGCAGGGAATCCTCTTTGGACACAGAGCAGTGTTCTAGCCAGACCTCCCATGCTGGGAGAGCCTCCACTTCCCCAGCTGTCCAACTGCCTCAGGAACACACTTCTAGGGAGTGTGGGTCTGGCAGGCAGAACGGCCCGAGTGAGGAGCTCGGGCCTTCAGCTGTGGACAGCTTTCCCACTGCCAAGCCTTGGAGGAGTTCGTGGAGGCTGGGGCCTGCAGCGTTTTCCATCAGAGAGCACTGGGTGCCCAAAGCCTCCCCTGTGGCTTGCGAGCCCCTTCCCACCCACACGCCCTTGGCACCCACTCTGTTGCCAGAGGGAAGTCCTAAGCAGGACTCTCTAGCTTGTGCAGCCAGAGTGCCTCCTGCTTGGAAGTGGCCTCTGGAACTCATTTGGAGGGAGGCTTCTCCCATGCTTGTCAGCCAGCACATGGTGCCATCGCTCCACCAAAAAACTCTCTGCTTTGCCTTCAGCCATGGCTCTCCCTGCTGAGCTCTCTCTGCCTCAAGCAGAAACCCCAGTGTGCGTCCAGCCTCCAGAAAGCAGAGTGCCTTTGCCTGAGCACTGCTTTGCTGGGGCAGCACCCTGAAGGCCTCCTAGGGCCTTCTCTGCCCTAACCCAGGCGTGCCATTCGGCCCATGCGGGGAGCAACGTTCACCCTTGGCAGGGCTCAGCGTGTGGGCTGTGTGTGGTTTCATGGCTGGGAAAGGGCAGATCCTGAAGCTGGGTGCCCTCCTGTGAATGGGGCCTGGCGGGCAGAGCCGGCATTCCCGGGTGGGGATGGAGGAGATCTGGGGCCTTCAAGCTGCATGCACATCCCCTGTCTGGCTGCCCCTCTTGCTTCTTCTCTGCTGCCAAGCCTCTCACACCACACGTGCGTCTCATTGGAAGGAGCAGGCTGCTTGCCATTCTTGGGCAGGGAATCATCCCACACGGCCTCGTTTCCTCGAAGGGGAGTGCACACTGACCCAGAGCCTCCAGAGGAGCTGTAGGCTCTCCAGCCACAAAGGCCTGTAGCTGAGTCCATGACAGCCTGCTGCATGGAGGGCTTCTATGGGAGAGTGCCCTGCTTCCCTGGCAGGGGCTCCTTCTCACACTGCTTTCCGTGGGGAAACACTGCGTGTGCCAGGGGTCTCCTGTGTGCACAAAATCTCTCCCCAGTGCCTGAGGTGCAGGGAATCCTCTTTGGACACAGAGCAGTGTTCTAGCCAGACCTCCCATGCTGGGAGAGCCTCCACTTCCCCAGCTGTCCAACTGCCTCAGGAACACACTTCTAGGGAGTGTGGGTCTGGCAGGCAGAACGGCCCGAGTGAGGAGCTCGGGCCTTCAGCTGTGGACAGCTTTCCCACTGCCAAGCCTTGGAGGAGTTCGTGGAGGCTGGGGCCTGCAGCGTTTTCCATCAGAGAGCACTGGGTGCCCAAAGCCTCCCCTGTGGCTTGCGAGCCCCTTCCCACCCACACGCCCTTGGCACCCACTCTGTTGCCAGAGGGAAATCCTAAGCAGGACTCTCTAGCTTGTGCAGCCAGTGTGCCTCCTGCTTGGAAGTGGCCTCTGAAACTCATTTGGAGGGAGGCTTCTCCCATGCTTGTCAGCCAGCACATGGTGCCATCGCTCCACCAAAAAACTCTCTGCTTTGCCTTCAGCCATGGCTCTCCCTGCTGAGCTCTCTCTGCCTCAAGCAGAAACCCCAGTGTGCGTCCAGCCTCCAGAAAGCAGAGTGCCTTTGCCTGAGCACTGCTTTGCTGGGGCAGCACCCTGAAGGCCTCCTAGGGCCTTCTCTGCCCTAACCCAGGCGTGCCATTCGGCCCATGCGGGGAGCAACGTTCACCCTTGGCAGGGCTCAGCGTGTGGGCTGTGTGTGGTTTCATGGCTGGGAAAGGGCAGATCCTGAAGCTGGGTGCCCTCCTGTGAATGGGGCCTGGCGGGCAGAGCCGGCATTCCCGGGTGGGGATGGAGGAGATCTGGGGCCTTCAAGCTGCATGCACATCCCCTGTCTGGCTGCCCCTCTTGCTTCTTCTCTGCTGCCAAGCCTCTCACACCACACGTGCGTCTCACTGGAAGGAGCATGCTGCTTGCCAGTCTTGGGCAGGGAATCATCCCACACGCCTCGTTACCTCGCAGGGGAGTGCACACTGACCCAGAGCCTCCAGAGGAACTGCAGTCTCTCCAGCCACAAAGGCCTGTAGCCTAGTCCATGACGGCCTGTTGCATGGAGGGCTTCTATGGGAGAGGGCCATGCTTCCCTGGCAGGGGCTCCTTCTCACACTGCTTTCCATGGGGAAACACTGCATGTGCCAGGGATCTCCTGTGTGCACAAAATCTCTCCCCAGTGCCTGAGGTGCAGGGAATCCTCTTCGGACACAGAGCAATGTTCTAGGCAGAGCTCCCATGCTGGGAGAGCTGCCACTGCCCCGACTGTCCAACTGCCTCAGGAACACACTTCTAGGGAGTGTGGGTCTGGCAGGCAGAATGGTCCGAGTGAGGAGCTCGGGCCTTCGGCTGTGGACAGCTTTCCCACTGCCAAGCCTTGGAGGAGTTCGTGGAGGCTGGGGCCTGCAGCGTTTTCCATCGGAGAGCACTGGGTGCCCAAAGCCTCCCCTGTGGCTTGCAAGCCCCTTCCCACCCACAGGCCCTTGGCACCCACTCTGTTGCCAGAGGGAAGTCCTAAGCAGGACTCTCGAGCTTGTGCATCCAGAGTGCCTCCTGCTTGGAAATGGCCTCAGGAACTCCTTGGGAGTGAGGCTGCTCCCATGCTTGTCAGCCAGCAGATGGTGCCATCGCTCCACCAAAAAACTCTCTGCTTTGCCTTCAGCCAAGGCTCGCCCTGCTGAGCTCTCTCTGCCTCAAGCAGAGACTCCAGGGTGCGTCCAGCCTACAGAAAGCAGAGTGCCTTTGCCTGAGCACTGCTTTGCTGGGGCAGCACCCTGAAGGCCTCCTAGGGCCTTCTCTGCCCTAACCCAGGCGTGCCATTCGGCCCATGCGGGGAGCAAAGTTCCCCCTTGGCAGGGCTCAGCGTGTGGCCTGGGTGTGCTTTCACGGCTGGGAAAGGGCAGATCCTGAAGCTGGGTGCCCTCCTGTGAATGGGGCCTGGCGGGCAGAGCCGGCATTCCCGGGTGGGGATGGAGGAGATCTGGGGCCTTCAAGCTGCATGCACATCCCCTGTCTGGCTGCCCCTCTTGCTTTTTCTCTGCTGCCAAGCCTCTCACATCACACGTGGGTCTCATTGGAAGGAGCAGGCTGCTTGCCATTCTTGGGCAGGGAATCATCCCACACGGCCTCGTTTCCTCGAAGGGGAGTGCACACTGACCCAGAGCCTCCAGAGGAGCTGTAGGCTCTCCAGCCACAAAGGCCTGTAGCTGAGTCCATGACAGCCTGCTGCATGGAGGGCTTCTATGGGAGAGGGCCCTGCTTCCCTGGCAGGGGCTCCTTCTCACACTGCTTTCCGTGGGGAAACACTGCGTGTGCCAGGGGTCTCCTGTGTGCACAAAATCTCTCCCCAGTGCCTGAGGTGCAGGGAATCCTCTTTGGACACAGAGCAGTGTTCTAGGCAGACCTCCCATGCTGGGAGAGCCTCCACTTCCCCAGCTGTCCAACTGCCTCAGGAACACACTTCTAGGGAGTGTGGGTCTGGCAGGCAGAACGGCCCGAGTGAGGAGCTCGGGCCTTCAGCTGTGGACAGCTTTCCCACTGCCAAGCCTTGGAGGAGTTCGTGGAGGCTGGGGCCTGCAGCGTTTTCCATCAGAGAGCACTGGGTGCCCAAAGCCTCCCCTGTGGCTTGCGAGCCCCTTCCCACCCACACGCCCTTGGCACCCACTCTGTTGCCAGAGGGAAGTCCTAAGCAGGACTCTCTAGCTTGTGCAGCCAGAGTGCCTCCTGCTTGGAAGTGGCCTCTGGAACTCATTTGGAGGGAGGCTTCTCCCATGCTTGTCAGCCAGCACATGGTGCCATCGCTCCACCAAAAAACTCTCTGCTTTGCCTTCAGCCATGGCTCTCCCTGCTGAGCTCTCTCTGCCTCAAGCAGAAACCCCAGTGTGCGTCCAGCCTCCAGAAAGCAGAGTGCCTTTGCCTGAGCACTGCTTTGCTGGGGCAGCACCCTGAAGGCCTCCTAGGGCCTTCTCTGCCCTAACCCAGGCGTGCCATTCGGCCCATGCGGGGAGCAACGTTCACCCTTGGCAGGGCTCAGCGTGTGGGCTGTGTGTGGTTTCATGGCTGGGAAAGGGCAGATCCTGAAGCTGGGTGCCCTCCTGTGAATGGGGCCTGGCGGGCAGAGCCGGCATTCCCGGGTGGGGATGGAGGAGATCTGGGGCCTTCAAGCTGCATGCACATCCCCTGTCTGGCTGCCCCTCTTGCTTCTTCTCTGCTGCCAAGCCTCTCACACCACACGTGCGTCTCATTGGAAGGAGCAGGCTGCTTGCCATTCTTGGGCAGGGAATCATCCCACACGGCCTCGTTTCCTCGAAGGGGAGTGCACACTGACCCAGAGCCTCCAGAGGAGCTGTAGGCTCTCCAGCCACAAAGGCCTGTAGCTGAGTCCATGACAGCCTGCTGCATGGAGGGCTTCTATGGGAGAGTGCCCTGCTTCCCTGGCAGGGGCTCCTTCTCACACTGCTTTCCGTGGGGAAACACTGCGTGTGCCAGGGGTCTCCTGTGTGCACAAAATCTCTCCCCAGTGCCTGAGGTGCAGGGAATCCTCTTTGGACACAGAGCAGTGTTCTAGCCAGACCTCCCATGCTGGGAGAGCCTCCACTTCCCCAGCTGTCCAACTGCCTCAGGAACACACTTCTAGGGAGTGTGGGTCTGGCAGGCAGAACGGCCCGAGTGAGGAGCTCGGGCCTTCAGCTGTGGACAGCTTTCCCACTGCCAAGCCTTGGAGGAGTTCGTGGAGGCTGGGGCCTGCAGCGTTTTCCATCAGAGAGCACTGGGTGCCCAAAGCCTCCCCTGTGGCTTGCGAGCCCCTTCCCACCCACACGCCCTTGGCACCCACTCTGTTGCCAGAGGGAAATCCTAAGCAGGACTCTCTAGCTTGTGCAGCCAGTGTGCCTCCTGCTTGGAAGTGGCCTCTGAAACTCATTTGGAGGGAGGCTTCTCCCATGCTTGTCAGCCAGCACATGGTGCCATCGCTCCACCAAAAAACTCTCTGCTTTGCCTTCAGCCATGGCTCTCCCTGCTGAGCTCTCTCTGCCTCAAGCAGAAACCCCAGTGTGCGTCCAGCCTCCAGAAAGCAGAGTGCCTTTGCCTGAGCACTGCTTTGCTGGGGCAGCACCCTGAAGGCCTCCTAGGGCCTTCTCTGCCCTAACCCAGGCGTGCCATTCGGCCCATGCGGGGAGCAACGTTCACCCTTGGCAGGGCTCAGCGTGTGGGCTGTGTGTGGTTTCATGGCTGGGAAAGGGCAGATCCTGAAGCTGGGTGCCCTCCTGTGAATGGGGCCTGGCGGGCAGAGCCGGCATTCCCGGGTGGGGATGGAGGAGATCTGGGGCCTTCAAGCTGCATGCACATCCCCTGTCTGGCTGCCCCTCTTGCTTCTTCTCTGCTGCCAAGCCTCTCACACCACACGTGCGTCTCACTGGAAGGAGCATGCTGCTTGCCAGTCTTGGGCAGGGAATCATCCCACACGCCTCGTTACCTCGCAGGGGAGTGCACACTGACCCAGAGCCTCCAGAGGAACTGCAGTCTCTCCAGCCACAAAGGCCTGTAGCCTAGTCCATGACGGCCTGTTGCATGGAGGGCTTCTATGGGAGAGGGCCATGCTTCCCTGGCAGGGGCTCCTTCTCACACTGCTTTCCATGGGGAAACACTGCATGTGCCAGGGATCTCCTGTGTGCACAAAATCTCTCCCCAGTGCCTGAGGTGCAGGGAATCCTCTTCGGACACAGAGCAATGTTCTAGGCAGAGCTCCCATGCTGGGAGAGCTGCCACTGCCCCGACTGTCCAACTGCCTCAGGAACACACTTCTAGGGAGTGTGGGTCTGGCAGGCAGAATGGTCCGAGTGAGGAGCTCGGGCCTTCGGCTGTGGACAGCTTTCCCACTGCCAAGCCTTGGAGGAGTTCGTGGAGGCTGGGGCCTGCAGCGTTTTCCATCGGAGAGCACTGGGTGCCCAAAGCCTCCCCTGTGGCTTGCAAGCCCCTTCCCACCCACAGGCCCTTGGCACCCACTCTGTTGCCAGAGGGAAGTCCTAAGCAGGACTCTCGAGCTTGTGCATCCAGAGTGCCTCCTGCTTGGAAATGGCCTCAGGAACTCCTTGGGAGTGAGGCTGCTCCCATGCTTGTCAGCCAGCAGATGGTGCCATCGCTCCACCAAAAAACTCTCTGCTTTGCCTTCAGCCAAGGCTCGCCCTGCTGAGCTCTCTCTGCCTCAAGCAGAGACTCCAGGGTGCGTCCAGCCTACAGAAAGCAGAGTGCCTTTGCCTGAGCACTGCTTTGCTGGGGCAGCACCCTGAAGGCCTCCTAGGGCCTTCTCTGCCCTAACCCAGGCGTGCCATTCGGCCCATGCGGGGAGCAAAGTTCCCCCTTGGCAGGGCTCAGCGTGTGGCCTGGGTGTGCTTTCACGGCTGGGAAAGGGCAGATCCTGAAGCTGGGTGCCCTCCTGTGAATGGGGCCTGGCGGGCAGAGCCGGCATTCCCGGGTGGGGATGGAGGAGATCTGGGGCCTTCAAGCTGCATGCACATCCCCTGTCTGGCTGCCCCTCTTGCTTTTTCTCTGCTGCCAAGCCTCTCACATCACACGTGGGTCTCATTGGAAGGAGCAGGCTGCTTGCCATTCTTGGGCAGGGAATCATCCCACACGGCCTCGTTTCCTCGAAGGGGAGTGCACACTGACCCAGAGCCTCCAGAGGAGCTGTAGGCTCTCCAGCCACAAAGGCCTGTAGCTGAGTCCATGACAGCCTGCTGCATGGAGGGCTTCTATGGGAGAGGGCCCTGCTTCCCTGGCAGGGGCTCCTTCTCACACTGCTTTCCGTGGGGAAACACTGCGTGTGCCAGGGGTCTCCTGTGTGCACAAAATCTCTCCCCAGTGCCTGAGGTGCAGGGAATCCTCTTTGGACACAGAGCAGTGTTCTAGGCAGACCTCCCATGCTGGGAGAGCCTCCACTTCCCCAGCTGTCCAACTGCCTCAGGAACACACTTCTAGGGAGTGTGGGTCTGGCAGGCAGAACGGCCCGAGTGAGGAGCTCGGGCCTTCAGCTGTGGACAGCTTTCCCACTGCCAAGCCTTGGAGGAGTTCGTGGAGGCTGGGGCCTGCAGCGTTTTCCATCGCAGAGCACTGGGTGCCAAAAGCCTCCCCTGTGGCTTGCAAGCCCCTTCCCACCCACAGGCCCTTGGCACCCACTCTGTTGCCAGAGGGAAGTCCTAAGCAGGACTCTCGAGCTTGTGCATCCAGAGTGCCTCCTGCTTGGAAATGGCCTCAGGAACTCCTTGGGAGTGAGGCTGCTCCCATGCTTGTCAGCCAGCAGATGGTGCCATCGCTCCACCAAAAAACTCTCTGCTTTGCCTTCAGCCAAGGCTCGCCCTGCTGAGCTCTCTCTGCCTCAAGCAGAGACTCCAGGGTGCGTCCAGCCTACAGAAAGCAGAGTGCCTTTGCCTGAGCACTGCTTTGCTGGGGCAGCACCCTGAAGGCCTCCTAGGGCCTTCTCTGCCCTAACCCAGGCGTGCCATTCGGCCCATGCGGGGAGCAAAGTTCCCCCTTGGCAGGGCTCAGCGTGTGGCCTGGGTGTGCTTTCACGGCTGGGAAAGGGCAGATCCTGAAGCTGGGTGCCCTCCTGTGAATGGGGCCTGGCGGGCAGAGCCGGCATTCCCGGGTGGGGATGGAGGAGATCTGGGGCCTTCAAGCTGCATGCACATCCCCTGTCTGGCTGCCCCTCTTGCTTTTTCTCTGCTGCCAAGCCTCTCACATCACACGTGGGTCTCATTGGAAGGAGCAGGCTGCTTGCCATTCTTGGGCAGGGAATCATCCCACACGGCCTCGTTTCCTCGCAGGGGAGTGCACACTGACCCAGAGCCTCCAGAGGAGCTGTAGGCTCTCCAGCCACAAAGGCCTGTAGCTGAGTCCATGACAGCCTGCTGCATGGAGGGCTTCTATGGGAGAGGGCCCTGCTTCCCTGGCAGGGGCTCCTTCTCACACTGCTTTCCGTGGGGAAACACTGCGTGTGCCAGGGGTCTCCTGTGTGCACAAAATCTCTCCCCAGTGCCTGAGGTGCAGGGAATCCTCTTTGGACACAGAGCAGTGTTCTAGGCAGACCTCCCATGCTGGGAGAGCCTCCACTTCCCCAGCTGTCCAACTGCCTCAGGAACACACTTCTAGGGAGTGTGGGTCTGGCAGGCAGAACGGCCCGAGTGAGGAGCTCGGGCCTTCAGCTGTGGACAGCTTTCCCACTGCCAAGCCTTGGAGGAGTTCGTGGAGGCTGGGGCCTGCAGCGTTTTCCATCAGAGAGCACTGGGTGCCCAAAGCCTCCCCTGTGGCTTGCGAGCCCCTTCCCACCCACACGCCCTTGGCACCCACTCTGTTGCCAGAGGGAAATCCTAAGCAGGACTCTCTAGCTTGTGCAGCCAGTGTGCCTCCTGCTTGGAAGTGGCCTCTGAAACTCATTTGGAGGGAGGCTTCTCCCATGCTTGTCAGCCAGCACATGGTGCCATCGCTCCACCAAAAAACTCTCTGCTTTGCCTTCAGCCATGGCTCTCCCTGCTGAGCTCTCTCTGCCTCAAGCAGAAACCCCAGTGTGCGTCCAGCCTCCAGAAAGCAGAGTGCCTTTGCCTGAGCACTGCTTTGCTGGGGCAGCACCCTGAAGGCCTCCTAGGGCCTTCTCTGCCCTAACCCAGGCGTGCCATTCGGCCCATGCGGGGAGCAACGTTCACCCTTGGCAGGGCTCAGCGTGTGGGCTGTGTGTGGTTTCATGGCTGGGAAAGGGCAGATCCTGAAGCTGGGTGCCCTCCTGTGAATGGGGCCTGGCGGGCAGAGCCGGCATTCCCGGGTGGGGATGGAGGAGATCTGGGGCCTTCAAGCTGCATGCACATCCCCTGTCTGGCTGCCCCTCTTGCTTCTTCTCTGCTGCCAAGCCTCTCACACCACACGTGCGTCTCATTGGAAGGAGCAGGCTGCTTGCCATTCTTGGGCAGGGAATCATCCCACACGGCCTCGTTTCCTCGAAGGGGAGTGCACACTGACCCAGAGCCTCCAGAGGAGCTGTAGGCTCTCCAGCCACAAAGGCCTGTAGCTGAGTCCATGACAGCCTGCTGCATGGAGGGCTTCTATGGGAGAGTGCCCTGCTTCCCTGGCAGGGGCTCCTTCTCACACTGCTTTCCGTGGGGAAACACTGCGTGTGCCAGGGGTCTCCTGTGTGCACAAAATCTCTCCCCAGTGCCTGAGGTGCAGGGAATCCTCTTTGGACACAGAGCAGTGTTCTAGCCAGACCTCCCATGCTGGGAGAGCCTCCACTTCCCCAGCTGTCCAACTGCCTCAGGAACACACTTCTAGGGAGTGTGGGTCTGGCAGGCAGAACGGCCCGAGTGAGGAGCTCGGGCCTTCAGCTGTGGACAGCTTTCCCACTGCCAAGCCTTGGAGGAGTTCGTGGAGGCTGGGGCCTGCAGCGTTTTCCATCAGAGAGCACTGGGTGCCCAAAGCCTCCCCTGTGGCTTGCGAGCCCCTTCCCACCCACACGCCCTTGGCACCCACTCTGTTGCCAGAGGGAAATCCTAAGCAGGACTCTCTAGCTTGTGCAGCCAGTGTGCCTCCTGCTTGGAAGTGGCCTCTGAAACTCATTTGGAGGGAGGCTTCTCCCATGCTTGTCAGCCAGCACATGGTGCCATCGCTCCACCAAAAAACTCTCTGCTTTGCCTTCAGCCATGGCTCTCCCTGCTGAGCTCTCTCTGCCTCAAGCAGAAACCCCAGTGTGCGTCCAGCCTCCAGAAAGCAGAGTGCCTTTGCCTGAGCACTGCTTTGCTGGGGCAGCACCCTGAAGGCCTCCTAGGGCCTTCTCTGCCCTAACCCAGGCGTGCCATTCGGCCCATGCGGGGAGCAACGTTCACCCTTGGCAGGGCTCAGCGTGTGGGCTGTGTGTGGTTTCATGGCTGGGAAAGGGCAGATCCTGAAGCTGGGTGCCCTCCTGTGAATGGGGCCTGGCGGGCAGAGCCGGCATTCCCGGGTGGGGATGGAGGAGATCTGGGGCCTTCAAGCTGCATGCACATCCCCTGTCTGGCTGCCCCTCTTGCTTCTTCTCTGCTGCCAAGCCTCTCACACCACACGTGCGTCTCACTGGAAGGAGCATGCTGCTTGCCAGTCTTGGGCAGGGAATCATCCCACACGCCTCGTTACCTCGCAGGGGAGTGCACACTGACCCAGAGCCTCCAGAGGAACTGCAGTCTCTCCAGCCACAAAGGCCTGTAGCCTAGTCCATGACGGCCTGTTGCATGGAGGGCTTCTATGGGAGAGGGCCATGCTTCCCTGGCAGGGGCTCCTTCTCACACTGCTTTCCATGGGGAAACACTGCATGTGCCAGGGATCTCCTGTGTGCACAAAATCTCTCCCCAGTGCCTGAGGTGCAGGGAATCCTCTTCGGACACAGAGCAATGTTCTAGGCAGAGCTCCCATGCTGGGAGAGCTGCCACTGCCCCGACTGTCCAACTGCCTCAGGAACACACTTCTAGGGAGTGTGGGTCTGGCAGGCAGAATGGTCCGAGTGAGGAGCTCGGGCCTTCGGCTGTGGACAGCTTTCCCACTGCCAAGCCTTGGAGGAGTTCGTGGAGGCTGGGGCCTGCAGCGTTTTCCATCGGAGAGCACTGGGTGCCCAAAGCCTCCCCTGTGGCTTGCAAGCCCCTTCCCACCCACAGGCCCTTGGCACCCACTCTGTTGCCAGAGGGAAGTCCTAAGCAGGACTCTCGAGCTTGTGCATCCAGAGTGCCTCCTGCTTGGAAATGGCCTCAGGAACTCCTTGGGAGTGAGGCTGCTCCCATGCTTGTCAGCCAGCAGATGGTGCCATCGCTCCACCAAAAAACTCTCTGCTTTGCCTTCAGCCAAGGCTCGCCCTGCTGAGCTCTCTCTGCCTCAAGCAGAGACTCCAGGGTGCGTCCAGCCTACAGAAAGCAGAGTGCCTTTGCCTGAGCACTGCTTTGCTGGGGCAGCACCCTGAAGGCCTCCTAGGGCCTTCTCTGCCCTAACCCAGGCGTGCCATTCGGCCCATGCGGGGAGCAAAGTTCCCCCTTGGCAGGGCTCAGCGTGTGGCCTGGCTGTGCTTTCACGGCTGAGAAAGGGCAGATCCTGAAGCTGGGTGCCCTCCTGTGAATGGGGCCTGGCGGGCAGAGCCGGCATTCCCGGGTGGGGATGGAGGAGATCTGGGGCCTTCAAGCTGCATGCACATCCCCTGTCTGGCTGCCCCTCTTGCTTCTTCTCTGCTGCCAAGCCTCTCACACCACACGTGCGTCTCATTGGAAGGAGCAGGCTGCTTGCCATTCTTGGGCAGGGAATCATCCCACACGGCCTCGTTTCCTCGCAGGGGAGTGCACACTGACCCAGAGCCTCCAGAGGAGCTGTAGGCTCTCCAGCCACAAAGGCCTGTAGCTGAGTCCATGACAGCCTGCTGCATGGAGGGCTTCTATGGGAGAGGGCCCTGCTTCCCTGGCAGGGGCTCCTTCTCACACTGCTTTCCGTGGGGAAACACTGCGTGTGCCAGGGGTCTCCTGTGTGCACAAAATCTCTCCCCAGTGCCTGAGGTGCAGGGAATCCTCTTTGGACACAGAGCAGTGTTCTAGCCAGACCTCCCATGCTGGGAGAGCCTCCACTTCCCCAGCTGTCCAACTGCCTCAGGAACACACTTCTAGGGAGTGTGGGTCTGGCAGGCAGAACGGCCCGAGTGAGGAGCTCGGGCCTTCAGCTGTGGACAGCTTTCCCACTGCCAAGCCTTGGAGGAGTTCGTGGAGGCTGGGGCCTGCAGCGTTTTCCATCAGAGAGCACTGGGTGCCCAAAGCCTCCCCTGTGGCTTGCGAGCCCCTTCCCACCCACACGCCCTTGGCACCCACTCTGTTGCCAGAGGGAAGTCCTAAGCAGGACTCTCTAGCTTGTGCAGCCAGAGTGCCTCCTGCTTGGAAGTGGCCTCTGGAACTCATTTGGAGGGAGGCTTCTCCCATGCTTGTCAGCCAGCACATGGTGCCATCGCTCCACCAAAAAACTCTCTGCTTTGCCTTCAGCCATGGCTCTCCCTGCTGAGCTCTCTCTGCCTCAAGCAGAAACCCCAGTGTGCGTCCAGCCTCCAGAAAGCAGAGTGCCTTTGCCTGAGCACTGCTTTGCTGGGGCAGCACCCTGAAGGCCTCCTAGGGCCTTCTCTGCCCTAACCCAGGCGTGCCATTCGGCCCATGCGGGGAGCAACGTTCACCCTTGGCAGGGCTCAGCGTGTGGGCTGTGTGTGGTTTCATGGCTGGGAAAGGGCAGATCCTGAAGCTGGGTGCCCTCCTGTGAATGGGGCCTGGCGGGCAGAGCCGGCATTCCCGGGTGGGGATGGAGGAGATCTGGGGCCTTCAAGCTGCATGCACATCCCCTGTCTGGCTGCCCCTCTTGCTTCTTCTCTGCTGCCAAGCCTCTCACACCACACGTGCGTCTCATTGGAAGGAGCAGGCTGCTTGCCATTCTTGGGCAGGGAATCATCCCACACGGCCTCGTTTCCTCGAAGGGGAGTGCACACTGACCCAGAGCCTCCAGAGGAGCTGTAGGCTCTCCAGCCACAAAGGCCTGTAGCTGAGTCCATGACAGCCTGCTGCATGGAGGGCTTCTATGGGAGAGTGCCCTGCTTCCCTGGCAGGGGCTCCTTCTCACACTGCTTTCCGTGGGGAAACACTGCGTGTGCCAGGGGTCTCCTGTGTGCACAAAATCTCTCCCCAGTGCCTGAGGTGCAGGGAATCCTCTTTGGACACAGAGCAGTGTTCTAGCCAGACCTCCCATGCTGGGAGAGCCTCCACTTCCCCAGCTGTCCAACTGCCTCAGGAACACACTTCTAGGGAGTGTGGGTCTGGCAGGCAGAACGGCCCGAGTGAGGAGCTCGGGCCTTCAGCTGTGGACAGCTTTCCCACTGCCAAGCCTTGGAGGAGTTCGTGGAGGCTGGGGCCTGCAGCGTTTTCCATCAGAGAGCACTGGGTGCCCAAAGCCTCCCCTGTGGCTTGCGAGCCCCTTCCCACCCACACGCCCTTGGCACCCACTCTGTTGCCAGAGGGAAATCCTAAGCAGGACTCTCTAGCTTGTGCAGCCAGTGTGCCTCCTGCTTGGAAGTGGCCTCTGAAACTCATTTGGAGGGAGGCTTCTCCCATGCTTGTCAGCCAGCACATGGTGCCATCGCTCCACCAAAAAACTCTCTGCTTTGCCTTCAGCCATGGCTCTCCCTGCTGAGCTCTCTCTGCCTCAAGCAGAAACCCCAGTGTGCGTCCAGCCTCCAGAAAGCAGAGTGCCTTTGCCTGAGCACTGCTTTGCTGGGGCAGCACCCTGAAGGCCTCCTAGGGCCTTCTCTGCCCTAACCCAGGCGTGCCATTCGGCCCATGCGGGGAGCAACGTTCACCCTTGGCAGGGCTCAGCGTGTGGGCTGTGTGTGGTTTCATGGCTGGGAAAGGGCAGATCCTGAAGCTGGGTGCCCTCCTGTGAATGGGGCCTGGCGGGCAGAGCCGGCATTCCCGGGTGGGGATGGAGGAGATCTGGGGCCTTCAAGCTGCATGCACATCCCCTGTCTGGCTGCCCCTCTTGCTTCTTCTCTGCTGCCAAGCCTCTCACACCACACGTGCGTCTCATTGGAAGGAGCAGGCTGCTTGCCATTCTTGGGCAGGGAATCATCCCACACGGCCTCGTTTCCTCGAAGGGGAGTGCACACTGACCCAGAGCCTCCAGAGGAGCTGTAGGCTCTCCAGCCACAAAGGCCTGTAGCTGAGTCCATGACAGCCTGCTGCATGGAGGGCTTCTATGGGAGAGTGCCCTGCTTCCCTGGCAGGGGCTCCTTCTCACACTGCTTTCCGTGGGGAAACACTGCGTGTGCCAGGGGTCTCCTGTGTGCACAAAATCTCTCCCCAGTGCCTGAGGTGCAGGGAATCCTCTTTGGACACAGAGCAGTGTTCTAGGCAGACCTCCCATGCTGGGAGAGCCTCCACTTCCCCAGCTGTCCAACTGCCTCAGGAACACACTTCTAGGGAGTGTGGGTCTGGCAGGCAGAACGGCCCGAGTGAGGAGCTCGGGCCTTCAGCTGTGGACAGCTTTCCCACTGCCAAGCCTTGGAGGAGTTCGTGGAGGCTGGGGCCTGCAGCGTTTTCCATCAGAGAGCACTGGGTGCCCAAAGCCTCCCCTGTGGCTTGCGAGCCCTTTCCCACCCACATGCCCTTGGCACCCACTCTGTTGCCAGAGGGAAATCCTAAGCAGGACTCTCTAGCTTGTGTAGCCAGTGTGCCTCCTGCTTGGAAGTGGCCTCTGAAACTCATTTGGAGGGAGGCTTCTCCCATGCTTGTCAGCCAGCACATGGTGCCATCGCTCCACCAAAAAACTCTCTGCTTTGCCTTCAGCCATGGCTCTCCCTGCTGAGCTCTCTCTGCCTCAAGCAGAAACCCCAGTGTGCGTCCAGCCTCCAGAAAGCAGAGTGCCTTTGCCTGAGCACTGCTTTGCTGGGGCAGCACCCTGAAGGCCTCCTAGGGCCTTCTCTGCCCTAACCCAGGCGTGCCATTCGGCCCATGCGGGGAGCAACGTTCACCCTTGGCAGGGCTCAGCGTGTGGGCTGTGTGTGGTTTCATGGCTGGGAAAGGGCAGATCCTGAAGCTGGGTGCCCTCCTGTGAATGGGGCCTGGCGGGCAGAGCCGGCATTCCCGGGTGGGGATGGAGGAGATCTGGGGCCTTCAAGCTGCATGCACATCCCCTGTCTGGCTGCCCCTCTTGCTTCTTCTCTGCTGCCAAGCCTCTCACACCACACGTGCGTCTCATTGGAAGGAGCAGGCTGCTTGCCATTCTTGGGCAGGGAATCATCCCACACGGCCTCGTTTCCTCGAAGGGGAGTGCACACTGACCCAGAGCCTCCAGAGGAGCTGTAGGCTCTCCAGCCACAAAGGCCTGTAGCTGAGTCCATGACAGCCTGCTGCATGGAGGGCTTCTATGGGAGAGTGCCCTGCTTCCCTGGCAGGGGCTCCTTCTCACACTGCTTTCCGTGGGGAAACACTGCGTGTGCCAGGGGTCTCCTGTGTGCACAAAATCTCTCCCCAGTGCCTGAGGTGCAGGGAATCCTCTTTGGACACAGAGCAGTGTTCTAGCCAGACCTCCCATGCTGGGAGAGCCTCCACTTCCCCAGCTGTCCAACTGCCTCAGGAACACACTTCTAGGGAGTGTGGGTCTGGCAGGCAGAACGGCCCGAGTGAGGAGCTCGGGCCTTCAGCTGTGGACAGCTTTCCCACTGCCAAGCCTTGGAGGAGTTCGTGGAGGCTGGGGCCTGCAGCGTTTTCCATCAGAGAGCACTGGGTGCCCAAAGCCTCCCCTGTGGCTTGCGAGCCCCTTCCCACCCACACGCCCTTGGCACCCACTCTGTTGCCAGAGGGAAATCCTAAGCAGGACTCTCTAGCTTGTGCAGCCAGTGTGCCTCCTGCTTGAAAGTGGCCTCTGAAACTCATTTGGAGGGAGGCTTCTCCCATGCTTGTCAGCCAGCACATGGTGCCATCGCTCCACCAAAAAACTCTCTGCTTTGCCTTCAGCCATGGCTCTCCCTGCTGAGCTCTCTCTGCCTCAAGCAGAAACCCCAGTGTGCATCCAGCCTCCAGAAAGCAGAGTGTCTTTGCCTGAGCACTGCTTTGCTGGGACAGCACCCTGAAGGCCTCCTAGGGCCTTCTCTGCCCTAACCCAGGCGTGCCATTCGGCCCATGCGGGGAGCAACGTTCACCCTTGGCAGGGCTCAGCGTGTGGGCTGTGTGTGGTTTCATGGCTGGGAAAGGGCAGATCCTGAAGCTGGGTGCCCTCCTGTGAATGGGGCCTGGCGGGCAGAGCCGGCATTCCCGGGTGGGGATGGAGGAGATCTGGGGCCTTCAAGCTGCATGCACATCCCCTGTCTGGCTGCCCCTCTTGCTTTTTCTCTGCTGCCAAGCCTCTCACATCACACGTGGGTCTCATTGGAAGGAGCAGGCTGCTTGCCATTCTTGGGCAGGGAATCATCCCACACGGCCTCGTTTCCTCGAAGGGGAGTGCACACTGACCCAGAGCCTCCAGAGGAGCTGTAGGCTCTCCAGCCACAAAGGCCTGTAGCTGAGTCCATGACAGCCTGCTGCATGGAGGGCTTCTATGGGAGAGGGCCCTGCTTCCCTGGCAGGGGCTCCTTCTCACACTGCTTTCCGTGGGGAAACACTGCGTGTGCCAGGGGTCTCCTGTGTGCACAAAATCTCTCCCCAGTGCCTGAGGTGCAGGGAATCCTCTTTGGACACAGAGCAGTGTTCTAGGCAAACCTCCCATGCTGGGAGAGCCTCCACTTCCCCAGCTGTCCAACTGCCTCAGGAACACACTTCTAGGGAGTGTGGGTCTGGCAGGCAGAACGGCCCGAGTGAGGAGCTCGGGCCTTCAGCTGTGGACAGCTTTCCCACTGCCAAGCCTTGGAGGAGTTCGTGGAGGCTGGGGCCTGCAGCGTTTTCCATCGCAGAGCACTGGGTGCCAAAAGCCTCCCCTGTGGCTTGCAAGCCCCTTCCCACCCACAGGCCCTTGGCACCCACTCTGTTGCCAGAGGGAAGTCCTAAGCAGGACTCTCGAGCTTGTGCATCCAGAGTGCCTCCTGCTTGGAAATGGCCTCAGGAACTCCTTGGGAGTGAGGCTGCTCCCATGCTTGTCAGCCAGCAGATGGTGCCATCGCTCCACCAAAAAACTCTCTGCTTTGCCTTCAGCCAAGGCTCGCCCTGCTGAGCTCTCTCTGCCTCAAGCAGAGACTCCAGGGTGCGTCCAGCCTACAGAAAGCAGAGTGCCTTTGCCTGAGCACTGCTTTGCTGGGGCAGCACCCTGAAGGCCTCCTAGGGCCTTCTCTGCCCTAACCCAGGCGTGCCATTCGGCCCATGCGGGGAGCAAAGTTCCCCCTTGGCAGGGCTCAGCGTGTGGCCTGGGTGTGCTTTCACGGCTGGGAAAGGGCAGATCCTGAAGCTGGGTGCCCTCCTGTGAATGGGGCCTGGCGGGCAGAGCCGGCATTCCCGGGTGGGGATGGAGGAGATCTGGGGCCTTCAAGCTGCATGCACATCCCCTGTCTGGCTGCCCCTCTTGCTTTTTCTCTGCTGCCAAGCCTCTCACATCACACGTGGGTCTCATTGGAAGGAGCAGGCTGCTTGCCATTCTTGGGCAGGGAATCATCCCACACGGCCTCGTTTCCTCGCAGGGGAGTGCACACTGACCCAGAGCCTCCAGAGGAGCTGTAGGCTCTCCAGCCACAAAGGCCTGTAGCTGAGTCCATGACAGCCTGCTGCATGGAGGGCTTCTATGGGAGAGGGCCCTGCTTCCCTGGCAGGGGCTCCTTCTCACACTGCTTTCCGTGGGGAAACACTGCGTGTGCCAGGGGTCTCCTGTGTGCACAAAATCTCTCCCCAGTGCCTGAGGTGCAGGGAATCCTCTTTGGACACAGAGCAGTGTTCTAGGCAGACCTCCCATGCTGGGAGAGCCTCCACTTCCCCAGCTGTCCAACTGCCTCAGGAACACACTTCTAGGGAGTGTGGGTCTGGCAGGCAGAACGGCCCGAGTGAGGAGCTCGGGCCTTCAGCTGTGGACAGCTTTCCCACTGCCAAGCCTTGGAGGAGTTCGTGGAGGCTGGGGCCTGCAGCGTTTTCCATCAGAGAGCACTGGGTGCCCAAAGCCTCCCCTGTGGCTTGCGAGCCCCTTCCCACCCACACGCCCTTGGCACCCACTCTGTTGCCAGAGGGAAATCCTAAGCAGGACTCTCTAGCTTGTGCAGCCAGTGTGCCTCCTGCTTGGAAGTGGCCTCTGAAACTCATTTGGAGGGAGGCTTCTCCCATGCTTGTCAGCCAGCACATGGTGCCATCGCTCCACCAAAAAACTCTCTGCTTTGCCTTCAGCCATGGCTCTCCCTGCTGAGCTCTCTCTGCCTCAAGCAGAAACCCCAGTGTGCGTCCAGCCTCCAGAAAGCAGAGTGCCTTTGCCTGAGCACTGCTTTGCTGGGGCAGCACCCTGAAGGCCTCCTAGGGCCTTCTCTGCCCTAACCCAGGCGTGCCATTCGGCCCATGCGGGGAGCAACGTTCACCCTTGGCAGGGCTCAGCGTGTGGGCTGTGTGTGGTTTCATGGCTGGGAAAGGGCAGATCCTGAAGCTGGGTGCCCTCCTGTGAATGGGGCCTGGCGGGCAGAGCCGGCATTCCCGGGTGGGGATGGAGGAGATCTGGGGCCTTCAAGCTGCATGCACATCCCCTGTCTGGCTGCCCCTCTTGCTTCTTCTCTGCTGCCAAGCCTCTCACACCACACGTGCGTCTCATTGGAAGGAGCAGGCTGCTTGCCATTCTTGGGCAGGGAATCATCCCACACGGCCTCGTTTCCTCGAAGGGGAGTGCACACTGACCCAGAGCCTCCAGAGGAGCTGTAGGCTCTCCAGCCACAAAGGCCTGTAGCTGAGTCCATGACAGCCTGCTGCATGGAGGGCTTCTATGGGAGAGTGCCCTGCTTCCCTGGCAGGGGCTCCTTCTCACACTGCTTTCCGTGGGGAAACACTGCGTGTGCCAGGGGTCTCCTGTGTGCACAAAATCTCTCCCCAGTGCCTGAGGTGCAGGGAATCCTCTTTGGACACAGAGCAGTGTTCTAGCCAGACCTCCCATGCTGGGAGAGCCTCCACTTCCCCAGCTGTCCAACTGCCTCAGGAACACACTTCTAGGGAGTGTGGGTCTGGCAGGCAGAACGGCCCGAGTGAGGAGCTCGGGCCTTCAGCTGTGGACAGCTTTCCCACTGCCAAGCCTTGGAGGAGTTCGTGGAGGCTGGGGCCTGCAGCGTTTTCCATCAGAGAGCACTGGGTGCCCAAAGCCTCCCCTGTGGCTTGCGAGCCCCTTCCCACCCACACGCCCTTGGCACCCACTCTGTTGCCAGAGGGAAATCCTAAGCAGGACTCTCTAGCTTGTGCAGCCAGTGTGCCTCCTGCTTGGAAGTGGCCTCTGAAACTCATTTGGAGGGAGGCTTCTCCCATGCTTGTCAGCCAGCACATGGTGCCATCGCTCCACCAAAAAACTCTCTGCTTTGCCTTCAGCCATGGCTCTCCCTGCTGAGCTCTCTCTGCCTCAAGCAGAAACCCCAGTGTGCGTCCAGCCTCCAGAAAGCAGAGTGCCTTTGCCTGAGCACTGCTTTGCTGGGGCAGCACCCTGAAGGCCTCCTAGGGCCTTCTCTGCCCTAACCCAGGCGTGCCATTCGGCCCATGCGGGGAGCAACGTTCACCCTTGGCAGGGCTCAGCGTGTGGGCTGTGTGTGGTTTCATGGCTGGGAAAGGGCAGATCCTGAAGCTGGGTGCCCTCCTGTGAATGGGGCCTGGCGGGCAGAGCCGGCATTCCCGGGTGGGGATGGAGGAGATCTGGGGCCTTCAAGCTGCATGCACATCCCCTGTCTGGCTGCCCCTCTTGCTTCTTCTCTGCTGCCAAGCCTCTCACACCACACGTGCGTCTCATTGGAAGGAGCAGGCTGCTTGCCATTCTTGGGCAGGGAATCATCCCACACGGCCTCGTTTCCTCGAAGGGGAGTGCACACTGACCCAGAGCCTCCAGAGGAGCTGTAGGCTCTCCAGCCACAAAGGCCTGTAGCTGAGTCCATGACAGCCTGCTGCATGGAGGGCTTCTATGGGAGAGTGCCCTGCTTCCCTGGCAGGGGCTCCTTCTCACACTGCTTTCCGTGGGGAAACACTGCGTGTGCCAGGGGTCTCCTGTGTGCACAAAATCTCTCCCCAGTGCCTGAGGTGCAGGGAATCCTCTTTGGACACAGAGCAGTGTTCTAGGCAGACCTCCCATGCTGGGAGAGCCTCCACTTCCCCAGCTGTCCAACTGCCTCAGGAACACACTTCTAGGGAGTGTGGGTCTGGCAGGCAGAACGGCCCGAGTGAGGAGCTCGGGCCTTCAGCTGTGGACAGCTTTCCCACTGCCAAGCCTTGGAGGAGTTCGTGGAGGCTGGGGCCTGCAGCGTTTTCCATCAGAGAGCACTGGGTGCCCAAAGCCTCCCCTGTGGCTTGCGAGCCCCTTCCCACCCACACGCCCTTGGCACCCACTCTGTTGCCAGAGGGAAATCCTAAGCAGGACTCTCTAGCTTGTGCAGCCAGTGTGCCTCCTGCTTGGAAGTGGCCTCTGAAACTCATTTGGAGGGAGGCTTCTCCCATGCTTGTCAGCCAGCACATGGTGCCATCGCTCCACCAAAAAACTCTCTGCTTTGCCTTCAGCCATGGCTCTCCCTGCTGAGCTCTCTCTGCCTCAAGCAGAAACCCCAGTGTGCGTCCAGCCTCCAGAAAGCAGAGTGTCTTTGCCTGAGCACTGCTTTGCTGGGGCAGCACCCTGAAGGCCTCCTAGGGCCTTCTCTGCCCTAACCCAGGCGTGCCATTCGGCCCATGCGGGGAGCAACGTTCACCCTTGGCAGGGCTCAGCGTGTGGGCTGTGTGTGGTTTCATGGCTGGGAAAGGGCAGATCCTGAAGCTGGGTGCCCTCCTGTGAATGGGGCCTGGCGGGCAGAGCCGGCATTCCCGGGTGGGGATGGAGGAGATCTGGGGCCTTCAAGCTGCATGCACATCCCCTGTCTGGCTGCCCCTCTTGCTTCTTCTCTGCTGCCAAGCCTCTCACACCACACGTGCGTCTCATTGGAAGGAGCAGGCTGCTTGCCATTCTTGGGCAGGGAATCATCCCACACGGCCTCGTTTCCTCGCAGGGGAGTGCACACTGACCCAGAGCCTCCAGAGGAGCTGTAGGCTCTCCAGCCACAAAGGCCTGTAGCTGAGTCCATGACAGCCTGCTGCATGGAGGGCTTCTCTGGGAGAGTGCCCTGCTTCCCTGGCAGGGGCTCCTTCTCACACTGCTTTCCGTGGGGAAACACTGCGTGTGCCAGGGGTCTCCTGTGTGCACAAAATCTCTCTCCAGTGCCTGAGGTGCAGGGAATCCTCTTTGGACACAGAGCAGTGTTCTAGGCAGACCTCCCATGCTGGGAGAGCCTCCACTTCCCCAGCTGTCCAACTGCCTCAGGAACACACTTCTAGGGAGTGTGGGTCTGGCAGGCAGAACGGCCCGAGTGAGGAGCTCGGGCCTTCAGCTGTGGACAGCTTTCCCACTGCCAAGCCTTGGAGGAGTTCGTGGAGGCTGGGGCCTGCAGCGTTTTCCATCAGAGAGCACTGGGTGCCCAAAGCCTCCCCTGTGGCTTGCGAGCCCTTTCCCACCCACATGCCCTTGGCACCCACTCTGTTGCCAGAGGGAAATCCTAAGCAGGACTCTCTAGCTTGTGTAGCCAGTGTGCCTCCTGCTTGGAAGTGGCCTCTGAAACTCATTTGGAGGGAGGCTTCTCCCATGCTTGTCAGCCAGCACATGGTGCCATCGCTCCACCAAAAAACTCTCTGCTTTGCCTTCAGCCATGGCTCTCCCTGCTGAGCTCTCTCTGCCTCAAGCAGAAACCCCAGTGTGCGTCCAGCCTCCAGAAAGCAGAGTGCCTTTGCCTGAGCACTGCTTTGCTGGGGCAGCACCCTGAAGGCCTCCTAGGGCCTTCTCTGCCCTAACCCAGGCGTGCCATTCGGCCCATGCGGGGAGCAACGTTCACCCTTGGCAGGGCTCAGCGTGTGGGCTGTGTGTGGTTTCATGGCTGGGAAAGGGCAGATCCTGAAGCTGGGTGCCCTCCTGTGAATGGGGCCTGGCGGGCAGAGCCGGCATTCCCGGGTGGGGATGGAGGAGATCTGGGGCCTTCAAGCTGCATGCACATCCCCTGTCTGGCTGCCCCTCTTGCTTCTTCTCTGCTGCCAAGCCTCTCACACCACACGTGCGTCTCATTGGAAGGAGCAGGCTGCTTGCCATTCTTGGGCAGGGAATCATCCCACACGGCCTCGTTTCCTCGAAGGGGAGTGCACACTGACCCAGAGCCTCCAGAGGAGCTGTAGGCTCTCCAGCCACAAAGGCCTGTAGCTGAGTCCATGACAGCCTGCTGCATGGAGGGCTTCTATGGGAGAGTGCCCTGCTTCCCTGGCAGGGGCTCCTTCTCACACTGCTTTCCGTGGGGAAACACTGCGTGTGCCAGGGGTCTCCTGTGTGCACAAAATCTCTCCCCAGTGCCTGAGGTGCAGGGAATCCTCTTTGGACACAGAGCAGTGTTCTAGCCAGACCTCCCATGCTGGGAGAGCCTCCACTTCCCCAGCTGTCCAACTGCCTCAGGAACACACTTCTAGGGAGTGTGGGTCTGGCAGGCAGAACGGCCCGAGTGAGGAGCTCGGGCCTTCAGCTGTGGACAGCTTTCCCACTGCCAAGCCTTGGAGGAGTTCGTGGAGGCTGGGGCCTGCAGCGTTTTCCATCAGAGAGCACTGGGTGCCCAAAGCCTCCCCTGTGGCTTGCGAGCCCCTTCCCACCCACACGCCCTTGGCACCCACTCTGTTGCCAGAGGGAAATCCTAAGCAGGACTCTCTAGCTTGTGCAGCCAGTGTGCCTCCTGCTTGGAAGTGGCCTCTGAAACTCATTTGGAGGGAGGCTTCTCCCATGCTTGTCAGCCAGCACATGGTGCCATCGCTCCACCAAAAAACTCTCTGCTTTGCCTTCAGCCATGGCTCTCCCTGCTGAGCTCTCTCTGCCTCAAGCAGAAACCCCAGTGTGCATCCAGCCTCCAGAAAGCAGAGTGTCTTTGCCTGAGCACTGCTTTGCTGGGGCAGCACCCTGAAGGCCTCCTAGGGCCTTCTCTGCCCTAACCCAGGCGTGCCATTCGGCCCATGCGGGGAGCAACGTTCACCCTTGGCAGGGCTCAGCGTGTGGGCTGTGTGTGGTTTCATGGCTGGGAAAGGGCAGATCCTGAAGCTGGGTGCCCTCCTGTGAATGGGGCCTGGCGGGCAGAGCCGGCATTCCCGGGTGGGGATGGAGGAGATCTGGGGCCTTCAAGCTGCATGCACATCCCCTGTCTGGCTGCCCCTCTTGCTTCTTCTCTGCTGCCAAGCCTCTCACACCACACGTGCGTCTCACTGGAAGGAGCATGCTGCTTGCCAGTCTTGGGCAGGGAATCATCCCACACGCCTCGTTACCTCGCAGGGGAGTGCACACTGACCCAGAGCCTCCAGAGGGACTGCAGTCTCTCCAGCCACAAAGGCCTGTAGCCTAGTCCATGACGGCCTGTTGCATGGAGGGCTTCTATGGGAGAGGGCCATGCTTCCCTGGCAGGGGCTCCTTCTCACACTGCTTTCCATGGGGAAACACTGCATGTGCCAGGGATCTCCTGTGTGCACAAAATCTCTCCCCAGTGCCTGAGGTGCAGGGAATCCTCTTCGGACACAGAGCAATGTTCTAGGCAGAGCTCCCATGCTGGGAGAGCTGCCACTGCCCCGACTGTCCAACTGCCTCAGGAACACACTTCTAGGGAGTGTGGGTCTGGCAGGCAGAATGGTCCGAGTGAGGAGCTCGGGCCTTCGGCTGTGGACAGCTTTCCCACTGCCAAGCCTTGGAGGAGTTCGTGGAGGCTGGGGCCTGCAGCGTTTTCCATCGGAGAGCACTGGGTGCCCAAAGCCTCCCCTGTGGCTTGCAAGCCCCTTCCCACCCACAGGCCCTTGGCACCCACTCTGTTGCCAGAGGGAAGTCCTAAGCAGCACTCTCGAGCTTGTGCATCCAGAGTGCCTCCTGCTTGGAAATGGCCTCAGGAACTCCTTGGGAGTGAGGCTGCTCCCATGCTTGTCAGCCAGCAGATGGTGCCATCGCTCCACCAAAAAACTCTCTGCTTTGCCTTCAGCCAAGGCTCGCCCTGCTGAGCTCTCTCTGCCTCAAGCAGAGACTCCAGGGTGCGTCCAGCCTACAGAAAGCAGAGTGCCTTTGCCTGAGCACTGCTTTGCTGGGGCAGCACCCTGAAGGCCTCCTAGGGCCTTCTCTGCCCTAACCCAGGCGTGCCATTCGGCCCATGCGGGGAGCAAAGTTCCCCCTTGGCAGGGCTCAGCGTGTGGCCTGGCTGTGCTTTCATGGCTGGGAAAGGGCAGATCCTGAAGCTGGGTGCCCTCCTGTGAATGGGGCCTGGCGGGCAGAGCCGGCATTCCCGGGTGGCGATGGAGGAGATCTGGGGCCTTCAAGCTGCATGCACATCCCCTGTCTGGCTGCCCCTCTTGCTTTTTCTCTGCTGCCAAGCCTCTCACATCACACGTGCGTCTCATTGGAAGGAGCAGGCTGCTTGCCATTCTTGGGCAGGGAATCATCCCACACGGCCTCGTTTCCTCGCAGGGGAGTGCACACTGACCCAGAGCCTCCAGAGGAGCTGTAGGCTCTCCAGCCACAAAGGCCTGTAGCTGAGTCCATGACAGCCTGCTGCATGGAGGGCTTCTATGGGAGAGTGCCCTGCTTCCCTGGCAGGGGCTCCTTCTCACACTGCTTTCCGTGGGGAAACACTGCGTGTGCCAGGGTTCTCCTGTGTGCACAAAATCTCTCCCCAGTGCCTGAGGTGCAGGGAATCCTCTTTGGACACAGAGCAGTGTTCTAGGCAGACCTCCCATGCTGGGAGAGCCTCCACTTCCCCAGCTGTCCAACTGCCTCAGGAACACACTTCTAGGGATTGTGGGTCTGGCAGGCAGAACGGCCTGAGTGAGGAGCTCGGGCCTTCAGCTGTGGACAGCTTTCCCACTGCCAAGCCTTGGAGGAGTTCGTGGAGGCTGGGGCCTGCAGCGTTTTCCATCAGAGAGCACTGGGTGCCCAAAGCCTCCCCTGTGGCTTGCGAGCCCCTTCCCACCCACACGCCCTTGGCACCCACTCTGTTGCCAGAGGGAAATCCTAAGCAGGACTCTCTAGCTTGTGCAGCCAGTGTGCCTCCTGCTTGGAAGTGGCCTCTGAAACTCATTTGGAGGGAGGCTTCTCCCATGCTTGTCAGCCAGCACATGGTGACATCGCTCCACCAGGGAACACTCTGCTTTGCCTTCAGCCATGGCTCGCTCTGCTGAGCTCTCTCTGCCTCAAGCAGAAACCCCAGTGTGCGTCCAGCCTCCAGAAAGCAGAGTGCCTTTGCCTGAGCACTGCTTTGCAGGGGCAGCACCCTGAAGGCCTCCTAGGGCCTTCTCTGCCCTAACCCAGGCGTGCCATTCGGCCCATGCGGGGAGCAACGTTCACCCTTGGCAGGGCTCAGCGTGTGGGCTGTGTGTGGTTACATGGCTGGGAAAGGGCAGATCCTGAAGCTGGGTGCCCTCCTGTGAATGGGGCCTGGCGGGCAGAGCTGGCATTCCCGGGTGGGGATGGAGGAGATCTGGGGCCTTCAAGCTGCATGCACATCCCCTGTCTGGCTGCCCCTCTTGCTTCTTCTCTGCTGCCAAGCCTCTCACACCACACGTGCATCTCACTGGAAGGAGCAGGCTGCTTGCCAGTCTTGGGCAGGGAATCATCCCACACGCCTCGTTACCTCGCAGGGGAGTGCACACTGACCCAGAGCCTCCAGAGGAGCTGCAGTCTCTCCAGCCACAAAGGCCTGTAGCCTAGTCCATGACGGCCTGTTGCATGGAGGGCTTCTATGGGAGAGGGCCATGCTTCCCTGGCAGGGGCTCCTTCTCACACTGCTTTCCATGGGGAAACACTGCATGTGCCAGGGATCTCCTGTGTGCACAAAATCTCTCCCCAGTGCCTGAGGTGCAGGGAATCCTCTTCGGACACAGAGCAATGTTCTAGGCAGAGCTCCCATGCTGGGAGAGCTGCCACTGCCCCGACTGTCCAACTGCCTCAGGAACACACTTCTAGGGAGTGTGGGTCTGGCAGGCAGAATGGTCCGAGTGAGGAGCTCGGGCCTTCGGCTGTGGACAGCTTTCCCACTGCCAAGCCTTGGAGGAGTTCGTGGAGGCTGGGGCCTGCAGCGTTTTCCATCGGAGAGCACTGGGTGCCCAAAGCCTCCCCTGTGGCTTGCAAGCCCCTTCCCACCCACAGGCCCTTGGCACCCACTCTGTTGCCAGAGGGAAGTCCTAAGCAGGACTCTCGAGCTTGTGCATCCAGAGTGCCTCCTGCTTGGAAATGGCCTCAGGAACTCCTTGGGAGTGAGGCTGCTCCCATGCTTGTCAGCCAGCAGATGGTGCCATCGCTCCACCAAAAAACTCTCTGCTTTGCCTTCAGCCAAGGCTCGCCCTGCTGAGCTCTCTCTGCCTCAAGCAGAGACTCCAGGGTGCGTCCAGCCTACAGAAAGCAGAGTGCCTTTGCCTGAGCACTGCTTTGCTGGGGCAGCACCCTGAAGGCCTCCTAGGGCCTTCTCTGCCCTAACCCAGGCGTGCCATTCGGCCCATGCGGGGAGCAAAGTTCCCCCTTGGCAGGGCTCAGCGTGTGGCCTGGGTGTGCTTTCACGGCTGGGAAAGGGCAGATCCTGAAGCTGGGTGCCCTCCTGTGAATGGGGCCTGGCGGGCAGAGCCGGCATTCCCGGGTGGGGATGGAGGAGATCTGGGGCCTTCAAGCTGCATGCACATCCCCTGTCTGGCTGCCCCTCTTGCTTTTTCTCTGCTGCCAAGCCTCTCACATCACACGTGCGTCTCATTGGAAGGAGCAGGCTGCTTGCCATTCTTGGGCAGGGAATCATCCCACACGGCCTCGTTTCCTCGCAGGGGAGTGCACACTGACCCAGAGCCTCCAGAGGAGCTGTAGGCTCTCCAGCCACAAAGGCCTGTAGCTGAGTCCATGACAGCCTGCTGCATGGAGGGCTTCTATGGGAGAGGGCCATGCTTCCCTGGCAGGGGCTCCTTCTCACACTGCTTTCCATGGGGAAACACTGCATGTGCCAGGGATCTCCTGTGTGCACAAAATCTCTCCCCAGTGCCTGAGGTGCAGGGAATCCTCTTCGGACACAGAGCAATGTTCTAGGCAGAGCTCCCATGCTGGGAGAGCTGCCACTGCCCCGACTGTCCAACTGCCTCAGGAACACACTTCTAGGGAGTGTGGGTCTGGCAGGCAGAATGGTCCGAGTGAGGAGCTCGGGCCTTCGGCTGTGGACAGCTTTCCCACTGCCAAGCCTTGGAGGAGTTCGTGGAGGCTGGGGCCTGCAGCGTTTTCCATCGGAGAGCACTGGATGCCCAAAGCCTCCCCTGTGGCTTGCGAGCCCCTTCCCACCCACACGCCCTTGGCACCCACTCTGTTGCCAGAGGGAAATCCTAAGCAGGACTCTCTAGCTTGTGCAGCCAGTGTGCCTCCTGCTTGGAAGTGGCCTCTGAAACTCATTTGGAGGGAGGCTTCTCCCATGCTTGTCAGCCAGCAGATGGTGCCATCGCTCCACCAAAAAACTCTCTGCTTTGCCTTCAGCCATGGCTCTCCCTGCTGAGCTCTCTCTGCCTCAAGCAGAAACCCCAGTGTGCGTCCAGCCTCCAGAAAGCAGAGTGTCTTTGCCTGAGCACTGCTTTGCTGGGGCAGCACCCTGAAGGCCTCCTAGGGCCTTCTCTGCCCTAACCCAGGCGTGCCATTCGGCCCATGCGGGGAGCAACGTTCACCCTTGGCAGGGCTCAGCGTGTGGGCTGTGTGTGGTTTCATGGCTGGGAAAGGGCAGATCCTGAAGCTGGGTGCCCTCCTGTGAATGGGGCCTGGCGGGCAGAGCCGGCATTCCCGGGTGGGGATGGAGGAGATCTGGGGCCTTCAAGCTGCATGCACATCCCCTGTCTGGCTGCCCCTCTTGCTTCTTCTCTGCTGCCAAGCCTCTCACACCACACGTGCGTCTCACTAAAAGGAGCAGGCTGCTTGCCAGTCTTGGGCAGGGAATCATCCCACACGCCTCGTTACCTCGCAGGGGAGTGCACACTGACCCAGAGCCTCCAGAGGAGCTGCAGTCTCTCCAGCCACAAAGGCCTGTAGCCTAGTCCATGACGGCCTGTTGCATGGAGGGCTTCTATGGGAGAGGGCCATGCTTCCCTGGCAGGGGCTCCTTCTCACACTGCTTTCCATGGGGAAACACTGCATGTGCCAGGGATCTCCTGTGTGCACAAAATCTCTCCCCAGTGCCTGAGGTGCAGGGAATCCTCTTCGGACACAGAGCAATGTTCTAGGCAGAGCTCCCATGCTGGGAGAGCTGCCACTGCCCCGACTGTCCAACTGCCTCAGGAACACACTTCTAGGGAGTGTGGGTCTGGCAGGCAGAACGGCCCGAGTGAGGAGCTCGGGCCTTCAGCTGTGGACAGCTTTCCCACTGCCAAGCCTTGGAGGAGTTCGTGGAGGCTGGGGCCTGCAGCGTTTTCCATCAGAGAGCACTGGGTGCCCAAAGCCTCCCCTGTGGCTTGCGAGCCCCTTCCCACCCACACGCCCTTGGCACCCACTCTGTTGCCAGAGGGAAATCCTAAGCAGGACTCTCTAGTTGTGCAGCCAGAGTGCCTCCTGCTTGGAAGTGGCCTCTGGAACTCATTTGGAGGGAGGCTTCTCCCATGCTTGTCAGCCAGCACATGGTGCCATCGATCCACCAAAAAACTCTGCTTTGCCTTCAGCCATGGCTCTCCCTGCTGAGCTCTCTCTGCCTCAAGCAGAAACCCCAGTGTGCGTCCAGCCTCCAGAAAGCAGAGTGCCTTTGCCTGAGCACTGCTTTGCTGGGACAGCACCCTGAAGGCCATCTTGGGCCTTCTCTGCCCTAACCCAGGGGTGCCATTCGGCCCATGCGGGGAGCAAAGTTCCCCCTTGGCAGGGCTCAGCGTGTGGCCTGGCTGTGCTTTCATGGCTGGGAAAGGGCAGATCCTGAAGCTGGGTGCCCTCCTGTGAATGGGGCCTGGCGGGCAGAGCCGGCATTCCCGGGTGGGGATGGAGGAGATCTGGGGCCTTCAAGCTGCATGCACATCCCCTGTCTGGCTGCCCCTCTTGCTTTTTCTCTGCTGCCAAGCCTCTCACATCACACGTGCGTCTCATTGGAAGGAGCAGGCTGCTTGCCATTCTTGGGCAGGGAATCATCCCACACGGCCTCGTTTCCTCGCAGGGGAGTGCACACTGACCCAGAGCCTCCAGAGGAGCTGTAGGCTCTCCAGCCACAAAGGCCTGTAGCTGAGTCCATGACAGCCTGCTGCATGGAGGGCTTCTATGGGAGAGTGCCCTGCTTCCCTGGCAGGGGCTCCTTCTCACACTGCTTTCCGTGGGGAAACACTGCGTGTGCCAGGGGTCTCCTGTGTGCACAAAATCTCTCCCCAGTGCCTGAGGTGCAGGGAATCCTCTTTGGACACAGAGCAGTGTTCTAGGCAGACCTCCCATGCTGGGAGAGCCTCCACTTCCCCAGCTGTCCAACTGCCTCAGGAACACACTTCTAGGGAGTGTGGGTCTGGCAGGCAGAACGGCCCGAGTGAGGAGCTCGGGCCTTCAGCTGTGGACAGCTTTCCCACTGCCAAGCCTTGGAGGAGTTCGTGGAGGCTGGGACCTGCAGCGTTTTCCATCAGAGAGCACTGGGTGCCCAAAGCCTCCCCTGTGGCTTGCGAGCCCCTTCCCACCCACACGCCCTTGGCACCCACTCTGTTGCCAGAGGGAAATCCTAAGCAGGACTCTCTAGCTTGTGCAGCCAGTGTGCCTCCTGCTTGGAAGTGGCCTCTGAAACTCATTTGGAGGGAGGCTTCTCCCATGCTTGTCAGCCAGCACATGGTGCCATCGCTCCACCAAAAAACTCTCTGCTTTGCCTTCAGCCATGGCTCTCCCTGCTGAGCTCTCTCTGCCTCAAGCAGAAACCCCAGTGTGCATCCAGCCTCCAGAAAGCAGAGTGTCTTTGCCTGAGCACTGCTTTGCTGGGGCAGCACCCTGAAGGCCTCCTAGGGCCTTCTCTGCCCTAACCCAGGGGTGCCATTCGGCCCATGCGGGGAGCAACGTTCACCCTTGGCAGGGCTCAGCGTGTGGGCTGTGTGTGGTTTCATGGCTGGGAAAGGGCAGATCCTGAAGCTGGGTGCCCTCCTGTGAATGGGGCCTGGCGGGCAGAGCCGGCATTCCCGGGTGGGGATGGAGGAGATCTGGGGCCTTCAAGCTGCATGCACATCCCCTGTCTGGCTGCCCCTCTTGCTTCTTCTCTGCTGCCAAGCCTCTCACACCACACGTGCGTCTCATTGGAAGGAGCAGGCTGCTTGCCATTCTTGGGCAGGGAATCATCCCACACGGCCTCGTTTCCTCGAAGGGGAGTGCACACTGACCCAGAGCCTCCAGAGGAGCTGTAGGCTCTCCAGCCACAAAGGCCTGTAGCTGAGTCCATGACAGCCTGCTGCATGGAGGGCTTCTATGGGAGAGTGCCCTGCTTCCCTGGCAGGGGCTCCTTCTCACACTGCTTTCCGTGGGGAAACACTGCGTGTGCCAGGGGTCTCCTGTGTGCACAAAATCTCTCCCCAGTGCCTGAGGTGCAGGGAATCCTCTTTGGACACAGAGCAGTGTTCTAGCCAGACCTCCCATGCTGGGAGAGCCTCCACTTCCCCAGCTGTCCAACTGCCTCAGGAACACACTTCTAGGGAGTGTGGGTCTGGCAGGCAGAACGGCCCGAGTGAGGAGCTCGGGCCTTCAGCTGTGGACAGCTTTCCCACTGCCAAGCCTTGGAGGAGTTCGTGGAGGCTGGGGCCTGCAGCGTTTTCCATCAGAGAGCACTGGGTGCCCAAAGCCTCCCCTGTGGCTTGCGAGCCCCTTCCCACCCACACGCCCTTGGCACCCACTCTGTTGCCAGAGGGAAATCCTAAGCAGGACTCTCTAGCTTGTGCAGCCAGTGTGCCTCCTGCTTGGAAGTGGCCTCTGAAACTCATTTGGAGGGAGGCTTCTCCCATGCTTGTCAGCCAGCACATGGTGCCATCGCTCCACCAAAAAACTCTCTGCTTTGCCTTCAGCCATGGCTCTCCCTGCTGAGCTCTCTCTGCCTCAAGCAGAAACCCCAGTGTGCATCCAGCCTCCAGAAAGCAGAGTGTCTTTGCCTGAGCACTGCTTTGCTGGGGCAGCACCCTGAAGGCCTCCTAGGGCCTTCTCTGCCCTAACCCAGGCGTGCCATTCGGCCCATGCGGGGAGCAACGTTCACCCTTGGCAGGGCTCAGCGTGTGGGCTGTGTGTGGTTTCATGGCTGGGAAAGGGCAGATCCTGAAGCTGGGTGCCCTCCTGTGAATGGGGCCTGGCGGGCAGAGCCGGCATTCCCGGGTGGGGATGGAGGAGATCTGGGGCCTTCAAGCTGCATGCACATCCCCTGTCTGGCTGCCCCTCTTGCTTCTTCTCTGCTGCCAAGCCTCTCACACCACACGTGCGTCTCACTGGAAGGAGCATGCTGCTTGCCAGTCTTGGGCAGGGAATCATCCCACACGCCTCGTTACCTCGCAGGGGAGTGCACACTGACCCAGAGCCTCCAGAGGAGCTGCAGTCTCTCCAGCCACAAAGGCCTGTAGCCTAGTCCATGACGGCCTGTTGCATGGAGGGCTTCTATGGGAGAGGGCCATGCTTCCCTGGCAGGGGCTCCTTCTCACACTGCTTTCCATGGGGAAACACTGCATGTGCCAGGGATCTCCTGTGTGCACAAAATCTCTCCCCAGTGCCTGAGGTGCAGGGAATCCTCTTCGGACACAGAGCAATGTTCTAGGCAGAGCTCCCATGCTGGGAGAGCTGCCACTGCCCCGACTGTCCAACTGCCTCAGGAACACACTTCTAGGGAGTGTGGGTCTGGCAGGCAGAATGGTCCGAGTGAGGAGCTCGGGCCTTCGGCTGTGGACAGCTTTCCCACTGCCAAGCCTTGGAGGAGTTCGTGGAGGCTGGGGCCTGCAGCGTTTTCCATCGGAGAGCACTGGGTGCCCAAAGCCTCCCCTGTGGCTTGCAAGCCCCTTCCCACCCACAGGCCCTTGGCACCCACTCTGTTGCCAGAGGGAAGTCCTAAGCAGCACTCTCGAGCTTGTGCATCCAGAGTGCCTCCTGCTTGGAAATGGCCTCAGGAACTCCTTGGGAGTGAGGCTGCTCCCATGCTTGTCAGCCAGCAGATGGTGCCATCGCTCCACCAAAAAACTCTCTGCTTTGCCTTCAGCCAAGGCTCGCCCTGCTGAGCTCTCTCTGCCTCAAGCAGAGACTCCAGGGTGCGTCCAGCCTACAGAAAGCAGAGTGCCTTTGCCTGAGCACTGCTTTGCTGGGGCAGCACCCTGAAGGCCTCCTAGGGCCTTCTCTGCCCTAACCCAGGCGTGCCATTCGGCCCATGCGGGGAGCAAAGTTCCCCCTTGGCAGGGCTCAGCGTGTGGCCTGGCTGTGCTTTCATGGCTGGGAAAGGGCAGATCCTGAAGCTGGGTGCCCTCCTGTGAATGGGGCCTGGCGGGCAGAGCCGGCATTCCCGGGTGGCGATGGAGGAGATCTGGGGCCTTCAAGCTGCATGCACATCCCCTGTCTGGCTGCCCCTCTTGCTTTTTCTCTGCTGCCAAGCCTCTCACATCACACGTGCGTCTCATTGGAAGGAGCAGGCTGCTTGCCATTCTTGGGCAGGGAATCATCCCACACGGCCTCGTTTCCTCGCAGGGGAGTGCACACTGACCCAGAGCCTCCAGAGGAGCTGTAGGCTCTCCAGCCACAAAGGCCTGTAGCTGAGTCCATGACAGCCTGCTGCATGGAGGGCTTCTATGGGAGAGTGCCCTGCTTCCCTGGCAGGGGCTCCTTCTCACACTGCTTTCCGTGGGGAAACACTGCGTGTGCCAGGGTTCTCCTGTGTGCACAAAATCTCTCCCCAGTGCCTGAGGTGCAGGGAATCCTCTTTGGACACAGAGCAGTGTTCTAGGCAGACCTCCCATGCTGGGAGAGCCTCCACTTCCCCAGCTGTCCAACTGCCTCAGGAACACACTTCTAGGGATTGTGGGTCTGGCAGGCAGAACGGCCTGAGTGAGGAGCTCGGGCCTTCAGCTGTGGACAGCTTTCCCACTGCCAAGCCTTGGAGGAGTTCGTGGAGGCTGGGGCCTGCAGCGTTTTCCATCAGAGAGCACTGGGTGCCCAAAGCCTCCCCTGTGGCTTGCGAGCCCCTTCCCACCCACACGCCCTTGGCACCCACTCTGTTGCCAGAGGGAAATCCTAAGCAGGACTCTCTAGCTTGTGCAGCCAGTGTGCCTCCTGCTTGGAAGTGGCCTCTGAAACTCATTTGGAGGGAGGCTTCTCCCATGCTTGTCAGCCAGCACATGGTGACATCGCTCCACCAGGGAACACTCTGCTTTGCCTTCAGCCATGGCTCGCTCTGCTGAGCTCTCTCTGCCTCAAGCAGAAACCCCAGTGTGCGTCCAGCCTCCAGAAAGCAGAGTGCCTTTGCCTGAGCACTGCTTTGCAGGGGCAGCACCCTGAAGGCCTCCTAGGGCCTTCTCTGCCCTAACCCAGGCGTGCCATTCGGCCCATGCGGGGAGCAACGTTCACCCTTGGCAGGGCTCAGCGTGTGGGCTGTGTGTGGTTACATGGCTGGGAAAGGGCAGATCCTGAAGCTGGGTGCCCTCCTGTGAATGGGGCCTGGCGGGCAGAGCTGGCATTCCCGGGTGGGGATGGAGGAGATCTGGGGCCTTCAAGCTGCATGCACATCCCCTGTCTGGCTGCCCCTCTTGCTTCTTCTCTGCTGCCAAGCCTCTCACACCACACGTGCATCTCACTGGAAGGAGCAGGCTGCTTGCCAGTCTTGGGCAGGGAATCATCCCACACGCCTCGTTACCTCGCAGGGGAGTGCACACTGACCCAGAGCCTCCAGAGGAGCTGCAGTCTCTCCAGCCACAAAGGCCTGTAGCCTAGTCCATGACGGCCTGTTGCATGGAGGGCTTCTATGGGAGAGGGCCATGCTTCCCTGGCAGGGGCTCCTTCTCACACTGCTTTCCATGGGGAAACACTGCATGTGCCAGGGATCTCCTGTGTGCACAAAATCTCTCCCCAGTGCCTGAGGTGCAGGGAATCCTCTTCGGACACAGAGCAATGTTCTAGGCAGAGCTCCCATGCTGGGAGAGCTGCCACTGCCCCGACTGTCCAACTGCCTCAGGAACACACTTCTAGGGAGTGTGGGTCTGGCAGGCAGAATGGTCCGAGTGAGGAGCTCGGGCCTTCGGCTGTGGACAGCTTTCCCACTGCCAAGCCTTGGAGGAGTTCGTGGAGGCTGGGGCCTGCAGCGTTTTCCATCGGAGAGCACTGGGTGCCCAAAGCCTCCCCTGTGGCTTGCAAGCCCCTTCCCACCCACAGGCCCTTGGCACCCACTCTGTTGCCAGAGGGAAGTCCTAAGCAGCACTCTCGAGCTTGTGCATCCAGAGTGCCTCCTGCTTGGAAATGGCCTCAGGAACTCCTTGGGAGTGAGGCTGCTCCCATGCTTGTCAGCCAGCAGATGGTGCCATCGCTCCACCAAAAAACTCTCTGCTTTGCCTTCAGCCAAGGCTCGCCCTGCTGAGCTCTCTCTGCCTCAAGCAGAGACTCCAGGGTGCGTCCAGCCTACAGAAAGCAGAGTGCCTTTGCCTGAGCACTGCTTTGCTGGGGCAGCACCCTGAAGGCCTCCTAGGGCCTTCTCTGCCCTAACCCAGGCGTGCCATTCGGCCCATGCGGGGAGCAAAGTTCCCCCTTGGCAGGGCTCAGCGTGTGGCCTGGCTGTGCTTTCATGGCTGGGAAAGGGCAGATCCTGAAGCTGGGTGCCCTCCTGTGAATGGGGCCTGGCGGGCAGAGCCGGCATTCCCGGGTGGCGATGGAGGAGATCTGGGGCCTTCAAGCTGCATGCACATCCCCTGTCTGGCTGCCCCTCTTGCTTTTTCTCTGCTGCCAAGCCTCTCACATCACACGTGCGTCTCATTGGAAGGAGCAGGCTGCTTGCCATTCTTGGGCAGGGAATCATCCCACACGGCCTCGTTTCCTCGCAGGGGAGTGCACACTGACCCAGAGCCTCCAGAGGAGCTGTAGGCTCTCCAGCCACAAAGGCCTGTAGCTGAGTCCATGACAGCCTGCTGCATGGAGGGCTTCTATGGGAGAGTGCCCTGCTTCCCTGGCAGGGGCTCCTTCTCACACTGCTTTCCGTGGGGAAACACTGCGTGTGCCAGGGTTCTCCTGTGTGCACAAAATCTCTCCCCAGTGCCTGAGGTGCAGGGAATCCTCTTTGGACACAGAGCAGTGTTCTAGGCAGACCTCCCATGCTGGGAGAGCCTCCACTTCCCCAGCTGTCCAACTGCCTCAGGAACACACTTCTAGGGATTGTGGGTCTGGCAGGCAGAACGGCCTGAGTGAGGAGCTCGGGCCTTCAGCTGTGGACAGCTTTCCCACTGCCAAGCCTTGGAGGAGTTCGTGGAGGCTGGGGCCTGCAGCGTTTTCCATCAGAGAGCACTGGGTGCCCAAAGCCTCCCCTGTGGCTTGCGAGCCCCTTCCCACCCACACGCCCTTGGCACCCACTCTGTTGCCAGAGGGAAATCCTAAGCAGGACTCTCTAGCTTGTGCAGCCAGTGTGCCTCCTGCTTGGAAGTGGCCTCTGAAACTCATTTGGAGGGAGGCTTCTCCCATGCTTGTCAGCCAGCACATGGTGACATCGCTCCACCAGGGAACACTCTGCTTTGCCTTCAGCCATGGCTCGCTCTGCTGAGCTCTCTCTGCCTCAAGCAGAAACCCCAGTGTGCGTCCAGCCTCCAGAAAGCAGAGTGCCTTTGCCTGAGCACTGCTTTGCAGGGGCAGCACCCTGAAGGCCTCCTAGGGCCTTCTCTGCCCTAACCCAGGCGTGCCATTCGGCCCATGCGGGGAGCAACGTTCACCCTTGGCAGGGCTCAGCGTGTGGGCTGTGTGTGGTTACATGGCTGGGAAAGGGCAGATCCTGAAGCTGGGTGCCCTCCTGTGAATGGGGCCTGGCGGGCAGAGCTGGCATTCCCGGGTGGGGATGGAGGAGATCTGGGGCCTTCAAGCTGCATGCACATCCCCTGTCTGGCTGCCCCTCTTGCTTCTTCTCTGCTGCCAAGCCTCTCACACCACACGTGCATCTCACTGGAAGGAGCAGGCTGCTTGCCAGTCTTGGGCAGGGAATCATCCCACACGCCTCGTTACCTCGCAGGGGAGTGCACACTGACCCAGAGCCTCCAGAGGAGCTGCAGTCTCTCCAGCCACAAAGGCCTGTAGCCTAGTCCATGACGGCCTGTTGCATGGAGGGCTTCTATGGGAGAGGGCCATGCTTCCCTGGCAGGGGCTCCTTCTCACACTGCTTTCCATGGGGAAACACTGCATGTGCCAGGGATCTCCTGTGTGCACAAAATCTCTCCCCAGTGCCTGAGGTGCAGGGAATCCTCTTCGGACACAGAGCAATGTTCTAGGCAGAGCTCCCATGCTGGGAGAGCTGCCACTGCCCCGACTGTCCAACTGCCTCAGGAACACACTTCTAGGGAGTGTGGGTCTGGCAGGCAGAATGGTCCGAGTGAGGAGCTCGGGCCTTCGGCTGTGGACAGCTTTCCCACTGCCAAGCCTTGGAGGAGTTCGTGGAGGCTGGGGCCTGCAGCGTTTTCCATCGGAGAGCACTGGGTGCCCAAAGCCTCCCCTGTGGCTTGCAAGCCCCTTCCCACCCACAGGCCCTTGGCACCCACTCTGTTGCCAGAGGGAAGTCCTAAGCAGGACTCTCGAGCTTGTGCATCCAGAGTGCCTCCTGCTTGGAAATGGCCTCAGGAACTCCTTGGGAGTGAGGCTGCTCCCATGCTTGTCAGCCAGCAGATGGTGCCATCGCTCCACCAAAAAACTCTCTGCTTTGCCTTCAGCCAAGGCTCGCCCTGCTGAGCTCTCTCTGCCTCAAGCAGAGACTCCAGGGTGCGTCCAGCCTACAGAAAGCAGAGTGCCTTTGCCTGAGCACTGCTTTGCTGGGGCAGCACCCTGAAGGCCTCCTAGGGCCTTCTCTGCCCTAACCCAGGCGTGCCATTCGGCCCATGCGGGGAGCAAAGTTCCCCCTTGGCAGGGCTCAGCGTGTGGCCTGGGTGTGCTTTCACGGCTGGGAAAGGGCAGATCCTGAAGCTGGGTGCCCTCCTGTGAATGGGGCCTGGCGGGCAGAGCCGGCATTCCCGGGTGGGGATGGAGGAGATCTGGGGCCTTCAAGCTGCATGCACATCCCCTGTCTGGCTGCCCCTCTTGCTTTTTCTCTGCTGCCAAGCCTCTCACATCACACGTGCGTCTCATTGGAAGGAGCAGGCTGCTTGCCATTCTTGGGCAGGGAATCATCCCACACGGCCTCGTTTCCTCGCAGGGGAGTGCACACTGACCCAGAGCCTCCAGAGGAGCTGTAGGCTCTCCAGCCACAAAGGCCTGTAGCTGAGTCCATGACAGCCTGCTGCATGGAGGGCTTCTATGGGAGAGGGCCCTGCTTCCCTGGCAGGGGCTCCTTCTCACACTGCTTTCCGTGGGGAAACACTGCGTGTGCCAGGGGTCTCCTGTGTGCACAAAATCTCTCCCCAGTGCCTGAGGTGCAGGGAATCCTCTTTGGACACAGAGCAGTGTTCTAGGCAGACCTCCCATGCTGGGAGAGCCTCCACTTCCCCAGCTGTCCAACTGCCTCAGGAACACACTTCTAGGGAGTGTGGGTCTGGCAGGCAGAACGGCCCGAGTGAGGAGCTCGGGCCTTCAGCTGTGGACAGCTTTCCCACTGCCAAGCCTTGGAGGAGTTCGTGGAGGCTGGGGCCTGCAGCGTTTTCCATCAGAGAGCACTGGGTGCCCAAAGCCTCCCCTGTGGCTTGCGAGCCCCTTCCCACCCACACGCCCTTGGCACCCACTCTGTTGCCAGAGGGAAATCCTAAGCAGGACTCTCTAGCTTGTGCAGCCAGTGTGCCTCCTGCTTGGAAGTGGCCTCTGAAACTCATTTGGAGGGAGGCTTCTCCCATGCTTGTCAGCCAGCACGTGGTGCCATCGCTCCACCAGGGAACACTCTGCTTTGCCTTCAGCCATGGCTCGCTCTGCTGAGCTCTCTCTGCCTCAAGCAGAAACCCCAGTGTGCGTCCAGCCTCCAGAAAGCAGAGTGCCTTTGCCTGAGCACTGCTTTGCAGGGGCAGCACCCTGAAGGCCTCCTAGGGCCTTCTCTGCCCTAACCCAGGCGTGCCATTCGGCCCATGCGGGGAGCAACGTTCACCCTTGGCAGGGCTCAGCGTGTGGGCTGTGTGTGGTTACATGGCTGGGAAAGGGCAGATCCTGAAGCTGGGTGCCCTCCTGTGAATGGGGCCTGGCGGGCAGAGCCGGCATTCCCGGGTGGGGATGGAGGAGATCTGGGGCCTTCAAGCTGCATGCACATCCCCTGTCTGGCTGCCCCTCTTGCTTCTTCTCTGCTGCCAAGCCTCTCACACCACACGTGCGTCTCACTGGAAGGAGCATGCTGCTTGCCAGTCTTGGGCAGGGAATCATCCCACACGCCTCGTTACCTCGCAGGGGAGTGCACACTGACCCAGAGCCTCCAGAGGAGCTGCAGTCTCTCCAGCCACAAAGGCCTGTAGCCTAGTCCATGACGGCCTGTTGCATGGAGGGCTTCTATGGGAGAGGGCCATGCTTCCCTGGCAGGGGCTCCTTCTCACACTGCTTTCCATGGGGAAACACTGCATGTGCCAGGGATCTCCTGTGTGCACAAAATCTCTCCCCAGTGCCTGAGGTGCAGGGAATCCTCTTCGGACACAGAGCAATGTTCTAGGCAGAGCTCCCATGCTGGGAGAGCTGCCACTGCCCCGACTGTCCAACTGCCTCGGAACACACTTCTAGGGAGTGTGGGTCTGGCAGGCAGAATGGTCCGAGTGAGGAGCTCGGGCCTTCGGCTGTGGACAGCTTTCCCACTGCCAAGCCTTGGAGGAGTTCGTGGAGGCTGGGGCCTGCAGCGTTTTCCATCGGAGAGCACTGGGTGCCCAAAGCCTCCCCTGTGGCTTGCAAGCCCCTTCCCACCCACAGGCCCTTGGCACCCACTCTGTTGCCAGAGGGAAGTCCTAAGCAGGACTCTCGAGCTTGTGCATCCAGAGTGCCTCCTGCTTGGAAATGGCCTCAGGAACTCCTTGGGAGTGAGGCTGCTCCCATGCTTGTCAGCCAGCAGATGGTGCCATCGCTCCACCAAAAAACTCTCTGCTTTGCCTTCAGCCAAGGCTCGCCCTGCTGAGCTCTCTCTGCCTCAAGCAGAGACTCCAGGGTGCGTCCAGCCTACAGAAAGCAGAGTGCCTTTGCCTGAGCACTGCTTTGCTGGGGCAGCACCCTGAAGGCCTCCTAGGGCCTTCTCTGCCCTAACCCAGGCGTGCCATTCGGCCCATGCGGGGAGCAAAGTTAACCCTTGGCAGGGCTCAGCGTGTGGCCTGGGTGTGCTTTCACGGCTGGGAAAGGGCAGATCCTGAAGCTGGGTGCCCTCCTGTGAATGGGGCCTGGCGGGCAGAGCCGGCATTCCCGGGTGGGGATGGAGGAGATCTGGGGCCTTCAAGCTGCATGCACATCCCCTGTCTGGCTGCCCCTCTTGCTTTTTCTCTGCTGCCAAGCCTCTCACATCACACGTGGGTCTCATTGGAAGGAGCAGGCTGCTTGCCATTCTTGGGCAGGGAATCATCCCACACGGCCTCGTTTCCTCGCAGGGGAGTGCACACTGACCCAGAGCCTCCAGAGGAGCTGTAGGCTCTCCAGCCACAAAGGCCTGTAGCTGAGTCCATGACAGCCTGCTGCATGGAGGGCTTCTATGGGAGAGGGCCCTGCTTCCCTGGCAGGGGCTCCTTCTCACACTGCTTTCCGTGGGGAAACACTGCGTGTGCCAGGGGTCTCCTGTGTGCACAAAATCTCTCCCCAGTGCCTGAGGTGCAGGGAATCCTCTTTGGACACAGAGCAGTGTTCTAGGCAGACCTCCCATGCTGGGAGAGCCTCCACTTCCCCAGCTGTCCAACTGCCTCAGGAACACACTTCTAGGGAGTGTGGGTCTGGCAGGCAGAACGGCCCGAGTGAGGAGCTCGGGCCTTCAGCTGTGGACAGCTTTCCCACTGCCAAGCCTTGGAGGAGTTCGTGGAGGCTGGGGCCTGCAGCGTTTTCCATCAGAGAGCACTGGGTGCCCAAAGCCTCCCCTGTGGCTTGCGAGCCCCTTCCCACCCACACGCCCTTGGCACCCACTCTGTTGCCAGAGGGAAATCCTAAGCAGGACTCTCTAGCTTGTGCAGCCAGTGTGCCTCCTGCTTGGAACTGGCCTCTGAAACTCATTTGGAGGGAGGCTTCTCCCATGCTTGTCAGCCAGCACATGGTGCCATCGCTTCACCAAAAAACTCTCTGCTTTGCCTTCAACCATGGCTCTCCCTGCTGAGCTCTCTCTGCCTCAAGCAGAAACCCCAGTGTGCATCCAGCCTCCAGAAAGCAGAGTGTCTTTGCCTGAGCACTGCTTTGCTGGGGCAGCACCCTGAAGGCCTCCTAGGGCCTTCTCTGCCCTAACCCAGGCGTGCCATTCGGCCCATGCGGGGAGCAACGTTCACCCTTGGCAGGGCTCAGCGTGTGGGCTGTGTGTGGTTTCATGGCTGGGAAAGGGCAGATCCTGAAGCTGGGTGCCCTCCTGTGAATGGGGCCTGGCGGGCAGAGCCGGCATTCCCGGGGGGAATGGAGGAGATCTGGGGCCTTCAAGCTGCATGCACATCCCCTGTCTGGCTGCCCCTCTTGCTTCTTCTCTGCTGCCAAGCCTCTCACACCACACGTGCGTCTCATTGGAAGGAGCAGGCTGCTTGCCATTCTTGGGCAGGGAATCATCCCACACGGCCTCGTTTCCTCGAAGGGGAGTGCACACTGACCCAGAGCCTCCAGAGGAGCTGTAGGCTCTCCAGCCACAAAGGCCTGTAGCTGAGTCCATGACAGCCTGCTGCATGGAGGGCTTCTATGGGAGAGTGCCCTGCTTCCCTGGCAGGGGCTCCTTCTCACACTGCTTTCCGTGGGGAAACACTGCGTGTGCCAGGGGTCTCCTGTGTGCACAAAATCTCTCCCCAGTGCCTGAGGTGCAGGGAATCCTCTTTGGACACAGAGCAGTGTTCTAGCCAGACCTCCCATGCTGGGAGAGCCTCCACTTCCCCAGCTGTCCAACTGCCTCAGGAACACACTTCTAGGGAGTGTGGGTCTGGCAGGCAGAACGGCCCGAGTGAGGAGCTCGGGCCTTCAGCTGTGGACAGCTTTTCCACTGCCAAGCCTTGGAGGAGTTCGTGGAGGCTGGGGCCTGCAGCGTTTTCCATCAGAGAGCACTGGGTGCCCAAAGCCTCCCCTGTGGCTTGCGAGCCCTTTCCCACCCACACGCCCTTGGCACCCACTCTGTTGCCAGAGGGAAATCCTAAGCAGGACTCTCTAGCTTGTGTAGCCAGTGTGCCTCCTGCTTGGAAGTGGCCTCTGAAACTCATTTGGAGGGAGGCTTCTCCCATGCTTGTCAGCCAGCACATGGTGCCATCGCTCCACCAAAAAACTCTCTGCTTTGCCTTCAGCCATGGCTCTCCCTGCTGAGCTCTCTCTGCCTCAAGCAGAAACCCCAGTGTGCGTCCAGCCTCCAGAAAGCAGAGTGCCTTTGCCTGAGCACTGCTTTGCTGGGGCAGCACCCTGAAGGCCTCCTAGGGCCTTCTCTGCCCTAACCCAGGCGTGCCATTCGGCCCATGCGGGGAGCAACGTTCACCCTTGGCAGGGCTCAGCGTTTGGGCTGTGTGTGGTTTCATGGCTGGGAAAGGGCAGATCCTGAAGCTGGGTGCCCTCCTGTGAATGGGGCCTGGCGGGCAGAGCCGGCATTCCCGGGTGGGGATGGAGGAGATCTGGGGCCTTCAAGCTGCATGCACATCCCCTGTCTGGCTGCCCCTCTTGCTTCTTCTCTGCTGCCAAGCCTCTCACATCACACGTGCGTCTCATTGGAAGGAGCAGGCTGCTTGCCATTCTTGGGCAGGGAATCATCCCACACGGCCTCGTTTCCTCGAAGGGGAGTGCACACTGACCCAGAGCCTCCAGAGGAGCTGTAGGCTCTCCAGCCACAAAGGCCTGTAGCTGAGTCCATGACAGCCTGCTGCATGGAGGGCTTCTCTGGGAGAGTGCCCTGCTTCCCTGGCAGGGGCTCCTTCTCACACTGCTTTCCGTGGGGAAACACTGCGTGTGCCAGGGGTCTCCTGTGTGCACAAAATCTCTCCCCAGTGCCTGAGGTGCAGGGAATCCTCTTTGGACACAGAGCAGTGTTCTAGGCAGACCTCCCATGCTGGGAGAGCCTCCACTTCCCCAGCTGTCCAACTGCCTCAGGAACACACTTCTAGGGAGTGTGGGTCTGGCAGGCAGAACGGCCCGAGTGAGGAGCTCGGGCCTTCAGCTGTGGACAGCTTTCCCACTGCCAAGCCTTGGAGGAGTTCGTGGAGGCTGGTGCCTGCAGCGTTTTCCATCAGAGAGCACTGGGTGCCCAAAGCCTCCCCTGTGGCTTGCGAGCCCCTTCCCACCCACACGCCCTTGGCACCCACTCTGTTGCCAGAGGGAAATCCTAAGCAGGACTCTCTAGTTGTGCAGCCAGAGTGCCTCCTGCTTGGAAGTGGCCTCTGGAACTCATTTGGAGGGAGGCTTCTCCCATGCTTGTCAGCCAGCACATGGTGCCATCGCTCCACCAAAAAACTCTCTGCTTTGCCTTCAGCCATGGCTCTCCCTGCTGAGCTCTCTCTGCCTCAAGCAGAAACCCCAGTGTGCGTCCAGCCTCCAGAAAGCAGAGTGCCTTTGCCTGAGCACTGCTTTGCTGGGACAGCACCCTGAAGGCCATCTTGGGCCTTCTCTGCCCTAACCCAGGGGTGCCATTCGGCCCATGCGGGGAGCAACGTTCACCCTTGGCAGGGCTCAGCGTGTGGGATGTGTGTGGTTACATGGCTGGGAAAGGGCAGATCCTGAAGCTGGGTGCCCTCCTGTGAATGGGGCCTGGCGGGCAGAGCCGGCATTCCCGGGTGGGGATGGAGGAGATCTGGGGCCTTCAAGCTGCATGCACATCCCCTGTCTGGCTGCCCCTCTTGCTTCTTCTCTGCTGCCAAGCCTCTCACACCACACGTGCGTCTCATTGGAAGGAGCAGGCTGCTTGCCATTCTTGGGCAGGGAATCATCCCACACGGCCTCGTTTCCTCGAAGGGGAGTGCACACTGACCCAGAGCCTCCAGAGGAGCTGTAGGCTCTCCAGCCACAAAGGCCTGTAGCTGAGTCCATGACAGCCTGCTGCATGGAGGGCTTCTATGGGAGAGGGCCATGCTTCCCTGGCAGGGGCTCCTTCTCACACTGCTTTCCGTGGGGAAACACTGCGTGTGCCAGGGGTCTCCTGTGTGCACAAAATCTCTCCCCAGTGCCTGAGGTGCAGGGAATCCTCTTTGGACACAGAGCAGTGTTCTAGGCAGACCTCCCATGCTGGGAGAGCCTCCACTAACCCAGCTGTCCAACTGCCTCAGGAACACACTTCTAGGGAGTGTGGGTCTGGCAGGCAGAACGGCCCGAGTGAGGAGCTCGGGCCTTCGGCTGTGGACAGCTTTTCCACTGCCAAGCCTTGGAGGAGTTCGTGGAGGCTGGGGCCTGCAGCGTTTTCCATCGGAGAGCACTGGGTGCCCAAAGCCTCCCCTGTGGCTTGCAAGCCCCTTCCCACCCACAGGCCCTTGGCACCCACTCTGTTGCCAGAGGGAAGTCCTAAGCAGGACTCTCGAGCTTGTGCATCCAGAGTGCCTCCTGCTTGGAAATGGCCTCAGGAACTCCTTGGGAGTGAGGCTGCTCCCATGCTTGTCAGCCAGCAGATGGTGCCATCGCTCCACCAAAAAACTCTCTGCTTTGGCTTCAGCCAAGGCTCGCCCTGCTGAGCTCTCTCTGCCTCAAGCAGAGACTCCAGGGTGCGTCCAGCGTACAGAAAGCAGAGTGCCTTTGCCTGAGCACTGCTTTGCTGGGGCAGCACCCTGAAGGCCTCCTAGGGCCTTCTCTGCCCTAACCCAGGCGTGCCATTCGGCCCATGCGGGGAGCAACGTTCACCCTTGGCAGGGCTCAGCGTGTGGCCTGGCTGTGCTTTCATGGCTGGGAAAGGGCAGATCCTGAAGCTGGGTGCCCTCCTGTGAATGGGGCCTGGTGGGCAGAGCCGGCATTCCCGGGTGGGGATGGAGGAGATCTGGGGCCTTCAAGCTGCATGCACATCCCCTGTCTGGCTGCCCCTCTTGCTTTTTCTCTGCTGCCAAGCCTCTCACATCACACGTGCGTCTCATTGGAAGGAGCAGGCTGCTTGCCATTCTTGGGCAGGGAATCATCCCACACGGCCTCGTTTCCTCGCAGGGGAGTGCACACTGACCCAGAGCCTCCAGAGGAGCTGTAGGCTCTCCAGCCACAAAGGCCTGTAGCTGAGTCCATGACAGCCTGCTGCATGGAGGGCTTCTATGGGAGAGGGCCATGCTTCCCTGGCAGGGGCTCCTTCTCACACTGCTTTCCATGGGGAAACACTGCATGTGCCAGGGATCTCCTGTGTGCACAAAATCTCTCCCCAGTGCCTGAGGTGCAGGGAATCCTCTTCGGACACAGAGCAATGTTCTAGGCAGAGCTCCCATGCTGGGAGAGCTGCCACTGCCCCGACTGTCCAACTGCCTCGGAACACACTTCTAGGGAGTGTGGGTCTGGCAGGCAGAATGGTCCGAGTGAGGAGCTCGGGCCTTCGGCTGTGGACAGCTTTCCCACTGCCAAGCCTTGGAGGAGTTCGTGGAGGCTGGGGCCTGCAGCGTTTTCCATCGGAGAGCACTGGGTGCCCAAAGCCTCCCCTGTGGCTTGCAAGCCCCTTCCCACCCACAGGCCCTTGGCACCCACTCTGTTGCCAGAGGGAAGTCCTAAGCAGGACTCTCGAGCTTGTGCATCCAGAGTGCCTCCTGCTTGGAAATGGCCTCAGGAACTCCTTGGGAGTGAGGCTGCTCCCATGCTTGTCAGCCAGCAGATGGTGCCATCGCTCCACCAAAAAACTCTCTGCTTTGCCTTCAGCCAAGGCTCGCCCTGCTGAGCTCTCTCTGCCTCAAGCAGAGACTCCAGGGTGCGTCCAGCCTACAGAAAGCAGAGTGCCTTTGCCTGAGCACTGCTTTGCTGGGGCAGCACCCTGAAGGCCTCCTAGGGCCTTCTCTGCCCTAACCCAGGCGTGCCATTCGGCCCATGCGGGGAGCAAAGTTCCCCCTTGGCAGGGCTCAGCGTGTGGCCTGGGTGTGCTTTCACGGCTGGGAAAGGGCAGATCCTGAAGCTGGGTGCCCTCCTGTGAATGGGGCCTGGCGGGCAGAGCCGGCATTCCCGGGTGGGGATGGAGGAGATCTGGGGCCTTCAAGCTGCATGCACATCCCCTGTCTGGCTGCCCCTCTTGCTTTTTCTCTGCTGCCAAGCCTCTCACATCACACGTGGGTCTCATTGGAAGGAGCAGGCTGCTTGCCATTCTTGGGCAGGGAATCATCCCACACGGCCTCGTTTCCTCGCAGGGGAGTGCACACTGACCCAGAGCCTCCAGAGGAGCTGTAGGCTCTCCAGCCACAAAGGCCTGTAGCTGAGTCCATGACAGCCTGCTGCATGGAGGGCTTCTCTGGGAGAGGGCCCTGCTTCCCTGGCAGGGGCTCCTTCTCACACTGCTTTCCGTGGGGAAACACTGCGTGTGCCAGGGGTCTCCTGTGTGCACAAAATCTCTCCCCAGTGCCTGAGGTGCAGGGAATCCTCTTTGGACACAGAGCAGTGTTCTAGGCAGACCTCCCATGCTGGGAGAGCCTCCACTTCCCCAGCTGTCCAACTGCCTCAGGAACACACTTCTAGGGAGTGTGGGTCTGGCAGGCAGAACGGCCCGAGTGAGGAGCTCGGGCCTTCAGCTGTGGACAGCTTTCCCACTGCCAAGCCTTGGAGGAGTTCGTGGAGGCTGGGGCCTGCAGCGTTTTCCATCAGAGAGCACTGGGTGCCCAAAGCCTCCCCTGTGGCTTGCGAGCCCCTTCCCACCCACACGCCCTTGGCACCCACTCTGTTGCCAGAGGGAAATCCTAAGCAGGACTCTCTAGCTTGTGCAGCCAGTGTGCCTCCTGCTTGGAAGTGGCCTCTGAAACTCATTTGGAGGGAGGCTTCTCCCATGCTTGTCAGCCAGCACGTGGTGCCATCGCTCCACCAGGGAACACTCTGCTTTGCCTTCAGCCATGGCTCGCTCTGCTGAGCTCTCTCTGCCTCAAGCAGAAACCCCAGTGTGCGTCCAGCCTCCAGAAAGCAGAGTGCCTTTGCCTGAGCACTGCTTTGCAGGGGCAGCACCCTGAAGGCCTCCTAGGGCCTTCTCTGCCCTAACCCAGGCGTGCCATTCGGCCCATGCGGGGAGCAACGTTCACCCTTGGCAGGGCTCAGCGTGTGGGCTGTGTGTGGTTTCATGGCTGGGAAAGGGCAGATCCTGAAGCTGGGTGCCCTCCTGTGAATGGGGCCTGGCGGGCAGAGCCGGCATTCCCGGGTGGGGATGGAGGAGATCTGGGGCCTTCAAGCTGCATGCACATCCCCTGTCTGGCTGCCCCTCTTGCTTCTTCTCTGCTGCCAAGCCTCTCACACCACACGTGCGTCTCATTGGAAGGAGCAGGCTGCTTGCCATTCTTGGGCAGGGAATCATCCCACACGGCCTCGTTTCCTCGCAGGGGAGTGCACACTGACCCAGAGCCTCCAGAGGAGCTGTAGGCTCTCCAGCCACAAAGGCCTGTAGCTGAGTCCATGACAGCCTGCTGCATGGAGGGCTTCTCTGGGAGAGTGCCCTGCTTCCCTGGCAGGGGCTCCTTCTCACACTGCTTTCCGTGGGGAAACACTGCGTGTGCCAGGGGTCTCCTGTGTGCACAAAATCTCTCTCCAGTGCCTGAGGTGCAGGGAATCCTCTTTGGACACAGAGCAGTGTTCTAGGCAGACCTCCCATGCTGGGAGAGCCTCCACTTCCCCAGCTGTCCAACTGCCTCAGGAACACACTTCTAGGGAGTGTGGGTCTGGCAGGCAGAACGGCCCGAGTGAGGAGCTCGGGCCTTCAGCTGTGGACAGCTTTCCCACTGCCAAGCCTTGGAGGAGTTCGTGGAGGCTGGGGCCTGCAGCGTTTTCCATCAGAGAGCACTGGGTGCCCAAAGCCTCCCCTGTGGCTTGCGAGCCCCTTCCCACCCACACGCCCTTGGCACCCACTCTGTTGCCAGAGGGAAATCCTAAGCAGGACTCTCTAGCTTGTGCAGCCAGTGTGCCTCCTGCTTGGAACTGGCCTCTGAAACTCATTTGGAGGGAGGCTTCTCCCATGCTTGTCAGCCAGCACATGGTGCCATCGCTTCACCAAAAAACTCTCTGCTTTGCCTTCAACCATGGCTCTCCCTGCTGAGCTCTCTCTGCCTCAAGCAGAAACCCCAGTGTGCATCCAGCCTCCAGAAAGCAGAGTGTCTTTGCCTGAGCACTGCTTTGCTGGGGCAGCACCCTGAAGGCCTCCTAGGGCCTTCTCTGCCCTAACCCAGGCGTGCCATTCGGCCCATGCGGGGAGCAACGTTCACCCTTGGCAGGGCTCAGCGTGTGGGCTGTGTGTGGTTTCATGGCTGGGAAAGGGCAGATCCTGAAGCTGGGTGCCCTCCTGTGAATGGGGCCTGGCGGGCAGAGCCGGCATTCCCGGGGGGAATGGAGGAGATCTGGGGCCTTCAAGCTGCATGCACATCCCCTGTCTGGCTGCCCCTCTTGCTTCTTCTCTGCTGCCAAGCCTCTCACACCACACGTGCGTCTCATTGGAAGGAGCAGGCTGCTTGCCATTCTTGGGCAGGGAATCATCCCACACGGCCTCGTTTCCTCGAAGGGGAGTGCACACTGACCCAGAGCCTCCAGAGGAGCTGTAGGCTCTCCAGCCACAAAGGCCTGTAGCTGAGTCCATGACAGCCTGCTGCATGGAGGGCTTCTATGGGAGAGTGCCCTGCTTCCCTGGCAGGGGCTCCTTCTCACACTGCTTTCCGTGGGGAAACACTGCGTGTGCCAGGGGTCTCCTGTGTGCACAAAATCTCTCCCCAGTGCCTGAGGTGCAGGGAATCCTCTTTGGACACAGAGCAGTGTTCTAGGCAGACCTCCCATGCTGGGAGAGCCTCCACTTCCCCAGCTGTCCAACTGCCTCAGGAACACACTTCTAGGGAGTGTGGGTCTGGCAGGCAGAACGGCCCGAGTGAGGAGCTCGGGCCTTCAGCTGTGGACAGCTTTCCCACTGCCAAGCCTTGGAGGAGTTCGTGGAGGCTGGGGCCTGCAGCGTTTTCCATCAGAGAGCACTGGGTGCCCAAAGCCTCCCCTGTGGCTTGCGAGCCCCTTCCCACCCACACGCCCTTGGCACCCACTCTGTTGCCAGAGGGAAATCCTAAGCAGGACTCTCTAGCTTGTGCAGCCAGTGTGCCTCCTGCTTGGAAGTGGCCTCTGAAACTCATTTGGAGGGAGGCTTCTCCCATGCTTGTCAGCCAGCACATGGTGCCATCGCTTCACCAAAAAACTCTCTGCTTTGCCTTCAGCCATGGCTCTCCCTGCTGAGCTCTCTCTGCCTCAAGCAGAAACCCCAGTGTGCGTCCAGCCTCCAGAAAGCAGAGTGCCTTTGCCTGAGCACTGCTTTGCTGGGGCAGCACCCTGAAGGCCTCCTAGGGCCTTCTCTGCCCTAACCCAGGCGTGCCATTCGGCCCATGCGGGGAGCAACGTTCACCCTTGGCAGGGCTCAGCGTGTGGGCTGTGTGTGGTTTCATGGCTGGGAAAGGGCAGATCCTGAAGCTGGGTGCCCTCCTGTGAATGGGGCCTGGCGGGCAGAGCCGGCATTCCCGGGTGGGGATGGAGGAGATCTGGGGCCTTCAAGCTGCATGCACATCCCCTGTCTGGCTGCCCCTCTTGCTTCTTCTCTGCTGCCAAGCCTCTCACACCACACGTGCATCTCATTGGAAGGAGCAGGCTGCTTGCCATTCTTGGGCAGGGAATCATTCCACACGGCCTCGTTTCCTCGCAGGGGAGTGCACACTGACCCAGAGCCTCCAGAGGAGCTGTAGGCTCTCCAGCCACAAAGGCCTGTAGCTGAGTCCATGACAGCCTGCTGCATGGAGGGCTTCTATGGGAGAGTGCCCTGCTTCCCTGGCAGGGGCTCCTTCTCACACTGCTTTCCGTGGGGAAACACTGCGTGTGCCAGGGGTCTCCTGTGTGCACAAAATCTCTCCCCAGCGCCTGAGGTGCAGGGAATCCTCTTTGGACACAGAGCAGTGTTCTAGGCAGACCTCCCATGCTGGGAGAGCCTCCACTTCCCCAGCTGTCCAACTGCCTCAGGAACACACTTCTAGGGAGTGTGGGTCTGGCAGGCAGAACGGCCCGAGTGAGGAGCTCGGGCCTTCAGCTGTGGACAGCTTTCCCACTGCCAAGCCTTGGAGGAGTTCGTGGAGGCTGGGGCCTGCAGCGTTTTCCATCAGAGAGCACTGGGTGCCCAAAGCCTCCCCTGTGGCTTGCGAGCCCCTTCCCACCCACACGCCCTTGGCACCCACTCTGTTGCCAGAGGGAAATCCTAAGCAGGAATCTCTAGCTTGTGCAGCCACTGTGCCTCCTGCTTGGAAGTGGCCTCTGAAACTCATTTGGAGGGAGGCTTCTCCCATGCTTGTCAGCCAGCACATGGTGCCATCGCTCCACCAAAAAACTCTCTGCTTTGCCTTCAGCCATGGCTCTCCCTGCTGAGCTCTCTCTGCCTCAAGCAGAAACCCCAGTGTGCATCCAGCCTCCAGAAAGCAGAGTGTCTTTGCCTGAGCACTGCTTTGCTGGGGCAGCACCCTGAAGGCCTCCTAGGGCCTTCTCTGCCCTAACCCAGGCGTGCCATTCGGCCCATGCGGGGAGCAACGTTCACCCTTGGCAGGGCTCAGCGTGTGGGCTGTGTGTGGTTTCATGGCTGGGAAAGGGCAGATCCTGAAGCTGGGTGCCCTCCTGTGAATGGGGCCTGGCGGGCAGAGCCGGCATTCCCGGGTGGGGATGGAGGAGATCTGGGGCCTTCAAGCTGCATGCACATCCCCTGTCTGGCTGCCCCTCTTGCTTCTTCTCTGCTGCCAAGCCTCTCACACCACACGTGCGTCTCACTGGAAGGAGCATGCTGCTTGCCAGTCTTGGGCAGGGAATCATCCCACACGCCTCGTTACCTCGCAGGGGAGTGCACACTGACCCAGAGCCTCCAGAGGAGCTGCTGTCTCTCCAGCCACAAAGGCCTGTAGCCTAGTCCATGACGGCCTGTTGCATGGAGGGCTTCTATGGGAGAGGGCCATGCTTCCCTGGCAGGGGCTCCTTCTCACACTGCTTTCCATGGGGAAACACTGCATGTGCCAGGGATCTCCTGTGTGCACAAAATCTCTCCCCAGTGCCTGAGGTGCAGGGAATCCTCTTCGGACACAGAGCAATGTTCTAGGCAGAGCTCCCATGCTGGGAGAGCTGCCACTGCCCCGACTGTCCAACTGCCTCAGGAACACACTTCTAGGGAGTGTGGGTCTGGCAGGCAGAATGGTCCGAGTGAGGAGCTCGGGCCTTCGGCTGTGGACAGCTTTCCCACTGCCAAGCCTTGGAGGAGTTCGTGGAGGCTGGGGCCTGCAGCGTTTTCCATCGGAGAGCACTGGGTGCCCAAAGCCTCCCCTGTGGCTTGCAAGCCCCTTCCCACCCACAGGCCCTTGGCACCCACTCTGTTGCCAGAGGGAAGTCCTAAGCAGGACTCTCTAGCTTGTGCATCCAGAGTGCCTCCTGCTTGGAAATGGCCTCAGGAACTCCTTGGGAGTGAGGCTGCTCCCATGCTTGTCAGCCAGCAGATGGTGCCATCGCTCCACCAAAAAACTCTCTGCTTTGCCTTCAGCCAAGGCTCGCCCTGCTGAGCTCTCTCTGCCTCAAGCAGAGACTCCAGGGTGCGTCCAGCCTACAGAAAGCAGAGTGCCTTTGCCTGAGCACTGCTTTGCTGGGGCAGCACCCTGAAGGCCTCCTAGGGCCTTCTCTGCCCTAACCCAGGCGTGCCATTCGGCCCATGCGGGGAGCAAAGTTCCCCCTTGGCAGGGCTCAGCATGTGGCCTGGCTGTGCTTTCACGGCTGGGAAAGGGCAGATCCTGAAGCTGGGTGCCCTCCTGTGAATGGGGCCTGGCGGGCAGAGCCGGCATTCCCGGGTGGGGATGGAGGAGATCTGGGTCTTCAAGCTGCATGCACATCCCCTGTCTGGCTGCCCCTCTTGCTTTTTCTCTGCTGCCAAGCCTCTCACATCACACGTGGGTCTCATTGGAAGGAGCAGGCTGCTTGCCATTCTTGGGCAGGGAATCATCCCACACGGCCTCGTTTCCTCGCAGGGGAGTGCACACTGACCCAGAGCCTCCAGAGGAGCTGTAGGCTCTCCAGCCACAAAGGCCTGTAGCTGAGTCCATGACAGCCTGCTGCATGGAGGGCTTCTATGGGAGAGGGCCCTGCTTCCCTGGCAGGGGCTCCTTCTCACACTGCTTTCCGTGGGGAAACACTGCGTGTGCCAGGGGTCTCCTGTGTGCACAAAATCTCTCCCCAGTGCCTGAGGTGCAGGGAATCCTCTTTGGACACAGAGCAGTGTTCTAGGCAGACCTCCCATGCTGGGAGAGCCTCCACTTCCCCAGCTGTCCAACTGCCTCAGGAACACACTTCTAGGGAGTGTGGGTCTGGCAGGCAGAACGGCCCGAGTGAGGAGCTCGGGCCTTCAGCTGTGGACAGCTTTCCCACTGCCAAGCCTTGGAGGAGTTCGTGGAGGCTGGGGCCTGCAGCGTTTTCCATCAGAGAGCACTGGGTGCCCAAAGCCTCCCCTGTGGCTTGCGAGCCCCTTCCCACCCACACGCCCTTGGCACCCACTCTGTTGCCAGAGGGAAATCCTAAGCAGGACTCTCTAGCTTGTGCAGCCAGTGTGCCTCCTGCTTGGAAGTGGCCTCTGAAACTCATTTGGAGGGAGGCTTCTCCCATGCTTGTCAGCCAGCACATGGTGCCATCGCTCCACCAAAAAACTCTCTGCTTTGCCTTCAGCCATGGCTCTCCCTGCTGAGCTCTCTCTGCCTCAAGCAGAAACCCCAGTGTGCATCCAGCCTCCAGAAAGCAGAGTGCCTTTGCCTGAGCACTGCTTTGCTGGGGCAGCACCCTGAAGGCCTCCTAGGGCCTTCTCTGCCCTAACCCAGGCGTGCCATTCGGCCCATGCGGGGAGCAACGTTCACCCTTGGCAGGGCTCAGCGTGTGGGCTGTGTGTGGTTTCATGGCTGGGAAAGGGCAGATCCTGAAGCTGGGTGCCCTCCTGTGAATGGGGCCTGGCGGGCAGAGCCGGCATTCCCGGGTGGGGATGGAGGAGATCTGGGGCCTTCAAGCTGCATGCACATCCCCTGTCTGGCTGCCCCTCTTGCTTCTTCTCTGCTGCCAAGCCTCTCACACCACACGTGCGTCTCACTGGAAGGAGCATGCTGCTTGCCAGTCTTGGGCAGGGAATCATCCCACACGCCTCGTTACCTCGCAGGGGAGTGCACACTGACCCAGAGCCTCCAGAGGAGCTGCTGTCTCTCCAGCCACAAAGGCCTGTAGCCTAGTCCATGACGGCCTGTTGCATGGAGGGCTTCTATGGGAGAGGGCCATGCTTCCCTGGCAGGGGCTCCTTCTCACACTGCTTTCCATGGGGAAACACTGCATGTGCCAGGGATCTCCTGTGTGCACAAAATCTCTCCCCAGTGCCTGAGGTGCAGGGAATCCTCTTCGGACACAGAGCAATGTTCTAGGCAGAGCTCCCATGCTGGGAGAGCTGCCACTGCCCCGACTGTCCAACTGCCTCAGGAACACACTTCTAGGGAGTGTGGGTCTGGCAGGCAGAATGGTCCGAGTGAGGAGCTCGGGCCTTCGGCTGTGGACAGCTTTCCCACTGCCAAGCCTTGGAGGAGTTCGTGGAGGCTGGGGCCTGCAGCGTTTTCCATCGGAGAGCACTGGGTGCCCAAAGCCTCCCCTGTGGCTTGCAAGCCCCTTCCCACCCACAGGCCCTTGGCACCCACTCTGTTGCCAGAGGGAAGTCCTAAGCAGGACTCTCTAGCTTGTGCATCCAGAGTGCCTCCTGCTTGGAAATGGCCTCAGGAACTCCTTGGGAGTGAGGCTGCTCCCATGCTTGTCAGCCAGCAGATGGTGCCATCGCTCCACCAAAAAACTCTCTGCTTTGCCTTCAGCCAAGGCTCGCCCTGCTGAGCTCTCTCTGCCTCAAGCAGAGACTCCAGGGTGCGTCCAGCCTACAGAAAGCAGAGTGCCTTTGCCTGAGCACTGCTTTGCTGGGGCAGCACCCTGAAGGCCTCCTAGGGCCTTCTCTGCCCTAACCCAGGCGTGCCATTCGGCCCATGCGGGGAGCAAAGTTCCCCCTTGGCAGGGCTCAGCATGTGGCCTGGCTGTGCTTTCACGGCTGGGAAAGGGCAGATCCTGAAGCTGGGTGCCCTCCTGTGAATGGGGCCTGGCGGGCAGAGCCGGCATTCCCGGGTGGGGATGGAGGAGATCTGGGTCTTCAAGCTGCATGCACATCCCCTGTCTGGCTGCCCCTCTTGCTTTTTCTCTGCTGCCAAGCCTCTCACATCACACGTGGGTCTCATTGGAAGGAGCAGGCTGCTTGCCATTCTTGGGCAGGGAATCATCCCACACGGCCTCGTTTCCTCGCAGGGGAGTGCACACTGACCCAGAGCCTCCAGAGGAGCTGTAGGCTCTCCAGCCACAAAGGCCTGTAGCTGAGTCCATGACAGCCTGCTGCATGGAGGGCTTCTATGGGAGAGGGCCCTGCTTCCCTGGCAGGGGCTCCTTCTCACACTGCTTTCCGTGGGGAAACACTGCGTGTGCCAGGGGTCTCCTGTGTGCACAAAATCTCTCCCCAGTGCCTGAGGTGCAGGGAATCCTCTTTGGACACAGAGCAGTGTTCTAGGCAGACCTCCCATGCTGGGAGAGCCTCCACTTCCCCAGCTGTCCAACTGCCTCAGGAACACACTTCTAGGGAGTGTGGGTCTGGCAGGCAGAACGGCCCGAGTGAGGAGCTCGGGCCTTCAGCTGTGGACAGCTTTCCCACTGCCAAGCCTTGGAGGAGTTCGTGGAGGCTGGGGCCTGCAGCGTTTTCCATCAGAGAGCACTGGGTGCCCAAAGCCTCCCCTGTGGCTTGCGAGCCCCTTCCCACCCACACGCCCTTGGCACCCACTCTGTTGCCAGAGGGAAATCCTAAGCAGGACTCTCTAGCTTGTGCAGCCAGTGTGCCTCCTGCTTGGAACTGGCCTCTGAAACTCATTTGGAGGGAGGCTTCTCCCATGCTTGTCAGCCAGCACATGGTGCCATCGCTTCACCAAAAAACTCTCTGCTTTGCCTTCAGCCATGGCTCTCCCTGCTGAGCTCTCTCTGCCTCAAGCAGAAACCCCAGTGTGCATCCAGCCTCCAGAAAGCAGAGTGTCTTTGCCTGAGCACTGCTTTGCTGGGGCAGCACCCTGAAGGCCTCCTAGGGCCTTCTCTGCCCTAACCCAGGCGTGCCATTCGGCCCATGCGGGGAGCAACGTTCACCCTTGGCAGGGCTCAGCGTGTGGGCTGTGTGTGGTTTCATGGCTGGGAAAGGGCAGATCCTGAAGCTGGGTGCCCTCCTGTGAATGGGGCCTGGCGGGCAGAGCCGGCATTCCCGGGTGGGGATGGAGGAGATCTGGGGCCTTCAAGCTGCATGCACATCCCCTGTCTGGCTGCCCCTCTTGCTTCTTCTCTGCTGCCAAGCCTCTCACACCACACGTGCGTCTCATTGGAAGGAGCAGGCTGCTTGCCATTCTTGGGCAGGGAATCATCCCACACGGCCTCGTTTCCTCGAAGGGGAGTGCACACTGACCCAGAGCCTCCAGAGGAGCTGTAGGCTCTCCAGCCACAAAGGCCTGTAGCTGAGTCCATGACAGCCTGCTGCATGGAGGGCTTCTATGGGAGAGTGCCCTGCTTCCCTGGCAGGGGCTCCTTCTCACACTGCTTTCCGTGGGGAAACACTGCGTGTGCCAGGGGTCTCCTGTGTGCACAAAATCTCTCCCCAGTGCCTGAGGTGCAGGGAATCCTCTTTGGACACAGAGCAGTGTTCTAGGCAGACCTCCCATGCTGGGAGAGCCTCCACTTCCCCAGCTGTCCAACTGCCTCAGGAACACACTTCTAGGGAGTGTGGGTCTGGCAGGCAGAACGGCCCGAGTGAGGAGCTCGGGCCTTCAGCTGTGGACAGCTTTCCCACTGCCAAGCCTTGGAGGAGTTCGTGGAGGCTGGGGCCTGCAGCGTTTTCCATCAGAGAGCACTGGGTGCCCAAAGCCTCCCCTGTGGCTTGCGAGCCCCTTCCCACCCACACGCCCTTGGCACCCACTCTGTTGCCAGAGGGAAATCCTAAGCAGGACTCTCTAGCTTGTGCAGCCAGTGTGCCTCCTGCTTGGAAGTGGCCTCTGAAACTCATTTGGAGGGAGGCTTCTCCCATGCTTGTCAGCCAGCACATGGTGCCATCGCTCCACCAAAAAACTCTCTGCTTTGCCTTCAGCCATGGCTCTCCCTGCTGAGCTCTCTCTGCCTCAAGCAGAAACCCCAGTGTGCATCCAGCCTCCAGAAAGCAGAGTGTCTTTGCCTGAGCACTGCTTTGCTGGGGCAGCACCCTGAAGGCCTCCTAGGGCCTTCTCTGCCCTAACCCAGGCGTGCCATTCGGCCCATGCGGGGAGCAACGTTCACCCTTGGCAGGGCTCAGCGTGTGGGCTGTGTGTGGTTTCATGGCTGGGAAAGGGCAGATCCTGAAGCTGGGTGCCCTCCTGTGAATGGGGCCTGGCGGGCAGAGCCGGCATTCCCGGGTGGGGATGGAGGAGATCTGGGGCCTTCAAGCTGCATGCACATCCCCTGTCTGGCTGCCCCTCTTGCTTCTTCTCTGCTGCCAAGCCTCTCACACCACACGTGCGTCTCACTGGAAGGAGCATGCTGCTTGCCAGTCTTGGGCAGGGAATCATCCCACACGCCTCGTTACCTCGCAGGGGAGTGCACACTGACCCAGAGCCTCCAGAGGAGCTGCAGTCTCTCCAGCCACAAAGGCCTGTAGCCTAGTCCATGACGGCCTGTTGCATGGAGGGCTTCTATGGGAGAGGGCCATGCTTCCCTGGCAGGGGCTCCTTCTCACACTGCTTTCCATGGGGAAACACTGCATGTGCCAGGGATCTCCTGTGTGCACAAAATCTCTCCCCAGTGCCTGAGGTGCAGGGAATCCTCTTCGGACACAGAGCAATGTTCTAGGCAGAGCTCCCATGCTGGGAGAGCTGCCACTGCCCCGACTGTCCAACTGCCTCAGGAACACACTTCTAGGGAGTGTGGGTCTGGCAGGCAGAATGGTCCGAGTGAGGAGCTCGGGCCTTCGGCTGTGGACAGCTTTCCCACTGCCAAGCCTTGGAGGAGTTCGTGGAGGCTGGGGCCTGCAGCGTTTTCCATCGGAGAGCACTGGGTGCCCAAAGCCTCCCCTGTGGCTTGCAAGCCCCTTCCCACCCACAGGCCCTTGGCACCCACTCTGTTGCCAGAGGGAAGTCCTAAGCAGGACTCTCGAGCTTGTGCATCCAGAGTGCCTCCTGCTTGGAAATGGCCTCAGGAACTCCTTGGGAGTGAGGCTGCTCCCATGCTTGTCAGCCAGCAGATGGTGCCATCGCTCCACCAAAAAACTCTCTGCTTTGCCTTCAGCCAAGGCTCGCCCTGCTGAGCTCTCTCTGCCTCAAGCAGAGACTCCAGGGTGCGTCCAGCCTACAGAAAGCAGAGTGCCTTTGCCTGAGCACTGCTTTGCTGGGGCAGCACCCTGAAGGCCTCCTAGGGCCTTCTCTGCCCTAACCCAGGCGTGCCATTCGGCCCATGCGGGGAGCAAAGTTCCCCCTTGGCAGGGCTCAGCGTGTGGCCTGGCTGTGCTTTCACGGCTGGGAAAGGGCAGATCCTGAAGCTGGGTGCCCTCCTGTGAATGGGGCCTGGCGGGCAGAGCCGGCATTCCCGGGTGGGGATGGAGGAGATCTGGGGCCTTCAAGCTGCATGCACATCCCCTGTCTGGCTGCCCCTCTTGCTTTTTCTCTGCTGCCAAGCCTCTCACATCACACGTGCGTCTCATTGGAAGGAGCAGGCTGCTTGCCATTCTTGGGCAGGGAATCATCCCACACGGCCTCGTTTCCTCGCAGGGGAGTGCACACTGACCCAGAGCCTCCAGAGGAGCTGTAGGCTCTCCAGCCACAAAGGCCTGTAGCTGAGTCCATGACAGCCTGCTGCATGGAGGGCTTCTATGGGAGAGTGCCCTGCTTCCCTGGCAGGGGCTCCTTCTCACACTGCTTTCCGTGGGGAAACACTGCGTGTGCCAGGGGTCTCCTGTGTGCACAAAATCTCTCCCCAGTGCCTGAGGTGCAGGGAATCCTCTTTGGACACAGAGCAGTGTTCTAGGCAGACCTCCCATGCTGGGAGAGCCTCCACTTCCCCAGCTGTCCAACTGCCTCAGGAACACACTTCTAGGGATTGTGGGTCTGGCAGGCAGAACGGCCTGAGTGAGGAGCTCGGGCCTTCAGCTGTGGACAGCTTTCCCACTGCCAAGCCTTGGAGGAGTTCGTGGAGGCTGGGGCCTGCAGCGTTTTCCATCAGAGAGCACTGGGTGCCCAAAGCCTCCCCTGTGGCTTGCGAGCCCCTTCCCACCCACACGCCCTTGGCACCCACTCTGTTGCCAGAGGGAAATCCTAAGCAGGACTCTCTAGCTTGTGCAGCCAGTGTGCCTCCTGCTTGGAAGTGGCCTCTGAAACTCATTTGGAGGGAGGCTTCTCCCATGCTTGTCAGCCAGCACATGGTGACATTGCTCCACCAGGGAACACTCTGCTTTGCCTTCAGCCATGGCTCGCTCTGCTGAGCTCTCTCTGCCTCAAGCAGAAACCCCAGTGTGCGTCCAGCCTCCAGAAAGCAGAGTGCCTTTGCCTGAGCACTGCTTTGCAGGGGCAGCACCCTGAAGGCCTCCTAGGGCCTTCTCTGCCCTAACCCAGTCGTGCCATTCGGCCCATGCGGGGAGCAACGTTCACCCTTGGCAGGGCTCAGCGTGTGGGCTGTGTGTGGTTACATGGCTGGGAAAGGGCAGATCCTGAAGCTGGGTGCCCTCCTGTGAATGGGGCCTGGCGGGCAGAGCCGGCATTCCCGGGTGGGGATGGAGGAGATCTGGGGCCTTCAAGCTGCATGCACATCCCCTGTCTGGCTGCCCCTCTTGCTTCTTCTCTGCTGCCAAGCCTCTCACACCACACGTGTGTCTCATTGGAAGGAGCAGGCTGCTTGCCATTCTTGGGCAGGGAATCATCCCACACGGCCTCGTTTCCTCGAAGGGGAGTGCACACTGACCCAGAGCCTCCAGAGGAGCTGTAGGCTCTCCAGCCACAAAGGCCTGTAGCTGAGTCCATGACAGCCTGCTGCATGGAGGGCTTCTATGGGAGAGTGCCCTGCTTCCCTGGCAGGGGCTCCTTCTCACACTGCTTTCCGTGGGGAAACACTGCGTGTGCCAGGGGTCTCCTGTGTGCACAAAATCTCTCCCCAGTGCCTGAGGTGCAGGGAATCCTCTTTGGACACAGAGCAGTGTTCTAGGCAGACCTCCCATGCTGGGAGAGCCTCCACTTCCCCAGCTGTCCAACTGCCTCAGGAACACACTTCTAGGGAGTGTGGGTCTGGCAGGCAGAACGGCCCGAGTGAGGAGCTCGGGCCTTCAGCTGTGGACAGCTTTCCCACTGCCAAGCCTTGGAGGAGTTCGTGGAGGCTGGGGCCTGCAGCGTTTTCCATCAGAGAGCACTGGGTGCCCAAAGCCTCCCCTGTGGCTTGCGAGCCCCTTCCCACCCACACGCCCTTGGCACCCACTCTGTTGCCAGAGGGAAATCCTAAGCAGGACTCTCTAGCTTGTGCAGCCAGTGTGCCTCCTGCTTGGAAGTGGCCTCTGAAACTCATTTGGAGGGAGGCTTCTCCCATGCTTGTCAGCCAGCACATGGTGCCATCGCTTCACCAAAAAACTCTCTGCTTTGCCTTCAGCCATGGCTCTCCCTGCTGAGCTCTCTCTGCCTCAAGCAGAAACCCCAGTGTGCGTCCAGCCTCCAGAAAGCAGAGTGCCTTTGCCTGAGCACTGCTTTGCTGGGGCAGCACCCTGAAGGCCTCCTAGGGCCTTCTCTGCCCTAACCCAGGCGTGCCATTCGGCCCATGCGGGGAGCAACGTTCACCCTTGGCAGGGCTCAGCGTGTGGGCTGTGTGTGGTTTCATGGCTGGGAAAGGGCAGATCCTGAAGCTGGGTGCCCTCCTGTGAATGGGGCCTGGCGGGCAGAGCCGGCATTCCCGGGTGGGGATGGAGGAGATCTGGGGCCTTCAAGCTGCATGCACATCCCCTGTCTGGCTGCCCCTCTTGCTTCTTCTCTGCTGCCAAGCCTCTCACACCACACGTGCATCTCATTGGAAGGAGCAGGCTGCTTGCCATTCTTGGGCAGGGAATCATCCCACACGGCCTCGTTTCCTCGCAGGGGAGTGCACACTGACCCAGAGCCTCCAGAGGAGCTGTAGGCTCTCCAGCCACAAAGGCCTGTAGCTGAGTCCATGACAGCCTGCTGCATGGAGGGCTTCTCTGGGAGAGTGCCCTGCTTCCCTGGCAGGGGCTCCTTCTCACACTGCTTTCCGTGGGGAAACACTGCGTGTGCCAGGGGTCTCCTGTGTGCACAAAATCTCTCCCCAGTGCCTGAGGTGCAGGGAATCCTCTTTGGACACAGAGCAGTGTTCTAGGCAGACCTCCCATGCTGGGAGAGCCTCCACTTCCCCAGCTGTCCAACTGCCTCAGGAACACACTTCTAGGGAGTGTGGGTCTGGCAGGCAGAACGGCCCGAGTGAGGAGCTTGGGCCTTCAGCTGTGGACAGCTTTCCCACTGCCAAGCCTTGGAGGAGTTCGTGGAGGCTGGGGCCTGCAGCGTTTTCCATCAGAGAGCACTGGGTGCCCAAAGCCTCCCCTGTGGCTTGCGAGCCCCTTCCCACCCACACGCCCTTGGCACCCACTCTGTTGCCAGAGGGAAATCCTAAGCAGGACTCTCTAGCTTGTGCAGCCAGTGTGCCTCCTGCTTGGAAGTGGCCTCTGAAACTCATTTGGAGGGAGGCTTCTCCCATGCTTGTCAGCCAGCACATGGTGCCATCGCTCCACCAAAAAACTCTCTGCTTTGCCTTCAGCCATGGCTCTCCCTGCTGAGCTCTCTCTGCCTCAAGCAGAAACCCCAGTGTGCATCCAGCCTCCAGAAAGCAGAGTGTCTTTGCCTGAGCACTGCTTTGCTGGGGCAGCACCCTGAAGGCCTCCTAGGGCCTTCTCTGCCCTAACCCAGGCGTGCCATTCGGCCCATGCGGGGAGCAACGTTCACCCTTGGCAGGGCTCAGCGTGTGGGCTGTGTGTGGTTTCATGGCTGGGAAAGGGCAGATCCTGAAGCTGGGTGCCCTCCTGTGAATGGGGCCTGGCGGGCAGAGCCGGCATTCCCGGGTGGGGATGGAGGAGATCTGGGGCCTTCAAGCTGCATGCACATCCCCTGTCTGGCTGCCCCTCTTGCTTCTTCTCTGCTGCCAAGCCTCTCACACCACACGTGCGTCTCACTGGAAGGAGCATGCTGCTTGCCAGTCTTGGGCAGGGAATCATCCCACACGCCTCGTTACCTCGCAGGGGAGTGCACACTGACCCAGAGCCTCCAGAGGAGCTGCTGTCTCTCCAGCCACAAAGGCCTGTAGCCTAGTCCATGACGGCCTGTTGCATGGAGGGCTTCTATGGGAGAGGGCCATGCTTCCCTGGCAGGGGCTCCTTCTCACACTGCTTTCCATGGGGAAACACTGCATGTGCCAGGGATCTCCTGTGTGCACAAAATCTCTCCCCAGTGCCTGAGGTGCAGGGAATCCTCTTCGGACACAGAGCAATGTTCTAGGCAGAGCTCCCATGCTGGGAGAGCTGCCACTGCCCCGACTGTCCAACTGCCTCAGGAACACACTTCTAGGGAGTGTGGGTCTGGCAGGCAGAATGGTCCGAGTGAGGAGCTCGGGCCTTCGGCTGTGGACAGCTTTCCCACTGCCAAGCCTTGGAGGAGTTCGTGGAGGCTGGGGCCTGCAGCGTTTTCCATCGCAGAGCACTGGGTGCCAAAGCCTCCCCTGTGGCTTGCAAGCCCCTTCCCACCCACAGGCCCTTGGCACCCACTCTGTTGCCAGAGGGAAGTCCTAAGCAGGACTCTCGAGCTTGTGCATCCAGAGTGCCTCCTGCTTGGAAATGGCCTCAGGAACTCCTTGGGAGTGAGGCTGCTCCCATGCTTGTCAGCCAGCAGATGGTGCCATCGCTCCACCAAAAAACTCTCTGCTTTGCCTTCAGCCAAGGCTCGCCCTGCTGAGCTCTCTCTGCCTCAAGCAGAGACTCCAGGGTGCGTCCAGCCTACAGAAAGCAGAGTGCCTTTGCCTGAGCACTGCTTTGCTGGGGCAGCACCCTGAAGGCCTCCTAGGGCCTTCTCTGCCCTAACCCAGGCGTGCCATTCGGCCCATGCGGGGAGCAAAGTTCCCCCTTGGCAGGGCTCAGCGTGTGGCCTGGCTGTGCTTTCACGGCTGGGAAAGGGCAGATCCTGAAGCTGGGTGCCCTCCTGTGAATGGGGCCTGGCGGGCAGAGCCGACATTCCCGGGTGGGGATGGAGGAGATCTGGGTCTTCAAGCTGCATGCACATCCCCTGTCTGGCTGCCCCTCTTGCTTTTTCTCTGCTGCCAAGCCTCTCACATCACACGTGGGTCTCATTGGAAGGAGCAGGCTGCTTGCCATTCTTGGGCAGGGAATCATCCCACACGGCCTCGTTTCCTCGCAGGGGAGTGCACACTGACCCAGAGCCTCCAGAGGAGCTGTAGGCTCTCCAGCCACAAAGGCCTGTAGCTGAGTCCATGACAGCCTGCTGCATGGAGGGCTTCTATGGGAGAGGGCCCTGCTTCCCTGGCAGGGGCTCCTTCTCACACTGCTTTCCGTGGGGAAACACTGCGTGTGCCAGGGGTCTCCTGTGTGCACAAAATCTCTCCCCAGTGCCTGAGGTGCAGGGAATCCTCTTTGGACACAGAGCAGTGTTCTAGGCAGACCTCCCATGCTGGGAGAGCCTCCACTTCCCCAGCTGTCCAACTGCCTCAGGAACACACTTCTAGGGAGTGTGGGTCTGGCAGGCAGAACGGCCCGAGTGAGGAGCTCGGGCCTTCAGCTGTGGACAGCTTTCCCACTGCCAAGCCTTGGAGGAGTTCGTGGAGGCTGGGGCCTGCAGCGTTTTCCATCAGAGAGCACTGGGTGCCCAAAGCCTCCCCTGTGGCTTGCAAGCCCCTTCCCACCCACAGGCCCTTGGCACCCACTCTGTTGCCAGAGGGAAGTCCTAAGCAGGACTCTCGAGCTTGTGCAGCCAGAGTGCCTCCTGCTTGGAAGTGGCCTCTGAAACTCATTTGGAGGGAGGCTTCTCCCATGCTTGTCAGCCAGCACATGGTGACATTGCTCCACCAGGGAACACTCTGCTTTGCCTTCAGCCATGGCTCGCTCTGCTGAGCTCTCTCTGCCTCAAGCAGAAACCCCAGTGTGCGTCCAGCCTCCAGAAAGCAGAGTGCCTTTGCCTGAGCACTGCTTTGCAGGGGCAGCACCCTGAAGGCCTCCTAGGGCCTTCTCTGCCCTAACCCAGTCGTGCCATTCGGCCCATGCGGGGAGCAACGTTCACCCTTGGCAGGGCTCAGCGTGTGGGCTGTGTGTGGTTACATGGCTGGGAAAGGGCAGATCCTGAAGCTGGGTGCCCTCCTGTGAATGGGGCCTGGCGGGCAGAGCCGGCATTCCCGGGTGGGGATGGAGGAGATCTGGGGCCTTCAAGCTGCATGCACATCCCCTGTCTGGCTGCCCCTCTTGCTTCTTCTCTGCTGCCAAGCCTCTCACACCACACGTGTGTCTCATTGGAAGGAGCAGGCTGCTTGCCATTCTTGGGCAGGGAATCATCCCACACGGCCTCGTTTCCTCGAAGGGGAGTGCACACTGACCCAGAGCCTCCAGAGGAGTTGTAGGCTCTCCAGCCACAAAGGCCTGTAGCTGAGTCCATGACAGCCTGCTGCATGGAGGGCTTCTATGGGAGAGTGCCCTGCTTCCCTGGCAGGGGCTCCTTCTCACACTGCTTTCCGTGGGGAAACACTGCGTGTGCCAGGGGTCTCCTGTGTGCACAAAATCTCTCCCCAGTGCCTGAGGTGCAGGGAATCCTCTTTGGACACAGAGCAGTGTTCTAGGCAGACCTCCCATGCTGGGAGAGCCTCCACTTCCCCAGCTGTCCAACTGCCTCAGGAACACACTTCTAGGGAGTGTGGGTCTGGCAGGCAGAACGGCCCGAGTGAGGAGCTCGGGCCTTCAGCTGTGGACAGCTTTCCCACTGCCAAGCCTTGGAGGAGTTCGTGGAGGCTGGGGCCTGCAGCGTTTTCCATCAGAGAGCACTGGGTGCCCAAAGCCTCCCCTGTGGCTTGCGAGCCCCTTCCCACCCACACGCCCTTGGCACCCACTCTGTTGCCAGAGGGAAATCCTAAGCAGGACTCTCTAGCTTGTGCAGCCAGTGTGCCTCCTGCTTGGAAGTGGCCTCTGAAACTCATTTGGAGGGAGGCTTCTCCCATGCTTGTCAGCCAGCACATGGTGCCATCGCTTCACCAAAAAACTCTCTGCTTTGCCTTCAGCCATGGCTCTCCCTGCTGAGCTCTCTCTGCCTCAAGCAGAAACCCCAGTGTGCGTCCAGCCTCCAGAAAGCAGAGTGCCTTTGCCTGAGCACTGCTTTGCTGGGGCAGCACCCTGAAGGCCTCCTAGGGCCTTCTCTGCCCTAACCCAGGCGTGCCATTCGGCCCATGCGGGGAGCAACGTTCACCCTTGGCAGGGCTCAGCGTGTGGGCTGTGTGTGGTTTCATGGCTGGGAAAGGGCAGATCCTGAAGCTGGGTGCCCTCCTGTGAATGGGGCCTGGCGGGCAGAGCCGGCATTCCCGGGTGGGGATGGAGGAGATCTGGGGCCTTCAAGCTGCATGCACATCCCCTGTCTGGCTGCCCCTCTTGCTTCTTCTCTGCTGCTAAGCCTCTCACACCACACGTGCATCTCATTGGAAGGAGCAGGCTGCTTGCCATTCTTGGGCAGGGAATCATCCCACACGGCCTCGTTTCCTCGCAGGGGAGTGCACACTGACCCAGAGCCTCCAGAGGAGCTGTAGGCTCTCCAGCCACAAAGGCCTGTAGCTGAGTCCATGACAGCCTGCTGCATGGAGGGCTTCTATGGGAGAGTGCCCTGCTTCCCTGGCAGGGGCTCCTTCTCACACTGCTTTCCGTGGGGAAACACTGCGTGTGCCAGGGGTCTCCTGTGTGCACAAAATCTCTCCCCAGTGCCTGAGGTGCAGGGAATCCTCTTTGGACACAGAGCAGTGTTCTAGGCAGACCTCCCATGCTGGGAGAGCCTCCACTTCCCCAGCTGTCCAACTGCCTCAGGAACACACTTCTAGGGAGTGTGGGTCTGGCAGGCAGAACGGCCCGAGTGAGGAGCTCGGGCCTTCAGCTGTGGACAGCTTTCCCACTGCCAAGCCTTGGAGGAGTTCGTGGAGGCTGGGGCCTGCAGCGTTTTCCATCAGAGAGCACTGGGTGCCCAAAGCCTCCCCTGTGGCTTGCGAGCCCCTTCCCACCCACACGCCCTTGGCACCCACTCTGTTGCCAGAGGGAAATCCTAAGCAGGACTCTCTAGCTTGTGCAGCCAGTGTGCCTCCTGCTTGGAAGTGGCCTCTGAAACTCATTTGGAGGGAGGCTTCTCCCATGCTTGTCAGCCAGCACATGGTGCCATCGCTCCACCAAAAAACTCTCTGCTTTGCCTTCAGCCATGGCTCTCCCTGCTGAGCTCTCTCTGCCTCAAGCAGAAACCCCAGTGTGCATCCAGCCTCCAGAAAGCAGAGTGTCTTTGCCTGAGCACTGCTTTGCTGGGGCAGCACCCTGAAGGCCTCCTAGGGCCTTCTCTGCCCTAACCCAGGCGTGCCATTCGGCCCATGCGGGGAGCAACGTTCACCCTTGGCAGGGCTCAGCGTGTGGGCTGTGTGTGGTTTCATGGCTGGGAAAGGGCAGATCCTGAAGCTGGGTGCCCTCCTGTGAATGGGGCCTGGCGGGCAGAGCCGGCATTCCCGGGTGGGGATGGAGGAGATCTGGGGCCTTCAAGCTGCATGCACATCCCCTGTCTGGCTGCCCCTCTTGCTTCTTCTCTGCTGCCAAGCCTCTCACACCACACGTGCGTCTCACTGGAAGGAGCATGCTGCTTGCCAGTCTTGGGCAGGGAATCATCCCACACGCCTCGTTACCTCGCAGGGGAGTGCACACTGACCCAGAGCCTCCAGAGGAACTGCTGTCTCTCCAGCCACAAAGGCCTGTAGCCTAGTCCATGACGGCCTGTTGCATGGAGGGCTTCTATGGGAGAGGGCCATGCTTCCCTGGCAGGGGCTCCTTCTCACACTGCTTTCCATGGGGAAACACTGCATGTGCCAGGGATCTCCTGTGTGCACAAAATCTCTCCCCAGTGCCTGAGGTGCAGGGAATCCTCTTCGGACACAGAGCAATGTTCTAGGCAGAGCTCCCATGCTGGGAGAGCTGCCACTGCCCCGACTGTCCAACTGCCTCAGGAACACACTTCTAGGGAGTGTGGGTCTGGCAGGCAGAATGGTCCGAGTGAGGAGCTCGGGCCTTCGGCTGTGGACAGCTTTCCCACTGCCAAGCCTTGGAGGAGTTCGTGGAGGCTGGGGCCTGCAGCGTTTTCCATCGGAGAGCACTGGGTGCCCAAAGCCTCCCCTGTGGCTTGCAAGCCCCTTCCCACCCACAGGCCCTTGGCACCCACTCTGTTGCCAGAGGGAAGTCCTAAGCAGGACTCTCGAGCTTGTGCATCCAGAGTGCCTCCTGCTTGGAAATGGCCTCAGGAACTCCTTGGGAGTGAGGCTGCTCCCATGCTTGTCAGCCAGCAGATGGTGCCATCGCTCCACCAAAAAACTCTCTGCTTTGCCTTCAGCCAAGGCTCGCCCTGCTGAGCTCTCTCTGCCTCAAGCAGAGACTCCAGGGTGCGTCCAGCCTACAGAAAGCAGAGTGCCTTTGCCTGAGCACTGCTTTGCTGGGGCAGCACCCTGAAGGCCTCCTAGGGCCTTCTCTGCCCTAACCCAGGCGTGCCATTCGGCCCATGCGGGGAGCAAAGTTCCCCCTTGGCAGGGCTCAGCGTGTGGCCTGGCTGTGCTTTCACGGCTGGGAAAGGGCAGATCCTGAAGCTGGGTGCCCTCCTGTGAATGGGGCCTGGCGGGCAGAGCCGGCATTCCCGGGTGGGGATGGAGGAGATCTGGGGCCTTCAAGCTGCATGCACATCCCCTGTCTGGCTGCCCCTCTTGCTTTTCCTCTGCTGCCAAGCCTCTCACATCACACGTGCGTCTCATTGGAAGGAGCAGGCTGCTTGCCATTCTTGGGCAGGGAATCATCCCACACAGCCTCGTTTCCTCGCAGTGGAGTGCACACTGACCCAGAGCCTCCAGAGGAGCTGTAGGCTCTCCAGCCACAAAGGCCTGTAGCTGAGTCCATGACAGCCTGCTGCATGGAGGGCTTCTATGGGAGAGTGCCCTGCTTCCCTGGCAGGGGCTCCTTCTCACACTGCTTTCCGTGGGGAAACACTGCGTGTGCCAGGGGTCTCCTGTGTGCACAAAATCTCTCCCCAGTGCCTGAGGTGCAGGGAATCCTCTTTGGACACAGAGCAGTGTTCTAGGCAGACCTCCCATGCTGGGAGAGCCTCCACTTCCCCAGCTGTCCAACTGCCTCAGGAACACACTTCTAGGGATTGTGGGTCTGGCAGGCAGAACGGCCTGAGTGAGGAGCTCGGGCCTTCAGCTGTGGACAGCTTTCCCACTGCCAAGCCTTGGAGGAGTTCGTGGAGGCTGGGGCCTGCAGCGTTTTCCATCAGAGAGCACTGGGTGCCCAAAGCCTCCCCTGTGGCTTGCGAGCCCCTTCCCACCCACACGCCCTTGGCACCCACTCTGTTGCCAGAGGGAAATCCTAAGCAGGACTCTCTAGCTTGTGCAGCCAGTGTGCCTCCTGCTTGGAAGTGGCCTCTGAAACTCATTTGGAGGGAGGCTTCTCCCATGCTTGTCAGCCAGCACATGGTGACATTGCTCCACCAGGGAACACTCTGCTTTGCCTTCAGCCATGGCTCGCTCTGCTGAGCTCTCTCTGCCTCAAGCAGAAACCCCAGTGTGCGTCCAGCCTCCAGAAAGCAGAGTGCCTTTGCCTGAGCACTGCTTTGCAGGGGCAGCACCCTGAAGGCCTCCTAGGGCCTTCTCTGCCCTAACCCAGTCGTGCCATTCGGCCCATGCGGGGAGCAACGTTCACCCTTGGCAGGGCTCAGCGTGTGGGCTGTGTGTGGTTACATGGCTGGGAAAGGGCAGATCCTGAAGCTGGGTGCCCTCCTGTGAATGGGGCCTGGCGGGCAGAGCCGGCATTCCCGGGTGGGGATGGAGGAGATCTGGGGCCTTCAAGCTGCATGCACATCCCCTGTCTGGCTGCCCCTCTTGCTTCTTCTCTGCTGCCAAGCCTCTCACACCACACGTGTGTCTCATTGGAAGGAGCAGGCTGCTTGCCATTCTTGGGCAGGGAATCATCCCACACGGCCTCGTTTCCTCGAAGGGGAGTGCACACTGACCCAGAGCCTCCAGAGGAGTTGTAGGCTCTCCAGCCACAAAGGCCTGTAGCTGAGTCCATGACAGCCTGCTGCATGGAGGGCTTCTATGGGAGAGTGCCCTGCTTCCCTGGCAGGGGCTCCTTCTCACACTGCTTTCCGTGGGGAAACACTGCGTGTGCCAGGGGTCTCCTGTGTGCACAAAATCTCTCCCCAGTGCCTGAGGTGCAGGGAATCCTCTTTGGACACAGAGCAGTGTTCTAGGCAGACCTCCCATGCTGGGAGAGCCTCCACTTCCCCAGCTGTCCAACTGCCTCAGGAACACACTTCTAGGGAGTGTGGGTCTGGCAGGCAGAACGGCCCGAGTGAGGAGCTCGGGCCTTCAGCTGTGGACAGCTTTCCCACTGCCAAGCCTTGGAGGAGTTCGTGGAGGCTGGGGCCTGCAGCGTTTTCCATCAGAGAGCACTGGGTGCCCAAAGCCTCCCCTGTGGCTTGCGAGCCCCTTCCCACCCACACGCCCTTGGCACCCACTCTGTTGCCAGAGGGAAATCCTAAGCAGGACTCTCTAGCTTGTGCAGCCAGTGTGCCTCCTGCTTGGAAGTGGCCTCTGAAACTCATTTGGAGGGAGGCTTCTCCCATGCTTGTCAGCCAGCACATGGTGCCATCGCTTCACCAAAAAACTCTCTGCTTTGCCTTCAGCCATGGCTCTCCCTGCTGAGCTCTCTCTGCCTCAAGCAGAAACCCCAGTGTGCGTCCAGCCTCCAGAAAGCAGAGTGCCTTTGCCTGAGCACTGCTTTGCTGGGGCAGCACCCTGAAGGCCTCCTAGGGCCTTCTCTGCCCTAACCCAGGCGTGCCATTCGGCCCATGCGGGGAGCAACGTTCACCCTTGGCAGGGCTCAGCGTGTGGGCTGTGTGTGGTTTCATGGCTGGGAAAGGGCAGATCCTGAAGCTGGGTGCCCTCCTGTGAATGGGGCCTGGCGGGCAGAGCCGGCATTCCCGGGTGGGGATGGAGGAGATCTGGGGCCTTCAAGCTGCATGCACATCCCCTGTCTGGCTGCCCCTCTTGCTTCTTCTCTGCTGCCAAGCCTCTCACACCACACGTGCATCTCATTGGAAGGAGCAGGCTGCTTGCCATTCTTGGGCAGGGAATCATCCCACACGGCCTCGTTTCCTCGCAGGGGAGTGCACACTGACCCAGAGCCTCCAGAGGAGCTGTAGGCTCTCCAGCCACAAAGGCCTGTAGCTGAGTCCATGACAGCCTGCTGCATGGAGGGCTTCTATGGGAGAGTGCCCTGCTTCCCTGGCAGGGGCTCCTTCTCACACTGCTTTCCGTGGGGAAACACTGCGTGTGCCAGGGGTCTCCTGTGTGCACAAAATCTCTCCCCAGTGCCTGAGGTGCAGGGAATCCTCTTTGGACACAGAGCAGTGTTCTAGGCAGACCTCCCATGCTGGGAGAGCCTCCACTTCCCCAGCTGTCCAACTGCCTCAGGAACACACTTCTAGGGAGTGTGGGTCTGGCAGGCAGAACGGCCCGAGTGAGGAGCTCGGGCCTTCAGCTGTGGACAGCTTTCCCACTGCCAAGCCTTGGAGGAGTTCGTGGAGGCTGGGGCCTGCAGCGTTTTCCATCAGAGAGCACTGGGTGCCCAAAGCCTCCCCTGTGGCTTGCGAGCCCCTTCCCACCCACACGCCCTTGGCACCCACTCTGTTGCCAGAGGGAAATCCTAAGCAGGACTCTCTAGCTTGTGCAGCCAGTGTGCCTCCTGCTTGGAAGTGGCCTCTGAAACTCATTTGGAGGGAGGCTTCTCCCATGCTTGTCAGCCAGCACATGGTGCCATCGCTCCACCAAAAAACTCTCTGCTTTGCCTTCAGCCATGGCTCTCCCTGCTGAGCTCTCTCTGCCTCAAGCAGAAACCCCAGTGTGCATCCAGCCTCCAGAAAGCAGAGTGTCTTTGCCTGAGCACTGCTTTGCTGGGGCAGCACCCTGAAGGCCTCCTAGGGCCTTCTCTGCCCTAACCCAGGCGTGCCATTCGGCCCATGCGGGGAGCAACGTTCACCCTTGGCAGGGCTCAGCGTGTGGGCTGTGTGTGGTTTCATGGCTGGGAAAGGGCAGATCCTGAAGCTGGGTGCCCTCCTGTGAATGGGGCCTGGCGGGCAGAGCCGGCATTCCCGGGTGGGGATGGAGGAGATCTGGGGCCTTCAAGCTGCATGCACATCCCCTGTCTGGCTGCCCCTCTTGCTTCTTCTCTGCTGCCAAGCCTCTCACACCACACGTGCGTCTCACTGGAAGGAGCATGCTGCTTGCCAGTCTTGGGCAGGGAATCATCCCACACGCCTCGTTACCTCGCAGGGGAGTGCACACTGACCCAGAGCCTCCAGAGGAACTGCTGTCTCTCCAGCCACAAAGGCCTGTAGCCTAGTCCATGACGGCCTGTTGCATGGAGGGCTTCTATGGGAGAGGGCCATGCTTCCCTGGCAGGGGCTCCTTCTCACACTGCTTTCCATGGGGAAACACTGCATGTGCCAGGGATCTCCTGTGTGCACAAAATCTCTCCCCAGTGCCTGAGGTGCAGGGAATCCTCTTCGGACACAGAGCAATGTTCTAGGCAGAGCTCCCATGCTGGGAGAGCTGCCACTGCCCCGACTGTCCAACTGCCTCAGGAACACACTTCTAGGGAGTGTGGGTCTGGCAGGCAGAATGGTCCGAGTGAGGAGCTCGGGCCTTCGGCTGTGGACAGCTTTCCCACTGCCAAGCCTTGGAGGAGTTCGTGGAGGCTGGGGCCTGCAGCGTTTTCCATCGGAGAGCACTGGGTGCCCAAAGCCTCCCCTGTGGCTTGCAAGCCCCTTCCCACCCACAGGCCCTTGGCACCCACTCTGTTGCCAGAGGGAAGTCCTAAGCAGGACTCTCGAGCTTGTGCATCCAGAGTGCCTCCTGCTTGGAAATGGCCTCAGGAACTCCTTGGGAGTGAGGCTGCTCCCATGCTTGTCAGCCAGCAGATGGTGCCATCGCTCCACCAAAAAACTCTCTGCTTTGCCTTCAGCCAAGGCTCGCCCTGCTGAGCTCTCTCTGCCTCAAGCAGAGACTCCAGGGTGCGTCCAGCCTACAGAAAGCAGAGTGCCTTTGCCTGAGCACTGCTTTGCTGGGGCAGCACCCTGAAGGCCTCCTAGGGCCTTCTCTGCCCTAACCCAGGCGTGCCATTCGGCCCATGCGGGGAGCAAAGTTCCCCCTTGGCAGGGCTCAGCGTGTGGCCTGGCTGTGCTTTCACGGCTGGGAAAGGGCAGATCCTGAAGCTGGGTGCCCTCCTGTGAATGGGGCCTGGCGGGCAGAGCCGGCATTCCCGGGTGGGGATGGAGGAGATCTGGGTCTTCAAGCTGCATGCACATCCCCTGTCTGGCTGCCCCTCTTGCTTTTTCTCTGCTGCCAAGCCTCTCACATCACACGTGGGTCTCATTGGAAGGAGCAGGCTGCTTGCCATTCTTGGGCAGGGAATCATCCCACACGGCCTCGTTTCCTCGCAGGGGAGTGCACACTGACCCAGAGCCTCCAGAGGAGCTGTAGGCTCTCCAGCCACAAAGGCCTGTAGCTGAGTCCATGACAGCCTGCTGCATGGAGGGCTTCTATGGGAGAGGGCCCTGCTTCCCTGGCAGGGGCTCCTTCTCACACTGCTTTCCGTGGGGAAACACTGCGTGTGCCAGGGGTCTCCTGTGTGCACAAAATCTCTCCCCAGTGCCTGAGGTGCAGGGAATCCTCTTTGGACACAGAGCAGTGTTCTAGGCAGACCTCCCATGCTGGGAGAGCCTCCACTTCCCCAGCTGTCCAACTGCCTCAGGAACACACTTCTAGGGAGTGTGGGTCTGGCAGGCAGAACGGCCCGAGTGAGGAGCTCGGGCCTTCAGCTGTGGACAGCTTTCCCACTGCCAAGCCTTGGAGGAGTTCGTGGAGGCTGGGGCCTGCAGCGTTTTCCATCAGAGAGCACTGGGTGCCCAAAGCCTCCCCTGTGGCTTGCGAGCCCCTTCCCACCCACACGCCCTTGGCACCCACTCTGTTGCCAGAGGGAAATCCTAAGCAGGACTCTCTAGCTTGTGCAGCCAGTGTGCCTCCTGCTTGGAAGTGGCCTCTGAAACTCATTTGGAGGGAGGCTTCTCCCATGCTTGTCAGCCAGCACGTGGTGCCATTGCTCCACCAGGGAACACTCTGCTTTGCCTTCAGCCATGGCTCGCTCTGCTGAGCTCTCTCTGCCTCAAGCAGAAACCCCAGTGTGCGTCCAGCCTCCAGAAAGCAGAGTGCCTTTGCCTGAGCACTGCTTTGCAGGGGCAGCACCCTGAAGGCCTCCTAGGGCCTTCTCTGCCCTAACCCAGTCATGCCATTCGGCCCATGCGGGGAGCAACGTTCACCCTTGGCAGGGCTCAGCGTGTGGGCTGTGTGTGGTTACATGGCTGGGAAAGGGCAGATCCTGAAGCTGGGTGCCCTCCTGTGAATGGGGCCTGGCGGGCAGAGCCGGCATTCCCGGGTGGGGATGGAGGAGATCTGGGGCCTTCAAGCTGCATGCACATCCCCTGTCTGGCTGCCCCTCTTGCTTCTTCTCTGCTGCCAAGCCTCTCACACCACACGTGCATCTCATTGGAAGGAGCAGGCTGCTTGCCATTCTTGGGCAGGGAATCATCCCACACGGCCTCGTTTCCTCGCAGGGGAGTGCACACTGACCCAGAGCCTCCAGAGGAGCTGTAGGCTCTCCAGCCACAAAGGCCTGTAGCTGAGTCCATGACAGCCTGCTGCATGGAGGGCTTCTATGGGAGAGTGCCCTGCTTCCCTGGCAGGGGCTCCTTCTCACACTGCTTTCCGTGGGGAAACACTGCGTGTGCCAGGGGTCTCCTGTGTGCACAAAATCTCTCCCCAGTGCCTGAGGTGCAGGGAATCCTCTTTGGACACAGAGCAGTGTTCTAGGCAGACCTCCCATGCTGGGAGAGCCTCCACTTCCCCAGCTGTCCAACTGCCTCAGGAACACACTTCTAGGGAGTGTGGGTCTGGCAGGCAGAACGGCCCGAGTGAGGAGCTCGGGCCTTCAGCTGTGGACAGCTTTCCCACTGCCAAGCCTTGGAGGAGTTCGTGGAGGCTGGGGCCTGCAGCGTTTTCCATCAGAGAGCACTGGGTGCCCAAAGCCTCCCCTGTGGCTTGCGAGCCCCTTCCCACCCACACGCCCTTGGCACCCACTCTGTTGCCAGAGGGAAATCCTAAGCAGGACTCTCTAGCTTGTGCAGCCAGTGTGCCTCCTGCTTGGAAGTGGCCTCTGAAACTCATTTGGAGGGAGGCTTCTCCCATGCTTGTCAGCCAGCACATGGTGCCATCGCTTCACCAAAAAACTCTCTGCTTTGCCTTCAGCCATGGCTCTCCCTGCTGAGCTCTCTCTGCCTCAAGCAGAAACCCCAGTGTGCGTCCAGCCTCCAGAAAGCAGAGTGCCTTTGCCTGAGCACTGCTTTGCTGGGGCAGCACCCTGAAGGCCTCCTAGGGCCTTCTCTGCCCTAACCCAGGCGTGCCATTCGGCCCATGCGGGGAGCAACGTTCACCCTTGGCAGGGCTCAGCGTGTGGGCTGTGTGTGGTTTCATGGCTGGGAAAGGGCAGATCCTGAAGCTGGGTGCCCTCCTGTGAATGGGGCCTGGCGGGCAGAGCCGGCATTCCCGGGTGGGGATGGAGGAGATCTGGGGCCTTCAAGCTGCATGCACATCCCCTGTCTGGCTGCCCCTCTTGCTTCTTCTCTGCTGCCAAGCCTCTCACACCACACGTGCATCTCATTGGAAGGAGCAGGCTGCTTGCCATTCTTGGGCAGGGAATCATCCCACACGGCCTCGTTTCCTCGCAGGGGAGTGCACACTGACCCAGAGCCTCCAGAGGAGCTGTAGGCTCTCCAGCCACAAAGGCCTGTAGCTGAGTCCATGACAGCCTGCTGCATGGAGGGCTTCTATGGGAGAGTGCCCTGCTTCCCTGGCAGGGGCTCCTTCTCACACTGCTTTCCGTGGGGAAACACTGCGTGTGCCAGGGGTCTCCTGTGTGCACAAAATCTCTCCCCAGTGCCTGAGGTGCAGGGAATCCTCTTTGGACACAGAGCAGTGTTCTAGGCAGACCTCCCATGCTGGGAGAGCCTCCACTTCCCCAGCTGTCCAACTGCCTCAGGAACACACTTCTAGGGAGTGTGGGTCTGGCAGGCAGAACGGCCCGAGTGAGGAGCTCGGGCCTTCAGCTGTGGACAGCTTTCCCACTGCCAAGCCTTGGAGGAGTTCGTGGAGGCTGGGGCCTGCAGCGTTTTCCATCAGAGAGCACTGGGTGCCCAAAGCCTCCCCTGTGGCTTGCGAGCCCCTTCCCACCCACACGCCCTTGGCACCCACTCTGTTGCCAGAGGGAAATCCTAAGCAGGACTCTCTAGCTTGTGCAGCCAGTGTGCCTCCTGCTTGGAAGTGGCCTCTGAAACTCATTTGGAGGGAGGCTTCTCCCATGCTTGTCAGCCAGCACATGGTGCCATCGCTCCACCAAAAAACTCTCTGCTTTGCCTTCAGCCATGGCTCTCCCTGCTGAGCTCTCTCTGCCTCAAGCAGAAACCCCAGTGTGCATCCAGCCTCCAGAAAGCAGAGTGTCTTTGCCTGAGCACTGCTTTGCTGGGGCAGCACCCTGAAGGCCTCCTAGGGCCTTCTCTGCCCTAACCCAGGCGTGCCATTCGGCCCATGCGGGGAGCAACGTTCACCCTTGGCAGGGCTCAGCGTGTGGGCTGTGTGTGGTTTCATGGCTGGGAAAGGGCAGATCCTGAAGCTGGGTGCCCTCCTGTGAATGGGGCCTGGCGGGCAGAGCCGGCATTCCCGGGTGGGGATGGAGGAGATCTGGGGCCTTCAAGCTGCATGCACATCCCCTGTCTGGCTGCCCCTCTTGCTTCTTCTCTGCTGCCAAGCCTCTCACACCACACGTGCGTCTCACTGGAAGGAGCATGCTGCTTGCCAGTCTTGGGCAGGGAATCATCCCACACGCCTCGTTACCTCGCAGGGGAGTGCACACTGACCCAGAGCCTCCAGAGGAACTGCTGTCTCTCCAGCCACAAAGGCCTGTAGCCTAGTCCATGACGGCCTGTTGCATGGAGGGCTTCTATGGGAGAGGGCCATGCTTCCCTGGCAGGGGCTCCTTCTCACACTGCTTTCCATGGGGAAACACTGCATGTGCCAGGGATCTCCTGTGTGCACAAAATCTCTCCCCAGTGCCTGAGGTGCAGGGAATCCTCTTCGGACACAGAGCAATGTTCTAGGCAGAGCTCCCATGCTGGGAGAGCTGCCACTGCCCCGACTGTCCAACTGCCTCAGGAACACACTTCTAGGGAGTGTGGGTCTGGCAGGCAGAATGGTCCGAGTGAGGAGCTCGGGCCTTCGGCTGTGGACAGCTTTCCCACTGCCAAGCCTTGGAGGAGTTCGTGGAGGCTGGGGCCTGCAGCGTTTTCCATCGGAGAGCACTGGGTGCCCAAAGCCTCCCCTGTGGCTTGCAAGCCCCTTCCCACCCACAGGCCCTTGGCACCCACTCTGTTGCCAGAGGGAAGTCCTAAGCAGGACTCTCGAGCTTGTGCATCCAGAGTGCCTCCTGCTTGGAAATGGCCTCAGGAACTCCTTGGGAGTGAGGCTGCTCCCATGCTTGTCAGCCAGCAGATGGTGCCATCGCTCCACCAAAAAACTCTCTGCTTTGCCTTCAGCCAAGGCTCGCCCTGCTGAGCTCTCTCTGCCTCAAGCAGAGACTCCAGGGTGCGTCCAGCCTACAGAAAGCAGAGTGCCTTTGCCTGAGCACTGCTTTGCTGGGGCAGCACCCTGAAGGCCTCCTAGGGCCTTCTCTGCCCTAACCCAGGCGTGCCATTCGGCCCATGCGGGGAGCAAAGTTCCCCCTTGGCAGGGCTCAGCGTGTGGCCTGGCTGTGCTTTCACGGCTGGGAAAGGGCAGATCCTGAAGCTGGGTGCCCTCCTGTGAATGGGGCCTGGCGGGCAGAGCCGGCATTCCCGGGTGGGGATGGAGGAGATCTGGGTCTTCAAGCTGCATGCACATCCCCTGTCTGGCTGCCCCTCTTGCTTTTTCTCTGCTGCCAAGCCTCTCACATCACACGTGGGTCTCATTGGAAGGAGCAGGCTGCTTGCCATTCTTGGGCAGGGAATCATCCCACACGGCCTCGTTTCCTCGCAGGGGAGTGCACACTGACCCAGAGCCTCCAGAGGAGCTGTAGGCTCTCCAGCCACAAAGGCCTGTAGCTGAGTCCATGACAGCCTGCTGCATGGAGGGCTTCTATGGGAGAGGGCCCTGCTTCCCTGGCAGGGGCTCCTTCTCACACTGCTTTCCGTGGGGAAACACTGCGTGTGCCAGGGGTCTCCTGTGTGCACAAAATCTCTCCCCAGTGCCTGAGGTGCAGGGAATCCTCTTTGGACACAGAGCAGTGTTCTAGGCAGACCTCCCATGCTGGGAGAGCCTCCACTTCCCCAGCTGTCCAACTGCCTCAGGAACACACTTCTAGGGAGTGTGGGTCTGGCAGGCAGAACGGCCCGAGTGAGGAGCTCGGGCCTTCAGCTGTGGACAGCTTTCCCACTGCCAAGCCTTGGAGGAGTTCGTGGAGGCTGGGGCCTGCAGCGTTTTCCATCAGAGAGCACTGGGTGCCCAAAGCCTCCCCTGTGGCTTGCGAGCCCCTTCCCACCCACACGCCCTTGGCACCCACTCTGTTGCCAGAGGGAAATCCTAAGCAGGACTCTCTAGCTTGTGCAGCCAGTGTGCCTCCTGCTTGGAAGTGGCCTCTGAAACTCATTTGGAGGGAGGCTTCTCCCATGCTTGTCAGCCAGCACGTGGTGCCATTGCTCCACCAGGGAACACTCTGCTTTGCCTTCAGCCATGGCTCGCTCTGCTGAGCTCTCTCTGCCTCAAGCAGAAACCCCAGTGTGCGTCCAGCCTCCAGAAAGCAGAGTGCCTTTGCCTGAGCACTGCTTTGCAGGGGCAGCACCCTGAAGGCCTCCTAGGGCCTTCTCTGCCCTAACCCAGTCATGCCATTCGGCCCATGCGGGGAGCAACGTTCACCCTTGGCAGGGCTCAGCGTGTGGGCTGTGTGTGGTTACATGGCTGGGAAAGGGCAGATCCTGAAGCTGGGTGCCCTCCTGTGAATGGGGCCTGGCGGGCAGAGCCGGCATTCCCGGGTGGGGATGGAGGAGATCTGGGGCCTTCAAGCTGCATGCACATCCCCTGTCTGGCTGCCCCTCTTGCTTCTTCTCTGCTGCCAAGCCTCTCACACCACACGTGCATCTCATTGGAAGGAGCAGGCTGCTTGCCATTCTTGGGCAGGGAATCATCCCACACGGCCTCGTTTCCTCGCAGGGGAGTGCACACTGACCCAGAGCCTCCAGAGGAGCTGTAGGCTCTCCAGCCACAAAGGCCTGTAGCTGAGTCCATGACAGCCTGCTGCATGGAGGGCTTCTATGGGAGAGTGCCCTGCTTCCCTGGCAGGGGCTCCTTCTCACACTGCTTTCCGTGGGGAAACACTGCGTGTGCCAGGGGTCTCCTGTGTGCACAAAATCTCTCCCCAGTGCCTGAGGTGCAGGGAATCCTCTTTGGACACAGAGCAGTGTTCTAGGCAGACCTCCCATGCTGGGAGAGCCTCCACTTCCCCAGCTGTCCAACTGCCTCAGGAACACACTTCTAGGGAGTGTGGGTCTGGCAGGCAGAACGGCCCGAGTGAGGAGCTCGGGCCTTCAGCTGTGGACAGCTTTCCCACTGCCAAGCCTTGGAGGAGTTCGTGGAGGCTGGGGCCTGCAGCGTTTTCCATCAGAGAGCACTGGGTGCCCAAAGCCTCCCCTGTGGCTTGCGAGCCCCTTCCCACCCACACGCCCTTGGCACCCACTCTGTTGCCAGAGGGAAATCCTAAGCAGGACTCTCTAGCTTGTGCAGCCAGTGTGCCTCCTGCTTGGAAGTGGCCTCTGAAACTCATTTGGAGGGAGGCTTCTCCCATGCTTGTCAGCCAGCACATGGTGCCATCGCTCCACCAAAAAACTCTCTGCTTTGCCTTCAGCCATGGCTCTCCCTGCTGAGCTCTCTCTGCCTCAAGCAGAAACCCCAGTGTGCATCCAGCCTCCAGAAAGCAGAGTGTCTTTGCCTGAGCACTGCTTTGCTGGGGCAGCACCCTGAAGGCCTCCTAGGGCCTTCTCTGCCCTAACCCAGGCGTGCCATTCGGCCCATGCGGGGAGCAACGTTCACCCTTGGCAGGGCTCAGCGTGTGGGCTGTGTGTGGTTTCATGGCTGGGAAAGGGCAGATCCTGAAGCTGGGTGCCCTCCTGTGAATGGGGCCTGGCGGGCAGAGCCGGCATTCCCGGGTGGGGATGGAGGAGATCTGGGGCCTTCAAGCTGCATGCACATCCCCTGTCTGGCTGCCCCTCTTGCTTCTTCTCTGCTGCCAAGCCTCTCACACCACACGTGCGTCTCACTGGAAGGAGCATGCTGCTTGCCAGTCTTGGGCAGGGAATCATCCCACACGCCTCGTTACCTCGCAGGGGAGTGCACACTGACCCAGAGCCTCCAGAGGAACTGCTGTCTCTCCAGCCACAAAGGCCTGTAGCCTAGTCCATGACGGCCTGTTGCATGGAGGGCTTCTATGGGAGAGGGCCATGCTTCCCTGGCAGGGGCTCCTTCTCACACTGCTTTCCATGGGGAAACACTGCATGTGCCAGGGATCTCCTGTGTGCACAAAATCTCTCCCCAGTGCCTGAGGTGCAGGGAATCCTCTTCGGACACAGAGCAATGTTCTAGGCAGAGCTCCCATGCTGGGAGAGCTGCCACTGCCCCGACTGTCCAACTGCCTCAGGAACACACTTCTAGGGAGTGTGGGTCTGGCAGGCAGAATGGTCCGAGTGAGGAGCTCGGGCCTTCGGCTGAGGACAGCTTTCCCACTGCCAAGCCTTGGAGGAGTTCGTGGAGGCTGGGGCCTGCAGCGTTTTCCATCGGAGAGCACTGGGTGCCCAAAGCCTCCCCTGTGGCTTGCAAGCCCCTTCCCACCCACAGGCCCTTGGCACCCACTCTGTTGCCAGAGGGAAGTCCTAAGCAGGACTCTCGAGCTTGTGCATCCAGAGTGCCTCCTGCTTGGAAATGGCCTCAGGAACTCCTTGGGAGTGAGGCTGCTCCCATGCTTGTCAGCCAGCAGATGGTGCCATCGCTCCACCAAAAAACTCTCTGCTTTGCCTTCAGCCAAGGCTCGCCCTGCTGAGCTCTCTCTGCCTCAAGCAGAGACTCCAGGGTGCGTCCAGCCTACAGAAAGCAGAGTGCCTTTGCCTGAGCACTGCTTTGCTGGGGCAGCACCCTGAAGGCCTCCTAGGGCCTTCTCTGCCCTAACCCAGGCGTGCCATTCGGCCCATGCGGGGAGCAAAGTTCCCCCTTGGCAGGGCTCAGCGTGTGGCCTGGGTGTGCTTTCACGGCTGGGAAAGGGCAGATCCTGAAGCTGGGTGCCCTCCTGTGAATGGGGCCTGGCGGGCAGAGCCGGCATTCCCGGGGGGAATGGAGGAGATCTGGGGCCTTCAAGCTGCATGCACATCCCCTGTCTGGCTGCCCCTCTTGCTTTTTCTCTGCTGCCAAGCCTCTCACATCACACGTGGGTCTCATTGGAAGGAGCAGGCTGCTTGCCATTCTTGGGCAGGGAATCATCCCACAGGGCCTCGTTTCCTCGCAGGGGAGTGCACACTGACCCAGAGCCTCCAGAGGAGCTGTAGGCTCTCCAGCCACAAAGGCCTGTAGCTGAGTCCATGACAGCCTGCTGCATGGAGGGCTTCTATGGGAGAGGGCCCTGCTTCCCTGGCAGGGGCTCCTTCTCACACTGCTTTCCGTGGGGAAACACTGCGTGTGCCAGGGGTCTCCTGTGTGCACAAAATCTCTCCCCAGTGCCTGAGGTGCAGGGAATCCTCTTTGGACACAGAGCAGTGTTCTAGGCAGACCTCCCATGCTGGGAGAGCCTCCACTTCCCCAGCTGTCCAACTGCCTCAGGAACACACTTCTAGGGAGTGTGGGTCTGGCAGGCAGAACGGCCCGAGTGAGGAGCTCGGGCCTTCAGCTGTGGACAGCTTTCCCACTGCCAAGCCTTGGAGGAGTTCGTGGAGGCTGGGGCCTGCAGCGTTTTCCATCAGAGAGCACTGGGTGCCCAAAGCCTCCCCTGTGGCTTGCGAGCCCCTTCCCACCCACACGCCCTTGGCACCCACTCTGTTGCCAGAGGGAAATCCTAAGCAGGACTCTCTAGCTTGTGCAGCCAGTGTGCCTCCTGCTTGGAAGTGGCCTCTGAAACTCATTTGGAGGGAGGCTTCTCCCATGCTTGTCAGCCAGCACGTGGTGCCATCGCTCCACCAGGGAACACTCTGCTTTGCCTTCAGCCATGGCTCGCTCTGCTGAGCTCTCTCTGCCTCAAGCAGAAACCCCAGTGTGCGTCCAGCCTCCAGAAAGCAGAGTGCCTTTGCCTGAGCACTGCTTTGCAGGGGCAGCACCCTGAAGGCCTCCTAGGGCCTTCTCTGCCCTAACCCAGTCATGCCATTCGGCCCATGCGGGGAGCAACGTTCACCCTTGGCAGGGCTCAGCGTGTGGGCTGTGTGTGGTTTCATGGCTGGGAAAGGGCAGATCCTGAAGCTGGGTGCCCTCCTGTGAATGGGGCCTGGCGGGCAGAGCCGGCATTCCCGGGTGGGGATGGAGGAGATCTGGGGCCTTCAAGCTGCATGCACATCCCCTGTCTGGCTGCCCCTCTTGCTTCTTCTCTGCTGCCAAGCCTCTCACACCACACGTGCGTCTCATTGGAAGGAGCAGGCTGCTTGCCATTCTTGGGCAGGGAATCATCCCACACGGCCTCGTTTCCTCGCAGGGGAGTGCACACTGACCCAGAGCCTCCAGAGGAGCTGTAGGCTCTCCAGCCACAAAGGCCTGTAGCTGAGTCCATGACAGCCTGCTGCATGGAGGGCTTCTCTGGGAGAGTGCCCTGCTTCCCTGGCAGGGGCTCCTTCTCACACTGCTTTCCGTGGGGAAACACTGCGTGTGCCAGGGGTCTCCTGTGTGCACAAAATCTCTCTCCAGTGCCTGAGGTGCAGGGAATCCTCTTTGGACACAGAGCAGTGTTCTAGGCAGACCTCCCATGCTGGGAGAGCCTCCACTAACCCAGCTGTCCAACTGCCTCAGGAACACACTTCTAGGGAGTGTGGGTCTGGCAGGCAGAACGGCCCGAGTGAGGAGCTCGGGCCTTCAGCTGTGGACAGCTTTCCCACTGCCAAGCCTTGGAGGAGTTCGTGGAGGCTGGGGCCTGCAGCGTTTTCCATCAGAGAGCACTGGGTGCCCAAAGCCTCCCCTGTGGCTTGCGAGCCCCTTCCCACCCACACGCCCTTGGCACCCACTCTGTTGCCAGAGGGAAATCCTAAGCAGGACTCTCTAGCTTGTGCAGCCAGTGTGCCTCCTGCTTGGAAGTGGCCTCTGAAACTCATTTGGAGGGAGGCTTCTCCCATGCTTGTCAGCCAGCACATGGTGCCATCGCTCCACCAAAAAACTCTCTGCTTTGCCTTCAGCCATGGCTCTCCCTGCTGAGCTCTCTCTGCCTCAAGCAGAAACCCCAGTGTGCGTCCAGCCTCCAGAAAGCAGAGTGTCTTTGCCTGAGCACTGCTTTGCTGGGGCAGCACCCTAAAGGCCTCCTAGGGCCTTCTCTGCCCTAACCCAGGCGTGCCATTCGGCCCATGCGGGGAGCAACGTTCACCCTTGGCAGGGCTCAGCGTGTGGGCTGTGTGTGGTTTCATGGCTGGGAAAGGGCAGATCCTGAAGCTGGGTGCCCTCCTGTGAATGGGGCCTGGCGGGCAGAGCCGGCATTCCCGGGGGGAATGGAAGAGATCTGGGGCCTTCAAGCTGCATGCACATCCCCTGTCTGGCTGCCCCTCTTGCTTCTTCTCTGCTGCCAAGCCTCTCACACCACACGTGCGTCTCATTGGAAGGAGCAGGCTGCTTGCCATTCTTGGGCAGGGAATCATCCCACACGGCCTCGTTTCCTCGCAGGGGAGTGCACACTGACCCAGAGCCTCCAGAGGAGCTGTAGGCTCTCCAGCCACAAAGGCCTGTAGCTGAGTCCATGACAGCCTGCTGCATGGAGGGCTTCTATGGGAGAGTGCCCTGCTTCCCTGGCAGGGGCTCCTTCTCACACTGCTTTCCGTGGGGAAACACTGCGTGTGCCAGGGGTCTCCTGTGTGCACAAAATCTCTCCCCAGTGCCTGAGGTGCAGGGAATCCTCTTTGGACACAGAGCAGTGTTCTAGGCAGACCTCCCATGCTGGGAGAGCCTCCACTTCCCCAGCTGTCCAACTGCCTCAGGAACACACTTCTAGGGAGTGTGGGTCTGGCAGGCAGAACGGCCCGAGTGAGGAGCTCGGGCCTTCAGCTGTGGACAGCTTTCCCACTGCCAAGCCTTGGAGGAGTTCGTGGAGGCTGGGGCCTGCAGCGTTTTCCATCAGAGAGCACTGGGTGCCCAAAGCCTCCCCTGTGGCTTGCGAGCCCCTTCCCACCCACACGCCCTTGGCACCCACTCTGTTGCCAGAGGGAAATCCTAAGCAGGACTCTCTAGCTTGTGCAGCCAGTGTGCCTCCTGCTTGGAAGTGGCCTCTGAAACTCATTTGGAGGGAGGCTTCTCCCATGCTTGTCAGCCAGCACATGGTGCCATCGCTTCACCAAAAAACTCTCTGCTTTGCCTTCAGCCATGGCTCTCCCTGCTGAGCTCTCTCTGCCTCAAGCAGAAACCCCAGTGTGCATCCAGCCTCCAGAAAGCAGAGTGCCTTTGCCTGAGCACTGCTTTGCTGGGGCAGCACCCTGAAGGCCTCCTAGGGCCTTCTCTGCCCTAACCCAGGCGTGCCATTCGGCCCATGCGGGGAGCAACGTTCACCCTTGGCAGGGCTCAGCGTGTGGGCTGTGTGTGGTTTCATGGCTGGGAAAGGGCAGATCCTGAAGCTGGGTGCCCTCCTGTGAATGGGGCCTGGCGGGCAGAGCCGGCATTCCCGGGTGGGGATGGAGGAGATCTGGGGCCTTCAAGCTGCATGCACATCCCCTGTCTGGCTGCCCCTCTTGCTTCTTCTCTGCTGCCAAGCCTCTCACACCACACGTGCATCTCATTGGAAGGAGCAGGCTGCTTGCCATTCTTGGGCAGGGAATCATCCCACACGGCCTCGTTTCCTCGCAGGGGAGTGCACACTGACCCAGAGCCTCCAGAGGAGCTGTAGGCTCTCCAGCCACAAAGGCCTGTAGCTGAGTCCATGACAGCCTGCTGCATGGAGGGCTTCTATGGGAGAGTGCCCTGCTTCCCTGGCAGGGGCTCCTTCTCACACTGCTTTCCGTGGGGAAACACTGCGTGTGCCAGGGGTCTCCTGTGTGCACAAAATCTCTCCCCAGTGCCTGAGGTGCAGGGAATCCTCTTTGGACACAGAGCAGTGTTCTAGGCAGACCTCCCATGCTGGGAGAGCCTCCACTTCCCCAGCTGTCCAACTGCCTCAGGAACACACTTCTAGGGAGTGTGGGTCTGGCAGGCAGAACGGCCCGAGTGAGGAGCTCGGGCCTTCAGCTGTGGACAGCTTTCCCACTGCCAAGCCTTGGAGGAGTTCGTGGAGGCTGGGGCCTGCAGCGTTTTCCATCAGAGAGCACTGGGTGCCCAAAGCCTCCCCTGTGGCTTGCGAGCCCCTTCCCACCCACACGCCCTTGGCACCCACTCTGTTGCCAGAGGGAAATCCTAAGCAGGACTCTCTAGCTTGTGCAGCCAGTGTGCCTCCTGCTTGGAAGTGGCCTCTGAAACTCATTTGGAGGGAGGCTTCTCCCATGCTTGTCAGCCAGCACATGGTGCCATCGCTCCACCAAAAAACTCTCTGCTTTGCCTTCAGCCATGGCTCTCCCTGCTGAGCTCTCTCTGCCTCAAGCAGAAACCCCAGTGTGCATCCAGCCTCCAGAAAGCAGAGTGTCTTTGCCTGAGCACTGCTTTGCTGGGGCAGCACCCTGAAGGCCTCCTAGGGCCTTCTCTGCCCTAACCCAGGCGTGCCATTCGGCCCATGCGGGGAGCAACGTTCACCCTTGGCAGGGCTCAGCGTGTGGGCTGTGTGTGGTTTCATGGCTGGGAAAGGGCAGATCCTGAAGCTGGGTGCCCTCCTGTGAATGGGGCCTGGCGGGCAGAGCCGGCATTCCCGGGTGGGGATGGAGGAGATCTGGGGCCTTCAAGCTGCATGCACATCCCCTGTCTGGCTGCCCCTCTTGCTTCTTCTCTGCTGCCAAGCCTCTCACACCACACGTGCGTCTCACTGGAAGGAGCATGCTGCTTGCCAGTCTTGGGCAGGGAATCATCCCACACGCCTCGTTACCTCGCAGGGGAGTGCACACTGACCCAGAGCCTCCAGAGGAACTGCTGTCTCTCCAGCCACAAAGGCCTGTAGCCTAGTCCATGACGGCCTGTTGCATGGAGGGCTTCTATGGGAGAGGGCCATGCTTCCCTGGCAGGGGCTCCTTCTCACACTGCTTTCCATGGGGAAACACTGCATGTGCCAGGGATCTCCTGTGTGCACAAAATCTCTCCCCAGTGCCTGAGGTGCAGGGAATCCTCTTCGGACACAGAGCAATGTTCTAGGCAGAGCTCCCATGCTGGGAGAGCTGCCACTGCCCCGACTGTCCAACTGCCTCAGGAACACACTTCTAGGGAGTGTGGGTCTGGCAGGCAGAATGGTCCGAGTGAGGAGCTCGGGCCTTCGGCTGTGGACAGCTTTCCCACTGCCAAGCCTTGGAGGAGTTCGTGGAGGCTGGGGCCTGCAGCGTTTTCCATCGGAGAGCACTGGGTGCCCAAAGCCTCCCCTGTGGCTTGCAAGCCCCTTCCCACCCACAGGCCCTTGGCACCCACTCTGTTGCCAGAGGGAAGTCCTAAGCAGGACTCTCGAGCTTGTGCATCCAGAGTGCCTCCTGCTTGGAAATGGCCTCAGGAACTCCTTGGGAGTGAGGCTGCTCCCATGCTTGTCAGCCAGCAGATGGTGCCATCGCTCCACCAAAAAACTCTCTGCTTTGCCTTCAGCCAAGGCTCGCCCTGCTGAGCTCTCTCTGCCTCAAGCAGAGACTCCAGGGTGCGTCCAGCCTACAGAAAGCAGAGTGCCTTTGCCTGAGCACTGCTTTGCTGGGGCAGCACCCTGAAGGCCTCCTAGGGCCTTCTCTGCCCTAACCCAGGCGTGCCATTCGGCCCATGCGGGGAGCAAAGTTCCCCCTTGGCAGGGCTCAGCGTGTGGCCTGGCTGTGCTTTCACGGCTGGGAAAGGGCAGATCCTGAAGCTGGGTGCCCTCCTGTGAATGGGGCCTGGCGGGCAGAGCCGGCATTCCCGGGTGGGGATGGAGGAGATCTGGGTCTTCAAGCTGCATGCACATCCCCTGTCTGGCTGCCCCTCTTGCTTTTTCTCTGCTGCCAAGCCTCTCACATCACACGTGGGTCTCATTGGAAGGAGCAGGCTGCTTGCCATTCTTGGGCAGGGAATCATCCCACACGGCCTCGTTTCCTCGCAGGGGAGTGCACACTGACCCAGAGCCTCCAGAGGAGCTGTAGGCTCTCCAGCCACAAAGGCCTGTAGCTGAGTCCATGACAGCCTGCTGCATGGAGGGCTTCTATGGGAGAGGGCCCTGCTTCCCTGGCAGGGGCTCCTTCTCACACTGCTTTCCGTGGGGAAACACTGCGTGTGCCAGGGGTCTCCTGTGTGCACAAAATCTCTCCCCAGTGCCTGAGGTGCAGGGAATCCTCTTTGGACACAGAGCAGTGTTCTAGGCAGACCTCCCATGCTGGGAGAGCCTCCACTTCCCCAGCTGTCCAACTGCCTCAGGAACACACTTCTAGGGAGTGTGGGTCTGGCAGGCAGAACGGCCCGAGTGAGGAGCTCGGGCCTTCAGCTGTGGACAGCTTTCCCACTGCCAAGCCTTGGAGGAGTTCGTGGAGGCTGGGGCCTGCAGCGTTTTCCATCAGAGAGCACTGGGTGCCCAAAGCCTCCCCTGTGGCTTGCGAGCCCCTTCCCACCCACACGCCCTTGGCACCCACTCTGTTGCCAGAGGGAAATCCTAAGCAGGACTCTCTAGCTTGTGCAGCCAGTGTGCCTCCTGCTTGGAAGTGGCCTCTGAAACTCATTTGGAGGGAGGCTTCTCCCATGCTTGTCAGCCAGCACGTGGTGCCATTGCTCCACCAGGGAACACTCTGCTTTGCCTTCAGCCATGGCTCGCTCTGCTGAGCTCTCTCTGCCTCAAGCAGAAACCCCAGTGTGCGTCCAGCCTCCAGAAAGCAGAGTGCCTTTGCCTGAGCACTGCTTTGCAGGGGCAGCACCCTGAAGGCCTCCTAGGGCCTTCTCTGCCCTAACCCAGTCATGCCATTCGGCCCATGCGGGGAGCAACGTTCACCCTTGGCAGGGCTCAGCGTGTGGGCTGTGTGTGGTTACATGGCTGGGAAAGGGCAGATCCTGAAGCTGGGTGCCCTCCTGTGAATGGGGCCTGGCGGGCAGAGCCGGCATTCCCGGGTGGGGATGGAGGAGATCTGGGGCCTTCAAGCTGCATGCACATCCCCTGTCTGGCTGCCCCTCTTGCTTCTTCTCTGCTGCCAAGCCTCTCACACCACACGTGCATCTCATTGGAAGGAGCAGGCTGCTTGCCATTCTTGGGCAGGGAATCATCCCACACGGCCTCGTTTCCTCGCAGGGGAGTGCACACTGACCCAGAGCCTCCAGAGGAGCTGTAGGCTCTCCAGCCACAAAGGCCTGTAGCTGAGTCCATGACAGCCTGCTGCATGGAGGGCTTCTATGGGAGAGTGCCCTGCTTCCCTGGCAGGGGCTCCTTCTCACACTGCTTTCCGTGGGGAAACACTGCGTGTGCCAGGGGTCTCCTGTGTGCACAAAATCTCTCCCCAGTGCCTGAGGTGCAGGGAATCCTCTTTGGACACAGAGCAGTGTTCTAGGCAGACCTCCCATGCTGGGAGAGCCTCCACTTCCCCAGCTGTCCAACTGCCTCAGGAACACACTTCTAGGGAGTGTGGGTCTGGCAGGCAGAACGGCCCGAGTGAGGAGCTCGGGCCTTCAGCTGTGGACAGCTTTCCCACTGCCAAGCCTTGGAGGAGTTCGTGGAGGCTGGGGCCTGCAGCGTTTTCCATCAGAGAGCACTGGGTGCCCAAAGCCTCCCCTGTGGCTTGCGAGCCCCTTCCCACCCACACGCCCTTGGCACCCACTCTGTTGCCAGAGGGAAATCCTAAGCAGGACTCTCTAGCTTGTGCAGCCAGTGTGCCTCCTGCTTGGAAGTGGCCTCTGAAACTCATTTGGAGGGAGGCTTCTCCCATGCTTGTCAGCCAGCACATGGTGCCATCGCTCCACCAAAAAACTCTCTGCTTTGCCTTCAGCCATGGCTCTCCCTGCTGAGCTCTCTCTGCCTCAAGCAGAAACCCCAGTGTGCATCCAGCCTCCAGAAAGCAGAGTGTCTTTGCCTGAGCACTGCTTTGCTGGGGCAGCACCCTGAAGGCCTCCTAGGGCCTTCTCTGCCCTAACCCAGGCGTGCCATTCGGCCCATGCGGGGAGCAACGTTCACCCTTGGCAGGGCTCAGCGTGTGGGCTGTGTGTGGTTTCATGGCTGGGAAAGGGCAGATCCTGAAGCTGGGTGCCCTCCTGTGAATGGGGCCTGGCGGGCAGAGCCGGCATTCCCGGGTGGGGATGGAGGAGATCTGGGGCCTTCAAGCTGCATGCACATCCCCTGTCTGGCTGCCCCTCTTGCTTCTTCTCTGCTGCCAAGCCTCTCACACCACACGTGCGTCTCACTGGAAGGAGCTTGCTGCTTGCCAGTCTTGGGCAGGGAATCATCCCACACGCCTCGTTACCTCGCAGGGGAGTGCACACTGACCCAGAGCCTCCAGAGGAACTGCTGTCTCTCCAGCCACAAAGGCCTGTAGCCTAGTCCATGACGGCCTGTTGCATGGAGGGCTTCTATGGGAGAGGGCCATGCTTCCCTGGCAGGGGCTCCTTCTCACACTGCTTTCCATGGGGAAACACTGCATGTGCCAGGGATCTCCTGTGTGCACAAAATCTCTCCCCAGTGCCTGAGGTGCAGGGAATCCTCTTCGGACACAGAGCAATGTTCTAGGCAGAGCTCCCATGCTGGGAGAGCTGCCACTGCCCCGACTGTCCAACTGCCTCAGGAACACACTTCTAGGGAGTGTGGGTCTGGCAGGCAGAATGGTCCGAGTGAGGAGCTCGGGCCTTCGGCTGAGGACAGCTTTCCCACTGCCAAGCCTTGGAGGAGTTCGTGGAGGCTGGGGCCTGCAGCGTTTTCCATCGGAGAGCACTGGGTGCCCAAAGCCTCCCCTGTGGCTTGCAAGCCCCTTCCCACCCACAGGCCCTTGGCACCCACTCTGTTGCCAGAGGGAAGTCCTAAGCAGGACTCTCGAGCTTGTGCATCCAGAGTGCCTCCTGCTTGGAAATGGCCTCAGGAACTCCTTGGGAGTGAGGCTGCTCCCATGCTTGTCAGCCAGCAGATGGTGCCATCGCTCCACCAAAAAACTCTCTGCTTTGCCTTCAGCCAAGGCTCGCCCTGCTGAGCTCTCTCTGCCTCAAGCAGAGACTCCAGGGTGCGTCCAGCCTACAGAAAGCAGAGTGCCTTTGCCTGAGCACTGCTTTGCTGGGGCAGCACCCTGAAGGCCTCCTAGGGCCTTCTCTGCCCTAACCCAGGCGTGCCATTCGGCCCATGCGGGGAGCAAAGTTCCCCCTTGGCAGGGCTCAGCGTGTGGCCTGGGTGTGCTTTCACGGCTGGGAAAGGGCAGATCCTGAAGCTGGGTGCCCTCCTGTGAATGGGGCCTGGCGGGCAGAGCCGGCATTCCCGGGGGGAATGGAGGAGATCTGGGGCCTTCAAGCTGCATGCACATCCCCTGTCTGGCTGCCCCTCTTGCTTTTTCTCTGCTGCCAAGCCTCTCACATCACACGTGGGTCTCATTGGAAGGAGCAGGCTGCTTGCCATTCTTGGGCAGGGAATCATCCCACAGGGCCTCGTTTCCTCGCAGGGGAGTGCACACTGACCCAGAGCCTCCAGAGGAGCTGTAGGCTCTCCAGCCACAAAGGCCTGTAGCTGAGTCCATGACAGCCTGCTGCATGGAGGGCTTCTATGGGAGAGGGCCCTGCTTCCCTGGCAGGGGCTCCTTCTCACACTGCTTTCCGTGGGGAAACACTGCGTGTGCCAGGGGTCTCCTGTGTGCACAAAATCTCTCCCCAGTGCCTGAGGTGCAGGGAATCCTCTTTGGACACAGAGCAGTGTTCTAGGCAGACCTCCCATGCTGGGAGAGCCTCCACTTCCCCAGCTGTCCAACTGCCTCAGGAACACACTTCTAGGGAGTGTGGGTCTGGCAGGCAGAACGGCCCGAGTGAGGAGCTCGGGCCTTCAGCTGTGGACAGCTTTCCCACTGCCAAGCCTTGGAGGAGTTCGTGGAGGCTGGGGCCTGCAGCGTTTTCCATCAGAGAGCACTGGGTGCCCAAAGCCTCCCCTGTGGCTTGCGAGCCCCTTCCCACCCACACGCCCTTGGCACCCACTCTGTTGCCAGAGGGAAATCCTAAGCAGGACTCTCTAGCTTGTGCAGCCAGTGTGCCTCCTGCTTGGAAGTGGCCTCTGAAACTCATTTGGAGGGAGGCTTCTCCCATGCTTGTCAGCCAGCACGTGGTGCCATCGCTCCACCAGGGAACACTCTGCTTTGCCTTCAGCCATGGCTCGCTCTGCTGAGCTCTCTCTGCCTCAAGCAGAAACCCCAGTGTGCGTCCAGCCTCCAGAAAGCAGAGTGCCTTTGCCTGAGCACTGCTTTGCAGGGGCAGCACCCTGAAGGCCTCCTAGGGCCTTCTCTGCCCTAACCCAGTCATGCCATTCGGCCCATGCGGGGAGCAACGTTCACCCTTGGCAGGGCTCAGCGTGTGGGCTGTGTGTGGTTTCATGGCTGGGAAAGGGCAGATCCTGAAGCTGGGTGCCCTCCTGTGAATGGGGCCTGGCGGGCAGAGCCGGCATTCCCGGGTGGGGATGGAGGAGATCTGGGGCCTTCAAGCTGCATGCACATCCCCTGTCTGGCTGCCCCTCTTGCTTCTTCTCTGCTGCCAAGCCTCTCACACCACACGTGCGTCTCATTGGAAGGAGCAGGCTGCTTGCCATTCTTGGGCAGGGAATCATCCCACACGGCCTCGTTTCCTCGCAGGGGAGTGCACACTGACCCAGAGCCTCCAGAGGAGCTGTAGGCTCTCCAGCCACAAAGGCCTGTAGCTGAGTCCATGACAGCCTGCTGCATGGAGGGCTTCTCTGGGAGAGTGCCCTGCTTCCCTGGCAGGGGCTCCTTCTCACACTGCTTTCCGTGGGGAAACACTGCGTGTGCCAGGGGTCTCCTGTGTGCACAAAATCTCTCTCCAGTGCCTGAGGTGCAGGGAATCCTCTTTGGACACAGAGCAGTGTTCTAGGCAGACCTCCCATGCTGGGAGAGCCTCCACTAACCCAGCTGTCCAACTGCCTCAGGAACACACTTCTAGGGAGTGTGGGTCTGGCAGGCAGAACGGCCCGAGTGAGGAGCTCGGGCCTTCAGCTGTGGACAGCTTTCCCACTGCCAAGCCTTGGAGGAGTTCGTGGAGGCTGGGGCCTGCAGCGTTTTCCATCAGAGAGCACTGGGTGCCCAAAGCCTCCCCTGTGGCTTGCGAGCCCCTTCCCACCCACACGCCCTTGGCACCCACTCTGTTGCCAGAGGGAAATCCTAAGCAGGACTCTCTAGCTTGTGCAGCCAGTGTGCCTCCTGCTTGGAAGTGGCCTCTGAAACTCATTTGGAGGGAGGCTTCTCCCATGCTTGTCAGCCAGCACATGGTGCCATCGCTCCACCAAAAAACTCTCTGCTTTGCCTTCAGCCATGGCTCTCCCTGCTGAGCTCTCTCTGCCTCAAGCAGAAACCCCAGTGTGCGTCCAGCCTCCAGAAAGCAGAGTGTCTTTGCCTGAGCACTGCTTTGCTGGGGCAGCACCCTAAAGGCCTCCTAGGGCCTTCTCTGCCCTAACCCAGGCGTGCCATTCGGCCCATGCGGGGAGCAACGTTCACCCTTGGCAGGGCTCAGCGTGTGGGCTGTGTGTGGTTTCATGGCTGGGAAAGGGCAGATCCTGAAGCTGGGTGCCCTCCTGTGAATGGGGCCTGGCGGGCAGAGCCGGCATTCCCGGGGGGAATGGAAGAGATCTGGGGCCTTCAAGCTGCATGCACATCCCCTGTCTGGCTGCCCCTCTTGCTTCTTCTCTGCTGCCAAGCCTCTCACACCACACGTGCGTCTCATTGGAAGGAGCAGGCTGCTTGCCATTCTTGGGCAGGGAATCATCCCACACGGCCTCGTTTCCTCGCAGGGGAGTGCACACTGACCCAGAGCCTCCAGAGGAGCTGTAGGCTCTCCAGCCACAAAGGCCTGTAGCTGAGTCCATGACAGCCTGCTGCATGGAGGGCTTCTATGGGAGAGTGCCCTGCTTCCCTGGCAGGGGCTCCTTCTCACACTGCTTTCCGTGGGGAAACACTGCGTGTGCCAGGGGTCTCCTGTGTGCACAAAATCTCTCCCCAGTGCCTGAGGTGCAGGGAATCCTCTTTGGACACAGAGCAGTGTTCTAGGCAGACCTCCCATGCTGGGAGAGCCTCCACTTCCCCAGCTGTCCAACTGCCTCAGGAACACACTTCTAGGGATTGTGGGTCTGGCAGGCAGAACGGCCTGAGTGAGGAGCTCGGGCCTTCAGCTGTGGACAGCTTTCCCACTGCCAAGCCTTGGAGGAGTTCGTGGAGGCTGGGGCCTGCAGCGTTTTCCATCAGAGAGCACTGGGTGCCCAAAGCCTCCCCTGTGGCTTGCGAGCCCCTTCCCACCCACACGCCCTTGGCACCCACTCTGTTGCCAGAGGGAAATCCTAAGCAGGACTCTCTAGCTTGTGCAGCCAGTGTGCCTCCTGCTTGGAAGTGGCCTCTGAAACTCATTTGGAGGGAGGCTTCTCCCATGCTTGTCAGCCAGCACATGGTGCCATCGCTCCACCAAAAAACTCTCTGCTTTGCCTTCAGCCATGGCTCTCCCTGCTGAGCTCTCTCTGCCTCAAGCAGAAACCCCAGTGTGCGTCCAGCCTCCAGAAAGCAGAGTGCCTTTGCCTGAGCACTGCTTTGCTGGGGCAGCACCATGAAGGCCTCCTAGGGCCTTCTCTGCCCTAACCCAGGCGTGCCATTCGGCCCATGCGGGGAGCAACGTTCACCCTTGGCAGGGCTCAGCGTGTGGGCTGTGTGTGGTTTCATGGCTGGGAAAGGGCAGATCCTGAAGCTGGGTGCCCTCCTGTGAATGGGGCCTGGCGGGCAGAGCCGGCATTCCCGGGTGGGGATGGAGGAGATCTGGGGCCTTCAAGCTGCATGCACATCCCCTGTCTGGCTGCCCCTCTTGCTTCTTCTCTGCTGCCAAGCCTCTCACACCACACGTGCGTCTCACTGGAAGGAGCATGCTGCTTGCCAGTCTTGGGCAGGGAATCATCCCACACGCCTCGTTACCTCGCAGGGGAGTGCACACTGACCCAGAGCCTCCAGAGGAGCTGCAGTCTCTCCAGCCACAAAGGCCTGTAGCCTAGTCCATGACGGCCTGTTGCATGGAGGGCTTCTATGGGAGAGGGCCATGCTTCCCTGGCAGGGGCTCCTTCTCACACTGCTTTCCATGGGGAAACACTGCATGTGCCAGGGATCTCCTGTGTGCACAAAATCTCTCCCCAGTGCCTGAGGTGCAGGGAATCCTCTTCGGACACAGAGCAATGTTCTAGGCAGAGCTCCCATGCTGGGAGAGCTGCCACTGCCCCGACTGTCCAACTGCCTCAGGAACACACTTCTAGGGAGTGTGGGTCTGGCAGGCAGAATGGTCCGAGTGAGGAGCTCGGGCCTTCGGCTGTGGACAGCTTTCCCACTGCCAAGCCTTGGAGGAGTTCGTGGAGGCTGGGGCCTGCAGCGTTTTCCATCGCAGAGCACTGGGTGCCCAAAGCCTCCCCTGTGGCTTGCAAGCCCCTTCCCACCCACAGGCCCTTGGCACCCACTCTGTTGCCAGAGGGAAGTCCTAAGCAGGACTCTCGAGCTTGTGCATCCAGAGTGCCTCCTGCTTGGAAATGGCCTCAGGAACTCCTTGGGAGTGAGGCTGCTCCCATGCTTGTCAGCCAGCAGATGGTGCCATCGCTCCACCAAAAAACTCTCTGCTTTGCCTTCAGCCAAGGCTCGCCCTGCTGAGCTCTCTCTGCCTCAAGCAGAGACTCCAGGGTGCGTCCAGCCTACAGAAAGCAGAGTGCCTTTGCCTGAGCACTGCTTTGCTGGGGCAGCACCCTGAAGGCCTCCTAGGGCCTTCTCTGCCCTAACCCAGGCGTGCCATTCGGCCCATGCGGGGAGCAAAGTTCCCCCTTGGCAGGGCTCAGCGTGTGGCCTGGGTGTGCTTTCACGGCTGGGAAAGGGCAGATCCTGAAGCTGGGTGCCCTCCTGTGAATGGGGCCTGGCGGGCAGAGCCGGCATTCCCGGGTGGGGATGGAGGAGATCTGGGGCCTTCAAGCTGCATGCACATCCCCTGTCTGGCTGCCCCTCTTGCTTTTTCTCTGCTGCCAAGCCTCTCACATCACACGTGGGTCTCATTGGAAGGAGCAGGCTGCTTGCCATTCTTGGGCAGGGAATCATCCCACACGGCCTCGTTTCCTCGCAGGGGAGTGCACACTGACCCAGAGCCTCCAGAGGAGCTGTAGGCTCTCCAGCCACAAAGGCCTGTAGCTGAGTCCATGACAGCCTGCTGCATGGAGGGCTTCTATGGGAGAGGGCCCTGCTTCCCTGGCAGGGGCTCCTTCTCACACTGCTTTCCGTGGGGAAACACTGCGTGTGCCAGGGGTCTCCTGTGTGCACAAAATCTCTCTCCAGTGCCTGAGGTGCAGGGAATCCTCTTTGGACACAGAGCAGTGTTCTAGGCAGACCTCCCATGCTGGGAGAGCCTCCACTAACCCAGCTGTCCAACTGCCTCAGGAACACACTTCTAGGGAGTGTGGGTCTGGCAGGCAGAACGGCCCGAGTGAGGAGCTCGGGCCTTCAGCTGTGGACAGCTTTCCCACTGCCAAGCCTTGGAGGAGTTCGTGGAGGCTGGGGCCTGCAGCGTTTTCCATCAGAGAGCACTGGGTGCCCAAAGCCTCCCCTGTGGCTTGCGAGCCCCTTCCCACCCACACGCCCTTGGCACCCACTCTGTTGCCAGAGGGAAATCCTAAGCAGGACTCTCTAGCTTGTGCAGCCAGTGTGCCTCCTGCTTGGAACTGGCCTCTGAAACTCATTTGGAGGGAGGCTTCTCCCATGCTTGTCAGCCAGCACATGGTGCCATCGCTTCACCAAAAAACTCTCTGCTTTGCCTTCAGACATGGCTCTCCCTGCTGAGCTCTCTCTGCCTCAAGCAGAAACCCCAGTGTGCATCCAGCCTCCAGAAAGCAGAGTGTCTTTGCCTGAGCACTGCTTTGCTGGGGCAGCACCCTAAAGGCCTCCTAGGGCCTTCTCTGCCCTAACCCAGGCGTGCCATTCGGCCCATGCGGGGAGCAACGTTCACCCTTGGCAGGGCTCAGCGTGTGGGCTGTGTGTGGTTACATGGCTGGGAAAGGGCAGATCCTGAAGCTGGGTGCCCTCCTGTGAATGGGGCCTGGCGGGCAGAGCCGGCATTCCCGGGTGGGGATGGAGGAGATCTGGGGCCTTCAAGCTGCATGCACATCCCCTGTCTGGCTGCCCCTCTTGCTTCTTCTCTGCTGCCAAGCCTCTCACACCACACGTGTGTCTCATTGGAAGGAGCAGGCTGCTTGCCATTCTTGGGCAGGGAATCATCCCACACGGCCTCGTTTCCTCGAAGGGGAGTGCACACTGACCCAGAGCCTCCAGAGGAGCTGTAGGCTCTCCAGCCACAAAGGCCTGTAGCTGAGTCCATGACAGCCTGCTGCATGGAGGGCTTCTATGGGAGAGTGCCCTGCTTCCCTGGCAGGGGCTCCTTCTCACACTGCTTTCCGTGGGGAAACACTGCGTGTGCCAGGGGTCTCCTGTGTGCACAAAATCTCTCCCCAGTGCCTGAGGTGCAGGGAATCCTCTTTGGACACAGAGCAGTGTTCTAGCCAGACCTCCCATGCTGGGAGAGCCTCCACTTCCCCAGCTGTCCAACTGCCTCAGGAACACACTTCTAGGGAGTGTGGGTCTGGCAGGCAGAACGGCCCGAGTGAGGAGCTCGGGCCTTCAGCTGTGGACAGCTTTCCCACTGCCAAGCCTTGGAGGAGTTCGTGGAGGCTGGGGCCTGCAGCGTTTTCCATCAGAGAGCACTGGGTGCCCAAAGCCTCCCCTGTGGCTTGCGAGCCCCTTCCCACCCACACGCCCTTGGCACCCACTCTGTTGCCAGAGGGAAATCCTAAGCAGGACTCTCTAGCTTGTGCAGCCAGTGTGCCTCCTGCTTGGAAGTGGCCTCTGAAACTCATTTGGAGGGAGGCTTCTCCCATGCTTGTCAGCCAGCACATGGTGCCATCGCTTCACCAAAAAACTCTCTGCTTTGCCTTCAGCCATGGCTCTCCCTGCTGAGCTCTCTCTGCCTCAAGCAGAAACCCCAGTGTGCGTCCAGCCTCCAGAAAGCAGAGTGCCTTTGCCTGAGCACTGCTTTGCTGGGGCAGCACCCTGAAGGCCTCCTAGGGCCTTCTCTGCCCTAACCCAGGCGTGCCATTCGGCCCATGCGGGGAGCAACGTTCACCCTTGGCAGGGCTCAGCGTGTGGGCTGTGTGTGGTTTCATGGCTGGGAAAGGGCAGATCCTGAAGCTGGGTGCCCTCCTGTGAATGGGGCCTGGCGGGCAGAGCCGGCATTCCCGGGTGGGGATGGAGGAGATCTGGGGCCTTCAAGCTGCATGCACATCCCCTGTCTGGCTGCCCCTCTTGCTTCTTCTCTGCTGCCAAGCCTCTCACACCACACGTGCATCTCATTGGAAGGAGCAGGCTGCTTGCCATTCTTGGGCAGGGAATCATCCCACACGGCCTCGTTTCCTCGCAGGGGAGTGCACACTGACCCAGAGCCTCCAGAGGAGCTGTAGGCTCTCCAGCCACAAAGGCCTGTAGCTGAGTCCATGACAGCCTGCTGCATGGAGGGCTTCTATGGGAGAGTGCCCTGCTTCCCTGGCAGGGGCTCCTTCTCACACTGCTTTCCGTGGGGAAACACTGCGTGTGCCAGGGGTCTCCTGTGTGCACAAAATCTCTCCCCAGTGCCTGAGGTGCAGGGAATCCTCTTTGGACACAGAGCAGTGTTCTAGGCAGACCTCCCATGCTGGGAGAGCCTCCACTTCCCCAGCTGTCCAACTGCCTCAGGAACACACTTCTAGGGAGTGTGGGTCTGGCAGGCAGAACGGCCCGAGTGAGGAGCTCGGGCCTTCAGCTGTGGACAGCTTTCCCACTGCCAAGCCTTGGAGGAGTTCGTGGAGGCTGGGGCCTGCAGCGTTTTCCATCAGAGAGCACTGGGTGCCCAAAGCCTCCCCTGTGGCTTGCGAGCCCCTTCCCACCCACACGCCCTTGGCACCCACTCTGTTGCCAGAGGGAAATCCTAAGCAGGACTCTCTAGCTTGTGCAGCCAGTGTGCCTCCTGCTTGGAAGTGGCCTCTGAAACTCATTTGGAGGGAGGCTTCTCCCATGCTTGTCAGCCAGCACATGGTGCCATCGCTCCACCAAAAAACTCTCTGCTTTGCCTTCAGCCATGGCTCTCCCTGCTGAGCTCTCTCTGCCTCAAGCAGAAACCCCAGTGTGCATCCAGCCTCCAGAAAGCAGAGTGTCTTTGCCTGAGCACTGCTTTGCTGGGGCAGCACCCTGAAGGCCTCCTAGGGCCTTCTCTGCCCTAACCCAGGCGTGCCATTCGGCCCATGCGGGGAGCAACGTTCACCCTTGGCAGGGCTCAGCGTGTGGGCTGTGTGTGGTTTCATGGCTGGGAAAGGGCAGATCCTGAAGCTGGGTGCCCTCCTGTGAATGGGGCCTGGCGGGCAGAGCCGGCATTCCCGGGTGGGGATGGAGGAGATCTGGGGCCTTCAAGCTGCATGCACATCCCCTGTCTGGCTGCCCCTCTTGCTTCTTCTCTGCTGCCAAGCCTCTCACACCACACGTGCGTCTCACTGGAAGGAGCATGCTGCTTGCCAGTCTTGGGCAGGGAATCATCCCACACGCCTCGTTACCTCGCAGGGGAGTGCACACTGACCCAGAGCCTCCAGAGGAACTGCTGTCTCTCCAGCCACAAAGGCCTGTAGCCTAGTCCATGACGGCCTGTTGCATGGAGGGCTTCTATGGGAGAGGGCCATGCTTCCCTGGCAGGGGCTCCTTCTCACACTGCTTTCCATGGGGAAACACTGCATGTGCCAGGGATCTCCTGTGTGCACAAAATCTCTCCCCAGTGCCTGAGGTGCAGGGAATCCTCTTCGGACACAGAGCAATGTTCTAGGCAGAGCTCCCATGCTGGGAGAGCTGCCACTGCCCCGACTGTCCAACTGCCTCAGGAACACACTTCTAGGGAGTGTGGGTCTGGCAGGCAGAATGGTCCGAGTGAGGAGCTCGGGCCTTCGGCTGAGGACAGCTTTCCCACTGCCAAGCCTTGGAGGAGTTCGTGGAGGCTGGGGCCTGCAGCGTTTTCCATCGGAGAGCACTGGGTGCCCAAAGCCTCCCCTGTGGCTTGCAAGCCCCTTCCCACCCACAGGCCCTTGGCACCCACTCTGTTGCCAGAGGGAAGTCCTAAGCAGGACTCTCGAGCTTGTGCATCCAGAGTGCCTCCTGCTTGGAAATGGCCTCAGGAACTCCTTGGGAGTGAGGCTGCTCCCATGCTTGTCAGCCAGCAGATGGTGCCATCGCTCCACCAAAAAACTCTCTGCTTTGCCTTCAGCCAAGGCTCGCCCTGCTGAGCTCTCTCTGCCTCAAGCAGAGACTCCAGGGTGCGTCCAGCCTACAGAAAGCAGAGTGCCTTTGCCTGAGCACTGCTTTGCTGGGGCAGCACCCTGAAGGCCTCCTAGGGCCTTCTCTGCCCTAACCCAGGCGTGCCATTCGGCCCATGCGGGGAGCAAAGTTCCCCCTTGGCAGGGCTCAGCGTGTGGCCTGGGTGTGCTTTCACGGCTGGGAAAGGGCAGATCCTGAAGCTGGGTGCCCTCCTGTGAATGGGGCCTGGCGGGCAGAGCCGGCATTCCCGGGTGGGGATGGAGGAGATCTGGGTCTTCAAGCTGCATGCACATCCCCTGTCTGGCTGCCCCTCTTGCTTTTTCTCTGCTGCCAAGCCTCTCACATCACACGTGGGTCTCATTGGAAGGAGCAGGCTGCTTGCCATTCTTGGGCAGGGAATCATCCCACAGGGCCTCGTTTCCTCGCAGGGGAGTGCACACTGACCCAGAGCCTCCAGAGGAGCTGTAGGCTCTCCAGCCACAAAGGCCTGTAGCTGAGTCCATGACAGCCTGCTGCATGGAGGGCTTCTATGGGAGAGGGCCCTGCTTCCCTGGCAGGGGCTCCTTCTCACACTGCTTTCCGTGGGGAAACACTGCGTGTGCCAGGGGTCTCCTGTGTGCACAAAATCTCTCCCCAGTGCCTGAGGTGCAGGGAATCCTCTTTGGACACAGAGCAGTGTTCTAGGCAGACCTCCCATGCTGGGAGAGCCTCCACTTCCCCAGCTGTCCAACTGCCTCAGGAACACACTTCTAGGGAGTGTGGGTCTGGCAGGCAGAACGGCCCGAGTGAGGAGCTCGGGCCTTCAGCTGTGGACAGCTTTCCCACTGCCAAGCCTTGGAGGAGTTCGTGGAGGCTGGGGCCTGCAGCGTTTTCCATCAGAGAGCACTGGGTGCCCAAAGCCTCCCCTGTGGCTTGCGAGCCCCTTCCCACCCACACGCCCTTGGCACCCACTCTGTTGCCAGAGGGAAATCCTAAGCAGGACTCTCTAGCTTGTGCAGCCAGTGTGCCTCCTGCTTGGAAGTGGCCTCTGAAACTCATTTGGAGGGAGGCTTCTCCCATGCTTGTCAGCCAGCACGTGGTGCCATCGCTCCACCAGGGAACACTCTGCTTTGCCTTCAGCCATGGCTCGCTCTGCTGAGCTCTCTCTGCCTCAAGCAGAAACCCCAGTGTGCGTCCAGCCTCCAGAAAGCAGAGTGCCTTTGCCTGAGCACTGCTTTGCAGGGGCAGCACCCTGAAGGCCTCCTAGGGCCTTCTCTGCCCTAACCCAGTCATGCCATTCGGCCCATGCGGGGAGCAACGTTCACCCTTGGCAGGGCTCAGCGTGTGGGCTGTGTGTGGTTTCATGGCTGGGAAAGGGCAGATCCTGAAGCTGGGTGCCCTCCTGTGAATGGGGCCTGGCGGGCAGAGCCGGCATTCCCGGGTGGGGATGGAGGAGATCTGGGGCCTTCAAGCTGCATGCACATCCCCTGTCTGGCTGCCCCTCTTGCTTCTTCTCTGCTGCCAAGCCTCTCACACCACACGTGCGTCTCATTGGAAGGAGCAGGCTGCTTGCCATTCTTGGGCAGGGAATCATCCCACACGGCCTCGTTTCCTCGCAGGGGAGTGCACACTGACCCAGAGCCTCCAGAGGAGCTGTAGGCTCTCCAGCCACAAAGGCCTGTAGCTGAGTCCATGACAGCCTGCTGCATGGAGGGCTTCTCTGGGAGAGTGCCCTGCTTCCCTGGCAGGGGCTCCTTCTCACACTGCTTTCCGTGGGGAAACACTGCGTGTGCCAGGGGTCTCCTGTGTGCACAAAATCTCTCTCCAGTGCCTGAGGTGCAGGGAATCCTCTTTGGACACAGAGCAGTGTTCTAGGCAGACCTCCCATGCTGGGAGAGCCTCCACTAACCCAGCTGTCCAACTGCCTCAGGAACACACTTCTAGGGAGTGTGGGTCTGGCAGGCAGAACGGCCCGAGTGAGGAGCTCGGGCCTTCAGCTGTGGACAGCTTTCCCACTGCCAAGCCTTGGAGGAGTTCGTGGAGGCTGGGGCCTGCAGCGTTTTCCATCAGAGAGCACTGGGTGCCCAAAGCCTCCCCTGTGGCTTGCGAGCCCCTTCCCACCCACACGCCCTTGGCACCCACTCTGTTGCCAGAGGGAAATCCTAAGCAGGACTCTCTAGCTTGTGCAGCCAGTGTGCCTCCTGCTTGGAAGTGGCCTCTGAAACTCATTTGGAGGGAGGCTTCTCCCATGCTTGTCAGCCAGCACATGGTGCCATCGCTTCACCAAAAAACTCTCTGCTTTGCCTTCAGCCATGGCTCTCCCTGCTGAGCTCTCTCTGCCTCAAGCAGAAACCCCAGTGTGCATCCAGCCTCCAGAAAGCAGAGTGTCTTTGCCTGAGCACTGCTTTGCTGGGGCAGCACCCTAAAGGCCTCCTAGGGCCTTCTCTGCCCTAACCCAGGCGTGCCATTCGGCCCATGCGGGGAGCAACGTTCACCCTTGGCAGGGCTCAGCGTGTGGGCTGTGTGTGGTTTCATGGCTGGGAAAGGGCAGATCCTGAAGCTGGGTGCCCTCCTGTGAATGGGGCCTGGCGGGCAGAGCCGGCATTCCCGGGGGGAATGGAAGAGATCTGGGGCCTTCAAGCTGCATGCACATCCCCTGTCTGGCTGCCCCTCTTGCTTCTTCTCTGCTGCCAAGCCTCTCACACCACACGTGCGTCTCATTGGAAGGAGCAGGCTGCTTGCCATTCTTGGGCAGGGAATCATCCCACACGGCCTCGTTTCCTCGCAGGGGAGTGCACACTGACCCAGAGCCTCCAGAGGAGCTGTAGGCTCTCCAGCCACAAAGGCCTGTAGCTGAGTCCATGACAGCCTGCTGCATGGAGGGCTTCTATGGGAGAGTGCCCTGCTTCCCTGGCAGGGGCTCCTTCTCACACTGCTTTCCGTGGGGAAACACTGCGTGTGCCAGGGGTCTCCTGTGTGCACAAAATCTCTCCCCAGTGCCTGAGGTGCAGGGAATCCTCTTTGGACACAGAGCAGTGTTCTAGGCAGACCTCCCATGCTGGGAGAGCCTCCACTTCCCCAGCTGTCCAACTGCCTCAGGAACACACTTCTAGGGATTGTGGGTCTGGCAGGCAGAACGGCCTGAGTGAGGAGCTCGGGCCTTCAGCTGTGGACAGCTTTCCCACTGCCAAGCCTTGGAGGAGTTCGTGGAGGCTGGGGCCTGCAGCGTTTTCCATCAGAGAGCACTGGGTGCCCAAAGCCTCCCCTGTGGCTTGCGAGCCCCTTCCCACCCACACGCCCTTGGCACCCACTCTGTTGCCAGAGGGAAATCCTAAGCAGGACTCTCTAGCTTGTGCAGCCAGTGTGCCTCCTGCTTGGAAGTGGCCTCTGAAACTCATTTGGAGGGAGGCTTCTCCCATGCTTGTCAGCCAGCACATGGTGCCATCGCTCCACCAAAAAACTCTCTGCTTTGCCTTCAGCCATGGCTCTCCCTGCTGAGCTCTCTCTGCCTCAAGCAGAAACCCCAGTGTGCGTCCAGCCTCCAGAAAGCAGAGTGCCTTTGCCTGAGCACTGCTTTGCTGGGGCAGCACCATGAAGGCCTCCTAGGGCCTTCTCTGCCCTAACCCAGGCGTGCCATTCGGCCCATGCGGGGAGCAACGTTCACCCTTGGCAGGGCTCAGCGTGTGGGCTGTGTGTGGTTTCATGGCTGGGAAAGGGCAGATCCTGAAGCTGGGTGCCCTCCTGTGAATGGGGCCTGGCGGGCAGAGCCGGCATTCCCGGGTGGGGATGGAGGAGATCTGGGGCCTTCAAGCTGCATGCACATCCCCTGTCTGGCTGCCCCTCTTGCTTCTTCTCTGCTGCCAAGCCTCTCACACCACACGTGCGTCTCACTGGAAGGAGCATGCTGCTTGCCAGTCTTGGGCAGGGAATCATCCCACACGCCTCGTTACCTCGCAGGGGAGTGCACACTGACCCAGAGCCTCCAGAGGAGCTGCAGTCTCTCCAGCCACAAAGGCCTGTAGCCTAGTCCATGACGGCCTGTTGCATGGAGGGCTTCTATGGGAGAGGGCCATGCTTCCCTGGCAGGGGCTCCTTCTCACACTGCTTTCCATGGGGAAACACTGCATGTGCCAGGGATCTCCTGTGTGCACAAAATCTCTCCCCAGTGCCTGAGGTGCAGGGAATCCTCTTCGGACACAGAGCAATGTTCTAGGCAGAGCTCCCATGCTGGGAGAGCTGCCACTGCCCCGACTGTCCAACTGCCTCAGGAACACACTTCTAGGGAGTGTGGGTCTGGCAGGCAGAATGGTCCGAGTGAGGAGCTCGGGCCTTCGGCTGTGGACAGCTTTCCCACTGCCAAGCCTTGGAGGAGTTCGTGGAGGCTGGGGCCTGCAGCGTTTTCCATCGCAGAGCACTGGGTGCCCAAAGCCTCCCCTGTGGCTTGCAAGCCCCTTCCCACCCACAGGCCCTTGGCACCCACTCTGTTGCCAGAGGGAAGTCCTAAGCAGGACTCTCGAGCTTGTGCATCCAGAGTGCCTCCTGCTTGGAAATGGCCTCAGGAACTCCTTGGGAGTGAGGCTGCTCCCATGCTTGTCAGCCAGCAGATGGTGCCATCGCTCCACCAAAAAACTCTCTGCTTTGCCTTCAGCCAAGGCTCGCCCTGCTGAGCTCTCTCTGCCTCAAGCAGAGACTCCAGGGTGCGTCCAGCCTACAGAAAGCAGAGTGCCTTTGCCTGAGCACTGCTTTGCTGGGGCAGCACCCTGAAGGCCTCCTAGGGCCTTCTCTGCCCTAACCCAGGCGTGCCATTCGGCCCATGCGGGGAGCAAAGTTCCCCCTTGGCAGGGCTCAGCGTGTGGCCTGGGTGTGCTTTCACGGCTGGGAAAGGGCAGATCCTGAAGCTGGGTGCCCTCCTGTGAATGGGGCCTGGCGGGCAGAGCCGGCATTCCCGGGTGGGGATGGAGGAGATCTGGGGCCTTCAAGCTGCATGCACATCCCCTGTCTGGCTGCCCCTCTTGCTTTTTCTCTGCTGCCAAGCCTCTCACATCACACGTGGGTCTCATTGGAAGGAGCAGGCTGCTTGCCATTCTTGGGCAGGGAATCATCCCACACGGCCTCGTTTCCTCGCAGGGGAGTGCACACTGACCCAGAGCCTCCAGAGGAGCTGTAGGCTCTCCAGCCACAAAGGCCTGTAGCTGAGTCCATGACAGCCTGCTGCATGGAGGGCTTCTCTGGGAGAGTGCCCTGCTTCCCTGGCAGGGGCTCCTTCTCACACTGCTTTCCGTGGGGAAACACTGCGTGTGCCAGGGGTCTCCTGTGTGCACAAAATCTCTCTCCAGTGCCTGAGGTGCAGGGAATCCTCTTTGGACACAGAGCAGTGTTCTAGGCAGACCTCCCATGCTGGGAGAGCCTCCACTAACCCAGCTGTCCAACTGCCTCAGGAACACACTTCTAGGGAGTGTGGGTCTGGCAGGCAGAACGGCCCGAGTGAGGAGCTCGGGCCTTCAGCTGTGGACAGCTTTCCCACTGCCAAGCCTTGGAGGAGTTCGTGGAGGCTGGGGCCTGCAGCGTTTTCCATCAGAGAGCACTGGGTGCCCAAAGCCTCCCCTGTGGCTTGCGAGCCCCTTCCCACCCACACGCCCTTGGCACCCACTCTGTTGCCAGAGGGAAATCCTAAGCAGGACTCTCTAGCTTGTGCAGCCAGTGTGCCTCCTGCTTGGAAGTGGCCTCTGAAACTCATTTGGAGGGAGGCTTCTCCCATGCTTGTCAGCCAGCACATGGTGCCATCGCTCCACCAAAAAACTCTCTGCTTTGCCTTCAGCCATGGCTCTCCCTGCTGAGCTCTCTCTGCCTCAAGCAGAAACCCCAGTGTGCGTCCAGCCTCCAGAAAGCAGAGTGCCTTTGCCTGAGCACTGCTTTGCTGGGGCAGCACCATGAAGGCCTCCTAGGGCCTTCTCTGCCCTAACCCAGGCGTGCCATTCGGCCCATGCGGGGAGCAACGTTCACCCTTGGCAGGGCTCAGCGTGTGGGCTGTGTGTGGTTTCATGGCTGGGAAAGGGCAGATCCTGAAGCTGGGTGCCCTCCTGTGAATGGGGCCTGGCGGGCAGAGCCGGCATTCCCGGGTGGGGATGGAGGAGATCTGGGGCCTTCAAGCTGCATGCACATCCCCTGTCTGGCTGCCCCTCTTGCTTCTTCTCTGCTGCCAAGCCTCTCACACCACACGTGCGTCTCACTGGAAGGAGCATGCTGCTTGCCAGTCTTGGGCAGGGAATCATCCCACACGCCTCGTTACCTCGCAGGGGAGTGCACACTGACCCAGAGCCTCCAGAGGAGCTGCAGTCTCTCCAGCCACAAAGGCCTGTAGCCTAGTCCATGACGGCCTGTTGCATGGAGGGCTTCTATGGGAGAGGGCCATGCTTCCCTGGCAGGGGCTCCTTCTCACACTGCTTTCCATGGGGAAACACTGCATGTGCCAGGGATCTCCTGTGTGCACAAAATCTCTCCCCAGTGCCTGAGGTGCAGGGAATCCTCTTCGGACACAGAGCAATGTTCTAGGCAGAGCTCCCATGCTGGGAGAGCTGCCACTGCCCCGACTGTCCAACTGCCTCAGGAACACACTTCTAGGGAGTGTGGGTCTGGCAGGCAGAATGGTCCGAGTGAGGAGCTCGGGCCTTCGGCTGTGGACAGCTTTCCCACTGCCAAGCCTTGGAGGAGTTCGTGGAGGCTGGGGCCTGCAGCGTTTTCCATCGCAGAGCACTGGGTGCCCAAAGCCTCCCCTGTGGCTTGCAAGCCCCTTCCCACCCACAGGCCCTTGGCACCCACTCTGTTGCCAGAGGGAAGTCCTAAGCAGGACTCTCGAGCTTGTGCATCCAGAGTGCCTCCTGCTTGGAAATGGCCTCAGGAACTCCTTGGGAGTGAGGCTGCTCCCATGCTTGTCAGCCAGCAGATGGTGCCATCGCTCCACCAAAAAACTCTCTGCTTTGCCTTCAGCCAAGGCTCGCCCTGCTGAGCTCTCTCTGCCTCAAGCAGAGACTCCAGGGTGCGTCCAGCCTACAGAAAGCAGAGTGCCTTTGCCTGAGCACTGCTTTGCTGGGGCAGCACCCTGAAGGCCTCCTAGGGCCTTCTCTGCCCTAACCCAGGCGTGCCATTCGGCCCATGCGGGGAGCAAAGTTCCCCCTTGGCAGGGCTCAGCGTGTGGCCTGGGTGTGCTTTCACGGCTGGGAAAGGGCAGATCCTGAAGCTGGGTGCCCTCCTGTGAATGGGGCCTGGCGGGCAGAGCCGGCATTCCCGGGTGGGGATGGAGGAGATCTGGGGCCTTCAAGCTGCATGCACATCCCCTGTCTGGCTGCCCCTCTTGCTTTTTCTCTGCTGCCAAGCCTCTCACATCACACGTGGGTCTCATTGGAAGGAGCAGGGTGCTTGCCATTCTTGGGCAGGGAATCATCCCACACGGCCTCGTTTCCTCGCAGGGGAGTGCACACTGACCCAGAGCCTCCAGAGGAGCTGTAGGCTCTCCAGCCACAAAGGCCTGTAGCTGAGTCCATGACAGCCTGCTGCATGGAGGGCTTCTCTGGGAGAGTGCCCTGCTTCCCTGGCAGGGGCTCCTTCTCACACTGCTTTCCGTGGGGAAACACTGCGTGTGCCAGGGGTCTCCTGTGTGCACAAAATCTCTCTCCAGTGCCTGAGGTGCAGGGAATCCTCTTTGGACACAGAGCAGTGTTCTAGGCAGACCTCCCATGCTGGGAGAGCCTCCACTAACCCAGCTGTCCAACTGCCTCAGGAACACACTTCTAGGGAGTGTGGGTCTGGCAGGCAGAACGGCCCGAGTGAGGAGCTCGGGCCTTCAGCTGTGGACAGCTTTCCCACTGCCAAGCCTTGGAGGAGTTCGTGGAGGCTGGGGCCTGCAGCGTTTTCCATCAGAGAGCACTGGGTGCCCAAAGCCTCCCCTGTGGCTTGCGAGCCCCTTCCCACCCACACGCCCTTGGCACCCACTCTGTTGCCAGAGGGAAATCCTAAGCAGGACTCTCTAGCTTGTGCAGCCAGTGTGCCTCCTGCTTGGAACTGGCCTCTGAAACTCATTTGGAGGGAGGCTTCTCCCATGCTTGTCAGCCAGCACATGGTGCCATCGCTTCACCAAAAAACTCTCTGCTTTGCCTTCAGACATGGCTCTCCCTGCTGAGCTCTCTCTGCCTCAAGCAGAAACCCCAGTGTGCATCCAGCCTCCAGAAAGCAGAGTGTCTTTGCCTGAGCACTGCTTTGCTGGGGCAGCACCCTAAAGGCCTCCTAGGGCCTTCTCTGCCCTAACCCAGGCGTGCCATTCGGCCCATGCGGGGAGCAACGTTCACCCTTGGCAGGGCTCAGCGTGTGGGCTGTGTGTGGTTTCATGGCTGGGAAAGGGCAGATCCTGAAGCTGGGTGCCCTCCTGTGAATGGGGCCTGGCGGGCAGAGCCGGCATTCCCGGGGGGAATGGAGGAGATCTGGGGCCTTCAAGCTGCATGCACATCCCCTGTCTGGCTGCCCCTCTTGCTTCTTCTCTGCTGCCAAGCCTCTCACACCACACGTGCGTCTCATTGGAAGGAGCAGGCTGCTTGCCATTCTTGGGCATGGAATCATCCCACACGGCCTCGTTTCCTCGCAGGGGAGTGCACACTGACCCAGAGCCTCCAGAGGAGCTGTAGGCTCTCCAGCCACAAAGGCCTGTAGCTGAGTCCATGACAGCCTGCTGCATGGAGGGCTTCTATGGGAGAGTGCCCTGCTTCCCTGGCAGGGGCTCCTTCTCACACTGCTTTCCGTGGGGAAACACTGCGTGTGCCAGGGGTCTCCTGTGTGCACAAAATCTCTCCCCAGTGCCTGAGGTGCAGGGAATCCTCTTTGGACACAGAGCAGTGTTCTAGGCAGACCTCCCATGCTGGGAGAGCCTCCACTTCCCCAGCTGTCCAACTGCCTCAGGAACACACTTCTAGGGATTGTGGGTCTGGCAGGCAGAACGGCCTGAGTGAGGAGCTCGGGCCTTCAGCTGTGGACAGCTTTCCCACTGCCAAGCCTTGGAGGAGTTCGTGGAGGCTGGGGCCTGCAGCGTTTTCCATCAGAGAGCACTGGGTGCCCAAAGCCTCCCCTGTGGCTTGCGAGCCCCTTCCCACCCACACGCCCTTGGCACCCACTCTGTTGCCAGAGGGAAATCCTAAGCAGGACTCTCTAGCTTGTGCAGCCAGTGTGCCTCCTGCTTGGAACTGGCCTCTGAAACTAATTTGGAGGGAGGCTTCTCCCATGCTTGTCAGCCAGCACATGGTGCCATCGCTTCACCAAAAAACTCTCTGCTTTGCCTTCAGACATGGCTCTCCCTGCTGAGCTCTCTCTGCCTCAAGCAGAAACCCCAGTGTGCATCCAGCCTCCAGAAAGCAGAGTGTCTTTGCCTGAGCACTGCTTTGCTGGGGCAGCACCCTAAAGGCCTCCTAGGGCCTTCTCTGCCCTAACCCAGGCGTGCCATTCGGCCCATGCGGGGAGCAACGTTCACCCTTGGCAGGGCTCAGCGTGTGGGCTGTGTGTGGTTTCATGGCTGGGAAAGGGCAGATCCTGAAGCTGGGTGCCCTCCTGTGAATGGGGCCTGGCGGGCAGAGCCGGCATTCCCGGGGGGAATGGAGGAGATCTGGGGCCTTCAAGCTGCATGCACATCCCCTGTCTGGCTGCCCCTCTTGCTTCTTCTCTGCTGCCAAGCCTCTCACACCACACGTGCGTCTCATTGGAAGGAGCAGGCTGCTTGCCATTCTTGGGCATGGAATCATCCCACACGGCCTCGTTTCCTCGCAGGGGAGTGCACACTGACCCAGAGCCTCCAGAGGAGCTGTAGGCTCTCCAGCCACAAAGGCCTGTAGCTGAGTCCATGACAGCCTGCTGCATGGAGGGCTTCTATGGGAGAGTGCCCTGCTTCCCTGGCAGGGGCTCCTTCTCACACTGCTTTCCGTGGGGAAACACTGCGTGTGCCAGGGGTCTCCTGTGTGCACAAAATCTCTCTCCAGTGCCTGAGGTGCAGGGAATCCTCTTTGGACACAGAGCAGTGTTCTAGGCAGACCTCCCATGCTGGGAGAGCCTCCACTTCCCCAGCTGTCCAACTGCCTCAGGAACACACTTCTAGGGATTGTGGGTCTGGCAGGCAGAACGGCCTGAGTGAGGAGCTCGGGCCTTCAGCTGTGGACAGCTTTCCCACTGCCAAGCCTTGGAGGAGTTCGTGGAGGCTGGGGCCTGCAGCGTTTTCCATCAGAGAGCACTGGGTGCCCAAAGCCTCCCCTGTGGCTTGCGAGCCCCTTCCCACCCACACGCCCTTGGCACCCACTCTGTTGCCAGAGGGAAATCCTAAGCAGGACTCTCTAGCTTGTGCAGCCAGTGTGCCTCCTGCTTGGAAGTGGCCTCTGAAACTCATTTGGAGGGAGGCTTCTCCCATGCTTGTCAGCCAGCACATGGTGCCATCGCTCCACCAAAAAACTCTCTGCTTTGCCTTCAGCCATGGCTCTCCCTGCTGAGCTCTCTCTGCCTCAAGCAGAAACCCCAGTGTGCGTCCAGCCTCCAGAAAGCAGAGTGCCTTTGCCTGAGCACTGCTTTGCTGGGGCAGCACCATGAAGGCCTCCTAGGGCCTTCTCTGCCCTAACCCAGGCGTGCCATTCGGCCCATGCGGGGAGCAACGTTCACCCTTGGCAGGGCTCAGCGTGTGGGCTGTGTGTGGTTTCATGGCTGGAAAAGGGCAGATCCTGAAGCTGGGTGCCCTCCTGTGAATGGGGCCTGGCGGGCAGAGCCGGCATTCCCGGGTGGGGATGGAGGAGATCTGGGGCCTTCAAGCTGCATGCACATCCCCTGTCTGGCTGCCCCTCTTGCTTCTTCTCTGCTGCCAAGCCTCTCACACCACACGTGCGTCTCATTGGAAGGAGCAGGCTGCTTGCCATTCTTGGGCAGGGAATCATCCCACACGGCCTCGTTTCCTCGAAGGGGAGTGCACACTGACCCAGAGCCTCCAGAGGAGCTGTAGGCTCTCCAGCCACAAAGGCCTGTAGCTGAGTCCATGACAGCCTGCTGCATGGAGGGCTTCTATGGGAGAGTGCCCTGCTTCCCTGGCAGGGGCTCCTTCTCACACTGCTTTCCGTGGGGAAACACTGCGTGTGCCAGGGGTCTCCTGTGTGCACAAAATCTCTCCCCAGTGCCTGAGGTGCAGGGAATCCTCTTTGGACACAGAGCAGTGTTCTAGGCAGACCTCCCATGCTGGGAGAGCCTCCACTAACCCAGCTGTCCAACTGCCTCAGGAACACACTTCTAGGGAGTGTGGGTCTGGCAGGCAGAACGGCCCGAGTGAGGAGCTCGGGCCTTCAGCTGTGGACAGCTTTCCCACTGCCAAGCCTTGGAGGAGTTCGTGGAGGCTGGGGCCTGCAGCGTTTTCCATCAGAGAGCACTGGGTGCCCAAAGCCTCCCCTGTGGCTTGCGAGCCCCTTCCCACCCACACGCCCTTGGCACCCACTCTGTTGCCAGAGGGAAATCCTAAGCAGGACTCTCTAGCTTGTGCAGCCAGTGTGCCTCCTGCTTGGAAGTGGCCTCTGAAACTCATTTGGAGGGAGGCTTCTCCCATGCTTGTCAGCCAGCACATGGTGCCATCGCTCCACCAAAAAACTCTCTGCTTTGCCTTCAGCCATGGCTCTCCCTGCTGAGCTCTCTCTGCCTCAAGCAGAAACCCCAGTGTGCATCCAGCCTCCAGAAAGCAGAGTGTCTTTGCCTGAGCACTGCTTTGCTGGGGCAGCACCCTGAAGGCCTCCTAGGGCCTTCTCTGCCCTAACCCAGGCGTGCCATTCGGCCCATGCGGGGAGCAACGTTCACCCTTGGCAGGGCTCAGCGTGTGGGCTGTGTGTGGTTTCATGGCTGGGAAAGGGCAGATCCTGAAGCTGGGTGCCCTCCTGTGAATGGGGCCTGGCGGGCAGAGCCGGCATTCCCGGGTGGGGATGGAGGAGATCTGGGGCCTTCAAGCTGCATGCACATCCCCTGTCTGGCTGCCCCTCTTGCTTCTTCTCTGCTGCCAAGCCTCTCACACCACACGTGCGTCTCACTGGAAGGAGCATGCTGCTTGCCAGTCTTGGGCAGGGAATCATCCCACACGCCTCGTTACCTCGCAGGGGAGTGCACACTGACCCAGAGCCTCCAGAGGAGCTGCAGTCTCTCCAGCCACAAAGGCCTGTAGCCTAGTCCATGACGGCCTGTTGCATGGAGGGCTTCTATGGGAGAGGGCCATGCTTCCCTGGCAGGGGCTCCTTCTCACACTGCTTTCCATGGGGAAACACTGCATGTGCCAGGGATCTCCTGTGTGCACAAAATCTCTCCCCAGTGCCTGAGGTGCAGGGAATCCTCTTCGGACACAGAGCAATGTTCTAGGCAGAGCTCCCATGCTGGGAGAGCTGCCACTGCCCCGACTGTCCAACTGCCTCAGGAACACACTTCTAGGGAGTGTGGGTCTGGCAGGCAGAATGGTCCGAGTGAGGAGCTCGGGCCTTCGGCTGTGGACAGCTTTCCCACTGCCAAGCCTTGGAGGAGTTCGTGGAGGCTGGGGCCTGCAGCGTTTTCCATCGCAGAGCACTGGGTGCCCAAAGCCTCCCCTGTGGCTTGCAAGCCCCTTCCCACCCACAGGCCCTTGGCACCCACTCTGTTGCCAGAGGGAAGTCCTAAGCAGGACTCTCGAGCTTGTGCATCCAGAGTGCCTCCTGCTTGGAAATGGCCTCAGGAACTCCTTGGGAGTGAGGCTGCTCCCATGCTTGTCAGCCAGCAGATGGTGCCATCGCTCCACCAAAAAACTCTCTGCTTTGCCTTCAGCCAAGGCTCGCCCTGCTGAGCTCTCTCTGCCTCAAGCAGAGACTCCAGGGTGCGTCCAGCCTACAGAAAGCAGAGTGCCTTTGCCTGAGCACTGCTTTGCTGGGGCAGCACCCTGAAGGCCTCCTAGGGCCTTCTCTGCCCTAACCCAGGCGTGCCATTCGGCCCATGCGGGGAGCAAAGTTCCCCCTTGGCAGGGCTCAGCGTGTGGCCTGGCTGTGCTTTCACGGCTGGGAAAGGGCAGATCCTGAAGCTGGGTGCCCTCCTGTGAATGGGGCCTGGCGGGCAGAGCCGGCATTCCCGGGTGGGGATGGAGGAGATCTGGGGCCTTCAAGCTGCATGCACATCCCCTGTCTGGCTGCCCCTCTTGCTTCTTCTCTGCTGCCAAGCCTCTCACACCACACGTGCGTCTCACTGGAAGGAGCATGCTGCTTGCCAGTCTTGGGCAGGGAATCATCCCACACGCCTCGTTACCTCGCAGGGGAGTGCACACTGACCCAGAGCCTCCAGAGGAACTGCAGTCTCTCCAGCCACAAAGGCCTGTAGCCCAGTCCATGACGGCCTGTTGCATGGAGGGCTTCTATGGGAGAGGGCCATGCTTCCCTGGCAGGGGCTCCTTCTCACACTGCTTTCCATGGGGAAACACTGCATGTGCCAGGGATCTCCTGTGTGCACAAAATCTCTCCCCAGTGCCTGAGGTGCAGGGAATCCTCTTCGGACACAGAGCAATGTTCTAGGCAGAGCTCCCATGCTGGGAGAGCTGCCACTGCCCCGACTGTCCAACTGCCTCAGGAACACACTTCTAGGGAGTGTGGGTCTGGCAGGCAGAATGGTCCGAGTGAGGAGCTCGGGCCTTCAGCTGTGGACAGCTTTCCCACTGCCAAGCCTTGGAGGAGTTCGTGGAGGCTGGGGCCTGCAGCGTTTTCCATCGCAGAGCACTGGGTGCCCAAAGCCTCCCCTGTGGCTTGCAAGCCCCTTCCCACCCACAGGCCCTTGGCACCCACTCTGTTGCCAGAGGGAAGTCCTAAGCAGGACTCTCGAGCTTGTGCATCCAGAGTGCCTCCTGCTTGGAAATGGCCTCAGGAACTCCTTGGGAGTGAGGCTGCTCCCATGCTTGTCAGCCAGCAGATGGTGCCATCGCTCCACCAAAAAACTCTCTGCTTTGCCTTCAGCCAAGGCTCGCCCTGCTGAGCTCTCTCTGCCTCAAGCAGAGACTCCAGGGTGCGTCCAGCCTACAGAAAGCAGAGTGCCTTTGCCTGAGCACTGCTTTGCTGGGGCAGCACCCTGAAGGCCTCCTAGGGCCTTCTCTGCCCTAACCCAGGCGTGCCATTCGGCCCATGCGGGGAGCAAAGTTCCCCCTTGGCAGGGCTCAGCGTGTGGCCTGGGTGTGCTTTCACGGCTGGGAAAGGGCAGATCCTGAAGCTGGGTGCCCTCCTGTGAATGGGGCCTGGCGGGCAGAGCCGGCATTCCCGGGTGGGGATGGAGGAGATCTGGGGCCTTCAAGCTGCATGCACATCCCCTGTCTGGCTGCCCCTCTTGCTTTTTCTCTGCTGCCAAGCCTCTCACATCACACGTGGGTCTCATTGGAAGGAGCAGGCTGCTTGCCATTCTTGGGCAGGGAATCATCCCACACGGCCTCGTTTCCTCGCAGGGGAGTGCACACTGACCCAGAGCCTCCAGAGGAGCTGTAGGCTCTCCAGCCACAAAGGCCTGTAGCTGAGTCCATGACAGCCTGCTGCATGGAGGGCTTCTATGGGAGAGGGCCCTGCTTCCCTGGCAGGGGCTCCTTCTCACACTGCTTTCCGTGGGGAAACACTGCGTGTGCCAGGGGTCTCCTGTGTGCACAAAATCTCTCCCCAGTGCCTGAGGTGCAGGGAATCCTCTTTGGACACAGAGCAGTGTTCTAGGCAGACCTCCCATGCTGGGAGAGCCTCCACTTCCCCAGCTGTCCAACTGCCTCAGGAACACACTTCTAGGGAGTGTGGGTCTGGCAGGCAGAACGGCCCGAGTGAGGAGCTCGGGCCTTCAGCTGTGGACAGCTTTCCCACTGCCAAGCCTTGGAGGAGTTCGTGGAGGCTGGGGCCTGCAGCGTTTTCCATCGCAGAGCACTGGGTGCCCAAAGCCTCCCCTGTGGCTTGCAAGCCCCTTCCCACCCACAGGCCCTTGGCACCCACTCTGTTGCCAGAGGGAAGTCCTAAGCAGGACTCTCGAGCTTGTGCATCCAGAGTGCCTCCTGCTTGGAAATGGCCTCAGGAACTCCTTGGGAGTGAGGCTGCTCCCATGCTTGTCAGCCAGCAGATGGTGCCATCGCTCCACCAAAAAACTCTCTGCTTTGCCTTCAGCCAAGGCTCGCCCTGCTGAGCTCTCTCTGCCTCAAGCAGAGACTCCAGGGTGCGTCCAGCCTACAGAAAGCAGAGTGCCTTTGCCTGAGCACTGCTTTGCTGGGGCAGCACCCTGAAGGCCTCCTAGGGCCTTCTCTGCCCTAACCCAGGCGTGCCATTCGGCCCATGCGGGGAGCAAAGTTCCCCCTTGGCAGGGCTCAGCGTGTGGCCTGGGTGTGCTTTCACGGCTGGGAAAGGGCAGATCCTGAAGCTGGGTGCCCTCCTGTGAATGGGGCCTGGCGGGCAGAGCCGGCATTCCCGGGTGGGGATGGAGGAGATCTGGGGCCTTCAAGCTGCATGCACATCCCCTGTCTGGCTGCCCCTCTTGCTTTTTCTCTGCTGCCAAGCCTCTCACATCACACGTGGGTCTCATTGGAAGGAGCAGGCTGCTTGCCATTCTTGGGCAGGGAATCATCCCACACGGCCTCGTTTCCTCGCAGGGGAGTGCACACTGACCCAGAGCCTCCAGAGGAGCTGTAGGCTCTCCAGCCACAAAGGCCTGTAGCTGAGTCCATGACAGCCTGCTGCATGGAGGGCTTCTATGGGAGAGGGCCCTGCTTCCCTGGCAGGGGCTCCTTCTCACACTGCTTTCCGTGGGGAAACACTGCGTGTGCCAGGGGTCTCCTGTGTGCACAAAATCTCTCCCCAGTGCCTGAGGTGCAGGGAATCCTCTTTGGACACAGAGCAGTGTTCTAGGCAGACCTCCCATGCTGGGAGAGCCTCCACTTCCCCAGCTGTCCAACTGCCTCAGGAACACACTTCTAGGGAGTGTGGGTCTGGCAGGCAGAACGGCCCGAGTGAGGAGCTCGGGCCTTCAGCTGTGGACAGCTTTCCCACTGCCAAGCCTTGGAGGAGTTCGTGGAGGCTGGGGCCTGCAGCGTTTTCCATCAGAGAGCACTGGGTGCCCAAAGCCTCCCCTGTGGCTTGCGAGCCCCTTCCCACCCACACGCCCTTGGCACCCACTCTGTTGCCAGAGGGAAATCCTAAGCAGGACTCTCTAGCTTGTGCAGCCAGTGTGCCTCCTGCTTGGAAGTGGCCTCTGAAACTCATTTGGAGGGAGGCTTCTCCCATGCTTGTCAGCCAGCACGTGGTGCCATCGCTCCACCAGGGAACACTCTGCTTTGCCTTCAGCCATGGCTCGCTCTGCTGAGCTCTCTCTGCCTCAAGCAGAAACCCCAGTGTGCATCCAGCCTCCAGAAAGCAGAGTGCCTTTGCCTGAGCACTGCTTTGCAGGGGCAGCACCCTGAAGGCCTCCTAGGGCCTTCTCTGCCCTAACCCAGTCGTGCCATTCGGCCCATGCGGGGAGCAACGTTCACCCTTGGCAGGGCTCAGCGTGTGGGCTGTGTGTGGTTTCATGGCTGGGAAAGGGCAGATCCTGAAGCTGGGTGCCCTCCTGTGAATGGGGCCTGGCGGGCAGAGCCGGCATTCCCGGGTGGGGATGGAGGAGATCTGGGGCCTTCAAGCTGCATGCACATCCCCTGTCTGGCTGCCCCTCTTGCTTCTTCTCTGCTGCCAAGCCTCTCACACCACACGTGCGTCTCATTGGAAGGAGCAGGCTGCTTGCCATTCTTGGGCAGGGAATCATCCCACACGGCCTCGTTTCCTCGCAGGGGAGTGCACACTGACCCAGAGCCTCCAGAGGAGCTGTAGGCTCTCCAGCCACAAAGGCCTGTAGCTGAGTCCATGACAGCCTGCTGCATGGAGGGCTTCTCTGGGAGAGTGCCCTGCTTCCCTGGCAGGGGCTCCTTCTCACACTGCTTTCCGTGGGGAAACACTGCGTGTGCCAGGGGTCTCCTGTGTGCACAAAATCTCTCTCCAGTGCCTGAGGTGCAGGGAATCCTCTTTGGACACAGAGCAGTGTTCTAGGCAGACCTCCCATGCTGGGAGAGCCTCCACTTCCCCAGCTGTCCAACTGCCTCAGGAACACACTTCTAGGGAGTGTGGGTCTGGCAGGCAGAACGGCCCGAGTGAGGAGCTCGGGCCTTCAGCTCTGGACAGCTTTCCCTCTGCCAAGCCTTGGAGGAGTTCGTGGAGGCTGGGGCCTGCAGCGTTTTCCATCAGAGAGCACTGGGTGCCCAAAGCCTCCCCTGTGGCTTGCGAGCCCCTTCCCACCCACACGCCCTTGGCACCCACTCTGTTGCCAGAGGGAAATCCTAAGCAGGACTCTCTAGCTTGTGCAGCCAGTGTGCCTCCTGCTTGGAACTGGCCTCTGAAACTCATTTGGAGGGAGGCTTCTCCCATGCTTGTCAGCCAGCACATGGTGCCATCGCTCCACCAGGGAACACTCTGCTTTGCCTTCAGCCATGGCTCTCCCTGCTGAGCTCTCTCTGCCTCAAGCAGAAACCCCAGTGTGCATCCAGCCTCCAGAAAGCAGAGTGTCTTTGCCTGAGCACTGCTTTGCTGGGGCAGCACCCTGAAGGCCTCCTAGGGCCTTCTCTGCCCTAACCCAGGCGTGCCATTCGGCCCATGCGGGGAGCAAAGTTCCCCCTTGGCAGGGCTCAGCGTGTGGGCTGTGTGTGCTTTCACGGCTGGGAAAGGGCAGATCCTGAAGCTGGGTGCCCTCCTGTGAATGGGGCCTGGCGGGCAGAGCCGGCATTCCCGGGTGGGGATGGAGGAGATCTGGGGCCTTCAAGCTGCATGCACATCCCCTGTCTGGCTGCCCCTCTTGCTTCTTCTCTGCTGCCAAGCCTCTCACACCACACGTGCGTCTCACTGGAAGGAGCATGCTGCTTGCCAGTCTTGGGCAGGGAATCATCCCACACGCCTCGTTACCTCGCAGGGGAGTGCACACTGACCCAGAGCCTCCAGAGGAACTGCAGTCTCTCCAGCCACAAAGGCCTGTAGCCTAGTCCATGACGGCCTGTTGCATGGAGGGCTTCTATGGGAGAGGGCCATGCTTCCCTGGCAGGGGCTCCTTCTCACACTGCTTTCCATGGGGAAACACTGCATGTGCCAGGGATCTCCTGTGTGCACAAAATCTCTCCCCAGTGCCTGAGGTGCAGGGAATCCTCTTCGGACACAGAGCAATGTTCTAGGCAGAGCTCCCATGCTGGGAGAGCTGCCACTGCCCCGACTGTCCAACTGCCTCAGGAACACACTTCTAGGGAGTGTGGGTCTGGCAGGCAGAATGGTCCGAGTGAGGAGCTCGGGCCTTCAGCTGTGGACAGCTTTCCCACTGCCAAGCCTTGGAGGAGTTCGTGGAGGCTGGGGCCTGCAGCGTTTTCCATCGCAGAGCACTGGGTACCCAAAGCCTCCCCTGTGGCTTGCAAGCCCCTTCCCACCCACAGGCCCTTGGCACCCACTCTGTTGCCAGAGGGAAGTCCTAAGCAGGACTCTCGAGCTTGTGCATCCAGAGTGCCTCCTGCTTGGAAATGGCCTCAGGAACTCCTTGGGAGTGAGGCTGCTCCCATGCTTGTCAGCCAGCAGATGGTGCCATCGCTCCACCAAAAAACTCTCTGCTTTGCCTTCAGCCAAGGCTCGCCCTGCTGAGCTCTCTCTGCCTCAAGCAGAGACTCCAGGGTGCGTCCAGCCTACAGAAAGCAGAGTGCCTTTGCCTGAGCACTGCTTTGCTGGGGCAGCACCCTGAAGGCCTCCTAGGGCCTTCTCTGCCCTAACCCAGGCGTGCCATTCGGCCCATGCGGGGAGCAAAGCTCCCCCTTGGCAGGGCTCAGCGTGTGGCCTGGCTGTGCTTTCACGGCTGGGAAAGGGCAGATCCTGAAGCTGGGTGCCCTCCTGTGAATGGGGCCTGGCGGGCAGAGCCGGCATTCCCGGGTGGGGATGGAGGAGATCTGGGGCCTTCAAGCTGCATGCACATCCCCTGTCTGGCTGCCCCTCTTGCTTTTTCTCTGCTGCCAAGCCTCTCACATCACACGTGGGTCTCATTGGAAGGAGCAGGCTGCTTGCCATTCTTGGGCAGGGAATCATCCCACACGGCCTCGTTTCCTCGCAGGGGAGTGCACACTGACCCAGAGCCTCCAGAGGAGCTGTAGGCTCTCCAGCCACAAAGGCCTGTAGCTGAGTCCATGACAGCCTGCTGCATGGAGGGCTTCTATGGGAGAGGGCCCTGCTTCCCTGGCAGGGGCTCCTTCTCACACTGCTTTCCGTGGGGAAACACTGCGTGTGCCAGGGGTCTCCTGTGTGCACAAAATCTCTCCCCAGTGCCTGAGGTGCAGGGAATCCTCTTTGGACACAGAGCAGTGTTCTAGGCAGACCTCCCATGCTGGGAGAGCCTCCACTTCCCCAGCTGTCCAACTGCCTCAGGAACACACTTCTAGGGAGTGTGGGTCTGGCAGGCAGAACGGCCCGAGTGAGGAGCTCGGGCCTTCAGCTGTGGACAGCTTTCCCACTGCCAAGCCTTGGAGGAGTTCGTGGAGGCTGGGGCCTGCAGCGTTTTCCATCGCAGAGCACTGGGTGCCCAAAGCCTCCCCTGTGGCTTACAAGCCCCTTCCCACCCACAGGCCCTTGGCACCCACTCTGTTGCCAGAGGGAAGTCCTAAGCAGGACTCTCGAGCTTGTGCATCCAGAGTGCCTCCTGCTTGGAAATGGCCTCAGGAACTCCTTGGGAGTGAGGCTGCTCCCATGCTTGTCAGCCAGCAGATGGTGCCATCGCTCCACCAAAAAACTCTCTGCTTTGCCTTCAGCCAAGGCTCGCCCTGCTGAGCTCTCTCTGCCTCAAGCAGAGACTCCAGGGTGCGTCCAGCCTACAGAAAGCAGAGTGCCTTTGCCTGAGCACTGCTTTGCTGGGGCAGCACCCTGAAGGCCTCCTAGGGCCTTCTCTGCCCTAACCCAGGCGTGCCATTCGGCCCATGCGGGGAGCAAAGTTCCCCCTTGGCAGGGCTCAGCGTGTGGCCTGGGTGTGCTTTCACGGCTGGGAAAGGGCAGATCCTGAAGCTGGGTGCCCTCCTGTGAATGGGGCCTGGCGGGCAGAGCCGGCATTCCCGGGTGGGGATGGAGGAGATCTGGGGCCTTCAAGCTGCATGCACATCCCCTGTCTGGCTGCCCCTCTTGCTTTTTCTCTGCTGCCAAGCCTCTCACATCACACGTGGGTCTCATTGGAAGGAGCAGGCTGCTTGCCATTCTTGGGCAGGGAATCATCCCACACGGCCTCGTTTCCTCGCAGGGGAGTGCACACTGACCCAGAGCCTCCAGAGGAGCTGTAGGCTCTCCAGCCACAAAGGCCTGTAGCTGAGTCCATGACAGCCTGCTGCATGGAGGGCTTCTATGGGAGAGGGCCCTGCTTCCCTGGCAGGGGCTCCTTCTCACACTGCTTTCCGTGGGGAAACACTGCGTGTGCCAGGGGTCTCCTGTGTGCACAAAATCTCTCCCCAGTGCCTGAGGTGCAGGGAATCCTCTTTGGACACAGAGCAGTGTTCTAGGCAGACCTCCCATGCTGGGAGAGCCTCCACTTCCCCAGCTGTCCAACTGCCTCAGGAACACACTTCTAGGGAGTGTGGGTCTGGCAGGCAGAACGGCCCGAGTGAGGAGCTCGGGCCTTCAGCTGTGGACAGCTTTCCCACTGCCAAGCCTTGGAGGAGTTCGTGGAGGCTGGGGCCTGCAGCGTTTTCCATCAGAGAGCACTGGGTGCCCAAAGCCTCCCCTGTGGCTTGCGAGCCCCTTCCCACCCACACGCCCTTGGCACCCACTCTGTTGCCAGAGGGAAATCCTAAGCAGGACTCTCTAGCTTGTGCAGCCAGTGTGCCTCCTGCTTGGAAGTGGCCTCTGAAACTCATTTGGAGGGAGGCTTCTCCCATGCTTGTCAGCCAGCACGTGGTGCCATCGCTCCACCAGGGAACACTCTGCTTTGCCTTCAGCCATGGCTCGCTCTGCTGAGCTCTCTCTGCCTCAAGCAGAAACCCCAGTGTGCATCCAGCCTCCAGAAAGCAGAGTGCCTTTGCCTGAGCACTGCTTTGCAGGGGCAGCACCCTGAAGGCCTCCTAGGGCCTTCTCTGCCCTAACCCAGGCGTGCCATTCGGCCCATGCGGGGAGCAACGTTCACCCTTGGCAGGGCTCAGCGTGTGGGCTGTGTGTGGTTTCATGGCTGGGAAAGGGCAGATCCTGAAGCTGGGTGCCCTCCTGTGAATGGGGCCTGGCGGGCAGAGCCGGCATTCCCGGGTGGGGATGGAGGAGATCTGGGGCCTTCAAGCTGCATGCACATCCCCTGTCTGGCTGCCCCTCTTGCTTCTTCTCTGCTGCCAAGCCTCTCACACCACACGTGCGTCTCATTGGAAGGAGCAGGCTGCTTGCCATTCTTGGGCAGGGAATCATCCCACACGGCCTCGTTTCCTCGAAGGGGAGTGCACACTGACCCAGAGCCTCCAGAGGAGCTGTAGGCTCTCCAGCCACAAAGGCCTGTAGCTGAGTCCATGACAGCCTGCTGCATGGAGGGCTTCTATGGGAGAGTGCCCTGCTTCCCTGGCAGGGGCTCCTTCTCACACTGCTTTCCGTGGGGAAACACTGCGTGTGCCAGGGGTCTCCTGTGTGCACAAAATCTCTCTCCAGTGCCTGAGGTGCAGGGAATCCTCTTTGGACACAGAGCAGTGTTCTAGGCAGACCTCCCATGCTGGGAGAGCCTCCACTTCCCCAGCTGTCCAACTGCCTCAGGAACACACTTCTAGGGAGTGTGGGTCTGGCAGGCAGAACGGCCCGAGTGAGGAGCTCGGGCCTTCAGCTGTGGACAGCTTTCCCTCTGCCAAGCCTTGGAGGAGTTCGTGGAGGCTGGGGCCTGCAGCGTTTTCCATCAGAGAGCACTGGGTGCCCAAAGCCTCCCCTGTGGCTTGCGAGCCCCTTCCCACCCACACGCCCTTGGCACCCACTCTGTTGCCAGAGGGAAATCCTAAGCAGGACTCTCTAGCTTGTGCAGCCAGTGTGCCTCCTGCTTGGAACTGGCCTCTGAAACTCATTTGGAGGGAGGCTTCTCCCATGCTTGTCAGCCAGCACATGGTGCCATCGCTTCACCAAAAAACTCTCTGCTTTGCCTTCAGCCATGGCTCTCCCTGCTGAGCTCTCTCTGCCTCAAGCAGAAACCCCAGTGTGCATCCAGCCTCCAGAAAGCAGAGTGTCTTTGCCTGAGCACTGCTTTGCTGGGGCAGCACCATGAAGGCCTCCTAGGGCCTTCTCTGCCCTAACCCAGGCGTGCCATTCGGCCCATGCGGGGAGCAAAGTTCCCCCTTGGCAGGGCTCAGCGTGTGGCCTGGGTGTGCTTTCACGGCTGGGAAAGGGCAGATCCTGAAGCTGGGTGCCCTCCTGTGAATGGGGCCTGGCGGGCAGAGCCGGCATTCCCGGGTGGGGATGGAGGAGATCTGGGGCCTTCAAGCTGCATGCACATCCCCTGTCTGGCTGCCCCTCTTGCTTCTTCTCTGCTGCCAAGCCTCTCACACCACACGTGCGTCTCACTGGAAGGAGCATGCTGCTTGCCAGTCTTGGGCAGGGAATCATCCCACACGCCTCGTTACCTCGCAGGGGAGTGCACACTGACCCAGAGCCTCCAGAGGAACTGCAGTCTCTCCAGCCACAAAGGCCTGTAGCCTAGTCCATGACGGCCTGTTGCATGGAGGGCTTCTATGGGAGAGGGCCATGCTTCCCTGGCAGGGGCTCCTTCTCACACTGCTTTCCATGGGGAAACACTGCATGTGCCAGGGATCTCCTGTGTGCACAAAATCTCTCCCCAGTGCCTGAGGTGCAGGGAATCCTCTTCGGACACAGAGCAATGTTCTAGGCAGAGCTCCCATGCTGGGAGAGCTGCCACTGCCCCGACTGTCCAACTGCCTCAGGAACACACTTCTAGGGAGTGTGGGTCTGGCAGGCAGAATGGTCCGAGTGAGGAGCTCGGGCCTTCGGCTGTGGACAGCTTTCCCACTGCCAAGCCTTGGAGGAGTTCGTGGAGGCTGGGGCCTGCAGCGTTTTCCATCGGAGAGCACTGGGTGCCCAAAGCCTCCCCTGTGGCTTGCAAGCCCCTTCCCACCCACAGGCCCTTGGCACCCACTCTGTTGCCAGAGGGAAGTCCTAAGCAGGACTCTCGAGCTTGTGCATCCAGAGTGCCTCCTGCTTGGAAATGGCCTCAGGAACTCCTTGGGAGTGAGGCTGCTCCCATGCTTGTCAGCCAGCAGATGGTGCCATCGCTCCACCAAAAAACTCTCTGCTTTGCCTTCAGCCAAGGCTCGCCCTGCTGAGCTCTCTCTGCCTCAAGCAGAGACTCCAGTGTGCGTCCAGCCTCCAGAAAGCAGAGTGCCTTTGCCTGAGCACTGCTTTGCTGGGGCAGCACCCTGAAGGCCTCCTAGGGCCTTCTCTGCCCTAACCCAGGCGTGCCATTCGGCCCATGCGGGGAGCAACGTTCACCCTTGGCAGGGCTCAGCGTGTGGGCTGTGTGTGGTTTCATGGCTGGGAAAGGGCAGATCCTGAAGCTGGGTGCCCTCCTGTGAATGGGGCCTGGCGGGCAGAGCCGGCATTCCCGGGTGGGGATGGAGGAGATCTGGGGCCTTCAAGCTGCATGCACATCCCCTGTCTGGCTGCCCCTCTTGCTTCTTCTCTGCTGCCAAGTCTCTCACACCACACGTGCGTCTCATTGGAAGGAGCAGGCTGCTTGCCATTCTTGGGCAGGGAATCATCCCACACGGCCTCGTTTCCTCGAAGGGGAGTGCACACTGACCCAGAGCCTCCAGAGGAGCTGTAGGCTCTCCAGCCACAAAGGCCTGTAGCTGAGTCCATGACAGCCTGCTGCATGGAGGGCTTCTATGGGAGAGTGCCCTGCTTCCCTGGCAGGGGCTCCTTCTCACACTGCTTTCCGTGGGGAAACACTGCGTGTGCCAGGGGTCTCCTGTGTGCACAAAATCTCTCCCCAGTGCCTGAGGTGCAGGGAATCCTCTTTGGACACAGAGCAGTGTTCTAGCCAGACCTCCCATGCTGGGAGAGCCTCCACTTCCCCAGCTGTCCAACTGCCTCAGGAACACACTTCTAGGGAGTGTGGGTCTGGCAGGCAGAACGGCCCGAGTGAGGAGCTCGGGCCTTCAGCTGTGGACAGCTTTCCCACTGCCAAGCCTTGGAGGAGTTCGTGGAGGCTGGGGCCTGCAGCGTTTTCCATCAGAGAGCACTGGGTGCCCAAAGCCTCCCCTGTGGCTTGCGAGCCCCTTCCCACCCACACGCCCTTGGCACCCACTCTGTTGCCAGAGGGAAATCCTAAGCAGGACTCTCTAGCTTGTGCAGCCAGTGTGCCTCCTGCTTGGAAGTGGCCTCTGAAACTCATTTGGAGGGAGGCTTCTCCCATGCTTGTCAGCCAGCACATGGTGCCATCGCTCCACCAAAAAACTCTCTGCTTTGCCTTCAGCCATGGCTCTCCCTGCTGAGCTCTCTCTGCCTCAAGCAGAAACCCCAGTGTGCGTCCAGCCTCCAGAAAGCAGAGTGCCTTTGCCTGAGCACTGCTTTGCTGGGGCAGCACCCTGAAGGCCTCCTAGGGCCTTCTCTGCCCTAACCCAGGCGTGCCATTCGGCCCATGCGGGGAGCAACGTTCACCCTTGGCAGGGCTCAGCGTGTGGGCTGTGTGTGGTTTCATGGCTGGGAAAGGGCAGATCCTGAAGCTGGGTGCCCTCCTGTGAATGGGGCCTGGCGGGCAGAGCCGGCATTCCCGGGTGGGGATGGAGGAGATCTGGGGCCTTCAAGCTGCATGCACATCCCCTGTCTGGCTGCCCCTCTTGCTTCTTCTCTGCTGCCAAGCCTCTCACACCACACGTGCGTCTCATTGGAAGGAGCAGGCTGCTTGCCATTCTTGGGCAGGGAATCATCCCACACGGCCTCGTTTCCTCGAAGGGGAGTGCACACTGACCCAGAGCCTCCAGAGGAGCTGTAGGCTCTCCAGCCACAAAGGCCTGTAGCTGAGTCCATGACAGCCTGCTGCATGGAGGGCTTCTATGGGAGAGTGCCCTGCTTCCCTGGCAGGGGCTCCTTCTCACACTGCTTTCCGTGGGGAAACACTGCGTGTGCCAGGGGTCTCCTGTGTGCACAAAATCTCTCCCCAGTGCCTGAGGTGCAGGGAATCCTCTTTGGACACAGAGCAGTGTTCTAGCCAGACCTCCCATGCTGGGAGAGCCTCCACTTCCCCAGCTGTCCAACTGCCTCAGGAACACACTTCTAGGGAGTGTGGGTCTGGCAGGCAGAACGGCCCGAGTGAGGAGCTCGGGCCTTCAGCTGTGGACAGCTTTCCCACTGCCAAGCCTTGGAGGAGTTCGTGGAGGCTGGGGCCTGCAGCGTTTTCCATCAGAGAGCACTGGGTGCCCAAAGCCTCCCCTGTGGCTTGCGAGCCCCTTCCCACCCACACGCCCTTGGCACCCACTCTGTTGCCAGAGGGAAATCCTAAGCAGGACTCTCTAGCTTGTGCAGCCAGTGTGCCTCCTGCTTGGAAGTGGCCTCTGAAACTCATTTGGAGGGAGGCTTCTCCCATGCTTGTCAGCCAGCACATGGTGCCATCGCTCCACCAAAAAACTCTCTGCTTTGCCTTCAGCCATGGCTCTCCCTGCTGAGCTCTCTCTGCCTCAAGCAGAAACCCCAGTGTGCATCCAGCCTCCAGAAAGCAGAGTGTCTTTGCCTGAGCACTGCTTTGCTGGGGCAGCACCCTGAAGGCCTCCTAGGGCCTTCTCTGCCCTAACCCAGGCGTGCCATTCGGCCCATGCGGGGAGCAACGTTCACCCTTGGCAGGGCTCAGCGTGTGGGCTGTGTGTGGTTTCATGGCTGGGAAAGGGCAGATCCTGAAGCTGGGTGCCCTCCTGTGAATGGGGCCTGGCGGGCAGAGCCGGCATTCCCGGGTGGGGATGGAGGAGATCTGGGGCCTTCAAGCTGCATGCACATCCCCTGTCTGGCTGCCCCTCTTGCTTCTTCTCTGCTGCCAAGCCTCTCACACCACACGTGCGTCTCACTGGAAGGAGCATGCTGCTTGCCAGTCTTGGGCAGGGAATCATCCCACACGCCTCGTTACCTCGCAGGGGAGTGCACACTGACCCAGAGCCTCCAGAGGAACTGCAGTCTCTCCAGCCACAAAGGCCTGTAGCCTAGTCCATGACGGCCTGTTGCATGGAGGGCTTCTATGGGAGAGGGCCATGCTTCCCTGGCAGGGGCTCCTTCTCACACTGCTTTCCATGGGGAAACACTGCATGTGCCAGGGATCTCCTGTGTGCACAAAATCTCTCCCCAGTGCCTGAGGTGCAGGGAATCCTCTTCGGACACAGAGCAATGTTCTAGGCAGAGCTCCCATGCTGGGAGAGCTGCCACTGCCCCGACTGTCCAACTGCCTCAGGAACACACTTCTAGGGAGTGTGGGTCTGGCAGGCAGAATGGTCCGAGTGAGGAGCTCGGGCCTTCGGCTGTGGACAGCTTTCCCACTGCCAAGCCTTGGAGGAGTTCGTGGAGGCTGGGGCCTGCAGCGTTTTCCATCGGAGAGCACTGGGTGCCCAAAGCCTCCCCTGTGGCTTGCAAGCCCCTTCCCACCCACAGGCCCTTGGCACCCACTCTGTTGCCAGAGGGAAGTCCTAAGCAGGACTCTCGAGCTTGTGCATCCAGAGTGCCTCCTGCTTGGAAATGGCCTCAGGAACTCCTTGGGAGTGAGGCTGCTCCCATGCTTGTCAGCCAGCAGATGGTGCCATCGCTTCACCAAAAAACTCTCTGCTTTGCCTTCAGCCATGGCTCTCCCTGCTGAGCTCTCTCTGCCTCAAGCAGAAACCCCAGTGTGCATCCAGCCTCCAGAAAGCAGAGTGTCTTTGCCTGAGCACTGCTTTGCTGGGGCAGCACCCTGAAGGCCTCCTAGGGCCTTCTCTGCCCTAACCCAGGCGTGCCATTCGGCCCATGCGGGGAGCAACGTTCACCCTTGGCAGGGCTCAGCGTGTGGGCTGTGTGTGGTTTCATGGCTGGGAAAGGGCAGATCCTGAAGCTGGGTGCCCTCCTGTGAATGGGGCCTGGCGGGCAGAGCCGGCATTCCCGGGGGGAATGGAGGAGATCTGGGGCCTTCAAGCTGCATGCACATCCCCTGTCTGGCTGCCCCTCTTGCTTCTTCTCTGCTGCCAAGCCTCTCACACCACACGTGCGTCTCATTGGAAGGAGCAGGCTGCTTGCCATTCTTGGGCAGGGAATCATCCCACACGGCCTCGTTTCCTCGAAGGGGAGTGCACACTGACCCAGAGCCTCCAGAGGAGCTGTAGGCTCTCCAGCCACAAAGGCCTGTAGCTGAGTCCATGACAGCCTGCTGCATGGAGGGCTTCTATGGGAGAGTGCCCTGCTTCCCTGGCAGGGGCTCCTTCTCACACTGCTTTCCGTGGGGAAACACTGCGTGTGCCAGGGGTCTCCTGTGTGCACAAAATCTCTCCCCAGTGCCTGAGGTGCAGGGAATCCTCTTTGGACACAGAGCAGTGTTCTAGCCAGACCTCCCATGCTGGGAGAGCCTCCACTTCCCCAGCTGTCCAACTGCCTCAGGAACACACTTCTAGGGAGTGTGGGTCTGGCAGGCAGTACGGCCCGAGTGAGGAGCTCGGGCCTTCAGCTGTGGACAGCTTTTCCACTGCCAAGCCTTGGAGGAGTTCGTGGAGGCTGGGGCCTGCAGCGTTTTCCATCAGAGAGCACTGGGTGCCCAAAGCCTCCCCTGTGGCTTGCGAGCCCTTTCCCACCCACATGCCCTTGGCACCCACTCTGTTGCCAGAGGGAAATCCTAAGCAGGACTCTCTAGCTTGTGTAGCCAGTGTGCCTCCTGCTTGGAAGTGGCCTCTGAAACTCATTTGGAGGGAGGCTTCTCCCATGCTTGTCAGCCAGCACATGGTGCCATCGCTCCACCAAAAAACTCTCTGCTTTGCCTTCAGCCATGGCTCTCCCTGCTGAGCTCTCTCTGCCTCAAGCAGAAACCCCAGTGTGCGTCCAGCCTCCAGAAAGCAGAGTGCCTTTGCCTGAGCACTGCTTTGCTGGGGCAGCACCCTGAAGGCCTCCTAGGGCCTTCTCTGCCCTAACCCAGGCGTGCCATTCGGCCCATGCGGGGAGCAACGTTCACCCTTGGCAGGGCTCAGCGTGTGGGCTGTGTGTGGTTTCATGGCTGGGAAAGGGCAGATCCTGAAGCTGGGTGCCCTCCTGTGAATGGGGCCTGGCGGGCAGAGCCGGCATTCCCGGGTGGGGATGGAGGAGATCTGGGGCCTTCAAGCTGCATGCACATCCCCTGTCTGGCTGCCCCTCTTGCTTCTTCTCTGCTGCCAAGCCTCTCACACCACACGTGCGTCTCATTGGAAGGAGCAGGCTGCTTGCCATTCTTGGGCAGGGAATCATCCCACACGGCCTCGTTTCCTCGAAGGGGAGTGCACACTGACCCAGAGCCTCCAGAGGAGCTGTAGGCTCTCCAGCCACAAAGGCCTGTAGCTGAGTCCATGACAGCCTGCTGCATGGAGGGCTTCTATGGGAGAGTGCCCTGCTTCCCTGGCAGGGGCTCCTTCTCACACTGCTTTCCGTGGGGAAACACTGCGTGTGCCAGGGGTCTCCTGTGTGCACAAAATCTCTCCCCAGTGCCTGAGGTGCAGGGAATCCTCTTCGGACACAGAGCAATGTTCTAGGCAGAGCTCCCATGCTGGGAGAGCTGCCACTGCCCCGACTGTCCAACTGCCTCAGGAACACACTTCTAGGGAGTGTGGGTCTGGCAGGCAGAACGGTCCGAGTGAGGAGCTCGGGCATTCGGCTGTGGACAGCTTTCCCACTGCCAAGCCTTGGAGGAGTTCGTGGAGGCTGGGGCCTGCAGCGTTTTCCATCAGAGAGCACTGGGTGCCCAAAGCCTCCCCTGTGGCTTGCGAGCCCCTTCCCACCCACACGCCCTTGGCACCCACTCTGTTGCCAGAGGGAAATCCTAAGCAGGACTCTCGAGCTTGTGCAGCCAGTGTGCCTCCTGCTTGGAAGTGGCCTCTGAAACTCATTTGGAGGGAGGCTTCTCCCATGCTTGTCAGCCAGCACATGGTGCCATCGCTCCACCAAAAAACTCTCTGCTTTGCCTTCAGCCATGGCTCTCCCTGCTGAGCTCTCTCTGCCTCAAGCAGAAACCCCAGTGTGCATCCAGCCTCCAGAAAGCAGAGTGCCTTTGCCTGAGCACTGCTTTGCTGGGGCAGCACCCTGAAGGCCTCCTAGGGCCTTCTCTGCCCTAACCCAGGCGTGCCATTCGGCCCATGCGGGGAGCAACGTTCACCCTTGGCAGGGCTCAGCGTGTGGGCTGTGTGTGGTTACATGGCTGGGAAAGGGCAGATCCTGAAGCTGGGTGCCCTCCTGTGAATGGGGCCTGGCGGGCAGAGCCGGCATTCCCGGGTGGGGATGGAGGAGATCTGGGGCCTTCAAGCTGCATGCACATCCCCTGTCTGGCTGCCCCTCTTGCTTCTTCTCTGCTGCCAAGCCTCTCACACCACACGTGCGTCTCACTGGAAGGAGCATGCTGCTTGCCAGTCTTGGGCAGGGAATCATCCCACACGCCTCGTTACCTCGCAGGGGAGTGCACACTGACCCAGAGCCTCCAGAGGAGCTGCAGTCTCTCCAGCCACAAAGGCCTGTAGCCTAGTCCATGACGGCCTGTTGCATGGAGGGCTTCTATGGGAGAGGGCCATGCTTCCCTGGCAGGGGCTCCTTCTCACACTGCTTTCCATGGGGAAACACTGCATGTGCCAGGGATCTCCTGTGTGCACAAAATCTCTCCCCAGTGCCTGAGGTGCAGGGAATCCTCTTCGGACACAGAGCAATGTTCTAGGCAGAGCTCCCATGCTGGGAGAGCTGCCACTGCCCCGACTGTCCAACTGCCTCAGGAACACACTTCTAGGGAGTGTGGGTCTGGCAGGCAGAACGGTCCGAGTGAGGAGCTCGGGCCTTCGGCTGTGGACAGCTTTCCCACTGCCAAGCCTTGGAGGAGTTCGTGGAGGCTGGGGCCTGCAGCGTTTTCCATCGGAGAGCACTGGGTGCCCAAAGCCTCCCCTGTGGCTTGCAAGCCCCTTCCCACCCACAGGCCCTTGGCACCCACTCTGTTGCCAGAGGGAAGTCCTAAGCAGGACTCTCGAGCTTGTGCATCCAGAGTGCCTCCTGCTTGGAAATAGCCTCAGGAACTCCTTGGGAGTGAGGCTGCTCCCATGCTTGTCAGCCAGCAGATGGTGCCATCGCTCCACCAAAAAACTCTCTGCTTTGCCTTCAGCCAAGGCTCGCCTTGCTGAGCTCTGTCTGCCTCAAGCAGAGACTCCAGGGTGCGTCCAGCCTACAGAAAGCAGAGTGCCTTTGCCTGAGCACTGCTTTGCTGGGGCAGCACCCTGAAGGCCTCCTAGGGCCTTCTCTGCCCTAACCCAGGCGTGCCATTCGGCCCATGCGGGGAGCAAATTTCCCCCTTGGCAGGGCTCAGCGTGTGGCCTGGGTGTGCTTTCACGGCTGGGAAAGGGCAGATCCTGAAGCTGGGTGCCCTCCTGTGAATGGGGCCTGGCGGGCAGAGCCGGCATTCCCGGTGGGGATGGAGGAGATCTGGGGCCTTCAAGCTGCATGCACATCCCCTGTCTGGCTGCCCCTCTTGCTTCTTCTCTGCTGCCAAGCCTCTCACACCACACGTGCGTCTCATTGAAAGGAGCAGGCTGCTTGCCATTCTTGGGCAGGGAATCATCCCACACGGCCTCGTTTCCTCGCAGGGGAGTGCACACTGACCCAGAGCCTCCAGAGGAGCTGTAGGCTCTCCAGCCACAAAGGCCTGTAGCTGAGTCCATGACAGCCTGCTGCATGGAGGGCTTCTATGGGAGAGGGCCCTGCTTCCCTGGCAGGGGCTCCTTCTCACACTGCTTTCCGTGGGGAAACACTGCGTGTGCCAGGGGTCTCCTGTGTGCACAAAATCTCTCCCCAGTGCCTGAGGTGCAGGGAATCCTCTTTGGACACAGAGCAGTGTTCTAGCCAGACCTCCCATGCTGGGAGAGCCTCCACTTCCCCAGCTGTCCAACTGCCTCAGGAACACACTTCTAGGGAGTGTGGGTCTGGCAGGCAGAACGGCCCGAGTGAGGAGCTCGGGCCTTCAGCTGTGGACAGCTTTCCCACTGCCAAGCCTTGGAGGAGTTCGTGGAGGCTGGGGCCTGCAGCGTTTTCCATCAGAGAGCACTGGGTGCCCAAAGCCTCCCCTGTGGCTTGCGAGCCCCTTCCCACCCACACGCCCTTGGCACCCACTCTGTTGCCAGAGGGAAATCCTAAGCAGGACTCTCGAGCTTGTGCAGCCAGAGTGTCTCCTGCTTGGAAGTGGCCTCTGGAACTCATTTGGAGGGAGGCTTCTCCCATGCTTGTCAGCCAGCACATGGTGCCATCGCTCCACCAGGGAACACTCTGCTTTGCCTTCAGCCATGGCTCGCCCTGCTGAGCTCTCTCTGCCTCAAGCAGAAACCCCAGTGTGCGTCCAGCCTCCAGAAAGCAGAGTGCCTTTGCCTGAGCACTGCTTTGCTGGGGCAGCACCCTGAAGGCCTCCTAGGGCCTTCTCTGCCCTAACCCAGGCGTGCCATTCGGCCCATGCGGGGAGCAACGTTCACCCTTGGCAGGGCTCAGCGTGTGGGCTGTGTGTGGTTTCATGGCTGGGAAAGGGCAGATCCTGAAGCTGGGTGCCCTCCTGTGAATGGGGCCTGGCGGGCAGAGCCGGCATTCCCGGGTGGGGATGGAGGAGATCTGGGGCCTTCAAGCTGCATGCACATCCCCTGTCTGGCTGCCCCTCTTGCTTCTTCTCTGCTGCCAAGCCTCTCACACCACACGTGCGTCTCACTGGAAGGAGCAGGCTGCTTGCCATTCTTGGGCAGGGAATCATCCCACACGGCCTCGTTTCCTCGCAGGGGAGTGCACACTGACCCAGAGCCTCCAGAGGAGCTGTAGGCTCTCCAGCCACAAAGGCCTGTAGCTGAGTCCATGACAGCCTGCTGCATGGAGGGCTTCTATGGGAGAGGGCCCTGCTTCCCTGGCAGGGGCTCCTTCTCACACTGCTTTCCGTGGGGAAACACTGCGTGTGCCAGGGGTCTCCTGTGTGCACAAAATCTCTCCCCAGTGCCTGAGGTGCAGGGAATCCTCTTTGGACACAGAGCAGTGTTCTAGCCAGACCTCCCATGCTGGGAGAGCCTCCACTTCCCCAGCTGTCCAACTGCCTCAGGAACACACTTCTAGGGAGTGTGGGTCTGGCAGGCAGAACGGCCCGAGTGAGGAGCTCGGGCCTTCGGCTGTGGACAGCTTTCCCACTGCCAAGCCTTGGAGGAGTTCGTGGAGGCTGGGGCCTGCAGCGTTTTCCATCAGAGAGCACTGGGTGCCCAAAGCCTCCCCTGTGGCTTGCGAGCCCCTTCCCACCCACACGCCCTTGGCACCCACTCTGTTGCCAGAGGGAAGTCCTAAGCAGGACTCTCGAGCTTGTGCAGCCAGAGTGCCTCCTGCTTGGAAGTGGCCTCTGGAACTCATTTGGAGGGAGGCTTCTCCCATGCTTGTCAGCCAGCACATGGTGCCATCGCTCCACCAAAAAACTCTCTGCTTTGCCTTCAGCCATGGCTCTCCCTGCTGAGCTCTCTCTGCCTCAAGCAGAAACCCCAGTGTGCGTCCAGCCTCCAGAAAGCAGAGTGCCTTTGCCTGAGCACTGCTTTGCTGGGGCAGCACCCTGAAGGCCTCCTAGGGCCTTCTCTGCCCTAACCCAGTCGTGCCATTCGGCCCATGCGGGGAGCAACGTTCACCCTTGGCAGGGCTCAGCGTGTGGGCTGTGTGTGGTTTCATGGCTGGGAAAGGGCAGATCCTGAAGCTGGGTGCCCTCCTGTGAATGGGGCCTGGCGGGCAGAGCCGGCATTCCCGGGTGGGGATGGAGGAGATCTGGGGCCTTCAAGCTGCATGCACATCCCCTGTCTGGCTGCCCCTCTTGCTTCTTCTCTGCTGCCAAGCCTCTCACACCACACGTGCGTCTCATTGGAAGGAGCAGGCTGCTTGCCATTCTTGGGCAGGGAATCATCCCACACGGCCTCGTTTCCTCGCAGGGGAGTGCACACTGACCCAGAGCCTCCAGAGGAGCTGTAGGCTCTCCAGCCACAAAGGCCTGTAGCTGAGTCCATGACAGCCTGCTGCATGGAGGGCTTCTATGGGAGAGGGCCCTGCTTCCCTGGCAGGGGCTCCTTCTCACACTGCTTTCCGTGGGGAAACACTGCGTGTGCCAGGGGTCTCCTGTGTGCACAAAATCTCTCCCCAGTGCCTGAGGTGCAGGGAATCCTCTTTGGACACAGAGCAGTGTTCTAGGCAGACCTCCCATGCTGGGAGAGCCTCCACTTCCCCAGCTGTCCAACTGCCTCAGGAACACACTTCTAGGGAGTGTGGGTCTGGCAGGCAGAACGGCCCGAGTGAGGAGCTCGGGCCTTCAGCTGTGGACAGCTTTCCCACTGCCAAGCCTTGGAGGAGTTCGTGGAGGCTGGGGCCTGCAGCGTTTTCCATCAGAGAGCACTGGGTGCCCAAAGCCTCCCCTGTGGCTTGCGAGCCCCTTCCCACCCACACGCCCTTGGCACCCACTCTGTTGCCAGAGGGAAATCCTAAGCAGGACTCTCTAGCTTGTGCAGCCAGTGTGCCTCCTGCTTGGAAGTGGCCTCTGAAACTCATTTGGAGGGAGGCTTCTCCCATGCTTGTCAGCCAGCACATGGTGCCATCGCTCCACCAAAAAACTCTCTGCTTTGCCTTCAGCCATGGCTCTCCCTGCTGAGCTCTCTCTGCCTCAAGCAGAAACCCCAGTGTGCATCCAGCCTCCAGAAAGCAGAGTGCCTTTGCCTGAGCACTGCTTTGCTGGGGCAGCACCCTGAAGGCCTCCTAGGGCCTTCTCTGCCCTAACCCAGGCGTGCCATTCGGCCCATGCGGGGAGCAACGTTCACCCTTGGCAGGGCTCAGCGTGTGGGCTGTGTGTGGTTACATGGCTGGGAAAGGGCAGATCCTGAAGCTGGGTGCCCTCCTGTGAATGGGGCCTGGCGGGCAGAGCCGGCATTCCCGGGTGGGGATGGAGGAGATCTGGGGCCTTCAAGCTGCATGCACATCCCCTGTCTGGCTGCCCCTCTTGCTTCTTCTCTGCTGCCAAGCCTCTCACACCACACGTGCGTCTCACTGGAAGGAGCATGCTGCTTGCCAGTCTTGGGCAGGGAATCATCCCACACGCCTCGTTACCTCGCAGGGGAGTGCACACTGACCCAGAGCCTCCAGAGGAGCTGCAGTCTCTCCAGCCACAAAGGCCTGTAGCCTAGTCCATGACGGCCTGTTGCATGGAGGGCTTCTATGGGAGAGGGCCATGCTTCCCTGGCAGGGGCTCCTTCTCACACTGCTTTCCATGGGGAAACACTGCATGTGCCAGGGATCTCCTGTGTGCACAAAATCTCTCCCCAGTGCCTGAGGTGCAGGGAATCCTCTTCGGACACAGAGCAATGTTCTAGGCAGAGCTCCCATGCTGGGAGAGCTGCCACTGCCCCGACTGTCCAACTGCCTCAGGAACACACTTCTAGGGAGTGTGGGTCTGGCAGGCAGAACGGTCCGAGTGAGGAGCTCGGGCCTTCGGCTGTGGACAGCTTTCCCACTGCCAAGCCTTGGAGGAGTTCGTGGAGGCTGGGGCCTGCAGCGTTTTCCATCGGAGAGCACTGGGTGCCCAAAGCCTCCCCTGTGGCTTGCAAGCCCCTTCCCACCCACAGGCCCTTGGCACCCACTCTGTTGCCAGAGGGAAGTCCTAAGCAGGACTCTCGAGCTTGTGCATCCAGAGTGCCTCCTGCTTGGAAATGGCCTCAGGAACTCCTTGGGAGTGAGGCTGCTCCCATGCTTGTCAGCCAGCAGATGGTGCCATCGCTCCACCAAAAAACTCTCTGCTTTGCCTTCAGCCAAGGCTCGCCTTGCTGAGCTCTGTCTGCCTCAAGCAGAGACTCCAGGGTGCGTCCAGCCTACAGAAAGCAGAGTGCCTTTGCCTGAGCACTGCTTTGCTGGGGCAGCACCCTGAAGGCCTCCTAGGGCCTTCTCTGCCCTAACCCAGGCGTGCCATTCGGCCCATGCGGGGAGCAACGTTCACCCTTGGCAGGGCTCAGCGTGTGGGCTGTGTGTGGTTTCATGGCTGGGAAAGGGCAGATCCTGAAGCTGGGTGCCCTCCTGTGAATGGGGCCTGGCGGGCAGAGCCGGCATTCCCGGGTGGGGATGGAGGAGATCTGGGGCCTTCAAGCTGCATGCACATCCCCTGTCTGGCTGCCCCTCTTGCTTCTTCTCTGCTGCCAAGCCTCTCACACCACACGTGCGTCTCACTGGAAAGAGCAGGCTGCTTGCCATTCTTGGGCAGGGAATCATCCCACACGGCCTCGTTTCCTCGCAGGGGAGTGCACACTGACCCAGAGCCTCCAGAGGAGCTGTAGGCTCTCCAGCCACAAAGGCCTGTAGCTGAGTCCATGACAGCCTGCTGCATGGAGGGCTTCTATGGGAGAGGGCCCTGCTTCCCTGGCAGGGGCTCCTTCTCACACTGCTTTCCGTGGGGAAACACTGCGTGTGCCAGGGGTCTCCTGTGTGCACAAAATCTCTCCCCAGTGCCTGAGGTGCAGGGAATCCTCTTTGGACACAGAGCAGTGTTCTAGCCAGACCTCCCATGCTGGGAGAGCCTCCACTTCCCCAGCTGTCCAACTGCCTCAGGAACACACTTCTAGGGAGTGTGGGTCTGGCAGGCAGAACGGCCCGAGTGAGGAGCTCGGGCCTTCGGCTGTGGACAGCTTTCCCACTGCCAAGCCTTGGAGGAGTTCGTGGAGGCTGGGGCCTGCAGCGTTTTCCATCAGAGAGCACTGGGTGCCCAAAGCCTCCCCTGTGGCTTGCGAGCCCCTTCCCACCCACACGCCCTTGGCACCCACTCTGTTGCCAGAGGGAAGTCCTAAGCAGGACTCTCGAGCTTGTGCAGCCAGAGTGCCTCCTGCTTGGAAGTGGCCTCTGGAACTCATTTGGAGGGAGGCTTCTCCCATGCTTGTCAGCCAGCACATGGTGCCATCGCTCCACCAAAAAACTCTCTGCTTTGCCTTCAGCCATGGCTCTCCCTGCTGAGCTCTCTCTGCCTCAAGCAGAAACCCCAGTGTGCGTCCAGCCTCCAGAAAGCAGAGTGCCTTTGCCTGAGCACTGCTTTGCTGGGGCAGCACCCTGAAGGCCTCCTAGGGCCTTCTCTGCCCTAACCCAGGGGTGCCATTCGGCCCATGCGGGGAGCAACGTTCACCCTTGGCAGGGCTCAGCGTGTGGGCTGTGTGTGGTTTCATGGCTGGGAAAGGGCAGATCCTGAAGCTGGGTGCCCTCCTGTGAATGGGGCCTGGCGGGCAGAGCCGGCATTCCCGGGTGGGGATGGAGGAGATCTGGGGCCTTCAAGCTGCATGCACATCCCCTGTCTGGCTGCCCCTCTTGCTTCTTCTCTGCTGCCAAGCCTCTCACACCACACGTGCGTCTCATTGGAAGGAGCAGGCTGCTTGCCATTCTTGGGCAGGGAATCATCCCACACGGCCTCGTTTCCTCGCAGGGGAGTGCACACTGACCCAGAGCCTCCAGAGGAGCTGTAGGCTCTCCAGCCACAAAGGCCTGTAGCTGAGTCCATGACAGCCTGCTGCATGGAGGGCTTCTATGGGAGAGGGCCCTGCTTCCCTGGCAGGGGCTCCTTCTCACACTGCTTTCCGTGGGGAAACACTGCGTGTGCCAGGGGTCTCCTGTGTGCACAAAATCTCTCCCCAGTGCCTGAGGTGCAGGGAATCCTCTTTGGACACAGAGCAGTGTTCTAGGCAGACCTCCCATGCTGGGAGAGCCTCCACTTCCCCAGCTGTCCAACTGCCTCAGGAACACACTTCTAGGGAGTGTGGGTCTGGCAGGCAGAACGGCCCGAGTGAGGAGCTCGGGCCTTCAGCTGTGGACAGCTTTCCCACTGCCAAGCCTTGGAGGAGTTCGTGGAGGCTGGGGCCTGCAGCGTTTTCCATCAGAGAGCACTGGGTGCCCAAAGCCTCCCCTGTGGCTTGCGAGCCCCTTCCCACCCACACGCCCTTGGCACCCACTCTGTTGCCAGAGGGAAATCCTAAGCAGGACTCTCTAGCTTGTGCAGCCAGTGTGCCTCCTGCTTGGAACTGGCCTCTGAAACTCATTTGGAGGGAGGCTTCTCCCATGCTTGTCAGCCAGCACATGGTGCCATCGCTTCACCAAAAAACTCTCTGCTTTGCCTTCAGCCATGGCTCTCCCTGCTGAGCTCTCTCTGCCTCAAGCAGAAACCCCAGTGTGCATCCAGCCTCCAGAAAGCAGAGTGTCTTTGCCTGAGCACTGCTTTGCTGGGGCAGCACCCTGAAGGCCTCCTAGGGCCTTCTCTGCCCTAACCCAGGCGTGCCATTCGGCCCATGCGGGGAGCAACGTTCACCCTTGGCAGGGCTCAGCGTGTGGGCTGTGTGTGGTTTCATGGCTGGGAAAGGGCAGATCCTGAAGCTGGGTGCCCTCCTGTGAATGGGGCCTGGCGGGCAGAGCCGGCATTCCCGGGGGGAATGGAGGAGATCTGGGGCCTTCAAGCTGCATGCACATCCCCTGTCTGGCTGCCCCTCTTGCTTCTTCTCTGCTGCCAAGCCTCTCACACCACACGTGCGTCTCATTGGAAGGAGCAGGCTGCTTGCCATTCTTGGGCAGGGAATCATCCCACACGGCCTCGTTTCCTCGAAGGGGAGTGCACACTGACCCAGAGCCTCCAGAGGAGCTGTAGGCTCTCCAGCCACAAAGGCCTGTAGCTGAGTCCATGACAGCCTGCTGCATGGAGGGCTTCTATGGGAGAGTGCCCTGCTTCCCTGGCAGGGGCTCCTTCTCACACTGCTTTCCGTGGGGAAACACTGCGTGTGCCAGGGGTCTCCTGTGTGCACAAAATCTCTCCCCAGTGCCTGAGGTGCAGGGAATCCTCTTTGGACACAGAGCAGTGTTCTAGCCAGACATCCCATGCTGGGAGAGCCTCCACTTCCCCAGCTGTCCAACTGCCTCAGGAATACACTTCTAGGGAGTGTGGGTCTGGCAGGCAGTACGGCCCGAGTGAGGAGCTCGGGCCTTCAGCTGTGGACAGCTTTTCCACTGCCAAGCCTTGGAGGAGTTCGTGGAGGCTGGGGCCTGCAGCGTTTTCCATCAGAGAGCACTGGGTGCCCAAAGCCTCCCCTGTGGCTTGCGAGCCCTTTCCCACCCACATGCCCTTGGCACCCACTCTGTTGCCAGAGGGAAATCCTAAGCAGGACTCTCTAGCTTGTGTAGCCAGTGTGCCTCCTGCTTGGAAGTGGCCTCTGAAACTCATTTGGAGGGAGGCTTCTCCCATGCTTGTCAGCCAGCACATGGTGCCATCGCTCCACCAAAAAACTCTCTGCTTTGCCTTCAGCCATGGCTCTCCCTGCTGAGCTCTCTCTGCCTCAAGCAGAAACCCCAGTGTGCGTCCAGCCTCCAGAAAGCAGAGTGCCTTTGCCTGAGCACTGCTTTGCTGGGGCAGCACCCTGAAGGCCTCCTAGGGCCTTCTCTGCCCTAACCCAGGCGTGCCATTCGGCCCATGCGGGGAGCAACGTTCACCCTTGGCAGGGCTCAGCGTGTGGGCTGTGTGTGGTTTCATGGCTGGGAAAGGGCAGATCCTGAAGCTGGGTGCCCTCCTGTGAATGGGGCCTGGCGGGCAGAGCCGGCATTCCCGGGTGGGGATGGAGGAGATCTGGGGCCTTCAAGCTGCATGCACATCCCCTGTCTGGCTGCCCCTCTTGCTTCTTCTCTGCTGCCAAGCCTCTCACACCACACGTGCGTCTCATTGGAAGGAGCAGGCTGCTTGCCATTCTTGGGCAGGGAATCATCCCACACGGCCTCGTTTCCTCGAAGGGGAGTGCACACTGACCCAGAGCCTCCAGAGGAGCTGTAGGCTCTCCAGCCACAAAGGCCTGTAGCTGAGTCCATGACAGCCTGCTGCATGGAGGGCTTCTATGGGAGAGTGCCCTGCTTCCCTGGCAGGGGCTCCTTCTCACACTGCTTTCCGTGGGGAAACACTGCGTGTGCCAGGGGTCTCCTGTGTGCACAAAATCTCTCCCCAGTGCCTGAGGTGCAGGGAATCCTCTTCGGACACAGAGCAATGTTCTAGGCAGAGCTCCCATGCTGGGAGAGCTGCCACTGCCCCGACTGTCCAACTGCCTCAGGAACACACTTCTAGGGAGTGTGGGTCTGGCAGGCAGAACGGTCCGAGTGAGGAGCTCGGGCCTTCGGCTGTGGACAGCTTTCCCACTGCCAAGCCTTGGAGGAGTTCGTGGAGGCTGGGGCCTGCAGCGTTTTCCATCGGAGAGCACTGGGTGCCCAAAGCCTCCCCTGTGGCTTGCAAGCCCCTTCCCACCCACAGGCCCTTGGCACCCACTCTGTTGCCAGAGGGAAGTCCTAAGCAGGACTCTCGAGCTTGTGCATCCAGAGTGCCTCCTGCTTGGAAATGGCCTCAGGAACTCCTTGGGAGTGAGGCTGCTCCCATGCTTGTCAGCCAGCAGATGGTGCCATCGCTCCACCAAAAAACTCTCTGCTTTGCCTTCAGCCAAGGCTCGCCTTGCTGAGCTCTGTCTGCCTCAAGCAGAGACTCCAGGGTGCGTCCAGCCTACAGAAAGCAGAGTGCCTTTGCCTGAGCACTGCTTTGCTGGGGCAGCACCCTGAAGGCCTCCTAGGGCCTTCTCTGCCCTAACCCAGGCGTGCCATTCGGCCCATGCGGGGAGCAACGTTCACCCTTGGCAGGGCTCAGCGTGTGGGCTGTGTGTGGTTTCATGGCTGGGAAAGGGCAGATCCTGAAGCTGGGTGCCCTCCTGTGAATGGGGCCTGGCGGGCAGAGCCGGCATTCCCGGGTGGGGATGGAGGAGATCTGGGGCCTTCAAGCTGCATGCACATCCCCTGTCTGGCTGCCCCTCTTGCTTCTTCTCTGCTGCCAAGCCTCTCACACCACACGTGCGTCTCACTGGAAAGAGCAGGCTGCTTGCCATTCTTGGGCAGGGAATCATCCCACACGGCCTCGTTTCCTCGCAGGGGAGTGCACACTGACCCAGAGCCTCCAGAGGAGCTGTAGGCTCTCCAGCCACAAAGGCCTGTAGCTGAGTCCATGACAGCCTGCTGCATGGAGGGCTTCTATGGGAGAGGGCCCTGCTTCCCTGGCAGGGGCTCCTTCTCACACTGCTTTCCGTGGGGAAACACTGCGTGTGCCAGGGGTCTCCTGTGTGCACAAAATCTCTCCCCAGTGCCTGAGGTGCAGGGAATCCTCTTTGGACACAGAGCAGTGTTCTAGCCAGACCTCCCATGCTGGGAGAGCCTCCACTTCCCCAGCTGTCCAACTGCCTCAGGAACACACTTCTAGGGAGTGTGGGTCTGGCAGGCAGAACGGCCCGAGTGAGGAGCTCGGGCCTTCGGCTGTGGACAGCTTTCCCACTGCCAAGCCTTGGAGGAGTTCGTGGAGGCTGGGGCCTGCAGCGTTTTCCATCAGAGAGCACTGGGTGCCCAAAGCCTCCCCTGTGGCTTGCGAGCCCCTTCCCACCCACACGCCCTTGGCACCCACTCTGTTGCCAGAGGGAAGTCCTAAGCAGGACTCTCGAGCTTGTGCAGCCAGAGTGCCTCCTGCTTGGAAGTGGCCTCTGGAACTCATTTGGAGGGAGGCTTCTCCCATGCTTGTCAGCCAGCACATGGTGCCATCGCTCCACCAAAAAACTCTCTGCTTTGCCTTCAGCCATGGCTCTCCCTGCTGAGCTCTCTCTGCCTCAAGCAGAAACCCCAGTGTGCGTCCAGCCTCCAGAAAGCAGAGTGCCTTTGCCTGAGCACTGCTTTGCTGGGGCAGCACCCTGAAGGCCTCCTAGGGCCTTCTCTGCCCTAACCCAGGGGTGCCATTCGGCCCATGCGGGGAGCAACGTTCACCCTTGGCAGGGCTCAGCGTGTGGGCTGTGTGTGGTTTCATGGCTGGGAAAGGGCAGATCCTGAAGCTGGGTGCCCTCCTGTGAATGGGGCCTGGCGGGCAGAGCCGGCATTCCCGGGTGGGGATGGAGGAGATCTGGGGCCTTCAAGCTGCATGCACATCCCCTGTCTGGCTGCCCCTCTTGCTTCTTCTCTGCTGCCAAGCCTCTCACACCACACGTGCGTCTCATTGGAAGGAGCAGGCTGCTTGCCATTCTTGGGCAGGGAATCATCCCACACGGCCTCGTTTCCTCGCAGGGGAGTGCACACTGACCCAGAGCCTCCAGAGGAGCTGTAGGCTCTCCAGCCACAAAGGCCTGTAGCTGAGTCCATGACAGCCTGCTGCATGGAGGGCTTCTATGGGAGAGGGCCCTGCTTCCCTGGCAGGGGCTCCTTCTCACACTGCTTTCCGTGGGGAAACACTGCGTGTGCCAGGGGTCTCCTGTGTGCACAAAATCTCTCCCCAGTGCCTGAGGTGCAGGGAATCCTCTTTGGACACAGAGCAGTGTTCTAGGCAGACCTCCCATGCTGGGAGAGCCTCCACTTCCCCAGCTGTCCAACTGCCTCAGGAACACACTTCTAGGGAGTGTGGGTCTGGCAGGCAGAACGGCCCGAGTGAGGAGCTCGGGCCTTCAGCTGTGGACAGCTTTCCCACTGCCAAGCCTTGGAGGAGTTCGTGGAGGCTGGGGCCTGCAGCGTTTTCCATCAGAGAGCACTGGGTGCCCAAAGCCTCCCCTGTGGCTTGCGAGCCCCTTCCCACCCACACGCCCTTGGCACCCACTCTGTTGCCAGAGGGAAATCCTAAGCAGGACTCTCTAGCTTGTGCAGCCAGTGTGCCTCCTGCTTGGAACTGGCCTCTGAAACTCATTTGGAGGGAGGCTTCTCCCATGCTTGTCAGCCAGCACATGGTGCCATCGCTTCACCAAAAAACTCTCTGCTTTGCCTTCAGCCATGGCTCTCCCTGCTGAGCTCTCTCTGCCTCAAGCAGAAACCCCAGTGTGCATCCAGCCTCCAGAAAGCAGAGTGTCTTTGCCTGAGCACTGCTTTGCTGGGGCAGCACCCTGAAGGCCTCCTAGGGCCTTCTCTGCCCTAACCCAGGCGTGCCATTCGGCCCATGCGGGGAGCAACGTTCACCCTTGGCAGGGCTCAGCGTGTGGGCTGTGTGTGGTTTCATGGCTGGGAAAGGGCAGATCCTGAAGCTGGGTGCCCTCCTGTGAATGGGGCCTGGCGGGCAGAGCCGGCATTCCCGGGGGGAATGGAGGAGATCTGGGGCCTTCAAGCTGCATGCACATCCCCTGTCTGGCTGCCCCTCTTGCTTCTTCTCTGCTGCCAAGCCTCTCACACCACACGTGCGTCTCATTGGAAGGAGCAGGCTGCTTGCCATTCTTGGGCAGGGAATCATCCCACACGGCCTCGTTTCCTCGAAGGGGAGTGCACACTGACCCAGAGCCTCCAGAGGAGCTGTAGGCTCTCCAGCCACAAAGGCCTGTAGCTGAGTCCATGACAGCCTGCTGCATGGAGGGCTTCTATGGGAGAGTGCCCTGCTTCCCTGGCAGGGGCTCCTTCTCACACTGCTTTCCGTGGGGAAACACTGCGTGTGCCAGGGGTCTCCTGTGTGCACAAAATCTCTCCCCAGTGCCTGAGGTGCAGGGAATCCTCTTTGGACACAGAGCAGTGTTCTAGCCAGACATCCCATGCTGGGAGAGCCTCCACTTCCCCAGCTGTCCAACTGCCTCAGGAATACACTTCTAGGGAGTGTGGGTCTGGCAGGCAGTACGGCCCGAGTGAGGAGCTCGGGCCTTCAGCTGTGGACAGCTTTTCCACTGCCAAGCCTTGGAGGAGTTCGTGGAGGCTGGGGCCTGCAGCGTTTTCCATCAGAGAGCACTGGGTGCCCAAAGCCTCCCCTGTGGCTTGCGAGCCCTTTCCCACCCACATGCCCTTGGCACCCACTCTGTTGCCAGAGGGAAATCCTAAGCAGGACTCTCTAGCTTGTGTAGCCAGTGTGCCTCCTGCTTGGAAGTGGCCTCTGAAACTCATTTGGAGGGAGGCTTCTCCCATGCTTGTCAGCCAGCACATGGTGCCATCGCTCCACCAAAAAACTCTCTGCTTTGCCTTCAGCCATGGCTCTCCCTGCTGAGCTCTCTCTGCCTCAAGCAGAAACCCCAGTGTGCGTCCAGCCTCCAGAAAGCAGAGTGCCTTTGCCTGAGCACTGCTTTGCTGGGGCAGCACCCTGAAGGCCTCCTAGGGCCTTCTCTGCCCTAACCCAGGCGTGCCATTCGGCCCATGCGGGGAGCAACGTTCACCCTTGGCAGGGCTCAGCGTGTGGGCTGTGTGTGGTTTCATGGCTGGGAAAGGGCAGATCCTGAAGCTGGGTGCCCTCCTGTGAATGGGGCCTGGCGGGCAGAGCCGGCATTCCCGGGTGGGGATGGAGGAGATCTGGGGCCTTCAAGCTGCATGCACATCCCCTGTCTGGCTGCCCCTCTTGCTTCTTCTCTGCTGCCAAGCCTCTCACACCACACGTGCGTCTCATTGGAAGGAGCAGGCTGCTTGCCATTCTTGGGCAGGGAATCATCCCACACGGCCTCGTTTCCTCGAAGGGGAGTGCACACTGACCCAGAGCCTCCAGAGGAGCTGTAGGCTCTCCAGCCACAAAGGCCTGTAGCTGAGTCCATGACAGCCTGCTGCATGGAGGGCTTCTATGGGAGAGTGCCCTGCTTCCCTGGCAGGGGCTCTTCTCACACTGCTTTCCGTGGGGAAACACTGCGTGTGCCAGGGGTCTCCTGTGTGCACAAAATCTCTCCCCAGTGCCTGAGGTGCAGGGAATCCTCTTCGGACACAGAGCAATGTTCTAGGCAGAGCTCCCATGCTGGGAGAGCTGCCACTGCCCCGACTGTCCAACTGCCTCAGGAACACACTTCTAGGGAGTGTGGGTCTGGCAGGCAGAACGGTCCGAGTGAGGAGCTCGGGCATTCGGCTGTGGACAGCTTTCCCACTGCCAAGCCTTGGAGGAGTTCGTGGAGGCTGGGGCCTGCAGCGTTTTCCATCAGAGAGCACTGGGTGCCCAAAGCCTCCCCTGTGGCTTGCGAGCCCCTTCCCACCCACACGCCCTTGGCACCCACTCTGTTGCCAGAGGGAAATCCTAAGCAGGACTCTCTAGCTTGTGCAGCCAGTGTGCCTCCTGCTTGGAAGTGGCCTCTGAAACTCATTTGGAGGGAGGCTTCTCCCATGCTTGTCAGCCAGCACATGGTGCCATCGCTCCACCAAAAAACTCTCTGCTTTGCCTTCAGCCATGGCTCTCCCTGCTGAGCTCTCTCTGCCTCAAGCAGAAACCCCAGTGTGCATCCAGCCTCCAGAAAGCAGAGTGCCTTTGCCTGAGCACTGCTTTGCTGGGGCAGCACCCTGAAGGCCTCCTAGGGCCTTCTCTGCCCTAACCCAGGCGTGCCATTCGGCCCATGCGGGGAGCAACGTTCACCCTTGGCAGGGCTCAGCGTGTGGGCTGTGTGTGGTTACATGGCTGGGAAAGGGCAGATCCTGAAGCTGGGTGCCCTCCTGTGAATGGGGCCTGGCGGGCAGAGCCGGCATTCCCGGGTGGGGATGGAGGAGATCTGGGGCCTTCAAGCTGCATGCACATCCCCTGTCTGGCTGCCCCTCTTGCTTCTTCTCTGCTGCCAAGCCTCTCACACCACACGTGCGTCTCACTGGAAGGAGCATGCTGCTTGCCAGTCTTGGGCAGGGAATCAACCCACACGCCTCGTTACCTCGCAGGGGAGTGCACACTGACCCAGAGCCTCCAGAGGAGCTGCAGTCTCTCCAGCCACAAAGGCCTGTAGCCTAGTCCATGACGGCCTGTTGCATGGAGGGCTTCTATGGGAGAGGGCCATGCTTCCCTGGCAGGGGCTCCTTCTCACACTGCTTTCCATGGGGAAACACTGCATGTGCCAGGGATCTCCTGTGTGCACAAAATCTCTCCCCAGTGCCTGAGGTGCAGGGAATCCTCTTCGGACACAGAGCAATGTTCTAGGCAGAGCTCCCATGCTGGGAGAGCTGCCACTGCCCCGACTGTCCAACTGCCTCAGGAACACACTTCTAGGGAGTGTGGGTCTGGCAGGCAGAACGGTCCGAGTGAGGAGCTCGGGCCTTCGGCTGTGGACAGCTTTCCCACTGCCAAGCCTTGGAGGAGTTCGTGGAGGCTGGGGCCTGCAGCGTTTTCCATCGGAGAGCACTGGGTGCCCAAAGCCTCCCCTGTGGCTTGCAAGCCCCTTCCCACCCACAGGCCCTTGGCACCCACTCTGTTGCCAGAGGGAAGTCCTAAGCAGGACTCTCGAGCTTGTGCATCCAGAGTGCCTCCTGCTTGGAAATGGCCTCAGGAACTCCTTGGGAGTGAGGCTGCTCCCATGCTTGTCAGCCAGCAGATGGTGCCATCGCTCCACCAAAAAACTCTCTGCTTTGCCTTCAGCCAAGGCTCGCCTTGCTGAGCTCTGTCTGCCTCAAGCAGAGACTCCAGGGTGCGTCCAGCCTACAGAAAGCATAGTGCCTTTGCCTGAGCACTGCTTTGCTGGGGCAGCACCCTGAAGGCCTCCTAGGGCCTTCTCTGCCCTAACCCAGGCGTGCCATTCGGCCCATGCGGGGAGCAAATTTCCCCCTTGGCAGGGCTCAGCGTGTGGCCTGGGTGTGCTTTCACGGCTGGGAAAGGGCAGATCCTGAAGCTGGGTGCCCTCCTGTGAATGGGGCCTGGCGGGCAGAGCCGGCATTCCCGGTGGGGATGGAGGAGATCTGGGGCCTTCAAGCTGCATGCACATCCCCTGTCTGGCTGCCCCTCTTGCTTCTTCTCTGCTGCCAAGCCTCTCACACCACACGTGCGTCTCATTGAAAGGAGCAGGCTGCTTGCCATTCTTGGGCAGGGAATCATCCCACACGGCCTCGTTTCCTCGCAGGGGAGTGCACACTGACCCAGAGCCTCCAGAGGAGCTGTAGGCTCTCCAGCCACAAAGGCCTGTAGCTGAGTCCATGACAGCCTGCTGCATGGAGGGCTTCTATGGGAGAGGGCCCTGCTTCCCTGGCAGGGGCTCCTTCTCACACTGCTTTCCGTGGGGAAACACTGCGTGTGCCAGGGGTCTCCTGTGTGCACAAAATCTCTCCCCAGTGCCTGAGGTGCAGGGAATCCTCTTTGGACACAGAGCAGTGTTCTAGCCAGACCTCCCATGCTGGGAGAGCCTCCACTTCCCCAGCTGTCCAACTGCCTCAGGAACACACTTCTAGGGAGTGTGGGTCTGGCAGGCAGAACGGCCCGAGTGAGGAGCTCGGGCCTTCAGCTGTGGACAGCTTTCCCACTGCCAAGCCTTGGAGGAGTTCGTGGAGGCTGGGGCCTGCAGCGTTTTCCATCAGAGAGCACTGGGTGCCCAAAGCCTCCCCTGTGGCTTGCGAGCCCCTTCCCACCCACACGCCCTTGGCACCCACTCTGTTGCCAGAGGGAAGTCCTAAGCAGGACTCTCGAGCTTGTGCAGCCAGAGTGTCTCCTGCTTGGAAGTGGCCTCTGGAACTCATTTGGAGGGAGGCTTCTCCCATGCTTGTCAGCCAGCACATGGTGCCATCGCTCCACCAGGGAACACTCTGCTTTGCCTTCAGCCATGGCTCGCCCTGCTGAGCTCTCTCTGCCTCAAGCAGAAACCCCAGTGTGCGTCCAGCCTCCAGAAAGCAGAGTGCCTTTGCCTGAGCACTGCTTTGCTGGGGCAGCACCCTGAAGGCCTCCTAGGGCCTTCTCTGCCCTAACCCAGGCGTGCCATTCGGCCCATGCGGGGAGCAACGTTCACCCTTGGCAGGGCTCAGCGTGTGGGCTGTGTGTGGTTTCATGGCTGGGAAAGGGCAGATCCTGAAGCTGGGTGCCCTCCTGTGAATGGGGCCTGGCGGGCAGAGCCGGCATTCCCGGGTGGGGATGGAGGAGATCTGGGGCCTTCAAGCTGCATGCACATCCCCTGTCTGGCTGCCCCTCTTGCTTCTTCTCTGCTGCCAAGCCTCTCACACCACACGTGCGTCTCACTGGAAGGAGCAGGCTGCTTGCCATTCTTGGGCAGGGAATCATCCCACACGGCCTCGTTTCCTCGCAGGGGAGTGCACACTGACCCAGAGCCTCCAGAGGAGCTGTAGGCTCTCCAGCCACAAAGGCCTGTAGCTGAGTCCATGACAGCCTGCTGCATGGAGGGCTTCTATGGGAGAGGGCCCTGCTTCCCTGGCAGGGGCTCCTTCTCACACTGCTTTCCGTGGGGAAACACTGCGTGTGCCAGGGGTCTCCTGTGTGCACAAAATCTCTCCCCAGTGCCTGAGGTGCAGGGAATCCTCTTTGGACACAGAGCAGTGTTCTAGCCAGACCTCCCATGCTGGGAGAGCCTCCACTTCCCCAGCTGTCCAACTGCCTCAGGAACACACTTCTAGGGAGTGTGGGTCTGGCAGGCAGAACGGCCCGAGTGAGGAGCTCGGGCCTTCGGCTGTGGACAGCTTTCCCACTGCCAAGCCTTGGAGGAGTTCGTGGAGGCTGGGGCCTGCAGCGTTTTCCATCAGAGAGCACTGGGTGCCCAAAGCCTCCCCTGTGGCTTGCGAGCCCCTTCCCACCCACACGCCCTTGGCACCCACTCTGTTGCCAGAGGGAAATCCTAAGCAGGACTCTCTAGCTTGTGCAGCCAGTGTGCCTCCTGCTTGGAAGTGGCCTCTGAAACTCATTTGGAGGGAGGCTTCTCCCATGCTTGTCAGCCAGCACATGGTGCCATCGCTCCACCAAAAAACTCTCTGCTTTGCCTTCAGCCATGGCTCTCCCTGCTGAGCTCTCTCTGCCTCAAGCAGAAACCCCAGTGTGCATCCAGCCTCCAGAAAGCAGAGTGCCTTTGCCTGAGCACTGCTTTGCTGGGGCAGCACCCTGAAGGCCTCCTAGGGCCTTCTCTGCCCTAACCCAGGCGTGCCATTCGGCCCATGCGGGGAGCAACGTTCACCCTTGGCAGGGCTCAGCGTGTGGGCTGTGTGTGGTTACATGGCTGGGAAAGGGCAGATCCTGAAGCTGGGTGCCCTCCTGTGAATGGGGCCTGGCGGGCAGAGCCGGCATTCCCGGGTGGGGATGGAGGAGATCTGGGGCCTTCAAGCTGCATGCACATCCCCTGTCTGGCTGCCCCTCTTGCTTCTTCTCTGCTGCCAAGCCTCTCACACCACACGTGCGTCTCACTGGAAGGAGCAGGCTGCTTGCCAGTCTTGGGCAGGGAATCATCCCACACGCCTCGTTTCCTCGCAGGGCAGTGCACACTGACCCAGAGCCTCCAGAGGAGCTGCAGTCTCTCCAGCCACAAAGGCCTGTAGCCTAGTCCATGACGGCCTGTTGCATGGAGGGCTTCTATGGGAGAGGGCCATGCTTCCCTGGCAGGGGCTCCTTCTCACACTGCTTTCCATGGGGAAACACTGCATGTGCCAGGGATCTCCTGTGTGCACAAAATCTCTCCCCAGTGCCTGAGGTGCAGGGAATCCTCTTCGGACACAGAGCAATGCTCTAGGCAGAGCTCCCCTGCTGGGAGAGCTGCCACTGCCCCGACTGTCCAACTGCCTCAGGAACACACTTCTAGGGAGTGTGGGTCTGGCAGGCAGAACGGCCCGAGTGAGGAGCTCGGGCCTTCAGCTGTGGACAGCTTTCCCACTGCCAAGCCTTGGAGGAGTTCGTGGAGGCTGGGGCCTGCAGCGTTTTCCATCGGAGAGCACTGGGTGCCCAAAGCCTCCCCTGTGGCTTGCAAGCCCCTTCCCACCCACAGGCCCTTGGCACCCACTCTGTTGCCAGAGGGAAGTCCTAAGCAGGACTCTCGAGCTTGTGCATCCAGAGTGCCTCCTGCTTGGAAATGGCCTCAGGAACTCCTTGGGAGTGAGGCTGCTCCCATGCTTGTCAGCCAGCAGATGGTGCCATCGCTCCACCAAAAAACTCTCTGCTTTGCCTTCAGCCAAGGCTCGCCTTGCTGAGCTCTGTCTGCCTCAAGCAGAGACTCCAGGGTGCGTCCAGCCTACAGAAAGCAGAGTGCCTTTGCCTGAGCACTGCTTTGCTGGGGCAGCACCCTGAAGGCCTCCTAGGGCCTTCTCTGCCCTAACCCAGGCGTGCCATTCGGCCCATGCGGGGAGCAAAGTTCCCCCTTGGCAGGGCTCAGCGTGTGGCCTGGGTGTGCTTTCACGGCTGGGAAAGGGCAGATCCTGAAGCTGGGTGCCCTCCTGTGAATGGGGCCTGGCGGGCAGAGCCGGCATTCCCGGTGGGGATGGAGGAGATCTGGGGCCTTCAAGCTGCATGCACATCCCCTGTCTGGCTGCCCCTCTTGCTTCTTCTCTGCTGCCAAGCCTCTCACACCACACGTGCGTCTCATTGAAAGGAGCAGGCTGCTTGCCATTCTTGGGCAGGGAATCATCCCACACGGCCTCGTTTCCTCGCAGGGGAGTGCACACTGACCCAGAGCCTCCAGAGGAGCTGTAGGCTCTCCAGCCACAAAGGCCTGTAGCTGAGTCCATGACAGCCTGCTGCATGGAGGGCTTCTATGGGAGAGGGCCCTGCTTCCCTGGCAGGGGCTCCTTCTCACACTGCTTTCCGTGGGGAAACACTGCGTGTGCCAGGGGTCTCCTGTGTGCACAAAATCTCTCCCCAGTGCCTGAGGTGCAGGGAATCCTCTTTGGACACAGAGCAGTGTTCTAGCCAGACCTCCCATGCTGGGAGAGCCTCCACTTCCCCAGCTGTCCAACTGCCTCAGGAACACACTTCTAGGGAGTGTGGGTCTGGCAGGCAGAACGGCCCGAGTGAGGAGCTCGGGCCTTCAGCTGTGGACAGCTTTCCCACTGCCAAGCCTTGGAGGAGTTCGTGGAGGCTGGGGCCTGCAGCATTTTCCATCAGAGAGCACTGGGTGCCCAAAGCCTCCCCTGTGGCTTGCGAGCCCCTTCCCACCCACACGCCCTTGGCACCCACTCTGTTGCCAGAGGGAAGTCCTAAGCAGGACTCTCGAGCTTGTGCAGCCAGAGTGCCTCCTGCTTGGAAGTGGCCTCTGGAACTCATTTGGAGGGAGGCTTCTCCCATGCTTGTCAGCCAGCACATGGTGCCATCGCACCACCAGGGAACACTCTGCTTTGCCTTCAGCCATGGCTCGCCCTGCTGAGCTCTCTCTGCCTCAAGCAGAAACCCCAGTGTGCGTCCAGCCTCCAGAAAGCAGAGTGCCTTTGCCTGAGCACTGCTTTGCTGGGGCAGCACCCTGAAGGCCTCCTAGGGCCTTCTCTGCCCTAACCCAGGCGTGCCATTCGGCCCATGCGGGGAGCAACGTTCACCCTTGGCAGGGCTCAGCGTTTGGGCTGTGTGTGGTTTCATGGCTGGGAAAGGGCAGATCCTGAAGCTGGGTGCCCTCCTGTGAATGGGGCCTGGCGGGCAGAGCCGGCATTCCCGGGTGGGGATGGAGGAGATCTGGGGCCTTCAAGCTGCATGCACATCCCCTGTCTGGCTGCCCCTCTTGCTTCTTCTCTGCTGCCAAGCCTCTCACACCACACGTGCGTCTCATTGGAAGGAGCAGGCTGCTTGCCATTCTTGGGCAGGGAATCATCCCACACGGCCTCGTTTCCTCGAAGGGGAGTGCACACTGACCCAGAGCCTCCAGAGGAGCTGTAGGCTCTCCAGCCACAAAGGCCTGTAGCTGAGTCCATGACAGCCTGCTGCATGGAGGGCTTCTATGGGAGAGGGCCCTGCTTCCCTGGCAGGGGCTCCTTCTCACACTGCTTTCCGTGGGGAAACACTGCGTGTGCCAGGGGTCTGCTGTGTGCACAAAATCTCTCCCCAGTGCCTGAGGTGCAGGGAATCCTCTTTGGACACAGAGCAGTGTTCTAGCCAGACCTCCCATGCTGGGAGAGCCTCCACTTCCCCAGCTGTCCAACTGCCTCAGGAACACACTTCTAGGGAGTGTGGGTCTGGCAGGCAGAACGGCCCGAGTGAGGAGCTCGGGCCTTCAGCTGTGGACAGCTTTCCCACTGCCAAGCCTTGGAGGAGTTCGTGGAGGCTGGGGCCTGCAGCGTTTTCCATCAGAGAGCACTGGGTGCCCAAAGCCTCCCCTGTGGCTTGCGAGCCCCTTCCCACCCACACGCCCTTGTCACCCACTCTGTTGCCAGAGGGAAATCCTAAGCAGGACTCTCGAGCTTGTGCAGCCAGTGTGCCTCCTGCTTGGAAGTGGCCTCTGAAACTCATTTGGAGGGAGGCTTCTCCCATGCTTGTCAGCCAGCACATGGTGCCATCGCTCCACCAAAAAACTCTCTGCTTTGCCTTCAGCCATGGCTCTCCCTGCTGAGCTCTCTCTGCCTCAAGCAGAAACCCCAGTGTGCATCCAGCCTCCAGAAAGCAGAGTGCCTTTGCCTGAGCACTGCTTTGCTGGGGCAGCACCCTGAAGGCCTCCTAGGGCCTTCTCTGCCCTAACCCAGGCGTGCCATTCGGCCCATGCGGGGAGCAACGTTCACCCTTGGCAGGGCTCAGCGTGTGGGCTGTGTGTGGTTACATGGCTGGGAAAGGGCAGATCCTGAAGCTGGGTGCCCTCCTGTGAATGGGGCCTGGCGGGCAGAGCCGGCATTCCCGGGTGGGGATGGAGGAGATCTGGGGCCTTCAAGCTGCATGCACATCCCCTGTCTGGCTGCCCCTCTTGCTTCTTCTCTGCTGCCAAGCCTCTCACACCACACGTGCGTCTCACTGGAAGGAGCAGGCTGCTTGCCAGTCTTGGGCAGGGAATCATCCCACACGCCTCGTTTCCTCGCAGGGCAGTGCACACTGACCCAGAGCCTCCAGAGGAGCTGCAGTCTCTCCAGCCACAAAGGCCTGTAGCCTAGTCCATGACGGCCTGTTGCATGGAGGGCTTCTATGGGAGAGGGCCATGCTTCCCTGGCAGGGGCTCCTTCTCACACTGCTTTCCATGGGGAAACACTGCATGTGCCAGGGATCTCCTGTGTGCACAAAATCTCTCCCCAGTGCCTGAGGTGCAGGGAATCCTCTTCGGACACAGAGCAATGTTCTAGGCAGAGCTCCCATGCTGGGAGAGCTGCCACTGCCCCGACTGTCCAACTGCCTCAGGAACACACTTCTAGGGAGTGTGGGTCTGGCAGGCAGAACGGCCCGAGTGAGGAGCTCGGGCCTTCAGCTGTGGACAGCTTTCCCACTGCCAAGCCTTGGAGGAGTTCGTGGAGGCTGGGGCCTGCAGCGTTTTCCATCAGAGAGCACTGGGTGCCCAAAGCCTCCCCTGTGGCTTGCGAGCCCCTTCCCACCCACAGGCCCTTGGCACCCACTCTGTTGCCAGAGGGAAATCCTAAGCAGGACTCTCTAGTTGTGCAGCCAGTGTGCCTCCTGCTTGGAAGTGGCCTCTGAAACTCATTTGGAGGGAGGCTTCTCCCATGCTTGTCAGCCAGCACATGGTGCCATCGCTCCACCAAAAAACTCTCTGCTTTGCCTTCAGCCATGGCTCTCCCTGCAGAGCTCTCTCTGCCTCAAGCAGAAACCCCAGTGTGCATCCAGCCTCCAGAAAGCAGAGTGCCTTTGCCTGAGCACTGCTTTGCTGGGACAGCACCCTGAAGGCCATCTAGGGCCTTCTCTGCCCTAACCCAGGGGTGCCATTCGGCCCATGCGGGGAGCAACGTTCACCCTTGGCAGGGCTCAGCGTGTGGGCTGTGTGTGGTTACACGGCTGGGAAAGGGCAGATCCTGAAGCTGGGTGCCCTCCTGTGAATGGGGCCTGGCGGGCAGAGCCGGCATTCCCGGGTGGGGATGGAGGAGATCTGGGGCCTTCAAGCTGCATGCACATCCCCTGTCTGGCTGCCCCTCTTGCTTCTTCTCTGCTGCCAAGCCTCTCACACCACACGTGCGTCTCACTGGAAGGAGCATGCTGCTTGCCAGTCTTGGGCAGGGAATCATCCCACACGCCTCGTTACCTCGCAGGGGAGTGCACACTGACCCAGAGCCTCCAGAGGAGCTGCAGTCTCTCCAGCCACAAAGGCCTGTAGCCTAGTCCATGACGGCCTGTTGCATGGAGGGCTTCTATGGGAGAGGGCCATGCTTCCCTGGCAGGGGCTCCTTCTCACTCTGCTTTCCATGGGGAAACACTGCATGTGCCAGGGATCTCCTGTGTGCACAAAATCTCTCCCCAGTGCCTGAGGTGCAGGGAATCCTCTTCGGACACAGAGCAATGTTCTAGGCAGAGCTCCCATGCTGGGAGAGCTGCCACTGCCCCGACTGTCCAACTGCCTCAGGAACACACTTCTAGGGAGTGTGGGTCTGGCAGGCAGAACGGTCCGAGTGAGGAGCTCGGGCATTCGGCTGTGGACAGCTTTCCCACTGCCAAGCCTTGGAGGAGTTCGTGGAGGCTGGGGCCTGCAGCGTTTTCCATCAGAGAGCACTGGGTGCCCAAAGCCTCCCCTGTGGCTTGCGAGCCCCTTCCCACCCACACGCCCTTGGCACCCACTCTGTTGCCAGAGGGAAATCCTAAGCAGGACTCTCTAGCTTGTGCAGCCAGTGTGCCTCCTGCTTGGAAGTGGCCTCTGAAACTCATTTGGAGGGAGGCTTCTCCCATGCTTGTCAGCCAGCACATGGTGCCATCGCTCCACCAAAAAACTCTCTGCTTTGCCTTCAGCCATGGCTCTCCCTGCTGAGCTCTCTCTGCCTCAAGCAGAAACCCCAGTGTGCATCCAGCCTCCAGAAAGCAGAGTGCCTTTGCCTGAGCACTGCTTTGCTGGGGCAGCACCCTGAAGGCCTCCTAGGGCCTTCTCTGCCCTAACCCAGGCGTGCCATTCGGCCCATGCGGGGAGCAACGTTCACCCTTGGCAGGGCTCAGCGTGTGGGCTGTGTGTGGTTACATGGCTGGGAAAGGGCAGATCCTGAAGCTGGGTGCCCTCCTGTGAATGGGGCCTGGCGGGCAGAGCCGGCATTCCCGGGTGGGGATGGAGGAGATCTGGGGCCTTCAAGCTGCATGCACATCCCCTGTCTGGCTGCCCCTCTTGCTTCTTCTCTGCTGCCAAGCCTCTCACACCACACGTGCGTCTCACTGGAAGGAGCAGGCTGCTTGCCAGTCTTGGGCAGGGAATCATCCCACACACCTCGTTTCCTCGCAGGGCAGTGCACACTGACCCAGAGCCTCCAGAGGAGCTGCAGTCTCTCCAGCCACAAAGGCCTGTAGCCTAGTCCATGACGGCCTGTTGCATGGAGGGCTTCTATGGGAGAGGGCCATGCTTCCCTGGCAGGGGCTCCTTCTCACACTGCTTTCCATGGGGAAACACTGCATGTGCCAGGGATCTCCTGTGTGCACAAAATCTCTCCCCAGTGCCTGAGGTGCAGGGAATCCTCTTCGGACACAGAGCAATGCTCTAGGCAGAGCTCCCATGCTGGGAGAGCTGCCACTGCCCCGACTGTCCAACTGCCTCAGGAACACACTTCTAGGGAGTGTGGGTCTGGCAGGCAGAACGGCCCGAGTGAGGAGCTCGGGCCTTCAGCTGTGGACAGCTTTCCCACTGCCAAGCCTTGGAGGAGTTCGTGGAGGCTGGGGCCTGCAGCGTTTTCCATCGGAGAGCACTGGGTGCCCAAAGCCTCCCCTGTGGCTTGCAAGCCCCTTCCCACCCACAGGCCCTTGGCACCCACTCTGTTGCCAGAGGGAAGTCCTAAGCAGGACTCTCGAGCTTGTGCATCCAGAGTGCCTCCTGCTTGGAAATGGCCTCAGGAACTCCTTGGGAGTGAGGCTGCTCCCATGCTTGTCAGCCAGCAGATGGTGCCATCGCTCCACCAAAAAACTCTCTGCTTTGCCTTCAGCCAAGGCTCGCCTTGCTGAGCTCTGTCTGCCTCAAGCAGAGACTCCAGGGTGCGTCCAGCCTACAGAAAGCAGAGTGCCTTTGCCTGAGCACTGCTTTGCTGGGGCAGCACCCTGAAGGCCTCCTAGGGCCTTCTCTGCCCTAACCCAGGCGTGCCATTCGGCCCATGCGGGGAGCAAATTTCCCCCTTGGCAGGGCTCAGCGTGTGGCCTGGGTGTGCTTTCACGGCTGGGAAAGGGCAGATCCTGAAGCTGGGTGCCCTCCTGTGAATGGGGCCTGGCGGGCAGAGCCGGCATTCCCGGTGGGGATGGAGGAGATCTGGGGCCTTCAAGCTGCATGCACATCCCCTGTCTGGCTGCCCCTCTTGCTTCTTCTCTGCTGCCAAGCCTCTCACACCACACGTGCGTCTCATTGAAAGGAGCAGGCTGCTTGCCATTCTTGGGCAGGGAATCATCCCACACGGCCTCGTTTCCTCGCAGGGGAGTGCACACTGACCCAGAGCCTCCAGAGGAGCTGTAGGCTCTCCAGCCACAAAGGCCTGTAGCTGAGTCCATGACAGCCTGCTGCATGGAGGGCTTCTATGGGAGAGGGCCCTGCTTCCCTGGCAGGGGCTCCTTCTCACACTGCTTTCCGTGGGGAAACACTGCGTGTGCCAGGGGTCTCCTGTGTGCACAAAATCTCTCCCCAGTGCCTGAGGTGCAGGGAATCCTCTTTGGACACAGAGCAGTGTTCTAGCCAGACCTCCCATGCTGGGAGAGCCTCCACTTCCCCAGCTGTCCAACTGCCTCAGGAACACACTTCTAGGGAGTGTGGGTCTGGCAGGCAGAACGGCCCGAGTGAGGAGCTCGGGCCTTCAGCTGTGGACAGCTTTCCCACTGCCAAGCCTTGGAGGAGTTCGTGGAGGCTGGGGCCTGCAGCATTTTCCATCAGAGAGCACTGGGTGCCCAAAGCCTCCCCTGTGGCTTGCGAGCCCCTTCCCACCCACACGCCCTTGGCACCCACTCTGTTGCCAGAGGGAAGTCCTAAGCAGGACTCTCGAGCTTGTGCAGCCAGAGTGCCTCCTGCTTGGAAGTGGCCTCTGGAACTCATTTGGAGGGAGGCTTCTCCCATGCTTGTCAGCCAGCACATGGTGCCATCGCTCCACCAGGGAACACTCTGCTTTGCCTTCAGCCATGGCTCGCCCTGCTGAGCTCTCTCTGCCTCAAGCAGAAACCCCAGTGTGCGTCCAGCCTCCAGAAAGCAGAGTGCCTTTGCCTGAGCACTGCTTTGCTGGGGCAGCACCCTGAAGGCCTCCTAGGGCCTTCTCTGCCCTAACCCAGGCGTGCCATTCGGCCCATGCGGGGAGCAACGTTCACCCTTGGCAGGGCTCAGCGTGTGGGCTGTGTGTGGTTTCATGGCTGGGAAAGGGCAGATCCTGAAGCTGGGTGCCCTCCTGTGAATGGGGCCTGGCGGGCAGAGCCGGCATTCCCGGGTGGGGATGGAGGAGATCTGGGGCCTTCAAGCTGCATGCACATCCCCTGTCTGGCTGCCCCTCTTGCTTCTTCTCTGCTGCCAAGCCTCTCACACCACACGTGCGTCTCATTGGAAGGAGCAGGCTGCTTGCCATTCTTGGGCAGGGAATCATCCCACACGGCCTCGTTTCCTCGAAGGGGAGTGCACACTGACCCAGAGCCTCCAGAGGAGCTGTAGGCTCTCCAGCCACAAAGGCCTGTAGCTGAGTCCATGACAGCCTGCTGCATGGAGGGCTTCTATGGGAGAGGGCCCTGCTTCCCTGGCAGGGGCTCCTTCTCACACTGCTTTCCGTGGGGAAACACTGCGTGTGCCAGGGGTCTCCTGTGTGCACAAAATCTCTCCCCAGTGCCTGAGGTGCAGGGAATCCTCTTTGGACACAGAGCAGTGTTCTAGCCAGACCTCCCATGCTGGGAGAGCCTCCACTTCCCCAGCTGTCCAACTGCCTCAGGAACACACTTCTAGGGAGTGTGGGTCTGGCAGGCAGAACGGCCCGAGTGAGGAGCTCGGGCCTTCAGCTGTGGACAGCTTTCCCACTGCCAAGCCTTGGAGGAGTTCGTGGAGGCTGGGGCCTGCAGCGTTTTCCATCAGAGAGCACTGGGTGCCCAAAGCCTCCCCTGTGGCTTGCGAGCCCCTTCCCACCCACACGCCCTTGTCACCCACTCTGTTGCCAGAGGGAAATCCTAAGCAGGACTCTCTAGCTTGTGCAGCCAGTGTGCCTCCTGCTTGGAAGTGGCCTCTGAAACTCATTTGGAGGGAGGCTTCTCCCATGCTTGTCAGCCAGCACATGGTGCCATCGCTCCACCAAAAAACTCTCTGCTTTGCCTTCAGCCATGGCTCTCCCTGCTGAGCTCTCTCTGCCTCAAGCAGAAACCCCAGTGTGCATCCAGCCTCCAGAAAGCAGAGTGCCTTTGCCTGAGCACTGCTTTGCTGGGGCAGCACCCTGAAGGCCTCCTAGGGCCTTCTCTGCCCTAACCCAGGCGTGCCATTCGGCCCATGCGGGGAGCAACGTTCACCCTTGGCAGGGCTCAGCGTGTGGGCTGTGTGTGGTTACATGGCTGGGAAAGGGCAGATCCTGAAGCTGGGTGCCCTCCTGTGAATGGGGCCTGGCGGGCAGAGCCGGCATTCCCGGGTGGGGATGGAGGAGATCTGGGGCCTTCAAGCTGCATGCACATCCCCTGTCTGGCTGCCCCTCTTGCTTCTTCTCTGCTGCCAAGCCTCTCACACCACACGTGCGTCTCACTGGAAGGAGCAGGCTGCTTGCCAGTCTTGGGCAGGGAATCATCCCACACGCCTCGTTTCCTCGCAGGGCAGTGCACACTGACCCAGAGCCTCCAGAGGAGCTGCAGTCTCTCCAGCCACAAAGGCCTGTAGCCTAGTCCATGACGGCCTGTTGCATGGAGGGCTTCTATGGGAGAGGGCCATGCTTCCCTGGCAGGGGCTCCTTCTCACACTGCTTTCCATGGGGAAACACTGCATGTGCCAGGGATCTCCTGTGTGCACAAAATCTCTCCCCAGTGCCTGAGGTGCAGGGAATCCTCTTCGGACACAGAGCAATGTTCTAGGCAGAGCTCCCATGCTGGGAGAGCTGCCACTGCCCCGACTGTCCAACTGCCTCAGGAACACACTTCTAGGGAGTGTGGGTCTGGCAGGCAGAACGGCCCGAGTGAGGAGCTCGGGCCTTCAGCTGTGGACAGCTTTCCCACTGCCAAGCCTTGGAGGAGTTCGTGGAGGCTGGGGCCTGCAGCGTTTTCCATCAGAGAGCACTGGGTGCCCAAAGCCTCCCCTGTGGCTTGCGAGCCCCTTCCCACCCACAGGCCCTTGGCACCCACTCTGTTGCCAGAGGGAAATCCTAAGCAGGACTCTCTAGTTGTGCAGCCAGTGTGCCTCCTGCTTGGAAGTGGCCTCTGAAACTCATTTGGAGGGAGGCTTCTCCCATGCTTGTCAGCCAGCACATGGTGCCATCGCTCCACCAAAAAACTCTCTGCTTTGCCTTCAGCCAAGGCTCGCCTTGCTGAGCTCTGTCTGCCTCAAGCAGAGACTCCAGGGTGCGTCCAGCCTACAGAAAGCAGAGTGCCTTTGCCTGAGCACTGCTTTGCTGGGGCAGCACCCTGAAGGCCTCCTAGGGCCTTCTCTGCCCTAACCCAGGCGTGCCATTCGGCCCATGCGGGGAGCAAATTTCCCCCTTGGCAGGGCTCAGCGTGTGGCCTGGGTGTGCTTTCACGGCTGGGAAAGGGCAGATCCTGAAGCTGGGTGCCCTCCTGTGAATGGGGCCTGGCGGGCAGAGCCGGCATTCCCGGTGGGGATGGAGGAGATCTGGGGCCTTCAAGCTGCATGCACATCCCCTGTCTGGCTGCCCCTCTTGCTTCTTCTCTGCTGCCAAGCCTCTCACACCACACGTGCGTCTCATTGAAAGGAGCAGGCTGCTTGCCATTCTTGGGCAGGGAATCATCCCACACGGCCTCGTTTCCTCGCAGGGGAGTGCACACTGACCCAGAGCCTCCAGAGGAGCTGTAGGCTCTCCAGCCACAAAGGCCTGTAGCTGAGTCCATGACAGCCTGCTGCATGGAGGGCTTCTATGGGAGAGGGCCCTGCTTCCCTGGCAGGGGCTCCTTCTCACACTGCTTTCTGTGGGGAAACACTGCGTGTGCCAGGGGTCTCCTGTGTGCACAAAATCTCTCCCCAGTGCCTGAGGTGCAGGGAATCCTCTTTGGACACAGAGCAGTGTTCTAGCCAGACCTCCCATGCTGGGAGAGCCTCCACTTCCCCAGCTGTCCAACTGCCTCAGGAACACACTTCTAGGGAGTGTGGGTCTGGCAGGCAGAACGGCCCGAGTGAGGAGCTCGGGCCTTCAGCTGTGGACAGCTTTCCCACTGCCAAGCCTTGGAGGAGTTCGTGGAGGCTGGGGCCTGCAGCATTTTCCATCAGAGAGCACTGGGTGCCCAAAGCCTCCCCTGTGGCTTGCGAGCCCCTTCCCACCCACACGCCCTTGGCACCCACTCTGTTGCCAGAGGGAAGTCCTAAGCAGGACTCTCGAGCTTGTGCAGCCAGAGTGCCTCCTGCTTGGAAGTGGCCTCTGGAACTCATTTGGAGGGAGGCTTCTCCCATGCTTGTCAGCCAGCACATGGTGCCATCGCTCCACCAGGGAACACTCTGCTTTGCCTTCAGCCATGGCTCTCCCTGCTGAGCTCTCTCTGCCTCAAGCAGAAACCCCAGTGTGCGTCCAGCCTCCAGAAAGCAGAGTGCCTTTGCCTGAGCACTGCTTTGCTGGGGCAGCACCCTGAAGGCCTCCTAGGGCCTTCTCTGCCCTAACCCAGGCGTGCCATTCGGCCCATGCGGGGAGCAACGTTCACCCTTGGCAGGGCTCAGCGTTTGGGCTGTGTGTGGTTTCATGGCTGGGAAAGGGCAGATCCTGAAGCTGGGTGCCCTCCTGTGAATGGGGCCTGGCGGGCAGAGCCGGCATTCCCGGGTGGGGATGGAGGAGATCTGGGGCCTTCAAGCTGCATGCACATCCCCTGTCTGGCTGCCCCTCTTGCTTCTTCTCTGCTGCCAAGCCTCTCACACCACACGTGCGTCTCATTGGAAGGAGCAGGCTGCTTGCCATTCTTGGGCAGGGAATCATCCCACACGGCCTCGTTTCCTCGAAGGGGAGTGCACACTGACCCAGAGCCTCCAGAGGAGCTGTAGGCTCTCCAGCCACAAAGGCCTGTAGCTGAGTCCATGACAGCCTGCTGCATGGAGGGCTTCTATGGGAGAGGGCCCTGCTTCCCTGGCAGGGGCTCCTTCTCACACTGCTTTCCGTGGGGAAACACTGCGTGTGCCAGGGGTCTGCTGTGTGCACAAAATCTCTCCCCAGTGCCTGAGGTGCAGGGAATCCTCTTTGGACACAGAGCAGTGTTCTAGCCAGACCTCCCATGCTGGGAGAGCCTCCACTTCCCCAGCTGTCCAACTGCCTCAGGAACACACTTCTAGGGAGTGTGGGTCTGGCAGGCAGAACGGCCCGAGTGAGGAGCTCGGGCCTTCAGCTGTGGACAGCTTTCCCACTGCCAAGCCTTGGAGGAGTTCGTGGAGGCTGGGGCCTGCAGCGTTTTCCATCAGAGAGCACTGGGTGCCCAAAGCCTCCCCTGTGGCTTGCGAGCCCCTTCCCACCCACACGCCCTTGTCACCCACTCTGTTGCCAGAGGGAAATCCTAAGCAGGACTCTCTAGCTTGTGCAGCCAGTGTGCCTCCTGCTTGGAAGTGGCCTCTGAAACTCATTTGGAGGGAGGCTTCTCCCATGCTTGTCAGCCAGCACATGGTGCCATCGCTCCACCAAAAAACTCTCTGCTTTGCCTTCAGCCATGGCTCTCCCTGCTGAGCTCTCTCTGCCTCAAGCAGAAACCCCAGTGTGCATCCAGCCTCCAGAAAGCAGAGTGCCTTTGCCTGAGCACTGCTTTGCTGGGGCAGCACCCTGAAGGCCTCCTAGGGCCTTCTCTGCCCTAACCCAGGCGTGCCATTCGGCCCATGCGGGGAGCAACGTTCACCCTTGGCAGGGCTCAGCGTGTGGGCTGTGTGTGGTTACATGGCTGGGAAAGGGCAGATCCTGAAGCTGGGTGCCCTCCTGTGAATGGGGCCTGGCGGGCAGAGCCGGCATTCCCGGGTGGGGATGGAGGAGATCTGGGGCCTTCAAGCTGCATGCACATCCCCTGTCTGGCTGCCCCTCTTGCTTCTTCTCTGCTGCCAAGCCTCTCACACCACACGTGCGTCTCACTGGAAGGAGCAGGCTGCTTGCCAGTCTTGGGCAGGGAATCATCCCACACGCCTCGTTTCCTCGCAGGGCAGTGCACACTGACCCAGAGCCTCCAGAGGAGCTGCAGTCTCTCCAGCCACAAAGGCCTGTAGCCTAGTCCATGACGGCCTGTTGCATGGAGGGCTTCTATGGGAGAGGGCCATGCTTCCCTGGCAGGGGCTCCTTCTCACACTGCTTTCCATGGGGAAACACTGCATGTGCCAGGGATCTCCTGTGTGCACAAAATCTCTCCCCAGTGCCTGAGGTGCAGGGAATCCTCTTCGGACACAGAGCAATGTTCTAGGCAGAGCTCCCATGCTGGGAGAGCTGCCACTGCCCCGACTGTCCAACTGCCTCAGGAACACACTTCTAGGGAGTGTGGGTCTGGCAGGCAGAACGGCCCGAGTGAGGAGCTCGGGCCTTCAGCTGTGGACAGCTTTCCCACTGCCAAGCCTTGGAGGAGTTCGTGGAGGCTGGGGCCTGCAGCGTTTTCCATCAGAGAGCACTGGGTGCCCAAAGCCTCCCCTGTGGCTTGCGAGCCCCTTCCCACCCACAGGCCCTTGGCACCCACTCTGTTGCCAGAGGGAAATCCTAAGCAGGACTCTCTAGTTGTGCAGCCAGTGTGCCTCCTGCTTGGAAGTGGCCTCTGAAACTCATTTGGAGGGAGGCTTCTCCCATGCTTGTCAGCCAGCACATGGTGCCATCGCTCCACCAAAAAACTCTCTGCTTTGCCTTCAGCCATGGCTCTCCCTGCAGAGCTCTCTCTGCCTCAAGCAGAAACCCCAGTGTGCATCCAGCCTCCAGAAAGCAGAGTGCCTTTGCCTGAGCACTGCTTTGCTGGGACAGCACCCTGAAGGCCATCTAGGGCCTTCTCTGCCCTAACCCAGGGGTGCCATTCGGCCCATGCGGGGAGCAACGTTCACCCTTGGCAGGGCTCAGCGTGTGGGCTGTGTGTGGTTACACGGCTGGGAAAGGGCAGATCCTGAAGCTGGGTGCCCTCCTGTGAATGGGGCCTGGCGGGCAGAGCCGGCATTCCCGGGTGGGGATGGAGGAGATCTGGGGCCTTCAAGCTGCATGCACATCCCCTGTCTGGCTGCCCCTCTTGCTTCTTCTCTGCTGCCAAGCCTCTCACACCACACGTGCGTCTCACTGGAAGGAGCATGCTGCTTGCCAGTCTTGGGCAGGGAATCATCCCACACGCCTCGTTACCTCGCAGGGGAGTGCACACTGACCCAGAGCCTCCAGAGGAGCTGCAGTCTCTCCAGCCACAAAGGCCTGTAGCCTAGTCCATGACGGCCTGTTGCATGGAGGGCTTCTATGGGAGAGGGCCATGCTTCCCTGGCAGGGGCTCCTTCTCACTCTGCTTTCCATGGGGAAACACTGCATGTGCCAGGGATCTCCTGTGTGCACAAAATCTCTCCCCAGTGCCTGAGGTGCAGGGAATCCTCTTCGGACACAGAGCAATGTTCTAGGCAGAGCTCCCATGCTGGGAGAGCTGCCACTGCCCCGACTGTCCAACTGCCTCAGGAACACACTTCTAGGGAGTGTGGGTCTGGCAGGCAGAACGGTCCGAGTGAGGAGCTCGGGCATTCGGCTGTGGACAGCTTTCCCACTGCCAAGCCTTGGAGGAGTTCGTGGAGGCTGGGGCCTGCAGCGTTTTCCATCAGAGAGCACTGGGTGCCCAAAGCCTCCCCTGTGGCTTGCGAGCCCCTTCCCACCCACACGCCCTTGGCACCCACTCTGTTGCCAGAGGGAAATCCTAAGCAGGACTCTCGAGCTTGTGCAGCCAGTGTGCCTCCTGCTTGGAAGTGGCCTCTGAAACTCATTTGGAGGGAGGCTTCTCCCATGCTTGTCAGCCAGCACATGGTGCCATCGCTCCACCAAAAAACTCTCTGCTTTGCCTTCAGCCATGGCTCTCCCTGCTGAGCTCTCTCTGCCTCAAGCAGAAACCCCAGTGTGCATCCAGCCTCCAGAAAGCAGAGTGCCTTTGCCTGAGCACTGCTTTGCTGGGGCAGCACCCTGAAGGCCTCCTAGGGCCTTCTCTGCCCTAACCCAGGCGTGCCATTCGGCCCATGCGGGGAGCAACGTTCACCCTTGGCAGGGCTCAGCGTGTGGGCTGTGTGTGGTTACATGGCTGGGAAAGGGCAGATCCTGAAGCTGGGTGCCCTCCTGTGAATGGGGCCTGGCGGGCAGAGCCGGCATTCCCGGGTGGGGATGGAGGAGATCTGGGGCCTTCAAGCTGCATGCACATCCCCTGTCTGGCTGCCCCTCTTGCTTCTTCTCTGCTGCCAAGCCTCTCACACCACACGTGCGTCTCACTGGAAGGAGCATGCTGCTTGCCAGTCTTGGGCAGGGAATCATCCCACACGCCTCGTTACCTCGCAGGGGAGTGCACACTGACCCAGAGCCTCCAGAGGAGCTGCAGTCTCTCCAGCCACAAAGGCCTGTAGCCTAGTCCATGACGGCCTGTTGCATGGAGGGCTTCTATGGGAGAGGGCCATGCTTCCCTGGCAGGGGCTCCTTCTCACACTGCTTTCCATGGGGAAACACTGCATGTGCCAGGGATCTCCTGTGTGCACAAAATCTCTCCCCAGTGCCTGAGGTGCAGGGAATCCTCTTCGGACACAGAGCAATGTTCTAGGCAGAGCTCCCATGCTGGGAGAGCTGCCACTGCCCCGACTGTCCAACTGCCTCAGGAACACACTTCTAGGGAGTGTGGGTCTGGCAGGCAGAACGGTCCGAGTGAGGAGCTCGGGCCTTCGGCTGTGGACAGCTTTCCCACTGCCAAGCCTTGGAGGAGTTCGTGGAGGCTGGGGCCTGCAGCGTTTTCCATCGGAGAGCACTGGGTGCCCAAAGCCTCCCCTGTGGCTTGCAAGCCCCTTCCCACCCACAGGCCCTTGGCACCCACTCTGTTGCCAGAGGGAAGTCCTAAGCAGGACTCTCGAGCTTGTGCATCCAGAGTGCCTCCTGCTTGGAAATGGCCTCAGGAACTCCTTGGGAGTGAGGCTGCTCCCATGCTTGTCAGCCAGCAGATGGTGCCATCGCTCCACCAAAAAACTCTCTGCTTTGCCTTCAGCCAAGGCTCGCCTTGCTGAGCTCTGTCTGCCTCAAGCAGAGACTCCAGGGTGCGTCCAGCCTACAGAAAGCAGAGTGCCTTTGCCTGAGCACTGCTTTGCTGGGGCAGCACCCTGAAGGCCTCCTAGGGCCTTCTCTGCCCTAACCCAGGCGTGCCATTCGGCCCATGCGGGGAGCAAATTTCCCCCTTGGCAGGGCTCAGCGTGTGGCCTGGGTGTGCTTTCACGGCTGGGAAAGGGCAGATCCTGAAGCTGGGTTCCCTCCTGTGAATGGGGCCTGGTGGGCAGAGCCGGCATTCCCGGTGGGGATGGAGGAGATCTGGGGCCTTCAAGCTGCATGCACATCCCCTGTCTGGCTGCCCCTCTTGCTTCTTCTCTGCTGCCAAGCCTCTCACACCACACGTGCGTCTCATTGAAAGGAGCAGGCTGCTTGCCATTCTTGGGCAGGGAATCATCCCACACGGCCTCGTTTCCTCGCAGGGGAGTGCACACTGACCCAGAGCCTCCAGAGGAGCTGTAGGCTCTCCAGCCACAAAGGCCTGTAGCTGAGTCCATGACAGCCTGCTGCATGGAGGGCTTCTATGGGAGAGGGCCCTGCTTCCCTGGCAGGGGCTCCTTCTCACACTGCTTTCCGTGGGGAAACACTGCGTGTGCCAGGGGTCTCCTGTGTGCACAAAATCTCTCCCCAGTGCCTGAGGTGCAGGGAATCCTCTTTGGACACAGAGCAGTGTTCTAGCCAGACCTCCCATGCTGGGAGAGCCTCCACTTCCCCAGCTGTCCAACTGCCTCAGGAACACACTTCTAGGGAGTGTGGGTCTGGCAGGCAGAACGGCCCGAGTGAGGAGCTCGGGCCTTCAGCTGTGGACAGCTTTCCCACTGCCAAGCCTTGGAGGAGTTCGTGGAGGCTGGGGCCTGCAGCATTTTCCATCAGAGAGCACTGGGTGCCCAAAGCCTCCCCTGTGGCTTGCGAGCCCCTTCCCACCCACACGCCCTTGGCACCCACTCTGTTGCCAGAGGGAAGTCCTAAGCAGGACTCTCGAGCTTGTGCAGCCAGAGTGCCTCCTGCTTGGAAGTGGCCTCTGGAACTCATTTGGAGGGAGGCTTCTCCCATGCTTGTCAGCCAGCACATGGTGCCATCGCTCCACCAGGGAACACTCTGCTTTGCCTTCAGCCATGGCTCGCCCTGCTGAGCTCTCTCTGCCTCAAGCAGAAACCCCAGTGTGCGTCCAGCCTCCAGAAAGCAGAGTGCCTTTGCCTGAGCACTGCTTTGCTGGGGCAGCACCCTGAAGGCCTCCTAGGGCCTTCTCTGCCCTAACCCAGGCGTGCCATTCGGCCCATGCGGGGAGCAACGTTCACCCTTGGCAGGGCTCAGCGTTTGGGCTGTGTGTGGTTTCATGGCTGGGAAAGGGCAGATCCTGAAGCTGGGTGCCCTCCTGTGAATGGGGCCTGGCGGGCAGAGCCGGCATTCCCGGGTGGGGATGGAGGAGATCTGGGGCCTTCAAGCTGCATGCACATCCCCTGTCTGGCTGCCCCTCTTGCTTCTTCTCTGCTGCCAAGCCTCTCACACCACACGTGCGTCTCATTGGAAGGAGCAGGCTGCTTGCCATTCTTGGGCAGGGAATCATCCCACACGGCCTCGTTTCCTCGAAGGGGAGTGCACACTGACCCAGAGCCTCCAGAGGAGCTGTAGGCTCTCCAGCCACAAAGGCCTGTAGCTGAGTCCATGACAGCCTGCTGCATGGAGGGCTTCTATGGGAGAGGGCCCTGCTTCCCTGGCAGGGGCTCCTTCTCACACTGCTTTCCGTGGGGAAACACTGCGTGTGCCAGGGGTCTCCTGTGTGCACAAAATCTCTCCCCAGTGCCTGAGGTGCAGGGAATCCTCTTTGGACACAGAGCAGTGTTCTAGCCAGACCTCCCATGCTGGGAGAGCCTCCACTTCCCCAGCTGTCCAACTGCCTCAGGAACACACTTCTAGGGAGTGTGGGTCTGGCAGGCAGAACGGCCCGAGTGAGGAGCTCGGGCCTTCAGCTGTGGACAGCTTTCCCACTGCCAAGCCTTGGAGGAGTTCGTGGAGGCTGGGGCCTGCAGCGTTTTCCATCAGAGAGCACTGGGTGCCCAAAGCCTCCCCTGTGGCTTGCGAGCCCCTTCCCACCCACACGCCCTTGGCACCCACTCTGTTGCCAGAGGGAAATCCTAAGCAGGACTCTCTAGCTTGTGCAGCCAGTGTGCCTCCTGCTTGGAAGTGGCCTCTGAAACTCATTTGGAGGGAGGCTTCTCCCATGCTTGTCAGCCAGCACATGGTGCCATCGCTCCACCAAAAAACTCTCTGCTTTGCCTTCAGCCATGGCTCTCCCTGCTGAGCTCTCTCTGCCTCAAGCAGAAACCCCAGTGTGCATCCAGCCTCCAGAAAGCAGAGTGCCTTTGCCTGAGCACTGCTTTGCTGGGGCAGCACCCTGAAGGCCTCCTAGGGCCTTCTCTGCCCTAACCCAGGCGTGCCATTCGGCCCATGCGGGGAGCAACGTTCACCCTTGGCAGGGCTCAGCGTGTGGGCTGTGTGTGGTTACATGGCTGGGAAAGGGCAGATCCTGAAGCTGGGTGCCCTCCTGTGAATGGGGCCTGGCGGGCAGAGCCGGCATTCCCGGGTGGGGATGGAGGAGATCTGGGGCCTTCAAGCTGCATGCACATCCCCTGTCTGGCTGCCCCTCTTGCTTCTTCTCTGCTGCCAAGCCTCTCACACCACACGTGCGTCTCACTGGAAGGAGCAGGCTGCTTGCCAGTCTTGGGCAGGGAATCATCCCACACGCCTCGTTTCCTCGCAGGGCAGTGCACACTGACCCAGAGCCTCCAGAGGAGCTGCAGTCTCTCCAGCCACAAAGGCCTGTAGCCTAGTCCATGACGGCCTGTTGCATGGAGGGCTTCTATGGGAGAGGGCCATGCTTCCCTGGCAGGGGCTCCTTCTCACACTGCTTTCCATGGGGAAACACTGCATGTGCCAGGGATCTCCTGTGTGCACAAAATCTCTCCCCAGTGCCTGAGGTGCAGGGAATCCTCTTCGGACACAGAGCAATGTTCTAGGCAGAGCTCCCATGCTGGGAGAGCTGCCACTGCCCCGACTGTCCAACTGCCTCAGGAACACACTTCTAGGGAGTGTGGGTCTGGCAGGCAGAACGGCCCGAGTGAGGAGCTCGGGCCTTCAGCTGTGGACAGCTTTCCCACTGCCAAGCCTTGGAGGAGTTCGTGGAGGCTGGGGCCTGCAGCGTTTTCCATCAGAGAGCACTGGGTGCCCAAAGCCTCCCCTGTGGCTTGCGAGCCCCTTCCCACCCACAGGCCCTTGGCACCCACTCTGTTGCCAGAGGGAAATCCTAAGCAGGACTCTCTAGTTGTGCAGCCAGTGTGCCTCCTGCTTGGAAGTGGCCTCTGAAACTCATTTGGAGGGAGGCTTCTCCCATGCTTGTCAGCCAGCACATGGTGCCATCGCTCCACCAAAAAACTCTCTGCTTTGCCTTCAGCCATGGCTCTCCCTGCAGAGCTCTCTCTGCCTCAAGCAGAAACCCCAGTGTGCATCCAGCCTCCAGAAAGCAGAGTGCCTTTGCCTGAGCACTGCTTTGCTGGGACAGCACCCTGAAGGCCATCTAGGGCCTTCTCTGCCCTAACCCAGGGGTGCCATTCGGCCCATGCGGGGAGCAACGTTCACCCTTGGCAGGGCTCAGCGTGTGGGCTGTGTGTGGTTACACGGCTGGGAAAGGGCAGATCCTGAAGCTGGGTGCCCTCCTGTGAATGGGGCCTGGCGGGCAGAGCCGGCATTCCCGGGTGGGGATGGAGGAGATCTGGGGCCTTCAAGCTGCATGCACATCCCCTGTCTGGCTGCCCCTCTTGCTTCTTCTCTGCTGCCAAGCCTCTCACACCACACGTGCGTCTCACTGGAAGGAGCATGCTGCTTGCCAGTCTTGGGCAGGGAATCATCCCACACGCCTCGTTACCTCGCAGGGGAGTGCACACTGACCCAGAGCCTCCAGAGGAGCTGCAGTCTCTCCAGCCACAAAGGCCTGTAGCCTAGTCCATGACGGCCTGTTGCATGGAGGGCTTCTATGGGAGAGGGCCATGCTTCCCTGGCAGGGGCTCCTTCTCACTCTGCTTTCCATGGGGAAACACTGCATGTGCCAGGGATCTCCTGTGTGCACAAAATCTCTCCCCAGTGCCTGAGGTGCAGGGAATCCTCTTCGGACACAGAGCAATGTTCTAGGCAGAGCTCCCATGCTGGGAGAGCTGCCACTGCCCCGACTGTCCAACTGCCTCAGGAACACACTTCTAGGGAGTGTGGGTCTGGCAGGCAGAACGGTCCGAGTGAGGAGCTCGGGCATTCGGCTGTGGACAGCTTTCCCACTGCCAAGCCTTGGAGGAGTTCGTGGAGGCTGGGGCCTGCAGCGTTTTCCATCAGAGAGCACTGGGTGCCCAAAGCCTCCCCTGTGGCTTGCGAGCCCCTTCCCACCCACACGCCCTTGGCACCCACTCTGTTGCCAGAGGGAAATCCTAAGCAGGACTCTCGAGCTTGTGCAGCCAGTGTGCCTCCTGCTTGGAAGTGGCCTCTGAAACTCATTTGGAGGGAGGCTTCTCCCATGCTTGTCAGCCAGCACATGGTGCCATCGCTCCACCAAAAAACTCTCTGCTTTGCCTTCAGCCATGGCTCTCCCTGCTGAGCTCTCTCTGCCTCAAGCAGAAACCCCAGTGTGCATCCAGCCTCCAGAAAGCAGAGTGCCTTTGCCTGAGCACTGCTTTGCTGGGGCAGCACCCTGAAGGCCTCCTAGGGCCTTCTCTGCCCTAACCCAGGCGTGCCATTCGGCCCATGCGGGGAGCAACGTTCACCCTTGGCAGGGCTCAGCGTGTGGGCTGTGTGTGGTTACATGGCTGGGAAAGGGCAGATCCTGAAGCTGGGTGCCCTCCTGTGAATGGGGCCTGGCGGGCAGAGCCGGCATTCCCGGGTGGGGATGGAGGAGATCTGGGGCCTTCAAGCTGCATGCACATCCCCTGTCTGGCTGCCCCTCTTGCTTCTTCTCTGCTGCCAAGCCTCTCACACCACACGTGCGTCTCACTGGAAGGAGCATGCTGCTTGCCAGTCTTGGGCAGGGAATCTCATCCCACACGCCTCGTTACCTCGCAGGGGAGTGCACACTGACCCAGAGCCTCCAGAGGAGCTGCAGTCTCTCCAGCCACAAAGGCCTGTAGCCTAGTCCATGACGGCCTGTTGCATGGAGGGCTTCTATGGGAGAGGGCCATGCTTCCCTGGCAGGGGCTCCTTCTCACACTGCTTTCCATGGGGAAACACTGCATGTGCCAGGATCTCCTGTGTGCACAAAATCTCTCCCCAGTGCCTGAGGTGCAGGGAATCCTCTTCGGACACAGAGCAATGTTCTAGGCAGAGCTCCATGCTGGGAGAGCTGCCACTGCCCCGACTGTCCAACTGCCTCAGGAACACACTTCTAGGGAGTGTGGGTCTGGCAGGCAGAACGGTCCGAGTGAGGAGCTCGGGCCTTCGGCTGTGGACAGCTTTCCCACTGCCAAGCCTTGGAGGAGTTCGTGGAGGCTGGGGCCTGCAGCGTTTTCCATCGGAGAGCACTGGGTGCCCAAAGCCTCCCCTGTGGCTTGCAAGCCCCTTCCCACCCACAGGCCCTTGGCACCCACTCTGTTGCCAGAGGGAAGTCCTAAGCAGGACTCTCGAGCTTGTGCATCCAGAGTGCCTCCTGCTTGGAAATGGCCTCAGGAACTCCTTGGGAGTGAGGCTGCTCCCATGCTTGTCAGCCAGCAGATGGTGCCATCGCTCCACCAAAAAACTCTCTGCTTTGCCTTCAGCCAAGGCTCGCCTTGCTGAGCTCTGTCTGCCTCAAGCAGAGACTCCAGGGTGCGTCCAGCCTACAGAAAGCAGAGTGCCTTTGCCTGAGCACTGCTTTGCTGGGGCAGCACCCTGAAGGCCTCCTAGGGCCTTCTCTGCCCTAACCCAGGCGTGCCATTCGGCCCATGCGGGGAGCAAATTTCCCCCTTGGCAGGGCTCAGCGTGTGGCCTGGGTGTGCTTTCACGGCTGGGAAAGGGCAGATCCTGAAGCTGGGTTCCCTCCTGTGAATGGGGCCTGGTGGGCAGAGCCGGCATTCCCGGTGGGGATGGAGGAGATCTGGGGCCTTCAAGCTGCATGCACATCCCCTGTCTGGCTGCCCCTCTTGCTTCTTCTCTGCTGCCAAGCCTCTCACACCACACGTGCGTCTCATTGAAAGGAGCAGGCTGCTTGCCATTCTTGGGCAGGGAATCATCCCACACGGCCTCGTTTCCTCGCAGGGGAGTGCACACTGACCCAGAGCCTCCAGAGGAGCTGTAGGCTCTCCAGCCACAAAGGCCTGTAGCTGAGTCCATGACAGCCTGCTGCATGGAGGGCTTCTATGGGAGAGGGCCCTGCTTCCCTGGCAGGGGCTCCTTCTCACACTGCTTTCCGTGGGGAAACACTGCGTGTGCCAGGGGTCTCCTGTGTGCACAAAATCTCTCCCCAGTGCCTGAGGTGCAGGGAATCCTCTTTGGACACAGAGCAGTGTTCTAGCCAGACCTCCCATGCTGGGAGAGCCTCCACTTCCCCAGCTGTCCAACTGCCTCAGGAACACACTTCTAGGGAGTGTGGGTCTGGCAGGCAGAACGGCCCGAGTGAGGAGCTCGGGCCTTCAGCTGTGGACAGCTTTCCCACTGCCAAGCCTTGGAGGAGTTCGTGGAGGCTGGGGCCTGCAGCATTTTCCATCAGAGAGCACTGGGTGCCCAAAGCCTCCCCTGTGGCTTGCGAGCCCCTTCCCACCCACACGCCCTTGGCACCCACTCTGTTGCCAGAGGGAAGTCCTAAGCAGGACTCTCGAGCTTGTGCAGCCAGAGTGCCTCCTGCTTGGAAGTGGCCTCTGGAACTCATTTGGAGGGAGGCTTCTCCCATGCTTGTCAGCCAGCACATGGTGCCATCGCTCCACCAGGGAACACTCTGCTTTGCCTTCAGCCATGGCTCGCCCTGCTGAGCTCTCTCTGCCTCAAGCAGAAACCCCAGTGTGCGTCCAGCCTCCAGAAAGCAGAGTGCCTTTGCCTGAGCACTGCTTTGCTGGGGCAGCACCCTGAAGGCCTCCTAGGGCCTTCTCTGCCCTAACCCAGGCGTGCCATTCGGCCCATGCGGGGAGCAACGTTCACCCTTGGCAGGGCTCAGCGTTTGGGCTGTGTGTGGTTTCATGGCTGGGAAAGGGCAGATCCTGAAGCTGGGTGCCCTCCTGTGAATGGGGCCTGGCGGGCAGAGCCGGCATTCCCGGGTGGGGATGGAGGAGATCTGGGGCCTTCAAGCTGCATGCACATCCCCTGTCTGGCTGCCCCTCTTGCTTCTTCTCTGCTGCCAAGCCTCTCACACCACACGTGCGTCTCATTGGAAGGAGCAGGCTGCTTGCCATTCTTGGGCAGGGAATCATCCCACACGGCCTCGTTTCCTCGAAGGGGAGTGCACACTGACCCAGAGCCTCCAGAGGAGCTGTAGGCTCTCCAGCCACAAAGGCCTGTAGCTGAGTCCATGACAGCCTGCTGCATGGAGGGCTTCTATGGGAGAGGGCCCTGCTTCCCTGGCAGGGGCTCCTTCTCACACTGCTTTCCGTGGGGAAACACTGCGTGTGCCAGGGGTCTCCTGTGTGCACAAAATCTCTCCCCAGTGCCTGAGGTGCAGGGAATCCTCTTTGGACACAGAGCAGTGTTCTAGCCAGACCTCCCATGCTGGGAGAGCCTCCACTTCCCCAGCTGTCCAACTGCCTCAGGAACACACTTCTAGGGAGTGTGGGTCTGGCAGGCAGAACGGCCCGAGTGAGGAGCTCGGGCCTTCAGCTGTGGACAGCTTTCCCACTGCCAAGCCTTGGAGGAGTTCGTGGAGGCTGGGGCCTGCAGCGTTTTCCATCAGAGAGCACTGGGTGCCCAAAGCCTCCCCTGTGGCTTGCGAGCCCCTTCCCACCCACACGCCCTTGGCACCCACTCTGTTGCCAGAGGGAAATCCTAAGCAGGACTCTCTAGCTTGTGCAGCCAGTGTGCCTCCTGCTTGGAAGTGGCCTCTGAAACTCATTTGGAGGGAGGCTTCTCCCATGCTTGTCAGCCAGCACATGGTGCCATCGCTCCACCAAAAAACTCTCTGCTTTGCCTTCAGCCATGGCTCTCCCTGCTGAGCTCTCTCTGCCTCAAGCAGAAACCCCAGTGTGCATCCAGCCTCCAGAAAGCAGAGTGCCTTTGCCTGAGCACTGCTTTGCTGGGGCAGCACCCTGAAGGCCTCCTAGGGCCTTCTCTGCCCTAACCCAGGCGTGCCATTCGGCCCATGCGGGGAGCAACGTTCACCCTTGGCAGGGCTCAGCGTGTGGGCTGTGTGTGGTTACATGGCTGGGAAAGGGCAGATCCTGAAGCTGGGTGCCCTCCTGTGAATGGGGCCTGGCGGGCAGAGCCGGCATTCCCGGGTGGGGATGGAGGAGATCTGGGGCCTTCAAGCTGCATGCACATCCCCTGTCTGGCTGCCCCTCTTGCTTCTTCTCTGCTGCCAAGCCTCTCACACCACACGTGCGTCTCACTGGAAGGAGCAGGCTGCTTGCCAGTCTTGGGCAGGGAATCATCCCACACGCCTCGTTTCCTCGCAGGGCAGTGCACACTGACCCAGAGCCTCCAGAGGAGCTGCAGTCTCTCCAGCCACAAAGGCCTGTAGCCTAGTCCATGACGGCCTGTTGCATGGAGGGCTTCTATGGGAGAGGGCCATGCTTCCCTGGCAGGGGCTCCTTCTCACACTGCTTTCCATGGGGAAACACTGCATGTGCCAGGGATCTCCTGTGTGCACAAAATCTCTCCCCAGTGCCTGAGGTGCAGGGAATCCTCTTCGGACACAGAGCAATGTTCTAGGCAGAGCTCCCATGCTGGGAGAGCTGCCACTGCCCCGACTGTCCAACTGCCTCAGGAACACACTTCTAGGGAGTGTGGGTCTGGCAGGCAGAACGGTCCGAGTGAGGAGCTCGGGCCTTCAGCTGTGGACAGCTTTCCCACTGCCAAGCCTTGGAGGAGTTCGTGGAGGCTGGGGCCTGCAGCGTTTTCCATCAGAGAGCACTGGGTGCCCAAAGCCTCCCCTGTGGCTTGCGAGCCCCTTCCCACCCACACGCCCTTGGCACCCACTCTGTTGCCAGAGGGAAATCCTAAGCAGGACTCTCTAGTTGTGCAGCCAGTGTGCCTCCTGCTTGGAAGTGGCCTCTGAAACTCATTTGGAGGGAGGCTTCTCCCATGCTTGTCAGCCAGCACATGGTGCCATCGCTCCACCAAAAAACTCTCTGCTTTGCCTTCAGCCATGGCTCTCCCTGCAGAGCTCTCTCTGCCTCAAGCAGAAACCCCAGTGTGCATCCAGCCTCCAGAAAGCAGAGTGCCTTTGCCTGAGCACTGCTTTGCTGGGACAGCACCCTGAAGGCCATCTAGGGCCTTCTCTGCCCTAACCCAGGGGTGCCATTCGGCCCATGCGGGGAGCAACGTTCACCCTTGGCAGGGCTCAGCGTGTGGGCTGTGTGTGGTTACACGGCTGGGAAAGGGCAGATCCTGAAGCTGGGTGCCCTCCTGTGAATGGGGCCTGGCGGGCAGAGCCGGCATTCCCGGGTGGGGATGGAGGAGATCTGGGGCCTTCAAGCTGCATGCACATCCCCTGTCTGGCTGCCCCTCTTGCTTCTTCTCTGCTGCCAAGCCTCTCACACCACACGTGCGTCTCACTGGAAGGAGCATGCTGCTTGCCAGTCTTGGGCAGGGAATCATCCCACACGCCTCGTTACCTCGCAGGGGAGTGCACACTGACCCAGAGCCTCCAGAGGAGCTGCAGTCTCTCCAGCCACAAAGGCCTGTAGCCTAGTCCATGACGGCCTGTTGCATGGAGGGCTTCTATGGGAGAGGGCCATGCTTCCCTGGCAGGGGCTCCTTCTCACTCTGCTTTCCATGGGGAAACACTGCATGTGCCAGGGATCTCCTGTGTGCACAAAATCTCTCCCCAGTGCCTGAGGTGCAGGGAATCCTCTTCGGACACAGAGCAATGTTCTAGGCAGAGCTCCCATGCTGGGAGAGCTGCCACTGCCCCGACTGTCCAACTGCCTCAGGAACACACTTCTAGGGAGTGTGGGTCTGGCAGGCAGAACGGTCCGAGTGAGGAGCTCGGGCATTCGGCTGTGGACAGCTTTCCCACTGCCAAGCCTTGGAGGAGTTCGTGGAGGCTGGGGCCTGCAGCGTTTTCCATCAGAGAGCACTGGGTGCCCAAAGCCTCCCCTGTGGCTTGCGAGCCCCTTCCCACCCACACGCCCTTGGCACCCACTCTGTTGCCAGAGGGAAATCCTAAGCAGGACTCTCGAGCTTGTGCAGCCAGTGTGCCTCCTGCTTGGAAGTGGCCTCTGAAACTCATTTGGAGGGAGGCTTCTCCCATGCTTGTCAGCCAGCACATGGTGCCATCGCTCCACCAAAAAACTCTCTGCTTTGCCTTCAGCCATGGCTCTCCCTGCTGAGCTCTCTCTGCCTCAAGCAGAAACCCCAGTGTGCATCCAGCCTCCAGAAAGCAGAGTGCCTTTGCCTGAGCACTGCTTTGCTGGGGCAGCACCCTGAAGGCCTCCTAGGGCCTTCTCTGCCCTAACCCAGGCGTGCCATTCGGCCCATGCGGGGAGCAACGTTCACCCTTGGCAGGGCTCAGCGTGTGGGCTGTGTGTGGTTACATGGCTGGGAAAGGGCAGATCCTGAAGCTGGGTGCCCTCCTGTGAATGGGGCCTGGCGGGCAGAGCCGGCATTCCCGGGTGGGGATGGAGGAGATCTGGGGCCTTCAAGCTGCATGCACATCCCCTGTCTGGCTGCCCCTCTTGCTTCTTCTCTGCTGCCAAGCCTCTCACACCACACGTGCGTCTCACTGGAAGGAGCATGCTGCTTGCCAGTCTTGGGCAGGGAATCATCCCACACGCCTCGTTACCTCGCAGGGGAGTGCACACTGACCCAGAGCCTCCAGAGGAGCTGCAGTCTCTCCAGCCACAAAGGCCTGTAGCCTAGTCCATGACGGCCTGTTGCATGGAGGGCTTCTATGGGAGAGGGCCATGCTTCCCTGGCAGGGGCTCCTTCTCACACTGCTTTCCATGGGGAAACACTGCATGTGCCAGGGATCTCCTGTGTGCACAAAATCTCTCCCCAGTGCCTGAGGTGCAGGGAATCCTCTTCGGACACAGAGCAATGTTCTAGGCAGAGCTCCCATGCTGGGAGAGCTGCCACTGCCCCGACTGTCCAACTGCCTCAGGAACACACTTCTAGGGAGTGTGGGTCTGGCAGGCAGAACGGTCCGAGTGAGGAGCTCGGGCCTTCGGCTGTGGACAGCTTTCCCACTGCCAAGCCTTGGAGGAGTTCGTGGAGGCTGGGGCCTGCAGCGTTTTCCATCGGAGAGCACTGGGTGCCCAAAGCCTCCCCTGTGGCTTGCAAGCCCCTTCCCACCCACAGGCCCTTGGCACCCACTCTGTTGCCAGAGGGAAGTCCTAAGCAGGACTCTCGAGCTTGTGCATCCAGAGTGCCTCCTGCTTGGAAATGGCCTCAGGAACTCCTTGGGAGTGAGGCTGCTCCCATGCTTGTCAGCCAGCAGATGGTGCCATCGCTCCACCAAAAAACTCTCTGCTTTGCCTTCAGCCAAGGCTCGCCTTGCTGAGCTCTGTCTGCCTCAAGCAGAGACTCCAGGGTGCGTCCAGCCTACAGAAAGCAGAGTGCCTTTGCCTGAGCACTGCTTTGCTGGGGCAGCACCCTGAAGGCCTCCTAGGGCCTTCTCTGCCCTAACCCAGGCGTGCCATTCGGCCCATGCGGGGAGCAAATTTCCCCCTTGGCAGGGCTCAGCGTGTGGCCTGGGTGTGCTTTCACGGCTGGGAAAGGGCAGATCCTGAAGCTGGGTTCCCTCCTGTGAATGGGGCCTGGCGGGCAGAGCCGGCATTCCCGGTGGGGATGGAGGAGATCTGGGGCCTTCAAGCTGCATGCACATCCCCTGTCTGGCTGCCCCTCTTGCTTCTTCTCTGCTGCCAAGCCTCTCACACCACACGTGCGTCTCATTGAAAGGAGCAGGCTGCTTGCCATTCTTGGGCAGGGAATCATCCCACACGGCCTCGTTTCCTCGCAGGGGAGTGCACACTGACCCAGAGCCTCCAGAGGAGCTGTAGGCTCTCCAGCCACAAAGGCCTGTAGCTGAGTCCATGACAGCCTGCTGCATGGAGGGCTTCTATGGGAGAGGGCCCTGCTTCCCTGGCAGGGGCTCCTTCTCACACTGCTTTCCGTGGGGAAACACTGCGTGTGCCAGGGGTCTCCTGTGTGCACAAAATCTCTCCCCAGTGCCTGAGGTGCAGGGAATCCTCTTTGGACACAGAGCAGTGTTCTAGCCAGACCTCCCATGCTGGGAGAGCCTCCACTTCCCCAGCTGTCCAACTGCCTCAGGAACACACTTCTAGGGAGTGTGGGTCTGGCAGGCAGAACGGCCCGAGTGAGGAGCTCGGGCCTTCAGCTGTGGACAGCTTTCCCACTGCCAAGCCTTGGAGGAGTTCGTGGAGGCTGGGGCCTGCAGCATTTTCCATCAGAGAGCACTGGGTGCCCAAAGCCTCCCCTGTGGCTTGCGAGCCCCTTCCCACCCACACGCCCTTGGCACCCACTCTGTTGCCAGAGGGAAGTCCTAAGCAGGACTCTCGAGCTTGTGCAGCCAGAGTGCCTCCTGCTTGGAAGTGGCCTCTGGAACTCATTTGGAGGGAGGCTTCTCCCATGCTTGTCAGCCAGCACATGGTGCCATCGCTCCACCAGGGAACACTCTGCTTTGCCTTCAGCCATGGCTCGCCCTGCTGAGCTCTCTCTGCCTCAAGCAGAAACCCCAGTGTGCGTCCAGCCTCCAGAAAGCAGAGTGCCTTTGCCTGAGCACTGCTTTGCTGGGGCAGCACCCTGAAGGCCTCCTAGGGCCTTCTCTGCCCTAACCCAGGCGTGCCATTCGGCCCATGCGGGGAGCAACGTTCACCCTTGGCAGGGCTCAGCGTTTGGGCTGTGTGTGGTTTCATGGCTGGGAAAGGGCAGATCCTGAAGCTGGGTGCCCTCCTGTGAATGGGGCCTGGCGGGCAGAGCCGGCATTCCCGGGTGGGGATGGAGGAGATCTGGGGCCTTCAAGCTGCATGCACATCCCCTGTCTGGCTGCCCCTCTTGCTTCTTCTCTGCTGCCAAGCCTCTCACACCACACGTGCGTCTCATTGGAAGGAGCAGGCTGCTTGCCATTCTTGGGCAGGGAATCATCCCACACGGCCTCGTTTCCTCGAAGGGGAGTGCACACTGACCCAGAGCCTCCAGAGGAGCTGTAGGCTCTCCAGCCACAAAGGCCTGTAGCTGAGTCCATGACAGCCTGCTGCATGGAGGGCTTCTATGGGAGAGGGCCCTGCTTCCCTGGCAGGGGCTCCTTCTCACACTGCTTTCCGTGGGGAAACACTGCGTGTGCCAGGGGTCTCCTGTGTGCACAAAATCTCTCCCCAGTGCCTGAGGTGCAGGGAATCCTCTTTGGACACAGAGCAGTGTTCTAGCCAGACCTCCCATGCTGGGAGAGCCTCCACTTCCCCAGCTGTCCAACTGCCTCAGGAACACACTTCTAGGGAGTGTGGGTCTGGCAGGCAGAACGGCCCGAGTGAGGAGCTCGGGCCTTCAGCTGTGGACAGCTTTCCCACTGCCAAGCCTTGGAGGAGTTCGTGGAGGCTGGGGCCTGCAGCGTTTTCCATCAGAGAGCACTGGGTGCCCAAAGCCTCCCCTGTGGCTTGCGAGCCCCTTCCCACCCACACGCCCTTGGCACCCACTCTGTTGCCAGAGGGAAATCCTAAGCAGGACTCTCTAGCTTGTGCAGCCAGTGTGCCTCCTGCTTGGAAGTGGCCTCTGAAACTCATTTGGAGGGAGGCTTCTCCCATGCTTGTCAGCCAGCACATGGTGCCATCGCTCCACCAAAAAACTCTCTGCTTTGCCTTCAGCCATGGCTCTCCCTGCTGAGCTCTCTCTGCCTCAAGCAGAAACCCCAGTGTGCATCCAGCCTCCAGAAAGCAGAGTGCCTTTGCCTGAGCACTGCTTTGCTGGGGCAGCACCCTGAAGGCCTCCTAGGGCCTTCTCTGCCCTAACCCAGGCGTGCCATTCGGCCCATGCGGGGAGCAACGTTCACCCTTGGCAGGGCTCAGCGTGTGGGCTGTGTGTGGTTACATGGCTGGGAAAGGGCAGATCCTGAAGCTGGGTGCCCTCCTGTGAATGGGGCCTGGCGGGCAGAGCCGGCATTCCCGGGTGGGGATGGAGGAGATCTGGGGCCTTCAAGCTGCATGCACATCCCCTGTCTGGCTGCCCCTCTTGCTTCTTCTCTGCTGCCAAGCCTCTCACACCACACGTGCGTCTCACTGGAAGGAGCAGGCTGCTTGCCAGTCTTGGGCAGGGAATCATCCCACACGCCTCGTTTCCTCGCAGGGCAGTGCACACTGACCCAGAGCCTCCAGAGGAGCTGCAGTCTCTCCAGCCACAAAGGCCTGTAGCCTAGTCCATGACGGCCTGTTGCATGGAGGGCTTCTATGGGAGAGGGCCATGCTTCCCTGGCAGGGGCTCCTTCTCACACTGCTTTCCATGGGGAAACACTGCATGTGCCAGGGATCTCCTGTGTGCACAAAATCTCTCCCCAGTGCCTGAGGTGCAGGGAATCCTCTTCGGACACAGAGCAATGTTCTAGGCAGAGCTCCCATGCTGGGAGAGCTGCCACTGCCCCGACTGTCCAACTGCCTCAGGAACACACTTCTAGGGAGTGTGGGTCTGGCAGGCAGAACGGTCCGAGTGAGGAGCTCGGGCCTTCAGCTGTGGACAGCTTTCCCACTGCCAAGCCTTGGAGGAGTTCGTGGAGGCTGGGGCCTGCAGCGTTTTCCATCAGAGAGCACTGGGTGCCCAAAGCCTCCCCTGTGGCTTGCGAGCCCCTTCCCACCCACACGCCCTTGGCACCCACTCTGTTGCCAGAGGGAAATCCTAAGCAGGACTCTCTAGTTGTGCAGCCAGTGTGCCTCCTGCTTGGAAGTGGCCTCTGAAACTCATTTGGAGGGAGGCTTCTCCCATGCTTGTCAGCCAGCACATGGTGCCATCGCTCCACCAAAAAACTCTCTGCTTTGCCTTCAGCCATGGCTCTCCCTGCAGAGCTCTCTCTGCCTCAAGCAGAAACCCCAGTGTGCATCCAGCCTCCAGAAAGCAGAGTGCCTTTGCCTGAGCACTGCTTTGCTGGGACAGCACCCTGAAGGCCATCTAGGGCCTTCTCTGCCCTAACCCAGGGGTGCCATTCGGCCCATGCGGGGAGCAACGTTCACCCTTGGCAGGGCTCAGCGTGTGGGCTGTGTGTGGTTACACGGCTGGGAAAGGGCAGATCCTGAAGCTGGGTGCCCTCCTGTGAATGGGGCCTGGCGGGCAGAGCCGGCATTCCCGGGTGGGGATGGAGGAGATCTGGGGCCTTCAAGCTGCATGCACATCCCCTGTCTGGCTGCCCCTCTTGCTTCTTCTCTGCTGCCAAGCCTCTCACACCACACGTGCGTCTCACTGGAAGGAGCATGCTGCTTGCCAGTCTTGGGCAGGGAATCATCCCACACGCCTCGTTACCTCGCAGGGGAGTGCACACTGACCCAGAGCCTCCAGAGGAGCTGCAGTCTCTCCAGCCACAAAGGCCTGTAGCCTAGTCCATGACGGCCTGTTGCATGGAGGGCTTCTATGGGAGAGGGCCATGCTTCCCTGGCAGGGGCTCCTTCTCACTCTGCTTTCCATGGGGAAACACTGCATGTGCCAGGGATCTCCTGTGTGCACAAAATCTCTCCCCAGTGCCTGAGGTGCAGGGAATCCTCTTCGGACACAGAGCAATGTTCTAGGCAGAGCTCCCATGCTGGGAGAGCTGCCACTGCCCCGACTGTCCAACTGCCTCAGGAACACACTTCTAGGGAGTGTGGGTCTGGCAGGCAGAACGGTCCGAGTGAGGAGCTCGGGCATTCGGCTGTGGACAGCTTTCCCACTGCCAAGCCTTGGAGGAGTTCGTGGAGGCTGGGGCCTGCAGCGTTTTCCATCAGAGAGCACTGGGTGCCCAAAGCCTCCCCTGTGGCTTGCGAGCCCCTTCCCACCCACACGCCCTTGGCACCCACTCTGTTGCCAGAGGGAAATCCTAAGCAGGACTCTCTAGCTTGTGCAGCCAGTGTGCCTCCTGCTTGGAAGTGGCCTCTGAAACTCATTTGGAGGGAGGCTTCTCCCATGCTTGTCAGCCAGCACATGGTGCCATCGCTCCACCAAAAAACTCTCTGCTTTGCCTTCAGCCATGGCTCTCCCTGCTGAGCTCTCTCTGCCTCAAGCAGAAACCCCAGTGTGCATCCAGCCTCCAGAAAGCAGAGTGCCTTTGCCTGAGCACTGCTTTGCTGGGGCAGCACCCTGAAAGCCTCCTAGGGCCTTCTCTGCCCTAACCCAGGCGTGCCATTCGGCCCATGCGGGGAGCAACGTTCACCCTTGGCAGGGCTCAGCGTGTGGGCTGTGTGTGGTTACACGGCTGGGAAAGGGCAGATCCTGAAGCTGGGTGCCCTCCTGTGAATGGGGCCTGGCGGGCAGAGCCGGCATTCCCGGGTGGGGATGGAGGAGATCTGGGGCCTTCAAGCTGCATGCACATCCCCTGTCTGGCTGCCCCTCTTGCTTCTTCTCTGCTGCCAAGCCTCTCACACCACACGTGCGTCTCACTGGAAGGAGCATGCTGCTTGCCAGTCTTGGGCAGGGAATCATCCCACACGCCTCGTTACCTCGCAGGGGAGTGCACACTGACCCAGAGCCTCCAGAGGAGCTGCAGTCTCTCCAGCCACAAAGGCCTGTAGCCTAGTCCATGACGGCCTGTTGCATGGAGGGCTTCTATGGGAGAGGGCCATGCTTCCCTGGCAGGGGCTCCTTCTCACACTGCTTTCCATGGGGAAACACTGCATGTGCCAGGGATCTCCTGTGTGCACAAAATCTCTCCCCAGTGCCTGAGGTGCAGGGAATCCTCTTCGGACACAGAGCAATGTTCTAGGCAGAGCTCCCATGCTGGGAGAGCTGCCACTGCCCCGACTGTCCAACTGCCTCAGGAACACACTTCTAGGGAGTGTGGGTCTGGCAGGCAGAACGGTCCGAGTGAGGAGCTCGGGCATTCGGCTGTGGACAGCTTTCCCACTGCCAAGCCTTGGAGGAGTTCGTGGAGGCTGGGGCCTGCAGCGTTTTCCATCAGAGAGCACTGGGTGCCCAAAGCCTCCCCTGTGGCTTGCGAGCCCCTTCCCACCCACACGCCCTTGGCACCCACTCTGTTGCCAGAGGGAAATCCTAAGCAGGACTCTCTAGCTTGTGCAGCCAGTGTGCCTCCTGCTTGGAAGTGGCCTCTGAAACTCATTTGGAGGGAGGCTTCTCCCATGCTTGTCAGCCAGCACATGGTGCCATCGCTCCACCAAAAAACTCTCTGCTTTGCCTTCAGCCATGGCTCTCCCTGCAGAGCTCTCTCTGCCTCAAGCAGAAACCCCAGTGTGCATCCAGCCTCCAGAAAGCAGAGTGCCTTTGCCTGAGCACTGCTTTGCTGGGGCAGCACCCTGAAGGCCTCCTAGGGCCTTCTCTGCCCTAACCCAGGCGTGCCATTCGGCCCATGCGGGGAGCAACGTTCACCCTTGGCAGGGCTCAGCGTGTGGGCTGTGTGTGGTTACATGGCTGGGAAAGGGCAGATCCTGAAGCTGGGTGCCCTCCTGTGAATGGGGCCTGGCGGGCAGAGCCGGCATTCCCGGGTGGGGATGGAGGAGATCTGGGGCCTTCAAGCTGCATGCACATCCCCTGTCTGGCTGCCCCTCTTGCTTCTTCTCTGCTGCCAAGCCTCTCACACCACACGTGCGTCTCACTGGAAGGAGCATGCTGCTTGCCAGTCTTGGGCAGGGAATCATCCCACACGCCTCGTTACCTCGCAGGGGAGTGCACACTGACCCAGAGCCTCCAGAGGAGCTGCAGTCTCTCCAGCCACAAAGGCCTGTAGCCTAGTCCATGACGGCCTGTTGCATGGAGGGCTTCTATGGGAGAGGGCCATGCTTCCCTGGCAGGGGCTCCTTCTCACACTGCTTTCCATGGGGAAACACTGCATGTGCCAGGGATCTCCTGTGTGCACAAAATCTCTCCCCAGTGCCTGAGGTGCAGGGAATCCTCTTCGGACACAGAGCAATGTTCTAGGCAGAGCTCCCATGCTGGGAGAGCTGCCACTGCCCCGACTGTCCAACTGCCTCAGGAACACACTTCTAGGGAGTGTGGGTCTGGCAGGCAGAACGGTCCGAGTGAGGAGCTCGGGCCTTCGGCTGTGGACAGCTTTTGCACTGCCAAGCCTTGGAGGAGTTCGTGGAGGCTGGGGCCTGCAGCGTTTTCCATCGGAGAGCACTGGGTGCCCAAAGCCTCCCCTGTGGCTTGCAAGCCCCTTCCCACCCACAGGCCCTTGGCACCCACTCTGTTGCCAGAGGGAAGTCCTAAGCAGGACTCTCGAGCTTGTGCATCCAGAGTGCCTCCTGCTTGGAAATGGCCTCAGGAACTCCTTGGGAGTGAGGCTGCTCCCATGCTTGTCAGCCAGCAGATGGTGCCATCGCTCCACCAAAAAACTCTCTGCTTTGCCTTCAGCCAAGGCTCGCCTTGCTGAGCTCTGTCTGCCTCAAGCAGAGACTCCAGGGTGCGTCCAGCCTACAGAAAGCAGAGTGCCTTTGCCTGAGCACTGCTTTGCTGGGGCAGCACCCTGAAGGCCTCCTAGGGCCTTCTCTGCCCTAACCCAGGCGTGCCATTCGGCCCATGCGGGGAGCAAATTTCCCCCTTGGCAGGGCTCAGCGTGTGGCCTGGGTGTGCTTTCACGGCTGGGAAAGGGCAGATCCTGAAGCTGGGTGCCCTCCTGTGAATGGGGCCTGGCGGGCAGAGCCGGCATTCCCGGTGGGGATGGAGGAGATCTGGGGCCTTCAAGCTGCATGCACATCCCCTGTCTGGCTGCCCCTCTTGCTTCTTCTCTGCTGCCAAGCCTCTCACACCACACGTGCGTCTCATTGAAAGGAGCAGGCTGCTTGCCATTCTTGGGCAGGGAATCATCCCACACGGCCTCGTTTCCTCGCAGGGGAGTGCACACTGACCCAGAGCCTCCAGAGGAGCTGTAGGCTCTCCAGCCACAAAGGCCTGTAGCTGAGTCCATGACAGCCTGCTGCATGGAGGGCTTCTATGGGAGAGGGCCCTGCTTCCCTGGCAGGGGCTCCTTCTCACACTGCTTTCCGTGGGGAAACACTGCGTGTGCCAGGGGTCTCCTGTGTGCACAAAATCTCTCCCCAGTGCCTGAGGTGCAGGGAATCCTCTTTGGACACAGAGCAGTGTTCTAGCCAGACCTCCCATGCTGGGAGAGCCTCCACTTCCCCAGCTGTCCAACTGCCTCAGGAACACACTTCTAGGGAGTGTGGGTCTGGCAGGCAGAACGGCCCGAGTGAGGAGCTCGGGCCTTCAGCTGTGGACAGCTTTCCCACTGCCAAGCCTTGGAGGAGTTCGTGGAGGCTGGGGCCTGCAGCATTTTCCATCAGAGAGCACTGGGTGCCCAAAGCCTCCCCTGTGGCTTGCGAGCCCCTTCCCACCCACACGCCCTTGGCACCCACTCTGTTGCCAGAGGGAAGTCCTAAGCAGGACTCTCGAGCTTGTGCAGCCAGAGTGCCTCCTGCTTGGAAGTGGCCTCTGGAACTCATTTGGAGGGAGGCTTCTCCCATGCTTGTCAGCCAGCACATGGTGCCATCGCTCCACCAGGGAACACTCTGCTTTGCCTTCAGCCATGGCTCGCCCTGCTGAGCTCTCTCTGCCTCAAGCAGAAACCCCAGTGTGCGTCCAGCCTCCAGAAAGCAGAGTGCCTTTGCCTGAGCACTGCTTTGCTGGGGCAGCACCCTGAAGGCCTCCTAGGGCCTTCTCTGCCCTAACCCAGGCGTGCCATTCGGCCCATGCGGGGAGCAACGTTCACCCTTGGCAGGGCTCAGCGTTTGGGCTGTGTGTGGTTTCATGGCTGGGAAAGGGCAGATCCTGAAGCTGGGTGCCCTCCTGTGAATGGGGCCTGGCGGGCAGAGCCGGCATTCCCGGGTGGGGATGGAGGAGATCTGGGGCCTTCAAGCTGCATGCACATCCCCTGTCTGGCTGCCCCTCTTGCTTCTTCTCTGCTGCCAAGCCTCTCACACCACACGTGCGTCTCATTGGAAGGAGCAGGCTGCTTGCCATTCTTGGGCAGGGAATCATCCCACACGGCCTCGTTTCCTCGAAGGGGAGTGCACACTGACCCAGAGCCTCCAGAGGAGCTGTAGGCTCTCCAGCCACAAAGGCCTGTAGCTGAGTCCATGACAGCCTGCTGCATGGAGGGCTTCTATGGGAGAGTGCCCTGCTTCCCTGGCAGGGGCTCCTTCTCACACTGCTTTCCGTGGGGAAACACTGCGTGTGCCAGGGGTCTCCTGTGTGCACAAAATCTCTCCCCAGTGCCTGAGGTGCAGGGAATCCTCTTTGGACACAGAGCAGTGTTCTAGCCAGACCTCCCATGCTGGGAGAGCCTCCACTTCCCCAGCTGTCCAACTGCCTCAGGAACACACTTCTAGGGAGTGTGGGTCTGGCAGGCAGAACGGCCCGAGTGAGGAGCTCGGGCCTTCAGCTGTGGACAGCTTTCCCACTGCCAAGCCTTGGAGGAGTTCGTGGAGGCTGGGGCCTGCAGCGTTTTCCATCAGAGAGCACTGGGTGCCCAAAGCCTCCCCTGTGGCTTGCGAGCCCCTTCCCACCCACACGCCCTTGTCACCCACTCTGTTGCCAGAGGGAAATCCTAAGCAGGACTCTCTAGCTTGTGCAGCCAGTGTGCCTCCTGCTTGGAAGTGGCCTCTGAAACTCATTTGGAGGGAGGCTTCTCCCATGCTTGTCAGCCAGCACATGGTGCCATCGCTCCACCAAAAAACTCTCTGCTTTGCCTTCAGCCATGGCTCTCCCTGCTGAGCTCTCTCTGCCTCAAGCAGAAACCCCAGTGTGCATCCAGCCTCCAGAAAGCAGAGTGCCTTTGCCTGAGCACTGCTTTGCTGGGGCAGCACCCTGAAGGCCTCCTAGGGCCTTCTCTGCCCTAACCCAGGCGTGCCATTCGGCCCATGCGGGGAGCAACGTTCACCCTTGGCAGGGCTCAGCGTGTGGGCTGTGTGTGGTTACATGGCTGGGAAAGGGCAGATCCTGAAGCTGGGTGCCCTCCTGTGAATGGGGCCTGGCGGGCAGAGCCGGCATTCCCGGGTGGGGATGGAGGAGATCTGGGGCCTTCAAGCTGCATGCACATCCCCTGTCTGGCTGCCCCTCTTGCTTCTTCTCTGCTGCCAAGCCTCTCACACCACACGTGCGTCTCACTGGAAGGAGCAGGCTGCTTGCCAGTCTTGGGCAGGGAATCATCCCACACGCCTCGTTTCCTCGCAGGGCAGTGCACACTGACCCAGAGCCTCCAGAGGAGCTGCAGTCTCTCCAGCCACAAAGGCCTGTAGCCTAGTCCATGACGGCCTGTTGCATGGAGGGCTTCTATGGGAGAGGGCCATGCTTCCCTGGCAGGGGCTCCTTCTCACACTGCTTTCCATGGGGAAACACTGCATGTGCCAGGGATCTCCTGTGTGCACAAAATCTCTCCCCAGTGCCTGAGGTGCAGGGAATCCTCTTCGGACACAGAGCAATGTTCTAGGCAGAGCTCCCATGCTGGGAGAGCTGCCACTGCCCCGACTGTCCAACTGCCTCAGGAACACACTTCTAGGGAGTGTGGGTCTGGCAGGCAGAACGGTCCGAGTGAGGAGCTCGGGCCTTCAGCTGTGGACAGCTTTCCCACTGCCAAGCCTTGGAGGAGTTCGTGGAGGCTGGGGCCTGCAGCGTTTTCCATCAGAGAGCACTGGGTGCCCAAAGCCTCCCCTGTGGCTTGCGAGCCCCTTCCCACCCACACGCCCTTGGCACCCACTCTGTTGCCAGAGGGAAATCCTAAGCAGGACTCTCTAGTTGTGCAGCCAGTGTGCCTCCTGCTTGGAAGTGGCCTCTGAAACTCATTTGGAGGGAGGCTTCTCCCATGCTTGTCAGCCAGCACATGGTGCCATCGCTCCACCAAAAAACTCTCTGCTTTGCCTTCAGCCATGGCTCTCCCTGCAGAGCTCTCTCTGCCTCAAGCAGAAACCCCAGTGTGCATCCAGCCTCCAGAAAGCAGAGTGCCTTTGCCTGAGCACTGCTTTGCTGGGACAGCACCCTGAAGGCCATCTAGGGCCTTCTCTGCCCTAACCCAGGGGTGCCATTCGGCCCATGCGGGGAGCAACGTTCACCCTTGGCAGGGCTCAGCGTGTGGGCTGTGTGTGGTTACACGGCTGGGAAAGGGCAGATCCTGAAGCTGGGTGCCCTCCTGTGAATGGGGCCTGGCGGGCAGAGCCGGCATTCCCGGGTGGGGATGGAGGAGATCTGGGGCCTTCAAGCTGCATGCACATCCCCTGTCTGGCTGCCCCTCTTGCTTCTTCTCTGCTGCCAAGCCTCTCACACCACACGTGCGTCTCACTGGAAGGAGCAGGCTGCTTGCCAGTCTTGGGCAGGGAATCATCCCACACGCCTCGTTACCTCGCAGGGGAGTGCACACTGACCCAGAGCCTCCAGAGGAGCTGCAGTCTCTCCAGCCACAAAGGCCTGTAGCCTAGTCCATGACGGCCTGTTGCATGGAGGGCTTCTATGGGAGAGGGCCATGCTTCCCTGGCAGGGGCTCCTTCTCACTCTGCTTTCCATGGGGAAACACTGCATGTGCCAGGGATCTCCTGTGTGCACAAAATCTCTCCCCAGTGCCTGAGGTGCAGGGAATCCTCTTCGGACACAGAGCAATGTTCTAGGCAGAGCTCCCATGCTGGGAGAGCTGCCACTGCCCCGACTGTCCAACTGCCTCAGGAACACACTTCTAGGGAGTGTGGGTCTGGCAGGCAGAACGGTCCGAGTGAGGAGCTCGGGCATTCGGCTGTGGACAGCTTTCCCACTGCCAAGCCTTGGAGGAGTTCGTGGAGGCTGGGGCCTGCAGCGTTTTCCATCAGAGAGCACTGGGTGCCCAAAGCCTCCCCTGTGGCTTGCGAGCCCCTTCCCACCCACACGCCCTTGGCACCCACTCTGTTGCCAGAGGGAAATCCTAAGCAGGACTCTCTAGCTTGTGCAGCCAGTGTGCCTCCTGCTTGGAAGTGGCCTCTGAAACTCATTTGGAGGGAGGCTTCTCCCATGCTTGTCAGCCAGCACATGGTGCCATCGCTCCACCAAAAAACTCTCTGCTTTGCCTTCAGCCATGGCTCTCCCTGCTGAGCTCTCTCTGCCTCAAGCAGAAACCCCAGTGTGCATCCAGCCTCCAGAAAGCAGAGTGCCTTTGCCTGAGCACTGCTTTGCTGGGGCAGCACCCTGAAGGCCTCCTAGGGCCTTCTCTGCCCTAACCCAGGCGTGCCATTCGGCCCATGCGGGGAGCAACGTTCACCCTTGGCAGGGCTCAGCGTGTGGGCTGTGTGTGGTTACATGGCTGGGAAAGGGCAGATCCTGAAGCTGGGTGCCCTCCTGTGAATGGGGCCTGGCGGGCAGAGCCGGCATTCCCGGGTGGGGATGGAGGAGATCTGGGGCCTTCAAGCTGCATGCACATCCCCTGTCTGGCTGCCCCTCTTGCTTCTTCTCTGCTGCCAAGCCTCTCACACCACACGTGCGTCTCACTGGAAGGAGCATGCTGCTTGCCAGTCTTGGGCAGGGAATCATCCCACACGCCTCGTTACCTCGCAGGGGAGTGCACACTGACCCAGAGCCTCCAGAGGAGCTGCAGTCTCTCCAGCCACAAAGGCCTGTAGCCTAGTCCATGACGGCCTGTTGCATGGAGGGCTTCTATGGGAGAGGGCCATGCTTCCCTGGCAGGGGCTCCTTCTCACACTGCTTTCCATGGGGAAACACTGCATGTGCCAGGGATCTCCTGTGTGCACAAAATCTCTCCCCAGTGCCTGAGGTGCAGGGAATCCTCTTCGGACACAGAGCAATGTTCTAGGCAGAGCTCCCATGCTGGGAGAGCTGCCACTGCCCCGACTGTCCAACTGCCTCAGGAACACACTTCTAGGGAGTGTGGGTCTGGCAGGCAGAACGGTCCGAGTGAGGAGCTCGGGCATTCGGCTGTGGACAGCTTTCCCACTGCCAAGCCTTGGAGGAGTTCGTGGAGGCTGGGGCCTGCAGCGTTTTCCATCGGAGAGCACTGGGTGCCCAAAGCCTCCCCTGTGGCTTGCAAGCCCCTTCCCACCCACAGGCCCTTGGCACCCACTCTGTTGCCAGAGGGAAGTCCTAAGCAGGACTCTCGAGCTTGTGCATCCAGAGTGCCTCCTGCTTGGAAATGGCCTCAGGAACTCCTTGGGAGTGAGGCTGCTCCCATGCTTGTCAGCCAGCAGATGGTGCCATCGCTCCACCAAAAAACTCTCTGCTTTGCCTTCAGCCAAGGCTCGCCTTGCTGAGCTCTGTCTGCCTCAAGCAGAGACTCCAGGGTGCGTCCAGCCTACAGAAAGCAGAGTGCCTTTGCCTGAGCACTGCTTTGCTGGGGCAGCACCCTGAAGGCCTCCTAGGGCCTTCTCTGCCCTAACCCAGGCGTGCCATTCGGCCCATGCGGGGAGCAAATTTCCCCCTTGGCAGGGCTCAGCGTGTGGCCTGGGTGTGCTTTCACGGCTGGGAAAGGGCAGATCCTGAAGCTGGGTGCCCTCCTGTGAATGGGGCCTGGCGGGCAGAGCCGGCATTCCCGGTGGGGATGGAGGAGATCTGGGGCCTTCAAGCTGCATGCACATCCCCTGTCTGGCTGCCCCTCTTGCTTCTTCTCTGCTGCCAAGCCTCTCACACCACACGTGCGTCTCACTGGAAGGAGCAGGCTGCTTGCCATTCTTGGGCAGGGAATCATCCCACACGGCCTCGTTTCCTCGCAGGGGAGTGCACACTGACCCAGAGCCTCCAGAGGAGCTGTAGGCTCTCCAGCCACAAAGGCCTGTAGCTGAGTCCATGACAGCCTGCTGCATGGAGGGCTTCTATGGGAGAGGGCCCTGCTTCCCTGGCAGGGGCTCCTTCTCACACTGCTTTCCGTGGGGAAACACTGCGTGTGCCAGGGGTCTCCTGTGTGCACAAAATCTCTCCCCAGTGCCTGAGGTGCAGGGAATCCTCTTTGGACACAGAGCAGTGTTCTAGCCAGACCTCCCATGCTGGGAGAGCCTCCACTTCCCCAGCTGTCCAACTGCCTCAGGAACACACTTCTAGGGAGTGTGGGTCTGGCAGGCAGAACGGCCCGAGTGAGGAGCTCGGGCCTTCAGCTGTGGACAGCTTTCCCACTGCCAAGCCTTGGAGGAGTTCGTGGAGGCTGGGGCCTGCAGCATTTTCCATCAGAGAGCACTGGGTGCCCAAAGCCTCCCCTGTGGCTTGCGAGCCCCTTCCCACCCACACGCCCTTGGCACCCACTCTGTTGCCAGAGGGAAGTCCTAAGCAGGACTCTCGAGCTTGTGCAGCCAGAGTGCCTCCTGCTTGGAAGTGGCCTCTGGAACTCATTTGGAGGGAGGCTTCTCCCATGCTTGTCAGCCAGCACATGGTGCCATCGCTCCACCAGGGAACACTCTGCTTTGCCTTCAGCCATGGCTCGCCCTGCTGAGCTCTCTCTGCCTCAAGCAGAAACCCCAGTGTGCGTCCAGCCTCCAGAAAGCAGAGTGCCTTTGCCTGAGCACTGCTTTGCTGGGGCAGCACCCTGAAGGCCTCCTAGGGCCTTCTCTGCCCTAACCCAGGCGTGCCATTCGGCCCATGCGGGGAGCAACGTTCACCCTTGGCAGGGCTCAGCGTTTGGGCTGTGTGTGGTTTCATGGCTGGGAAAGGGCAGATCCTGAAGCTGGGTGCCCTCCTGTGAATGGGGCCTGGCGGGCAGAGCCGGCATTCCCGGGTGGGGATGGAGGAGATCTGGGGCCTTCAAGCTGCATGCACATCCCCTGTCTGGCTGCCCCTCTTGCTTCTTCTCTGCTGCCAAGCCTCTCACACCACACGTGCGTCTCATTGGAAGGAGCAGGCTGCTTGCCATTCTTGGGCAGGGAATCATCCCACACGGCCTCGTTTCCTCGAAGGGGAGTGCACACTGACCCAGAGCCTCCAGAGGAGCTGTAGGCTCTCCAGCCACAAAGGCCTGTAGCTGAGTCCATGACAGCCTGCTGCATGGAGGGCTTCTATGGGAGAGGGCCCTGCTTCCCTGGCAGGGGCTCCTTCTCACACTGCTTTCCGTGGGGAAACACTGCGTGTGCCAGGGGTCTCCTGTGTGCACAAAATCTCTCCCCAGTGCCTGAGGTGCAGGGAATCCTCTTTGGACACAGAGCAGTGTTCTAGCCAGACCTCCCATGCTGGGAGAGCCTCCACTTCCCCAGCTGTCCAACTGCCTCAGGAACACACTTCTAGGGAGTGTGGGTCTGGCAGGCAGAACGGCCCGAGTGAGGAGCTCGGGCCTTCAGCTGTGGACAGCTTTCCCACTGCCAAGCCTTGGAGGAGTTCGTGGAGGCTGGGGCCTGCAGCGTTTTCCATCAGAGAGCACTGGGTGCCCAAAGCCTCCCCTGTGGCTTGCGAGCCCCTTCCCACCCACACGCCCTTGTCACCCACTCTGTTGCCAGAGGGAAATCCTAAGCAGGACTCTCTAGCTTGTGCAGCCAGTGTGCCTCCTGCTTGGAAGTGGCCTCTGAAACTCATTTGGAGGGAGGCTTCTCCCATGCTTGTCAGCCAGCACATGGTGCCATCGCTCCACCAAAAAACTCTCTGCTTTGCCTTCAGCCATGGCTCTCCCTGCAGAGCTCTCTCTGCCTCAAGCAGAAACCCCAGTGTGCATCCAGCCTCCAGAAAGCAGAGTGCCTTTGCCTGAGCACTGCTTTGCTGGGGCAGCACCCTGAAGGCCTCCTAGGGCCTTCTCTGCCCTAACCCAGGCGTGCCATTCGGCCCATGCGGGGAGCAACGTTCACCCTTGGCAGGGCTCAGCGTGTGGGCTGTGTGTGGTTACATGGCTGGGAAAGGGCAGATCCTGAAGCTGGGTGCCCTCCTGTGAATGGGGCCTGGCGGGCAGAGCCGGCATTCCCGGGTGGGGATGGAGGAGATCTGGGGCCTTCAAGCTGCATGCACATCCCCTGTCTGGCTGCCCCTCTTGCTTCTTCTCTGCTGCCAAGCCTCTCACACCACACGTGCGTCTCACTGGAAGGAGCAGGCTGCTTGCCAGTCTTGGGCAGGGAATCATCCCACACGCCTCGTTTCCTCGCAGGGCAGTGCACACTGACCCAGAGCCTCCAGAGGAGCTGCAGTCTCTCCAGCCACAAAGGCCTGTAGCCTAGTCCATGACGGCCTGTTGCATGGAGGGCTTCTATGGGAGAGGGCCATGCTTCCCTGGCAGGGGCTCCTTCTCACACTGCTTTCCATGGGGAAACACTGCATGTGCCAGGGATCTCCTGTGTGCACAAAATCTCTCCCCAGTGCCTGAGGTGCAGGGAATCCTCTTCGGACACAGAGCAATGTTCTAGGCAGAGCTCCCATGCTGGGAGAGCTGCCACTGCCCCGACTGTCCAACTGCCTCAGGAACACACTTCTAGGGAGTGTGGGTCTGGCAGGCAGAACGGTCCGAGTGAGGAGCTCGGGCCTTCAGCTGTGGACAGCTTTCCCACTGCCAAGCCTTGGAGGAGTTCGTGGAGGCTGGGGCCTGCAGCGTTTTCCATCAGAGAGCACTGGGTGCCCAAAGCCTCCCCTGTGGCTTGCGAGCCCCTTCCCACCCACACGGCCTTGGCACCCACTCTGTTGCCAGAGGGAAATCCTAAGCAGGACTCTCTAGTTGTGCAGCCAGTGTGCCTCCTGCTTGGAAGTGGCCTCTGAAACTCATTTGGAGGGAGGCTTCTCCCATGCTTGTCAGCCAGCACATGGTGCCATCGCTCCACCAAAAAACTCTCTGCTTTGCCTTCAGCCATGGCTCTCCCTGCAGAGCTCTCTCTGCCTCAAGCAGAAACCCCAGTGTGCATCCAGCCTCCAGAAAGCAGAGTGCCTTTGCCTGAGCACTGCTTTGCTGGGACAGCACCCTGAAGGCCATCTAGGGCCTTCTCTGCCCTAACCCAGGGGTGCCATTTGGCCCATGCGGGGAGCAACGTTCACCCTTGGCAGGGCTCAGCGTGTGGGCTGTGTGTGGTTACACGGCTGGGAAAGGGCAGATCCTGAAGCTGGGTGCCCTCCTGTGAATGGGGCCTGGCGGGCAGAGCCGGCATTCCCGGGTGGGGATGGAGGAGATCTGGGGCCTTCAAGCTGCATGCACATCCCCTGTCTGGCTGCCCCTCTTGCTTCTTCTCTGCTGCCAAGCCTCTCACACCACACGTGCGTCTCACTGGAAGGAGCATGCTGCTTGCCAGTCTTGGGCAGGGAATCATCCCACACGCCTCGTTACCTCGCAGGGGAGTGCACACTGACCCAGAGCCTCCAGAGGAGCTGCAGTCTCTCCAGCCACAAAGGCCTGTAGCCTAGTCCATGACGGCCTGTTGCATGGAGGGCTTCTATGGGAGAGGGCCATGCTTCCCTGGCAGGGGCTCCTTCTCACTCTGCTTTCCATGGGGAAACACTGCATGTGCCAGGGATCTCCTGTGTGCACAAAATCTCTCCCCAGTGCCTGAGGTGCAGGGAATCCTCTTCGGACACAGAGCAATGTTCTAGGCAGAGCTCCCATGCTGGGAGAGCTGCCACTGCCCCGACTGTCCAACTGCCTCAGGAACACACTTCTAGGGAGTGTGGGTCTGGCAGGCAGAACGGTCCGAGTGAGGAGCTCGGGCATTCGGCTGTGGACAGCTTTCCCACTGCCAAGCCTTGGAGGAGTTCGTGGAGGCTGGGGCCTGCAGCGTTTTCCATCAGAGAGCACTGGGTGCCCAAAGCCTCCCCTGTGGCTTGCGAGCCCCTTCCCACCCACACGCCCTTGGCACCCACTCTGTTGCCAGAGGGAAATCCTAAGCAGGACTCTCTAGCTTGTGCAGCCAGTGTGCCTCCTGCTTGGAAGTGGCCTCTGAAACTCATTTGGAGGGAGGCTTCTCCCATGCTTGTCAGCCAGCACATGGTGCCATCGCTCCACCAAAAAACTCTCTGCTTTGCCTTCAGCCATGGCTCTCCCTGCTGAGCTCTCTCTGCCTCAAGCAGAAACCCCAGTGTGCATCCAGCCTCCAGAAAGCAGAGTGCCTTTGCCTGAGCACTGCTTTGCTGGGGCAGCACCCTGAAGGCCTCCTAGGGCCTTCTCTGCCCTAACCCAGGCGTGCCATTCGGCCCATGCGGGGAGCAACGTTCACCCTTGGCAGGGCTCAGCGTGTGGGCTGTGTGTGGTTACACGGCTGGGAAAGGGCAGATCCTGAAGCTGGGTGCCCTCCTGTGAATGGGGCCTGGCGGGCAGAGCCGGCATTCCCGGGTGGGGATGGAGGAGATCTGGGGCCTTCAAGCTGCATGCACATCCCCTGTCTGGCTGCCCCTCTTGCTTCTTCTCTGCTGCCAAGCCTCTCACACCACACGTGCGTCTCACTGGAAGGAGCATGCTGCTTGCCAGTCTTGGGCAGGGAATCATCCCACACGCCTCGTTACCTCGCAGGGGAGTGCACACTGACCCAGAGCCTCCAGAGGAGCTGCAGTCTCTCCAGCCACAAAGGCCTGTAGCCTAGTCCATGACGGCCTGTTGCATGGAGGGCTTCTATGGGAGAGGGCCATGCTTCCCTGGCAGGGGCTCCTTCTCACTCTGCTTTCCATGGGGAAACACTGCATGTGCCAGGGATCTCCTGTGTGCACAAAATCTCTCCCCAGTGCCTGAGGTGCAGGGAATCCTCTTCGGACACAGAGCAATGTTCTAGGCAGAGCTCCCATGCTGGGAGAGCTGCCACTGCCCCGACTGTCCAACTGCCTCAGGAACACACTTCTAGGGAGTGTGGGTCTGGCAGGCAGAACGGTCCGAGTGAGGAGCTCGGGCATTCGGCTGTGGACAGCTTTCCCACTGCCAAGCCTTGGAGGAGTTCGTGGAGGCTGGGGCCTGCAGCGTTTTCCATCAGAGAGCACTGGGTGCCCAAAGCCTCCCCTGTGGCTTGCGAGCCCCTTCCCACCCACACGCCCTTGGCACCCACTCTGTTGCCAGAGGGAAATCCTAAGCAGGACTCTCTAGCTTGTGCAGCCAGTGTGCCTCCTGCTTGGAAGTGGCCTCTGAAACTCATTTGGAGGGAGGCTTCTCCCATGCTTGTCAGCCAGCACATGGTGCCATCGCTCCACCAAAAAACTCTCTGCTTTGCCTTCAGCCATGGCTCTCCCTGCTGAGCTCTCTCTGCCTCAAGCAGAAACCCCAGTGTGCATCCAGCCTCCAGAAAGCAGAGTGCCTTTGCCTGAGCACTGCTTTGCTGGGGCAGCACCCTGAAGGCCTCCTAGGGCCTTCTCTGCCCTAACCCAGGGGTGCCATTCGGCCCATGCGGGGAGCAACGTTCACCCTTGGCAGGGCTCAGCGTGTGGGCTGTGTGTGGTTACACGGCTGGGAAAGGGCAGATCCTGAAGCTGGGTGCCCTCCTGTGAATGGGGCCTGGCGGGCAGAGCCGGCATTCCCGGGTGGGGATGGAGGAGATCTGGGGCCTTCAAGCTGCATGCACATCCCCTGTCTGGCTGCCCCTCTTGCTTCTTCTCTGCTGCCAAGCCTCTCACACCACACGTGCGTCTCACTGGAAGGAGCATGCTGCTTGCCAGTCTTGGGCAGGGAATCATCCCACACGCCTCGTTACCTCGCAGGGGAGTGCACACTGACCCAGAGCCTCCAGAGGAGCTGCAGTCTCTCCAGCCACAAAGGCCTGTAGCCTAGTCCATGACGGCCTGTTGCATGGAGGGCTTCTATGGGAGAGGGCCATGCTTCCCTGGCAGGGGCTCCTTCTCACTCTGCTTTCCATGGGGAAACACTGCATGTGCCAGGGATCTCCTGTGTGCACAAAATCTCTCCCCAGTGCCTGAGGTGCAGGGAATCCTCTTCGGACACAGAGCAATGTTCTAGGCAGAGCTCCCATGCTGGGAGAGCTGCCACTGCCCCGACTGTCCAACTGCCTCAGGAACACACTTCTAGGGAGTGTGGGTCTGGCAGGCAGAACGGTCCGAGTGAGGAGCTCGGGCATTCGGCTGTGGACAGCTTTCCCACTGCCAAGCCTTGGAGGAGTTCGTGGAGGCTGGGGCCTGCAGCGTTTTCCATCAGAGAGCACTGGGTGCCCAAAGCCTCCCCTGTGGCTTGCAAGCCCCTTCCCACCCACAGGCCCTTGGCACCCACTCTGTTGCCAGAGGGAAATCCTAAGCAGGACTCTCTAGCTTGTGCAGCCAGTGTGCCTCCTGCTTGGAAGTGGCCTCTGAAACTCATTTGGAGGGAGGCTTCTCCCATGCTTGTCAGCCAGCACATGGTGCCATCGCTCCACCAAAAAACTCTCTGCTTTGCCTTCAGCCATGGCTCTCCCTGCTGAGCTCTCTCTGCCTCAAGCAGAAACCCCAGTGTGCATCCAGCCTCCAGAAAGCAGAGTGCCTTTGCCTGAGCACTGCTTTGCTGGGGCAGCACCCTGAAGGCCTCCTAGGGCCTTCTCTGCCCTAACCCAGGCGTGCCATTCGGCCCATGCGGGGAGCAACGTTCACCCTTGGCAGGGCTCAGCGTGTGGGCTGTGTGTGGTTACATGGCTGGGAAAGGGCAGATCCTGAAGCTGGGTGCCCTCCTGTGAATGGGGCCTGGCGGGCAGAGCCGGCATTCCCGGGTGGGGATGGAGGAGATCTGGGGCCTTCAAGCTGCATGCACATCCCCTGTCTGGCTGCCCCTCTTGCTTCTTCTCTGCTGCCAAGCCTCTCACACCACACGTGCGTCTCACTGGAAGGAGCAGGCTGCTTGCCAGTCTTGGGCAGGGAATCATCCCACACACCTCGTTTCCTCGCAGGGCAGTGCACACTGACCCAGAGCCTCCAGAGGAGCTGCAGTCTCTCCAGCCACAAAGGCCTGTAGCCTAGTCCATGACGGCCTGTTGCATGGAGGGCTTCTATGGGAGAGGGCCATGCTTCCCTGGCAGGGGCTCCTTCTCACTCTGCTTTCCATGGGGAAACACTGCATGTGCCAGGGATCTCCTGTGTGCACAAAATCTCTCCCCAGTGCCTGAGGTGCAGGGAATCCTCTTCGGACACAGAGCAATGTTCTAGGCAGAGCTCCCATGCTGGGAGAGCTGCCACTGCCCCGACTGTCCAACTGCCTCAGGAACACACTTCTAGGGAGTGTGGGTCTGGCAGGCAGAACGGCCCGAGTGAGGAGCTCGGGCCTTCAGTTGTGGACAGCTTTCCCACTGCCAAGCCTTGGAGGAGTTCGTGGAGGCTGGGGCCTGCAGCGTTTTCCATCAGAGAGCACTGGGTGCCCAAAGCCTCCCCTGTGGCTTGCGAGCCCCTTCCCACCCACACGCCCTTGGCACCCACTCTGTTGCCAGAGGGAAATCCTAAGCAGGACTCTCTAGTTGTGCAGCCAGTGTGCCTCCTGCTTGGAAGTGGCCTCTGAAACTCATTTGGAGGGAGACTTCTCCCATGCTTGTCAGCCAGCACATGGTGCCATCGCTCCACCAAAAAACTCTCTGCTTTGCCTTCAGCCATGGCTCTCCCTGCTGAGCTCTCTCTGCCTCAAGCAGAAACCCCAGTGTGCGTCCAGCCTCCAGAAAGCAGAGTGCCTTTGCCTGAGCACTGCTTTGCTGGGACAGCACCCTGAAGGCCATCTAGGGCCTTCTCTGCCCTAACCCAGGGGTGCCATTCGGCCCATGCGGGGAGCAACGTTCACCCTTGGCAGGGCTCAGCGTGTGGGCTGTGTGTGGTTACATGGCTGGGAAAGGGCAGATCCTGAAGCTGGGTGCCCTCCTGTGAATGGGGCCTGGCGGGCAGAGCCGGCATTCCCGGGTGGGGATGGAGGAGATCTGGGGCCTTCAAGCTGCATGCACATCCCCTGTCTGGCTGCCCCTCTTGCTTCTTCTCTGCTGCCAAGCCTCTCACACCACACGTGCGTCTCACTGGAAGGAGCAGGCTGCTTGCCAGTCTTGGGCAGGGAATCATCCCACACGCCTCGTTTCCTCGCAGGGCAGTGCACACTGACCCAGAGCCTCCAGAGGAGCTGCAGTCTCTCCAGCCACAAAGGCCTGTAGCCTAGTCCATGACGGCCTGTTGCATGGAGGGCTTCTATGGGAGAGGGCCATGCTTCCCTGGCAGGGGCTCCTTCTCACTCTGCTTTCCATGGGGAAACACTGCATGTGCCAGGGATCTCCTGTGTGCACAAAATCTCTCCCCAGTGCCTGAGGTGCAGGGAATCCTCTTCGGACACAGAGCAATGTTCTAGGCAGAGCTCCCATGCTGGGAGAGCTGCCACTGCCCCGACTGTCCAACTGCCTCAGGAACACACTTCTAGGGAGTGTGGGTCTGGCAGGCAGAACGGTCCGAGTGAGGAGCTCGGGCCTTCAGTTGTGGACAGCTTTCCCACTGCCAAGCCTTGGAGGAGTTCGTGGAGGCTGGGGCCTGCAGCGTTTTCCATCAGAGAGCACTGGGTGCCCAAAGCCTCCCCTGTGGCTTGCGAGCCCCTTCCCACCCACACGCCCTTGGCACCCACTCTGTTGCCAGAGGGAAATCCTAAGCAGGACTCTCTAGTTGTGCAGCCAGTGTGCCTCCTGCTTGGAAGTGGCCTCTGAAACTCATTTGGAGGGAGGATTCTCCCATGCTTGTCAGCCAGCACATGGTGCCATCGCTCCACCAAAAAACTCTCTGCTTTGCCTTCAGCCATGGCTCTCCCTGCTGAGCTCTCTCTGCCTCAAGCAGAAACCCCAGTGTGCGTCCAGCCTCCAGAAAGCAGAGTGCCTTTGCCTGAGCACTGCTTTGCTGGGACAGCACCCTGAAGGCCATCTAGGGCCTTCTCTGCCCTAACCCAGGGGTGCCATTCGGCCCATGCGGGGAGCAACGTTCACCCTTGGCAGGGCTCAGCGTGTGGGCTGTGTGTGGTTACATGGCTGGGAAAGGGCAGATCCTGAAGCTGGGTGCCCTCCTGTGAATGGGGCCTGGCGGGCAGAGCCGGCATTCCCGGGTGGGGATGGAGGAGATCTGGGGCCTTCAAGCTGCATGCACATCCCCTGTCTGGCTGCCCCTCTTGCTTCTTCTCTGCTGCCAAGCCTCTCACACCACACGTGCGTCTCACTGGAAGGAGCAGGCTGCTTGCCAGTCTTGGGCAGGGAATCATCCCACACGCCTCGTTTCCTCGCAGGGCAGTGCACACTGACCCAGAGCCTCCAGAGGAGCTGCAGTCTCTCCAGCCACAAAGGCCTGTAGCCTAGTCCATGACGGCCTGTTGCATGGAGGGCTTCTATGGGAGAGGGCCATGCTTCCCTGGCAGGGGCTCCTTCTCACTCTGCTTTCCATGGGGAAACACTGCATGTGCCAGGGATCTCCTGTGTGCACAAAATCTCTCCCCAGTGCCTGAGGTGCAGGGAATCCTCTTCGGACACAGAGCAATGTTCTAGGCAGAGCTCCCATGCTGGGAGAGCTGCCACTGCCCCGACTGTCCAACTGCCTCAGGAACACCCTTCTAGGGAGTGTGGGTCTGGCAGGCAGAACGGCCCGAGTGAGGAGCTCGGGCCTTCAGTTGTGGACAGCTTTCCCACTGCCAAGCCTTGGAGGAGTTCGTGGAGGCTGGGGCCTGCAGCGTTTTCCATCAGAGAGCACTGGGTGCCCAAAGCCTCCCCTGTGGCTTGCGAGCCCCTTCCCACCCACACGCCCTTGGCACCCACTCTGTTGCCAGAGGGAAATCCTAAGCAGGACTCTCTAGTTGTGCAGCCAGTGTGCCTCCTGCTTGGAAGTGGCCTCTGAAACTCATTTGGAGGGAGACTTCTCCCATGCTTGTCAGCCAGCACATGGTGCCATCGCTCCACCAAAAAACTCTCTGCTTTGCCTTCAGCCATGGCTCTCCCTGCTGAGCTCTCTCTGCCTCAAGCAGAAACCCCAGTGTGCGTCCAGCCTCCAGAAAGCAGAGTGCCTTTGCCTGAGCACTGCTTTGCTGGGACAGCACCCTGAAGGCCATCTAGGGCCTTCTCTGCCCTAACCCAGGGGTGCCATTCGGCCCATGCGGGGAGCAACGTTCACCCTTGGCAGGGCTCAGCGTGTGGGCTGTGTGTGGTTACATGGCTGGGAAAGGGCAGATCCTGAAGCTGGGTGCCCTCCTGTGAATGGGGCCTGGCGGGCAGAGCCGGCATTCCCGGGTGGGGATGGAGGAGATCTGGGGCCTTCAAGCTGCATGCACATCCCCTGTCTGGCTGCCCCTCTTGCTTCTTCTCTGCTGCCAAGCCTCTCACACCACACGTGCGTCTCACTGGAAGGAGCAGGCTGCTTGCCAGTCTTGGGCAGGGAATCATCCCACACGCCTCGTTTCCTCGCAGGGCAGTGCACACTGACCCAGAGCCTCCAGAGGAGCTGCAGTCTCTCCAGCCACAAAGGCCTGTAGCCTAGTCCATGACGGCCTGTTGCATGGAGGGCTTCTATGGGAGAGGGCCATGCTTCCCTGGCAGGGGCTCCTTCTCACTCTGCTTTCCATGGGGAAACACTGCATGTGCCAGGGATCTCCTGTGTGCACAAAATCTCTCCCCAGTGCCTGAGGTGCAGGGAATCCTCTTCGGACACAGAGCAATGTTCTAGGCAGAGCTCCCATGCTGGGAGAGCTGCCACTGCCCCGACTGTCCAACTGCCTCAGGAACACACTTCTAGGGAGTGTGGGTCTGGCAGGCAGAACGGTCCGAGTGAGGAGCTCGGGCCTTCAGTTGTGGACAGCTTTCCCACTGCCAAGCCTTGGAGGAGTTCGTGGAGGCTGGGGCCTGCAGCGTTTTCCATCAGAGAGCACTGGGTGCCCAAAGCCTCCCCTGTGGCTTGCGAGCCCCTTCCCACCCACACGCCCTTGGCACCCACTCTGTTGCCAGAGGGAAATCCTAAGCAGGACTCTCTAGTTGTGCAGCCAGTGTGCCTCCTGCTTGGAAGTGGCCTCTGAAACTCATTTGGAGGGAGGATTCTCCCATGCTTGTCAGCCAGCACATGGTGCCATCGCTCCACCAAAAAACTCTCTGCTTTGCCTTCAGCCATGGCTCTCCCTGCTGAGCTCTCTCTGCCTCAAGCAGAAACCCCAGTGTGCGTCCAGCCTCCAGAAAGCAGAGTGCCTTTGCCTGAGCACTGCTTTGCTGGGACAGCACCCTGAAGGCCATCTAGGGCCTTCTCTGCCCTAACCCAGGGGTGCCATTCGGCCCATGCGGGGAGCAACGTTCACCCTTGGCAGGGCTCAGCGTGTGGGCTGTGTGTGGTTACATGGCTGGGAAAGGGCAGATCCTGAAGCTGGGTGCCCTCCTGTGAATGGGGCCTGGCGGGCAGAGCCGGCATTCCCGGGTGGGGATGGAGGAGATCTGGGGCCTTCAAGCTGCATGCACATCCCCTGTCTGGCTGCCCCTCTTGCTTCTTCTCTGCTGCCAAGCCTCTCACACCACACGTGCGTCTCACTGGAAGGAGCAGGCTGCTTGCCAGTCTTGGGCAGGGAATCATCCCACACGCCTCGTTTCCTCGCAGGGCAGTGCACACTGACCCAGAGCCTCCAGAGGAGCTGCAGTCTCTCCAGCCACAAAGGCCTGTAGCCTAGTCCATGACGGCCTGTTGCATGGAGGGCTTCTATGGGAGAGGGCCATGCTTCCCTGGCAGGGGCTCCTTCTCACTCTGCTTTCCATGGGGAAACACTGCATGTGCCAGGGATCTCCTGTGTGCACAAAATCTCTCCCCAGTGCCTGAGGTGCAGGGAATCCTCTTCGGACACAGAGCAATGTTCTAGGCAGAGCTCCCATGCTGGGAGAGCTGCCACTGCCCCGACTGTCCAACTGCCTCAGGAACACACTTCTAGGGAGTGTGGGTCTGGCAGGCAGAACGGCCCGAGTGAGGAGCTCGGGCCTTCAGTTGTGGACAGCTTTCCCACTGCCAAGCCTTGGAGGAGTTCGTGGAGGCTGGGGCCTGCAGCGTTTTCCATCAGAGAGCACTGGGTGCCCAAAGCCTCCCCTGTGGCTTGCGAGCCCCTTCCCACCCACACGCCCTTGGCACCCACTCTGTTGCCAGAGGGAAATCCTAAGCAGGACTCTCTAGTTGTGCAGCCAGTGTGCCTCCTGCTTGGAAGTGGCCTCTGAAACTCATTTGGAGGGAGACTTCTCCCATGCTTGTCAGCCAGCACATGGTGCCATCGCTCCACCAAAAAACTCTCTGCTTTGCCTTCAGCCATGGCTCTCCCTGCTGAGCTCTCTCTGCCTCAAGCAGAAACCCCAGTGTGCGTCCAGCCTCCAGAAAGCAGAGTGCCTTTGCCTGAGCACTGCTTTGCTGGGACAGCACCCTGAAGGCCATCTAGGGCCTTCTCTGCCCTAACCCAGGGGTGCCATTCGGCCCATGCGGGGAGCAACGTTCACCCTTGGCAGGGCTCAGCGTGTGGGCTGTGTGTGGTTACATGGCTGGGAAAGGGCAGATCCTGAAGCTGGGTGCCCTCCTGTGAATGGGGCCTGGCGGGCAGAGCCGGCATTCCCGGGTGGGGATGGAGGAGATCTGGGGCCTTCAAGCTGCATGCACATCCCCTGTCTGGCTGCCCCTCTTGCTTCTTCTCTGCTGCCAAGCCTCTCACACCACACGTGCGTCTCACTGGAAGGAGCAGGCTGCTTGCCAGTCTTGGGCAGGGAATCATCCCACACACCTCGTTTCCTCGCAGGGCAGTGCACACTGACCCAGAGCCTCCAGAGGAGCTGCAGTCTCTCCAGCCACAAAGGCCTGTAGCCTAGTCCATGACGGCCTGTTGCATGGAGGGCTTCTATGGGAGAGGGCCATGCTTCCCTGGCAGGGGCTCCTTCTCACACTGCTTTCCATGGGGAAACACTGCATGTGCCAGGGATCTCCTGTGTGCACAAAATCTCTCCCCAGTGCCTGAGGTGCAGGGAATCCTCTTCGGACACAGAGCAATGTTCTAGGCAGAGCTCCCATGCTGGGAGAGCTGCCACTGCCCCGACTGTCCAACTGCCTCAGGAACACACTTCTAGGGAGTGTGGGTCTGGCAGGCAGAACGGCCCGAGTGAGGAGCTCGGGCCTTCAGTTGTGGACAGCTTTCCCACTGCCAAGCCTTGGAGGAGTTCGTGGAGGCTGGGGCCTGCAGCGTTTTCCATCAGAGAGCACTGGGTGCCCAAAGCCTCCCCTGTGGCTTGCGAGCCCCTTCCCACCCACACGCCCTTGGCACCCACTCTGTTGCCAGAGGGAAATCCTAAGCAGGACTCTCTAGTTGTGCAGCCAGTGTGCCTCCTGCTTGGAAGTGGCCTCTGAAACTCATTTGGAGGGAGACTTCTCCCATGCTTGTCAGCCAGCACATGGTGCCATCGCTCCACCAAAAAACTCTCTGCTTTGCCTTCAGCCATGGCTCTCCCTGCTGAGCTCTCTCTGCCTCAAGCAGAAACCCCAGTGTGCGTCCAGCCTCCAGAAAGCAGAGTGCCTTTGCCTGAGCACTGCTTTGCTGGGACAGCACCCTGAAGGCCATCTAGGGCCTTCTCTGCCCTAACCCAGGGGTGCCATTCGGCCCATGCGGGGAGCAACGTTCACCCTTGGCAGGGCTCAGCGTGTGGGCTGTGTGTGGTTACATGGCTGGGAAAGGGCAGATCCTGAAGCTGGGTGCCCTCCTGTGAATGGGGCCTGGCGGGCAGAGCCGGCATTCCCGGGTGGGGATGGAGGAGATCTGGGGCCTTCAAGCTGCATGCACATCCCCTGTCTGGCTGCCCCTCTTGCTTCTTCTCTGCTGCCAAGCCTCTCACACCACACGTGCGTCTCACTGGAAGGAGCAGGCTGCTTGCCAGTCTTGGGCAGGGAATCATCCCACACGCCTCGTTTCCTCGCAGGGCAGTGCACACTGACCCAGAGCCTCCAGAGGAGCTGCAGTCTCTCCAGCCACAAAGGCCTGTAGCCTAGTCCATGACGGCCTGTTGCATGGAGGGCTTCTATGGGAGAGGGCCATGCTTCCCTGGCAGGGGCTCCTTCTCACTCTGCTTTCCATGGGGAAACACTGCATGTGCCAGGGATCTCCTGTGTGCACAAAATCTCTCCCCAGTGCCTGAGGTGCAGGGAATCCTCTTCGGACACAGAGCAATGTTCTAGGCAGAGCTCCCATGCTGGGAGAGCTGCCACTGCCCCGACTGTCCAACTGCCTCAGGAACACACTTCTAGGGAGTGTGGGTCTGGCAGGCAGAACGGTCCGAGTGAGGAGCTCGGGCCTTCAGTTGTGGACAGCTTTCCCACTGCCAAGCCTTGGAGGAGTTCGTGGAGGCTGGGGCCTGCAGCGTTTTCCATCAGAGAGCACTGGGTGCCCAAAGCCTCCCCTGTGGCTTGCGAGCCCCTTCCCACCCACACGCCCTTGGCACCCACTCTGTTGCCAGAGGAAAATCCTAAGCAGGACTCTCTAGTTGTGCAGCCAGTGTGCCTCCTGCTTGGAAGTGGCCTCTGAAACTCATTTGGAGGGAGGATTCTCCCATGCTTGTCAGCCAGCACATGGTGCCATCGCTCCACCAAAAAACTCTCTGCTTTGCCTTCAGCCATGGCTCTCCCTGCTGAGCTCTCTCTGCCTCAAGCAGAAACCCCAGTGTGCATCCAGCCTCCAGAAAGCAGAGTGCCTTTGCCTGAGCACTGCTTTGCTGGGACAGCACCCTGAAGGCCATCTAGGGCCTTCTCTGCCCTAACCCAGGGGTGCCATTCGGCCCATGCGGGGAGCAACGTTCACCCTTGGCAGGGCTCAGCGTGTGGGCTGTGTGTGGTTACATGGCTGGGAAAGGGCAGATCCTGAAGCTGGGTGCCCTCCTGTGAATGGGGCCTGGCGGGCAGAGCCGGCATTCCCGGGTGGGGATGGAGGAGATCTGGGGCCTTCAAGCTGCATGCACATCCCCTGTCTGGCTGCCCCTCTTGCTTCTTCTCTGCTGCCAAGCCTCTCACACCACACGTGCGTCTCACTGGAAGGAGCAGGCTGCTTGCCAGTCTTGGGCAGGGAATCATCCCACACGCCTCGTTTCCTCGCAGGGCAGTGCACACTGACCCAGAGCCTCCAGAGGAGCTGCAGTCTCTCCAGCCACAAAGGCCTGTAGCCTAGTCCATGACGGCCTGTTGCATGGAGGGCTTCTATGGGAGAGGGCCATGCTTCCCTGGCAGGGGCTCCTTCTCACTCTGCTTTCCATGGGGAAACACTGCATGTGCCAGGGATCTCCTGTGTGCACAAAATCTCTCCCCAGTGCCTGAGGTGCAGGGAATCCTCTTCGGACACAGAGCAATGTTCTAGGCAGAGCTCCCATGCTGGGAGAGCTGCCACTGCCCCGACTGTCCAACTGCCTCAGGAACACACTTCTAGGGAGTGTGGGTCTGGCAGGCAGAACGGTCCGAGTGAGGAGCTCGGGCCTTCAGTTGTGGACAGCTTTCCCACTGCCAAGCCTTGGAGGAGTTCGTGGAGGCTGGGGCCTGCAGCGTTTTCCATCAGAGAGCACTGGGTGCCCAAAGCCTCCCCTGTGGCTTGCGAGCCCCTTCCCACCCACACGCCCTTGGCACCCACTCTGTTGCCAGAGGGAAATCCTAAGCAGGACTCTCTAGTTGTGCAGCCAGTGTGCCTCCTGCTTGGAAGTGGCCTCTGAAACTCATTTGGAGGGAGGATTCTCCCATGCTTGTCAGCCAGCACATGGTGCCATCGCTCCACCAAAAAACTCTCTGCTTTGCCTTCAGCCATGGCTCTCCCTGCAGAGCTCTCTCTGCCTCAAGCAGAAACCCCAGTGTGCGTCCAGCCTCCAGAAAGCAGAGTGCCTTTGCCTGAGCACTGCTTTGCTGGGACAGCACCCTGAAGGCCATCTAGGGCCTTCTCTGCCCTAACCCAGGGGTGCCATTCGGCCCATGCGGGGAGCAACGTTCACCCTTGGCAGGGCTCAGCGTGTGGGCTGTGTGTGGTTACATGGCTGGGAAAGGGCAGATCCTGAAGCTGGGTGCCCTCCTGTGAATGGGGCCTGGCGGGCAGAGCCGGCATTCCCGGGTGGGGATGGAGGAGATCTGGGGCCTTCAAGCTGCATGCACATCCCCTGTCTGGCTGCCCCTCTTGCTTCTTCTCTGCTGCCAAGCCTCTCACACCACACGTGCGTCTCACTGGAAGGAGCAGGCTGCTTGCCAGTCTTGGGCAGGGAATCATCCCACACGCCTCGTTTCCTCGCAGGGCAGTGCACACTGACCCAGAGCCTCCAGAGGAGCTGCAGTCTCTCCAGCCACAAAGGCCTGTAGCCTAGTCCATGACGGCCTGTTGCATGGAGGGCTTCTATGGGAGAGGGCCATGCTTCCCTGGCAGGGGCTCCTTCTCACTCTGCTTTCCATGGGGAAACACTGCATGTGCCAGGGATCTCCTGTGTGCACAAAATCTCTCCCCAGTGCCTGAGGTGCAGGGAATCCTCTTCGGACACAGAGCAATGTTCTAGGCAGAGCTCCCATGCTGGGAGAGCTGCCACTGCCCCGACTGTCCAACTGCCTCAGGAACACACTTCTAGGGAGTGTGGGTCTGGCAGGCAGAACGGCCCGAGTGAGGAGCTCGGGCCTTCAGTTGTGGACAGCTTTCCCACTGCCAAGCCTTGGAGGAGTTCGTGGAGGCTGGGGCCTGCAGCGTTTTCCATCAGAGAGCACTGGGTGCCCAAAGCCTCCCCTGTGGCTTGCGAGCCCCTTCCCACCCACACGCCCTTGGCACCCACTCTGTTGCCAGAGGGAAATCCTAAGCAGGACTCTCTAGTTGTGCAGCCAGTGTGCCTCCTGCTTGGAAGTGGCCTCTGAAACTCATTTGGAGGGAGACTTCTCCCATGCTTGTCAGCCAGCACATGGTGCCATCGCTCCACCAAAAAACTCTCTGCTTTGCCTTCAGCCATGGCTCTCCCTGCTGAGCTCTCTCTGCCTCAAGCAGAAACCCCAGTGTGCGTCCAGCCTCCAGAAAGCAGAGTGCCTTTGCCTGAGCACTGCTTTGCTGGGACAGCACCCTGAAGGCCATCTAGGGCCTTCTCTGCCCTAACCCAGGGGTGCCATTCGGCCCATGCGGGGAGCAACGTTCACCCTTGGCAGGGCTCAGCGTGTGGGCTGTGTGTGGTTACATGGCTGGGAAAGGGCAGATCCTGAAGCTGGGTGCCCTCCTGTGAATGGGGCCTGGCGGGCAGAGCCGGCATTCCCGGGTGGGGATGGAGGAGATCTGGGGCCTTCAAGCTGCATGCACATCCCCTGTCTGGCTGCCCCTCTTGCTTCTTCTCTGCTGCCAAGCCTCTCACACCACACGTGCGTCTCACTGGAAGGAGCAGGCTGCTTGCCAGTCTTGGGCAGGGAATCATCCCACACGCCTCGTTTCCTCGCAGGGCAGTGCACACTGACCCAGAGCCTCCAGAGGAGCTGCAGTCTCTCCAGCCACAAAGGCCTGTAGCCTAGTCCATGACGGCCTGTTGCATGGAGGGCTTCTATGGGAGAGGGCCATGCTTCCCTGGCAGGGGCTCCTTCTCACTCTGCTTTCCATGGGGAAACACTGCATGTGCCAGGGATCTCCTGTGTGCACAAAATCTCTCCCCAGTGCCTGAGGTGCAGGGAATCCTCTTCGGACACAGAGCAATGTTCTAGGCAGAGCTCCCATGCTGGGAGAGCTGCCACTGCCCCGACTGTCCAACTGCCTCAGGAACACACTTCTAGGGAGTGTGGGTCTGGCAGGCAGAACGGTCCGAGTGAGGAGCTCGGGCCTTCGGCTGTGGACAGCTTTCCCACTGCCAAGCCTTGGAGGAGTTCGTGGAGGCTGGGGCCTGCAGCGTTTTCCATCAGAGAGCACTGGGTGCCCAAAGCCTCCCCTGTGGCTTGCGAGCCCCTTCCCACCCACACGCCCTTGGCACCCACTCTGTTGCCAGAGGGAAATCCTAAGCAGGACTCTCTAGCTTGTGCAGCCAGTGTGCCTCCTGCTTGGAAGTGGCCTCTGAAACTCATTTGGAGGGAGGCTTCTCCCATGCTTGTCAGCCAGCACATGGTGCCATCGCTCCACCAAAAAACTCTCTGCTTTGCCTTCAGCCATGGCTCTCCCTGCTGAGCTCTCTCTGCCTCAAGCAGAAACCCCAGTGTGCGTCCAGCCTCCAGAAAGCAGAGTGCCTTTGCCTGAGCACTGCTTTGCTGGGACAGCACCCTGAAGGCCATCTAGGGCCTTCTCTGCCCTAACCCAGGGGTGCCATTCGGCCCATGCGGGGAGCAACGTTCACCCTTGGCAGGGCTCAGCGTGTGGGCTGTGTGTGGTTACATGGCTGGGAAAGGGCAGATCCTGAAGCTGGGTGCCCTCCTGTGAATGGGGCCTGGCGGGCAGAGCCGGCATTCCCGGGTGGGGATGGAGGAGATCTGGGGCCTTCAAGCTGCATGCACATCCCCTGTCTGGCTGCCCCTCTTGCTTCTTCTCTGCTGCCAAGCCTCTCACACCACACGTGCGTCTCACTGGAAGGAGCATGCTGCTTGCCAGTCTTGGGCAGGGAATCATCCCACACGCCTCGTTACCTCGCAGGGGAGTGCACACTGACCCAGAGCCTCCAGAGGAGCTGCAGTCTCTCCAGCCACAAAGGCCTGTAGCCTAGTCCATGACGGCCTGTTGCATGGAGGGCTTCTATGGGAGAGGGCCATGCTTCCCTGGCAGGGGCTCCTTCTCACACTGCTTTCCATGGGGAAACACTGCATGTGCCAGGGATCTCCTGTGTGCACAAAATCTCTCCCCAGTGCCTGAGGTGCAGGGAATCCTCTTCGGACACAGAGCAATGTTCTAGGCAGAGCTCCCATGCTGGGAGAGCTGCCACTGCCCCGACTGTCCAACTGCCTCAGGAACACACTTCTAGGGAGTGTGGGTCTGGCAGGCAGAACGGTCCGAGTGAGGAGCTTGGGCCTTCGGCTGTGGACAGCTTTCCCACTGCCAAGCCTTGGAGGAGTTCGTGGAGGCTGGGGCCTGCAGCGTTTTCCATCGGAGAGCACTGGGTGCCCAAAGCCTCCCCTGTGGCTTGCAAGCCCCTTCCCACCCACAGGCCCTTGGCACCCACTCTGTTGCCAGAGGGAAGTCCTAAGCAGGACTCTCGAGCTTGTGCATCCAGAGTGCCTCCTGCTTGGAAATGGCCTCAGGAACTCCTTGGGAGTGAGGCTGCTCCCATGCTTGTCAGCCAGCAGATGGTGCCATCGCTCCACCAAAAAACTCTCTGCTTTGCCTTCAGCCAAGGCTCCCCTTGCTGAGCTCTCTCTGCCTCAAGCAGAGACTCCAGGGTGCGTCCAGCCTACAGAAAGCAGAGTGCCTTTGCCTGAGCACTGCTTTGCTGGGACAGCACCCTGAAGGCCTCCTAGGGCCTTCTCTGCCCTAACCCAGGCGTGCCATTCGGCCCATGCGGGGAGCAAATTTCCCCCTTGGCAGGGCTCAGCGTGTGGCCTGGGTGTGCTTTCACGGCTGGGAAAGGGCAGATCCTGAAGCTGGGTTCCCTCCTGTGAATGGGGCCTGGCGGGCAGAGCCGGCATTCCCGGTGGGGATGGAGGAGATCTGGGGCCTTCAAGCTGCATGCACATCCCCTGTCTGGCTGCCCCTCTTGCTTCTTCTCTGCTGCCAAGCCTCTCACACCACACGTGCGTCTCATTGAAAGGAGCAGGCTGCTTGCCATTCTTGGGCAGGGAATCATCCCACACGGCCTCGTTTCCTCGCAGGGGAGTGCACACTGACCCAGAGCCTCCAGAGGAGCTGTAGGCTCTCCAGCCACAAAGGCCTGTAGCTGAGTCCATGACAGCCTGCTGCATGGAGGGCTTCTATGGGAGAGGGCCCTGCTTCCCTGGCAGGGGCTCCTTCTCACACTGCTTTCCGTGGGGAAACACTGCGTGTGCCAGGGGTCTCCTGTGTGCACAAAATCTCTCCGCAGTGCCTGAGGTGCAGGGAATCCTCTTTGGACACAGAGCAGTGTTCTAGCCAGACCTCCCATGCTGGGAGAGCCTCCACTTCCCCAGCTGTCCAACTGCCTCAGGAACACACTTCTAGGGAGTGTGGGTCTGGCAGGCAGAACGGCCCGAGTGAGGAGCTCGGGCCTTCAGCTGTGGACAGCTTTCCCACTGCCAAGCCTTGGAGGAGTTCGTGGAGGCTGGGGCCTGCAGCATTTTCCATCAGAGAGCACTGGGTGCCCAAAGCCTCCCCTGTGGCTTGCGAGCCCCTTCCCACCCACACGCCCTTGGCACCCACTCTGTTGCCAGAGGGAAGTCCTAAGCAGGACTCTCGAGCTTGTGCAGCCAGAGTGCCTCCTGCTTGGAAGTGGCCTCTGGAACTCATTTGGAGGGAGGCTTCTCCCATGCTTGTCAGCCAGCACATGGTGCCATCGCTCCACCAGGGAACACTCTGCTTTGCCTTCAGCCATGGCTCGCCCTGCTGAGCTCTCTCTGCCTCAAGCAGAAACCCCAGTGTGCGTCCAGCCTCCAGAAAGCAGAGTGCCTTTGCCTGAGCACTGCTTTGCTGGGGCAGCACCCTGAAGGCCTCCTAGGGCCTTCTCTGCCCTAACCCAGGCGTGCCATTCGGCCCATGCGGGGAGCAACGTTCACCCTTGGCAGGGCTCAGCGTGTGGGCTGTGTGTGGTTTCATGGCTGGGAAAGGGCAGATCCTGAAGCTGGGTGCCCTCCTGTGAATGGGGCCTGGCGGGCAGAGCCGGCATTCCCGGGTGGGGATGGAGGAGATCTGGGGCCTTCAAGCTGCATGCACATCCCCTGTCTGGCTGCCCCTCTTGCTTCTTCTCTGCTGCCAAGCCTCTCACACCACACGTGTGTCTCACTGGAAGGAGCAGGCTGCTTGCCATTCTTGGGCAGGGAATCATCCCACACGGCCTCGTTTCCTTGCAGGGGAGTGCACACTGACCCAGAGCCTCCAGAGGAGCTGTAGGCTCTACAGCCACAAAGGCCTGTAGCTGAGTCCATGACAGCCTGCTGCATGGAGGGCTTCTATGGGAGAGGGCCCTGCTTCCCTGGCAGGGGCTCCTTCTCACACTGCTTTCCGTGGGGAAACACTGCGTGTGCCAGGGGTCTCCTGTGTGCACAAAATCTCTCCCCAGTGCCTGAGGTGCAGGGAATCCTCTTTGGACACAGAGCAGTGTTCTAGCCAGACCTCCCATGCTGGGAGAGCCTCCACTTCCCCAGCTGTCCAACTGCCTCAGGAACACACTTCTAGGGAGTGTGGGTCTGGCAGGCAGAACGGCCCGAGTGAGGAGCTCGGGCCTTCGGCTGTGGACAGCTTTCCCACTGCCAAGCCTTGGAGGAGTTCGTGGAGGCTGGGGCCTGCAGCGTTTTCCATCAGAGAGCACTGGGTGCCCAAAGCCTCCCCTGTGGCTTGCGAGCCCCTTCCCACCCACAAGCCCTTGGCACCCACTCTGTTGCCAGAGGGAAGTCCTAAGCAGGACTCTCGAGCTTGTGCAGCCAGAGTGCCTCCTGCTTGGAAGTGGCCTCTGGAACTCGTTTGGAGGGAGGCTTCTCCCATGCTTGTCAGCCAGCACATGGTGCCATCGCTCCACCAAAAAACTCTCTGCTTTGCCTTCAGCCATGGCTCGCCCTGCTGAGCTCTCTCTGCCTCAAGCAGAAACCCCAGTGTGCGTCCAGCCTCCAGAAAGCAGAGTGCCTTTGCCTGAGCACTGCTTTGCTGGGGCAGCACCCTGAAGGCCTCCTAGGGCCTTCTCTGCCCTAACCCAGGGGTGCCATTCGGCCCATGCGGGGAGCAACGTTCACCCTTGGCAGGGCTCAGCGTGTGGGCTGTGTGTGGTTTCATGGCTGGGAAAGGGCAGATCCTGAAGCTGGGTGCCCTCCTGTGAATGGGGCCTGGCGGGCAGAGCCGGCATTCCCGGGTGGGGATGGAGGAGATCTGGGGCCTTCAAGCTGCATGCACATCCCCTGTCTGGCTGCCCCTCTTGCTTCTTCTCTGCTGCCAAGCCTCTCACACCACACGTGCGTCTCATTGGAAGGAGCAGGCTGCTTGCCATTCTTGGGCAGGGAATCATCCCACACGGCCTCGTTTCCTCGCAGGGGAGTGCACACTGACCCAGAGCCTCCAGAGGAGCTGTAGGCTCTCCAGCCACAAAGGCCTGTAGCTGAGTCCATGACAGCCTGCTGCATGGAGGGCTTCTATGGGAGAGGGCCCTGCTTCCCTGGCAGGGGCTCCTTCTCACACTGCTTTCCGTGGGGAAACACTGCGTGTGCCAGGGGTCTCCTGTGTGCACAAAATCTCTCCCCAGTGCCTGAGGTGCAGGGAATCCTCTTTGGACACAGAGCAGTGTTCTAGCCAGACCTCCCATGCTGGGAGAGCCTCCACTTCCCCAGCTGTCCAACTGCCTCAGGAACACACTTCTAGGGAGTGTGGGTCTGGCAGGCAGAACGGCCCGAGTGAGGAGCTCGGGCCTTCAGCTGTGGACAGCTTTCCCACTGCCAAGCCTTGGAGGAGTTCGTGGAGGCTGGGGCCTGCAGCGTTTTCCATCAGAGAGCACTGGGTGCCCAAAGCCTCCCCTGTGGCTTGCGAGCCCCTTCCCACCCACACGCCCTTGGCACCCACTCTGTTGCCAGAGGGAAATCCTAAGCAGGACTCTCTAGCTTGTGCAGCCAGTGTGCCTCCTGCTTGGAAGTGGCCTCTGAAACTCATTTGGAGGGAGGCTTCTCCCATGCTTGTCAGCCAGCACATGGTGCCATCGCTCCACCAAAAAACTCTCTGCTTTGCCTTCAGCCATGGCTCTCCCTGCTGAGCTCTCTCTGCCTCAAGCAGAAACCCCAGTGTGCATCCAGCCTCCAGAAAGCAGAGTGCCTTTGCCTGAGCACTACTTTGCTGGGGCAGCACCCTGAAGGCCTCCTAGGGCCTTCTCTGCCCTAACCCAGGCGTGCCATTCGGCCCATGCGGGGAGCAACGTTCACCCTTGGCAGGGCTCAGCGTGTGGGCTGTGTGTGGTTACATGGCTGGGAAAGGGCAGATCCTGAAGCTGGGTGCCCTCCTGTGAATGGGGCCTGGCGGGCAGAGCCGGCATTCCCGGGTGGGGATGGAGGAGATCTGGGGCCTTCAAGCTGCATGCACATCCCCTGTCTGGCTGCCCCTCTTGCTTCTTCTCTGCTGCCAAGCCTCTCACACCACACGTGCGTCTCACTGGAAGGAGCAGGCTGCTTGCCAGTCTTGGGCAGGGAATCATCCCACACACCTCGTTTCCTCGCAGGGCAGTGCACACTGACCCAGAGCCTCCAGAGGAGCTGCAGTCTCTCCAGCCACAAAGGCCTGTAGCCTAGTCCATGACGGCCTGTTGCATGGAGGGCTTCTATGGGAGAGGGCCATGCTTCCCTGGCAGGGGCTCCTTCTCACACTGCTTTCCATGGGGAAACACTGCATGTGCCAGGGATCTCCTGTGTGCACAAAATCTCTCCCCAGTGCCTGAGGTGCAGGGAATCCTCTTCGGACACAGAGCAATGTTCTAGGCAGAGCTCCCATGCTGGGAGAGCTGCCACTGCCCCGACTGTCCAACTGCCTCAGGAACACACTTCTAGGGAGTGTGGGTCTGGCAGGCAGAACGGCCCGAGTGAGGAGCTCGGGCCTTCAGCTGTGGACAGCTTTCCCACTGCCAAGCCTTGGAGGAGTTCGTGGAGGCTGGGGCCTGCAGCGTTTTCCATCAGAGAGCACTGGGTGCCCAAAGCCTCCCCTGTGGCTTGCGAGCCCCTTCCCACCCACACGCCCTTGGCACCCACTCTGTTGCCAGAGGGAAGTCCTAAGCAGGACTCTCGAGCTTGTGCATCCAGAGTGCCTCCTGCTTGGAAATGGCCTCAGGAACTCCTTGGGAGTGAGGCTGCTCCCATGCTTGTCAGCCAGCAGATGGTGCCATCGCTCCACCAAAAAACTCTCTGCTTTGCCTTCAGCCAAGGCTCGCCTTGCTGAGCTCTGTCTGCCTCAAGCAGAGACTCCAGGGTGCGTCCAGCCTACAGAAAGCAGAGTGCCTTTGCCTGAGCACTGCTTTGCTGGGACAGCACCCTGAAGGCCTCCTAGGGCCTTCTCTGCCCTAACCCAGGCGTGCCATTCGGCCCATGCGGGGAGCAAATTTCCCCCTTGGCAGGGCTCAGCGTGTGGCCTGGGTGTGCTTTCACGGCTGGGAAAGGGCAGATCCTGAAGCTGGGTTCCCTCCTGTGAATGGGGCCTGGCGGGCAGAGCCGGCATTCCCGGTGGGGATGGAGGAGATCTGGGGCCTTCAAGCTGCATGCACATCCCCTGTCTGGCTGCCCCTCTTGCTTCTTCTCTGCTGCCAAGCCTCTCACACCACACGTGCGTCTCATTGAAAGGAGCAGGCTGCTTGCCATTCTTGGGCAGGGAATCATCCCACACGGCCTCGTTTCCTCGCAGGGGAGTGCACACTGACCCAGAGCCTCCAGAGGAGCTGTAGGCTCTCCAGCCACAAAGGCCTGTAGCTGAGTCCATGACAGCCTGCTGCATGGAGGGCTTCTATGGGAGAGGGCCCTGCTTCCCTGGCAGGGGCTCCTTCTCACACTGCTTTCCGTGGGGAAACACTGCGTGTGCCAGGGGTCTCCTGTGTGCACAAAATCTCTCCCCAGTGCCTGAGGTGCAGGGAATCCTCTTTGGACACAGAGCAGTGTTCTAGCCAGACCTCCCATGCTGGGAGAGCCTCCACTTCCCCAGCTGTCCAACTGCCTCAGGAACACACTTCTAGGGAGTGTGGGTCTGGCAGGCAGAACGGCCCGAGTGAGGAGCTCGGGCCTTCAGCTGTGGACAGCTTTCCCACTGCCAAGCCTTGGAGGAGTTCGTGGAGGCTGGGGCCTGCAGCATTTTCCATCAGAGAGCACTGGGTGCCCAAAGCCTCCCCTGTGGCTTGCGAGCCCCTTCCCACCCACACGCCCTTGGCACCCACTCTGTTGCCAGAGGGAAGTCCTAAGCAGGACTCTCGAGCTTGTGCAGCCAGAGTGCCTCCTGCTTGGAAGTGGCCTCTGGAACTCATTTGGAGGGAGGCTTCTCCCATGCTTGTCAGCCAGCACATGGTGCCATCGCTCCACCAGGGAACACTCTGCTTTGCCTTCAGCCATGGCTCGCCCTGCTGAGCTCTCTCTGCCTCAAGCAGAAACCCCAGTGTGCATCCAGCCTCCAGAAAGCAGAGTGCCTTTGCCTGAGCACTGCTTTGCTGGGGCAGCACCCTGAAGGCCTCCTAGGGCCTTCTCTGCCCTAACCCAGGCGTGCCATTCGGCCCATGCGGGGAGCAACGTTCACCCTTGGCAGGGCTCAGCGTGTGGGCTGTGTGTGGTTTCATGGCTGGGAAAGGGCAGATCCTGAAGCTGGGTGCCCTCCTGTGAATGGGGCCTGGCGGGCAGAGCCGGCATTCCCGGGTGGGGATGGAGGAGATCTGGGGCCTTCAAGCTGCATGCACATCCCCTGTCTGGCTGCCCCTCTTGCTTCTTCTCTGCTGCCAAGCCTCTCACACCACACGTGCGTCTCACTGGAAGGAGCAGGCTGCTTGCCAGTCTTGGGCAGGGAATCATCCCACACACCTCGTTTACTCGCAGGGCAGTGCACACTGACCCAGAGCCTCCAGAGGAGCTGCAGTCTCTCCAGCCACAAAGGCCTGTAGCCTAGTCCATGACGGCCTGTTGCATGGAGGGCTTCTATGGGAGAGGGCCATGCTTCCCTGGCAGGGGCTCCTTCTCACTCTGCTTTCCATGGGGAAACACTGCATGTGCCAGGGATCTCCTGTGTGCACAAAATCTCTCCCCAGTGCCTGAGGTGCAGGGAATCCTCTTCGGACACAGAGCAATGTTCTAGGCAGAGCTCCCATGCTGGGAGAGCTGCCACTGCCCCGACTGTCCAACTGCCTCAGGAACACACTTCTAGGGAGTGTGGGTCTGGCAGGCAGAACGGCCCGAGTGAGGAGCTCGGGCCTTCAGTTGTGGACAGCTTTCCCACTGCCAAGCCTTGGAGGAGTTCGTGGAGGCTGGGGCCTGCAGCGTTTTCCATCAGAGAGCACTGGGTGCCCAAAGCCTCCCCTGTGGCTTGCGAGCCCCTTCCCACCCACACGCCCTTGGCACCCACTCTGTTGCCAGAGGGAAATCCTAAGCAGGACTCTCTAGCTTGTGCAGCCAGTGTGCCTCCTGCTTGGAAGTGGCCTCTGAAACTCATTTGGAGGGAGGCTTCTCCCATGCTTGTCAGCCAGCACATGGTGCCATCGCTCCACCAAAAAACTCTCTGCTTTGCCTTCAGCCATGGCTCTCCCTGCTGAGCTCTCTCTGCCTCAAGCAGAAACCCCAGTGTGCATCCAGCCTCCAGAAAGCAGAGTGCCTTTGCCTGAGCACTGCTTTGCTGGGGCAGCACCCTGAAGGCCTCCTAGGGCCTTCTCTGCCCTAACCCAGGCGTGCCATTCGGCCCATGCGGGGAGCAACGTTCACCCTTGGCAGGGCTCAGCGTGTGGGCTGTGTGTGGTTACATGGCTGGGAAAGGGCAGATCCTGAAGCTGGGTGCCCTCCTGTGAATGGGGCCTGGCGGGCAGAGCCGGCATTCCCGGGTGGGGATGGAGGAGATCTGGGGCCTTCAAGCTGCATGCACATCCCCTGTCTGGCTGCCCCTCTTGCTTCTTCTCTGCTGCCAAGCCTCTCACACCACACGTGCGTCTCACTGGAAGGAGCAGGCTGCTTGCCAGTCTTGGGCAGGGAATCATCCCACACACCTCGTTTCCTCGCAGGGCAGTGCACACTGACCCAGAGCCTCCAGAGGAGCTGCAGTCTCTCCAGCCACAAAGGCCTGTAGCCTAGTCCATGACGGCCTGTTGCATGGAGGGCTTCTATGGGAGAGGGCCATGCTTCCCTGGCAGGGGCTCCTTCTCACACTGCTTTCCATGGGGAAACACTGCATGTGCCAGGGATCTCCTGTGTGCACAAAATCTCTCCCCAGTGCCTGAGGTGCAGGGAATCCTCTTCGGACACAGAGCAATGTTCTAGGCAGAGCTCCCATGCTGGGAGAGCTGCCACTGCCCCGACTGTCCAACTGCCTCAGGAACACACTTCTAGGGAGTGTGGGTCTGGCAGGCAGAACGGCCCGAGTGAGGAGCTCGGGCCTTCAGCTGTGGACAGCTTTCCCACTGCCAAGCCTTGGAGGAGTTCGTGGAGGCTGGGGCCTGCAGCGTTTTCCATCAGAGAGCACTGGGTGCCCAAAGCCTCCCCTGTGGCTTGCGAGCCCCTTCCCACCCACACGCCCTTGGCACCCACTCTGTTGCCAGAGGGAAGTCCTAAGCAGGACTCTCGAGCTTGTGCATCCAGAGTGCCTCCTGCTTGGAAATGGCCTCAGGAACTCCTTGGGAGTGAGGCTGCTCCCATGCTTGTCAGCCAGCAGATGGTGCCATCGCTCCACCAAAAAACTCTCTGCTTTGCCTTCAGCCAAGGCTCGCCTTGCTGAGCTCTGTCTGCCTCAAGCAGAGACTCCAGGGTGCGTCCAGCCTACAGAAAGCAGAGTGCCTTTGCCTGAGCACTGCTTTGCTGGGACAGCACCCTGAAGGCCTCCTAGGGCCTTCTCTGCCCTAACCCAGGCGTGCCATTCGGCCCATGCGGGGAGCAAATTTCCCCCTTGGCAGGGCTCAGCGTGTGGCCTGGGTGTGCTTTCACGGCTGGGAAAGGGCAGATCCTGAAGCTGGGTTCCCTCCTGTGAATGGGGCCTGGCGGGCAGAGCCGGCATTCCCGGTGGGGATGGAGGAGATCTGGGGCCTTCAAGCTGCATGCACATCCCCTGTCTGGCTGCCCCTCTTGCTTCTTCTCTGCTGCCAAGCCTCTCACACCACACGTGCGTCTCATTGAAAGGAGCAGGCTGCTTGCCATTCTTGGGCAGGGAATCATCCCACACGGCCTCGTTTCCTCGCAGGGGAGTGCACACTGACCCAGAGCCTCCAGAGGAGCTGTAGGCTCTCCAGCCACAAAGGCCTGTAGCTGAGTCCATGACAGCCTGCTGCATGGAGGGCTTCTATGGGAGAGGGCCCTGCTTCCCTGGCAGGGGCTCCTTCTCACACTGCTTTCCGTGGGGAAACACTGCGTGTGCCAGGGGTCTCCTGTGTGCACAAAATCTCTCCCCAGTGCCTGAGGTGCAGGGAATCCTCTTTGGACACAGAGCAGTGTTCTAGCCAGACCTCCCATGCTGGGAGAGCCTCCACTTCCCCAGCTGTCCAACTGCCTCAGGAACACACTTCTAGGGAGTGTGGGTCTGGCAGGCAGAACGGCCCGAGTGAGGAGCTCGGGCCTTCAGCTGTGGACAGCTTTCCCACTGCCAAGCCTTGGAGGAGTTCGTGGAGGCTGGGGCCTGCAGCATTTTCCATCAGAGAGCACTGGGTGCCCAAAGCCTCCCCTGTGGCTTGCGAGCCCCTTCCCACCCACACGCCCTTGGCACCCACTCTGTTGCCAGAGGGAAGTCCTAAGCAGGACTCTCGAGCTTGTGCAGCCAGAGTGCCTCCTGCTTGGAAGTGGCCTCTGGAACTCATTTGGAGGGAGGCTTCTCCCATGCTTGTCAGCCAGCACATGGTGCCATCGCTCCACCAGGGAACACTCTGCTTTGCCTTCAGCCATGGCTCGCCCTGCTGAGCTCTCTCTGCCTCAAGCAGAAACCCCAGTGTGCGTCCAGCCTCCAGAAAGCAGAGTGCCTTTGCCTGAGCACTGCTTTGCTGGGGCAGCACCCTGAAGGCCTCCTAGGGCCTTCTCTGCCCTAACCCAGTCGTGCCATTCGGCCCATGCGGGGAGCAACGTTCACCCTTGGCAGGGCTCAGCGTGTGGGCTGTGTGTGGTTTCATGGCTGGGAAAGGGCAGATCCTGAAGCTGGGTGCCCTCCTGTGAATGGGGCCTGGCGGGCAGAGCCGGCATTCCCGGGTGGGGATGGAGGAGATCTGGGGCCTTCAAGCTGCATGCACATCCCCTGTCTGGCTGCCCCTCTTGCTTCTTCTCTGCTGCCAAGCCTCTCACACCACACGTGCGTCTCATTGGAAGGAGCAGGCTGCTTGCCATTCTTGGGCAGGGAATCATCCCACACGGCCTCGTTTCCTCGCAGGGGAGTGCACACTGACCCAGAGCCTCCAGAGGAGCTGTAGGCTCTCCAGCCACAAAGGCCTGTAGCTGAGTCCATGACAGCCTGCTGCATGGAGGGCTTCTATGGGAGAGGGCCCTGCTTCCCTGGCAGGGGCTCCTTCTCACACTGCTTTCCGTGGGGAAACACTGCGTGTGCCAGGGGTCTCCTGTGTGCACAAAATCTCTCCCCAGTGCCTGAGGTGCAGGGAATCCTCTTTGGACACAGAGCAGTGTTCTAGCCAGACCTCCCATGCTGGGAGAGCCTCCACTTCCCCAGCTGTCCAACTGCCTCAGGAACACACTTCTAGGGAGTGTGGGTCTGGCAGGCAGAACGGCCCGAGTGAGGAGCTCGGGCCTTCAGCTGTGGACAGCTTTCCCACTGCCAAGCCTTGGAGGAGTTCGTGGAGGCTGGGGCCTGCAGCGTTTTCCATCAGAGAGCACTGGGTGCCCAAAGCCTCCCCTGTGGCTTGCGAGCCCCTTCCCACCCACACGCCCTTGGCACCCACTCTGTTGCCAGAGGGAAATCCTAAGCAGGACTCTCTAGCTTGTGCAGCCAGTGTGCCTCCTGCTTGGAAGTGGCCTCTGAAACTCATTTGGAGGGAGACTTCTCCCATGCTTGTCAGCCAGCACATGGTGCCATCGCTCCACCAAAAAACTCTCTGCTTTGCCTTCAGCCATGGCTCTCCCTGCTGAGCTCTCTCTGCCTCAAGCAGAAACCCCAGTGTGCATCCAGCCTCCAGAAAGCAGAGTGCCTTTGCCTGAGCACTGCTTTGCTGGGGCAGCACCCTGAAGGCCTCCTAGGGCCTTCTCTGCCCTAACCCAGGCGTGCCATTCGGCCCATGCGGGGAGCAACGTTCACCCTTGGCAGGGCTCAGCGTGTGGGCTGTGTGTGGTTACATGGCTGGGAAAGGGCAGATCCTGAAGCTGGGTGCCCTCCTGTGAATGGGGCCTGGCGGGCAGAGCCGGCATTCCCGGGTGGGGATGGAGGAGATCTGGGGCCTTCAAGCTGCATGCACATCCCCTGTCTGGCTGCCCCTCTTGCTTCTTCTCTGCTGCCAAGCCTCTCACACCACACGTGCGTCTCACTGGAAGGAGCAGGCTGCTTGCCAGTCTTGGGCAGGGAATCATCCCACACACCTCGTTTCCTCGCAGGGCAGTGCACACTGACCCAGAGCCTCCAGAGGAGCTGCAGTCTCTCCAGCCACAAAGGCCTGTAGCCTAGTCCATGACGGCCTGTTGCATGGAGGGCTTCTATGGGAGAGGGCCATGCTTCCCTGGCAGGGGCTCCTTCTCACTCTGCTTTCCATGGGGAAACACTGCATGTGCCAGGGATCTCCTGTGTGCACAAAATCTCTCCCCAGTGCCTGAGGTGCAGGGAATCCTCTTCGGACACAGAGCAATGTTCTAGGCAGAGCTCCCATGCTGGGAGAGCTGCCACTGCCCCGACTGTCCAACTGCCTCAGGAACACACTTCTAGGGAGTGTGGGTCTGGCAGGCAGAACGGCCCGAGTGAGGAGCTCGGGCCTTCAGTTGTGGACAGCTTTCCCACTGCCAAGCCTTGGAGGAGTTCGTGGAGGCTGGGGCCTGCAGCGTTTTCCATCAGAGAGCACTGGGTGCCCAAAGCCTCCCCTGTGGCTTGCGAGCCCCTTCCCACCCACACGCCCTTGGCACCCACTCTGTTGCCAGAGGGAAATCCTAAGCAGGACTCTCTAGTTGTGCAGCCAGTGTGCCTCCTGCTTGGAAGTGGCCTCTGAAACTCATTTGGAGGGAGGATTCTCCCATGCTTGTCAGCCAGCACATGGTGCCATCGCTCCACCAAAAAACTCTCTGCTTTGCCTTCAGCCATGGCTCTCCCTGCTGAGCTCTCTCTGCCTCAAGCAGAAACCCCAGTGTGCGTCCAGCCTCCAGAAAGCAGAGTGCCTTTGCCTGAGCACTGCTTTGCTGGGACAGCACCCTGAAGGCCATCTAGGGCCTTCTCTGCCCTAACCCAGGGGTGCCATTCGGCCCATGCGGGGAGCAACGTTCACCCTTGGCAGGGCTCAGCGTGTGGGCTGTGTGTGGTTACATGGCTGGGAAAGGGCAGATCCTGAAGCTGGGTGCCCTCCTGTGAATGGGGCCTGGCGGGCAGAGCCGGCATTCCCGGGTGGGGATGGAGGAGATCTGGGGCCTTCAAGCTGCATGCACATCCCCTGTCTGGCTGCCCCTCTTGCTTCTTCTCTGCTGCCAAGCCTCTCACACCACACGTGCGTCTCACTGGAAGGAGCAGGCTGCTTGCCAGTCTTGGGCAGGGAATCATCCCACACGCCTCGTTTCCTCGCAGGGCAGTGCACACTGACCCAGAGCCTCCAGAGGAGCTGCAGTCTCTCCAGCCACAAAGGCCTGTAGCCTAGTCCATGACGGCCTGTTGCATGGAGGGCTTCTATGGGAGAGGGCCATGCTTCCCTGGCAGGGGCTCCTTCTCACTCTGCTTTCCATGGGGAAACACTGCATGTGCCAGGGATCTCCTGTGTGCACAAAATCTCTCCCCAGTGCCTGAGGTGCAGGGAATCCTCTTCGGACACAGAGCAATGTTCTAGGCAGAGCTCCCATGCTGGGAGAGCTGCCACTGCCCCGACTGTCCAACTGCCTCAGGAACACACTTCTAGGGAGTGTGGGTCTGGCAGGCAGAACGGTCCGAGTGAGGAGCTCGGGCCTTCAGTTGTGGACAGCTTTCCCACTGCCAAGCCTTGGAGGAGTTCGTGGAGGCTGGGGCCTGCAGCGTTTTCCATCAGAGAGCACTGGGTGCCCAAAGCCTCCCCTGTGGCTTGCGAGCCCCTTCCCACCCACACGCCCTTGGCACCCACTCTGTTGCCAGAGGGAAATCCTAAGCAGGACTCTCTAGTTGTGCAGCCAGTGTGCCTCCTGCTTGGAAGTGGCCTGTGAAACTCATTTGGAGGGAGGATTCTCCCATGCTTGTCAGCCAGCACATGGTGCCATCGCTCCACCAAAAAACTCTCTGCTTTGCCTTCAGCCATGGCTCTCCCTGCTGAGCTCTCTCTGCCTCAAGCAGAAACCCCAGTGTGCGTCCAGCCTCCAGAAAGCAGAGTGCCTTTGCCTGAGCACTGCTTTGCTGGGACAGCACCCTGAAGGCCATCTAGGGCCTTCTCTGCCCTAACCCAGGGGTGCCATTCGGCCCATGCGGGGAGCAACGTTCACCCTTGGCAGGGCTCAGCGTGTGGGCTGTGTGTGGTTACATGGCTGGGAAAGGGCAGATCCTGAAGCTGGGTGCCCTCCTGTGAATGGGGCCTGGCGGGCAGAGCCAGCATTCCCGGGTGGGGATGGAGGAGATCTGGGGCCTTCAAGCTGCATGCACATCCCCTGTCTGGCTGCCCCTCTTGCTTCTTCTCTGCTGCCAAGCCTCTCACACCACACGTGCGTCTCACTGGAAGGAGCAGGCTGCTTGCCAGTCTTGGGCAGGGAATCATCCCACACGCCTCGTTTCCTCGCAGGGCAGTGCACACTGACCCAGAGCCTCCAGAGGAGCTGCAGTCTCTCCAGCCACAAAGGCCTGTAGCCTAGTCCATGACGGCCTGTTGCATGGAGGGCTTCTATGGGAGAGGGCCATGCTTCCCTGGCAGGGGCTCCTTCTCACTCTGCTTTCCATGGGGAAACACTGCATGTGCCAGGGATCTCCTGTGTGCACAAAATCTCTCCCCAGTGCCTGAGGTGCAGGGAATCCTCTTCGGACACAGAGCAATGTTCTAGGCAGAGCTCCCATGCTGGGAGAGCTGCCACTGCCCCGACTGTCCAACTGCCTCAGGAACACACTTCTAGGGAGTGTGGGTCTGGCAGGCAGAACGGCCCGAGTGAGGAGCTCGGGCCTTCAGTTGTGGACAGCTTTCCCACTGCCAAGCCTTGGAGGAGTTCGTGGAGGCTGGGGCCTGCAGCGTTTTCCATCAGAGAGCACTGGGTGCCCAAAGCCTCCCCTGTGGCTTGCGAGCCCCTTCCCACCCACACGCCCTTGGCACCCACTCTGTTGCCAGAGGGAAATCCTAAGCAGGACTCTCTAGTTGTGCAGCCAGTGTGCCTCCTGCTTGGAAGTGGCTTCTGAAACTCATTTGGAGGGAGGATTCTCCCATGCTTGTCAGCCAGCACATGGTGCCATCGCTCCACCAAAAAACTCTCTGCTTTGCCTTCAGCCATGGCTCTCCCTGCTGAGCTCTCTCTGCCTCAAGCAGAAACCCCAGTGTGCGTCCAGCCTCCAGAAAGCAGAGTGCCTTTGCCTGAGCACTGCTTTGCTGGGACAGCACCCTGAAGGCCATCTAGGGCCTTCTCTGCCCTAACCCAGGGGTGCCATTCGGCCCATGCGGGGAGCAACGTTCACCCTTGGCAGGGCTCAGCGTGTGGGCTGTGTGTGGTTACATGGCTGGGAAAGGGCAGATCCTGAAGCTGGGTGCCCTCCTGTGAATGGGGCCTGGCGGGCAGAGCCGGCATTCCCGGGTGGGGATGGAGGTGATCTGGGGCCTTCAAGCTGCATGCACATCCCCTGTCTGGCTGCCCCTCTTGCTTCTTCTCTGCTGCCAAGCCTCTCACACCACACGTGCGTCTCACTGGAAGGAGCAGGCTGCTTGCCAGTCTTGGGCAGGGAATCATCCCACACGCCTCGTTTCCTCGCAGGGCAGTGCACACTGACCCAGAGCCTCCAGAGGAGCTGCAGTCTCTCCAGCCACAAAGGCCTGTAGCCTAGTCCATGACGGCCTGTTGCATGGAGGGCTTCTATGGGAGAGGGCCCTGCTTCCCTGGCAGGGGCTCCTTCTCACACTGCTTTCCATGGGGAAACACTGCATGTGCCAGGGATCTCCTGTGTGCACAAAATCTCTCCCCAGTACCTGAGGTGCAGGGAATCCTCTTCGGACACAGAGCAATGTTCTAGGCAGAGCTCCCATGCTGGGAGAGCTGCCACTGCCCCGACTGTCCAACTGCCTCAGGAACACACTTCTAGGGAGTGTGGGTCTGGCAGGCAGAACGGCCCGAGTGAGGAGCTCGGGCCTTCAGCTGTGGACAGCTTTCCCACTGCCAAGCCTTGGAGGAGTTCGTGGAGGCTGGGGCCTGCAGCGTTTTCCATCAGAGAGCACTGGGTGCCCAAAGCCTCCCCTGTGGCTTGCGAGCCCCTTCCCACCCACACGCCCTTGGCACCCACTCTGTTGCCAGAGGGAAATCCTAAGCAGGACTCTCTAGCTTGTGCAGCCAGTGTGCCTCCTGCTTGGAAGTGGCCTCTGAAACTCATTTGGAGGGAGGCTTCTCCCATGCTTGTCAGCCAGCACATGGTGCCATCGCTCCACCAAAAAACTCTCTGCTTTGCCTTCAGCCATGGCTCTCCCTGCTGAGCTCTCTCTGCCTCAAGCAGAAACCCCAGTGTGCGTCCAGCCTCCAGAAAGCAGAGTGCCTTTGCCTGAGCACTGCTTTGCTGGGACAGCACCCTGAAGGCCATCTAGGGCCTTCTCTGCCCTAACCCAGGGGTGCCATTCGGCCCATGCGGGGAGCAACGTTCACCCTTGGCAGGGCTCAGCGTGTGGGCTGTGTGTGGTTACATGGCTGGGAAAGGGCAGATCCTGAAGCTGGGTGCCCTCCTGTGAATGGGGCCTGGCGGGCAGAGCCGGCATTCCCGGGTGGGGATGGAGGAGATCTGGGGCCTTCAAGCTGCATGCACATCCCCTGTCTGGCTGCCCCTCTTGCTTCTTCTCTGCTGCCAAGCCTCTCACACCACACGTGCGTCTCACTGGAAGGAGCATGCTGCTTGCCAGTCTTGGGCAGGGAATCATCCCACACGCCTCGTTACCTCGCAGGGGAGTGCACACTGACCCAGAGCCTCCAGAGGAGCTGCAGTCTCTCCAGCCACAAAGGCCTGTAGCCTAGTCCATGACGGCCTGTTGCATGGAGGGCTTCTATGGGAGAGGGCCATGCTTCCCTGGCAGGGGCTCCTTCTCACACTGCTTTCCATGGGGAAACACTGCATGTGCCAGGGATCTCCTGTGTGCACAAAATCTCTCCCCAGTGCCTGAGGTGCAGGGAATCCTCTTCGGACACAGAGCAATGTTCTAGGCAGAGCTCCCATGCTGGGAGAGCTGCCACTGCCCCGACTGTCCAACTGCCTCAGGAACACACTTCTAGGGAGTGTGGGTCTGGCAGGCAGAACGGTCCGAGTGAGGAGCTTGGGCCTTCGGCTGTGGACAGCTTTCCCACTGCCAAGCCTTGGAGGAGTTCGTGGAGGCTGGGGCCTGCAGCGTTTTCCATCGGAGAGCACTGGGTGCCCAAAGCCTCCCCTGTGGCTTGCGAGCCCCTTCCCACCCACACGCCCTTGGCACCCACTCTGTTGCCAGAGGGAAGTCCTAAGCAGGACTCTCGAGCTTGTGCAGCCAGAGTGCCTCCTGCTTGGAAGTGGCCTCTGGAACTCATTTGGAGGGAGGCTTCTCCCATGCTTGTCAGCCAGCACATGGTGCCATCGCTCCACCAGGGAACACTCTGCTTTGCCTTCAGCCATGGCTCGCCCTGCTGAGCTCTCTCTGCCTCAAGCAGAAACCCCAGTGTGCGTCCAGCCTCCAGAAAGCAGAGTGCCTTTGCCTGAGCACTGCTTTGCTGGGGCAGCACCCTGAAGGCCTCCTAGGGCCTTCTCTGCCCTAACCCAGTCGTGCCATTCGGCCCATGCGGGGAGCAACGTTCACCCTTGGCAGGGCTCAGCGTGTGGGCTGTGTGTGGTTTCATGGCTGGGAAAGGGCAGATCCTGAAGCTGGGTGCCCTCCTGTGAATGGGGCCTGGCGGGCAGAGCCGGCATTCCCGGGTGGGGATGGAGGAGATCTGGGGCCTTCAAGCTGCATGCACATCCCCTGTCTGGCTGCCCCTCTTCCTTCTTCTCTGCTGCCAAGCCTCTCACACCACACGTGCGTCTCATTGGAAGGAGCTGGCTGCTTGCCATTCTTGGGCAGGGAATCATCCCACACGGCCTCGTTTCCTCGAAGGGGAGTGCACACTGACCCAGAGCCTCCAGAGGAGCTGTAGGCTCTCCAGCCACAAAGGCCTGTAGCTGAGTCCATGACAGCCTGCTGCATGGAGGGCTTCTATGGGAGAGGGCCCTGCTTCCCTGGCAGGGGCTCCTTCTCACACTGCTTTCCGTGGGGAAACACTGCGTGTGCCAGGGGTCTCCTGTGTGCACAAAATCTCTCCCCAGTGCCTGAGGTGCAGGGAATCCTCTTTGGACACAGAGCAGTGTTCTAGCCAGACCTCCCATGCTGGGAGAGCCTCCACTTCCCCAGCTGTCCAACTGCCTCAGGAACACACTTCTAGGGAGTGTGGGTCTGGCAGGCAGAACGGCCCGAGTGAGGAGCTCGGGCCTTCGGCTGTGGACAGCTTTCCCACTGCCAAGCCTTGGAGGAGTTCGTGGAGGCTGGGGCCTGCAGCGTTTTCCATCAGAGAGCACTGGGTGCCCAAAGCCTCCCCTGTGGCTTGCGAGCCCCTTCCCACCCACACGCCCTTGGCACCCACTCTGTTGCCAGAGGGAAATCCTAAGCAGGACTCTCTAGCTTGTGCAGCCAGTGTGCCTCCTGCTTGGAAGTGGCCTCTGAAACTCATTTGGAGGGAGGCTTCTCCCATGCTTGTCAGCCAGCACATGGTGCCATCGCTCCACCAAAAAACTCTCTGCTTTGCCTTCAGCCATGGCTCTCCCTGCTGAGCTCTCTCTGCCTCAAGCAGAAACCCCAGTGTGCATCCAGCCTCCAGAAAGCAGAGTGCCTTTGCCTGAGCACTGCTTTGCTGGGGCAGCACCCTGAAGGCCTCCTAGGGCCTTCTCTGCCCTAACCCAGGCGTGCCATTCGGCCCATGCGGGGAGCAACGTTCACCCTTGGCAGGGCTCAGCGTGTGGGCTGTGTGTGGTTACATGGCTGGGAAAGGGCAGATCCTGAAGCTGGGTGCCCTCCTGTGAATGGGGCCTGGCGGGCAGAGCCGGCATTCCCGGGTGGGGATGGAGGAGATCTGGGGCCTTCAAGCTGCATGCACATCCCCTGTCTGGCTGCCCCTCTTGCTTCTTCTCTGCTGCCAAGCCTCTCACACCACACGTGCGTCTCACTGGAAGGAGCAGGCTGCTTGCCAGTCTTGGGCAGGGAATCATCCCACACGCCTCGTTTCCTCGCAGGGCAGTGCACACTGACCCAGAGCCTCCAGAGGAGCTGCAGTCTCTCCAGCCACAAAGGCCTGTAGCCTAGTCCATGACGGCCTGTTGCATGGAGGGCTTCTATGGGAGAGGGCCATGCTTCCCTGGCAGGGGCTCCTTCTCACACTGCTTTCCATGGGGAAACACTGCATGTGCCAGGGATCTCCTGTGTGCACAAAATCTCTCCCCAGTGCCTGAGGTGCAGGGAATCCTCTTCGGACACAGAGCAATGTTCTAGGCAGAGCTCCCATGCTGGGAGAGCTGCCACTGCCCCGACTGTCCAACTGCCTCAGGAACACACTTCTAGGGAGTGTGGGTCTGGCAGGCAGAACGGCCCGAGTGAGGAGCTCGGGCCTTCAGCTGTGGACAGCTTTCCCACTGCCAAGCCTTGGAGGAGTTCGTGGAGGCTGGGGCCTGCAGCGTTTTCCATCAGAGAGCACTGGGTGCCCAAAGCCTCCCCTGTGGCTTGCGAGCCCCTTCCCACCCACACGCCCTTGGCACCCACTCTGTTGCCAGAGGGAAATCCTAAGCAGGACTCTCTAGTTGTGCAGCCAGTGTGCCTCCTGCTTGGAAGTGGCCTCTGAAACTCATTTGGAGGGAGGCTTCTCCCATGCTTGTCAGCCAGCACATGGTGCCATCGCTCCACCAAAAAACTCTCTGCTTTGCCTTCAGCCATGGCTCTTTCTGCAGAGCTCTCTCTGCCTCAAGCAGAAACCCCAGTGTGCATCCAGCCTCCAGAAAGCAGAGTGCCTTTGCCTGAGCACTGCTTTGCTGGGGCAGCACCCTGAAGGCCATCTAGGGCCTTCTCTGCCCTAACCCAGGGGTGCCATTCGGCCCATGCGGGGAGCAACGTTCACCCTTGGCAGGGCTCAGCGTGTGGGCTGTGTGTGGTTACACGGCTGGGAAAGGGCAGATCCTGAAGCTGGGTGCCCTCCTGTGAATGGGGCCTGGCGGGCAGAGCCGGCATTCCCGGGTGGGGATGGAGGAGATCTGGGGCCTTCAAGCTGCATGCACATCCCCTGTCTGGCTGCCCCTCTTGCTTCTTCTCTGCTGCCAAGCCTCTCACACCACACGTGCGTCTCACTGGAAGGAGCATGCTGCTTGCCAGTCTTGGGCAGGGAATCATCCCACACGCCTCGTTACCTCGCAGGGGAGTGCACACTGACCCAGAGCCTCCAGAGGAGCTGCAGTCTCTCCAGCCACAAAGGCCTGTAGCCTAGTCCATGACGGCCTGTTGCATGGAGGGCTTCTATGGGAGAGGGCCATGCTTCCCTGGCAGGGGCTCCTTCTCACTCTGCTTTCCATGGGGAAACACTGCATGTGCCAGGGATCTCCTGTGTGCACAAAATCTCTCCCCAGTGCCTGAGGTGCAGGGAATCCTCTTCGGACACAGAGCAATGTTCTAGGCAGAGCTCCCATGCTGGGAGAGCTGCCACTGCCCCGACTGTCCAACTGCCTCAGGAACACACTTCTAGGGAGTGTGGGTCTGGCAGGCAGAACGGTCCGAGTGAGGAGCTCGGGCATTCGGCTGTGGACAGCTTTCCCACTGCCAAGCCTTGGAGGAGTTCGTGGAGGCTGGGGCCTGCAGCGTTTTCCATCAGAGAGCACTGGGTGCCCAAAGCCTCCCCTGTGGCTTGCGAGCCCCTTCCCACCCACACGCCCTTGGCACCCACTCTGTTGCCAGAGGGAAATCCTAAGCAGGACTCTCTAGTTGTGCAGCCAGTGTGCCTCCTGCTTGGAAGTGGCCTCTGAAACTCATTTGGAGGGAGACTTCTCCCATGCTTGTCAGCCAGCACATGGTGCCATCGCTCCACCAAAAAACTCTCTGCTTTGCCTTCAGCCATGGCTCTCCCTGCTGAGCTCTCTCTGCCTCAAGCAGAAACCCCAGTGTGCGTCCAGCCTCCAGAAAGCAGAGTGCCTTTGCCTGAGCACTGCTTTGCTGGGACAGCACCCTGAAGGCCATCTAGGGCCTTCTCTGCCCTAACCCAGGGGTGCCATTCGGCCCATGCGGGGAGCAACGTTCACCCTTGGCAGGGCTCAGCGTGTGGGCTGTGTGTGGTTACATGGCTGGGAAAGGGCAGATCCTGAAGCTGGGTGCCCTCCTGTGAATGGGGCCTGGCGGGCAGAGCCGGCATTCCCGGGTGGGGATGGAGGAGATCTGGGGCCTTCAAGCTGCATGCACATCCCCTGTCTGGCTGCCCCTCTTGCTTCTTCTCTGCTGCCAAGCCTCTCACACCACACGTGCGTCTCACTGGAAGGAGCAGGCTGCTTGCCAGTCTTGGGCAGGGAATCATCCCACACACCTCGTTTCCTCGCAGGGCAGTGCACACTGACCCAGAGCCTCCAGAGGAGCTGCAGTCTCTCCAGCCACAAAGGCCTGTAGCCTAGTCCATGACGGCCTGTTGCATGGAGGGCTTCTATGGGAGAGGGCCATGCTTCCCTGGCAGGGGCTCCTTCTCACACTGCTTTCCATGGGGAAACACTGCATGTGCCAGGGATCTCCTGTGTGCACAAAATCTCTCCCCAGTGCCTGAGGTGCAGGGAATCCTCTTCGGACACAGAGCAATGTTCTAGGCAGAGCTCCCATGCTGGGAGAGCTGCCACTGCCCCGACTGTCCAACTGCCTCAGGAACACACTTCTAGGGAGTGTGGGTCTGGCAGGCAGAACGGCCCGAGTGAGGAGCTCGGGCCTTCAGTTGTGGACAGCTTTCCCACTGCCAAGCCTTGGAGGAGTTCGTGGAGGCTGGGGCCTGCAGCGTTTTCCATCAGAGAGCACTGGGTGCCCAAAGCCTCCCCTGTGGCTTGCGAGCCCCTTCCCACCCACACGCCCTTGGCACCCACTCTGTTGCCAGAGGGAAATCCTAAGCAGGACTCTCTAGTTGTGCAGCCAGTGTGCCTCCTGCTTGGAAGTGGCCTCTGAAACTCATTTGGAGGGAGGATTCTCCCATGCTTGTCAGCCAGCACATGGTGCCATCGCTCCACCAAAAAACTCTCTGCTTTGCCTTCAGCCATGGCTCTCCCTGCTGAGCTCTCTCTGCCTCAAGCAGAAACCCCAGTGTGCGTCCAGCCTCCAGAAAGCAGAGTGCCTTTGCCTGAGCACTGCTTTGCTGGGACAGCACCCTGAAGGCCATCTAGGGCCTTCTCTGCCCTAACCCAGGGGTGCCATTCGGCCCATGCGGGGAGCAACGTTCACCCTTGGCAGGGCTCAGCGTGTGGGCTGTGTGTGGTTACATGGCTGGGAAAGGGCAGATCCTGAAGCTGGGTGCCCTCCTGTGAATGGGGCCTGGCGGGCAGAGCCGGCATTCCCGGGTGGGGATGGAGGAGATCTGGGGCCTTCAAGCTGCATGCACATCCCCTGTCTGGCTGCCCCTCTTGCTTCTTCTCTGCTGCCAAGCCTCTCACACCACACGTGCGTCTCACTGGAAGGAGCAGGCTGCTTGCCAGTCTTGGGCAGGGAATCATCCCACACGCCTCGTTTCCTCGCAGGGCAGTGCACACTGACCCAGAGCCTCCAGAGGAGCTGCAGTCTCTCCAGCCACAAAGGCCTGTAGCCTAGTCCATGACGGCCTGTTGCATGGAGGGCTTCTATGGGAGAGGGCCATGCTTCCCTGGCAGGGGCTCCTTCTCACTCTGCTTTCCATGGGGAAACACTGCATGTGCCAGGGATCTCCTGTGTGCACAAAATCTCTCCCCAGTGCCTGAGGTGCAGGGAATCCTCTTCGGACACAGAGCAATGTTCTAGGCAGAGCTCCCATGCTGGGAGAGCTGCCACTGCCCCGACTGTCCAACTGCCTCAGGAACACACTTCTAGGGAGTGTGGGTCTGGCAGGCAGAACGGCCCGAGTGAGGAGCTCGGGCCTTCAGTTGTGGACAGCTTTCCCACTGCCAAGCCTTGGAGGAGTTCGTGGAGGCTGGGGCCTGCAGCGTTTTCCATCAGAGAGCACTGGGTGCCCAAAGCCTCCCCTGTGGCTTGCGAGCCCCTTCCCACCCACACGCCCTTGGCACCCACTCTGTTGCCAGAGGGAAATCCTAAGCAGGACTCTCTAGTTGTGCAGCCAGTGTGCCTCCTGCTTGGAAGTGGCCTCTGAAACTCATTTGGAGGGAGACTTCTCCCATGCTTGTCAGCCAGCACATGGTGCCATCGCTCCACCAAAAAACTCTCTGCTTTGCCTTCAGCCATGGCTCGCCCTGCTGAGCTCTCTCTGCCTCAAGCAGAAACCCCAGTGTGCGTCCAGCCTCCAGAAAGCAGAGTGCCTTTGCCTGAGCACTGCTTTGCTGGGACAGCACCCTGAAGGCCATCTAGGGCCTTCTCTGCCCTAACCCAGGGGTGCCATTCGGCCCATGCGGGGAGCAACGTTCACCCTTGGCAGGGCTCAGCGTGTGGGCTGTGTGTGGTTACATGGCTGGGAAAGGGCAGATCCTGAAGCTGGGTGCCCTCCTGTGAATGGGGCCTGGCGGGCAGAGCCGGCATTCCCGGGTGGGGATGGAGGAGATCTGGGGCCTTCAAGCTGCATGCACATCCCCTGTCTGGCTGCCCCTCTTGCTTCTTCTCTGCTGCCAAGCCTCTCACACCACACGTGCGTCTCACTGGAAGGAGCAGGCTGCTTGCCAGTCTTGGGCAGGGAATCATCCCACACGCCTCGTTTCCTCGCAGGGCAGTGCACACTGACCCAGAGCCTCCAGAGGAGCTGCAGTCTCTCCAGCCACAAAGGCCTGTAGCCTAGTCCATGACGGCCTGTTGCATGGAGGGCTTCTATGGGAGAGGGCCATGCTTCCCTGGCAGGGGCTCCTTCTCACTCTGCTTTCCATGGGGAAACACTGCATGTGCCAGGGATCTCCTGTGTGCACAAAATCTCTCCCCAGTGCCTGAGGTGCAGGGAATCCTCTTCGGACACAGAGCAATGTTCTAGGCAGAGCTCCCATGCTGGGAGAGCTGCCACTGCCCCGACTGTCCAACTGCCTCAGGAACACACTTCTAGGGAGTGTGGGTCTGGCAGGCAGAACGGTCCGAGTGAGGAGCTCGGGCCTTCGGCTGTGGACAGCTTTCCCACTGCCAAGCCTTGGAGGAGTTCGTGGAGGCTGGGGCCTGCAGCGTTTTCCATCAGAGAGCACTGGGTGCCCAAAGCCTCCCCTGTGGCTTGCGAGCCCCTTCCCACCCACACGCCCTTGGCACCCACTCTGTTGCCAGAGGGAAATCCTAAGCAGGACTCTCTAGCTTGTGCAGCCAGTGTGCCTCCTGCTTGGAAGTGGCCTCTGAAACTCATTTGGAGGGAGGCTTCTCCCATGCTTGTCAGCCAGCACATGGTGCCATCGCTCCACCAAAAAACTCTCTGCTTTGCCTTCAGACTTGGCTCTCCCTGCTGAGCTCTCTCTGCCTCAAGCAGAAACCCCAGTGTGCATCCAGCCTCCAGAAAGCAGAGTGCCTTTGCCTGAGCACTGCTTTGCTGGGGCAGCACCCTGAAGGCCTCCTAGGGCCTTCTCTGCCCTAACCCAGGCGTGCCATTCGGCCCATGCGGGGAGCAACGTTCACCCTTGGCAGGGCTCAGCGTGTGGGCTGTGTGTGGTTACATGGCTGGGAAAGGGCAGATCCTGAAGCTGGGTGCCCTCCTGTGAATGGGGCCTGGCGGGCAGAGCCGGCATTCCCGGGTGGGGATGGAGGAGATCTGGGGCCTTCAAGCTGCATGCACATCCCCTGTCTGGCTGCCCCTCTTGCTTCTTCTCTGCTGCCAAGCCTCTCACACCACACGTGCGTCTCACTGGAAGGAGCAGGCTGCTTGCCAGTCTTGGGCAGGGAATCATCCCACACACCTCGTTTCCTCGCAGGGCAGTGCACACTGACCCAGAGCCTCCAGAGGAGCTGCAGTCTCTCCAGCCACAAAGGCCTGTAGCCTAGTCCATGACGGCCTGTTGCATGGAGGGCTTCTATGGGAGAGGGCCATGCTTCCCTGGCAGGGGCTCCTTCTCACACTGCTTTCCATGGGGAAACACTGCATGTGCCAGGGATCTCCTGTGTGCACAAAATCTCTCCCCAGTGCCTGAGGTGCAGGGAATCCTCTTCGGACACAGAGCAATGTTCTAGGCAGAGCTCCCATGCTGGGAGAGCTGCCACTGCCCCGACTGTCCAACTGCCTCAGGAACACACTTCTAGGGAGTGTGGGTCTGGCAGGCAGAACGGCCCGAGTGAGGAGCTCGGGCCTTCAGTTGTGGACAGCTTTCCCACTGCCAAGCCTTGGAGGAGTTCGTGGAGGCTGGGGCCTGCAGCGTTTTCCATCAGAGAGCACTGGGTGCCCAAAGCCTCCCCTGTGGCTTGCGAGCCCCTTCCCACCCACACGCCCTTGGCACCCACTCTGTTGCCAGAGGGAAATCCTAAGCAGGACTCTCTAGTTGTGCAGCCAGTGTGCCTCCTGCTTGGAAGTGGCCTCTGAAACTCATTTGGAGGGAGGATTCTCCCATGCTTGTCAGCCAGCACATGGTGCCATCGCTCCACCAAAAAACTCTCTGCTTTGCCTTCAGCCATGGCTCTCCCTGCTGAGCTCTCTCTGCCTCAAGCAGAAACCCCAGTGTGCGTCCAGCCTCCAGAAAGCAGAGTGCCTTTGCCTGAGCACTGCTTTGCTGGGACAGCACCCTGAAGGCCATCTAGGGCCTTCTCTGCCCTAACCCAGGGGTGCCATTCGGCCCATGCGGGGAGCAACGTTCACCCTTGGCAGGGCTCAGCGTGTGGGCTGTGTGTGGTTACATGGCTGGGAAAGGGCAGATCCTGAAGCTGGGTGCCCTCCTGTGAATGGGGCCTGGCGGGCAGAGCCGGCATTCCCGGGTGGGGATGGAGGAGATCTGGGGCCTTCAAGCTGCATGCACATCCCCTGTCTGGCTGCCCCTCTTGCTTCTTCTCTGCTGCCAAGCCTCTCACACCACACGTGCGTCTCACTGGAAGGAGCAGGCTGCTTGCCAGTCTTGGGCAGGGAATCATCCCACACGCCTCGTTTCCTCGCAGGGCAGTGCACACTGACCCAGAGCCTCCAGAGGAGCTGCAGTCTCTCCAGCCACAAAGGCCTGTAGCCTAGTCCATGACGGCCTGTTGCATGGAGGGCTTCTATGGGAGAGGGCCATGCTTCCCTGGCAGGGGCTCCTTCTCACTCTGCTTTCCATGGGGAAACACTGCATGTGCCAGGGATCTCCTGTGTGCACAAAATCTCTCCCCAGTGCCTGAGGTGCAGGGAATCCTCTTCGGACACAGAGCAATGTTCTAGGCAGAGCTCCCATGCTGGGAGAGCTGCCACTGCCCCGACTGTCCAACTGCCTCAGGAACACACTTCTAGGGAGTGTGGGTCTGGCAGGCAGAACGGCCCGAGTGAGGAGCTCGGGCCTTCAGTTGTGGACAGCTTTCCCACTGCCAAGCCTTGGAGGAGTTCGTGGAGGCTGGGGCCTGCAGCGTTTTCCATCAGAGAGCACTGGGTGCCCAAAGCCTCCCCTGTGGCTTGCGAGCCCCTTCCCACCCACACGCCCTTGGCACCCACTCTGTTGCCAGAGGGAAATCCTAAGCAGGACTCTCTAGTTGTGCAGCCAGTGTGCCTCCTGCTTGGAAGTGGCCTCTGAAACTCATTTGGAGGGAGACTTCTCCCATGCTTGTCAGCCAGCACATGGTGCCATCGCTCCACCAAAAAACTCTCTGCTTTGCCTTCAGCCATGGCTCTCCCTGCTGAGCTCTCTCTGCCTCAAGCAGAAACCCCAGTGTGCGTCCAGCCTCCAGAAAGCAGAGTGCCTTTGCCTGAGCACTGCTTTGCTGGGACAGCACCCTGAAGGCCATCTAGGGCCTTCTCTGCCCTAACCCAGGGGTGCCATTCGGCCCATGCGGGGAGCAACGTTCACCCTTGGCAGGGCTCAGCGTGTGGGCTGTGTGTGGTTACATGGCTGGGAAAGGGCAGATCCTGAAGCTGGGTGCCCTCCTGTGAATAGGGCCTGGCGGGCAGAGCCGGCATTCCCGGGTGGGGATGGAGGAGATCTGGGGCCTTCAAGCTGCATGCACATCCCCTGTCTGGCTGCCCCTCTTGCTTCTTCTCTGCTGCCAAGCCTCTCACACCACACGTGCGTCTCACTGGAAGGAGCAGGCTGCTTGCCAGTCTTGGGCAGGGAATCATCCCACACACCTCGTTTCCTCGCAGGGCAGTGCACACTGACCCAGAGCCTCCAGAGGAGCTGCAGTCTCTCCAGCCACAAAGGCCTGTAGCCTAGTCCATGACGGCCTGTTGCATGGAGGGCTTCTATGGGAGAGGGCCATGCTTCCCTGGCAGGGGCTCCTTCTCACACTGCTTTCCATGGGGAAACACTGCATGTGCCAGGGATCTCCTGTGTGCACAAAATCTCTCCCCAGTGCCTGAGGTGCAGGGAATCCTCTTCGGACACAGAGCAATGTTCTAGGCAGAGCTCCCATGCTGGGAGAGCTGCCACTGCCCCGACTGTCCAACTGCCTCAGGAACACACTTCTAGGGAGTGTGGGTCTGGCAGGCAGAACGGCCCGAGTGAGGAGCTCGGGCCTTCAGTTGTGGACAGCTTTCCCACTGCCAAGCCTTGGAGGAGTTCGTGGAGGCTGGGGCCTGCAGCGTTTTCCATCAGAGAGCACTGGGTGCCCAAAGCCTCCCCTGTGGCTTGCGAGCCCCTTCCCACCCACACGCCCTTGGCACCCACTCTGTTGCCAGAGGGAAATCCTAAGCAGGACTCTCTAGTTGTGCAGCCAGTGTGCCTCCTGCTTGGAAGTGGCCTCTGAAACTCATTTGGAGGGAGGATTCTCCCATGCTTGTCAGCCAGCACATGGTGCCATCGCTCCACCAAAAAACTCTCTGCTTTGCCTTCAGCCATGGCTCTCCCTGCTGAGCTCTCTCTGCCTCAAGCAGAAACCCCAGTGTGCGTCCAGCTTCCAGAAAGCAGAGTGCCTTTGCCTGAGCACTGCTTTGCTGGGACAGCACCCTGAAGGCCATCTAGGGCCTTCTCTGCCCTAACCCAGGGGTGCCATTCGGCCCATGCGGGGAGCAACGTTCACCCTTGGCAGGGCTCAGCGTGTGGGCTGTGTGTGGTTACATGGCTGGGAAAGGGCAGATCCTGAAGCTGGGTGCCCTCCTGTGAATGGGGCCTGGCGGGCAGAGCCGGCATTCCCGGGTGGGGATGGAGGAGATCTGGGGCCTTCAAGCTGCATGCACATCCCCTGTCTGGCTGCCCCTCTTGCTTCTTCTCTGCTGCCAAGCCTCTCACACCACACGTGCGTCTCACTGGAAGGAGCAGGCTGCTTGCCAGTCTTGGGCAGGGAATCATCCCACACGCCTCGTTTCCTCGCAGGGCAGTGCACACTGACCCAGAGCCTCCAGAGGAGCTGCAGTCTCTCCAGCCACAAAGGCCTGTAGCCTAGTCCATGACGGCCTGTTGCATGGAGGGCTTCTATGGGAGAGGGCCATGCTTCCCTGGCAGGGGCTCCTTCTCACTCTGCTTTCCATGGGGAAACACTGCATGTGCCAGGGATCTCCTGTGTGCACAAAATCTCTCCCCAGTGCCTGAGGTGCAGGGAATCCTCTTCGGACACAGAGCAATGTTCTAGGCAGAGCTCCCATGCTGGGAGAGCTGCCACTGCCCCGACTGTCCAACTGCCTCAGGAACACACTTCTAGGGAGTGTGGGTCTGGCAGGCAGAACGGTCCGAGTGAGGAGCTCGGGCCTTCGTCTGTGGACAGCTTTCCCACTGCCAAGCCTTGGAGGAGTTCGTGGAGGCTGGGGCCTGCAGCGTTTTCCATCAGAGAGCACTGGGTGCCCAAAGCCTCCCCTGTGGCTTGCGAGCCCCTTCCCACCCACACGCCCTTGGCACCCACTCTGTTGCCAGAGGGAAATCCTAAGCAGGACTCTCTAGCTTGTGCAGCCAGTGTGCCTCCTGCTTGGAAGTGGCCTCTGAAACTCATTTGGAGGGAGGCTTCTCCCATGCTTGTCAGCCAGCACATGGTGCCATCGCTCCACCAAAAAACTCTCTGCTTTGCCTTCAGCCATGGCTCTCCCTGCTGAGCTCTCTCTGCCTCAAGCAGAAACCCCAGTGTGCATCCAGCCTCCAGAAAGCAGAGTGCCTTTGCCTGAGCACTGCTTTGCTGGGGCAGCACCCTGAAGGCCTCCTAGGGCCTTCTCTGCCCTAACCCAGGCGTGCCATTCGGCCCATGCGGGGAGCAACGTTCACCCTTGGCAGGGCTCAGCGTGTGGGCTGTGTGTGGTTACATGGCTGGGAAAGGGCAGATCCTGAAGCTGGGTGCCCTCCTGTGAATGGGGCCTGGCGGGCAGAGCCGGCATTCCCGGGTGGGGATGGAGGAGATCTGGGGCCTTCAAGCTGCATGCACATCCCCTGTCTGGCTGCCCCTCTTGCTTCTTCTCTGCTGCCAAGCCTCTCACACCACACGTGCGTCTCACTGGAAGGAGCATGCTGCTTGCCAGTCTTGGGCAGGGAATCATCCCACACGCCTCGTTACCTCGCAGGGGAGTGCACACTGACCCAGAGCCTCCAGAGGAGCTGCAGTCTCTCCAGCCACAAAGGCCTGTAGCCTAGTCCATGACGGCCTGTTGCATGGAGGGCTTCTATGGGAGAGGGCCATGCTTCCCTGGCAGGGGCTCCTTCTCACACTGCTTTCCATGGGGAAACACTGCATGTGCCAGGGATCTCCTGTGTGCACAAAATCTCTCCCCAGTGCCTGAGGTGCAGGGAATCCTCTTTGGACACAGAGCAGTGTTCTAGCCAGACCTCCCATGCTGGGAGAGCCTCCACTTCCCCAGCTGTCCAACTGCCTCAGGAACACACTTCTAGGGAGTGTGGGTCTGGCAGGCAGAACGGCCCGAGTGAGGAGCTCGGGCCTTCGGCTGTGGACAGCTTTCCCACTGCCAAGCCTTGGAGGAGTTCGTGGAGGCTGGGGCCTGCAGCGTTTTCCATCAGAGAGCACTGGGTGCCCAAAGCCTCCCCTGTGGCTTGCGAGCCCCTTCCCACCCACACGCCCTTGGCACCCACTCTGTTGCCAGAGGGAAGTCCTAAGCAGGACTCTCGAGCTTGTGCAGCCAGAGTGCCTCCTGCTTGGAAATGGCCTCAGGAACTCCTTGGGAGTGAGGCTGCTCCCATGCTTGTCAGCCAGCACATGGTGCCATCGCTCCACCAAAAAACTCTCTGCTTTGCCTTCAGCCAAGGCTCGCCCTGCTGAGCTCTCTCTGCCTCAAGCAGAGACTCCAGGGTGCGTCCAGCCTACAGAAAGCAGAGTGCCTTTGCCTGAGCACTGCTTTGCTGGGGCAGCACCCTGAAGGCCTCCTAGGGCCTTCTCTGCCCTAACCCAGGCGTGCCATTCGGCCCATGCGGGGAGCAACGTTCACCCTTGGCAGGGCTCAGCGTGTGGGCTGTGTGTGGTTTCATGGCTGGGAAAGGGCAGATCTTGAAGCTGGGTGCCCTCCTGTGAATGGGGCCTGGCAGGCAGAGCCGGCTTTCCGGTGGGGATGGAGGAGATCTGGGGCCTTCAAGCTGCATGCACATCCCCTGTCTGGCTGCCCCTCTTGCTTCTTCTCTGCTGCCAAGCCTCTCACACCACACGTGCGTCTCACTGGAAGGAGCAGGCTGCTTGCCAGTCTTGGGCAGGGAATCATCCCACACGCCTCGTTTCCTCGCAGGGCAGTGCACACTGACCCAGAGCCTCCAGAGGAGCTGCAGTCTCTCCAGCCACAAAGGCCTGTAGCCTAGTCCATGACGGCCTGTTGCATGGAGGGCTTCTATGGGAGAGGGCCATGCTTCCCTGGCAGGGGCTCCTTCTCACTCTGCTTTCCATGGGGAAACACTGCATGTGCCAGGGATCTCCTGTGTGCACAAAATCTCTCCCCAGTGCCTGAGGTGCAGGGAATCCTCTTCGGACACAGAGCAATGTTCTAGGCAGAGCTCCCATGCTGGGAGAGCTGCCACTGCCCCGACTGTCCAACTGCCTCAGGAACACACTTCTAGGGAGTGTGGGTCTGGCAGGCAGAACGGTCCGAGTGAGGAGCTCGGGCCTTCGTCTGTGGACAGCTTTCCCACTGCCAAGCCTTGGAGGAGTTCGTGGAGGCTGGGGCCTGCAGCGTTTTCCATCAGAGAGCACTGGGTGCCCAAAGCCTCCCCTGTGGCTTGCGAGCCCCTTCCCACCCACACGCCCTTGGCACCCACTCTGTTGCCAGAGGGAAATCCTAAGCAGGACTCTCTAGCTTGTGCAGCCAGTGTGCCTCCTGCTTGGAAGTGGCCTCTGAAACTCATTTGGAGGGAGGCTTCTCCCATGCTTGTCAGCCAGCACATGGTGCCATCGCTCCACCAAAAAACTCTCTGCTTTGCCTTCAGCCATGGCTCTCCCTGCTGAGCTCTCTCTGCCTCAAGCAGAAACCCCAGTGTGCATCCAGCCTCCAGAAAGCAGAGTGCCTTTGCCTGAGCACTGCTTTGCTGGGGCAGCACCCTGAAGGCCTCCTAGGGCCTTCTCTGCCCTAACCCAGGCGTGCCATTCGGCCCATGCGGGGAGCAACGTTCACCCTTGGCAGGGCTCAGCGTGTGGGCTGTGTGTGGTTTCATGGCTGGGAAAGGGCAGATCTTGAAGCTGGGTGCCCTCCTGTGAATGGGGCCTGGCAGGCAGAGCCGGCTTTCCGGTGGGGATGGAGGAGATCTGGGGCCTTCAAGCTGCATGCACATCCCCTGTCTGGCTGCCCATCTTGCTTCTTCTCTGCTGCCAAGCCTCTCACACCACACGTGCGTCTCACTGGAAGGAGCAGACTGCTAGTCAGTCTTGGGATGGGAATCATCCCACACGCCTCGTTTCCTCGCAGGGGAGTGCACACTGACCCAGAGCCTCCAGAGGAGCTGCAGTCTCTCCAGCTACAAAGGCCTGTAGCCGAGTCCATGACGGCCTGTTGCATGGAGGGCTTCTATGGGAGAGGGCCATGCTTCCCTGGCAGGGGCTCCTTCTCACACTGCTTTCCGTGGGGAAACACTGCGTGTGCCAGGGGTCTCCTGTGTGCACAAAATCTCTCCCCAGTGCCTGAGGTGCAGGGAATCCTCTTTGGACACAGAGCAGTGTTCTAGCCAGACCTCCCATGCTGGGAGAGCCTCCACTTCCCCAGCTGTCCAACTGCCTCAGGAACACACTTCTAGGGAGTGTGGGTCTGGCAGGCAGAACGGCCCGAGTGAGGAGCTCGGGCCTTCGGCTGTGGACAGCTTTCCCACTGCCAAGCCTTGGAGGAGTTCGTGGAGGCTGGGGCCTGCAGCGTTTTCCATCAGAGAGCACTGGGTGCCCAAAGCCTCCCCTGTGGCTTGCGAGCCCCTTCCCACCCACACGCCCTTGGCACCCACTCTGTTGCCAGTGGGAAGTCCTAAGCAGGACTCTCGAGCTTGTGCAGCCAGAGTGCCTCCTGCTTGGAAGTGGCCTCTGGAACTCATTTGGAGGGAGGCTTCTCCCATGCTTGTCAGCCAGCACATGGTGCCATCGCTCCACCAGGGAACACTCTGCTTTGCCTTCAGACATGGCTCGCCCTGCTGAGCTCTCTCTGCCTCAAGCAGAAACCCCAGTGTGCGTCCAGCCTCCAGAAAGCAGAGTGCCTTTGCCTGAGCACTGCTTTGCTGGGGCAGCACCCTGAAGGCCTCCTAGGGCCTTCTCTGCCCTAACCCAGGCGTGCCATTCGGCCCATGCGGGGAGCAACGTTCACCCTTGGCAGGGCTCAGCGTGTGGGCTGTGTGTGGTTTCATGGCTGGGAAAGGGCAGATCTTGAAGCTGGGTGCCCTCCTGTGAATGGGGCCTGGCAGGCAGAGCCGGCTTTCCGGTGGGGATGGAGGAGATCTGGGGCCTTCAAGCTGCATGCACATCCCCTGTCTGGCTGCCCATCTTGCTTCTTCTCTGCTGCCAAGCCTCTCACACCACACGTGCGTCTCACTGGAAGGAGCAGACTGCTAGTCAGTCTTGGGATGGGAATCATCCCACACGCCTCGTTTCCTCGCAGGGGAGTGCACACTGACCCAGAGCCTCCAGAGGAGCTGCAGTCTCTCCAGCTACAAAGGCCTGTAGCCGAGTCCATGACGGCCTGTTGCATGGAGGGCTTCTATGGGAGAGGGCCATGCTTCCCTGGCAGGGGCTCCTTCTCACACTGCTTTCCATGGGGAAACACTGCGTGTGCCAGGGGTCTCCTGTGTGCACAAAATCTCTCCCCAGTGCCTGAGGTGCAGGGAATCCTTTTTGGACACAGAGCAGTGTTCTAGCCAGACCTCCCATGCTGGGAGAGCCTCCACTTCCCCAGCTGTCCAACTGCCTCAGGAACACACTTCTAGGGAGTGTGGGTCTGGCAGGCAGAACGGCCCGAGTGAGGAGCTCGGGCCTTCAGCTGTGGACAGCTTTCCCACTGCCAAGCCTTGGAGGAGTTCGTGGAGGCTGGGGCCTGCAGCGTTTTCCATCAGAGAGCACTAGGTGCCCAAAGCCTCCCCTGTGGCTTGCGAGCCCCTTCCCACCCACACGCCCTTGGCACCCACTCTGTTGCCAGAGGGAAGTCCTAAGCAGGACTCTCGAGCGTGTGCATCCAGAGTGCCTCCTGCTTGGAAATGGCCTCAGGAACTCCTTGGGAGTGAGGCTGCTCCCATGCTTGTCAGCCAGCACATGGTGCCATCGCTCCACCAAAAAACTCTCTGCTTTGCCTTCAGCCAAGGCTCGCCCTGCTGAGCTCTCTCTGCCTCAAGCAGAGACTCCAGGGTGCGTCCAGCCTACAGAAAGCAGAGTGCCTTTGCCTGAGCACTGCTATGCTGGGGCAGCACCCTGAAGGCCTCCTAGGGCCTTCTCTGCCCTAACCCAGGCGTGCCATTCGGCCCATGCGGGGAGCAACGTTCACCCTTGGCAGGGCTCAGCGTGTGGGCTGTGTGTGGTTTCATGGCTGGGAAAGGGCAGATCCTGAAGCTGGGTGCCCTCCTGTGATTGGGGCCTGGCGGGCACGGCCGGCATTCCCTGGTTGGGATGGAGGAGATCTGGGGCCTTCAAGCTGCATGCACATCCCCTGTCTGGCTGCCCCTCTTGCTTCTTCTCTGCTGCCAAGCCTCTCACACCACACGTGCGTCTCATTGGAAGGAGCAGGCTGCTTGCCATTCTTGGGCAGGGAATCATCCCACACGGCCTCGTTTCCTCGAAGGGGAGTGCACACTGACCCAGAGCCTCCAGAGGAGCTGTAGGCTCTCCAGCCACAAAGGCCTGTAGCTGAGTCCATGACAGCCTGCTGCATGGAGGGCTTCTATGGGAGAGGGCCCTGCTTCCCTGGCAGGGGCTCCTTCTCACACTGCTTTCCGTGGGGAAACACTGCGTGTGCCAGGGGTCTCCTGTGTGCACAAAATCTCTCCCCAGTGCCTGAGGTGCAGGGAATCCTCTTTGGACACAGAGCAGTGTTCTAGCCAGACCTCCCATGCTGGGAGAGCCTCCACTTCCCCAGCTGTCCAACTGCCTCAGGAACACACTTCTAGGGAGTGTGGGTCTGGCAGGCAGAACGGCCCGAGTGAGGAGCTCGGGCCTTCGGCTGTGGACAGCTTTCCCACTGCCAAGCCTTGGAGGAGTTCGTGGAGGCTGGGGCCTGCAGCGTTTTCCATCAGAGAGCACTGGGTGCCCAAAGCCTCCCCTGTGGCTTGCGAGCCCCTTCCCACCCACACGCCCTTGGCACCCACTCTGTTGCCAGAGGGAAGTCCTAAGCAGGACTCTCGAGCTTGTGCAGCCAGAGTGCCTCCTGCTTGGAAGTGGCCTCTGGAACTCATTTGGAGGGAGGCTTCTCCCATGCTTGTCAGCCAGCACATGGTGCCATCGCTCCACCAGGGAACACTCTGCTTTGCCTTCAGACATGGCTCGCCCTGCTGAGCTCTCTCTGCCTCAAGCAGAAACCCCAGTGTGCGTCCAGCCTCCAGAAAGCAGAGTGCCTTTGCCTGAGCACTGCTTTGCTGGGGCAGCACCCTGAAGGCCTCCTAGGGCCTTCTCTGCCCTAACCCAGGCGTGCCATTCGGCCCATGCGGGGAGCAACGTTCACCCTTGGCAGGGCTCAGCGTGTGGGCTGTGTGTGGTTTCATGGCTGGGAAAGGGCAGATCTTGAAGCTGGGTGCCCTCCTGTGAATGGGGCCTGGCAGGCAGAGCCGGCTTTCCGGTGGGGATGGAGGAGATCTGGGGCCTTCAAGCTGCATGCACATCCCCTGTCTGGCTGCCCCTCTTGCTTCTTCTCTGCTGCCAAGCCTCTCACACCACACGTGCGTCTCACTGGAAGGAGCAGACTGCTAGCCAGTCTTGGGATGGGAATCATCCCACACGCCTCGTTTCCTCGCAGGGCAGTGCACACTGACCCAGAGCCTCCAGAGGAGCTGCAGTCTCTCCAGCCACAAAGGCCTGTAGCCGAGTCCATGACGGCCTGTTGCATGGAGGGCTTCTATGGGAGAGGGCCATGCTTCCCTGGCAGGGGCTCCTTCTCACACTGCTTTCCGTGGGGAAACACTGCGTGTGCCAGGGGTCTCCTGTGTGCACAAAATCTCTCCCCAGTGCCTGAGGTGCAGGGAATCCTCTTTGGACACAGAGCAGTGTTCTAGCCAGACCTCCCATGCTGGGAGAGCCTCCACTTCCCCAGCTGTCCAACTGCCTCAGGAACACACTTCTAGGGAGTGTGGGTCTGGCAGGCAGAATGGCCCGAGTGAGGAGCTCGGGCCTTCGGCTGTGGACAGCTTTCCCACTGCCAAGCCTTGGAGGAGTTCGTGGAGGCTGGGGCCTGCAGCGTTTTCCATCAGAGAGCACTGGGTGCCCAAAGCCTCCCCTGTGGCTTGCGAGCCCCTTCCCACCCACACGTCCTTGGCACCCACTCTGTTGCCAGAGGGAAGTCCTAAGCAGGACTCTCGAGCTTGTGCATCCAGAGTGCCTCCTGCTTGGAAATGGCCTCAGGAACTCCTTGGGAGTGAGGCTGCTCCCATGCTTGTCAGCCAGCAGATGGTGCCATCGCTCCACCAAAAAACTCTCTGCTTTGCCTTCAGCCAAGGCTCGCCCTGCTGAGCTCTCTCTGCCTCAAGCAGAGACTCCAGGGTGCGTCCAGCCTACAGAAAGCAGAGTGCCTTTGCCTGAGCACTGCTATGCTGGGGCAGCACCCTGAAGGCCTCCTAGGGCCTTCTCTGCCCTAACCCAGGCGTGCCATTCGGCCCATGCGGGGAGCAACGTTCACCCTTGGCAGGGCTCAGCGTGTGGGCTGTGTGTGGTTTCATGGCTGGGAAAGGGCAGATCCTGAAGCTGGGTGCCCTCCTGTGATTGGGGCCTGGCGGGCAGGGCCGGCATTCCCTGGTTGGGATGGAGGAGATCTGGGGCCTTCAAGCTGCATGCACATCCCCTGTCTGGCTGCCCCTCTTGCTTCTTCTCTGCTGCCAAGCCTCTCACACCACACGTGCGTCTCATTGGAAGGAGCAGGCTGCTTGCCATTCTTGGGCAGGGAATCATCCCACACGGCCTCGTTTCCTCGAAGGGGAGTGCACACTGACCCAGAGCCTCCAGACGAGCTGTAGGCTCTCCAGCCACAAAGGCCTGTAGCTCAGTCCATGACAGCCTGCTGCATGGAGGGCTTCTATGGGAGAGTGCCCTGCTTCCCTGGCAGGGGCTCCTTCTCACACTGCTTTCCGTGGGGAAACACTGCGTGTGCCAGGGGTCTCCTGTGTGCACAAAATCTCTCCCCAGTGCCTGAGGTGCAGGGAATCCTCTTTGGACACAGAGCAGTGTTCTAGCCAGACCTCCCATGCTGGGAGAGCCTCCACTTCCCCAGCTGTCCAACTGCCTCAGGAACACACTTCTAGGGAGTGTGGGTCTGGCAGGCAGAACGGCCCGAGTGAGGAGCTCGGGCCTTCGGCTGTGGACAGCTTTCCCACTGCCAAGCCTTGGAGGAGTTCGTGGAGGCTGGGGCCTGCAGCGTTTTCCATCAGAGAGCACTGGGTGCCCAAAGCCTCCCCTGTGGCTTGCGAGCCCCTTCCCACCCACAGGCCCTTGGCACCCACTCTGTTGCCAGAGGGAAGTCCTAAGCAGGACTCTCTAGCTTGTGCAGCCAGAGTGCCTCCTGCTTGGAAGTGGCCTCTGGAACTCATTTGGAGGGAGGCTTCTCCCATGCTTGTCAGCCAGCACATGGTGCCATCGCTCCACCAGGGAACACTCTGCTTTGCCTTCAGCCATGGCTCGCCCTGCTGAGCTCTCTCTGCCTCAAGCAGAAACCCCAGTGTGCGTCCAGCCTCCAGAAAGCAGAGTGCCTTTGCCTGAGCACTGCTTTGCTGGGGCAGCACCCTGAAGGCCTCCTAGGTCCTTCACTGCCCTAACCCAGTCGTGCCATTCGGCCCATGCGGGGAGCAACATTCACCCTTGGCAGGGCTCAGCGTGTGGGCTGTGTGTGGTTTCATGGCTGGGAAAGGGCAGATCTTGAAGCTGGGTGCCCTCCTGTGAATGGGGCCTGGCGGGCAGAGCCGGCATTCCCGGGTGGGGATGGAGGAGATCTGGGGCCTTCAAGCTGCATGCACATCCCCTGTCTGGCTGCCCCTCTTGCTTCTTCTCTGCTGCCAAGCCTCTCACACCACACATGCGTCTCACTGGAAGGAGCAGGCTGCTTGCCATTCTTGGGCAGGGAATCATCCCTCACTCCTCGTTTCCTCGAAGGGGAGTGCACACTGACCCAGAGCCTCCAGAGGAGCTGCAGTCTCTCCAGCCACAAAGGCCTGTAGCCGAGTCCATGACGGCCTGTTGCATGGAGGGCTTCTATGGGAGAGGGCCCTGCTTCCCTGGCAGGGGCTCCTTCTCACACTGCTTTCCGTGGGGAAACACTGCGTGTGCCAGGGGTCTCCTGTGTGCACAAAATCTCTCCCCAGTGCCTGAGGTGCAGGGAATCCTCTTTGGACACAGAGCAGTGTTCTAGCCAGACCTCCCATGCTGGGAGAGCCTCCACTTCCCCAGCTGTCCAACTGCCTCAGGAACACACTTCTAGGGAGTGTGGGTCTGGCAGGCAGAACGGCCCGAGTGAGGAGCTCGGGCCTTCGGCTGTGGACAGCTTTCCCACTGCCAAGCCTTGGAGGAGTTCGTGGAGGCTGGGGCCTGCAGCGTTTTCCATCAGAGAGCACTGGGTGCCCAAAGCCTCCCCTGTGGCTTGCGAGCCCCTTCCCACCCACACGCCCTTGGCACCCACTCTGTTGCCAGTGGGAAGTCCTAAGCAGGACTCTCGAGCTTGTGCAGCCAGAGTGCCTCCTGCTTGGAAATGGCCTCAGGAACTCCTTGGGAGTGAGGCTGCTCCCATGCTTGTCAGCCAGCACATGGTGCCATCGCTCCACCAAAAAACTCTCTGCTTTGCCTTCAGCCAAGGCTCGCCCTGCTGAGCTCTCTCTGCCTCAAGCAGAGACTCCAGGGTGCGTCCAGCCTACAGAAAGCAGAGTGCCTTTGCCTGAGCACTGCTTTGCTGGGGCAGCACCCTGAAGGCCTCCTAGGGCCTTCTCTGCCCTAACCCAGGCGTGCCATTCGGCCCATGCGGGGAGCAACGTTCACCCTTGGCAGGGCTCAGCGTGTGGGCTGTGTGTGGTTTCATGGCTGGGAAAGGGCAGATCTTGAAGCTGGGTGCCCTCCTGTGAATGGGGCCTGGCAGGCAGAGCCGGCTTTCCGGTGGGGATGGAGGAGATCTGGGGCCTTCAAGCTGCATGCACATCCCCTGTCTGGCTGCCCCTCTTGCTTCTTCTCTGCTGCCAAGCCTCTCACACCACACGTGCGTCTCACTGGAAGGAGCAGACTGCTAGCCAGTCTTGGGATGGGAATCATCCCACACGCCTCGTTTCCTCGCAGGGCAGTGCACACTGACCCAGAGCCTCCAGAGGAGCTGCAGTCTCTCCAGCCACAAAGGCCTGTAGCCGAGTCCATGACGGCCTGTTGCATGGAGGGCTTCTATGGGAGAGGGCCATGCTTCCCTGGCAGGGGCTCCTTCTCACACTGCTTTCCGTGGGGAAACACTGCGTGTGCCAGGGGTCTCCTGTGTGCACAAAATCTCTCCCCAGTGCCTGAGGTGCAGGGAATCCTCTTTGGACACAGAGCAGTGTTCTAGCCAGACCTCCCATGCTGGGAGAGCCTCCACTTCCCCAGCTGTCCAACTGCCTCAGGAACACACTTCTAGGGAGTGTGGGTCTGGCAGGCAGAACGGCCCGAGTGAGGAGCTCGGGCCTTCGGCTGTGGACAGCTTTCCCACTGCCAAGCCTTGGAGGAGTTCGTGGAGGCTGGGGCCTGCATCGTTTTCCATCAGAGAGCACTGGGTGCCCAAAGCCTCCCCTGTGGCTTGCGAGCCCCTTCCCACCCACACGCCCTTGGCACCCACTCTGTTGCCAGTGGGAAGTCCTAAGCAGGACTCTCGAGCTTGTGCAGCCAGAGTGCCTCCTGCTTGGAAGTGGCCTCTGGAACTCATTTGGAGGGAGGCTTCTCCCATGCTTGTCAGCCAGCACATGGTGCCATCGCTCCACCAGGGAACACTCTGCTTTGCCTTCAGACATGGCTCGCCCTGCTGAGCTCTCTCTGCCTCAAGCAGAAACCCCAGTGTGCGTCCAGCCTCCAGAAAGCAGAGTGCCTTTGCCTGAGCACTGCTTTGCTGGGGCAGCACCCTGAAGGCCTCCTAGGGCCTTCTCTGCCCTAACCCAGGCGTGCCATTCGGCCCATGCGGGGAGCAACGTTCACCCTTGGCAGGGCTCAGCGTGTGGGCTGTGTGTGGTTTCATGGCTGGGAAAGGGCAGATCTTGAAGCTGGGTGCCCTCCTGTGAACGGGGCCTGGCAGGCAGAGCTGGCTTTCCGGTGGGGATGGAGGAGATCTGGGGCCTTCAAGTTGCATGCACATCCCCTGTCTGGCTGCCCATCTTGCTTCTTCTCTGCTGCCAAGCCTCTCACACCACACGTGCGTCTCACTGGAAGGAGCAGACTGCTAGTCAGTCTTGGGATGGGAATCATCCCACACGCCTCGTTTCCTCGCAGGGGAGTGCACACTGACCCAGAGCCTCCAGAGGAGCTGCAGTCTCTCCAGCTACAAAGGCCTGTAGCCGAGTCCATGACGGCCTGTTGCATGGAGGGCTTCTATGGGAGAGGGCCATGCTTCCCTGGCAGGGGCTCCTTCTCACACTGCTTTCCATGGGGAAACACTGCGTGTGCCAGGGGTCTCCTGTGTGCACAAAATCTCTCCCCAGTGCCTGAGGTGCAGGGAATCCTTTTTGGACACAGAGCAGTGTTCTAGCCAGACCTCCCATGCTGGGAGAGCCTCCACTTCCCCAGCTGTCCAACTGCCTCAGGAACACACTTCTAGGGAGTGTGGGTCTGGCAGGCAGAACGGCCCGAGTGAGGAGCTCGGGCCTTCAGCTGTGGACAGCTTTCCCACTGCCAAGCCTTGGAGGAGTTCGTGGAGGCTGGGGCCTGCAGCGTTTTCCATCAGAGAGCACTAGGTGCCCAAAGCCTCCCCTGTGGCTTGCGAGCCCCTTCCCACCCACACGCCCTTGGCACCCACTCTGTTGCCAGAGGGAAGTCCTAAGCAGGACTCTCGAGCGTGTGCATCCAGAGTGCCTCCTGCTTGGAAATGGCCTCAGGAACTCCTTGGGAGTGAGGCTGCTCCCATGCTTGTCAGCCAGCACATGGTGCCATCGCTCCATCAAAAAACTCTCTGCTTTGCCTTCAGCCAAGGCTCGCCCTGCTGAGCTCTCTCTGCCTCAAGCAGAGACTCCAGGGTGCGTCCAGCCTCCAGAAAGCAGAGTGCCTTTGCCTGAGCACTGCTTTGCTGGGGCAGCACCCTGAAGGCCTCCTAGGGCCTTCTCTGCCCTAACCCAGGCGTGCCATTCGGCCCATGCGGGGAGCAACGTTCACCCTTGGCAGGGCTCAGCGTGTGGGCTGTGTGTGGTTTCATGGCTGGGAAAGGGCAGATCCTGAAGCTGGGTGCCCTCCTGTGATTGGGGCCTGGCGGGCACGGCCGGCATTCCCTGGTTGGGATGGAGGAGATCTGGGGCCTTCAAGCTGCATGCACATCCCCTGTCTGGCTGCCCCTCTTGCTTCTTCTCTGCTGCCAAGCCTCTCACACCACACGTGCGTCTCATTGGAAGGAGCAGGCTGCTTGCCATTCTTGGGCAGGGAATCATCCCACACGGCCTCGTTTCCTCGAAGGGGAGTGCACACTGACCCAGAGCCTCCAGAGGAGCTGTAGGCTCTCCAGCCACAAAGGCCTGTAGCTGAGTCCATGACAGCCTGCTGCATGGAGGGCTTCTATGGGAGAGTGCCCTGCTTCCCTGGCAGGGGCTCCTTCTCACACTGCTTTCCGTGGGGAAACACTGCGTGTGCCAGGGGTCTCCTGTGTGCACAAAATCTCTCCCCAGTGCCTGAGGTGCAGGGAATCCTCTTTGGACACAGAGCAGTGTTCTAGCCAGACCTCCCATGCTGGGAGAGCCTCCACTTCCCCAGCTGTCCAACTGCCTCAGGAACACACTTCTAGGGAGTGTGGGTCTGGCAGGCAGAACGGCCCGAGTGAGGAGCTCGGGCCTTCGGCTGTGGACAGCTTTCCCACTGCCAAGCCTTGGAGGAGTTCGTGGAGGCTGGGGCCTGCAGCGTTTTCCATCAGAGAGCACTGGGTGCCCAAAGCCTCCCCTGTGGCTTGCGAGCCCCTTCCCACCCACACGCCCTTGGCACCCACTCTGTTGCCAGAGGGAAGTCCTAAGCAGGACTCTCGAGCTTGTGCAGCCAGAGTGCCTCCTGCTTGGAAGTGGCCTCTGGAACTCATTTGGAGGGAGGCTTCTCCCATGCTTGTCAGCCAGCACATGGTGCCATCGCTCCACCAGGGAACACTCTGCTTTGCCTTCAGACATGGCTCGCCCTGCTGAGCTCTCTCTGCCTCAAGCAGAAACCCCAGTGTGCGTCCAGCCTCCAGAAAGCAGAGTGCCTTTGCCTGAGCACTGCTTTGCTGGGGCAGCACCCTGAAGGCCTCCTAGGGCCTTCTCTGCCCTAACCCAGGCGTGCCATTCGGCCCATGCGGGGAGCAACGTTCACCCTTGGCAGGGCTCAGCGTGTGGGCTGTGTGTGGTTTCATGGCTGGGAAAGGGCAGATCTTGAAGCTGGGTGCCCTCCTGTGAATGGGGCCTGGCAGGCAGAGCCGGCTTTCCGGTGGGGATGGAGGAGATCTGGGGCCTTCAAGCTGCATGCACATCCCCTGTCTGGCTGCCCCTCTTGCTTCTTCTCTGCTGCCAAGCCTCTCACACCACACGTGCGTCTCACTGGAAGGAGCAGACTGCTAGCCAGTCTTGGGATGGGAATCATCCCACACGCCTCGTTTCCTCGCAGGGCAGTGCACACTGACCCAGAGCCTCCAGAGGAGCTGCAGTCTCTCCAGCCACAAAGGCCTGTAGCCTAGTCCATGACGGCCTGTTGCATGGAGGGCTTCTATGGGAGAGGGCCATGCTTCCCTGGCAGGGGCTCCTTCTCACACTGCTTTCCGTGGGGAAACACTGCGTGTGCCAGGGGTCTCCTGTGTGCACAAAATCTCTCCCCAGTGCCTGAGGTGCAGGGAATCCTCTTTGGACACAGAGCAGTGTTCTAGCCAGACCTCCCATGCTGGGAGAGCCTCCACTTCCCCAGCTGTCCAACTGCCTCAGGAACACACTTCTAGGGAGTGTGGGTCTGGCAGGCAGAATGGCCCGAGTGAGGAGCTCGGGCCTTCGGCTGTGGACAGCTTTCCCACTGCCAAGCCTTGGAGGAGTTCGTGGAGGCTGGGGCCTGCAGCGTTTTCCATCAGAGAGCACTGGGTGCCCAAAGCCTCCCCTGTGGCTTGCGAGCCCCTTCCCACCCACACGCCCTTGGCACCCACTCTGTTGCCAGAGGGAAGTCCTAAGCAGGACTCTCGAGCGTGTGCATCCAGAGTGCCTCCTGCTTGGAAATGGCCTCAGGAACTCCTTGGGAGTGAGGCTGCTCCCATGCTTGTCAGCCAGCAGATGGTGCCATCGCTCCACCAAAAAACTCTCTGCTTTGCCTTCAGCCAAGGCTCGCCCTGCTGAGCTCTCTCTGCCTCAAGCAGAGACTCCAGGGTGCGTCCAGCCTACAGAAAGCAGAGTGCCTTTGCCTGAGCACTGCTATGCTGGGGCAGCACCCTGAAGGCCTCCTAGGGCCTTCTCTGCCCTAACCCAGGCGTGCCATTCGGCCCATGCGGGGAGCAACGTTCACCCTTGGCAGGGCTCAGCGTGTGGGCTGTGTGTGGTTTCATGGCTGGGAAAGGGCAGATCCTGAAGCTGGGTGCCCTCCTGTGATTGGGGCCTGGCGGGCAGGGCCGGCATTCCCTGGTTGGGATGGAGGAGATCTGGGGCCTTCAAGCTGCATGCACATCCCCTGTCTGGCTGCCCCTCTTGCTTCTTCTCTGCTGCCAAGCCTCTCACACCACACGTGCGTCTCATTGGAAGGAGCAGGCTGCTTGCCATTCTTGGGCAGGGAATCATCCCACACGGCCTCGTTTCCTCGCAGGGCAGTGCACACTGACCCAGAGCCTCCAGACGAGCTGTAGGCTCTCCAGCCACAAAGGCCTGTAGCTGAGTCCATGACAGCCTGCTGCATGGAGGGCTTCTATGGGAGAGTGCCCTGCTTCCCTGGCAGGGGCTCCTTCTCACACTGCTTTCCGTGGGGAAACACTGCGTGTGCCAGGGGTCTCCTGTGTGCACAAAATCTCTCCCCAGTGCCTGAGGTGCAGGGAATCCTCTTTGGACACAGAGCAGTGTTCTAGCCAGACCTCCCATGCTGGGAGAGCCTCCACTTCCCCAGCTGTCCAACTGCCTCAGGAACACACTTCTAGGGAGTGTGGGTCTGGCAGGCAGAACGGCCCGAGTGAGGAGCTCGGGCCTTCGGCTGTGGACAGCTTTCCCACTGCCAAGCCTTGGAGGAGTTCGTGGAGGCTGGGGCCTGCAGCGTTTTCCATCAGAGAGCACTGGGTGCCCAAAGCCTCCCCTGTGGCTTGCGAGCCCCTTCCCACCCACAGGCCCTTGGCACCCACTCTGTTGCCAGAGGGAAGTCCTAAGCAGGACTCTCTAGCTTGTGCAGCCAGAGTGCCTCCTGCTTGGAAGTGGCCTCTGGAACTCATTTGGAGGGAGGCTTCTCCCATGCTTGTCAGCCAGCACATGGTGCCATCGCTCCACCAGGGAACACTCTGCTTTGCCTTCAGACATGGCTCGCCCTGCTGAGCTCTCTCTGCCTCAAGCAGAAACCCCAGTGTGCGTCCAGCCTCCAGAAAGCAGAGTGCCTTTGCCTGAGCACTGCTTTGCTGGGGCAGCACCCTGAAGGCCTCCTAGGGCCTTCTCTGCCCTAACCCAGGCGTGCCATTCGGCCCATGCGGGGAGCAACGTTCACCCTTGGCAGAGCTCAGCGTGTGGGCTGTGTGTGGTTTCATGGCTGGGAAAGGGCAGATCTTGAAGCTGGGTGCCCTCCTGTGAATGGGGCCTGGCAGGCAGAGCCGGCTTTCTGGTGGGGATGGAGGAGATCTGGGGCCTTCAAGCTGCATGCACATCCCCTGTCTGGCTGCCCCTCTTGCTTCTTCTCTGCTGCCAAGCCTCTCACACCACACGTGCGTCTCACTGGAAGGAGCAGACTGCTAGCCAGTCTAGGGATGGGAATCATCCCACACGCCTCGTTTCCTCGCAGGGCAGTGCACACTGACCCAGAGCCTCCAGAGGAGCTGCAGTCTCTCCAGCCACAAAGGCCTGTAGCCGAGTCCATGACGGCCTGTTGCATGGAGGGCTTCTATGGGAGAGGGCCATGCTTCCCTGGCAGGGGCTCCTTCTCACACTGCTTTCCATGGGGAAACACTGCATGTGCCAGGGGTCTCCTGTGTGCACAAAATCTCTCCCCAGTGCCGGAGGTGCAGGGAATCCTCTTCGGACACCGAGCAATGTTCTAGGCAGAGCTCCCATGCTGGGAGAGCCGCCACTGCCCCGACTGTCCAACTGCCTCAGGAACACACTTCTAGGGAGTGTGGGTCTGGCAGGCAGAACGGCCCGAGTGAGGAGCTCGGGCCTTCGGCTGTGGACAGCTTTCCCACTGCCAAGCCTTGGAGGAGTTCATGGAGGCTGGGGCCTGCAGCGTTTTCCATCGGAGAGCACTGGGTGCCCAAAGCCTCCCCTGTGGCTTGCGAGCCCCTTCCCACCCACACGCCCTTGGCACCCACTCTGTTGCCAGAGGGAAATCCTAAGCAGGACTCTCGAGCTTGTGCAGCCAGAGTGCCTCCTGCTTGGAAATGGCCTCAGGAACTCCTTGGGAGTGAGGCTGCTCCCATGCTTGTCAGCCAGCAGATGGTGCCATCGCTCCACCAAAAAACTCTCTGCTTTGCCTTCAGCCAAGGCTCGCCCTGCTGAGCTCTCTCTGCCTCAAGCAGAGACTCCAGGGTGCGTCCAGCCTACAGAAAGCAGAGTGCCTTTGCCTGAGCACTGCTACGCTGGGGCAGCACCCTGAAGGCCTCCTAGGGCCTTCTCTGCCCTAACCCAGGCGTGCCATTCGGCCCATGCGGGGAGCAACGTTCACCCTTGGTAGGGCTCAGCGTGTGGGCTGTGTGTGGTTTCATGGCTGGGAAAGGGCAGATCCTGAAGCTGGGTGCCCTCCTGTGAATGGGGCCTGGCGGGCAGAGCCGGCATTCCCTGGTTGGGATGGAGGAGATCTGGGGCCTTCAAGCTGCATGCACATCCCCTGTCTGGCTGCCCCTCTTGCTTCTTCTCTGCTGCCAAGCCTCTCACACCACACGTGCGTCTCACTGGAAGGTGCAGGCTGCTTGCCATTCTTGGGCAGGGAATCATCCCACACGCCTCGTTTCCTCGCAGGGGAGTGCACACTGACCCAGAGCCTCCAGAGGAGCTGCAGTCTCTCCAGCCACAAAGGCCTGTAGCCGAGTCCATGACGGCCTGTTGCATGGAGGGCTTCTATGGGAGAGGGCCATGCTTCCCTGGCAGGGGCTCCTTCTCACACTGCTTTCCGTGGGGAAACACTGTGTGTGCCAGGGGTCTCCTGTGTGCACAAAATCTCTCCCCAGTGCCTGAGGTGCAGGGAATCCTCTTTGGACACAGAGCAGTGTTCTAGCCAGACCTCCCATGCTGGGAGAGCCTCCACTTCCCCAGCTGTCCAACTGCCTCAGGAACACACTTCTAGGGAGTGTGGGTCTGGCAGGCAGAACGGCCCGAGTGAGGAGCTCGGGCCTTCGGCTGTGGACAGCTTTCCCACTGCCAAGCCTTGGAGGAGTTCGTGGAGGCTGGGGCCTGCAGCGTTTTCCATTAGAGAGCACTGGGTGCCCAAAGCCTCCCCTGTGGCTTGCGAGCCCCTTCCCACCCACACGCCCTTGGCACCCACTCTGTTGCCAGAGGGAAGTCCTAAGCAGGACTCTGGAGCTTGTGCAGCCAGAGTGCCTCCTGCTTGGAAATGGCCTCAGGAACTCCTTGGGAGTGAGGCTGCTCCCATGCTTGTCAGCCAGCAGATGGTGCCATCGCTCCACCAAAAAACTCTCTGCTTTGCCTTCAGCCAAGGCTCGCCCTGCTGAGCTCTCTCTGCCTCAAGCAGAAACCCCAGTGTGCGTCCAGCCTCCAGAAAGCAGAGTGCCTTTGCCTGAGCACTGCTTTGCTGGGGCAGCACCCTGAAGGCCTCCTAGGGCCTTCTCTGCCCTAACCCAGGCGTGCCATTCGGCCCATGCGGGGAGCAACGTTCACCCTTGGCAGGGCTCAGCGTGTGGGCTGTGTGTGGTTTCATGGCTGGGAAAGGGCAGATCCTGAAGCTGGGTGCCCTCCTGTGAATGGGGCCTGGCGGGCAGAGCCGGCTCTCCGGTGGGGATGGAGGAGATCTGGGGCCTTCAAGCTGCATGCACATCCCCTGTCTGGCTGCCCCTCTTGCTTCTTCTCTGCTGCCAAGCCTCTCACACCACACGTGCGTCTCATTGGAAGGAGCAGGCTGCTTGCCATTCTTGGGCAGGGAATCATCCCACACGCCTCGTTTCCTCGCAGGGGAGTGCACACTGACCCAGAGCCTCCAGAGGAGCTGCAGTCTCTCCAGCCACAAAGGCCTGTAGCCGAGTCCATGACGGCCTGTTGCATCGAGGGCTTCTATAGGAGAGGGCCCTGCTTCCCTGGCAGGGGCTCCTTCTCACACTGCTTTCCGTGGGGAAACACTGCGTGTGCCAGGGGTCTCCTGTGTGCACAAAATCTCTCCCCAGTGCCTGAGGTGCAGGGAATCCTCTTTGGACACACAGCAGTGTTCTAGCCAGACCTCCCATGCTGGGAGAGCCTCCACTTCCCCAGCTGTCCAACTGCCTCAGGAACACACTTCTAGGGAGTGTGGGTCTGGCAGGCAGAACGGCCCGAGTGAGGAGCTCGGGCCTTCGGCTGTGGACAGCTTTCCCACTGCCAAGCCTTGGAGGAGTTCGTGGAGGCTGGGGCCTGCAGCGTTTTCCATCAGAGAGCACTGGGTGCCCAAAGCCTCCCCTGTGGCTTGCGAGCCCCTTCCCACCCACACGCCCTTGGCACCCACTCTGTTGCCAGAGGGAAGTCCTAAGCAGGACTCTGGAGCTTGTGCATCCAGAGTGCCTCCTGCTTGGAAATGGCCTCAGGAACTCCTTGAGAGTGAGGCTGCTCCCATGCTTGTCAGCCAGCAGATGGTGCCATCGCTCCACCAAAAAACTCTCTGCTTTGCCTTCAGCCAAGGCTCGCCCTGCTGAGCTCTCTCTGCCTCAAGCAGAGACTCCAGGGTGCGTCCAGCCTACAGAAAGCAGAGTGCCTTTGCCTGAGCACTGCTATGCTGGGGCAGCACCCTGAAGGCCTCCTAGGGCCTTCTCTGCCCTAACCCAGGCGTGCCATTCGGCCCATGCGGGGAGCAACGTTCACCCTTGGCAGGGCTCAGCGTGTGGGCTGTGTGTGGTTTCATGGCTGGGAAAGGGCAGATCCTGAAGCTGGGTGCCCTCCTGTAATTGGGGCCTGGCGGGCAGGGCCGGCATTCCCTGGTTGGGATGGAGGAGATCTGGGGCCTTCAAGCTGCATGCACATCCCCTGTCTGGCTGCCCCTCTTGCTTCTTCTCTGCTGCCAAGCCTCTCACACCACACGTGCGTCTCACTGGAAGGAGCAGGCTGCTAGCCAGTCTTGGGCAGGGAATCATCCCACACGCCTCGTTTCCTCGCAGGGCAGTGCACACTGACCCAGAGCCTCCAGAGGAGCTGCAGTCTCTCCAGCCACAAAGGCCTGTAGCCGAGTCCATGATGGACTTTTGCATGGAGGGCTTCTATGGGAGAGGGCCATGCTTCCCTGGCAGGGGCTCCTTCTCACACTGCTTTCCATGGGGAAACACTGCATGTGCCAGGGGTCTCCTGTGTGCACAAAATCTCTCCCCAGTGCCGGAGGTGCAGGGAATCCTCTTCGGACACAGAGCAATGTTCTAGGCAGAGCTCCCATGCTGGGAGAGCCGCCACTGCCCCGACTGTCCAACTGCCTCAGGAACACACTTCTAGGGAGTGTGGGTCTGGCAGGCAGAACGGCCCGAGTGAGGAGCTCGGGCCTTCGGCTGTGGACAGCTTTCCCACTGCCAAGCCATGGAGGAGTTCGTGGAGGCTGGGGCCTGCAGCGTTTTCCATCAGAGAGCACTGGGTGCCCAAAGCCTCCCCTGTGGCTTGCGAGCCCCTTCCCACCCACACGCCCTTGGCACCCACTCTGTTGCCAGAGGGAAGTCCTAAGCAGGACTCTCGAGCTTGTGCAGCCAGAGTGCCTCCTGCTTGGAAATGGCCTCAGGAACTCCTTGGGAGTGAGGCTGCTCCCATGCTTGTCAGCCAGCAGATGGTGCCATCGCTCCACCAAAAAACTCTCTGCTTTGCCTTCAGCCAAGGCTCGCCCTGCTGAGCTCTCTCTGCCTCAAGCAGAAACCCCAGTGTGCGTCCAGCCTCCAGAAAGCAGAGTGCCTTTGCCTGAGCACTGCTTTGCTGGGGCAGCACCCTGAAGGCCTCCTAGGGCCTTCTCTGCCCTAACCCAGGCGTGCCATTCGGCCCATGCGGGGAGCAACGTTCACCCTTGGCAGGGCTCAGCGTGTGGGCTGTGTGTGGTTTCATGGCTGGGAAAGGGCAGATCCTGAAGCTGGGTGCCCTCCTGTGAATGGGGCCTGGCGGGCAGAGCCGGCTCTCCGGTGGGGATGGAGGAGATCTGGGGCCTTCAAGCTGCATGCACATCCCCTGTCTGGCTGCCCCTCTTGCTTCTTCTCTGCTGCCAAGCCTCTCACACCACACGTGCGTCTCATTGGAAGGAGCAGGCTGCTTGCCATTCTTGGGCAGGGAATCATCCCACACGCCTCGTTTCCTCGCAGGGGAGTGCACACTGACCCAGAGCCTCCAGAGGAGCTGCAGTCTCTCCAGCCACAAAGGCCTGTAGCCGAGTCCATGACGGCCTGTTGCATCGAGGGCTTCTATAGGAGAGGGCCCTGCTTCCCTGGCAGGGGCTCCTTCTCACACTGCTTTCCGTGGGGAAACACTGCGTGTGCCAGGGGTCTCCTGTGTGCACAAAATCTCTCCCCAGTGCCTGAGGTGCAGGGAATCCTCTTTGGACACAGAGCAGTGTTCTAGCCAGACCTCCCATGCTGGGAGAGCCTCCACTTCCCCAGCTGTCCAACTGCCTCAGGAACACACTTCTAGGGAGTGTGGGTCTGGCAGGCAGAACGGCCCGAGTGAGGAGCTCGGGCCTTCGGCTGTGGACAGCTTTCCCACTGCCAAGCCTTGGAGGAGTTCGTGGAGGCTGGGGCCTGCAGCGTTTTCCATCAGAGAGCACTGGGTGCCCAAAGCCTCCCCTGTGGCTTGCGAGCCCCTTCCCACCCACACGCCCTTGGCACCCACTCTGTTGCCAGAGGGAAATCCTAAGCAGGACTCTCTAGTTGTGCAGCCAGTGTGCCTCCTGCTTGGAAGTGGCCTCTGAAACTCATTTGGAGGGAGGATTCTCCCATGCTTGTCAGCCAGCACATGGTGCCATCGCTCCACCAAAAAACTCTCTGCTTTGCCTTCAGCCATGGCTCTCCCTGCTGAGCTCTCTCTGCCTCAAGCAGAAACCCCAGTGTGCGTCCAGCCTCCAGAAAGCAGAGTGCCTTTGCCTGAGCACTGCTTTGCTGGGACAGCACCCTGAAGGCCATCTAGGGCCTTCTCTGCCCTAACCCAGGGGTGCCATTCGGCCCATGCGGGGAGCAACGTTCACCCTTGGCAGGGCTCAGCGTGTGGGCTGTGTGTGGTTACATGGCTGGGAAAGGGCAGATCCTGAAGCTGGGTGCCCTCCTGTGAATGGGGCCTGGCGGGCAGAGCCGGCATTCCCGGGTGGGGATGGAGGAGATCTGGGGCCTTCAAGCTGCATGCACATCCCCTGTCTGGCTGCCCCTCTTGCTTCTTCTCTGCTGCCAAGCCTCTCACACCACACGTGCGTCTCACTGGAAGGAGCAGGCTGCTTGCCAGTCTTGGGCAGGGAATCATCCCACACGCCTCGTTTAGTCGCAGGGCAGTGCACACTGACCCAGAGCCTCCAGAGGAGCTGCAGTCTCTCCAGCCACAAAGGCCTGTAGCCTAGTCCATGACGGCCTGTTGCATGGAGGGCTTCTATGGGAGAGGGCCATGCTTCCCTGGCAGGGGCTCCTTCTCACTCTGCTTTCCATGGGGAAACACTGCATGTGCCAGGGATCTCCTGTGTGCACAAAATCTCTCCCCAGTGCCTGAGGTGCAGGGAATCCTCTTCGGACACAGAGCAATGTTCTAGGCAGAGCTCCCATGCTGGGAGAGCTGCCACTGCCCCGACTGTCCAACTGCCTCAGGAACACACTTCTAGGGAGTGTGGGTCTGGCAGGCAGAACGGTCCGAGTGAGGAGCTCGGGCCTTCGGCTGTGGACAGCTTTCCCACTGCCAAGCCTTGGAGGAGTTCGTGGAGGCTGGGGCCTGCAGCGTTTTCCATCAGAGAGCACTGGGTGCCCAAAGCCTCCCCTGTGGCTTGCGAGCCCCTTCCCACCCACACGCCCTTGGCACCCACTCTGTTGCCAGAGGGAAATCCTAAGCAGGACTCTCTAGCTTGTGCAGCCAGTGTGCCTCCTGCTTGGAAGTGGCCTCTGAAACTCATTTGGAGGGAGGCTTCTCCCATGCTTGTCAGCCAGCACATGGTGCCATCGCTCCACCAAAAAACTCTCTGCTTTGCCTTCAGCCATGGCTCTCCCTGCTGAGCTCTCTCTGCCTCAAGCAGAAACCCCAGTGTGCATCCAGCCTCCAGAAAGCAGAGTGCCTTTGCCTGAGCACTGCTTTGCTGGGGCAGCACCCTGAAGGCCTCCTAGGGCCTTCTCTGCCCTAACCCAGGCGTGCCATTCGGCCCATGCGGGGAGCAACGTTCACCCTTGGCAGGGCTCAGCGTGTGGGCTGTGTGTGGTTACATGGCTGGGAAAGGGCAGATCCTGAAGCTGGGTGCCCTCCTGTGAATGGGGCCTGGCGGGCAGAGCCGGCATTCCCGGGTGGGGATGGAGGAGATCTGGGGCCTTCAAGCTGCATGCACATCCCCTGTCTGGCTGCCCCTCTTGCTTCTTCTCTGCTGCCAAGCCTCTCACACCACACGTGCGTCTCACTGGAAGGAGCAGGCTGCTTGCCAGTCTTGGGCAGGGAATCATCCCACACACCTCGTTTCCTCGAAGGGGAGTGCACACTGACCCAGAGCCTCCAGAGGAGCTGCAGTCTCTCCAGCCACAAAGGCCTGTAGCCTAGTCCATGACGGCCTGTTGCATGGAGGGCTTCTATGGGAGAGGGCCATGCTTCCCTGGCAGGGGCTCCTTCTCACACTGCTTTCCATGGGGAAACACTGCATGTGCCAGGGATCTCCTGTGTGCACAAAATCTCTCCCCAGTGCCTGAGGTGCAGGGAATCCTCTTCGGACACAGAGCAATGTTCTAGGCAGAGCTCCCATGCTGGGAGAGCTGCCACTGCCCCGACTGTCCAACTGCCTCAGGAACACACTTCTAGGGAGTGTGGGTCTGGCAGGCAGAACGGCCCGAGTGAGGAGCTCGGGCCTTCAGTTGTGGACAGCTTTCCCACTGCCAAGCCTTGGAGGAGTTCGTGGAGGCTGGGGCCTGCAGCGTTTTCCATCAGAGAGCACTGGGTGCCCAAAGCCTCCCCTGTGGCTTGCGAGCCCCTTCCCACCCACACGCCCTTGGCACCCACTCTGTTGCCAGAGGGAAATCCTAAGCAGGACTCTCTAGTTGTGCAGCCAGTGTGCCTCCTGCTTGGAAGTGGCCTCTGAAACTCATTTGGAGGGAGGCTTCTCCCATGCTTGTCAGCCAGCACATGGTGCCATCGCTCCACCAAAAAACTCTCTGCTTTGCCTTCAGCCATGGCTCTCCCTGCTGAGCTCTCTCTGCCTCAAGCAGAAACCCCAGTGTGCGTCCAGCCTCCAGAAAGCAGAGTGCCTTTGCCTGAGCACTGCTTTGCTGGGACAGCACCCTGAAGGCCATCTAGGGCCTTCTCTGCCCTAACCCAGGGGTGCCATTCGGCCCATGCGGGGAGCAACGTTCACCCTTGGCAGGGCTCAGCGTGTGGGCTGTGTGTGGTTACATGGCTGGGAAAGGGCAGATCCTGAAGCTGGGTGCCCTCCTGTGAATGGGGCCTGGCGGGCAGAGCCGGCATTCCCGGGTGGGGATGGAGGAGATCTGGGGCCTTCAAGCTGCATGCACATCCCCTGTCTGGCTGCCCCTCTTGCTTCTTCTCTGCTGCCAAACCTCTCACACCACACGTGCGTCTCACTGGAAGGAGCAGGCTGCTTGCCAGTCTTGGGCAGGGAATCATCCCACACGCCTCGTTTCCTCGCAGGGCAGTGCACACTGACCCAGAGCCTCCAGAGGAGCTGCAGTCTCTCCAGCCACAAAGGCCTGTAGCCTAGTCCATGACGGCCTGTTGCATGGAGGGCTTCTATGGGAGAGGGCCATGCTTCCCTGGCAGGGGCTCCTTCTCACTCTGCTTTCCATGGGGAAACACTGCATGTGCCAGGGATCTCCTGTGTGCACAAAATCTCTCCCCAGTGCCTGAGGTGCAGGGAATCCTCTTCGGACACAGAGCAATGTTCTAGGCAGAGCTCCCATGCTGGGAGAGCTGCCACTGCCCCGACTGTCCAACTGCCTCAGGAACACACTTCTAGGGAGTGTGGGTCTGGCAGGCAGAACGGTCCGAGTGAGGAGCTCGGGCCTTCGGCTGTGGACAGCTTTCCCACTGCCAAGCCTTGGAGGAGTTCGTGGAGGCTGGGGCCTGCAGCGTTTTCCATCAGAGAGCACTGGGTGCCCAAAGCCTCCCCTGTGGCTTGCGAGCCCCTTCCCACCCACACGCCCTTGGCACCCACTCTGTTGCCAGAGGGAAATCCTAAGCAGGACTCTCTAGCTTGTGCAGCCAGTGTGCCTCCTGCTTGGAAGTGGCCTCTGAAACTCATTTGGAGGGAGGCTTCTCCCATGCTTGTCAGCCAGCACATGGTGCCATCGCTCCACCAAAAAACTCTCTGCTTTGCCTTCAGCCATGGCTCTCCCTGCTGAGCTCTCTCTGCCTCAAGCAGAAACCCCAGTGTGCATCCAGCCTCCAGAAAGCAGAGTGCCTTTGCCTGAGCACTGCTTTGCTGGGGCAGCACCCTGAAGGCCTCCTAGGGCCTTCTCTGCCCTAACCCAGGCGTGCCATTCGGCCCATGCGGGGAGCAACGTTCACCCTTGGCAGGGCTCAGCGTGTGGGCTGTGTGTGGTTACATGGCTGGGAAAGGGCAGATCCTGAAGCTGGGTGCCCTCCTGTGAATGGGGCCTGGTGGGCAGAGCCGGCATTCCCGGGTGGGGATGGAGGAGATCTGGGGCCTTCAAGCTGCATGCACATCCCCTGTCTGGCTGCCCCTCTTGCTTCTTCTCTGCTGCCAAGCCTCTCACACCACACGTGCGTCTCACTGGAAGGAGCATGCTGCTTGTCAGTCTTGGGCAGGGAATCATCCCACACGCCTCGTTACCTCGCAGGGGAGTGCACACTGACCCAGAGCCTCCAGAGGAGCTGCAGTCTCTCCAGCCACAAAGGCCTGTAGCCTAGTCCATGACGGCCTGTTGCATGGAGGGCTTCTATGGGAGAGGGCCATGCTTCCCTGGCAGGGGCTCCTTCTCACACTGCTTTCCATGGGGAAACACTGCATGTGCCAGGGATCTCCTGTGTGCACAAAATCTCTCCCCAGTGCCTGAGGTGCAGGGAATCCTCTTCGGACACAGAGCAATGTTCTAGGCAGAGCTCCCATGCTGGGAGAGCTGCCACTGCCCCGACTGTCCAACTGCCTCAGGAACACACTTCTAGGGAGTGTGGGTCTGGCAGGCAGAACGGTCCGAGTGAGGAGCTCGGGCCTTCGGCTGTGGACAGCTTTCCCACTGCCAAGCCTTGGAGGAGTTCGTGGAGGCTGGGGCCTGCAGCGTTTTCCATCAGAGAGCACTGGGTGCCCAAAGCCTCCCCTGTGGCTTGCGAGCCCCTTCCCACCCACACGCCCTTGGCACCCACTCTGTTGCCAGAGGGAAGTCCTAAGCAGGACTCTCGAGCTTGTGCAGCCAGAGTGCCTCCTGCTTGGAAATGGCCTCAGGAACTCCTTGGGAGTGAGGCTGCTCCCATGCTTGTCAGCCAGCAGATGGTTCCATTGCTCCACCAAAAAACTCTCTGCTTTGCCTTCAGCCAAGGCTCGCCCTGCTGAGCTCTCTCTGCCTCAAGCAGAGACTCCAGGGTGCGTCCAGCCTACAGAAAGCAGAGTGCCTTTGCCTGAGCACTGCTATGCTGGGGCAGCACCCTGAAGGCCTCCTAGGGCCTTCTCTGCCCTAACCCAGGCGTGCCATTCGGCCCATGCGGGGAGCAACGTTCACCCTTGGCAGGGCTCAGCGTGTGGGCTGTGTGTGGTTTCATGGCTGGGAAAGGGCAGATCCTGAAGCTGGGTGCCCTCCTGTGATTGGGGCCTGGCGGGCAGGGCCGGCATTCCCTGGTTGGGATGGAGGAGATCTGGGGCCTTCAAGCTGCATGCACATCCCCTGTCTGGCTGCCCCTCTTGCTTCTTCTCTGCTGCCAAGCCTCTCACACCACACGTGCGTCTCATTGGAAGGAGCAGGCTGCTTGCCATTCTTGGGCAGGGAATCATCCCACACGGCCTCGTTTCCTCGAAGGGGAGTGCACACTGACCCAGAGCCTCCAGAGGAGCTGTAGGCTCTCCAGCCACAAAGGCCTGTAGCTGAGTCCATGACAGCCTGCTGCATGGAGGGCTTCTATGGGAGAGTGCCCTGCTTCCCTGGCAGGGGCTCCTTCTCACACTGCTTTCCGTGGGGAAACACTGCGTGTGCCAGGGGTCTCCTGTGTGCACAAAATCTCTCCCCAGTGCCTGAGGTGCAGGGAATCCTCTTTGGACACAGAGCAGTGTTCTAGGCAGACCTCCCATGCTGGGAGAGCCTCCACTTCCCCAGCTGTCCAACTGCCTCAGGAACACACTTCTAGGGAGTGTGGGTCTGGCAGGCAGAACGGCCCGAGTGAGGAGCTCGGGCCTTCGGCTGTGGACAGCTTTCCCACTGCCAAGCCTTGGAGGAGTTCGTGGAGGCTGGGGCCTGCAGCGTTTTCCATCAGAGAGCACTGGGTGCCCAAAGCCTCCCCTGTGGCTTGCGAGCCCCTTCCCACCCACACGCCCTTGGCACCCACTCTGTTGCCAGAGGGAAGTCCTAAGCAGGACTCTCGAGCTTGTGCAGCCAGAGTGCCTCCTGCTTGGAAGTGGCCTCTGGAACTCATTTGGAGGGAGGCTTCTCCCATGCTTGTCAGCCAGCACATGGTGCCATCGCTCCACCAGGGAACACTCTGCTTTGCCTTCAGACATGGCTCGCCCTGCTGAGCTCTCTCTGCCTCAAGCAGAAACCCCAGTGTGCGTCCAGCCTCCAGAAAGCAGAGTGCCTTTGCCTGAGCACTGCTTTGCTGGGGCAGCACCCTGAAGGCCTCCTAGGGCCTTCTCTGCCCTAACCCAGGCGTGCCATTCGGCCCATGCGGGGAGCAACGTTCACCCTTGGCAGGGCTCAGCGTGTGGGCTGTGTGTGGTTTCATGGCTGGGAAAGGGCAGATCTTGAAGCTGGGTGCCCTCCTGTGAATGGGGCCTGGCAGGCAGAGCCGGCATTCCCGGGTGGGGATGGAGGAGATCTGGGGCCTTCAAGCTGCATGCACATCCCCTGTCTGGCTGCCCCTCTTGCTTCTTCTCTGCTGCCAAGCCTCTCACACCACACGTGCGTCTCACTGGAAGGAGCAGACTGCTAGCCAGTCTTGGGCTGGGAATCATCCCACACGCCTCGTTTCCTCGCAGGGCAGTGCACACTGACCCAGAGCCTCCAGAGGAGCTGCAGTCTCTCCAGCCACAAAGGCCTGTAGCCGAGTCCATGACGGCCTGTTGCATGGAGGGCTTCTATGGGAGAGGGCCATGCTTCCCTGGCAGGGGCTCCTTCTCACACTGCTTTCCATGGGGAAACACTGCATGTGCCAGGGGTCTCCTGTGTGCACAAAATCTCTCCCCAGTGCCGGAGGTGCAGGGAATCCTCTTCGGACACAGAGCAATGTTCTAGGCAGAGCTCCCATGCTGGGAGAGCCGCCACTGCCCCGACTGTCCAACTGCATCAGGAACACACTTCTAGGGAGTGTGGGTCTGGCAGGCAGAACGCCCCGAGTGAGGAGCTCGGGCCTTCGGCTGTGGACAGCTTTCCCACTGCCAAGCCTTGGAGGAGTTCGTGGAGGCTGGGGCCTGCAGCGTTTTCCATCGGAGAGCACTGGGTGCCCAAAGCCTCCCCTGTGGCTTGCGAGCCCCTTCCCACCCACACGCCCTTGGCACCCACTCTGTTGCCAGAGGGAAGTCCTAAGCAGGACTCTCGAGCTTGTGCATCCAGAGTGCCTCCTGCTTGGAAGTGGCCTCTGGAACTCATTTGGAGGGAGGCTTCTCCCATGCTTGTCAGCCAGCACATGGTGCCATCGCTCCACCAGGGAACACTCTGCTTTGCCTTCAGCCATGGCTCACCCTGCTGAGCTCTCTCTGCCTCAAGCAGAAACCCCAGTGTGCGTCCAGCCTCCAGAAAGCAGAGTGCCTTTGCCTGAGCACTGCTTTGCTGGGGCAGCACCCTGAAGGCCTCCTTGGGCCTTCTCTGCCCTAACCCAGGCGTGCCATTCGGCCCATGCGGGGAGCAACATTCACCCTTGGCAGGGCTCAGCGTGTGGGCTGTGTGTGGTTTCATGGCTGGGAAAGGGCAGATCTTGAAGCTGGGTGCCCTCCTGTGAATGGGGCCTGGCAGGCAGAGCCGGCATTCCCGGGTGGGGATGGAGGAGATCTGGGGCCTTCAAGCTGCATGCACATCCCCTGTCTGGCTGCCCCTCTTGCTTCTTCTCTGCTGCCAAGCCTCTCACACCACACGTGCGTCTCACTGGAAGGTGCAGGCTGCTTGCCATTCTTGGGCAGGGAATCATCCCACACGCCTCGTTTCCTCGCAGGGCAGTGCACACTGACCCAGAGCCTCCAGAGGAGCTGCAGTCTCTCCAGCCACAAAGGCCTGTAGCCGAGTCCATGACGGCCTGTTGCATGGAGGGCGTCTATGGGAGAGGGCCATGCTTCCCTGGCAGGGGCTCCTTCTCACACTGCTTTCCGTGGGGAAACACTGCGTGTGCCAGGGGTCTCCTGTGTGCACAAAATCTCTCCCCAGTGCCTGAGGTGCAGGGAATCCTCTTTGGACACAGAGCAGTGTTCTAGCCAGACCTCCCATGCTGGGAGAGCCTCCACTTCCCCAGCTGTCCAACTGCCTCAGGAACACACTTCTAGGGAGTGTGGGTCTGGCAGGCAGAACGGCCCGAGTGAGGAGCTCGGGCCTTCGGCTGTGGACAGCTTTCCCACTGCCAAGCCTTGGAGGAGTTCGTGGAGGCTGGGGCCTGCAGCGTTTTCCATCAGAGAGCACTAGGTGCCCAAAGCCTCCCCTGTGGCTTGCGAGCCCCTTCCCACCCACACGCCCTTGGCACCCACTCTGTTGCCAGAGGGAAGTCCTAAGCAGGACTCTCGAGCTTGTGCATCCAGAGTGCCTCCTGCTTGGAAATGGCCTCAGGAACTCCTTGGGAGTGAGGCTGCTCCCATGCTTGTCAGCCAGCACATGGTGCCATCGCTCCACCAAAAAACTCTCTGCTTTGCCTTCAGCCAAGGCTCGCCCTGCTGAGCTCTCTCTGCCTCAAGCAGAGACTCCAGGGTGCGTCCAGCCTACAGAAAGCAGAGTGCCTTTGCCTGAGCACTGCTATGCTGGGGCAGCACCCTGAAGGCCTCCTAGGGCCTTCTCTGCCCTAACCCAGGCGTGCCATTCGGCCCATGCGGGGAGCAACGTTCACCCTTGGCAGGTCTCAGCGTGTGGGCTGTGTGTGGTTTCATGGCTGGGAAAGGGCAGATCCTGAAGCTGGGTGCCCTCCTGTGATTGGGGCCTGGCGGGCAGGGCCGGCATTCCCTGGTTGGGATGGAGGAGATCTGGGGCCTTCAAGCTGCATGCACATCCCCTGTCTGGCTGCCCCTCTTGCTTCTTCTCTGCTGCCAAGCCTCTCACACCACACGTGCGTCTCATTGGAAGGAGCAGGCTGCTTGCCATTCTTGGGCAGGGAATCATCCCACACGGCCTCGTTTCCTCGAAGGGGAGTGCACACTGACCCAGAGCCTCCAGACGAGCTGTAGGCTCTCCAGCCACAAAGGCCTGTAGCTCAGTCCATGACAGCCTGCTGCATGGAGGGCTTCTATGGGAGAGTGCCCTGCTTCCCTGGCAGGGGCTCCTTCTCACACTGCTTTCCGTGGGGAAACACTGCGTGTGCCAGGGGTCTCCTGTGTGCACAAAATCTCTCCCCAGTGCCTGAGGTGCAGGGAATCCTCTTTGGACACAGAGCAGTGTTCTAGCCAGACCTCCCATGCTGGGAGAGCCTCCACTTCCCCAGCTGTCCAACTGCCTCAGGAACACACTTCTAGGGAGTGTGGGTCTGGCAGGCAGAACGGCCCGAGTGAGGAGCTCGGGCCTTCGGCTGTGGACAGCTTTCCCACTGCCAAGCCTTGGAGGAGTTCGTGGAGGCTGGGGCCTGCAGCGTTTTCCATCAGAGAGCACTGGGTGCCCAAAGCCTCCCCTGTGGCTTGCGAGCCCCTTCCCACCCACACGCCCTTGGCACCCACTCTGTTGCCAGAGGGAAGTCCTAAGCAGGACTCTCGAGCTTGTGCAGCCAGAGTGCCTCCTGCTTGGAAGTGGCCTCTGGAACTCATTTGGAGGGAGGCTTCTCCCATGCTTGTCAGCCAGCACATGGTGCCATCGCTCCACCAGGGAACACTCTGCTTTGCCTTCAGACATGGCTCGCCCTGCTGAGCTCTCTCTGCCTCAAGCAGAAACCCCAGTGTGCGTCCAGCCTCCAGAAAGCAGAGTGCCTTTGCCTGAGCACTGCTTTGCTGGGGCAGCACCCTGAAGGCCTCCTAGGGCCTTCTCTGCCCTAACCCAGGCGTGCCATTCGGCCCATGCGGGGAGCAACGTTCACCCTTGGCAGAGCTCAGCGTGTGGGCTGTGTGTGGTTTCATGGCTGGGAAAGGGCAGATCTTGAAGCTGGGTGCCCTCCTGTGAATGGGGCCTGGCAGGCAGAGCCGGCTTTCCGGTGGGGATGGAGGAGATCTGGGGCCTTCAAGCTGCATGCACATACCCTGTCTGGCTGCCCCTCTTGCTTCTTCTCTGCTGCCAAGCCTCTCACACCACACGTGCGTCTCACTGGAAGGAGCAGACTGCTAGCCAGTCTAGGGATGGGAATCATCCCACACGCCTCGTTTCCTCGCAGGGCAGTGCACACTGACCCAGAGCCTCCAGAGGAGCTGCAGTCTCTCCAGCCACAAAGGCCTGTAGCCGAGTCCATGACGGCCTGTTGCATGGAGGGCTTCTATGGGAGAGGGCCATGCTTCCCTGGCAGGGGCTCCTTCTCACACTGCTTTCCATGGGGAAACACTGCATGTGCCAGGGGTCTCCTGTGTGCACAAAATCTCTCCCCAGTGCCGGAGGTGCAGGGAATCCTCTTCGGACACCGAGCAATGTTCTAGGCAGAGCTCCCATGCTGGGAGAGCCGCCACTGCCCCGACTGTCCAACTGCCTCAGGAACACACTTCTAGGGAGTGTGGGTCTGGCAGGCAGAACGGCCCGAGTGAGGAGCTCGGGCCTTCGGCTGTGGACAGCTTTCCCACTGCCAAGCCTTGGAGGAGTTCATGGAGGCTGGGGCCTGCAGCGTTTTCCATCGGAGAGCACTGGGTGCCCAAAGCCTCCCCTGTGGCTTGCGAGCCCCTTCCCACCCACAGGCCCTTGGCACCCACTCTGTTGCCAGAGGGAAATCCTAAGCAGGACTCTCGAGCTTGTGCAGCCAGAGTGCCTCCTGCTTGGAAATGGCCTCAGGAACTCCTTGGGAGTGAGGCTGCTCCCATGCTTGTCAGCCAGCAGATGGTGCCATCGCTCCACCAAAAAACTCTCTGCTTTGCCTTCAGCCAAGGCTCGCCCTGCTGAGCTCTCTCTGCCTCAAGCAGAGACTCCAGGGTGCGTCCAGCCTACAGAAAGCAGAGTGCCTTTGCCTGAGCACTGCTACGCTGGGGCAGCACCCTGAAGGCCTCCTAGGGCCTTCTCTGCCCTAACCCAGGCGTGCCATTCGGCCCATGCGGGGAGCAACGTTCACCCTTGGTAGGGCTCAGCGTGTGGGCTGTGTGTGGTTTCATGGCTGGGAAAGGGCAGATCCTGAAGCTGGGTGCCCTCCTGTGAATGGGGCCTGGCGGGCAGAGCCGGCATTCCCTGGTTGGGATGGAGGAGATCTGGGGCCTTCAAGCTGCATGCACATCCCCTGTCTGGCTGCCCCTCTTGCTTCTTCTCTGCTGCCAAGCCTCTCACACCACACGTGCGTCTCATTGGAAGGAGCAGGCTGCTTGCCATTCTTGGGCAGGGAATCATCCCACACGCCTCGTTTCCTCGCAGGGGAGTGCACACTGACCCAGAGCCTCCAGAGGAGCTGCAGTCTCTCCAGCCACAAAGGCCTGTAGCCGAGTCCATGACGGCCTGTTGCATCGAGGGCTTCTATAGGAGAGGGCCCTGCTTCCCTGGCAGGGGCTCCTTCTCACACTGCTTTCCGTGGGGAAACACTGCGTGTGCCAGGGGTCTCCTGTGTGCACAAAATCTCTCCCCAGTGCCTGAGGTGCAGGGAATCCTCTTTGGACACAGAGCAGTGTTCTAGCCAGACCTCCCATGCTGGGAGAGCCTCCACTTCCCCAGCTGTCCAACTGCCTCAGGAACACACTTCTAGGGAGTGTGGGTCTGGCAGGCAGAACGGCCCGAGTGAGGAGCTCGGGCCTTCGGCTGTGGACAGCTTTCCCACTGCCAAGCCTTGGAGGAGTTCGTGGAGGCTGGGGCCTGCAGCGTTTTCCATCAGAGAGCACTGGGTGCCCAAAGCCTCCCCTGTGGCTTGCGAGCCCCTTCCCACCCACACGCCCTTGGCACCCACTCTGTTGCCAGAGGGAAGTCCTAAGCAGGACTCTGGAGCTTGTGCATCCAGAGTGCCTCCTGCTTGGTAATGGCCTCAGGAACTCCTTGAGAGTGAGGCTGCTCCCATGCTTGTCAGCCAGCAGATGGTGCCATCGCTCCACCAAAAAACTCTCTGCTTTGCCTTCAGCCAAGGCTCGCCCTGCTGAGCTCTCTCTGCCTCAAGCAGAGACTCCAGGGTGCGTCCAGCCTACAGAAAGCAGAGTGCCTTTGCCTGAGCACTGCTATGCTGGGGCAGCACCCTGAAGGCCTCCTAGGGCCTTCTCTGCCCTAACCCAGGCGTGCCATTCGGCCCATGCGGGGAGCAACGTTCACCCTTGGCAGGGCTCAGCGTGTGGGCTGTGTGTGGTTTCATGGCTGGGAAAGGGCAGATCCTGAAGCTGGGTGCCCTCCTGTGATTGGGGCCTGGCGGGCAGGGCCGGCATTCCCTGGTTGGGATGGAGGAGATCTGGGGCCTTCAAGCTGCATGCACATCCCCTGTCTGGCTGCCCCTCTTGCTTCTTCTCTGCTGCCAAGCCTCTCACACCACACGTGCGTCTCACTGGAAGGAGCATGCTGCTTGCCAGTCTTGGGCAGGGAATCATCCCACACGCCTCGTTTCCTCGCAGGGGAGTGCACACTGACCCAGAGCCTCCAGAGGAGCTGCAGTCTCTCCAGCCACAAAGGCCTGTAGCCGAGTCCATGACGGCCTGTTGCATGGAGGGCTTCTATGGGAGAGGGCCATGCTTCCCTGGCAGGGGCTCCTTCTCACACTGCTTTCCATGGGGAAACACTGCATGTGCCAGGGATCTCCTGTGTGCACAAAATCTCTCCCCAGTGCCTGAGGTGCAGGGAATCCTCTTCGGACACAGAGCAATGTTCTACGCAGAGCTCCCATGCTGGGAGAGCTGCCACTGCCCCGACTGTCCAACTGCCTCAGGAACACACTTCTAGGGAGTGTGGGTCTGGCAGGCAGAACTGTCCGAGTGAGGAGCTCGGGCCTTCGGCTGTGGACAGCTTTCCCACTGCCAAGCCTTGGAGGAGTTCGTGGAGGCTGGGGCCTGCAGCGTTTTCCATCAGAGAGCACTGGGTGCCCAAAGCCTCCCCTGTGGCTTGCGAGCCCCTTCCCACCCACACGCCCTTGGCACCCACTCTGTTGCCAGAGGGAAATCCTAAGCAGGACTCTCTAGCTTGTGCAGCCAGTGTGCCTCCTGCTTGGAAGTGGCCTCTGAAACTCATTTGGAGGGAGGCTTCTCCCATGCTTGTCAGCCAGCACATGGTGCCATCGCTCCACCAAAAAACTCTCTGCTTTGCCTTCAGCCATGGCTCTCCCTGCTGAGCTCTCTCTGCCTCAAGCAGAAACCCCAGTGTGCATCCAGCCTCCAGAAAGCAGAGTGTCTTTGCCTGAGCACTGCTTTGCTGGGGCAGCACCCTGAAGGCCTCCTAGGGCCTTCTCTGCCCTAACCCAGTCGTGCCATTCGGCCCATGCGGGGAGCAACGTTCACCCTTGGCAGGGCTCAGCGTGTGGGCTGTGTGTGGTTTCATGGCTGGGAAAGGGCAGATCCTGAAGCTGGGTGCCCTCCTGTGAATGGGGCCTGGCGGGCAGAGCCGGCATTCCCGGGTGGGGATGGAGGAGATCTGGGGCCTTCAAGCTGCATGCACATCCCCTGTCTGGCTGCCCCTCTTGCTTCTTCTCTGCTGCCAAGCCTCTCACACCACACGTGCGTCTCATTGGAAGGAGCAGGCTGCTTGCCATTCTTGGGCAGGGAATCATCCCACACGGCCTCGTTTCCTCGAAGGGGAGTGCACACTGACCCAGAGCCTCCAGAGGAGCTGTAGGCTCTCCAGCCACAAAGGCCTGTAGCTGAGTCCATGACAGCATGCTGCATGGAGGGCTTCTATGGGAGAGGGCCCTGCTTCCCTGGCAGGGGCTCCTTCTCACACTGCTTTCCGTGGGGAAACACTGCGTGTGCCAGGGGTCTCCTGTGTGCACAAAATCTCTCCCCAGTGCCTGAGGTGCAGGGAATCCTCTTTGGACACAGAGCACTGTTCTAGCCAGACCTCCCATGCTGGGAGAGCCTCCACTTCCCCAGCTGTCCAACTGCCTCAGGAACACACTTCTAGGGAGTGTGGGTCTGGCAGGCAGAACGGCCCGAGTGAGGAGCTCGGGCCTTCGGCTGTGGACAGCTTTCCCACTGCCAAGCCTTGGAGGAGTTCGTGGAGGCTGGGGCCTGCAGCGTTTTCCATCAGAGAGCACTGGGTGCCCAAAGCCTCCCCTGTGGCTTGCGAGCCCCTTCCCACCCACACGCCCTTGGCACCCACTCTGTTGCCAGAGGGAAGTCCTAAGCAGGACTCTCGAGCTTGTGCAGCCAGAGTGCCTCCTGCTTGGAAGTGGCCTCTGGAACTCATTTGGAGGGAGGCTTCTCCCATGCTTGTCAGCCAGCACATGGTGCCATCGCTCCACCAGGGAACACTCTGCTTTGCCTTCAGACATGGCTCGCCCTGCTGAGCTCTCTCTGCCTCAAGCAGAAACCCCAGTGTGCGTCCAGCCTCCAGAAAGCAGAGTGCCTTTGCCTGAGCACTGCTTTGCTGGGGCAGCACCCTGAAGGCCTCCTAGGGCCTTCTCTGCCCTAACCCAGGCGTGCCATTCGGCCCATGCGGGGAGCAACGTTCACCCTTGGCAGGGCTCAGCGTGTGGGCTGTGTGTGGTTTCATGGCTGGGAAAGGGCAGATCTTGAAGCTGGGTGCCCTCCTGTGAATGGGGCCTGGCAGGCAGAGCCGGCTTTCCGGTGGGGATGGAGGAGATCTGGGGCCTTCAAGCTGCATGCACATCCCCTGTCTGGCTGCCCATCTTGCTTCTTCTCTGCTGCCAAGCCTCTCACACCACACGTGCGTCTCATTGGAAGGAGCAGGCTGCTAGTCAGTCTTGGGATGGGAATCATCCCACACGCCTCGTTTCCTCGCAGGGCAGTGCACACTGACCCAGAGCCTCCAGAGGAGCTGCAGTCTCTCCAGCTACAAAGGCCTGTAGCCGAGTCCATGACGGCCTGTTGCATGGAGGGCTTCTATGGGAGAGGGCCATGCTTCCCTGGCAGGGGCTCCTTCTCACACTGCTTTCCGTGGGGAAACACTGCGTGTGCCAGGGGTCTCCTGTGTGCACAAAATCTCTCCCCAGTGCCTGAGGTGCAGGGAATCCTTTTTGGACACAGAGCAGTGTTCTAGCCAGACCTCCCATGCTGGGAGAGCCTCCACTTCCCCAGCTGTCCAACTGCCTCAGGAACACACTTCTAGGGAGTGTGGGTCTGGCAGGCAGAACGGCCCGAGTGAGGAGCTCGGGCCTTCAGCTGTGGACAGCTTTCCCACTGCCAAGCCTTGGAGGAGTTCGTGGAGGCTGGGGCCTGCAGCGTTTTCCATCAGAGAGCACTAGGTGCCCAAAGCCTCCCCTGTGGCTTGCGAGCCCCTTCCCACCCACACGCCCTTGGCACCCACTCTGTTGCCAGAGGGAAGTCCTAAGCAGGACTCTCGAGCGTGTGCATCCAGAGTGCCTCCTGCTTGGAAATGGCCTCAGGAACTCCTTGAGAGTGAGGCTGCTCCCATGCTTGTCAGCCAGCAGATGGTGCCATCGCTCCACCAAAAAACTCTCTGCTTTGCCTTCAGCCAAGGCTCGCCCTGCTGAGCTCTCTCTGCCTCAAGCAGAGACTCCAGGGTGCGTCCAGCCTACAGAAAGCAGAGTGCCTTTGCCTGAGCACTGCTATGCTGGGGCAGCACCCTGAAGGCCTCCTAGGGCCTTCTCTGCCCTAACCCAGGCGTGCCATTCGGCCCATGCGGGGAGCAACGTTCACCCTTGGCAGGGCTCAGCGTGTGGGCTGTGTGTGGTTTCATGGCTGGGAAAGGGCAGATCCTGAAGCTGGGTGCCCTCCTGTGATTGGGGCCTGGCGGGCAGGGCCGGCATTCCCTGGTTGGGATGGAGGAGATCTGGGGCCTTCAAGCTGCATGCACATCCCCTGTCTGGCTGCCCCTCTTGCTTCTTCTCTGCTGCCAAGCCTCTCACACCACACGTGCGTCTCATTGGAAGGAGCAGGCTGCTTGCCATTCTTGGGCAGGGAATCATCCCACACGGCCTCGTTTCCTCGAAGGGGAGTGCACACTGACCCAGAGCCTCCAGAGGAGCTGTAGGCTCTCCAGCCACAAAGGCCTGTAGCTGAGTCCATGACAGCCTGCTGCATGGAGGGCTTCTATGGGAGAGTGCCCTGCTTCCCTGGCAGGGGCTCCTTCTCACACTGCTTTCCGTGGGGAAACACTGCGTGTGCCAGGGGTCTCCTGTGTGCACAAAATCTCTCCCCAGTGCCTGAGGTGCAGGGAATCCTCTTTGGACACAGAGCAGTGTTCTAGCCAGACCTCCCATGCTGGGAGAGCCTCCACTTCCCCAGCTGTCCAACTGCCTCAGGAACACACTTCTAGGGAGTGTGGGTCTGGCAGGCAGAACGGCCCGAGTGAGGAGCTCGGGCCTTCGGCTGTGGACAGCTTTCCCACTGCCAAGCCTTGGAGGAGTTCGTGGAGGCTGGGGCCTGCAGCGTTTTCCATCAGAGAGCACTGGGTGCCCAAAGCCTCCCCTGTGGCTTGCGAGCCCCTTCCCACCCACACGCCCTTGGCACCCACTCTGTTGCCAGAGGGAAGTCCTAAGCAGGACTCTCGAGCTTGTGCAGCCAGAGTGCCTCCTGCTTGGAAGTGGCCTCTGGAACTCATTTGGAGGGAGGCTTCTCCCATGCTTGTCAGCCAGCACATGGTGCCATCGCTCCACCAGGGAACACTCTGCTTTGCCTTCAGACATGGCTCGCCCTGCTGAGCTCTCTCTGCCTCAAGCAGAAACCCCAGTGTGCGTCCAGCCTCCAGAAAGCAGAGTGCCTTTGCCTGAGCACTGCTTTGCTGGGGCAGCACCCTGAAGGCCTCCTAGGGCCTTCTCTGCCCTAACCCAGGCGTGCCATTCGGCCCATGCGGGGAGCAACGTTCACCCTTGGCAGGGCTCAGCGTGTGGGCTGTGTGTGGTTTCATGGCTGGGAAAGGGCAGATCTTGAAGCTGGGTGCCCTCCTGTGAATGGGGCCTGGCAGGCAGAGCCGGCTTTCCGGTGGGGATGGAGGAGATCTGGGGCCTTCAAGCTGCATGCACATCCCCTGTCTGGCTGCCCCTCTTGCTTCTTCTCTGCTGCCAAGCCTCTCACACCACACGTGCGTCTCACTGGAAGGAGCAGACTGCTAGCCAGTCTTGGGATGGGAATCATCCCACACGCCTCGTTTCCTCGCAGGGCAGTGCACACTGACCCAGAGCCTCCAGAGGAGCTGCAGTCTCTCCAGCCACAAAGGCCTGTAGCCGAGTCCATGACGGCCTGTTGCATGGAGGGCTTCTATGGGAGAGGGCCATGCTTCCCTGGCAGGGGCTCCTTCTCACACTGCTTTCCGTGGGGAAACACTGCGTGTGCCAGGGGTCTCCTGTGTGCACAAAATCTCTCCCCAGTGCCTGAGGTGCAGGGAATCCTCTTTGGACACAGAGCAGTGTTCTAGCCAGACCTCCCATGCTGGGAGAGCCTCCACTTCCCCAGCTGTCCAACTGCCTCAGGAACACACTTCTAGGGAGTGTGGGTCTGGCAGGCAGAACGGCCCGAGTGAGGAGCTCGGGCCTTCGGCTGTGGACAGCTTTCCCACTGCCAAGCCTTGGAGGAGTTCGTGGAGGCTGGGGCCTGCAGCGTTTTCCATCAGAGAGCACTGGGTGCCCAAAGCCTCCCCTGTGGCTTGCGAGCCCCTTCCCACCCACACGCCCTTGGCACCCACTCTGTTGCCAGAGGGAAGTCCTAAGCAGGACTCTCGAGCGTGTGCATCCAGAGTGCCTCCTGCTTGGAAATGGCCTCAGGAACTCCTTGGGAGTGAGGCTGCTCCCATGCTTGTCAGCCAGCAGATGGTGCCATCGCTCCACCAAAAAACTCTCTGCTTTGCCTTCAGCCAAGGCTCGCCCTGCTGAGCTCTCTCTGCCTCAAGCAGAGACTCCAGGGTGCGTCCAGCCTACAGAAAGCAGAGTGCCTTTGCCTGAGCACTGCTATGCTGGGGCAGCACCCTGAAGGCCTCCTAGGGCCTTCTCTGCCCTAACCCAGGCGTGCCATTCGGCCCATGCGGGGAGCAACGTTCACCCTTGGCAGGGCTCAGCGTGTGGGCTGTGTGTGGTTTCATGGCTGGAAAAGGGCAGATCCTGAAGCTGGGTGCCCTCCTGTGATTGGGGCCTGGCGGGCAGGGCCGGCATTCCCTGGTTGGGATGGAGGAGATCTGGGGCCTTCAAGCTGCATGCACATCCCCTGTCTGGCTGCCCCTCTTGCTTCTTCTCTGCTGCCAAGCCTCTCACACCACACGTGCGTCTCATTGGAAGGAGCAGGCTGCTTGCCATTCTTGGGCAGGGAATCATCCCACACGGCCTCGTTTCCTCGAAGGGGAGTGCACACTGACCCAGAGCCTCCAGACGAGCTGTAGGCTCTCCAGCCACAAAGGCCTGTAGCTCAGTCCATGACAGCCTGCTGCATGGAGGGCTTCTATGGGAGAGTGCCCTGCTTCCCTGGCAGGGGCTCCTTCTCACACTGCTTTCCGTGGGGAAACACTGCGTGTGCCAGGGGTCTCCTGTGTGCACAAAATCTCTCCCCAGTGCCTGAGGTGCAGGGAATCCTCTTTGGACACAGAGCAGTGTTCTAGCCAGACCTCCCATGCTGGGAGAGCCTCCACTTCCCCAGCTGTCCAACTGCCTCAGGAACACACTTCTAGGGAGTGTGGGTCTGGCAGGCAGAACGGCCCGAGTGAGGAGCTCGGGCCTTCGGCTGTGGACAGCTTTCCCACTGCCAAGCCTTGGAGGAGTTCGTGGAGGCTGGGGCCTGCAGCGTTTTCCATCAGAGAGCACTGGGTGCCCAAAGCCTCCCCTGTGGCTTGCGAGCCCCTTCCCACCCACACGCCCTTGGCACCCACTCTGTTGCCAGAGGGAAGTCCTAAGCAGGACTCTCGAGCTTGTGCAGCCAGAGTGCCTCCTGCTTGGAAGTGGCCTCTGGAACTCATTTGGAGGGAGGCTTCTCCCATGCTTGTCAGCCAGCACATGGTGCCATCGCTCCACCAGGGAACACTCTGCTTTGCCTTCAGACATGGCTCGCCCTGCTGAGCTCTCTCTGCCTCAAGCAGAAACCCCAGTGTGCGTCCAGCCTCCAGAAAGCAGAGTGCCTTTGCCTGAGCACTGCTTTGCTGGGGCAGCACCCTGAAGGCCTCCTAGGGCCTTCTCTGCCCTAACCCAGGCGTGCCATTCGGCCCATGCGGGGAGCAACGTTCACCCTTGGCAGAGCTCAGCGTGTGGGCTGTGTGTGGTTTCATGGCTGGGAAAGGGCAGATCTTGAAGCTGGGTGCCCTCCTGTGAATGGGGCCTGGCAGGCAGAGCCGGCTTTCCGGTGGGGATGGAGGAGATCTGGGGCCTTCAAGCTGCATGCACATCCCCTGTCTGGCTGCCCCTCTTGCTTCTTCTCTGCTGCCAAGCCTCTCACACCACACGTGCGTCTCACTGGAAGGAGCAGACTGCTAGCCAGTCTAGGGATGGGAATCATCCCACACGCCTCGTTTCCTCGCAGGGCAGTGCACACTGACCCAGAGCCTCCAGAGGAGCTGCAGTCTCTCCAGCCACAAAGGCCTGTAGCCGAGTCCATGACGGCCTGTTGCATCGAGGGCTTCTATAGGAGAGGGCCCTGCTTCCCTGGCAGGGGCTCCTTCTCACACTGCTTTCCGTGGGGAAACACTGCGTGTGCCAGGGGTCTCCTGTGTGCACAAAATCTCTCCCCAGTGCCTGAGGTGCAGGGAATCCTCTTTGGACACAGAGCAGTGTTCTAGCCAGACCTCCCATGCTGGGAGAGCCTCCACTTCCCCAGCTGTCCAACTGCCTCAGGAACACACTTCTAGGGAGTGTGGGTCTGGCAGGCAGAACGGCCCGAGTGAGGAGCTCGGGCCTTCGGCTGTGGACAGCTTTCCCACTGCCAAGCCTTGGAGGAGTTCGTGGAGGCTGGGGCCTGCAGCGTTTTCCATCAGAGAGCACTGGGTGCCCAAAGCCTCCCCTGTGGCTTGCGAGCCCCTTCCCACCCACACGCCCTTGGCACCCATTCTGTTGCCAGAGGGAAGTCCTAAGCAGGACTCTCGAGCTTGTGCAGCCAGAGTGCCTCCTGCTTGGAAGTGGCCTCTGGAACTCATTTGGAGGGAGGCTTCTCCCATGCTTGTCAGCCAGCACATGGTGCCATCGCTCCACCAGGGAACACTCTGCTTTGCCTTCAGCCATGGCTCACCCTGCTGAGCTCTCTCTGCCTCAAGCAGAAACCCCAGTGTGCGTCCAGCCTCCAGAAAGCAGAGTGCCTTTGCCTGAGCACTGCTTTGCTGGGGCAGCACCCTGAAGGCCTCCTAGGGCCTTCACTGCCCTAACCCAGGCGTGCCATTCGGCCCATGCGGGGAGCAACGTTCACCCTTGGTAGGGCTCAGCGTGTGGGCTGTGTGTGGTTTCATGGCTGGGAAAGGGCAGATCCTGAAGCTGGGTGCCCTCCTGTGAATGGGGCCTGGCGGGCAGAGCCGGCATTCCCGGGTGGGGATGGAGGAGATCTGGGGCCTTCAAGCTGCATGCACATCCCCTGTCTGGCTGCCCCTCTTGCTTCTTCTCTGCTGCCAAGCCTCTCACACCACACGTGCGTCTCACTGGAAGGTGCAGGCTGCTTGCCATTCTTGGGCAGGGAATCATCCCACACGCCTCGTTTCCTCGCAGGGGAGTGTACACTGACCCAGAGCCTCCAGAGGAGCTGCAGTCTCTCCAGCCACAAAGGCCTGTAGCCGAGTCCATGACGGCCTGTTGCATGGAGGGCTTCTATGGGAGAGGGCCATGCTTCCCTGGCAGGGGCTCCTTCTCACACTGCTTTCCGTGGGGAAACACTGTGTGCCAGGGGTCTCCTGTGTGCACAAAATCTCTCCCCAGTGCCTGAGGTGCAGGGAATCCTCTTTGGACACAGAGCAGTGTTCTAGCCAGACCTCCCATGCTGGGAGAGCCTCCACTTCCCCAGCTGTCCAACTGCCTCAGGAACACACTTCTAGGGAGTGTGGGTCTGGCAGGCAGAACGGCCCGAGTGAGGAGCTCGGGCCTTCGGCTGTGCACAGCTTTCCCACTGCCAAGCCTTGGAGGAGTTCGTGGAGGCTGGGGCCTGCAGCGTTTTCCATCAGAGAGCACTAGGTGCCCAAAGCCTCCCCTGTGGCTTGCGAGCCCCTTCCCACCCACACGCCCTTGGCACCCACTCTGTTGCCAGAGGGAAGTCCTAAGCAGGACTCTCGAGCTTGTGCATTCAGAGTGCCTCCTGCTTGGAAATGGCCTCAGGAACTCCTTGGGAGTGAGGCTGCTCCCATGCTTGTCAGCCAGCAGATGGTGCCATCGCTCCACCAAAAAACTCTCTGCTTTGCCTTCAGCCAAGGCTCGCCCTGCTGAGCTCTCTCTGCCTCAAGCAGAGACTCCAGGGTGCGTCCAGCCTACAGAAAGCAGAGTGCCTTTGCCTGAGCACTGCTATGCTGGGGCAGCACCCTGAAGGCCTCCTAGGGCCTTCACTGCCCTAACCCAGGCGTGCCATTCGGCCCATGCGGGGAGCAACGTTCACCCTTGGCAGGGCTCAGCGTGTGGGCTGTGTGTGGTTTCATGGCTGGGAAAGGGCAGATCCTGAAGCTGGGTGCCCTCCTGTGATTGGGGCCTGGCGGGCAGGGCCGGCATTCCCTGGTTGGGATGGAGGAGATCTGGGGCCTTCAAGCTGCATGCACATCCCCTGTCTGGCTGCCCCTCTTGCTTCTTCTCTGCTGCCAAGCCTCTCACACCACACGTGCGTCTCATTGGAAGGAGCAGGCTGCTTGCCATTCTTGGGCAGGGAATCATCCCACACGGCCTCGTTTCCTCGAAGGGGAGTGCACACTGACCCAGAGCCTCCAGAGGAGCTGTAGGCTCTCCAGCCACAAAGGCCTGTAGCTGAGTCCATGACAGCCTGCTGCATGGAGGGCTTCTATGGGAGAGTGCCCTGCTTCCCTGGCAGGGGCTCCTTCTCACACTGCTTTCCGTGGGGAAACACTGCGTGTGCCAGGGGTCTCCTGTGTGCACAAAATCTCTCCCCAGTGCCTGAGGTGCAGGGAATCCTCTTTGGACACAGAGCAGTGTTCTAGCCAGACCTCCCATGCTGGGAGAGCCTCCACTTCCCCAGCTGTCCAACTGCCTCAGGAACACACTTCTAGGGAGTGTGGGTCTGGCAGGCAGAACGGCCCGAGTGAGGAGCTCGGGCCTTCGGCTGTGGACAGCTTTCCCACTGCCAAGCCTTGGAGGAGTTCGTGGAGGCTGGGGCCTGCAGCGTTTTCCATCAGAGAGCACTGGGTGCCCAAAGCCTCCCCTGTGGCTTGCGAGCCCCTTCCCACCCACACGCCCTTGGCACCCACTCTGTTGCCAGAGGGAAGTCCTAAGCAGGACTCTCGAGCTTGTGCATCCAGAGTGCCTCCTGCTTGGAAGTGGCCTCTGGAACTCATTTGGAGGGAGGCTTCTCCCATGCTTGTCAGCCAGCACATGGTGCCATCGCTCCACCAGGGAACCCTCGGCTTTGCCTTTAGCCATGGCTCGCCCTGCTGAGCTCTCTCTGCCTCAAGCAGAAACCCCAGTGTGCGTCCAGCCTCCAGAAAGCAGAGTGCCTTTGCCTGAGCACTGCTTTGCTGGGGCAGCACCCTGAAGGCCTCCTAGGGCCTTCACTGCCCTAACCCAGGCGTGCCATTCGGCCCATGCGGGGAGCAACGTTCACCCTTGGCAGGGCTCAGCGTGTGGGCTGTGTGTGGTTTCATGGCTGGGAAAGGGCAGATCCTGAAGCTGGGTGCCCTCCTGTGAATGGGGCCTGGCGGGCAGAGCCGGCATTCCCGGGTGGGGATGGAGGAGATCTGGGGCCTTCAAGCTGCATGCACATCCCCTGTCTGGCTGCCCCTCTTGCTTCTTCTCTGCTGCCAAGCCTCTCACACCACACGTGCGTCTCACTGGAAGGTGCAGGCTGCTTGCCATTCTTGGGCAGGGAATCATCCCACACGCCTCGTTTCCTCGCAGGGGAGTGTACACTGACCCAGAGCCTCCAGAGGAGCTGCAGTCTCTCCAGCCACAAAGGCCTGTAGCCGAGTCCATGACGGCCTGTTGCATGGAGGGCTTCTATGGGAGAGGGCCATGCTTCCCTGGCAGGGGCTCCTTCTCACACTGCTTTCCGTGGGGAAACACTGTGTGCCAGGGGTCTCCTGTGTGCACAAAATCTCTCCCCAGTGCCTGAGGTGCAGGGAATCCTCTTTGGACACAGAGCAGTGTTCTAGCCAGACCTCCCATGCTGGGAGAGCCTCCACTTCCCCAGCTGTCCAACTGCCTCAGGAACACACTTCTAGGGAGTGTGGGTCTGGCAGGCAGAACGGCCCGAGTGAGGAGCTCGGGCCTTCGGCTGTGCACAGCTTTCCCACTGCCAAGCCTTGGAGGAGTTCGTGGAGGCTGGGGCCTGCAGCGTTTTCCATCAGAGAGCACTAGGTGCCCAAAGCCTCCCCTGTGGCTTGCGAGCCCCTTCCCACCCACACGCCCTTGGCACCCACTCTGTTGCCAGAGGGAAGTCCTAAGCAGGACTCTGGAGCTTGTGCATCCAGAGTGCCTCCTGCTTGGAAATGGCCTCAGGAACTCCTTGGGAGTGAGGCTGCTCCCATGCTTGTCAGCCAGCAGATGGTGCCATCGCTCCACCAAAAAACTCTCTGCTTTGCCTTCAGCCAAGGCTCGCCCTGCTGAGCTCTCTCTGCCTCAAGCAGAGACTCCAGGGTGCGTCCAGCCTACAGAAAGCAGAGTGCCTTTGCCTGAGCACTGCTATGCTGGGGCAGCACCCTGAAGGCCTCCTAGGGCCTTCTCTGCCCTAACCCAGGCGTGCCATTCGGCCCATGCGGGGAGCAACGTTCACCCTTGGCAGGGCTCAGCGTGTGGGCTGTGTGTGGTTTCATGGCTGGGAAAGGGCAGATCCTGAAGCTGGGTGCCCTCCTGTGATTGGGGCCTGGCGGGCAGGGCCGGCATTCCCTGGTTGGGATGGAGGAGATCTGGGGCCTTCAAGCTGCATGCACATCCCCTGTCTGGCTGCCCCTCTTGCTTCTTCTCTGCTGCCAAGCCTCTCACACCACACGTGCGTCTCATTGGAAGGAGCAGGCTGCTTGCCATTCTTGGGCAGGGAATCATCCCACATGGCCTCGTTTCCTCGAAGGGGAGTGCACACTGACCCAGAGCCTCCAGAGGAGCTGCAGGCTCTCCAGCCACAAAGGCCTGTAGCTGAGTCCATGACAGCCTGCTGCATGGAGGGCTTCTATGGGAGAGTGCCCTGCTTCCCTGGCAGGGGCTCCTTCTCACACTGCTTTCCGTGGGGAAACACTGCGTGTGCCAGGGGTCTCCTGTGTGCACAAAATCTCTCCCCAGTGCCTGAGGTGCAGGGAATCCTCTTTGGACACAGAGCAGTGTTCTAGGCAGACCTCCCATGCTGGGAGAGCCTCCACTTCCCCAGCTGTCCAACTGCCTCAGGAACACACTTCTAGGGAGTGTGGGTCTGGCAGGCAGAACGGCCCGAGTGAGGAGCTCGGGCCTTCGGCTGTGGACAGCTTTCCCACTGCCAAGCCTTGGAGGAGTTCGTGGAGGCTGGGGCCTGCAGCGTTTTCCATCAGAGAGCACTGGGTGCCCAAAGCCTCCCCTGTGGCTTGCGAGCCCCTTCCCACCCACACGCCCTTGGCACCCACTCTGTTGCCAGAGGGAAGTCCTAAGCAGGACTCTCGAGCTTGTGCATCCAGAGTGCCTCCTGCTTGGAAATGGCCTCAGGAACTCCTTGGGAGTGAGGCTGCTCCCATGCTTGTCAGCCAGCAGATGGTGCCATCGCTCCACCAAAAAACTCTCTGCTTTGCCTTCAGCCAAGGCTCGCCCTGCTGAGCTCTCTCTGCCTCAAGCAGAGACTCCAGGGTGCGTCCAGCCTACAGAAAGCAGAGTGCCTTTGCCTGAGCACTGCTATGCTGGGGCAGCACCCTGAAGGCCTCCTAGGGCCTTCTCTGCCCTAACCCAGGCGTGCCATTCGGCCCATGCGGGGAGCAACGTTCACCCTTGGCAGGGCTCAGCGTGTGGGCTGTGTGTGGTTTCATGGCTGGGAAAGGGCAGATCCTGAAGCTGGGTGCCCTCCTGTGATTGGGGCCTGGCGGGCAGGGCCGGCATTCCCTGGTTGGGATGGAGGAGATCTGGGGCCTTCAAGCTGCATGCACATCCCCTGTCTGGCTGCCCCTCTTGCTTCTTCTCTGCTGCCAAGCCTCTCACACCACACGTGCGTCTCATTGGAAGGAGCAGGCTGCTAGCCAGTCTTGGGCAGGGAATCATCCCACACGCCTCGTTTCCTCGCAGGGCAGTGCACCCTGACCCAGAGCCTCCAGAGGAGCTGCAGTCTCTCCAGCCACAAAGGCCTGTAGCCGAGTCCATGACGGCCTGTTGCATGGAGGGCTTCTATGGCAGAGGGCCATGCTTCCCTGGCAGGGGCTCCTTCTCACACTGCTTTCCATGGGGAAACACTGCATGTGCCAGGGGTCTCCTGTGTGCACAAAATCTCTCCCCAGTGCCGGAGGTGCAGGGAATCCTCTTCGGACACAGAGCAATGTTCTAGGCAGAGCTCCCATGCTGGGAGAGCCTCCACTTCCCCGACTGTCCAACTGCCTCAGGAACACACTTCTAGGGAGTGTGGGTCTGGCAGGCAGAACGGTCCGAGTGAGGAGCTCGGGCCTTCGGCTGTGGACAGCTTTCCCACTGCCAAGCCTTGGAGGAGTTCGTGGAGGCTGGGGCCTGCAGCGTTTTCCATCGGAGAGCACTGGGTGCCCAAAGCCTCCCCTGTGGCTTGCGAGCCCCTTCCCACCCACAGGCCCTTGGCACCCACTCTGTTGCCAGAGGGAAATCCTAAGCAGGACTCTCGAGCTTGTGCAGCCAGAGTGCCTCCTGCTTGGAAATGGCCTCAGGAACTCCTTGGGAGTGAGGCTGCTCCCATGCTTGTCAGCCAGCAGATGGTGCCATCGCTCCACCAAAAAACTCTCTGCTTTGCCTTCAGCCAAGGCTCGCCCTGCTGAGCTCTCTCTGCCTCAAGCAGAGACTCCAGGGTGCGTCCAGCCTACAGAAAGCAGAGTGCCTTTGCCTGAGCACTGCTATGCTGGGGCAGCACCCTGAAGGCCTCCTAGGGCCTTCACTGCCCTAACCCAGGCGTGCCATTCGGCCCATGCGGGGAGCAACGTTCACCCTTGGCAGGGCTCAGCGTGTGGGCTGTGTGTGGTTTCATGGCTGGGAAAGGGCAGATCCTGAAGCTGGGTGCCCTCCTGTGATTGGGGCCTGGCGGGCAGGGCCGGCATTCCCTGGTTGGGATGGAGGAGATCTGGGGCCTTCAAGCTGCATGCACATCCCCTGTCTGGCTGCCCCTCTTGCTTCTTCTCTGCTGCCAAGCCTCTCACACCACACGTGCGTCTCATTGGAAGGAGCAGGCTGCTTGCCATTCTTGGGCAGGGAATCATCCCACACGGCCTCGTTTCCTCGAAGGGGAGTGCACACTGACCCAGAGCCTCCAGAGGAGCTGTAGGCTCTCCAGCCACAAAGGCCTGTAGCTGAGTCCATGACAGCCTGCTGCATGGAGGGCTTCTATGGGAGAGTGCCCTGCTTCCCTGGCAGGGGCTCCTTCTCACACTGCTTTCCGTGGGGAAACACTGCGTGTGCCAGGGGTCTCCTGTGTGCACAAAATCTCTCCCCAGTGCCTGAGGTGCAGGGAATCCTCTTTGGACACAGAGCAGTGTTCTAGGCAGAGCTCCCATGCTGGGAGAGCCTCCACTTCCGCAGCTGTCCAACTGCCTCAGGAACACACTTCTAGGGAGTGTGGGTCTGGCAGGCAGAACGGCCCGAGTGAGGAGCTCGGGCCTTCGGCTGTGGACAGCTTTCCCACTGCCAAGCCTTGGAGGAGTTCGTGGAGGCTGGGGCCTGCAGCGTTTTCCATCAGAGAGCACTGGGTGCCCAAAGCCTCCCCTGTGGCTTGCGAGCCCCTTCCCACCCACAGGCCCTTGGCACCCACTCTGTTGCCAGAGGGAAATCCTAAGCAGGACTCTCGAGCTTGTGCAGCCAGAGTGCCTCCTGCTTGGAAATGGCCTCAGGAACTCCTTGGGAGTGAGGCTGCTCCCATGCTTGTCAGCCAGCAGATGGTGCCATCGCTCCACCAAAAAACTCTCTGCTTTGCCTTCAGCCAAGGCTCGCCCTGCTGAGCTCTCTCTGCCTCAAGCAGAGACTCCAGGGTGCGTCCAGCCTACAGAAAGCAGAGTGCCTTTGCCTGAGCACTGCTATGCTGGGGCAGCACCCTGAAGGCCTCCTAGGGCCTTCTCTGCCCTAACCCAGGCGTGCCATTCGGCCCATGCGGGGAGCAACGTTCACCCTTGGCAGGGCTCAGCGTGTGGGCTGTGTGTGGTTTCATGGCTGGGAAAGGGCAGATCCTGAAGCTGGGTGCCCTCCTGTGATTGGGGCCTGGCGGGCAGGGCCGGCATTCCCTGGTTGGGATGGAGGAGATCTGGGGCCTTCAAGCTGCATGCACATCCCCTGTCTGGCTGCCCCTCTTGCTTCTTCTCTGCTGCCAAGCCTCTCACACCACACGTGCGTCTCATTGGAAGGAGCAGGCTGCTAGCCAGTCTTGGGCAGGGAATCATCCCACACGCCTCGTTTCCTCGCAGGGCAGTGCACACTGACCCAGAGCCTCCAGAGGAGCTGCAGTCTCTCCAGCCACAAAGGCCTGTAGCCGAGTCCATGACGGCCTGTTGCATGGAGGGCTTCTATGGCAGAGGGCCATGCTTCCCTGGCAGGGGCTCCTTCTCACACTGCTTTCCATGGGGAAACACTGCATGTGCCAGGGGTCTCCTGTGTGCACAAAATCTCTCCCCAGTGCCGGAGGTGCAGGGAATCCTCTTCGGACACAGAGCAATGTTCTAGGCAGAGCTCCCATGCTGGGAGAGCCGCCACTGCCCCGACTGTCCAACTGCCTCAGGAGCACACTTCTAGGGAGTGTGGGTCTGGCAGGCAGAACGGTCCGAGTGAGGAGCTCGGGCCTTCGGCTGTGGACAGCTTTCCCACTGCCAAGCCTTGGAGGAGTTCGTGGAGGCTGGGGCCTGCAGCGTTTTCCATCGGAGAGCACTGGGTGCCCAAAGCCTCCCCTGTGGCTTGCGAGCCCCTTCCCACCCACAGGCCCTTGGCACCCACTCTGTTGCCAGAGGGAAATCCTAAGCAGGACTCTCGAGCTTGTGCAGCCAGAGTGCCTCCTGCTTGGAAATGGCCTCAGGAACTCCTTGGGAGTGAGGCTGCTCCCATGCTTGTCAGCCAGCAGATGGTGCCATCGCTCCACCAAAAAACTCTCTGCTTTGCCTTCAGCCAAGGCTCGCCCTGCTGAGCTCTCTCTGCCTCAAGCAGAGACTCCAGGGTGCGTCCAGCCTACAGAAAGCAGAGTGCCTTTGCCTGAGCACTGCTATGCTGGGGCAGCACCCTGAAGGCCTCCTAGGGCCTTCACTGCCCTAACCCAGGCGTGCCATTCGGCCCATGCGGGGAGCAACGTTCACCCTTGGCAGGGCTCAGCGTGTGGGCTGTGTGTGGTTTCATGGCTGGGAAAGGGCAGATCCTGAAGCTGGGTGCCCTCCTGTGATTGGGGCCTGGCGGGCAGGGCCGGCATTCCCTGGTTGGGATGGAGGAGATCTGGGGCCTTCAAGCTGCATGCACATCCCCTGTCTGGCTGCCCCTCTTGCTTCTTCTCTGCTGCCAAGCCTCTCACACCACACGTGCGTCTCATTGGAAGGAGCAGGCTGCTTGCCATTCTTGGGCAGGGAATCATCCCACACGGCCTCGTTTCCTCGAAGGGGAGTGCACACTGACCCAGAGCCTCCAGAGGAGCTGTAGGCTCTCCAGCCACAAAGGCCTGTAGCTGAGTCCATGACAGCCTGCTGCATGGAGGGCTTCTATGGGAGAGTGCCCTGCTTCCCTGGCAGGGGCTCCTTCTCACACTGCTTTCCGTGGGGAAACACTGCGTGTGCCAGGGGTCTCCTGTGTGCACAAAATCTCTCCCCAGTGCCTGAGGTGCAGGGAATCCTCTTTGGACACAGAGCAGTGTTCTAGGCAGAGCTCCCATGCTGGGAGAGCCTCCACTTCCCCAGCTGTCCAACTGCCTCAGGAACACACTTCTAGGGAGTGTGGGTCTGGCAGGCAGAACGGCCCGAGTGAGGAGCTCGGGCCTTCGGCTGTGGACAGCTTTCCCACTGCCAAGCCTTGGAGGAGTTCGTGGAGGCTGGGGCCTGCAGCGTTTTCCATCAGAGAGCACTGGGTGCCCAAAGCCTCCCCTGTGGCTTGCGAGCCCCTTCCCACCCACACGCCCTTGGCACCCACTCTGTTGCCAGAGGGAAGTCCTAAGCAGGACTCTCGAGCTTGTGCATCCAGAGTGCCTCCTGCTTGGAAGTGGCCTCTGGAACTCATTTGGAGGGAGGCTTCTCCCATGCTTGTCAGCCAGCACATGGTGCCATCGCTCCACCAGGGAACACTCGGCTTTGCCTTTAGCCATGGCTCGCCCTGCTGAGCTCTCTCTGCCTCAAGCAGAAACCCCAGTGTGCGTCCAGCCTCCAGAAAGCAGAGTGCCTTTGCCTGAGCACTGCTTTGCTGGGGCAGCACCCTGAAGGCCTCCTAGGGCCTTCACTGCCCTAACCCAGGCGTGCCATTCGGCCCATGCGGGGAGCAACGTTCACCCTTGGCAGGGCTCAGCGTGTGGGCTGTGTGTGGTTTCATGGCTGGGAAAGGGCAGATCCTGAAGCTGGGTGCCCTCCTGTGAATGGGGCCTGGCGGGCAGAGCCGGCATTCCCGGGTGGGGATGGAGGAGATCTGGGGCCTTCAAGCTGCATGCACATCCCCTGTCTGGCTGCCCCTCTTGCTTCTTCTCTGCTGCCAAGCCTCTCACACCACACGTGCGTCTCACTGGAAGGTGCAGGCTGCTTGCCATTCTTGGGCAGGGAATCATCCCACACGCCTCGTTTCCTCGCAGGGGAGTGTACACTGACCCAGAGCCTCCAGAGGAGCTGCAGTCTCTCCAGCCACAAAGGCCTGTAGCCGAGTCCATGACGGCCTGTTGCATGGAGGGCTTCTATGGGAGAGGGCCATGCTTCCCTGGCAGGGGCTCCTTCTCACACTGCTTTCCGTGGGGAAACACTGTGTGCCAGGGGTCTCCTGTGTGCACAAAATCTCTCCCCAGTGCCTGAGGTGCAGGGAATCCTCTTTGGACACAGAGCAGTGTTCTAGCCAGACCTCCCATGCTGGGAGAGCCTCCACTTCCCCAGCTGTCCAACTGCCTCAGGAACACACTTCTAGGGAGTGTGGGTCTGGCAGGCAGAACGGCCCGAGTGAGGAGCTCGGGCCTTCGGCTGTGCACAGCTTTCCCACTGCCAAGCCTTGGAGGAGTTCGTGGAGGCTGGGGCCTGCAGCGTTTTCCATCAGAGAGCACTAGGTGCCCAAAGCCTCCCCTGTGGCTTGCGAGCCCCTTCCCACCCACACGCCCTTGGCACCCACTCTGTTGCCAGAGGGAAGTCCTAAGCAGGACTCTGGAGCTTGTGCATCCAGAGTGCCTCCTGCTTGGAAATGGCCTCAGGAACTCCTTGGGAGTGAGGCTGCTCCCATGCTTGTCAGCCAGCAGATGGTGCCATCGCTCCACCAAAAAACTCTCTGCTTTGCCTTCAGCCAAGGCTCGCCCTGCTGAGCTCTCTCTGCCTCAAGCAGAGACTCCAGGGTGCGTCCAGCCTACAGAAAGCAGAGTGCCTTTGCCTGAGCACTGCTATGCTGGGGCAGCACCCTGAAGGCCTCCTAGGGCCTTCTCTGCCCTAACCCAGGCGTGCCATTCGGCCCATGCGGGGAGCAACGTTCACCCTTGGCAGGGCTCAGCGTGTGGGCTGTGTGTGGTTTCATGGCTGGGAAAGGGCAGATCCTGAAGCTGGGTGCCCTCCTGTGATTGGGGCCTGGCGGGCAGGGCCGGCATTCCCTGGTTGGGATGGAGGAGATCTGGGGCCTTCAAGCTGCATGCACATCCCCTGTCTGGCTGCCCCTCTTGCTTCTTCTCTGCTGCCAAGCCTCTCACACCACACGTGCGTCTCATTGGAAGGAGCAGGCTGCTTGCCATTCTTGGGCAGGGAATCATCCCACACGGCCTCGTTTCCTCGAAGGGGAGTGCACACTGACCCAGAGCCTCCAGACGAGCTGTAGGCTCTCCAGCCACAAAGGCCTGTAGCTGAGTCCATGACAGCCTGCTGCATGGAGGGCTTCTATGGGAGAGTGCCCTGCTTCCCTGGCAGGGGCTCCTTCTCACACTGCTTTCCGTGGGGAAACACTGCGTGTGCCAGGGGTCTCCTGTGTGCACAAAATCTCTCCCCAGTGCCTGAGGTGCAGGGAATCCTCTTTGGACACAGAGCAGTGTTCTAGGCAGAGCTCCCATGCTGGGAGAGCCTCCACTTCCCCAGCTGTCCAACTGCCTCAGGAACACACTTCTAGGGAGTGTGGGTCTGGCAGGCAGAACGGCCCGAGTGAGGAGCTCGGGCCTTCGGCTGTGGACAGCTTTCCCACTGCCAAGCCTTGGAGGAGTTCGTGGAGGCTGGGGCCTGCAGCGTTTTCCATCAGAGAGCACTGGGTGCCCAAAGCCTCCCCTGTGGCTTGCGAGCCCCTTCCCACCCACAGGCCCTTGGCACCCACTCTGTTGCCAGAGGGAAGTCCTAAGCAGGACTCTCGAGCTTGTGCATCCAGAGTGCCTCCTGCTTGGAAATGGCCTCAGGAACTCCTTGGGAGTGAGGCTGCTCCCATGCTTGTCAGCCAGCAGATGGTGCCATCGCTCCACCAAAAAACTCTCTGCTTTGCCTTCAGCCAAGGCTCGCCCTGCTGAGCTCTCTCTGCCTCAAGCAGAGACTCCAGGGTGCGTCCAGCCTACAGAAAGCAGAGTGCCTTTGCCTGAGCACTGCTATGCTGGGGCAGCACCCTGAAGGCCTCCTAGGGCCTTCTCTGCCCTAACCCAGGCGTGCCATTCGGCCCATGCGGGGAGCAACGTTCACCCTTGGCAGGGCTCAGCGTGTGGGCTGTGTGTGGTTTCATGGCTGGGAAAGGGCAGATCCTGAAGCTGGGTGCCCTCCTGTGATTGGGGCCTGGCGGGCAGGGCCGGCATTCCCTGGTTGGGATGGAGGAGATCTGGGGCCTTCAAGCTGCATGCACATCCCCTGTCTGGCTGCCCCTCTTGCTTCTTCTCTGCTGCCAAGCCTCTCACACCACACGTGCGTCTCATTGGAAGGAGCAGGCTGCTAGCCAGTCTTGGGCAGGGAATCATCCCACACGCCTCGTTTCCTCGCAGGGCAGTGCACACTGACCCAGAGCCTCCAGAGGAGCTGCAGTCTCTCCAGCCACAAAGGCCTGTAGCCGAGTCCATGACGGCCTGTTGCATGGAGGGCTTCTATGGCAGAGGGCCATGCTTCCCTGGCAGGGGCTCCTTCTCACACTGCTTTACATGGGGAAACACTGCATGTGCCAGGGGTCTCCTGTGTGCACAAAATCTCTCCCCAGTGCCGGAGGTGCAGGGAATCCTCTTCGGACACAGAGCAATGTTCTAGGCAGAGCTCCCATGCTGGGAGAGCCGCCACTGCCCCGACTGTCCAACTGCCTCAGGAGCACACTTCTAGGGAGTGTGGGTCTGGCAGGCAGAACGGTCCGAGTGAGGAGCTCGGGCCTTCGGCTGTGGACAGCTTTCCCACTGCCAAGCCTTGGAGGAGTTCGTGGAGGCTGGGGCCTGCAGCGTTTTCCATCGGAGAGCACTGGGTGCCCAAAGCCTCCCCTGTGGCTTGCGAGCCCCTTCCCACCCACAGGCCCTTGGCACCCACTCTGTTGCCAGAGGGAAATCCTAAGCAGGACTCTCGAGCTTGTGCAGCCAGAGTGCCTCCTGCTTGGAAATGGCCTCAGGAACTCCTTGGGAGTGAGGCTGCTCCCATGCTTGTCAGCCAGCAGATGGTGCCATCGCTCCACCAAAAAACTCTCTGCTTTGCCTTCAGCCAAGGCTCGCCCTGCTGAGCTCTCTCTGCCTCAAGCAGAGACTCCAGGGTGCGTCCAGCCTACAGAAAGCAGAGTGCCTTTGCCTGAGCACTGCTATGCTGGGGCAGCACCCTGAAGGCCTCCTAGGGCCTTCACTGCCCTAACCCAGGCGTGCCATTCGGCCCATGCGGGGAGCAACGTTCACCCTTGGCAGGGCTCAGCGTGTGGGCTGTGTGTGGTTTCATGGCTGGGAAAGGGCAGATCCTGAAGCTGGGTGCCCTCCTGTGATTGGGGCCTGGCGGGCAGGGCCGGCATTCCCTGGTTGGGATGGAGGAGATCTGGGGCCTTCAAGCTGCATGCACATCCCCTGTCTGGCTGCCCCTCTTGCTTCTTCTCTGCTGCCAAGCCTCTCACACCACACGTGCGTCTCATTGGAAGGAGCAGGCTGCTTGCCATTCTTGGGCAGGGAATCATCCCACACGGCCTCGTTTCCTCGAAGGGGAGTGCACACTGACCCAGAGCCTCCAGAGGAGCTGTAGGCTCTCCAGCCACAAAGGCCTGTAGCTGAGTCCATGACAGCCTGCTGCATGGAGGGCTTCTATGGGAGAGTGCCCTGCTTCCCTGGCAGGGGCTCCTTCTCACACTGCTTTCCGTGGGGAAACACTGCGTGTGCCAGGGGTCTCCTGTGTGCACAAAATCTCTCCCCAGTGCCTGAGGTGCAGGGAATCCTCTTTGGACACAGAGCAGTGTTCTAGCCAGACCTCCCATGCTGGGAGAGCCTCCACTTCCCCAGCTGTCCAACTGCCTCAGGAACACACTTCTAGGGAGTGTGGGTCTGGCAGGCAGAACGGCCCGAGTGAGGAGCTCGGGCCTTCGGCTGTGGACAGCTTTCCCACTGCCAAGCCTTGGAGGAGTTCGTGGAGGCTGGGGCCTGCAGCGTTTTCCATCAGAGAGCACTGGGTGCCCAAAGCCTCCCCTGTGGCTTGCGAGCCCCTTCCCACCCACACGCCCTTGGCACCCACTCTGTTGCCAGAGGGAAGTCCTAAGCAGGACTCTCGAGCTTGTGCAGCCAGAGTGCCTCCTGCTTGGAAGTGGCCTCTGGAACTCATTTGGAGGGAGGCTTCTCCCATGCTTGTCAGCCAGCACATGGTGCCATCGCTCCACCAGGGAACCCTCGGCTTTGCCTTTAGCCATGGCTCGCCCTGCTGAGCTCTCTCTGCCTCAAGCAGAAACCCCAGTGTGCGTCCAGCCTCCAGAAAGCAGAGTGCCTTTGCCTGAGCACTGCTTTGCTGGGGCAGCACCCTGAAGGCCTCCTAGGGCCTTCACTGCCCTAACCCAGGCGTGCCATTCGGCCCATGCGGGGAGCAACGTTCACCCTTGGCAGGGCTCAGCGTGTGGGCTGTGTGTGGTTTCATGGCTGGGAAAGGGCAGATCCTGAAGCTGGGTGCCCTCCTGTGAATGGGGCCTGGCGGGCAGAGCCGGCATTCCCGGGTGGGGATGGAGGAGATCTGGGGCCTTCAAGCTGCATGCACATCCCCTGTCTGGCTGCCCCTCTTGCTTCTTCTCTGCTGCCAAGCCTCTCACACCACACGTGCGTCTCACTGGAAGGTGCAGGCTGCTTGCCATTCTTGGGCAGGGAATCATCCCACACGCCTCGTTTCCTCGCAGGGGAGTGTACACTGACCCAGAGCCTCCAGAGGAGCTGCAGTCTCTCCAGCCACAAAGGCCTGTAGCCGAGTCCATGACGGCCTGTTGCATGGAGGGCTTCTATGGGAGAGGGCCATGCTTCCCTGGCAGGGGCTCCTTCTCACACTGCTTTCCGTGGGGAAACACTGTGTGCCAGGGGTCTCCTGTGTGCACAAAATCTCTCCCCAGTGCCTGAGGTGCAGGGAATCCTCTTTGGACACAGAGCAGTGTTCTAGCCAGACCTCCCATGCTGGGAGAGCCTCCACTTCCCCAGCTGTCCAACTGCCTCAGGAACACACTTCTAGGGAGTGTGGGTCTGGCAGGCAGAACGGCCCGAGTGAGGAGCTCGGGCCTTCGGCTGTGCACAGCTTTCCCACTGCCAAGCCTTGGAGGAGTTCGTGGAGGCTGGGGCCTGCAGCGTTTTCCATCAGAGAGCACTAGGTGCCCAAAGCCTCCCCTGTGGCTTGCGAGCCCCTTCCCACCCACACGCCCTTGGCACCCACTCTGTTGCCAGAGGGAAGTCCTAAGCAGGACTCTGGAGCTTGTGCATCCAGAGTGCCTCCTGCTTGGAAATGGCCTCAGGAACTCCTTGGGAGTGAGGCTGCTCCCATGCTTGTCAGCCAGCAGATGGTGCCATCGCTCCACCAAAAAACTCTCTGCTTTGCCTTCAGCCAAGGCTCGCCCTGCTGAGCTCTCTCTGCCTCAAGCAGAGACTCCAGGGTGCGTCCAGCCTACAGAAAGCAGAGTGCCTTTGCCTGAGCACTGCTATGCTGGGGCAGCACCCTGAAGGCCTCCTAGGGCCTTCTCTGCCCTAACCCAGGCGTGCCATTCGGCCCATGCGGGGAGCAACGTTCACCCTTGGCAGGGCTCAGCGTGTGGGCTGTGTGTGGTTTCATGGCTGGGAAAGGGCAGATCCTGAAGCTGGGTGCCCTCCTGTGATTGGGGCCTGGCGGGCAGGGCCGGCATTCCCTGGTTGGGATGGAGGAGATCTGGGGCCTTCAAGCTGCATGCACATCCCCTGTCTGGCTGCCCCTCTTGCTTCTTCTCTGCTGCCAAGCCTCTCACACCACACGTGCGTCTCATTGGAAGGAGCAGGCTGCTTGCCATTCTTGGGCAGGGAATCATCCCACACGGCCTCGTTTCCTCGAAGGGGAGTGCACACTGACCCAGAGCCTCCAGACGAGCTGTAGGCTCTCCAGCCACAAAGGCCTGTAGCTGAGTCCATGACAGCCTGCTGCATGGAGGGCTTCTATGGGAGAGTGCCCTGCTTCCCTGGCAGGGGCTCCTTCTCACACTGCTTTCCGTGGGGAAACACTGCGTGTGCCAGGGGTCTCCTGTGTGCACAAAATCTCTCCCCAGTGCCTGAGGTGCAGGGAATCCTCTTTGGACACAGAGCAGTGTTCTAGGCAGAGCTCCCATGCTGGGAGAGCCTCCACTTCCCCAGCTGTCCAACTGCCTCAGGAACACACTTCTAGGGAGTGTGGGTCTGGCAGGCAGAACGGCCCGAGTGAGGAGCTCGGGCCTTCGGCTGTGGACAGCTTTCCCACTGCCAAGCCTTGGAGGAGTTCGTGGAGGCTGGGGCCTGCAGCGTTTTCCATCAGAGAGCACTGGGTGCCCAAAGCCTCCCCTGTGGCTTGCGAGCCCCTTCCCACCCACACGCCCTTGGCACCCACTCTGTTGCCAGAGGGAAGTCCTAAGCAGGACTCTGGAGCTTGTGCATCCAGAGTGCCTCCTGCTTGGAAATGGCCTCAGGAACTCCTTGGGAGTGAGGCTGCTCCCATGCTTGTCAGCCAGCAGATGGTGCCATCGCTCCACCAAAAAACTCTCTGCTTTGCCTTCAGCCAAGGCTCGCCCTGCTGAGCTCTCTCTGCCTCAAGCAGAGACTCCAGGGTGCGTCCAGCCTACAGAAAGCAGAGTGCCTTTGCCTGAGCACTGCTATGCTGGGGCAGCACCCTGAAGGCCTCCTAGGGCCTTCTCTGCCCTAACCCAGGCGTGCCATTCGGCCCATGCGGGGAGCAACGTTCACCCTTGGCAGGGCTCAGCGTGTGGGCTGTGTGTGGTTTCATGGCTGGGAAAGGGCAGATCCTGAAGCTGGGTGCCCTCCTGTGATTGGGGCCTGGCGGGCAGGGCCGGCATTCCCTGGTTGGGATGGAGGAGATCTGGGGCCTTCAAGCTGCATGCACATCCCCTGTCTGGCTGCCCCTCTTGCTTCTTCTCTGCTGCCAAGCCTCTCACACCACACGTGCGTCTCATTGGAAGGAGCAGGCTGCTAGCCAGTCTTGGGCAGGGAATCATCCCACACGCCTCGTTTCCTCGCAGGGCAGTGCACACTGACCCAGAGCCTCCAGAGGAGCTGCAGTCTCTCCAGCCACAAAGGCCTGTAGCCGAGTCCATGACGGCCTGTTGCATGGAGGGCTTCTATGGGAGAGGGCCATGCTTCCCTGGCAGGGGCTCCTTCTCACACTGCTTTCCATGGGGAAACACTGCATGTGCCAGGGGTCTCCTGTGTGCACAAAATCTCTCCCCAGTGCCTGAGGTGCAGGGAATCCTCTTCGGACACAGAGCAATGTTCTAGGCAGAGCTCCCATGCTGGGAGAGCCTCCACTTCCCCAGCTGTCCAACTGCCTCAGGAACACACTTCTAGGGAGTGTGGGTCTGGCAGGCAGAACGGCCCGAGTGAGGAGCTCGGGCCTTTGGCTGTGGACAGCTTTCCCACTGCCAAGCCTTGGAGGAGTTCGTGGAGGCTGGGGCCTGCAGCGTTTTCCATCGGAGAGCACTGGGTGCCCAAAGCCTCCCCTGTGGCTTGCGAGCCCCTTCCCACCCACACGCCCTTGGCACCCACTCTGTTGCCAGAGGGAAGTCCTAAGCAGGACTCTCGAGCTTGTGCAGCCAGAGTGCCTCCTGCTTGGAAATGGCCTCAGGAACTCCTTGGGAGTGAGGCTGCTCCCATGCTTGTCAGCCAGCAGATGGTGCCATCGCTCCACCAAAAAACTCTCTGCTTTGCCTTCAGCCAAGGCTCGCCCTGCTGAGCTCTCTCTGCCTCAAGCAGAGACTCCAGGGTGCGTCCAGCCTACAGAAAGCAGAGTGCCTTTGCCTGAGCACTGCTATGCTGGGGCAGCACCCTGAAGGCCTCCTAGGGCCTTCTCTGCCCTAACCCAGGCGTGCCATTCGGCCCATGCGGGGAGCAACGTTCACCCTTGGCAGGGCTCAGCGTGTGGGCTGTGTGTGGTTTCATGGCTGGGAAAGGGCAGATCCTGAAGCTGGGTGCCCTCCTGTGATTGGGGCCTGGCGGGCAGGGCCGGCATTCCCTGGTTGGGATGGAGGAGATCTGGGGCCTTCAAGCTGCATGCACATCCCCTGTCTGGCTGCCCCTCTTGCTTCTTCTCTGCTGCCAAGCCTCTCACACCACACGTGCGTCTCATTGGAAGGAGCAGGCTGCTTGCCATTCTTGGGCAGGGAATCATCCCACACGGCCTCGTTTCCTCGAAGGGGAGTGCACACTGACCCAGAGCCTCCAGAGGAGCTGTAGGCTCTCCAGCCACAAAGGCCTGTAGCTGAGTCCATGACAGCCTGCTGCATGGAGGGCTTCTATGGGAGAGTGCCCTGCTTCCCTGGCAGGGGCTCCTTCTCACACTGCTTTCCGTGGGGAAACACTGCGTGTGCCAGGGGTCTCCTGTGTGCACAAAATCTCTCCCCAGTGCCTGAGGTGCAGGGAATCCTCTTTGGACACAGAGCAGTGTTCTAGGCAGAGCTCCCATGCTGGGAGAGCCTCCACTTCCCCAGCTGTCCAACTGCCTCAGGAACACACTTCTAGGGAGTGTGGGTCTGGCAGGCAGAACGGCCCGAGTGAGGAGCTCGGGCCTTCGGCTGTGGACAGCTTTCCCACTGCCAAGCCTTGGAGGAGTTCGTGGAGGCTGGGGCCTGCAGCGTTTTCCATCAGAGAGCACTGGGTGCCCAAAGCCTCCCCTGTGGCTTGCGAGCCCCTTCCCACCCACAGGCCCTTGGCACCCACTCTGTTGCCAGAGGGAAGTCCTAAGCAGGACTCTGGAGCTTGTGCATCCAGAGTGCCTCCTGCTTGGAAATGGCCTCAGGAACTCCTTGGGAGTGAGGCTGCTCCCATGCTTGTCAGCCAGCAGATGGTGCCATCGCTCCACCAAAAAACTCTCTGCTTTGCCTTCAGCCAAGGCTCGCCCTGCTGAGCTCTCTCTGCCTCAAGCAGAGACTCCAGGGTGCGTCCAGCCTACAGAAAGCAGAGTGCCTTTGCCTGAGCACTGCTATGCTGGGGCAGCACCCTGAAGGCCTCCTAGGGCCTTCTCTGCCCTAACCCAGGCGTGCCATTCGGCCCATGCGGGGAGCAACGTTCACCCTTGGCAGGGCTCAGCGTGTGGGCTGTGTGTGGTTTCATGGCTGGGAAAGGGCAGATCCTGAAGCTGGGTGCCCTCCTGTGATTGGGGCCTGGCGGGCAGGGCCGGCATTCCCTGGTTGGGATGGAGGAGATCTGGGGCCTTCAAGCTGCATGCACATCCCCTGTCTGGCTGCCCCTCTTGCTTCTTCTCTGCTGCCAAGCCTCTCACACCACACGTGCGTCTCATTGGAAGGAGCAGGCTGCTAGCCAGTCTTGGGCAGGGAATCATCCCACACGCCTCGTTTCCTCGCAGGGCAGTGCACACTGACCCAGAGCCTCCAGAGGAGCTGCAGTCTCTCCAGCCACAAAGGCCTGTAGCCGAGTCCATGACGGCCTGTTGCATGGAGGGCTTCTATGGCAGAGGGCCATGCTTCCCTGGCAGGGGCTCCTTCTCACACTGCTTTACATGGGGAAACACTGCATGTGCCAGGGGTCTCCTGTGTGCACAAAATCTCTCCCCAGTGCCGGAGGTGCAGGGAATCCTCTTCGGACACAGAGCAATGTTCTAGGCAGAGCTCCCATGCTGGGAGAGCCGCCACTGCCCCGACTGTCCAACTGCCTCAGGAACACACTTCTAGGGAGTGTGGGTCTGGCAGGCAGAACGGTCCGAGTGAGGAGCTCGGGCCTTCGGCTGTGGACAGCTTTCCCACTGCCAAGCCTTGGAGGAGTTCGTGGAGGCTGGGGCCTGCAGCGTTTTCCATCGGAGAGCACTGGGTGCCCAAAGCCTCCCCTGTGGCTTGCGAGCCCCTTCCCACCCACACGCCCTTGGCACCCACTCTGTTGCCAGAGGGAAATCCTAAGCAGGACTCTCGAGCTTGTGCAGCCAGAGTGCCTCCTGCTTGGAAATGGCCTCAGGATCTCCTTGGGAGTGAGGCTGCTCCCATGCTTGTCAGCCAGCAGATGGTGCCATCGCTCCACCAAAAAACTCTCTGCTTTGCCTTCAGCCAAGGCTCGCCCTGCTGAGCTCTCTCTGCCTCAAGCAGAGACTCCAGGGTGCGTCCAGCCTACAGAAAGCAGAGTGCCTTTGCCTGAGCACTGCTATGCTGGGGCAGCACCCTGAAGGCCTCCTAGGGCCTTCACTGCCCTAACCCAGGCGTGCCATTCGGCCCATGCGGGGAGCAACGTTCACCCTTGGCAGGGCTCAGCGTGTGGGCTGTGTGTGGTTTCATGGCTGGGAAAGGGCAGATCCTGAAGCTGGGTGCCCTCCTGTGATTGGGGCCTGGCGGGCAGGGCCGGCATTCCCTGGTTGGGATGGAGGAGATCTGGGGCCTTCAAGCTGTATGCACATCCCCTGTCTGGCTGCCCCTCTTGCTTCTTCTCTGCTGCCAAGCCTCTCACACCACACGTGCGTCTCATTGGAAGGAGCAGGCTGCTTGCCATTCTTGGGCAGGGAATCATCCCACACGGCCTCGTTTCCTCGAAGGGGAGTGCACACTGACCCAGAGCCTCCAGACGAGCTGTAGGCTCTCCAGCCACAAAGGCCTGTAGCTGAGTCCATGACAGCCTGCTGCATGGAGGGCTTCTATGGGAGAGTGCCCTGCTTCCCTGGCAGGGGCTCCTTCTCACACTGCTTTCCGTGGGGAAACACTGCGTGTGCCAGGGGTCTCCTGTGTGCACAAAATCTCTCCCCAGTGCCTGAGGTGCAGGGAATCCTCTTTGGACACAGAGCAGTGTTCTAGGCAGACCTCCCATGCTGGGAGAGCCTCCACTTCCCCAGCTGTCCAACTGCCTCAGGAACACACTTCTAGGGAGTGTGGGTCTGGCAGGCAGAACGGCCCGAGTGAGGAGCTCGGGCCTTCGGCTGTGGACAGCTTTCCCACTGCCAAGCCTTGGAGGAGTTCGTGGAGGCTGGGGCCTGCAGCGTTTTCCATCAGAGAGCACTGGGTGCCCAAAGCCTCCCCTGTGGCTTGCGAGCCCCTTCCCACCCACACGCCCTTGGCACCCACTCTGTTGCCAGAGGGAAGTCCTAAGCAGGACTCTCGAGCTTGTGCAGCCAGAGTGCCTCCTGCTTGGAAGTGGCCTCTGGAACTCATTTGGAGGGAGGCTTCTCCCATGCTTGTCAGCCAGCACATGGTGCCATCGCTCCACCAGGGAACACTCGGCTTTGCCTTTAGCCATGGCTCGCCCTGCTGAGCTCTCTCTGCCTCAAGCAGAAACCCCAGTGTGCGTCCAGCCTCCAGAAAGCAGAGTGCCTTTGCCTGAGCACTGCTTTGCTGGGGCAGCACCCTGAAGGCCTCCTAGGGCCTTCACTGCCCTAACCCAGGCGTGCCATTCGGCCCATGCGGGGAGCAACGTTCACCCTTGGTAGGGCTCAGCGTGTGGGCTGTGTGTGGTTTCATGGCTGGGAAAGGGCAGATCCTGAAGCTGGGTGCCCTCCTGTGAATGGGGCCTGGCGGGCAGAGCCGGCATTGCCGGGTGGGGATGGAGGAGATCTGGGGCCTTCAAGCTGCATGCACATCCCCTGTCTGGCTGCCCCTCTTGCTTCTTCTCTGCTGCCAAGCCTCTCACACCACACGTGCGTCTCACTGGAAGGTGCAGGCTGCTTGCCATTCTTGGGCAGGGAATCATCCCACACGCCTCGTTTCCTCGCAGGGGAGTGTACACTGACCCAGAGCCTCCAGAGGAGCTGCAGTCTCTCCAGCCACAAAGGCCTGTAGCCGAGTCCATGACGGCCTGTTGCATGGAGGGCTTCTATGGGAGAGGGCCATGCTTCCCTGGCAGGGGCTCCTTCTCACACTGCTTTCCGTGGGGAAACACTGTGTGCCAGGGGTCTCCTGTGTGCACAAAATCTCTCCCCAGTGCCTGAGGTGCAGGGAATCCTCTTTGGACACAGAGCAGTGTTCTAGCCAGACCTCCCATGCTGGGAGAGCCTCCACTTCCCCAGCTGTCCAACTGCCTCAGGAACACACTTCTAGGGAGTGTGGGTCTGGCAGGCAGAACGGCCCGAGTGAGGAGCTCGGGCCTTCGGCTGTGCACAGCTTTCCCACTGCCAAGCCTTGGAGGAGTTCGTGGAGGCTGGGGCCTGCAGCGTTTTCCATCGGAGAGCACTGGGTGCCCAAAGCCTCCCCTTTGGCTTGCGAGCCCCTTCCCACCCACACGCCCCTGGCACCCACTCTGTTGCCAGAGGGAAGTCCTAAGCAGGACTCTCGAGCTTGTGCATCCAGAGTGCCTCCTGCTTGGAAATGGCCTCAGGAACTCCTTGGGAGTGAGGCTGCTCCCATGCTTGTCAGCCAGCAGATGGTGCCATCGCTCCACCAAAAAACTCTCTGCTTTGCCTTCAGCCAAGGCTCGCCCTGCTGAGCTCTCTCTGCCTCAAGCAGAGACTCCAGGGTGCGTCCAGCCTACAGAAAGCAGAGTGCCTTTGCCTGAGCACTGCTATGCTGGGGCAGCACCCTGAAGGCCTCCTAGGGCCTTCTCTGCCCTAACCCAGGCGTGCCATTCGGCCCATGCGGGGAGCAACGTTCATCCTTGGCAGTGCTCAGCGTGTGGGCTGTGTGTGGTTTCATGGCTGGGAAAGGGCAGATCCTGAAGCTGGGTGCCCTCCTGTGATTGGGGCCTGGCGGGCAGGGCCGGCATTCCCTGGTTGGGATGGAGGAGATCTGGGGCCTTCAAGCTGCATGCACATCCCCTGTCTGGCTGCCCCTCTTGCTTCTTCTCTGCTGCCAAGCCTCTCACACCACACGTGCGTCTCATTGGAAGGAGCAGGCTGCTTGCCATTCTTGGGCAGGGAATCATCCCACACGGCCTCGTTTCCTCGAAGGGGAGTGCACACTGACCCAGAGCCTCCAGACGAGCTGTAGGCTCTCCAGCCACAAAGGCCTGTAGCTGAGTCCATGACAGCCTGCTGCATGGAGGGCTTCTATGGGAGAGTGCCCTGCTTCCCTGGCAGGGGCTCCTTCTCACACTGCTTTCCGTGGGGAAACACTGCGTGTGCCAGGGGTCTCCTGTGTGCACAAAATCTCTCCCCAGTGCCTGAGGTGCAGGGAATCCTCTTTGGACACAGAGCAGTGTTCTAGCCAGACCTCCCATGCTGGGAGAGCCTCCACTTCCCCAGCTGTCCAACTGCCTCAGGAACACACTTCTAGGGAGTGTGGGTCTGGCAGGCAGAACGGCCCGAGTGAGGAGCTCGGGCCTTCGGCTGTGGACAGCTTTCCCACTGCCAAGCCTTGGAGGAGTTCGTGGAGGCTGGGGCCTGCAGCGTTTTCCATCAGAGAGCACTGGGTGCCCAAAGCCTCCCCTGTGGCTTGCGAGCCCCTTCCCACCCACACGCCCTTGGCACCCACTCTGTTGCCAGAGGGAAGTCCTAAGCAGGACTCTCGAGCTTGTGCAGCCAGAGTGCCTCCTGCTTGGAAGTGGCCTCTGGAACTCATTTGGAGGGAGGCTTCTCCCATGCTTGTCAGCCAGCACATGGTGCCATCGCTCCACCAGGGAACACTCTGCTTTGCCTTCAGCCATGGCTCGCCCTGCTGAGCTCTCTCTGCCTCAAGCAGAAACCCCAGTGTGCGTCCAGCCTCCAGAAAGCAGAGTGCCTTTGCCTGAGCACTGCTTTGCTGGGGCAGCACCCTGAAGGCCTCCTAGGGCCTTCTCTGCCCTAACCCAGGCGTGCCATTCGGCCCATGCGGGGAGCAACGTTCACCCTTGGCAGGGCTCAGCGTGTGGGCTGTGTGTGGTTTCATGGCTGGGAAAGGGCAGATCCTGAAGCTGGGTGCCCTCCTGTGAATGGGGCCTGGCGGGCAGAGCCGGCATTCCCGGGTGGGGATGGAGGAGATCTGGGGCCTTCAAGCTGCATGCACATCCCCTGTCTGGCTGCCCCTCTTGCTTCTTCTCTGCTGCCAAGCCTCTCACACCACACGTGCGTCTCATTGGAAGGAGCAGGCTGCTAGCCAGTCTTGGGCAGGGAATCATCCCACATGCCTCGTTTCCTCGCAGGGCAGTGCACACTGACCCAGAGCCTCCAGAGGAGCTGCAGTCTCTCCAGCCACAAAGGCCTGTAGCCGAGTCCATGACGGCCTGTTGCATGGAGGGCTTCTATGGCAGAGGGCCATGCTTCCCTGGCAGGGGCTCCTTCTCACACTGCTTTCCGTGGGGAAACACTGTGTGCCAGGGGTCTCCTGTGTGCACAAAATCTCTCCCCAGTGCCGGAGGTGCAGGGAATCCTCTTTGGACACAGAGCAGTGTTCTAGCCAGACCTCCCATGCTGGGAGAGCCTCCACTTCCCCAGCTGTCCAACTGCCTCAGGAACACACTTCTAGGGAGTGTGGGTCTGGCAGGCAGAACGGCCCGAGTGAGGAGCTCGGGCCTTCGGCTGTGCACAGCTTTCCCACTGCCAAGCCTTGGAGGAGTTCGTGGAGGCTGGGGCCTGCAGCGTTTTCCATCGGAGAGCACTAGGTGCCCAAAGCCTCCCCTGTGGCTTGCGAGCCCCTTCCCACCCACACGCCCTTGGCACCCACTCTGTTGCCAGAGGGAAGTCCTAAGCAGGACTCTGGAGCTTGTGCATCCAGAGTGCCTCCTGCTTGGAAATGGCCTCAGGAACTCCTTGGGAGTGAGGCTGCTCCCATGCTTGTCAGCCAGCAGATGGTGCCATCGCTCCACCAAAAAACTCTCTGCTTTGCCTTCAGCCAAGGCTCGCCCTGCTGAGCTCTCTCTGCCTCAAGCAGAGACTCCAGGGTGCGTCCAGCCTACAGAAAGCAGAGTGCCTTTGCCTGAGCACTGCTATGCTGGGGCAGCACCCTGAAGGCCTCCTAGGGCCTTCTCTGCCCTAACCCAGGCGTGCCATTCGGCCCATGCGGGGAGCAACGTTCACCCTTGGCAGGGCTCAGCGTGTGGGCTGTGTGTGGTTTCATGGCTGGGAAAGGGCAGATCCTGAAGCTGGGTGCCCTCCTGTGATTGGGGCCTGGCGGGCAGGGCCGGCATTCCCTGGTTGGGATGGAGGAGATCTGGGGCCTTCAAGCTGCATGCACATCCCCTGTCTGGCTGCCCCTCTTGCTTCTTCTCTGCTGCCAAGCCTCTCACACCACACGTGCGTCTCATTGGAAGGAGCAGGCTGCTTGCCATTCTTGGGCAGGGAATCATCCCACACGGCCTCGTTTCCTCGAAGGGGAGTGCACACTGACCCAGAGCCTCCAGAGGAGCTGCAGGCTCTCCAGCCACAAAGGCCTGTAGCTGAGTCCATGACAGCCTGCTGCATGGAGGGCTTCTATGGGAGAGTGCCCTGCTTCCCTGGCAGGGGCTCCTTCTCACACTGCTTTCCGTGGGGAAACACTGCGTGTGCCAGGGGTCTCCTGTGTGCACAAAATCTCTCCCCAGTGCCTGAGGTGCAGGGAATCCTCTTTGGACACAGAGCAGTGTTCTAGCCAGACCTCCCATGCTGGGAGAGCCTCCACTTCCCCAGCTGTCCAACTGCCTCAGGAACACACTTCTAGGGAGTGTGGGTCTGGCAGGCAGAACGGCCCGAGTGAGGAGCTCGGGCCTTCGGCTGTGCACAGCTTTCCCACTGCCAAGCCTTGGAGGAGTTCGTGGAGGCTGGGGCCTGCAGCGTTTTCCATCGGAGAGCACTGGGTGCCCAAAGCCTCCCCTGTGGCTTGCGAGCCCCTTCCCACCCACACGCCCCTGGCACCCACTCTGTTGCCAGAGGGAAGTCCTAAGCAGGACTCTCGAGCTTGTGCATCCAGAGTGCCTCCTGCTTGGAAATGGCCTCAGGAACTCCTTGGGATTGAGGCTGCTCCCATGCTTGTCAGCCAGCAGATGGTGCCATCGCTCCACCAAAAAACTCTCTGCTTTGCCTTCAGCCAAGGCTCGCCCTGCTGAGCTCTCTCTGCCTCAAGCAGAGACTCCAGGGTGCGTCCAGCCTACAGAAAGCAGAGTGCCTTTGCCTGAGCACTGCTATGCTGGGGCAGCACCCTGAAGGCCTCCTAGGGCCTTCTCTGCCCTAACCCAGGCGTGCCATTCGGCCCATGCGGGGAGCAACGTTCACCCTTGGCAGGGCTCAGCGTGTGGGCTGTGTGTGGTTTCATGGCTGGGAAAGGGCAGATCCTGAAGCTGGGTGCCCTCCTGTGATTGGGGCCTGGCGGGCAGGGCCGGCATTCCCTGGTTGGGATGGAGGAGATCTGGGGCCTTCAAGCTGCATGCACATCCCCTGTCTGGCTGCCCCTCTTGCTTCTTCTCTGCTGCCAAGCCTCTCACACCACACGTGCGTCTCATTGGAAGGAGCAGGCTGCTTGCCATTCTTGGGCAGGGAATCATCCCACACGGCCTCGTTTCCTCGAAGGGGAGTGCACACTGACCCAGAGCCTCCAGAGGAGCTGTAGGCTCTCCAGCCACAAAGGCCTGTAGCTGAGTCCATGACAGCCTGCTGCATGGAGGGCTTCTATGGGAGAGTGCCCTGCTTCCCTGGCAGGGGCTCCTTCTCACACTGCTTTCCGTGGGGAAACACTGCGTGTGCCAGGGGTCTCCTGTGTGCACAAAATCTCTCCCCAGTGCCTGAGGTGCAGGGAATCCTCTTTGGACACAGAGCAGTGTTCTAGCCAGACCTCCCATGCTGGGAGAGCCTCCACTTCCCCAGCTGTCCAACTGCCTCAGGAACACACTTCTAGGGAGTGTGGGTCTGGCAGGCAGAACGGCCCGAGTGAGGAGCTCGGGCCTTCGGCTGTGGACAGCTTTCCCACTGCCAAGCCTTGGAGGAGTTCGTGGAGGCTGGGGCCTGCAGCGTTTTCCATCAGAGAGCACTGGGTGCCCAAAGCCTCCCCTGTGGCTTGCGAGCCCCTTCCCACCCACACGCCCTTGGCACCCACTCTGTTGCCAGAGGGAAGTCCTAAGCAGGACTCTCGAGCTTGTGCAGCCAGAGTGCCTCCTGCTTGGAAGTGGCCTCTGGAACTCATTTGGAGGGAGGCTTCTCCCATGCTTGTCAGCCAGCACATGGTGCCATCGCTCCACCAGGGAACACTCTGCTTTGCCTTCAGCCATGGCTCGCCCTGCTGAGCTCTCTCTGCCTCAAGCAGAAACCCCAGTGTGCGTCCAGCCTCCAGAAAGCAGAGTGCCTTTGCCTGAGCACTGCTTTGCTGGGGCAGCACCCTGAAGGCCTCCTAGGGCCTTCTCTGCCCTAACCCAGGCGTGCCATTCGGCCCATGCGGGGAGCAACGTTCACCCTTGGCAGGGCTCAGCGTGTGGGCTGTGTGTGGTTTCATGGCTGGGAAAGGGCAGATCCTGAAGCTGGGTGCCCTCCTGTGAATGGGGCCTGGCGGGCAGAGCCGGCATTCCCGGGTGGGGATGGAGGAGATCTGGGGCCTTCAAGCTGCATGCACATCCCCTGTCTGGCTGCCCCTCTTGCTTCTTCTCTGCTGCCAAGCCTCTCACACCACACGTGCGTCTCACTGGAAGGTGCAGGCTGCTTGCCATTCTTGGGCAGGGAATCATCCCACACGCCTCGTTTCCTCGAAGGGGAGTGTACACTGACCCAGAGCCTCCAGAGGAGCTGCAGTCTCTCCAGCCACAAAGGCCTGTAGCCGAGTCCATGACGGCCTGTTGCATGGAGGGCTTCTATGGGAGAGGGCCATGCTTCCCTGGCAGGGGCTCCTTCTCACACTGCTTTCCGTGGGGAAACACTGTGTGCCAGGGGTCTCCTGTGTGCACAAAATCTCTCCCCAGTGCCTGAGGTGCAGGGAATCCTCTTTGGACACAGAGCAGTGTTCTAGCCAGACCTCCCATGCTGGGAGAGCCTCCACTTCCCCAGCTGTCCAACTGCCTCAGGAACACACTTCTAGGGAGTGTGGGTCTGGCAGGCAGAATGGCCCGAGTGAGGAGCTCGGGCCTTCGGCTGTGCACAGCTTTCCCACTGCCAAGCCTTGGAGGAGTTCGTGGAGGCTGGGGCCTGCAGCGTTTTCCATCAGAGAGCACTAGGTGCCCAAAGCCTCCCCTGTGGCTTGCGAGCCCCTTCCCACCCACACGCCCTTGGCACCCACTCTGTTGCCAGAGGGAAGTCCTAAGCAGGACTCTCGAGCTTGTGCAGCCAGAGTGCCTCCTGCTTGGAAATGGCCTCAGGAACTCCTTGGGAGTGAGGCTGCTCCCATGCTTGTCAGCCAGCAGATGGTGCCATCGCTCCACCAAAAAACTCTCTGCTTTGCCTTCAGCCAAGGCTCGCCCTGCTGAGCTCTCTCTGCCTCAAGCAGAGACTCCAGGGTGCGTCCAGCCTACAGAAAGCAGAGTGCCTTTGCCTGAGCACTGCTATGCTGGGGCAGCACCCTGAAGGCCTCCTAGGGCCTTCTCTGCCCTAACCCAGGCGTGCCATTCGGCCCATGCGGGGAGCAACGTTCACCCTTGGCAGGGCTCAGCGTGTGGGCTGTGTGTGGTTTCATGGCTGGGAAAGGGCAGATCCTGAAGCTGGGTGCCCTCCTGTGATTGGGGCCTGGCGGGCAGGGCCGGCATTCCCTGGTTGGGATGGAGGAGATCTGGGGCCTTCAAGCTGCATGCACATCCCCTGTCTGGCTGCCCCTCTTGCTTCTTCTCTGCTGCCAAGCCTCTCACACCACACGTGCGTCTCATTGGAAGGAGCAGGCTGCTTGCCATTCTTGGGCAGGGAATCATCCCACACGGCCTCGTTTCCTCGAAGGGGAGTGCACACTGACCCAGAGCCTCCAGAGGAGCTGCAGGCTCTCCAGCCACAAAGGCCTGTAGCTGAGTCCATGACAGCCTGCTGCATGGAGGGCTTCTATGGGAGAGTGCCCTGCTTCCCTGGCAGGGGCTCCTTCTCACACTGCTTTCCGTGGGGAAACACTGCGTGTACCAGGGGTCTCCTGTGTGCACAAAATCTCTCCCCAGTGCCTGAGGTGCAGGGAATCCTCTTTGGACACAGAGCAGTGTTCTAGCCAGACCTCCCATGCTGGGAGAGCCTCCACTTCCCCAGCTGTCCAACTGCCTCAGGAACACACTTCTAGGGAGTGTGGGTCTGGCAGGCAGAACGGCCCGAGTGAGGAGCTCGGGCCTTCGGCTGTGCACAGCTTTCCCACTGCCAAGCCTTGGAGGAGTTCGTGGAGGCTGGGGCCTGCAGCGTTTTCCATCGGAGAGCACTGGGTGCCCAAAGCCTCCCCTGTGGCTTGCGAGCCCCTTCCCACCCACACGCCCCTGGCACCCACTCTGTTGCCAGAGGGAAGTCCTAAGCAGGACTCTCGAGCTTGTGCAGCCAGAGTGCCTCCTGCTTGGAAATGGCCTCAGGAACTCCTTGGGAGTGAGGCTGCTCCCATGCTTGTCAGCCAGCAGATGGTGCCATCGCTCCACCAAAAAACTCTCTGCTTTGCCTTCAGCCAAGGCTCGCCCTGCTGAGCTCTCTCTGCCTCAAGCAGAGACTCCAGGGTGCGTCCAGCCTACAGAAAGCAGAGTGCCTTTGCCTGAGCACTGCTATGCTGGGGCAGCACCCTGAAGGCCTCCTAGGGCCTTCACTGCCCTAACCCAGGCGTGCCATTCGGCCCATGCGGGGAGCAACGTTCACCCTTGGCAGGGCTCAGCGTGTGGGCTGTGTGTGGTTTCATGGCTGGGAAAGGGCAGATCCTGAAGCTGGGTGCCCTCCTGTGATTGGGGCCTGGCGGGCAGGGCCGGCATTCCCTGGTTGGGATGGAGGAGATCTGGGGCCTTCAAGCTGCATGCACATCCCCTGTCTGGCTGCCCCTCTTGCTTCTTCTCTGCTGCCAAGCCTCTCACACCACACGTGCGTCTCATTGGAAGGAGCAGGCTGCTTGCCATTCTTGGGCAGGGAATCATCCCACACGGCCTCGTTTCCTCGAAGGGGAGTGCACACTGACCCAGAGCCTCCAGACGAGCTGTAGGCTCTCCAGCCACAAAGGCCTGTAGCTGAGTCCATGACAGCCTGCTGCATGGAGGGCTTCTATGGGAGAGTGCCCTGCTTCCCTGGCAGGGGCTCCTTCTCACACTGCTTTCCGTGGGGAAACACTGCGTGTGCCAGGGGTCTCCTGTGTGCACAAAATCTCTCCCCAGTGCCTGAGGTGCAGGGAATCCTCTTTGGACACAGAGCAGTGTTCTAGGCAGACCTCCCATGCTGGGAGAGCCTCCACTTCCCCAGCTGTCCAACTGCCTCAGGAACACACTTCTAGGGAGTGTGGGTCTGGCAGGCAGAACGGCCCGAGTGAGGAGCTCGGGCCTTCGGCTGTGGACAGCTTTCCCACTGCCAAGCCTTGGAGGAGTTCGTGGAGGCTGGGGCCTGCAGCGTTTTCCATCAGAGAGCACTGGGTGCCCAAAGCCTCCCCTGTGGCTTGCGAGCCCCTTCCCACCCACACGCCCTTGGCACCCACTCTGTTGCCAGAGGGAAGTCCTAAGCAGGACTCTCGAGCTTGTGCAGCCAGAGTGCCTCCTGCTTGGAAGTGGCCTCTGGAACTCATTTGGAGGGAGGCTTCTCCCATGCTTGTCAGCCAGCACATGGTGCCATCGCTCCACCAGGGAACACTCGGCTTTGCCTTTAGCCATGGCTCGCCCTGCTGAGCTCTCTCTGCCTCAAGCAGAAACCCCAGTGTGCGTCCAGCCTCCAGAAAGCAGAGTGCCTTTGCCTGAGCACTGCTTTGCTGGGGCAGCACCCTGAAGGCCTCCTAGGGCCTTCACTGCCCTAACCCAGGCGTGCCATTCGGCCCATGCGGGGAGCAACGTTCACCCTTGGTAGGGCTCAGCGTGTGGGCTGTGTGTGGTTTCATGGCTGGGAAAGGGCAGATCCTGAAGCTGGGTGCCCTCCTGTGAATGGGGCCTGGCGGGCAGAGCCGGCATTGCCGGGTGGGGATGGAGGAGATCTGGGGCCTTCAAGCTGCATGCACATCCCCTGTCTGGCTGCCCCTCTTGCTTCTTCTCTGCTGCCAAGCCTCTCACACCACACGTGCGTCTCACTGGAAGGTGCAGGCTGCTTGCCATTCTTGGGCAGGGAATCATCCCACACGCCTCGTTTCCTCGCAGGGGAGTGTACACTGACCCAGAGCCTCCAGAGGAGCTGCAGTCTCTCCAGCCACAAAGGCCTGTAGCCGAGTCCATGACGGCCTGTTGCATGGAGGGCTTCTATGGGAGAGGGCCATGCTTCCCTGGCAGGGGCTCCTTCTCACACTGCTTTCCGTGGGGAAACACTGTGTGCCAGGGGTCTCCTGTGTGCACAAAATCTCTCCCCAGTGCCTGAGGTGCAGGGAATCCTCTTTGGACACAGAGCAGTGTTCTAGCCAGACCTCCCATGCTGGGAGAGCCTCCACTTCCCCAGCTGTCCAACTGCCTCAGGAACACACTTCTAGGGAGTGTGGGTCTGGCAGGCAGAACGGCCCGAGTGAGGAGCTCGGGCCTTCGGCTGTGCACAGCTTTCCCACTGCCAAGCCTTGGAGGAGTTCGTGGAGGCTGGGGCCTGCAGCGTTTTCCATCGGAGAGCACTGGGTGCCCAAAGCCTCCCCTTTGGCTTGCGAGCCCCTTCCCACCCACACGCCCCTGGCACCCACTCTGTTGCCAGAGGGAAGTCCTAAGCAGGACTCTCGAGCTTGTGCATCCAGAGTGCCTCCTGCTTGGAAATGGCCTCAGGAACTCCTTGGGAGTGAGGCTGCTCCCATGCTTGTCAGCCAGCAGATGGTGCCATCGCTCCACCAAAAAACTCTCTGCTTTGCCTTCAGCCAAGGCTCGCCCTGCTGAGCTCTCTCTGCCTCAAGCAGAGACTCCAGGGTGCGTCCAGCCTACAGAAAGCAGAGTGCCTTTGCCTGAGCACTGCTATGCTGGGGCAGCACCCTGAAGGCCTCCTAGGGCCTTCTCTGCCCTAACCCAGGCGTGCCATTCGGCCCATGCGGGGAGCAACGTTCATCCTTGGCAGTGCTCAGCGTGTGGGCTGTGTGTGGTTTCATGGCTGGGAAAGGGCAGATCCTGAAGCTGGGTGCCCTCCTGTGATTGGGGCCTGGCGGGCAGGGCCGGCATTCCCTGGTTGGGATGGAGGAGATCTGGGGCCTTCAAGCTGCATGCACATCCCCTGTCTGGCTGCCCCTCTTGCTTCTTCTCTGCTGCCAAGCCTCTCACACCACACGTGCGTCTCATTGGAAGGAGCAGGCTGCTTGCCATTCTTGGGCAGGGAATCATCCCACACGGCCTCGTTTCCTCGAAGGGGAGTGCACACTGACCCAGAGCCTCCAGAGGAGCTGTAGGCTCTCCAGCCACAAAGGCCTGTAGCTGAGTCCATGACAGCCTGCTGCATGGAGGGCTTCTATGGGAGAGTGCCCTGCTTCCCTGGCAGGGGCTCCTTCTCACACTGCTTTCCGTGGGGAAACACTGCGTGTGCCAGGGGTCTCCTGTGTGCACAAAATCTCTCCCCAGTGCCTGAGGTGCAGGGAATCCTCTTTGGACACAGAGCAGTGTTCTAGCCAGACCTCCCATGCTGGGAGAGCCTCCACTTCCCCAGCTGTCCAACTGCCTCAGGAACACACTTCTAGGGAGTGTGGGTCTGGCAGGCAGAACGGCCCGAGTGAGGAGCTCGGGCCTTCGGCTGTGGACAGCTTTCCCACTGCCAAGCCTTGGAGGAGTTCGTGGAGGCTGGGGCCTGCAGCGTTTTCCATCAGAGAGCACTGGGTGCCCAAAGCCTCCCCTGTGGCTTGCGAGCCCCTTCCCACCCACACGCCCTTGGCACCCACTCTGTTGCCAGAGGGAAGTCCTAAGCAGGACTCTCGAGCTTGTGCAGCCAGAGTGCCTCCTGCTTGGAAGTGGCCTCTGGAACTCATTTGGAGGGAGGCTTCTCCCATGCTTGTCAGCCAGCACATGGTGCCATCGCTCCACCAGGGAACACTCTGCTTTGCCTTCAGCCATGGCTCGCCCTGCTGAGCTCTCTCTGCCTCAAGCAGAAACCCCAGTGTGCGTCCAGCCTCCAGAAAGCAGAGTGCCTTTGCCTGAGCACTGCTTTGCTGGGGCAGCACCCTGAAGGCCTCCTAGGGCCTTCTCTGCCCTAACCCAGGCGTGCCATTCGGCCCATGCGGGGAGCAACGTTCACCCTTGGCAGGGCTCAGCGTGTGGGCTGTGTGTGGTTTCATGGCTGGGAAAGGGCAGATCCTGAAGCTGGGTGCCCTCCTGTGAATGGGGCCTGGCGGGCAGAGCCGGCATTCCCGGGTGGGGATGGAGGAGATCTGGGGCCTTCAAGCTGCATGCACATCCCCTGTCTGGCTGCCCCTCTTGCTTCTTCTCTGCTGCCAAGCCTCTCACACCACACGTGCGTCTCATTGGAAGGAGCAGGCTGCTAGCCAGTCTTGGGCAGGGAATCATCCCACACGCCTCGTTTCCTCGCAGGGGAGTGTACACTGACCCAGAGCCTCCAGAGGAGCTGCAGTCTCTCCAGCCACAAAGGCCTGTAGCCGAGTCCATGACGGCCTGTTGCATGGAGGGCTTCTATGGGAGAGGGCCATGCTTCCCTGGCAGGGGCTCCTTCTCACACTGCTTTCCGTGGGGAAACACTGTGTGCCAGGGGTCTCCTGTGTGCACAAAATCTCTCCCCAGTGCCTGAGGTGCAGGGAATCCTCTTTGGACACAGAGCAGTGTTCTAGCCAGACCTCCCATGCTGGGAGAGCCTCCACTTCCCCAGCTGTCCAACTGCCTCAGGAACACACTTCTAGGGAGTGTGGGTCTGGCAGGCAGAACGGCCCGAGTGAGGAGCTCGGGCCTTCGGCTGTGCACAGCTTTCCCACTGCCAAGCCTTGGAGGAGTTCGTGGAGGCTGGGGCCTGCAGCGTTTTCCATCGGAGAGCACTGGGTGCCCAAAGCCTCCCCTTTGGCTTTCGAGCCCCTTCCCACCCACACGCCCCTGGCACCCACTCTGTTGCCAGAGGGAAGTCCTAAGCAGGACTCTCGAGCTTGTGCATCCAGAGTGCCTCCTGCTTGGAAATGGCCTCAGGAACTCCTTGGGAGTGAGGCTGCTCCCATGCTTGTCAGCCAGCAGATGGTGCCATCGCTCCACCAAAAAACTCTCTGCTTTGCCTTCAGCCAAGGCTCGCCCTGCTGAGCTCTCTCTGCCTCAAGCAGAGACTCCAGGGTGCGTCCAGCCTACAGAAAGCAGAGTGCCTTTGCCTGAGCACTGCTATGCTGGGGCAGCACCCTGAAGGCCTCCTAGGGCCTTCTCTGCCCTAACCCAGGCGTGCCATTCGGCCCATGCGGGGAGCAACGTTCATCCTTGGCAGTGCTCAGCGTGTGGGCTGTGTGTGGTTTCATGGCTGGGAAAGGGCAGATCCTGAAGCTGGGTGCCCTCCTGTGATTGGGGCCTGGCGGGCAGGGCCGGCATTCCCTGGTTGGGATGGAGGAGATCTGGGGCCTTCAAGCTGCATGCACATCCCCTGTCTGGCTGCCCCTCTTGCTTCTTCTCTGCTGCCAAGCCTCTCACACCACACGTGCGTCTCATTGGAAGGAGCAGGCTGCTTGCCATTCTTGGGCAGGGAATCATCCCACACGGCCTCGTTTCCTCGAAGGGGAGTGCACACTGACCCAGAGCCTCCAGAGGAGCTGTAGGCTCTCCAGCCACAAAGGCCTGTAGCTGAGTCCATGACAGCCTGCTGCATGGAGGGCTTCTATGGGAGAGTGCCCTGCTTCCCTGGCAGGGGCTCCTTCTCACACTGCTTTCCGTGGGGAAACACTGCGTGTGCCAGGGGTCTCCTGTGTGCACAAAATCTCTCCCCAGTGCCTGAGGTGCAGGGAATCCTCTTTGGACACAGAGCAGTGTTCTAGCCAGACCTCCCATGCTGGGAGAGCCTCCACTTCCCCAGCTGTCCAACTGCCTCAGGAACACACTTCTAGGGAGTGTGGGTCTGGCAGGCAGAACGGCCCGAGTGAGGAGCTCGGGCCTTCGGCTGTGGACAGCTTTCCCACTGCCAAGCCTTGGAGGAGTTCGTGGAGGCTGGGGCCTGCAGCGTTTTCCATCAGAGAGCACTGGGTGCCCAAAGCCTCCCCTGTGGCTTGCGAGCCCCTTCCCACCCACACGCCCTTGGCACCCACTCTGTTGCCAGAGGGAAGTCCTAAGCAGGACTCTCGAGCTTGTGCAGCCAGAGTGCCTCCTGCTTGGAAGTGGCCTCTGGAACTCATTTGGAGGGAGGCTTCTCCCATGCTTGTCAGCCAGCACATGGTGCCATCGCTCCACCAGGGAACACTCTGCTTTGCCTTCAGCCATGGCTCGCCCTGCTGAGCTCTCTCTGCCTCAAGCAGAAACCCCAGTGTGCGTCCAGCCTCCAGAAAGCAGAGTGCCTTTGCCTGAGCACTGCTTTGCTGGGGCAGCACCCTGAAGGCCTCCTAGGGCCTTCTCTGCCCTAACCCAGGCGTGCCATTCGGCCCATGCGGGGAGCAACGTTCACCCTTGGCAGGGCTCAGCGTGTGGGCTGTGTGTGGTTTCATGGCTGGGAAAGGGCAGATCCTGAAGCTGGGTGCCCTCCTGTGAATGGGGCCTGGCGGGCAGAGCCGGCATTCCCGGGTGGGGATGGAGGAGATCTGGGGCCTTCAAGCTGCATGCACATCCCCTGTCTGGCTGCCCCTCTTGCTTCTTCTCTGCTGCCAAGCCTCTCACACCACACGTGCGTCTCATTGGAAGGAGCAGGCTGCTAGCCAGTCTTGGGCAGGGAATCATCCCACATGCCTCGTTTCCTCGCAGGGCAGTGCACACTGACCCAGAGCCTCCAGAGGAGCTGCAGTCTCTCCAGCCACAAAGGCCTGTAGCCGAGTCCATGACGGCCTGTTGCATGGAGGGCTTCTATGGCAGAGGGCCATGCTTCCCTGGCAGGGGCTCCTTCTCACACTGCTTTCCTTGGGGAAACACTGTGTGCCAGGGGTCTCCTGTGTGCACAAAATCTCTCCCCAGTGCCGGAGGTGCAGGGAATCCTCTTTGGACACAGAGCAGTGTTCTAGCCAGACCTCCCATGCTGGGAGAGCCTCCACTTCCCCAGCTGTCCAACTGCCTCAGGAACACACTTCTAGGGAGTGTGGGTCTGGCAGGCAGAACGGCCCGAGTGAGGAGCTCGGGCCTTCGGCTGTGCACAGCTTTCCCACTGCCAAGCCTTGGAGGAGTTCGTGGAGGCTGGGGCCTGCAGCGTTTTCCATCAGAGAGCACTAGGTGCCCAAAGCCTCCCCTGTGGCTTGCGAGCCCCTTCCCACCCACACGCCCTTGGCACCCACTCTGTTGCCAGAGGGAAGTCCTAAGCAGGACTCTGGAGCTTGTGCATCCAGAGTGCCTCCTGCTTGGAAATGGCCTCAGGAACTCCTTGGGAGTGAGGCTGCTCCCATGCTTGTCAGCCAGCAGATGGTGCCATCGCTCCACCAAAAAACTCTCTGCTTTGCCTTCAGCCAAGGCTCGCCCTGCTGAGCTCTCTCTGCCTCAAGCAGAGACTCCAGGGTGCGTCCAGCCTACAGAAAGCAGAGTGCCTTTGCCTGAGCACTGCTATGCTGGGGCAGCACCCTGAAGGCCTCCTAGGGCCTTCTCTGCCCTAACCCAGGCGTGCCATTCGGCCCATGCGGGGAGCAACGTTCACCCTTGGCAGGGCTCAGCGTGTGGGCTGTGTGTGGTTTCATGGCTGGGAAAGGGCAGATCCTGAAGCTGGGTGCCCTCCTGTGATTGGGGCCTGGCGGGCAGGGCCGGCATTCCCTGGTTGGGATGGAGGAGATCTGGGGCCTTCAAGCTGCATGCACATCCCCTGTCTGGCTGCCCCTCTTGCTTCTTCTCTGCTGCCAAGCCTCTCACACCACACGTGCGTCTCATTGGAAGGAGCAGGCTGCTTGCCATTCTTGGGCAGGGAATCATCCCACACGGCCTCGTTTCCTCGAAGGGGAGTGCACACTGACCCAGAGCCTCCAGAGGAGCTGCAGGCTCTCCAGCCACAAAGGCCTGTAGCTGAGTCCATGACAGCCTGCTGCATGGAGGGCTTCTATGGGAGAGTGCGCTGCTTCCCTGGCAGGGGCTCCTTCTCACACTGCTTTCCGTGGGGAAACACTGCGTGTGCCAGGGGTCTCCTGTGTGCACAAAATCTCTCCCCAGTGCCTGAGGTGCAGGGAATCCTCTTTGGACACAGAGCAGTGTTCTAGCCAGACCTCCCATGCTGGGAGAGCCTCCACTTCCCCAGCTGTCCAACTGCCTCAGGAACACACTTCTAGGGAGTGTGGGTCTGGCAGGCAGAACGGCCCGAGTGAGGAGCTCGGGCCTTCGGCTGTGCACAGCTTTCCCACTGCCAAGCCTTGGAGGAGTTCGTGGAGGCTGGGGCCTGCAGCGTTTTCCATCGGAGAGCACTGGGTGCCCAAAGCCTCCCCTGTGGCTTGCGAGCCCCTTCCCACCCACACGCCCCTGGCACCCACTCTGTTGCCAGAGGGAAGTCCTAAGCAGGACTCTCGAGCTTGTGCAGCCAGAGTGCCTCCTGCTTGGAAATGGCCTCAGGAACTCCTTGGGAGTGAGGCTGCTCCCATGCTTGTCAGCCAGCAGATGGTGCCATCGCTCCACCAAAAAACTCTCTGCTTTGCCTTCAGCCAAGGCTCGCCCTGCTGAGCTCTCTCTGCCTCAAGCAGAGACTCCAGGGTGCGTCCAGCCTACAGAAAGCAGAGTGCCTTTGCCTGAGCACTGCTATGCTGGGGCAGCACCCTGAAGGCCTCCTAGGGCCTTCACTGCCCTAACCCAGGCGTGCCATTCGGCCCATGCGGGGAGCAACGTTCACCCTTGGCAGGGCTCAGCGTGTGGGCTGTGTGTGGTTTCATGGCTGGGAAAGGGCAGATCCTGAAGCTGGGTGCCCTCCTGTGATTGGGGCCTGGCGGGCAGGGCCGGCATTCCCTGGTTGGGATGGAGGAGATCTGGGGCCTTCAAGCTGCATGCACATCCCCTGTCTGGCTGCCCCTCTTGCTTCTTCTCTGCTGCCAAGCCTCTCACACCACACGTGCGTCTCATTGGAAGGAGCAGGCTGCTTGCCATTCTTGGGCAGGGAATCATCCCACACGGCCTCGTTTCCTCGAAGGGGAGTGCACACTGACCCAGAGCCTCCAGACGAGCTGTAGGCTCTCCAGCCACAAAGGCCTGTAGCTGAGTCCATGACAGCCTGCTGCATGGAGGGCTTCTATGGGAGAGTGCCCTGCTTCCCTGGCAGGGGCTCCTTCTCACACTGCTTTCCGTGGGGAAACACTGCGTGTGCCAGGGGTCTCCTGTGTGCACAAAATCTCTCCCCAGTGCCTGAGGTGCAGGGAATCCTCTTTGGACACAGAGCAGTGTTCTAGGCAGACCTCCCATGCTGGGAGAGCCTCCACTTCCCCAGCTGTCCAACTGCCTCAGGAACACACTTCTAGGGAGTGTGGGTCTGGCAGGCAGAACGGCCCGAGTGAGGAGCTCGGGCCTTCGGCTGTGGACAGCTTTCCCACTGCCAAGCCTTGGAGGAGTTCGTGGAGGCTGGGGCCTGCAGCGTTTTCCATCAGAGAGCACTGGGTGCCCAAAGCCTCCCCTGTGGCTTGCGAGCCCCTTCCCACCCACACGCCCTTGGCACCCACTCTGTTGCCAGAGGGAAGTCCTAAGCAGGACTCTCGAGCTTGTGCAGCCAGAGTGCCTCCTGCTTGGAAGTGGCCTCTGGAACTCATTTGGAGGGAGGCTTCTCCCATGCTTGTCAGCCAGCACATGGTGCCATCGCTCCACCAGGGAACACTCTGCTTTGCCTTCAGCCATGGCTCGCCCTGCTGAGCTCTCTCTGCCTCAAGCAGAAACCCCAGTGTGCGTCCAGCCTCCAGAAAGCAGAGTGCCTTTGCCTGAGCACTGCTTTGCTGGGGCAGCACCCTGAAGGCCTCCTAGGGCCTTCTCTGCCCTAACCCAGGCGTGCCATTCGGCCCATGCGGGGAGCAACGTTCACCCTTGGCAGGGCTCAGCGTGTGGGCTGTGTGTGGTTTCATGGCTGGGAAAGGGCAGATCCTGAAGCTGGGTGCCCTCCTGTGAATGGGGCCTGGCGGGCAGAGCCGGCATTCCCGGGTGGGGATGGAGGAGATCTGGGGCCTTCAAGCTGCATGCACATCCCCTGTCTGGCTGCCCCTCTTGCTTCTTCTCTGCTGCCAAGCCTCTCACACCACACGTGCGTCTCATTGGAAGGAGCAGGCTGCTAGCCAGTCTTGGGCAGGGAATCATCCCACATGCCTCGTTTCCTCGCAGGGCAGTGCACACTGACCCAGAGCCTCCAGAGGAGCTGCAGTCTCTCCAGCCACAAAGGCCTGTAGCCGAGTCCATGACGGCCTGTTGCATGGAGGGCTTCTATGGCAGAGGGCCATGCTTCCCTGGCAGGGGCTCCTTCTCACACTGCTTTCCTTGGGGAAACACTGTGTGCCAGGGGTCTCCTGTGTGCACAAAATCTCTCCCCAGTGCCGGAGGTGCAGGGAATCCTCTTTGGACACAGAGCAGTGTTCTAGCCAGACCTCCCATGCTGGGAGAGCCTCCACTTCCCCAGCTGTCCAACTGCCTCAGGAACACACTTCTAGGGAGTGTGGGTCTGGCAGGCAGAACGGCCCGAGTGAGGAGCTCGGGCCTTCGGCTGTGCACAGCTTTCCCACTGCCAAGCCTTGGAGGAGTTCGTGGAGGCTGGGGCCTGCAGCGTTTTCCATCAGAGAGCACTAGGTGCCCAAAGCCTCCCCTGTGGCTTGCGAGCCCCTTCCCACCCACACGCCCTTGGCACCCACTCTGTTGCCAGAGGGAAGTCCTAAGCAGGACTCTGGAGCTTGTGCATCCAGAGTGCCTCCTGCTTGGAAATGGCCTCAGGAACTCCTTGGGAGTGAGGCTGCTCCCATGCTTGTCAGCCAGCAGATGGTGCCATCGCTCCACCAAAAAACTCTCTGCTTTGCCTTCAGCCAAGGCTCGCCCTGCTGAGCTCTCTCTGCCTCAAGCAGAGACTCCAGGGTGCGTCCAGCCTACAGAAAGCAGAGTGCCTTTGCCTGAGCACTGCTATGCTGGGGCAGCACCCTGAAGGCCTCCTAGGGCCTTCTCTGCCCTAACCCAGGCGTGCCATTCGGCCCATGCGGGGAGCAACGTTCACCCTTGGCAGGGCTCAGCGTGTGGGCTGTGTGTGGTTTCATGGCTGGGAAAGGGCAGATCCTGAAGCTGGGTGCCCTCCTGTGATTGGGGCCTGGCGGGCAGGGCCGGCATTCCCTGGTTGGGATGGAGGAGATCTGGGGCCTTCAAGCTGCATGCACATCCCCTGTCTGGCTGCCCCTCTTGCTTCTTCTCTGCTGCCAAGCCTCTCACACCACACGTGCGTCTCATTGGAAGGAGCAGGCTGCTTGCCATTCTTGGGCAGGGAATCATCCCACACGGCCTCGTTTCCTCGAAGGGGAGTGCACACTGACCCAGAGCCTCCAGAGGAGCTGCAGGCTCTCCAGCCACAAAGGCCTGTAGCTGAGTCCATGACAGCCTGCTGCATGGAGGGCTTCTATGGGAGAGTGCGCTGCTTCCCTGGCAGGGGCTCCTTCTCACACTGCTTTCCGTGGGGAAACACTGCGTGTGCCAGGGGTCTCCTGTGTGCACAAAATCTCTCCCCAGTGCCTGAGGTGCAGGGAATCCTCTTTGGACACAGAGCAGTGTTCTAGCCAGACCTCCCATGCTGGGAGAGCCTCCACTTCCCCAGCTGTCCAACTGCCTCAGGAACACACTTCTAGGGAGTGTGGGTCTGGCAGGCAGAACGGCCCGAGTGAGGAGCTCGGGCCTTCGGCTGTGCACAGCTTTCCCACTGCCAAGCCTTGGAGGAGTTCGTGGAGGCTGGGGCCTGCAGCGTTTTCCATCGGAGAGCACTGGGTGCCCAAAGCCTCCCCTGTGGCTTGCGAGCCCCTTCCCACCCACACGCCCCTGGCACCCACTCTGTTGCCAGAGGGAAGTCCTAAGCAGGACTCTCGAGCTTGTGCAGCCAGAGTGCCTCCTGCTTGGAAATGGCCTCAGGAACTCCTTGGGAGTGAGGCTGCTCCCATGCTTGTCAGCCAGCAGATGGTGCCATCGCTCCACCAAAAAACTCTCTGCTTTGCCTTCAGCCAAGGCTCGCCCTGCTGAGCTCTCTCTGCCTCAAGCAGAGACTCCAGGGTGCGTCCAGCCTACAGAAAGCAGAGTGCCTTTGCCTGAGCACTGCTATGCTGGGGCAGCACCCTGAAGGCCTCCTAGGGCCTTCACTGCCCTAACCCAGGCGTGCCATTCGGCCCATGCGGGGAGCAACGTTCACCCTTGGCAGGGCTCAGCGTGTGGGCTGTGTGTGGTTTCATGGCTGGGAAAGGGCAGATCCTGAAGCTGGGTGCCCTCCTGTGATTGGGGCCTGGCGGGCAGGGCCGGCATTCCCTGGTTGGGATGGAGGAGATCTGGGGCCTTCAAGCTGCATGCACATCCCCTGTCTGGCTGCCCCTCTTGCTTCTTCTCTGCTGCCAAGCCTCTCACACCACACGTGCGTCTCATTGGAAGGAGCAGGCTGCTTGCCATTCTTGGGCAGGGAATCATCCCACACGGCCTCGTTTCCTCGAAGGGGAGTGCACACTGACCCAGAGCCTCCAGACGAGCTGTAGGCTCTCCAGCCACAAAGGCCTGTAGCTGAGTCCATGACAGCCTGCTGCATGGAGGGCTTCTATGGGAGAGTGCCCTGCTTCCCTGGCAGGGGCTCCTTCTCACACTGCTTTCCGTGGGGAAACACTGCGTGTGCCAGGGGTCTCCTGTGTGCACAAAATCTCTCCCCAGTGCCTGAGGTGCAGGGAATCCTCTTTGGACACAGAGCAGTGTTCTAGGCAGACCTCCCATGCTGGGAGAGCCTCCACTTCCCCAGCTGTCCAACTGCCTCAGGAACACACTTCTAGGGAGTGTGGGTCTGGCAGGCAGAACGGCCCGAGTGAGGAGCTCGGGCCTTCGGCTGTGGACAGCTTTCCCACTGCCAAGCCTTGGAGGAGTTCGTGGAGGCTGGGGCCTGCAGCGTTTTCCATCAGAGAGCACTGGGTGCCCAAAGCCTCCCCTGTGGCTTGCGAGCCCCTTCCCACCCACACGCCCTTGGCACCCACTCTGTTGCCAGAGGGAAGTCCTAAGCAGGACTCTCGAGCTTGTGCAGCCAGAGTGCCTCCTGCTTGGAAGTGGCCTCTGGAACTCATTTGGAGGGAGGCTTCTCCCATGCTTGTCAGCCAGCACATGGTGCCATCGCTCCACCAGGGAACACTCGGCTTTGCCTTTAGCCATGGCTCGCCCTGCTGAGCTCTCTCTGCCTCAAGCAGAAACCCCAGTGTGCGTCCAGCCTCCAGAAAGCAGAGTGCCTTTGCCTGAGCACTGCTTTGCTGGGGCAGCACCCTGAAGGCCTCCTAGGGCCTTCACTGCCCTAACCCAGGCGTGCCATTCGGCCCATGCGGGGAGCAACGTTCACCCTTGGTAGGGCTCAGCGTGTGGGCTGTGTGTGGTTTCATGGCTGGGAAAGGGCAGATCCTGAAGCTGGGTGCCCTCCTGTGAATGGGGCCTGGCGGGCAGAGCCGGCATTGCCGGGTGGGGATGGAGGAGATCTGGGGCCTTCAAGCTGCATGCACATCCCCTGTCTGGCTGCCCCTCTTGCTTCTTCTCTGCTGCCAAGCCTCTCACACCACACGTGCGTCTCACTGGAAGGTGCAGGCTGCTTGCCATTCTTGGGCAGGGAATCATCCCACACGCCTCGTTTCCTCGCAGGGGAGTGTACACTGACCCAGAGCCTCCAGAGGAGCTGCAGTCTCTCCAGCCACAAAGGCCTGTAGCCGAGTCCATGACGGCCTGTTGCATGGAGGGCTTCTATGGGAGAGGGCCATGCTTCCCTGGCAGGGGCTCCTTCTCACACTGCTTTCCGTGGGGAAACACTGTGTGCCAGGGGTCTCCTGTGTGCACAAAATCTCTCCCCAGTGCCTGAGGTGCAGGGAATCCTCTTTGGACACAGAGCAGTGTTCTAGCCAGACCTCCCATGCTGGGAGAGCCTCCACTTCCCCAGCTGTCCAACTGCCTCAGGAACACACTTCTAGGGAGTGTGGGTCTGGCAGGCAGAACGGCCCGAGTGAGGAGCTCGGGCCTTCGGCTGTGCACAGCTTTCCCACTGCCAAGCCTTGGAGGAGTTCGTGGAGGCTGGGGCCTGCAGCGTTTTCCATCGGAGAGCACTGGGTGCCCAAAGCCTCCCCTTTGGCTTGCGAGCCCCTTCCCACCCACACGCCCCTGGCACCCACTCTGTTGCCAGAGGGAAGTCCTAAGCAGGACTCTCGAGCTTGTGCATCCAGAGTGCCTCCTGCTTGGAAATGGCCTCAGGAACTCCTTGGGAGTGAGGCTGCTCCCATGCTTGTCAGCCAGCAGATGGTGCCATCGCTCCACCAAAAAACTCTCTGCTTTGCCTTCAGCCAAGGCTCGCCCTGCTGAGCTCTCTCTGCCTCAAGCAGAGACTCCAGGGTGCGTCCAGCCTACAGAAAGCAGAGTGCCTTTGCCTGAGCACTGCTATGCTGGGGCAGCACCCTGAAGGCCTCCTAGGGCCTTCTCTGCCCTAACCCAGGCGTGCCATTCGGCCCATGCGGGGAGCAACGTTCATCCTTGGCAGTGCTCAGCGTGTGGGCTGTGTGTGGTTTCATGGCTGGGAAAGGGCAGATCCTGAAGCTGGGTGCCCTCCTGTGATTGGGGCCTGGCGGGCAGGGCCGGCATTCCCTGGTTGGGATGGAGGAGATCTGGGGCCTTCAAGCTGCATGCACATCCCCTGTCTGGCTGCCCCTCTTGCTTCTTCTCTGCTGCCAAGCCTCTCACACCACACGTGCGTCTCATTGGAAGGAGCAGGCTGCTTGCCATTCTTGGGCAGGGAATCATCCCACACGGCCTCGTTTCCTCGAAGGGGAGTGCACACTGACCCAGAGCCTCCAGAGGAGCTGTAGGCTCTCCAGCCACAAAGGCCTGTAGCTGAGTCCATGACAGCCTGCTGCATGGAGGGCTTCTATGGGAGAGTGCCCTGCTTCCCTGGCAGGGGCTCCTTCTCACACTGCTTTCCGTGGGGAAACACTGCGTGTGCCAGGGGTCTCCTGTGTGCACAAAATCTCTCCCCAGTGCCTGAGGTGCAGGGAATCCTCTTTGGACACAGAGCAGTGTTCTAGCCAGACCTCCCATGCTGGGAGAGCCTCCACTTCCCCAGCTGTCCAACTGCCTCAGGAACACACTTCTAGGGAGTGTGGGTCTGGCAGGCAGAACGGCCCGAGTGAGGAGCTCGGGCCTTCGGCTGTGGACAGCTTTCCCACTGCCAAGCCTTGGAGGAGTTCGTGGAGGCTGGGGCCTGCAGCGTTTTCCATCAGAGAGCACTGGGTGCCCAAAGCCTCCCCTGTGGCTTGCGAGCCCCTTCCCACCCACACGCCCTTGGCACCCACTCTGTTGCCAGAGGGAAGTCCTAAGCAGGACTCTCGAGCTTGTGCAGCCAGAGTGCCTCCTGCTTGGAAGTGGCCTCTGGAACTCATTTGGAGGGAGGCTTCTCCCATGCTTGTCAGCCAGCACATGGTGCCATCGCTCCACCAGGGAACACTCTGCTTTGCCTTCAGCCATGGCTCGCCCTGCTGAGCTCTCTCTGCCTCAAGCAGAAACCCCAGTGTGCGTCCAGCCTCCAGAAAGCAGAGTGCCTTTGCCTGAGCACTGCTTTGCTGGGGCAGCACCCTGAAGGCCTCCTAGGGCCTTCTCTGCCCTAACCCAGGCGTGCCATTCGGCCCATGCGGGGAGCAACGTTCACCCTTGGCAGGGCTCAGCGTGTGGGCTGTGTGTGGTTTCATGGCTGGGAAAGGGCAGATCCTGAAGCTGGGTGCCCTCCTGTGAATGGGGCCTGGCGGGCAGAGCCGGCATTCCCGGGTGGGGATGGAGGAGATCTGGGGCCTTCAAGCTGCATGCACATCCCCTGTCTGGCTGCCCCTCTTGCTTCTTCTCTGCTGCCAAGCCTCTCACACCACACGTGCGTCTCATTGGAAGGAGCAGGCTGCTAGCCAGTCTTGGGCAGGGAATCATCCCACACGCCTCGTTTCCTCGCAGGGGAGTGTACACTGACCCAGAGCCTCCAGAGGAGCTGCAGTCTCTCCAGCCACAAAGGCCTGTAGCCGAGTCCATGACGGCCTGTTGCATGGAGGGCTTCTATGGGAGAGGGCCATGCTTCCCTGGCAGGGGCTCCTTCTCACACTGCTTTCCGTGGGGAAACACTGTGTGCCAGGGGTCTCCTGTGTGCACAAAATCTCTCCCCAGTGCCTGAGGTGCAGGGAATCCTCTTTGGACACAGAGCAGTGTTCTAGCCAGACCTCCCATGCTGGGAGAGCCTCCACTTCCCCAGCTGTCCAACTGCCTCAGGAACACACTTCTAGGGAGTGTGGGTCTGGCAGGCAGAACGGCCCGAGTGAGGAGCTCGGGCCTTCGGCTGTGCACAGCTTTCCCACTGCCAAGCCTTGGAGGAGTTCGTGGAGGCTGGGGCCTGCAGCGTTTTCCATCGGAGAGCACTGGGTGCCCAAAGCCTCCCCTTTGGCTTTCGAGCCCCTTCCCACCCACACGCCCCTGGCACCCACTCTGTTGCCAGAGGGAAGTCCTAAGCAGGACTCTCGAGCTTGTGCATCCAGAGTGCCTCCTGCTTGGAAATGGCCTCAGGAACTCCTTGGGAGTGAGGCTGCTCCCATGCTTGTCAGCCAGCAGATGGTGCCATCGCTCCACCAAAAAACTCTCTGCTTTGCCTTCAGCCAAGGCTCGCCCTGCTGAGCTCTCTCTGCCTCAAGCAGAGACTCCAGGGTGCGTCCAGCCTACAGAAAGCAGAGTGCCTTTGCCTGAGCACTGCTATGCTGGGGCAGCACCCTGAAGGCCTCCTAGGGCCTTCTCTGCCCTAACCCAGGCGTGCCATTCGGCCCATGCGGGGAGCAACGTTCATCCTTGGCAGTGCTCAGCGTGTGGGCTGTGTGTGGTTTCATGGCTGGGAAAGGGCAGATCCTGAAGCTGGGTGCCCTCCTGTGATTGGGGCCTGGCGGGCAGGGCCGGCATTCCCTGGTTGGGATGGAGGAGATCTGGGGCCTTCAAGCTGCATGCACATCCCCTGTCTGGCTGCCCCTCTTGCTTCTTCTCTGCTGCCAAGCCTCTCACACCACACGTGCGTCTCATTGGAAGGAGCAGGCTGCTTGCCATTCTTGGGCAGGGAATCATCCCACACGGCCTCGTTTCCTCGAAGGGGAGTGCACACTGACCCAGAGCCTCCAGAGGAGCTGTAGGCTCTCCAGCCACAAAGGCCTGTAGCTGAGTCCATGACAGCCTGCTGCATGGAGGGCTTCTATGGGAGAGTGCCCTGCTTCCCTGGCAGGGGCTCCTTCTCACACTGCTTTCCGTGGGGAAACACTGCGTGTGCCAGGGGTCTCCTGTGTGCACAAAATCTCTCCCCAGTGCCTGAGGTGCAGGGAATCCTCTTTGGACACAGAGCAGTGTTCTAGCCAGACCTCCCATGCTGGGAGAGCCTCCACTTCCCCAGCTGTCCAACTGCCTCAGGAACACACTTCTAGGGAGTGTGGGTCTGGCAGGCAGAACGGCCCGAGTGAGGAGCTCGGGCCTTCGGCTGTGGACAGCTTTCCCACTGCCAAGCCTTGGAGGAGTTCGTGGAGGCTGGGGCCTGCAGCGTTTTCCATCAGAGAGCACTGGGTGCCCAAAGCCTCCCCTGTGGCTTGCGAGCCCCTTCCCACCCACACGCCCTTGGCACCCACTCTGTTGCCAGAGGGAAGTCCTAAGCAGGACTCTCGAGCTTGTGCAGCCAGAGTGCCTCCTGCTTGGAAGTGGCCTCTGGAACTCATTTGGAGGGAGGCTTCTCCCATGCTTGTCAGCCAGCACATGGTGCCATCGCTCCACCAGGGAACACTCTGCTTTGCCTTCAGCCATGGCTCGCCCTGCTGAGCTCTCTCTGCCTCAAGCAGAAACCCCAGTGTGCGTCCAGCCTCCAGAAAGCAGAGTGCCTTTGCCTGAGCACTGCTTTGCTGGGGCAGCACCCTGAAGGCCTCCTAGGGCCTTCTCTGCCCTAACCCAGGCGTGCCATTCGGCCCATGCGGGGAGCAACGTTCACCCTTGGCAGGGCTCAGCGTGTGGGCTGTGTGTGGTTTCATGGCTGGGAAAGGGCAGATCCTGAAGCTGGGTGCCCTCCTGTGAATGGGGCCTGGCGGGCAGAGCCGGCATTCCCGGGTGGGGATGGAGGAGATCTGGGGCCTTCAAGCTGCATGCACATCCCCTGTCTGGCTGCCCCTCTTGCTTCTTCTCTGCTGCCAAGCCTCTCACACCACACGTGCGTCTCATTGGAAGGAGCAGGCTGCTAGCCAGTCTTGGGCAGGGAATCATCCCACATGCCTCGTTTCCTCGCAGGGCAGTGCACACTGACCCAGAGCCTCCAGAGGAGCTGCAGTCTCTCCAGCCACAAAGGCCTGTAGCCGAGTCCATGACGGCCTGTTGCATGGAGGGCTTCTATGGCAGAGGGCCATGCTTCCCTGGCAGGGGCTCCTTCTCACACTGCTTTCCTTGGGGAAACACTGTGTGCCAGGGGTCTCCTGTGTGCACAAAATCTCTCCCCAGTGCCGGAGGTGCAGGGAATCCTCTTTGGACACAGAGCAGTGTTCTAGCCAGACCTCCCATGCTGGGAGAGCCTCCACTTCCCCAGCTGTCCAACTGCCTCAGGAACACACTTCTAGGGAGTGTGGGTCTGGCAGGCAGAACGGCCCGAGTGAGGAGCTCGGGCCTTCGGCTGTGCACAGCTTTCCCACTGCCAAGCCTTGGAGGAGTTCGTGGAGGCTGGGGCCTGCAGCGTTTTCCATCAGAGAGCACTAGGTGCCCAAAGCCTCCCCTGTGGCTTGCGAGCCCCTTCCCACCCACACGCCCTTGGCACCCACTCTGTTGCCAGAGGGAAGTCCTAAGCAGGACTCTGGAGCTTGTGCATCCAGAGTGCCTCCTGCTTGGAAATGGCCTCAGGAACTCCTTGGGAGTGAGGCTGCTCCCATGCTTGTCAGCCAGCAGATGGTGCCATCGCTCCACCAAAAAACTCTCTGCTTTGCCTTCAGCCAAGGCTCGCCCTGCTGAGCTCTCTCTGCCTCAAGCAGAGACTCCAGGGTGCGTCCAGCCTACAGAAAGCAGAGTGCCTTTGCCTGAGCACTGCTATGCTGGGGCAGCACCCTGAAGGCCTCCTAGGGCCTTCTCTGCCCTAACCCAGGCGTGCCATTCGGCCCATGCGGGGAGCAACGTTCACCCTTGGCAGGGCTCAGCGTGTGGGCTGTGTGTGGTTTCATGGCTGGGAAAGGGCAGATCCTGAAGCTGGGTGCCCTCCTGTGATTGGGGCCTGGCGGGCAGGGCCGGCATTCCCTGGTTGGGATGGAGGAGATCTGGGGCCTTCAAGCTGCATGCACATCCCCTGTCTGGCTGCCCCTCTTGCTTCTTCTCTGCTGCCAAGCCTCTCACACCACACGTGCGTCTCATTGGAAGGAGCAGGCTGCTTGCCATTCTTGGGCAGGGAATCATCCCACACGGCCTCGTTTCCTCGAAGGGGAGTGCACACTGACCCAGAGCCTCCAGAGGAGCTGCAGGCTCTCCAGCCACAAAGGCCTGTAGCTGAGTCCATGACAGCCTGCTGCATGGAGGGCTTCTATGGGAGAGTGCGCTGCTTCCCTGGCAGGGGCTCCTTCTCACACTGCTTTCCGTGGGGAAACACTGCGTGTGCCAGGGGTCTCCTGTGTGCACAAAATCTCTCCCCAGTGCCTGAGGTGCAGGGAATCCTCTTTGGACACAGAGCAGTGTTCTAGCCAGACCTCCCATGCTGGGAGAGCCTCCACTTCCCCAGCTGTCCAACTGCCTCAGGAACACACTTCTAGGGAGTGTGGGTCTGGCAGGCAGAACGGCCCGAGTGAGGAGCTCGGGCCTTCGGCTGTGCACAGCTTTCCCACTGCCAAGCCTTGGAGGAGTTCGTGGAGGCTGGGGCCTGCAGCGTTTTCCATCGGAGAGCACTGGGTGCCCAAAGCCTCCCCTGTGGCTTGCGAGCCCCTTCCCACCCACACGCCCCTGGCACCCACTCTGTTGCCAGAGGGAAGTCCTAAGCAGGACTCTCGAGCTTGTGCATCCAGAGTGCCTCCTGCTTGGAAATGGCCTCAGGAACTCCTTGGGAGTGAGGCTGCTCCCATGCTTGTCAGCCAGCAGATGGTGCCATCGCTCCACCAAAAAACTCTCTGCTTTGCCTTCAGCCAAGGCTCGCCCTGCTGAGCTCTCTCTGCCTCAAGCAGAGACTCCAGGGTGCGTCCAGCCTACAGAAAGCAGAGTGCCTTTGCCTGAGCACTGCTATGCTGGGGCAGCACCCTGAAGGCCTCCTAGGGCCTTCTCTGCCCTAACCCAGGCGTGCCATTCGGCCCATGCGGGGAGCAACGTTCACCCTTGGCAGGGCTCAGCGTGTGGGCTGTGTGTGGTTTCATGGCTGGGAAAGGGCAGATCCTGAAGCTGGGTGCCCTCCTGTGATTGGGGCCTGGCGGGCAGGGCCGGCATTCCCTGGTTGGGATGGAGGAGATCTGGGGCCTTCAAGCTGCATGCACATCCCCTGTCTGGCTGCCCCTCTTGCTTCTTCTCTGCTGCCAAGCCTCTCACACCACACGTGCGTCTCATTGGAAGGAGCAGGCTGCTTGCCATTCTTGGGCAGGGAATCATCCCACACGGCCTCGTTTCCTCGAAGGGGAGTGCACACTGACCCAGAGCCTCCAGAGGAGCTGTAGGCTCTCCAGCCACAAAGGCCTGTAGCTGAGTCCATGACAGCCTGCTGCATGGAGGGCTTCTATGGGAGAGTGCCCTGCTTCCCTGGCAGGGGCTCCTTCTCACACTGCTTTCCGTGGGGAAACACTGCGTGTGCCAGGGGTCTCCTGTGTGCACAAAATCTCTCCCCAGTGCCTGAGGTGCAGGGAATCCTCTTTGGACACAGAGCAGTGTTCTAGCCAGACCTCCCATGCTGGGAGAGCCTCCACTTCCCCAGCTGTCCAACTGCCTCAGGAACACACTTCTAGGGAGTGTGGGTCTGGCAGGCAGAACGGCCCGAGTGAGGAGCTCGGGCCTTCGGCTGTGGACAGCTTTCCCACTGCCAAGCCTTGGAGGAGTTCGTGGAGGCTGGGGCCTGCAGCGTTTTCCATCAGAGAGCACTGGGTGCCCAAAGCCTCCCCTGTGGCTTGCGAGCCCCTTCCCACCCACACGCCCTTGGCACCCACTCTGTTGCCAGAGGGAAGTCCTAAGCAGGACTCTCGAGCTTGTGCAGCCAGAGTGCCTCCTGCTTGGAAGTGGCCTCTGGAACTCATTTGGAGGGAGGCTTCTCCCATGCTTGTCAGCCAGCACATGGTGCCATCGCTCCACCAGGGAACACTCTGCTTTGCCTTCAGCCATGGCTCGCCCTGCTGAGCTCTCTCTGCCTCAAGCAGAAACCCCAGTGTGCGTCCAGCCTCCAGAAAGCAGAGTGCCTTTGCCTGAGCACTGCTTTGCTGGGGCAGCACCCTGAAGGCCTCCTAGGGCCTTCTCTGCCCTAACCCAGGCGTGCCATTCGGCCCATGCGGGGAGCAACGTTCACCCTTGGCAGGGCTCAGCGTGTGGGCTGTGTGTGGTTTCATGGCTGGGAAAGGGCAGATCCTGAAGCTGGGTGCCCTCCTGTGAATGGGGCCTGGCGGGCAGAGCCGGCATTCCCGGGTGGGGATGGAGGAGATCTGGGGCCTTCAAGCTGCATGCACATCCCCTGTCTGGCTGCCCCTCTTGCTTCTTCTCTGCTGCCAAGCCTCTCACACCACACGTGCGTCTCACTGGAAGGTGCAGGCTGCTTGCCATTCTTGGGCAGGGAATCATCCCACACGCCTCGTTTCCTCGAAGGGGAGTGTACACTGACCCAGAGCCTCCAGAGGAGCTGCAGTCTCTCCAGCCACAAAGGCCTGTAGCCGAGTCCATGACGGCCTGTTGCATGGAGGGCTTCTATGGGAGAGGGCCATGCTTCCCTGGCAGGGGCTCCTTCTCACACTGCTTTCCGTGGGGAAACACTGTGTGCCAGGGGTCTCCTGTGTGCACAAAATCTCTCCCCAGTGCCTGAGGTGCAGGGAATCCTCTTTGGACACAGAGCAGTGTTCTAGCCAGACCTCCCATGCTGGGAGAGCCTCCACTTCCCCAGCTGTCCAACTGCCTCAGGAACACACTTCTAGGGAGTGTGGGTCTGGCAGGCAGAACGGCCCAAGTGAGGAGCTCGGGCCTTCGGCTGTGCACAGCTTTCCCACTGCCAAGCCTTGGAGGAGTTCGTGGAGGCTGGGGCCTGCAGCGTTTTCCATCAGAGAGCACTAGGTGCCCAAAGCCTCCCCTGTGGCTTGCGAGCCCCTTCCCACCCACACGCCCTTGGCACCCACTCTGTTGCCAGAGGGAAGTCCTAAGCAGGACTCTCGAGCTTGTGCAGCCAGAGTGCCTCCTGCTTGGAAATGGCCTCAGGAACTCCTTGGGAGTGAGGCTGCTCCCATGCTTGTCAGCCAGCAGATGGTGCCATCGCTCCACCAAAAAACTCTCTGCTTTGCCTTCAGCCAAGGCTCGCCCTGCTGAGCTCTCTCTGCCTCAAGCAGAGACTCCAGGGTGCGTCCAGCCTACAGAAAGCAGAGTGCCTTTGCCTGAGCACTGCTATGCTGGGGCAGCACCCTGAAGGCCTCCTAGGGCCTTCTCTGCCCTAACCCAGGCGTGCCATTCGGCCCATGCGGGGAGCAACGTTCACCCTTGGCAGGGCTCAGCGTGTGGGCTGTGTGTGGTTTCATGGCTGGGAAAGGGCAGATCCTGAAGCTGGGTGCCCTCCTGTGATTGGGGCCTGGCGGGCAGGGCCGGCATTCCCTGGTTGGGATGGAGGAGATCTGGGGCCTTCAAGCTGCATGCACATCCCCTGTCTGGCTGCCCCTCTTGCTTCTTCTCTGCTGCCAAGCCTCTCACACCACACGTGCGTCTCATTGGAAGGAGCAGGCTGCTTGCCATTCTTGGGCAGGGAATCATCCCACACGGCCTCGTTTCCTCGAAGGGGAGTGCACACTGACCCAGAGCCTCCAGAGGAGCTGCAGGCTCTCCAGCCACAAAGGCCTGTAGCTCAGTCCATGACAGCCTGCTGCATGGAGGGCTTCTATGGGAGAGTGCCCTGCTTCCCTGGCAGGGGCTCCTTCTCACACTGCTTTCCGTGGGGAAACACTGCGTGTACCAGGGGTCTCCTGTGTGCACAAAATCTCTCCCCAGTGCCTGAGGTGCAGGGAATCCTCTTTGGACACAGAGCAGTGTTCTAGCCAGACCTCCCATGCTGGGAGAGCCTCCACTTCCCCAGCTGTCCAACTGCCTCAGGAACACACTTCTAGGGAGTGTGGGTCTGGCAGGCAGAACGGCCCGAGTGAGGAGCTCGGGCCTTCGGCTGTGCACAGCTTTCCCACTGCCAAGCCTTGGAGGAGTTCGTGGAGGCTGGGGCCTGCAGCGTTTTCCATCGGAGAGCACTGGGTGCCCAAAGCCTCCCCTGTGGCTTGCGAGCCCCTTCCCACCCACACGCCCCTGGCACCCACTCTGTTGCCAGAGGGAAGTCCTAAGCAGGACTCTCGAGCTTGTGCAGCCAGAGTGCCTCCTGCTTGGAAATGGCCTCAGGAACTCCTTGGGAGTGAGGCTGCTCCCATGCTTGTCAGCCAGCAGATGGTGCCATCGCTCCACCAAAAAACTCTCTGCTTTGCCTTCAGCCAAGGCTCGCCCTGCTGAGCTCTCTCTGCCTCAAGCAGAGACTCCAGGGTGCGTCCAGCCTACAGAAAGCAGAGTGCCTTTGCCTGAGCACTGCTATGCTGGGGCAGCACCCTGAAGGCCTCCTAGGGCCTTCTCTGCCCTAACCCAGGCGTGCCATTCGGCCCATGCGGGGAGCAACTTTCATCCTTGGCAGTGCTCAGCGTGTGGGCTGTGTGTGGTTTCATGGCTGGGAAAGGGCAGATCCTGAAGCTGGGTGCCCTCCTGTGAATGGGGCCTGGCGGGCAGGGCCGGCATTCCCTGGTTGGGATGGAGGAGATCTGGGGCCTTCAAGCTGCATGCACATCCCCTGTCTGGCTGCCCCTCTTGCTTCTTCTCTGCTGCCAAGCCTCTCACACCACACGTGCGTCTCATTGGAAGGAGCAGGCTGCTTGCCATTCTTGGGCAGGGAATCATCCCACACGGCCTCGTTTCCTCGAAGGGGAGTGCACACTGACCCAGAGCCTCCAGACGAGCTGTAGGCTCTCCAGCCACAAAGGCCTGTAGCTGAGTCCATGACAGCCTGCTGCATGGAGGGCTTCTATGGGAGAGTGCCCTGCTTCCCTGGCAGGGGCTCCTTCTCACACTGCTTTCCGTGGGGAAACACTGCGTGTGCCAGGGGTCTCCTGTGTGCACAAAATCTCTCCCCAGTGCCTGAGGTGCAGGGAATCCTCTTTGGACACAGAGCAGTGTTCTAGCCAGACCTCCCATGCTGGGAGAGCCTCCACTTCCCCAGCTGTCCAACTGCCTCAGGAACACACTTCTAGGGAGTGTGGGTCTGGCAGGCAGAACGGCCCGAGTGAGGAGCTCGGGCCTTCGGCTGTGGACAGCTTTCCCACTGCCAAGCCTTGGAGGAGTTCGTGGAGGCTGGGGCCTGCAGCGTTTTCCATCAGAGAGCACTGGGTGCCCAAAGCCTCCCCTGTGGCTTGCGAGCCCCTTCCCACCCACACGCCCTTGGCACCCACTCTGTTGCCAGAGGGAAGTCCTAAGCAGGACTCTCGAGCTTGTGCAGCCAGAGTGCCTCCTGCTTGGAAGTGGCCTCTGGAACTCATTTGGAGGGAGGCTTCTCCCATGCTTGTCAGCCAGCACATGGTGCCATCGCTCCACCAGGGAACACTCTGCTTTGCCTTCAGCCATGGCTCGCCCTGCTGAGCTCTCTCTGCCTCAAGCAGAAACCCCAGTGTGCGTCCAGCCTCCAGAAAGCAGAGTGCCTTTGCCTGAGCACTGCTTTGCTGGGGCAGCACCCTGAAGGCCTCCTAGGGCCTTCTCTGCCCTAACCCAGGCGTGCCATTCGGCCCATGCGGGGAGCAACGTTCACCCTTGGCAGGGCTCAGCGTGTGGGCTGTGTGTGGTTTCATGGCTGGGAAAGGGCAGATCCTGAAGCTGGGTGCCCTCCTGTGAATGGGGCCTGGCGGGCAGAGCCGGCTTTCCGGTGGGGATGGAGGAGATCTGGGGCCTTCAAGCTGCATGCACATCCCCTGTCTGGCTGCCCCTCTTGCTTCTTCTCTGCTGCCAAGCCTCTCACACCACACGTGCGTCTCACTGGAAGGAGCAGGCTGCTTGCCATTCTTGGGCAGGGAATCATCCCACACGGCCTCGTTTCCTCGAAGGGGAGTGCACACTGACCCAGAGCCTCCAGAGGAGCTGCAGTCTCTCCAGCCACAAAGGCCTGTAGCCGAGTCCATGACGGCCTGTTGCATGGAGGGCTTCTATGGGAGAGGGCCATGCTTCCCTGGCAGGGGCTCCTTCTCACACTGCTTTCCGTGGGGAAACACTGCGTGTGCCAGGGGTCTCCTGTGTGCACAAAATCTCTCCCCAGTGCCTGAGGTGCAGGGAATCCTCTTTGGACACAGAGCAGTGTTCTAGCCAGACCTCCCATGCTGGGAGAGCCTCCACTTCCCCAGCTGTCCAACTGCCTCAGGAACACACTTCTAGGGAGTGTGGGTCTGGCAGGCAGAACGGCCCGAGTGAGGAGCTCGGGCCTTCGGCTGTGGACAGCTTTCCCACTGCCAAGCCTTGGAGGAGTTCGTGGAGGCTGGGGCCTGCAGCGTTTTCCATCAGAGAGCACTGGGTGCCCAAAGCCTCCCCTGTGGCTTGCGAGCCCCTTCCCACCCACAGGCCCTTGGCACCCACTCTGTTGCCAGAGGGAAGTCCTAAGCAGGACTCTCGAGCTTGTGCAGCCAGAGTGCCTCCTGCTTGGAAATGGCCTCAGGAACTCCTTGGGAGTGAGGCTGCTCCCATGCTTGTCAGCCAGCAGATGGTGCCATTGCTCCACCAAAAAACTCTCTGCTTTGCCTTCAGCCAAGGCTCGCCCTGCTGAGCTCTCTCTGCCTCAAGCAGAGACTCCAGGGTGCGTCCAGCCTACAGAAAGCAGAGTGCCTTTGCCTGAGCACTGCTATGCTGGGGCAGCACCCTGAAGGTCTCCTAGGGCCTTCTCTGCCCTAACCCAGGCGTGCCATTCGGCCCATGCGGGGAGCAACGTTCACCCTTGGCAGGGCTCAGCGTGTGGGCTGTGTGTGGTTTCATGGCTGGGAAAGGGCAGATCCTGAAGCTGGGTGCCCTCCTGTGATTGGGGCCTGGCGGGCAGGGCCGGCATTCCCTGGTTGGGATGGAGGAGATCTGGGGCCTTCAAGCTGCATGCACATCCCCTGTCTGGCTGCCCCTCTTGCTTCTTCTCTGCTGCCAAGCCTCTCACACCACACGTGCGTCTCATTGGAAGGAGCAGGCTGCTTGCCATTCTTGGGCAGGGAATCATCCCACACGGCCTCGTTTCCTCGAAGGGGAGTGCACACTGACCCAGAGCCTCCAGAGGAGCTGTAGGCTCTCCAGCCACAAAGGCCTGTAGCTCAGTCCATGACAGCCTGCTGCATGGAGGGCTTCTATGGGAGAGTGCCCTGCTTCCCTGGCAGGGGCTCCTTCTCACACTGCTTTCCGTGGGGAAACACTGCGTGTGCCAGGGGTCTCCTGTGTGCACAAAATCTCTCCCCAGTGCCTGAGGTGCAGGGAATCCTCTTTGGACACAGAGCAGTGTTCTAGGCAGAGCTCCCATGCTGGGAGAGCCTCCACTTCCCCAGCTGTCCAACTGCCTCAGGAACACACTTCTAGGGAGTGTGGGTCTGGCAGGCAGAACGGCCCGAGTGAGGAGCTCGGGCCTTCGGCTGTGGACAGCTTTCCCACTGCCAAGCCTTGGAGGAGTTCGTGGAGGCTGGGGCCTGCAGCGTTTTCCATCAGAGAGCACTGGGTGCCCAAAGCCTCCCCTGTGGCTTGCGAGCCCCTTCCCACCCACACGCCCTTGGCACCCACTCTGTTGCCAGAGGGAAGTCCTAAGCAGGACTCTCGAGCTTGTGCAGCCAGAGTGCCTCCTGCTTGGAAGTGGCCTCTGGAACTCATTTGGAGGGAGGCTTCTCCCATGCTTGTCAGCCAGCACATGGTGCCATCGCTCCACCAGGGAACACTCTGCTTTGCCTTCAGCCATGGCTCGCCCTGCTGAGCTCTCTCTGCCTCAAGCAGAAACCCCAGTGTGCGTCCAGCCTCCAGAAAGCAGAGTGCCTTTGCCTGAGCACTGCTTTGCTGGGGCAGCACCCTGAAGGCCTCCTAGGGCCTTCTCTGCCCTAACCCAGGCGTGCCATTCGGCCCATGCGGGGAGCAACGTTCACCCTTGGCAGGGCTCAGCGTGTGGGCTGTGTGTGGTTTCATGGCTGTGAAAGGGCAGATCCTGAAGCTGGGTGCCCTCCTGTGAATGGGGCCTGGCAGGCAGAGCCGGCTTTCCGGTGGGGATGGAGGAGATCTGGGGCCTTCAAGCTGCATGCACATCCCCTGTCTGGCTGCCCCTCTTGCTTCTTCTCTGCTGCCAAGCCTCTCACACCACACGTGCGTCTCACTGGAAGGAGCAGACTGCTAGCCAGTCTTGGGATGGGAATCATCCCACACGCCTCGTTTCCTCGCAGGGCAGTGCACACTGACCCAGAGCCTCCAGAGGAGCTGCAGTCTCTCCAGCCACAAAGGCCTGTAGCCGAGTCCATGACGGCCTGTTGCATGGAGGGCTTCTATGGGAGAGGGCCATGCTTCCCTGGCAGGGGCTCCTTCTCACACTGCTTTCCATGGGGAAACACTGCATGTGCCAGGGGTCTCCTGTGTGCACAAAATCTCTCCCCAGTGCCGGAGGTGCAGGGAATCCTCTTCGGACACAGAGCAATGTTCTAGGCAGAGCTCCCATGCTGGGAGAGCCGCCACTGCCCCGACTGTCCAACTGCCTCAGGAACACACTTCTAGGGAGTGTGGGTCTGGCAGGCAGAACGGCCCGAGTGAGGAGCTCGGGCCTTCGGCTGTGGACAGCTTTCCCACTGCCAAGCCTTGGAGGAGTTCGTGGAGGCTGGGGCCTGCAGCGTTTTCCATCGGAGAGCACTGGGTGCCCAAAGCCTCCCCTGTGGCTTGCGAGCCCCTTCCCACCCACAGGCCCTTGGCACCCACTCTGTTACCAGAGGGAAATCCTAAGCAGGACTCTCGAGCTTGTGCAGCCAGAGTGCCTCCTGCTTGGAAATGGCCTCAGGAACTCCTTGGGAGTCAGGCTGCTCCCATGCTTGTCAGCCAGCAGATGGTGCCATCGCTCCACCAAAAAACTCTCTGCTTTGCCTTCAGCCAAGGCTCGCCCTGCTGAGCTCTCTCTGCCTCAAGCAGAGACTCCAGGGTGCGTCCAGGCTACAGAAAGCAGAGTGCCTTTGCCTGAGCACTGCTACGCTGGGGCAGCACCCTGAAGGCCTCCTAGGGCCTTCTCTGCCCTAACCCAGGCGTGCCATTCGGCCCATGCGGGGAGCAACGTTCACCCTTGGTAGGGCTCAGCGTGTGGGCTGTGTGTGGTTTCATGGCTGGGAAAGGGCAGATCCTGAAGCTGGGTGCCCTCCTGTGAATGGGGCCTGGCGGGCAGAGCAGGCATTCCCTGGTTGGGATGGAGGAGATCTGGGGCCTTCAAGCTGCATGCACATCCCCTGTCTGGCTGCCCCTCTTGCTTCTTCTCTGCTGCCAAGCCTCTCACACCACACGTGCGTCTCATTGGAAGGAGCAGGCTGCTTGCCATTCTTGGGCAGGGAATCATCCCACACGGCCTCGTTTCCTCGAAGGGGAGTGCACACTGACCCAGAGCCTCCAGACGAGCTGTAGGCTCTCCAGCCACAAAGGCCTGTAGCTGAGTCCATGACAGCCTGCTGCATGGAGGGCTTCTATGGGAGAGTGCCCTGCTTCCCTGGCAGGGGCTCCTTCTCACACTGCTTTCCGTGGGGAAACACTGCGTGTGCCAGGGGTCTCCTGTGTGCACAAAATCTCTCCCCAGTGCCTGAGGTGCAGGGAATCCTCTTCGGACACAGAGCAATGTTCTAGGCAGAGCTCCCATGCTGGGAGAGCCTCCACTTCCCCAGCTGTCCAACTGCCTCAGGAACACACTTCTAGGGAGTGTGGGTCTGGCAGGCAGAACGGACCGAGTGAGGAGCTCGGGCCTTCGGCTGTGGACAGCTTTCCCACTGCCAAGCCTTGGAGGAGTTCGTGGAGGCTGGGGCCTGCAGCGTTTTCCATCAGAGAGCACTGGGTGCCCAAAGCCTCCCCTGTGGCTTGCGAGCCCCTTCCCACCCACACGCCCTTGGCACCCACTCTGTTGCCAGAGGGAAGTCCTAAGCAGGACTCTCGAGCTTGTGCAGCCAGAGTGCCTCCTGCTTGGAAGTGGCCTCTGGAACTCATTTGGAGGGAGGCTTCTCCCATGCTTGTCAGCCAGCACATGGTGCCATCGCTCCACCAGGGAACACTCTGCTTTGCCTTCAGCCATGGCTCGCCCTGCTGAGCTCTCTCTGCCTCAAGCAGAAACCCCAGTGTGCGTCCAGCCTCCAGAAAGCAGAGTGCCTTTGCCTGAGCACTGCTTTGCTGGGGCAGCACCCTGAAGGCCTCCTAGGGCCTTCTCTGCCCTAACCCAGGCGTGCCATTCGGCCCATGCGGGAAGCAACGTTCACCCTTGGCAGGGCTCAGCGTGTGGGCTGTGTGTGGTTTCATGGCTGGGAAAGGGCAGATCTTGAAGCTGGGTGCCCTCCTGTGAATGGGGCCTGGCAGGCAGAGCCGGCTTTCCGGTGGGGATGGAGGAGATCTGGGGCCTTCAAGCTGCATGCACATCCCCTGTCTGGCTGCCCCTCTTGCTTCTTCTCTGCTGCCAAGCCTCTCACACCACACGTGCGTCTCACTGGAAGGAGCAGACTGCTAGCCAGTCTTGGGATGGGAATCATCCCACACGCCTCGTTTCCTCGCAGGGCAGTGCACACTGACCCAGAGCCTCCAGAGGAGCTGCAGTCTCTCCAGCCACAAAGGCCTGTAGCCGAGTCCATGACGGCCTGTTGCATGGAGGGCTTCTATGGGAGAGGGCCATGCTTCCCTGGCAGGGGCTCCTTCTCACACTGCTTTCCGTGGGGAAACACTGCGTGTGCCAGGGGTCTCCTGTGTGCACAAAATCTCTCCCCAGTGCCTGAGGTGCAGGGAATCCTCTTTGGACACAGAGCAGTGTTCTAGGCAGACCTCCCATGCTGGGAGAGCCTCCACTTCCCCAGCTGTCCAACTGCCTCAGGAACACACTTCTAGGGAGTGTGGGTCTGGCAGGCAGAACGGCCCGAGTGAGGAGCTCGGGCCTTCGGCTGTGGACAGCTTTCCCACTGCCAAGCCTTGGAGGAGTTCGTGGAGGCTGGGGCCTGCAGCGTTTTCCATCAGAGAGCACTGGGTGCCCAAAGCCTCCCCTGTGGCTTGCGAGCCCCTTCCCACCCACAGGCCCTTGGCACCCACTCTGTTGCCAGAGGGAAGTCCTAAGCAGGACTCTCGAGCTTGTGCAGCCAGAGTGCCTCCTGCTTGGAAATGGCCTCAGGAACTCCTTGGGAGTGAGGCTGCTCCCATGCTTGTCAGCCAGCAGATGGTGCCATTGCTCCACCAAAAAACTCTCTGCTTTGCCTTCAGCCAAGGCTCGCCCTGCTGAGCTCTCTCTGCCTCAAGCAGAGACTCCAGGGTGCGTCCAGCCTCCAGAAAGCAGAGTGCCTTTGCCTGAGCACTGCTATGCTGGGGCAGCACCCTGAAGGCCTCCTAGGGCCTTCTCTGCCCTAACCCAGGCGTGCCATTCGGCCCATGCGGGGAGCAACGTTCACCCTTGGCAGGGCTCAGTGTGTGGGCTGTGTGTGGTTTCATGGCTGGGAAAGGGCAGATCCTGAAGCTGGGTGCCCTCCTGTGATTGGGGCCTGGCGGGCAGGGCCGGCATTCCCTGGTTGGGATGGAGGAGATCTGGGGCCTTCAAGCTGCATGCACATCCCCTGTCTGGCTGCCCCTCTTGCTTCTTCTCTGCTGCCAAGCCTCTCACACCACACGTGCGTCTCACTGGAAGGAGCAGACTGCTAGCCAGTCTTGGGATGGGAATCATCCCACACGCCTCGTTTCCTCGCAGGGCAGTGCACACTGACCCAGAGCCTCCAGAGGAGCTGCAGTCTCTCCAGCCACAAAGGCCTGTAGCCGAGTCCATGACGGCCTGTTGCATGGAGGGCTTCTATGGGAGAGGGCCATGCTTCCCTGGCAGGGGCTCCTTCTCACACTGCTTTCCATGGGGAAACACTGCATGTGCCAGGGGTCTCCTGTGTGCACAAAATCTCTCCCCAGTGCCGGAGGTGCAGGGAATCCTCTTCGGACACAGAGCAATGTTCTAGGCAGAGCTCCCATGCTGGGAGAGCCGCCACTGCCCCGACTGTCCAACTGCCTCAGGAACACACTTCTAGGGAGTGTGGGTCTGGCAGGCAGAACGGCCCGAGTGAGGAGCTCGGGCCTTCGGCTGTGGACAGCTTTCCCACTGCCAAGCCTTGGAGGAGTTCGTGGAGGCTGGGGCCTGCAGCGTTTTCCATCGGAGAGCACTGGGTGCCCAAAGCCTCCCCTGTGGCTTGCGAGCCCCTTCCCACCCACAGGCCCTTGGCACCCACTCTGTTGCCAGAGGGAAATCCTAAGCAGGACTCTCGAGCTTGTGCAGCCAGAGTGCCTCCTGCTTGGAAATGGCCTCAGGAACTCCTTGGGAGTGAGGCTGCTCCCATGCTTGTCAGCCAGCAGATGGTGCCATCGCTCCACCAAAAAACTCTCTGCTTTGCCTTCAGCCAAGGCTCGCCCTGCTGAGCTCTCTCTGCCTCAAGCAGAGACTCCAGGGTGCGTCCAGGCTACAGAAAGCAGAGTGCCTTTGCCTGAGCACTGCTACGCTGGGGCAGCACCCTGAAGGCCTCCTAGGGCCTTCACTGCCCTAACCCAGGCGTGCCATTCGGCCCATGCGGGGAGCAACATTCACCCTTGGCAGGGCTCAGCGTGTGGGCTGTGTGTGGTTTCATGGCTGGGAAAGGGCAGATCTTGAAGCTGGGTGCCCTCCTGTGAATGGGGCCTGGCGGGCAGAGCCGGCATTCCCGGGTGGGGATGGAGGAGATCTGGGGCCTTCAAGCTGCATGCACATCCCCTGTCTGGCTGCCCCTCTTGCTTCTTCTCTGCTGCCAAGCCTCTCACACCACACATGCGTCTCACTGCAAGGAGCAGGCTGCTTGCCATTCTTGGGCAGGGAATCATCCCACACGCCTCGTTTCCTCGAAGGGGAGTGCACACTGACCCAGAGCCTCCAGAGGAGCTGCAGTCTCTCCAGCCACAAAGGCCTGTAGCCGAGTCCATGACGGCCTGTTGCATGGAGGGCTTCTATGGGAGAGGGCCCTGCTTCCCTGGCAGGGGCTCCTTCTCACACTGCTTTCCGTGGGGAAACACTGCGTGTGCCAGGGGTCTCCTGTGTGCACAAAATCTCTCCCCAGTGCCTGAGGTGCAGGGAATCCTCTTTGGACACAGAGCAGTGTTCTAGCCAGACCTCCCATGCTGGGAGAGCCTCCACTTCCCCAGCTGTCCAACTGCCTCAGGAACACACTTCTAGGGAGTGTGGGTCTGGCAGGCAGAACGGTCCGAGTGAGGAGCTCGGGCCTTCGGCTGTGGACAGCTTTCCCACTGCCAAGCCTTGGAGGAGTTCGTGGAGGCTGGGGCCTGCAGCGTTTTCCATCGGAGAGCACTGGGTGCCCAAAGCCTCCCCTGTGGCTTGCGAGCCCCTTCCCACCCACAGGCCCTTGGCACCCACTCTGTTGCCAGAGGGAAGTCCTAAGCAGGACTCTCGAGCTTGTGCAGCCAGAGTGCCTCCTGCTTGGAAGTGGCCTCTGGAACTCCTTGGGAGTGAGGCTGCTCCCATGCTTGTCAGCCAGCAGATGGTGCCATCGCTCCACCAAAAAACTCTCTGCTTTGCCTTCAGCCAAGGCTCGCCCTGCTGAGCTCTCTCTGCCTCAAGCAGAGACTCCAGGGTGCGTCCAGCCTACAGAAAGCAGAGTGCCTTTGCCTGAGCACTGCTACGCTGGGGCAGCACCCTGAAGGCCTCCTAGGGCCTTCTCTGCCCTAACCCAGGCGTGCCATTCGGCCCATGCGGGGAGCAACGTTCACCCTTGGTAGGGCTCAGCGTGTGGGCTGTGTGTGGTTTCATGGCTGGGAAAGGGCAGATCCTGAAGCTGGGTGCCCTCCTGTGATTGGGGCCTGGCGGGCAGGGCCAGCATTCCCGGGTGGGGATGGAGGAGATCTGGGGCCTTCAAGCTGCATGCACATCCCCTGTCTGGCTGCCCCTCTTGCTTCTTCTCTGCTGCCAAGCCTCTCACACCACACGTGCGTCTCATTGGAAGGAGCAGGCTGCTTGCCATTCTTGGGCAGGGAATCATCCCACACGGCCTCGTTTCCTCGAAGGGGAGTGCACACTGACCCAGAGCCTCCAGACGAGCTGTAGGCTCTCCAGCCACAAAGGCCTGTAGCTGAGTCCATGACAGCCTGCTGCATGGAGGGCTTCTATGGGAGAGTGCCCTGCTTCCCTGGCAGTGGCTCCTTCTCACACTGCTTTCCGTGGGGAAACACTGCATGTGCCAGGGGTCTCCTGTGTGCACAAAATCTCTCCCCAGTGCCTGAGGTGCAGGGAATCCTCTTTGGACACAGAGCAGTGTTCTAGCCAGACCTCCCATGCTGGGAGAGCCTCCACTTCCCCAGCTGTCCAACTGCCTCAGGAACACACTTCTAGGGAGTGTGGGTCTGGCAGGCAGAACGGCCCGAGTGAGGAGCTCGGGCCTTCGGCTGTGGACAGCTTTCCCACTGCCAAGCCTTGGAGGAGTTCGTGGAGGCTGGGGCCTGCAGCGTTTTCCATCAGAGAGCACTGGGTGCCCAAAGCCTCCCCTGTGGCTTGCGAGCCCCTTCCCACCCACACGCCCTTGGCACCCACTCTGTTGCCAGAGGGAAGTCCTAAGCAGGACTCTCGAGCTTGTGCAGCCAGAGTGCCTCCTGCTTGGAAGTGGCCTCTGGAACTCATTTGGAGGGAGGCTTCTCCCATGCTTGTCAGCCAGCACATGGTGCCATCGCTCCACCAGGGAACACTCTGCTTTGCCTTCAGCCATGGCTCACCCTGCTGAGCTCTCTCTGCCTCAAGCAGAAACCCCAGTGTGCGTCCAGCCTCCAGAAAGCAGAGTGCCTTTGCCTGAGCACTGCTTTGCTGGGGCAGCACCCTGAAGGCCTCCTAGGGCCTTCTCTGCCCTAACCCAGGCGTGCCATTCGGCCCATGCGGGGAGCAACGTTCACCCTTGGCAGGGCTCAGCGTGTGGGCTGTGTGTGGTTTCATGGCTGGGAAAGGGCAGATCCTGAAGCTGGGTGCCCTCCTGTGATTGGGGCCTGGCGGGCAGGGCCGGCATTCCCTGGTTGGGATGGAGGAGATCTGGGGCCTTCAAGCTGCATGCACATCCCCTGTCTGGCTGCCCCTCTTGCTTCTTCTCTGCTGCCAAGCCTCTCACACCACACGTGCGTCTCATTGGAAGGAGCAGGCTGCTTGCCATTCTTGGGCAGGGAATCATCCCACACGGCCTCGTTTCCTCGAAGGGGAGTGCACACTGACCCAGAGCCTCCAGAGGAGCTGCAGGCTCTCCAGCCACAAAGGCCTGTAGCTGAGTCCATGACAGCCTGCTGCATGGAGGGCTTCTATGGGAGAGTGCCCTGCTTCCCTGGCAGGGGCTCCTTCTCACACTGCTTTCCGTGGGGAAACACTGCGTGTACCAGGGGTCTCCTGTGTGCACAAAATCTCTCCCCAGTGCCTGAGGTGCAGGGAATCCTCTTTGGACACAGAGCAGTGTTCTAGCCAGACCTCCCATGCTGGGAGAGCCTCCACTTCCCCAGCTGTCCAACTGCCTCAGGAACACACTTCTAGGGAGTGTGGGTCTGGCAGGCAGAACGGCCCGAGTGAGGAGCTCGGGCCTTCGGCTGTGCACAGCTTTCCCACTGCCAAGCCTTGGAGGAGTTCGTGGAGGCTGGGGCCTGCAGCGTTTTCCATCGGAGAGCACTGGGTGCCCAAAGCCTCCCCTGTGGCTTGCGAGCCCCTTCCCACCCACACGCCCCTGGCACCCACTCTGTTGCCAGAGGGAAGTCCTAAGCAGGACTCTCGAGCTTGTGCAGCCAGAGTGCCTCCTGCTTGGAAATGGCCTCAGGAACTCCTTGGGAGTGAGGCTGCTCCCATGCTTGTCAGCCAGCAGATGGTGCCATCGCTCCACCAAAAAACTCTCTGCTTTGCCTTCAGCCAAGGCTCGCCCTGCTGAGCTCTCTCTGCCTCAAGCAGAGACTCCAGGGTGCGTCCAGCCTACAGAAAGCAGAGTGCCTTTGCCTGAGCACTGCTATGCTGGGGCAGCACCCTGAAGGCCTCCTAGGGCCTTCTCTGCCCTAACCCAGGCGTGCCATTCGGCCCATGCGGGGAGCAACTTTCATCCTTGGCAGTGCTCAGCGTGTGGGCTGTGTGTGGTTTCATGGCTGGGAAAGGGCAGATCCTGAAGCTGGGTGCCCTCCTGTGAATGGGGCCTGGCGGGCAGGGCCGGCATTCCCTGGTTGGGATGGAGGAGATCTGGGGCCTTCAAGCTGCATGCACATCCCCTGTCTGGCTGCCCCTCTTGCTTCTTCTCTGCTGCCAAGCCTCTCACACCACACGTGCGTCTCATTGGAAGGAGCAGGCTGCTTGCCATTCTTGGGCAGGGAATCATCCCACACGGCCTCGTTTCCTCGAAGGGGAGTGCACACTGACCCAGAGCCTCCAGACGAGCTGTAGGCTCTCCAGCCACAAAGGCCTGTAGCTGAGTCCATGACAGCCTGCTGCATGGAGGGCTTCTATGGGAGAGTGCCCTGCTTCCCTGGCAGGGGCTCCTTCTCACACTGCTTTCCGTGGGGAAACACTGCGTGTGCCAGGGGTCTCCTGTGTGCACAAAATCTCTCCCCAGTGCCTGAGGTGCAGGGAATCCTCTTTGGACACAGAGCAGTGTTCTAGCCAGACCTCCCATGCTGGGAGAGCCTCCACTTCCCCAGCTGTCCAACTGCCTCAGGAACACACTTCTAGGGAGTGTGGGTCTGGCAGGCAGAACGGCCCGAGTGAGGAGCTCGGGCCTTCGGCTGTGGACAGCTTTCCCACTGCCAAGCCTTGGAGGAGTTCGTGGAGGCTGGGGCCTGCAGCGTTTTCCATCAGAGAGCACTGGGTGCCCAAAGCCTCCCCTGTGGCTTGCGAGCCCCTTCCCACCCACACGCCCTTGGCACCCACTCTGTTGCCAGAGGGAAGTCCTAAGCAGGACTCTCGAGCTTGTGCAGCCAGAGTGCCTCCTGCTTGGAAGTGGCCTCTGGAACTCATTTGGAGGGAGGCTTCTCCCATGCTTGTCAGCCAGCACATGGTGCCATCGCTCCACCAGGGAACACTCTGCTTTGCCTTCAGCCATGGCTCGCCCTGCTGAGCTCTCTCTGCCTCAAGCAGAAACCCCAGTGTGCGTCCAGCCTCCAGAAAGCAGAGTGCCTTTGCCTGAGCACTGCTTTGCTGGGGCAGCACCCTGAAGGCCTCCTAGGGCCTTCTCTGCCCTAACCCAGGCGTGCCATTCGGCCCATGCGGGGAGCAACGTTCACCCTTGGCAGGGCTCAGCGTGTGGGCTGTGTGTGGTTTCATGGCTGGGAAAGGGCAGATCCTGAAGCTGGGTGCCCTCCTGTGAATGGGGCCTGGCGGGCAGAGCCGGCTTTCCGGTGGGGATGGAGGAGATCTGGGGCCTTCAAGCTGCATGCACATCCCCTGTCTGGCTGCCCCTCTTGCTTCTTCTCTGCTGCCAAGCCTCTCACACCACACGTGCGTCTCACTGGAAGGAGCAGGCTGCTTGCCATTCTTGGGCAGGGAATCATCCCACACGGCCTCGTTTCCTCGAAGGGGAGTGCACACTGACCCAGAGCCTCCAGAGGAGCTGCAGTCTCTCCAGCCACAAAGGCCTGTAGCCGAGTCCATGACGGCCTGTTGCATGGAGGGCTTCTATGGGAGAGGGCCATGCTTCCCTGGCAGGGGCTCCTTCTCACACTGCTTTCCGTGGGGAAACACTGCGTGTGCCAGGGGTCTCCTGTGTGCACAAAATCTCTCCCCAGTGCCTGAGGTGCAGGGAATCCTCTTTGGACACAGAGCAGTGTTCTAGCCAGACCTCCCATGCTGGGAGAGCCTCCACTTCCCCAGCTGTCCAACTGCCTCAGGAACACACTTCTAGGGAGTGTGGGTCTGGCAGGCAGAACGGCCCGAGTGAGGAGCTCGGGCCTTCGGCTGTGGACAGCTTTCCCACTGCCAAGCCTTGGAGGAGTTCGTGGAGGCTGGGGCCTGCAGCGTTTTCCATCAGAGAGCACTGGGTGCCCAAAGCCTCCCCTGTGGCTTGCGAGCCCCTTCCCACCCACAGGCCCTTGGCACCCACTCTGTTGCCAGAGGGAAGTCCTAAGCAGGACTCTCGAGCTTGTGCAGCCAGAGTGCCTCCTGCTTGGAAATGGCCTCAGGAACTCCTTGGGAGTGAGGCTGCTCCCATGCTTGTCAGCCAGCAGATGGTGCCATTGCTCCACCAAAAAACTCTCTGCTTTGCCTTCAGCCAAGGCTCGCCCTGCTGAGCTCTCTCTGCCTCAAGCAGAGACTCCAGGGTGCGTCCAGCCTACAGAAAGCAGAGTGCCTTTGCCTGAGCACTGCTATGCTGGGGCAGCACCCTGAAGGTCTCCTAGGGCCTTCTCTGCCCTAACCCAGGCGTGCCATTCGGCCCATGCGGGGAGCAACGTTCACCCTTGGCAGGGCTCAGCGTGTGGGCTGTGTGTGGTTTCATGGCTGGGAAAGGGCAGATCCTGAAGCTGGGTGCCCTCCTGTGATTGGGGCCTGGCGGGCAGGGCCGGCATTCCCTGGTTGGGATGGAGGAGATCTGGGGCCTTCAAGCTGCATGCACATCCCCTGTCTGGCTGCCCCTCTTGCTTCTTCTCTGCTGCCAAGCCTCTCACACCACACGTGCGTCTCATTGGAAGGAGCAGGCTGCTTGCCATTCTTGGGCAGGGAATCATCCCACACGGCCTCGTTTCCTCGAAGGGGAGTGCACACTGACCCAGAGCCTCCAGAGGAGCTGTAGGCTCTCCAGCCACAAAGGCCTGTAGCTCAGTCCATGACAGCCTGCTGCATGGAGGGCTTCTATGGGAGAGTGCCCTGCTTCCCTGGCAGGGGCTCCTTCTCACACTGCTTTCCGTGGGGAAACACTGCGTGTGCCAGGGGTCTCCTGTGTGCACAAAATCTCTCCCCAGTGCCTGAGGTGCAGGGAATCCTCTTTGGACACAGAGCAGTGTTCTAGGCAGAGCTCCCATGCTGGGAGAGCCTCCACTTCCCCAGCTGTCCAACTGCCTCAGGAACACACTTCTAGGGAGTGTGGGTCTGGCAGGCAGAACGGCCCGAGTGAGGAGCTCGGGCCTTCGGCTGTGGACAGCTTTCCCACTGCCAAGCCTTGGAGGAGTTCGTGGAGGCTGGGGCCTGCAGCGTTTTCCATCGGAGAGCACTGGGTGCCCAAAGCCTCCCCTGTGGCTTGCGAGCCCCTTCCCACCCACAGGCCCTTGGCACCCACTCTGTTGCCAGAGGGAAATCCTAAGCAGGACTCTCGAGCTTGTGCAGCCAGAGTGCCTCCTGCTTGGAAATGGCCTCAGGAACTCCTTGGGAGTCAGGCTGCTCCCATGCTTGTCAGCCAGCAGATGGTGCCATCGCTCCACCAAAAAACTCTCTGCTTTGCCTTCAGCCAAGGCTCGCCCTGCTGAGCTCTCTCTGCCTCAAGCAGAGACTCCAGGGTGCGTCCAGGCTACAGAAAGCAGAGTGCCTTTGCCTGAGCACTGCTACGCTGGGGCAGCACCCTGAAGGCCTCCTAGGGCCTTCTCTGCCCTAACCCAGGCGTGCCATTCGGCCCATGCGGGGAGCAACGTTCACCCTTGGTAGGGCTCAGCGTGTGGGCTGTGTGTGGTTTCATGGCTGGGAAAGGGCAGATCCTGAAGCTGGGTGCCCTCCTGTGAATGGGGCCTGGCGGGCAGAGCAGGCATTCCCTGGTTGGGATGGAGGAGATCTGGGGCCTTCAAGCTGCATGCACATCCCCTCTCTGGCTGCCCCTCTTGCTTCTTCTCTGCTGCCAAGCCTCTCACACCACACGTGCGTCTCATTGGAAGGAGCAGGCTGCTTGCCATTCTTGGGCAGGGAATCATCCCACACGGCCTCGTTTCCTCGAAGGGGAGTGCACACTGACCCAGAGCCTCCAGACGAGCTGTAGGCTCTCCAGCCACAAAGGCCTGTAGCTGAGTCCATGACAGCCTGCTGCATGGAGGGCTTCTATGGGAGAGTGCCCTGCTTCCCTGGCAGGGGCTCCTTCTCACACTGCTTTCCGTGGGGAAACACTGCGTGTGCCAGGGGTCTCCTGTGTGCACAAAATCTCTCCCCAGTGCCTGAGGTGCAGGGAATCCTCTTCGGACACAGAGCAATGTTCTAGGCAGAGCTCCCATGCTGGGAGAGCCTCCACTTCCCCAGCTGTCCAACTGCCTCAGGAACACACTTCTAGGGAGTGTGGGTCTGGCAGGCAGAACGGACCGAGTGAGGAGCTCGGGCCTTCGGCTGTGGACAGCTTTCCCACTGCCAAGCCTTGGAGGAGTTCGTGGAGGCTGGGGCCTGCAGCGTTTTCCATCAGAGAGCACTGGGTGCCCAAAGCCTCCCCTGTGGCTTGCGAGCCCCTTCCCACCCACACGCCCTTGGCACCCACTCTGTTGCCAGAGGGAAGTCCTAAGCAGGACTCTCGAGCTTGTGCAGCCAGAGTGCCTCCTGCTTGGAAGTGGCCTCTGGAACTCATTTGGAGGGAGGCTTCTCCCATGCTTGTCAGCCAGCACATGGTGCCATCGCTCCACCAGGGAACACTCTGCTTTGCCTTCAGCCATGGCTCGCCCTGCTGAGCTCTCTCTGCCTCAAGCAGAAACCCCAGTGTGCGTCCAGCCTCCAGAAAGCAGAGTGCCTTTGCCTGAGCACTGCTTTGCTGGGGCAGCACCCTGAAGGCCTCCTAGGGCCTTCTCTGCCCTAACCCAGGCGTGCCATTCGGCCCATGCGGGGAGCAACGTTCACCCTTGGCAGGGCTCAGCGTGTGGGCTGTGTGTGGTTTCATGGCTGGGAAAGGGCAGATCTTGAAGCTGGGTGCCCTCCTGTGAATGGGGCCTGGCAGGCAGATCCGGCTTTCCGGTGGGGATGGAGGAGATCTGGGGCCTTCAAGCTGCATGCACATCCCCTGTCTGGCTGCCCCTCTTGCTTCTTCTCTGCTGCCAAGCCTCTCACACCACACGTGCGTCTCACTGGAAGGAGCAGACTGCTAGCCAGTCTTGGGATGGGAATCATCCCACACGCCTCGTTTCCTCGCAGGGCAGTGCACACTGACCCAGAGCCTCCAGAGGAGCTGCAGTCTCTCCAGCCACAAAGGCCTGTAGCCGAGTCCATGACGGCCTGTTGCATGGAGGGCTTCTATGGGAGAGGGCCATGCTTCCCTGGCAGGGGCTCCTTCTCACACTGCTTTCCATGGGGAAACACTGCATGTGCCAGGGGTCTCCTGTGTGCACAAAATCTCTCCCCAGTGCCGGAGGTGCAGGGAATCCTCTTCGGACACAGAGCAATGTTCTAGGCAGAGCTCCCATGCTGGGAGATCCGCCACTGCCCCGACTGTCCAACTGCCTCAGGAACACACTTCTAGGGAGTGTGGGTCTGGCAGGCAGAACGGCCCGAGTGAGGAGCTCGGGCCTTCGGCTGTGGACAGCTTTCCCACTGCCAAGCCTTGGAGGAGTTCGTGGAGGCTGGGGTCTGCAGCGTTTTCCATCGGAGAGCACTGGGTGCCCAAAGCCTCCCCTGTGGCTTGCGAGCCCCTTCCCACCCACACGCCCCTGGCACCCACTCTGTTGCCAGAGGGAAGTCCTAAGCAGGACTCTCGAGCTTGTGCATCCAGAGTGCCTCCTGCTTGGAAATGGCCTCAGGAACTCCTTGGGAGTGAGGCTGCTCCCATGCTTGTCAGCCAGCAGATGGTGCCATCGCTCCACCAAAAAACTCTCTGCTTTGCCTTCAGCCAAGGCTCGCCCTGCTGAGCTCTCTCTGCCTCAAGCAGAGACTCCAGGGTGCGTCCAGCCTACAGAAAGCAGAGTGCCTTTGCCTGAGCACTGCTATGCTGGGGCAGCACCCTGAAGGCCTCCTAGGGCCTTCTCTGCCCTAACCCAGGCGTGCCATTCGGCCCATGCGGGGAGCAACTTTCATCCTTGGCAGTGCTCAGCGTGTGGGCTGTGTGTGGTTTCATGGCTGGGAAAGGGCAGATCCTGAAGCTGGGTGCCCTCCTGTGAATGGGGCCTGGCGGGCAGGGCCGGCATTCCCTGGTTGGGATGGAGGAGATCTGGGGCCTTCAAGCTGCATGCACATCCCCTGTCTGGCTGCCCCTCTTGCTTCTTCTCTGCTGCCAAGCCTCTCACACCACACGTGCGTCTCATTGGAAGGAGCAGGCTGCTTGCCATTCTTGGGCAGGGAATCATCCCACACGGCCTCGTTTCCTCGAAGGGGAGTGCACACTGACCCAGAGCCTCCAGACGAGCTGTAGGCTCTCCAGCCACAAAGGCCTGTAGCTGAGTCCATGACAGCCTGCTGCATGGAGGGCTTCTATGGGAGAGTGCCCTGCTTCCCTGGCAGGGGCTCCTTCTCACACTGCTTTCCGTGGGGAAACACTGCGTGTGCCAGGGGTCTCCTGTGTGCACAAAATCTCTCCCCAGTGCCTGAGGTGCAGGGAATCCTCTTTGGACACAGAGCAGTGTTCTAGCCAGACCTCCCATGCTGGGAGAGCCTCCACTTCCCCAGCTGTCCAACTGCCTCAGGAACACACTTCTAGGGAGTGTGGGTCTGGCAGGCAGAACGGACCGAGTGAGGAGCTCGGGCCTTCGGCTGTGGACAGCTTTCCCACTGCCAAGCCTTGGAGGAGTTCGTGGAGGCTGGGGCCTGCAGCGTTTTCCATCAGAGAGCACTGGGTGCCCAAAGCCTCCCCTGTGGCTTGCGAGCCCCTTCCCACCCACACGCCCTTGGCACCCACTCTGTTGCCAGAGGGAAGTCCTAAGCAGGACTCTCGAGCTTGTGCAGCCAGAGTGCCTCCTGCTTGGAAGTGGCCTCTGGAACTCATTTGGAGGGAGGCTTCTCCCATGCTTGTCAGCCAGCACATGGTGCCATCGCTCCACCAGGGAACACTCTGCTTTGCCTTCAGCCATGGCTCGCCCTGCTGAGCTCTCTCTGCCTCAAGCAGAAACCCCAGTGTGCGTCCAGCCTCCAGAAAGCAGAGTGCCTTTGCCTGAGCACTGCTTTGCTGGGGCAGCACCCTGAAGGCCTCCTAGGGCCTTCTCTGCCCTAACCCAGGCGTGCCATTCGGCCCATGCGGGGAGCAACGTTCACCCTTGGCAGGGCTCAGCGTGTGGGCTGTGTGTGGTTTCATGGCTGGGAAAGGGCAGATCCTGAAGCTGGGTGCCCTCCTGTGAATGGGGCCTGGCGGGCAGAGCCGGCTTTCCGGTGGGGATGGAGGAGATCTGGGGCCTTCAAGCTGCATGCACATCCCCTGTCTGGCTGCCCCTCTTGCTTCTTCTCTGCTGCCAAGCCTCTCACACCACACGTGCGTCTCACTGGAAGGAGCAGGCTGCTTGCCATTCTTGGGCAGGGAATCATCCCACACGGCCTCGTTTCCTCGAAGGGGAGTGCACACTGACCCAGAGCCTCCAGAGGAGCTGCAGTCTCTCCAGCCACAAAGGCCTGTAGCCGAGTCCATGACGGCCTGTTGCATGGAGGGCTTCTATGGGAGAGTGCCCTGCTTCCCTGGCAGGGGCTCCTTCTCACACTGCTTTCCGTGGGGAAACACTGCGTGTGCCAGGGGTCTCCTGTGTGCACAAAATCTCTCCCCAGTGCCTGAGGTGCAGGGAATCCTCTTTGGACACAGAGCAGTGTTCTAGGCAGAGCTCCCATGCTGGGAGAGCCTCCACTTCCCCAGCTGTCCAACTGCCTCAGGAACACACTTCTAGGGAGTGTGGGTCTGGCAGGCAGAACGGCCCGAGTGAGGAGCTCGGGCCTTCGGCTGTGGACAGCTTTCCCACTGCCAAGCCTTGGAGGAGTTCGTGGAGGCTGGGGCCTGCAGCGTTTTCCATCAGAGAGCACTGGGTGCCCAAAGCCTCCCCTGTGGCTTGCGAGCCCCTTCCCACCCACAGGCCCTTGGCACCCACTCTGTTGCCAGAGGGAAGTCCTAAGCAGGACTCTCGAGCTTGTGCAGCCAGAGTGCCTCCTGCTTGGAAATGGCCTCAGGAACTCCTTGGGAGTGAGGCTGCTCCCATGCTTGTCAGCCAGCAGATGGTGCCATTGCTCCACCAAAAAACTCTCTGCTTTGCCTTCAGCCAAGGCTCGCCCTGCTGAGCTCTCTCTGCCTCAAGCAGAGACTCCAGGGTGCGTCCAGCCTACAGAAAGCAGAGTGCCTTTGCCTGAGCACTGCTATGCTGGGGCAGCACCCTGAAGGCCTCCTAGGGCCTTCTCTGCCCTAACCCAGGCGTGCCATTCGGCCCATGCGGGGAGCAACGTTCACCCTTGGCAGGGCTCAGCGTGTGGGCTGTGTGTGGTTTCATGGCTGGGAAAGGGCAGATCCTGAAGCTGGGTGCCCTCCTGTGATTGGGGCCTGGCGGGCAGGGCCGGCATTCCCTGGTTGGGATGGAGGAGATCTGGGGCCTTCAAGCTGCATGCACATCCCCTGTCTGGCTGCCCCTCTTGCTTCTTCTCTGCTGCCAAGCCTCTCACACCACACGTGCGTCTCATTGGAAGGAGCAGGCTGCTTGCCATTCTTGGGCAGGGAATCATCCCACACGGCCTCGTTTCCTCGAAGGGGAGTGCACACTGACCCAGAGCCTCCAGAGGAGCTGTAGGCTCTCCAGCCACAAAGGCCTGTAGCTCAGTCCATGACAGCCTGCTGCATGGAGGGCTTCTATGGGAGAGTGCCCTGCTTCCCTGGCAGGGGCTCCTTCTCACACTGCTTTCCGTGGGGAAACACTGCGTGTGCCAGGGGTCTCCTGTGTGCACAAAATCTCTCCCCAGTGCCTGAGGTGCAGGGAATCCTCTTTGGACACAGAGCAGTGTTCTAGGCAGAGCTCCCATGCTGGGAGAGCCTCCACTTCCCCAGCTGTCCAACTGCCTCAGGAACACACTTCTAGGGAGTGTGGGTCTGGCAGGCAGAACGGCCCGAGTGAGGAGCTCGGGCCTTCGGCTGTGGACAGCTTTCCCACTGCCAAGCCTTGGAGGAGTTCGTGGAGGCTGGGGCCTGCAGCGTTTTCCATCAGAGAGCACTGGGTGCCCAAAGCCTCCCCTGTGGCTTGCGAGCCCCTTCCCACCCACACGCCCTTGGCACCCACTCTGTTGCCAGAGGGAAGTCCTAAGCAGGACTCTCGAGCTTGTGCAGCCAGAGTGCCTCCTGCTTGGAAGTGGCCTCTGGAACTCATTTGGAGGGAGGCTTCTCCCATGCTTGTCAGCCAGCACATGGTGCCATCGCTCCACCAGGGAACACTCTGCTTTGCCTTCAGCCATGGCTCGCCCTGCTGAGCTCTCTCTGCCTCAAGCAGAAACCCCAGTGTGCGTCCAGCCTCCAGAAAGCAGAGTGCCTTTGCCTGAGCACTGCTTTGCTGGGGCAGCACCCTGAAGGCCTCCTAGGGCCTTCTCTGCCCTAACCCAGGCGTGCCATTCGGCCCATGCGGGGAGCAACGTTCACCCTTGGCAGGGCTCAGCGTGTGGGCTGTGTGTGGTTTCATGGCTGGGAAAGGGCAGATCCTGAAGCTGGGTGCCCTCCTGTGAATGGGGCCTGGCAGGCAGAGCCGGCTTTCCGGTGGGGATGGAGGAGATCTGGGGCCTTCAAGCTGCATGCACATCCCCTGTCTGGCTGCCCCTCTTGCTTCTTCTCTGCTGCCAAGCCTCTCACACCACACGTGCGTCTCACTGGAAGGAGCAGACTGCTAGCCAGTCTTGGGATGGGAATCATCCCACACGCCTCGTTTCCTCGCAGGGCAGTGCACACTGACCCAGAGCCTCCAGAGGAGCTGCAGTCTCTCCAGCCACAAAGGCCTGTAGCCGAGTCCATGACGGCCTGTTGCATGGAGGGCTTCTATGGGAGAGGGCCATGCTTCCCTGGCAGGGGCTCCTTCTCACACTGCTTTCCGTGGGGAAACACTGCGTGTGCCAGGGGTCTCCTGTGTGCACAAAATCTCTCCCCAGTGCCTGAGGTGCAGGGAATCCTCTTTGGACACAGAGCAGTGTTCTAGGCAGAGCTCCCATGCTGGGAGAGCCTCCACTTCCCCAGCTGTCCAACTGCCTCAGGAACACACTTCTAGGGAGTGTGGGTCTGGCAGGCAGAACGGCCCGAGTGAGGAGCTCGGGCCTTCGGCTGTGGACAGCTTTCCCACTGCCAAGCCTTGGAGGAGTTCGTGGAGGCTGGGGCCTGCAGCGTTTTCCATCAGAGAGCACTGGGTGCCCAAAGCCTCCCCTGTGGCTTGCGAGCCCCTTCCCACCCACAGGCCCTTGGCACCCACTCTGTTGCCAGAGGGAAGTCCTAAGCAGGACTCTCGAGCTTGTGCAGCCAGAGTGCCTCCTGCTTGGAAATGGCCTCAGGAACTCCTTGGGAGTGAGGCTGCTCCCATGCTTGTCAGCCAGCAGATGGTGCCATTGCTCCACCAAAAAACTCTCTGCTTTGCCTTCAGCCAAGGCTCGCCCTGCTGAGCTCTCTCTGCCTCAAGCAGAGACTCCAGGGTGCGTCCAGCCTCCAGAAAGCAGAGTGCCTTTGCCTGAGCACTGCTATGCTGGGGCAGCACCCTGAAGGCCTCCTAGGGCCTTCTCTGCCCTAACCCAGGCGTGCCATTCGGCCCATGCGGGGAGCAACGTTCACCCTTGGCAGGGCTCAGCGTGTGGGCTGTGTGTGGTTTCATGGCTGGGAAAGGGCAGATCCTGAAGCTGGGTGCCCTCCTGTGATTGGGGCCTGGCGGGCAGGGCCGGCATTCCCTGGTTGGGATGGAGGAGATCTGGGGCCTTCAAGCTGCATGCACATCCCCTGTCTGGCTGCCCCTCTTGCTTCTTCTCTGCTGCCAAGCCTCTCACACCACACGTGCGTCTCACTGGAAGGAGCAGACTGCTAGCCAGTCTTGGGATGGGAATCATCCCACACGCCTCGTTTCCTCGCAGGGCAGTGCACACTGACCCAGAGCCTCCAGAGGAGCTGCAGTCTCTCCAGCCACAAAGGCCTGTAGCCGAGTCCATGACGGCCTGTTGCATGGAGGGCTTCTATGGGAGAGGGCCATGCTTCCCTGGCAGGGGCTCCTTCTCACACTGCTTTCCATGGGGAAACACTGCATGTGCCAGGGGTCTCCTGTGTGCACAAAATCTCTCCCCAGTGCCGGAGGTGCAGGGAATCCTCTTCGGACACAGAGCAATGTTCTAGGCAGAGCTCCCATGCTGGGAGAGCCGCCACTGCCCCGACTGTCCAACTGCCTCAGGAACACACTTCTAGGGAGTGTGGGTCTGGCAGGCAGAACGGCCCGAGTGAGGAGCTCGGGCCTTCGGCTGTGGACAGCTTTCCCACTGCCAAGCCTTGGAGGAGTTCGTGGAGGCTGGGGCCTGCAGCGTTTTCCATCGGAGAGCACTGGGTGCCCAAAGCCTCCCCTGTGGCTTGCGAGCCCCTTCCCACCCACAGGCCCTTGGCACCCACTCTGTTGCCAGAGGGAAATCCTAAGCAGGACTCTCGAGCTTGTGCAGCCAGAGTGCCTCCTGCTTGGAAATGGCCTCAGGAACTCCTTGGGAGTGAGGCTGCTCCCATGCTTGTCAGCCAGCAGATGGTGCCATCGCTCCACCAAAAAACTCTCTGCTTTGCCTTCAGCCAAGGCTCGCCCTGCTGAGCTCTCTCTGCCTCAAGCAGAGACTCCAGGGTGCGTCCAGGCTACAGAAAGCAGAGTGCCTTTGCCTGAGCACTGCTACGCTGGGGCAGCACCCTGAAGGCCTCCTAGGGCCTTCACTGCCCTAACCCTGTCGTGCCATTCGGCCCATGCGGGGAGCAACATTCACCCTTGGCAGGGCTCAGCGTGTGGGCTGTGTGTGGTTTCATGGCTGGGAAAGGGCAGATCTTGAAGCTGGGTGCCCTCCTGTGAATGGGGCCTGGCGGGCAGAGCCGGCATTCCCGGGTGGGGATGGAGGAGATCTGGGGCCTTCAAGCTGCATGCACATCCCCTGTCTGGCTGCCCCTCTTGCTTCTTCTCTGCTGCCAAGCCTCTCACACCACACATGCGTCTCACTGCAAGGAGCAGGCTGCTTGCCATTCTTGGGCAGGGAATCATCCCACACGCCTCGTTTCCTCGAAGGGGAGTGCACACTGACCCAGAGCCTCCAGAGGAGCTGCAGTCTCTCCAGCCACAAAGGCCTGTAGCCGAGTCCATGACGGCCTGTTGCATGGAGGGCTTCTATGGGAGAGGGCCCTGCTTCCCTGGCAGGGGCTCCTTCTCACACTGCTTTCCGTGGGGAAACACTGCGTGTGCCAGGGGTCTCCTGTGTGCACAAAATCTCTCCCCAGTGCCTGAGGTGCAGGGAATCCTCTTTGGACACAGAGCAGTGTTCTAGCCAGACCTCCCATGCTGGGAGAGCCTCCACTTCCCCAGCTGTCCAACTGCCTCAGGAACACACTTCTAGGGAGTGTGGGTCTGGCAGGCAGAACGGTCCGAGTGAGGAGCTCGGGCCTTCGGCTGTGGACAGCTTTCCCACTGCCAAGCCTTGGAGGAGTTCGTGGAGGCTGGGGCCTGCAGCGTTTTCCATCGGAGAGCACTGGGTGCCCAAAGCCTCCCCTGTGGCTTGCGAGCCCCTTCCCACCCACAGGCCCTTGGCACCCACTCTGTTGCCAGAGGGAAGTCCTAAGCAGGACTCTCGAGCTTGTGCAGCCAGAGTGCCTCCTGCTTGGAAGTGGCCTCTGGAACTCCTTGGGAGTGAGGCTGCTCCCATGCTTGTCAGCCAGCAGATGGTGCCATCGCTCCACCAAAAAACTCTCTGCTTTGCCTTCAGCCAAGGCTCGCCCTGCTGAGCTCTCTCTGCCTCAAGCAGAGACTCCAGGGTGCGTCCAGCCTACAGAAAGCAGAGTGCCTTTGCCTGAGCACTGCTACGCTGGGGCAGCACCCTGAAGGCCTCCTAGGGCCTTCTCTGCCCTAACCCAGGCGTGCCATTCGGCCCATGCGGGGAGCAACGTTCACCCTTGGTAGGGCTCAGCGTGTGGGCTGTGTGTGGTTTCATGGCTGGGAAAGGGCAGATCCTGAAGCTGGGTGCCCTCCTGTGATTGGGGCCTGGCGGGCAGGGCCAGCATTCCCGGGTGGGGATGGAGGAGATCTGGGGCCTTCAAGCTGCATGCACATCCCCTGTCTGGCTGCCCCTCTTGCTTCTTCTCTGCTGCCAAGCCTCTCACACCACACGTGCGTCTCATTGGAAGGAGCAGGCTGCTTGCCATTCTTGGGCAGGGAATCATCCCACACGGCCTTGTTTCCTCGAAGGGGAGTGCACACTGACCCAGAGCCTCCAGACGAGCTGTAGGCTCTCCAGCCACAAAGGCCTGTAGCTGAGTCCATGACAGCCTGCTGCATGGAGGGCTTCTATGGGAGAGTGCCCTGCTTCCCTGGCAGGGGCTCCTTCTCACACTGCTTTCCGTGGGGAAACACTGCATGTGCCAGGGGTCTCCTGTGTGCACAAAATCTCTCCCCAGTGCCTGAGGTGCAGGGAATCCTCTTTGGACACAGAGCAGTGTTCTAGCCAGACCTCCCATGCTGGGAGAGCCTCCACTTCCCCAGCTGTCCAACTGCCTCAGGAACACACTTCTAGGGAGTGTGGGTCTGGCAGGCAGAACGGCCCGAGTGAGGAGCTCGGGCCTTCGGCTGTGGACAGCTTTCCCACTGCCAAGCCTTGGAGGAGTTCGTGGAGGCTGGGGCCTGCAGCGTTTTCCATCAGAGAGCACTGGGTGCCCAAAGCCTCCCCTGTGGCTTGCGAGCCCCTTCCCACCCACACGCCCTTGGCACCCACTCTGTTGCCAGAGGGAAGTCCTAAGCAGGACTCTCGAGCTTGTGCAGCCAGAGTGCCTCCTGCTTGGAAGTGGCCTCTGGAACTCATTTGGAGGGAGGCTTCTCCCATGCTTGTCAGCCAGCACATGGTGCCATCGCTCCACCAGGGAACACTCTGCTTTGCCTTCAGCCATGGCTCACCCTGCTGAGCTCTCTCTGCCTCAAGCAGAAACCCCAGTGTGCGTCCAGCCTCCAGAAAGCAGAGTGCCTTTGCCTGAGCACTGCTTTGCTGGGGCAGCACCCTGAAGGCCTCCTAGGGCCTTCTCTGCCCTAACCCAGGCGTGCCATTCGGCCCATGCGGGGAGCAACGTTCACCCTTGGCAGGGCTCAGCGTGTGGGCTGTGTGTGGTTTCATGGCTGGGAAAGGGCAGATCTTGAAGCTGGGTGCCCTCCTGTGAATGGGGCCTGGCAGGCAGATCCGGCTTTCCGGTGGGGATGGAGGAGATCTGGGGCCTTCAAGCTGCATGCACATCCCCTGTCTGGCTGCCCCTCTTGCTTCTTCTCTGCTGCCAAGCCTCTCACACCACACGTGCGTCTCACTGGAAGGAGCAGACTGCTAGCCAGTCTTGGGATGGGAATCATCCCACACGCCTCGTTTCCTCGCAGGGCAGTGCACACTGACCCAGAGCCTCCAGAGGAGCTGCAGTCTCTCCAGCCACAAAGGCCTGTAGCCGAGTCCATGACGGCCTGTTGCATGGAGGGCTTCTATGGGAGAGGGCCATGCTTCCCTGGCAGGGGCTCCTTCTCACACTGCTTTCCATGGGGAAACACTGCATGTGCCAGGGGTCTCCTGTGTGCACAAAATCTCTCCCCAGTGCCGGAGGTGCAGGGAATCCTCTTCGGACACAGAGCAATGTTCTAGGCAGAGCTCCCATGCTGGGAGAGCCGCCACTGCCCCGACTGTCCAACTGCCTCAGGAACACACTTCTAGGGAGTGTGGGTCTGGCAGGCAGAACGGCCCGAGTGAGGAGCTCGGGCCTTCGGCTGTGGACAGCTTTCCCACTGCCAAGCCTTGGAGGAGTTCGTGGAGGCTGGGGCCTGCAGCGTTTTCCATCGGAGAGCACTGGGTGCCCAAAGCCTCCCCTGTGGCTTGCGAGCCCCTTCCCACCCACAGGCCCTTGGCACCCACTCTGTTGCCAGAGGGAAATCCTAAGCAGGACTCTCGAGCTTGTGCAGCCAGAGTGCCTCCTGCTTGGAAATGGCCTCAGGAACTCCTTGGGAGTGAGGCTGCTCCCATGCTTGTCAGCCAGCAGATGGTGCCATCGCTCCACCAAAAAACTCTCTGCTTTGCCTTCAGCCAAGGCTCGCCCTGCTGAGCTCTCTCTGCCTCAAGCAGAGACTCCAGGGTGCGTCCAGCCTACAGAAAGCAGAGTGCCTTTGCCTGAGCACTGCTACGCTGGGGCAGCACCCTGAAGGCCTCCTAGGGCCTTCTCTGCCCTAACCCAGGCGTGCCATTCGGCCCATGCGGGGAGCAACGTTCACCCTTGGTAGGGCTCAGCATGTGGGCTGTGTGTGGTTTCATGGCTGGGAAAGGGCAGATCCTGAAGCTGGGTGCCCTCCTGTGATTGGGGCCTGGCGGGCAGGGCCGGCATTCCCTGGTTGGGATGGAGGAGATCTGGGGCCTTCAAGCTGCATGCACATCCCCTGTCTGGCTGCCCCTCTTGCTTCTTCTCTGCTGCCAAGCCTCTCACACCACACGTGCGTCTCATTGGAAGGAGCAGGCTGCTTGCCATTCTTGGGCAGGGAATCATCCCACACGGCCTCGTTTCCTCGAAGGGTAGTGCACACTGACCCAGAGCCTCCAGACGAGCTGTAGGCTCTCCAGCCACAAAGGCCTGTAGCTCAGTCCATGACAGCCTGCTGCATGGAGGGCTTCTATGGGAGAGTGCCCTGCTTCCCTGGCAGGGGCTCCTTCTCACACTGCTTTCCGTGGGGAAACACTGCGTGTGCCAGGGGTCTCCTGTGTGCACAAAATCTCTCCCCAGTGCCTGAGGTGCAGGGAATCCTCTTCGGACACAGAGCAATGTTCTAGGCAGAGCTCCCATGCTGGGAGAGCCTCCACTTCCCCAGCTGTCCAACTGCCTCAGGAACACACTTCTAGGGAGTGTGGGTCTGGCAGGCAGAACGGCCCGAGTGAGGAGCTCGGGCCTTCGGCTGTGGACAGCTTTCCCACTGCCAAGCCTTGGAGGAGTTCGTGGAGGCTGGGGCCTGCAGCGTTTTCCATCAGAGAGCACTGGGTGCCCAAAGCCTCCCCTGTGGCTTGCGAGCCCCTTCCCACCCACACGCCCTTGGCACCCACTCTGTTGCCAGAGGGAAGTCCTAAGCAGGACTCTCGAGCTTGTGCAGCCAGAGTGCCTCCTGCTTGGAAGTGGCCTCTGGAACTCATTTGGAGGGAGGCTTCTCCCATGCTTGTCAGCCAGCACATGGTGCCATCGCTCCACCAGGGAACACTCTGCTTTGCCTTCAGCCATGGCTCACCCTGCTGAGCTCTCTCTGCCTCAAGCAGAAACCCCAGTGTGCGTCCAGCCTCCAGAAAGCAGAGTGCCTTTGCCTGAGCACTGCTTTGCTGGGGCAGCACCCTGAAGGCCTCCTAGGGCCTTCTCTGCCCTAACCCAGGCGTGCCATTCGGCCCATGCGGGGAGCAACATTCACCCTTGGCAGGGCTCAGCGTGTGGGCTGTGTGTGGTTTCATGGCTGGGAAAGGGCAGATCTTGAAGCTGGGTGCCCTCCTGTGAATGGGGCCTGCGGGCAGAGCCGGCATTCCCGGGTGGGGATGGAGGAGATCTGGGGCCTTCAAGCTGCATGCACATCCCCTGTCTGGCTGCCCCTCTTGCTTCTTCTCTGCTGCCAAGCCTCTCACACCACACGTGCGTCTCACTGGAAGGTGCAGGCTGCTTGCCATTCTTGGGCCGGGAATCATCCCACACGCCTCGTTTCCTCGCAGGGGAGTGCACACTGACCCAGAGCCTCCGGAGGAGCTGCAGTCTCTCCAGCCACAAAGGCCTGTAGCCGAGTCCATGACGGCCTGTTGCATGGAGGGCTTCTATGGGAGAGGGCCATGCTTCCCTGGCAGGGGCTCCTTCTCACACTGCTTTCCGTGGGGAAACACTGCGTGTGCCAGGGGTCTCCTGTGTGCACAAAATCTCTCCCCAGTGCCTGAGGTGCAGGGAATCCTCTTTGGACACAGAGCAGTGTTCTAGCCAGACCTCCCATGCTGGGAGAGCCTCCACTTCCCCAGCTGTCCAACTGCCTCAGGAACACACTTCTAGGGAGTGTGGGTCTGGCAGGCAGAACGGCCCGAGTGAGGAGCTCGGGCCTTCGGCTGTGGACAGCTTTCCCACTGCCAAGCCTTGGAGGAGTTCGTGGAGGCTGGGGCCTGCAGCGTTTTCCATCGGAGAGCACTGGGTGCCCAAAGCCTCCCCTGTGGCTTGCGAGCCCCTTCCCACCCACAGGCCCTTGGCACCCACTCTGTTGCCAGAGGGAAATCCTAAGCAGGACTCTCGAGCTTGTGCAGCCAGAGTGCCTCCTGCTTGGAAATGGCCTCAGGAACTCCTTGGGAGTGAGGCTGCTCCCATGCTTGTCAGCCAGCAGATGGTGCCATCGCTCCACCAAAAAACTCTCTGCTTTGCCTTCAGCCAAGGCTCGCCCTGCTGAGCTCTCTCTGCCTCAAGCAGAGACTCCAGGGTGCGTCCAGCCTACAGAAAGCAGAGTGCCTTTGCCTGAGCACTGCTACGCTGGGGCAGCACCCTGAAGGCCTCCTAGGGCCTTCTCTGCCCTAACCCAGGCGTGCCATTCGGCCCATGCGGGGAGCAACGTTCACCCTTGGCAGGGCTCAGCGTGTGGGCTGTGTGTGGTTTCATGGCTGGGAAAGGGCAGATCCTGAAGCTGGGTGCCCTCCTGTGAATGGGGCCTGGCGGGCAGAGCCGGCATTCCCTGGTTGGGATGGAGGAGATCTGGGGCCTTCAATTTGCATGCACATCCCCTGTCTGGCTGCCCCTCTTGCTTCTTCTCTGCTGCCAAGCCTCTCACACCACACGTGCGTCTCATTGGAAGGAGCAGGCTGCTTGCCATTCTTGGGCAGGGAATCATCCCACACGGCCTCGTTTCCTCGAAGGGGAGTGCACACTGACCCAGAGCCTCCAGACGAGCTGTAGGCTCTCCAGCCACAAAGGCCTGTAGCTGAGTCCATGACAGCCTGCTGCATGGAGGGCTTCTATGGGAGAGTGCCCTGCTTCCCTGGCAGGGGCTCCTTCTCACACTGCTTTCCGTGGGGAAACACTGCGTGTGCCAGGGGTCTCCTGTGTGCACAAAATCTCTCCCCAGTGCCTGAGGTGCAGGGAATCCTCTTCGGACACAGAGCAATGTTCTAGGCAGAGCTCCCATGCTGGGAGAGCCTCCACTTCCCCAGCTGTCCAACTGCCTCAGGAACACACTTCTAGGGAGTGTGGGTCTGGCAGGCAGAACGGCCCGAGTGAGGAGCTCGGGCCTTTGGCTGTGGACAGCTTTCCCACTGCCAAGCCTTGGAGGAGTTCGTGGAGGCTGGGGCCTGCAGCGTTTTCCATCAGAGAGCACTGGGTGCCCAAAGCCTCCCCTGTGGCTTGCGAGCCCCTTCCCACCCACACGCCCTTGGCACCCACTCTGTTGCCAGAGGGAAGTCCTAAGCAGGACTCTCGAGCTTGTGCAGCCAGAGTGCCTCCTGCTTGGAAATGGCCTCAGGAACTCCTTGGGAGTGAGGCTGCTCCCATGCTTGTCAGCCAGCAGATGGTGCCATCGCTCCACCAAAAAACTCTCTGCTTTGCCTTCAGCCAAGGCTCGCCCTGCTGAGCTCTCTCTGCCTCAAGCAGAGACTCCAGGGTGCGTCCAGCCTACAGAAAGCAGAGTGCCTTTGCCTGAGCACTGCTATGCTGGGGCAGCACCCTGAAGGCCTCCTAGGGCCTTCTCTGCCCTAACCCAGGCGTGCCATTCGGCCCATGCGGGGAGCAACGTTCACCCTTGGCAGGGCTCAGCGTGTGGGCTGTGTGTGGTTTCATGGCTGGGAAAGGGCAGATTCTGAAGCTGGGTGCCCTCCTGTGAATGGGGCCTGGCGGGCAGAGTCGGCATTCCCGGGTGGGGATGGAGGAGATCTGGGGCCTTCAAGCTGCATGCACATCCCCTGTCTGGCTGCCCCTCTTGCTTCTTCTCTGCTGCCAATCCTCTCACACCACACGTGCGTCTCACTGGAAGGAGCAGGCTGCTTGCCATTCTTGGGCAGGGAATCATCCCACACGCCTCGTTTCCTCGAAGGGGAGTGCACACTGACCCAGAGCCTCCAGAGGAGCTGCAGTCTCTCCAGCCACAAAGGCCTGTAGCCGAGTCCATGACGGCCTGTTGCATGGAGGGCTTCTATGGGAGAGGGCCATGCTTCCCTGGCAGGGGCTCCTTCTCACACTGCTTTCCGTGGGGAAACACTGCGTGTGCCAGGGGTCTCCTGTGTGCACAAAATCTCTCCCCAGTGCCTGAGGTGCAGGGAATCCTCTTTGGACACAGAGCAGTGTTCTAGCCAGACCTCCCATGCTGGGAGAGCCTCCACTTCCCCAGCTGTCCAACTGCCTCAGGAACACACTTCTAGGGAGTGTGGGTCTGGCAGGCAGAACGGCCCGAGTGAGGAGCTCGGGCCTTCGGCTGAGGACAGCTTTCCCACTGCCAAGCCTTGGAGGAGTTCGTGGAGGCTGGGGCCTGCAGCGTTTTCCATCAGAGAGCACTGGGTGCCCAAAGCCTCCCCTGTGGCTTGCGAGCCCCTTCCCACCCACAGGCCCTTGGCACCCACTCTGTTGCCAGAGGGAAATCCTAAGCAGGACTCTCGAGCTTGTGCATCCAGAGTGCCTCCTGCTTGGAAATGGCCTCAGGAACTCCTTGGGAGTGAGGCTGCTCCCATGCTTGTCAGCCAGCAGATGGTGCCATCGCTCCACCAAAAAACTCTCTGCTTTGCCTTCAGCCAAGGCTCGCCCTGCTGAGCTCTCTCTGCCTCAAGCAGAGACTCCAGGGTGCGTCCAGCCTACAGAAAGCAGAGTGCCTTTGCCTGAGCACTGCTATGCTGGGGCAGCACCCTGAAGGCCTCCTAGGGCCTTCTCTGCCCTAACCCAGGCGTGCCATTCGGCCCATGCGGGGAGCAACGTTCACCCTTCGCAGGGCTCAGCGTGTGGGCTGTGTGTGGTTTCATGGCTGGGAAAGGGCAGATCCTGAAGCTGGGTGCCCTCCTGTGAATGGGGCCTGGCAGGCAGAGCCGGCTCTCCGGTGGGAATGGAGGAGATCTGGGGCCTTCAAGCTGCATGCACATCCCCTGTCTGGCTGCCCCTCTTGCTTCTTCTCTGCTGCCAAGCCTCTCACACCACACGTGCGTCTCACTGGAAGGAGCAGGCTGCTAGCCAGTCTTGGGCAGGGAATCATCCCACACGCCTCGTTTCCTCGCAGGGCAGTGCACACTGACCCAGAGCCTCCAGAGGAGCTGCAGTCTCTCCAGCCACAAAGGCCTGTAGCCGAGTCCATGACGGCCTGTTGCATGGAGGGCTTTTATGGGAGAGGGCCATGCTTCCCTGGCAGGGGCTCCTTCTCACACTGCTTTCCATGGGGAAACACTGCATGTGCCAGGGGTCTCCTGTGTGCACAAAATCTCTCCCCAGTGCCGGAGGTGCAGGGAATCCTCTTCGGACACAGAGCAATGTTCTAGGCAGAGCTCCCATGCTGGGAGAGCCGCCAGTGCCCCGACTGTCCAACTGCCTCAGGAACACACTTCTAAGGAGTGTGGGTCTGGCAGGCAGAACGGCCCGAGTGAGGAGCTCGGGCCTTTGGCTGTGGACAGCTGTCCCACTGCCAAGCCTTGGAGGAGTTCGTGGAGGCTGGGGCCTGCAGCGTTTTCCGTCGGAGAGCACTGGGTGCCCAAAGCCTCCCCTGTGGCTTGCGAGCCCCTTCCCACCCACACGCCCTTGGCACCCACTCTGTTGCCAGAGGGAAGTCCTAAGCAGGACTCTCGAGCTTGTGCAGCCAGAGTGCCTCCTGCTTGGAAGTGGCCTCTGGAACTCATTTGGAGGGAGGCTTCCCCCATGCTTGTCAGCCAGCACATGGTGCCATCGCTCCACCAGGGAACACTCTGCTTTGCCTTCAGCCATGGCTCGCCCTGCTGAGCTCTCTCTGCCTCAAGCAGAAACCCCAGTGTGCGTCCAGCCTCCAGAAAGCAGATTGCCTTTGCCTGAGCACTGCTTTGCTGGGGCAGCACCCTGAAGGCCTCCTAGGGCCTTCTCTGCCCTAACCCAGGCGTGCCATTCGGCCCATGAGGGGAGCAACGTTCACCCTTGGCAGGGCTCAGCGTGTGGGCTGTGTGTGGTTTCATGGCTGGGAAAGGGCAGATCCTGAAGCTGGGTGCCCTCCTGTGAATGGGGCCTGGCGGGCAGAGCCGGCATTCCCGGGTGGGGATGGAGGAGATCTGGGGCCTTCAAGCTGCATGCACATCCCCTGTCTGGCTGCCCCTCTTGCTTCTTCTCTGCTGCCAAGCCTCTCACACCACACGTGCGTCTCACTGGAAGGAGCAGGCTGCTAGCCAGTCTTGGGCAGGGAATCATCCCACACGCCTCGTTTCCTCGCAGGGGAGTGCACACTGACCCAGAGCCTCCAGAGGAGCTGCAGTCTCTCCAGCCACAAAGGCCTGTAGCCGAGTCCATGACGGCCTGTTGCATGGAGGGCTTCTATGGGAGAGGGCCATGCTTCCCTGGCAGGGGCTCCTTCTCACACTGCTTTCCATGGGGAAACACTGCATGTGCCAGGGGTCTCCTGTGTGCACAAAATCTCTCCCCAGTGCCGGAGGTGCAGGGAATCCTCTTCGGACACAGAGCAATGTTCTAGGCAGAGCTCCCATGCTGGGAGAGCCGCCACTGCCCCGACTGTCCAACTGCCTCAGGAACACACTTCTAGGGAGTGTGGGTCTGGCAGGCAGAACGGTCCGAGTGAGGAGCTCGGGCCTTCGGCTGTGGACAGCTTTCCCACTGCCAAGCCTTGGAGGAGTTCGTGGAGGCTGGGGCCTGCAGCGTTTTCCATCGGAGAGCACTGGGTGCCCAAAGCCTCCCCTGTGGCTTGCGAGCCCCTTCCCACCCACAGGCCCTTGGCACCCACTCTGTTGCCAGAGGGAAATCCTAAGCAGGACTCTCGAGCTTGTGCAGCCAGAGTGCCTCCTGCTTGGAAATGGCCTCAGGAACTCCTTGGGAGTGAGGCTGCTCCCATGCTTGTCAGCCAGCAGATGGTGCCATCGCTCCACCAAAAAACTCTCTGCTTTGCCTTCAGCCAAGGCTCGCCCTGCTGAGCTCTCTCTGCCTCAAGCAGAGACTCCAGGGTGTGTCCAGCCTACAGAAAGCAGAGTGCCTTTGCCTGAGCACTGCTATGCTGGGGCAGCACCCTGAAGGCCTCCTAGGGCCTTCTCTGCCCTAACCCAGGCGTGCCATTCGGCCCATGCGGGGAGCAACGTTCACCCTTGGCAGGGCTCAGCGTGTGGGCTGTGTGTGGTTTCATGGCTGGGAAAGGGCAGATCCTGAAGCTGGGTGCCCTCCTGTGAATGGGGCCTGGCGGGCAGAGCCGGCATTCCCTGGTTGGGATGGAGGAGATCTGGGGCCTTCAAGCTGCATGCACATCCCCTGTCTGGCTGCCCCTCTTGCTTCTTCTCTGTTGCCAAGCCTCTCACACCACACGTGCGTCTCATTGGAAGGAGCAGGCTGCTTGCCATTCTTGGGCAGGGAATCATCCCACACGGCCTCGTTTCCTCGAAGGGGAGTGCACACTGACCCAGAGCCTCCAGACGAGCTGTAGGCTCTCCAGCCACAAAGGCCTGTAGCTCAGTCCATGACAGCCTGCTGCATGGAGGGCTTCTATGGGAGAGTGCCCTGCTTCCCTGGCAGGGGCTCCTTCTCACACTGCTTTCCATGGGGAAACACTGCATGTGCCAGGGGTCTCCTGTGTGCACAAAATCTCTCCCCAGTGCCGGAGGTGCAGGGAATCCTCTTCGGACACAGAGCAATGTTCTAGGCAGAGCTCCCATGCTGGGAGAGCCGCCACTGCCCCGACTGTCCAACTGCCTCAGGAACACACTTCTAGGGAGTGTGGGTCTGGCAGGCAGAACGGCCCGAGTGAGGAGCTCGGGCCTTCGGCTGTGGACAGCTTTCCCACTGCCAAGCCTTGGAGGAGTTCGTGGAGGCTGGGGCCTGCAGCGTTTTCCATCGGAGAGCACTGGGTGCCCAAAGCCTCCCCTGTGGCTTGCGAGCCCCTTCCCACCCACAGGCCCTTGGCACCCACTCTGTTGCCAGAGGGAAATTCTAAGCAGGACTCTGGAGCTTGTGCAGCCAGAGTGCCTCCTGCTTGGAAATGGCCTCAGGAACTCCTTGGGAGTGAGGCTGCTCCCATGCTTGTCAGCCAGCAGATGGTGCCATCGCTCCACCAAAAAACTCTCTGCTTTGCCTTCAGCCAAGGCTCGCCCTGCTGAGCTCTCTCTGCCTCAAGCAGAGACTCCAGGGTGCGTCCAGCCTACAGAAAGCAGAGTGCCTTTGCCTGAGCACTGCTATGCTGGGGCAGCACCCTGAAGGCCTCCTAGGGCCTTCTCTGCCCTAACCCAGGCGTGCCATTCGGCCCATGCGGGGAGCAACGTTCACCCTTGGCAGGGCTCAGCGTGTGGGCTGTGTGTGGTTTCATGGCTGGGAAAGGGCAGATCCTGAAGCTGGGTGCCCTCCTGTGAATGGGGCCTGGCAGGCAGACCCGGCTCTCCGGTGGGGATGGAGGAGATCTGGGGCCTTCAAGCTGCATGCACATCCCCTGTCTGGCTGCCCCTCTTGCTTCTTCTCTGCTGCCAAGCCTCTCACACCACACGTGCGTCTCACTGGAAGGAGCAGGCTGCTTGCCATTCTTGGGCAGGGAATCATCCCACACGCCTCGTTTCCTCGAAGGGGAGTGCACACTGACCCAGAGCCTCCAGAGGAGCTGCAGTCTCTCCAGCCACAAAGGCCTGTAGCCGAGTCCATGACGGCCTGTTGCATGGAGGGCTTCTATGGGAGAGGGCCCTGCTTCCCTGGCAGGGGCTCCTTCTCACACTGCTTTCCGTGGGGAAACACTGCGTGTGCCAGGGGTCTCCTGTGTGCACAAAATCTCTCCCCAGTGCCTGAGGTGCAGGGAATCCTCTTTGGACACAGAGCAGTGTTCTAGCCAGACCTCCCATGCTGGGAGAGCCTCCACTTCCCCAGCTGTCCAACTGCCTCAGGAACACACTTCTAGGGAGTGTGGGTCTGGCAGGCAGAACGGCCCGAGTGAGGAGCTCGGGCCTTCGGCTGTGGACAGCTTTCCCACTGCCAAGCCTTGGAGGAGTTCGTGGAGGCTGGGGCCTGCAGCGTTTTCCATCAGAGAGCACTGGGTGCCCAAAGCCTCCCCTGTGGCTTGCGAGCCCCTTCCCACCCACAGGCCCTTGGCACCCACTCTGTTGCCAGAGGGAAATCCTAAGCAGGACTCTCGAGCTTGTGCATCCAGAGTGCCTCCTGCTTGGAAATGGCCTCAGGAACTCCTTGGGAGTGAGGCTGCTCCCATGCTTGTCAGCCAGCAGATGGTGCCATCGCTCCACCAAAAAACTCTCTGCTTTGCCTTCAGCCAAGGCTCGCCCTGCTGAGCTCTCTCTGCCTCAAGCAGAGACTCCAGGGTGCGTCCAGCCTCCAGAAAGCAGAGTGCCTTTGCCTGAGCACTGCTATGCTGGGGCAGCACCCTGAAGGCCTCCTAGGGCCTTCTCTGCCCTAACCCAGGCGTGCCATTCGGCCCATGCGGGGAGCAACGTTCACCCTTGGCAGGGCTCAGCGTGTGGGCTGTGTGTGGTTTCATGGCTGGGAAAGGGCAGATCCTGAAGCTGGGTGCCCTCCTGTGAATGGGGCCTGGCGGGCAGAGCCGGCTTTCCGGTGGGGATGGAGGAGATCTGGGGCCTTCAAGCTGCATGCACATCCCCTGTCTGGCTGCCCCTCTTGCTTCTTCTCTGCTGCCAAGCCTCTCACACCACACGTGCGTCTCACTGGAAGGAGCAGGCTGCTAGCCAGTCTTGGGCAGGGAATCATCCCACACGCCTCGTTTCCTCGCAGGGCAGTGCACACTGACCCAGAGCCTCCAGAGGAGCTGCAGTCTCTCCAGCCACAAAGGCCTGTAGCCGAGTCCATGACGGCCTGTTGCATGGAGGGCTTTTATGGGAGAGGGCCATGCTTCCCTGGCAGGGGCTCCTTCTCACACTGCTTTCCATGGGGAAACACTGCATGTGCCAGGGGTCTCCTGTGTGCACAAAATCTCTCCCCAGTGCCGGAGGTGCAGGGAATCCTCTTCGGACACAGAGCAATGTTCTAGGCAGAGCTCCCATGCTGGGAGAGCCTCCACTTCCCCAGCTGTCCAACTGCCTCAGGAACACACTTCTAGGGAGTGTGGGTCTGGCAGGCAGAACGGCCCGAGTGAGGAGCTCGGGCCTTTGGCTGTGGACAGCTTTCCCACTGCCAAGCCTTGGAGGAGTTCGTGGAGGCTGGGGCCTGCAGCGTTTTCCATCAGAGAGCACTGGGTGCCCGAAGCCTCCCCTGTGGCTTGCGAGCCCCTTCCCACCCACACGCCCTTGGCACCCACTCTGTTGCCAGAGGGAAGTCCTAAGCAGGACTCTCGAGCTTGTGCAGCCAGAGTGCCTCCTGCTTGGAAGTGGCCTCTGGAACTCATTTGGAGGGAGGCTTCTCCCATGCTTGTCAGCCAGCACATGGTGCCATTGCTCCACCAGGGAACACTCTGCTTTGCCTTCAGCCATGGCTCACCCTGCTGAGCTCTCTCTGCCTCAAGCAGAAACCCCAGTGTGCGTCCAGCCTCCAGAAAGCAGAGTGCCTTTGCCTGAGCACTGCTTTGCTGGGGCAGCACCCTGAAGGCCTCCTAGGGCCTTCTCTGCCCTAACCCAGGCGTGCCATTCGGCCCATGCGGGGAGCAACATTCACCCTTGGCAGGGCTCAGCGTGTGGGCTGTGTGTGGTTTCATGGCTGGGAAAGGGCAGATCTTGAAGCTGGGTGCCCTCCTGTGAATGGGGCCTGGCGGGCAGAGCCGGCATTCCCGGGTGGGGATGGAGGAGATCTGGGGCCTTCAAGCTGCATGCACATCCCCTGTCTGGCTGCCCCTCTTGCTTCTTCTCTGCTGCCAAGCCTCTCACACCACACGTGCGTCTCACTGGAAGGAGCAGGCTGCTTGCCATTCTTGGGCAGGGAATCATCCCACACGCCTCGTTTCCTCGCAGGGGAGTGCACACTGACCCAGAGCCTCCAGAGGAGCTGCAGTCTCTCCAGCCACAAAGGCCTGTAGCCGAGTCCATGACGGCCTGTTGCATGGAGGGCTTCTATGGGAGAGGGCCATGCTTCCCTGGCAGGGGCTCCTTCTCACACTGCTTTCCATGGGGAAACACTGCATGTGCCAGGGGTCTCCTGTGTGCACAAAATCTCTCCCCAGTGCCGGAGGTGCAGGGAATCCTCTTCGGACACAGAGCAATGTTCTAGGCAGAGCTCCCATGCTGGGAGAGCCGCCACTGCCCCGACTGTCCAACTGCCTCAGGAACACACTTCTAGGGAGTGTGGGTCTGGCAGGCAGAACGGCCCGAGTGAGGAGCTCGGGCCTTCGGCTGTGGACAGCTTTCCCACTGCCAAGCCTTGGAGGAGTTCGTGGAGGCTGGGGCCTGCAGCGTTTTCCATCGGAGAGCACTGGGTGCCCAAAGCCTCCCCTGTGGCTTGCGAGCCCCTTCCCACCCACAGGCCCTTGGCACCCACTCTGTTGCCAGAGGGAAATTCTAAGCAGGACTCTGGAGCTTGTGCAGCCAGAGTGCCTCCTGCTTGGAAATGGCCTCAGGAACTCCTTGGGAGTGAGGCTGCTCCCATGCTTGTCAGCCAGCAGATGGTGCCATCGCTCCACCAAAAAACTCTCTGCTTTGCCTTCAGCCAAGGCTCGCCCTGCTGAGCTCTCTCTGCCTCAAGCAGAGACTCCAGGGTGCGTCCAGCCTACAGAAAGCAGAGTGCCTTTGCCTGAGCACTGCTATGCTGGGGCAGCACCCTGAAGGCCTCCTAGGGCCTTCTCTGCCCTAACCCAGGCGTGCCATTCGGCCCATGCGGGGAGCAACGTTCACCCTTGGTAGGGGTCAGCGTGTGGGCTGTGTGTGGTTTCATGGCTGGGAAAGGGCAGATCCTGAAGCTGGGTGCCCTCCTGTGAATGGGGCCTGGCGGGCAGAGCCGGCATTCCCTGGTTGGGATGGAGGAGATCTGGGGCCTTCAAGCTGCATGCACATCCCCTGTCTGGCTGCCCCTCTTGCTTCTTCTCTGCTGCCAAGCCTCTCACACCACACGTGCGTCTCATTGGAAGGAGCAGGCTGCTTGCCATTCTTGGGCAGGGAATCATCCCACACGGCCTCGTTTCCTCGAAGGGGAGTGCACACTGACCCAGAGCCTCCAGAGGAGCTGTAGGCTCTCCAGCCACAAAGGCCTGTAGCTCAGTCCATGACAGCCTGCTGCATGGAGGGCTTCTATGGGAGAGTGCCCTGCTTCCCTGGCAGGGGCTCCTTCTCACACTGCTTTCCGTGGGGAAACGCTGCGTGTGCCAGGGGTCTCCTGTGTGCACAAAATCTCTCCCCAGTGCCTGAGGTGCAGGGAATCCTCTTCGGACACAGAGCAATGTTCTAGGCAGAGCTCCCATGCTGGGAGAGCCTCCACTTCCCCAGCTGTCCAACTGCCTCAGGAACACACTTCTAGGGAGTGTGGGTCTGGCAGGCAGAACGGCCCGAGTGAGGAGCTCGGGCCTTTGGCTGTGGACAGCTTTCCCACTGCCAAGCCTTGGAGGAGTTCGTGGAGGCTGGGGCCTGCAGCGTTTTCCATCGGAGAGCACTGGGTGCCCAAAGCCTCCCCTGTGGCTTGCGAGCCCCTTCCCACCCACACGCCCTTGGCACCCACTCTGTTGCCAGAGGGAAGTCCTAAGCAGGACTCTCGAGCTTGTGCAGCCAGAGTGCCTCCTGCTTGGAAATGGCCTCAGGAACTCCTTGGGAGTGAGGCTGCTCCCATGCTTGTCAGCCAGCAGATGGTGCCATCGCTCCACCAAAAAACTCTCTGCTTTGCCTTCAGCCAAGGCTCGCCCTGCTGAGCTCTCTCTGCCTCAAGCAGAGACTCCAGGGTGCGTCCAGCCTACAGAAAGCAGAGTGCCTTTGCCTGAGCACTGCTATGCTGGGGCAGCACCCTGAAGGCCTCCTAGGGCCTTCTCTGCCCTAACCCAGGCGTGCCATTCGGCCCATGCGGGGAGCAACGTTCACCCTTGGCAGGGCTCAGCGTGTGGGCTGTGTGTGGTTTCATGGCTGGGAAAGGGCAGATTCTGAAGCTGGGTGCCCTCCTGTGAATGGGGCCTGGCGGGCAGAGTCGGCATTCCCGGGTGGGGATGGAGGAGATCTGGGGCCTTCAAGCTGCATGCACATCCCCTGTCTGGCTGCCCCTCTTGCTTCTTCTCTGCTGCCAAGCCTCTCACACCACACGTGCGTCTCACTGGAAGGAGCAGGCTGCTTGCCATTCTTGGGCAGGGAATCATCCCACACGCCTCGTTTCCTCGAAGGGGAGTGCACACTGACCCAGAGCCTCCAGAGGAGCTGCAGTCTCTCCAGCCACAAAGGCCTGTAGCCGAGTCCATGACGGCCTGTTGCATGGAGGGCTTCTATGGGAGAGGGCCCTGCTTCCCTGGCAGGGGCTCCTTCTCACACTGCTTTCCGTGGGGAAACACTGCGTGTGCCAGGGGTCTCCTGTGTGCACAAAATCTCTCCCCAGTGCCTGAGGTGCAGGGAATCCTCTTTGGACACAGAGCAGTGTTCTAGCCAGACCTCCCATGCTGGGAGAGCCTCCACTTCCCCAGCTGTCCAACTGCCTCAGGAACACACTTCTAGGGAGTGTGGGTCTGGCAGGCAGAACGGCCCGAGTGAGGAGCTCGGGCCTTCGGCTGTGGACAGCTTTCCCACTGCCAAGCCTTGGAGGAGTTCGTGGAGGCTGGGGCCTGCAGCGTTTTCCATCAGAGAGCACTGGGTGCCCAAAGCCTCCCCTGTGGCTTGCGAGCCCCTTCCCACCCACAGGCCCTTGGCACCCACTCTGTTGCCAGAGGGAAATCCTAAGCAGGACTCTCGAGCTTGTGCATCCAGAGTGCCTCCTGCTTGGAAATGGCCTCAGGAACTCCTTGGGAATGAGGCTGCTCCCATGCTTGTCAGCCAGCAGATGGTGCCATCGCTCCACCAAAAAACTCTCTGCTTTGCCTTCAGCCAAGGCTCGCCCTGCTGAGCTCTCTCTGCCTCAAGCAGAGACTCCAGGGTGCGTCCAGCCTCCAGAAAGCAGAGTGCCTTTGCCTGAGCACTGCTATGCTGGGGCAGCACCCTGAAGGCCTCCTAGGGCCTTCTCTGCCCTAACCCAGGCGTGCCATTCGGCCCATGCGGGGAGCAACGTTCACCCTTGGCAGGGCTCAGCGTGTGGGCTGTGTGTGGTTTCATGGCTGGGAAAGGGCAGATCCTGAAGCTGGGTGCCCTCCTGTGAATGGGGCCTGGCGGGCAGAGCCGGCTTTCCGGTGGGGATGGAGGAGATCTGGGGCCTTCAAGCTGCATGCACATCCCCTGTCTGGCTGCCCCTCTTGCTTCTTCTCTGCTGCCAAGCCTCTCACACCACACGTGCGTCTCACTGGAAGGAGCAGGCTGCTAGCCAGTCTTGGGCAGGGAATCATCCCACACGCCTCGTTTCCTCGCAGGGCAGTGCACACTGACCCAGAGCCTCCAGAGGAGCTGCAGTCTCTCCAGCCACAAAGGCCTGTAGCCGAGTCCATGACGGCCTGTTGCATGGAGGGCTTTTATGGGAGAGGGCCATGCTTCCCTGGCAGGGGCTCCTTCTCACACTGCTTTCCATGGGGAAACACTGCATGTGCCAGGGGTCTCCTGTGTGCACAAAATCTCTCCCCAGTGCCGGAGGTGCAGGGAATCCTCTTCGGACACAGAGCAATGTTCTAGGCAGAGCTCCCATGCTGGGAGAGCCTCCACTTCCCCAGCTGTCCAACTGCCTCAGGAACACACTTCTAGGGAGTGTGGGTCTGGCAGGCAGAACGGCCCGAGTGAGGAGCTCGGGCCTTTGGCTGTGGACAGCTTTCCCACTGCCAAGCCTTGGAGGAGTTCGTGGAGGCTGGGGCCTGCAGCGTTTTCCATCAGAGAGCACTGGGTGCCCGAAGCCTCCCCTGTGGCTTGCGAGCCCCTTCCCACCCACACGCCCTTGGCACCCACTCTGTTGCCAGAGGGAAGTCCTAAGCAGGACTCTCGAGCTTGTGCAGCCAGAGTGCCTCCTGCTTGGAAGTGGCCTCTGGAACTCATTTGGAGGGAGGCTTCTCCCATGCTTGTCAGCCAGCACATGGTGCCATTGCTCCACCAGGGAACACTCTGCTTTGCCTTCAGCCATGGCTCACCCTGCTGAGCTCTCTCTGCCTCAAGCAGAAACCCCAGTGTGCGTCCAGCCTCCAGAAAGCAGAGTGCCTTTGCCTGAGCACTGCTTTGCTGGGGCAGCACCCTGAAGGCCTCCTAGGGCCTTCTCTGCCCTAACCCAGGCGTGCCATTCGGCCCATGCGGGGAGCAACATTCACCCTTGGCAGGGCTCAGCGTGTGGGCTGTGTGTGGTTTCATGGCTCGGAAAGGGCAGATCTTGACGCTGGGTGCCCTCCTGTGAATGGGGCCTGGCGGGCAGAGCCGGCATTCCCGGGTGGGGATGGAGGAGATCTGGGGCCTTCAAGCTGCATGCACATCCCCTGTCTGGCTGCCCCTCTTGCTTCTTCTCTGCTGCCAAGCCTCTCACACCACACGTGCGTCTCACTGGAAGGAGCAGGCTGCTTGCCATTCTTGGGCAGGGAATCATCCCACACGCCTCGTTTCCTCGCAGGGGAGTGCACACTGACCCAGAGCCTCCAGAGGAGCTGCAGTCTCTCCAGCCACAAAGGCCTGTAGCCGAGTCCATGACGGCCTGTTGCATGGAGGGCTTCTATGGGAGAGGGCCATGCTTCCCTGGCAGGGGCTCCTTCTCACACTGCTTTCCATGGGGAAACACTGCATGTGCCAGGGGTCTCCTGTGTGCACAAAATCTCTCCCCAGTGCCGGAGGTGCAGGGAATCCTCTTCGGACACAGAGCAATGTTCTAGGCAGAGCTCCCATGCTGGGAGAGCCGCCACTGCCCCGACTGTCCAACTGCCTCAGGAACACACTTCTAGGGAGTGTGGGTCTGGCAGGCAGAACGGCCCGAGTGAGGAGCTCGGGCCTTCGGCTGTGGACAGCTTTCCCACTGCCAAGCCTTGGAGGAGTTCGTGGAGGCTGGGGCCTGCAGCGTTTTCCATCGGAGAGCACTGGGTGCCCAAAGCCTCCCCTGTGGCTTGCGAGCCCCTTCCCACCCACAGGCCCTTGGCACCCACTCTGTTGCCAGAGGGAAATTCTAAGCAGGACTCTGGAGCTTGTGCAGCCAGAGTGCCTCCTGCTTGGAAATGGCCTCAGGAACTCCTTGGGAGTGAGGCTGCTCCCATGCTTGTCAGCCAGCAGATGGTGCCATCGCTCCACCAAAAAACTCTCTGCTTTGCCTTCAGCCAAGGCTCGCCCTGCTGAGCTCTCTCTGCCTCAAGCAGAGACTCCAGGGTGCGTCCAGCCTACAGAAAGCAGAGTGCCTTTGCCTGAGCACTGCTATGCTGGGGCAGCACCCTGAAGGCCTCCTAGGGCCTTCTCTGCCCTAACCCAGGCGTGCCATTCGGCCCATGCGGGGAGCAACGTTCACCCTTGGTAGGGGTCAGCGTGTGGGCTGTGTGTGGTTTCATGGCTGGGAAAGGGCAGATCCTGAAGCTGGGTGCCCTCCTGTGAATGGGGCCTGGCGGGCAGAGCCGGCATTCCCTGGTTGGGATGGAGGAGATCTGGGGCCTTCAAGCTGCATGCACATCCCCTGTCTGGCTGCCCCTCTTGCTTCTTCTCTGCTGCCAAGCCTCTCACACCACACGTGCGTCTCATTGGAAGGAGCAGGCTGCTTGCCATTCTTGGGCAGGGAATCATCCCACACGGCCTCGTTTCCTCGAAGGGGAGTGCACACTGACCCAGAGCCTCCAGAGGAGCTGTAGGCTCTCCAGCCACAAAGGCCTGTAGCTGAGTCCATGACAGCCTGCTGCATGGAGGGCTTCTATGGGAGAGTGCCCTGCTTCCCTGGCAGGGGCTCCTTCTCACACTGCTTTCCGTGGGGAAACGCTGCGTGTGCCAGGGGTCTCCTGTGTGCACAAAATCTCTCCCCAGTGCCTGAGGTGCAGGGAATCCTCTTCGGACACAGAGCAATGTTCTAGGCAGAGCTCCCATGCTGGGAGAGCCTCCACTTCCCCAGCTGTCCAACTGCCTCAGGAACACACTTCTAGGGAGTGTGGGTCTGGCAGGCAGAACGGCCCGAGTGAGGAGCTCGGGCCTTTGGCTGTGGACAGCTTTCCCACTGCCAAGCCTTGGAGGAGTTCGTGGAGGCTGGGGCCTGCAGCGTTTTCCATCAGAGAGCACTGGGTGCCCAAAGCCTCCCCTGTGGCTTGCGAGCCCCTTCCCACCCACACGCCCTTGGCACCCACTCTGTTGCCAGAGGGAAGTCCTAAGCAGGACTCTCGAGCTTGTGCAGCCAGAGTGCCTCCTGCTTGGAAGTGGCCTCTGGAACTCATTTGGAGGGAGGCTTCTCCCATGCTTGTCAGCCAGCACATGGTGCCATCGCTCCACCAGGGAACACTCTGCTTTGCCTTCAGCCATGGCTCACCCTGCTGAGCTCTCTCTGCCTCAAGCAGAAACCCCAGTGTGCGTCCAGCCTCCAGAAAGCAGAGTGCCTTTGCCTGAGCACTGCTTTGCTGGGGCAGCACCCTGAAGGCCTCCTAGGGCCTTCTCTGCCCTAACCCAGGCGTGCCATTCGGCCCATGCGGGGAGCAACATTCACCCTTGGCAGGGCTCAGCGTGTGGGCTGTGTGTGGTTTCATGGCTGGGAAAGGGCAGATCTTGAAGCTGGGTGCCCTCCTGTGAATGGGGCCTGGCGGGCAGAGCCGGCATTCCCGGGTGGGGATGGAGGAGATCTGGGGCCTTCAAGCTGCATGCACATCCCCTGTCTGGCTGCCCCTCTTGCTTCTTCTCTGCTGCCAAGCCTCTCACACCACACGTGCGTCTCACTGGAAGGTGCAGGCTGCTTGCCATTCTTGGGCAGGGAATCATCCCACACGCCTCGTTTCCTCGCAGGGGAGTGCACACTGACCCAGAGCCTCCGGAGGAGCTGCAGTCTCTCCAGCCACAAAGGCCTGTAGCCGAGTCCATGACGGCCTGTTGCATGGAGGGCTTCTATGGGAGAGGGCCATGCTTCCCTGGCAGGGGCTCCTTCTCACACTGCTTTCCGTGGGGAAACACTGCGTGTGCCAGGGGTCTCCTGTGTGCACAAAATCTCTCCCCAGTGCCTGAGGTGCAGGGAATCCTCTTTGGACACAGAGCAGTGTTCTAGCCAGACCTCCCATGCTGGGAGAGCCTCCACTTCCCCAGCTGTCCAACTGCCTCAGGAACACACTTCTAGGGAGTGTGGGTCTGGCAGGCAGAACGGCCCGAGTGAGGAGCTCGGGCCTTCGGCTGTGGACAGCTTTCCCACTGCCAAGCCTTGGAGGAGTTCGTGGAGGCTGGGGCCTGCAGCGTTTTCCATCGGAGAGCACTGGGTGCCCAAAGCCTCCCCTGTGGCTTGCGAGCCCCTTCCCACCCACAGGCCCTTGGCACCCACTCTGTTGCCAGAGGGAAATCCTAAGCAGGACTCTCGAGCTTGTGCAGCCAGAGTGCCTCCTGCTTGGAAATGGCCTCAGGAACTCCTTGGGAGTGAGGCTGCTCCCATGCTTGTCAGCCAGCAGATGGTGCCATCGCTCCACCAAAAAACTCTCTGCTTTGCCTTCAGCCAAGGCTCGCCCTGCTGAGCTCTCTCTGCCTCAAGCAGAGACTCCAGGGTGTGTCCAGCCTACAGAAAGCAGAGTGCCTTTGCCTGAGCACTGCTATGCTGGGGCAGCACCCTGAAGGCCTCCTAGGGCCTTCTCTGCCCTAACCCAGGCGTGCCATTCGGCCCATGCGGGGAGCAACGTTCACCCTTGGCAGGGCTCAGCGTGTGGGCTGTGTGTGGTTTCATGGCTGGGAAAGGGCAGATCCTGAAGCTGGGTGCCCTCCTGTGAATGGGGCCTGGCGGCTAGAGCCGGCATTCCCTGGTTGGGATGGAGGAGATCTGGGGCCTTCAAGCTGCATGCACATCCCCTGTCTGGCTGCCCCTCTTGCTTCTTCTCTGCTGCCAAGCCTCTCACACCACACATGCGTCTCACTGGAAGGAGCAGGCTGCTTGCCATTCTTGGGCAGGGAATCATCCCACACGCCTCGTTTCCTCGCAGGGCAGTGCACACTGGCCCAGAGCCTCCAGAGGAGCTGCAGTCTCTCCAGCCACAAAGGCCTGTAGCCGAGTCCATGACGGCCTGTTGCATGGAGGGCTTCTATGGGAGAGGGCCATGCTTCCCTGGCAGGGGCTCCTTCTCACACTGCTTTCCATGGGGAAACACTGCATGTGCCAGGGGTCTCCTGTGTGCACAAAATCTCTCCCCAGTGCCTGAGGTGCACGGAATCCTCTTCGGACACAGAGCAATGTTCTAGGCAGAGCTCCCATGCTGGGAGAGCCGCCACTGCCCCGACTGTCCAACTGCCTCAGGAACACACTTCTAGGGAGTGTGGGTCTGGCAGGCAGAACGGTCCGAGTGAGGAGCTCGGGCCTTCGGCTGTGGACAGCTTTCCCACTGCCAAGCCTTGGAGGAGTTCGTGGAGGCTGGGGCCTGCAGCGTTTTCCATCGGAGAGCACTGGGTGCCCAAAGCCTCCCCTGTGGCTTGCGAGCCCCTTCCCACCCACAGGCCCTTGGCACCCACTCTGTTGCCAGAGGGAAATCCTAAGCAGGACTCTCGAGCTTGTGCAGCCAGAGTGCCTCCTGCTTGGAAATGGCCTCAGGAACTCCTTGGGAGTGAGGCTGCTCCCATGCTTGTCAGCCAGCAGATGGTGCCATCGCTCCACCAAAAAACTCTCTGCTTTGCCTTCAGCCAAGGCTCGCCCTGCTGAGCTCTCTCTGCCTCAAGCAGAGACTCCAGGGTGCGTCCAGCCTACAGAAAGCAGAGTGCCTTTGCCTGAGCACTGCTATGCTGGGGCAGCACCCTGAAGGCCTCCTAGGGCCTTCTCTGCCCTAACCCAGGCGTGCCATTTGGCCCATGCGGGGAGCAACGTTCACCCTTGGCAGGGCTCAGCGTGTGGGTGTGTGTGGTTTCATGGCTGGGAAAGGGCAGATCCTGAAGCTGGGTGCCCTCCTGTGAATGGGGCCTGGCGGGCAGAGCCGGCATTCCCTGGTTGGGATGGAGGAGATCTGGGGCCTTCAAGCTGCATGCACATCCCCTGTCTGGATGCCCCTCTTGCTTCTTCTCTGCTGCCAAGCCTCTCACACCACACGTGCGTCTCATTGGAAGGAGCAGGCTGCTTGCCATTCTTGGGCAGGGAATCATCCCACACGGCCTCGTTTCCTCGAAGGGGAGTGCACACTGACCCAGAGCCTCCAGACGAGCTGTAGGCTCTCCAGCCACAAAGGCCTGTAGCTGAGTCCATGACAGCCTGCTGCATGGAGGGCTTCTATGGGAGAGTGCCCTGCTTCCCTGGCAGGGGCTCCTTCTCACACTGCTTTCCGTGGGGAAACACTGCGTGTGCCAGGGGTCTCCTGTGTGCACAAAATCTCTCCCCAGTGCCTGAGGTGCAGGGAATCCTCTTCGGACACAGAGCAATGTTCTAGGCAGAGCTCCCATGCTGGGAGAGCCTCCACTTCCCCAGCTGTCCAACTGCCTCAGGAACACACTTCTAGGGAGTGTGGGTCTGGCAGGCAGAACGGCCCGAGTGAGGAGCTCGGGCCTTTGGCTGTGGACAGCTTTCCCACTGCCAAGCCTTGGAGGAGTTCGTGGAGGCTGGGGCCTGCAGCGTTTTCCATCAGAGAGCACTGGGTGCCCAAAGCCTCCCCTGTGGCTTGCGAGCCCCTTCCCACACACACGCCCTTGGCACCCACTCTGTTGCCAGAGGGAAGTCCTAAGCAGGACTCTCGAGCTTGTGCAGCCAGAGTGCCTCCTGCTTGGAAGTGGCCTCTGGAACTCATTTGGAGGGAGGCTTCTCCCATGCTTGTCAGCCAGCACATGGTGCCATCGCTCCACCAGGGAACACTCTGCTTTGCCTTCAGCCATGGCTCACCCTGCTGAGCTCTCTCTGCCTCAAGCAGAAACCCCAGTGTGCGTCCAGCCTCCAGAAAGCAGAGTGCCTTTGCCTGAGCACTGCTTTGCTGGGGCAGCACCCTGAAGGCCTCCTAGGGCCTTCTCTGCCCTAACCCAGGCGTGCCATTCGGCCCATGCGGGGAGCAACATTCACCCTTGGCAAGGCTCAGCGTGTGGGCTGTGTGTGGTTTCATGGCTGGGAAAGGGCAGATCTTGAAGCTGGGTGCCCTCCTGTGAATGGGGCCTGGCGGGCAGAGCCGGCATTCCCGGGTGGGGATGGAGGAGATCTGGGGCCTTCAAGCTGCATGCACATCCCCTGTCTGGCTGCCCCTCTTGCTTCTTCTCTGCTGCCAAGCCTCTCACACCACACGTGCGTCTCACTGGAAGGAGCAGGCTGCTTGCCATTCTTGGGCAGGGAATCATCCCACACGCCTCGTTTCCTCGCAGGGGAGTGCACACTGACCCAGAGCCTCCAGAGGAGCTGCAGTCTCTCCAGCCACAAAGGCCTGTAGCCGAGTCCATGACGGCCTGTTGCATGGAGGGCTTCTATGGGAGAGGGCCATGCTTCCCTGGCAGGGGCTCCTTCTCACACTGCTTTCCGTGGGGAAACACTGCGTGTGCCAGGGGTCTCCTGTGTGCACAAAATCTCTCCCCAGTGCCTGAGGTGCAGGGAATCCTCTTTGGACACAGAGCAGTGTTCTAGCCAGACCTCCCATGCTGGGAGAGCCTCCACTTCCCCAGCTGTCCAACTGCCTCAGGAACACACTTCTAGGGAGTGTGGGTCTGGCAGGCAGAACGGCCCGAGTGAGGAGCTCGGGCCTTCGGCTGTGGACAGCTTTCCCACTGCCAAGCCTTGGAGGAGTTCGTGGAGGCTGGGGCCTGCAGCGTTTTCCATCAGAGAGCACTGGGTGCCCAAAGCCTCCCCTGTGGCTTGCGAGCCCCTTCCCACCCACACGCCCTTGGCACCCACTCTGTTGCCAGAGGGAAGTCCTAAGCAGGACTCTCGAGCTTGTGCAGCCAGAGTGCCTCCTGCTTGGAAGTGGCCTCTGGAACTCATTTGGAGGGAGGCTTCTCCCATGCTTGTCAGCCAGCACATGGTGCCATCGCTCCACCAGGGAACACTCTGCTTTGCCTTCATCCATGGCTCGCCCTGCTGAGCTCTCTCTGCCTCAAGCAGAAACCCCAGTGTGCGTCCAGCCTCCAGAAAGCAGAGTGCCTTTGCCTGAGCACTGCTTTGCTGGGGCAGCACCCTGAAGGCCTCCTAGGGCCTTCTCTGCCCTAACCCAGGCGTGCCATTCGGCCCATGCGGGGAGCAACGTTCACCCTTGGCAGGGCTCAGCGTGTGGGCTGTGTGTGGTTTCATGGCTGGGAAAGGGCAGATCCTGAAGCTGGGTGCCCTCCTGTGAATGGGGCCTGGCGGGCAGAGCCGGCTTTCCGTTGGGGATGGAGGAGATCTGGGGCCTTCAAGCTGCATGCACATCCCCTGTCTGGCTGCCCCTCTTGCTTCTTCTCTGCTGCCAAGCCTCTCACACCACACGTGCGTCTCATTGGAAGGAGCAGGCTGCTTGCCATTCTTGGGCAGGGAATCATCCCACACGGCCTCGTTTCCTCGAAGGGGAGTGCACACTGACCCAGAGCCTCCAGACGAGCTGTAGGCTCTCCAGCCACAAAGGCCTGTAGCTCAGTCCATGACAGCCTGCTGCATGGAGGGCTTCTATGGGAGAGTGCCCTGCTTCCCTGGCAGGGGCTCCTTCTCACACTGCTTTCCGTGGGGAAACACTGCGTGTGCCAGGGGTCTCCTGTGTGCACAAAATCTCTCCCCAGTGCCTGAGGTGCAGGGAATCCTCTTCGGACACAGAGCAGTGTTCTAGGCAGACCTCCCATGCTGGGAGAGCCTCCACTTCCCCAGCTGTCCAACTGCCTCAGGAACACACTTCTAGGGAGTGTGGGTCTGGCAGGCAGAACGGCCCGAGTGAGGAGCTCGGGCCTTCGGCTGTGGACAGCTTTCCCACTGCCAAGCCTTGGAGGAGTTCGTGGAGGCTGGGGCCTGCAGCGTTTTCCATCAGAGAGCACTGGGTGCCCAAAGCCTCCCCTGTGGCTTGCGAGCCCCTTCCCACCCACAGGCCCTTGGCACCCACTCTGTTGCCAGAGGGAAATCCTAAGCAGGACTCTCGAGCTTGTGCATCCAGAGTGCCTGCTGCTTGGAAATGGCCTCAGGAACTCCTTGGGAGTGAGGCTGCTCCCATGCTTGTCAGCCAGCAGATGGTGCCATCGCTCCACCAAAAAACTCTCTGCTTTGCCTTCAGCCAAGGCTCGCCCTGCTGAGCTCTCTCTGCCTCAAGCAGAGACTCCAGGGTGCGTCCAGCCTACAGAAAGCAGAGTGCCTTTGCCTGAGCACTGCTATGCTGGGGCAGCACCCTGAAGGCCTCCTAGGGCCTTCTCTGCCCTAACCCAGGCGTGCCATTCGGCCCATGCGGGGAGCAACGTTCACCCTTGGCAGGGCTCAGCGTGTGGGCTGTGTGTGGTTTCATGGCTGGGAAAGGGCAGATCCTGAAGCTGGGTGCCCTCCTGTGAATGGGGCCTGGCAGGCAGAGCCGGCTCTCCGGTGGGGATGGAGGAGATCTGGGGCCTTCAAGCTGCATGCACATCCCCTGTCTGGCTGCCCCTCTTGCTTCTTCTCTGCTGCCAAGCCTCTCACACCACACGTGCGTCTCACTGGAAGGAGCAGGCTGCTAGCCAGTCTTGGGCAGGGAATCATCCCACACGCCTCGTTTCCTCGCAGGGCAGTGCACACTGACCCAGAGCCTCCAGAGGAGCTGCAGTCTCTCCAGCCACAAAGGCCTGTAGCCGAGTCCATGACGGCCTGTTGCATGGAGGGCTTTTATGGGAGAGGGCCATGCTTCCCTGGCAGGGGCTCCTTCTCACACTGCTTTCCATGGGGAAACACTGCATGTGCCAGGGGTCTCCTGTGTGCACAAAATCTCTCCCCAGTGCCGGAGGTGCAGGGAATCCTCTTCGGACACAGAGCAATGTTCTAGGCAGAGCTCCCATGCTGGGAGAGCCGCCAGTGCCCCGACTGTCCAACTGCCTCAGGAACACACTTCTAAGGAGTGTGGGTCTGGCAGGCAGAACGGCCCGAGTGAGGAGCTCGGGCCTTTGGCTGTGGACAGCTGTCCCACTGCCAAGCCTTGGAGGAGTTCGTGGAGGCTGGGGCCTGCAGCGTTTTCCATCGGAGAGCACTGGGTGCCCAAAGCCTCCCCTGTGGCTTGCGAGCCCCTTCCCACCCACACGCCCTTGGCACCCACTCTGTTGCCAGAGGGAAGTCCTAAGCAGGACTCTCGAGCTTGTGCAGCCAGAGTGCCTCCTGCTTGGAAGTGGCCTCTGGAACTCATTTGGAGGGAGGCTTCCCCCATGCTTGTCAGCCAGCACATGGTGCCATCGCTCCACCAGGGAACACTCTGCTTTGCCTTCAGCCATGGCTCGCCCTGCTGAGCTCTCTCTGCCTCAAGCAGAAACCCCAGTGTGCGTCCAGCCTCCAGAAAGCAGAGTGCCTTTGCCTGAGCACTGCTTTGCTGGGGCAGCACCCTGAAGGCCTCCTAGGGCCTTCTCTGCCCTAACCCAGGCGTGCCATTCGGCCCATGAGGGGAGCAACGTTCACCCTTGGCAGGGCTCAGCGTGTGGGCTGTGTGTGGTTTCATGGCTGGGAAAGGGCAGATCCTGAAGCTGGGTGCCCTCCTGTGAATGGGGCCTGGCGGGCAGAGCCGGCATTCCCGGGTGGGGATGGAGGAGATCTGGGGCCTTCAAGCTGCATGCACATCCCCTGTCTGGCTGCCCCTCTTGCTTCTTCTCTGCTGCCAAGCCTCTCACACCACACGTGCGTCTCACTGGAAGGAGCAGGCTGCTAGCCAGTCTTGGGCAGGGAATCATCCCACACGCCTCGTTTCCTCGCAGGGGAGTGCACACTGACCCAGAGCCTCCAGAGGAGCTGCAGTCTCTCCAGCCACAAAGGCCTGTAGCCGAGTCCATGACGGCCTGTTGCATGGAGGGCTTCTATGGGAGAGGGCCATGCTTCCCTGGCAGGGGCTCCTTCTCACACTGCTTTCCATGGGGAAACACTGCATGTGCCAGGGGTCTCCTGTGTGCACAAAATCTCTCCCCAGTGCCGGAGGTGCAGGGAATCCTCTTCGGACACAGAGCAATGTTCTAGGCAGAGCTCCCATGCTGGGAGAGCCGCCACTGCCCCGACTGTCCAACTGCCTCAGGAACACACTTCTAGGGAGTGTGGGTCTGGCAGGCAGAACGGTCCGAGTGAGGAGCTCGGGCCTTCGGCTGTGGACAGCTTTCCCACTGCCAAGCCTTGGAGGAGTTCGTGGAGGCTGGGGCCTGCAGCGTTTTCCATCGGAGAGCACTGGGTGCCCAAAGCCTCCCCTGTGGCTTGCGAGCCCCTTCCCACCCACAGGCCCTTGGCACCCACTCTGTTGCCAGAGGGAAATCCTAAGCAGGACTCTCGAGCTTGTGCAGCCAGAGTGCCTCCTGCTTGGAAATGGCCTCAGGAACTCCTTGGGAGTGAGGCTGCTCCCATGCTTGTCAGCCAGCAGATGGTGCCATCGCTCCACCAAAAAACTCTCTGCTTTGCCTTCAGCCAAGGCTCGCCCTGCTGAGCTCTCTCTGCCTCAAGCAGAGACTCCAGGGTGCGTCCAGCCTACAGAAAGCAGAGTGCCTTAGCCTGAGCACTGCTATGCTGGGGCAGCACCCTGAAGGCCTCCTAGGGCCTTCTCTGCCCTAACCCAGGCGTGCCATTCGGCCCATGCGGGGAGCAACGTTCACCCTTGGCAGGGCTCAGCGTGTGGGCTGTGTGTGGTTTCATGGCTGGGAAAGGGCAGATCCTGAAGCTGGGTGCCCTCCTGTGAATGGGGCCTGGCGGGCAGAGCCGGCATTCCCTGGTTGGGATGGAGGAGATCTGGGGCCTTCAAGCTGCATGCACATCCCCTGTCTGGATGCCCCTCTTGCTTCTTCTCTGCTGCCAAGCCTCTCACACCACACGTGCGTCTCATTGGAAGGAGCAGGCTGCTTGCCATTCTTGGGCAGGGAATCATCCCACACGGCCTCGTTTCCTCGAAGGGGAGTGCACACTGACCCAGAGCCTCCAGACGAGCTGTAGGCTCTCCAGCCACAAAGGCCTGTAGCTGAGTCCATGACAGCCTGCTGCATGGAGGGCTTCTATGGGAGAGTGCCCTGCTTCCCTGGCAGGGGCTCCTTCTCACACTGCTTTCCGTGGGGAAACACTGCGTGTGCCAGGGTTCATCTGTGTGCACAAAATCTCTCCCCAGTGCCTGAGGTGCAGGGAATCCTCTTCGGACACAGAGCAATGTTCTAGGCAGAGCTCCCATGCTGGGAGAGCCTCCACTTCCCCAGCTGTCCAACTGCCTCAGGAACACACTTCTAGGGAGTGTGGGTCTGGCAGGCAGAACGGCCCGAGTGAGGAGCTCGGGCCTTTGGCTGTGGACAGCTTTCCCACTGCCAAGCCTTGGAGGAGTTCGTGGAGGCTGGGGCCTGCAGCGTTTTCCATCAGAGAGCACTGGGTGCCCAAAGCCTCCCCTGTGGCTTGCGAGCCCCTTCCCACCCACACGCCCTTGGCACCCACTCTGTTGCCAGAGGGAAGTCCTAAGCAGGACTCTCGAGCTTGTGCAGCCAGAGTGCCTCCTGCTTGGAAGTGGCCTCTGGAACTCATTTGGAGGGAGGCTTCTCCCGTGCTTGTCAGCCAGCACATGGTGCCATCGCTCCACCAGGGAACACTCTGCTTTGCCTTCAGCCATGGCTCACCCTGCTGAGCTCTCTCTGCCTCAAGCAGAAACCCCAGTGTGCGTCCAGCCTCCAGAAAGCAGAGTGCCTTTGCCTGAGCACTGCTTTGCTGGGGCAGCACCCTGAAGGCCTCCTAGGGCCTTCTCTGCCCTAACCCAGGCGTGCCATTCGGCCCATGCGGGGAGCAACGTTCACCCTTGGCAGGGCTCAGCGTGTGGGCTGTGTGTGGTTTCATGGCTGGGAAAGGGCAGATCCTGAAGCTGGGTGCCCTCCTGTGAATGGGGCCTGGCGGGCAGAGCCGGCTTTCCGGTGGGGATGGAGGAGATCTGGGGCCTTCAAGCTGCATGCACATCCCCTGTCTGGCTGCCCCTCTTGCTTCTTCTCTGCTGCCAAGCCTCTCACACCACACGTGCGTCTCATTGGAAGGAGCAGGCTGCTTGCCATTCTTGGGCAGGGAATCATCCCACACGGCCTCGTTTCCTCGAAGGGGAGTGCACACTGACCCAGAGCCTCCAGACGAGCTGTAGGCTCTCCAGCCACAAAGGCCTGTAGCTCAGTCCATGACAGCCTGCTGCATGGAGGGCTTCTATGGGAGAGTGCCCTGCTTCCCTGGCAGGGGCTCCTTCTCACACTGCTTTCCGTGGGGAAACACTGCGTGTGCCAGGGGTCTCCTGTGTGCACAAAATCTCTCCCCAGTGCCTGAGGTGCAGGGAATCCTCTTCGGACACAGAGCAGTGTTCTAGGCAGACCTCCCATGCTGGGAGAGCCTCCACTTCCCCAGCTGTCCAACTGCCTCAGGAACACACTTCTAGGGAGTGTGGGTCTGGCAGGCAGAACGGCCCGAGTGAGGAGCTCGGGCCTTCGGCTGTGGACAGCTTTCCCACTGCCAAGCCTTGGAGGAGTTCGTGGAGGCTGGGGCCTGCAGCGTTTTCCATCAGAGAGCACTGGGTGCCCAAAGCCTCCCCTGTGGCTTGCGAGCCCCTTCCCACCCACAGGCCCTTGGCACCCACTCTGTTGCCAGAGGGAAATCCTAAGCAGGACTCTCGAGCTTGTGCAGCCAGAGTGCCTCCTGCTTGGAAATGGCCTCAGGAACTCCTTGGGAGTGAGGCTGCTCCCATGCTTGTCAGCCAGCAGATGGTGCCATCGCTCCACCAAAAAACTCTCTGCTTTGCCTTCAGCCAAGGCTCGCCCTGCTGAGCTCTCTCTGCCTCAAGCAGAGACTCCAGGGTGCGTCCAGCCTACAGAAAGCAGAGTGCCTTTGCCTGAGCACTGCTATGCTGGGGCAGCACCCTGAAGGCCTCCTAGGGCCTTCTCTGCCCTAACCCAGGCGTGCCATTCGGCCCATGCGGGGAGCAACGTTCACCCTTGGCAGGGCTCAGCGTGTGGGCTGTGTGTGGTTTCATGGCTGGGAAAGGGCAGATCCTGAAGCTGGGTGCCCTCCTGTGAATGGGGCCTGGCAGGCAGACCCGGCTCTCCGGTGGGGATGGAGGAGATCTGGGGCCTTCAAGCTGCATGCACATCCCCTGTCTGGCTGCCCCTCTTGCTTCTTCTCTGCTGCCAAGCCTCTCACACCACACGTGCGTCTCACTGGAAGGAGCAGGCTGCTAGCCAGTCTTGGGCAGGGAATCATCCCACACGCCTCGTTTCCTCGCAGGGCAGTGCACACTGACCCAGAGCCTCCAGAGGAGCTGCAGTCTCTCCAGCCACAAAGGCCTGTAGCCGAGTCCATGACGGCCTGTTGCATGGAGGGCTTTTATGGGAGAGGGCCATGCTTCCCTGGCAGGGGCTCCTTCTCACACTGCTTTCCATGGGGAAACACTGCATGTGCCAGGGGTCTCCTGTGTGCACAAAATCTCTCCCCAGTGCCTGAGGTGCAGGGAATCCTCTTCGGACACAGAGCAATGTTCTAGGCAGAGCTCCCATGCTGGGAGAGCCGCCAGTGCCCCGACTGTCCAACTGCCTCAGGAACACACTTCTAAGGAGTGTGGGTCTGGCAGGCAGAACGGCCCGAGTGAGGAGCTCGGGCCTTTGGCTGTGGACAGCTGTCCCACTGCCAAGCCTTGGAGGAGTTCGTGGAGGCTGGGGCCTGCAGCGTTTTCCATCGGAGAGCACTGGGTGCCCAAAGCCTCCCCTGTGGCTTGCGAGCCCCTTCCCACCCACACGCCCTTGGCACCCACTCTGTTGCCAGAGGGAAGTCCTAAGCAGGACTCTCGAGCTTGTGCAGCCAGAGTGCCTCCTGCTTGGAAGTGGCCTCTGGAACTCATTTGGAGGGAGGCTTCCCCCATGCTTGTCAGCCAGCACATGGTGCCATCGCTCCACCAGGGAACACTCTGCTTTGCCTTCAGCCATGGCTCGCCCTGCTGAGCTCTCTCTGCCTCAAGCAGAAAACCCAGTGTGCGTCCAGCCTCCAGAAAGCAGAGTGCCTTTGCCTGAGCTCTGCTTTGCTGGGGCAGCACCCTGAAGGCCTCCTAGGGCCTTCTCTGCCCTAACCCAGGCGTGCCATTCGGCCCATGCGGGGAGCAACATTCACCCTTGGCAGGGCTCAGCGTGTGGGCTGTGTGTGGTTTCATGGCTCGGAAAGGGCAGATCTTGACGCTGGGTGCCCTCCTGTGAATGGGGCCTGGCGGGCAGAGCCCGCATTCCCGGGTGGGGATGGAGGAGATCTGGGGCCTTCAAGCTGCATGCACATCCCCTGTCTGGCTGCCCCTCTTGCTTCTTCTCTGCTGCCAAGCCTCTCACACCACACGTGCGTCTCACTGGAAGGAGCAGGCTGCTTGCCATTCTTGGGCAGGGAATCATCCCACACGCCTCGTTTCCTCGCAGGGCAGTGCACACTGACCCAGAGCCTCCAGAGGAGCTGCAGTCTCTCCAGCCACAAAGGCCTGTAGCCGAGTCCATGACGGCCTGTTGCATGGAGGGCTTCTATGGGAGAGGGCCATGCTTCCCTGGCAGGGGCTCCTTCTCACACTGCTTTCCATGGGGAAACAGTGCATGTGCCAGGGGTCTCCTGTGTGCACAAAATCTCTCCCCAGTGCCGGAGGTGCAGGGAATCCTCTTCGGACACAGAGCAATGTTCTAGGCAGAGCTCCCATGCTGGGAGAGCCGCCACTGCCCCGACTGTCCAACTGCCTCAGGAACACACTTCTAGGGAGTGTGGGTCTGGCAGGCAGAACGGCCCGAGTGAGGAGCTCGGGCCTTCGGCTGTGGACAGCTTTCCCACTGCCAAGCCTTGGAGGAGTTCGTGGAGGCTGGGGCCTGCAGCGTTTTCCATCGGAGAGCACTGGGTGCCCAAAGCCTCCCCTGTGGCTTGCGAGCCCCTTCCCACCCACAGGCCCTTGGCACCCACTCTGTTGCCAGAGGGAAATCCTAAGCAGGACTCTCGAGCTTGTGCAGCCAGAGTGCCTCCTGCTTGGAAATGGCCTCAGGAACTCCTTGGGAGTGAGGCTGCTCCCATGCTTGTCAGCCAGCAGATGGTGCCATCGCTCCACCAAAAAACTCTCTGCTTTGCCTTCAGCCAAGGCTCGCCCTGCTGAGCTCTCTCTGCCTCAAGCAGAGACTCCAGGGTGTGTCCAGCCTACAGAAAGCAGAGTGCCTTTGCCTGAGCACTGCTATGCTGGGGCAGCACCCTGAAGGCCTCCTAGGGCCTTCTCTGCCCTAACCCAGGCGTGCCATTCGGCCCATGCGGGGAGCAACGTTCACCCTTGGCAGGGCTCAGCGTGTGGGCTGTGTGTGGTTTCATGGCTGGGAAAGGGCAGATCCTGAAGCTGGGTGCCCTCCTGTGAATGGGGCCTGGCGGGCAGAGCCGGCATTCCCTGGTTGGGATGGAGGAGATCTGGGGCCTTCAAGCTGCATGCACATCCCCTGTCTGGCTGCCCCTCTTGCTTCTTCTCTGCTGCCAAGCCTCTCACACCACACGTGCGTCTCATTGGAAGGAGCAGGCTGCTTGCCATTCTTGGGCAGGGAATCATCCCACACGGCCTCGTTTCCTCGAAGGGGAGTGCACACTGACCCAGAGCCTCCAGACGAGCTGTAGGCTCTCCAGCCACAAAGGCCTGTAGCTGAGTCCATGACAGCCTGCTGCATGGAGGGCTTCTATGGGAGAGTGCCCTGCTTCCCTGGCAGGGGCTCCTTCTCACACTGCTTTCCGTGGGGAAACACTGCGTGTGCCAGGGTTCATCTGTGTGCACAAAATCTCTCCCCAGTGCCTGAGGTGCAGGGAATCCTCTTCGGACACAGAGCAATGTTCTAGGCAGAGCTCCCATGCTGGGAGAGCCTCCACTTCCCCAGCTGTCCAACTGCCTCAGGAACACACTTCTAGGGAGTGTGGGTCTGGCAGGCAGAACGGCCCGAGTGAGGAGCTCGGGCCTTTGGCTGTGGACAGCTTTCCCACTGCCAAGCCTTGGAGGAGTTCGTGGAGGCTGGGGCCTGCAGCGTTTTCCATCAGAGAGCACTGGGTGCCCAAAGCCTCCCCTGTGGCTTGCGAGCCCCTTCCCACCCACACGCCCTTGGCACCCACTCTGTTGCCAGAGGGAAGTCCTAAGCAGGACTCTCGAGCTTGTGCAGCCAGAGTGCCTCCTGCTTGGAAGTGGCCTCTGGAACTCATTTGGAGGGAGGCTTCTCCCATGCTTGTCAGCCAGCACATGGTGCCATCGCTCCACCAGGGAACACTCTGCTTTGCCTTCAGCCATGGCTCACCCTGCTGAGCTCTCTCTGCCTCAAGCAGAAACCCCAGTGTGCGTCCAGCCTCCAGAAAGCAGAGTGCCTTTGCCTGAGCACTGCTTTGCTGGGGCAGCACCCTGAAGGCCTCCTAGGGCCTTCTCTGCCCTAACCCAGGCGTGCCATTCGGCCCATGCGGGGAGCAACATTCACCCTTGGCAAGGCTCAGCGTGTGGGCTGTGTGTGGTTTCATGGCTGGGAAAGGGCAGATCTTGAAGCTGGGTGCCCTCCTGTGAATGGGGCCTGGCGGGCAGAGCCGGCATTCCCGGGTGGGGATGGAGGAGATCTGGGGCCTTCAAGCTGCATGCACATCCCCTGTCTGGCTGCCCCTCTTGCTTCTTCTCTGCTGCCAAGCCTCTCACACCACACGTGCGTCTCACTGGAAGGAGCAGGCTGCTTGCCATTCTTGGGCAGGGAATCATCCCACACGCCTCGTTTCCTCGCAGGGGAGTGCACACTGACCCAGAGCCTCCAGAGGAGCTGCAGTCTCTCCAGCCACAAAGGCCTGTAGCCGAGTCCATGACGGCCTGTTGCATGGAGGGCTTCTATGGGAGAGGGCCATGCTTCCCTGGCAGGGGCTCCTTCTCACACTGCTTTCCGTGGGGAAACACTGCGTGTGCCAGGGGTCTCCTGTGTGCACAAAATCTCTCCCCAGTGCCTGAGGTGCAGGGAATCCTCTTTGGACACAGAGCAGTGTTCTAGCCAGACCTCCCATGCTGGGAGAGCCTCCACTTCCCCAGCTGTCCAACTGCCTCAGGAACACACTTCTAGGGAGTGTGGGTCTGGCAGGCAGAACGGCCCGAGTGAGGAGCTCGGGCCTTCGGCTGTGGACAGCTTTCCCACTGCCAAGCCTTGGAGGAGTTCGTGGAGGCTGGGGCCTGCAGCGTTTTCCATCAGAGAGCACTGGGTGCCCAAAGCCTCCCCTGTGGCTTGCGAGCCCCTTCCCACCCACACGCCCTTGGCACCCACTCTGTTGCCAGAGGGAAGTCCTAAGCAGGACTCTCGAGCTTGTGCAGCCAGAGTGCCTCCTGCTTGGAAGTGGCCTCTGGAACTCATTTGGAGGGAGGCTTCTCCCATGCTTGTCAGCCAGCACATGGTGCCATCGCTCCACCAGGGAACACTCTGCTTTGCCTTCATCCATGGCTCGCCCTGCTGAGCTCTCTCTGCCTCAAGCAGAAACCCCAGTGTGCGTCCAGCCTCCAGAAAGCAGAGTGCCTTTGCCTGAGCACTGCTTTGCTGGGGCAGCACCCTGAAGGCCTCCTAGGGCCTTCTCTGCCCTAACCCAGGCGTGCCATTCGGCCCATGCGGGGAGCAACGTTCACCCTTGGCAGGGCTCAGCGTGTGGGCTGTGTGTGGTTTCATGGCTGGGAAAGGGCAGATCCTGAAGCTGGGTGCCCTCCTGTGAATGGGGCCTGGCGGGCAGAGCCGGCTTTCCGGTGGGGATGGAGGAGATCTGGGGCCTTCAAGCTGCATGCACATCCCCTGTCTGGCTGCCCCTCTTGCTTCTTCTCTGCTGCCAAGCCTCTCACACCACACGTGCGTCTCATTGGAAGGAGCAGGCTGCTTGCCATTCTTGGGCAGGGAATCATCCCACACGGCCTCGTTTCCTCGAAGGGGAGTGCACACTGACCCAGAGCCTCCAGACGAGCTGTAGGCTCTCCAGCCACAAAGGCCTGTAGCTGAGTCCATGACAGCCTGCTGCATGGAGGGCTTCTATGGGAGAGTGCCCTGCTTCCCTGGCAGGGGCTCCTTCTCACACTGCTTTCCGTGGGGAAACACTGCGTGTGCCAGGGGTCTCCTGTGTGCACAAAATCTCTCCCCAGTGCCTGAGGTGCAGGGAATCCTCTTCGGACACAGAGCAGTGTTCTAGGCAGACCTCCCATGCTGGGAGAGCCTCCACTTCCCCAGCTGTCCAACTGCCTCAGGAACACACTTCTAGGGAGTGTGGGTCTGGCAGGCAGAACGGCCCGAGTGAGGAGCTCGGGCCTTCGGCTGTGGACAGCTTTCCCACTGCCAAGCCTTGGAGGAGTTCGTGGAGGCTGGGGCCTGCAGCGTTTTCCATCGGAGAGCACTGGGTGCCCAAAGCCTCCCCTGTGGCTTGCGAGCCCCTTCCCACCCACAGGCCCTTGGCACCCACTCTGTTGCCAGAGGGAAATCCTAAGCAGGACTCTCGAGCTTGTGCAGCCAGAGTGCCTCCTGCTTGGAAATGGCCTCAGGAACTCCTTGGGAGTGAGGCTGCTCCCATGCTTGTCAGCCAGCAGATGGTGCCATCGCTCCACCAAAAAACTCTCTGCTTTGCCTTCAGCCAAGGCTCGCCCTGCTGAGCTCTCTCTGCCTCAAGCAGAGACTCCAGGGTGTGTCCAGCCTACAGAAAGCAGAGTGCCTTTGCCTGAGCACTGCTATGCTGGGGCAGCACCCTGAAGGCCTCCTAGGGCCTTCTCTGCCCTAACCCAGGCGTGCCATTCGGCCCATGCGGGGAGCAACGTTCACCCTTGGCAGGGCTCAGCGTGTGGGCTGTGTGTGGTTTCATGGCTGGGAAAGGGCAGATCCTGAAGCTGGGTGCCCTCCTGTGAATGGGGTCTGGCGGGCAGAGCCGGCATTCCCTGGTTGGGATGGAGGAGATCTGGGGCCTTCAAGCTGCATGCACATCCCCTGTCTGGCTGCCCCTCTTGCTTCTTCTCTGCTGCCAAGCCTCTCACACCACACGTGCGACTCACTGGAAGGAGCAGGCTGCTTGCCATTCTTGGGCAGGGAATCATCCCACACGCCTCGTTTCCTCGAAGGGGAGTGCACACTGACCCAGAGCCTCCAGAGGAGCTGCAGTCTCTCCAGCCACAAAGGCCTGTAGCCGTGTCCATGACGGCCTGTTGCATGGAGGGCTTCTATGGGAGAGGGCCCTGCTTCCCTGGCAGGGGCTCCTTCTCACACTGCTTTCCGTGGGGAAACACTGCGTGTGCCAGGGGTCTCCTGTGTGCACAAAATCTCTCCCCAGTGCCTGAGGTGCAGGGAATCCTCTTTGGACACAGAGCAGTGTTCTAGGCAGAGCTCCCATGCTGGGAGAGCCTCCACTTCCCCAGCTGTCCAACTGCCTCAGGAACACACTTCTAGGGAGTGTGGGTCTGGCAGGCAGAACGGCCCGAGTGAGGAGCTCGGGCCTTTGGCTGTGGACAGCTGTCCCACTGCCAAGCCTTGGAGGAGTTCGTGGAGGCTGGGGCCTGCAGCGTTTTCCATCAGAGAGCACTGGGTGCCCAAAGCCTCCCCTGTGGCTTGCGAGCCCCTTCCCACCCACACGCCCTTGGCACCCACTCTGTTGCCAGAGGGAAGTCCTAAGCAGGACTCTCGAGCTTGTGCAGCCAGAGTGCCTCCTGCTTGGAAGTGGCCTCTGGAACTCATTTGGAGGGAGGCTTCTCCCATGCTTGTCAGCCAGCACATGGTGCCATCGCTCCACCAGGGAACACTCTGCTTTGCCTTCAGCCATGGCTCGCCCTGCTGAGCTCTCTCTGCCTCAAGCAGAAACCCCAGTGTGCGTCCAGCCTCCAGAAAGCAGAGTGCCTTTGCCTGAGCACTGCTATGCTGGGGCAGCACCCTGAAGGCCTCCTAGGGCCTTCTCTGCCCTAACCCAGGCGTGCCATTCGGCCCATGCGGGGAGCAACGTTCACCCTTGGCAGGGCTCAGCGTGTGGGCTGTGTGTGGTTTCATGGCTGGGAAAGGGTAGATCCTGAAGCTGGATGCCCTCCTGTGAATGGGGCCTGGCGGGCAGAGCCGGCATTCCCGGGTGGGGATGGAGGAGATCTGGGGCCTTCAAGCTGCATGCACATCCCCTGTCTGGCTGCCCCTCTTGCTTCTTCTCTGCTGCCAAGCCTCTCACACCACACATGCGTCTCACTGGAAGGAGCAGGCTGCTTGCCATTCTTGGGCAGGGAATCATCCCACACGCCTCGTTTCCTCGCAGGGCAGTGCACACTGACCCAGAGCCTCCAGAGGAGCTGCAGTCTCTCCAGCCACAAAGGCCTGTAGCCGAGTCCATGACGGCCTGTTGCATGGAGGGCTTCTATGGGAGAGGGCCATGCTTCCCTGGCAGGGGCTCCTTCTCACACTGCTTTCCATGGGGAAACACTGCATGTGCCAGGGGTCTCCTGTGTGCACAAAATCTCTCCCCAGTGCCTGAGGTGCACGGAATCCTCTTCGGACACAGAGCAATGTTCTAGGCAGAGCTCCCATGCTGGGAGAGCCGCCACTGCCCCGACTGTCCAACTGCCTCAGGAACACACTTCTAGGGAGTGTGGGTCTGGCAGGCAGAACGGTCCGAGTGAGGAGCTCGGGCCTTCGGCTGTGGACAGCTTTCCCACTGCCAAGCCTTGGAGGAGTTCGTGGAGGCTGGGGCCTGCAGTGTTTTCCATCGGAGAGCACTGGGTGCCAAAAGCCTCCCCTGTGGCTTGCGAGCCCCTTCCCACCCACAGGCCCTTGGCACCCACTCTGTTGCCAGAGGGAAATCCTAAGCAGGACTCTCGAGCTTGTGCAGCCAGAGTGCCTCCTGCTTGGAAATGGCCTCAGGAACTCCTTGGGAGTGAGGCTGCTCCCATGCTTGTCAGCCAGCAGATGGTGCCATCGCTCCACCAAAAAACTCTCTGCTTTGCCTTCAGCCAAGGCTCGCCCTGCTGAGCTCTCTCTGCCTCAAGCAGAGACTCCAGGGTGCGTCCAGCCTACAGAAAGCAGAGTGCCTTTGCCTGAGCACTGCTATGCTGGGGCAGCACCCTGAAGGCCTCCTAGGGCCTTCTCTGCCCTAACCCAGGCGTGCCATTCGGCCCATGCGGGGAGCAACGTTCACCCTTGGCAGGGCTCAGCGTGTGGGTGTGTGTGGTTTCATGGCTGAGAAAGGGCAGATCCTGAAGCTGGGTGCCCTCCTGTGAATGGGGCCTGGCGGGCAGAGCCGGCATTCCCTGGTTGGGATGGAGGAGATCTGGGGCCTTCAAGCTGCATGCACATCCCCTGTCTGGCTGCCCCTCTTGCTTCTTCTCTGCTGCCAAGCCTCTCACACCACACGTGCGTCTCATTGGAAGGAGCAGGCTGCTTGCCATTCTTGGGCAGGGAATCATCCCACATGGCCTCGTTTCCTCGAAGGGGAGTGCACACTGACCCAGAGCCTCCAGACGAGCTGTAGGCTCTCCAGCCACAAAGGCCTGTAGCTGAGTCCATGACAGCCTGCTGCATGGAGGGCTTCTATGGGAGAGTGCCCTGCTTCCCTGGCAGGGGCTCCTTCTCACACTGCTTTCCGTGGGGAAACACTGCGTGTGCCAGGGGTCTCCTGTGTGCACAAAATCTCTCCCCAGTGCCTGAGGTGCAGGGAATCCTCTTCGGACACAGAGCAATGTTCTAGGCAGAGCTCCCATGCTGGGAGAGCCTCCACTTCCCCAGCTGTCCAACTGCCTCAGGAACACACTTCTAGGGAGTGTGGGTCTGGCAGGCAGAACGGCCCGAGTGAGGAGCTCGGGCCTTTGGCTGTGGACAGCTTTCCCACTGTCAAGCCTTGGAGGAGTTCGTGGAGGCTGGGGCCTGCAGCGTTTTCCATCAGAGAGCACTGGGTGCCCAAAGCCTCCCCTGTGGCTTGCGAGCCCCTTCCCACCCACACGCCCTTGGCACCCACTCTGTTGCCAGAGGGAAGTCCTAAGCAGGACTCTCGAGCTTGTGCAGCCAGAGTGCCTCCTGCTTGGAAGTGGCCTCTGGAACTCATTTGGAGGGAGGCTTCTCCCATGCTTGTCAGCCAGCACATGGTGCCATCGCTCCACCAGGGAACACTCTGCTTTGCCTTCAGCCATGGCTCACCCTGCTGAGCTCTCTCTGCCTCAAGCAGAAACCCCAGTGTGCGTCCAGCCTCCAGAAAGCAGAGTGCCTTTGCCTGAGCACTGCTTTGCTGGGGCAGCACCCTGAAGGCCTCCTAGGGCCTTCTCTGCCCTAACCCAGGCGTGCCATTCGGCCCATGCGGGGAGCAACATTCACCCTTGGCAGGGCTCAGCGTGTGGGCTGTGTGTGGTTTCATGGCTGGGAAAGGGCAGATCTTGAAGCTGGGTGCCCTCCTGTGAATGGGGCCTGGCGGGCAGAGCCGGCATTCCCGGGTGGGGATGGAGGAGATCTGGGGACTTCAAGCTGCATGCACATCCCCTGTCTGGCTGCCCCTCTTGCTTCTTCTCTGCTGCCAAGCCTCTCACACCACACGTGCGTCTCACTGGAAGGAGCAGGCTGCTTGCCATTCTTGGGCAGGGAATCATCCCACACGCCTCGTTTCCTCGCAGGGGAGTGCACACTGACCCAGAGCCTCCAGAGGAGCTGCAGTCTCTCCAGCCACAAAGGCCTGTAGCCGAGTCCATGACGGCCTGTTGCATGGAGGGCTTCTATGGGAGAGGGCCATGCTTCCCTGGCAGGGGCTCCTTCTCACACTGCTTTCCGTGGGGAAACACTGCGTGTGCCAGGGGTCTCCTGTGTGCACAAAATCTCTCCCCAGTGCCGGAGGTGCAGGGAATCCTCTTCGGACACAGAGCAATGTTCTAGGCAGAGCTCCCATGCTGGGAGAGCCGCCACTTCCCCGACTGTCCAACTGCCTCAGGAACACACTTCTAGGGAGTGTGGGTCTGGCAGGCAGAACGGTCCGAGTGAGGAGCTCGGGCCTTCGGCTGTGGACAGCTTTCCCACTGCCAAGCCTTGGAGGAGTTCGTGGAGGCTGGGGCCTGCAGCGTTTTCCATCGGAGAGCACTGGGTGCCCAAAGCCTCCCCTGTGGCTTGCGAGCCCCTTCCCACCCACAGGCCCTTGGCACCCACTCTGTTGCCAGAGGGAAATCCTAAGCAGGACTCTCGAGCTTGTGCAGCCAGAGTGCCTCCTGCTTGGAAATGGCCTCAGGAACTCCTTGGGAGTGAGGCTGCTCCCATGCTTGTCAGCCAGCAGATGGTGCCATCGCTCCACCAAAAAACTCTCTGCTTTGCCTTCAGCCAAGGCTCGCCCTGCTGAGCTCTCTCTGCCTCAAGCAGAGACTCCAGGGTGCGTCCAGCCTACAGAAAGCAGAGTGCCTTTGCCTGAGCACTGCTATGCTGGGGCAGCACCCTGAAGGCCTCCTAGGGCCTTCTCTGCCCTAACCCAGGCGTGCCATTCGGCCCATGCGGGGAGCAACGTTCACCCTTGGCAGGGCTCAGCGTGTGGGCTGTGTGTGGTTTCATGGCTGGGAAAGGGCAGATCCTGAAGCTGGGTGCCCTCCTGTGAATGGGGCCTGGCGGGCAGAGCCGGCATTCCCTGGTTGGGATGGAGGAGATCTGGGGCCTTCAAGCTGCATGCACATCCCCTGTCTGGCTGCCCCTCTTGCTTCTTCTCTGCTGCCAAGCCTCTCACACCACACGTGCGTCTCACGGGAAGGAGCAGGCTGCTAGCCAGTCTTGGGCAGGGAATCATCCCACACGCCTCGTTTCCTCGCAGGGCAGTGCACACTGACCCAGAGCCTCCAGAGGAGCTGCAGTCTCTCCAGCCACAAAGGCCTGTAGCCGAGTCCATGACGGCCTGTTGCATGGAGGGCTTCTATGGGAGAGGGCCATGCTTCCCTGGCAGGGGCTCCTTCTCACACTGCTTTCCGTGGGGAAACACTGCATGTGCCAGGGGTCTCCTGTGTGCACAAAATCTCTCCCCAGTGCCTGAGGTGCAGGGAATCCTCTTTGGACACAGAGCAGTGTTCTAGCCAGACCTCCCATGCTGGGAGAGCCTCCACTTCCCCAGCTGTCCAACTGCCTCAGGAACACACTTCTAGGGAGTGTGGGTCTGGCAGGCAGAACGGCCCGAGTGAGGAGCTCGGGCCTTCGGCTGTGGACAGCTTTCCCACTGCCAAGCCTTGGAGGAGTTCGTGGAGGCTGGGGCCTGCAGCGTTTTCCATCAGAGAGCACTGGGTGCCCAAAGCCTCCCCTGTGGCTTGCGAGCCCCTTCCCACCCACAGGCCCTTGGCACCCACTCTGTTGCCAGAGGGAAATCCTAAGCAGGACTCTCGAGCTTGTGCATCCAGAGTGCCTCCTGCTTGGAAATGGCCTCAGGAACTCCTTGGGAGTGAGGCTGCTCCCATGCTTGTCAGCCAGCACATGGTGCCATCGCTCCACCAAAAAACTCTCTGCTTTGCCTTCAGCCAAGGCTCGCCATGCTGAGCTCTCTCTGCCTCAAGCAGAGACTCCAGGGTGCGTCCAGCCTACAGAAAGCAGAGTGCCTTTGCCTGAGCACTGCTTTGCTGGGGCAGCACCCTGAAGGCCTCCTAGGGCCTTCTCTGCCCTAACCCAGGCGTGCCATTCGGCCCATGCGGGGAGCAACGTTCACCCTTGGCAGGGCTCAGCGTGTGAGCTGTGTGTGGTTTCATCGCTGGGAAAGGGCAGATCCTGAAGCTGGGTGCCCTCCTGTGAATGGGGCCTGGCGGGCAGAGCCGGCTTTCCGGTGGGGATGGAGGAGATCTGGGGCCTTCAAGCTGCATGCACATCCCCTGTCTGGCTGCCCCTCTTGCTTCTTCTCTGCTGCCAAGCCTCTCACACCACACGTGCGTCTCACTGGAAGGAGCAGGCTGCTAGCCAGTCTTGGGCAGGGAATCATCCCACACGCCTCGTTTCCTCGCAGGGCAGTGCACACTGACCCAGAGCCTCCAGAGGAGCTGCAGTCTCTCCAGCCACAAAGGCCTGTAGCCGAGTCCATGACGGCCTGTTGCATGGAGGGCTTCTATGGGAGAGGGCCATGCTTCCCTGGCAGGGGCTCCTTCTCACACTGCTTTCCATGGGGAAACACTGCATGTGCCAGGGGTCTCCTGTGTGCACAAAATCTCTCCCCAGTGCCTGAGGTGCACGGAATCCTCTTCGGACACAGAGCAATGTTCTAGGCAGAGCTCCCATGCTGGGAGAGCCGCCACTGCCCCGACTGTCCAACTGCCTCAGGAACACACTTCTAGGGAGTGTGGGTCTGGCAGGCAGAACGGTCCGAGTGAGGAGCTCGGGCCTTCGGCTGTGGACAGCTTTCCCACTGCCAAGCCTTGGAGGAGTTCGTGGAGGCTGGGGCCTGCAGTGTTTTCCATCGGAGAGCACTGGGTGCCCAAAGCCTCCCCTGTGGCTTGCGAGCCCCTTCCCACCCACACGCCCTTGGCACCCACTCTGTTGCCAGAGGGAAATCCTAAGCAGGACTCTCGAGCTTGTGCAGCCAGAGTGCCTCCTGCTTGGAAATGGCCTCAGGAACTCCTTGGGAGTGAGGCTGCTCCCATGCTTGTCAGCCAGCAGATGGTGCCATCGCTCCACCAAAAAACTCTCTGCTTTGCCTTCAGCCAAGGCTCGCCCTGCTGAGCTCTCTCTGCCTCAAGCAGAGACTCCAGGGTGCGTCCAGCCTACAGAAAGCAGAGTGCCTTTGCCTGAGCACTGCTATGCTGGGGCAGCACCCTGAAGGCCTCCTAGGGCCTTCTCTGCCCTAACCCAGGCGTGCCATTCGGCCCATGCGGGGAGCAACGTTCACCCTTGGCAGGGCTCAGCGTGTGGGTGTGTGTGGTTATATGGCTGAGAAAGGGCAGATCCTGAAGCTGGGTGCCCTCCTGTGAATGGGGCCTGGCGGGCAGAGCCGGCATTCCCTGGTTGGGATGGAGGAGATCTGGGGCCTTCAAGCTGCATGCACATCCCCTGTCTGGATGCCCCTCTTGCTTCTTCTCTGCTGCCAAGCCTCTCACACCACACGTGCGTCTCATTGGAAGGAGCAGGCTGCTTGCCATTCTTGGGCAGGGAATCATCCCACACGGCCTCGTTTCCTCGAAGGGGAGTGCACACTGACCCAGAGCCTCCAGACGAGCTGTAGGCTCTCCAGCCACAAAGGCCTGTAGCTGAGTCCATGACAGCCTGCTGCATGGAGGGCTTCTATGGGAGAGTGCCCTGCTTCCCTGGCAGGGGCTCCTTCTCACACTGCTTTCCGTGGGGAAACACTGCGTGTGCCAGGGGTCTCCTGTGTGCACAAAATCTCTCCCCAGTGCCTGAGGTGCAGGGAATCCTCTTCGGACACAGAGCAATGTTCTAGGCAGAGCTCCCATGCTGGGAGAGCCTCCACTTCCCCAGCTGTCCAACTGCCTCAGGAACACACTTCTAGGGAGTGTGGGTCTGGCAGGCAGAACGGCCCGAGTGAGGAGCTCGGGCCTTCGGCTGTGGACAGCTTTCCCACTGCCAAGCCTTGGAGGAGTTCGTGGAGGCTGGGGCCTGCAGCGTTTTCCATCAGAGAGCACTGGGTGCCCAAAGCCTCCCCTGTGGCTTGCGAGCCCCTTCCCACCCACACGCCCTTGGCACCCACTCTGTTGCCAGAGGGAAGTCCTAAGCAGGACTCTCGAGCTTGTGCAGCCAGAGTGCCTCCTGCTTGGAAGTGGCCTCTGGAACTCATTTGGAGGGAGGCTTCTCCCATGCTTGTCAGCCAGCACATGGTGCCATCGCTCCACCAGGGAACACTCTGCTTTGCCTTCAGCCATGGCTCGCCCTGCTGAGCTCTCTCTGCCTCAAGCAGAAACCCCAGTGTGCGTCCAGCCTCCAGAAAGCAGAGTGCCTTTGCCTGAGCACTGCTTTGCTGGGGCAGCACCCTGAAGGCCTCCTAGGGCCTTCTCTGCCCTAACCCAGGCGTGCCATTCGGCCCATGCGGGGAGCAACGTTCACCCTTGGCAGGGCTCAGCGTGTGGGCTGTGTGTGGTTTCATGGCTGTGAAAGGGCAGATCCTGAACCTGGGTGCCCTCCTGTGAATGGGGCCTGGCGGGCAGAGCCGGCTTTCCGGTGGGGATGGAGGAGATCTGGGGCCTTCAAGCTGCATGCACATCCCCTGTCTGGCTGCCCCTCTTGCTTCTTCTCTGCTGCCAAGCCTCTCACACCACACGTGCGTCTCACGGGAAGGAGCAGGCTGCTAGCCAGTCTTGGGCAGGGAATCATCCCACACGCCTCGTTTCCTCGCAGGGCAGTGCACACTGACCCAGAGCCTCCAGAGGAGCTGCAGTCTCTCCAGCCACAAAGGCCTGTAGCCGAGTCCATGACGGCCTGTTGCATGGAGGGCTTCTATGGGAGAGGGCCATGCTTCCCTGGCAGGGGCTCCTTCTCACACTGCTTTCCATGGGGAAACACTGCATGTGCCAGGGGTCTCCTGTGTGCACAAAATCTCTCCCCAGTGCCTGAGGTGCAGGGAATCCTCTTTGGACACAGAGCAGTGTTCTAGCCAGACCTCCCATGCTGGGAGAGCCTCCACTTCCCCAGCTGTCCAACTGCCTCAGGAACACACTTCTAGGGAGTGTGGGTCTGGCAGGCAGAACGGCCCGAGTGAGGAGCTCGGGCCTTCGGCTGTGGACAGCTTTCCCACTGCCAAGCCTTGGAGGAGTTCGTGGAGGCTGGGGCCTGCAGCGTTTTCCATCAGAGAGCACTGGGTGCCCAAAGCCTCCCCTGTGGCTTGCGAGCCCCTTCCCACCCACAGGCCCTTGGCACCCACTCTGTTGCCAGAGGGAAATCCTAAGCAGGACTCTCGAGCTTGTGCAGCCAGAGTGCCTCCTGCTTGGAAATGGCCTCAGGAACTCCTTGGGAGTGAGGCTGCTCCCATGCTTGTCAGCCAGCAGATGGTGCCATCGCTCCACCAAAAAACTCTCTGCTTTGCCTTCAGCCAAGGCTCGCCATGCTGAGCTCTCTCTGCCTCAAGCAGAGACTCCAGGGTGCGTCCAGCCTACAGAAAGCAGAGTGCCTTTGCCTGAGCACTGCTTTGCTGGGGCAGCACCCTGAAGGCCTCCTAGGGCCTTCTCTGCCCTAACCCAGGCGTGCCATTCGGCCCATGCGGAGCAACGTTCACCCTTGGCAGGGCTCAGCGTGTGGGCTGTGTGTGGTTTCATGGCTGGGAAAGGGCAGATCCTGAAGCTGGGTGCCCTCCTGTGAATGGGGCCTGGCGGGCAGAGCCGGCATTCCCTGGTTGGGATGGAGGAGATCTGGGGCCTTCAAGCTGCATGCACATCCCCTGTCTGGCTGCCCCTCTTGCTTCTTCTCTGCTGCCAAGCCTCTCACACCACACGTGCGTCTCATTGGAAGGAGCAGGCTGCTTGCCATTCTTGGGCAGGGAATCATCCCACACGGCCTCGTTTCCTCGAAGGGGAGTGCACACTGACCCAGAGCCTCCAGACGAGCTGTAGGCTCTCCAGCCACAAAGGCCTGTAGCTGAGTCCATGACAGCCTGCTGCATGGAGGGCTTCTATGGGAGAGTGCCCTGCTTCCCTGGCAGGGGCTCCTTCTCACACTGCTTTCCGTGGGGAAACACTGCGTGTGCCAGGGGTCTCCTGTGTGCACAAAATCTCTCCCCAGTGCCTGAGGTGCAGGGAATCCTCTTTGGACACAGAGCAGTGTTCTAGCCAGACCTCCCATGCTGGGAGAGCCTCCACTTCCCCAGCTGTCCAACTGCCTCAGGAACACACTTCTAGGGAGTGTGGGTCTGGCAGGCAGAACGGCCCGAGTGAGGAGCTCGGGCCTTCGGCTGTGGACAGCTTTCCCACTGCCAAGCCTTGGAGGAGTTCGTGGAGGCTGGGGCCTGCAGCGTTTTCCATCAGAGAGCACTGGGTGCCCAAAGCCTCCCCTGTGGCTTGCGAGCCCCTTCCCACCCACACGCCCTTGGCACCCACTCTGTTGCCAGAGGGAAGTCCTAAGCAGGACTCTCGAGCTTGTGCAGCCAGAGTGCCTCCTGCTTGGAAATGGCCTCAGGAACTCCTTGGGAGTGAGGCTGCTCCCATGCTTGTCAGCCAGCAGATGGTGCCATCGCTCCACCAAAAAACTCTCTGCTTTGCCTTCAGCCAAGGCTCGCCCTGCTGAGCTCTCTCTGCCTCAAGCAGAGACTCCAGGGTGCGTCCAGCCTCCAGAAAGCAGAGTGCCTTTGCCTGAGCACTGCTTTGCTGGGGCAGCACCCTGAAGGCCTCCTAGGGCCTTCTCTGCCCTAACCCAGGCGTGCCATTCGGCCCATGCGGGGAGCAACGTTCACCCTTGGCAGGGCTCAGCGTGTGGGCTGTGTGTGGTTTCATGGCTGGGAAAGGGCATATCCTTAAGCTGGGTGCCCTCCTGTGAATGGGGCCTGGCGGGCAGAGCCGGCATTCCCGGGTGGGGATGGAGGAGATCTGGGGCCTTCAAGCTGCATGCGCATCCCCTGTCTGGCTGCCCCTCTTGCTTCTTCTCTGCTGCCAAGCCTCTCACACCACACGTGCGTCTCATTGGAAGGAGCAGGCTGCTTGCCATTCTTGGGCAGGGAATCATCCCACATGGCCTCGTTTCCTCGCAGGGCAGTGCACACTGACCCAGAGCCTCCAGAGGAGCTGTAGGCTCTCCAGCCACAAAGGCCTGTAGCTGAGTCCATGACAGCCTGCTGCATGGAGGGCTTCTATGGGAGAGTGCCCTGCTTCCCTGGCAGGGGCTCCTTCTCACACTGCTTTCCGTGGGGAAACACTGCGTGTGCCAGGGGTCTCCTGTGTGCACAAAATCTCTCCCCAGTGCCTGAGGTGCAGGGAATCCTCTTTGGACACAGAGCAGTGTTCTAGCCAGACCTCCCATGCTGGGAGAGCCTCCACTTCCCCAGCTGTCCAACTGCCTCAGGAACACACTTCTAGGGAGTGTGGGTCTGGCAGCAGAACGGCCCGAGTGAGGAGCTCGGGCCTGCAGCTTTGGACAGCTTTCCCACTGCCAAGCCTTGGAGGAGTTCGTGGAGGCTGGGGCCTGCAGCGTTTTCCATCAGAGAGCACTGGGTGCCCAAAGCCTCCCCTGTGGCTTGCGAGCCCCTTCCCACCCACACGCCCTTGGCACCCACTCTGTTGCCAGAGGGAAATCCTAAGCAGGACTCTCTAGCTTGTGCAGCCAGTGTGCCTCCTGCTTGGAAGTGGCCTCTGGAACTCATTTGAAGGGAGGCTTCTCCCATGCTTGTCAGCCAGCAGATGGTGCCATCGCTCCACCAAAAACTCTCTGCTTTGCCTTCAGCCATGGCTCTCCCTGCTGAGCTCTCTCTGCCTCAAGCAGAAACCCCAGTGTGCGTCCAGCCTCCAGAAAGCAGAGTGCCTTTACCTGAGCACTGCTTTGCTGGGACAGCACCCTGAAGGCCTCCTAGGGCCTTCTCTGCCCTAACCCAGGCGTGCCATTCGGCCCATGCGGGGAGCAACGTTCACCCTTGGCAGGGCTCAGCGTGTGGGCTGTGTGTGGTTACATGGCTGGGAAAGGGCAGATCCTGAAGCTGGGTGCCCTCCTGTGAATGGGGCCTGGCGGGCAGAGCCGGCATTCCCGGGTGGGGATGGAGGAGATCTGGGGCCTTCAAGCTGCATGCACATCCCCTGTCTGGCTGCCCCTCTTGCTTCTTCTCTGCTGCCAAGCCTCTCACACCACACGTGCGTCTCACTGGAAGGAGCAAGCTGCTTGCCAGTCTTGGGCAGGGAATCATCCCACACGCCTCGTTTCCTCGCAGGGGAGTGCACACTGACCCAGAGCCTCCAGAGAAGCTGCAGTCTCTCCAGCCACAAAGGCCTGTAGCCGAGTCCATGACGGCCTGTTGCATAGAGGGCTTCTATGGGAGAGGGCCCTGCTTCCCTGGCAGGGGCTCCTTCTCACACTGCTTTCCGTGGGGAAACTCTGCGTGTGCCAGTGGTCTCCTGTGTGCACAAAATCTCTCCCCAGTGCCTGAGGTGCAGGGAATCCTCTTCGGACACAGAGCAATGTTCTAGGCAGAGCTCCCATGCTGGGAGAGCCGCCACTTCCCCAGCTGTCCAACTGCCTCAGGAACACACTTCTAGGGAGTGTGGGTCTGGCAGGCAGAACGGCCCGAGTGAGGAGCTCGGGCCTTTGGCTGTGGACAGCTTTCCCACTGCCAAGCCTTGGAGGAGTTCGTGGAGGCTGGGGCCTGCAGCGTTTTCCATCAGAGAGCACTGGGTGCCCAAAGCCTCCCCTGTGGCTTGCGAGCCCCTTCCCACCCACACGCCCTTGGCACCCACTCTGTTGCCAGAGGGAAGTCCTAAGCAGGACTCTCGAGCTTGTGCAGCCAGAGTGCCTCCTGCTTGGAAGTGGCCTCTGGAACTCATTTGGAGGGAGGCTTCTCCCATGCTTGTCAGCCAGCACATGGTGCCATCGCTCCACCAGGGAACACTCTGCTTTGCCTTCAGCCATGGCTCACCCTGCTGAGCTCTCTCTGCCTCAAGCAGAAACCCCAGTGTGCGTCCAGCCTCCAGAAAGCAGAGTGCCTTTGCCTGAGCACTGCTTTGCTGGGGCAGCACCCTGAAGGCCTCCTAGGGCCTTCTCTGCCCTAACCCAGGCGTGCCATTCGGCCCATGCGGGGAGCAACATTCACCCTTGGCAGGGCTCAGCGTGTGGGCTGTGTGTGGTTTCATGGCTGGGAAAGGGCAGATCTTGAAGCTGGGTGCCCTCCTGTGAATGGGGCCTGGCGGGCAGAGCCGGCATTCCCGGGTGGGGATGGAGGAGATCTGGGGCCTTCAAGCTGCATGCACATCCCCTGTCTGGCTGCCCCTCTTGCTTCTTCTCTGCTGCCAAGCCTCTCACACCACACGTGCGTCTCACTGGAAGGAGCAGGCTGCTTGCCATTCTTGGGCAGGGAATCATCCCACACGCCTCGTTTCCTCGCAGGGGAGTGCACACTGACCCAGAGCCTCCAGAGGAGCTGCAGTCTCTCCAGCCACAAAGGCCTGTAGCCGAGTCCATGACGGCCTGTTGCATGGAGGGCTTCTATGGGAGAGGGCCATGCTTCCCTGGCAGGGGCTCCTTCTCACACTGCTTTCCGTGGGGAAACACTGCGTGTGCCAGGGGTCTCCTGTGTGCACAAAATCTCTCCCCAGTGCCTGAGGTGCAGGGAATCCTCTTTGGACACAGAGCAGTGTTCTAGCAAGACCTCCCATGCTGGGAGAGCCTCCACTTCCCCAGCTGTCCAACTGCCTCAGGAACACACTTCTAGGGAGTGTGGGTCTGGCAGGCAGAACGGCCCGAGTGAGGTGCTCGGGACTTCGGCTGTGGACAGCTTTCCCACTGCCAAGCCTTGGAGGAGTTCGTGGAGGCTGGGGCCTGCAGCGTTTTCCATCAGAGAGCACTGGGTGCCCAAAGCCTCCCCTGTGGCTTGCGAGCCCCTTCCCACCCACAGGCCCTTGGCACCCACTCTGTTGCCAGAGGCAAGTCCTAAGCAGGACTCTCGAGCTTGTGCATCCAGAGTGCCTCCTGCTTGGAAATGGCCTCAGGAACTCCTTGGGAGTGAGGCTGCTCCCATGCTTGTCAGCCAGCACATGGTGGCATCGCTCCACCAAAAAACTCTCTGCTTTGCCTTCAGCCAAGGCTCGCCATGCTGAGCTCTCTCTGCCTCAAGCAGAGACTCCAGGGTGCGTCCAGCCTACAGAAAGCAGAGTGCCTTTGCCTGAGCACTGCTTTGCTGGGGCAGCACCCTGAAGGCCTCCTAGGGCCTTCTCTGCCCTAACCCAGGCGTGCCATTCGGCCCATGTGGGGAGCAACGTTCACCCTTGGCAGGGCTCAGCGTGTGGGCTGTGTGTGGTTTCATGGCTGGGAAAGGGCAGATCCTGAAGCTGGGTGCCCTCCTGTGAATGGGGCCTGGCGGGCAGAGCCGGCATTCCCTGGTTGGGATGGAGGAGATCTGGGGCCTTCAAGCTGCATGCACATCCCCTGTCTGGCTGCCCCTCTTGCTTCTTCTCTGCTGCCAAGCCTCTCACACCACACGTGCGTCTCATTGGAAGGAGCAGGCTGCTTGCCATTCTTGGGCAGGGAATCATCCCACACGGCCTCGTTTCCTCGAAGGGGAGTGCACACTGACCCAGAGCCTCCAGACGAGCTGTAGGCTCTCCAGCCACAAAGGCCTGTAGCTGAGTCCATGACAGCCTGCTGCATGGAGGGCTTCTATGGGAGAGTGCCCTGCTTCCCTGGCAGGGGCTCCTTCTCACACTGCTTTCCGTGGGGAAACACTGCGTGTGCCAGGGGTCTCCTGTGTGCACAAAATCTCTCCCCAGTGCCTGAGGTGCAGGGAATCCTCTTCGGACACAGAGCAATGTTCTAGGCAGAGCTCCCATGCTGGGAGAGCCTCCACTTCCCCAGCTGTCCAACTGCCTCAGGAACACACTTCTAGGGAGTGTGGGTCTGGCAGGCAGAACGGCCCGAGTGAGGAGCTCGGGCCTTTGGCTGTGGACAGCTTTCCCACTGCCAAGCCTTGGAGGAGTTCGTGGAGGCTGGGGCCTGCAGCGTTTTCCATCAGAGAGCACTGGGTGCCCAAAGCCTCCCCTGTGGCTTGCGAGCCCCTTCCCACCCACACGCCCTTGGCACCCACTCTGTTGCCAGAGGGAAATCCTAAGCAGGACTCTCGAGCTTGTGCAGCCAGAGTGCCTCCTGCTTGGAAATGGCCTCAGGAACTCCTTGGGAGTGAGGCTGCTCCCATGCTTGTCAGCCAGCAGATGGTGCCATCGCTCCACCAAAAAACTCTCTGCTTTGCCTTCAGCCAAGGCTCGCCCTGCTGAGCTCTCTCTGCCTCAAGCAGAAACCCCAGTGTGCGTCCAGCCTCCAGAAAGCAGAGTGCCTTTGCCTGAGCACTGCTTTGCTGGGGCAGCACCCTGAAGGCCTCCTAGGGCCTTCTCTGCCCTAACCCAGGCGTGCCATTCGGCCCATGCGGGGAGCAACATTCACCCTTGGCAGGGCTCAGCGTGTGGGCTGTGTGTGGTTTCATGGCTGGGAAAGGGCAGATCTTGAAGCTGGGTGCCCTCCTGTGAATGGGGCCTGGCGGGCAGAGCCGGCATTCCCGGGTGGGGATGGAGGAGATCTGGGGCCTTCAAGCTGCATGCACATCCCCTGTCTGGCTGCCCCTCTTGCTTCTTCTCTGCTGCCAAGCCTCTCACACCACACGTGCGTCTCACTGGAAGGAGCAGGCTGCTTGCCATTCTTGGGCAGGGAATCATCCCACACGCCTCGTTTCCTCGCAGGGGAGTGCACACTGACCCAGAGCCTCCAGAGGAGCTGCAGTCTCTCCAGCCACAAAGGCCTGTAGCCGAGTCCATGACGGCCTGTTGCATGGAGGGCTTCTATGGGAGAGGGCCATGCTTCCCTGGCAGGGGCTCCTTCTCACACTGCTTTCCGTGGGGAAACACTGCGTGTGCCAGGGGTCTCCTGTGTGCACAAAATCTCTCCCCAGTGCCTGAGGTGCAGGGAATCCTCTTTGGACACAGAGCAGTGTTCTAGCCAGACCTCCCATGCTGGGAGAGCCTCCACTTCCCCAGCTGTCCAACTGCCTCAGGAACACACTTCTAGGGAGTGTGGGTCTGGCAGGCAGAACGGCCCGAGTGAGGAGCTCGGGCCTTCGGCTGTGGACAGCTTTCCCACTGCCAAGCCTTGGAGGAGTTCGTGGAGGCTGGGGCCTGCAGCGTTTTCCATCAGAGAGCACTGGGTGCCCAAAGCCTCCCCTGTGGCTTGCGAGCCCCTTCCCACCCACACGCCCTTGGCACCCACTCTGTTGCCAGAGGGAAGTCCTAAGCAGGACTCTCGAGCTTGTGCATCCAGAGTGCCTCCTGCTTGGAAATGGCCTCAGGAACTCCTTGGGAGTGAGGCTGCTCCCATGCTTGTCAGCCAGCAGATGGTGCCATCGCTCCACCAAAAAACTCTCTGCTTTGCCTTCAGCCAAGGCTCGCCCTGCTGAGCTCTCTCTGCCTCAAGCAGAGACGCCAGGGTGCGTCCAGCCTACAGAAAGCAGAGTGCCTTTGCCTGAGCACTGCTTTGCTGGGGCAGCACCCTGAAGGCCTCCTAGGGCCTTCTCTGCCCTAACCCAGGCGTGCCATTCGGCCCATGTGGGGAGCAACGTTCACCCTTGGCAGGGCTCAGCGTGTGGGCTGTGTGTGGTTTCATGGCTGGGAAAGGGCAGATCCTGAAGCTGGGTGCCCTCCTGTGAATGGGGCCTGGCGGGCAGAGCCGGCATTCCCTGGTTGGGATGGAGGAGATCTGGGGCCTTCAAGCTGCATGCACATCCCCTGTCTGGATGCCCCTCTTGCTTCTTCTCTGCTGCCAAGCCTCTCACACCACACGTGCGTCTCATTGGAAGGAGCAGGCTGCTTGCCATTCTTGGGCAGGGAATCATCCCACATGGCCTCGTTTCCTCGAAGGGGAGTGCACACTGACCCAGAGCCTCCAGACGAGCTGTAGGCTCTCCAGCCACAAAGGCCTGTAGCTGAGTCCATGGCAGCCTGCTGCATGGAGGGCTTCTATGGGAGAGTGCCCTGCTTCCCTGGCAGGGGCTCCTTCTCACACTGCTTTCCGTGGGGAAACACTGCGTGTGCCAGGGGTCTCCTGTGTGCACAAAATCTCTCCCCAGTGCCTGAGGTGCAGGGAATCCTCTTTGGACACAGAGCAGTGTTCTAGCCAGACCTCCCATGCTGGGAGAGCCTCCACTTCCCCAGCTGTCCAACTGCCTCAGGAACACACTTCTAGGGAGTGTGGGTCTGGCAGGCAGAACGGCCCGAGTGAGGAGCTCGGGCCTTCGGCTGTGGACAGCTTTCCCACTGCCAAGCCTTGGAGGAGTTCGTCGAGGCTGGGGCCTGCAGCGTTTTCCATCAGAGAGCACTGGGTGCCCAAAGCCTCCCCTGTGGCTTGCGAGCCCCTTCCCACCCACACGCCCTTGGCACCCACTCTGTTGCCAGAGGGAAGTCCTAAGCAGGACTCTCGAGCTTGTGCATCCAGAGTGCCTCCTGCTTGGAAATGGCCTCAGGAACTCCTTGGGAGTGAGGCTGCTCCCATGCTTGTCAGCCAGCAGATGGTGCCATCGCTCCACCAAAAAACTCTCTGCTTTGCCTTCAGCAAGGCTCGCCATGCTGAGCTCTCTCTGCCTCAAGCAGAGACGCCAGGGTGCGTCCAGCCTACAGAAAGCAGAGTGCCTTTGCCTGAGCACTGCTTTGCTGGGGCAGCACCCTGAAGGCCTCCTAGGGCCTTCTCTGCCCTAACCCAGGCGTGCCATTCGGCCCATGTGGGGAGCAACGCTCACCCTTGGCAGGGCTCAGCGTGTGGGCTGTGTGTGGTTTCATGGCTTGGAAAGGGCAGATCTTGAAGCTGGGTGCCCTCCTGTGAATGGGGCCTGGCGGGCAGAGCCGGCATTCCCTGGTTGGGATGGAGGAGATCTGGGGCCTTCAAGCTGCATGCACATCCCCTGTCTGGCTGCCCCTCTTGCTTCTTCTCTGCTGCCAAGCCTCTCACACCACACGTGCGTCTCATTGGAAGGAGCAGGCTGCTTGCCATTCTTGGGCAGGGAATCATCCCACACGGCCTCGTTTCCTCGAAGGGGAGTGCACACTGACCCAGAGCCTCCAGACGAGCTGTAGGCTCTCCAGCCACAAAGGCCTGTAGCTGAGTCCATGACAGCCTGCTGCATGGAGGGCTTCTATGGGAGAGTGCCCTGCTTCCCTGGCAGGGGCTCCTTCTCACACTGCTTTCCGTGGGGAAACACTGCGTGTGCCAGGGGTCTCCTGTGTGCACAAAATCTCTCCCCAGTGCCTGAGGTGCAGGGAATCCTCTTTGGACACAGAGCAGTGTTCTAGCCAGACCTCCCATGCTGGGAGAGCCTCCACTTCCCCAGCTGTCCAACTGCCTCAGGAACACACTTCTAGGCAGTGTGGGTCTGGCAGGCAGAACGGCCCGAGTGAGGAGCTCGGGCCTTTGGCTGTGGACAGCTTTCCCACTGCCAAGCCTTGGAGGAGTTCGTGGAGGCTGGGGCCTGCAGCGTTTTCCATCAGAGAGCACTGGGTGCCCAAAGCCTCCCCTGTGGCTTGCGAGCCCCTTCCCACCCACACGCCCTTGGCACCCACTCTGTTGCCAGAGGGAAGTCCTAAGCAGGACTCTCGAGCTTGTGCAGCCAGAGTGCCTCCTGCTTGGAAGTGGCCTCTGGAACTCATTTGGAGGGAGGCTTCTCCCATGCTTGTCAGCCAGCACATGGTGCCATCGCTCCACCAGGGAACACTCTGCTTTGCCTTCAGACATGGCTCGCCCTGCTGAGCTCTCTCTGCCTCAAGCAGAAACCCCAGTGTGCGTCCAGCCTCCAGAAAGCAGAGTGCCTTTGCCTGAGCACTGCTTTGCTGGGGCAGCACCCTGAAGGCCTCCTAGGGCCTTCTCTGCCCTAACCCAGGCGTGCCATTCGGCCCATGCGGGGAGCAACGTTCACCCTTGGCAGGGCTCAGCGTGTGGGCTGTGTGTGGTTTCATGGCTGGGAAAGGGCAGATCCTGAAGCTGGGTGCCCTCCTGTGAATGGGGCCTGGCGGGCAGAGCCGGCATTCCCGGGTGGGGATGGAGGAGATCTGGGGCCTTCAAGCTGCATGCACATCCCCTGTCTGGCTGCCCCTCTTGCTTCTTCTCTGCTGCCAAGCCTCTCACACCACACGTGCGTCTCACTGGAAGGAGCAGGCTGCTTGCCATTCTTGGGCAGGGAATCATCCCACACGCCTCGTTTCCTCGCAGGGCAGTGCACACTGATCCAGAGCCTCCAGAGGAGCTGCAGTCTCTCCAGCCACAAAGGCCTGTAGCCGAGTCCATGACGGCCTGTTGCATGGAGGGCTTCTATGGGAGAGGGCCATGCTTCCCTGGCAGGGGCTCCTTCTCACACTGCTTTCCATGGGGAAACACTGCATGTGCCAGGGGTCTCCTGTGTGCACAAAATCTCTCCCCAGTGCCTGAGGTGCAGGGAATCCACTTCGGACACAGAGCAATGTTCTAGGCAGAGCTCCCATGCTGGGAGAGCTGCCTCTGCCCCGACTGTCCAACTGCCTCAGGAACACACTTCTAGGGAGTGTGGGTCTGGCAGGCAGAACGGCCCGAGTGAGGAGCTCGGGCCTTCGGCTGTGGACAGCTTTCCCACTGCCAAGCCTTGGAGGAGTTCGTGGAGGCTGGGGCCTGCAGCGTTTTCCATCGGAGAGCACTGGGTGCCCAAAGCCTCCCCTGTGACTTGCGAGCCCCTTCCCACCCACAGGCCCTTGAAACCCACTCTGTTGCCAGAGGGAAATCCTAAGCAGGACTCTCAAGCTTGTGCAGCCAGAGTGCCTCCTGCTTGGAAATGGCCTCAGGAACTCCTTGGGAGTGAGGCTGCTCCCATGCTTGTCAGCCAGCAGATGGTGCCATCGCTCCACCAAAAAACTCTCTGCTTTGCCTTCAGCCAAGGCTCGCCCTGCTGAGCTCTCTCTGCCTCAAGCAGAGACTCCAGGGTGCGTCCAGCCTACAGAAAGCAGAGTGCCTTTGCCTGAGCACTGCTTTGCTGGGGCAGCACCCTGAAGGCCTCCTAGGGCCTTCTCTGCCCTAACCCAGGCGTGCCATTCGGCCCATGCGGGGAGCAACGTTCACCCTTGGCAGGGCTCAGCGTGTGGGCTGTGTGTGGTTTCATGGCTGGGAAAGGGCAGATCCTGAAGCTGGGTGCCCTCCTGTGAATGGGGCCTGGCGGGCAGAGCCGGCATTCCCGGGTGGGGATGGAGGAGATCTGGGGCCTTCAAGCTGCATGCACATCCCCTGTCTGGCTGCCCCTCTTGCTTCTTCTCTGCTGCCAAGCCTCTCACACCACACGTGCGTCTCATTGGAAGGAGCAGGCTGCTTGCCATTCTTGGGCAGGGAATCATCCCACACGGCCTCGTTTCCTCGAAGGGGAGTGCACACTGACCCAGAGCCTCCAGAGGAGCTGTAGGCTCTCCAGCCACAAAGGCCTGTAGCTGAGTCCATGACAGCCTGCTGCATGGAGGGCTTCTATGGGAGAGTGCCCTGCTTCCCTGGCAGGGGCTCCTTCTCACACTGCTTTCCGTGGGGAATCACTGCGTGTGCCAGGGGTCTCCGGTGTGCACAAAATCTCTCCCCAGTGCCTGAGGTGCCGGGAATCCTCTTTGGACACAGAGCAGTGTTCTAGGCAGAGCTCCCATGCTGGGAGAGCCTCCACTTCCCCAGCTGTCCAACTGCCTCAGGAACACACTTCTAGGGAGTGTGGGTCTGGCAGGCAGAACGGCCCGAGTGAGGAGCTCGGGCCTTCGGCTGTGGACAGCTTTCCCACTGCCAAGCCTTGGAGGAGTTCGTGGAGGCTGGGGCCTGCAGCGTTTTCCATCAGAGAGCACTGGGTGCCCAAAGCCTCCCCTGTGGCTTGCGAGCCCCTTCCCACCCACAGGCCCTTGGCACCCACTCTGTTGCCAGAGGGAAATCCTAAGCAGGACTCTCGAGCTTGTGCATCCAGAGTGCCTCCTGCTTGGAAATGGCCTCAGGAACTCCTTGGGAGTGAGGCTGCTCCCATGCTTGTCAGCCAGCAGATGGTGCCATCGCTCCACCAGGGAACACTCTGCTTTGCCTTCAGCCAAGGCTCGCCCTGTTGAGCTCTCTCTGCCTCAAGCAGAGACTCCAGGGTGCGTCCAGCCTACAGAAAGCAGAGTGCCTTTGCCTGAGCACTGCTTTGCTGAGGCAGCACCCTGAAGGCCTCCTAGGGCCTTCTCTGCCCTAACCCAGGCGTGCCATTCGGCCCATGCGGGGAGCAACGTTCACCCTTGGCAGGGCTCAGCTTGTGGGCTGTGTGTGGTTTCATGGCTGGGAAAGGGCAGATCCTGAAGCTGGGTGCCCTCCTGTGAATGGGGCCTGGCGGGCAGAGCCGGCATTCCCGGGTGGGGATGGAGGAGATCTGGGGCCTTCAAGCTGCATGCACATCCCCTGTCTGGCTGCCCCTCTTGCTTCTTCTCTGCTGCCAAGCCTCTCACACCACACGTGCGTCTCATTGGAAGGAGCAGGCTGCTTGCCATTCTTGGGCAGGGAATCATCCCACACGCCTCGTTTCCTCGCAGGGCTGTGCACACTGACCCAGAGCCTCCAGAGGAGCTGTAGGCTCTCCAGCCACAAAGGCCTGTAGCTGAGTCCATGACAGCCTGCTGCATGGAGGGCTTCTATGGGAGAGTGCCCTGCTTCCCTGGCAGGGGCTCCTTCTCACACTGCTTTCCGTGGGGAAACACTGCGTGTGCCAGGGGTCTCCTGTGTGCACAAAATCTCTCCCCAGTGCCTGAGGTGCAGGGAATCCTCTTTGGACACAGAGCAGTGTTCTAGCCAGACCTCCCATGCTGGGAGAGCCTCCACTTCCCCAGCTGTCCAACTGCCTCAGGAACACACTTCTAGGGAGTGTGGGTCTGGCAGGCAGAACGGCCCGAGTGAGGAGCTCGGGCCTTCGGCTGTGGACAGCTTTCCCACTGCCAAGCCTTGGAGGAGTTCGTGGAGGCTGGGGCCTGCAGCGTTTTCCATCAGAGAGCACTGGGTGCCCAAAGCCTCCCCTGTGGCTTGCGAGCCCCTTCCCACCCACACGCCCTTGGCACCCACTCTGTTGCCAGAGGGAAGTCCTAAGCAGGACTCTCGAGCTTGTGCAGCCAGAGTGCCTCCTGCTTGGAAGTGGCCTCTGGAACTCATTTGGAGGGAGGCTTCTCCCATGCTTGTCAGCCAGCACATGGTGCCATCGCTCCACCAGGGAACACTCTGCTTTGCCTTCAGCCATGGCTCGCCCTGCTGAGCTCTCTCTGCCTCAAGCAGAAACCCCAGTGTGCGTCCAGCCTCCAGAAAGCAGAGTGCCTTTGCCTGAGCACTGCTTTGCTGGGGCAGCACCCTGAAGGCCTCCTAGGGCCTTCTCTGCCCTAACCCAGGCGTGCCATTCGGCCCATGCGGGGAGCAACGTTCACCCTTGGCAGGGCTCAGCGTGTGGGCTGTGTGTGGTTTCATGGCTGGGAAAGGGCAGATCCTGAAGCTGGGTGCCCTCCTGTGAATGGGGCCTGGCGGGCAGAGCCGGCTTTCCGGTGGGGATGGAGGAGATCTGGGGCCTTCAAGCTGCATGCACATCCCCTGTCTGGCTGCCCCTCTTGCTTCTTCTCTGCTGCCAAGCCTCTCACACCACACGTGCGTCTCACTGGAAGGAGCAGGCTGCTAGCCAGTCTTGGGCAGGGAATCATCCCACACGCCTCGTTTCCTCGCAGGGCAGTGCACACTGACCCAGAGCCTCCAGAGGAGCTGCAGTCTCTCCAGCCACAAAGGCCTGTAGCCGAGTCCATGACGGCCTGTTGCATGGAGGGCTTCTATGGGAGAGGGCCCTGCTTCCCTGGCAGGGGCTCCTTCTCACACTGCTTTCCGTGGGGAAACACTGCGTGTGCCAGGGGTCTCCTGTGTGCACAAAATCTCTCCCCAGTGCCTGAGGTGCAGGGAATCCTCTTTGGACACAGAGCAGTGTTCTAGCCAGACCTCCCATGCTGGGAGAGCCTCCACTTCCCCAGCTGTCCAACTGCCTCAGGAACACACTTCTAGGGAGTGTGGGTCTGGCAGGCAGAACGGCCCGAGTGAGGAGCTCGGGCCTTCGGCTGTGGACAGCTTTCCCACTGCCAAGCCTTGGAGGAGTTCGTGGAGGCTGGGGCCTGCAGCGTTTTCCATCAGAGAGCACTGGGTGCCCAAAGCCTCCCCTGTGGCTTGCGAGCCCCTTCCCACCCACAGGCCCTTGGCACCCACTCTGTTGCCAGAGGGAAATCCTAAGCAGGACTCTCGAGCTTGTGCAGCCAGAGTACCTCCTGCTTGGAAATGGCCTCAGGAACTCCTTGGGAGTGAGGCTGCTCCCATGCTTGTCAGCCAGCAGATGGTGCCATTGCTCCACCAAAAAACTCTCTGCTTTGCCTTCAGCCAAGGCTCGCCCTGCTGAGCTCTCTCTGCCTCAAGCAGAGACTCCAGGGTGCGTCCAGCCTACAGAAAGCAGAGTGCCTTTGCCTGAGCACTGCTATGCTGGGGCAGCACCCTGAAGGCCTCCTAGGGCCTTCTCTGCCCTAACCCAGGCGTGCCATTCGGCCCATGCGGGGAGCAACGTTCACCCTTGGCAGGGCTCAGCGTGTGGGCTGTGTGTGGTTTCATGGCTGGGAAAGGGCAGATCCTGAAGCTGGGTGCCCTCCTGTGATTGGGGCCTGGCGGGCAGGGCCGGCATTCCCTGGTTGGGATGGAGGAGATCTGGGGCCTTCAAGCTGCATGCACATCCCCTGTCTGGCTGCCCCTCTTGCTTCTTCTCTGCTGCCAAGCCTCTCACACCACACGTGCGTCTCATTGGAAGGAGCAGGCTGCTTGCCATTCTTGGGCAGGGAATCATCCCACACGGCCTCGTTTCCTCGAAGGGGAGTGCACACTGACCCAGAGCCTCCAGACGAGCTGTAGGCTCTCCAGCCACAAAGGCCTGTAGCTGAGTCCATGACAGCCTGCTGCATGGAGGGCTTCTATGGGAGAGTGCCCTGCTTCCCTGGCAGGGGCTCCTTCTCACACTGCTTTCCGTGGGGAAACACTGCGTGTGCCAGGGGTCTCCTGTGTGCACAAAATCTCTCCCCAGTGCCTGAGGTGCAGGGAATCCTCTTTGGACACAGAGCAGTGTTCTAGGCAGAGCTCCCATGCTGGGAGAGCCTCCACTTCCCCAGCTGTCCAACTGCCTCAGGAACACACTTCTAGGGAGTGTGGGTCTGGCAGGCAGAACGGCCCGAGTGAGGAGCTCGGGCCTTCGGCTGTGGACAGCTTTCCCACTGCCAAGCCTTGGAGGAGTTCGTGGAGGCTGGGGCCTGCAGCGTTTTCCATCAGAGAGCACTGGGTGCCCAAAGCCTCCCCTGTGGCTTGCGAGCCCCTTCCCACCCACACGCCCTTGGCACCCACTCTGTTGCCAGAGGGAAGTCCTAAGCAGGACTCTCGAGCTTGTGCAGCCAGAGTGCCTCCTGCTTGGAAGTGGCCTCTGGAACTCATTTGGAGGGAGGCTTCTCCCATGCTTGTCAGCCAGCACATGGTGCCATCGCTCCACCAGGGAACACTCTGCTTTGCCTTCAGACATGGCTCGCCCTGCTGAGCTCTCTCTGCCTCAAGCAGAAACCCCAGTGTGCATCCAGCCTCCAGAAAGCAGAGTGCCTTTGCCTGAGCACTGCTTTGCTGGGGCAGCACCCTGAAGGCCTCCTAGGGCCTTCTCTGCCCTAACCCAGGCGTGCCATTCGGCCCATGCGGGGAGCAACGTTCACCCTTGGCAGGGCTCAGCGTGTGGGCTGTGTGTGGTTTCATGGCTGGGAAAGGGCAGATCCTGAAGCTGGGTGCCCTCCTGTGAATGGGGCCTGGCGGGCAGAGCCGGCTTTCCGGTGCGGATGGAGGAGATCTGGGGCCTTCAAGCTGCATGCACATCCCCTGTCTGGCTGCCCCTCTTGCTTCTTCTCTGCTGCCAAGCCTCTCACACCACACGTGCGTCTCACTGGAAGGAGCAGGCTGCTAGCCAGTCTTGGGCAGGGAATCATCCCACACGCCTCGTTTCCTCGCAGGGCAGTGCACACTGACCCAGAGCCTCCAGAGGAGCTGCAGTCTCTCCAGCCACAAAGGCCTGTAGCCGAGTCCATGACGGCCTGTTGCATGGAGGGCTTCTATGGGAGAGGGCCATGCTTCCCTGGCAGGGGCTCCTTCTCACACTGCTTTCCTTGGGGAAACACTGCATGTGCCAGGGGTCTCCTGTGTGCACAAAATCTCTCCCCAGTGCCGGAGGTGCAGGGAATCCTCTTCGGACACAGAGCAATGTTCTAGGCAGAGCTCCCATGCTGGGAGAGCCGCCACTGCCCCGACTGTCCAACTGCCTCAGGAACACACTTCTAGGGAGTGTGGGTCTGGCAGGCAGAACGGCCCGAGTGAGGAGCTCGGGCCTTCGGCTGTGGACAGCTTTCCCACTGCCAAGCCTTGGAGGAGTTCGTGGAGGCTGGGGCCTGCAGCGTTTTCCATCAGAGAGCACTGGGTGCCCAAAGCCTCCCCTGTGGCTTGCGAGCCCCTTCCCACCCACAGGCCCTTGGCACCCACTCTGTTGCCAGAGGGAAGTCCTAAGCAGGACTCTCGAGCTTGTGCATCCAGAGTGCCTCCTGCTTGGAAATGGCCTCAGGAACTCCTTGGGAGTGAGGCTGCTCCCATGCTTGTCAGCCAGCAGATGGTGCCATCGCTCCACCAAAAAACTCTCTGCTTTGCCTTCAGCCAAGGCTCGCCCTGCTGAGCTCTCTCTGCCTCAAGCAGAGACTCCAGGGTGCGTCCAGCCTACAGAAAGCAGAGTGCCTTTGCCTGAGCACTGCTTTGCTGGGGCAGCACCCTGAAGGCCTCCTAGGGCCTTCTCTGCCCTAACCCAGGCGTGCCATTCGGCCCATGCGGGGAGCAACGTTCACCCTTGGCAGGGCTCAGCGTGTGGGCTGTGTGTGGTTTCATGGCTGGGAAAGGGCAGATCCTGAAGCTGGGTGCCCTCCTGTGAATGGGGCCTGGCGGGCAGAGCCGGCATTCCCTGGTTGGGATGGAGGAGATCTGGGGCCTTCAAGCTGCATGCACATCCCCTGTCTGGCTGCCCCTCTTGCTTCTTCTCTGCTGCCAAGCCTCTCACACCACATGTGCGTCTCATTGGAAGGAGCAGGCTGCTTGCCATTCTTGGGCAGGGAATCATCCCACACGGCCTCGTTTCCTCGAAGGGGAGTGCACACTGACCCAGAGCCTCCAGACGAGCTGTAGGCTCTCCAGCCACAAAGGCCTGTAGCTGAGTCCATGACAGCCTGCTGCATGGAGGGCTTCTATGGGAGAGTGCCCTGCTTCCCTGGCAGGGGCTCCTTCTCACACTGCTTTCCGTGGGGAAACACTGCGTGTGCCAGGGGTCTCCGGTGTGCACAAAATCTCTCCCCAGTGCCTGAGGTGCAGGGAATCCTCTTTGGACACAGAGCAGTGTTCTAGCCAGACCTCCCATGCTGGGAGAGCCTCCACTTCCCCAGCTGTCCAACTGCCTCAGGAACACACTTCTAGGGAGTGTGGGTCTGGCAAGCAGAACGGCCCGAGTGAGGAGCTCGGGCCTTCGGCTGTGGACAGCTTTCCCACTGCCAAGCCTTGGAGGAGTTCGTGGAGGCTGGGGCCTGCAGCGTTTTCCATCAGAGAGCACTGGGTGCCCAAAGCCTCCCCTGTGGCTTGCGAGCCCCTTCCCACCCACACGCCCTTGGCACCCACTCTGTTGCCAGAGGGAAGTCCTAAGCAGGACTCTCGAGCTTGTGCAGCCAGAGTGCCTCCTGCTTGGAAGTGGCCTCAGGAACTCATTTGGAGGGAGGCTTCTCCCATGCTTGTCAGCCAGCACATGGTGCCATCGCTCCACCAGGGAACACTCTGCTTTGCCTTCAGCCATGGCTCGCCCTGCTGAGCTCTCTCTGCCTCAAGCAGAGACTCCAGGGTGCGTCCAGCCTACAGAAAGCAGAGTGCCTTTGCCTGAGCACTGCTATGCTGGGGCAGCACCCTGAAGGCCTCCTAGGGCCTTCTCTGCCCTAACCCAGGCGTGCCATTCGGCCCATGCGGGGAGTAACGTTCACCCTTGGCAGGGCTCAGCGTGTGGACTGGGTGTGCTTTCACGGCTGGGAAAGGGCAGATCCTGAAGCTGGGTGCCCTCCTGTGAATGGGGCCTGGCGGGCAGAGCCGGCATTCCCTGGTTGGGATGGAGGAGATCTGGGGCCTTCAAGCTGCATGCACATCCCCTGTCTGGCTGCCCCTCTTGCTTCTTCTCTGCTGCCAAGCCTCTCACACCACACGTGCGTCTCATTGGAAGGAGCAGGCTGCTTGCCATTCTTGGGCAGGGAATCATCCCACACGGCCTCGTTTCCTCGAAGGGGAGTGCACACTGACCCAGAGCCTCCAGAGGAGCTGCAGTCTCTCCAGCCACAAAGGCCTGTAGCCGAGTCCATGACGGCCTGTTGCATGGAGGGCTTCTATGGGAGAGGGCCCTGCTTCCCTGGCAGGGGCTCCTTCTCACACTGCTTTCCGTGGGGAAACACTGCGTGTGCCAGGGGTCTCCTGTGTGCACAAAATCTCTCCCCAGTGCCTGAGGTGCAGGGAATCCTCTTTGGACACAGAGCAGTGTTCTAGCCAGACCTCCCATGCTGGGAGAGCCTCCACTTCCCCAGCTGTCCAACTGCCTCAGGAACACACTTCTAGGGAGTGTGGGTCTGGCAGGCAGAACGGCCCGAGTGAGGAGCTCGGGCCTTCGGCTGTGGACAGCTTTCCCACTGCCAAGCCTTGGAGGAGTTCGTGGAGGCTGGGGCCTGCAGCGTTTTCCATCAGAGAGCACTGGGTGCCCAAAGCCTCCCCTGTGGCTTGCGAGCCCCTTCCCACCCACAGGCCCTTGGCACCCACTCTGTTGCCAGAGGGAAGTCCTAAGCAGGACTCTCGAGCTTTTGCATCCAGAGTGCCTCCTGCTTGGAAATGGCCTCAGGAACTCCTTGGGAGTGAGGCTGCTCCCATGCTTGGCAGCCAGCAGATGGTGCCATCGCTCCACCAAAAAACTCTCTGCTTTGCCTTCAGCCAAGGCTCGCCCTGCTGAGCTCTCTCTGCCTCAAGCAGAGACTCCAGGGTGCGTCCAGCCTACAGAAAGCAGAGTGCCTTTGCCTGAGCACTGCTTTGCTGGGGCAGCACCCTGAAGGCCTCCTAGGGCCTTCTCTGCCCTAACCCAGGCGTGCCATTCGGCCCATGTGGGGAGCAACGTTCACCCTTGGCAGGGCTCAGCGTGTGGGCTGTGTGTGGTTTCATGGCTGGGAAAGGGCAGATCCTGAAGCTGGGTGCCCTCCTGTGAATGGGGCCTGGTGGGCAGAGCCGGCATTCCCTGGTTGGGATGGAGGAGATCTGGGGCCTTCAAGCTGCATGCACATCCCCTGTCTGGCTGCCCCTCTTGCTTCTTCTCTGCTGCGAAGCCTCTCACACCACACGTGCGTCTCATTGGAAGGAGCAGGCTGCTTGCCATTCTTGGGCAGGGAATCATCCCACACGGCCTCGTTTCCTCGAAGGGGAGTGCACACTGACCCAGAGCCTCCAGACGAGCTGTAGGCTCTCCAGCCACAAAGGCCTGTAGCTGAGTCCATGACAGCCTGCTGCATGGAGGGCTTCTATGGGAGAGTGCCCTGCTTCCCTGGCAGGGGCTCCTTCTCACACTGCTTTCCGTGGGGAAACACTGCGTGTGCCAGGGGTCTCCTGTGTGCACAAAATCTCTCCCCAGTGCCTGAGGTGCAGGGAATCCTCTTTGGACACAGAGCAGTGTTCTAGGCAGAGCTCCCATGCTGGGAGAGCCTCCACTTCCCCAGCTGTCCAACTGCCTCAGGAACACACTTCTAGGGAGTGTGGGTCTGGCAGGCAGAACGGCCCGAGTGAGGAGCTCGGGCCTTCGGCTGTGGACAGCTTTCCCACTGCCAAGCCTTGGAGGAGTTCGTGGAGGCTGGGGCCTGCAGCGTTTTCCATCAGAGAGCACTGGGTGCCCAAAGCCTCCCCTGTGGCTTGCGAGCCCCTTCCCACCCACACGCCCTTGGCACCCACTCTGTTGCCAGAGGGAAGTCCTAAGCAGGACTCTCGAGCTTGTGCAGCCAGAGTGCCTCCTGCTTGGAAGTGGCCTCTGGAACTCATTTGGAGGGAGGCTTCTCCCATGCTTGTCAGCCAGCACATGGTGCCATCGCTCCACCAGGGAACACTCTGCTTTGCCTTCAGACATGGCTCGCCCTGCTGAGCTCTCTCTGCCTCAAGCAGAAACCCCAGTGTGCATCCAGCCTCCAGAAAGCAGAGTGCCTTTGCCTGAGCACTGCTTTGCTGGGGCAGCACCCTGAAGGCCTCCTAGGGCCTTCTCTGCCCTAACCCAGGCGTGCCATTCGGCCCATGCGGGGAGCAACGTTCACCCTTGGCAGGGCTCAGCGTGTGGGCTGTGTGTGGTTTCATGGCTGGGAAAGGGCAGATCCTGAAGCTGGGTGCCCTCCTGTGAATGGGGCCTGGCGGGCAGAGCCGGCTTTCCGGTGGGGATGGAGGAGATCTGGGGCCTTCAAGCTGCATGCACATCCCCTGTCTGGCTGCCCCTCTTGCTTCTTCTCTGCTGCCAAGCCTCTCACACCACACGTGCGTCTCACTGGAAGGAGCAGGCTGCTAGCCAGTCTTGGGCAGGGAATCATCCCACACGCCTCGTTTCCTCGCAGGGCAGTGCACACTGACCCAGAGCCTCCAGAGGAGCTGCAGTCTCTCCAGCCACAAAGGCCTGTAGCCGAGTCCATGACGGCCTGTTGCATGGAGGGCTTCTATGGGAGAGGGCCATGCTTCCCTGGCAGGGGCTCCTTCTCACACTGCTTTCCATGGGGAAACACTGCATGTGCCAGGGGTCTCCTGTGTGCACAAAATCTCTCCCCAGTGCCGGAGGTGCAGGGAATCCTCTTCGGACACAGAGCAATGTTCTAGGCAGAGCTCCCATGCTGGGAGAGCCGCCACTGCCCCGACTGTCCAACTGCCTCAGGAACACACTTCTAGGGAGTGTGGGTCTGGCAGGCAGAACGGCCCGAGTGAGGAGCTCGGGCCTTCGGCTGTGGACAGCTTTCCCACTGCCAAGCCTTGGAGGAGTTCGTGGAGGCTGGGGCCTGCAGCGTTTTCCATCAGAGAGCACTGGGTGCCCAAAGCCTCCCCTGTGGCTTGCGAGCCCCTTCCCACCCACAGGCCCTTGGCACCCACTCTGTTGCCAGAGGGAAGTCCTAAGCAGGACTCTCGAGCTTGTGCATCCAGAGTGCCTCCTGCTTGGAAATGGCCTCAGGAACTCCTTGGGAGTGAGGCTGCTCCCATGCTTGTCAGCCAGCAGATGGTGCCATCGCTCCACCAAAAAACTCTCTGCTTTGCCTTCAGCCAAGGCTCGCCCTGCTGAGCTCTCTCTGCCTCAAGCAGAGACTCCAGGGTGCGTCCAGCCTACAGAAAGCAGAGTGCCTTTGCCTGAGCACTGCTTTGCTGGGGCAGCACCCTGAAGGCCTCCTAGGGCCTTCTCTGCCCTAACCCAGGCGTGCCATTCGGCCCATGCGGGGAGCAACGTTCACCCTTGGCAGGGCTCAGCGTGTGGGCTGTGTGTGGTTTCATGGCTGGGAAAGGGCAGATCCTGAAGCTGGGTGCCCTCCTGTGAATGGGGCCTGGCGGGCAGAGCCGGCATTCCCTGGTTGGGATGGAGGAGATCTGGGGCCTTCAAGCTGCATGCACATCCCCTGTCTGGCTGCCCCTCTTGCTTCTTCTCTGCTGCCAAGCCTCTCACACCACATGTGCGTCTCATTGGAAGGAGCAGGCTGCTTGCCATTCTTGGGCAGGGAATCATCCCACACGGCCTCGTTTCCTCGAAGGGGAGTGCACACTGACCCAGAGCCTCCAGACGAGCTGTAGGCTCTCCAGCCACAAAGGCCTGTAGCTGAGTCCATGACAGCCTGCTGCATGGAGGGCTTCTATGGGAGAGTGCCCTGCTTCCCTGGCAGGGGCTCCTTCTCACACTGCTTTCCGTGGGGAAACACTGCGTGTGCCAGGGGTCTCCGGTGTGCACAAAATCTCTCCCCAGTGCCTGAGGTGCAGGGAATCCTCTTTGGACACAGAGCAGTGTTCTAGCCAGACCTCCCATGCTGGGAGAGCCTCCACTTCCCCAGCTGTCCAACTGCCTCAGGAACACACTTCTAGGGAGTGTGGGTCTGGCAAGCAGAACGGCCCGAGTGAGGAGCTCGGGCCTTCGGCTGTGGACAGCTTTCCCACTGCCAAGCCTTGGAGGAGTTCGTGGAGGCTGGGGCCTGCAGCGTTTTCCATCAGAGAGCACTGGGTGCCCAAAGCCTCCCCTGTGGCTTGCGAGCCCCTTCCCACCCACACGCCCTTGGCACCCACTCTGTTGCCAGAGGGAAGTCCTAAGCAGGACTCTCGAGCTTGTGCAGCCAGAGTGCCTCCTGCTTGGAAGTGGCCTCAGGAACTCATTTGGAGGGAGGCTTCTCCCATGCTTGTCAGCCAGCACATGGTGCCATCGCTCCACCAGGGAACACTCTGCTTTGCCTTCAGCCATGGCTCGCCCTGCTGAGCTCTCTCTGCCTCAAGCAGAGACTCCAGGGTGCGTCCAGCCTACAGAAAGCAGAGTGCCTTTGCCTGAGCACTGCTATGCTGGGGCAGCACCCTGAAGGCCTCCTAGGGCCTTCTCTGCCCTAACCCAGGCGTGCCATTCGGCCCATGCGGGGAGTAACGTTCACCCTTGGCAGGGCTCAGCGTGTGGACTGGGTGTGCTTTCACGGCTGGGAAAGGGCAGATCCTGAAGCTGGGTGCCCTCCTGTGAATGGGGCCTGGCGGGCAGAGCCGGCATTCCCTGGTTGGGATGGAGGAGATCTGGGGCCTTCAAGCTGCATGCACATCCCCTGTCTGGCTGCCCCTCTTGCTTCTTCTCTGCTGCCAAGCCTCTCACACCACACGTGCGTCTCATTGGAAGGAGCAGGCTGCTTGCCATTCTTGGGCAGGGAATCATCCCACACGGCCTCGTTTCCTCGAAGGGGAGTGCACACTGACCCAGAGCCTCCAGAGGAGCTGCAGTCTCTCCAGCCACAAAGGCCTGTAGCCGAGTCCATGACGGCCTGTTGCATGGAGGGCTTCTATGGGAGAGGGCCCTGCTTCCCTGGCAGGGGCTCCTTCTCACACTGCTTTCCGTGGGGAAACACTGCGTGTGCCAGGGGTCTCCTGTGTGCACAAAATCTCTCCCCAGTGCCTGAGGTGCAGGGAATCCTCTTTGGACACAGAGCAGTGTTCTAGCCAGACCTCCCATGCTGGGAGAGCCTCCACTTCCCCAGCTGTCCAACTGCCTCAGGAACACACTTCTAGGGAGTGTGGGTCTGGCAGGCAGAACGGCCCGAGTGAGGAGCTCGGGCCTTCGGCTGTGGACAGCTTTCCCACTGCCAAGCCTTGGAGGAGTTCGTGGAGGCTGGGGCCTGCAGCGTTTTCCATCAGAGAGCACTGGGTGCCCAAAGCCTCCCCTGTGGCTTGCGAGCCCCTTCCCACCCACAGGCCCTTGGCACCCACTCTGTTGCCAGAGGGAAGTCCTAAGCAGGACTCTCGAGCTTTTGCATCCAGAGTGCCTCCTGCTTGGAAATGGCCTCAGGAACTCCTTGGGAGTGAGGCTGCTCCCATGCTTGGCAGCCAGCAGATGGTGCCATCGCTCCACCAAAAAACTCTCTGCTTTGCCTTCAGCCAAGGCTCGCCCTGCTGAGCTCTCTCTGCCTCAAGCAGAGACTCCAGGGTGCGTCCAGCCTACAGAAAGCAGAGTGCCTTTGCCTGAGCACTGCTTTGCTGGGGCAGCACCCTGAAGGCCTCCTAGGGCCTTCTCTGCCCTAACCCAGGCGTGCCATTCGGCCCATGTGGGGAGCAACGTTCACCCTTGGCAGGGCTCAGCGTGTGGGCTGTGTGTGGTTTCATGGCTGGGAAAGGGCAGATCCTGAAGCTGGGTGCCCTCCTGTGAATGGGGCCTGGTGGGCAGAGCCGGCATTCCCTGGTTGGGATGGAGGAGATCTGGGGCCTTCAAGCTGCATGCACATCCCCTGTCTGGCTGCCCCTCTTGCTTCTTCTCTGCTGCCAAGCCTCTCACACCACACGTGCGTCTCATTGGAAGGAGCAGGCTGCTTGCCATTCTTGGGCAGGGAATCATCCCACACGGCCTCGTTTCCTCGAAGGGGAGTGCACACTGACCCAGAGCCTCCAGAGGAGCTGTAGGCTCTCCAGCCACAAAGGCCTGTAGCTGAGTCCATGACAGCCTGCTGCATGGAGGGCTTCTATGGGAGAGTGCCCTGCTTCCCTGGCAGGGGCTCCTTCTCACACTGCTTTCCGTGGGGAAACACTGCGTGTGCCAGGGGTCTCCTGTGTGCACAAAATCTCTCCCCAGTGCCTGAGGTGCAGGGAATCCTCTTTGGACACAGAGCAGTGTTCTAGCCAGACCTCCCATGCTGGGAGAGCCTCCACTTCCCCAGCTGTCCAACTGCCTCAGGAACACACTTCTAGGGAGTGTGGGTCTGGCAGGCAGAACGGCCCGAGTGAGGAGCTCGGGCCTTCGGCTGTGGACAGCTTTCCCACTGCCAAGCCTTGGAGGAGTTCGTGGAGGCTGGGGCCTGCAGCGTTTTCCATCAGAGAGCACTGGGTGCCCAAAGCCTCCCCTGTGGCTTGCGAGCCCCTTCCCACCCACACGCCCTTGGCACCCACTCTGTTGCCAGAGGGAAGTCCTAAGCAGGACTCTCGAGCTTGTGCAGCCAGAGTGCCTCCTGCTTGGAAGTGGCCTCTGGAACTCATTTGGAGGGAGGCTTCTCCCATGCTTGTCAGCCAGCACATGGTGCCATCGCTCCACCAGGGAACACTCTGCTTTGCCTTCAGCCATGGCTCACCCTGCTGAGCTCTCTCTGCCTCAAGCAGAAACCCCAGTGTGCGTCCAGCCTCCAGAAAGCAGAGTGCCTTTGCCTGAGCACTGCTTTGCTGGGGCAGCACCCTGAATGCCTCCTAGGGCCTTCACTGCCCTAACCCAGGCGTGCCATTCGGCCCATGCGGGGAGCAACATTCACCCTTGGCAGGGCTCAGCGTGTGGGCTGTGTGTGGTTTCATGGCTGGGAAAGGGCAGATCTTGAAGCTGGGTGCCCTCCTGTGAATGGGGCCTGGCGGGCAGAGCCGGCATTCCCGGGTGGGGATGGAGGAGATCTGGGGCCTTCAAGCTGCATGCACATCCCCTGTCTGGCTGCCCCTCTTGCTTCTTCTCTGCTGCCAAGCCTCTCACACCACACATGCGTCTCACTGGAAGGAGCAGGCTGCTTGCCATTCTTGGGCAGGGAATCATCCCACACGCCTCGTTTCCTCGCAGGGCAGTGCACACTGACCCAGAGCCTCCAGAGGAGCTGCAGTCTCTCCAGCCACAAAGGCCTGTAGCCGAGTCCATGACGGCCTGTTGCATGGAGGGCTTCTATGGGAGAGGGCCATGCTTCCCTGGCAGGGGCTCCTTCTCACACTGCTTTCCGTGGGGAAACACTGCGTGTGCCAGGGGTCTCCTGTGTGCACAAAATCTCTCCCCAGTGCCTGAGGTGCAGGGAATCCTCTTTGGACACAGAGCAGTGTTCTAGCCAGACCTCCCATGCTGGGAGAGCCTCCACTTCCCCAGCTGTCCAACTGCCTCAGGAACACACTTCTAGGGAGTGTGGGTCTGGCAGGCAGAACGGCCCGAGTGAGGAGCTCGGGCCTTCGGCTGTGGACAGCTTTCCCACTGCCAAGCCTTGGAGGAGTTCGTGGAGGCTGGGGCCTGCAGCGTTTTCCATCAGAGAGCACTGGGTGCCCAAAGCCTCCCCTGTGGCTTGCGAGCCCCTTCCCACCCACAGGCCCTTGGCACCCACTCTGTTGCCAGAGGGAAGTCCTAAGCAGGACTCTCGAGCTTTTGCATCCAGAGTGCCTCCTGCTTGGAAATGGCCTCAGGAACTCCTTGGGAGTGAGGCTGCTCCCATGCTTGGCAGCCAGCAGATGGTGCCATCGCTCCACCAAAAAACTCTCTGCTTTGCCTTCAGCCAAGGCTCGCCCTGCTGAGCTCTCTCTGCCTCAAGCAGAGACTCCAGGGTGCGTCCAGCCTACAGAAAGCAGAGTGCCTTTGCCTGAGCACTGCTTTGCTGGGGCAGCACCCTGAAGGCCTCCTAGGGCCTTCTCTGCCCTAACCCAGGCGTGCCATTCGGCCCATGTGGGGAGCAACGTTCACCCTTGGCAGGGCTCAGCGTGTGGGCTGTGTGTGGTTTCATGGCTGGGAAAGGGCAGATCCTGAAGCTGGGTGCCCTCCTGTGAATGGGGCCTGGCGGGCAGAGCCGGCATTCCCTGGTTGGGATGGAGGAGATCTGGGGCCTTCAAGCTGCATGCACATCCCCTGTCTGGCTGCCCCTCTTGCTTCTTCTCTGCTGCCAAGCCTCTCACACCACACGTGCGTCTCATTGGAAGGAGCAGGCTGCTTGCCATTCTTGGGCAGGGAATCATCCCACACGGCCTCGTTTCCTCGAAGGGGAGTGCACACTGACCCAGAGCCTCCAGACGAGCTGTAGGCTCTCCAGCCACAAAGGCCTGTAGCTGAGTCCATGACAGCCTGCTGCATGGAGGGCTTCTATGGGAGAGTGCCCTGCTTCCCTGGCAGGGGCTCCTTCTCACACTGCTTTCCGTGGGGAAACACTGCGTGTGCCAGGGGTCTCCTGTGTGCACAAAATCTCTCCCCAGTGCCTGAGGTGCAGGGAATCCTCTTTGGACACAGAGCAGTGTTCTAGCCAGACCTCCCATGCTGGGAGAGCCTCCACTTCCCCAGCTGTCCAACTGCCTCAGGAACACACTTCTAGGGAGTGTGGGTCTGGCAGGCAGAACGGCCCGAGTGAGGAGCTCGGGCCTTCGGCTGTGGACAGCTTTCCCACTGCCAAGCCTTGGAGGAGTTCGTGGAGGCTGGGGCCTGCAGCGTTTTCCATCAGAGAGCACTGGGTGCCCAAAGCCTCCCCTGTGGCTTGCGAGCCCCTTCCCACCCACACGCCCTTGGCACCCACTCTGTTGCCAGAGGGAAGTCCTAAGCAGGACTCTCGAGCTTGTGCAGCCAGAGTGCCTCCTGCTTGGAAGTGGCCTCTGGAACTCATTTGGAGGGAGGCTTCTCCCATGCTTGTCAGCCAGCACATGGTGCCATCGCTCCACCAGGGAACACTCTGCTTTGCCTTCAGCCATGGCTCACCCTGCTGAGCTCTCTCTGCCTCAAGCAGAAACCCCAGTGTGCGTCCAGCCTCCAGAAAGCAGAGTGCCTTTGCCTGAGCACTGCTTTGCTGGGGCAGCACCCTGAATGCCTCCTAGGGCCTTCACTGCCCTAACCCAGGCGTGCCATTCGGCCCATGCGGGGAGCAACATTCACCCTTGGCAGGGCTCAGCGTGTGGGCTGTGTGTGGTTTCATGGCTGGGAAAGGGCAGATCTTGAAGCTGGGTGCCCTCCTGTGAATGGGGCCTGGCGGGCAGAGCCGGCATTCCCGGGTGGGGATGGAGGAGATCTGGGGCCTTCAAGCTGCATGCACATCCCCTGTCTGGCTGCCCCTCTTGCTTCTTCTCTGCTGCCAAGCCTCTCACACCACACATGCGTCTCACTGGAAGGAGCAGGCTGCTTGCCATTCTTGGGCAGGGAATCATCCCACACGCCTCGTTTCCTCGCAGGGCAGTGCACACTGACCCAGAGCCTCCAGAGGAGCTGCAGTCTCTCCAGCCACAAAGGCCTGTAGCCGAGTCCATGACGGCCTGTTGCATGGAGGGCTTCTATGGGAGAGGGCCCTGCTTCCCTGGCAGGGGCTCCTTCTCACACTGCTTTCCGTGGGGAAACACTGCGTGTGCCAGGGGTCTCCTGTGTGCACAAAATCTCTCCCCAGTGCCTGAGGTGCAGGGAATCCTCTTTGGACACAGAGCAGTGTTCTAGCCAGACCTCCCATGCTGGGAGAGCCTCCACTTCCCCAGCTGTCCAACTGCCTCAGGAACACACTTCTAGGGAGTGTGGGTCTGGCAGGCAGAACGGCCCGAGTGAGGAGCTCGGGCCTTCGGCTGTGGACAGCTTTCCCACTGCCAAGCCTTGGAGGAGTTCGTGGAGGCTGGGGCCTGCAGCGTTTTCCATCAGAGAGCACTGGGTGCCCAAAGCCTCCCCTGTGGCTTGCGAGCCCCTTCCCACCCACAGGCCCTTGGCACCCACTCTGTTGCCAGAGGGAAGTCCTAAGCAGGACTCTCGAGCTTTTGCATCCAGAGTGCCTCCTGCTTGGAAATGGCCTCAGGAACTCCTTGGGAGTGAGGCTGCTCCCATGCTTGGCAGCCAGCAGATGGTGCCATCGCTCCACCAAAAAACTCTCTGCTTTGCCTTCAGCCAAGGCTCGCCCTGCTGAGCTCTCTCTGCCTCAAGCAGAGACTCCAGGGTGCGTCCAGCCTACAGAAAGCAGAGTGCCTTTGCCTGAGCACTGCTTTGCTGGGGCAGCACCCTGAAGGCCTCCTAGGGCCTTCTCTGCCCTAACCCAGGCGTGCCATTCGGCCCATGTGGGGAGCAACGTTCACCCTTGGCAGGGCTCAGCGTGTGGGCTGTGTGTGGTTTCATGGCTGGGAAAGGGCAGATCCTGAAGCTGGGTGCCCTCCTGTGAATGGGGCCTGGCGGGCAGAGCCGGCATTCCCTGGTTGGGATGGAGGAGATCTGGGGCCTTCAAGCTGCATGCACATCCCCTGTCTGGCTGCCCCTCTTGCTTCTTCTCTGCTGCCAAGCCTCTCACACCACACGTGCGTCTCATTGGAAGGAGCAGGCTGCTTGCCATTCTTGGGCAGGGAATCATCCCACACGGCCTCGTTTCCTCGAAGGGGAGTGCACACTGACCCAGAGCCTCCAGAGGAGCTGTAGGCTCTCCAGCCACAAAGGCCTGTAGCCGAGTCCATGACGGCCTGCTGCATGGAGGGCTTCTATGGGAGAGTGCCCTGCTTCCCTGGCAGGGGCTCCTTCTCACACTGCTTTCCGTGGGGAAACACTGCGTGTGCCAGGGGTCTCCTGTGTGCACAAAATCTCTCCCCAGTGCCTGAGGTGCAGGGAATCCTCTTTGGACACAGAGCAGTGTTCTAGCCAGACCTCCCATGCTGGGAGAGCCTCCACTTCCCCAGCTGTCCAACTGCCTCAGGAACACACTTCTAGGGAGTGTGGGTCTGGCAGGCAGAACGGCCCGAGTGAGGAGCTCGGGCCTTCGGCTGTGGACAGCTTTCCCACTGCCAAGCCTTGGAGGAGTTCGTGGAGGCTGGGGCCTGCAGCGTTTTCCATCAGAGAGCACTGGGTGCCCAAAGCCTCCCCTGTGGCTTGCGAGCCCCTTCCCACCCACACGCCCTTGGCACCCACTCTGTTGCCAGAGGGAAGTCCTAAGCAGGACTCTCGAGCTTGTGCAGCCAGAGTGCCTCCTGCTTGGAAGTGGCCTCTGGAACTCATTTGGAGGGAGGCTTCTCCCATGCTTGTCAGCCAGCACATGGTGCCATCGCTCCACCAGGGAACACTCTGCTTTGCCTTCAGCCATGGCTCACCCTGCTGAGCTCTCTCTGCCTCAAGCAGAAACCCCAGTGTGCGTCCAGCCTCCAGAAAGCAGAGTGCCTTTGCCTGAGCACTGCTTTGCTGGGGCAGCACCCTGAAGGCCTCCTAGGGCCTTCTCTGCCCTAACCCAGGCGTGCCATTCGGCCCATGCGGGGAGCAACATTCACCCTTGGCAGGGCTCAGCGTGTGGGCTGTGTGTGGTTTCATGGCTGGGAAAGGGCAGATCTTGAAGCTGGGTGCCCTCCTGTGAATGGGGCCCGGCGGGCAGAGCCGGCATTCCCGGGTGGGGATGGAGGAGATCTGGGGCCTTCAAGCTGCATGCACATCCCCTGTCTGGCTGCCCCTCTTGCTTCTTCTCTGCTGCCAAGCCTCTCACACCACACGTGCGTCTCACTGGAAGGAGCAGGCTGCTTGCCATTCTTGGGCAGGGAATCATCCCACACGCCTCGTTTCCTCGCAGGGCAGTGCACACTGACCCAGAGCCTCCAGAGGAGCTGCAGTCTCTCCAGCCACAAAGGCCTGTAGCCGAGTCCATGACGGCCTGTTGCATGGAGGGCTTCTATGGGAGAGGGCCATGCTTCCCTGGCAGGGGCTCCTTCTCACACTGCTTTCCATGGGGAAACACTGCATGTGCCAGGGGTCTCCTGTGTGCACAAAATCTCTCCCCAGTGCCTGAGGTGCAGGGAATCCTCTTCGGACACAGAGCAATGTTCTAGGCAGAGCTCCCATGCTGGGAGAGCTGCCTCTGCCCCGACTGTCCAACTGCCTCAGGAACACACTTCTAGGGAGTGTGGGTCTGGCAGGCAGAACGGCCCGAGTGAGGAGCTCGGGCCTTCGGCTGTGGACAGCTTTCCCACTGCCAAGCCTTGGAGGAGTTCGTGGAGGCTGGGGCCTGCAGCGTTTTCCATCGGAGAGCACTGGGTGCCCAAAGCCTCCCCTGTGGCTTGCGAGCCCCTTCCCACCCACAGGCCCTTGAAACCCACTCTGTTGCCAGAGGGAAATCCTAAGCAGGACTCTCAAGCTTGTGCAGCCAGAGTGCCTCCTGCTTGGAAATGGCCTCAGGAACTCCTTGGGAGTGAGGCTGCTCCCATGCTTGTCAGCCAGCAGATGGTGCCATCGCTCCACCAAAAAACTCTCTGCTTTGCCTTCAGCCAAGGCTCGCCCTGCTGAGCTCTCTCTGCCTCAAGCAGAGACTCCAGGGTGCGTCCAGCCTACAGAAAGCAGAGTGCCTTTGCCTGAGCACTGCTTTGCTGGGGCAGCACCCTGAAGGCCTCCTAGGGCCTTCTCTGCCCTAACCCAGGCGTGCCATTCGGCCCATGCGGGGAGCAACGTTCACCCTTGGCAGGGCTCAGCGTGTGGGCTGTGTGTGGTTTCATGGCTGGGAAAGGGCAGATCCTGAAGCTGGGTGCCCTCCTGTGAATGGGGCCTGGCGGGCAGAGCCGGCATTCCCGGGTGGGGATGGAGGAGATCTGGGGCCTTCAAGCTGCATGCACATCCCCTGTCTGGCTGCCCCTCTTGCTTCTTCTCTGCTGCCAAGCCTCTCACACCACACGTGCGTCTCATTGGAAGGAGCAGGCTGCTTGCCATTCTTGGGCAGGGAATCATCCCACACGGCCTCGTTTCCTCGCAGGGCAGTGCACACTGACCCAGAGCCTCCAGAGGAGCTGTAGGCTCTCCAGCCACAAAGGCCTGTAGCTGAGTCCATGACAGCCTGCTGCATGGAGGGCTTCTATGGGAGAGTGCCCTGCTTCCCTGGCAGGGGCTCCTTCTCACACTGCTTTCCGTGGGGAAACACTGCGTGTGCCAGGGGTCTCCTGTGTGCACAAAATCTCTCCCCAGTGCCTGAGGTGCAGGGAATCCTCTTTGGACACAGAGCAGTGTTCTAGCCAGACCTCCCATGCTGGGAGAGCCTCCACTTCCCCAGCTGTCCAACTGCCTCAGGAACACACTTCTAGGGAGTGTGGGTCTGGCAGGCAGAACGGCCCGAGTGAGGAGCTCGGGCCTTCGGCTGTGGACAGCTTTCCCACTGCCAAGCCTTGGAGGAGTTCGTGGAGGCTGGGGCCTGCAGCGTTTTCCATCAGAGAGCACTGGGTGCCCAAAGCCTCCCCTGTGGCTTGCGAGCCCCTTCCCACCCACACGCCCTTGGCACCCACTCTGTTGCCAGAGGGAAGTCCTAAGCAGGACTCTCGAGCTTGTGCAGCCAGAGTGCCTCCTGCTTGGAAGTGGCCTCTGGAACTCATTTGGAGGGAGGCTTCTCCCATGCTTGTCAGCCAGCACATGGTGCCATCGCTCCACCAGGGAACACTCTGCTTTGCCTTCAGCCATGGCTCGCCCTGCTGAGCTCTCTCTGCCTCAAGCAGAAACCCCAGTGTGCGTCCAGCCTCCAGAAAGCAGAGTGCCTTTGCCTGAGCACTGCTTTGCTGGGGCAGCACCCTGAAGGCCTCCTAGGGCCTTCTCTGCCCTAACCCAGGCGTGCCATTCGGCCCATGCGGGGAGCAACGTTCACCCTTGGCAGGGCTCAGCGTGTGGGCTGTGTGTGGTTTCATGGCTGGGAAAGGGCAGATCCTGAAGCTGGGTGCCCTCCTGTGAATGGGGCCTGGCGGGCAGAGCCGGCTTTCCGGTGGGGATGGAGGAGATCTGGGGCCTTCAAGCTGCATGCACATCCCCTGTCTGGCTGCCCCTCTTGCTTCTTCTCTGCTGCCAAGCCTCTCACACCACACGTGCGTCTCACTGGAAGGAGCAGGCTGCTAGCCAGTCTTGGGCAGGGAATCATCCCACACGCCTCGTTTCCTCGCAGGGGAGTGCACACTGACCCAGAGCCTCCAGAGGAGCTGCAGTCTCTCCAGCCACAAAGGCCTGTAGCCGAGTCCATGACGGCCTGTTGCATGGAGGGCTTCTATGGGAGAGGGCCATGCTTCCCTGGCAGGGGCTCCTTCTCACACTGCTTTCCATGGGGAAACACTGCATGTGCCAGGGGTCTCCTGTGTGCACAAAATCTCTCCCCAGTGCCGGAGGTGCAGGGAATCCTCTTCGGACACAGAGCAGTGTTCTAGGCAGAGCTCCCATGCTGGGAGAGCCGCCACTGCCCCGACTGTCCAACTGCCTCAGGAACACACTTCTAGGGAGTGTGGGTCTGGCAGGCAGAACGGCCCGAGTGAGGAGCTCGGGCCTTCGGCTGTGGACAGCTTTCCCACTGCCAAGCCTTGGAGGAGTTCGTGGAGGCTGGGGCCTGCAGCGTTTTCCATCAGAGAGCACTGGGTGCCCAAAGCCTCCCCTGTGGCTTGCGAGCCCCTTCCCACCCACAGGCCCTTGGCACCCACTCTGTTGCCAGAGGGAAGTCCTAAGCAGGACTCTCGAGCTTTTGCATCCAGAGTGCCTCCTGCTTGGAAATGGCCTCAGGAACTCCTTGGGAGTGAGGCTGCTCCCATGCTTGGCAGCCAGCAGATGGTGCCATTGCTCCACCAAAAAACTCTCTGCTTTGCCTTCAGCCAAGGCTCGCCATGCTGAGCTCTCTCTGCCTCAAGCAGAGACTCCAGGGTGCGTCCAGCCTACAGAAAGCAGAGTGCCTTTGCCTGAGCACTGCTATGCTGGGGCAGCACCCTGAAGGCCTCCTAGGGCCTTCTCTGCCCTAACCCAGGCGTGCCATTCGGCCCATGTGGGGAGCAACGTTCACCCTTGGCAGGGCTCAGCGTGTGGGCTGTGTGTGGTTTCATGGCTGGGAAAGGGCAGATCCTGAAGCTGGGTGCCCTCCTGTGAATGGGGCCTGGCGGGCAGAGCCGGCATTCCCTGGTTGGGATGGAGGAGATCTGGGGCCTTCAAGCTGCGTGCACATCCCCTGTCTGGCTGCCCCTCTTGCTTCTTCTCTGCTGCCAAGCCTCTCACACCACACGTGCGTCTCATTGGAAGGAGCAGGCTGCTTGCCATTCTTGGGCAGGGAATCATCCCACACGGCCTCGTTTCCTCGAAGGGGAGTGCACACTGACCCAGAGCCTCCAGACGAGCTGTAGGCTCTCCAGCCACAAAGGCCTGTAGCCGAGTCCATGACGGCCTGCTGCATGGAGGGCTTCTATGGGAGAGTGCCCTGCTTCCCTGGCAGGGGCTCCTTCTCACACTGCTTTCCGTGGGGAAACACTGCGTGTGCCAGGGGTCTCCTGTGTGCACAAAATCTCTCCCCAGTGCCTGAGGTGCAGGGAATCCTCTTTGGACACAGAGCAGTGTTCTAGCCAGACCTCCCATGCTGGGAGAGCCTCCACTTCCCCAGCTGTCCAACTGCCTCAGGAACACACTTCTAGGGAGTGTGGGTCTGGCAGGCAGAACGGCCCGAGTGAGGAGCTCGGGCCTTCGGCTGTGGACAGCTTTCCCACTGCCAAGCCTTGGAGGAGTTCGTGGAGGCTGGGGCCTGCAGCGTTTTCCATCAGAGAGCACTGGGTGCCCAAAGCCTCCCCTGTGGCTTGCGAGCCCCTTCCCACCCACACGCCCTTGGCACCCACTCTGTTGCCAGAGGGAAGTCCTAAGCAGGACTCTCGAGCTTGTGCAGCCAGAGTGCCTCCTGCTTGGAAGTGGCCTCTGGAACTCATTTGGAGGGAGGCTTCTCCCATGCTTGTCAGCCAGCACATGGTGCCATCGCTCCACCAGGGAACACTCTGCTTTGCCTTCAGCCATGGCTCGCCCTGCTGAGCTCTCTCTGCCTCAAGCAGAAACCCCAGTGTGCGTCCAGCCTCCAGAAAGCAGAGTGCCTTTGCCTGAGCACTGCTTTGCTGGGGCAGCACCCTGAAGGCCTCCTAGGGCCTTCTCTGCCCTAACCCAGGCGTGCCATTCGGCCCATGCGGGGAGCAACGTTCACCCTTGGCAGGGCTCAGCGTGTGGGCTGTGTGTGGTTTCATGGCTGGGAAAGGGCAGATCCTGAAGCTGGGTGCCCTCCTGTGAATGGGGCCTGGCGGGCAGAGCCGGCTTTCCGGTGGGGATGGAGGAGATCTGGGGCCTTCAAGCTGCATGCACATCCCCTGTCTGGCTGCCCCTCTTGCTTCTTCTCTGCTGCCAAGCCTCTCACACCACACGTGCGTCTCACTGGAAGGAGCAGGCTGCTTGCCATTCTTGGGCAGGGAATCATCCCACACGCCTCGTTTCCTCGCAGGGCAGTGCACACTGATCCAGAGCCTCCAGAGGAGCTGCAGTCTCTCCAGCCACAAAGGCCTGTAGCCGAGTCCATGACGGCCTGTTGCATGGAGGGCTTCTATGGGAGAGGGCCATGCTTCCCTGGCAGGGGCTCCTTCTCACACTGCTTTCCATGGGGAAACACTGCATGTGCCAGGGGTCTCCTGTGTGCACAAAATCTCTCCCCAGTGCCTGAGGTGCAGGGAATCCTCTTCGGACACAGAGCAATGTTCTAGGCAGAGCTCCCATGCTGGGAGAGCTGCCTCTGCCCCGACTGTCCAACTGCCTCAGGAACACACTTCTAGGGAGTGTGGGTCTGGCAGGCAGAACGGCCCGAGTGAGGAGCTCGGGCCTTCGGCTGTGGACAGCTTTCCCACTGCCAAGCCTTGGAGGAGTTCGTGGAGGCTGGGGCCTGCAGCGTTTTCCATCGGAGAGCACTGGGTGCCCAAAGCCTCCCCTGTGGCTTGCGAGCCCCTTCCCACCCACAGGCCCTTGAAACCCACTCTGTTGCCAGAGGGAAATCCTAAGCAGGACTCTCAAGCTTGTGCAGCCAGAGTGCCTCCTGCTTGGAAATGGCCTCAGGAACTCCTTGGGAGTGAGGCTGCTCCCATGCTTGTCAGCCAGCAGATGGTGCCATCGCTCCACCAAAAAACTCTCTGCTTTGCCTTCAGCCAAGGCTCGCCATGCTGAGCTCTCTCTGCCTCAAGCAGAGACTCCAGGGTGCGTCCAGCCTACAGAAAGCAGAGTGCCTTTGCCTGAGCACTGCTTTGCTGGGGCAGCACCCTGAAGGCCTCCTAGGGCCTTCTCTGCCCTAACCCAGGCGTGCCATTCGGCCCATGCGGGGAGCAACGTTCACCCTTGGCAGGGCTCAGCGTGTGGGCTGTGTGTGGTTTCATGGCTGGGAAAGGGCAGATCCTGAAGCTGGGTGCCCTCCTGTGAATGGGGCCTGGCGGGCAGAGCCGGCATTCCCGGGTGGGGATGGAGGAGATCTGGGGCCTTCAAGCTGCATGCACATCCCCTGTCTGGCTGCCCCTCTTGCTTCTTCTCTGCTGCCAAGCCTCTCACACCACACGTGCGTCTCATTGGAAGGAGCAGGCTGCTTGCCATTCTTGGGCAGGGAATCATCCCACACGGCCTCGTTTCCTCGCAGGGCAGTGCACACTGACCCAGAGCCTCCAGAGGAGCTGTAGGCTCTCCAGCCACAAAGGCCTGTAGCTGAGTCCATGACAGCCTGCTGCATGGAGGGCTTCTATGGGAGAGTGCCCTGCTTCCCTGGCAGGGGCTCCTTCTCACACTGCTTTCCGTGGGGAAACACTGCGTGTGCCAGGGGTCTCCTGTGTGCACAAAATCTCTCCCCAGTGCCTGAGGTGCAGGGAATCCTCTTTGGACACAGAGCAGTGTTCTAGCCAGACCTCCCATGCTGGGAGAGCCTCCACTTCCCCAGCTGTCCAACTGCCTCAGGAACACACTTCTAGGGAGTGTGGGTCTGGCAGGCAGAACGGCCCGAGTGAGGAGCTCGGGCCTTCGGCTGTGGACAGCTTTCCCACTGCCAAGCCTTGGAGGAGTTCGTGGAGGCTGGGGCCTGCAGCGTTTTCCATCAGAGAGCACTGGGTGCCCAAAGCCTCCCCTGTGGCTTGCGAGCCCCTTCCCACCCACAGGCCCTTGGCACCCACTCTGTTGCCAGAGGGAAGTCCTAAGCAGGACTCTCGAGCTTGTGCAGCCAGAGTGCCTCCTGCTTGGAAGTGGCCTCTGGAACTCATTTGGAGGGAGGCTTCTCCCATGCTTGTCAGCCAGCACATGGTGCCATCGCTCCACCAGGGAACACTCTGCTTTGCCTTCAGCCATGGCTCGCCCTGCTGAGCTCTCTCTGCCTCAAGCAGAAACCCCAGTGTGCGTCCAGCCTCCAGAAAGCAGAGTGCCTTTGCCTGAGCACTGCTTTGCTGGGGCAGCACCCTGAAGGCCTCCTAGGGCCTTCTCTGCCCTAACCCAGGCGTGCCATTCGGCCCATGCGGGGAGCAACGTTCACCCTTGGCAGGGCTCAGCGTGTGGGCTGTGTGTGGTTTCATGGCTGGGAAAGGGCAGATCCTGAAGCTGGGTGCCCTCCTGTGAATGGGGCCTGGCGGGCAGAGCCGGCTTTCCGGTGGGGATGGAGGAGATCTGGGGCCTTCAAGCTGCATGCACATCCCCTGTCTGGCTGCCCCTCTTGCTTCTTCTCTGCTGCCAAGCCTCTCACACCACACGTGCGTCTCACTGGAAGGAGCAGGCTGCTAGCCAGTCTTGGGCAGGGAATCATCCCACACGCCTCGTTTCCTCGCAGGGCAGTGCACACTGACCCAGAGCCTCCAGAGGAGCTGCAGTCTCTCCAGCCACAAAGGCCTGTAGCCGAGTCCATGACGGCCTGTTGCATGGAGGGCTTCTATGGGAGAGGGCCATGCTTCCCTGGCAGGGGCTCCTTCTCACACTGCTTTCCGTGGGGAAACACTGCGTGTGCCAGGGGTCTCCTGTGTGCACAAAATCTCTCCCCAGTGCCTGAGGTGCAGGGAATCCTCTTTGGACACAGAGCAGTGTTCTAGCCAGACCTCCCATGCTGGGAGAGCCTCCACTTCCCCAGCTGTCCAACTGCCTCAGGAACACACTTCTAGGGAGTGTGGGTCTGGCAGGCAGAACGGCCCGAGTGAGGAGCTCGGGCCTTCGGCTGTGGACAGCTTTCCCACTGCCAAGCCTTGGAGGAGTTCGTGGAGGCTGGGGCCTGCAGCGTTTTCCATCAGAGAGCACTGGGTGCCCAAAGCCTCCCCTGTGGCTTGCGAGCCCCTTCCCACCCACAGGCCCTTGGCACCCACTCTGTTGCCAGAGGGAAATCCTAAGCAGGACTCTCGAGCTTGTGCAGCCAGAGTACCTCCTGCTTGGAAATGGCCTCAGGAACTCCTTGGGAGTGAGGCTGCTCCCATGCTTGTCAGCCAGCAGATGGTGCCATTGCTCCACCAAAAAACTCTCTGCTTTGCCTTCAGCCAAGGCTCGCCCTGCTGAGCTCTCTCTGCCTCAAGCAGAGACTCCAGGGTGCGTCCAGCCTACAGAAAGCAGAGTGCCTTTGCCTGAGCACTGCTATGCTGGGGCAGCACCCTGAAGGCCTCCTAGGGCCTTCTCTGCCCTAACCCAGGCGTGCCATTCGGCCCATGCGGGGAGCAACGTTCACCCTTGGCAGGGCTCAGCGTGTGGGCTGTGTGTGGTTTCATGGCTGGGAAAGGGCAGATCCTGAAGCTGGGTGCCCTCCTGTGATTGGGGCCTGGCGGGCAGGGCCGGCATTCCCTGGTTGGGATGGAGGAGATCTGGGGCCTTCAAGCTGCATGCACATCCCCTGTCTGGCTGCCCCTCTTGCTTCTTCTCTGCTGCCAAGCCTCTCACACCACACGTGCGTCTCATTGGAAGGAGCAGGCTGCTTGCCATTCTTGGGCAGGGAATCATCCCACACGCCTCGTTTCCTCGCAGGGCAGTGCACACTGACCCAGAGCCTCCAGAGGAGCTGCAGTCTCTCCAGCCACAAAGGCCTGTAGCCGAGTCCATGACGGCCTGTTGCATGGAGGGCTTCTATGGGAGAGGGCCATGCTTCCCTGGCAGGGGCTCCTTCTCACACTGCTTTCCATGGGGAAACACTGCATGTGCCAGGGGTCTCCTGTGTGCACAAAATCTCTCCCCAGTGCCGGAGGTGCAGGGAATCCTCTTCGGACACAGAGCAATGTTCTAGGCAGAGCTCCCATGCTGGGAGAGCCGCCACTGCCCCGACTGTCCAACTGCCTCAGGAACACACTTCTAGGGAGTGTGGGTCTGGCAGGCAGAACGGCCCGAGTGAGGAGCTCGGGCCTTCGGCTGTGGACAGCTTTCCCACTGCCAAGCCTTGGAGGAGTTCGTGGAGGCTGGGGCCTGCAGCGTTTTCCATCAGAGAGCACTGGGTGCCCAAAGCCTCCCCTGTGGCTTGCGAGCCCCTTCCCACCCACAGGCCCTTGGCACCCACTCTGTTGCCAGAGGGAAGTCCTAAGCAGGACTCTCGAGCTTGTGCAGCCAGAGTGCCTCCTGCTTGGAAGTGGCCTCTGGAACTCATTTGGAGGGAGGCTTCTCCCATGCTTGTCAGCCAGCACATGGTGCCATCGCTCCACCAGGGAACACTCTGCTTTGCCTTCAGCCATGGCTCGCCCTGCTGAGCTCTCTCTGCCTCAAGCAGAAACCCCAGTGTGCGTCCAGCCTCCAGAAAGCAGAGTGCCTTTGCCTGAGCACTGCTTTGCTGGGGCAGCACCCTGAAGGCCTCCTAGGGCCTTCTCTGCCCTAACCCAGGCGTGCCATTCGGCCCATGCGGGGAGCAACGTTCACCCTTGGCAGGGCTCAGCGTGTGGGCTGTGTGTGGTTTCATGGCTGGGAAAGGGCAGATCCTGAAGCTGGGTGCCCTCCTGTGAATGGGGCCTGGCGGGCAGAGCCGGCTTTCCGGTGGGGATGGAGGAGATCTGGGGCCTTCAAGCTGCATGCACATCCCCTGTCTGGCTGCCCCTCTTGCTTCTTCTCTGCTGCCAAGCCTCTCACACCACACGTGCGTCTCATTGGAAGGAGCAGGCTGCTTGCCATTCTTGGGCAGGGAATCATCCCACACGGCCTCGTTTCCTCGCAGGGCAGTGCACACTGACCCAGAGCCTCCAGAGGAGCTGTAGGCTCTCCAGCCACAAAGGCCTGTAGCTGAGTCCATGACAGCCTGCTGCATGGAGGGCTTCTATGGGAGAGTGCCCTGCTTCCCTGGCAGGGGCTCCTTCTCACACTGCTTTCCGTGGGGAAACACTGCGTGTGCCAGGGGTCTCCTGTGTGCACAAAATCTCTCCCCAGTGCCTGAGGTGCAGGGAATCCTCTTTGGACACAGAGCAGTGTTCTAGCCAGACCTCCCATGCTGGGAGAGCCTCCACTTCCCCAGCTGTCCAACTGCCTCAGGAACACACTTCTAGGGAGTGTGGGTCTGGCAGGCAGAACGGCCCGAGTGAGGAGCTCGGGCCTTCGGCTGTGGACAGCTTTCCCACTGCCAAGCCTTGGAGGAGTTCGTGGAGGCTGGGGCCTGCAGCGTTTTCCATCAGAGAGCACTGGGTGCCCAAAGCCTCCCCTGTGGCTTGCGAGCCCCTTCCCACCCACAGGCCCTTGGCACCCACTCTGTTGCCAGAGGGAAGTCCTAAGCAGGACTCTCGAGCTTGTGCAGCCAGAGTGCCTCCTGCTTGGAAGTGGCCTCTGGAACTCATTTGGAGGGAGGCTTCTCCCATGCTTGTCAGCCAGCACATGGTGCCATCGCTCCACCAGGGAACACTCTGCTTTGCCTTCAGCCATGGCTCGCCCTGCTGAGCTCTCTCTGCCTCAAGCAGAAACCCCAGTGTGCGTCCAGCCTCCAGAAAGCAGAGTGCCTTTGCCTGAGCACTGCTTTGCTGGGGCAGCACCCTGAAGGCCTCCTAGGGCCTTCTCTGCCCTAACCCAGTCGTGCCTTTCGGCCCATGAGGGGAGCAACGTTCACCCTTGGCAGGGCTCAGCGTGTGGGCTGTGTGTGGTTTCATGGCTGGGAAAGGGCAGATCCTGTAGCTGGGTGCCCTCCTGTGAATGGAGCCTGGCGGGCAGAGCCGGCATTCCCGGGTGGGGATGGAGGAGATCTGGGGCCTTCAAGCTGCATGCACATCCCCTGTCTGGCTGCCCCTCTTGCTTCTTCTCTGCTGCCAAGCCTCTCACACCACACGTGCGTCTCACTGGAAGGAGCAGGCTGCTTGCCATTCTTGGGCAGGGAATCATCCCACACGCCTCGTTTCCTCGCAGGGGAGTGCACACTGATCCAGAGCCTCCAGAGGAGCTGCAGTCTCTCCAGCCACAAAGGCCTGTAGCCGAGTCCATGACGGCCTGTTGCATGGAGGGCTTCTATGGGAGAGGGCCATGCTTCCCTGGCAGGGGCTCCTTCTCACACTGCTTTCCATGGGGAAACACTGCATGTGCCAGGGGTCTCCTGTGTGCACAAAATCTCTGCCCAGTGCCTGAGGTGCAGGGAATCCTCTTCGGACACAGAGCAATGTTCTAGGCAGAGCTCCCATGCTGGGAGAGCTGCCTCTGCCCCGACTGTCCAACTGCCTCAGGAACACACTTCTAGGGAGTGTGGGTCTGGCAGGCAGAACGGCCCGAGTGAGGAGCTCGGGCCTTCGGCTGTGGACAGCTTTCCCACTGCCAAGCCTTGGAGGAGTTCGTGGAGGCTGGGGCCTGCAGCGTTTTCCATCGGAGAGCACTGGGTGCCCAAAGCCTCCCCTGTGGCTTGCGAGCCCCTTCCCACCCACAGGCCCTTGGCACCCACTCTGTTGCCAGAGGGAAATCCTAAGCAGGACTCTCGAGCTTGTGCAGCCAGAGTGCCTCCTGCTTGGAAATGGCCTCAGGAACTCCTTGGGAGTGAGGCTGCTCCCATGCTTGTCAGCCAGCAGATGGTGCCATCGCTCCACCAAAAAACTCTCTGCTTTGCCTTCAGCCAAGGCTCGCCATGCTGAGCTCTCTCTGCCTCAAGCAGAGACTCCAGGGTGCGTCCAGCCTACAGAAAGCAGAGTGCCTTTGCCTGAGCACTGCTTTGCTGGGGCAGCACCCTGAAGGCCTCCTAGGGCCTTCTCTGCCCTAACCCAGGCGTGCCATTCGGCCCATGTGGGGAGCAACGTTCACCCTTGGCAGGGCTCAGCGTGTGGGCTGTGTGTGGTTTCATGGCTGGGAAAGGGCAGATCCTGAAGCTGGGTGCCCTCCTGTGAATGGGGCCTGGCGGGCAGAGCCGGCATTCCCTGGTTGGGATGGAGGAGATCTGGGGCCTTCAAGCTGCGTGCACATCCCCTGTCTGGCTGCCCCTCTTGCTTCTTCTCTGCTGCCAAGCCTCTCACACCACACGTGCGTCTCATCGGAAGGAGCAGGCTGCTTGCCATTCTTGGGCAGGGAATCATCCCACACGGCCTCGTTTCCTCGAAGGGGAGTGCACACTGACCCAGAGCCTCCAGAGGAGCTGTAGGCTCTCCAGCCACAAAGGCCTGTAGCTGAGTCCATGACAGCCTGCTGCATGGAGGGCTTCTATGGGAGAGTGCCCTGCTTCCCTGGCAGGGGCTCCTTCTCACACTGCTTTCCGTGGGGAAACACTGCGTGTGCCAGGGGTCTCCTGTGTGCACAAAATCTCTCCCCAGTGCCTGAGGTGCAGGGAATCCTCTTTGGACACAGAGCAGTGTTCTAGGCAGAGCTCCCATGCTGGGAGAGCCTCCACTTCCCCAGCTGTCCAACTGCCTCAGGAACACACTTCTAGGGAGTGTGGGTCTGGCAGGCAGAACGGCCCGAGTGAGGAGCTCGGGCCTTTGGCTGTGGACAGCTTTCCCACTGCCAAGCCTTGGAGGAGTTCGTGGAGGCTGGGGCCTGCAGCGTTTTCCATCGGAGAGCACTGGGTGCCCAAAGCCTCCCCTGTGGCTTGCGAGCCCCTTCCCACCCACACGCCCTTGGCACCCACTCTGTTGCCAGAGGGAAGTCCTAAGCAGGACTCTCGAGCTTGTGCAGCCAGAGTGCCTCCTGCTTGGAAGTGGCCTCTGGAACTCATTTGGAGGGAGGCTTCTCCCATGCTTGTCAGCCAGCACATGGTGCCATCGCTCCACCAGGGAACACTCTGCTTTGCCTTCAGCCATGGCTCACCCTGCTGAGCTCTCTCTGCCTCAAGCAGAAACCCCAGTGTGCGTCCAGCCTCCAGAAAGCAGAGTGCCTTTGCCTGAGCACTGCTTTGCTGGGGCAGCACCCTGAAGGCCTCCTAGGGCCTTCTCTGCCCTAACCCAGGCGTGCCATTCGGCCCATGCGGGGAGCAACATTCACCCTTGGCAGGGCTCAGCGTGTGGGCTGTGTGTGGTTTCATGGCTGGGAAAGGGCAGATCCTGAAGCTGGGTGCCCTCCTGTGAATGGGGCCTGGCGGGCAGAGCCGGCTTTCCGGTGGGGATGGAGGAGATCTGGGGCCTTCAAGCTGCATGCACATCCCCTGTCTGGCTGCCCCTCTTGCTTCTTCTCTGCTGCCAAGCCTCTCACACCACACGTGCGTCTCACTGGAAGGAGCAGGCTGCTAGCCAGTCTTGGGCAGGGAATCATCCCACACACCTCGTTTCCTCGCAGGGCAGTGCACACTGACCCAGAGCCTCCAGAGGAGCTGCAGTCTCTCCAGCCACAAAGGCCTGTAGCCGAGTCCATAACGGCCTGTTGCATGGAGGGCTTCTATGGGAGAGGGCCCTGCTTCCCTGGCAGGGGCTCCTTCTCACACTGCTTTCCGTGGGGAAACACTGCGTGTGCCAGGGGTCTCCTGTGTGCACAAAATCTCTCCCCAGTGCCTGAGGTGCAGGGAATCCTCTTTGGACACAGAGCAGTGTTCTAGCCAGACCTCCCATGCTGGGAGAGCCTCCACTTCCCCAGCTGTCCAACTGCCTCAGGAACACACTTCTAGGGAGTGTGGGTCTGGCAGGCAGAACGGCCCGAGTGAGGAGCTCGGGCCTTCGGCTGTGGACAGCTTTCCCACTGCCAAGCCTTGGAGGAGTTCGTGGAGGCTGGGGCCTGCAGCGTTTTCCATCAGAGAGCACTGGGTGCCCAAAGCCTCCCCTGTGGCTTGCGAGCCCCTTCCCACCCACAGGCCCTTGGCACCCACTCTGTTGCCAGAGGGAAATCCTAAGCAGGACTCTCGAGCTTGTGCAGCCAGAGTACCTCCTGCTTGGAAATGGCCTCAGGAACTCCTTGGGAGTGAGGCTGCTCCCATGCTTGTCAGCCAGCAGATGGTGCCATTGCTCCACCAAAAAACTCTCTGCTTTGCCTTCAGCCAAGGCTCGCCCTGCTGAGCTCTCTCTGCCTCAAGCAGAGACTCCAGGGTGCGTCCAGCCTACAGAAAGCAGAGTGCCTTTGCCTGAGCACTGCTATGCTGGGGCAGCACCCTGAAGGCCTCCTAGGGCCTTCTCTGCCCTAACCCAGGCGTGCCATTCGGCCCATGCGGGGAGCAACGTTCACCCTTGGCAGGGCTCAGCGTGTGGGCTGTGTGTGGTTTCATGGCTGGGAAAGGGCAGATCCTGAAGCTGGGTGCCCTCCTGTGAATGGGGCCTGGCGGGCAGAGCCGGCATTCCCGGGTGGGGATGGAGGAGATCTGGGGCCTTCAAGCTGCATGCACATCCCCTGTCTGGCTGCCCCTCTTGCTTCTTCTCTGCTGCCAAGCCTCTCACACCACACGTGCGTCTCATTGGAAGGAGCAGGCTGCTTGCCATTCTTGGGCAGGGAATCATCCCACACGGCCTCGTTTCCTCGAAGGGGAGTGCACACTGACCCAGAGCCTCCAGAGGAGCTGTAGGCTCTCCAGCCACAAAGGCCTGTAGCTGAGTCCATGACAGCCTGCTGCATGGAGGGCTTCTATGGGAGAGTGCCCTGCTTCCCTGGCAGGGGCTCCTTCTCACACTGCTTTCCGTGGGGAAACACTGCGTGTGCCAGGGGTCTCCTGTGTGCACAAAATCTCTCCCCAGTGCCTGAGGTGCAGGGAATCCTCTTTGGACACAGAGCAGTGTTCTAGCCAGACCTCCCATGCTGGGAGAGCCTCCACTTCCCCAGCTGTCCAACTGCCTCAGGAACACACTTCTAGGGAGTGTGGGTCTGGCAGGCAGAACGGCCCGAGTGAGGAGCTCGGGCCTTCGGCTGTGGACAGCTTTCCCACTGCCAAGCCTTGGAGGAGTTCGTGGAGGCTGGGGCCTGCAGCGTTTTCCATCAGAGAGCACTGGGTGCCCAAAGCCTCCCCTGTGGCTTGCGAGCCCCTTCCCACCCACACGCCCTTGGCACCCACTCTGTTGCCAGAGGGAAGTCCTAAGCAGGACTCTCGAGCTTGTGCAGCCAGAGTGCCTCCTGCTTGGAAGTGGCCTCTGGAACTCATTTGGAGGGAGGCTTCTCCCATGCTTGTCAGCCAGCACATGGTGCCATCGCTCCACCAGGGAACACTCTGCTTTGCCTTCAGCCATGGCTCGCCCTGCTGAGCTCTCTCTGCCTCAAGCAGAGACTCCAGGGTGCGTCCAGCCTCCAGAAAGCAGAGTGCCTTTGCCTGAGCACTGCTTTGCTGGGGCAGCACCCTGAAGGCCTCCTAGGGCCTTCTCTGCCCTAACCCAGGCGTGCCATTCGGCCCATGCGGGGAGCAACGTTCACCCTTGGCAGGGCTCAGCGTGTGGACTGGGTGTGCTTTCACGGCTGGGAAAGGGCAGATCCTGAAGCTGGGTGCCCTCCTGTGAATGGGGCCTGGCGGGCAGAGCCGGCATTCCCTGGTTGGGATGGAGGAAATCTGGGGCCTTCAAGCTGCATGCACATCCCCTGTCTGGCTGCCCCTCTTGCTTCTTCTTTGCTGCCAAGCCTCTCACACCACACGTGCGTCTCATTGGAAGGAGCAGGCTGCTTGCCATTCTTGGGCAGGGAATCATCCCACACGGCCTCGTTTCCTCGAAGGGGAGTGCACACTGACCCAGAGCCTCCAGACGAGCTGTAGGCTCTCCAGCCACAAAGGCCTGTAGCTGATTCCATGACAGCCTGCTGCATGGAGGGCTTCTATGGGAGAGTGCCCTGCTTCCCTGGCAGGGGCTCCTTCTCACACTGCTTTCCGTGGGGAATCACTGCGTGTGCCAGGGGTCTCCTGTGTGCACAAAATCTCTCCCCAGTGCCTGAGGTGCCGGGAATCCTCTTTGGACACAGAGCAGTGTTCTAGCCAGACCTCCCATGCTGGGAGAGCCTCCACTTCCCCAGCTGTCCAACTGCCTCAGGAACACACTTCTAGGGAGTGTGGGTCTGGCAGGCAGAACGGCCCGAGTGAGGAGCTCGGGCCTTTGGCTGTGGACAGCTTTCCCACTGCCAAGCCTTGGAGGAGTTCGTGGAGGCTGGGGCCTGCAGCGTTTTCCATCAGAGAGCACTGGGTGCCCAAAGCCTCCCCTGTGGCTTGCGAGCCCCTTCCCACCCACACGCCCTTGGCACCCACTCTGTTGCCAGAGGGAAATCCTAAGCAGGACTCTCGAGCTTGTGCAGCCAGAGTGCCTCCTGCTTGGAAGTGGCCTCTGGAACTCATTTGGAGGGAGGCTTCTCCCATGCTTGTCAGCCAGCACATGGTGCCATCGCTCCACCAGGGAACACTCTGCTTTGCCTTCAGCCATGGCTCACCCTGCTGAGCTCTCTCTGCCTCAAGCAGAAACCCCAGTGTGCGTCCAGCCTCCAGAAAGCAGAGTGCCTTTGCCTGAGCACTGCTTTGCTGGGGCAGCACCCTGAAGGCCTCCTAGGGCCTTCTCTGCCCTAACCCAGGCGTGCCATTCGGCCCATGCGGGGAGCAACATTCACCCTTGGCAGGGCTCAGCATGTGGGCTGTGTGTGGTTTCATGGCTGGGAAAGGGCAGATCTTGAAGCTGGGTGCCCTCCTGTGAATGGGGCCTGGCGGGCAGAGCCGGCATTCCCGGGTGGGGATGGAGGAGATCTGGGGCCTTCAAGCTGCATGCACATCCCCTGTCTGGCTGCCCCTCTTGCTTCTTCTCTGCTGCCAAGCCTCTCACACCACACGTGCGTCTCACTGGAAGGAGCAGGCTGCTAGCCAGTCTTGGGCAGGGAATCATCCCACACGCCTCGTTTCCTCGCAGGGGAGTGCACACTGACCCAGAGCCTCCAGACGAGCTGCAGTCTCTCCAGCCACAAAGGCCTGTAGCCGAGTCCATGACGGCGTGTTGCATGGAGGGCTTCTATGGGAGAGGGCCATGCTTCCCTGGCAGGGGCTCCTTCTCACACTGCTTTCCGTGGGGAAACACTGCGTGTGCCAGGGGTCTCCTGTGTGCACAAAATCTCTCCCCAGTGCCTGAGGTGCAGGGAATCCTCTTTGGACACAGAGCAGTGTTCTAGCCAGACCTCCCATGCTGGGAGAGCCTCCACTTCCCCAGCTGTCCAACTGCCTCAGGAACACACTTCTAGGGAGTGTGGGTCTGGCAGACAGAACGGCCCGAGTGAGGAGCTCGGGCCTTCGGCTGTGGACAGCTTTCCCACTGCCAAGCCTTGGAGGAGTTCGTGGAGGCTGGGGCCTGCAGCGTTTTCCATCAGAGAGCACTGGGTGCCCAAAGCCTCCCCTGTGGCTTGCGAGCCCCTTCCCACCCACACGCCCTTGGCACCCACTCTGTTGCCAGAGGGAAGTCCTAAGCAGGACTCTCGAGCTTGTGCAGCCAGAGTGCCTCCTGCTTGGAAATGGCCTCAGGAACTCCTTGGGAGTGAGGCTGCTCCCATGCTTGTCAGCCAGCAGATGGTGCCATCGCTCCACCAAAAAACTCTCTGCTTTGCCTTCAGCCAAGGCTCGCCATGCTGAGCTCTCTCTGCCTCAAGCAGAGACTCCAGGGTGCGTCCAGCCTACAGAAAGCAGAGTGCCTTTGCCTGAGCACTGCTTTGCTGGGGCAGCACCCTGAAGGCCTCCTAGGGCCTTCTCTGCCCTAACCCAGGCGTGCCATTCGGCCCATGTGGGGAGCAACGTTCACCCTTGGCAGGGCTCAGCGTGTGGGCTGTGTGTGGTTTCATGGCTGGGAAAGGGCAGATCCTGAAGCTGGGTGCCCTCCTGTGAATGGGGCCTGGCGGGCAGAGCCGGCATTCCCGGGTGGGGATGGAGGAGATCTGGGGCCTTCAAGCTGCATGCACATCCCCTGTCTGGCTGCCCCTCTTGCTTCTTCTCTGCTGCCAAGCCTCTCACACCACACGTGCGTCTCATTGGAAGGAGCAGGCTGCTTGCCATTCTTGGGCAGGGAATCATCCCACACGGCCTCGTTTCCTCGAAGGGGAGTGCACACTGACCCAGAGCCTCCAGAGGAGCTGTAGGCTCTCCAGCCACAAAGGCCTGTAGCTGAGTCCATGACAGCCTGCTGCATGGAGGGCTTCTATGGGAGAGTGCCCTGCTTCCCTGGCAGGGGCTCCTTCTCACACTGCTTTCCGTGGGGAAACACTGCGTGTGCCAGGGGTCTCCTGTGTGCACAAAATCTCTCCCCAGTGCCTGAGGTGCAGGGAATCCTCTTTGGACACAGAGCAGTGTTCTAGCCAGACCTCCCATGCTGGGAGAGCCTCCACTTCCCCAGCTGTCCAACTGCCTCAGGAACACACTTCTAGGGAGTGTGGGTCTGGCAGGCAGAACGGCCCGAGTGAGGAGCTCGGGCCTTCGGCTGTGGACAGCTTTCCCACTGCCAAGCCTTGGAGGAGTTCGTGGAGGCTGGGGCCTGCAGCGTTTTCCATCAGAGAGCACTGGGTGCCCAAAGCCTCCCCTGTGGCTTGCGAGCCCCTTCCCACCCACACGCCCTTGGCACCCACTCTGTTGCCAGAGGGAAGTCCTAAGCAGGACTCTCGAGCTTGTGCAGCCAGAGTGCCTCCTGCTTGGAAGTGGCCTCTGGAACTCATTTGGAGGGAGGCTTCTCCCATGCTTGTCAGCCAGCACATGGTGCCATCGCTCCACCAGGGAACACTCTGCTTTGCCTTCAGCCATGGCTCACCCTGCTGAGCTCTCTCTGCCTCAAGCAGAAACCCCAGTGTGCGTCCAGCCTCCAGAAAGCAGAGTGCCTTTGCCTGAGCACTGCTTTGCTGGGGCAGCACCCTGAAGGCCTCCAAGGGCCTTCTCTGCCCTAACCCAGGCGTGCCATTCGGCCCATGCGGGGAGCAACATTCACCCTTGGCAGGGCTCAGCGTGTGGGCTGTGTGTGGTTTCATGGCTGGGAAAGGGCAGATCCTGAAGCTGGGTGCCCTCCTGTGAATGGGGCCTGGCGGGCAGAGCCGGCATTCCCGGGTGGGGATGGAGGAGATCTGGGGCCTTCAAGCTGCATGCACATCCCCTGTCTGGCTGCCCCTCTTGCTTCTTCTCTGCTGCCAAGCCTCTCACACCACACGTGCGTCTCACTGGAAGGAGCAGGCTGCTAGCCATTCTTGGGCAGGGAATCATCCCACACGCCTCGTTTCCTCGCAGGGGAGTGCACACTGATCCAGAGCCTCCAGAGGAGCTGCAGTCTCTGCAGCCACAAAGGCCTGTAGCCGAGTCCATGACGGCCTGTTGCATGGAGGGCTTCTATGGGAGAGGGCCATGCTTCCCTGGCAGGGGCTCCTTCTCACACTGCTTTCCATGGGGAAACACTGCATGTGCCAGGGGTCTCCTGTGTGCACAAAATCTCTCCCCAGTGCCTGAGGTGCAGGGAATCCTCTTTGGACACAGAGCAATGTTCTAGGCAGAGCTCCCATGCTGGGAGAGCTGCCTCTGCCCTGACTGTCCAACTGCCTCAGGAACACACTTCTAGGGAGTGTGGGTCTGGCAGGCAGAACGGCCCGAGTGAGGAGCTCGGGCCTTCGGCTGTGGACAGCTTTCCCACTGCCAAGCCTTGGAGGAGTTCGTGGAGGCTGGGGCCTGCAGCGTTTTCCATCAGAGAGCACTGGGTGCCCAAAGCCTCCCCTGTGGCTTGCGAGCCCCTTCCCACCCACAGGCCCTTGGCACCCACTCTGTTGCCAGAGGGAAGTCCTAAGCAGGACTCTCGAGCTTGTGCATCCAGAGTGCCTCCTGCTTGGAAATGGCCTCAGGAACTCCTTGGGAGTGAGGCTGCTCCCATGCTTGTCAGCCAGCAGATGGTGCCATCGCTCCACCAAAAAACTCTCTGCTTTGCCTTCAGCCAAGGCTCGCCATGCTGAGCTCTCTCTGCCTCAAGCAGAGACTCCAGGGTGCGTCCAGCCTACAGAAAGCAGAGTGCCTTTGCCTGAGCACTGCTTTGCTGGGGCAGCACCCTGAAGGCCTCCTAGGGCCTTCTCTGCCCTAACCCAGGCGTGCCATTCGGCCCATGTGGGGAGCAACGTTCACCCTTGGCAGGGCTCAGCGTGTGGGCTGTGTGTGGTTTCATGGCTGGGAAAGGGCAGATCCTGAAGCTGGGTGCCCTCCTGTGAATGGGGCCTGGCGGGCAGAGCCGGCATTCCCTGGTTGGGATGGAGGAGATCTGGGGCCTTCAAGCTGCATGCACATCCCCTGTCTGGCTGCCCCTCTTGCTTCTTCTCTGCTGCCAAGCCTCTCACACCACACGTGCGTCTCATTGGAAGGAGCAGGCTGCTTGCCATTCTTGGGCAGGGAATCATCCCACACGGCCTCGTTTCCTCGAAGGGGAGTGCACACTGACCCAGAGCCTCCAGAGGAGCTGTAGGCTCTCCAGCCACAAAGGCCTGTAGCTGAGTCCATGACAGCCTGCTGCATGGAGGGCTTCTATGGGAGAGTGCCCTGCTTCCCTGGCAGGGGCTCCTTCTCACACTGCTTTCCGTGGGGAAACACTGCGTGTGCCAGGGGTCTCCTGTGTGCACAAAATCTCTCCCCAGTGCCTGAGGTGCAGGGAATCCTCTTTGGACACAGAGCAGTGTTCTAGCCAGACCTCCCATGCTGGGAGAGCCTCCACTTCCCCAGCTGTCCAACTGCCTCAGGAACACACTTCTAGGGAGTGTGGGTCTGGCAGGCAGAACGGCCCGAGTGAGGAGCTCGGGCCTTCGGCTGTGGACAGCTTTCCCACTGCCAAGCCTTGGAGGAGTTCGTGGAGGCTGGGGCCTGCAGCGTTTTCCATCAGAGAGCACTGGGTGCCCAAAGCCTCCCCTGTGGCTTGCGAGCCCCTTCCCACCCACACGCCCTTGGCACCCACTCTGTTGCCAGAGGGAAGTCCTAAGCAGGACTCTCGAGCTTGTGCAGCCAGAGTGCCTCCTGCTTGGAAGTGGCCTCTGGAACTCATTTGGAGGGAGGCTTCCCCCATGCTTGTCAGCTAGCACATGGTGCCATCGCTCCACCAGGGAACACTCTGCTTTGCCTTCAGCCATGGCTCGCCCTGCTGAGCTCTCTCTGCCTCAAGCAGAAACCCCAGTGTGCGTCCAGCCTCCAGAAAGCAGAGTGCCTTTGCCTGAGCACTGCTTTGCTGGGGCAGCACCCTGAAGGCCTCCTAGGGCCTTCTCTGCCCTAACCCAGTCGTGCCATTCGGCCCATGCGGGGAGCAACGTTCACCCTTGGCAGGGCTCAGCGTGTGGGCTGTGTGTGGTTTCATGGCTGGGAAAGGGCAGATCCTGAAGCTGGGTGCCCTCCTGTGAATGGGGCCTGGCGGGCAGAGCCGGCATTCCCGGGTGGGGATGGAGGAGATCTGGGGCCTTCAAGCTGCATGCACATCCCCTGTCTGGCTGCCCCTCTTGCTTCTTCTCTGCTGCCAAGCCTCTCACACCACACGTGCGTCTCATTGGAAGGAGCAGGCTGCTTGCCATTCTTGGGCAGGGAATCATCCCACACGGCCTCGTTTCCTCGAAGGGGAGTGCACACTGACCCAGAGCCTCCAGACGAGCTGTAGGCTCTCCAGCCACAAAGGCCTGTAGCTGAGTCCATGACAGCCTGCTGCATGGAGGGCTTCTATGGGAGAGTGCCCTGCTTCCCTGGCAGGGGCTCCTTCTCACACTGCTTTCCGTGGGGAAACACTGCGTGTGCCAGGGGTCTCCGGTGTGCACAAAATCTCTCCCCAGTGCCTGAGGTGCCGGGAATCCTCTTTGGACACAGAGCAGTGTTCTAGCCAGACCTCCCATGCTGGGAGAGCCTCCACTTCCCCAGCTGTCCAACTGCCTCAGGAACACACTTCTAGGGAGTGTGGGTCTGGCAGGCAGAACGGCCCGAGTGAGGAGCTCGGGCCTTCGGCTGTGGACAGCTTTCCCACTGCCAAGCCTTGGAGGAGTTCGTGGAGGCTGGGGCCTGCAGCGTTTTCCATCAGAGAGCACTGGGTGCCCAAAGCCTCCCCTGTGGCTTGCGAGCCCCTTCCCACCCACACGCCCTTGGCACCCACTCTGTTGCCAGAGGGAAGTCCTAAGCAGGACTCTCGAGCTTGTGCAGCCAGAGTGCCTCCTGCTTGGAAGTGGCCTCTGGAACTCATTTGGAGGGAGGCTTCTCCCATGCTTGTCAGCCAGCACATGGTGCCATCGCTCCACCAGGGAACACTCTGCTTTGCCTTCAGCCATGGCTCACCCTGCTGAGCTCTCTCTGCCTCAAGCAGAAACCCCAGTGTGCGTCCAGCCTCCAGAAAGCAGAGTGCCTTTGCCTGAGCACTGCTTTGCTGGGGCAGCACCCTGAAGGCCTCCTAGGGCCTTCTCTGCCCTAACCCAGTCGTGCCATTCGGCCCATGCGGGGAGCAACGTTCACCCTTGGCAGGGCTCAGCGTGTGGGCTGTGTGTGGTTTCATGGCTGGGAAAGGGCAGATCCTGAAGCTGGGTGCCCTCCTGTGAATGGGGCCTGGCGGGCAGAGCCAGCATTCCCGGGTGGGGATGGAGGAGATCTGGGGCCTTCAAGCTGCATGCACATCCCCTGTCTGGCTGCCCCTCTTGCTTCTTCTCTGCTGCCAAGCCTCTCACACCACACGTGCGTCTCACTGGAAGGAGCAGGCTGCTTGCCATTCTTGGGCAGGGAATCATCCCACACGCCTCGTTTCCTCGCAGGGGAGTGCACACTGATCCAGAGCCTCCAGAGGAGCTGCAGTCTCTCCAGCCACAAAGGCCTGTAGCCGAGTCCATGACGGCCTGTTGCATGGAGGGCTTCTATGGGAGAGGGCCATGCTTCCCTGGCAGGGGCTCCTTCTCACACTGCTTTCCATGGGGAAACACTGCATGTGCCAGGGGTCTCCTGTGTGCACAAAATCTCTCCCCAGTGCCTGAGGTGCAGGGAATCCTCTTTGGACACAGAGCAATGTTCTAGGCAGAGCTCCCATGCTGGGAGAGCTGCCTCTGCCCCGACTGTCCAACTGCCTCAGGAACACACTTCTAGGGAGTGTGGGTCTGGCAGGCAGAACGGCCCGAGTGAGGAGCTCGGGCCTTCGGCTGTGGACAGCTTTCCCACTGCCAAGCCTTGGAGGAGTTCGTGGAGGCTGGGGCCTGCAGCGTTTTCCATCGGAGAGCACTGGGTGCCCAAAGCCTCACCTGTGGCTTGCGAGCCCCTTCCCACCCACACGCCCTTGGCACCCACTCTGTTGCCAGAGGGAAATCCTAAGCAGGACTCTCGAGCTTGTGCAGCCAGAGTGCCTCCTGCTTGGAAATGGCCTCAGGAACTCCTTGGGAGTGAGGCTGCTCCCATGCTTGTCAGCCAGCACATGGTGCCATCGCTCCACCAAAAAACTCTCTGCTTTGCCTTCAACCAAGGCTCGCCCTGCTGAGCTCTCTCTGCCTCAAGCAGAGACTCCAGGGTGCGTCCAGCCTACAGAAAGCAGAGTGCCTTTGCCTGAGCACTGCTATGCTGGGGCAGCACCCTGAAGGCCTCCTAGGGCCTTCTCTGCCCTAACCCAGGCGTGCCATTCGGCCCATGCGGGGAGCAACGTTCACCCTTGGCAGGGCTCAACGTGTGGGCTGTGTGTGGTTTCATGGCTGGGAAAGGGCAGATCCTGAAGCTGGGTGCCCTCCTGTGAATGGGGCCTGGCGGGCAGAGCGGGCATTCCCGGGTGGGGATGGAGGAGATCTGGGGCCTTCAAGCTGCATGCACATCCCCTGTCTGGCTGCCCCTCTTGCTTCTTCTCTGCTGCCAAGCCTCTCACACCACACGTGCGTCTCATTGGAAGGAGCAGGCTGCTTGCCATTCTTGGGCAGGGAATCATCCCACACGGCCTCGTTTCCTCGAAGGGGAGTGCACACTGACCCAGAGCCTCCAGAGGAGCTGTAGGCTCTCCAGCCACAAAGGCCTGTAGCTGAGTCCATGACAGCCTGCTGCATGGAGGGCTTCTATGGGAGAGTGCCCTGCTTCCCTGGCAGGGGCTCCTTCTCACACTGCTTTCCGTGGGGAAACACTGCGTGTGCCAGGGGTCTCCTGTGTGCACAAAATCTCTCCCCAGTGCCTGAGGTGCAGGGAATCCTCTTTGGACACAGAGCAGTGTTCTAGCCAGACCTCCCATGCTGGGAGAGCCTCCACTTCCCCAGCTGTCCAACTGCCTCAGGAACACACTTCTAGGGAGTGTGGGTCTGGCAGGCAGAACGGCCCGAGTGAGGAGCTCGGGCCTTCGGCTGTGGACAGCTTTCCCACTGCCAAGCCTTGGAGGAGTTCGTGGAGGCTGGGGCCTGCAGCGTTTTCCATCAGAGAGCACTGGGTGCCCAAAGCCTCCCCTGTGGCTTGCGAGCCCCTTCCCACCCACACGCCCTTGGCACCCACTCTGTTGCCAGAGGGAAGTCCTAAGCAGGACTCTCGAGCTTGTGCAGCCAGAGTGCCTCCTGCTTGGAAGTGGCCTCTGGAACTCATTTGGAGGGAGGCTTCCCCCATGCTTGTCAGCCAGCACATGGTGCCATCGCTCCACCAGGGAACACTCTGCTTTGCCTTCAGCCATGGCTCGCCCTGCTGAGCTCTCTCTGCCTCAAGCAGAAACCCCAGTGTGCGTCCAGCCTCCAGAAAGCAGAGTGCCTTTGCCTGAGCACTGCTTTGCTGGGGCAGCACCCTGAAGGCCTCCTAGGGCCTTCTCTGCCCTAACCCAGTCGTGCCATTCGGCCCATGACGGGAGCAACGTTCACCCTTGGCAGGGCTCAGCGTGTGGGCTGTGTGTGGTTTCATGGCTGGGAAAGGGCAGATCCTGAAGCTGGGTGCCCTCCTGTGAATGGGGCCTGGCGGGCAGAGCCGGCATTCCTGGGTGGGGATGGAGGAGATCTGGGGCCTTCAAGCTGCATGCACATCCCCTGTCTGGCTGCCCCTCTTGCTTCTTCTCTGCTGCCAAGCCTCTCACACCACATGTGCGTCTCACTGGAAGGAGCAGGCTGCTTGCCATTCTTGGGCAGGGAATCATCCCACACGGCCTCGTTTCCTCGAAGGGGAGTGCACACTGACCCAGAGCCTCCAGACGAGCTGTAGGCTCTCCAGCCACAAAGGCCTGTAGCTGAGTCCATGACAGCCTGCTGCATGGAGGGCTTCTATGGGAGAGTGCCCTGCTTCCCTGGCAGGGGCTCCTTCTCACACTGCTTTCCGTGGGGAAACACTGCGTGTGCCAGGGGTCTCCTGTGTGCACAAAATCTCTCCCCAGTGCCTGAGGTGCAGGGAATCCTCTTCGGACACAGAGCAATGTTCTAGGCAGAGCTCCCATGCTGGAAGAGCCGCCACTTCCCCAGCTGTCCAACTGCCTCAGGAACACACTTCTAGGGAGTGTGGGTCTGGCAGGCAGAACGGCCCGAGTGAGGAGCTCGGGCCTTTGGCTGTGGACAGCTTTCCCACTGCCAAGCCTTGGAGGAGTTCGTGGAGGCTGGGGCCTGCAGCGTTTTCCATCAGAGAGCACTGGGTGCCCAAAGCCTCCCCTGTGGCTTGCGAGCCCCTTCTCACCCACACGCCCTTGGCACCCACTCTGTTGCCAGAGGGAAGTCCTAAGCAGGACTCTCGAGCTTGTGCAGCCAGAGTGCCTCCTGCTTGGAAGTGGCCTCTGGAACTCATTTGGAGGGAGGCTTCTCCCATGCTTGTCAGCCAGCACATGGTGCCATCGCTCCACCAGGGAACACTCTGCTTTGCCTTCAGCCATGGCTCACCCTGCTGAGCTCTCTCTGCCTCAAGCAGAAACCCCAGTGTGCGTCCAGCCTCCAGAAAGCAGAGTGCCTTTGCCTGAGCACTGCTTTGCTGGGGCAGCACCCTGAAGGCCTCCTAGGGCCTTCTCTGCCCTAACCCAGGCGTGCCATTCGGCCCATGCGGGGAGCAACATTCACCCTTGGCAGGGCTCAGCGTGTGGGCTGTGTGTGGTTTCATGGCTGGGAAAGGGCAGATCTTGAAGCTGGGTGCCCTCCTGTGAATGGGGCCTGGCGGGCAGAGCCGGCATTCCCGGGTGGGGATGGAGGAGATCTGGGGCCTTCAAGCTGCATGCACATCCCCTGTCTGGCTGCCCCTCTTGCTTCTTCTCTGCTGCCAAGCCTCTCACACCACACGTGCGTCTCACTGGAAGGAGCAGGCTGCTTGCCATTCTTGGGCAGGGAATCATCCCACACGCCTCGTTTCCTCGCAGGGGAGTGCACACTGACCCAGAGCCTCCAGACGAGCTGCAGTCTCTCCAGCCACAAAGGCCTGTAGCCGAGTCCATGACGGCCTGTTGCATGGAGGGCTTCTATGGGAGAGGGCCATGCTTCCCTGGCAGGGGCTCCTTCTCACACTGCTTTCCGTGGGGAAACACTGCGTGTGCCAGGGGTCTCCTGTGTGCACAAAATCTCTCCCCAGTGCCTGAGGTGCAGGGAATCCTCTTTGGACACAGAGCAGTGTTCTAGCCAGACCTCCCATGCTGGGAGAGCCTACACTTCCCCAGCTGTCCAACTGCCTCAGGAACACACTTCTAGGGAGTGTGGGTCTGGCAAGCAGAACGGCCCGAGTGAGGAGCTCGGGCCTTCGGCTGTGGACAGCTTTCCCACTGCCAAGCCTTGGAGGAGTTCGTGGAGGCTGGGGCCTGCAGCGTTTTCCATCAGAGAGCACTGGGTGCCCAAAGCCTCCCCTGTGGCTTGTGAGCCCCTTCCCACCCACACGCCCTTGGCACCCACTCTGTTGCCAGAGGGAATTCCTAAGCAGGACTCTCGAGCTTGTGCAGCCAGAGTGCCTCCTGCTTGGAAGTGGCCTCTGGAACTCATTTGGAGGGAGGCTTCTCCCATGCTTGTCAGCCAGCAGATGGTGCCATCGCTCCACCAAAAAACTCTCTGCTTTGCCTTCAGCCAAGGCTCGCCCTGCTGAGCTCTCTCTGCCTCAAGCAGAGACTACAGGGTGCGTCCAGCCTACAGAAAGCAGAGTGGCTTTGCCTGAGCACTGCTATGCTGGGGCAGCACCCTGAAGGCCTCCTAGGGCCTTCTCTGCCCTAACCCAGGCGTGCCATTCGGCCCATGCGGGGAGCAACATTCACCCTTGGCAGGGCTCAGCGTGTGGGCTGTGTGTGGTTTCATGGCTGGGAAAGGGCAGATCCTGAAGCTGGGTGCCCTCCTGTGAATGGGGCCTGGCGGGCAGAGCCGGCATTCCCGGGTGGGGATGGAGGAGATCTGGGGCCTTCAAGCTGCATGCACATCCCCTGTCTGGCTGCCCCTCTTGCTTCTTCTCTGCTGCCAAGCCTCTCACACCACAGATGCGTCTCACTGGAAGGAGCAGGCTGCTTGCCATTCTTGAGCAGGGAATCATCCCACACGCCTCGTTTCCTCGCAGGGGAGTGCACACTGATCCAGAGCCTCCAGAGGAGCTGCAGTCTCTCCAGCCACAAAGGCCTGTAGCCGAGTCCATGACGGCCTGTTGCATGGAGGGCTTCTATGGGAGAGGGCCATGCTTCCCTGGCAGGGGCTCCTTCTCACACTGCTTTCCATGGGGAAACACTGCATGTGCCAGGGGTCTCCTGTGTGCACAAAATCTCTCCCCAGTGCCTGAGGTGCAGGGAATCCTCTTCGGACACAGAGCAATGTTCTAGGCAGAGCTCCCATGCTGGGAGAGCTGCCTCTGCCCCGACTGTCCAACTGCCTCAGGAACACACTTCTAGGGAGTGTGGGTCTGGCAGGCAGAACGGCCCGAGTGAGGAGCTCGGGCCTTCGGCTGTGGACAGCTTTCCCACTGCCAAGCCTTGGAGGAGTTCGTGGAGGCTGGGGCCTGCAGCGTTTTCCATCGGAGAGCACTGGGTGCCCAAAGCCTCCCCTGTGGCTTGCGAGCCCCTTCCCACCCACAGGCCCTTGGCACCCACTCTGTTGCCAGAGGGAAATCCTAAGCAGGACTCTCGAGCTTGTGCAGCCAGAGTGCCTCCTGCTTGGAAATGGCCTCAGGAACTCCTTGGGAGTGAGGCTGCTCCCATGCTTGTCAGCCAGCACATGGTGCCATCGCTCCACCAAAAAACTCTCTGCTTTGCCTTCAGCCAAGGCTCGCCCTGCTGAGCTCTCTCTGCCTCAAGCAGAGACTCCAGGGTGCGTCCAGCCTACAGAAAGCAGAGTGCCTTTGCCTGAGCACTGCTATGCTGGGGCAGCACCCTGAAGGCCTCCTAGGGCCTTCTCTGCCCTAACCCAGGCGTGCCATTCGGCCCATGCGGGGAGCAACGTTCACCCTTGGCAGGGCTCAGCGTGTGGGCTGTGTGTGGTTTCATGGCTGGGAAAGGGCAGATCCTGAAGCTGGGTGCCCTCCTGTGAATGGGGCCTGGCGGGCAGAGCCGGCATTCCCTGGTTGGGATGGAGGAGATCTGGGGCCTTCAAGCTGCATGCACATCCCCTGTCTGGCTGCCCCTCTTGCTTCTTCTCTGCTGCCAAGCCTCTCACACCACACGTGCGTCTCATTGGAAGGAGCAGGCTGCTTGCCATTCTTGGGCAGGGAATCATCCCACACGGCCTCGTTTCCTCGAAGGGGAGTGCACACTGACCCAGAGCCTCCAGAGGAGCTGTAGGCTCTCCAGCCACAAAGGCCTGTAGCTGAGTCCATGACAGCCTGCTGCATGGAGGGCTTCTATGGGAGAGTGCCCTGCTTCCCTGGCAGGGGCTCCTTCTCACACTGCTTTCCGTGGGGAAACACTGCGTGTGCCAGGGGTCTCCTGTGTGCACAAAATCTCTCCCCAGTGCCTGAGGTGCAGGGAATCCTCTTCGGACACAGAGCAATGTTCTAGGCAGAGCTCCCATGCTGGAAGAGCCGCCACTTCCCCAGCTGTCCAACTGCCTCAGGAACACACTTCTAGGGAGTGTGGGTCTGGCAGGCAGAACGGCCCGAGTGAGGAGCTCGGGCCTTTGGCTGTGGACAGCTTTCCCACTGCCAAGCCTTGGAGGAGTTCGTGGAGGCTGGGGCCTGCAGCGTTTTCCATCAGAGAGCACTGGGTGCCCAAAGCCTCCCCTGTGGCTTGCGAGCCCCTTCCCACCCACACGCCCTTGGCACCCACTCTGTTGCCAGAGGGAAGTCCTAAGCAGGACTCTCGAGCTTGTGCAGCCAGAGTGCCTCCTGCTTGGAAGTGGCCTCTGGAACTCATTTGGAGGGAGGCTTCTCCCATGCTTGTCAGCCAGCACATGGTGCCATCGCTCCACCAGGGAACACTCTGCTTTGCCTTCAGCCATGGCTCACCCTGCTGAGCTCTCTCTGCCTCAAGCAGAAACCCCAGTGTGCGTCCAGCCTCCAGAAAGCAGAGTGCCTTTGCCTGAGCACTGCTTTGCTGGGGCAGCACCCTGAAGGCCTCCTAGGGCCTTCTCTGCCCTAACCCAGGCGTGCCATTCGGCCCATGCGGGGAGCAACATTCACCCTTGGCAGGGCTCAGCGTGTGGGCTGTGTGTGGTTTCATGGCTGGGAAAGGGCAGATCTTGAAGCTGGGTGCCCTCCTGTGAATGGGGCCTGGCGGGCAGAGCCGGCATTCCCGGGATGGGATGGAGGAGATCTGGGGCCTTCAAGCTGCATGCACATCCCCTGTCTGGCTGCCCCTCTTGCTTCTTCTCTGCTGCCAAGCCTCTCACACCACACGTGCGTCTCACTGGAAGGAGCAGGCTGCTTGCCATTCTTGGGCAGGGAATCATCCCACACGCCTCGTTTCCTCGCAGGGGAGTGCACACTGACCCAGAGCCTCCAGACGAGCTGCAGTCTCTCCAGCCACAAAGGCCTGTAGCCGAGTCCATGACGGCCTGTTGCATGGAGGGCTTCTATGGGAGAGGGCCATGCTTCCCTGGCAGGGGCTCCTTCTCACACTGCTTTCCGTGGGGAAACACTGCGTGTGCCAGGGGTCTCCTGTGTGCACAAAATCTCTCCCCAGTGCCTGAGGTGCAGGGAATCCTCTTTGGACACAGAGCAGTGTTCTAGCCAGACCTCCCATGCTGGGAGAGCCTACACTTCCCCAGCTGTCCAACTGCCTCAGGAACACACTTCTAGGGAGTGTGGGTCTGGCAAGCAGAACGGCCCGAGTGAGGAGCTCGGGCCTTCGGCTGTGGACAGCTTTCCCACTGCCAAGCCTTGGAGGAGTTCGTGGAGGCTGGGGCCTGCAGCGTTTTCCATCAGAGAGCACTGGGTGCCCAAAGCCTCCCCTGTGGCTTGTGAGCCCCTTCCCACCCACACGCCCTTGGCACCCACTCTGTTGCCAGAGGGAATTCCTAAGCAGGACTCTCGAGCTTGTGCAGCCAGAGTGCCTCCTGCTTGGAAGTGGCCTCTGGAACTCATTTGGAGGGAGGCTTCTCCCATGCTTGTCAGCCAGCAGATGGTGCCATCGCTCCACCAAAAAACTCTCTGCTTTGCCTTCAGCCAAGGCTCGCCCTGCTGAGCTCTCTCTGCCTCAAGCAGAGACTACAGGGTGCGTCCAGCCTACAGAAAGCAGAGTGGCTTTGCCTGAGCACTGCTATGCTGGGGCAGCACCCTGAAGGCCTCCTAGGGCCTTCTCTGCCCTAACCCAGGCGTGCCATTCGGCCCATGCGGGGAGCAACATTCACCCTTGGCAGGGCTCAGCGTGTGGGCTGTGTGTGGTTTCATGGCTGGGAAAGGGCAGATCCTGAAGCTGGGTGCCCTCCTGTGAATGGGGCCTGGCGGGCAGAGCCGGCATTCCCGGGTGGGGATGGAGGAGATCTGGGGCCTTCAAGCTGCATGCACATCCCCTGTCTGGCTGCCCCTCTTGCTTCTTCTCTGCTGCCAAGCCTCTCACACCACAGATGCGTCTCACTGGAAGGAGCAGGCTGCTTGCCATTCTTGAGCAGGGAATCATCCCACACGCCTCGTTTCCTCGCAGGGGAGTGCACACTGATCCAGAGCCTCCAGAGGAGCTGCAGTCTCTCCAGCCACAAAGGCCTGTAGCCGAGTCCATGACGGCCTGTTGCATGGAGGGCTTCTATGGGAGAGGGCCATGCTTCCCTGGCAGGGGCTCCTTCTCACACTGCTTTCCATGGGGAAACACTGCATGTGCCAGGGGTCTCCTGTGTGCACAAAATCTCTCCCCAGTGCCTGAGGTGCAGGGAATCCTCTTCGGACACAGAGCAATGTTCTAGGCAGAGCTCCCATGCTGGGAGAGCTGCCTCTGCCCCGACTGTCCAACTGCCTCAGGAACACACTTCTAGGGAGTGTGGGTCTGGCAGGCAGAACGGCCCGAGTGAGGAGCTCGGGCCTTCGGCTGTGGACAGCTTTCCCACTGCCAAGCCTTGGAGGAGTTCGTGGAGGCTGGGGCCTGCAGCGTTTTCCATCGGAGAGCACTGGGTGCCCAAAGCCTCCCCTGTGGCTTGCGAGCCCCTTCCCACCCACAGGCCCTTGGCACCCACTCTGTTGCCAGAGGGAAATCCTAAGCAGGACTCTCGAGCTTGTGCAGCCAGAGTGCCTCCTGCTTGGAAATGGCCTCAGGAACTCCTTGGGAGTGAGGCTGCTCCCATGCTTGTCAGCCAGCACATGGTGCCATCGCTCCACCAAAAAACTCTCTGCTTTGCCTTCAGCCAAGGCTCGCCCTGCTGAGCTCTCTCTGCCTCAAGCAGAGACTCCAGGGTGCGTCCAGCCTACAGAAAGCAGAGTGCCTTTGCCTGAGCACTGCTATGCTGGGGCAGCACCCTGAAGGCCTCCTAGGGCCTTCTCTGCCCTAACCCAGGCGTGCCATTCGGCCCATGCGGGGAGCAACGTTCACCCTTGGCAGGGCTCAGCGTGTGGGCTGTGTGTGGTTTCATGGCTGGGAAAGGGCAGATCCTGAAGCTGGGTGCCCTCCTGTGAATGGGGCCTGGCGGGCAGAGCCGGCATTCCCTGGTTGGGATGGAGGAGATCTGGGGCCTTCAAGCTGCATGCACATCCCCTGTCTGGCTGCCCCTCTTGCTTCTTCTCTGCTGCCAAGCCTCTCACACCACACGTGCGTCTCATTGGAAGGAGCAGGCTGCTTGCCATTCTTGGGCAGGGAATCATCCCACACGGCCTCGTTTCCTCGAAGGGGAGTGCACACTGACCCAGAGCCTCCAGAGGAGCTGTAGGCTCTCCAGCCACAAAGGCCTGTAGCTGAGTCCATGACAGCCTGCTGCATGGAGGGCTTCTATGGGAGAGTGCCCTGCTTCCCTGGCAGGGGCTCCTTCTCACACTGCTTTCCGTGGGGAAACACTGCGTGTGCCAGGGGTCTCCTGTGTGCACAAAATCTCTCCCCAGTGCCTGAGGTGCAGGGAATCCTCTTTGGACACAGAGCAGTGTTCTAGCCAGACCTCCCATGCTGGGAGAGCCTCCACTTCCCCAGCTGTCCAACTGCCTCAGGAACACACTTCTAGGGAGTGTGGGTCTGGCAGGCAGAACGGCCCGAGTGAGGAGCTCGGGCCTTCGGCTGTGGACAGCTTTCCCACTGCCAAGCCTTGGAGGAGTTCGTGGAGGCTGGGGCCTGCAGCGTTTTCCATCAGAGAGCACTGGGTGCCCAAAGCCTCCCCTGTGGCTTGCGAGCCCCTTCCCACCCACACGCCCTTGGCACCCACTCTGTTGCCAGAGGGAAGTCCTAAGCAGGACTCTCGAGCTTGTGCAGCCAGAGTGCCTCCTGCTTGGAAGTGGCCTCTGGAACTCATTTGGAGGGAGGCTTCTCCCATGCTTGTCAGCCAGCACATGGTGCCATCGCTCCACCAGGGAACACTCTGCTTTGCCTTCAGCCATGGCTCGCCCTGCTGAGCTCTCTCTGCCTCAAGCAGAAACCCCAGTGTGCGTCCAGCCTCCAGAAAGCAGAGTGCCTTTGCCTGAGCACTGCTTTGCTGGGGCAGCACCCTGAAGGCCTCCTAGGGCCTTCTCTGCCCTAACCCAGGCGTGCCATTCGGCCCATGCGGGGAGCAACGTTCACCCTTGGCAGGGCTCAGCGTGTGGGCTGTGTGTGGTTTCATGGCTGTGAAAGGGCAGATCCTGAAGCTGGGTGCCCTCCTGTGAATGGGGCCTGGCGGGCAGAGCCGGCATTCCCTGGTTGGGATGGAGGAGATCTGGGGCCTTCAAGCTGCATGCACATCCCCTGTCTGGCTGCCCCTCTTGCTTCTTCTCTGCTGCCAAGCCTCTCACACCACACGTGCGTCTCACTGGAAGGAGCAGGCTGCTTGCCATTCTTGGGCAGGGAATCATCCCACACGCCTCGTTTCCTCGCAGGGGAGTGCACACTGACCCAGAGCCTCCAGACGAGCTGCAGTCTCTCCAGCCACAAAGGCCTGTAGCCGAGTCCATGACGGCCTGTTGCATGGAGGGCTTCTATGGGAGAGGGCCATGCTTCCCTGGCAGGGGCTCCTTCTCACACTGCTTTCCGTGGGGAAACACTGCGTGTGCCAGGGGTCTCCTGTGTGCACAAAATCTCTCCCCAGTGCCTGAGGTGCAGGGAATCCTCTTTGGACACAGAGCAGTGTTCTAGCCAGACCTCCCATGCTGGGAGAGCCTCCACTTCCCCAGCTGTCCAACTGCCTCAGGAACACACTTCTAGGGAGTGTGGGTCTGGCAGGCAGAACGGCCCGAGTGAGGAGCTCGGGCCTTCGGCTGTGGACAGCTTTCCCACTGCCAAGCCTTGGAGGAGTTCGTGGAGGCTGGGGCCTGCAGCGTTTTCCATCAGAGAGCACTGGGTGCCCAAAGCCTCCCCTGTGGCTTGCGAGCCCCTTCCCACCCACACGCCCTTGGCACCCACTCTGTTGCCAGAGGGAAGTCCTAAGCAGGACTCTCGAGCTTGTGCAGCCAGAGTGCCTCCTGCTTGGAAGTGGCCTCTGGAACTCATTTGGAGGGATGCTTCCCCCATGCTTGTCAGCCAGCACATGGTGCCATCGCTCCACCAGGGAACACTCTGCTTTGCCTTCAGCCATGGCTCGCCCTGCTGAGCTCTCTCTGCCTCAAGCAGAAACCCCAGTGTGCGTCCAGCCTCCAGAAAGCAGAGTGCCTTTGCCTGAGCACTGCTTTGCTGGGGCAGCACCCTGAAGGCCTCCTAGGGCCTTCTCTGCCCTAACCCAGGCGTGCCATTCGGCCCATGACGGGAGCAACGTTCACTCTTGGCAGGGCTCAGCGTGTGGGCTGTGTGTGGTTTCATGGCTGTGAAAGGGCAGATCCTGAAGCTGGGTGCCCTCCTGTGAATGGGGCCTGGCGGGCAGAGCCAGCATTCCCGGGTGGGGATGGAGGAGATCTGGGGCCTTCAAGCTGCATGCACATCCCCTGTCTGGCTGCCCCTCTTGCTTCTTCTCTGCTGCCAAGCCTCTCACACCACACGTGCGTCTCACTGGAAGGAGCAGGCTGCTTGCCATTCTTGGGCAGGGAATCATCCCACACGCCTCGTTTCCTCGCAGGGGAGTGCACACTGATCCAGAGCCTCCAGAGGAGCTGCAGTCTCTCCAGCCACAAAGGCCTGTAGCCGAGTCCATGACGGCCTGTTGCATGGAGGGCTTCTATGGGAGAGGGCCATGCTTCCCTGGCAGGGGCTCCTTCTCACACTGCTTTCCATGGGGAAACACTGCATGTGCCAGGGGTCTCCTGTGTGCACAAAATCTCTCCCCAGTGCCTGAGGTGCAGGGAATCCTCTTCGGACACAGAGCAATGTTCTAGGCAGAGCTCCCATGCTGGGAGAGCTGCCTCTGCCCCGACTGTCCAACTGCCTCAGGAACACACTTCTAGGGAGTGTGGGTCTGGCAGGCAGAACGGTCCGAGTGAGGAGCTCGGGCCTTCGGCTGTGGACAGCTTTCCCACTGCCAAGCCTTGGAGGAGTTCGTGGAGGCTGGGGCCTGCAGCGTTTTCCATCGGAGAGCACTGGGTGCCCAAAGCCTCCCCTGTGGCTTGCGAGCCCCTTCCCACCCACAGGCCCTTGGCACCCACTCTGTTGCCAGAGGGAAATCCTAAGCAGGACTCTCGAGCTTGTGCAGCCAGAGTGCCTCCTGCTTGGAAATGGCCTCAGGAACTCCTTGGGAGTGAGGCTGCTCCCATGCTTGTCAGCCAGCACATGGTGCCATCGCTCCACCAAAAAACTCTCTGCTTTGCCTTCAGCCAAGGCTCGCCCTGCTGAGCTCTCTCTGCCTCAAGCAGAGACTCCAGGGTGCGTCCAGCCTACAGAAAGCAGAGTGCCTTTGCCTGAGCACTGCTATGCTGGGGCAGCACCCTGAAGGCCTCCTAGGGCCTTCTCTGCCCTAACCCAGGCGTGCCATTCGGCCCATGCGGGGAGCAACGTTCACCCTTGGCAGGGCTCAGCGTGTGGGCTGTGTGTGGTTTCATGGCTGGGAAAGGGCAGATCCTGAAGCTGGGTGCCCTCCTGTGAATGGGGCCTGGCGGGCAGAGCCGGCATTCCCTGGTTGGGATGGAGGAGATCTGGGGCCTTCAAGCTGCATGCACATCCCCTGTCTGGCTGCCCCTCTTGCTTCTTCTCTGCTGCCAAGCCTCTCACACCACACGTGCGTCTCATTGGAAGGAGCAGGCTGCTTGCCATTCTTGGGCAGGGAATCATCCCACACGGCCTCGTTTCCTCGAAGGGGAGTGCACACTGACCCAGAGCCTCCAGAGGAGCTGTAGGCTCTCCAGCCACAAAGGCCTGTAGCTGAGTCCATGACAGCCTGCTGCATGGAGGGCTTCTATGGGAGAGTGCCCTGCTTCCCTGGCAGGGGCTCCTTCTCACACTGCTTTCCGTGGGGAAACACTGCGTGTGCCAGGGGTCTCCTGTGTGCACAAAATCTCTCCCCAGTGCCTGAGGTGCAGGGAATCCTCTTTGGACACAGAGCAGTGTTCTAGCCAGACCTCCCATGCTGGGAGAGCCTCCACTTCCCCAGCTGTCCAACTGCCTCAGGAACACACTTCTAGGGAGTGTGGGTCTGGCAGGCAGAACGGCCCGAGTGAGGAGCTCGGGCCTTCGGCTGTGGACAGCTTTCCCACTGCCAAGCCTTGGAGGAGTTCGTGGAGGCTGGGGCCTGCAGCGTTTTCCATCAGAGAGCACTGGGTGCCCAAAGCCTCCCCTGTGGCTTGCGAGCCCCTTCCCACCCACACGCCCTTGGCACCCACTCTGTTGCCAGAGGGAAGTCCTAAGCAGGACTCTCGAGCTTGTGCAGCCAGAGTGCCTCCTGCTTGGAAGTGGCCTCTGGAACTCATTTGGAGGGAGGCTTCTCCCATGCTTGTCAGCCAGCACATGGTGCCATCGCTCCACCAGGGAACACTCTGCTTTGCCTTCAGCCATGGCTCGCCCTGCTGAGCTCTCTCTGCCTCAAGCAGAAACCCCAGTGTGCGTCCAGCCTCCAGAAAGCAGAGTGCCTTTGCCTGAGCACTGCTTTGCTGGGGCAGCACCCTGAAGGCCTCCTAGGGCCTTCTCTGCCCTAACCCAGGCGTGCCATTCGGCCCATGCGGGGAGCAACGTTCACCCTTGGCAGGGCTCAGCGTGTGGGCTGTGTGTGGTTTCATGGCTGTGAAAGGGCAGATCCTGAAGCTGGGTGCCCTCCTGTGAATGGGGCCTGGCGGGCAGAGCCGGCATTCCCTGGTTGGGATGGAGGAGATCTGGGGCCTTCAAGCTGCATGCACATCCCCTGTCTGGCTGCCCCTCTTGCTTCTTCTCTGCTGCCAAGCCTCTCACACCACACGTGCGTCTCACTGGAAGGAGCAGGCTGCTTGCCATTCTTGGGCAGGGAATCATCCCACACGCCTCGTTTCCTCGCAGGGGAGTGCACACTGACCCAGAGCCTCCAGACGAGCTGCAGTCTCTCCAGCCACAAAGGCCTGTAGCCGAGTCCATGACGGCCTGTTGCATGGAGGGCTTCTATGGGAGAGGGCCATGCTTCCCTGGCAGGGGCTCCTTCTCACACTGCTTTCCGTGGGGAAACACTGCGTGTGCCAGGGGTCTCCTTTGTGCACAAAATCTCTCCCCAGTGCCTGAGGTGCAGGGAATCCTCTTTGGACACAGAGCAGTGTTCTAGCCAGACCTCCCATGCTGGGAGAGCCTCCACTTCCCCAGCTGTCCAACTGCCTCAGGAACACACTTCTAGGGAGTGTGGGTCTGGCAGGCAGAACGGCCCGAGTGAGGAGCTCGGGCCTTCGGCTGTGGACAGCTTTCCCACTGCCAAGCCTTGGAGGAGTTCGTGGAGGCTGGGGCCTGCAGCGTTTTCCATCAGAGAGCACTGGGTGCCCAAAGCCTCCCCTGTGGCTTGCGAGCCCCTTCCCACCCACACGCCCTTGGCACCCACTCTGTTGCCAGAGGGAAGTCCTAAGCAGGACTCTCGAGCTTGTGCAGCCAGAGTGCCTCCTGCTTGGAAGTGGCCTCTGGAACTCATTTGGAGGGATGCTTCCCCCATGCTTGTCAGCCAGCACATGGTGCCATCGCTCCACCAGGGAACACTCTGCTTTGCCTTCAGCCATGGCTCGCCCTGCTGAGCTCTCTCTGCCTCAAGCAGAAACCCCAGTGTGCGTCCAGCCTCCAGAAAGCAGAGTGCCTTTGCCTGAGCACTGCTTTGCTGGGGCAGCACCCTGAAGGCCTCCTAGGGCCTTCTCTGCCCTAACCCAGGCGTGCCATTCGGCCCATGACGGGAGCAACGTTCACTCTTGGCAGGGCTCAGCGTGTGGGCTGTGTGTGGTTTCATGGCTGTGAAAGGGCAGATCCTGAAGCTGGGTGCCCTCCTGTGAATGGGGCCTGGCGGGCAGAGCCGGCATTCCCGGGTGGGGATGGAGGAGATCTGGGGCCTTCAAGCTGCATGCACATCCCCTGTCTGGCTGCCCCTCTTGCTTCTTCTCTGCTGCCAAGCCTCTCACACCACACGTGCGTCTCACTGGAAGGAGCAGGCTGCTTGCCATTCTTGGGCAGGGAATCATCCCACACGCCTCGTTTCCTCGCAGGGGAGTGCACACTGATCCAGAGCCTCCAGAGGAGCTGCAGTCTCTCCAGCCACAAAGGCCTGTAGCCGAGTCCATGACGGCCTGTTGCATGGAGGGCTTCTATGGGAGAGGGCCATGCTTCCCTGGCAGGGGCTCCTTCTCACACTGCTTTCCATGGGGAAACACTGCATGTGCCAGGGGTCTCCTGTGTGCACAAAATCTCTCCCCAGTGCCTGAGGTGCAGGGAATCCTCTTCGGACACAGAGCAATGTTCTAGGCAGAGCTCCCATGCTGGGAGAGCTGCCTCTGCCCCGACTGTCCAACTGCCTCAGGAACACACTTCTAGGGAGTGTGGGTCTGGCAGGCAGAACGGTCCGAGTGAGGAGCTCGGGCCTTCGGCTGTGGACAGCTTTCCCACTGCCAAGCCTTGGAGGAGTTCGTGGAGGCTGGGGCCTGCAGCGTTTTCCATCGGAGAGCACTGGGTGCCCAAAGCCTCCCCTGTGGCTTGCGAGCCCCTTCCCACCCACAGGCCCTTGGCACCCACTCTGTTGCCAGAGGGAAATCCTAAGCAGGACTCTCGAGCTTGTGCAGCCAGAGTGCCTCCTGCTTGGAAATGGCCTCAGGAACTCCTTGGGAGTGAGGCTGCTCCCATGCTTGTCAGCCAGCACATGGTGCCATCGCTCCACCAAAAAACTCTCTGCTTTGCCTTCAGCCAAGGCTCGCCCTGCTGAGCTCTCTCTGCCTCAAGCAGAGACTCCAGGGTGCGTCCAGCCTACAGAAAGCAGAGTGCCTTTGCCTGAGCACTGCTATGCTGGGGCAGCACCCTGAAGGCCTCCTAGGGCCTTCTCTGCCCTAACCCAGGCGTGCCATTCGGCCCATGCGGGGAGCAACGTTCACCCTTGGCAGGGCTCAGCGTGTGGGCTGTGTGTGGTTTCATGGCTGGGAAAGGGCAGATCCTGAAGCTGGGTGCCCTCCTGTGAATGGGGCCTGGCGGGCAGAGCCGGCATTCCCTGGTTGGGATGGAGGAGATCTGGGGCCTTCAAGCTGCATGCACATCCCCTGTCTGGCTGCCCCTCTTGCTTCTTCTCTGCTGCCAAGCCTCTCACACCACACGTGCGTCTCATTGGAAGGAGCAGGCTGCTTGCCATTCTTGGGCAGGGAATCATCCCACACGGCCTCGTTTCCTCGAAGGGGAGTGCACACTGACCCAGAGCCTCCAGAGGAGCTGTAGGCTCTCCAGCCACAAAGGCCTGTAGCTGAGTCCATGACAGCCTGCTGCATGGAGGGCTTCTATGGGAGAGTGCCCTGCTTCCCTGGCAGGGGCTCCTTCTCACACTGCTTTCCGTGGGGAAACACTGCGTGTGCCAGGGGTCTCCTGTGTGCACAAAATCTCTCCCCAGTGCCTGAGGTGCAGGGAATCCTCTTTGGACACAGAGCAGTGTTCTAGCCAGACCTCCCATGCTGGGAGAGCCTCCACTTCCCCAGCTGTCCAACTGCCTCAGGAACACACTTCTAGGGAGTGTGGGTCTGGCAGGCAGAACGGCCCGAGTGAGGAGCTCGGGCCTTCGGCTGTGGACAGCTTTCCCACTGCCAAGCCTTGGAGGAGTTCGTGGAGGCTGGGGCCTGCAGCGTTTTCCATCAGAGAGCACTGGGTGCCCAAAGCCTCCCCTGTGGCTTGCGAGCCCCTTCCCACCCACACGCCCTTGGCACCCACTCTGTTGCCAGAGGGAAGTCCTAAGCAGGACTCTCGAGCTTGTGCAGCCAGAGTGCCTCCTGCTTGGAAGTGGCCTCTGGAACTCATTTGGAGGGAGGCTTCTCCCATGCTTGTCAGCCAGCACATGGTGCCATCGCTCCACCAGGGAACACTCTGCTTTGCCTTCAGCCATGGCTCGCCCTGCTGAGCTCTCTCTGCCTCAAGCAGAAACCCCAGTGTGCGTCCAGCCTCCAGAAAGCAGAGTGCCTTTGCCTGAGCACTGCTTTGCTGGGGCAGCACCCTGAAGGCCTCCTAGGGCCTTCTCTGCCCTAACCCAGGCGTGCCATTCGGCCCATGCGGGGAGCAACGTTCACCCTTGGCAGGGCTCAGCGTGTGGGCTGTGTGTGGTTTCATGGCTGGGAAAGGGCAGATCCTGAAGCTGGGTGCCCTCCTGTGAATGGGGCCTGGCGGGCAGAGCCGGCATTCCCTGGTTGGGATGGAGGAGATCTGGGGCCTTCAAGCTGCATGCACATCCCCTGTCTGGCTGCCCCTCTTGCTTCTTCTCTGCTGCCAAGCCTCTCACACCACACGTGCGTCTCACTGGAAGGAGCAGGCTGCTTGCCATTCTTGGGCAGGGAATCATCCCACACGCCTCGTTTCCTCGCAGGGGAGTGCACACTGACCCAGAGCCTCCAGACGAGCTGCAGTCTCTCCAGCCACAAAGGCCTGTAGCCGAGTCCATGACGGCCTGTTGCATGGAGGGCTTCTATGGGAGAGGGCCATGCTTCCCTGGCAGGGGCTCCTTCTCACACTGCTTTCCGTGGGGAAACACTGCGTGTGCCAGGGGTCTCCTGTGTGCACAAAATCTCTCCCCAGTGCCTGAGGTGCAGGGAATCCTCTTTGGACACAGAGCAGTGTTCTAGCCAGACCTCCCATGCTGGGAGAGCCTCCACTTCCCCAGCTGTCCAACTGCCTCAGGAACACACTTCTAGGGAGTGTGGGTCTGGCAGGCAGAACGGCCCGAGTGAGGAGCTCGGGCCTTCGGCTGTGGACAGCTTTCCCACTGCCAAGCCTTGGAGGAGTTCGTGGAGGCTGGGGCCTGCAGCGTTTTCCATCAGAGAGCACTGGGTGCCCAAAGCCTCCCCTGTGGCTTGCGAGCCCCTTCCCACCCACACGCCCTTGGCACCCACTCTGTTGCCAGAGGGAAGTCCTAAGCAGGACTCTCGAGCTTGTGCAGCCAGAGTGCCTCCTGCTTGGAAGTGGCCTCTGGAACTCATTTGGAGGGATGCTTCCCCCATGCTTGTCAGCCAGCACATGGTGCCATCGCTCCACCAGGGAACACTCTGCTTTGCCTTCAGCCATGGCTCGCCCTGCTGAGCTCTCTCTGCCTCAAGCAGAAACCCCAGTGTGCGTCCAGCCTCCAGAAAGCAGAGTGCCTTTGCCTGAGCACTGCTTTGCTGGGGCAGCACCCTGAAGGCCTCCTAGGGCCTTCTCTGCCCTAACCCAGGCGTGCCATTCGGCCCATGACGGGAGCAACGTTCACTCTTGGCAGGGCTCAGCGTGTGGGCTGTGTGTGGTTTCATGGCTGTGAAAGGGCAGATCCTGAAGCTGGGTGCCCTCCTGTGAATGGGGCCTGGCGGGCAGAGCCGGCATTCCCGGGTGGGGATGGAGGAGATCTGGGGCCTTCAAGCTGCATGCACATCCCCTGTCTGGCTGCCCCTCTTGCTTCTTCTCTGCTGCCAAGCCTCTCACACCACACGTGCGTCTCACTGGAAGGAGCAGGCTGCTTGCCATTCTTGGGCAGGGAATCATCCCACACGCCTCGTTTCCTCGCAGGGGAGTGCACACTGACCCAGAGCCTCCAGAGGAGCTGCAGTCTCTCCAGCCACAAAGGCCTGTAGCCGAGTCCATGACGGCCTGTTGCATGGAGGGCTTCTATGGGAGAGGGCCATGCTTCCCTGGCAGGGGCTCCTTCTCACACTGCTTTCCGTGGGGAAACACTGCGTGTGCCAGGGGTCTCCTGTGTGCACAAAATCTCTCCCCAGTGCCTGAGGTGCAGGGAATCCTCTTTGGACACAGAGCAGTGTTCTAGCCAGACCTCCCATGCTGGGAGAGCCTCCACTTCCCCAGCTGTCCAACTGCCTCAGGAACACACTTCTAGGGAGTGTGGGTCTGGCAAGCAGAACGGCCCGAGTGAGGAGCTCGGGCCTTCGGCTGTGGACAGCTTTCCCACTGCCAAGCCTTGGAGGAGTTCGTGGAGGCTGGGGCCTGCAGCGTTTTCCATCAGAGAGCACTGGGTGCCCAAAGCCTCCCCTGTGGCTTGCGAGCCCCTTCCCACCCACACGCCCTTGGCACCCACTCTGTTGCCAGAGGGAAGTCCTAAGCAGGACTCTCGAGCTTGTGCAGCCAGAGTGCCTCCTGCTTGGAAGTGGCCTCTGGAAATCATTTGGAGGGAGGCTTCTCCCATGCTTGTCAGCCAGCACATGGTGCCATCGCTCCACCAAAAAACTCTCTGCTTTGCCTTCAGCCAAGGCTCGCCCTGCTGAGCTCTCTCTGCCTCAAGCAGAGACTCCAGGGTGCGTCCAGCCTACAGAAACCAGAGTGCCTTTGCCTGAGCACTGCTATGCTGGGGCAGCACCCTGAAGGCCTCCTAGGGCCTTCTCTGCCCTAACCCAGGCGTGCCATTCAGCCCATGCGGGGAGCAACGTTCACCCTTGGCAGGGCTCAGCGTGTGGGCTGTGTGTGGTTTCATGGCTGGGAAAGGGCAGATCCTGAAGCTGGGTGCCCTCCTGTGAATGGGGCCTGGCGGGCAGAGCCGGCATTCCCTGGTTGGGATGGAGGAGATCTGGGGCCTTCAAGCTGCATGCACATCCCCTGTCTGGCTGCCCCTCTTGCTTCTTCTCTGCTGCCAAGCCTCTCACACCACACGTGCGTCTCATTGGAAGGAGCAGGCTGCTTGCCATTCTTGGGCAGGGAATCATCCCACACGTCCTCGTTTCCTCGCAGGGGAGTGCACACTGACCCAGAGCCTCCAGACGAGCTGTAGGCTCTCCAGCCACAAAGGCCTGTAGCTGAGTCCATGACAGCCTGCTGCATGGAGGGCTTCTATGGGAGAGTGCCCTGCTTCCCTGGCAGGGGCTCCTTCTCACACTGCTTTCCGTGGGGAAACACTGCGTGTGCCAGGGGTCTCCTGTGTGCACAAAATCTCTCCCCAGTGCCTGAGGTGCAGGGAATCCTCTTCGGACACACAGCAATGTTCTAGGCACAGCTCCCATGCTGGGAGAGCCTCCACTTCCCCAGCTGTCCAACTGCCTCAGGAACACACTTCTAGGGAGTGTGGGTCTGGCAGGCAGAACGGTCCGAGTGAGGAGCTCGGGCCTTCGGCTGTGGACAGCTTTTCCACTGCCAAGCCTTGGAGGAGTTCGTGGAGGCTGGGGCCTGCAGCGTTTTCCATCAGAGAGCACTGGGTGCCCAAAGCCTCCCCTGTGGCTTGCGAGCCCCTTCCCACCCACACGCCCTTGGCACCCACTCTGTTGCCAGAGGGAAATCCTAAGCAGGACTCTCGAGCTTGTGCAGCCAGAGTGCCTCGTGCTTGGAAGTGGCCTCTGGAACTCATTTGGAGGGAGGCTTCTCCCATGCTTGTCAGCCAGCACATGGTGCCATCGCTCCACCAGGGAACACTCTGCTTTGCCTTCAGCCATGGCTCACCCTGCTGAGCTCTCTCTGCCTCAAGCAGAAACCCCAGTGTGCGTCCAGCCTCCAGAAAGCAGAGTGCCTTTGCCTGAGCACTGCTTTGCTGGGGCAGCACCCTGAAGGCCTCCTAGGGCCTTCTCTGCCCTAACCCAGGCGTGCCATTCGGCCCATGCGGGGAGCAACATTCACCCTTGGCAGGGCTCAGCGTGTGGGCTGTGTGTGGTTTCATGGCTGGGAAAGGGCAGATCCTGAAGCTGGGTGCCCTCCTGTGAATGGGGCCTGGCGGGCAGAGCCGGCATTCCCGGGTGGGGATGGAGGAGATCTGGGGCCTTCAAGCTGCATGCACATCCCCTGTCTGGCTGCCCCTCTTGCTTCTTCTCTGCTGCCAAGCCTCTCACACCACACGTGCGTCTCACTGGAAGGAGCAGGCTGCTTGCCATTCTTGGGCAGGGAATCATCCCACACGCCTCGTTTCCTCGCAGGGGAGTGCACACTGATCCAGAGCCTCCAGAGGAGCTGCAGTCTCTCCAGCCACAAAGGCCTGTAGCCGAGTCCATGACGGCCTGTTGCATGGAGGGCTTCTATGGGAGAGGGCCATGCTTCCCTGGCAGGGGCTCCTTCTCACACTGCTTTCCATGGGGAAACACTGCATGTGCCAGGGGTCTCCTGTGTGCACAAAATCTCTCCCCAGTGCCTGAGGTGCAGGGAATCCTCTTCGGACACAGAGCAATGTTCTAGGCAGAGCTCCCATGCTGGGAGAGCTGCCTCTGCCCCGACTGTCCAACTGCCTCAGGAACACACTTCTAGGGAGTGTGGGTCTGGCAGGCAGAACGGTCCGAGTGAGGAGCTCGGGCCTTCGGCTGTGGACAGCTTTTCCACTGCCAAGCCTTGGAGGAGTTCGTGGAGGCTGGGGCCTGCAGCGTTTTCCATCGGAGAGCACTGGGTGCCCAAAGCCTCCCCTGTGGCTTGCGAGCCCCTTCCCACCCACAGGCCCTTGGCACCCACTCTGTTGCCAGAGGGAAGTCCTAAGCAGGACTCTCGAGCTTGTGCATCCAGAGTGCCTCCTGCTTGGAAATGGCCTCAGGAACTCCTTGGGAGTGAGGCTGCTCCCATGCTTGTCAGCCAGCAGATGGTGCCATCGCTCCACCAAAAAACTCTCTGCTTTGCCTTCAGCCAAGGCTCGCCCTGCTGAGCTCTCTCTGCCTCAAGCAGAAGCTCCAGGGTGCATCCAGCCTACAGAAAGCAGAGTGCCTTTGCCTGAGCACTGCTTTGCTGGGGCAGCACCCTGAAGGCCTCCTAGGGCCTTCTCTGCCCTAACCCAGGCGTGCCATTCGGCCCATGCGGGGAGCAACGTTCACCCTTGGCAGGGCTCAGCGTGTGGACTGGGTGTGCTTTCATGGCTGGGAAAGGGCAGATCCTGAAGCTGGGTGCCCTCCTGTGAATGGGGCCTGGCGGGCAGAGCCGGCATTCCCTGGTTGGGATGGAGGAGATCTGGGGCCTTCAAGCTGCATGCACATCCCCTGTCTGGCTGCCCCTCTTGCTTCTTCTTTGCTGCCAAGCCTCTCACACCACACGTGCGTCTCACTGGAAGGAGCAGGCTGCTTGCCATTCTTGGGCAGGGAATCATCCCACACGGCCTCGTTTCCTCGAAGGGGAGTGCACACTGATCCAGAGCCTCCAGACGAGCTGTAGGCTCTCCAGCCACAAAGGCCTGTAGCTGAGTCCATGACAGCCTGCTGCATGGAGGGCTTCTATGGGAGAGTGCCCTGCTTCCCTGGCAGGGGCTCCTTCTCACACTGCTTTCCGTGGGGAATCACTGCGTGTGCCAGGGGTCTCCGGTGTGCACAAAATCTCTCCCCAGTGCCTGAGGTGCAGGGAATCCTCTTTGGACACAGAGCAGTGTTCTAGCCAGACCTCCCATGCTGGGAGAGCCTCCACTTCCCCAGCTGTCCAACTGCCTCAGGAACACACTTCTAGGGAGTGTGGGTCTGGCAGGCAGAACGGCCCGAGTGAGGAGCTCGGGCCTTTGGCTGTGGACAGCTTTCCCACTGCCAAGCCTTGGAGGAGTTCGTGGAGGCTGGGGCCTGCAGCGTTTTCCATCAGAGAGCACTGGGTGCCCAAAGCCTCCCCTGTGGCTTGCGAGCCCCTTCCCACCCACACGCCCTTGGCACCCACTCTGTTGCCAGAGGGAAGTCCTAAGCAGGACTCTCGAGCTTGTGCAGCCAGAGTGCCTCCTGCTTGGAAGTGGCCTCTGGAACTCATTTGGAGGGAGGCTTCTCCCATGCTTGTCAGCCAGCACATGGTGCCATCGCTCCACCAGGGAACACTCTGCTTTGCCTTCAGCCATGGCTCACCCTGCTGAGCTCTCTCTGCCTCAAGCAGAAACCCCAGTGTGCGTCCAGCCTCCAGAAAGCAGAGTGCCTTTGCCTGAGCACTGCTTTGCTGGGGCAGCACCCTGAAGGCCTCCTAGGGCCTTCTCTGCCCTAACCCAGGCGTGCCATTCGGCCCATGCGGGGAGCAACATTCACCCTTGGCAGGGCTCAGCGTGTGGGCTGTGTGTGGTTTCATGGCTGGGAAAGGGCAGATCCTGAAGCTGGGTGCCCTCCTGTGAATGGGGCCTGGCGGGCAGAGCCGGCATTCCCGGGTGGGGATGGAGGAGATCTGGGGCCTTCAAGCTGCATGCACATCCCCTGTCTGGCTGCCCCTCTTGCTTCTTCTCTGCTGCCAAGCCTCTCACACCACACGTGCGTCTCACTGGAAGGAGCAGGCTGCTTGCCATTCTTGAGCAGGGAATCATCCCACACGCCTCGTTTCCTCGCAGGGGAGTGCACACTGATCCAGAGCCTCCAGAGGAGCTGCAGTCTCTCCAGCCACAAAGGCCTGTAGCCGAGTCCATGACGGCCTGTTGCATGGAGGGCTTCTATGGGAGAGGGCCATGCTTCCCTGGCAGGGGCTCCTTCTCACACTGCTTTCCATGGGGAAACACTGCATGTGCCAGGGGTCTCCTGTGTGCACAAAATCTCTCCCCAGTGCCTGAGGTGCAGGGAATCCTCTTCGGACACAGAGCAATGTTCTAGGCAGAGCTCCCATGCTGGGAGAGCTGCCTCTGCCCCGACTGTCCAACTGCCTCAGGAACACACTTCTAGGGAGTGTGGGTCTGGCAGGCAGAACGGTCCGAGTGAGGAGCTCGGGCCTTCGGCTGTGGACAGCTTTCCCACTGCCAAGCCTTGGAGGAGTTCGTGGAGGCTGGGGCCTGCAGCGTTTTCCATCGGAGAGCACTGGGTGCCCAAAGCCTCCCCTGTGGCTTGCGAGCCCCTTCCCACCCACAGGCCCTTGGCACCCACTCTGTTGCCAGAGGGAAGTCCTAAGCAGGACTCTCGAGCTTGTGCATCCAGAGTGCCTCCTGCTTGGAAATGGCCTCAGGAACTCCTTGGGAGTGAGGCTGCTCCCATGCTTGTCAGCCAGCAGATGGTGCCATGGCTCCACCAAAAAACTCTCTGCTTTGCCTTCAGCCAAGGCTCGCCCTGCTGAGCTCTCTCTGCCTCAAGCAGAGGCTCCAGGGTGCGTCCAGCCTACAGAAAGCAGAGTGCCTTTGCCTGAGCACTGCTTTGCTGGGGCAGCACCCTGAAGGCCTCCTAGGGCCTTCTCTGCCCTAACCAAGGCGTGCCATTCGGCCCATGCGGGGAGCAACGTTCACCCTTGGCAGGGCTCAGCGTGTGGACTGGGTGTGCTTTCATGGCTGGGAAAGGGCAGATCCTGAAGCTGGGTGCCCTCCTGTGAATGGGGCCTGGCGGGCAGAGCCGGCATTCCCTGGTTGGGATGGAGGAGATCTGGGGCCTTCAAGCTGCATGCACATCCCCTGTCTGGCTGCCCCTCTTGCTTCTTCTCTGCTGCCAAGCCTCTCACACCACACGTGCGTCTCATTGGAAGGAGCAGGCTGCTTGCCATTCTTGGGCAGGGAATCATCCCACACGCCTCGTTTCCTCGCAGGGGAGTGCACACTGACCCAGAGCCTCCAGAGGAGCTGCAGTCTCTCCAGCCACAAAGGCCTGTAGCCGAGTCCATGACGGCCTGTTGCATGGAGGGCTTCTATGGGAGAGGGCCATGCTTCCCTGGCAGGGGCTCCTTCTCACACTGCTTTCCATGGGGAAACACTGCATGTGCCAGGGGTCTCCTGTGTGCACAAAATCTCTCCCCAGTGCCTGAGGTGCAGGGAATCCTCTTTGGACACAGAGCAGTGTTCTAGCCAGACCTCCCATGCTGGGAGAGCCTCCACTTCCCCAGCTGTCCAACTGCCTCAGGAACACACTTCTAGGGAGTGTGGGTCTGGCAGGCAGAACGGCCCGAGTGAGGAGCTCGGGCCTTCGGCTGTGGACAGCTTTCCCACTGCCAAGCCTTGGAGGAGTTCGTGGAGGCTGGGGCCTGCAGCGTTTTCCATCAGAGAGCACTGGGTGCCCAAAGCCTCCCCTGTGGCTTGCGAGCCCCTTCCCACCCACACGCCCTTGGCACCCACTCTGTTGCCAGAGGGAAGTCCTAAGCAGGACTCTCGAGCTTGTGCAGCCAGAGTGCCTCCTGCTTGGAAGTGGCCTCTGGAACTCATTTGGAGGGAGGCTTCTCCCATGCTTGTCAGCCAGCACATGGTGCCATCGCTCCACCAGGGAACACTCTGCTTTGCCTTCAGCCATGGCTCGCCCTGCTGAGCTCTCTCTGCCTCAAGCAGAGACTCCAGGGTGCGTCCAGCCTACAGAAAGCAGAGTGCCTTTGCCTGAGCACTGCTTTGCTGGGGCAGCACCCTGAAGGCCTCCTAGGGCCTTCTCTGCCCTAACCAAGGCGTGCCATTCGGCCCATGCGGGGAGAAACGTTCACCCTTGGCAGGGCTCAGCGTGTGGACTGGGTGTGCTTTCATGGCTGGGAAAGGGCAGATCCTGAAGCTGGGTGCCCTCCTGTGAATGGGGCCTGGCGGGCAGAGCCGGCATTCCCTGGTTGGGATGGAGGAAATCTGGGGCCTTCAAGCTGCATGCACATCCCCTGTCTGGCTGCCCCTCTTGCTTCTTCTCTGCTGCCAAGCCTCTCACACCACACGTGCGTCTCACTGGAAGGTGCAGGCTGCTTGCCATTCTTGGGCAGGGAATCATCCCACACGGCCTCGTTTCCTCGAAGGGGAGTGCACACTGACCCAGAGCCTCCAGAGGAGCTGTAGGCTCTCCAGCCACAAAGGCCTGTAGCTGAGTCCATGACAGCCTGCTGCATGGAGGGCTTCTATGGGAGAGTGCCCTGCTTCCCTGGCAGGGGCTCCTTCTCACACTGCTTTCCGTGGGGAAACACTGCGTGTGCCAGGGGTCTCCTGTGTGCACAAAATCTCTCCCCAGTGCCTGAGGTGCAGGGAATCCTCTTTGGACACAGAGCAGTGTTCTAGGCAGAGCTCCCATGCTGGGAGAGCCGCCACTGCCCCGACTGTCCAACTGCCTCAGGAACACACTTCTAGGGAGTGTGGGTCTGGCAGGCAGAACGGCCCGAGTGAGGAGCTCGGGCCTTCGGCTGTGGACAGCTTTCCCACTGCCAAGCCTTGGAGGAGTTCGTGGAGGCTGGGGCCTGCAGCGTTTTCCATCGGAGAGCAATGGGTGCCCAAAGCCTCCCCTGTGGCTTGCGAGCCCCTTCCCACCCACAGGCCCTTGGCACCCACTCTGTTGCCAGAGGGAAATCCTAAGCAGGACTCTCGAGCTTGTGCAGCCAGAGTGCCTCCTGCTTGAAAATGGCCTCAGGAACTCCTTGGGAGTGAGGCTGCTCCCATGCTTGTCAGCCAGCAGATGGTGCCATCGCTCCACCAAAAAACTCTCTGCTTTGCCTTCAGCCAAGGCTCGCCCTGCTGAGCTCTCTCTGCCTCAAGCAGAGACTCCAGGGTGCGTCCAGCCTACAGAAAGCAGAGTGCCTTTGCCTGAGCACTGCTATGCTGGGGCAGCACCCTGAAGGCCTCCTAGGGCCTTCTCTGCCCTAACGCAGGCGTGCCATTCGGCCCATGCGGGGAGCTACGTTCACCCTTGGCAGGGCTCAGCGTGTGGGCTGTGTGTGGTTTCATGGCTGGGAAAGGGCAGATCCTGAAGCTGGGTGCCCTCCTGTGAATGGGGCCTGGCGGGCAGAGCCGGCATTCCCGGGTGGGGATGGAGGAGATCTGGGGCCTTCAAGCTGCATGCACATCCCCTGTCTGGCTGCCCCTCTTGCTTCTTCTCTGCTGCCAAGCCTCTCACACCACACGTGCGTCTCACTGGAAGGAGCAGGCTGCTTGCCATTCTTGAGCAGGGAATCATCCCACACGCCTCGTTTCCTCGCAGGGGAGTGCACACTGATCCAGAGCCTCCAGAGGAGCTGCAGTCTCTCCAGCCACAAAGGCCTGTAGCCGAGTCCATGACGGCCTGTTGCATGGAGGGCTTCTATGGGAGAGGGCCATGCTTCCCTGGCAGGGGCTCCTTCTCACACTGCTTTCCATGGGGAAACACTGCATGTGCCAGGGGTCTCCTGTGTGCACAAAATCTCTCCCCAGTGCCTGAGGTGCAGGGAATCCTCTTCGGACACAGAGCAATGTTCTAGGCAGAGCTCCCATGCTGGGAGAGCTGCCTCTGCCCCGACTGTCCAACTGCCTCAGGAACACACTTCTAGGGAGTGTGGGTCTGGCAGGCAGAACGGTCCGAGTGAGGAGCTCGGGCCTTCGGCTGTGGACAGCTTTTCCACTGCCAAGCCTTGGAGGAGTTCGTGGAGGCTGGGGCCTGCAGCGTTTTCCATCGGAGAGCACTGGGTGCCCAAAGCCTCCCCTGTGGCTTGCGAGCCCCTTCCCACCCACAGGCCCTTGGCACCCACTCTGTTGCCAGAGGGAAGTCCTAAGCAGGACTCTCGAGCTTGTGCATCCAGAGTGCCTCCTGCTTGGAAATGGCCTCAGGAACTCCTTGGGAGTGAGGCTGCTCCCATGCTTGTCAGCCAGCAGATGGTGCCATGGCTCCACCAAAAAACTCTCTGCTTTGCCTTCAGCCAAGGCTCGCCCTGCTGAGCTCTCTCTGCCTCAAGCAGAAGCTCCAGGGTGCGTCCAGCCTACAGAAAGCAGAGTGCCTTTGCCTGAGCACTGCTTTGCTGGGGCAGCACCCTGAAGGCCTCCTAGGGCCTTCTCTGCCCTAACCAAGGCGTGCCATTCGGCCCATGCGGGGAGCAACGTTCACCCTTGGCAGGGCTCAGCGTGTGGACTGGGTGTGCTTTCATGGCTGGGAAAGGGCAGATCCTGAAGCTGGGTGCCCTCCTGTGAATGGGGCCTGGCGGGCAGAGCCGGCATTCCCTGGTTGGGATGGAGGAGATCTGGGGCCTTCAAGCTGCATGCACATCCCCTGTCTGGCTGCCCCTCTTGCTTCTTCTTTGCTGCCAAGCCTCTCACACCACACGTGCGTCTCACTGGAAGGAGCAGGCTGCTTGCCATTCTTGGGCAGGGAATCATCCCACACGGCCTCGTTTCCTCGAAGGGGAGTGCACACTGACCCAGAGCCTCCAGAGGAGCTGTAGGCTCTCCAGCCACAAAGGCCTGTAGCTGAGTCCATGACAGCCTGCTGCATGGAGGGCTTCTATGGGAGAGTGCCCTGCTTCCCTGGCAGGGGCTCCTTCTCACACTGCTTTCCGTGGGGAATCACTGCGTGTGCCAGGGGTCTCCGGTGTGCACAAAATCTCTCCCCAGTGCCTGAGGTGCAGGGAATCCTCTTTGGACACAGAGCAGTGTTCTAGCCAGACCTCCCATGCTGGGAGAGCCTCCACTTCCCCAGCTGTCCAACTGCCTCAGGAACACACTTCTAGGGAGTGTGGGTCTGGCAGGCAGAACGGCCCGAGTGAGGAGCTCGGGCCTTTGGCTGTGGACAGCTTTCCCACTGCCAAGCCTTGGAGGAGTTCGTGGAGGCTGGGGCCTGCAGCGTTTTCCATCAGAGAGCACTGGGTGCCCAAAGCCTCCCCTGTGGCTTGCGAGCCCCTTCCCACCCACACGCCCTTGGCACCCACTCTGTTGCCAGAGGGAAGTCCTAAGCAGGACTCTCGAGCTTGTGCAGCCAGAGTGCCTCGTGCTTGGAAGTGGCCTCTGGAACTCATTTGGAGGGAGGCTTCTCCCATGCTTGTCAGCCAGCACATGGTGCCATCGCTCCACCAGGGAACACTCTGCTTTGCCTTCAGCCATGGCTCACCCTGCTGAGCTCTCTCTGCCTCAAGCAGAAACCCCAGTGTGCGTCCAGCCTCCAGAAAGCAGAGTGCCTTTGCCTGAGCACTGCTTTGCTGGGGCAGCACCCTGAAGGCCTCCTAGGGCCTTCTCTGCCCTAACCCAGGCGTGCCATTCGGCCCATGCGGGGAGCAACATTCACCCTTGGCAGGGCTCAGCGTGTGGGCTGTGTGTGGTTTCATGGCTGGGAAAGGGCAGATCCTGAAGCTGGGTGCCCTCCTGTGAATGGGGCCTGGCGGGCAGAGCCGGCATTCCCGGGTGGGGATGGAGGAGATCTGGGGCCTTCAAGCTGCATGCACATCCCCTGTCTGGCTGCCCCTCTTGCTTCTTCTCTGCTGCCAAGCCTCTCACACCACACGTGCGTCTCACTGGAAGGAGCAGGCTGCTTGCCATTCTTGAGCAGGGAATCATCCCACACGCCTCGTTTCCTCGCAGGGGAGTGCACACTGATCCAGAGCCTCCAGAGGAGCTGCAGTCTCTCCAGCCACAAAGGCCTGTAGCCGAGTCCATGACGGCCTGTTGCATGGAGGGCTTCTATGGGAGAGGGCCATGCTTCCCTGGCAGGGGCTCCTTCTCACACTGCTTTCCATGGGGAAACACTGCATGTGCCAGGGGTCTCCTGTGTGCACAAAATCTCTCCCCAGTGCCTGAGGTGCAGGGAATCCTCTTCGGACACAGAGCAATGTTCTAGGCAGAGCTCCCATGCTGGGAGAGCTGCCTCTGCCCCGACTGTCCAACTGCCTCAGGAACACACTTCTAGGGAGTGTGGGTCTGGCAGGCAGAACGGTCCGAGTGAGGAGCTCGGGCCTTCGGCTGTGGACAGCTTTTCCACTGCCAAGCCTTGGAGGAGTTCGTGGAGGCTGGGGCCTGCAGCGTTTTCCATCGGAGAGCACTGGGTGCCCAAAGCCTCCCCTGTGGCTTGCGAGCCCCTTCCCACCCACAGGCCCTTGGCACCCACTCTGTTGCCAGAGGGAAGTCCTAAGCAGGACTCTCGAGCTTGTGCATCCAGAGTGCCTCCTGCTTGGAAATGGCCTCAGGAACTCCTTGGGAGTGAGGCTGCTCCCATGCTTGTCAGCCAGCAGATGGTGCCATCGCTCCACCAAAAAACTCTCTGCTTTGCCTTCAGCCAAGGCTCGCCCTGCTGAGCTCTCTCTGCCTCAAGCAGAAGCTCCAGGGTGCATCCAGCCTACAGAAAGCAGAGTGCCTTTGCCTGAGCACTGCTTTGCTGGGGCAGCACCCTGAAGGCCTCCTAGGGCCTTCTCTGCCCTAACCCAGGCGTGCCATTCGGCCCATGCGGGGAGCAACGTTCACCCTTGGCAGGGCTCAGCGTGTGGACTGGGTGTGCTTTCATGGCTGGGAAAGGGCAGATCCTGAAGCTGGGTGCCCTCCTGTGAATGGGGCCTGGCGGGCAGAGCCGGCATTCCCTGGTTGGGATGGAGGAGATCTGGGGCCTTCAAGCTGCATGCACATCCCCTGTCTGGCTGCCCCTCTTGCTTCTTCTTTGCTGCCAAGCCTCTCACACCACACGTGCGTCTCACTGGAAGGAGCAGGCTGCTTGCCATTCTTGGGCAGGGAATCATCCCACACGGCCTCGTTTCCTCGAAGGGGAGTGCACACTGACCCAGAGCCTCCAGAGGAGCTGTAGGCTCTCCAGCCACAAAGGCCTGTAGCTGAGTCCATGACAGCCTGCTGCATGGAGGGCTTCTATGGGAGAGTGCCCTGCTTCCCTGGCAGGGGCTCCTTCTCACACTGCTTTCCGTGGGGAATCACTGCGTGTGCCAGGGGTCTCCGGTGTGCACAAAATCTCTCCCCAGTGCCTGAGGTGCAGGGAATCCTCTTTGGACACAGAGCAGTGTTCTAGCCAGACCTCCCATGCTGGGAGAGCCTCCACTTCCCCAGCTGTCCAACTGCCTCAGGAACACACTTCTAGGGAGTGTGGGTCTGGCAGGCAGAACGGCCCGAGTGAGGAGCTCAGGCCTTTGGCTGTGGACAGCTTTCCCACTGCCAAGCCTTGGAGGAGTTCGTGGAGGCTGGGGCCTGCAGCGTTTTCCATCAGAGAGCACTGGGTGCCCAAAGCCTCCCCTGTGGCTTGCGAGCCCCTTCCCACCCACACGCCCTTGGCACCCACTCTGTTGCCAGAGGGAAGTCCTAAGCAGGACTCTCGAGCTTGTGCAGCCAGAGTGCCTCCTGCTTGGAAGTGGCCTCTGGAACTCATTTGGAGGGAGGCTTCTCCCATGCTTGTCAGCCAGCACATGGTGCCATCGCTCCACCAGGGAACACTCTGCTTTGCCTTCAGCCATGGCTCACCCTGCTGAGCTCTCTCTGCCTCAAGCAGAAACCCCAGTGTGCGTCCAGCCTCCAGAAAGCAGAGTGCCTTTGCCTGAGCACTGCTTTGCTGGGGCAGCACCCTGAAGGCCTCCTAGGGCCTTCTCTGCCCTAACCCAGGCGTGCCATTCGGCCCATGCGGGGAGCAACATTCACCCTTGGCAGGGCTCAGCGTGTGGGCTGTGTGTGGTTTCATGGCTGGGAAAGGGCAGATCCTGAAGCTGGGTGCCCTCCTGTGAATGGGGCCTGGCGGGCAGAGCCGGCATTCCCGGGTGGGGATGGAGGAGATCTGGGGCCTTCAAGCTGCATGCACATCCCCTGTCTGGCTGCCCCTCTTGCTTCTTCTCTGCTGCCAAGCCTCTCACACCACACGTGCGTCTCACTGGAAGGAGCAGGCTGCTTGCCATTCTTGAGCAGGGAATCATCCCACACGCCTCGTTTCCTCGCAGGGGAGTGCACACTGATCCAGAGCCTCCAGAGGAGCTGCAGTCTCTCCAGCCACAAAGGCCTGTAGCCGAGTCCATGACGGCCTGTTGCATGGAGGGCTTCTATGGGAGAGGGCCATGCTTCCCTGGCAGGGGCTCCTTCTCACACTGCTTTCCATGGGGAAACACTGCATGTGCCAGGGGTCTCCTGTGTGCACAAAATCTCTCCCCAGTGCCTGAGGTGCAGGGAATCCTCTTCGGACACAGAGCAATGTTCTAGGCAGAGCTCCCATGCTGGGAGAGCTGCCTCTGCCCCGACTGTCCAACTGCCTCAGGAACACACTTCTAGGGAGTGTGGGTCTGGCAGGCAGAACGGTCCGAGTGAGGAGCTCGGGCCTTCGGCTGTGGACAGCTTTCCCACTGCCAAGCCTTGGAGGAGTTCGTGGAGGCTGGGGCCTGCAGCGTTTTCCATCGGAGAGCACTGGGTGCCCAAAGCCTCCCCTGTGGCTTGCGAGCCCCTTCCCACCCACAGGCCCTTGGCACCCACTCTGTTGCCAGAGGGAAGTCCTAAGCAGGACTCTCGAGCTTGTGCATCCAGAGTGCCTCCTGCTTGGAAATGGCCTCAGGAACTCCTTGGGAGTGAGGCTGCTCCCATGCTTGTCAGCCAGCAGATGGTGCCATCGCTCCACCAAAAAACTCTCTGCTTTGCCTTCAGCCAAGGCTCGCCCTGCTGAGCTCTCTCTGCCTCAAGCAGAGGCTCCAGGGTGCGTCCAGCCTACAGAAAGCAGAGTGCCTTTGCCTGAGCACTGCTTTGCTGGGGCAGCACCCTGAAGGCCTCCTAGGGCCTTCTCTGCCCTAGCCAAGGCGTGCCATTCGGCCCATGCGGGGAGCAACGTTCACCCTTGGCAGGGCTCAGCGTGTGGACTGGGTGTGCTTTCATGGCTGGGAAAGGGCAGATCCTGAAGCTGGGTGCCCTCCTGTGAATGGGGCCTGGCGGGCAGAGCCGGCATTCCCTGGTTGGGATGGAGGAGATCTGGGGCCTTCAAGCTGCATGCACATCCCCTGTCTGGCTGCCCCTCTTGCTTCTTCTTTGCTGCCAAGCCTCTCACACCACACGTGCGTCTCATTGGAAGGAGCAGGCTGCTTGCCATTCTTGGGCAGGGAATCATCCCACACGGCCTCGTTTCCTCGAAGGGGAGTGCACACTGACCCAGAGCCTCCAGAGGAGCTGTAGGCTCTCCAGCCACAAAGGCCTGTAGCTGAGTCCATGACAGCCTGCTGCATGGAGGGCTTCTATGGGAGAGTGCCCTGCTTCCCTGGCAGGGGCTCCTTCTCACACTGCTTTCCGTGGGGAATCACTGCGTGTGCCAGGGGTCTCCGGTGTGCACAAAATCTCTCCCCAGTGCCTGAGGTGCAGGGAATCCTCTTTGGACACAGAGCAGTGTTCTAGCCAGACCTCCCATGCTGGGAGAGCCTCCACTTCCCCAGCTGTCCAACTGCCTCAGGAACACACTTCTAGGGAGTGTGGGTCTGGCAGGCAGAACGGCCCGAGTGAGGAGCTCGGGCCTTTGGCTGTGGACAGCTTTCCCACTGCCAAGCCTTGGAGGAGTTCGTGGAGGCTGGGGCCTGCAGCGTTTTCCATCAGAGAGCACTGGGTGCCCAAAGCCTCCCCTGTGGCTTGCGAGCCCCTTCCCACCCACACGCCCTTGGCACCCACTCTGTTGCCAGAGGGAAATCCTAAGCAGGACTCTCGAGCTTGTGCAGCCAGAGTGCCTCCTGCTTGGAAGTGGCCTCTGGAACTCATTTGGAGGGAGGCTTCTCCCATGCTTGTCAGCCAGCACATGGTGCCATCGCTCCACCAGGGAACACTCTGCTTTGCCTTCAGCCATGGCTCACCCTGCTGAGCTCTCTCTGCCTCAAGCAGAAACCCCAGTGTGCGTCCAGCCTCCAGAAAGCAGAGTGCCTTTGCCTGAGCACTGCTTTGCTGGGGCAGCACCCTGAAGGCCTCCTAGGGCCTTCTCTGCCCTAACCCAGGCGTGCCATTCGGCCCATGCGGGGAGCAACATTCACCCTTGGCAGGGCTCAGCGTGTGGGCTGTGTGTGGTTTCATGGCTGGGAAAGGGCAGATCCTGAAGCTGGGTGCCCTCCTGTGAATGGGGCCTGGCGGGCAGAGCCGGCATTCCCGGGTGGGGATGGAGGAGATCTGGGGCCTTCAAGCTGCATGCACATCCCCTGTCTGGCTGCCCCTCTTGCTTCTTCTCTGCTGCCAAGCCTCTCACACCACACGTGCGTCTCACTGGAAGGAGCAGGCTGCTTGCCATTCTTGAGCAGGGAATCATCCCACACGCCTCGTTTCCTCGCAGGGGAGTGCACACTGATCCAGAGCCTCCAGAGGAGCTGCAGTCTCTCCAGCCACAAAGGCCTGTAGCCGAGTCCATGACGGCCTGTTGCATGGAGGGCTTCTATGGGAGAGGGCCATGCTTCCCTGGCAGGGGCTCCTTCTCACACTGCTTTCCATGGGGAAACACTGCATGTGCCAGGGGTCTCCTGTGTGCACAAAATCTCTCCCCAGTGCCTGAGGTGCAGGGAATCCTCTTCGGACACAGAGCAATGTTCTAGGCAGAGCTCCCATGCTGGGAGAGCTGCCTCTGCCCCGACTGTCCAACTGCCTCAGGAACACACTTCTAGGGAGTGTGGGTCTGGCAGGCAGAACGGTCCGAGTGAGGAGCTCGGGCCTTCGGCTGTGGACAGCTTTCCCACTGCCAAGCCTTGGAGGAGTTCGTGGAGGCTGGGGCCTGCAGCGTTTTCCATCGGAGAGCACTGGGTGCCCAAAGCCTCCCCTGTGGCTTGCGAGCCCCTTCCCACCCACAGGCCCTTGGCACCCACTCTGTTGCCAGAGGGAAGTCCTAAGCAGGACTCTCGAGCTTGTGCAGCCAGAGTGCCTCCTGCTTGGAAATGGCCTCAGGAACTCCTTGGGAGTGAGGCTGCTCCCATGCTTGTCAGCCAGCAGATGGTGCCATGGCTCCACCAAAAAACTCTCTGCTTTGCCTTCAGCCAAGGCTCGCCCTGCTGAGCTCTCTCTGCCTCAAGCAGAGGCTCCAGGGTGCGTCCAGCCTACAGAAAGCAGAGTGCCTTTGCCTGAGCACTGCTTTGCTGGGGCAGCACCCTGAAGGCCTCCTAGGGCCTTCTCTGCCCTAACCAAGGCGTGCCATTCGGCCCATGCGGGGAGCAACGTTCACCCTTGGCAGGGCTCAGCGTGTGGACTGGGTGTGCTTTCATGGCTGGGAAAGGGCAGATCCTGAAGCTGGGTGCCCTCCTGTGAATGGGGCCTGGCGGGCAGAGCCGGCATTCCCTGGTTGGGATGGAGGAGATCTGGGGCCTTCAAGCTGCATGCACATCCCCTGTCTGGCTGCCCTTCTTGCTTCTTCTTTGCTGCCAAGCCTCTCACACCACACGTGCGTCTCACTGGAAGGAGCAGGCTGCTTGCCATTCTTGGGCAGGGAATCATCCCACACGGCCTCGTTTCCTCGAAGGGGAGTGCACACTGACCCAGAGCCTCCAGAGGAGCTGTAGGCTCTCCAGCCACAAAGGCCTGTAGCTGAGTCCATGACAGCCTGCTGCATGGAGGGCTTCTATGGGAGAGTGCCCTGCTTCCCTGGCAGGGGCTCCTTCTCACACTGCTTTCCGTGGGGAATCACTGCGTGTGCCAGGGGTCTCCGGTGTGCACAAAATCTCTCCCCAGTGCCTGAGGTGCAGGGAATCCTCTTTGGACACAGAGCAGTGTTCTAGCCAGACCTCCCATGCTGGGAGAGCCTCCACTTCCCCAGCTGTCCAACTGCCTCAGGAACACACTTCTAGGGAGTGTGGGTCTGGCAGGCAGAACGGCCCGAGTGAGGAGCTCGGGCCTTCGGCTGTGGACAGCTTTCCCACTGCCAAGCCTTGGAGGAGTTCGTGGAGGCTGGGGCCTGCAGCGTTTTCCATCAGAGAGCACTGGGTGCCCAAAGCCTCCCCTGTGGCTTGCGAGCCCCTTCCCACCCACACGCCCTTGGCACCCACTCTGTTGCCAGAGGGAAGTCCTAAGCAGGACTCTCGAGCTTGTGCAGCCAGAGTGCCTCCTGCTTGGAAGTGGCCTCTGGAACTCATTTGGAGGGAGGCTTCTCCCATGCTTGTCAGCCAGCACATGGTGCCATCGCTCCACCAGGGAACACTCTGCTTTGCCTTCAGCCATGGCTCACCCTGCTGAGCTCTCTCTGCCTCAAGCAGAAACCCCAGTGTGCGTCCAGCCTCCAGAAAGCAGAGTGCCTTTGCCTGAGCACTGCTTTGCTGGGGCAGCACCCTGAAGGCCTCCTAGGGCCTTCTCTGCCCTAACCCAGGCGTGCCATTCGGCCCATGCGGGGAGCAACATTCACTCTTGGCAGGGCTCAGCGTGTGGGCTGTGTGTGGTTTCATGGCTGGGAAAGGGCAGATCCTGAAGCTGGGTGCCCTCCTGTGAATGGGGCCTGGCGGGCAGAGCCGGCATTCCCGGGTGGGGATGGAGGAGATCTGGGGCCTTCAAGCTGCATGCACATCCCCTGTCTGGCTGCCCCTCTTGCTTCTTCTCTGCTGCCAAGCCTCTCACACCACACGTGCGTCTCACTGGAAGGAGCAGGCTGCTTGCCATTCTTGGGCAGGGAATCATCCCACACGGCCTCGTTTCCTCGCAGGGGAGTGCACACTGATCCAGAGCCTCCAGAGGAGCTGCAGTCTCTCCAGCCACAAAGGCCTGTAGCCGAGTCCATGACGGCTTGTTGCATGGAGGGCTTCTATGGGAGAGGGCCATGCTTCCCTGGCAGGGGCTCCTTCTCACACTGCTTTCCATGGGGAAACACTGCATGTGCCAGGGGTCTCCTGTGTGCACAAAATCTCTCCCCAGTGCCTGAGGTGCAGGGAATCCTCTTCGGACACAGAGCAATGTTCTAGGCAGAGCTCCCATGCTGGGAGAGCTGCCTCTGCCCCGACTGTCCAACTGCCTCAGGAACACACTTCTAGGGAGTGTGGGTCTGGCAGGCAGAACGGTCCGAGTGAGGAGCTCGGGCCTTCGGCTGTGGACAGCTTTCCCACTGCCAAGCCTTGGAGGAGTTCGTGGAGGCTGGGGCCTGCAGCGTTTTCCATCGGAGAGCACTGGGTGCCCAAAGCCTCCCCTGTGGCTTGCGAGCCCCTTCCCACCCACAGGCCCTTGGCACCCACTCTGTTGCCAGAGGGAAGTCCTAAGCAGGACTCTCGAGCTTGTGCATCCAGAGTGCCTCCTGCTTGGAAATGGCCTCAGGAACTCCTTGGGAGTGAGGCTGCTCCCATGCTTGTCAGCCAGCAGATGGTGCCATGGCTCCACCAAAAAACTCTCTGCTTTGCCTTCAGCCAAGGCTCGCCCTGCTGAGCTCTCTCTGCCTCAAGCAGAGGCTCCAGGGTGCGTCCAGCCTACAGAAAGCAGAGTGCCTTTGCCTGAGCACTGCTTTGCTGGGGCAGCACCCTGAAGGCCTCCTAGGGCCTTCTCTGCCCTAGCCAAGGCGTGCCATTCGGCCCATGCGGGGAGCAACGTTCACCCTTGGCAGGGCTCAGCGTGTGGACTGGGTGTGCTTTCATGGCTGGGAAAGGGCAGATCCTGAAGCTGGGTGCCCTCCTGTGAATGGGGCCTGGCGGGCAGAGCCGGCATTCCCTGGTTGGGATGGAGGAGATCTGGGGCCTTCAAGCTGCATGCACATCCCCTGTCTGGCTGCCCCTCTTGCTTCTTCTTTGCTGCCAAGCCTCTCACACCACACGTGCGTCTCATTGGAAGGAGCAGGCTGCTTGCCATTCTTGGGCAGGGAATCATCCCACACGGCCTCGTTTCCTCGAAGGGGAGTGCACACTGACCCAGAGCCTCCAGAGGAGCTGTAGGCTCTCCAGCCACAAAGGCCTGTAGCTGAGTCCATGACAGCCTGCTGCATGGAGGGCTTCTATGGGAGAGTGCCCTGCTTCCCTGGCAGGGGCTCCTTCTCACACTGCTTTCCGTGGGGAATCACTGCGTGTGCCAGGGGTCTCCGGTGTGCACAAAATCTCTCCCCAGTGCCTGAGGTGCAGGGAATCCTCTTTGGACACAGAGCAGTGTTCTAGCCAGACCTCCCATGCTGGGAGAGCCTCCACTTCCCCAGCTGTCCAACTGCCTCAGGAACACACTTCTAGGGAGTGTGGGTCTGGCAGGCAGAACGGCCCGAGTGAGGAGCTCGGGCCTTTGGCTGTGGACAGCTTTCCCACTGCCAAGCCTTGGAGGAGTTCGTGGAGGCTGGGGCCTGCAGCGTTTTCCATCAGAGAGCACTGGGTGCCCAAAGCCTCCCCTGTGGCTTGCGAGCCCCTTCCCACCCACACGCCCTTGGCACCCACTCTGTTGCCAGAGGGAAGTCCTAAGCAGGACTCTCGAGCTTGTGCAGCCAGAGTGCCTCCTGCTTGGAAGTGGCCTCTGGAACTCATTTGGAGGGAGGCTTCTCCCATGCTTGTCAGCCAGCACATGGTGCCATCGCTCCACCAGGGAACACTCTGCTTTGCCTTCAGCCATGGCTCACCCTGCTGAGCTCTCTCTGCCTCAAGCAGAAACCCCAGTGTGCGTCCAGCCTCCACAAAGCAGAGTGCCTTTGCCTGAGCACTGCTTTGCTGGGGCAGCACCCTGAAGGCCTCCTAGGGCCTTCTCTGCCCTAACCCAGGCGTGCCATTCGGCCCATGCGGGGAGCAACATTCACCCTTGGCAGGGCTCAGCGTGTGGGCTGTGTGTGGTTTCATGGCTGGGAAAGGGCAGATCCTGAAGCTGGGTGCCCTCCTGTGAATGGGGCCTGGCGGGCAGAGCCGGCATTCCCGGGTGGGGATGGAGGAGATCTGGGGCCTTCAAGCTGCATGCACATCCCCTGTCTGGCTGCCCCTCTTGCTTCTTCTCTGCTGCCAAGCCTCTCACACCACACGTGCGTCTCACTGGAAGGAGCAGGCTGCTTGCCATTCTTGGGCAGGGAATCATCCCACACGGCCTCGTTTCCTCGCAGGGGAGTGCACACTGATCCAGAGCCTCCAGAGGAGCTGCAGTCTCTCCAGCCACAAAGGCCTGTAGCCGAGTCCATGACGGCCTGTTGCATGGAGGGCTTCTATGGGAGAGGGCCATGCTTCCCTGGCAGGGGCTCCTTCTCACACTGCTTTCCATGGGGAAACACTGCATGTGCCAGGGGTCTCCTGTGTGCACAAAATCTCTCCCCAGTGCCTGAGGTGCAGGGAATCCTCTTCGGACACAGAGCAATGTTCTAGGCAGAGCTCCCATGCTGGGAGAGCTGCCTCTGCCCCGACTGTCCAACTGCCTCAGGAACACACTTCTAGGGAGTGTGGGTCTGGCAGGCAGAACGGTCCGAGTGAGGAGCTCGGGCCTTCGGCTGTGGACAGCTTTCCCACTGCCAAGCCTTGGAGGAGTTCGTGGAGGCTGGGGCCTGCAGCGTTTTCCATCGGAGAGCACTGGGTGCCCAAAGCCTCCCCTGTGGCTTGCGAGCCCCTTCCCACCCACACGCCCTTGGCACCCACTCTGTTGCCAGAGGGAAGTCCTAAGCAGGACTCTCGAGCTTGTGCATCCAGAGTGCCTCCTGCTTGGAAATGGCCTCAGGAACTCCTTGGGAGTGAGGCTGCTCCCATGCTTGTCAGCCAGCAGATGGTGCCATGGCTCCACCAAAAAACTCTCTGCTTTGCCTTCAGCCAAGGCTCGCCCTGCTGAGCTCTCTCTGCCTCAAGCAGAGGCTCCAGGGTGCGTCCAGCCTACAGAAAGCAGAGTGCCTTTGCCTGAGCACTGCTTTGCTGGGGCAGCACCCTGAAGGCCTCCTAGGGCCTTCTCTGCCCTAACCAAGGCGTGCCATTCGGCCCATGCGGGGAGCAACGTTCACCCTTGGCAGGGCTCAGCGTGTGGACTGGGTGTGCTTTCATGGCTGGGAAAGGGCAGATCCTGAAGCTGGGTGCCCTCCTGTGAATGGGGCCTGGCGGGCAGAGCCGGCATTCCCTGGTTGGGATGGAGGAGATCTGGGGCCTTCAAGCTGCTTGCACATCCCCTGTCTGGCTGCCCTTCTTGCTTCTTCTTTGCTGCCAAGCCTCTCACACCACACGTGCGTCTCATTGGAAGGAGCAGGCTGCTTGCCATTCTTGGGCAGGGAATCATCCCACACGGCCTCGTTTCCTCGAAGGGGAGTGCACACTGACCCAGAGCCTCCAGAGGAGCTGTAGGCTCTCCAGCCACAAAGGCCTGTAGCTGAGTCCATGACAGCCTGCTGCATGGAGGGCTTCTATGGGAGAGTGCCCTGCTTCCCTGGCAGGGGCTCCTTCTCACACTGCTTTCCGTGGGGAATCACTGCGTGTGCCAGGGGTCTCCGGTGTGCACAAAATCTCTCCCCAGTGCCTGAGGTGCAGGGAATCCTCTTTGGACACAGAGCAGTGTTCTAGCCAGACCTCCCATGCTGGGAGAGCCTCCACTTCCCCAGCTGTCCAACTGCCTCAGGAACACACTTCTAGGGAGTGTGGGTCTGGCAGGCAGAACGGCCCGAGTGAGGAGCTCGGGCCTTCGGCTGTGGACAGCTTTCCCACTGCCAAGCCTTGGAGGAGTTCGTGGAGGCTGGGGCCTGCAGCGTTTTCCATCAGAGAGCACTGGGTGCCCAAAGCCTCCCCTGTGGCTTGCGAGCCCCTTCCCACCCACACGCCCTTGGCACCCACTCTGTTGCCAGAGGGAAGTCCTAAGCAGGACTCTCGAGCTTGTGCAGCCAGAGTGCCTCCTGCTTGGAAGTGGCCTCTGGAACTCATTTGGAGGGAGGCTTCTCCCATGCTTGTCAGCCAGCACATGGTGCCATCGCTCCACCAGGGAACACTCTGCTTTGCCTTCAGCCATGGCTCACCCTGCTGAGCTCTCTCTGCCTCAAGCAGAAACCCCAGTGTGCGTCCAGCCTCCAGAAAGCAGAGTGCCTTTGCCTGAGCACTGCTTTGCTGGGGCAGCACCCTGAAGGCCTCCTAGGGCCTTCTCTGCCCTAACCCAGGCGTGCCATTCGGCCCATGCGGGGAGCAACATTCACCCTTGGCAGGGCTCAGCGTGTGGGCTGTGTGTGGTTTCATGGCTGGGAAAGGGCAGATCCTGAAGCTGGGTGCCCTCCTGTGAATGGGGCCTGGCGGGCAGAGCCGGCATTCCCGGGTGGGGATGGAGGAGATCTGGGGCCTTCAAGCTGCATGCACATCCCCTGTCTGGCTGCCCCTCTTGCTTCTTCTCTGCTGCCAAGCCTCTCACACCACACGTGCGTCTCACTGGAAGGAGCAGGCTGCTTGCCATTCTTGGGCAGGGAATCATCCCACACGCCTCGTTTCCTCGCAGGGGAGTGCACACTGATCCAGAGCCTCCAGAGGAGCTGCAGTCTCTCCAGCCACAAAGGCCTGTAGCCGAGTCCATGACGGCCTGTTGCATGGAGGGCTTCTATGGGAGAGGGCCATGCTTCCCTGGCAGGGGCTCCTTCTCACACTGCTTTCCATGGGGAAACACTGCATGTGCCAGGGGTCTCCTGTGTGCACAAAATCTCTCCCCAGTGCCTGAGGTGCAGGGAATCCTCTTCGGACACAGAGCAATGTTCTAGGCAGAGCTCCCATGCTGGGAGAGCTGCCTCTGCCCCGACTGTCCAACTGCCTCAGGAACACACTTCTAGGGAGTGTGGGTCTGGCAGGCAGAACGGTCTGAGTGAGGAGCTCGGGCCTTCGGCTGTGGACAGCTTTCCCACTGCCAAGCCTTGGAGGAGTTCGTGGAGGCTGGGGCCTGCAGCGTTTTCCATCGGAGAGCACTGGGTGCCCAAAGCCTCCCCTGTGGCTTGCGAGCCCCTTCCCACCCACAGGCCCTTGGCACCCACTCTGTTGCCAGAGGGAAGTCCTAAGCAGGACTCTCGAGCTTGTGCATCCAGAGTGCCTCCTGCTTGGAAATGGCCTCAGGAACTCCTTGGGAGTGAGGCTGCTCCCATGCTTGTCAGCCAGCAGATGGTGCCATGGCTCCACCAAAAAACTCTCTGCTTTGCCTTCAGCCAAGGCTCGCCCTGCTGAGCTCTCTCTGCCTCAAGCAGAGGCTCCAGGGTGCGTCCAGCCTACAGAAAGCAGAGTGCCTTTGCCTGAGCACTGCTTTGCTGGGGCAGCACCCTGAAGGCCTCCTAGGACCTTCTCTGCCCTAACCAAGGCGTGCCATTCGGCCCATGCGGGGAGCAACGTTCACCCTTGGCAGGGCTCAGCGTGTGGACTGGGTGTGCTTTCATGGCTGGGAAAGGGCAGATCCTGAAGCTGGGGGCCCTCCTGTGAAGGGGCCTGGCGGGCAGAGCCGGCAATCCCTGGTTGGGATGGAGGAGATCTGGGGCCTTCAAGCTGCATGCACATCCCCTGTCTGGCTGCCCCTCTTGCTTCTTCTTTGCTGCCAAGCCTCTCACACCACACGTGCGTCTCATTGGAAGGAGCAGGCTGCTTGCCATTCTTGGGCAGGGAATCATCCCACACGGCCTCGTTTCCTCGAAGGGGAGTGCACACTGACCCAGAGCCTCCAGAGGAGCTGTAGGCTCTCCCGCCACAAAGGCCTGTAGCTGAGTCCATGACAGCCTGCTGCATGGAGGGCTTCTATGGGAGAGTGCCCTGCTTCCCTGGCAGGGGCTCCTTCTCACACTGCTTTCCGTGGGGAATCACTGCGTGTGCCAGGGGTCTCCGGTGTGCACAAAATCTCTCCCCAGTGCCTGAGGTGCAGGGAATCCTCTTTGGACACAGAGCAGTGTTCTAGCCAGACCTCCCATGCTGGGAGAGCCTCCACTTCCCCAGCTGTCCAACTGCCTCAGGAACACACTTCTAGGGAGTGTGGGTCTGGCAGGCAGAACGGCCCGAGTGAGGAGCTCGGGCCTTTGGCTGTGGACAGCTTTCCCACTGCCAAGCCTTGGAGGAGTTCGTGGAGGCTGGGGCCTGCAGCGTTTTCCATCAGAGAGCACTGGGTGCCCAAAGCCTCCCCTGTGGCTTGCGAGCCCCTTCCCACCCACACGCCCTTGGCACCCACTCTGTTGCCAGAGGGAAGTCCTAAGCAGGACTCTCGAGCTTGTGCAGCCAGAGTGCCTCCTGCTTGGAAGTGGCCTCTGGAACTCATTTGGAGGGAGGCTTCTCCCATGCTTGTCAGCCAGCACATAGTGCCATCCCTCCACCAGGGAACACTCTCCGTTGCCTTCAGCCATGGCTCACCCTGCTGAGCTCTCTCTGTCTCAAGCAGAAACCCCAGTGTGCGTCCAGCCTCCAGAAAGCAGAGTGCCTTTGCCTGAGCACTGCTTTGCTGGGGCAGCACCCTGAAGGCCTCCTAGGGCCTTCTCTGCCCTAACCCAGCCGTGCCATTCGGCCCTTGCGGGGAGCAACGTTCACCCTTGGCAGGGCTCAGCGTGTGGGCTGTGTGTGGTTTCATGGCTGGGAAAGGGCAGATCCTGAAGCTGGGTGCCCTCCTGTGAATGGGGCCTGGCGGGCAGAGCCGGCATTCCCGGGTGGGGATGGAGGAGATCTGGGGCCTTCAAGCTGCATGCACATCCCCTGTCTGGCTGCCCCTCTTGCTTCTTCTCTGCTGCCAAGCCTCTCACACCACACGTGCGTCTCACTGGAAGGAGCAGGCAGCTTGCCATTCTTGGGCAGGGAATCATCCCACACGCCTCGTTTCCTCGCAGGGGAGTGCACACTGATCCAGAGCCTCCAGAGGAGCTGCAGTCTCTCCAGCCACAAAGGCCTGTAGCCGAGTCCATGACGGCCTGTTGCATGGAGGGCTTCTATGGGAGAGGGCCGTGCTTCCCTGGCAGGGGCTCCTTCTCACACTGCTTTCCATGGGGAAACACTGCATGTGCCAGGGGTCTCCTGTGTGCACAAAATCTCTCCCCAGTGCCTGAGGTGCAGGGAATCCTCTTCGGACACAGAGCAATGTTCTAGGCAGAGCTCCCATGCTGGGAGAGCTTCCTCTGCCCCGACTGTCCAACTGCCTCAGGAACACACTTCTAGGGAGTGTGGGTCTGGCAGGCAGAACGGTCCGAGTGAGGAGCTCAGGCCTTCGGCTGTGGACAGCTTTTCCACTGCCAAGCCTTGGAGGAGTTCGTGGAGGCTGGGGCCTGCAGCGTTTTCCATCGGAGAGCACTGGGTGCCCAAAGCCTCCCCTGTGGCTTGCGAGCCCCTTCCCACCCACAGGCCCTTGGCACCCACTCTGTTGCCAGAGGGAAGTCCTAAGCAGGACTCTCGAGCTTGTGCAGCCAGAGTGCCTCCTGCTTGGAAATGGCCTCAGGAACTCCTTGGGAGTGAGGCTGCTCCCATGCTTGTCAGCCAGCAGATGGTGCCATGGCTCCACCAAAAAACTCTCTGCTTTGCCTTCAGCCAAGGCTCGCCCTGCTGAGCTCTCTCTGCCTCAAGCAGAGGCTCCAGGGTGCGTCCAGCCTACAGAAAGCAGAGTGCCTTTGCCTGAGCACTGCTTTGCTGGGGCAGCACCCTGAAGGCCTCCTAGGGCCTTCTCTGCCCTAACCAAGGCGTGCCATTCGGCCCATGCGGGGAGCAACGTTCACCCTTGGCAGGGCTCAGCGTGTGGACTGGGTGTGCTTTCATGGCTGGGAAAGGGCAGATCCTGAAGCTGGGTGCCCTCCTGTGAATGGGGCCTGGCGGGCAGAGCCGGCATTCCCTGGTTGGGATGGAGGAGATCTCGGGCCTTCAAGCTGCTTGCACATCCCCTGTCTGGCTGCCCTTCTTGCTTCTTCTTTGCTGCCAAGCCTCTCACACCACACGTGCGTCTCACTGGAAGAAGCAGGCTGCTTGCCATTCTTGGGCAGGGAATCATCCCACACGGCCTCGTTTCCTCGAAGGGGAGTGCACACTGACCCAGAGCCTCCAGAGGAGCTGTAGGCTCTCCAGCCACAAAGGCCTGTAGCTGAGTCCATGACAGCCTGCTGCATGGAGGGCTTCTATGGGAGAGTGCCCTGCTTCCCTGGCAGGGGCTCCTTCTCACACTGCTTTCCGTGGGGAATCACTGCGTGTGCCAGGGGTCTCCGGTGTGCACAAAATCTCTCCCCAGTGCCTGAGGTGCAGGGAATCCTCTTTGGACACAGAGCAGTGTTCTAGCCAGACCTCCCATGCTGGGAGAGCCTCCACTTCCCCAGCTGTCCAACTGCCTCAGGAACACACTTCTAGGGAGTGTGGGTCTGGCAGGCAGAACGGCCCGAGTGAGGAGCTCGGGCCTTCGGCTGTGGACAGCTTTCCCACTGCCAAGCCTTGGAGGAGTTCGTGGAGGCTGGGGCCTGCAGCGTTTTCCATCAGAGAGCACTGGGTGCCCAAAGCCTCCCCTGTGGCTTGCGAGCCCCTTCCCACCCACACGCCCTTGGCACCCACTCTGTTGCCAGAGGGAAGTCCTAAGCAGGACTCTCGAGCTTGTGCAGCCAGAGTGCCTCCTGCTTGGAAGTGGCCTCTGGAACTCATTTGGAGGGAGGCTTCTCCCATGCTTGTCAGCCAGCACATGGTGCCATCGCTCCACCAGGGAACACTCTGCTTTGCCTTCAGCCATGGCTCACCCTGCTGAGCTCTCTCTGCCTCAAGCAGAAACCCCAGTGTGCGTCCAGCCTCCAGAAAGCAGAGTGCCTTTGCCTGAGCACTGCTTTGCTGGGGCAGCACCCTGAAGGCCTCCTAGGGCCTTCTCTGCCCTAACCCAGGCGTGCCATTCGGCCCATGCGGGGAGCAACATTCACTCTTGGCAGGGCTCAGCGTGTGGGCTGTGTGTGGTTTCATGGCTAGGAAAGGGCAGATCCTGAAGCTGGGTGCCCTCCTGTGAATGGGGCCTGGCGGGCAGAGCCGGCATTCCCGGGTGGGGATGGAGGAGATCTGGGGCCTTCAAGCTGCATGCACATCCCCTGTCTGGCTGCCCCTCTTGCTTCTTCTCTGCTGCCAAGCCTCTCACACCACACGTGCGTCTCACTGGAAGGAGCAGGCTGCTTGCCATTCTTGGGCAGGGAATCATCCCACACGCCTCGTTTCCTCGCAGGGGAGTGCACACTGATCCAGAGCCTCCAGAGGAGCTGCAGTCTCTCCAGCCACAAAGGCCTGTAGCCGAGTCCATGACGGCCTGTTGCATGGAGGGCTTCTATGGGAGAGGGCCATGCTTCCCTGGCAGGGGCTCCTTCTCACACTGCTTTCCATGGGGAAACACTGCATGTGCCAGGGGTCTCCTGTGTGCACAAAATCTCTCCCCAGTGCCTGAGGTGCAGGGAATCCTCTTCGGACACAGAGCAATGTTCTAGGCAGAGCTCCCATGCTGGGAGAGCTGCCTCTGCCCCGACTGTCCAACTGCCTCAGGAACACACTTCTAGGGAGTGTGGGTCTGGCAGGCAGAACGGTCCGAGTGAGGAGCTCGGGCCTTCGGCTGTGGACAGCTTTCCCACTGCCAAGCCTTGGAGGAGTTCGTGGAGGCTGGGGCCTGCAGCGTTTTCCATCGGAGAGCACTGGGTGCCCAAAGCCTCCCCTGTGGCTTGCGAGCCCCTTCCCACCCACAGGCCCTTGGCACCCACTCTGTTGCCAGAGGGAAGTCCTAAGCAGGACTCTCGAGCTTGTGCATCCAGAGTGCCTCCTGCTTGGAAATGGCCTCAGGAACTCCTTGGGAGTGAGGCTGCTCCCATGCTTGTCAGCCAGCAGATGGTGCCATGGCTCCACCAAAAAACTCTCTGCTTTGCCTTCAGCCAAGGCTCGCCCTGCTGAGCTCTCTCTGCCTCAAGCAGAGGCTCCAGGGTGCGTCCAGCCTACAGAAAGCAGAGTGCCTTTGCCTGAGCACTGCTTTGCTGGGGCAGCACCCTGAAGGCCTCCTAGGGCCTTCTCTGCCCTAACCCAGGCGTGCCATTCGGCCCATGCGGGGAGCAACGTTCACCTTTGGCAGGGCTCAGCGTGTGGACTGGGTGTGCTTTCACGGCTGGGAAAGGGCAGATCCTGAAGCTGGGTGCCCTCCTGTGAAGGGGCCTGGCGGGCAGAGCCGGCATTCCCTGGTTGGGATGGAGGAGATCTGGGGCCTTCAAGCTGCATGCACATCCCCTGTCTGGCTGCCCCTCTTGCTTCTTCTTTGCTGCCAAGCCTCTCACACCACACGTGCGTCTCATTGGAAGGAGCAGGCTGCTTGCCATTCTTGGGCAGGGAATCATCCCACACGGCCTCGTTTCCTCGAAGGGGAGTGCACACTGACCCAGAGCCTCCAGAGGAGCTGTAGGCTCTCCAGCCACAAAGGCCTGTAGCTGAGTCCATGACAGCCTGCTGCATGGAGGGCTTCTATGGGAGAGTGCCCTGCTTCCCTGGCAGGGGCTCCTTCTCACACTGCTTTCCGTGGGGAATCACTGCGTGTGCCAGGGGTCTCTGGTGTGCACAAAATCTCTCCCCAGTGCCTGAGGTGCAGGGAATCCTCTTTGGACACAGAGCAGTGTTCTAGCCAGACCTCCCATGCTGGGAGAGCCTCCACTTCCCCAGCTGTCCAACTGCCTCAGGAACACACTTCTAGGGAGTGTGGGTCTGGCAGGCAGAACGGCCCGAGTGAGGAGCTCGGGCCTTTGGCTGTGGACAGCTTTCCCACTGCCAAGCCTTGGAGGAGTTCGTGGAGGCTGGGGCCTGCAGCGTTTTCCATCAGAGAGCACTGGGTGCCCAAAGCCTCCCCTGTGGCTTGCGAGCCCCTTCCCACCCACACGCCCTTGGCACCCACTCTGTTGCCAGAGGGAAGTCCTAAGCAGGACTCTCGAGCTTGTGCAGCCAGAGTGCCTCCTGCTTGGAAGTGGCCTCTGGAACTCATTTGGAGGGAGGCTTCTCCCATGCTTGTCAGCCAGCACATGGTGCCATCGCTCCACCAGGGAACACTCTGCTTTGCCTTCAGCCATGGCTCGCCCTGCTGAGCTCTCTCTGCCTCAAGCAGAAACCCCAGTGTGCGTCCAGCCTCCAGAAAGCAGAGTGCCTTTGCCTGAGCACTGCTTTGCTGGGGCAGCACCCTGAAGGCCTCCTAGGGCCTTCTCTGCCCTAACCCAGTCGTGCCTTTCGGCCCATGAGGGGAGCAACGTTCACCCTTGGCAGGGCTCAGCGTGTGGGCTGTGTGTGGTTTCATGGCTGGGAAAGGGCAGATCCTGTAGCTGGGTGCCCTCCTGTGAATGGAGCCTGGCGGGCAGAGCCGGCATTCCCGGGTGGGGATGGAGGAGATCTGGGGCCTTCAAGCTGCATGCACATCCCCTGTCTGGCTGCCCCTCTTGCTTCTTCTCTGCTGCCAAGCCTCTCACACCACACGTGCGTCTCACTGGAAGGAGCAGGCTGCTTGCCATTCTTGGGCAGGGAATCATCCCACACGCCTCGTTTCCTCGCAGGGGAGTGCACACTGATCCAGAGCCTCCAGAGGAGCTGCAGTCTCTCCAGCCACAAAGGCCTGTAGCCGAGTCCATGACGGCCTGTTGCATGGAGGGCTTCTATGGGAGAGGGCCGTGCTTCCCTGGCAGGGGCTCCTTCTCACACTGCTTTCCATGGGGAAACACTGCATGTGCCAGGGGTCTCCTGTGTGCACAAAATCTCTCCCCAGTGCCTGAGGTGCAGGGAATCCTCTTCGGACACAGAGCAATGTTCTAGGCAGAGCTCCCATGCTGGGAGAGCTTCCTCTGCCCCGACTGTCCAACTGCCTCAGGAACACACTTCTAGGGAGTGTGGGTCTGGCAGGCAGAACGGTCCGAGTGAGGAGCTCGGGCCTTCGGCTGTGGACAGCTTTCCCACTGCCAAGCCTTGGAGGAGTTCGTGGAGGCTGGGGCCTGCAGCGTTTTCCATCGGAGAGCACTGGGTGCCCAAAGCCTCCCCTGTGGCTTGCGAGCCCCTTCCCACCCACAGGCCCTTGGCACCCACTCTGTTGCCAGAGGGAAGTCCTAAGCAGGACTCTCGAGCTTGTGCAGCCAGAGTGCCTCCTGCTTGGAAATGGCCTCAGGAACTCCTTGGGAGTGAGGCTGCTCCCATGCTTGTCAGCCAGCAGATGGTGCCATCGCTCCACCAAAAAACTCTCTGCTTTGCCTTCAGCCAAGGCTCGCCCTGCTGAGCTCTCTCTGCCTCAAGCAGAGACTCCAGGGTGCGTCCAGCCTACAGAAAGCAGAGTGCCTTTGCCTGAGCACTGCTTTGCTGGGGCAGCACCCTGAAGGCCTCCTAGGGCCTTCTCTGCCCTAACCCAGGCGTGCCATTCGGCCCATGCGGGGAGCAACGTTCACCCTTGGCAGGGCTCAGCGTGTGGACTGGGTGTGCTTTCACGGCTGGGAAAGGGCAGATCCTGAAGCTGGGTGCCCTCCTGTGAATGGGGCCTGGCGGGCAGAGCCGGCATTCCCTGGTTGGGATGGAGGAGATCTGGGGCCTTCAAGCTGCATGCACATCCCCTGTCTGGCTGCCCCTCTTGCTTCTTCTCTGCTGCCAAGCCTCTCACACCACATGTGTGTCTCATTGGAAGGAGCAGGCTGCTTGCCATTCTTGGGCAGGGAATCATCCCACACGGCCTCGTTTCCTCGAAGGGGAGTGCACACTGACCCAGAGCCTCCAGACGAGCTGTAGGCTCTCTAGCCACAAAGGCCTGTAGCTGAGTCCATGACAGCCTGCTGCATGGAGGGCTTCTATGGGAGAGTGCCCTGCTTCCCTGGCAGGGGCTCCTTCTCACACTGCTTTCCGTGGGGAATCACTGCGTATGCCAGGGCTCTCCGGTGTGCACAAAATCTCTCCCCAGTGCCTGAGGTGCCGGGAATCCTCTTTGGACACAGAGCAGTGTTCTAGCCAGACCTCCCATGCTGGGAGAGCCTCCACTTCCCCAGCTGTCCAACTGCCTCAGGAACACACTTCTAGGGAGTGTGGGTCTGGCAGGCAGAACGGCCCGAGTGAGGAGCTCGGGCCTTTGGCTGTGGACAGCTTTCCCACTGCCAAGCCTTGGAGGAGTTCATGGATGCTGGGGCCTGCAGCGTTTTCCATCGGAGAGCACTGGGTGCCCAAAGCCTCCCCTGTGGCTTCCGAGCCCCTTCCCACCCACAGGCCCTTGGCACCCACTCTGTTGCCAGAGGGAAGTCCTAAGCAGGACTCTCGAGCTTGTGCAGCCAGAGTGCCTCCTGCTTGGAAATGGCCTCAGGAACTCATTTGGAGTGAGGCTTCTCCCATGCTTGTCAGCCAGCAGATGGTGCCATGGCTCCACCAAAAAACTCTCTGCTTTGCCTTCAGCCATGGCTCGCCCTGCTGAGCTCTCTCTGCCTCAAGCAGAAACTCCAGGGTGCGTCCAGCCTACAGAAAGCAGAGTGCCTTTGCCTGAGCACGGCTATGCTGTGGCAGCACCCTGAAGGCCTCCTAGGGCCTTCTCCGCCCTAACCCAGTCGTGCCGTTCGGCCCATGTGGGGAGCAAAGTTCCCCCTGGGCAGGGCTCAGCCTGTGGCCTGTGTATGGTTTCAGGGCTGGGAAAGGGCAGACCCTGAAGCTGGGGGCCCTCCTGTGAACGGGGCCTGGTGGGCAGAGCCGGCATTCCCTGGTTGGGATGGAGGAGATCTGGGGCCTTCAAGCTGCATGCACATCCCCTCTCTGGCTGCCCCTCTTGCTTCTTCTCTGCTGCCAAGCCTCTGGCACCGCACGTGCGTCTCATTGGAAGGAGCAGGCTGCTTGCCGTTCTGGGGCAGGGAATCATCCCACACGCCTCGTTTCCTCGAAGGGGCGTGCACACTGACCCAGAGCCTCCAGAGGAGCTGCAGTCTCTCCAGCCACAAAGGCCGGTAGCCGAGTCCATGGCAGCCTGTTGCATGGAGGGCTTCTATGGGAGAGTGCCATGCTTTCCTGGCAGGGGCTCCTTCTCACACTGCTTTCCGTGGGGAAACACTGCATGTGCCGAGGGTCTCCTGTGTGCACAAAATCTCTCCCCAGTGCCGGAGGTGCAGGGAATCCTCTTTGGACACGGAGCAATGTTCTAGGCAGACCTCCCACGCTGGGAGAGCCAACACTTCCCCAACTGTCCAACTGCCTCAGGAACACACTTCTAGGGAGTGTGGGTCTAACAGGCAGAACGGCCCGAGTGAGGAGCGTGGATGGCAGGCCAAAGCCACTGTGCTGAGCACTCCCCCTGCACGTCCCAGCGGAAGGCTCTGGGCACCAGGCTCAAGCTGGAATGAGCCTGTAGCCTGGCCCCCAGTCCCAGGCTTGCTCTGGGCACTGCTAGTTCGGGACCCATCCCAGGCTCAGCCAGGCCTCCCTAGGGCCCGTGCTGGCCTAGGCCCCTGCCAGCCAGCAGGACCTCGACAGAGCACAGTTCATTCGAGTAGGCCCCAGGGGGTTGCCTGTGTGTCTCTTGCACTGCTGGGAAGCTGCGGGTCCAGAGGCTGTGTGTGCACCGTGGCCACTGGGGCCTGAGCACAAAACAGTCATGACCCCACTTGCAAGCAGGACTCCTGCCACCTCTTCGCTGCCTGCCACACCCCCTCGCTGCCTGCACTGTCTTCACTGCTGGCAGGCCTCTGTGTGCACAGGCCAGTCTACGCCAAGGAAACAAGGGGCTTGCCCGCCCCTTGCTAGGAGCTCCTCCCACAGCACCCTGGACCAGGGGACACACGCCCCTGGACCAGCAGCCTGCTAGGAAGCTGCCGCTGAGCCCTGCAGAAAGGCCTGCAGCACTTGGCAGGGAGCCTTCGGCTATGGACAGCTTTCCCACTGCCAAGCCTTGGAGGAGTTCATGGATGCTGGGGCCTGCAGCGTTTTCCATCGGAGAGCACTGGGTGCCCAAAGCCTCCCCTGTGGCTTCCGAGCCCCTTCCCACCCACAGGCCCTTGGCACCCACTCTGTTGCCAGAGGGAAGTCCTAAGCAGGACTCTCGAGCTTGTGCAGCCAGAGTGCCTCCTGCTTGGAAATGGCCTCAGGAACTCATTTGGAGTGAGGCTGCTCCCATGCTTGTCAGCCAGCAGATGGTGCCATGGCTCCACCAAAAAACTCTCTGCTTTGCCTTCAGCCATGGCTCGCCCTGCTGAGCTCTCTCTGCCTCAAGCAGAAACTCCAGGGTGCGTCCAGCCTACAGAAAGCAGAGTGCCTTTGCCTGAGCACGGCTATGCTGTGGCAGCACCCTGAAGGCCTCCTAGGGCCTTCTCTGCCCTAACCCAGTCGTGCCGTTCGGCCCATGCGGGGAGCAAAGCTCCCCCTGGGCAGGGCTCAGCCTGTGGCCTGTGTGTGGTTTCAGGGCTGGGAAAGGGCAGACCCTGAAGCTGGGGGCCCTCCTGTGAACGGGGCCTGGTGGGCAGAGCCGGCATTCCCTGGTTGGGATGGAGGAGATCTGGGGCCTTCAAGCTGCATGCACATCCCCTCTCTGGCTGCCCCTCTTGCTTCTTCTCTGCTGCCAAGCCTCTGGCACCGCACGTGCGTCTCATTGGAAGGAGCAGGCTGCTTGCCGTTCTGGGGCAGGGAATCATCCCACACGCCTCGTTTCCTCGAAGGGGCGTGCACACTGACCCAGAGCCTCCAGAGGAGCTGCAGTCTCTCCAGCCACAAAGGCCGGTAGCCGAGTCCATGGCAGCCTGTTGCATGGAGGGCTTCTATGGGAGAGTGCCATGCTTTCCTGGCAGGGGCTCCTTCTCACACTGCTTTCCGTGGGGAAACACTGCGTGTGCCGAGGGTCTCCTGTGTGCACAAAATCTCTCCCCAGTGCCGGAGGTGCAGGGAATCCTCTTTGGACACGGAGCAATGTTCTAGGCAGACCTCCCACGCTGGGAGAGCCAACACTTCCCCAACTGTCCAACTGCCTCAGGAACACACTTCTAGGGAGTGTGGGTCTAACAGGCAGAACGGCCCGAGTGAGGAGCGTGGATGGCAGGCCAAAGCCACTGTGCTGAGCACTCCCCCTGCACGTCCCAGCGGAAGGCTCTGGGCACCAGGCTCAAGCTGGAATGAGCCTGTAGCCTGGCCTCCAGTCCCAGGCTTGCTCTGGGCACTGCTAGTTCGGGACCCATCCCAGGCTCAGCCAGGCCTCCCTAGGGCCCGTGCTGGCCTAGGCCCCTGCCAGCCAGCAGGACCTCGACAGAGCACAGTTCATTCGAGTAGGCCCCAGGGGGTTGCCTGTGTGTCTCTTGCACTGCTGGGAAGCTGCGGGTCCAGAGGCTGTGTGTGCACCGTGGCCACTGGGGCCTGAGCACAAAACAGTCATGACCCCACTTGCAAGCAGGACTCCTGCCACCTCTTCGCTGCCTGCCACACCCCCTCGCTGCCTGCACTGTCTTCACTGCTGGCAGGCCTCTGTGTGCACAGGCCAGTCTACGCCAAGGAAACAAGGGGCTTGCTCGCCCCTTGCTAGGAGCTCCTCCCACAGCACCCTGGACCAGGGGACACACGCCCCTGGACCAGCAGCCTGCAAGGAAGCTGCCGCTGAGCCCTGCAGAAAGGCCTGCAGCACTTGGCAGGGAGCCTTCGGCTGTGGACAGCTTTCCCACTGCCAAGCCTTGGAGGAGTTCATGGATGCTGGGGCCTGCAGCGTTTTCCATCGGAGAGCACTGGGTGCCCAAAGCCTCCCCTGTGGCTTCCGAGCCCCTTCCCACCCACAGGCCCTTGGCACCCACTCTGTTGCCAGAGGGAAGTCCTAAGCAGGACTCTCGAGCTTGTGCAGCCAGAGTGCCTCCTGCTTGGAAATGGCCTCAGGAACTCATTTGGAGTGAGGCTTCTCCCATGCTTGTCAGCCAGCAGATGGTGCCATGGCTCCACCAAAAAACTCTCTGCTTTGCCTTCAGCCAAGGCTCGCCCTGCTGAGCTCTCTCTGCCTCAAGCAGAAACTCCAGGGTGCGTCCAGCCTACAGAAAGCAGAGTGCCTTTGCCTGAGCACGGCTATGCTGTGGCAGCACCCTGAAGGCCTCCTAGGGCCTTCTCTGCCCTAACCCAGTCGTGCCGTTCGGCCCATGCGGGGAGCAAAGCTCCCCCTGGGCAGGGCTCAGCCTGTGGCCTGTGTGTGCTTTCATGGCTGGGAAAGGGCAGACCCTGAAGCTGGGGGCCCTCCTGTGAACGGGGCCTGGTGGGCAGAGCCGGCATTCCCTGGTTGGGATGGAGGAGATCTGGGGCCTTCAAGCTGCATGCACATCCCCTCTCTGGCTGCCCCTCTTGCTTCTTCTCTGCTGCCAAGCCTCTGGCACCGCACGTGCGTCTCATTGGAAGGAGCAGGCTGCTTGCCGTTCTGGGGCAGGGAATCATCCCACACGCCTCGTTTCCTCGAAGGGGCGTGCACACTGACCCAGAGCCTCCAGAGGAGCTGCAGTCTCTCCAGCCACAAAGGCCGGTAGCCGAGTCCATGGCAGCCTGTTGCATGGAGGGCTTCTATGGGAGAGTGCCATGCTTTCCTGGCAGGGGCTCCTTCTCACACTGCTTTCCGTGGGGAAACACTGCGTGTGCCGAGGGTCTCCTGTGTGCACAAAATCTCTCCCCAGTGCCGGAGGTGCAGGGAATCCTCTTTGGACACGGAGCAATGTTCTAGGCAGACCTCCCACGCTGGGAGAGCCAACACTTCCCCAACTGTCCAACTGCCTCAGGAACACACTTCTAGGGAGTGTGGGTCTAACAGGCAGAACGGCCCGAGTGAGGAGCGTGGATGGCAGGCCAAAGCCACTGTGCTGAGCACTCCCCCTGCACGTCCCAGCGGAAGGCTCTGGGCACCAGGCTCAAGCTGGAATGAGCCTGTAGCCTGGCCCCCAGTCCCAGGCTTGCTCTGGGCACTGCTAGTTCGGGACCCATCCCAGGCTCAGCCAGGCCTCCCTAGGGCCCGTGCTGGCCTAGGCCCCTGCCAGCCAGCAGGACCTCGACAGAGCACAGTTCATTCGAGTAGGCCCCAGGGGGTTGCCTGTGTGTCTCTTGCACTGCTGGGAAGCTGCGGGTCCAGAGGCTGTGTGTGCACCGTGGCCACTGGGGCCTGAGCACAAAACAGTCATGACCCCACTTGCAAGCAGGACTCCTGCCACCTCTTCGCTGCCTGCCACACCCCCTCGCTGCCTGCACTGTCTTCACTGCTGGCAGGCCTCTGTGTGCACAGGCCAGTCTACGCCAAGGAAACAAGGGGCTTGCTCGCCCCTTGCTAGGAGCTCCTCCCACAGCACTCTGGACCAGGGGACACACGCCCCTGGACCAGCAGCCTGCTAGGAAGCTGCCGCTGAGCCCTGCAGAAAGGCCTGCAGCACTTGGCAGGGAGCCTTCGGCTGTGGACAGCTTTCCCACTGCCAAGCCTTGGAGGAGTTCACGGATGCTGGGGCCTGCAGCGTTTTCCATCGGAGAGCACTGGGTGCCCAAAGCCTCCCCTGTGGCTTCCGAGCCCCTTCCCACCCACAGGCCCTTGGCACCCACTCTGTTGCCAGAGGGAAGTCCTAAGCAGGACTCTCGAGCTTGTGCAGCCAGAGTGCCTCCTGCTTGGAAATGGCCTCAGGAACTCATTTGGAGTGAGGCTGCTCCCATGCTTGTCAGCCAGCAGATGGTGCCATGGCTCCACCAAAAAACTCTCTGCTTTGCCTTCAGCCAAGGCTCGCCCTGCTGAGCTCTCTCTGCCTCAAGCAGAAACTCCAGGGTGCGTCCAGCCTACAGAAAGCAGAGTGCCTTTGCCTGAGCACGGCTATGCTGTGGCAGCACCCTGAAGGCCTCCTAGGGCCTTCTCTGCCCTAACCCAGTCGTGCCGTTCGGCCCATGCGGGGAGCAAAGCTCCCCCTGGGCAGGGCTCAGCCTGTGGCCTGTGTGTGGTTTCAGGGCTGGGAAAGGGCAGACCCTGAAGCTGGGGGCCCTCCTGTGAACGGGGCCTGGTGGGCAGAGCCGGCATTTCCTGGTCGGGATGTAGGAAATCTGGGGCCTTCAAGCTGCATGCACATCCCCTCTCTGGCTGCCCCTCTTGCTTCTTCTCTGCTGCCAAGCCTCTGGCACCGCACGTGCGTCTCATTGGAAGGAGCAGGCTGCTTGCCGTTCTGGGGCAGGGAATCATCCCACACGCCTCGTTTCCTCGAAGGGGCGTGCACACTGACCCAGAGCCTCCAGAGGAGCTGCAGTCTCTCCAGCCACAAAGGCCGGTAGCCGAGTCCATGGCAGCCTGTTGCATGGAGGGCTTCTATGGGAGAGTGCCATGCTTTCCTGGCAGGGGCTCCTTCTCACACTGCTTTCCGTGGGGAAACACTGCGTGTGCCGAGGGTCTCCTGTGTGCACAAAATCTCTCCCCAGTGCCGGAGGTGCAGGGAATCCTCTTTGGACACGGAGCAATGTTCTAGGCAGACCTCCCACGCTGGGAGAGCCAACACTTCCCCAACTGTCCAACTGCCTCAGGAACACACTTCTAGGGAGTGTGGGTCTAACAGGCAGAACGGCCCGAGTGAGGAGCGTGGATGGCAGGCCAAAGCCACTGTGCTGAGCACTCCCCCTGCACGTCCCAGCGGAAGGCTCTGGGCACCAGGCTCAAGCTGGAATGAGCCTGTAGCCTGGCCTCCAGTCCCAGGCTTGCTCTGGGCACTGCTAGTTCGGGACCCATCCCAGGCTCAGCCAGGCCTCCCTAGGGCCCGGGCTGGCCTAGGCCCCTGCCAGCCAGCAGGACCTCGACAGAGCACAGTTCATTCGAGTAGGCCCCAGGGGGTTGCCTGTGTGTCTCTTGCACTGCTGGGAAGCTGCGGGTCCAGAGGCTGTGTGTGCACCGTGGCCACTGGGGCCTGAGCACAAAACAGTCATGACCCCACTTGCAAGCAGGACTCCTGCCACCTCTTCGCTGCCTGCCACACCCCCTCGCTGCCTGCACTGTCTTCACTGCTGGCAGGCCTCTGTGTGCACAGGCCAGTCTACGCCAAGGAAACAAGGGGCTTGCTCGCCCCTTGCTAGGAGCTCCTCCCACAGCACCCTGGACCAGGGGACACACGCCCCTGGACCAGCAGCCTGCTAGGAAGCTGCCGCTGAGCCCTGCAGAAAGGCCTGCAGCACTTGGCAGGGAGCCTTCGGCTGTGGACAGCTTTCCCACTGCCAAGCCTTGGAGGAGTTCACGGATGCTGGGGCCTGCAGCGTTTTCCGTCGGAGAGCACTGGGTGCCCAAAGCCTCCCCTGTGGCTTCCGAGCCCCTTCCCACCCACAGGCCCTTGGCACCCACTCTGTTGCCAGAGGGAAGTCCTAAGCAGGACTCTCGAGCTTGTGCAGCCAGAGTGCCTCCTGCTTGGAAATGGCCTCAGGAACTCATTTGGAGTGAGGCTGCTCCCATGCTTGTCAGCCAGCAGATGGTGCCATGGCTCCACCAAAAAACTCTCTGCTTTGCCTTCAGCCAAGGCTCGCCCTGCTGAGCTCTCTCTGCCTCAAGCAGAAACTCCAGGGTGCGTCCAGCCTACAGAAAGCAGAGTGCCTTTGCCTGAGCACGGCTATGCTGTGGCAGCACCCTGAAGGCCTCCTAGGGCCTTCTCTGCCCTAACCCAGTCGTGCCGTTCGGCCCATGCGGGGAGCAAAGCTCCCCCTGGGCAGGGCTCAGCCTGTGGCCTGTGTGTGGTTTCAGGGCTGGGAAAGGGCAGACCCTGAAGCTGGGGGCCCTCCTGTGAACGGGGCCTGGTGGGCAGAGCCGGCATTCCCTGGTTGGGATGGAGGAGATCTGGGGCCTTCAAGCTGCATGCACATCCCCTCTCTGGCTGCCCCTCTTGCTTCTTCTCTGCTGCCAAGCCTCTGGCACCGCACGTGCGTCTCATTGGAAGGAGCAGGCTGCTTGCCGTTCTGGGGCAGGGAATCATCCCACACGCCTCGTTTCCTCGAAGGGGCGTGCACACTGACCCAGAGCCTCCAGAGGAGCTGCAGTCTCTCCAGCCACAAAGGCCGGTAGCCGAGTCCATGGCAGCCTGTTGCATGGAGGGCTTCTATGGGAGAGTGCCATGCTTTCCTGGCAGGGGCTCCTTCTCACACTGCTTTCCGTGGGGAAACACTGCGTGTGCCGAGGGTCTCCTGTGTGCACAAAATCTCTCCCCAGTGCCGGAGGTGCAGGGAATCCTCTTTGGACACAGAGCAATGTTCTAGGCAGACCTCCCACGCTGGGAGAGCCAACACTTCCCCAACTGTCCAACTGCCTCAGGAACACACTTCTAGGGAGTGTGGGTCTAACAGGCAGAACGGCCCGAGTGAGGAGCGTGGATGGCAGGCCAAAGCCACTGTGCTGAGCACTCCCCCTGCACGTCCCAGCGGAAGGCTCTGGGCACCAGGCTCAAGCTGGAATGAGCCTGTAGCCTGGCCTCCAGTCCCAGGCTTGCTCTGGGCACTGCTAGTTCGGGACCCATCCCAGGCTCAGCCAGGCCTCCCTAGGGCCCGGGCTGGCCTAGGCCCCTGCCAGCCAGCAGGACCTCGACAGAGCACAGTTCATTCGAGTAGGCCCCAGGGGGTTGCCTGTGTGTCTCTTGCACTGCTGGGAAGCTGCGGGTCCAGAGGCTGTGTGTGCACCGTGGCCACTGGGGCCTGAGCACAAAACAGTCATGACCCCACTTGCAAGCAGGACTCCTGCCACCTCTTCGCTGCCTGCCACACCCCCTCGCTGCCTGCACTGTCTTCACTGCTGGCAGGCCTCTGTGTGCACAGGCCAGTCTACGCCAAGGAAACAAGGGGCTTGCTCGCCCCTTGCTAGGAGCTCCTCCCACAGCACCCTGGACCAGGGGACACACGCCCCTGGACCAGCAGCCTGCTAGGAAGCTGCCGCTGAGCCCTGCAGAAAGGCCTGCAGCACTTGGCAGGGAGCCTTCGGCTGTGGACAGCTTTCCCACTGCCAAGCCTTGGAGGAGTTCACGGATGCTGGGGCCTGCAGCGTTTTCCATCGGAGAGCACTGGGTGCCCAAAGCCTCCCCTGTGGCTTCCGAGCCCCTTCCCACCCACAGGCCCTTGGCACCCACTCTGTTGCCAGAGGGAAGTCCTAAGCAGGACTCTCGAGCTTGTGCAGCCAGAGTGCCTCCTGCTTGGAAATGGCCTCAGGAACTCATTTGGAGTGAGGCTGCTCCCATGCTTGTCAGCCAGCAGATGGTGCCATGGCTCCACCAAAAAACTCTCTGCTTTGCCTTCAGCCAAGGCTCGCCCTGCTGAGCTCTCTCTGCCTCAAGCAGAAACTCCAGGGTGCGTCCAGCCTACAGAAAGCAGAGTGCCTTTGCCTGAGCACGGCTATGCTGTGGCAGCACCCTGAAGGCCTCCTAGGGCCTTCTCTGCCCTAACCCAGTCGTGCCGTTCGGCCCATGCGGGGAGCAAAGCTCCCCCTGGGCAGGGCTCAGCCTGTGGCCTGTGTGTGGTTTCAGGGCTGGGAAAGGGCAGACCCTGAAGCTGGGGGCCCTCCTGTGAACGGGGCCTGGTGGGCAGAGCCGGCATTCCCTGGTTGGGATGGAGGAGATCTGGGGCCTTCAAGCTGCATGCACATCCCCTCTCTGGCTGCCCCTCTTGCTTCTTCTCTGCTGCCAAGCCTCTGGCACCGCACGTGCGTCTCATTGGAAGGAGCAGGCTGCTTGCCGTTCTGGGGCAGGGAATCATCCCACACGCCTCGTTTCCTCGAAGGGGCGTGCACACTGACCCAGAGCCTCCAGAGGAGCTGCAGTCTCTCCAGCCACAAAGGCCGGTAGCCGAGTCCATGGCAGCCTGTTGCATGGAGGGCTTCTATGGGAGAGTGCCATGCTTTCCTGGCAGGGGCTCCTTCTCACACTGCTTTCCGTGGGGAAACACTGCGTGTGCCGAGGGTCTCCTGTGTGCACAAAATCTCTCCCCAGTGCCGGAGGTGCAGGGAATCCTCTTTGGACACGGAGCAATGTTCTAGGCAGACCTCCCACGCTGGGAGAGCCAACACTTCCCCAACTGTCCAACTGCCTCAGGAACACACTTCTAGGGAGTGTGGGTCTAACAGGCAGAACGGCCCGAGTGAGGAGCGTGGATGGCAGGCCAAAGCCACTGTGCTGAGCACTCCCCCTGCACGTCCCAGCGGAAGGCTCTGGGCACCAGGCTCAAGCTGGAATGAGCCTGTAGCCTGGCCTCCAGTCCCAGGCTTGCTCTGGGCACTGCTAGTTCGGGACCCATCCCAGGCTCAGCCAGGCCTCCCTAGGGCCCGGGCTGGCCTAGGCCCCTGCCAGCCAGCAGGACCTCGACAGAGCACAGTTCATTCGAGTAGGCCCCAGGGGGTTGCCTGTGTGTCTCTTGCACTGCTGGGAAGCTGCGGGTCCAGAGGCTGTGTGTGCACCGTGGCCACTGGGGCCTGAGCACAAAACAGTCATGACCCCACTTGCAAGCAGGACTCCTGCCACCTCTTCGCTGCCTGCCACACCCCCTCGCTGCCTGCACTGTCTTCACTGCTGGCAGGCCTCTGTGTGCACAGGCCAGTCTACGCCAAGGAAACAAGGGGCTTGCTCGCCCCTTGCTAGGAGCTCCTCCCACAGCACCCTGGACCAGGGGACACACGCCCCTGGACCAGCAGCCTGCTAGGAAGCTGCCGCTGAGCCCTGCAGAAAGGCCTGCAGCACTTGGCAGGGAGCCTTCGGCTGTGGACAGCTTTCCCACTGCCAAGCCTTGGAGGAGTTCACGGATGCTGGGGCCTGCAGCGTTTTCCATCGGAGAGCACTGGGTGCCCAAAGCCTCCCCTGTGGCTTCCGAGCCCCTTCCCACCCACAGGCCCTTGGCACCCACTCTGTTGCCAGAGGGAAGTCCTAAGCAGGACTCTCGAGCTTGTGCAGCCAGAGTGCCTCCTGCTTGGAAATGGCCTCAGGAACTCATTTGGAGTGAGGCTTCTCCCATGCTTGTCAGCCAGCAGATGGTGCCATGGCTCCACCAAAAAACTCTCTGCTTTGCCTTCAGCCAAGGCTCGCCCTTGCTGAGCTCTCTCTGCCTCAAGCAGAAACTCCAGGGTGCGTCCAGCCTACAGAAAGCAGAGTGCCTTTGCCTGAGCACGGCTATGCTGTGGCAGCACCCTGAAGGCCTCCTAGGGCCTTCTCTGCCCTAACCCAGTCGTGCCGTTCGGCCCATGCGGGGAGCAAAGCTCCCCCTGGGCAGGGCTCAGCCTGTGGCCTGTGTGTGGTTTCAGGGCTGGGAAAGGGCAGACCCTGAAGCTGGGGGCCCTCCTGTGAACGGGGCCTGGTGGGCAGAGCCGGCATTCCCTGGTTGGGATGGAGGAGATCTGGGGCCTTCAAGCTGCATGCACATCCCCTCTCTGGCTGCCCCTCTTGCTTCTTCTCTGCTGCCAAGCCTCTGGCACCGCACGTGCGTCTCATTGGAAGGAGCAGGCTGCTTGCCGTTCTGGGGCAGGGAATCATCCCACACGCCTCGTTTCCTCGAAGGGGCGTGCACACTGACCCAGAGCCTCCAGAGGAGCTGCAGTCTCTCCAGCCACAAAGGCCGGTAGCCGAGTCCATGGCAGCCTGTTGCATGGAGGGCTTCTATGGGAGAGTGCCATGCTTTCCTGGCAGGGGCTCCTTCTCACACTGCTTTCCGTGGGGAAACACTGCGTGTGCCGAGGGTCTCCTGTGTGCACAAAATCTCTCCCCAGTGCCGGAGGTGCAGGGAATCCTCTTTGGACACGGAGCAATGTTCTAGGCAGACCTCCCACGCTGGGAGAGCCAACACTTCCCCAACTGTCCAACTGCCTCAGGAACACACTTCTAGGGAGTGTGGGTCTAACAGGCAGAACGGCCCGAGTGAGGAGCGTGGATGGCAGGCCAAAGCCACTGTGCTGAGCACTCCCCCTGCACGTCCCAGCGGAAGGCTCTGGGCACCAGGCTCAAGCTGGAATGAGCCTGTAGCCTGGCCTCCAGTCCCAGGCTTGCTCTGGGCACTGCTAGTTCGGGACCCATCCCAGGCTCAGCCAGGCCTCCCTAGGGCCCGGGCTGGCCTAGGCCCCTGCCAGCCAGCAGGACCTCGACAGAGCACAGTTCATTCGAGTAGGCCCCAGGGGGTTGCCTGTGTGTCTCTTGCACTGCTGGGAAGCTGCGGGTCCAGAGGCTGTGTGTGCACCGTGGCCACTGGGGCCTGAGCACAAAACAGTCATGACCCCACTTGCAAGCAGGACTCCTGCCACCTCTTCGCTGCCTGCCACACCCCCTCGCTGCCTGCACTGTCTTCACTGCTGGCAGGCCTCTGTGTGCACAGGCCAGTCTACGCCAAGGAAACAAGGGGCTTGCTCGCCCCTTGCTAGGAGCTCCTCCCACAGCACCCTGGACCAGGGGACACACGCCCCTGGACCAGCAGCCTGCTAGGAAGCTGCCGCTGAGCCCTGCAGAAAGGCCTGCAGCACTTGGCAGGGAGCCTTCGGCTGTGGACAGCTTTCCCACTGCCAAGCCTTGGAGGAGTTCACGGATGCTGGGGCCTGCAGCGTTTTCCATCGGAGAGCACTGGGTGCCCAAAGCCTCCCCTGTGGCTTCCGAGCCCCTTCCCACCCACAGGCCCTTGGCACCCACTCTGTTGCCAGAGGGAAGTCCTAAGCAGGACTCTCGAGCTTGTGCAGCCAGAGTGCCTCCTGCTTGGAAATGGCCTCAGGAACTCATTTGGAGTGAGGCTGCTCCCATGCTTGTCAGCCAGCAGATGGTGCCATGGCTCCACCAAAAAACTCTCTGCTTTGCCTTCAGCCAAGGCTCGCCCTGCTGAGCTCTCTCTGCCTCAAGCAGAAACTCCAGGGTGCGTCCAGCCTACAGAAAGCAGAGTGCCTTTGCCTGAGCACGGCTATGCTGTGGCAGCACCCTGAAGGCCTCCTAGGGCCTTCTCTGCCCTAACCCAGTCGTGCCGTTCGGCCCATGCGGGGAGCAAAGCTCCCCCTGGGCAGGGCTCAGCCTGTGGCCTGTGTGTGGTTTCAGGGCTGGGAAAGGGCAGACCCTGAAGCTGGGGGCCCTCCTGTGAACGGGGCCTGGTGGGCAGAGCCGGCATTCCCTGGTTGGGATGGAGGAGATCTGGGGCCTTCAAGCTGCATGCACATCCCCTCTCTGGCTGCCCCTCTTGCTTCTTCTCTGCTGCCAAGCCTCTGGCACCGCACGTGCGTCTCATTGGAAGGAGCAGGCTGCTTGCCGTTCTGGGGCAGGGAATCATCCCACACGCCTCGTTTCCTCGAAGGGGCGTGCACACTGACCCAGAGCCTCCAGAGGAGCTGCAGTCTCTCCAGCCACAAAGGCCGGTAGCCGAGTCCATGGCAGCCTGTTGCATGGAGGGCTTCTATGGGAGAGTGCCATGCTTTCCTGGCAGGGGCTCCTTCTCACACTGCTTTCCGTGGGGAAACACTGCGTGTGCCGAGGGTCTCCTGTGTGCACAAAATCTCTCCCCAGTGCCGGAGGTGCAGGGAATCCTCTTTGGACACGGAGCAATGTTCTAGGCAGACCTCCCACGCTGGGAGAGCCAACACTTCCCCAACTGTCCAACTGCCTCAGGAACACACTTCTAGGGAGTGTGGGTCTAACAGGCAGAACGGCCCGAGTGAGGAGCGTGGATGGCAGGCCAAAGCCACTGTGCTGAGCACTCCCCCTGCACGTCCCAGCGGAAGGCTCTGGGCACCAGGCTCAAGCTGGAATGAGCCTGTAGCCTGGCCTCCAGTCCCAGGCTTGCTCTGGGCACTGCTAGTTCGGGACCCATCCCAGGCTCAGCCAGGCCTCCCTAGGGCCCGGGCTGGCCTAGGCCCCTGCCAGCCAGCAGGACCTCGACAGAGCACAGTTCATTCGAGTAGGCCCCAGGGGGTTGCCTGTGTGTCTCTTGCACTGCTGGGAAGCTGCGGGTCCAGAGGCTGTGTGTGCACCGTGGCCACTGGGGCCTGAGCACAAAACAGTCATGACCCCACTTGCAAGCAGGACTCCTGCCACCTCTTCGCTGCCTGCCACACCCCCTCGCTGCCTGCACTGTCTTCACTGCTGGCAGGCCTCTGTGTGCACAGGCCAGTCTACGCCAAGGAAACAAGGGGCTTGCTCGCCCCTTGCTAGGAGCTCCTCCCACAGCACCCTGGACCAGGGGACACACGCCCCTGGACCAGCAGCCTGCTAGGAAGCTGCCGCTGAGCCCTGCAGAAAGGCCTGCAGCACTTGGCAGGGAGCCTTCGGCTGTGGACAGCTTTCCCACTGCCAAGCCTTGGAGGAGTTCACGGATGCTGGGGCCTGCAGCGTTTTCCATCGGAGAGCACTGGGTGCCCAAAGCCTCCCCTGTGGCTTCCGAGCCCCTTCCCACCCACAGGCCCTTGGCACCCACTCTGTTGCCAGAGGGAAGTCCTAAGCAGGACTCTCGAGCTTGTGCAGCCAGAGTGCCTCCTGCTTGGAAATGGCCTCAGGAACTCATTTGGAGTGAGGCTGCTCCCATGCTTGTCAGCCAGCAGATGGTGCCATGGCTCCACCAAAAAACTCTCTGCTTTGCCTTCAGCCAAGGCTCGCCCTGCTGAGCTCTCTCTGCCTCAAGCAGAAACTCCAGGGTGCGTCCAGCCTACAGAAAGCAGAGTGCCTTTGCCTGAGCACGGCTATGCTGTGGCAGCACCCTGAAGGCCTCCTAGGGCCTTCTCTGCCCTAACCCAGTCGTGCCGTTCGGCCCATGCGGGGAGCAAAGCTCCCCCTGGGCAGGGCTCAGCCTGTGGCCTGTGTGTGGTTTCAGGGCTGGGAAAGGGCAGACCCTGAAGCTGGGGGCCCTCCTGTGAACGGGGCCTGGTGGGCAGAGCCGGCATTCCCTGGTTGGGATGGAGGAGATCTGGGGCCTTCAAGCTGCATGCACATCCCCTCTCTGGCTGCCCCTCTTGCTTCTTCTCTGCTGCCAAGCCTCTGGCACCGCACGTGCGTCTCATTGGAAGGAGCAGGCTGCTTGCCGTTCTGGGGCAGGGAATCATCCCACACGCCTCGTTTCCTCGAAGGGGCGTGCACACTGACCCAGAGCCTCCAGAGGAGCTGCAGTCTCTCCAGCCACAAAGGCCGGTAGCCGAGTCCATGGCAGCCTGTTGCATGGAGGGCTTCTATGGGAGAGTGCCATGCTTTCCTGGCAGGGGCTCCTTCTCACACTGCTTTCCGTGGGGAAACACTGCGTGTGCCGAGGGTCTCCTGTGTGCACAAAATCTCTCCCCAGTGCCGGAGGTGCAGGGAATCCTCTTTGGACACGGAGCAATGTTCTAGGCAGACCTCCCACGCTGGGAGAGCCAACACTTCCCCAACTGTCCAACTGCCTCAGGAACACACTTCTAGGGAGTGTGGGTCTAACAGGCAGAACGGCCCGAGTGAGGAGCGTGGATGGCAGGCCAAAGCCACTGTGCTGAGCACTCCCCCTGCACGTCCCAGCGGAAGGCTCTGGGCACCAGGCTCAAGCTGGAATGAGCCTGTAGCCTGGCCTCCAGTCCCAGGCTTGCTCTGGGCACTGCTAGTTCGGGACCCATCCCAGGCTCAGCCAGGCCTCCCTAGGGCCCGGGCTGGCCTAGGCCCCTGCCAGCCAGCAGGACCTCGACAGAGCACAGTTCATTCGAGTAGGCCCCAGGGGGTTGCCTGTGTGTCTCTTGCACTGCTGGGAAGCTGCGGGTCCAGAGGCTGTGTGTGCACCGTGGCCACTGGGGCCTGAGCACAAAACAGTCATGACCCCACTTGCAAGCAGGACTCCTGCCACCTCTTCGCTGCCTGCCACACCCCCTCGCTGCCTGCACTGTCTTCACTGCTGGCAGGCCTCTGTGTGCACAGGCCAGTCTACGCCAAGGAAACAAGGGGCTTGCTCGCCCCTTGCTAGGAGCTCCTCCCACAGCACCCTGGACCAGGGGACACACGCCCCTGGACCAGCAGCCTGCTAGGAAGCTGCCGCTGAGCCCTGCAGAAAGGCCTGCAGCACTTGGCAGGGAGCCTTCGGCTGTGGACAGCTTTCCCACTGCCAAGCCTTGGAGGAGTTCACGGATGCTGGGGCCTGCAGCGTTTTCCATCGGAGAGCACTGGGTGCCCAAAGCCTCCCCTGTGGCTTCCGAGCCCCTTCCCACCCACAGGCCCTTGGCACCCACTCTGTTGCCAGAGGGAAGTCCTAAGCAGGACTCTCGAGCTTGTGCAGCCAGAGTGCCTCCTGCTTGGAAATGGCCTCAGGAACTCATTTGGAGTGAGGCTGCTCCCATGCTTGTCAGCCAGCAGATGGTGCCATGGCTCCACCAAAAAACTCTCTGCTTTGCCTTCAGCCAAGGCTCGCCCTGCTGAGCTCTCTCTGCCTCAAGCAGAAACTCCAGGGTGCGTCCAGCCTACAGAAAGCAGAGTGCCTTTGCCTGAGCACGGCTATGCTGTGGCAGCACCCTGAAGGCCTCCTAGGGCCTTCTCTGCCCTAACCCAGTCGTGCCGTTCGGCCCATGCGGGGAGCAAAGCTCCCCCTGGGCAGGGCTCAGCCTGTGGCCTGTGTGTGGTTTCAGGGCTGGGAAAGGGCAGACCCTGAAGCTGGGGGCCCTCCTGTGAACGGGGCCTGGTGGGCAGAGCCGGCATTCCCTGGTTGGGATGGAGGAGATCTGGGGCCTTCAAGCTGCATGCACATCCCCTCTCTGGCTGCCCCTCTTGCTTCTTCTCTGCTGCCAAGCCTCTGGCACCGCACGTGCGTCTCATTGGAAGGAGCAGGCTGCTTGCCGTTCTGGGGCAGGGAATCATCCCACACGCCTCGTTTCCTCGAAGGGGCGTGCACACTGACCCAGAGCCTCCAGAGGAGCTGCAGTCTCTCCAGCCACAAAGGCCGGTAGCCGAGTCCATGGCAGCCTGTTGCATGGAGGGCTTCTATGGGAGAGTGCCATGCTTTCCTGGCAGGGGCTCCTTCTCACACTGCTTTCCGTGGGGAAACACTGCGTGTGCCGAGGGTCTCCTGTGTGCACAAAATCTCTCCCCAGTGCCGGAGGTGCAGGGAATCCTCTTTGGACACGGAGCAATGTTCTAGGCAGACCTCCCACGCTGGGAGAGCCAACACTTCCCCAACTGTCCAACTGCCTCAGGAACACACTTCTAGGGAGTGTGGGTCTAACAGGCAGAACGGCCCGAGTGAGGAGCGTGGATGGCAGGCCAAAGCCACTGTGCTGAGCACTCCCCCTGCACGTCCCAGCGGAAGGCTCTGGGCACCAGGCTCAAGCTGGAATGAGCCTGTAGCCTGGCCTCCAGTCCCAGGCTTGCTCTGGGCACTGCTAGTTCGGGACCCATCCCAGGCTCAGCCAGGCCTCCCTAGGGCCCGGGCTGGCCTAGGCCCCTGCCAGCCAGCAGGACCTCGACAGAGCACAGTTCATTCGAGTAGGCCCCAGGGGGTTGCCTGTGTGTCTCTTGCACTGCTGGGAAGCTGCGGGTCCAGAGGCTGTGTGTGCACCGTGGCCACTGGGGCCTGAGCACAAAACAGTCATGACCCCACTTGCAAGCAGGACTCCTGCCACCTCTTCGCTGCCTGCCACACCCCCTCGCTGCCTGCACTGTCTTCACTGCTGGCAGGCCTCTGTGTGCACAGGCCAGTCTACGCCAAGGAAACAAGGGGCTTGCTCGCCCCTTGCTAGGAGCTCCTCCCACAGCACCCTGGACCAGGGGACACACGCCCCTGGACCAGCAGCCTGCTAGGAAGCTGCCGCTGAGCCCTGCAGAAAGGCCTGCAGCACTTGGCAGGGAGCCTTCGGCTGTGGACAGCTTTCCCACTGCCAAGCCTTGGAGGAGTTCACGGATGCTGGGGCCTGCAGCGTTTTCCATCGGAGAGCACTGGGTGCCCAAAGCCTCCCCTGTGGCTTCCGAGCCCCTTCCCACCCACAGGCCCTTGGCACCCACTCTGTTGCCAGAGGGAAGTCCTAAGCAGGACTCTCGAGCTTGTGCAGCCAGAGTGCCTCCTGCTTGGAAATGGCCTCAGGAACTCATTTGGAGTGAGGCTGCTCCCATGCTTGTCAGCCAGCAGATGGTGCCATGGCTCCACCAAAAAACTCTCTGCTTTGCCTTCAGCCAAGGCTCGCCCTGCTGAGCTCTCTCTGCCTCAAGCAGAAACTCCAGGGTGCGTCCAGCCTACAGAAAGCAGAGTGCCTTTGCCTGAGCACGGCTATGCTGTGGCAGCACCCTGAAGGCCTCCTAGGGCCTTCTCTGCCCTAACCCAGTCGTGCCGTTCGGCCCATGCGGGGAGCAAAGCTCCCCCTGGGCAGGGCTCAGCCTGTGGCCTGTGTGTGGTTTCAGGGCTGGGAAAGGGCAGACCCTGAAGCTGGGGGCCCTCCTGTGAACGGGGCCTGGTGGGCAGAGCCGGCATTCCCTGGTTGGGATGGAGGAGATCTGGGGCCTTCAAGCTGCATGCACATCCCCTCTCTGGCTGCCCCTCTTGCTTCTTCTCTGCTGCCAAGCCTCTGGCACCGCACGTGCGTCTCATTGGAAGGAGCAGGCTGCTTGCCGTTCTGGGGCAGGGAATCATCCCACACGCCTCGTTTCCTCGAAGGGGCGTGCACACTGACCCAGAGCCTCCAGAGGAGCTGCAGTCTCTCCAGCCACAAAGGCCGGTAGCCGAGTCCATGGCAGCCTGTTGCATGGAGGGCTTCTATGGGAGAGTGCCATGCTTTCCTGGCAGGGGCTCCTTCTCACACTGCTTTCCGTGGGGAAACACTGCGTGTGCCGAGGGTCTCCTGTGTGCACAAAATCTCTCCCCAGTGCCGGAGGTGCAGGGAATCCTCTTTGGACACGGAGCAATGTTCTAGGCAGACCTCCCACGCTGGGAGAGCCAACACTTCCCCAACTGTCCAACTGCCTCAGGAACACACTTCTAGGGAGTGTGGGTCTAACAGGCAGAACGGCCCGAGTGAGGAGCGTGGATGGCAGGCCAAAGCCACTGTGCTGAGCACTCCCCCTGCACGTCCCAGCGGAAGGCTCTGGGCACCAGGCTCAAGCTGGAATGAGCCTGTAGCCTGGCCTCCAGTCCCAGGCTTGCTCTGGGCACTGCTAGTTCGGGACCCATCCCAGGCTCAGCCAGGCCTCCCTAGGGCCCGGGCTGGCCTAGGCCCCTGCCAGCCAGCAGGACCTCGACAGAGCACAGTTCATTCGAGTAGGCCCCAGGGGGTTGCCTGTGTGTCTCTTGCACTGCTGGGAAGCTGCGGGTCCAGAGGCTGTGTGTGCACCGTGGCCACTGGGGCCTGAGCACAAAACAGTCATGACCCCACTTGCAAGCAGGACTCCTGCCACCTCTTCGCTGCCTGCCACACCCCCTCGCTGCCTGCACTGTCTTCACTGCTGGCAGGCCTCTGTGTGCACAGGCCAGTCTACGCCAAGGAAACAAGGGGCTTGCTCGCCCCTTGCTAGGAGCTCCTCCCACAGCACCCTGGACCAGGGGACACACGCCCCTGGACCAGCAGCCTGCTAGGAAGCTGCCGCTGAGCCCTGCAGAAAGGCCTGCAGCACTTGGCAGGGAGCCTTCGGCTGTGGACAGCTTTCCCACTGCCAAGCCTTGGAGGAGTTCACGGATGCTGGGGCCTGCAGCGTTTTCCATCGGAGAGCACTGGGTGCCCAAAGCCTCCCCTGTGGCTTCCGAGCCCCTTCCCACCCACAGGCCCTTGGCACCCACTCTGTTGCCAGAGGGAAGTCCTAAGCAGGACTCTCGAGCTTGTGCAGCCAGAGTGCCTCCTGCTTGGAAATGGCCTCAGGAACTCATTTGGAGTGAGGCTGCTCCCATGCTTGTCAGCCAGCAGATGGTGCCATGGCTCCACCAAAAAACTCTCTGCTTTGCCTTCAGCCAAGGCTCGCCCTGCTGAGCTCTCTCTGCCTCAAGCAGAAACTCCAGGGTGCGTCCAGCCTACAGAAAGCAGAGTGCCTTTGCCTGAGCACGGCTATGCTGTGGCAGCACCCTGAAGGCCTCCTAGGGCCTTCTCTGCCCTAACCCAGTCGTGCCGTTCGGCCCATGCGGGGAGCAAAGCTCCCCCTGGGCAGGGCTCAGCCTGTGGCCTGTGTGTGGTTTCAGGGCTGGGAAAGGGCAGACCCTGAAGCTGGGGGCCCTCCTGTGAACGGGGCCTGGTGGGCAGAGCCGGCATTCCCTGGTTGGGATGGAGGAGATCTGGGGCCTTCAAGCTGCATGCACATCCCCTCTCTGGCTGCCCCTCTTGCTTCTTCTCTGCTGCCAAGCCTCTGGCACCGCACGTGCGTCTCATTGGAAGGAGCAGGCTGCTTGCCGTTCTGGGGCAGGGAATCATCCCACACGCCTCGTTTCCTCGAAGGGGCGTGCACACTGACCCAGAGCCTCCAGAGGAGCTGCAGTCTCTCCAGCCACAAAGGCCGGTAGCCGAGTCCATGGCAGCCTGTTGCATGGAGGGCTTCTATGGGAGAGTGCCATGCTTTCCTGGCAGGGGCTCCTTCTCACACTGCTTTCCGTGGGGAAACACTGCGTGTGCCGAGGGTCTCCTGTGTGCACAAAATCTCTCCCCAGTGCCGGAGGTGCAGGGAATCCTCTTTGGACACGGAGCAATGTTCTAGGCAGACCTCCCACGCTGGGAGAGCCAACACTTCCCCAACTGTCCAACTGCCTCAGGAACACACTTCTAGGGAGTGTGGGTCTAACAGGCAGAACGGCCCGAGTGAGGAGCGTGGATGGCAGGCCAAAGCCACTGTGCTGAGCACTCCCCCTGCACGTCCCAGCGGAAGGCTCTGGGCACCAGGCTCAAGCTGGAATGAGCCTGTAGCCTGGCCTCCAGTCCCAGGCTTGCTCTGGGCACTGCTAGTTCGGGACCCATCCCAGGCTCAGCCAGGCCTCCCTAGGGCCCGGGCTGGCCTAGGCCCCTGCCAGCCAGCAGGACCTCGACAGAGCACAGTTCATTCGAGTAGGCCCCAGGGGGTTGCCTGTGTGTCTCTTGCACTGCTGGGAAGCTGCGGGTCCAGAGGCTGTGTGTGCACCGTGGCCACTGGGGCCTGAGCACAAAACAGTCATGACCCCACTTGCAAGCAGGACTCCTGCCACCTCTTCGCTGCCTGCCACACCCCCTCGCTGCCTGCACTGTCTTCACTGCTGGCAGGCCTCTGTGTGCACAGGCCAGTCTACGCCAAGGAAACAAGGGGCTTGCTCGCCCCTTGCTAGGAGCTCCTCCCACAGCACCCTGGACCAGGGGACACACGCCCCTGGACCAGCAGCCTGCTAGGAAGCTGCCGCTGAGCCCTGCAGAAAGGCCTGCAGCACTTGGCAGGGAGCCTTCGGCTGTGGACAGCTTTCCCACTGCCAAGCCTTGGAGGAGTTCACGGATGCTGGGGCCTGCAGCGTTTTCCATCGGAGAGCACTGGGTGCCCAAAGCCTCCCCTGTGGCTTCCGAGCCCCTTCCCACCCACAGGCCCTTGGCACCCACTCTGTTGCCAGAGGGAAGTCCTAAGCAGGACTCTCGAGCTTGTGCAGCCAGAGTGCCTCCTGCTTGGAAATGGCCTCAGGAACTCATTTGGAGTGAGGCTGCTCCCATGCTTGTCAGCCAGCAGATGGTGCCATGGCTCCACCAAAAAACTCTCTGCTTTGCCTTCAGCCAAGGCTCGCCCTGCTGAGCTCTCTCTGCCTCAAGCAGAAACTCCAGGGTGCGTCCAGCCTACAGAAAGCAGAGTGCCTTTGCCTGAGCACGGCTATGCTGTGGCAGCACCCTGAAGGCCTCCTAGGGCCTTCTCTGCCCTAACCCAGTCGTGCCGTTCGGCCCATGCGGGGAGCAAAGCTCCCCCTGGGCAGGGCTCAGCCTGTGGCCTGTGTGTGGTTTCAGGGCTGGGAAAGGGCAGACCCTGAAGCTGGGGGCCCTCCTGTGAACGGGGCCTGGTGGGCAGAGCCGGCATTCCCTGGTTGGGATGGAGGAGATCTGGGGCCTTCAAGCTGCATGCACATCCCCTCTCTGGCTGCCCCTCTTGCTTCTTCTCTGCTGCCAAGCCTCTGGCACCGCACGTGCGTCTCATTGGAAGGAGCAGGCTGCTTGCCGTTCTGGGGCAGGGAATCATCCCACACGCCTCGTTTCCTCGAAGGGGCGTGCACACTGACCCAGAGCCTCCAGAGGAGCTGCAGTCTCTCCAGCCACAAAGGCCGGTAGCCGAGTCCATGGCAGCCTGTTGCATGGAGGGCTTCTATGGGAGAGTGCCATGCTTTCCTGGCAGGGGCTCCTTCTCACACTGCTTTCCGTGGGGAAACACTGCGTGTGCCGAGGGTCTCCTGTGTGCACAAAATCTCTCCCCAGTGCCGGAGGTGCAGGGAATCCTCTTTGGACACGGAGCAATGTTCTAGGCAGACCTCCCACGCTGGGAGAGCCAACACTTCCCCAACTGTCCAACTGCCTCAGGAACACACTTCTAGGGAGTGTGGGTCTAACAGGCAGAACGGCCCGAGTGAGGAGCGTGGATGGCAGGCCAAAGCCACTGTGCTGAGCACTCCCCCTGCACGTCCCAGCGGAAGGCTCTGGGCACCAGGCTCAAGCTGGAATGAGCCTGTAGCCTGGCCTCCAGTCCCAGGCTTGCTCTGGGCACTGCTAGTTCGGGACCCATCCCAGGCTCAGCCAGGCCTCCCTAGGGCCCGGGCTGGCCTAGGCCCCTGCCAGCCAGCAGGACCTCGACAGAGCACAGTTCATTCGAGTAGGCCCCAGGGGGTTGCCTGTGTGTCTCTTGCACTGCTGGGAAGCTGCGGGTCCAGAGGCTGTGTGTGCACCGTGGCCACTGGGGCCTGAGCACAAAACAGTCATGACCCCACTTGCAAGCAGGACTCCTGCCACCTCTTCGCTGCCTGCCACACCCCCTCGCTGCCTGCACTGTCTTCACTGCTGGCAGGCCTCTGTGTGCACAGGCCAGTCTACGCCAAGGAAACAAGGGGCTTGCTCGCCCCTTGCTAGGAGCTCCTCCCACAGCACCCTGGACCAGGGGACACACGCCCCTGGACCAGCAGCCTGCTAGGAAGCTGCCGCTGAGCCCTGCAGAAAGGCCTGCAGCACTTGGCAGGGAGCCTTCGGCTGTGGACAGCTTTCCCACTGCCAAGCCTTGGAGGAGTTCACGGATGCTGGGGCCTGCAGCGTTTTCCATCGGAGAGCACTGGGTGCCCAAAGCCTCCCCTGTGGCTTCCGAGCCCCTTCCCACCCACAGGCCCTTGGCACCCACTCTGTTGCCAGAGGGAAGTCCTAAGCAGGACTCTCGAGCTTGTGCAGCCAGAGTGCCTCCTGCTTGGAAATGGCCTCAGGAACTCATTTGGAGTGAGGCTGCTCCCATGCTTGTCAGCCAGCAGATGGTGCCATGGCTCCACCAAAAAACTCTCTGCTTTGCCTTCAGCCAAGGCTCGCCCTGCTGAGCTCTCTCTGCCTCAAGCAGAAACTCCAGGGTGCGTCCAGCCTACAGAAAGCAGAGTGCCTTTGCCTGAGCACGGCTATGCTGTGGCAGCACCCTGAAGGCCTCCTAGGGCCTTCTCTGCCCTAACCCAGTCGTGCCGTTCGGCCCATGCGGGGAGCAAAGCTCCCCCTGGGCAGGGCTCAGCCTGTGGCCTGTGTGTGGTTTCAGGGCTGGGAAAGGGCAGACCCTGAAGCTGGGGGCCCTCCTGTGAACGGGGCCTGGTGGGCAGAGCCGGCATTCCCTGGTTGGGATGGAGGAGATCTGGGGCCTTCAAGCTGCATGCACATCCCCTCTCTGGCTGCCCCTCTTGCTTCTTCTCTGCTGCCAAGCCTCTGGCACCGCACGTGCGTCTCATTGGAAGGAGCAGGCTGCTTGCCGTTCTGGGGCAGGGAATCATCCCACACGCCTCGTTTCCTCGAAGGGGCGTGCACACTGACCCAGAGCCTCCAGAGGAGCTGCAGTCTCTCCAGCCACAAAGGCCGGTAGCCGAGTCCATGGCAGCCTGTTGCATGGAGGGCTTCTATGGGAGAGTGCCATGCTTTCCTGGCAGGGGCTCCTTCTCACACTGCTTTCCGTGGGGAAACACTGCGTGTGCCGAGGGTCTCCTGTGTGCACAAAATCTCTCCCCAGTGCCGGAGGTGCAGGGAATCCTCTTTGGACACGGAGCAATGTTCTAGGCAGACCTCCCACGCTGGGAGAGCCAACACTTCCCCAACTGTCCAACTGCCTCAGGAACACACTTCTAGGGAGTGTGGGTCTAACAGGCAGAACGGCCCGAGTGAGGAGCGTGGATGGCAGGCCAAAGCCACTGTGCTGAGCACTCCCCCTGCACGTCCCAGCGGAAGGCTCTGGGCACCAGGCTCAAGCTGGAATGAGCCTGTAGCCTGGCCTCCAGTCCCAGGCTTGCTCTGGGCACTGCTAGTTCGGGACCCATCCCAGGCTCAGCCAGGCCTCCCTAGGGCCCGGGCTGGCCTAGGCCCCTGCCAGCCAGCAGGACCTCGACAGAGCACAGTTCATTCGAGTAGGCCCCAGGGGGTTGCCTGTGTGTCTCTTGCACTGCTGGGAAGCTGCGGGTCCAGAGGCTGTGTGTGCACCGTGGCCACTGGGGCCTGAGCACAAAACAGTCATGACCCCACTTGCAAGCAGGACTCCTGCCACCTCTTCGCTGCCTGCCACACCCCCTCGCTGCCTGCACTGTCTTCACTGCTGGCAGGCCTCTGTGTGCACAGGCCAGTCTACGCCAAGGAAACAAGGGGCTTGCTCGCCCCTTGCTAGGAGCTCCTCCCACAGCACCCTGGACCAGGGGACACACGCCCCTGGACCAGCAGCCTGCTAGGAAGCTGCCGCTGAGCCCTGCAGAAAGGCCTGCAGCACTTGGCAGGGAGCCTTCGGCTGTGGACAGCTTTCCCACTGCCAAGCCTTGGAGGAGTTCACGGATGCTGGGGCCTGCAGCGTTTTCCATCGGAGAGCACTGGGTGCCCAAAGCCTCCCCTGTGGCTTCCGAGCCCCTTCCCACCCACAGGCCCTTGGCACCCACTCTGTTGCCAGAGGGAAGTCCTAAGCAGGACTCTCGAGCTTGTGCAGCCAGAGTGCCTCCTGCTTGGAAATGGCCTCAGGAACTCATTTGGAGTGAGGCTGCTCCCATGCTTGTCAGCCAGCAGATGGTGCCATGGCTCCACCAAAAAACTCTCTGCTTTGCCTTCAGCCAAGGCTCGCCCTGCTGAGCTCTCTCTGCCTCAAGCAGAAACTCCAGGGTGCGTCCAGCCTACAGAAAGCAGAGTGCCTTTGCCTGAGCACGGCTATGCTGTGGCAGCACCCTGAAGGCCTCCTAGGGCCTTCTCTGCCCTAACCCAGTCGTGCCGTTCGGCCCATGCGGGGAGCAAAGCTCCCCCTGGGCAGGGCTCAGCCTGTGGCCTGTGTGTGGTTTCAGGGCTGGGAAAGGGCAGACCCTGAAGCTGGGGGCCCTCCTGTGAACGGGGCCTGGTGGGCAGAGCCGGCATTCCCTGGTTGGGATGGAGGAGATCTGGGGCCTTCAAGCTGCATGCACATCCCCTCTCTGGCTGCCCCTCTTGCTTCTTCTCTGCTGCCAAGCCTCTGGCACCGCACGTGCGTCTCATTGGAAGGAGCAGGCTGCTTGCCGTTCTGGGGCAGGGAATCATCCCACACGCCTCGTTTCCTCGAAGGGGCGTGCACACTGACCCAGAGCCTCCAGAGGAGCTGCAGTCTCTCCAGCCACAAAGGCCGGTAGCCGAGTCCATGGCAGCCTGTTGCATGGAGGGCTTCTATGGGAGAGTGCCATGCTTTCCTGGCAGGGGCTCCTTCTCACACTGCTTTCCGTGGGGAAACACTGCGTGTGCCGAGGGTCTCCTGTGTGCACAAAATCTCTCCCCAGTGCCGGAGGTGCAGGGAATCCTCTTTGGACACGGAGCAATGTTCTAGGCAGACCTCCCACGCTGGGAGAGCCAACACTTCCCCAACTGTCCAACTGCCTCAGGAACACACTTCTAGGGAGTGTGGGTCTAACAGGCAGAACGGCCCGAGTGAGGAGCGTGGATGGCAGGCCAAAGCCACTGTGCTGAGCACTCCCCCTGCACGTCCCAGCGGAAGGCTCTGGGCACCAGGCTCAAGCTGGAATGAGCCTGTAGCCTGGCCTCCAGTCCCAGGCTTGCTCTGGGCACTGCTAGTTCGGGACCCATCCCAGGCTCAGCCAGGCCTCCCTAGGGCCCGGGCTGGCCTAGGCCCCTGCCAGCCAGCAGGACCTCGACAGAGCACAGTTCATTCGAGTAGGCCCCAGGGGGTTGCCTGTGTGTCTCTTGCACTGCTGGGAAGCTGCGGGTCCAGAGGCTGTGTGTGCACCGTGGCCACTGGGGCCTGAGCACAAAACAGTCATGACCCCACTTGCAAGCAGGACTCCTGCCACCTCTTCGCTGCCTGCCACACCCCCTCGCTGCCTGCACTGTCTTCACTGCTGGCAGGCCTCTGTGTGCACAGGCCAGTCTACGCCAAGGAAACAAGGGGCTTGCTCGCCCCTTGCTAGGAGCTCCTCCCACAGCACCCTGGACCAGGGGACACACGCCCCTGGACCAGCAGCCTGCTAGGAAGCTGCCGCTGAGCCCTGCAGAAAGGCCTGCAGCACTTGGCAGGGAGCCTTCGGCTGTGGACAGCTTTCCCACTGCCAAGCCTTGGAGGAGTTCACGGATGCTGGGGCCTGCAGCGTTTTCCATCGGAGAGCACTGGGTGCCCAAAGCCTCCCCTGTGGCTTCCGAGCCCCTTCCCACCCACAGGCCCTTGGCACCCACTCTGTTGCCAGAGGGAAGTCCTAAGCAGGACTCTCGAGCTTGTGCAGCCAGAGTGCCTCCTGCTTGGAAATGGCCTCAGGAACTCATTTGGAGTGAGGCTGCTCCCATGCTTGTCAGCCAGCAGATGGTGCCATGGCTCCACCAAAAAACTCTCTGCTTTGCCTTCAGCCAAGGCTCGCCCTGCTGAGCTCTCTCTGCCTCAAGCAGAAACTCCAGGGTGCGTCCAGCCTACAGAAAGCAGAGTGCCTTTGCCTGAGCACGGCTATGCTGTGGCAGCACCCTGAAGGCCTCCTAGGGCCTTCTCTGCCCTAACCCAGTCGTGCCGTTCGGCCCATGCGGGGAGCAAAGCTCCCCCTGGGCAGGGCTCAGCCTGTGGCCTGTGTGTGGTTTCAGGGCTGGGAAAGGGCAGACCCTGAAGCTGGGGGCCCTCCTGTGAACGGGGCCTGGTGGGCAGAGCCGGCATTCCCTGGTTGGGATGGAGGAGATCTGGGGCCTTCAAGCTGCATGCACATCCCCTCTCTGGCTGCCCCTCTTGCTTCTTCTCTGCTGCCAAGCCTCTGGCACCGCACGTGCGTCTCATTGGAAGGAGCAGGCTGCTTGCCGTTCTGGGGCAGGGAATCATCCCACACGCCTCGTTTCCTCGAAGGGGCGTGCACACTGACCCAGAGCCTCCAGAGGAGCTGCAGTCTCTCCAGCCACAAAGGCCGGTAGCCGAGTCCATGGCAGCCTGTTGCATGGAGGGCTTCTATGGGAGAGTGCCATGCTTTCCTGGCAGGGGCTCCTTCTCACACTGCTTTCCGTGGGGAAACACTGCGTGTGCCGAGGGTCTCCTGTGTGCACAAAATCTCTCCCCAGTGCCGGAGGTGCAGGGAATCCTCTTTGGACACGGAGCAATGTTCTAGGCAGACCTCCCACGCTGGGAGAGCCAACACTTCCCCAACTGTCCAACTGCCTCAGGAACACACTTCTAGGGAGTGTGGGTCTAACAGGCAGAACGGCCCGAGTGAGGAGCGTGGATGGCAGGCCAAAGCCACTGTGCTGAGCACTCCCCCTGCACGTCCCAGCGGAAGGCTCTGGGCACCAGGCTCAAGCTGGAATGAGCCTGTAGCCTGGCCTCCAGTCCCAGGCTTGCTCTGGGCACTGCTAGTTCGGGACCCATCCCAGGCTCAGCCAGGCCTCCCTAGGGCCCGGGCTGGCCTAGGCCCCTGCCAGCCAGCAGGACCTCGACAGAGCACAGTTCATTCGAGTAGGCCCCAGGGGGTTGCCTGTGTGTCTCTTGCACTGCTGGGAAGCTGCGGGTCCAGAGGCTGTGTGTGCACCGTGGCCACTGGGGCCTGAGCACAAAACAGTCATGACCCCACTTGCAAGCAGGACTCCTGCCACCTCTTCGCTGCCTGCCACACCCCCTCGCTGCCTGCACTGTCTTCACTGCTGGCAGGCCTCTGTGTGCACAGGCCAGTCTACGCCAAGGAAACAAGGGGCTTGCTCGCCCCTTGCTAGGAGCTCCTCCCACAGCACCCTGGACCAGGGGACACACGCCCCTGGACCAGCAGCCTGCTAGGAAGCTGCCGCTGAGCCCTGCAGAAAGGCCTGCAGCACTTGGCAGGGAGCCTTCGGCTGTGGACAGCTTTCCCACTGCCAAGCCTTGGAGGAGTTCACGGATGCTGGGGCCTGCAGCGTTTTCCATCGGAGAGCACTGGGTGCCCAAAGCCTCCCCTGTGGCTTCCGAGCCCCTTCCCACCCACAGGCCCTTGGCACCCACTCTGTTGCCAGAGGGAAGTCCTAAGCAGGACTCTCGAGCTTGTGCAGCCAGAGTGCCTCCTGCTTGGAAATGGCCTCAGGAACTCATTTGGAGTGAGGCTGCTCCCATGCTTGTCAGCCAGCAGATGGTGCCATGGCTCCACCAAAAAACTCTCTGCTTTGCCTTCAGCCAAGGCTCGCCCTGCTGAGCTCTCTCTGCCTCAAGCAGAAACTCCAGGGTGCGTCCAGCCTACAGAAAGCAGAGTGCCTTTGCCTGAGCACGGCTATGCTGTGGCAGCACCCTGAAGGCCTCCTAGGGCCTTCTCTGCCCTAACCCAGTCGTGCCGTTCGGCCCATGCGGGGAGCAAAGCTCCCCCTGGGCAGGGCTCAGCCTGTGGCCTGTGTGTGGTTTCAGGGCTGGGAAAGGGCAGACCCTGAAGCTGGGGGCCCTCCTGTGAACGGGGCCTGGTGGGCAGAGCCGGCATTCCCTGGTTGGGATGGAGGAGATCTGGGGCCTTCAAGCTGCATGCACATCCCCTCTCTGGCTGCCCCTCTTGCTTCTTCTCTGCTGCCAAGCCTCTGGCACCGCACGTGCGTCTCATTGGAAGGAGCAGGCTGCTTGCCGTTCTGGGGCAGGGAATCATCCCACACGCCTCGTTTCCTCGAAGGGGCGTGCACACTGACCCAGAGCCTCCAGAGGAGCTGCAGTCTCTCCAGCCACAAAGGCCGGTAGCCGAGTCCATGGCAGCCTGTTGCATGGAGGGCTTCTATGGGAGAGTGCCATGCTTTCCTGGCAGGGGCTCCTTCTCACACTGCTTTCCGTGGGGAAACACTGCGTGTGCCGAGGGTCTCCTGTGTGCACAAAATCTCTCCCCAGTGCCGGAGGTGCAGGGAATCCTCTTTGGACACAGAGCAATGTTCTAGGCAGACCTCCCACGCTGGGAGAGCCAACACTTCCCCAACTGTCCAACTGCCTCAGGAACACACTTCTAGGGAGTGTGGGTCTAACAGGCAGAACGGCCCGAGTGAGGAGCGTGGATGGCAGGCCAAAGCCACTGTGCTGAGCACTCCCCCTGCACGTCCCAGCGGAAGGCTCTGGGCACCAGGCTCAAGCTGGAATGAGCCTGTAGCCTGGCCTCCAGTCCCAGGCTTGCTCTGGGCACTGCTAGTTCGGGACCCATCCCAGGCTCAGCCAGGCCTCCCTAGGGCCCGGGCTGGCCTAGGCCCCTGCCAGCCAGCAGGACCTCGACAGAGCACAGTTCATTCGAGTAGGCCCCAGGGGGTTGCCTGTGTGTCTCTTGCACTGCTGGGAAGCTGCGGGTCCAGAGGCTGTGTGTGCACCGTGGCCACTGGGGCCTGAGCACAAAACAGTCATGACCCCACTTGCAAGCAGGACTCCTGCCACCTCTTCGCTGCCTGCCACACCCCCTCGCTGCCTGCACTGTCTTCACTGCTGGCAGGCCTCTGTGTGCACAGGCCAGTCTACGCCAAGGAAACAAGGGGCTTGCTCGCCCCTTGCTAGGAGCTCCTCCCACAGCACCCTGGACCAGGGGACACACGCCCCTGGACCAGCAGCCTGCTAGGAAGCTGCCGCTGAGCCCTGCAGAAAGGCCTGCAGCACTTGGCAGGGAGCCTTCGGCTGTGGACAGCTTTCCCACTGCCAAGCCTTGGAGGAGTTCACGGATGCTGGGGCCTGCAGCGTTTTCCATCGGAGAGCACTGGGTGCCCAAAGCCTCCCCTGTGGCTTCCGAGCCCCTTCCCACCCACAGGCCCTTGGCACCCACTCTGTTGCCAGAGGGAAGTCCTAAGCAGGACTCTCGAGCTTGTGCAGCCAGAGTGCCTCCTGCTTGGAAATGGCCTCAGGAACTCATTTGGAGTGAGGCTGCTCCCATGCTTGTCAGCCAGCAGATGGTGCCATGGCTCCACCAAAAAACTCTCTGCTTTGCCTTCAGCCAAGGCTCGCCCTGCTGAGCTCTCTCTGCCTCAAGCAGAAACTCCAGGGTGCGTCCAGCCTACAGAAAGCAGAGTGCCTTTGCCTGAGCACGGCTATGCTGTGGCAGCACCCTGAAGGCCTCCTAGGGCCTTCTCTGCCCTAACCCAGTCGTGCCGTTCGGCCCATGCGGGGAGCAAAGCTCCCCCTGGGCAGGGCTCAGCCTGTGGCCTGTGTGTGGTTTCAGGGCTGGGAAAGGGCAGACCCTGAAGCTGGGGGCCCTCCTGTGAACGGGGCCTGGTGGGCAGAGCCGGCATTCCCTGGTTGGGATGGAGGAGATCTGGGGCCTTCAAGCTGCATGCACATCCCCTCTCTGGCTGCCCCTCTTGCTTCTTCTCTGCTGCCAAGCCTCTGGCACCGCACGTGCGTCTCATTGGAAGGAGCAGGCTGCTTGCCGTTCTGGGGCAGGGAATCATCCCACACGCCTCGTTTCCTCGAAGGGGCGTGCACACTGACCCAGAGCCTCCAGAGGAGCTGCAGTCTCTCCAGCCACAAAGGCCGGTAGCCGAGTCCATGGCAGCCTGTTGCATGGAGGGCTTCTATGGGAGAGTGCCATGCTTTCCTGGCAGGGGCTCCTTCTCACACTGCTTTCCGTGGGGAAACACTGTGTGTGCCGAGGGTCTCCTGTGTGCACAAAATCTCTCCCCAGTGCCGGAGGTGCAGGGAATCCTCTTTGGACACGGAGCAATGTTCTAGGCAGACCTCCCACGCTGGGAGAGCCAACACTTCCCCAACTGTCCAACTGCCTCAGGAACACACTTCTAGGGAGTGTGGGTCTAACAGGCAGAACGGCCCGAGTGAGGAGCGTGGATGGCAGGCCAAAGCCACTGTGCTGAGCACTCCCCCTGCACGTCCCAGCGGAAGGCTCTGGGCACCAGGCTCAAGCTGGAATGAGCCTGTAGCCTGGCCTCCAGTCCCAGGCTTGCTCTGGGCACTGCTAGTTCGGGACCCATCCCAGGCTCAGCCAGGCCTCCCTAGGGCCCGGGCTGGCCTAGGCCCCTGCCAGCCAGCAGGACCTCGACAGAGCACAGTTCATTCGAGTAGGCCCCAGGGGGTTGCCTGTGTGTCTCTTGCACTGCTGGGAAGCTGCGGGTCCAGAGGCTGTGTGTGCACCGTGGCCACTGGGGCCTGAGCACAAAACAGTCATGACCCCACTTGCAAGCAGGACTCCTGCCACCTCTTCGCTGCCTGCCACACCCCCTCGCTGCCTGCACTGTCTTCACTGCTGGCAGGCCTCTGTGTGCACAGGCCAGTCTACGCCAAGGAAACAAGGGGCTTGCTCGCCCCTTGCTAGGAGCTCCTCCCACAGCACCCTGGACCAGGGGACACACGCCCCTGGACCAGCAGCCTGCTAGGAAGCTGCCGCTGAGCCCTGCAGAAAGGCCTGCAGCACTTGGCAGGGAGCCTTCGGCTGTGGACAGCTTTCCCACTGCCAAGCCTTGGAGGAGTTCACGGATGCTGGGGCCTGCAGCGTTTTCCATCGGAGAGCACTGGGTGCCCAAAGCCTCCCCTGTGGCTTCCGAGCCCCTTCCCACCCACAGGCCCTTGGCACCCACTCTGTTGCCAGAGGGAAGTCCTAAGCAGGACTCTCGAGCTTGTGCAGCCAGAGTGCCTCCTGCTTGGAAATGGCCTCAGGAACTCATTTGGAGTGAGGCTGCTCCCATGCTTGTCAGCCAGCAGATGGTGCCATGGCTCCACCAAAAAACTCTCTGCTTTGCCTTCAGCCAAGGCTCGCCCTGCTGAGCTCTCTCTGCCTCAAGCAGAAACTCCAGGGTGCGTCCAGCCTACAGAAAGCAGAGTGCCTTTGCCTGAGCACGGCTATGCTGTGGCAGCACCCTGAAGGCCTCCTAGGGCCTTCTCTGCCCTAACCCAGTCGTGCCGTTCGGCCCATGCGGGGAGCAAAGCTCCCCCTGGGCAGGGCTCAGCCTGTGGCCTGTGTGTGGTTTCAGGGCTGGGAAAGGGCAGACCCTGAAGCTGGGGGCCCTCCTGTGAACGGGGCCTGGTGGGCAGAGCCGGCATTCCCTGGTTGGGATGGAGGAGATCTGGGGCCTTCAAGCTGCATGCACATCCCCTCTCTGGCTGCCCCTCTTGCTTCTTCTCTGCTGCCAAGCCTCTGGCACCGCACGTGCGTCTCATTGGAAGGAGCAGGCTGCTTGCCGTTCTGGGGCAGGGAATCATCCCACACGCCTCGTTTCCTCGAAGGGGCGTGCACACTGACCCAGAGCCTCCAGAGGAGCTGCAGTCTCTCCAGCCACAAAGGCCGGTAGCCGAGTCCATGGCAGCCTGTTGCATGGAGGGCTTCTATGGGAGAGTGCCATGCTTTCCTGGCAGGGGCTCCTTCTCACACTGCTTTCCGTGGGGAAACACTGCGTGTGCCGAGGGTCTCCTGTGTGCACAAAATCTCTCCCCAGTGCCGGAGGTGCAGGGAATCCTCTTTGGACACGGAGCAATGTTCTAGGCAGACCTCCCACGCTGGGAGAGCCAACACTTCCCCAACTGTCCAACTGCCTCAGGAACACACTTCTAGGGAGTGTGGGTCTAACAGGCAGAACGGCCCGAGTGAGGAGCGTGGATGGCAGGCCAAAGCCACTGTGCTGAGCACTCCCCCTGCACGTCCCAGCGGAAGGCTCTGGGCACCAGGCTCAAGCTGGAATGAGCCTGTAGCCTGGCCTCCAGTCCCAGGCTTGCTCTGGGCACTGCTAGTTCGGGACCCATCCCAGGCTCAGCCAGGCCTCCCTAGGGCCCGGGCTGGCCTAGGCCCCTGCCAGCCAGCAGGACCTCGACAGAGCACAGTTCATTCGAGTAGGCCCCAGGGGGTTGCCTGTGTGTCTCTTGCACTGCTGGGAAGCTGCGGGTCCAGAGGCTGTGTGTGCACCGTGGCCACTGGGGCCTGAGCACAAAACAGTCATGACCCCACTTGCAAGCAGGACTCCTGCCACCTCTTCGCTGCCTGCCACACCCCCTCGCTGCCTGCACTGTCTTCACTGCTGGCAGGCCTCTGTGTGCACAGGCCAGTCTACGCCAAGGAAACAAGGGGCTTGCTCGCCCCTTGCTAGGAGCTCCTCCCACAGCACCCTGGACCAGGGGACACACGCCCCTGGACCAGCAGCCTGCTAGGAAGCTGCCGCTGAGCCCTGCAGAAAGGCCTGCAGCACTTGGCAGGGAGCCTTCGGCTGTGGACAGCTTTCCCACTGCCAAGCCTTGGAGGAGTTCACGGATGCTGGGGCCTGCAGCGTTTTCCATCGGAGAGCACTGGGTGCCCAAAGCCTCCCCTGTGGCTTCCGAGCCCCTTCCCACCCACAGGCCCTTGGCACCCACTCTGTTGCCAGAGGGAAGTCCTAAGCAGGACTCTCGAGCTTGTGCAGCCAGAGTGCCTCCTGCTTGGAAATGGCCTCAGGAACTCATTTGGAGTGAGGCTGCTCCCATGCTTGTCAGCCAGCAGATGGTGCCATGGCTCCACCAAAAAACTCTCTGCTTTGCCTTCAGCCAAGGCTCGCCCTGCTGAGCTCTCTCTGCCTCAAGCAGAAACTCCAGGGTGCGTCCAGCCTACAGAAAGCAGAGTGCCTTTGCCTGAGCACGGCTATGCTGTGGCAGCACCCTGAAGGCCTCCTAGGGCCTTCTCTGCCCTAACCCAGTCGTGCCGTTCGGCCCATGCGGGGAGCAAAGCTCCCCCTGGGCAGGGCTCAGCCTGTGGCCTGTGTGTGGTTTCAGGGCTGGGAAAGGGCAGACCCTGAAGCTGGGGGCCCTCCTGTGAACGGGGCCTGGTGGGCAGAGCCGGCATTCCCTGGTTGGGATGGAGGAGATCTGGGGCCTTCAAGCTGCATGCACATCCCCTCTCTGGCTGCCCCTCTTGCTTCTTCTCTGCTGCCAAGCCTCTGGCACCGCACGTGCGTCTCATTGGAAGGAGCAGGCTGCTTGCCGTTCTGGGGCAGGGAATCATCCCACACGCCTCGTTTCCTCGAAGGGGCGTGCACACTGACCCAGAGCCTCCAGAGGAGCTGCAGTCTCTCCAGCCACAAAGGCCGGTAGCCGAGTCCATGGCAGCCTGTTGCATGGAGGGCTTCTATGGGAGAGTGCCATGCTTTCCTGGCAGGGGCTCCTTCTCACACTGCTTTCCGTGGGGAAACACTGCGTGTGCCGAGGGTCTCCTGTGTGCACAAAATCTCTCCCCAGTGCCGGAGGTGCAGGGAATCCTCTTTGGACACGGAGCAATGTTCTAGGCAGACCTCCCACGCTGGGAGAGCCAACACTTCCCCAACTGTCCAACTGCCTCAGGAACACACTTCTAGGGAGTGTGGGTCTAACAGGCAGAACGGCCCGAGTGAGGAGCGTGGATGGCAGGCCAAAGCCACTGTGCTGAGCACTCCCCCTGCACGTCCCAGCGGAAGGCTCTGGGCACCAGGCTCAAGCTGGAATGAGCCTGTAGCCTGGCCTCCAGTCCCAGGCTTGCTCTGGGCACTGCTAGTTCGGGACCCATCCCAGGCTCAGCCAGGCCTCCCTAGGGCCCGGGCTGGCCTAGGCCCCTGCCAGCCAGCAGGACCTCGACAGAGCACAGTTCATTCGAGTAGGCCCCAGGGGGTTGCCTGTGTGTCTCTTGCACTGCTGGGAAGCTGCGGGTCCAGAGGCTGTGTGTGCACCGTGGCCACTGGGGCCTGAGCACAAAACAGTCATGACCCCACTTGCAAGCAGGACTCCTGCCACCTCTTCGCTGCCTGCCACACCCCCTCGCTGCCTGCACTGTCTTCACTGCTGGCAGGCCTCTGTGTGCACAGGCCAGTCTACGCCAAGGAAACAAGGGGCTTGCTCGCCCCTTGCTAGGAGCTCCTCCCACAGCACCCTGGACCAGGGGACACACGCCCCTGGACCAGCAGCCTGCTAGGAAGCTGCCGCTGAGCCCTGCAGAAAGGCCTGCAGCACTTGGCAGGGAGCCTTCGGCTGTGGACAGCTTTCCCACTGCCAAGCCTTGGAGGAGTTCACGGATGCTGGGGCCTGCAGCGTTTTCCATCGGAGAGCACTGGGTGCCCAAAGCCTCCCCTGTGGCTTCCGAGCCCCTTCCCACCCACAGGCCCTTGGCACCCACTCTGTTGCCAGAGGGAAGTCCTAAGCAGGACTCTCGAGCTTGTGCAGCCAGAGTGCCTCCTGCTTGGAAATGGCCTCAGGAACTCATTTGGAGTGAGGCTGCTCCCATGCTTGTCAGCCAGCAGATGGTGCCATGGCTCCACCAAAAAACTCTCTGCTTTGCCTTCAGCCAAGGCTCGCCCTGCTGAGCTCTCTCTGCCTCAAGCAGAAACTCCAGGGTGCGTCCAGCCTACAGAAAGCAGAGTGCCTTTGCCTGAGCACGGCTATGCTGTGGCAGCACCCTGAAGGCCTCCTAGGGCCTTCTCTGCCCTAACCCAGTCGTGCCGTTCGGCCCATGCGGGGAGCAAAGCTCCCCCTGGGCAGGGCTCAGCCTGTGGCCTGTGTGTGGTTTCAGGGCTGGGAAAGGGCAGACCCTGAAGCTGGGGGCCCTCCTGTGAACGGGGCCTGGTGGGCAGAGCCGGCATTCCCTGGTTGGGATGGAGGAGATCTGGGGCCTTCAAGCTGCATGCACATCCCCTCTCTGGCTGCCCCTCTTGCTTCTTCTCTGCTGCCAAGCCTCTGGCACCGCACGTGCGTCTCATTGGAAGGAGCAGGCTGCTTGCCGTTCTGGGGCAGGGAATCATCCCACACGCCTCGTTTCCTCGAAGGGGCGTGCACACTGACCCAGAGCCTCCAGAGGAGCTGCAGTCTCTCCAGCCACAAAGGCCGGTAGCCGAGTCCATGGCAGCCTGTTGCATGGAGGGCTTCTATGGGAGAGTGCCATGCTTTCCTGGCAGGGGCTCCTTCTCACACTGCTTTCCGTGGGGAAACACTGCGTGTGCCGAGGGTCTCCTGTGTGCACAAAATCTCTCCCCAGTGCCGGAGGTGCAGGGAATCCTCTTTGGACACGGAGCAATGTTCTAGGCAGACCTCCCACGCTGGGAGAGCCAACACTTCCCCAACTGTCCAACTGCCTCAGGAACACACTTCTAGGGAGTGTGGGTCTAACAGGCAGAACGGCCCGAGTGAGGAGCGTGGATGGCAGGCCAAAGCCACTGTGCTGAGCACTCCCCCTGCACGTCCCAGCGGAAGGCTCTGGGCACCAGGCTCAAGCTGGAATGAGCCTGTAGCCTGGCCTCCAGTCCCAGGCTTGCTCTGGGCACTGCTAGTTCGGGACCCATCCCAGGCTCAGCCAGGCCTCCCTAGGGCCCGTGCTGGCCTAGGCCCCTGCCAGCCAGCAGGACCTCGACAGAGCACAGTTCATTCGAGTAGGCCCCAGGGGGTTGCCTGTGGGTCTCTTGCACTGCTGGGAAGCTGCGGGTCCAGAGGCTGTGTGTGCACCGTGGCCACTGGGGCCTGAGCACAAAACAGTCATGACCCCACTTGCAAGCAGGACTCCTGCCACCTCCTCGCTGCCTGCCACACCCCCTCGCTGCCTGCACTGTCTTCACTGCTGGCAGGCCTCTGTGTGCACAGGCCAGTCTACGCCAAGGAAACAAGGGGCTTGCTCGCCCCTTGCTAAGAGCTCCTCCCACAGCACTCTGGACCAGGGGACACACGCCCCTGGACCAGCAGCCTGCAAGGAAGCTGCCGCTGAGCCCTGCAGAAAGGCCTGCAGCACTTGGCAGGGAGCCTTCGGCTGTGGACAGCTTTCCCACTGCCAAGCCTTGGAGGAGTTCACGGATGCTGGGGCCTGCAGCGTTTTCCATCGGAGAGCACTGGGTGCCCAAAGCCTCCCCTGTGGCTTCCGAGCCCCTTCCCACCCACAGGCCCTTGGCACCCACTCTGTTGCCAGAGGGAAGTCCTAAGCAGGACTCTCGAGCTTGTGCAGCCAGAGTGCCTCCTGCTTGGAAATCGCCTCAGGAACTCTTTTGGAGTGAAGCTTCTCCCATGCTTGTCAGCCAGCAGATGGTGCCATGGCTCCACCAAAAAACTCTCTGCTTTGCCTTCAGCCAAGGCTCGCCCTGCTGAGCTCTCTCTGCCTCAAGCAGAAACTCCAGGGTGCGTCCAGCCTACAGAAAGCAGAGTGCCTTTGCCTGAGCACGGCTATGCTGTGGCAGCACCCTGAAGGCCTCCTAGGGCCTTCTCTCCCCTAACACGGTTTTTCCATTCAGCCCACCCGGGGAACAGAGGTCACCCTTGTCGGGGCTCAGTGTGCAGCCTGTGAGTGTTTTCATGGCTGGAGGACGGCAGATCCTCAAGCTGGGTGCCCACTTGTGAATGGGGCCTGATGGGCATAGCCGGCATTCCCTGCTTGGGAAGCAGGAGATCTGGGGCCTCCAAGCTGCATGCACATCCCCTCTCTTCCTGCCCCTCTTGCTTTTTCTCTGCTGCCAAGCCTCTCTCACCATACGTGTGTCTCAGCGAAAGGAGCAGGCTGCTTGCCATTCTTGGCAAGGACCTCATCCCACAAGCCTCGTTTGATCAAGGGTGCGTGCAAACTGTCCCAGAGCCTCCAGAGGAGCTGCTGTCTCTCCAGCCACAAAGGCCTGCGGCTGAATCCATGACAGCCTCCTGCATGGAAGGCGTCTCTGGGAGAGTGCCATGCTTCCCTGGCGGGGGCTGTTTCTCACAGTGCTTTCCGTGGGGAAACACTGTGTGTGCCAAGGGTCTCCTGGGTGCAGAAAATGTCTCCCCAGCGCCAGAGGTGCAGGGAATCCTCTTTGGACACAGAGCAATGTTCTAGGCAGACCTCCCATGCTGGGAGAGCCTCCACTTCCCCAACTGTCCAACTGCCTCAGGAACATACTTCTAGGGAGTGTCGGTCTGACAGGCAGGGTAGCCCAAGTGAGGAACTGGATTGCAGGCAATAGCCGCTGCGCTCAGCATTGACCTTGGAAATCTTAAGTGAAGACTCTATCCGTATCATAGCCACATGTTCTCCTCCAGATTGAAAAGTATCAAAGCAAAGGAGGGAATTGTAACTGAGCCAGCAGTGTGCAGGCACCTTAGCATTCAGCCATTGCTGTGCCCTGTTACCCAGTGCCCCGTTACCAGCCAATGGTTACCGTGAGACCACTAATGCCACTCTGACCGTCCTGCTCAGCCATTGGATGGTACTACCATGGGCCCCTCCCCCAAGCAAGCAATTGTCAGGGAGCCACTGTGAGTGAAGGCCATTTATTCTATTCTGCATTCAGTGGAGTGTGATCATCAGGCCTGGAGAGTGAGGTAAGTTGCATATCCCAGCCTTCTCACTTAGGGCCCTTCTGCTCACCTGGCCTTGGGCCAGCTTATGAGCATGGAGGCCCGGGAACAGGCTTGGGTTGTGTCCGGCAGGGTTTCAGAGCGATGGCCAGACTATGCACTGGCCAAGCCCAGGCCCTGAGGTTCTGGTGAACCTCTAACCCACCCCTGCCTCTGTGACCCTGAGGGCATGGGTCACAGTCTGGGGCCCTGACCTCCACTGTTCAAGTGACCTATGAGCATGAATGCCTGTTGGGTCTTGGGCACCTGGCCCCCTCAGTGATGACAGCTGTCCAGGGTCTGAGCTCCTAGCCCTGAACAAGCAACCAACTTAGAGCTGCCTCCTCAGCCAGGCATGGGCACTGGCAGGAGGTCCTTGACCAGCTGCTGGATGAACGCTCCAGGGCAGGGAACCAGCACCCCACACACACAGGGCCCCCTTTCTCTCAGCTGGTTCTTCACCTCACACGGTGACTTCTGTGCCTTGGGACTTTGCCTGTTCTTTTCTGCACAGAGAGCGAGATTTGTTTGGTGGAGATTTACAAGAACATCCTTAACTGCCCATGAGCTGACCTCAAGAAAAAAGGATCTGAGAGGGACACCTTTGAAACAAACAACCACAACTATCCCTCACCTTTCATATCACAGGGCTTTGCTGAAAGCTTCCAAGTTTCGGGGTTTTCAGGCATAAGCCACCCATCTCCCTGCATGTCCCTGCAGTAAAGCTTTCTCTGCTCCAAACTCCAGTGCTTTCCTGTTGTTTGGCCTCACTATGTTGCGGGCATTCATACTTGCATTTTGTTACCAATTATAGCATGTTTGCCAGGAGGTCTGAGCCCTTGGAAGGTTGACCCCAGCCAGGGCCAGCCCCTTCCCAAGTTCCCAGCAGCTGCTAGAGTACATTTTTATCCAGGGAACTGGCAAGGACTCTCCCTGAGAGGCGCTGGCTGCCCTACAGCTCGAGGCAGTTTGGAACGTAGAAACATCCAGAGCTATGGGGTACATTTGGTGTGACTTGGGGGTAAGTCTTTAGAGCTTGCCAGGGCTGGGAAATCTGTCCACTCCATTTGGGCTGCTCCCCTTGCAGGAAGTGAGCCCATATAGGTCCATTGTCTCTTGAGAACTGGGCCACTCTGTGTGGAGGCCTCTGTCAGGGAGTGGGAGTGGAAGTTTAGACTATGCCTGCTCTGATTTTCTGTCTGCGTGATTGAAGCGTTCTCTTGTGGTTTGTGTTTGTATGTGTGTCATTTTAGGGTGAGACACTCCAGTTTGTGCTTTGGTTTGTGGGACCGTGTTTCTTCTCTGTATATTGTCTGTAAGTGAATCAGCACTTGCATTGGCTACTTGAGACGTCTTTCGTGAATAACGGAGCTTGCACGTGACCACACCAGTTATCCTCCCCTCATTTGTTGGGATTCACCTGTGGTGGGACGTTGCTTGGGATCATCCCTTGGCAATGGGTGAGAATCTCTCCTTTTCAAGCTAGGGAATTGGGATCCTGAGAGACCATTTTGCATTGCATTTGATGGTTGGGAATTGATAACACCTGCTGTGATAACCAAAGTTCTATGCCATCTTCCTGTTCCCCTAGCATGTAAGAAAGAAGGATTTCTTACACTGCATGGCCACCATATGCTTTAGAATCCAGTGAAAAATGGGTTACAATGAAACCCTTTCAAAACTCCAAAACTGGTCCTTTTAAATATGCGGTTAGAGAAATCTGCCTTGATGAAGTGCTTTTTTTATTTCGTAATTCTGACCCTTAGATAACAAAAATATTTCTAAGCAAAATGTTGAAATTGACTAAGCATATTTAATTTTTCTTTTTTTTTCTGTTTTCCAGGTGAATTGCCATGATACATGTTGTCCTGTTTCACTATGTTTTCATTTGCGTGCTTTTTTTTTTGTTTTTTTGTTAAAAGGTGTGATGTTTGTTTGAAAAAGTTGAAGAAATTTTTCGAACTTCACCCTTTTGTTTTGTTCCTGCAAGACTAAATTTTTTTCTAAGCTCTTTATTAGAATATAATTGCTTTACCCTCTTGTACCAGATGTTCAGGTACACCAAAGTGAATCAGCTGTATTTGTACATATGTTCCTATATCCCCTCCCTCCCATGACCCTTCCACACTCCCTGTCCTGGTCCTCTAAGGCATCACCCATCATCAATTTGATCTCCCTTTGTTATACACTAACTTCCCAGTAACTATCTGTTTTACAGTTGGTAGTGTATATATGTCTATGCTTCTCCCTCACATCATCCAAGCTTTCTCTTCGCCCCCACCCCCCCAACCCCGTATCCTCCAGTCCATTCTCTGCATCTGCATCCTTATTCTTGTCTTGTCACTGGGTTCATCAGTAGCATTTTGTATTTTTAGAATCCCTATATATCAGTTGTCATACAAAATTTCTTTTCTCTTTCTGGCTTACTTCACTCTGTATGACAGACTCCAGGTATATCCACCTCACTACATACAGCTCCATTTCATTCCTTTTTATGGCTGAGTAATATTTGATTGTATCTCTGTGCCACATCTTCTTTATCCATTCATCTGTTGATGGGCATTTAGGTTGCTTCCATGTCCTGGCTATTGTAAACAGTGCTGCAGTGAACATTATGGTACATGTTTCTTTTTGGATTATGGTTTTCTCTGGGTTTATGCCCAGGAGTGGGATTACCAGATCACATGGTAGTTCTACTTTTAGTTTTTTAAGGAATCTCCAAACTGTTTTCCATAGTAGCTGTACCAACTTACATTCCCACCAACAGTGCAGGAGAGTTCCCTTTTCTCCACACCATCTCCAGCATTTGTTGTTTCTAGAGTTTTTTATTTTGGCCATTCTGACCGGTGTGAGGTGGTGCCTCATTGTGGCTTTGACTTGCATTTCTCTAATGATTAGTGATGTTGAGCATCTTTTCGTGTGTTTGTTAGCCATCTGTATGTCTTCTGTGGAGAAATGTCTATTTGGATCTTCTGCCCATTTGTGGATTGCATTATTTGCTTTTTTGGTATTAAGCTGCATGAGTTGCTTGTATATTTTGGAGATTAATCCTTTGTCCATAGCTTCATTGGCAAGTACTTTCTACCAATCTGAGGATTGTCTTCTTGTCTTGTTTATGGTTTCTTTCGCTGTGCAAAAGCTTTTAAGTTTTGTTAGGTCCCATTTGTTTATTTTTAATTTTATTTCCATTTTTCTAGGAGGTGGGTCAGAAAGGATCTTCCTTTGATGTATGTCATAGAGGGTTCTGCCTATGTTTTCCTCTAGGAGTTTTATAGTGTCTGGCCTTACGTGTTGGTCTTTAATCCATTTTGAGTTTATTTTTGTGTATGGTGTTAGGAAGTGTTCTAATTTCATTCTTTGACATGTTGCTGTCCAATTTTCCCAGCACCACTTATTGAAGAGGCTTTCTTTTTTCCATTGCATATTCGTGCCTCCTTTGTCAAAGATAAGGTGCCCATATGTGCCTGGGTTTACCTCTGAGTTCTCTATTCTGTTCCATTGATCTTCCTTTCCATTTTTGTGCCAGTAACAAACTCTCTTGATCACTGTGGCCTTGTAGTATAGTTTGAAGTCAGGAAGCCTAATTCCACCAACTCCATCTTTCCTTCTCAAGATTGCTTTGGTTATTCATGGTCTTTTGCATTTCCATACAAATTGTAAGATTTCTTGTTCTAATTCTGTGAAATATGCCATTGGTAATTTGATCGGGATTGCATTGAATCTGTAAATTATTTTGGGTAGTACAGTCATTTTCACAATGTTGATTCCTCCAATCCATGAGCATGGTATGTCTCTCCCTCTGTTTGTATCGTCTTTGATTTCTTTCATCACTGTCTTATAGTTTTCTGTATACAGGTCTTTTGCTTCCTTAGGCAGATTTATTCCTAGGTATTTTATTCTTTTTTTGCAATGGTGAATGGGAGAGTTTCCTTAATTTATCTTTCTGCTTTTCCATTGTTAGTGTATAGGAATGCAAGAGTTTGCTGCGCATTAATTTTGTATCCTGCTACTTTAATAAATTCGGCAATTAGTGCTAGTAGTTCTGGTAGAGCCTTTAGGGTTTTCTATGTATAATATGTCATCTGCCAAGAGTGACAATTTTACTTCTTTTCCAATTTGGATTCCTTTTATTTCATTTTCCTCTCTGCTGTGGCTACAGCTTCCAAAACTATGTTGAATAACAGTGGTGATAGTGGACACCCTTGTCTTCTTCCTGTCTTTAGAGGGAATTCTTTCAGTTTTTCACCATTTACAATGATCTTGGCTTTTGGTTTCTCATATGTGGCTTTTATTATGTTGAGGTAATTTCCTTCTGTGCCCATTTTCTGAAGAGTTTTTATCATAAATCGATATTGAATTTTGTCAAAATCTTTTCCCACATCTATTGAGATGATCATATGGTTTTTATCAGTCAATTTGTTGATATGATGTATCACATTGATTGATTTGCATATATTGACGAATTCTTGCATCCCAGGGATAAACCCCACTTGATCATGGTATATGATCTTTTTAATGTGCTGTTGGATTCTGTTAGCTAGTATTTTGTTGAGGATTTTTGCATCTATATTCATCAGTGATATTGGCCTGTAATTTTCTTTTTTTTGTGACATCTTTACCTGGTTTTGGTATCAGGGTGATGGTGGCCTGTAGAATGAGTTTGGAAATGTTCCTCCTTCAGGCATATTTTCAAAGAGTTTGAGAAGGATAAGCGTTAGCTTTTCTCTAAATGTTTAATAGAATTTGCCTGTGAATCCATCTGGCCCTGGGCTTTTCTTTGTTGGGAGATTTTTAATCACAGTCTCAATTTCCATACTTGTGATTGGTGTGTTCATATTTTCTATTTCATCCTGGTTCAGTCTTGAAAGATTGAATTTTTCAAAGAATTTATCAATTTCTTCCAGGTTATCCAATTTATTCACATATAGTTGTTTGCAGTAGTCTCTCATGATCTTTTGTATTTCTACGGTGTCAGTTGTTACTTCTTTTTCATTTCTAATTCTGTTGCTTTGTATCTCCTCCCTTTTTTTCCTGATGAGTCTGGCTAATGGTTTTTCAATTTGGTTTATCTTCTCAAACGACCAGCTTTTAGTTTTATTGATCTTTATTATTGTTTCCTTCATTTCTTTTTCATTTATTTCTGATCTGATCTTTATGATTTCTTTCCTTCTGCTCACTTTGGGGTTTCTTTGTTCTTCTTTAATTGTTTTTGGTGTAAGGTTAGGTTGTTTATTCTATATTTTTCTTGTTTCTTGAGATAGGACTGTATTGGTATAAACTTCCCTCTTGGAACTGCTTTTGCCATGTACCATAGGTTTTGGGTTGTATTTTCATTGTCATTTGTTTCTAGATTTTTTTGATTTCCTCTTTGTTTTCTTCAGTGATTTCTTGGTTGTTAATAGCATATTGTTTAGCCTCCATGTTTTTGTATTGTTTATAGTTTTTTTCCTGTAATTGATATCTAGTCTGATGGCATTGTGGTCAGAGAAGATGCTTGATATGATTTGAATTTTCTTGAATTTACCGAGGCTTGATTTGTGACCCAAGAAGTGATCTATCCTGGAAAATATTCCATGTGCACTTGACAAGAAAGTGTATTCTGTAGTTTTTGGATGGAATGTCCTGTAAATATCAATTAAGTCGAGATGGCCTAATGTGTCATTTAACTCTTGTGTGTCATTTATTTTCTGTTTGCATGTTCTGTCCGTTGATGTAAGTGGGGTTTTAAAGTCTCCTACTATTATTGTGTTACTCTCGATTTCCCCTTTTATGGCTGTTAGCATTTGCTTTATGTATTGGGGTGCTCCTATGCTGGGTGCATAGATATTTACAATTGTTATATGTTCTTCTTGGATGGATCCCTTGATCATTATGTAGTTTCCTTCCTTGTCTCTTGTAATAGTCTTTACTTTAAAGTCTAATTTGTCTGATATGAGTATTGCTACTCCAGCTTTCTTTTGAGTTCCATTTGCATGGAATATCTTTTTCCATCCCTTTACTTTCAGTCTATATGTGTCCCTTGGTCTGAAGTGGGTTTTGTTTTTGTATCCATTCAGCCAGTCTGTGTCTTTTGGTTGGAGCATTTAATCCATTTACATTTAAGGTGATTATTGACGTGTGTGTTCCTATTACCATTTTCTTAATTGTTTTCGGTTTGTTTCTGTAGGCCTTTTCCTTCTCTTGTGTTTCCTACTTAGAGAAGTTCCTTTAGCAATTGTTGTAATGGTGGTTTGGTGGTGCTGAATTCTCTTCACTTTTGCTTGTCTGTAAAGCTTTTGATTTCTCCATCAAATCTGAATGAGATTCTTGCTGGTATTCTTGGCAGTAGATTTTTCTCTTTCAGGACTTTCAGTATACCCTGCCATTCCCTTCTGGCCTGCAGAGTTTCTGCAGAAAGAGCAGCTCTTATCCTTATGGGTTTTCCCTTATATGTAGTTTGTTGCTTTTCTTTTGCTGATTTTAATATTTTTTTCTTTGTGTTTAATTTTCATTAGATTAATATGTGCCTCAGTGTATTTCTCCTTGGCTTTCTTCTGTATGGGATTCTTTGCACTTCTTGGACTTGATTAATTATTTCCTTTCCCATGTTGGGGAAGTTTTCCACTATAACCTCTTCACATATTTTCTCAGACCCTTTCTTTTTTTCTTCTTCTGGGATGCCTAAGATTCAAATGTTGGTGCAATAAATGTTGTCACCAAGGTCTCTGAGATGGTCTTCCATTCTTTTTATTCTTTTTTCTCTTTCCTCCTCTGTGGCAGTTATTTCCCCCATTCTATCTTCCAACTCACTTATTCGTTCTTCTGCCTCAGTTATTCTGCTGTTTATACCATCTAGAGTGTTTTTAATTTTGGTTATTTTGTTGTCCATTGCTATTTGTTTGCTCTTTAGTTCTTTTGAGTCCTTATTAACTGTTTCTTGTATTTTCTGTATTTTGTTACTGAGATTCTGGGTCATCTATACTATCATTACTCTGAATTCTTTTTCAGGCAATTTTCCTATTTCTTCTTCATTTATATGATCTTGTGGGGGGTTTTTTTCCTGCTCCTTTGCCTGCATGGCATTTCTTTCTTTTCTCATTTTGTCTAATTTATAGGATTTGCTGTCTTCTTTCCCTATGCTGCCTAGTAGTATTTCTTCTTGTTTCTGCCCTCTGCCCCCTGTGGTGGGGTTTGTCCAGTGTCTTGAGTAGGCTTCCTGGTAAGGGATTCTGTTGTCTGCTTTCCAGTGGCTCTGTGTCTTTTCTCTCTAATGAGCAGGGCCATGTCAGGTGGTGTGTTTTAGGGTATCTGGGAGGTTAATATGGCTTTAGGTAGTCTGTGTGCTTATGGGTGGGTTTGTGTTCCTGTGTTGTTTGTAGTTTGGTGTGAGGTGTCCAGCACTTGCAGTTGCAGACAGTCAGATGAAACTAAGTCTTAGACTCTGATACAAGGCTCTGTGAGAGTTCTCTGCAGTTAATCTTCCCTGTGTCTGAGGACTCCCTAGTAGTCTAGCACCCTGGATTCAGTGCTCCCTTTCCAGAGCCTCCTACCTGACTTCTGATGGAGTAGTCCAGACTTCAGAGGTTGCTTGTCCCAGTTCTGTCGGGATCTCTGCAGTCCTTTCCGGTGTCCGAGGTCGTTTGCTGGTGTTCAGCTGGTTCTCTGTGGGAATTACTGCCTCTTTTGGTGTAGTCCTGATGCATCTGTGGAGAGGGATGCATTCCACATCCTTCTACTTTGCTGCCATCTTTCTTCTCCAAACTTACTTCCTTGGGATAGCAATGCTTGTCGGTTGATACAGATGGTGGAAGGATTGTCACTATCGCCAGGAGTCTTCAAAGCTGCACTACTCCTTGAGAGAAAAATCATTCTGGAAACTGGAACTCCAAGATCAGGGTGCCAGCATAGTTAGGTTCTTGTGAGGACATTCTTCAGTTTTGCACACTGCCTACCTCAACTTATATCCAGATATCCAATAGAATACTCTTTAGAATCAGTGGGGGATAAACCATCAACCCATTCAAAAAACATGGATTAACCTTACATATGTATCACTCATTGAAAGAATTCAGTCTGAGAAGGCTACACAGTGTATGACCACATTTATGTGACATTCTGGAACAGGTAAATCAGAGATGGTAGACAGGTTATGGGGTGGGGTTGAAACATTTCGTGTGATAATTTAGTAATTGATACATGCCACTATGCTTTACTCCAAACCCATGGATTTTTATAACCCAACAAGTAAATCATAAAATATTCAGATTTAATTATTTAAAATATGGGAGTGTCATAAAGTGGAATAGAGAATGTGACAGAATCTAATTGATTTAAAAAAGAAAAACTCACTGATGGTATTGGGGCAAGAGGTATTTTACCTAGTGAGCTATGGAAAAGAATGGAATCTGTAGAACAGAGGCAAATTGTGCCATATGTAAAAATGGGACTCTACAAGTCCCTTTCCATGGTGGCAGGAGCTAACAACACTGAAACCACTATATCTGCAATCTGGAAAGGAGCAAGCAATGAATTCAATAAATGACAAATGGTGGAAACAAGTTTTCTTACCCTTGGAGTGGGAAGTTATAGATAAACAAAGGCAGAAAATTACACTTCCCATGGGGTAATAAATTGTTTATATTTCCTCAATTTTAAAAACTTTTGTGCATCAAAATGTGAGATCCAGAAAGTGAAAACTCAGCACACAGAAGCGAGTAAAATATTTGTCCATGCTTTATCTGACAAGAGTGTGTTCTTTAGAACACATCAAGAACTTTTCCAAATCATCAACAAAAAGTACAATGCAAATTTGAAAATAGAAAAGGAGTTAAACAGACCCTTCTCTGGACAAGAAATACAAACGGTCAACAAGTACATAAAAAGATGTGTACCAAGAAAAAAAGAAACTCCCAAGATAGAATTATGTCAGAGGAAAGCAGGAGTCAGTGAAAAGAGCTCTCAACAGTCAAAGCGGGAATGAGTTAAGCAAGCAAATACTGTACCGCTGGATTGTAACCAAAAGCTCAAAATAACTAACTGGGTGGGGTTTCCACACTGGAAAAAGTAAATAATTACATAGTGGATTTTTTTTTTTAATGAGTGGCATTGAATTGACATCTCCTATGTGGAAGGATTCCAAATAGTTGATGTGGATAAACAGCCATTCATTAAGGAGGTAGAGTTAACTTCCCTCTCCTGAAGTGTGGGTGCCACATGGTGACTTCATCCTAAAGAAGACACATAGTACAGATGTGGGGAAATCCGACAAAAACTACCTGAGCCAGAAGGGCAGAGTTAACATGAAGAGTGATAAGTTGCCTTGATGTATGTTCCCATGATATAAATTAATGAGAAAGCACTTTACCTCTGTGATATGCTTCCTCAAAACTCATAACCCCATTCTAATCTCTCTCTCTCTCTCTCACACACACACACACACACACACACACACCCAAGTAAATGTCAATGCGGGACAGTCTACAAAATACCTGATTAGTCCCCCTGAACACTGTCTAGGTCATTGAAAGAAGGAGAGTATGAGAAAATCTCAAAGGCAAAAAGATCCTGGGACTTCCCTGGTGTCCAGTGGGTAAGACTCTGCGCTCCCATTGCAGGGGGCCTGGGTTCAATCCCTGGTCAGGGAACTGGATCCCGCATGCCTGTCGCAACTAAGAGTCTGCATGCCACAATGAAGATCCTGCAGGCAGTAACTTAAGACCTGGCGCAGTCAAAATAAATTAACAAACAAACAAAAAACAACAACAACCAAGAAGATCCTAAAGTGACATGATGACTCAGTGGCATGTGATACCCTGGATGGGATCCTGGAGCAAAAAAAGGTAGGATGAAGGGAACCAGAATAAAATGTGGCTTTTAGTTCCTAGTAAGGTATCTGTATATGCTCATTAATTGTGAAAATTCTGTGGAAAACTAGGATGAGAGGTGAAATTAAAAGTCAAGTAAGAACAAACTATTGCATCAACCTGAAAATCTGGAATAAAGGGGTGATTTCCTAATAACACACTAACAAACTGAACCCTAACATATGGAAAATACAAGCAGACCAATTAACCACCCTATTATCCCTTCTCCCTGATTACTTCCAAAGAAGATAAAATACTGAAACATAAATTAACATAAATTTTAATTTATCTACTGTTGGTTATTTATTACAAGCATGAGTCAAAAATAATTCACACTCTGCCTGTAGAATTTATTTTAATTAAGTTTTAGAAAAGACAAATACATCATTTTTTCAACATCTGTCAAAAATGTCAATGTGCCAACAAGCTTTTGTATTCTCTCATTGAAAAATATTTTAGGCTGAGCTGTGAGCCAGGAATGCACAGCTGTCTTTTCTTCATCAGAAGTGAATCTTCATCCTCGTAAGACTGCTTTCAGAGGACCAAATAGGTGAAAGTCCAATGGAACAAGATCAGGACTATAGAGGATACTTTAACACCTCAAAACAAAGTTTTTGCAGAGTGTTGACAGTGTGGGCAGAAGTGTGTGGATGTGAGTTGTCATGCAAGATCACAATGCCCTTGGATAGCAGTCCTCCACATTTAATCTGAAGTTTAGGCTTCAGCACAGACTTTTTGAACCTTAAGTCTGTCTTGGATTATTTCATAGGCAGAGCCATGGCTGATTTGCTAGTGATTTTCCCCATAATCCACTGTCACGCATCTATTTGACAGAATCATTTCACATGTACACTTAAAGTTGTCATCAGCTGTGGACGTGGAGGGGTGTCCGGGTCCTTCTCGATGGCTAACACTTGTGCAACCTACCCTTGAACGTCTCTATACATCCATACACACTTCTTCATGACAAAACACTTTCTCCATACTGTGCACAAAGTCTTTGATAAATAACGGCACCAGGTACACCCTCAGACCACAAAAAATGGATCACTGCACACTGCTTTTCTTTCGTGCAAATCACAAGTAGGGCAGCCATTTTGCCTTGCATGGCAGTTACAAATGATCTGAGGTAACAAGTTCACACCTGCACAGCAGTGACTGGAGAGACAGTAGCCTTGAATGGAAAGCGCAGATAAGACCGTGCAGCCAATGGAAGTTTTAATATAACCAGAGTGTGGATAATTTTTGACTCACCCTCATATTATAAAGAGTCTAATTATATCAGGATCTGTTGAAATATGTATTTTGCCACATTGAAAACTTGTGCTGTGAAGGATGCATATGCCAGTGTAAGTATAAAAGGGTGTTCTCATAAATGTGCTAATCTCCTCTGGAATGCTGATATATAGCAGTTCACAATCTCCTATTTCCTAATTTTCACTAGAAATTAAGGGTGTAAAGGGTAGGAATTCGAATATATTTACATGAACCATTGGAAATAATAAAGGTGAAGTAAAAACTTTGTGTTCAAAATATGCAAAGAACATAAATTGTTTTTTTAGTACAGAAAGGTATACAAGGTATTAAGTATGAGATTTTGGTAAGGTGAAGGGAGGGGTTATTTTTGCCCTAATTTAGATTTTGTGTCATTGTTCAAGAATGCAAAAGAGGGAACTGAAGTACAAAAGCCTGAATGGAAAAAGAAAGTTGTAACAGGTCTGTGGAAAAGAGAAAAATCTTGTCTTATATGATGAAACTGGGTAAGATTGAATACACTTATTTATGAGGTTTGTTTGTTTTATTTGCTTTTAATGATCCCAGCAGTGTACTGATGCAAAACTTAATTTTGGTTTTTTATCTCTGTCAAAATGACAACGTTTCTCGGATTATCAGTATGTTTTAATGAGATAGCAGAAGATTTTTCTTTACCTTTTGAGTAATCTGCCTAGGAAACAACTATTTTGTGTCTTAACAAAGTAATTTCCTATGCTTCCTGTCATCTTTATCATGTCTTTGATTAGTCAAGAAAAATCAAGCCTTCCCTGTATTGAAAGAACTATGGTTTTTGTTTTTTGTTCTTTTTACAAACATATTTCCTTCTTTTTTTGCCTTTGTCACTTTGGTTAAATAGATACCTAAGTATTCTTTCATAGTAATCTGTAATTCCATTTAATCAAATGTTCTAATATTTTGACATTTTGAACAACTTCCTGAATCAATTTCTAAATAAAATTTTTTTGACTTTGAACTGACTGAGGTTTCCCAGAGGGCTCCTTGAAAACTCTCAAAGGATTTGTTCTCACACTTTGTAAAAAGAGAGATATTAAACTAACTAGGTTTACTTGATATGCTAAATTGCATAGAAAACATTGTCAAACAGGAAGTGATGTTTATGAAGGAGGAAGATGTAGGTGGAGTTGCATGTTATACAGGAGGAAATTAAGCAGGAGCCAGAGAAGCCTATCAATAAAGAGAAGACATACCTGCTGCTGCTGTGTGTCTTCACCACCAACAGGGTCTCCCACCACAGAAACAGCCACACCTTCTCCTGCAATCCACTGAGCTACAGAGCTACACTTGGTTGAGTGTAACCTTGAAAGAACTGATTAGTTTCATGACAAGAAACCTTTCATACACAAAGGAATTGAAATCAGGATCTCAAAGATATCTGCGCTCCATGTTCACTGCAGCATTGCTCACAGTAGCCAAAACACAGAAGCAACCTAAATGGATAAAGAAAATGTGGTATATACACAAAAATGGGATATTATTCGGCCTTTAGAAAAAGAAGGGGATCCTGCCATTTGCAACAACATGAATGAACCTGGAGGACATTATGCTAAGAGAAGTAAGCCAGACACAGAAGGACAAATACTACATAGCACCACTTACATGAGGAATCTGAAACAGCCGCACCTGTAGAAGAGAGTAGAAGAGTGGTTGTCAGGGGCTGGGGAGGGGAGAAATGGGGAGGTGCTGGTCAAAGGGTACAAAGTGTCAGGTATGAAAGATGAGTAAGTTCTAGGGAACCACATGGCACAATGCCAGTAGTTAATAATGCCATGTTATATACTTAGAGTTTAGAGGCTAAGAGGGTAGATCTTCTTTTGAGTGTTCTTGTCACAATAGTAAATAAAAAGGTTGGAGGAAACTTGGATGTGATGGATGTATTTATGGCATAGACTGGTCATGGTTTCATAGATGAATACTTATCTCCAAAGTCATTGGGTTGTATACATTAAACGTGTACAGGTTTTTCTATGTCAATTATACCTCAATACAGTGGTTTAAAAAAGTGAATAGATGATGTCCATCAGGAAGACACAAGATTGAATTTGTGCCTAATAACAGCCTCAGAATAAAATAAAAATGGACAGAACTAAAAGGAGACATATACACATTCATAATCACAGAAGGAGATTTAAAAATCCTTTCAATAGTTAAGAGAAGAAAGAAAGGGAAATCACTTCAGATATAATTTGAACACACGATGAATAAGTTTAGTACACATATATAAACATCTATGCCCAATAATTGTAGACTATTCCTTCTTTTCAAGCACACATACATCATTTACCACCTGGCTATAGATTGGGCCAGAAAATATGTTTCAACAAGTTTCAAAGGATTGAAATAATATAGAATAATTTTTCTGGTGTAATTCAGGTAGAAATCACTCGTGAAGAGACACCTAGACCACCCCCATTGCCACGCTGTGGTCTGTGTCTCCAAACTGAAACACCCCCAGCGCGGGGCTAGAAAGCAGTGGGCTCCGATGATGGAACGCTGTGCTCACGAGACTGGATCCCCCTAGGTGAGCCTCCAGCCTGGGCCGGCCGGGCCACAGCTGCCTCTGGTCACCCTCATTAGTTCCAGCTCAGCCCCACAGGGAGGGCTGCGGGTTTTGTTCTAAAGCAGAGGGGATCCACAAGCAGGGTGTGACAGGGTCACCTACCACTGGACAAGACACCTCTGGCTGCCAGTGCCCAGTGGGCTCTGCAGGGAGAGAGCCTCAGTGTCAGCAACAGAGCCTGCCAGCAATCTGCCAGCAAAACTCATGAAAGGCACCCACCAGCCCTGAATTATGAATTCCTTCATGCAATTTTTCTAAGGGACCATCTCTCATAAAAGATGACCTCAGGGGAGAGAGGGGTCGGGAGGTGGGAGGGAACATTAGGAAGGGTGGGGCTGAGGCCTCCAGGTGGCTCCCAATAGCCTTGTCCACTTCCCAGGGCACTGGACGTCTACTTTGAGCTGATCACAGAGCAGCCCCGGACTACAGAGTCCCCACCTCCTCTGCAGCGAGGCTGCTTGTGTGGCCCAGCTCTCCCTCCAGGATGGGAAGGGAGGCGATGTGCACACCTCTAGAATATGTCCCAGGAGAGAGAAGCAGGCCCTTTCTGCTCCTCCCTCTGTCCTGCCCCGGGAAGGTGAGGTCTGAAGTTGGAGCTCGTCCTGCCCAGGTGGACGAGGCAACTCCTCTGGGACAACAGGGCATCAGGGACAGGGCCTTCCTGGACCAGCCCTGGACTGTCCACCTCCAGACCCAGCGTGAGGGATGCGAACTTCCGTTTGTCACTCAGCTGTGGGCCCTTTGTAACAGCCGCTGAGGCTTTTCCTAAGCAGGACAGCAGTCCTAGAGGGGAAATTTTTGTGGTTCCCTAGGGTCCAGCTGCTCCCAGGACCACAGCTGTTGATATTTCCAGCCCTCCCTTCCATGGGTGACAGCCATGCTCAGCTCCAGCCCACCCTTCTCTCTGGGCACTTCTCTTGAATCTAACTTGGGAAAACAGATGCTAAAATGACTGAAGGAGTCAGGATCTGATGTCTTCCAGGGACACCACCCCCAGCCTCTCCCAGAGACACAACTTGTTTTAAAATATGCTCCCCTGATTCTACACCTGCTAAAATCTGCAGATTCTAGTCAAATAACTCAGGGAACAGGCCGTGTCACGTGTGATGTAACTTACTTATTGCTGGAAACATGAGTTTGGAACCGACAATTTCCCTGCTAAGCTGACAAGTGTAAAAGCTGAATTTGAAAAACCAACCAAATTCCACTCACAGTGTGAAGGCAGAGACTGGGACTTGGTCAAGCCTGGGCCTGAGCCCTCAGTCTGGGGAGATGGACAGTTAGGGCCTCGCAGGTGTCAGGTCCTGTCCACGTGATTTCTATACACCCTCCACCATGACGGAGCCTGCGATTTTATAGGAAAAGAAATTCTAATACATAGCAAAATATTACACTTGTTGATGACACTGTGAAAAAGTATACAGTTCACTTGTTCTTCGTTTACTCTAAGTGTCTACAAAGTGTCTCATAGGCTGGTTTAAAATAGAATGTTTAGTAGAAAATTTGAGGATCAGTAAGGCCAGCGGATCAGGAGACACCTGCCATTGAAAAGAGAGTTTCTACTCACAGGCTTGGAGGAGGGGGAGGGTACAGCACGCGGGGTCTCATCACGCGGGGAGCACAGGGAGGGCAGGAGGTAGAGGAGCCTGGAGCTGTGGACAGATGGGGGCCTTCATCACATCTCTGTGGAGGGAACAGCAGGCGGGGTGAGCAGGTTGACGACCAGCTGGCTGAGCAACTTCATGGGCTCTAGGGTGTGGGGGCCCCAAGTAGCCTGGACCCTGACCCTGGGAGAGCAGGGCAGGTGGACAGTGGCTCGGAGCTTGAGTTCAACAAAGGAGGTGCCTGGTCTGTAGGCCTGGGGGAATGGTAGGCCCTGGGGGAATTCCCTGGAGGTCTGGTGGTTAGGACTTCACTGCCAGGGGCCAGGGTTTGATCCTTGGTCAGGGAACTAAGATCCTACAAACTGAGCAATGTGGAAAAACAAAACAAAACAAAACTGGGCCCTAGAAGGACTCTTCCTGGGGGTGGGAGGGGGCTGACAAGGGGGGCAGAGGCCAAACTGACGTGACGCAGAACAGGGGGTGTCTTGCATATGCAAAGCACCAAGTTTACAGAAGGTAGAAACGAGATCCATACCAGGCTCAGCTCAGATGTCACCTCCTCAGGGAGCCTTCCCTGCCTGCACAGTCTACAAGATAGGGACAGCCTTCCCAGCCCTCCCCTGCTTCATTCCTGCACAACATTCACGGCTGGCCCCCTGCTGCACACCCAGATGTACCTGCACCCACCCAGAGGAAAGGTCCTCACAGGGGCCACAGGCCTTGCGTGACATTGGCCCCCACCTCTCCCATCTCCTCTCCCACCACTGTCCCCCCCACTGCCAGCCCTCCTCTTCCCACCTGCACTCCTGACTTCCCTGGGCCCTGCGTGTCCCTCCAATATGTGTCCCTCTAACAGGCTGTGTGCTCACTGTGCACCTTGGTCAGTGCCAGGCCTCCTGTCCAGGTCAGTGCTGGGCACACAGTAGGCTCAACAAGTAGAAAATCAATGGCTCTTACCCATAACCTCCTGCAACATTCTTTTCTGTGGCCTCAGCATCCACACATCCAGTGCACGTTCACTGAGGCCCTGCTGTGTGCCACGCAGGCTCCAGACACTGGGCACAGCGGGGAGTGAAGTGGGTGGGTCTCCATTTGCATGCAGCAGACAGCCTGGGGTGAGGTGGAGACAGAGAAAAATAAGCAAAATATATGCAAAGTCGGGCAGTAATACATTCCATGGAGAAAAATAGAGTCAGGAAGGACATTTGAGCAAACTCCTGGAGGTGTTTAGGGGGCAAACAATGCAGAGGGAGAGAATTCCCAGCTGAGATGAAGGCCAGTGCAAAGGCCCTGAGGCCACAGTGGGCTGCATGTCCAGAGACTTAGTTATCCCTGTGGATTCTTAGTTTTTTCTGAAGTCTGTATGTTGCCTTTATTTATAATCCTTGGTTGAATCTTTCTCACTCCTGAGTCTGGGTCACCAATCTGTTGAGTTTAGCAAATTCTATCCCAGTGATTTAAAGTGGAAATGAGTGAATCTGGGTCACGTGAGCATGTGTTTACTGAGTGGCCTCCCTGGGCCCTGCTGTGTTCAGCACCAGGAGGCTGTGAAGTGAGCACGATGGTCTCCACCCTGAAGATTCCAGTTAGTGACTCTCCAGAGGCCTTCAGGCCCCATCCACTGCCCCGCTCCCCTCATCTGGGTCTCAATCTCCCACTCTGACCTCGGCTGCACCTTTGTTGTCCCCCACCTCCAGCTCCTCCTGGACATCTCTGACTATGCTCATTTAGACCATTAACAATCTGGATTTTTTTTTCAATTTTTTTTTTAACTTGGAAGCCATGTCACGACAGTGCCTCTCAGGGGTGAGAAATGTAGTCACCACTTCAGAAGCGGGAACCACCTATCCTGTCTGAGCTGAGACTTGACAGGATGGAAACACAGGATGTGAAGGAGGGGGAGCTCAAAGGCTGGGCCTTGGGTGCAGGAAGAGGGGAGACAGAGGGGGGGAGGGGGTTGAGCTGTAAGGATCTGGGTCACAGCAGGAGGAAGGGAGTCCAGGGGCCCCAAGGGGCCCTCCTGTCACTTCCTGCTGCTCCCACCTCAGCAGGGGGCCTGCTTCCCCACTGCATCACACCTCCAGGCCCTCACATGGCTGGGCCTCAACCAAGACCCTCTGCTCCACTCTCAGCAGCAACATCCTTGCCCCTCACACCCCTGCTCTTCTGTGGGCTTGTCCCTGACCCTGCCTGCCCAGAGGACCTGCCCCATCATGCATCATTCACCGGCTCTGCACTCAGCTCTCCTGGTTATCATGGCCTGAGGATGACCTGTCTCCCTGGGACGTGGTCTGCTCTTTGGGACCAGCTGAGAGACCAGCAGACCTTGGTTATAAGCTCTAAGTCTGCATGACCCTGGACAAGTCCCTTATTCCCTTGGAGGCTCTGTCTCTCACTGTAAAATGTCTGGCAGTGGCCACCCCACAGCATTGCTGATCAGGTGGAGCTGCCAGAGATGGAGCTGGGCTGGGGACCTGTGGCTGTGGCCCTCAGGGCTGACCCTGGGACTGGGCCCCGCATGGCCAGGGTTTGTGGAAAGCCTGGGTGTGGTGATGCATGAGGAGGTAGGAGAAGCGTGGAGGTTAGGGAGCAGCTTTGGAGCTAGAATGAAATGGAACAGGACCCTATGGTCCTTGCCCCCTCCCCCAACCATGTCCTCAGCCTGCCTTTTACCTGTGGAGAAACTTTAGCCAAAGAATAAGTTTAATCAGAGAAGTGAGAAAATGCAGAAACAAAGTAAAACAGTCAAAGGAGACCAAATAATAATAATTTAGTCATTGAGCAGAGTCAAGGACATTTAGTTCCTCCTCAAAGGCTATAGACAATATTCTGAACCATGTCCTGTGAGCTGTCTTGTACATACTGAAACCCCCACTAGGTGGAAGAAGTGAACTACATGATGACCAGACTGTAGCCATGACATAAGCTGGCACAATTCTCAGAACTGGCCTCAAAGAAATGGAAACAACCTGACCGTGGAACTGAAGATTAACGGCACCTAAAACAATCAAGATGACACTGGTCAGACCACAGATGACCAATTTCAAGATGCCTGTCAGAGATGACTGTGCTGTTTCTGCACGTGGCCCTCTCCTTCTGTCTATAAAAGCTCTTGCCTCCTGATGTCAGGGGTGGTGGAGGGGGGAGATGGCCTTTGGACAGGCGTCTGCCCTCCCCCAGTTGCCGGCATTCAAAACCAAGCAAACTTTCTTTCCACCAACCTGGCCTCTTTATTGGCTTCGAGTGGCAAGCAGCCGGACCCCAGCTTGGGTTACAAGAAGACACGGAATACAGGGGACACTTTCCAGAGCCCCTGGCCCTTGTCCACTTCCATCCCCATCCCTTCCTGGCTGCCTTCTGAGGACATATGATGAACTCCTACTTTGAAGGCTGCACTCTTTTTTTTTTATCTATTTAAGAACTTTTAATGAGATACAATTGACATACAATAAACTGCATATATTTAAAGTGTACAATTTGGTATTTTTTTCTTACTAGTAATGTATACATAGCAATCCCAATCTCCCAATTCATCCCACCCCAACCGCGCCTGCTTTCCCCCCTTGGTGTGCAAATGTTTGCTCTCTACATCTGTGTCTCTATTTCTGCCTTGCAAACTGGTCCGTTTGTACCGTTTTTCTGTATTCTGCATATATGCTAATATACGATATTTGTTCTCTCTCTCTGACTAATTTCACTCTGTATGACAGTCTCTAGGTCCATCCATGTCTCTACAAATGTCCCAACTTCATTCCTTCTTACGGCTGAGTATTATTCCATTGCATACATGTACCATATCTTCTTTATCCATTCCTCTGTTGATGGACATTTAGGTTGCTTCCATGTCCTGGCTATTGTAAATAGTGCTGCAGTGAGCATTGGGGTGAATGTGTCTTTTTGAATTATGGTTTTCTCTGTGTATGTGCCCAGTAGTGGGATTGCTGAGTTATATGGTAACACTATTTTTAGTTTTTTAAGGAACCTCCATACTGTTCTCCATAGTGTCTGTATCAATTTACATCCCCACCAGCAGTGCAAGAGAGGTCCCTTTTCTCCACACCCTCTCCAACATTTACTGTTTGTAGATTTTATGATGATGCCCATTCTAACCCGAGTGAGGTGATACCTCACTGTAGTTTGGTTTGCATTTCTCTAATAATTAGTGATGCTGAGAAGCTTTTCATGTGCCTCTTGGCCATCGTATGCCTACTTTGGAAAATGACCATTTAGGTCTTCTGCCATTTTTTTGATTGGGTTGTTTGGTTTTTCTTTTTTCTTTTTTGTTTTTTGTTTTTGTATTGAGTGACACGAACTGTTTATATATTTTGGAAATTAAACCTTTGTCTGTTGATTCGTTTGCAAATATTTTCTCCCATTTTGAGGTTTTTTTCGCCTAGCTTATAGTTTCCTTTGCTGTGCAAAAGCTTTTAAATTCCATTTAGGTCCCATTTATTTATTTTTGTTTTTATTTCCATTACTCTAGGAGGTAGGTCAAAAAGGATGTTGCTGTGATTTATGTCATAAAGTGTTCTTCCTATGTTTTCCTCTAGGAGTTTTATAGTGTCTGGCCTTACATGTAGGTCTTTTATACATTTTGAGTTTATTTTTGTGTATGGTGTTAGGGAGTGTTCTAATTTCTTTCCTTTATATGTAGCTGTCCAGTTTCCCCAGCATCACTTACGGAAGAGGCTGTCTTTTCTCCACTGTATGTCCTTGCCTCCTTTGTCATAGATTAGTTGACCATAGTTTATCTCTGGGCTTTCTATCCTGTTCCATTGATCTATATTTCTGTTTTTGTGCCAGTACCATCCTGTCTTGATTACTGTAGCTTTGTAGTATAGTGTGAAGTCAGGAAATCTGACCTCTCCAACTCCATTTTTTCCCCTCAAGATTGCTTTGGCTATTCAGGGTCTTTTGTGTCTCCTTACAAATTTTAGGATTTTTTTGTTCTAGTCTGTGAAAAATCCCATTGGTAATTTGATAAGGATTGCATTGAATCCGTAAATTGCTTTGGGTAGGATAGTCATTTTCACAATGTTGATTCTTCCAATCCAAGAATATGGTATATCTCTCCATCTGTTTGTGTCATCTTTGATTTCTTTCATTAGTGTCTTGTAGTTTTCTGAGTACAGGTCTTTTACCTCCTTAGTTAGGTTTATTCCTAAGTATTTTGTTCTTTTTGTTGCAATGGTGAATGGGATTGTTTCCTTAATTTCTCTTTCTGATCTCTCGTTGTTCATGTATAGAAATGCAAGAGATTTCTGTGTGTTAATTTTGTATCCTGCAACTTTACCAAATTCATTGATTAGCTCCAGTAGTTTTCTGGTGGCATCTTTAGGATTTTCTATGTTTAGTATCACATCATCTGAAAACAGTGACAGTTTTACTTCTTTTCCAATTTGGATTTCTTTTACTTCTTTTTCTTCTCTGATTGCTGTGGCAGGGACTTCCAAAACTATATTGAATACTAGTGGAGAGAGTGGACATCCTTGTCTTGTTCCTGATCTTGGAATGCTTTCAGTTTTTCACCATTGAGAACGTTGTTTGCTGTAGGTTTGTTGTATATGGCCTTTATCATGTTGAGGTAGGTTCCCTCAATGCCCACCTGCTGGAGAGTTTTTATTGTAAATGAGTGTTGAATCTTGTCAAAAGCTTTTTTGGCATCTATTGAGTGGATCATGTGGTTTTTACTCTTCAATTTGTTAATATGGTGTATCACATTGCTTGATTTGTGTATATTGAAGAATCCTTGCATTCCAGGGATAAACCCCACTTGATCATGGTGTGTGATCCTTTTAATGTGTTGTGGGATTCTGTTGGCTAGTATTTTGTTGAGGAATTTTGCATCTAAATTCATCAGTGATTTTGGTCTATAATTTTCTTTTTTTATAATATCTTTGTCTGGTTTTGGTATCAGGGTGATGGTGGCCACATAGAATGAGTTTGGGAGTGTTCCTTCCTGTGCAATTTTTTGGAAGAGTTTGAATAGGATGGGTGTTAGCTCTTCTAGAAATGTTTGATAGAATTCACCTGTGAAGCCATCTGGTCCTGGAGATTTGTTTATTAGAAGATTTTTAACCACAGTTTCAATTTCATTACTTGTGATTGGTCTGTTCATATTTTCTATTTCTTCCTGATTCAGTACTGGAAGGTTATACCTTTCTAAGAATCTGTCTGTTTCATCCAGGTTGTCCATTTTATTGGCATATAGTTGCTTATAGTAATCTCTTATGGTACTTTTTATTTCTGCAGTGTCCATTGTAACTTCTCCTGTTTCATTTCTAATTTTATTGATTTGAGTCCTCTCCCTCTTTTTCTTGATGAATCTTGCTAAAGGTTTATCAATTTTGTTTATCTTTCTTAAAGAATCAGCTTTTAGTTTTATTGATTTTTGCTATTGTTTTCTTTGTTTCTATTTCATTTATTTCTGCTCTGATCTTAATGGTTTCTTGCCTTCTACTAACTTTGGGTTTTGTTTGCTCTTCTTTCTCTAGTTTCTTTAGGTGTAAGTTTAGATTGTTTATTTGGGATTTTTCTTATTTCTTGAGGTAGGACTATATTGCTATAAACTTCCCTCCTAGAAATGCTTTCCCTGAATCCCTTAGGTTTTGGATCATTGTGTTTTCATTGTCATTTGTCTCTATTTGTCTATTTTTTGATTTCCTCTTTGATTTCTTCAGTGATCTCTTGATTATTTAGTAGCATATTGTTAAGCCTCCATATGTTTGTGTTTTTTACAGTTTTTTTCCCTGTAATTGATTTCTAATCTCATAACATTATATTCAGAAAAGATGTATGATACAATTTCAATTTTCTTGAATTTACCAAGGCTTGATTTATGACCCAAAATGTGATCTATCCTGGAGAATGTTCCATGTGTACTTGAGAAGGAAGTGTAACCTGCTGTTTTTGGTTGTAATGTCCTATAGATAGCTATTAAATCTAGCTTGTTTATTGTGTCATTTAAAGCTTGTGTTTTCTTATTAATTTTCTGTCTGGATGATCTGTCCCTTGGTGTAAATGGGGTGTTAAAGTCCCCCACTATTATTGTGTTAGTGTCAACTTCCTCTTTTATAGTTGTTAGCATTTGCCTTATATATTGAGGTGCTCCTATACTGGGTGCATATATATATATATATATATATATATATATATGTATATATAAATTGTTTTCTCCTCTTCCTGGATTGATCTCTTGATCATTATGTAGTGTCCTTTCTTGTCTCTTGTAAAATTTTTTATTTTAAAGTCTATTTTATCTGACATGAGTATTGCTACTCCAGCTTTCTTTTGATTTCCACTTTCATGGAATATCTTTTTCCATCCCTTCACTTTCAGTCTGTTTGTGTGTCCCTAGGTCTGAAGTGGGTCTCTTGTAGACACCATATATATGAATCTCGTTTTTGTAACCATTCAGCCAGTCTGTGTCTTTTGGTTGGTGCATTTAGTCCATTTACATTCAAGGTAATTATTGATATGTATGTTCCTATTACCATTTTCTTAATTGTGGGTTGTTTTTTTTTGTTTGTTTGTTTTTGTTTTTTGTAGGTCCTTTTCTTCTCTTGTGTTTCCCACTTAGAAAACTTCCTTTAGCATTTGTCATAGGGCTGGTTAGGTGGTGTTGAATTCTCTTAGCTGTTGCTTGTCTGTAAAGGTTCTGATTTCTCCATCAAATCTGAATGAGATCCTTGCTGGGTAGGGTATTCTTGGTTGTAGGTTCTTCCCTTTCATCGTGTTAAATATATCATGCCACTCCCTTCTGGCTTGCAGAGTTTCTGCTGAGAAAGCAGCTGTTAACCTTATGGGAGTTCCCTTGAATGTTATTTGTCGCTTTTCCCTTGTTGCTTTTAATAACTTTTTTCTGTCTTTAATTATTGTCGATTTGACTACTATGTGTCTTGGTGTATTTTTCTTTGGGTTTATCCTGCATGGGACTCTCTGCACTTCCTGGACTTGGGTAGCTATTTCCTTTCCCATGTTAGGGAAGTTTTCAACTATACTCTCTTCCAATATTTTCTTGGGTCCTTTCTCTCTCTCTTTTCTTTCTGGAACCCCTATAATGCGAATGTTGGTGTGTTTAACGTTGTTCCAGAGGTCTCTTAGGCTGTCTTCAGTTCTTTTCATTCCTTCTTCTTTATTCTTTTCTGCATCAGTGATTTTCACCATTCTGTCTTCTGGGTTATTTATTTTCCCTTCTGCCTCAGTCAATCTGTATTTGTTCCTTCTAGAGTATTTTTCATTTCAGTGATAGTATTGCTTATCTCTATTTGTTTGTTCTTTAATTCTTCTAGGTCTTTGGTAAACTTTTCTTGCAACTTTTCAATCTTTGCATCCAGTCTTATTTCAAAGTCCTGGATCATCTTCACTATCTTTACTCTGTATTCTCTTTCTGGAAGGGTGCCTATCTCCACTTCATTTAGTTGCTCTTTTTGGGTTTTATCTTGTCCCTTTATCTGATACAAAATCCTCTGCTTTTTAATTTTCTCTATCTTTCTGTGGCTTTGGTTTCTATTTCCACAGAATGAAATACTGCTGATACTGCCCTCTTGTGAAGGAAGTTATCTAAGAGGCTTGTGCATGCTTCCTGATTGGAGGGACTGATGTTGGATAGGGCTGGGTGTTGCCTTGGTGGGCAGAGCTCAGTAAAACTTTAATCTGTTTGTCTGACAATGGATGGGGCTGTGTTCCCACCCTGTTGGTTGTTTGGCCTGAGGTGAGCCAGCACTGGAGCTTACAGGCTCTTTGGCAGGGCTAATGGCAGGCTCCAGGAGGACTCACGCCAATGAGCACTTCTCAGAACCCCTGCTGGAAGGCTGAACTCTTAACCCATTTATCCCACCCCCCTGGGAGTCACGGCAGGCTCCTCACAGCTCTGGTCCGCATGTCCCTTGTGAAGCAGCAAAGCTCCATGGGGCTAGAGGGTGGACTATAAACTCAGATGTCTCCAGGGGCCAGGCAAGGAGAGGCCAGGGAGGACCTGGCCCTGGGGGAAGCTTAAGGGGTGATGGGCACTCTGATGAGCTGGGGACACAAGCTCCATTCAGAGGGGGCTCCTACTCAACCCCAGAAGAGTTTTGCCCAGAGGGAACATTACCCAGGAGGCTAGAACTTCTCATCTCATATTCAAACTAGCAAAGCTAGAAGCCTGGGTTTTTGTCTGAAATCTTCCTGTTTTTAAATATTGGAATTACTTTGAGGCCGTTGGTTTAAGACCAAGAATATGCTGGGCAGCTACCTTGAGGCAGGGTTCAGACTGGATGCCCTGTCACTGCACAACCCCTGTGTTCCTGCCCAGTGCCTCCTCATGGATATTCAGGGGATACATTCACCACCAGGAACCAGCTCCCCTGGTCAGGGTATGGAGGGACAGGGCTCTTCATGGCTGCCCTTTCCTTTAGGAGCTCCTCAGCAACTGGAGCTTTGAGACCTCCTGTGCCTTACCACACACACACACACACACACACACACACACACACACACACACACACACAGAGGGCATTGACCTAGCCCTCTACCTGCCACACTAGGCTTCTCCCATACACTGAACAGCTGGAGTTGGCCTCCCCCAGAGAAGCATCTCTGTGAAGGAAAGCAAGTGTGCCTTCCCAGCAGCTTTAAACCTGTATTGAGCACCTGCTGTGTACTTGGTCCTAGGTTGGACGCTTGGGGCATAGAGGGGTAGATTGGGCATCTGACCACAAGGGACCAAATAAACCAGCTGAGAAGGCAGTGATGTCTAGGGCTGCAAGGAGAAGGGAGGCTACATCTGATGGGGGAGGGGGGCTGGTGCCTGTGGTGGCCTTGGAGCATCACCACCATGTGATCTGGGGGGAATAGGGGACAGATGTGCTTGGTGGAACAGCATGCACGATGGCTCAGAAGGTGTGGGGAGTAGAGGGATGTGACCCTGTCCCTGTGGCAGGCCTTCCCCCTTCCTCTGTAATGATGGGGCCGCTGATGAAAGCAGATCTCAGTGTGCTCTCCTAGAACCCTGTGACTAGTTCTATACTACTGATGAGGACACTGTGGCACAGAGAGGGCAGGTCACAGAGCAGGGTCTAAGTGAGCCCTTCTGGGGTACCTGTTACTAGATGAGGATACAGACAGAGAGGGGAGAAGTCACCCAAGGTCTCACTGCAGGGTCTTAGTGAATCCACCTGGGGTGGGGATGGGGCTGTTACTAGTTCTCTATTACAGATGAGGACACTGAGGCACAGAGAGGGCAGGGCCCACCTAAAGTCACAGAGCAGGGCCTTAGTGAGGCCTTCTGGGGGACCCCTTAGTAGTTCTCCATTGCAGATGAAGACTCTTAGGCACAGAGAGGGAAGTATCCACCCAAGGTCACATAGCAGGATCTTAGTGAGTCCTCCTGTGACCCTGTTACAACTTCTTTATTATACATGAGATCTCTGAGGCACAGAGAGCTCAGTGGCTGCCCAAGGTCACACAGCAGGGTCTTAGTCAGTTTTCCTGGGGGCCTTGTTACTATTCCCTGAGGACACTGAGGCACAGAGAGGGAGCAGGGAAGCCCTGCTATCACCAAGGCCCCATGGCCCGTGCTCTATGCTGCCAGCAGGGCTGCAGACCTGAAGTGGACGTGGAAAGCAGTTCACTGCAGCATTATTTACAATAGCCAAGTGTGACCAAGCAGGACCCTATGGAGCCTTCCAGCAACAGACCCCTCCCCCATATCCTCTGCTGTAGCTCCTCTCTGAGTAGCCAGATAATAGTATTTCATGCATGTTTCCTGAGTTTTTCAGATGCTAAAACTCCCCTCCAAATGGAAGAAATTAACTACTTGATGATCATGAGCTCCCAGACCTACTGGCACCTAAGGACTAAAAAAGTTAACCCTGTGACACCTCACCATCAACCAATCAGAGAAACATGCACGAGCTGAGAACACACCCTGCAACTCCCCTCTCTCATCTGGACTTAAAAATTCTTTGCTGAAACCCTTCAGGGAGTTCAAGGTTTTGGGGGCACAAGCCACCTGTCTCCTTTTGGGTTCTGCAATAAAACTTTCTCTGCTCCACACTCTGGTGGTTCCGTTCGTGTGGCCTCACTATGCACCCAGCACAGGAGCTTGTGTTCAGTAACATGGAAACAACCTACATGTCCACCAACAGATGAATGGGTAAAGAAAATGTCATACATATACAATGGAATCTTATTCATCCATAAAAAAAAGAAGGAAATCCTGCCATTTGCAACAACATAGGTGGACCCTGAATGTGTTATGCATGGTGAAATTGTCAGACAGATAAAGACAAATACAACCTCACATGTGGAATGGAAAAAATAAACCAAATTCATAGAAATGGAGAACAGGGTGGTGGTTGCCAGATGTGGAGGTTGGGAGTTGGGGAGGATGGGTGAAATGGGTGAAGATGGTCAAAAGCTATAAAATACACAAGTCCTGGGGATATATGTACAATGAGGTGACTGTAAACACCACTGTGAAGTTGTGTTTACAGAAGTTGCTAAGAGAGTAGATCTTAAAAGTTCTCATCACAAGAAAATAATTTGTAGCTATGTGAGGTGGTAGGTGGTAACTAAACTTATTGTGGTGATCATTTCACAGTACGTACGTATATCAAATCATGATGCCAGATGCCTAAAACTAACGGTGTTATATGACAATTACATCCAATACCTGCATCTCAGAAAGCAAGCATGAGAGTGGCAATAGGATGACCTATTGCCAAAGCTGCGTTTGCTCTACAACAGCAGAGGGTGGTACCTGGACAGATATAATAGTCTCTCAAAGCCTAAAATCTGGCCCTTGATGGGAAATGTGTGGCGACCCTGCCCAGGAAGACAGTGTTCATAGCAGCCACAACAGGGTGCCTGGGAGCACCCTCAGCCTAGCGAGCTCTTGTGTTCTACCTGTTGCCCCATTTAATTCCCTTCCCACCCTAAGAGGGAAAGACCTCAATATTCCCATTTTACAGATGAGAAAACAGAGGCTTCTGTTGCTTTTAATAACCAACCAAGTGGTGGAGTCAGCTTTGAATCCCAGTGTTCTGGTTTCAAAGCCACATCTCAACCCCTATTTCTAGAAGGCGGGGGTCCAGGCACTGAGGACCCCCCCTCTTCCATACTTGTAGTCCTGCTCCAGGGCCCACCACCCCAGAGGCTGCTGGATGAACACATTTAATGGACTTATTCTGCACCCGCTCAGCCCTGTCTGCTGCTTTCCCACTGCTGACGCTTCAGCCGGCTGAGGTTGTACAGGTGACTCATCACCACTTGCTGCTCACCTGCCCTCCTGTGGGACAGCCCCTCCTCACACCTCATTATTCTAAATCCTTAGCTCACAAATCTGCAGAACTGCATTAAAAGAGCCCTGCTAGCCTGTGTGGAGGTGTTGACAAGGGAAAGGGAGGGGGAGTTGGGGTGGCCTCTTATACTGAAGGTGACACATGAAAGAGACAGTACTTATGTACATAATGGGACTAAGTTTGAAGCTAAGAATTTGGTCCCAGAGAGAAATAAAAGCTCACAGGCTGAGGGCTACAAGCCTGCTGAGAAAGGGGCTTGACTATGGGGTTGCAAATGTGTAATTTAATTTAAAAAAATCAGCCCCCTGGATGATAACAATTGCCCTTTAAGGCTGGAATTGGCCACCTGACCCCTGAGGCCCCCCTCAATTCTGGAATGTGATCACCTGGGCATTGGGGGGGCCTCACATGGGCCTGCTGTCCTCTCAGTCATGGGCACATCTGCCCACATGTGCACCCATGGACTGTGGTCCCCATAGGTCAGGGCATTCCTTGTTCCAGGCCTGGGAGGTCCAGGTCATAAGGAAGGAATGACACATCTGTGGAGTCACCTGTGTGCCTCGGCAGGAGTGAGTATCACATAGAGAAGAGCCCTCCTTCTCCTCCATCCCCCTCCCAACCAAGGTCCAGTGCTAGAGTGAGCAGGAGCTCTGAGCCCCTCAGTTTAGCAAGCATCTTGGCTGCGTGTGGAGAGGCTACCCACTCTGAAGTCCTAAAGGTGATGATAGATTGGAGTCCCATGTGCCCCCAACTCACCAATAAACCCCTCACCCACATCTAGCCTTGGGTTTTCTCCTCTATAAACTGGAACCCAGTCACCCTCATCCTCAGATGTGGGGGCACCCTGTGTAAATTACATCACAAAGTGCTGGGTTGTTTCAGGCGCTCTGGGGTGTGCAGGCCCTGAGGCCATGCAGGAGACAGGTGGGAGAGAAAAGGAGTGGGTGTAACAGGTGTGACAGCAGAGCTATCTAAGAACCAGCTGAGTGTGTGCCTTCTAACATCCAGAATCAGGCAGCTGCCACTAGCTCCCATTCATTAAGGCCACGTTTGCTCTCTCTTGTCAGTTACAATTGTCTGTTTGTACAGAGGCCTCTGGAGTCTATTAGCAACATTGTTGCCCATCACAGAATGGCTCTGCTCAGTTCCAAAGTGCAGGGGCTTCTGTACACCTGCAATTTTCCAGTCTGTTCCTGCCCTCACTAACTCTTGCTCAGCACCTCTCAGCAGTTCCCTGTTGCCCAGGCCCTGCCCTGCTCCAGGTGCAAAAGGTGAGACCCTGCCCACCTTCCCCACCTGTGTTGTGTTCCTGCAGCAATGAACCACCAGTGATCTGAGCACCCGGGTCGTCCCCGGCACCTGTGCTTGTGCTGCTCCTCCTGCTCTCCTGTCCCTTTGTCATTGAGCCCTCAGCTCCCATGTCCATTTTCCTTTATGGCAGGATGGTGTTGCTTGCTCACCCAGCAGAGCCCACCCAGCCTTCTTCCTGTAGATGCTCAATGTGGAGGAATCACAGCTGGTCTGAGCCTGTCATAGCAACTGCTTCCTCTGCTAGTGATTGGTCAAGATCAGCCAGAGTACTAGAGGAAGTCTACAGGGGCTTCTATGAGAGATTATCCTTCCCAAAAAAAAAAGAATGGGCAGGGAAAAGGTGCCCCTTTGCTTCTGGCTTGAGTGCTAACTATGCAGAGGTGATGGCTCTGGCTCAGGGTTCAGGAGAGCAGGCAGCCACCCCGCACCAATGAGGGAATCACACCAACATTTTGGTAATGGTGGAGTAAACAGGTGGGTGGCATCTGAGTCACTGATGACATTGTTGGGTCACCAGATGACCTCTGGACCTCCCATCTCTCATATCATTAAGTGTTAGATGTCTTTGTAGTTTAAACCACTCTCAGTAGGGTTTTCTGTCACTTCAGCCAAAGACATAAATAACTGATACCACCTTCAAGACTTCGTTAAAAATTCTTTTTCCTTAACCAGTTCCCCATCAGACTTGGGTCTCTGCCACTGTCCCCACACCCTTTACATGTGAAAGCAGCTCTGGCTCTATGGTACCCTGTCTACCTGTCTGGATTATCAGTATTTGGTCTGTGAATACCTCCGGGGCAGGCCTCTGCATTTCCTTCTCTGTGCACCCTGAGCCTGCACACAGTGGGCCTTCAGAACCTCAAGGACCTCACCCCACCCCCACCATGGCCGAAGCCTCCAGCCATCAAAATTCCCAAGTCACTTTGGCCCAAGCACTGCTTCTGGATCTCAGGGGGCTTCTACAGCCTCTACTGTAGGTCATAAAGAGTGAAGTCCTTATAAACAGAGCTTCCCAGCTGTCAGGTCTCACCTCACACAAGTCTTCCAGTGCTGAGCTGTTGTTTCACTGTCAGATCAGTCTCTCCTGTGGCAGCACGGGGGCCACGGTGTGGAGAAAGGAGTACAGGAGCAGAGTTTCAAGGGAGACATGGACAGGACAGTGATGGATGCACCCTGTTCCAAACTGAGTGAGGTTCCCTGAATATTCTGAAAAAGGCCTCGGGAGTGCGGGTGGGGAGCAGGGCCCCCCAAGGCCCTTAGGAAGGAGATGTCCCCCAGTGTGGTGTGGGGAGAGGCTCTTGGCCTCCCCTGCAGCAGCTCCAGATGGCAGCCTGTAAACAGTGAGGACTGCCCATGTGGTCACATGAGCATGACTGTAATTGCCACGCAAAGCAAAGAAAGGGATGCAGGCTGTGGGGGAGCCAGGAGGGCGTGAATTGTTTTGGTGAGTCTCAAAATGTCCAAGTGGCCGTTACCAAGTCTCAGGCACCCACAGTAGCCAGCATGGGGCTGGGTGCCTTAAGCCCCACCACACGGACAATCCACATTGTGTGGCTTCCCAGAGCTCAAGCAGCAGGATCTCGGGGTTCTGTCTGGCACCACACTTTCTCCCTATTGCCCAGCTAACTCCCTCCTCTGAGCCTCAGTCTTGTCCTCTAGAATGGGAACATTGGTTGCCACCTTAACAGGACTAATCCTGTGAGGACTAATTTGGACAACCTTAAAATTAATAGCTGAGCCCAACAGATACTGCTTGAATCTGTAATAGGGGCAGGGCAGGTGCACAGTCTTTACTGTGCTGTCACTACTGCAAGACTGTCAGCATGGGAGGGTTAGACTGAGACCTTAGCATGGTGGTTAGAGGTCACACTCGGCCAATGGTGGGCTAGCTAGTGGTCCTCACAGCAGAGAGTATGGTGAGAGGCAGAGTGTGGCCTTCTCCCTGGGGCCTTCCAGGCCCTCTGGCCTCGGGGATGGCAGGTGAGCTGGGGGGCCCAGGGCACAGGCTGAGGGCTGTGTCCTGCAGAGGCCCACAGCCCTGGCCATGGCCACCCACAGGCTGGGCCAGGCCGTGACCTAATGGCAGCAACAGTCTCCATGCATCTCAATCCACGGAGACCTCAACAACTGAGGTATATGGATGCTGTCATTAAAGTAAGCATTTCAACCACCTTCAGTCTCTCCATTTATGCTTCTGATTGGTATTTGCTAGCATTTGTTTTGGTGGTGGTTTATAGGAACATCATGACCTGACTGTGACCTGACCTCAAGAACAAAGCGTCTGACACCTAGAAGTCTGCAACAACTAACCATGCCCCTCCTTCACCTTTCCTATAAAAGGGCTTTGCTGAAAGCTTTCAGGGAGTTTGGGGTTTTTAAGGCAGGAGGCACCTGTCTGCTTGCATGGCCTTGCAATAAACTTTCCTCTGCTCCAAACTCTGATATTTTGGGGTTGTTTGGCCTTACTGTGCATCGGGCACATGGGTTTGCATTCCATAGCAAATCCATGCAGAGCTGCAGATTAAACTGGAGTCTCCAGCATTATCTGGAAGTTCTTCCCTGAAGCTAAGCTAAAGCCACACAGTAGCAGTTCCAGGGTCTCCATTTAGCCAGCTGAACAGAAAAGCCAAAGTGGCTCAAACAGACTAATAAACAAGGCAGGAGAGAATGACTTATGTAACAGAAGTCCAAAGACAGACAGCTTCCAGCAGAGCTGTACCTGGTGCTCAGTGACATTAGCAGGAACCATCTCTCCTGACCTCTTGGCTCTGCTTACTGGTGTCATCCTCAGGTGGCTCTGCCTTCATGAAAGCAAGAAGGCCACCAACTGCCACAGGCTGACATCATGTCCACTCAACTCCCAACAGAAATAGAGCTTCTCTTCCCCAGGATTCCAGCACAAGGCCCCACTCTGGGGCCTGATTGGTCACTTATCCAGCCCTGAGCCAATTACAGGGAGGCCAGGGAGGATTGAACATGCCAATGGGCCAGGTCGAGGTCATGTTTCTCTCCAGGAAACTTGTGAGCTGTTCACCCTGTTTCCAGAGTAGGAGACAGTGTGATGCCAAGAGAGCAGAGGTGAGCATACAGCTGCTGCATCCTCTGTGCTCAGTTTCCTAGAATGTACCTATTCACATCCTCTTCCTGCCCCCCATTGTCCTTTATTTACAAAAGAATTAATGATGGGGACTTCCCTGGTGGTCCAGTGGCTAAGTCTCCACACTCCCAATGCAGGGGGCCTGGGTTCAGTCCCTGGTCAGGGAACTAGATCCCACATGCCGCAGCTAAGAGTTTGCATGCTATAACTAAAGACCCTGCATGCCACAACTAAAGATCCTACATACTGCAACTAAAAAAAAAATAAAAAATCCTGCATGTGGTAATGAAGATCCTGCATGCCGCAAAAAAGACCCAGCACAGCGGGGACGGGGGGATGAATTCATGATGTTCCTCTTCCCTTCCCAAGCCCCATTTCACCCACCCACACCAAAAAGGTGCAGACCTCCTGCTTGAAGACAGGATTAGGGGTTCACTCTTAGCCTCTAGGCTTGCTTTCTGTGTCCCATTACAATCATTTATTCAGTCAACAAACATGCACTGAGAAACAATACGTGCTGCTATGTGTTCTCAGGACTGTTAGTTATTCTGAGCAGTGGACATCACTCAGGGGCCTCTCAAAGAGAATGAGTTTTGTCTGAGGAAGCATCTGGAAGTGAGCTTCCAGTCCCACTCTGTCATCTACCATGTGGATGTGTGGAATTCCTCGCCCCTCTCTGGGCTTCTACTTTCTCATCTGCAAAATGAGGCGCTGGGGAAAATGAGGTCCTGGAGCCCCCTCAGCTCTGACATGCTGCAGTTAGGTCTTAAAACATGTTTCTTCAGCTGTGAATCAGCCCAGTGGACAGTGAGTCAGCCCGTGGACAGTGACCACAGGTCTCCAGGACAGGGCTGGGCTGAGATGAGTCCGCAACCATGCAGTCGTATATACACATGAAAACCCCTCCCCTTCATGGCTGCTGAAGGCACCTAGGGCAGAGGGGAATCAGGGCTTTCTATGTCTGTGAGGACCCCCAGCCTTAGGGCCCTGAGAGGTTGCCCAATGCTGCTGCTGCTGCTGCTACAGAAAATCTGTTTGGGGACACTTGTGATTCCCAAGCCCTCCTACCCCTGAAAGTCAAGTTTGGGGCTCTGAAGCGAAGTAGAGGGAGACCACATAAAGGGGAGGGGAGGATGATGTGGAGGTTCCCCAGAGCCCATCCATCACGCACTCCTCCCCTTTCTCTGTCACAGATGAAAGTGGTCTATGGTTCCTTGGCACCTGGTGTGTTGGTGGGGAAGGGAGCAACCCCTCTGAGGCAGGTCCAGTGGGGAGGTCATTTTCTTCTGGATGAGTCTAGTTTCTCTCCACTCTGAACATTTGGATATGAATTGATTTCCCTGGTCCTTCTGTCGCTTATTGTCAGTTCACTCAGCCACTCATCACCTTATTAATCCATTTGTTCCCTCCTTTATTTAGCTCATGCTTTTTTTTAAGCAAGAAGAGAGATGTATTAGGAGAACATAGGCAACCTAAGAACAGAATGGATTAGCTAGTCTTCCCAAAAGATGAGCAACAACTGCTGAGACACGAGATGCCAGGTCTGCTATGTTTCTGCCTCCCTCCTGGGGCCACATATTTGCTCACCTCTGCTTCTCTTTACACAGCACTAGGTCCTCCCATGTTTTAAGTCTGTTGGTTTCTTTCCAGTTCTACTGCCAGGGTCCTGGTCTAAAGTACCATCCTTTTGTCCCAGGAAAACTGAAATGACCTCCTAATATTTCTCTCCGCATCCAATTTGTAATTCTCCTCACTACAGCTAGGGTGATTTGTTAAAAATGGAAAGTGTATTCAGTGGTTTTCCACTGCTCCTAAGATAAACATCAAAGTCTTAAGCCTGTTGTGGAACAGGATTATGATTTGCCCACAGTCAGTGCCCTGTGCTGTGGCTCCCCTCTCATTGGAGGATTATACAGCTCTGCCTTTTTGTTTCTCTCAGTCATGGCAAAAGAGCTGATGAACAGTGTAAGAAATGTGAGCACACACTTAAGAACCAGTGCATAATTTACCTCTTCTTTTCCTTCTTCCCTGGCATTGGCAGTATCAGGATAGAGACTGCTGCATCAGCCTGGGTCCAGAGGGAAGATGACACCGAGCAGAGCTATGTGAGCATGTAGCATGAGAAGTAAATAAGCCTTATTGAAGGCCACCGAGATTTTGGAAGTCACTTGTTACTCAGCATAATCTAGCCTATCCTAACTAATGCACATAATCCATGAGCTCTTGCTTTTGCCCCACTAGCCTTTCATAGTTACACAGGTTGCTCCCTCCCACCTTAGAACATTCATCTGTTATTCTCTTTCCTGAGAAAGTTATTTATACCCACTCCCCCCTTTTTTTTTCTCAGTTAATAGTTACTTACCAGTGAGAGCTCAGCTTAAATGTGAGATATTAAGGAAAGATTTGCCTGATCTGTGTTCAAAGAACCTTGAATTCACCTTCCTTGTCATTAACTCTGTTTTGCTACATTTTAAGTTTGATGAAGACAGAGCCCAGGTATTTAGCTCATGTATTTTGGAGGCCCTGCTCCATCTCTACTACCTACCAGGGCCCATGCTAAGGGTCTAGATATAATGAAAGTGAATCAGCCATGAGCCCTGCTCCCACAAACCCACACCATGGCAGGGGAGACAAACATACACACAGCAGCTTCTGAGCTCACTGTGATCATTTTAGCAGGAAATGAGTATAAAAGAGGCTGGAGGGAAGGCAAGGGAGATTGCCTGGAGGAAGGGATATTGGAGCCTGTTTTGGAGGATGACTTGGAGTTGTCTGACTTGGAGTTGTCCAGGTGGAGAGCTTGCTGTGGGGATGGTGGAGGAGATTGTAGGGCAAGAAGCAGTGTGTCCAGAATTTCCAAGGCTTGAAAGAGGATAAGCCCAGGAGCAACCAGGACCAGAAATGAATATCCGGAATGTGTGCTCCTGTGAACACAAGTAGTCTTATTTAGGCACCTTTGCAAGTATAAAGCAGCTTGAGGTGTTTTGTGTATCAAAACTGATAGACAGTGATGATAGTAGCAAATTCCAAGCCCTTCCACACAACAGGTGTCTTAGCACACCTTGGCCTAGGGGTCAGGTGGGCCCTGTGTGGGCATGTGGCTTTGTTCTGGGATGAAGCAGCAGTAGACAATTCTGTCTCCACTCCACTCATCAGAGATGTCTGGATGCCTTAAGTTCCTGCCCTTATTTTCTAATAACCTGCCACTGTTTTTTTTCTAGTACATCAAGACCTCCTGTTCACACAGACCCCAGAGGTAATTTAACATTGTCTAAGATGATTAAAATGGAAGTAAGGTGAATCACCAAAAACACCACATACAGGTTGTAATGTCTATCTGGTAGGATCTTGTTATAAGTATAACCTACAGGTGGCAGGATAAGCTGGGAGCAGTCCTGATGCTTGGTGACTAGTGACCGAGGTCACTCTCTGGGATGTGTCCCAATCTGCCCACACTGCTCTGGGGAGGGAGGTCCCTGTGTCCACACAGGACTGGGGCTTCAGGGCCAGAATGTGGCAGAAAAGACTCCTAGCCTCCCAAAAGGTGGGCAGTGACACTGGAAACCCACTTCCCTTTGTGGCCCTTGACTTTTCTTATTACAAGGACGAGTGGAGTGCAGTCCCTCACTGCCCACTTCAATAGGTGGAGAGTGCTCAGGCAAGCCCACTTATTCTGAGAAATTGTTGTTGCACCTGATGGTATTATTATTTCCATGCCAGTTGTGAGGTGGACCCTAAGGGATCCCTGAACTGGGGAGACAGACACCCACAGAAACCAGACCCAGTGTTACTGTTCATTTAACAATGATTTACTGAGTACCTACAGTGTGCCAGTTTCCAAGGGTAGAACAGTGATGGTACAGGCACAAGCCCCTGCCCTCAATGCCAGGGAGTAAAGAGGTGAGCAGCACGTGGCTTACTGAGGACTCTCAGGTCGGGGAAGCAGGCCTTCCTGGGGGTCACACTCCCCTACCTTTTCCTGCTCTGAAACCACAGCTACTGGCATCTCTGGTCCCCTGCCAACCAGACATTTCTCCCAACTTGTTCTCGTTTAGGACGATTTCATCCAGAGCAGGGATGGGAATTTTGGGGAAAGAGCTATGAAATGCATCTGCCAGGGGAAATTCTTTGTGGTTCCGTGATTTAGTATATGTACCCACTGCTGTTCTATGGGGGTTCTGAAAGTGGAACCCTTCCCACATCTGCAATATTCTTTTATGTCCTCTTTTCCTGCCCATCTCTATTCTTCATCAGCACATTCAATAGGGGCATATTAAGCACGGTGGAGCACCATGATGGTTTCCAATTCCATTAAATTCCCAACACCAATGACCTAGGAAGCAGAGAGAGAAAAGACTAATTGTGGCCCAACATCTGCTGGATGCTAGGCAGTGAAATTACATGCATACTATTATTTCCTTTAAAACACAAAGAAATTGAGACCTAAAGAAATTGTCACTTGCTTCATGTTGCATATCTCCAAAATAAAAGAAAATAAACCTGAGCCAAGTCTTCAGATTTTGTCCTATGCCATCCCAGTAGAACGTCTCTCTGTTTTGACTTGTTTCATTGATTTTCATTAAATTTTAAAATAATTTGGAACAATTAATGCTAGGTTATATTTTTTCTATAGATTAGCATCATTTGTAATTTTAATGTTGGGGAAGCATATATGAGGTTGTAAATCTTTAGAGAGAATAAAATGTAAGGAAGTAGAGTGTGCAGCTTAAAAAGAATTGTTAAAAGTTTATCTCAGAATTGCTGGACGGCATAAAAGACTGATTGCATTGATTAGCTATGTAAACTTAAGAAATCCTCTATTTTCACGTCTACAAAATGGGCATAACACTTGGTTACCTAAAGTATAAGGCAGGGGGGAGGAAGATGGTGGCAGAGCAGAAGGATGTGGAGTTCGTCTCTCACCACAGATGTATCAGGAATACATCAATAGGTGCAACAATTCTCACATAAAACTGGCAGAACACTAGCAGAAGACCTTGCACGTCGGAAAGGACTATAAAGATCCCTGCACAACTGAGTAGGACAAAAAAAAAAAAAGAACGGAGAAAGAGGAGGAGAAGAAAGGGGACAGGACCTTTGCCCTGGGGCAGGGGAGCTGAAGCAGAGGAGAGATTCCCAAATTCAGGGAAAAACCACCCCCGTATTTGATGGGGAAATCCCCTCTCAGATGGGGAATTTGGGACAGAAGGGAGGCATTTGGGGCTGTCCAAAGAAGGTGAAGCAGCCAATCTGTGGCAGACAGAACAGAGTGAGAAATACACAGACGGTCCAGACCACAGGCCATGGTCTCAGAGGAGTGTTCACAGGAGTGAAGGGGGGCTGGGAGCTGGAGCGTGGAAACCAGAGAAGAGGCCCAGGGTGAGAACTGCTATTGGCTGCAGGGAAATAGACTGAGGGGATGGGAGGGAAGAAATTTGTAGCATGGAATGCCTACTGGGGAAGACTAGGCTGCCATGGTAGCAGGGCACTACTGCTGAGTCACACCAGGGTGGGGAGCCACTATTGTAGCCTCTCTCTCCCCACACCCTGGAGCCTGTAGACAAACAATAAAGGAAGCCCTCTCCAGGACCAGCTGCCACCCGCTGGTCTCAGAGTAACATAAAAAGGGCCCTGAGGGCTGGCCTTCAAGTATCTTATGCTGGGTGCCAGCAAAGACCCTCACTAGGGCCAGATTTCCTACACCTGTGGCCGCCAGCTTCCCTGGGCATTTGGCACTGCCATCAGGGCTCCTGCGATCCGAGCAGGGTGCTACTATTGAGGCACATGCAGGGAGGGGAGCCACTATCATAGCCTCTCTCTCCCCACAGGCTGGCCCCTGCAGATGAACAATAAAGGAAATGCTCACTAAGGCAGACCCAAGAGCTCCAAGGCAGCCTCAGGACCAGACTCTGGTGGTCAGACCACACACAGAGGCAGCCACAAAACCAAAGCTGAACACCAAGGATGAGGGACTAAGAAAAAGGTGCTAAAATCTTTCCATCAGATATAGACACTGCAGACTAAATCCCTGTGATCATCTAGGTAGACCCTATGTCTTTGGAATATCTGAGTAGACAATGAATGTTCCCACAAATGGAAAAGGTCTAGCTCTGGCAGCTGTGGACTTTGCATCAAGCACACACAGGAATTGGGCAGGATCAGAGCCTAAGTGGACCCCACAGGGCCCACAGCAGGTCCAGAGTCCAACCCAGAGGCAGAGGAGGGCCTCTTGGGGAGGTGAAGGTGGCCTGAGGCTCAAGGCAGGTACAAGGACACTTACAGTTGAGACCCCAAGGAAACAGAATTGGGAGTGGGTGGTTATCTAAAGAAAAATTGGATGACTTTACCAGAAAAGAGAGGGTGGATTGAGCACAAGTCATCGCTGCTGCATCCATTCACCAAAGTGTCATCATGGAGTGGGGCAACAGTGGGGGGCTGAGAAGGTGACAGAGACAAAGCTTGAGTTTCACCATCATCCTGCAGCAGTTACAGGCTCCCTGCAGGCTCCTTCCCAAGGAACCCAGCAGCCAGTCACACAGCTCAGTGTGGACTCCTCATGTCAGCAGTGCAACTGGCTCTCACGCAGCCTCTGCAGCTTATCTCGTTCCATTTCGTTTCCCATCCAGGTCTTGCTCAGGGCTCCTTGATGTCACCAGCCTTTTTCTTTCTCACTCCCATGCTGTCTCACTTCTGAGCTTGTATTCTGAAGAGCAGGAGCTGATATTCACAGGTACAGATGCTCCTGGAGGGAGGCCAGAGAGCATGTTCCTCACACACAGGAGGCAGTTTGAGCCACCTGAGAAAGGGCCAGGAGGGCACTCAGAGCTCCCGCAGCTGAGAAATGCCTATTGGTTGTGCCACATTTGGAACCCAAAAGTTTGATTGAAAGGCAGGAAACAGTCACTTGCGGAGTTGATCCTATTTCAGGCATATGTCTGGGATGGCGCATTCTTGGTTTGGGGCCCTAAGCCCCGGCAGACAATTGCATTTCTCTCTCTACAGTAACAGGTTAAGGAATGGAGTCACAACCCAGGCACAGCCAATGAGATTTAACTTGACTTTGTTTTAAATTTAGGTTTATCACCAATCGTCTCGTTTTCTACTGACTTGTGTGAGTAACATAGATTTACTAAGGAGGAAATTAGCAACATGATACAGATGCTGGGAAAGAAAGGGGGAGTGAAATGTACTGGGAAGGAGGATGAGCAGAAAGGGGAGGATGGCAACAAGGATAGAGGTAGAAAATATACTTGGATCAAACTTTGATCGTGGTGTCAAATTTTGGTTAGATAGTAGAATATTGGTAGGGTTGCCAGATTTAGCAAATAGAAATACAGGACACCTGGTTGAATTTGAATTTTAGATAAGATTTTTCTTTTTTAGTACAGGTATGTCCCATTTAAATATTGCATGACCATCTTTAAATGTAAGAATATGGGGATTTTTCTTTTCTAGGGTCAGTGTGTTATCTTGTGGCATCTGAGACCAACTCCATTTTGAACCTTGAGATCAAACTGTGGAGTAGCTGTACTTTAAGTTCTGGGAACTTCTGGCCTCTTCCCTGTTTCAGCAGCTTGCCTTCAGCAGGCTGAAATGTTCACGTGTTCTTTACTACCTCTTCTCCGAGCACTATGACTATATTTCTTTTAAAAAAAAAAACCCCTTTTATAATGGAAATTTTTCAAATACAAATGTGGAGAGAATAATCATGAACTTCCATGTCCCTATTTGAAGAGTTATCGACACTTTGCCAATCTTCTTTCATCTATTCTCTTCCACTCCTTTTGTTTTGCCTGAATATTTTTGAAAACATCCCAACCCAGGACTTCCATGGTGGTCCGATGGCTAAGACTCTGCGCTCCCAATGCAGGGGGCCTGGGTTTGATCCCTGGTCAGAGAACTAGATCCCACAGGCCACAAGTAAAGAAAGATCCTTCATACCGCAGCACAGCCAAATAAATAAATGAATAAGTAAAAATTGTTTAAAATAAAGCATCCCAAACTTTGTCACCCTTAGATACTATGTTTTTTAAAAAAAATTTGTTTCCTCTCCTGTCCTTAAGTATATCTAATTGGTTTAATATGGCCAAGATCCCACTTTTCACCTGTTTCCCTTCATATAAAATAGTAAATATAAAATCACGTCTCTCTCCCTTCACAAGATGACATTCCTTTGTCTTCTCCCTCTGAGCATTACTATAGTTCATGACTTTCCCCTTACTCTGTAGCCTGTTCAGGACTCAAGGGATCTGTTCCACGCTGTGCTGAGGGGTCCATGGACTGTGGGCGTGGGAGGAGGGGTGGGGGGTGAGGGTGGGCTTGGAATGATCATCTTTCTCTCAAACGTCCCTCCTGTGAGAAATACTCACCTTTTCTCTCTTTACTCCTAACTTTATGCACCATGCAAGTCTATACTTTTAAGGTAACTGTTGGGTCCTCTGATTTAACATCTAAATATTCCTAGGAATAGTTTTTTTTAATGTCCCTAGGATACAGGACAAAGGTTCTCGACTTCTGTGTGCACAGACCCCCCCCACCCCCACTGGGCTTTTTCAAACACAGGTCCTGGGCCCCACCCCAGGGCTTATGCTTCAGTAGGTCTGGGGAGGGGCCTGAGAATGTGCATTTCTACAGGTTCCCAGGGGATGAGTTGCTGGTAGCTCTGGGAGCATGGCGAGAACCACTTGTACAGTAAAACCTGAAATGATACTGCACCTGAAGTTTGGTTATATAAACCTGTGACCGTGGGCAGGTTAGCCTCTCAGGTTTACTTTCCTCATCTGTAATCAACAAATGTTCATTTCTTTTCTTTTTCCAACAGTGACTTGCTGCTTTTAAGAGTAAGAGCTCACTTTTCTTTATGTTGTTTTGTCAGTGGCAAATTGGACAAGGCTTGGCCTGTATTCACCTCTCAGAATCCGAGTGCATCTCAAGTGTGGAGTTGTGGTTAAATAAGAATGATGCTCAGCCCAGGGGATTGCACCCAGGCTCCTGCAGAGAGACAGTGATGAGGAGGAGGCTATAACTCAGTCACTCATTCAGCAAATATTTAGCAAGCACCCACTCTGTGCCAGGCCCCGTTCCAGCTGCTAGAGATACAGTTAGATGGGATCATGTCCTTAGGGAATTTGCATTCCAGTGGGGTGAGTGAAAAGAAAACAGTCTTGGTGGGGGCCTAATGAAATAGGAACAATACAGTGATGAGTCAGCCCAATACTAACTTGTATTACTCTCTCAGAGTTCTGAAGTTCAGAAGTTCGGTTTCACTGGGTTAAAGGTAAGTTGCTGGCAGGGCCGTGCCCTCTCTGAAGGCTTTGGGAAAGAGTCTGCCTCCTTGGAATTTCCACCTTCTAGCCCTGCTTTTATTGGCTCATGGCCCCTTCCTCCAATTTCAAAGCCAGCAGCATAGTGTTTTAAAACCTTTCCTCTTCTGATACATCACTTCTTCTTTTCCTGGTGTATCAACTGAGTATAGTGTGAGGTGGTGAAGACTGAAGGATGGTCCAAGAAGGATGGGAGCAGGGTCTGAGCTGTGATTGCAATGTGCTATAGGTGTTGCATGAAGTTGCCTGGTCCTGCAGTGATGATGGTGAACTTTTATTGGAAGGTTTCCACGTGCCAGGTGTGACAGGCATTCCCACTTTCATTCATACTAACCCTTCGTCCTATTTTACACGTGAAAAACCGAGGCTCCCAATTCACCTTGCCCAGATCACACGGTTAGTGAGTGGTAGCACCAGTATTTCCAGGCAGGCAGCTGCCTCCAGAGCAGAGCCCTGAAAAGAGCCTTGCTACTCTGCGAGGTCTGAGAACCAGCAGCATCGCAACCACTCAGGAACTTTTTAAAAATGTAGAATCTCAGGCTCTACCCTAGACCTGCCGAATCAGAGTCTGCATTTTAACAAGAGCCCAAGTGATTCCAATGCACAGCAGGGGCCGTGAGAAACTACTACCAAGTGCGGCACTTAAAATGCATTGAAACTGCATTTTCAGCTGCTGTGGAAGCTGGCGGAGATATCTTTCTCTTTGGTGTTTGTTTTCATAGAATGAGGAAGCTCAGCTAGTCTGATGAGTCTTCATCTGAGTAAGCAAGTCACAACAGTTTGAAAAAACCCTCTCAAGTTCATGTCTCCAAGCCTAAGGAAGGACACCACAGCGCACTCTAAACAGCATTTACTTGTGTCCTGGGGGCTAAAATATTTGCCAACTTGGTTATTCATCATCTTTGCATGCTGCAGGTCCAGGGTGACAAATTATGGAAGAGAGTCATTAAATTACAACACTCTCTTATAGCAGATACTGGTTTTAGGCATATTTCAGGCACCACAATCGTCATAGAGCAAGCAAAGAGACATTTGTGCTTATACAAGATGCTTATTCACAGAAGCCTGTCTTTAGGGAGTCAGAAAAAGAGAGCAATGGTGATGATTTGCCTAAAATTTCAGTGTCCCATGTACGGTAACATTTTTCATTTCCATGTATGTATGTATGATTATTTATATAATGAAAATGAAATATGTGAATATATTAAAATATATTTATATATATATGAATATATATATTCAGAAGAAAAGCCTGATGGCTGGCTTTTTTTTTCAAACCTATCAAGACTTTAATGGTATATTTATTTGAGGGTTTGTAATACATTTAGATATATTTCTACTTCTCTTCAGCTTCATTTATGCAGTTTTTCTTCTTTTACAATAATTCACATTTTTTCTTTTAGCTTTTCTAACTTTTTCCCTTACATTATTGAAGTTATACTCTGTTTCTCTCTTCAGAGGATTTTCCAGCTATTTAATTATTTACACTTAAAGTCTAAATTAGTATATTTTATCCTTCTCCTGAACATATTAATACAAGAAACAATGAATACTTAATAGTGATTAACCTTCCTGATTTACAATATGTATTGCCCAAAGTTTTTAGCCTACATCCACAAATCAGACACTGATATTGTTGTTTGTTGAGTGAATGTTTACTCTTGTTTTTCAGAATCTTTGACTATTATTCCCTCTTGCAGCTCAGACTTTTTTTTTTTGGTATATTTTTCTATTTTTTTAAAGCTTTTTGTTGGAATATAATTGCTTTACACTCTTGTGCCAGTTTTTGAGGTACACCAAAGTGAATCAGCTGTATTTATACATATATCCCCCATGTCCCCTCCCTCCCACGAATCCCTCCCACCCTCCTCCTTTTTAGGACAGCTTTTTAGATCCATAGTATCTAATGAAAGGTAGGGCTAGCTACTCTCCTGTGATATGACTGTCACCAGGCATGCCTGATCCGAGGCATTTTACTCAGATTTAAAGAGTTAAGGCACCTGTCTGAGTTCCTTGAAAGACCTGATGTGATGCCACAAACTGACAGAAGGGGACAGCAGAGAGCTGCTGGATGGCCTCAGAAGCCCAGCGAACCACCATTATCAGAGAGGATGCCAGGACAGCAGTCCAAAGTTGGCTCCTCCCGCAGAGTCCACTGAGGACACATCTAGTCTGGACAGGCCGAAGTTTACCTCCTCACAAAGAGATCCGATCTAAGCAGAGCAGTTACTTCTCATGAAAAGAGGCAATGCCCCGGCGCCTGGGTGGAGGAGGGAAATGAAGTCAGAAAGGCGAGTGGGGCTGAGTCAGGAGTGGGGTGAGAGGTGTGTGTGTCACAGCAGGACAGTCAAGGAGCCCCAGCTTGTACTGAGGTGGTTATCTTGATTCCCAGTATTTTAGGGGCCAGTGCCCTGGTAAGATCAGGAAAAAAAAGGGCTCCTGCTGGAGAACATCTCCTAACCAGATTGCTAAAATAACCTGGAACATAATCTCTTCTTCAAGAAATCTTTTGGTAGTGAGATCATCAAATTCTTTTTTGGAAAATGCCCTATATTTAAAAGAAAAAAACTTAAGGAATATAAGACAGTGCATGATTAAATACTGCAAGTGTGGTACAATCAATTCTTGCTCAAGAAGCTTCAGTGAAGGGGGAGGTCAGTGAAGCTTTCAGTGGCCAAGGAAGCTTCTTTAAGGAAGTAAAAGTTGATCTGAGCCTTAGTGGATTTAGACAGTGAGCCAAGGGAGGAAACCTCAGTCTATTTGCAGGCCTGGGGGAGGCCACCTATCTGTATCAGGGTGCCTGGAGTTCGCTGTTGGCTGGGGCATGAAGACACATGTTTGATCTTTGTTAAACTTTGTTTTGTTTGATGGTCACCAATATGTTCCGTTAGAATGGTGATTTCTCCTGCTTACAAAAAGCCTCTGGAACACAGCTCGAAACCCTTCTTTCATCTTCAGTCAGGCTGCCTTAGTGGGAACACTTTTGATGCACAGACAGAGAACTGTGCTTCACATTCAGCCTGGCAGCTTCTCCCTGAAGTCTCTGGACCTCCAGCAGAAGTTAGACTTTATCACCAGCCCAGAAGAGCAGATCACTATTTCCCTTTGCAAAGTTAGGTCTCAGCTTACCCACACTCACTCAGGCCTACCTAGGGCCTCTTGTCTTTTATGACATACATGGCTGCAGTCCTTTTGCTGAGGATAGATTCCACGTTCAAATGCTGTGTTTGGGACCTAGGAAGCTATTCACAGTTCAGAGAGTGCAAGGATAGGAGCTCTGCTGAACTTCAATATTGGTGCCAGATGGGAGAGACAGTCAGGGCCTGTATGAAAAGTATGAGTTTTGCCTTCTCAAAGTGGCCTTCCAATCACCAATGCTGCCTGACTTCTCTTCAGTGCAGACAAGCCTCTGGGAAGAAATGTGAGTTTTCCCCAAGGAAACCTAGGGCTTTGATGTACTTGGTAGAAGTTCATCCCACAAACTCTTTTTCCTAAGGGGAAATGAAACCTGACCTCTAGCCTCTTGGCCACTTCTCCCTTGGGGAAGACTAGCCTCAGTTGCCTGAGAATCTTTCTCCATGGAGTGCTGTCTGGATTCTGTGTGTTTTCAGAGGATATAACAGCTGCTGTGTGCACCATTGTCCATGGAGGATCACTGTGTGCCAAATGCTTCCTGCGGGGCTTCTGAGCATCCTTCAGGAATCATCTTTGGCATCAGCTTGCTTGTGTGGAGAGTGCAGGCTCTGCACTGCTCTCCTTGTTAGAGTGGGGATTCTACTGCATAAAAAAGCCTCTGGAACACAGCTCTAGAATCTTCTTTCATCTCCAGGCAGGCCTGCCATTAGTGGGAACACTTGAACTGCACAGACAAAGCACTGTGCTTAACGTTCAGCCTGGCAGCTTCTCCCTGAGGTCTCTGGACCTCCAGCAGAAGTTAGACTTTATCAGCAGCCCAGAAGAGCAGATCACCATTTCCCTCTGCACAGTAAGGCCTCAGCAGCCTCAGGGTCACTAGGGCCTACCCTGGGTCTCTTCTCTCTTATGCCCTGCATGGCTGCAGTCACTTGGCAGAGGATAGTTTACACCTTGAAAGGCTGAGTTTGGGGCTTGGAAAGCAATTCACACCATAGAGACTGCAGGGATACATACGTGTTGTGTTGGAATTCAATAAATAACCCTAACACTAACCCTAAACTGTAAACCCTAAGCCCTAATCCTTACCCCTACCACTTAACCCTAACCCCTACCGCTAAACCCTACACCTACCCCTCACCCAACCCTAACCCTAACCTCAACCCCTATCCTAACCCTTATCCCAACCCTTACCCTAACCCTTACCCCAACCCCAACCCTAACCCTAACCCCAACCCTAACCCCTAACCCTTACCCCAACCCTAACCCTAACCCCTACCCCAACCCCTAACCTAAGTACCAGCCTGAACTGTGTCTAACTAAAGCCCTCAAGTTATCTCTAACTGAAGCCTTGACACTGTTCCAGACTTAGGCCCTAATGCTGTTCCTTACAGCCTAAGCTGTCAGTAACACCCTGATCCTGTCCATACGTAAGGCCACTAACATGTCCCTAAGGACGTCTCTGAATTATCCCTAACAGCATGAACTGTCTCTTACTAAGGTCCTCAAGTTATCTCTGAGGTTCTGACACTATCCCTAACTAAGGCCCTGATGCTGGCCCTAATTGATGCCCTGACACCGATCCTTACTAAGGCCTCGCTCCTCGGGTTGTCCCAGGCTGCTGGGCAGTTATCTCTTGTCCACATCTATAGCCAGCTGCCTGCCATTGCCCAGTCTATGGGTCTGTGATGCTGTGGTCCCACATGGGATGTGCCTGAGTAGGCTCACCTATGGCAGGAGGCTCATGGCCACTCTGCCCTCCGTGGCTCGTGGTGGGACTCTCTCAGCCAGAGTCTACACACATGGTTCTGTGTCCTTGTTTGCCATAAAACCCTTGGAGTTACCTCAAACATTTTTTACATGCATCTCCCCCCGGTTTGTTTATAAAAGAAATTACTTAGCACATTAAAATGCATGACATTATTAGAAGGAGCAGGAAGACACAGGATGATCCCCAATGATCTATTACTTGGAGAATTTTAAGTTTTTAATGCAAAAACATTCACTCTCATCACCCTCTTGGGCATGAGCACAAGGCAGGAATCAGCTGCTTTCTTCATTTGTCCCTCTGACTTTCCCAGAACCTTTCCTTCAAGGAGAAGCCTCTGGGCTCTGCAGGAACTGTGAGTGGTGACCATCAGGTAAATCTGAGACTGAAAAGCATGAGGATAAGAAACAGGGGAGGAGATGAGAATTGGTGATGGGGAGAATCAGGGGCATCCACATTCAGTCTCAGGCTGAGAGTCTTGGTTAATCTCCAGCGAAGGTCAGGACCACCAGGAGCTGACCCCACTGGCCTTGTCATCTAGTGTGGGGACTGGGGACAGCCAAACTTCCATGGCCACTTTCAGACAAATAAAGAAGGAAGGAGGCCCCTGGGAGCCAGATTGAAAATGGTCATGCTGTGAAATAATAAGATCCCCTTTTTGGAAAAGCGAAGACTGTGTCCTTGCTTTTCCAAGAGCTGCAAACACTCTGTTCTTCTGGATGCATGCTGAAGCCCTCAGCCTTTGAGGGCAGTAATGGGAGGAATCTGGGCTGAAAACAACCCAGTACTCACTCATTGAGGGTGCTGTGGACGACCAGCATCCACCCTGTGGGTGCTGTGGGGCCTGAAATCCTCTTATCACCTAGGATGGGAAGGCCCACACAGACACTCCACTGGACCAGCAAGGGGCTTGGCTGGTGGGCTAGAGACGTTATCAGATACATGATTTGCAAATATCTCGTGCCATTTTGGATGGTAGATTATCTTTTTCCTTGCTTCTTTTATACACAATATTTTTCTCATTTTGAGGATGTCCAATTCATCTATTTTCTCCTTTGTTGCTTGTGCTTTTGGTAGCAGATCTAAGAAATCATGGCCAATCCACAGTCATGAAGATTTACTCTGTTTTATTCTACAAGTTTTTTTTATATAATTTTTGTTCTTACAACTAGATCTTTGATCCATTTTGAGTTGATTTTGCATATGGGGGAGGTAAGGGTCCAACTTATGCTTTTGCATGTGGTTATCCTATTGTCCTAGCACCTGTGCTAATTGTTTGGGAGAAAATATTTGCAAATGATGTGACTGACAAGAGCCTAATTTCCAAAATATACAAACAGTTCATACAACTCAAAGAAAAAATTAAAAAATGGGCAGAAGACCTAAATAGACCTTTCTCCAAAGACATACAAATGGACAATAAGCACATGAGAAGATGCTACACATAGCTAGTTATCACAGCAATGCAAATCCAAACTACAATGAGATATCACCTCATAATGATCACAGTGGCCATCAATAAAAAGTCTATAGATAACAAATGCTGGAGAGGGTGTGAAGAAAAGGAAACCCTTCTACACTGTTGGTGAGAATGTAAATTGGTGCAGTCACTGTAAAAAACAATATGGAGCTTCCTGAAAAAAATAAAAATAGAGTTGCCATATGAACCAGCAATCCCACTCCTCAGCAAATATCCAAACAAACCTATAATTCAAAAAGATACATGCACCACTACATTCATAGCAGTACTATTCACAATAGCTAAGACATGGAAGCAACCTGAAAGCAACAGGAAAGCAACAATTGACAGGTGAATGGATAAAGCAGATGTGGTGTACACACACACACACACACACACACACACACACTCACTGGAATGCTACTCAGCCATAAAAATAGAGTGAAATAATGCCATTTGCAGCAACAGGGATGGACCTAGAGATTATCACGGTAAGTAAAGTAATTCAGACACAGAACTGCAAATACCATATGATATCACTTCTAAGTGGAATCTAAAATGAGACCCAAAGAAACTTATCTACAAAGCAGAAACAGACTCACAGACATAGAAAACAGACTTATGGTTGCCAAGGGGAAGGCGGGGGTGGGGGGGGTGGTGTGGATGGATTGGTAGTTTGGGATTAACAGATGCAAACTATTGTATATAGGATGCATAAACAACAAAGTCACTGTACAGCACAGGGAACTATATTCAATACCCTGTAATAAACCATAATGGAAAAGAATATGATAAAGAGTGTGTGTGTGTGTGTGTGTGTGTATCTGGCACTTTACTGTGCAACACAAGTTACCACAAAATTGCAAGTCAACTATACTTCAATGAAATAAATATTTTTTAATAAGGTTGAGATCATACCATCAATTAGTTTCAAGGCACTTTTATCAATTAGGTCTTATTTCTCTTTTCCTTTCATACGGGGACAAATGTATAATAGAAAGTAACAAGGATTTCTCCAGTCTGAACTCATATCACACAGAACTTTAATTGTTGAACAAACCATTAATACCAGTTACACCATTAGGATGTCCTGATCAAATATCATGGTTGTAAACCTTGTGTCAAGCCTGCAGAATCCACTAAATTTGGAAATTCAAACTGAAATAGAGCCAAATATCCCATTACTTCTTCAAAACTAGTGACACAACAATCAACTGCAAACCATATACAATCAAATGAATGAAGACAGAAACAACAACACCCTTCCTTTTCTTTTTTTTTTTTTAGATGAGGATGGTATTCAAGGTGATGTCTTGGGCCTTTTCAGAGTGTTACTCAGTTTCCTGGGTATCTCGCATGCACACAGGAGGTACACATGTTACTGAACTTCTTTGTGCAATCACGTGAAGGTAGTTAATACCACAAAACTCTATATCTAAAATGAATTGAACGTTAAGTGTTATGTTTTGTATTTTTAATGACAATGAAAAAAAGTGTAGTGCTGATATTTGTCACAACATAAATGAACATTAAAAACCATCCTTAATGAAAAAAGCCATACAGAAAAGGCCGCTCAGATACCATACTCCTCTTCTCTGCTTTAAATCCATCAAGGTTGTCCAAGTGAGGGGAAAACTCAGTAATGGTTCCAGAAAAACTGGCTCAGGATGGAGCAAGACATTTTCATACAGTTTGGATAGCAGGTGAAAGTTGGCATGGCCCTGTGTATGAAATTATAATGTGGGCATCATGATGTCCTCATTTAGAGGTTATGTGCTGGTTCCTTGGGTAAAACACACGGAGCAATTTGTGTAAAGTGGCAGATGTGAGTACTTTTTGCCATTATTGAAACTTCTCTATACATTTTATATTACTGGAAAGTGAACTATTTTTCAAAACAACCATGTCAATACCATGCCACAAAATCAGATACGACAGCCATTGAACTTTGTTATAGAGGCCAAGATTTACCCAGACCAAGTTCAACCGAAGTTGTGATTCTTATTTCCCTTCTAGGAGTCCACATGGTATTAAGAGGCACTGTGGGAGGAATATATTAGCAGCCACCATGTCTTGGGTCTTATGGATTACCTGGGATGCAATAGAGTGAGATTTTAGCATTACAATTTTTCACATTGCTTCAAAGATATGTTAAAAAATAAATTCAGTTAAGTTTCAAAATATGGAATAAATACACACAAATCAGTTTTGTTTCTATATGCTAGTAATGAATCATCACAAAGAAAAATAAGAAAAAAATCCCATTTACAATTCCATCAAAAGAACAAACTATTTACAAATAAATTTAAGGACATGAAAAACCACACTCAGAAACTATAAAACATTGATAAAGATATTGAAGACACAATTGAAAAAAATATTCCATACTCATGCATCAGAAAAATGCTTACTAAAATGTTTATTCTACCCAAAGCCATCAACAACAGGCACCAGACTATATTAACAACATGAAGGATAACAATCACATGACCATCTCAATGAATACAGAAAAATATTTTGATAAAATTCAACACACATTTATGATAAACACTCTCCAGAAGGTGGGCATAGAAGGAAACTACCTCAATATAATAAAGGCCATCTATGACAAACCCACAGCAAACATCATTCTCAATGGTGAAAAACTGAAAGCATTCCCTCTAAGATCAGGAACAAGACAAGGATGTCCACTCTCACCACTACTATCCAACATTGCTTTGGAAGTCCTTGCCACAGCAATCAGAGAAGAAAAATAATTAAAAGGAATCGAAATTAGAAAAGAAGTAAAACTGTCACTTCACAGATGACATGATACTATACACAGAAAATCTTAAAGATGCCACCAGAAAACTACTGGAGCTAATCAATGAATTTGGTAAAGGTGCAGGATACAAAATTAACACACAGAAATCTCTTGCATTTCTATACATGAACAATGAGAGATCAGAAAGAGAAATTAAGGAAACAATCCCATTCACCCTTGCAACAAAAAGAATAAAATACCTAGGAATAAACCTAACTAAGGAGGTAAAAGACCTGTACTCAGAAAACTACAAGACACTAATGAAAGAAATCAAAGATGACACAAACAGATGGAGAGATAAATCATGTTCTTGGATTGGAAGAATCAACATTGTGAAAATGACTATCCTACCCAAAGCAATCTCAAGATTCAATGCAATCCCTATCAAATTACCAAAGGGATTTTTCACAGAACTAGAACAAAAAATCCGAAAATTTGTATGGAAACACAAAAGGCCCTGAATAGTCAAAGCAATCTTGAGGGAAAAAAACGGAGCTGGAAGAATCAGACTCCCTGACTTCAGACTATACTACAAAGCTACAGTAATCAAGACAATATGGTACCAGCACAAAAACAGAAATATAGATCAATGGAACAGGATAGAAAGCCCAGAGATAAACTACAGTCAACTAATCTATGACAAAGGAGGAAAAGATATACAGTGGAGAAAAGGCAGCCTCTTCAATAAGTGATGCTGGGAAAACTGGACAGCTACATGTAAAAGAAAGAAATTAGAACACTCCCTAACACCATACACAAAAATAAACTCAAAATGGATTAAAGACTTAACTGTAAGGCCAGACACTATAAAACTCCTAGAGGAAAACATAGGAAGAACACTCTTTGACATGAATCCCAGCAAGATCTTTTTTGACCCACCTCCTAAAGTAATGGAAATAAAAACAAAAATAAGTGGGACCTAATGAAACTTCAAAGATTCTGCACAGTGAAGGGAACTATAAGCAAAACGAAAAGACAACCCTCAGAATGGCAGAAAATATTTGCAAACGAATCAACAGACAAAGGATTAATCTCCAAAATATATAAACAGTTCATCCAGCTCAATATCAAAAAAACAAACAACCCAATCAAAAAATGGACAGAAGACCTAAATAGGCATTTCTCTGAAGAAGACATATGGATGGCCAAGAGGCACATGAAAAGCTGCTCAACATCAATAATTATTACAGAAATGCAAATCAAAACTACAATGAGGCATCACCTCACACCAGTTAGAATGGGCATCATGAGAAAATCTACATACAGTAAATGCTGGAGATGGTGTGGAGAAAAGGGAATACTCTTGCACTGTTGGTCAGAATGTAAATTGATATAGCCACTATGGAGAACAGTACGGAGGTTCCTTGCAAAACTGAAAATAGAACTACCGTATGACCCAGCAATCCCACTACTGGGCATATACCCAGAAAAAACCATAATTCAAAAAGACACATGCACCCCAATGTTCATTGCAGCGCTGTGTACAATAGCCAGGACATGGAAGCAACCTAAGTGTCTTCAACAGAAGAATGAATAAAGATGTGGTACATATATACAATGGAATATTATTCAGCTGTAAAAAGCAATGAAACTGGGACATTTGTAGAGACATGGATGGACCTAGAGACTGTCATACAGAGTGAAGTGAGTCAGAAAGAGAAAAACAAATATCATATATTAACACATATGCAGAATATAGAAAAATGGTATAAATCAACTGGTTCTCCAGAAATAGAGACACAGATGTAAAGAACAAACATGGACAGCAAGTGGGGAAAGCAGAAAGGGTTGGGGTGGGATCAATTGGGAGATTGGGAATGCCATATATACATTACTAATAAGCAAAAGAATATAAAATTGTAAATATATGCAGTTTATTATATGTCAATTGTATCTCAATAAAAGTTATTAAAGGAAAAACAAAAACCAAAAACAGGTGCCAGGAAAACTAGATACCACACTTCAGATATTGACACTGGTCACCATCTACACTGCACATAAAACTGAGTAAAAATGCACAATATTCTACATTAAACCCTTTCTCTCCCAAGTCCCCTGGAGATGCACCCCACCCACCCAGCAGTCATCTGCACACAAGAAGCTTCTCCCCACTTCCTCAGTTTTTCCTCTTGTGGTATCTCCTCACCGGTGGGTGCTGAGAAAACCTAGCTTCAGTCAGTGTGGACACTGCCCCATGGTCCAGAAACCTAGGCCCTGATGGGTCCTGAGGAGACAAAGCTCCTGTCCACTTGTCACAGAGTAAGGTCTGGGCAGGATGTACCTGGGCCCCCAGGGTCAGAGAGGGGTGTTTGGCACCCACTGTGGGACATCAGCAAAGTGCTGGGAGCGCCACACTCACAAACCCAGAGGCCTCAGCCCGACTTCAGGTCTGCTGTGTATACAGAGTGTGGAAACCCAAACTGAAATGGAGCCAAGTATCTCACTGTATCTTCTCAAAAAATGGTTAAGGAACAATTAATTAGAAACCATATGTAATGACATTAACGTAGACACAAACTTGACAACTTAAACCAAAATTCACTCAAAACTGAATTAAATACAGAAATTTCAATTACCAAACTATAAAAATTCTAGAAGAAAAAAGAAAACCTACATGACCTTGGGTCTGGTGATGCATTTTAAACATACAACACCAAAAGCCTATCAACAAAAGAAAATAATAATGTGCACTTTATAAAATTAAATGTCTACTCTATGAAAGACCTTTTTCAGAAAACCAAAAGGCCAACCATGAACTGGAAGAAACTATTTCCAAAACACATATGTGATAAACAGTTTGTACTGAAACTGCGAAACAAGCCCATTAAAACTTGTTAAACATTTACACACGCACCCGACCAAAGAAGATTAACAGGTAGCACATAAGCATACAAGAATATACACAAGATGCTGCTGGAATGCATGCACAACCAACTCTGAAGACAATCTGGCAGTTTTTTCAAAATCTAAATAATCTCACCTTGGAATCCAACAAGCATAGCTCTTGTATTTAGACAACTGCTTTGAAAAAATGCATTCAAACAAAAACTAGCATCAAGTAATGTACAGAAGCTCTATTCACAATGGCTAAAAACTTAGACATCCAGATGTCCTTCTGTAGATGAATTCATAAGCAAATTAGGACACAAACATGTCAAGGGGAGAACACACTACCCCCAAAATATGCCCATTTGACAAAAGCATAATTTTGGACTGATTAAAGAACAGCAGACCCAGGAGAATCTTTGAAAAACAAGTAGAAAAATACCTCTTATGAGGTAAATTTACATTTATTAAGGGTATCTCCATTTGTAATGGTGTGTCCCTCGCTGGACGACCAGGAATTGAATGACGATTAAATATTAAGAAAAGTTTGTCAATGGAATGTGCTTGGGTGTAAATCTGCGTAAACAACGTACCCTTGTTTACTGGGCTTTGCCTAATAACCTCCCTTAAATGGCTTCCTCCATTTCCTAACATCCTATTTTGTTCTTAGCTGAGGACAGCATTTAAGGTAAAGGCTTGGGCCATTTCAGGGAGTGACTTTTCCTGGGTATTTCTCAAGTATACAGGAGGTATGCATGGTGTATATTAAACTTCTGATTATTTTTCTCCAGTTCACTTCCTTTCCATTACAAGGTGAGTCTCTATGAAGAACACCGAAGAGCAGAGGGACAATTATTTTTCCTCTCACGTAATGCAATGCAATAGTATTCAGAAATATGAAGGAATGAATCGTGGACCCCTGCCAAATAAAAGGATGAACCTAACACTTTTTTACTAAGTGAAAGAACCGAGTCTGAAGTGCCGCACACTGTATGACCTTGTTTATATGATATTCTAGAAAATGTAAAACAGACATGTTTTGGAAAGAGTTTATGGAATATGTGGTTGAAATATCACATATCATACTTTAGTGATGAATACCTACCACTATGCATTTGTCTAAACCCTAGATTTTTTTTTTTAAACCCAACAATTGAATTATAACCTATTCAAATTTAGTTTCTTACGATATAGGAGTGTAAAAGACTGGAAAACAGAATGTAACAAAGAACCTAACTGATTTAGAAATGTATGAAAACACTATTGGTGTTGGGACCTAAGTTAACTTTGGAAATGAACAGAATCTGTAGGCCAGAGGCACAATATACCATACATGAGCAGTCGACTCTGTAAGTTCTTTCCCATGGTGGGTAGTAGCTAACAGTACTGAAACCAGTATATCAGTAATCGAATGAACAAGCACGGAATCCAACAAATGACAAACAGTGGAAGTCAGGTTTCTTACCACTGGAGTGGGAAGTTACAGACAAACAAAGGAAGAAGATTGCAATATCCATGTCATAACAGCTCAAGGTGGAGACCTCAGTATAAACTCTCTTTAGCCTAATATAGATACACATAGTTCCATATAGAAATCTTTATGTGTATATGCATAGGCTGGGATACATGCATGTATTTCCATGCATTGTCAGCTGAGTATATTTAGCTCCCACATGTAAGGTTTTAATACCGTTCTCTGATAAAAGGAAGACACTCAGCTGTCCATCAAGTAAGCGACGCTAACTCCTCTCTCCTCAAGTGTAGATTCTACATTATGACTTCCTCCTAAATAAGACATACAGTATTGGACATGGGAAAAAATTAACCTCATTGTGGGAAAACTTGACAAACTCTACCTCAGCTAGGTGACAAAGCTACAAATGTAAGTCATAATTTCCCTTGAGAGCCTGTTCTCTTGATATATAGTGAAGAGGAAGCACTTTACCTCTGTGATCTGGTTTTTCAAAGCCAAGTCTAATCACAACAAAAATACCAAGCAAATCCCAGTGCAGGGCAGTCTACACAATACCTGACCAGTCCTCCTCCACACTGTCAAGGTCATAGAAACAAGGAGAGTCTGAGCTACTCTCAAAGTCCAGAAGAGACTAAACAGACATGGTGACCATATGTGCTTGGAGATCCTGGAACAAGGAAAGGGATAACAAAGGGAACATGAGTATGGACTTCAGTTAATAATAAAGTATCAAAAAAAAATTAATAAAGTATCAATGTTTGTTCATTACTTGTGATGATTCTGTAGAAAATTAGACAGGAAAAATTAAAAGTCACATAAGAGAAACTTATTGTTACAAACTGGATATCTAGGGAAAACAGGTGATTTCTTTGTAAAAACACATTAACAAAATGGACCCTAAATTAAGGAAAATACAGAAAGGCCAATTAACCACTGAGGAACCTCTTCCCCCTACTGGTTATCCTATCATTGTTCCAGGTTTTCCCTCTCCCAGGACAGGGAAGGAACAGGGACACAGCTGTTTGGAAGCTCCCCTGACATCTGACCCCTCCCAGTGTGTTCATCTGCCCCAGCCATGCCCACCCAGTGAGGACACCTCAGGAAGGATCAGGGATCATTGATTCAGATGTGTCAACTAGGACTTTTATATTCCCAGTGACTGGACACACTTACTGAAGTAAAATAAATTAGTATGTGTTGTAATGGTAGAAATAAATTAATACTTGCAAGTGGCAAGTTTAAGAATGGGTTTGGACCTGGCAGTTCCAGTGGCTCACACTCTCTCTGTGTGACCTTGCTCCTCTCCAAAGCTTTGTCCTGCTCAGTGCCTTTGGGGGACCCCATTCACAGGCACAGTCTCTCTCACTGCCTCTTGGGCCAACAGCAATTCTAGGCTGACAGCCACTCACCATCCATTTTCTGAGAAAGACATTCTCCTTTTCTTGGGTTCTGAGAAAGTCATGACTTTAAATGCCTTTGGCCTGGCTTGGGTTACATTCTCATCCCTGACCCATCATAGGAACCAGAAGATGGAAAATGGGATTGGCTACATGTGGGTTGTAAACCCATCTCCAAGCTGGGTGGAACATGGGGTCATCCTTCTGGAAGTGTCTGGACTGGAAGCAGGTGAGGTGTAATTCCCAAAGGAAAACTGAGGCATAGACTTGGGCATGGGAACAGATACTGGCTGGAGAAAGCAGCAGATTCTGTGTCAATGACAGCTCACTGCACAGCACAGAACCTGACAGAAAAGGAGGAAAGGGGTTCACTTAGGGTGAGGGGCTGCAGCTACTCATCCAGTGCTCTTACTGTCCTGCCAAGACTGCAAGAAGCTCTCACTTGCTACAAAAGCAGGATTGCTGTTGGTGGTAAACTCAAGTTTCCTGCCTTGGATATCAGGTCCTCACATCTCAGAGGCTGGTCCAGAATGGGCCATCTGCCATCAGAAGACACACAGACCTCATTCCTGCCCCTGAGAGGTGGGAGCCCTTGAGTCATGCCAGCTCCCTAGCCATATTTCTTACCCATCCCTGAAAAACAATATAGCTCATTCTCCAGTTTCTTCTCTCTCCTTTACTAAAGAGAGAAACCAACTGCTAGGATGTCAAGGAAACTCTTGTGCAATGAAGTAATGAGGGGCTCAAAAATGACTCCATGCCATAGAACCCATAATTGGAAGGCTTTCCAGATGCCACAGGGATGCATACGGCTCTCCAAGACCATGCAGTCTCACTGGGAACCTCCCATTGGGAGGCCCAGTTACTCCCATATCTTTGATTCTTAATGAATATGAATGTCAAAAGTTTCTAACAACTGGAAGGACAAAGCATTGCAGGGCCACAGTCTGCTGTATGGTTGTTGTGTCAGGGTCACACTCAAATGTTTGGAGGGTTAGTACCTTTCTTGCTAGGCTAAGAGGAGAGGGCTTTTTCTCAACCACATGGATGTTGGTAGTTGAAACATCTCCAAGGAATGCCTACACCACCCAGACAGCTGTTCTACTGCACAGCAGCATGGTCAGCTCAGTCATTGTCCATGGGGTCTTGACATGGCCCAGGCTGGACTGAGATAGAGGACCACAGACACCTGTCTAGATGATCAAAGGTCAAGGACTGTCCTGTCTGAGACTTGACTATCTATTGATGCCTACTCAGATGGGACAAAGGATGCCTGCAGTCCCAGAAAGGCCCCACCAGCCCTCAAGAAGGTAGCGTTGGGGACAGGAAGGTTGCTACACCCAGTCCTGAATAAATCCACACATGCACACTGGGTGCCCTCCTGTCTGGGCTGTGCTGGAACCTGAGGCTGCCCAGTCAGAGTGGGGCTAACACCACCTTTCCCAGATGGGATGGCAGGAAGACCCCCTCCACAACCCTTGACTGACATTGAGTTCAATTCTAAACACTCAGGAAGTACAGACATTTCATTCTTCTCTCAGAACCCAGGCCTAGGGGGTAGAACAACAGTGGCCCAACTTAACTCCCTGACTCATGTGTGACCCTGGGCAACTCCTATCCATCCTGGAGACCTCAGAGGAGAAGGGAAATGCAACGGGGGTCAGTTATGCTTAAACCTAACTCCAACTCCAACCATAAAGAACCCTAACCTCTAACCCTAACACCCTAACCCCAGACCCCTAGACCCTCTACCCTGACTCTCCAACCCTGACCCCTGACCCCTAAACCCTGACACTGACTAGAACCCCAGACCTAAACCCTAGCCTAGTAGATACCGAGGGTATGAACTCTGTAATAAACCAAGGGATTCATGACCTTGCATTTAGCAATAGTTTCTTACATCTGACACTAAAGCTCAAGCAATGAAAGAAAAAAATAGATAAACTGAAGTTCCTCAAAATTACAAACCTTTGTACATCAAAAGAGGCTATCTGGAAAGTTAAAAGACAGCTCACAGAATGGAAGAAAATATTGGCACACTGTATCTGATAAGAGTCTTTATCCAGAATATATCAAGAACTTTTACCAATGAACAAAAGAGTAACCCAATTTTCTGAAATGGACAAAGGACATGAAGAGATGTCAAACATGAGTAGTCACGATGAAAATGCAAATTAAAACCACAATCTTCACACACACTAGAACGGTTGTATTAAAAACAAATAAAAATAACAACTGTTGGCAACAATGTAGAGAAATTGCAAAGCTTAAACTTGTGGAAATGTAAAATGTTGTAATCTATGCGTGCAAAACTTTGGCATTTTCTCAATAATATAAAAATGTAATTATCGTATGTTTCAACAACTCCACTTCTAGATACATACCCAAAGAATTGACACCAGGTGTTCAAATAAAAACTTGTACACCAATATTCAGAGCAACACTGTTCATAACAGCCCAAGGTAAAAACAATTAAAATGTCCAACAGCAGGTGAATGCATAAGCAAATAGGGTACATACGTAAGCTGCATTATTCTGACATATAAAGGAATAGAGTGAAATGGTGCCGCCGCTGTGGAAAACAGTAGGGGCTCCTCAAAAACGTTAACACAGAATTAACGTAGAATCCCTCAATTCCACTCCAGGGTGTACACCCAAAGTATTAGAAAGCAATGGCTGGAACAGATATTTATACCGCATTTTCATAGCAGCACTATTCACAGCAGCCAGGAGGTGGAAGCAACACAGCGTCCTTCAGCAGATGAGTGGCTAAGCACAAGGTAGCATCTACACAACGGAATCAATTCAACCTTTAAAACTAAGGTAATTCTCACACATGTTACAATGCGGATGAACCTCCAAGTCATTATGCTAAGTGAAACAAGCCAGACGCAAAAGGACAAACATTCTATGATTCCACTAGCATGAGGTATCCAGATAAGTCACATTCAAAGACAAAGTAGAAGGTTGCCAGAGGTTGAGGAGAGTTTGTGTTTAATGGTTATGGCTTCACTTGGGAAAAATGAAAAAGTTCTGGAGATGAATGGTAAGGATATTTTTACAACAATGTGAATGTAGTGAATGGTATAGAAGTGTATACTTAAAACTATTTAAACAATAAATGTTATATGTTCTTAATCACAATGAAAAAAAATGATACATGTTGCAACATGAAAAACACTGAAAATGTCCTAAGGGAAAGAAGCCATACAGAAAAAGCCACCCAGATTATGTTCATCTTGTGCACTTTAAATCCACAAAGTTTTTTAAAATGAGGGAAAGCCCCAGTGATGATTCCAGGAAAAGAAAACTGGGCTAGGATGGAAAAAGACATGCCCGCAAAGTTGGGGCAGCTGGTGAAAGTTGAAGTGGTCCTGTGGATTATAATGTGGAAACCATAATTATTCCTCATTTGGGGATTATGTGCTGTTTCCCTGGTGGCCCTGTTTTGGGTAAAACACACTGCAGTATTTGGTGTGAATGTAGAAAACTTTCTACTGCTATTTACAGTTTAAACGTTTGAAAATTACTAGAAAATCACTTTAATACAACCATGTCAGTGACATTCCAGAAAATCAGAGATTACATCAAACATTGCTATAGGGGTCAAGACTCACCCAGACCAAATTCAACCACTACGTCTGGGGTGCTGTGGATGTCGTGTATGCAGTTGAAAGAGTGGGATTTCTGAATTCTAGTTTTCCACACAAAATCATCAAAAAACTGTCAGAACTGAAAAATGAGTTCAGTAAAACTGCAGAATCATTTGCAATTCTATCTGCTAATAATGAACTATCAGAAAGAGAAATTAACAATTCCATTTAAAACTGCATCACGCAAAAAAAAACTAGGAATAAATTTAACCAAGGACTTGAAAGACCTGCACACTGGAAACTGTAAGACATTGGTGAAAGAAACTGAACAGACACAAAAAGATGGAAACACATCCCATGCTCATGGGTGAAAATATTGTTAAAATGTCCATTCTACCCAAAGCAATGTACACATTTACACAATCACTACCAAAATTCCAAAGATATTTCACAGAAACAAAACAATCTTCATACTTGTGTGGAGCCACAAAGAACCTAGAATAGGAAATTCCCTGGTGGTCCAGTGGGTAAGACTCTGTGTTCCCAATGCAGGGGGCCCAGGTTCAATCCCTGCTCAGGGAACTAGATTCCACATGCCACAACAGACACAGTGCAGCCAAAATAAACATTTTTTAAAAATTAAAAAAAAAAAAAAGACCCACAATACCCTAACCAACAAGGAGAACAGGCTGGAGGCATCTCCCTTCCTGACTTCAAGCAACATTACCAAGCTACAGTCACTAAAAAAAACTGTGGAATTGGCACAGGAACGGGCACACAGATCAGAGGAACAAAACAGAGAGCCCAGAAATAAACCTCCAGGTATGTGGTCAATTAATTCATAAGAACAGTGCCAAGAACATACACCAGGGAAAGGACAGGCCCCTCAATAAACAGTGCTGGGAACACTGGACACCACACACCAAAGAACAACACTGGACACCATCTTGTTACCACACACAACAACTGACTAAAAGCCCACAGCTTTCCCCATCAAGCCCTTCCTCTCCCAGATCCCCTGAAGACAGACACCCTCAGCGGTCAGCCAAGCACAGAAAGCTTCTCCCCACTTCTCCTCACCTTTTCCTTCAGTGGCATCCGGTAGGTCCTGAGGAGACCAGGCTCCTGTCAGCCCGGACTCCACCCAGGGTTGTCCCAAAGCCCTGGCCATCAGCATGGACTCAGCCCTGCATGTTCCAGAAGCCAAAGACCCCCACCACCACTCCCCACCCCCCAGCAGGTCCTGAGGAAATGGGGCTCCCGTCAGCTGTGCTGGAAGCCTAGTCCCCAGGAAGACCTCGCATTCCCAGCAGATCAGAGAGGCGGGCTTTGCGTTCCCTGCCAGCCAATAGGAAAGTGGAGACCAAGCCACCCTCACAGTTCAGCGGGAGGCACCACCCCCTGAGGGCAGTTCTGCTAAATCCATTGAACTGTGGAAATTCAAATTGAAATAGAGTCAAATACACCATGACTTCTCCAAAATAGTTAATGAATAATTACCTTGAAACAGTACAGAATTAAATGAATGTAGAGACCAAATTCACTCAGATTTATTGACATTTAAAATGCAAAACTATCAAAATTATAGAGATAAACATAGAAAATCTACATGACCTTGGGTTTGGTCTGTATATGATGAACTTTGAGTTTTAACATACAACACAAAAAGCCAACCCAGAAAAGAAAAAATATTGGGGAGTTTATAAAATTAAAGCTTTCTACTCTTAAAGACCTTATTCACAAAATCAAAAGACAAACCACAACTGGGAGAAAAATATTTGCAAAACTCATATCTGAGAAAGGATTTGGACTCAAAATATACAAAGACCTCTAAAACAACCCTATATAAAAAAAAAAATAGGTAAGGATCTGAACAGACACCCAGCCAAAAAAAAAAAGATATACAGACAGTAAAAATCATACAAAAACATGCTCAATATCATATACTGTTAGGGAATTACAAATTAAAATCATGAGATATTACAGCACATCTATTAGGACTGCTAAACTCAAAATATGACAACACCAACTGCAGACAGTGAGGAGCAATAGGAACTCTCTCTCATTGCTGGTGGGATGCACTTCAGCCAGTTTGTAAGACAGTATAGCAGTTTTTTCCAAAGCTAAACAAGTCTCATCTTGGGATCCAAACAATCGTGCTTCCAGTATTTAGGCAACTGCTTTGAAAGTGTATATCCTAATGCAAACAAAGATGCAATTATGCACAGCAGCTCTACTCATATGGCTAAAAACTTGAAGAAATCAGAATATCCCTCAACAGAAGAATGCATAAGCAAACTGGGGTACATCCATGTCAAGGCAAGTAGAAAATGTCACCCCAAAATATGCCTCTGTCAGAAGAATTCAGTCTGCTTAAAAAAGAGAGAGAGAGAGAGAATTTCAGAAAACTATGATTGCCCTTTTGTGAAAGACATTTACAATAGAGAAATCTCCATTGGTAAGGGTATGTCCCTCTTTGCATCAGAAATAGGATAATTAAATCTCAACTAATTTATCAGTGGAGAAGTCCTAACAAATCTGCAAACAATCATACCCTTGTTTGTGGTGCTTTGCATGATAGCCTGCCATAACTGGCTTTCCCCCTTCCCCAACATCTTTCTTCTGTTTTTAACTGAAGCTGGTATTTAAAGTGATGGCTTTGGTCATGTCAGAGAGTGAATCAGTTTTCCTTGGCATCCTCCCTGGACACAGGAGGTATACTTGCTGTTAAACTTCTGTTTTTCTCCTGGTAAGCTGTCTTTTGTTACAGGGGTGGGGGAGTCTCAACCAAGAACCTAGAGGAGTAGAGGGAAAATTGTTTTTCCTCCCAGACACATGCAATGGAATACTACTCATCAGTGGAAAGGAATGAGTCCACAATCTATGGAAAGACGTGGGTAAACCTTACATGCATATTGCTAAGTGAAAGAATCCAGTCTGAGGAGGCTGCACACAGTATGACCCCATTTATGACATTCTAGAAAAGGCAAAGCTACACAGATGATAAGCAGATCATGGGGTGGGAGGTTTGAAGTGTTCCCTGTGACACTTTAGGATGGATACCTGTCACTACACATTTGTCTCAGCCCACAGATTTGTACAGCCCGAGGGGTCAATCATAACCTATTCAAATTTAGATATTTAAAATTTAGGGGTGTCACAGGATGAAATACACAATGCGACAAAATCTAACTGCATTAGAAATGTGCGGACAAAACTCACTGTAGGGGATAGGGTAAAAGGTGCTGACCTAAGTTAACTTTGGAAATGAATGGAATCTGTAATCTAAAGGCAAAACGGACCATACGTAAACAGTGGCTTTATTTTATGAAGTTCTTTCCAGGGTGTAGTAGCTAACAATGCTGAAACCTCTGTGCATGTAACCTGTAAAGGAGCAATGCATAGACAAACAGCAGATGGTGGGAGGCAGGCTCCTTGCTGTGGGAGTGGAAGTTTCAGATAAGCAAAGGAATGAGAGAATGAAGCTGAGCCCCTGATGGCCACTCCTTTCTGGCTCCAAGTTGCTTCCAGCAGGACCAAAGTCACCTGCACCTAGTCTGCTGTGACCCACTGGCCCCCACCTGGCCTTTCCTCTTCCTCCCTGCTATGATTCCAGTGACATTTCCAGCCTGGACCCCTGTCCTAGGCCAGATGCCTCTGTCCAGCCTCTGCATCTCCATCTCACCTTGGGGGCTAACAGGCCCCTCAGAGGACTGCGATCCTCCTGCTCCCCACACCCAGGAGGCAGCCCCACCTCCCCTGGTTGCTGAGCCCAGGATACCTCCTGTGACCGAACAGAACCCTATGGGGACTTCCCCAGACAGAGCCCTCCCCCATACCCTCTGCTGTAGCTCCTCTCTGAAGTACCTGGATAATAGTATCTGATGCACGCTTCCTGAGTTGTTTTACAAATGCTAAAACCACCACCAAATGGAAGAAATTAACTACCTGATGATCCTGAACACAAAGCCCCCAGCCCTACCGATGCCTAAGTATCTATAATGTTAACTGCCTGTTACTTCACCATCAATCAGGGCTCAGATTGGACAGGGCCTACTCTTCATTACTCTGTATGTGACTTATAGGAGCCTCAGGAACTGGGGATGGGGGTCCCTGAGGAGAGGCACAAGATAGATGTTAGGCATTAACATCATGGCATTCATGTAAAACGTGCCTGAACTACATTTACACGAGATGTCCTATATGCGCACACTGTCTTATATGTGCACCACCATCAGCACCTTCAATCTGAACTGCAGACCTCTGGCTTCACCATCTCCACTGAGGGCATTAGCTTCACCTGCTGTGAACCACCTCCTATAGGATTTCCAGAACCACAAAGCATGGAAGAGCTCATGCTGATGTGTAATCACATTTCATAGGACCCAGAGATGGTGCGCTAGCGTCCAGGTGACCCTCACAGCAGAGCCGCCCAGCTGGGCCCCAGAACCTGTTTTCCTTTTTCCTGCTGACAGCTGCCCTGCACCTCCCAGCCTTCCCATTCTTTGAAGCTGGGGTGCAGTTTCTCATGTTACCAAGGGGAAGTGGTGGAGGTGGTGAGGGTCTTGGCCAGCCTGCATCCTAGGAAAAAGGGTGTGGTGCCTGTATGGTCACCCTACCCCCGGCGGGTTGGAGCCCTCCACCAAGAAGCAGGGAGGAGAAACAAGGCAGACAGAGCCTGGGCCCTGACACCCACCTGCCCTGGACTCTCACATAAAGGGGACAGAGACAGGTTGAAACTCAGCCCATTTTGCAGGGGACACTTTGTTCCAGTAACAAATTTTGCCCTAAAAGCCAAGGTGCTTTACAAATCCCTACCCAAATGTAACAGAAAAAAAGGCTTAATTTCATCACACTTTTCTCAAACCACAGCCCACGCTGCGACCACTACTCAGGTGATGGTGCTTCAGCACAGCCACTTGAAAAGATCCCTGGACTCCAGCTCCCCAAGCTCTGCCTTCAGTTTCAGGGAGAAGTTTCCTTGACAACTTGGACAAACCTGCTCACTTTCCTTGACAACCAAACTTCGCAATCTCCCAAACTCTTCTTCAAACATTTCTGTTCTAGGCTTGCTGCACCTAAAGTGATAGTGCCTTCATCACATGCCAGAAAGCGACTCCTCCAAGCCCGTAGTTATTTGTTACATGATCCTATTGATGATGAAATCCCAGAAGAGCCAGCTTTGCAAGGTAGCTGCTGCTGGACTTGGCACTGGGCCCCTTTCCACAGACAGGATGGAGTGGCTGTTTCCACAGGTCCCGTGGGAGAAGAGCTCACCTGATGACACCAGGCCTTGATCCTTTCCAGGGTCCTCATTCTCCCCAGACCGCCACCCGCATGGCTGCTGTCTCTGCCAGTCTATATGAGACCTTGGTCATCTCCTAAAATGAGCATCATTTTATACACAGATAATGGGTTGAATGGTGGCCCCAAGAGATGTGTCCCCCAAGAACACGTGAACAGGACCATATCTGGGAAAAGGGTCATTGGAGGTGTAGTTAAGGTGAGGTCATCTTCGGTTAGAGTTGCCCTCCATTCAATGACAGCATCCTTATAAAAGACAAAATAGGAGACACACAGACAGAGGAGAAGCCCCATGAAGACAAAAGCAGAGATGGGAGGGATGTAGCCACAAGCCTGGGGATGCCTGGAGCCCCCAGAAGCTGGAAAAGGCAGGAAGAACCTTATCCTGGAGCCTCTGGAGGGACCTCAGCCCTGCAACACCTTGATCTCAGATGTCTGGTTTCCAGGACTGGGGGAAGATGAATTCCTGTTGTTTTAAACCACCCAGCTTGTGGTCATTTGTTAGAGAAGCCACAGAACTGTCACACAGAACCTGCTCTGTAGGATCCCGGAAGTGTGGGTCTCACTAAAGGCAGTTAGAGGCTTAGAGTCAGCATTGGGCCCCCCAAAATCCTAAAGCAGCAGACACCAGAATGTTGAGGGGTCAAGTCAGAAGTCCATCCCTAAGAGTGCTGGCTGCACATGGCCTCCCTGGGTTCTTAAACCTGTACATGGTTGGGGAGGGGGGATAAGTATTTCAATCCTGATTCAGGAGCTTTGATGTCACCATTCACGTTGCTAATTAAGAACCCACCAGTTGCACAGATGAAAACCCAATCAGGACACTTGCTACACTGATGAACCACTCTGATGTTGGTCAGAGGTGGGGACTTTCTCACATGCAGCCAGCAGGCTAAAACAAGGAGCGTCCTCGTCGGAAACCTGGTGGACCATGCGGAGGCGTCTCTGAGTAAACGTTAGCTGACCCCCAGGCCAGCTGCTCCTGAACCTTATCCACCCTCCCCCGGTAAGCAACCCTACATATGTGCAAAGAACTTACAGGCTGGAGGAAAGGGCTTGGAGCCACCCCAGTGACAGCATGATTGCTGGTTGGCTCTTGCAGGCCATGCGAGATGGTCCTGGGCCCGGGCACTCTCCTGGTAGCTTTCCACTTCCCTACCTGAGTTACCCCTCCTCTCCTGGCCCCCACTGCCTTCTACTTGCTTCCTCAACTCTGCTCAGGGAGAACTTCCAACAACAGGTACAGGCAATACATCTTCTTTGTTAGCAGGTAGCAGCCCAGCAACGCCTGTAGAAGGTCCAGCAGAGGTCCACTCAGACTGGACCACCCACGAGGCTATGGCCCCTCACTCCTTCCTGCCAGCCCAGCCCCACAGCCACTGACAGGGCAGGAAGTACGGCACCAGGTACAGCTGCAGGTGCTCTTGCTGCCTGGAGGGGTGTTTATATAGACCTCAACCCAGGCACACCTGGGGAGGGCTGGCCAGCCAGGTCAGCCTGCTCAGGCCAGCCAATCCTCACCCACCAGGGGCTCATAGCTGAGAAAACAGTTGTGCCCGCCAGGTCCAAGGAACAGGTGTGGGGTCCTGAGGGTCAGGATAGGCATGGGGCTGCAGTTCTGGCTTGCTTTCTAATCATTTTAACTGGACCATGAGTGGGAGACAATTTCAAGAAGACCCTCTCCTCACAAGAGGAACCCAGGAGTCAGGGAGAGGAGGGGTAGTGGGTGGAGACAGGGGCCCGGTACCCTGGGTGTGGTGGAAGCCTCTGGAAGACCCAGTGGAGGGAGGCTGCACAGATTAAAGCCCAGGGTCACAGACCTGTCCAGGAGCTGCTGTTTGTTACTTCAGGTCCTGCTCTGAGGTGCTCAGGGTCAGCTCTTACCAAAAGGTGAGCCAGAGGTGCTGTGCATCAAGGGCTACGTGCACAGTTCCTATGCGCCAAGTCCTGCTGCGGTGCCTGCACAGGGGAGCTCCATGTCCTGGGAGGGACCTGCCCGAGAGCCTTGTGCACTGGGAGTGAGGCTAATGGACTGACAACAGGGGTGTGGGGACAAAGCTGGCTCACGGTAAATTGAGAAAGGGTCCGAGAAGAGAGAACATGGCTGCCCTTGCCTGGTGAGCTAAGACTTAACATCCACCGTGTGGTCAGTCACACCTCCACACATCCCACTGTAGGGCTTCCTTTCCTGGGTCCTGGAGCAAGGTCATGCGTGGGTGAAGTGTTTGGGCTCGTCTGGAGGGAGCCATCACCTGTCAGCACAGGTGGACTGAGGGCCCCGACCAACAGTGGGCAGATGTGGGAACACAGGGGAACCTCAAGAGATGGTCCTGGGTCAGCCCTGAGGCTGGACAGAGGCTGTGGAGCTGGGGGTGATGGTGGTTGGCACGAAGAGCTTACCACCCGACAGGAGAAAGTCCAGCCCAGGCAGCAGGGGGAGATGAACACTGTGCCAACAGCAGGGAGGGGAGACCAGCAGGCATATCCACAGACGTGGGTATCTGGGCTGCCCTGTGCTGACCTGAACCCGGCCACGCCCCCAGTGCCCCACCCCCCCACCCCCCCCCCCCGGTCCCGCCCTGCTCCTATGGAAACCACCCAGTGTCTCCCCAGACCCCAGGCAGGAAAAGATGGGAAGCCCCGTGTACACTGCTGGAAACACCTGTGCCGGGTGTTCACTCTTGTCTTCATCCAGCAGGAAACCCGCAAATTGAATTGGATGGTGAGGGGATTGAGGCGAGGACGTGTAGGCGCTTGGAGCCTAGAGAGGAAGGTTTCCTGTGGGATAAGACCACAGGGAGCCAGAGAGGGACAGGGATGGACACCGACAGAGAGCTGCGCCTAGGACAGAGGGATGGGCAAGGGGACAGTCAATGAGTGTCCAGTACTGGAGCATGTCCATCGTCCCTCGGCTGGTGCCCTCCCCCTAGTGCATGTCTGAGGGGTCACCAGGACAATTTATAGTTAACATGGCTGGGGGCAGGGGTACATGGAAACAGGACATGCATTCCGAAGTCAAGGTTCATGAAAGAGTAACTGGTCTCATGGGCGTCAGGAAGACACCAGCAAAGGTCTTCATTGTTTGGGGACTAACAAAGCATAAAGGCCACCTGGTCCTAATGGTTATTAAACAGGCTCTATTAACTAGAAAGGCCTTGAGGCAGAGAAGTGATTGACCACACAGTACAGTCCTGGGTAGGGTCAGCAGACAGACAAGGAGGAGCTGTATGGGCCCAGGATGGTGTCAGTTATGCTGACAGCCATATACTGGAGGAGGCAGGGCTGGGGAAGGTGCAGGTTTGTGTCCCTCAGGTGCCACAGAGAAAGGGACATGGGCCGGGCACTGGGGTGGGCCTTACACCTTGACAGGACAGGAATCATGGCCCTAAGAGGTGACCTCACACTTGCTCATAGGGACCCCACTATGCAGGGTGGACATGCCTATGTCCAGAGTCACATCCTGCTGCTTTGGGACCTGACTGCTCAGACCTCTGCGTGACCTCTGCAGGCCAGCCTGAGTGGGAGCATGTTGTGTCAGGAGCCTCAGGCAGGACACATCTTCCGGGGTCAGGGAGGACCCCCAGGAGGCCTTGGAGGCCAATTCTGGGTGGGGAGGCCGGGTGGAAGGGCTCAACTCCAACCACCGTGGAGAAGGGGACTCGGGCAGCGGGCATCCCATGTGGACGGGGCGGTGTTATCAGCTCACCTAAGAAAATAAACTTTCACGGCTCCTGTGCATTATATAAAACTCATGTTTCTACCATGTAGGTTTTCAAGTAACTGGAGGTGCTCTGGTCTTACTCTGTGGCCATGCTGGTGTTCCAGCAGTGACCATGGGCTGACTGGAGCAGTGTCCACTTCACCTGGCAAGTTCCAGCCCTGGGGTGAGAGGAATCAGGCCACAGGTACCAGTATCCAGGGCTGTGGTCAGTCAGTCAGCCAGTACACAGCCACCTGCCCCCAAGACTGTTCACAGCTCGATGATAAAGCTGGCCAGCCCTCCCAGGGGACTCTGTCCTGCACTGTTTGGGAGGCATCCACACGTGGGCTGAGCACTGGGTCTGCCTCTGGGCTGTCCCGGTGTGGGGTCCTTCACCCCCTCATTTACACTGCACAGCCCCCACATGGTCACCCAGGCATCATCTGAGCAAGCAGACAGGGTCTTTCAGCAGAAATGGGAATTCCCTGTGGTGTCAAGTTGTTGATGTGATGAACGGTGATTTTTTTTTCATTGTGATTAGATATATGTAACATAAAAGTCACTATTTACCACTGAAGTGGACAACTCAGTGGCGTTTATCACATTCACATGTTGTGCAAGCACCACCTCCATCTGGTTCCAAAACGTTCTCAGCCCCCAAAGGAGACCCCGTCCCGTGAGCTGTCACTTCCCATCGCTCTTCCCCTCCCCCAGCCCCTGGCGCCACTAACCCACTTCCTGCCTGTGGACGTGCCTGTGCTGGGTGTTTCCTGTAAATGGAATCCTGCAGTTCATGGTTATTCTGGGCTGGATGTTTGTGTCCCCCCAAAGTTCACCTGTTGAAATTCTAACCCTCAAGGTGATGGTGTTAGGAGACGGGGTCTTGAGAAGGTGATGAGGTCATGAGAGTGGAGCCCCCATGAATGGAATTAGTGTTCTTATCAAAGAGACTATAGAGAGTTTCTCGGCCCTTCCTCACCGTGAGGACACAGTGAGAAGACACCATCTGCAGATGGTGAACAGAGCTTCACCAGAACATGACCACCCTGACACCCCGATCTCAGACTTCTGGCCCCCAGAGCTATAGGAAATACATTCCTGTTGTTGAAGCCCCCAGCCTGGTATTTTGCTGTGGCAGCCCAAGCTGACTAAGACAGCATCTTCTGTGTCTGGCTTCTCTCCCTGAGCATCATGTTTTCAGGGTTCGTCCACACTGTAGGAAACATCAACGCTTCACTCCTATTCACAGCTGAGTATATTCCATTGTGTGGATGGACCACAGTGTCTATATCTGTTCTCTGTTTACCTCTGGATGGTCATTTGGGTGGTTCTCACCTTTTGGCTGCTGTGAATCACGCGCCTATGAACATGCGTGTACAAGTGTTTGTGTTGACATGTTTCTCTTTCTCTTAAGTTTATACATAGGAGTTGAATTGCTGGGTCATGTGGTGACTCCATGTTTGACATTTTGAGGAACTGCCAGGCTGTTTTCCAAAATGGTGGCACCATTTCACTTTCCCACCAGTGGTGTTTGAAGATTCCATTTTCTCCCCTTATTATTGTCTGTCTTTTCGATTCTAGCACCTTAGTGGGAATGAAATGCTACATCATGGGGTTTCTGTCAGCCCATCAGACCCTCACCCCTTTTATATCAAGCACTGTGTAACACTCTCCTCACTTTCTTAAATCAGATACAGAGATAACACAATCTCTGTACAAATATAATTTAAGTATAATTATATTTATGTGAGTATCTATGCAGCTATAGTTACAACAGAGAGAATTAAAGATGAATACATTTTAATGAAATAATGCATAATTTAATAGGTGATGCTTGGCTTCAACTACACTAAGTAATCAGACATTTGCTTAAATTTTTATTCAATTTAGATTTAAGAATAGGCAGATAACATTTAACTTGATTCAACCTTTATATTTAATTTTTTTTTCTTTTTTTTTATCTTTTATTTTATTTTATTTTATTTTTTGGGGGGTACACCAGGTTCAATCAACTGTTTTTATACACATATCCCCGTATTCCCTCCCTTCCTTGACGCCCTATATTTAATATTTTTAAATGAGGACAAAAAGGCATCTTTGTATACAATTTGAATTACTGTGGTGATGGCAATCCTGGTGCATTTACTTGCAATTCAGAAACTCTGAGCCCCTTTACCAGGAGATTTGATTTTCCAAAATGTCAGAGAATTCTTGGTAAACTTCTGAGTAACTATTAGAACAAGCTTTGCTAGAATCACATCATTATTTTATTCCTGCAAAATTTAGCACATATTAAAGCCATACAGAAATAACTTGCATGTGAAGCAGAACAGAGTCAGATTCTCGGCTCAGAAAATCATGGGCAGGTCCTTCCCAGGAAGGGCAGGCAGGCACAGGGCAGCCCTTCCTGCAGGATGCCTGGCAGCTAAGGGCTCCCCCACTATGTGCCCTAGAACCCCAACCTTTGTGTCGACCACAAATGCACAATTCCACATGTGCCTGGGAGAACCCAGCTGAGACCAGAGGTTCCCAAACAGGGACATATGCCTCCCTGTCCAGGGCACAGAAGAGTGCATGGTTTGGAAAGGGTAACTTTGCAGCTGCCCCTGCAACTGGCCTCCCTGGAGCTCCTGCATGCAGAACAGCTCACATGCAGAGGCACCCTGGTGCAACCCCCTCTTCCCAGGACATTAAATCCTTAAGTCCCCATAAATGCAAGATGTCTTAACTTGGCTACCAAAGCAAATACAACACACAGGGCTGCTTAAACAACAGACATTTATTTCTCACAGTCCTGGAGGCTGGAAGTTCCAGAGCAAGGTGTCAACAGGGCTGGTTCCTCCTGTGCCCTCTCTCCTCAGCATGTGGACAGCCATCTTTTCCCTGTGTCCTCATGTGGTCATCCCTCTGTGTGTGTCTGTGTCTTAGTCTTCTCTTCCTATAAGGGCACCAGCCCACCCTAGTGGCTTCATTTTACTTTAATCACCTCTTTAAAGACCTCATCTCCAAACACAGTCCCATCCTGAGGTCCTAGGGGTCAGGACACAACTTGTGAATTTTGAGGACACAATTCAGCCCACAGCAGGCCCATGCCCGTAACACAAGACTGCCTGCCTTTCCCGCCCCAGGGATGTTTGTGTTAAGGGCAAGGACAGGAGATGGTTGCAGGTGGCCTCACCGGGCAGCAGGACATCAGCTATGGGTGGAGCCAGGACAGTTCTGCACATGTGCCTCATCCATCCTCCAACCACACGAGAACCACTGCCCTGGAGCAGAGCCCACAAGGACAAGGCATCCGCGGCACTGCTGAGAGGGGTGAACACAAAATTGTGTCACTTTGTTAATACAAGCAGTTCTTCTAAGCTTTTCTCTACATGAAAGGAAAGGCCTCAGGAAAGTCAAGACAGGGTGAGTTGTCACTGTCATGCTGTCCGGGGCTGGGGCTGTGCCTAGAGCGAGCATTCTCTGACTCTTCCCAGGGGGTGTGCTTTCCTGGAGTGGCCAGAGCTTCTCCAGTTTACTCCATGTGTGGATGGTGGTCCTCATCAAACCTTAGAAGATGTTTATAACTTGCTATTAGTAGAGTATCTGCACACTTTTCTATTAATACAGTGTATTCTACCTGCCGGACCTGATCTGCCCTGCCCCATCCCCAGTAAATACCTTTCTATTGCCCTGAAGTTTGACTGTCATAAAGTCATTGACGGCATTTTTAATTTTTATGTCTTCTTAGTTACTTATTCTGAAGCTGAAAACAAATATTTGATATACACCCTCCACACACACACACTCACAACATACATTTCCAGAAAATACAAAATAATCTGTAGGGACAGAAAGCAGACCTGAGTTTTCCTGGATTGGGGAGAGTGGGAGGAGACTTCTGGGGATGAGTGTATTGATAAAGTAAAAATCCATATTTCAAGGCAAGACAAGAAAAATGTAAAGCACAAACTTTTCCTCTGCCTTTTGGCCTCCCCCCTCCCCACTGGTGTGCATGTGCACCTGTGTTCTGTGTTAACCTGGCCCCGCCAGTCACAGAATTATCTGCTCAGCCACAAAAACCAATTTTTCTCTTTCTGGCAACCATGTAACTTAGAGGATAACCTTCCTTTCCTTATCCTGTAAGGGGTCAGATGACCCACCACAAACCTTGTATGTGCAGACATCTTTAGTGCACTTTAGGGACAAGACCAATATATCATTTCCCTTAAAGATAATGACTGGTGCAGAACATATTGGTCAGACAACCTGGGGAGATACTGGGCTGTACCTAAAGGAAGCTCTTAGCTGAAATACTTACTTATGACTTTATTAATGTCACTAGCTATATTACTTATATTCTGCCTATTTTACAAAACTATTGCTTTTTGCATTACCAAAAGTGTGACTGAACCTCCAATAAAGATAATGGTGACCAAGTAACCTAAAACAATAATGAAATACATAATTCTATAAGATCAGTGATGATAATAGTGTAGCTCTAGATATGGGAAGAAGCCACAGAGGGAACCATTTCCTGGACCCTAATAGACTAGTAGGACAGGCAGCCCAGAGGCTTGGGGCTACTGTTAACAGGGCCTAGTCCAGTAACAGCACATTGAGTGGTCTATCAAGGAAATTCTCGCCTGAACTGAGAGTGAGCATTCCTAGTGCCATGGGATAAATTGGTCATGAAATGCCTCCTAAACCTTCATCAAAGTTAAGACCAAAAGGGAGGGGATTGTGACAAAGAATATTGCCCACCATCTAGTTCTTCAAGAATTAAGTCATCAACCTCTATAGTCACTGACTCACAGGGCAGCCTGAAAGGCATTCAGGGTGAAGATCAGGATGAGGCACTTTGTGCCCTGGGAAAACTGGCAGAACTGGCCTTCAGATAGTTAGATATTTTCAGGACAAAATTTTTACAAACCTGGATTCTTGCCTTTTCCCACACTTAGCAAAGCACTAAAGGGACTTCCCTGGTGGTGCAGTCGATGAGACTCCATGCTCCACATTCAGGGGGCCCAGGTTCACTTCCTGGTCAGGGAACTAGATACCACACGCATGCCACAACTAAGAGTTCACATGCCACAACTAAGGAGCCAGTGAGCCACAACTAAGGAGCCCTTAAGCTACAACTAAGGAGTCCACCTGCTGCAACTAAGACCTGGTGCAACCAAATAAATAAATACTAATTAAAAAAAATTACTAAAGGGCTTCCCTGGTGGCACAGTGGTTAAGAATCCTCCTGTCAATGCAAGGGACGTGGGTTCGATCCCTGGTCCAAGGAGATCCCACATTTCATGGAGCAACTAAGCCTGTGCACCACAACTGTTGAGCCCACGCACCACAACTACTGAAGCCTGGGTGCCTAGAGCTCATGCTCTACAACAAGAGAAGCCACCACAATAAGAAGCCCAATGCACTCTTCAGTGCAATGAAGAGTAGCCCCCATTCTGCAACTAGAGAAAGGCTGTGCACAGCAATGAAGACCCACTGCAACAAATACATAAAAAATAAAATAAAAAAATAAATTTAAAAAAAAAAGAGAAGAAAAGCACTAAAGCCATGAAGGCACCTGTTCCTCCTGAGTAGCAGTGGCCTTCTACCAAGCTGTTTGGTTGCACGTACCCCTTCATCAAAATCGCATATATACTGGCCCCCCCTTACCTATTCAGAACAGCCCTTGGAGCTCTCTGAAAAACTGTCTCCCAGGTTATAATGCTCAGGTTGGCACACATACAATTCTCCATTTCTTTCTTAGGTTGACTACTGAGTGCTTTTTCGACAGCATAATCATTTTGATGGGGTACACATGTTTCAAAACCTATCAAGTTGTACACTTTAAATATGTGCATTTGTCGTATGTTGATTACACCTTGATAAAGCTGTTAAAATACCCCAGAGTTTTAGGTACTAATGCATCATTGCATGTCCAGCAGCTTAATGAGAAGTGGCACTTTGATCCCTCCTGTTTTGGTGACTTACATAGGAACCACGATCACCCAACTCCACTTTACTCTGACCTCAGCAGGGCTGCTTTCAGGGATGCGTCCTGCAGTTTGCCTCTCACCACAGTTTGGTGAGCCTCCTCGCAGCACAAACACACACATTTTTCTTGCAGTGAACACTGAAATGAATCATGACTATCACAGAACACAGCCAGCCTGGTGGGCCAGGCAGGGAAGACAGGCATGCCAATCATCTTCCACAAACAGAATAAGCTAAATATGCAGATTTGAAGAAAATGCACTTACAGCACATCCTACAATAAGAGCCCTTTATTAAAATAAAACACCACACGCACAAAGGGAAATACGATGGACAGTGTTGCAACTTTCCCAGGGCCTCACGTTAAGCAAGACTGTCTCAGAGAAAGAGTAACTGGTCAAATCAACAGTTGCTCAGTTGCTGAGCCTGGTGAAGCCTTTGACCTGCTTCCCAGACACTGAAAAGGGATTTTCATAAATCCTCTTGAAAGTTTCACATGGTTTGCTTCCAATAAGATGGAAAGAAAAGCTAATCACATTGACAGCTGATAGCATACCAAACATTTGTGTAATATTTGGGTATGTAATTGGGAAGGAATTGAAAGAAAAGTGACATTTTTAAAACAAAACTCCCATTCTTATCTGAACAAGGTGTCTCAGTGCTAATATCTAAAAAATACAAGCTAGGAATGGATCTAAGTAATGAATCTTTTCTCTTCCTATCAATTAGTCATGGTCATCCTTGAATACACATAAAAATGAAAGGGAAAAGTTAAATTCATTCTATTAAAAGATATGTTTCAAATAATTATTTGTCTTTGTTCAATAATTATAAAAATGTGTAATCATATATATGCTGTTTTAATGAGTTGTAAGTACTTATAACTGTAAAAATAATTCAGAAAAAATGTAACCCTGAGAACTCTATGGTCATAGTAAATAAAACAAAAATTTAGTTATCTCTTTATAAGCATAGATGTTTTGGGTAATCAATGAGACTTTCAGGCATCAAAGTTCATTGCACTGGAATAACATTCTCTGAGTGACAAGGAATTAAAAGACAATTTCAAATAAAGAACAGAAAGTTAGTCTGAGACGCTATGTCCTGTGTGATTCCAACCAAATGACATGTTGGGGAGGGCAGATTACAGAGACAGTAAGAGGGTAGTGTTGCCAGGGGCTGGGGGCATCAAACAGGCAGAGCACAGAGGATTTTTAGGGCAGAGAAATACCCTGTATGTTACTATAGTTGTGGATACATGACATTGCGCATTTGTCTGAATATATATACGTTGATGTATACACACACACATATGTAAAATTACACAATAATCAATAGCCATACACATGTCCCAATCACACGCAGCCCAGCAGAAACCTTCGCCAGTCATGAACAGCATTTCACAGGAGAGCACACTGAATGGGCCAATCGACAGTGGGGAGGTGGTCCTCGACACACGCCTTGTCCTTCGTGGTCTGAGGGCCCACAGGGCTTTCCTTTCACCCTTTGTGCTGGGGGAAGATGAGCCAGAATGTCCGGCCCTGTGTGTCTGACATGCCCCCACTGGCCCCACTGGACACAGCCCCTCGAGTCCTTCTCTTTGGTCTCAGGTACAGGGAACACCCCTCTGTGGCCCAGATGCCTTGGTACAGAGCAGCCACTGGCGGGGACAGCCCCCAGGGTGGCAGCAGAAGAGGAAGGCTGCCGTCACCAAGGACGTGACCCTCTTCAAGAAGTACTTGCCCAAGGGAAGTACTCTGTGCAGGTGCAGGCACTGCGGGGAGACATGGGAGGGGACATGGGAGCTGCTGGACGTGTGGTGGGGGAGGGACACGGTGGGAGGTGCAGGGGAGGGGTGCTCCACACCAGGCAGTGTGGGTGGCTCAAGCCCATGGCAGCACTGCAGCCCTGTGGTGCCCTGCCCACCAAGATGCCACGTGCACCTGATCACATGTGTGTGCACTGCTAGACCGTCACATGCACCTGATCTCACACATGTGCTCACTACTGACCCATCACATGTGCCTGATGTCACGCACACACGTGTGCTCACCTGCTCACTGCAGGCCCGTCACATACACTGAATCACACACCCACTCACCGCTGCCTGTCACCCCCAGACCACATGGGTCAAGTCCTATAAGGAGGACGGAGTCGCCCTGCTACACCTCATCAGCCGGTCCAGGGCTGCAGCTGCGAAGGGGAGCCTCACACTGATGCTTCCTGGTGTCCTTCACACTCAGGCCATGAGCTGCACTCTCCTGCCCAGGTCAAGAGACCAGGCAGGCTCGGACCTCTTCAAGGAGCTGGCATAAGTAAGGGGCTTGCTTCTTTTCTGGGCAACGTTATCTGTTATCTCAGAGTGAAGGGAAATTGTGTCCACCCAGGGAAAGAGACGGCCACGTCCTGACCCCAGGGCCTCAGGACATGACCTCATTTGGAAGTAGGGCCTGGTCATATAGGAAAGTAAGACCAGGGCATTACGGTGGCCCCAATCCTATGTGACTGTGTCCTTATAAGATTAGCAGAGACACAGACACAGAGGGAAAGCCACATGAAGACGAAGGCAGAGGTGGGAGGGAGGCAGCCAAAAGCCCAGGGAGCCTGGAGTTCCAGCAGCTGGAAGAGGCAGGAAGGACCCTCTCCTGGAGCCTCAGCACTTTCCAACTAGACAGTTGCCATGAGGGGCCCTGACCTGAAGGCAGCACCGTGGCCCCTGACCATCCTATCTTGCCCACATGGCGCCCTGGGGAACAACTCTCATAGGATGCTGACCAGTGAATTGGTTTCACGTGAGACCATAGGACGCTGGTCCTATAAACATGCAGGCCCATCTCACCCTTCCTCCCAGGCTCTGGTCACACAGGGGGACTGTGCACTGTGTGGGGCTGGGCTTTCAGCCTCTGCGCAGGACCCCTGGGTGTTGGTTAAAAGTGCGGGTTACACCCCAAGAATGACAGAAGATGACTGTCTCATCAGCCCTGTGCAGTGCAGGCAGGGAGTCACAATAAATTACAGAGTTAAAAGCAAAGAGGGTGAATGTCACTCAGCCATAAAAAGCAGTGAAGCGATGACATAGGCTACAGTGTGGATGAACCTCGAAAACATGGTGCTCAGTGAGAGAAGCCAGACACAAAAGGACGATGAGTTGATTCCACTTACATGAGATGTCCAAACAGGCACGTCCGTAGAGATAGAGAGTGGACGGGTGGTGCTGGGGCTTTGGGAATGAGAGGTGACCTCTAAAGGGTGGGGTTTGGGGAGATGATGGAAATATTGTAAAATGGACTGTGCTGATGGTTGTACAACCCTGTGAACATGAAAACACCACTGAGCGTTATACTTAAAATTGTGTGGTATGGAAATTAAATCTCAACAAAGATGGTATCAAAAGTGAAAAATCTGGAGGCTTCCTGGCCTGCCTCCAGAATCTGACCCCCAGAAGTGTGGGGCTGGGCAGGAGCTTTGTGTCTGAAAGCCCCATTGTGTCCAACCAGGTGGTGTGAGAGCACCTCACGAAATTCTCCCCGTGGCATCAGAAGCGTGGAGCCCTCGTGTGGTTAGGCCTCAGGTAGAGAAGCTGGATTCTGTGGCCTTGCCATCCTCTCTTAGGGACTGGGGCATCATCTCCATAGAAGAAGGTGGGTCAGCTTGAACCCAGCTTCCCTCTTGTGCACGTTTCCTCTTTCTCTCCCAGTGATGGTGCCGGCTAAGCTGTGCCAGAGCAACCAAGGCAAGAGCATCCTGCACAGAATGACCGAGCATCTGAGCAGGGGGAGTGGGCTCCTCAGAGGCAGCAACCCAGAGCCGAGGTCCCAGAGCCTCCTTCTGAGTGTTGTGGCCCCGGTACCCCTCTCTCGGGAGTTGTTGTCAGGCTTGATGGTTGAAGCAGCCATGGTATCGAGATTTCACTGGTAGAAATTATTCCTTTACTTCCCTGGGAGAAGCGGTTCTCCTACTTTGTTGGGGAGACTCCTTTTTTTTTTTAACTTTTTATTTGTTTATTTTTTACAATAAACTGCATATATTTATAGTGTACAATTTGGTATCCCAGTCGGGGAGACTCCCTTTTTAATAAACAAAAATGATAAGCTGTAAGTACATATTAAAGATTAGGTTATACACATGTAAAGAATAATCATAAAGATCAAGAAACAAAACATGATGAGTGGGCACCCAGGAGAGCCCTTCCCTCATCACACCCCCTCCCCACCGTGAGCTAGCTGTTCTCCCGACGTTGTGCCAATGATCTTGTCCTCATAGTTTACCCCCAGGCACACGTCCCTAACTAACGCAGCCCAGCTGTGCCCAGCTCCGAACTCTATACGTGAGTGCACCATGCAAGCTGCTTTGCTGCTCTTGGTGGCTCAGCACTGTGTCCATGAGATTCTTTCATCTTGTGGATATAGTTTTTTAAAATAACTTTTATAGTTTTACTAACTTTAAACAAAAACGTACTCCAGTGCTGTGGAATATTCCTTCATAGGAACTTGCATGGTTCATTTCTGCATCCACTTGTGATGGCCTCCAGGTGGGTTTCAGGTTTGGCTCCTGTGGCTACGGGGTCCATGTCCGTGTGTCCTGGTGCAGTGCTGGGGGGTTTGTGTTCCTATATTGGGTGCATATATATTTATAGTTGTTATGTTTTCTTCTTGGATTGATCCCTTGATCACTATGTAGTGTCCTTCCTTATCACTTGTAACAGTCTTTATGTTAAACTCCATTTTATCTGATATGAGTAGCACTACTCCAGCATTCTTGTGATTAACATTTGCATGGATATGTTTTTCCATCCCCTCACTTTCAGTCTATATGTGTCCCTAGGTCTGAAGTGGCTCTCTTGTAGACAGCATATATACAGGTCTTGTTTTTTATCCATTCAGCCAGTCTGTGTCTTTCAGTTGGAGCATTTAGTTCATTTACATTCAAGGTAATTATTGATATGTATGTTCCTATTACCATTTTCTTAATGTTTTGGGTTTGTTTTTGTGGGTCTTTTTCTTCTCTTGTGTTTTCTGCCTAGAGAAGTTCTTTTAGCATTTGTTGTAGGGCTGGTTTGGTGGTGCTGAATTCTCTTAGCTGTTGCTTGTCTGTAAAGCTTTGGATTTCTCTGTCGAATCTGAATGAGATCCTTGCTGGGTAGAGAATTCTTGGTTGTACGTTCTTCCCTTTCATCACTTTAAATATATCGTGCCTCTCCTGGCTTGCAGAGTTTCTGCTGAGAATTCAGCTGTTAATCTTATGGGAGTTCCCTTGTATGTTATTTGTCGCTTTTCCCTTGTTGCTTTTAATAATTTTTCTTTGTCTTTAATTTTTGTCAATTTGACTACTATGTGTCTTGGTGTGTTTCTCCTTGGGTTTATCCTGCCTGGGACTCTCTGGGCTTCCTGGACTTGTGGCTATTTCCTTTCCTGTGCTAGGGAAGTTTTTGACTATAATCTCTTCCAGTATTTTCTTGGGTCCTTTCTCCCTTTCTCTCTCTCTTCTCCTTCTTGGACCCCTATAAATGAATGTTATATAAGTGAATGTTTGTGCATTTAACATTGTCCCAGGGGTCTCTTAGGCTGTCTTCAGTTCTTTTCATTCTTTTTTCTTTATTCTTCTCCACATCAGTGATTTTCACCATTCTGTCTTCCAGGTCACTTATTTGCCCTTCTGCCTCAGTTAATCTGGTATTGGTTCCTTCTAGTGTATTTTTCATTTCAGTTATTGTGTTGCTTATCTCTGTTTGTTTGTTCTTTAATTTTTCTAGGTCTTTGGTAAACTTTTCTTGCATCTTTTTGATCTTTGCATCCAGTCTTGTTTCAAAGTCCTGGATCATCTTCACCATCATTATTCTGAATTCTTTTTCTGGAAGGGTGCCTATCTCCTCTTCATTTAGTTGTTTTTCTGGGGTTTTATCTTGTCCCTTCATCTGGTACAAAATCCTCTGCTTTTTCATTTTCTCTGTCTTTCTGTGGCTGTGGTTTTCAGTTCCACAAGACGAAATACTGCTGATACTGCTTGATACTGCTGTCTGCCCTCTTGTGGAGGAAGCTGTCTAGGAGGATCCTGGAAGCTTCCTGATGGGAGGGACTGATGGTGGGTAGGGCTGGGTGGGCAGAGCTCAGTAAGACTTTAATCTGCTTGTCTGCCAATGGGTGGGGCTGTGTTCCCACCCTGTTGGTTTTTTGGCCTGAGGCAACCCAGCACTAGGGCGGAGGGCTCATGCCAATGAGCACTTCCCAGAACCCCTGCCACCAGTGCCCCTGTCTCCTCGGTGAGCCACAGCTGCCCACCACCTCTGCAGGCAACCCTCCAACACCAACAGGTAGGTCTGGTTCAGTCTCCTATGGGATCACTGCTCCTTCCCCTGGGTCCTGGTGCACACGCTACTTTTTGTGTGCTCTCCAAGAGTGGAGTCTCTGTTTTCCCAAGTCCTGTGGAGGTCCTGCAATCAAATCCTGCTGGCCTTCAAAGTCTGATCCTCTGGGGATTCCTCCTTCCATTGCTGGACCCCCAGGTTGGGAAGCCTGATGTGGGGCTCAGAACCCTCACTTCAGTGGGTGGACTTCTGTGGTATAAGTGTTCTCCAGTTTGTGAGTCTCCCACCCAGTGGTTATGGGATTTGATTTTATCATGATTGCACCCCTTGTATTGTCTCATTGCGGCTTCTCCTTTTTCTCTGGATGTGGGGTGTCTTTTTTGGTGAGTTCCAGTGTCTTTCTGTCGATGATTGTTTAGCGGTTAGTTGTAATTCTGGTGCTCATGCAAGAGGAGTGACCACACATCAATCTACTCTGCCATCTTGACCTGTCTCCTACTATAGGGTTTTGCTCTGTGGTTACCATGAGGCTTACATATAACATATAACAACTATATATGTATATAACATATATATAACAACTTGCATTTATAATGGTCCATTTTATGATGATAACAACTTGAGTTTGACTCTACTCTAAAGCTCTACATTTTTACTCCCTGCCAACATTTTATGTTTTTGATATCACTTGTACATCTTTTTATCCTGTGTATCCATTAATTAATTAATTATTTTATAATGAATTTTATGGTTATAGGTAGCTTTTTTCTTACTACTTTTGGTTTTAACCTTCATACTAGCTTTAAAAGTGATTAATCCACCACCTTTACAACATTAGGTTATCCTAAATTTTACTGTATATTTACCTTTACCTATGAGATTTATACTTTTATATGTTTTCTTGTACTACTTAATGCTTTCTTTTCAACTTAAAGTTATTTTACCTTCTCCTGTGAGGCCAGTTGAGTGGTGATGAACTCCTTTAGCTTTTCCTTGTCTTGAAAGTCCTTAGCTCTCCTTTAGTTCTAAATTATAATTTTTATAGGGAGACTATTCTTGGTTGGAAGTTTTATAAAAATCATTTTGTATATATTTCAGCCACTCCCTCCTGGCCTATAAATTTCTGTTGAAAAATCTCCTAATAGTTTCATGGGGATTCCCAAGTTGTTTTTCTCTTGCTGCTTTTAAGAGTCTTGTTTTTAACTTTTGACAATTTTAATTATAATGTGTCTTGCTGTTGGTCACAAAACAAACCTCAACAAATTTAAGAGGAGAGAAATTATATCAATCATTTTTTCCAACCACAGAAATATGAAACTAAAGAATCAACTACAGAAAGAAAAATGGAACAAAAAGGACAAAAACGTGGAGATTAAGTAATGTGCTACTAAAAAACCAATTGATCACTGATAAAAATCAAAGATGAAATCAGAAAATACCTCAAGACAAATGAAAACAGAAACACAATGTTCTGAAATCTATTGGATGCAGCAAAGCAGTTCTAACAGGGAAGTTTTTAGCAATGCAAGATTTCCTCAAGAAACAAGAAAAATCCTCAATAAACAACCTAATCTACCATCTAAAAGAATTAGAAAAAGAAGAATAAACAAAGTCAGCAGAAGGAAAAAAACTCCTAAAAAACAACATAGGAAGACCACTCTGACATAAATAGTAGCAGTAATTTTTTTTTTGGATCAGTCTCCTAAGGCAAGAGAAATAAAACCAAAAATAAACAAGTGGGACCTAACTAAATTTGAAAACTTTTGCACAGCAAAGGAAGCCATTGACAAAATGAAAAGAAAACCAACAGAATGGGAGAAAATACTTGCAAATGATGTGACTGACAAGATGTTAATATCCAAAATATACAAACTGATCATACAACTGAATATAAAAAAAAAAATCAAAAGTTGGACAAAATACCTGAACAGACATTTTTTCAAAGAAGAAATACAGATGGCTAACAGGCACATGAGAAGATGCTCAACATCACTAGTTATTACAGACATGCAAATCAAAAGAGCAATGAGATCCCACCTCACACCAGTCAGTTTGGCTATCATCAAAAAGTCTCTTGTAAGCAGTGTAAAATTGGGTCTTTAAAAAAATTCCTTTTCCATTATATGCCTTTTTATTGGAAAATCTAATTCATTTACATTTAAAGTAATTATTCGTAGGTAAAGACTTACTATTAACATTTTGTTAATTTTTTTCTAGGTGTTTGGTAGATTCTTTGACCTTTCTTCCTCTCTTACTGTCTTCCTTTTTGATTTGTGATTTTTCCATAGTCATATATTTTGATTCCTTTATCTTTGTGTATCTACTATAGGCCTTTGTTTTGTGGTTATTGAGGTGTGCATAAAGCATCTTATAACAACTATTGTAAGCTGATAACAACTTAACTTTGTTCACAAACAAAAGTTCAACACTGGGAATTCCCTGTTGGTCTAGTGGTTAAGACTCTGTACTTTCACTGCAGGGGGCACAGGTTTGATCCCTGGTTGAGGAACTAAGATCCTGCAAGTCGCACAGTAAGGTCAAAAATTTTTTTTTGAAGTTCAATGCCTTTACTACCCGCCCCCCCCAATTCTGTTTCTGATGTCACTATTTACATTTTTAATAGTTTGTAAATATTAACAACTTGCTGTAACTATGATTATTTTTTTTTTTCAATGAAGAAAGGTCATTTTAATAAATGATATTGGAATAACTAAATCTCCATTAAAAAAAAAAGAAAAACTTTGACCACTAGCTTATACCATGCTCAAAAAAGGTAGGATAAAATATTCATGAGTTTGAAAAAAAGATTTCTTAAACCAGACCAAAAAAAATCACTGACCAATAAATTTTACTTCATTAAAATAAAAAATTGTTGTTATTTTTTTTTTAATTATTTTTTTTTGGGGGGGTACACTAGGTTCGATCAACTGTTTTTATACACATATCCCCATATTCCCTCCCTTCCTTGACGCCCCCCCTCGAGTCCCCCCCACCCTCCCTGCCCCAGTCCTCTAAGGCATCTTCCATCCTCGAGTTGGACTCCCTTTGTTATACAACAACTTCCCACTGACTATTTTACAGTTGGTAGTATATATATGTCTGTGCTACTCTCTCGCTTCTTCTCAGTTTCCCCTTCACCCCCCGCCCCCTCCCATACCTCGAGTTCTCCAGTCCATTCTCTGCATCTGCGTCCCTGTTCTTGTCACTGAGTTCATCAGTACCATTTTTAGATTCCGTATATGTGAGTTAGCATACAATATTTGTCCTTCTCTTTCTGACTTACTTCACTATGTATGACAGATTGTAGTTCTATCCACCTCCTTACATATAGCTCCATCTCATCCCTTTTTATAGCTGAGTAATATTCCATTGTATATATATGCCACATCTTCTGTATCCATTCATTTGTTGATGGGCATTTAGGTTGCTTCCATGTCCTGGCTATTGTAAATAGTGCTGCAATAAACATTATGGTACAAGTTTCTTTTGGGATTATGGTTTTCTTTGGGTATATGCCCAGGAGTGGGATTACTGGATCATATGGTAGTTCTATTTGTAGTTTTTTAAGGAACCTCCAAATTGTTTTCCATAGTGGCTGTACCAACTTACAGTCCCACCAACAGTGCAGGAGACTTCCCTTTTCTCCACACCCTCTCCAACATTTGTTGTTTCCAGATTTTGTGATGATGGCCATTCTGATTGGTGTGAGGTGATACCTCATTGTGGCTTTGACTTGCATTTCTCTGATGATGAGTGATGTTGAGCATCTTTTCATGTGTTTGTTGGCCATCTGTATGTCTTCTTTGGAGAAATGTCTATTTAGGTCTTCTGCCCATTTGTGGATTGGGTTATTTGCTTTTTTGGTATGAAGCTGCATGAGCTGCTTGTATATTTTGGAGGTTAATCCTTTGTCCGTTGTTTCATAGGCAATTATTTTTTCCCATTCTGAGGGTTGCCTTTTAGTCTTGTTTATGGTTTCTTTTGCTGTGCAAAAGCTTTTAAGTTTCATGAGGTCCCATTCGTTTATTCTTGATTTTATTTCCATGATTCTAGGAGGTGGGTCAAAAAGCATTTTGCTTTGATGGATGTCAAAGAGTGTTCTGCCTATGTTTTCCTCTAGGAGTTTGATAGTGTCTGGCCTTACATGTAGGTCTTTAATCCATTTGGAGTTTATTTTTGTGTATGGTGTTAGGAAGTGTTCTAATTTCATTCTTTGACATGTTGCTGTCCAATTTTCCCAGCACCACTTATTGAAGAGGCTGTCTTTTTTCCATTGTATACTCGTGCCTCCTTTGTCAAAGATAAGGTGCCCATATGTGTTTGGGCTTACTTCTGAGTTCTCTATTCTATTCCATTGATCTTCCTTTCTATTTTTGTGCCAGTACCATACTGTCTTGATCACTATGGCCTTGTAGTATAGTTTGAAGTCAGGAAGCCTGATTCCACCAACTCCATTTTTCCTTCTCAAGATTGCTTTGGCTATTCGGGGTCTTTTGCGTTTCCATACAAATCGTAAGATTTCTTGCTCTAGTTCTGTGAAAAATGCCATTGGTAATTTGATCGGGATTGCATTGAATCTGTAAATTGCTTTGGGTAGTACAGTCATTTTCACGATGTTGATTCTTCCAATCCAGGAACATGGTATGTCCCTCCATCTGTTTGTGTCATCTTTGATTTCTTTCATCAATGTCTTAAAGTTTTCTGCATACAGATCTTTTGCCTCCTTAGGCAGGTTTATTCCTAGGTATTTTATTCTTTTTGTTGCAATGGTGAATGGGAGAGTTTCCTTAATTTCTCTTTCTGCTCTTCCGTTGTTAGTGTATAGGAATGCAAGAGATTTCTGTGCATTCATTTTGTATCCTGCTACTTTACTAAACTCATCAATTAGTGCTATCAGTTTTCTGGTAGAGTCTTTAGGGTTTTCTATATATAATATCATGTCATCTGCAAAGAGTGACAATTTTCCTTCTTCTTTTCCAATTTGGATTCCTTTAATTTCTTTTTCTTCTCTGATTGCTGTGGCTAACACTTCCAAAACTATGTTGAATAACAGTGGTGAGAGTGGACACCCTTGTCTTGTTCCTGTTCTTAGAGGGAATTCTTCCAGTTTTTCTCCATTGAGAACAATGTTGGCTTTTGGTTTGTCATATATGGCTTTTATTATGTTGAGGTAATTTCCTTCTATGCCCATTTTCTGGAGAGCTTTTATCATAAATGGATGTTGAACTTTGTCAAAAGCTTTTTCTGCATCTATTGAAATGATCATATGGTTTTTATCCTTCAATTTGTTGATATGATGTATCACATTGATTGATTTGCGTATATTGAAGAATCCTTGCATCCCAGGGATAAACCCCACTTGATCGTGGTGTATGATTTTTTTAATGTGCTGTTGGATTCTGTTAGCTACTATTTTGTTGAGGATTGCTGATATGAGTATTGCTACTCCAGCTTTCTTTTGACTTCCATTTGCATGGAATATCTTTTTCCATCCCTTCACTTTCAGTCTATATGTATCCCTTGGTCTGAAGTGGGTTTCTTGGAGGCAGCATATAGAAGGGTCTTGTTTTTGTATCCATTCAGCCAGTCTGTGTCTTTTGGTTGGAGCATTTAATCCATTTACATTTAAGGTGATTATTGACATGTGTGTTCCAATTACCATTTTCTTAATTGTTTTGGGTTTGTATTTGTAGGTGTTTTCCTTTTCTTGTGTTTCCTACTTAGAGAAGTTCCTTTAGCACTTGTTGTAAAGCTGGTTTGGTGGTGCTGAATTCTCTTAACTTTTGCTTGTCTGGAAAGCTTTTGATTTCTCCCTGAAATCTGAATGAGATTCTTGCTGGGTAGAGTATTCTTGGCTGTAGGTTTCTCTCTTTCAGGACTTTCAGTATATCCTGCCATTCCCTTCTGGCCTGCAGAGTTTCTGTAGAAAGGTCAGCTGTTATCCTGATGGGTTTTCCCTTATATGTTGTTTGTTGCTTTTCTCTTGCTGCTTTTAATATTTTTTCTTTGTGTTTAATTGTCGTTAGTTTGATTAATATGTGTCTTGGTGTATTTCTCCTTGGGTTTATTCTGTATGGGACTCTCTGTGCTTCTTGGACTTGGTTAATTATTTCCTTTCCCATGTTAGGGAAGTTTTCCACTATAACCTCTTCAAATATTTTCTCAGACCCTTTCTTGTTTTCTTCTTCTTCTGGGATGCCTATAATTCGAATGTTGGTACGTTTAAGGTTATCACTGAGGTCTCTGAGACTGTCTTCTAGTCTTTTTATTTTTTTTTCTTTTTCCTGCTCTGTGGCATTTATTTCTCCCATTCTATCTTCCAACTCACTTATTCGTTCTTCTGCCTCAGTCATTCTGCTGGTTATAGCATCTAGAGTATTTTTAATTTCAGTTATTTTGTTATTCATTGCTGTTTGTTTTTCTGAGTTCTTATGAACTGTTTCTTGTACTTTCTCTATTTTGTTATCGAGATTTTGTATCATTTTTACTATCATTACTCTGAATTCTTTTTCAGGCATTTTTCCTACTTCCTCCTCATTTATTTGGTCTTGTGGGTTTTTTTCCTGCTCCTTTGCCTGCATGGTGTTTCTTTGTTTCCTCATGGTTGTCCAAACTTTTGGGGTTGCTTGTCCTGGCGATAGAGGTGTTTATAGAAGACTGTCCAAGCCTCAGACTAATGTCCAAGTATTGGATTAAATGAATATTCAGTCTAGGAAACACATACATGTATAAGACACACAATTATTGAATCCGTTAGGACATAAGGCTCTAGAAAGACCTGACAGAACCCCAGTATGCTATCAGATATTCAAAGAGAAACCCAGCAGAAATTGACAACTGAAACAGAACAAATCAGAGACAAAAGCAAAAGCAAACAAACAACAAATAACACCCTACACATACAAACATCAATCCAGGGAGATTTTGTAAGCTAGGATCAAATATAGAAATGAGCTGGAGTACCACCAGACAGAATGGAGATTCTCAGAATGTAATTAGACAACTGTACTAAGAACTAAGATAAAGACAAAAGCCTAATATTAATACCAAGGCAGTGCATCATCTGGAGAATAGAGCAAGGAGTCTGAGCAGACCGATAGTGTTGCTTATAAGTATGTTAAGATAAAATACACTTAAAATGGCTGGAAGAAAGGGGAACAGAAGAGCGTAATGTGGTTGGAAATATGCAAAGAAAAAGAAAGGAATAGAAGCGTATAAAAGAAAGGGATGAAAGGAAAGTATGAAAGATATTTTGTCCGTACTACCAAAAACTTAGCTAGATATAGAAGTATATAAAAAGGCAAAAAAAAAAAAAAAAAAGAATAAAAAATATCCTTAAAAAATTATGTTGTAAAACTTGTAGATCCCTTAGGGCTAAGATCGTATTTAATAAATCAAAAAAAAAAAAAAAAAAAAGAGAGAGAGAGAGAAAGAAAAAAAGAAAAAAAATCCAGAACTGATCCCAGAATGGACCAGTTCAATAGGTATTGATACTACTATTTCTGTTTCCTTAGCGTCTCAGCTGTAAGTGTCCTTCTCCATGCCTTGGGTTTTTTTTTTTTTTTTTTTTTTTTTTGCGTTATTCTGTGACCAGCAGAGGTTCCTTTATTGTTCGTCTGTAAGCCTCGGTGTGTGGGGAGGGAGAGGGTACAATAGTGGCTCCTTCTCCTGGGAGTGAGTGAGCAGTGGCGCACTGTTGTTTCAGTCAGGCTTGGAGGTGCCTGTTGCAGAGGGCGCTGGTGGCTCAGGCGTACACAGAAAGTCTTAGAGTTGGGCCTCTCTCAGGGCTTTTTCTTTTTGATGCTGGTTTTTTTTTTTCTCTCGGCAGCCTCCCTGCTGCTGGCATTGCAAGGAGTTTCAATCTAGCCCCGCCCGAGCGCCTGAGGGTGCTTGTTATCCCTGAGCGCCTTGGGTGGCCCACAGGGCGTCTCTCCACTGCCTGTTGCAGAGGCACCGAAAGAGATGGAGAGGCTATGCGAGCGGCTCCTCCCCCCCGCCTGGGAGCCTGCAGCCTCCAGCCGCCATCATGGCCGGGCAGCTCTCAGGGACCGGCACTCCTCTCCGTGGACCTCCTCCCTCCTGTCCTCTCGGTCCGTCACCCTACCGGCAACAATGTTTCTCACCCTGAACCAGCTCTCCGGTTCCCACGCTCCCGCTCCTGGACCCTCCGTTCAGCCGCAGATCGATGTCTCGGTCCGGGAACGCTGAGCTGCGCTGTGGACCCTCCATATGTTTCTCACTCCCTCCCGTCTGCCACAGCTCCGCCACTTCACCCTCTTTGAGCCCTCGTAGATGCCTCCCTACCGGCTATGTCGGGCTCCCCGCAGCCCTTTCTGGTGTCCGAGGCCGTCTGCTGGTGTTCAGCTGGTTCTCTGTGGGAATGACTGCGTCCTTCCGTGCATTCCCAATGCATCTGTGGAGAGGGATGCACTCCACGTCTCTCTACTTCGCCGCCATCTTTTTCCCCCACTATGGTTATTTTTAACACTTTATCTTTCAACTTTTACACTAGAGTTAAAGGATTTATACACTACTATTACAGTATTAGCATATTCTGAATTTGACTACATACTTACCTTTACCATTTTTTATGCTTTCATGTGTTTTCATTTACTTATTAAAAGAAATTTCAATCAACTATACTTTAATATAAAAAAAAGTTTCACCTTGGAGAATGAATTAGCATTTCTTCTAAGACGGGTGTAGTGGTGATGAGCCCCCCAGCTCTGAGTTGCCTGGGGACATGTTTCGCTCTCCTTTGTTTTTGAAGGACAGTTTTGTCAGGTGTAGTATTCTCGGTTGGCAGGTTTTTTTCTACTGGCAGGTTGAATGTATCATCCCACTTTCTCCTGCCTGCAAGGTTTCTGCTGATAAATCTGCTAATATTCTTATGGGAGTTTTCTTGCATGTGATGACTTTCTTTTCTCTTGCTGCTTTCAAAACTCTCTTTGTCTTTGATTTTTAACAGTTTGATTATAATGTGCCTCAGTGAAGACCTCTTTGAATTTGAATCTCTTTGTGGTTCTATAAACTTCATTTATATGGATGTCTATATCTCTTTCCAGATTTGGAAAATTTTAAGCAATAATTTATTAGTAAGCTTTCTGCCCATTTATTCATCTATCTTCCTCCCTCTGGGACTCCCATAATACTTAAATTATTTCCCTTGATGTGTACCATACTTCATGTAGGCTTTCTTCATTGTAGTTCATTCCTTTTTCATTTTTTCTCCTCTATACTGAATAGTTTCAAGTGCCCTGTCTTCTAGTTCACTGATTCATATTTTTGCTTGATCAAGTCTGCTGTTGATGGTCTGTATCAAATTTTTCATTTCACTCGTTGTATTATTTGGCTCCAGAATTTCTGTTTGGTTTTTTTCCATGATCTCTAGCTCCCTGTTGAACTTCTCACTTTGTTCATGTGTAGTTTTCCTGATTTTGTTGAGGTGTCTATTTTTGTTCTCTTGTAGCTCACTAATCTTCCTTAAAACAATTATTTTGGGCAGAGGAGAAAAAGATGGTGGTGAAGTAGAGGAAAGTGGAATGCATCCCTCTCCACAGATGCATTGGGAATGCACCGAAGGATGCAATAATTCCCACAGAGAACCAACTGAACACCAGCAGACGGCCTCAGACACCAGAAGGGACCGCAAGGATCCCGACATAACCGGTAGGGAGACGTCTACAACGGCTCAAAGAGGGGGAAGCGGTGGAGCTGTGGCAGACGGGAGGGAGTGAGAAGTATACGGAGGGTCCGCACCGCAGCTCAGCGTTCCTGGACCGAGACATCGATCCACAGCTGAACGGAGGGTCCAGGAGCGGGAGCGTGGGAACTGGAGAACTGGTTCAGGGTGAGAAAAATTCTTGCCAGTAAGGTGACAGACCGAGAGGACAGGAGGGAAGTGGTCTGCAGCAAGGAGTGCCCGTCCCTGAGAGCTGCCTGGCCATGATGGCAGCTGGATGCTGCAGGCTCACGGGTGGTGGGGAGGAGCTGCGGGCATAGCCTCTCTCTCTCTTTCTGTGCCTCTGCAACAGGCAGTGGAGAGATGCCCTGTGGGCCACCTAAGGCGCTCAGGGATAACAAGTACCCTCAGGCACTTGGGCAGGGCTAGATTAAAACCCCTTGGAACGCCGGCAACAGGGATGCTGCCGAGAAAAAAAAAAAAACCCAAGAGAGGCCCAACTCTAAGACTTTCTGTTTACACCTGAGCCACCTGCGTCCCTCTGCAACAGGCACCTCCAAGCCCGACTGAAACAACAGAGCGCCACTGCTCACTCACTCCCAGGGGAAGGAGCCACTATTGTACCCTCTCCCTCCCCACACACCAACGCTTACAGACGAACAATAAAGGAACCTCTGCTGGTCACAGAATAATGCAAAAAAACCCAAGGCGAGTAGAAGGACACTTACAGCTGAGACTCTAAGGAAACAGAAATATTAGTATCAATCCTACTGAACTGGTCCATTCTGGGATCAGTTCTGGATTTTTTTTTCTCTCTCTCTCTTTTTTTTTTCTTTATTAATTACAATCTTAGTCCTAAGGGATCTACAAGTTTTATAACATAATTTTTTAATGATATTTTTTATTCTGTTTTTATTTTTTTGCCTTTTTATATACTTCTATTTCTAGCTAAGTTTTCGGTAGTACGGACAATATATCTCTCATACTTTCCTTTCATCCCTATCTTTTATACATTGCTATTCCTTTCTTTTTATTTGCATATTTCCAATCACACTACACTCTTCTGTTCCCCTTTCTTTCAGCCAATTTTAGTTTATTTTATCTTAACATACTTATAAGCAACACTATCAATCTGCTCAGACTCCTTGCTCTATTCTCCAGATGACGCACTGCCTTGGTATTTAATATTAGGTTTTTGTCTTTATCTTAGTTCTGAGTACAATTGTCTAATTTCATTCTGAGACTCTCCATTCTGTCTGGTGGTACTCTAGCTCTTTTCTATATTTGATGCTAACTTACAAAATCTCCCTGGATTAGTGTTTGTATGTGGAAGGTGTTAATTGTTTGCTTGTTTGCTTTTGCTTTTGTCTCTGATTTGTTCTGTTTCAGTTGTCAATTTCTGTTGGGTTTCTCTTTGAATATCTGATAACACACTGGGGTTCTGTCAGGTCTTTCCAGAGCCTTATGTCCTAATGGATTCAGTAATTGTGTGTCTTATACATGTATGTGTTTCCTAGACTTATTATTTGTTTAATCCAATACTTGGACATTAGTCTGAGGCTTGGACAGTCTTCTATAAACACCTCTATCGCCAGGACAAGCAACCCCAAAAGTTTGGACAACCATGAGGAAACAAAGAAACACCATGCAGGCAAAGGAGCAGGAAAAAAACCCACAAGACCAAATAAATGAGGAGGAAATAGGAAAAATGCCTGAAAAAGAATTCAGAGTAATGATAGTAAAAATGATACAAAATCTCGATAACAAAATAGAGAAAGTACAAGAAACAGTTCATAAGAACTCAGAAAAACAAACAGCAATGAATAACAAAATAACTGAAATTAAAAATACTCTAGATGCTATAACCAGCAGAATGACTGAGGCAGAAGAATGAATAAGTGAGTTGGAAGATAGAATGGGAGAAATAAACACCACAGAGCAGGAAAAAGAAAAAAGAATAAAAAGAATAGAAGACAGTCTCAGAGATCTCAGTGATAACATTAAGCGTACTAACATTCGAATTATAGGCATTCCAGAAGAAGAAGAAAACAAGAAAGGGTCTGAGAAAATATTTGAAGAGGTTATAGCAGAAAACTTCCCTAACATGGGAAAGGAAATAATTAACCAAGTCCAAGAAGCACAGAGAGTCCCATACAGAATAAACCCAAGGAGAAATACTCCAAGGCACATATTAATCAAACTAATGACAATTAAACACAAAGAAAAAACATTAAAAGCAGCAAGAGAAAAGCAACAAACAACATATAAGGGAAAACCCATCAGGATAACAGCTGACCTCTCTATAGAAACACTGCAGGCCAGAAGGGAATGGCAGGATATACTGAAAGTCCTGAAAGAGAGAAACCTACAGCCAAGAATACTCTACCCAGAAAGAATCTCATTCAGATTTCAGGGAGAAATCAAAAGCTTTCCAGACAAGCAAAAGTTAAGAGAATTCAGCACCACCAAACCAGCCTTACAACAAGTGCTAAAGGAACTTCTCTAAGTAGGAAACACAAGAAAAGGAAAACACCTACAAATACAAACCCAAAACAATTAAGAAAATGGTAATTGGAACACACATGTCAATAATCACCTTAAATGTAAATGGATTAAATGCTCCAACCAAAAGACACAGACTGGCTGAATGGATACAAAAACAAGACCATTCTATATGCTGCCTACAAGAAACCCACTTCAGACCAAGGGATACATATAGACTGAAAGTAAAGGGATGGAAAAAGATATTCCATGCAAATGGAAGCCAAAAGAATGCTGGAGTAGCAATACTCATATCAGACAAATTTGACTTAAGTAAAGACTATTAAAAGAGATAAGGAAGGACACTACATAATGATCAAGGGATCCATTCAAGAAGAACATATCACAATGGTAAATATCTATGCCCCCAATATAAGAGCACCTCAATACATAAGGCAAATGCTAACAGCTATAAAAGGGGACATCGACAGTAACACAATAATAGTGGGAGACTTGAACACCCCACTTACATCAATGGACAGATCATCCAAACAGAAAATAAATAAAGAAATACAAGCTTTAAATGACACACTAGACCATCTCAATTTAATTGATATTTATAGGTCATTCCATCCAAAAACGACAGACTACACCTTCTTCTCAAGTGCACATGGAACATTTTCCAGGATAGATCACATCTTGGGTCACAAATCAAACCTTGGCAAATTCAAGAAAATTGAAATCATATCAAGCATCTTCTCAGACCACAATGCCATGAGACTAGATATCAATTACAGGAAAAAAAAACTGCAAAAAATACAAACACATGGAGGCTAAACAATTCACTCTTAAACAACCAAGGAATCACTACAGAAATCAAAGAGGAAATCAAAAAATATCTAGAAACAAATGACAATGAAAACACAACAACCCAAAACCTATGGGACACAGCAAAAGCAGTTCTAAGAGGGAAGTTTATAGCAATACAGTCCTACCTTAAGAAACAAGAAAATTATCGAATAAACAAACTAACCTTACACTTAAAACAATTAGAAAAAGACGAACAAAGAAACCCCAAAGTGAGCAGAAGGAAAGAAATCGTAAAGATCAGAGCAGAAATAAATGAAAAAGAAAGGAAGGAAGCAATAGCAAAAATTAATAAAACTAAAAGCTGGTTCTTTGAGAAGATTAACAAAATTGATAAACCATTAGCCAGACTCATAAGGAAAAAAAGGGAGAAGATGCAAATCAACAGAATTAGAAATGAAAAAGGAGAAGTAACAACGGACACCTCAGAAATACAAAAGATCATGAGAGACTACTACAAGCAACTATATGCCAATAAATTGGATAACGTGGAAGAAATGGATAAATTCTTAGAAAAATACAATCTTCCAAGGCTGAACCAGGAAGAAATAGAAACTATGAACAGACCAATCACAAGTATGGAAACTGAGGCAGTGATTAAAAATCTCCCAACACACAAAAGCCCAGGACCAGACGGATTCACGGGCGAATTCTATCAAACATTTCGGGAGGAGCTAACACCTATCCTTCTCAAACTCTTCCAAAATATTGCAGAAAGCAGAACACTCCGAAACTCATTCTACGAGGTCACCATCATCCTGATACCAAAACCAGACAAAGATGTCACAAAAAAAGAAAATTACAGACCAATATCACTGATGAATATAGATGCAAAAATCCTCAACAAAATACTAGCTAACAGAATCCAACAGCACATTAAAAAAAATCATACACCATGATCAAGTGGGGTTTATCCCTGGGATGCAAGGATTCTTCAATATACGCAAATCAATCAACGTGATACATCATATCGACATATTGAAGGATAAAAACCAGATGATCATCTCAATAGGTACAGAAAAAGCTTTTGACAAAGTTCAACATCCATTTATGATAAAAGCTCTCCAGAAAATGGGCATAGAAGGAAATTACCTCAATATAATAAAAGCCATACATGAGAAACCAAAAGCCAACATCGTGCTAAATAGGGAAAAACTGAAAGAATTCCCTCTAAGAACAGGAACAAGACAAGGGTGTCCACTCTCACCACTGTTATTCAACATAGTTTTGGAAGTGTTAGCCACAGCAATCAGAGAAGAAAAAGAAATTAAAGGAATCCAAATTGGAAAAGAAGAAGGAAAATTGTCACTCTTTGCAGATGACATGATATTATATATAGAAAACCCTAAAGACTCTACCAGAAAACTGATAGCACTAATTGATGAGTTTAGTAATGTATCAGGATACAAAATGAATGCACAGAAATCTCTTGCATTCCTATACACTAACAATGGAAGAGCAGAAAGAGAAATTAAGGAAACTCTCCCATTCACCATTGCAACAAAAAGAATAAAATACCTAGGAATAAACCTGCCTAAGGAGGCAAAAGATCTATGCAGAAAACTTTAAGACATTGCTGAAAGAAATCAAAGACGACACAAACAGATGGAGGGACATACCATGTTCCTGTATTGGAAGAATCAACATAGTGAAAATGACTGTACTACCCAAAGCAATTTACAGATTCAATGCAATCCTGATCAAATTACCAATGGCATTTTTCACAGAACTAGAGCAAGAAATCTTACGATTTGTATGGAAACGCAAAAGACTCCGAATAGCCAAAGCAATCTTGAGAAGGAAAAATGGAGTTGGTGGAATCAGGCTTCCTGACTTCAAACTATACTACAAGGCCATAGTGATCAAGACAGTATGGTACTGGCACAAAAATAGAAAGGAAGATCAATGGAATAGAATAGAGAACTCAGAAGTAAGCCCAAACACATATGGGCACCTTATCTTTGACAAAGGAGGCACGAATATACAATGGAAAAAAGACAGCCTCTTCAATAAGTGGTACTGGGAAAATTGGACAGCAACATGTCAAAGAATGAAATTAGAACACTTCCTAACACCATACACAAAAATAAACTCCAAATGGATTAAAGACCTACATGTAAGGCCAGACACTATCAAACTCCTAGAGGAAAACATAGGCAGAACACTCTTTGACATCCATCAAAGCAAAATCCTTTTTGACCCACCTCCTAGAATCATGGAAATAAAATCAAGAATAAACAAATGGGACCTCATGAAACTTAAAAGCTTTTGCACAGCAAAAGAAACCATAAACAAGACTAGAAGGCAACCCTCAGAATGGGAAAAAATAGTTGCCTATGAAACAATGGACAAAGGATTAACCTCCAAAATACAGAAGCAGCTCATGCAGCTTCATACCAAAAAAGCAAATAACCCAATCCACAAATGGGCAGAAGACCTAAGTAGACATTTCTCCAAAGAAGACATACAGATGGCCAACAAACACATGAAAAGATGCTCAACATCACTCATCATCAGAGAAATGCAAGTCAAAGCCACAATGAGGTATCACCTCACACCGATCAGAATGGCCATCATCACAAAATCTGGAAACAACAAATGTTGGAGAGGGTGTGGAGAAAAGGGAAGTCTCCTGCACTGTTGGTGGGACTGTAAGTTGGTACAGCCACTATGGAAAACAATTTGGAGGTTCCTTAAAAAACTACAAATAGAACTACCATATGATCCAGTAATCCCACTCCACGGCATATACCCAAAGAAAACCATAATCCAAAAAGAAACGTGTACCATAATGTTTATTGCAGCACTATTTACAATAGCCAGGACATGGAAGCAACCTAAATGCCCATCAACAAACAAATGGATAAAGAAGATGTGGCATATATATGCAATGGAATGTTACTCAGCTATAAAAAGGGATGAGATGGAGCTATATGTCATGAGGTGGATAGACCTAGAGTCTGTCATACAGAGTGAAGTAAGTCAGAAAGAGAAAGACAAATATCGTATGCTAACTCACATATACGGAATCTAAAAATGGTACTGATGAACTCAGTGACAAGAACAAGGACGCAGATGCAGAGAATGGACTGGAGAACTCGAGATTTGGTGGGGGGTGGGGGCTGAAGGGGAAGCTGAGACGAAGCGAGAGAGTATCACAGACATATATATACTACCAACTGTAAAATAGATAGCCAGTGGGAAGTTGTTGTATAACAAAAGGAGTCCAACTTGAGGATGGAAGATGCCTTAGAGGACTGGGATGGGGAGGGTGGGGGTGGAGTCGAAGGAGGGAGGGAATATGGAGATATGTGTATAAAAACAGATGATTGAACTTGGTGTACTCCCAAAAAAATAATAAATAAAAAAATTAAAAAAAAATAAAAAATAAAAAACAATTATTTTGAATTCTTTTCAGGCAATTCATAGATCTCCATTTCTTTGAAGATGGTTACTAGAAAATTATTGTGTTCCTTGGGCTCCTGTTTCCCTAAGTTTTCATGTTTTGAGGAGTCTTACATTGCTCTCTTTGCACTTGAAGACGCGATGGATACCTCCATTCTTGGCTAACTGGCTTTGAGAGAGAAGTACTTCACCAACCAGCCCTGCCAGGAATCCTTAGCCTTCGCCAGAATTTCGCTATGGATGCACCCTTTCCACGCCTCCTGTTCCCTCCTCAGATGGGGGAATTTTAAGATGGTATGCCTTCCCGTGGTCCCATGGTAACAGGCCAAGTGCTGACAGTCTCTCATTTGCCTTCCCTAGGGCAGTTTCCTAAAGTGCTCAGGTTTGTATGCTTTCCCCCAGACTCAAAGAGTCAGGCCAGCCTTCTTTTGTGATCACTAACCATCTGCAAAGCCTTGCGCTTTCCACCCACAGGGTTACACTGGGACCCAGCTACTGGGTGTATGTAGGTGAGGTGCATGGAGTGTCGAGAGTGCTCATAGGCCAGTTAGGGGGTCCACAGGTGAGGCAACCCCAGAGGCTCATGGGCAAGCTTCCAGTTGGAGTCTGCAAAGCAGCTAATATAATCTACACCCCTTTGATGAGTACTAAACCCTAGTTCCTATTCTCCCAGCCTCTCCCAGTCCCTCCCGTCATGCAAGTCACTTCAGCATTCTGAGTGGGGGAATAAAGAAAACCTCTTTGGCAGCATCTTGAACAACTGCAGAATCCAGGCACTGACTCACTATACTCCCTCTTTCTCCCATGGGAGAAATCACAGGCTGGGAGTGGGGGCGTCTCTCTTGGAACTGAGATGTGCCACCCTGGAGGAGGGTTGACACAGGTAAAGTAAAACTGTTCTTACCCTCTTCAATATATCTACTCTCGGATTTTTTTTGCTCCAAAGGTGTGATGGAACTTCACTGCTGGACTTCAGGACTCCAACAAAGGTACTCTTATCAGTAGGTGACTGTCCAAATTGGTGTTCTTTGGGAGGATGGCCACAGAAAACTCCTATTCCACCATCTTGCTGATATCACCATCCTACATAGCTCTCTTAAAAAGAAGGTTTCAACATATAACACTAAACAATGTAGTACATGCAAGGCACACTGCTGTACACAGAGTTTCACACATATACAACTATAATCAGTAACACATGTACCTAGCTGTGTTCAACAGTGTTCCAAAATATTCCACTGACCAAAATTGTACATGCATACGGTAAAAGAGTGAACATGCAAACATACAGCTAAAAACAATTTTTAATTCCATAAAATAATACACACCTAGTTTGCTTAAATACAGAGTTTCAGTACATATCAGTAAAATAGGAAGTAAGTAACTCACCAAATTGTATACCTTAATTATGTGCAGTTTTTTGCATGCCAAATATCTCAATAAAGCTAGGGAGAAATAAAGTATGTTTCACACATATATTCCTATCCATAGTAACACACTTACCCACTAGTCTTAAATACAGTGTATCATGATATATCATTTAACAAAGGGGCAGCCATGCCATACACATATGAACACAATGTTTCTAACACGTATCTCAATACAGATTAACACTCACCTAACACTATTAAACACACTGTTCCAACATAAACCATGCAAAAGGTCTGAGTAAGACTTAGGCACAGAGTTCAGTTTAGAACAGACTGAGGTTCAAGGTCAGGGTTGGATTCAGGGTACTGGTGGTGTTAGGTCCAAGGTCAGCTTCAAGGTCATTGTGAGAGTGAAGGTCAGGGACAAAGTCAGGGAAATTATCAGGCAGCAGATGAGATTCAAGCTCATGGTCAGAACAGGTTCAGGGTCATGGTAAGGATAGGTCACTACAAGGGTCAGAACTGAGAAGATGTTCAGGGTGAGGTATACAGTCAGCAGGGTTAGGGTCAAGGTCATAATGGTAGTAAATGGCAGAATTAGTGTCAAAATTAAGTTTACTATGAGGCTCAAGTTCAGGGTCAGTGTCAAAGTTATGAGGAAGGTTCTGTTCAGTATCAGGGTGATTATCAGGGTCAGGAAGATGGTCAAAATCTAGTTCAAAGTGAGTGTGAAGGTCATAGTGAGGGCCAGGGTAAAGGTCAGGTTCTTGCTGGTATCAGGATTGAAGTCAGAATGAGGTTCAGTTTCAGGTTAAGGGTGGGTGTTAGGGTGAGGGTTAGGTCATGGTAAATGTTAGATTCACTGATTTGGTGAGTGAGGGTGTGTATTAGTTTCCTAGATCTGTGTCATAAATTAACACAAACTAGTTAGCTTAAACTAACAGAAATTTATTCTCTCACCGTTGTGGCGGTCAGAAGTCCAAAATCAAGGTGTTGGCAGGGATACACTCTCTCCAAAGCCTCTAGGGGAGAATCCTTCTTTTCCTCTTTCAGCTGCTGGTAGCCCCTGGAGTTCCTTGGCTTGTGATAGAATAACTCCAATCTCTACCTTCACATGGACTTCCTCTGTACCTGTGTTTTCTCCTTTTCTGTGTTTCAACGTACATCACTAAGCAAACTATTACATGCTCCACCCACAATGAAATGGTGTTTAACACATCTTATTTCGGGATCCTTAACTTAATTCTGCAAAGGCCCTATTTCCAATTAAGGTCACATTCATAGGTATTGGCATTAGAACATAGACATATCTTTTGGGGGCTACTATTCAAGACAGCATAGGGTCAAGGTCAGGAACATTTACGGTCAGAGTTGTGGTAAAGTCTCATACAGGCTTAGGTTAACATCAAGGTCAAGTTGAGGGTCAGGGTTAGGATCTATGAACATCAGGATTACAATAAGGCTAAGGGTTAGGGTTGGGTGAGATGAGGGTCCAGTTTAGGTGTTGGTCAGTGTCGGGGTGAGAGTAGGGTCACTTGAGGGTCAGGGTAATGGTCAGTGTTGGTGTTAGGGACCGAGTCATAGTGATGACTGGGGTCACTGTCTTATGAGGGTCAGGATCGTGGGTCAAAGTCAGGTTAAGTTTCAGTGTCAGGTTCAGGGTCAATGTCAAGCTCTGGGTCAAGGGTGACAATCAGGATCAGTTCAGGGTTATGGTAAGTGTGGGTCAGGGGAGATTTAGGTTCAGGGTATGTGTTAAGGTCAGCATCAAAGTGAGGGTAAATGTCAGAGTCAGGGAATGGTTAGGTTCAGGGTTAATTAAGGCTCAGGAAAAAGGTCAGAGTCTAGGTCAGGCTGAGTGTCAGGGTTAATGTCTATTGGTTCAGTTGTAAATTCCTCATAATTATACTATGTTATGAATGGTATAATGGAGAAAACATAGATCTTGGTGTCACACGAGTCTAATCCTAAACACTACTAGCTGTGCACCCTCAGGCAAGTTATTTCTATTTTATTATTATTAGTTCATTTATTCATTCATATAAAATATTTATTTGAGTGCTTCGTATGTGGAAGACACTGTGCTAAGTGCTGTGAACATAAAGGTCAACAAGACAGAAATGGTACTGGTTTACATAGGTGGAGCTAGATGATAAATAATTAAAATAATTATTTAGATTATGGTTATTATAACATCTTCAAAGGGGCGTGGGGTCTGAGAAAATGATGAACAGGGAGATTTAGCCTCTTGGGAGTTCAGGGAAACTGAGTTCAGGTTCAGGTTTTTGTTTTGGTTGCTTTGTTTTTTTAAAATCTCAACTTAAATTTTTTTAATTAATTAATTTTATTGGCTGTGTTGGGTCTTTTTTGCTGTGCATGGGCTTTCTTTTCAGTTGTGGTGAGTGGGGGCTACTCTTCATTGTGGTGCACAGGCTCCTCATTACCATGGCCTCTCCCGCTGCGGAGCACAGGCTATAGGCGCGTGGGCCCCAGCAGTTGCAGCACATAGGCTCAACAGTTGTGGCACATGGGCCCAGCTGCTCCGCGGCATGTGGGATCCTCCTGGAGCAGGGATCTAACCCATGTCCCCTGCAACGGCAGGCAGATTCTCAACCACTGCGCCACCTAGCAAGCCCTCAACTTAAATTTAAAAACAATTATTTTCAAACTCATCAAGGAATAATATAATAAACCCCCATGTATTGATCTCCTAGCTTCAGCAATTTTCAGTAGCTGTATATGATTTGGCATGGCAGAGGGAGGCCAGAGCCTTTCAGGAGATGGAGTAGCAAATGCAAAGACCGTGAGGCCTAGGGTACATTTGACAACCAAAAGTAAGGCTCCTATGGAGAGCATGAACATCACTCGGATACCTTTGCGGAGAATGGACTGTATGCACGCGGTGGATGAGGGCAAGAGTGGGTCGGGGAGTACTGGTTAGGAGGCTACTGAGTAGTCTGGGCAAAATAAATTAGTGGCCCGGAACACATTAGCGACAGTGGGTAGAGTGGGTGGATAGGAGATTTACACATGAGAGGGGGGACAGACAGGGCTTTGATAAGAGACAAAAGTGCTAGTGAAAATTTCCAGGTTTTGTTACTGATCCCCAACAGGATGGTGACCCCTCAATGGGTCCTTTACCCGGAGTTGCAAATGTCAATCAAGTGAAACACAGTTTGGTGTCAATATAGCAGAGCAGAAACTTTATTCATCAATCAAGGAATGGAGAAAGGAGAGTTAGTGCTCTAAAAGTACCTTCTCCCCAAAGGGAGGGGAGTAAAAGAATTTTAAGGGGTAGGAGACAGACTTGTCATCAGGGCTATAGGAGGGGAGTGGAGATTTCCAAGGGCAGTTGGGGGCAGTTGGGGCAGGGCAGTCTTCCACAGTTCTCTGTACACAGTATGAATTGTTCCTAGAAGAGTACAAATCCCCACCCTGCCTTGAGTGGAGATCTTAGCATGGTAATGAAGCAATGGTGACTTTGAACACCTTCAGGTCTCATCAGCAGAGGCGCATTCCTGTGATCAAGTCAGAGCTGGTTTGGGGCAGCTGACCACTGCATATCTCTCGAAGCAGAGATGCAAAACATCTGTCAAATACCAGATGCTTTTGAAACAAACACAGAGGTAAATGGAGACAAGGATCCTTCAGCAATCAGGGGCTGGCATGGGTGACAGTTTCAGCATGAGCTACTGGGTGGATGTCAGTGCCACCAGTGAGATGGAGATTTCTGAAAAGGAGCTATTTTGAGAAGAAAAAAATTTAAGCTGAAGAGTCTCTCAGACATTGAAATGACAAGGACCAGAAGGTAGCATAATGGGGCTGTAGCTGGAGCAGCACGAAGGGGCCTAGTTGCAACTATAGAGTGGAGAGCCAAGAAACAGACACAGTAAGATGGCCAAGCTGTGTCTTAGGGTCTAATTGAGGCAACAATGGCACATCTTTGTGAGGTTCCAGTTAGAGGCCCAATGTTCTAAATCCTAAAATACCTACATTTAGAATCCAGTTTATCTTATTCTAAGTGTTTGACAATAACGGTATTAGCAATGTCTACCTTAAGCCAATACACTTTTCTCTTTTGTTTTTTTTTTCAACGATTGCAGAGTGCACATCTTACTTCATACTAAGCATTTTGTGGTTTAGGCACCGAAACCCAAACACAAGGTAATGAAAGAATAGGGACTAGGGAGGAAAGACTGAAAATGAATAAACTGCAGAACAGCGTCGTCTTACAGAGGCACAAAAAAGGGCTTTTGGAGCAGAAGACCAAACTCGACTTCTGCCAACTTGTGAGGGTACAAATGGGAATCCTTCCCTTCTCCCCCGGCTGACGCTTTTCAGCTTACTGTTTCCGTTTTTTCTACAATAGGCACCTTTATCAGAGAACACGCCTACCTAGTGACTTCGTAACCTAATTCCGCCTCTACTGAGTCCCAGCCCCCTTCCCATTGTGCTCCGTTTAAAATCTATTCCTCCAAGTGCTGGAACATTGAGGCAAACTCGCCTTCAGGGTGTAAGGAAGGGCACTACCTCTGGTTTTCAAACTGAGGCGGGACGGCAGCAACGTCCCCTGGCCACTTGTCAGCAGGGCAAGTTCTCGGGCCCCACTCCGGACCTTCGCAGTCTGAGACCCAGTCACCGGCTGCAGCAGGTCCCACGGGGGTTCTGGCGTCTCTTAACTTGAAAACCCCCTGCCCTCCAGCGGATGCGGAAATAACACCCCCGTCTCCGGTTGTCCGCGGCTGCAACCATTTCCTAAGTACCGCTTGTTGAATTCACAGCCCACTTCGGGTTCCCATTTATTTCTATTAAGGCCGGTCCTTGCCTGACAAAGCACACCAAGTACGAGCTTTATTTGAAAACTCCCGCGCGGGATTTTCAGCAGCTCCCTGACCAGGAGGCGACGGCGGCGCCGCGGCCCGCCCACCGCGTGCTCCGCCGGACCGGGCCCTGCTACAGGCAGGCCGAGAGGCGCAAGGTACCGCGGACTCAGGGTCTACGCCAGCGCCGGTTACCTGCCGCACCGGAGGGCCAGGAAGCGTGGGTAGCAGGGGAACCACGCCCCCACTCGAGCGTCCGCCAATCGTGGAGTGCAGTGCGGCGCGGCGCACCGGGAGGGCGGGGCGTCCGCAGAAGCCCCGCCCCCAGCCCAAGCGTCCGCCAGTCGCAGAGCGCGGTGCAGCGCGGCGCGCAGAGTTAGTTCGGCGACGCGTAGGCTTCCGGCGCCTTGAGGGGGCGGTGAGTCCCTGAGGAGGCGGCGCGCGCGGAGATGCCCCGTGGAGACCGCTCTCGCGGCTCGAAGGTAGGCTGTGGGCTCGTGGGCGCTGTCTCCTCGGGCCCCCCCCACACGTCGGCGGGGCCCGCGGTGCGCGGGTGGCCGGCGCCGGGCTGGTGGGCGGCCGGGCGTCTGCGGCGTGGACGCAGCCCGCGTCCGAGGCGGGGCGGGAGGAGCCGCCTCCCTGGAGGCCGAGGGTCGCGGCCGTGGGGCGACCGGAGCGGGTCGGACAGGCCACGGGCCTGAGCCTTCTTGGTGTCCGGCGAGTCCCTGCTTGGTGGCACCGCGGCGGCTTCCCGGCATCCGGGAGGGCCTCGTCCCGCCGCGTGTGCGCCGACGCCGAGCGGTGCGGGGCGCGGGGTCCGCGTGGGGACGCCTGGGGTGCGCGCGGAGGGGAGGGCGCCTGCCTGCTGAGCGCTGTCGCTTTAACAGCGGTTTCTGAGCTCCTTTCTCGCACTTGTGCTTGTCTCCTCATACCGAAAACTGAAAAAAGCAAACTGTGACTGCTTTCTTGATTCCTCTTCCTTTTACCGAGAAACTTCCTGAGAAGATGGTCCGCGTCCCGCGGTTCAGCAGCCGTGTCCCGACTGTGGTGTACACGCCTTGCTTCTGGAATACCGCTGATCGTCACACACACTGTCACCTTTGTAACTGCTTTAGGTAGTCGGGGAAGCCTATGACAAACATACCTGTTGATTGTAGGACACATCCTGATTTCAGAAATACTAATATGTGAAAAGAAATCAAGGAAGTGTATTACATTGTTAAATCCAATCTAAGTTGTTTACTTGGTTATTGTAGCATTTGACACATTTATCACTTGATTCTTTTCCTGTCTTGCAACTGCTCATTTACTTCTCCTTCCTGCCTTCCTGTCAGGTTCTAACTTTTGACATTGCGCTTTTCTCTCACTTTACACGTTTGCTTTGGGCAATCTCATACATTTATGTTAGCTGTCACGGCTCTGCAGATGACTTTCAGATCTGTTTTTGAGCTTTCCCTTGAGCTTAGCTTAAACGCAGCATACCATGAAATCATCGTTCTTTCTCCCTTAGTCCAGTAGGCACCAACAGCTCCTCCTGTGTTGTGCTGGTCTCAGCCTGTTGATAATGATGGTCTCTGCTAGGAATGCCTCACTTGGCCTGTGTGACTTGTCGTAAGCTTCTACAGACAATGTCATGGCTGGACCACACATTCTAATTATGACTGCAGGATGCACTTCAGCAAAAACCGTCAGGGGACTTGAGGAACAAGATTCATTACTCACAGGTCCTGGAGGGTACATGGTACACCCAAGGGCCACACAGGGAAATCAGGAGGAGAGAGAGACACAGAGGGAGAGAGGGAGGGCACACCTGGGGTCTACCTTTATTAGGGTCTGAGGGTTGGGTGTCTAGAATTTCGTTGATTCATTCTTCATTGGCTAAGTTAAAGCAATAGCAGGAAGGGAGAAGCAGGGTCACTCAAATGGTCACTTATCAAGTTACCAGAGCTTTTTGAAATAGGGACCTTGATGGGTGGAGGCCTACTTCCTTACCTGGCTGTTTTGCAGATAGCTAAGCCATACAGCTGGAGATACTTTTAATCAAGGTGGATGTCAGTTGGCAATCAGATGCTTAATGTCAAGCGCTTATGCTACATCCTCACTTAGAAATCTTCGTGTTTTTGACGTGGTACTCACTTTTCCCCTCATCATTCTATCAGCTTTCAAGACCATATCAATTTTTCTTTTCAGTAGGTGTATTAATTATCTATTGCTATGTAACAGATTTGTCTCAAAACCAAAACAACTTAATGTTTATTTTCTCATACAGTTTCTGAGGCTCAGTAGTCTGGGAATGGTTCAACTGTGTGATTCTAGCTCAGGGTCTCTTACAAGTTGCAGTCAAATAAAGGGTCATGAGGCTGGAGAATCCATTTCTAAGCTCACCCATGTGGTTGTTGGCAAGTGTCAGTTCCTTGCCACTTGCGTAAGACAGCTCACAACATGGCAACTGGCTTTCTTTCCTAAGAAAGAGGCCCTGGTGTCTTTTAAAACAATCTCTCAAGTGACATGCCATCTCTTCTATTAAGCACATAGAGCAAACTGGTACAGTGTGAGAGGGGACTGTGGAGGTTGTGAATGCCAAGAGGTGGGGGATCATGGGGAGCCATTTTAGAGACTGGCTATCACGATAGTTTTGCCCCAGGAATTTCTTTCTTTCTTTTTTTTTTTTTTTTTTTTTTGTTATTTCACCCTAGGTCAGGCCCAGAGTGCTTCATGCTTGGAGTGTTTGTGTGTAACCAGGTAGCATGCTCCCATTCCATCTTCTGAGATGACTTTCCCTTAGGTGCCACTTTAATTATATTGTTACTCTTCTCTTAAGCATCATTTTACTTCTTATTAATTACATAATAATTTATTTTGGACTTACCTTGTGTAGTAACTCGTTTAATTCTTTCAACAATCCTGTAAGGCAGGTACTATTGTTACTCTTATGGATAAGGAAACTAAGGCACAGCAGAGAGGTTATGTAATTTACCCAAGATCACACAGCCATTAAGTGAAGAAGCCAGGATTTGCACCCAGGGTGTCAGCTCTAGACCTTGCTTTTGTTCTGGCTCTCATAGCCTATAATTCACAGCTTCTGTACTGTGGCCATGCCTTTCACTAAACTTTACAACCTTGTTCGTTATTTATCCTCTAGGTAAAGTAATCTGTTTTCACTGTATTTTCTTGCCTCTTGGTGTTTGCTCTCGTTCTTGGTTTGGAGTTATGCTGTTCCTTCCATTTCTGCTTATTGAAACCTTAATCATCTGTCAAGGCCCACTTCAGATCCCACCTTCTTAATCATCCCAGTTGTAAATGAATTTTATTGTATATTCCTGTGGAACTTTGTGTTGTTCTTATAACTTTATGTCTTTTATTAGGTTTACTTGCATGCCTATGTCCTTATTCCCTTATAATGTACACATGGTAAAATTAGGGACTATGTCTTCAGCCCATGTCCCCCAGAGCACCTGTAATAATCCCTTGAACATATTAGATACCTAATAGATATCTGATGAATGGATCAAAGGAGATCTAGTTTAAATGGTTTGCAAGTATTGTAGGTGTGAAGAAAAATGGCAAAATATCTTGATCAGAAGACTTGGGTACCAGTCTCAGCTCTACAACTAATTAATTTTATAATTTTGGGCAAGCCATATAGATCTTTCTGGACTCTTAAAATGAAAGTGCTGTGGGCCTGAACTAATATGGTAGAATTGGGAATAGTGTTGGGAAAGGACTGAGTTGATAGATAATAAAAAGAAGATGAGATTTAGGCACCTGAAATTGAAAGATAAAGAGGGAAGAGTCAACGGTGACTCCAAACTTGAACCTGTGAAAAATGGGAAGCTTGAGGAGAGTTAGTTATTTCACAAATATGTGAAACTTAAGGCCCGGGGAGAGATTAGGCTCCAAGTTGCTCCAAGGCTAGGAGTATTTTATTTCTTTCTTTCCTCCTGCCTTAGCCCCCTCACTGTCCTTTCAAGTGCTGTGGTTCTTATTCCCTTCATGCTTTGTTTTCTCCCTTTCCTTGCTAAATAGCCAAGAATGACCGCAAATATTTTTATCTATCAGTCGCTTACTTTCTGAGATTTCCTGATCCTCCCCTCGCTCTCACAGTTCCTTTTCCCTCCTCAGATTGAATTATAGCTCTCCCCCTTCTCTTTCCCCTCCTGTCATTTCAAAGAAGTTTTTTCTTTTTCAAGAAAGGGGAACATATTGCTTCTTTGAAGCAGGAAGGGAGGAGCCAAGGAGAGAATAAGGACTTGGCTTCTGTTACAGAAAAGGGTTAGTTTTAGGTAATAGGAATATTTTTCCTCTGAGACTACAGGGAAGAAGGAGAGCTCAGTAGATGGGAGGTTTGCTGAGTTTTATAGTGGCTTATTTTAACCTTAGGGAAGATGTGACGACTTGCTCTATGATGGTGACAGGGAGAGGTAAAGGCAAGCATGGGTGTGGAACTTGCATATTTAAGTGTGTGTGTGTGAGAGTAGAGGGGTAGGGAATAGTAAGAGTGTTTACCAGCATTGACCAAGGACAAGTAATAAGAAAATATGAAGAGGGCCTCTCTCATTTTCGGGTCTTCTTATGCTAGCCCTGTGGGTTAGTGATTGGTAAAGTGAATTGGTAGAAGGGTAGGAGTCTTAATGCTTGAAAGAAAACACTGAAGCAGTTGACCATAGAATGCAGAATGGCAAGTGAGACATCATGATGAGGAGGAGGCTAGTGACTGATAACATGAGTGGGCTTGAGACTTAGAAGTTCCAGTGAATCCCAGGTACTCAACCCAGTCGGAAGCTCAGCTGCTGGTATGTGCCTTTGTGTGGAAGGTGCACATGAGAGTTATCGCTAGACACTTTTGTTAAAGTGAGATAATGCAGAATCGGTGGCTAGAATCTTTATTTCTGGAATTAGACACACATAGGAGAAAATCCTCACATGTTGCTTACTAGCTCTCTGACCAGCATAATATACCTATCTTGTGAGGTTGGTATGAGGGTTAAATGATGAGAACTCATGAAATGATGTACTGAGCATATAAGCACTCAATTAATGTTGGTGATAATGAAAGCAATTAGTAATAAAACACCATGATAAAGAAATTTTTAGATGAGGACAAAGCTATTATACCTCCTCCACTATTTTGCCTTTAGATTTCTCCAGAATTGCTTCACTCAGTTTGTTGAACAAGGAATAGGAAGAGGGCTTAGTTTTAAAGTTGTTCAGTGATGGTGAGAGATTCTCTCATAGTTATCTTGGTAGGAGTACCGTATGGTTCCAATTTTAGCCCTTGGTAATCCCATTGGATGATTTACTAGTGGCTCTGCTTCTCAGAATTAGACTTCTTAGTACTAATATCTTAGTGTAGAGGTTGTCTTATCCTTAAAATGGAAGGAAAGGAGAACTAACATTTATTGAAGCCTTTTCATGTGTCAGGTACTTCACATATATACATCCTGTAAGGGAAAAAGTTATTTTTGTTTAAATCAAAACAATATATGCTCATAGATGAAGTAGTAGGAAAAAGTTTCTCATGAAAACCAGCAATTGTTGTCCTGCTCTTTCCTGCACTTAGTCCTGTCCCTGAAGGCAGTCCCTTTTTAAAACTGAGATAATTGGAGAATCACATACTGTTGTAAGGAATAATAGAGATCTCATGTATTCTTTATCCATTTTGCCCCAGTGGTAACTTTTGCAAACTATAGTACAGTATCACCACCAATATATTGGCATTAATACAATCCAGCTATCTTATTCAGGTCTCCCCAGATGTGTGTCTGCTTATGTGTGTGTATGTGTTTAGTTCTGTACAGTTTTATCACATGTGTAGGTTCATGTATCTGCTGCCACAGTCAAGATACTGAACAGTTCCATCAGAACAAGGATCCCTTTTATAATCACACCCACTCCCTTCCAGTAACTCCCACCCCTAACCCCTGGCAATCACTAATCTATACATTATCAAAAATTTTTTGTCATTTCAAAAATGTTATTGAGATAGAATCATGCAGTTTATAACCTTTTGACATTGTTTTCCATATGTTTTTCCCATTCAGCATAAGACTCTTATCCAAGTTGTGTATATTGGTAATTTATTCATTTTTATTGCTAAGTTGTAGTCCATGGAATGGATGTACCACAGATTCACTTAGCATTTTACCTGTTGAAGTACATCTGGGCTGTTTCCAGTTTCTGGCTGTTAGAATAAAGCTGCTATGAACACTTGTGTACAGGTTTTTTTTGGAACATAGGTTTTTACTTCTCTAAGATAAATGCCCAAGATTGTAATTGCTGGGTCACATCGTAATTGGATGTTTCGTTTTATAAGAAACTAACAAACTTTTCTAGAGTGGCTGTACAATATTATGCTGGCAATGTATGAGTAATTCAGCTTCATAGATAATAAATTCATGCTTTTAAAGTACATAATTCAGTGGTTTTTAGTGTATTCAGAGTTGTGCAAATATTTCTAACTATAGAATATTTTCATCACACTAAAAAAGAAGCTCTATGGCTATTAGCAGTCTTCCACATTCTCTCCTTCCCCATCCCCTGGCAACCAGTAAGGTACTTTCCATCTGTATCAATTTGCCTATTCTGGACGTTTCATATAAATGGAATAACATATGGTCTTTTGAGACTGGCTTCTTTCACTTAGCCTAATGTTTTCAAGGTTCATCCATTGTTGTAACATGTATCAGTACTTCATTCCCCTTTATGGTTGTATAGTTTTTCATTGTATGGTATACAGCATTAAAAAAAAATCCATTCATCAATCGATGGATATTTGGATTATTTATACTTTTTGGTTGTTATGAATAATGCTGTTATGATCATTTGTGTACCAATTTTTGTGAAGGTGGAAGTTTTCATTTACCTTGGATATATACTTACCAGTGGAATTAGAGTCATATTGGTAATTCTATGTTTAAATTTTGAGGAACTGCCAAACTTTTCCAAGTGGTTGCATTTTATAGTCTCACTAGCAAGGAATGAGGATTCTGATTTCTCCACATGCTTGTCAATACTTACTATTGCCTTCTTTTGACTTTGCCATCTTAGTGGGTAGAATGTGGTATTTCATTGTTTTGGTTTTGATTTGCGTTTCCTTAATGACTAATTGTGTCGAATATCTTTTCATGTGCTTATTGGCCATTTGTGTATTTTCTTTGAAGAAATGTGTATTCAAATTACTTGCTCATGTTTTAGTTTGATTTGTCTTTTTATTGTTGAATTGTAAGCGTTCTTTATAAATTCTGTATACACTTCCCTTATCAGATATGTGATTTGCAAATATTTTCTCCCATTCTGTGGGCTTTTCATTTTCTTGGTGAGGTCATTTGAAGCACAAATGTTTAAAATTTTTGATGAAGTCCAGTTTTTTCATTTTTGTCGCTTATGCTTTTAGTGTCCATATATAAGAAGTCACTTAGGTCAGAAGTCACAAAGGTTTATTCCTACTTTTTCTTCCAAGAGTTTTATAGTTTTAGCTCTTACATTTAGGTCTGTGTTTCATTTTGAGTTAATTTTTGTATGTGGTATAAGGAAAGGGTCTAGCTTCATTCTTTTGCATGTGGATATTCAGTTCCATTTGTTGAAAAGATTATTCTTTCTCCATTGAGTTGGCTTCGCATTTTCTTTTCAAAATCAATTGACCATAAATGTAAGGATTTATTTCTTAAGTATGAATTCTGTTCCACTGATTTATGTGTTACCCTTATGCCACTACCATACTTTATTACTGTAACTTGGTTGTAAGTTTTTGAAGTTAGGAAGTCTCTAACTTGTGTTCTGTTTCAAGATTGTTTAAATTATTCTCAGTTCTTTGTAAACATTATTGGATTCCTTTTGCTGATATTTTGTTGATTTTTTTTTTTTTGCATTTAAATTCATAAGAGACATTTGATCTGTAGTTTTCTTTTTTATACTGTCTTTGCCCGACTCTGTTAGTTTCCTAAAATAAGTTTGGAAGTGTTGTCTCTTGTTTTATTTTCTGGAAGTTATTATATAAAGGCGATGTTAATTCTTTTATGATTAGGTCACACATTCTGTATGATTTCAGTCTCTTAAATTTACTTTCTGAATATACTTTATTTGGGTGAATGTTCCTTTGTGTTTGGAAAAATAATATGTATTTTGTTTTTGTTGGTTGGAGTGTTTTCTGTATGTCAGTTAGGTATTGTTAGGTGTTTTTTGTTTTTGTTTGTTGTTTTTTTGGTGAGATTGTGTATGACTTAGCTTATTTTCTACCTAGCAGTTCAGTCGGTTGCTGAGCATGGCAGGCAGGTGTTGAAATCCCCAACTATAGTGGTGGATTTGTCTATTCTATTTTTTGTTTTCTTCTTGTTGTTTCTTTCCTTTATCTTTCCTTGATTTTTTGGAGTTAAACAATTTTAGCTTTCCATTTTGATTTATTTATAGTTTTTCTTAATTTATGTTGTCTTATTGGTTTCCCAGTGGTTGTTCTAGGTATATAATAATACATGTGTAACTTATCACAGTCTACATTTGCAGCATTTTACCACTTCTAGTAAAATGTGGAGGCTTCACTTTTCATTTAGGTTCTTTTATCTTTAATGTCAGCTAGTGTTGTAACTTTTGTTTCACATTTCATATTCCTTGACTCTGATTTATACAATTCTTGAGGAGAAGGATTGTCTTTTGTATTTATCCATATTCCTGTAATTTCTGTTTTTCCTTTTTCCTCACTGCTGACAAGATTAAAAAAAAAATCATTTTCTTCTGTTTGAGGACTTCTTTTACCAATCTTTAAGTATACATCTAGTGGTTTCCAAATACTTGTGTTTTTTGGTTTTTTTTTGGTCTGAAAATGTTATTATTTCGCCTTGATTGCTGAAGAACAGTTTACTGGATATCAAATTCTGAGTTGCAGTTATTTTCTGAAAAATAATTGCTCCACATCATTATTTCTGAAAAATAATTGCTCCACTTCATTCTGGCCTCTAAGGTTTCAGATGAGAATTCTGCCACTAGAATTGGTGTTCCTGTATAGGCAGCATGTTATCATGGCTCTTTTCCAAACTTTTCTTTGTCTTTAGATTTTAGAAGTTTAGTTTTGATATCTTGGTATTGGTTTCTTTGGGTTTATCGTGCTTGGGGTTCTTTCAGCTTATTAACACTGTAGAACCTTTTTAACACCTGGGGTTCTTTTAACTTGTTAACACTGTAACCTTTTACCAAATATAGCATATTTTGAGTTAATATGTTTTAAAATAGTTTTTCAATCTCATGTCTTTTTCTTTACTTCTTGGGACACTGATGGTATGAATGATGAATCCTTTGTTATTGTCTCACAGGTCCCTGAGGCTCTATTCATTTGTCTTCAATCTATTTTCTCTGAATCTGTAGTTCAGATTAGGTGAATTCTGTTGATTGGCTTGCAAATTACTGATTTTATCTTCTGTAATTGTCATTTTACTACTGAGTCCACTATACTTTTCAGTCCTATAATTTCCATTTGGTCCTTTTTTTTTTCTTTGAATAATTTATTCTCTTTTTTTCTAATTTGTCATTGTTTGAAGAGAACTTTCAGTTGATTGTTGAATCATTTTTATGACAGCTATTTAAAAATTCTTGTCAGGTAGTTCCAGCACTAGATTCATTTAATTGTTGGCATCATTTGATTGTTTTTTCTTATTTGTTTTTTGATAGTAACAGTTCTTAGTAAAAGAGCAATTATCAGTTGTATTCTGGACATTTTGTTTATTTTAGGAGATGCTGGGTTCTATTTAAGGGTTTTATTGTCATAGTATGCTGCGAAGATCAAGCACACTGGTCCTGACCTACTTTTGTGGACTGTGGTTCCAATGATAGCTTAGTTTTTAGAACCTTTGTGATAGTATTTTGGTTTGCTTGGCATATTTAGTGCCATTAACCTGAGGGAGCAGAAGGTGGTTCCCCAGGCTGAGCTGCTAGGTGTCTCTTGGTGAGGGAGTAGAGAATTTCAGGCACACAGTGATCAAGAAGCTTCCCTTATCAGGTTCCTGCTGTGTTGGGATCCCCCATGTTTCTGAGAGACAGAGAGTGATTCTTGGGTTGTGTGTGAGTTGTTGAGAGACCTCTCCTACTGACACCTCACCTCTCCACCTCTCCTCTCTTCCTTGTCCTGGAATCTCTAATGGGGTAGGAGATCTGAGTTCATTGGGATTCCCTTGGTCACTTATTATTGGCAGGGTTCCCAATTGCTCTCTCTCTCCCTCTGCTGATGCTGGGCTTAGTTGATACTGTCAGAGAGACTCCTGTTTGATCAAGAGGAGGAATGAGCCATGTTGAGGGTGGGGAAACACAGGGTCTGGGTCACCTCCTTTTATTGGGTGCTGGGACATGTCACCTTGTTACTCTGTTATTCCTTCAATCTTGGGCTCCCAAACCAGCCTGCTACCTTATTACCACCTTCCAGAATTCTCACCAGTCTCTGTGTTATTTCCAGGGATTATAGTTGTTCTTAGTGGGGAGAAGCTGGGAGAAACAGATCTATACCATCTTGTTTAGATCAGAAATTTGGAAATCACTGATTCTTTTAGTTGTTTTTTTCTGGAGTTTATTTTCTTATTTTAAAGAACACGTTTGTTATTACTGGGATGGTCAAAAAGTTCCTTCGGTTTTTAAGTAAAAATAAAAGACACATTTTTCATTTTCACCAAGAACTTTATTGAACAACATATTCACTGTTTTGTTCCACTACCTTCTACCATTTTTCAGGCAACTTCATAATTCCATCTTCCCACAACTGTTTACCTTCTTGAGCAAAGAATTGTTCCAGGTGCCTTTTACAGTCTTCCAGGGAACTGAAGTTTTTTCCATTAAGAGAATTTTGTGAAGGCTAAAATAAATGGAAATCCGAAGGTGCGATGTCTGATGAATACAGCGGATGGATCAGAACTTCCCAGCTGAGGTGTAACAGTTTTTGCTTGGTCATCAAAGAAACACGCGGTCTTGCGTTATCCTGATGGAAGATTACGTGTTTTCTGTTGACTAATTCTGGATCATTTCGTCAAGTGCTGCTTTCAGTTGGTCTAATTGGGAGCAGTACTTGTTGGAATTAATCGTGTGATTTTCTGGAAGGAGCTCATAATAGAGGACTCCCTTCCAATTCCACCATGTACACAATATCACCTTATTTGGATGAAGACCGGCCCTTGGTGTGTTTGCTGGTGGTTCATTTCACTTGCCCCACAATATCTTTCATTCCACATTATCGTACAGTATCCACTTTTCATCACCCATCACAATTTGTTTTAAAAATGAAACGTTTTTGTTATAGTTAAGTAGAAAATTGCATGTGGAAATACAGTCAAGAAAGTTTTTTCTGCTTAATTTATGTGGAACCCAAACATCAAAGCAATTCACATAACTAAGCTGGTGCCAATGGTTTTCAGTGCTTGGTTTGGAGATTCTGAGTGTGTCGGCTGTCTCCTACGTGGTATAACATTGATTGTTCTCAATTAATGTCTCGATTTGATCACTATCAACTTCAGCTGGTCTACTCTTGTGGAGCATCGTCCAGCAAGAAATCTCCAGCACGAAACTTTGCAAACCACTTGTGACACGTTTGATCAGTCACAGCACCTTCTCCATGCATTACACAAATCGTTTGAAGTGTAATATGCCGCAAATGTTGCTTTTTTCCTTCAGTCTTCAATATTAAAATGGCTACACAAAAACTCACCAATTTTGATGTTTTTTTTTTTTTTTAAATACACGCTGATATGATAGCTGTTACATACAATTTAACAAAATTGCTTCGAATGAAGTTAAAGACGATTAAGCGCTACTAGAGTCATCTTATGGAAAAAAACAAGTGCACTTTTGGGCCAACCCAATATTTAATCTATTGATTACCTAGTATGATAGATGAGGACTTAGCTCTCTTATATGAGTATTCCATATCTCTGTTATCCTTTATTGCATAGTTGTTATAGTTTTTTGCTAAACCAGAAATAAATATTAATACTACGATAACATAAATGTGGCTCATTGAAGACTCAAGTAGTGTACTGTTTCCTCTTTGTGCAACCATTATTTTAATGTAGTAAGTAATTGCTACATGTTTTTCTTTATATCCTTCTTTACTTAGTTGTAGGTAATTAAAATGTTTTTATACCTGTCACTAGTCAGGTAATATAGCTTATTTCATCCTTTTGCTGTGATATATCCTCCAGTATCTTCGTAATAAAGAGTGTGTTAAAAGTTTTTTTGAGTTCTGTGTGTCTGAAAATTTCTTTATTTTGTTCCCATAGTTGATTAATAATTTGGCTGAGTATAAAAGTCTAGATTCAAAAATCATTTTTCCTGAGAGTTTTTAAGGCATTGCTCTAGTGTCTTCTAATGTCCATTTTGTCTTAAATGATTCAATTTAATTAATATATAAGTGCAGATGGAGTTGGAGCTAGTTATATTCAAGGCCTACGTATGTATTTAGAAAAAGAAAGTTAAAACTTAAATCAGTACTCTTAATTCTCTGCTTCATAATTTTGGTTTTGATCAGAAATGCTAATGGATTGAGATGTAGGGAGAAAAAAGTTTGGAAGTGTTGAAGTCATTGGGTGAAGGAGGTAGCTAAAGAAACTTAGGGAAGAAAAAGTATGAAGTGAGTGGTTAGATTGGTTCCTGGTATCTTGTTAACTTGCTTTGAAGTTCATAGTCCAAGTAGCATTCTCTTATTTTTATTTTTTTTATTTTTTTTAATTTTTTTTATTTTTTGGGGTACACCAAGTTCAATCATCTGTTTTTATACACATATCCCCGTATTCCCTCCCTTCCTTGACTCCTCCCCCCTCAAGTCCCCCCGACCCTCCCCGCCCCAGTCCTCTAAGGCATCTTTAGAGCATTCTCTTTTGACTTCATTTGATTTAAAATCTTTATTGGCTTCTAGCCACTGCCTTTACTTTTGGGGAACTATTTAAATAACCAGCAGGGGGTGCACTTATGTTCCTTTTGAAATAGGGACTCAAGGTGGAAAGATAGTTGGGATTTTAATATGTGCAGTTTAGAACAGTTAAAACATTTTTTTAAATCTTTTCAGATAAAAATAATATGTACCTATTGTAGAATCACTATAAAAGAAAGAATACAATAGAAAATATCACATGTAAATCTACAATCAGGTGATATAGGCACTTTCCTGTATTCCCTATTAAAGTTTTTTCTCTCAATGCTTATATCTACTGCAAAATTGATGTTACTATTTTAAAACTTAAGGTCATTAGTATTAGATACTTTTAAAAAAATCAATCTGAATATTCTTTTCCATCCTGGTAATGTCAGAAACAGAACATTCATTCTTGCGTATAAATAAGATTTCCATTAGCTTCTCATAAACTCATAGGTTTTAATTTCTGTCCTTTTCAGGAGTAGAACCTCTGTAGAGCATCAGAAAATTCCTATTAAGCAGAGAAAAGCAGCAGAATACAACATTGTCTGTTTTAAGGATACAACTGAAATGTAATCAGAAGACACGAATAGGGCAGCAATATATTAAAACAGTTGTGTCAGGTTGCTGGTGTGGTGCCTGGTACATAATTTTGTACTCAGTTTTTGGAATGGACAAATAGTGGAATAGGGTGATTCTTTTTTGAAAATTTATTGTAATGTTAAGACAAATAAAAATGTAGTACTTTTAAGATTGAAACACGCATGAACAATTGCTTAGAAAGTTATTTGTAAGAAAACCTGTCCAGTTGGTGTAGCTCTAGATTATCTCCTTTTAAAAGCTGTGACTGAGCAAAACAGTATATATTATCTACCCAGTAACTAATTTACTTATAGAAAGAAGAGAAACATACTTACTGCCTGAGTTCTGGCCACAATTTTACTAAGATCTCAAAAATATTTCTCTTAGAACATTCTGTGTAAGTCTTATTTTGAGCCTGTTTGTTGAATTCTGCATTCAGTTCTTATTACTTACACATTAAAATAACATAGGTAGCAAATATATCTGTACATTTAAGAATGTGGAGAAATACATTAATTAAAGGGAAAACAGTTTTGAAGAAAGGTTAGTGAAAAAATCGAATTGCAGTAGTTGAAGAATAAAATCTGTTGACAAATTTCTATATAAGTGAAGTGTGCTGGTGAAGAGAAAGAGCAAGGGATAGCTAGTTGGGGTCATGGTGAGAGAGAGATTTAAGAGAAAGTTAATGAGAAACTTGTGTATGGTTGAATGATGGCCCAAGGGGTGGGTCAGATTAAGGTAGGAGAGTTTGGAATTCTGAATGCAGTGTCTCATGACTGGCATCCTGTTCTTCTATTGAGGATTTTTTTCTTATAACATCAAGCCACTGGGGTGTAAAGCTTTACAAATTTCTTTCTCAGCCTTTTAAAACATTTAATAGAGTCTGTAACATTTTTACTTTTTTAACCCAACAGAGTGTACTGCATTGCAGCAGAAAATTCCAAGCATGCGCAGAGAAGCTTGTTTTAGTTTACCTATACAGGTTGGATTTTAATCCAGTGTGCTTAGTGGTGATTCTCAAACTTTAATAGTGTAAGACTCACCAAGATGGTTGCTATAATGCAGATTCCTGGCCCTCACCTCACTCAAGATTCTAATTTGGGGTTTGAGGGTCTATCTCTAAAACCATATGTGGTGATTCTGATGTGCATTGCCCTTGATTGCATTTAAAAAAATTGTGGTCAAATAGAATAAAATTTACTATTTTAACAATTTTTAAGTGTATGCTCTGTGACATTAAGTACCTTCATGTTGTTCTGAGACTAGACTATCACCACCATCCATCTCCAGAACTTTTCATCATCCCAAACTGAAACCCTGTACCCATTAAACAACAACTCATTTTTCCCTCCCCTCAGCCCCTGGCAACCACCATTCTACTTTATGTCTCTGTGAGTTTGATGACTCTAGGGGCCTCATGTAAGTAGAATCACACAATGTTTGTTCTTTTGTGTCTGGTGTATTTCACTTAGCTTAATGTCTTCAAGGCTCTTGTATGTTGTATCACATGTCAGAATTTTTTTCTTTCTTTAAGGCTGAATAATATTCCATTGTATGTATCTACCACATTTTGTTTATCATTCATCCATTGATGGACATTTGGGTTGTTTCCACCTTTTGGCTCCTGGGAATGTGGTGCTGTGAACATTGGTGTGCAAATATCTGTTTGAGTCTCAGCTTTAAGTTCTTTTGGGTATATACCTAAGAATTGCTGGATCATGTGGTAATTATGTTTTTAACTTTTGAGGAGCCGTGTACTTTTATCCACAGTGACTGCATCATTTTGTATTTCTATCAGAATGTACAAGGGGGCTTCCCTGGTGGCGCAGTGGTTATGAATTTGCCTGCCAATGCAGGGAACGTGGGTTTGAGCTCCAGTCTGGGAAGATCCCACATGCTGCAGAGCAGCTAAGCCTGTGGGCTACAACTTCTGAGCCTATGTGCTGTGACCACTGAAGCCCACGTGCCTAGAGTCCGTGTTCCACAACAAGAGAAGCCAATGCGATGAGAAGCCCACACACCGCAATGAAGAGTAGCCCCTCCTTGCTGCAACTAGAGAAAGCCCTATGCTCAGCAGTGAAGACCCAATGCAGCCAAAAATAAATAAATAAATATACATACATATATATATATATATATACATACATATATATATATATAAATGTACAAGGGTTTCAGTTTTTCCATATCCTTGCCAGTATTTGTTTTTTTTATTTTTAAATTTTTATTATTTTTTTAATAGTCATTCCTAATGGGTGTGAAGTCATATATCATGGTTTTGATTCACAATTCTCTCATGATTAGTGATGTTGAGTACCTTTTCATGTGCTTATTGGCCATTTGTATATCTGCTTTGGAGAAATGTCTCTTCAGGTACTTTGTCCACTTAAAAATTGAATTGTTGGTCTTTTTGTTGATAACTTGTTAGGAGTTCTTTATGTATTTTGCATATTAGTTCCTTATCAAATCTTAGATTGCATTTTAAGAAATGCTGACTTGGGGTAAGTAGTTTGAATTGCTGAGTCAAACCAGCCTGTGTGAATCTTAGCTCATATATTAGTTCCCTTGCTTATTAAAACTGCCAGTCTGAAGTGATCTACCTCTTTCTTTGGTCTCTCCTTGCTCTCTGTGCATGGGGACCAGTTTCAGATTTCACCTGGGGGCTCCTGAGATTGCAAACCTACAATGTGTTAGGATTTCATTCCTTTTTAAAGCTGTAAATAGATTTCCATTATATGTATATGTTTATTTTGTTTTTTCATTCATCCACTGATGGATATTTGGGTTGTTTCCACTTTTTGGTTATTGTGAACAATGCTGTTATTAACTTTCACATTTCAGCATCCATTTGAGGGACTTCTGTGGTGGTCCAGGGAGTAAGACTCTGCACTCCCAATGCAGGGGGCCCAAGTTTGATCCCTAGGGGGTAAGACTCTGCACACCCAATGTAGGGGGCCCAGGTTCAATCCCTGGTTGGGGTACTAGATCCTGCATGCATGCAACTAAGAGCTCACATGCCCCAACAAAGATCCCAAGTGCCACAATTAAGACCCTGCATGGCCTAAATAAATAAGTAAATACTAAAAAAAGAAAACAAAAAACCAAAAACCCAAAACAAAAAAAACAAACCCAAACATCCACTTGAGTCCCTGCTTTCAGTTCTTTTGGGAAATCGAATTGCTCAGAAATAGAATTTCTAGATACTATGGTAATCCTATGTATGATTTTTTTGGAGGACCCACTGTACTGTTTTCTACAGCAACTGCAACATTTTGTATTTCTACCAGCAATGCACAGGGGTTCCAGTTTTTTCCATATCCTGCAAATATTTATTATTTATTCTTTGACAGTAACTATTATAATGGGTGGGAGTTGGTATCTCACATTGTGGTTTTGATTTGTATTTCCCTAATGACTAATAATGTTGAGCATCTTTTCATGTGATGTTGGTCATTTGTATGCCCTCTTTGGAGAAATGTCTATCAGTCTTTTACCGATTTTTAAATTGAGTTGTTTGGTTGTAGGAGTTCTTAATAAATTCTGCATACTAGATTCTTACTTGGTTATGTGATTTGTGAATATTTTCTTCCATTATATAGATTGTCCTGCTTTTTGATAGTATCTTTTGAAACTTGTAAGTTTTAAATATTAATGAAACTTAGTTTATTCATATTTTATTACTTGTCCTTTTGTGTCACATCAGTGAAACCATTGTTTAGCTCATAGCTATGAAGATTTACTCCTGTTTAATTCTAAGAGTAGTAGAGGTTTAGCTGTTGCATTTAGGTCTTTGACCCATTTTTAGTAAATTTTTGTGTATGTTGTGAGCTAGGGGTCCAGCTTTATTCTTTGGTATATGGAATTTGGTTGTTCCAGCACCATTTGTGAAGTTCTTCTTTCTTCATTGAATGGATCTTTATTTCCTTGACAAAATGATTTGACCACAGATGTATGGGTTTTTCTGGACTATTAATTCTGTTCCATTGACTGGGTCTGTTGTTATGCCTGTACCACACTGCTTTGACTACTATTATTTTGTACTAAGTTTTGAAATTGGGGTGTGAGTTCCAGACATAGAACTTCTGTGGTTTTCTCACAGAGTCAGAATGGGTTACATCTTTGGTATCAATGTGTGACTGTTACAGATGGGTTATTGTCAAGCAGGGAACCTCACCTGAGCCTTGGTGTCCAGAGTTTTTGCTGGGGCTTTGCTGTGGACGGTATATTGTGTCCTCTATCCTCAACCCCCAGTCATATGTTGAAATGTAATCCCCAGTGTGGTAGTATTTGGAGGTGGGGTCTTTGAAAAGTAAATAGGTCGTGAGCGTGGAGGGCTCATGAGTGGGATTAGTGCCCTTATAAAAGAGGATCCAGAGAGATCCCTCCTCCATCAGTGAGGAAGTGAGCCTTGGCCACATTTCACCACCACCTAACACTGAATCTGCTGACACCTTGATCTTGGACTTCCCAGCTTCCAGAACTTGAGAAATAAGTGTTTGTTGTTTATAAGATACCTACTTTATGGCATTTTGTTACAGCACCCTGAACAGACTAAGGCTCCATTCATAGACATAAATGGCTGATCTCAGTCTCCAGTTCCTCTGTGTGTGACTCTAAGCCTCCACTCTAAATCACATTGTCTCTCTGGTGTTGCCAGCCCCTATACTAACACTATTTGGCGTGATTAGCCACCACCCTAAATCACATTATTAGACTGTCTGGTGTAACTGAAGCTCTCAGGCAAAAGCAAGACACTTCTATCAGCCATGGTATTCCGAGGGCACAGAGGTGACTTTCCAGAAGCCAAGGACAAAGGCTAGACTTCTCTGTTTGTTTGTTGGTCACTCCGTGCAGCCTACAGGATCTTAGTTCCCTGACCAGAGATTGAACCCAGGCCGCAGCAGTGGAAGCACCAAGTCCTAACCACTCACCACCAGGGAATTCCCAAGAAGTCTTTTTAGGTGAGGTTACATTCTTTACTACGTTTACTTTTTCAGTCTTTCACCAATGGTTGTCTTTCCTTTCACACTTTAAGAGGCCGTATTTATGACAGACACAAATTCTCTTTTCAGTCTGCAAATCTCTCCCTAATTCATGTTCAAGTGTCCTCATATTGAAGTGAATTTGTGATTCCTGCCTTAACTCACAAAGTTACTATGAGGCTTCAGTGAGGGAAAGAAATGAAAAAGTGATTTTTAGAATTAATGTTTGCAACCTTCATACTGCCTCTGTATGTTTATATGTTCTGTTATTTTATTTCTCTATATTGTGTTTTGTGCCATGTCTAATGATCATGTTGATTTCTTGAGGGCAGGGTTCATGATTTACCTCTGTGTCTCCTGTGATTAAGTGATTACAAACACTGGTTTGTTGAAATTAGTTTTCAATAATAATAAAAATATATTGAAATTCCATTTGTTTTTAACCACCAGAGTGGCTGTATTTGGTTGAGCAGGTTGGAAACTGCAGTGCTCCCAGAGGTCCCATTCATAGTGATGTCCTGCAAAACTTGTATATTTATTATGCTACTCTTTCAGTAGATGGCAAATAAAGCACCTTTCCTCATAAAATCAGTATGTTATGACAATTTCCAAATATATGGAAGTACAGTGACTTGAGAAGGGAGAGTCTTTTTCTCATTTGCAGACAAATGTGGCCCTATTAAGAGTATGGTCCTTGGGCTTAAACTAGCCTGAATTTTGACCCTGGCTCTGCCACTTACAGTTACATGATCTTGAAAAATGTCTTCAATGGTTAGTTTCTTTATCTGTAAAATGGAATTAGTACTACTGGTTTCAGCCTAATCTATCACCTAGGATCTATATGAGGTAATAGACATGAAACACTTGCAGTGATGTCTGGCAGCTACTGAATTGTCTTAGCCTGTTTAGACTGCTGTAACAAAAATGTCATAGGCTACTGGTTTATAAACAACAGAAACATGTCACAGTTCTGGAGGCTGGCAAGTCCAAACATAAGGTTCTGGTACGTTCAGTGTCTGTTGAGGGCCCACTTCATGGTTCATAGCCATCTTCTCTCTGTCCACACCTAGTGGATCTCTTTAGTGCCTCTTTTGTAAGGGCACTAATTCCATTCATGAGGGTTCCATCCTTGTGAACTAATCATCTCCTTAAGTCCTCACCTCCAAATACCATCACATTGGGGATTAGGTTTCAACATATGAATTCTGAGGGGACACAAACATTCCATCTGTCGCATAAATATTGTTTGTGATAGCTAAACAGTTGTACTTCTTTTCATTGGAGCTAGTTGTGCTTTCATAGTATGTAATTACAGAATTATGTCTGAGGTGGTTTACAGTTAGTTAAAAGTCTTAATTGAAAGACTAGCTTAAACATCTTTTTTAAAAAATGAAGTATAGTTGATTTACAATGTTGTGTTAGTTTCTGGTGTATAGCAAAATGATTCATATATATATTCTTTTTCATATTTTTTCTATTATAAGTTATTACAAGATATTGAATATAGTCCCCTGTGCTATACAGTAGGATTTTGTTGTTTATCTGTTTCATATATACAATAGTTTGTATCTGCTAATTCTAAGCTGCTTTATTCCTTCCTCTCTTCCTCTTTGGTAATTGTAAGTTTGTTTTCTATGTCTGTGAGTCTGTTTTGTTTTTTAAATAAGTTCGTTTCATATTTTAGGTTCCACATATAAATGATGTCATGATATTTGTCTTTGTCTTACTTAGTAGGATAATCTCTAGGTCCATCCATGTTGCTGCAGATGGCATTATTTTGTTCTTTTTTATGGCTGAGTAGTATTTCATTGTAATTATATACCACATCTTTATCCATTTGTCAGTGGACATTTAGGTTGCTTTTATGTCTTGGCTGTTGTAAATAGTGCTGCTATGAACATTGGGGTGTATGTATCTTTTTGAATTAGAATATTCTCTGGATATATGCTTAGGAGTGTGATTGTTGGGTCACATGGTAACTCTTTTTAGTTTTTTAAGGCACCTCCATACTGTTCTCCATAGTGGCTGTGTCAGTTTACATTCCCACCAACAATGTAAGGGGATTCCCTTTTCTCCACACCCCTCCTGCATTTATTATTTGTAGACTTTTTAATGGGATGGCCATTCTGACCAGTGTGAGGTCATATCTCATTGTACGAGGGTGAGTCAAAAATTACCTGTGCTGCAGTTATATTAAAACTTATATAAATTCTACAGAGTGCGGATAATTTTTGACTCACCTTCGTAGTTTTGATTTGCATTTCTCTGATAATAAGCAATGTTGAGCATCTTTTCATATGCCTGTTGGTCATCTGTATGTCTTTTTAGGAGAAATGTCTATTTAGGTCTTCTGCCCATTTTTTTTTTTTTTTTTTTGATTGGGTTATTTTTTTGTTATTGAGTTGTATGAGCTGTTTGTATATTTTGGAAATTAAGCCCTTGTCAGTTGCAGTGTTTGCAAATATTTTCTCCCTGCTCATAGATTGTCTTTTCATTTTGTTTATAGTTTCCTTTGCTGTGTAATAGCTTGTAAGTTTGATTAGGTTCCATTTGTTTAGTTTTGTTTTTATTTCTATCCCCTTGGGAGACTGACCTAAGAAAACATTGCTACAATCTGTGTGAGGGAATGTTTTGCCTATGTTCTCTTGTAGGAGTTTTATGGTATCCTAACTTATAGTTAAGTATTTAGGACATTTTGAGTTTATTTTTTGTGTATTGTGTGAGGGAGTTCTCTAACTTCATTGGTTTACATGTGGCTGTCTAACTTAACCAACACCATTTGCTGAAGAGACTCTCTTTTCTCTGTTGCATGTTCTTGCCTCCTTTGTCAGAGATTAATTGACCGAAGGTGTGTGGATTTAATTCTAGGCTCTCTATTCTGTTGCATTGATCCATATGTCTGTTTTTGTAGCAATACCGTACTGTTTGCTTACTGTAGCTTTGTAGTACTGTTTGAAGCCTGGGAGGGTTATTCCTTCAGCTTTGTTCTTTTTCCTCAGGATTGCTTTGGGAATTCTGGGTCTTTCATGGTTCCATGTAAATTTTAGGATTTTTTATTCTAGTTCTGTGAAAAATGTCATGGGTAATTTGATAGTAATCACATTAAATCTGTAGATTGTTTTGGGTAGTATGGCCATTTTAGCAATATTCCAATTCAAGAGCATGGTGTATCTTTGCATTTCTTTAAATCGCCTTCAGTTTTCTTTATCATTGTTTATAGTTCTCAGTGTGTCTTTCACTTCCTTGGTCAGGTTTATTCCTAAGTATTTTATTATTTTTGATATGATTTTAAAAGGGATTTTTTTAAATTCTTTTTTTGGTATTTCATTGTTAGTGTAAAGAAATACAATTGATTTCTGTATGTTAAACTTGTATCCTGATACCTTGCTGAATTTATCAGTTCTAGTAGTTTTTGTGTGGAGTCTTTAGGGTTTTCTATGTATAGTGTCATGTCTATGTATAATAATTTTATTTATTCTCTTCCAATTTGGATACCTTTTATTTCTTTTTCTTGTCTGATTGCTGTGGCTAGGGCTTCCAGTACTGTGTTGAATAGAAGTGGTGAGAGTAGCCATCCTTATCTTATTCCAGGTATCAGAGGAAAGGCTTTCAACTTTTCACCATTGAGTGTTATGTTGGCTGTAGGTTTGTCATAAGTAGCTTTTATTAAGCACCTTTTTAACTGATTGCTTTTAAGTTAAAGTCTATTGTGTTTTATTCAGATTTTCGTTTTCTTAAAAGTAGGAGGGTTAGTGTTGAACAGTAGGTAGAGATTTGGTTAGAGAACTTTGAGGGAAGACTTGAACCTGTAGCCTTTGAGGGGTTCTTGCTGATAATTCTATCTTTGTGTGATAATAAATTTATCACAGTTGGAGTTTATAGTTGCTGTGCTTCAGCTTCTCAACAGTGAGAAAGTAGGAATGGGAAAGAACCAAGGCAAATTCATTGTTTGCTTTTGAGTGGGGAGTGATTAATAAAATAAAACTGGACCCAGAGTGTGATATATTAGCAAGGTGTCATTATTTTATGTCTTAAATCCTTGGATTAAGAGTAATGTCAGTGAGGGAGGAGTGGTTTTAGGCAGCCTGGCATGGGAATTCAATTTCTAACATAGGAATTTACCATTTCAGGAAAAAATAAGTTTCAGGCTAACGATATTTTTTTTAATTAATTAATTAATTTACTTATTGGTTGTGTTGGGTCTTCATTGCTGCACGTGGGCTTTCTCTAGTTGCGGAGAGCGGGGGCTACTGTTCATTTTGGTGTGCAGGCTCCTCATTGCAGTGGCTTCTCTTGTTGCAGAGCGTGGGCTCTAGGTGCGTAGGCTTCAGTAGTTGTGGCACATGGGCTCAGTAGTTGTGGCTCAGTGGCTCTAGAGCGCAGGCTCTATAGTTGTGGCACATGGGCTTAGCTGCTCCGCAGCATGCGGAATCTTCCTGGAGCAGGGATCGAACCTATGTCCCCTGCATTGGCAGGCGGATTCTTAACCACTGTGCCACCAGGGAAGCCCTCAGGCTAACAATATTCTGATCTGGTGTACAGGGCTAGTGGAAAATAATTCTACTTTTCATCTGTTGAAAATTAAACACATCATCGTATTTCCAACATTGTTACATTAAGAAGTTCCGGATTGTTGAGAGGAATGAAAAAAAAAAAGGACTAGATTGCCAGAGGTTAGGATTCTAGCATCAGAGTCTTTTAGAATAGCTATAGTGAATTAGTCTGGTTTGTTTGAACAGTTTAGGTGTTTGAAGACACCAAAACTAGGTAACTATTGTATTGTAAGTTTAAGCACGTTTGTACATTCCAGACATTTACTATTTAGCCATAGTAATCTTAAATTTGAAAGTATATGAAAATTATACAGAATGTGACAGCCGTTTCCTTTATTTTTTGTGATGACAGAAGAAGAAATGAATTTAAGCTGCTACATGAATTAATGCCTATTTGACTGAAAACTTTAAAATATTGGAATTGCTGTGGACTCTTTCTTGAAGAAACTCTTCCATGAATGGAAAAGATAATTGAAATAGTACAGATACGGACTTTTTAAAATGAAGCAATGATTTAGGTGACCCCTAAACTTATTTAGCACACGCTGAAATTATTTAGCAGGTAAGGGATAAACCAGCAAATTCTGAAAGCTAGTACCTTTAGAATTTGCCACATATAGAACATAAATTATAAGTGAAATCCTGGTTTGGGGGGCATAGAAGACATCAACACATGAAAGTAGCTTTCTGTATGGTGGCAGTGGAAGGAAGTGCTAATTTCCAAAGAAATGGTTCAAGGAGGATGATTGAGGGTTATACCAGTACAGAAGGATTCGAGAAGGTAATCTTTGGGCGAAACCCTGAGGGGTCCATCAGTTCAGACTGAAGAGAGTTGAAAAGGCAGCCTGGCAGGAAACAAGGAAAGGGCAAACTTGTCTTGAACCTTGTGGGCAGTTTTCAAAAATTTTGTTATGCCTTGTGAAAATTTATTTTACTTGTGTGTTTTTTCTCAGACTTGTTCTAATACCCTTTACTTTGTTATTTATTAATGTCTATTGTCCCCACATCAGGAGAGTTGGGCTTTCTTAATCAGCATTGCCTGACAAGACTGTGAGAAAGATGAGAAGGTGGGAGCACTGGTCATGGGGGCAACTCATGGAATAGTGACTTTGACTCTGAAATAAGCTGGCCTTTTCCAACCACTCATTTAATTCCTTCCTGCTCCTTAAACTCTCTGAGAGGCCATAGAGGTTTTTTTTTTTTTAATTGGGGTACAGTTGTTTTACAGTGTTGTTAGTGTCTACTGTACAGCAGAGTGAAGTAGAGTTCCTTGTGCTATACAGCAGGTTCTCATTAGTTATCTGTTTATACATACTAGCGTATGTATGTCAATCCCAGTATCCCAATTCTTGCCTTTCCTGCCATGGTGTCCATACATTTGTTCTCTACATCAGTGTCTCTATTTCTGCCTTGCAAATCAGTTCATCTGTACCATTTTTCTAGATTCCACATATATACATTAATATACGACTCTTGTTTTTCTCTTTCTGACTTACTTCACTCTGTGTAACAGTCTCTAGGTCCATCCACATCTCTGCAAATGACCCAATTTCGTTCCTTTTTATGGCTGAGTAGTAACTGAGAGGCCATAGCATTCTAATCAATAAGCTTCTTTTTCTTTTTTTTTTTTTTGAGATTTGAAATATTAAAAGTTGGTCATTAGATTAAAACAGTATATTTGAGTCATAGTATATGAAAATGTAAGCATCTTTATAAAAAATGTCTAAAGTACATTCTTACGTTAACTATCCTAGATATTAATCAGCTCATCTTCTACCTTCAGTTATGGTGGTCTGTGGTACTATTTTTTCATAGTATTGTTATTAGTACTATTTTATCTTGGTAGTGGTCTCGAGGTGAGTGTATTTATTTTCCCCATTTTACTGATACAGAAACTGGATCTTGAGAAGTGTGAGTGTAGCCAACCAGTAGCACAGCTCTGACTCAGGCCAGGTCATTCTGATAGTACGGCCTAAAGATGTGGGCTGAAAGGATTTGTGTGCTGCTTGTGAAATTTCCTGGATGTTTCTGTGCTTGAGGAGGATAATAACTCAAGACGTTTGGAACCAGGACTAGCCCGGAACATCTAGGATCTATGGGTAGCCATCGCCAAAATATATTTCTTCTTTTGTTCAAGTCAAAGCAAGCTTTCTCCAGGAAACATTCCCTCATTAATCTGTTTTTGAGCTCTTCAGCCCAATTTTGGTCTATATCTTTCTCCATTCTGATAATATCCTTAGAACCCAAGGTCATTGAAGGTGGAAACTGTCTTTAGCTCTGTGCCTTCAGAGGGCTCATGAATCACTTCAGCTCAGTACAAATATTTAGCGAGTACTGTGGTTCAGCTCTTTCAGTAGCTGGTGATTGAAGGGCCAACCTAAGCTGGACAGAGGCATGGAAGATTGATGGGTTGGGCTGGAGCTGACAGCATCTGGGCACCTGGGCTGCTCAGGGACCTGGCTTCTAGGCTGGAGCATGACTTGTGCCTTTTCTTACTTTCCCAGGTTTCTTCCTATTATATGGGACAAGGTGGCTGGCTGCTTTGGGGTCACACCCTGGAGCAAGTTGGGTAGAAGGGAATCTTCTTCAGTAGCCCAAGTTAGAAAAGTCTTGGAGAGGGCCTCTGACTGCCTCAACCTGGGTCCCTTGGCATCCCTGGACCAGTCACTGTGGCCAGGCTGGTGTCCTGTGATTAACCTTGGCCAGTTGGGTGCCCAAAACTGTGGTCGTGGGAGTGTGTTTTGCCACTAGAAAAAAGAAAGCTGGATTGGTGAGAAGGCTGGGAATGAAATTGCCCTGTAAGCATCTGCTCTATGGCTGAGTAAACACCGTGGAGAAAGAAATGTACATGATTTCTAAGCATGTAGTGAGCTTTGATGGAGGTATGGTTTGTGGTGATAAGTGGATAAAATGGAAATGAGGTAGGCTGCATTTCCCCTTAGGCTTATACTTACTGGTTTATTTTCTTTAGGTATTTTAGAGTTTGTGACAGGTGTGGCAATAGTCAAGAAATTTGCGTATTCATTCAGTAGTCATTTAGTGAGTACTTCAGTGGGGAGTGCTGTGCACTGGGGATGAGATGAAGAGGCACGAGAGTCCTGCCCTCAGGAGCTCTTATTCTTGGGGAAGGAGTGGATGGGGCAGGCAACAGGATAGTGTCGCAGAGGGAGGGATGAGGTAGAGGCATTGAGGGATATTTCATGGAAAAGGTGAGCAGGGATCTGTGGCAGAGTTGGAGAGACTCAAGAAAGAGGAGAGGTGATCTCTGGCAGAGTTCCACAGATGCAGGTGGGGTGTTGCAAATGCTCCACTTGCGCAGCAGCAAGGGGAGCACAACTGATTGGCTGGGGGAATAGAAGGGAAGGCTGAAGGGTGCTGTTGAAGGCCAGGCTAGTGGGTTTCAGGCCCTCGCGACATTGAATTTATGGGAGGGTCTCTGTCACCACTGCCTGAGCTGCTGGAGAGCAGGGTCTTTCTTGCTCATCTTGCATGCCTGGGGCCTGACAGAGTGTCTGCCTGCAGTGGGCACTCAGTACGTGTTTACTGACAGACTGAAGATGAGGACATTAGAATTTTGTCGTTTATATTGTTAGAGGGTTGTAGTCCCTAAAGAATCTGAGTGTGGATGAAATCCAGAGAAGCAAAAGACAAGTTAAATGTAACCAAGGCAATGAGTGACAGGCCTGAGAAATGTTCTGTTGCCAGAGAGAAGGAAAGGCCCCTGAAAAAACAAATGCACAGTGAACTTTGATAGGACAGGCTCTGAGCATCACAGTGCCTGCTGACTACCTGACGTGGTTAAAACTTTACGCCTGCTCCTCAGATTTGAGGGCCACTGAATCATAGCCTCTCCTGAATGTAGATCAGTTCCTGGGTGGAAAAGTGTTGATATCCTTCAAGTATGTGGCTAGAGCCATACCCAAGAAACTTTTTTTTTGTGTGTTGTTAGAAACCTAATTTGTTCTCCAAATTTATCTAAATATTGATTTCCAAAACAATATTTAGAAATTTTCACTTCTTTCCAAGGGGAGTATTCCACAGATGTATATAGTGGCATGCATTTGGTTTTATAGGGAGTAACTTTTCAAAATGAGTAAATAAAATACATAAGCATGGTATACTTAAAGAAATAAAAAACTGAGCAGAGCAGCAATACGATGGAAGAGTGGTCTGTGAGGGGCTGATGTGGATAGTATGGCAATGAAGTGGAGTTTAACCTTTTGGGTTTTAACCAGTTGCTTTTTCCTGAAGTATGCTTTATTCAAAGTACATTCAATCAACCCTCATTTTTCAAAGATTCTGTGTTTATGAAATCATTTACTTGCTGAAGTTTATTTGTAATCCCCAAATCAGTACTCTTGGTGCTTTTATAGTCATTTGCAGGCATATGTAGAGCAGGGAAAATTTTGACTCCCCTGACACCCATGTTCCCAGCTGAGGTCCAAGGCCCCACTCTGTCTGCTTGTTCCAGCTCTCACAGTATAAACAAATGTCCTTGTTTTTTTTTTTAGTGCCACATTTTCCACATTTTTGTGTTGCGTTGGTGATGTCACTGTTTAAAATGGACCCCAGGCATAGTGCTGAAGTGCTGTCTGTGTTCCTAAGTGCAGGACACCTGTGATGTGCCTTATGGAGAAAGTATATGTGTTAGATAAGCTTCATTCAGGAGTGAGTTATAGTGCTGATGGCCATGAGTTCAATGTTAATGAATCAACTATATATATTAAATGAGGCATCTTTAAACAGAAACACACAAAAAGTAAGGTTTTATATTGAAAGGAACTACCTTGTATTCCCCAAGGAGCAATGGTTCAGCATTTGCTAATTTATTTGTGGCGACTTTATAAAACATTAACTACTTTAAATAAATGAGAATTTACTGTATTTGTTTCCAGTTTTTCTTGCTGGGATCAACCTGGGCTTATTTAGTTATTTTGTGGGGTTTTTTTTTTGGGGGGGGATAACTTTTTATTTTGACAATATTTCAAACTTACAGGAAACTTGCAAGAATAATATAATAAAGTTCTTTCTAGCGGAGCTATAAGTGGGTTGATAATGTCCCCTGCAAAATTCGTGTCCACCTAGAACTTCAGAACGTGACGTAATTTGGAGATGGGTGCTTGAAGGTGTAATTATTTAATATGAAGTCATACTGCATTAGCGTGGGCCCTAAATCCAGTGACTGATGTCCTTATAAGAAGAGGAGAGGACACACAGATACACACGGGAATACCATGTGGTGATGGAGGTAGAGATTGCAGTGATGCAACTACAAGCCAAGGAGTACCAAGGATTGCTTGGAGCCACCGGCAATTAGAAAGAGGCAAGGAAAGATTCTTCCCTAGAGCCCCGAGAGGGGCTAACGCTTTCATTTTTGGAATTCTAGCCTCTAGAATTGTGAGAATAAATTTGTTGTTTCAAGCCACTGAGTTTGTGGTAACTTGTTATGTCAAACCCTAGGAAACTAATAGAGTAACCCTTTATTCTGATTCACCAATTTGTTATTTCTTGGTCTCTCTGTCTGTTTCTCTTTCTCTGCATGTGTATATCTGATTTTTTTTCCATACTATTTCAGAGTAATTGAGAGACATAGTGAACCTGTACCCCTAAATGTTTATTTCCTAGGATAAGGACATTCTCTTACATAGCATAGTATAGTTGAAAAACTAGAAAATTAAGAATTGATGCAATAATGTTATCTAATCAGTAGTTGAAGTTCAAATTTTATCAGTTGTCTAATAATGATCTGTTTTCCCTGGTCCAAGATCCAGTCCAGGATCATATGTTCATTTTCTTTTCATGCCTCTATAGCCCTGTGTTAATCTGGGATTGTTCCTCAGACTTTCTTTATGTTTCTTGACCTTGTCATCGTTGAGGTGTGGAGGCCAGTTATTTTCGGCTTTCTCTTATTTTCTCTGTTTAGATTTAGGTTATGCATTTTTGGTAGTAATACTGTGAAAGCTATCTTGTGTTGTGCTTGGTGCCTCATATCAAGAACTATTTGATGCTGGTTTATGTCAACATTCATGACTTGATTAAAGTGGTGTCTGACAGGTTTCTCCACTGTGAAGTTACTGTTTTTCCCTTTGAAACGAATAAGTAATTTGAGGGGAGTTGTTTTGTGAGCATGTACATATCCTCTTCATCCTCAGACTTTTACCTACTAGTTTTAGCATTCACTGATGATTTTCAAAATCTGTCATTTATTTGTTTGTTTATATCAATGTAGACATATTCTTATTTTATTCAGTAGGTTATAATCCTTTACTGTCATTATTTATTTGATGCTGGAATGTCCCACATTTGGCCAGTGAGAGCCCCTTCATTCAGGCTCACGTGTCTTTTTTTACATGTTCTCATTATTCCTTGAGCAGTTTATTACTCTCTGGTTCAAGATATTTCAGGCTCATCTTGTCCTTTCCTGTCCCATCCCTGGTATCACCCACCTTGTTAAAGAGCTGACCTGGGCTGGTTTAACGTACTAAAGAGATATTCTGGAGTTAAAAAAAAATTATATTTTAAATATATAACATTATATTATATTTAAATATATATCAATATACTAAACATATATTGATATAGCAATATATCATATTATATCAATATCATAAACATTTTATATTAATATAATTTATATTATAAATAATTATAATTAATATATTAATATAATAAATATATAAAAATAAATATATATGTAGAGAGAGGCTCTGAATAGACCAAATGATATTTTCCTATTTCTTTACTGTTCGAGATAAGAAGTGAGGTTCTTCAGAGCTATCAGATAACTGCACCCTGGTGGAGGGTAGTACCTTCTTGAGAGTAGATGCCTATTGCTCTTGCAGTCCTGCCCCAACCATAGGAATTTCTATATAAGAAAGAACATGCTTGGACCTGTTAAGTATTAAAATACCATCTATGTTATGGCTGAATTTATTTTTATGAATTGTTCCTTTCTTCCTAGTTAAGGAAGTTTTAATGGTATATTTTTATCTTAATTTTTTAAACAACAGTGGCATTGGAGGAGAGATTTTATTTCTGATTAGGTGATCAGCTTGTAGTAGGTGACTTTAATTTGATTCCCAATGCAAATCTAAAGTTTTCCTTAAAATGCAAATCTCAAAACTTGTAAAGTGAATATTTGTCTGTCGTAGACATTTAAAAAAACAAAACAAACAAAATAGCTTGAAGAAAGAAGGCAGTGTTGTCACTGTTGCTGGATATAAACTGCTTGGCTCCTTTGGATCTTCTAGGGTGGAGCCCTTGCCGTCCCCCTGTTTCCAGTACATTCTCAGGCTGCCTCCTCCCCTTCCTTGTGAACACCAGATGTCTCTGTGCTCAGTCCTTCTTTGCTCCCTTGCTTCTCTCAGCTTCTTTCCTCTCAGATATGATACCATGCAGGCCTTTGGAGTGTTAATTGTTTGTCCTCACAGACTTATATTTTGGAGTTTGTTGTCTAGTTGTGTTGTCCAAGCGCTTTTGGTTTTGGTATCTCATGACTGTTTCTTTCTGTGGAGGTTCAGAGATGTTTAAAAACTTGGCCAGTCCTCTCTTGCCTCCTCACTTCCAAGATGACCAAGAAAAGAAGGAACAATGTTCATGCCTAAAAGGACTGAGGCCGCGTGCAGCCTGTTCACTGCCCAACTGTGCCCAGCATGTGCCCAAGTACAAGGCCGTTAAGAAGTTTGTCATTTGGAACATGGTAGAGGCTGAAGTTGTCAGGGACATTTCTGAAGCGAGTGTTTTCAACGCCTGTGTGCATTTCAAACTGTATGTGAAAGTACATTACTGCATGAATTGTGCCATTCACAGCAAGGTAGTCAGGACTCATTCATTCTCGGGAAGCCTGGAAGGACTGAACACCTTCACCCTGATTTAGACCTGCAGGTGCTGCCCCACAATCTCCAACAAAGTCCGTGTAAGGAGTAAGTCCTTAAAGACAAGAAATACTGTTCTCTGAAAAGACAATAAAATGGAAATTATACTTAAAAATAAAATAAAAACTATGCCCTCACCAAATGCTGTTCCTGGGCTTCTACAATGTTCGTTGTTAATGTATGTTTAATGAAGTTGATTTCATTTCTTTTTTTTTTGAAAACCATTTCTACAGAGAAAAAGAAACTGGGATGTAGAATACCCATCCTTTCCAGGAGACAGTCCACGGCAGTGCACACGAGCAGGTCTCAGGACCGTGGGGGCAGCGGCTACCCTCTCTGAAGCATGGCTCAGATGTGGAGAAGGATTTCAGGAGACTCCTGGGACTCTGGTAAAGTCGTAATATTGTTTTCCCTGAATGCTGAAGGATAACACCTAAGTTACTGAGAGTTCAGGCCACTGTAATTATATTTCTTTGGAATTCTCTTCCTTATTTTCTTTCAGAACATTGTAATTGGTTTGTTACTTTTTTCCTCAACCTTGAATTCCTTAAAAATTGTGACGTAGCAGTATTCACCTCTTACTGTCATGCAGAACCTTTGCACTTCCTTGTAAGTGAAAGGATACATACTGAAAATGTTCTCAGAAGGTGAAACTGTAGAGCATCCTACGTTTTAAAAGAAGTATATTTATGAAATTCTTATGTGTTCAGCATCTTAATGGCAGCAAGATATTCTGGTTAATCTTGGTTTATGTGGTAACTTTGAAGTGCTCACCATAAGAAGGAGTACTCACCACTAAAAGTTAGACAGCTAAAGGTTAGACAGCTCTTTGTTTCTAGAAAAATATAAAAATGTATTTATAAGTATGTGCTTTGGGAATACTTGCTGGTAAATAAAGGAAAACAGAGGAATATGTTAAAGGGGTGTAGTGTAAGTTCTTAAATATTTTATGTAATATGGTTGATTTTTAGCCCTTGTCACATAAACTATTGCATCAGTATTAATTAGTATTGTTGTTATCCTTATCTGCCTGCAGTCACTAACAGCTGAAAAGAAGACTACTACAGAAAAACACTTCAAATTATCCCCTAGACCCAAGAAAGGTAATATTCTGTTGATTTCTTGGCAGAAAAGATATAAGGATAATATATTCTCATTTGATTTATTTGCTTTCTTTAAAAAAGTTATTTATATAGTTTGGACAGACTATATAGTCATGGTTAAAAAAACACGCAAACAGTGTAAAAAGGTATTTTTTTGAAAAATCTCTCTCATCTTTGTCACCAACTACCCCATTTTTTCTGCCTCCTGTAGATAATTATTCAAATTTTTTGTCTCTTTTCTGGGTTTACTGTTATCAGCAGAGCCCAGTAGGTAACATCAGATTCATAGCTCCAGGTTTTACAAAGAATCTGATTTGGGAAGTAAAGTTATGACCTATGATATAAGGACTATAATACTTAGTCAATGAAATTCTTACTTGGCAAATTAGTTAGGGAAGGCTTTCAGTTACAAATAGTAGGAAGGTGTATTGGAGTGTTTGAAGAGCTGCACTGAATTTATCTCCTGCAACAAGAAGGCCGGGGGCCAGACTCGTGCTGAGTTCTGCTGCCTTAGTGTAGGGTTTGTTTTTTGTGGTCGTGAGGTAGAAGCTGAATTCTCCAAGTTTAGTTCTCAGGAAAAGTGTAGGCTTGGAAGATTTTCTCCAAATGAACTTTTCCTCTGAGAAGGAGTAGTCTCCTTAGGACCTCTGCCTTTGGCCAGAACCTGTTACATAAGGTCACCTCCACTAAAGAGACATCAGTGAAATTAAGGATTTTTAAACGTGTGTCGCTGCTCAAATAAAATTGGGATTTTTGTTAGTAAGGAAGAAGAGGGGGTGGATATCAGGGAGGCTGCTCGTTCTGCTGCTACACCAGTTACCCTCTGGGTGGGCAGGAAGGGTGAGGGCTTGAGACTTCTGGGATCTCATCTGACCCCACAGTGTCCTGACTGTGTCTTGATTGTGGGATCTTGAGAAAGCAAGCTAAACATGCTGAGCTTCAGTTTCTGCCTCTGGAAAATAGACCTAAGAATTGTGGGTTATCTTGTTGGGTTATTGTGAGTTTAAAAAATGATAATAATAAAAATGCCTAGTTCAAAGGTTTACACTTAGTAGGTGCTTGATGGCAGCAATTGCTGTTATGTTTGATGGCAAAGAGAGCTGTGTGAGAGCCTACTCAGAGTCCTGCAGAACGGGGAAACTTCCTATGAATAAGAACAGCTAAACACATTAAGCTGTATTATTATTTCACTAACATCTAAGGGGGTTCTTTGTATGCAATTGAAAAACAAAATTCCCCTAATTTTTTTTTTGATTCATAAAACGCTGTATTATAAAACAATACCATAGTCTTCTGATGGCGCTACAGAATTTAATTTTTACTATTATTAGTGCCAAATGTGATTTTCAAAGATCTAATTCTGATTTCTAAACTGTCATAATATAATGTATGGAGAGAATAGTATAGTTGACCCTTGAATGACAGACATGGGGGGCTAGGGCGCTGACCCTCCATACAGTCAGAAATCCACCTGTAACTGACTGTACAATCAGTCCTTCTTATCTGCAGTCCTGCATCAGCAGATTCAACCTGCTGTGGGTCATGCGGTACCACAGTACATGTTTATCAAACAGAATCTATTTAAGTGGATATGTGCAGTTCAAACCGGTGTTGTTCAAGGGTCAACTAACTATTATTTTCTTTTACAGGTGTGGCTTACATCTTTTTTGGAGACTTAAAATTGGTATAGTCAGATTCAACTTGGAGAGAGGAAGAAATATTAAATAAGCTGCTACCTTGTATTTAATTTCAAAAGGATCTTTTGAGATGATTTCCCATGGCAATGCATATTCAACCTAAAACCTACTGTGCTGTGCTTTCTGTTCTGTGGAATGATCAACACATTCTGATAGGATGAAAGAGCTTGTATCCATGTATAAATAATTTATAGCATAAGCAACTTGTTAAGACAGGAAAGTATTATTAATAATTTAATAAAAGCTTACAAATAGAAATGGATAGAAAAGGGGTCTCAAGGCATTTCCTAGAACTGGTTCATTTTAAAAAATAGTAACTTCTAAAGTGTCAGTTTAAGACAGGCTATTAACAAAACTTCTAGGATGTGGAAGTAATATTTTTATGAGAACTGGGAAGCAAAAGTGGGGGAACATACTTTTCACTGAATGTGCAGAAAAGCGGGAGACTCCATTTCCTTGTCTCCACATCTCTATTTCCTTACCTGTGAGGCACTGAGAACGAGAAGGAAGGGGAAGGAAATGGAGAAGGGAAGGGTGAGAGAAGTTAGGAAATGAATGTTGGTAAAGGATCTCGCCAGAAGGTTTGAGGGATGTGGAAGAAGATAAAAACTTGAAAAGAGGCTGGAACCTTTGTAGAAAGTGATTTTCTTTAAAAGGCAAAACTTTAAAAAATGTATTTACCAAACAAAATGAAACTATGTACTAAAAAGAAAATAATTTTTATTGTTTTTCTTGATATACCCTGCAAAATATGTTCTCAAAATCTTTGCTATTGAGGTCAGAAATGTCCTTGAGAGGCATTAGTAAATTTTTAAATTACTGTTTGTTGATGTGCTCTTCTCCCCGTTGGGCCATAGATTTTTTCAGGGCAGACCTTCCTCTGTTGCTCATCTTTATATCATAGGTGGCTAGGGCTAGTATGTGGAAGGGATGCCATAATACAGTCCTACAGACTGGGTGTTTTGAACAACCGAAACTTATCTTGCAGTTCTGGAGGCTAGAAGTCCAAACTGTTGGCAGGGTTGGTTCCTTCTCAGATGTGCTCCAGGCTTCTTTCCTTGATTTATGGGTGGCTGTCAACTCCAAGCGTCTCTTTACTATGTCTTCCCTCTCGGTTCTGAGTCCAAATTCCTCCTTTTTACAAGGACAGGTGTTATATTGGATTAGGGCCCACACTTTAATTTGATTACCTCTGTAAAGACCCCATCTCCAAATAAGGTCACATTCTGAGATGCTGGGGGTTAGAATTTTAACACATGAATGAGTCTTGGGGGGACACAATTCAACCTATAACACTGAGTCCTAGCACAATGCCTGGCACACATTGGGCACCCTAAAATGTTTATAAATACATGATAACTATTCTCATAGTCTGGCTGATGTCATTTCTGGGATTTCATTGGAAAGGGCCTTAATTTCAAGGGCAGCCCCTTTTAAGCAATTGAAGTGAGTTACTGAGTAATAAATTCTGGTAGAGGTTAACTATGTAAATAATATAGTTAAGTGCCTATAATTTATAGGTTTATGAATTCATTATATAATCTGAAAGTAGTGATAACTTCCTGTCTTACTCCATTCAGGCTGCTATTGAATATAACAAACATACCATAGACTGGGTGACTTATAAACAAAAGAAATTTATTTCTCACAGTTCTGAAGGCAGAAAGTCAGTACATTCATTTAGTGTCTGGTGAAGACTCGTTTCCTGGTTCATAGCACCTTCCTGCTGCATCCTCATGTGGTAGAAGGGGCTGGGGATCTCTCTGGGGCTTCTTTTATAGGGCACTAATTCCATTCATGAGGGCTCCACCCTCATGACCTAATTACCTCCTAAAGACCACACCTCTTAATACCATCACATTGGGGATTAGGCTTCAATATGTGAGTTTTAGGGGGACACAAACATTGTCTATAGCATTCCACTTTTTCCTTTTTGACTTACTTTTCCAGATGAATAATAATGAAAAAGATGGATGAATGTCTTTTGCATGTAAGCACACAGCTTGGTTTCATTAGTTCTTTGAATCAATATGGGTTCTTAGGTTATTCTGAATAGTTTATATTTAATTTTATATTTTGAAGGATAGGAAACTTTAGTAATTCTAGATGTTCATGGCACAAAGTAAGTGATCAGTAAATGTTTACTATTATTTCATGTTTTTGTGCCTTTGTAAGTGTTGATTTTCCAGACATCTTTTGTCAGTGAGTCTTCCTTTTCTGATCAACATAAAGTGGAGCATCTACTTTTTTTGTGTCGTCACTATTATACTGTGACATATGTCTAATACAGTAGAGGTACAGTATTAGAGATGTGTTTTCTTTTCATGACTGACTAGTGTTGCCTTTCAGACCATGTATTCCTTAAGGGCAGGAGTTTTCTTTTCCTTTTCCTTTTTTTTTTGTTTCCTCAAGGTTTACTATATCAGAGATGTTATATAAATATATGTATTTAATGAACTCATTTAACTTCTGAGCCTGTTTCCTCTTCTGTAAAACTTGAGTTATAGTATCTAATTTCTTAATCTTACAGTATATTGAAATCTTGCTGAGAGTTTTTTGGTTTTTTTGTTGTTGTTTGTTTTAGCATTATAACTCAACTGTGTACTCAATATGAATAGAAAATTTTATTTTTATTAGATAACTATTCCTTTTCTGATCAACATCAGTAAAGTTTTCTGTTGACGTTCTGGTTCCACCAAGATAGAGTTGCCCCATTCCATTTAGGTTTCCTGTCTATCAGAATGGCTAAAATAAAAAATAGTGCCCACACCAAGTGCTGGTGATGATGTGGAGAAACTGAATCACTCACATATTGCTGGTGGGACTGTAAAATAGCACAGCCACCTGGGAAAACAGCTCGGCAGTTTCTTATAAGACTAAACGTGATTACCATACAACCCAGCGTGTGCACCCTTAGACATCTATCCTGGACAATGACATTTACAGTCACATAAAATCTTGTACACAGTGTTCATAGTGGCTTCATTTGTAATAGCCCCAAACTGGAAACAACCCAGCTGTCCTTCAAGGAGTAACTGATTACACAAGCTGTGGTTCACCCACACCACAGAACACTGCTCAGTAATAAAAAGAAAGTGACTGTTGATACAGCAGCCTGGTGAATGTCCATGGAATTATGCTGAGCACAAAAAGCCAGTCCTAAAAGGTAACATAGGTGATTCCATTTACATATTATTCTTGAAATGACAAAATTATGGAAGTGCAAAACTGCTTTGTGGTTGCTAGTGATTCGGAATTGAGGTGGGGGAGGGGAGCTATGTTGGTGGCTTTTAAAAGGCAGTGTAAGATAGCCTAACGGTGATGAAGTTGTTCTCTGTCTTGGCAGTATCAGTATCAGCATTCTGGCTGTGATGTTGTCTTGTAGTTTTCAGAATGTTACCATTGGAGGAACTGAGTGAAGCATACAAGGGCTCTCTGTGTTATTTCTGACAACAGTATATGAACCAACTATTATCTCAAAATAAGTTTAAGTAATTTAAAAAGTTTGCTATTAAATATTTTAAGCAAACTGCTGTTACCAGGGCTCCTAGTATGGCAAAAGAAGCACACAGAAGCATCCTGTTATAGATAATTATTGGTTTTGTGCTTTGTGTTTTTTTTCTTTCCTTATGGCTTGATGAAATATTCTGTGAAGTTTTATAGTTTTGTAATTATTTCAAGGTTATTTTTTGAGTTTTCATTTGCGCTCTAGTCATTTTCCTTGTCTTTTATAACTTGGTCAGTTTGACTTCTTTTTCTTCTTGTAATTTGGCTTTAATTCAAAGAAGCTTAGCCAAGTTGCACATAGACCTTTAGTTGGGAAGATTTGAAATAAGACATTGCTTTTGCTATCATCAAAATTTTGTATATTTGTGACTTCAGCAAAGTAACATGTATAAAACCTCATTTTGATCAGTAACTATATCAATTGACCATTTTTATATTTTTCCTTTTCCTTTTGCAGAACCTGCCATATCTAAGAGTTCCAGTGGGTTTACAGCTATAACGTGGAGTTCCAGTGGAAGTGATCTGTCAGATGAAGATAAAACAAGTTTTAAATCACAGAGAGATAATGGGCATGGCTCTAGAGTAGGTAGGTTTTGTAACAGGAATATTTGATGTCCAGAAGATGGGGCCAGTGAAGGTAAATTGATCGTTTTGTAAGAATTTTAGTTTCTGTTATAGGTTGGGTTTTAATAATGGAAAAAACTTACACCCCTTTTCTAATATTAATACTTAGCATTTTTTTTTATATTACTGAGTCCCAGTCTCCCAGCCTTTTAGAAACATATTTTTCATAGTATTTCTCACAACTCTAAGAAATAGGTGTTACCAGTACTATTTTTACAGTTAACAACTTAGGCTTGAACATGTTAGAATTAGTTGGATTCTACTTTGGGTCTCTTTGATGACAAAGCCAGTTCTCTAAAGTACAGGTACACCTTGGAGATGCTGAGGGTTTGGTTCCAGACCACCATGATAAAGTGAATGTTGCAGTAAAACAAGTTACATGAATTTTTGGTTTCCCAATGCATATACAAGTTACATTTACATACTACTGTAATCTATTAAGTGTGCAATAATAGCATTATGTCTAAAAAAATGTACATACCCTAACTGAAAAACACTTTATTGCTGAAAAATGCTAACTATCTTGCCTTTATTCAGCAAGTTGTATATTTCTGCTTGCGGAGGATCTCGCTTCAGTGTAGATGGCCACTCACTGAAGGTTGGTGTTGGTGTGGGAATTTCTTAAAATAAGGCAATAATGAAGGCTGCTGTATCAGTTGACTCTTTCATAATCAGTTTCTCTGGAGCATGCAGTGGTGCTTGACAGCATTTTATCCACAAGAGAACTTCTTTCGAAATTGGAGTCAGTCCTCTCAGACATTGCTGCTACTTTATCGACTAAGTTTATGTCATATTCCAAACGCTTTGTTGCCGTTTCAACAGTCTTTGCAGCATCTTCACCAGGAGGAGATTCCATCTCAAGAAACCACTTTCTTTGCTCAGCCGTGAGAAGCAGCCCCTCACCTGCTAGAGATTTACCCTGAGGTTGGAGCAACTCAGTCCCATCTTCAGGCTCCACTTCTAATTCTAGTTCTCTTTCTGTTTCCACCACATCTGCGGTCCTTCCTCCACGAAGTCTTGAACCCCTCAAAGTCATCTGTGAGGGTCAGACTCCACTTCTTCCAAACTCCTGTTACTGTGGATGTTTTGACCTCTTCCCATGCATGAATCATGAATGGTCTCAATGGCATCTAGAAGGGTGAATCCTTTCCAGAAGGTTTTCAGTTGACTTTGCCCAGATCCATCAGATGAATCACTGTTGATGGCAGCTATAGCCTTGCAAAATGAACGTCTTAAGTAATAAGACTAGAAAGTTGAAATTATTTCCTTGATCCATGGGCTGCAGAGTGGATGTTGTGTTAGCGGCATGAAAACAACATTCATTCCGTTGTACAACATCTTCATCAGAGCTCTTGGGTGCCCAGGTGCATTGTCAATGAATATTAATATTTTGAGAGGAATCATTTTTTCTGAGGAGCAGGTCTCAACAGTGGGCCGAAAATATTCAGAAACTGTGTTGTAAACAGATGTGCTGTCATCCAGACTTTGTTGTTTGTTTATAGAGCACAGGCAGAGTAGATTTAGCAGAATTCTTAAGCACCCTAGGATTTTCAGAATGGTAAATGAGCATTGGCTCAACTTCAAGTCACCAGCTGTTTTAGCCCCTAACAGGACAGTCAGCCTGTCCCTTGTGGCTTTGAAGCCAGGCATTGACTTCTCCTCTTTAGCTATGAAAGTCCTAGATGGCATCTTCTTCCAGGAGAAGGCTGTTTCATCTGCTTTGAAAGTCTGTTGTGTAGTGTCACCACTGTCATGAAGTATCTTTGCTAGGCTCGGTCATCTGGATGACTTGTGCAGCTTGTATATCAGCACTCACTGCTTCACCTTGCACTTTTCTGTCATGGAGATGGCTTCTTTCCTTAAGCTTCATAGACTAACCTCTGCCAGCTTTAAACTTCTTCTGCAGCTTCCTCACCTGGCTCAGGCTTCATAGAATTGAGGAGAGTTCGGACCTTGCTCTGGATTAGTCTTTGACTTAAGGGAATGTTGATCTTCTCTCCACAGCATTAAACTTTCACCACATCAACAATAATGCTGGAGAAACTCTAGAAGAATACAAAAACAACTAATAGAAGTAGTTATTTGAGAATTGGGGTGGGGGTAAGAGTTGGGAGAAATGAGATGCTTATAGATAAGAGTAGGAATATACTTTCTGCCTTCTTTTAATGTATTTTTAAATTATTGAACAACATGGATCTTTTAAAACTACCGAGGAAAAATAGATTTAAAACACATTATAGGCATTTAAAATTAAAATTGTTTTTTTTTAGATGATCTACAGGTTATTGACTGGGAGATTGACAGTGACAGGGAAGATGCTTGTGAATGTGATGAATTCGAAGACTGTGAGAGTGTGGTGGAGATATCTGACTGTGCTTCTTGTACAAGCAGTCATTCTTTGACACCTGCAGAGACACTACCTGAACTTCCTAAGGTAAGAACAAATTGTTTCCAGCTTTCCATTCTGTTTATGGCATTTGTTAGTCACAGCCTTTGGTGTTTTGTTTGCAACTCCTTCCTCAGGGACTACCGTTTTTGACTCTTTTTTGATTCTTTTGTTCTTTACCTCCTTTTCTCTAAATAATATGCTTGTAAGGTGCTTTTTTTTTTTTTTAATATTTATTTGTTTCATTTTTGGCTGCATTGGGTCTCAGTTGTAGCTCACAGGATCTTTTGTTGCAGTGCATGGGCTCTTTGTTGCAGTGTGCAGGCTCTCTAGTTGAGGGGTATGGGCTCCACAGTGTGTATGGGCTCTGTAGTTGTGGCATGCGGGCTTAGTTGCCCCGTGGTATGTGGGATATTAGTTCCTTGACTAGGGATAGAACCTGTGTCCCCTGCATTGGAAGGTGGATTCTTAACCACTGGACTACCAGGGAAGTCCCTGTAATGTGCTTTTTTTTTTTTTTTAAGAACTTTTATTGAGATACAGTTAACAGACAATAAACTGCATATATTTAGAGTGAACAATTTGGTATCCCAATCTCCCGATTCATTCCCCACCAACCCTCCCTGCTTTCCCCACTTGGTGTCCATATGTTTGTTCTCTACATCTGTGTTGTAATGTGCTTTTAAACATGGATAAATACTGAGTTCTCTTTTCCTCACCCACTCTCACCTCTGCTACACATGGGACTTTCTCATTCCTGCATTCCCCCAGGACAGATGTCTCATGGTCTGGTTAGGTTAGATTCAGCATGATGCAATTCTGAATAATATTCATATGACAACTATTAATTGTGATTTTTCTTCACAGCTTTTTGTTTTTGTTGGAGTTAATCATTTGAGTTTTTGTTTGCCTAGTTTTACTTATGATGAATAAAACTCTAATTTTTCACCATTGTTTAGTTCTCCCATTAAGATTTTTCAGACATAGCAGGCATTCTATTAGTTGTAAAAAAATTTTTTTTAAATATTTTATTGAAGTGTAGTTGATTTACAATGTTGTGTTCATTTCTGCTGTATAGCAGTGATTCAGTTACATATATTCTTTTTCATATTCTTTTCCATTATGGTTTATCACAGGATATTGAATATAGGTCCCTGTGCTATACAGTAGGACCTTGTTGTTTATACATTCTATATATAGTAGCTTGCATCTGCTAACCCCAAACTCCCAATCCTTCCCTCCCCATCCCTATCCCCCCTGGCAACCACAAGTCTGTTCTCTGTGTCTGTGAGTCTGTTTCTGTTTTGTAGACAAGTTCATTTGGTCACATTTCAGATTCCACGTATAAGTGTTATTGTATGGTATTTCTTCTGACTTATTTCACTTAGTATGATGATCTCTGGGTCCATCCATGTTGCTGCAAATGCCATTATTTCATTCTTTTTTATGGCTGAGTAGTATTGTTGTAGTTATATACCACATCTTCTTTATCCATTCAGCATTGTTAGTTTTGTTTTTATGAAGAACTATATCCCACAGCCTCCTAGCCACTCTGATTTCAGCTGAGTGCCCTCTTTGCTTTGTGAATGTTGCCACCCTCAAGTTGCCCTTCACCATCTTTTGGGAAATTCCCTTCACTTTGCTTCTGCATGGAGCAACTGTATCCTGGATTCCATGTCTTCCTCTTTCTTGGTTTTTATTCTCATTTTGATTGAGCACATCTTCCAGTAGCTTCCAAGAAAGGATTTATGGAAGATAATTTTTTGAGACTTGTCATGTCAGAAGATGCATTCATCACACTTTGATGTGTGATTGAAAATTTAAATAGAATTTTAGATTGGAAGTAATTTTTCCTTAGAATTTTGAAGGAATTGCTTCTTTGTCTTCTAGTTCCAGAGTTGCTATCAAGAAGCCTGAAGCTATTCTCACTCTTAAGATTTCTCTTTTCCCTTATTTTAAACTCTTTGATTGTGATATGCCAAAGTGTGGTTTTCTGCTTGGAGTTTGTCAAGCTTCTTGGATCTGTGGTTTGTCTGGGATCCCCAAGCTCACTTCTGAATTTGGTAATTTGCTAGGAAAACACTCAGAACTTAGCATACAGTCTACTCATACCTATGAATTATTACAATGAAAAGATACAGAAGTAAAATCAGCACTGTTCCAAGAGTCCTTTTCCAGTGGAGTCACACAGGGTATGCTTAATTACTCCAGCAGTACATTTTGACAATATATGTGCAGTGTTGTCTGCCAGGGGGGCTCATCAGTGACTCAGTATCCAGGGTTTTTTTTATTGCTGGTGCTCTCTGCCTAGCATGTGCCAGAATTTCAGATTTCAGGAAGGAAAACATGTATTCACCATAAGCCATATTGTTTGCACAGTTTAGACACAGGGAGACACTCTTATCATTTAGGGAATGGTGAGAATCATCCTGAAATCTAAGTTCCCAGAGGTAGGCAGGGACCAACATTGCCAGCAGGGCTTTCTAAGGATACCTGCCTCAGGTCTGCTAAGTTAACTCTCTTCTTCACATGTGGGTTGAAAGTTTTCATCATGATTGGAGAGTTTTTTGCCTTTATGCAACACTTTTTTTCTGACAACCTTTTCCTTTCCTTCTGTGACTCTAACTATATGTAAATTAATTAGGCTGCTTGATGTTGCATCATGGATTATTGATGCTATGTTCCTTTTTGCCCCTCTCTGTTTCATTTTGAGTGGTTTCTATTTGCTGTATCTTCAAGTTTAATAATCTTTTCTCTTGTATTGTCTAATCTGCTCTTAATACTATCCAGTGTATTTGTCATCTCTAAAAGTTTAGTATGAGTCATTTTATACTGTCCATGTCTCTCCTTAACGTGATCATACATTCATCTATGTTTTGAACATAAAGAGTGTATTTATATTAGTTGTTTTAATGGCTTTTTCTGTAAATCTATCATCTGTTTCATTTCTGTGTCTATTTCTATTGATTGATATTTCTTTTCATTAGAGGTTGTATTTTCGTGCTTCTGTACATGCCTGGAAATTTTTGAGTGGATACCAAATATTTTGAATTTTATGCTGTTGCATGCTGGATTTAAAAAAAAAATTCCTTAAATATTTTGGGGCTTTGTTCTGTGGTGCAGTTACCTGGAAACAATTTCATCCTTTTAGGTGTTGCTTTATGATTTATTAGGTGGGTCTGGGGAAGTACTCAGTCTTATGTCCCACTACTAAAGCAAGACCTTCCTGAGTATTTTATGTAATGTTCTGAATTATGGGTTTTCCAGTCAGGTTAGCAGGAACAGCTACTGTTTCCTGACCCTGTGTGAGCACTGAGCACTGTTCTTCTAATACTTCCAAATGGTTCTTTCCCTGATCTAGTGTAGTTTCTTTATGTGCACATGCTGATCAGTACTCTCCTGAATACCTGAGGGGGATGGTTGGGGTTCTCTGTGCGGCTCTGGCTTTTCTGGTATTCTGTCCTATGAACTCTAGCTACTTTTGTCTCCATGGATTCTCAGCTCTGTCTGTTGAACTCAAGGAGCCCACCAGGTTCCACCTCAGTTCCCCCTCTCTACTGTGTGGTTTGGAAATTCTCTCAAGAAAGTAAGCTGGAGCAATTGTAGAGCTCAATTCTTTGTTTCCCAACTTTTAGGGGTTAGTGTTCTTCTTGCCTGATGTCCTGTGTCTTGAAAAACCATTGTTTGAAGTATTTTGTCTCATTTCTTTTCTTTTTGGTTGTTTCAGGCAGGAGGATAAATCCACTCCCTGTTATTCCATCATGGGCATCTACCTGGTCTTTCCAGGCAGTCCAGCACCTGACGATGGAAAGATGCTCATCGTCATTAGTAATTAGGCAGATGCATAATGAGATTTTACTCTATACCCGTTAGCATGGCTGTTACCCATACATGGGGGAAAAAATGTTGAGGATGTGGAGAAATTGGAACCCTTGTACATTACTGGTGGGAATATAAAATGATACAGCCACTGTGGAAAACAGTTTGGTGGTTTCTCAAAAGTTAAAAATAGAATTACCATATGACCTAGTAATTTTGCTTCTGGACATACACCCAGAAGAATTGAAAGCAGGGACTCAATATTTGTACACTGATATTCATAGAGGCATTATTTGCAATGGCCAAATGGTGGAAACAACCCAGGTATCCTCCAACAGATGAGTGAATAAACAGTGTGTGTGTGTATTGTCTACTAAAAAAAAAATACAGCATAAAAGTTGAGAGTTATGTTTTATTTGGCAGGAATTTTTAGGACTTCAGGCCCAGGAGGCAGCATCTCAAGTAACCCTGAGAGAACTGCTGTGAGGAGGCACGGGGCGGAGCCAGGATATATAGGTGTTTTGAAACAAAGGGCAGGTAGTCTGAACATCAAAAGATTATTGTTAATAAAAGAAAACCAGGTATCTCAGGTTAAGGAATTTAATGCTTTTCTGTGTATGGGAAGATGCAAGAGTCTGGGCTCACTGAAATCGTTCCTTTGATATGCACCTCAGCTACCTGGGGCCAGTATCCTGTTTTCACATTCTGAGTTTGCTCAGGGCTTATGTAGGGAGTGTCTGCAGTCTGATGGCTGCTAGATGACAGTATTCTTTTCCTTCCTTAGTTCCCTCAGGGCTCACCAGCTCTCTGTAGGCTGGTGGCTGCAGTCACTGATGACTGTGACATCCTTTGTTTACTGATATGGCAGGAAATATTCCATTTCTCAGTATCTGTGTGTGTATGTATATGTGTGTTTTTGCATATATATATATGTACATGTACATACAAATGTATGTTACTGAACCAAACTTGGGTCTGCTTGCCCGTGCGTAGTAAAGCCAATCTGTTGACACTGGGTTGTAGTGAGGGAACGTACAGCGCTTATTGCATGGCGCCCCAACATGGGGTGAGGAGCTTAGATGGGTCATGTTCAAAACAGCCGAACTCCCCAGTGGATTTCAGGGAACAGTTTTTTTTTGTTTGTTTGTTTGTTTTTGTTTTTGTTTTTTTTTTTTTTTCAGGGAACAGTTTTTAAAGACAGGGTGAGCGTTAGGGTTGCAGGGTGCCTGATCAGCTTGTGGACATTTTTCTGATTGGTTGGTGGTGAAGTAATCAGGAGTCAGCATCATCAACTTTCTGGTTCCATCCGGTCTGGGCCTTTGTGCTTGTGGTCAGCATGCAGCTAACAGTCCACCTGGTGGGGGTTTCAGTGTCAGAGAAACAACTCAAGGATATGGCTCAGGGTATTATCTATAGCCCTTATGGAAGAACTAAAGGTACTTGACTTTGTTTAATGGCTAAACTATTATTATTTTATCTTGCTTGACTGTTTTCCTTTGTTTCTCCATTTTCTCACTTCTCTAATTAAATTTGTTCTTCAGAACTTGGGCAAGTCCTAGGAGGCTAAAGCTTTCCTACAATCAAGAGGCAGGGTACATGGCAGGGTCCTGCTCCGTTTCATATACAGTGGGTCATTATTCAGCATTTGAAAGAAATGAAATTGTGATACATGGTAAAATGTGGATGAAACTTGAAAACATTATGCTATGTAAATTTTTTTTCTTGGCTTTTTTTGGGAGAAATATTCTGTCAGTTAAGGATATATTTATCATTTGAAAGCTGCTGTAAATAAACCACTTCTGTTAGGAGGACTGTAATGCTACATGGTAGAGATGCCAGGTGGTTGACTGGGTTCACTAACTCAGCTAACTGAGAAACTCTTGTACATAGGTTTTGTAGTGCTTGCAATTCAAATTCATACCTTGTTAAAATTACAAATTGCAGTATGACACAGACTTTTCAGGGTAGCTTTTGAATAATAAAGTGAAGTTATAAGAAGTGTGTGGCAAGCCTCCCTAGTTCTCCAAAATGTAAACAGTGTGTCTCTGCATCATGGGATTAATGGAGAAGTTTATTTTCTTCTTTGCTATATTTTTTCATAATTAAAAAAAAGAACAAAAACAAATGAGGACACAACAGTCTTTGGCTTTTCCCTCAAGGAAGAAAAAGAATCAGATCGTGTATTGAACACATGTTGGGCCTTACGTTTGTACTGATGCTTTGTGTAGGTGTATCAGTCCCTTTGAATTGCTGTAACAAAAATACCATAGCCTGGGTGACTTAACAGAAAGTGATTTCTGACAGTTTTGGAGGCTGGGAAGTTCCACCATCTAGGAGCCAACACATCTGGTGTCTGTTGAGGGCCCGCTTCTTGGTTCCTAGATAGCTGTCTTCTCACTGTGTCCTCACGTGATGGAGGGGTCTCCCTGGGGCCTTTTAATAATGACATTAATCCGGTTCATGACGGCCACACCTAAAGGCTTCACTCCCAGATACCATCACATTGGGGATTTAGTTTCAGCATATGAAATTTGGGGGGGATTAGGTTTCAGCATGCAGTTTATAGCAGTACATTTTCCATTTGAGCCTTAAAGCAGTCTTGTGAAGTCAGTGCTGTTATGCCCAGTTTTCAGAAAGGAAACTGTTAGAAAGTTATGTGACTGTGACCAAGTTACTTAAATAGTAAACAAGGCAGCCGTGAAACCTTGCAACAAAAGTATTCAGGTGTTGTTTGAATGCCTCAGAATCTATATCGATTGCTTTCTTATACTGGAAGAAGCATGCACATGGGCAGAACTTTGAAAGATTCGGTCATAGAAAAGAGAAGACCTTGGCTTATTTTGTAGTTAAAAAATTTATGACTTCTCTGTGTAGTTTCTCATCAAGTACACTTGTTTTTATTAATAGTCATGTATGTTAAAATATGACATACTATGTTGTCATTGAAAACACTTCAAAAAATGGATTTCTCCAAGCTGGCATTGGGAGGCATTCCTATGATGTGGGAATTGTGGTCTCCCTAATCATAGCTGTGTTTCTCTATGGCCTTAAGTCCTGCCCCCTTTTCTTCCTTTCTCTTCCTCGTATAGGAACAAAGACTCAATTATTTTCCTTATTTTCTTCAAGCTGCTGTTAAATCTTTTTCTAACCCCCTTGCTGTCTTGAATTCCATCTGCATTTCCAGCTGCCTGGTGACATCTTCTTGTGGCTGTCCTAAAGTTACTGCACGTCTAAAAGTCCCAAGTCCTGTCCCTCTTCCTTCTAACCCAGGCTCATCCTTCCATGTGTCTTCGGTCCTAGTTCAAGGTTTTTCTTTTTCACTACCTGAATCTATTCATTATTAGGTCATGCAGATTTGGCCTCAAAACCACAGCACCCCTACCACTTATGCCCTAAGTTGGGCCCTTTCACCTGTTGTCAGTTTTGTTTCAGTTGCTTCATAACTGATTTCTTAGTTTATGTCTTCTTATTACATTCATCTTAATAAACATTATGATCTTATCATTCACTTAGTGAAACAATTTCAGTGGTTCTCCATTGCCTGAAAGTCAAGGTCCATGTAACTTGACCTTCACAGTTTAGTGTCAGGTCCTTAAAATGAGTGAGGTGGAGTATATACTGTATGATTCTATTTATATACAATTCTAAAAAATGCAGATGATTCTGTAGTGAGAAAGCAGGTGAGTGATTTATTGGGAATGAGAGGGGAGGATGTGGATGGATTACAGTGGGACATGAGGAAAGTTCTGGGGTGATGGAAGGAAATGTTTATCTTGATTGTGGTAATAGTTTCACAGGAGTGTACACATGTCAAAGCTGGTTGAATTGAATAAATATGTGTGCTTTGGTGTGCTTAAGTTATATACTTCAATAAAATTGATAAAACATTTTTTAAAGTATAAGAAAGATGTAGGTCTATGTGCTTATGAAATAATATTCAAAATACTTTGTTAAATGACAGAAACAGGATATAGAATAATTGTGTAGAAAAATAGAAAGGATGTGTATTTATATATCCAGACCATCCCTGGACTGAGGAAACTTTTTTCTTGTATGCTGTTTTGAATTTTGAACCATGTACATATGTTTCCTGCATTAAAAAAATTTTGAAAGGACAGTTTACACTTCTATCCAGAATATAGTGGGAACTTCTACAGAACAGTAAAGAAAAGTAGCCCAATTGAAAATCAGGTGAAGTAGCCATGGCGGCTCGTGTCCTTTGCGTGTGTGTCCGCTGATTGCCCGTGGCCTTTGCGCCGCTGCTCAGGCTCCCCGCGCTGGCTGCGGCCCGGCCGCTCAGCACCACCCTGTTCCCTGCGGGGGCCCAGACGAGACCTGGGGCTCTGCAGCCGGCCTCGGTGCTCGCGCAGGTTCCAGGTGGAGTTACACAACTGTGCCGCCAGTATAGTGATGCACCCCCTTTGACATTAGAGGGAATCAAGGACTGTGTTCTTTACGTCTTGAAACTCTGTGACAAGATTGACCCAGAAAAGCTCTCAGTAAATTCCCATTTTATGAAAGACCTGGGCTTAGACAGTTTGGACCAAGTGGAGATTATCATGGCCATGGAAGACGAATTTGGGTTTGAAATTCCTGATACAGATGCACAGAAGTTGATGTGCCCACAGGAAATTGTAGATTACATTGCAGACAAGAAGGATGTATATGAGTAAAATATCGGACCCCTTTTCTTCACTGAGGACTCAGAAGATGCTGGTGAGTGTCCGGACGTGAGACCGCATTTCTGCATCATTGCTGACTTTGACAGAGTAATTCTGTTTAGATTTGTATTTAAATTGTCTTAAGTGGTTTTCCCTTTGAAAGTAAATCTATAAAACCAAAAAAAAAAAAAAAGAAAATCAGGTGAAGAATAGGAAAGGGAAACCTGAATGACTGATGAGCATGTGAAAAGATGCTCAGTCTTACTAGTTGTATGAGAAGTGCAAATTAAAAATGAGATATTACATTTTCATCAGATTACCAAAAAAAAAGTCTGACAGTGCCTGTGTCAGGAGCGTGGATCAATAGGAATAGTTGCTGTTGGGAATGTAAACTGGTACAGCCATCTTGTAATATGGTAAGTTTTAGTAAAGCTGAAGATGTTCATATTCTGTCACCCCACAATTTTGCTCTTAGATAAATATCCTTGATTTTTTTCAAAATGTGTTTTATGACCCATCAGTGGGTACTATACTTAATTCAATAACTTTAAAAAATATAGTGGAATAAAATAGACAACATTAGAATGTATAACAGTGAGAATATTTTTTGTGAAACTTTAGATTCAGATTTATTAGTATTCAGATTTATTAGCCATTGACTGAATATGCCAGAGTGTGACACAGTCAAATAGAATTGCTTGAGGGGTGACTTTGAATTGAAAACATACCATCAGCCAAGCTAAAATTTCCTAGAGCTGCACTGCAGTCAGACTCTTCTACCCAGTCCTCTTTCCTTCTCCTCCTTTCATAGTTGTCAGACCTGCATTGTGGTCTTAAAGCTCTCCTTGACTCCTGCTTTCTTCCCTTTTGCAGTGTTTCCCCCAATAAATCTCTTCTGGGGCTGATACTGTCTTGGCATCTACCTCTCAGGAGACTTTAACTCATATACCTGCATACCCTCTGCCCAGTATCTTGCAGTCACATCAGCACTTTTTTCCTAATACTTCCCTAATACTAATACCTAAAGCCATTCTCTTCTGTTCATTCAATATTTCAGGGAGGTTGAAAGAAGTAAAATATATGATGTGCAGTTTTTGTAGACTTGCCTCTACTTAAAGTTTGTTTGTCTTTGAATTTCCATAGCAGCATGCCCTGAGAACATCTGGGGGTGAAGTGGGCCAGTGAGTCTGGGAAGGGATGGCAGCCAATCAAGGCATCAATATCAGCAAGTTACCATTGTGGGCACCTGGACCTTAGTACTGCTGGGAACCTCTGCAAGCATCAGAATTATCCCACCAGAGGGGCAGGGAAGCTGGAGTACTTATGCACAGATCCCTTCATTCGCTGGCTGAGGGCTGCACCATGGTGGAGTTGGGAGATAGGAGTATTTCCTAGTTTTTACAGACCACTGTACAGGTGGGAAAAATGAGTTCCACCAGCCAGATGAAGCCCTGCTGCAAAGAAACAGGGGTGCTGGAAGTTGGAAATAGGGCCAGCATCACTGAAGACATAGGGGAGGAGTAGGGCATTGACTGGATTAGCTACAGCGTTAAAATGAGCCATGCACATTGACTAACATGGAGAGGGAAGAGTTATACCATAATTAGGAATTTTATAACTGTTAGCTCTTCAGAAACAAAACCTCCCTTATATAACTCATGAGGCTGTTACTCGCCTCTCATGCATGCTTGTAGAAATGGAATATATGGGCGGGGTGGGGGGATACTTACTCTACAGAAGAACTGTATTTTAACTCAGTGGGAAGCCTTGATTGTAATTCAGGTCTGTTTTGAATCCCTTTCCGAGGGTGGAGTGAGGGATATTTTTGAACTAGGAAGCATATGCCTGTAAGCTTGATTTCAGCAGTTCTCTGGAATAGAGTTCTGCTATTCCTTGTGTAAAGGCTACTGAACTCCTAACAGCAGCAGCTAATATCCCCAGTACTTCTGATGTGGGGCTCTTTTCTAAGTGCTTTGCTATGTGCATTAGCTTATTTACACCTCACAATAACTCTGTGAGGTGGGAGCTGTTATCATTCCTATTTTCCAGATGAGGATTCTAAAGCACAGAGATTAATTTTCCTGTGGTTATAAGTGACTGAAGTTGGATTTTAACTCAGGCACTCTGGCTTCTGAGCTGTGGTCCTGGCCATTTGGTTATAGTGTCAATAATAGTAACAGCAATGATAACATTAGTAACAGTACAATAACTCTAAGTTATTACTACATGTGATGCACTTTGGGAAGTGCTGAACATGTTATGTAGATGTTGTTATTAGCCCCATCTTATAGATGAGGGAATTGAGACATAGCTAGTAAATAGCAGAATGAGGTTTGAACTCATGTAGTCTGATACCAGATTCTCTTGATTACTTCTGTTGTTTTCCTTGCAGTACAGCATAATAATATACCTTGGAGGAAAAGCATTAGGGAAATCAGAGACCATAACTTCTGTTTGTAATGTTGCCTTTTAGGACATTTGGCAAATGTGGTTGATTATTGATGTGACTTCCTGTTGTTCACTATTGCTGTCTGGGTTTTCAGCTAACCATTCCTATAGAGGGCAGCAGAGATGCAGCTGTGAGTTTTCTGTGTACCCTACATTTTTCAGGAAGTGTGAAGACTATTGGATTTAGGTGAGCTTTGTTATGTAATTCTCTTGTACTTTTTGTAGTGACTCCTGTGCAAATACAGGCTTGTAGACTTAATAAATATCAGATAACACGAGTGAGGTTTGGGCTTTTGGTTTTTTTTGTTTTTGTTTTTGTTTTGTTTTGCATATGCTTTTTTTTTTTAAAGAACTTTTATTGAGGTATAATTGACATGCAATAAACTGCATGTATTTAAAGTGTACAATTTGATATTTTTTTCTTATTAGTAATGTTTATATGGCACTTTCAGTCTCCCAATTCATCCCGCCCCAACCCCCTCCCCTGCTTTCCCCACTTGGTGTCCATATGTTTGTTCTCTACATCTGTATGGGCTTTTGTTGAAGGTGTGCAACAGAAGCTGGGTGGCACAAGCAAGATCTGAAAGTAGTAGTTTTAAAAAGAAAGCAAATATGATTTTTAAATTTGAAATATGGATTTATTGTTATAAAACAGATGTTTTCTTTGTACTCTTAACAGTGAGGGCAGAACAGATGATGCAGTATCTCACAAAATATGGAATATGTAAACTTTTTAACAAAATTAGATTAAGCAAAATTTTATATTCTTACATGGGAGGATATTTAGAAAGTGATCTGGCAAACTTCTAAAGTATTTATAAATTTAAAGAGCATATTTGTAATTATTTATTTGTTTATATTTATATGAAAATTTGAAAGTAATACATTTAATTTCATTTTAATCAGTTTTAATGATGAATTAGAATAAAATGATGTGACTAAGTATGTACTAGTTGTTAATATCTGAGAACTGTCCAATGTATACAACATGTATAGACTTGAAGGAATTTAATTATGATGATCAAAAACACACATTTTAGAAACCATCTCTAAAATATACTTATGTTTATATAAAAATGACAATTTAATGTTTGTAAAGGGAAATATATGGAGTTTTTAGTCATGATTTTGTTTGTTTATATTTTAAAGATTTCATTATAGAAACATTATACTTAAGGAACAAATCATACTCCAGTAAATTCTCATAGTAAAAAAGGAAGACTCTTAGGAATTGTATTGAGGAGTAGGTGTTTTTGTTGTTGTTATTTTATGTTATAAGTCTGTGTGCATATATGTAAGGTCTATCTGTTCATGATCTGATAATGTAGTATATTTTGGCTTTTATTCTCTTTAAGAAAGTGAGTATGCCAGTATCATTTGTACCATCTGTTTCAGAACTTAACATCCTTATTTTTCCACACCTCCCTTCTTAATTGGTTAAATTTTACCTTATGACATACCAGGGCAGGGACTTTGTCATTTTTTTTTAGTATAAATCTTCCTCCTCTTTCACTGTCACCCTGTCATCCCATTTCCCTTCATTTTCCTGTCCTCTTTTTCCTTTCATTTCCCAAATTCATCTGTTTTCTGGTATAAGAAGGAGTAGAATAGAAAAAGGACTGCTATAGGAATTACCATTACACCTATATAAATTAAAAAGTAATGATATGGGTCATCATAGTGTGACTTTTATAGTCCTCTAGTTTTCTAATTAAAAAAAATCCTTAGGGCACCCATGATCCAACCAGGGTGCTACTGCTGACTCACGTGCAGGGGGAGGAGCCACTATTGTACCCTCTCTCTCCCCACACACCAGCGCCTGTAGATGAACAGTAAAGGAAGCTCCGCCTTCACAGAGTAATACAAAAAGCCCCCTGAGGGCTGGCCTTCAAGCACCTTACCCTGGGCACCAGTGAAAAAACCACACTAAAGCTAGATTTCCTACACCTGTGGCTGCCGGCATCCCCATGCGTTTGGTGGATCCAAGCAGGGCTCTACTGCTGACTCACACGCTGGGGGTGGAGCCACTATCATATCCTCTCTCTCCCCGCATGCCGGCACCTGCAGATGAATAATAAAGGAAGTCCTCACTGAGGCAGACCCAAGAGCTCCAAGGCAGCCTCAGAACCAGACTCCTGTGGTTGGGCCACACACAGAGGTTGGGACAAAAACAAAGCTGAATGCCAGGGACAGGGGGACTAAGGAAGACACTCTAAAATCTTTCCATCAGCTGTACAAGCTGCAGACTAAATCCCTGTGATCAGCAAGGTAGTCCCTGTGTCTTTGGAATATCTGAGTAGACAGTGAATGTTCCCACAAATGAAAAAGGTCTAGCTCTGACAGCTGTGGACTTTGGGAACAAGCAGATGCAGGAATTGGGCCAAATCAGAGCCTAAGTGGACCCCATAGGACCCACAGCAGGTCCAGAGTCCAACCCAGAGGCAGAGGAGAGCCTCCTGGGGAGGCGAAGGAGGCCTGTGGCTCAAGGCGTGTACAAGGGACACTTACAGCTGAGACCCCAGGGAAGCAGAATTATTATTATTAATTCTGTTGTTTTGATACTTTGTGTTGTTGGTTCTGGCCTTTTTTTTTTTTTATGATTTTAGTCTTATGGGATCTTTGTGTTTTATAATGTATTTTTTATACTATTTTTTACTTTTATTTTTACTATTATACTTTTTATATATTTCAATCCCCAGTTGTGCTGAGTTCTTTCCCCCATCTTTGTTGTCTTCTTTATCTTTAATACATTTCTTTTCTTTTTTTTTCTTTTTATATTTCCATTTATGCTATGCTCTTCTGTTGCTCTGTGTTTTATCCCATTTTATTTTATTTTATTTTATCTTATATTTTTAATCATTTAATTGTATGCTCTCTTTCCTTGCATTATTCTTTAGTCAACACACTGCTTTAGTTTTTGATTTTAGGTTTTATCTTTATCTTAGTTCTAATTCTGGTTGTTTGATTTTGCTTTGGGGATCTTCAGTCTATATGGTTGCTCTCTTGCTCTTTGTTGTATTTGGTCCTTGTTTCTATTTGGTCCCTGTTATATTTGGTCCTTGTTGTGACAATTCCTCTGGGGTTTTGTTATTATTTTTTTTCTTTTTCTTTTCCTTTTTAAACTTTTTTATATATTTCCATTTCTACATTGCTCTTCTGTTGCTCTGTCTTCTTCCCTTCTCTCTCCCTTTTTTTCTTTGTTTAATCATTCTTGTCTGTTTTGTTTCTTTGCATCATTCTTCAGTTGACACTGTTTTGGTTTTGTTTTCTTTGGTTTTGAGTTTTTGCTGGTGTTCCTTTTGTCTGATTTCGTTCTGGGGTTCTTTTGTCTGGTTGTGCTAGTGCTTTAGTCTGATTAAACTTTTTACCATTAGTCTGGAGCTTGGTTAGTCTTTTTTAATCCCCTTTATTGCTGGGACAAGTGACCTGCAAGGTCTTGACTCCTCAACCAGAAGTTGGGCCTGAGGTTGTGGATAGGGAGCACTGAGTCCAGGACACAGGACCACTAGAGATTCCCTAGCCACAGGGATTATTAATCACAGAGAGCTCTCACAGAGGCCTATGTCAGAGTCCAAGACCTGGTTTCGCTTGACTGCCTGAAACTGCCAATGCTGGATACTTCACACCAAACTACAAACAAGACTGGAACACAAACTCACACATCAGCACACAGACTACCTAAAGTCATACTAAGCTCATAGATACCCCAAAACACACCACCTGACATGGCCCTGCTCATCAGAGGGAAAAGACTCAGATCCACCCACCAGAACGCAGGCACCAGTCCCTTCCATCAGGAAGCCTGCTCAAGACACTGGACCAACTCCACCACAAGGGGCAGAGAACAGAAGCAACTGGAATTACGACTAGGCAGCCTAGGGAAAGGAGATCTCAAATACTGTAAATTAGGTAAAATGAGAAGACAGAGAAATATCTTTCAGGCAGAGGAGCAAGATGAAAACCCACAAGACCAGATAAATGAAGAAGAAATAGGCAAATTGCCTGCAGAAGAATTCAGAGTAATGATAGTAAAGATGATCCAAAATCTCAAAAACAAAGCAGAGAAAATACAAGAAACATTTAACAAGGACGTAGAAGAACTAACGAGCAAACAAACAGTAATGAAGAACACAAGAATTGAAATTAAAAATACTCTAGCGGAATCAACAGCAGAATAACTGAGGCAGAAGAATGAGTAAGTGAGCTGGAAGATAGAATGGTGGAAATAACTGCCACAGAGCAGGAAAAAGAAAAAATAATAAAAAGAATGGAGGATAGTCTCAGAGACCTTGGGGACAACACTAAGCGCACCAACATTTGAATCAAAGTCATCCAGGAAGAAGAAGACAAGAAGGTGTCTGAGAAAATATTTGAAGAGGTTATAGTAGAAAACTTCCCCAACATGGGAAAGGAAGTAGTCACATCAAGTCCAAGAAGCACAGAGAGTCCCATACAGAATAAACTGAAGGAGAAACACACTGAGGCACATATTAATCAAACTAACAAATTAAACACAAATTAAAAATATTAAAAGCAGCAAGAGAAAAGCAACAAATAACATTTAAGGGAAACCCAATAAGAATAACAGCTGATCTGTCTGCAGAAACTCTGCAGGCCAGAAGTGAGTGGTAGGATATATTTAAAGGCTTGAAAGAGAAAAACCTACAGCCAAGAGTAATCTGCTCAGCAAGAATCTCACTCAAGTTTGACAGAGAAATCAAAAGCTTTACAGACAAGCAAAAGTTAAGAGAATTCAGCACCACCAAACCAGCTTTACAACAAATGGTAAAGAACTTCTCTAGGCAGGAAACATAAGAAAAGGAAAAGACCTACAAAAACAATCCCAAAACAATTAAGAGAACAGTAATAGGAACATACATGTCAATAATCACCTTAAATGTAAATGGATTAAATGCTCCAAACAAAAGACATAGACTGGCTGAATGGATACAAAAACAAGACCCTTCTATATGCTGTCTGCTAGGGACCCACTTCAGATTTAGGGACACATACAGACTGAAAGTGAGGGGATGGAAAAAGATATTCCATGCAAATAGAAGTCTAAAGAAAGCTGGAGTAGCAATACTCATATCAGACAAATTAGACTTTAAAATAACGACTATTACAAGAGACAAGGAAGGACACTACATAATGATCAAGGGATCCATCCAAGAAGAACATATAATAATTCTAAAAATCTATGCACCCAGTGTAGTAGCACCGCAGTACATAAGGCAAGTGCTAACAGCCATGAAAAGAGAAATCGACAGTAACATAATAATAGTAGGAGACTTTAACACCCCACTTACACCAATGGACAGATCATCCAAACAGAAAATAAATAAGGAAACACAAGCTTTAAATGACACATTACACCAGATGGACTTAATTGATATTTATAGGACATTCCATCCAAAAAGGACAGAATACACTTTCTTCTCAAGTGCACATGGAACATTCTCCAGAATAGATCACATCTTGGGTCACAAATTAAGCCTTGGTAAACTTAAGAAAATTGAAATCATATCAAGCATCTTTTCTGACTGCAACACCATGAGACTAGATATCAATTATAGGAAAGAAAACTGTAAAAAATAAAAACACATGGAAGCTAAACAATATGCTAATAAACAACCAAGAGATCACTGAAGAAATCAAAGTTGTCAAAAAATACCTAGAGGGCTTCCTAGGTGGCGCAGTGATTAAGAATCCACCTGCCAATGCAGGGGACATGGGTTCGATCCCTGCTCCAGGAAGATCCCACATGCCGTGGAGCAACTAAGCCCATGCACCACAACTGTTGAGCCTGTGCTTTAGAGCCTGTGAGCCACAACTATTGAGCCTGTGTGCTACAACTACTGGAGCCCATGTGCCTAGAGCCCGTGCTCTGCAACAAGAGAAGCCACGGCAATGAGGAGCCTGCGCACCACAACAAGGAGTAGTCCTCACTTACTACAAATAAAGAAAGCCCACGCACAGCAAAAAAGACCCAACACAGCCAATTAAAGAAAGAAAGAAGGCAGGAAGGAAGGAAGGAAGGCAGGGAGGGAGGCAGGAAGGCAGGAAGGAAGGCAGGCAGGAAGGAAGGAAGGCAGGGAGGGAGGGAGGGAGGCAGGAAGGCAGGAAGGAAGGCAGGCAGGAAGGAAGGCAGGAAGGAAGGAAGGCAGGAAGGAAGGAAGGAAACAAATGACAATGAAAGCACAATGACCTGAAATCTGTGGGATGCAGAAAAGCAGTTTTAAGAGGGAAGTTTACAGCAATACAATCCTATCTCCAGAGATGAGAAAAATATCAAATAAACAACCTAACCTTACACCTAAAACAATTAGAGAAAGAAGAACCAAAAAACCCAGAGTTAGCAGAAGGAAAGAAATCATAAAGATCAGATCAGAAATAAATGAAAAAGAAAGGAAGGAAAGAATAGCAAAGATCAATAAAACTAAAAGCTGGTTCTTTGAGCAGATAAACAAAATTGATAAACCATTAGCCAGACTCATCAGGAAAATAAGGGAGAAGATGCAAATCAACAGAATTAGAAATGGAAAAGAAGTAACAGCAGACACCACAGAGATACAAAAGATCATGAGAGACTACTACAAGCAACTATATGCCAATAAATTGGACAACCTGGGAGAAATGGACAAATTCTTAGAAAAGTACAATCTTTCAAGACTGAACCAGGAAGAAATAGAACATATGAACAGACCAATCACAAGCACTGAAATTGAAACTGATTAAAAATCTTCCAACAAACAAAAGCTCAGGGCCAGATGGATTCAAAGGCGAGTTCTATCAAACATTTAGAGAAGAGCTGACACCTATCCTTCTCAAACTCTTCCAAAATATAGCAGAAGGAGGAACACTCCCAAACTCATTCTGCAGGCTACCATCACCCTGATACCAAAACCAGACAAAGATGTCACAAAAAAGAAAATTACAGGCCAGTATCACTGATGAATATAGATACAAAAATCCTCAACAAAATACTAGCTAGCAGAATCCAGCAGTACATGAAAAAGATCATACACCATGATCAAGTGGGGTTTATCTCTGGAATGCAAGGATTCGTCAGTATACACAAATCAATCAATGTGATACACCATATTAAGAAATTGAAGGATAAAAACCATATGATAATCTCAATAGGTGCAGAAAAAGCTTTAGACAAAATTCTACATCCATTTATGATTAAAAACTCCAGAAAGTGGACACAGAAGGAAGCTACCTCAACAAAGTAAAAGCCATATATGACAAACCAACAGCCAACATCATTCTCAATGGTGAAAAACTGAAAGCATTCCCTCTAAGAACAGGAACAAGACAAGGATGCCCACTCTCACCACTATTATTCAACATAGTTTTGGGAGTTTTAATCACAGCAATCAGAGAAGAAAATGAAATCAAAGGAATCCAAATTGGAAAAGAAGAAGTTAAATTGTCACTCTTTGCAGATGACATGATATTATACATAGAAAACCCTAAAGATTCTACCAGAAAACTGCTAGCACTAATTGATGAGTGTAGTAAAGTAGTAGGATACAAAATGAATGCACAGAAATCTCTTGCATTCCTATACACTAACAACAAAGGAGCAGAAAGAGAAATTAAGGAAACACTCACATTCACCAATGCAACAAAAAGAATAAAATGCCTAGGAATAAACCTGCCTAAGGAGGCAAAAGACCTGTATGCAGAAAGCTATAAGACACTGATGAAAGAAATCAAAGATATACAAACAGATGGAGAGACATACTATGTCCTTGGATAGGAAGACTCAACATTGTGAAAATGACTATACTACCCAAAGCAATCTACAGATTCAGTGCAATCAATATCAAATTACCAATGGCATCTTTCACAGAACTAGAACAAGAAATTTTCAATTTGTATGGAAATGCAAAAGACCCTGAATAGCCAAAGGAATCTTGAAAAGGAAAGATGGAGCTGGAGGAATCAGGCTCCCTGACTTCAAACTATACTACAAGGCCACAGTGATCAAGACAGTATGGTACTGGCAGAAGAACAGAAATATAGATCAGTGGAACAGGATAGAGATAAACTTATCTTTGACAAAGGAGGCAAGAATATGCAATGGAGAAAAGATAGCCTCTTAAATAAGTGGTGCTGGGGAAATTGGACAGCAACATGTAAAAGAATGAAATTAGAACACTTCCTAACACCATACACAAAAATAAACCCAAAATGGATTAAAGATCTAAATGTAAGGCCAGACACTATAAAACTGTTAGAGGAAAACATAGAACACTCTATGACATAAACCAAAGGAAGATCCTTTTTGACCCACCTCCTAGGCTAATGGAAGTAAGAAACAAAAATAAGTGGAATCTAATGAAACTTAAAAGCTTTTGCACAGCAAAAGAAACCATAAATGAGACAAGAAGACGACCCTCAGAATGGGAGAAAATATTTGCCAATGAAGCAACTGACAAAGGATTAATCTCCAAAATATACAAGCAGCTCATGTAGCTCAGTATCAAAGAAACAAACAACCCAATCCACAAATGGGCAGAAGACCTAAATAGACATTTCTCCCAAGAAGACATGCAGATGGCCAACAAACACATGAAAAGTTGCTCAGCATCACTAATCATCAGAGAAATGCAAATCAAAGCCCCAAGGTATCACCTCACACCGATCAGAATGGCCATCATCAAAAAATCTTGAAACAATAAATACTGGACAGGGTGTGGAGAGAAGGGAACCCTCCTGCACTGTTGGTGGGAATGTAAGTTGGTACAGCCACTATAGTCAACACTATGGAATTTCCTTAAGAAACTAAAAATAGAAGTACCATATGACCCAACAATCCCATTACTGGGCATATACCCTGAGAAAACCATAATCCAAAAAGAAACATGTACCGCAGTGTTCATTGTAGCACTATTTACAATAGCCAGGACATGGAAGCAACCTAAATGCCCATCCACAGATGAATGGATAAAGAAGATGTGGCACATATATACAGTGGAATATTACTCAGCCATAAAAAGGAATGAGATTGAGTTATTTGTATTGAGGTGGATGGACCTGGAGTGTGTCACACAGAGTTAAGTTAATCAGAAAGAGAAAAATACCATATGCTAACTCATATATATGAAATCTAAGAAAACGGTACTGATGAACCCAATGGCAGGACAAGAATAAAGATGCAGACATAGAGAACAGACTTGAGGATGTGGGGGGAGGGGGAAGCTGGGACAAAGTGAGAGAGTAGCATTAACATATATATATACTACCAAATGTAAAATAGGTAGCTAGTGGGGAGCTGCTGCATAACAGGGAGGTCAACTGGATGATTGGTGATGACCTTGAGTGGTGGGATAGGGAGGGTAGGAGGGAAGCTCAAGAGGGACAAGATATAGGGATATATATAGAAATAAAGCTGATACACTTTGCTTACAGCAGAAACTGGCACAACATTGTAAAGCAATTATACTCCAATAGTGAGCTGGAAGAACAAAAATCCTAGGTGTTCTACTTTCAGTAATGACAGAGCAGCATGTGTCAGATTACTTTTCTTGCAAATAACAATGACAAATTTTGGACATATAAAGTATATTAAACATGTTTTTGAAATACACTTTGTAAAAATACAAAAAGAATATAAAAATATTTGAAGACACAGTACAAGGGGAAGAGAGCTGGCAGAAACTGGAGGATTGACATTTTGAAGATGAGAGTGGCACAAACGAGAGTTTTTCATTTTTCACTGCTTTTCACCCAAGGGCAGGCACTCATCGATGTTGTTCAGGGTGGCTATACTTGGATAGAAATCACAACACAGAGTTTGGGGTGGCTGCAGGAGCTTAAAAGTTAGAGAATGTAAAGGAGAACCTCCCAGAGAAAACCCCAAATTATGCATTTAAATCTTACAGGATATCAGAACTACACAGATTCCAGTTGTTTCTCACTACATGGGAGGAAGCAGTGTGGAGAGTGAGTACAGCCAAGTTAACTGCCGTTTCAGCAAAAATTAAATACTCTTCAGAAGAGCATAATGGAATCTAGAGTCTAAAATATGTCACTAATAATGAGGATACCCTCCACTTTTATTAGACAAACACTGACAGATACACACGTAATCTGAGAAACGTGACCTATACTTAAGTGAAAGGGCAATTAATTAATTGAGACAGACCCTGATATGACTCATATATTAGAATTAGTAACTCTTGTAATTCCGTTCCAGGACATAAAGGAAAATATGCACATGATGAATGCACAGACCAAAACACTCAACAGAAAAATAGAAATTGGAAAAAAAGAATCAAATGAAAATTCTGTAAATATACAATAGCTGAAATAAAAATTCTATTATATGGGATTGCAGAAGATTGGGAAAAAATAAGAGTCAGTGATATTGATAGATCAGTAGAAATTAACTCAATCGGAAAAAGTGAAAAAGGAGATTTTAGAAAATGAAGCTAGCTTCAGTGACTGGTAGGACAATATAAAAGGGTCCAACAACACATGCTTAATGGAGTCCTAGAAGTGGCAAAGAGGGAAAATTCAGGCAAAAATTTTTGGAAAAATAATGGCTGAAAGTTTCCCCAAATTGGTGAAAGGCATAGATTTACATACTCAAGAAGCTCAGTGAATTTCAAACAGGATAAATACAAGAAAATCACATTTAGTGACATCATAGTCAAGATGTTGAAAATTATAAATAGAGAAAATATTTTGAAAGCACCCTGAGAAATGGTACAATCATAACAAATGGTAGCTGACTACTTATCAGAAACAGTGCAGGCGGCAGGCTATAGAACACCTTTAAAGGGCTGAAAAAACGAAAGTCAACCCAAAATTTTATGATCAGTGAAAATATCATTCAAGAATGAAGGCAAAATAAAGACATTCTCAGATAAACAAAAATTAAAATATTGCAGTAGATCTACACTACAAGAAATACTAAAGGAAGTTCTTTCCTTTCTTCAGATGAAAACTAAGATTTTTTTCAGGATGGAATGAAGAGCACTGCAGATTTGATGGTTCAACTTGTGATTCTTTTTGACTTAATGATGGTGCAAAAGTGATAGATGTTCAGTAGAAACTGTACCTCAAATTTTGAATTTTGATCTTTTCCCAGGTTAGCAGTGTGTGGCAGATACTCTGTTGTGCTGCTGGGCAACAGCAGTAAGCTAGAGTGCCCAGTCAGCCCCATGATCACAGGGTGAACAACTGATACACTTAAAACCTTTCTGTACCCATACAGTCATTCTGTTTTTCACTTTCAATACAGTAGTCAATAAATTACATGAGTATTCAACACTTCATTATAAAACAGGCTTTGTGTTACATGATTTTGCCTGACTGTAGGCTAATGTAAGTGTTCTGAGCATGTCTAAGGTAGACTAAGCTCAGCTATTGGGTAGGTCAGGTGTGTTACATGCATTTTCAACTTAGGAAATTTTCAACTTATGACAGGTTTATTGGGGTGTAGCTTCATCATAAGTCAAGGAAGATCTGTATGTGGATAAATATAAAAGTCTTCTCTGCCCACATTAAGAAAAATTAAGCCTGACAGTTTAAAGCAAAAATTATAATGTTATGATGTGGCATTTATGGGTTAGGGTTATAATGAGATGTAACTTCAAATGCCAAAAGTTACCCATTGAAAATGTACAATTCAGTGATGTTTAGTTATATTTACAAGGTTGTGCAACTGTCGGCACTTTTTAATTCTAGAACATTTTTATTGTCTCAGAAACCCTGCATTGATTAGCAGTCAGTCCCATTCCACCCCATCACATCCCATAGAACTTTCTAATCCACATTCAGTCTTCGTGGATTTTCCTGTTCTAAACTTTTTGTGTAAATGGAGTCATACATATGTGGCCTTTTTGGAGTCATACATATGTGGCCTTTTGTGTCTGGGTTTTTTCCACTAAGTACAATGTTTTCAGGGTTCACCCGTGTTGTAGCATGTATCAGCACTTCTTTCTTTTTTATGGCTGAATAATATTCCATTGCACAGATACACCACATTTTTTAAAGTCCATTCATCAGTTGATAAACATTTTGATTTTTTCTACCTTTTGGCTGTTATGAATACTGCTTCTCTATTAAAAAGAAGTTTTAAAGTACAGGTTTTCCTGTGAACACGTTTTCAGTTCTCTTATGTATATACCGAGAAATAGAATTGTTTGATCACATGGTCACTCTGGTTTAACTTTTGGGGGAACTGTCAAACTGCTTTCTGTAGTGGCTGCACCATTTTACATTCCCACCAGCAATTTATGAGCACTCCAGTTTCTCCATATCCTTGCCAACACAGCTATATCCCTGACCTTTTATTTATTTTTATTTATTTTTAATAGCCACCCAGATGGGTGTGAGGTGGTACCTCATTTTGGTTTTTATTTGCACTTCTCTAATGGCTAAATGGTTTTGAGCATCATTTCATGTGCCTATTGGCTATTTGTATATCTTTTTTATAATTTCTCTATTCAGTTTCTTTATTCTCTATTTTAGTGTTCTTTGATATTTCTATTCAGATTCTTTATCCATTTTTCACTTGGCTTATTTGGGTTTTTGCTGTTGAGATATAAGAGTTCTGTATATATGGTATACATAAGTGTTATCAGATACATGAGTTGGAAATATTTTCTCCCATATGTGAGTTATCTTTGCACTTTCTTGATACTGTCATTGGTTGCACAAAGGTTTTTATTTTGCAGAAGTCTAGTTTATTTATTTTTTCTTTGATTCCTTGTGCTTTTTGTGTCATACATAAATTGTGTAACATAAGGTCATGAAGATTTACACCTATGTTTTCTTCTTAGAGTTTTTATAGTGTTACATATTAAATATTGATCCCTTTTGATTTAATTAAGTTGGTGTTAGGGCCAAATTTGTTCTTTTTCATGTGTATATACAGTTGTCCCAGCACCATGTGTTGAAAGACTATTCTTTCTCCATTTAAAGGTCATGGTATCCTTGTCAAAAATCAGTTGACTATATATGTATGGATTTATTTCTGGATTCTAAATCCTTTTCCATTGATCTGTATGTATGTCTATGCTTATGCTAATTCCATCCTATCTTGATTATTATAGTTTTGTAGATTTTGAAATTGGGAAATTAGGGTTCCCTAAGTCTGTTTTTCTTTTTTAAGATTGTTTTGGCTATTCTGGGTCTGTTGCACCTCTGTAGGTATTTTAAAATGATCTTTTCCGTTTCTGTACTCTTCTGCCCCACCTCTCCATGGGTGGGAGGACCTGTTTCCTCCTCCTGGTATTGGTGTGTGGGAGGCAGAAGAGCATTCCACATTGAAAGATTTCACATTCTGGTAATGATCTAGTAGTGATCAGGGCCTGAAGATTTCAGGAGAGGACATGGTTGGAATATGTATTGTTCTACTTTTATGCTATGAAATTCCTAACAGTAAATTTAACATGACCAGAAAGCGAATTATTCACACATTCCTGCTTACACTGGTTAAGACTTGAGGTCTACAAAGAAACAAACAAAATCTAGCAACCTTTGAGAGAGTCATTGGAAGTCAGTGTTTATAAGCATTATAATGGAAGAAAAGTGTCATTAGTAGTGATATAACCAGCATTGACTAAATGGCATCAAGGAGTCACAGCAGATGTATATTGTTTCAATACCAACATGTCCTAAGACCATGGTGAGTAATAAGAGTATTGTTACCTTTTTCTTGGGTGGGAGTTATGAAATTAGTTATGTACATATGACAGTAAAAACCACAGATATGTGCATGATTAGACAATAAATAAACAGTAAGTATCTGTTTTCTACTCCATATTTGAAAACGTCATTGATAAATCACTATAGCTCTCATGGGCTTATGAGAATTTTGTAAAATCAATTATTTATTCAGACAGATACCTTACAAAAATTTTATGCCTAGGACCTCCACATATCCTAGGGGTAGCTCTGCCCAAGGTTACACTAGTAGATGGAGTCCCAGTTGTTGGTGGGATGTTAGCCTCAGCATTCTTTTATCCTAATTGGTAGCTTACATGAGAATAGGGAATGTTTTCATGAGTAAAGGACAGAATGAGTAATATCAGTTGAGCTTGCATTGTTTTGCTTTAAATAACATTATTTGTTCATCTTCATGGGTGAATGGGCACTGTAAGGAATATGAGTAAAAAATATCCTTAACTAGATCTGCGAAGCTTCTGTCAATGTGACAGCCGGTGAGGAGCCTGGACTGGGTGGAGAACAGGAACTACGGTGTTACGATGTTAATAATTACAGCCTTTAATAGATAGGACTTATAGATTTAGCACAAACACTAAAGTAGTTTCAAAGGTAATGTTTGCTTTCCATTTCTCTTTTAAATATTATTTATAAGAAATGATTCACCACTCATAATTAATACTGGACACAAAGTCATGGGATTACATTTTTGGAACCTTAACAGATTTTGTTGGTGTCTTTTTATTTTTTTAATTTTTTAAAATTTTATTATTTATTGGCTGTTTTGGGTCTTTGTTGCTGCAACGCAGGCTTTCTCTAGTTGCAGTGAGTTGGGTCTACTCTTTGTTGCAGTGCGTGAGCTTCTCATTGTGGTGGCTTCTCTTGTTGTGGAGAATGGGTTCTAGGTGCCTGGGCTTCAGTAGTTGCAGCATGTGGGCTCAGTAGTTGTGGTTCGTGGGCTGTGGAGCACAGGCTGGGTAGTTGTGGAGCATGGGCTTAGTTGCTCTGCAGCATGTGGGATCTTCCCCGACCAGGGATCGAACTCATGTCCCCCGCATTGGCAGGCAGATTCTTAACCACGGCACCACCAAGGAATACCTGGGGTCTTTTTTTAAAAAATAAAAACCAAACCAAAAATATTTGAGATTGAGCTTTGATAAGATTACTCCTTGTGTCTAATTTACCATGTTCCTATTTAGTATTAACCTACCATATTCCTATCAAGAACTAATCTGTCATGCTCTTATTGAGAACTAATCTACCATGTGCCTATTGAGAATTAATTTACCATGTTTCTATGATAGTAGCTCAAGAAAAAAGTTTGAAGGTAGAAAATTATCCACCATACTTTATATGAAGTTAACCTATATTTTTCTTAATAATTTTCACTTTTTTCTCATTTGTCTGAAGCAGATCAGTAGACTTCGTACTGGGGCTTGTGAAAATGGATATTTATTAAAACAACCCACAAGATATTTTCTTTGCCATTTTTTGGACTTATTTAGAGAGATGAAATAAACAACCCATTGTTTTTATTTAAAGCAGAACAGAAAAAAGTTTAAATTCTATAACTCTTGATAATATAACTAGTTCTTTTGCTTCTATTGCTGTTTTAATTATTATCCATGAGTAAATTTGCTCTTTGCAAAGTTATAATCTAGTTGTGGTACAGTTTTGTGAGATTTTCCAGTTTTTCATGTTTATCATTTTTAGTGATAATTTTATATTACACCTGCTTTCTTTACCTTCCAGCTGGATAAACAGTTTGTAACACAAAGGGGACAGTGGGGCTAGATCAGTGAATGAGTATGTTTGTGGCATTGTCCTGTATGGCTGGCAGTTCTGAAGGGAAGATATAACCGTGTGTCTCAAAGAAGTTCAGTTTTTGAGTTCTTGAAAACATGTGTATTATACATTAATAAAGCATTATTTATTTAACCATTGTTTTCTTATTAGGAAATTATTATATAATGTTTGATTTTCCATCTAGAGTGTAAGTTTCATAACAGTGGGGAAATTTATCCTTTTTCATTCAATACTTTGTTCTCAAGCCCAAGTACAGGTACTTGATAAATATTTGCTAAGTTATTAAATATTTGTTGGTTTGAATTAGCCAGTTTTTTGCTGTTGTTGAAAATGTCTGCATTTAGATGTGCAGGTGTGTATATATACTATATATGCATATATGTGTATATATGAAATATATTCTTATCTTTTTTTTCTTTTTAATTATTTCCTTAAGGGTAAAACCAATGAGAATACAGACAGGATTGTGAATGAACTTATGCCTTAAAATATTGAACACATTATAAATATTTTCTGTAACCTCTCCTTTTTTTTTTTTTTTTTCTGTCATCTATTTGTGTTTCTCACCTATGTCATTTGGCATCTTGACTATGTTAATAAGCATTGTCAGAGATGAATGATACACAGACTGTTGTTAGGGAGCTTATGTCAAGTGAGAGATGTAGAAAAATTGACCAGAGAAAGCACTTATGAGGAATATTTCATTTGATTGAAAGTGGCTAGAAAGGCATTCCAGAGGAGACTTTAGATTCAAGGCAAAGATAAACAGATAGTAACTAGTTACACATTTTGAGAAAAAATGTGCTGTGTGTTTGCCAGAAGGCAGTAGCCCTCTTTCTTTAGACTGTCTTTGATCAACCAAGTATTATAGAAGTTTAACTATTCATATTGAATTCTTGCTTATGAGGAAGATGATTTTGTATAGTTAGGGAGAGGTTTCTACATTCTTATTTTTATGTAGAATAATCTGAATCTTTAAGAAGTTAAAGGGGTCCACTAATGTATGCTAGTCCCAGTTTCATTATTAAATCTTAATCATTCCATACTTTCAGCAAAGGAAATCTCTGAAGGGAAGAGGGTAAGACCAGGAAGCATTATGGATCAGCCCTATTCTTGAAAATTGGAAGTGGCAGTACAAAGAATTTTCTTTCTTCTTTTCATTTTATAGCATGGAGCAATAGTTGTTTTGATAAGTATTTACAATTTTTTAGTAAACTTGAATTTTTTGTTTACTTTTTGATTTCTCTTGTTTATATTTCTGTATACACATTTGGGGACGTATAACATGTAGGAGTTTGCCAGACATTTATGGAGATACTTAAAAAATTATAAGTGCTTTTATAAAAGTATGCACACCAGGGACACAAAAAGTTATTTTTCTGTGGAAGGTTTATAATTTTTATCATAGTCAAAGTAATTATTGTTGAGATAAACATCCTATTTTATTTTATTTTTTAAGAATAGAAAACATTTAAAATCCTTTAATATAGATTTGTTACAGTTTTTCCAAAGAAAGCAGCTTTGACTTAGAGAATAAAAGATTAGCTCCAGGTTACATAGCAAATTAGTTGTAGAACCTGATTTGAATCCTGAACTGACTTAAAGCTTCTGCTCATTCTGCTGTGCCTGGTATCTTCCTGCTTATCCTACTTAATTCTCACTACAGTTGCACAAGATATCTAGTATTATCGTTGTTTTGCAGAGAACTAAGCTGAAGACCTGAAAAGCAATCATTTTATCGAAGGATTTGGAGCTAGTAGGTGGAAGATGTAGGATTTAAATTCAGGTCTGTCTGTGTTTGGTACAATAAAAAATATATCTGGTTCTTGTCCCCAGGTCTTGCTACGAAGCTTTAAAAAGCCTTGGAATTTTGAATGATAGGAGTATCTTTTTTTATACTAATGAGGTAGGCCTCTACATAGCTTCAGGTTGGAGGCTGTTCACCAGAAGGACCACGCCTGGCGAGGATTGAGACTTTTAGCTGCCTGACCTTTAGCGGAGCCAGCGATTTAATGAACCATCCCTAAGTAATGAAGTTTTAAAAAGTTTCTGGGCATTGAAGCTCAGGGGTTCTTCCTGGTTAGTGAACACATTAATATACTGGGAGGGTGTCAGGCCCTGATTCCTTAGGGGAGAGCATGGAAACTGCATCTGGGACCCTCCCAGACTTCACCCAATGTGTCTCCTTTGTAGTAAAACTATAGTTGTAAGTGTCACACTTCCCCTGAGTTCAGTAAGTTGTTGTAATGAATTATCGAATGTGAGGAGGTTGCAGGAACCCCTGAATTTGTAGCGTGCCAGCCAGGCTCGGTGATGCGTGGAAATAGCAGCTCATGTCAGAAGGAGGCTACTCTTATGGAGGACTAGTCCTTAACGTGTGGGGTCTGGGCCGTCTTGAGTAGTTAATATCAGAAGTGAATTGCAGTATACCACGTTAGAATAGTGGAGTTGAAACAGTGTGCTGATACACAACTTTGCCCTGACACATTTGCAAAACATCCTTTCATTCAGTTCTCACTGCAAGGCTGTGAGGTAGTGCAGTGTTCTCTTTCCAATTTTAAGATTTATATTCTTAAAGGCCTCTCACAGGAGAAGAATTTTTGTTTAAGTAACTTAAAACCTGTGGGAAAAATAATACTGGCATGACTTTGGTTGAAATTTATGGCTTTTGTGACCTGTAGACATACATGTTTTTTTGTTTATTTAAAAAACCTTGAAACAAAATAAAATATTTCACACATTTAAATTAGTAATAATATGTTTTGTAATGCTGAGTTCTATTTACTTTTACATTTTCAATACTTTCTCAGTTAAAAAATGTTTTTACTTTATTATAGGTAATTTTTATGCAAAGCAGAATTTTATTTTTCTACACGTGAATCTTCATCCCTGGTTTGCTTTTCGTCTGTTTTAGATTACTGACCCCAGCAAACTGTTTCCAGAGTCTCTAGTAACTTTTGTCCCTCATATTCCTAACTTAAGGGAATACTGTTAACGTGTATCCAGGAAGTTTTTCCAAATTCCTTTTCTAAAGCTATATTGCTACCCATGATAACAGCATATAGAAAGTATCAGTATTGTCTCACCTGACTTTATCAGCAGTTCCTACATGAGTCTCTTATTCGAGTCCCTACCCATCCCCCTTCTCTGTCCTGCCTGCTGCCATGCCAAAAATGACATAAGAAAATGCTTCTTAGAGGTAGGTGTGCTTTGCTGTATCTTCCTCTGTCATTTCCAAACAGTGTTACCAATATGTTTTTTGCATCTGCCTTCTATTTTATCCCAACCCCCCCCCACCATTTCTCACCCTTCATTCCTATTTCTAATGATCCTGAAAAGTATATTTCATATGAAATTTTCTACTTAGGGAAATTGTCATAGAAGTCTATTTGTACTAAGACGTAGCATAAATGGGGGGGGGGGTTTGCTTAGCTTTGGAGATTTTTTTTTTATAAATTTATTTTAATTGGCTGTGTTGGGTCTTTGTTGCTGTGTGCAGGCTTTCTATAGTTGTGGCAAGTGGGGCTACTCTTCGTTGTAGTGTGCAGGCTTCTCATCGCAATGGCTTCTCTTGTTGTGGAGCACAAACTCTAGGTGCGCGGGCTTCAGTAGTTGCGGCACTCGGGCTCAGTAGTGTGGCTTACGGGCTCTAGAGTGCAGGCTCAGTAGTTGTGTGTGGCGCACGGGCTTAGGTGCTCCGCGGCAAGTGGGATCTTCCTGGACCAGGGATCGAACCCATGTCCCCTGCATTGGCAGGCAGATTCTCAACCACCGCGCCACCAGGGAAGTCCCTGGAGATGTTTCTTTATGTTTATTTTCATCTCGAATCATATGAATCTTAGAGAAGGAGAAGCTCAGGGACCCATGACTGATAAGTGGAGGAGCTGTCTGGACAGAGAGTAGATGCAGGGTTAGGAATAGACCAGCCAGCTCCCAGCTCAGGGCTGTTTCTTTGGCCTCACTGCTTTTCTCTGTAGAATTTCTGCCATATGTTATCTAATTATGATGGTAACATAAGTTGGATTTTCTTCCTCATATGTCTGATTTGTCCTCTATTGTGCTTTGAAATAAGTCTGGATGTTGTATTTTTAAAGATAGCTTTTGGTATACATTGTAAATTCCCATTCTCATTATTAGCTATCTTATGCACACTTGTATTTCATTATTTACTTATCTTTAGTGCAGGTGTCTATCTTGGCTGCCTTTCCTTTTCCTCCATTAGGCTACACTAACATATTAACTGTGGACATGATCCCTGCATGTGCTTAAAATCTGACTGGTCACCTTTTGAAAGAGACATTTCAAAATATATAGGTAATTTGTAAAAACTATACTTCTCAGTTTCATCTAGAGTTCCATTGGATTGGAAATTGTTAAGGCATACACACTCCAAGATCATTATCTAGCTGTCCTAACTTTATTGTATTAGTAAATTGATATTATGAATAATTAAGTGGATGCTGTATTATTTGTTGACTTTGCACCTAGGAAAAGTTTTGAATTGTAGTCTTGTTTTGTTCATTGTTCAGTTTGTCTTTGCTTTTTTTTCCTTTTAAAAAAATTACCTCTTGTAAATACTAGTATTTGAGGATGTAGAACTCAGCTTTCCTCAGGTGGTTTCACTAAAAAAATTATTTCCAATATAAAAATTTGATGATGGTACTAAAGTTAAGAAACAAATAGGAAAATAAAGGTTTCCTTATTATCTCTGCTATTTTTGGCTCCAGGTATTTGGGAGTTGGGTTTTCTTATATTCAAGAAGATTCCGTAAGTCCCTTCATTAGTCTGAGGTTTGAGTTACCATTCCCAGTACTGAGCTCAGAGATCGGCATGTGGTAAATACTCACCAGATGGTGACTAATTCATGGAATTAATGAAGTTAGACCCAAGTATATTACAGCTCTGTCATGATGGAAAACAGATCAGTGATTGACAAGGTTGGGGTAAGGGATTGACCACAAAGGAGAAACATGAGTTTTCAAGGTGAGGGAGCTGTCCTTCCTGTACCATGGCAGTGTGTACACAACTCTGCAGTTGTCACGACCTATAGAACTGTGAACCCAAAAGAGTGAATTTTACTCTGCACATTTAAATAAGTCGATTAAATAAACCAGGTTGAGCCCAAGACAGAGTATAGACTGTGGTAAATTATATAACTTCACTCAAGGGTTTGAGGAAGAGGGTCCTGACCAAGTAGCTTTGGCTGAATACTGTAAGGCTAAAAACAAAGGGAACTGTATACATACATTCTACTCTAGTTGATGTTTGTTTCTCACAGCTGCATGACTTAGCAATTTTGAAAATACTTTGCGTGTATACTGTTGTTGAGCACATAAGTAAATATAACTCATATCGTGGATACCAGAGAGCTGGGGGAGAATGGCCTTACAAATAAGCAGTGGAAAATGCTAAAATGAACTCCATGGCTCCGTATTGGAGTTCAGTATATCAGTTTGAACTTATGTGCTTTCTTTAAAAAAAAAAAAAAAAGAGTACATAGATACATAGGCAGATAGGTAGATAGATTCAAGAAAGAAATACAGAAATGTGCGCGCGCGTGTGTGTGTGTGTGTGTGTGTGTGTGTGTGTGTGTAATTTCCTGTCTCTTCCACTGAGGGTGCCTAGAAGCAGTGAGCAACAAGTAAACCAAGCGGCCCAGGCCATGGTTTTCAATACCACACTCCAATAAAAGGAATCAGGGCTCTCTAGAACAGTGGCTGAATTTGTGGCCAGGGCAGAGAAAATATAAGATGAGCATGGAGCATCTTTGGTTTTCAGAAAATAAGAAAGTATTCAAAAAAGAGTGTTGGGAGGAATGTCCAGAGGACACATTCAATCTTTGGGTAAAGCTGGAACAGTTGGAGCAGTGAGGTAAAGAATGAAAATATTGAATTATAACTCAAAGAATAAAATAAGTATCCATGAGTCCACAATGATACAGATACATGATTGAGTAAATAAATACATAAATAAGTAAATAGTAGAGAAAGGACAACTTAGAGAAGAATTTCAGTAAACGTAGAAGGAATGAGGGAAATAGGACATCATCCCTAGATGGGAACAATAATAATTGCTGAGGGCAAGATCTATCAGTGAATGTTAAAATCAGTGGGCAAAACTTAATGAGAAACACGATATATTTGTATGACTTTAAAATACTTCCCCCCCCCAAAGATTTATTGATTACACAGGGGAAAATATTACTTTACATGTTCAACCTTGGCAGGCACCCCCTTAACCAAGTGATGAATGTTGCTTATAATAAGACATTGATATTATGTACTCTTTGATGTGATGGACTGAGGGCACGCCACCACAAAGTTCCTGACCTCCATCTAATCATGAGAAAATATTACACAAATCCAAATTGAGGGACATTCTACAAAATACCTGAAGAATTCTTCTCTGAGGTGCCAAGATTGAAAGACAAGGAAAGAAGAACCATCACAGATGGGAGGAGAATCGGGAAACATGACAGTTAAATGCTGTGTGTAATCCTGGATTGGGTCCTAAAACAGAAAGACTGGAGGAATCTGTTCAAAGCCAGTAATTTAATTAATAGTATTGTATCAATGTTAATTTTTATTTTCCAAATTGTACCATGGTTATGTAAGATGTTAACATTAGGGGAAGCTGGGTGAAGACTACATAGAAACTATATTATCTTTGTAACTCTTCTGTATGTCTAAAGTGTTATCAAAACAGAAAGTTAAAAAAAAATTCCTGCCATTTAAGACTCTTCTTTTAATTGAGATTGTCATTTTTTTTTATATTCATGTGTATTTTGTAAGCACTGTTAGATAGGTATAGATGTAGACACATGTACACACACACACAGAAAAGCAGAGAGGTTCATTTTCTTTATCATTCTGTGCAGATGGAATAGTTTCTGAAGGATTATCAGAAGGTCTTTGCACAGAATTTTTATAATTCTTATGCCAAGGCTAAATTGTTCAAGAGCTTCTATGTAATATGGTGGAATGCCATAAGAGAGTATATCCTTCTAGCAAATGTGTAATATAAATGGTGATTTTACATAAGGTTAACTAATATGGTGAACAAGATGTTTTTATTTGTTGGTTAGGTGGTCATATCATAGAAGTACACAGAAGAATTGACTTTTTAATTAGAGCAAAATTTTAAGCCTAGGCCTACTTCTAGATGCAGTTTTGGTCCATGTATCCTTAGTTATCATTAGGTATCAGGATATTTAGATTAGTTTTAACATTCATCTGAGTAAATCATATTTGGTTGAAAAAAGAAGCTTTTATTTGAAGGTAAACCATGTATATTTAAATTCTTTTTCTTTGACTTCCTGTGTTAATGTCACTTACAGTTTAAACATGATTTGAAATAATTATGAAAAAATAATTGTTACAATTTTGAAAGAGTAAGGTTTAAAGTATATTATAATTTGAAAAGTATTCAAGATTCTTTAACATTTTACTATTTTGAGGAAAATCATTTGACTACAGAGTTCTGTCTTTATCTGGCATCTAGGCCATAAAAATATCAGCATCAGAATTAAAGACTTTATATGCCTGTTTGCTTTGATCTAGGCATTGGATATGTATTACTGTAAGATGAGAGATCTGAAAAAGCAGTAGAGATTTAAGACTAAAAACTAAAGGGCTTAAGGGTGAATAAATATCTATCATTTCGTTGTTGACTTCTGCCAGTGTAGACTGCTGAATGTTTATGGTTTGAGTCTTGTTCACTCTGAGCACTGTGGGACTTGCGTGGTTTTCCCCCAGATTAGGAGGTAATTGTGAACTGCTATAGTTCATGGTGAGAATGAGCTATCCTAATGTTATACCAAGGGTGGCATTTTTGAAGTAGGAGAAAAGAAGGATATTCAAAAACTAAAGAAAAAGAGTAGCATTTTTTGTGAAAGTATATAGATTCCCTGCCAAATTATCTTCCTTGCCTTCTCATTTGCATCTTACCTTTGTGGATGAGTTAACGTAACCTGTGTGGGAATAACATAACTTTACTACCTCTTACCTGTTCTGACTACATCGTGTGAGAGGACTGAACTGTGGCCCACATTTTTCTTCAGGGCTTTCAGCGGAAGTGAGTCAGTACATTGTTTCTGGCTTTACTTGCCGTCCCTCCCTGCCGTGCCAGTGCAGGGTGCAATGGAATTTTCCAGGTATATCATTAGAGGAGGAGGCACAGAAGAGGGCCAGAATGGGGATTCACAGTGCTCTGGGAGGGTCCTAGTGATTGTTCCGGGCAGCATTGAAAGTGAACCAGATGGAGTAGGGGTAAAAAAAATCACCTGAGTTAAAAATATACCAAACACCGAAAAGCCCTCATCATATTGAAGTATCTTTTATCATCATATTTAAAAACTGATTTAAAATGTAAGCCGAGATTATTTTTAGCATGGGTTTCAACACCTTTTTTTGTGCTTGTGCCAAGAACACAGTGTTCTGTTAAGTCATTCAGTGACGAAGATGACTGACTTGCTGCCAGCCAGGGTCAAGTTCATTCAGATAAGTTTCAGTGTAGATTCTAAACTGAGTGAGGAACACTCCTCTGTCTTGGCATATTAGGTGGGTCTGGAGAATTAGTTGTTTTAAAACAAGCTTGTTAATACTTTTGTCTTGCAGGGATGTGGCTTTTACGGCTTCATATGCAAGTAGTGCTTTTGATGCTGATATCACATTCTTGTCTGTTTATCTCTGTGTCTGAATTGGTGAACTATCACTGCTCTCCTAACCATATCAGATGAGTACCTGGTAGGCACCATATGAACTCTACTGTGGCATGTAAGGTATTGCTTTATACCACCAAAGAAAACACATTGTAGTCAAAAAAAGTGCTTTTCACAGTCACGTACGCAAATTAAAGCTGGAAAAGGTGGATTAGAAGCAAGAAAAATGTTATCAAATATCCATCTTGAAGGATTTTATTCACTCTTTCACTCATTGGAATGAATGGTTCTTTCTTAGTTTCTTGTTTTTTTTCTTACTTACCATATTTGTTTTCCACTTACAGAAGTGCATTGACTCTGTTGAATTAAAAATGCAGTAAGTATACAGAAAGCTAATGAGTAGAGCAATTTTGCCTGGAAATTATACATTTAAACAATTTTTTCTAAAAATATTTAATTTGCATGTGTGAGTGAGCAAATATATCTTGCCTTATAACTAGCTCACTAGATCCTCAGAATATTACTTTTTTTCCTGTTCACTGTAGTATTTAACCAAGGGTATGAAGTTTGTGTTGATACTGATAAAGGTTTTAAAGAAGGCTTGCATTACTGTCTGTTGGAATATGTGGTTTTGGGGGCTGATGTCTGGTAATGTCTCTTTTTTTGTGACGGATCACTGTCTTATTCATTAATGCCTTTTTGGAATCTGGCAGGATGCCTTGTCCTCAGCTGCTTACCAAGTACTAATAACCTGGCCAGTTAATGGATAACAGTCATGTCACAGATCAGACTTGTGATGATGGAGCATTTAGGTCTGGGAACATATTTTATATCATAAAAAACAGTCAAATGAAGCAAATAAATCATAAACATATGCTTTTACAGACTTACTAAGCATTTGGAACCAAACATGTTAGCAAAAGCTGTAATATAAACATTTGTTTTGGGCATTTTTCTGCATGGGTTACTTTGACTGGGCTTCCAGTAAAGCTTGAACAGAAGAAACTTTTTTTTTTCCCATCCTATCTTCCTTTGGCAAAAACACTAATTTATTGCTCTTCCAAGGACCTTTGAACAGTATTAAATATTGTTAATGCAGATTGGATATGCATGAATTTCTCAGAAAGCCTTAGAATGTTAAATGCTGGAAGAAATGTACTACTTCCTTCCCCTCCTTCCTCAGAAGCATGTTGTAGTGTTAGTTGAAAGTTAGGATTTGGGTATTACATCATCATAGCACTCTTCTTGCTTTTATCATAGCTCCCAGTAAGCATTGCTTTACCTGACTTTCTGCCCAACTAGACTGAAATTTCTTGAGGGCCAGGATCATCACGAATGAGTGAGTGAGTGAATGAATGAGTGAATGAACTAGAGGCAAGACATGCAGATGGACGGTGGCAGGGATTTTTTTTAAAAACACTGTTGGTGGGACTCATACTCCTGAGTTGAATACCTGTATCTATGGTGAAAGCATAACTAAATACAGCTATTTAAACACTTAATCTTCATGAAAATAGAATTGGTGATATTATATTTTTCATTCTGTATTTATTCCCTTAAATTTCTCTACTTTTATCAGACAGTCTTACACTTATAATGAGAATGACAGGACAAAGTTAAGGGATCAGAGTGCTGTCGTGGGAGCATGATTTCTTACTCAGTGAGTATCTGTCAGTACTGAAACTTTCATATTGTGGTTGAGGATACTTAACAAAATACGTGTCCTGATATCATACTTTTCAGCTGTGAGAAAAACTAAGTGAAGAGAGATTCTGTACTTAATTAGGAAAAAGAATTAAAGAAATGGGTGTGTAGTAAGCATGCATGATCACGTGGCCTGGAGTTTGAAAACGTGTTACCAAAATTTCGTGTGATAATTAAGTTCCAGCTCATTAACAAAGCTAATGAGTCCCATAGGTTGTATGTGCGGGAATTATCTGTATAAGTATATTTCTAAGAGAAATTTAATGAAAAACATTCGTGAACAGACAATGCATTTGAGGTGGGTGGGGCAGGGAAGGGTTGCATCTGATACCTAAAGTTAGACCAACAGATACATAAAGCCCTAGAAAATTTTGGATGCTGAAGTTTGGTTTTTAAAACTTGTACAGTAAAGACATCTACTCTTTTGTGGGTTCCTAAGTGATAGAGTCCTACAGAATCTTGCTTATGTATATTTTTTTCATTCAGTCTCCACAGTGACCCTGTTGAGATGGGCATTACTGTCTTTATTTTGCCTGTGGCAAAACGGGGCTGAGTCTCAAATTAAAACCTTGCCCAGCATTAATCTGCTGGTAAAGGGCAGATGAAGACAGCCATGGAATCTTTGAGTTAGATCCTAAGAGAAGAAGAATCTCCTTCTATTCTGATCATTTTAGTTGGGTGCTCATGTAAAAGGTTTTGATTCTTAAGTAGGAAATTAAGGAATAAGGGGAAGTGTGAATTTATCAATGGTGATTGTAAGGGAACACATTAAACTTTCTCTACTAGCATGCTTCTTGGTCATCTTTTACTTAGAGTCTTCATTCCAAATTTCTGGGCCTTGACACACCTTGCTGTTTGGATCGGAGGGAGGGAAAATCATTCCACCATGTTTCCACATCCCAGCACCCACTCCCTCGCTACCAGTCAGAACTTGTGCTTATCTTGCCTGTGTTGGAGACGTCAGCACACTGCTCTGCTTGGTGTGTTTCTTATAGTTTTTAAAGATATCCCACTAGGTTCTAAGATATCTACCTGAAAAAAGCACTTAGTGGAGGGGTTTAGGAAGGCCAGGAGAAGGAGGACATTTGCTTCAGTCAAACTTCTTTCCTTTATCTTATTTTTACTCTATCGTTTCACTTTGGCTACAGATTATGTTCTTTCTGTGGTATAATGGAGCAAGATAGCACTTATTTTGCTCACCGTATGATTTCTGCTTCTTTTATTGAACTGATCGTCTACGAAGGAAAGCTCAAAGAGCCCCAAAATAATTTCCATAAATATGTGCCTTTGTTTTGTTTACTTTTGAGAAAGAAATTTGAAATCTGGAAATTGGAGTTCTGAAAAAAAATTGGAAGAAATGAGAAAGAAAGGAAAGGAGATTTCTTATCTGTTGAGGACGTAGTGTTTTGAAGCTGCATTAAGGTCAGTAAATGATATTAGAGAGCATTAAATATAAATATGCTTATCTGTGATTTAGTGGCTTTGTGAGTGTTTACTCACTACAATGCTTGTGGGTTACACATGTTTTATTTTGACAGTCTTTGCTCTCCACCCTGGTAAGAATTGCCATCCTTATTTATCAGATCTGTTAACAAGTAAACTCAACTTTGGGCAGGCCACTTTATTTTATTTTTTAATTTTAAAGAAATAAATATTGAGTGATCGTCTTATTTTTTCCCAAATAACTGTTTGTCCAAAATGATAGGTTTACTATGTACGTTCACTCCTGAGTTTGGTCCATTTTCCTGTGGTGGCAGGAGACCAGACCTAACACAGATTTTCTTAATTTAAGATTAAGATTTGAGGCTGAGATCTCCTTACATCTACCCCATAGCAGTCTTGTGAAGAGAAGACAGTTAAGTACGTTCACATCTGTTCTTTCTGTATTTGTCTCTAAATATGGAATTTCATTAGCTTAGATTGTCTCATAAGAATTTTCTCAGTTCAAGAGCACTTTCTGACCTTTGTATTATTTCAGTGGGAAAATTTTAAAGATTTTATTTTCATGTAATGTATTTCTTTTTTTATGGTTTTAGTCCTGCCCATAGTTATTTATACATTTAAGAAGTTAGGATGTAGGATACACACCCCCCCACACCCAACCCCTTTTTTTGAGTTTTCTCTGCATTACTAATTCATAATCACAATGAGTTTTCTATAATCTCCCTACTTGAAGGTAATTAGAATTAACATTTTTGTATAATTTATTTTCATTTTAAGACAACTCTTAGTGTGACTGGAATTTCATGGACATCTGGTAATGAGAATGAGGCATTTTACTTAGATTTTTAATAGAGTTCTGTTTTTATATTATTTTCTGTGGCACATGAGTGGAAGAATTCATATCACCTCTGTTATCATCGTGTTGGAACACTGTTAGTCCCAAACGTTGACAGCATCTCTCCTTTGAAAAGTACCATAGTCAAGGCCTCTGCTTGCTTGGGAGTCCCAAGTCCCAGTTCTGTGCGTCAGAGCATGTTCAGGAGCCTGAGATGGCCTTCCATTTTGGCTGTACCCAGAGGGGCAAAATTGAAGAGAGTTAATGAATACGGTATAGTGATTTTATGTTTTACCTTTCCTGCAGGGATGAAAATGGGGTATGAATTTGTTTTAATTCTTTTTCCCGTCATCCTTGAAAATCAACTTAACCACTGCAGATAACCTTGAGATTTGATCACTTGACTTTATGCCTTATAGAGTTTGTAAATGTCCTGTAGTTTAGGGTGGAGAGCATCCCATCTCTGAAGAAAGTACAGTCATTGTGGGTGTGTGTGTTTCATGTTTTTTTTGTGTGTGTCTCAAGAATATATCATGAGTGGTAGTTCTTGTTTTAGAATGTACCACTAGCTTTCTTCTCTCAGGTATTCTTTCTTTTTCAAAAAACGGATCCTCAGTAACAACAAACCGCAGCAGTGTGATCAGGACTGGCATTCATACTGAATCATATGTACATATATGTGTCAGACTGAAAGAGCCTTTCCCAGAAAACAGGCAACAAGAATCATTGCTGTGTGGCTGTTTTTTCTCATTAGTCCTTAAGGAGCCAAAGGATATCACTCTCAAATTGTAATTCAGTTCATTCTGCTTACCTTGTTTGTATAGGAACACGTCCAAAGGTTAGGAGGCCTTGTGGATGCCTGCGGACCAGGCAAGTGGTACAAACCATGAAGGCCCAGAGGGCCTGGCCGAGCACAAGAACTGTTAGTAAGCTGTAGCCAGCTGTTGCCTTGCAGGAATGTGATTCCAGCATTGTCAGATCCTCTCGATTTCAAGAGAAGCTATCAATCCAGATCTGTCCGTGAAATCTCCCAATTTCTACATGTAGGCAACTATTTCAGAGAAAAATAAAAACAAAAAGTGAAAAACTCTGTAGGGCAAAAAGCAAAAACAAAAACTTCTCTGCTGGCTGCCAGTTTGCCTCTTGTGCTTTAAAGTATCTTTACAAGTTTGGCTTGTTTAGATTCCACATATAAGTGATACCATGCAGTAGTTGTCTTTCTCTGCCTGACTCCACTTAGCATAATGGTCTCAAGCGCCGTCCCTGTTGTCACGAATGGCAAGATTAGATGGTCTTTATTGTGGGTGGGCAGCCTTCTGGGTGCAGGTGCCGCCTGTCTGCCCTCACAGCAGGCCTGTGGCTGTTCTCCTGGGTATGTGCTGTGTACAGCACAGCACCTATAGCAGAAGAAGGAGTCCCCAGATGTTTGGGTGTGTTACCTCTATAACTTTTCTTCTGCCAGAGAAGATGAGGTAAAGACATATATGTATATTTCTGGAAGCATGAAGCTTCTTCTGGAGCATTGAGCTTTTTTATTTTAAATATTTTTTTATATTTATTTATTTATTGACTGTGTTGGGTCTTCGTTGCTACACGTGGGCTTTCTCTAGTTGTGGCAGGTGGGGGCTACTTTTTGTTGTGGTGCGCGGGCTTCTCAGTGAGATGGCTTGTCTTGCTGTGGAGCACAGGCTCTAAGCACGTGTAGTTATGGCATGTAGGCTCAATAGTTGTGGCTTGAGGGCTCTAGAGCACAGGCTCAGTAGTTGTGGTGCACGGGCTTAGTTGCTCCGCAGCATGTGGGATCCTCTGGGACCAGGGATTGAACCTGTGTCCCCTGCATTGGCAGGTGGATTCTTAACCACTGCGCCACCAGGAAAGTCCCTGGAGCATTGAGCTTTATAATAGTCTGCCCCATTCCCACAATTGCAGAGCTAGGTCTGCTTGGTCTCTTCGGTACCAGGTTCACACAGCCCACATACCATAGGCAAGGATGGAAGCTTTCTCACTCCGAGAGTTCCATTCCCCCAGTTGGCAAACACTGTTATTAAATTCTTCCAGAGATGCAAGTAAATATATATGAAAATCTATCCCCTGACCTCTTTAAACAAATGACAGCATACTTGACACATAGCTCTGCACACAGAGTACACATCTAGCGTGCCCAGACCCTCCCATCGTGACTCGGGAAGCCCTCTCCTTTTTACCGCTGTGGTGCAGTGTCTGCACGTGGTGATGCCTCATCCATTTAGCTATTCCCCTGTGGTGGGCGGGCTTTCAGATTGTTTCCCAGCTTTTACTTATGAAACAGAGCAGCCCTTATGCATATGCAATTTTGCACATGAAAATGCACATTTTCCAAGGTCTGTTTCTGTCCCTACTATAAAACTTCTTTTGTTATGTGTCCTCAATGTCTAGAAGAAGTAGTTTATTTTCCTAGAATCTGTTTGCCATTTATTCCTGTTTTAAGAGTGTTAAATATTACTTAATGTAAACATTAAGTAAATGGACTCGTCTGCAACTCTGGATTGTTAATTATGCTATTACCTCATTCCTATAGAGACCAGAATAGATGACCTACTGTATTAACCTCTGTTCTAAAGATGTTCTTCCAGGCAAGGAGAAATAACGAGATTACAAAAACAAGTGAATGGTTAGGACTGGAGGTGTAGTTTGGATTGTGGGGAAAATTTACTAATTCTCTAGCTTCTTGTGTGTGCTGCATAAGCTGCTGAGGAGTATGGAAAAGAATATATATATATAATATATATATTTATATATACTCACACACACACAGATCTTGATAAAGTGGGAGAGGTACAGAGCTCCTATTAAAAAGTGATAGGAGCCAGAGCAAGAAAAGGCTGATGCCAGGTGGTATGGGTGGAGAGGTCCTTGAGGCAGATCGTGGGATGAGAGTGATCAGAAAAGCCTTTGTGGAGCTGACCCCTCAAGGCTAAGGCATGTCTACCTGAGAGAGTAGTGCACAGAGCTTGAGGTGTGACTAGAAGGTGAGGAGTTCAGGAGGCTGCCTGTTTGGTGTGGAGTTGGATTATGGGGCTTGTGTGTGAGTTTGGGGCCCAGGGAATGCTGAGTGTTGGTCTTAGGTGCTGGCATGAGGAGCTCCCGTATCCATGACAGGGACAAGGGGCTGCTCTGGTTCCTGAGTGGGAGTTGCTGAGTTGGCTTAGTGGGATGTTGGGGACTTTACTGGCAGGTGCATAGTGGGGCCAGTGTGTGCACGGACAGAAGGAGAAGAAGAGAAAGTTCCTGGGAGGGGAGGTCAGGTTGGGAGACCAGTGTTTGTAATGACCCTGTTCTAGACAGAGTGTGCTTGGGAATGGAGAGAGGGAGGAGTATTGAGACTTACTGATGAATTAGTTTCAGTTTGGCTTGATATCAAACAGAACACAGAGTAGAAGATAAAATCATCATGCTGAGGCTGGTACTGTGGAGCACTGGCTGCCTGCGGGTGTAATGGAAATCTCAGAAAGAGCTAGCTCTGAAGGGGAAGGCTATTAGTTCAGTTTTAGCTTGTGAGGGTGAGTGAAATATTCAGATATAAATGTCTCAGGCATTTGTAAAGATGAGTGAATTAAGGATAAAAAAGGAGGAGGCATATGTTTTAGAGTTGTCTATAATTTTTTGGTTTTTGCAATCTCAGGATTGAAAAGTAAAATCCTCTTATAGAGAGAACCCAGGTACCCTGTTTCTAATCAGTGCCATAAAATTCTTCTTTGATGCCAAGTTTTTGTGTTTTGTTTATAAATTGTGGTAGGTAGAGCTCTAAAATGACCTCCGATATCCCCACTCCCGGTTGTACCCTGCATGATCCCTGAGACTATGACTAGGATGGCGTTTACTCCCATAATTAGGTTTTGTTATGTAGCACAGTGGACTCGAAGACAGAAGTTGATCTTCAGTGGGCCTGACCTGATCCCATGAGCCCTTTATATCTGGGTCCAGAGATCAGAGACTGAGAAAGTCAGAACTGGAAGCAGGAAAGGGATTTATGTAATACTGCTGGCTCACAGTTGGAAGTGGCCACAGGGCAAGGAATGTGGCAGCATGCAGGACTTCACAGTGGACCCTGGCCAACAGCCAGCAAGGAAATAGAAACCTCAGTCATAAGCTGAGAGGACCTGAATTCTGGCAACAAGAAGAATGAGCTTAGAATTGGATTTTTCTCCAGAGTCTCTGGGGGAGAATTAAGCCCAGCTGCACCTTGATTTCAGCTTTGTGATACCCTGAGCAGAGGACTCAGTTAAAACGAGCAAGGGACTTCCCTAGCAGTCCAGTGGTTAGGACTCCACGCTTCCACTGCAGGGGGCATGGGTTCCATGCCTGGTTGGGGAACTAAGATCCCTCATGCTATGAGGTGCAGCCACAAATGAACAAACAAATAAAAAAATAAGCAAAACTTCTGGCCTGCAGAACTACTAGCTAATAAGTCAATGTGACTACAGTCCCCTTAGTTTGTAGAAACTTGTTACATACGATAGAAAACTAACATAAAGCTTGTGGACAGCATTCAAAGGGCACAGGTAGCGTATGTTGTTACGTAAACCCACACATTTAAGACATTGGGAATGTGTGAACATAAAGAAGTTGAATCGCTGGCGAGAAACTCTGCTGCTGGCATCCTAGCACATTTGCAGGGTCATCTTCACTGCCTCTCCTTCTGGGAGCCCTCTCTGGCCCCCATCCTGGGTCTGGCTTCATGCCCTTCTTACACACCTTATAGCACTTCCTCCTACCTCCTTCCATAGCATGTAACACACTCTGTTGTAACAGATGATTCCTAGTCCATAACTAGCCCATCGAGCAGAGTCCTTGGTGTTCAGCATCGTTTGTTAAGTGAATGAAGGTGAGAAAGGAAGATGGAGATCGTAAGAACACAGTGATTCAAAAGCCAAATTAGAAATCGTAGGATGATGATATCAGTGGTTATTAAAAGAGTCAGAAGGAGTTGAGACGTCAAAAAGGTGGTTTTGCGAGGGAGATCTGACTCTTGAGTGCAGATTCTTTAGAGTACAACAGTGAGTAGCAAAACAAGATTTCGAAAATTAGAATAAAAAGCAGGTCCTTGGTGCCTCACATTGTCTTGCAGAGGTGAACATGTTGTGGGTCTTGATGGAGAGAAAGTTGACATGTTCACACTCACTCTCTAGACATGGGAAAGAAAGTCGCATGTGGTCTTTTATGAAAAACAGTTAATAGTCTCCTTCTTGTTAATATGATTATTAAATATTTATAAAGCCTATTGTTAAAAACATATGCAGTACTGTTTCCTGCTTAATGATGGAAAAGGTCTGTTCTGTTAATATTTATAAGCATCAGGAAAAGAATTCTGGGCATGATAAATTAAAAAGAGGTGGGTGGGATATGAAGTTTCTGTTGTTTCTTTTGTCTACAGATGAAGGAGATAGAAACAACTTCTACCAGAGGTTGTATTAAACTAAAAATGATAATTTGTGTTAATTCATTTAATGCCAAGGAACTGACTAGTAGTGTGTTCTTTGTGACTAGGATACATTTTACGGGCAAGTGGAAATAAACTCTAGGAGAAGTTGCCGTTTATTATAGAGACTGCAGCTCACTGTGTGAGGGTTTGTATGTGAAGAGGTCAATGCAAGCCATTGTAAAATGAAGAGGAATATGAGCAGGATTCTTACTTTGTAGGAGCAGATGAGTGAGAGTGGTCTTCCTCTGGTCCCTTTAGTCACTGTCATCATCAGGCATTTTTCCAGAAGAGCTTTCTGCAAGAAATGGAGGAGAACAGCAGCTCCTAACAGACAGTGAACAAAGACATGATTTGACTTCTGTGGGTGATCTTTACCCTAAACTGCATTGATAAAGTTTCAAATTTATCATTAATGATAACCTGAATATACTATGTAAGGTTTTAACTAGATGTGAGACCACAAGTAATTTCTTCAGTATTTTTTCAAGTTTTTAAAACACTTAATTCTCCCTCTTGACTTCCTCTTCATCTTAGAAACTGCAATTTCCTTTGTAGGAACAACTTCCTGCTGGGCACCACTGTCTTTGGCCACTTCTGTCTTGGATGCCCTGTGTTTTCACCCAAAGCCATAACTGCATTGCAACACCCGGCCATTTCATCATCCTGTGAGTTGAGAAAGTCTAGCAGGAAATCACCAGTTGACTGTCCCCAACACAAGCTTTGTGTTTCTTGGTTGCTGTGTCATGATAGGCAGTTATGAAGGGGATGCTTTGTAGAAAGAACTTCTTTCCTAGGGTGTATTTAAGAGTCTCATCCTCTGGGGAACAAAGTACATGTGGAAAGAAAATACTTTCACCATAGTCTGAAAAAGATCCTGTTGTTCAGGGCTGTTTTCCTATGGTCATATTAAATTCACTCATATTTAACAGTGACTCTTTTTGGCTTGTCTGTCTGTTTTTATGTTTTAAGGTATGTTATGTATACCCCCTGCACCCACCATTGTATTAGAGTCTTTTCCTTTTATAGAATGGAAAGTAGTCTCCATTCGTTTTATCTCCCATTCTCTTCTGTTTTCTACACTTCAAGTTTGTTGCATTTTGTTAGTCTCTTCTTTTCTGCACAGGAGCTGATTTCACGATTATCTCCTGAGCAGATGGTTTCCTAGATGTAGCAGTGGGTCAGAACAGAAGCGGTTAACCTATCATATGAGTAGTATCTATAAAATTGGTTGTGGTCTCCTGGAGGGTCTTTTCATGTGTGTGACATCTAATGTAGAAAGAAATCTGCTCTCCTCCCAAAGCAGAAGGAACTTCTTTAGTTTCCTTCTCCATCAACTGCAGAGGTGGTGTAAGGTTTATTTCCCCTTTGTTGCTATTCAGATGAACAGTAGCACCTACGGTTCCCAACACATAAGGTAAAGGTATATAGTGAAAAAAATTGATTTCCGCTATTGTTATTTAGAGATCAGATAAAGAGAAGTTTTCAGTGAGTGATATGGTCAGAACTTACTTATTTCACATTCTCTCTCACAGGAAATTTCTTTCTGCCAATCTCCACTCTTGAAGCCATGCATACAAAAACCAGGTTAAGGCTTTCAGGCTCACAGTCTCAAAGGACAGACATGTATACAAATAGTACATAGAAATTCAGTAATAGAAGTGGGTACAATATGTAGTGGTGGCAAAAAGAAAAGCCCTTTGTGGGTCAGGAAGAACTCCATAGTAGGTACATGCTAAAGCATATATAGGACATATTAATGGTAGGCTCTCAATGGTGGACGTGTGGGTGCTCATTCATAATAGAAGGCTGGGGTGGGGAGAAGGGCTTCATGCATGATGGATGCTGTAAGCAAGTCTTCAGCATTGAATAAGTTTGCCAGGTAGAAAAGAAGGAGGAAGGGCATCCCAGGTAAGATAGTATAAGAAAGAAAGAGAGAGAGAGAGAGGGAAAGGGAGAAAAGATAGAAAAGAGAGGGAGAAAGAGAAAGGGAGGAAGGGAGAAAGGAAGGAAAAATAGTATTGTGGAAAAAATTCAGTAATTTGGTGTAGCCGAGTTAGGCTTTTTATGGGAGGGCAATAGGAAACAAGGTTAGAGAATTAAGATCGTGAGGGCCTTGAATGCCAAACTGTTTGCTTTTTATTTATGTTTGCAAAAGACCGGGAGAGTTGTTTGTCTGTGAAAACAAAACAAAACTCGCACCTTTCTTGACTGTACTTCTGCTGCAACTTCTGCCTGATTTCCCAACTCCTGTGTAAAGCAAAACTCCTTGAGACGTGTCTTTTTGTTTCTGTCTCTAATGTCTTTCGTCCACCTCTGGTCCAGCTTCTGCCCCTGAGCATGGCGCTACTCCCCAGGGCTGCAAAGGTTCAGTCCAAAGGCAGACTCTTCCACATGACTTATCAGCAGTACTGGCACTACTCCTCCTTAAAAACTACAATCAGAGATTTTTGTTTTTAAAGGGAAGAGAATGAAAGAGAATGAAGAGTGTGTATGTTGCTTCATAAAATCGTTGTTTCAGTTGTAGACATGTATGTCTTGCCAGCTGAAATTTGTGTGGTGGTCAAAAGAAGTTTGAAAACATTTGAAAATTTAGACAGAGCATGGGAGTTAAGAACGTGGACAGCATGGTTTCAGATGGGCCAGGTTGGAGTCCCAGTTGTTATTACTCTACCTAGAAGCAGCTTAACCTCTGGGCCTTCTCTGAAAAAGAATAGTAATAACTGTCTCATAGGGATACAGTAAGGATCAAGAGAGACTGTGAAAATGACGCCTCTAGGTTTTCTTCCTAAAAAACCAAAAAAGATCGGGAGAGCTCCTACATAGATGGCTAGGTTAGAAAAGCTCTGCCTAGAACTTTCTGGGATGTGGTGATCATAGTTTTATCCCAGCTGCTCGTATCGTTTGCCCTCTAGCTGAACACGACATAACTCCCCAAACATGGTGGGCTCTTTATTGCTTCATATTTCTGCCTCCTGCTGCTGTCTTTGCTTAGAGTGTACTCTTCTTTCCCAACCTCCATCCCTACCTATGAAGTATCTACTCAATTTCAAGTCACCTCTTCCGGAAAGACTTTCCCATCAACCTTCCTTGCCCATAAACTTGAGCCTTCGCTCCCTGTGAATCCTCCCATGCCCCACACCTACTGTAACACCTATCACTTTTTATGTTACTAATGTTTGCCTTTCTGTTCCTTCTTCTATATTGCAGGTTTCTTGAGGTCAAGAAAAATGTCTTAGTTATACTTTGTGCCAAGCCTAGATCAATGCCTGGTATGTGTTATTAATGTTTGATGAGTGAGTAAGGATAGGAAGGCTTGTAATTTGCAAGCCAGTGCTGGGCATTGGGATAAGTAAGATAAGATACTATTTCTAGTCTTAAGAATTTTACAGCACTTTTTATATTTCTTCATTTAATTCTAATGGTAACTTTTTGAAGTAGGTATGATTATTCCTCTTTTATAGTTTGAGATATTGAGGCTCAGAATGGTTAAAAAACTTGTCCAGGTTACACCACTAGATACAACCAGGTCTCTTGAATTCAAGTGCCAGTATTTTTCCTGCTGTATCAATATAAAGATGTCTTGTTCACCTTTGTATTTCCCATATTTCCTAGAACATTTCTTTGTGTGTATGTGGCAGTGAATTAAAAATTTTAAACTGAGTGTCAAAAGTGGGCCATTTTGTTCCAGGAACAATAATTTTCCAAATTATAGTAATTTGAAAGAATTAACATAATGTCTAAAATTATTAGCTGGGGTCAGGTACTATGCTCTGCACAAAGGAAATGAAAAGGAATAGATACGATGGCTAGAATTGGAGTAAAGGTCTTCAAGAACTTGTTCATTAATTATCGAGCTCTAGTGACCTAACTGTGGAAAATGGAGGGAAATGTTACAATATCCAGATCCGTGGTATGGTGTGTATTCCTGAAATGGTGTTATAAAATTTGATTAAAAATCTGAAGTTCATCAGAAAGAGTATTTCAAGCAGTATTTCAAATAGCGCTGCTTTTAAAGATAAATGATGAAGATCACAACCTTCTCATAATCGAAAGGCTTAATTTATTTTCTTTTAAATTTATTTCTTGGCTGCATTGGGTCTTCATTGCTGCACGTGGGCTTTCTCTAGTTGTAGCGAGCTGGGGCTACTCTTGGTTGTGGTGCGCAGGCTTCTCATTGTGATAACTTCTCTTGTGGAGCACGGGCTCTAGGCCCGTGGGCTTCCGTAGTTGTGGCACGTGGGCTCAGTCGTTGTGCCTTGTGGGTCTAGAGCACAGGCTCCATCATTGTGGCGCACGGGCTTAGTTCCTCCACAGCATGTGGGATCTTCCAGGACCAGGGATTGAACCCGTGTCCCCTGCATTGGCAGGCGGATTCTTAACCACTGCACCACCAGGGAAGTCCCCAAAAGCCTTAATTAAAAAAAAACGTTTGTTAAAAATTCCATACACTGAAGGATTTGGCCAAGATGGTGAAGTAGGAAGATCCTGAGCTCACCTCCTCACACAGGCACTCCAAAATTACAACTATTTACAGAGCAGCTATCTATGAGAACGATCTAACTAGTGGAAAAGATTTTTCACAACTAAAGATAACAGAGATAGAACCACACAAGACTGGTAGGAGGGGTGGAGTCATGGTATAGTCAAGACCCACACCCCTGGGAGGGCAGCCACAATCAAGAGGTTCTCCTCAAGGAGCTCCCTGGCTAGGGGGTCCTGCACCGAGAAGACAAGTCCCCCAGAACACCTGTCTTTGAAGGACAGTGGGGCTTACTTTTGGGAGACCCAGAGAGCTGTAGAAAACAGAGACTCTGCTCTTTAAGGGCACACACAAAATCTCACATGCTCTGAGACCCAGTACAGGGGCAGTGGTTTGAAAGGAGCATGGGTGAGACCCACTTGCTGATATTGGAGAGTCTCCTGTAGAGGCAGGAGAGATTCCTCCTGGGGACATAGATACTGGTGGCAAGCCATTTTGGGGGGCTTATTCTACCATGAGGACACTTGGTGCTGGCAAGAGCCATTTTGGAGTCTTCCCTTTAGCCTGTCAGTGCCAGAGACTTACCCACCCATGAGCCAGTCAGCACAAGTCCTGGGGCCCAGCTGGCCAAGCTGCAAGCTGCATGAGGACCCAATCTTGCCTACCAGCAAGCCCAGGACTCGGCTCCACCCACTAGTGGGCTAGCACCAGCCCCAGGGCTTCTGGGACCTACGGTCAGCCACCTGGGACCCAACCCCACCCACCAGGGAGCTGGCAGCAGCCCCAGGACCTCCCCAAGCCATGCAGCCAGTCATGCCAGGACCCAGCCCCAGCTACCAGGAGGCTGGCAGCCACTGCACAGCACAGGACCTAGCAGCCAACTGGGCCAGAGGCCAGCTCCATCTACCACTGTGCCCACAACAATTGACCTGCCATAACAGAAGGGCCCACACAGCTCACACAGGGGCCACCTCTAGAGCATATAGCTCTGGTGATCAGAGGAGGTGTGCTGCTGGGCCCCACAGGACATCTTCAACATAAGACCACTCATCCAAGGTCAGGAAGCCTAACTGGCCTACTTAGTACAAAGAAATCAAAAAGGAGAATTAGGCAAAGTGAGAAGATGAAGGAAAATGTTCCAAATGAAGAAACAAGATAAAACCTCAGAAGAACTTAAGGAAGTGGAGATAAGCAATCTACCCCAAGTTCAAGGTAACAATTATAAAGATGCTTAAAGAACTGAGGAGAAGAATGGATGAACACAGTGAGTTTAACAAGGAGTTAGAAATATAGAGGGGAACCAAGCAGAGGTGAAGAATATAGTAACAGAAATGAAAAACAGAATAGAAGGAATCAACAGTAGATTAGATGATACAGAAGAATGGATCAGAGAACTGGAAGATAGAGTAGTGGAAATCATTCAAGCTGAATAGAAAAAAGAAAAACATTTAAATGAGGATAGTTTAAGAGACCTCTGGAACAACATCAAGTGTACTAACATTTGCATTACAGGGGTCCTAGAAGGAGAAGAGAGAGTGCTTATTTGGAAAAATAGTAGCTGAAAACTCTCCTAACTTGGGAAAGGAAAGAGACATCTAGGTCCAGGAAGCACAGAGTCCCAAATAAGATGAAACCAAAGAGGTCCACACTATAACCCGTTAGACTTACAATAAAACAACAAACAAAAAAGATAGAGAATATTAAAATCAGCAAGTGAAAAGCAACTAGTTATGTACAAAGGAATTCCCATAAGATTGTAAGCTGAGTTAGCATAAATTGGCAGGCCAGAGGGGAATGGCACGATAAGTTCAAAGTGGTGAAAGGAAAAAACCTGAGAACCAAGAATACTGTACCCGGCAAGGCTGTCATTCAGATATGAAGGAAAGGTAAAGAACTTTACAGACAAGCAAAAGCTAACAGAATTCAGCACCATGAGACCAGTTTTACAAGAAATATTAAAGGTACTTCTCTAAGCAAAACAGAAAGACCACAACTAAAAATATGAAAATTATGAAAGGAAAAAATCAATAAAGATATAAATTGTCCCATTTTGAGTATGTTTCTGAAGTGTGTGGATTTAATTATTTTGCCTTGTGCAGTTTTGAAGTCTAAATGTCTATCTCAGTTCTGTTTTGTTTTCCTTCTTTTTTTGTCTGTCTAGCAAAAAGAGGATATTTTCCTCTTTGTCTCCTCCTTGGGCCTCTCTGTGACAGCTTAGTTTTAGATGCTGTCCTCATTTTTAGCTGGGATTTAATCTTTTGATTTGTTCTGGATGCCTCAGCTTTCAGTTGCACCTAAATTAATCAAGGAGACAAGAAAGGCCATTTAAACAAAAGACAACACCTAATTTTAATGGATGTGGCCAGGTGGACTTGTAGCTAAAACTGGTAGAAAGTTCCCAAGGCTTGTAATTTTCTTTATTTTGCTTTGTCTAGTTTAGAAGTTGTATTTTTTCTTTCTTTTTTGGTTTGGTAAAATAGATCAAGACTTAATAGCTATTAAGAAAACAAAAAAATTTTTTTTACTGGCTTTTAAGAAAATAGCTCTAATTATTTTACATTCTCAAGCTGTTAGAAATTTCTTATTTTGTTTAGTTTCTCTTAGGGATAGTTGTCATTAAATCAGCAAGTTGTGGATGGCGAAGGAAGAAATGTATATGGATTTGGGGCACTTACAAGTATGATTGAGAACCTTGAATGATAGAAAAGCTTTTTTGTTTGACTTCATTCAAAGTCTTGTACGAGGGTGAGTCAAAAATTATCCATACTTTGGTTATGTTAAAACTTATGTAAATTCTACAGCCAGAGTGTGGATAATTTTTGAGTCACCCTCATATTGAATGCTTAAGGTTTATGTAAATGCTAGTCCAGTCTCTCAGAAGTTTGGATTAAATGTTCTTAAGGTAGGACTCTTTCTGTAAAAAAGCTCATTTCAAAACCTCTCAGTGATTTTTAGAGGCTTTAGTTTTGTTAGACATAGTTTGAGATATTTGTTGAGGAATACTGAATCCAGTTATTGGCTAAATTAAATGTTCTAAACTTTGATTGTAAGGACCAGTTGTAGAAAGTTATATGAGGATTCCACAGGAAAAAGATTATCTGTTGCTGGCTCTGAAGATGGGAGAGGTCATGTGGAAAGTAACGTAGGCTGGGAGCAGTCCCCAGCTGACTGCCAGCAGGAAAGCAGGGACCTCAGTCCAAAAACTGTGAGGAGCTGAATCTTCCTCAATCATGTGAGCTGGGAAGAGGACCCTGAGCTCCAAATGGGAGGCAGCTGGCCATCACCTTGATTTACCCTTAGGGGACACTGAGCAGAGAACTCATCCTGCCATTCCTGGACTCTCTTTGCTGAGATAAAGTTTGAACAGCAGAGCTGTGAGCTAATGAATGGGTGTTGTCTTAAGCGTCTAAGGCTGTGATTTGTTATGAAGCAGTAGAAAACCCAGTGTAGGGGTATGTCAGCCAGTCTAGGGATACCCAGTGCCAATGAGCCAACATACCCTTGGATTTTCTCTTTATAACATTCGGTATTATACTGAGGTCACAGTGGGTATCAGCAAATACTAAGTTGAATTTTAAAATTTATTTATACTTCTGATTTAGGTGATTTGAGTTTTGCTTTTATTATAGCATACATTGATCAGGAAATAATTTTGGTATTCTCCTTTGTTTACTTTTTGTTTTATTTTTATTTTTAATCCATGGTTTTCTTTACCTAGAAAAGAAATTGAGAAGAATCATTTTTATTGAAGCTCAGTTGTTCTGGAATGGGGTTGACTTACTACCGCTCTGCAGGCTACATCAAGCCCTTTACCTGTCTTTGCAAATGAAGTTTTATTGGAACGCAGCCACCCTCACTGGTTTATGTGTTGTCTGTGGTGGTTCTCATCCTGCAGTGGCAGAGTTGAGTATATGTGAAAGACACTGTATGGCCCTCAAAGCCTAAAATACTAACTGTATGGTCCTTTGCAAAAAAATTTGCCATTCCCCGTTTTAGATGGTGATCTGGTTTAAAACCATATTTGTCTAACCTTAAATGGTTTCCATGAATGGGGACTGATATTTCTCTAAGTCTTGAATATACGTTATTAAAAGAAATATATCCAGGGGACTTCCTTGGCGGTCCAGTGGTTAAGACTGTGCTCTTCCAATGCAGAGGATGCGGGTTCGATCCCTCATGGGGGAACTAAGATCCCACATGCCATGCAGTGTGGCAAAAAAAAAAAAACTCTATCTCTAAATATAGATATAGATATAGATATAGTTATATAGCCATATCTGATTACCAGGATTGTGTAGACTAGTTTGTACCTCTCACTTTACACAAATAATGGAAAATGTATTAAAATTAATAAAATCCTATAAACTCTATGTGTCTGGAGTCCCTAAGACCATCCCCAGATTTAGAGACTTGTTAGGAGGAATCATTTGACTTGGAAGTCATTATACTTGAGGCTATGGTTTATTACAGCAGATAATACCAAGCACAGTCCACGGGGGAAGGGTGCGTCAGGAGCAGTTGGAGGAACCAAGCATGAGCTTCCAAGAGTCCTCGCCCAGGGGTTGCACAGGACACACTTAATCCTCCAGCAATAACTGTAACAGCACAGGCAGAGTATGGTAAGCTCACTGGTTCCTGATGGGGTTTGGTCTTGCCAGTGATAGCACTTGGTGGCTGACTGCAGTGACCAAACCCAATCCCCCAGAAGGAAAGCAGGTGTTCACCATAAACACATTATTTGCACGATCAAGACAGAATAGTACAGTGTGGCCAAGGTACTGAGTGTGCAAAGTATTTCTATCAGTTTGAATATTTTAAGAGATCAGTTCTCAAGTGCCAGTCAAGGGCCAGTTGAGGAAAGCAGCCCTTCTGAGCACATGTGGTTGGTTCAACTCAACATGCTGAGCTAACACTGCTGAACACTCCATAGTAAGTGTTCAGAAACATACACAAAATTTTTGCAGGTTGTAAGTGTTCTGCTATACGGTGCTTTATATATATAGTTCCATGTATATATAAAATGTTCTGCTAGTTACAACTATACTCAAGTTTTTTTTAGTGAATTGATTATTTTTAGTCAGCATTATCTTTATTTTTCAAGTAAGAAAATCTACATGACTTCATGAATCAAGGCTAGCATAACTTTATAATATCATGGGTCTTTATAACTTCACCAACATAAATATTGTTTTGTTTGAATTTACAGTTTAAACCAAGTATCTTTTTAAGAGTGGACTACTTTGCTCTTTCTAGCTTTTTTAGAGACTGAAACAGCCTGGCACTTCTTTTCATAGTTCATATTCTTGCATGAATGTTAAAGAGTAATCATTTTCAAAGATGATTTGTCTCTGTAATATTGTTTTAGCTCATTGTGGCCAATAAAATTCCCAGCAGTATATTAAACATTATCTTTTAGTTATTGAAATAATGATGAAAAGAGCATTATGAAACATTATACCTTTTAAATTCCTTAATATTAATATGAAGTACTAAAAGGCAACCCTCAGAATGGGAAAAAATAATTGCCTATGAAACAACGGACAAAGGATTAACCTCCAAAATATACAAGCAGCTCATGCAGCTTCATACCAAAAAAGCAAATAACCCAATCCACAAATGGGCAGAAGACCTAAATAGACATTTCTCCAAAGAAGACATACAGATGGCCAACAAACACATGAAAAGATGCTCAACATCACTCATCATCAGAGAAATGCAAGTCAAAGCCACAATGAGGTATCACCTCACACCAATCAGAATGGCCATCATCACAAAGTCTGGAAACAACAAATGTTGGAGAGGGTGTGGAGAAAAGGGAACTCTCCTGCACTGTTGGTGGGACTGTAAGTTGGTACAGCCACTATGGAAAACAATTTGGAGGTTCCTTAAAAAACTACAAATAGAACTACCATATGATCCAGTAATCCCACTCCTGGGCATATACCCAAAGAAAACCATAATCCCAAAAGAAACTTGTACCATCATGTTTATTGCAGCACTCTTTACAATAGCCAGGACATGGAAGCAACCTAAATGCCCATCAACAAATGAATGGATACAGAAGATGTGGCATATATATACAATGGAATATTACTCAGCTATAAAAAGGGATGAGATGGAGCTATATGTCATGAGGTGGATAGAACTACAATCTGTCATACAGAGTGAAGTAAGTCAGAAAGAGAAAGACAAATATTGTATGCTAACTCACATATACGGAATCTAAAAATGGTACTGATGAACTCAGTGACAAGAACAGGGAAGCAGATACAGGGAATGGACTGGAGAACTCGAGGTATGGGAGGGGGCGGGGGGTGAAGGGGAAACTGAGAAGAAGCGGGAGAGTAGTACAGACATATATATACTACCAACTGTAAAATAGTCAGTGGGAAGTTGTTGTATAACAAAGGGAGTCCAACTCGAGGATGGAAGATGCCTTAGAGGACTGGGGCAGGGAGGGTGGGGGGGACTCGAGGGGGGGGCGTCAAGGAAGGGAAGGAATATGGGGATATGTGTATAAAAACAGTTGATTGAACCTGGTGTACCCCCAAAAAAATAAAATAAAATAATTAAAAAAAAAATATTAATATGAAGTGCTTGCTGTATCACCTTTATTGACCCTCAAGTTATGGAAAAATACACAGGACAGATTTCTTTAGAGAGAATTCATTCTGCCTTTCTGCACTTTTGTAGCTTTTGAAGTTAAATATGTATACATATATATGTGTGTGTATGTGTGTGTGTGTGTGTATAAGTTTTCCTCTATTCTTTTGACTGGCATTATTTTCTAGACAGAGCCTGGTATAGTGTGTATAGGATTCTGTGTGGTTAATGGGGATTCCTGAGATTATTCCCTCAACTTGTGTGACTCTGGACAACTACATATAAATCATTTTATCTTCCTCTCTTTCAGTTTACCCTCTTTTATCTCAAAGTAATTTTGTGAGGATTATTTTGATTAGGTTTGGCTGTTTTGAAGAAGCATCTTTGTATGTAAGAGATGGTCAGATACTACTGGCTGAAGTCCGATTGGGATCTTTTCAGCTAACCTTGGATCTGGAAGGAGGCCTTGGGCCTCTGAAATCATTGCTATTCTGATTTGCTTTACAAGTGAGTGTTTTTGGCTTCACTCAACTGTGAACAAGTAGCCAGATACAAATGCCCAAAGAGCAGAATCTATATTTTATTAATCTTTATAGTCCTCCTTTTGTCCAGCACTGAGCCTTGATATTTCCTGATTTCAAATGCAAAGCAAACAAGGAGTCTGTGACTTTGATAGTCAGTCAGAGATGTGGTTAGGAGCAGACTTGGGCATCATAGATTTGAGGCCAGCCAGCAACCTTGTAAATGGTGGGAAAGGAAACCGTCTGGCATATGCAGAACTGCATACCTCAAAGTCCAAAATAATGGTTATACACGAGAATAACTGTGAGTCATCAAGAAAATATTAAACTATATTCAGCATATGATATTTTAAAAGATAGAAGTAGAAGAAATTATGAAAAAATACAGCCTCCTCCTAGAGATCACAGTACGAAAGGACGTATTAAAGGCTCCTGAAAAACTCAGCATTTAATTTTATTCAACCGTATTTCAAATTGATTTGACTGTGGCGCTCCCTTTTGTCCTAATGCCTGTTAACACCTCCTGGAACCCTGTTTGGAGGGTGCACCCTAGGCCCTGTGAGGCTCTGTACTTGCATTTCACTGTTTTGCTTTTGTTTATTCCCTTGTTCCGTAGGGCACTTACCTGGCTAGTTTCCTTTGAAGCCTTCTACCTTCTCCAGGCTCCTCCCTCCATTTCTTCCATCCCACCGCCACCCCCTTCTGCATGGTGTAGGATTTTGTTTTGTTTTAGTTTAGTTTTTTTTTTTTTTTTATTGAAGTGTGATTGCTGTATAGTATTATATAATTTACAGGTATACGATACAGTGATTCACAAATTTTAAATGTTATACTCCATTTATAGTTATTATAAAACATTGGCGATATTCTCCATGTTGTACAATATATCCTTATAGCTTATTTTATACCTAATAGTTTCTGTAGGGTTTTAATTCTTTGCCTTGAATAAAAGCAAAGCCTGGCTCATAACCAGCAGCAACTTAAGCCAAGCCTCTGTTTCTATTTGCATAAATGAACAGAATAATTTTTTGAGTATGCTGTCATTTTTGTGTCTCTTAATTTTTTTAATAAATTTACTTATTTATTTATTTATTTATTTATTTATTCACTGTGTTGGGTCTTCGTTGCTGCACATGGGCTTTCTCTAGTTGGGGCGAGTGGGGGCTGCTCTTCATTGTGGTACATGGGTTCCTCATTGTGGTGGCTTCTCTTGTTGTGGAGCACGGGCTCTAGGCACGCGGGCTTCAGTAGTTGTAGCACACGGGCTCAATAGTTGTGGCTCATGGGCTCTAGAGTGCAGGCTCAATAGTTGTGGTGCACGGGCTTAGTTGCTCCACGGCACGTGGGATCTTCCTGGGGCAGGAATCAAACCCGTGTCCCCTACATTGGCAGGCGAATTCTTAACCACTGTGCCACCTAGGAAGTCCCTCTGTTAATTTTGAGGCCGCAGTTTTGAGTGTACGTTTGAGTTGGATGCCCCTTAGCCTCCAGCTGACCAGGGATACAGGTGCCACCCCTGCCTGGGTCTGCCAGAAGGCCGTGTTGCAGAAAGAGGTGGGTGGTGTCTTTCTCTGAACGTATTTGAAACAGAGAAGATTGTCAGACAGGTTGTGTCAGAGACTGCATCCATATTCCAGTTATATACCATCTATATTGGAGGAAGGGTGCTTTTCTTTCTTGTCCTGTAGTTACTTGCCAGGCCACGTGGTCCTGGTCCTGGGCGTATCTCTGCTGCGGGGCCCTCCTGGCCTTGAGCCTGCAGGCGCTTTTCCATGCTCAGCTACTGCTCAGTGAACTTTGACTGACCCAGCAGGTTCCTTCTTGAGCACTGTAGTTTCTCTCTCTTACTCTTTCTCTTTTGGTGAGCCTTTGCCCTGCTGTTTCTCATTTCCTCCTTGGGCTCCTCAGAGCAGGCACTTTGGATGTTAAGATGAGGTGGAATGGTGCTTTTGTGAACCCATGTCGGTAGAACTTGAGTTCTGTCGTTCTCATTGGGCTGGAATTTGAGGTTGGAAACATTTGGTTTGGGGAAGGTAAGCCAAGTGGTTTGCAGAGGTGTAACCATGGGTTTAGCTTGTTAAACCTGTTTACCTCAGAAAAGATTTTTTTTTTCTTGAATGTGTGAGAAAATCTGTAGCTTTTGTTTTCCCTCTCATTAGCTGGCAATGATTTTCATGGATAAAGTTTCAGTCACAAAAAGCACACCAAGTAAACTGTGACAGTATATCTCCTATCAGTAGTTTAAGACTCTATTGTCTAGAATTAGGTTGATTTTTAATCTCAGTAGAAAATAGAATTCTTTTAGGAGTTGGGAGTCTGATACACTCCTTCCATTCTTGGTGGTTTTTCTATCCTTTTTCACACAACCAGTTTAGTTCTTGATAAGTAGCCAGAGAACAGCCCATCTTAATTAAGAAGTGAGTGTGTCGGACTTCCTAGGTGGCGCAGTGGTAAAGAATCCGCCTGCTAATGCAGGGGACACGGGTTCGAGCCCTGCCCTCGGAAGATTCCACATGCCGTGGAGCAACTAAGCCCATGTGCCACAACTATAAAAAAAAAAAAAAAAAAAGTGAGTGTGTGTGTGTTATGATTCCACCGGAATGTAAAGACCACATGGATAAGAATTCTGGGGTCCCCACCCAACCCCCCACCACGACTATATCCAGAATGATTTCTGATACTGATACATAGCAGCAATGAACTAATTTGTTAAATGAATGAATTCCATTTTAGAATTATGAGTGGAAATGAAAGCATTTGCTAACTAAACTTGCTGGCTTATCAGCCACCAGTACTCTCCATGCCCCTTAATTTTTTTTTTTTTTTTTTTTTTTATTATTTTATTTTATTTTTTTTGGGGGTACACCAGGTTCAATCAACTGTTTTTATACACATATCCCCATATTCCCTCCCTTCCTTGACGCCCCCCCCCTCGATTCCCCCCCACCCTCCCTGCCCCAGTCCTCTAAGGCATCTTCCATCCTCGAGTTGGACTCCCTTTGTTATACGACAACTTCCCACTGACTATTTTACAGTTGGTAGTATATATATGTCTGTACTACTCTCCCGCTTCTTCTCAGTTTCCCCTTCACCCCCCGCCCCCTCCCATACCTCGAGTTCTCCAGTCCATTCCCTGTATCTGCTTCCCTGTTCTTGTCACTGAGTTCATCAGTACCATTTTTAGATTCCGTATATGTGAGTTAGCATACAATATTTGTCTTTCTCTTTCTGACTTACTTCACTCTGTATGACAGATTGTAGTTCTATCCACCTCATGACATATAGCTCCATCTCATCCCTTTTTATAGCTGAGTAATATTCCATTGTATATATATGCCACATCTTCTGTATCCATTCATTTGTTGATGGGCATTTAGGTTGCTTCCATGTCCTGGCTATTGTAAAGAGTGCTGCAATAAACATGATGGTACAAGTTTCTTTTGGGATTATGGTTTTCTTTGGGTATATGCCCAGGAGTGGGATTACTGGATCATATGGTAGTTCTATTTGTAGTTTTTTAAGGAACCTCCAAATTGTTTTCCATAGTGGCTGTACCAACTTACAGTCCCACCAACAGTGCAGGAGAGTTCCCTTTTCTCCACACCCTCTCCAACATTTGTTGTTTCCAGACTTTGTGATGATGGCCATTCTGATTGGTGTGAGGTGATACCTCATTGTGGCTTTGACTTGCATTTCTCTGATGATGAGTGATGTTGAGCATCTTTTCATGTGTTTGTTGGCCATCTGTATGTCTTCTTTGGAGAAATGTCTATTTAGGTCTTCTGCCCATTTGTGGATTGGGTTATTTGCTTTTTTGGTATGAAGCTGCATGAGCTGCTTGTATATTTTGGAGGTTAATCCTTTGTCCGTTGTTTCATAGGCAATTATTTTTTCCCATTCTGAGGGTTGCCTTTTAGTCTTGTTTATGGTTTCTTTTGCTGTGCAAAAGCTTTTAAGTTTCATGAGGTCCCATTCGTTTATTCTTGATTTTATTTCCATGATTCTAGGAGGTGGGTCAAAAAGGATGTTGCTTTGATGTATGTCAAAGAGTGTTCTGCCTATGTTTTCCTCTAGGAGTTTGATAGTGTCTGGCCTTATATGTAGGTCTTTAATCCATTTGGAGTTTATTTTTGTGTATGGTGTTAGGAAGTGTTCTAATTTCATTCTTTGACATGTTGCTGTCCAATTTTCCCAGCACCACTTATTGAAGAGGCTGTCTTTTTTCCATTGTATACTCGTGCCTCCTTTGTCAAAGATAAGGTGCCCATATGTGTTTGGGCTTACTTCTGAGTTCTCTATTCTGTTCCATTGATCTTCCTTTCTATTTTTGTGCCAGTACCATACTGTCTTGATCACTATGGCCTTGTAGTATAGTTTGAAGTCAGGAAGCCTGATTCCACCAACTCCATTTTTCCTTCTCAAGATTGCTTTGGCTATTCGGGGTCTTTTGCGTTTCCATACAAATCGTAAGATTTCTTGCTCTAGTTCTGTGAAAAATGCCATTGGTAATCTGATCGGGATTGCATTAAATCTGTAAATTGCTTTGGGTAGTACAGTCATTTTCACGATGTTGATTCTTCCAATCCAGGAACATGGTATATCCCTCCATCTGTTTATGTCATCTTTGATTTCTTTCATCAATGTCTTAAAGTTTTCTGCATACAGATCTTTTGCCTCCTTAGGCAGGTTTATTCCTAGGTATTTTATTCTTTTTGTTGCAATGGTGAATGGGAGAGTTTCCTTAATTTCTCTTTCTGCTCTTCCGTTGTTAGTGTATAGGAATGCAAGAGATTTCTGTGCATTCATTTTGTATCCTGCTACTTTACTAAACTCATCAATGAGTGCTAGCAGTTTTCTGGTAGAGTCTTTAGGGTTTTCTATATATAGTATCATGTCATCTGCAAAGAGTGATAATTTTACTTCTTCTTTTCCAATTTGGATTCCTTTAATTTCTTTTTCTTCTCTGATTGCTGTGGCTAACACTTCCAAAACTATGTTGAATAACAGTGGTGAGAGTGGACACCCTTGTCTTGTTCCTGTTCTTAGAGGGAATTCTTCCAGTTTTTCTCCATTGAGAACAATGTTGGCTTTTGGTTTTGCATATATGGCTTTTATGATGTTGAGGTAATTTCCTTCTATGCCCATTTTCTGGAGAGCTTTTATCATAAATGGATGTTGAACTTTGTCAAAAGCTTTTTCTGCATCTATTGAAATGATCATATGGTTTTTATCCTTCAATTTGTTGATATGATGTATCACGTTGATTGATTTGCGTATATTGAAGAATCCTTGCATCCCAGGGATAAACCCCACTTGATCGTGGTGTATGATTTTTTTAATGTGCTGTTGCAGTCTGTTAGCTAGTATTTTGTTGAGGATTTTTGCATCTATATTCATCAGTGATATTGGTCTGTAGTTTTCTTTTTTTGTGACATCTTTGCCTGGTTTTGGTATCAGGGTGATGGTAGCCTCGTAGAATGAGTTTGGGAGTGCTCTGCCTTCTGCAATATTTTGGAAGAGTTTGAGAAGGATAGGTGTTAACTCTTCTCGAAATGTTTGATAGAATTCGCCTGTGAATCCATCTGGTCCTGGGCTTTTGTGTGTTGGGAGATTTTTAATCACTGCCTCAATTTCTGTACTTGTGATTGGTCTGTTCATGGTTTCTATTTCTTCCTGGTTCAGTCTTGGAAGATTGTATTTTTCTAAGAATGTATCCATTTCTTCCAGGTTATCCAATTGATTGGCATATAGTTGCTTGTAGTAGTCTCTCATGATGTTTTGTATTTCTGAGGTGTCCGTTGTGACTTCTCCTTTTTCATTTCTAATTCTGTTGATTTGCATCTTCTCCCTTTTTTTCTTGATGAGTCTGGCTAATGGTTTATCAATTTTGTTAATCTTCTCAAAGAACCAGCTTTTAGTTTTATTTATTTTTCTTATGGTTTCTTTCCTTTCTTTTTCATTTATTTCTGCTCTGATCTTTACGATTTCTTTCCTTCTGCTCCCTTTGGGGTTTCTTTGTTCTTCTTTCTCTAGTTGTTTGAGGTGTAAGGTTAGGTTGTTTATTCGATCATTTTCTTGTTTCTTAAGGTAGGACTGTATTGCTATAAACTTCCCTCTTAGAACTGCTTTTGCTGCGTCCCATAGGTTTTGGGTTGTTGTGTTTTCGTTGTCATTTGTTTCTAGATACTTTTTGATTTCCTCTTTGATTTCTGTAGTGATTCCTTGGTTGTTTAATAGTGAATTGTTTAGCCTCCATGTGTTTGTATTTTTTGCAGTTTTTTTCCTGTAATTGATATCTAGTCTCATGGCGTTGTGGTCTGAGAAGATGCTTGATATGATTTCAATTTTCTTGAATTTGCTGAGGTTTGATTTGTGACCCAAGATGTGATCTATCCTAGAAAATGTTCCATGTGCACTTGAGAAGAAAGTGTAGTCTGTCGTTTTTGGATGGAATGTCCTATAAATATCAATTAAGTCGAGATGGCCTAATGTGTCATTTAAAGCTTGTGTGTCTTTATTGATTTTCTGTTTGGATGATCTGTCCATTGATGTAAGTGGGGTGTTCAAGTCTCCCACTATAATTGTGTTCCTGTCGATGTCCCCTTTTATAGCTGTTAGCATTTGCCTTATGTATTGAGGTGCTCCTATGCTGGGGGCATAGATATTTACCATTGTGATATGTTCTTCTTGGATGGATCCCTTGATCATTATGTAGTGTCCTTCCTTGTCTCTTTTAATAGTCTTTACTTTCAAGTCTAATTTGTCTGATATGAGTATTGCTACTCCAGCTTTCTTTTGACTTCCATTTGCATGGAATATCTTTTTCCATCCCTTCACTTTCAGTCTATATGTATCCCTTGGTCTGAAGTGGGTTTCTTGTAGGCAGCATATAGAAGGGTCTTGTTTTTGTATCCATTCAGCCAGTCTGTGTCTTTTGGTTGGAGCATTTAATCCATTTACATTTAAAGTGATTATTGACATGTGTGTTCCAATTACCATTTTCTTAATTGTTTTGGGTTTGTATTTGTAGGTGTTTTCCTTTTCTTGTGTTTCCTACTTAGAGAAGTTCCTTTAGCACTTGTTGTAAGGCTGGTTTGGTGGTGCTGAATTCTCTTAACTTTTGCTTGTCTGGGAAGCTTTTGATTTCTCCCTCAAATCTGAATGAGATTCTTGCTGGGTAAAGTATTCTTGGCTGTAGGTTTCTCTCTTTCAGGACTTTCAGTATATCCTGCCATTCCCTTCTGGCCTGCAGAGTTTCTGTAGAAAGGTCAGCTGTTATCCTGATGGGTTTTCCCTTATATGTTGTTTGTTGCTTTTCTCTTGCTGCTTTTAATATTTTTTCTTTGTGTTGAATTGTCGTTAGTTTGATTAATATGTGTCTTGGTGTATTTCTCCTTGGGTTTATTCTGTATGGGACTCTCTGTGCTTCTTGGACTTGGTTAATTATATCCTTTCCCATGTTGGGGAAGTTTTCCACTAGAACCTCTTCAAATATTTTCACAGACCCTTTCTTGTTTTCTTCTTCTTCTGGGATGCCTATAATTCGAATGTTGGTACGTTTAAGGTTATCACTGAGGTCTCTGAGGCTGTCTTCTAGTCTTTTTATTTTTTTATCTTTTTCCTGCTCTGTGGCGTTTATTTCTTCCATTCTATCTTCCAATTCACTTATTCGTTCTTCTGCCTCAGTCATTCTGCTGGTTAGAGCATCTAGAGTATTTTTAATTTCAGTTATTTTGTTATCCATTGCTGTTTGTTTTTCTGAGTTCTTATGAGCTGTTTCTTGTACTTTCTCTAATTTGTTATCGAGATTTTGTATCATTTTTACTATCATTACTCTAAATTCTTTTTCAGGCATTTTTCCTATTTCCTCCTCATTTATTTGGTCTTGTGGGTTTTTTTCCTGCTCCTTTGCCTGCATGGGGTTTCTTTGTTTCCTCATGGTTGTCCAAGCTTTTGGGGTTGCTTGTCCTGGTGATAGAGGTGTTTATAGAAGACTGTCCAAGCCTCAGACTAATGTCCAAGTATTGGATTAGACGAATATTCAGTCTTGCTGTGTGCTCCTACCAACAGTGTGATTACAGTCAGCCCTTCATATCCTCTGCCGTGATCAACTCGGCGACTCGAGGTGAGTGACGGGTGCCGCAAGCTTGAAGAAGACACAGACACAGACTGAAGAGAAAGATGGGACCGGGGGACTCAAGACCTCTAGGATCAAGAGCCTCGCTGATTCCCCTTAATTTTTAAAAGCTGTCTTGGTTTTGGGGATTTTACTTGTCACAGTTGCCATGGCATATCTTCTTTAACATTTTTGCTGTTGCTCCCACCTTTTAACCTTCTTAAAAACATTTAGTGGTTGTTATTAGATTTAAAAGCTTCTAAACAGGCAGGACCTTATACTTCTCTTGTTATTTCCTTAAAATTGCCCTGACTGTTCTCATTTAGTGTGAGTTGAAGAAAGGGAGGCTGAACCAGGATAAACATGGTGAACTTAGCACAGCCTGGCCCTCGCTGATCCTTCCAGGGCAGGTCTGGGCAGGCCACTAATTGGGTGGAAGCCTCAGAGAGCAGAAACCAGTGCTGCAGGATGTGGCCCTCCCAGTCAGGGTGCAGCAAGCACCAGCCACCCCCACAGCAGGGCCAGCGGGCACATAAGATGCTTTACTGACCCTGCTGGGGACGCCTTCTTGCCTGGGCTGAGGCCAGAGCTTGAGGCTTTTGTTTTTGCATGAAATAAAGTGAGCTGTTTTCTGTCCTATAATTGGTTATCTCAAGGAATAATTTTAGTTTAGTTACCATCTTTCTTTTATTTGTTTTACCAGCTGGGTGAGTATTTAGCTACAAAGGTGTAATTTAAAAATGAAGAGGCTATCATTTATTACTGATATTCCACTGTTGCTCTTGGTGTGACCTTTCTGTAAATTTTAGAATTAAAAGCTTTAATTTCTGAGAGTGTTGTTTCATCTGGCTGATTGGTTTCATTTGCTTTACTACAGAGGGTCGACTTAATCTTGCAGTTAGACTCTAACTTCTTTTTTTGGTTTTGTTTTGTTTTAACAACTTTATTGAAGTACAACTGAATGCAATTTACTGAATATATCAAAGTGTACTATTTTTTTTTTAACAGACAATAAACTGCATATATTTAGAGCGTACAATTTGGTATCCCAGTTTCCCAGTTCATTCCCCCCCAACCCTCCCTGCTTTCCCCACTTGATGTCTATATGTTTGTTCTCTACATCTGTGTCTCTGTGTCTGCCTTGCAAACTGGCTGATTTGTACCATTTTTCTATATTCCGCATGTGTGTTAATATACAATATTTGTCTCTTTCTGACTCACTTCACTCTGTATGACAGTCTCTGGGTCCATCCATGTCTCTACAAATGTCCCAGTTTCATTGCTTTTTATGGCTGAGTAATATTCCATTGTATATATGTACATTTTTTTTATCCATTAATCTGTTGATGGACATTTAGGTTGCTTCCATGTCCTGGCTATTGTAAATAGTGCTGCCATGAACACTGGAGTGCATGTGTCTTTTTGAGTTATGGTTTTCTCTGGGTATATGCCCAGGAGTCGGATTGCTGGGTCATATGGTAACTCTGTTTTTAGTTTTGCAAGGAACCTCCATACTGTTCTCCATAGTGGCTGTATCAATTTCCATTCCCACCAGCAGTGCAAGAGCATTCCCTTTTCTCCACACCCTCTCCAGCATTTACTGTATGTAGATTTTCTGATGATGCCCATTCTAACCAATGTGAGGTGATACTTCACTGTAGTTTTGATTTGCATTTCTCTAATAATTAGTGATGTTGAGCAGCTTTTCATGTGCCTCTTGGCCATCCATATGTCTTCTTTGGAGAAATGCCTATTTAGGTCTTCTGCCCATTTTTGGATTGGGTTGTTTGTTTTTGTGATATTGAGCTGAATGAACTGTTTATATATTTCAGAGATTAATCCTTTGTTGATTCGTTCGCAAATATTTTCTCCCATTCTGAGGGTTTTTTGTCTTGCTTATAGTTTCCTTTGCTGTGCAGAAGCTTTGAAGTTTCGTTAGGTCCCACTTATTTATTTTTGTTTTTATTTCCATTACTCTAGGGAATGGATCAGAAAAGATCTTACTGTGATTTACATCGAAGAGTGTTCTTCCTGTGTTTTCCTTTAGGAGTTTTATAGTGTCTGGCCTTACATGTGGGTCGTTAATCCATTTGGAGTTTATTTTTGTGTATGGTGCTAGGGAGTGTTCTAATTTCATTCTTTTACATGTAGCTGTCCAGTTTTCCCAGCACCACTTATTGAAGAGGCTGCCTTTTCTCCATTATATATCCTTGGCTCCTATGTCATAGATTAGTTGACCATAGTTTATCTCTGGGCTTTCTATGCTGTTCCATTGATCTATAGTTCTGTTTGTGCCAGTACCATACTGTCTTGATCATTGTAGCCTTGTAGTATAGTTTGAAGTCAGGAAGCCTGATCCCACCAAGTCCATCTTTCCTTCTCAAGATTGCTTTGGCTATTTGGGGTCTTTAGTGTTTCCATGCAAATCGTAAAATTTCTTGTTCTAGTTCTGTGAAAAATGCCATTAGTAATTTGATCGGGATTGCATCGAATCTGTAAATTGCTTTGGGTAGTATAGTCATTTTCACAATGTTGATTCTTCCAATCCAAGGACATGGTATGTCCCTCCATCTATTTGTGTCATCTTTGATTTCTTTCATTAGTGTCTTGTAGTTTTCTGAGTACAGGTCTTTTACCTCCTTAATTAGGTTTATTCCTAAGTATTTTGTTCTTTTTGTTGCAATGGTGAATGGGACTGTTTCCTTAATTTCTCTTTCTGATTTCTCATTGTTCGTGTATAGAAATGCAAGAGATTTCTGTGTGTTAATTTTGTATTCTGCACCTTTACCAAATTCATTGATTAGCTCCAGTAGTTTTCTAGTGGCATCGTTAGGATTTTCTATGTATAGTATCATGTCATCTGTGAACAGTGACAGTTTTACTTCTTTTCCAATTCGGATTCCTTTTATTTCTTTTTCTTCTCTGATTGCTGTGGCAAGGACTTCCAAAACTATGTTGAATAGTAGTGGTGAGAGTGGACATCCTTGTCTTGTTCCTGATCTTAGAGGGAATGCTTTCAGTTTTTCACCATTGAGAATGGTGTTTGCTGTGGGTTTGTTGTTTATTATGTTGAGGTAGGTTCCCTCTGTGCCCACCTTCTGGAGATTTTTTATCATAAATGAGTGTTGAATTTTGTCAAAAGCTTTTTCTGCATCTCTTGAGATGATCATGTGGTTTTTATCCTTCAGTTTGTTAATATTTGCGTATATTGAAGAATCCTTCCATTCCAGGGATAATCTCCACTTGAGCATGGTGTATGATCCTTTTAATGTGTTGCTGGCTTCTGTTGGCTAGTATTTTGTTGAGGATTTTTGCATCTAAATTCATCAGTGATACTGGTCTTTAATTTTCTTTTTTTTTGTAGTGTATTTGGTTTTGGTATCAGGGTGATGATGGCCTCATAAAATGAGTTTGGGAGTGTTCCTTCCTCTGCAATGTTTTGAAAGAGCTTGAGAAGGATGGGTGTTAGCTCTTCTCTAAATGTTTGATAGAATTCACCTGTGAAGCCATCTGGTCCTAGACTTTTGTTTGTTGGGAGATTTTTAATCATAGTTTCAATTTCATTCCTTGTGATTGGTCTGTTCATATTTTCTATGTCTTCCTGATTCAGTCTTGTAAGTTTATACCTTTCTAAGAAGCTGTGCATTTCATCCAGGTTGTCCATTTTATTGGCATATAGTTGCTTGGAGTAGTCTCTTATGGTGCTTTTTATTTCTGCCGTGTCTGTTGTAACTTCTCCTGTTTTCTAAATTTATTGATTTGAGTCTTCTCCCTCTTTTTCTTGATGAGTCTTGCTAGAGGTTTATCAATTTTATTTCTCTTCTCAAAGAACCAGCTTTTAGTTTTATTGATTTTTGCTATTGTTTTCTTTGTATTTCATTTATTTCTGCTCTGATCTTTATGATTTCTCTCCGTCTACTAATTTGGGGTTTTGTTTGCTCTTCTTTCTCTAGTTTCTTTAGGTGTAAGTTTAGGTTGTTTATTTGGGATTTTTCTTGTTTCCTTGAGGTAGGATTGTATTGCTGTAAACTTCCCTCTTAGAACTGCCTTTGCTGCATCCCATAGGTTTTGGATCATTGTGTTTTCATTGTCATTTGTCTCTAGGTAGTTTTTGATTTCCTCTTTGATTTCTTCAGTGATCTGTTGGTTATTTAGTAGCATATTGTTTAGCCTCCATGTGTTTGGTTTTTTACAGTTATTTTCCTGTATTTGATTTCTTTTTTTAAAATTAATTAATTAATTAATTGGCTGTGTTGGGTCTTTTTTTTTTTTTTTTCCTTTCCTGTGTGCTGGCTTTCTTTAGTTGAGGTGAGTGGGGGCTGCTCTTCGTTGTGGTACGTGGGCTCCTCATTGCTGTAGCTTCTCTTGTTGCAGAGCATGGGCTCCAGGCACATGGGCTTCAGTAGTTGCAGGACATGGGCTCAATAGTTGTGTCTCATGGGCTCTAAAGCACAGGCTCAATTGTTGTGATGCACAGGCTTAGTTGCTCCGAGGCATGTGGGATCTTCCTGGAGCAGGGGTCGAACCTGTGTCCCCTGCATTGGCAGGTGGATTCTTAACCCTGTGCCCCCTAGGAAGCCCCTGTAATTGATTTGTAATCTCATAGTGTTGTGGTTGGAAAAGATGCTTGATACGATTTCACTTTTCTTAAATTTACCAAGGCTTGATTTATGACCCAAAATGTGATCTATCCAGGAGAATATTCCATGTGCACTTGGGAATAACGTGTAATCTGCTGTTTTTGGATGTAATGTCCTATTGATATCTATTAAATCAAGCTGATTTATTGCATCATTTATTGCATGCAAGCTTGTGTTTCCTTATTAATTTTCTGTCTCGATCATCTGTCCATTGGTGTAAGTGGGGTGTTAAAGTCCCCCACTATTATTGTGTTCCTGTCGATTTCCTCTTTCATAGTTGTTAGCATTTGCCTTATGTATTGAGGTGCTCCTATATTGGGTGCATAGATATTTAAATTTGTTATCTCCTCTTCTTGGATTGATCCCTTAATCTTTATGTAATGTCCTTTCTTGCCTCTGGTAAGATTTTTTATTTTAAAGTCTATTTTATCTGATATGAGTATCGCTACTCCTGCTTTCTTTTGTTTTCCATTTGCATGGAATATCTTTTTCCATCCCCTCACTTTCCATCTGTATGTGTCCCTAGGTCTGAAGTGGGTCTCTTGTAGACAGCATATATATGGGTCTTGTTTTTGTATCCATTCAGCCAGTCTGTGTCTTTTGGTTGGTGCCTTTAGTCCATTTACATTCAAGGTAATTATCAATATGTATGTTCCTATTACCGTTTTCTTAATTGTTTTGTTTTTGTTTTTGTAGGTCCTTTTCTTCTCTTGTGTTTCCCACTTAGAGAAATTCCTTTAGCATTTGTTGTAAGGCTGGTTTGGTGGTGCTGAATTCTCTTAGCTGTTGCTTGTTTGTAAAGCTTTTGATTTCTCTGTTGAATCTGAATGAGATCTTTGCTGGGTAGAGTATTGTTGGTTGTACGTTCTCCCCTTTCATCATGGCATTTTGTTTCCTGTTAGAAATGCCTACACAAAGAATACCTGGTTTCCTCTGCTCGCTAAGGCATTATTTGTCTTTTTGATTGGCTGCTGAAGACATTACTTGTTGTGTTCCTCATTGTCCTTTACATAGAGATCCACTTAGGAATCAAGAAAAAAAACTTTCCAGAAAATAAATACAAAATTTAAAAATATAAAATTTAATACACTTACTAAATGCTTAATGTGTTAGATGTTATTATTTCTCCAAATTGAAGATGAGGAAACAGGCATAGGAAAGTTAAATAAATTGCTTATGATAACCTGCTATTAAGGGCAGGGATGAGCTTGAGATGTTGGGATCATGTCTGTGGAACCTCTTTTTTCTCAAATCTAATCCACTTTTCTGCCTCTTCTCACCCGAATACAGGTTAAATGTTGATGATATTCCTAGGGTTTCAACCTGGACCTTCTCATCTTGCTTCTACATAATTCCCATAGACAGTCTCTTCTAGCGCTTGTACCTTCACGCGCTGTTTCTGTTTTTATGGTTGCGGAGCTTGTGTCTCCACATCATATCCCTTTCTTAAAACTCCAGACCCACAGAGCTGCTGCCTCTTTGTCGGTTTTACCTCAGCTCTTTCATAGGCGTTGCAGGGTTTACATATGAAATCCAACTTAGTATCAGCAACTGTCTCTTTCCAGGTATATTAGAGATATAATATTTCCTGAATTCCCTTTCTTGATAAATGTATCTCTTTACTTACTTCTCAGACCAGATGCTTGGGGTCTCCTTTGACTCTGCCTTCACTTTCATTTCTAACATTTAGGAGTCCTTAAATACTGTTATATCTCCTTCCTTATTTTCTTTCTAGTCCACTTCTCTCTACTCCCACTACCACGCACATCTTCATCTCTTGCTTTGATTATGGAAGAGCCTTCTAGTAGCTGCTTTCCCTGCTTGCCCATAGTAGAGTGTGTTCTTCAGAATGTTGTTTGGATGATCTTCCATATCAATGTGTGACTTGATTAGCCCCTGTTAAAACTGCCCATGGCTCCCCCAGTGCCTTGGAATAAAGCTGCATGGCCTGCTGTGGTCTGCAAGGCCTTCAGCAGCCTTCTGTCTCTCTTCTGCTGCTTGTATATTTTCCTGCATGTGCTCTCTTCTCTCTGGCCCTGTATTTGTGTGGTCCTCCTGTTCCTAATCCCTGAATGTACTTCCTTCTCTCTCTGCCTACTAACCTACACTTAGCATTCAGCTTTAGGTGAGAGATCCTGATTCAGGTGGCAGCTCTTTCCTTCTTCCCTTCTCCCCATGCCCTACCTGGTTTTGTTTTCCTTTTACCTGTTCCCATGGAGCCTGAACAACACTTTGATTGCAGTACTTCCACCATATTGTTTTATGACTATTTCATTTTGACCTCTCCATCTCCACAAAGCACTGTGTCCCCTTTGCTTCTGCACGTGAGTTTCCAGCACAGGCCACATGTAATCGGTTACTTGTTGACATTTTTCTAGGACAGTGGTTCTCAACTGGGGGTGATTTTGTCCCCCAGGGGACATTTGGCAATGCCTGGAGACATTTTCAATAGTCATGACTGGTGGGGCAGTGCTAACACATCTAGTGGGTAGTGGCCAGGGATGATGCTGAACACCCTGCAGTGCACAGCACAGGCCCCCACAGTATTCAGCGTGAAACAGCAACAGTGCTGAGGTTGAGAAGCTCTGCTCTAGCAGGAAGCGCAAAACTTGACAGTAGTGAAAGAAAAGACATTCCATAACAAGAAGATGGAATTAAATTTGGAGTTCACAAGTAACATAGAAAAGTTTTCAGTGTTAAGGAACTGAATTTTCAGTGTAAACTACTCTGGTTCTTTTTGTGGCCTATTGTTTTTTTTGTTTGTTCTCTTCTTTAAGAACTTTTATTGAGATACAGTTAACATACAGTAATCTGCATATATTTAAAGTGTACAATTTGATATATATTTTTTTCATTAGTAATGTATATATGGCAATTCCAGTCTCCCAATTCATTCCCCTTTGTGGTGTGTTGTTAATATTTATTCAGAAGCTGTGTTTGGGGGGAACATGCGACCCCTTTGCTTATTAATGGGTCAGCAGTATTTAGTAATTAAACACTTTAGTAATGCAGTAATGTAAGCATGCAGCTGTGATTATGAAAAGGGTAGTGGAACTAACTCTTCTTTTGAGAATTTTTTTCATTTACTTTTTGTATTTTAAATGCGCCTGGTAACAAACAGGTGACTACCTAAGCGGGTTTTTGGAGGACATGTGGGCATAGTAATGTCCTTTTTAAGCTCTGAAAAAGGTGTTAAGTATAAAATCCTAAAAAAGAGGCCAAATGTGATAAACATTTTGTCTTGTGTGTAGATTGGGACATGATGAAAACTGTAGTGCTAACCTACACACACATGGAATTAAATTTGGAGTTCACAAGTAATATAGAAAAGTTTTCAGTGTTAAGGAACTGACTTTTCAGTGTAAACTACTCTGGTTCTTTTTGTGGCGTACACACTCCTCCCCCCCCCCCCCACCGTGCACATGCACACATATATACCCACAAATGATAACCCTCATTCACTTGTATCCTCTTCACTGGCTCTAGCCAAGTGCTTGCTACAGTGCCAGTGACACAGTCCATGCTGGCTCCTCACGAGGGTCCCCATAGCCACACTATGAATTGACCGGGTACAGAATCCATTCAACTAAATGTACAATTTATATTTAGTACATTTAAAATTTAATATAGGTATTAAATTAGGAGGGGCTACTAATATACTAGAAAATTAGACTGTTGAAGAATAAATTGTTGCTGACATTAGAACAATATGGGACTGGCTTGCAAAACCAAGTAATGGGAAAATAAAATACCTCCCACACTTAAAAGTTTTAACATGTGTCTGGGTAAAGACAGAAAACATTGCATAAGAATGTTTTGATTCTTCTCTCCGGGATTGACTGTAGATATAAATTCTTGTTTTATAACCTGGTTTTCAAAAAACATTCTTATTTATTTGGTAGTTCAGAGATTTGAGTAGAAGAAAGAATTGGAACTGTTAGGAACAAGACTCAGTGACTCATTCTTAAATAGTTCCTGTTGATATTAGCGATTTCAAACTTGCCTCTGGAAAATATAATATTATATTGGAATTGTGTGGGAAAAGTCAATTTTTCATCTTTAGCCTTGGAGACTTCTTTGGTAAATTAAGTGCTTTACACCTGAAGAGGCAATTTTCTTTGTATTTGGCTTTTAGCAAATAGTGAATATTATTTACCCCACATTAAAATTCAAAATCAGAATGATACTTTTTTTCCAGCAGGCGTTAGATTACAATAACTAATGGCCATTCAGATTGGTGTTATTAGTTCACTTTTTTGAGACTGACATATGTGTGGCACATTTTGTTTAATTTATTGAAGGAAGGTTGAAATATTTCTACTGAATTTGGTGGATTCTGTGAGATAGTGTCTGGCTTATAATTGGTTTAACCGCTTGTCTTTGGGTATATGGCTTCCTTAGTTTGGATTTTATGTCAAAATAGAAGTTGAAGCTATAGATACTATATCTACAAAGTTATTTCAATGAATATAATCATAAGGGAATAGAATAATAGGCATGTAAAAATATAGATTTGAATAAAGATTTCTCCAAATGTAATTGCATTTCTTTTAATTTTTTTTCAGACAAATCCTACAGAAATTTTAGAGTATTCATCAGATAGTGAAAAAGATGACTCGGAGAATGTCTTGTTCACTGATTCAGAATCCTCTAGTTGCTACATGGATTTTGGATCAGATGGAAGACAGGTTATGGAGAGACTGATAAACCCGATGGTAAAATCTGAGGAGACCATTCTGCATACACCCCAGAAACAGACGAAGCTTCCCAAGACTCCAGAAAATTCAGCAAAGAAGAAGAAACTTTTAAGGTTAAATTACACCTTTGTTAAATACCTTTTTTTTTTTTTTTCTCTTTCTTTAGAAAATCCAAATACCTAAAAGGTTAATTTAAAAATACTTACTTGGGAAGGAAGATTGACAGAATAGAATTGTAATTCTGATAAGCAGTTATGGAGTCCAGATTTCTGGAGATGATTTATGGAAGTGTTCATTCAAGTTGAGCACTCACTGTTTCAGTCATAACCAGCTTATATGAGTGTTTTCCTTAATGCAGATTGGTTGTTTCGGTTTATCAAATTTTATTGAGCACCTGTGTTCCAGGTGCTATCTTAGACAATTAAGACAAATAAATGACTGTTCCTGTTTTTGAATAACATGTCTAAAGAGGGAAATAGAAATATAGACTATTGAGATTACTTCTGTGATTGTGGTTGGCCAGAGAAACACTTACAGATGTTTCAGACTTATGAGGGCAAGGATTCATGGGCAAGGAACTGGCTGGTGTGTGTGTGAAGAACCATAAGGGCCAGGCCATAGAACGTCCAGCAGGACGTGTGAAGCAGCCTTGGGTGTGCCATGTAGGGGGACGTGTCCCAACCCTGTGTTGTACATCATCTCTTTGTGTTTTAAATGAGAACAAAACAGTGAAAACAAACCCCCAGTGAAAGTGAGAAGGAGAACTTGTGGCAAACAGTGCCACAAAAGCAGAGTCAGTGGAGAGTCTCAAGGAAAAAGGAGTGCAGTAGAAAGTGTAAATGTGGCAATGAAGGACACGGTTTTGGATCTGTTTAGGATGTGTCTATGTCAAGGAGGGCAAGTACGATGTACACCAAGGAGAGCCCAATGACAGTGTCAGACAGTGTTGGTGGACTGGTGGGGGAGGAGGCGAGGGTCTTGAGTTGTGGAGATGGTACTGTAACCCCTCAGCTTAAGCTGGGATTCAAGGCAGGAAAGGGGTGGGGAGCTTAGGTTGCAAGTTTGATCAGGCTTGACTGGGATCCAGTGTCTAAAGAGATCTCAGAAAAAAGGTGAGATGGGTTTAGAGAATAATAGGGAACACCTAGTGGAGACAGAGAGGTTAGGAATAATTGCTGTCAGTGTCCAGGAAAGGAAGTGGGCGAGGGAGGCCTGTCTTAAATAAAGGAGTAGAGGGGAAAGTATAAGGATGTGACCGAGTCTGGTGGGATGGACACAGCATGGAGAGTCAGTTGATGCCTGTTCACTGTATTTTTTTTTTTTAACATAAGACAGAAGGCCTTATGCCCAGAGTGAAGAAGCTATAGCTTCAAATGAGAATGGTGATAGTTTGTAATAGTCTCTGGAGGAAACAGGAAAGGAAGCAAATTAAAGGGATTCGACTGTCCTTGTTGAAGTTGATCCTTTGCAATTACAGAAAGTCGTGTTCCCAACCCTGTTGAGGGTGTACTGTGTGCCAAGCACTGTTTCATGTCCTGGAGGCACAGCAGCAAACAAAGGCAGTGAAAGCTCTACCTGTCTTAAGAGGGAAAGCTGATGAGGAACCAAGAAGTAAAGTAGATGTCGTGTCAGAAGGAAATAAATTTTATGGAGAAAAAGCAGAAAAAGAGGGATAGATGGCCAGGAGGGTGGGGAGGATGTTTCATTTTTAAACAGGGAATCAGGGAGGCCTCTGAGAATGTGACTTGATCAACTGGAAGAACAGAGCTTACATTTCCTGAGATGAGGTAGGAGGGTGTTGAGGGGATCACATGGTTTGGTTTGGTTTTCCTTTGTGGAAAAATCATGAGGTTTTTTTGGTGGGGATAAGGTTATTAGTCTTTTACTTTCTCTGTACATTGACCGTACAAGTTCTTTTCACAGTTTCCTGGGGTTTGAGTTTTTCATACTTTAAAACGAAAATTGGAGTTTCCCTCCCCAGCTTTGGTATTTGGCATCAAATTCTTTTATACTTGTGTGCATACATTTTGGGGGAGTGTATAAAAGTTTATATTCTGTATGGTCAGTTCTATCAGTCGGTCGTATTGTGTTAAGTCATCTCCCAGTTACTTTTTTAAGAAAATATTTGTTTATTTTTGGCTGGTTCAGGTCTTAGTTGTGGCAGGCAGGGATCTTTGTTATGGCATGCGGGATCTTTAGTTGCGGTGTGCGGGCTTCTCTCTAGTTGTGGCGTGCGGGTTTTCTCTTCTCTAGTTGCGGTGTGCAGGCTCCAGAGCTTGTGGGCTTTGTGGTTTGTGGCATGCAGGCTCTCTAGTTGACGCGCGGGCTCAGTAGTTGCTGCAAGTGGGGTTAGTTGCCTCGCGGCATGTGAGATCTTAGTTCCCTGACCAGTGATTGAACGCATGTCCCCTGCATTGCAGAACAGATTCCTTACCACTGGACTACCAGGGAAGTCCCAAACCTCCCAATTACTTTTTAAACACAGGAAGTTGTTCTGCATCCTTAGTAGTAAAAATCTCTTTTTACATGTATTATGTTCTTACTTTCTTTAAGTTTTATTGAGATCTAATTGACATACAGCACTGTGTAAGGTAAGTTCAAGTTCAAGCATGACTTGTATATATTGTGAAATGATTACCACCATAAGTTTAGTTAACATCATCATCTCATATAGATAGAAAATAAAAGTTTGAAAAACGTTTTACCTTGTGATGAGAACTTTTAGGATCTACTCTCTTAGCAACTTTTATGTATATCATAAAGCAATGTTAACCATAGTCATCATGTTATACATTACATCACCAGTACTTATTTATCTTATACCTGGAAGTTTATATCTTTTGACCTCCTTCATCCAATTTCCCTTCCTCCCACCCCTGCCTCTGGTAACCACCAGTCTGAGTTCTTTTTCTATGAGTGTTGTTTTTTGTTTTTTTTTAAGATTCCACATATAAGTGAGATCATACAGCATTTGTCTTTCTCTGAATGACTTATTTCATTTAGCATAATGCCCTCTAAGTCCATCCATGTTATTGCAAATGGCAGGATTTTCTTCTCTTTTTTTGTGCCTGAATAGTGTGTGTGTGTATGTGTGTATGTATGTGTATGTATATATATGGAATGGACTAGTAGGTATGTGTGTGTGTGTGTGTGTGTGTGTATATATATATATATATATATCTCTCTCTCACATTTTCTTTATCTGTTTATTCATTGATAGGCACTTAGATTGTTTCCATATCATGGCTATTATAAATATGTTGCAGTGACTGTCAGCGTGCAGATATTGCTTCAAAATGGTGATTTTGTTGCTTTCAAATATATACCCAGTAGTGGAATTGTTGAATCATGTGGTAGTTGTATTTTTCATTTTTTGAGAAACCACCATACTGTTTTCCATAGCGGACTGTACCAATTTATGGTTTCAGTGCAAATGGGTTTTCTTTTCTCCACGTTCTCCTAAGAATTTTCTGTCTCTTGCCTTTTTGATGATGGTCATTCTAATAGGCATTAGGGATGATATCTCATTATTTTTATTGTATTTCTCTGATAATTAGTGATGTTGAGCACCTTTTCATGTACCTGTTGGCCATTTGAATTTCTTTAGGAAAATGTCTATTCAGGTCTTTTGCCCATTTTTAAATTGGATTTTTTTTGGGAGGTGCTGTTGACTTGTATGAGTTCATTATGTATTTTGGATATTAACCTCTTATCAGATATATGATTTGCAAATATTTTTTTCCATCCGGTAGTTTGCCTTTTCATTTTGTGGATTATTTCTTTTGCTGTGTAGAAGCTTTCTAGTTTGATGTCATTCCACTTGTTTATTTTTTAATTTGTTGTTTGTGCTTTATGTGTCATATCCAAAAAAATCATTGCCAAGACCCGTGTCATGAAGCTAATTTCCTTTGTTTTCTTCAGGTCTTACGTGTAAGTCTTTAATCCATTTTGAGTTAACTTCTGTAAATGGTGTAAGATAGGGTCTAGTTTCATTCTTGTGCATGTGAATATCCAGTTTTCCCAGCACCATTTATTGAAGAGACTGTTTTTTTCTCAATTGGATGTTCTTGGCTCCCTTGTCAGATATTAATTGACTGAGTATGCATCGATTTATTTCTGAGCTCTCTATTCTGTTCCATTGGTCTATGTATCTGTTTTTAAGCTGGCACCATGCTGTTTTGATTATTATAGCTTTATCCTTTTGATTACTATAGCTTGAAAGTAGGAAGTGTGTTGCATCCTACTTTGTTCTTTCTCAGGATTTCTTTGGCTGTTTGGGGTCTTTTGTGGTTCCATAAAAATTTTTGGATTTTCTTTCTACTTCTATAAAAAAATCCATTGGAATCTTACTAGGAATTGCATTGAATCTGTAGTGACTTTAACAGTATTAATTCTTCCAATCCATGAACATGGGGTATCTTTTCACTTATTTGTGTTGTTTTCTTTTTCTTTCATCATGATTTTATATATTAAAAATCCTAAAGACTCCACAAAGAAAACTGTTAGATCTAATCAACAAGTTCAGTAAAGTTGCAGGATACAAAATTAACATATGCAAATCAGTAGTTATCTTTATAGACACTAATAATTCCATTTACAATAGCATCAAAAAACAAGAAAATACTTATGAATAAAGTCAGCCAAGTAGGCAAAGGAGCTCTACAGTGAAAACTAGAAGACATTGATGAAAGAAATCATGAGGTTTTTGACTGTGTTCAGTTAGATGTTATATATCTGAGCAGGAGTAGGAGTTTGGACTTCACATTACAAGGTTGGTGCTAGATGTGAATTTGTAGTCTTTATTGTCCAGATGGTTTTTAGGGCATGAGCTGGGTCATTTCATAGATAAAATGCACATTGAAAGGAGATGTCAGAGAATCTGTATCTTAGGCACTCTGCAGTGGTTGAGGCACAGAGGAAGAGGCTGCTGAGGGAGGAATCAAATCTGAGAGCATAATGTCCTGGAAAGCAACCAACTGTGACAGATGCTGTTGGGTTTGCACTGTGGAGGACAACGGAATATAGAGCCTTCTCAGTGGAATGGTCAGGCAAAGTCAAATTGCTGTGGATTTAAGAGAGAGAATGGAAGGAGAGAAACTAAGACAGCATAAATAGAAAATTTATTGTGTGTTTTGCTTTAAGGAATGTAGAGAACTGTTTGTTAATTGAAAGGAATTTGGAGATTGAGATTTCTTTTTTTGAGTGGGAATGACAGCATATTTTATATATTGATGGGAAAGGTCCTCAGCATGGGAAAGAGAAGATAACTGTTGGAGTTGTGTCTGACTTGGTGAAAGGGATTTACCAATGGAGGGGTGTCCAGGGTTAGGAGCATAGACAGTCCATCCATGGACAGGTGAGAGAGCAGAGTCTCTTCAGGTGCAGGTAGATATATGTGGCAGTGGGAACTCATACAAGTTCTTTCTGATCACTTCTATTTTCTCAGTGAAATGGGAAGTGTCTTCCTGAGCTGAGAGTAAGGAAAAGGAGATGACACTGGAGGAATGAGGAGAGAGAGTAGATGACTTGGTTATATAGTGGAAGAGTGAATGAATTAGGAAACTGCAGTAGGATTGTTTGACAGGATAAGGTCCAACTAGGAGTGGTCATCATGAATTGAGTTTGAGACTGACTAGTCAGCATGGATTGAACTGTGGGGCTGCAGATGTGGAACAGATAGAGTGTGGGATTGTCCAATCAGTATGATGAAACCAGTCAATAAAAGTACTAGGAGTGATTGTAATATTGGACCTTGAAATGTAGACTGAGTAAGGTCAGAATGAGAACATGCAGGGTATTGAGCACAAAGAGATGGGGTTGTACTAGCTGATCGTGGATTGGGAAGAGGTTGGTCAAACATTTGAAGTCATGACACTAGAGGTCATGAGCTGAACAGGTAAGACTCACGGGTGCTCAGAAGTGAATTAATGGCGGGAGGCAGTTTGTAACCTTGAAATTTTGAGAATGACTGTGGGCAATGAGTGGCTGAGGTGAGGTGGAGGACACAATCTTGGAGGAGAGGACTTCAGGGAATGAGGAGGTTGAGGTATCAGAAGCCTGGCAGGCACTAAAATCAACAAGAATGGTGGCCTGAAGCCAGAAGATAAGGCATCCAAAGAGTGGTTGGGACAGCTGTGGAGGTGCCTTCCCTGGGGTGAAGATAGGCTGTGTCCTCTGCTCCTGCCTCCTGGAATATAAGGGAGGTGCAAGATGGCCTGGAAACTTTAGTGAGGAGCAAGACTGTCCCTTCCTGGCCCTTCATGCCTGTTAGGTGGAGGGGAGGGAGAAAAGACAGCTGCTTTTTAAGGTCTCTGTCTGGGAGTCCTCAGGGCAAGAGCAGGAAGGTTAGTGGAATGAACATATGAAGAGGTTGAGGACACAGGGGTTTTGTTGGTGACTGAAGCAACTCCAGCAATATGCAACTAATTGTTTTCTTCTTTTTTAAAAAAATTTTATTTATTTTATTTTTTGGCTGTGTTGGGTCTTCGTTGCTGCATGCAGGCTTTTCTCTAGTTGCTGCGAGTGGGGGCTACTCTTCGTTGCAGTGCATGGGCTACTCATTGCAGTGGCTTCTCTTTGTTGTGGAGCATGGGCTCTAGGTGTGTGTGGGCTTCAGTAGTTGCAGCACATGGGCTCAGTAACTGTGGCTTGCATGTTCAGTAGTTGTGGTGCACAGGCTTAGTTGTTCCACAGCATGTGGGATCTTCCCGGACCAGGGCTCAAACCTGTGTCCCCTGCATTGGCAGGCAAGATTCTTAACCACTGTGCCACCAGGGAAGTCTCTCTTCTTGTGATTTCCAAGTGATAACTAAGAGATATCTGTTTTGAGGTTATTCTTTTAAAGTTACTATGTTGAAATACTAAAAGTGAGGTTGGTGTGGTTAGGGTTGTCTGTCTCAGGCATCAAACTGGAAGACTTTATGTTGACAGTAGGAGGAGCTTTACTAAACTGACTTGAAAGGCCCATGTTAGCCACATGACAGCTGTTTGCTGACCTTCTTTGGAAGCAGGGGAAAAGGTCACATGTTTTGGCTCATAGGCTGTTTTGTTTTAGAGCATCATATTTTTAGAGTTAAGAAAATCTCTTAGCTTGTTGTCTAGTAGTGATTGAAGAAAGAGTTTCTCATTATTTGATTTGTTGAAGTGAACTCTTACGAAAATGCTGAGAATACAGACAAAGAGAAGAATGGAACAAAGGTGTTACAGAAAGCCAGAAAGCAGTCAACAAAATGGCAACAATAAATCCATATTTATCAGTAATTACTTTAGATGTAAATGGACTAAATTCTCCAATCAAAAGACAAAGAGTAGCTGAATGGATTTTGTTTTTTACAAAAGGCCCTACTCTAAGAGACTCACTTAACCTTTAAGGACAGAAACAGACTGAAAATGAAGGGATGGAGAAACATATTCCATGAAAATGGAAACCTAAAGAAAGCAGGGGTAGCTGTACTTATATCAGGCTGTATAGGCTTTGAGCCAAAAACTGTAACAAGAGGCACGGAAAGTCATTTCATAATGATAAAGTTGTCACTTCATCAAGAGGATATAATAATTATAAATACTTATGCACCCAGCATAGGAGCACCTAAGTATATAATGCAAATTTAACATACCTGAAGGGAGTTAGAAATACAATAATAGTAGGGGACATCAATACCCCACGTTCAACAATGGGTAGATCATCCAGACAGAGAATCAATAAGGAAACGCTGGACTTGGACATATTACATCACATGCATTTAACATACATTTACAGGACCTTCCATCCAAAAACAGCAGAATATACATACTTCTTAAACCACATGAAACATTTCCAGGATGGATCATATGTTATGCTATAAAACAAGTTTTACTAAGTTTAAGAAGATTGAAATTGTATGAACTATGTTTTCCACCACAGTGCTTTGAAACCATAAATCAGTTACAGGAAGGAAACTGGAAAATTCACACATAAATGGAGATTAAAAAAACATGCTCCTGAACAACCAGTGGGTCAAAAAAAAGACATCAAAAGAGAAATAAAAAATACCTTGAGACAAATAAAAATGGAAAAACAACATACCAAAGCTAATATGATACAGCAAAAGCAGTTCTAAGAGGAAAGTTCATAGCATTAAATGCCTACATTAAGAAAAAAAAGAAAGATATCAAATGAACAACCTAACTTTACACCTCAAAGAATCATATAAAGAAGAACAAACTAAGCCCAAAGTTAGTAGAAGATAGGAAATAATAAAAATCAGTGGGAAAATATATGATATAGTGTGAAAAACAATAGGAAAGATTAGTGGACATGAGTAATTATTAATGGGTTTTTGGAAAGCTAAATAAAATAGATAAACTTTTACCTAGATATAACAAAAAAAAAGGGAAAAATCTCAAAATTAGAAATAAGAAGAGTCATTACAGCTGATATCACATAAATACAAAGGATCATGATAGATTACTGTGAACAATTATATACCAACAAATTGGACAACCTAGAAGAATTTGGATAGATCCTAGAAGCATTCAGCCTACCAAGACTGAATCAAGATGAAATAAAAAACCTGAACAAACTACTAGTAAGGAGATTGAATCAGTAATCAAAAACCTCACAACAAAGAAAAGTCTAGGAACAGATGGCCTCACTGTTTAATTCTGTCTAGTAGTCAGTGAAGAATTAATGCCAATATTTCTCAAACTCTTTCAAAAAAAAAGAAGAGGGAACACCTCCAAACTCATTTTACATGGCCAGCATTACCCTGATACCAAAACCAGACAAGAACCCTTCAAGAAAAGAAAATTACAGGCCAGTATGCCTAGTGAACATGGGCCCAGAAATCCTCAATAAAGTATTGGCAAACCCAATTCAACAATATATTAAAAGGATTATATACCATGATCAATTGGGATTGATTCTAGGGATGCAAGGATTGTTCATCCTTCACAAATCAGTGAACATGATACATCATATTAACAAAATGGAGAAAAAAATCGTATGATCATTTCAGTAGATGCAGAAAATACCTTGACAAATATCAACATTCATTCATGAAAGAAATTTCAACAGACTGGATGTTAAGGGAATGTACCTTAACATAGTAAAGGCCACAAAGTGCCAGCCCATGGTTGACATCATACTCAGTCGTGAAAAGGTCAAAGCTTCTCCTCTAATATCAGGAACAAAAAGGATGCCCACTCTCATCACTTTTATTTTTTTATTTTTATTTTTTTATAAATTTATTTATTTATTGGCTGCATTGGGTCTTCGTTGCTGCACATGGGCTTTCTCTAGTTGCTGTGAGTGGGGGCTACTCTTCATTGTGGTGTGTGGGCTCCTCTTCATTGTCGTGCGTGGGCTCCTCATTGTAGTGGCTTCTCTTGTTGTGGAGCATGGGCCCTAGGCGCATGGGCTCAATAGTTGTGGCTCACGGGCTCTAGAGCACAGGCTCAGTAGTTGTGGCGCACGGGCTTAGTTGCTCCATGGCACGTGGAATCTTCCCAGAGCAGGGCTCGGACCCATGTCCCCTGCATTGGCAGGTAGATTATTTACCACTGCGCCACATAGGAAGTCCTCTCATCACTTTTATTTAACATAGTACTGAAAGTCCTAGCCAGAGTAATTAGGCAATAAAGAGAAGTACAAGGCATCCAGATACAGAAGAATTAAAACTTCTTACTTACAGATGACATGATATTCTACAGAAAAACCTGAAGACTCACCAAAAAAACTGTTAGAAGTAATAAATGAATTTAGTAAAGGATACAAAATCAGTCAGGCATACTTCATTTTATTGTGCTTCGCTTCATTGCGCTTTGCGAATAGTGTGCATTTTTGTTTGTTTTACAAATTGAAGGTTTGTGGCAACCCTGTGTTTCTGTGCCATTTTTCTAATAGTATTATTTTAAAATTAAGGTATGTACATTTTTTAAGACATAATGCTATTGTACACTTAATAGAGTATGGTATAGTGTAAACATAATTTTTATATGTGCAGGGAAACCAAAAAGTTCATGTGATTTGCTTTTTTTTTTTTTTAATTTGCCATTTTAACCATTTTTAAGTGTACAATTCAGTGGCATTAATTACATTCACAGTGCTGTACAACCATCACCACTATCTATTACAAAACTTTTTCATGACCCCAAACAGAAACTCTATAAACATCAAGCACTAACTCCCACTCCTCCCTTCCCGCAGACTCTGGTAACCTCTAGTCCACTTTCTATCTCTTTGAATTTGGCCCTTCTACATATTTCACATAAGTGCAGTCATATAATATTTGTCCTTTTGTGTCTGGCTTGTTTCCCTTAGCATCATAATGTTTTCAAAGTTAATTCATGCCGCAGCATGTATCGTTAACTTCCTTCCTCTTTGTGGCTGAATGATATCTCATTGTATGGACACACCACATTTTCTTTATCCATTCTTCTGTTGATAGACACTTGGGTTATTTTTACTCTGTATACAAAAATCAGTTGCATTTCTATATGCTAACCACAAACCTATCCAAAATAGAAATTAAGAAAACAATCCTATTTACAGTTGCATTAAAAAGAATAAAATACCTGGGAGTAAATTTAACCAAAGTGGCAAAAAAAAAAAAAAAACACAAAAAACCCAAAACTCTACACTTATAATTATTTTCATCAATTATATTGATGAAATAAATTGAGGAAGACAAAAATAAATGGAAGGATATTCTGTGCTTATGGATTGAAAGAAATAATATGGTCAGAATGCCCATACTACCCAAAACCATCTACAGATTCAGTGCAGTCCCTATCAAAATTCCAATGGCATTTTTCATAGATGTAGAACAATCCTAAAATTTATGTGGATCTACGAAGACCCCAAATAGCCAAAGTGATCTTGAGAAAGAATAACAAAGCTAGAGATCACACGTTCTGATTTCAAACTATATTACAAAGCAATAGTAATCGAAAGAATATGGTATTGGTATAAAATACGCATATTTCAATGGAAGATAATAGAGTCCAGAAATAAACCTGTGTGTATAGGGTCAATTAACTTAACAACAATGGAGCCATAAATATACTGTGGATAGAGGATAGTCTTTTCAATAAGCAGTGTTGGAAAAATTGTACAGCCCCATGGAAAAAGAGTGAAACTGGACCCCTGTCTTACACCACACACAAAAACAACTCAAAATGTATTAGACTTTAATGGAAGACCTGAAAACATAAAAGTCTTAAATGAAAATGTAGGTGGTAATCTCTTTCACCTTGGTTCTGGTGATGAATTTTTGGGATTTGACACCAAAAGCAAAGGCAGCAAAAGCAAAAATAAACAAGTGGAACTACACTGAACTAAAAACCTTCTGCGCAGCAAAGGAAACCATCAGAAAAATGAAAAAGGGAACCTACAGGATGGAAGAAAATATTTGCAAATCATATCTGATAAGAGGTTAATATCCAAAATACATAGTGAACTCACACAACTCAATAGCAAAAAGAAGTCAAACAATCTGAATAAACATTTTTCCAAAGAAGACATCGAAATGACCAACAGGTATATGAAAAGGTGGTCAACATCAGTAATAATCAGGGAAATGCAAATCAAAACTCATTGAGATACCACCTCACATTCATCAGAATGGCTATCATTAAAAAAACAAGAGATGACAAGTGTTGTCCAGGATGTAGAGAAAAGGAAACCCTTGTGTGCTGTTGGTGGGAGTGTAAATTGGTGCAGCTACTATGGAAAACAGTATGGAGGCTCAAAGAAAATTAGAAACAGATCTTTTATACTATCCAGCCGTCCCACTTCCTGGGAATATATTCATACAAAAGGGGTGCAGGCTTTTAGTCATAAAGTGAATAAGTTACGAGGATCTAATGTAAACATGGTTATTCAGAACACTACATTGTATAGCTGAAAATTGCTGAGTAGAATTTAAATGTTTACATCAAAAAGAAAAAAAGATAAATATGTGAGGTGGTGGATCTGTCACTACTTAATGTAAATGAGGGGGTTCCTTTCACATCTATACATTGTATCAAATCACCACAGTGTACACTGTAAATACTTTACAAGTTGATTTGTCAAATATATCTCAAAAAATCAAAAAGAAAAAAACAAAAAAGAGTTACTTTGCATGTATTATAATAGAGCCTTCTTAAACCTTTTTTTTTTTTTTTTTTAAATGTACAAGAGGTTTTTACTAGATTTAGGATTGTTGACTAGAGGTCATGGTGTTTCCATTCCTAAGTTCTGGTGCACCTGGTCAGAATTCCCTGCAGCAATTCTTGGAGCAGAGGTATCCTGTGACACTATGACTAAAACTAAGGTGGAATGCAGATTCTTTCTTAGGGCTTCAGATGCTCCTGCATGTGTTCTGCATTCATTTTTACTCTTGTTTTTTTACCTTTCATCCTACAGTTCCCACAATTTACTTGTGACATTCTAAGGCTTGGCATTAGCTGTATCCTGGCTTTCAGGTTGTATTCTGTCTTTTTTTTTTTTTTTCTTCTCTCTAAAGTCATAAGATTGAAAACCAACATTTGGCAAATAATTTTCTAAATCACTGTGCAAAGAATACAGTGTTTTGCTTTCTTTTCTTGCATTTATTGTGTTATTAGTTCTTTAGGTAGTAAGTATTCTTGAAGAGGCAGTAGGTATATCACTGAGTCTAAGCTTGTGATATCTGCAGCCAGACTGCAGACGTGCATCCAGCTGTGCCCCTCATGCGTGCTCAGTGCCTCTGTTTATCATCTGTAAAATGAAGATGACAATAGTATCTGCTTTCATAGTGTTGTTTAGAGGGGGTGTATAAATGAGTTACTTCATGCAAACAGAATTATGTGAAGAAGGGCTTGCGTATATATAGAGATTCTTTGGCATACATGTGATTGTGAGAATGTTTTTAAAAATTGCTGTTATATATACTGCTCGCAGACACACACACACGTATTCAGAAGTAATTAGTGCCTATAGAAAAACAACTACCTAAAGGAAAAGAAAGTAGTTGGTAGTGTTAATATATATATATATATAATATGTATTAAATAAGATCCTTCAATCATTGTGGAAAGAGCATAGGGTGCAAGTAAAAATCTAACAGAATCAGTAACACCAATGACTAGCACTTCTTGAAGATTTACTAAACGCCAGACACTGTGCTAAGTCCTTTTTGTTCTCAAGAAGTGTGTCCTCATCTGGCTAGTCATATAGTATTGGAGAATTTTCCTAACTTCTCTCTAAGCTCTAATTTTATCATGTATGAGGTGCGTATTGATAGCTCTTCTTTCTGCCTCAAAGGAATATTATTAGAATAAAATGAGACAATGTAGAGAAATGATCAGTGAACATAATCTTATGAGATAATACATTGATAAATTATGATGATTAACAGCTGATCTTGATTTCTCTTGAGATCACAAATGTGTTAGGAGCTGCTGACTTTTCTTAAATTAGATAGTTTATTGAATCAAAAAAAAAGTGTGTTTACATGTATTGATAATTTATCTGTCTATCTGTCTATCCATTGTTAGGTCAGGGGTGTTGTGAAGTGCCTGTATGTCCATTGGTATGAATAGTCTTCCTGCCATACATGGAAAGTTTCTTCTTTGTACACTGTTGGTATCCTTGCTGTATGTTTGTGATTAATACTCAGTTATCTCTGTAGGCCAGGTAATGAGCCCATACCCAAACCCCTCTATTTGAATGTTGTACCTATCAACAGTGTACAGGTTTTATTCTTGACTACAGCTCTGAACCCACTTTACAATTATCTGTTCGCCCCTGTCTGCTGATCAGATTATAAGGCACACCATGATATGGCTTGTTGCCTTCTTTGTATCCTTGGCACCTGGTGCTTGGCTAGGTCAAGCTGGAAACACATAATCAGTACATATTTATGGAATAAGTAAACTAAGAAAGAGTAGTCAGGAAGTCAGGCTGATCTCAGAGGAGCCCATATTTCTAAGAATCAGAAAACTGGTCTTCTGAGAAATCTTTAAAAAGGAAATTAATAACCTAGAAGGATTTAGTCATACAGCTCAATATCAAAAAAACAACCTGACCCAAAAATGGGTGGAAGACCTAAATAGACATTTCTCTAGGGAAGACAAACAGATGGTCAGCAAACACGTGAAAAGATACTCAACATCACTAATCATTAGAGAATTGCAGATCAAAACCACAACAAGATATCACCTCACACTGGTCAGAATGGCCATCATCAAAAAATCTGGAAACAATAAATGCTAGATAGGGTGTGGAGAAAAGGGAACCATCCTGCACTGCTGGTGGGAATCTAAATTGATATAGCCACTATGGACAGCAGTATGGAGGTTCCTTAAAAAACTAAAAATAGGATTACCATATGACCCAGCAATCCCACTACTGGGCATAAACCCAGAGAAAACCATAATTCAAAAAGATACATGTACCACAATGTTTATTTACAATAGCCAGGACATGGAAGCAACCTAAATTCCCATTAACATGGATGAATGGATGAATGATAAGGAAGATGTGGCATGCATATATATATATATATATGTTACTCAGCCATAAAAAGGAATGAAATTGAGTTATTTGTAGTGAGGTGGATGGACCTAGAGTCTGTCATACAGAGTGAAGTAAATCAGAAAGAGAAAAACAAATATGTATGCTAACCCATATATACAGAATCTAGAAAAATGGTACCAAGACGGGAAAGAGTGAGAAACACACGGAGGGCCTGCACCATGGCTCAGCATGCCTGGACTGAGATGTCGATTCATAGCTGAACAGGGGATCTGGGAGCTGGAATGTGGGAACCAGAGAACTGGTTCAGGGTGAGAAACATTGTTGGCAGTGGGGAGACGGACTGAGAGGACAGGAGGGAAGAAATCCACAGCGGAGAGAGCCTACCGCGGAAAGCTGCACGGCCATAGTGGCAGGTGGATACTGCTGACTCACAAGCAGGGGAGAGGAGCCGCGGGTGTAGCCTCTCTCTCTGCACCTGTGATGGACAAAGGAAGGACCCTTGTGGGCCTAGCTAATGTACTCAGGGATAACAAAGGCCCCCGAGCAGGGCTGGCCTAGAGTGCCTGCAGCCGAGAGCCAACAGCCTGCAGAGTGGTACAGCTGTGGAGACACTGTGTTTACACCTGAGCCACCGGCTTCCCTCTGCAACAGGCACCGCCATGGCCGACTGAGCTGACATGACCCAGGCAGGGTGCCCCGGCGGAGTCATAGCGGGGGGAGGAGCCGAGGTTGGAGTCGCTCTCTCGGTGTGAGCCGCCCAAGCTGCCGTGACCCAGGCAGGGCGCCACTGCTCAATGACTCCCAGGGGAAGGAGCCATTATTGTACCCTCTCTCTCCCCACACACCAGCGCTTACAGATGAACAATAAAGGAAGCTCTGCTGGTTGCAGAATAATACAAAATCCCAAGGCGGGTAGAAGGACACTTACAGCTGAGACCCCAAGGAAACAGAAATATTAGTATTAATTCTATTGAACTGGTCCATTCTGGGGTCAGTTCTAGTTTTTGTTTTGTTTTGTTTTTTTTAAATTGCGATCTTAGTCCTAAGGGATCTACACGTTTTATAACATATTTTTTTATTCCATTTTTATTTTTAGCCTTTTTATATATTTGTGTTTCTAGCTAAGTTTTTTGTAGTGCTGACTGTATCTCTCCTACCTTCTTTTCATCTCTATCTTTTATACATTTCTGTTTCTTTCTTTTCTTTTCATATTTCGAGTCACACTATGCTCTTCTGTTGCCCTGTCTTCTATCCTTTTTTAGTTTAATTTACCTTAATATACTTATAAGCAATATTATTGGTCTGCTCTGTTTCCTTGCTTTATTCTCCAGATGACACACTGCTTTGGTATTTATTTTTAGGTTTTGTCTTTATCTTAGTTCTAAGTATAATTGTCTGTTTCCATTCTGAGAATCTTCAGTCTGTCTGGTGGTACTCTTGCTCTTTATTATATTTGATCCTAGCTTTCAAAATCTCCCTGGGTTTGTGTTTGTGTGTGTGTGGTTTTTTTTTTGTTTGTTTGTTTTTGTTTTTGTTTTGTTCTGTTTTGGTTTTGAATTTCTGTTGGTTTTCTCTTTGATTGTCTGATAGCATACTGGGGTTCTTCTGTCAGGTCTTTCTAGTGCCTTATGTTCTATTGGATTCAGTATTTGTGTGTCTTATACAAGTATGTGTTTCCATGAGTTAGTATTTGTTTGACTCCACACTCTGCCATTAGTATGGGGCTTGGACAGTCTTCTTCAAACCCTTTTATTGCCGGGACAAGCAACCTCTGAAGTTTGGACTACTATGAGAAAACAAAGAAATACCATGCAGGCAAAGGAGCAGGAAAAAAAACTCACAAGACCAAATAAATGAAGAGGAAATAGGAAAAGTGCCTGAAAAAGAATTCAGAGTAATAATAGTAAAGATGATCCAAAATCTTGATAACAAAATACGGAAAATATAAGAAACAGTTAATAAGGACTCAGGAGAACTAAAGAGCAAACAAACAGTAATGGGCAACAAAATAACTGAAATTAAAAGTACTCTAGATGGTAAAAACAGCAGAATAACTGAGGCAGAGGAACGAATAAGTGAGTTGGAAGATAGAATGGGGGAAATAACTGACACAGAGCAGGGAGGAGAAAAAAGAATAAAAAGAATGGAAGATAGTCTCAGAGACCTTGGTGACAACATTAAGTGCACCAACATTCGAATCATAGGCATCCCAGAAGAAGAAGAAAAAAAAAGAAAGGGTCTGAGAAAATATGTGAAGAGGTTATAGTGGAAAACTTCCCCAACATGGGAAAGGAAATAATTAATCAAGTCCAAGAAGTGCAGAGAATCCCATACAGAATAAACCCAAGGAGAAATACACCAAGGCACATATTAATCAAACTAACAACAATTAAACACAAAGAAAAAATATTAAAAGCAGCAAGAGAAAAGCAACAGATAACATATAAGGGAAAACCCATAAGGATAACAGCTGATCTTTCTGCAGAAACTCTGCAGGCCAGCAAGGAATGTCAGGATATACTGAAAGTCCTGAAAGAGAAAAACCTACAGCCAAGAATACTCTACCCAGCAAGAATCTCATTCAGATTTGGTGGAGAAATCAAAAACTTTACAGACAAGCAAAAGTTAAGAGAATTCAGCACCACCAAACCAGTCTTACAACAATTGCTTAAGGAACTTTTCTAAGTAAGTAACACAAGAGAAGGAAAACATCTACAAAAACAAACCCAGAACAATTAAGAAAATGGTAATAGGAACATACATGTCCGTAATCACCTTAAATGTAAATGGATTAAATGCTCCAACCAAAAGACACAGACTGGCTGAATGGATACAAAAACAAGACCCTTCTATATGCTGCCTACAAGAAACCCACTTCAGACCAAGGGATACATATAGACTGAAAGTGAAGGGATGGAAAAAGATATTCCATGCAAATGGAAGTCAAAAGAAAGCTGGAGTAGCAATACTCATATCAGACAAATTAGACTTTAAAGTAAAGACTATTAAAAGAGACAAGGAAGGACACTACATAATGATCAAGGGATCCATCCAAGAAGAACATATAACAATTGTAAGTATCTATGCCCCCAACATAGGAGCACCTCAATACATAAGGCAAATGCTAACAGCCATGAAAGGGGACATCGATAGAAACACAATAATAGTAGGAGACTTTAACACTCCACTTACAAATCAGTGGACAGATCATCCAAACAGAAAATAAATACGGACACACAAGCTTTAAATGACACATTAGGCCATCTCGACTTAATTGATATTTACAGGACATTCCATCCAAAAGCTGCAGAACACACTTCTCAAGTGCACATGGAACATTTTCCAGGATAGATCACTTCTTGGGTCACAAATCAAGCCTTGGTAAATTCAAGAAAATTGAAATCATATCAAGCATCTTCTCAGACCACAGTGCCATGAGACTAGATATCAATTACAGAGAAAAAACTGTAAAAAATACACGCACATGGAGGCTAAACAATTCACTATTAAACAACCAAGAAATCACTAAGGAAATCAAAGAGGAAATCAAAAAGTATCTAGGAACAAATGACAATGAAAACACAACAACCCAAAACCTATAGGACGCAGCAGAAGCAGTTCTAAGAGGAAAGTTTATAGCAATACAGTCCTACCTTAAGAAACAAGAAAAATATCGAATAAACAACCTAACCTCACACCGAAAACAATTAGAGAAAGAAGAAAGAAACCCTAAAGTGAGCAGAAGGAAAGAAATCATAAAGATCAGATCAGAAGTAAATGAAAAAGAAAGGAAGGAAACAATAGCAAAGATCAATGAAACTAAAAGCTGGTTCTTTGAGAAGATAAACAAAATTGATAAACCATTAGCCAGACTCATCAGGAAAAAAAGGGAGGAGACGCAAATCAACAGAATTGGAAATGAAAAAGAAGAAGTCACAACGGACACCACAGAAATACAAAAGATCATGAGAGACAACTACAAGCAACTATATGCCAGTAAATTGGATAACCTGGAAGCAATGGATAAATTCTTAGAAAAGTACAATCTTCCAGACTGAACCAGGAAGAAATAGAAAATATGAACAGACCAATCACAAGCACTGAAATTGAGACTGTGATTAAAAATCTCCCAACAAACAAAAGCCCAGGGCCAGATGGCTTCACAGGCGAATTCTATCAAACATTTCGAGAAGAGCTAGCACCTATCCTTCTCAAACTCTTCCAAAATATAGCAGAAGGAGGAACACTCCCAAACTCATTCTGCGAGGCCACCATCACCCTGATACCAAAACCAGGCGAAGATATCACACAAAAAAATTACAGGCCAATATTACTGATGAATATAGGTACAAAAATCCTCAACAGGACTTCCTAGGTGGCGCAGTGGCTAAGTATCCGCCTGCCAGTGCAGGGGACATGGATTCGATCCCTGCCTCAGAAAGATACCATATGCCGCGGAGCAACTAAGCCCATGTGCTGCAACTATTGAGCTTGCGCTCTAGAGCCTGTGAGCCACAACTATTGAGCCTGTGTGCTGCAACTACTGAAGCCCACACACTTGGAGCCCATGCTCTGCAACAAGAGAGGCCACTGCAATGAGAAGCCCATGCACCACAAGGAAGAGTAGCCCCCGCTCGCTGCAACTAGAAAAAGCCCTTGTGCAGCAACGAAGACCCAACATGGCCAATAAAATAAATAAATAAATTAATTAATTAATTAATTTAAAAAAATCCTCAACAAAATAATAGCTAACAGAATCCAACAGTACATTAAAAAAATCGTACACCATGATCAAGTGGGGTTTATCCCTGGGATGCAAGGATTCTTCAATATACGCAAATCAATCAATGTGATACATCATATCAACAACTTGAAGGATAAAAACCATATGATAATCTCAATAGATATGGAAGAAGCTTTTTACAAAACTCAACATCCATTTATGATAGAAACTCTCCAGAAAATGGGCATAGAAGGAAATTACCTCAACATAATAAAAGCCATATATGAGAAACCAAAAGCCAAGATCATTGTAAATGGTGAAAAACTGAAAGAATTCCCTCTAAGAACAGGAACAAGACAAGGGTGTCCACTCTCACCATTATTATTCAACATAGATTTGGGAGTTTTAGCCACAGTAATCAGAGAAGAAAAAGAAATCAAAGGAATCCAAATTGGAAAAGAAGAAGTAAAATTGTCACTCTTTGCAGATGACATGATATTATACATAGAAAACCCTAAAAACTCTGCCAGAAAACTGCTAGCACTAATTGATGAATTTAGTAAAGTAGCAGGATACAAAATTAATGCACAGAAATCTCTTGCATTCCTATACACTAACAATGAAAAAGCACAAAGAGAAATTAAGGAAACTCTCCCATTTACCATTGCAACAAAAAGAATAAAATACCTGGGAATAAACCTGACTAAGGAGCCAAAAGACCTGTATGCAGAAAACTATGAGACACTGATGAAAGAAATCAAAGAAGAAACAGACAGATGGAGAGACATACCATGTTCTTCGATTGGAAGAATCAACATTGTGAAAATGACTATACTACCCAAAGCAATTTACAGATTCAGCGCAATCCCTATCAAATTACCAACGGCATTTTTCACAGAACTAGAACAAGAAATTTTACGATTTGTATGGAAATGCAAAAGACCCCGAATAGCCAAAGCAATCTTGAGAAGGGAAGATGGAGTTGGTGGAATTAGGCTTCCTGACTTTAAACTATACTACAAGGCCACAGTGATCAATACAGTATGGTACTGGGCTTCCTAGGTGGCGCAGTGGTTGAAAATCCACCTGCCAATGCAGGGGAAGTGGGTTCGATCCCTGCTCCAGGAAGATCCCACATGCCACGGAGCAACTAAGCCCATGTGCCACAACTATTGAGCCTGCGCTTTAGAGCCCGTGAGCCACAACTGTTGAGCCTATGTGCCGCAGCTACTGAAGCCCATGCACCTAGAGCTTGTGCTCCTCAACAAGAGAAGCCATGGCAATGAGGAGCCTGTGCATCACAACGAAGAGCAGCCCCCACTCATTGCAACTAAAAAGAAAGCCTGTGCACAGTAAAAAAGACCCAACAGAGCCAATAAAATAAATTTAAAAAAAAAAAGTATGGTACTCGCACAGAAATAGAAAGGAAGATCAGTGCAACAGAATAGAGAACTCAGAGGTAAACTCAAGCATACATGGGCACCTTATCTTTGACAAAGGAGGTAAGAATGTACAATGGAAAAAAGACAGTATCTTCAATAAGTGGTGCTGGGAGAATTGGACAGCAACATGTAAAAGAATGAAATTAGAACACTTCCTAACACCATACACAAAAATAAACTCAAAATGGATTAAAGACCTACATGTAAGGCCAGACACTATCAAACTCCTAGAGGAAAACATAGGCAGAACCCTCTATGACATCCATCAAAGGAAGATCCTTTTTGACCCACCTCCTAGAATAATGGAAATAAAATCAAGACTAAACAAATGGGACCTAATGAAACTTCAAAGCTTTTGCACAGTGAAAGAAACCATAAACAGGACAAGAAGGCAACTCTCAGAATGGGAGAAAATACTTGCCAATGAAGCAATGGACAAAGGATTAATCTCCAAAATATATAAGCAGCTCATGCAGCTTAATACCAAAAAAGCAAATAACCCAATCCACAAATGAGCAGAATACCTAAATAGACATTTCTCCAAAGAAGACATACGGATGGCCAACAAACACATGAAAAGATGCTCAGCATCACTAATCATTGGAGAAATGCAAGTCAAAGCCACAGTGAGGTATCACCTCACACCGGTCAGAATGGCCATCATCAAAAACTCTAGAAACAACAAATGCTGGAGATGGTGTGGAGAAAAGGGAAGTCTCCTGCACTGTTGGTGGGAATGTAAGTTGGTACAGCCACTATGGAAAACAGTTTGGAAGTTCCTTAAAAAACTAAAAATAGAACTACCATAGGACCCAGTAATCCCACTCCTGGGCATATACCCTGAGAAAACCATAATCCCAAAAGAAACATGTACCGTAATGTTTATAGCAGCACTATTTACAATAGCCAGGACATGGAAGCAACCTAAATGTCCATCAACAAATGAATGGATAAAGAAGATGTGGCATATATATACAATGTATAAAAAGGAATGAAATGGAGCTATATGTCATGAGGCTGATAGACCTAGAGTCTGTCATACAGAGTGAAGTAAGCCAGAAAGAGAAAAACAAATATTGTATGCTAACTCATATATTCAGAATCTAAAAAAAAAAAAAAAAAGGTACTGATGAACCCAGTGACAGGACAAGAATAAGGATGCAGATGCAGAGAATGGACTGGAAAACACGGGGTTGGGGGGAGAGGGAGCGAAGTGGGGGAAGCTGGGACGAAGTGAGAGAGTAGCATAGACATATATATACTACCAACTGTAAAATAGATAGCCAGTGGGAAGTTGTTGTATAACAAAGGGAGATCAACTCGAGGATGGTTGATGCCTTAGAGGGCCGGGATGGGGAGGGTGGGGGGGAGTCGCGGGAGGGAGGAGATATGGGGATATGTGTATAAATACAGTTGATTCACTTTGGTGTACCTCAAAAGCTGGTACAAGAGTGTAAAGCAATTATATTCCAATAAAGATCTTAAGGAAAAAGAAAGGAAAAATGGTACCGATGAACCTAGTGGCATGGCAGGACTAGAGATGCAGACGTAGAGAATGGACTTGAGGACACTGCGGGGGTTGGGTGGGGAAGGGGAAACTGGGAGGAAGTGAGAGAGTAGTGTTGACATATATACAGTAACAAATGTAAAATACATAGCTAGTGGGAAGTTGCTGTAGAGCACAGCGTGATCAGCTCGATGCTTTGTGATGACCTTGAGTGGTGGTATAGGGAGGGTGGGAAGGAGTCTCAAGAAGGAGGGGATATGGGGATTTATGTATATATATAGTTGATTCACTTTGTTGTACAGCAGAAACTAACACAAAATTGTAAAGCAATTATACTCCAATAAAAATGGGAAAAAATAAAGTTAAAATCTGCATGCTTTATTTGTTCCTGATTGGAGGTATAAAATATAAATGTTCCAGCTATTCTGAAGCTTTTCTTTTAACTAAATATATCATAATTTGTTGAACAGAGGTGGGCTAGCAGAAAGACTAAATGGACTGCAGAATCGAGAGAGATCTGCCATTTCTTTGTGGAGACATCAGTGTGTTTCTTACCAAAGGACATTTTCAGGTAAGGCTTGCGCTGGCATCTGTGAGTAAAGAATAAAAATATTAAAGTTAAAAAAATTAAAAAGTTAAAAGTATTTTTACATTAAAATATATGAAGTTGATCGTTACTGTTTTTACACCTTTTTCTCTAGGTGTCCAAAGATCTGAATTGGAGTGTTCTGTCTTACACCTTTTACCTGCTGTATCTGTTCCAGTAGCTTTTAGACTTTTGTAACTGTGACCCATTGTAAGCAATACACCTTATGGCATCTCCCAACACACATACGACATTCATACACATGACATACACACATCCTACACACCTACACTCCTGAAACAAACATTTAATAAGCAACTCTAACCTCAGTGAAATACCAAAATCACTAAATTGCTGCAGGACCCTTCTAATGAGTTGCAACATGCAGTTTGAAAGTTGCTACTACAACTTCTCATTACAGTGAATTAACCAAGTTGTCAAGCACAGAGCTGAGAGAGTATCTTCTGGAGGTTGGATTAGAAAATACCAAGTGAAACAAGTGTGACTGGGTGCCTGGGCTGAAGGGAAAAGATGATCTTTTGTTTGGCTTATCAGCACCAAATAGCTTATTTGGAATGTTCCTTATGTTTTCCCTTCTTAACTTTGGGAATAGAGGGTATTTAATTATACCATGAATAAAAGACAAAAGCCAAACACAACAAAAAACCAGAGCCAAAGATTAATCCATTTACTTGGAAATAGGAACGTGATCATCTCTAATAGATTTTTTTCTATTAGAAGTCTCTATATTTAGGAATTTGGATTTCGTTTTTCTCTTAGATGAATTTCTTATTTTCCGAATCTTTGAATCCTCCCCTTGATGTCTTGTAATAAATTGTGTCTTTTTCTTTACTTTTGATATAACTCATTATAAACATATATTAGGAAGAACATTTCACTGTTTGGTATTTTGTTTCCTTTGTGGCCTGGCAGAAGAATTTTTTTCTTTCAATATAAAATAAGTATTTTTTCATTTCTATATGTTTATAACATGAACAAATAAGAGAAAAACTTGCGAATATTAAGTAGCGATAACTCCCTCTCTCCCCAATCCCAAGAACTAAAATTTAGTAAACAGCAGAAATTCAGTGATGGATTTATTAAATTATCTATAATTAATCTAAACTCTCTAAGCCCCTTAATTTCCCTGTCAAAAATGAGTATAATTGTAGATCCTTGCCTTATGAGCTGTGCTAACAATAAATCTGAGACTGCAAGGGAAGGATGTGCAGCTCTAGGACAGCCCTAGGACTTGATAGACTGTGGAGACACAGAAGTACTGTCATTCTGAGGTTGTTTTCACAGCTGACAGATCTGGAAGTTCAGAAGTAACCAAGAGCAGCATCATCTCCTCCCCCTTAGGATGTGGACATACCTTTGGGTTTGCATAGTACCACAGTCAGAATCCCATCTTATTTCATTCACACCTGAGCTAGTGTGTGAGCTAGCTAGGTTATTGAGCTTTGGTTAATTTTGACTGACCAAGTGACTGTATCAGGCTTGACTTTTCCTTCTTCTGATGGGTTTGAGAAATCTAGGAGTTAGTAGTAATTTGTGAACCACATCTTGGTTTTTGTTCTGAATATTAAGTATTACATATCTCACTGAGTCTATCTTTACATCTCTCAGATATGACAAATTATAGTTTACAAAATTAATCTATAATTGTAATTATTTAGCCTGGGGCCTTTCTTCCCAAGTTTCTTACATTTGAGGAGTGTTATTTAGTTACTCCACAGTTGAGAGGGACATGGAGCCGCTTATAATTTGAAATATTTGAGTGGATGTCTTCAACACATCTTTCTGCCTTTTTGAAAAGAAACTTTTCATTTTGAGGTAGTTGTAGATTCACATGAAACTCATGCTGTTCAGAGAAACAACACAGTGGCTCCTTGTGCCCCTCACCTCATTCCCCAGGGGTGATGTCTTCCCTGACTCTAGTACTCTGGCATAACCAGGACTTGGTTCAGATACAATTCAGCAACCTTATTCATGTTTTACCAGCTTATATGCACTCGTGTGTGTGTGTGTGTGTGTGTGTGTGTGTGTATGTAATTTTATTACCTGGGTAGGTTCATGTGCCCATTACCACAGTCTAGATACAGAACATTCATTACTAGGATTCCTCGTGCTCTGTTTTATAGCTGCACCTAACCCCTTCCCACCCTCCTAGTACCTTGCAACCACCAGTCCGTTCACCATTTCCATACTATTGTCATCTCAAAAATGTTACATAAACGAAATAATGTGGCGTGTAACCTTTGGGGACTGGCTTTTTTTACTCAACACCATTCCCTTGAGATTTATCCAGGTTTGTGTGTGAATCAGCAGTTAGTTCTCTTACTCTGTGACATGGATGTACCACACTTTGACTGTGCACCTGTGGAGGGACATTTGGATCGTTTCCAGGTTTGGGCTTTACGAATAAAGGTGCTGTGAACAAAATTTTGAGTGAACATAGATGTTTAATTTTCTGGTATAAACAATCAAGGATACTGTTGCTGGGTGTTATAGTAAGTGTATGTCTAGTTTTGTAAGACATTGCATATTAATATCAAATATTTCAGTGAGTAGCTCTAACACATCTTTCTGGCTTTAAGAAAAAAAATTTTTTAACAACTTTAGTTTGTAGGTTTCATTTTTTTCTTTTCTTCCCTCATAGATAGCTTACTTTTCTGAGCTGTTCTATAACTCTGACTTATATCATTTAATAATCAGTTTTTTTCCTTGTTAGTATCTTCCAGTACATTTCATTATAAAAGTCATATTTCTCAAGGTTCTTAAAACTTCAGTAAATTTTAATGTGTGCCTATTTTCTTGGTTTTTATTGTAGTTGTTGTTTTTTGATACACTCAGCTTTGCTATTGAAAGAACAGAGAGAAGCATGGTTACTGCACATGAAGGCCAGTATAGATGGGTGTGTTGGATGAAACATAGAGAAGAGGAGGCAGAGGCTGGACCACTCAAGGCTTGGAGGCCATTATTGGGTTTTATTCCAGTGTGATGCCTTGAAAATATGTAATTTGAAATGTGGCTGTGAACTAGAGAATTGTGATTACAGAAGCAAGAGAAAAATATTTCCTACATTTCTTTTCAGGAACCATTTTATTTTTCTTCTTCCTTTTTGAGGGGAAACAGTTTTCCAACACTAGCTTGCCATTTACCTGGATGGCAATGGCCAATTTTTATTAAGTGATATTCAGAGTATTTCACATGTTTATGATCTCATTTAATCCTCACAGCAGACCTTCCAGTTAGATTTTCTGATCCTGTTTCAGAGACACAGAAAATGTGGACAGGCAGGGTCCTGTGTCCGGGCTAGCGGGTGGCAGAGCCAGATTTGTATCAGACAGTCTGCCTTGGTGGCCCGTGATTGTGGCCCAGCATGTTCTGGGTAGATTGCTGGGAAGGCAGATCCAGGCACTGAGGACGTGAGCCTGTGTTGTACCTGAGTTCTGTAGGTGTGAGTGTAATGATGCCCTTGTCAGACCTCTGTTTAGTAATAGTGCAACAAATATTTTCACAATATGTTTGGTATCTATGTTTTTAAGACTAAAAATAGTTACAGATATTCTTGGATGAAAAAAAAAAACAGTGAACTTCTTATATTGTTCAGGAAGAGTGTAAAGAAAAAAAGATAAGAAAAAGAAGTAAAATTTTAAAAAAATGATGGGTTTGAGATAAATTATTTTTCACAAGATATTTGTTCCTAAAGTTTCCTCTAAACTTCAGAAAGAAGAAGGGGGTGGGTAAGAAAGGAGGGAAATCAATGAAATGCAGTAGCATTTGCTATCATCCAAAGCAGAAATCTCTCTGGATTTCCTTGTTCTTCACCTTGCTGCCATTGAATGAGCTGCAAGAGCAGTAAATGTGTCACCTGGAATGTAGATCAGTGTTATCAGAGCAAAGCATGAACCTAGTTACTCACATTGGCATTAGCATTTAATAGCTTTTGGATTAAAAGGATTTTAATTTTTTTACATTTTTGGCACTGAGTCATGGTCAGCTGAAACTTTGTGAAGTGTAGGCCACTAAAGACTGTAAATACTTTTGCCAGTGCCTTTTGCCAGCATTGCTCACCAGCATCCTGATACAGCCACGTGGAAGACCCTGCATCCATGTACACCTCTAGCCAGCCCTTGTGTGTCCCATCTAGTTGGCAAACAGCCCCTATGGGTTCACCTAGATGAAGTTCTGAGTTTCCTTAAAAATGTCAATAAATTCACACTGAGCTGCCTACCTGCCAGAAAGTAATTATTTCCTTTTTTTCCCCCACCACAATTTTTTCAAATTTACATTCTGCCTTATTGTTTTCCAGTGCCACATTTTGTTACACACACCACCGCCAAAGCTTTTGTTGTTGTTTTTGTGGGGTGTTTGCTTTTTATTTGTTGTTGTTTTCTCCTCCAGAGAACAGTCTCTAAATTCGGTGGAGGGCAGAATTTGCTGTTTGTAATTTCTCCTTGGATTTCTGGATGCCAGATTTGAAAGTTTTTCAGAGATGATGCAAGTAAGTGAGACATTGGAGTTTAGATTGACGTAGATAATACAGGTGATGGCTGCACTGAATGCTCCTCTTGCCAGGCAGGACGTGAGGCAGTGCGCACAGCTCTCACAGCAGCCCTGCGGAGCTGCACTGTGCCTTCCAAATCCGAAACGTATCCAAACATTTTATTTTCTAGTCCCTGGAGTCAGAGATTATTTGTTAAGTGAAGAAGGCTAATTTGGAGGCAGGAGACAGGGCCTCTACTCTTTAAATCTTAAGGTTTTCACTGCCTATTCTTGTTAAACAGAGGCTTTCTTTTTCTTTTCTTTTTCTTTTCTTTCTTTTTTTTTTTTTATGTTTAAGGTCATTTCAGTTAGCTAATTAAAAAGCATTGATTCTCCATTCAATTGTATTGTAGAAGGTAAGCAACCAAGCAATATTCAGAGTGTCTTTTTCTGTGAAATTGTGTACGTCACTTGTGGAGAGGGACATTTTTGGTGTGCCCCTATTTCTGTGCTGATTTTAGTTATGTGAATAAATGTTCTTTTCCCTCACTGCTCCTTTACTGGTGTTTAGAATCTGGTACTGGAAATGGGATGGTGGCAGGAGAGAGGCACAGGCAAGGAACTGGACAAGTCATCCCTCATGTGTTCATTCCACAGGTGTTTATTGAGAGCTTCTTGCGTTCCAGACACTGTACACTGTGTCACTACACTCAGAACTTTCACTTTGTCAGGTGAGAGAGATAAGCAAATTGTAGAAAACTGTTAACAAAGGTTATCATTGGAAAAGGTGTTGGGACAGAGTTTTAAAAAAATGTTCCTCTTATAAAAGAAGAAATTTGTTAAAATCAATTGTATTGTTTTCACAATTAGAGAAGGAGGGAGGAAAATGTGAAATGGTAGAGAGTTCCACTCTGACTTTTACTCAAGAAGTACTAAAATTTATACCTTTGTGTCAGGATGTGAAAACTTCAATAATGAGGCTGATTTTCCCAGAGGGTCAGTTTTCACAACACAGTGTTATTTGATCCTTGTCCTTGAGCATGGTTAGCTGTGAGCACTCAGGCTTGGTTTCCATCTGCAGAGCCACAGTGGGTTCCCTGGGCACTGCTCCTGGAGCTCCCCTCTCCCTGCACGAACCTTACGTGAGCATTGCTGTGCCCCTGATGCACAGGAAGCTTCCAACCTCCAGAGTAGTGGCACGTGTGGAGTGGGCCTCCCTCAGCCGTGCTGGGAATGGGAAGCCAGAAATCTGGCCCCTGCCTCTTTCTCACTGCTTTCAAGGGGCCCCTCTGAGGCCAGGGAGCCCCCTGAAATGGGTCATGTTCCAGACTCCCCACTTGAGTGGTTGAAAGAGGAAGATGGGATGGCAGGACCAGCATTTTCTGTACAGTGACAGTAGTGGAGCAAGAAGAGCCAAGAATTTTGTGGAGATATGTGTGTGTTTCCTTACTAATTACCTAATTTCTTAATTTCTTTGATGCAGTAATTTCTGATAATTAAAGAATGTCTTGGGTTAGAAAATGTTAGGCTGATTATTTCTACCAAAGCAAGTTAGTTGGTAAACTAAGATCCCTCAATTACTTGAAAGATAATTGTTAAAAAGACATGATTTAGTCTAAGTCTTCTAATATTGAGTGTTTAAAGATAGGAAAGAGAGGCATGTGGCTAACTTCATTTAATTTGGCTGATTTTTGGCAGTACTTTATACCTTTTAAAAATCTGTAATTTCTGTGGGGACATGGGATTTTTGACATAATATGACAAGTTTAGAAACCGCATGTTTAGTTATGAAATGAGAATGACATGAACTGAAGCGGGTTGTATTTTTTTAGTTAAAAGTCTTAAAAAAGTCATTTAAGATGTTTTCTTAAACTCCTTGATCTGCCTTCCTTACCATCCTTTGCTTCAAGTGAAGGAACACTGCTTGTGACCTCCTCAGTGTGGATCAGCTCCAGGTTGCTGGAGAGGTTTTGCAGCAGCTCCTTTTCTTAACTTCTCTTTTCCTCTGGGGTCAAGGGAGCTGCCTCTGGATTATCTCCAGCTTCCCTCTGACCAATAAAATCAGAAAGCAGTTAGTGTCTAGGCTTCATTTTTTTATGTCCAGACCCACATTTTGGTACAGCACTGGTATTTAATACTCTTCTTTGTAGTCATGGGCAAGAGGAATTCACATTAATACTCTGGAGTTATTTAAGTCAGGAAACAAAACTACGATACTAGTTTGCTCGCTGTTAGAGTTGTGATTTCATGTCCCAAATGACTATAATTTTCAGTGATCATTTTAAGTATAAGTTTACAGAAGAGTAAAGAGTTCATGTGTGACTTTCATAATATCAGGTTATTTCATAATTATATCAAAAATGATGATGGGACCTGAGAAATCAAGGCAGAGTACTAATACCAAACTCCAGCTAACGTAGCTGCCTCTCCCACATCCATTTTTATCTCTTGTGAGTTTTTCTACCTAAAAATCTGTGAAATGAGGTTTGGTGATACAGCAGAAGTAAATGATGCTTTCAGGTTCCCTGTAAATGTATTTAACCTGTGCTTCCTCCATTTCTTTTTACTTGAAAAGGAAAATAGAAATTCTACAGATTTTATATACAGTTTATTGTATGTCAATTGTATCTCAATAAAAGTTCTTAAAGGAAAAAAAGGAAATTCTACAGATTTTCTCATAGATATGAAGCTTAAAAGAATCTTCATTTCTGTTTTCTCTTGTAAATGATCCAAAACAAGACTGCAGAGTTAGCCCATTCTAAATGAATTACATAGTGGGTAAAACATGGTTCCGTTGAATTCCATGTGCAACTCAATGAATAAAAGTTCATTCATAGAGTTAAATTGGGACCTCATTAATGATGGAAATTATCTATATGTTCAAAACTCTGGTTTTAACCTTTAGAAAAGTGTTAATATTGGCAAGGCGGCATTTTCTTTGACTTGCTCAACCAATTATCATCTTTACCTCCACCCTAGTTCAGTATTGCACTGGCCTTTGTCCATGCTGTGAAATCTTGTGTGTGTCATCTTAATCTTTTCACCAATCCAGTTTTCCAGACTCCTCCAGCTCATTTTTACTTTCCAAGGGGTTATAATTTCCAGTTGGGACCCTGGTGCCTGAAAGAGCTGCTTGAAAGTGCAAGCCCAGACTTGCCTTTCCTTCTCTCCCAGGGAGGATGGTGAGGGAGAGTGCATTGGCAGACCAGGTGGCCCTGCTCCAGTGGCCTGTGCAGCATGAGTCTTGTTGCAGGAAGGTGGTCTAAGAGTAGGTGGCTGCTTATCACACAGCGCTCCTTACGTTCTGAACAGATTCTGTGGTAAAGTTTTTTGTTACAAAGTAGGAAACTTTGCCGTCTGCAAACGGAATAAATAAGTTCTTGGATTAATAAAATGCCTTATAAAGTTGGAAAAAAATTGGAAACTGCATTTGTATTGTGCTCTGATTTAAAAAAGTCGTCACTTTCAACACACCCTTCCTCCACTGTGACGCTGCTGCATCTCCCCCCAGTGTGTGGAAGTGGTGGCCCCCGTTTGCTGTCTCCATGCAGCCGTCACACAGCTGGTCGCCCTTCCTTCAAGGACAGGCTCTCTCATGGTTTGCCTCCTCCTATGTTCATTTTCCTTCTTGGTTCTGTGTTGACTCCTGCTTTGTGTGAGGCTTCAACAGATGTTCCTCAAGCTTCTGTCCTGGCCCTTTTCTGTTCTGTGTCCCCTTCTTGAGTAATCTGGGATCTGCATGCCACCTCCACCAGGACTGCTAGGCAGTCTGACAACTGTCCTGTGGCCTCTCCTGGCCCAGCCCGGGCACCACCTGCACCTAAGCATACTGCAGACCCAGCAGACTCATCATGTCCCAGCGCCAGCCTGCCCTGGCCCATGAAGTGAGCCGTCTTCAGTTGGGCTTTCTTGTACATTTTTTGAATCCATCCAGTCCCTGGTTGCTAGTGATTCTACCTCAGAACTGTCTCTCAAGTCAGATCTCTCCATTGATCCCATCTGCCACTAGTTCAGGCCCCTGTTCCCTTGTGCCTGGATTACTGTGTCGGTCTCCATCTGGTCTCCCTGCCACTGCCCTTTCCTCATTTTCAGTCTATCAGGGTCATCATCCTAAGAGGCAAATCTGATATCGCTTGTCTGCTTTAAAAAATTTCCATTGACTGCCTCTTGTGTTGGAGTAAATGTTCATCACCGTTAGTCTCTGGTGAGCATTCTTGTTTGGGGCGCCAGCCTGCCTGACTAGTTATTTCTCACTACCTCCTTGCTATGCCACCCTGCACCTGTCACAGCACTACATACCTCCTTCCTGGATCAGCTGTGTCTTTCATGATTTACACTTGACCACTAGGCCTAGTATACTTTTCTTTGTTCATAGTTACACTTCTGGTGTCCTATTGTATTGTAATTATATAAAGTATAGGTAAATCCTCACTCTGCAGAGTGCTACAAGGATGTGTAGGGCTGACCTAGCAACGTGAGCCATTCCTGGTGACTCAGGAAGTGTTTATGAAGTAAATAATGGTGTCAGTGGTAAATTTTAAAATTGTACATGACACCAGAGTGCAGAAATGGTCCCAGCTCCACTGGAGTTGAAGGCCCATGCAGGTCACTTGATCTGTGCCTCTTTCTTTACTGAGAAAATTTGACTGTCAAACCTTAGGTGATGTCTGCATTGAGAATCTGTGTTGCTGTTTACCTGGCCCTGTCCACTGTTCCTGTGTAAAGTCATTCTCAGAACGCTTCTCCCTCAGGGTCCCTGAGTGTTCCAGCTGTGATTGCATGCACTCTCTGGTCTCTCCCTGCATGCCCTTTGAGAGATGATAACTTTTATGATATTATCTCCTTTTAATTCTTGAGCTAATTTCTCTTCTTTCCCCCTCCTCCCTGTTAGTGTTTGTTACAGTGTCCTTAGACAGAGATAGTGCCCAAGACCAGAATGCCTACTTTTCTTTAGTAGTTGTGAGTTCACAGTGCTCCTACTGGGATGTACACTGCTTTACCTAATTGTAGATTTTGCCTGTTTTGACCCAGTTTAAAGTGATTTACCTGATGACTTAGAAGTTCTTCACTAGATTATCCTTTATTAATAGTTCTTAGAAAGTGGGAGGAGGTTGAGGGTTGATAGTGGAGTAAGTGTCAAGAATAACATGGCAGTAGGGACATCCTGGGTTCTATCAGCCCATTAGTAAGTGTTTCTTCAGTTCTTTTTGCTACAAGGTTTACAGTGTGTTGGCCTGGCAGTGGGTGTGCTCTTTTGTACAGATGCATGTGCAGTTCTGGCCTCTGTCAGGATTGCTTAGAGGAGGGTGGGTATGAGCCCTAAATTCTAGAGGACTCTACTAACAATCCACAATTAGTAATTTGCTGTTTTTTAATTGGGTTCCTAAAATTTTTCTCAACACATTTATTTACTTTTCAGTTGATGTTAAATTTATAAAAATAGAGTTATTTAACAGCCATATAACCCTTTAAAATTGTTTTCAGTGTGATTTTTAGATACCATTTTTTAAAATAAATTTATTTATTTTATTTATTTATTGGCTGCATTGGGTCTTTGTTGCTGGACACAGGCTTTCTCTAGTTGCTGCGAGCGGGGGCTACTCTTCATTGTGGTGCGCAGGCTCATTTGTAGTGGCTTCTCTTGTTGTGGAGCATGGGCCCCAGGCGAGTGGGCTTCACTAGTTGCGGCACATGGGCTCAATAGTTGTGGCTCACGGGCTCTAGAGCACAGGCTCAGTAGTTGTGGTGCATGGGCTTAGTTGCTCCGTGGCATGTGGGATCTTCCCAGAGCAGGGCTCAGACCCGTGTCCCCTGCATTGGTAGGTGGATTATTAACCACTGCGCCACCTAGGAAGTCCTAGATACCATTTTAATGCTGTTTTCTGAGCCAAAAATATTGCCTACAATGCTATGAAATAAGGTTTTTAAATAAGGAAGTTTTTCATAAAGAAGACCTTGCTTTGTGTGTACTCAGAGTGGAAGGGGTCATTTTGCCCACTAGTGGGTCCCATACACACCACACCTTGGGAAATTTAACCTGTAATAGCCCCTCTCTCAGCCTGGGTGACCATAACAGAGTACCACAGACTGGGCAGCTTAAACAGCAGATATGATTGCTCACAGTTCTAGGGGTTAGAATTCTGAGATCAGGGTGCTTGCATGATCTAGTTCTGGTGTGGGCTGTCTTCTTGGTGTGTAGGCAGCTGCCATCTGGCTGTGTGCTCATGTAGAGAGAGAGAAGGAGGTCTTAGTTTTCTCTTCTTATAATGACACTAATCCTATCGAATCAGTACCCCATCCTTACAACCTCATTTAACTTTAGTTTCTTCCTTAGAGGCCCCATCTCTAACTATAGCTATGCAAGGGGAGGCTTTAGCATATGAATTTTGAGGGACAGAAACATTCAGTCTATAACATTCTGCCACTGGCCTTCTGTCATTCGTGCCCTTCTCACCTTCAAAATACATTCATTCTATCCCAAAAGCCCCCAAAGTCTTAACTGATTCCAGCATCAACTCTACAGTCCAAAGTTTCATCTACATATCATCTAAATCAGATATGGGTGAGACTCGAGGTGTGATTCATCCTGAGGCAGAATTCCTCTACAACTGTGAGCCTGTGAAACCAGACAAGTTTTGTGCTTCCAAATACAGTGCTGGGTCAGACATAGGATAGACATTCCCATTCCAGAAGGAAGAGATAGGAAGGAAGAAAGGGGTGATAAGTCCCAAGCAAGTCCAAAAACTACAAAGGGAAGCTCTATTAGATTTTTTTTAAGCTCTTTTTTGGAATATAATTGCTTTACATTCTTGTACCAGCTTTTGAGGTACGCCAAAGTGAATCAGCTGTATTTATACATATATCCCCATATCCCCTCCCTCTTGCGACTCCCTCCCGCTCTCCCTGTCCTGGTCCTCGAAGACATCACCCATCATCGAGTTGATCTCTCTTTGTTATACAGCAACTTCCCACTAGCTATCTGTTTTACAGTTGGTAGTGTATATATGTCTATGATACTCTCTCACTTCGTTCCAGCTTCCCCTTCACCCTCCGCCCCCCCCCAACCCTGTGTGAGGATGCAGATGCAGAGAATGGTCTGTTAGATTTTAAGGCTCAAGGAAAATCCTCTTTGGTTCACTGCTCTGCCCTTGAGGTCCACTGGAGGACAGTGTTACCCCCACAGCTCTGTTGGGCCTCTTGGGTGAGAGGCCCCCTGCAGAGGCGCCACCCCTGAGGCAGGGAGGGACATCCTTGCCTACCTAAATCCAAGAGGCAGCCCTACTCTTTGAAACCCCGGAGAAAATATCAGCCCTGCCCCTGGGCCTGTGGTGAGAGTAGCAGCCCTTATGCTCTCTGGATTGCCTTTAGGGTCATCCTTCCCTTTTTTTGAAGGATGATGCACATTCGCAGAATAGCTCTTTGCTGTGTAGGAAGCCTGACTGCCTTCCTTCCTTTCCTCTGCTCGGTCTCCTTCAGTTCAAACTGGCAACTGGCGTGAAACTGTGCATCTCAGATTGGGACTTGAACCCACATGCCTGGACTTGAAGCCAGCCAAAACCCTGATTAGGACTTGAACCCATGAGGCCAGGATTCAAACCTGACCGTAACCCAAGATCTTCCAACTGAGATAACATGCCTGGTTTCAGGACTTAATGAAGCTCAGGTTCTTGATGTCTCATCATAGAAAGAATTCAATGAGAAACAAAGTGATAGGTGAGAAGTTTATTTAGAGAGAATCACACTCCTCAGACAGACTGTGGGCCATCTCAGAAGGTGAGAAAGGCACAGGGTATGGGGGTTGTCAGGTTTTGTAAGGATGGGTAATTTCATAGGCTAATGAGTGGGCGGAGGATTTTAGCTATTTCAGGAAGGGGCAGGGATTTCCAGGAATTGGGCCACCACCCACTTTTTGATCCCTGTGGTCAGCCTTGGCATTGTCATTGCGCCTGGAAGTCGACTTGTCTGCCATCTTGGACCCATTTGGTTCTAATCAGTTTGTTATGTCCTTGGGCTATGTCATTCTTTTAAAAGTTTGTGTCCTGCTCCCTTCCTTACTGTTTCAGCAGTGTTTCTGCTTCTGTAATCACATAATCTCTTTATTGAGTGATAGTTTGGCTACACCTTTGGTGTCCTCTTCCCAACATGCTTTTTCATTTTTTTGCAATATGGACAGGCTGAGAATTTTACAAATCTTGAAGTTCTGCTTCCTTTTTGCTTAACAATTCCTTCTTCAATTCATCTCTTTTCTCTTTCGTTTTATTGTTAAGAAGTCAGGAGGACCTAGGCCATACCTTTAACATTTGCTTGGAAATCTCGTATCATAAGTATCTAATCTAATGAGTCACATGTCTCATCAACCACACAACACTAAAAAAATTCAGCCAAACTCTTTGCCATTTTATAATAAAAATTGCCATCTTAGTTTGGGCTGCTGTAATAAAAATACCATAGAATCTGTGGCTTAACCAACAGACATTTATTTCTAATAGTTCTGGAGGCTGGGAAGTCCATATCCAACGTGTCAGTTGATTTGGTTCCTGGTGAGAGCCTCTTCCTGATTTGTAGACGGCTGCCTTCTGCTGTGTCCTCCCATGCTAGGAGAGAGATCCTCTCTCTGTGTCTCTTCTAAGAGCACTCACCCCATTTATGAGCGCTCTATCTTCTTGACATAGTTACCTCCCAAAGGCCCCACCTCCAAACACAATCAAAACAGGGATTAGGGCCTCAATATATAGATTTGGGGGACATAAGCATTCAGTCCATAGCCGTCAGCTCTCCTCCAGTAACTTGCTCTTCATTTCCGTTTGTTACCTGCCCAGAATCACCTCTGACATCCTTATTTCTAGCATGCACCCCCAAACTCCTAGACTCTGCCCATCACCCAGTTACAAAGATGCTTCCACATTTTCAGGTATTTATTGACAGCACCCTACTTCATGGTACCAAAATCTGTCTTATTCAGCTTGGGCTGCCATAATAAAATACCATAGACTGCAGGGCCTAACCAGCAGACATGTATTTTCTCACAGTTCTAGAGGCTGGAAGTTCAAGATTGAGGTGCCACCATGGTCAGTTTCTAGTGAGGGCTCTCTTCCTGGCTTTCAGGCAGCAGCCATCTGGATGTGTGCTTGCATGGCCTTTCCTCTGTGCTCAGCAGAGAGATGTAGGGATCTCTTGCTGTCTCTTCTTATAAGGATACTCACTAATTCTGTCAGATCAGGGCCCTACCCTGGTGACCTCATTCAACCTTAACTACTTTCTTGGAGGCGCCTTCTCCAAATACAGCCACACTGTGGGGTTAGGGCTTCAGCATATGGATTTAAGAGGGCACAGACATTCAGTCCAGAGTATTCCCTCTTGTCTGGTTTTGTATGAACTTTGCTTAGGGATCTGTTGCTTTCCTGGAGCCTTTGTATGCTTTTTCCTTACTTGGATTTCTTAAAAAATCGGACCTTCTCTCGCCCATTCACCCTCTGCAGAACAATACAGGCTACACTTGCAGAACAAGTCATGATGACATGCCTGCACTGTGACACTGTGATCCCAGGTGGCTGGTGTGTTCTGCTAAATTCTGTTTGTTCTCATTGCTAGGGGCTGTGATGAACATTACGATCTCCTGGTCAGTATTGGCTAGTTTTTTGTTTTAAAGAGTTGGGTTTCAAATTTCTGTTTCATGCTTAGAATTATTGTGGCTTTTGGCGGAAAATATTTTAAACTGGGTGAAAAGGCCAAAAAAAAATGTAGAATCAAGAAGTGAAAGCACAATTGTTTACAGTTCAGTAAGCAGTTGTGGTTAAGAAATGTGTCTGTTCATCGTTGCCAGATGACTTAAAATTTTATGGGGGAGCATAAATTTTAAACAAAGAGTAATTGTGCTTTTACAGGGTAAAGATGTAAATTTCTTCAGAATTTAGTTTTTCGATATTATAATCTAGAGCTCCTGCTTAGAGCTTTAGAAATTTCATTGTGAAATGAATCTGATAGCAGCTTACAACATTTATTGAGAAACTAAAGTTTTGATGTACCAAGCATTAATAATAGTATAATAATGCAGTTAATTAGAGACCCACTAATTGAATACTCACAGGTGCATAATATTGTTGGGTGTTTTGGATCATTGGTAAAATTAGGCATAGTTGTAACCTTTCAAAAGAAAAGATAGTATAATTTTGTACAAATAAATACAATTCAACTTTCAGTGCATATTAATGAAAAAAAAACCAACCATGGTACCATACAGTGAATAGATAAAACATCATTTGGATTTGATTTTGGACTGTATTATTTTTCTTTTTGCAGCATCACTTGAATCACAGTTTAATTTGCATCCTTTGGCTACATAGCAAATCCAGTTGAGGTGAGGGAGGTAGGTCAAAACCATCAGAAAATAGGCCCCAAATTCTTTACATCAGTTTGTGTTATTAGAGCCCATTCAGCTCCTACGTGTGCATATTTACTTTATTGGTGTTTATCCAAGTGTAGCACAGAGGTCATGATTCAATAGATAAGACTGTTCATTTTACATGTTAAAATCTTGGTGAATAAGAGGTGCAGTGATGACATAAAGGGGAGTGATAAACTGCTGGATGGAAAAGGAGAATTGTGGTTAGAGAATTCACCTGGGAGATGCTGATGAAATGCTTTCTTAAAGTATGGGCATAGAAATAATGTGAAGATACTTGAGTAGAGCTGTGGAATTTGAGGGCAGAGAAGTGAGAAGTGACTGGTAACAAAGGTGTTTCTAGACAGTGGAGAGATGTCTGGATTGCTCGGTGGTTCTCCCTGAAGGCTTCAGGGACAGAGATGGCTTCGTTAAATTTACATGTACATGGATGAACATACATGTACGTTAGGCCTGTTGATGATCTGGCCTAAAGAAGAGAAAAAGCACCAGTTTTAGAGCCAAGTGGGACGTATGTCTTAAAGCAAGGTGCTTTATGGGTTAGCCTGTTGGAATAGCATGAAAGATAGAGTAGGGAAACATAGGGAGAAGCCCAAATCACTCTGTGGTCAATATTTGGATGATTAAATGGAACAACCTAAAGTTAGTACAACAGTTATATCACGAGAAGTACATCATAATAAAAAAATTACAGACGTGTCTGTCTCTAGGAGAATGATTTCAGTATTTCTCCCCACATACTAACTTGCTTCACTTGGTACTTTCTTTTATAGTTATTGTTAATTTCTTATATAGTATTTTTTGTATAAGTATTTGTGAAAGTTGTCATCACAATATGTATTAACTCATCAACATAACCCCCTGAGGAGGATTGGAATTAACATGCACATAATTAGACCCTGGCCACCTGTATATTTCAAATATTAGTCATTTAATCCAGGAATCAAAAATATATTTTGTTCTTATATTATTTGCTCGATTCTTTAATAGCCTCTTTTTTTAAATTAATTTTTATTGGAGTCAAGTTGCTTTACATTGTGTTAGCTTCTACTAAACAGCAAAATGAATCAGCCATATGTATACATATAAATCCCTTTTGGATTTCCCTTCCATTTAGGGCATCACAGTTCACTGAGTACAGTTCCTTGTGCTACACAGTATGTTCCCCTCAGCTGTCTATTTTATACGTAGTATCAATAATATATATGTGTCAGTCTCATTCTCCCAATTCTTCCCACGCCACCTCCTTCCCCCTTGGTATCCATATGTTTGTTTTCTACCTCTGTGTCTCTATTTTTGCTTTGCAAATAAGGTCATCTATACCATTTTTCTAGATTCCACATATATGTGTTAATATATGATACTTCTTTTTCTCTTTCTGCCTTACTTCACTCTGTATGACAGTCTCCAGGCCTATCCACGTCTCTACAGATGACTCACTTTCATTTCTTTTTATGGCTGAATAATATTCCATTGTACACATGTACCACATCTTTATCCATTTCTCTGTTGATGGGCATTTAGGTTGCTTCCATGTCCTTGCTATTGTAAATAGTGCTGCAGTGAACATTGGGGTGCATGTGTCTTTTTGGCTTATGGTTTTCCTGGGTATATGCCTAGTAGTAGCTGTTGTGGCCTCTTGCTCATTTAAAATCAAGACTTCTTTTAGAGCAGTTAGCTGATGAAATAAACCACTCATTCATGCATTCATTCAGCAGATGTTAGCCTTTATGTTAACTGTTCCATTTTAACTACAAAGTGTTCCATCTGCTCCGCGTATGTGTGGATAGCAATTACTAGATCCTGTGGTGTATTTCCTCTGTGAATCGTCCGTTCTTGTGTCTTAATCGCGTTGGTGCTGTGTTGATATCTGTGCTCTCCATTTGGTCTTCACGGCACTTCTTCCTCAGCGTTTGATTTCTGTCAGATCATAATCTTCCTTTTCAATGTTGAAATCCTGACTGTCCAAAAATGAGAAGTCTCACTGGAGTCTGTTTCTCAACCTGGTGTGCTTTTTTTTTTTTTTTAAACATTATAAAATGGTTAAAAAAGTCTGATGTTTTAACATAATAAAATAAGGGAAAAAAGCATCCTCAGTTTCCTGTCTTTAACTGGCATTTACCTTCGAGATACTGCAAGTCTAGGTCTTGTGAGAATACTCAGTTTTGAGCATGAAACCTGCCAGCAATCCTTTCTGACCTTAAGAAAGTCATGTGAGCAACCAACTTTTTCGGTTTTCTTATTTGTTAAAAAGGGAGATAAATATCTTCCTTACCTATTTCATAGGGTTATTGTGGATCAAGTACAATAATAGATTTGAAAATGCCTTGAAAAGTTGATATTGTGACAGTGATTGTGATGACAGTGGCTGCCATTATTGCATAGGTGACATACCAGGCTCTGCATTGTAGGCTTTCTGTGCTCTCTCAGTGTTTGCAAGTGTTCTTGAAGATAGCTGATACTCTTTCCATTTAAAAAGGAGGACACTTATGAGAAAGATAAGTGTAGATAAAGTATTTGAGGATTTCAGAGGAAGGAGTAGTTGCCTCTGGCTGGAATTCAGGAAACGCTTCCTTGACAACGTGAAACTTTGGCTGAGTCTCACAGCATTTATGGAAAATGTTGCCCCACTGTCACAGAATGGCATCTAATTGCAAAACAGTCTTCTTCCGTTGTAAAACCAGTATCTCTTCTGCTCAGATTGAAAGCTTGCATCAAATGCATAGCTTGTTTTGGGTTGTTCCAGGGTCTTTCTCCCTCAGAAGAAGGGGAGATGACTCTGCTTACTTTCTCCAGGGAAGGCAGACCACTGGCTTCTCCTCAAGCCTGTGTGGGAGCATGTCCTATGGGAGGGACTTCACAGTGCTCCCAGGAGAGCGCAGTGCTGTTTGCAGCCCTGTGTGCAACCAAGATAGCACTCCTGAACCTGTTTAGACAGCAAGCATGCGTTGCAATCATCAAATCAGGATTCACAGTTATTAGATATTTTGAGGCGTTCTCGTGAAAATCTTCAGAGAAACTTCAGTCAGTAGCAGTATGGCTCATCTTAGAGATAAAAGTATTTCTGCTGTAATACTATTTATGTGCTTCTGTAGTGTCTTGCATTTTGTAAAATCTCTCAGGGTGTATGTGGACTGTAGGGTTGGGGGCAGACCACCGAAAACCCATATTGCTTTTTAATCAGCCGAACATGACAATGACTGGTATCTGAAGGGAGAACAGTGCTGCCTGGGCAGGCACTGACCACTTGAACTGCAGCAGGGCAGTGGGTGCTGGAGAGTACAGGCCATGGAGCTCTGGGTAGCGGCTGCTGCTAGTGGCAGAGGATTGTGTTGGGGGTAAGCCCTGAATACAGGTATAAGTTTTAAAAATTCCTAAAATATGTCCAGAAATTTGCCTGTCCCTAACCCTAGGGCTTTTCCCTTTGCTGCTAGTGAACTTAGCTCCACCCACTGCTCTGCTGCCCTGCCCAGGAAAAGCGATGTGTGCACCGCTGGGTCCCCCCACATATCCTGACTTCTTTTCCTGTTCACCAGCGAGGGTGAGCTACTTTTTATTAAGGAGACACCTGTAGTGGCAGAGCAGACTCAGTCTTCCCTTCTTAGGCAATGCTGTTCTTTAAAGTGTGTTTTTACTCCCCCATAGTGACCAGCACAGCTTAGCATGGTGCCTGTTCCTATCCTTCCCCTTTCTGTTTCCTTCTTACCTTAAGAAATAGTCTCATATGTTAGAAATCCTAGTTCCAGATATTGCTCTGGGGAGATGCCATGACCTTGCTTTATATGTGAACACTTGCTGTTGGCACTCAGGGGAGGGCATGGAAAACTTGGGGTCAAGGGGAAAATCACTGGAGGAAAGTGAAAGGAAGAAAGAAATGGAAATGAAATTAAACTGTATAACTAAAGCCTTGGCACTGTTTCAATATTGATTTTTATACTCACTGTTAACCAGTTAGCTAAAGTGGTAGTGAAACTCATATTGGTGTCTGTTATTAGCAAGGCACTGTGCCATACACTTCGGTTTTATCTCATTTAATTCATTTATTTTTTAACTAAAAAGCAGAGTAATAAAACAAAGATTTTATAGAATCTATAACACATAGATTTTATAACACGTTAATCTTTTGTCTTTTTTGCTTCACATATTTTTGTAGCAAGTAATATGACAGGTAAGTTTAAAATTCCCTGGCTTCCCCTCCTGAGTCACACTTCTCTTCCTCACATGATTCAACAGTTATCACGAGTTTTCTATGTGTCCTGCTAGTCCATATTTATGTACTTGTGTGACATATGTATCCGTAACAATATTTTATTGGTCTCTGTGTTTAAGAAAAATAACATTGTGGGTGTTAGGCTGTACATATCTTGTTTACCCCTCTTGTTTTTGAGATCTCTCCAAGCTGATATGTACAGATCAGGTCCACTCACATAAGCTTCTGTAGAGTGTCTCTTCTGTGAACCCACCACAGTTTACCGATTGGCTATGGATTGATGCTGGGTTTAGCTTCCTATACTTCCAGACAACACTGAAATGTGCAACCTTGTCTAGGTCTCCTGGTGCGTGTGACAGAGTTCCTGGGTACATAGCTGGAATTTCCTGGTTATAGGCTATGCATACTGTCAACTTTACTTATCTTATTAATTCTTAAGAATGTTGGGCTTCCCTGGTGCTGCAGTGGTTAAAAATCCGCCTGCCAATGCAGGAGACACGGTTTCGAGCTCTGGTCTGGGAAGATCCCACGTGCCTCAGAGCAGCTAAGCCTGTGTGCCACGACTACTGAGCCTGTGCTCTAGAGCCTGCAGGCCGCAACTGCTGAAGCCCTCACACCTGGAGCAACAAGAGAAGCCACCACAATGAGAAGCCCAAGCACCACAACAAAGAGTAGCCCTCACTCTCTGCAACTACAGAAAGCCCATGCGTGCGTGCAGGAATGAAGACCCAGTGCAGCTGACAAATGAATGAAATAAATAAAATAAAATAAAATAAATAAAATTTAAAAAAATGTTAATCAAGGCAGGTGGCATGATCCCCATTTTACACATGAGAAAAATGAGGTGTTAAAATGCTATGTAACTTGGCCAACTTAATTAATAAGAGAGCCAGTGATGGAGTCCAGATCAAATTCCACCCATTTAAATCTAGAGCCTTAACTCCCATCATTCCACAGAGATCCTCAACTTTTAACGTCCATGATCATTAGAATACTTGCAGCCGACCAGTTATACTGCATCATTTCAAAGTAGACAATCAAAGCAGGTAATGAGGTGGAAAGGACCTGGTCATACTCCCTTTGTTGTGATTTTTGAAAGGGTTCGTTCAAATTCTGAAGTAAAAACATGCTCTGTGAAGTGATGGGTCTGAATTTTCCCTGTGTGCAAGACTGTTCTTTATTATAGAAGGTTGTTTCTTATGTTGCTTAAAATGTATATATTAAATGCAACATGCAGGTTATTTTGATAAAAAAAAAAAAGATGTTATAGTGTGCATGTTAGAGTCTGTATTTTACTTTGCAAAGTATCAATATATAGACCATTTTGACCAGGTGAAGAAAGCTATCTGAACGTGATTCTCTTTTTCATGATAATTTATTCACACTTGGACCGTATGTATTTTAGACTTCACTTTTGCTTTTGTTCTTTTCTTCACCTTCTAGGTATAAAATCTGGTATATTAACTGTGAAAATTCTAGAGTTGCATGAGGAATGCAGCATCCAGGTCGCCACGTGTGAGCAGTTATCGGGGCTGCAGGCTGACAGCCCTTCTCAGGGTGGGGCCCCTGGGACTGGCCTGAAGGTTCTCTTCACCAAGGAGACTGCACGCTGCCTCAGGGGACTTCCCCAAGACGTCGTCCACATCTACCCTCCCTGGTGAGTGCAGAAAACTGATCCTCATAGTCACCCACTGTGAGTTTGTCTCGAGACATTTTTATCGGGAACATTTTTGTCACTTTATTATATAGTAATGCTGGGGGAAGGAGCCAGGATGCGACCTAGGTTTTATGTAACAGAAGTTCTGAGCTGTCTCTGATGGCTTGTTTGTACTTCTGGCAGCAATTTTTGATAATTTGTGGGAGTGGGGATCGGGGTAAGGGAGAAACAACCACATCAAGATTCCTGCTTATGTGGTGTGTTGTTATAAAATCTGGCTGTTTTTGTTTATCTTTCTTAGAAATATAATTTTAGTAAGAGTGATTATGTGACAGTAGGATAATACACATTAATTTAATACTTTGGTGATTACTTTAGGGGGGATAAAAATCATGAATTAAGACATTTAATAGGGTTTGATCTTCAGGGGCATAAGTAGTCATTAGTAGATTGAAATTATTTTTGAGGATACCATGTTTGTTTTCTTCTGCATAGGATATTAATTTTTATCACAGAAACGTCATGATCTGAGTGCGGGTTGGAAAAGAATTTTCAAACACAAGGCAGGATGTAAGGAAGATAGAGTTTAATTATTAGATAGCAGGGTCACTGTAAAGACAGCGGGACAACTTCCTGACAGACCAGGGAGAGCTGACCCTCTGGTGGGCACGCAGCCAACTTTTATAACCCCAAGACAAGGAACATTCCTGCTAAGAAAATGGTGTTGATCGATTGGTCAGTGTGCCATAAGGCGAAAGGTGTCATTAGGTGATAGGCTAGGGTCCTATATGGTGAATACCTTCCCTAATATGGGGTCGGATTAATAGGCCAGCCCGAGTCATGAGTCAAAGATTGCTTTGGGGGTTGAGATAACTCTGGAATTTTGTCTTGTGACTTTGGTATAGGGCTCCACAAGAAAGAAGAGGGAAGACTTGTTTTATTGGCAATTTTTAAGTTTCATTCATCTGTTATATTCTTAGATTTGAATTCAGCTTAAAGATCTTTAAGTTAAACTTCTTCCCCAGAGGAGGGATCTTTTCATTGTGTCCACAGTGAGTGCTCATCAGTCTCTAATTAAATTCTTCCACAAACAGGCTGAGGATATCAGAGGGTAACTTGCATTACTTTATTTTATTTAAATTTCTAATACATTTTAAAATTGAACAATATAATATACATGTAGAATCATACACAGATTATAGGTATACATTTCATCAAGTAATCACAAAGTGAATACATAATTTCTGTCAAGTCTAAGAAATAGAATGCAGTCCATACCTGGGACTGCAGCCCTCTCCTCTTTCCTTCTTCTCCCTCTTACGCCAGCTGATGGTGATCCTGACTTCTGAGGCAGTAGACGCCTTTCAGTGTGGGTTTTGTGCTTCTCAGTATGTTGTTACCATGGTAACTTATAAAATTTATAGCTGTTTCCACTGCTGCCAGTTTTCTCAAGCAGTCACATCAGTCCCACCCTCAACATTTTTACAATTGCATGTTGTGATATAATTTCATTACTCTTTCCATATTCTCAGCACATAGTATATATCCATCCTTCTGCTAACATAAATAACTCTTTAATGGATATTCATGTATATATTTACATATTTCAGATTATTTCTCAGAGTAGATTTTAGGACTGTTTTAGTGGATTAAAGGGTATACTTTTTTTTGCTTTTAATTAATTTTTATTGGAGTATAGTTGCTATATAATGTTGTTAGTTTCTACATTTCTATAGCAAAATGAATCAGCTATACATATATCCCATCGTTTTTGGATTTCCTTCCCATTTATGTCACCACAGTGTATTAAGTAGGGTTTCCTGTGCTGTATAGTATGTTCTCATTAGTTATTTTATATATAGTATCAATAGTGTGTATGTGTTAATCCCAAAGGGTATACATTTTGTTGTTGCTGTTTGATGCTGTGATTTCTTGATACAGTTAAGTAAACTGTAAACCTCATAGTAGAGTACCTGCTGCTAGTCAAACTGAGTACTTTTTCTTATATTTATTTACTGATGACAGCTTTTCTTTTGCAAAGTGTTTTTCTTAACTTTTACTCATCTATTCATTGGGGTCCAAGGGATATTCCTATCAATTTTTATTTCTGTTTTGTATAGCAAAACTTTTCTATGTATACAGATTTTGTTTTTTCCTTCCTAATACTTATGCTTCTTTACCTGTTTCATGTCTTACTGCATTGGCTAGAATTTCCAAATCAAAGCTTTTTCACTACTATATTCCCCGTGACTAGAACAATGCTTGGCTTATGGTAGACATTCAATAACTGTGTGATTAATGTTGAGTATTAAATAGTCATCAAGATGTTGTCAGTCTTGTTGTTCTCCCTCTTTGAAGGAGAGGATGTATCATTGTATTTCACTGAATTGTACATTCTCTAAGAAGCATTTTTTTGATGTTTACTTACTATATAACAAGTCTTGTGCTAAATAATGGGAAACAGTATTCAAAATGAATGACAAATCATCTCTGCCCTTAAGGAATTCACTTTATGGTGGAAGAGAAAGATAAAATAAACATGTGATAAAGACTGTGGAGAGTATAATAATAGAGGTCTATACAAAGAATATGAGAACAGTGGAAAGGTAAGCATGACTGATAGGTCAGTAGGGGAGTGTGAGAGAGAGAGAGAGAGAGTGTGTGTGTGTGTGTGTGTACTGGGGAGAGAGCAGATTGAGAGTGTCTGGGGTAGCTTCCTGGAGTTGCTGATTCTCTAAATTATGAAGGCATAGTTGGCAAGAACCAAAGAAGGGGCTGTGAGGGCATTTGCAGTAGAGGAGATTGAATTAGCAAAGAACAAGAGGCCAGAGTGGCAGGGTGCATGGAGGGATATACATAATGCCATGTGGATGAAGGGAAATTCTGAAGCAGGATTGACAGCAAGTGAGGATGGAGAACATGTGTACAATGTTAAACAGCTTGCTGTTAAATCCTCCCTGCTGTCCAGGAAAGGAAGGATGCGATCTTCTTCACATTTTGAAATTTGTGGAGGATGACTGTGTAGAAGGCCAGAGTAAAGGCATCCAGGAGACTTTGGGAATAGTTCAAGTCGGAGGGAAGATGATGACTTGGACTGGGATCGTAAACAGTGGATTCAGTATGTGTCTCGGAGTTGGGAGCAACAGGATGTGCTGATGGGTTTGATGTGGTTCGTGAAGGAAAGACAAAAAATAAGATTCCTCTGAGTTTTTGGCTTGAGGAAACAGTGAGTTGTGGCACCATGTAGTAAAATGGGGAGACTTGGGGCAGATTTTGATGGCACAGTCAACAGTACCTTCTTGACACCAGAAATAGCTAGAGCCCTGAGTGAACACAAGAGAGATTATTTTGCCTAAAGAGAAACTCTGTCAGCTGGTCTGGTTTTCAGTGTAACCCACATGTGGCAACTGCTGAGGTAGAGCCCTCAGGCTTGTTTACAGCTGCTTTCGTTCCTGCTCCACCTTTGCCACCTAGGATTCTGTGAAATGAAGAAATTGCTCATAGTAAAGCAGTGCTAAAGGTGGAAGGTTTGTTTACAGGGTGGGATTATCTTCCTGTTGTGACAGCCAATCTTTTCCTACCAAAATACAGGGTGTCTTCAGAGGAAATAAACAGAAAGGTAAACGAATGCAGTGTGCACATGAAAAAATGATCACCATGATGGTTACCTGGATAATCTGAGAAACTAAAGGGAGGAAGAGAAGGAAATCTATTCTTCATGCTCACACGAGAAAGGAGAAGAAACAGATGTCAGCTTTTGCTGCACAGAGCACTTTTCCACAGGGTCTTTATAGGAATATGACAGAAGGCTCTGTGCTTAAATAACTTGGGGCAAAGCTGGTTAAGTGTGGGCTAGCTACTGTATTATAGGAGTGCTCAAAGTATTTGATATGCAGAGGTGTGTTATGATTTACAGTAGAGGGAAGCAGAAACAGGGGAGCTTATAAACCAGTGACTACTCTCTTCCTAATCTAAGAAAGTAGGTCAAGTGAGCAACTAAGGGGAGTGGTATCTCAAAACATAGCAGAGCAGGGAGTTCCAGGAATCCATACCTCCACCTGAGTAACTGCTGCATGGGCAGGAACTGTGTGAAGTGACTTTCGAATTCTGTAGAGTTAAACACGTGTGGTCTAGGGAGGATTTTGATAGAGAATACATTTGGGGAATTTCAGCTGCTGGTAGCAGCTACTGTCCCACATCCCCCAGCCCCACCATCCTGGTACAGAATGCTAGAGCCAGGGTGGGCAGTATATCAGGGTTTGAATTGATTGCTGAATGAGGCTTTGATCTCTGAGGGACTGGCACAGAGGCTAGTGGACATTTTTTCAACCCCTTCACAGGCTGAAATGGTTTCCAGAAGAGCTAAAGAGACAGTACATGTCTGCCTCCCCCTGTTTGGAACCAAACATTTAAGGAAATCTTCATCAGGTCGCTAGCTGATGACAAAGACAATGAAACAAATATACCACTTTACTACATATAACAAGGATCACAAACCTTACAAAAATAGTATGGATAAGTCATAAATGGATGAATCCAGCCCTTGGTAAGTCAACATTCAGCAGTCCCTGTGGAGTGTAAGAATTAAATTCCCAGAGTCACCACAAAATAATACTGAAATGTCCAATTCTCAACAAGAATTACAAAATGTACAAAGAAAAAGGAAACAATTGGTGCATTCACAGGCAAAAAAAATTGACGTCACTGAGGAAGCCCAGACATTGGAATTATTAGTCAGATATGTGAAATCAACTATCTTAAATATGTCCAGTGAGTTAAAGGAAACCATAGATTAAAAACTAGAGGAAATCAGGAAAATAATATGTGAGCAAAATGAAAATATCAGTAGAGATATAGAAATCACAAAAAAAAACAGAGAAATTCTGGATCTGAAAAGTATTGGGTTGGCCAAAAGATTCGTTTGATGTTTTCTGTAAGGTGGCTCTAGTAGCACTTATTTGTCTTTAATTTCATTCAAAAAAATTTGGTTAGATTGTATTGTGACAGCTGTCACGTCAGCGTGCATTTAAAAAAAAAAACTTATCAAAATTGGTGAATTTTTATGTAGCCATTTTAATATTGAAGATGGAAGAAAAAAGCAACATTTTCAGCATATTATGCTTTATTATTTCAAGAAGGGTAAAAATGCAACTGAAACTCAAGAAAAGATTTGTGTAGTGCATGGAGAAGGTGCTGTGACTGATTGAACGTGTCACAAGTGGTTTGCGAAGTTTCATGCTGAGATTTCTCGCTAGACCATGCTCCACGGTCAGGTAGACCAATCGAAGTTGATAGTGATCAAATCGGGACATTAATTGAGAACAATCAACATTATACCATGCAGGAGACAGCCGACATACTCAAAATATCCAAATCAAGCACTGAAAACCATTTGCACCCGCTTGGTTATGTTACTCTCTCTGATATTTGGATTCCACATAAGTTAAGCAGAAAAAGCCTTCTTGACCGTATTTCCACCTGCAATTCTCTACTTAAAGCATTCCATTTTTAAAACAAATTGTGGCAGGCAGGACTTCCTAGGTGGCACAGTGGTTAAGAATCTGCCTGCCAATGCAGGGGACACGGGTTCAAGCCCTGGTCTGGGAAGATCCCACATGCCTCGGAGCAGCTAAACCTGTGCACCACAACTACTGAGCCTACGCTCTAGAGCCTGTGAGCCACAGCTATTGAGCCCATGTGCCGCAACTACTGAAGCCCCCATGCCTAGAGCCCGTGCTCTACAACAAGAGAAGCCATGGCAATGAAGAGCTCATGCACCACAATGAAGAGTAGCCCCTGCTCACCACAACTAGAGAAAGCCCATGTGCAGCAAAGAAGACCCAGTGCAGCCAATAAATAAATAAATAAATAGATTTATTTAAAAAAAAATTGTGGTAGGCGATGAAAAGTGAATACTGTACAATGTGGAACAGAAGATTTCGTGGTGCAAGCAGAATGAACCACCAGCAACCACACCAAAGGCCAGTCTTCATCCAGAGAAGGTGATGTTGTGTATATGGTGGAATTGGAAGGGAGTCCTCTATTATGAGCTCCTTTCAGAAAACCAAACGATTAATTTTAACAAGTATTGCTCCCAATTAGACCAACTGAAAGCAGCATTTGACAAAAAGCGTCTGAAATTAGTCAACAGAAAACACATAATCTTCCATCAGGATAACACAAGACCACATGTTTCTTTGATGATCAGGCAAAAACTGTTACGGCTTGGCTGGAAAGTTCTGATTCATCTACTGTATTGACCAGACATTGCACCTTCGGGTTTCCATTTATTTCGGTCTTTACAAAACTCTGTTAATGGAAAAAATTTCATTTCCCTGGAAGACTGTAAAAGGCGCCTAGAATAGTCCTTTGCTCAAAAAGATAAAAAGTTGTGGGAAGATGGAATTATGAAGTTGCCTGAAAAATGGCAGAAGGTAGTGGAACAAAACGGCAAATATGTTGTTCAGTAAAGTTCTTGGTGAAAATGAAAAATGTGTCCTTTATTTTTACTTAAAAACCAAAGGAAATTTCTGGGGAACCCAAATACAATAACTTAAATTTTAAAACTCACTAGAGAGGTTCTACAACATATTTGAACAAGGGAAACAAAAGATCAGTGAACTTGAAGATAAGACAGTTGAACTTATATAGTCTGAGGAAAATGAAAAGAGCTGGAGAGACCTGTGGGATATGTCCCTCAAGTAGAGAAACATATGCATTATAGGAGTACCAGAAGAGAGGAAACAGCAGAAAAAATATTTGAAGAAATAATGGCTGAAAACCTCCCAGATCTGAAGAATAACATAAATATACATATCTGGGGATCCAGGGAGGTAAATGATCTCCAAACACAGTAAAATCAGAGATCCACAGTGAGACATATTATAGTGAAATTGTCAAAATCCAAAGACAAAGACTTTTGAAAGCAGAAATATAAAAGGAACTTGTCATGTGCAAGGGATCCTCAATAATACAAAGAGCTGAAATCTCATGGATGCAACTAGAGATGGTCATGCTAAGTGAAGTAAGAAAGAAAAAGACATAACCACATGATATCACTTCTATGTAGAATCTAAAACATGGCACAAATGAACCTGCCTACGAAACAGACTCACTGACATAGAGAACAGACTTGTGGTTACCAAGAGGGAGGTGGGGTGGGGGAAGGATAGAGTGGGAGTTTGGGGTTATTAGATGCAAACTATTACATACAGAATGGATAAACAACAAGGTCCTACTGTTTAGCACAGGGAACTATATTCAGTATCCTGGGATGAACCATAATGGAAGAGATTATAAAAAACAATGTATACATGTGTATAAGTGAGTCACTTTGCTGTACAGCAGAAATTAACACAACATTGTAAGTCAGCTAGACTTCAATAAAATAAATAAAAATATCTCATTTTAAATGGCATTTTATTGATGACTACTAATGCTGAGCATATGCATACTGTGTTTTTGTATACCATCTTTGAGAATTCCTGGAATAATACCCACTTAAAGGTAATGTACATCATCTTTATGTATTGTTGGAATTAATATCCTAATATCTCGTTTAGAATTTTTGCATCTGTGTGCATGAGAGAAATTGGCCAATGCTGTCCTATCTTGTAATATCCCTATTAGTTTCAAAATTATTAGGGCCTTCTAAAATAAATTGGGACGTTAAAAAAAAAAAGAAAAGGAAAGAAAACTGTGGGGTCAGCAAGCAGGTGGATGACATATTTAAAACCTGAAAGGAAAAAAAAACAGTCAACCAAAAATTATATCTCTAGGAAAACTACCTTTCAAGAATGAAAGAGAAATTAAGACATTTCCAGATATCAAAAGCTGAATGGCATTTATTACCAGCAGACCTACGCTACAAGAAATATGAAAGGGAGTCCTTCAGGCTGAAATGAAAGGATACTAAACAGCAACTTTGAGGACTTCCCTGGCAGGCCAGTGGTTAAGACTTCGCCTTCCAGTGCAGGGGGTGCGGTTTTGATCCCTTGTTGGGGAGCTTAGATCCCATATGCCTTGTGGCCAAAAAACCAAAATATAAAACAGAGGCAGTATTGTAACAAATTCAATAAAGACTTTAAAAAAAAAAAAAAGGTCCACATCAAAAAAATCTTCAAAAAAAGATTGGTATTGTTTGTAATGTTTTCTTTCTCCTCTATGATTTAATAGAAATATTCATGCACTAATAATTATAAATCTATGTTAATGAGAATACAGTGTATAAAGATGTAATGTTGGTATTTTCCAAAATAAGTTGTTATAAGTTTAAGATAGTAATTGTAATTCTCAAGGTAAAAGTTAAGAAAATAACTCAAAAATGTAGACAAAAGGAAAAAATAATTAAAACAGTACAATACCAAAAACACCACCAAAGTTAAAAAAAGGAAAAAAAGAAAAGCAGTTATGAAGGAACTGAAGAACAAAAAGTAAAACACTTAAGGCATACAGAAAACAATAGCTAAATGGCAGAAATAAAACTTTCCTTATCAGTAGTCACATCGGTAAAATGATGAAACCAAACTATTAAAAGTTAGACACTGGCAGATAGGATTTAAAAAAAAAAAGAAAAGAAACCATGTTTTATCTATATGCTGTTTTTAAGAGACTCAATTTGGATATAGGTCACAAAGTGGTTGAAAGTAAAACAAACAAATATATATCTCAAACAAATGGTAACTAAAAGAGGATCTGGGTGGATATACTGTCAGAAAAAATGGATTTAAAATTAAAAAAAAAAGGTTGTGAGAAACAAAAAAGGATATTATGTATTGGTACAAGGTTCAATGCAAGATGTAACAATTCTAAATGTACACGTACCTAACAAAGGAGCCCAAAAAAATATGAAGCAAAAATTGAAAGAATTGAAAGGAAAATAGTCAAATCTACAATAAATAGTTGGAGACTTCAGTATCCCACTTTCAGTGATGAACAGAACAAACTGAAGATCAATAAGGAAACAGAAGACTTGAACAACACAATAAACCAGTTAGACAAGTATATAGAAAATACTCTATCTCAAAGCAGCAAAATATACATTCTTCTTAACTGTGCATAGAGTATTCCCCAACTTAGGCCAAAAGTTGTTAATAGACTGAATCATGTTCCCTTTATTTTATTTTATTTTTTTGTTTCTTCATCTTTATTGGAGTATAATTGCTTTACAAGGTCTTGTTAGTTTCTGCTGCACAACAAAGTGAATCAGCTGTATGTATACATGTATCCCCTTATCCCTTGTGTTCCCTTTAAATTCACATATTGAAGTTCTAACCCCATTATACCTCACAGTGTGACTATACAGCAAGTCCCCTACATATGAACAAGTTCTGTTCTGAGAGCAAGTTTGTAAGTCCAATTTGTCCGTTAGTCCAACAAAGTTAGCCTAAGTACCCAACTAACACAATTGGCTATATAGTACTGTACTGTAATAGGTTTATAATACTTTTCACACAAATAATACATAAAAAAAAATCAAACAAAAAATAATATTTTTAATCTTACAGTACAGTACATTGAAAAGAACAGTAGTATATCCCACATATCCCAGGGCAACTAAGCCTGAGTGCTGCAACTAGAGAGCCCAAGTGCTGCAACTACAGAGCCTGTGCTCCACAATTACAGAGCCTGTGCACTATGATGAAGAGCCTGCGTGCCTCAGTGGAGGATCCTGTGTGCTGCAACTGGGACCTGATGCAGCCAAAACATAAAAAAATAAACAAAAACAAAAAAAGTGCAGTAGTACAGTACAACAGCTGGCATACAGGGGTGGCATCAAGTGAACAGGCAAGAAGAGTTACTGACCAGAGGAGGGAGAGGAGGTGGGAGATGGTAGAGCTGGAGTATGGGCAGCAGTAGGAGATGGAGGGCGAGCTGCAAGTTCATTCACACCTGACGTGGATGGCACAGGTTCTGGTTCCTCGCTGGATTCAATTCTGTCTACCCTCTTGAAAACACGATCCTGTGATATCTGGGAGTAGCTCTTTTTTTCTCATCATAGATGACATGGTAGCACTGGATTGAGTTCTAAACGGCTGCTGCAAGTTCTATGTACTGTTCTACATTCGGGTCCTGTGCCTCAAAAACTAACAGTGTCTGGTCAAATAAAGAAAATCCCCTTGCCATTTCCTGTGTCATGAATCAGTTTGGTTCTTCATTTACTTCTCCTTCCTCTTGTCTCTCTCCATCCTTTCTCTGGGCCTCTAATTCCATCTTTTCACCTCATTCTGCGCTCTCGATTATTTTCACTTTTGTTTTCATGGTTATCTCTTGGTGCTTCTTAGCAGTACCAGCTACATCACCACTGCTTTTACTCTTGCTTCTGGACATCCTGGGCCTGAAATAAAGGTGCTTTACTACTGTACTCTATACAGTACTGTACAGTAAAGTACACAAAACCACAACCACTTATAGAGGATGCACGCATGTGACAGTGTACACCAGACATGTGAACTAACTTAGGTGATTGGACATGTGAACTCACGTTTGCATCTTTGAAAGTTCAAAATGAAGGTTCGTGTGTAGGGGACTTGCTGTACTAATTCCTTGCCCCTGCAGCTCCCTGATGCAGGCTAATTGTGAGTCCAGCCTTCAGGCAGCAGCTGGAAAAGGCAGGATGTTAGATATGCTGGGCCAGCTCTTTGGTTGCCACGATTCTCCTTGTGCACAGGTGTGGCACAGAGCATTAATAGCTGTCTCACTGGCTTGTCCAAGGAGACTATGAAAATGTCGTGTGTAAGCACCCAGAAGATTGCCAGTAAGTAGTCGCAGCTCAGTAAATACTGTCTGAAGTTGAACTATAATTATTAAGTTGGAAGCACCAGTCAGTGGCATTCTGAGTTACTCAGTTCCCCACTTGTTGCCTTGTTTCTCCTTTTTGCTTGGCACCTCACCCCTCACTCATCTTAGTTGCCCAGGGACTTGTCATCCCTGGACAGTCACCTCTACTCCAGTACTTCTGATTCTTCGTGTACCTAAGTCAGCAATTCACATTTGTTTATGTATTGTTCCAAAATGGATTTTAAGTGGCCTTGAAAGTATAAGATCTCAATGAATATGGATATCTACATGCAAGGGAGTCAAGCAAGCAGTGGTAAAGGAGGAGACTCATTCAACAGGGAGGCTTAGGGCTGTGCATGCAAGCAGACCCAGGACCCATGAAAAGTACTGCCACATCTGGTAGTAATCCCTTAGAAAAGTGTTCTTAAAAGGACAAAGCTGTAATACAGAAATAAAACTGTAAAGTATAGCAAATATAATAACCAGTTTAGTGGGAAATCTTCCTCTTAACATCCGTTTGTGCAAGCTACCAGCATAAGAGGTCAGTGCTATTCAGTGAGATTGTGAATTGTACTGTTTATTGGCTCTCTTATCACGGGAATGTTTGAGCATCTGTGGGCATAGTACCTAAATGAGTGAAACGGAGATAAAAATACTTCAAGGGGTGTGTTAAACTTAAAGAAACACTGTGTTTGCTCCTAATGTCAATAGAGTAGTTGCTCAGTGAGTTTTAACTATTTATTCACATTAATTGCTAATGCTTTCTACAACACAGATAATTTTTAAAAATTATGTTACTGATGTACTTAATCCAGGAGTGCTTTTTAGGATATCTAGAGGAAAGCATAAAAGAGGAAAAATTTTAAGCTAATCCCTGTTAACATTATTTCTTTTTGGCTGTCTCTTGGTAAGTATTAGGTCTCAATGAGCTTAAAGTGAGGCTGCTGGGGTATTTTCATTCTTTGTTTCATGCAGTGAATATTTTTTGGAGTGGCAAGTGCTGAGGATACAGTCCTGTCAATACCTTAATGGAGTTGCCTCTAGTTGCGGTGACCTGTTAGTAGCCATCCAGAGCGTGGTGGGCGGGGGAGTGTGCAGGGTCATGGTGAGGAGCACAGGAAGGCGGAGGGAGCCCCGAAGACAGGCAGCCTTAGTGGGGTGGAGCTGGCGGAGGTCTGAAGAGTGAGCAGGAGGGTCTAGTGAGGATGGGGGACGGGGGTCAGTCACCCGAGGGGCTTGAAGGAGGCTGATTATAGGAGGAAGGTGTGTATCTGTGGGTGGAGTTAGCAGCATCTGGGTCTGAAGGGACTGTACTGTGTGCTAGGTGCAGGTTCGGTCTGGAGATTAGAGTGGGTAGCAGAGCACTTAATCGATCTGTGTTTAGAAAATTCACCAGAAATACTGTGAAGAATTAGTTGGAGCACTGTGCCTATTGAGGAGGTTCTTGCAGTGAGAAGGTGAAGGGCAGTGGAAGGGCCAGCTAGTTGAGACAGCAGCAATGAGGAGAAGCAACTGGGTCCTGAGAGCACCAGGAGGATGAGGGTGGAGGAGAACCAACTCTCTAATCTCACAGATGGGAGCACCTGCACAGAGATGGAGGGCATGTAGGACAGGCTCAGGATCATCTCCATCCCTGGTTAGCAGAGGTCAGCTGTGTGCTGAGGTCCACTGTGCTGAGGCTGATGCATGTGGGCAGCCTGAGAGACGGGTGCCTGAATCGAGTGCGCACGCAGCTCTCCCCCTGCTGCTGTGACAGCTTACCATAGACTGGGCGGCGTATGAATGACAGAAATTAATATCTCAAGAGTTCTGGGGGCTGGAAGTCCAGGTCAAGGCCTGGCTCATTCAGTGTCTTTTTAGGACAGTTCCCTGGTTCATAGACGGCCATCTTCTCCCTGTACCCTCACATGGCAGAAGGGGCTGGAGAGCTCTCTGGGGTCTCTTTAACAGGGCACTGATCTTATTTATGAGGGGTCCACTCTCATGGACCCCTTTCAAAGATCTCACCTCCAGATATCATCACTTTGGCATTAGGATGTCATGTGTAAATTTGGGAGGGATACAAACATTCTGCCTGTAGCGGTGCCATGGGCATACCTGCAGCAGAACCACGATTGCCCCAGAAGACACATTTTGGGTGTACTCTGAACACACAGTCACTGTGGGTGAAGTCCTTGTGATTCTACCGGATCAAGTAGTAACGTTTCTGAGTGTTAGCAAGCACCTCCTCCTCCATTAAAAAGGTGATCACATAAAATACTCATAAAGTGAGATTGCAGTGTGACATCAGATGGACCTGCCAAGATACACTGGCTATAAAATGTACAACTGAATGATTTACCTAAGGTTATCAGCTGTAAACCTGTTGAGTATAGGGAAATATTTACTAAATAAAAGACAACTTTGGTTTTTTAGTAATTGATCTAAAGCCATTTTTAATTAGCAGAGGCAGTAGCTCATCAAGGTCATTCCTAGCTTATGGTAATAAAATAATATATAATTTGCTTTTGAATAGTTATTTCTATTTATTTTGGCGAGTGCAACATGCATCTTATGCCAGACTGGTATAGAGTCAGTGAGATAAAATTTTTAAAGGGATGTGGAACACTATTCTCTTTTACTTTGCTAGAAATGACCTGACCTTTTAGAAGACTGTTTTCCTCCTGTCTTTGACGGCCGCAGGGGTGCAGCTCTGGCACAGTGTCATAAACAGGTGTCCTTAATGTTTAATCCCACAACTGCCTTCTGCTCACTGACTGAGGGGAGAAAAAGCAATGAGAGCTGCAGCTGATGCTGTCGCTGAGATTTCTTCTCCAGGTGGTACAATTCTTGTGCTGAACAGTGACCGGAAAACAGCCTGAAACTGCCCTGCTCTTCCCAGAGCAGGAATGTGAGGGCTCTAGGGCAGTATGTCAGGAAGGAATCTGGTACACGTTGTAGTCAGAATTTTTTAATAAGCTAATAGAATATAACTAAGGAAAGTAAGGTTTACCAATTAAAAAAATTGTGCTTAAGAACTGAGCGGCATCTGGGAAAACAGGTGAAGTCCATCCAGAGCACTGTGCTAGTTTCTGTAGTGTTTGCATCTAGTTTCTTTTAGTTTGTGTTTCCTTTCTTTAGTGACTTGTGTTTAGATCACCTGCTCTGTTCCAGGGCAGTAGCATAAGGCAGTCCACAGTCCAGAGCATTGTGCCCCACTGTGCTTTGACCTTTAAAATGAACCACAGTGAGAAGACAATGTGGCCATGCGCTTAAACAGGGGAAATTCATTTTCATTTGAGGCTCAGGATGGAAGAAGAAGTAAAATAATATCTCAGGAAAATTTTCCCCTTGTTTTACTAGTGTTTGTGTTTTGAATCTACCTAATGAATGAATTAAAATACCCATTCACTATTAATGAGAGCTGCTTGGTGCCGGATGTTGTGTTAGGCAATGAAGATTAAGAGGTCGAATATAAAGAAGAGACAAGCTGGATTTGGTATACAAAGTAGAAGATTAGGAAGAAAGCGATTTAAGCAGCTATTTTCTTTAAAATGTTATCAGTGTTCACAGAATTGCTTAAATTCTTTATCTAGATACAAATATGATTGTCTCTTAGTAAGTAGGTTAAGTATTTGATTAGATGTGTATGTCCTCATTCAATAATCCAAGGGAGAAATGTCCGAATCCCTAGATGTAATAGCATGTGTCATTTTATTAATATGTAAGACTTGTGCTTGAAACTCTCCAGTTCTTACAAAGAGGAGATTCTAAGCATTCTGTGCAACAGTGTTTGTTGTGAGCTGGTGGATGATGTCAAATGTTAAATGGTCAACAGCTTTGTTCACATTCACTGGGAATGAACAGTCTTGGATCACTGTCCTTGCTGCTCTTAGTGATCCGCAGGAAGCCTGTGTGTTCCCCATGTGGCCTATCTGGATTTCAGGCTGTCTTACTCACGCCAGCTGAGTCAGCAAGAGGGGCCCAAGCATCTGATTCCTGAGTCAGTATTATTCTTTACTTCATGGCGGCTCATGCCTTCTTTAGGAATGGTGCTGCTTCATCAGAAGAAAACTGCAGTGCTCACTTGCTTGCACAATCATCTGATGTTGAGATTTAGAGGCTTCAATACTGATTTTATTAATCTCGTCAGTGCTTTTCTGATGAAATGTTGATAAATGCAAATATTCTTTGTTTTGAAAGCAAAAGTTAAGGATACTAGAAAGTTAATTCAAGATAATTGGCAATGAGGGATCTGAAGCCAGCTCCCAACACGGGATGAATTGAACAGTGTGGATGGTAATGGCAGAAAGGTAAAGATTTTTTCTTGAAGGACACAGGAGAGTCACCAGCAATGGAGGTTTCTTTGTGTCATTGCTCTGTAATGTATGCTGGGTGCTCTTGTCTTCTGACTGACTTCCTTGTAACAACATTACAGTGCTTGACTGATGTAAGATGTAATGCTGTTTTTTGGTCATTACGTTGCATGTAGAGTTTGTAGTTAAGAGAGTGATCTGGGGAAAGGGGAAAATAATGTGACATTTGTATGTATATGCTAAGTGAAAAATGGAGAATTGTAATGTAGTTCTTGGATTCCAAGATTTATGGTAAAAAGGAGGACTTAAAGAGGCTTGAGAGGGGTTTTGGAGGATGATGGTAATGTTCTACATCTTGATAGATCCTTGGGTTACACAAGCATGTGTGTGTGTCAGAACTCAGTGAATGTTCATTTAAAATTTGTGAACTTCATTGTATGTAAATTTTCCCTTTAAGAAACCTTTAAAATATTAAACATCATTGATGATATGCAAAGTAAAGTATTTAAGGGAGATGTGTACTAATGTCTCTAATCTACTTTGAAATGCATTGGACATGAATTAGACTGATGATGTGTTAAGCAAGTATAGTTAAAGGCAGAGTCTAAGCAGTAGGTACACAGATATTTCCTATAAATTATTTTAACCTTGTTATGTTTCAAAAATTTCCTAATAAAAACAATAGAACAAAAGTCGTTTATTTTTTAACTTGAGTGTCCAGAAAACAGAAAAAGTAGAGCTGACTGGGCCGAATGTATGATCCACAAGGTTGACTATACATAATTGCATTTTAAAAAATCTAAAATCTAATTTGTAGTTAGTGAAAAAGAAATCTCTGGAGGTTGTAGAATTCTTAGTCTTTATTCTTCCTTGTTTTTTTTTTAATTGAAATATATTTGACATATAACATTGTTTAAACTTAGGGTGTACAATGTGTTGATTTGATACATTTATATATTGCCATTGTAGCAGTAGTTAGCACCTCTATCACGTCACATAATTATTCTTTCTTTTTAGTGGTAGGAATAATTAAGTTCAAGTCTCTTAGAAAGTTCGATGATTATAATACAATGTGGTTGTCTGTATTCACTGTACTGTGCATTATATCTCTAGGATTTATTTACCACTCATTGTAAGTTTGTAGCCTTAAACACCTATGCCCCCCAACCACTGTCCCCTGGTAACCACCATTTACTCTGTGTTTCATGAGTTTGGCATATTAGATCCCACATATAAGTGATATCATACAGTATTTGTCTTTCTTTGTCTGACTTGTTTCACTTAGCATAATGTCTTCAAGTTTCGTCCATGTTGTCACAAATGTCAGGATGTTCTTTCACGTGGCTGAACGGTATTCTGTTGTGTGTGGGTATGTGTATGTATGTGTACACCACATCTTCTTTATACGTTCACCTGTTGATGGGCATCTGGGTTGTTTCCATATATTGGCTTTTGTAAATAATGCTACAGTAAACATGGGAGTGCATATATCTCTTCACCATCCTGTTTTAATTTCTTTTTTTTTTTTTTGGGCACATGGGCTTAGTTGCTCCGCGGCATGTGGGATCTTCCTGGAGCTGGGATCGAACCTGTGACCTCTGCATTGGCAGGCGGATTCTTAACCACTGCGCCACCTAGGAAGCCCCCTGTTTTAATTTCTTTTGGGTGTATACCAGAAGTGAAATTGCTGAATCATATGGTAGTTCTATCCTTAAGTTTTTGAGGAACCTCCATACTGTTTTCCATAGTGGCTGTACCAATTTACATTCCCACAAAGAGTGCAGGAAGGTTCCCTTTTCTCCACACCCTCTCCAGCATTTTTTTTTTAATATTTATTTATTTATGGCTGCGTTGGGTCTTTGTTGCTGCGCACAGGCTCTCTCTAGTTGTGGCGAGTGAGGGCGACTCTTCATTGTGGTGTGAGGGCTTCTCAATGCGGTAGCTTCTCTTGTTGCAGGGCACGGGCTCTAGGCACGTGAGCTTCAATAGTTGTGGCACTCGGGCTCAGTAGTTGGGCTCACAGGCTCTAGAGCACAGGCTCAGTAATTGTGGCTCACGGGCTTAGTTGCTCTGTGGCATGTGGGGTCTTCCCACATCAGGGCTTGAACCCGTGTCCCCTGCATTGGCAGGTGGACTCTTAACCACTGTGCCACCGGGGAAGTCCCTCCAGCATTTGTTATTTGTAGACTTTTAATGATTGCCATTCTGACTGGTGTGAGGTGGTACCTCATTGTAGTTCTGATTTGCATTCCTCTAATAATTAGCAATGATGAGCATCTTCTCATGTGTCTGTTGGCCATCTGTATGTCTTCTTTGGAGAAATGTCTGTTTCGGTCTTCTGCCCATTTTTTGATTGGGTTTTTTTTTTGTTTTTTTGATATTGCGTTGTATGAACTGTTTCTATATTTTGGAAGTTATGGGCTTGTCTGACTTTTGAACAGATTTTTAAATTATGTCATTGTATCTTTGGTCAGTTATTTCTTTTAAAGTAAGCCTTTTTATGTTTTGTTTTGTTTTACCTGTTAGAAATTCTTATAACTTATATCATCTAGCTTATATTAACTTTACCCCTTTTACTTCCTGCTGCTCCACAGATTTAACAGAAAATGGCAGCATGAGAGAACATATGAAGCCAGTCCACACCCCAAACAGGGCAGGGTAATTGCTTCTCCTGATTCAGTAAGCCCGAACACTCCCTGTAGTACCAAGTAGTTCCCCTCTGCTGACCCTCAGGGGTAGCTAGCACCCTGAAAGTAGTCAGCCTGGAGGAACAGATAGATCATTCAGGATAGGCAGTCACACAAATTACTCCCCAAGGAGGTGAGCAAGAAGCTGAACTCTAAAGACAAGACAAGGGAGTTGATAGACAATACCATTGTTTTGCCTCTGCAAAAGAGATTATGTGAAATTTATGTGCGCTCCTTCTTCTAAGGAGAAGAGCCCTTTGTATCCAGTTGTCACAATGGTCTGTGACCCAAAATAAAATCAACAGTTGCTGCTGTAAGGCCACTGAGGCATATTATAATCATGATCTAAAACCCTTGCTCTCCTTCCGATCAGATGGGTCATGTACATTTTTAGAAGATGTTAGGAGGGTGGTGGGGTAGAGTTGGAGTTTTACCTAGAGAAAAACTCTCAAATCTTGACACCCAAATTTGAACCTGGTAAGTTAGCAAATAGAGCCTCACACTAAAAATGTTGTTGCTTCTTTATCAAGTTGTCAAACTATTTCTGTGATTGTCATTTCCAGAATAATTTGATTCAGCTGGTTTTCAAGAATGACTTTCTGTAGGTGGAAATAGAGAAGTTCGCCACAAAGGAAAGATAGACTGAATGCCTGGCATGTACCTGACACAAAGCCAGTAGATAAAAGTATGGAGAAGAAGTTCTGCTTTCTCTTCACCAAAGTCAGGAGTTGGATAGAAATAGTAGTGATAACAGTAACTTTTGGTGAGCGCTTACTTGTAAGTTCTTCATATACATTAATACCTTGAGGGAAAATGATTCAGTCTCCCTGTAGCACTCAGTCTGTGGGGTGGGGGGATGAATATTTGGTTACTGCTCTTTGGAGCTGCTGTGAATTTGGTGGTAAGGGTTTAAACAAGGTGGTCGAGGTCACCCAGGGTGAGCCCGGCCGCATTGTGTGTTGTGCCCCCTGTCAAAGCAAATCCATCACTGGCACTGCCTCCACTCAGAGAAGAACATGGTGGGAGGGGGCTATGACCCTGGCCCTTTGTCCTCCTATGCCTCCTGCTGTTGAGTCACCCACGGCTTGATTGCCTCAGACAGGTGTGGCTGGGAGAGAGAGTCCTATAGTTCGAGGCATATAAAAGTGAAAGAGTTATAACTAGGTATTGGAAAACTGGTACTAGACACAGTTGTGATCCTTTATTAGAAAAGATTTGCTCTAAAGGACAATTGTAGAAATTTGAATATGGATAACATGTTAGATTATAGTCTTATAGCAATGTCTAATTTACTTAATATGTTTGTCATTTGGTGGTTTTCCAAAGGAATGACCTTGTTCTTAGGAATACATCCAGAGGTATTTAAAATTAAATGACCATTCAGCAAATTGATTTGAAAGTTTATGTAGAGCTGCGAAAGACCCAGAATGGCAACACAGTATTGAAGGAGAAGAACAAGGTTGGAGGACTGACATTGCCTGATACCAAGACTTACTTGAAGAACAAAACCACAGTAATCAAGACAGTGTGGTATTGGTGAAAGAGCAGACAGATACATAAATGAAATGGAATAAAGCTCCCGGAAGTAGACCCACAGAAGTACAGTCCATTGAGCTTTGACAGAGGAGAAAAAGACAGTACAGTGGAGCAGATAATCTCATCAACAAACAACTGGACTTACACATGCAAAAAAGAAAAATCTAGACACATGCTTTACATCCTTCATGAACATTAACTCAAAATGGATTGTAGACTTCTGTGAAATGTATAAAACTCCTAGAAGATGACATAGGAGAGAACCTTGATGACCTTGCTATGCTGGTGACTTTTTAGAGGCAACATCAAAGACATGATCCATAAAAGAAAAAATTGATAAGCTGGACATAATTAAAATTAAAAACTTGCTCTGTGAGAAACAAATCAAGAGGATGAGAAGACAAGCCACAGACTGGGAGAAAATATCTGCAAGTGGCACATCTGATAAAGGACTGTTATCTAAAATAAACAAAGAACTCTTGAAGTTCGACAGTAAAAAAACAAACAACCTAACTTAAAAATGGGCCAGAGAACTTAAAAGACACCTCACCAGAGAAAATATATACACAGCTGGCGAATCAGTATGTGAAAAGATGCTCCACACTATGTTGTCAAGGAAATGCAGTTTCAAATAGCAATGAGATACCACTACACACCAAAGTCCAGACACTGACAGCACCAAATGGTGTTGAGTATGTGGAGCAACAGGAACTCTCAGTCATTGCTGGTGGGAATGAAAAAAGGTGCAGAGCCACTGTGGACAGTTTGGCAGTTTCTTACAAAATTAAACATAGTCTTACCATACAATCCAGCAGTCATGCTCCTTAGTATTTACCCAAAGGAACAGGAAACTTATGTCCACATAAACACCTGCACATGGATGTTCATAGCAGCTTTATTCATAATTGCCAAAACTTGGAAGCAACCAAGATGTCCTTCCGTAGGTGAATGGATACATAAACTCTGGCTCATCTAGAAAATGGAATATTACGCGACACTAAAAGAAAATGACCTATCAAGCCATGAAAAGACATGGAGGAACTTTAAATGCCTATTACTAAGAAGCCAATCTAAAAAGGCTACAGACTATATAATTCCAATTCTATGACATTCTGGAAAAGGTAGAAACTGTAGAGGCAATGAAAAGATCAGTGGTTCCAGGGGTTATGGGAGAGTAGGAGGAGCACAGAAAATTTGGGGGGCAGTGAAAATACACTATATGATACTATAATGATGGATACCTGTCATTCCTTACACCTTTGTCTGAATCCATAGGCTACAACACCACACGTGACCCGTGTTGTAGGGATGATGATGATGTGTCAGTGTAGGTTCATCAGTTTTAGCAAATGTACCACTCTGTCAGGGGCAGGGGGGTGGGGGCATGTTGATAATGGGGAAGCTATGCATGTGTAGGGGCAGTGGGTATATGGAATGTCTCCAAACTTTCCCTTCAATATTGCTATGACCTAAATCTGATCTAAAACAATAGTCTTAATAAGATGTCTGTAGTTTACTCTCTGTGGCCGAGCAAAATGATAGTAATAGTAACTGACAACTACAGTGGGAGTAATGTGTATGTGCACACGTGTTTGGAGAGGGTGACAAAGCAACTCTGGTGAAAGAAAGGTTCGTTGTCTACAAACCTGGGTCAGGAGTGCAAGTGTTTTGCATATTTTCTGTAAGTCTGAAAGTATTTCAAAATAAAATATTGAGGCAGAGAGACTATCATAGAAAGTCACAAAACCTAGTTCCAGAGAGCAGAGAACGTAACGTAAATGAAAGTATGGGAGGCTGGAGGTACCTGCTCAGAGCAGCTTTCTCTGCTGTTTGTCTCGGTGTTCCAGAAGGGCACAGGGCAGGGGCTTACAGAGTTTGAGAGTAATTCCATATCCAGGTCTCTGAGTATACAGCCGCCTGCGGAGACACGGAAAGAAATCAGGCCACAGATGGCCAGGCGGTGTGGGAGGGGGCAAGGCCTCTACCTTTAACCACTATGATGCCATCCCTGGTTACTTCCAAGGATCCTTCAAGCCCAGAAGCCCTTGTTCCCTAACCTGGAACACAAGTAACTAAACCCCTGTGCATCAGAGTTGCCCCCTCCCCATGCCACACGTGCAGAAAAGCAGGACATGATGTGGTAAGAGTGGCCCATGCGCCCACACCGCTACTTGTATTCCTCCCAAGCTATAAAATCAGCATCTTGCAAAATAGATGGGCTTCTCACCAAGGCTCTTTCCTCTACCGACGGGTTGGTTTTGAAAATCTGTCAGCTCTTTCATCTGTGGGAAACGGATCAGCCACGATGCATTTTAGCCCTAATGAATACTATTCTTGTACCTGATGATTGGGGAGCAGTGGTTAGTGTGGAGCCCTAAATCATAAGTGACAAATAAGTGCCAGAGTCCTCAGAGACTGTCTCTGCAGGATGGCTCTGTGGTTCCCTTTCTTTTCTACCTTCACTGTTATTTTTTTTACTTTCTGCCTGAGTTGTACAAAGGCTTCCAGCTGGTTACCTACAGCACTTCTGGGTCCTTCTTCCTTCAAGCCATTTATGTCCTGCTGCTGGTGTTGCCAGAGCCCTGATATAAATTCTGGAAGCATAGCTTTGGCTGTGCTGTTCATCTGCTCAGAAATCTCAGGTAGTCCCTCGCAGTGCACAGCAGTAGAGCCTGCCTCTCAGTGTGCAGTTATGATCCCCTCATTCATCTTTTCCAAGGGCATTTTCTGTTCCTTTGCTGTTTGTTCTGTGGCCCATTTAATGAACCAATTCAGTATTCCTGGTATTTCCCCCCTCACCCTGCCTGGAATGTCTTAACTGTTCATTGAAGACATGCTCATGAAGTTTGTCCTGATTCCTTCCAGCTGGGTGGGCTCTTGCCAGTGCTGAACCTTGAGGTCTGTTTGTTTTTTAAAACTAGTGCCTCTCATATAGCACTTGTCACGTTCTCCTTAATGTAAGAGCTGTTCCTTAGGTTTGTCCTGTCTTCCTGTGTCACAGTGCTAATGCTTTAGGAGTGGGAATACGGATAGGGCACAGTGCCACGCATAGAACAGATCTTCACTTATAGAATTGCTATAATTTGGAATGACATTGTAGATAGACTCATTTATTCCATATAGGTTTAAGGTTGTTTATTACCTTTAAATCTATAACCAGTAAGAAAATCAGAGTTAACCACTATTAGCTATTTTAAGTTATTATTTAAGCAGATTTAAAAAATGTATTTCCTGGAAAACATCTAAGAAAGAAGATTAATGCTATGGGACTCCAAAATTAGGTTGTTCTTTTAGGTATTGTATTTTATAAGCACTTAAGGATCAAACAGGAAAATATTAAATGTGGCCAGTCCTTAATAGTAATTTTAAGAAGCTTTGCCTTTCTCTTCCCAATGTTTAAAAGGCCTATTTATTTTTCAATATTACTGTAAAATAAAAGGTGAAAACTGTGGTACTGGTCCTGGGAGCAGAGGCCTGGAGCCTTGTAGAGGCCAGCAGGTCCAACAGCCTGCCCAGTCAGTGTAGGAGTGACAGGGTTCCACTTACTGTGCTGGGATGGCAAGGAAATCCTATTGTTTTTTCCTCATTGGATTTAAAAATGGTCCATCTAGTGACAACTCCTTAAGAATACCTTTTCATCCGGGGGTTGATATTGTAAGATTTTTGTCTTTTTAATATTATTTTTGTGGTAAGACTTTATTCCTTTAGTAGGTAGATATTTACTATCTGGAGTTAAAAACAAAAATCTTTTTTTTTTCCCCAAGTTAACATAAAGCTTCATTCATTATAAAATAGAACATCCCTTTAAAACAATGTAATGTTCCCTTCAAGAAGCAGACTTGGGGAGGAGTAAATTACAGAAGCATTCTTTAAGACTTCATTTTGGAACCAAATACATAAAATGGAAACTTATCGTGTGTGATATATTGATATACATGTGTCTCATAGCAGCTTTTAGGTATTTTTTTCCCCAAGTTCTGTTAGACTAGCTGTAGTTTCCCTCTCTGCCTGGATATTTCCCTCCTGCTCTGCAATTCCCCATTGAGGGAGGGCGCCCTGGGACAAGGCTCGTCCCTGCACTGGAGCCATGTCCCCCTGAGGTCCCTCCTTGGATGCCTCAGTGGTGGTAGTCTCCTTTGCCAGTTTGCCACTTATATGCAGCACCAGGTGAATTAGAGAAGTTTCAGGACACATGTGTCAGGTGTCAGGGAATCTCTAAGACCAGCTGCTTTGGCTCTGTGGTTCATTTTTAGATGGTATTTGCTGTTTTCATTGGCCATTCATTCCTTTTCATTCATTCTCAGATGGCTCTAATTTCAGACATGACATTTTTGTTACACCTCTGTAGTTCTATTTTTTTGTTAAAAAAAAAAAAATCTCCAAAGGCTCCTATTGAGGAGGAGGGAACAAATAATAAGGTATGAAATATTTCTTTGCAGTTTTCCTAATTTTAGGGATTTTTTTTTCAGTAAGAATTTAAATTTACTTTTTAAAGATGTCTTTTAGAATCAGTCGTTTAGTGAGAACTCTATTTTTAAAAAATACAGTTTATTTTTTAGAGCAGTTTTAGGTTCACAGCGGAGTTAAGCAGAAGATACAGAGATTTCCCATGTACTCCCTCCCCCTGCTCAACACACAGCCTCCCTTATTATCAGCATTCCCTGTCAGAGGGGTGCATTGATTGCAGTTGATGAGCCTAGATGGACATGTCATCATCACTCAAAGTCCATAGTTCATATCAGGATTCACTCTTGGTGTTGAACATTCTATAGATTTGAATTAATTGGGGAAACTAACAGAATTTTACAAATTTATATACAAGGGTGAGTCAAAAATTATCCACACTCTGGCTGTAGAATTTACAGAATTTTTAATATAACCGGAGTGCAGATAATTTTTGACTCACCCTTGTATATCCATATTTTTAGTGTAGTGTTTTCCAGAGGCGTAATAGATTCTAACCTATTGTCAGCATTATCATAAAATGTCTTGTTTGTTGTTTGGACTATTGGTGAAGGACTTATGGCCTGGTCAACACTTCCTGTTAGGTTTATATTCCTTGCATATTTTTTTTTAATTTAATACATGTTAAGGAAAATACTCATATTTTCAAGTCACATTTTTAAAGACTTATAAGGTAGTGAAAAATCTTCCCAATACAAAAAGTTATAAATGGGATCTACCCAGGAGCCTAAAAGAGACCTTTTGAACTGAAGAGCAATTTCTAAATTAATTTTTATTAACTTATGAAGGAAATTTACATTTTTTGAGGAGTAGCATTTTAAAAAGAGTGCATGAGGGAGTATGTAAATAAATGTTAGTGTAAAGAAATTTTTTGAATTATGTTGAGACTGTGGAAAGTTTGCTTAGCTTGTCAGTCTTCGTGACGACTGAATTTACAAATCACAGGTGACTATCTAATTGGATCACTCCAGACAAAAGGGTTTTTGTGAGGATCAAATGAGATTATAGGCCTGAAATTATTTCACAGACTGGGGAGCATAAGTATTTCTATTAAGTGGCCTGCCACGGTGCATGGATCTTACGGTGGCTTGCAGTGTGAGATTAATGGAGACCCTCCTGTCTTCATACAGGCATGCAAGACTTCCCAAATCCATGGATTTCTTTCATTCTCACTTGACAGGGTATTTGCTTGTCCTGATAGTTCTTAGGATTAAAGTGAGATGCATCTTGTTTTTTAGTTTACCTTTGAAAAATTCTTGCATTTTTTTTAATAGGGTGTTCATTTGCATGATCTTGCCTCAATTTATGTTTTCATTCCAGTGAAGGAGAAGCACCATGGGGCTGTAGGTGTTTATTGTTACTTTTTCCATTATGAGATAGAGCCATCCCAGGGAATCTGTAACCAGCTGTATTTAACTGACAATGTTTTTATATAAAGTTACTGTTTGGAATCTTATCCTGCTATCTTGGGTATATATTGCATAGACCAAGGTCGTGCTCTAGATAGATAATATGGTAGCAGTGCCAGAGCCAAGCACTGTGCATTTTAGAGCTGATGTTTACTACAAGCATCCTTATAAATGCAGATTTACACCTCAAGGAATTGACCTGGCTTTTACTAAATGAGCATTTGATTATATTGTTTCCAATTCAGTTGGAACTCAGTGATTGAGAATTTCACCTCACTTTCTTTCCCTGTCCTCTTTGGTGGCATAGGCATCATTCACAAGCATTTCAGTAGAACAAGATATAATCCATAGAGAAGTACACGAGAACTTCTTTTTTAAAAAATTAAGACATAAATAACATACTATACAACTCACCATCTTAAAGTATACAGTAGTTTTTTAATATAGTCACAGAGTTGTATGTCCATCACCACAATCAATTTTGGAAAAATTTCATCACCCATTGGCACTCACTTTTCATTTCCCCTAAGCCTCTAGCACTAGGCAACCATTCATTTACTTTCTGTCTCTATGGATTTACCTTACTGGAGATTGCATATACATGTAATTATTCAATATGCGGTCTTTTGTAAATGGCTTCCTTAACTTAACATAGTAGCAGGGTTCATCCTTGTTGTAGCATATATCAATACTTCATTCCTTTTTATGGCCAAATATTTCATCATATAGATATACCACATTTTGTTTATCCATTCATCTCTTGATGGACATTTGGGTTGTTTTTATTCTTTGGGCATTATGAATAATGCTACTGTGAATATTTGTGTACATACACGTTTTTATGTGAACATGTTTTCATTTCTCTTGAGTTTACTCCTGGAAGTAGAATTGCTGAGTCATATGGTGATTCTAAGTTTAAAATTTTGAGGATCTGCCAAACCATTTTCCACATGGGCTGCAGCGTTGTACTCTTCACCAGCAGTGTGTGAGTGTGCCAGTTCTCCACAGCCTCACCAACACTTGTTACTGTCTTTTGATAATAGGTATACTATTAAATAGCAGAGTATTTTGTTGTTGTTTTGATTTGCATTTCCCCAGTGACTAATGATTTTGAGTATCTTTCCATGTGCTTCTTTGTCATTTGTATATCTTCTTTGGAGAAATGACTGTTCATAATGTCCTCTGCCTATTTTTTAGTTGGGTTATTTTTTTATTATTGAGTTGTGAGAGTTCTCTGTGTATTCTGTAGTCAGGTCTCCTATTAGAGTTATGGTTTACATATATTTTCTCCCATTTTGTATGTTTTCTCTTCACTTTATGGTATTCTTTGAAGCAAAAACGTTTTTAGTTTTGATCACATTCTTTTTTTTTTTTTTTTGTCACTTGTGCTTTGGTGTCATATCTAATAGCTATTGCCCAGTCCAAGGTTGTGAAGATTTACTCCTATGTTTTCTTCTAGAAGTTATATAGTTCTGGCTCTTAGATTTAGGTCTGTGATCTATTTTGAGTTAATTGTTGTGTATGGTGTAAGCAAGAGGCTCACATTCATTCTTTTGCCTGTGGATATACAGATGTGCCATGCCATTTGTTGAAGTTTTTTTTTCCCCATTGAATTTTCTTGGTACCCTTATTGAAAATCAGTTGACCATAAATAAGGATCATTTATTTTCCATTGATTTATGTGTCCTTTCTCATGTCCCTGTTGATCTGTATGTCTTTTGTTCCAATACCACCCTGTCTTAGTCACTATGGTGTAGCGTTGTAGTTTTGAAGTCCAGTGTGAGCCCTCCAGCTTTGTTCTTCCTTTTCAATCTCATCTGACTGCTGTAGGCCCCTTGCGTTTCCATATGAATTTGGGGATCAACTTGTCAATTTCTACCAAAAGACTGGATGGATTTTTGAAGGGGACTGTATTGAATCTTTAGATGAATTTGGAGAGCATTGCTATCTTAACAACATTAAGCCTTCCTAATGATGAATATGAAGTGTCTTTACATTTACTGAAAATTTCTGTAATTTCTCTCAATAGACTTTTATAGTTTTCCAAGTATGTTTTGCACTTTCTCTAGTTTATCCCTAAGTATTTTAATTTTTGATGAAATTATTGTTTTTCGTTTCGTTTTCACATTGTACATTAGTATTGTATAGAAATACAGTTGTTTTTTTGTTGACCTTGTATCCTGCAGGCTTCCTGAACTCATTTATTACTCTTAATGGTTTTATAGAGGATTCCGTAGGATATACAAGATTGTGCCATCTTCAAATAGTTTTACTTCTTTCTTTCCAGTCAGCTTGCCTGCCTCCCTCCCTTTCTTCCTTTCCCTTTCTTCCTTTCTCCCCTCCCCCCTCCCCTTCCCTGTTTCCCTGTCTAGAGCCTCTACTATAGAGTTGAATAGAAATGGCAAGGACAGACATCTTTTTTCTTTTCTGGATCTTAGGGTGAAACTATTCACCATTAAATATGATGTTAGCCATAGGGTTTTTATAGACTCTGTTTATCAGATTGAGAAAGTCTTCTTATTTCTAGTTTAACAAGTGTTTTTATTGTGAAAATGTGTTGAATTTTGTCAAATGCCTTTTCTCTCTATTCAAATGATTATATAGTTTTTATCTTTTATTCTTTTGATATGATTGTGTTACATTAGTTGATTTTCAGATGTTAAACCAACCTAGCATTCCTGAGATTAATTCTAACTTACTAATGTCGTATAATTCTTTTAATATATTGCTGGGTTCAACTTGCTCATGTTTTGCTGAGCAGTTTTGCATCTATACTCATAGGTGACATTGGTCTGTAGATTTCTCTTCTTGAAATGTCTTTAATTTTGGTATGAGGTTACCAAGGCCTTCATGGCTTAGGAAACCCCCATGCCAGGCCCTCAGGCTCTGGCAGTAGGGGAAAGCAGCTACTACCCCAGCTACCGCCTGGAATGCCTCATCCTAGACCTCCAGTGGGCATGTTCCTCCCCTCCTAGGGCCTCCATTTGGTTCTACCTTGGGTTACCCACGTCCTTTGCCTCCACATGGTATACATAGATCTCTGCCACTGATGCCCCCTCATGGATATTCTGGTCTTCCATGACCCCCTCCCTGTAGCTACCAGCAGGGCCCTCCCTCCACCCAGACCTACTCCCTAGCCTCTACTTCCCCCTCATGGCCCTCTTCCAGGTCCTTTCCCTCAATAATTTCCCATTCTGTCTCCCCCTGTTATATCCTCCCAATATCTTTTTCAATTCCTTGCACCAATCAATGAGTAAGCATTTGAATGTCCCTAGAGAAAATTATTTATGTTGTTAATTTATTGCTGTGTATTTATTTTTACACAAAGTGGAAAGATTGTAATGTGGCCTTTAGAAGCAAAGAATAGCCTTACATTGCTAAATAATGGAACATGAAAGTGGAAAAATATGATAAGAATCATTCATCTATAAAATTAAACATTTGGGATAAATTATGCCATCATTCAGATATAAGTTGAGGGAAATGGATGGAAATCCTGATTTCTTTTTACCTAGGATAAGTGTGAACTCACAAAAAAAGTTTTAATAAACATGGAGTGCCTACTAATTATCAAATGCACTTCTGACAGAACTTGTGTAAATATTAGTATGTAATTTCAGAACATTTGAATCCAAAATCACAAATAAATTTGACACAGAACAAATCAGAAAGTGAAAATAAAGAAGTCATAGTCTGGCAAGCCTCATGCTAAACAAAATTGTAAAATGATGGTTATTAAGAAATAAGGTAATATTTCACAATTTACTATATGCTGGGCAACATTCTAAGTTCCTTAAAAGGCATTTCATTTATTTAGGAATTCTATGAGGTAAGTATATAAATTTTACGGAGAGTAATTGTGGCAAGTAGATTTTAAATTTCTAATCTAAATTTATTCATGGAAAGATGAAATTTTGAAGCAAAATAGAAGATTAGATTTCCTCACATTTAGGGAGGTGGTTTGGCTCTGAGAAGTGACTGCATCTGGGTTTCTGTAGGGTCACCTTAGGTGGCAGGAGTCTACTGCACTGTAGGTTGAATTGGGAAGTGTTCCCTAATCACTTACTTTTTGGCAGCATTTGTAAAGGGTTGGTATTAATTCCTTGGTAGAACTTACCAGTGAATCCATCTGGGCCTGGGCTTTGGTTTGTGGGAAGTTTAAAATTACTGATTCAGTCTCCTTATTTGTTACAGCTATTCAGGTTTTCTGTTTTTACCTTGTAAATTTTGTAGTTTGTGTCTTTCTAGGAATTTGTTCATATTATTTTCTTTATCTAATTTGTTGTAATAGGTGTTTATACTATTCTCTTAAAGTATTCTGTTTAGGGTCTTCCCTGGTGACACAGCAGTTACGAATCCACCTGCCAATGCAGGGGCCACAGGTTCAATCCCTGCTCCGGGAAGATCCCACTAAGCCCGTGCACCACAACTGCTGAACCTGGGCTCTAGAGCCTATGAGCCACAACTGCTAAGCCCACATACCACAACTACTGAAGCCCTGTGCTCTGCAACAAGAGAAGCCACTGCAATGAGAAGCCCGCGCACCACAACGAAGAGTAGCCCCCGGTCGCCACAATTAGAGAAAGCCCGCATGCAGCAACGAAGACCCAACGCAGCCAATAAATAAAATAAATTTTAACAATATATATTTTTTAAAAAAAGTATTCCATATAATCCCTTTGCTTTCTATAAAGTTGGTAGTGATTTCCCTCTTTCATTCCTAATTTTTGCCATTTGAGTCTTCTCTCATTTTTTCATGGTCAGTCTAGCTAATGGTTTGTGAATTTGGTCAGTCTTTCCAAGGAACCATCTTTGGATTTTGTCGATTTCATTTATTGTTTTGCCGTTCTCTATTTCACTTATTTCTGCCTAATCCTTGTCATTTTCTTTCTTCTGATTGTTTTGGGTTTAGTTTGCTTTTATTTTTCTGGTTTTTTAATTTAGTATGGAAGGTGAGGTTGATTTGTAATCTTTTTAATATAGGTGTCCACAACTATAAATATTCCTCTGAACACTATTTTATTTACATTTCATAAGTTTCGCTATGTTGTGTTTTCCGTTTCATACCTTTCAAAATATTTTCTAATTTTCCTTGTGATTTCTTCATTGACCCATTAGTTATTTAGGATTGTGTTGTTTAATTTCCACATATTTGTGATTTTTCCACGTCTTTGTACTATTGATTTCTGACTTTATTTCATTATGGTCAAAGAAGATAGTTTGTACGATTCTGATCTTTTCAAATTTACTGACTGCATGGTTTGTTCTGGAGAATGTCTATGGACACTTGTAAAGTATACATATTCTGTTGTGAAAGCTTTTTTGTTTGTTTGGCTGCGTTGGTTCTTCATTGCAGTGTGAGCTTTTTCTAGTTGTGGCGAGCGGGGGCTACTCTTTGTTGTGGTGTGCGGGCTTCTCAGTACCATGGCTTCTTTTGTTGCAGAGCACGGGCTCTAGGCACGTAGGTTTCAGTAGTTGCAGCATGCAGGCTCAGTAGTTGTGGCACATGGGCTTAGCTGCTCCACGGCATGTGTGATCTTCCCAGACCAGAGCTCGAACCTGTGTCCCTTGCATTGGCAGGCGGATTCTTAACCATTGTGCCATCAGGGAAGTCCCAAAGCTTTTTATAATTTTTCATTTAGCATAATTAGAGCTTTTAATTGCTTAAGGTTTTGGTAAGGCTTGCTAGGATCGTTAGTTCTGCAAGTGTAAAGGCTTTAGTGTAAATAGACACTGTATGTAAATATAGTGTTTCATGGGGCATTGGAGTATCTTTCTTACAATCAGTCTGGTCGACAGACACCTGTTATTCAGGCAGCATTCTGTGTCCTAGCTGTTGTAAATAGTGCTGCAGTGAACAGGCTAGTAAAGACACTACATAAGGCGTAGTTTTCATTTGGAGAGCCTATTCATTATGTTAACAAAGTGAACTGTGGTAATTACATACAGCACTTCCTTGCTGAAAGAAGGCAGACATTTGTATAGCAGAATGATTTAGAGGTACCCGAAGGAGAGTGAATAAGCAAGGTGGGTACTGTTTTCTTTTCTGAATTGACTGTAATGTCAAGAATCAACTGTGACTTTCAAGATTGAAAGAATAAGGACAGATGTTACATGTTTTCTCATCAAGGCTGGAGGAAGGATTGCTCTCTCTCTGACAGTTACAGGCCAAAGGGAGGCGTATTGTTGGCCAACTGATCTAACAGCTCTTTTGTATCATTCCGCTAATAAGGAACAGTCGTCATGCATTCCATCTTGAATAGTTGGGGTCAGCAATTTCTTTATCAAAGCAACCTGAATTAAATGCACTCTTCTATGATTAACATGTAGTATTCAAATTATAATTTATAAAGACAAACCAGAACATTGTTGAAAACTAGTTTTTTGTTTTTTTTTTTAAAGAAAAACAGCAATAATTCAAAACAAGGCTTCAGTTATGGGTTGCAGTAAATACTTCCAGTGTTTATAAACCTTTCCATACAGTGTCTAGGAAGATTTCACATATTCTGACTAATAAAATGAGACCAAATTCTTTGACTATCACTGGAGGCACATCCTGAAAATTCTGTGCTATTTTCTTGACTTTTCCTCTGCTGCCTAAGGAAGAAAGTATTATGTCGGCCAGGTGAAGACTCATGTGTTTGCCACACTGACTTAACCTTTGTCGTTTATATCCAGCCAATCCATAGTGTGTGACCTACTCCATTATCTTTTCCATACGAGAGGGACATATAGAGAAGGATATCTTTTGTATCTGTACTTGAATAATTGCCGAGTCCTTACCTAGCTGGTTTATTCAGGTCCCAAAGTCAGTGTTTCTTTATTTAACATTTTGATACATTACAGAATAACTTCTAAACATGAACCTCATTTAGTGTATTAAAGAAAACACTTGTATTGACCACTACTAGTTATTATTTAGAAAACTTCCATTTTCCTTTAGTAACTTCCAGTATCAGAAATTTCAGCCATTTTGTAAGACAAACAAGCAAAAAAGCATTTATGTGGAGCAGTGAGCACCTTGAAGCTATCTATCCAGGAGATAATCAATAAATGCCTATTGTTGGATAGAAAATCATTTTCCTAAGACTAAATACAGGCAATCTGAAGAGAACATAACACACCATTTGTCTAATGCAGGTATTCATGGACCCACAACATTGATATGTAACTAAGGGCGGGGGCTCTTACAAAGTTTGTGACTATTATATGTCTGGAAAATGGATTTATATCATCCATATGATAAGGTATATATTTACTTTAGAGCTGATTGAGAGAACGTCTCATAGTTTTAGGACTGCCTGTAGAATACTGCGCCACCCTGGGCCTGTTCGCACTCCTGCTGAGGAGGCTGCAAAGCCTGTGGCGGCTTAGAACCACTTCAGCTTCTTTGTCAGCTGTCTGAAGGTACTTGGGAGAGTAAACAAGCCGCTGTTGGCTTCCCTCCCCACCCCCAGAAGAAATATACATATTACCCTAGAGGTGTATTTAGGTGGCTTTTATCACCTGTTCTTTCCAGCCTGCCAGTGGCTGATGTGACAGAATTTGGTAAGAAAATAGCACTAATTAGCCAAGAAAACATACAGTGTTCTCTGACGGCAGGCATTGCCCCAACTTTAGCCAACTGTGTGGGGTGCCTACCCAGGAGACTGAGAAAACATAGCTGGGTCGATGAAAAATTAAAACCCTTTTTTGGAAAGAGGAATTAAACCATTTGCACTAATAGTGGAGAATTCAGAAAACAGAACGTTATGTGACATAACACCATTTCAGAAGCACAGATCTGCCATGACCTAAGTGAAAAAGAAGGTCTAGTGACAAATAGAATTATGGCCCAGGTTTCCCAGCTGAGAATATTAGCATTTATTCTCTCTGAACCTTCAACTCCTGTGAAGCTTTTGTTTTTGTTTTTTTTCCTGGCCACACCGCACAGCGTGCAGGACTGAACCTGTGCCCCCTGCAGTGGAAGCAGGGAGTCTTAACCACTGGACTGCCAGGGAAGCCCTGTGAATTTCTTTCTTCACTCACACCTTGACCGTGTCTGTACATAGCCTATGCCTTCTACATTATATCAGCATAGTTAATTTGTATTATTGTTGAATGTTATTATTACCCTCCTGACTCTTCTAAGGTGTCTTCTTGCCCATTATTTTCTCAATTTTAAGCTATGAGATGGGAAACTGTGCCTTACATATGTTTTTTGTACTTCTCAAGCCATCTGTATCTGTTATCTTGCTGGGTTCTCACAGAGATGCAGGCCGTCAGCAGGGTTTCCTTGCAGACCAGAGTCCAGTCTGCATTGTATAAGCAAGAAGAGCGTATCTAGGTGCTGCTTACCTGGAAGTGACACAGCAGGAAAGAATCTGAGAGCCGTTCCAGCACAGATGTTGCCATCGTGACTGCCTGTCATGTTGGGCTTTTTCGTATCAGCAGAAGCCCCTCGTATTTCTGAACAGCAGACGCAATGTGTTTACCCTTGTCATGATACAGCTCCCTTATGCACATAACAGGGGTCTTCCTCTCTCCCTAAAGGGCAGATCAAGTGCCTCCTCAATTGGTGCATCAGCTCCATAAGTACAGGCTCTTCTCCCCTAGTTTAGGTAGGTTCTGTCTTGGAATCTATAATTCTGTAACTTCGAGTGCATTGCATGGCTGATAGGCTGATATCACCAACACACACTATTTAAAATAGAGGAAAGGGAGAAGGAATATGACTTAACATGCATAAATATGTATGTGGCATCCTGAGGAAGGAAGTATGCAGAGGTGTCAGAGTCCTCGCTTCCACAGTGGTTCCGCCCCACTTGCCCTGGCAGCCAGCGTCTGGTACCTGGTGTGTTGAATATACTGCAGCGGTGCTGGGGCAGCATGGCAGACGGGAGGGCAAGGCCAAAGCTGAGTGAACTCATTCTTCTAGTGACGATGAGTTGTTCCCCTTTCCTGACAGAAGGGGTTCCGTGTAGTCACCCTGCAGGATCATTGTTGGACCTGGCAGGCTGGACTTCCAGTGGACCAGGTCAGTAGTGGTGCTGTAGCCTTTGCCACCACAGTCCTGCTTGTGACCCACCGAACAAGCTCTGGATCTGACTCGGTAAAGAATCAGACAAGCGTTCTTTTTTAAGTCTTTATTGAATTTGTGGCAATATTGCTTCTGTTTTATGTTTTTTGGCCACAAGCCATGTAGGATCTTTAGCTCCCTGACCAGGGATTGAACCCACACCTCCTGCACTGGAAAAAGTCTTAACCACTGGACAGCCAGGGAAGTCCCCAGACAGGCATTTATAGGTGTTATCAGGCCCTCCTGGTTTTTGAGAGTCTCCTCTTCTCCAGGAAACATTCAGCTGGGACACAGATATGCTTTGTCATTCTTTGTTTGCCGACTGTCTCTTTGTCAGCTCTTCTACCATCTTCCTTCCACCTTTGTGATCATCCGTCTAAACTTTGGTTCTTCATCAAGCAATTTGGCTTACAGCATGACCTGTCTTTGCTACTGGGTCAAGTGGACCGTGAGATGTGCCCTCGAAGACTAGTCCCAGCTACCCAGCTGAGCAGTCATGGCCACCCATGAGTCAGTGTGAGCCATACCTCATGCCATCGCTGGGCACATTGGACCCTAGATGACCATGAAGCTCTGCTCATCTGTCAGGGCCTTCTCTGAGGGGAGCTGCAAAGCTATAACACACGTGTTTCCAGCCGTTACCCCATGTCATATCAGCTCATCTGAAAACCAGCCTTGACTTTTTCTATTCAGATTACTTGTCATTCAGACTTTCCCATGAGGCCATAAGTGTGGGTTGACGGAAGGATGGCAGATGTGGCAGGAGTAGATAAAGCAAGAGTATAAGCTTCCTGTTTGTGAAACTTAGTTTCAGATGCTTTTCACACCTGAATATGCTACATACACCACTTTCACTTGCAGACACGGTATTCCTGGATGTATCCATCTCTGTAGCCAGTTGAATCAGACAGTGCCCAGTTCATGACAGGTCCCATGGGCATCTATTGATAGTATCCCATGGTCAAGGTCTCATGGTTATCTAATGTGGTCAGGTGTTCCTTCCAAACTAGGAGCCAGTAGCAAGCCAGGATTTCTTATCAAAAGGAAAATAGTTATTTGTTGACTAGAGCGTGGCTTAACCCCCAAACCTTAGGTCCTTCTTCTATTCTGTTTTGGCTCCGAGGATCTCAGTCAGCCATAGTTATTTCCATTGGTCACAAGGACTAAGGGCAGAGTTTCTTGTTGTATCTTGGCCCATATGGAGAGCTTTCTCTTATCCCCACTAAATGCTGAGCTTTTTAGGTCACTCAAATAGATCAGAGTAGAACATGGGGAGGTGGCATGTGTTGCCTCTAAAATCCAGTGAGAGATTCTAAGATTTGTGGCTCTTTTTTGGTGGCAGTAGATGAAAAGTGCAACATTTTTTTCGCTTTGGAGGAAATAACATTAACATGCCCCAAATCATAGCACCACTGGAAATTTTACTCAGGGAGCAAGCTCCGGAATTTTTCTAGTATTTATCTTATATCCTCTGGCACATACTTGTATTACCACGGAGTCCTAGGGTACCTTTTATTTCCTGCTAAGAAATCTTATCAGTATGATGCCATCTTGTCCTATGGGACAGTGAGAGGATAAGGTTCCTGCAGACTGAGTTACGGCACAGAACCAGAGTTGACATAGCAGTAGGGCAACAACGTGAAAGTACCCTGCTGCCGGCCAGGTGAAAGCAAGTAGCTTTCTGTTTTCTTTGCTGGTTGGGATGGGAAAACACACACACATACACGTTCATCTCTCAAATCAGTAGCTGCAAACCAGATCAGGGAATGTGTTGATTTGCTGTAGTATTGATAGAATCCACAACTGGATCTGCAGCTGCAGCAGGATTTGCTCCCTGATTAAGTTTATAATAATCCACAGTCATTTGCAAAGCTCTGTCTGTCTTCTGTGGAGGCCTGACGCCCACAACAGGAGGTGAGATAGGAATCACCAACGTGCATCTTTCAAGTCTCCGAGGGTGGTGTTGATCTTTGTGATGCAGTATTTCTTTTAGTGTTGTTTTTCAGGGAAGAGAAGTTTTGGATTTCTTCCCAGCTCTTCTAATCACAGCAGTGCTCATTATATGAATCTAGGTGCAAATGTGGAAGCTTTGCCCATTTCTGAGTATATGTTTCATTTGCAAACTCAGAATCTGGGCAGATAATCGTAAGAGAAACACCATTTGTGTTTGTCACTCCTAAAACCTTCAGTTTAACCAATAGAGCACAGAGGTATTGAGTCCTCAGATTAGATCAGGGACAATGTCCAGTAAATCCTGAAAGGTCTAGATTTCCCTTTCTCCAATGCACAGTTGTCCCCAAAAGTTATACTTTGGGAAGCAGTAGTAGGAAGAGTTAAATGACATGATTATGCTGTCTTAGAGGAACCAGCCGCTCTTTGAGTTAGGGGCTCTAGGTCTCCTCCTGATGAGGGCTGGGACCAGAAGAGAGGGCCTGGACATTGCCAGTTACTCTACAGATGGGGAGTTTCTTTGGATTCTCAGCTGTTCTGCTTCTAGAAATCTGTCATTAACTGTCCGCCACCAGATATCCCTGTAGCTCAAATCATAACTGGGTCCTTTTTGATTCTTGCATGTGCTCTGCCTGTCTGCCTGTGGGTGCTTAGGTCCGCTGCCTCAGTGTTTCCTTACCTCATTGAAATCAGGGAGCCTATTTCAAGGGCAGTCTCTGCTACACTGAGCTTCTTCTCCATGGCTCTCTAAGGGGTAGAGTTAAGAGGTGGGTGAGCAGGACACATGACAGATCTAACCTCAGTCTTCATATTTCTACTTCTGTATTTTACTGAGACATTTCTGGCATCTAGATATTCTGATTTCTGTTCTATTGTTATACCATGCAGAAGGCAGGAAGTTTGAGTTACTTTGATTTAGGGCTTTTACAAGAGTTCCCCTTACAGACAGACACTTTGGCAACTGTGATGAATTCCCAGTTTCATCCTTGGGATGCATTTGTTAGTGACATATTGCAACACCTAACAGATAAAAGGCAATTAAGTAACTTCTCAGAGTACCTTCGTGTCTATTTTCTTATTTCCTCTTCAGATAACCTTTGTGGTATAAGTAGAACTAGATTCTTACAGATGAGGAAACAGATTTAGAAAAGGTAATTAACTTTTCTGGAGGCAGAACTAAGACTAGAACCTACATCCCTTTACTTCTTGCCTTGTGCTCTTTCTTCCCAGCACACACCTAGTGGCAGGTGGGTGTGTTCACACATGCAATATGGCACGCAGACGCACACACTCACCGCTATCCGGGAACTACAATTTACAGTCATGGTGGGTGTTGATTGCTCCTAGTAACAGCATGTATTATTATTTTTAAAAATTATTTATTTATTTATTTATTTATTTATTGGCTGTGTTGGGTCTTCTTTGCTGCGCACAAGCTTTCGCTGGTTGCAGTGCTCAGGCTTGTCATTGCGGTAGCTTCTCTTGTTGCAGAGCACGGGCTCTAGGTGTGTGGGCTTCAGTAGTTGTGGCACACGGGCTTAGTTGCTCCGCGGCATGTGGGATCTTCCCGGCCCAGGGCTTGAATCTGTGTCCCCTGCATTGGCAGGTGGATTCCTTTTTTTTTTTTTTTTTTAAGAACTTTTGGGAGGCAGATTCTTAACCACTGCACCACCAGGGATGTCTCAACAGCATGTATTATTAAGAATATTTTTGCAAATATGTTAACAAATACACGACAGAAATCTAGGAAGTTACAGATGAAAATTGTGTGTAAGAAGATTACATGTATGTTTGTATTTTCTTTGTAATATTTACAATTTTCAGTGTCTATCTCTATACAATAATTCTCTCTAGAGAAAATGCATCTACTACTTTCTAAAACATCCTTGAATGGGACTTTCATCTCTTTCTCCTGTAAGAGGGTTTGGAGACAGGTTGTGGGGTTAATTGAGGAAGGTCTGCTTGTTGAAGCCCAAACTGTTTTGTTGTTCATCTTACCCTATCCGTCTGTTAATGCCTGAGGTGATCAGTCTGCTGATGATTGTTGTTAAATCATTTTTCCCTGTTTTTTTGAAGATTAGTGGTAAATATACTTCATAAAACCAGCTCAGTACCCCTCCCCCCGCCCTTTTTTAACTATCCATCCTTAAAGTGCAACATGAAGGAGTTCTTAGTGTGATTTAGTGCGGGCCTCAGCTGTTATCTCATTTGAGGGGTTTTGCTGGAGGCTGGAGTTTCCCGACAGCCCTGACCGCAGAGAGGTGGAATGTGGGGCTGACGTCACAGCCGCTCCTGGGAATGTTTTGCATTCCTCTTCCTGGCAGTGGTCAGGTGGCTTCCAGCAAGAATGAAGGACAACAGCTTCCAAAGAAGAAAAAGAGAGAGGCGGAAAAGAACAGTTTATAATCAAACTATTGTGGGGGAGGTACTTTTATTCTGAGCCAAAACTGAAATTAGAACCAGATGTCTTACATTCTGATGCTGCACGAATGTTAAATGCATTTATTAATGACTGTAATAGCTGAGCTATTTGGCTTTTTATTGAACTAAAGTTTTGAAACTCTCTTTAAGAATTGTGGAAAAACAACTTTTTGTAGCTGACATTTTAACTGCGAAAGCAGCTGAGTGTAAACCACGGGTGCTGTGGTTAATGGACAGGCTGTTTTAAAGTCTGTTAATCTTCTAAAAAATCACTTCTGAAACAAAATCTCTGTAACCCGTAAATGTATTTTGTGCTAATCAAATAACTTCAATCCATTAATTAGGGGAGAGGTACATTCCATTAAAATATCTGCTACAGAAGTTCTTTTTCTGAAAATATTTCCATTTCCATTGTTATTTCTGTGTATTACCTTACTGGCCGAGCCGATATTCAAAACAAAATTTAGCAGACGCTTAATATAATAAACACAGCTTTTCCAGAGTCATGCAACTCTGCAGTAGTGTGTGCCACAGAAAATTGGACAGTAACTGAGTTGTTTTAAACTTAATTTGTGTTTTCCTGTCTTCTAGGCACTGAAGTGCCTTTGTTCAGATTGATTGTACTGGTTTAGCAAATCACGATTTGTCTATGTGTTTTACAATAAAATACTTCATTCTTTTTTTTTTAACGATGCCTTTCAGTAGATTCTCACTTATTTTGATGGAACAGCAGTTACATTAAAACAGTTCTCCAGTTTAGGTGAAATGTGTTTGAATACTTCCTGTTATACATTGAAATGGAAAGTTGGCTTCCTGTGTAGGTCATGATGCTGGTAAGGAATTTCCAGAAATGTGGAGAAGTGCTGACTCATAGTGTACGATGGCCTGGTGCCGCTACAGTAAGGCTTGAGGGGGGGTTCTGGGCTCCTGGTTGAAGCAAGCAAAATAATGCCTGTGTAATATGCTATTTTATTTTTAGATGTAGCAGTGGGGGTGGTGGAGAGGCCGTTGGTTGGGATAAGATCCTTACTAATAGCCTTAAAATGACTAAAAGTTCTAGGGTTAGGTGTGTGTCTAAATGTGTGTTTTTCTACAGTTTATTATTAGAGTTTGGAAAACAGGTTGTTTTTGTTAGTTACCTACCGTTCTCTCTGCGTCTTGCCCCGCACGTGAACCCCATGCCCTCAGGCTGGGATGGTGACTGGCTGTGGGCTCCATAAAATGTCAGTGACGGTGGTACCTGCATTTGGGGGATTGGTCGAGAAAAAAGGTCTGTGGTATTACATCCTTTATGTCTATGATTGGAAGTTCCTGAATCTAATAGTAACAATTTATTTAAAACTTTAAATATTAGCTGGTGGGAGTTAAGAGAAAAACTAGGATTTGATGTGCCTGGCTCTGTCCTGGAAGTTTTACATTTGTTAAATTGTTTAAATATGAAGTTACTGGTTGAGATATATTTGTCTTTCATTTGCTATGGAGATGTCTGCTAGATTTGGGTGAGAGGGGCTTTCTATAACAAAAATTCGCTTCTAAACACATACCTAATCTCATAAAGTTAATATATCCTAAATGTATTCATCCATCAATTCCACAAACACTTGCTGAATGATTGCTCTGTTCCAGGCTGGTGCTGCTGGGTGCTAGATGCTGAGTGCTGGGTGCTGGGTGCTAGGTGTTGAGTGCTGGGTGTTGAGTCCTGGGTGCTGAGTGCCGGGTGCTGTAGAAGATGTGCTCCTTGTTCCCTCTTTGAGGGAAGGGGGTGCTACAGGACCAGAGCAGGGAACACAGGTTCATGATTGTGTGCAGCATTCCTTTATGGCAGTCATGGTGGAATTCTACAGGTACAGTGAGGCACAGAGAAGGGGGATGCTCAGATCTGTGCTAAGTTCTGGGGGATTAGTTTCTTTTGATATGATTCTGAGGATGTCAGTGTTGATGGTTGAAAGTAATTTGAGTAGGCAATGCTAGGAAAACAATCTGTTAAGGGAGATGAGGGAAATACTAATGTATGTGTGACAGGTACTCAGACTGCTTAAAAGGAAATCTAATAAACGTAAATGATATACTGCAAATCATTTCCCTCTTACACATGTACAGCCCACAAAACAGCATGACTTTTTTGTGTCTGAGGTCTTTCTCGCACATTCCTAAAGCGTTTGAATGGCTATATGTTAACAAGTAATCATGGAATCATAGAACATATTTTAAAAGTGTTTCCTGTGATTTTGAAGGTTGACAAAAGGAAGAACACGTGTCCTTCTTGTGAGCAGAGCCCCTGCCATCGGAGAGGCACATGGGCCCTGCAGGCTTGGCCTGCAGGCAGAAGCCCCACTGAGCAGTTTTTCTGGGGAGCTCTTGTTGTCTCGCCTGAACACCCACCAGTGCTACCTTTTGCTAAACGCTGCAAAAGGAGTCGTCAGTCTATTCTGAGGGGTGCTTATGAGGATTTATTAACAGAATGAAACTTATATTTCAAAATGCAAGTGTAGTTCTCTACCTTTCTAAGTGTGTGTTTGCTAATCACGCAGCTGAGAAGACTCTTGCCCACCTCTGCTGGGTGTTGTGCGTGAGAACTGCGTGAGCACCAGCAGGTGGTAGCCATCAGCTCTGATGCTGGAAGTGGTACAGGGGCACCTAGGGCCTGTCATGCCATCGGCACAGCATCCTGGGGTGATCTACAAAGCCCAGGGCCGGAATAACCTCATGTATAGGACTTTACATTTAATATGCTTTTTGTCCATTGTTCCCAATTAGTCTGTGCAAGTCTAGGTACTAAATTGTATAAACTACTTTTCTATGCATATCTCATAAGTGTGTAGAAACTTAATGTTTGTTGACTGAATAAATGAAGTTGCTCTACTTTAAGGCAGAAATACATTTTTTTACTCTGTAAACTCTCATGGGTGTACACACATAATCCATGATATGCTTTTTTAAAATAAAAACTGTGATTAAATATACACAGCATAAAATTTACTATTTTAATATTTTTAGGTATATTCACTGATATTAAGTACATTCATAGTATGGTGCAAGCATCACCAGTATACAGAACTTTTTCATCATCTCACATGTAAACTCTGTACCCATTAAAGAATAATTCACCATTCTCCCCAGTCAACAACTCCCCCACCCCACCCCCCAGCTCCCGGTAAGCTCTGTTATCCCTTCTATCTCTGTAAATTTGCCTGTTCTAGGTAACTCAGGTAAGTGGAGTCATACAGTATTTGTCCTTTTGTGTCTGGCTTATTTCACTTAGCATAACATCCTTGAAGTTCATCCATGTTGTAGCACGTCAACATCTCATTCCTTTCTAAGGCTGAATAATATGCCACTTTATGCATGGACCATGCTCGTTTGTTCATTCATCTGTTGATGGACGCTGGGGCTGTGTCTCCCTTTCGGTTATCGTGAATAATGCTGCTGTGAACATCGATGGACAAATCTCTGTTTCAGTCCCAGCTTTCATTGCTTTCCGTTCTTTGGAGTATGTATCTAGGAGTGAAAATGGTAGAGCAAATGGTCATTCTGTGTTTAATTTTTTTAGGAACTATCACAGTTTTCCACAGCAGCTGTACCATTTTGCATTCCTACCAGCAGTGCACAAGGGTTCCAGTTTCTTGACATCCTCACAAATACTTATTTTCCTTTGTGTTTAAATAGCCATTCTAATGTGTGTGAGGTGGTATCTCATCCTGGTTTTGATTTGCATTTCGTTAATGACTAGTGATGTTGAGCACATGATGCACTTTTAAATTCTGAAATAGCCCCAGTAAAACAATTAAAAGTCTGCAACAAAGATGAAGAGTTCCTCATCAGACCTTCTTTACTGAAAATCCAGCCTCTCTAGCCCACAAACACAGTTTCTTGATGTAATTTGCATTTATGACTTAAGGCTGGGGCCACTGCCCTCAGGGCTCAGAAAAATAGAAAAGGTTCTTTTCTAATCAGGTAACCCTTGGACAGCATGTTCTTTTGCTACATTTGTGTCAAATTCATTAGGTATCCAAAATGATTATGTTCACTTAACACTGACTAGTTTTCTTAGAAAAACCAAGCTTTAAATCTAAAGCTATCTGCAGGCATTAAATAATTGGAAAATAAAAGATCTGTGGAATGAGGACAGATTAGAATTGTGAAATCAATGAAATGTTTACTTATTTCTCTACCAGTAATTTTATGGTCTCATTATTTATATTTAGTGCTTTAATATGTTTATATTTAATGCTTTAATGTATTTTGGTGTATGGTATGAGGTAGGGAATCAGTTTTAATGTTTTCCAAATAATTTTATCAGCTTCACTTCCTAAATAATTTCCTCAGCTGACTCTACATATTTCTCTTATCACTTATTATATTTCTGTGTATCATAGGGTTTATTTCTTTGCTCTGTGTTCTGTTGAGAGTCTGATAACCTTGCTGTAAATCAGTGCCTTGCTTCTCTGTGTGTGAGTAGATTTATAAGTAGATATGCTTGATTGGGGGACAAAATCTTTAAAAATTTGAAAACAAGGTACACTATCACTTGCAAAGACAACAGGCAAGCTAGTCCATGAACACAATGCATCTTCAGTAAGCACAGATTCATCCCACCCTGCAGGGGAGGGTAGTTACTGAAGGAAAACCTGACTATTGCAGATATGTAGCCTCCTTGTGCATGGACTTCACTAAGTAGCATCTATTGCTTGACTCTCACTTTTCTTTGTTTCTCAGTTTTCTTTAGAAATTCTAAAAAGGAATTTTGGAGCAATATGCTTCCTGTAACATAGCGGGGGACCTTTTTGTTTAAGTACTTTATTGATCAACTAGGTCTTTAAGGATTCCCTCGCTTGCCAATGGTCAGTCTAACATGTGTAACCCCAAAGAGGGCAGGGCCCTGTTGAGGGTATCATTTTACTTCATATTGGCACACGTTTTTGTTTTTGTCTTTTAATTTTTATTGGCGTATAGTTGATTTAAAACGTGTTTATGCTGTAGAGCAAAGTGAATCAGTTATATATATATCCACTCCTATTTAGATTCTTTTCCCATATAGGTCATTACAGAGTACTGAGAAGAGTTTCCTGTGCTGTACAGTAGGTCCTTATTTGTTATCTGTTTTATATATTGTAGTGTGTGTGTCAATCCCAATCTCCCAGTTTGTCCCTTCCCCCCAGTAACCATAAGTTTGAAATTGGCACACATTCTAAGTGTTTGATATGAATGGAACAAAACTAAGTTGAATTTTGCGCTTATATCAAGCAAATTGAAGAGTGGTTTGTTCATTTTAGAATTTAACTTGAGAATCTTTGTTCCCCGATTTTTTACTCTCAGTACTTGGTGCTGATTCCCACCTCTCTCAGTCTAACCTGTGGCAGCCCAAGACAGCATGCAACAGATGGCATGAAAATTCGTGTTCCTTTGAAAAGAAGCAGTGTAAGGGAGGTATTACTATCTTCAACCTGCAGATGGGGAAACTGAAGTCAGGGAGATGAGATCATTGGCTAAATGTCCAGCACTAGTGAGGCTTGCAGAGCTGTGTGACGGGGCAGGTTGGAGTCCAGAATAGCGTCCTAGTTACCTGGCTTCAGAAAGGAGCCCCATCTTTGTCTTAGACTTGCTTTAGTGTTGAGCACACAGAGGGCTTAGGATGTCAAGTTTTCTTGAGTTATTTATAGTCTGTTGATGAGAAGCGAGAATGTTAATGACCTTGAGAAAATTTAAACAAACTGGATGAGGCTCAAAGAGTTTTCTAGGGACATGGCTGCAGCTGTACCTTTTCCTGACAACTTCCATATTAATGTGGATTTGGCCTTTTCAAGGCTTTGCTTTTTCAGAGGAAAACGTGTGGGTAGCATTTTGAGAACGCCTCCTGGATCCAGGTCATCTCCCAGCAGAGAGGCTCCTCGGAGTGGGTGTCAAGTCAGAGGCAGAGCAGGTAGAGTCCACGGGAGGGTGACTCCAGGGACAAGCTGAGGATGACTTCATTCAGTTTCACTGTAGACATTTGACTAAGTTGCTTTGATGAATAAATAGTAATAAATTTGCTACGTTCTCCTTAGGAGCCAATAACTAAAACCAGAAATTTCTGTCTTGGGTGTTATGGAATGTATGTTGTTGTAAGTGAAGGAAATACAGAATCTGCAAGGAGGATTTTAGAAAAAATACCCAGCCGTTTTTGTTGTTCTAATAGAAGGGAGGTCCATTTGGTATTTGGAAGCATTCCAGTTAGTTTTTGTAGACGGAAGTCTGATCAGCAAGATGGGGTAGCATTTTGTGTTAATGAAGGATGTTCCTAGATCTTAGAAATGTATGAGCAGGAGAAAAAGACTTTTAGTCCTAAGAGGGCCGCGCTGTTCCTGCCTGCTCGTCGCTGGGATAAGCCTGTGCTTTGACTGTCTGTGTGGCACTGTAACATGTGACTCTGTGTACCTACGTGTGTTTCCTTGCATGGTCTCTGTTCCCAAATTTGTAAGGAAAATAACCATTTTAAAATTTATTTATTTTCCCTGTATGGTTGTGAGCAGCAGGAAAAGCTGCTGAAGGCTTGGTCAGAGCCAGCGTGGAAATGCAAGGGCCTGTGAGGTCAGAGGGAGCTGTTCCCAGCTGCCAGAGTGGCCTTAGACTGACCCAGTCTCCCCTCCACTGTTTGCAGGATTGGCTGGGCTACAGATGGGTTCACGTCAAATATCACAAAATACCACTGTGTTGTGTGCACCATATTCTGTTGTTTTCCTTTTTTAAAAAAGACAAAAGTAGAAAGTGTGTGCTGAATTTTTAAAACATGGTTTTAAAATCCATCTTTATATTACTATTTTTTAATCCTAAAAAGTGTTTTATTTACTGGGTGGCCTTGTTTTTGGATAGTTTTTTTCCCCTCCAGGCAGTAATATTCTGTTTCTGAGGGAGCTCTTTATTATGTATTATTTATGAAATCTACAATAACCTGGGGATGTTTCTGCTACATTGTTTTAAAAGCAACATTTAAAATACAGAATCTTTTAAAGTTTTAAGGCAGTTTTTTCTTTCACAGTTTGAACCTTGGTACTAGTTTGGTCTATTTTCACCTAAATTCCATTTTATGAGCTTCCTGGTGTTTTATTTGACCCTAACCAAATCAGTAAGTTGGAGGCATTGCACACAGGTGGTCTTTGGTAGGATTGTGGCCACAGAGATGTTATGTGCCTGAGACTCTGGCTTGGGAGTATGGAGGTTTGAAGACTGTGCTTTAGGGGAAAAGATCTATTGAACACAGAGACTTGGGAGCTGTAGCTTTAACAGTTGAGCTGTTTTGAGCCCCTCAGTTCAGCGGCCAGCCCCAGTGTAGGGGTTGTCCGTTCAGGGGCTGTTGTCCTTGGACTTCGGCTCACTCGTGAGTATGTTGCTTGGTGATGTGGGTTACATTTGATTCCTGGTATAAATCAGATGGCACCCGGGTGTGCCGCTGTTCCCTCTTCATCGTGCCACGCTGTGAGACCTAAAGATGCCTCTCTTCAGCAGGTGCTCTGCTTAGTTGTCTTAGTAAGAAGTGCTGACTTCCTCAGGAAAACACAAGTGTGGTGTGTGGACACCATCTGTAACCTAGTTTCCCGGGTGTTTCAGTTTTAGTCTTTGACACGTTTATGAAGCCTTTGCCAGAACTGCGGGCTGTTTTCCTGTCACTGAGGGAAGAGATGGCATCTTGTCCCATCCCTATGAGACAGCACAGTGAGGGCTCATATTGGTCTGATTCACTATCCTGAATCCCAGCAGCGAGAGTCATTTTTGGGATCAGTTCACTGGACTTGACGTCTGAGTAGGGTTACCAAGTAAAATAGAGGGCACCCAGGTAAGTGTGAATTTCAGGTAAACTGTGGGGCATATTCACACTCAAACATTGTTCACCGTTTATCTGAAGTTCACGTTTAACAAGCCATCCTATATTTTATTTGCTAAATCTGGCAACTGTTCACCTGAGGCAGAATTATATAAAATGTTAAGAATTCATATAAAATAATTTGCTTGTAGGGATGAGAAACATTCCCCCCTTCTTGTTCCTCACCTAAACCTTGACGTTGGGGAAGGCTTTACTTCATGTTATTCCTTCTACATCCAAGTTAAAATGTTTGTGAGGGGCACATGCTTCTATGGTCACAGTGTCATTTAGGTAAGGGCCAGCCTTGGGCAGCAGGGTGAGGTCCTGACCTCTCCTGACCCCCTCCTGGAACCACGGACTCAGCACTTGGGTTCGTCCCTGCTCAAGTGCTGTCCCCAGCCAGAGGCACGAGAGACAGGCATGTAAACCTCCTGGCACGTTTCAGGGGGCACCTGGGCCAGAGTATGTGGCTATCCTCCTTCCCTCAGGATTTGAAGTCCGTATTAAGTTATTCATGTGACACAGGGAACAAGAGGGGGGCTGATAATGATGTTAGAGGTGGGTCGCAGGTTGGAAGGGGGTTGGCAGAATTAAGCAGTTATTACTACCTTCTAAAGACTTTGATAATCATTATCCAAAGAGGGAAGGGAGAGCTCCCAGCCCCACCAGGGGTGCTGGTTGTGGGAATTCAGATGTGCTGCACAGCATTTCTAGTATCATTTAGTAAAACTTAGTCTTTTATGTGGACCTTTTACAGAAGGAAACTTTTATTTCCAAAGGCCGTCATTAAAGGTGTAAAGGCCACACTGTGAATTAAGGTGACACGCCCTGTTTTGAATTGGATTTCCTGCTAGTTCTGATCGCAGGCATTCTTCCCGGACTAGGGTGAATTCAGTTCCAGTGTTTGCTTGTAAAACTGAATCCAGTCATTGTATTTGTAGTTTGGCTTTCTGCCTGCTATTAAAGTACAGAGCAAACTGCAGCTAGTTACTCCCTATGGTTCTGTGTCCTCTGCAAAGAGCAGGGAAAGGAAAGGGGAAAACCCAAAGGGTGACTGAGTTCATTTACATACTGAGCCAGAGGGCAGCTGTGTGCTGCCTCGTGGTCACATGACTCTGTGGAGAATCCTGATATTCCATTTACTGGAATAGGAGACAGCCTGAAAAAACCCAGAATGCAAAAACTGGTCTCTCCCTTTATGGCTCTCCGCTTAGCGTTAGCAGCTGAATAACACACTTCTACTGTGTAACAAGTATAGGTGAAGAAATAGGAGATTTTATGTTTCTCCCTGTTTTCTCAGTTTTGTGTATAAAGAAAGCACTTCTGTAAGGGAGAGGTTATAAGGCAGGACCATGCCACTGCTGGTTGATCCAACCCGACTCTGCCCACTGAGCTGTCCTGGAGGGGCCCCAGGCTCCCATCTGGATTTGTGGGTAAGATCTGCAGGGCTCACCCCTTCTGCCTGGAGTAATAGAAAATATGATTCAGTCCATTCACTGTATCTCCAAGCAGTCCATGATGACACTTGACCAAAGTTGGCTGAGTGCGTATTAGAAAGGAATTTTCTCACTAAATGTGAGGGGATCCAGAAGGACACAGTGGCACCAGCCACCCTGAGTGCCCATCGGAATACAGTATTTAGAGTCATTCCCCTGAGTCAACTCAGAACCTCCTAATTTAGGGAAAGAATAGAAAGGGAGGATGGGCTGTTCAGCTGCTGCGCAGAATCTGTTCCCTCATGGAGGCAGCACCACGTGGAGCTGAAATGAGGGGTGTGGAGATGATGCCCCGGGCGTGGTGGCGCTGTGCTGTCCTGGTAACACTGCAGCCTCTGTATCTCTTGCTGCCCTGGCTTTGTTTAATTCTGATCTGGCCCATTGGGCTAGAGCCAGATTACCTTTTCTTTACACTTAGTTTTATATAAATGGAAGAGATTTGAGTGTTTAATTGAATAAATATCAGTAAATTTTGAGTTTTTTATTAGCGAAGAGCAAAGAGCCCTGCTACCTTTCTGCTACTTTGCTAGGTGCTAAGAGAAAATCAAAACATCTTAGACACGGATTTTGGCCACGGGGAGCCTATGGTCTTCTTTTGCATAGAAACCCGAAAACCCAGCAAACTGTCACGTAGCAGCAGAATGTGAACAAAAAGAGAAAAACCCAGGTTCCTGCTTGGATGTTTTATGGAGATGGTACATTAAACTAGATGTGCAGAAATGAAGAAATGCTTGACAGGCTTCCCAAAGCTACCATGGAGTGCTGCAGGGATAGTGCATCCGAGCGCCCAGGAAGGATAACAAGATGAATCTAAAAGGCCAGAATGAAGCAATCAAAAACAGGCGTTCTGACTTCATTTCTGGTCTGACATGCAGGGAACTTGTAAGTCATCACTCCTGTTTTCACAACAAGAAAAAAGCTGAAGAAACAAAATCAACAACTTTTAGATTGAACGAAGAATTGAAGTCATAGGGCACACCACTGCCCCTGAAATTAGAGAGACAGACAAGAAGATGTAGAGGCTCACAGAAGCCCAGGAGCAAAAACATCCACTGGAACCAGAACTGGGGTAGAAAAACCTTAACTGCAATAGACAAACTGCTGGAGACTTAGTGTGGACAAGCTTGAGAGTTAAAAACTCCAGGGGCCCCTGTTGTTGGGGGGTGGGGATGTAGTTTTGTGAGGTTTGTCCTCCCAGGGCCCCACCAGATTCTCACAATGAAGATCAGAGAAATTTCCCCTCAGGTCCCCAGCATGGAGAGGGAAAAGGAACCATTTTGAACCAGGGCACTCTGTACTTCTTAACAAGTCCTGCCCTCAGGAAACTATTTAACCAGAGCTTCACCTGCTGGGGTCTTATCAGAGCCCAGCAGACCTGGGGAGAGGGGAGATACCCAGCTCCAGATTCCTCCAGCCTTCCTGTCTCACCTGAAGGGGGCGAGGAGGGGCAGGGAAGCTGAGACGCCATTGTGAAGGTCACAGTCTGGGGGGCTCATGCTCACTGACAGGCTGAGACCTAATCATAGGCTCTAGAACATTCCCCCTCACCCCACACCTCATCACCAACATCAGGGCTCCTCTGTAATGTCAGAGGAATAAAAGTGAAAGAGCCACACATCTCAGACCTCATTTAAGAAGAAGCCTCTGGGGAAATGCAGAGACAACAGGGCAGACAAAAACAGCTACACCAGAGATAATTTTTGCTTATGACGACTACAGCTACAGCAAGCAGTAAAGTTAGTGTAGCTCCTCGTCAGGTAGACATAAAGTCTCACACTAAAGGTCTGCACACTTAAGTTCCTTTGACTCACATCATGTCTGGCTTTCAACAAAAAATTGCAAGGCATTCTAAAAGGCAAAAATCATAGTTTGAAAAAAACAGAGCAAGAATTAGGATCAGACATAGATGTGGCTGAGATGTTGGAATTAATCAGACTAGGAATATAAAACAGCTGTGATTAGTATGCTGGGGGCTGTAAAGGAAAAAGTGGACAACATGCAAGAACAGATGGGTAAGAAAGAATCAAAAGGAAATGCTAGAACTCAAAACAGTGTAACAGAATGAAGTGTGGCTTTGATGGGCTCATCAGCAGACTGAACATGGCCAAGGAAAGAATCCATGAGCTGAAAGAAATGTCAACAGAACTTGAAAAACTGAAATGCAAAGAGAAAAAAGGAATGATAAAAGGGGAATATAATATCCAAAAACTGTGGGACAATGACAAAAGATGTAATATATGGGTGATGAGAACACCGGAGACGAAAGACAGAAAGGAAAGAAATATTTGAACCAATGCATTGACTGAGAATTTTCCAAAATTAGTGATAGGCAACCAGCTACAGATCCAGGAAGCTCAGAGAACATCAAGCAGGATAAATAAAACAAAATCTATACCTAGGCATATCATATTCAAATGCAAAAAATCAAAGAAAAAAATCTTGGAAGAGTTCAAAGTGGGAAAAACACTTTACCTATAGAGAAATAAGGATAAGAATTACATCTGACTCCTCAGAAACTGTGCAAGCAGGAAGAAGGTATAGTGAAATGTTTAAAGTATTGAAAGGAAAAACCACCAATTTAAAATCCTAATCTAGCAAAAGTATCCTTCAAAAGTAAGAGAAAGATAAACACTAGCTCAGACAAGTAAAATCTTAGGGAATTTGTTTACATTAGAGCTGCTTTGCAAGAAATGATGGAAGTTATTCAGAAAGAAGGCAAATGATATAGGTCAGAAACTGGGAGGAGCATTAGAGAAGGAATAAAGGTTAAATAAAATATATTTCCTATTAATTCATCTAACAGATAACAGTAATTGAAACCATTTATTTGGTGATTTTAGCTTACAGTAAGTGAAATGAATGACAGCAGTGCTATAAAGGACAGGAAGGTGGAACTGGGAATACTTTGTTATAAGATGTGTGCACCACACATAAACCAATACCGTGTTTTTTGAAAGTAGATTGAGTGAGTTGGAAATGTATATTGCAGACTCAAGGGTAACCACTGAAGTTTTAAAAGGAAGTATAATTGATATGCTAAAAGGAGAGAAAAATGAAATACCCAATTAAAACCACAGAAGGCAGAAACTGCAGACAATAATAGGAACAAAGAATAATAGGAACAAAGAACAAGAGCAACAGATAGAAAACAACTGTGGTAGATATTGATCCTATACAGTAGTCATTTTAAACATCAGTGGACTTCCCTGGTGGTCCAGTGGTTAAGACTTCGCCGTCCGACGTAGGGGGTGCAGGTTCAATTCTGGAGCTAAGATGCCACATGCCTCGTGGCCAAAAAACAAAACATAAAACAGAAGCAGTGTTGTAACAAATTCAATGAAGACTTTAAAAAAGTCCACATCAAAAAAAAAAAATCTTAAACAAAAAACCATCAATGATCTCAATTCACCAGTTAAAAGATAGAGACTGACAGAGTGGGAAGAAAAAATAACTAAGATTCAAGTATATGTTGTCTATATAACCCATTTTAAATATAAACACAGATTTAAAGTTAAAGGATGGCACTGTTGGTGGGAATGTAAATTGGTACAGCCACTATGGAAGCAGTGTGGAGGTTCCTCAAAAAGTTAAAAATAGAATTACCATATGAACTAGCAGTCCTACTCCTGAAGAAAACAAAAACACTAATTTGAAAAGGTATATGCACCCCATTATTCATTGCAGCGTTATTTACAATAGTTAAGACATAGAAGCAACATAAGGGTCTATCAATGGATGAATGGATAAAGAGGATGTTGGGGCGGGGGGGTGTTCCACACAAAATGGAATACTGTTCAGCCATGAAAAAAGGAGGAAATCCTGCCTTTTGTGATTACATGGGTGGACCTTTCAGGCACTGTGCTAAATTAAGTCAGACGAAAGATAAATACCGTGAGATTTCACTTATATGTGGAATTTAAAAAGAACAACAACAAAACAAGCTAATAGAACAGATTGGTGGTTACCAGAGACAGGAGGTGGGAATGGGAGAAAAGTGTGGGGATGGTCAAAATGTACAAACTTCCAGTTATAAAGTAAGTGAGTCCTGGAGATGGCATGGTGGCTATAGTTAATAACACTGTATGCACATTTGAAAATTGCTAGAAGAGATCTAAAGTTCTTGTCAGCAAGAAAAAATTATTCTGTAACTATGTATGGTGACGGATGTTAATTAGGCTTATTGTGGTGATGACTTTGCAGTGTATATAAATATCTAATCATGTCGCACACCTGAAACTAACATAATGTTATAGGTCAATTATACTTAAATTTTCAAAAAAGTAAATGGATACAAAGAGCTAACATGGTTCAAAAGAAAGCTGGAGTAGCTGTGTTAATTTCAGACAAAACAGATTTCAAGGTGAGGAAAATTATCAGCAATAAAGGGGAGCATCACATAATTATAAAGAGATCAATTCTGCAAGAAGACATAACACTTCTTAAAGTATATGTGCCTAACAACAGGTCATCAAAATATGTAAGGCAAAAACTGATGGAACTGCAAGGGGAAAGAGAGGAATTGATTGTTACAGACTTGCTACAACTTAAATACCTGAGTGATACTCAAGAGAAAGCTCCAGGACCTTTGATGGGAGGGAGTGTGGGCCAGTAGTGCATGAGAAGGCCCTGTTTCCAGTGGACAGTTCTGGCAGCAGCTTGAGGGGTGAGCTAAAGGTGGGCGGAGACCGTTGGGAAAGCTGTTGTGAGGGACGCCTTGGGGCTGGTGTTTCAAGTTGGCAGAACTCTATCAGGACTATTTGGATGAGGAAGAGGAAAGGGTCTAAGACAATTCCCAGATGCTGATGTGGCTGACTGTGTGTCAGTGGGACCGTTCAGCAAGACAGGTAATACTGAGGCCAGAGAAGACGTCTTGTTCTGTTTTTTGTTTGTTTTTTTTTAATTTAGCTGTATCAGGTCTTGCTTGCAGCTCACAGGCTACTCTCTTGTTGTGGCCGGTGGGGTTAGCTGCCCTGAAGCACATGGGATCTTAGTTCCCCAACCAGGAATGGAACCTGCATCCCCTACATTGGAAGGCGAATTCTTTATTTTATTATTTTTTTAGAACTTTTATGAGATAATTGACATACAATAAACTGCATATATTTAAAGTGTACAATTTGATATTTTTTTCTTATTAGTAATGTACATATGGCAATCCCAGTCTCCCAATTCACTCCCCTTCCCCCGCTGCCAAGGCAAATTCTTAACCTCTGGACCACCAGGGAAGTCATCGTTCCATTTTTGACAGGTTCATTTGAAATCCATGTGGTCCAGTGAGTTGTTAGTCAGCGTCGAATGCACGTGAACTGTCCACGCTGGAGATGCAAACCAGCAGCTTGGGCTAGAGCTGAGGAGCACATGGGGGGCAGTCATGTGAAATGAGGCTTGTGGGCAGTGTGCAGAGAGGGGAGAGGAAGGAAGGACCTCCAGAGTGAGCGAGTAGCCATGGGAAAGAAAACTGTCAACAGGGCGAGAGGAGATAAGATAAGGAAGTGCCCCTTTAGTTAGGGGTCATTGTGATGGGAGGTGTTTCAGTGGATGCCTCGGGGAAAACTGTACTATTGAAGGTTGATGGAAACAGTTATTCTTTCAGGGAGCTTGGCTAAGGAGAGACCTAAGAAGTGGATGGTGGCTAGCAGAAATCTCAAAAAAAGGCTTTTTTCTTTTCTTTAACTGGGAGAACCATGGACATTTTTCTGCTGGAGGTAAGAAAACTTTGGATAGGAAGGGATTGAAGGTAGACAAGAGGCAGAGTTACGAGAGAAAGTTGGAGGCAGAGCCACATTGAGGGATTTAATCTTGGACAAGTGTACATCTCTTTTGCAAGTCAGGAGGAGGGAGGATAGGAGGGTTGCACTTTTTGAGAACAGATGCTATATTTTACTAATCTTTGTGTCTCCATCAGCTATGACAGTGCTTGGAACACAGTTGCCTTAGAAGTAATATTTGCTTAATGAATGGATGGATTCGTTGGGTCTGGAGTTTGTAAGTGCTAGAATTTAAAAACCAAGTCTCATCTCCCTGAGATTGTGTGCAGTGCTTTTGCTAAGAGAAAGGGCTTGGGGTTGTGGGGTGAGAAGCTTAAGGGAAATGGTAAAGCCCAATAGAGTCTTCCAGGGGATTTGCAAAGGGAGCTGACGAGACATAAAAGAAAGTAATTTTGCTGCATCGTCTCACTGTGTGACTTTTCCCTGGCACAGTCCAGGTGCAAGGACAAACAGTAACGAACAGGACAGGAGGAGGGGCGCTTGACAAGTAGGAGCTGGGGTTGAGGACGTTGAGCAGAAGTGATGGTCAGAGTCTAGGTGAGGTGAGGAGAGGGTGACACCAGAAGCAGGCTCTCTGGGATGTGTGTGTGGCCTGGAGGATTCCGAGAGTGAGAGGGGGTGCCTGCAGAGGTGAGGCTCTGCCGCTGAGGCTTGGGTCCTTTGACAGCAGGCTTTTAGATGGTCATGTGCCTGGTTAGATGGTCATGTGCCTGGCAGAACTTGAGAATGAGAGAAAGGCTAGATCAGATATACGGATAAAGGTGGGAAAGTGATTGCAAGGCTGCAAAGAGTACTGACCCCAGAGAAGATTGTGAAGTCCTTCCTCACCCCACCCGCACGCTGTGTGATATCTCACCCATTTCACCCCAGTCACAGGACAAAGGGTCCGATACTTGTTGAAGTTGTTGATTGATTGAAGAAACAGTGTACACTGACATTACCTTAACTGTATATTCACCTTTTATATCCACTAATTGTGAAATGCCTAATTATGAAATGCAAGAGCCGTGTTCTGGCTGAACTCTGGCTTTTTAAAAAATGAATTTCTACAAGTGTTAAGGGTCACGGTGTGAGGAGTTCATGGCAGTTCTTTGGAGATCATTCTGATTCTTGCCCTGCAATCCAGTGAAGTGGGGTTTGGTACTTTAATAGGCAATAAGGGCCTTTGCTTTCCTCCTAAAGAATCCCTTTTCCCAAGGGAAGCTGTCTGTTGGTGGTTTGATTGTTTATTCTCAGACCTCAAGCCCAGTTAGGACTGTGCCAACAGCTGCATTTTCCCTTCAGGGTGGGGACCCCGTCCCTGCTAGTGCCCTAGACCAACTTCCTCCTTGTCCTAATCCAGCTTCTAAAGGAAGTAGTTAAAAATTTTGTAGGCCTAAGAGAGAGAGGAACACCCATGTTTTAGGGACGAGGTAAGAATAGGGTCAGAAGAACTGTGCTGAGCATCGTGCTCCACACTGACTGCTTCATCCCCCCCCCCCCGGTTAACGCTTGGCAGGAGGTAAATAAACCCCGGGGGGCTTGTTTGAGGGACTGCTGTTCTGAGATAAGGTTTGAATTTTAAACGTTTTTATGAATAATATCATCAAAAGGTCGTAAGGTTAGCTTATGACCACAGTTTTCTAATGAAACAGAGCCAATAAAATTGTTCTCTAGATTTCTCCTTTGAGAAAGCTGGCCCTCAGCAGAGGGGAAAGTAGATGTTGACATTATCTAAAAACCATTGTGCTGGCTTTTTGTAGTCAAAGGAAAAGAAAACAGAGGAGTTATTTAAATTTATTTTTACAATTTTATTTTAAAAAAGTATTCCTAATTAGTTACTACAGGATGATTTGTTTGGAAAGCTCATGTTACCAGGAAATGTATTCAAAAAGTATCATAATTGTAAAGCAATGGTAAAGTATTTTGACCCTCTATTAGAAAGTCCCCAGCACTCTTCTGCTCCTTTAGCCAACCAACCATTCTCCTTTTTTTTCATGACTGAGATCTGGCCCCACCTCTTTTTAGGAACTTTCTCTGACTCCACTCTGTATTAGGACCGTCACTGCCAGAACACCACTCTCCAAGACATACCCCTAACCTGCATGATTTACAGTATCACCTGGGCCACTTGCCGCAGTAGACGGCAGATCTCTTCTTCTGTCTTGTCTTTTCTGCCAGTGTCCCTAGAGAGGGGATACCTTAAGTCAGGAACCACCTTATGAAACTCTGTGTCTGGGAAACAGTAGGTATTCACAAAGTAGTTATTAGGTGAATTAGTGGGTAATGGAAATTAATTCTGGTGAAATTAAACTAACACTTTACATTTAAATTAATGCTGTTGAAAGAGTGTACTATAAACCTATCTTTGTACTGAATTCCTTGCATGAATGAGCTCATTTAATCTTCACGAGAACCCACAAGAGAGGAGCTTGCTCAGGCCAGTGCTGCTAATGAGAGGCCAACCCTGGCTTCTGTCACAGTACTGTTTTTGAAACAATTTTAAAATGTATTAAATAAAATCCATTGAAAATTATTTTAAAAAATGTAATAAGCAGGAGAATTTTTTAAAATACCATACTTAAAGTGATTTTTCTTTATGTTAATGTAAGCAACATTCAGAATTAGATGTGTGGCAGTTCTTGAACATTTCAGTAAAAGCTCTGAAATGTGGCAATTTTATCTTATTTTCACAGTAATTAAAATCATTAGAAGAAAACATGTTTATGCATGTATGTACAAATGCACACGCGTTACACATATACATCTGATCTTTACTGACAGGAGTCCATGCACGTTCTAGAGACCCCTCTTAAATCAATTACAAAAACATGTTATATTGGTACAACAAGCACTTTTCTTATCAAATGCAGGTCTAGAAAGATGTCATCAAGAAACTGAAGCAAAGTTTTCTTAATTTCTTAACTTCTTTAGGAGGGAAATTTCTGTAAGCTTGTCATAATTGTCTTTTCTAATGATCAAGGCTGTTATAGAAGAATTACCAAGTGGAGTGGGTAGGGGCTCAGCCACTTGTCATCTTGTGGTACCCAGACAAGAATGCTGGTGAGTGCAGACAAGGGGAGGCATCTGAAAACATCCTGTGAGTGAGAGTAGGGCCAAATAATTGGAGGTGAGCATCTGTTGGAGAAGGCTCACCTTTCCCTTGGAATGCTCAGGGCTGTCCTTCTCATTTTCACGCAGTGGCCAGCAGGATTTTTTCAAATGTAAATCAGATCATGTCTCTCCTCTGCTTAAAAACCTGGAGGTCTGGAGCTGATGAGAGAAGCATAGGGCAGAGATTTTCAGTTGCCTGTGTAAAGGTAGTAACTGAAGACTTGCCAGGAGAAGGAGATTGGGAGAGAAAAAGGTTTTGTGGGGACTGCCCTTCTGCCTTGACAACTGTGACTTTTGTACAAGAACCTGGATTGCTATCCTTTGTTTTGTTCTTAAATTTTTTGTACCTTCTTTTAAAAATTTATTTTTAATTAAACCTTTTGTATTTTGTGCTGTCGTAAGAAATAATAGAGAGATCCAGTTTCCCCTAAGGGTAACATCTTGCCAAATTACAGTACAGTGTAAACCAAGGCTATTGTTACTGATGCAGTCAAGATGTGGGAGAGCTCTAGGACTCCTCCCATTTCTTTTAGGGCCACACCCACTTTCCTTTTCCCCCACCCCTCTCCTTAACCACTGGCAATTGCTAATGTGTTTTGCATTTCAGCAACAGTATGTAAATGGAATCAGATTTCACTCAGCTTGAGTCTTTGGAGATGCATCCAAGTTGTTGCTTGTGTCAGCAGTTCCTTCCTTTTTACTGCTGAGTAGTCTTCCCTTTTGAGGATGCACTATAGTTGTTTATCTACCGGTTGAGGATATCTGGCTCTTGTGAGTAAAGCTGCTGTGAACATTGGTATACCAGATTTTGTGTCAACATATGCTTTCATCTCTCTGGGGTAAATACCAGAGTGTAATTGTGGGATCTTATAAGTAGTTACATGTTTAGTTTTTTTAATGAACTGCAGTCTTTTTCAGACTGGCTGTGCCATTGTACATTCCCACCAGCAGTGTGTGAGTGACCCCGTTTCTCCACATGCTCACCAGCGAACCATGTGATAACACTGTTTTTATTTTAGCCATGTCTATAGTGATAGCTAATGTGGCTTAAACGTGCATTCTGCTAATGATGTTGAACATCTTTTGATGTGTTTGTTTGCCATCCATGTATCCTCTTGGTGAAATATGTGTTTGTATCTTTTGCCCATGTTCCAGTTGGAATGTTTTCTATTTACCATTAAGATTTGAGGTTTTACAGTATATTCTAGGACTACAAGTTCTTAATCTCAGTTTCTAGTTTATCTTTCAGCCTCTTAACACGGTCTGTCACAGAACAAAAATTTTTTATTTTAATGAAGTCCAAATTACCAGTTTTCCCTTTTCTGAATTGTGCTTTTCATGTCAAGTTTAAGAACTTTTTGCCTGGCCCAGATTCCAAATATTATCTCCTATGTTGTTTTATGTTTAATTCCATGATCTATTTGGAGGTGCTTTTTTTTTTTTATGTAAGGTATGACACTTATGTGGAGGTTCTTTTTTTGCCTATGGATGCCTAATTCCTTTGGAACCATTTGTTGAAAGGCTGTCTTTTCTCCATTGAATTATTTTTGCACCTTTGTCAAAAATAAGATGAACGTTTGTGTGTGGGTCTGTTCCTAGGTTCTCTAGTCTGTTCATTGAGCTGTGTGTGTCCCTATGCCAGTACCATCAATCTTGAGTATAGAAGCTCTATAATGTCTTGAAATCAGGTAGATGAGTTCTTACCACTGCATTCTTCTTTTTCAAAACTACTTCAGCTGCTCTAGATAAACATTGCCTTTCCACATAAATTTTAGAATAATCTTTGTCTGTATCTTTGAAAAACCTTCCTGAGATTTTAATAGGAATTATGTTAAACATGTATATCAATTTGGGGAGAATTGACATCATTACTATGTGAAGTCTTTTAATCAGTGAACATAGTATGTCTCTGCATTTGTTTAATACATCTTTTTTTGGTTTTTTTATATAAATTTATTTATTTATTGGCTGTGTTGGGTCTTCGTTGCTGCACACGGACTTTGTCAAATTGTGGTGCGCAGGCTCCTCATTGACATGGCTTCTCTTGTTGCAGAGCACAGCTCTAGGCGTGTGGGCTTCTGTAGTTGTGGCACATGGGCTCAACAGTTGTGGCTCATGGGCTCTAAAGCACAGGCTCAATAGTTGTGGTGCATGGGCTTAGTTGCTCTGCAGCATGTGGGATCTTCCTGAGGCAGGGATTGAACTCATGTCCCCTGCATTGGCAGGCGGACTCTTAACCACTGAGCCACCTAGGAAGTCCCTGTTTAATACGTCTTTGATTTCTTTCATCAGCATTTTATAGCTTCAGCATGTAAGTCTTATGCATGTTTTGTTAGATTCACACTGAAGTATTTTTTTAGCAATTGTAAATAGTATTGTATTTTGAAGTTTAGTGTTCATTGCTAGTACATAGAAATACAATTAATTTTTGTATGTTGATTTTGTGTCCTACTATATTTATTGCTAAACTCATTTATTAGGCCTAGAATTTTTTTGTAAAATCCTTGGTAATTTGTACATTGGCAGTCATGTCATCTGCAAGTAGGAACAGTTTAAGTCTTCCTGTCTGACCTGTATGCCTTTTTTTCCTTTCCTTCCCTTATTGCGGTGGCTACAACCACTAGTACTATGTTGAAAAAGAGCAGTAAGAACATACATCCTTGCTTGTTCCTAATCTTAAGGGAAAACTTTTAGTTTTTTCCCCAGTGAGTATAATGTTACCTGTAGGTTTTTTTGTGGATGCTCTTTATCAAGTTGAGGGAGTTTCCCTTTATTTCTGTTTTTCTGAGACTTTTTGTCATGAGTGAGTGTTGAATCTTATCAGATGGTTTTTCTATATTGATTTATATGATCATATGATTTTTCTTCTTTAGCATATGATGTAGTAAATTATCCTGATTGCTTTTCAGGTATTGAACCAGCTTTGCTTCCCCGGAATAACCTCTTCTTGGTCATGGGGTGTATGTGTGTATTTGCGTGGGTGTGTGTGTGTGTGTGTGTGTGTAAATTTTTTGTTACATATTGCTGAATTCTATTTGCTGTTATTTTGTTAACAGTTTTTACAGCTGTATTATAAAACATATTGGTCTGTAGTTTTCTTTTGTGTGTGTGTGCTGTCTTTGTTTTGTTTTTAGTATCCGGGTGAGTCTAGCTTCACGAAACAATTGAGAAGTATTCCAAGACATTGTGTAGAATGGGTGTTAATTTGTCTTCATACATTTGGTAGAATTCTCCAGTGAAACTGTCCAGATTTAGAGGGGTATTTTGGAGAGTTTTAAAATTACATTTTTAGTTTTCTTTCTAGTTATAGGTCTATTCAAATAATTATTTCATATTGTCTGAGTTGTGGTAGTTTGTGTTTTCTCAAGGAATCGATTCATCTTGTTGAATCTGTCACATTTATGTGTGTAGAGCTGTGAGTAGTGTTCCCTTTCTCTCCTTTTGGTGTCTACAGAGTTGTGTGAGATCCCTTATTTCATTTCTGCTATTGATAAGTTGTGTCTCCTCTGTTTCTTTGTCAGTTTTGCTAGGGGTTTATTAACTTTATTGATTTTGTCCGTGAACCAGTTCTTTGTTTTATTGATTTTCTCTTTTCAAAAATTTCAGCATTATTGATTTCTGTTCTTATCTTAATTATTTCCTTTCCTCTGCTTGCTTGGGTTTATTTTGCTCTTCATTTTGTAAGTCGTTGAGGAGGGAGTTTTGATTATTGATTTGAAACTTTTCTCATGTATGCATTTAATGCTATAAAATACCCTCTCATCACTGCTTTAGCTGCATCTCACTAATTTTGTTGTGTAGTATTTTCTTTTTTGTACAGTAGAGTGTATTTTTCAGTCTCCCTTGAGACTTCCTGTTTAACTCATGGATTTTTTAGAAGTATGTTATTTAGTTTCCAAATGTTTGGAGATTTCCCTGTTATTTTTCTATTATTAATTAGAATACAGGAAGAAGTAGCTTTTGCTTTTGCCTTAAATTAAAATCCAGTAATTAATATGATAAAGTACACAAGTATGACACATGGAGTATACAGATTAAATGAAATTGACAATTATATATTGCTGAGATCTGCTCTGCACATAACACAAAGAGGGGAGGAACATAGCTTAAAACATCAACTTTTTTACATTATTCTATTTGTTTTAACAAAAATGGTAAAAGGACTGATTAAAATTATTTTAAGAAACAACTGGAAATAATTCATCCTGTGTATTTAAATATCCTAACTGTACTTTGTGTTTAAATTGTACATTGCCCAGGTTAAATTTCAAATGCATACATCCCATAATTTTGATCATTCAGAAATACCAGGTTCCTATCTTCCAGCCCTTGGTCTAGAAATGTTAGATGGTCATGATCTAGTCTAGAGAACTTGTTAGTAAACAAGTGGTATAAGCAGTTCCCTTTTAATTATCTTTTCTCTCTCCTTTGCTCTGACTTTCTCCCACTCTGTCCTTGGGATCATTATTTTATTGTCCTAAAGCACAGATTTCAGAAGATGTTGTATATATACTCTTAAGGAACAAAACTAGAAAATGAATCCAGCCATAGCACTCCCTTACATAAAATAACCATTCTGGGATAAGAAAAACTTGCTGAAGGAATGGAGAAAAATTCATTCCAGCTTATGTATCTGTTAATGCCTACTTTGTGCCTAGCACTTACTGCATTCCAAATGAGGCAAAAAAAATAGATGCCATTCCAGTCCCTCAGATCACTAAAATCTCATTGAGGGTACATCCTACAGAAGGAAATGGGGAGATAGGTGTTTACCTGTAATGATGTGGTCTAGTAATTGGTCCATCAACAATTTAGTAACATGATAAGAATTTTTTTTTTAATTCGGTCCCCTTGGCAGCTAGAATATAACAGGACTCAGATCCTATCCTGTATACACTGCATTTGCATGAAGGTGACAGTGGCTGAGACTGGGAGGCAGTCCATGTGCATTCTTTGGACTATATGTGGTCGCTGTAAAGGGAGACCTGTGGTTTTCTATATACAGCCTGTCTCCTCTCAGTGGACAGGGAGGCATTCTTGAGGGATTGGGTATCAAGGCACTCTGAGTTTTTACTACATTTGTTAAAAGTAACAGTGGTGTGGAGAGAACATGACACTGTCACTTAGAGCAAAGCAGTAAGGCACAGTTCTCATCCATCAATAAGAATATAACAGCACCCTCTCCACCTTGACAGGGTTGTTTTGATAACTGAATAGAGGAAGAGAAGCAAAATTCTTAGACAAGTAGAGATGACTGAGGCATGTTCATGAGTTTCATGTGACCATATCCTAAAGCTCCCTGAAGGCCACACTCACTCCTGCTACATTACCTGTTGTCAGCCAGGGCCGGCTTTTTGTCTCTGCTAGGCCGGACAGGACAGCTAATGAAAACAAACCCTAGTCCTAGGGACCTCAAATGCAGAGCCACAACTGTGACTTGGAGGCAGGCTTACCTCAGATGGGTTCCGAGGGGGCTGCATGTGTGTGTGCGTCTCGAGTCTGGTTCATCGTACATGATGCTTGTCCCACAAGGGTTCCCAGCCTGCCTCTACCACCCTGCCCCCACTGGCCTCTGTCCTGGGGAGACACTGGGTACCATCTCGTGCTCTCACTGCTGGATGAGCAGGCTCCCAAGCCAGAACTGTCATCTGGTACCTAGATATTTGGACTGAAAAATTCCTGGCATTTGTTTTCTGAAGCACGTGTGTTATATAACTTACCTGGCCTTCACATTACTTGGAGCATGAAGTCCTCTGGTTAGACATAAATAAATAATGCCCACACTACATGTTGTAACTTAAACCTGTAGGTGAGGGACTCCCCTTGTGGCACAGTGGATAAGACTCCACACTCCCAATGCGGGAGGCTGGGATTTGATCCCTGGTCAGGGAAGTAGATGTCATATGCCACACCTGAGTTCACATGCCACAACTAAGGAGCACACGAGCCACAACTAAGACCCAGTGCAACCAAATAAAATAAATATTTAAAAATAAATAAATAAACCTGTAGGTAAGTGTTTAGGACTAGAAATCACACGTGATTATAGTGGTAGGAATAAAGCTTATTAAGTGTAAATTACAGTATTTGCATGTCCCCAGCCTTGCTCCCTATTAGTGTCTGAACCCAGAGTACACCCTAAAGTATGAATGAGTTGTTTCTCAAAAGTTCCTTTCTTAGAACTTGGACCGCAGCTGCCCAAAGAACAGTAATAGAAACCATGGCTCCGTTCCCAGGCCAGCTCCCAGAAGTCTGTTTCACCCTAATGCATTCTAACATTTTACTAATGATGGAGCTTGAGCTCCCCTTACCCACATTTATAACATTATTTCTCTGAGAAAAAGAACTTTAAATCCAAGTTCAGACAGTGGACATAAGTCTGTGGGAGTGGGGAGAAGAAGAGGGGAAAGAGAGAATCTGATATCTGGAGGCTGGCATGTCTTAATAAATTGGGGAAACATTTCTGAACACCGAGACAGGTCTTTATGCCTTCTCTGAGAAGATACCTGTCCAGGCCAGCACTGCTGCTCTTTTCTGAACTGATAACAAAAGGGCAGTTGCAGGGAGATGGCAGATGGGAAACGGAGAGGAATAATGTCTAAATATTGTCTAAATAATGGCAAATCTGTGCATGTGTTTGGCTATTTCCTAAATTGGAGGCAGCTCAGAAACCAGTTGTTCAGTCTTTGATGTATATGTTTCTTGTTGTTAAAGCATGTTAACTGAAATCTTTGTCACCATATTAATTTGTAAATAATGGAGGGTAAAACATGCATTGGCTTATTAACACTTCCCATGTAGCCTGAACACCACGCTACATAACTGTCTTTCAGATTCTTAACTTAGCTTGTTGGCCAGCATTGTATATAGGTATACTTGTTTGAAGGTAGGGACCTTTAGTGTATTCTTAGAGACACCTAAGGTCTTTTTAGATATGTGCCAAACTTTTGAATTCTTTTCTTGGTTTAAAGAAGCCAGTTTTATACTTCACTTTGATGCTTCTGTTGCTGTGTTGGTGCATTTCTAATATTCTTAAAAATGGAGCTCTTTAACTTTGATACAGATATTTGTATCATGCAAATGTAAAAAAATGTGTTTTGAGCCTTTACATATCTCCAGTTGAACACAAATTATTTTCCCCCAATGAGGAAAAGTCCCACAGTGTCTTAATTCCAGAAAGATGCTAATAGATAGCACACTCAGAACTTGAGGATCACTGCTGTCTTTACAAACCCAGTTCTGGAGAAGTACAAGCTCTGCCGTTTTTAAACCTAAGGAAGGATTTAAATTCCACATTAATCTTGTAACAAACCAGTGAAATATGCACTGGTGTATCTTGTGAATCTGACCCTTATCTGTAGATTTTAATATCCTTTGTGGTTGCTGGTGACCTGGTTTGTTTTAGGCTTTGAGGAGTGTTTGCTCTTGTTTATTTCTCTAGTCTGGCACTAGTTTACTCTGGAGTGTTCCTTTAAAGCATTAGCTGTATAACGTAAAGGGAAAATAAAAGCAGTTTGGGCATAAAGAGGTAGAAAAAAGTCACCTGTATGAATAGTGGATATTTTTAAATTATATAGTTTTTTTGAATACTAACAATTCAGTACTGAAAAATGTGTTCCGTTTAACTACCTATACCTATATTCTAGTGTGCCATCTAACTAAAACTGCATCTTATTTTTTAGGACTTTTACTGAGGTATAATTGACATACAGTAAACTGCATATATTTAAAGTGTACAATTTGATATTTTTTTTCTTATTAGTAATGTATGTATGGCGATCCCAGCCTCCCAATTCATCCCCCATCCCCAGCTGCATATTATTTTTTAAGATCAGTTTTATTCTGCCTGGATATGACTGTCTAACTTAACTTGGCTGTATGCATTCCATTGGAAACAGTTGCTTTGCACAGCCCAGTTGATCTGAGCCCATTTTCCTTCCTGAGCTCTGGGACCCCAGGAACCATCACCTGGTCGTCCAGTGCCTATGCTTCCCCATCTATAAAATGTCTATGATGATATAAAGAAACAATTATGTATTCTCCTAAGGCAAGGGTGAGCTGACAACTGTGAGATTTTCTATTTTCTATGCACTGGTAGTTGAGAAGACAGGGGTCACAGTATAAGTTGACACAGAGGCATCCCCTGTGCTTGTCTGGAGTGGGTTTAAAGATGAAGCTGGGCGTCAGCAGTATATAGTGCTGTGTTCGTGGGACCTTGCTCCCTTCATGAAGAAATGAAATGAAGTAATTTATGAAAGAAGTCTTCATAGCAAAAACTATATGGTAGCATCTTGTATCTTCCATATGGGACCCAAATCCAAGTTTTCTTTTTCAGATCAGGTTGACTTTACCAAGCCCAAACAGAAACTGTAGTTCTTGATTTTATTTTAACCAACTTCTGAAGAATAACATTTAATATAATGTTATTTAAGAGTGAAATGCTTATTCCCTTTGGGGAAAACAGACACAGATATAACTCTCAAAGTGATAAAAATTTCCTTGCTTATGTTATGTTGATAGGCCACACCAGATAAAATTGGAGACATTCTTATCGAAAGTGGTCATTCTTGTTGGCTGCACTAAAGAGCATTTCATAATTTCTTCTGGTATTAACACTCTTTCATGGAATCTGACTTGCATATGTCACTGTGAAACTTGACATTTGTTCAGCTCTCCTGGTAAGAACTGTTGCTCTTTTACCTTGTTGGGTATTGTTACAATCTTGACTGTCATTTCCAAATCTGTCTTTTCACACTTAGTACTGGTGAGCCAAGGGGAAGACCTCTCCACTGGTTGTTCAGATTGTTGGGGCCTAGCATGTTTTCTAGAAGTCTTCAAGTTAGCCACTCAAAGTTCCCTTTCTGTGTCTTTAAGGGCCAGGGAACCATGCTTATTCTTTTTTTCTCATCCAGCTTGCAGCTCTTCTTGCATTTAGCAGTTCCCTTGGGATTCTCTCTTCCCTGAAAAGCCTTCCAGTTTCAGCCAAGGAGTTCAGACTATATAGGCATTTTGCCAAAAATCTGGGTTTGCTCAGGGACAAATGTTCAAGAAGCCCAGCGGAATTGTTTTCGCATATGCATACCAGCATATTCGTATGCCTGTCTGCCTGTTGATGATTTTTTTCTTTCTACTTTCCTGATTTTCCAAAGTTATCTATAATGACCACTTATGATTTTCATAATCAGATAAAACAACCTTTTTCCTTCCTGCTCTCCTGTCCTCCCTTTATGTGTGTCTTAGGGAATCTATCCACTCTTAAGTCTGCAGCAGCTCCACATTTTACCACTTGAACAGTTAGTATCTGTGTGTGTTTTCTTCCAAAGAAATAAGCATTTCACTTTAAATAGTCCCTCTGGACTCTGCTATAAAATGAAACTGAGCCAATTCTTTCCTGTTCGTAGGGTGTCCTTTCTAGGTCTTGTGTTAGATCCACTTAAGGCAGAGTTAGTTCAAACCTAGTTTCTCTATTCTTGGCTTTGTAATCTTGGTCTGTTAACCTGTTGCCACCTCGGTTTCTTCACCTTTAAGTTTGTGGCACTGACAGCACCTCCTTTGTGGGATGGGCCTGGCCGCTCATCGAGGGGAAGCATGCAGCGTGCCTGGCGCAGTGCCTGGCTGAGGGCAGGTGCTTCATAAAACCTTTGCACTTGGTGGGTTGAACAGTTCATGCATTCAGATCCCACTGGAGGTGGCCCCAGGCTGCACGATTAGGGCCTATGAAGTGTTGATATACCTGCATGGCTGCATGTCAGTTATGTGTTTCTCAGCTTGAGTATTGTATTTGTTTTGTAGTTTCCATGTGGAGCATCCAAGCAGAATTACTCTCTCACATCTTGACCTGAGTCCCTACATTTATTTTTTAACTTTCATAGTAGATTTAAAAGTGATTATTCTACCACTCTGTTTAATTTAGTGTCTTAGATATAATACAGAAAAACAATTTTCATAACTTTAAATATTGGAAAAGATACCTAATTATCCCACTATTATTATAAAACTATCTAGATTTTTTTCATTTTCACCTAGTCTTTACTCTTTTGTATCTTTTTTACTGTTGCAGTTAAATTAACCATGCCATATTACATTTTTTACTTAATGTTTCATTAAACATTTAATGTATGGTTCTGTAGTCTTTTACAGTTTTAATACTTGCATTGTATTCCTTCACGTTGCTATGCCATAGATTATTGTTTAACCTCTTGTTTATTAAGATTTTAGTATTAAATGTTACTAAAAGGAGAATAAAATTTCAAGTGGGAAATTCTTTTTTCTATTTGGCTGAAAATTATATAAGCAGTATATACCAGAATTTATTGATAAGGATCTAATATTTATACTCAGATTTTTTTTTCTTCCTTAAACTTGAAACTTTTTCCCTCCTCTAATCTTAAATGATTTCCTTCTCTGAGTTTTCATATCAAGTCACAGGTACAGATCTATTTTCTTTTCCTCCCTGATGGCTAATACGCAACTTTAAGTGGGTAGTCATAGAACTGTAGGACTAGAAGGGACTTGTAGAGTCCAACTTCTTGCCTCCAGACAGGGATGACAGTTGCTTGAGGCAGATGAATGCCTTTTTTTTTATCTTGAAAATCTCCTGGGAAAGAGATTTCAAAGCTCTCTGGAGCCATTGTTACATATTTTAAATCATTTTTCTGCTTTTTACATGTATCTTAGATCATATTCACTACAGTTTAAGCCACTGTCACTTAGTAATAAATTGAGCACCTGCTATATGCAAGACCCAATATTACGTGCTGAGACGTATATAAATTAAAGTTGCAGCCCTGATGGTCATGCAAGCCACTTTTGGAAATTGAAAGGACTCAAATATCACATTAAGGACAGTGGACTTTATTCTGTGTATTGGAGCCATGGAGGACATCGTAGTATAGATGTGACAGTGTGAAGGTCATATTTTAAGCAGATTTAATTTGTGGTTCTGGGCAGAAAGTTTTCATTTATCACTCATTCAGCAAATATTTGTTAGACCTGATTTTGTTTATATATACATGGAACACATAAATAGAAAACACAATTTCTTTTCTCCTTCAAAGATTTTAAACACATGACTACATAAATAACTGAAGTGTAAGGCACTGAGTTCCATGCAGGTAATATAGACAGAATGGAGACTGCATTTACTGGTTACAGTTAACTCTTGATGGCATGCTTCCTTGAGAAAGTGGGGGTTATGCTGGTTTTAGAAGATAGGAAATATGTCTAAAGAATGTGCATTCTGGGCTCTGCCACTGCTTGTGAAGATACTTTTACCTAGGAAAAGATTTTCATGCAGATTCCAAATGCCTAGGTGCCAGAGAAGTGAGGATGTATGGTAGAATAGTAAGCTAAGTTATAATCATCTCTTTGCTATTAGTAGACTCTTTGTGTGACCTTTGGACAACTCACTAACTTCCTTGAACTTTTGTTTTCTTATTTGCAGAATGAGTAACTCAAACCTGATGATTTTTAAGGCACTTCCTAGCTCTACTGAAGTTCTGTATGCAAAGTATAGTGATTAAGAGAACAAATCTGTTGCTAAACTGCCTTGTGTCCCAGATCAACCATTTCCCATGTCTTTGATTAGGCTCATTATTCTGCCTCTGTTTCCTCTTCTGTAAAACGGGAGTCCTTGTAATATACTCTCCCAGAGGGTTGATATGAAGATGAAGGGTGCTTAGAGCAGTACTTGGCACAAACTAAGTACTTAGTAAGTATGAGCTGTTTTTGGAGTGAACTCAGGGACGATGAGGAAGACCCAGAAGCTCCAGGAATATGTACCTCCAACAAAACAGCAACTGAACTTTCACAACTTTCCAAAGCAACTATTTTGGAACTTTGAGTCTAATAGAACACTAGCAGCATCCAGGGGAAAACTTGGTGAAGACTCTGGTCAATTTAAGTAAGTTTTGGTTGAATTCAGCTTGCACACTGTAGTGGCTGCCATGCCCTACCCCCAGCCCCATGAGAGGCAGCTGTCAGAGGTCAGCATTCCTCATGCAGCTTGCTGGTGCCACTGGCGAGCAGTAAAGATTTTGTCCAGAAACGAAGGTTGTGAGTTTCGATTGTTGATTGCTGCTTTTGATCACTGAGGGCCTGACAGAGAGGTCAGCCGTTGTTACACCCCACTCATTATGGGCCGAAGTGGCTCTCCAGACATTGGAGGATTTAAGAGACAGAACCTTTTTTTTCTTTTCCCTTCTCTTCCCCCTCCCCCCTTCGGAGTCAGGCATTTAAAGAATCCTTTGGTTAGGTCAGTGACTGTCTGCAGAGACAGATGAGGAGAAACTTGAGTTTCTCTCATTCAGCAAGAATACACAGTTTCCAAAACTAGTTTGGAAGAGTCACAAAAGGATAGCTCCAGCCCTCAACAAACAAAAATCATTCCTGAGGAGTGGGAAAAGTAGATTTCTAGAGTTACCACAGCATAATACTCACGTTTAGTTCTAAAGAAAAAAATACAAAGAAACAGGAAAGTATGACTCCTTCACAGGAAATAAGAATGTGACAGAAACCATCCCTGAGGAAGCAGACACACTGGAATTATTAGTCAAACTCTTTAAGTCAACTGTCTTAAATATGTCCATTGAGCTACAGTAGACCATGAACAAAGAATTAAAGGGAATCAGGAAAACAATGTCTGAGAACAAAATGAGAATATCAATAAAGAGATAGAAATTATATAAAACAACCAAGCAGGAGCTCTGGAGCTGAAAAGTACAAAACTGAAATGAAAAACTCACTAGAGGAATTAAACAGCACTTTTGAACTGGCAGGACAAAAGATTAGCAAACTGAAAGATAAGAAAGTTGGCCTTATACAGTTGGAGGAACAGAAAGAAAAAAGAATGACGAAAAATGAACAGAGCCTATTGGACCTGTGGGACACCGTCAAGTATGGCAACATGCACATTATAGGAATCTTGAAAGGAAAAGAGAGAGAGAAAGGGGCAGAAAAACATAATTGAAGAGATGATGACCCCAAATTTTCCAAATCTGAGGAAATACGTGAATATACATGTTCGAGAGCTCAGTGAACTCCAAGCAGGTTATACACAAAGAAATCCGCACTGAAGCACATTATACTCAGTTGTCAAAACCCCAAAATAAAGAATTTTTAAAGCATCAAGAAAGAAGTGACTTATGTACAAGGGATCTTCAATAATATTGAGAGCTGATTTCTCATCAGAAATCTTGGTGCTGGGACTTCCCTGGTGTGCAGTGCTTAGGACTCTGCACTCCCAATGCAGGGGGCCCGGGGTCGATCCCTGGTCAGGGAACTAAATCCCACATGCATGCTACGACTAAGAGTTCACATGCTACAGCTAAGGAGCTGGCGAGCACAACTAAGGAGCCCACTGGCGGTAACTAAGGAGCCAGTGCTCTGCAACTAAGGAGCCCATCTGCTGCAACTAAGACCTGGTGCAGCCAAATAAATTTTTTTTTTTTTTAAAAAGAAAGGAACAAATCATGGTGCCAGAGGCAGTGGGATGACATTTTTAAAGTCCTGGAAGAAAAAACTGTCCTTTAGGTATATCCTGAAAGATAGTATATCCAGCAAAATTATCTTTTAATGAAGTAGAAATTGACACATTTCCAAATAAACAAAAGATGAGGTGTTCATTACCAGGGGGCTTGCCCTATAACAAATGCTAAAGTGGTTCCTTCAGGCTGATGTAAAAGGATACTTAACAGCATCTTGAAACCATGAGAAAAAATGAAGAACACTAGTAAAGGTAACTACATAGATAAAAGCTGGTATTATTGTATTATTGAAGCTAATTTAAGATTATTCAAGCCAGGTTGTTATATGTGTAAGATGCTAATTGTAATTTCCAAAGTAACTACTAGGAAAATTTTAAAAACCACAGAACAGGAAAGAGGATTAAAAAATTACACTCCAAAAAGTCAACTAAATATTAAAAAAGCAGTAATGGAGGAACTAAAGAATAAAAAAAAAATACATAAAAAGAATTTAAAAAATCTTACACATAAAAAGCAAAATAAAAAAATTGGGAAAGCGATTGATAAATGCCAGAAGCAAATCTGTCTTTATCAGCAATCACATCAAATGTAAGTGAATGAAACTCAACTATTAAAAGGTAGAAATTGGAGGATGGAATTTTTTTATAAAAAAGGATCTATTTATATACTTTCTACCAGAGACTCAACTTAGGTATAAGAACACAAAGGAATTGAAAGTAAAAGGATGGAATAAGATATTCCATGCAAATAGTAATCAAATGAGGGCTTGGGTGAGCTATGTTATTGTGAGACAATGTTGACTTTAAATCAAACACGTTACAAGAGATAAGAAAGACATTACATGTTGATAAAAGTTTCAATACATCAAGAAGAGATAATTATAAACACATGTGCACCTAAAAAATGTTCATGGATTGGACAACTAATAATATTATTAGAATGTCAGTACCACCCACAGCTGTCCATAGATTCAGTACAATCCTTATCAAAATCGTAATGGTATTCATTTATTTATAAAAATAGGAAAACCCATCTTAAATTTCATATGCGCTCTCAGGAAACCCTGAATAGCCAAAATAATCCTGAAAAAAAGACCGAAGCTAGAGGACTCACACTTCTTGATTTCAAAATTACTGCCAAGCTGTAATGATCAGAACAGTGTGATAGTGGCATAAAGGTAGACATATAGACCATGAGTATAACAGAATATAAAACCCAAGATAAACCCTCAAATATAGGGCCAGTCAAATTTATTTATTTATTTATTTAATTGGCTGTGTTGGGTCTTTTTTTTGCTGTGCGCGGGCTTTAGTTGTGGTGAGTGGGGGCTACTCTTCGTTCTGGTGCGCGGGCTCCTCGTTGCTGTGGCTTCTCTTGTTGTGGAGCACAGGCTCTAGGTGCATGGGTTTCAGTAGTTGCAGCACATGGGCTCAGTAGTTGTGGCTCATGGGCTCTAAAGTGCAGGCTCAGTAGTTGTGGTGCACGGGCTTAGTTGCTCCGCAGCATGTGGGCTCTTCCTGGAGCAGGGCTCGAACTTGTGTCCCCTGCATTGGCAGGCGGATTCTTAACCACTGCACCACGTAGGAAGCCCTGGCCAGTCGAATTTTGACAAAGGTGCCAAAACCATTCATGTGGAAAGGATAGTCTCTTCAACAAATGATGCTGGGAAAACTGGATATCCATATGCAGAAGGATGAAGTTAAAATAGGCAAAGAAGATGAATAAACATTTCTTCAAAGAAGATATACGAGTGCCAGTAAGAGTAATGGGTTTCTGAGTCGGACTTGGCCCACCACTTACTAGCTGTGTATTCTTAGGCAATTTCTACCCTTCTCTGTGCCTCAGGACATCTTCTTTGAGGTTAATGGAGTTAATGAGTTGGAAGGTGTCTGGCAGCTAAGAAGCATGAGGAAATATTGCCTGTTGTTGGCTCTCTTGGTCACCGTCATGAACTTGGTCACATCGAGGTGCCAGTGCAGAGGTCTGAGCATTGGTTCCCATCCTGCCTTTTCACTCATCTGCTGTGCAGATCAGTCTGCCCCTCCAAAAGGGAGATAATTGTATGTATCCTACTCTTTTCCAAGGGTAGTTACAAGAATCAAATGAGATAATTTAAGGAAAAGTAAGCTCTAAAATGTTCATTTAATTAATGTATAAAACATAAACATAATAATAAACATAATTATTAAGCACTACTGCAATTAACATAACAATACATGTTATTATTATGCTTTCCCTCTCCTGATAGACTAAGCTTTTTGAGTTAATCCTATTCTTATTCGTATCATTTGGTTTACTAATTTCTTGTGTGTGATAAGTGCTCACTAAATGTACTGGAGAAGAATTTAATTGAAATAGTATAAAATTTGAAATTATATAAGATACTTGAATGTTATTTTGTTTTCCTGAGAAGATGCTGCAGGCTATTTAGAATTAATGTCAATAGCCCATTTGGTCTGTTTTGATAAAGATAACTTAGATAATCTTTACCCTTGTATTTACAGCTCATCAGTGATAGGTTGTAACTATATAACATGCAAATATCTTTGACTGTAAATTTTAGGGGACCAAGAAATCAGTTGATATTATCAATAATAAACTCGTAAAAGAAGATATAAACACTTGTACAATTGATTCCTATACTGTTTCCTTTGAGGATCCACTTTGCTAATGAGAACTGTTTTAAAGACAAAATGAAAGATGAGAAAGACTCCGTCCGATTCAGCTGAGTCTGTTCCGTCCTGTGCTCTCGCACACATGGACTCAAGGTCTCTCCTGGAGCTGGAGCTCTGCCCTCCCTGCCCCCCAAAGCCCACTTAACAGAGTCCAGGAAGAGAAGAGAGTTAAGCAGTACCCTGTGGACAGAAGGAGACGACCCCATCATTGATGAAAACAGATTCTTACGTGCTTTTTTTTTGTATTAACAAACAAGAATGGTTTAAGTTTGTTAAGTAGAAAGTCAATTTATATTAATTTTTCAGGTAGTAAGTTTGACACAGGTTAGCTTGGAGTATAAGTGACTTGAGGTTCTGTTTAAAATATGTCTGAGCTGCAAAGTGGGGCTTCTGCACGGTGTGCGTACTGCTGCCCGTCCTCACCACCCCTCTGGGGCTCACAGAGGCTGGGCAAGCTCGCACCCGAGGAGACGGGGTATGTTTCAGGCTGTGTTCCTAACCTTCCAGGGTGAAGAGTGGAAGGGGTGATGGCACAGTGACTGCTGTGTGGCCATACACTCACCTTCAAGTCAGGCGTGCTCAAGAGTCCTCTGTGATAACCTGGGAACAGCTCTCATACCCTGCCAAACAGTCCCCTGCTCTGCAGCCACGTTTGTGGGGGCTGCGGCATCTGAGACCAGGGCCAGGCAGCTCTCAGGAGGACATTGTCAGATGGACCAAGTCTGGAGGAAGGTAACAGGAGCAAGTCAGAGGAGAAACAAAGGCCGGGAGGTTTAATCCCCTCCTCTGGATTAATCCTCACCAGGACTGTAGCCTTCAGATAGTCATAGAGTCACAAGGGAAGTTTTCCTTTTCAGGGGCAGTCTCACTTTATAAGGGCCCCAGATGGTATTTTTTGTTTCTGGCTCTAATTACTTTAGTATCTCTCATGGGTGGGTGAGGCACACGTTGGGATACTGTTTTGATTTTAGCAAACGACACACCCTGCTATGGTTTTGCTGTGCCCTGGTTGCTATGTGACATTTTGAGGTTTCTGCCATTCGTGTTTGCCCTAATTTCTTTTTCATGAAGATAAGTTGTGCCATTCAGGAGAAGCTGTGCTGCTGCTGCTTCTAACAATGTTTTGATCCCAGAACATTCTTACTCCTTTTATAATTTAAAGCACGTCCTTTCACCAGTCTTGCACATTTATCTAGTTTAATTGAGGTTCCTTCTTTTTTGAAGCTGGACTAAGTTCTGTTTGTGGTAATAATTAAACCCAGGCTTTGTGGTTTCTGAGGAGCTTAGTGGTGTCAACTTCAGCTTTCTTGTGATCATTGTCTTTCCAGATTTCTTTGTCATTTAGTGTGAGTCCTTTTGGTCTGAATTTCATGAATTTTCTACTGAAATTTTAGTTTGGGACATTTTGTGGATTTTAGAAAAACATCTTTCAATTCATTTGGTTTGTTTTTCTCCTTTTCTATTCTAGGTATATTCAGATGCTGTAGTCTGTTCCTCATATTTTGTGCCACCTCAATTTTCATTTCTCTTTGTGAAATCAAAAGATTGAACCATTAAAATATTTTTTTCTATATGAACACTGACCACTTTTGTTGAGATGTCATATATTATATATGTATGGTGAGCATTGTTAGAATTCCTTGTGATGAATGCTGTTACCTTTCTGCTTTCGTTGGATTTTGGTGATCTGAATGTATTTGCAGATTATTATTTGTATGAATAACTATGTTTCTTGATAAAGTGGGATTTTTAATCAACTTTTCATCTCAGTTGGAATAGAAACCTAGGCAGCAGGACAAGCCTAGCTGCTTGGACTGCTGTGGTCTCAGCCGGTCCTGAGCCAGGTTTTCCTTCAGAGCTTTGGTGAAGGTGAGAGTAAGGAAACCCAGTCGCTCCTCTGGACCCCTGGCTTGTCTTGTGTGTTGTCGCTTCATGTTTTTGTTTCTTAAGTTTCCATTTTCTTTGAAAGTGGTCTCCACATTGAGGTTTGTGGTTATAAACATCCTAGAATTGAAGTAGGCTTTGTTACCTGTATTTGAAAAGTCATATATTTCTGATTAAAAATCATACACCAAAGATTTCTCAATTTTGATAGTAAAAAAAGCATTGATTTTTTTGTTTGTTTAAATAACATTAAATAGCATTTAAATTTTAGTTTTAAGTGGTTTGTTACTGGAAAGATACTATTTGAAAGTTTTCTAGAATGGACTGATTTTTATAACTCCAAGGTCTTTGAAGAATAATAAACATCATTAATATAAAGCATTTTAATGTATCAAATACTTTCATATCCATTATTGTCTTAAAATGCTCAAACAAACGTTGTTATCCCCTATACAAGACAGAAAGGATTCTGTTTGTTTAGGTGATGCAATCAGGATCATCCAGCTGGTTAGTGACAAAATGGCACTTGAACACACATCTCTAGACTTCACGTTCTTGTTCTATCCACTGTACCAAACTGCTCTGAATAGACAATTTTTACCTAGAAAGAAGCATGGAGTGGCGTGTTGCAAGTTTCTAAAAAAGTACATGTTACTTGCTCACTTGACTTGTGACACTGCAGGTGAGATGTGAGGGAGGCTCTGTTAACTCAGTCAAGTGAAGAACACGTTTGCCAAATTGCGGTTTTTCTCTGCAGCAATTGAGCTGTGGGCCCAGAGACGTTAGGTGTAATTTTTATCTCTTTTTTTCTGTTGTATAGAGTGAGATCTTTATTGATAGTTCGGAGGTGAGAAAGCCAAGCCCTACCTGTCAACATGTTAAAGCATTCAAATTCTACAGCTCCCCAGGTGTAATGGAGCTCAAAGGAGGAAGTGCTGCTTTCCTACAAGTTCTGGCAAAGCCGAAAGGCTCTGCTGAGAAGCTGCCTGCCACTTATGTGAAGTCCTGACAATGGAGCAGGTGTTTTGTAGATAAAAAGTAAATCTGAGAGGCCTGCCAGGCGCTTGAGTAAAGTTAGGAAGGTGTAATGGTCGTTGTGTGTGTTTCTAGAGTAGTAATCCTCAAAGTATGGTGGTGGGACTAGCAGCATCACCTTGGAACCTGTTAAAAATGCAAATTAGGTGGCCCCACCCCAGACCTACTGAATCAGAAACTCTGGGTGTGGGGCCCAGCAATCTGTGTTTTAACAAGCCTGTGATTCTGATTCATGCTAAAGATTGAAATTTTCTGTTTTGGGGTCACACTAGGAGATAAAGGCTATAAGATAAAGGATTAAGAGTGGCCTGGGTTGTATAACAAAGGGAGTCCAACTCGAGGATGCAAGATGCCTTAGAGGACTGGGGCGGGGAGGGTGGGGGGGACTCGAGGGGGGGGGAGTCAAGGAAGGGAGGGAATATGGGGATATGTGTATAAAAACAGATGATTGAACTTGGTGTACCCCCCCCAAAAAAAATATAATAATAATAAAAAAAAAATGCAACCTAAAAAAAAAAAAAAAAAAAAAAAGAGTGGCCTGGGAAAAGTAGTGCTGGCAATATATGAATACATTTAGTTTTATATTCAGGAGATGCCTTGTAACTCAGTGTAGAATGATCTTTAAAGATAGAGACCAGTCGTAACTGATAACTAAGGCATCTGGTTTCTGTCTGCACTATGCACTTCACTTATTAATGCATATATTTAGATCTTGTTACAGTGTTTCTATTTCTGATTTTCAAGAAACAGAACTGAATAGAGCAGGTAGAATCCTTTACCCAGAAACCACACCTACAGGAAGCCCAGCCATAGCATTGTGCTGTGTTACCTAGTGGACTTTGGTGAAGCACAGTAGCTGAAAGATGATAGTCTTCCTTCTGAGTACTAGACCCATAGCCAGCTCTGTGGAGATGGTGCTGTCATGGCACAAATCTAAACTTAGAGATAGACAGACAATAGAACTGGGATGCTGAGGGAGAGATGGGATGGGGGCACATTGACTTTCACTAGTTGGGTCATTTTGGGCATATTTGAGAGTTACTTATAGGAAGTGGTTGTTGCTTAGTTTATGCAAGTAATGAGGCAGTTTATTGTTAAAGAGAAGATTGGTTTAAGCACTTATTTATATCTATTAAAGAGTACATTTTTATTGTGGAAAAAAAGACAATGATAGAAAGAAGAAAATTAAAACTTACCTGTGTATAATCCTTTCACTTAAGGATAAATGGCTTAGTTTTCTGGTGCAGTTCATTCCAGCACTTTGTAAGAATATTATATTAATAATGTGTATAATCCTACCATCTTGGAATCTCATAGTTCATATAGGCCTGAGTCTCTTTCTCTAATTCAGCAGTATAACAAGAGCTCCACCCACAGTGTCATTAAATACATTTTTTTTGAATTAGGATTTTTAATGCTGTCATTTGTATAGCAGTTGCATGATTCATTTTTCTACTTTTTGTTAGAAAGTTAGATTCTTTGCTGTATTTCACTATAATTAATGAGTATGATTAATATTTTTAATATGTGTTTTCTCCACATCTCTGATTATTTCATTTGTATAGACTCTTAACAGTGACTTTGTTGAGTAAAAGTGTATGAACATTTTTAAGGCCTTTAATTACTCAGTTGTGTATAGAAGTGGTTATACTACCATGAACCCAGAGAAAACTAAAGTTTTCTAAGATATCCTATCTTGTGCTGGAAAAGTTGTTAACCACTAGAGATTTTTAAAATAGCTAGTATATTAGGTACTATTTTAAATAGTAGCTAGTGTGTATACCAAGCACTGTGTGTATTTGTCTCTGTGTGTGGCTTGTATATTGGAATGTATGTACCTAATCTCAAAGTAACAACATTAGGTAGGCATGATACCCATTTTAGTTATGAAAAAGTTAAAGTTCAGAAAATCGAAGTAATTTGATGAAGATAAAATAGGCAATAGGTGGCAGAGCTAGAATTTAAACCCAGGTCAGTTGGACATCACATCATGCTTCTCCTGCTCTGTTCTCCTTCTTTGATTTTTTGGTAGAAGTTTTGTTACTGAATAAACGTTTGGGATTTGTGCCTTGAAAATAAAGTTTACAACCACTGCCAGAAATGTGGCGGTTCTTTCTTTAAATTACAGTTTCCAGTGACCTATGCCTGAAAAAGGAAATGGTCAGGTCAGAGACTTATGTTAGTCTAGAGAATTCGACTTCTGGTTTATAGAAAAAGTCTATCTCACATTTTATATTCTTTCATGAATTCATCTTTAATGTACTTTACTGTTCACTTTTGAACAGAAATAAACATCTCAGTGTTGTGTTTATTTGGATAAAAAGGGAATGAGTCCACTCTGGGAATTTAAAATAATATGCAGTTATAAATGTCAGTGTCCTACTTCAGTGTTTTTATCAGGTTTTTTTTTTAGATAATGTGGATATTATCTGGGTAGGAAGGTAAAAGAAATACATTTGAACCCAGGAGGTAAATCTTATCAAATAAGAAAATGAAGGACGTATAAACCTTAAACTTCTTCTTTTTTTGTCCTCTTTCCTTTTTTTCTTTTTTAATTTTTTAATAAACTTCTTATTTCTGAAAAGGGCTTAATTCTTAGGTTTAGAAATATTTCCTAGGACTTATGGTTTTAAATTTTTCATAGAATAAATCTGATTTTTGGTGAGAGGAAGAGTGCCCATTCACTCTTTAAGTAATTGAGAATGTGGGCAGCATATTTTGCTATTTTAAAAAATTCATGATAAATACTGTTAACATTGTCTTGTCGCTGACTTGAGTTTCATGCAGGGGTTCAGATGCCGGTGTCTGAAGGAGGGAACTCTGATGGTTCAAAGCTTTTGAAGTTGCCTCAGAAGTCACTGGGGCATAATAGCCTTTTTCAAATCCAATGAGTTGATCAATCAAAAAACATTTACCAAGTAACTAGAATGTGGTTTGCTGTCTGCCCTGAGAATGAAAATTCTCAGATAGCTGCACGGAGCTTTCTGTAGCGATGGAAATGTTCTCTACCTGTGCTGGCCAGTGTAGCACTGAGCACATCAAATACTGGAAATATGTGGCTCCTACAACTGAGGAACTGCATTTTAAGTTTTATTTTACTTCATTTTATTTAAAATCAATTAGCCACGAGGGCTGGCTACCTTACGGGCGTAGCTGTAGAAGGTGGCACTGATGTTCTGTTCTCACCGGGGACCTTTGTGCGTTACATTTAACATCCCTCCATTGCAACTTGTCAGGCTGGCCCCCCACATCTTACGCTGTCCTGGGAGCTTCACTTGATCCTGTGGGCCAGCCACCATCTGGCGGTTGTGTCACTCCCTCTCCCATGCACTGGTCCCTCCAGGAACGATGCAGGACCTTTCTTGCTGTATCCAAGTGATGGTTCCCATCCTCCCTCCTGGGAAAAGAACAGACCGGCTTTCAAGCCATTGGTTTGTGTTTCAGCCCTGTCACGGACCCTTGTTGTGGACATCGTTGTTGTTTTATCTCCTCTGAAGATGGAGATAGTCCTGTTTATTTGTGGAGAGGGCTAAAGCAGAGTGTGGGCCCGTACAGCACCTAACCAGCAGAATCTACCCAGCGAGTGTCAACAGCGAAGAAGGCTTTGTGCAAATAAGTACACGAAGGGTGATGGAAAGTAATATTTGTTGCTAATGGTGTAGAATTCTTATTAACCTTTAAGAGGAGAAAGAAAATGGGCCTTGGGTAAATAACATTAAGTAACCCTAGTTTTTGCTAAACAAGAGGCAGTGACTGATTTAATTTGATAAATATATCTGATGAATAGCTATAGTGTTTGTTTTTGTTTTTCATTAATTTAGGAAACAGTTGAGTCAGGTACTGTTTGGCGCTCAAAAACAAAGATAAAGAAGAGACAGCTGATATATTCTAGTATTTGAGGGATTTAGTTGTAGAGACGGACATAAACATTGTGAAAAGCACTACAGAGCACAGAGAAAAGTGCAGCTTTTCCCAAGGAAGCCAGAAGAAGGGGTGACATTCATTTGAAGAACATTTTTTGTTTTTGTTATTATTGAAACATCCAGATAAGACCTCTCACAGAGATAACATTTTATAGGAGTCTTAATTAATATGGAGAAATCTGTCCTTTGTCTCCCTACGGAAGCCCATGTTCCTTCTACTGCGGCACCAATGGTGTTTTACTGCTCTTAGTTGTTTCCTTGGTGTGTGTCCATGTGGGGACTGAGAGCCCTCTCAACTAGCCCCACACAATGGCTCGCCCTCACCTGGAGGGAAGACACACGTGTGCAGTAGCCAGCTTTGTTCTCAGGCCATTGGGGCTTCCAGTTGAGACTAAACTGTAAACAGAATTGATTGGTTTATCCGGAGTATGTCTTCAGTGGAAAAGTTATATTTTTCTGACAACCACAGTTCTGACAACCACTTCTTTAGCTAACTAGCCATTAAAAAAGGGAAGGAAAGAAGGAAGAGAAGAAAATTCCTGTCTTTGTTTTCTTTAGGTCATTGCATTAACCCCATTAGTTGTCTTTGTCACCCACCAAATTTGGACACATTTTTCCTAGACAGTAAACTAGCAAATTGATCTTATTTGTGGTGTGAAATAAATAGTTTGTTTTATGAGCTGCTAGTGGGGTATTTCACACTTTGGCATTGTTGACAAGTGATAGAAAGTGAAAAGATATTTCGCTTGGTTTTCCTCTCTGCCCTTGGTGACATTAAAAAACAGACTGTTGTTTCCTGTTACCTGAGTTCTGTATATAACACTCTCAGTAAAGAGCAGTGGAAATAGTTCTTCATGAAAGCAGACATTCTGACAAATTGTCATTTTTATTGAACATATAGGATTCTCTGTATTTTTTTTTAAAGTGATTTCCAAGAGAAGCCTTAGTGCTTGGACTCCATGAAAGACTGTTATTGTCTGTTTTTTTGTGTATTTCACTGTGTGTGTGACTGTCCCACATTGCAGCCCATCCTGTCGCCATGGCTGCTGACTTGTCAAGGATACTCTGAGATAATCCCACTACTGGGCATATACCCAGGAAAACCATAATTCAAAAAGACGCATGCACCCCAGTGTTCATTGCAGCACTGTTTACGATAGCCAGGACATGGAAGCAACCTAAATGTCCATCAGCAGATGAATGGATAAATATATGGACACCAAGGGGGGAAAGCGGGAGGTGGGGGGGATGAATTGGAAGATTGGGATTGCCATGTATACATTACTAGTAAGAAAAAAATATCAAATTGTACACTTTATATATTTTTTTTTTAAAAAAAAGGATGCTCTGAGAGTTTACTAGAAAGTAAACACATGTTCAAATTCCTTACCTGAAGAATCACTGTGAGTCCAGCATCATAATGGTGTTCACTGGTGGTGTTGGTTGTGATGTAATTTATCAAGTGAGGTTTAACACCTTAGGTTTGTCTTTATTTTCAGTTTGATTTTCAGAAAAACTAGTTAAATGTGCTACAATATTAATCTCAATACATACTCTGTAAACTTGCTTTTTGGCCATCACATAACATTTGTGGCAATAAGATAAATAGAGAGGTGATAGTAGAGTCCACACCAGTTAACACTGGCCTCAGCATAAAAGGAAACCAAGAGGTCATACTCCCTAGGAGAGTGTCACTGGTGCCATGGCAGTGGATGTTGAAAGGCTGTGACTTCCTTGGCCTCCTAATGAAGGAAACAATATATGGGTTTCTTCTGCAGAGGCTCAGTGAGCGGTAGCAAGACCTCTGTTGTCACATGGAATCTGAGTGTTGGTTATGGCCACCAGACAGCCTCCCAAGTTCTCCAAGCATCCCCTTACCTGTGCCTTCACACACTCTGACCCGGGCACCCCTCACCTGGCTATGTCTCCTGGAAACCTTCCCTGTCTCCAGTGGGATTCCTCCCATAGGATCCTCCCTTGGCCTAAACCTGTCCTCTCAGTCTTCTTGTCTCTGACTGGATTCCCAGTGCCCTGCCCCGTGCCTGGCATGTCATAGGTGGTGAGTAAAAAGAGTGAAATGAAGCAAATGGACCTAGATATGGGTTTTAAGGTCTTTCCCAAACCCACGAGCCTGGTACATGCATTTTATTTCATTTTATTTTTTTAAGCTCTTTAATGGAATATAATTGCTTTACACTGTTGTGCCAGTTTTTGCTGTACAGCGAAGTGAATCAGCTATATTTATACATATATCCCCATATCCCCTCCCTCCTGCGACTCCCTCCCACCCTCCCTTTCCCAGCCCTCTAAGTCATCACCCATCATCGAGTTGGTCTCCCTGTGCTATGCAGCAGCTTCCCACTAGCTATCTGTTTTGCATTTGGTAGTGTATATATGTCAGTGCTACTCTCTCCCTTCGTCCCGGCTTCCCTTTGCCTCCTGTCTCCCCTGCCCTGTGTCCTCAAGTCCGTTCTCTACATCTGCATCTTTATTCTTGCTCTGTCACTGGGTTCATTGGTACCACTTTTTTTAGATTCCATATATATGCATTAGCATACGGTATTTGTTTTTCTCTTTCTGGCTTACTTCGCTCTGTATGACAGGTTCTAGGTCCATCCACCTCACTACAAATAACTCAATTTCATTCCTTTTTATGGCTGAGTAATATTCCATTGTATATATGTGCCACATCTCCTTTATCCATTCATCCGTTGATGGGTACTTAGGTTGCTTCCATGTCCTGGCTATTGTGAATAGTGCTGCAGTGAACATTGTGGTGCATGTTTCTTTCTGGATTATGGTTTTCTCAGGGTATATGCCCAGTAGTGGGATTGCTGGGTCATATGATAGTTCTACTTTTAGTTTTCTGAGGAACCTCTATACTGTTTTCTGTAGTGGCTGTACCAATTTACCACATTTATTTTATATAGGTATGTTTTTAATTTGGTCTAACCTTGATAGCCTTAAATAGGACTTTGAATTTGGCAGAACACAGCTCTAATGCTAGTATGTCTGTCTGTAAACTGAGAGGTTCTAAATACACGCAAAAATCTTGTGCTGTGTTCTTCTTAACTTAGCAGTTAAAATAATACTTTATCATATTTTTCAAATTAACTTGAAAGAAAAGTCTGGAGGTGTATGACATCTTTCATCTGTCCTGCTGTGGCAGCACCTTCGTGGTTGAGCCCGATGGTGCCAGACACTGTGCCCACTCCTGCCCCCTGCCTCCTGGGGCCTCCTCTTGCTGACTCTTGCTCTGTGTCTGCCTCTGTTTCCGTCTCTGCATCTCTCCTAATTGTTATTTCTAGGTTACCATACCTATGGTCTTTAGACTTAAAATATTACTGTTGCAAATTTGTCTTTTTGGTGGATTGACCCTTTGTCATTGTGTGATGTCCCTCTCTGTCCTTGATAATATTCTTTGCTCTAAAGCCTGCTTCATCTGATAGTAATTTCAACTATATTTAATGTTACATGATGGCTGTTTTTCCTGGCCTTTTACTTTCATCCTACTTATGTCTTTATATTTGAAGTAAGTTTCTTGTAGACAGCATAAAGATGGACCATATTTTTTAATCTGCTCTACTAAAATGTCTTTTAATTGCTTTGTTTAGACTGTGTACACTTAGTGTAATTATTGATATATTAGGACTTAAGTCTACCTTTTTATTTTTTGTTTTCTCTGTGTTGTTCTCTCTCTCTTTCATTTCTCTGGGGTTTTTTCCTGGCATTTTGTGGGTTGTTTGAACTTTTTTGTAGAATTTCATTTTAATTTATTTGTAATGTTTTTGTGTTTTTATAGCTGTGTTAGTGGTTGCTCTAGGCATTACGTTTTATATGCATAACTTGATCAGTCTAGTGGGTCAACATTTTGCCAGTTTGAAGTGTAGAAACCTTGCCTCTTATATCCCTTTACTGTCATCATTATATGATTTTCTTAAATATTTCCTCTGCATACATTTAGAACCATATCAGACAGTGTTATAATTCTTGCTTCAACTTCAAAAACTCAACAAGAGTAGGAAAACCTATGTACTTACCTACATCTTTCCATTTTTATTTCTTCTTCCTCATACCTCTTGAGGCTCTGTTCATTGTTAGTTTCTGTTTTTTTGTTTTTTGGAGGTTCTTTTGGTCTTTTTCTTTGTTGTTTATATTTGGTAATTTCTACTATTTTGTCTTCCAGTTCACTGATCCTTTTCTCTATTCTCTTCATTCTGCTGTTGAACCCATCCAATGAGTTTTTAATTTTTCATTATTTTATTTCCTGCTTATAAAATTTCCATTAAAAAAATCTGTATCTTTGCCAAGGCTTTATATTTCTTTGCTAAGTAAGACTTTTTGTTTTTTCATTTGTCTTACTGTGCATTTGTAATTGTCACCGAAGCATGTTTGTAACGGCTGCTTTTGAATCTTTGTCAGGTAATTTTGACATCTGTGTCATCTCAACATTGTCACCTCTTAACTGTCTTTTTTCATTCAAGTGAGATTTTTCCTGGTTCTTAGTGTAACGAGTGATTTTAGATGGTAACCTGTACATGTTGGGTATTATGATATGAGACTCTGGATCTTATTTAAACCAGTTTTAGGTGGCTTTGTCTGACACTGCTTTGAGAAACGAAGTTGGGTGGAGTGGGGGGCTTCTTACTCCTGGGTGGGGGGACATGCCAGGAGTCCCCTTGTTACTGCTTCCCACGTGGCTCCCACTGACCACAGTGGAGGACGGTGAGAGGGCCGGGCGGTGGTGAAAGTCCTGACTCTGCTGGGCCTACTGGACTCTGCTCTAAGAGGTGGGGGTGAGGCTTGGTTATCAGAGTCAGGCGTCTCCCCTGTGATGGGGGTGTGGGGACAAGTGCCAGCTGACTGGGCTTCACAGACTCCTCATTACAGCCTGTTGAGGGGCCCAGACATGCCCCACTTGCCCTTTGCCAATGTGTGTGGCGATGGGTGACAGTTTTTCTGTGACGTTTGCTGAAAGTAGATCAGTGGTTTCCTAAAAGTTTTCTGTCTCAACTGGGCTGCCCCTTCCCTGTCCTTCTGTTGGAGAGAGTGAGCTTTTGAGGGTGCTTTTGTCTGCACCCATTGCTGTTTCTAGGCTGTAAAAAGAAAGCTCAGGAACTTACTGCTGTGTCTCTCCTTGGGTCCCAGCTGGACAGCCTCCTCCTCTCCCCTTTCAACGTCTTCTGTTTCATTTCTTGTACAGCATCAGGCATTTCCTTGTGTCTAATGGGAAAAATAGGGGAAAGTGTGTCTACTCCATCTTCCTGGGGACTGGAAGTACTAAATCTTCCTTAATGTTAAGTAGCACTACCTGTGTGAGGAATGAGCATTAGATAGTCTAAGAGGAACCAGGAGGACATTGTCCTGTTTCTATTTGAGTGTGAGCCATTTCAGTGACTGTGGTCCGTTTGGTAGTGAAGGTGGAGTTCCTTTGGTGTCTGGTGTTATGTTCTCTGAAAGTTGAGAGTTGTGAAGTGTCTGAAGGTCTTTCTTGCGAGTAATATTCACTTTAGTGTCAGGCAGCTCTGTGACCCCCACCCCCAATACTTTCCCCTGAGGGGCCCTGAGGCCGCCATCTGGCAGCCTGGGAGGCCCCAGTGGGGGGCACCAGCTCGGGCAGTGCCACCTCCTCCATCCCCACTCCTGACACAGGACTTGCTCTAAGAGCAGAGCCAGATGCACTGACAGCCACGCGAGGGCGAGAGGGCAGCTGTCACTGGGGCTGGCTTGGTTGTGTCCTTAGCCAGCATCGTTGCCCTTTGTGATGTAGCAAGAAGGTCAGCGGAATCCCGCATTGCAAATAAACTTGTATTTATATTTCTTTCCCTTTCCAGGCAGAAGCTTATTATCCCTAATGGAAGTTGCCCTGTTATTTTGAATGCTTATTTTTGTCAGAAAGTTGTTGCCAAAGAAGATTCAAAAACAGCACGTGAAGTGCACAGTTGGAACACACCCCTTCCAAGAAGAAGCATCACTTTGGCCCAGATGTTTAGATTTAAGAGCCTAACAAATAACTCACCTGAAAGCCAGGTAAACTATCATTGACTTAGAGGTTTTTTGCTCTGTAGTAATATTGCGTTTAAAAGCTTTGGTATTTATAGAGGTTTTTACCTTTGGCCCTCTCCAGATATTCAGCAAATATGTATGTAATCATATCTGTAATTTATTAAAATATGAGTTTTCATTTTTTTCTGTTCTCATAATTGCCTAAGAATTTTATTTAAGCCTTTTTTATTTATTAAAAAAAAATCGTATTTTTTTTTTTTTTGCATGACATCTGTATCCCTTGGGATAAAAAGAGCTGCATAAACTTGAGGTTATACACTGGAGGTTGCTTTTTGGAATTTTCGTGGCCCTGAGCCATGATCATCCACCAAGATGAACTTGGGGAACCACTGAACTTTACTTGCAGTGGACACACAGGACACTCCCAGGGCCACTCGGCTCCAAGTGTCTGACTCCGGTGCACCTGCCTCAGGGTCTCCTAGTTACCTGAGTCAGCGCTGAGCAGAAGTCTGAGGCTGACAGCAGGAGTGGAAATCAAAAAGGAAAGCAAGTGGACTTCCATCCTGCTTTGCATGTGTGGAATCGAGCAGGATCTCCCTTTGACTATCAGAACATGTGTCTGGAGGAGATTGTGTAAAAGCAGGGCTGTCTAATCAATTTAATTTAACAGATGTAAAATACAGCTCAAAGTGCATTACTGCTCTAACACACAGTTTTAAACAGCTGTGTGGTATTAAATTCACAAGGTGTGTCTCCATCTCACATCAGTGCCAGGGGAGCTGCAGTAGAGCTTAGCAGTTGAGAGTGTGGGCTTTGGAACTCGGTGCCTAGTTCAGGTCCTGCCTCAGCCACTTCCTGCCGGGTGACCTTGGGTAAGGCACTTAACTCCTGTGTCAACATTCTCATCTGTAGAACGTTTGAATGATGCAGCCTCCCTCCTTGGGTTGTGAGGTTAAGTGTGTTTGTTACACAAGCAATATATGTGAAGAGAAGTGCTGGAATGCAGGAAGCATAGAGCACTCTAGAGGGGGTGTAATCTTACTCAGATGTTTACTGGGATTGTAAGGTGTTTCATGCTGTTCACAGGAGTGTGCAAAGTGTCAGCATTTCATAATAACCCTAGTCATTCTTTTATTTTGTTTTGTAGTTTGTGCTACTGAGATTGTTACCTCATGAAAGAAAAATTTTTAAATTACCATCAGGTATTTTAATAGCAGTACTTTCTCCATGTTTTCAAGTTCCTGAAATGGTCTATGCCCCCGCCGCTCCCCTGTTCATTGACTCACCAGGCCTCCTCGGGTGCGTTGGTGACCTGCAGATGGGAGCGCACGTCACGGGTGTGCTCCTGTCCTCGTCATTCCTTGCATGTCCTGCAGTCACGCTGGATGCTTGGGGTTCCCCAAGCACATCGGGATTTGGTATTGCAGCATGCCCTCATGAGTCAGACGAATTGTTCCTTTGCGTGTCTCGCCAGGTCATGTGTGGTGGTCGCACCGCTGTGGGCACAGACTGGACCCTCAGGCACGAACAAGCAGAGCCGGGCTTCCCCGCCCAAGCTCCCATGAGGGATTCTCTGCTGGATGCAGTCGAAAGCCAAGGAGCTGCCACCTGGTCAGGAGTTGGGGTCCGAGTGGTGGTGCAGAGAGTTTACTCTCTTCGCTTCAGGTGTCGGCAGGCAGATGGAGCAGACCCACCTGGAGTTCGGTGAGTGACAAGACACAGGCGCAGGTGCCCAGACTCACCTGGAGAAAGTAGAGGCTCTTCTCAGAGCAATTTCTTCACCATCTTCACCATGTGCATGGGTTGTTTCTGTTTGTTTGGTTTTTACTTACATCAAAATTTGGGACACGTGGTATGACAAAGGATTTTATCTATTTATATAAAAAGTCCTACTAAAAAAGTTTGTCACATTTACTTTTACCTTTAATAGTTCATGTTATTGAAAGTAATACAAGCATGATTGGTATTCTAAGAAGCCAAGGCATGGTTACATACTCAAAAAGACCACTGTCAAGTTTTTATGTCTTAAAAACCTGAATACATAAATGGCAGCTGTAAGTCTGTGGCTCCCAGATGGTGCTCCCAGATGTTGAGTCAGCATCAATGCTCCAGGCAGAACTTCTGCAGTGATGCAGACATTTTTTACTGCCCTAACCAGTGAGGTGGGCAGTGACCAAGTAGGAATTATGGCTGGTGAGTCCGAGGAACTACATTTTAAATTTAAGTTTAATTAAGTAGCACCATGTGGATAACGGCTACGTCGGTGCACAGGAAAGCTGGATGGCTACACGAGCAAGGGTAGACCTGTGATTCAGAGTCCTTGCTCCAACAGATTGTGGGAATGGCATCTTTTCTACTCAGATTTAGGCTCTTCCTGGTTTTATGTGTTTTCAAATAGCTGTAGACACACCATTGACTGAGAGTTCATTTATTTATGTCAGATCTTTCTGAGGTTATCTTTCCATGTTCAGTTGCCCTCAAGGCAGTAAGACAGATTTATAACAGAATAGAAATTAAAAGCATAGATGCCAGTTCATGAGACAATCGTTTTGTCTCTCTACTGTTAGGAAAACACATATTGAAGAAATGATAATTCACAGTCATCCTGTCCCTATGGCCCCTTCTGATGTTACTCAGAAGGAGCAGCAGGAAACACTGCTCTGTCAACTGTGAGTCTCTTCCAGTGGATGGCAACTTACTTTAAAGTACCATGAATTTCAGAAAATCTCTTTAGGTGTAGAGTTAGAGAATGTTTATTTTGGAATGATAGAAAAAATTTATTTTCATTTTGTTTGGAATACGTGTGTGTGTGAAACCATTATATCCATGTTTAGGTCTTTAACACGAATTGTAGCTGTTGACTGGTTTTGTGCTAGACTTAAATTTGTGCAAATCTACATAGAATTACCTGAGACAGTTATAGGTTAGTCAGAGTTTCTGTCTTGCTTAGCTTTTTTTCACGGTCTGTAGCCGTGGTGGACTCTGAGGAGGGACTACTGAGTGAGCCAGGCGTGCAGTGCACTGTGCCAGGGAGGTGGGCACAGCAGGGGCCGAGCAGCAGAGAGGGCGGGCGGAGCTGGCGGCGAGCAGTGTGCTTCTCGGAGGCCGTCCCTCCAGCTCTGCTGTGGCACCTGTTTCACTTGTTGAGCAAAGAGAAGAAATTGGAACGTAAGCTGCTGCCAGTGGTCGGCATGTGAGTGCCTTATGACACCCGGGACATAGTGAATGAGACTGTGCTCGTGGTGGATTGAAGGCAGGGCAGGCATAAACCTCAAATAAGAAAAGAGCATTGAGTTATTCAGATGTATTGAATATGCAGTGTGTGTGTGGGGGGGGGTGCTTCTTATTGCACCCTTGAGATTGTAAACAGAGGCTGGAGGACATTAGCCCCATTTCACAGATGAGGAAACTGGGCCTCAGAGAGGTTCTTACTTGCTGACAGTTATACAGGTGGATGAAAGAAAAACATCATGAGTATAGTATCTCCGAATGGCAGGGTTGTAGAGAATACTGGAGCTGAAAGAAAGGGGAAAATGTTGCGTTAGAACCAAGCTGTGTTTAGATTACAGCTGAGCCAGGGGTCAAGTCATCCTGGAAAGCCAGTGTGGGAACTGAGTGGATGGTGCATGGAGAGGAACTTGTAGAGAGTAGCCTACCATTTGGCCTTGGGTTTGAGACAGTGCTTCTCAGATGTCTTTGGGGTACAAAAGGGTCTTATTGTATAACCAATCATTGGTTTTTTCAAGATTCATTTGCTGAAATAATGATCAGGGTCTCTAGTTTACAAATCAAATTAATATAGAAGTAACATTACACTTAGCTCCCTACTAATTCTTTGCTGGTGTGTAAGGCATCTCCTTTGAGGTCTCTCAGCAGCCTGTGTCCTGGCGTGGACCTTTACACCTGCATATGCAACTAGATACGAGAGGAGACACCATGGGAAGACATAGGGGGTGTCGCCTAGATCACTCTTTTCTACTTGAGATGCTGCCTGTAACTTCCTGCCCATCGGTAACTATAGGCAGCCATGCAGTGCATGGGTCAGTCTTGTCCAGAGGCCCTAGCACGGTGGGCATAGCAGGCAGGTTAAACAGTGAGGACTGCTCTCGTGCCATCCCTTGTGTTCCCTCACCTGCTTTAGCCCCAAAGACCTCTCTAACCAGCAGTGAACTGAAGACTGCTCTGATCACGATGTATTTTCTACAGAGCCAGAAATTGCCATGTCGGAATAAAATAAGGCCTTTGTGAAGAGAAACAATGCTGTCTTCTGAAACTCTTCTGCCACGGTGATTCTCCCTTCCTCCCCAGGCTAGTCAGATGACTCCCAAGGAAACACTGTGGTGACTTTTCTGTCTAACTTGGAACCTTGACCGTATCGTCTTGGTCTGTCCCCAGTGCTCTAGCAGTGTCACTTTTATGAGATCTCTAAGAGCTTATCTTCTGATGGCAGACACCCCAATTTTTGACAGCTTTGAAATTGAAAGAAATTTATTTGAAGCCTGCCAGTCCCAAAGAGGGTCAGATAGATTCTGTTAAAAGGCTCATGTCCTCTAAGCTGTGAAGCATTATCAAAAATACACTCTGGATTTTAGAAATAAAATAAGTAAGAGTCTCCTGTCCATTGTTCTTCTGGATAACTTCCCTTAATGCAAGCTATTAATGAAAACATTTCTCCAAAGCAATCTACAGATTCAGTGAAATCCCTATCAAATTACCAATTGCATTTTTTACAGAACTAGAACAAAAAAATCCTAAAATGTGTATGGAGACACAAAAGCCCCCGTGTGGCCAAAGCAATCTTGAGGGGAAAAAAATGGAGCTGGAGGAATCAGGCTCCCTGACCTCACGCTATACTACAAAGCTACAGTAATCAAGACAGTATGGTACTGGCAAAAACACAGAAATATAGATCAATGTAACAGCATAGAAAGCCCAGAGATAAACTATGGTCAACTAATCTATGGCAAAGGAGGCAAGGATATACAATGGAGAAAAGGCAGCCTCTTCAATAAGTGATGCTGGGAAAACTGGACAGCAACGTGTAAAAGAATGAAATTAGAACACTCCCTAATGCCATACACAAAAATAAACTCCAAATGGATTAAAGACCTAAATGTAAGGCCGGACACTATAAAACTCCTAGAGGAAAACATAGGAAGAACACTCTTGGATATAAATAACAGCAAGATCTTTTTTGATACATCCCCCCAGAGTAATGGAAATAAAAACAAAAATAAATAAGTGGGACCTAGTGAAACATCAAAGCTTTTGCACAGCAAAGGAAACTATAAGCAGGACAAAAAGCCCTCAGAATGGGAGAAAATATTTGCAAATGAATCAGCAGACAAAGGATTAATCTCCAAAATATGTAAACGGTTCATGCAGCTCAATATCAAAAAAACAAACCTAATCAAAAAATGGGCAGAAGACCTAAATAGGCATTTCTCCAAAGAAGACTTACAGATGGCCAGGAGGCACAGGAAGAGCTGCTCAACATCACTGATTATTAGAGAAATGCAAATCAAAACTATAATGAGGTGTCACCTCACACCGGTTAGAAAATCTACAAAGAATAAGTGATGGAGAGGATATGGAGAAAAGGGAACCCTCTTGCACTGCTGGTGGGAATAGAAATTGATACAGCCACTATGGAGAACAGTATGGAGGTTCCTTGAAAAACTAAAAATAGAATTACCATATGACCCAGCAATCCCGCTACTGGGCATATACCCAGAGAACACCATAATTTAAAAAGACACACATACACTCCAGTGTTCATTGCAGCACTATTTACAATAGCCAGGTCATGGAAGCAACCTAAATGTCCATCAACAGATGAATGGATAAAGAAGATGTGGTACATATATGTACAATGGAATATTACTCAGCCGTAAAAAGGAACAAAATTGGGACATTTGTAGAGACATGGATGGACCTAGAGACTGTCATACAGAGTGAAGTAAGCCAGAAAGAGAAAAACAAATATTGCATATATTAACTCATATATGTGGAATATAGAAAAATGGTACAAATCAGCTGGTTTGCAAGGCAGAAATACAGACACAGATGTAGAGAACAACCATATGGACACCAAGGGTGGGGGGATGAATTGGCAGATTGGGATTGCCTTATATACATTTCTAATAAGAAAAAAAATATCAAATTGTACACTTTAAATACATACAGTTTATTGTATGTCAATTATATCTGAATAAAGGTTCTAAAAAAAAAAAAGAAAACATTTCTACTTGGTTTCTCAAGGTGTTATAGGTCAGAGTAACTAACATGAACTTGTTTTATAAATCACTAAATCAAAGGTAACAAAAAAACAGTCCGGAGGACACTCCCTAAACAGTAAGCAAGGCAGTCTGTTCAGAGCCAAAACACACCTTTATCTAGATCCACTGCATATTGGATGAATGTTATATAAATGCATGACTAATAAGACCACAGGCTTTTTTAGCCCAAAGGGAGCACTAGTTTATAGTGGAGGAAACTGGGGCAAAGAAACAGTAAGTGGATTCCTAGTGACTCCCTCCCTCCTGGCAGAGTGGAGTCTAGACCCAGTGGCCTTGCTCCCAGTCCATGGTGATCACATTAAGCTTTGCCTTTTTTCCTCCCTTTCTGAAACCTTCACTTCGTTTCTTCTTGAGCTATTTAACTTGGGGACAAATAATTTAATTTTATTCTTCAGAGACGCACGTTCTTTCTAGCCTGTCATTGCAGGAATATTTGTTACAGGAGAGTTAGTCTTTTGTGAGGGGATTGAATTCATAGAATTTGCTCAATGGTGATGCATTTGGACAAAAGCCTGGAGGGACAGAACCTTCTTATTTAACTATTTTCTAGTTATCTTGCATTTTAGTTTTACGGAAATCCATTGAGCTGAATTCAGGGAAAAAGCGCATTTTCCTTTCTCTATACCTTGATGTTTTATTCTCTTTTCATCTTTTGACCCTTCCTTTAGTCTCTTGTCTTCTGTTTCTTCCTCTTTTCACTAAGGGAAAAAAGAATCCACTGTTGTCCTGGGCCAGGTTTTGGGTCTGCATGTTTGACAAAACCAGGCATAATCGTGTGCTCATGGAGCATAGTCTGGTAAGGAAGTCTCACACAAAACAATTGAAAACAATACATTTATGATTTTAAGTTGTGGTCAGTGCTCTGGTGAGAAAAAGTGGGATACTATGAGAGACCAGTGGAGAAGGCACAGAGTTTACTTTGGGGATTCACTCACAGGTGTTCTAAGGCAGTACTGTTTAAGTGACACTTGAAAGCTAAGTGGATGTTAGGTGAAAAGCAGATGAAAGAGAAGTGCCTGCAGAGAGAGAGAGTGCCCTTGAGAGCTCCAAACAGGAGGGAGATGGCAGAATGGCCAGCATGCGTGGGCATGGGCAGGAACTGACCCCAAATAAGGTGTACCTGTCTGACAGACCCTTCGGCTGTGGGATGGAAAATTGTTTGGGAAAGGGGATGTAGAGCAGGGCTCCAGTGGAAGCAGAGAGGCCCGGGAAGAGACTACTGCTGTGTCCAGCACAGCCCAGGCTTCAGGTCTCACGCGGCACCACGGGGAAATGGAGAAAATGTTTCTGATGTGTGTGGTGACTTGGTAAAAGATTGACGGGGGGTGCGGGTGGGGGGTAAGGTGGAAGGAAATATTAAGAATGATCCTCAGTTTGATTGCTCGGTTGAGTGATGGACCAGTTACTGAGGTGAGGAAACCAGTTTGGAGAAATCAGCATGGAGGCTGTTTAGTTTAAGATTCCTGTAAGACATCCAACAAAGGATGTTAGATGAAAAGTCTGGATATACAAATCTCACATTCAGAGAAGATTTTAGATTGGAAATAAATATTGGGGGGTTTTCAGCCTAAAGCTGGTCAGTCAATATATTTGTATGTGCATTTGTTTTTTTGGCTAATTTGAGGAGATTATATTTGTCCATGGTGCTAAACTCCAAAGGCCGTGGGGGGACTGTAGTGAGAGGCAGATGCCCCAGCTCTCCTGCCTTTACCCCCCTCACAGCTGTTCTGTCACAGCTGGAAACTGTCTAAAGCCAGGGCAGTGGATGAGATCACATTAGGGAAATGGTAAACACAGAGGAAAGAAGAAATGTAGCATCAAGATCTAAGGTCCTTTAGAACTGGAGAATGGGTAGAAGAGGGACCACAGAGGAGCCTGGAGAGGAAGAGCTAGTTGTGGCAGGCACTCAGGATGGTGGGATGCCATGCGTGCTAGAGGGCGGCTGACATGGTGCCGCCAGAGACGCCTACTAAGGTGACCGATGAAGCCACGTGAAGTTTTTGGATGACTTTATGCACAGGAGTTCCTGGGGGTGGAGGGGAGGGTGGAAGCTAGTGCCCTGGGTATGAAAGAGTGGGTGGGAGGTGGGGAGCATGGACAGGGTTTGATAGCAAGGTTTTGTTGTTGCAGAAGAGACTGAGAATGCCCAGCGTTCAACAGCACAACAGAACTGCAGTGCAGGCAGCCGTCTCCTGCTCCTAATACAGACACCGTTTGTCGTCTTCTTTTTTTTTTTTTTTAATTGAAGTATATAATTGGTTTACAGTGTTGTTAGTTTCAGGTGTACAGCACAGTGATTCAGTTTTATATATACATATGTATGGTGTGTATATATATACTTTTTTATATTATTTTCTATTATGGTTTATTACAAGATACTGAGTATAGTTTCTTGTGTTGTACGGTAGATCCTTGTTGTTTATTAGTGGTGTGTATCTGTTAATCGCAAATTCCTAATTCATCCCCGCCTCCCTTTCCCCTTTGGTAACCATAAATTTGTTTTCTATGTCTGTGAGTTTGTTTCTGTTTTGTAAATAAGTTCATTTGTATCTTTTTTTAGATTTGGGTATAACCAGTGTTCATAGCAGCACTGTTTACAGTAGCCAAGACTTGGAAGCAACTTAAATGTCTGTCAACAGATGAATGGATAAAGAAGATGTGGTACATATATACACAGTGGCCAAGCTGACTCCACCACTTAGCAGGGAAACTTGGAGCAAATTATGTTTCCTTATTTGTGAAATTGGAATTATAATGCTGCCCGTAATACAGGTTCATGATGAGAATTAAATGAGATCACATATGTAAAGCATTTACTACAGTGCTTCTCATATACTAATAGCACTCAATAGAGCGTGGCTCACTAGCTCTTTAAAAGCAAGCATGAATACTTCAAAATTGTAAAATACTGATAAACGACATTGTACAATAATAGAAACCTAAAATAAGGAAAGACGTGTAGTTATGAAACAGCATTTGTGTTAGTTTTGCGTCTGTTGTCTGGCTGCAGGGGAAGCTTGATTGAAGTGGTTTTCCGTCCATGCTTTTGGCCACCCTCACCCTACTCGTCAGCAGGGAGTTGATGCTCATTTACATTAGAAAACAAACATTTACTTATATTCATGTGTGAACTGTGACCTCTGCCTCTGAATGTTGGAAGTATAGAAGTTCCTCTGTGATTAACATATTTCCAACAACTGCCCTAACGTTTTGTCCGGTATTGGATGGTGCTGATAACTACAGCGGGTCTAGTTTTGTCTTTATCTAGAGCAACTAAAGGCAGCCCAGGCTGCTGGTGGTGGAATTGCAGAATGAGGAACTAGCAGGAGTGGGGATGATTCGAGGCCTTGGCTGTGTTTTGACAGTGGAGAACAGCTCTTGTCTCCAGCTTCCTACTCATTTTCCTCAGTCTCTTGAGGTCCTGTGCAGACTTCACTTCCGTCTCATGCCACTTGCCCTGTAAAGTTTCTCCTGATTTCCCCCATGGAAATAGTCCCTTCTTCAGTGTGGCAGAATGAAAAAAACACATTTTGGAAGGAGACAAGCTTGGGTTTGAACCTGAGCTCTGCCACCTACTAGCTGTATGTTCTCGGTTAAAATAGATAGGCAGGTAGATAGATGATCTTAACTCCATTTTCTTAACGGCCTCATGCAGTTAGTTCCGTCACTGTCAGCCTCGTGTGGTTGTACTGAAGACTCAGTGAGGTGACATTTAGAACGTGTCTGCTGCCAGGCAGACACTTAGCACTGTTCGCATTAGGACTGTTATGTTCACTTGTAGTTAGTTACAGAGGTATCAGCCTTTGCTGTAAGGTTGTCAACCCCTTGCATATATGGAGTACACGTCCTGTGCATGTGTTGTGCCTACTGTGTGTCCCTAAATATATTTCTGTTACATGGGTCTCTTTTTGGTATTTGTGGTGGTTTGTCTTTGTGTATCATTTCTCCCCTTTGGATGGCACAAAATGGATCCACTTCTCTAATCTTATCTCTTTTTTTAAGTTTTCATCATTTTGCTCGTCTGGTGTCAGATTATGCTAACTGACTGAAGTCTGTAATGTTTCAGAGTGGAATCGGAGCTGTGGATAATTTGAAAGCAATATGTTCATGTTCTTTAAACACTGTATGGTAAACACTGTGTGATACCAGTGCATAGCACTGATCCACTTCATATTTACAGCTTACACGTACCTTGAACATGTTTCCTTAATGAGCTTATTGATAACATGAAATAGCAATGAAAGTTCCCTTGTTCTTCTTTTGTGTATTAAACCAGTGATACAGTTGAAGGAAAAAATCAAAAGGAATGACAGCGGCCTAGTGCTGTGAGTACAGATGGTTATGAAGATAAAACTTTCATGACAGCACGAAGACAGCAAGAGTGATTTTCCAGATTCATAGCCGGACAGCTGTGGTGTGTGTACCCACAGTTCTAAGCTTGCGTCGTGGTCTGGCCTTGGTGACTTTCCAGCACCTGTTACCCATCAAGATCAAGAATGGTTTCAAGGTGGCCCTATATAAAAGGCGTGGAATTTTCTGCCTGTTCCTGACCTCCTTTCCCAGGAAACTTTTGTTCCTAAAAGAGGCTGGAGACCTCTCCTGGTCTGCTCCCGCACCGCCCATTCCTGCAGCTGTGATCTGGAGCAGTAATGTGGTCACACTAGAACTTTCCTAGCAGCCAGATTGTAGCTCTGGAATGTGTGCTCTGAGATGACAGCACCGAGCAGAGCCCTGGGAGACGGAGTGACAGCCTGCAGCATTTGGGGGGGCGGGGGGGGGCAGCCAGGTGCAGGCTCTCAGCACCACATGCTTCTGCAGCCGAAGATGCGCAGACGGGTGAGATCAAGAGTGAGGCCCGGCTTGACTCCCCACTGTGCTGGGCTGCCACAGCTTGCTTCCCCCGTCTCCCTGTTCGCCTCTGTCACGTGGACCTGTACTGCCCTGCCTCCCAGCTGTTGCTGGAGCCAGAGCACTTGGGGCAGCCAGCTGGCAATCTTGGTAGGCTTGCCCTCGTTGTGCTCATATCTTGGCCCTGAAGCTCTAATTAGCCTGAGCCTAATAGGCCCCATGTGCCACAGAAAACTGCAGCAAACGTATCCTTCAAAACCATTCTTTGGAAGAGGGAGACACTATGGTACATGAACAGGGACCCTTGTTTCTTCTGGACCAGTTAGCCAGGCAGCGATATAAATGTCCTGAACCTTCACTTTTATTTGCACAGATGCAAAAAGAGAGGGACAGATACAAGGGCATCTGGACAGGTGCTTGTACAGTGAGGATAGTGGCCAGGTGTTGTGCATTCACTAGTACTTGTCAGTGCTTTCAAAATCACCCCATACACATTGTTTCTAAATGTCACTTCTCTCGTTTAACCATCTAAGGTCAAGACTGTGACTCATCTGGTTTTGGCACAGGACCATGAAGATAGTGGACACATAGTAGGATGTGCAGGTGGGGAAAAGGAGTGGCGGGTGAGGAGCTGAGGACGTGGTGTGTGGTTGTGTCCCCTTCTTTACGCAGGACTAACCGGGTTGCAGGGATGTACCGCACATGCCGCCGTTCCTCTAAGAAGACCATCAGGGAGGCTGGTGAGGTCAGAATCACCAGGAACACTGTGCTTTAGGAAAGAAAGAAGATGAGACGCTTGGACTCAGGGCCCCTGCAGAGTGGTCAGTCAGTGTGAAGGAGCAGGCAGAGGGCAAAGAAGAGGGGCCCTTAGGGAGGAGGCAAGGGGGGAATAAGAGGTGCTCTAGAGCGAGGATGTTTATAAAGAGAAAAAGAGTCCAGTTGAGAATGACTGAAGGGTTTCAAAGCATTTGTTACAATCAGTGCAGAACTAAGAGAAATCAAGAAAAAATCAAGCAGCCACAAGTAGAAGATGAAAGGGTGAAAACAACATTTAACACTAAATGAAACTTAGCTGAGGAGGAAGGAACCCATGCTTTGAATTAAAAAAAGGTCTGCGTTGTGCAGGGGAAGCTGGTGGGGAAAGGGTTCCCAGGTCTGGAGTAGCTCTGGTTGTCGCATAGATGCTCTGGGGTGTCCTCAGATGTGTCCTGGCCTTTCTTCTCCCTGCCGTGGAATCTGAATGTAGGTGTCGGAAGTTCCTGCAGGAGGAAATGAGCGGAGAGGACCAGACTGGTTATACGCTGGGGAGTGGAAAGAGAAGAGCGAAATAAACGCCTGATTTCCTGATGTCTCACCACTTGCACAGCCTTTTGGAAAATTGAGAGGCTGCTCTGCATCTCGAGTCTTTGCACACAGATAAGTGACAATAGAACACTGGCTGTGCAGGAGAACCACAGATGTTCTTGGAAGGCCTGCCTTTCTGTGAGCTGTAGAAATGTGGAAAACTGCAGTGACAGCAAAGATACCAGAAAATCTTATCTTTAAATCTTCTGAAAGCAAGTAATTCCAGTTTTTATTCTGCTCGTTAATGCATCGTCTTCTCTTCAAAAAAAAACTGGAATGAGACTTCCGGTAGTGATGTACTTTGCACCAGGGTTACTACATCTTTGGTAGCAAGTATATTCAGCGTGGTGGATGATCTGCCAGTGTTTGTTCATGTGTGAATTTGAATTTCTCCCAGGTGCTTCCCAAAGAAGAGTATCTGGTCTGTTGTGGAGAGTGGGTGGAAAGTAGGGGAGAGACTGACCCAAGGACTGAGGTGCAGCAATGAAGCCCCATTCTAGGGGGCTCTCTGCCTTTTCCTGGCCATGTGGCACCTGCAACTCTCCTGTCTCTTCTGCTTGGAGAGAGCATGCTCAGTTAACATCTAGTTAGAAACAACACAAGGAGTGCATATTTGCATAGGGACAAGCATACATGCCCCCTTATGAACAGACTGCCTGGACATTTGCATGAGGAGAGGCTGTTTCCATCAGTCTGGGCAGGAGTTGGACGTTGTGGGACCAGTTCCCTGAATGCCTGTTAGAACATGTGGATTTTGTGTGTGCACGTCACCTTTTTTTAAAAAATTTCTTTTGATTGAGGTGAAATTCACATAGTATAAAATTAACCATTTTAAAGTGTACAGCTTAGTGATATTTAGTACATTCATAATGTTGTGCAGCCACCACTTCTCTTTAGTTCCAACACATTTTTCATAGTGCAGATGGAGACCCTGCCCCCATGAGCAGTCCCTCCCGGTAAGCCTCCTGCCCCACCCACCCCAGCAGCTGAAGGTCTGCTTCTGCCTCTGCTTCTGCCTCTGCTTCTTGGCCTGTTCTGGGCATTTCACGTAAGTGGAGTCATACAGCATGTGGGCTTTGGATCTGGTGTCTTTCACTCAGCATCGTGTTTGCAGAGTTTGTCCATGATGATTGCAGAGAATTGGTATAATTTCTTTCATAAATGTCTGGTCAGATTCACCAGTGAACCCATCTGAGCCTAGTGCTTTCTGTTTTGGAAGATTATTAATTATCAATTCAATGTTTTTAATAGATATAGTCTTGTTCAAATTATCTGTTTCTTCTTGCATGAGTTTTGGCAGACTGTGTCTTTCAAGAAAGTGGTCAGTTTCATCTAGGTTATCAAATTTTTGGGCATAGAGTTAATGATAGTATTCCTTTAGTATCTTTTTAATTTCCATGGGACCTGTAGTGTTGTCCCCTCTTTCATTTCTTTTATTTTTTTAATAAATCTTTTTTGAATTTGTTACAATATTGCTTCTGTTCCGTGTTTTGGTTTTTTGGCCGCGAGGCATGTGGGATCTTAGCTTCCCAACCAGGAATCAAACCCGCACCCCCTGCATTGGAAGGCGACGTCTTAATAACCACTGGACCACCAGGGAAGTCTCCCTTCTTTCATTTCTGATAATAGTAATTTGTGTTCTCTTTTTTTTCCTCGTTAGCCTGTCTAGAGGTTTATAGATTTTATTGATCTTTTCAAAGGACCAACTTTGGTTTCATTGATTTTTTTTTCTATTGATTCCTTTCAGTTTCATTGATTTCTGCTCTAATCCTTATTTCTTTTATTTCTTTTTTCTTTTCTTATCCTGCTTACTGTGAATTTAGTTTGGTCTTCTATTTTCTAGTTTCGTAAGGTGGAAACTTAGATTATTGATTTTAGGTGATTCTTCTTTTCTAATATATGCATTCAGTAGTATAAATCTTCCTCTAAGCACTGTTTTTGCGGTATCCTACACATTTTGATAAGTTGTGTTTCCATTTTCATTTATTAAAAATTTTTTTATTTCTCTGGAGGTTTCTTCTATGACTCACGTGTTATTTAAAAGTTTGTCTTAACCTATGGAATGGGAGAAAATATTTGCAAGTGATGCAACTGACGAGGGATTAACTTCCGAAATATACAAACAGGTAATACAGCTCAATATCAAAAAAACAACCCAATCAAAAAATGGGCAGAAGACCTAAATAGACATTTCTCCAAAGAAGACATACAGATGGTCAACAGCCACATGAAAATATTCTCAACATTGCTAATTATTAGAGAAATGCAAATCAAAACTATGAGTAATTGCCTCACAACAGAATGGCCATCATCAAAAAGTCTACTAATAATAAATGCTAGAGGGATGTGGTGGGAATTCTGTATTGTTGGTGGGAATGTAAATTGGTGCAGCCACTATGGAGAACAGTATGGAGGTTCCTTAAAAAACTAAAAACAGAGCTACCATATGATCCAGCAATGCCATTCCTGAGCATATACCTGGGAAAAGATGAAAACTCTCATTTGAAAAAATACATGCACCCCAGTGTTCAGAGCAGCACTATTTAAAATAGCCAGGACATGGAAGCATCCTAAAGGTTCATTCACAGATGAATGGGTACATAAGATGTGCTGTGTGTGTGTGTGTGTGTGTGTGTGTGTATATATATATATATGGAATATTATTCAGCTATAAAAAAGATTGAAATATTGGCATTTGCAGCAACATGGATGGACCTAGAGATTATATACTAAGTGAAGTAAGTCAGAGAAAGGCAAATATCATATGATATCACTTATATGTGGAATCTAAAAAAAATGATACAAATGAACTTATTTATACATATGTACAATACAAAACAGAAAGAAACTCACAGACATAGAAAACAAACTTACGGTTACCAGAGGGGAAAGGTGGGGAGAGGGATAAATTAGGAGTTTGGGATTAACAGATACACAACATTGTATATAAAATAAACAATAAGGACCTACTGTATAGCTCAGGGAACTATATTCAATACATTGTAATAACCTATAATAGAAAAAGAATCTGAAAAAGTTATATATTCAGTTATATATAATTGAATCACTTTACTGTACACCTGAAATGTTGTAAATAACTATACTTGAATTTTTTTAAAAAAAGGTTGTTTTTAATCTCCATGTATTTTGAGATTTTTCAGTTATCCTTTTGTTATTGAATTCTAGTTTAATTTCACTGAGAGCATACACTGTATAGTTTCTATTTTTTAAGCATGTGAAGATGTGTTCTGTGGCCCAGACTATACCCTGTTTTGGTGAATGTTCCACGTGGGCTTGAAAAGACTGTGTCCTCTGCAGGTGTTGGAAGAAGTAGCCTATAGATACCAATTATATCCAGTTGAGTAACATAGTGTTGTTGAATTCAGCTGTGACCTTGCTAGTTTTCTGCCAGCTGGATCTGTTTGTTTCTGAGAGAGAGGTGGTAAAGGGGCCAGCTGTGAGAGTGGATTCATCTGTTTCTCTTTGCAGTTCTGTTGACTCTCCTGGAGTTTGATGCTCTATTGTTAGGCACATACCCATTAAGAATTGTTACATCTTCTTGGAGAAATGACCCCTTTATCATTATATAATGTTCTTCTTAGTCCCTAATAACTTTCCTTACTTTGAAGTCTGCTCTGTCTGAAACTAAAATAGCTCTTCCAGCTCTCTTTGTATTAGTGTTAGCATGTTATTTTAGGTATTATGGTACCATAATACTATAACTGTGTTACTATGTCAGCATGGAATATTTTTCTCCATCCATTTACTTTTAATCCATAGGTGTGTTTATATTTAAAGTGGGTTCTTTTTCTGTCTTTTGTAGTGTAATTGAGCTTTTTGTATGATACCGTTTTCTTTCCTTTTTTTAGCACATCAGTTATATTTTTACTTTTTTTTAGCGGTTGCCCTAGAGTTTGCAGTATACGCGTACAACAAATCCAAGTCCACTTTTGAATAACATGGATCACTTCTGGGTAGTGTGAGTAGCTTATAAGAACCAGACAATCCTGATTCCACCTCCTGCTCCACCCTTTGTATCATTACTGTCATTCATCTCACTTCTGTGCAAGCACACAGAGGCATATATGTAAGAAGTATACATAAGCATACATAATTGAATATGTTGTGTTATTATTCTGAACAAACTGTTATCTATTAGATGAATGGAGAATTAAAATAAAAGTCTTTATTTTTACCTTCACTTATTCCTTCCTTAATGTTCTTCCTTTCTTCATGTAGATCTGAGTTTCTGACCTATATCATTCTCCTTCTCTCTAAAGAACTTCTTTTGCCAATTCTTGCAAGGCAGGTCTACTGGCAACAAATTGCCCCAATTTTTCTTTGAAAAAGTCTTTATTTATCCTTTACTTTTGAAGGATAATTTCACGGGGTACAGAATTCTAGGTTAGTGGGGCATTTTTCTCTCAACACTTTAAATATTTCACTTCACTGTCCTCTTGCTTGCATTGTTTCTTGGAAGTCAGGTATAGTTCCTATCTTTGTTCCTCTATAGAGAAGGTGGTTTTTCCTCTGGCTGCTTTCAGGGTTTTTTTGTTTGTTTTTTAATTGTTCATTTTTGGGCGTTTATTCCTGCTTGGTGTTCTCTGAACTTCCTGGATCTGTGATTTGGTGTCTGATGTTAATTTGAGTGAGTACATCAGCTGGATGTGGAGATGGAGGTGATGACGGAAGCCCCTGGTGGGTGTCACACAGGCAGGTGAAGTATGGGACTGGGGTTTGGAGGCCTGGTGATGACATAGGAGTCCGCATCTGTACTTCAGGTTAGCATCTCAGGCCTCAAGTGCCAGGGCAAAAACCCTTTCATCCAGCAGGATTGCACGTTGAATAACATTTTCAAGCTATTCAAGGACATGAAAAAAGGTCAGGGTAACTCCTTAAGTTGTCGGTTGACATTGCAAGTAACCTCATGCATTGAAAGACTGGGTTAGGTCAAAACCTGTGCTACTATGAAATAATCCAGAAACTGTTTGTTTTATTCTTGGCCATGTTCATTTAGCCACTTCTAGCAAGGATGGAGTAGAGAAACAGTTGTGGGTGCCAGACGCCCAAATTCTTCATGCCACCAGGCAGTGTGGTCTGAGGCAGGCTGAGGAAGGATCCTCTGAGCCCCACACAGGTATCTGTGAGATGAAATGATGGAAACAATCACCAGAGTCCCTTCTAGCACCAGCTAAAAGTCTGGACGTTTTTAGCTGTGTAAAGAATTAAAATAGTGATCATTTCTTTATCAGATGATTCCTTCCTCTTGGAAAGCAGGTCAGTAAGGAATTATTTCCATTACTTCAGAATTTAGAATATCTGATAAGGCATTAATTTATCTAAGATTTAACGATACATTTTCACAACAAAAACTTAAGTACTCAAAGTGCTAGTGTGCTTAAGAAATTGCTCAAAGTACTCTAGCTCTGCTTGTGAAAGTTTTCTCTGCCCCCAATATGTTATAGAACTAAATCCAAGATGAGTCGGAAAATCAGCCACATGAACTAATAGATCCTGTGGTTCTTGCCCTCCCTACCTCTGCTCAGTGGTCCCTGCACACACGTCTCTGCACATACTGTTCAGTAAACAACTCAGAGAAGCAAGCTCAGCCGGTTCATTCACAGAGTGTTTGGAAAGGGCTGTCTGAGCAGCCTTGACACACTGGCTGAAGTGAGGCGAGAGGCAGTGTTTGTGTTTTCATTAGTTCTTTTTATAGCATTGAACCAGCTGTAGCTGGTTAACTCAAGCCCGGGCGCCTATTAGTGTACAGGTCTCTTACGCAGGATAAAGGGCTTCTGATGGAAACAGATTTTATTACTCATGATACCACCGACTGTGTTTACATGAACTCAACCCAGTCTGTCATGGGATGTGATTTAGAACGGTTCTGTTAAAACACTCTTGAAAACAAAAATATAGATAACTTTCCCTGTTAAACCAGCCATCCTTCACGGGTCGTGCTTCCTTGGATGATGCTTTTGAAGAGAGCTAGGATGTGTTCCCATCAGTGTTATAAAATTGGGTGGAGAAAGTTGTTTTTCCTCTAGCCACAGCAAGGAATCATCATCGTATAGGAGGTAAAGAATAATTTACCCATCCATTTCTGGATAAGTTAAACAGAACTGTTTGTTTTGCTGTAGCTTTTCATGGGGTAAACTCTGACTGAAGGCAAAATTTAACTTTTTAAACATCATTAATAGCTAGATGGAAATAAATGCATATATATATATATATATATATATATATTCATTTCTCTCTAGGGAAGTGGAAATGGGAAATAAACATTTTGAATAGAGAATGATTATTGGGTTGTTGTGTGGCTTGTTTTGGGGATTAAAGGATAAGCCAATTTAGCAGTATTCTGAAGTAGCCAGAAATCTGTGAGGCTCAGCTACTTCCTAGGTCAGTCTCATCAAAAATTAGAAAATATATTCTTCTTTTAAACCTGATTTATCGGCATAAGTGAGCTGAGGCATTTGAAATGATGAAGTTGTGAAAACACAGCGCCTGAGATTCTTCCTGAAGCAGTTGTAGCAGCTGTTTGAGGAGACGCAGGCACCTCTCACAGGATCCAAAATTGTCCTTGGTTCCTCCTGATGCTTTCTTTTTCCCCAGAACAGGGTCTGGCAGTCTCAGAGATTGAGTAGTTACATTTTTAGGATGGTGCTGGGGGCGGGACTGTCACCCATCTCACAGGGTTATTTAGGGGGTTAAAAAGGTAGTAGAGGTGAGGTGCCTGGCTCACAGTGGGGCTTCATTTTGTTCATTTGTAGAGCAGGGTTGGCAAATGCAGTGTTTTAGGCTGGTCACCGTCACTCACCTCAGCCCTAGCAGTGTGAAAGCAGCTCTAGACAAGAATGTGTGAATGGGTGGACTGGTCCCAATAAAACTTTGTTTACAAAGACAGGTGGCAGGAAGAATTTGGCCCACGGGTCATAGTTTGCCAACCCATGATCTGTACAAAGAGGCGAATTTTTTTATGTCTTATATTTCCTTTGAAGGGTAAAAGAGAATTTTCAGCCAGTGTTTACTACAGTTGTAACTTCCCACACTGCTCATCAATATAACACATGAAGGTATAAGTATATGCTTATGTATTTTTGAACTACGTACAAAAAAGTGTGTAAAATTAAAGTACTTAATGTATTACTGTATTAATTTTCAGATAAACTAACTCCTGTCATATGTGGTGAAATGATGTGACTCTGGAAATGTTGGGGTTTCTCTGCATACTCGGCCTTCGGATTTGTTGAATTACAGAATGACAGAGGTAGCACAGCAAAATTAGGAGCCAGAGTAAGGTGAAAAATCAACCCTTTATACCAGGGTTGTGACTTACAAGTGAGAAGTGAACACGGAAAATAGAAAGCACGAGGAAATAATGTAAATCAAAGTATGGGTGGAAGCAGTGTTGATGTAAATTCTGAGAGAAGCAGTGGGAATGGGAAGGAATCCAGGGTTTGTGATTCCGGTGTCTGCCCTGGTGCCCCTGCGGTCGCTAGACCTCGGCAGGTGGAGGGCATCATGGCTTCACCTTGCCCTGTGGCAGCGCGTGAGGTACTTCTGGAGCTTCCACGTCCACCTGACCGTATGAGGTGCAAACTCACCTGGTCCTCCAGGGCAGCTGGGTGAGAGGACGTGCAGCCTGTCTGCCACCCATACCCGCGTCTGGGCTCACATACCAGGTGTGGAGTTGGGTGTGGAGCGCTGGCAGGTTCCAGAGAAGAGGCGCCCTCTTCTCATCCTTGTTCTTGGTCACGAACTTGTGCCCCCTGTGCCTGGCTGAACCCACGTGGCTGATATGACATGACTGGTCCTTACTCAGGGATGTAGATCAGACCTACTGAGTGTGCCCTGTGGACTCAAAAGCAGTAAAGCAGCGGTAACCGCCAGCAGGAGGTCACAGTGCCTCCTTCAGGTGATTGGCACAGGTTAGAGCAAGAATAGGGCGGAGGAAGGAGAAGGGAGGGGCCCGTGGCAGGGGAGGTGGGCCCATCCTCCCTCCAAGTCTGCTCTTCCCTGGCAACCTCTGCCGTGACCCCAAGGCCTTGAAACAGAGGGGACAACAAAGGCCATGGCCTTTGGCTTCAGGCTTTGAACTTAGTCATTACAGTAAATTTTAAGGAAACTCTGTACCGGGGTCATACAAACAATTCTTGAAAATAAGAATTTAGGCTTTTGTCTACAATCACATGGGTCTTACCTCCTCATAATTCCGTATTTCATGTGTCAATGGATGGATTTTTAAAACTACCCAAATATTACTGCATATTTTAAAACTGAAAAGTAGCACAGAAAAGCACTGGATTGAGGAGTCATCACAATAGATACATCAGGGCAAATGGCGAAAGGGAGTTTGTATCTCAAAAATCAGGCTTGGATTTATTTGTTCCGAACACATGAAAAAGGCATGAAGGGCTGATGAAGAACTCTTACGTGATTTTCCAGAGTTCACAACTCATCAGAACTTCAGAGAGTCAGCATACGGTTTTCATTTACAATCGTAGTTTGTTTTCTGGAAGGCCAGTGAAATACAGCTCCTTGATTTATGTGAAGTTTACTCCATGACAGACTAAGTCTTTCTAGTGAGATCAGAATCCAGGATTCAGCCGTTACCTCGGGATGATCTGAGAAAACTCAGGAGCCAAATATTTTGTTGCTTTAGATTAGTTAAGCGACGGTAACCATGAGCATCTATAATATTATTTTTAAATTGGCCCTGTGAGGTTTTAAGACGCAGAACTGAATGTACTGCCAGATATTTTTGCAGGAGTCACAGATGTAAAAGAGAATTCTGCACACACACCCCCCTCCCCAACACCCAAACAGAACATATTTTGCGTTTAAACCCTTTGGAATGGACTATTTTTAGAAAAATGTCAGGGGGTTAGGAAATGTTTTTTCACAACTTTTTAAAATTACATCCCATAAAAAACTATTTACATTTTAATTTAACTGTGACATGTCCTATATTGTGATTGATTCTACTGATATTGAAATGCCAAGTTGAACTATTGTCCCATCTTTGTCAAGCAAACGGCCAAGGTTTACCTGCTCTGAAACTTGAGAGATAACACATGGTACCCGGGCGTGGGCCCGGCTTGGCAGGACTGCAGCACAGGCGCGTTGCTCAACATCGCTCTCTGCACTGCTTGTGCTCACAGCCCGTCTCGTGCATGGAATCATGACAGCCTGGTCCATTAATATTTTTGTGTAATTTTTAACTGATAAAAGCAACATGGTGACATCTATAGAAATTTTCAAAATTTGCACTAATAGAAAAATTATTCTAATTCTAGTCACTGTATAATCATTTTGTATATTATCTTCTAGTCTTTTTTATAATACTTCTTTTAAGATGAAATCATGAAACATTGTGTTCTTAGCCCAAAGACTGTCAGCACAGGATAATCATTTTTACTCCCTCTGTGCAACACTTCAATTTGACTGTGTACACAAGGTAGAAAAAAAGGGAACTTGGTTGAAAACCTAGAGTATGTCACATGCTTGTGTTTTTGTTTGCTTGTTTGAGGGGCTGATGAATCACATAAAGCATCCACGCAGTACTCTCCAGTGGCACTCTGCACAGCAGTGATGGGAAAGGCTAGCACCTGGGAGAGGTGGGTGTGAGTTTTCCCCTTGGGCAGAGGAGACTGCTGACAGGGCAGGAGGCTGGAGACTTGTCTCCGGCTGAGCTAGAACTCAAACCCGGGTCTGTGTGCCTCCGAGCAATCTGCCGTTCTAGATGGAGCAGCCAAGGCACTTCACGTTCTGTAGCTCAGTGGAATGATGACCATTCAGAACCACTGGTTATAGCATAAGCATAGTTACTCCCACCCATTCTGGTGCAGCCTGCATTGGCACTGATAATAGAAAAACTGCAAGTAATATTTTTATTTGAAGTGTGTGCAGTTACTCTCTGCTTCATTTATAAAGAACAGAGCTGTCAAAACAAGTGGCTGTAATCTGGTGTTTGGAAAATTAACATTAATAACATTATTTCTTGATGTCTAAAACATTTTTAAACAAAAAGTCAGTCATATATCCAGTCATAAAATTGCTTTAACTCTTCGATGAAGAAAGAAAGTAAATGTCCCTGAGCATTTCATGTCACCTCTTGCAGCTTCTGGCTGTGTGGGTGGCAGTGCTTTTCTTAGGAAAGGGCCAATAACAGAGCTAACCACGCCGTGAAAACAAGAACAACACTACTACCTGTTGCTCGACCTCTGTGCTGTGCTACCTGATGTGTGTGAGATGATGTAGAAAGATTTTTTTTTTCCTTTTTAAGACTAGACATAGACCTGTTCTTTTGTTTTTTTGTTTTTTTAAAGCAGGTATAAAGATGTGGGAAAGTAGATTTCAAACATGAAGGAAAAAGAGACAGAAGAAAGATCACTTCTGGTCTTCTAGTCAGAGGTCACTGTGTAGGACTATTTATATATTTTAGGACTAAAATGTTACCACTTAGAGCAAACCCAGAAGAGAGAAAACATAAGCCGTGGCTTGAGTGTGTGTCTCCTGTTGTGCCTCTGGCTTGTTAGAGGAGGGAGTGGCTGGGAGGCCTGTGCTGGCCAACGAGCAACGTCCTCGCAGGGATGGGAAGGTGCTGGGGAGACGGGTCTCGCTGCTCCTCATGTCCTGGTGGCAGATGTTGATGGTCATTTTCACTGTTGTGCAGCAGAGCCCTCAGGCATATTTGGGGAGTGAATGCTGTCATGCTCAGTACAGTTCTTCCCGTTGTGTTATTTCTGGTAGGGCTTTTTGTTTTTTTCTTTTTAATTAAAATTTTTACTGAGATCACTGGAGAGTCACATGTAGTTATAAAAAATGCAGTGTGGGTTCGTGTATGCACAGTTCCATCACCACAAAATCCCTTCTGTTGCCCTTTTATAATCACACCCCCTTCCCTCTGGCCCACCTCCTTCCTGCCCCCACCCAGTGCCTGGCAACCACCCATCTGTTCTCCCATTCTGTCATTTTCTCCTTTCAAGAATATTATGTAAGTATTATGTAAATGTAGTGTGTGATCTTTGGGGATGGGCCTTTTTTAGGCAGCGTGATTCCCTGGAGATTCTCCTGAGTTGTTGCTGGGTCAGTGGTGACCGTCCCTTTCTGTTGTTGAGGGTGCTCCTAGCTGTTTGACCTCACGTCTCACTGTTGGAGGACATCTGGGCTGTTATGAATAAAGCTGCTGTGAGCATCGTCCATGTATACAGGTTTTTGTGTGAACATGTTTTCGTTTCTCTGGGACAGACGCCCCAGATTGCAGGTGCTGAGTGGTGGGGTAGTTACAGGCTCAGTTTGCTGAGAGGCTGCCACACTGTTTCCAGAGGGGCTGCATCATCTACCTTCCCACCAGCAGTGTGTGTGAGGGACCCACTTTCTCAGCATTGTCACCAGTGCTTGGCCTTGTCACTGTTTTTTATTTAGCCGTTTTGATTGGTGCTTGTGTGTTGAATTCTAAACCAAGGCTTTTGTATTTTTAGTGCTTTTTACTTTCCCCATGTTGGGACTTATCTCCTGAGCTACTTATGAAAAATCTGAGTTTATTCTCTACGGGTCCCACTGGACTATAAACCATCAATATAAGAAATTGTTTCGGGTTTCCACGGTGGCGCAGTGGTTAAGAATCCGCCTGCTGATGCAGGGGTTTGAGCCCTGGTCCAGAAAGATGCCACATGCCATGGAGCAACTAAGCCTGTGCGCCACAACTGCTGAGCCCACACGCTGCAACTAGAGCATGCCTAGAGCCCGTGCTTCGCAATAAGAGAAGCCACTGCAATAAGAAGCCCGCACACTGCAATGAAGAGTAGCCCCCATGTTCCACAATTACAGAAAGCCCATGTGCAGCAATGAAGACCCAACGCAGGCAATAAATAAAATAAAATAAAATAAATTTAAAAAAAGAAGTTGTTTCATTCACGTCTGCATTCCTCACATAGAAAGGGGCCAGGCACAGAGCAGACACTCTCACTCTCAAGTGTAGTTGAAGGGAGAGGAGAGGGAAAAGAGAGAGAGCTTTCTGCTGACTGCATTCACCACCACCGTCAGTTAATATTTAGTAAGCACGTTCAAGGTACATGGCACTATCATGGCTTGAAAAAAGAATAGTGACCTTATGTTAGAAATGATCTCGAGTCTAGTCTAGATTCTCAGCTAGCTCCTAGATGCAGCTTCAAAAACAAAGAAAAAAAAACTTTTCCAAATACAAAAGAGAGAGAGAAAGCTCTTCATGTTCTGAGTCTCTGTATCCCTCCAAAGGAAAACCTCTTCTCCTTATCTACCTGATGTCAGCAGAGGTGTTCACTGAAGGCACTGTTTCTCTTTGAGCGTCATGCTGCCTGCCTGACACAGGAGAGCATGCTCTCACCTGGCCAGGACCTGTGCTGGCACCACCAGCTGCCTCCTGGTCCTGCAGCATTTGCTGCCTCATCTTTCTCGAAGTATTTGTCAACAGGATTGCAGCCTCTGTTTTCTGCTTTGCAGTTTGTTAGCCCACAGAAATTAAATAAGGGAGCATTAAACGGCTGGAGGAAAATTTGCACCATCCATGGGGATAACTAACTGACGTTTCTAGTGAGTCTCTTATATATTTCTGGCTGTAAAAATTCAACACCTTGCCCCAAGAAAGCGTATATATTGTCAGGTAACACTTTACTTGAGAGCGGGACCCCAAAGTTTGCTCTATTATCAGTTAAAAAGAGCCGTGGAAGAACTATAACCAAGCATCAAATATTAAAAAACCAGATTACCCTAAGAAGAGGCTGTCTGGGCAAAAATGCCTCAGACCCCCGGGAGAGAGTAGGAGGCCTGCATGCAGACCCATGTCCTGGGGGCGGACTGCTTGTTGGCTTTCTGTGCAGCCTTGGGCAAGATAGCCCATCCACAAAGGGAACTGTTTCCCTACAGGTAAAGAAATTTACTCCGAAAAGCTTTCTAAGCAGTTTGTGAATGCCATACTAAGAAATGAAGTTAAATCTAAAACTGTAGCAATTTAGAAACATGTATTAGTAACAAAATAGTTGAATAGTCACTCTAGTCAAGAAAATTATTATCCCATTATGCTGTGTACTTTAAACTTACACAATGCCGTGTGTCAGTTGTATCTCAGTAGAGCTGGAAAGAGTGAAATAGAGAAGTATTATTCTTTGCCAGTGTAGTGCTGGTCACCAGATCTCTGCTGGGGGCTCCAGCTTTAGGGTAGGGTCCTGGAGTCTACATGAATAGTTAGCGTCTACAGAGACTGAAATAATTTCTGCCACAGGTGTACACTACTTTTTGAAAGTATGTGGATGTGATTTTTTTTTTAATTAACTAAAGTCCTTACTTTATTCACATTTCCTTAGATTTTTACTTAATGTTTTTATTCTGCCCTTGGACCACATCACATTTGGTGGTCATGTCTCTTAGGCTTCTCTGGGCTGTGATAGTCTCTCAGACTTTCCCAGTTTTTGATGCCTTGACAGTTTCAAGGAGCATTGGTCAGGTATTTTGTAGAATCCCCTGAACTGGAATTTATCTGATTACTCAGGATTAGACTGGGGTTGTGGGTTCACGGGAGGAAGACTGCGTTTTCATCACATCATATCAGTATGCCTGCCATTAGCATGACCTGTTGCTGTTGCTGTTGGCCTTGATTGCTGGCTGAGGTGGTCTCCACTGGGAAGTTACACCTCTCCCCTGCCCACCCTGAAGTCTTTGGAAGGAAGTCATTCTGTACAGCCCCACCTAAGGCGCAAGTTCTGACACCCTCTGTGCCAGGGGAATAATGATTTGGAGTTCTTCTGCACAGCAGATTGCTCTTCTACCTCTCTTATTTATTCAATTATTTACATCAGTATGGATCATTAATTTTTATTTTATATTTGGATTATAATCCGATACTGTTTTACTTGTTTTGTTGCTCACATTTTTCCAGCTTTGGCCACTGAAGCTCTCTGCACAGACTCCTTGTCTCTTTGACGCACTCCTGTCATTGTGGGTTTTCGGTTGGTTTTGCTTTGTTTTCAGCGTTTTCTTACTTTCTGGCACGATGTGATGCTCCGGGCTCATCTGGCTTGTTTCCTGCCCCAGGCCTAGAATCAGCCATTCTTCAAGGGGTTCCTTTTGTTGGAGAATGGTTTTGAGATGCCAAGAGACCCAAGAAGATTAAGAAAATACAGGTTCATTTTAAAGCATTTTAGGGTTGCTACCAGCTCCAGTAGTCACGGCCAGACAGAGGCTTTAGAAGAGGAGGGCTCAGTTTTGGATGTTGGACGTGTGGCTCTGACCACGGGCAGGGGTCATCTGTGGCCTGAGGAAGAGGTCCTTCTCTCAGAAGTGTTCTATGCATAGAGCTTTCTTTAGTCCTTGTACTCATTTCTGTCTCTCAGACAGTTTTCAGTGTCACCCGCAACCTCTCTTTCCGTAGATGACGTGTCTTTTGCTTCTGTTGTCGCGAGCGTGTCTGGAGGAGCCAGCCTGCCAGCCTTGGCTGTCTCTGTGCCGCGGGCCCAGGCGGCCTCCCTGCTTGCTCTGCGTGCCGGCTCCATCCTGCCCTCTGAACCACTTCAGGGCGTTTCTGAAACAATAAGGCTCCACTGAATGGTTCACCGTTTGTTTTATGAGTCTCTGGTGCCTAGATGCTATGGTTTCTATGATCTGTGACTATGGTATTAAAAGAATGTGCATTCTCAAATACTTAAAATATTGTTTGGCCAGATAGGAATGAGGTATTTTAACTACCGGTTGCCAAATAGTAAGAGCCTTTATTATAGCATCAGAAATACTGTTTTTATGAAGATTTAGAATTCTTTGCTGAGGCATATTTCATGGTGGTAGTCTAATGAAAATTGTACTAAGCAATAAAAAGAAGGAAGGAAAAAATAATCTGGGTGCACCCTTTCTTTGTGGTGTGTGTCACTCATTTTCTCAGGATGTGTCCCCATGTAGATATTCTATAGTTCTTGACACATAAGTAATGTTTTCTTGTAGATTTTCTCTTAAGTCATCACAACAATTATATAGTGAAAGGCCCAGGTCAAAAAGTTCATGGAGTCTCTGCTCTCAAGGGACTCATAGTCTAGATACATGAACCGGTGTGGTCCTGATCTCACCTGTCTCTCAGAAACTTACGATATTCTACAAAAGTGAATACAAGTTTGTTTTGTTCATGCTTTTGTTTTTGCCTTTTTGGTTGTTACTGTTGATTTATCCAGGGAAGGGTGTATAGCATTCCCTCCCCCTCAATCTACTTCTTGTTAGAACCTGCATATTGAAGGAGTTAGGCTCAGCAGCAAAGACATCGGTTCCATTGAACATAAACAGAAAGAGATTTATCACAGGATTCAAAGACTTATAGAATCATTGGGGAAAGTGAAGAAATGGACTCTGTTGAACTGTTAGGAAAGACTCTTAGAGCAGCGCTGAAGAGCCAGGCCATCATGAGAGCTGCTGCCTCCTCCATAGCCAGACATCCGTGCCCCAGCTCTCCGCCAGCTCTGGAGCCCCTTCTTGTGATGTCTCATTTCTGCCTTTTGACCCTTCATAGCAGTTGGCCAGACCTTGGGATCTTTGTTAATGTCGTGCTTGGCAGCAGAAGTGGCAAAATCAGACCTTCTGCCTTTGACAGGTCCTAAGTCGTAGGAGGAACTCTAGCTGCAGGGAACCCGAGATGCATAGAGTTTCCTTCCAGCCTCTGGAATCTAGGAAAGACCATAGAAGACAATTGGAATCCTTCATATCCACCAGAAGAGTTACAAAGAGTCAAAAAGAGAGAAGTAAAAATGTATGAAAGAAATACAGGCACACCTCAAAGACACTGAAGGTTCAGTTCCAGACCACCACAATAAAGCGGATATCGCAATAAAGTGAGTCACACAAATGTTTTGATTTCCCAGTACATATAAAAGTTATGTTTATACTATATGGTTGTTTATTAAGTGTGCAATAGCATTATATCTAAAAAAACAATGTACATACCCTAAGAAATACTTTATTGCAGAAAAATGCTAACCATCATCTGAGCCTTCATTCAGCAAGTTGTATAATTTTGCTTGTGGAGGATCTCGCTTCAGTATAGATGGCCACTCACTGAAGGTTGGGGTTGGTGTGGGAGTTTCTTAAAATAAGGCAATGATGAAGGCTGCTGTATCAGTTGACTCTTTCATAATCAGTTTCTCTGGAGCGTGCAGTGGTGCTCGACAGCATTTTACCCACAGGAGAACTTCTTTCGAAATTGGAGTCAGTCCTCTCAGACCTTGCTGCTGCTTTATCGACTAAGTTTATGTCACATTCCAAACGCTTTGTTGCCATTTCAACAGTCTTCACAGCCTCCTCACCAGGAGGAGATTCCATCTCAAGAAACCACTTTCTTTGCTCAGCCATGAGAAGCAGCCCCTCACCTGCTAGAGTTTTACCCTGAGGTTGGAGCAACTCAGTCCCATCTTCAGGCTCCACTTCTAATTCTAGTTCTCTTTCTGTTTCCACCACATCTGCGGTCCTTCCTCCACGAAGTCTTGAACCCCTCAAAGTCATCTGTGAGGGTCAGACTCCACTTCTTCCAAACTCCTGTTACTGTGGATGTTTTGACCTCTTCCCATGCATGAATCATGAATGGTCTCAATGGCATCTAGAAGGGTGAATCCTTTCCAGAAGGTTTTCAGTTGACTTTGCCCAGATCCATCAGATGAATCACTGTTGATGGCAGCTATAGCCTTGCAAAATGAACATCTTAAGTAATGACTAGAAAGTTGAAATTATTTCCTTGATCCATGGGCTGCAGAGTGGATGTTGTGTTAGCGGCATGAAAACAACATTCATTCCGTTGTACAACATCTTCATCAGAGCTCTTGGGTGCCCAGGTGCATTGTCAATGAATATTAATGTTTTGAGAGGAATCATTTTTTCTGAGGAGCAGGTCTCAACAGTGGGCCTAAAATATTCAGAAACTGTGTTGTAAACAGATGTGCTGTCATCCAGACTTTGTTGTTTGTTTGTAGAGCACAGGCAGAGTAGATTTAGCAGAATTCTTAAGCACCCTAGGATTTTCAGAATGGTAAATGAGCATTGGCTCAACTTCAAGTCACCAGCTGTTTTAGCCCCTAACAGGACAGTCAGCCTGTCCCTTGTGGCTTTGAAGCCAGGCATTGACTTCTCCTCTTTAGCTATGAAAGTCCTAGATGGCATCTTCTTCCAGGAGAAGGCTGTTTCATCTGCTTTGAAAGTCTGTTGTGTAGTGTCACCACCGTCATGAAGTATCTTTGCTAGGCTCGGTCATCTGGATGACTTGTGCAGCTTGTACATCAGCACTCACTGCTTCACCTTGCGCTTTTCTGTCACGGAAACGGCTTCTTTCCTTAAGCCTCATGGACCAACCTCTGCTAGCTTTAAACTTCTTCTGCAGCTTCCTCACCTGGCTCAGCCTTCATAGAATTGAGGAGAGTTAAATTAGCGATGTCTGTTTCTCTTTCTTATCATTTGTGTGTTCACTGAAGTAGCACTTTTAATTTTCTTCCAGAATGTTTCCTTTGCATTCACAGCTTGGCTACTGTTTGGAGCAAGAGGCCTGGCTTTTGCCCTGTCTCGGGTTTTGACATCCCTTCCTCACTGAGAGTGATCATTTAGCTTTTGACTTAAAAGTGAGAGATGTGCAACTCTTCCTTTCACTTGAACTCTTAGGGGCCATTCTAGGGTTTTTAACTGGCGTAATTTCAATATTGTTCTATCTCAGGGAGGCATAAGGAAGGGTAAAGAGACCGGGGAATGACCAGTTGGTGGAGCATTCTGAACATGCAACATTTGTTGATTAATTTTCCCTCTCATGTAGGCGTAGTTCGTGGCACCCCAAAACAGTTACGATAGTAACATCAATGATGACTAATCACAGATCACCATAGAATAATACAATAGTAGATGAAGGTGTGAAATATTATGAGAATTACCAGAAAGTGCCGCAGAGATGCAAAGTGTTTTTGGGAAAATGGCACTGATAGATTTGGTTGACACTGTGTCGCCACAAACCTTCAATTTATTTTAAAAGAAATATGCAGTATCTGCGAAGCACAATAAAGTGAATCGCAATAAAGTGAGGTCTCCCTGTAGAGGAGAATCACAAAGCCCCACAGTCCTCAGACTTCATTTTAGAATGCTGTTAGCTATGGAATGCAGGATGGCAAAAAATATATATTTTTTTATCTTTTAACTTAATGTTCTATCTTTATAAAAGAATTCAAAGTCCCCAAATTTGTGGATACATTGCTTGATAACAAGTGTTAAAACTATAAAATTCTATGCTGTAGACTGCTATTGAGCTACTAGGTAAATGGGGAAGTTAAGTAGTAGATGCTAGTAACGCTTATACATAGTTGAGGTGCACTTTAAAATTGTTTGAAATAGGCAAAATATTAGTGCAAATGGAATTTTCATACATTAAGAAATTTTAAAAGTTAAATTAATCAATTCTGACTTTTCTCTGTGCTACTTGCTACTCCAGTGCATGAGCTTGTGTTATTTCTGAATACTTTTTAGTTCTGTGATGTCACAAAGTTCACCATGGATTCTTTCCTTCTTTATATCTGAAGGAAGATTCAATTCAATAGATTTACTTGACTGCCTATTCTGGATGAGACACTTCTGAAGATTTAATGCTTGGTGGCAGTGGGATTATTAAATAGTGCTCCAGAGTAGTAATGCTCTTGACACTCTTGACGGAAATGTGGCTGAGAGCTGCTGTTTGGTGTTCAGCCTCTGGGGGATAGAAACTAACCCTGGAAGGGAGGGACCTGAAGCAGGAACTCCCAGCCCTCAGGCTGTCTCAGCCTCCCTGGCCCAGCAGGAGCTGGGGGAAAAAAGGGAATTCCCTAAATGGCTTCTTGCTCAGTGGTGAACAGAACTGGGGCCCCTGCCTGCACTTTTAGGAGATCGAATCCTACCTGGCCATGGCCTCTGGGCGCCTAAGAGCAGTGGCAGGTCTGCGTGGCCGCGTCAGGCTCTGCATGGTGTTGTGGTCTCACCAGCCTCTGTGCACATGGATCAGTGTCCGTGGCCCTGGCTGAGGAGGCCCCAAGGCCTGCCCAGGTGTGGTGAGCAGTGACCCTGGGGAAGGTCCTGTGCCCGGAGCCAGCCCTGCTCCGCCGCACTCCACACCTCTTGTCAGGGCAGCGCCATTGCTTCCTCTGAGACCTCTCACGAACAGTAACTCATGTAAAATGTTCATGCTTTTCTCATTTTAAAAATGGTCATTAATAAGAGAGGAAATTCCATGAAGGTTGAAAAAGTAGTTGTGAATGTGTGAGTCTGTTCATAGAAAACTCTAAAAAAAAATGTAATTTGGTGGAAGGCGAGATATGCAAATATTTCCAGGCTTTGTAATTTGGGAAATTATAAAGGTCTTGGAATGTATTTTAATCATAGATAAGGATTCTGGCAGAATGAATCTAGAATAATCTCAGTTGTTCTACTTGGTTCTGCAGTGAAAATCACTGCCCCTGTGTTGGCCTTCTCAGCCAACATCTAACACAGAGATGGCTGTCAAAGTCTATAAAGGTCTGAAAATGTGAGCACTACGCACACACAACCTGTGGGGCACTTCTCCTACATAAATTCAGCCCACACCTACTTACTTGTGATGGAAAATACTAATATTCAGATGATGAATAGATACAATACCCTTTATTTTCTGTTCTGCGTTATGTAGTGTTCTCTATGCTTCTATAAGTGTTATCTTCTATTTTAGAGAAAGTTGCAACTCAGTAGTTGAAATGTATTTCCTATATTATATACAAAAAAAAAAGCATTTGCCATGAAAAAACTTTGAACTGTGTATTCAAAACCATTAATATGAAGAGTGTTATTCAAAATGGAAAGACTTTCCTTCCTGCCCCAAATGGAATAGTCGTTCAGCTCTGTGCTATTATGACGTGGTAGAGCAATACCTGGCACATCCTTTCAGTTTATTAAAGGTTGTTTTTTTCCCATGATATGTTTTATTCAGCTATATAAACTTTTTTGAGGTCCTTCATCATAGTTAGTGACATGCAGACACTTGTTAATCACACTGTTTAAACTCGAAGCACAGTGTCCATGGAGTTCGCATTACTGGAACCTGTGGGCTCCACCCTCAGTCTGTCCTGGCTGGTCCTTGACAGTCACTCCTGCTAACACCAAAGCTGAGTCATGGCCAAGCCCATACCATGGGGTCACCAGGGAGGCAGGACCCTGGGGGTTACAGCCTCCACTGCTGGCCTCCCTGGCCACCTCCTGGGAAGAGGGTGAAGACAGCCAAGCAAGCGTAAATCCGCCTGGAGGCTGAGGTCGCCTCCCTCCTCTTCGTAGTTAAGGGCTCGAGATTGTTTTCTGTCATTATAGGAAGTGGTACTGTGCTGTGTATGGAGGAACCTGGGGAGGGGGGCGGGGGCGGGGGCAAGGTTCCCTGGAGTGACTAGGACGGGGAGGCCTAGGTGGGAGCCCTTTGAGGAAGGATCTGAATGAAGAGGTGGAGCCAGGCTGAGGAGCTCCGGGAGACACTTCCTGTGTTCCAGGAAGCAGAAAGGGAGCTGGCGTGGCTGGGGCACCATGGCGTGGGGGCCCTGGCAGCAGAGGAGCTCAGAGGAGGCAGGCAGCTTCCTTCGAGTTTCATGGGAGGCCTTCCCGGTTCAGGCATGGGGTGGGCAAGATCTGGTCTGTGCTCAGAAAAGGGTGCTTCAGCTGCCCTGGACCACATGGAGTGTGGAAGAGCAGGAACCTGAGGAGAGTTATAGGCTACTTCAGGAGTCCAGATGGGCAAGCATTCTAGTGAGGAGGTGGTGAAAAGTAGAGAGATCCGGGATCTGTTTTAAAGGTGCTGATGGCTGGATGTGGGATGATGGAGGGAGGGGAGTCAGGGACGATTGTGGGGCTGCTGGTTTGGTGGCAGCTTGGTTACTGAGGTGGGTGACCCGGGAGGCGTTGGGTGGAAGTTGAGAGTTCCAGTACATCCTTGAGATTGAGGGGACTGTGAAACACTGAGCTGGAGAAATCCAACTGCATATGAACTTGCAGTAGAGGAGAGAGAGATGAGGACATGAGAGCCAGGCACTGTGCCCAGAAGGGAATTAGCGCCTTCATTCTTCACAAGAACACCGTAAGATAGATAACATCTAGCTGTTAGAAGCAGAAATTAATGAAAGCCACTTTCTAAAATTAAAGGGGTTTTCGGGAACTTCCCTGGCGGCCCAGCAGTTAAGGCCCTGTGCTTCCACTGCAGGGGGCGCAGGTTCAAATCATGATCGAGGAACTAGGATCCTGCATGACGCAGTTGGGCCAAAAAAAAAAAAAAAATTAGAGGGGTTTGCCCCCTTAATGTAATACATAAACCAATGGAACAGAAGAGAAAATCCCAAATATATGCAGGAATTTCACAAAAAATATATGTATTTCAAAGCATCAGGGAAAGAGTAACCATTCAGTAAGTGACGTAAGGACAATAGATAAGTCATCTGGGGGAAGAAATTGGGCCTGTTTCTCTTAACCTGCACCAGAATAAATTCGAAATGGAGCAAAGATTTAAACATAAAAATTAAAACTGTAATAGTTCGAAAGAAATCACAGGAGAATTATCTTGAAGTGGAAGTTTTCTAACTGTGATTTAACATCCAAAGGTCCCAAAAGAAAATGTTAATAAATCCTATCAAATTTGCTTGGTAAAGTCAAAAGTTAAATGGCAAACTGGGGATATGCCCTTGTAATCTGTAATAGAAAGCACCAATCTCTGATAAACAAAGTGTGCACGGAGATTAATAGAGAAAAAACCTCCAACCCAAGGAGCAAAGCATATGAACACAGTTCATAGAAAAAAGAAGCAGATGAAAATAGGTTCATTGTCTCATGATTAATGAAATGCAAATTAACACTTTTATCAAATTCGCAGAAGTCCAAAATTTTAGTGACATTTGTTTGGTGAGGCTGAAGAGAAATGTACCTTTGCTCCCATCGGTGGAGGGAGAATAAGTTTTCACTGCGTGGGGTAGAGAGGGCGTGGGGAGTGTGTGCATGTGAGTGTGTGTGGTGTGCTTGAGTGAGCACAGATTTTAAGCATGTTACGTCTTTGACCCAGCACTTCCTCTTCTCGGAATTTAGCCTACAGATACACCTGCACACTTGTGCAGTACAGGGATATTCTTTGCCCTATTGTTTATGATCACAAATGTGGAAATAGCCTAGATGTTCAGCACTAGAGTGTTAAAATTAAGTCACACACAACGGGATACTTACTACATAGCTAGCTATCTATGCTGCTATTAAAAAAGAATGAGGAAGCACTCTGTGATCTGATACACAGACATCTATGACATTGGTTAAATACAGAAGGCAAGGAGCAGGGCAGTGTTTATAATGTGCTATATTCTTTGGAGATAGGTAGATAGATAGATAGGTACAATAACTGAAAGGACATGTAAAAAACGTCATTATCTGTGAACTAGGGGGACGGGGGACGGAGGACAAGAATGGGAGGGAAACTTTGTCACATACCTCTGTATACTTTTAAATTTTAAATTATATATTATTTAGGAAAATAGTAGGACTTTTTTTTTTTTTTTTTTTTTATGGCGCACGGGCTTAGTTGCTCCGTGGCATGTGGAATCTTCCCAGAGCAGGGCTCGAACCCATGTCTCCTGCCTTGGCAGGCGGATTCTTTACCACTGTGCCACCCAGGAAGTCCCAATAGTAGGACTTTTTATACACAGTTATTGCTCTTGGAATTTTTAAACATTACAACTGTTTTGGAAAGCAGTACATAACGTATATCAGTGAAGATATACCTTTTGACCCAATAATTCTTAGAAATTTAATTCATGAGAAAAAAAATCACAAATGCACATGCTGTTCTTCATGGTAGCAGTGCTTATAATAATGGAAAAATAGAAGCAACCTCAGTATTCAGTATAAGGAGGATTATTTAGTTATGACATACTCCATGATATAATATTGAGCCACTGCATGATTTAACGAAGAAGACCACATGCAAACTCATTCAACAAGTATTTTTGTGCCTCCTCTCTCACATATTGTTCTGGGTGTTAGGGATACAGCAATAAATAGACCAAAAAAGATGAAATCTCTGCACTAATGGAGATTGCATTAGATTGGGGGAGACTGGCAGCAGGCACACAGACACACTGTAAGAAAGTAATATCAGTTCTGACTTCAAATAAACCTGGACAAGGGGGTAGTGAGGATTGAGCAGTTGCTACTTTCACATAAGAATTGAGGAGAGCCTCACTGAAGAGATAATACTTGAGTAAAAATTCCAAAGGAGGTGAGAGAACATGCTGTGAGGTGTTTGGGGAGAGTGTCCCAGGCAGAGGCGCACACGCAAGGCTGTGAGGCAGATGAGCCTGACATGTTTGCCAAGCTGGGGAAACCAGTGCACGAAAGTCAGGGCGGGTGGATCTGGCCGTGTTCTGGTCATGAGAAGGTCTAGAAGGCTATGGCAGGGCCTTTGATTCTTTTATGTTTTATTTTGTTTAATAAGTTTTTTTTGTTTTCTGTTTTTATATTTGTTTTGGCCCTGCCAGGTCTTCGTTGCGGCACGCGGGATCTTCCTTGCAGCACATTTAGTTGCAGCATGCGGACTCTTAGTTGCAGCATGCATGTTGGATCTAATTCCCCGACCAGGGATCGAACCCGGGCCCCCTGCATTAGGAATGCAGAGTCTTACCCACTGGACCACCAGGGAAGTCCTGGCAGGGCCTTTGATTCTATTCCATGTTCAATTCAAAGCCTCTGGAAGGTTTTGTTGAAGGAGGAAGTTCCTGTAAATGCCATGTGAGAAGCAGGGGAGCTGTGAATAAAGAGATGGTGTGTCCTGATCAGACCAGACATAGAAGAGGCAGGGCTGCGTGAAGGTTGGTTGTGGAGAGTGGAGGAAAGGAAGCAATCTAGAAGGATTTGGTGGTTTGGGTCACAAGATAAATGGTGGTACCATGAAAGGAGATAGGAAATTGAAGACGCTAACAGACTTGGAGAGAGCAAGGAAAATGGTGGGTTTTGTCGTAGACATGTTGAGTTTGAGGTACCCGTGAATTACAGACATAGAAAGAGAAAGAACTAAAATGAACTCTGTCATGTGTAAACTTATGGTTTTCACGATGGATACATACATGAATAAACAGAGGTGAACGTGTGCTAACATTTGAGAGGGTGTGCAGGTACACTCCCTGGCTCTGTCTTCTATGAGGTCTTGGGACAGTGACACTCCAGCAGCAGTGAGCACGTTTAGCACCCAGATATTAGCTTTTAAATATCTGAAAGAAACTGGGGCTCCTTGGTGAAATGGCCAATTCCAGGTTGGGATGGGAGAAAATATGAGATGCACCTCGAACATTTTGTTATGTCGGAAACAAGGAGCGTTCTCAAAGAATGATGGGGACGTATCAAAAGACACAGGAGCAGCTTGAAAAAAGGCCACCACCAGCCAAATCTGGGACAATTTGAGCATCAAAACAATAGTTATGGATTAGAACCCGTTGTGTGAGAATTCAGGAGTCCACACTGTTATTTTAAAAATGAATGAATTGAAAATTTGACAAGGAGTAGGATATTTACATGGTTTGAAAGTGTCTACCACACAGTGTTTTTTAATTTCAGAAGGAAAAAGTAACTTACAATTGAGAAGCCTGACAGGCATCGCCCCAATTAACTAATGAAACTGAATGTTGTCAGTAATGGGACCTATTGAAATAGCGTGCCAGCTGTTCAGAAGAACACAGCACCACTTCTGTGTTATCCGTACCAATAGTGCATGAGCTGGATCTCATCATGAGAGCGTATCAGAGAAACCCAAGGTGAGAGTTTGTGTACCACAGAATTACTGGCCTGTGACCTTAGAGAATGTCAAGGTCATGAAAGTCAAGCGAGGAGCCTTCTGGATCACAGAGGATTAGAGAGGATGGCAGCTAAATGCGGTTCTGAGTTGCCTTCTGCTGCACAGGGCACTGCAGACACAGTGGGTGAAGCACAAACGGGGTCTGAGAATTAGGTGGAGGGTAGACAGTGTTCATTTCCTCTCTTGGTGGTCATGTAGCAATTATTTACCTAGGAGAAGGTCTTTCTTTAGGATTGACCCTCGTTTAAGAGTGATTGGGGGATAAGTGAGAGAAACAAGATCACAGTGTCCCCAGGGCTGCTGAGTTGATTTGACACATTTTGAGTAAAAACTTTCTTAGCTAAGATCCCGTCTTCCCTTCATTTCTCTTGTTCTAATTTAGAACTTCACTAGGACACCAGTGATTGCGGGGTGGGGGGATGCTTTGCACTGTATTTAAAACTTTTAGTAAATTTGAGATTGTGAGGCCTGTACTTTCTCGAAGGCAACAGGAAAGAGGGTTGTAGGGCACCAGCTGGGAGGAGACTGCTCTGAGCTTTCAGAGTGTTGTGCTAGTCCGCGTGCAAGAGCTGCCACATGGAGATGACTCGGACATAGGAGAGATGCTCTTTGGGATGGGAGTGGGTGGTGGGTGTCCTGGCGCCCCACCGGGTGGAACAAGGAGGCAGTGAGAGGTGGGGAGGAGAGTCAGTCCTGCCACAAGGTAGATTCATACCCGAGGACCTTCCTTCTCTCTAAATAGAGTTGTGTTCTGAAAGTGACTTCTTGTCTTCGCTCTTGAGTACCATAAACTGAATGTGGTTCAGTCTTTGCAATTGAAATTATGTCATTATCAAGTACCCTAAAACAATTGACTAGTGCTCATTGATAGATGTTGTGTTCTTAGGATTGAGAAGAACTTACAAAATCAACACGGACATTTGGAAAAGAAGAAAGCCTTTCACGGGTGCCTTTTGCCGCGGTAGTTTGTGTTTTACTTGGTAGGGTCAGAGCAGGTAGAACATGTACGTCTGCTTCACAAACACAGATGATTTACAAGCTGCTGCATTAGACAGGACTGGTTGCTAGGCCAGTTAGTCAGCTTCTAATGTGAAACCCTGACTCAGAAGCCCATCGTCTAAGAATGAGTAACGCTGTTCCTGCTGTGTCATGAGGCCTGATGCAGATTGGTTGACTCTCAGCCGGCTCCCTCACTGGAACCACAGAACCCTGAGGATATTCCCAACTCTTCTCTCATGGGACTGCACGTTACTCGTGCCACCTGTATGCACAGGAGGGTGGGATCTGTCGCATGCCGTGTAGCCTTAGAGAGTCAGGGCTTCATCCCCCACAGAGACCCCTGGTTGAGAAAGGCTGTGATGACTCTTGGTTTGACCAACATGCCACGTGGCAATCTAGGGAAAGCCATAGGATGTGTGACCTACTACCTCAACGCTACCAAAACACATGCCCCACCTGGTGCCTTCTTCCTTACTCTGTGCTCACTTACAGACCATAGGCTGTTCCGGTTCAGCGGTGGATGACCATGGAAAAGTGGGAATACCACATGACCCTCGTTTGAGAGTGACTGGGGGGTAAATGAGAGAAACAAGACCACAGTCTCCCCAGGGCTGCTCAGTTGATTTGGCACATTTTGAGTAAAAACTTTCTTAGCTAAGATCCCTTCTTCCCTTTATCTTGTTCTAATTTAGAAGTAGGACACTAATACCACTATCCTTTGTAGCCGTGTGAAGATCCCACCTTGTGAGTTACCTGAATAAAGCATTTTAATACTGATTATTGTCCCTAAGAGTAGAAACTTCTTATAACTTCTGTCCCTACAAAGCCTGAATAAATGCCTGTTGGTTAATTCACGTTGGTGTAGCAAGCACATATCGATCATCTGTAATGCACAGCTAAGGGCTGTGATGGCTACACAGGGAGTAAAAAGTATGATCCCATCCTCAAGAAACTTCCAGTCAAAAAGGAGAGAGGAAAGATCTACTCAAGTTTTTATATTATAGAGTAGAATGTGATAAAAACTAAAATAAAGGCAAAAAATAAACCACTTTGCATACAAAGAAAAAAGAAGAGTTGTTTACACTGTGGAATGAGAAAAATTGTGAAAGAAATGGAATCTGAGTTTGACTTTGAAAACTGAGCATCCTTAGACAAGTAGGGTGGCAGGGAACATCAGATTCGTTTAGAGGGAGTGATGGAGCCAAGACTCGGATGGGACCAAGACTGCAGGAGCTTGTCTTAGATTCACGCGTGCAAGAGTCACTGGGGTACCCTGGAAGGGCCGTGACTAGTTGAGTGACCTGACTAACTCTGCCCCTTAAGAAAGATTACTTCAGCAGCAACCTACAGTAGTGGTTAGAGGGAAGAATGAGGTTAGATCAGTTGGAAACAGCTGCCCAGTCCATGTAATAAGCAGAACAAGACAGCAGAGCAGGGATGATGTTAAAAAGATAAATATGGAGCACATGGATGGGCTGCAGCAACTGGATGTGAAAAAAGGAAGTAAAGACGACTCTCAAGTTTTGGAACAGAGTGGCCGAGGGAACATGGGGCCGTGCTACACGGAGAGGGAGCACACAGGAGGAGCCACAGGCTTGGACAGAAGACATGGGGCTTTTAGGAGTCCTCTGCAGGAGGATGGTAAAGTAATAGAACTTGATTGAATGAGATTCTGGCCAGTTACCTTTGCTCAGTATCCATTGGACCTAAATTAATACAGCAGCAGCTTTAGTCTGTATATCCTGGGAAGAATAGATGCATTTATACAACTCTTTGCTAATGACAGACCAAAACTCTGATTAAATCCTCTCCTTTGGTAGGTTCAGACACTATTTCTTTCTTTTTAAGACCTGCACTTCATATACTTCATTATTTTTTTAGGTATCACCAGCATGATGTATATGTTCTTTTAAAATTTATAATACCTTACATTTATGGTCAACTGATTTTTGACCAGGGAGACAGACATTTCAACTGGGAAGGAATGGTAATTCCAACAGACAGCACTGAGACAACTTGGGTATCCACACAAAAGAGTTAAGTTGACCCCTGCCTCACACCAGACACAGGAATTAATGCAAAATAGATCATAGGCCTAAACGTAAGAACTAAAACTATAAAACCCAAAAGAAAACACAGGAATATATCTTCATAACTATATATATTAGGCAGTTGTTTCTTACATATGACACCAAAAGCATATACAACAAAAGAAAACAAATCCATAAATGGGACTTCATCAAAGTAGAAGCTTCTATGCTTCAAAGGACATTGTCAAGAAAGTAACGACAACCCAGAGAACAGGAGAAACTTTTTGCAAATCACATATCTGATAGGGGACTTGTATCTAGAACATATAAAAACTAATACAACTCAATATGAAAAAGATCACCCAAATGAAAAATAGAGGATTTGAATGGACATTTCTCCGAAGAAGACGGCCAAGAATCAGTTGGTGATCAGCATCATTAGCCATCAGGAAAACGCAAATCACAACCACAGTGGCTGCGACCTCACACCCACTGGGAGAGCTGTAATACAAAAGACAGGCAATAATAAGTGTCGACAAGGGTGTGGAGAAGTTGGAGCCCCTCATGATGGCTGGTAAAATGGTGCAGCCACTTTGGAGCACAGCCTGGCAGTTCCTGGAAAAGCAAAACATAGCATTACCATATGATCCCACAATTCTACTCCTAGGTATAAATCCAAGAGAATTGAGAATGTGCATCTGCGTAGCTTTGGCACTGATAATTCGTAGCTGTATTATTCATAAATGCAAAAAAGTGGAAACAACCCCAATGTTCATCTGCTGATGGATGGATAAAATGTGACATGCCCATGCTGTGCAGTATTATTCAGCAACAAACAGGAATGCAGTACTGACACCTGCTACAACCTGGATGCAACTTGAGAATGTTACGCTGAGTGAAAGAAGCCAGTCTCGAAGGCCACAATGCACATGATTCCACGTATGTGAAATATTCAGAACAGGCAAATCTATAGAGGCAGAAGGTAGATGGGTGTGTTGCCAGGTATTTGGGGGAGGGGAGAACAGGGAGGCTGCATAACAGGTTGGGGATTCCTTTTGAGGAAATATTCTGTGCTGGTGGTTGCAGAACATGTGCGTGTAATTAATGCCACTGAATTGTACACTTTAAAATGGTGAAATTGTAAATTTCATGTGTATTTTGCCACAGTATTTTTATTTGGGTGAATTTTGTGGTATATAAAATAAGTCTTAATAAAGCTGTTATAAAAGACACAATAGCTTGATTATTACCAGGGAACTGTGCGGAGGGGAACGGTTCATTCCCGAAGACCGTATACTGCATGGCTCCATTTTTGTAACGTTTCGAAGTGGCCAAATTTTAGAAATGGAGGACAGATTAGCAGTTCCTTGATTCTGGGAATGGAGGGTAGGAAGACGGAGGGAGGTGGGTGATAGAAGGCAGCCTGATGGGTCCTTGTGGTGAAGGTACAGGATCCTCCACAGGTGATAAAACCTCACAGCACCACACATGCTCACACAAGCACCAGTGGGGTGGGCGAGACCTGAACCAGGTGGTGCCCTGCAGCCGTGAGGTGTCTGGCGTGATGTCTTAGTGCTGTCAGCCAGGCATAGTGCACCGCTGGGGGAAAGAGGAGAGTGTGTGAGGTCTCTGTGGTGAATCTCACATCTGCATGTGAATCTACATGTCCCTCCATCGAAATTTCAATTAACAAAAATGTGTAAGAGTAGCTCTGTGTCTCTGAACACTTGTTCTGGAGGCAGACTTGTGTGAATGTATAAAACGTCCTCTTCTGACCTGTCTTGGCCCAGTCAAGTCTTATCTCCAGGAGCAGTGACTACAGTGTGAGCTCAGGATGCCACCATTATGTCTGTATTATTTGTGTCCTCCCTAAAGACCAAGCTCGCAGCAGGGTTTGTTGTTTGGTTAATTTCAGCAATGTAGTATTTTCCAAAAATAAAGAGGAAGTGTAAGTGTAGAAAAGGCCTTTCTCAGGCTTTTTGCCATCCTTTAGTTAAGTTACTTTTAGCAAAGAAAGATTGTTATTTCTTCCTGTTCACTGGTATTGGAAAGTTTCCATGTCACACTTTTATTTTAGCAGAGAGAAAATACAATTTTTTTAATGAATAAAAACCACATTTCTGTGCAGCAGAGATCATCCTGCTAACATCTCATGTTAAAAAGATAAACAGCAGGGTTAGCTGTTTACTTTAGGAGCTTGGTCTGCTTGTTTTTCAGGGAGGACACAGTGTCCTGCTGTATCTGGTTTCCCGTCTGCGTGCGGCTTGGGGCTGGGAAAGGCCCTGCCCCCTCTGCACTCCCTGCTCTTCCTCCTCCTCCCCCTTGGGGTCAAGTCCAAACTCCCCTCCCAGCCTCTCTTCCCCTTTCTCTCTCTCCTGCTTTTTTTCCTCACTTCATCCTCGAATTTCTTCTGTTTCTTCCTTAGTTTGGGGCTTAGTAAGGGATTATAACGTGGAGAGAAAGATCTTTGTTGATCTTCAGAGGCTGTTTCGGTTGACACTGACCTAGAATAAAACAGCCAGGCCTGACTCTGATTCCGGGAATTCTTGGTGGACTGCTCAGAACTGCTTCCATGACTCGTGTAAACATCCCACATGTCACTTCATCTGCTTCTCTCTTGGAACACAAGCATTCACAGACACACGCACACATGTGCACGCACACACACATGTTCGCTGCTGCTCTCTTGCTTTTCTTAACTATATATCTATGATATTTAGCCAGTGAATGAAAAGAAGGAAAAATAGTTTTGAAAAGTTGGGAAGGGATATTTAAAGCTTTAAAGAAGAATTAAATTACAGTCTTGCTAAAACCCCCTCTGTGAATCAAGTTTTGTTTTCCTTATTCCTTGTGCTTTGTTTTCTTGCTTTCACAGATTAACAATACATGCATTTTTAGAATTTTTAAAATATTCTTTGATTAGCATGATGAGGCGTTCAGCTGGTAAGAGAAAGAAAGAACCTGTCTTAAAGACAAACATTAACTCCACAATGGACTTTACACTTCCATCGTGATGTGGCCGAATGGAACCATGCACCTCTTATCTGTATTATTTTATGTTGCTGGGCATGTGCTGTGGAGTGTGGTTTCATTTGGCATCCGTTTTAAGTCATTTCTTCCAGCCTCACCCTCAAGGCTCAGAAATGCACGTAGTCGAGGCACTGCAGCCAAGGGCTCTGGGCCTGGATGAGTGGAGGACACCAGGTGTGTTTGTGATCCTCCACTGCTTTACCCAGAGGGGAGCTTTACTTACCACACACCTGGGGAGCTGGGCAGTGAGGACAGTGCCACAAGGCCGATCCCTAGCTGGTGTTAGGAGTAGTGACGCCACTCCAGTGGCAGTGGGCCCTCTGCTGCTTCAGGCACCTTCCTCTGAGCCCCTTCACACAGGTCAGCCCTTTCACAAAGGCGCACACGCCTCCTGTGGGCTCAGGAGAGCTGACACGTGGTGTGACGGGAGAAAACCACCTTCTTATCTATTACCTGTATCCGTAACAAAGTGGATTTGCCTGGTGGGTGAAGGGAACCACGATTGAGAGTGCAGATTAGGTGCAGGCTCTCCTCTGGGTGCCAAGCAGATAAAACTGCCTGACTTGGAAGGGTTCTAGAGCTGCGGCCGCCAGCAGCCAGCCGTGTCCCCCAGAAGCAGACCTCATGCAGTCCCTCCCAGGCCACCACTGCCACCCAGCACCATGTGCTAAAACCATGCAGGTGGTGGAGGGGTTTTATCTGGTGAAGGTCAGTGTTCTAGACATGGGTGCCACATTGATCTGAAGTAAGTGGCATTCCCTTCCAAACCGTTACTGCAAGAGTTTTGAAGGGCGGACTCTGTCTCATGGAGCGAAAGTGGTTCTGAAGCGCTTACTCTAACCACGAACATCCCCCTTCCTCCCTGGAGACATGTTCTCTGTGCTGGTCTAGCAATTATCTAAGTTGACCACTTCTGAAAACAGCAGCGTCTCTCTCACGCAAGGTGTGGGATTCCCAGCACCAGTGCTCAGCGTGTCTGGAAAGTCACCTGCAGCCAGAGCCCGAGGCTGCCTGTCGTGGGGGAGGGGGCGGGGGTTACTGGGTGTCCTCAGTGTCCTGGCCTGAGACCGAACGAACACTCCCAGCGCCACCGAGGCTCCATCTTGTGAGTGCTAACCCCTCACATGACCTTAAAATGTCAGGTCTCCTTGCCTCCATGTGGCTAGACTGAAGCTCATCCAGGACTTCAGGGCTTCTCAGGGACAGTGCTTGTGTCAGCGGGGCGTCCTCCTGGGCTCGGCCATGTTCCTACCTCAGGGCAGGGCCCGCGTGCCTCCCATGTGGAGCTACAACCATCTCCCCTGACTCAGCCGAGAGAACTGATGCAGCATCCAGAGACAGCCCCAGTCTAGAGAGAGGACTGCCAGCCAGGAGCTGGCTGGTGGTGGAGCAAGGCCGGGCCCAGCCCTCCACACCCGCTCCATCCGTACCCTGCGGCGGGCCCCGTCCTCCACCGAGTCCGATGTCAGTTGGCTCTGTCCTGGTCCTCCCAGCTACTCTGCTCTGAAGTGAGACCCATGTCTGGGCTGCCTGTCCCCAAGGCTGCACTTCATTCTCCACTCCATTCACCTCTCTAGAAACCTCAGGCCAGTGTAGACCCTTGCTGTCTTTCATCCGTCTCCCAAGACGGTGTGCTTCAGTCTCTGACCTGAAATGTTGCCCTCACGCAGGCTCACATGCTGACCGAGGCCAAGAGGATGCACTTGTGTGAGGGCTGGGGGTCAGGGCAGGGGTCATGGCCCAGCCCCTCCACCCACGCACAGGGTGCCGCCTGGCACAGGCCCCTTGCCACCTGCCCCACACCTACCACCAGAGGCGTCCCGCCAGGGTGATGCCTCTGTCTCCTCCCTATCCCCGTTTCTGCCCCTTTACAAGTGCCTCTCAAGTTTTTAATTTTTCATAAATATAACTTTGATTTTATTTATTTTATTTTATTTATTTTATTTTTTAATTTATTTTATTTATTTATTGGCTGCATTGGGTCTTCGTTGCTGCACACGGGCTTTCTCTAGTTGCTGCGAGCAGGGGCTACTCTTCATTGTGGTGCATGGGCTCCTCATTGTAGTGGCTTCTCTTGTTGTGGAGCACAGGCCTTAGGCGCGTGGGCTTCAGTAGTTGTGGCACATGGGCACAATAGTTGTGGCTCACGGGCTCTAGAGCACAAGCTCAATAGTTGTGGCTCACGGGCTTAGTTGCTCCATGGCATGTGGAATCTTCCCAGAGCGGGACTCGAACCCGTGTCCCCTGCATCGGCAGGTGGATTCTTTACCACTGCGGCACCTAGGAAGTCCTAACTTTGATTTTAAATTAAGAGTAATGCATGGAAATACCCAAAGAGTAAATATTCTTTCCCCTTATTACCATCTTCTTTTTTCTTTCTTTCATATTATTTTCCATCCTTCTTTCAACTTCTGAAACATGGAAAAACTCGTTGCTGTCCCAGGTTCTGGGTTTGCTGTGCTCTCTACTCTCTCTCTGCTCTGTGTTTGTTGTGCTTCTCTCAGCCCTGTGCAGGATTGGCTTCTCTTTCTGCAGGACTCACCTTAAAAATCATCTCTTGTAGGGACTTCCTAGGTGGCGCAGTGGTTAAGAATCCACCTGCCAATGCAGGGGACACAGGTTCGATCCCTGGCCCAGGAAGATACCACATGCCGCAGAGCAACTAAGCCCGTGTGCCACAACTATTGAGCCTGTGCTCTAGAGCCCGTGAGCCACAACTGTTGAGCCCACGTGCCGCAACTACTGAAGCCCATGTGCCTAGAGCCCGTGCTCCGCAACAAGAGAAGCCACAGCAGTGAGGAGCCCGCGCACCACAGTGAAGAGTAGCCCCCACTCACTGCAACTAGAGAAAGCCTGTGTGCAGCAACGAAGATCCAACACAGCCAATAAATAAATAAATAAATTTATTAAAAAAAAAAAAATCATCTCTTGTAAGGAGCCTTCCCTGACCACCTGCCAGGCCCTTCCACCCACCCCAGTGCTTTCTCGCAGGCTCTGTTATTTCCCTCCTGTAATCCCACAGCCTGTAATTGTGTGTTTACCTGTGCCAGGCCTTTCCCTAGGGAGGTGCAGAGGGCATCTGCACAGGCCTGGGCCCGTGGCAGTCGTGCTGTGTTTAGCATGTAAATAGACACCCTAAAGGCCGGGGCACTGTTCTGGGGCACGTCGACAACCCCGTGTGTGCCCTTGTTGTTGGGAATCTTGTGACGCTGATTTTGTGGCTGTGCAGCCCTCCAGGCCTCACTGCATCAAGCGCTTCTGTGTCTGACCCAGTAATTTTGTACTTGGCTCATTTCTTGTGTTCAAGTAAGTCAAGATGTCTTTTAAGAAGAAAAGAACAACTCACACTTAAGTCTACAAACTCAGAGTTTCCAAATACTCTCAAAACTTATTATATTTTCTTGCACGGCACATGCTAACTATGCAGTGGATTCTCTCCTTTGCACACAAACATTTTAACTGGAGAAAAGTATAAAAAACAATCATGTGAAGCCTCTGGAAATTGTCCGAAGGGCATACAGCAAATAAGGAAACATTCCATCCATGGACTCAAGAAAATCTAATAAATCTCAGTAAGAACAGGGATCCTGTGGCCCTTGAGCCCTGACCCACCTGCCACCTCCCCACCCCCACCCCACCAGCCACTACTCCTCTGAGGTCTACTCCAGGGAGTACAGTCAAGAATATAGCCCCGTCCCCTCAGCTCCCAGTCCAGGGCAGTTTCACTCTAGGAGGGTCATCCACTAGCATCCCATATCTCTAGGTCCCTGTTGCAGAAGCTCTGCCCCAAGTGTGGTGGGCCAGGAATACTGGCCCAGTTGTCCTGCCCCAGCTTACCACAGGGTGGACGCACCACGCGGAGAGGCTGGCCCAGGAGACCAGCACCCCCCCCCACCCCAGCACCCACTCTAGAGCAGAGGCGCTGTCCAGGCAAAGGGGGCACTGCCCAAAGGGAGACACATTATGGAGAAGAAGACAAGGTCTGTAGGGCTTCATGAGATGGTAGGAGAATTCTATCCATGCCCAGGAGTGTTGTTGAAAATAATGGGAATCTTTGTGGAGAGCAGATCAGAGAGTACTTGTAATTTCCTGACTCTTTATCAACAAGCAAATGACCAAGAAATAAGCAGTTTAACAGAGAGAATCAGGGAAAGGAGACAGCCAAGAGCCCTCCTGGAATCACAGTCAATCTTGAGAGACAGGAAGGGTGTGCTCTCAGGAGCAATCAGAGCCCCTATGGGAAGATGTGGGGTGCAAACCTCACTGCCCTACAAGCCTCAGCACCACCTCCAACCACGGTGCATGTACAGTCGGCAGCTTTGACCCAGGGGCAACTTCGGGAAGCCAGACTTTAAAATAAAATCACACACAGGTCTGGCTGTCTGGCCTGCCCAAGGCCACACCCTTACAGGTGTGATCAGGGAGGGGACATGTGAGCTCTGGCCAAAGGAGAGGGATGAGGGCAAATACTTGCACTCCTTGAACTATGAGATCAACCTCCGAGACACACATGTCCCGTGGCAAGAGTAAGTCTGACTGGCTAAGGGGGCTTGAGCACAACCTTTCACTCATAAAAGGCTTCACTGACCTAGGGACAGCCCCTAGGCAGCCATGTGAAAAGATAAAAACAAGAAGATAATATGAGTAGGACCATCAGAGACTGCAGCCTGCGGGGAAAAGCTTTTCAGACAGGTCACTGAACAAGTGAATAAACGACATCGCTAACCCTGAGGGAGGGGAGTCAGGATCCAGAGTTGCCTCAGCTTACTATCCAAGATACCCAGTTGTCAGCCCAAAACTGCAAGGTGTGCAAAGACTCAGGAACCATGACCCATACACAGGGGAAAAAGCAGGTGATAGAAACTGCTTTTGAAGGGCCCAGATGTTGAACTTCGCAGACAGAAATTTCAAAACAGCTGTTCTAAATATATCCGAAGAGTAGAGGAGAGCCATGTCTCCGCATTACAGTGTGTAGATGACAGTGTCTGATCAAAAGGAGGATATCAGTGAAAAGACACAAACTGGAAAGAACCAAATGGAAATTCTGAAGTTGTAAAGAACAATAACTGATATCAAAAATTGACTAGATAGGCTCAACAGTACACTTGAGCTGGCAGGGGAAAGAATCCATGAACTCGAATCTAGAATAATGGAGCTTGCATGGCCTGAAGAAAAGGAAGAAAGAAGAAAGAAAAGTGCTCACTCTGACAGCACTTACACCAAAATTGGAGCATACAAAGTAGCATAACCCCTGTGCATGTGACACGCAGACTTTGGGAAGCATTGCATATCTGTAAGCCCTTTATCAAACTTAAAGCTCTTCCCCAGGAAAAGAGTTTTGTAATTTCAATAGGATGTCAAAACTTAATCTCAAATTGAAGACTGCAGAGTATTTTAGAGATTAAAAAATACTTGTGAAGACTTTTTAATAACTCAGTCTTTATGAAGAATTAAAACATAACCATGATAATCTCTGCACAGTTATGGAAATCTCACAAATGACAAATATTCTAAGGGGGGGAAAGAATGAAGAAAAGGAAACAGAACCTCAGAAATGTGCAACACCATTAAATGCATCAACACACATGTAATGGGAGTACCAGAAGGGCAGGGGAGTGGGGGAGGGTACAGAAAAAATATTTGGAGAAATAATGGCTGAAAATGGCTCAGATTGGACTGGAAAACTTTAATCTACACATCCAAGAAGCTCTGTGAACTTCTAGTAGGATAAACCTAAAGAGAGACATACCCAAATACATCGTAGTCAAAAGGCTGAAAACCAAAGGTAAAGTCTTGAAACCAGCAAGTGACAAGTGACTGCTTGTGTAACAAGAGACTTCTCGTTAGAAACAGTGGAAGGCCAGAAGGCAGTGGGACAATATTCGGAATTCTGGAAGAAACAAATAGCTTACAACATACTTTCTTTTTGACTTTTAACCCTGAGGTTAAGTCAGGAGGATTGAATATTAATTGTTCCACTTTAGGCAGCTCAGCTCCTCATTTTTGTAAAAAGCAAGGACCACTGTTGCTCATCTTCATTTTGAAATATATTAGCTTTTCACGTGTTTGATCCAGACCTGATTATAAGCCACAGAACCCTACTTTTTGTGGAAAATTTTCTTCTTCCAGTCAACCATGAGAAATGAGTTTGTACTATATAAATGTCTTATAGCCACAGCGTATTAAATAATGTCACACGTGTAGAAACGTTAAGACTAGTATCTTTAAGCTAGATAGGACATCCTTCTGGGTACCATCTGCTAAATATCGCTCCTGAACAGACTAAAACCATATGTGCATCAGGTGAACAGTCAGGGATATTTCCTAATATTCCGGGATGTAAAATATCATATTGCAGCCAGGACATGGAAGCAACCTAAATGCCCATCAACAAATGAATGGATACAGAAGATGTGGCATATATATACAATGGAATATTACTCAGCTATAAAAAGGGATGAGATGGAGCTATATGTAATGAGGTGGATAGAACTACAATCTGTCATACAGAGTGAAGTAAGTCAGAAAGAGAAAGACAAATATTGTATGCTAACTCACATATACGGAATCTAAAAATGGTACTGATGAACTCAGTGACAAGAACAGGGAAGCAGATACAGGGAATGGACTGGAGAACTCGAGGTATGGGAGGGGGCGGGGGGTGAAGGGGAAACTGAGAAGAAGCGGGAGAGTAGTACAGACATATATATACTACCAACTGTAAAATAGTCAGTGGGAAGTTGTTGTATAACAAAGGGAGTCCAACTCGAGGATGGAAGATGCCTTAGAGGACTGGGGCAGGGAGGGTGGGGGGGAATCGAGGGGGGGGCGTCAAGGAAGGGAGGGAATATGGGGATATGTGTATAAAAACAGTTGATTGAACCTGGTGTACCCCCAAAAAAAAATAAAATAAAATAATAATAAAAAAAAAATATCATATTGCAAGGAGAGTTGAACACAGTGATAATTATAAGTGACTTTGATATATTTGTTTCTCCATAGATCTGATAAAATAAATTTTAGCAAAATTATTGCTAGCAACATTTTGGTGATGATTTTCAAGGAATAGCTATTAATATCTTTGAATGTTAGTGTTTGATAAAACATGATTTGAAATGTTTTAAATAGAAGGTTACCTCTTGTTCACTTATGCTTTCACTTTTTATTTGCTGCTCTTTGAAAGGTTGATTAACCGATTGTTAAGTATTTACAGTTTTTTTGGTTCCTCTGATTCTTATGCCTTTATTTTTATTTTATTTTATTTTTTATAAATTTATTTTATTTTTATTTTTTGGCTGTGATGGGTCTTCATTGCTGCACGCGGGCTTTTTATAGTTGCAGTGAGTGGGGTCTACTCTTTGTTGCGGTGAGCAGGCTTCTCATTGCAGCGGCTTCTCTTGTTGTGGAGCACGGCCTCTAGGTGCTCGAGCTTCTGTGGTTGTGGTGCGTGGGCTCAGTAGTTGTGGCTCTCGGGCTCTAGAGCACAGGTTTAGTAGTTGTCGCACATGGGCTTAGTTGCTCTGCAGCGTGTGGGATCTTCCCAGACCAGGGCTGGAACCCATGTCCCCTGTATTGGCAGACAGATTCTTAACCACTGCACCACCAGGGAAGTCCTGCTTATGCCTTTAGACTGTGCTGTCCAATAGGGTAGCCACTGGCCACGTGTGATTATTTACATTGAATTCAATTCCGCACCCACTTTAGCCACATTCGAAGTACTCTGTAGCCCTTGTGGCTGCCACAGGAGGTGCAGGGCCGTCCATCAGCACAGAGTTCTCTGAGCCCATATGCTGCTGTGGCCTGACGGTCTCTTCTTTGTTGCTAACGACCACCATGTGTACATAAGGTTCACCGCTCTTGAAATATAATGGAGGTTCAGCTCCATTTCTGGCTAATTTCTTAGCCGGGCAATCCCCCACTTTTGTACATTTAAAAAGAGGTTTATGTTAAATATGTATATGTATTCATTTTATCTTATTGTTAGGGTTTTCTTATGTAACGTTGTATGGTCTTGGGCAAGACACTAAAACTTCGTGATCTCCAGTCCTCTCTATGCTGAGTGAGGGTGAGATCAGCCGGGCTCTCAGAGGCAGCTGAGGATAAGACGCCAGTAGGACAGGGCTTGGCACCGACCAACTGCCGTCAGGACAATACACTTCTGACCCACACACACTGTACACAATTAATGTTTATTATCTTAAGCTTCTAATTTGTGGAATGACTTGTTATGCAGCAAGAGATAACTAGTGCAATAACCAGTCAGTAAAGCAGACAAAGAAGTTAGTGAAGGTACAGAAGACTCAAAAAATACACGTAACTTGACTTACAGATCACATACAAAACGCTGTTTAACAACTAGAGCGTGTGCTTTCTTCTCAATTGAAACTGTCATAAAAATGGATTATGTGCTAGCCCATAAAGCAAGTCTCTACACATGTACGAGAAGCATTATCAGAGAGCATATTCTCTCACCTTAGTGCAATTAGAGTTAATAACAAAAATGTGTGCATTTTAAATCCTTATAGAAAAAAATCTTAAATACTTCCAAATAATTCCTGGATCAAAGAAGAAATAAAAATGGAAATTTAAAAATACCTTGAACTGATGATGAATAATAATAAAAATACTAAATATCAGAATTTTTGTGATGCCATTAATTCAATATTTAGAAGAAATTTTATAGTCTAAGATCATTTTAGAAAGAAGGGAGGCTCAAAATTAATGAGCTAAGCCTCTAACATAAAAAATAATTTAAAAATAATAGAATAAATACAAAGAAAGTAGAAGAGAGGAGATTATAAAATGAGTAGAAATTAATGAAATAAACAAACAGTGAGTAAACACAGCCAAGAGTTGGTTCTTTGAAGTGATTTATAATAATTCAGTGAAAAGAAAAGATACAAACAAGCAATACTAAAAAGGGAAAATAAGAGCATCGACTCCATCAGGGATTAGAGGCATGGTAAGATTATTGTCCCAACTTTATGCTAATACATTTGAAAATGTGAACAAAATGGACAAATCCCTAGAAAAATATAACTTACCAAAATGCCTCAAGAAAAAAATTAGAAAGCCCAAATAGTCCAATTATTATTCAAGAAATTGAGTTGAGAGTTAAAATCTTCCCAGGTAAAGAAAGCACAGTAGCCAAGTCATTTTATTACTAAATCCTTTCAAACTGTCAAAAAACACATGATTCAAATGTTACACAAATTTTTCAAATAAAAAAGGAATCCCTCTCAACTCATTATATGAAGCTGATATAAATAATCTTGATGCCAAATCTGAGAAATAAAATTAAAGGGCTGTATCACTCATGGGTATAGTTAACAAAAATCTTAAAACATAGCAGATAGAATCTTGCCTCTTTCTCAAGAGTAAAACATTGTTTTAACACTTGGAAAACTGTAAATGTCATTTACCACATTAGCAAAGAAAATGAAAACATACAATCTTTTTAATACAGAAAATGCATTTTATAAGCTGTAAGACCCATTCATGATTTTAAAAATTTCTCTGCAAACTAGAAATCTTTACCCTGAGGAAGGATATCTGTCACCAAAAAAAGCCTATAAAAAACATCATTCTTAATTGTAAAACATTGAAGATATTTTCTTTAAAACCAAGAGCAAGGTGAGGCTGCCCAGTATCTCCAGTGTCGTGCTGAAGGCTCTAAACTGCAGTCAGAAAAGATAATAAATAGCACGAGGACTGGGAGGCAGAAGCAAAGCTTTCATTATGTACATATTGAAACAATTACATAAACCTCATTAAAAGTATTACAAACAATAAACTCTATTAAGATTGATGGACTACAGAAGTTGAGTACACAGATATCAATTGTATTTCCCATGCATCAGCCACACACAGCCACAAGGAAAAACACCATCTAAAACAGCAAACAAAATCATAAGCAGTCTAGGCATAGACTTGACGAAGGATGTGCAAGAGCTGTATAGAGAGAATGGTGTTCTAAAAACTGGCCCAAGTGCCCCCCAAAGGTAGGACTGACTCCTTGTGCCCGCCCGAGATCACTTCCTGCAAGTACAAGTCTAAGAAGTGCGTGTTTCAGCTGAATATCATTTACCCTGATTCACCCATTTAGGAAGAAGACTACAGTGGATTTCTAGTGAAAGAGAAGGAAATTCTGCTCTCTGTACTGAATCAAAAACTGTCTCCTAAAAGAACACATGTGGATCCTTTTTTGTAGAGTCTGCCTTCTCGTGCAAGATGCCCTTGGACTCTTCAGTGAGGTGCACTTGGAGGGCACTGTCCTGAAGGACAGGGAGTTGGAGGGCAAGTCCTGCAGGCTGGCGGGAATGAAGATTCTGCAGAAGGTCACCCGAGGAAGGTGAGGACACCGCAGTAGCATCCAGTTTGCTACAGTAACATCTGTAATTTTATTTTTAAAGACAATACACTGGGACCCTAGAGTTTGCCTCTAAAACAAGGCCAGGAGTTGGGTGGAGCCCATAAAGTACTTCTGGGAGGAAAATTATAATTGACAACAAAAATAATTAGGCAGGTTTAGTGATTCACAGTTTTATTAAAATTAGGATTAAAATGTTATATGTGTTTTAATTATAAAGTGTGCTCTTTATCGTTCCTTACCTATACTAATAAGGCAGCTTTGCATGAATCAGTTTATATAAGGAAAATATAACCTAGTGAAAAGGCATTTTATAAGCTTTAAGCAAAACTCTCAATTTGTCACGTTTTTTGCTTTCCATAGAAAGAAAGCTTGTTTTCTGCCAAGTTTCGAGGCACCTCATCCTAGATGTTGTTTTGGGTGGGGATGGTACATAGATCTAGCCCCAGTGTGGGTTGTTACATTCCAGTAATTATCTTAATCTATGAATTAAGGAAAAGAAGAAACATTTTTAATGGAGCTCTCCAGTCATATAGAGAATTAGTGTAAACCGTGAATTTGGGTTTTTCTCATCCGTAGCCTCTTTCCTCAAATAGTGTGTCATTTTAGCTGCCTTGATGTTAATGTTTTAATTATAGTAATATCTGAGCTTATAACAGTATCTGAGGGAGGAAGAACCCCATTATACATATATGCTGTTCCAATTTGGAAGCAGATTTGTAGCCTGCTCCAGTGGTCTGCATGACGACCTTTCCAGCCTTGGTCTTTCTAAACTGTGAGCACTGCCAAGCATTTCTCCTGACTGACCCTCTGTCTGCAGTCTGCTTCCCCGGCCTCAGCTCTGTGCCTTGTCTGTCTTGCACGTGGCACCGTGCAGCTGAGTGGTGGCTCCACCCAGGACCCTGTTTTCCTGGAGGATGGATCCCCTGTGAGCCCCGTGTTAAGTCATGTGCACTTGTATTGTAATGCTTCCTTTTGCTCACAGAAGGGTGGCTATATTATAGTGGGATTGCCTTATAGATTAGGGAGGGAGCTGCCCAGATATTTGGAAATCTTAATGGGGTCACATGAACCTTATCCTTATGAAGGCTGAACCCCATTTAGTCTTCAGTTTCAGAATCACAAGCATCTGGAAAGACTGTATGTAGTTGTGCTAAGTGAGGTGCTGCCCTGACATTGGCATTAACTCCACTAGGACCATGTAGACCACGCTGATGTGCACTCTGCACCAGCCTCCCACCTGAGCACGCCAGGGTATAGGGGGCTCCCTGTCACAGGTGCCTCAGTGAGCTCCTCCAGCTGGCAGGTGTCCTGGTGTCCTGCAGGTCAGAGGAGGCCACTCCTGGGGACGCACTTCCTGCTGGCGACTGTGGGACCCAACTCCAGGGAAATACTCCTGGGGACTGACAGAGCCAGGACTGAGGCCCAGGGCCCTTGCTCTATAATGATGCTATACAGCCATATGTGTACCTAATACTTAAATCAGGTTTTTGTGGGTTATACTGCAAGCCTTACTACTGTCTACAACACTGCCCTAGGAAATGTTTTTTCCATGGGAAATACACTGAGTATTCTAAATAATTCATTTAACAGACAAACTTTTTGAACTCATTCATTTTTTAAGTTGGACTAAAATTTGCCTAAATATTTGATTCTTTTTTAGGTTGGAATTAATTTCTTTATCCTACGTATTTAACTTTATTTTGGCATGCAACCATCCACATAAATATTTAGATTATCTTTTTGTTCTTTTGGAAGCTGTATTTTCTCAAAACAAATTATTAAATAGTTTCGGAATGCTGAATGTTATAATTACAAATCAGTGACATCATCCACTCTCAGTCATCCATCCATGGCCCGGTAAACACAAACTGTCTCTTTTTTCTTTCCCCCAAACTGTTGTGTTTCATAGTAACTCTCATAAACCTTAACAAAATACACTTAGTTCCCAGAATTCAAGCTAAAATGATTAATTATAATTATATAATTCCAGTATCTAATATAGAAAATTACTTTTTTGCCAGTTGCGAGATAGTTTTATGTTTGGGCTACGTCATGAAATCTTTTAAATCTTAGCTCTCAAGTTTCATCTGGTCCGCAGTCATAGTGACGGAAAATCACTGCTCCCTGCGATGCTTTGGGTGGACTCACGGCCTTGGGGCTGGGCCCCTGGGCAGGGCGCCCCACCCTGTTCACCTGCCTCCTCGGGAACAGTTGCAGAAAAACAGCTGTCATGTCGTCTGCATTTCGCTGACCCCTTTTTGGAGTGTGTGTGCGTACTGACTTGTTAAAGTGAGAAGAGTCAGGAAGATAGTCTGGATGTAAAGGAAAAGACCATTTTAAAACAACACTGCCGAGGCATGTGCCTCCCCTTGGCTCTCCTCCCCTCCTGTAGGACTCCAGGATGCTTGTCCAGGGACTGAGGCGTGTCCCTGAGCTTTGTCCTCCCAGGTGGCCTCCGCAACAGTTTAGAGGTCACACAGGCTGAAAACTCACTTTACTTTGGTGTCATACGTCTGTGTATGAGCTTTATCTTTTTATTGCTGATTATTATGTGCTCTTATTTTTATGAGATAGGGCAATACAGAGGGAAAAAATTTTCTGAAATATGTTAACCCTATAAGTATGGAAAATATAGTTAGCAAATCTTTTGTGGAGGAGAGGAACCTCTTTCAGTTCAAAATCCTGGTAATACTTATGTCCCAACTTGTTAAAGAAAAAGTCACTAGTTTGTCTAAAATACATTATTAATTTATGTTACTATTTTATTTAGATCTCTCAAATGGCCCTTTAAGAGTAACGTAATGGAGAAGACTATTGCAGAGTATTTAGACAGCACTCATTGTATACAGATGGGTCTACCTGAGTTCTGAGAATGACAGAGAAACAACTAACATGATCTTTGACCTTGAATTGCCTCCCTTTGAAGTGAAGACTAGACCTGCCCAAGGATTGGGTGGTTGTTGCTTTAAGTGATGGGATCTTAGGTGGCTAGGCTCAGAAGGTTTCCTGAAAGCAGTGAGTGAGAAGAATGTTTAAACATCTTGGTCTTGCAGAAAGAAAATTTCTCCTCAAATTTGTAGGATCTGTGAAGACATAAAAGCAGGATTAGGATAGGAGAAACTGTGAGTCACTCATTTATTCTTTAAATATTTAGTATCTCTTTGTGCTATGCCCCTGGCTGGTTGCCACTGTACTAGATTTTGGGGATTTATCCTAAACCAGAATATATTGAAATAAAAAGTAAACTAGATAAAGCCTTAAATCCTAGTATTAGGGATTCTGCATTGATCCAAGAGAAAATTAGGTCCCCTAGGAGTTTTTGAGAGAAGAAAAGAAGAGGTAATAAAAATGAAAATGGAGTTAAGATTATTCTACTCTTGTACTTTTAGTAGATTTGAAATAGAGGGAGAGATTGGGGCAGGGGTGCAGATTTGGAAACTTCTGCAGTAGTTTAGGGCAGCAGAAGGAAGAACCTGGTACCACTGATTTTTAACTTCCAGTAGCTATGGGGTGGGGGGTGGGGAGGCAGCTCTCTTGGGAGCTGAGGCGATGCCAGGAGTATAAAGTAGCCCCCTTCCTCCCAGAGCTCATGGACCAGCAGGAGAGCCAGGAGGAGGTCCCGAGGGATACCACCCAGGGGTGCCGGGTGCAGAGCAGCCCTGCCCTGGCTCAGAGGGCGGGTTCAGATTTGGGAGCCCTGGAGAGAACAGGACACGCCCCCTGGTCTTGCCTTCCACTCATCCCCTGGCAGGGGCCGTCTGGGCAGCTTTGAGGATACAGTGAGGGGTTGAACATGTTTTAGGGGGTAGGTGTATTTCAGAGAATGGTCCGATTAATAGTTATTGTTTAAATGCCAACTTTTGTTTTAAAAGTAACAGTATAAGTATCTATGAACTTTAAATTAGAAGCCAGACTTAGCATGCTCACAAACTAACCCCATGGTCAGGATACAGAAGGCCCTTGAAGCCCCCATGCCACTCCCCAGCCCGCTGCCCTTAGGGCTGTTAGTCTGGTCCCTGGGCCCAGAGCACCCTCCCATTCTCCTGGGTACTTAAGCCCCTCCTGCTCTCACGTCTGGTCTCCTGAGACCTAAGACGCCTTTGTCTCCTACAGTAGCTACTTCTGGTCCAGTGCTCAGGGCTGTGTGGGATTCTCACCACCTGTGTCCCACCAGAGGGGGTATATTCTAATGCGAATTTGAGTGACATCTTAGGAATAATAGGCAAACATCAACACTTGTCTGAGGAGCCCTGGGATGGCTCCCCCAGCTGGCATGTGCCATGTCCTGGCTGCCTGGGTCTGAGTCCCAGTGGCTTCTTGACGTAAAGACCTGGTCTTGTCCCTCTCACGCCCCTTTGCATGGTGTAGACCATTGTGGATTAGCATGCTCGTGGCCAGTGTTTCCGGCTGGGCTGCCCACCTTCAGCTCTGTTCCTCGCTCACCAGCGTGTTTCCTGTACGTGGCTCAATTCCTGACACATGGGACGCTCATAGTAAGTATGTGTGGAATGGACATCAGTTGTTTGCTTGGGTTCATCTTAGATTTTCCTCAACAAGATTTGATGTGTACACTTCTACTTTCGTAGCAGTAATTATTGGTGCTAAGTTTTAGTGGGAAGAATGGAGATTGAATTGGTCCCAAGACCAGTGTCCGGTGCAGGTGAGGACCACACCCTCTGTGCACCTTGACTCAGATCCTGGGTCCCCTCACTAAGTCCAGGGGGACATGTCTGAGGTTGTTGTGAAAGCACTTTATCAAGGATGAGATCCCATCTTATGGAGGGTGACTGGCCAGAGGTCAGGCCCTGCTGTGACTCTGGGTACCAGAGCGTCGGTCCCCTGGGAGACCCTGTGTGACCCGAGTGCAGCAGAGGGGGTTTTCAGGAATCGTCCAGCACTAGTCAACGGGTCTGGGTTGGGGTCATTGCTGAGGAACCGCCTCGGATGCTCCTTTAACAGGAAGTCAGCAGTGGTGAGAGTTCTCCTGGGAAGAAACTTCAGTGGCAACTTCCTTCCTTTGATTTCCCCTCTGCAAAAAGGTTGCCTCTTAAAGAGACATGCTTTCCTTGGGGTTTGAGGTCCAGAATCTCTCTGCTCGTTGCTGTGGTTGGAAGTCTTCCTTTAAGGAATATACGTAAGATTTCTTTCATCATTTTGAAAAGTAAAATTGTTTGTAGTAGGTTCACCACCCAAGTTAATGGCAGGGGAGTAAAATGTCACTGAAAGAGAATGTACTAGATCCTGAAACCAAGGATGCTCAAAGAACTGGCCGAATGGAACAAAGCCGTGACCGGTATAAAACATAATGCTGAGTGAAAGAAGCCCACACAAAAGGCCACATGTTGTAGGATCCCGTTTATGTGAAACAAACAGAATAGACAAACCCATGGTGACAGAACACAAGTTGGTGGTCACCAGGAGGAGGCGAGCAGGGAGTGACCGCTGCTGGGCACAGGGTCTGGTGGGGAGATGACTACATTCTGGGACTAGACAACGTTGTGGATGTGCTAAATGCTGCTGAACTGTGCATTTTTAAATGGTTAGTTTTACGTTGTGTGAATTTCATCTCAGTCTTTTAAAGGGGGGGGAATGAACTGATTGCCTAAAAAGTGTTTACACTGAGTTATGAAAATAGCCACAGATGTTTCATAAGTCCAGCTGGAGAAGAGTAGCTTCTAAATGGAACATCTGGGCATAATTTCACATATCTCAAAAAGACCCAGCTAGGGAATAGGGGCTCAGAAAAGAAATGCCAGTTATTTAACATTAACTGTAAAGGTTATTTTGGGGAAATATAGGACAGATTTGTTTAGCAAGATGGGTACCCCTCTAAATCAGTCATTACCTTTATTGTTCAATGAACAATCCTTAAGCAGAGAAAACTATTGTACATCTATCTACCTAATCAGTGGTAGAGACATTGACAAAGGGGAAACCCAGCAGACACAGAAAGGCTCAGCACACCCACCAGGCTGATCACAGGAAGAGGAGGAGAGAGAACCACAAACCACCTGAAACAGTTGTTTGAACTGTGTAGGCCAAGCAATAACCATTGTCAAGATTACTGCCCTAATAGTGTTTCCAAAAACTATCCAATAAAAATAAATTCCCCCTGTCGTCAGTTAGATAAAGAAGTTGTGCTCTGACTGGTCCTTTGCATGCCTCTCTCCATCAGTCATTCGTTAACATGGCACCTGAGTGTGGATGCAGCAATGAAGTCACAGTCCAGTCTGCAGAGAGCTGACCTTCCAGCAGGGAAGCACTGCCAGTCTGAGAAGATTTTTGCTGGGGTGGGTGGGACTTTGACGAGAACGCCTTCAGGGTGTGACTTGTAGGTTCATCCAGTTGCTAGACAGACACCCATGGAAGATCACGTTCCCACCCCTAAGTTCACTCCTGTTATCTTTTGACCAAAAATAGACTGTCATGCTGGAGCCAGGTGTTTTTTGTCCTCGTGTCCTCCATAGCAGTTAATAGAGCGCTCAGTAAAATCCTGACTAAGAAATGATGAAGTCTGAACCAAAGCAAACTGTCACAGTCGTTCTTGGCCACATAAACATTCTTTTAATAGCAATCCCTGAAGTGGCTCAGGTCTTCCCCTCTTGCTCCACCACCTGCCCCCCCAGTGACTGAGGAACAGAGTAGAATGCAGTTCACTTGAGTGATTTGGCTGTATCGGCCTGGCTGCTGCAAGGTGACTTGCTGTTAAGAAGCAGAACCAAAGCTTTGGGAGGGAGTGTCACTGATCGCTAAGCGGAGGCAGCAGGGGAACAGCGTGGGCCTCCGAACTACTGTCTCTGAGTTGCATTTTAGTGTGTCTGTTGCTGAGATGGAACCTGACCCCCCTCAGTCACCCTGCCTCTCCCAGGAGTTGGGTGATTTAATGAGCTCACACACGAAAGTGGTTCTGCACACCTTAAAACTCCATAGAAGTAGTGGTTCTTCCTCGTCCTCCTTTTTTTCTCTTTTCTAATTAACTAAAAAGTAGAACTCTGGCCAACATTGATCTAAGTCTTTCTTGTCTTGTTTTTACTAACAAAGTGGGAAGAGAAAGATGAGTAATTAAGAAGAATGATAACTAGAAGTTGGAAGTGTTCCATTTTTTTCCAGGAAAGTAAATCCAGTTGGAAATTGCTGGCCTTGTCAATTATCTAATGATAATGGGAGAGAATGGGTGATGAAGCCAGTGGAGGTAAAAGCACAGAGAGATTTAGTTAAAACAGGGGTCAGAGAAACCGGAAGAAAGATCAGCTGATACAAGAACATAAACACAACCGCTCCCTGTCCCTCCAGGGTTAGTAATTTATCTGGTGAATTTACCTGACAGCAAATGGGCGGGGTTTTTTGTTTTTTGTTTTTTTCATTCATTCTTTCTCTTACAAATCTCAATACTCTCCCTCTCCCCACAGTGTTCTCACAAAAATCATAATTATCTACCAGTAAGGGAGCAGTAGTTTTTAAAACTTTTGAAGTTTTAAAAAATAGAAATCCAAAGAGGAAGCTCTGTGTCAGTAATAAGTCCACGTGGAGTTGTTCTGTTCAGAATCGGGAGGTGGTGGGTCAGGCCACCATAGCCCACCCCCCCGCAGCTCCCAGGGCTACGTGGCTGGAAGAGGATCACTGAGGACTAATGGCTGTTATGAACATTTCACACGTCAGTGCGGTTTTTCCCTCCCTCTCCCAGGGTCATAGCCTGTGGCAGTAGCTGTTATTGTGGGGGCACTGGGTCATGTGATTCAGAAGCTAAGTAGGATGTTCCTTGTTCATCTCAAAGATGAAATACAAATAATTTAATTATGCTTTCATTAAGTGCCTTCCCAAATTTGGAGAATCTTACACATTTTAATTTTAGGTACAACACTCTTAAATCTTTGTAAGTTTGCCAGTGAAATGCCTGTCTTTTCATACAGGACAGAGACGTGGAAAGAAAAGTTTCACTGTCACTATAGGCCCTCTTCCCTTTCCTTCAACTCTGCAGCTAGCTGGCAAAGTAGGTCATGTTACTGTGTTTTTAAATAAAGACCCTGAAGCTCCTGAGACTAAGTAATAACTTGGCTGCACATCTATGAGGTGGGCCTGGCGCCCGGTCCATCAGATTCCAGCGCCTGCATCTTCAGTGCTTCAGCCGACGCATAAAGATTCCAGCGCCTGCATCTTCAGTGCTTCAGCCAACGCATAATTGCATCCAGTTTTAGAGAATTTACTTCTGTAAATTTCCCATTTGCTTCATAGTTATAATCCCTGGCCCTCAAGTCAGAATCTGACCATTTCTTGTCAGGGGTGTTGATGTGAATTTAGATTCTTGGTGGTTTCCATTGTTTTTATTGAACAGCAGCAGCGAGCCACCTGCGCGGAGATTGTCTGCAGAGGTCCGGAGAAGCATCAGATCCTGGTAAATAATCACACTGAAGGCTTCAGGGTTAGTTTGGCACTTTTTTTTTTTTTCTGTTTACTTAGACACGTATTAATGAAAATATGACTTTTAAGAAAGGTCATCTTCACTATTTGTTGCTGTAAAAATAGTTAATACAAAGAGTAAAGGAAATTTAATAATCTCCGTTTCGCTGGGTGTTCATTCCACATCTTTCTCCATGAGTGTAAACGTGTCTATAAAACGAAGAATGGTTGATTTTCCCACGTTGTTTCTGAGGGTGTCCCTTTCCAGTTTCTGCCACTTCCCAGCAACAGACACATCTGTCTCCTCCTTTATGATCTTTTAAGTTCGCCTCATTTATGGGGAAGCATGACAGACGTGTGAGTGATGCCTAATTGCAGACTGTGGTGAACGATTGTAGGGGCACCTGTGCTGCCATCGCCAAGTTCAAGGAACAAAATGTGCTGGGCATCCAGGCGTCACCCCCAGCATGTCCCTCCCGGTGGTGCCCCATACCCCCAGGATCACTGCAGTCCTCTGATTTCCTCCATGGTTTTCTTTATAGGGTTACCATTTTGTGTACATCCTCAAAGCCCTGTCACTTGGTAGAGGGTTTTGCTGATTCACTCCTCATGCCAATGTAGACTATCCCAATGGGAGCAGCAGGCTGTTTTTGGAAGAGTATATGAAGGGAGGTTCCTTGATATGTGAATTTATGGTAATAGAATAGACTGTGAGGAAAGGCAAGTTTGTTTCAAGTGTCAGAGCGCACTGGTAATCATGTTTGGTGAAAAGGGTATGCATCTATCAAAAGATCTGGGCTGACAGATTTTGTGTAGGTTGTGAAATGTTCCTGCCTCCACACTGGTGGGTAGATCCTGTGACATTTCTGAAGTGATAACGACCACCCGGGACATGAGACCAGCCTTGTCCTGAAATTCATTGAACTAGCCTTGGAAAATGTTACCTTTACATCTGTAAGGTATTTGTGGGATATTCTTCGCAGAGGGTTGTGTCTGAGGTCAGAATGCCCAGTTCACATGCCATCACTGTCTAATTCAGGAACAGTTTTATCACCCCCAAAAGAAACGCTATCCCCATGAGCAGTCCCTCCCACCCTCCGACCCCTGGCAACTGCTGATCTGTTCTCTGTCCCTGTGAATTTGCATATATTGGACATTTTGTGTAAAGGAACCATCTTGGCTTCTTCCACTGAGCATCATGTTTTTGAGGTTCATCCATGTTGTATCAGGTGTCAGTACTTCATTCCTTTTTATGGGTGTCTGGTACTCTGTTATATGAATGTACCAGACTTATTTATCCCTTCATCAGTTGATGGACATTTAAGTTGTTTCCACATGACCTTCTGGCTCTCATAAATAATAATACTGCTGTGAACATTCATAATGCACATATGGACATAAGTTTTCAGTTCTCTTGGGTAGATAGCTAGCAGTGGGATTGCTGGGTCTATGCCAAAGTGTTTTCCAAAGTGACTGCCCCATTTTACTATCTCACCAGCATAATGATGTATTTTACAGTGATTATCCAACCTTCTCAGGAACTCAAGGTTGCCATGGCTTCTGTCAATTTGTTCATAATCTGGGCCATCTGGTAATGTCTGCTTTAGCATCCCAAACCTCTGAAGGAAATGCATTTCAGTATCAAGGCAAAAGTTTGTTTAGTTCATTCAAGGTTGTCTTATGTGTGTATAGGGGTGACATAAAAGGACATAAGGTGACACAGGCTACCTTCTGCAAGACAGTCGAGGACACAGAGGGAGACAGGGAGGGAGGTAGATGGTAGAGTGGATCTTGAGTGGCACTGAGGGTTAAAGGACAGTTCCAAGTTTCTTGGTCTCAGGACCCCATAATACTCTTCAAAATTATTGAGACCCCAAGGAGTTTTTTTTTAATGTGGTTATATTAAGCAGTAATTACTATTTTAGAAAATAAAATGGAAAAAAGTGAATATTTATTAGTTCAGCTAAAAATCCTAATAACCCATTAAATAATAACATAAATAGCATTTATATGAAAAATATTTTCTAAAGCAAGACAACTTTAGTGAGAAGAGCAGCATTTTTTATGTTTTTGCAGATCTCTTTAATGTCTGGACTAATAGAAAACAAAGGGTTGTCACTCTGCATTCAATCTGTTGTGTATTGTACATCATGTAGCCTCTAGAAAACGCCACTGTACACTCATGAGAGGAGAGAAAATAAGGTCTCAGGAAATAGTTCTGGCCTTGCGGGTCCCCTGAAAGGGTCTTGCCGACCCAGGCATCCCCAGACCCCACTTTGAGAACCCCTTGTCTGAAATATTCCTTCTCCAGATAATCTTAGAAAGCCGTGAGTACTACATAACAGTAGGTACAGAGAAATTAGCACCTGCATGGAAAATTTTAGGAACATTTTACACCCAGTGTATATGCTTGGTTTGAAAAGAGAATACTGAGATCTCTGAGGACGAATTAACTTGGTGAACAGGTTGCGTCCCATTTGAAGGTGATGTCAGCACGGTGACTTAAATCTTCTCCAGCAAATTCCACTCTACCACACCCAAAAGAAAGTGGTTCCAGTGGTCTTAGATTACCCAGTGAAGATTTGGGAGTAGTTAGACGAGGCAGTATCAGATGGGAAAATAACTCTAAAATAACATAGAAAATAGGCCCGGCGAGCGGGTGCGCCTGGGAAGGACCTGGTGAGCTCAGGGAGAGCCCACCACCGTGCTTCCTCCCGAGGGGCTGCAGCCTGGGGCCTGCTTCTAGGTGACGCGGGCATCACCCTGGGCACAGAGAGGCTGCATCTGTCTGCAGATCTGTGTGAAGTATGTACGCTCAGCATCCTTTCAGATGGTGGTGAGGCCGGAGCCCCTGCTCCTTCCCGGTCTATTTGTGATGTTTCTACAGCTCCTCTTGCAGTCATCCCCAGGCGCACTCTGCTCTCGTGGCCTCTTCTTTGCTCCAGGCAGCCCTGCTGTGGGTGCTCCAGGACTAACCCTGGTCCTCTTCTACTGGTCGTAGCAGCCGAGAGCGCGGGGGTGAGGGGTAGAGGCTGCCTTTCTCAGGTGTAAATTCAGTGGTGGGCCTGCCCACGCGGGCTCTCAGCTCCATTGTTGTCCCAGAGGGCAAACCTGGGCTCTCGTGCGTCTAGGAGAAACACCTGAGTGTTGACATCATTTCAGACTCTTATGCTGAACTTGTGAGACTTTTTCCGGAGATGGCCTCAAGTTGGTCCCCTCCCTTCGTGATTCATTTGTGTGTTTTCTACTTAGACTTCTACAGCTTCCAGAATATCCAACAAACAACAAAATGCAGGCAAGACAATGGGTTTTCTCATTTAAGAAATAAGGAACTTTGCTCCATGTAAATATTTCTATTTGTGTACTAACCCTTAGTAATCTTTGCAGTTTTTTTTTTAAGGGAGCTGGTAATTATTAAAACAACAAATCAGAAAATGTTTTTGAAGTTAGTTACTGTGCTCTGTATTTGTAATTTTTTACTGCAAATGAGTTGGAAAATGTTGTCTTATTTTGTTTTAATCAATACCCAAAAGGCCTTTGCAGCGTGAAAGAGGTGTTCAGTTAGCCACGCTTATGTCTCAGCCTGGAGAAGGCGTGTATCCCGGGTGGTTGGCTGTTTCCAGCTACCTCTTGCTGCTGCGCCCTCCCAGAAAGCCTGCGCTGCTCCAGCTGCTGCAGGCTTAGAAGTGGGAGAATCAGTCCTGCAGGGAGCATAACGGGGCCAGGTGGTTTCAGGGCTCGCCTACAGTGCAGATGAAAGGCATCCAGTCTGCACCCCATCGTGCTTCAGCACCCTGCAGAGTGAACACCCATCTCCAGAAATGTGGGCAGTGGGAGCGAGAGCCCTGAGGCCTGAGGGCGTGAGGAGCAGTATTCCTGCTGACCCCCCCTCATCTCTGTTGTAGTCCCAAGTTTCAGTCAGTCCAGTTAGATCCAGAAAGTGTGGTGCAGCCATCCTCATCCGTCTCTCCTGGGGGGGTTTCTCCAAGTGAGGATATGTGAGAAGGTACCTCTTACACTGGTCACACTTAGGGGTGTCCTTTGCCTTGGAGACAGTAGAAGAGCTGACCCTTGAAGGAGGTCCTGCAGGGGTTGGGTCACAGGAGACTCTCTGAGGAGAGTGAGGGGCTGCAGCGTGCACTCGCTCCAGGATGCTCTGCTCACCAGCCACATTTACGTGCTCTCTGCACAGATCGGTTTTCAAGTTGACCCACCTTTCCCACTAGGAAAGCTCATCTTTAGGTAACTTTTCTAAAAGTCTAAGATTTAAATGAAGCCAGATGGAGGAAAAGCCTGTTGGCAGATAGAGTATGACCTGTTTCTTGAGGAATCAAGGTATCTTTTTTCCATTATTTGTTCACAAGATTATATGGAAGATAAAAAGTATTTGAAATTTATATTCGCAGGCTTAGCAAATAATTAGATAATAAGAGAGAAGTCTGACTCTATCAGTAGTATTCTGCCACCTTTTTTACTCACCAAAACAGCCAGTCCCATTGGTAAAACCAGGCGTTTAGCTTCAAGAACATGTGCACAGAATGACAAGGGGCGTGTTATTTTTTCTTGGCAAGTCCACCTGGGTTTGTAGTTTTTGTTGTCCTGGCCCAACTTTTCTTTGAGTAGTTTCATCACTGGGGCGGGGGGAGAAAGAGGGAAGAAATGAGAGAAACTGGTCTGCAACTGAGGGAACAGGGCAGTGAGTCTGGCCTGTAAATGTCAGCCGTGTTCCCTTCACCCAGCTCTGCCGGGTTCTGTTGCCCACAGCACCCCCAGTGCTCTCCAGGTGCTGTTTGTCATGCTCGCTGTCCTGGGTATTCGCTCGGGGTGTTTTCTGTATCAGCGTGTGTAAAAGCAGAAGTTAAATATCAGATTCTGATAAGGTGCTTTAAAAGTGCTAAGTAGACTAACCAACACAATAAGGCAAGGAAAGGCAAAGAGATCAGAAAGGAAGAAATAAAACTCTCTCCTTCAGATGACATGATGGTCTATGTTGGAAAATCCCAAGGAATCTACAAAAGAAAAAAAAATTCCTAAAACTAATAAGTCAGTTCAGCAAAGTTGTAGCATACAAAATTGATATTCAAAAATCAGTCACATTTCTATATACTAGCAGTGAACCCCTGGAAGCCAAAATTTAAAATGTAGCATTTACAGTTGCCTAAAAAGGAGTGTTTAGGTGTAAATCTAACAAAACATGTCAGGACTTGTGTGCTGCAAACTACAAAACACTGATTAAGGAAATCAGAGACGATCTAAACAAATGGAAAAGTATGCCACGTTCATGGATTGGACGTCTCGTTGTAAAGGTGCTGGTTCTCCCCAAAAGATTGTATCAGCTTGACGCAATACCCATTACAGTCCCAGCAAAAATTTTTGTAGATATATCCAGGCCTATTCTAAACTTGATTTGGAAATGCAAAGGAACTAGAGTAGATAAAACAATTTTGAAAAGGGATACAGTGGGAGGAATCACACCCAGTTTCAAAACTTATATGGGAAGAGGCCTGTGGGATTATCGTCAAATGATCCCTGACTAAGGTGCAAATAAAACAACTTGATGGAGGAAGGATAGTCTTCAACTAACTGGACGTTTATGGGCAAAAAATTAATCTCAACCTAAATCTCATATCTCACAATAGATCTTAGGTTTAAATGTAAAACATATAACTGTAAAGTTTTTAGTAGAAAACCTTTGGGATCTACTGAGTAAAGAGTTCTGAGATGTGACACCAAAAGCGTGATCCATGAAAGGAAAAATCAGTAAGTTGGATTTTATCAAAATTAAAAACTACTCTGCAAAAGATCGTGTTAAGAGAATGAAAAGACAAGCTATGGATCATGAGAAAATATTTTCAAACCTTATATCTTAGACTATTATAATGAAGCCTCAAAACTCAACAGTAAACACACACAGTTCGTGTAGAAAATGGGCAAAGGACATGAAGAGACATTTCCAGAGGACATCACATGGCAAATAAACACATGGAAAGGTGTTTGACATCACTCTCCTTAGGAAAAAGCACATCAAGACCATGGTGAGATATCACCACGCTCCTGTCAGAACAACTAAAATGAAAACCAGTGAGAACGTGGGATGCTAGTGAGGATGTGAAGAAACTGTCTCTCCTGTGTTGCTGGTGGAGCTGTAAGGGGGTGTGGCCGCCCAGGAACAGAGTGGGAAGTTCCTTTAAAAGTTCCTTTAAAACCTGAACATACTTACCTGAGCAACCGCACTCCTGGGCATTTATCCAGAGAAACGAACATCTGCATTCACACAGAAATCTGTGCCCAAGTGTTTGTAATAGCCCCAAACTGGAAACAACCCCCATGTCCCTCAAAGGTGAGTGGTCAGAAAGCTGTGTCACATCCACCCCATGGACAGCACTCCGCTGTAAAAAAGGACGAGCTGCTGATGCCACAGCTGCTTGGGTGGATCTTGAGGCCGTTGTGCTGAATGACAGACGCCAAGCTTAGCACGCCACGCACCATGTGCCTCTGTTTACGCACGGTTCTCAAAAGTCATGTGGCTGAGTGTGAGACTGTGTGAGGGCCGGTTATTCGTCCACCGAGTCTCCAGCCCCTCATCTGGGCTGGCACTTTGGTGCCCGTCCCTCAGGGAGCTGTGTGGAAGGAAGCAGGATGTTCAGGGCAGAAGCAGGCGGACACACACTCTCTGGAAGAGGGGCGCAGCGGACCCCGTGTCCAGCCGGCTGCTTCTGAGCCACAGCTGGCCTTGGTCACCCAGCCCTGTGCAGTCACGTGCACAAACAGCTGCTGCCAGGAGAAGGGGAGGGGGAGTTTTCACGCGCATGTCCTCCTTTGCTTACCGCTTTTGTGCTTGATTTTGACCCAGAATCTTGGTGTTGGCTATAGGCCACGCCCTGTGGACCACACTTCTGTTGTGATCAGTGTAAGGGGCCAAAAGATGGTAGAGAAGCTTTGAGTCTTGCTCTCCGCTATGCTGAGACCCTTATTCTCAGTCATGAGATTTTCGGTTTTGTTAACTGCTGGATCCTGAGGGCTTAAAATAGTACTTCCTATTAAATGTTGAGAGAAATAAGAATATGTTACATTAATTATTAAGGCCACAAGCTTTTTAAAAAGTCAACAACATTATTATGTATAAACATTGTTGAAATTTAAGGCAAAATCTAAGAAGCCTTTGTGATATATATTCTATTTTTTTTGCATCTAAAACAGGGTTTTTTTAAATTGTGGTCAAATGTACATAATATAAAAGGTTCCATCTTAACCATTTTTAAGTAGCATTAAGTACATTCACAGTGTTGTGCAACCATCACCACCATCTATCTCTAGAACTTTCTCATCTTCCCAAAGTACAGCTCTGTCCCCATGAAACACTAGCTCCCCAGCTCGTGACAGCCACCCTTCTACTTTCTGTCTCTGTGAATTTGTCTGGTGTAGGGACCTCATATAAGCAGAATCATACACTATTTGTCTTTTTGTGTCTGGCTATATTCTTTATTTTAGGTAACTTATTGACAATTTTTCTTATTCTATGAGTAGCATGTACCTGTCTTGGAAAAATATGGGAAATACATAAACCAAAGGAAGAAAATAAACATCACCTTTAATTTCTACTCAGATAACCACTAAAAACATTTTTTTTTATCTTTAAGAGAGAGACATCATAGTTTGTTGTCTACTTTTCACTTAGCAGGGTATCGTGAATATCTTTCCATGTCCTTAAACATTTTCTGTGTAACCATTTCAGTGGCTGCATCATATTTCATTGTGCGGATGCATCATAATTTTTTATAGTTTTTTATTGGAATATAGTTGATTTACAAGGTTTCAGGTGTACAGCAAAGTGATTAGGTTATACATATACATATATGTGTGTATGCTCTTTCAGATTCTTTTCCATTACAGATTGTTATGAGATACTGAATATAGTTTCCTGAGCTATACAGTAGGTCCTTGTTGTTTATTTTTTATATAGTAGTGTGTGTCTGCAGTCCCAAAATCCTAGTTTATCCAACCCCTTTCATGTCTGGTCACCGTAAGTTTGTTTTCTATGTCTGTGAGTCTATTTCTGTTTTGTAAATAAGTTCATTTGTATCATTTTTTTTAGATTCCACATGTAAGTAATACCATATGATATTTGTCTTTCTCTGTCTGGCTTACTTCACTTAGTATGATAGTCTCTGGGTCCATCCATGTTGCTGCAAATGGCATGATTTCATTTGTTTTTTATGGCTGAGTAGTATCCCATTGTATATATGTACCACATCTTCTTTATCCACTCCTCTGTCAATGGACATTTAAATTTCTTCCATGTCTCGGCTGTTGTAAATAGTGCTGCTGTGAACATTGGGTGCGTGTGTCTTTTCAAATTAGAGTTTTCTCCAGATATATCAGATGCATCATAATTTAATGAAGTCTACTTCCTGTTCTCGTGCAGTCAGGTTCCAAGGTCTGTCTGTCTGTGTGCCCCGGACTTCAACACTCCTCCTGAATGGGGCTGTGGAGCAGGTCTGCATGCGACCAGCTCACTGACCAGGCATCTCTTCTTTTTCCAGGATGGTGGAGCTTTTCAGTTTGATTGACACCATGTGGACTTCAGTGGCGCCTCTGAAAGTACCAGGCCATGGCCCAGCCTACGAGGTAAGCCCAACATTTAAGTGTTCCCCCCAATCCCCCAGCCGCCATTGCACCTGCTCTGTGACCACCAGCTGCGGAGCCAGTGCCATCCCACAGTGCACACCCCCGAGAAAACCAGGTCCAGAGGATGTGAGCCAGGCTCCTCGCCTCACTCGCAGGCTGGAGCCCGACTGCCTTCCACACGTGCTGCGTGCGTGCTTCCTGGGGTTACTTTACAATGATGTCTCTTGCCCCCATCGTCACGGACCACTGCGCACTGAGGGTCTCAGCCTCACACCAAACAAGAAGCGGGTGGTTTCCCTGCCACCTTCCAGTCAGTAGTGGAACCAACACTTAGTCACCAGTTAGAGCAGAAACTCAGTAAACGAAATCCATGGGTATTGGTTCAACCCCCAGCTCAGCCAGGGATTTTTCTTTTCCTTCCTCATCACATTGTTTATGGTAGGTAGTTGCTCACAGGTAGCAAAATCGACCAGTGAAAACGTGTCCCTCGTCCCCGTCCTAAGCCCTGTCCAGCAGGCTGGCAGTGACTCCTTTGGGCTGTAGCTCCCCAAGCTGAGAACCGGGGGCACCTTGCTTGTGTGGTAGCTACTTCCTAGCACAGGCTGAGACAGTGGCTCTGTCCTGTGCTAGACCACCAGCCTGGTGATCAGAAATGCCATTTCTAGATTACTTCCAGGGAAGAAGTTTCTAAATGATGTCTTCAGTGTACTGAAGAATAAACTTCTGAAATATAATCTCGAATCGGTAATAAACAGCGAAGGACAGAAGTTCTTAAGCTTGGTCCCAGAGAGAGACAACATAACCTGTCTCTTACAGAGCCTTCTGGAGAAATAGTCCATGTCTGTGATTAAAGATGTCTCCATTAAAGAGTAGATTTATATTAATAGTGCATTTGAGTCTTTTAACAGTACATTCATGTTCTACTTTTGCCTTCATTTTAAACAGGAAAAAACTCATCTGCCTCCTCCTAGCTTCTGTTACATCCTCACTGCTCGTCCAAATCTGGGACAGATTGATATAATTGAAGAAGACCCCATTTCTAAGCTTTACCAGCCTCCGATTCCCCAGTTCTTAAGAGAAATTCTCCAGGTGGCGTCTTTGTTTGTACCTTGGTCTCAGTTACTTTGCTGTGTCCGTGAGCTTGGGGAGACGTTACTTACTGTTTTCATTACCTTTCCAGACGGATGGCCCCTGTAGCCGTTGCAGTTTCTATGCCAGAGTGATTTACCAAAGGCCGCAGGTAATCCGTCTCTCTCTCTCTCATAATGGGTTGCACAGCTTGTTAACAATGAGTTCTCTCACACACTGCTGGAGCACCAGAAGAGAAAAACATTGTTTCCTTTCGGCTGTGCAGTGCTGTGCTGACGCAGTGGTACATCCGTTCCTTGTGCAGATGGGGCTGCAGCCCCTGGTGAAGCACTGGGTGTGAAGCCACCAGGTATAACCCACTGGTTCTCAGCCCAGGCACATCAGCTTCTTTCTGACACAGGCAGGGTGTAGAAAGGAAAAAGCAGCTGAAACCTCATTTCTGGGGTGAAAGCTGGAGTCTCAGGATTGAGCTCAGCCATTTCTAAGAGTTCTTTCTTCCACAGTCAAGGGGAGCCTGTGGTCCCTGGGAGGCCTCTGGCAGCTCTATGGGGTGGCACCCAAGTCAGCGGCTGAGGCGAGGGGAGAGGTGTTCTGGGCCCGCAAGCACAGCATCAGTCCTGCAGGAAATCTCCACTGGACCTTAACTCACAGCAGGACGACCACGTGTCACAGCCACTCTCTGTTCACTTGTAGTCATTTGATAGAGAATTAACACCTCTCCCAGAACTTGGGGGTGACTGACATTAGTCACCAGCAGTGTTCCCTGCAAGCCACCCCAACTCCCTGCCCCACAGGCAGGGGACAGCCCCCGGTGAGGGTGGGCTCCAGCTCCTGATGTGCCTCCTACTTCCAAGGCCATCTCCAGGATGCTCGGGTGCTCTGAAGCTTGGCACCGGGCATGGGCTGTTACCCTAAACACATCCCAGTAGTGAGGCTGAGATGTCAGCGGTTCACCGTGCGGCCGTGGTTCACAGTGCAGCAGCCATTCCCTACAGGCAGGACACGGACAGCAAGCTCGTGGCCCTCACTCACCTGCTCCTGCCCCCAGCGCTGCAGCTGGGCCAGAGGCGGAGCGTGAAGGAAGTTTTCAGATAAACTCCCACCTTTAGATAATCTTGTAGAAATCTTTGCTCTTTTTGAGATATCTGCCATTTTTTAAAGTGATTTTGCCAGTTGCTCCCCGATGATCTTTGTAACTCCTCAGTCCCGTACAGGATCATGTCCCTCGGTCTTCTCTCTTTCATCTCCTTCAAATGGAACATCTCTTCATCTTCGATTATCTTTTATGACCTTGTCACTTTTGCAGAAGAGGGCAGTCACTTAATAGAATGCCCCTCCGTTTAGATTTGCCTGATATGAATAAATGCAGGTTATGCATTTTTTGACAGGAACACCGTGTAAAAGTACTGTCTTCATATCAGGAGGTACACAGTTGAGTTGTCCCAGTGCTGTGTTATGTTATCAATTGACTAGGATGGTATTTTCCAGACTTCTCCACTCTAAATTTAAATAGTAAGTATTCCATACTTATTATTTAATAACTATGTAGCAGATGTTTTGTGGAAAGATAGCTTAAGACTGTATAAATATCCAATTTCTTATCACACTTCTATCCACTTGTTTTAACACCTGTATGATTCTTGCCTGGATTACTATTCTGATAGTGGCCAAATGGTAACTTTGTAATTCCAGCATTTCTTCTGCATTTGTTAGTTAGCACCGGCTATGATTAGGGACTTTGCGTTTCCATGATTTATTTGTGCCTTCACTTATTTATCTCAGTGTGGACCCATAGATTCAGTTTTTATTCAGCAGGTTGTAATCTGTAATTCTCATTTATTTTGATGCTTGAATCCTTCCAGATTCAGGCTGCTCCTGTGTCCTTTGGACATGTCCCCATCATTCTTCAAGTACTTCCTTGCTTTCTGACACAGTAAGATGTTTCAGACTCATCTTGTGCTTTCTCACCTGTGGAGTCAGCCATCTCTTAAGGAGCCCTGGTTTGTTTTCTGTTTTATTTTTTTATGTATTTTATTTATTTATTTATTGGCTGTGTTGGGTCTTTGTTGCTACACGCTGGCTTTCTCTAGTTGAGGCAAGCGGGGGCTATTCTTTGTTGTGGTGCACAGGCTCCTCATTGCAGTGGCTTCTCTTGTTGTGGAGCACAGGCCTTAGGCGCGTGGGCTTCAGTAGTTGCGGCACATGGGCTCAATAGTTGTGGCTCATGGGCTCTAAAGCACAGGCTCAATAGTTGTGGTACACGGGCTTAGTTGCTCCGTGGCATGTGGGATCTTCCTGGAGCAGGGATTGAACCCGTGTCCCCTGCATTGGCAGGCGGATTCTTAACCACTGCGCCACCTAGGAAGCCCCACCCTGGTTGGTTTTTAATGGAGAATGGCATTTACTAGGTGGGCTCCTTGCTGTGGGATGTCATTGCTTCTGGGCCACCTCAGTGGACAGAAAAAGGAAATACGTGTGCGTACTCATGCACACACTTACAAATCCACATCTGTTCTTTCTTTAGATCTGTCTCTTCCTAAAATCATGATTTTATACCAGTCCCTCCAACACCAGACCGTCACCACAGAAGTGACTCTAGACTTCCTCATTTCCGTGTTAACTGCCTATCTAACAGTGAGAAACTTGGCTCTCATTTTCCTCACTGTAACTTTCTCTAGTTTCCTGTGTGTAATCAACCTCCCAACCGTGTGAGCTGCCTCCTCCACCCAGCTCACAGCTCCTGACCATGCCGGTCCCCTCCTCTGCCCAGTCATGTCAGCTGGCCATGTGGGATCCTCAGCCTGACCACACCATCCACGCCAGCAGCACCAACTGAACCTCATGCCAGCCAGGTTCTCACAACCCAGCCCTGCTGACCACAAGGGTCTTCCCAGCCAAATCCTTGTCCCTGTTCGCATATACTGAATCCTGATGGCAGAATGCCATTGTCCTCATCACCTCCCGAAGGCCCCATCTCCCATTCCCATCATGGTGCTGTGTAGGACTTCAGCATGTGAATCAGTGGGGCGGGGGAGGTGGAGGAGGGGAGGGAGTTACAAACAGTTCATAACAATTCCTGAGCCTCGGGAAATGCACCTCTAGCAGGAGAGAAGAATGTGTGTGTGCTAACTGTAAAACAGTGTGATGTTTAACATCCTAGGTGTGTGAACATGGGATTGGGAGGGAGAGCATGGCTTCTTCCTCGGAGGGTCAGAAGACAAGCAGAGTGGAGCCAGGGAAGGGCAGGTCTCCCCCCCAGCAAAGGAGCCCTCAAAACAGCTGCAAGGTGGGAGCTCACAGGGCTCAGCCACGTCCAGGGTGCTGGTGACCAAGACATGCAAAGGCTATTGCGTGTTTTGAAGTACTTATTGAAATGATATCAGAAATTGTTAGTGTTAGTAATAATCATCTAAGATTATTGCTTTCAAAAGATGATTTTGGATGTATGAAAAGCTGCTAAATTCACAGCCTGACTGTGTCTTTGAATTATAGGTAAACAGTTTGCTTCTGGAGCCAAGAGAGGTGTGGCTGGTGGTGACGGATGTTACTTTACAAACGCAGGGTGAGGACTCGGGCCTCCCCAGAACCCTGCCTGTGTGTGTGGCCACCTCGTGCGTGCTGGGCCAGGAAGTCCGGGACGCGCTCTCCGAGGCCACCTCCCCAAGCTTCCTCTTCAGAGATGCTCTCCGAGACCAAGGTATGCTTTCCTCTTCCCAACAGCTCTGATGTGGTGACTGAGAGATGCCAAAAATGGCTTTGTGGAGTCTCGATGCCTCTGTCTTGCTGTGGAACTGCAGGCCCCATCCCCAAAGTCCACTGCGGACAAGACCCCTGCGACAGCCACCTGCACAGAACCCCTTGCATGCAGTGCCAGCACCGCAGCAGGAGGTGCCGGTGGTCACTCAAGCCTGGTCTGTTGGGGTCACACTCACAGGTGCAGAAGCCACCTGTAGCCACTGCCTGCAGCATCACTTTTTGAAACAAATAAAAGGCTGGAACATTTAAGCACGTGCATCCGTCCCTCGGTGTCCACCCCTCTGCGGACACCAAGATTTGCAGGTGCTCCGGTCCCTTCTGTAAAGTGGTATTTGCGTATGACCTGCACACATCCTCTTCCACTTTAAATCATGCCCAGATCACTTACAAGACCCTCATATGATGTCAGTGCTGTGTAAATACTTTCCGACGTGCAGCAAATTCAAATCTTGCTTTTTGGAACTTTTTTCCAAATGTTTTCCATCCACTGTTATTTGAATCCATGCTGGTTTGAATCTGCAGATGCGGAACCTGCAGATACAGAGACCTAACTGCATGCTTAGATCAGTCAGTGCTTTTTTCCAGGAATCAAAGTAGGATCCTGCCTAGACTGTGTATTTTTCAGTGTATAACTTGCATGACACAAAATTTGCCTTTCTGAATTGAATTTGAACCTAATATTTGTGTGTGTTTACAGCTTAGTGCACAAGGCTTTGGGCTTCCTTTCTGCATAGTGCTGTGCCTCTGGACACACGGGGGCCCCACAGTGGTGCCCTTGGCTCCCTCTTCCCCCCAGCTCCCCGGAGGCTGGCAAAGGACACGTCTCTACTGGCAGGAGAACTCGCTTGTTTCAAACTTTAGAGCTTCAATAATCTGAAGTGTCTCTATTGGCAGGTCAGGTTGTTTGTGTTGGACGAACCGTCCTCCTGCTTCCAAAGCCCCATCTGGGTGTGGCCTCTGGTGCCTGGGAGCTGATGGGCCCTGTGAGGCTGGATGAGCTGGATTCTGTCACTCGAGTCAACTCCATTTGCAGCGTCCAAGGTGGGTAGTCGATCTTGATGGAAGAGATATATTTTCTTAAATATCACACTTACTTTATATTCATTTACTCATTTATTCAGCGAGTATTTGTTGAGTACCTGGCATTGGATACGTGAGTCACAAAGACATGACCAGATACAGGATGGCAGCCTCCAGTGCTCCGAGTGCCTGTCTCCAGGACCTCACCCATGGGAGACATGATCAGGAGCCCTGAGCCGAGGTAGTGGCGGGGGGGGTGGGGTGGGGTGCGAGCTGGTCAGGTGAGGGGAGTGCAGGAGGAGAGCAGGACTCACGAAGGCTGCTGACAGGGCAGGTGGGTGAGTAAGTGCCAGAGTCTGGGAGGAGGCAGCAGGGGCATCCAGAGGGGCTGGAGGGGCCTCAGGTAGCAGCCAGAGTGGAAGGGCGAGACGGGGAGGAAGTAGATTTAGTCAGGAGGAAACTTAACAGGTAGGAAAATGAATGCAGTACGGGGTAGTGAGATGTGGATGGAGGGCAGGAACATCTGTGAAAGTAATATGCTGAATTAATTCCCAGAAAGTATAGAAATTCCAAAAGTAACATTGAGGGCCTGTCTCTTCCACCCTGGGACCCTTAGATTCCTGAAGCCCATCATGGCTTTTATGAACAGCAAAAGCTATGATCCCACTGGTGCGGAGTCCACAGTCGCCATGTGCTTGTGAGATGGAGCACGTGTTCGCTGTCTTCAGGCCGTTTGGATCTTCCCTTCTTTGCATTTCCTTTTACTGTTAGTACCAAAATGTAACTGCTACAGCCTAGTGGTCCTGAAGAAAGCAGACTCTACCTGTCACCTGTGTCTGGGCCCCCACTTTCTCATCTCTGCAACAGGGATAACAGGACTGACCCTAAAGCCTTGTTGAGGAGTAAATGAGCTGATGGAGAAGGCAGACTTCAGTGTTGCCACTGCCCCGGGCTGGGGCTGGCTGAGGGCTGGGGGCTGGAACCAGTGACAGCAGGGGTGGGGGGCCCAGGACTGTCAGGATTGCTCAGGCAGAGTTGGTGAAGGCCCTCCAGGCAGGTGTGAGGGCACATGGAAAACCCGGGACAGCCGTGAGAGCTTTGTGTGCTGGGGAGGGCGGGGTGGGCCGTCGTGGGCAGGCTGGCCCTGTCCTGTTCTGCTGTCCCCGGCCATGCTAATGAGGTGCAATGGTCAGATTTTTGTCTTAAATGAAGCAGCGCTTTCAGTACCACGGATCGACTTTGGTGCAAAGCAGGGGCTGGTTGTTGGCAGGAAGACGATCGCGCGGCAGTTTGGAGGAGCACGTGTGAGGGAGGCCGAGAGTCTGGAGGCTGAGCAGGCACCTGGTGGACAGGCTGAGGGCCGAACCCGTGCAGACTTGGGCAGCCTGTCCACAGCCTGTGGCCTCCAGCTGCCTGTCGAGAGGCTCCTGTCCCCTCACCTCTCTCAGAGCAGGGTCGCTCCCGGGCTCAGAGCAGGGAAGGATGAGGAAGCAGCCCCCAGGTGACCCGCCCACTTTGGCCTTAGAGAACACAGTCATCACTGCCCCCTGGAGCACGTTTTATGAGAAAACGAACCTGAAGAGCTGGCTCCCTGAGGAGGGTCTGGAACCTGACCCACTCTTACCTGTAGCCAGGGAGTAAGAAGCACAGAGACGCGAGAGAGGAGAATGTGTAGACTCTTGTGGGGACAGAGAGAAGAGCTGATATTTTTGAAGAACCTCATATTTTAAAAAGTAATAATTTATAGTGAGATTTACAAAACATAAAAGTAACCGTTTCAAAGTGAGAAAGTCACTGGCAGTTAGTCCATTTACGTGTTGTGCAGCCACCTCCTATTTTACATTTTGGCTTTTGTCATCTCAGTGGCTTTGAAAACAAAGTGGCAGTCTAGTTTTCAGTCATAGTGTCATTGAGATGAAATTCATCCCTTTAAAGTGTACAGCTCACTGTTTCTAGTGTGTTCACACAGTTGTGCAAACATCCCCACTGACTAGCTCCAGAGAGAAACCCTGTGCCCGTCAGCAGTCACGCCCGTCCCCACCAGCCCCCACCTCCCGCTCGGCGGCCTTCTGTCTCATGGACACTCGTGTGAGTGAATCATACACTGTATGCGCCTTGGTTTCTGGCTGCTTTCACTTAGCAGAACGTTTTCAAGGCATTTCTCAGGCTTCATTCCTTTCTGTGGCCAACTCTTCCATCGTGCAGGGAGACCCTGTTTTGTTTATCCAGTCGTCAGTTGATGCACGTGTTTTTGTTACTGTGATTCATGCTGCTGTGAATATTCATGTGAGGGCTTTTGGTGAACATCTATTTTCTGTGATTTGGGTGTATCCCTGCTGTTGTAGATAGTTTTCACGTGGGCCACCATCATAAACAGACAGAGGCGCAGCAGCCCAATGAGAGAGAAGCTGTGCTCCCTCCTTGCGTGGTGGGGGCAACCACAGAAAGTAGCCCTTCAGAGGGTCAGAACGTGAGGCTGAGACTGGACACTCTGAGTCCAGACAAGATGACCAAAGGGCAGTGTCAGGAAGCAGAGCCCAGGTGATAGAGATCCAGTGTCCACTGCAGCCTGTCCGGAGAGGCACAGCGCTGCCCGCAGAGCGATACCTGGGCAGTGGAGGGAGACCTGGGCCGGTAAAGTCGGCCTCGAGCTCCCAGAGCAGAGCTCTGTGAGAGGTCACATCGCCTGGGCTCCACGTCCTCACCAGGGTTTGGTATTCTCAGGGTTTTAGATGGTCAGCCTTTCTAACAGGTGTGTGACGGTATCTTGTCGCTATTTTAGTTTGTGTTTCCCTGACAGGTGATGTGGAGCATCCTTCATGTGCTTACCTGCCGTGTGCGTGTGCTCTGTGGGGAGGTGCCTGTGAAGGGTTTTGGTCCACTTTTGATTCGGTTTGTTCATTTTCTTATTGTTGAGTTTTAAGAGTTTTTTCACATGTTTTGAATAGCTGTCCTTTATCAGATGGGTCTTTTGCAAATATTTTTTTCCTGTCTGTGGCTTATCTTTTCATTCTCCTAACAGTGTCTGCAGACCAGTTTTAATTTTAATGAAGTCCAACATTAACTTTTTTCCATAAATTGTGCTCTTGGTGTTGTATCTAAAAACTCACTGTCAGATCCAAGGTCACCCAGATATTCTCCTGTTTTCTTCTAGGAGTTTTATAGTTTTGCATTTTACACTTAAGTCTATGATCCATTTTGAGTTAAATTTTGTGAAAGGTGTAAGGTCTCTTTCTAGACTCATTTGTTCCCCATGTGTTTGTCAGTTGTGCTGACACTGTTGAAAAGACTGTCCTTTCTCGACTGAAATGTCAGAGATGAGCTGCCTGTGTTTATGTGGGTCTGTTTCTAGGCTCTGTGTTCTGTTGCGCTGAAGCGTTTGCTCTTGCGCTGTCTCGACGCCGTCCTGATTGCGGCCAGTCCTCCAGCGCAGCACTTCGTTATCGTCTTGGCTGTTCTAGGTCTTTTTGTTGTCCATATAAACTTTTTAAAATCAGTTTGTTGGTATCCACAAAATAACTTGCTGGGATTTGATTGGGATTGGGTCGAATCTGTAGAGCAACTTAGAAAAAATGTACACATTAACACTGTTGAGTCTTCCTATACGTGAACAAGGAATATCTATTAATTTTGGTCTTTGACTTCTTTCAGCAGAGTTTTGTAGCTTTCCTCACATAGATCTTGTACATACTTTCTACACTTATACCTAAGTATTTCATTTATTTTAGCTAATGTAAATGGTGTTATGTGTTTTTAATTTCAGATTCCCTTGTTCATTGTTAGTATATAGGAAAGCAATTGACTTTTGTATTTTAACCTTGTATCCTACAGCCTAGCTGCAATCATTTTGTAGTTCCTGATTTTTTGTTGTTGATTCCTTGGGATAGTCTGCATAGAAAACTGTTATCTGTGGACAAGGACAGTGTTTTTTTCTTCATTCCCAGTGTGTATACATTTTATTTCCTTTTCTGGCCTCTCACAATAGCTGGGACTCCCAGCACCAGGTTGAATAGAAGTGGTGAGAGGGGGGACTTCCCTGCCCTGTTCCTGATCTTCAGGAGAAAGCATCAACTTTCTCACTATTAGGTAACGATGTTAGCTATAGGGGTTTTGTTTATTTGTTTGTTGTTTTTTCTGCTAAAGATATCTCTTTATTCCACACATTGAAGGAAAAGAAACCTGCCCTTCTACCGCTCTCTTCCTTCCCCTCCAGTTGGTTCTGTATATTGTTAAGGTCAATAATGTTCTGTTCTGTAGCTATAATGCTTTGCACTTTGTCTACAGGGTGATCCTCAAAGATGAAAATCAATAAATAGTATTTTGGGACTTCCCTGGTGGTCCGGTGGTTAAGACTTTGCCTTCCAGTGCAGGGGGTGCAAGTTCAGTTTCTGGTCAGGGAGCTAAGATCCTACATGCCTCATTGTTAAAAAACCAAAACATAAAACAGAAGCAATATTGTAACAAATTAAATAAAGACTTTAAAAATGGTCGTCAAAAAAATCTTTAAAAAAGGTGTTTTTACTAGTATGATTATATAAATATTTTTTGCTGAACAGGAAACTATTCTACATACTTTATTTCCTTTCTTATTGCTTCTCGGCCTTTTGGCTAAGTTCAAGTATATTTCCTTTCTTGTGTGGTTTTTTTTTGTGGAGTTTTATATTGACTTTTATTTTCCTTGAACTGCCTGCCCTACACCCTGATTATTTTCCAAATCCTCAAAAATAGTGACAAATCTTTGGAGTCATCCTCTTCCTTTGTAGTTTCTCTCCTGGAGCTTTCTGTCCCTTGGAATCAATCTTGACTGGTTGCTCCGTTGTCAGCTCTTGTCCTGGGCTCCCCTGTATTGATCATTTAGGTTTGATTCATTCTTTCCTAAATCACGTAACTTCTTTATTGGTTTATTCTGACTGTAGGTTTTTTTGTAAATGTTCTTTACCAAGTTGAGAAAACCCCCTCTATTCCTAGACTACTGAGAGTTTTTATCATGAATGGGTGTCGGATTTTGTCAAATACTTTTTCTACATCTATTGATATGATCATATGATTTTTCTTTAGTCTGTTGATATGATAGATTACAGTAATTGATTTTTTAAATATTGAGCCAGCCTTGTAAACCTGGAATAAATCTTATTTGGTCATTGTATAATCCTTTTTGTATATAGTTGGATTAGATTGCCAGTGTCTTGTTAAGGACTTTTGCAGCTATATTCATGAGAGATATTTGTCTGTAGTTTTCCTTTCATGTAATGTCTTCATCTGGATTTGGTATTAGGTGAATGCTGTCCTCAGAGGAATTAGGAAGTATTCCCTCTGCTACTATCTTCATGAAGAAATTGTAGAGAATTTGTATAATTTCTTTCTTAAATGTTTGATAGAATTTATCACTGAACCCATCTGGGCCAGGTGCTCTTTGTTTTGGAAGGTTATGAATTATTGATTCAGTTTCTTTAGTACAGGGTGACTTCGTTTTATGGTGCTTGGTAGATATTGCATTTTTTTACAAATTGAAGCTTAGTGGCAACCCTGTGTCAAGCAGGTCTGTCGGTGCTATTTTTCAACAGCATTTGCTCACTTTTTGTCTTGGTGTCACATTTTGGTAATTTATTCAGTAGTTCACATTTTTTCATTATGATTATATTTATTATGGTGACCTGTGGTCAGTAGTGTTTGATGCTGCTAATACAAAAAGGTTACAACTTGCTGAAGGCTGATGGGTAGCATAGTTTAGCAATTAAGTATTCCTTAATTAAGGTATTTTTTTAGACACAACATATTTTTATTTATTGCACACTTAATAGACTATAGCATAGTGTAGACATAGCTTCTATATGCACCGGGAATCCCCAGATTCTTGTGACTCGCTTCCTGAGGTGAGTGGTCTAGAACCGAGCCCACAGCATCTCTGAGGTGTGCCTGTGGGTCTCGGCCTATTGAGATCACTCGTTTCTTCTTGTGAGAGTTTTTGCAGGTTGTGTCTTTCAAGGAGTCGGTCCGTTTCACCTGAGGTATTGAATTTGGGTGTGTAGAGTTGTTTCTGACAGTCCTTTATTGTCCTTTTATGACTGACCCATGAGACCAGTAGCAGTGGCTCCTGTTTCATTTCTGATATAAATGATTTGTTTCTTCTTTCTTTTATCCTTGGTTATCCTAGCTAGAAGTTTATCAATTTTTATTGACCTTCCCAAAGAACCAGCTTTTTGGGTTTCTTGATTTTTTTCCTGTTGATTTCCTGTCTTCAGTGTTTTTGATTTCTGCTCTAATTTTTGTTGTTGCTTATGTTCTCCTTACTTTGTATATTAGTTTGCTTCTTTTTTTCTTGTTACTTCAGATGGAAACTTAGATTATTGATTTTAGATATTTTCTAACATTTACATTCAGTGCTATAAACGTCTCTCTAAGCACTGCTTTTGCTGCACCCCACAAGTTTTGATGTGTTTTTGTTTTCATTTAGTTCCAAGATATTTTTAAATTTCTCTTGAGATTTCTTCTTTGACCTATGTGTTATTCAGAAGTGTGTTGTTTAATCTCCAAATATTTGGGGGTTTTCCAGTTATCTTTCTTTTATTGATTTCTGTCTAATTCCACTGTGGTTTAGGAGCATATTTAGTATGATTTTTATACTTTTAAATGTGTTAAGGTGGTTTTGTGGCCCCAAATGTGGTCTGTCTGGGTGAATGTCCATGAGAGCTTGAGAGGAAGGTGGTGTTCTGCTCTTGCTGGATGAAGGCATCTGTAAACGTCAGTCAGAACCGGGGATGGTGCTACTCAGTTCGACTGTGTCCTTATGATTTTCTGCCTATGGATCTGTGAGTCACTGGTAAGGGAATTGAAGCCTCCAAGCACAATACAGTATATAAAATACCAGCCATGGGTCTGTTTCTCTCCTCGCAGTTCTGTCATTTGGCTTCATGTGGTTTAGCAGCCTGTTGTTCGGCAGACACACATTATTAAGGACTGATACTTCACCCGAGAGAACAGACAGACCCCTTTACCATGAGGTAATGCCCCTCTCCATCCCTGATAACTTTCCTTGCTCTGAAGTCGGCTCTGTCTCAAATTAATGTAGTTCTCCAGTTTTCTATTATTAGCATGAGCATAATATACCTTTTTCTATCCCTTTATTTTTCATCTCTGTGTGTCTTTGTGTTTGAAGTAGATTTCTAGACGCCATAGAGTTGCCTCACATTTTTTGTCCACTCTTGTAGTCTCTTTCTTATATTTAGACCATTCATGTTTAAAGTGAATATTTATATCATTGGGTTAATAGCTATCATATTTGTATTTGTTTTCTATTCATTGCTCATTTCTTTTTTTGTTTTCCACTTTCTTTCTGCCTTTTCTCATTTTGTTCTCCCTTGGCTGCACCTCAAGGCATGTGGGATCTCAGTTCCCCGACCAGGGATCAAACCCAGGCCCTTGACAGTGGAAGCGCCAAGTCCTAACCACTGGACTGCCAGGGAGTTCCCTGCCTTTTCTCAATTTAATTCAGCATTTTATATGATTCCATTTTCTCCTCTCTCTCAATATATCAGTTGTACTTCTTTAGAAAGAGTTCTTAGTAGTTGCCCTAGAGTTTGCAGTGTACCATTAGAACCAGTCAAATCCACTTTCAAATAACACTGCCTGCTTCACGGTGTAGCCGCATTATCCATCTCTCCCTCAGTCCCTTATAACAGCTGTCATTCGCTTCGCTTACTCACAAGGCAGAACGTTGAATACATCGTTGTTATTGTCTAAACAAACTATTGTCTTATAGATCAGTTCAGAACAGCAAAAGTTAAAGATTTCACCTTACCCTCTTCATTGCTTCTCCAGTGCCCTTCTTTACTTTATGTAGATCCAGTTTCTGACCTGTATTCTTTCACTGCCTTCGTTACCATTTTAACGTTGAGCACTCTGTGGGTTTCTACAGCTGTCCTACAGGCGTGCAGGTGGGTCAGGTGAATACTATATACTGTTATCACAGTGCAGAAAGGTTCTCTGATAAGACCCAGTGACCTGAGGATTAAGGGAAAACGAAGCCCAGCTGCAAAAACCAAGAATTGGCCTAGCCCTCCACGCAGGAGCCCCAGCCAAGGCAGAGGCCAGGCAGGAACAAGCTCCTAGGTGGACAGAGGGACAGGGCCCTCTGCCCTCCAGCCAGCCGTGGGCTTGCGCAGACTGATTCCATCAAATAGACTAGCCCCTCAAGCCTCACTCTGTTCTGCCCGGCCTGTCCCAAGCGGGCTCTCAGCTGGCCTCAGGGTCTCCCACGGCCGTCTGGACCTGGCAGGACAGCAAGTGTGTTCCCTGAGCAGAGCTGGAACAGACACAGAGCGTGGCCTGTGAGTCAGTCACCTACTGAGAACCAGCAACACCTCCCAGGAAGGTGCCTCCAGGAGGGGGTGACGCCCATGACCTCTCTCCCCAAATGTCAGTATCGGTTCCCAGAGCTGCAGGGACTTCCTTCTAGTCTGTTTTGGGGGGATAGTTTTGCAGTTGGTTTTATGTTCCTTGCACCACTCAACACTCTGTACCCGACGCTTGCTGGTGGGCAGTGATCTTCCCTGTGCTGTGCAGGGGATGTGGTCACGCAGGGGGCAGAGTCCTGTCCTCAAACCAGGTGTCAACCTCTAACTAAATGAAGAAGGTCCTGAGCCCCAGCTTCTTTCAGCCAGAAAGAAGGTGGGGAGAGTGTGGTAGAGAGCTAGCAGCCCACGAAGGATGGGGCCGGAGTGCTTCCAATAGGACCCTCAGGAAGGACCTTTTACAAGGTTGTTTTAATAAACATGTGATATACCTTCCCAAGCCTAGTTACAAGAGATTTCTGTGAATGAGACAAAGAATGTAAAGGCTTTTAATAGCAAATTGCAGCCAGGCACTGAGTGTGATGCCAGAATCCTCAAACTCCAACAACAGTTGTTTTTTCCCTTCTGATGCTTGTTTAAGTGAAAGTCCTAGATACTAAAGGGTTAATAGTACAATTCCCAGCTGTCCCCTGGGTTGCCAGGAGGGATTGCCAGTGGTGTGGAGACCCCAGATGAAATGTATTTCCTCAGCTCATGCCTTGTTCCCTAATTGGAAGGAAATTGCCTAATCCCATGTAAGTGTAAATGCTGTTAACACCCAGAGATATCCTAGGGTCAAGGGAACTGTGGTTTCTAGCAGTCTTCTTTTTCTTAATTCATTTAGCAGACCTGCCAAGGACTGTGTGAGCCTCTGTGCTCCGAGCCCCTGGGGTGGGAGCCCTTTTCCCAACCTGGACTCTGCCACTTGTGAAGATACACCTTCCAGTTATATTATAAGCTCTGATTGGCTTAACTTTTCATTCCTTTGACTCAGCCTTGATTAGATTTGCAAGAATAATGAAATTAGCTGGGCAGCCTTTTTAAAATCAACATGTATTATTTTCATTTTTAAAGAGCCCTTCAAGGATGCATTGCATGAATGCATTTTAATAAACCAAGCCTACTTAGTTCTCATCATTCTATTTTATCCTCTTCAGATTTTCTCCTAATTTTCTCCTAATATTTGTTCTAGTGGAGAATGAAATTCTTTGCTCCAAGAGTAGGAAGGATGACTGTTCTATTTTTCTGGAAACTTAGGTCACATCTTACCTTTTTTTCAAATGTCTGATTTTCCCACTTTTCAACAAGGATGGTCTGTGATTTGCAGTGTACCTTAATGATATGTACAATGCTTCACATTCCAAGAAAATTAGACCAACTCAACCCCCTGTTTAAAATTCCTTTCTGGCTTCTCATCCCTTCCAAGATCAAGTCTAGAATTCCCAGCCAGGCCCTGGATGGTCCTGGCCTGCAGGCTTCATAGCTGTCTTACCTGTCTCTTCTTTCTGCGTGTTTGGCCTCCAGCCCCACCTCAGGGTAAAGGGTGGGCCTGTGCCCTTTGCTACCTGAAGCCCCACCTCAGGTCCATTCTTTCAGGACGTCTCCCCTGACACTTAGGCCAGCCTAGAGGTCCTCTCTTCTGCACCTCTGAGGGGTTTTTTCCATTTCTCAATTTAGTATTTCATAGTTTTCTTTAATAGACTATTTTTTAGAGCAGTTTTAGGTTAACAGCAAAATTGAGCAGAAGGTACAGAGATTTTCCACATTCCCCCCACCCCCACACATGCCCAGCCTCCCCCACTGTCAGCATCCCCACTAGATGGTGCATGTGTTATAATTGATGAACCGCATCGACACGTCATCATCACCCAGAGTCCATAGTCTTCAGCAGGGTTCACTCTTGGTGTCATACATGCTGTGAATTGAGACAAATTCATGACATACAGCCATCATCATAGCATCATACAGAATAGCTTCCCTGACCTAAAACCCTCTGTGCTCCATCTCTTCAGCCCTCTCTCCCCCTTAGTACTTGGCAGCCACTGATCTTTTCTCCATCTGTATAGATTTGCTTTTTCCAGAAGGTCCTATGGTTGGACTCATACAGTATGTAGCCTTTTGAGATTGGCTTCTTTCGCTTAGTAATATGCATTTAAGATTCCTTCATGTCTTTTCAAGGCTTGAGAACTCATTTTTTAAAAATCATTGAATAATATTCCCCTTTTAGATGAGCCAGAGTTTATGTATCCATTCACCTGCGGAAGGACATCTTGGTTACTTCCATGTTTTGGTAATTATGACTAAAGCTGCTGTAAACATCCACATGCCAGTGTTTATGTGGACATACGTTTTCAACTCCTTTGTCTAAATACCAGGCAGTGTGACTGCTGGATTGTATGGTAAGACTGTGTTTAGTTTTGTAAGAAACTGCCCAGCTGTCTAAAGTGGCTGCACCATTTTTCATTCCCACCTGCAATGACTGAGAGTTCCTGTTGCTCCACATCCCCACCAGCATTTGGTGCTGTCAGTGTCTGGACTTTGGCCGTCCTCATAGGTGTATCTTGGTGTCTCACTGTTGTGTTCATTTGTATTTCCCTGAAGACATGATGCTCAACGTCTTTTCATGTGCTTCTTTGCCATCTGTTCATCTTCTCTGGGGAGGTGTCAGAGTCTTTGGGCCTTTTTTTAATCAGATTACCCTGATTCTTGTTGAGTTTTAAAAGTTCTTAATATATGTTGGATAGCAGTTCTTTAGCAGAGTGTCTCTTGCAGATATTTTCTCCCATATTTCATGATATTTTTACTCATTTGTTTATCTGCTTTCCCAACCAGTCTGTGGGGTCCATGAAAGTATAGATTGTGGCATTTATCCTTATGTTCAAAGTGCTGTATGTATCCCACACTAAAGAGCATTGTATATGTATTTGTTTGTTGAATAAATAAATCACAAATGTTGGAGGAAAAAAGAAATAAGGGAGGGCTTCCCTGGTGGTGCAGTGGTTAAGAATCTGCCTGCCAATGCAGGGGACGTGGGTTCGAGCCCTGGTCCGGGAAGATTCCACGTGCCGCGGAGCAACTAAGTCCGTGTGCCACAACTGCTGAGCCTGCGCTCTAGAGCCCGTGAGCCACAACTACTGAAGTCCACGCGCCTAGAGCCCGTGCTCCGCAACAAGAGAAAGCTACCGCAGTGAGAAGCCCACGCAGCACAACAAAGAGTAGCCCCCACTCACCACAACTAGAGAAAACCTGTGCGCAGCAACAAAGACCCAACTCAGCCAATAAATAAATTAATTAATTAATTAATTTAAAAAAGAGAAAGAAATAAGGGAACCAGAAAGATCACATAAGAGGAGATACTAACACGCCAGTAAGAGTATCTCTCCTTCCTCATCAGAGAAGTGGAAGCTAAGCTGTGGAGCCCATCTCACCGTCCAGGAGGCAGATCCTCCGCGTGAGCGTCAGTGCAGTGGGTGGGTGCGGACAGTGTGAGCTGGAGGTTCTGTGGGAAGCGCCTCTGAAAGGGGTTCCGCCATCTCTGCGCTCACGCACTTGGACACAGCAACTCCGCTCCATGAGCCCATCCTAAGGGAAGGGTCCAGCGCAGAAGGGGCTGAGTAGACAGATGCCCAGTGCCTCGGGCTAGAGCCGTGTGGAGACCTGGTGTCCAGGCTGGAGAGTAGCCAAGGAAACCATGACATAAACAGACAGCCATGCAGCAGCCTGAGGGCAGGACGAGACCGTGCAGGGTGGGGTGCTTGTCACAGTGCACGTTGGAAAAAAAAAGGTGAAAATACTCAGGTGGTAATATGCCTAAGCTTTAAAACTTGCTCTTTGTTGTACCTTTGTGCAGTAAATGGAAATTATAAAAAGCTTAGCAACATTTATATAAAACTCGCAAATGAGAAACAAACCTGGGGCACCTCATTGTTACCATCTGTGGCCTGAGGAGCAGAGAGAAGTTGGGGGGACAGAGCTGCCTCTGAGCCTGGCTCCTCTTCCCTGGGCCTAGGCACCGTGGTCGCTGTGGACGAAAGCACCGCCTGCTCCTGGCCTGCGTGTGACCTGTGTGGCAGCGAGAGACTGGAATGGAGCCCTGAAGACAGGTAGGGCTGGCAGCAGTCGGGGACCCCACTGCCTCGTGCCTCGGGCCGGGGGCCAGGCCCAAGGCACACAAAGCAGCCGAGCTGCAGGAGAAGGCTGGGCACTGTGTTTTCTCTCCTTGTGATGGGTTCTGCTGTTCCCTGAGGCTCCTCCTGTCAGGTTTCCTCGACTCCTTCATTATCAGGTAGGAGGAAAAGAACTCAGGGCAAACATGAATGTGAGACACACTGGTGACGGCACAGCTGACCATTTGCAAGCAGACATCCCTTCCCCACCCAGTGTTACTGCCCCTGGCCCCCCGGCCCACCGCATTGTGGGGCCCGTCCTCTGAGGCAGGTACACAGGGCATGTCCTCACTTTCCTGCCACTTGATGACCCCCCACGTGGTGGCCTAGACAGGGTTTCCTTGGAAGCAAGAAGGAGCAGAGACACGGGTGAATAGACCCCTTCCCGTTGTTGGCCGTGCGCTTAGCAGTGGGCGGGGGGGTGTCCCTGCCCGTGTCCGTGCAGCTGGACCTCTGAGCCCAGGCTGCTTCGGGCAGTTTCAGGAGCCGGGTTGCTGGACGTGAATGCCTTTGCTGACTCGGCAGACAATTCGTGTGCAGGGAATGTCTGTCTACCGCCAGGCTTATACACTCTGTGCCTTCTTGTTTCCCAGCAACAGGGGCGCCTTCTCCTGTGGGGACTGCTCCCGCATGGTCACCTCTCCCCTTCTCAGAAGGCACCTGCAGGTCTCCCTGGACTGCCCCTCGCGACCCCAGTGCACAGTGAGGGTCAAGGTAGGAACTGGCAGGAACTCGTGCATCCGCGTCCACCTCCTGCACCCCTCTTCACCCGTGGCCAGGCGGGGGCTGCATCTCCTGCTCTTTGCCTGGGAAAGGGGGCAGTGCTCCCCCACGGGGCCACAGCCTTCCCCCGTCTGACTTAAGGCTCTGAGATGGAAGCTGGTGGCTTAGAGCAGCATGTCAGTTCTCAGGAGGGGGTGATTCCTGGTGAGTGGGGGTGGGGCCCTGACCCAGCCCTTGGCTATTCTTGCAGTTGCTGCAGGACAGTATCTCTTTGCTCCTGAGGTTTTCCGCCTGCGAGGATGGGGTAAGTCAGGGTGCCCAGCCCAGGTGCACGTCCTCACTCTCCTCTCCCATGTCCCTCAGCTACGACAAGGGCCCTCACTGTGCCGTGTGCGAGCTGAGCTCAGACTCTCCCGAGACTCGGCCAGGCCTTCTGCTTCCTCCTCTGACTCATGCCCAAGTCTGCTAACGAGATCCTTTCCCTTTTAGAATCGAGGTTATTTGCTGATCAGCCATCTTGCAGTAGATACACGAATCTGTCCTACGGCAAGACAGTCTTGAGGTTTCAAGTTAAACCTCCTACCATGGAGGTTCATGTTAACAGAACAATTATCTGAGACACACATTTTTTTTCAGTTGTGGGTATTCTAGAGTCTGAGTGCCTGGAAACTTGACTGTTATTTCTCAGATGTGCCCTGTTACTGTGGGGGGGGCGGGGGAACTGGGGCGGGGGGGCTTCGTAGAGAGGTGTGAGGCTTGCTCCTCAAAGAAACACCACCTGAGCACATATACCTTACCTTTGGCCCTCATAAATGAGAGAGATCTGTCCTTGCCAGAGCCATTCGAAAGCCCCACAAGTGGCCTGTGGAATCGCTGAGCCCTGAGAGAGCACTGTGTCTGTGCCCCGTTGGGGTCCATGTCCAGGTGGCAGACATGGGCCAGCTCATGAGGTTGCTGTGAAAGGGGAGGCTCGCACCTGCAGAACATCCTGATGGTTTCTCAAGGCCAAATGCCAGCTCTAATTCCAGCCCAAATTTGGAGGTTCCCAGGCTGCCCTCCCGGCCGCTTGCCCCTCCTGGGCTTGGGGGTCAGGGGAGAAGCAGCCCTTACATTCTTTCATCTACACCAGGCGTCAGAGTTTGGAGTAAATTGGAATGTGGACACATCTGTGTGCAGAACCTTTAAGGATCCCTGGTCTGACTGTGGTTCCAGCTCTGATTGCTAGCCTCATGCGTCTCTTTAGAGCCACTCGGTGACCCCACAGCACAAACCTTCATCCAAGGGACTGATGGGCGGTGGGGACTGATGTTTGGACCAGGCTGTAAGAGGGCTTATACACAAGTATCCCTGACTGTGCAAGTACGATGTAAATAAGCAGTTGCAACAGCCAGGCACCGTGCCCCTCGCTGTCCTGGTGCTGCCTCATCTCCCCACCCGCAAGGGTCCCCGTGGGCAGAGTCCGTGCTGCCTGGGAGGCGGCGGGGCAGGCTTACGGGCACGCTCCCTGTCAGATGCAGAGACCCCTGACACCCCGCAAAGGGAGGGCCGTTGCTGTTCCCACAACCTAGAGGGTAGCCGACTTGGCAGGGGCTGATAGGGATCTTGCATGTGTTCCATTCTGATGGAAGTCCTATGTTTCACGGATGGCAAGGCCGCAGTTCCTGTGACTGTCGGTCCTGGGGTAAGGCTGATGGATGGGAGAGTTCCAAGGTAGGGGGCTTTAAACAGGCACTAAAGACAGCAGATCTGGGTCATCAGGGAACATGTTGCTGTAGAGGATGCTGGGGGAGTCCTGCTTAAGGAGAACACAGCACAACGAACCAAATAAAGCCCATGGTTGAACACCTGCTGGCCCTGCAGTTACTCAGGTGCCTCCTCTGGGCCCCAGGCTCCCAGGAGAGTGGCCCTCAACCACCTGCTTTCTTTGGGGACCGAGACCAGGGGGCCTGACAGGAACCCCCTCAATTCACTTAATCCCTTCTGATGGGGGCAGGCTGTACCTCCCACCTATGAAACTCCTCGACTGTTTACATTGTACTCCTAAAAAGCTCAAGAGGTGTGTGTGTGTGGAGTGTGTGTGCGGGTGCCCTGGACGAGGGGCCTGGGTGGCGAGCACCTCAGTGGCCCTTTTGTGGCTGCTTTGCTGTCGGATGTGAGGTGCAGAGCTCCTCACCCCTCCCCTGGCTCTGTGCGAAGTGGATTCTTAGGCTTTACGTCAACCTGGAAGTAAGCAAACACGGGTGTAGGAGAGACTTTGGGGGGGCATCGGCCACAAGGCTTGTCTGGATTCTGTCAGGTTTCAGGGTGAGGCTGTACATTCACCAAAATCCAGAGAATCAGATGAGAACTTTCCAGGAGAACCACGACTCCATTCCGGGGAACAAAACGTGCCACTTCTGGTCAGGACACAGGAGTGTTGGGTCTCACACCTCCACTTAACAAGGCCAAGCTCCAGATGGGAAAGCAGTGGTCATACCCGCCACTCTTCCTGGGCGACATTACGAGTTCACAGAAGAAGTTAAAGGAAAATACAGTGTACCTTTTAAAAATAGAGGCATGTTTTACACACACACACACACACATGACTAGCACATGGGAGTTTGCTGGTATGATTGTTTTAACTTCTCCATGTTAATTTCCCTTAACTATATCTATAATTTAACTTCCATTTATAAACGATACAGTTATTATTGAAAACTGTAGCTGCCAAATCTGACATTTTGAAAAGAGGGTTTTTTGTGGACTTTTTTTTCCAGTCAAGTTCCGTGCTTGTACCCAGTGGGGGTGGCCCCACCCCCACACACAGGTGCAGCCCTCGTAGACGGCACAGCCACGCCCAGTGTCACCACCGTCCTCCCGGCCCTGGGTGGGCACAGCCTTCCTTGGCGTCACTGCCCCCTTCCTCCATCGTGTCTGTGCGAGGCTCCTCACGGGCTCATGAGAAGCCCTGGGAGTGACGGAGGAGCCGTGACCTTGAGGTCTTGGCCACGGGAGCCTGGCGGGAGGCCCCCCCACTGTCCAGTCTCATCCTCATGTTTCCTCCCTTCACCTTCCTGGACCTGCGATCCTCACTCCCCCTTCACCCAAACGTGCTACCATGGAAGCTGGAACCCCCTGCGAGCCATGGTGGGGAGGCCATGCCTGTCTCATAGATGGGAAGACAAGCACTGTGGTGAGCTGGCGTTAGGGCAGCGTCCACATCCGAGAGTGACCTGGACATTTACTGCTTCAGAACAAGCCATCTGAAGGCTCAGGGCTTCCACACATACTCTGCACTCAGACCTGCAGTCTTGAACAGGCTCCACTGGGCAGCAGCTGCTGCCCCACAGGCTGGGCTGCTGTCACAGGAGGCCCTTCAGTCCCTGGCCGGCCGTTGTGCTCCTGTGGATCTTCCCTGGCTCTGGCCAGATATCCACACGGCATGGACCCCCTCATGGGTGTCTGGGTCCCGAGTGGGGCAGAAGATGGGCCCCTGTCCTGACCAAGCCTGAGACACACTGTGCCCCTTCCCCCACACCCTGTTCATGAGAAGCCAGTCAGCCGCCCAGCCTAGACCCAGGGTGAGGGCAGTGAGGTGCCGGTCAAGGAGCCACAGATGTGCCAGCTTTGGCCGTGTTGTCTGAACCCCGGCCCCTCAGTCTCCTCTGCCAGGACACATTGATAACAGAGGGGGCGAGTTAGCACTGCAACCAGTAATCACAGACATTCGCCAAGTGTCTGGCACAGAGGAGGCCTGAGAGGTACCCCTGATGTTACTCTGCAAGTGGCAGCAAAGGAGTTTCCGAAAGAACACGTGACTTTCTAGGGCTTCGGTCTCCGATAAGACCAGTAAACCTCTATTTTCAGCCCCACGCCCAAAAGAAAGGCTTCTGAAGTTTGATCCATAGAGATCAGGAGGAGGGCAGAGCGCACCTTCCCAGCCTGGTCACCACGGTCTCCTGCTGCCCTTGATCTACGTTCCCTTGTAGACGTGAAAACTTGCCCACGATTCACCAGTTCCCTAAGATAGTCATCAAACAATGTGAAGGAAAAGCTTTCTACGGCACAGGAAGAGGTATTTAGTTCAGTGTGTAACTCTGGAAGAAATGGGATCCTGTTAAGGAGGGAAGTCTGGGGCAAAGGAAGTCCTTTGAGCAGAAGAGTTGCTCGATTAGGGAAGTGGGAGTCAGCGGCAGGCTCGATGAGTGCTTCACGTGTGCTTTTCCCCCGTTCCTCTCCTAGGACAGCCAGCTGGGAGACACATACCCTTGCACCCACTGACAACCTCCCATAACAGATATTTTTCGTGTTCTTGTGTAAAAACTGATTTAGTGACCAGAAAAGAGCAGTTCCTTCCTTTGCTTTTCTTGCAGCCTGTTCTCACCTCTGGAGAGGGGCCATGGGCCAGGGAAGGGCCTTCTGCTGTCTGTGGTGTCCTGTGCTGCTGGGAACAGAACATCCAGGGTTGTTTGCTTTAACCATCCTGCCTCTCATCCCTGCAGAGCTATGACGTGAGGAGTGTCCTCGGAAAGGAGGTGGGGCCGATAACCTGTGTCGTCCAGTCCATCACCACCCACCCGGCCAGCTGCGTGCGACTAGAGGAGGTTGAGCTCCTGAGTGAGGGGAGAGCCTTTTCAGAACACCGGCTGCAGCCACAGGATCTGTGAACTTTACAAAGTGGCTGCGAGGTGGTGGTGGTTTGGGTGGTTGTCTGTTAACTCTGGGCAGAGTGAATGTACTTTATGATCTTGGCTTTGTAAGCTATAAATCAAAATGCTTTTTCTATGATTATACTTTATTTCTGCAAATTTAGGAACATGTTAAAGCTTCAATAAGCTTGAAATTTTCATTTTTTATCTATCGTAGACAATAATGTAGTAGAAAAAATTATTTTATTCCACTGTAATTTTAAAGTGTTCAAATTTTACGAGTTCAGCGGGTTTTTCTTATATTCCTTTTAACATTTCCCCAGAAAATACCCTGCAAAGTGTAAACCTTTGTCCTCTTTTGTCACATTACTGCTCCACACAGTGTCCAACCTAAGCGTTTTGCAGTTCAGTGTGTTTTGGAAAATGTTCTGGGGAACTATGTTAGAGGTAAAACTGTTTCCCACAAAGTATAGATAAAGTGACTGGCGTGATGATAGCTCCCTATGGAGAGACTGACAGGTCTGTTAGCACTGCCAGGCACTGCGCAGGGAGCCAAGGTTACCCCGCCGCACGAGAGCTGGGTAATCGTTCACCTTGTTGGCAGAGGTCTGAGATAACAGTAAAACCATGGATTAAATATCTCTGGACACTGAAGATTTTGTATTTCCTCCCTTATAACAATATAATCATGACAAGCCACGGTTACTTAATTACATAATATAGACGTAGCAGCCAAGACCAAGAAAGGCTGCCTAGTACCCACTCTCATGGGGCGGAAGGCAACGGCTTTATTTATTCGTCCAGATTAAGCTTTAAAACGTTACAAGCACCAGCAAGGTAGCCGATTTTAAGTAGCTTTGTAACTGTCCTTTCCATTTCCTACATGATTTCTGTACTTTACGCACTTTGAAAATCTACTTGACGCTGTCTACAGGACTGAGGAAAGTGCAAGCAAATCCCATGAAAGCCAAGATGAGTCGGACTGGTTTTCGGATAACCTGAGCCCTCTCCCTGCCCCTGGAGCCCCCACTCGAGGTGGGACCCGCTCCGGCCGGTTTCTGACACGTTCCCGGGGCATCTTCCACCCGAGCGTGTCTAGGGCAAGTTAACTAAGCACGTCCACAGGTGGAGTTCGGCCTGTTTGAGAAGCAAAGCAACGGTCTTCCAGCAACCCGGCCCCGGGGCGCACGCCAGCCAGACGCGCCTTCCCCGGCGGATCCGGAGGGCCCCGAGCGCAGGAATCAAGGTGGGTCTAACGCGTCTTTATTCTTACAAATACTGCAAAAATCAGTATAAAAAAGTGAGCATGCTCAGTCTTTCTCGTATCTACAGTACAAAGGCTTGTCCGAAAAGTCTCTTTTACAAATGTACCTTAGCTGCATCCCAGAGCGTAGGATGTAGAGAAGCTGCCCTCACAGTTACTTTGGGTCCACGCGGCAGCTGTCCGAGTCCCGGCCCAGTCCGGGGGTCCGGCCCGGCGGCTCCAGGCACTACGGTCGCAGTCCGCGCGCCCCCCGCGTCACCGCGCGTCCGCAGCCCCCGCGCCGGGCAGGAAGGGTGCGCCGGGCAGCTGCTTGAAGAAGCGCCGCAGGCCGGCCAGGTCCCGCGTGAGCTGCTCCACGCGCTGCTGCAGCTTCTCGTTCTCGGCCGAAAGCTCCACCAGCTTCTGCTGCATCTCCTGGTTGCGCCGCTTGGCCTTGTCGCGGCTCTTGCGCACGGCGATGTTGTTACGCTCCCGCCGCTGCCGGTACTCAGGGCTGCCGCGGTCTGGGCCCCGCTTGCCCGCTGCCTTGTCGCGCGCCGGCCCGGGCGCTGGGGGCGCGGGGCTGCGGCGCGGCGGCTCGGGCGACGCGGGTGGCGTGGGCTGCGCCGCGGCCGCCAGGCTCACCACCGTCTGCGCGCACGCGGCCACCTGCGCGGGCAGCAGCGAGCCGGGCGCGTCGCCGTCGCCCCAGTCGGGCTCGCGCTTGAGCGGTCGCGGCGCGGGGCCCGGGCCCGCGGGGCGCGCGGGGCCGCCGGGCAGTAGCTCTAGGGCGCCCGCTTTGTGGTTGCTGTTGAAGAGGTCGGCAAAGAGCTCGTCGTGGCACAGCTCCAGGGTGGGCACGGCGGCCATGGAGTCGATGTAGGTGCTGAAGTCGATGGCGCTCTCGTCGTCGTACATGGCGGGCGCGGCCGGCTCGGCTCCGCGGCCCGGCTTCCCCGCGCGGCCGGGCTCGTAGAAGGCAGCGGGCTCCGCGGTCCAGGGCGCGCCGCGCGCCGGGATGTCCAGGCTGAAGAGCGCTGCGCTCATGGCGGCGTCGGGCCGGCGGCGAGCGCGGTCCCCGGGCGGGCCGGGAGCCGCCTTTTCTAGCCGGGCTGACGCGCACGCCCCGCCCCGCCCCGGCCGCGGACCGCGGGACCCCCGCCCGCGCGCCTCCCCCGCGCTTCCTGCCCGCCGGCCTGGCCCGCGCGGCGCTGCCGGGAACGACCCTCCCTCGGCCGCGCCTCCTCCTTCCTGCTGGTGGGTCGCGGCCTCCGCGCCTGCGGAGCCGGAGCGGCGCGCGGACTGGGGCCCGGGGCGCTGCCTCGGGGCACTGGGGTCTCGGTGCTTCCCGGTCGCGGGGACGGGGGCGGGGGGTCGCGACGCTGCCCTGCGGGGTGACGCCGGGTCCGGGGAGCGCTCTCCAGCCCGGCGGGCCGGGTGCAGCCGCGAGCCCCACGAGCCCTCGAGACCTACACGCTCGAGCCCGCGAGACCTCCCCGCCCCCGCGAACCCCGCGAGCCCCCGCGAACCCCACGCCCCAACGCTGCTTCCAGGTCCGCGGAGCAGTGCCACCTTGCGGTGATGTCTGGTTTCAGTTCCAGGCGCTCCTTTTTTCTGTTCAACATCCGCAAAAGAAGTCCCTTTGGATCCAAAGCAGTGGGGCAGGGCCCCTTCAGGAGAAAGAGTAGCTCTGACAAGGTGTTCACTTGCTGGCTCTTCACGTGGTGAAATGCAGGACAAGGCTCAGCCGGCTTTGTTGGTTGACGCATCCTGCAGTTTGGGTCAGGCATTTCGGGTCAGTTCTGTTCCTCACATCACGGGCCCTGTGCAGACCTGGCGTCTGTCCACATCTCTTCTCATTTCGTTGCTTTCCGGCACCGCACGCTCCACAGTATTTCAGAGGTGACTTGTCATGACGGCACCATGAGACACTGAGGAGCTTTTCTAGAAGGACAGACGTTGCGCTGGAATTACCCGGGGCGTGATGTGCATGTCACACTGTTCATCACCCACTAAACTAAGGGTAAAACCCAGGAACTCAGAGAGAGTGGTTCATGCACACCCAGAGAAAAAAACATTTATTTTGGAAGCCATAAAAATGCTACTGAAGCCCTCTCCAGTCAGGGAATGGAAAGTAAACACTTACACGGAGAACCATATTCTCATGAAAATAATTCAGTGAGATAATTAGCTTTAGATGTTGCATTAACTAGCAATTAATGATAATTTGTAGATTTAAGAGTAGATTTAAGAGTTTTCTTCTCTTTTCTGGAAAAAGAGGTCATAGACCAACAAAGTAGGGATTTGTTATGATATTGGGCAAATTAAAGACAAGAATACAATAAAACAATTTAAAGTTTGGCTTTTGTGACAGTCGTTGTTCACAGTCATTTTTTGAATGTCTCCACTTACTGTCTTTTCCTAAATCTACTATTAATTTATCCAAGATAAGTACAGACTTGTTCACGATTTCTCGTTGTTCGGAATCTTGAGCCTGTGGTATTCCAAGTAGAACCGTCAAAAGGAAGCAGTCAAAGTATTCCTTAAAAACACTGGCGCCTTGGGGACTTCCTAGGTGGCGCAGTGGGTGAGAATCCCCCTGCCAATGCAGGGGACATGGGTTCTATCCCTGCCCCGGGAAGATCCCACATGCCATGGAGCAACTAAGCGTCTAGAGCCTGCCTCTGCAGCAAGAGAGGCCACTGCAATGAGAAGCCCGTGCACCACAATGAAGAGTAGCCCCCGCTCCCTGCAACTAGAGAAAGTCCGTGTGCAGCAACAAAGACCTAACACAGCCAGTAAATAAATAAATTTATATAAACAAAACAAAAACACTGGCGCCTTGCATTCCCGTGTTTATGAGGACGTTGCTACGTTGAGCTCAGCTGAGTTGTTCAAAGGCAGCACTTCAGGTGCACTTTCTAAACACATCCATAAACACATCCGTCCTTTAGAAATTCAGGACGCTGCAACGTGCCTGCGTGTGCTCCAGCTGTGGGACCCTGTTGGGCCTTGGGAGCCGGGCTGGCTCGGTCACAACACGGCGGGGCCACACCTCAGCCCTCGCGAGGGATCGCTTTTGGATGCTTCCTGCTGGGCGAGACACCTTCTGTAAGCAGCGACAGTGTCAAGAGGAGGGAAAGTGTGACTTTAGCGCCCTCTTCAGATGAGGATTCTCAACTATCAGATTAGATACTTTTTAGATTAAATTTTAACTGGTATATTCTCATGTGCTTTGTGTCAGATAGTAAGGTTACAAACACAGACTTTTTGGATAAACCTGATGTACTATATATATATTTTTGTAAAAGGGAATATAAGGACCAAAAGAACGAAGCCACTGGGTACTGGGGTGTCACATCCTTGGCACTGCTAAAGCCTGTGTATTTTACTAAAAACCTACTGTGATGGGTAAAAAATTCTGCATTCACTTCAGCCTCTGGAATTTAGCAGACAGAGCCCCCAGATTACAAAGTAGCCAGAGCTGAGAACAGGTATTTGATTCTGAGGCAGGGTAAACCTGCCATACACTTGCTCACGTTCCCAGTATAAAACACAAGGAGAAGCAATTTACCTTCCCAGCCTGTAATCCTGTCCAGTGGATTCAGCCCCTCAGCCCACACCTGCCAGTCCTGCCACAGCTCATTGGTATTTTGATAGGGGAGGCGCCGATTCTGTAGATTGCCTTGGAGAGTGTGGTCATTTTAACATACTGATTCTTCCAACATGAGAACAAGGTATATCTTTCCATCTGTTTATGTTGTCAGTTTCTTTCATCAGCGTCTGTTTTCAGAATGTATGCCTTTTGCCTCCTTATGTAGATTTATTTCTAGGTATTTTCTGTTTGATGTGATGGTAAATAGGACTTTTTTTAAATTTCTTTTTCTGATATTTCATTGTTAGTGGATAAAACAAGAGATTTCTGTATATTAATTTTGTATCCTGTAACTTAATGAAATTCTTTGATGAACTTTAGTAGTTTTTTGGTGGCATCTTTAGGATTTTCTATGTATAGTATCATGTCATTAGCAAACAGTGACAGTTTTAATTCTTCCTGTCCTATTTGGATTCCTTTATTTTCTTTTTCTTCTCTGATTGCTGTGGGTAGGACTTCCAAAACTATGTTGAATAAAAGTGGTGAGAGTGGGCATCCTTGTATTGTTCCTGATCTTAGAGGGAATGCTTTCACCTTCTCATAGTTGCATATGATGTTAACTGTAAGTTTCTCATATATGGCCTAATTTATTATGGTGAGGTATGTTCCCTCTGTGCCTGCTTTCTGGAGAGTTTTTGTCATAAGATCTTTTTATACATCTATTGAGATTGTTAATGTGGATTAACTTGTGGTTATTGAAAAAGCCTTGCATCCCTGGAATAAGTCCCACTCCATCATGGTGTGTGATCTTTTTAATATATTCTTGAATTTGGTTTGCTGGTATTTTGTTGAGGATTTTTGCATCTATGTTCATTGTGATACTGATTTTGTGATGTCTTTGTCTATGAGTTTGGAAGTGTTTCTTCCTCTGCAATTGTTTGGAATACTTTCAGAAGGATAGATATTAACTCTTTTCTAAATGTTTGAGTAGAATTTGTGAACCCATCTTCACCTGGACTTCTGTTTGTGGGAAGTTTTTAAATCATTTTCAATTTCATTATTTGTGATTGGTCTGTTCCTATTTTCTACTTCTTCCTGGTTCAGTCTTGGGAGAATTTGTCCATTTCTTCTAGGTTATCCATTTTATTAGTGTGTATTTGCTCATAGTAGTCTCTTATGATCCTTTCTATTTCTGTGGTGTGAGGTGTAATTTCTCTTTTTCATTTATGATTTTATTGATTTGGGCCTTCTCCCTTTTTTTCTTGATGAGTCTGGCTATAGGTTTATCATTTTTGTTTATTTTTTCAAAGAACCAGCTTTTAGTGTCATTGACCTTTTCTGTTGTTTTCTTCATCTCTGTTTCATTTATTTCTGCTCTGATCTTTGATTTCTTTCCTTCCACTAACTTTGGGTTTTCTTTGTTCGTCTTTCTCTAGTTGCTTTAGGTGCATGGTTAGGTTTTTGTTTGTTTGTTTGTTTGTTTGTTTTATTTTATTTATTGGCTGTGTTGGTCCTTCATTGCTGCACACAGGCTTTTTCTAGTTGCAGAGAATAGGGGCTACTTTTCATTGCAGTGCACAGGCTTCATATTATGGTGGCTTCTCTTGTTGCAGAGCACAGACTCTAGGTGCACAGACTTCAGTAGTTGCAGCATGTGGGCTCAGTAGTTGTGGCTTGTGGGCTCTAGAGTGTAGGCTCAGTAGTTGTGGTGCACGGGCTTGGTTGCTCTGTGGCATGTGGGATCTTCCCAGACCAGGGCTCAAACCCTCGCCCCTGCATTGGCAGGCAGATTCTTAACCACTGTGCCACCAAGGATGCCCTAAGGTTAGGTTTTTATTTGAGATTTCCCTGGTTTCCTGAGGTAAGCTTGTATTGCTATAAACTTCCCTCTTAGAACTGCTTTTGCTGCATTCCATAGGTTTGGATTGTTGTATTTTCATTTTCATTTCCCTCTAGGTATTTTTTAATTTTCTCTTTAATTTCTTCAGTGATCCATTGGTTGTTTAGTAGTATATTGTTTAGCCTCCATGTGTTTGTGTTTCTTGCAGGTTTTTTTTTCTTACAGTTGATTTCTAGTCTCTATAATATTGCAGTCGGAAAAGATGCTTGATATGATTTCAGTTGTCTTAAACTTACTGAGGCTTATTTTGTGGCCTAGCATGTGATCTATCCTGGAGAATTTTCCATGTGCTCTTAAAAAGAATATATATTCTGCTGCTTTTGGATGGAATGTTGTCTGTATTTCAGTTAAATCTATTTGGTCTCATATGTTATTTAAGGCCTGTTTCCTTACTGATTTTCTGTCTGGATGATCTGTCCATTGATGTGAGTGGGGTGTTAAAGTTCCCCACTGTTATGGTTGTTTTCTCCTTTTATGTCCATTAATATTTGCCTTATTATTTAGGTGCTCCTATGTTGGGTGCATATATATTTACAATTGTTATATCTTTTTCTTTGATTGATCCCTTGATCATTACGTGGTGTCCCTTTTTGTCTCTTGTAGCAGTCTTTATTTTAAAGTCAATTTTGTCTGATATAAGTACCGCTACTGTGGCTCTCTTTTGATTTCCACTTGCATGGAATACCTTTTTCCATTCCCTTTCAGTCTGTATGTGTCTCTAGATCTGAAGTGAGTCTCTTGTAGGCAACATATCTAGGGATTTCGTTTTTGTATTCATTCAGCCAGTCTGTGTCTTTTAGTTGAAGCATTTAGTCTGTTTACATTTAAGGTAATCACCAGTAGGTATGTTCTCATTGCCATTTTGTTAATTGTTTTGGATTTGTTTTTGTAGGGTTTTTTTTCCCTTTCTTTTGTTCTCTCTCATGATTTGATGACTACTGTTATGTTTGGGTTCCTTTTTCTTTTGGGGGTATACAACTATTATATAGATTTTTGTTTTGCAGTTATCATGTTTTTGTATAGCAGTCTGTATATATGTGATTAAGTTGCTGATTTCTTAATTTCAAATGCATTTAAAAAACCCTGCATTTGTACTCTCTTCCCCTCATGATTACTGTTTTTTACTTCATATTTTATGTCTAATTGTTTTGTGTATCCCTTAACTGCTTATTGTGGATATAGACAGTTTTACTACTTTTTCCTTTTAACCTTCCTACTAGTGTTGTGTGTGGAGAGTTCCTACCTTTACTGTATGTTTGCCTTTACTGGTGAGCTTTTGCATTTTGTAATTTTCTTGTTTCTATTTGTGGCCTTTTCCTTTTCACCTAGAGAAGTTCTTTTACCATTTGTTGTAAAGCTGGTTTGGTGGTCTGTAAAGCTTTTGATTCTCCATCAAATCTGAATGCAGGCCTTCCTGGGTAGATTATTCTTGGATATAGTTTTTCCCTTCATCACTTTAATTATATCATGCCTCTCCCTTTTGGTCAGTAGAGTTTCTACTGAAAAATCAGCTGATAGCTTTATGGGGATTCCTTTGTATATTATTTCTTGCTTTTCTCTTGTTGCTTTGAATATTCTCTCTTTAATTTTTGTCACTTTAATTACAGTATGTCTTGGTGTCTTCCTTTTGGGGTCCATCCTGTATGGCACTCTCTGTGCTTCCTGGAGTTGGGTGACTTTCCTTTCCCAGGTTAGGAAAGTTTTCAGCTATTATGTCTTAATGTGTGTTCTTAGGCCTTTTCTCTCTTCTCCTCTGGGACCCCTATAATGCAAATAATAGTGTGTTTGATGTTGTCCCAGGGGTTTCTCAACTTGTCCTCATTTTCTTTTTTTCCTTAATTTTTGGCTGTGTTGGGTCTTCACTGCTGCACATGGGCTTTCTCTCTAGTTGCAGTGAGTGGGGACTAGTCTTCGTTACCATGCAGTGGCTTCTCTTGTGGAGCACAGGCTCTAGGTGCACAGGCTTCAGTAGTTGTGGCTCGTGGGTCTAGAGCGCAGGCTCAATAGTTGTGGCACATGGGCTTAGTTGCTCTGTGGCATGTGGGATCTTCCTGGAGCAGGGCTCGAACCCGTGTCCCCTGCATTGGCAGGTGGATTCTTAACCACTGCACCACTTGGGAAGCCCCGTCCTCATTTCTTTTCACACTTTTTTGTTGTTGTTCAGTGGCTATGATTTCCACTACTTTTTCTTCCAGGTCACTAATTTGCTCTTCCGCATCATTTAGTCTGCTACTGATTTCTTCCAGTATATTTTTCATTTCAGTTACTGTATTCTTCATCTGTTTGGTTGTTCTTTATATTTTCTAACTCTGCTAAAAATTTCTAACTTCTCACTCTGTGCATTCTTTTCCCAAATTCTTTGATCATCTTTATGATTCTACTCTGAACTCTTTCTTGGGTAGATGGCCTATCTCCACATCACTTAGTTTTTCTTCTGGGTTTTTTAATCATGTTCCTTCATCCAGAACATGTTCCTCTGCTACCTAATTTTGCCCAAGTTGCTATTTGTATTTTCACGTCTGTGGTAGGTTAGTTCCATTTCTCAACCTTGGAGAAGTGACCCTCTGTAGGAGATGTCTTATGCGTCCCAGCAGTGCTCTCCCTGCTCATTACCTGTATGTTCTAGGGGTTGCCCCTAAGAGGGCTATGTGGGTGACCTGGTCGGTGTGGTTGGCCCCTAGACCAGTTGGTGGCCAGGACCTGCCTTGTGTGGATGCTGCTGGCTGGTCACGAGGCAGGTGGCTACAGAACCCTAGGGGGCTCACTGATGGGTGCAGTCAGAGTCCCAAAGACTCTGGGCCTGTTGACCACCAACTGGCAGATGAACCCAGGTCCTGGGGTTAGTGCTGGACTATGTGTTTGTGGGGGGGAGGGTCTCATTCCTCACAGTTAGATATGGGATCCAGGGTCCCAAAGCTTGCATTAGCCTGCTGGTGGACAGGGCTGGGGCCTGCTGTGGGCAGGCTGGGTCTGCAGGATTGTGGTTTTATTGTGTTGGCCCCCCAGGTGGATGAGGCTGGTCTAGAGGCTACTGCAGACTTCCTGGAGAGAAGAGCTAGTGCCTGAGCACTGGTGGTGGAGCTGGGTCTCAGCCCTCTGGTGGTCAGGACTGTATCTAGGCATGGCTGTGGGCTCTGGAAGTCTTTAGGCAGCCTGTCTGATGTTGGGTGTCCCTGCCCAGTTAGTTGTCTGACCTGAGGCTTCCCAGCACTGGAGCCTACAGGCTGCTGGGGCCACATCTTGGTACTAATGAGCCAAGGTGGCAGCCACCAGCAGTTCACACAGTAGAATGTTCCCAGATATCTCTGCCACCAGTGTCTGTGTCCTCAGGGTGGGTTGCAGCCACCCTCCACCCACCACCTCCCAAGGAGACTCTCCGAGACCAACAGGTAGATCTGACCCAGGCTCCTATCAAATTACTGATTTTGCCCTGGGTTCTGGTATGTGTGTGTGAGTTCACGTGCACCCTTTAAGAATGTAGTCCCTATTTTCCCCAGTCCTGTGGGTCTCCTAGAATTAAGCCCCAATGGTCATCAGAACCAAATGCTCTAGGTTCTTGTCTTCCTAGTGCAGGACCCCCAGGCTGAGGAGCCTGATGTGGGGATCAGAACTCACCCTGTGGGAGAACCTCTGTAATATAATTATTCTCCAATTTGTGGGTCACCCCCCCACCCCAAGGGGTATGGGGTTTTATTATCTTGTGAGTCCATACCTCCTACCCATCTCATCATGGTTCCTTCTTTATGGCTTTCATTGTAGAAAATCTTTGGTAGCTTCCAGTCTTTTTCATCAATGGTGGTTCTGCAGATAGTTTCTGGAGTGCTCCTGAGAGGAGGTGAGCTCAGGGTCTTTCTACTTTGCCATCTTGGCCATGCTCTCTGGTGTAGTTTTTGATTCATAGTCACCACAGGGTTCATGTATGTTGACTTATAACACTACCTTATTTTAAACAGGTAGTCCTTTTAAAGTTCATACACATTCTAAAAGGTCAACATTTTTTCTTCCTTCCTCCACACTGTTTTGATGTCATATTTTCATCTTCATTTTTATCCCTTTACTGAGTGTTGCAGTTATACTTGATTTCACAAGTTTCTGTCAACCTTTTATTAGCATTTCAGTGCTTGATCCTCAGCCTTTAATATGTATTTGCCTTCACTAAGTGGGGTTTTTCTTTCCTATAGAGACTTACTCGTTATAATCTTTTTCTTCCCACTTAGAGAATACCCTTTAATAATTTCCTTTAGGGTCGTTTACTATTGATGAGCTTTTTTTAGTTTCTGCTTCTCTGCAAAGTGCTTTCTCTTTCCTTCTGTTCTAAATGATAATCTTGCCGGGTAGAGTATCTTAGTCTGCTATTCATTCCTTCTGTTTTTCCTTTTAGTTATTTTCTGATTTTTAAAAAGTTTTTTAGTTCCTTGTTAAAGTTCTGTGTTCATCTGTTCTTTTCCCTAATTCAGGTGGCATCCTCATTACTCATGTTTGGAATTCTTGATTTTCCATTTGAGATAAATCTCTCTGCTCATCTTGCTCATTGTTTCCTGCCTCTATTGACTCAGGTGGAACAGTTGCCTATGGCAGTCTTGAAGAGCTGTCTTTATGTGGGAGCACCCCTGCCTGCACAGTTTGCGTGTGCCCAGTGGCTTAGCGGAGAGAGCTGAATTTGACTTGAACACAAGTCACATCTTAGAATTCTCAGGGTGTGCCAGCAGCAATCGCTCTGGTAGGTGGTGGGGCCTGAGATGGGGGAGCTTGAGCCAGAGCCAGGTGTGAGGTGAGACGCCCCTCTGCTCAGAAGCCATCACCACCCTGTTGGGGGCAGGGCCAGGTCCCGTGTTGCTGGAGAAGCCCCGAGGTTCACGTCCGAGCTGGCTCAGTTCCCTGTGAGTGCTCCTTCCCCTCCCAGTACTGGCAGCCTCAGTCCCAGAAGGGACCAGTGCTGGAGAAAGAGGGGCTGGTGTGGGTTTCTGGTGTGGGCTAGGGCATGGGGTGTGGCATTCTGGCTGCCATCAGAGACCTGGTCTGTGTCTGATGCACTGCCTTGTGCGGCTGCCAGTAATGGCTGTCCCCTCCCTGTTCAGATGCCGCTTAGGGTTTGAGCCACCACAGCAGTTCACAGCCAGGCTTTCTCCTGGGTCATGGCAGCTCTTGCTCCCATGTAGAACTGCAACAGAAGGCAAATGGTGCTGGAGTGTTAGCTTGGCTCAGGCTGGGGTGTGCACTGGGTTGGTCCTGGGAGACCAGTCAGCCAGAAGCACAGTTTCAATCTGCCCAGCTTTGGGAGAAAGCCAGTGTTCATCACGCCTCAGCAGCAGAGTTCAGGCTTCCAACAGCTCCAAACCAGCCAGAGAGACTCATCTTCCTTTTGTTGGACCCCAGGGCTGGGCACTCAATATATGGCTCCAACTTCTCACTCCCCGGGGCGAGAGGGGGGGGGGTGTCTGCCTGAGTAATCTCCCTTTTCCCCTGAGTCCTCTCCCAGGGATACAGGTCTTGACCTGATCACTTGTCTTCCCTTCCTACCTGAATCTGTGTGGATCTTTCTTACAGACTTGGTTGTACAAACTTGGTTGCCAGTCTCCAGCTAGTTTTCAGTGGTAGTTGTTCCACGTGTGGATGTATTTTTGATGTGTTCACGTGGAGAGGTGAGTTCTGTGTCCTCCTAGTTCACCATCTTGATTCAAGTCATTGCTGTCAGCTTAAAATGTACTATTCTACCCTTGAGATGTTTTGTGTAAGCCCCATGGTAACCACAAAAGACAAAAAGAAAGGGGAAACAGAATATACCATCACAGAAAATAACAAATTTACAAACGTAGGCAGAAATAGGGGGTAAAAGAAACAATAGAAATACAAACCACCAGAAAGCAAATGTTAAGATGGCAGGAGTTAAGTCCTTACCTATCAACAACTACTCTAAATGCAAATGGGTTGAACTCACCAATCAAAAGGCACAGAGTGGCTGGATATATTTTTAAAAGAACCTGGCTATATGCTGCTTACAAGAGACCCACTTGAGGCTTTAGGACGCACAGAGACTCAAAGTGACAGGACAGGAAAAAGTATATTCTATGCAAGTGGAAAGCAAAAAAAAGCAAGGGTATCTATACTCATATCAGACAGAATACACTTTAAGACAAAAAGTTGTAACAAGAATCAAAGAAGGTCATTGTAAATGATGTGAAGACTCAATGCTTGGTGATGACCTAGAGGGGTGGGGTAGGGAGGGTGGGAGGGAGGCTCAAGAGGGAGGGAATATGGGGACATATGTATAAATACATCTGATTCACTTTGTTGTACAGCAGAAACTGGCACAACAGTATAAAGCAATTATACTCCAATAAAGATCTGAAAAAAAAATTTAAAAATGTGAAGAAATCAATCAATCAAGTAGTTATAATAATCATAAGTATAAAGTATATATGCACCCAGCATGGGGGACCTGAGTATGTTATTAGGCAAATACTAACAGAAATGAAGGAAAAAACAGACAGTAATACAATTATCGTAACAGATCTCAATACCACACTTTGAACAAAGGCTAGATGACCCAGGAAGAAAGTCAACAAGGAAATGATGGACTTGAATCAAACATTAAATCAAATGGATCTAATAGATACCTACAGAACATTCCATCCAACAGCAGCAGATTACATTCTGCTTAATGGCACATGGTACCCTCTCAAGGACAGATCATGGGACAGGACACAAGACAAGTCTTACAAAATCTAAGAGGACTGAAACCATACAAAGTATGTTTTCTGACCACAGTGGTATGGAACTAGAAATCAAAAAACATAAGAAAAGCTAAAAAATCTACAAATATGTAGAAACTAAACAATGCAGTACTGAACAAAGAATATCTCAAAACAAATAAAAATGTAAACACTACATACCCAAAACTATAGGGAACTGCAAAAGTTGTTCAGTGAGGGAAGTTTAGTTATAAATCTATATATTAACAAATTTTAATATCACAAATAAACAATATAACTTTATACCCTAAAGAACTAGAAAAAGAAGAAATTAAGTCCAAAGTTAGCAGAAGGAAGGATATAATAAAGATCACAGCCAAAATAAAAAAAAGAGACCAGTAAAATGATAGGAAAAAAATCAACAAAGATAAGGGCTGGTTTTCCAAAAAGATAAACAAAATTGATAAACCCTTAGTCAAACTAAGAAAAAAAGGGAGGACTCAAAATAAGAAAGTTAAGAGAAGAAATTCCAATGGACACTAAAGAAATACATAGGATCATAAGGGACTACTAGAAACAAGTATATACCAACAAATTGGACAGCCTAGAAGAAATGGGTAAGTTCCTAGATTTATTCAACTTACCAAGGCTGAACCAGAAAGAAAAAGTCTGAAAAAACTAATAATGAGTACAGAGATTGTATGAGTAATCAAAAATCTCCCAACACAGAAAACACCAGGACCAGATGGCTTCATTGGAGAATTCTACCAAACTTTTAAAGAAGAATTAACACCCATCATTCTCAAATGCTTCTGAAAAATTAAATAGGAGGGAACATTTCCAAACAAGGCCAGTGTTACTGATACTAAAGCCAGATAAAGACACTTCAAGAAAACAGAACTCTAGACCAATATTCCTGATGAACACAGACGCAAAATTCCTCAACAAAATATTAGCAAACCAAATTCAAGAACTTATTATAAACCATGATCAAGTGAGATTTTTCCCTAGGATACAGGGCTGGTTCAACATACCCAAATGAATAAAATGTGATTAACCACATTAATAGAATCAAAGGTAAAAGTCACATGATCATCCCAATAGATATAGATAATGCAGTTAATAGAGCATCTTTTTATAAGAGTAAAAGCCTTCAGCAGATTGGAGTTAGAAGGAAAACACCTCAACCTAGTAAAAGCCACATTCAATAAACCTACAGCTAAAATTATGCTCAATGAATAAGAAAATTAAAGCTTTCACTCTAAGAGCAGGAACAAGACAAGGGTATCCACTCTCACAAAGTATTCAACACAGTCCTAGCTACAGCAATCAACCAAGACAAAGAAAAGCTATCCAAATCTGAAAGAGGATGGCAAAATTATCACTATTTGCAGATGATATAATCTTATCTGTTAAAAATCCCAAAGACTCAACTTAAAAACCATTGATAAATGAATTCAGTAAATTTGCAGGGTATGAAAATCAATACATAGAAATAAGCTTCATTTCTACACACTGAGAATGAAACATCTGCAAAAGAATTAAAATTATCCTATAGCATCAAAAACAAAATGCCTAGAAATAAATTTAACCAAGGAAGTGAAAGATGTACAATGAAAATTTCAAGACTTTACTGAAAGAAACCAAAGAAGACATAAACAAGTGGAGGGAGATCCTATGTTCACCAACTGGAAGAGTTAATATTGTTAAATTTTCCATGATACCCAAAGCCATCTGTTCATTCAATGCAATCTCTATACAAATCCCACTGGCATTTTTCACAGAAACAGGAAAAAAACAATCCTAAAATTTGTATGGAACCACAAAAGACCCCAAGTAGTGAAAGCAGTCATAAGAAAGAAAAACAAAACCAGATGTATCACACTTCCTGATTCCAAAGAATACTGGAAAGCAATAGTAATTAAAACACTATTGGGGGAGGGGGGGCTTCCTTGGTGGCACAGTTGTTAAGAATCCACCTGACAATGCAGGGGACACAGGTTCGATCCCTGGTCCAGGAAGATCCCAAATGTCACGGAGCATCGAAGCCCATGCACCACAACTACTGAGCCTGTGCTCTAGAGCCCGCGTGCCACAACTATTGAGCCCACGTGCCACAACTACTGAAAGCTGTGCACCTAAAGCCTGTGCTTTGCAACAAAAGAAGCCACTGCAATGAGAAACCTGCGCACCACAAACTAAAAAGCTTCTGCATGGCAAAGGAAACCATCAACTAAATGAAGAGGCAACCTGGTAGGGGGAGAAATTATTTGCAAATCATATATTTGATCAGGGGCTAATATCTAAAATCTGTAAGGAACTCATATAATTCAACAGCAGAACAACAAGCAGTACAATTTAAAATGGACAGAGGGAATGTTTGTACACCGTGGGTGGGCATGTAAATTGGTGCAGCCACTGCAGAAGGCTATGTGGAGCCTCCTCAAATAACTAAGGATAGAACCACCATACGATCCAGCAATTCATTTCCGGGTATTTGTTAAAAAGGAAATAAAGCAGTAACCTGAAAAGAGGTGCACACCGCCATGTCCACTGCAGCATCATTCACAGCAGCCAACACATGGAGTATCCGTCAGGGGACAAATGGATACAGAAGACGTGGTCAGGCATTCCCTGCTTTCCAAACGTCTGCATTATACCACTTGCTTTTACAGAAGACACCAGTACAGTAACGGCTTTTTCATAAAAGCAAAAATCTTCTTTGGATTTCCTTTGCTTAGTGAAAACAGATACTAATGTAGGACTTTTGTAAAAGTTAAATGGCATAATTTGAACTTTGGACAAGCAGGGGATAGTCTTTGCTTTATACCATTTTGCTTATGAAAGTTTTCATAGGAATGCTCAACTTTTGGGTAGCAGGGGAAACTTGTGCGTGCGTGTGTGTGTGTGTGTGTGTGTATGTGTATTATTCAGCCATAAAAAAGGAAATCTTGCCATTTGCGACAACATGGATAGACCTTAAGGACATTATGCTAAGTGAAATAAGACATGGAAAGACAACCATATGACCTCACTTATATGTGGAATCTAAAACAAAACAAACTCATAGGTCACACAAAGATTTGTGGTTATCAGAGGTGGGGATTGAGGGATGGGCAAAATGGGTGAGCGGTCAAAAGGTACAAACTGCCAGTTATAAAATAAGTCAGTCCTAGGGATGTAGTACACAGCACGACCACAAATAACACATAAAACAAGGTTATATACTGACCAGTCCATGAAAACACTGTGTGACCAGAGGCCCCCAGGGACCAAACCTGATACCTGCCCCTGGAGCACTGGTTTACTGTTCACCAGTTCAGTGCTTGTGTTGACGCTGTAGAACATCACTAATGTGAATAACAAGAGTCAGCTATAATTTAAATAACTTAAAATTCAGGTGTTCAGTCACGTTAGCCACATTTAAAGGGCTTGATGGCCACATGTGGCTGCCATATTGAACAGATTTAGAGCACTTCCATCACTGCACAAAGCGGGCATCAAGCAGTATTGTTTTAGCGAGTTATTGCAGAGAATAACTGCTGACCCGCCGGGCATGGTTACAAGCAGCTTTTCCTAGTTCCCCTGAGATGCTGTTTTTCTCACTATACATTATGGATCTTTCTATACAACTATTACCTTCCCTTCTCAGCTGGAAACTCCTTGTGGTTGGCCTCTCATACAAGGCATCTGTGTGCCTTGCCCAGTGATCTGCAAAGAGCAGCTAGCTACACATGGAACTCCAGGAGTTCCTGACCACTGTCAGTCAAAAACATAATCTCAGTGATATCATGGAAAATGGCAGAGTAGAACTCTCTAAAATCAGCCCCTCCACTGCAACAACCAACAAGCTGGCAAAATAATGGCAGAACCAACTTTTTTGGAATACTGGAATCTAAGCAAATACTTACAGAAACCAGAGGAGTTCTTAATTCAGAAAGAAGCTGTGAAAGCGTGGTGAGTGTTTTTTTACCTGCCTACCCCCACCTCCCAGCTTTCGGCAGTGACCATGTTCCTGGTGTGGCTGGCTGGTTCTCCTGGAGGCAAGGGGTGGGGGTGGCAATATGGACTGTGTTCTTAAGAAGTGGTTGTGCATTTGACCTGTCTTGGCAGTGACCTGAGGGGCCGGCACAGAGCCTCCCCTTTGTTTTGCCTCCTCAGCTCAGGCATCTTCCAGGAGGCACATATCAGAAGCAGTTAGACACATGCCCTCCCTGGGCAGGTGGATGGGAGGAGGTGATGGAGGAGGGTCCTTGGGGGAACAAGGACTTCAAAAGGCTCCCTAGTGCATTTGCATGCCAAAGCCTGACGCGCTCAGAAGGGAACTGACAGAACACTGAGACTTGCACCAGTCCTTGGGCTCCAAGGAGAAGGCTGGAGTGGAGTTGCAGGCAGCCTGGCTGAGCACTGAAGGAGACCCCAAGCTCGAAACCCACCTGCAAAGTGCAGGAAGAGGTCTTTTTGGAGCCAGGTGTTTAAGGAGATCTCTGTGAAACAGTGGAACAGAGATTCTGTTGATCACAGATGCCAAGGAATACACTCTTTGTGAAAAGAGTTTCTAAAAGCCACTTTAAAAATGGACAACTGCAGCCCTCAAGAAACAAGAGCAAACCCTGGGGAGGGAGGAAAGAGTGATTTCCAGAGTTACTGAATTATGATATTCAAAATGTCCAGTTTTCGACAAAAAATTACAAGGATTATTACCAAGAAACACTGGTAAAGGTAACTATATAAAGAAATCTTAGTTTGTTACTATTTTTTATTTATATGATTTAAAAGACAAATGCATAAAACCGTAATTATAAATCCATGTTAATGGGGATACAATATTCAAAGTTGTAATTTGTGACAATAACAACAAAGTGAGAGAGGACTGAGCTGTACAGGAGCAGGGTCTGCATGCTATTGAAACAGAGTACCAATTCAAACGATATTGTTATAAATTTAGGATGTTAATTAGAATCACCACTAAGAAACAACTTAAAAACATACAGAAAAGGAAACAAGGTAGGAGCTCAAGTGATACATTAGCAAAATCAAACACTTAAGAAAACAGTTTTCGAAGAAATTGGGGAAAACGATGAAACTCACAGAAAACAAATGGAAATAAGATAGAAATAAGTACTCCCTAATTAGAAGTCACAGTATATTTATGTAGATTAAATTCACCAATTAGAGATACTGGCAGAATGGATTATAAAAGCAGAATCAAATTATACACTATCTCTACAAGTGATTCATTTTAGAGCCAAAGTCACAAATAGATTGAAAGTATGGAAAAATATTTTCTATTGGCATTAATAACCAATAGAAAGTTGGCATGGCTACTAGTATGAGGAAATAGACTTTAAATCAAAACTTGTTACAAGAAACCAAAAGGGGGGCCTTAAAGACTGATAAAAAGGTCAATCCATCAAAAAGACATAACAATTACAGTCACACACACCAAACAGCAAACCCCCACATAGAGGAAGCACACCTGGACAGAACTGAAGGGAGAAACAGACCTGCAATAACAGGTGGAGACCTCAACAACCCAGTTTCAATAATGGACACACAGAACATCCAGCAGAAGAATAAGAAACACAGGACTTGAACACCACACACCACCTGACCTAATAGACACGCACAGAACACCCCACCGATGACTGCAGAGCACACTCCTCTCAGTGCATGTGGAACCTTCTCCAGGACAGACCACATGTTAGGCCACCAAACAGGTCTCAAAAAATTAAAAAAGATTAAAATCCTACAAAAGTCTCTGACCAAATGCAATGAAGCTAGAAATCAATAAAGAAAGGTGAAAGATTCCAAATATGTGGAAATTAACACAATATTAAAAAAACGAAATCAAAAATGAAATAACAAGGAAAATTAGAAAACACTTTGAGGGACTTCCCTGGTGGTGCAGTGGTTAAGAATCTACCTGCCAATGCAGGGGACACGGGTTTGATCCCTGGTCCAGTGGAGCAACTAAGCCCGTATGCCACAACTACTGAAGCCCATGAGCCACAACAAGAGAAGCCACTGCAGTGAGAAGGCCATGCACCACAACAAAGAGTAGCCCCCGCTCACAGCAACAAAGACCCAACACAGCCAAAAATAAACACATAAATAAATATATAAATATATAAGAAAACACTTTGAGACAAATGAAAACAAAAACCCAGGATACCAAAATTTAAGGAATATAGCAAAAACAACGGTCAGACTTGTTGACAAAAATTCAATTAACAATCAAATGAAGAAGGAAAAAAGGGAATTTTATTAAAGCCAAACTGAGGATTATAACCCAGGAAACAGACTCTCAGAAGTTACGTTTAGAAGTCGAAAGCACAGTCATACACATTTTCAAAACAAAGGATTGTGTATGAAAATGACATATTGGTATTTTATATAAAGTTCACCAAGATACATAGTGCAGGGAAGCACATACAAAGAAGCAGCATGTCACATGACCCTGCAGAGCTGGGAAAGGACACTGTTTCCAGGAGTTACACTGCTCGCGCCAGAAGGAAAGGAAAACATGATCTTCATGGCTAAGCAGGCCTCCACCTCTGAAGCGCTCTGGTTCGTGTGTCATGAGACGCACCCTGAACATGCGGGGGAAGACGTGGCCCAGACAAACGCAGAATTCTTACATTTTCTTGTCCTGCCTTAAAATATAAATTTTATTTTATCCCATTTTCGCACCTACATTAAAAAAGATTACAAATGAGTAACCTAATGCTACACTTTTAGGAAGTAAGAAAAGGAAGGGCAAATTAAACTCAATACCAGTAAACTGAGAAAATCAAGATTAGAGCATAGATAAAACAGAGCACAGAAAAAGAGATGCAACAAAACGGACACACCTCCTTCTAGACTGATTCAGGGAAAAAAGAAATGCAAATAACTAATATCAAAAATATAAGTGGGGACATCATCAACCGTACAGAAATAAAAATGCCAACATATCTAAAGTTCCTAGAAACATAAATTACCAAAACTGACTCAAGAAAATCTGAACAGATCTGCAACAAGAGACTGAGTAATTAAAAAGAAAACCTCCCACCCAAAAAAAGACGGCTTCACTAGTGAATTCTACCAAACACTGAAAGAAGAATTAACACCAATCTTTCTCAAACTCTTTCAAAAAAATATCAGAGATGGGAACAGTCCCTAACTCATTCTATGAAACAGCATTACCCTGATACCAAAACCAGAGAGAGACTCCGTAAGAAAATTATAGACCAATATCCCTTATGGACACTTGTGCAAAAATCCTCAACAAAATACTAGGGAGTGGAATCCAACCGAGTAGTACCAGGGTTACTCACCATGGCCAGGCAGGCTCAATCCCGCACTGCAGGGCTGGTTCAGCACCTAATATCAATTGTTGTAATATGCGTTAACAGACGAAGGAGAAAAAAACCCAGGTTCATCTCAACTGATGCAAAAAAAGTAGTTGAAAAAATTCAATGCTATTTCGCAATATAAACACACAGCAAACTAAGACTGGAAGGGAACTTCCTCAACCTGATGAAGGACATTCATGAAAACCCACAGATAACATCATACTCACTGGTGAAAGATGAAAGGGTTCCCCTGAGGTCAGAAAGAAGACAAGGATGCCCGCTTTCACCAGTGCTGCTCAACACTGTGCTGGAAGTTCTAGCCAGGGCATCAGGCAAGAAAAAGAAAACACACTCAAATTGGAGAAGAAGTAAAACTACCTCTATCACAGACAACATGATCCTATATACAAAATCCCTAAGATACACAAAATAAGTACTAGAGCTAATAAATTAATCCAGCAGAATTTCAGGAGAAAAGATCAACAGTCAGTTGTGTTCCTGTAAACTAGCAATGACAATCCAAGAAGGAAATGAGGAAACTATGTAAGTATATACAAAGATGCAGCAGCATCCACAAAAATACAATACCTAAGGATAAGTTTACACAAGGAAACTGGAAAGTAGAAACATTACAAACTAGTAAAAACTATAAAACACTGCTGAAAGAAATCAAAGACAAAAGGAAAGACACTGTGTTCATGGACTGGAAGACTTAATACTGTTAAATATTAAAACTACCTACAGCCATCTACAGATTCAGTGCAATCCCCATCAAAATTCCAATGGCCTTTGCTTTTTGAAAAGCCAGTCCTTAAATTCTTCAATTTCATGATGTTCAGAGTAAGGACAACCCCCACAGCTGTGCTGTCACTTTAATATACAGACAATATTCTGAAGTTCAGAAATAACTATCTTAGCAGAAGTTACGGGTCATTAGTTAATAAACCTCACTTCAGAAATTCTTATAAGTTCATGAAATAATCTTTGTTTTAGAAAGTTTTTGAAGTTCGTGTCTTTACTCTTTCCCCACGATTGTATTTTGTTGATTGCAAGCTGTGTGTAGGCATGCCTACAAGGGAACTTGGAACTTTGTTTTTCCCTTTAAATTTTTCAGCCACGCTGTGTGGCATGAGGGATCTTAATTACCCAACCAGGGATTGAACCCGCACCACCTGCAGTGGAAGCACGGAGTCTTAACCACTGGACCACCAGGGAAGTCCCCATAAAAGTTTATTTTTAATGCCATAATGTATTCAACCTGTATTTATCAGAATAAGCTTGTCAAATAGTATAATGAAATAATTTATAAGATGAAGTGTTTGCTTTTGAAACTGCATTAAAAACTATACACTACTTTGGGAAAAAAATTTTAATGTTCCTTAGTCTTAATATTTACTATTTGCCAAAATCATAACAGAGTTTCTAACCAGAAATGTTTGAAAAAAACAATAACAAAAAGCTCAAAGCCAACCTGAAATCGGCTCCAGGTGCAGAAGACAAGGGTGGACAGAGGCTCTGTAAGTGGAGAGGATGCTGTTTCTGTATTTCATAACTTGATCTGGCTGCTCTAGAATGCATGTTTTATCTCCAAGTAAGGGTTCACTTCCAACAGGGATTTCTCTCATTTTCCCAGAACTGGAAGGCTTAGTGCCATCCCTACTTTCATACTTGGAATTTTTGAAGCTTTCCTGAGTCTGGGATGCAAAGCTCTTTTATCCACCTCCCTGTTGTGATCAGAGTAGCAAAAATGAGTGCTAAGAGCAAGGTTTTTCTCTCTCCTAAATACTTCTAGAGAACAATTCTATCATAGAATGTCAAAACCACAAGAAAAAATGTGAAAGAAAAAAAACCCTAAAAAATATCCTAAAATGTCAAATACAATCTTTTCTAAATATAAGCCATACTTGTAGCCTGACCTGTTCTTACTCCTGCGCTGCTAATGTCGCTCACATCCTGTCAGTCACTCTCACAAAGTCTTGGGGACAAAGTCTCCCAGGCGTGGTTTCCAAGGCGCTGCGCCTGCAGACGAGCACGGCACGTGGAGTGCTCTCCCCACCATTAACCGAGACAGCGGCCGGTCGGCTCGGCGCGCAGCACCTGCCATCTGCTATGGTCTTGATTCCGTGCTCGCACAAGCCTGCATATGTACTTCTCTTCTACACCCGTTTAACCCCGACCTAATCTTGAATTGTGGCCTAGTCACTCACCCACGCCAGCATTCATGTCTTCATCACAACCTTGATTAAACTCGTGACACAAGTGTGTCAGTAAACCCCTTCTCTTCAGTGCTTCAGGAAGGTCAGCCCACGGATCGCTTGGATCAACGTTTAGGACACGCTCTAAACACCCGCATGCCCTTTATCTGCTGACTCCAGGGGACCTCACATCCAGGGCTCCCACCCTCCCCAAGTCCTGCCGAGGATGTTGGGGTCTGTTGCCTGGTCAAGCAAGCACTTCACTTGGGCCTCTTCTGAAAGTCCACTCTCTGGCTCCTGGGCACGGATGTCGTGGTCTCGGCTTCCTCGTGCCACGGCCACGTAGTGCTCAAAGGCAGGCACCTGCTCATGGCCCAGACGTAACTCATCACTGGAAAGAAGTCAACACAAAGACACCAGCTGTGCGTTATTCTCCCTGTTCAAACCAAACATTCCCTCTCCTCACACAGAATATTTTCTGTTGCTCACAACCTTGAAGGCAAGAGGTTCGTCTGCAGGAAAACAGAGCACGATGGGTGCTGCTGCTGGGAGCGTCTGTCTGCAGGGGTTTGTGTGGACTCGTGCGTTCACTTCACAGGGGTTTCTACCTGGGATGGAACGCAGGGTCATGTGGTGACCCCATGTTTAACTTTCTTTTTTAAGTCTACTGAATTTGTTACAATACTGCTTCTGTTTTATGTTTTGGTTTCTTGGCCACAGGCGCGTGGGGATCTTAGCTCCCCAACCAGGGACTGAACTTGCACCCCTTGCATCAGAAGGCACAGTCTTAACCACTGGCCCGCCAAGGAAGTCCCCCCATGTTTAACTTTCTGAGGAACCACCAGACTGTCTTCCACAGCGGCTGTACCATTTTGCCTTCCCAGCAGCAGCAGCCGAGAGCTCCAGTTTCTCCACATCGTCACCAACAACTTATTTTCCATGTTTTAAACACAACAGTTCCAGCGGCTATGAAGGGAAATCCCACTTGCATTTGTCTGATGACTGATGATGTTAAGCATCTTTCCATGTACTTATCGGCCATTTGTGTATCTTCTTTAGAGAAATGTTTATTCAAGTCCTTTGGTCATATTTTAATTGTGTGGTCTTTTTTTTACTATTCAGCTGTAAGAGTTTTTTTTATATATTCTATACACAAGTCTCTTATCAGCTATATAACTTTCAAATGTTTTCTCCCATTCCGTGAGCTGTATTTTTACTTTCCTGATGGTATCCTCTGACGCACAAGTTTTTAATTTTGATGAATTTTTTTTTTTCTTGTTTGTGCTTTTGCTGTTATACTTAAGAATGCCAAATGTCACTGCCAAATCCATGGTCCTATGTTTCTTCCTAAGTATTTTATAAAAGTTTTAGCTTTTACAATTAGGTCTTTGATCCACTTTGAATTAGTTTTTGTATATGATGGGACGTGGGGGTTCCACTTTCATTCCTTTGCCACTTGTTGGAAAGACCACTGAATGGTCTAGGCACCTTTGTCAAAAAAAATTGACCACAGATTGCCTTTTACGATTAATGGGTAAGTCCAACTTTTTTTCCTTCTTGTGCATCATTTCTACAAATTTCTATTTGTTTTAGATTTCAACCAGGAAAATGTGAAAGTCAAGTTAAAGGTAGCCCAATTTGCACACTTGTTAATGAGCCGCCACTGTGCTCTCCGCACCTCAGGGCTGTGCCACCAGGGTCACATTTGCCCTGAAAAAGGACAAAAGCAAACTTAAAACCTAAATCCTCCGTGCAGGTGAAGATAGTCATGCAACAGTCTAGGAATGCAGTGCAGGGGCCCCAGGGGGACGGGGAGGGGTTCCAGGGTTAGGACCTTGTGGGCCGTGGCGAAGTCGGCCTCCTCAGGCCAAGCATAATCACCCGTATATAAACACCTGGCCATTTAGTGACTCTTCGGGAAATGCCAGCCTGTTTGGGATGTGTTTGGTTTTATCACAAATAACATCTTACCAGGTAATAACTGCTGGATTGGCACCTGCTAACTTTCTCTTAGCATAATGTATCTTCTGCCGGGGATACCAATTTTTTTCAGTTACATTTATTTCTCGAATCCATGATCCTCCTTTTTTTAGCATTTTCTGTTCAAAATTCTAAAGGAAAGAAACATGATTTTCTCTGCTTAACAGTATATATGATCACATTCAGATTGTTTAAGATCATTACTTGTTCAGAGTCTCTAACTAGGGAGGGTGCTGTAGCTTTTTACGCAGACTCTCAGGGCAGCACACAGAGTGCTGACCATGACCGTGAGGATCTACACTGAGGCTGAAAGCAGCCCTCCCTGTGGAGGGTGCCCTGCTCTGCTTCCTTGTGGGGCTGGGCTGTGAGGGGCCCTCCAGACTAAAGAAAGCACCACCGGTCTCTATGATCAAGGAAGCCCTTGTGTGGAACAGATTTCAACCTAAAAGTTGTCTCAGAGAAATTAAACCCACCATCACCAAAGGGTTAGAAATACTCTAATACTCAAAAGTCAGTTTCCTTCAAGTAAAAGGAATGTCTCTTGTATGGTTTTCAAGCCAAATGATCCCACATGTTAATTCTGAGAAAGTGCTGTACAAAACAAGTATTTTAGTAAACACCACACGACACGTTCCCACCAGGTAACAGGAGACTCGGGCCAGGGCACGGCTGAGTTGTGACAAGGTGCCAAGTGCAAAGCAGCAACCGCACCTTCCAGTCAAAGGACGGCTCCTTCACAAACACGTCCATGGTGGTGGTGAGCAGGCCTGGGCGCGCACGCAAGGCCCGCAGCGTGCACACCATGACGCTGGCCACGAGCCCCGTCTCCTTCAGGGGCAGCATCAGGTTGACGAACTGGCGCGTAAGACGGAAAGGCATCAGCTCAGGGACCGGCAGAAACTACAGAGAAAACAAGACGCATAAGAAGCCGCAGGCAAGTGAGGCCCTCCCGCAGCTGCGCGCGTGTGGGGTGCACGCCACCTCTTTTCCTGAAAGCAGCCACGCGGACATGCAGCCACGTGCCCAGCAGCAACCACACGGCCACCCTGTGCGCGAGGCTGCGTGACCACGGCCACAGACTCAGAGTTGAGCTGAGGTCAGGGAAGGTGTGTCACATCTGCGCAAGATGTTTTGATGACGGGGTTTCACAGAATCTCCTGCCTTTTTACAGGAACACGTGTTTCTCAGCTCTGATTATATAGTTAACCTAGCAGCACACCTTCCACGACGACCTGTCTGAGCAGGGCCCGAGCAAAGCTGAGAGGTGAACAACTGTGCACCGACTGGCTCCAGAGGGTCACAGAGCCCGAGGGCGACTCAGCCCAGCGCAGAGCGGGTGAGCTCACCTGTGTGGCCGACCCGAATGCGTGTCCAAAGTCGATCCCGATGGCGCCGCCCGTGTCCAGGCGCACCATGAAGTTGTTCAGGTGCCGGTCGCCGATGCCCAGCACCCAGTGGCCCACACACAGCACCGCATGCGAGCAGGCGAAGTGGCTGCGCAGGGCCAGGAAGGCCTCGGGGCCAGTGCTCATCTTCAGGAAGGCCCGCCTGCAGAGGACAGTCGTGTGGCCACGGCCCACCCCCCGCCCACCCGCGAGGAAAGGCAGGGATACACTTACTTTAAGAGATCACCTGGCACTTTACTTTCTCTTTTTCTAAAAGCTGTGACGGTTTCAGTGCGACTCGCTCCCCTATGATTTAATAATAGGAAATGTCTGATTAGAACAAAGGTCTCATGACTGAAATGTAAAGCTCTGTTTTATTGAAGTTCAAATATCAAATAACTAGATTTTGCTGATCTGAGACAAAACTTTGTAAGAAGCGAAAGTGAATGTGCAGCTTTGAGAAGAATCAACTAGTCGGTTCGGAGAGGTCAGAATACCACGTACCTGAACATGAGCGCGTAGGCCCCGACGTCACCCCTTCCCGACATTTTCCGCAGCCAGTCTCTGTACTCAAACGCCGGCGCCTGGGGGTCACTGACAAGTAACAGAAAGAGAATCGGCATCAGGAAGATGTCCAGAGTTGCTGACTTCAGAGGCAAACATCACCAGGAATTCACTGGAAAAAAGTGAAGAGGCAGGGAAACTAAGTATGACTTTAGTCACATTTAGTATGAACACTGAACTCCACTCTCCTGAGCCTAGAATCTCTCAGCTTCATTATTCACTCTCAGTCGCTCCTCGAGAACCATGGCTATTTCCTATGCAAAAATTCAGGCACAGAACCACCCAACACAGTAAACATTCCACTTCACACAGGGAAACAGGATGAGCTGAGGACGTAGGCACATGGTTCCAAACACCTGAGCTGGGAGGGACCCCTCGCAGCAGGATGGCACCACATGCAGCCCGCTTAAAGCAGGAAAGTCCCTAAACAAACAAAATGACCACAAGCTCCTTGTTGAAGACGGACTGTCTGCTTCTGTCATTATTTAAACACTGCCACACTTTTTTTCTTTTTGTAAACTATTTCCAGTATAAAGTTACAGACAAAATCCATACTAAGTGCAAAAAAGGTATTTTCTTTAAATGACCATGGATTTGAATTGAATTTGAAAAGCGGTTTTCAATAAAGCTGCACAGGCAAAAGGCAGTGTTTGGACAGGTGGAAACACTGTGATACTTACATGTTTAGCCACTGTTGTCAAAAGCTTTAACAAGTTTTCTTTAAAAAAAAAAATCACTGAAGATAGAACAACTTCACAACATGTTACTTAGTAGTTAAATCACTTAAGATGACTCTATTCTGAGTTGCTACTAAGTTAACTTCACAAAGAGACCACTCTATTTCCATCTAAATTCTCTCCTAGTTTCAAGTGGATAAAAATTTTAGGTTGGAAAATTGCAACATGTAGTTTAAGAAAAAAATAGCAATGATTTTAGGGATGGGGGCTGGAAGTGCCTAGTTTTAAAGAGTAGTGGGGAGTAATTTATACAATTCCATGTTTGAAAAGCACTTTACACTGTGTTGACACCTGTGTTTAGCGTATGCATTTCACACACTTTCCCATCTTACAAGCGGGAGCATGGGAACCAGGAAGGTCACTTGTTCGAGTGGGCTGGGCCTCCACATGTCAGCACCAAGGAACACTGCGATTCCTGACCCCAGGGTGCACTTCCTCCAGGGATAGCAGGGGCAGTTTTAGGCAAAGGAGTTAAGTGACTAATTAAAAGTTGGTAAACATGCCTTATGTAGCAGCTACTACTCAAGAGGAAGTTTGCTGAGAACGCTGCTCCTATGCAGACACTCTCAGGAAGGAGTTTGAGTCCAGGGAGGAGAAGTGGCCCTGAGGCTCTTTAGGGTCGTCTCCTCTCCGGCCAGCCAGCCCCCCAAACATGCCTGTTCCTGCTTCAGAATGGCTGTCAGCCATGCTGGCCATATTTTTCTTTACAGAAACCAGGAACAAATTTTTTTAAAAACTTCCTGATTAAGAAATACATGTTCATTGTAGAAAACTTGGGAAATAAAAAAGGATAAAGAAAAGTACAAAGCACCTGTATCAGGACCTGGAACTAATCATCCACCTGTACCCCTTACATGCTGGGGCCGCCCCACCTCTCCAGCCTCAGCGGCCTCGTCTGCACAGAGGTGACAGTAAAGCTCACCTTGCAAGTGTTTGTAAGAAATAAATGACTCCATACACATTAAGAACTGAGAATGGCGCCACAGAAAATTTGTAATTAAACGTTAGCTGCTAATTTTACTGCTTTACTTTCTCCCAAGATTTTTCTTTGGTTTTTTTCCCCCAAAGTTAATCTTCTTTAGAAAATTGTGACAAAATATATGCAACTATTGTTTAGAACCCTGGACTCCATTTCTTCACCCTTCAAGAGGCAGATTAAAGCACAGGCCAGGCTGTGGCCAGGGTGCCAATGAAAGGGCCTGAAAAGGTCCCTGTAGGTGGGGTGGAGGAGTCCCCGCCTGGGGAAGTGACCTGTGGGTGGGGGTGGCTGGGCAGAGCCGAAGAAGGGCCCTGGGCCACCAGGTCACCTGCTGTAGGCTGCCTTCTCCTCCCGTGACATGCTGCTCAGAAGAAGTTCCTTCAAGGTGCAGGTGTTTTCAAGCCATTCAATCAGCCCCAACCTGGAAGGAGAGGACAGCTATGAACGGTCCCTGCCCTCTCTTCCCTAGAAAACAGTCCCCCTCATGCTCTCCATGAGGGTGGGCCTCTGTCCCGTGAAGCCTTCCCCTTCCCGGCAAAACCGAACAGGCGTTTCTGGTCCTGTGACCCCACCACCCCCTGCAGAGAGGTTCCGCACACCTGGAGGTCATGGGCACCACGCCGTAAGTCGTCACCCGCAGGCCCCTCTGGCCACAGGCGGCGTCGCGGACAAGCAGGCCGTTCATGACCTGCAGCAGCTGCTGGATGCGCTGGTCCTGCCGCAGGTCCTCACCGCCCTTGACAAGGAAGGGGAACTCGCGTGCGTCGTGTCCGCGCACCACAATGCGCTTCGGCCTTCTGATCGAGGCCATCACTTTCACCTTGAAAGGTCGGACAGCATTTTCAGGTGCAGCTGAGAAACCGAGGACAGCACGCCCTGCGGGGACACAGGCGGGCAACACAGCAAAGGGCAGACCAGCGAGGGCCTGGCGCCTCCTGGTCCCTGTCCCTGCCCGGCAGAGCCGCGAGAAATGCCAGGTTCCCAGCTACGGGTCTGTGCTCATAAATGTGTGTCCGTGGGAACAAGCCACACACGGCATGTCCACTTGCTACAGGGACTTGGTTTACAACGGACACGCACACACTTCACTCCTGGAGATCCTTAAACATGGCTGATGTTTAAAGATGAAACATCATATCAAGGTCAGTAAATCCCCATCAGAAAACTTGTACCACCACCCTTAGAGAGCCCCGTGCATGAGACCAACATGGGGAGTGAACTGTCTGCGGAGCTGACTCCCAGAACCTACCCGCTCGTCGAAGCCGGCGATGCGGGCGTGGTACTCAGGCATCGGCTTCCCTCTGCCGTCGTACTGACCTGGGACAAACCACAGAAGCCTGACACGGACGCTGCGCCCTGCGCTTTAACACACCCACTGGTCTAACAGGGGAACTCGGTTTTCACTGCAGTATGTTTTTAAATGCTGCTCTTTCTCAGTGTGACTGACTAGAGGACTTCCCTTCCTATTTGGGCGGAGCAAACGCAAACAGGGACAGCAGTGCCCGGGCGAGCCCCCTGGCTGTTTCCAGCAGCGTCAAGCTGCGTGTCCGGGGGCCACGTTTCCAGTGTTTTTCTTGAAACTTGTGGTATGTGATGCACAGCTGTTAATAATAAAGAAAAGTGTTTCTCCAAGTCCCCTTTACTCACTGCAGTAAGAATGTAAGTAACCATGTGGAAACATGTCTTGTCTGGCACATTCCAGGGTGAAGAAGGGCTGTGTCCTCCGTGTCACCAGCCTCCCTCCCGCAGGCACGTCATGTGCCGTCATCTCAGCACTTCAGCTGGGACCAGTGCGCATCCCGCAACTGGGGGGGTGGGGGGTGGGGAGAGGGTGCGGACACGACGCCGCATGTTTCACTGCACTTCTTTGACACTGCAGTGCTTTCAAATGGAAGGTCTGTGGCAACGCTGAGTTGTCAGGAGACGGTTAGCATCATTTAGCAACAGAGTATTGTTTAATTAAGGTACAAACATTGCTTTTTAGACACGATGCCATTGCATGCTTACTGGACCACAGGGTACTGTAAACGTGACTGTTACGGGCACCAGGAAACCACCTGCTTCAGTCTGCTCTGCTGCGGAGGTCTGGAACCGAACCCGCAGCATCTCTGAGGTTTCCTGTGCTTTATTTCTGAAAAGAAGTTACTGAGGGGCAATGCCCGGGTAGGTTCAGAGGACATTACCAGCCACCATTATTAGCAGGTGGACCTCCGAGCACTTGTCACAGCAGGAATGTGACTAGACATTTAGTAAGTGTACTATTCATAGTAATTATAGATTTTCCTAATGCTGACAAGTATGTGGAATTTAAAATTCTTTTTAGAAAAGAGAGAAACTATCAAGAATCAAAAGTTCTTGCTCTGGCATAACTCTCCTCAAAGCACCGTCCTGCCCCCCCACCACAGGTGAACTCACCAGGAACCTCCAGCTCATCCCTCAGGAGCTCCACCCTGAAGTCGCTCAGCCAGGGCGAGCATTCCTTCAGGTTCCCCGGCTCCTTCGCGCCCCTGCTCATCCTCTCAAGCAGCAAGCTGATGATGGCACAGAAGTCCCGGAGCTTCATGCCAGGGAGCTTAGCACCTCCTCTCCCAAAGTATTTATCAAATTCTTTTCCAAAAGCCTGAAATTAATAATAATTTACCTGATATATTAATGTTTACCTGAACTTCTGAAAAGTTCTAGGCTCACGAATCAAGTTACACTAGTTTTTTTGTGTGCTTTTAACTGATAGTTTCACTTTCTGTGAATGTTTCAATACTCTCAAGCAGGAAGCCTGCCTTGTGTATGTGTCTTTGCGTCTCTGAGAAGGAAAGGATGACAGTTTGCAGTGACTTCTGGGCCTAAGATCTCCTGAGGGCTTCACACCCTGGACCTCTGCGTTCCCTGTGCAGCTGCTGCTCTACTCCATCATGGTAACAGGGGTAATGAAGAACAAAGTCCAAAATAAAGAACGTAATTTAATAAAAGTGAACAGCCCAAGATTCTTCCCTGGAGCAAAGAGAAAATCACAACCAGTCTATTACCTGGATTACTCATGTTCCTAGAAGCAATTATTACTAGAAGTTCCTTCTCTTGGAACATGTCAGGTCACTCTTTCCGTTAGTTGCTACTCAAATATTTATTTAAATTATAATCCCAGTATCAGAATTAAAAAAAACAAAAAACGAAACTCAAGAGAATTACTAATGGAGACTTAACAGCTCTCAGATTTACTTGATCGTCTTTAATTAGATACATTTTCCCAAATGTAGAACTAACCCCAACATGAGCCTGGTATAAATGAAAGATATGCCCTATTTTAGACAATCCACTGCAGGAAAATTAACATACATAAAACACAACTCTTCCTTGATCTGTAAATGGACTTAAAGTACAGGAACAACCTGCGGTCCCTAGAACACGGCATCACCAGCAGCAGCGCTGATCCAGGTGGCACACGGCCCTCAAGGGCCCAGGAAAGCGAAACCTGGGGCAGTTCTGTTTTGGTGGATTAATCTCTTTTAATTATTTGATGCAAATTATGTGCTGATGTGGTAGGAAGTTGAAGGTTCTGGATAGGCTGTCCCAGGTGCTATTAACCAACCTAAGGAGAAACCGCGGCTGCAGCTGCGGAGAGGCTTCTGTCGGGCTCGAGCCTGCTGGTGGAGGCTGGGCTGTGCGCGCGCGCACGGGACACCGCCGGCCAGGCCAGTGTTCAGAGGGCCGAGGGCGTGAGCCTGCAGGGTCGCTCCGCAGGAGAGAAGGACAGGCCCCCTCCACCGGGACGATGCGGGAAGGCTGCCACGGGGCTCAGGGCGGCCACTTATCAGCACAAGGCCTGGCACATGGCAGCCCCCACCCGGTTTCAAACCACCCGCTGCCCAGGCTGCTCCCGCGCTGCGATGGCAGAGGCGTGTGCACCCCGTCCGCCTGGGAAACAGCAACACTAGCGCCTTCCCGTCCACGGTTTCTGCTGCCGCCACGGGCTTGCCGCCCGTCAGGACGTCCCCAGGAGGAACCCCACAGCCACCGGCAGCAGAGCCGTGGGCCGTCCAGCTAGGACATGGGGCCTGACATGTGTCATAAAGTGAAGGATGGACAGAGGTTTAGGGTTTTACTTGCATTTTAGATACAGCCCTGGTTAGGCAGCGGGCGGCCCTGTGTGGTCCTATGTTCAGACCACTAACAAAAGCTCCCCAAAGCAGGAACAACTCCCCAGACCTCCCCTGTGATCAGAGCCGTCCCGCTCGCACATTCGGACAGACGTCTGACGCAGCAGGGTGCAGGCTCGCGAGGCCTCCCCGGGCCCGGACCCCGGCATCCCTCTTCCTAACGCACAGGAGCGTCGCTCGGCGGTCAAAGGACACACAGGGTGTGGAACAAGCCCAGCACCCGGAGGGGCACCGACCCAGGCCGCAGCACGCAGGCCACTGCGTGAAAGAAGCCAGGTCCACGCGGGCAGGACTCATCCACGCGGAACGCTGGGCAGGGAGCCCACGTGGGTGGCAGGGCAGCGAGGGTGGGGATGGGCTGCTCTGGGAGTGATGGGAATACAGTGAAAACCCAGCGCTGCACTGGCAACAGCATGCATTGTGGGGTCCACGAAGTCTGTCTCACTGAAGCACTCGTTACGCCCATGAGGCATAAAGACGCGCCTTTGCACCAGAGCCGCAAGACTCCTGCCTACTCTGAAGCTTCCTGAGGTTTCAGGAACAAAAGCAGTTTCACCAAACTGTCAAAAAGAACTCAGTGGACAAAGGCGGGGGGTGGAGGGCAGGCACAGAGCACTGAGTGCCAAGTGCACACTCGCCCTTTCAAGTGTGGAGCCACTCAAAAAGCAGAGCTCCCCTGGACCCCCTCTGTCCTGACACCACAGTCCTGTGCACACAGCACCTGCCGGCGGCCCCGCAACCTCTCTGGGATGTGGACAGAGGTAAGTAAGTGCTCACAAACGGTTATCAACCTGCAGCAAATACAAATATTTTCCTGGTCCAATATCCAAATCTCTCTAGAATTAAAAACATTAAACTACAGGTAACCTTCACATCTAACAATCTGGCCTCGAAGAAGAGAATGTAATAAAAAACCTGAGGTTTTACCCGTGCCCCACTTGCCACTATCTGACCTAAAGATACGCCAGCAATATCTAACAGAAACACACAGATCTAAGGAAAGTTTACAAATTCAACGGGCATTTTAAAACCAGAAATATTAACAAAGGAGCAAACAGAAGCCCTGGTCCTCATAACGACTCCATCACCACCAGGCAGCACCGGCCCGGCCCCCCCCACACACTGTACCTGAATAAACATCCTTCGAAAACTCCCGAGCCCTGGAGCCTGGGGGTCTCCCAAGGTTGCGTACATTCTCTTATACATCCTCTCAACGTTCTTTTTATTTACAGGGTTTTTTCCTAGTTCAACCATCATGTCCTCTGTCCAGTCCTGTGCAGAAAAAAAGAAACGTCAAGCTGGACTCAGGCAGGTTTCACTGAGTCCTGTGTCTTACGTGTGGGAAGCTGTTCCTCTACCTTGAAGAGCATCTCGGGGTTGGAGAGCTGCTCCAGGGCGTGGATGAAATCCTGAACCACTCCCGCTCGGTCCAGCTTTGCTTTAACCCTAAAAAATCACCAAGTTTAGGTGCTCAAACATCTTCCAAAGATCAAGGACTAAAATTTTCATGTATATATAATTATATTTATATATAAAATATATAACCAACTCCATAGTTCAGGGAAGGTGCAGTTTACAAATTCCACCCAGAACAGATGAAGCACAAAGTGTGCCTTCTGTCAACAGATGAGGTGACGCAAACCCCCAGCGTTTTGGTGCACACAATCTGAGGTTAAACGGCCCCTTCTTGACAAACTTTCAACACTTCTCTTTCCTTTCTTTCTAAGGAACCGGTCCTGCTGCAGTTGCCTCTGCTGAGAGACAAGGAGGGCAGGGTGGGTGGGCGCACGGCCAGCCAGCACGAGCCAGGACAAGGCTGTGCCTCCCCCACCTTGCGCCTCAGAAGCAAAACACTCTACACAGCAATGCAAATCAGCTCTTGATGGAGAAGGGCAACTAAAACTCACACGTTTACCAAGTGTTCTTTCTGACATGAAACACTGCTGCCGGCTCTGCCAGCTGTCCTCACTCACAGACCAGCTGAAGACATGAAAATGATGACACCTCAGCAGTTTACGAAGTCATAATTAAGAAGAGGGGCGGGACTTCCCTGGTGGTGCAGTGGTTAAGAATCCACCTGCCAATGCAGGGGACTCGGGTTCCATCCCTGGTCCGGGAAGATCCCACATGCCGCAGAGCAACTAAGCCCGTGCACCACAGCTACTACGCCTGTGCTCTAGAGCCCATGAGCCACAACTACTGAGCCTGAGTGAAACAACTACTGAAGCCCACACACCTAGAGCCTGTGCTCTGCAGCAAGAGAAGCCACCGCAATGAGAAGTCCATGCACCACAGTGAAGAGCAGCCCCGGCTCGCCACAACTAGAGAAATCCCGTGCACAGCAACAGAGAGCCAACGCAGCCAAGAAATAATTAATTTTAAAAGAAGAAGAAGAAGAGAGGCTTCCCGGAGATTTTAAATGACAGAACGTTCAGGAACTGATTTCAAAAAGCACCTCATCTAGTCTGTCTCAACCAACAGATTACTACCGGTTAGCATAACCATCTCATGAATAACATTTTAAGATGAAATGTGTTTACAAAGGAAATAAATTCTAGAGCAAATAACACACCAGGGCAGAGCACCCAACCAACAGACATCTAGGCCTCCTGCCCTCCACGGCAGATCCAATTCATCTGAGGACAAACCTAAGCGTCCGTGTGTCTACTTTGACCACAGACGTTTTTATAACCTTTCAGTGTCTGATTGACCTCATTTTTCTTATGTCACCTGGCCACAAACTCCTTGTTCTTATGACCAGCAGAAGTGTCTCTGAAGGAATAAGTTTCACTGCTGATGGTGAACGGGTACACGATGGCCTGTGGGTAGTGGTCGGCAAGGTCCTCCACGGTGCGCTGGATGGCAACAGCCTCCTCCTTGTCCAGCAGGGCCACCATGTGGCTGACCCAGCCGATGAACTGCCAGCAGGGAACGGAAGGCATCTGCAACAGAGCGAGACACCTGGCATGCTTCCCGCACAGCGACGCTGGGTCCCCCGTCAAAGCGCAGCTCTATCTGCAACTGTCAGTACAGACACAGACAGACGTGTAGACAAAAAGCCTTCTCTCCTCAGCGCCCTCGGTTCTGACCCACTGGGAACCACTGAGTCTCCCAGGCCCTCTTGGGGCGTGTGCACACAGACCCTTTCTTTACGAGAATGGAATCGGAGCCGACTTGCTGTTGCTGGTTTCTCTGAGACGAACCGCGTTCCTTTAACAGCTGTGCTGCATTCCACCTCGTTTTTCAAGGGCTCGACACTGAACTTGCAGGCACTTGCCGTTCCTCTACCTGGGTACCACAGTGCACAGCCCTGTGTGTTTACCTCTTCGCACACGTGCTATACACCCATAGGAGAGACTCCTACCTGAATTCCGAAACTCCTCTTTACTTTTAATGTTAACATTAACAATTATAAAAAAAATTGTTACATTTCCCTCCAAGACGATTTTTCAAATTTTCACTTCTAAAAGTGTATTATACTGACTGCTTTCCAAAATCCTGACACTGGACATGATCAATTTTTAAAATTTACTGTCAATATGAAAAGCAAAAAATATCTAATTTTAGTTTTCATGTTTCATTATTAGTGAGGCTGAACAGCCTGTGTTTACCTGCCTCACACGCTTTAATCACGTGTGTATCTCCCACTTCCTGCTGGTCTGTTCGTTCTAGAGACTGGACACATCTGCTCTCTGTCTCCAGTATGTGTTGCAAATGCTTTTCTCCCAGTTTTTTTTTTTTTAACTTTGTATATGGTATTTTTTAATGACAGAAATGTCAAATTATTTTCCCTATAGCTACTGATTTTTGTCTCAACTCCAAGACCATTTTCAAATTTTGCTCAGGTTTTCCTCTAACATTTTTCCAGGTGTTTATTTCAAGATAAACTGTGACGCACTTGGAATGTTGGTATAAAGTGAGGAAGGATGGGAGGCTTTGGGGCCCTCAGCCCAAGGCCAGCTGCCCATCTCAAGGGTCACGACAACAGTGACCCACCACTCTGTTTCCACACAAACTCAAAATGCTATTTTAATTATATATCAAAATGATTTGGGGAAAAATAAAATTATAACATTGAAATATTTCTTTACTTATCTTTGAGAAAAACACATGTGTACTACATTTCATACTAAATTTACTGTAATCTTCTGTGCAGCACCTACTGAAAGCCTCCCCGCCCAAGCACACAGACCCGCCCCCGACGCAGTGACCAGCACCGTCTACAAACCTGCTGGGCACCCTCGCTGAACAACCACGTTGTCCACTCAGAGCCTGGCCCTATTCTGCACTTAAACATCCACTAAGTCACTCAGGGGCTTTCTGATCACCCTCCCCTTTTCCGACGCAGCCCAGGTGCAGAGGCCAGCACAGGGCACCAGCGGGCAAGTGCGACGTGGGGCGGGAACCCTCGGGGTCCCTGAGACGTGGGGTGCAGGGGGGACGGCACCTGAAATGTCCCCCTTTTCTTGCTGCCGAACAGTAACCTGAGCATAAGGCCCCCAGACGTTACAGACGCAGCCCAGCCCTGAGGGGCGGCCGACGCTCGGGCAGCTGGGCGGGGGACCCACCTCCTCCCCCATCTCCCGGGCCTTGTTCAGACGCAGGGATCCTGTCGGCACCCACAGAGGATGCAGCGCGGGGATACTCTTACGTGGTTTTAAATGACACATGTTCTTGGGATAGAGCAATATTCGGTGGCTGGGAAAAGCCCCAGCACATACCACACGCCACGTGCTGGATGTAAGTAGGACCATGTCCGTATGTCCGGTCAAGCTCCCTTTGCTAGAATGAAGACACTGACCTTGCTGGCCATCAGGCTCAGGGTCTCCTCTGGATACTGTGCGACAACCTGCAGGAGTCGGGGGACCCGCAGCCTGGCCTCGCTGGAGTGTAACTTCAGTGCTTTCAGCATGTTGTCCACCACGAGCGCTGCGTACGTGTGCAGTGCTGCCGCCTCCAGGACTGCCGGGGACAGAACAGACGTGGTTACGGCGTCATGCGGACACAAGCGACAGGCTCAGCGAGACTGCGTTCCCCGGCCTTGCATTTTAATAGCTACTCCAGCTGCTACAGGTGCAGCACTTTGCTCCCTGGGCTGGAACACGAGGGGCGGCTGCAGGAGCAGGTCACACATGCGTCAGGGAAGCAGACGGAGGGACAGAGACCAGCTCCGGTCACACGCAGGCCACGGGCATGGCCGTGCCCCTGCCTCTTAAATAGACGAGCCATCTCTCAGAACACATCACCAAAAACACACAGGAGATCACAAGGACCTACGATGTCCCTGCGGCTCTGCACTGACACAGGGTGAGGCTCACCGGACGGGCCCTCCTCCTCCCTGCGAAGCTGCTGGTCGCAGAACTCCACCAGCGTCAGGTAAGCCGCTGTCAGCCTACACGCAGGCCCCTGGCCCCGCGCTGAGGGCCCGGCCTCCTCTTCCGCTGTCCGCACGGCCTCAGACAGGTGGTGGAACGCTCTCTGGTACAGACCTGCCGTAACCTGGAATTCAGAGACCCCGACAGTCAGTGAGTGGGACCAGTGCTTCCTGAAGACCCGGCCCCCACCTGGGATCCATCAGCCACCAGTGAACAGAAGCTGCTCGAGTGCAGCAGCCGGGTCTGCCCGGGCTGGGAAGGAGACGTGAGCCCCGCACGATCTCAGCGCCTGAAAACCAACACAGGGTGGGCGCCCAGGCCCTGGGGCAGGACTTGGGAAGGGCTGGAGGCTGGGGACACAAGGGACACGAGGAGCACGTGGGAACTTGAGAAAATACAGACGCGCCTGAGAAAGGCCTACAAAGCAGGCACTACATACAAAAGCAGAAAAGCTGATTTTTTCCCCACAGGCTAGCAGGGTGTCTGAATGGTGGCCCGTGATGAGATTCCACTGACAAAATTCATGGAAGAACCATCCACGTGGCTTCTCGTTTTTAACACTAACACAAAGGTGTCTTTCATATACACAGCAAACAGCGAGTAGGCCATCTTCCCAATAAGAAACCTGACTGCGTGAAGCCGTCACACACATCTTAACACCAAGCGAGACGCGTCGCTCCTTCGGTGCAGCAGGGCCTGCGCAGTCCACACACGACATGCAGCACAGGCTCCCAGCATCACTACCTTCTCTACGTCCTCTGAGCTGGACCCAGAAAGTTCCACGACTCTCCTGGCCTTGCCCTCCTCCATCCCAGCAAGGCAGGCAGGCTCGCTGCTGAGCGCGTCGGCCATGACCCTGTACGTCGTGCCCAGGAGAATACTATGGTCACGGAAAGCCACAGCGTTTTTGCTCAAATAGCTGGGTGTGTTCTCATCTGTTGGATTAAAAACACAAACACATGAGTTTTTGAGAACAGAGTGAATAACATAAGTTAAAAAGAAGATATTTATAGTGTACAAAAGTTGTTTCCTATTAAAAAACTAATTAAAATAAATCTTAAAGGTATAAGAAACTGACTTCAAACACTGGTTCGAGAATTTCTTGAGCTCACACAATGGAACGTGCTGTCAGCAGTGGCCACAGGCCACCAAGGCTCAACAAGGAAAACAACGCATGAACGTTCACTGAAACATCACCCTCTGCGTTTTGTCAAAGCACTTCATCATATTACAGACAGCAGAAAGGGCTCTTTATAACCCATTTGTGCATGCACATCAATAACCCAGATTTTTCAGCTGAGGCTGTGACCTAGAGCTGATAGAGCTACAGAGACCACCGCAGTCAAAGGTCTAGCACTGCGTCCAGCCGTGTGGCTCTGGCAAGCCTGCAGAGGCTGAGAAGAGAAAGGCAGTCACCCGGCAAGTCCCGCAGCCACACCACCTGCCCCTCTGGGGGCGATTATTTCACAAGGTTGTAGCCAACGACTACCAGTTATTATCACAAGAACCAAATGTCACCTAATAGCAGCAAACTCCTCCTCCTCATCCACCCTCCCCAGAAAAACCATAAGCGACAGCTGAGCAGCTGCAGAGTCATTTTCTGATGCTGGGACCTATGTGGAAAGCGCTTCCCATCCTGCTGAAGACTCGGGCCTGCGGGTGAGGCCTGCGCGCACCTGGGATGTGTGCAGGAGACCCGGGGCCCACACACAGGGTCCCCCCTCAGCCTTACAGGCCACATCATCACAGACAGAAGAACTGAGGAGGGAAAAGGCTTTTGTGGTTAATTTTTTAGGAACTTCTTGTATGTGAACAAAGTTTTCAAAATAATGAAACCATTATACCCCAAATTTGGCTGAGTATTAAAGACAGCATTTTAAACTTCAACTTCAGTTTACAGATAGAGAAATAAAAAGTTTCAAAAGTGATATTCAATAGTATTAGGATACAAAGTACCTTGGCTCCAAATATTTAATAAATATTTAACAAAAGTTTTTACAAACTGAATTCCCGAATGTTGGATGAAGCAGCACAAAGAACAGTGTGCGAAGACGAGCTGCAGGAGCAAGAGCCACGTACCCAGCAAGGACGCCGTCCGCAGCGCCGTGCAGAGCTGCTCGGGCCAGCGCTGGGCCTGGGCCCGGCTGTGGCTGAGCCGGCAGTAGCTCCACACCCACCCCGCCAGCCAGTCCGCCCGCAATTTTGACTCTCTGTGCAGCTCCTTCAGCAGTTTCATGGCAAGTGAGAAATTGTTCTGCACAGCAGGAAAGAGAAACAGAAAGAGGACAAGTCACTGCACAAGAGGAGCGCCTCACTGGCCTGCAGGACACAGCCCACCTTGGAGCAGTGACAGCACATTAGCTTATCGTGGGGACAGATGCACAATCACAGCACACAACCCAGGGCCCTCGCGCAGCTGCTGTCTGACCCCAAGACACCCGTTAACTAAGAAACCCCGTCCCCAGGCCTCCACTCTCCTCCCCCAGCCCTGCACCCACAACCTCCTGCCCTGGATCTGCCTGTTCTGGACCTGTCGGTGCAGTCAGAAGATGCGCTCCGACTGTGGGTCTGCTGGCTGTATCAGAACCTCAGTCCATCCTGTGGCTGACTAATTCTCCACTGCATTTATCTACCAACAAACTTTCAGGTTGTTGCCACCTTTTGGCTATTTTGAATAATGCTCTTTTCGCTAATTTGAATGAAAATAAAGAATCTGTATACAAATTTCTGTGTGGACGTAAGTCTTCATTTCTCTTGGGTATAAACTAAGGACAGGAACTTCTTGGTCAAATGTAACCCTCTGGCTTTTGAAGGAGCTGCCAGACCCACCTCCATGGTGGCAGCAGGGCTCACCCCCTGCACGGGGTCATCCCTCTACCCTAGCCGGCCTGCGGGCACGCAGCGGGACATTTTTTTTTTTTCTTTTTTCTTGGCCACGCAGAGCAGCACACAGGATCTTAGTTCCCCGACCAGGGATTGAACCCACGTCCCCTGCAATGGAAGTGTGGAGTCCTAACCACTGCACCTCCAGTGAAGTTCCCTGAGTCTTCTCAAGTGAGAAATGTCTACTCAGATGCTTTCCCGTTTTTCGCCAGGCTGTGTGACTTTCTGCTGTCTGGCTGTAAAGAGCTATTTGCATATCCGGGTGTGGACCCTCCCCAGATCTGTCGTCCCCAAGTATTTCCTCCCATCATATGGGCTGTCTCTTCGCTTTCTTGAGTGTGTCATTTGAGGCACAGAAGTTTTTAGGTTTAATGTACAATTTCTCTACTTCTTATTTAGTTGGTTGTTTTGGGATGTCTTTTACATCTAATTCTCGGCTGAGCTTCAAGGACACTGACATCAGACTGTGCCTTCCTCGCTGCCAGAGTCACGAAGCAGAAACCAAGGGCAAGAACCATGTGGGGAAGAGACCAGGGGAGGAAGCAGATCCTTGGTGGGGGATGTGAGGGTAACTGAAAGCCAGCTCCCCTAGAAGTCAATGTAGGGAACTCATACGCTTAGTTCCTTTACTCACTTAGGCTGCTCTGGGTTGGGCTTTCTGTTATTGGAAAGATAAAAATTCCTGATACAACACCCATCTCAAAGAAAAACGAGCAGCAGTTAAACCCACAAAACAGAAATATTATTTCTACTAGAACAACATTCTTTGCTTTATAATAGTGATCAATATAGGGTCCTTAAAACAGCAAGCTCCCCTACTATATTCAAATATGATTTAATTACATGAAAAATACAATTTAATACAGTTAAAATGTTTATATGCAACTTTTAAGCAAAGCACACTTGTATCAAGAAAGGATCTTATTATCAAGTGATAGATTTTCACAAACTAAACCTAAATACAATTGGTAACTAACTGGTCAGCATTCATTTTGTTAAACAAGAGAAAACCTGATATTAGGTTTATTTTCATTATAAGTAAAGCAGAAAATAATCATTTTGAAATGATTAACAAGTGTATAATAAACTTTTGAAGCTTTCTGGGAAATCTTATGTGTTTCTGCAAATGTACTTCCTTATAAAGAAAAAAAATACCAACTACTCAATATCCCTAAGCTTCAGATTTTAAACAAAAGCTGAATTTAAAAAATGCCAATTTTGGACAGTCTGTGACCCAGGAGTGCCCACCTGCTTCCGCGCACTCTCGACCATCTCCAGCCTCATGGAGAACTTGCAGCTCGAGATCAGAAGCTGAGCGTCTTCCTCCTGAGCCTGGACATCCATCCCATCCTCGCCCTCACTCACACCACCACCGTCTGGGAGCAGAGTGAGCTTCTCCTCTATTTTGCTGAGAAAGAAACATCTACATGAAACAAAGAAAAATAAGAATTAACGCCAGACTCGTGAAAGACATCTCGGACATTCAGGAAGCTACTGCACAGCATTCAGACAGAAATTCTATGTTGTTAAAATTTTCCTCATTTTTTAGACTATAAATGTACACTCTCAGAATTGGACTCAATCTCCATTTTAATTAACCAGCTCTTGGAAGATCACCGAGGATATTTCAACCAAACTTCCCAAATACCATCTACTGCTTTCACCTCCACAAAGTATTTACGCTCACAACCTGCTCTCTTAACAAATGGACAGCACACCCTATGTTGGGTCAGAACCATTTTTCTCCTGTCTCCACATCTAAGATCCTCCTCACACAGGTGGACAGTGTCAAGCAACAGACAGGCTACAACCACTGAGATCAGCGGCTGTATGATAATACAAAGGGAGAAAACTCATTTCTAACTATTTCATGGGTCAAAAAAGAAATCACATAAGAATTAGAAAATATTTTGAACTACATGATAATATAAAAGCAACATACTAAAGTTTCCAGTATGCAGCCGAAGCAGTGCTTAGAGGAACGTGTATAACTTTAAATGTCTGTATTGGGGGGAGAAAGTATAAAATCAATGATCAAAGTTTCCACCTTAAGAAACTGAAAAAGGAAGAGAAAAGTAAGCCTAAAGTAAGTAGAAAGAAGAAAATACTAAAGATGAGACCGGAAATACATGAAAGAGAAAACAGATCAATAATGAAATCAGCAAAGCTGATCCTTTGAGAAAATCAACAGAATTGACAAACCTCTAAAACTGACAACTGATGAGGAAGCAAAGGCAACAGGAATCACCAATGTTAGGACTGAAAAAGGGCTCCCACTCAGAGACCACAAATAACAAAGACACAAGCATAGTACGAACAACTTTATGACAACAATTTGACATAAAACAGAAAAACACAATTTAACAAAACTGACATGAAAAGAAGTAGAAAATTTAAACAGTCCTATGTTGAAGAAATTACACGTATTATCAAGAATCTTCCCCAAAGGGAAACTCCAGGTCTGTATAGTTTCACTGACGAACTGTATCAAATATTCAAGTAAGAAATGAGAAGTATCTTACACAAACCTTTTTCCAAAAAAGACCAAAGGGTACACGTCCCAACTCATTTCATGAGGCCAGCATCACCTTAACATCAAACCTAACAAAGACATTACAATAAAGACAAAATAGACTTGAATTCCCACTTGAATACAGCCAGCAAAAATTCTTAAAATATTGTTAGCAAACCAAGAATACGGAAAAGAGATCATGACAGCCTCACAGGTTTACCTTCAAAACACAAGTTTCATAATCAAAAGCAACGTATTACATTACAAACACAGCCAAGCCAAGTGATGCCACCCCGATGGTGACACGGGTGGTTCTTGACCTCAGTGCCCCTCACAGGAAAACCAACCACCACCATTTGTGGACAAGGCACCACTGGGAAAATCCCAGAACATGGGGGTGAGGCGTAAACAGGCCTGTACCCCAGTGACTGGAGGGACCCCACTGGAAGGGTGGGAGGAGCAGCTGCACAGGGACCCCGGCGAGGGCCCCTGAGCCTCCCAGGGTTGTGGGTCTCACCTCCCAGGGGTCACGGGGCTCAGACTACGACGGAAAAGCGGGCGCGGCTCCCAACAGCACCTCGCGCACTGGAGCCGAGACGGCAGCCCGGTCTGACAGGGAGCTGGGCAGAGCACGGGTCTGCCTGATTCAGGACCCAAACCACAAGCCGTGCTGGCCTCGGGGTGTGTTCTGTCCTCTGCCTGGGCAGGGAAGCTAAGTCACAGCCCCCCCACCTGACTGGGAAACCCAGCCAGAGCTCGGGGTACCTGCGCAGCCCACCCTGTGACCCTGGCTCACAGCAGCAGGTGAGCAGAGAGCCCGGCTGGCGGTCCTGCCTGTGGACAGAACAGGACTGTGGACCCAGGCCAGAGAGCTTGGCTCACGGTGCTGCTTCATTTGGTTCCCAAACAAGTGTTGCCAGCCACAGGGCCCTCATGGTGGCCGTGCACTCGCGGGCAGGCAGAGACCCTAACTTGCTGACGGCTGTCGGCCTCCCTAACCAGGGGCCTCACCTAGCACACGGGCTCACGCCCACACCCAGCGCACAGTGGTGCTGCAGCCTCTTCCCTCCTATCTGCAGAGGCAAACCCGTGGCCTGTCTGGCTGGGGGCTTCGGTGTGCAGTCCCGCCTGACCTGGGTCCCCATACAGTGAGTTCTGCTGGCTTGGGGCCAGCTTTGCCACCCACCCCCATCCCCCAGGCAGTACCCTACCTGCTGCTGAGCACAGTACCCAGTCCTGACCAACTAGGAAGGCTGACCAGAGAACCCCAGCAACAAAGGGCCATCCTACAGCTGTGCTGGGGCAACCCCAGTCCTACCTAGATATACTCAGCCAGCAGCACCCAGAACCCCAAGCTCACAGCCCAGGCAGCAGCTTCACCGCAAAATACACCCCAACAGCAGGTCCCACCTGCCCAAGGCAGCTACCAGTGGACACATCCAGAACTCCAGGCTGAGCTGACTGGTGAAAGACTGTCTCTGCAAAGTCTGGATAAGACCATTTACTCAGATGTGTAGATGCCAACGTAAGGAATCAAGGACCATGAAAACTTAGCTGTGATGCCACCAAAGGAAACTCACAAAGCTCCAGAAGAGAGAGAAAAAGACAAAGTACATTTAAAGCAATAATGGCTGAAAACTTCCCAAACTTGAGGAGAGAAGCAGACACCCAGATCCTTAAGGCGCAAAAGACCCCAAGTAGGTTGAATCCAAACAGGGCTACACTAGGACACATGGCAACACAAGTGTCTAAAGTCCAAGACAAGCCTTCTGAAAGCCCCAAGAGAAAAGTGAGACGTTGCACCAAGGGAACCCTCCCTCCCACACCCAATAAGACTGCAGATGAAGTCCTCAAAAGAAACTTTTCAGGACAGAATGGGATGATACATTCAAAACTGTGAAAGAAAAAAACTGTCCGCTAAGAACGCGACACCTGGCAAAGCTGTCCTTCAGAAATGAAGACGAGATAAACAAAAGCTGAGGGCATCCATTACCAGACTTGCCTGCCTTATAAGAAAGCTAAAGGGTGTTCTTCAAGCAGAAATATGATGCTAATTAACATCACAGAAACACATGAAGTTAGTATATAACTCACTGGTAATGGGAAATACAGAATCAAAGTCCAGCTCTCTAATAAAGTAGTAGTGGTGTGTGATTCACTGACAACTCTAGTTTAAAACTTTTAAAAAAATGTATTAAATATAACCATAACTGGGCTTCCCTAGTGGCGTGGTGGTTAAGAATCCGCCTGCCAATGCAGGGGACACGGGTTCAAGCCCTGGTCTGGGAAGATCCCACATGCCGCGGAGTAACTAAGCCCATGTGCCCTAACCAATGAGCCTGTGCTCTAGAGCCTGCAAGCCACAACTATTGAGCCTATGTGCCACAGCTACTGAAGCCCACATGCCTGGAGCCCGTGCTTCGCAACAAGAGAAGCCACTTCAATGAGGAGCCCACACACCACAACGAAGAGTAGCCCCCACTTGCTGCCAACTAGCAAAAGCCCATGCACAGCAACAAAGGCCCAATGCAGCCAATACATATATAATAAAAATTAAAAAAAATATATAACCGTAACGTCAATAATCTAATACTGAATACATGACATAAAATATGTAAATTGTAACATCAGTAACATGGAATGTAAGAGGCATGAGGACACAAAAGCATAAAGTTTAACAACGTATCACAGCTGTTATCAGCTTAAAGCCAGGTGTCACCAGACAGTCTTTGTAAGCCCTACAGTAAGCACCAAGGGAAAGCCTGTGGCGGCTACACAAAAGGTCATGACACAGAAGTGAAAGCCAACCCAACAAAAAGCCACCAAGTCACACAGGAAGAGACCAGGACAAGCAATAGGGGTGATGAACCCACAAAACTGTCAGAGAACAATTAACAAAACGGCAACTGTAAGCCTTAGCTATAGGTAATTACTTCAAATGCACATGGGCTAGATTCTCCAAGCGCAAGACAGAACGGCTGAATGGATTTAAAAAGCAAGATCCAGAGAGTCGCCTCCCAGTCCAGTGGTTAGGACTGGGCACTTTCACTGCTGCAGCCCAGGTTCAGTCCCTGGGTGGGGAACAAAGACCCCACAAGCAACAAGGCGTGGCCAGAAAAAGAAAGATCCAATGCTATGCTGCCCTCAATACACTCACTTTCGCTCCAATGACCCTGACAGAGCCAAGGGAGGGAGAGATATTTCAAGCAAATGGTAACCTAAAAAAAGCAGGGGTAGCTATACCACATCAGACAAAATGGATCTTACGCTAACAATGGTAAAACGATACAAGGAAGGTCATTACATGGTGATAAAGGGGCCAAGTGGCAATCTCTCAAAAACATGTAATGATTGTAAACATTTACATACCCAACAATGAAGGGCCTGAAGATATAAAGCAGATACTAATAGAACTAAAAGGAAAAATAAACAGCAACACAATAATAGCTGAGGGCTTAAGACCCCACCGTCAACAACGGACAGACCATCCAGACAGAAAACCAATAAGGGAACAACAGATTTGAACAATACTATATGCAAAATGGACCTAGCAGACACATACACAATAAAAGAGGAAAACAACATGATCAATTAAGCAGATACAGAAAAAACATTTCATGAAATTCAACATCATAATAAAACTTTCAGAAAATCAGTATATGAGCAGCAAATAATGGGAAAATACAATGAAAAAAACCCTCCATTTACAACAGAGCTGAAAAAAACAACACATACTTAAGAGCAAATCTAACAAAAGACAATTTTTCCCAGACTGAAAAATTACAGCTCTTTGAAATTAAAGAGGACCTAAACAAACAGAGAGACATAGCACATTAGTGAACTGGAGAACTCGACTCTGTTAAGACAGTGATTTCCAAAGTTGATTTATAGTCAACAAAATCCCAGTCTAACTCTGTTTTTCTTTTTCTTTTTTTGGTATAAATTGATAAGCAGATTCTAAAATGTACATACAAGTGTAAGTAACCTAAAATAAAGCAGTTTTCATAAAGAAAACAAGTTGGAGAACTCACCCTATCTGACTCAAGGATGACTACAAAGCGTCAGTAATGAAGGCAGTTTGATATTATAAGAAGACACACATAGGGGCTTCCTAGGTGGCGCAGTGGTTGAGAATCTGCCTGCCAATTCAGGGGACACGGGTTTGATCCCTGCACCAGGAAGATTCCACATGCTGCAGAGCAACTAAGCCCATGCACCACAACTACTGAGCCTGCACTTTAGAGCTCGTGAGCCACAACTACTGAGCCCATGTGCTGCAACTACTGAAGCCCACGTGCCTAGAGCCTGTGCTCCACAACAAGAGAAGCCACGGCAATGAGGAGCCCCCGCTCACTGCAACTAAAAAGAAAGCCCGCGCACAGCAAAAAAGACCCAACACAGCCAATAAAATAAATTTATAAAAAAAAAAAAAAAAAGAAGACACATAGAAATCAAGGCACAGAACAGAGCTTTCAAAAACAGACCCACAGACATAACGGCCACAGATTCTCATAAACGTGCCAGGCAATTCGATGATACAAAGTACTATTCTCGAACAAATGGGACCAGACAACCAGATACCCACGTGGAAAAAGTGAACACCTATCCTCACTTCACACCACCTACAAGAACTATCTCCCACCGAATCAGAGACCTAAACGTAAGCACTAAAACTACAACATTTCTAGAAGGAAACATAAGAGGATAGTTCTGCAAGATCAGCCTGGGATATCAGCCTGGAGGGTCTCCCACGAGCCAACTCTGAGACTATTTGAACACGAAATAAATAAGAACAGTAATGGATTATATTCCATTAAATAAACTTAGAATCCATGACTATACGAATAATTAAAATTTCAATAAACGAGTAAACGAATAGATGGGGGGAAGGGAGGGACTTCCTGATAAGATGAGACGAGCGTGAGCATGCCGATGCAGTTAGAGCAGCACCACTTGGTGACCGTCACGGGCACGGCTGGCCTGGGCTAAGGGTCGCCCACAGACACAGAGCACAGAGGAGCGAGGCTCATCAGAAGCAGGCGACGGACCTGTCTCAAAGCATCTCCCACATTGCTTGTCAGCTGCAGAAGGAAAAACAGGCCTTGCACACAAGACCAGACATTGTTTTACCCGGGCAATCAACACTGCTACCACCAATAAAAGGCAGGTGGACACTCTGTGCTTCCAAATGTGATGCCGCAGGATAAATACCCCACTTAAGTGGAAATCTGGCTATGGGTATTTTATCCGAAGATACTCATGAGAATACACAGACAAACCCAAACTGAGGAAAATTCCTCCCAAGTGTCAGTGTCATGAGAGACGGCTGAGGAACTGTCCCACCAGATTAAAGGAGACCAAAAAGACTTATCAATGAAATGCGTATGTGACTCTGCACCGGATCCTGTCTTAAAAGACAAAATGCTTTAAAGGACATCAATTGGACAATTGACAAAACTGAAATTGAGGCTGTAGATTCAAACGAAAACAGAGAGGTTGCTACTGTACTATGGTTCTAATATACTTTTTTTCCTAGAAAAGGTACACTGATAAAGAGGTAAAGAAACAGATGTACGCAACTTACCTTCAAAATGGTTCTGAAAATAAATATATGTATGTGGAGAGAAAGAAAAGAAAAAAAGCTAATGCAGCAACATTAAAAATGTTAAAAAAAAAAAAAAGTGTACCTGGATAAAAGGTACATAGGAGAATTCCACTTTTGTTATAACCTTTTTTATAGATAAGAACTTGTCTCAAAATAAAAAGTATATAAAGTAAATTTTTAAAAAGCTGTCATACCAGAGGAAACGGTTCAATGGCAAGAGCGCAACTGGTGGGGTCACAGTCCTTCCACCCTACTAACTGTGTATTTTTGCATAAAGTAACTCACCACCTCTCAGCTCTACTACCTCTCCTCCGACATCACCATTAACACCTGCCTATGGGTTACTCAGGGCTGCTGCAAATGAGGAAAGGACTCTGACCTGGGGAAGTGATGAATACAGCAGGTAACAGAGCTGGGAGGTAGGAGGTGGGAGTGTTAAAAATCCAAGTTATAATAACAGAGTAATAAGAAATTACTAAGTAGTATCTTCTCTGCCACCACATCACTCCCTCACATTCAGCCCTGAGACGGGAGCACAGGGGCTGCCCCCTTCTTCTCTCACCAAAGCATGTCCACAGCCAGCTGCCCAGCACAGGAAGGACCAGGGGATAAAGAGTATTGTCGGAAAAACCTCGGTGGAAATTGGCTCACGAGGCTCAGATCCCACATTTTTCTAAACCACAGTTTGGTAAAAAAACTATTATGGCAATTACAGAAAAGAACCCATATTCAACTCGAAAGGATCACGTCTCACCGATTCGTGATGATATCATCCCAGACGTTCATTGGGTCCATTTTAGCATCCGGATATCTATTTGTCCAGGTTTTTAGAAGCCTCTTAAGGGGAACTTGAGATGATAAATTACCTAAAAATAACATCAGAGTGTGACTATGTACACGGCTCAATGACCAGACTGCCTTACAAAGCGTGGCTGCCAAATTTCTTCTCCAGATGAAAAGGTCTTGTCTAAAAGATCTTTCACAACAGGAGCAAAAGTTACCACATATAATATATTTTGACATTAAAACTCAATTTCTTCAGGCCATAGAGGGAAGATGAAGGCATAAACATACACAAGTTTTACATTTAGCACAGGTCCACAATCCTCCAACCACAATTCCAGAATCTAAAAAGCACTGAAAACTGACAAGTGTTTCACAGGGTTGCAGCCAATTTTCCTGTTTGTAAATATGACCTGAAGCAGCACATGGCAACTTAGGTCTATTTATGCCACTCATGGGAATACCCACTAGGCGGGTGGACATGCATCACTTGTTGGATGCTGGGCCACTGCCCGGACCCGGCAGGCACAAAAGGTCAGCTTGTGATAACAACCCCCAAAGGACCCGGCCTCACGGGCTTCGGAAAAGGGATTCATGATAATCCTCACGAAACTTAAGTCTCACGCTGCTAACATTTAAAGCTTTAGTTTTCCTTCAGCTTAAGTCACAGTCCTGAGCTCAAAACCTGGATGCTTCATGTAATAGCTCAGGCAAGTTATTTAACCTCTGATGCCCTGTAAAATGAGGAGCAAGAATCTACATCTCATGGGCTGTTACGAACACAAGGTAACACGGAGAAAAGAGATAAACACAGCTCCTAGAATGATACGTCGTTAATAATACACACTTGAAAAACCATTCTCCAAACTTAAAACAGAGAACAGCCAGGCAGATAATTCTGAGCATCAATTTTTATTAGTACTCTGAAAAGTCTATCATTATTATTTTTATAAGCACAAAATTGAAATTCAGATTTACAATTAAGACACATTACCTCTGACTCCGGGTGGCCTCCCATCAGCACTAGGATAAAACCTACTCGTTGGCGGCACAAAGGCCTTCGAGGTCCAGGCTCTGTGGCCTGCAGCCTCGCCTCACCTCACCACCTGGCACCCAGGACAGGAGCTCCGACACCTCAGGGTCAGGCTGGCTCTCTGTGAGCCCCCCTCTCCTGAACATACCCAACTCGGGGCCCTGCTTGCCAGGTGCTGTCACCCCAGTACCTCGTGGGGCCCTAGACCCACCTCTGCCTCTGCAGGTACCACATGTCAGACCACTACTCCTTGGAAACTTCTCCAGTGCCCAGGATAGCACTTGACCATGTTAAACACTTATTTCAACAATCCCAAAAGATATATTTGTAGAATAAACTGAAGGCAGTTTCTAACCCATACATTAAGAAACAAGTATACTATCACTAAGCAAAGAGACCAGATGTCAGAAGTCTTCCATGATGATGAAAGAAAAAAAAGTAGGTATGAATGAAAAATTACCTTGTTTGCTAATAAAGCTGATGAACTCCTGAATTTCTATGAAAGTCTGTACAGACTGCAATTTGGTGAGTCTACTTCTGTGTAAAAGGACATCAATACTAGAATAATTCTGGAAAAAAGGTATTTATCATTTGGTTACAAGTCAGTTTACTGCATTAGATTTTAACACAGTTCTCAACATGAAATAGCAGCTACCCTATAAATGCATCAGTTACATAGGACGTCTCAGAGTAGTTAATAATTAGGTCACAGGAGCAATTAACAAATGGTCTAAATTTTTTTAAATTTAGGTTTTCAATCACATTTCAGTTCAACAAAATCAATAAAAGCAATACAATCGGGTACCACTGCCTCTACTTGCCACCAATTCTTAAAAATCACAACATCCTATAACGTAAATTTGCCAAGAACAGATGGCAATTTTTCTTCTTTAATAAACTTCCTCAAGTGTACTATTCAACCTTGAACACATTTAAACACTAGAATAAAGACAGTGAACATCTGTATGTGGCAACGACAAATGTTTACAGACTCCACGGAAAACACAGCTTTCACAACAGAACAAGCCGACATGAGAGGAAGGACCCAGGGCCCGGGCTGGTGGGGCCGGCGGGGCTGGCGGGGCCACGCGATCCTCCTGCACGACCGCCTCCCCACCCAGCCGCTTGGGGGTGGGGCCTGCTCTCATCCACAGTGAGTGAAAGGAAACTCCAAGGGAAGACAAAACGTGGAACTTTCTAAAACAGAGAGAGGGACTGACAGGCCCCAGGACAAAGGCCAGTGTGCAGAGGTACCAGAGAAACCGGCACTCAGGGCGGGAGGGCGTGTCACGCGGTCGTGGTCTGTCCAGTGAACCTGCTGCTGTGACTCTCACCCTTGAGTTTACCAGCGTCGACAAAACATCACAGAAACCGCAGGTTCCCAGCAGGGAGATCCGTATTACCTGCATAAACATTTGAATGCAATTGTCGATGTAATACTTGGCCCTGTCGAGGTCGTCTTGCAGGATGTAGAGGAGACTCAGCTCCTGGCTGTAGCGGAGCTCGAGCAGGGCCTTCCGCAGCTCCGAGGTCACCGCCTCGTCCACGAAGGTCAGCAGCACCTGGTCGCCCTCCCCGCGGAGCAGGGACTTGAGCTTGCTGCGGATCATGTATGGCAGGCAGGTCTCCTGAGGAGCAGAACCTGCGTCACTGCGGCATCTCTAAGGTCATTTTACAGGTCAAGGTGCCTAATGTTTCAGACCTAAGGCTACAATTTTCAAAACAGGTTCATCTAAAATTGCTCATTTCATAACCACAAAATGCATAGTAACACGTTCTATAAAAAATGGGAACTACTTGTGGCTGAAAGACAACTGGACGTTTGGTACAAGGTGAGGGACCTCCAGGCACGGCTGGGGGCAGCAGTGCGAACAGGCCAGGCAGTGGCAACCCAGTGCTTCGGGTGCTGGGCAGGGCCAGGGAGGCCACGATGCAGTGCTGACACAACAGTAAATGTCTCCCTGTGGTCACACGAGGGATGCTGACATTCATTTTTAAAGGCATCTGCTTATTTTGAAAGGTTTAACTACACGCGGTGAGTTTGGGGGTGTCACGTTATGTAAATACCCTAACGCTGCACAACCACTACCCTGTTTTTGAACAGTTTGAAAAAACTTCATTAACAAGAGAACACCTGACCATCTAAAACATTTGTTTCTGGGACCTCAGAACTGAGTCCACGCACCTGGTAGAAGGGTTCACTCCACATCCTGCTGAGGTCCGGGGCGCCCTCGCCGGCAGTGCCGGCCATGGAGCAGTACGCCAGCGATTTCCACTCTGCCAGCTGGTTGTAGCAGTCGAGGGATGCGAGCTCCCAGAAGTCCTTCTCGGCTTCCGTAGGCTCGCCATCTTCCCATGCCGGTTTATTGAGGGCCTGGTAGCATCATTTTACAAAGGTGCAAATGATACAAATGAAAACATCTGTATTGCAGGTTGTGTAACATTCATACTAAGAACAACCTTTTCCAGATTTACGACAAGCAGCGAAAAAAGGGAAAACAGGTTACTTGAGAGGAATCTAATAATCAAACGAATACTGAAGACTCCAGCCAAGAGGGAACCACTTCTCTGGGAAGCTTACAGTGAAGCCAATTCATAAGCGGAAGACTTCAAATGGCCTGTAATTTGATGTAAATACGTGGATTATTTACTACTTAAAAAGTTCTTAGAATGAAATCTAGAAAATAGGACATTTACAGAAAATTGCAGAGGATTCCACCACCTGGACCTCTCACACAGGCCACAGACCTGAACTCCACGCACGTACCTGCTACACATTCACACCACTGGGCCACTGGCAATGCAAACACAAAACGTGCAAAACTAAACTTCAGAGTCATCTTCCCCAAACCAACTCCTACCTACCTCTTTATAAATTTTTTACTTCCTGAATGAAAACAACCTACTCATATAGAAATGACATAGTAATACCAGATATTGAAATAACATCTTACAATTTTACAGTACTTGGTAAAAAGTGCTCTCTCTTTTATTCAATGATGTTTTCTTAAAAAGAGTAAGAGATGCAACAATAATTAGTTCACATTTAGTTATTATGAAACCATTTGCTGGTATTAATCTTTGTGTAAAATCTAAGGAATAAAGCTGGAATGTCTGAAGCTCTAAATTCTAAAGCTAACAATTTTTCCACTCAGAGAACAAAAGTGTTTCAGCAATGGGCATACTTGCTAGAGAGCAACTGACCTCATTATACAGCCGTGCGGCTTCGGAATAATCACTTCTCGCTTCCGCCAACAGCGCGTCCTGCGTGACCTGCTTCGTGCCTATCTCACTGCTGAAAATACCTCGGAGGACATCATACTCTCCAATAGACCTGTACAGTCTGTGAAACAAACCAAAAGAAGTCTAAATCAATGAATGCCCCAATATTTTTAAAGTGTTTAATGAAATGATATTAAATCAAGATGTCACATAGTATATTAACTAAAAGATTATTCTTGCTTTGTATAAATATATAGAATCTTAAAAATTTTGAAGTCACCATAAAGTTTTACTACTTTAGCCATACAGAAAGCAGAAATTATTCTCAAGTGCTTTTAAAGTAAAATCTGAAAACATAATAGGTTTACAATGCAAAGCTGACTCAGTAAATGAGTCTGTTCTGGGTGTACCCATCACGGAAGCACTGCTCTTCTCTGTGCTAACCTACCTGGAATCCTTGTCTAGCCATAAAATTTGTAACGAAGGTAAATTAGTCCTGGTCCTACAGATGCCACGTTTTACTCCACATTCCATGGGCCGTCTCAGTTCTACTGACAGCCTGAATACGAGCTAGAACACTCATCTCTGATGTCAACACAAATCTGCTTGCCCGTCAGCCAAGCTTCCCCCTTTAAGATAGTCCCAAGTGTTTAGTGAGCTCGTTCCCTTCTCCCTGGAGACGTCTTCCCATCATTTGAGTCTCCACACAAACATCCTCTCTTCCTAACTCTGCAGTCACCTAACCACCGAGCTGAGGACCACTTTCCTCCTGCTCTTCCTGAGTTTGGTGCTTCCCTGGGTATGAAATCTCATGTGTTTATTACATCAAAAAAGCCCCATGGGCTCTCTTTCAGAGCCTGCTGACTCCAAATTTAGACAAAAAAATCTAATAGCTACAGCTCTCTTCCTGCCCTGCCCGTGGGGGTTAAAGGTAACAAGTCAGAGGCAGAGGTGGGAAAACAGCCCACAGCCCAGGAATCCAAGAGCAGATGAAGCTACACGCATTTTCCAGGGATTCAGAAAACAGACCAGCCTCAAGCCCACCCTACTCTGGCCCCCAGTCCCTGGACCAGGTACCCTCTACCATGGTCGCAACAGTGATGTGGGACTTCCCTGGTGGTCCAGTGGCTGAGACTCTGCACTCCAAGTGCGGGGGGCTCAGGTTCAACCCCTGGTTGGGGCACTAGGACCCCACATACTGCAGCTCAAGATCCCACGTGCCACAACTAAGACCTGGCGCAGCCAAATAAATATTTTTTTTAAGTTAAAAAAAAAATGACGTGACATCAAGAAAAGAATAAATTACATTTTCAATAATCCATTTGAGGGACTTCCCTGGTGGTCCACTGGCAAGGACTCTGCACTGCCAATGCAGGGGGCCCGGGTTCGATCCCTGGTCAGGGAACTAGATCCCACATGCCACAACTAAGAGTTCTCGTGACACAACTAAAGATCACACATGTCACAGCTAAGTGTTCTCGTGCCACAACTAAAGATCCCACATGCCACAGCTAAGACCCGGCCCAGCCAAATAAATAAAATAAATATTTAAAAAACATCTGTTTGGAAGGAATGCACAGACATAAAGAGCATGAGGAAGTATTAATAAATCTAGAAAAAAGGTTTAAAAATTCAAGCCCTTAAAAGCTGTTTGCTTTGTTTACCCAGAAAATACAAACGACCTGAGACTCTCACTCCCTGAAAATCCCAAATGCACTAGGCGTCATTACTGTCCATGCCCACACTGGGCACAACAGGGTAAAAACGCCCGTGGGCAGAAGCAGCCGCCCCAGCAGAGCAGAGGCCTCCCTGGACGTGGTCCCCATGGGGGCTGCGTCTAACTCGCTGCAGTGCTTTTCAGTACCGGACACGGATCTTACTACTCACTACGGTACTCAGTTCAGAGACAGGACTGACCACAAAACAGCGACATGGAAAGAATCCCCCTCTCACTTTTACTTATTCCCAGAACCTGAAGATCTAAAAACCAGTGTTACAGAAAAGAAGTGAAATCAAACTTCACCCTAATTCAGCATCCCCAAAATGAGGCACTGGCTTTCTCACGATGAAACCGCAGGTAACCGGAGCGTCAGCTCGAGCGTGAGGCTGTAGCTATGGCGCGGAGTTTGTTTTCCACAAACAAGCACCGTGAGCGTCGCTGACGTCGACGTACCACTTCTACCTGTATCAGATGCGCCCAGCAGGCTGGGGCCCAGGCTCACCTGGCAAGTTCCATCCACCTGCCGACGTCAGGGGGCAGGCCGGGCCTCCCCCGAGCACGCTTGGCGGGCGGCTCCCGGGGTGCCAGGCGCAGCAGCGCCTCCTCCAGCAGGCGGATGGCCCCGGGCTGCTGCAGGCCCGCCAGGCCGGCGCCACTCACCAAGGCTGGGTCGAGCTCCAGCAGGTCAGCATGTCGGCAGCTGACCTCCTGCAAAGACACAGACACGGCAGCCCTTGAGTCCATGGTTCTCCAGCCACCTCTGCGCCAGCGAATAACTTGTTCTGAACACGAAGGTCTGACATTGGTGGTCGTGAAACCACACATTTCTCTGTGTAATTTTATTAAATTTACTCCCCACTTGCTCAGAGGAGGAAATGATGTCTTATTTGTACACTTCCAATACAGGATTAATTTTAAGCAATTAAAATTAATTGCTAGTGGTTTTCCACTAGCAGACTGTGAGGATTTTTATACATTTCCTATTTATCCAGACCACAACCTCAGTTTCCAGGAACGTTTAGCCTGAATAGATGAGAAAAGCATCTGAGACACAAAGACTTCATATCCAGTCACTGCAGAGCAGGTGCACTCACCCCCGCTATCTGACAGCCTCCCTGTCTCTCTCCCCAGAAGTCCCACATGCTCAGTAACCTCGAACAGAGGGTTTCAGGAATGATCATGTTGACCCTTACTTTGTAACACTCAATTTGAGAGTTCTATATACACAAAAATAATGAAAAATAAACCCCAAATCAATACAGAGAACAGCATGACTACTAGGACAGCATTTTTATGATAACAGACCTGCGTCTGCATGGACACCTACCTGGAAGGAACCCTCCCCCTGGCCCCCCACACCCACAGCCACTCCATCAAAGCTGCTGGGCCCGGAACCCTCACTGAGACGGACGAGCTACCACTGAGCCAACGTGCATTCTATACCAGGGGTCTTGGAAGCACACGGATTCTCCAAAGCAAGCAAGCAAGCAAACAAAAGCACTTGTCACTCTTAGCAGGAACCAGTGGTACGAGAAAGAAATCCAAATAACACTCTATTTCCACTAACAACAAAGAAAGGCTCTGTCGTAGCTGATGTGTCAGAGTTTCGGATGGTGTCATTCTAATTCAGAGAGGGAGGCCCGGAATACGATATGAATATTTTCAAATAAGTGTATTTTTAATTTTCAAACAACACCCTCATCTGACAGATGTTTACTGAGTGCTTTCTGTGCGCAGCACGGGTGAGCAGCATGGGTCCCGCCTGCACGGAGTTTAAGGTTTATTCCTACTCACCCAGGACAAGTCTTCCATGAAACGGTTTTAATGAGTAAACAACCATTACTGGGACACATTCCTTTACATGTAAAGATGCGCGGACGACGAAATGAGTTCTGAAGTCCATTCTCAAAAAGACTGACTATTGTGCACAGCTTTGTTGACACATCATTTCACTTTATAAAGAAGGATTTCCTGGGCTTCCTAGGTGGCGCAGTGGTTGAGAATCCGCCTGCCAATGCAGGGGACACGGGTTCGATCCCTGCTCCAGGAAGATCCCACATGCCACGGAGCAACTAAGCCCGTGTACCACAACTATAGAGCCTGCACTTTAGAGCCTGTGAGCCTCAACTACTGAGCCCATGTGCTGCAACTACTGAAGCCTACGTGCCTAGAGCCCGTGCTCCACAACAAGAGAAGCCACAGCAATGAGGAGCCCGCGCACCACAACGAAGAGTAGCCCCCACTCACTGTAACTAAAAAGAAAGCCCGTGCACAGCAAAAAAGACCCAACACAGCCAATAAAATAAATTAATTAATTTTAAAAAAGACAGTTGCATAAATTAAAAAAAAAAAAAAAAAGGATTTCCTAAGCAAAAACATTTAACCAACCGATTTCATGTCTTATAAATTCCAAAACAAAACAAAGTGATGAAGTCCAACTGAGTGCTGTCTACTGAACTTAATAACAATATTCCCTGCTTGGACCTTTATCTCACTGTATCAGATGAGGGGCCACTTCCTTGTTTCAAATATTTCATGTTCTGAAAGAGAGATTTGCACACAGAATACCCTTGACATGTATGTTTGTAAAAAAAAAATAAAAATTTTATATAAAGTTCAAACAAGCAACAAATAACATAAATGTAGGGCACCAGATAAAGGTCCTCTGGCCAGTCACCAGCCGTCGTGAAAAGGGGCTGAACAGGCTTTCCTTCTAGTCTGAGGGGCACAGTTAGGACAGTCTGACAATGGCAGGATGTGCTCGGTGCGCGAGGTCTCAGTGGACACCGCACCCTTGAGAGACCGTCACCACAGCTCCACAAGAGCCAACGCCTGTGGTGCCCGGAGGGGGACACAGCGTTTCAGACACAGGGTCTGCACCTGCAACCCCGACTCGCGCGACCCCTCCAGGAACTGGGCCCGACAGCAAGCTCAAGGTGAGACGTTACCTACTTATCGCCGGTTAACCCTCCTCTGATCAACAATGGGAAAAACTGGTTTTTTAAATAAACTTAAGAGCAAAACTAGAAATTCAGATATAAAAAATCACTTCAGAATACAATGTAAAGAGAAACTTATTTTGAAACACTAGCTGATTCAATATAATTTCTCAAGCTTTGTCTTTGGCATCTCCAGGAGAAAATCAACGAAAGAATTCTACTTGTAAATTATAAGCCAATAAAAAGAGAAAATAAAAAGAAACAACATATATTAAGTTTCATGCTACATCAAAAAGAACAAAATAGGAATACTAAGTACTTCATCTTGGGGAATTATTACCCATTTTGCAAACCAAAGCTACTGACAAGTAATATTAAAGAATACAACTTTTAAATTACTCCAGGGAGGTAACTAGTTACAAAAATACTGAAATGAATCCAAAAGGTTTTCTATCAGGGACTTTGTAACCATCATGTTTGAATGGGGAAGAAAACATTTCTTACACAGCAGGTCTGCACTAGACGCTGCAGGGCAGCGCCCCACCCAACCAAGGCCCTGCTTGCCGCCTCACCTGCCCTACACCACCCCGGCTTTGGTGCCACAAAGCCTCGCCACCTTCCACCCCCACCCTGAGTGCAATGCCAGGAGGGCAGCGACAGCGCCTGCATCCCCAGGCCCCCACCCCGCACACAGCCAGGCACGTGCTCTGTCAACACCCCCGCAGACCAGCAGGAGGGCCGGGGCCACGTGACACACAGGTGTAGCCACAACACCGAGGGGATGGCTGATTCAAGATCAGAACCGTTTTATATCAAGTTTGAGCTCTGATTATTGTCTTGTATTTTTTTTTATACGCGGGTGAGTCAAAAACTACCCACACTCCAGTTATACTAAAACTTCTATAAACTCTACAGCCAGGGTGCAGATAATTTTTGACTCACCCTTGTAAATGCAAATAAACTGCATCAAGCCATCTGGGAAGAGGTGGCCCCATCAGAGGACATCTGCTCTGTTAAAACCCTCGCTTCAACTGAGAAACCAACGGAGTCACTAGATGCCGGTGTGTGAAGGGCGGCCTCACCTGGATACAGGACACAAACGGTGGGAAGAAGAGGAAGGTGGTGCTAAGAAGGTGCGTAAAGTCCTGCAGCAGCTTCTGGGCAGCGCCTTGCCTCTCTGACACGGTCCGGTACTTGTCCGTCTCCTTCAGGATCCCTGAGCACAGGCTGCTGAAGAGCTGCTTCGCGACAAGCAGGTCTCTCTGCGAGACATTCCGGAGAAGCACAAACCAGGTGACTCACCCACAGCCCTGGAGCCTGACCTAAACACACAGACTGCAGCCCACACGGCCCTGGGACCTCCTGGCTCCACACTGACAGGCACAGCCGTCAAAGGAGGATTCAGAACTCAACCAAACACATCTGTTTGACACATCTTATAAAAGGCACGGCAGCACGGATGCTGGACCCAGAGACACAGATTTAAAAGCTGGCTCAAATTCTGCATGAGTCTGGGCCTGTGGGTCCCTGCCCCGGGCCAGGGGAACGCAGGGCGGTTCCCGGGGACTGACAACAGCTGCAGGACGTCAGAAAACGGTCCCAAGCTTAGAAGACAGGCCAGAGCCCATCGCCATGGCCACTGAAGCCCCAGGGGCCAGCAGGGGCCTCCTCCATCCCGTGGTGGGCGGCCCGTCCCTCCCGCTGTCCCCCAGCACCCAGGCACTGGAGCACCGCCATCCACAGGCTCTGACCCCAGTGCTGAGAGCGGCTCCCAGCAGGCAGTGTCTACACTTTTAAAATGAAGGCATGAATCCACGAGTATATAAAATTTTTAAGTTATTTTGTTTGATAAACGCTGTCTGAATAAAAAGTATAATTTGATTTTTTTCTTTATTCTAGGGTATTTATTACTTTATTTTAGGTAATGTGTTTGTCTTATAAAAAGTCACGATGGTTCTTATATAAAATCTCAGAAAATATGCATCAGGAAACAAAAAGAAAATAAGCATTGTCCACAGTTACGCTTCACGGAGATGGTTACTGCCGTGTGGGCCTCTCACTCTGCTACGCGGGGTCCACTTAGCATGTCGGGGGATATCCATGTCTACACCCACTGACTCTTGAGTCTCGTGTACAAATCCTTCATCTACACGTGAATCTACACACACATGCCACAGGGGAGGTGAGGGCTCGGCTGGCCTGCAGTCTGGTCACCAGGCTGGGCCGCACTCAAGTGCTCTGGTGACGTGGGCTTCCTGGGGGGAAGCTGGGGGAGAGGACACAGGACTTGTGCTATTTTTGCAAATTCCTGTCACTATAATTATTTAGATTAAATAAAAAGCTTACACAGCAGCAGTGGGCTACACAGATATAACCTATTATTCTAATCAATACGTCCTGCAAACTTCAGCACAGTAAAATATAAGGCATTACGTTTCAGTACCTAGCATAATTCCATGTCACACGATACATAGACAACACTCTTCGATTTTATAAATTACTTCAATTTAAGTCAAAGGAAGCTTAATCAGACTTTCAACGGGAAAACATCCTTTTTTGTCAGAGAATTCTGCTGGAAAACTTCATTCACTCCCAATACACTTCTCCCCTAATGACAGACAGATATTCCCAGTCCTCAGCTGATGAGAGAATCACCAGAGAAGGAGCAGATCCCACGGATGCCTCCTGATCCACCCCCAGAGGAGGACTCTATATAACCAACCACCTAATAAGTGGCTTAGCGACTTATTATTTTATTCCCACCAGCGCTACTGGTGAGGAAAGCACACTCAGTGTGTGGCTGGCACACAGAGACACTGGGCCCACCGCAAAGGGTCTCAACAGGACCCCGTGTCGGGGTCTCACGGAGCCAGGAAGCCGAGAGCCCACCGAGCCCACCGTGTGGGGCAAACCAGCACCTGCACACTGCACAGAGGTGGCCCCACGAGCTGCAGCAGGTGCCAGCACCCACCTGGGCCAGGGCCTGCAAGGGGGTGATGAGACCGCTGTGCGGGATCTGGATGTCGGGAAGGTCTCCACGGCGGTAACTCCTGTACAGGACGACCTGGGCCTCCTGCCTCAGTTTCAGCTCGCTCTGCATCTCCTGCAATTGTCAGCAAGAAGGAAAATTAGAATTCTCAGGTAAGAAGACTGGCAGCGCCTGTCACTAACATGAAAGTGAATCAGGGGCTTCCCTGATGGCCTGGTGGTTAAGAACCCACCCTCCAATGCAGGGGGTGTGGGTTCGATCCCCGGTCAGGGAGCTAAGATCCCACATGCCTTGCGGCCAAAAATCCAAAACATAAAACAGAAGCAATATTGTAACAAATTCAATAAAGACTTTTAAAATGGTCCACATCAAAAAACTCTTTAAAAAAAAGAAAAAAAGTGAATCAATGACAATTTCTACCCAGAAGGTTTAGTCACTATGCTTTACCAGTCTGGCAAATGATAAACTCAACACAAAAACCACTGTCAGATGAGCAATGAGATTATTTAAATATTTATTACAAAGAAATCTGAGTTTCCCTGCGATCAGAGAACTTGATTTAAACCTTTTTAAAGCCATACATGAAAGGACTGTGTTCCCTTTTTGTTACTCTCAGGACAAACCTCAGTGAGGTCCCATGGGGCCCACATCTCAGCCTGGAATGCACTTCCACAGCTGCCCCCACTGCAGGGACCCTCTCTGTGGAGCCTCCCCCACCCCAGCCTCTCTAACAGGCTCCCAGTGTGTGCATCTCTTGCCTGGTTTCCATCTGCTGTGCACACTGGACTGCAGCTCCACCAGCGCTGAGGTGACACTCCCAAACGCCACCAGCTGGAGGACATGCCCAACACGGAGCATGGGCCGCCCTCAGCCACCCGGGCAACCCACCCGTTCCCTGCGACCCTCAGGGATCCCCAGTGCCTCTACCCCAAACCCGGAGCCCACAGCTCGAAGGCCATAGGTGGGGTGGGGCTGGTGAGAAGCCTGGAGAGTTGTACTGATTGTACTGGTTCTAACAGTTCCAGGACAAGAGGGAGATGAAAGGTACAGTGGAACCAATCGACTACTTCACACTCAAATCTGGAAGCTAAGTTGAGGATTTAAACTGAGTTAGAACAAACACAGGGCTTTTACTCACAAGCTAGTCCTACAACAACTGGTCAAGATCACAGATCTGCATCTCAGACTGAAGCTTGGGCTACACAAGTTCTTCCATTGTGTCCACGTTTTGAGAAATGCTCAACCCTTAGTTCACGTCACATGTGCAGCTGCAGTGGGCCACTCAGGACAGCTGCCCTTCCCCCTCCCCCGCCACTGACAAGGCACCTCCAGGAGGGCAGCCCCCGCCCCCCATCACAGCTTGCCGGCCCAGAGCTGGGTCAAGGCTCTAGCCACAGGGTCGAGAGGGGCAGAAGCTGGGAGAAGCAACCCCAGGACGACAGGCGGCCCCATCTTCCCCACGTGGGGAAAGTCTGTCTGTCCAGAAAGAGCAGCCCCCGAGGGGAGGTTCGAACCAGGGCAGCTCAGGGGACACCTGGGAGGGGCTGCTTCTGCCCTCGGGTTCTAGACCAGCAGGGAAGCCTGTGTCTTTCGTACACATCCTCTGATAGGAAACAGCTTTTTCTGACCAAATTCTAGAAACAGATACAAACCTTCTCTCGCTTTTGCTCAACAACACCTTTCCTGGCATAAATCAAGCTCAGTTTTTCTCGGTCCTTTAAAAATCGTCTGCGTAACCGCAGGATCTCTGCCCGATTGTCTGGCCCTGAAGAACAGAAAGCAGCCTGGTTATTCGCAGCTGACGCCGCTCCTCCCCAGATTCCCTGACACAAAGGCGAGGCTGTCCGCTTAGTGCCATCTTTAGCCCCCTTAGCTGTGTTTTCAAAACAACTTAAGCCTGTGAAGTACAAAGGCCGGCACAGGAAACCGCTGGTCAGTTTTGGAAGCTGGTGAACAGAAGGTCGTGCCACCTCGGTGCAGCCTGAGAGCCGTGCAGAGAGGGCAGGCAGAGCCTGGACAACACAAGGGGACAGCAGAGGGGGCTTGGGGACGCCAGGCCGGAGCAGAGCCCCGCGGGCGGGCCGTGAGGACTTCCGGAGCCTGGGCTGCCCCAGCACCAGGCCCTGGGCTTGCAGGCAGGAGGGTGAAGACCTGACCTCTGGGGGACCAACCAGCACAGAAGGGGGGCTTCCATGGACTGGTGGAGGCCAGTCAGCACACCCCCAACATGCAGCTACTACTCCAGACGCCATTTATCACCTGCCTGGAACAGAGCAAAAAACCGAAAATCACCAGGCATTTGAGGAAAGCTTCAAATATGAAAAACAGGAATCAAAACAATAGGGAAAGAGTAAACACTGAAAGCAAACCATCTAGGAAAAAAATTCAAAAAATGATCACTTATCAGAAAAAGCAGAGTAGATACTGCAACAGTGGACCAAAGAGATGTTCAGAGACCAAGAAGGCTCATAGAAACTAAAAACAGGATGTCATCACCTAAAAGCACAGATTAGAAGATAAGGTTAAACATTCGTCCCAGAATAGAAAACAAAAAGGATAAAAACAGAAAACTAGAAGAACTATCCACTAGGTCTGACAGTCAAGACAGAATTCCAAAAAGAGAAAACTGACATTTGGAAATCATCATCAAAGTCACCCATGGGAGAAAAGGGAACCCTTTTCCTAATGGAAAAGAATATGAAAAAGAACGTGTGTATATATATGTGTGTGTGTAACTGAACCACTTTCCTGAACAGCAGAAATTAACACAACATTGTAAATCAATTATACTTCAATAAAATAAATTTTTCAGAAAAGTAAATAAAGGGACTTCACTGGTGGCGCAGTGGTTAAGAATCCGCCTGCCAATGCAGGGGACACGAGTTCAAGCGCTGCTCTGGGAAGATCCCACATGCCGCGGAGCAACTAAGCCCATATGCCACAACAACTGAGCCTGTGCTCTAGAGCCCACGAGCCACAACTATTGAGCCATGTGCCACAACTGCTGAAGCTCACGTGCCTAGAGCCCGTGCTCCAAAATGAAAAGCCACCACAATGAGAAGCCCGCACACCGCAACCAAGAGTAGCCCCCGCTTGCCGCAACTAGAGAAAGCCCGTGCAGCAATGAAGACCCAATGCAGCCAATAAATAAATAAATAAATTTATTAAAAAGAAAAGAAAAAAAGAATCTGCCTACCAATGCAGGCGACATGGGTTCAATCCCTGGTCCAGGAAGATCCCACATGCCGAGGAGCAACTAAGCCCCTGTGCCACAACTACTGAGCCTGTGTGCCTAGAGCCTGTGCTCCACAACAAAAGAAGCCACTGCAATGAGAAGCCCGCGCACCACAATGAAGAGAAGCCTCCACTCACCACAACTAGAGAAAGCCCACACGTAGCAACAAAGACCCAGTGCAGCCAATAAATAAATAAAAACCTTATTTTAAAAAAAGTAAATAAAATTAAATGTTTAGAGCAATGAAAAACAATAAAAAAAACAATAAAAAAAAAATCACCCAAGCAAAAATCTTCCAGAACCAGAAAATAGGAGTTAGCAGCCTCAAAGGGCCTTCCTCAAGCCTAGGAAAATGGACTAAAACAGAACTGCATCAAAAGACACTTTTGTGACGTTTCCTAAAACTGGTTTAAAATAGAAAATCCTGAGAGCATCCCCAGAGCAAAGACCCCATCCTCACCAAGGACCACGACGATGAGGCTATAACAGGCCCCTCAGAGGCCAGAGCTCCGTCCCCACAGGCACCAGTGCATCACGTCACAACAGCCACTGCCATGCTGACCCCAACATTGGAAGGTCCCAGGGAGGTGACCCCAGAAAGGAGGAACAGACCGAGGAAGGACTGTCCGAGTTCAGCAACCTGGACGCAGCACTGGGAGGCTCGAGGGAGATTTCATACAGATGACAGCTGTGCAACTCAGAGGAAACTCAAGGACAAATATGTAGAAAGCCAAGCATCTAAAGAAAATTGTCATACACTCAATATCCTAGGATAAACCCTGACGGAAAAGAATACAGAAAAAGAGCATGTGTGTATACATATACGTATAACTGAGTCACTCTGCCGTAGAGCAGTGACTGGCACAACACTGTAAATCAACTACACTCCAATTAAAAAAAGGAAGAAAACAGTCTTTAATGCCCAGGAAAAACTATTGCACAAGAAGGGCAAACAGTCCCACGTGACCCAAGCTCAAGCGTTCAGGCACATGGGTGAGCCCAGGGCCCAACACGGCAAAGCCAGAGAGCGGGAGGCGCAGGGCTTCCTGTGAGCGTGTGCTGGGGCGGGCGAGGGTCGGGGACGCGGAGCCAGAGAGAGTGACTGAGACCCACAAGAAAGGGGGCAACAAACGCCGCCTGGAGCCACAGAGGCGAGCCAGAGACTCGGCCAAAGGTGGACGGGCTGAGCCTGGGGCTGGTGAACCGGGCGGGGCTGCAGCGGCCTGTCACGAGTCTGGGGGTGTCTGACCTGTCCGCTCGCGCCCCCACCTGAGCCATGGCTCCGCCCAAAACGCACCCCCACCCCCGTCAGCCTCCTTACCTGCCGGCCCAGGTGTCCTGCACCCCACGCCCCAGCCGAGCTGCGGTCCATGTCCTCACTCCCCGCCGCCCAGGCTTGCCCAACCCATCTCCGCCCTAGCTGGACCTCGACTCTCTCTGAGCCTCAGCTTCCCAATCTTGCCTCCTCTCACGACCCCTAAGCTTGCAGAAAGTCACTGAGCGAAGGGGCTGAGCCCCATTTGCTCAACTGCTTTCTGGACCCCAAACCCTGCCTCCGCTGTCTGGGCTCCACACAGGCACCTACGATGCACGAACAGGCACACATGCGCGGAGGCAGGCATTTCAACACACCTCAACCACCTCTTACCTTTCGCTCCATTATCCACCTCGTCCCCAGGGAGGCCCAGCCTTTTCTTCCCAAAATCAGGTCCCACTGGCTTCAGGGCTGCCCCGCGGGGCCTCTCAGGCCTCTGGTGAGCAAACAGCAAGGACGAGGACGGGGACTCGGCCGTGGCGGAGGCCGAGTCATCCCCCAGTGAGGCAATGCTGTCCCCTGTCAGCCAGTGGAAGGAGCCTCTTCCCCCTGCAAACAGGCGTGTGACAGGCGTGTGACAGGTGTGTCACGGCAGCACCGCATGCGGGCAGCACCATTGGCCAGGACACGCCGCCGCCCACAGCAGCAACTGGGATGGGAGCCGGCCACATCCCCACGGGAAGACCCGGGCGCTGGGGCCTCGTGTCCTCACATGAAAAGCAGGAGATGCGTTACCTACTCATAAGACCGATACTTTGCATCTACAAGGTACTAAGGTCCATGGTTTCTAACATCAGTGCCACAAAATGTCCACAATAATTGTCCAAACCAGTCCTATTTCTAGAACAGAATGTAAAAAAATTACATAAAGGAAAAACACTGAAGTATTTACATAAAACGTGGGGATTTCACTCTACAGCTTGTACCTTGCTGATCAAAGGAAACAGCTGAATCATTTGAGAAACGGTTAATGAACTACAAACATAGTCAATGAATTTGGTTTGGCTCTGCTTTGCTTCTGAGATAAGGGGTCTTAAACGTGACGCACTAAACAAAATCAAACTACATGTCCTACAACTTTCCTGTTTTCTCCAGTCAGAAATAATTCATTCCTCCCATTTTTTTTTTTAAACTGTGCACTACACACTTCTAAGTGCACAGTATGTCCTCTGGCTGCGCAGCCGTCGCCTCTCCGCCCCCAAGACTGTCCGCACAGGCCCCTCACCCCCCGCCCCTGGGAACTCAGCCCCCCTCCTCCCTCACGTCTGCTGAGGTTGTCGCTGCTCTGACCGCCAGCGTCCTGCGGCAGAGGCGTTACCTGCACTCTGTGTGGCTGTAAAGTCGTGCTGCTGCTGGGTGGCCCGCACCTGCCCTGCCATTGTCCCCCGGGCCGACGGGGCTGCATCCTGGGTCCGGGTCTGGAGCACACTCGGGGAGGCCTGGGTCTCCACGAACATCGGCGTGAGGACCGTACTCCGGAAGCGCCAGTCGGGGTCAATGGTATATTCCTGCACATGAGAAAGTTTAAGAGGAAGTAACGGCCCTTCTCAGCAACACTCAAATGTTTTTAAGTAAATCCAATGGTCCTAGTTCATGCAGCTCAATATCAAAAAAAACAAACCAATCAAAAAATGGGCAGAAGACCTAAATAGGCATTTCTCCAAAGAAGACATACAGATGGCCAAGAGGCACAGGAAGAGCTGCTCAACATCACTGATTATTAGAGAAATGCAAATCAAAACTACAATGAGGTGTCACCTCACACCGGTTAGAATGGGCATCATCAGAAAATCTACAGACAGTAAATGCTGGAGAGGGCGCGGAGAAAAGGGAACACTCTTGCACTGTTGGTAGGAATGGATATTGATACAGCCATTATGGAGAACAGTATGGAGGTTCCCTGAAAAATTAGAAATAGAAGTACCATGTGACCCAGCAATCCCACTATGGGGCATATACCCAGAGAACACCATAATTCAAAAAGACACACGCACTCCAATGTTCACTGCAGCACTATTTACAATAGCCAGGACATGGATGCAACCTAAATGCCCATCAACAGATGAATGGATAAAAAAAGGTGTGGTACATATATACAATGCAATATTACTCAGCCGTAAAAAGGAATGGAATTGGGACATTTGTAGAGACATGGATGGACCCAGAGACTGTCATACAGAGTGAAGTAAGTCAGAAAGAGACAAATATCGTATATTAACACATATCTGCAGAATACAGAAAAATGGTGCATATCAACCGGTTTGTAAGGCAGAAATAGAGACACAGATGTAGAGAACAAACATATGGACACCAAGGGGGAAAAGCCGGGGGGTTTGGGGTGGGATGAATTGGGAGATTGGGGTTGCCATACATACATTACTAATAAGAAAAAAACGTCAAATTGTACACTTTAAATATATGCAGTATATTTTATGTCAATTGTATCTCAATAAACGTTCTTAAAAAAAAAAATCCAACGGTCCTATCGGCAAACATGTACCGTAACTTCAGGTATCGCTATGAGAAGCAGCTGAAGAAGAACCTTTTCAAATATAAGAGTTTCAATGAAACAACTATCTGCCAACTGAAAACACCCATCCGTATTGGGGAGAAAAACCACTTTTCTACTCCTTAACACTGTGCATTCAGAGGCTTACTGCCACACTCGGGAAATGACTCGGCCTCTGAGTACCCCCCACACCTCGCCTGGCGCCCAGACCACAAGACACGGCAGGGCAGGCTCTGTGCCAACGTGCAAATCACTGCCGGTGCTGCTGGGCGGAGCCCCCACGAGGGACGGGGAGGGGGGACACCTCTGTGGAGGGGAGAAGACAAGGGTGAGCCACGTGCAGGGCCAGGGGCATGCAGGGTGACACACAGGTGAGCGTCTCAGGAAGACTGTGTGGATTCCACGTAAAATCAGGAAGCCAGTACACCATCCATCAGGGAAATGCCAACCAAACCACAGGGAGACATCAGCTCGCACCTGTCAGGACAGCTCTCAACAGAAGGGAACCCTGTGCACTGCTGGTGGGAGTGTAAACAGTGAAAAATAGTGTGGAGGTTCCTCGGGAAATTAAAAGTAGAACTACCATACGATCCAGAAGTTCCACACCTAGGTATTTATCTGAAGAGAATGAAAACACTAACTTAAAAAGATACAGGGATCCTTATGTTCATAGCAGCACTATTACAACAGCCCAGACACACAGGAACCACCCAAGTGCCCATCAACAGGTGGATGGATACAGACGACATAGTGTACACACACACACACACACACACACACACACACGTGCATGTGCAAACACAATGGGAAACTACTCAGCCCTGAAAAAGAATGACATTCTGCCATTTGCAACAACGTCGATGGACCCTGAAAGCATTATGCTACACGAAATAAGTCAGAGAGAAAGACAGATACTGTACAATCTTATTCATACATAAAATCTGAAACAAAAACAAAAACACCAAGCTCACAGAAACAAAAAATAGACCGGTGGTTGCCAGAGGCGAGGAGTGGGGGTGGGAGAAATGGGTACAGGGGGTCAAAAGGTACAAACGTCCAGCTCTAAAGTCAGTCACTCCTGGGTGCAATGTACGCGTGGGGACTGATGTTAGTAACACTTTATTGTATACCTGAAAGTTGCTAAGAGTAGATTCACAAGAAAGAAAACCTGTAACTATGCGAGGTAATGGATGTTAGCTAGATTTACTGTGGTGATGATTTTGTAACACATACAAATACCATGCACACCTGAAACAAACACAATGCTCTATGCCACGTACCCCTCAAACAGAAAAGAAAGGCGTTCAACAACAGTGAATGTCTGCTGACCAGCAGACAGGGAAAGCTCAGATCACAGGGACGAGAGCTCACCTGAAACTCACACTCTGACAGCGGGTGCTCAAACATGGGGCTCCGGAAGTCAGGGCTCATGCTGGTCATTTCAAGCAGAAAATCTGTCGCTAAACTTAAGAAGCGCGCTTCTATCTTAGGAGAATATAAGGAACTCAGGGCCAGCAAGCGGTCCAAGGTATTTGACGGCAACCTAGTTTCGTGGCTCCAGAAGTTCCTAATAATTAACCTGAAAGGCAGAGAGGAAAGAAGAGGAGGAGGTCCGTACGTGTGCCCAGCAGGGAAGGCACCTCTTCCTCCGCCCAGAGCTCCACACAGGGCAACCACACACAAGCCTGTACCAACAGGGCAAGCTGACTCATAAACAACGCATGCGCTGAAGGAGAGAGACTCCAAAATGTTAGCATATTCAATAAGAGGTGAAAAACTAGGTGATTTTACTCTCTATTACCTGGGAAGTTTTAAAAGATGAGAATACAACATTAGATATTTTGAAACTGAGAAAACACTGAAAGAAATTACTATATAGTCCTTCACTGCCCTGCTAAGACAATTCACTCCAAAAATTAGTGCCATGAAACACTCAAAACACAATATGAATATAAAATACACTCACTGGTTAAAAACCAGATTAGGCTTTATACTTTGTGACCGGTTAAGAAACACAATTTTAAAAGCCCAATGAATTAAAAATTGCAGCACAGCTAAAAGTTAGTTGATATATATAACCGTACAAGAGTCTACACTGCTCCTTATGTAACGTGATCAGCTCTTGGGGAGCCTGTCGGCGTTTATGAGAACAGCCGTCCCCCTCTCTCCATGCGTGATTACCCTGCAGTGTCCTCCACGTTCTGAGGTTTCAAACGTGTCATCCGATATGGACATGTATAGTGTGATCTCAGTCTGGGTTAAATGGCAAACAATAACCCACCTCTCACTGAAGATTTCTCACCTTGAAAGGCTGTAACTCACGGCACAGCAGGGAGAATGTCACCCATGTCACTTTTTCAAGACATATTAAAGTAACGTGTCAGGATTTTTAGGTCTCAATGTGAATTAAAACACGTTTTTATTACACTTAGGAAAGCAATAGGCAGAGAAAATGCTACTGCTGCAAATGCCCTTCCTACACCTGTGGAGACCCCACACTGGCCAGACACAGCCCCCGAGCACGCACACCCAGCCCAGCTGCTCCCCGAGGGCACGTACTGGAGCCCAGGGTTCTCATCCGTCAATCCTTGGATCAACACATCTTTCGCCAACTTGAATATTTCCCGGGAGTCATCATCTGCCTGGCTCTCAGGATCTCTGAGAAAAGTAACAAAACAACAAATCTATTAATGCTCCTTCCGTAGCGTTTCTTCAACCCCAACAACACTGCCCGAATTAGAGTAACGAGACCTGCCCATTCCCGCGAACATCCACCCACCCCCGGCACCGGGCTGGGGCCCTCGGCACACTGGCGCCACGGTGTGGCTGCAGCCCCAAAGGAGGAAACGTCCCAGCGGTTCATTTCCCTGATCTCGTCAGACTGTAAAGGGGTAACTTTGAAAACAGACTACACTTTCAACTCAGTCAATAATACCACGCTCTGAATATATCCCACAGATACGTAAAATGAATTAAGGATATATTTCAATACATGAAGCTTGTTTCAATTATTAGTCGCGTATCAATATTCTTAAATGCTTCATCATTTACTATAAGTGTTCCAGACTCGCTACAGGTGTCCAAATACTGCCCTGACGACGGTGAATGAGACGGCAGCGTGGCGCAAGCTCACCGGTAATTGTCGTGCACCCACATGAGGACGCGGTACATCCGCTCACGGCACAGCACAGAGGGGTGAGAGAGGAACTCCGCCACGGCACTCAGGAGGACCCGCAGCTCCGCGGGCTGCAGTCTTACCATCACCTTGTACATTATGTCCAAACACACCTTCTGTCTCTCATCATCTCTATGATAAGAAGAATTTTTAAAAACACACAAATTTAACAGTTGTTATTACTATACTTTCAGATATGACAAGTAACTTTTTCTCCTTTGTGCTGTTCTGTATTCCAAAAAATTTTATTATAGGTAATACGACACATAAAAATTACATTCTTGAAAATACTTATCGTGGGCTAGATTATTAAAAGTAAATTAACAACCTGGTGCCCTGCCTGGACCCTAGAATAGAAAAAGGACATGAGAAAACTGGTGAATCAAAAGGAAGTCGAGTCTTATTTAACAGAAATGCATGAATGTTAACTTCTTGCTTTTGACAAACTCACCACGATTACGTAAGACGGGGAAACGGGGTAAGAGGTGTGTGGGAATTCTGTGTTTTATCTTTTACCTTTCATGTAAAAATAAAATTATTCCAAAATAAAAAGTTCATTTAAAAAAAAATCTGACAATATCAAAATAAGCTAAACAGAAAGGATTTTATGACTTTAAAAGATGATTTCGAGTGCTGGTCAGGCACTAGGATGTCAGGAGGGGGTGCTGAGTACAAGTCTGGGGCCTGACATGGTGCACACCTGCTTCCTTGTGTGTGCCTTCCTCCTTACGCAAGCTCCAGCTGCACGCTCTACACGCAGCACATACTCAGCAGTAAGCACTGAACGGAGGAAGTCAGGGCACAACGGCACCGTTTATGACTGAAAACGCACACACAGGCATGACTGGAAAAACATACAGAGACATGTGCACAGTAGCCGCCTCTTTGAATGTTTACTTTAACAGCATATTACTGACACAATTTTGAAAATAAACAAATTTAACAAATAACGGAAGCCTCTTACCTGACAAAATAGGTACAGAACTCCCAACCACGCATTTTGTATCTGAAAAGAACCGTGGACAACCCGAGACGTGGCCTTCCAGGCACCAGGTCAGAGGAGGCAGGAGGGTCCAGCCCCACCACCTCCTCTTCTCAGACTCAAAGTGAACAAATATGAATTTCATGACAACCTACAAGTCCCCTCGAGCTGAGGGGACAGCTGAACAGACGGATGTTTTATGAGCCAGCTGCATCCGAGAATGCACTCACCTGTGTCTCATGATCTGAACGAAATCCTTGCTCTTCAGCTGCAGGTACAGGTCCGCTACCTCCTCTGCGCGACACAACACCACCTCCAGACACAGTGTCTTCATCACACCATGGAACCGCGGCAGCAGGAAGAGCACGGTGTTCATGAACCTGGGCGGCAGGCAAGGCCAGTGAGCAGAGGCGGCACTGAACCCCCTCCCCATGACCCCCCACACATACCTGTCGGCAAGAGGAGGGAAGTTCTTCGTGACTCTGTTCAGGCAGACGATAAATTTGTCCTCCATCGTGCTCTGATGCTGCTTCAACTGCTTTACCACCAGATCACACACAGACTCCTCCAGCATCTGAAAGATTACGTTTCTTTTCAAACACACTCAAGGTGGCACTCAGGTTAAGTGCAGCGTCCCGAGGTGGAGGCCCTGGCGGGCTCTGAGCACCGGGCACCTCCAGAGCCTCGGGGGCCGTGGGCTCAGGTGACCTGGGCCATGGCCACACGTCAGGCATCAGAATGGTCACGATGATACTTCCTTCTGACACCAAAACATGCCAGCAAGTCATCTGAGACACTGAACAAAAACCAGTGACTAAACAGTGTTTACAACATGTTTTGCGATGTCACTGTTCACGTCTCTGGTCAAATACTCCCACGAACCAGAGCTTCAGGGAACTGGACCTGCACACATCCCCCCGTCGCCCACCACAGGCCCCCTTAGGCCGGGCCTGGCCCTCCTGGCCGCTCCCCCAGAGCCTGTGCCCACCAGGCAGCGAGCGCCCAGCCACAGAGCACGGGACCCTGATGACACAGAAAACGAGGGAGCATGAGGGGTGCTTGGGGCCAGAGCCCACAGTCCAGAGGCCAGGCTGGTCAGTGGTCAGCACACGAGTGACCCCTACTTCTGTGTTTCACTATGCTTCCCAAGCTTCTACACTAAGTCAACATCATTTTATACCCAGAAGAGAACTATGTAAAACAAAAGGGTTTATCATTCCCGCGAAGTTGAGATTTAAGTCGAGGGAGTTAAACCTGGGCTCTGCTGTGATGTGCTCTGCCCATGGTGAAAATTAAGCATATTATGAACATTGAAACCCACCACTTAGGGACATTAGAATCACGTCATTACAAGGTTATTGTGAATTTGGAAAATGTTTTTATTTTACAAAAATAGCTAGTAATCCTGGAAATAAATTATAAGGGAAGTCTGATTTTTCTTAGGGTGGGGGGGTTCTATTTCCTTTTAGCTTAATTTAATTTTTCTGAATTTCCTAATTCCAAATAAATGCCTAACTGGTGAAATGGGCAGAGGTCCGATATGCTGTGGCAGAGCCTTGGTGCCCTAGGACCCCTGGGCTTCTCCCAGCCTCTGCTCGTCTTGTTTCCTTACAGGAGGGGAGGGGACTGGAGACAGGAGTTCAGGGGCCATGAGCACAGGCAGTCCTCAAGCCACGAGGCCGGGTGACCGGCCAGAGGACCACACTCAGAGCTGTGGGGGAGGCCGGGGTGGATAGTGTCCTGGGAGCAGTGACAAAGGGCCGAGGGCTGTCCCGCGTACCGTCCCAGACAGTCTGCAACCCAGCGTCCTGTCACCGTTGGGGGCTGGCTCCTCAGGCCCCAGCACCCCTCCTCCACTAGCCCATGGGGGCAGCCACAAAGCGGTAAGTTTTAACCTGCAATCTCCAAACGGCCCACATGGGTCCGTACACATCTTAATAGTCATTTATGGAGAATGCGTGCTAGGCTTAGAGACGCAACCAGGCCCTCCTTACAGTCGTGTATACTGGGCAGGGCCCAGACACAGAGCCCTTCCCTGGGAAGCCCTCTCCTGTTCAACAGACACGTTACGTCAAAAATTGCAAGTGGAGGACTTTCCCCGTCTAACTTCGCCCGAACCATAGCAAGGACAGTTTCTCCAAAAGGGACTCATGAGGCCAAGTTCAGAGGAGTGAGAGCTGCTTAAATACTCATATCCTGACTTTTACAGTAAGAAGTAAGTTACTACCTTTACATGCTTGCCAGTTTCCAAGAGTTTAAAAAATCATTTCTTTTTAAAACACTGAGCACTGTATATAGTAGAAAAGAGAATAAAGTGGTAAGAACACAGAATGCTCACTTTGGTTTCCTAGTTTAGAGGATATAAGTACCAAGGGCCACATCAAGTCAAAACTGAAACAGACGCATTTATGGAAAAGTGCACGGCACTCACCTTTTCTCTCCCAGTAAGGTATCGAAGAATAAGTCCCAGAACTTCTGCTGCTGCTGCGTACACCTCTTTATATTTGACTAAGGACATGTTATGGACCAAAGCTTGGAAGTACCTATGACAGATGCAGAAAGTAAATACGCATAAAGCCACCCACTGTGTTGTCTGACAGGAGCGTATCACAACTTTACTCCCTGTGCCCACCGAGGCGAGTGACACCTGAACAAGCCCCAGACCACCTGCATGGCTCCAGGTGCAGACACAGCTCCAGGTGCAGACGCGCGGAAGCTCGGCCAGCAGGGTCTGCACTGAAACCAGCTGTGACCTGAGTTCTGACCCTGTTAAAGCCATCCATAGGACAGGTGGAGGACGTGCAGTGATTTCCGGGTGAGGGTGGGGGTTCTCCTTAGCCTCATGACAGCAGGTCGTGAGCTCAGAAAAGTCACTTGTCCAAAGTCACCCACTTTCCCTTGACCCTGACGCCAGGTGACTGGTGCCCCCAGTGCCTGACCCCCGAAGACCGAGAGAGCGAGAACTTTCACAGAGACGGGAAGCGTCGGTGGACGCCAGCTCTACCAATTAGCCGGCTCTGCGTGGATCCCAGGTCCTCTCTGTGAAGTCAGGCCTGTGTGGCTAGAACCCCTCCACCTGGACTACCCACCCCCGGCTGGTGGGTGCCGAGGCGCTGGGGCTGCAGCTGCGGCAGAGCACAGAGAAGGGCGGCAGGGCCCAGCCACCTGTTTGTGGTCATGACCTTGCAGTGGACACTCTCCAGAGCTCAGGCTGCTTTTAGGAATAAAAGCTAAAGATGTCACTTTAGAAAATAAAAACAGTTAACACCTTGTCTGCGAAAACTACATGAAAAAAATTACACTAATTTTGAAAAACTCACTTTCCTCATTCACTCCACTAACATATTTCTTCTCCCAAATGACCTCTAAACCCAACTACCTAACTTAGGTGGAAATATTTTTAACATGGGTTCTAGTCCTGAAATTTATCAAAATTAAACCATATTCCAGTCTCCAATCCAATTCAGGTACACTTAACCAAAAAAGAAACAAAGCGAAAAACGTCCTTACTTTACACTTTCGATGCCACATTTTGGGTCATAGGGAGGCAAGCCATTGGCTACCACAATGCCTAGTAGCTGGATTCCTATGGAATTGTCTTTAGAATTAGGGTCTTTACTGGAAAACTTTTCAAATATTAACCTGAAACACGAGCACAAAGGAACAGTGTAACTTGTCGTATATGAGAAGCAGGAAGACAAACACACAGTTTTCTAAGGCTAACTTTCAGGGTAAGAAATACTCTTCCTTCCCCCACCCCCTGTTCACATCCAGGTTACTCTATCTTTGGACACAGGCAGTACACGTTTCTTACAATCCGCCTATTTGCCCTAATTACCCCTCAGTTGACAGTAAAACCTTTCAGCAGTTCTGGTTTGCCCCGGGTTGTGCTGACAGGAATCACCCCTGCTGGGCAGTGAGGGGCAGGGCGCACCCCGCATGCCCAGAGGGACGAGCGGGCTCCTGGGGCCCAGGGCCGCCCGAGGTGCTCGCGTAAGGGAGGCTGAGGCTGCGACTCATCGGCGGCAACACGACGCCTTATCAACAGGCTCCACTTCAGATCACACTCTTCCTCCCACCATTTCAAGTAACTCCCGTGGCACAAGTGCTACGTGAGAAAGATGTGTAAATAATGCTGCAACACCTAGTAACACCTACCTGTGAGGGATGGATAAACAACCCTTCCAGCACTCAACAAGGGTCTTTATAATCTCGAGGTTATGTCGAAACACAGCTCTTTTGTGATGAAAAACATGTTTCATTAGAAAATGAAGCAATCGATTTGCTAACACTTCATCTTTAGGGACCCCCTAAAAAGGTATGGAAATTATATGTAAATATGTAGCAGTCCATTCTGAGAAAGCGTTTTTCAACCCAAAATACCATTTATAAAAGAAAGCTGGCACTCTACTGAGGAGTCTGGCTCCTGGTTAAAACCCACCTGTGACTGTCAGAGGTGACCACAGGTGATCCTAACACAAAGGCTTTACCTGAGGGCCTCCCCCAGCAGGTGGGGAGGCAGCCAGGGCTCTGCCCCCAAGGGTGCAGCCCTCATACACTTTGCATCCTCTCTAGGGCCTCTGCTGAGACCTCCCTACCGAGAGGGAGGGGGATCCAGAAGACAGCTTCCTCCGTGTTCCTCCCAACCCCAGGGTCCCACCAAACTGCTGGAGCCTTCACACTGGGCCTCCCTCCACCGTGAGAAGGCCCCCAGATCTGCAATGGTCACCTGAGCCTCGACCAGCACACTGGTCCAGGAGGTGCACAGAACAGGACACACACGCACATACGCTTCCTCTGGTTTCAGCCTCTGGCTCAGGCTACCGCAATGAGTAGCGGCTGCTCTCATTGGTCACCCTGACCCCCAGCAGCTCAGCTCTCCTAGCCCAGCTGAACGTCTGCATCTGCATCCACCTCTTCCAATGGCTCTCCAACTTAGACTTGCTTTGCTGCATAACAAGACAGGTGCGTCCCAACACAAACACACATGATGGCTCTGTGGACGCACACTACGTTGAACAAGGGCTGTCCCAGGACGTCCATTCCCCCGTGAGAGCTCTGCACAGTCAGTGCTGATGCCCTTCAACGCACGGAACCAGGCCATGCCAGGGCAGCCGGTGCCAGCCTCGGCCACCACAGGCCACCGTCACACCCCGGGAACAGGGAGGCGGGCAAGACGCACGCCAAAGACCACAGCCTCAGTCACAGCAGAAGTTTTCAGAGCCTCACATTCAGGGCCTACAGACATTTATTCTACACGTACCTTTAATAAACCAATTATCAGTTTCCAAGCTCCTAGCAAGCTAAAGTAATAAGTGAAATGGGACAAACACCTGATAGCTTAAAAATTAAAGCAAGGTCAGAGGAATTATCGAAAGCAGACCCAAGAAGACAACTAAGGCAGCACGAAGCCGCCTGGACGAGCCCAGCACAGCCGGGCGCCATCCAGGAGGGAATCCCAAAGACAGACAGGAGCCTGGCTCCGGCCCAGGGCTGCTCACGGGCAGGAACCAGAGACGCCTCCGCTCTCACCACAGGAGTGGCTACTCCCGTCCAAGAAAGAACCGTGGCCACGATCTCAACCACCATGTAGTGGATCCCGTCCCCACCGTTGTTTTCAGAGACCACCAGCTGCAGCAGGGGTCCGATCCAGTGCTTTGCATGAGGCCGGAAGACCTAGGTGAGAGTTCAAAGGTCAGATGTTACAGAACTGCTCTGAGTCGCCAAGATGGGAGTTCAGGAACATAAATCATTCTATATTATGACTTGACCTAAATTCAAAACAGATGTATATGCCAACAGCTACGCTGTTTAATTCAACTAGATTCTCAGCTAAAGTCTTTCCTCGTGGGCCCCAGTTTAATGGAAACAGATTCCTACTGATCTGCTACAGCTATGCTCGGAGAGAGAAAAATGAAGGCATACACCAACCTCACCCCATCCGAGCAGCTGCACCTCTGGAGGTTCCTACTTTTACTGGATGCAAATGCACAGGGTAAATGAAAAAGGAGGACATAAAAATTAGGTGCACGTGGCTAATGCTTCTCTCATTCCTTCCTGTGCTGTAGAAATCATTCTATTAGACTTCACACACCCAAGATCTCTGAAGTTCAAAGCATCTCCATGTACTAAATTCCATTTAATTGAGTTCAGAAATTGCAGACTAAAGTGCAACTCAGACTATCAACCTTCTTCCCCTCTGCCACCTTCTTCTTTTTCCAAATGTTTTCTTGGGGATTTCTCATCTACTCTCACAGCTTAAATCTGTGTGGGCTCAACTCTTTTTTGATCATGTACCTCGTGGGTAAAAAAAAGTTTACGCTCTCCATGTATGTCTATTGCTTTATTTATAAATTTTAAATATAAACGTCTTTACTATATTATTAAACTGTAAGAAAAGGATGAATTGCAGGCTCAAACTAACAACAGCTGTAAACACAAGCTCTCATCTTTGCCACATGAGACGATGGCCCCATTGTTCCCAGCTCTGGATGTGTGCGACGCCACGGGGCCACCGGCAGTGACTCCAGAGGCACCTCACGCTACATGTGTGTGCACAGCTCAGCAGCCCCCTTTCTGCCCGTCACCAAGGCAGTACTTTGCAGGAGCACGAGCTGGAAACCACGTGTGACCCCAAACGTTACGGGCTGAACGGTGAGCCCCAAAAAGATGCTGAGGTCCTAACTCCCAGTACCTGTAAATGTGACCTTATTTAGGAATGTGTCCTTGGAAGAGTCATTAGGGTGGGCCTTAGCCAGTTGACAGCATCCTTATTAAAAGGGAAGTTTTTACACAGGACAGGTGCTGGAGAGAGAGAAGACTGTCCACAGGCCAAGAAAAGCCCAAGGCCACAGCAGCTGGGAAAGGCCTTGGCAGGGGCCAATCAGCCAACATCCTGGTCTCGGGCTTCTGGCTCCAGAGTAAATACTTGTGGTTTCGGGTGTCTGAGCCCCAGGAGCTAGAAACCAAGTGTGCCTCCGAGAAGGGGCCCTGCTGCAGCCCTAGGCCAGGCCTCTCCACCATCCGGCAGCCTCGAGGCCTTGCCATCTGCTGCCTGGGAGGCCCTCCTCCCAGCCCCCTTCAGTGGCTCCCCCTGCCTCTGCCCAGCCCCGCTCCACGGACGCACACACCACTCCTCCTGTGCAGTGTGTGAACTCCCATTGCACCCCCAGCTCAGCCCATGGCTCTCTTGAAAATCTGCCCCAACTGCCAGAGGCAGAGCCCATCTGCCCCTGAGCCCACAGCAGAGCCCGCAACAGAGCCACGCGTGACCAGTGGATACACACAGCAAGGACGCAGGGGTTAACAGGAACCTGTCACCAAGTTCTCTGCTGCTGTAAACCAAGGCTGAAGCCCTAAGAAAACTGCCAACGCGTGTACTTCATAACAAAGGTCACTTCTAACTCTACAGAGATCAATTTATGTATTTTACAAGAAAATGATAAAAGAATGATGCTTAGCAAGTAACACAGGTGTTGGGGAAGTCAGTCACATAGTCTTGTTCAGGCCTCAGAACCGGAAGCAGGCCTCTGACCGCCCCATGACCCTGCCTGCACTGCACGCCTGCTGACACACCTAACCACTGCTCTCTGCAAGTCACAAGGCACTTACGGTAAGAAAGGGAGGGGGCTTGGAATATCTTGCGCCCTGGGGACCTGGCCCGTCCCTGGGGGTCTGGAGAATCTTGTCACTCACACGGCAAAACCAACAACATTGCTAAAGGAAATCCAGAGCTGCATTTTTACACGTAAACTGATTAGTTTGTGACCTGGAATTATAAGCAGGGGCCCCCAGAACTCCAATCTGACGTCTCACCCGTGGAGGGGACACACTGCCCGGGACCCTCCCCACTGGGGCTCCAGATTGCTGTCACCCGGGACTTTCCAGTGCTGCTTGGATCTGGAGGTAGGTGCTTCCCCAATCTGGTGACGTATGAGCCTCTGTCTTTACTATTCTTTTTCTACTGTACTGTAATCTTTGTTCATTCAATAAACTCTCCCTAAATTCTTATTCAACTGAGTGTAGAGTGGTTATTTTGCCAGCAAATCCTAAGAACCTTGAAACCAAAAGTAAGGCTTTCGGCAAAACAACAGGATGGCGAATTTTTTCAAAGAATAACACCATGCTCTTACCCTTTACATCTTTCTTCATTGTGGATTTTTTTTTTTAGGTAGATGCATATAATTGTAAGGAATTTTTAAAGAAATAGCAAATTACTTACTTCTTCTGTATTAATAACAAGCTTAGCTAAGAAGAGACGTATATTTAGTGATACCGATGGATTCCCTAGTTTGTCGTGAAGAAATCTCATCCAAGGAGGAAGGCTCGGCACCGAACCCTGAAATAATACACTCAAAGTTACTTCAGTAAAGAAGTAGGGTAAAGCAGCTTCCTATTCTGATACTAGGAGACAACAGTGAGAGAGCAGGACGCAAGGGACAAGACATCACGTGTGTTTGAGATGGAACTCGGGTCAGTCTTCAGGGTTAAGAGTTGGTTCGCAACGTGACAGGGTGTGTGGTGGTACGCAGAGCCAGGAAGACTAGAGAGAGACGGACCTCCTCTCCCGGCAGGGCCGCCTGCAGCCTCTGCATGTGCCGGACCAGGGACGCCATGCGGGCCATGCACTCGTGCTGATTCAGCTCGTCCATCTCCAACTCCAGCACGTCGCCTGGGACCTCAGGGTCTGGATGCTCCTGGGGAAGAAGAGGCCAGTGAGGCGGGGCGCCGGAACCGCAGGGCCCAGGACGAGCTGCTTCAGCGAGAGCGCTCGGCTGCCTCCTCCTCAAGCGGCTCACACAGACGGGACCTCATGACGCCTCGTATTCTTGGGAAGGAGCCCCTGGCCCCATCCGCATGGCTCTCCTCTGGGGTCACACTCCGACCTGAGCGGTGTCACCGCAGACACTGCTGCTTCATACAAACACAAAGATCTCCTCAGGTGTACGTGTCCCGGCGGCCCCAGAACCCGTTACATCTTGACAGCAAGAGTCTCCGTCACTCTTAGTTGCCACTTTATGTAAAAAGTAGCGCTACTGAAGTATAATTATAGGATAAATGTTTACCTTTTTCCTCAGTACTCTGAAAAACTTTGTAAACTCCTTAATATGACCCCAAAATTTAATCAATAATAGAACAAAACTTATAAAATATTCTTGATCCTTTTTAAGAAAAAAGAGCAGGGTGCCTTCCCTGGTGGCACAGTGGTTAAGAATCTGCCTGTCAATGCAGGGGACACGGGTTTGATCCCTGGGATGGGAAGATCCCACATGCTGCGGAGCAACTAAGGTCGTGAGTCACAACTACTGAGCCTGTGCTCTAGAGCACGTAAGCAAGAACTGCTGGGCCCGTGCACCACAACTACTGAAGCCCATGCACCTAGAGCCCGTGCTCCACAACGAGAACCTACTGCAATGAGAAGTCCTCGCACCGTAAGAGTAGCCCCTGCTCTCCACACTTAGAGAAAGCCCACGTGCAGCAACAAAGACCCAACACAGCCAATATATAAACAAATTAATTAATTTAAAAAAAAAAGAGCAAGAATAATCATTTCACAAGTCTGATGCTGAACTGTGGTTTTACATACACGTACAGTATACTTCACACACACACGTCACCTGGGTACATCCTAGCACAGGTCACTTCTAGGAAAGAAGATCTTAAGAAACACTGAGAGATATGGGGATATGTGTATAAAAACACATGATTGAACTTGGTGTACTCCCCAAAAAAATAATGAATAAATAAATAAAATTAAAAAAAAAAAAAAGAAGAAAAGAAACACTGAGAGGACAGTTTTGCACAACTAATTAGGTCAGCCTGGGGCTCCTAAGTGCTTGCGGGGAGCGAGCAGAAAGAGGAATAGAAATGGCCCCAGTGAATCCCACCATTCTGTCTGTCCCCAGTAGCAGAACTACTCCAGAATGTCACCTCCCAAGATGGACAGTCCTGGACGTGTACCCCTCTCACGACCTCCATGTGTCTACAAACTGGGGCAGAAGCAAGAGGTGGTGGGATCCCACGTTAGTGACAGCAGGACTCACTCAACACCGAACAGGAACTGACACACAACCAGGGTCACGGGACACAAAGAGAGACAGGTGTGCCCAGCAAGCCATGCGGTGAGGCGGGAAGGGAGCTTGTGGCCATGTGCGGCCGGCCATACCCAGATCTGCTCAGCACAGGACAGCCAGAGCCCCTACTTCTCTGGAAGCCGCTCACAGCGCAGGCCGCCCGCAAACCCAGACTGTGCAGCCGAACCGGAGGCTCAGCAGTGAACTGGAGAAGCCTGCAGAGGGTGAGCCTCAGAGGCCAGGAACCGCAGGGGTGCAAACCCTCAGACACCAGCGGTCTCCCTACAAGACCCCCTCCTCAGGAGACCACGGGGGGCGCTGCCCGGCAGGTCTGGGGTGGGGTGGGTGGGTGCCTAGTGCAGTCCAAGGCCCAAAAGAGGGAGTCACCGGGGGGAGATGGGGGGGTGGGGGTTAGCACGCATCAGAGAAACTGGAGAGGCTCCTGCTGGGAAGCGTGGGTCCACACGCAGGTGTGCCACCCGAGGCCTGGTGGGCATGGGGGACCAGGCCCCGTGGAGGGGACCCACCGAGGCGGGCTGGGCAGGGGAGGAGGCCACGCGGAGCTCTTCTGCGCCACCAGGGAGAGCGTGAAGCATACAAGGACACTCAGGGACCTGGGGAGCCACAGGAAGGCACGCTGCCCACTGGCCAAGCCTGGGACCATCTGAGTCACCTCCCTGAGTGAGCGAGCGAGCAGACAGCCAGCAGGAGACGGTGACCCAGCCAACAGCCAACACCAGACGAGCAGGGACAGCCAGACTCCAGTCGGCAAGAAGTGCGGGTGTCAGGCCGGGTGGAAGAGGTGAGGGATGACACCCCACATGGCCCTAGCAGGGGGTCTCCCCAGGCAACAGGCCTGCGCCTTTTTCACCGCAGAGCACGGCACTGCCCTGCCACAGCCCTGCCCCCATTCCTGGGCTGCTCTCGAGGAAGCCCTGGGCAAACAGACCACAAGGCAGCGTGGGTCCCCTGCTACAGAGGACGCCAGGCCCATCCAACAGCAGGGGAGTGAGGGGTCCCCGTGCTGCTCCTGAGTCAGACGCTGCTCCAAGGTGCAAGGGCAGCTCATAGCTTCACAAAATAAAGGCCAGTAAGAAAGAGGGAGAAAGGACACATGCGGGGGGTTGCCCGCCCACCTACAGAATCAGAACCATCACAGAGGAAGGTCTGAGAAGGAAGCCCTGTCGGGGTGCAGACGTGATGAAAAAGACCTCAGAACACAGGCTCTGAGAGTCCTGCACAGAGACAGGAGGGAGGCAGAGAGAGGGCGGGGTGGGGGTGGGGAACAAGGGGGCTTCTCTCTGAAAGAAGCACCAGCGGAAATGGTGTGTCGTGCAGGAAAAACTGCAGAGTGAGATGTGGACGGCACGCTGAGCTGCTGGACCCCAGAAGAGAGGCGGACTCGGCCTTCAGAAGTAGCTGTCAGACCCAGTCCCCACCCCCCCCCCACCCCCGCATCACAAGCGTCCACCCTTGGGTGGGGAGGTCCTGCTCCACAAGGGCCGACTCTCTTGGGAGGACCTCACTCGGTTCGGTTCCGATGCCGCCCTCGGGAGCAGCCCAGCTAACAGGGTGGTTCAGGCGCCAGGACTGGAGGCGGGGCCCCTAACCCGAGGCCCCCCTTCCCTCCCAAGCACCGAAGGCACTCTGTACTCACCCGTCTCCGGAAATACCCAGTGGTGGCCTGCAGGTCTTGGGAGCCGTACGAGTAGCTCTGAACGCCGGTGGAAAAGTCAAACTGACTTATCTCCTCGCTCAGGCTGCTGTCCGCCAGAGACGGCAGGGAAGACATATAGTGGGGGCCATCTGGAGGAGAGAGAGGAGGACACACGTGGACTCCGACAGCAAGAAATGAGCTTCTCTGTGCTCAGGCCGCACCTAGGTTTCAGACACTTTCACCGAAGGCGTTCCCCAAGCCTGTGGTTCTCACTTACCACCAGTGTCCACAAAGCAGAAAGGGCATGGAGGACCCCCTCGTGCTCTGTCCTCACTGAGCAGTTACTGTTTGTCTCAAACAAAGACATTAAGTCGAACTAGATCCAGTGTTTGGACATGATGCTAACAGAACTTCCTGCATTTAAAGTTCAGATGATGTACACTCTACCATAAAGCCTAACATAACAGTGGCAAGAGATGCTACTGAAAAATAACTAATTGAAAGTATGTAAGGAACTTAGAAAACTGGTCCAAATTTTATTCTCAAGAAAAAAAAGTTATGAAGAAAAATTAAGCCAAAAATTGAGATGAGGAGCATGTGGACAGACAGGGGGTTGACTCTAAATAGAGAGGCTAAGAGAACTTCCTTCAGAGGTTGGCATTAAACCAAGTGTCACGGACCAGGCTGACCTCAGGGGCCAAGATGAGTCCCGCTTGAGAGAAGGAACGGCACAGCAAACGCCCTGGGGCGCAGAGAGCAGACAGGGGTGCAGCAGGGAGGTGGGAGCTGACAGGAGATCTAGCGCAGAGGGCAGGACTGTACTTTAACACAGAGCTCTGAGTGTATCTAAGTAACACACAAACACAATCCAAGAGCAAACAAACGCAAGCCAATCCTGCATCTGTTAAAAAAGCACACCACGTTTGAGACCCCTCTGGCCACTCTGAGATGTTTCTGTGCTATTAAAGTTTAACTAACTGCATTTCCTTTAAAGTACAACTCTATTTGCCACTTGAAAATAAAAATTTTCAAATTCAATTTCAATGTTCTGGTATTTAAAATACTGTCTATTTATATAACAGACACCAACTGCTGGAATTTCTCCCATGGGTTTGAGAATGTCCCACCTGAATCCCCGCTGGCTGCTTCCCTGGCTTCTCTCCTGATCTCATCATATCTCTTCTTTCTTTCCACAGGAACCTATTAGGCAAAACCAGACAGCTTAAAACTTTTTAGAATCTTGGCCACATATTTTCTATTTTAGTAGCAATCTGGCAAAAAGCACAACTACTAACATTTAAGCAAAACTTTAACCACATTTAAAAGTACTGAAAATCCCCCACAACCCAGGGGCCAGGAGCTCAGCCCCCTCTGGCTCTGGACCCACGTGGGCTGCACTCCTCCAGCCGCAGGCCTGGGGACCCGCCCCCTGCACTCCGAGCCTCACCTCCCTGTACCGCAAGGGAAAGCTCATGAGTGACACACAGCCAGTGTCTGCGTGCTTAGCAGACCCGTGTGTCTACTATCTGACGTCTTTATGTCGTTCTCCCAACACAAGCCTAGAAAGAGCTTCCCAGTCCTGCTCAAAAGGGCTCAAGGCAGGAAGAGCTTACCCGAACCTGTGAGCCACTAGAAAGACTAAGATGGGGTGGAGCTCGCCGGCGGTGCGGCCAGACGCCAGCTGTCCCCGCGCTCTGCCCACCCCCTGCCCGGCCTCCCCCGAGCTCCTCGGCCAGAGCACCTTCCCCGAGACTCCCGCTCCCGGGCCGGCAACCGCCAGCCTCTCACGAGGGCCCCGGGCCCAGCCCTGCGCGCGGTGGACCTCGACCTCACTGACCAGAGGTGTTTATTCAGAAAACCACCACGAGGCTGTGTCCTCACAGCTCCCCTTACTGGCATTTTCTCTCCTCTACAAGTGAAGGGAAAACCCGAGTCATGACGAATCTCTCGCAGTTGCCTGAGAGCGCGTCTCCGCTCCCAGGGTAGGAAAGCGCCCACGGCCACAGTCACGCAGACTCGAGCGCCGGCGGGGCAATGTTCCGCAGCACGCTCTTTCCTCTGTGCGGCTTGCCACATCTCTGTGCCTCGGAAACACCGTGCAAAGGCCCGCTCACCTCCACTTCCACGGGAAACGCGTAGCAGCGCCGCAGGTCTATCAGGTTCTCGAAAATTAGCAAGTTCTGTGGACGCAGAGAGTCACCTGCTGACTCCTGCCGCGACCCGCCCCCGCCCCCGCCCCCGATGCCCCACCCCGGCGCCCCGGCCCAGCCCCCGAGCGGGCTGGAGGGCACAGGCACGCAGCACGCAGGCCGCGGGGTCCTACCTTCTCCAGCTTCTCGCTGAACAGGAAGCCCTGGTAGAACCTGAGCTCTGTGAAGACGCAGCGGACGACCGCCACAGCGCAGTTGTAGGCGGCGCAGTGGTACAGCCGCCGGCGCTCCAGCAGCCGCGCCTCCCCCGCCATGTTCTCCGTGAAGGCGGCGTGGCACAGCCTGTGGGCGGCCGCGCGTCAGACCCCCGCTCGCCTGCCCCGGCTCAGCCCCCCAGTGCGACCGCAAACCCTAACCCTGCAGCACCCACCCCCCCCTCCGGTGGCGCGGGGGTTAAGAGTCCGCCTGCCAACGCAAGGGACACGGGTTCCATCCCTGGGCGGGGGAGACCCACATGCCCCGGAGCAACGAAGCCCGAGCGCCACAACTACGAGAGCCCATGTGCCGCAACTACTGAAGCCAGCTCGCCTAGAGCCCGTGCTCCGCAACCAGAGAAGCCGCCACACTGAGGAGCCCGTGCACCACAACGAAGAGCAGCCCCTGCTCGCTGCAACTGGAAAAAGCCTGGTGTGCAACAATAAAGACCCAACACAGCCTAAATAAATAAAATAAATGTAACAAACTAAATACAATCCGAAATTTAGTAAAACCTTACTTAATAAGTGTCTTCGTAAGTTCGTTTCCTTCTGTGACGCATGAGCCCTGGAACACTTGATTGATTCTGGATTCCTGAGAGTGAACATCATCCTTCGGGAGGCGAGAGTACATCACATCGAGCATCTTGAAATAGCCCATCTTCTTGGTGATTTGAGTATCAAAGGTAGATTCATTCAGCTAAGAAAAGACAGCAACAGATTATCTTCGGTCCTATCAAATGTGAAAAATATTTTATTGAAATCGAAATTAATACTCAGTGCCCTCTACATTGAAAGTAATTTTAACAAAGATGTAAAATCACTTCAATAAGAGACAGCCCAGGGGCCAAGACGTGGATATAAGTATTGATGTATTATATTCAGCGGGGTGAAACTCATTTGGGACTTCTGGCCTCCAAAGCTGTGAGACCATAAGTTTCTGTGGTTCCAGGCCAGCAAGCTTATGGAGCTTTATTACAGCAGGTTAAGGAAACTAATACACACTTTGGTAGCAAGAGTTGGGGGCCGACTGCAACAAATGAAAAGAATATGTGAGGGGCTTCGGAATTGAACAGGGGGCAGAGGTGGAAAAAATGTTTGCCCTGCATGACAGAAAAAGCCTGGACTGCCTTGTAGAGACTACTGCTAGAAGTACCGACAGGAAAGGCACTGCGGTGAGGACTCAGAAGGGAGTGCAGAGAAAGCCGACATCGTCTCGGGCTGCCATCATCATAAACATAATTTTGGTAGAAATATGCACATTAAAGTAGTTGCTGGTGAGGTCTCAGAAGGATAGACGTACCAGATTTTTGGAAACCGGAGGACAGAGGACACTCATTACACTGTGGCAGAAAACTTAGCTGAACAGGGTTCTGAGGCTCTGCAGAAAGCAGAACTTGCAGGCAATGCACCTGAATACTGAGCGAAGACTTCCAGGAAAACCTGTTGGAGGTACTGCCTGGTTTCTCCTTCGCTGCTTACAATAAAATGTGAGGTGCGAAAAACTGAGACAAGAACTGTTAAGCAAAAAGAACCAGAACTTGATGATTTGGGCAATCCTCAGCCCATCCAGACTGTAGATGACGCTAACTTTAGGCGACCGGCTGTTGGGAAAGTGTGCTGGCAAGAAGACCGAGGGTGGCTAAAGAAGCGACGCCTGTGGCTCAGCACCCCACAGAAGCCACGTTGGGGGGGGGGGGGGGGCAGCACCTCTGCGGGCTCCCCTGTCTCCCGGAGGGAATCTCCAAGACATGCATGAGACACACAAGGTTCCTGAGAACATTATACCAGCTTGAACGGAAAGGGACAGAGACAAAATGAAATGAAAAAAAGATGTACTCCCCAAATTCTACAGGCAACAAACAGACAAAACTACTCAGCTGCAAACAGATGCTAACCTTCAGGAAAGAAGGAGAATGACTCCAAAGATGGAGGCTTGGCCCCGGAGGGCGGAGCACCAGGCCACAGAGCACTATTCCCAGGTCTGGAAACCTAATAGATTTGTCTGGCCGATTTGGCCACTGCTGTGGAAAACAAACGCCTTCCTTCCATCTTCTCCTGTTTGGAACAGGAATGTCTCTGATTACCATCCTATGCCTGTCCCACCACTGTGTCTTCTAGTCTCAGGGTCCACAAACGGAGTGTGGCTCCAAGGTAGGTCACACCCAGAATCCCACCCATACCTGATTTACCTGATTTAGATGATGAGATCTGGGACTTGATGCTAATAATATTTAGATGAGATTTTGGACTTAAAAGTTGACATTGTAATGGGTTTAGACCTTGGGGGATGTTGGAAGGAGATAAATGTATTTTTCAAGGAGAAACATTTGGGGAGAAATAATTGCCCCCAAAAGATACCCACATTCCCATGCCTAGAACGTAGGACTGTTCCCTTATATGCCAGAAGACATGAGACAGATGAAACAAAGCGAAGGATCCTGAGAAGGTTATACAAGTGGGCCCTAAATGCAATCACATCTACAGGCAGGCGGCAGAGAGAGAGATCAGATAAATGATGAGGCCGGAAACCACCAAAACGTCCACCAACAAGAGGAGTGGAAACAGCTGTGGTACATGTTAGCCATGAAAAAGAATGAAATCATGCCATTTGCAGCAACATGGATGGACCTGGAGATAATCACACTAAGTCAGTCAGACAGAAAGACAAACATCATACGATATCACTTATATGTGGAATATAAAACATGACACAGATGAACTTGTTTACAAAACAGAAACAGACTCACAGACACAGAGAACAGACTTGTGGTTGCCAAAGGCCGGGAGGCAGATAAGGTAGGGGTTTGGGATTAGCAGATACAAACTCCTACACATAAAATAGATAAACAAGGTCCTGCTGTATAGCACAGGGAACTATATTCAGTATTTAGTAATAACCTATAATGGAAAAGAATCTGAAAAAGAATAGATACATGTATAGCTGATTCACTTTGCTGTATACCCAAAACTAACAACACTGTAAGTCAACTATAGTTCAACTGAAAAAAGAAAAATAGTGGATTTTTTAAAAAAGAAGAGGAGGAGCAGCAGGAGGAAGCCAGGTAGCCAGAGAAGCACAGGGAGGAGCACCGTGGCCACACACCGAGGGATGCTGATGCCTCTAGACCGAGGAGCGTGTCTTCCCCAGAGCCTCTGGAGCAAGTGCAGCCTAGGAAACAATTTCTGATTTCTGGTCTCCAAAACTATGAGCTGCTAAGCCACATCTGTGATCATTTGTTACAGCAGCCTCAGGAAACTAATGCAGATACCACACACCTGCAGGCTGAGATGAGGACCCAGAGGGGACACTCCCTGAGCTACAGATGCCCCTTGCTGAACATGCGGCAGTTTTTCATGACACTGACCAAGGAGATCTGTGAACTCTCATCAATGTTCAGTTTAGTAACAGGTCACGATACCTTTATAAATCTGGACTGCAACACATTGATGGCGTCCACCACAATTCTGCTAAAGAAGTCTCTCAAAGCATCCAAGCCACAGTGCCACAGCAGAGTGAGGAGAGCTCGATCCACAGTCGCTTGGAGGGTGGCGCTGGGCAGCAGGTCGCCCCTCCTGAACATCTGGTACACGCTTTCCAGAAGGCCTAACTGTGTGACACACGAACTCCTAAGGAAAAAAGAAAGTCACATAAACATTCAGGCTTTAAACAAACGTTTCATGACGGCTTACTACGTCACAAGCACAGTAAATGCCAATGATTTTGAATTAGAAAAATAACTAAAAAAAAAAATAATAATAAATAAATAAATAAAATTATATACATATAAAAACCATGAAATACAAGAAACATTTGTAAATAAGCCATGTTATTTTACGTATCCCCAGAAATCTTTCTGCCAGTTTAGGCGTTGGGAAGAACTTCTTTCATTTACCTGCGAGTATGGTCTTGTTCAAAACACCCAGAAGGCTCTGGAACCCTCACGTATCCCAGAGCCTGAATCTCACAAATCCTGGTTAGACAATCCAGCCTCCTCCTCAGTGATGAACCACCATTCCTTCTTCCAGGGCAGAGTGAAGTCTGGCCCTTTGTTTTCCCATCTGGGAAATATGGTATATAACTGATCACCTACATGATTCAGCCTATAAACCTATAAATTAAGAATAGTTTCCTTGCCTATAAAAATAAAGAGGTTAGGCCTGAATGATCCTAGGACTAAAATCCTTTCCAGCTCTAAAATCGATGCTCAGAAGTTATATACGACTCAGAGCAAAAATACTGGATTTGAAGGTAATTCAGTCACAAAAATTTGAGGTTGCAGGACATCACTAGATCTACACAGGCTCTGCAATACTCATCTGGACACTGTCCTAGGTCTCAGTTCTCTCAAGAAGCACCCTGCTTTGAGCACAGTGGAGATGCACAGCCCTTAGAGAAAGCTGAAGGAAGGAGGAGGAAAAGGAAAAGAGCAAAAAATGGGTCAACAGATGGTTTACTGAAAAATAAATGCAAATGAGCATTACATATATGAATATATGCAGAAACACAACTGGGAGCAACACTGAGAGGCCCTGCTCACATACCAACACTGGAAAAATCCAAACGTTTGACAACACACTCTACTGGCAAGGTTGTGGTGAAATACACTTTCCTGCACTGCGGAAGGAGTGCAGGTAATACAGCCCCCAAAGGGGTGCAAAATTATAAATGTGTTTATCTCTTCAAGCACATTTAGGAATCCACTCCGCAGCCACACCGGCAAAATACAACATGACGTGCACAGAGCTATTCACTGTGCTGTTATTCTTAACACCAGAAGACGGGCCAAAAGCCCGTCAGTAGGGGCTGCTTCAAAATACTATGGGACTTTCACACAGTGAATAATTACACAGTTGTGTTTTAAAAAAAGAGGGGTGGGGGGTGGGCAGGGAGCAGAAGATCTCTACACACTGATTTGGAGTGACCTGCAGCAATCACGATGTAGAAAAGAAGGTGAGGGAAAGAAGGTGTCAGGAGAGGAGCAGGGACGGGGAGTCCCGACAACAATGCCCTGTGCACTTTCAGTGCTCAAATCACGCACATATTTTTACATATTCAGTAAGAAAATTAAGGCAAAAGAAAAAAGATAAACAACTTCTAAGATCTGAAAACGAACTAAAGCATACCTAACGAATTGGTATAATAACTGCATGTTGAAAAACACTCAAGTGATTTTGGAACACAAAATTTGACTGTATATACTCAGAGAATATATTCTAAGTAAATTGTAAATAAGATTAAAAATTTTAACTTCATCCAGCTATGATTATTCTTAGTAATAATACTGGTATTGTTATTTTTGAAAATATTTTATGTGTATTATAGGATAAAGCAATTAACTACTGGTGGAATGTTATTAAAAACAACACTGAACAGAAAAAACGACCTACAATGTAAGAAAAATAATAAAAGAAGTTAAATAATAAAAAAAAAGATAATGTTAAGATTGAAAGGGAAATATCATAATATTTTTCCTTAAAACAAACAAAGCTATTCCTAGTGCAGCCATAACCAGCAATAGTACTGTAACCCAGTAGCACTAACCCAGTAGTCTAGCACCCAGCCTTGTGGTCTCCAAATACCATTTTGCAAGGGTCTTTGGAGGAACGGCCTGACTCCAGGTCATGGTGATCCTGAGGTAATTGCTGGTAAAGGCATCAGAGCTGAAAGGAGACCTGCCCTAGAACCTGGGAACCAGCCTCCAGGCACAGACCGCCACAGAGGCAACAATCTGGGCACCGAAAAGAGTAATGACTGCAACTGACTGAAATTTACTTCTGTTTTATTTTTAAAAGTTATAAAAAAAAAAAACAAAAAAAAAAACTAGAAAAAAATTAACGAATTTTCAGAGACAACTGTAGCATTAGAGTAAGTTTTAAAATTGGGATGTGAAAAACCCTCCAATTTTGTCTCTTTTTCAAAACTGTTTTGGCTGTTAAGGGGCATTTTGCATTTCCATGTAAATATTAGCAACTGCTAGTCACTTCCTATACACAAAACATGAGGCTTGCTGGAATTTTGATACGAACTGCATTAAATCAATCAATTTAGATAGAACTGTCATGTTAACAATATTGAATCTTCCATTTCATGAGCATGGAATCTCTCTCCATTTATCGACATCTTTAATTTTTCAATTTCCTTCAGCAACAGGTTGTAATTTTTTTATGTACAAGTCTTGTGCTTCTTTTGTTAAATTTATTCCCAAGTATTTTATTCTTTTCAGTGCTATTATGAATGGTATTACATTTATAATTATTGCGTCAAATGTTCTCTATTCATATATAGAAATACCACTGACATCTGAATACTGATCCTGTAACAGACAAACTTGCTATAATTGTTTATCTGTTCTAATAGTTTCTTGTAGATCTTTAGGATTTTCTGCCTTGTGCCATCTGTGAGTAAACGCTATTTTACTTCTTTCTTTCCAAGCTGACTGCTTTTTATTTCTTTTGCCTGCCTGACTGCAATGGCTAGAACCTCTAGTACCACGCTGAACAGAACAGAACAGACATCCTTGCCTTGTTCCCAAACTCAGGAGGAAAACATTCAGCCTTTCACTGTTAAATATTTTATTGGTAGATGCTTTTTCATAGATGAGCTTTTGTCAGTTTTATAGAAAGGAGTAAAGGAGTGTTGGATTTTGTCAAAAATTTATCTGCATCTACTGAAATAATGCACTCACCGTTTTCTAGAACAGAGATGATAATCTCTCCACAGAAATAAAACATATATGGTTCCTGGAATCCCAGACTAGGAGTGACTTACTTTCTGGCAACGTTCCTGAAAGTGGACTGAAATAATTCTTCCATCACATGCTGCTGTTCCCGGCAAAGGAGGTCTGTCATCAGCTCCAACAGCACAGGACTCTGAGACAACTCCAGCGCGTCCAGAAACTAGACAAGAAGCACATGCCAACAGCAATGATGATAAGCATAATAGCTGTGTTGGATTTTTTGGCAGTTCAAATAAAAAGGAAGAGAAAATCGTAACAATTTCGCCAAGATTAACAAATGCTAATACACGGCATTTCTGCAGCTATAATGAATGGCTGACACATGATGATGTTCATTGGAAACTTGAGTTTGATTCTCTCAAAGTTTTGCAGACATTTTTCCTCTAACTGCATATGGGGTCCTGTCTTCACCCCCACAAGGCCTCTCCTCAGCTCCGGGCCCTCTGGGGGCTGTATGCGCCCTTTACACAAGCCTCTCTGCACAGCACACACTTCAGGCTGCGGGTCCAGTGTTCTCATCTCACCTCCCATCCTCCATCTCTGTGTCCCTTTGCTCTACTCTCTAGGAGACAGCTGCAATCTCATCTACCGTTGAGTGAAGGTATTTTAATTTTGCTTTCGTATATTTAATTTCCAAGAACGCTTACTTGTTCCATTTCATGCACTTGATAGCATCTCTTGTCTCCGGAACTGTACTGAACAGTCTCTTCGACGTCCTTCTCTTGCCTTGTTGACTCTGTTCCCTCTGAGTTCCTTTCTCCTGTTGGTTTACATCTTCCTTCGACTGGAAGCTTCCTTCAAACGTGCAGTGATCGCGCCTGCATTTACATTAAGAGAAGGTACTAAAGACCTACTCAGAACCTCTGTGGACACGACAACCATTTGCTGGCAGATTTCTGGGGAGCAGGAAACTCGGATGGTCCTGGCATGATGGTGTCGCCCCATCGATGACTTGCAAATTGTAGAAACACATCCTTCGGCAGAGAAATGAGGCAGTTAATCCCTCGACCAGGCCACCACATTCGAGGTGCTCACAGTGTGACATGCGTTACCTGCCTCCAGGTATGGGGCTTTGCCAGAAAGGTTAGCCTGAATCTCATGGCCAAGCTTGAAGCCTAACTTCCAGCTTAGAGGAAATACAGAGAGTGAGCGAGGCTAAAAAGCACCTCAAGGAATCAGAGAAACAGGACAGCATCCAAGAGACATGCTCTGGCTTCTTCCAAGACCCAACGTCATGGAGAAATAAAAGGGATGGGAGTGAAGTAGTTGTAGATTTAAAGACCAGAGATATGACATTCGAGGCAATCATTAATAGATCTTGGTTTGAAAAATCCAGCCAAACACAGGGATATCTGGAGAAAGGTGACCGTGGACGACACAGCACAGGGTCTGAGAGCAGCGAGAATGTTCTCAGGTCTGGTACCAGCGTGGCGCCTCCCTCTCAGGAACTGCTGCTGAAGCACGTGGAGCTAAACAGCAGGACGTCTGCAGCTAACTCACATGTGCTTCAGCCGAACACACACACGCAGCAAATACAATAGAAAGCAAGCTGCTGAGCAGAAGAGATGGTCACGTGCATGCTTGTTTACCAGTCTTTCCACTTTTCTGTATGTTTGAAAGAAACAACCCCACCAGGATGGGGAGAGGAGAGTCCACATGGGCGGGTGGTGTCTGTCAGCAGCCTTTCCACGTGCCCTTTCCATGTGGCTGCCTGGCCTCCGTTCAGGACTGTGACTGGGTCCCACAGACTGGAAACCCAGGAGCCAGCTGGAAGCCTTTTCAGACAGACTTGGACTCACAAGCATCACTTTCAGTGCATTATTTTCTTGTTACTAGTGAGTCCCTGAGGCCAACCCAAAGCCAACAGGAGGAAAACCATCAGACTGCATTGCTTAAAATGCATGACGTCTCTTTTTTCCCGATGCAACAGAAAGTCACACCAAAAGAACGCGTGGGGGAAAAAGAAAGAACACGTGGTACGGGGTGCACTGGTGCAGCCATCTCTACCCTGGCACTTATCACAGTGGGTTCTAATCGTTTCTTCCTTGCTTTACTATAAGCTCACTGAAAACAAAGACAGTGTCTTGGTTATTCTTGAGCGTGGAGATGAGTCCATCATGAGTATGGGCAAGCAGCAACCTTCCTCCAATGGTGAGCCTCTCGTTTTTCCTGCTGGCTGAGCTCGGAGTTTCAGCCGAGTATACCACTGCCCGAAATAACAACACTCACAGCCTCGCTCTCTTGTACGTGGTGACTGAGGCGTCAGCAGAATTGACACATGCAAGGTCTGGATGAAGCCCCAAAGGGAGAGAGGGTGCTCCCCTGAGCTGGAGAGGCCTCCTGGACGTGGCACACGCTGCATGACGAGGACAACGGGGAAGAGGGCACAGGAGACGGCGTCCCCATGGCGGATCCAGACCCGTACAGGAGAGAGAACCCACTGCCTCGGTGAAGCCCCTGGTGTTTTGGGAACTTAGGTTGTGTATTCAGTGAGTGATAACCACCAGATGTTTCTCAAACCACCACCACTTAAACTTCAGAAACTGAACCATATAGGTAATATTCTATTTCTTAGCTCTTTTTGGTATTATTCTTCAAAACTTATACATTATGTATTAAATATTTCACTTTTTTGGCATAAAATATTTCACAGTTTTTAATTGGGGGAAAAATTAGCCCCAAAGGATTCAGAGAGCATCTTCCTGCACAGAAAACAAGTTTTCAAAATGAGTTACACTGAATCTTTAAAGTTAGAACACTCTGACTGAATATTTCACTTACTTCTCTTCACCAAGAAATATAACAGGAAACAAGCAGTGTTTTAATTTTAGCTACCACTACTAAAAACTAACCTTTTTCATACAGTCCACGTAATTATTGTACCGCAGAGTGCCTGGGGGAAACTCTTCCGACTTCATAGGGAAATTAGAGACGATGAGCTTCTCGAGAACGTGCTTCAGCTCCTGTAGGCAGCCTCCCGTGAGGCTGGTGAAGAAGGGGAGCAGAACCAGAGCCTGGCCCTGCAGAGCGAGCACACATGTGAGACAGGCTTATGCACCCCACAGAACAAGTGCAATGAATGCCTTCTGATGAGGTTGTCAAGGAAGCACCCCGTGTGGACTCCATGACCACTTAGAACACCTTCTTGGCGGCATCAAACCCGCCAAGGGGATGCGTCCCGGATCTTGGCTTCTACTCGGGACTCATGGCTGAGCCAGGACCGCACCATGTGCACACAGCACAGGGGGCACAGCTCTGCGTGTGACACCTCCTCTGCAAACACAGCCTCTACTAGGAATGTGCTGCTTACATCTGCAAGGAAAGGATCTCGTGGACACCCCACGGGTGACAGCAAAAGTGACTGAGAACTCAGAGCCCCACCCTGCGCTTCAGAGGACGTGGTGCGGTTTCCTCCCTCCCCCCGGGGGGCAGGTTGGTTCCCAGACCTCCTCGTGTAGAGAAAGGTGAAACCTGATTAGTCACACAGAGCAGAAAATTCCAAAGAAATATCCTCAGGATCCAGTAAAAAAATGGCTTTCATGGAGGCCACACTTTATTGGAGTGTAAAATCTAATTACTACAGGACTTTAAAATGACAAAATCTGTTACGTATTTGGCCCTAAAAGTGACTGAGATATTTTCTATTACTAATTAATAGAAAGATGAATGATGGCCACAGAAGCCGGTGACAGGTACCCGGGGGTCACTGTGCTGGTCCCTTTGCTTTTGAATATGTTTGAAATTTTCCATAATAAAAAAACCAGAAAATATCACACATACAGAAAAATATAAAATGGGGAAAAAAATGGAGAATCTAATCTAAAAAGAAATCTTTTTAACCACCTACCTTTAAATGTAGACCCAAATTCGGATCAGCAAGTAGACTAAGGTATGTTGTAAAAACTTCTGGGAATGCACTGTGATTTGTATTAAAAGATACAGATGAATCAATCTAAAGGAGGGAAAATGAAAGCACGTTTCTATATTATGCCTCTGATTTCCTTTAATATGTTTTTCAATTTTTAAAATTTCAGAAATGACCTATAAATTTGTTATTGGGTTTCAACAGTATTTCAACCATTCCTGTTCTGAAATATTTTAAAACTATCCACTAAGACAATTCATGTAAAAGTACACTGAGAAGATAAAAGTATAAGAAATGATAAGGAGAATGATGTAAAATAATGGAAAAGTATAAAATATAAGGTAATCAGCAATTGTCCAAGCTATTTTTTACCTGTCAAATCAATGAGCTTTTCAAGAAGCCACCATCAGATTTTTAAAGACACAAGCAACAGACACAATTACATTTTCAAGGTCTCTCAAAATACCTGCAAGATTTTTGCCAGTAAGGTCAGCATGGCCGTTTTCCTGTCTGGGGAGGCATCCCTGGCCCACCACGAGTCGCAGCTCCTCCAGCTCTGCAGGATGGTACCCACCAGTCTCAAGCCTTGGTGCTTCTGGCTGGCTCGGTCCCTGAAGCTCTGATCCAACAGACCATTCAGAACGGTGCTTACCTGGGACCGCGCAGGGTGAAGAAAGGAAAACTCTTACCATCAAGGCGGACAGACACGCAACAGGATTTACTATCATTTCAAAGCTATTCTTGGAAAATGAAGATGCTATTTCTAGAATAGCTGTTTACTTCACAATTCCTCAAATCTGAAAATAGCACTTTCACATGTAAATTCTCTCACAAAGGCATACAGTGGTCCCCTTTATGAAGTCAGGCTTAAACTGCTATTTGTTGTTTTCTTAGGGCCGTTCTCCACAGGAGGGGAACCAGCTCTCTTTGATCACCATCACCACTATGTGCACTCAAGCACACGCACGACACAGGGACACACAGGGACAGGCACACACACACACACAAGGATACACGCACACACATGCACACAGGGACATGTGCACACACAGGGACATGCACACACACAGGGACGCACGCACACAGGGACGCACGCACACAGGGACGCATGCGCACATTTCCTGTCCTACCACCTTCCCAACAGTGATCTCCTACATTCAGTTAGATGAGTGAATTCAACATTCCTGCCACTGTGACAAGGTAGCGCTGCTCACAGATGACCTGAGCTGCGTACTAGCACACACTTCCCTCCTCAAACGACGTTCTGATCTCCCTGAAGTTGATACCTGATGCTGCAACTTGCAGGTTTGAACTGCGCGGGTGCACTTCACATGGAAACACACCACAGTGCCGTGGCTGCAGGAGGGGGATCCACAGACACGAGGGCCGACTGCACAGGTAGTTGTACGTTGTCTTTCGCCTGCGGAGGGACAGCGCCGCAGCCCCCACCTTAGCTGTTCTCAATGTGACTGTCACTGCTATCATCAAACTCTCCCAAATTCACTATGTCTCCTCCAGACGTGCAAATGCATCAGGGAGGCTGGGAGCCGTCTCTGTGGTGCCGTCTCGGGAGGGTCAGGGATGCCCGCCCAGGTCTCACGTGGCGGTCGGCGCCTCCCCACCCTGGAGACTGGTCGGCCGACTTCCCGGACCCCACGCCCTCCCCTTTCCTGGCTTCTGCCCCATCTCGGCGGAGAACCTCCCCCAGTAGCTTCCTGGCGAGAGGAGCACAGGATACAGGCCCGTGGGGACCTGGCACATCTGAAACACCTGCACTCGGCTCTTACACATAGTAGACAATCCGCCTGACTCAGGACTCTAGGTGGGCAGGCCTCTTCCTGAAATTCTGAAAGAAGTCTGGCTTACTGTGTTCCAGGCTGCACTCTGCTGCTGCAAAGACACCCATTGTCCAGGCTCCTGATCTTTTTGAAAGACCTTTGGGTTTTTTCTCTTGTAGAAACTTTTCAGGATCTCCCAGGGAACCCCCAAGGTTTCAAATGTTCAGTAAGTCTGCTCTGTGTGGAGCTGTTTCCATACACTGCACTGGACATTTGACGGCCATTTCCATCTGGAACTCAGGACAGTCCTTCCCAAAATGTTATCCATGAAGCCTCTCCTTGTCCCGTCCTCTGTCAGGGGCAGAGGCCCTGGAACTGGACCTTGTAGATAGATTCCAAGTTTCCTCATCTTTTCTCCATTTTCTGTTCTGTCATTTTACCCTGTTCTCTATGAGAGTTCCTGAATTTTATCTTCCAAATCCACTTCATTCTTAATTTCTGATGCCTATGCTTACCTCACTAGTTTTTTCTTGTTCTGATGTTCTTTCTCAATAGCGATTCTTGTTTCATGGATACAGTATATTCTCTTACCTCACTGAAGTTTCTTTCTTTTTACCTTCCCATCTCACTGAATAGTCTCTGTTTCAAGTGCTTTTTCCCTGCCTGTCCTTTCAGAAGCCCTTCCCTCGAGTGCCTGGTGCTTCATGCAGTGGGTACCCACTGAAGAAACTGACATTGAGTGCGGCAGGCAGGGCTTACCAGCAGTGATGACCACTGGAATCAGATCTGGCTGGGCTGTGATCACAGTATCTCAATTTTTCTTAGACTTTTCAAAAGAGTCTGAAATCCTGCCTGAGGGTACATCTAGCTGACTGTACTCTGGGAGCCAAACTGAAGAAAATGGGCTAAAACCTCAAGGTTCAGAATTTGGATAGACTTTCACTTAATTTCCCCACATTCAGAAGGCATCTTTACATCACAAAGGACCATGAAAAACCACTATGAACAATTATACAATTTGCTGTTGTCCAACAACAAATTGGACAACCTAGAAAAAACAGATAAACTCCTAGAAACATACAACCTACCAAGAGTGAATCATGGAGAAATAATCTGAACAGACCCATCACTAGTAAGGACAATGAATCAGTAATCAAAACATCCCAACAAACAGAAGTCCAGAACCAGATGGCTTCAATGGTAAATTCTACCCAACGATCAGAGAAGAACTAACAACTTCTCAAACTCTGCCAAAGAAGAGGGGGAGAGGGGCAGAGGAAACACTTTCAAACTCATTTGGAGAGGCCAACATAACCCTGACACCAAAACCAGACAAGGATACCTCAAGAAAAGAAAATTACAGGGAAATATCCCTGATGAACATAGATACAAATATCCTCAACAAAATATTAGCAAACCTAACTCAATAATACACTAAAAGGAGCATACACCATGATCAAGTGGGATTTATTCCTGGGATGCAAGCATGGTTCAGTATCTGCAAATCAATCAAGGTGATACACCACATTAATAAAAATAAAGGATAAAAAGCACCTAATCATCTCAATAGAGGCAGAAAAAGCATTTGACCAAATTCAACATCCATTCACAATAAAAACTCTCAACAAATGGGTGTAGAGGGAATGTACCTCAACATGATAAAGGCCAAATACAACAAGCCCACAGCCAACATCACACTCAACTGTGAAAAGCTGCAAGCGTTTCCTCTACGACCGGGAAGAAGACTAAGGTGCCCACTCTTGCCACTTTCGTTCAACATAATATTGGAAGTTCCAGCCACAGCAATCAGACAAGAAAAGGAAATAAAAGGTATCCTTTCACTCAGAAGAAGCAAAACAGTCTCTATCTACAAGTATGATATATAGAAAATCCTAAAGACTCTATCAAAAAACTGTTAAAACTAATCTAAAAATTTAGTGAAGATATAGGATAAAAAATCAATATACAATTATAACATTCTACGTAATAGTATAAACACATAATAGTTCCCAAAAACATTTGAGAACATGAATAAAGGTTTGAATAAATTGACATACTATCAAAACCATGGCATAATTTCTTTAAAGAGGTCAACTTGGGTTTAAATTTATTCTATACACAGTGTATTACCAATCAAAATCCCTGTATGTTGTAGAGAGGGTTATAAAGAACTTGGCAAAATGATTCTAAATTTAACTTTGAAGAATAAACATGCAAGTATAGCTTGAAGAATTCTGAAAAACAATACTAAGGAGGACTACTGCCTTAACAGATGTTAAAATGTATCTTACAGTTGCTGAAATTAAAACAATGTAGTCCTGGCCGAAAAACAGATAGTTAAGTAGCAAATTAAAATAAACAACCTCCAACCTAAATTTGTATAGAGATTTGCATTTGAAAAAGTTAGAGGGGAAAAAAAAAAAAAGAAAAAGAAACTTGAATTAGTGAGGAAAATATGCATTCGTGAATGAATGTTTGTCCAATATGTATCCATTTGGGAAAAAAATATTTCTACAGTGCTGTTTGCATTATTTACATTTGTTTAAAAAGAAACTATAAAGGTAACAGAAAAAAACATAGGCAGATAGATTTTAAAGATGATACTGGGATGGAGAAAGCCTTTCTAAATATGACGTGAAAAACACAGCAACTAAAAAGAAGATTGGTATCTTCTTTAACTATAAAAAAATCAAATACTACTGTATGGAATAAATACTCCAAGTGAGAAAGACAAATGGCCAGTAGGAAAAAGGACTCTGCATACATGATAGACAGAGGTCTGCTATACTTGCTATACAAAAATTTACAAATAAGATATATTGCTTAAAGAAATACTGGTGTTATATACAGTGATTCTAATCTTCACTAAAGGTGTTTTTTTAGAAAAAAGCTATCTTTACCCTCAACTATACCCAGGGTCCCCCAGCCAAGAGGGTCAGCATCTCCAGCCCCCTGCATCCCTCAAGGACAAGCGAGCCTGAGGGACAACACCCCCACCCCCCACCCCCAGGCTTCCTGCACACCAAGGCCCCACTGCAGCTTTCTTGGACTCTGAAGTCTGTCACTACTTGTCCTTTTGGTTTCCAGCTATCAAAATGTTGTCACTCTTGTCTTTTCTCCTTTTCCATATCCTTTAAGATTGTGCTTTCAAAAAACAAAAAACCAAACAACAACGACGAAAAGCTTGCTTCTGTCATTTTAGAGGCATCTGGGGAGGAGGCAGAGGTAAATGGGTATGGTGTTTATCCATCACCTTCCCCAAAAGTCTGAATATTTTTAAAAGCTCAAAATGTGGTATTTCCTGAGTGTTGTGGGTCTACTGCAAGTTTCTCACTTTTAAAAATACAAATTCCTGGTGCAACCTACCACAAAATCATCCCCTACAGCAGACAAGCCCTGCCTGAAATAAAAGCTTATTAACTCAGCAGGAAACTGTGCCTCTCCCTTAGAATGGTCATTCCAACAGTTAACTATTTCTGATTGTCTACCGACCAGCAAATCAAAGTCAACTATATATTAATTATTGATCTGCAAAGCTTCAATGTGAAGGGAAGAAGGAGCTAGAACAGGAACACATGGGAAATGAGGACCCAGCACCAAGACCGTGGAAGCCATGACCAGGGAGGACTGCAGCACGTCAGGGCCAGCCATGGCCAGTGCGGATGCAAAAGCAGGCTGGCCTCGGGCCAGGCTCGTGTGCTCCAACACCACGTCTTGGCAAAGGTCAGTCACCTACACAGCTGTGACTCATTGTACGAGGCTTAGAGACTCAGGGGGCCTGAGAGATTAAAAATGGTAACCAACATCTCACATCCACTAACATCACTAACTATAAAGGCTGTGTTTTGTTTCCTTTGATTTTGTGTTTAGACATTGGCAAGGGCTTTAAACCTTCCAGGAAGAGATCACTTTTTTTTTTTTAGATTTTTTGATGTGGACCATTTTTAAAGTCTATTGAATTTGTTACAATATTGCTTCTGTCTTATGTTTTGTTTTTTTGGCCCTGAGGCATGTGGGATCTTAGTTCCCCAAGCAGGGTTGGAACCCAAACCACCTGCACTACAAGGTGAAGTCTTAACCACCGGACCACCAAGGAAGCCCCTCACTTTGTTTTAATGATGTATTATTTCCGGAATATAGCAACCCTTTTATAAGTATTACTAAAGAAAATATACTTTATTAAAAAGAAAAATCCATTACCATTTTGGGATTATCCACAGATGATTTCACGAGTTCCAATACAGCAACATCTAGGTTTTTCAACAATTCAGTGTTTATTGTTTCTGAGAACAAGCTGTAGAAATACTGTCCATGAGAGAAGCTGACGATGCCCCTCTGGGACCCTCCGGAGGATGGCATGGACACCACTGCTGTGTCCAGGAGAAGACCCACCAGGTGCTCACACTGCAGAGAGGAAAGGAGAAAGGCAGTGGCACAGGACTCCCTGGGAGGCTGTTAACTCTGACAGTGCAAAGCAGTCTACAGGGGCCTGGTCCTGGGAGGCCCAGGTTGGTCTAAGCATAGATATTCAACATGGCTCCATTTTCTAGGTTTCACTTTGGGTAGGAACCCTTCCCTGACTCACATGCCTCTCATGGTTCCAAAGAATCTCGTGGCTCTTGCTTTGAGGGGAACCTAGAGAGACTAGAGAGCTAGACAGCCTGTCTGAGGCCAGCCCTGCACAGCTCAGAGGGCCATGAGCACTTGGTGGGGCGTCCGGGTGCTCCTCCAGGGCCTCTCCCACATCGGCCTCTGAAGAGTCGCCAAGGATGGGGGAAGAAGAGGCCACTGTGTCAACACAGGTCGGCTTTGCAGTCACAGTTGTTCTCTGCCTCAAGGCCTTTTGGAAATAAACTGGGATAGACAAAACCTCAGCTTAAGGTCATTCTACTACTTTTATATTAAAAAATAAAATTTTAGCAAGTCATCTGACGTAAATCAATAAAAGTCCTTGTGCAGCTAAGAAGTTACCCAACTAAACTCCTGTTTGCAGAGACACTGCATGTGAGTGATGCCTGACGTCACCAGCACAGCACATGCGCATGCAGATGCTTTCCCTACCAGCCCGCCGCACGCAAAGGCCAACTCCAGAAGTCCACTGGCAAACCGCCTGCAGCCGGGGTCCAGTGAAGGCAGGCACTGCCCTTCGACTCCAGGTGCGATGCTCTCATACACCAGGGAAAGCAGCTTTGTGCCGAGAGGATGCTGCTGCTCTGCAGACTGAGGTAAAGCAGCAGTGAAACGTCTAGCAACGAGATACGTTACAGAAAAACAACCTCACACCTTTCGTTAATAAAAAAATCCATGTTTGCTAACACTGACCACTGCCTTCAAATAGCCAGGGACATTTTCACTACTTCTGTTTCCTGGCCACAAAGGCACAATAGCAGTTAGTGCCTAAAGGTCTTCAGAAGGCTGCTGGAAACATTCAGATGTCCTTTATCTTCATTTAACATTTATAAACTTTTACACTTACTGTCATATTTATATTCTAGGCAACAGTGACATGTCTGGAGCAAGTAGCTCTCTAATTCCTATCTTGGCATTCCCTGTACATAACAGGTGTTTTAAAAAAGACTATAAAATAAACAAACTAACTGGCACAATTAGCTAAGAGAAATGTAAACCACACGGGCACGGTTACCTGAGGCTGTGCTATAACATGCAGCAAGCCAGCCCTGTGAAGCTGCTTACACGCCGACACGACAGACGTCAGCCTGGCCCTGCTCACGTGAGCGTCCAGGCCGTACAGGTCAACAGCACACAGCTCCTCAATGCTGGCCAGGCAAGGAAAAACAAAAGGAAAACCAGGTGAGCAGTGGCCTCATTATATTACAGGACACTGAAAAATCTGTGTTCTGCTGTAAGGTATAGACTAGCTTCCCGGTGCTCTAGATCACTGCAAGGTCCTGGAGAACAAACCCAAGTTAAGCAAACCGGGATCCATGCTAATCCTGCATGGATGAACACTCTACACCCCTCCCCCCCTGCACCCCCATCATGCTGCAACCGTCCTGGAAGCACCCACCTCTGTGTTGTGACCTCCTCCCTGAGGCACGTCTCCAGCGCGTCCCGGAACGGGGACGTCTTCAGGGCCTTCAGCAGGCCCACACACACATCGGGGAGGTGGTCCATCACCCGCACGTCCCCAACGTTGAAGCCCACGCTCGAGGGTGCACACAGCGTTCTCACCAGGAGCTTCACAAGGTCTGTGCTGCACGAATCCTTCCCGAGGAGCTGCACAAACACACCCATCAGTCAGCGTCGGGGCTTTCACCACAGTGGATGGCCCAGCAAGTGGGACTCTGGTTAGGCTGGAGCAGGGGCTGGCACTCTCTCTCCACAGGGTCAGACAGCACACACTTCAGGCTGTGCTGCTGTCCTGGCAGGAAAGCGGCCGGGACCACATGTGGGCAGGCGGGCCCAGAGGTGCCGCAGGGAAACCGTGGCAGGGCGCTGTGGGCGTCCAGCCCTGGTGGAGGCGGGGCCGGCGCGGTGGGCGCCAAGTGGGCACAGGTGGGACATGGTCTCAGCCCCACAGACACACGTGCAGACAGGGCTGCTGTGCGTTTCCTCAGGCAGACGCTTGGTCACCGCGTAAAACGCAACAGCCAATAAGACATTTAGAAAAACTGGGTCTTTCATTTGCATAATGAGAATCTGAAGTACATGCAGAGTTTTATTATTAATTCAAGAGCAGACAACTCCTATAGCAACAGATGGTTCCAAGAAGACCAGAACCACCCTGGCCAGTAGCCGAGCCCAGGCCCCACGACCAGGGCAGCGGCGGGCCTACCTTCCAGCTGTCAGGGGAGGCGCCCAGCAGAGTCGTACAGAACTCCAGGACCCGGACCACCACCGTGCATTTGCTGTAATTGTATCTTTCTCCCTCCTGTGGGCTGGGTCTGTCACCTGAGGCCCCGGCACCAAAGCACTTTTCTGCCACAGTAATATCATGCAGAGCAATGCGTTCTAAGAAGAAAGCCACTGCTTTCCACAGTGAAGACTGTGTTTCAGTACCTAGAAAAAATTACATTATAATGTTAACATACGCTTCCTTCTAATTCCACTAAGATTAACGTAAAGTTCCATCTTTAAGTATAGGTGTCATATACTTTTAGTCAAAATTTTAAAGGCTTAAAAAAAGCTGAATAAAATGGCAGTTATTTCTTCTCACTTGAAAACACCACCCGAGTAGAATGCAACTGCAGACGCGCGCAGTGAGAGCATGCCCACGGAGGGCCAGCTCCTGCCACGCTCACACTGCTGCGGGTCCGTGGGTTAGCAGGATCTTTCTGAGGGGCATTTGCCAAATCGTACTAAAAGCTTTAAACAACCAATTTCTATCTGCTTTGATCCAACACTGAAATTTTATCCTCATGAAATAATGGCAGAATTGCAAAGATGTGCTTTAAGAATATTCATTTTAGTATTGTTTTTAATAATAAAAAAATAGAAACAACCTAAACGTCCTTCAACGAACAAACACGGCATGGCAGTGGCCTTTAAACAGGAGGGCATGACTGGCGTTTTATGGAATCAATTTCAGATCAACCCCCAGATGGTTTGTCCAAAACTCGTGAGTCTGAGACGTGCTCCCCGCTCCCGGCTCCGCCACAGGAAGGATGGATGCACCGTTCTTGGCTCTGCGATCTGAGAACAGCTCACCATCCCGGCGTCAAGACAGGGGATGCGTGACAAGAGTGGTGCTGAGCCAAGGGAGTGAGAGAAGGAAGGGGCTGGCACGGACCCTCCAGGGTGATGGGTTCCAGTGCTGCTTTCATCAGATTTAGGGAAAGGTAATCACACTGCCAACTGACAGGTCATTACAAACAATTCTGATGACAGGTCATTATGTATTCGAAGAATTGAGAGAAAATATGTTCTGAATTACATTCTGAAACACCAGGTATCCTTGAATCCGACAGACCAGGGGCCATCTGACTCCTTCCAATCCTGTCCCCTTGGACAGGCCTGCGGAGAGAGAGAATGGCAGGCCCTCCAGTCAGCCGCCTCCACAGCTGGGGTGGATGCCCCCGCACGGACAACTGTTTAAACAGCACTGCCCGTCCTGAGGGTAAGTCTGACGTTCCACCCACGGGAGAGAGGGTCCAGGAGAAACCCCAGAAGACACACCAGCTGCTCCGGGAACCGCAGAGAGCGCACCTGGCAGCCGACGGCCCACTCCAGGTGCTGCATCCTGGGGGCACCACTCCCAGAGCCCGTGCCTGCCCACACAGGCCACAGGGGGCCCCACAAGGACAAGCCTGCCCGGCACATGCATCCAACCCGCCTGCTGTCCTCTGCAAACAGCACCATCACTACCGCACCGCAGCAGACACGCTCCAAGAACACGAAGACGTGAGAGAACTAAAGTCCCACTACACAGAGACACGGACAAAGATCAGAGGCCTCACAGAAACCTCAGGAGGTTACTTTACCAGAGGGTCATCGAGAACCTGTGAACAGAGCAAGGAAGCAGCACAGAATCCGGGCAGGACCCACCCCCACCCTCGCCGTGAGCTTGGAGAAGCAGGCAGAGCTGAAGAATGACACCCTGTGACCCTGTCCAACCAAAACTCCACCCATCCCGGCCCCGACACGGCCCTCGGCAGCGCCAGACGGTGCGGACCGCAAGGCTCTACCCACCCAGCACGTGGGCAGCGCTAAGGGTCCCGGCGCCCAGGAAGGTGTTGTAGCTCTCGAGCGCAGCCAGCAGTGCGTCCATCCACTGCAGGACGTAGCGCAGGCGGAAGGGCCCGCGCAGGTGCAGGAAGGTGGGCTGGGCCAGGATGCCAGAGGGCGGCGCGCAGGCTCCTCCTCCCTCGAAGGTGGTTATGAGGAAGGACGTGCCCTCCTCCTGGATCAGATCTCTCAGCCACAGGCAAGGGGATTTGTTGCCTTAAAAGAGAAACAGATCAAAACACACATATAAATCATATATAGAGAACAGACATATGGACATCAAGCAGGGGCAGGGGAGGGGATGAACTGGGAGACTGGGATTCTATATATATGTTACTAGTAAGAAAAAAATATCAAATTGTACACTCTAAATATATGCAGTTTATTGTATGTCAATTATATCTCAATAAAAGTTCTAAAAGATAAAATAAGATCACTTTCATGTAATTAAAAATCACTTAATCTAATCACTGTACCTAACTAAAACTAGCATCTCCTAATAGTAAAAAAAAAAAAAAAAATTAAAAGCCTGGTATGTTAAAAATGTAATCAGACCAGAACAAGATGGGCAGTATCACGATATTTGAAATAGTTTCCCATAGATGTCCCACACAAACAACCTACCAGTAGAGGGAAATTCCAAAATGATCCAGGATACTGTTCTATTTAACTGTAGCATTCCCAACTTGCTCACTGTACTTACTGCCAAGAAGGTATTTCCACCAAAAGCCATTCTCTTCCGTTTCTTTAAAGGTTATTAACATAGTTGGATACCATCTGAATACTATAAACCTCATACTTTCTCTTGCCTTTTTTCTTGGGAATCATCACTGCTTTTCTAAGGAATAAACACGTGATAAGGGAGGCACTCCGGCTCCTTCCTGTGCCGCCCCAGCTGTGGGCACTGGCCTCCCAGCCTGCCTCCTTGTCCACAAGGAGACACACACAGTGTCTACCTCTAAGAATGTCACCAAGGTTAAGTGAACTAAAGCCGTTAATATTTGAAAAAGTGCTTAGAATAGCATCTATCACATGGTAAGTGCAGTGTTCATTAAATAAAAAGAGTGCAATGATCTGCTTTTTAAAAGCTACTTTTCTTTTAGGTATTTATCATTTTCTAAATTAAAGAAAAAAACATTAAAGTGTATTCTGTATGCCCTGAAATCAGTGGCTGTAAAAAGGTCATGTCATTGTGACTCTAATGAAGTTAGAGAAGAATCCAAAACAGTAATGTATTTCTGATGCAAAAGAAGAAATGGTTTTTTTCTGTGTCAAAAAATACCTATCACAAGCTATGTAAGTAAAGATTAGTAGCATATTTTCAGGGTTTGTTTTAGAAATATTAAACATTCCATTATTTTCGCTAAGAAGAAAGAAAACAAAACTATAATGACTGAAGAATAATATGATATTTAAATTCTATATCGAGTGCTAGCTAAGAGTGGCAGTAGAGGACATGCAGAAATCATGGACCCAGGAAGACACATCTAGAGGGAAACAAGACAGGTCAAGAGGAGGGGGGCCCTCCCCATGTCCTCCCCACCATGAGGCAGTGTCTGTCTCTCTGCCTTTTCACCCAACCCGCCCCCACTCCCTGGTGTCAGCATCCGAAGGCCCTGGCACACAGTGGGGACAAACCTGCACCTGTCATTACATCCCATGGATCTGGGCGTCCATGTGCCTGGCCCCCAGGCACAGGGTACTCCTGCAGGACACAGGATCTTAAAAATCACTGGGGCAAAGACACAGAAGAGAAGGGAAGATGCCCAACGGCAGACTCAGAAGAGGCGAGCCAGACCCACTCGGCATCCTGTACCCAAAAAAGACTACTCTGAGAGGGAGAGTGCTGTTATTCCACCGAAAGCACATGAAGGGCCTGCCGCAGGCAGCTGGGAAGAAGGGAAGTGGAACATCTGGGACCAGCCAAGCTGGGGCCGCTAGGAATTGCTGGGCCTGCAATAAGCAGTCCTACCTGGGAAAAGTCGGGGCCTCAGTTTCCTTGAAAAGTAAGGAGAAGAGCCCCACCCCCCACCCCATCCACTCTTCGCTGACTTCATTGCGACAATGTATAACACAAACTTGTTAACTAAAAGCAGTAAGCATATATAAAATACTAATTTTTTTAAACAATTCTCTAAGTTAAAAACACAAATATACATTTCTGCCACACACATAAAGCTATAGAATCACAGATACGCACCACACACGAGGGGAGTCAAAAGTTATCCACACTCTGGTGACATCAAAACTCCAGTAAATTCTGCAGCCAGCATGAAGATAATTTTTGACTCACCCTCATATTTATATAGTATATGTAATATACAGTATGAATACAATCACAGCATATAGCATGTAAAATATATAGTGTTTCTTTACAACATATTCCACAGCATGTATTATACGCCACAGTATAACAAAATGCAGAGTCCCTCTAAGTCCTATTCACCCCTCATCCCTGAAGCAGCCCCACAGAGGTCCTCCACGCCACTTGCTAAAGAACTGGCTCGCAGTCTGGGGTGCACTGGCACCTCCTCACTCAGGCACACACACCATAGTGTGTCCTGGTTCTGGACCAGTACTCAGTGCACGTGAAGGGGAGCCAGGGCCTGTGCCTGTCCTGGGGCACAGCTTCCTCATGTCTGAGCTACTGAACCCCATGCCTGAGCTACCAATACACTTATTTCTGAGAAATTTAGGTATCGTCTCAAGTTTCTAAGTACAGTGTAATGGTTTAGTAGAGTAACTACTGAAAAGCACAGGTCCACTGCTTTCCTTTAATGCCACAATGATCTGAGATCATTCAGACTTAGCAGTTTGGCAATTCCTTACTAATTACATGTTGCAATAAAGCAACTGCATTAATTCATTAACTATTAATAAGATTTCTAAATCTTAACTGAATATCATGTTAACTGCAATGGTCATCCAATTTTTCCTTCTTTCTTTTAAGTGGGACAGAAAAGCAAAGATGTGGAATAAAAAAAAGACACTAGGGGGCTTCCCAGGTGGCGCAGTGGTTAAGAATCCACCTGACAATGCAGGGGACACTGGTTCAAGCCCTGGGCCAGGAAGATCCCACATGCCACTGAGCAACTAAGCCCGTGCGCCACAACTACTGAGCCTGCGCTCTAGAGTCCCTGAGCCACAACTACTGAGCCCATGTGTCACAACTACTGAAGCCCACACGCCTAGAGCCCATGCTCCACAAGAGAAGCCACCTCAATAAGAAGCCCGCACACCACAACAGAGAAAAGCCCCCACTCACTGCAACTAGAGAAAGCCCATGTGCAGCAATGAAGACCCAACGCAGCCAATAAATAAATGAATAAATTAATTAATTAAAAAAAAAAAGAATCTGCCTGCCAATGCAGATGACACAGGTTCAATCCCTGGTGCAGGAAGATCCCACATGCCGCAGAGCAACTAAGCCTGTGTGCCAAAACTACTGAGCCCATAGGCCTAGAGCCCGCGCTTTGCGACAAAAGAGGCCACCATAATGAGAAGCCCACGCACCACAATGAAGAGTAGCCCTGCTTACCGCAACTAGAGAAAGCCGGTGTACAGCAACAAGATGCAATGCAGCCAACAAAAATAAATAATTTTTTTAAAAAACGATACTAGGAAATTCTGAATTTACCTCCTCTGTACCATCTGACTACCAAAAACGCAGCCTTTTTTCCTTCCCTTCTATAAATGTTTGGGAAAGGTACAGCCATATTTATCACCTACCTTACAAATGATCTGTAATGATTATTGAACATACTTACTTACTGTATTTATTAGAACATGTTACATTTATCTAAACAGTGGGAAGATCACATTTTGCGTAAGTGCATCTCTAAACTACCGGTAGAAGTCGTTTCTGAGGCATAAAGTCCTTCATACCTGGCAGAAGAGGCACAAGCTTATAAAAGAGCTCCATGCATTTGTGTCGACACTCCGTCTGGGGCCTCCCACAGCTGGTGAAAAGCCACCGGACCACGTCCCCTAAACACAAGGATGCCGCAGGAGGAAAGCCACTGTTGGGAGAACACACTGCATTTAATATTCACCCCACATTCACATTCAGCTGACCCTAGAGTCTAAAAGCCATAAATTCGATTTTGCTACCCTGATACATGTAGAAACCTCATTAAAAGGCATTCAATTTATTTTCAGTGTATTATCATCAGAATACCATCAAATGTCACAGGTGAAATAGGTCCTAAATGCTGCTTACCTTTTTTCTTTTTAATTGAGGGAAAAATTAAAATGCATTTCTTAAAAGATCAGCACCAAGAATTTTCATACTTCCTTTTCAATGCACTTTACAACAAAAGGGGGCTTAAGATCTGACACAGTGCTTCTCAAATTGTGATCCCTGGACCGGCTGCATCAGTGTTACCTTGGCAGAAAGGCAAATTCTCAACCCCACTCCAAATCCACTGAAGCTGACCCCAGGGCAGGGCCCAGAGACCTGCGCTGCAGCCAGGCCTAAGGTAACACTGCTGCTCAAGGGTGCACGTGCGTGACCTGCAGAGACTGCGCACTCAGCGGCAGAGTCTGGTAGAGTCCATTTTAAAACCACAGAGGGAGTATGAACATCCAGTCTACAGGGTGAGCTTCTGCAGTGGCAGCAGCCAGCAGACCCCTGCATAGACCTCTGCACAGACCAGGGGGAAGAGGCCCTGCACACTCCCACCCCATGTGAGACAGAGACTCTGCAGGATGGAAATGGGAGCACAGACTGGAAGTCACTGGGCAGTAACCCAGCCTGGTTCTGAGCGGCTTCACTTCATCATCTGTAACCTCATTCTGTCAAAATCCTATGATTCCAATATTTTAGTTCTTACATTTCAAACCTACTCCATAACAGCTAATGCACATTCCAGGCAACTAATGCCACATCAAATTTGTATTCAAAATTAGTGCAGACACACTAATCAGTTACAAAACGGACTTTCAAACTGCATCCACTATTTAATGAAGATTACACCTTAAACGAAGCTTTCAAACATAAAGCTTTTAAACGGCTTTGGAAAATTGACTCTATACTTTCACAAATTCCTCCCAGATTCTCCCGTGTTAACTGAGAATTAGTTTTATGTTGGGGGGGGAGGAGGAAGCAACATCACCTACCGGGGACAGCGTCGCTTTTTTGCTTCATTTAAAGAAACGTGCTTCTTCTCAATGATGCGCCCCAGGTGTTCAACAGCATCGCAGCATTGCTGGACGGTGCCTGCTCAACACATGCAGATATTGCCAACGGAGGTTAGTAACAAAGCGGCACTTCAGGCTTACTGGCCTAGCTTTGCAATTAAAAGGTGATTTTACGAAAGAGTTAGTATTTTTCATCCCTCAAAACTTAACACTGCACATCTGAAAACAAAACCCAGGTTTAGGACCACCGGACAGCGCGGTGTGTGCGCACGCGCACACACACACAACACCAGCAGCCCCAGCAGCCGAAGCACAGCCCCACGGACAGGGTCTGAGACGCAGGGCTCTGCAGGTGTTACGAAACCCACAAAGCACGCCAGAGCCTGTGCACCCCACTGCAGGCTATTAATTCAGGGCTAAGTTCCTTGATCTGCCCTTCTCTCATGTAGGTTAAACTATATGACAGTTAATAATATGGTCACTGCGGAGAACAGAAATAAAATAGTGAAACTATCTACAGGCGTCTTATTCAGGAAAGGACCTCACACAACCTATTTTGACCTCTGTTACCAAGAAAGTTTTCTTTCTATGCTTTTTAACTATGGCAGTGATTTTTAAAAGAGTAAAGTTTCACTTGCTGAGAAAATTCACCTATATATGACGTCGAGATAAAGCGGTTTTAAGCTAACGGTGGCAGGACTCATCAGCAGGGCTGTCGCCATGGAGGACCACAGAGCTCAATCTGTCTGTTAAATAATGACAGACACCACCAACCGGTAAGCGAGAGGGGGTCTCTATACCACCCTCTGTGAGAGCCACATCAGGACCGTGTGCTCTGGGCCAGAGCCCCATGCCCACTGGGTGGGGAGATTACCAAGAAGTCTTCCAGCCCCAAAACTCCTGCAGGATCCTGAGAGCTTCCAGACAGGATTTAATTGTAAAGATGATCATTTATTCCTCTCTTAGCCACTTCAGCCTATTTCCGACTTAGTATTTTAAAATTATGTCTTAATTACTGTCAAAATAGCTTTGTCACAATCTTGTAAGGAAACCTGTTCTCTACTTTCTAAGCTGTCATTAGCTGAGTTCAGAGACACGGACCTCCCCTCCGTGCTCACCACGTCCAGCTTCCTGAGTCACCACCGCAGCTGGCTGCCTTCGTGGGAGCTTCACAATAAGACTGTCGCGCCCGCCCTGGGCAGCACCCCAAACCAACCAGGGGTCAGGCTGAGAGGCTGCCGGGGTACACAGCAAGTCCTAGAGAAGGCACGGAAGCCTCTTGTACAAACGAGGTCGGAGGTGGTGGAGGGGCCCACCTCACCGTCACTTATCACCCTAAAAGGGAGACGTGAGGAGATGACAGCACCTTTCAAGGGGCTGACCTAGGCCCCACGTGTGGACAAGCTCCCTCAGGTTGGCAAGGCAGACAGGCTAGCACGCACACAGAAAGCCCGAATGGGACCTACCCAAGGTCCTCTCATCCGCATGTGCTAAGGCCAGGCTTTCCACGTATGTAACCAAGGCTTCGAACACAAACTGGTCCACCAGGGACTCTTCCTCCCTGCAAAATAAAGAGTATCAAGCCTCATCTAAGAAAACAATAAAACAGAAACAATGAAGGGAAAAAGTAATGTTATTAAAGAATACATACCTTAACTAATAAATTTGTCTTTAAAAATGGCTCAAATGTTTTAAAACATAAAACAACCCAAAACACTTCTTCAAACAAGAAAACCTGGTCAAGAACAGACCCAGGAGACACAGGCTTTTTACTGATATTACATGCACCTCCTCCACCTGTGGACCTGCTCGCAGCGCATAACCTGAAACCACTGTCCCAACCACACTCCACACACCTCATCAAATCCACATGTAGCAGAAAAGAAGATCAGGTACTACGTTCACACTCTTTTAAAGTAAAGGAATTTTAAGAGCTCTCTCCACCCAAAAATAAGTCAGCATCAACAGTCATCGCTGGGGCTTTACGAGCACATCTACCGCATATAAACAAGTGCATGGACCACCAAGGTCCGTGGACCACCTTCTGACAGCACACTAAAGTCTGGACACAGGCACAGGCCAGCCTCTCCCTGGAAAAGCTGTTCCTAGGTGACACAGGACAGTGATTGTTAAGTACACAACACCAGGCAGAGGCACTAAGTCTCATGAGTGTTCCAGTTGTGTGACCCAGTGCAGGGTCACTGCTCCACCTCTGGGAAGCTGGACCAGAGTGGGGAGCCAGCAAGCGCAGGAGGATGGGGAGGACTTGGAACAAGACCGCACACCGGTGTTTGGTTTGGCAGGAATATTACCCTGGTTATTTTTTAATCTGAATCCTAGAAGGGGATCCCAGAAGCCTCTTAGGCTTGCACAAGCTCCACGTCTCCGCCTCGCACACCACATCACACACCCAGATCTGACACTGGAGATAATGTACACCATGCTGCGTGGGCCAAGACATGGCGGCAGGATGAGCACAGGAGGCAGAGCGAGGAGGGAAGGTCACCTGGAAGAGCACTCTGTGGTCAGACTGCAAAGGCTGGAGCTGGGATCAGAGGTCTCAGAAGGCCAGGCTGACCACAATAGCTTTCATCTCAGATACCAAAACCATTTAAAGTACTGAGGAGAAAAGCAACATGACAAAATGATACTCCAAAACCGGGCTCCCCAACGAGAGCTTTCCGTAACTGTTCATGAGCCCACAGGAAGGAAGCACCCAAACTTGTACTTGTATCACTCAACACACAAGACCTCCAACATGGCTCCCTCCAGCATCTTTTCTCAAAGCCACCAAGAATGTGGTCCAGCAAACCCAAGTGTCCAAGAAAGATGGCAACAGGGGAAAGGAAACAAGGCCTGATAGGATGGGGAGGGAGACGCAGGCAGGCGCAGAGTCAGGTCAGACAGGGCGGGTGAGTGGGGCAGAGGGAGGTCTTCCACCCGGACAGACCCAGAGGAGCCGGGCCTGATGGCCCCCTGAGTGAAGCTGCCCTCCAGCCCAGGTTCAGCCTGGAAAAGCCCACTATGCTCGCTGATCCCAGAAGGGAATTCTGCTCTGACCTGCTCCCGACAGCAGAGTCAGGCCACTGGGGTCTGAAAAGCAGAAACTAAAGGGCAGTCCACATTCTTGGACAGTATTTCTCCCAAATGTCAAGCTGTGGGTCCACTTCACACATTTCTAGAGAACTCTGCTTCCCACGACTAACGATGGACCTTGCCAACCTAATTCCTTGGACCGGGATCCTGCAACCTCTCACGGAAGCTGAAGCCAGTCTCTGTTCAGCAGAGTTTCCCAGGATCCTTTACCTGACAGTGAAAACACGGACCATTCTTATCCAGCCATGTCTATGCCTAACAGCTGCTTTCCAACACCAAAAGCACACTGGCTAGAGGGCATATCAACACACAGATGATAAAACAGAAAAGCAAAGCAAGGGGACAAGTGCCATCAAAGTCAGGAGAAGGATTAACTCAGGGCAGGGCGGGTCTCAAATACTGATGATACTCGACTTCTAAACCTAGGTGGTCAGTATGCAGCTGTTATTATTATTCTACAAACTTTACACATTTCAGGGTTTTCAAATTGAAGTATAATTGACATACAACACTGTATTAGTTTCAGGTGTACAACACAACAATTTGATGTTTGCACGTGTTACAAAATCATCACCACAAGCCTAGTTAACATCTGTCACCACACATACAAAATGTTTTGCCTTGTGACAAGGGCTCTTCCTATCTACTCTCTCATCAACTTGCACATACAGGATACAGTGTTATTAACTGTAGTCACCATGCTATACATTATATCGCCAGGACTTACTTCTTTTATAACTGAAAGTTTGTAGTTTTTGAGTCCCTTCACCCCTTTCTCCAAGCCCCAAGCCCCTGCCTTTGGCAGCCAGCAATCTGTTCTCTGTATCTATGAGCTTGTTTGTTTGTTTGTTGCTGTTGCTGTTTTAATATTCCACACATAAGTGAGGTAATACAGTATTTGTCTTTCTCTGACTTATTTCACTTAGCATAATACCCTCTAGGTCCATTCATGTTGTCACAAATGGCAAGATTTCATCCTTTTTTATCGCTGAGTAATATTCCTGTGTGTGTGTGTGTGTGTGTGTGTGTGTGTGTGTGTGTGTGTATCAGATCTTCTATATCCATTCATCTCTCGATGGGCACTTAGGTTTCTTCCATGTCTTAGCTATTGTAAATAATGCTGCAATGAACACGGAGGTGCATAAATCTTCTCAAATGAGTGTTTTCATTTTCTTCAGATAAATACCCAGGAGTGGAATTGCTGGATCATATATGGTAGCTCTATTTTTAATTTTTTGAGGAACCTCCACACTATTTTCCACAGTGGCTGCACCAATCTACATTCCCACTAATAGTGCATGAGGGCTCCCTTTTCTCCACATCCTCACCACCATTTATTTGTAGACTTGGATGATGGCCATTCTGACAGGTGTGAGGTGATACCTCATTGTGGTTTTGATTTGCATTTCCCTGATGATTAGTGATGTTGTGCATCCTTCCATGTACCTCTTGGCCATCTCTATGTCTTTTTTGGGAAAATGTCTACTCAGATATTCTGCTCATTTTTTTAATCAGATTTTTTGCTATTAAGTTCTATATGTATTTTGGATATTAACCCTCTACTAGATATATGATTGGCAACTATGTTCTCCCATTCTGTAGGTTGCCTTTTCATTTTGTTGACTGTTTGCTGTGCAGAAGTTTTTAGTTTAATGTAATCCCACTTGTTTATTTTTGCTTTTGGTGTCAGATTCAAAAAATCTTTGCCAAGACCTATGTCAAGGAGCTCTCCACCTATGTTTTCTTCTAGGAGTTTTATGGTTTCAGGTCTTATGTTCAAATCTTTACTCCATTCTGAGTTAGTTTTGTGAATGGTGTAAGACAGGAGTCCAGTTTCATTCTTTTGCCCATGGCTGTCCAGTTTTCCCAACACCATTTATTGAAGAGACTGTCCTTTCCCCAAGGTACATCCCTGGCTCCTCTGTCATAAAATTAATTGACCATATGTGTGTGGGTTTATTTCTGGGCATTCTGTTCTGTTCCATTGGTCTATATGACTGTATTTATGTATACTGTTTTCATTACTATAACTATGTATTGCAGTTTGAAGTCAGGAAGTGTGATGCTTCCAGCCTTGTTCTTTTTCAGGGTTGCTTTGGCTATATGGGGTCTTTGTGGTTCCATACAAATTTTAGGATTGTTTGTCCTATTTCTGTGAAAAAAGCCATTGGAATCTTGATAGGATGGCACTGAATCTGGGATTGCTTTGGGTAGTATGGAAATTTTAACATATTAATTCTTCCCACCCATGAGCACAGAATATCTATTTTTGTGTCATCTTCAATTTCTGTCATCGGTGTCCTACAGTTGTCAGTATACAGGTCTTTCACTCCCTTGGTTAAATTTATCCCTTTTGATACAATTGTAAATGAGACTGTTCTCTTAATTTCACTTTCTGGTTGTTCACTATGAGTACACAGAAAGGCAATAGATTTTTGTATACTGATTTTGTATCCTGCAATTTTACTGAGTTTATTAGTTCTAACAGTTTTATCAGTGGAGTCTTTAGGGTTTTCTATACATAGTATGTCACCTGCAAACAGTGACAGTTTTACACGTTTTAAACATTCTTTTGTACATATAGGTTTCACAATTTAAAAAACTAAAAACGTGTCAAAGTACCAAGGGCATTTTTCACAGAACTAAAACAATTTTAAATTTTGTATGGAAATACAAAAGACCCCCAACAGCCAAAACAATCTTGAGAAAGAATAACAGAGCTGGTGGAATCACGCTCCCTGACTTCAGACTATACTGTACAGTAATCAAAACAGCATGAGACTGGCACAAACACAGATGTATATAGATCAAAGGAACAGAGTAGCGACCCAGAAATAAACCCATGTACTTATGGTCAGTTAATCTACGAAAACGGAGGCAAGAATATACAACGCAGAACAGTGTCTTCAGTAAGTGGTGCAGGGAAAACTGGATAGCCACATGTAAAGAATGAAATCAGAACATTCATTCTCTAAGACCATATAAAAAAAACAAACTCAAAATGGATTAAAGACCTAAATGTAAGGCTGGAACCCTTAAAACTCCTAGAAGAAAACTTAGGCAGACACTCTTTGACATAAATTATAGCAGTATTTTCTTGGATCTGCCTTCTAAAGCAAAGGAAACAAAAGCAAAAAGAAACAAATGGGGCCTAATTAAGCTTAAAAACTTCTGCACAGCAAAGGAAACCATCAACAGAACAAAATGACAACCTACCGAATGGCAGAAAATATTTGCAAGTGATATGATGAATATAGGGCTAATATCCAAAATATACAAACAGCTCAGTATCAAAAAAACATACAAACAGCTCAGTATCAAAAAAACAAACAGTCCTTTTAAAAAATGGGCAGAAGACCTGAACACACATTTTTCCAAAGAAGACACATAGATAGCCAACAGGCCCTTGAAAAGATGCTCAACATCACTAATCATCAGGGAAATACAATCAAAACCACAATGAGATACCACCTCACACCTGTCAGATGACTGTCACCAAAAAGACCACAAATAACAAGTACCAGCGAGGATGTGGAGAAAAGTGCACCTCGTGCACTGTTGGTAGGAATGTAAATTAGTGCAGCCGCTATGGAAAACAATGTGGAGATTTCTCAAGAAACTAAAAATAGAGCTACCATAAGACCCAGCAATTCTGCTCCTAGGTATTTACTCAAAGAAACCAAAAACACTAATTTGAAAAACTACATGCACCCCAGTGTTCACAGCAGCACTATTCACAATTGCCAAGACATGGAAACAACCTAAGTGTCAACAGATGAATGGATAAAGAAGATGTGGTGAATATATACAGTGACTATCACTCAGCCATGAAAGAGAAGGAAGTAATGCCATGTGCAGCTACATGGATGGACCTAGATAGTACTATGCTAGTGAAACAGATCAAACACTGTATGATATTACTTTTGTGAGGACTCTAGAAAATAAAACAAACATGTATATAACAAAACGGAAACAGACTCGCAGATATAAAGAACTAGTGGTTGCCAGAGGGAAGGAGGAGGGGAAAAATAGGCGTAGGGGACTTAGAAACACAAACTTCTATGCATAAAAAAGACAAGCAACAAGGCTATGACATACAACACAGGAATAGAGCCAACATTTCATAATAGCTATAAATGGAGCATAACCTTTAAAAACTGTGAATCGCTACACTGTACACCTGAATCATACATTTACATCAACTACACCTCAATTAAAAAAAAAAAATCAACACAGAGGCTTAAAACCACAGTTGATTTTCACACAAACGTGCACATGCCCACACACAGGTAGAGACAGACTCCTATCCATCCAGCTATCATCTCTCTATCCATCTACCACCCATCCATCATCCATCCATCCATCCCCCATCCATCCACCCACCCATCCAACCCCCATCCACACACCCACCCATCATCCACCCACCCATCACCCATTCATCCATCTCCCATCTACCCATCCATCCATCCATCCCCCATCTACCACCCATCCATCATCCATCCACCCACCCACCCATCAACCATCCATCCATCCCCTATCCACCCATTCATCCATCCATCCATCCATCATCCATCCCTCCACCCACCCATCACCTATCCATCCATCCATTCCCCATCCACCCACCCATCACCCATCCATCCCCCATATACCCATCCAACCATCATCCATCTATCCCCATCCATCCATCTATTCACCCATCTATCTAAAATCTATTTACTTATCATCCACCTACCTCTCCATCCATCATCATTCATCATCCCTCCATCATCTCTTATTTTCACACCTGCTCCCCTCATCACTATCCCAACTGCCATTTCCTGACAGAAGCAACTCTGACTAAATGAGGTTAGAGTCCTCATTATAACATTCCTTAGTAATCATGTACCACTACTTTTTTTTTTCCTATTTTTTCCCCAAGCTGCGCAGCTTGTGGGATCTTAGTTTCCCGACCAGGGGTCGAACCCGGGCCCCCAGCAATGAGAGCACAGAGTCCTAACCACTGGACTGCCAGGGAATTCCCTATACCACTACTTAAAAGCACTAATTTCAGGTACAAACTTTATCTATGGGATTGACTGACTATCATCTCGTCCTCTTTTTTTTTAAATGCAGCCCTCAGGAGGGCCACCTCTTCACATCAGCAGCATGCGGCCCAGTGCCTGGCACGTACCAGTCTTCCCTGGCAGTCAGCACTAAATAAACGAAGGGACGCATACTACTACAACCTAGGTCAGGGGCTATCTGGTCCTTGGACTGTGGAAACTGCCCCATCACCCACGTCCTGGCGCTCAGACCCCTCCCCACATGGCTACTGGCAGGTGAACTGTGGGAAGAGTCTAACCGTACCAGTCCCTGCTCCCACTGCTTCCAGACTGGCCATCTCTGGAAGCAGCCTTCACACCTTAACTCCACAGAGAGAATCCCCTTCCAAACCTCAAACTCCACAGCGAGGAGCAGACAATGACTTACCCTTACCCTGTCTTGTTACATACTGTGCTCTCACCTCTGCCCTGTCCCTCTGACCCGAAATGCTTGGGCTGGTTTCCACGCACCCTCCAAGTCTCATCCCAAGTATAAAGGGTACAGGGAGCCTCCCCTAACCGACTCAAACCACGCCAGACACCCCTCTTCTGTGCTTCAAACACTCGATGATGTCTCTTGTTGCACCTCCCAGACTGTGTACTATTATGCTTGAATGCAGTTCTCAACACTCTTCTGAGCCTCTTCTTGAATGCAAACAGCATTTTAATCATTATTTAATTCCCAGAAAACAGCACAGCATCCAGCATGTAATTATTTACCAAGTGCCTGATATAGGACTATACGCATCTATAAGCAGTGAGTCACTTCACAAAATCACTACTGAAAACTTAAAGATCTTTACACTCTTCCCTGTTATGTGACTTACGCACCTGAATTCCCTGTAGATGTTATTAAAAGCAAGCGATGCTCCCAGTCTCTTGAAAGCATTGGGGTGAAGTGCAAAGCTGTACAGTCGCTTGAAAAGTGACTTGGTGTTTACTGGACTGTTTTCCTGCTGCTGCGGTGTCGTCTGCTTAATGGACCATTTGAGGAATTCTTGAATACACCGACCACAAAAATCTCTTAAAGTACTGTCAAAGGGGTCGACAATTCCATCCTGAAATGAAGCATAAAATGACCACTGAATACCCTGGGCTGCCTGAGCAAAGCTGCAATGTGTTATGAAAAATAATTTAGAGCACGACTGAGGAAACTATAGACACTAGTCAAACCGATCTGATGGTCTAGAATCGAGACTCCAATAACAAATTCCTTTTGACACAATGAAAACTTTCTTTTTAACAAATTAAGAAACTGAAAAATCCATGAAGAAAGAGAACATACAACAACAAAGCAGTCTTTCCTTTCGCTGAAGAAACACAATGATTATATCCTAAAAATTTCTGTTGTTGATTCTACCTCACAACAGTATCTGAAATGCTTTGAGTTACTGAATCTGAACGCAAAAGAAAACAGGACAAGCTGAAAAAATTCCTTTTACTCCGAACTATTACACTATAGCTATTAAAAAAAATAAATAAGAGGATACCACAACTCTGATAAAAGTCCAAGAACATCCTCACTCTCCCTCTCCACCCTTCACCCACCCCCACACACACAGCCTTAACGCAAATGAAGCCCATCAAATTTATAATCATCCTCCCAAAAGGAACAAAACAAAACAATCTGCTTGCAGCTGTTTAAAAGTATCACTTAAGTTAATAAACATGGCACCTTGTTCATTAAGTGCCACCTCACCAATTCTCTAAAACAAAAGAAAAAAGATGATCCGATCTAGATGGATGCTGTATTTTGATACCTTGACAGGTAGCTTTTCTTAAAGTTCTGAGTATTGATCATATAAGCAGCCGATGGGAACGGCAGAAAGAGGCTGTGACTCACCAGGATTGTTTCCAGTAAGGCAACAGTGTCCTGACTCTCAAACTTCTTATTGTTGGTGAACCAGTGAATCAGCTGCATGACTAGAGGTTCGTACAGCTGCCTCGGCACCTGAAGGGTAACAACACTAGAATTTACTTTCTTCATGTTAACTTTGTATCAGAGAGAGTTCCATTTATATGACAGTAGCAAAATTAAGCAATGCTACTACTATGGTCATATTACGAAGTTTTTCACTAGTTAAATTCTGTGACAAACTCGATCTAACTTCTCTCCTCCCTAACAGCCCGGAAAAGAAAAATATGCATCCCAAAACTTACTGTTCCCCTAGCGAGGAGGGCAATTAGGGTCGACAGTGATGGTTTTTAACATTGATCCTGATTAACCTGATCCTGAGCTGCACACGAGGGAATCTGTTCACACCCCCATGCTGACAAAGCGAAAGCCAGGTCCACACCCTCTGTACACAGACTTCCAGGCTGTATCACAGGACAAGACACACAGGAGAAGAAGAGGCACCTCCCCTCCTCAGCTGAAAGAAGGGAGACTAGTCTACTCCTTGGAGACGAGACAGAAAGGATCCTGGGCCCAGAGAGCCCTAACCTTCTCCAGGACCCGGAGAGCCCTGTGGGTATCTGGCTCTCACAATCCAGGTTGGCCCCCAGGCCTGGAGAGAAGTTTTACTGTCCTTTTGGACCAGAGCGACTGCCTGAGACACACAGTTATGCATCTAACCCTCACTCTCTATGAAGGGTAAATGTTCACAGTCTGAGTGAAGGTGAACTCTCCCGATCTTCAGGTCGCGCTCATCTGTGTCTCACAAGGCTGGCCCTACAGGAGCACTAAGAAATCCAGGGGAGTTTTACTTCCCCACAGATACTGAGCTCAAGAGCAAAGCATGTGGTGTGTACACCACATCCAAAACCACGTGAGGAATGTCCCTGGTGGTCCAGTGGATGGGACCCCGCACTTCCACTGCAGAAGTGCAGGTTCAATCCCTGGTCAGGCAACTAGGATCCTGTGTGCCACCTGGTGCAGCCAAAAAATAAAAAAATAAAGTAAAATTAAAAATTTTTAAAAACCAAAAATCACGTGAAATGTCTTAGAGCTCAGAGTAAACAACAGGTCCTCTAGTGCCCAGATATTTCTCCAAAAAACATCTTTCTAAACTTTTAGAAGCAACTTTTAAACTTAATCAAAGGGTCTTAACTTTCAGTTTGAAAAGTTTAACCTCATCTTAAAGCATAACTTTTTTTCCAAAAATTATTTTTATTAATACATAAATTACATATATGTACACACATACCCTTTATAGAAAACGTAGAAAACCATCTGTCTACAATCCTACATCCAAAAGGTAACCACTATTAACATTCAAAATCACTGTTAACTCAACATATTTTATTTATACACATTTAAATATATGTATACAAGTGTGTAAAAATATACTTCTGTAACCACTTTTTCTCCTCTTAATTTTGAACACTTATATAAATACATAAGCTCTATCAATATCTTTGTTAGAAATGCAGGCATTTCTAGTTCATGACTGTCTTGCACACCACTCTGAACACCTCTCTGGACAAGGGCTGCCGTCCTCACTCCCATCTGCCAGGACTCAGGCCCTTTTCCCTATATGCTTGGCAACACTAAACTGCCATTTTTAAACTATCTGATAACAGCTGCAATCAGTGCTATTTTAATTTGAATTTCCTTGTTTACTAAAAAGGCTGAATATTTAAAATGTATTTAATTGGCCATATGTACTTCTTTGTTCATGAGCTGCCTGTTTAGTTCTTCATCCATTTGCCCATTTAAAAATCTTACTATCTCCAGCACAGCGTGGCAAAAAAAAAAAATTCCCCACATTATGCATATGTCAAAATTGGGGGTCCTGTGCCAGTCAGTAATTTTCAACACTTCTGAAGTCAGGATTGTCAGTACACTAAGTTTCCTTCCACAGATCTCCCTTCAGCGTCTTGTATGAAAATCTCCCTTTCTACAAAAACTGTATGGAAAGATGCCTATGATGTAATGATAAAATCCATCCAAGTAGCAATCACATTTTACATAAAGGAAAGCATTCTAATGCTGACACTACTTTTTATCTATAAAACAAAATTTATATGGAGCTTATTAAAATGTGTTTCCAAAGACCTAGGAGTATTTTCACCAAACTTTCTGCAGAGGATAAAGTGGCTTTTCCTGGGGAATAATGGTGGGAAAGGTGTGATGTCATGGAGGTTCACTTTTAGCATCCTATGTTTCTATATTAATTAATATACTTTACCAATGAAAAAGACCATTCCAATCCACAGATACACACAGACAGGCTATAATTCATCACATTTTTCTATAACATCTTTAGAGTTTGTTCTTCCTTCTAAATCTTTTAAATTAGAAATTAACCTTTCATATGTTAGTAGCTCTAACAGAATCTATTAAATGATCCATTTCTTGACTACACACACAGTTTTCACATGTACACATGGGTCCACCTGCCAACTGCCAGACAGTCCCACTGACGCATCTGTGCAAGCGTTCAACCCCATTGTAACTAACGGGGCTGCTTCCTAATGTCTGTCAGGGCAAGACGCCCTCCGGACTTGACTCTGACAAAGTTTTTCTTGGTTAGGCTTCAGCAATTATTCTTTCAGATTATTTTTTAAGTCCAAAATGAAATTAATTCCGAGATTTTTGCTGGAATGATACCAAACTTACCGAATGATTTGGAAAGAGCTGGCATTTTTTCAACATAAATTCTTTTTTTGGCCACTCCGCCCAGCTTGCAGGATCTTAGTTCCCTGACCAGGGCCCCAGACCCCTGCCGTGGAAGCACCAAGTCCTAACCACTGGACCACCAGGGAATTCCCTCAATATTGATTCTTCAGGTACACATCACATTCATTTTATATTCACAAAATATATGTTTGCCTGGCACATTAATGTTTCTTCCTAGACGTTTTACTTTAGGTCGTTTTATTTTTTTCTCTGTGCCGTGCAGCTTGAGGGACCTCAGTTCCCCAACCAGGGATGGAACCTCGGCCACAGCAGTGAAAGCCTAGAATCCTAACCACTAGGCCACCAGGGAACTTCCCCTAGACGTTTTATTATTATATTTTTTGATGCTGTTATGAATGGCATGTTGTAGACATATTTTCCAAGTGGTCAATACTACAATAAAACATGAGACATATTAGACCACTGATATATGAGAATTCTACTTTGTAGGTCATCAGCTTTCTCCTTTATTAATTCTTAGATTTATCAGTTGATACTCTGAGCTTTTCAGATTTTTTGAAAAAGCATATTCAAATAATTATTTTTCCCTTCCTTTCTCTGACACCCCTGCCCTCAGGGACCTCATGGCCTGATGAGAGGCCCAGAGGCCCTGCTCCGGTTGGGGCTGAGGTGCCTGTGAACAGGCCACGTCACGTCTCACCACGGCTCCCACCTGGGCCCAAGCACGAAGCAGCCCCAGCGCTTCACGGCTGGGGATGGTTCTGCTCTGATGTGCAGGTAAATGTTCTTCATCATTTTAAAGACAAAATTGGTTACTCTTAGTTTACCAAAACAAATACCTCTTTGGCCTACATGAAGAGAAATCATTGCTTTTGAAATCTATTTCTGTGGTAAATTTCCACTTTTATCCCACATGGTGCTTCTTAACGCACTGCTGGATTGCATGCATTCACATACACACTGAAGGGTTTCCTACCTGTATTTACAGTGAGTTTCTCTAGTTTTCTTCTTTATGTGCACAGCCTTACATCAGGGTTTGCTAGCTTCATAAAATAAAGCAAGAACTGGAATGTTTTCCAGGTCCTGGCAGCAAAGGAGAATTCTGTCCACAAAGCCACGAGGAAGAGGCGACCTGCCCACATCTCCAAGCCCCCAACTGCTGGCCACAGCTCCTCCTCTCTACTTCACTCCTACGTGACAGGGCTGGTAGCAAACTCAGCCGTAGGGGCTAGACTCTCATAACCTTACCTGCAACAGTGATCCCCTCCCAAATGTTGTGGCACATATTTAAAGCCCTGACAAAACTAAAGTGAGGTGTCATCTCACACCAGTTAGAATGGGCATCATCAGAACATTTATAAACAGTAAAGGATGGAGAGGGTGTAGAAAAAAGGGAACTCTCCTGCACTGTTGGTGGGAATGTATATTGATACAGCCACTATAGAGAATGGTATGGAGGTTCCCTGAAAAACTAAAAATAGAGTTACCATATGACCCAGCAATCCCACTACTGGGCACATACCCTGAGAAAACCATAATTCAAAAAGACACATGCACTCCAATGTTCATTACAGCACTATTTACAATAGCCAGGACATGGAAGAACCTAAATGTCCATCAACAGATGAATGGATAAAAAAGATGTGGTACATATGTACACTGGAATATTACTCATCTGTAAAAAGGAACGAAATTGGGACATTTGTAGAGACATGGATGGACCTAGAGACCGTCATACAGAGTGAAGTGAGTCAGAAACAGAAAAACAAGTATTGTATATTAACGCATATATGCAGAATCTAGAAAAATGGCACAGACCAACCAGTTTGCAAAACAGAAATAGAGACACAGATGTAGAAAACAAACATATGGACACCAAAGTGGGGAGAAGGATAAACTGGAAAATTGGGACTGCCATATATACAATACTGATAAGAAAAAAATATCAAATTGTGCACTTTAAATATATGCAGTTTATTGTATATCAATTATATCTCAATAAAAGTTCTTAAAAAATAAATAAAAAGTCCTGAGCCTCAGGTCCTACCTGCGGAATTAAGCCAGAGTCAGAAGGGCAGCAGCCTAGCAGCAGGTTTTACAGACCCCGGAGGGGCCCCAACACACAACACGCTTGACCATCACTGAACTAGACAGGGCATTTTTTTTTTTTAAGTTTTGTTAACTGTTTCAAATTCACAGTCATGCACTTACCTGATCTACATCACATGCCAGTCGAAGCAGCACAGGAAAAGTGCGCTTATAGAGCTGGTACATGGGTGGGGGACCCTGGCCACCGTCAGGCATCTGAGTGGCTTTCCCCAGCATAAACATAACCATGCTGTGCAGAAGCTCACAGGCCGCAACCTGCAACAAGCCAGGGGTCCAACAAAGGTTAAGAGCATTTCGAAATGCTCCGCAGTGTAGCCCTTTAAAAAGGAAAACTTCTGCAGCAAATAACTATCCCACCCAAAAATTAACTAACTGGAAGTGGCACGTCTTGCTGTATAAAATTAATGCTTCTGTTTACTTTGATCTGAAGCCAAGAGTTAAGAATTAAAATTTAAAAGATTTAGACACTGGGACTAATGTATCATAAGAAATACATTTCCGTGCTGCCCTATCACAGAACTTTGCTTCATTTGTTAGCACATTTTCAACTGTCGCTTTTAGTAAATATATTTTTAAAGCACAAATTTTGGAAATGTACAAATTAATATAAAAACTTGAGATTATCTGTTCCTGATCTCTCGTATCGAAGAGATAGGGAGCACAGACTACACCACCTTTCAACGCCCTCCATGCTGCCTTTTCTATTATGAGGAGCTCTGGAATATTCATGTTTGCCAGGTTATCATCTAGCCAGATAATTTATGTTTAACTTCCATTTTCCAAGAACACATAGTTCTGAGAACCAAACAGCTTCCTGAGCACTAAAGAAAACACAATGTCCATGAAACACAACACATGCTTCCTAGTGAACCCACGTATAACCACAGAAGGTGACCACTGAGTACTTTGGTGTGTCTGTCGCCGGCCGAAAGTGCCAGCTCTGTGACACGAGGCAGGAACGGGTCCAGGTAGACGATGGGCTTCATGTCCGCAAAGGGCACCGCGAAGCTGAGCCTCCTCTCTCGGTCCCAGGCCACCCAGCCCCGGGCCCTCTCCTCGGGGGACGCCGCTGTCAGAGAGACACAGAGTGCTGTGGGTCAGTCCCTCCACGAGGCGGGACGGCCCGGGCCCCCTCCTGCTCTGTTTACCACGCATGCACGACTGCAACACTACAAACTACCACACACTATTTCTGAATTTGACTTAAAGTTAAATTATTTTTAAACAAGCCTAATAATCTGGTATGTTTAATTTCCAATTTCAGTAAGAGTTACTCTTCTGTGGAAAAATGATAAATAAGCAACACTTTAATTAAACACATCCTCTTCACAACACTTACCTTCCTAACACAGGCTCTAACTTCTGAAATGCCAAAATCACTAGCACATTTAATACGAAATTTTATAGTAAAGATAAAAATTTTTACCAATCAAAAACACTAATTCCGATCAAAAAGAACTTAAATTGTCCAAATATTAAGAATATCAGGTTAAAGAAGATAACTGAACTCCTGACACAATGTTTAATATAAAGGTGTATCAAACTAGATTCTGCTTCAAAAAGGAAAAGACACCAGACCCCCGCAAGCGAGGGCACAGGACCCGGGAGGCTACAGGGCACAGAGGAAGCATTCACCCCAACAGGCAAAATATGGTTCTTCATAATCTTACTTGAAAACACATAAATGACATACAGGAGCAAATTATACCATGAGCAAATTATGCATTCAAAACATCTACAGGGGTTACTTTACTTTAAAGAAAGGTCACCTGTTATGAGGTTTTTGTTGATTCGTCCCCCAAGACGGCCAAGCATTTGCACAACTCGAACCCGTATTTCTTCTAAGGACAGCGCTTCATGCTGCAAACGTGGTGACAACAAGGTAAACATCAGAGAGAACCAGGAGCTGAAAGGAAAGCCGTTCTACAGCCCTCTCTATTGCTGGTGCTTCCAGGGCGCATCACATCCCACACGGCACGGCGGCTGACTTTACTGCAAATTCATGAAAAGAAGCCATATCTCTTCCAATTTTGCAGTTAGATGTCCATTTCCTAGGCCAGTGGTCCCAATGTTTTGACAGAAGCCTTTATGGCCTTAAAAAGTACTGAGGCTCCCCAAAGAGCTTCTGTTTATGTGGGTCGTATTTATAGTAAATTATCATTTTTTAAAAAAACACTGAACCCATGTTAACAAATGACATACTTTTAGGAGAAGTAATGATACATTCCAAATAAACGACCTCAGCCAACTGGTACTGTTTCCCGTTTTCACATCTGTGACAGACCTGCTGTTGGGCTATAATTGGAAAACGGAGCAATGTCTTAATAGTCTTTCTAAATAACTGGGGTTTTTCTCTGATACGACTTCAAAACTGAAGTGGTGGTTTCTTGAAGGTCAGTCACAACGTAGAGTCGGAAACCCCACCAGTGACATTTATGCAGTTTGCTACATTAAAGCCCACGGGCTGGTGTATCTCACACTCGGCCCAGGTCAGCAACCACGCACAACCTGGGAACACAATGTACTGCTCATCTGACCACACTGGTCCCCTGGCTCATGTAGATCTTCCACATGTAGACACGTTTCACTGCACACGCGAAGAAACCACACGTGTTAAGTACTGGGAAGCTGTCAAGCTCAGGTTGATGGGTACAAGTTTTCCAAAATTTTATTTTTCACTTAAAAGCTTGAATTTTATCATTGGCAACAAATATTCTCAGATGTTTTCTTTGAAGTGATGGCTCGCTCTGTGTTGGAGAAAATGTCTGCCAGGTACTGAACAGATGCTGTCTGTTCCTGTAACAATGGTGTTCACCTCAGCGCCTCCCTGAGGACAATGGCCAGCGCCTCCTGCTCCCGCACACGGGATGAGACACAACGTGTAAGCCTCATGAGGGTCGAGGCTTAATGAAGCGTTAAGGAACTAACAGCACGACCCACCTCTGCACAGTGCAGATGTTGACGTATGAAAATACTGACAGTTCTGGCCCTGCACCCAGCGACCCCAGGGCCCACCTAGGGAAAAGGGTCCTGTGTCTATAAAGAGACGTGCAAGACCAGAGACAAACTCAAGTAACTTTATCTTCCTTTACTTATATGTGATAAAACAATTTAAAACCTATAGACACTATTTCTAGTTTCATTCAAGTCTCCCAATCAAAACCTGTCAAAAATAATGAGATAGGAGGAATTTTCCTGAGAGGTTGCAATATCAGTTCTACATATTAAAAGTTCTTCCAATTTCATTTTTCACATCATACTTAAAACATTTTCCTTATAGTAACTCAATTTTCTCTATTTACATCATTTCTATTACATTATGTGTCACCAGTTTCTAAAAACACTGATCTCAAGAAATTTTCTATCACTGGAAAAAAAAACATAAAAACTGCCATGAGTTGAACTTGACAAAATTATGTATTTCAGACTGAATCAGTAAATGAGTCAATCTTACATACCCATAATATCAGTATTGCAACTGCTTATTCCAAATAAGAAAACAGACAGTAAACCCATTAACAGTTTACATTTTTACTGCTAAATATAAATTGAAATTATTTCCATATTGTACTCTAATTTATACCTAAGAATAACTAATATTTTAAATGAAGATTTTTACTTTTCACAAGCATTAGAATCTGATCTCTCCATTATTTAAGGTAAAGAAAATACAAGGAATTCCTTACCGATGATATGTCCTTTGTCCTTTTCAGGTACTTTAACACATCTCTAGCATGTCCTTTCTGGGCGGCCCGAGAAAGTGCTGACACTCCCCAGTTATTCCTGGTCTCATCTATCAACAGTAAACAAAAGTCAATTCCAAACAGCATTCATCCATTTATTTGATGACTACAAGGGAGAACACCACACTGCCACAGAGACACATTAAAATCCTAATTTAAATTGTGATTAAAGATGAAATTTCTAGAACAAAATTTTTAATAGCAGTTGTCTTAGTTTTAAATATCCCTGTCAACTAAAATAAACACGGTTCTTTGGAGAAGTGGCTGATTCCCTGGGGGAGGGCAGGGGAGACTGTGCTGGTGAGAAGCGGCAGGAGGGGGCACAGCTCCCATGGGTCACACACAAACCCCCTCTGGGACAGGCTGGGTGCAGACATCAATGGAAGCAGGAGAGGGCTGGACACACTGAGAAGATAAAAACCCACAAGTCCCTACTCATACGCAGAAATAACGGGTGAAAAAAGAAAGCTATTTCTCATGGTAGAGTGCCAACCAGCTAAAGTGGATCACGGAGTGAGAACACGGCCCCTGCAACACTTTGATAGTAATAATCGACTCAGAAGAACCACCGATGGACACTGAAGGCAGCACACTCACAGATGTGAGGCAGCTGCCACTCGACAATGATCTTCTACAGAATCTGCACGTTCAGTACAAGCTTTCCCTCCTGAATCGTGTCATGGCAAGTTACCAAACTGATGGCACCAGCCCTGAATAGTGTGGGTCGAAAAGGACCCTGTCCTATGTGACAGCCACCTACTACCCAGGTGAGGACGGCAAGTGTCCTAAAGGACCCTGTCCTACGTGACAGCCACCTACTACCCAGATGAGGATGGCGTGTGTCCTAAAGGACCCTGTCCTACGTGACAGCCACCTACTACCCAGATGAGGATGCTGAGCTGCAGACGTGGTCCACACTCACCCTCACCCCTAGTTGGGCTCCAGTCAGCCCTAACAATGTCTTGGCTCAGAACCACAGGCTACACTCAGTTGTCTTTTTTGTCTCCTTTAAGTGAAACAGTCAGTTTCCTGGAGTTTGACGACTTGGACATTTACAAATTTAGACACCAGTAATGTTGTACACTGCCCCTCCATCTGGGTTTGTCTAATGTTTTCTCATGACTGTGTTCAGGTTACAGAAACCATTTATAGCATCTTACTAGTCCTTTACTAATAAAATCTTCAACACCTGTTCTCTTTCTCTCAGTGGAGTCACACTTACTTCTCCCAGTGCTGAGATGGCCTGGGAGGACCCCTCCCAGGGGCTTTAACCTCAGTACGTCTCTCCCAGCCCCCAGAAGTGAGACCCACTGATGATACAGCCTTACTCCCCTCTGCTTTCTGCTTCTCCTCCCATCTGTGAGCTGCACTGTGGGTTTGCTCACGCCCCATGAGCTAGGTCCCCTGGGTGGGAACAATCAAGGAGAACTGGGATTTTGTTCTTGGATCTTCTGCAGGTGGATATTAGAAACCTATCCTCTGGTGGCCCCCGATGAAAACAGGATCTGGTTTTTAGTCTTTATGAAAATGTTTTGAAGCTCAAATTAGTTAAGAATTTTGTACACTGGGAAAAACAACTCTTTGATATGTGGATTGGTCAGTGTTTTATCTGTGTCTCTATAACAAACTGCAGAACCGAGGCCTGTTACCTCAATATGTCTGTGTGTTGTCTAAGCCCTGACTTCTTTTGAGTGTGCTCTTCTCCTGTATTTGGAAGGTATTAATAAATGATAAAGTCTCTTCAAGGAGCTCTGTTCTTATTTATACAGATAAATAAGCTTATGTAAAATGAATATTCCTAAAATTATTTGAAAATAAGAAAATTGGACTTCTAATGCTTTAAATGTGCCAGACTTCAAAAAATGTTGTAGTCATTAACTCAGAAGCATTTCAGAAACCCATACTCACATAATTAAGGCACATCCTTGGTAAATGAGACAAATTTAATGATTTTAGTTTAAGTAAATGTCTTTTCCAATCAGAGTTAAGTATAATACAAGCATACATCTTATTCTACTTGGATGTTTTTCCTATACTTATGCGGCTTATGAAGCTAATAAGCTAAAATCACCTCTCATAACACTCTGTCATTTAGTACAAGACACACAAAATAACACCACCATCCATCTACAGCACCTGTTCATCATCACAAACAGCCCTACATAAGTTTTAATTCTTTTTTTTAATAAATTTATTTATTTATTGGCTGCATTGGGTCTTCATTGCTGCACGCGGGTTTTCTCTAGTTGCAGAGAGTGGGGGCTACTCTTTGTTGCAGAGTGCAGGCTTCTCATTGCAGTGGCTTCTCTTGTTGTGGAGCACGGGCTCCAGGTGTGTGGGCCTCAGTAGTTGTGGCACATGGGCTCAGTAGTTGTGGCGCACAGGCTTAGTTGCTCCACGGCATGTGGGATCTTCACAGCCCAGGGATTGAACCCGTGTCCCCTGCATTGGCAGGCGGATTCTTAACCACTGCGCCACCAGGGAAGCCTCCCTATATAACTTTTAAGATGATGATACATGTGGTAAGTTTATGTTCAACTAAACGGAATCGCTGGACAAACTTCACTTCCCCCATGATTAAGCTCTGTGGCATGTCAACTGGAAGACATTACTATGACCTGCAGCCTTGAACCCTTGGACTGACCGAGTCAATGAGCAGATAATCATTGGATACCACGTAATCTCTAAGTAAACAGAACACTGAAACACTGACTGCTAAGCATTATCTTTTTTTGGCCATGCAGTGCAGCTTGTGGGATCTTAGTTCCCCGACTGGGGATTGAACCCAGGCCCCAGCAGTGGAAGCGCCGAGTTTTAACCCCTGGGCCACCAGGGAATTACCACTAAGCATCATTTCTAAGTCTGTGCTTTTGTTTCCTGCCTTCTGGGCCGTGATGTAATGAGGCATGCTGTACATGGCGCTCTGCGGGATGAACGTGGCTGCAGGCGGGGGTCACGTGTGCCCACCAGCTCCGAGCCTGAGAAACTCCATGACCTCAGCAGGCACTTCTCAACCATCCACTCCGAGCTTTCTCAGTGAAAGAGACATTTGGCAGAGTTATAACTAGTAAGTGAATGAGGCCGTGGGAGAAGTAAGAGTGCAGGAACACAGCTTCTGGCTTCAAGACGCGGCAAGGCTCAGTGTTTTGGTGTGCAGCCCTCTTTCCAGTTGGGCCTTACTGAAGTCTTTGCTTATGTGGGTCGTAACTAGCAATAGTCAGCCTACTGGAAGCAAAAACTACTTCTGTAAAGACTTACTGATCTCTGTGAAGACCACAAATTAACAAGCATAACATCTAGCATTCCTCTGAAAACAGCTGGATCTCACGGACTCCGAGAGAGACCCGCTGTTTCAAGTTGCATCGGTGTGTCCCAGCACATGACAAAACTCGGAAAGCGTAACACCTGAGTCTGAGAAGAGGCTATGAAACGAGTTACATTCTGAGCAAAGGTCACTAAATCTTAAAGGATGTGCTTCTTGGGCTTACTCATCAATGCCTTCGTCTGTGACAAGCAAAGGTATTCTTTACTTTCTGTGTAACCCACACAAGAGCAAGATGTCAGTCTTATCAGAAGCATTTTCTGAGCAAAGGTCCCAGCCTTTCACCTTTGGCAGGAGCTGCACAGAGCAGCACTGCACTCTCAGCAAAGCACATCAGGAGGCGTGTGCTGTCCACTGGCCCCTCTGCTGGCCAGCAGGCAGACGGGGTCTCCACAGTAAAGCTGCCGTTTGTACCCTTGGTGAGTAACATGTGTTTTGGGGTGAGGTAGGCAGGACTTTATGGCAGCCCTTTGACCTTCCCCTGGTGTCACCCTCATGACTGTGTTTCCTAATACAACGAAAGGGGGATTATCCAGGCAGGTCTCATCTCATCACGCGAGCCTCTTAAAAGCATAGTTTTCTCCAGCGGATAGAAGAGGATGTAGGACAGACTCGAAGCCTCAGGATTGAAAGCACGCTGCAGGCTGTGAAGGTGGAGGGGCCAAGGGCAAGGAGCGGACAAGCCTGCACCACCAGCCCGCAAGCGAGTGGGCACCTCAGCAGCTGCTGACACCCTGGACAAACCTGAAGGCGCCTCCCCAGAGTCTCCAGACAAGGGCCCAGCCCAGCCGAGCCCAAGCGGGGGAGCAGCTGAGCCCCCTGGACTCCCGACCCGCAGGACGGGGAAACCACAGCAAGACAAGAGGCACAGCGGACTTTCCACTTACTCTCTGGCTTGTAACTGCACACACGCGGCAGGTCCTACACAATTTAGCGGATCATGACCTCTTTCTAGAATAATCTGCCTTGACACTCAGATTACCCCAGGTTGGCCTGTGACATTGCCCTTCTTTCTTTTTTTTAAAGAACTTTTATTGAGATGCAGTTAACAGACAATAAACTGCATATATTTAGAGCATATTATTTAGCATCCCAATCTCCCAATTCGCTCCCCCCCCAACCCTCCCCGCTTTCCCCACTTGGTGTCCATATGTTTGTTCTCTACATCTGTGTCTCTATTTCTGCCTTGCAAACCGGTTGATTTGTACCATTTTTCTATAGTCCACATATACATGTTAATATACAATATTTGTCTCTTTCTGACTTACTTCCCTCTGTATGACAGTCTCTAGGTCCATCCATGTCTCTACAAATGTCCCAGGTTCATTGCTTTTTACAGCTGAGTAATATTCCATTGTACATATGTACCACATCTTCTTTATCCATTCATCTGTTGATGGACATTTAGGTTGCTTCCATGTCCTGGCTATTGTAAATAGTGCTGCAATGAACACTGGGGTGCATGTGTCTTTTTGAATTATGGTTTTCTCAGGGTATGTGCCCAATAGTGGGATTGCTGGGTCATACGGTAATTCTCCTTTTAGCTTTTCAAGGAACCTCCATACCATTCTCCATAGTGGCTGTATCAATATACATTCCCACCAACAGTGCAAGAGCATTCCCTTTTCTCCACACCCTCTTCAGCCTTTACTGTTTGTAGATTTTCTGATGATGCCCATTCTAACCGGTGTGAGGTGATATCACATTGTAGTTTTGATCTGCATTTCCCTAATAATTAGTGATGTGGAGCAGCTTTTCATGTGCCTCTTGGCCATCTGTATGTCTTCTTTGGAGAAATGCCTATTTAGGTCTTCCACCCATTTTTTGATTTTTTTTTTTGATATTGAGCTGGATGAACTGTTTATCTATTTTGGAGATTAATCCTTTGTCTGCTGATTCATTTGCAAATATTTTCTCCCATTCTGAGGGTTGTCCCTCATAATTCTTTGAACACTCCCTTGATTTCTGGATGTTTCAGAAAAGACAACATTCTAGGTTCCTCCAGTACTTTCCCTGTCCCAGGCTAGAACCAGTCATTTCTCCAAAGCCACGATCTCCAGACTGGTTCGCTCGCTGCTACAAAGGTACCACGAGCCCCAGGCAGCCCCTTCCCATGGACAGAAGGACAACAGTGAGTGCATTTCACGTGCATTTTCATCTCCGTGTCTAGCTCACCCATCCACAAGCGTGTGTGTACGTACACCTGTGGGCCTGAGCAAGAGGCAGCGAGAGCCGGGGCGGGAGACAGGGCCCTGAGTTCTCGCCTGGCCCGATCCCTGAGGGGCCCTTCAGCTTCCTCTCTGTCTCTCTCCATCGTCCTTGATTGAATTATGAATTTGGCCAATGCTCCATATGCTACCCTCCTCACCCTGGCCCACCAGGTGGGTCCCCAGTGCCCCAGCTCTACCCCACACAGGCCACCGTGCCCACCCTCCTCGGCAGCACCAACCACTGGAGGAGGACGGGATGGAGGCCCTCACGGGACTGACCCTCCCAAGGAAGATGGCCACTGGCTATCCGAGGACGAGCGGCTCCCACTACCCACAGGCCCATGGGCATGGGCAGGATTGCAGCACGCCATTGGTCCCAGGAGCCTCTCACAGGAGGGGACACCAGACATGCCCAGCTGGGGGGACCTTCTCCCAAACCATGGCCCACGACCTCCAACATCAGCATCCCGAAATCTGTCCCTCACGAAAAGATGCCAAGAGGCACCAGAGCGAAACACAAGCCATGGACCTGGACTGAATTCTGGCCCCAGGAAATGCAGCTGAAAGCACAGCTATGAAGGGTTAACGAGGCAGCTGAAAACCAAACCCACAGGCTGCAGAGAGGCCCTCGAGGACCCACGCCACCTTCCCAACCCTGACCACGGCGCTGCAGCCACCAACAGGGAACACACATTGCAGTATTCAGGCGTAAATGTCCGTGATGCCTACAACTTACAGAAGCTTCAGGAAAAACATCACATATAAACACACACACACACACACACACACACACACACACACACACACACACACACACGATACAGAGAAAGCATGGACAGTGACAAAGCAGGCGGCACAGAATGTAACTGCGGAATCTGGATTCAGAGCTTACGACGGTTCTTTCCACTATTAATGCAACTGTCCCAGAAGTTAATATATCACATAGAACATTATTAAAAATAGTCTTTCAGATTATGGACTTTCTGTTGTTAGTTTACTTACTCTCTGCTTTTCCCCACCTTCTAATTATCTGGAGAACACAGATTTACCAACAGCTAAATCCACTCCTTAGAAGAATCACAGTAACTTAAAAGAAATACAAATCTTTTCAATGAGCTGACAGAACTAAATTCAAAAAAGCAAATGAAAGTACCACAAAGATATCTGCTAACAGATTTATTCATTTTCTTTAACCACATCCACGTGTTTTTAGTGACCTACTCAAATAGCAGCACCCCTTGTAAGAAGTGACTTTTAAAAGCCTAAATAAGATACAAACATCAGTTTGGTTTTTTTTCCTCTAAACAATACTTGTTACTTTTCCAAACCTATGGCTCTTTCTTCATGAACTCTGAATATGCATCGAGGTGCCAGAAAAACCAGACAGTGAATGAAATTTGTCACTTTTTCACTTACTGTTTCTAAACCAACAGTATTTAAGATGAACAATGAAATAATGATGTACAAGGACAAGTCAAAAATTATCCGCACTCTGGCTGCAGAAAATTCTTTTTTGACTCACCCTAGTACATAGATGGAATTTTACAAATTAACGCTTTGTAACTACTTTGGTAACAGCAGTGTTTAAATTCTCAGCAATATTTCAGGGATTTTCCTCCAACACGAACCTTTCTTTTTGCTCATCTGATCACAACGTCCACTTCCATTCTGGTCCAAGGAAATCTGTCCCTCTCAATTCTACGTGCTACTTTTCTTGACTAGTAAAACTTTTGCCTGGCCAGATGACTTTTATCTTTGAACATTTTCCCAAACCTATTTCTTGTATGACAATTCTTCTGGACTAACATTAGTACTAAAGCAATTATATTTGAAAAACCAATAAAAATCAGGTGAGATTAGGTCAAAATATAAAATTACTATTGGATTTCCTTATAGTTTTAATTCCTGTTTGATTTATTAAACAAAAGTTTCTTTGCAAGGCAGTATATTAGAATCTATAAGGAGTTTAAGATATTTAAGAAGAGTTCTTACCCTTGAAGATTTATAAATCTTGGTAGGATATAAGTGAGTAAAATAAAAAGTTGGTTTAACACCTCAGTTATACTGCTTGTGTCCCAATTACATTGAAACAAATTGGGGAGATTACAAAGATACCAAGCAAACATATTTTGAATATGCTGGGTTCAAGTTTCAGAAGTTGCAAAAATATAAATATGTAGTCTTATTATAGTTAACTACATCACCACTTCAAGAAACACATCAAAATTCTCCTAACCTTACCTGGTAAGGCTGAAGTTTTCAGATACCCATCAAGGCTGGGCAGAATGTCCTTGTAATAGGGCTCGATTACGTGCTTGCTGATGTAAACTGACCACTCCTCTAGGGCATTCAGGCCTACTTCCGCCAACGGGGTATAGCTCAGGCCCAGTTTAAAAGCCATCTGCATGTCAGTACAAACAAGGTGATGCAGCACAAGGAACATAAGATTCAAAAAGGGTTTCTAACTGTAAGCCTCTCCTCTGCCGGAATCAGACAGGCTGGAGCGAAGGGTCTCAGGAAGGCCTGACGGTGGGTGTCACCACACACCTGCAGCACATCTCACCCCCTACCCCCGGGGGCACTCAGGGAGGCCCAGTCAGGATCCTGTCCCAAAGCTGCACAGTGGCAGAAGCAGAACTTGAACCAGTGTGTCTGATGGGTGAGCACCTGCCATGACTGCCACGCTTTCCAGGAAACAGGACATTGCTCGAGAGATGGGCCTGCTCAGGACGATGCACCCACCTGCAATGCGGGGACGTAGGCTCTGACGTCAAGTTCAATGATGTCATGTGGCAGGGCCAGGACAAAGGTCAAACAGGAGGCCAGGAGTTCATCTTTGTACTGCTTCATTTTAACTGCCACCTTAGCAAGAATGACAACAAGTGTCACTGCTGCGCACCTGAACAGAGCCTCCAATTTCACAATCAACTGCGTGATACCCTACTCGCAAACACGAAAAAGCATCACATGGCCTTTGTTTGACACAGCCATGTTCATTTAAAAATTAAGTACTGGGACTTCCCTGGTGGAGCAGTGGTTAAGAATCTGCCTGCCAACTCAGGGGACAGGGGTTCAATCCCTGCTCCAGGAAGACCCCACATGCCGCGGAGCAACTAAGCCTGTGCGCCACAACTACTGAGCCTGTGCTCTAGAGCCCATGAGCCACAACTACTGAGCCCACGTGCCACAACTACTGAAGCCCTCGCACCGAGAGCCCGTGTTCAGCAAGAAGAAAAACCACCGCACTGGTAAGCTCGCACACAACAAAGAGTAGCCCCGGTTCTCTGCAACTAGAGAAAGCCCATGTGCAGTAATGAAGACCCAACACAGCCAAAAAATTAATTAAAAAAAAAATTAAGCACCAATCTTCCGGAAATGTTCATCTATCTGTTGAGTACTTAATTCCCATTACGTGGAAAAGCTAAACAATCTATTAACTTTGAGTTGTCATCATTCAAATTATTTTAAGAAACCTCACGGAACTTTGGAAGCACAATGATTTTAACCCCTTAATCGCCATGTGGATTAAGCAACCCATTTTTAAGTAAGGAGATCACTTATGATCACTGGGATTTTTTTCAACATACATTCATTTTTAAACAACCACAATAACACTGGACAAATCATTTGAAGATTACCTCTTTACCAAATTTTGCAAACAGAGCAAAGCAAGAATACTTTTCTGGGTCCTCAGGAGATTGTTTCTGACTCTTTGGATCTATACCCTGTCAAACAAAACAGGGAATTAGTTCAGTAAATGATAATCAGGTAATCCTGTGTCCTAATTCGGCAGTTCCCAGGCTCCCTTCCGAGGGGAACCCATTACCATGTTGCTCAGGCCTCACGCAGAGGGGAAGTGAAATCGGCCCTGAAAACATTTCACGCAGAGGGCAGTAAGAAACCGAGCATGAGGTGGGAGCTGGACGGCTGGTCAAAGGCCAGGGCCTAAGTCCACCCCCTGTCCTGGTCTTCTGAGCCACGCCTGTGGGCTGAGACCCTGCTCACATCCAGAGCCCTTAGACACTAATCTAGTCATCCTCCAACCTCACGAGCCAATGGCTCCCCGAGGCAGCCTGGGCACGGGCTGCTGAGCTGCAGCCCAGAGTTTCTGACAATGTGAGCCTGGAGAGGGCACGAGGGATGCTGGCCCCAGCACCAAGCACCCCGTCAGAACCTCTGCAGAGTGAACGTAATCAGCCAGGGTCGTGAATCAGAACAGAATATCCTACTGGATGCTTTTAAAGAGTGTCATCGAACTGCCACTCACATTATCAGTTTTTCAAAATACAGATAATAAAATTAGTAGACTTTAAAACTGCAATATGCTATAACGTCATATTTTAGAATGTATTCATACACAGTAATGCAACCTAAAAACACAAGAATATTCAATGATCTTCAAGAAACATTTACCTTGAAATATTTTATTTTCTTGGCATTTCTCATAGCAACAGAAAGCAATTTGTAGAAACCACTAATGAGTGGCAACCGTGTAGACTGCAGAATCAATTCATATGCAAAGCAGCATACCCACGGCTCAAAAAATTCTACGTGTTTCTCAGGAAGAATCTCCCTGTAAAAACAAATTTAAAGCTTAATGCAGAAATTCTCATCATATACTATTTTTATTCTGCTTTGAAATTACAAGGGGCATAATCGAAACAAAATCGTACTCTATGATCCCATCATGTATCATTTTCAGGTATATCATATTCCTTATTTTCCCTACCTGAGGATCTTTTTAATACATTTTTTAAAAAATGATAAATCTCAGCTGCTACATTTAGATATATTCTAAGTTTCATATACGTGATATTAGATTTTAAGTCCTACCCTTTCATTTTTTACATCTACATAAGTGGTTTCCGTATACTATAGCCAATAATTGATCATCTCCACTCTTAAATAGATAGGATTTTTTTAAATACCTGCAAAATTCCACCAGGTTGATGAAAGCTGAGAAGTCTGTGGGTTTAGCAGGATGCAGGTTAGCAGCCGGATCTGAAGTCGGGATCACCCAGACACCAGCAGCTTCATTTGCAACCTTAAAAAACATTGTACCATTCAATCATTCAACAAGTGACTCAGCAAGTGACCCCACAGCCAAGGCCTGAGTTTTGAGAAAGGAACGCAAAAGTGAGGAGGTACAGATGGGCCTCAGAAGCCCACAGTCGGATAAAAACGACGGGACTCACAGAACATGCTACATGGAAGGCCACGGGGATGTGATCAGGTGGAATAAAGGTGCAAACACAGAAAGACGGGGGCAGGCACTGTAACGTCTCACAGGAGCATCGATGCCTGGACAGAGGCCCAGTTTCAAAACGTAGAAAGTATCAGTAACGACATGGAGATTTCAAAATGAGAAACAGAGGATCAGTCGCCATCGTTAGGAAATACACAAATATTAACATATTCAGTTTGTGCTTCAGATTCAGAAATAGTTAGAAACGCAGCTGGAAGGAGGGCAAGGCTGCAGACTAGACTTCACTGGGAAACGCTAATCTCAGAGACGACGGCTGACCTGGCGGATGGTGCAAGGGAAGCGGAAGACACAGAGACTAGGACACGTGCTGCAAACACAGGTGGACAGCCCAGGGAGACCCTCTGGGCACGTTTGTTAACGACATTATTTTAGACATGAATAAACACAAAGCCTCAAGAGCAACAGACCACCCCTCAGTGTCCCCATCATCCAGCGTAAAAGCATCACGAGTGCAGCCAGGTTGACGAGGCCCAGAGCCCACCTCGGCCCCTGAGGACCCCCTGAACGCGTGGCCTTGGGCTCAGCTGTAGAAGCCAACATGCAAACTGGACTCCAGGAACCAACAGGCCTAACAGCAAACTGCGTGTTTTCCACGGAGCCCACCCCCTTTGACTCTAGTCTCATCACCTGAGGGTCCAACAAGACACGAGGACTCCTCAGAGTTGACAGCCTCACCCCAGGTCTGATCTTTGAGCCCAGCCAGGAAGACGGTGCAAAAACGCAGGGGCGGGTGGTCTTCCCTGTCCGCCCTGGCCGACCTTCTACTGTCTCCAGCGCAGAGCTTGCAGTCTCCTTGGCTATCAACCAGAGGAATGCCAGGTTTCCCAATGCTACTGCAAAAAAGCCGCCTCTACACTAAATAAGACTTGACTCTACTATTGCTGAGAAATGAGTAACAATCCTCACAACAACTTTTTGCAAGAAGTTGCTTTAACTTATCAAACATATAAATCACTTTTTAAACAATCTAGCATAGAATATTTTCTACACAGCAGGCAATTCAAATAGAAAAGTACCAATGACGCATACTAATGCTGATACACCCATTTCCAGCAGTCTCTACAAATGTGTGGTTTGCTGTGACCACTGCAGCATGCAGACAGTTGGTACAAAAATGATGCAAAATTATTATTGACAAAATCTTCTAACCTCTTGTTTCCCAACATTCTGCTTTTCCAGTGTAAGGTCCAATTTCTCGATAATCTTCAAAACAGATTTTACGAATTCATCATACAGCAAGCGATTCAGACTTTGAAGGGAGGAATTCACTAAGAGAAATGCTTCATCTGCTAAAACAGAACCCTTAAAATAAAGAAAATAATAAGTTTCAACATGCTGTGCAAAAAAGTATCAGTACGAGTATTAAATAAGCATTATGACGCATAAAGATGTAGAGGTACACTCAGGTATCGTGGAAACTCCTATGTAAACCACAGCACGTTTACCTCAAAGTTTTCAAGCTGGAAAATGCAGATATCTTCCTGGACTATTAGGACAACACCATTCCAGTCAGATACGACTTACGTAGTCATGTAACAAGCCAAGTGGAAGCGAATGGGAAGGTTTAATCCTTGTCAGAGTATCTGCCCCACTGTGTGTGTGAGCACAACGTACACAGTCTGTACACTACGCACACACGTCATGAATGTCTATGCGCACATGCACGCACACATATACATGTGCACATATACACACGCATGTCCTCACATGTGCGCACACACACGTGTATAAATACATAGCCATCCTTAGAGTGGGTTTAAAAGTATTATCTATTATTTCTTTAAAAGTGAAGTATTCTACCATTTCAAAAATACAGACCAATTATTCCACCTTTACTCAAACAGTCTACGAAATGTAACCCCAAAATATATTTAACATCATAAAAAAGAGCATTTTAGGTAAATTAACATTGCTATACTATTTTACCTCAATAAGAAAAACTCCCAAGATTTTTCACAGGATAGGAACCACCTATTGACAAAAACTGCTTTTCCTAGGCTACAAACACTTCGTCAAACACTATGTTAAACGGTGGCCAGAGCCTGGCTTAGTGCAGACACTGAAGAAACACCTGCAGAAACGCAGGAGGCAGCAGGTGTGATTCTAACCGTCATCAGCAGCTGTGCACCCACCTCCTTCATACCTACAATATCAACAGGATTTACCTTCATCTTTAACAAAGAGAAAGAGCACGGCTCTCCCATGGTGATAAGATAATTCTTCTTATTCAAGCTAAAATGAGGACTCAGCTATGGTAATTCATTAATTTTAAATGAGTTCTATGATTTTGTTCCTTTTACTTGATTTTCTCAAGTCTCACTTTATCCTAACTCACATCGTTTTAATTTTTCATTACCTAAAGTACTTAAAAAAAAAAACACCCTATTGAAAGTTAGTAAAATATACTTTTGAAATAATTAAGTCTTAGGTGTAAAACTACAGAGACTAATAAAGAGGAGCTCTATGGCTTTAAAACTGTCGTTTTTACCATCTGGTCACAGCTCAGGAGATTTCTAAAAAGATCCAAATAGTCTTTGTATGTGGGTACTCTCCATTTGCCGGTTCTAACTTCCCCTGACGCAGGACGGTCCTCGGGCTCAGGCACACCACCCTGGCGGGAGACAAACACCCAATGGTGAGGACGGTTGCAGGACGCGCAGCACTGCTGCACTTTCACTTGCTGCTGTCAGAATTCTCTAAGCAGAAACAGCCACCCGCTGGAGACTGTTATTTGGTTGAGGAAGATCGCATATTATGACAGCTTAAGAAAAAAGCTGGAAAAAAGCTAACGAGGACTAAAACAGTGATGCAGAAACAAAAGTTTCAAAACTATACCCAAGGTACCTTGTGTTATAAATAAGTCACTTCAACTTCTTTCACAGATCTCCCATCTCATCCTATTTCCTGTAACTTAAAGTAACTAAGACATGCCTCCCATTATATACCTAAGTATTTTGTTCTAGACTTTCAAGAGAAAAATATCGCTTTTTATAAAAATGTATGTATAGTAGCAAAGTTATGTTTAAGGATGTCTCATAGCCTAGACATTTATTCACCTGAAAAAATACTTAGGTATTCCATCCTACACTTTTCAAAATGTAGCCAATGGCTAATAACAAACAGGCCACATTCATGTGTCCACAAACTAAAGATTCCAGTGACATTGCTAACTTCCAAGATGACAAAACACTAATTTTCAAATCACAGATTCAGATTTGAATCTGAATTACCTTTTGAAGGATCACTGGTTTAGAACATATTCTGATTAAACCTTGATGCACTATAAAAACAAAATGAAAACAAAAATGAAATATACAACCACTCAATAAAAATGACAGCCATTATTGTTTTGAACATAACTTACTTACCTCTCAACTTTTCTCTAAGTTTAATATCTTTCATTTTAATTTTAATTTTTTTTGTTTTTTTCTTCTTTTTTCATTTAGTTTTAAATTTTAGACTATTAAGATTCAAAAGCGAAAGGAAGAGAAAAAAATTCAAAAAAAGGATAGAAAAAGATTTTGATTCAGCAAAATAATAAGAGTTCTCCAAGAGGCATCAAAAGATACAAAAGAATTTGGCAACCAGATGTTCTTTACATCCAACAACATACATATTAATCACTCATCATCCTCAAAGCAAGAGTGAATTCCAAACTTACCAACAGTACTAATGCAATTCCAGAGAACTGGTCCTTTTTCTGCCAAGGCCAGGAAAACTTTCACTATGGCTTTGCAACACACCAACTGCATTTTGGGGCTGTACTGGGGGAAACTGTCCATCTGCATGACTACAAGGTGCTCCAGAACTGGCATGTGGACCTCAGGAACCTGCCGGAAAGGGGAGCACGCAAAGGGTTAGGGCAGGGACCACACAATAGTGTGGTCACAGCAGATACAACTCCACTAGACACGTAACAGATGAAGGAAAACCAGGTTTATTACCTAATCTGCTCACTTATCGCTGTGACTGCCTAAAAAAATCAGAGTAACACTGTCTAAGTGATACTTAAGCTGTCTATCCCAAGCAGCAATCTTAATCTTTTAGAAAGATAAAAAGAGTAACAAATAGCTTTTCCTGCTTTGAGAACAAAAAGTCAAGTTTCATGACAAAAACTGTACTGACACAAAGCACTAGCTAAAAGTGTCACCTTGATCACAGTGGAGCCTGTGCTGAAAGCACATTAACTCCCACTGCTGCCTCAATTATCTGAGGACCGGAGGTAAACCAGTCAAAATCGTGCTCTGTTTAACCAGCTGCCTCACTCACTGTATCAAGGTGAAGCAAGACACTGGCAATAGACTGGAGGAAACTGGGCATCTGGTAGATGTGGTCCTCGGCCGTTTCCGTCTCAGTGAGGAACAGCTGTCTGCAGCGCTGAACAAGCTCCATGAACATGAAGTCAACGTCTTTTGCGTTTATAACCTTGCAAGGCTTTAGGGAAGGAAAACAGCAGTCTCTATCAACCTTACCAACCTCAAAATAATGGTATTTAAGGCATCATGTTAAGCCATGTTATTATAAACTGAATATTAACAAGCTTTTTAATGGAGAAGAAACACAGATATAAAATACAGTGTATGTTCTAAAGACACTTTCTAAACAATCTGTGAACATATTCTAAATAGTTATCAATACAAAAAACATCTATTGATCATCCCATCCCAGTGTTCCAGGCACTGGGTAGATGGTGGTTATCAATGACAACTGGGTACAGTCCCTGCCTGGAGGCCAGCTGCCCAGAGGAAGGAACAGACCCAAAACCCAGGCAGTACAGCACGCGGCACCCAGAGCCACCTTTCTAACCCACAAACCTGAACCTGACCATGTCGCCTACCACCCAAGCTGTGCTCCAAAGGCTCCTTAGACTTCAGTTTGAGTCCCGCCCCTTTGAGGCTCTGGCTCCTGTATCTTTTTCACATCCTCTCCCTTCCAACCATGCTCTGGCTACACTAGGTCACTAGGTCACCACAGTGAATAAGTCCAAGCTGGCCAGACCTCAGGGTCTGCAGCTGCTTAGTCCATGCTCTTGGTCACCTCTGAGCCTTCTCACACACTGTTTCTCCTGCCCTAAGTACATTTAAAGGCGCCTCAGAGATGGCCAAGCGCCACCAACAAACTTCACCTCATCAATAACAGGCAGCGCGGCAGTGGGAAAAACGTGGTGTTCTCTTCTCAGGCTGGGGTTCTGTCTTGGTTCTGTCAACTGTTAACTGTGTGCCCTTTCACGAGATAGCTAATTTCTCTGGGCCTCAGTTTCCTAATGTGTAAAGTGAATCATGTTCCTAAAAGCGTGTGGGAGAGTTATGAGTATTTGAGATAATACACGTACAGGATCCCAGAACACAGCTGGCACTGAAAAAGCAAGTTAACAAGCAAGTAAGAATGATATTTCCACACGTGTGAGACGCTACTCAAAATACAATACATTCCTTTAAACACTCAAGTGGAACTAAAAAGACAAGAGTAAATCAAAGCGCTGTACCCCCGCAAACAGTCCATATCCACGGATGGCGATGGACAAGTCCTTGCTGTGCGCGTCCACGTTTCTGATGATCCCATAGAACTGCTCCATGAAGTACTGCAGCTTACTCCTGTGCGCCTCTGCGTCGTTTGCTACCATAAAAGAAACCTGCAATTGAATAAAGCTGACTTTAGAAGTATTCCTAGGAAAACAAAGGAATCTATCCAAATGTGGAAAGGCTAGAACTGCTGAGTGAGGTGTCATCCATGCATCGTTACAGTTCCACAGCTGCTTTTACTCATAAAGAACCACTTCTTCAATCTCTCAGTCTCCATCAGGTTCAGAAAAGGCAGTTTCAGGACTTCCCTGATGCTGCATTGTTTGAGAATCTGCCTGCCAATGCAGGGTACATGGGTTTGAGCCCTGGTCTGGGAAGATCCCATATGCTGCAGAGCAGCTAGGCCCGTGCACCACAACTACTGATCCTGCACTCTGGAGCCCACAAGCCACAACTATTGAGCCCACATGCCACACCCACTGAAGCCCATGCACCTGGAGCCTGTGCTCTGCAACAAGAGAAGCCACCACAATGAGAAGCCTGTGCATCGCAGCGGGGAGAAGCCCCTGCTCGCCACAACTGGAGAGGGCCTGCGCGCAGCAACGAAGACCCAATGCAGCCAAAAACAATAAATAAATAAATAATAAATCTTTAAAAAAATAAAAAGAAAGAAAAGGCACTTTCTTAAGTAAAGCTTTATTATACATGATGCATTTTTCCTAAAGAAAGGGACTGAAAGACACCAGGGAGAGGCAGGAAGACGTGTACACAGGCTCCAGACGAAAGCTCCCTGATGAAGCAGAGGCGTCTTTACTCACGTGTGACTCATGGGAACACAGAGCGGCGGGCAAGCTCAGAGTCATCAACAGATCAGGACCCCCAGGGGGAACATAGACGGGGTCCAGAACTCATGGTAAGAAAGACAAGGTGTCTCATTTTCAGAACAATAAGCTACAAACTACAGGGCTTAAATTACGTGAGGCAGAGAAAGCACTCTGAGAGCAAGCTGACTCGCACCACACAGGGTGACACCTGCCGAAACGCGAGACCAGCACAGGCATCAGGACGCATTTGTGACCCGGCCCACAACCCCCCAGACAAGGATGGGTGAAGTCAGACAGTCCCCAAAGGCAGAAGGAAGACACACCCGCACTGCTGACCGCAGTCCACGCCCCTGGCCGGCGAGAGGCCCCCAGGTCTTGGCGCCCTCCAGCACCGACGCCTGTGCACTGCAGAGGAATGGACATGAGACACACAGCTTCCTAATCCCCTTCTCACAGACGTGGACTGAATGCGCTCCTCGGGAGGTAAACAGCCTCGTCTTATTCCAGAATAGGGTTTCATGTTATGAATATGTTATAATGTTTACAGATTTAAACTGTTTCTAATTTTTTACTCTTATACTTTCAACAAACACCTTTCTATGCATTTTTATCCAGTTATTTCCTGTATATAGTAGCAAAAACTCGGGAATAATTATCCAACAGAAGAAAGGTTAAAAGACTTTGGCTCATAAATGTCATGATATATATCAAGTATGCTATCATTAAAAATTAATCACATAGGGGCTTCCCTGGTGGCACAGTGGCTAAGAATCCGCCTGCCAATGCAGGGGACACAGGTTCGATCCCTGGGCCAAGAAGATCCCACATGTCACGGAGCAACTAAGCCTGTGCACCACAACTATTGAGACTGTGCTCTAGAGCCCTCAAGTCACAACTATTGAGCCCACGTGCTGCAACTACTGAAGTCCACGTGCCTAGAGCCTGTGCTCCACGACAAGAAAAGCCACTGCAAGGAGAAGCCCAAGCACCACAACAAAGAGTAGCCCCCGCTCGCTACAACTAGAGAAAGCCCGTGCGCAGCAACAAAGACCCAACACAGCCAAAAATAAATAAAATAAATAAATAATAAAATAAATTTAAAAAAAAATTAATCACGTAGCTCTCAAGGTGCTGCCAGTGGCAAACCCTAAGACTAGGAGACTGTGAACAACACTCCTTTACGTCAGGGTCTCTCTCTCCTTCCTTCCCTATGGGGAGGGGGAGGAAGGACAGACAGAGAAAGGTGTCTAGAGGCATTGCCACCAAAAGGGTGATTTTTTTTCTTCATGGTAGGATTTCAAAAGGTTTTAACAGTCTTCTCTGTATTCTTCTATATTTTTTGCACTATATGCTATTAACCTGCAGTGTTTTTCTTAAGAACTTTATAGAAAGCTATTAAATGAAAAAGGATAAACTTCTTTCCCACAGGAGTAATGTTTAAATTAAAAGATGCACATTCAAAGTGAAAACGGTAATGGAAAAGAGGAGTGAAGTGGGTAAACATTCACTACCTCACTTCAAGACTTAACATAAAGCTGGAGTCACCAAAACAGTGAGGTGCAGCTGTGAGGATGGACTAAAAGACCAGCAGAACAGATAAACCCACACACACGTGGCCAACTGCTTTGTGACCAACGAGCCAGGGAAGTCGATGGGGAAAGAAGTCTTCAACAAATGGTGCTCAAACCAAAAAAGGGGGAAAATCAACTTCAAACCTTATGTTACATTACACACAAAAACTAATTCAAAATGGATGACAGACCTAAATGTAAATGCTAAAACTATGAACTACAAAACTCCCTGCAGAAACTAGGAGAAAGTCTCTGCAACCACGGGATAGTCAAAATCTTCTTAGGGCACAGGGACCAGTTGGAAAACTGCTAAATTAAACTTTAAAGTCCTGCTCTTCAAAAGATGCAGTTAAGAAAATGAGAAGGCAAGCCACAGAGAAAAACTATTTGCAATATTTTCAGAAAAGGGTTTGTCTCCCAATTGTATAAAGAACGTTTACAGCTTGTTAATAAAAGGAAATACAACCTGACTTCAAAGCAAGCAAAAGATCTGAATGAATACTGCACAAAACAAGACATAAGAATGGCAAACCAAAAAAAGATCAACAGTCGCCACAGAAATTCACATTAAAACCACAGTAGGGTAACACTGTACACCCATCAGAAGGGCTAAAATGAAAAACACTGACAACGTCAGGTGTCGGCAAGAATGTGGGGTGACTGGAACTCACCGGTGGGGATGTAGAACAGTGCAAGCAGTTTGGGAAAGAGTTCAGCAGTTTCTTATAAAGTGTAATCTGTACCCACCATGTGCCCCAGCAATCACACTTCTAGGCATTTCCTCCAGAGAAAACACAATCCACAAAACACTGCTCATGAATCTTCTCAGCTGTTTCCTTTAAAACAGTCCCCCTACCCCCGAAGCCATGGGTTTGTTTTCTGCATCTGTGACTCTATTTCTGTTTTGTGGATAGGTTCACTTGTACTATTTTTTTAGATTCCACATGTAAGCAGTATCATATGAAAAAATAAAATAATAAAATAAATAAAACAGCCCCAAACTGGAAACGACCCGACAGTCCTAAAGGAACTGTGGGATACACCTGTAGCAGGACAGCACCTGTGTCCCAGGTGCACAAGGGCTTCTAGCACTGCTCCTCAGAACTTCCACCAGCACCACCCCAGCCAGTCTAACTCCCACCACCGGCCCGCTCTTCGGGTGTCTCCAGCCGCCACTGGGCGCTCAGAACCACAGCACCCACTTCCTGGTCCACTGAGCCACCCAGCCACCTGTAGGCTCACCGTGCACCACACCCCAGCTGCATGGATGGAAACACCCCAGAGCAGGTAGGTGTGCCTCGGTCGCGAAGCCACGGAGACACAAGCCTTTTAACATGACGGCTGACCTCGACCCCCACCCCCACCTAGCTGCTGGCTCCAAGGAGCCCTGACCTCCCAGCCCTTCCCTCCCGCCGCCGCCTCTGTCCAGCCACGGCTCTGAGGCCCTGATCAGAGCTGGCCTCTTCCAAGCTTTCTCCCAGACCTGCTGCCAACCACACAGTTGATGGGTAACCAAGCTTTTCCTGTAAGTACCACAGAAGCTAATGCATCAACTTGTATTTATTTTTCAAATGTTCACACACCAGATTGGAATTTAATTTTTCACAGAGCAATAGTTTTAAACAGTACCTGTTTCAGAAAAGATTCCAGAGCTGAATATGCAGCTTTTTTCAATTCTACATGTGTGTGGCTACACCATTTCGACATTACTTCAAATAAAGAAATGTAGTTGTCCAGAAGGCAGGTGCTAAACTGAGACGCATGGAGGATAAATAAGGACAAGCCAGCTGCAAATGTAAAACACATCGTGTTTGAAATCGGACAACAAAGAGCTGAAAGCTTCAGGCACAAGTCACACCTGTGCTCACAAAGCTCCAGCATTCCCACCCTAGTGACCCTGGGGTCCCCTCAGACCTCTGGTGCCGCCACCCTCCATCTCAATCAACAGGGCCGTGACCTGGCCGATGACCCCCAAAACAAAGATCAGAAATAGAATCAGGGTTCATTTAGATAAAGTCAGAATCAAACAATCTGGATTCCCTGAAAGTTGCTCTAAAGTAATTTTTTCGGCAATCGTGTGACCTAAGCGTGACCATCTCAACCAGAGCCAAGAGCCCCCGTCTATAACCACACGGGAGCGTCACTGCACTGACTTTCACTCATGGTTTAAGCAAACGTTTACTCAAGGCATCAACTTAATGATCTGAAATATTCCACACCACATTAAATATAGAAACTTACCCAAAGGCACTGCGTATCTCTTCAGGTCAATCTATTAAAAAAAAAAAAATTTACCATCAATGTTTGACAATCACAAAACTCAGCTGTAAAAGAATTAGAGGAATAGTAAATCCTACCTGAGGACGGATTGCCTTGAATGCAAAATCAAAAATCTCCCTTGAAGTCTGGGGATCTGGGGATAAACATAAAGCAGCCACAGTCACAAATCACAACAGTATCATTTGACAAAGCTCGCGAGAACCTTCACTAACAGCTCTGTTTCAGACAGCACAGCCTCCTCCTCCCATCACCTGTCTTCACCCGACTGACTTAAATGCTCCGTCCAGCTTGTGCTCTGACAGTGACTGGAGCTGCCTGTGCTGAGCTACACTCTGCTCTCTCAGCATCAGCCTTCTCCAGAGCAGACCCCTCCTGGCATCCGTGCCTCTCTGCGCATGCTCCCAAGCTAATTCTGTCCACATGCATGTGGGCATCTCAGACTTCCGAAGCCGTGTCCTGAGGTCTCTCTCCTGCAGGGCCCAGTCCTAGGTGTGCACGCTGCATGCACGCCAAGTGTGGGTGCTGCATGGCAGCCATGGCTGGACATGCCCAAGATGAAAGGCTGGGTTCCTGCCTGCAGCTCAGTAACCAGTGCACAGACGTCCGCTGCTCACGGCCACCAAGAGCCACAGCTCTCCACCGCGCACTAAAGCACAGCTCCACCAAAGCAGGCAGGCCGACCCTGTAAGCATCAAGGCCCAGACCCGTTCCTTACAGGAAAATCACGGCTCCTGTTGCCCCTCTCACGTGATCCACATCCTATGCGACCTCACCCCAGGCGCCCGGCAGCAGGCAGCCCAGCTCTCGTGAACCCAGCCACAGCCAGCAGCCTGGACACCTGCTCCAGCCCCCCGACCCCCCATGGGCCTTTGCCTCTCGTCACCTCCCCAGAGAGAACCATGGGCTGAGTGTTGCCTCCACCTTTCCACACTCGAGATTCCTATACACGGTACATGACACCCGGCGCATGTGCACAAACAAGCCCTGAAACTTGCACAGCCTGTGCACCCGCCCCTCGTCTGTCTCCTCATGACACAGATCTCGTGATGGCAGGAACCCGGGGAGTCCCAGCTCTGAGCCCAGCACCCAACCCATCACTCCTCAGACAGAGGCACCCAGGAAAGACACGCTCTGTGAACCAACGCGTCAGTACTCAGCATCACCGCTGGAAGCCACGCAATCAGGGCATGACCCTAAACTGCGAATTTCAGCCTCAGACTAAGGCTCAAATCCGAGTCCTGCCACGTGCTGGTCACATTAGTCTCCTGTCATTGCTGGAACCAATTATCACAAACTTGCGGCTTAAAACAACACAGATTTGTGACCACATGGTTCTGGAGGTGAGAAATCTGAAACCAAAATCACAGCTACAAGCATAAAACTTGGAGAGCACCCTGAAGACTAGCAGGACAGTCCTCCCACAGTTGACAGTAGGAAGGAGCAGCACTTAGAGGGGCCGGTGCCATGCGGCCCACTCCCCCAGCACTGCGACCAGTGTCTGGACCCCACATTGGGCTCCCCAGCTGGAGACCCGACACCCAGAAGACGAGCCCCCGGAACATCCGGGAGAGCCAGGGGCTGCACGGAGCGGAGAGCCACTCCCCCCAGCGCCCAGTGCAGAGGCCACAGACAGAAAAGCACCCAGGGTCTCCTCTCCCGTGCAGGAGGGCATGGACTAACTTAACACTGTGCGCAGAGGCGCAGGGCTCTGCCAGCACTTTCTCGGGGTCCCCAGGGGCTGACAGGCACCAGTTTCTGGCTGTGGGGGTTGTGTGAGGCTTGTCCTCCACTGACCGCCCTCTCTTGCGGGGAGCCGCCCTGAACAGGGGTCCTGGTTTCCGTAGTTGCCCCCAACAAGGGCCTTGGTCTCCAGGACATAGCCCTGGGAGCTGCCTTACTGTAAGGGCTTGCCTAGGCAAGCATAGCTCTCTGTCCCGCCACCCCTGACCTTTGAATAAGTGCTTAAACAAACAGCATGTGATCCCCTGGGCTGCACTATGTTCGCCCATAGGTTTGTGATCTTGCTAGTACATCTAGAAACAATCAACAGGAGGTCTTATGCTCGCTACGGTAGATGGTTATGGGAAAAACACATTGTTCTCTAAAGTAAGAATCATTTTTCTGTTAGCCTTGTTGTCAATGACTCCTCTGATTTAATTTGTATAAGAAGCCACTATAAAATAAAGAAGTTTGTCAGTTGCCTATGAGCTTCTGGCCCTCTCGACCCCATCTTTTATGTGTCTGTCTGTCTGTCTTTCTTAGCCGCATCGTGTTTGCCTAAGGACCTGATCGATTTTGCCGGCAGGCTCCGGCACTCTCTGACTCCCCATCTAACCCATCAGCACTGCCCACCCCACCCAATTTCACCTGCGGTCCCCACATGGCCGGTGATCCTCCAAAGCAGCCCCCGCCCAGCAGTCCTAGTGCATGCCCTCGGCTGGCACCAGAGCCCCCCCAGAGCACCCCCCCGCCTTGCCACCACCAGCACCCCCAACAGCGGCTCCTGCCCCGAGGGCTGGCCCCGCCCCAGAGGACCAGCTGCATCTGGGCCTTAGAGCCCGCAACACACAGTGGCGCACGGAGCCAGCCTGGCCCGGCCACCACAAGAGGACACGTGTGGCCCACACAGGGGATGCTCCTGGGGCACCCGGCTCCAGTGCGGTCGAGGGGGAACTGCACTACTGGGCCCCAGATGGCATCTTCTATACCAACACCAGGAAACGCAACTGGCCTACCAAATACACAGAAACACAGAGATCAGGCAGGACGAGGGCCAGAGGAGCATGTCCCTCCTGCACAGCAGGCAGGAGCGTGCACTGGTGCAGCCACTGTGGAACCTGTGTGGAGGGGCCTCAAAAAATGAAAAATAAAACTACCACATGATCCAGCAGCTCCACATCTGGGTATTTACCCAAAAAACATGAAAACACTAATTAGCAAAAATATATGCACTCCATGTTCATAACAGCATTACTTACAACAACCAAAATACAGAAGCAACCTAAGTGCCCACGGACAAATGAATGGATAAGGAAAATGTGGTGAATGTCTATATATACACATATATTTGCAGGAATACTATCCAGCAACAAGCAAGGATGCCATCTGCAACTACATGGATGGGCCCAGAGAGTACTATGCTAAGTGAAGTAAGTCATAGAAAGACAAATACCAGGTGTTCTCATTTATCTGTGGAACTGAAAAAAAAAAAAGAACAAACAAAACAGAAACAGACAGATACAGACAGCAAACTGCTTGTTGCCAGAGGGAACTGAGGTGGGAGGATGAGGGAAACAGGTGAGGGAGGGTAAGAGGCACAAACTTCCTGCTGTGAAGTAAGCAAGCCACACAGATGTGACGCACAGCACGGGGAACAGTCAATCATGTAGTAACTTTGGTGACAGATGGTTACCAGACTTGTCGTGGGATCATTTCCTAGGGCATGTCATCATCAGCTCACTATGCTATATGCCTGAAACTAACACAATATTCTACTGCAACTATACTTCAATGAAAAAAATAAAATAAGGACTTCCCTGGCAGTCCAGTGGTTAGGACTCGGCGCTTTCACTGCTGGGGCCCAAGGTCAATCCCTGGTCAGGGAACTAAGATCCCGGAAAGCCTTGAGGCATGGCCAAAAAAAAAAAAAAAAAGGAAAAAAATGAAATAAAATAACATAAAATCAAGGTGTCACCAGGATGTGCTCCTTCCTAGAAGCTTTAAGAGCTACCTCCTCCAGCTTCTAGAGGCTGCCCACACTGCTGGGCTCAGGGCCCCTCCTCCGTCCACACAGCCAGCTTCTCCCATCAGAGCACTGTGACTCTGACCGTGCTGCCTCCCTCACCCCCGTTTACGTACCCTTGTGATCACACGGGGCCTACCTGGACAACCTCACCTCAAGGTCAGCTGATGAGCAACCTTAATCCCATCTGCAACCTGACTCCCCTTTGCCTTGTAACAACACAGTCACAGGTGCTGGGATTAGAATGAGGACATCTTTGGAAGTCATAACTCTGCCCACCTCTACTTAAATGACTTTGGAGAAGTTACTTAGTTCTAGTTTTCTAATCTAAGAAACAAAGATATTATCACCTACGTTACTGAGGTACTACAGGAATTTTCCTTGCAACATGAGTAGAATAATCTTAAGCACATGGTAAATGAGCAGGGAGTGCTACTACTTTCCTTGTTCAACAAATGTCAGTTAACATGCATAATAAAGACAGAGAAACAAGCAACATTACCTGTCACCACAGTCAAGTGACAAAATAAACACACAACCTGGTAGATTAAAAACACATCATAGAAAGTGCTGTCACAGAGAGGACTACAGAAGCCTGAGGAAGCGACTTACACACGGGAAGCAGAGAGGCTTCAGAAAACAGTTCCTTCGAGCAGGAACCTGATGGAGGGTGGGGGGGCCTGGCCACGGACACAGAGCAGAGAGCAGACCAAGGGAGGGAAGGCGGGTGGAGCTGCCCTAGCAGTCCCAGTCAGAGGCAAGAAGAAGGGGTGAGCAGGAACACTAGGTTGCAACTTCCAAAATTGCTGCTTTCACAGGTCAAAATCATTGGATACTGGCAATTTCTTAACTTAAAATTTAATAAAAGCAAACATGCTGGAGGTAGAAAAATTTGGCAATTATCTGAACAAAAATGGTAAAGAAGAACAGATTTTTTTCTTTTAAAGACTCTTTTGGGGTTAAAAGCTTTGTCTTTTCAAAAGAAATGAATTTCATAGCACTTATAATGCTGTCATAGCTAGATCATCCTCTAAACCTTTAATTTTGAGATACTATAGAAAAACACTACCGACAGCTATGAAAAAAGCTGTATTAAACAGAGTTTAAAATCAACAGGCAAGGATCTGCAGCCTGAGAATTACAAAATGCTAAGGAAGAAAACCAATGAGGACCTAAATAAATGAAGGGGCAGACTGTGCTCGTGGACTGGAAGACTCAACATGGTAAAGATATCAACTCTCCCCAAACTGATCTACAGGTTTAGCACAAAGATCATCAAATTTTTCATAAACACAGACCAACTTATTCTAAGACTTACGTAGAAGAGCACAGACCTCATAATACCTAAATGACTTTTAAAAAGAAAAATAAAACGCAAGGACTTAACAGCACTCGACGTTTAAGGCTCACTATACAGTTCCATCAGCAGGACAGTGTGGTGCTGGCAGGGGAGCAGAACAGAGAACCGGGACCCACCCACACACTGATTTGCTACCAAAGCACAAAGCAGCTCAGAGATCTGGCGACGGTTTCGTGGACATGGCACCAAAATCACAGGCAACTGAAGAAAAAATAGATAAACTGGGCTTCACCAAAATGAACAACTTTTGCACATCAAATGGCAGAATCAAAAGAGTCAAAAGGCAGCCCATGGAATGGGAGAAAATACCTGCAAATCATGTATCTGACAAGGAATTGATATGCAGAACATATAAAGAACTCCTACAATTCAGTAACAAAAGTCAAATGATCTGATTTTTTAAATGGGCAAAGAATTTGAACAGACATTTCTCCCAAGAAGACACAGAAGTGGGCAACAGGCACTTGTGAAAACACTCAACACCACGAGCCGTGGGGGAGATGCAGTGAGAGGCCACCTCACAGCCATCAGGAGGGCTGTGGTCAAACAACAGAAAACAGCAAGTACTGCTGAGGATGCTGGTGGGAACATAAGCCAGTGCAGCCCCTGTGGAAGACACTAAGGACAGTCCTCAAAAAATTAAACACGGAATGACCATATGGCCCAGCAAGCCCACTTCTGGGGATACACCCCCAAAATGAAGCAGCGACTCCAGGTGTCTGCACACCCATTTTCGGGCAGCTATGTTCACAACAGTCAAAAAGCATAAGCAACCTGAGTGCTGTCTGATGGACGAACGGACTCGTGCATAGTATATTCACACAATGGAACAGTATTCAACCTTAAAAAAGAAACTCTGAGAAGCATTACAACACGGGTGAACCTTGAAGATATTATGCAAGATGGAAGTAGCCAGTCATAAAAAGTTACACGCTCTGATCCATTTACATAAACTCGAAATGACAAAGCTCAAGAGGGGAGAACAAGCAGTGGCTGGGGGAGGAGGGCGAGGTGGCTGTGGCCATAAAAGGGCAGCAGGAAGGATCCTCACGGTGACAGGCTGCTCGCAACCTTGACTGTCGTGGTGCACACACGAGTCCGCATCTGCTAAAATGGCACAGAACTAAATACAACACGCAAATGTGTGCATGTGAAGCACATGCAATGTGAGCAAGGTCTGCAAATTTTATCTGTCTGGGCTACTGTGCCACATCTACGACAGGTGTCGCCAGGAGATGCCGGGTGAAGGACACATGGAATCTCTGTATTGCCTCTCACAGCCACTTGTGAATCCACAATTGGTATAAAAGTTCAAAAACATACACAGTAATTCACCTCAGACTAGCAGTTTTTGAATAAAGAAAGAAACTCAAGTGCGGTCAAGCAATACCTTCTTCCATGGATTTAGTGAAGTTACACATAAGTGAAGCCAGTCCCTTCAGACACCCTGCCAGAACCGGAAGTTTGGGCTCCCTCACTGCTGACATCGTCTGAAAAGAAAGTTTTAACAAGATATCATTAAAAGAGAGAAATTCACCAGATATATGGAAGCAGAAAAGAAGACCATAGGGACTTTCCTGGTGGCACAGTGATTAAGAATCTGCCTGCCAGTGCAGGTGGCATGGGTTCGATCCCTGGCTGGGGAAGATCTCACATGTCGCAGAGCAACTAAGCCCATGCACCACAACTACTGAGCCTGTGCCACCATAATGAGAGGCCGTGCACTGCAACAAAGAGTAGCCCCAGCTCACCACAACTAGAGAAAGCCCGCGCACAGCAACAAAGACCCAACACAGCCAATAAAAAAAAAAAAAAAAAAAAAGACCATAAAGTTTATCATACCTGGGTCTTAAGTTCACCCAGAAAAGCCCGGAAGAGTTTATCTGAGTTAGTTACCATCTCACTGGGATGAACTTCACCTAATACTCCGAGGAGCTCATATATCTTTTCTAACACTGAAAAACAAATTTTAGACAAATTAAGGCCTAAAATTACATTCAAATAAACTAAACAAAAATTCACAAATAAGAAAATGAGAGGATGTTTAGTTCAAAATAATTTCACAATAAGCCACACAAAATATCTAGTTTTATGTACTAAATCTTTCATGATGTTTTATGCAAATTTATTATTAGAAGCGAAATTACATTTGAAGTACAATGCGAATTTTCTATTTAAAGGAAATCATCTTGTAAAGACTAAAATTTTTATAAGCAGAAGACTTCACACATTGTTTTTGTTTCCATTTTGGTTTGTTTTCAACAAAAAGAATTCATCTGCAAAACATATAAATACCTTGACAGAGAAAACCTAGGTTTTACAGCAATAATTTAACTTGTTAAAATATTTTTAAATAACATTTAAATACATCTCACCTGTATCTGGTATTTTTGTTTTCAGTGCAAGTTCTCCATAGAATTTGGTAAATAGCTCCCCAACTCTAAACTCGTCCATGAGGCTAGAACTTCTCAAAGCCTGGAGTAACTGAAAGAACATGAGTCAGCAGAGTCTACAGATGAAACAACGAAAAGGCTTCCATCCACTGCACCTGCTCGCACACAGCAAAGTTCCACAACCACATCTCTCCAAGGCTCTCACACTCTGCTTCTCAGGGCTCTTACCCAGCCAGATTATTTGGGAGGAGGGGTTGAGGTGGGTGGTGGAAAAACAGGGATTACGAAGGGGAGAGGAATGTAGACTTAATTTCACCTTCCCAAGAAAACTATCCTATGACTAGACCCATATTCTCAGAGACACTTAAGACAAGGACCAATAAGAACCAAAGAAATTCTAAAACAGAGATGTAAAAAAAGAAATGCATCTAAGCAGAGACCCAGGTGAGAGTGAGCCCAACAACCCTTTACACACAACACACAGACCCATCCCAGGATAAGGTTTTAGGAAAATGCTCAAAGACACAATGAGGTGAATTTTGGCAATTCTTAGTAGCGTTAGGTTTTCAGAGTAAGGGTGACAGAGTAATGGAAGGGCAGTCAGTTCCTCACACTCCTCAGCTACCTTCCCTTCATCCCCCTCACAACCCGAAACTCTCCCTTTGCTACCCAGAAGGGTGTGAGGGCAAAATAACAAGTTGTTATTGGGTGACGGCTGGGAAACACACACCTTTTCCACACATCAGTATGATTCCACAACATCTCTCACCCAAAACAGAATCCAAAACTCCAGTTTTCAGTTTAATTTATATGTTTAATATAAAATACATGCACTTAGAAACATTTTTTAAATTACCTTAATAAGAAGTTCTAGAGCTGGAATTTTACATTTAGCAGCTTTATCTTTTGTGTAAACACTGGTACAAGTATTCTAGGTTTTAAAAGGAGACAAATCAAAATCATCAATAAGATCTTAGTTCTTATAACTAAGACTTAACAGCTAAAAATATGCCTGGGAGGAGCAATACCAATACACGACACGCTACAATTTACTAGTTTTCCACAAGGGCCTCAGCTCATTACATTTTTAAAAAAAACAGACACTTAATTCCTAACCCGATCAAGCAAAAATAAACTCCCCAACGAGAAAAGCAGAAATAAAATTAAGTTTAACTTACATTATAAGTTAAAAGGGATGTTGGTATATAACAAGATATGTTTTTTCCTCCTTACCTTAACATCAAGAGAATAAGGTGTAATCCTCTGGCCAATTTTTTCTAAGAAGACACATAAAAACTTTAGGGCTTCTTCTCTACAATCACGAAACTATAATAAAAGAAATAAACATTACAGAAACATAGGTAAGAAAAAAAAGTCACCTCAACGCGAAGGAATGTACTAGAAGAGCAAAGTGAAAATCTTCAACTTACTTCATCAACGCTAAGTGATTTCCGAACATATACAAGCAAACCAAAATCTTTGGAAAAAACTAAGGAAGTGTGTAATGCTGGAAAAAAGAAACAAAGAAAAAAACAAATAAAAGAGCTGCCAATGTACTCCTTAAACCCACCCTAACGGTGTTACTGGTTTCTCAATTAAGCCTCTTACGTGAAAAAACACGAGCCTCAGGCGGCCGTATTTTGACAAGGAAAACGAGAAGTTCTAGATGATGTTCCGCAGCAATGAGGCAGACAGAGTAACTGCCCCAGAGATGCCAGAATCCTGATTCCTAGTGTCACACCTGTGAATATGCTAACTTTACACCGCACATGAAAATCAACTGACCTTAAACTGGGGTGCATCCCGGCCCAACAGGTGGGCCCCTCGCAAGTGGAAGAGGGAAGAGGAGGTAAGAGAGGGAAGCAGTACAGATTCCAAACATGTTTACTTGACCCTCTGCTGCTGGCTTTGAAGACTGGGGGGGGGGGGGGGGGGGTGTGCAGCGTAACCCAAGAAATGTAGGTGTCTTCTAGAAGCAAGGAACGTCAGCAAGGAAAAGGGGGCCTCAGAGCTACAGCTGCAAGGAACCAGAATCTGCTAACCTTAATGAAAAAGGAAATGAGTTCCCCCCCAGAGCCTTCAAAAAAGGAAAGTGGCCCTGCCTGCTGCCTTAGTCTTAGCTTGATGAGACCCTTGCTGGGCTTCCAACCACACACCTGTGAGACAGAGAAATCTGTGTTTTAAACACTAAGCCTGCAGCAAGTTTCAGCACCAAAAGAAAACTAGTACACCCCCCCCCCCATCATCTCTCAAGTGAAAGGACACACCTGGCTACTGAGTGACCCTGTTACTAAAGGAACAAAACTGAACTCCTAGAGCTCAGACTAGAAAGCGTTTATACAATGATGCTGGTTTGTTCATTCATTTCCCCATAAATGCAGCCCTGACTACATACAGGTACTACACAGCATCTTCTTTAAGGCTTTGCTTACATTAATTCTCCACCTCGTTCAACAGTGACCTCTTAGGAAACAAACCTCATCCACCTCCCAATTAAGAGGACACACCACAAAGAAAGTCCGCATGTTTATGTTTTTAAGAGGGAATACCACAGTTTCCACGCAATGGCATATTTTAAAATGCTGAAAAGAGGTACTCCTGCTGCAAAGGGAAAAGTTCTCATGCAAGCACAGATAAAGAGTTAACAGGAACAGCAAACACGGGGGTTTGGAAAAGGTGCTGGTGGGTCCGGGAGACACTGAGGTGGAAGAAAATACTTTCCCTCGCCGTCGCTCCCCACCGTGGGCAGCAATAATGCCGAATTCGAGGCATTTTCACCACCTTCGGCTTTGAAATGCCCTCCCTCCGCCGTTAAGAAAAGAGACAGCTGACAAGCCACTTTCACACACATCACACGCTCCGACGGGCCCGTTCACGCACCGCCCGGGCTACCGGGCTCCGGGCCGTCGGAAGCCCGGAGCCGTACCCACCCAGCAGCGCGGGGCCGGAGCCCAACACGCACTCCTGCCCCAGGCCCCGCAGCAGCTGACAACTGGCCACCGCCGCTCCGCAGCGGTCGGCCGCGGACAGGGACTCCTGCAGCTGAAGCAGCGAGCGCCGCACGCCGGACCCCGCGTCCGCCATGACGCCCAGCAGCCCCGGCGCCGACTCCCGCGCTGCCCGGGCCCGGAAGTGCCCCGGGGGACGCGGCTAGGCCTGGGTTCCCGGCGCGCGTGCACGGATGCCCGGGCCCGGAAGTGCCTCGGAGGACGCGGTGGGGGCGGGGATCCTCGGCGCGTGCGCACAGCTGCCTGGGCCCCGGACATAGCCCGGGTCAGGGGGCGGGGTCCTGGGCGGGGCGGGGCCTTAGCCGGCGGGAGGGAGCCAAGTCCTTGGCGCGTGCGCACTTTCCGCCCGAGCTCGAAGGGCCGGGGTCGCGGACGCGGGCGCCTTGCCTGAGATCCTCGCGGAGGGGACCGTCCCTGTAGGATCAGCGGTTTAGACGTGCATTAAAATACGCGCGGGCGTACGAATGCGTGGCATACAGTACACTTAGCACAATACGTCAGAACTTGGGGAGAGTTGGGAACCCAACCACTCGACATCCGGAAATAGGTGCGGAGGACAGGTGGCCCGAGGCAGAAAGAGACAGGCGAGGGCTCGAGTCAGGGGCCACAGCCAGCCCGTGACAAAGACGGGCAGAGTTGTCTGGCGTCCCTACGGACAAAGGAGCGACTCCTCCCGAGAACTCCCGGTGGAGGCCGGCACGCGAGCGTGGTGGGACGGCCTCCCCAGATTTCCCGCGACTTCGCGGCGAGCTTCCGGACAAGACCACCCGAGTGGGGAAGCCGCGAGCGAGTTGTGCGTCGGGCGCGGGCGGAGGCTGTCGTGTTCCCCCCGCCGCGGCACAGTGGTGCCTGCCGGAGGCGGGGCCGCGCGAGGGCGCCGCTGCGATTGGTGAGCCGCCGCTGGGGGCGGAGACAACGGTGCCGCCGGCGGGAAAGCTGCGCCGGGCTGAAGTGGAGCGCCCGCGCGACCCTCAGGTGGGGCCGGGCCGTGCAGGCGGGGGTCGGGGTGCCGGAGAAGGGCCCGGGGCGGGGGCCGGGGGCCGGGGAAGGGCCCGGGGCGGGGGCCGGGCCGGAGCGAGGGGAAAGGGGCGGGAGTCTTCAGGGAGCAGTCACGCGAGCCCGCCGCTCTGTCGCGCAGCTCGCCATGTCGTCCCCGGCGTCCACCCCGAGCCGCCGCGGCTCCCGGCGTGCCGCCCCCGCTCAGCCACGTGAGTGTCCGGGCCCGGCTGTGCCTCGCGGGGTACCCGGTGAGGGAGGGCCGGGTCAGCCCGATGCAGCACCACTGCCGCCCGCGCCGACGCCGCCGTGCCTCACCCCCCCCCCGCCCCCCGCCTGCAGGCCAAGACCCACTGCCGTCGGGGGAGGGGGAGCCGCAGCCGCTGCCCGCGTCGCCCGGCGCCGAGCCCCGCAGCCCGCCCCGCGCGCCGCTCGCAGGTGCGCTGCTCGGTCGCGGGGCGGGGGCCCGCCGGGGCGGGGGGGGGTCCGGGGGGCTCCGGGACAGCGGAGCGGACGTCCCGCCGGCCTCCTCCCCGCGCTCACCCCCGTGGACGCGGTCCCCAGCGGTGCCCCTGGACCTGGACGTGAGCTCGCCGCTGACCTACGGCACCCCCAGCTCGCGGGTGGAGGGCACCCCGAGGAGCGGCGTGCGCGGCACGCCCTTGCGGCAGAGGCCTGACCTGGGTTCGGCGCGGAAGGGGCTGCAGGTGGACCTGCACTCGGATGGGGTGAGTCCAGGGCCGCTCTGGGCGTGCTGGGCGCGCGCGGTGAGCGGTGTCGCCAGGATATATTCTCTGCGCCTTTTCCTGTGCAGCCGGCCGCAGAGGATATAGTGGCGAGCGAGCAGTCCTTGGGCCAAAAACTCGTGATTTGGGGAACAGATGTAAATGTGGCAACGTGCAAAGAAAACTTTCAGGTGAGATGTCATTCCTCGGGGTTCCGGAAATGTGGGGGAAGTGTGTGTAACCTACACCCAAATAACCGCGATATTTAGGGGCAGATCTTTATGTGGTTCAGAATTGTTGTTTTCCTAGTTTTTAGGAAGAAAAAACATTTATGCTTGTTTTCAAATTCTGACACCGATTCTGATTTTTTTTAGTTGATTTATAACATTGCATTTGTTTCAGGTATACAGCAAAGTGATTCAATTAAACGTTTTTTTCTGATTATATTGTATTGTAGGTTATTATAAGGTATTGAATGTAACTTTGTGCTATACAATGAATCCTTATTTTGATTTTCTGTTTTATGTATAATAGGTTGTATCTGTTAACCCCGTACATACTCCTGATTTATCCCTCCCTCCCCTCTACTCTGGTAACCATAAGTTTGTTTTCTATGCTTGTGAGTCTTCTTGTTTTGTAGATTCATTTGTGTTACTTTTTAGATTCTATGCATAAGTGATATACAGTATGTCCGCATTTGACTTATTTCATTAGATATAGTAGTGTCTGGGCCCATCCATGTTGCTGCAAATGGCAAATTTTCATTCTTTTTTATGGTGGAGTAGTATTCCATTATGTATACATATATAAACATATGTGTCACATCTTCTTAAGCCAATTGTTTATTGACAGGCACTTGGGCTGTTTCCATGTCTCAGCTAACTTGAAAAGATACATGCACCCCAATGTTCATAACTTTTTTATTTTGAGTAGTTGCTTGTTCCTAAGTGCATTAAGCTTAGGAATTAAGCATGTTCTCTCCATGTTAAGAGATTTCTTCAGCGTTTCATCGATCCTCTGGCTAAAGAAGAAGAAAGTGTTGGCATAGACATTACTGAGCCTCTGTATATGCAGCGACTTGGGGAGGTAATGAAATATGCTTACCTAAGAAATCAAATTAGGTGTTTTAAAACAATTAGCAGTATGTAACTTGTGTGTTCTGTCCTATAGATTAATGTTACTGGAGAGCCGTTTTTAAACGTAAACTGCGAACACATAAAATCATTTGACGCAAACCTATACAGACAGCTCATCTGCTACCCACAGGTAAGAATTTGGCCTTGACCTTGGGGAACTGCAGTAAACATCTAGGGCATCTGCAGGGTTTCTGGATGGTAGAATTTCCTTAGTATCAGGGAATATGCCTTCAGTGTGCCTTTTTTTTTTTTTTTTTTTGGCCATGCCCTACACAGCATGTAGAATCTTAGTTCCCTAACTAGGGATTGAACCCATCCCCCCTGCAGTGGAAACACGGAGTCCTAACCACTGGACCTCCAGGGAACTCCCCCAAAACCCCTTAAAACCATGTTCTGTCGTGTTTAAGGTGAACATTTTCCCACGCATTAACATTAGAAATTGGGGTGTGTGTTACTGTTGATGGCGTGTCATGGTTTGATTGGCAGTATTTCTTAGTGTATAAAATAATGGTGACTTGATTGACAGCTTGCTGGGTTTGATGACTTAAAACATCTTGAACAAGAACATTTACACACGCCTGTCTTCTCTGACAGGATGCATTAACCACACTGCAGTCTTCTCTGGGCTTAAGGTCAGGCTTTATCAACAAAGCATCAGCTACACCGATTCTAGCATTAGGCTTTGGAGGCAAGCAGACTTGGTTTTAAATCTTGATTTTGCTCCTTAATAGTTGTGTAACCTTGGTCCAATTCCTCAGCTTCCCAGAGGCTGTTTCCTTATCTGCAAAATGGGGAACAGGTGTTAACAAACTTGAATAATTATCATTTAACCTATTTTGGCATCATTTTATTATGGAGGAAAAGTAGGACCTGAAAGTATGAGTTTCTGTTACTAATTAAAAGCCTACAATCATTCCAGCACATCCTAAAGGCACTATCGTATGTCTCATCTCATCTAACTTTAGTGAGAACATGCAGAAGTGAGAGATTTCAGTATGCCCAAGGGTTTGTAAACAGCGTGTGTGTGATTTTATAGGGTAATGCTTTTGGATTATGCCATGTGCTTTTGTTTTTATGCTTTGCTAACAGGAATTCCTTTATTGTATTTAACCCTAAGATAAAAATACAAACACAGCTTGGCATCCTTATATTTGTTTTTAAAGGAAGTTATCCCAACTTTCGACATGGCTGTCAATGAGATCTTCTTTGACCGCTACCCTGACTCAATCTTAGAACATCAGATTCAAGTAAGACCGTTCAATGCATTGAAGACTAAGAATATGAGGAACCTGAATCCAGAAGGTAATATAGTAATATCCAGAAGGTATTAGTTTTCCAGTTCTACTGAGATATAGTTAACACATAGAAGGTAATATTTTTAATAGCAGGAAAGCACATTACGTGAAAGTCACTTCATCAAGGAACTTTAAAGGAATTGGTGACAATGGTGGTGGTGGACTATGGTGGACAGAAACCAGCAGCAGTTTCAGTTACTCCGTGTGCTTGTGGTCCCACTGTACCTTTCTAATCACTAAACTGAAATTATAGGAAAGATGTTGTGACTCTTGACAATTTCTATTTTAAGGTGAACTTACACAATTATGAAGTTTTATAGCTGTTTTACTAAGTAGGCACTTTCTCAGAATCAGTGTAGAAAACAAGTATGAAATAGGACCCTGCCCTAAGCGTTAGCAGGAAATCTAGTTCGGAAAGTTTAAGGTGGGGGGTGCGGTGGTCAGAAGAACAGAGCAGGCATGCCTCAGCCCAGGGAGAGAGGGAGCACACTGGCCCCCGATGGCAAGAGTTCTCTTTTGAAGCTTCTACTATGTTATTTATTTGGGGAGATGTATCAGGGGCCCCGGTTTATTAGTGGGACAGGTGAGCATCTGAACCCACCATGTATGGTGGGCGTGGCCATGGAGATTATCACAGGTGCACGCGCTGTCAAAGCCACGTCACAGGTCCGGTCACCTCCAGCAGCCTTGGGTCAGCCTAGCTCTGCGCGGATCAGTAGACTTAAGGGGTTTGCAGACCGGACACAGGAGGGGCACCCAGGCCGGAGCTGAGGGTACCCAGCAAGATGTTCGTGCTCTGGCCATAGCGTCTCCCTGTGACCCCAGCCGTCCAGCACCTCCACACCTCCGGTGAGGTTCTCCGCAGCTGGACAGCAGGCCCAGACCTGCCCCAGCAGGCATCCAGCTCGGGGAGGCGCACGAGAACAAGCCTCTCTTTCTCCCCACCTTGCAGACATCGACCAGCTCATCGCCATCAGTGGCATGGTGATCAGGACGTCTCAGCTGATTCCGGAGATGCAGGAGGCCTTCTTCCAGTGCCAGGTGTGCGCCCACACAGCCCGGGTGGAGATAGACCGCGGCCGCATAGCCGAGCCCTGCGTGTGCGAGCGCTGCCACACCAGCCACAGCGTGGCACTCATCCACAACCGCTCCGTCTTCTCCGACAAGCAGATGGTGTGTGTCCCCTGCCCCCCTCTGTGGGCCTTGTCCTCACTCTGCCCCTGCCGGGTCCTCAAAAGCCCAGTGTAACCTGTCCTCTCGTGAGGCCCTGAAACCAGACTTTCTGGTGGGTTGAGTGGCTCCATTCCTCCTCCAGCAGCCGGTGTGTCAGAGGCCAAGGCTGGGCGCTTGGGGGGCCTGAGACCCCAGTGCTGGGCTGTCAGCACCGCTGTACTGCCCACAGGCATCCTGCACTGTTATGGGAAAGAGTGCATTCTCCAACTGAACTTCTGAAGTCCAGTGTCGTTCCTGATGACATTGAACTTAAATGTTACAATATTTAAATGTTACAACATTTAAACAATTTTAATGTTAAGTGGAGGAAATGTATTCAAGATACAGGACATGAGGTAGTTTCTCTTACTGGGGAGTCACTAGGGGAACACTAACCAGCGTGAAACACGTCCACTTCACTGCCAACGGAAGGCTTATTGAGTTGAGTGAGCTTTCACCACACGTGGGCACCAGTTCCCAGGCTTGCATGGGTCTCCTAGCACCACTGTGCCTCTGCCCACAGATGTGCTGCCGTGCTCCTGGCTCCGTGTCTGAGGCTCCTCCCGAGCACAGGCTGCCTCAGGACCCTTGTATTTGCTGTCCTGCCACTGAGAACACATGGCCTCTCCCCAACAGCCTCTCCTCTGCCCAGCGGTCACCTGCTTTAAGGAAGGCCTTCCCTGCCCTCGGTGGTGGGAAGCACACCCTCCACCCGCCATCTGTGCTCCCTCCTGTCTTCTTCACTGTGTCTGGCACCACCAAGCCCACTTGTGCTCACTGTGTGTGTCCCTCTGCTCTGGGGCAGAGTCCCCAACACCTGGGACGGAGTCCAGCAGGTGCTTGGCAGATACTCATTGAGGGGACGTCACCAGGAGGACGGGCAAGAGTTGGTGAGGAGTGGTGACCTGGAGGGTGCTTCTCCACTCAGAGGTGCACTGGGAGCAAATCTGGAAGGAACTAGAAATGCAGACAGACACTGATGCAGAGGTGCCTGCCACCCCCTTAAGACAGGGGAAAGCAGCCCCATGTGGGGGAAGCTTTAAATAAACAACACCCTCAGAATGTATGTAGACGGAGCCTCCAGAGCCGGAAGCAGAGCAGTGCCTGCGCTGGTGGTGGTGGGACAAGCATGGCTGCCTCCCAGAACGCCGCCCCGGGGCAGTGGAGGTGCTGATGTTGGAGTGGCTGTGAGCAGGGAGGGCTCGCGGCCTATCCTGAGACGTCTGCTCCCCACCCTTTCAGATCAAGCTCCAGGAGTCCCCTGAAGACATGCCTGCGGGACAGACCCCACACACTGTTGTCCTCTTCGCTCACAATGACCTCGTGGACAAGGTCCAGCCTGGGGACAGAGTGCATGTTACAGGTGAGGGGCTCCAAAGTCGGCCCTGTGACCTGCTGGGGGCGTGTGGATGGGGCTGCTGTTTTCAGCACCTTTCACCTCCAATGTGGCCCCTGTTCAGACGGGAGGCTGTCTCTGTGTTATTGTCTGAAGTAACTTGTGAGTGACTTTAAATATTTGAGCTTTTCGGATTTTGTTTCTAGGTTTTTGGTACAGGATTTTAGTATTTTGTTTGTCAGATAACTATTAATAATTCTGTACGTTTGGTTTAAAAGAAATGAAAATTCTGCTTGAAACTGATTTCTCAAATATAGAGGCATGCAGGCGCCATGGGGAAGCGGTCGTCCTGGGTCAGCCTCGCTGGCTGTGCTCGGAGCCCCCCCAGAACCCTGCTCCCCCACGCTCCGGGCCGGGGCCAGGCAGGTAAGAGTGTGTCTGTTGTGCCCGCAGGCATCTACCGGGCTGTGCCTATTCGTGTCAACCCCAGAGTGAGCAACGTGAAGTCTGTCTACAAAACCCACATCGACGTCATTCACTATCGGAAAACCGACTCCAAGCGTCTGCACGGCCTCGACGAAGAAGCAGAGCAGAAACTTTTTTCAGAGAAGCGTGTGGAATTGCTTAAGGAGCTTTCCAGAAAGCCAGACATTTATGAGAGACTCGCTTCTGCCTTGGCTCCGAGCATTTATGAGCATGAAGATATAAAGAAGGTAACTGACCTTGAAGGGCCTCTCACTTCTGGCTGGGCTTCAAAGCTCTGGGTCAGACGGTGTGGCGCCCCCGAAAGGCAAAGCCACAGCCCATCTGATGGAACAGGGCAGGCCACTGGCCTCAGCTGTTGGTAACGAGAGTCGTTGCATCCTCGTCTCCAGGCACAGACGCCACCCAAGGTGGGTGGGGGCTGGGCCCCGAGGCTGACGCGCAGCCCCTCCTGTCCTCTGATCTCCTCACAGTCACCTTGTGTCCATCTGACTGTGTCTCAGCCACTGGCAGCAGGTGAGCACTGAGACCTGTCTGTCTGTCTACCTGTCCAGGGAATCTTGCTTCAGCTCTTCGGCGGGACGAGAAAGGATTTCAGCCACACGGGAAGGGGCAAGTTCCGAGCTGAGATCAATATCCTGCTGTGCGGGGACCCGGGGACCAGCAAGTCCCAGCTGCTGCAGTATGTATACAGCCTGGTCCCCCGGGGCCAGTACACGTCCGGGAAGGGCTCCAGCGCCGTGGGCCTCACCGCCTACGTCATGAAGGACCCCGAGACACGGCAGCTCGTGCTGCAGACCGGCGCCCTCGTGCTAAGCGACAATGGCATCTGCTGCATCGACGAGTTCGACAAGATGAATGAGAGCACGCGCTCCGTCCTGCACGAGGTCATGGAGCAGCAGACCCTCTCCATTGCCAAGGTCAGTCACCTGCTCCGTCCTGGCATGGCCGCGGTGGGGGTGTGGGACGGCAGCATCTGCAGGACTTACAGCTGGGGAAACTGGCCGGCGCTTCTGTTGGATCCCAGCTCAGCTTATTTTCTACAGGATCCCCTTTCCTTCTTTGCACTGTACAAATTCTCTAATGCGTGGTACTCATAGAACTTGAGTTTGTCCTAAATCTCACGTGAGGGGTTTGGTTTCTGAGAAAGACCCGGTCACAGCAAACATTTATCAACAACTCGGTCCTTAGCCTGAATCTGAGCCCAGGACAGTCCCCAGAGGGATGCCTGTGCTGAAGTCACCTGTGCCGGGTGACGTGGCCCATGGTCACAGTGGGTCCCTGGCAGAGGGCGTGCAGGGGGCGGTGGCCCTCAGGGAGGCTTCTGACCACGCTGTCCCTCCAACAGGCTGGGATCATCTGTCAGCTCAATGCCCGCACCTCCATCCTGGCGGCAGCTAACCCCATCGAGTCCCAGTGGAATCCAAAAAAAACCACCATCGAAAACATCCAGCTGCCCCACACGCTCTTATCAAGGTACGAAAACACGTTTCTGGGAACAGGTGTCTCGCTTTGCTCACCTGTGGCCCGTTCAGGGCGAGGCGGGAAGGGAACCGAGAAGTAACGCAGCTGGCGGCATAAACTCCCCACGGCAGTCACAGGGGCTGCACCCTTTCGGGACAGTGTCTGCTCACCTTGACGCTCACTCGTGTTTTGGAGCAGTCAAGGCCTTCCGCCTTCATCCTTTCAGAACCCGCCTTGCTGCGCTCTGCCTTAAAGCTGCTGTGGGGAATGGGCAACGCGCAGAGAACAGCTTCACATGGCCGATGAGGGTCTGAAGGTTATATCTGTGGAAGGGGGATTATGTAGTCCACACTTTTTCTCAAAGATGCATGTATTTCATAAATGGGTTTTAGACTTTGATTACCTGACTCTTTTAACAAATAATTCCTTTTCCCCAAAACAGCCACGTGTGTTTTCACTAGCACCTTCCGGTCTTCAGACCTAAGCAGCGTCTCCCTTGGGAGCCTCTTGCTCCTGACTCAGCTCTCGGTGCCGGTGTTCCTGGCAGACCTGAGGCCAGGGCAGGGGAGCCGGGGGCCCAGCCCCTCGGGCCACCTGGGCAGCACACGCCTCCCGCCCTCGTAGGCCTGGGGGTCCACTCGCAGGTCTGTGGGTGTCCCAACTGGGGAAACTTAACGATGTTTTTTCCTCTCAGGTTTGACTTGATCTTCCTCATGCTGGACCCTCAGGACGAAGCGTACGATCGGCGTCTGGCTCACCACCTGGTGTCCCTGTACTACCAGAGTGAGGAGCAGGCACAGGAGGAGGTCATGGACATGGCGGTGCTCAGGGACTACATTGCCTACGCGCACAGCGCTGTCCTGCCGCGGCTGAGCCAGGACGCCAGCCAGGCGCTCATCGAGGTACCTGCGGCCAGAAGCGCTGCTGGGCGCTGCTCAGCCTCTCAGACTTCCCTCCTGTCCTGCAGAACTGACTTTTCCAAATGTAGAAAGCAGAAAAGGATTCATTTCTACACATTGTGCAAAGCCTTTATACGTAAATGTGTCAGCACGGTGTATGTAAGACCAGGATACTTGAGTTAAAATATAGGTGATGCTACCCAGTGATCTTTGTAATTCTGGTCTCTGGGCTGCATTTGCTTGTTTCTAAAAGCTTAGTGTCTTAATGTTCACTTTTTAGTACCTTTCAAGTGGGCAGCAGTGCACGATGACAAATACTCAGTAGACATGACACTAAAAAGGTTCCAGGTGCTTTGATGGGCTTTACATCCTGACAAAGCCCTGAAGATACACAAGGGAAAGACAAGTGATACGTAGTTTTCCACCTGTATCATCATGTGGGTATGACGTCATCCATCTGTAGGTTTACACAGTTGACCTCTTGTATGCTGCACCAGTAGTTATTGGCCTGCTCGTTAAATGATCCTCACGGGGGTGTAAACAGACCAGAGTACCTCGGCTGCCCTTCCCAACACCACATCCTCTGGGTACCGGGCCACACGCACTCTCACTGTGTGGTCCCATCCTGAAGCTGCGTCAGGTGCCTCCCCTGATGAGGGTCAAGGCCTGAGGCTAGCCCCGCTCTCCTTCCCCTCAGAACTGCCCGGGTGTTTATTTAATGGGAGCCCGACTGGTCAGAGTCCAAGCACAAGACCAAGGTAATCGTGTGAGGAGCCGGGCATGTCTTCTCTCTTGCAGGCTTACGTGGACATGAGAAAGGCTGGCAGCAGCCGAGGGATGGTGTCCGCCTATCCCCGGCAGCTGGAGTCACTGATCCGCTTGGCCGAGGCCCATGCTAAAGTGCGGTTCTCCAGCAAGGTGGAGGCGATCGACGTGGAGGAGGCCAAGCGCCTGCACCGGGAAGCCCTGAAGCAGTCGGCGACTGACCCACGGACAGGCATTGTGGACATCTCCATCCTCACCACAGGTGGGGCCACAGGGGTTCTGACCTCTCTCGGGTCAGAGTCCACCCCAGGCATATGATAGGAGCTGTAAGGCAGTAGACACAGGTGCACATGGCCTAGTTCTGTCCTGTTCGGCTGGCCAGGCACTGTGTCCCCCTTTAAAGGAGTAATTCATTCCCTAACGAGGATGACTCCGCTTCTGTGTGCATTACTGGACTGTGTCTTGGTGGAAAGTAGCAGCTGTAAGTTTTTAGAAAATTGGAAACAGAATTGAGACCTTGCTCTGATTTTGAGGGTATTCTGGCATCAGCAACTGTCCCCTAACCTTATTTGGTGACATGACTAAACAACTTTTTTTTAAGAGTATACTTGATTTATGACGAAAGAAATATTGCTGGAAATTTGAAACCTTTTTGCTTCCTTATAGCAGAAATGTCTTCATTAATTTTTTTTAAATCAGGAATGAGTGCCACCTCTCGTAAACGGAAAGAAGAGTTAGCTGAAGCGTTGAAAAAGCTTATTTTATCCAAGGGCAAAACACCAGCCCTGAAATACCAGCAACTTTTTGAAGATATTCGGGGACAGTCTGACATCGTAAGTGTTTATGTGTATATTTTGTTTAATAGAGTTTTCTTTTCCCTTGATGCTGTTTTAAAGGGTTTTTTTTTTCTGACTTTTTTCCTTCATTTATTGTTTACATAATAAATTGTTTAAGTAGCTAAATACAAAGAAACGAAGTGAAATCACCACCCACCGTCAGGGAATGATGGGATGAGAATTTTGTTGGGTTTTCGGTTTTGTGTGTGGATGTGGACGTGGTTTTGAGCTGAGTCCGTTGTGGTCACGCTGCTAGTTGCTCATGGCTTCCTTTCTTTTTAATCAGTGATACACTTTCATCCACTCATGACACATGCACTCTATCTCACGCCTCACCTGTCATCACGTAACCGTTTGCTGGACACTTAGGGTGTTTGCAGTTTTTGCTATGACGAGGAAAGCTGAGTTCCTGGCAAGAACTCTGCTGGTCAGATCCAGCCTCGCCTGCTTTCCTGACACCCTCCCTTCCTGGCCCCACGCGGCAGTTGAGCTGTGGGCACAGGCCAGAGGGCTCCAGACCTCCGGTATTTAGCATCTGGCCCTTCGCAGGAAACGTCTGCCACTCCCGAGGTGGAGCGTAAGATGTGTGTGCAGCTGCCAAGCAGGAAGGGGCCTCGGGTGGTTCTTGAACTCGGAAATCATGTCTAAGTGGGAAGGGCAGCTCCACGCATGAGGCTTTCTCTTCTCTTCCCCAAAGGCAATTACCAAGGATATGTTTGAAGAAGCGCTGCGTGCCTTGGCAGATGACGACTTCCTGACAGTCACTGGGAAGACGGTGCGCCTGCTCTGAAGCCCCGTGAGCAGCGCTGGCCACTGCCCTGCCGCCAGCAGGAGAAAGAGCCTCAAGGTCATTACTTGCCTCCATAAAAGTTTCTATTTCTAACCTGGGCTCAGCTCTCCTAGTGAAGTGTGTGTGTCCATCTTTTTAATATTTTCAGTAGAGAGCACTGTGCCAGTTTATGAGCATACACAGTGGGCCTGCTTTCCCGAAGTGCTGCTTCCTTAGCACCAGGGCTGAGCTGGGTGTGTGTGTGCAGACAGCAGGGTGCGGTCTTCTCTGGAGACAGCAGTCGGGGTCATGGTTTTGTGCTGGACTTTGTCGTGGTCATTGGAGACACCTGAGTGTTCCTGTCCCTCCCTGTGGGGAGGTGAAGGGCCAGCGTTGTACCTGCTGAGCCCTCGAGGCTTGTTCTCTTGGCTACATTAGGCTGGAAGTGATGGGATTCTGCGTCTGTTGTTACTGCTTCACCCTAATATGTAAAACTTTTTCCTCAATAAATGATAGAATAAGTAATACTGGGTTATCTAGCATTATTTTTCATTCAGAGAAAGTTCTAATAAACACTGCTTTCATGGAAATTTATGATGGTGGGTACTTTCTGTAAGTCATAAAGTCACTAAAATATAATACATTCATTTTATTCAAAAGTAATTTCAATTCTAGCAGTCATCCTCATAAAATGACCATAGGCTGAAGTCTTAGGTGGAAATACTATTGTAACAAGTAACCCCTGAAACATTTAAGTAATTGTATGAATCTGGCCTTTCTCATAACTTAGAATCAACATCCATTAGTTAAGGGTCCTTAGAAAGTGATAGATCTAATTGAGAGTTTAAACACTATTAAGATACTAATGTGGGGGTGGGATTTAGAGGTCATCTGTGCTGTCCTGAGGGTCACGGTGCTGTGGGTTTGACCAAAGAGGTGGTTAGGCTGGGGTGTCACCAGGCTTTGAGGCTTCAAGGTTTGTAGGATGAGGAGCCTGTGCACCACAATGAAGAATAGCCCCCACTCACCGCAACTAAAGAAAGCCCGCGCACAGCAAAAAAAGGACCCAACACAGCCAATAAAATAAATTTATAAAAAAAAAAGAAACCTGGAGACACCACTTTACTCAGATGATCAAGGTCAACCTCAGCAGTAAAGGTCAGGTTCATGACCCCCTGTTGTGATGTGCTGAGGGCACAGCCTCACCTCTGTGCTGCTGCTGCCAAGTGGTCCCCAGATTCGCTGGCAAAATAACCACTCAGTTAACAAGAATTTAGCGACAGCGTTTTCATGTCTCTCCTCTTCCATCTGGAATGTTCCTCAGGCTTTTCTCACCCTTTTAAGGAATGCGGGCCAGTTTAAGGAATGCAGGCCAATTTAGGGAGTGCAGGCCAGTTTGGGCTTGTCTGACTTCCTTCTCCTTGGATTCTGGGGACCACTCGGCAGCAGCAGCACAGAGGTGAGGCTGTGCCCTCAGCACATCACAACAGGGGGTCATGAACCTGACCTTTACTGCTGAGGTTGACCTTGATCATCTGAGTAAAGTGGTGTCTCCAGGTTTCTTTCTTTTTTTTTTATAAATTTATTTTATTGGCTGTGTTGGGTCCTTTTTTTGCTGTGCGCGGGCTTTCTTTAGTTGCGGTGAGTGGGGGCTATTCTTCATTGTGGTGCACAGGCTCCTCATTGCCATGGCTTCTTTTGTTGCGGAGCATGGACTCTAGGTGTGTGGGCTTCAGTAGTTGCAGCACACAGGCTCAGTAGTTGTGGTGCATGGACTTAGTTGCTCTGCTGCATGTGGGATCTTCCTGGAGCAGGGATCGAACCCGTGTCCCCTGCATTGGCTGGTGGATTCTTAACCACTGCGCCACCAGGGAAGCCCCTGTCTGCCAGGTTTCTTCACTGTAAATTACGATTTTTTTTTCTTTGAAATCAGAAGCACCTGTGAGGAGACAATCTGGGGCAATGTCAATATTGTTTCTCATCAAATTCTGCGCGTAAGTTACATATATGATCCCTTTTACCCTTAAACACTGGAATTGATCTTTTTAAAACAAACTAAATCACATTACTCCAATTTGGCAATGCCACACAACTTGACACTACATATCCCAGTTCTTAAAAACCTTTCCAGGGTTGCCTATTCTGATGAAAATAAAACAGAAACTCCTTGTCATTCATAATTACAACACTGCAGGGTCTGGCCCTGTCTGCTTCTGGGGCCCCATGACTAATGGAGGACTTCCAGTCACACTGGATTTCCTTCAGTGGCCAAACTACACCCCTCCTTAAGACCTGTGGCAGGTACCACTGCCCTCTCGTCCAGAGGCCCACTTCCCCAGGCCCCTGGCCCTCCGCCCTCAGCTGCCCACCGCTGCCTGAGCCCCGTCCAGGCCTCTCACCACACCTGTCCCATGATCTGAGCTGCGGCCCTTTCCTGAGAGGGCCCCTCCCTAACTCCCTGCCCTAAAGAACACTCCCAGTAGCCATCTCAGTCGCTCTTATTCTGTTGCACTGTTTGCTTTTCAGCACTTACCTGGTGGGAAATTGTCTCATATATGTATTTGTTTAAGAGTTTGCTGTTTGCTTCCATTAACACATAAGCTCCAAGAAGGGGGACTTTTCCCAAGGCAACTACACATTTTCCAGATGAAAGAGCAATTTATAAAACCTCATGGGCCCCACGATCATTGCAGCATTATTCCCAGCAGTCAAGACATGGAAACAACCTATGTATCCACTGACAGACGAATGGATAAAAGAGATGTGAAATTATATATATAATTATGTATATGTATTACATATATATAAACACAACGGAATATTACTCATCCATAAAAAGGAAGGAAATCCTGCCATTTGTGACAACACAGGTGGACCTGTGTGGACCCCTCAGCATAATAACACAGGGTATTATGCTAAGTGAAATAAGTCAGAGAAAGGATGTCCCAGGTGGCGCAGTGGTTAAGAGTCCACCTGCCAATGCAGGGGACACGGGTTCGATCCCTGCTCCAGGAATATACCACATGCTGTGGAGCAGCTAAGCCCGTGCACCACAACTAGTGAGCCTGTGTTCTAGAGCCCTTGAGCCACAACTACTGAAGCCCACACGCCTAGAGCCTGTGCTCCGCAACAAGAGAAGCCACCACAAGGAGAAGCCCATGTACCACAACTAGAGAAAGCCCTCGCGCAGACCCAATGCAGCCAAAAATAAAAATAAATTTATATTAAAAACAAAGTCAGAGAAAGACAAATGCTGTATAATCTCACTTATATGTGGAATCTAAAATCAAAACCAAATTAAAAACCTCAGGGGTGTTTATCCTTTGGACTCTTTCCTCTCACTGTTTATTGTTGCAAATAGAAATTTATAAACTTTAAAATCTGCTTGCATTTCTTCCCAGGCTTTATCAGCCTCTGGGTTCCATGTTTTATTTAACAGACGACGCATCGTGTGGCCCATGTGCCGTGCCTTTCCCTCTCAGCCGCCCCTCGGGGCAGTGCTGGCCCCACCTCACAGGTGCATCTCTGCGGCCCCTGATCTGCGAGGGCTGGAGGAAGACACCGGTCCAGCTCCTCCCCCCGGAAAAGAGAAGCAGCTGAGGCAACCGCCACACCTTGGTAGTGTCTCCCTGACTGAGGGCTGAAATGCAGGGCCGATCTCTGCCAGTCTGGGAGGCTGTCTGCAGGGAAGGGCAGCCTTCCACAGTGTCTGCTCCAGAACCACCTGGGGGCAGTTGGACAGGTGGGCCCTGCCTTGCCCTGGTAGAACAGCATCAGCCTTCACATGGGCACATATGATTCAGTGACATTCTTGGCTGATAACATTCAAAGAGTCTGTGACTCCCCTCCCACTGCTCGTGGGCCCAGGCTTCCCGCACGGCCTCTCCCGTCTTCAGTGGGATTTCACAGGCAAAGTGTCTGATCCAAATAGCTTGAAGCACTGTGAACCCTAAACACACAATCTCACAAAAATGAAAACAGTCTTTCCTTAGTTGGAAAATTATGTTGTAATATAAAACACATAGCATCTGTGCTGACGATTTCTAAAAGCTATCTGCTGTGATTATTTCAAACAGAATTTACAGTAAAAGATCCCTGAAAACCGCTTCTACCTTATCAGATACATTCTGAACTTTTGAGCAACCATAGGGCCAACTCAAGCTCAGTGACGGGTATTTTAAGTGTATGAAACCTCCTCCCCTTGAGCCGTGGAGCTTTGGAAAGGGCTACAGCACTAGAGAATAAATAAGTATTTAATCGGCAACATCTCCTCAGGACTTCTGGCATTATTACAGCAAAACTACATTTGACTCAGGAATAAAGTTTAATGACTGTTTCTTATAAGACTACTGCAAATTAAAAAAGGATACAGTAGGGCTTCCTAGGTGGCGCAGTGGTTAAGAATCCGCCTGCCAACGCAGGGGACACGGGTTCGATCCCTGCCCCAGGAAGATCCCACATGCCGCAGAGCAACTAAGCCCATGTGCCACAACAAACGAGCCTGTGCTCTAGAGCCCACGAGCCACAACTACTGAGCCCATGTGCTGCAACTACTGAAGCCCACGCGCCTAGAGCCCACGAGCCACAACTACTGAGCCCATGTGCTGCAACTACTGAAGCCCACGCGCCTAGAGCCCGAGCTCCACAACAAGAGAAGCCACAGCAATGAGGAGCCTGCGCACCACAATGAAGAGTAGCCCTCGCTCACCGCAGCTAAAGAAAGCCCGCGCACAGCAACAGACCCAACACAGCCAATAAAATTTTAAAAAAAAATTAAAAAAAAAAAGGATAGGCAAAGAAGTAAAAAATTATGGACAGTCACGGAGAAGAAAGCTTCAGAACCAGGCATGGACCATCCCTGGTTACTCACTCAGTAAACGTCTCCACTTACTACAATCAGAGCAATTATAACAATCACTCCTTGAGACCCTAGCCAACCCTCCCAGTGGCTCTTTCCCAGAAACTAAACTTGCTGAATCATCCCAGCCTGCAGTATAACTCTGGAGTTTGCTATCAAAATGCAAAATATCTGAAAGGACTTACACATCAAAACACTGTCAATGTGAAATTTTGCTCAGAATGAATTTGTAAGAAGAGCCTTCAGAAGAAAAGATGCCAGGTTGGCAAATTTCAAGCATGTGAAACACTCTGCTCACTTATTCTCAATATCAGATTTCTGGATTGTACACAATCCTACGTAAACTCAGTTTCTCATGGGTAAAGAACAGACAGTTACATGAAATAGGCTTTGACTGTGGGGTCCAGGTGCTTTCCAAACTGTTGATTTTACACATTAATGATTCTTTTAGAAGAAGGTTAATGTCATGTTAAACTACTCTGTTACTTAATTAGTAGCTGTTATTAAATAAAATAGAACTTTATCCACCCAGGAAAGACTGATTCATGCTGTTGATAAACCTGTTTGTTTAAAATAATAATATTGGGGTGGGATGAATTGGGAGATTGGGATTGCCATATATACATTACTAATAAGAAAAAAAAATCAAATTGTACACTTTAAATATATGCAGTTTATTGTATGTCAATTATATCTCAATAAAAGTTCTTAAAAAATAAAATATTTTGCTTTTACATCTTGTGCCCTCTGCCTGTTAATAACTAGATATGAAAATTGCAGAGATGTATCAACTTTTTTATTGAGGTACAGTTGATTTACAATATTATGTTAGTTTCAGGTGTACAACATAGTGAGTCACAATTTTTAGAGGTTATGCTCCATTTATAGTAGTTATAAAACATTGGCTACGTTCCTGTGCTGCACAACATACCCTTTAGCTTATTTTATTTTATACGCAGTATTTAGTTTACGCCTCCTACTCCTCCATTACCTCCCCCTTCCCTCTCCCCACTGGTAACCGCTGGCCTGTTCTCTGTACTTGTGAGTCTGTTTCTTTTTTGTTTTATTCACTAGTTTGTCTATTTTTTAGAGTCATATAAATATCATACAGTATTTTTCTTTTTCTGTCTGACTTATTTCACTTAGCATAATACCCTCCAAGTCTATCCATGTTATTGCAGATGGCAAAATTTCATTACTTTTTGCAGCTGAGTAATATTCAATTGTATATATACACCACATCTTCCTTATTCATCTGTTGATGGACACTTGGGTTGCTTCAATATCTTGGCTATTATAAACAATGCTGTAATGAATATTGCTGTGCATGTATCTTTTTCAATTAGTGTTTCTGTTTTTTTTCAGGATATATACCTGGGAGTGGAATTGCAGGATCATACGGTAGCTCTATGTTTAGTTTTTTGAGGACCCTCCATACTGTTCTCCACAGTGGCTGCACCAATTTACATTCCCACCAACAGTGTGCTGAGGTCTCCTTTTCTCCACATCCTTGCAGAATTTGTTATTTGTTGTCTTTTTGATGATGGCCATTCTGACAGGTGCGAGGTGATTTCTCATTGTGGTTTTGATTTGTATTTCCCTGTTGATTAATGACATTGAGCATGTTCTCACATGCTTGCTGGCCATCTGTATGCCTTCTTTGGAAAAATGTCCCAGATAAACTGAAGATGACTATACATCAGAAAGGAGCAAAATAGAATTTTTTCCCACTTTGTCCAACTCCAACACCATTTAGGAGCAGAGCTGTTTGCCTCTGAACTTCAGATAATACTATGGATGCAGAAGCAGCAGCTGAGCCACGTGAGCAGCAAGGCACTCTCCTTCCCTGCCTCTGAGGACAGGGCAGCACCTCTTGCTGCAGAAACAGCTTCCTGTTTGTGGGACCTGCCACGTGCAGTCCTTCAACGACTCCTCCATTCCTCAGGCTGGCAGGGGCCCTTGCCCGGCTCTCCAGCTACTGTGGGCTGAATGTCGAGTTCCCTAAGACTCGTGTGCTGAAGCCTGATGCCCAAGGTGATGGTATCAGTGGGCAGGCATTGGGGAGGTGACTGCAGAGCCAAGCTGTGGGAGTAGTGTCCTCGTAACAGAGGCCCCAGAGAGACCATCCCGAGAGGACCCAGTCAGCCTCTGCAACCCCAGGAGAGGGCCCTCACCAGCCCTGAACCTGCTGGTGCCATGATCCTGGACTTCCCAGCCCCTGGAAATGTGAGAAGTTTCTGTTGCGTATAAGCCACCCAGTCTATGGTATTTTACTTTGTGATAGCAGCCCAAGTACACAAAGGCACCAACCTGCCTTCAGCTGCCCCCCATTTGCCTCTGGGTGTGTTATACTCCCCCTCACTCGGTGCTTCTGCATAAAATACCTTCTCTGACCGACTCCTACCTGTTCTACAGGATCAGGAACCTTCTCCAGGTTCTTCCGCTGCCCTGCACCCACATCTCTGGGACCTTCGCTCTGCAGCGCAGTGCTATCTGTATCTGATGCTGTGGGTCTCATCTTTCCTCCCGAGTACCCAGCGCAGGGCTCGATGGAAATGGAATAAATACATAAATATGATTGGAATGCACTTGTAGTCCCATGAGCTCTTACTGAAATTCACCATATGGAAGATAAAGAAAGCTTCATGCTGTTGGTAAAAGGTAACTTTAGAAGGATGTAATCAAGGCACTGAGATGGATAAAGTGACTGTGTCAAAGATTTTAACTTAGAGAATCAATGAGAAATGAAGACTGGTTCAAATGGGAAAATGGAAGAATATTGGCATCAATTTATAAACTGAAGCAAAATGGGACCATACACGGAATAATCAATGCAGTCAGTGGACACAACTTGTATTTCTAGGGACAAAAATCACAGCCACTGTTACAAGTTTTTTACCAGTTGATGAGTTCTAAAGTAGCTCACAGACAGCAAAAGGAGCAGAGAACCTGCAGAATCAGGTCACGCAAACAACACGCTTCCCTCACAGATGCCCAACGGGCTTCTCAGTCCATTTCAAAGTCCTTTACAGTTTTTCTTTTTACTGCTTTAACTCTGAAACTGTCAGAAGCATTAAAAAATTTCAAGTGTCTTATAAATGGCAACAGCAGGGAGACAGCAATTGAAACACCTATTTCAACCATCAGAAAGAAGCTACATCTAGTTCTGAAAATAGTGTGTGAAAAAAGTACTTTAGATCAAGGTGGAAAAGAAAAAGGAAACAGTGAATTCACTGTAAATTCAGCTATATTTAAAATAATTAGACATGCATACAAATTAGCACAATCAAAATATTTGGAAATAATCTAAAATATATTTTGGGGACTTCCCTGGTGGCACAGTGGTTAAGAATCCACCTGCCAATGCAGGGGGACATGGGTTGGATCCCCGTCCAGGAAGTTCCCACGTGCCGTGAAGCAATTAAGCCGGTGCACCACAACTACTGCGCCCGCGCTCTAGACCCCTTGAGCCACAACTACTGAAGCCCGAGTGCCTAGAGCCCGCGCTCCGAGACAAGAGAAGCCACTGCAATAAGAAGCCTGTGCACTGCAACAAAAAGCAGCCCCTGCTCTCTGCAACTAGAGAAAGCCCGTGCGCAGCAATGAAGACCCAACACAGTCAAAAATAAATATAAACAAATAAGTAAATATCTTAAAATAAAACAAATCTCATAAATCCTGCTGACATCTCTTCAAGCATAAAATTATGGTTTGAATGGGTAAAAAGAGGCTCTGTGCAAACCAACAATGCTTAGTGTCCTCAACTCTGCATGTGGAATTTCTCAGACAATGGCAGGAGATGTCATTTATGATCAAATCTAGAACACAGTCCAATGACCTTATGTGAAGCATGCGTGGCCTCCTGACTTGTCAACAAATAGACTACTTCTTGGGATATAAATATTCTGTATGTGTGGTGGCTGTGTCCTCTATCAACTTGGTTAAGCTGGGACTATGTTTTGTGGAAATCCTTTCCCTGGACCGTCTGGGTGGGGCTGGCCACAGGAGTAGTCTGCTGGAGACAGAGGGGCAGTGAAGGAGCAGCCATTCCGTCCGCAGGTGCACTCCCTCCTGGATGCGGAGCTGCCAGCTCACCTGCGGGTAGGAGGAAGGCTCCTCCTCCGGGAGCAGGTGTGAGCACAGCCTATGGCAGAGCGCGCCGCCTTCCCTGCAGGCCCTGGTGACAGGCGAGGTACACCGCCAAGCCCTGTCTGTCCACGCCGCTCAGCTGCCTGCTGACGTGCAGCAGCACCACTGCACTTCCACCTTAAGGTTAAGTCTCCTAATCCATGAACTTGGGCTGTCTTTCCATTTATGTGCGTCTTCTTTAGTTTCTTTCAGTAATGTTTTCAACATCGTTCAGTGTACAAGTCTTTTTTCCTCCTTGGTTGAATTTATTCCTATTTTTATGCCATTGTAAATGAAATAGTTTTCATAATTTCCATTACAAATTGTTCACTGTTAGTGTATAGAAATGCAACTGACTTTTGTGTGTTGATTTTGTATCCTGCCCCTTTGCTGAATTAAGTTCTTAGTTACAATTTTTTTTGCGTGTGTAGAATTTTTAGAATTTTCTACATATAAGATCATGTCATCCATTTGTAGACACATGGATGGACCTAGAGACTGTCATACAGAGTGAAGTCAGAAAGAGAAAAACAAATATTGTATAGTAATGCATATATGTGGAATATAGAAAAATGTTACAGATCAACTGGTCTGCAAGGCAGAAAGAGACGCAGATGTAGAGAACAAACACATGGACACCAAGTGGGGAAAGCGGGGGTGGGGGGGGTGGGGGGGTGGGGGTGGATTGGGACATTGGGATTGCCATATATACATTACTAACAAGAAAAAAAATCAAATTGTACACTGAATACATGCAGTTTATTGTCAATTATATCTCAATAAAAATTCTAAAAAAACAAAGCGCCAAAGAAAACAAAAAATAAATAAATAAAATCATGACATCAACAAACAGAGATAATTTTATTTCTTCCTTTCCAGTTTGGATACCTTTTATCCCATTTTCTTGCCTAATTGTTCTGTCTAAAACTTCCCATAATGCATTAAGTGGAAGTGGCAAAGTGGGCAGCCTTATCTCACATGCTGATCTTATGGGAAAAGCTTTCAGCCTTTCACCACTGAGAATGATGTTAGCTACAGGGTTTTCATATGTGGCCTTTCTGATCTTAAGGAAATTTCCTTCTATTCCTTTTTTTTGAGTATTTCCATCATGGAAAAGTGTTGAATTTCATCAAATGCATTTACTGCATGAATTGGGATTACAATGTGATTTTTTTCTTCATTCTATTAACGTGATGTATTACGTGAACAAACTTTGCATTCCTGGAATATATATCACTTAGTCATAGTGTATAATCCTTTTACTATGCTGCTGATTTCAGCTTATTGGTATTTTGTTGAGAATTTCTGTATCAATATTCATAAGGCATATTGGTCTGCAGTTTCCTCTTGTTGCAGTCTTTGTCTGGCTTTGGTATTATGTAATGCTGACTTCATAGAATGCATTAGAAAGTGTTCCCTCCTCTTAAATTTTAGGGAAGAGTTTGAGAGTTTTGGCATTAATCCTTCTTTAAATGTTTGGTAAAATTCACCAGGGAAGGCATCTGATCTGGGGCTTTTCTTGGTTGGGAAATTTTTATTACTGATTCAGTCTTCTTACTATTAAGTTATAGGTCTATTCAGATTTTCTATTTCTTCATAATTCAATTTCAGGAGAGTGTGTGTTTCCAGGAATCTGTCATTTTCATCTAGGTTATCTCATTTGTTAGTGTGCAACTGCTGATAGCAATCTCTCATAATCCTTTTTTATTTCTGTATAATCATTAGTTATATCCCCACTTTTATTTCTGATTTTTGTCATTTGAGTCTTCTTTTTTCTTAGTCAATCCAGCTAAAGTTTTGTCAGTTCTGTTTATCTTCTCAAAGAACCATCTTTTGGTTTAACTGATTTTATTGTTTTCCTATTCTCTATTTTATTTTTCTCCACTCCAATCTTTATTTACTCCTGTTTCTTTCCTTCTATTAGTTTTGGGCTTAGTTTGCACTTCTTTTGCTAGTTCCTTAAGCTGTATAATTCGGTTATTAATTTGAGATCTTTCTTCTTTTTTAATATATGTTTACAGCTTTACATTTCCCTCTTTACACTGCTTTCACTGCATCCCATAAGTTTTGGTATACTGTATTCTTGGAAAATTAGAAAATATCCCCTGCGATTTCTCTTTTGACACAGTGGTTGTTTTAACAGTGTATTGTTTTAATTTCTACAATTTGTGAATTATCCAGTTTTCCTTCTGTTAATGATTTGTTTCATTTCATTGTGATAGAAAAGATACTCTGTATGATTCCAACCTTTTAAAATTTATTTAAGACTTGTTTTGTGATGGCGGTCTATCCTGGAGCCCGTTCTGTGTGCACTTGAGAAAACCATGGGTGATACCGTTATTGAGTGAGGTGTCCAGCTTGTCCATGCTTTTTTCAGTCCTCTGTTTCTTTGCCAATCTTCTGGCTGGCGGTTGCATCCACTATCATTAGTGGCATTAGTGGGGCACTGAAGACTCCAACTTCTATGCAGAACTCTATTTCTGATTATAAGATGCAAAGGAAGAGCTAGTGATGTAAGCCTGATGTCTACTCAAAGAGTGAGGAAGAAGGTGGTCTTCTCCCCTTCTCACTTTTCCTTTGATGATAAAAATGCAGCCCACTTAGTTCTTGGGGTTGAGCTTTCTTTCCTGCCCATCTGTATCCTTCGCAAGTGTCCTAGTCTAATAAATCCACTTCTTTCCTCCCACTTTGTCACTCACTGAATTCTGTGCCAAGACATAAAAAACCTGAGCTTCATTAAGTTCTGAGACCAGTGTAGTTTCAGTTGGAACCAGAAGGCTGATGATTAATATTCCCAAAACATCACTATGTTACCTCACCACCAATCAGAAGAATGTCCATGAGCTGATCCCACACCCTGCAACCCTCACCCCTAATGTTGCCTTAAAAATCCTTCCCTGAAAGAGCATGAGCTGTCTGTTCTCCTTGCTTGGCACCTGTAAGTAAACACCGTACCTTCCTTCACCACAACCAGGTAGGTCGGCTTTGCTGCCCATGAGATGAACAAACCTGAGTTCGGTTTGGTAACATGAGTATTAATTTAGGCTGATTATTTTAAGGCCCCCAGGACTCAGGAAGAAACTCTGACCTTTCCCCTAACTGCCTAAAGATGTAGATAGAGAAACTTTTTCTAGGAAGAGTCCTGGAAGCAGCTGAAAAATGTCCAAAATGAAGAGAATGGCTTGATAATGTGATAACTATTTTAAAGCCTTTATGATTATAATTATGAAGATGAAGCAGAAACTTTTTTTTACTGAAAGTAGTAAATAATATATAGAATATAAGAGCAATGATAAAAAATGTTTGTGAAAAGTGTATTAGAAACTAAATGTGTTGAATAGAGCCCTGAATAAATTATTATAGTGGAATTATTAACAAAATGTTTTGTTATCTCTTTTCTTTAGAAAAGGAATTTAGACATCTAGGAAATGTATGACTTTGTCAGATCCTCCCTCTCAAGGAGTTCTGCGTAACCCCGAGTCATCTCTCTACTTTTAGCACATGCAGTTCACATTATTTCAGTGGTTGTCCATTCTTCCCAGCTATGGACTTAAAACTTCAAACATCACCAATATTACCAAGAATCCCCTAAATAGTGAGGAAAAAAACAACAAGGTAGTAACAACAAATTCCATGTGTATTACCTTGATTTTCATTAATCTCCTGTGTATTTAGATTTAAGAATACTCCAGCTGCTGAATGTGAGGAGGAAGACTGGACCCACTGAATTTGGGCTTAACAGCATGACAACCAATCAATGTTCTAACAGATGGGAGAATTGAGAGTGCCCAACATGTTAATCTTTGCACAGGGCTGAAAATGCTTACTTGCGGGTTTCTGGGCTTGAACAGTCACCTCTCAGTAGGTGGTGAAGAATGAGTCCACTTTCACCCTACAGCTTTCCTGCCTGGACACTTTGGAAAGGATGCACTACACCTGGCAGTCTGGAATGGGCAGCAAAAATGTGCAGACCTTCCCCTGAGAGACTGCTCTTAGCAGAGCATAGCCAGCTGTGATCCCTGCCCAAATCCCAGGTGATGGGATCTGATCAGCCTGACTGAGAACAGGTGAACACCTAGTGCTGGCAAGACACTGCAAGAGGCAGGAAGGGATGATGTTCAGCTGAGATATACTGGGAGGAAAAGAGGTCCAAGTAGAAGCAATGGCCAGTGACAAGGCCCTGGAATACTTGTGAATCTGCACTGCTGGAGAGACAGTGAGGAGGCACGTGCGTTGGATATGAAAGAACAAAGAGGAGAGGAGTAGGAGGTGAGGATGGGCGATAAGGGAGCAGGCACGTGAATGGACCGTGTAGAACCTTCCAGGCCATTGCAAGAACCTTAACTGGGTACAACGAAAGCCACTGGAGTTTTTTGTTGTCACTGTTTTTTGGTTTTGTTTTTTAATTATTTATTTATTTATTGGCTGTGTTGGGTCTTCGTTGCTGCACGTTGGCTTTTTCTCTAGTTGCAGTGAGCAGGGGCTACTCTTCATTGTGGTGCATGGGCGTACTGCAGTGGCTTCTCTTGTTGCGGAGCACAGGGTCCAGGCACACAGGCTTCGGTAATTGTGGCACATGGGCTTAGTTGCTCTGTGGCATGTGGGATCTTCCTGGAGCAGGGATTGAACCCGTGTCCCCTGCACTGGCAGGCAGATTCTTAATCACTGCACCATGAGAGAAGTCCCTGGAGAAGTTTTTTAAAATAGTTTTTATTTTTTCTAGAGCAGCTTAGGTTCATAGCAAAATTAAGATATTTCCCACATACCTCCCTGTGCTGCACACCCATAGTCTCCCCCATATCAACACCCCTGCCCAGATGGTAAACTTGTTACAATTAACACATCATAATCACCCAAAGTCCACAGTTTATATTACAGTTCACTCTCCCTGTTGTACATTCCATGGGCTTGGACAAATGTATAATGACATGTATCCACCATTACAGTGTCATGCAGAGCTTCACTGCCCTGAAAGTCCTCTGTGTTCAGTTACTCATCCCTCTCTCGCCTGTAACTCCTAGCAACCACTGATCTTTTCACTGTCTCCACGGTTTTGACTCTTCCAGAATGTCATACAGTATGTAGCCTTTCTCAGATTAGCTTCTTTCACTTAATATGCAGTAATATGCATTTAAGTTTCTTCCATGTCTTTTCATTCTCTAAATCCTCTCCCCCATCTTGTCCCTCCTCCTTCCTCCTCACCACTGGTAACCACTAGTTTGTTCTCTACATGTGAGAGTGTTTCTATTTTATTACGTTCACTCCTTTGTTTCATTTTTTTAGATTCCACATACAAGTGAGGACATCAGTGTATTTGCCTTTCTTCATCTTACTTCATGTAGCTTAATACCCCCTGGGTCCATCCATGTAGCTGACAGTGGTAAAACTGCATTCTTTTTAATGGGCGAGTAGCATTCCATCGTACGTATATTCCACATCTTCTTTATCCATCCATCTGTGGATAGACACTTAGGTTGCTTCCATGTCTTGGCTATGGTGACAGTGCATTAGTTTCCTACTGCTGCATAACAAATTATCCCAACATTTAGTGGCTTAAAACAACAAACATCTGTTATCTCATTTTCGAGGAGTCAGGAATCAGGCAACATTTAGCTGGGGTCCTCTGCCTCAAAGTCTCTAGCAGAGTGGCCACTGAGGTGCTCGCCCAGGCCGAAGTGTTGCCTGAAGACTTGACTGGGTAGGATCTGCTTTCAAGCTCAACCCCACGTTTGCTGGCAGGCTTCAGCTCCTCAGGGCTACCGCACTGAGCACCTCACTTCCTCAAGGTTCCCCGCCACGTGGGATTCTCTGTAAGGCAGCTGTCAGGATGCGAGCACGCTTCTCTCAGAGGGGGCAAGAGAGCAAGGTGTGCAACCTAGGTTTGGGGCCACAGGGCTTGTGGGATCTTACTTTCCCCATCAGGGACCCAACCTGGCCCTTGGCAGTGGAAGCCCGCGATCCGAACCGCTGGACCGCCAGGGAATTCCCTGCAATCTAGTCTTTTTACACAAAATCTCAGAAGCGATACCCCCACACTTCTGTCTTATCTCCTTCTTCAAAATGAATTTTTCCTGGAGTACAGTTTGCTTTGCAATGTTGCTTCTCGCTGTACAGCAAAGCGAATCAGCCACATGTGCACACACGCCCACTCTCTTTTAGCTCTCCTGAAAACACGGAACCTTCACCAACTTGTGTGTCATCGTTGCGCGGGGCCGTGCCCCTCTCTGCACGCTCCCACTCCAGCACTCGTGCTGCCCAAGCGACCGCCGCCTTGTCTTCGCGGGAAGCTGGTCAGTAAGCCCAGCCCACGCACAAGGCGAGAGGGTTGTGGAGAACAGGGCCTGAAGGCCAGGCGGGGCCATCAGGAGCCGCCGCAGCCGCGGCTGAGGGGTGGTAAGCGAGCGCACGGGGGCGAAGGCAAGCAGGCGCCCGCTCAGGCGGAGCTCGGGCCGCGCGCCGGCGTCGTCCCTGCTGCCGGGGCACCTCCACCGCCCGGACGCAGCGACGCTCCCCACTACCTCAGGAACGGAAAGAGCTTTCCTGACTCAGACCTGGGCTTCGACCACGTCTCTCGAGCCCGCCCATCTCAAAAGGAAATACGAATAAGGCGGCTTAACCCTCACGGCTCTTAAACTTTTCGTCACTCCTTGAATCATCTTCCACAGGACCGTCAACGCCCCTGCCTGCTCAGGGCCTCACGTCACGCGTTGTCTGCCTAACCCCTCACCAACACCACCCTCCCCCGCAACCGAGGGCGGCCCGCTGGGGGCGCTCGCGCACCTGCGCCGACGCACGCCTATGACGTCACACCGGCGCGGGCTCTCGGAACACGTGCTCCTCATGGAGCACTCTCGCCTCGCGCTCTTGCTCTCCGTCTCGGTGACAGACTCAAGTTGGTTCCACGCGCTTAACCTTCAACCTTTCACTCTGAGCTGGCTGCGGCATCTCAGGAAGTCGGAAGCTGTGACGCACCGGAAGCCGCGGGGCGGGAGCCTGGGGCCGGAAGCCGCGGGGCGGGAGCCTGAGGCCGGAAGCCGCAGGGCGGGCGGCGGCGCTCCCGGAAGTGGCGCGGACGTCGCCTACGTGCGGGTGGAGCGTTGGGCTGCAGGAGAAGATGGCGGTCTCCACAGGTCGGTAGCCTGCCGGGCCGTCTGCTTGTCCACTCCGACCCGCGCCGCGCCTCTGCCTGCAGCTGGCGGCCGGCCTGCCGGTGTGGGAGAAGCCGAAGTGCGGCCCCTCGGCCGCCGGACTTCCCGCGGAGCGCAGCCGCAGTAGGGAGAGTCCTGGCGGCCGTCGGGGCGGCGGTCGTGCCCGCGCGTCGGCTGCGCGCCTTGGGGGCTGGGCTGGCCCGGGCCGGCCCGGGGGTCCGGTGGGCGGGGTCCCGCGGGCGGCGCGGGAGCGAGGAGGGGCGTCCGGGCAGGACGCGTTCACCTGGGCGCGTGAGAGTCGCGTCCCCTCGTCGCCTTGACGTGGGTGGAGGAGGACGGGGCCATTCTTACTTGACTGAATGCGTGTTGTCTGTCTTTCACTTAAGACTGAATAAGCGCGAGGCGCGAGGTGAACGCTAACGAAAGAAAAAAGCGACTTCTTAGATGAGCTGTTAAACTTCTCTCGTACTGAATACAATTTTGGTTTCCTATGAGCGCAGACTTTGAAATTGGGTATTAACACTGAGGTTTTAGAAATTTGACCATTAAAAAATTTTAAATTAAAAGTGTAAAGCTTTATTGCTTAAAGCGTTGATGCGTAGGGTCTTTCATTTTTCTAATCATTATTGAAACCAGACTGTAGAACAGTGTGGTCTTGTATTTCATGTCTTCGTCGCATAATAAGATGAACTTTCAAGTCTGTGCTTACTAAACTGGAAGGCTTCCGTGTATGTTGTGATTGGTACTTTCAAGGTAGTACCATTCTGCATTCATTTTAATGAAAAATTACGTCTTTTGTATCTCTTTATTACGCACAGCTGTCAGACAGGATAAGCTGTTTAATGACGTTAGCGTTGGGGAACTATTTCAGTGCACTTGGGGTCTGCGCTAACTAGTAAAGCATGAATGATTTTAAAAGTGACATTTTAGTGTTAAAACTTTGCTGTCCTTGTTATTTGAAATCGAGTGTGCTTGTGAATGGGGCCATATCTTTTTAAGAGTTGTGCTTCCTACCTGAAGGTTTTTGAAAAGTTAGTAATAAACTGGTGTATTTTAATATAATTGATAGTTTTCATTTCGTGCATTTCATTTTTTTCATTTAAACACAATTTTTCTCCCCCCAACATTGTACATATGCAAGAGTGTGGAAATATTTTTAAAAAACCGATGATTAGATTATATTAGTGGCAGATACCTTTTGTTAACCACATTTAGTCATTTTTGAAGTTCAATATGAATTATAAAGAAGTTTCTCAGATGTTATTAGCATATTTATTGTACATTGGAAGCCTGTATTTTCTAGTTTATATTTTAGCATTCTAATTATTATTTACATTCGTTTTACATTTATTACATTTGAAACCTTAGCGTAATTAGAATGTTTTTTAGACAGTTAATTGATGTTTTCTTAAACCACTGAAATTTGTTTTGAAACTGTTGCTAAAAGTTGCCTTGGTCAATTTCATATTCCATTTATTCCTGGTCTGTGCCTTACAGCCTTGACAGTATCATCCAGTTAAGGGAGAGAGGAGTGTAGGAGCAGTTTGGGACTATATTTTAAAACTACTTTTAAATTATACTTTCTCTTCGTTATACTTTTGTATTGTTTACCTCTTGGTAACAAGGGTGGAAACAGTACTTGTATGTTTGTGAAATAAACGTGGTGAAGCTTGAAATTTTAAATTAAATGAGCTAGATGGATGTACTGTACATGTTTTTTAAGCCAAAATATTCTTGATAAAAATTATTGTTCGATAGGCCAAAGGAAAAAAAAAAACACCTGACAGATATTTTTTTATCTTAAAGCATTATATTTTAACATGTGTTATCTAAGTCATATGCTTTTACTCTTTGTTACTGAAAGAAAAACTAGGGGGAAGAATTCTAACTAGACTGAGACTCTAAGCTGAAAGATACTTTACCATACCACTTGGTCCTCTTGTTTTGCAGTTGAGTAAACTGAGGCCTACAGAAATACAAGGTTTTACATAGTTGGTTAGCTATAAAGTCCAGATCAGAATCCGGGTTTTTTACTCTGTCTAGTGCTTTTTCCATCATGAGGAACCATGAATTTGGAATAATCCTGAAATCAGGAATCTTACTTCCTTTTAGGTTTGAGAGTGGCTTTCATACTTCTCTTTCTAGCAGAGTCCTTGTTTCAGACTGTCAGATGTGTCTCATGGTAGAGATCCCACTGGCTAGGTAGGGCTGTGGTAGAGACCCCACTGTGGTAGGTTCCCCTTTCCTAAAAGACAGTCACCTCTGGGGGTCAAGATGACTTCATAGGACATGGCTCAAGAAACATGACTCTGCATAATAGAAGTTTGTTAGTATATTTAGTACCTGTGACTCAAAAATTTAATCATATCTCAGCACTAATAAAAGAATTAGTGTTAGATTAAAAGGTATGGTAGGTCTAGGTAAGCTATATAGGTGGAAAATAAAACCACAGTGAAGCCTGATTACCTTTTCCAGAAGTGGGAAGCGTGTATGCTGGAACAGAAACTGGGTTAGCAGTGTGTTAATTCTAATTCCCCTGCTGCTCTGGTAGATTGCTGTGCCACGCTAGGCTTGCCATGCTAGGCGTGCCATGAGTCTCTCAAGCCTTGCTTTTCCCATCCCTTCCCATGAAAAGGTTGGACTACGTGATTTTGTGTGTTTTCCCCCCTCTTCAGGATGAAGATTTGTGGACATGGGCAGAACTTGGGAGTAGTAATAATACAGATTAGCATGTGTAAATCTTAGAACCTGGGAAAAAAACAATAAAGAGCTGAACTGTAGTAGTCTAGGGTATTTCCCTCTTGAGACTTTACTAACTGGCCTGGTAGATTTTTCTATGTAAGTTAGGAACCTGGGTGCTCTTGACACATGTTTGCTCTTGATGATATTGTCAGGTAATACAACCTTACTATCAGCAGTCCTCCCTTTGCATGGTAGTTTTGGTGGCAAACTGAAACTGTTCAAAGCAGTCTTACTAAGTGAGAAAACTTATGATTATTCCATGACCTTTGAAAATGTTTGCTAGAACATTAAAAAATTCCTGTGGTTACAAGTATATAGGAAAAATGGGAAAAAACAGTAAAACTAACATTTGTTTAGTACACTGTAATTTAAACATGAGAGATTAAGAATTAGAGTGTTTTTGTTTCTTTATAAAATGCTTGTCAAGAGCAGTTTGAACAACGTTTGCCTTTTCTTGTCATCGTCTGACTTCTGTGGAGCAAGCCTCTTTTCCATGCTTTGGTGAATTGTCATACTCCTGAGTTTGGATCTATTTCCAGTCTTTTGTCATTTGTGTTTTCAATGTTAGGAAATACCTCTTCGAGTTTTTTGTTTTTGTTTTTGTTTTTATCAGCTGTGTTGGGTCTTCGTTGCTGCACATGGACTTTCTCTAGTTGCAGCTAGCAGGGGCTACTCTTCGTTGTGGTGCCCAGGCTCCTTATTGCCATGGCTTCTCTTGTTGCAGAGCACAGCTCTAGGCACGTGGGCTTCAATAGTTGCGGCACATGGGCTCAATAGTTGTGGCTCACGGGCTCTAAAGCACAGGTTCAGTAGTTGTGGTGCACAGGCTTAGTTGCTCTGTGGCATGTGAAATCTTCCTGGAGCAGCGATCAAACCCGTGTCCCCTGCATTGGCAGGTGGATTTTTAACCAGTGTGCCACCTAGGAAGTCCTTTACTGTGTTTCTCATTTATTTTTTGATTGGAATATAATAGTCATGATTTTTTTTTTTTGGTCTGCATTTTTAAAAAATTTTCTCTGAGGATAAATGAGCAAAGAGCCAGAACCTGCCTGAAAGGAAAGGTATACCCGCAGATTCAGACCAAAAGTTTATTTTCTTGTTGGGTTATCAGTTGTATTTCATATCTGTATGAAACATATATGATCAATTTACTACTTCTTCAGTGGAACTGGTCATTAATAGTATAAGGTTTTAATAGTTTAAAAATCAATGTAAAATTTTCATACCTTACATTTATTACTTTTTCCCCCTTTGTTTTTTTGGGTTTTTTTTTGGGGGGGGTTGTTTTTTTTTAAACTTCTTAGGGTAGGGTCATGTCTTAGGTTCTGAAACAGTCCTCCAAATGGAATTCAAGAATCCTAAACTTGGGAGGAGCTTTATGAATTACATGGTTCTGCAAGGATTCTGAATCTGAGGATAGAGGTAGGGGGCAGAGACCTGGGGACAGGATTTCTCTTTTCTTCTCAGTCCAGCAGACTCCCTCCTGAAGTAGGCTTGTACGTGCAGGGCAGTGAGCTGGGTTGGGGTGGGCAGAAGGTCGTGCATCACTCACATAGTTTAGTCCCACCTTTTACATCGAAGTAAGCAGAGTGTATCGCTGAGAGTCATCTGTCTGGTTTTGTGGTAGAGCAAAACTACTACTTTATGAAACTTTCGTATCGCCTTTGTCATCTAAGCGCTGCACACACGCTGTGATTTCTGTGTCTTCCTCCCTGATACACTGCTGGCTCCATGAGGGCTGGAACTGGGGTGGTCAGTGCGAGGTCCCGTTGGCCTAACACAGTTCCTCAATCATACTTCACGTTTGCTTTTGGTTACTGGAAATAAATAAAATCACAGAATTACAACAGTGAAATGAACCACATTTTTCTTAGTGGTGGCATTCAGTGGTTTTTCATTAGAGCTGATGCTGTCCTCCCCTCTTCCCTCCTGTCCTCCCTGGGTCCTCATTGCCGCAGGTGAAGTCTGAATCTGCAGGTACACCTTTCCTTCCAGGCAGGTTCTGGCTTTGCTCATTTATCCTCAGTTGCTTTCCCCAAACATTGCCTACCGTTTTCTCTCGCTTTTTCTTGATACTGTCTCTCCTTTTCTTCTTATAGACGAAAGATCTTAAGCACCAGAAAAAAATCATGAGCACACATGCATCCACCCCCTGCTGTCTCAAATGCTAATGAATCATTCTTGCTTCAGATTGTTTCTGTTTTTTGCAGAAACAAAACATTACCAGTACCCTTCCAAGTACTAGGTCCCTTCCTCTTTGCCCAGAGGTGGTTGCTATCCTGATTATGGAGTATTTTCCACAAACACGTTTATACTTTTGCTAGATGTGTATGTACTCAGGAACAGTGTAGTAAAGGTCTGTTGATAAATAGCTTTTTTTTTTTTTTTTGGTTTATTTTTTCTTTTTGATTATGGTAAAGAATACATAACATACAATTTACTGTCTTAACTGCCTCTGTACATTTCAGCAATATTATATATTTACTTTGTTGTGCAGCCAGTCTCCAGAACCTTTTCACTTGTAAAACTGAAACTGTACACTTACTAAACAAGATGATTTTAAAATTTTAGTATTGGTTGATACTTGTAGCTCTAATTCTTTCATTTTAATTGCAGCAGTGTTTTGTCATGGATTATACCATGTTATGCTTAGGTTGTTTATAAATTTTCGAACTAAAATCATGGTAAGTGTCTAGCCCTGTGCTCCAGTCTCAGCAGTGAATGAGCCTTCATCTCTACATCTCCATCAAACCAAGTATTGCGAGACAATATTTGTCAGCGTGGTGGATGGTCATGGTTTAATTCATGTTTTCCCTGATTACTGTTGAGGTTGAGAATCTTTTTCATGTTTATTGTTCATTCCTGTTCTTCTTCCGTGAACCTCCTTAGTCATAATTTTCTTTTCCTTGTTGAATCATAGGATGAATTTTCTATGTATTTTTTAACATGTAGTTATTTAGGCTGCGCCAGGTCTTCGTTGCAGCATGCAGACTCTTAGTTGCAGCATGCATGCAAGATCTAGTTCCCTGACCAGGGATCAAACCTGGGCCCCCCTGCATTGTAGACCACCGGGGAAGTCACACTTTCTGTGCCTCTTTGGTTGAGTTGGTTTTTAAATTTTAGTCAAGTTTATCAGTCTTTTGATCTGTGCTTTTTAAATTTTTTTAAATTTTTATTTTTTATTAGAATTTATATTTTATTTTATTTTAATTTTTTGGCTGCATTGGGTCTTCACCGCTGCGTGCAGGCTTTCTCTAGTTGCGGAGAGCAGAGTCTACTCTTCACTGCCGTGCATGGGCTCCTCATTGCCGTGGCTTCTCTTGTTGCAGAACACAGGCTCTAGGTCTGTGGGCTTCAGTAGTTGTGGCACATGGGCTCAGTAGTTGTGGCTCATGGGCTCTAGAGCGCAGGCTCAGTAGTTGCTCCACAGCATGTGGGATCTTCCTGGGCCAGGGCTCGAACCTGTGTCCCCTGCATTGGCAGGCGGATTCTTAACCACTGCGCCACCAGGGAAACCCTGTGCTTTTTTTTTTTTTTTTTTTAAAGAAATCCTTTCTTATATCCCAAGGTCAGAGGATATCACGTATTTTCTTAAGTCTATATTTTGCTCTTTACATTTAGGCATTTAATATGCCCAGGATTGATTTTTATGTATATTGTGAGATATGGATTTAATTTTTTTTTCCTTAAACAGTCCATTCTTTTCCTGTTTTTTTCTTTTGAAATAATTTCAGATTTATGGAAAAGTTATATGAACAGTATGAAGAATTCCTATCCTGTGTTAATACTGAAGATTTTTGCATATGTTTGTGTGTGTACTCGTTCTTCCCCTCTTCCCCTCTCTCCACACAGACACTTTTTTTTGAACCATTTGAGAAGAAGTTAACAGACATGTATGTGCCTCTTCACTCCCAAATACTTCATTGTGCATTTACTGAAAACCAGGACGTTCTCTTACTTTACAGTGTAGTTATCAAACTCAAGAAATTAACTTTGATACAGAACTTTGATCTGTGGGCCCTGTTCAAATTCTGCCAATTTTCTACTAATGTTCTTTAAAGCAAAATAATAACATATACATTTTTTTTCTGGTACAGGATTGGTCCTCCTTTAGTATGGATTCCTGCTGACTCTGAATGCTGCCTTTATTACGTATCATGTTTTCATATGTGCATGTATCTTTTTCATTAGCCTGTCCATTCCTGCACTAACTTCACATTATCTGAATGACTTTCTTTGGCTGATGAGGAAATTTTAATATCTAGGAAAAGTGTCCCCTCTATTGTCTTTTTCTTTAAAAATTTTCTCCTAACTCTTGCCCCTTAGGTTTTCCATAAGAATATTAGGATTCTGTTCAGTTACAAGAACAATGTTATTGGGATTTCAGTTTAAATTGAAAGAATCTGTAGATTAGTTTGAGGAGAACTTATATTTGCAATGAGTTTCTCATTTAGGCAGATTGCCCTTTTTATTCAGTTTTTGACATTCTTTACTTATGTTTTTTAATTTTCTCCATTGACATCTTGAATGTTTTCACCCACTCTTCACTTGAATGCTTCCTTTTGTGTTGTACCTGGAGAGTTTCTTCTTCATGGAGACCTTCCTTGTCCGTTCTTTGGGGTTGGTTGTCCTTTCTAGGTGCCCCCAGAGGATGTTTTAATTTGTGTTTTGTTGTCTCTTTGTTGTCTCCTCTCAAAGACTGTAAACTTCTTGAGGGCAAACAGAGGTTTTAGTCCTCCTGGTATCAAGTGCCTAGCATAGTAACTACCTCCAGTAGTGGTCAGAGGTTTATTGAGTGAAGGGATGATAGAAGTAATGGATATGACCAGATACAGGGCTCCCAGTGCTTTGGTGCCTAATGTGTGTTTCTCTGCATGTGGTGTTTTCCTAATTTTGTTTCATCCCATTAAGGAAGAAAAGAATGCTAAAACCAAACAAATATTTGAGTCTTAGATTTCTGAAAAATTAGAAAATATTATTAACAGCTTTTATAAATGCTTCTGTTAATACATAATTTTAAGCAATGCAAAATCAGAACATAAGTCCCTGTTTCTTAGACTTATGTTTTAAAACTTTATGGTGTTTTTGTTTATATAGTGAATTTCAACAGTGTGTATATTTTGAAAAATATGTGTTTTAAGTTGAATGCATTCTGTAGTCTCCCTGATTTTTTTTTTTTCTGAAGTATGCAGTCTATAGTAATGGACAGAGTTGTACTCATGTTGAGAAATGTGAATTTCACTTTTGACTCAGCTACTAGCTTGCCACGCTCTTGAGTGAGTTACTTCATGTCTTTGATGTTTGTGAAATGTGGATATATCTGCCCATCATACCTCAAAAGATTTTCCCTTATTCAGGTAGTTGGCTGCGTGGGAAAGTACTTTGAAAAATATAAAATGATGGTTATATTATTTCCCTGGATAGGAGTATTTTGCTTCGAGCACACCCAAGTATGTGATATATGGAAAGGTTCTTTTTAAGAGCATTCAGAACATTTTTGTCAAAGTTGCCCCCACAGTTGGTCATGATGTGTTCCTCATCCCTATCAGGTTTGCGGGGGTGGGGGCATTCTAGCAGGGGTGAGGAAAGTGAGTGCCTTCAGGACTGCATCCTTGTGGCAGCAGTGAGAAAAATGGCTGAGAGCTTGGGCTTTGAAACTTGTTTCATCCCTGCCTCCCCCACTTACTCTCCGAGTTGTTAGGTTGAACCTTATGAAATCACTTTCTGTTGGTTAAAAAGATGTCTGAATATCAGCAGTTTCATTCACATGGCCTAGCCTAGTAGTTTAAGCCTTAATTTTCTTACTTAGTGAAATGGTGATGTTAAAACAACATAAGGTAAAATTTAATACTTCTGCCTGTAAAGCTTTTAGCAAATCTGTCACATAGGCGGTGCTCAATAGATATGTCGATGTTAACTAAGTCAGCTGGTTGGGAACTTGAGGAACTCAGAACTCCCAGTGTGGGACGGGGAAGCAGACACTCAGATTACAGGTGGGGGTTTTCAGGAGTTCCATGTTAGCAGTGTGCTCCCTCAGGTTTATTGAAGGGTGCCCAAGTGCCTGCCTAAGAGAACTCTGCAGAGGGCAGGCACGCAGTCCGGCCGTCCTGTAAGCTGGGTGCCCCAGGCCCTCTCTTCCTTGACCCCACAGCCATGCAGCGTGTAGTGCGGGGAAGGGGGCCCTGTTGCCGACCCAGGTGTCCATGAGGACCAGCTAAGTAGGGCTGGAAAGCAGATAAGACGGAAAAAATTCATTCCATTCCTGTAGAGGTTTTCCTTTAGTTTTAGGTGATGATTCACCTGGTCAAATAGTGTGAAAGGGTGTCCAGTGAAGTCTCCCCACCCTGTGCCCCAGCAAGACAAATGTTATTCACTGGGACATTTAAAAATGGTACTTGATTGTGTTTCATACAGAAACATGTTTGTAAGTAAGGAAAAGAGCAAGTTACAAAGTTATGAGTCATGATCTCATTTGGGGAAAAACATAGAAACCATATATTATTATATATGGAAAATAACCTGAAAAGAAATGCACTAAAATGATTATAGTTATTTCTGAATATTTTGGGGTTTTGTACATCCCAGACTGTAGAACTGGAGTTCACCTGGCACTCTTCAAAACTACACCACCTCATCTGGTTTGTTTGTTTTGGTTTGGTTTTTATTGTTATTTCAGAGCTTTCTTAATTTAGATGGTTGGTTGCAAACTGATATTACATTTGCTTTGCTGTCATTTCTTATGTTTGTGTGGATAGCTTGACAGATGTATTACTATTTAAGGTCTTACTTGGTTTTTTTTCCCCATAACTCAACAAGGTAAAAATATGTGAGTTATAATTGGGAAATTCTTGTTCCTAATAAACACAGCATTTCAGGACTCATCCTAGTTTTTATTTGGTAGTCTTTGTGCTTTTTTTTTTTTTTGGTATTGTGGGAATTAAAGGCATGTAATTAGGAATCTGATAACCTTGAGATTTAAAACTGGAAGCATGTTTTCTAGGTTGTTTGCATTCAGAGTTTTGCTTTTGAATAATATTACTTTTGGTCTTATCTCTTATGAATGGAGGTTCATTGTAATATAGTAAGGAGGAGATTAGATTAGTGGATGCCTGGAGACTTCGGGTTTTGACTTGGTTTGGCAACTAACTGGTAGTTAAGTGACTTTACGATTATCACTAAACTTTTCCTGGTGATAATTCTCTTTCCTCCAAAGCGTTAGCTTTTGGACTGGATGATCTCTGAGGTTCTTCTGGACTTAAAAAATTGACAGCATTTTAAAATAGTTTCAGGGACTTCCCTGGTGGCACAGTGGTTAAGACTCCATGCTCCCAGTGCAGGGGGCGTGGGTTGGTTCTCTCTCTGGTCAGAGAACTAGATCCCACATGGTTGTTGAAACTGAGAGTTTGCATGCCACAACTAAGGAGCCCACCTGCCGCAACTAAGACCTGGCACAACCAAATAAAATAATTTTTTTTTAAGAGTTTCAGTTAGGAAGGGCTGGATATATGGACTGCTTTTTTTTTCTTTTAATGAAGATCCCAGATTAAGGGATTAAAATGTAATAATAGCAACACGCACAGATGTACACACCCAGGAAAAGGCAAGCAGAACTGAGAGAATAAGGCTCAGAGGTGCTGAGAGGCCCAGAGGGCGGCTTATGTACACGTTGCAGCACTCACAAACCAACACCCCCTCTCATGGTGTTTTCTCTTTACAGACATTAGTGGTTGGGTGAAATAAAACCAGCGTACTCCAGCTCTGAATTCGAAAATATAGCTCAATGGTGTGTGTTTGTTTTGAGTCTTATACTTTAAAAATAAAATAGTCTTAGTTGCTGTAACCTTTTAAATGTTAACATTGCCAATAGTTGAGCCATTAGTCTTAGAATTATTTCCCCAAAATGCTGCATAGAGAAATGGTGAAAAGTTTAGCAGTCACTAGGTTTATCACTTTCTTGGCACTTATGTAAAAAGAGACATTAATTTTACATTGTTTAATGTGTAGTTTTGGATGCTCATGAAGGTCACCTGACTGAATTGTTCATAAAAAGGAGGCAACAAAATTCAACACAAATTTAGAATTTTTCTTGGGGAATGATTTCAAAATGGTGAGGGTAACCAAGCTCCTTTAAGATTCCTTTAAAAAGCAACTCTGTAGCAATAGATGTTGGAGATTCTGACTGTACAGCTGCAGGAGAATAGCAGTTGTCCCAGTGTCAGGTGCATAGAAACTTATAGTTGGGGGGCGGGGGAGGGCGCCGCGTTTCCAGGGGCCAGCCTTCAGGACTGTACAGAGAGCTTGAATTGTCACAAAACTTAGATGGAAGTGAATGGAAGTCTTCTGTAATTTTAATTAATGTGACTAAAATGGTCATAATCAACATTTGTTTAAGATGGATTACCTTGTTTAATTTTCACAGTGGTTCTGTGAAGTAAACCACTGTGGTGTCACTTTCATAGCTGAGAAAACTGTGCTGGCGCCCCCTGTCTGGGAAGCAGCAGCCCTGGGGGCTGGCCTTGGGCAGTCCCCAGTTCCTGGTCTGCACCCAGGATGCTGCCTGGGTAGCTCTCTATATAACTTAATCGTTAAGAAAGTGTCTTTGGTTTACAAGCTAGTTTTAATACTCGATCTGCCACTTAAAACTGTGTGACCTTGGGTAGGTCAATTAACTCCTTCAAACTTCAATTTCCACAACTGTAAAATGAGTGCTTTTAGGATCAAATGGGATGATTTATTTAAAATAGCACACAGTGTACACTAAACAAATGGTTATTAATAGTTATTGTAGTTGTAATGACTACTCTTGTTTTTGTGATTTATAACAGCTCCATGTTCATGTGGCCCAAGATTTTCAACCATTTTTTGTGAAGGACAGTACATACAATGGCTAATGTTTTTAAATTACAGTACTTAACTGACTTTTTATTATTTGTCCATAAGGATTACTATGAATTAGTAACTGAAAGAGGTGTTTTAGTTTCAGCAAGAGAGATAAGTTGTTCAAAACGACAGTTGCTTTAAAAGAGATGTCTTTTTTCCTACCTCGTAATTGTGTCTGTGCTTCCATTTGAGTGGGAGGGAGGGAGGGAGAGAGGCAGTACTCCAGAGCCAGAAGGAGAGGGTTCTGGTTTTTTTCAAGACTCGTGCAGTGGGACTGGAGGGTGTTTCATGCTAGATGCTGTTGAGAACACAGAAGACCACAGGGTCCATCCTCTGGAGAGCCAGGCCAGAGCTCCTAGGGTAGGTTGTAATAAAGTGTACAAATCTGGTTGGTTCCAGGGGTTGAAGGTCAGAATGGTGGCAAAGACCAGGTCAATGAGAACAAGGGCGTGAGGACTGTGAAGGGCTGGGAGTTCTGGGCAGAGAAGAGGATTTCTCTGCTAAGATTTTAGAAATAGAGTGATGAGGTCCAAAGGGTCAGAAGTGGAGGTGTGAGAAGGGCTATTGGATTGTGAAACCATTGCTGGGTTGGGCCAGGAGGTGAAGAGCGTGTCTTAGGAAACATCCACCAGGAGATTGGCTCTCCAGTCTTGGACCTGCTGCTGGCGGGGCAGGACCATGGTTACTAGGCAGCCAGCAGCCTGGTTCAGGACCGAGGGTGGGGTCAGTAGTCAAAATAGTACCTCTTAGTGCCTTGTTATAGGTGGAACACAGCTCTATCCTTTAAAGATCATTGAGAGGATGTGCTAACGAAATGGAGCTTTTATGAACTTTCTGGTCATGCCCGTTTATTTGATGCTGTGTTCTTGGCTGAGGAGCAGAAATCTCAGTTATGGAAAAATAATCATTTATAATGATTCCTTTATGATTGATTTATGTCAGTAAAACTGATTAAGAATTTATATCCGTGTTCTGTACTGCTGTTAATGTTTGAAACAGTGCTTTTAGCCTTTTCATTTTGAAGGGTTTTTAGATTCAACATTTTCTGGGGCAGAATTCTTTTTAAAGGGAATTTTTTCTTTTTGGGAAATAATTTTAAAAGGTTAATTTGGAAAAAGCTGACTTTGAATATGTATAGCCCTTACAATTATGAGCTTTTTACATTTACCTTGATATTCTTTTGTATAGGCGTTAAAGTTCCTCGTAATTTTCGCTTGTTGGAAGAGCTTGAAGAAGGACAGAAAGGAGTGGGCGACGGTACGGTTAGCTGGGGCCTTGAAGATGATGAAGATATGACGCTCACGAGGTGGACGGGCATGATTATCGGGCCTCCAAGGGTCAGTGCTATGAATTACATTCTTCCTGTTAATATTTAGTGTCACTTTAGAGTAGGCATTTTATTTTATAATGTTGCTGTTAAAATAATTATAATAACTTTAACTGAAACAATTCCTCACTTTTTACTTATTTTGTATGCATTTATTGATGCTTGATTTTCTGGAGGATTGGGGGAAAAGATTGATATGATCATTGCTGTCAAAGTGTTTGCAGTTCAGTAGAGGAGAAGAAATGAACTCGAATGACAGATACTGACTATGGCACAGAAAGTTCCCTGCGGGACTTTAGAATATGTTTCTTCTAGCTGGAATAATTGAGGAAGGCTGAACAGTGGAGGAAGTTGCCTTTGGAATGAGCCTTAAAGGACTGGCTGGTAGGATTTCAGAAGGTGGTGATGGGGATGGAGAACATTCCAGATAGAGAGGAGAAAAGGTGAGGAAACGGAGGGGTATTTGGGAAGAGCAGTGTGTTTTGATGTAACATGTTACTAACCTGCTGTGTGTGTCACCAGGGTTTCTAAATTGGTTTGTGTTGAGTGCATATTGCTGTTGGCCAGTGACAGTTGACTTGCCATGGAATTGTTCTGGCCTTGGTGTCGTCACCTATAAAATATGTAGAAAAGGCTGATTCTTGCATATCTTCTAGTGTTGTTGGCAACAGACCTATTGTTTTATTCTTAGGTCTTTCTCAAGTTTATGATTTTTTATTTTTACTCAGAATCTTTTTCAGATTGGGAATTTTTTTTCTATGTTGCATTCCTTACTCAAAGGCCCTATTTACTGCACTCCCTGCAGTGAGTCTTTGAAATATGTATTGTGTGTTTTTCGACTTGCTGGAAAGAATACAAATTTGAAGGTTTTTCTTATTAGTCTTTGGTTTTGTACACTGTTTCCTACCTGTGATGGGAGCATTTCAACTGTTTTACTGTTGGGTAGAGTTTAGATTTCCTCTTGATTTTTTTTTTTTTTTTAAATCTAACATTTGCATAGCTTTATTTGTGCTTTTTTTTTTTTTTTTTTGGGGGGGTACACCAGGTTCAATCAACTGTTTTTATACACATATCCCCATATTCCCTCGCTTCCTTGACGCCCCCCCCTCGAGTCCCCCCCACCCTCCCTGCCCCAGTCCTCTAAGGCATCTTCCATCCTTGAGTTGGACTCCCTTTGTTATACAACAACTTCCCACTGACTGTTTTACAGTTGGTAGTATATATATGTCTGTGCTACTCTCTCGCTTCGTCTCAGTTTCCCCTTCACCCCCCGCCCCCTCCCATACCTCGAGTTCTCCAGTCCATTCTCTGTATCTGCTTCCTTGTTCTTGTCACTGAGTTCATCAGTACCGTTTTTAGATTCCGTATATGTGAGTTAGCATACAATATTTGTCCTTCTCTTTCTGATTTACTTCACTATGTATGACAGATTGTAGTTCTATCCACCTCATTACATATAGTTCCATCTCATCCCTTTTTATAGCTGAGTAATATTCCATTGTATATATATGCCACATCTTCTGTATCCATTCATTTGTTGATGGGCATTTCAGTTGCTTCCATGTCCTGGCTATTGTAAAGAGTGCTGCAATGTCTATTTAGGTCTTCTGCCCATTTGTGGATTGGGTTATTTGCTTTTTTGGTATGAAGCTGCATGAGCTGCTTGTATATTTTGGAGGTTAATCCTTTGTCCGTTGTTTCATAGGCAATTATTTTTTCCCATTCTGAGGGTTGCCTTTTAGTCTTGTTTATGGTTTCTTTTGCTGTGCAAAAGCTTTTAAGTTTCATGAGGTCCCATTCGTTTATTCTTGATTTTATTTCCATGATTCTAGGAGGTGGGTCAAAAAGGATGTTGCTTTGATGTATGTCCTAGAGTGTTCTGCCTATGTTTTCCTCTAGGAGTTTTATCGTGTCTGGACTTACATGTAGGTTTTTAATCCATTTGGAGTTTATTTTTGTGTGTGGTGTTAGGAAGTGTCGTAATTTCATTCTTTGACATGTTGCTGTCCAATTTTCCCAGCACCACTTATTGAAGAGGCTGTCTTTTTTCCATTGTATACTCGTGCCTCCTTTGTCAAAGATAAGGTGCCCATATGTGTTTGGGCTTACTTCTGAGTTCTCTATTCTATTCCATTGATCTTCCTTTCTATTTTTGTGCCAGTACCATACTGTCTTGATCACTATGGCCTTGTAGTATAGTTTGAAGTCAGGAAGCCTGATTCCACCAACTCCATTTTTCCTTCTCAAGATTGCTTTGGCTATTCAGGGTCTTTTGCGTTTCCATACAGATCGTAAGATTTCTTGCTCTAGTTCTGTGAAAAATGCCATTGGTAATTTGATGGGGATTGCATTGAATCTGTAAATTGCTTTGGGTAGTACAGTCATTTTCACGATGTCGATTCTTCCAATCCAGGAACATGGTATGTCCCTCCATCTGTGTGTGTCGTCTTTGATTTCTTTCATCAATGTCTTAAAGTTTTCTGCATACAGATCTTTTGCCTCCTTAGGCAGGTTTATTCCTAGGTATTTTATTCTTTTTGTTGCAATGGTGAATGGGAGAGTTTCCTTAATTTCTCTTTCTGCTCTTCCGTTGTTAGTGTATAGGAATGCAAGAGATTTCTGTGCATTCATTTTGTATCCTGCTACTTTACTAAACTCATCAATTAGTGCTATCAGTTTTCTGGTAGAGTCTTTAGGGTTTTCTATATATAATATCATGTCATCTGCAAAGAGTGACAATTTTCCTTCTTCTTTTCCAATTTGGATTCCTTTAATTTCTTTTTCTTCTCTGATTGCTGTGGCTAACACTTCCAAAACTATGTTGAATAACAGTGGTGAGAGTGGACACCCTTGTCTTGTTCCTGTTCTTAGAGGGAATTCTTCCAGTTTTTCTCCATTGAGAACAATGTTGGCTTTTGGTTTGTCATATATGGCTTTTATTATGTTGAGGTAATTTCCTTCTATGCCCATTTTCTGGAGAGCTTTTATCATAAATGGATGTTGAACTTTGTCAAAAGCTTTTTCTGCATCTATTGAAATGATCATATGGTTTTTATCCTTCAATTTGTTGATATGATGTATCACGTTGATTGATTTGCGTATATTGAAGAATCCTTGCATCCCAGGGATAAACCCCACTTGATCGTGGTGTATGATTTTTTTAAAGTGCTGTTGGATTCTGTTAGCTAGTATTTTGTTGAGGATTTTTGCATCTATATTCATCAGTGATATTGGTCTGTAGTTTTCTTTTTTTGTGACATCTTTGCCTGGTTTTGGTATCAGGGTGATGGTAGCCTCGTAGAATGAGTTTGGGAGTGCTCCGCCTTCTGCAATATTTTGGAAGAGTTTGAGAAGGATAGGTGTTAACTCTTCTCGAAATGTTTGATAGAATTCGCCTGTGAATCCATCTGGTCCTGGGCTTTTGTGTGTTGGGAGATTTTTAATCACTGCCTCAATTTCTGTACTTGTGATTGGGCTGTTCATGGTTTCTATTTCTTCCTGGTTCAGTCTTGGAAGATTGTATTTTTCTAAGAATGTATCCATTTCTTCCAGGTTATCCAATTGATTGGCATATAGTTGCTTGTAGTAGTCTCTCATGATCTTTTGTATTTCTGAGGTGTCCGTTGTGACTTCTCCTTTTTCATTTCTAATTCTGTTGATTTGCATCTTCTCCCTTTTTTTCTTGATGAGTCTGGCTAATGGTTTATCAATTTTGTTAATCTTCTCAAAGAACCAGCTTTTAGTTTCATTTATTTTTCTTATGGTTTCTTTCCTTTCTTTTTCATTTATTTCTGCTCTGATCTTTATGATTTCTTTCCTTCTGCTCACTTTGGGGTTTCTTTGTTCTTCTTTCTCTAGTTGTTTTAGGTGTAAGGTTAGGTTGTTTATTCGATCATTTTCTTGTTTCTTAAGGTAGGACTGTATTGCTATAAACTTCCCTCTTAGAACTGCTTTTGCTGCATCCCATAGGTTTTGGGTTGTTGTGTTTTCATTGTCATTTGTTTCTAGATATTTTTTGATTTCCTCTTTGATTTCTGTAGTGATTCCTTGGTTGTTTAAGAGTGAATTGTTTAGCCTCCATGTGTTTGTATTTTTTGCAGTTTTTTTCCTGTAATTGATATCTAGTCTCATGGCGTTGTGGTCTGAGAAGATGCTTGATATGATTTCAGTTTTCTTGAATTTGCTGAGGTTTGATGTGTGACCCAAGATGTGATCTATCCTGGAAAATGTTCCATGTGCACTTGAGAAGAAAGTGTAGTCTGTCGTTTTTGGATGGAATGTCCTATAAATATCAATTAAGTCGAGATGGTCTAATGTGTCATTTAAAGCTTGTGTGTCTTTATTGATTTTCTGTTTGGATGATCTGTCCATTGATGTAAGTGGGGTGTTCAAGTCTCCCACTATAATTGTGTTACTGTTGATGTCCCCTTTTATAGCTGTTAGCATTTGCCTTATGTATTGAGGTGCTCCTATATTGGGGGCATAGATATTTACCATTGTGATATGTTCTTCTTGGATGGATCCCTTGATCATTATGTAGTGCCCTTCCTTGTCTCTTTTAATAGTCTTTACTTTCAAGTCTAATTTGTCTGATATGAGTATTGCTACTCCAGCTTTCTTTTGACTTCCATTTGCATGGAATATCTTTTTCCATCCCTTCACTTTCAGTCTATATGTATCCCTTGGTCTGAAGTGGGTTTCTTGTAGGCAGCATATAGAAGGGTCTTGTTTTTGTATCCATTCAGCCAGTCTGTGTCTTTTGGTTGGAGCATTTAATCCATTTACATTTAAAGTGATTATTGACATGTGTGTTCCAATGACCATTTTCTTAATTGTTTTGGGTTTGTATTTGTAGGTGTTTTCCTTTTCTTGTGTTTCCTACTTAGAGAAGTTCCTTTAGCACTTGTTGTAAGGCTGGTTTGGTGGTGCTGAATTCTCTGAACTTTTGCTTGTCTGGAAAGCTTTTGATTTCTCCCTCAAATCTGAATGAGATTCTTGCTGGGTAGAGTATTCTTGGCTGTAGGTTTCTCTCTTTCAGGACTTTCAGTATATCCTGCCATTCCCTTCTGGCCTGCAGAGTGTCTGTAGAAAGGTCAGCTGTTATCCTTATGGGTTTTCCCTTATATGTTGTTTGTTGCTTTTCTCTTGCTGCTTTTAATATTTTTTCTTTGTGTTGAATTGTCGTTAGTTTGATTAATATGTGTCTTGGTGTATTTCTCCTTGGGTTTATTCTGTATGGGACTCTCTGTGCTTCTTGGACTTGGTTCATTATTTCCTTTCCCATGTTGGGGAAGTTTTCCACTAGAACCTCTTCAAATATTTTCTCAGACCCTTTCTTGTTTTCTTCTTCTTCTGGGATGCCTATAATTCGAATGTTGGTACGTTTAAGGTTATCACTGAGGTCTCTGAGGCTGTCTTCTAGTCTTTTTATTTTTTTTTCTTTTTCCTGCTCTGTGGCGTTTATTTCTCCCATTCTATCTTCCAACTCACTTATTCGTTCTTCTGCCTCAGTCATTCTGCTGGTTATAGCATCTAGAGTATTTTTAATTTCAGTTATTTTGTTATCCATTGCTGTTTGTTTTTCTGAGTTCTTATGAACTGTTTCTTGTACTTTCTCTATTTTGTTATCGAGATTTTGTATCATTTTTACTATCATGACTCTGAATTCTTTTTCAGGCATTTTTCCTATTTCCTCCTCATTTATTTGGTCTTGTGGGTTTTTTTCCTGCTCCTTTGCCTGCATGGGGTTTCTTTGTTTCCTCATGGTTGTCCAAGCTTTTGGGGTTGCTTGTCCTGGTGATAGAGGTGTTTATAGAAGACTGTCCAAGCCTCAGACTAATGTCCAAGTATTGGATTAAACGAATATTCAGTCTAGGAAACACATACATGTATAAGACACACAATTATTGAATCCGTTAGGACATAAGGCTCTAGAAAGACCTGACAGAACCCCAGTATGCTATCAGATATTCAAAGAGAAACCCAGCAGAAATTGACAACTGAAACAGAACAAATCAGAGACAAAAGCAAAAGCAAACAAACAACAAATAACACCCTACACATACAAACATCAATCCAGGGAGATTTTGTAAGCTAGGATCAAATATAGAAATGAGCTGGAGTACCACCAGAGAGAATGGAGATTCTCAGAATGTAATTAGACAACTGTACTAAGAACTAAGATAAAGACAAAAGCCTAATATTAATACCAAGGCAGTGCATCATCTGGAGAATAGAGCAAGGAGTCTGAGCAGACCGATAGTGTTGCTTATAAGTATGTTAAGATAAAATACACTTAAAATGGCTGGAAGAAAGGGGAACAGAAGAGCGTAATGTGGTTGGAAATATGCAAAGAAAAAGAAAGGAATAGAAGTGTATAAAAGAAAGGGATGAAAGGAAAGTATGAAAGATATTTTGTCCGTACTACCAAAAACTTAGCTAGATATAGAAGTATATAAAAAGGCAAAAAAAAAAAAAAAAAAGAATAAAAAATATCCTTAAAAAATTATGTTGTAAAACTTGTAGATCCCTTAGGGCTAAGATCGTATTTAATAAATCAAAAAAAAAAAAAGAGAGAGAGAAAGAAAAAAAGAAAAAAAATCCAGAACTGATCCCAGAATGGACCAGTTCAATAGGTATTGATACTACTATTTCAGTTTCCTTAGCGTCTCAGCTGTAAGTGTCCTTCTCCTTGCCTTGGGTTTTTTTTTTTTTTGCGTTATTCTGTGACCAGCAGAGGTTCCTTTATTGTTCGTCTGTAAGCCTCGGTGTGTGGGGAGGGAGAGGGTGCAATAGTGGCTCCTTCTCCTGGGAGTGAGTGAGCAGTGGCGCACTGTTGTTTCAGTCAGGCTTGGAGGTGCCTGTTGCAGAGAGCGCTGGTGGCTCAGGCGTACACAGAAAGTCTTAGAGTTGGGCCTCTCTCGGGGTTTTTTCTTTTTGATGCTGGTTTTTTTTTTTTCCTCTCGGCAGCCTCCCTGCTGCTGGCGTTGCAAGGAGTTTTAATCTAGCCCCGCCCGAGCGCCTGAGGGTGCTTGTTATCCCTGAGCGCCTTAGGTGGCCCGCAGGGCGTCTCTCCATTGCCTGTTGCAGAGGCACCGAAAGAGAGGGAGAGGCTATGCGCGCAGCTCCTCCCCCCCCGCCCGGGAGCCTGCAGCCTCCAGCCGCCATCATGGCCCGGCAGCTCTCAGGGACCGGCACTCCTCTCCGCGGACCTCCTCCCTCCCTCCTGTCCTCTCGGTCCGTCACCCTACCGGCAACAATGTTTCTCACCCTGACCCAGCTCTCCGGTTCCCACGCTCCCACTCCTGGACCCTCCATTCAGCCGCAGATCGATGTCTCGGTCCGGGAACGCTGAGCTGCGCTGCGGACCCTCCGTATGTTTCTCACTCCCTCCCGTCTGCCACAGCTCCGCCGCTTCACCCTCTTTGAGCCCTCGTAGATGCCTCCCTACCGGCTATGTTGGGCTCCCCGCAGCCCTTTCTGGTGTCCGAGGCCGTCTGCTGGTGTTCAGCTGGTTCTCTGTGGGAATGACTGCGTCCTTCCGTGCATTCCCCATGCATCTGTGGAGAGGGATGCACTCCACGTCTCTCTACTTCGCCGCCATCTTTTTCTCTTCCTCTTGATTTTTATAAATGAAAAATGGTCAGGTAATTAGCAATGTTAACTTTAGAGAATGAATTAATGCATGTTTTGCATTTTTTGGTATTCCTTTGCATAATCTGTGCACTCTACTAAACTAACAAGTTCCCTCTTCTCTCCAGTGCTCTGATTTTCCCATAACATGTGAGGAAGGAAATAAAATCCTGATGGTTAGAATTCTTTATTTTTTTTTTTATTTTTTATTTATTTATTTTATTTTATTTATTTATTTATTTATTATTTTTGGGGGGGTATACCAATCTTGATGTTTTATAACTTGGTATTTGTAATGAAAACCTTAATTTTCCCTGTCTGTGAACAGTATCCCCATGGTCTCTTTAGTAAAAGTAAGTGCTTATAACTTATGAACGTTCTTATTTAATGAACAGCTTGAAGATTGGACAGTCTGAACTGGGTGGAGTGTACATTCAAAATTATTTAGATTTGGTTTTTCTCCGGTTGCTACCTCTAAGGGACTTTAAACTTTAAGGTTTTGGAGTTTGTTTATGAGGCCCTCAGTGATTTTGTGGGCGGCCCCATAAACCTAGTTTGCGGATATCTTTCAGCCAGTTGAGGTCCTCAGCAGGACCCTCAAACAAGCTGTTTACTGGTGCCACTGAATCACAGGAAGCTCCAGTGTCCAGCTGTGCCCTGTGGGGCCAAGGCCGTTGTAGGCTAGGATGGGGAGGTAGGCCTGCTTGCAGGGGTGCAGAGACAGGATGCTGCTTCCTGCAGCGGTCGTCTTGGAGCCCCTTGCCCTTCCTGTGGTGCAGGAGGAGCAGGAGGCACACCTGAGAGGCCCCATCCTTCCAGTCAGGCTTTACCCCCTCACTGAGGCCTGAGGGGTGGGTGAAAGTGGGTGGACCTAGCACTCATTCAGAATGCTGCCTTTTAATAAAACCTGCAGGGCTGGCCTCTCGGCTTAGTTGTTTTTTTCTTTGGAAGGTGCCAGATTTAGAACAGTTTTGTCCCCAGCTTTAGGGTAATAGGAAAATTCCTGCCTTAACATTCTGTTACTTGGTTAGTTGTTTCTTGTTTTTTATGTTAGGATCCTCGTTTGTTTGTTTTTTAATGTTATTCCAGTATTTATTTGGATTTATATAATTAGCAACTTTGTTTTTTCATAAATGTCTGTGTGTTAAATTTCCTGAAGCGGTATTTTTTTAGCATTAGAGGTTTAGTAACTTTTCCAAGTTTCCTTATATGTAAGTGGAGGTACTGTACCTATTTTAGAAGTTTTGAGAATTAAATGAATTAATAATTAGACAATAGGAGAAGAGTATCTGACTATAGTACATAATTAACAAACAGCTCCTTTTACTGCTCTCTTTTCTACTTTTACTCTTTTGTTAGATTACAGAAGGACTTGGCTGTTAATTTAAAATCCAGAGGTGATGAAATTAATCCAACATACCAAAAGGATGTTTAAGCATTGTAGGCTAGCTTAGAGTTTTTTTAAACCTAAAAAAAAATTCAGGTACAATTTGCATATGGTGAAATGTATAGTTATTACCACGAGTCTCGACAAACTTATCTTGTTACCTACACCCCTGTCAAGATGCAGAACATTTCTGTCACCCCATAAATTCTCTCTGTGCCCCTTCCCATCCCCAATCTGCCCCAATCACTACTTCCTATGCCCTGGAGTAGTTTTGCGTGTGGTACAACTTTGTGTAAGTAGAATCATGCAGTGTGTGTATTTATAGGTCTGCTTCTTTGACTTAACGTGATGTCTAAGGCCCAGCTGTGTTGTTCCATGAAGTGGCTAGTGGTGTGTGTGTTGTTGTTATAGTGTGGAAATACCACACTGTGCTTGTCACGTCTCCTGCTCATGGTACTCTCTGGCTATTACAGGTAAAGCTGCTGTGATTACAAGTCTTCTTGTGAACGTAGGCTTGTTTCTGTTTCTCTGGGATCAGACACCTAGGGATGGAAGTGCTACATGGTAGGGGAGGTATATGCTTATTTATCTTTATAAGAAAATGGTTATACCATTCCCTACACCCAACAAAGTATGAGAGTTCTGGTTGTTTCCATGTACTTTGAGTATTTTTAACAGTATGGAATTTCTTAGGGGCTATTTAAAATGTTTTTTTCTTATTTCTTTTTTATTGAAGTGATCTCTCTTTTTTTTCAGATTCTTTGACCTTATCAGTTATTACAAAATATTGAGTAGAGTTCCCTGTGCTTTTTTATTTATGGTAGTTTGTAGATGTTAACCCCAAACTCTTAATTTATGCCCCCCCTTTCCCCTGTGGTAACCATAAGTTTGCCTCTATGTCTGTGCGTCTCTTTCTGTTCTGTATTTGTATATAAGTTTATTTGAATCATTTTCTAAAAATTATTTTTAATGCAAGTTTTCTACAGAGGCTGTTGTGCATATGATTGGAAAACCACAGACTAGATGATTTTCTTGACCTTTAGTCCTTTTTAAACCTCTCCAAGTCCTGGGCATAGTATTAATATATGTTTGCTATTAAACTTGGATGAGTTTTATACAGCTGTTTCTTTTTGAAAATATTGAAATATTTGATAATATATGTACAGGATTGTTGTATACATTTTAAATTACAGTAGTTTAGTACCCCAGATCTGACCTCCACTTGGGAGAGCTCTTACTTAAAGGGGAGGCAGCTGTGGATCAGTTGGGGTACGTGAAATCTGTAGATGGTTAATTTCTTTTTTCCCCAGGTTTATACAGGAATCAACAGGTATTAAATTTGTCACTTTCATTTATTTTTTTACTTTATTGCTTTAATTGCACACTAATAAGTTTACTGAGTGAACAGAACCGTAAGGGTAAAGAAGAGTTAATTATAGGTGTGAAAGTAAGCCTTGAAAATTCTAGAAGCATGAAGTCTGGTAGCTTTAAAATGGCTGTTTTGTAATATGGTAATGTTCAACTTCCTGATTAAGAAGCCCTATTTTTAAATGATGTGAAAAAATAAAAGTTGGCTGTTGTATCTCTCTGAATTTAGATAATGGGATTTAATGGACCACAAGATTAATGAATTAATGATGTAAATGTAACTAATAAGAGGCGTGAGTTAATTATTCCAGTGCTGTACAGTGGTGTAATACGGCGTTTTCCCTTTTACTAGAAGATATAGATTGCTGTGTAAGTGGGGTCAGCATATGATTTATTGTCCAGCCAGAGCCTTTTGAGAGTGAAATGAAGCATTATTAATAATTAATACAGGTGCAGTAGGAATAAACAGAATTGTCCTGGATAAATGGGAACCTTTATATATATATGTAACACAAATCCAGCCACAATATGGACTTTTTAGTAAAATCTGAATTTAAGTGGTTTGTGTTTTCCTTTAATTTGTTATAGGCATTATCTATACCACAAGGGCAAGTTACGATCATTTTGATATTACTTTGTAGAATTATTTAATTTTATCAAATCTCTACCTTTAAGTATGCTTGCTGCATTTTTCTAACCATATAGATCAAATAAGTTTGTAGAAAAGTAAATGCTTGATCATACACATGATAATATTAAGTACAGTTTATATTGTATTTTTCCTCTTTATTAGCACTTGAATAGTATTATTATTATTTTTGCCTTTCAGACAAATTATGAAAACAGAATATATAGCCTGAAAGTAGAATGTGGACCCAAATACCCAGAAGCTCCTCCATCAGTTAGATTTGTAACCAAAATTAATATGAATGGAATAAATAATTCCAGTGGCATGGTAAGTTAAAGTAGTCATTTTATTCTTACATAACCTATAAATATATAGTCAGGAGAACGTTAAAAAGCAAAAACAAAAAAAGGACCTTTGTTTAGCAGACAGTCTAAAGCAGTTTTATCTTAGGTTGTTTTTCTCTTATGAATGGACCTTTCCTTAAGAACCTCTATGTACCAGCCTAGATAGATGTGAGGGTTTTATTAATTGCTTCAGTAGTCATAAGTCAGTTAATCCTTATTTGGTGAAAAGGTAGTTATTATTTCTCTTTGAATGTTATTTTTCTTTAGGGTTAAGGTACATTTGGTGAGATTAAAAGGATGAATATTCATGAAGAGGAGGTTTTTCTTTGAGGAGCAAGTATGTCTGTGTGGGAACAGACAGTCGTGGTTGAGCATGGTTGTTTAAAGCAAATAAATCAAAATGACATGCTCTACGTGACTCACAGAAGGAAGCAAGTGGAAATAATTTCCAGTACGAGTCTTAGGTTCATACAAGTATTAGAACTTGAAGTGCAGGCTCTTGAGGTGCCGTGTTGAGAGCACCCTCATGTGCAGAAAACATGTTATGCAGTGTGATGATGTGGTGATAGGAGCATGAGCATCACCTGTCATAGGAACAGAATGTCACCAGTGTCCTTAATTTCTGTGTGCACCCACTCACCCACCCATGTGTGCCCTTTCCGCAGCAGTGGTGATTACCATCTGGAGAATTTCTTTTATATTCTCTCATTTTTCTTTGTAGTTTTACCCCAGGGTATACACCTAGCCTTCCTCCCTCCCTCCCTCTTTCCTTCTCTTCCATCCATCATCCTTCTCAAACCATGAGTTTACACAGGTGTCTCTAGGTCTGTCCCAGCACCGCAGAGTGTGTTTCAGGTTTCATCCTTTCCGCGTTTGTAGTTCTGTCCTCCAGCTGTGAGAAAGCTGCCTCCTGTTCTCCCCAGCGTGTTTACTGCAATGTGCTTGATCCCCCTTGTATGTAAGCACGCTTCTGGCAGCAGACTGGGCCCTGGACACAGACCTAGCCTTCCAGCCCCACCCCGCATCACCTGGGCCCCAGGTGGACTGGCTCCTCCTTGCTGGATACACTGGACGGAAGCATGACCCTGACTGGGGGAAGGGGATTGGACACCTCAGCCCTGGACCTGCTGGGTGGCTCGCATGCCTCCCTGCCTGCTGCGCACCAGCCAGTGCTGGGCCCTGCCTGGTGGGCATCAGCCACGGACTTTACTGTGCAGAGTGTCGGTGCACTCAGGTGTAACTACACCGTCTTACTGTGGCTTGCAGCTTTCCATCTGTTTCTTGTTTCTTGCCTACTTTTGAAATGGTGGTTCTCAATTCTTTTCATTGTTGTTTTCTTTCAGTGGTTTTTCTAGAAATTACAATGTGCATACTTAACTATTTGTATGTCAGGTAATATTGAGAGATGTGATAGAAGCAGGATTATGTAACAGTTTGAGTTTATATACTGTTTAGGGAATTTTATTTTATTTTATCTTTTCTAAGCTTTATTTATTTTTTGGCTGCGTTGGGTCTTAGTTGCTGCATGTGGGATCTTTTGTTGCTGTGTGCGGGCTTCTCTCTAGTTGTGGTGCGTGGGCTCTGTAGTTGTGGCACATGGGCTTAGTTATCCCACAACATGTGGGATCTTAGTTTCCCCACCAGGGATCGAACCGGTGTCCCCTGAATCACAAGACGTATTCTCAGCCACTGGACCACTAGGGAAGTCCCTAGGGAATTTCTTTTATGACATACAACTTTGCCTTTATGAGGAAGAAATTTCTGTTAAATTTCTCTATCAGGAATAGCTGTTCTTCTCAACTGCTGGTTTGTTTCCATATTATAGACTCTGCAAGTTAAGTAATTCATAGTGAGTTCTGCATTGTTGTGGGAACTAGGAAAAACCTGCCTCATGAGATTATCTGACCTCATTTTGGACATTTTGCCTCCTTTTCTACCTTTCCTCCTCACACCCTCCGTCATTAAGTCCTGTTAGTCTTTGTTGAAAATGTAACTTGAGTCTGGTCCTGCTTTTTTCCTGACATTGCCACCAAATGAATGTTGGCCATCATCTCTCGTGGACCCTGCACAACCTCTCCGATTGTACTGTTTCACCCCCTCCAGTCTTTACAGAGCAAGCAGCAGAGGGATCTTTCTGAGACACAAGTTGTGTCCTGTCGCTTCAGTGCTTTAGCATCCTTCAGTGGCTTCAGCCAAATGTTTCACACTTTCTGCTCTGGCTCTTTGTGGGCTCACGGTGCTTGCTGTCCAGGACACCTTTTTTTTTTTGGCCTGAAGATCTTTGCACTTTCTGTTCTTCGTTTGTGTCTTGTCATGTCACGATTTTGGCGCTCTGTTCTGTTAATGTGGTATATTACATAGATTGATTTTTATATATTGCAACAACCTTGCACTTGTGGGATACATCCCACTTGGTTGTGGTGCATAATCAGATTTGTTATACGTTGCTGGGGGTCAGCCATAGTGAGAGTTTGTGGCCTTCTCAGGCCTTTTGAGCTTGTGTGTAGCCCTGCGTGTGTGTCTTCTAGATTCGTAGGTGTGTGTGGAACTTTTCGAAGTCTCTCTGGACATCTCATGCCCCAGCTTTTCCTGTTTGGTCCCCTTCCTGCCTGCCTCTTACTGCCTCTTTGGGCCGCAGAGGTGTCCAACAATTCATTTAAAATTTTTTATTTTTTATTGTAGCTGCTTTACAATATTATATTTGTTTCATATGTACAACTTAGTAATTCAGTAGTTTTATAAATTTTACTAATACTGTTTAAAGTTATTGCAAAACAGTGGTTATCTTTCCCTGTGCTGTACAATGTGTCCTGTTGCTTATTTCTTTTATATATAGTAGTTTGTGGCTCTGAGGTGTTAAACAGTTGACACTGGTTATTTTTGACAAATACCAGGGAGGAGGGGATGGTCTGGGAATAGGTGGTCCTCAGTGGATGAGTTCTGAAGTCAGAGAGAAACACCGTGTAGGTGGGGTTTTCCAGGGAACTGCGGACAGGCCAGGAGATGGCAGGTACTGTAACTGGAGGTGAGGCTTTGAAGGCGCTCCAGCCCCCCTGCCAGTTTCCCACGGTGCAGAGGACACATTGGACAGAGATCTGAAAGAAGAGGTCGGGTTCGCAGCTCTTTCTTAAATCCTGGTGGAGGTAATTGCCCAGACTTTCTGTCGTGGCATTGAAAATGTAGAGGAGCCTCTGATCTTATCTCATCAAGAAGGAATTAGCCCGCGCACCACAACAAAACGTAGCCCCTGCTTGCCCCAACTAGAGAAAGCCCGCACACAGCAATGAAGACCTAATGCACCCAATAAATAAATAAATAATAAAAGAAGTCATTGGTAAATATGTTTGCAGTGTAGTTATATAATATGTTTATTTCTGATTACCAAAGTTCACTAACATGTTTACAGAAAAGCACCACACAAAAAGGACACAAATTTTTAGGAAACACCTGTTAAAGAAGGAATAGTTTCCCTAAGTATTATATGAACCTGTAGTTTTGTAATGTTTGCTTATGTGAAAATAGAGCCAGGCTATGAATTTTTAAAAGCACTTGTTATTAAAGTATGTGTAGTAAATTGGTGCCAAAGTACTTTAAACTTGGTGGCTAATTTTACTCTTTCCCCCTCCTTTCAGGTGGATGCACGGAGCATACCAGTGTTAGCAAAATGGCAAAACTCATATAGCATTAAAGTTGTACTTCAAGAGCTAAGGCGTCTAATGATGTCCAAAGAAAACATGAAGCTTCCACAGCCACCAGAAGGACAGACATACAACAATTAATTTTAGTGGATCTCAAACTTGTCTTAAATCAACAACCTTCTACTCATGTTAATGTCTTGATTAAATATCACAATGCAAAATACCCACACATTAAGTAAGATAATTCCAGCTGGTAAACATGACCTGGACATTTGTAAGAATATATTTAATATATGTACACCCATTATGTTTTCAGGTAACAGGAGGAAAATTCAGCAGTGTTTTTTCTTGTTAAGGCACCGTCCTTTAAGCGTGCACTTGGAGTGCTCAGAGTGGCGCTCAGGTTTACAGGTGGAAGCACGGCGAGAAGTGTCAGATGGTTGTGTGAGCAGGTGTGTCTCTGAAGAGGCAGCTCAAGAAAGAAAACCGGAATGGCCTGCTCTGTCCATCTTGCTTAGAGAAAGAGCTTCAGTTGAACTGTCTGAAGTAGCAGGTACAAGGAATGTTGTTGCAGAGTGCGTTCAGTTTTGAGGCGTATGGGTGCTGACTACTAGTAGTATCAAAAATACGTTCAGGATTGTTTTGATACCTGTATTTATAATAAAAAAAATGTTGTGGGGGAGGTGGATGAATTTCTGTTACAAGCTGTTCCCGTGTGTTCCATGTAACAGATGTGGTAAATATTTGTTTACAGTCTTTGGTGGAAAGACATGCATTTACGTTTAAGTGAAATCAACAAAAAGGAAATAGGTGTATGAATATGTGATTTTGAGATTAAAGTTAGTCTTAAATTGTAAATAAAATGTGGAATGTGTCCTCAGAAACTGTGCCATTTCTGTTATATTGATGTGGTATGTGTACAGTAACTTGCCGAGGTAGCAAAAATTGGAATTATTGTAGCCTTTCACCGATATACACTTTTTATTATTTATCCTGTATTGTATACTTCTTGCAGCTTGAAATTTGCACCAGTATTTCAGAGTGCAGATTACCTAATAAGTTTAATTTCTTGTTAGGAGAGGGAGGAATTCCAGGTATTATGTTTTGAACCAGGGAAGTCTTAAGTTCTAGCAATTTTTATAGAATTATAGATTGCAAATTATCCAAATATACATTCCAGTTTTTCTTCAGACTGTCTGCCTCCATTGCTCTTAGTACTCAGTGGGATTCATTTTGTTCACTTTTCCTTCACTTTGGCAGCTACATAATTCTGAATTGAAAGTTCGCCTGTGCTCTGCTTTTACAAGAGTGACTTGAGGCTTTGGGTTGCTGTTTTTCATTTCAGAGCGATTGGGAATGTAGTACTTTGTTGAAAATACTTCTTTCTTAAGTGTTCTGTCTTCTGAAGAAAATGGAAAGGTGGTCATGTAATATAAGGACAGATTTCTCAAACAACCCTGCCATGTTTTTATCAAGTGCATTCAGAGTTAAAGCTCTGAGCTACCTTTTCTTGGCCAATAATACACTAAAGTCAGCAACAGTTTATCTAAACTTACTGATTTCAATATGGCTTTAATTATCAAAGATGTTTAAAGTGACACATAGAGAATGTATAAAAACTAGTGCATGTATAATTTATTAAAATAGGTTTGAAATGAGCTATTACCTTGGCATACATTCTTAAAAATTTTAAGTGGTTGAGATTAAGTGGAATTACACTGACATCCTCTGCGGGAGTCCTGTGACATCCTATGTGACATCCTGTGTGATTCCTGACGGTCTGAATCGGTCTCTAGTGACCCCTTCCCCACTGGGAGAGTGCATCCTGTCATATGTGGGTGCTGATAACCATCTGAATGCTCTACGTTGTTTCTACATTGGTGGGCTGAGAATCTGGGCACCTTGACCTCTTGTCCACTCTCCTTTCCCTGCACCCGCTGTTGTGAAGGACTTTCCCCCCCACGTGTGTTTTGCCTTTGAAATTTGTTTGAAAGGCTAGCAGGTGAGACCCTAGGGGATGATCATATGTTAATAAAGATTACAAAAGTAAAATATTTGTCCTGTTAGGTTAGTGTTATGCTTTAATGGTTTTAATTACTAATTTTCAGAATGCCTCATTTAAAAAATAATTATCTTTTTTTTTTTTTTTTTTTTTGGCACACGGGCTTAGTTGCTCCATGGCATGTGGGATCTTCCTGGAGCAGGGATCGAACCCAGGTCCTCTGCATTGGCAGGCGGATTCTTAACCACTGCGCCACCTAGGAAGCCCCTAAAAAATAATTATCTTTTAAAAAACTTTATCACACTTCAAATTTGAGTAAGTGCTTGGAGAGTGAATTAATTTGACTCCCATATGGGTTACATAATACCAGTTCACTGATTTAAGTATTTCTACAGTAAGTATATAGTGTTATTAATAAGTACACACTGAAATTCATGTTGTTTTGAACAGTTAGAGAACATCAGTGTATTTTCCGTCCTGGATTTGGTGTGTGGCAGCATGGGCGGCTCTGGAAGATGCGTCGTGAATTGTAGACTCGGGTCAGAGCTGTGCCCACTCTTCTCCTGGGCACACGGGTGTGCTCGTATGTACATGTTAAAGAGTGTAAGTGGAATGAATACCATCTAGTGTCATGAATAATAGGGTTTTGGGAGTTAGCTAAGGAATTTTTTCCCCCAGATTTCCTTTCATAAGTATATTTTTTAGATGTGTATATGTATAACATTATAGTATAAATAATTGCTGGGAAGGATCTAAAAGACACTGATTTCACTTTTCTGAGAAGTACCAATATGATTTTTCATTAACAGCTTGATTGGCTTTTGGTTATGTTCACAAAAAGATTCTAGCTCCTAAGATTTTGGAAAGTGTATGTATTTTGTATATAAAATAGAAACCTGAAAAGCAGTGGATGCAGTGTGTTACAGGACTGATAGGAGCACTAGCAGTTAATTCCTACCCGGTACTGTGTTTATTGAAAAGCAGGAAATGTATGGAAATAGAATACCTTTTATGCTAAAATTTATATGCCTCTTTGAAGTTACTAACAGTAGATGGAAGTCTTATTATAGGTCATGTTGAAAATGTTGGTTATTTTATTTTATTGTGTTTATTTATTGTTTTTGGCCGAGCCACACACCATGTGGGATCTTAGTTTCCAGACCTGGGATCGAACCCGTGTCCCTGCATTGGAAGCACAGAGCCTTAACCACTTGGACCACCAGGCTAGTCCCTTAAAAAATGTTGGTTATTTTAAAAGTATAGTGGAGTACTGAAAATAAAAGATACACCATAAGTATTTTCTGAAGAGAAAATTATTAAAGGTATTTGATGACACAGAACATAAATGACAAGTCAAAACCATCATTCTGTGAAATAAGGGAGTTTGAGAAACTCATGGAGTGAGTACATGATTTTTTAAAAAATCACTGGATATGAAGAAGTTGCCCACGGTGTTTATATCTTTAATGGGACATTCTCACCTAAAAAAATTCTTAAAGGTCCACTCCATTTCATTTTTACATGTAAGCAAAAGATCAGTACAAGAGTTTCTCTGCAAGTTCATTCATGAAATTGGTGATAAAAACCAGATAGATTTCACTTTCTTAACTTAGAAGGGTTCCAGGCATCATCCTTTCTGCAGTGGGTAACGGACCAGACACCATGTAAGGTCTTTGCAGGTGACTCCTCTGCTCCAGGTGCAGACTGACTATGTGAATTCTTGTGTCTTTATTCAGTAATGAACAGCTGCTTGCGTCTGTCTGAGCTTTTGACAGTCAGAAGATTGTACAAAAGTAAATATACCACCTCCAAAGGAGGACTCATCGCTTGTGCTGAGAAACCAGTAGAAGTGAGAAGCCTGTGGTCAGCAAAGGAGCAAATGGCTGAACTCACGGAGAGGGAAGACTTTTCCTTGATTGTTCAGTGCAGTTGAGTAATTGAAATATTGTTCAAAGATTATGGGGAAGTGCTGTTTACAATTGAGTGTGTATTCTTTCTTCACCTAATATAATAGCTTTTTTTTTCTTTTTAAACAGGCTTTTAACAATAGATAACTTTACAAAGTAATCTGGAAAATTAACAGTGTAATGTAAAGTGAGGTTTTGACAGGACACCTACATTAAAATGCAGTAAAAATGATAATACTTAATGTCATGTTTTTTTGGGTCCAAAGACGCATCCTTTTCCAATCAACAAGCATGGTAATTGTGGATGCATATTACACAGGGTGGGATTTTATAGCCTTGGTAGTTTGTCAGCCCTTAATTTGTGGGAGAAGAGTAGATTTTTCTCCACAGTTAACTGACAGAGAAATGTATTGTTTTACTTCTTTCATCTTAATACTCAGGTGAAAGTAAGTGAGTTCACAAGATAATAAAATATCTAATTGCCTGGGTTTCTTAATCTCAAGTAACATATGGACTTCTATAAGGAGAAAAATAATTTTTTTGGACTCAGTATTGTCTTGAATTATTTTTGTTAAAACATTGTTTAATGCATAAAACTATTAATGCAAATGTGTAAACTTCTTAGCCGTATAAAATTATGAAGCAAATTAACACAATTACATAGTAATTAAAATGTAAAAGAATTTAATATTGAGGATGTTTTATTGAATTAATCTCTACTTGAAATGTAAATATTGTCATCTCTTCTTGGCTTTTTGTTGTCGTTGTTGTTGCTGTGTCTATACTAGAGTGTGCTGCTGGACCTCAGGTTTTTCTTACCTTTTTCTCTTGCCAGACTGGTACACAAAACCTTTGTTGTGTCATCTGACCTTCATTTGGTATAAATACAGTTCTCCGTCCGGCCCCCCTCTGCTCTGTTCTGTTCACCAGAGAACTGAAATTCCTGAGCCTTCTGATCCCACTTTGAGACACAGTTGTCTTAAACCTTTGATTCCCGAGAATTACCGTGATACTCACTGTGCTGTGTCTGCGGCCCTGTATAGAAATAACGATCTATGATTGGTGATGGTAGATAAGTTGTTGATATATTAGTAGCATCATTTTAAATTTGGGTGACACATTTTAATCCGTTATATCTTAAAGCTAAGTGGTATGATTCCCCAAACTTAGTGGGAAGAGGTGCTGATGGGTTTATTGGTTTAGAAAGTAAGCTGCAGTTGGAAGCAGTCCCTCCCTCCATCTGTGACTCTGTGCTGTCCACCGTTCTCTGGTGAGTCTCCCTCACCTTCAGCCTCTGTGGCTTCCTTTCCATCAGCCTGTGGCCTCTGCTTTCTTATGTTCTGTTCCTTTTCCTCGTCGTCCTGGATGTGGTCTCCTCACATCAGCCCTGACCGTGAATTGGAAGACGGCTTGTGAGAGGTAGCTCGCACCATCTGCTGGGCTCTGGCTCCTTCCTTCCTGTGCCCTTTGTTTACCATCTGTCCCCTCCCTACCTGGGTCCTCTCCTACCTTCTCTATCCCCAGATTTGCAGATCTCCTGTAACCATTGTCCTCCTTGACATAGTGTCCTTGTGTGTGATATTTTTTGCTTTATCTGCCTCTGAGAGTTGATGTCCAAGCCACCCGTCACAGTAATAAAATTTTAATATTATTTATGAATGTATTCTAAAAGTTTAACATTCTTTGAATTAAAAAAAAATCTCCAAAGTGTATTTTTTGAAGCTAAATATCAGAAATTGGTTGTTTTCTTATTTGAGATATTTAAGATTATTAGAAATACCATTTTTGAAAACAGTGTATTTGGTTACAAAGAGATGTTAGAGTCATTTATTTGGATTAAAATTTATTGAAATGACTGCCAGAAACTAGGTAACTTTTTACGTGATGCAGATTTTACTGAGTTCTGTTCAGACAGATTGGGATGTGTTTTCCAGCCCTCCCTGTGTTGAGTCCTTGTGAGATGGGGCTTGTTTAGGACCTGAGGGCAGACAGTACGGTGGAGGTCACAGGTGGGGCCAGTTATGTCAGCCTTGGTGAGTGAGCAGGGATGAAGTCTGTGGGCCTCTGGAGCTCCTCACCGACAGAGCCTGAGCTCCATTAGCCGTGAGGTTCTCAGCTGAACTGGATCTGTAACTGATCATTGAAGAGCAGCAGAGAAGAAGCTGGTGCAAGTCCTAGGGACCTCTACCCTGCGGTTTTGGGCCAGTTAGTCCTGTGCCCTTCCATTCCATCTGAGAAGGTCATGCTCACCCCATAGAGTTGTGGGTTCATGAAATAATATGAATGGTTTTAATCATAGTCTGATGCAGAATAATTGGTCAATAAATGGTAGCTTTTAAAAATGATATTAATCTAAGAACATTTCACTTAAATTATGTTAAGATATGCACTTCATCAGGTCTGTCCTCCTGTGTAAAGGGTGGGCTGACTTTCCAGGTTATATGAGGTTCATTAAACTGCTAGTGCTCTCTGGATGAAGTTAATTTCTGCTCGTGGTTGAAGGCAGACAGATGGGCCTCTGGGTGCTGGTGAGACCTGGCATGCCTGGCACCCCTCCCCCGTCCCTGCTTGGGTGCAGTGGCCCTGGTGGAGCCCCCCAGATGGGCACCACTCCTGCCCTCCCATGGTCCCGAGAGTCATCAGTGCATTTACCATTGTTTGCATTATTGTTTTGATCAGTGCAGGTTACAGGTGGACCTGGAGGTGGTATTGGTGTCGTTTGTTCACACACTCATCTCACACAGATGGGGGCACACATCTCGTTGGCCCACCAGAAACACAGAGCTTGACCTGAATCTCAGAGTAGCCCTGCAGAGGCTGGACAGTCCCCCTTTGGACATGTTGGACCAACCTTGGGCATGTAGAGGAAGCCCGTCCACCTCTGAGCTAACTTGGTGCGAAACGCTGCCCAGTAGGGCTCCGTGTTGAATGGGGTGGTGGACACCTCGATCAGATCCTTTTGTGCACCTGGGGAGCTGAAGCTCTGCCGCTCCAGGCCGCAGGCTTGATCCCAGCCTGGGAGCGCGGAGCCTGAGGCCCAGCGAGCGGGAAGAGCAGCTTCTGTCATAACCTGCATGTACCTTGCTAAGTCGACGTAAATTACATACCATAAAATTCACCTTTTAAACTGCTCAGTGGTTTTCGCCATATCCACAAGATTGTGCAAACATCACCATCTAATTCCAGGACATTCCAGAATGATGGATATTTGGGCAGTTTCCATATTTTGGCTGTGATAAGTTATGCTGTTACAAACATTTGTATACAAGTTTTCATGAGGACATATGTTTTCATATCTCCTGGGCGGATACCTAGGAGTGCAATTGCTGAGTCATAAGGCAACTCTGTGTTGTCATTTGAGGAGCTGCCTGGCTGTTTCCCAAGTGGCCGTGCCAGTTCACATCTCTGCCAGCAGTGTTCTCCACATCCTCACCGACAGATATTGTTTGTCTTTGGTTCTAGCCATTCTGGTAGGTGTACAGTGACATTTCATTACAGCTTTTCCCAGTCACTAATGATGCTGAGCATCTTTTTACAAGATCACTGGCTATTTGCATATTTTCTTTGGAGAAATGTCTGCTCAGTTCCTTTCCCCATATGAAAAATTGGTTTGTCGTTTTATTGTTGAGTTGTAAGAGGTCATATATTCTGAATCTTAGACCTGTGTCAGTTACATTGTTTGCAGATATTTTCTCCTGTTCTCTGGGCTGTCTTTTCACTTTTGTTGGTACTATTTCTTTGATGCACACATTTTAAAATTTTCATTCAGTGTCATTTTTCTCTTTTTTTGGTTACTTGTAATTTTGATATGTCTAAGAAATCATTGCCTAGCCCAAGGTCATTGTGGTGGTTTGTTTCACGTGTCAACTTGGCTAGGCTGTAGTAACCAGTTACTAAATCAAACACCAGCATGGGTCCTTCGAAGATATTTTGTAGATGTGATTATTAACATCTACACTCGTTGACGTGAAGTAGAGGAGCTCACCCTCAAGAATGTGACAAGGCCCCATCCAGTGCATTGAAGGCCTCAAGAGTGAAAATGGAGGTTTCCTGGAGGAGAGTAAGTTCTGCTTCAAGACTCTACTGTCACATTGTGCCTGAATTGCCAGGCTGCCAGACTGTCCCCACAATCACTTAAGCCAGTTCCTTAAAATAAGTATCTATCTCTGTGTCTCCCTATCTTTCTTTCTTTTCTTTCTTTACTTATCTACGTATCATTTATCTGTGTTCACCTCTTGGTTCTGACTGGTACAGTAACAAAAATTTACATCTATGTTTTCTTGTAAGAATTTGTACTTTTAGCTTTTACATTTAGGCCTCTGGACCTGTTTTGAGTTAATTTTTGTATATAGTGTGAGGGAGGGGTCCAGATTCATTCTTTTGCATGTATCTATTCAGTCATCTTAGCACCATGTGTTGAATGGTCTTGGCACCTTGTCGAAAAGGAGTCGACCATATTTACACATGGGTTTATTTCTGGACCCTCAGTTCTGTTCCACTGATCTATGCGTCTAACCTTAATGCCAGCACCTCTCTTGGTTACTGTAGTTTTATAGTGAGTTTTGGAATCAAGAAGTATGAGTCCTCCAATTATGTTCTTTTTTTTTTTCTTTCTTTTTTTATTCTAGGTCTTGTACGTTTTCAAATATACAGGTCTTTCACCTCATTGGTTAAGTTTATTCCTAGGTATTTTAGTTTTTGATGCAGTTGTAAATGAAATTATTTTCTTAATTTCTCTTTCTGATAGCTGATTATTAGTGTATGGAAACACAGGTGATTTTATATATTGATTTGCATCCTGCAGCTTTACTGAATTTGTTGATTAGTTCAGTTTTTTGGGTGGGATCTTTAACGTTTTCTATACATAATATGTCATCTGCAAGTCCGGTTGTGCCTCTTCCTTTCTGACTTAGATGCCTTCCAGTTCTTTTTCTTGCCTAATTGCTCTGGCTAGAACTTTCAGTGCTATGTTGAGTAAAAGTTGGTAACAGTAGGCATCCTTGTCTTTTTCCTGATCTTAGAGAAAAAGCTTCAGCCTTTCACTGATTGATGTGATGTTAGCTGTGGGCTTGCACTTTGTGGCCTTTACTATTCAGTATGTTGAGGGACATACACTCTGTACCCACTTTGCTTAGAGTCTTGTATTTGCAATTTTGCTGAACTTATTAGTGCAGATGGTTTTTTGGTGTAAAATTTTAAGGGTTTCCTGTATGTAGAATTGTGTCATCTGCAAATGGAGATTGTTGTCCTTATTTTCCAATCTGGATGTCTTTCATTTCTTTTTCTTGCCTAATTGCTCTTCTGTTATCTTTTGCAGTCATAATTTCTAGTCCAAGTTTCCTAGATAATTTTTTCTTCCTTTTATAAATTAAAAAATATTTTTTTTCAGAGATCTAGATTTTACCATGAGCAGTTACAGCCATTATCAGGTTTTGTACCAATTATTTCTAGCAGTAACATTCATTGTGAATTGGATAAAAGACCTAGTTTGTAATTATGTTTTAACTAATCCAAGGGAGAATATTCTTGAAATGCTCTTGTTAATCCAGAACGGTCCATGGGATTTTGTTCCTTCAGTCCTCAATATACTTCCGAGCAATACATACTTTCCGTGAACTTGGTGGAGCTCATAAACTGTGGAGATCAAATTGTTCTAGGAGCCCAGTCAGTCTGAAAAAGTTACATCCTGTATGATCCCAACTATATGACATTCTGGTGAAGGCAAACAGTAAAAAGATGAGTGTTTGCCCAGGGATTGGGGAGTAGCAGGGAGGCAGAGGGATGACTAGGTAGAGCACAGGCGGTTTTTAGGCCAGTGATACCGTCAGTAATGATGGAGACATATCATTGTGTGTTTGTCAAGGCCCATAGAATATACAACACCAAGAGTGAACCTTCATGAAAACTGGACTTCAGTTAGTCAGGATTGGTTCATCAGTTGTAGCAAATGTGCCACACTAACTTGGGCAAGATGCTAATAATAGGAGAAACTGAGGGAAGAGAGGGAGCACATGGGTATTCTCTGTACAGTAGAAATCTAAAGCTAGAGAAGAGAGAGTGCAAAAAATCAAGTATTTATTATATTGATACAAATAATAAAAGCAATAACTTTAAGAAAGTAACTTCTTTGAGATCTTTGTAAGTGAGATTGATGTCTGGTAGGGCTGGAACTTCGCAGGTGAAGTCAGCAGTGTTAGAGACGTACATTCTTTGTGGGTGTGTTTTAGCTTTTATGTGAAGGTGTGGCTTTCCTGAACCCTAGAGTGGAGCAGATCTGCACCCCTGGCCACCCTGGCAGTTCCTCGCAGTGAGCCAGTCACTCTTGCAGTCTGAGGCCACAGCGAGGGGTGCAGGGTTCTTTGTACACTCCCAGCTGCGTGTCCCCAAGTGCCCAAGTCAGGACCCCCAGTAAGAACCGGCCCCTTGGGTGGCAGGATGCAGAGGAAGGTGTGATGTTACTGCTGAAGCCAGAGCTGACTGGGTTCTGGAGTTGGAAGTGGCAGAGACAGCGGAAAGCCTGGATGAGTTGGTGCCTTGTACTCCTTGTCATGGCCCACAGCCTGGGCAGTGTTAACCCGAGCGGGGAGTGGCGTGAACTGGCAGTGCTCAGGGTGAAGGGTCACTTACAGAAGTCTCTGTCCTGGTGGAGGTTGTAACAGCTGACAGTGACCACAGAGATTTTCAATAAGTGGGTGACGCAAGGCTCCCAGAGAGAAAGCAGCTTGACTTAACCTGTCTTTGTGCATTACCTTCCAGAAAGGCTGCTCTGCTGTTCACAGGCACATATGCTGTTTCTGCCCTCTGGGAGCAAAAATTTGTATACTTGACCAGGGGAGTTTTGCTAGTAGGCAGTTTTCTAAAAGAAATAGGACATTCGTTTATTTGTTTTACTGTTAGTTTAGCTAAATAAAAGCTGAAAATTTTGCAAACAGCAGAGTTGTTTAGGATCACGTACCTTGTAAGTGTAAAAATGTGATTATTACTAGGTAGAGCAGTAGAAATCAGGGAAGGGAGTCTAGACGGGCGAAGCACGTGTGTGCGTGAGAAACAGGGTGTCCAAAGGCTAATTAGAGGCTGGGTTGGGAATATGGAAGACGAAGCCAGCCTTCCCCAGAGTGGGATGGGTCCAGTGGACTCAACTTGCCCCAGAGTGTCTGATTGACCATCTCAGGGGAGGTGTTGCAAAGGAAGACTGGCCTTGCTGAGCAGAAGCCCACGTTGCTGGGCCCACGTGCAGCCCTCCCCCACCACCACGGATGCTCTCTCCACACGCCCACTGTCCATGCTGAGGGTTGATGGCAGGCTAGCTGACTGTGCTGTCTGCTTGGATGTTTGGGTGATGTTTTCTGCTGGGCATTGACCTGTTATCAGTGATCTTCATGCTTTGTGCCTTGTGACAGGAGGGGAGAAATTACAAATGAGCATGAAGGAACTTGGGGATAATGGGGTCATTTCATTTATATAGACATATATGTGAAGTTTATCCAATTGTACTATTTAAATGTATGCTGATTTATTTTGTTCTGCCTCAGTAAAGCTGTTAAAGTAAGAATGCAGAAAGGTTGAAAATGAAAGGATGGAGGAAGATGCACATTGCAAGCATGACATAAAGACAGCTTGCTGAAGGAGAAGCAGCCTGATCATTGGGAAACATCAGTATCCTACATTCATATCCACTTAAGCATAGCCTTGAGGTAGGCACAGAGAGAATTTATAGAAAATTATAGATCTTTGAAGGGAAAAAGACACATTCACACTAACATATATCTCTCCCTGTAACTGATAGCACAGGCCCTTAAGTTTATGGAAGATTTGAACATAATTAGCAAACTTGACCTAAAGGGCAAATGTAGAAAAGTGCACCCACCAACTGCAGAGTAAACACTCTTTGGAAGCACTTTGCCACTGAGTGTGCTCTCCGAGCAGTGTGGAAATCATAACAAAATGGTAACCAGAAAATGATGAGAGTAGACACTAGGAAAATATGTGTGTAAATAACTGATGGGTCAGTGGAGAAATCACAATGGAAATTGGAAATATTTTGAATTCAGTGATGACAAAAATACATGTTAAAATCTGTGGGTTGAGGCAAAAATAGTGCTTAGAAGAAAATGTGTAGACTCCAGGGACTTCCCTGGTGGCGCAGTGGTTAAGAATCAGCCTGCCAGTGCAGATGATACACGGGTTCAATCCCTGGTCCGGAAAGATCCCATATGCTGAGAAGCAGCTACGCCTGTGCACCACGACTACTGAGCCCGCGCCCTAGAGCCCACGAGCCACAACTACTGAAGCCTACGAGCCTAGAGCCGGTGCTCTGCAGCAAGAGAAGCCACCACAATTAGAAGCTCATGCATCTTAATGAAGAGTAGCCCCTGCTCGCTGCAACTAGGGAAACCTGTGCACAGCAACGAAGACCCAACGCAGCCAATAAATAAGGTTTAAAAAATTCTTCATTGTACAAAAAAAAAAAATGTATAAGCTCAAAACATGTACTTAAAATTACAGGGCTTCCTAGGTGGTGCAGTGGTTGAGAATCTGCCTGCCAATGCAGAGGACACGGGTTCGATCCCTGCTCCAGGAAGATCCCACATGCCGTGGAGCACCTAAGCCTGTGCGCCACAACTATTGAGCCTATGCTTTAGAGCCCGTGAGCCACGACTGTTGAGCCCATGTGCTGCAACTACTGAAGGCCACGCACCTAGAGCCTGTGCTCCGAAACAAGAGAAGCCATGGCAATGAGGAGCCCGCACACCACAATGAAGAGTAGCTCCCACTCACTGCAACTAAAAAGAAAGCCCACACACAGCAAAAAAGACCCAACACAGCCAGTTATATAGATAGATAAATAAATTAAAAAATCGCGAAAGGCTGAAAGTCATCTAAGCGCTCACCTTGAGAAGTCATAGAAAACAAAATTAAGGGAAGTAGAAGGGAGGAAATAAAGATTAAAATAGAAATCAATAAAGTATAATAGAACCAACAAATCTAAATTTGATTCTTTGTTAAGATTTCAAAAATTGGCAAATCCTCATCAAGACATTGGAGAAGGCACAAAAAATATTAGCAGTCAAAAAAAATCTTAGAGACAATATGAAGATGAGAGATTTATTAGTTTTATGCCAAGAAATTTGAAAACAGAGATAAAATGAACAAATTACTTAGAAAAAAAACACCTTGATACCCGCCTCACACTATCCATAGAAATCAGTTTGACTACCTTGTAGATTTAAATATGAAAGCCACAGAATAAACCTTGGAATAGGAAATGATTTCTCAAACATGACCAAAAACTGCTGTCCATAAGTTAGGAGATTGATAAATTTTATTCTATTAATACTAGGATTTTGGCTTATTAAAAGATACCATTAAGAAAGTGAAAAGCCTGGCCAGCATCAAAAAGTTTACAAATAAGGACTTCCCTGGTGATGCAGTAGTTAAGAATCTGCCTGCCAATGCAGGGGACATGCGTTCGATCTGTGGTCCAGGAAGATCCCACATGCTGAAGAGCAACTAAGTCCATGCTCCACAGCTACTGAAGCCTGCACGCGTAGAGCCCATGCTCCATAACAAGAGAAGCCATTGCAATGAGAAGCCCGCACACTGCAGCTAGAGAGAACCTGCAAGTAGCAACAAAGACCCAACGCAGCCAAAAAAAAAAAAAAAGTCTACAAATAATAAATGCTGGAGGGCGTGTGGAGAAAAGGGAATCTTCCCACAATGTTGGTGGGAATGTAAATTGGTGCAGACTATAGAAGACAGCATGGAGGTTCCTTAAAAAAAACTAAAAATAGAGTTACTATATGATCCAGCAATCCCACACCTGGGCATATATCTGGAAAAGACAAAAATGCTAATTTGAAAAGATACATGTACCCCAATGTTCATAGCACTATTTAAATAGCCAAGACATGGAAGCAACCTAAGTGTCTATCGACAGATGAACTGACAAGAAAAGATGTGGCATATATATAAGTAAATAAACTCAGCCATAAAAAAGAATGAATTACTGCCATTTGCAACAACATGGTTGGACCTAGAGATTATCATACTAGGTGAAGTAAGTCAGAGAAAGACAAATATATGTTATCACTTATATGTGGGAGCTAAAAAATAATATAAATGAATTTATTTATGAAACAGACTCAACAGACATAGAAAACAGATTTATGGTTACCAAAGGGGAAGGGCAGGGGAGGGATAAATTAGGAGTTTGAGATTAACAGATACTACCATATGTAAAATAGATTAAAAAGGATTTACTGTATAGCACAGAGAACTATATTATCTTTTAATAGCCTATAATGGAAAAGAAATATATATCCGAATCACTTTGCTATGCACCTGAAGCTAACACAATATTGTAAATCAACTATACTTAAATGAAAAAAAAGTGACAAGGCAAACTCTGAGAGCGGATATTTGCATTGCAAATTATTAGAAAAAGAACTCAAATCTATAAGTAAAAATCCTATCAATCAGTAAGAAAAAAACCAATAGAAAAATGGCTATCAATCAACAAGTCACAAAAGATCATATCCAAATGGCCAAGAAACTTGTGAAAAGGTGCTCAATGAGTTATCGTTGACACTTCCTGGATAGTTAAAAAGTGACAACACCCCGTGCTGGTGAGGATGCAAAGCTCCCAGAACTCTTAGCCACTGAAGCAGGAACTGTAAACAGTCCCGGCTGGAAACAGCTTGGCATCATCCATGAAAGGCAAAGATACACCTACCCCAAGGCCCAGTCGCTCATGCCTAAATATAAACCCAACAGCCACGCGGGGGGACCGCTGAACGGGCAAGGGCGGTTTGCTTGGAGGCTGAGCCCTGGGCAGGAAACACCCTGTGGTGCTTTCCTCCAAACGCTGCGCAACACACGTGTTGCGTGGATGAAGCTGCAAACCTGGAGAATAAGCGAGACGGGAGCTCACACACTGCGTGATTCTTCTTTATGTTGTTTCAAAAAACAGCAAAACTGACCTGTATGATTTGACTGGTGCTTCTGTGGTAAACTCTAAAGAAAAGCATGAATCGGGTTGTCGTGTAGGTCAAGAGAGGGTCACTGTGAACTGAGAGGTGATAATTCACTGGGCTGCAATGTTTGTTTTGTGTACTTTCCTATGTATGTGATATTTCACCATAGAAAAGGCTTTTTGAAAAAGCCTCCAATGGGCTTTACTCAATTACGAATGTACTTAATTTCCAGCTAGTAAGTATCTCAGTCTTCTAGTTGCGGAGGAGTTGGGGGTGGGGGTGGGGTGGAAGTGTGTTCTCTGCTTTTCTCCAAATGCTTACAATCTAATTTTATGGAGAAAACAAAAAAAAATCTAAATTTACTGGAGACAAAATATGAAGAACAGGTTGGAAATAGTTAAGAATAAGTAACTCAGGCACAGAGTTGGGGTCGAGTAGGAATTATACAGGCGCTTCCAGCGACCCGGGTTCCCGGGGCTGGAGATTAATACGGGCCGGCTTGGTTGTGAGAAGCCTTGCTGTGGGGCGTCTGTGACCCGCGCTGGGGGTGACTGTCCTTCTTCCTCTCCCTCTGTCCTTCCGCCTTTGGGTTCACCGGGCGATTCTCTGGGCTGGAGGCCGAGCGCTCCCCGGCCGGCCCGTGACCGTAGGCATCGCGGGCTCAGGCAGCATCGCTGGGCGCGCCGGGATGCAGGGCCCGCAGGGGCTCCGGCGCGAAGGGAGCGCGCCGGGAGCGCGCAGGTGGCCGGGCCTGGCCGGGCGCGCGCCTGTCCCAGGGGAGCCTCGAGGCCCTCCCTTGCAGGGAGGGCGTGCGGGGAGCGCTGTGCCGGCCAGGGGTGCTGTGTGCCCAGAGCCCGGGCCCTCAGGTAAGAGCTCCAGGTAAGAGCCGAGGCGCCTTCCCACTCACTTTATGAGGCCAGTGTTACCTGTTCTTGAAAATCTCATCTGAAGAAAGAGGTAAATCTCAGTGTGTTGGAGGAAACTTTAAAAACAATGTCTTGCTTCACGTTTTCCTTTGCCGGAGGAGGTAACGCGTGTGTGTGAAGCTGAGGCCTTTGGCGAGGATCGTTGATCCTATGATGGGGGGGGGGACTCCCCTTTTACGCCGATGGTCGCACAGGTGCACACGCGTCGCTGTCTGTCGTTGGGGCTGCGTGTCCTGGTGGAGGAGTCGTGGGGAGTTCGCGGGGTGCAGGAGGCAGACGGAACCCTCGCCGCCCGTGCACGTGTGCAGCAGGCGGTCACGCGCGGCTGCGTATACAGACGGTGCCTTGGGGCCCGCGTGAGGGCCGGTGGCGGCGCCGCGGAGGGTCTTGGGCATTTCCTGCCCGAGTCCCCGGCCCAGGCTGGGAGGGGAGACCCAAGCCGGGTCCAGGCCCAAAGGATGCGCCAGCAGAGCGGCCAGGCCAGGGGGTCGGCTCTTCGGTGCCTTGACCTCAAGTTTGACTGAGGTGACGCTGTCAGGGTGACCCCACGTGGCTTAGACCCGGGCCCAGAGGAAGGCTGTGCTGTGGCTCAGCTGCCCACGGGAGCGCTTGGAGGGCCGGCCCTGCAGGGCATTCTCCAGCCTCCTGCGACTTAGAGGTTTTGAGCTGCTTCCCCAGATGCTTTTCATCCAGGTTGCCTGCCGAGAAGTTTTATTTCTTCCAAATAGGGACAAACACAAAGTGAAGTACATACTTTTGGGTGTGGGAGTAAGAGGGACACAGATAATTAAATGCAGAATGAGGATTGCTGAGTGCATTAACTGCCATGGCTTACGGGGACCTCAAGAAATAAAAGGGCTTTTTAGTACTATTCTTCTGAGGAAAGAATTTGTAGTAATTTAATCATGTTCTGAAATGTTAATTTTAACCCATTCCTCAGACAGCAGACTCATTTTAACAAATCCATTTATTAAATATTAGTACATGGCTTGTAAACACCATTCTATACTTAGAAAAACAAAAACAAAACATGGGCTCCTTAGAGAGGTGGAGAAGATCCTTTCTTGTTGTGTTTACATATTTTTAAAACTGTATGAGTGGGACTTCCCTGGTAGCACAGTGGTTAGGAATCCGCCTGCCAGTGCAGGGCACACGGGTTCGATCCCTGGTCCGGGAACATTCCATATGCCTCGGAGCAACGAAGTCCATGTGCCACAACTATTGAGCCCGCAAGCCTAGAGCCCGTGATCCGCAACAAGGGAAGCCACTGCAATGAGGAGCCCGCGCACTGCAATGAAGAATAGCCCCCGCTCGCCACAACTAGAGAAAGCCTGTGCGAAGCAATAAGACCGAATGCAGCCAAAAAAACAATAAAGTTCTTTAAAAATAAATAAAATAAAACCGCATGAGTGTATTTAAAAACCTAGTATTGTGTGTTATTCACCTTCCGTGTCAGCCTGTGCGGGTGCACCCCGTTCTGTAAGGGGCTCCACAAGCATCGCTTTGAGCCTCTATGTTATTGACACACGTCCAGGTCGAGTTTTGAGTTTTCATTTTCTCCTTTGCTGGCAAAGCTGCAAAGAAGAAATCCGTGCAGGTGTGCGTGTACGTGCGTGTGTGTGGCTGTGGGAGAGGCTCCCTTGAAAGTTCACATCTCAGTAGGATTGACCTGAGTCCCTCGTGAGTGGGGACTTTGGGCTCCTCTTCATGGCTGTCACCCTGTGGGTTTCTTCTGGGTATTTCCCTGTGTTTTTTGTTTGTTTGTTTTTAATCCTTTGCTTGCGTGTGTGTCTTTTTTTTCATAGTGATTTGCAGGAACTGTTTATAAACTGGCTACGGATCCACTGGTTTGAGCCCCTCCTCTGCTGGTGTCCTGTCGGCCTCCCAGCATTCCTCTTCCTTCCTGACCTGGTCCCTGCTTGCCCTGGGCTACCCCTCACTCCGAGGATGGAGCAGGGGGCCATCTTGTTTGCATCTCACAGAGCTGGTCCCTTCCAGCCGAGGAGCTCTGCTCTCACACTGTTAGTTTCCTCATTGTTGCTAAATGTTTGGACGAGGAACAACAAATCCTTGAATGTGGACTTCTTAGTGGGAGGCCCGTGTCTGGCATGTCTCAGGCTCCACAAGCTGGTGAAAATGGGTCCGACGATGCGTTTTGTCTTCCATCTCTTCGGGGGCCCCTTCTGGGAGGACCCCCCAACTCCATCCAGTTCATCTCCTTGAGGACCAGGGTCCCTGGGCCTGGAAGCAGAGTGGGACTTGGGCATCAAGGGCGGATCCAGAGACTCGCCAGCGGCCCTCATCCCTCTCCGCCTGGCCTCTGAGTTCAGGATCAACCCTCACACCGTCCTATCCATGGACACCTGTCCCTGCCTGCCAGGCGCCTGGGGCACCAGAGAAGCTGCCGCCCGAGCCACCCCCCTGACGCTGTACCTTCTGAGGAAGATGTTGTCATTTTTAGAACTCATAAACACCATTTTGGTCTCTTTTTGCTGTCTAATGGGGATCATGAGAAATATGGCCTAACGCTGGGAGTGCTGTGGAGTTAGACCTGGTACGGGGCTTGCAGTGAAGAGTAGCCCCCACTCACCACAACTAGAGAAAGCCCATGTGCAGCAACGAAGACCCAACACAGCCAATAAATAAATAAACAAGTAAACAAATTTCTTTTTAAAAAATGAATTATTCCTTTTTTAGGGAAATGCCAAGCAGCTGGTGCCCTCTGCCCTTGAACGAGTCTGTGGGCTCCTCTGCTGACCGCCCTGCCTTCCCCGCCCCCTGGCCTCCGGGAACAGGTGATGCGTCGGCTCTCGGCTGCATCCAGATCCCAGTCCTCCACCTCCTGACACGTCACGGTCACAGCGACTGACCCCCATGAATCCCAGGAGTCTAGCGAGACAGCTTTTCTAGAACAATAGGATGTTAACAGTTGAATCCTCAGAGAGCAAGCGTCTCTAGACACCGAGGATCCGGTGAGCGGTTCTGTCTGTGGGTTTGGACCCCAAGGCTGCATTGCCGCTGGGAAGTGCCCATGAGCCCTGAGGATCCTGTTTTAGCCCCAATTCTCTGCCTCAGATTGAGAGTGGGAAACAGTCCGGAACCATGTAAGAGAACTTTCGATTCTTCTGTAAGTCCCAACTTTCGGTCCCTGAGAAGCATTCTTAGGGCCTGGGCCATCCTGGACCAAGACCAGCGGGTTTGGGAAGATGCCTTGGGTGTTTGCTTAAGCCCTCAAGTTTCTGTTGCTGCTGCTGGTGTGAGTGTTCCTCTGAGATGTTCACTGTGTCAGACACACTCCCACGTGATCACTGCATCCTGGCGCAGTGGGGGCGCCAGGGCTCCTGCTGGCCGCTTGGGGCGGGGGGACCCTGGGCTGTGCGGCCACCAGCCAGGGCAGACCCCAGGGAGGTGACCCCCAGGCAGGGCCACCGTGTGGACACCTGCGGCCTGAGTGACCGCAGGTGTCCACACGGTGGGGTTAGGGTTAGGGTTCAGCGCTGGCGATCCGGTCTGAGAACGGCGATGCCCTCAGACCTGCCCTGTGGAGGGAGCGTGGACACACGGCGTTTGCGGAGGGCGCTGGGGCTCCCGGGGTGGATGGAGCCGTGCAGCCTCTGCGCCGCTGCTCACAGGCGCGTTCCCGGCAGCAGTGCTTATTCCCGCGCAGGGAGCTGACCGCGCACGTTCGCATCGCGTGGACGTACGGGGGGGCCCGCGGGTGGTGCTGCCCAGGGAGAGTGTCGTTTTCAGTTTTGTTCCTGGGGAATCGCTCCCCTGTCCTGGGCGGTCAATCTGCACGACCTGGTGGAAACAGAACCAGGCGTCTAAAGGGGGCTGAGTTCTTGGTGCGGTTGGCTGACTTCGGTGTTCAGATTCATGCATTTCCGGTTGTGTTTTTAGAAAGCTTCAAGCTGGTTACTTGATTCAAAGAGAAAAGTGAATGCTGTCGCTACAGTGAAATCAGGGACCTCTTCTCTGCTTTGTCATCTTTTTACAAAAGTCACCCTGTAAAGCTTATTGGGCTGTTTCTGCCCAGAAATAGCTGTTCGGTTTAAGCTCCCGTCCTGTGGGTGCAGCTCTTGGCTGGGGTGTCCCCGAGGCACACGGCCACGTTGGCCAGGGGGCGGGGTGAGGGTTGGGGGCTCAGAGCTGGTGGCCCTGTCCCTCCTCGGGCGGTGGAGAGGGCCGTCACTCCTGGTTAGAGGAGCCGGATTACTAGTTTCCCGTGTGGGGCGGGCTCCTCACTGGCGCCTGTGGTGCTGGTGGTGCCGCCCTGGCTCTGTGCAGGGGACCCTGGGGCGGCCATGACCTTGGGGGGTGTTTCCCCTGGACTCCCCGTTCCCTTTCAGGACCTGGGTCCCCGACCCATCTGTGCCCAGGTGTCTCCCTGGTGACCCTGAACTTCGCAGGGACCAAGGTCTGGTCTGTCACCAGCGCTGCAGGCTGGACTCCACCTTGCGGGTCTGCCTGCCCCCTGGAAGCAGGGAGGAGGGGGATGGGGGAGACGCCTGGTCTGCCTGCACCAGGCTGCTGTCCTTCCTGGGCTTTGAGTCATCAGCAGAGGGCAGTACCCACCCTCGTAAAGAATGAAGGACCCAGTTCTCCAGGAAAGGCCGCTGGTTTCACATGGGCAGAGATGCACCCGGATGGAGCTGAGTGTTGCTCGTGTCACCTGCTAGTGTCACACCTATGGTTCACTTACTGTGCGAAACTGCGGATGGGGGCGTCTCCTCGCTAAACCCGCGTGTGGCTCAGGAGGGACGCCGCTGTCTCTCTAAATGGAAACATGAGTGAAGCACAGAGGGATCTCATCAGTGTGTCTGAAGGTGGTCCTGGCGTGAAATGGGCAGGTTTCTGCAAGTGAAGGCTCGTATTTCTCTCCAGCGTGACTCAGACAAGCAGAGACCTGGCAGCCACACGACTGCTTCCCACCGGGCCCTGCTGGTAGCCAGGCTCTGAGGTCGGAGTGGGGTCAGCTGGTGGGGGTGGGAGGGGACACCAGCCACCACGGGACGAAGCTGGCGCCCTGTGGGCCACTCTACCTTCTCCAGGCTTAGGACGATGCTCGCCCTCCCATCTGGACGCTGGTCCTGGGTGTCTGTGCTTCTGCCACTGCAGCCGTGGGGACAAGGCTTGGCTTCCCATGTGACAGACAAGCCGAGAGGCTGAGCCTCAGCCGGTCACGTGATATCATCACTCACCCATGTACACACGGGCATGTCTGTTTTTACCCTGAGAGGACATTTATGTCTTTTACCTGAAGCCCAAGTATGTACAAGGCTTTCACACCATTTTCTAAACTGGACCATTTCCCTCAGTCTCCTGCACACGCCTTGCCTGTGTTAATTCAGTTCTCAGACATGATGGTCGTGGTGCAGCCCCGCCCAGGTGACACGGCCCCAGGTGCCTGGCCTCTCCCCCAGCTGTCCTCACACCTTTGTGTGTTGTCCTCACTGCCCACTGAGCACTGAGCAAAGTTTTTGTTGGTATTTTTCCACATGGAAAAAATAATGAATTTGTGTCCAATCTTTCAAAAATGCCCAAGCTTCTTAAGCAATTGACACACATTTTGGGGCTCTGTGCTTTTATGTCCAAAGTGAGGAGATGGGCTTCAAATCTTCTTGGAGCCCAGGGGTTCAGTGCCTTTCTGGAGGGGCTGCGGGGAGCAGGGCTGAGTGCCCAGGGCCTAGAGAAATCCCACGTTTGCCTCTTTACACTTGAGTAGTCTGAGGTGTTTCACTTGAAGAAAGTTACTAGGTGATTTCTGACATTGCATCAACATGCAATTAAAATGCTTTTTTAAAAAATTGAGGTGAAGTTATGTAACATAAAATTAACCATTTAAAAGTGGACAGTTCAGTGGCATTTACTACATTCACAGTGTTGTGCCACCAGCCTCTATACCTAGTCCCCAAATATTTTAATCACCCCAAGGAAAACCCCTCCCCCTCAGCAGGCACTCTATGTTGCCATGGTAACCACCGTGCACTTTCTACCCACCCCCCCCATGCCTGTGTCTTCATCTGCTCTGGGCATATCGCATAAATGGGGCCATGCTTTATGGGGCCTCCTGTGTCTTCTGGCATTGTGTTCAAGGCTCATCCATGCTGTGCTGAGTCAGTATGTCATTGCCTTCATGGCTGAGTGATCGTCCACCGTGTGGAGGGACCACGTTTGTTATCCATCCGTCCAACGAGGGGCCGTTGGGCTGCTTCCACCTTTTGATTTTTGAGGAAGTGCTGCTGTGAACACGTGTGCACAGGAACGTCTCTGCCCATCTCAGCTCCTTTGGGGCACCTGGACTGTAGTTGGTGAGTCCCTTGCAGGAGGGAACGGCGCATCTTGCCACGTGGTCGCCCAGCGCAGGATGAGCTCTTCCCCGCTTGCTTGGAGTGTCCGCTCTTCTTGCTCTTTCCCCACATCTGCCTCAATCTCACTACTTCACTGGCTCCTTCTTGGAAGGATGCTTTTGTGTTTCCAGTTACTAAAGTTCGCTGTCTTGTAGAAGTTCTCCTCTTAGCTGATGTTTTTCCCCCAAATACCTCACATTCTAGTCTTATCTGGATAAAGACAGTGATACCATGTAAGTTCTCTGGTCAGAGTGTTAGACATGCAGACCTCAGTTCCCCCGAGCTTTGGACACTCCGTCCTGCTTTCTTCTGGTAACTTGACCTTACTGTCCTTCTAAGCAATGAAAAAACAATGGCTACACAAATCTGGTGATGTTTTAGACACTGTTTCAAGTTTCAGAAGCTTCCTTAGTTTCCTGTTTGGCCAGCTTGGAGGCCACCGAGGCAGAATAGAAACAACTATTACAGATGCTCTTTCACACATTGATGGACAACTGTTTCTAAGGAGAGAACTGGAACCTCTTGGATGCACTTGCACCGGCTGGAGTTACTCTGTCCCATCTTCTGTTCTTCCCTTAAGGGAGAGGGGAGAGGAGAGAGGAAGACTGGGGGACCCAGGGCTGGTGCTGCCCTGAGGAGGCAGCTGGGCTCCACCTGGGCCGGGGCTGTGCCGGGCGGGCACTTTGAGGGTGTGGACCAGATGCACATTGAATTTACCGCCTGTCTGTTCAGGTGCTGCCTGTGGTCCCAGCAGATGGGAGAGGCGCCAGCAGCTGCTTTCACGAGAGACTGGAGAGCAAATGGCTGCGAAAGGCTGCCTGACAGACCCCAGACTCCTGTGCCTACGCAGAGCACATCAGGGAGGACTGGAGAGGCCTGGAGATAAGAGAGGAATTTTCTTGTTGCAGACCCAGCCAGGCTGTTAAGAGGGCACGGCTTTGGGACTCAGAGACCTGGGCGATTCCTGCTGCGCTTACCTCAGAAAGACCCTGGCAAGGAAGAGTGAGATGTGGGGGCTGTGGGGGAGGCACCCGGGACTGACTCCTGGGCCCTAAACTGACCGTAGCCTCTTCCCGCCTTGGACCTTGTCACCCGCAGCCCCTCTGACACACTCGGAGCCGACGAAGAGCCATCTCGGGGGTGGGGGTGGGATCTCGGGGGTGGGGGTGGCTGGAGACGGAGCCTCACAGCCAGCTGCCCACAGAGGTGGGGGGCTGGAGGAGGGTGGGGGGCTGCCCCATTCCTGCTCCTCTGACCAGAGGCAGCAGGCTTTTCCGGGTGCTTCTGGCCTGTGCCTGCTGCTTCCCCGGCACCCGGCCTGGGACGAGGAGGCAAAGAGAGAACTGGAACCACCATCGGGTGGGTCCAGGTGTCCCAGGTGGCTGCCTTCTTCTCCACACCTTTCAGAGTCTTCCTTTGTTTGTTTTATAGATAACATCCAAGATTTTGAGCCTTCCTTAATGGGAGGAATAGGAAAAAGTATGTCTACTCCATCTTTCTGAAAGAGGAAGTCTTAGAAAAAGATTTTTAAAAAGTGAATTCATATTCAAAAGTGTTACTAATTTCTGCCATTAACCATGATTACTTACCTGTAGATTCTTTGGAATTTTCTAGTAGACAAGTCTATCATTTGTACATATGAATAGTACTTGTTTAGTCCTTTGATTCCTCTTACCTTGTTCTTTCTCCAGCTGTGCTGTGCTGGCTACGGTTTCCAGGTTGGTGTGGCAGCAGGCAGACCTTACTTCTGATCTTCAGTTAAGTATCTTGTATGCTGTAGGTTTTTTTTAAAGAGACCCTTTATTAGATCAAGGAAGTTTCTAGCATGTTAAGAATTTTATTTTGTTTTAAAATCATGAATAGATACTATTTTTTCCAAAGTTTCCCCAGCATTTGTAGAGATGATCACATGCCATTCTTTTATTGGTTGATGTGGTAAACTACATTAATTGATTTTCTAAATAATACATCAATCCAACATTATAGTTATACACCATATTATCGTTTATCTGGAATAGTTTGTGTAACACTTGAATTATTTATTCCTTTAATGTTTGCTGGAGCTTGCTGGTGAAACCTTATAAGTCCAGTGTTTTCATTATGAGAAGGTTTTAAACCAGTCTTTCAATTTCACTCTGCAGGCTACACGGGGTGAATCTGATGGAGATGCTCATTTACCCCTTTTCACTTCAGACCTCCAGTCCTGAGAAGCTCTGTCCACACACCCAAAGCTTGTGTGAAAACACAGAGTAGTGCAAGTGCTGGAAACGGAGGCGTTACCTCTGCACGAGCTTCTCGGTTTCCTCTACTGAGGGCAGAGCTTCAGTGAGGTTAGGGGTGACCTCCCTTTCCTAGTCAACTTCTGTAACCTAGAAATGTGTGTTCCAATGGTGCTTTTGTTCTAAGAAAATTCTACCAGAGCAGAGAAGTTTGAGTTCTCAATACTGTAATTTCCTTTTTTGTTGTTTGTTTGTTTGTTTACTTTTACACATTGTATTCCTTACAGGGCTAACACATTAGTTTTCCTGACCAGAGGTTTAGAAAACACTAATTGATTTACATTTATTTCTCAAAATTTCTTCAAAATACAAAAAAAGAGCCAAAATAATGAGTTTGATCTCATTGTGACCTTTGGTGTATTCAAAGGTCTACATGTCTTTATAAAAGGGAATATGTTCTGATATTAAGACTAACTTGACTTGAAGAAGTGAGAATATGTCATTAAATATTATGCCGAATATGATATCCATACATAAAGAGAGATCCCTTGGGCAAAGGCATATGTGCGGATACCAAAGATAATTAGGAAATATTCTTTGAAATGTGTCTGAAGCCAGGGAGAAAACTTAGAGCCTGAGAACCTCTTTGGAATTATTCTACAACTGTAAATATCAAAGCAACTATATTACTTTTATAACTATATTTAATACTTTGAAACGTTGATTTTTAGACTCAGGCTTTTGGAATCAATAAATATGCAAAATAAAATGAAGAGGTTAAGAATGTTATATAAACATTTTTATATACGACATTATTGTAATTTCCTTTTTATTTCAGTGGTTCCTAACTTCTTGCAAATCCAGAACATCTTTGAGATTTTTATCAGTTATGGGCTGCTTCCTAGAAAAATGCACACACACAGAATTCTGCGTAGCAGGATGTGCTCATTGCTGTGGCTCCCAGGCTGCTGTGTGTTTCCTGTTCCCCCTTTCCCAGCTGGAGTGAGGTTCTATTACACTTTGGCATGCTGCGTGTGTTAAGGGGGAAGATAGTTTTTAGGTCACACATTCATAGGTCTCTGGGCCCTGAGAAGCCACACCTGGACCCGACTGTGAGGACGTAACCCAGAGGTCCTAGACTTAAAGCTGATGGGGTGACTGGGTGAGTCCTCAGGGCTGCTCTCCCGTGGGGAGGGGCTGCGGTATTCTCTGTGTTGGAACTCATCCTCTGGCTGTCACACTGTATTTCTGTTTGTTAGATATGCTGGTCTTCCTCCTACAAGCCTCTCACAGTGGGACGTTACACGTCACTGCGTTTGTAAGGTCAAGAGTGGCGAGCGATGTGCTCCAGCCAGTGAAGTGGGGACCGAAGTGCCTCCAGACGAGATGGACGTACTTTAGACGGCGGGCTCCCCTGGCCCCAGTTCTGGGGGAGAATGGTGTGATTGCGGCTGCGGCCAGTGCATCCCTGGACGAGCACGTGGCCATTACTGAAAGCTGCTGGGATTTGGTGCTGTTTATTGCTGCAGGAAAATTTGTTTTTTATGAATGAACATCCTTTTTCCTCAATATCCAAGTCACTGTATCTTCAACGTTCGCAGCACGCTCTGCGCTCTGGGAACGGATCTCTCATCTCCGTTGATCGCATCCACCCGGCTTCCTTTCCCTCCGGCCTCCTCCAGTGGTTCAGCCGATGGGAGGCGCCAGCAGGATGTTGGAGAGCAGAGGCGAGAGCTCAGGGCATGTGTCCCGGCTCCTTCCTTGCCAGGCTGGGCTGGAGACGCCTGTGTTTCTCTCCCTAACACCTCGGCGGCCTGGTCACTGTGCCCTCCCCTTGTCTTCAGACCCTGAGGGAAGCGGCCTCCTGCTATCCTGTGTCTGGGCACATCTTCCCATTTCCCTTCATCTCCTCACGAAGCTCTCGTTAGTCAGCCTCGAGCCCGGACCGGTACACTAGGGGCGGATAGAGTAGTGGGAGAGCAGGCCACCCTCACTCCTGGGAAGGACGTTGGGGATGTCCGCCCTCTCAGGGCACGGACAGAGTGGTCTCTGGGTGTATGCTATACCTTTGAGGATATTTGCTGCAGTGATAAAATATTCACAAGTGATCGTTTGCCTGGAATTTGCAATCATTCTCCTGGTGTTCTAAGTCCTGAAAAAGGGTCATTATCGCAAATTCTCAGGAAGGGAAACTGCCAATTTGGGAACTTAATGACATATAAGAAGGCCACCTAGAAAGCCTGCGCCGTGGGCAGTGTTAACCAGACCTGCTGGCCCCGGCCCCGGCCCCGGCCCCGGCCCCGGCCCCGCCCCGACGACCCGCCTGCTCCCCAACCTGCTCCTGTGATGCGCGCTCACCGCTGCTTGTCTTCTGTTAGGCGCACAGTGGACCTTGAGAGGAGGAGACTGCATGGCCTGGGTGGTCTAGGGCCCGCCAGCCCTCAGGCCTGAGGCTTTCTCAGGCTGGAGGCAGAGGTTAGAGGACTTGACGTGCGGGGTCGGAGGTGCGCTGGGGCACCAAGGCCGCTGGCCGAGGGGCCTGGAGAGGGGCCGCCCCCGTCGTGGCTGCTGGACCGACCGGGGACCAGCGAACCCACAGACGCACGAGGGCGAGTGAGGGTGTCGAGCAGCCTGAAGGCAAAGATGCCCGTCGTCCTTTCAGACTCGGGGCTGTGCGCCAGGGAGGTATCCGTGTGGCCCCCCGCTTCCCACTTGGGCCGCTCGCGGTGCAGCATCCGCCGGTGAAGAAGCCGGACGGAGGGAGCTGTGCTCTGAGAAACTGCTGCGCATCCGAACTCCGGGTCGGACCGGGAGTGCAGCCTCCTCTCCTGACCTCCGAGCGCCTCGCTCAGCGGGTTCGGGTTCAAGACCGTCCCTTCTTTGCCGCGATGGGGCCTCCGGCAGGGAGAGGCCGAGCCGCGCTTCAGCCGGTTGTCTCGTGAGAGGCCAGCCGTCTACACTGGCGGAGTCACTCGGAAGCACACGTCCTGCAGATGGCGGGTGGCGTGTCACATTCTGGAACTTGCATTTCTGACTTCCCTGGCCCAGTGGTGGTTTGAGCTGCTCGCGCACGCGGCTGTGGGATCCTGTGCTGTCAGAGGAGGGAGGGGCTCGTGTCAATCATTTGTTCGGATTGGTGCGTGTTGTCTGGTTGGTGGAAGGTCTTTTAAATACAGTCTAATGCATGGAGGCCTTGGACACGGCCCAGGCATGTGAGGAATTAAAACTCACAGTAAAAACAAACAGAAGTGTGACCGTATCAACTGCACAGTGGGACTTGGGACGTCACTCGCCTGCTCTGTGGAGGCACACTTGGGCTGTTGGCTGTGAGGAGGGGCCTCCCCAGGTGGCAGTCATATCCCACACTTTGACCTACAGAGCAGTTTGCAGGAATGAAGAATTTTTTTCTTTTGAAAAAGTAATGAAAGTCATGTCACCTCCAGAATACTGTGATTTGGCCAATCTCTCCCAACTTTCTTGACTGTTATTGAGAAGAAGAGCTTTTAGCCCTGATAACTTGCCACCATCAGTGAAAGAAGAGAAGCACTTTACAGAGAAGCTGCCTTGGGGGACAGTTGGTGGGGACGCGGTCACTCCCCAGCCCCTCCCCTGTGCAGGGCAACAGCCTCCAGGTGGCCTGGACTGGTCGACAGGGCAGCCGGGCCACCTCCCTAGCCGGATTTTCTAGTAGGAGAAAGAGATTCCAGGCCGCATGAAAGCTGGCATGGTTAGGAAACCGGTGGTGGACTTCAGCAAGTCTTGGAAATGCATTTATATCCTGAAAACTTTTCTGTTCAGCAAAACTCTTTCAAAATGATGTGGTGCAAAGGCTGCCACACACCTGTAATTGGACGTAGGGAAGCCGGTGCCGGGAACACGCGGGACTGTGGAGGAGCGTGTGGGGGCGTGAGGGGGGAGGTGCCTTCCTGCCCCATCAACCGCAGAGTCAGTTCTGATGGCACCTGGGTCTCAGGTGGAGGCCCGAAAACTTTGAAGGTGCTGAAGAAATTGTGCGGGGCATTTTATAATAACCCTTGGGGTCACGAAGAGTTTGCTAAGAGACACAAAATCCAAAAACTGTCCATGAACTGATGACAAAAACAAAACGAACTAAAACCCCAAAACACTGCTTATTAGTGAAAAACACCACAAAGTTAAAACACCAGCCAAAGATCAAGAGAAAATATTTGCCACACACAGACAGAAAGAGAGTTACAGTCATAATGTCTAAAGAGTTCACACAAACCAGTCATAAAAGGGCAAATAACAGAAGGAAGGGCAAAATCAATTCCCCCCCCCAAAAAAAAAAACTAATGAGGGAGAAGAATCAAGATGGCGGAGTAGGAAGACGTGTGCTCACTCCCTCTTGCAAGAGCACCAGAATTACAACTAACTGCTGAACAACCATTGACAGAAAGACACTGGAACTCACCAAAAAAAACCACCCCACATCCAGAGACAAAGGAGAAGCCGCAATGAGATGGTAGGAGGGGCGCAATTGCATTAAAATCAAATCCCACAAATGCTGGGTGGGTGACTCACAAACTGGAGAACACTTATACCGCAGAAGTCCACCCACTAAAGTGAGGGCTCTGAGCCCCATGTCAGACTTCCTAACCTGGGAGTCCAGCAAAGGCAGGAGGAATCCCCAGAGAATCAGACTTTGAAAGCCAGCGGGATTTGATTGCAGGACCTCCACAGGACTGGGGGAAATGGAGACCCCACTCTTGGAGGGAACACAAAAAATTGTGCTCACCAGGACCCAGGGGGAAGGAGCAGTGACCCCATAGGAGACTGAACCAGACCTACCTGCTGGTGTTGGAGGGTTGCCTGCAGAGGCGGGGGGCAGCTGTGGCTCACTGAGGAGACCAGGGCACTGGCAGCAGGGGTTCTGAGAAGTGCTCATTGGGGTGAACCCTCCCAGAGTCCGCCATTAGCCCCACCAAAGAGCATGTAAGCTCCAGTGCTGGGTCGCCTCAGGCCAAACAACCAACAAGGTGGGAACACAGCCCCACCCATTGGCAGACAAGCAGATTAAAGTGTCACTGAGCTCCACTCAGCAAATCGGATTAAAGTTTTACTGAACTCCACCCACCCAATCCAACCCATCATCAGTCCCTCCCATCACGAAGCACCCACGAGTCTCCTAGACAGCTTCCTCCACAAGAGGGCAGACAGCAGAATTAAGCAGTATCAGCAGTATTTCATCTGTGGAACTGAAAATCACAGCCACAGAAAGACAGAGAAAATGAAAAGGCAAAAGACTTTGTACCAGATGAAGGGACAAGATAAAACACCAGAAAAACAACTAAATGAAGAGGAGATAGGCACTATTCAGGAAAAAGAATTCAGAATAATGATGGTGATGATGATCCAGGACTTTGAAAAAAGATTGGATGCAACGATTGAAAAGTTGCAAGAAAAGTTTACCAAAGACCTAGAAGAATTAAAGAACAAACAAACAGAGATATGCAACACAATAAATGAAATGAAAAAAACACTAGAAGGAACCAATACCAGATTAACTGAGGCAGAAGGGCAAATAAGTGACCTGGAAGACACAATGGTGATAATCACTGATGCAGAAAAGAATAAAGAAAAAAGAATGAAAAGAACTGAAGACAGCCTAAGAGACCTCTGGGACAATGTTAAACGCACCAACATTAGCATTATAGGGGTCCCAGAAGAAGAGAGAGAGAAAGGACCTGAGAAAATACTGAAAGAGATCATAGTTGAAAACTTCCCCAACATGGGAAAGGAAATAGCTACCCAAGTCCAGGAAGTGCAGAGAGTCCCAGGCAGGATAAACCCAAGGAGAAACACACCAAGACATATAGTAGTCAAATTGACAAAAATTAAAAACAGAGAAAAGTTATTAAAAACAACAAGGGAAAAACGACAAATAACATACAAGGGAACTCCCATAAGGTTAATAGCTGATTTCTCAGCAGAAACTCTGCAAGCCAGAAGGGAGTGGCATGATATATTTAAAGTGATGAAAGGGAAGAACCTACAACCAAGAATACTCTACCCAGCAAGGATCTCATTCAGATTTGATGGAGAAATCAAAAGCTTTACAGACAAGCAACAGCTAAGAGAATTCAGCACCACCGAACTAGCCCTACAACAAATGCTAAAGGATCTTCTCTAAGCAGGAAACACAAGAGAAGAAAAGGACCTACAGAAACAAAAACAAAACAATTAAGAAAATGGTAATAGGAACATACATATCGATAATTACCTTGAATGTAAATGGACTAAATGCCCCAACCAAAAGACACAGACTGGCTGAATGGATACAAAAACAAGACCCATATATATGCTGTCTCCAAGAGACCCACTTCAGACCTAGGGACACATACAGATGGAAAGTGAGGGGATGGAAAAAGATATTCCATGCAAATGGAAATCAAAAGAAAGCTGGAGTACTGATACTCATATCAGACAAAATAGACTTTAAAATAAAAAATATTACAAGAGACAAGAAAGGACACTACATAAAGATCAAAGGAGCAATCCAAGGAAAGGAGATAACAATTATAAATATATATGCACCCAATATAGGAGCATCTCAATACATAAGGCAAATGCTAACAACTATGAAAGAGGAAATCGACAGGAACACAATCATGGTGGGGGATTTTAACACCCCACTTACACCAATGGACAGATCATCCACACAGAAAATTAATAAGGAAACACACGCTTTAAATGACACAATAAATCAGCTTGATTTAATAGATATCTATAGGACATTGCATCCAAACACAGCAGATTACACATTCTTTTCAAGTGCACATGGAACATTCTGCAGGATAGATCACATTTTGGGTCATAAATCAAGCCTTGGTAAATTCAAGAAAATTGAAATCGAATCAAGCATCTTTTCTGACCACAACGCTATGAGATTAGAAATCAATTACAGGAAAAAAACTGTAAAAAACACAAACACATGGAGGCTAAACAATATGCTACTAAATAACCAACAGATCACTGAAGAAATCAAAGAGGAAATCAAAAACTACCTAGAGACAAATGACAATGAAAACACAACGATCCAAAACCTATGGGATGCAGCAAAGGCAGTTCTAAGAGGGAAGTTTATAGCGATACAATCCGACCTCAAGAAACAAGAAACATCCCAAATGAACAATCTAACCTTACACCTAAAGAAACTAGAGAAAGAAGAGCAAAAACTAATGATCCACAAATACTGAAAAGATACCTAACCTGCCTACTAATTAGGGAGCTGTAAACTAAAGATTCAGCACGATGCCTTATTTCACTGGTTAGACTGGTGAAAGCTAAGAAGACAAAAGCTATATCTGGGGTTGGTGGGGACAGTTATATCCTGGCCATCACAATTTGGCAGGATCTAGAAAAATTAAAAATGCACATTTTTGACCCAGCCATTCCATGTTTGGAATACAGCAGATGGACACAAGGTGAATAAAAGTTAAATAGACCCTGTGGTGTTACACAGTGAAAATTGGGATCAACCTTAATGTCCGTTAGAGACTAGTGAGCACTTTCTCGTGCGTACATAAACCTTATAAAATTACTATGGGGCATTGTGAAATATAAATTATAGGGCTTCCCTGGTGGCACAGTGGTTAAGAATCCGCCTGCCAATGCAGGGAACACAGGTTCGAGCCCTGGTCTGGGAAGATCCCACATGCCGCAGAACAACTAAGCCTGTGTGCCACAACTACTGAGCCTGGGTGCTGCAACTACTGAAGCCCATGGGCCTAGGGAAACCTGTGCCCTGCAACAAAGAGTAGCCCCCACTCCCCATAAGTAGAGAAAGTCTGCTTGCAGCAACAAAGACCCAACGCAGCCCCCCCAAAATATATATATATGAATTAGAGATATAGATACAAACAGAAAATTCTCTGTGTGTATTCAGTGAAATTCTTATTTACCTCAAAAACAGCACCAAAAACTATCATGCACAAAGGACCTGGCAGCCGTAGGTGCTCTGTAACTGTTGTTGAATGAATTGGGTGTCAGTGGACGGTGGGCTGCCAAGTGCTCACAGCCACCACCCAGGGATGGGGTGGGACACTTCGCACCCCGTGCACTTCCACGGTTCCTGTTTTTATGTCATGACCATCCTAAAAACGTTGTGCGCTCCCCAAATGCAGTGATCTCACAGTAAAGATGGTGCATCGATAGGCAGTATTAAGTCGTCTTTGTGGTGGCTTTTTCGAGTATGGTGCCAACACTCTCCAAGCAAATGTTAATTCCCGAACTGTGGGCTGGGAAACGAGCCTCGGAGCTGGAAGGGTCAGGGTCACGGTTGGGGTCGGGGTCAGGGTCAGGTTTAGGGTTGGAGTCAGGGTGCTGTTTCCTACTGCCTCCCCTTCCTCCCCTGCTTCCACGTCCCCTGAGGTCATTTTGCTAAGATTCCCAACAACGCCTGGCCGCTGGACCAAGTGGCCTGGAGCTTGAAGCAGGATGGTAGGCTGCCTCTATGTCCTTGAACCCCTCTCCTGACGCCCTCAAAGCCCCACTCCCTGGTGTCTCTCTTGCTGCCACTTTTCCTGTCCCTTTGCTGCCACCCTCCTCCTGCTCTGTAGGCATCAGTTTTCTCTAGAATCTGTGTTCAGACGTCTTCTCGTACTTTCTGTGTTCTCTACAGCCTTCCCGCATGATCCCATTGACTCATATGGCTCATATCCAACCTGTTTGCCATGTTTCCAGCCCAAAGCATCCTGAGCGTCAAGCCTGGGCCTTGGGCTGAAACCAGCCGTGATACATGGGTGTGTCAGAAGCCCGTCAGATTCAGCATTTTCAGAATCAGGCTCATTGTCTCCAAACCCAGACCAGGGCCCTCTTCTCTAATCCCGGCCTCAGGATGGGCATTCCACCTCAATTCGTCCCTTCTGACCACATGTCGCATCTGGTGGGACATGAGGCCCAGCCAAGCCTTGGCCACTAACGGCTCCTGAAACAGCCTGTTCTGTGCTCTCTGATCCCGAAGCCGCTGCCTTGGTTTGGGCCACATTCATGGCCTGGACAGTGGATGGTGTTCTAACCTTCCCTCTGCCTCCAACCTTGAGGCTCAGGACTCATTTTACTGCAGTGGGTAACACTCCTTCTTCACATCCATCGGGAGCTTTTCACTGGTTTTAGGACGAAGTGTGGGGCTGGCCCACCTTGCGTCTGTTTGTAATCCCGCCCGTGCTCCCAGCGGCGTCTCTGCCACCCGCTCCCCGTGCACAGGCCCTGTGGCTCCTGGGCGGGCCACGCTCAAAGGCCACACCTGTTCATCCAGACACGCGCGCTGGACAGCCGCCACGTGCCGGCTCCTCCTCTTGCTGCCGTCGAGGGGACCGCGTCCCTGATCGGGACTCTCGTTAGAGAGACCCCGGCTCCCTCGCCCGTTCGTCCGCCGTGGGGGTTTCAGCGCCAGGTCTGGACGGGGCCCTGACCGTGGCCGTGGGGCCCCAGAGCCGTGGGCAGCAGGTCCTCCGGGGTCACGCCCCAGAGGCTGGGGCTGCGCACCGCCCGTGGGGCGAGGTCGCGCCACTGGACCAGGCTCAGCCGCCTGCGGGCGTCGGTGTTTTGGCCGCTGCAGGGGTGCCTTTGGGGTCCTGAAGAGATGGCTGGATTCTCACTGCCATGGGGAGGGGGCTGCGACGGGAGGGCAGGAGGGGGTGGAGGGTGGGCGTGCTGGTGTGGGGGAGGGGTGGGGAGAGGGAAGAGCTGAGAAGGACCCCTGTGTGTGTGTGGGGGGGACTCTGAGGGGCGCGGGGGGTTCGGTTCTTACCTGCTGGTTCACAGTGTCTCCGCGGCGTGGGCCGGAGTGACAGGGTGAAGGTGTGAGTGGGGCTGAGCGGAGGGACGGGGATGGAGCCGTGGGGGTCCCAGCGGGTGGGGGAGGGGGCATCCAGAGGAGGGAGAGACCTGGGATCGGCCCCCCACCCCGCGCAGGGCACTCAGACCCTCGCAGGGGAGGATGGGCGAGAGGACGGCTGAGTAGAAGCAAGGCAAGGAGCCGCAAGTACGCGAGAGGATGGGTGCTTGTGTATATGTGTGTGTGTGTGTGTGTGTGTGTGCGCGCGCGCGTGTGCATCTGTGTACGTGTGCGCGTGCGCGTCAGTGGTTCCAAACGCTGCTGTGGTCCATGGTCCACGACCACAAATGACAGGCTGCAGGGCCGGGGATCTCGGGGCTGCAGGTGACCTTGAGCTTTTCTGTGGAGAAGACACAGTTCCCACGGGCGTGCGGGTGGAGGGCGGAGCGGCGTGTCCACGCCAGGCAGCCCCTGGCAACGTGAAGAAGACGCCTGGTGGGGAGACGCCTGGAGGGAAAGGCCCGGCGGGTCCTGGGAGACGGGCCACGGTTCGGAGACGCGGTCCACCCGCGGAGGTTTCCACCTCCCACCCTCACGGGACTGTTTTCTAATCACCTTTTTAACCCAGTCAGGCATTGCCTCCCCCGGAAGCCTTTCTGCACGCTTCCGAGCGCCTGTCACCGCACCCGGGCCTCCCGGCAGTTACCAGGTGCCCACGTGTGTACAGGTCACCTGAACTCTGTTTCTCCCGAGCTCCCGAGCTCCTTGGCGGCCGGGGCCGCGCTCACTCCACATCTGCTGGCCGGACACAAGGATGGGCCCCACAATCTGACTGCCCCCCCCCCCCCCCCCCCCCCCGTCCCGCACCGCGGTCCCCAACTGCAGGGCTGTGTGTTCACTCTCCCTGCCCCCTCCACTCAGGCTAACCCACCCCTGATGTTCGCAGGGTGCCCCGTCCCAGGCAGTCTGGGGCTCCTGCGGGCCCCTCCCTCCCTTTGTGACATAACATGGGTTGATCATTTGTGCTCTGTCATCATTTCTCCAAATTATTCTCACGTAAAAGCCCCTCCCAACACTTTACCCGGCCTCCCTGGGGCGTTTTTGGCTTTGCCCCACCTTTCTTGGTGTGCAGAGAGTGGGCACTGGAGTGGCAAGTGCCTGAGGACGTTATGCAAGGTTGAGATTTTGCCTTGGGTACATTGCTGAGACATTTGTCAAGGGAGCAACGTGTAAATTAATTATGCTGAGCGCGTCTATTTAAGGAAGGCAACCCTGCAGGGACCAGAGGCACATCCTCAGGCCTAAGCAAGATCACTTCTCTGCTCGCCCAGGACATCCTGAAGGTTGCTCTTCGCACCCAGTTTTCTGATGTCATGGAGGAAACAAAGACCTCTGTGAAACGAGGTGCTGTTTGACCAAGTGAAGACAAAGAGACATTTCAATAAAGTCTCCAGACGTTTACTCGCCTCAAAGCTGCGTTTCCAAATTTGCACACTGTGCACATCTTCGAATGTATGAATGTATTTCTGTCACTGGCTCCAATACTCCTGTGTCGTAACTTCTGTTCTTGTCCTGGGGATGGAGTCGGAAAGGGATTAGTTGTCTTTTTTTCCCTTTCCAGAGAACTGCCAAAATAATTTGACTCTCCCAGATGAGGTCAGTTTTAAATCGTGATTCTCCTGAGGTTCATTTGGAAGAAGACACGGCAATTCTGAGAAACTAGCGATGAGGCCGCCAAGTTGCCCCGTTTCCCTGGCTGCGGCTTCTGCTTCCTCAAGTCGGGGTTGGTGAGAACCAAACCCCAGTCTCCGCAGACTGGAGAGGCTGGTCCCGCCCTTGGCCTCGCCCGGCATCCTGGCTGCAGATGGCTGGCTGCAGTCCGACTCCAGGGGGAGCGTCTCTGCGGAGCCCAGGTTCTCTGTGCTTCCTGGTCACCTGCCCTCCTGGCTGGGGGCACCTGGATGGCGGGGCTGTGTCTGGCTCCGGCTGGTCTGGGGGGTGTGCTGAAGAGCTGGTAAGAGTGACTCAGCATCACCCACGAGCAGAGGTGGTCAGAGCCGCCGGGACGGAGCCGCCGGGCCAAGGAGCAGAGGCCTGACCTGGAGGTAATGCAGGATGGTCAGCGTGTGCACGCCCCTCGGGGGCCTGCGGGGGCTTCAACCTTGAAGGGATTTTGCTGACGTTCAGAACAGGCGAGCCAGGCCTTGTGGTACCCAAGGCTGTGGGTGGCTGTGAAGGAAGTGGGGTCACATGGTGCCCGGCAGGTGACCAGAGGCAGTACAGGTGTCCTCAGCACCCAGACACACCTCTCACTGAGAGATGAACACACCAGAGCCCTGGAAGTTTAGGTGCTGTGCCCAGTGACGCACAGAGGGGCGGTGGCAGGACTTGAGGACAGACCCCTCCTCCTGACCTTCCAGGAGCCCTTTTCCGATCTCACCCCTGCACCTCACAGGTTGCATCCTGATGAAAGAATAAAATGAAGTGTTTTGATTAAAATTTCTCATGAATGTCTTTGACATCAAAGTAATTTAAATGTGAACACAAGCATTTGCATGGGTGAGCCTCTGCAGGCTGGGGGCCATGGCACTGTCCCTGGGGGCTGCTCTGCGTCTGTCCCCTGGGCTTGGCGCTGGGAACAAAGGGTGAAGGTCACTGTTTGGTGTCTCCTCGGGGCAGGTCAGGACGCGGGTCCTGGGTGCTGGGCGCTGGCACAGAGGTGGAAGGTTGGCAGAATGTAGCAAGAGTATATCAAGAAGCAAAAGGAAAAGCGCTTCAGTGTGTTTTGTGTGGTGTCTCCGTTGCTTTGGTAAGAACACAATTCACGAGCAGGTATGAGCTACAGAAGGCAGACTGTGTAATTTCTGTGATCCCACGTAGGAATTAAGTGCCCCTCGATTTGCATGTAAAACTGGTATTCCACAGTAAAAGGTGAGCTGTAAAATTCATGCTAACAATCAAAACTGTAATGTTTGTTTGCCTAGAATAACTTTAAACAGCAAATAACAAGCATCATGGCTAGTCGAGAGGGAGACTACGGAGAAAGGAAAGAGTGGCCTGTTTGCGTTCCTTTCGTGGCACTTTCCTTTTTCACCAGGGGCTGCACGGTATGGAGCTGGCCCTGAGTGGACGGGTTTGGGGAGGGAAAGAGGAAGCATGTATGTTTCATTTGTGGACGTGTTGACTTTGAACTTGTGCAGTCTGGATTTTAGGAAAAGTGGTCTAGGTTTGGGAGCCAGCAACAGTGTAGCTGGCAGCTGGGACGATGGGCTGGGCTTATCCAGACCCCATGTGCAGGTTATGAGCCCGAGGCCGTGGCACTGGGCAGGGCACTGCCTTGGCGCATGGCACAGAGCAGAGAGCACGTGGGAGCTGGAGAGCAACCCGGGGCCCCTCGGGTTCTCCGTCCAAGACTGGACTCTGCTCTAGTCTTTTAAACAGAAAAAGAAGGAGCCCTGCGTACCCATGGCCTGACTAAAGTATCACCCACCCGTTCCATGCAAGGAGGTGATTTCCTTCCATCCCCCGGAAGTGACCAGACAGGAGAACATCGTCAGTTGTTATTATAAATTCACATGTTGCTGGACACTTAGGATGTTTCCCCACCTTGGCTGCTGTGAATCTGCGGGTGCAGGTCTCTCTTTGAGACACTGATTTCATTTCCTTTGGATGAACACCCAGGAGTGGAGTTGCTGGATAGAACGGTAGATCTGCTTTTAATTTTTTGAGGAAACTCCATACTGTTTTCCACAGCAGCTGCACCAGTTTACATTCCTACCATCAGTGCACAAGGGTTCCCCTTTCTCCACATTCTCACCAACACTTGTTATTTGTGGTTAACAGGTTTGAGGTGACATCTCATTGTGGTTTTAATTTGCATTTTCCTGATGATTAGCGATGTTGAGAACTTTTTCATGTATCTGTTGGCTCTTTGTATGTCTTCTTTGCAAAAATGTCTACTCCGGTGCTTTGCTCATTTTAAAATCAGGTTGTTTAAGCTTTTTTTGGGCAATTGAGTTGTATGAGTACCATATATATTTTAGATATTAACACTTCATCAGATATACGGTTTGTAAATGTTTCCTCATATTCTGTATGTCGCCTTTTCATTTTGTTGATGGCTTCCTTTGCTTTGCAGAAGCTTTCTTTTTGGGGGGGGGTGGGTAAGATATCTGGCTTTCTTTTATTAACAGTAATCTTTTGATATTCAGACTACCTGCCCTTTGTTCCAAAACACCTATATATCCTGGCTCTGCCCCTTGTCTCCTCACAGGAGTTCTCTCAGGGTTACTTGAGATGCTGCCTCCTGGGCTTGAAGTCCTAAAAATTCCCGCCAAATAAAACCTAACTCTCAACTTCTAGGTTGTGAGTACTTTTTCAGTCGACACGACCTCTCGGCTCTGCTTCCTGGTGTCACCCTCACGCAGGTGGCTCTGCCTTTATGGGTGCAAGATGGCCACCAGCTGCCACAGGCTGACGGTGTGTCCCCTCGGCTCTGTAGAGCTGTTTAGTTTGATGTAGTCCCACTCGTTTGCTTTTGTCGCCTGTGCTTTTGGTGGTGTCATATCAAAAAAATCATTACCAAGACCAGTTTCAAGCTTTTAACTTATGTTTTCTTCCAGGAGTTTTAAGATTTCAGGTTTTGCATTCAGGGGTCTTAAATGCACTTTTGAGTGAATTTTGTGTATGGTGTCAGATAGTGGTCCAGTTCATTCTTTTTCATTTGCATGTGAGTTTCCAGTTTCCCCAACGCCATTTTTTTTCTTTTCTTTTTTTAATTTAATTAATTAATTTATTTTATTGGCTGTGTTGGGTCTTTCTTGCTGTGCGTGGGCTTTCTTTTAGTTGCGGTGAGTGGGGGCTACTCTTTCTTGTGGTGCGCAGGCTCCTCATTGCCATGGCTTCTCTTGTTGCGGAGCACGGGCTCTAGGCACGTGGCCTTCAATAGTTGCAGCACATGGGCTCAATAGTGGCTCACAGGCTCTAAAGCGCAGGCTCAATAGTTGTGGTGGACGGGCTTAGTTGCTCCGCGGCATGTGGGATCTTCCTGGAGCAGGGCTCGAACCTGTGTCCGCTGCATTGGCAGGCGGATTCTTAACCACTGCGCCACCTAGGAAGCCCCCCAACACCATTTTTTGAAGAGGCTACACTTTCTGGATTGTGTATTCTTGGCACTTTTGTTAATGATTAGCTGACCACATAAGTGTGGATTTACTGCTGGGCTCTCTATTCTGTTGCATTGGTCTGTGTGTTTTTATGCTGGTACCATACTGTTTTGATTAATATAGCTTTATAAGATGAATGGATAAAGGAAAGGTGGTATATATACACATCCAATGGAATATTGTTTGGGAATAAAAAAAAAGGTAAATCCTGCCATTTGCAACAACATGGATGGACTTGGAGGACATTTCACTAAGTGATATAAGCCAGACACAGAAAGACAAATATTGTTTGATCTTATATGTAGAATATAAAAATGTCTAACTCGTAGAAGCAGAGAGCAGAATGGTGGATGCCAGGGATTGGGGGAATGAGGAAAAAGGACACAAACTTTCAGTTATAAGATGAACAAGTTTTGAGGCTCCAATATAAAACATGGTGACTATAGTTGATAACACTGTGTTAAAAAATTGAAACTTACTAAGAGAGTAGGACTTAAACGTTCTCACCATAAAAAAAGGAGATAAATAGGTGAGGCAATGCGTGTGTTAATTATCCTTACTATAATACTGTTATTACATTTCACAATGTATAGATACACCATCACATTGTACACCTTAAATATATAGAATTTTTATTTGTCAATTATGCCTCAATAAAGCTGGAAAAATATATGAAAATGCTTAAAATACACATAAATAAGCCACAGAGTTTTATAAATCTACAATGATGTCATACCATAGCACAATGGAAAAGTGAAAACTGTTAATATGAACAAATAGTATATTAGGTAGGCCCTCTTCCCCCTCACTCGACTGAGGAGGAATTTGAACCCCCGCCCTAGGAATGAATTGATGTCCGTAAAGCCTGCCCAGTGCAGGGCTCGACCATGGCAGATGCTCAGTAAACGGCACTTACGTTTGAGTTACTTGCACAGGGTTACATGACTACCAGTGCAAGACAGGCTGGAGCCAGGCACTGGGGTCTCTGCCGTGCAGCACCACCTTCCTGGTTTGCGAGGCTGAAAGGGAAGATGAGGTTGAGCAATCAGGATGAGTAATAACTGCACACTTTGAGTTTGCCAAGAGCTCTGCGTGGAGCACAGAGGTTAAGGGCGTAGACTCTAGAATCAGATTTTCTGAGCTAAAGTCCTCACTCTGTTGCTTCCTGGCTGTGTGTTGTTGGGAAAGTTACTAAACCTCTCTGGGACTGAGTAGATCATCTGTATAAGAAGGATAATGATAGCACTTACTTCAATGGACAGGATGCGATAATACTTGGAAGGTTGCTGGAAATAGTCTTCAGCACAGAACAAGGAAATAGCTAATGTTAGTAGTTGTTTTCATTCTCTCTCTTGTTCCGTGTCCCATGCTGTGAGGTAGGCAGGGTATGTGTGATTGCTCTGATTTTACAGGTGGTTCCGTAACTCGCTCAAGGCTGTGAAGCCTGGCTCTTTCTTTAGTGTCACAGATGTGTTGGTGTTTGACTCTACAGACAAGAAGTAGATGGTGTGTAACCTTGCTAAGGTGAGAGTAGACGCAATCCACTGAGGGTTGAATTTCCTCCTCTTCCAGGGACCATGCCCTTCCTGAGCGGTAAGTCCCAGTTTCTCTGAAGCTGTGTGCACTTACTGCCCATCACGTTCCTGCCAGACTCAGTTGTGAAACTAGGGCTGTAAGCTATTCCATGAAAACTTGTGTTGTGGTCAGATCATTTGGGAAACAGAGCCCCAAGTTTCCTGTCTAGAAATTCTAACAGTGCGTCTTAGTAAACCATAGGTTGCAAGTCATGTAAATTTCATTAAACCAGGGGTTTCTCTGTGTTCCTGGCCCACAGGACTCTGTTCCACGTTCCGTGTGTGTTTTTCTCCCGCAACTAGTGCTGAGTGGAGCACAGCTGGGAGAAGCCGTAGGCCTGACTCACCGCACGTGCTGGAGCCAGACGTGCGTGCTTAACCAGCTAGCCATTCATCCTGTGACAAGTGTGGCCCATCTGCTGCTTGCCATGCCCTGTCCTGGGCCCCGGGAAGGCTGCGGAGTGACACAGGCATAGTCCCCAAGGTAGGACACTGACAGCCTCGCGGGCGTCCCAGGCGCTAGTAAACAGTCGAGGAGAGGAAACGTGGAGTTAAACCTTAGGTAAGAATTATGGGAGCTCCACGAGGGAAGTCAGCATATACGAGGGGGTCAGGGGAGTGGTTTGGAAAGAGAGAGCCTTCCGGGGCAAGAGAGGAACATGTGCAGAGGCTGCGGGTGGGGGGAAGGCGGGGGGAGGCCCCTGGAGCAAGAGGACGAGGCAGTGGCACTTGGGGTGGGGCACAGTGGAGTCACCTGGAAGGCCTCTAAAGTTCCTGATGTCCAGGCTCCGCTCCAGGCCAGTTAAACCCACCTTGAGAGGTGGGATCCAGGCAGAGGTATTTGTTGAAAAGCTTCCCAGGGAGGTGGTGTGGATGTACTTTCCCTATTCCTCCTGCTAACTGCAACTGGGTGTTTCAAAGGAGGCCTGCTCATGAGTTGGGGCCTCCACTGTGGCCCAGTGTTAGGGAGCCCCGCCCCCCACAGAGGTGTAGTGGAGACAATGAGCCAGAACCCCCACCCTGTCCAACAGTGATAAGGGCCCCTCCCCACTGTGGGGGTCAGTAGTGGCCACGTAGGGAGCCCACCTTCCGGCTGGGGTGGGGTCAGAGGCGCCCAGCTGAAGGAGAGGCTTCCACAGGATTCAGGGGCTTCAATAAAACATCATTTGTTGTACCAGCTCCCAGAGGGTCTCAAAATGAACGAAAAATCAATATATGGCAAAACCAAGATCATGAAGATGTTAGAATTATCTGTCAGAGAGATGGCATCAGCAAGATGGAGAACTGGGAATCCTGCCCACCCCCACCCCACCCCCCACCCATCCAAGTGTACGGATTCAATAGCACACAGACAAATTCCCTTTTAACAAATTCAGAAACTCATGGAGAGGCTTCTGCACCCTGGACAAGTATGAAATCGGCCAGCTCAAAGCTGGTAGGAAATTCTGAGACCTTCTCGGCCGTCATCCCTCCCACGCCCCGTGCTGTGCAGGAGGAAGGGACCCCCAGCTCCCAGCTACTTCCTGCAGGGGAAGGCCTAGAGCACACGTCCAGCTTCCCCAGGGCCACCAGGCCTGGCTTCTGTCCTGTGGGTCGTCTAGCAGTGATGGGACCGGCATGTTCCAGCTGCCTGGGCACCAGTGAGTGAAAGATTTGGGTTAGCATGAAGGTTCAAGAGGCCCCCAGAGTCTCTGGCCAGGCTAGAGGGTGAGGGTCCTCTCTGTACTCTGGGTGCAGTCAAGCTGCAGAGACCAGGAGAGGCGGCTGTTTTTTCTAATGTCCAGATATCAACGAAGAGAGTCAAGGGAAGTGAAGAAATGGGGACACGTGTCCCAAACAAAGGATCCAGGTAAATCTTGCCGTCCGTAACAGAGCCACTCCAGAAGTTATTCTCACAAAGCAGCTCTAGGGCCTCTTGAGCCCCCGAGGGGTATGGGGGGCTGGTGGGAGTGAGGACCCGCCAGCACTCGCAGAGAATGTTGGTGGCCACCCTCCTCGTGCCAACAACATTTTGATAACTAGCTCTCGTCAGGGGTTTAATGAGTAAGATGAATGACTTTGTTACTCATGCAGTTCTCATTCAAGCCACCACGTTTCAGATGGGGAGAAATCGTTTTCCCATTAATTGGGTAGACGGGGACATCAGTGTCTTATGGAACTATTTTTGCTGCCTGTTTCACATGAAACGCAACAGGGAAGATTTAAAGGTGAACAGTGGGACTCACCTTCATCTGAGTCAGCGGGGTCCCCGTCCCCCCTGCACTCTGAGCCTCCACTTGATTCTGAAAAATGGAAATTATACTTGTTCTATGTGCAGAATGGGTGTGAAGGTCACATAAGAGAACACACGTGAGAGTGCTTTGTAAACTGTAAAAGTCATCTGCAGACTCCACGTGGAATATCAGATCCCAGTTTACATCTTGCTTTTCCTTTTCTGTTATCTGTTTTCAAAGAAAGTGTCAGGAAGCGTATCAATCAGAGAGCACGCTCAGGTTCTCAAATCCAGACGTGTTTATTTTCTCATCATGCAGAGAAATGGAATCTGATCCTTTACTTTTGCTGAGAGGCTGCCAGCAGGGTGTCTTCAGTGCGGTGGGGGCTGCAGAGAGTGATGGGGTCAGAGCCAGCCCACAGGGACCTTGGGGCTGATTTGAGAATTTCGTGCAGAAGCGTGTTGGGCTGGATGGGATGTGGGAGGAGGGGTGACTTTGTGTGTGTGTGTGTGATGTGTGCATATATGAGCGTGTATGTATATTTGTATGTGCGTATGTGAGCGCGTGTGTGGTGTGTACTTGTGTGTATGTCCCTGTGCATGTGGTGTGGTGTGAGTTGTGTTGGAGGTACACATGATCCTGTAACTTAATTGAGCACTGAAGCCTTAAGGCTCAGGTACTCGGATTCCTTTCCAGAAGGGTCTCCACCCATGGGCACGCATGCCTCTGCCACCCGGGCCCTTGGTGGCCCCAGCATGATGCTTTGGTGACTTTCTTTGCACCACTAACTACCGTACAGGGTCAGGTGCCCCACAAGCCCAGGGTGGCCCAGCGAAGATGCCCAGGTTTCTGGGGGCATCAGGAGTTGCTCAGGGCAGGACCCCCACCCCAGAGGAGCTGGTCATTCCACCTGGAGGCACGTGGGGAAGGGCGGGGGGGGGGCATGGGAGGCCGGGTCAGCTCGGGGTCATGGGACAGAGGGAAGGAGCGGAGGGAAGGGGGCGGCCCAGCCCGGGGTCGTGTGCTTGGGATGCAGAGGGTGGAGCCCAGCTTACAGGCTGCGTTATCAAAACACACTTAAAATGCTCCGTTGCTGAACTATTTAATTTATATTTGCTAATCCATGTTCTAAATCTCCTTCTTTCTCGTGGGGAGCTTTGAACAGACAGAAACCATTTGTTCAGTCCTGCGGCACTGAATAGAGGGCCCTGTGGAGATTGCAGCCTCATTTTTATCCTGACTTGAATGCTCATCTGAGTAAATGCAGCATGTTGATTTCTGCAATATTTGGTGAAATGTTGTGGTTGGTTACGTTTCTCTGGCTGAAAGGGTTGGCTCTTAGGCCCCACCTAGGTTCCTAATATCCTTATGAAAACGCATGAAAGTTTAATGTACAGCTGTTAATTTTTTAATCAAAATACTTTATTTTTATTTAAAATAGAAAAAGCAATTTGACCCCTCGTGGCCTAATTGTTTGCCAAACATAACTTGTCTCCAGATTGCAATGATCTTGGAGCTGAACTACCACAAACTGTTTGGAACCAGTAAACTGTATTTATTTTTAGCTTTTAAACAGCCAAATAGTTTGCCCTCAAATTTCAGAGGAAAAAATTCCCTTCTGGGCTGAAACTCTGCACTGAGTGTCTCTGTGCCCAGCTGTTCCCGTCCAGGCTCCACATCACGGAAACAGAGTTTCCTAGTGATTCAGCCTTAATGACAGTGCTGGTGCTTATGAAATACCAGCTTCTGAAATTACAGTGAAGGATGTAGTTAGACTGGCTGGGTTTAGTCAAGCGCATGAAACCACAGCCCCAGCACATGGTGTGAGCCGCACTGGGTCAGGGCAGCAGTGCAGCACCCCTCAGGCTGGGGTCCATGAGGGTGTGCTCTTCATGATGCTGGGTGAGTGGATTTGCACAAAAAAGGCCATTGGGCGAAGGAAAAGGAGCACATGTTCTGAGCACTGTGATCCAGACTCGTTCACACGTGTCCATCCTTCAGCCTCCTTTGCACCATGCAGGTGGGTGGGGACTGCAGGCTGATTTAGTTGGTGATGGATGAGGCTGCGTTTAGAATGGGCTGCAGGGACCAGGGGTAGGTTTGGGGAACAGCCTGGAGGTGCCCTCCTCCCTTCCTCACACTTGCTTGGTGTAACTTTTCACTAGTGAAGTGTACAGTCTTATTTGGCTACATGGAAATGCCAAGGCCGAGGACACTGTACTGTGGTAATGATGCCTTGGTGATTCAGTGAGATGCAGCAATGATGCAGCGATGATGCAGCATTGATGCAATGTCCATGCAGCAATGATGCAGTGACGATGCAGCGATGACACAGCGACAGCGCAGCGATGATGCAGCAATGATGCAGTGTCAGCACAGCGAGATGCACTGATGATGCAGTGTTGGTGCGGCGAGATGCAGCAACGAGGCAGTGTTGATGCAGTGAGATGCAGTGATGATGTAGTGAGGGTGCAGTGATGGCGCAATGACAATGCATTGATGATGCAGTGTTGATGCAGTGACAATGCAGTGTCGATGCAGCAAGATGCAGTGATGATGCAGTGATGATTCAGTGCTGATGCAGTGATGATGCGGTGTTGATGCAGCGAGATGCAGTGATGATGCAGTGTCTGTGCAGCGAGATGCAGTGATGATGCAGTCACGATGCAGTGTCGATGCAGAGAGATGCAGTGATGATGCAGTGATTGCTCAGTGATGGCACAGTGTCGATGCAGTGAGATGCAGCGATGGTGCAGTGATGGTGCAGCGATGATGCACTGATGATGTGGTGTTGACGCAGCAATGATGCAGTGAGATGCAGCAACGAGGCAGTGTTGATGCAGTGAGATGCAGTGACGATGTAGTGAGTGTGCAGTGATGGTGCAATGGCGATACATTGATGATGCAGTGTTGGTGCAGTGATGATGCAGTGTTGATGCAGCGAGATGCAGTGGTGATGTGGTGTCGATGCAGCAAGACGTAGGGATGATGCAGTGTCAGCGCAGTGAGATGCAGTGATGATGCAGTGATTGCACAGTGATGATGCTGTGATGGTACAGTGCTGGTGCAGCAAGATGTAGTGATGATGCAGTGATGATGTAGCAAGGCTGTTGTGTTGATGCAGTGACAATGCAGTGTCAGTGCAGCAAGAAGCAGCGACGATGCAGCGATGGTGCTGTGATGGTGCAGCGATGCTGCATTGATGATGCAGTGTCGATGCAGTGTTGATGCAGTGAGATGCAGTGATAGCACACCAATGATGCAGTGTCAATGCGGTGGTCATGCAGCAATGATGTGGTGATGACGTAGCGACGATTCAGTGTCAACACAGTGACGATGCAGCGATGATGCAGTGGGATGCAGTGATGATGTGGTGGGATGCAGTGATGATGTGGTGCGATGCAGTGATGATGCGGTGATGATGCGGTGAGGTGTAGTGATGATGTAGTGAGGTGTAGTGATGATGTAGTGAGATGTAGTGATGATGCAGTGGTGATGCGGTGAGGTGTAGTGATGATGTAGTGATGTAGTGAGATGTAGTGATGATGTAGTGATGATGTAGTGAGATGTAGTGATGATGCAGTGAAATGCAGTGATGATGGCAGAGGAAGTAAGACCATGGGCTCCAGTGTCAGACATTCCTGGATCTGAGTTTTAACTCTGTGACTTCCTAGCTATGTGATCATAGGTGAATTACCCCATCTTTCTGAGCCTCAGTTTTCTCATCTGTGAAAGTATTAATAGTACCTGCCTCATAGGGCTGATGTGAAAAACAAAGTGTAAGTCTCTCAGGATAGTATCAGGCACATATGTGACTGTAAATTGTTTAGTATTTTATTTCTGTTATATTATACATCTTTTTGTTTAGGCTAGTGTACTTATTTCTTGAAGGCATCATGTGCGGAGACAAAGAAGATCATTCTTTTGAGTTTGAATACTTCTTCTGGCCTCTTCCATGATTCAAAGAAATTTCTTATCATCTTTGGTTCAACTTCAGTACCTGCCACATCATCTTGTCTGTGAGAGTTTGGGCTGTGAGAGTAAGTCAGAGTCCTGAAGGCTCCCCTGCAGGACGGCCCCAGCTCTTCTCATTTCTAGCACCAGGGCTTGGTACCAAGCATGAGCATCTCCTCGGAGGCATCAGAAGGACATCCATCTGGGAGGTTTGCATCAGATGCAGAGGAGTGGGGACCCGGCAGTGCTGCTGGGGTTTCCATAGCTACTTTCCTCAGTGACTGGGAGGCCTCAGCGTGCTGTGCGTGCCCTGCAGGAAATGCAAGGGACTGAGGTCAGGACCTGAGCTCACTGTTCCCCGGGGCCAGGGTGACTGCCGAGGCTCAGCCTCCTGCTGGCTCCTGTACTGCAGGTCTCGGGCCCGAATGCCATAGCCTCAGTTGCTGCTGGGGCCCAGGCTCCCCGAGGGTAGAGGCCCAGAGGCAGGGTGGGTGCTGTTACTGAAGCCACCAGCTCCTCCTCTTGCAGAGCATTTAACTAGCCTGAGAACGATCTCAGGGAGTTGCTATGACTGTTGATGTGGCCACAGCTCTGGCAGGCTGTGCCCTGGGCAGCGTGTCAGCCACTGGGTATACATGTGGGCAGGCTGATGTCAGGATGATGTGGCCAAGGCCAAAGATGCACAGCCCGTGGTGGGGAAGCTTCAACTCCAGGTTGGCCTCATCCCGCCTGGCCAGGCCTTGAGGAAGTCAGGGCCACCTGCTGGGGGAAGCGTGGTCCCTTGTGGTCCGAGCTCTGGGTCTAGGCCTCCCCGGGCCTGGGGTGCAGAGGCATCTGTGGGAGGGTGGCCTTCGTGTCTCAGCTGCATGAGTGAGCATGGCTGTGCACTTGTGACATATGAACTCTGGCTTTCCTTCTTTTTTCCCCTTTATCTACTCTTGAAAATAAGAGTAAATTATGTCTAAAGACAAGGATTTCATCCTGGCTGGGTCCACTGTGATCACCCGAGTTCTGTGGTGGTGAGGACTGAACCCTGATTTTCAAAGTCAACAGAGCATGTGTGTGTGAACACGTGTGTGTGAACATGTGTGGGTGAACACATGTGTGCAGGCATGTGCGTGTGCACAGTGTAACGTCTGAGTTGCTGCCTGGCCCCTGTGATGAGTCACGTTACATGTAATAAATACATGTCACTTAACAAGGCTGGGCTGAGGCGCGGGGGCCTCTGGGGCTGTGATGCAGCAGCATTTGGTCGGATAAAGAGCCCACGGGATGAAGAACAGCGGGAGTTCGGGAAGACAGGCCGACACCAGGGAGGAGGAGCCTCCTGAAATCGGCTGGGAGAAGCTGCTTTAGAGACCCCGGTGGAGCCCCTGGTCATGTCCCAGCCCTCTCCACCCCCATCCCTGGGCCCGCTGTCAGCAGTGCATTGGGTTCGTCTTTGCTGTGTATCTGTGTGTATAAAAGTATATATGCACTATTTCCCCAACGTTTTTTTCTGCCTTAAACTACATTAAATCTCACCCTGTTCTAGGTTTTCACAGGTACATCTACATCTTTCTCTTCAAGTCCTTGGAAAGCAGTCGTGCATGTCAGGAACGTCTCGTTGGCTGTGACCCTTTCTGTCCCTCTCTGGGATTAGCTTCTGTGAACAGGGTCTCATGTAAAAGCAGAGAATCTATCTGAAGAAAACAAATGTGGATAAAAGGTGAGGTGGGGGGCCTTTCTCCCAGGACCATCTCTATTTTAATGCATCGTAAAAAGCTGTTTCCTTTTGGACGTGCAAGCCTCATGCTGTCTTAGAAGCCTAGGGGAAGGGAGTGTAATTTGGTTTCCACTTCTGGTTCGGACCCTCCACAGCTGAAAACCAGACAGACTTCCAGGAAACTGCGGAGAAATATGCGCTGTCTGGTGGCCGGGGTCCTGTTCGTCCCTGCGGCCTCCCCGCCCCTCCCCCGGCCCGCGCAGGTCAGTCCGTTGGCTGCGTAGGGGGTGGGGGGTGGCAGGGGCTTTCGTCCGCCCTGCCCCCATCCGGTGTCCTCTTTCTGGAGGACGACGTCCCGGGTCGAAATTTCGTGTTGATGTCACATGAGGTTAGAACCCTCTGCCTCCAAGTGAACGTCAGATGCCAGGTCATTGTTCCCGCCAGACCTTTAGGGCTGAGGATTTTCCGCGCGCCCCCTTCCTCCTGAGCCCGCGCCCTGCCGCTCGCCCCGCTGTTTCCGGGGCTGCCTCTGCTCCTGCCCTGCCGCCCATCACTCCCGTCCCTCCTGCAGGGGCTGCGGAGCCGGGTGGGCAGGGCCCTCCCGCCAGCCCGCCCTTCCCGGTGGACACAGGTGACAACCGAGGCGGGGCGCGTGACATGATTCCGAACCTGGGAAAATAGTTCCGTCTGTTTCAGGAGGGCCTTGATATGTCTAACTAAATGAACACGTGGATTTTTGTCTCTTATGCACAAGACTATATTTTTGTTTTCAGTAAAGGCTTTAACTGGAGCTGATTTTTGGCTCTTCACTCTGACATTTGCGATTTGAGAAGTATATTTTTCAAGGATATAACCCAGATAAGAAGAGTGCAGTTCAATGCACCGTGAATTCTAGGAATAAAAAACTAGAGAGAAAAAACAGTTAAATTTTCTGACTGTTTTTGGTGACATGTATCTAAAGAGCTTTTTTTCAGCCTCGACTTATTTTATTACATTTGATTTATTTAGGGTTGAATACTTAGCCTAACTAAACTGGGAGAAAAAAAAAAAAACTCTGCGCAGGACATGATGAAGAAAATGATTTTTTAAAAAGAAGGCTTGAATAAAAAAGAACAAAATAATGTCATTTGCAGCAACATAGATGGACCTAGAGATTGTCATACTGAATGAAGTCAGACAGAAAGATAAATATCATATGATATCGCTTATATGTGGAATCTAAAAAAAGGGTACAAATGAACTTATTTACAAAACAGAAATAAGAGTCAACAGATGTAGAAAACAAACTTATGGTTACCAGGGGGTAAGGGGGTAGGCATAAGTTGGGAGATTGGGATTGACTTATACACACTACCATATATAAAATAAATAACTAATAAGGACCTACTGTATAGCAGAGGCAACTCTACTCAATACTCTATAATGACCTATATGGGAATAGACTCTAAAAAAGAGTAGATACTTGTATATGTGTAACTGCTTCACTTTGCTGCACGTCTGGAACTAACAACATTGTAAATCAATCCATGATTTTACTCCAATAAAAACAAAAATAAAATAAAATTGGACTTTTGACTAAAAGAAAAAAAGTAGGCTTGAAAAAATTCTTTTCATTATAAGAGAAGCTTTAATGCACAGGAGTTTGCATTTTGCTTTGATGCAAAGATCTATTCCAATTTTTTAAAAATAGAAAGTGGTTATTGCATTATATGTTCGTAATAAAGCATTCAAAGGCTACCAAAGAACAGAGAATTACCTAGGTCACAGCAAAAAGCAGGCAGCGTGGTTCTGCTCCCAAGGTCCAGGAAATTTGAGAGAACCACTTACGACAGCTTTCCATGTTGTGGTCTTTCAGCTTAACCTTAAATTACACCTCAGAGCCAACGTGGAAAGTAGAGCAAGGGACGGCCAGGAGGAGGGGAAAGGGAACGATTAGGAGTGGCAACCACCATAGTCCTGCAACTTGTACTATAGAAAAGTTTTATGAATAATCAGGAAAACCAGATCGAATTTGAAAAACTCTTCTTAAAAATATTCCTGAGAATGTTTATTTCACGATCGTGGTGTGTTATCATCGTCTCTCATGGCTGCTGTAACATTCCCACAAACTTGGTGGCTTCAAACAACACAGATTCTCTCCATTTCTGTATGTCAGCGGCCAGTGGGGGGTCTCCCTGGGCTCAAATAAGGTGTCAGCTGCCCCAAGATCCTTCCTGAAGGCCCAGGGCAGGTCCTAGTCTCCTGCAGCTTGGACGCTGTCCACGGCCCTCAGCACAGTGAGTCCTCTTGTCACATCATCACCGTGTCACATTGTCACCACGTCACATCACTCTTGTACTGGTTCTTCCAGGCAGGCTCTCCATGGCGAGGCTGTTTCGCGCACTGCGCTCTGAAGACACTGGTGAAGGGCTTGGGCCGCGTCCCGGGCAGGCGGCTTGAAGGATGGATGTGCTCGCTCAGCACAGAGCAAGTTCACGGCTGACAGCGGCCAAGGAGCCGTCAGACGTGAGAAGCAGGCTGAATGTGCTGGGTGTGGGCTGGGCCAGTGGGAAGTTTGTTCAGAGACCCATGTTGGTGCCCTAACGTAGGGAAATTTCCCAGAACCAGATCTCCGGGAGTGGCTGCCTTACATTGGGGTTTCTAAGCAAAGCCTGTGTGAACACAAGCAGAGGTGGGGAGGGGCCTTGAGCTTGGATGGGTGTGGGCAGAGCTGCCTGGTAAATAAGATAACAGCCCTATTTTTGTCTCTTTTTCTGCTCCACACAAGGTGGCCTCCTGGAATTCTTGGAGAGGCAACCCCAGGGATAGGGACCTTCTCTTTCCTAATAAGCCCAGTGTCAGCCTGGGATCCATTCTCTGCACTGAGATGGGTCATCCCTCATCCCTAGACTGAGCACTTGGGGTGGGGGGGAGACTGCAGGCGTCATTGGCTGGGGCCGGGCGTGTGCCTCCCCTTGTGCTAGTGGCTGAGGGGCCGCAGGGTGTTCTGGAAACCTCAGCTGCACCCTGTGGCCTGGGAAGCGTCATAACGATCTCTCTGGTGAAACCAAGGTGCTGTTACCAAGAGGAAGGAGACTGGGTGCTGGGTGGCAGACACGATCCAGTTGCCCAGGTGATCAAACGAAGACAAATTTATCTGTATGTAGAAGGGACCCAAACACCTGCAAACGCAAACTTACTTGACAACAATCGTGAGAAAAATAGAAAAAGCATTGAATTTTTTACTTTTCTCAGTTTGGCGCACCTGTAGGGGTGCATTTGGGTATATATTCTCATGCAGATTAACCTGTGGTGCCCTCAGTTCTGTTGAGATGCACGGTGACAATTAACCAGGGAAACATGGCGAAAGGGCTGCATGTGGGTGGAAGGAAAGTCGTGACACGCCCGTGTCCATCCCATCACGGGCACAGCGCTGCCTCTGGGGAGGTGCAGGGCTGCCAGAGGTGTTGGCCCGGAGGCTCGAGGAGGCTCTGCTGGTGCTGAGGATGTCTGCACGGAGCTGGGTATCTCATCTGGGAAGGGCTGTGCTTTTTGAGGGCAGTTTTTAGTCTATTTCCTTCTTACTCCTTCTTCCCACCATGTTGATGGGAGGTGCTTTGTGCCAGGCAGGTACTGCAGGTTCTGGGGGCACAGAGATGAATGGGATGAACCCGAGGATCGGTGCCTGGTGACAGCGAGGGAGGGGCTGTGAACACATGGATCCCCTCAAGCGTGCAGCAAGTGTTTGTTGGACCCCTGTTACAGACTCAGCACTGTTCTAGGTTCGGGGATATCACAGAGGACAGAGTGGATGTGTAACAGGTCTGTCTTCACGAAATGTACATTCTAGTCAGCGGTGACCACACGAGGCCGCGGGACACTGCCAAGCCTGCTTCTGTCGGGAGGGGTTTTCACAGAGGCGACATCTCAGCTTAAATGACCAGTAGGTTCTGTCTCTGTGTTTGGCTATTCTGGACATTTTCCCTACGTGGAGTCATAGAACACGTGGTCCTCTCTGGCTGGCTTCCTTCGTGGCGTGCATTGCGTGTATGCTGCGGTGTGCGTCAGCACTGCCTTCCTCTTTAAGGCTGAGGACCACTGTGTGGATTCACCACAGTTCACGAGTTACTGAGCGCTTGGGTGGGTTCCGTATTTTGGCTGTTGTGACTGTGGCTGTTATGAATATTCCTGTACAGGTTTTGTGTGGGTGTATTTTCAGTTCTTGTGGGTACACACCAGGAGCGGAATTGCTGGGTCTTGTGGTAATTCTATGTTGAGCATTTTGAGGAGCTGTCAGACTGTTTTCCAAACTGCACCATTTTGCATTCGCGTCAGCAATGTACTGAGACTCCAGTTTCTCCTTGTCAACACTTGCTATTATTGTCTATTTTATTTTAGCCATTCTCGTGGGTGTGAGGTGGTATCTCATTGTGATTTGACTTGCATTTCCCTAATGTTGGATATCTTTTCATGTGCTGATTGGCTATTTGCATTTTTGCTTTGGAGAAAGATCTATTCAAATTCTTTGCCCATTTAAAAAGTTGGGTTATTCATCAACGTATTGCAATGTGAAAGTTTTTATATATTCTGGGTGTGTGTCCCTTATCAGATATATGATTTGTAAATATTTTCTCCCAGTCTGTGGGTTGTCTTTTCACTTTCTTGATGCTGTCATTGAAGCCCAACATTTGTTGATTTTGGTGAAGTCCAATTTATCTATATTCTCTCTTCCCAGTTGTGCTTTTGATGTCATAGCTAAGAAATTACTGCTCGACCCAAGATTATGACGATTTACTGATGTTTCAACAGCTTCACAGTATCATCTCGCACAGTTAGATCTGTGGTTCACTTGAGGTAGTTCTTGGTGTCTGGTGTGAGATGGGTCCTGTGGTTTCATCCGTAGGCTTTCCCGCCTTCTAACGTACAACATGGTTCCCTTGATTATGTTTACCATGTGTGTTCCCTGTTTGAATAGACGCTTCACCAGAGTGACTGCTTTTTCCCTCTTTGTTGCTGTTAGGTCCTCAGTACCTAGAACATTGCTTAAAGTAAGTGCTCAGTGAGTATATATTTAATTTCTAAGCGACAATTCTGCCATGGTTAACAACATGGTATTTTAGAAGAGGGGCTAGTCATCGTGCCAGAAAGGAGAGCCTGGCTGTAGTAAGAGGTTCATGTTAAGACCGTTTGTTGGACTTCCCTGGTGGCACAGTGGTTAAAAATCTGCCTGCCAATGCAGGGGACACAGGTTCCAGCCCTGGTCGAGGAAGACCCCACGTGCCGCGGAGCAACTAAGCCCATGCACCACAACTACTGAGCTTGTGCTCTAGAGCCCATGAGTCACAACTACTGAGCCCACGCACGGCAACTACTGAAGCCCGTTCACCTAGAGTCCGTGCTCCACAACAAGAGAAGCAATCACAATGAGAAGCCGCGCACCACAATGAAGAGTAGCCCCCCCATTCTCTGCAACTAGAGAAAGCCCACGCTCAGCAACGAAGACCCAACGCAGCCAATCAATCAATCAATCAATCAATCAAAAAAGGCCATTTGTTGCTCATTGAAGGGATGTATCTTGAACAGGAATCAGTAAGTTCAGACAAAGCCCCTGTGGAGGCCAAGATTTCTGGAGGGTAAACTCGTTTGGGGAACAGGCTTTTATTTGATGTATTCTTTGTACAACATTTATTTGTTTGTTTTAGTTTTTCTGTTATTTGAGTTTTTATGGATTCATTAATACGCACGTTGGTGGAGAGGGTAAGAGTGTGATATTCATGTTACTATACCTTATAGTTTTCTGGAAATTCTCAGAGTGGCATCTCCTTCAACTATAATTGACAACCCTAGAACCTGAAGACTGGGCATTTTCAAAACACCTGGGGGGTGGTATGCAAATTTTGCATTTACCAGAGATGGACAATTAATGTTTAAAGTTAATCTATGACATGTAACCGTTGTTTTCTGTGCGGAAGGATGTTTAGCAGGGGCTTCTGGGATACAGAGGTGAGAGGTGTATGTTCTCTGTCCTCAAAGAGCTCAGCCTCTGGAGACAAACTGCTGCAGCTGAGATGCCCTGCGGCTGTGGTTGTGCCCCGAGGAGGCTCAGGTTCAGGGGAGGGAGACTGTCTGGGAAGCAACTTGAGAAAGCTTTCTGGAAAGCTCTTACTTGAGGTGGACTTTATTTTGTTTAAGCTCTTTATTGGAATATAATTGCTTTACACTGTTGTGCCAGTTTCTGCTGTACAACAAACTGAATCAGCTGTATTTATACATATATCCCCATATCCCCTCTCTCCCACGACTCCTCCCATCCTCCCTATCCCAGCCCTCCAACTGTTGCAGAAAACAGATCCCATGAGAGACCAAGCACCACACTCGGAGGGTTGGAGAATTCAGGTTTATTGAGCCAGCAGACCCAGAGGAGCTAACGCTCCAAAATTCTGGACCGCGTTCCAGGTGAATTCTCTCCTTATATAGGTTAAGACACATAGTTATAATTGGCACAGACTGATTGGTTGGTTTAAACAAGGCTCTAGTTGAGTTTGGCACAAACTGATTGGTTACATAATTACTATAGGTTACAGAGCGTGGGAGTTGCTATGTGTTACACACAAGGTGGGGAGGTTTCCAAACAGAAACTTGCAGGAGCAGGACATTCCATATTTATCAGAACATCTTAAGGTTACAGTTGACTACTAGGTCATCTTGTTCTTACTGCGGCACAGCAAGCAGATTTTACAGAAACAGAGATAAAATAAAGTTATAAACTTAAAAATTCCCTCATCATAACCTCTAAATGATACCCATCATCGAGTTGATCTCCCTGTGTTATGCAGCAGCTTCCCACCAGCTATCTGTTTTGCATTTGGTAGTGTGTATGTGTCAGTGCTACTCTCTCACTTTGTCCTGGATTCCCTGGCGTGTGTGTATGCGTGCATGTGTGTGTGTGATGCCTGTACGTGCGTCTGTGTGTGAGATGTGTGTGTGTGAGGTGCCTGTAAGTGTGTCTGTGTGTGAGATGCATGTGTGTGTGTGATGCCTGTACGTGCATCTGTGTGTGAGATGCCTATGTGTGTGTGTGAGATGCCTGCATGTGTGATACTTGGAGATGCTGGCCACTGTCACGTGCTAGGAATCACTTTAAGACTTTAGCAGAATGTTAAGGGTTTTCTAGGACGTTGCATTCTTAGAGCTGTGACCGTGGGTCTTGTCAGAGAACTGGTGGAAGGACTGTGTTGAAGGGACACACAGATGTCTTAGGATGAAGACCCTTTGAGGATAAGGGAACCAAGGTGCAGCTGAAGAAGTCACGTTGCCTGAGGGAGGTGTCCTAGCCTGGCCGTCCTGTCCCCAGGGGCCTCCGGCTGCCTCGGGAAGGGCCGGCCCCAGTGTAAGTCATGCAGAAAGCAGTGACCCCTGAAGAGAGGGCGGGCGGGGTCGTCCAGGTCATTCCTGACACATGTCCCTCCCCCGACTCAGAGCCAGCGGCAGGAGGGGGGAAGCAGGCGTCTGACCGCAGGTGAGAAGCTCAACTCTGCGAGGGGCCTGCCTGGAGAGGCGAGCCAGCCCCAGGTGAGGGTGGGGCCTGGAAGGAGCTGCCCGAGGACAGACGCCCCGGGTGGGGCTGTGGGCGGTGCCCGGGGGTGGGGCCGGGCTGCGTCCTCGTCCCGGAGGCGGCCCGCCCTCCCAGCCTCGCCTCCACAGCCTACTGCAGGCACGGCCCAGGGTAAGTGCGGCGGTGAGTCCTTGCGACTCCACCGTGTGATTCCCTCCTGTGTCGGGACTGAAGGTGAACAGCAGGGCGGGCACAGCACACGGGCCTTAAAATACCCGTGGAGGGGGGCTCCCCCCACGCTTCTCTGGGTGGGGGCTTCCTCTGACCCAGACTCCTCTCCCTGGGGTGCCCTGCGCTTCCCGGTACCTTTTCTTGTCTGCAGGACACGTAAGGAAAACCTCTTAGCGAGTAATCTTCCTTTACAAACCCCGTGTGTGCTAGGTAGGGTTCCTTGACAGCTAGGTGAATTCCCCTTCCTTCTCTTTTTGGGGAAGGGGCAGCCTGGGACAGCCCCAGAGGACGGGAAACACTGCCCTTGTGGGGGCGGGGAGGGCACACGCGGCTGTTCAAGATTTAGAAGATTGGTGATCAAGTCTGGAGGCTTTGCTATCAATGGCGTATAAACAGGTAACTTGACAGAGTTGAAACTGGGGACCGAGGGCTTACGGGAATTCCAGGTAAGGTAATTCCCTTTGGGTGGAATGTCGTATGAATGTTCACAGCCACCTTCAAGAAGTTATCGCACCCTTGTAGTCTCCCTCCAAAGACAATAATTTCCAATCAGTAGAGCAGTGACTTAAAATATGACATATAAGTAAGTCATTAAAAGCTAGACCAAGACCACTGGCTGAAATGCACATTTCCTTAAGAAAATAGACTGGAAAAAATTTAAATAAAACACTTAACAGTCATTTTAATGTTTTAATTATTGGTTGGGTGCCAATTCTTTTTTACTAGACAAAAACTCAGCCATTAAAGACATGGCGCCAGGGCTGGGCCTGGACGCCGGCCAGCAAGTGTTTACAGGCACCGCCGGCCGGGCAGCGCCCCCAGGGTGGCCACGAGGTGCCTGGGCCTTGTCTGCGTTTGGAGCAGCGGCACAGGCTTGTCTCCGTTTTAGCTCCCCCCTCCCTCTTCCTCCCATGTGTGTGTGGAGTCCTCACCACATCAGAGCAAGACAGGCAAAGTCCTGCCTCCTTGGAGCTTACCTTCCGGAGAGTGAGAGAGACAATTATGGCAAGAAATAAATGATATGATCGCAGAGAGTGATTGACGCTCTGACGACAATGGGATGTAGAGAGAGTACCGGGAGCCTCCCTCAGGCAAGGGGTATGGGAATCATCCGGGTGGCATGTCCTGGAAGGCTTCAAGGTTGTCCAGGCTGCCCTTGAACAGGTGTGGTCTGCGTGAGGACACAGCCTCCCCAATTTCTCCCCGGCTCTTCCTGCTGCAGAGCCCGCTTCACTCCAGGGACAGGTGTGTCCTTTCCTAGGTGACGGCGGCCTCTGTAGGTTTCCTGTTTGTGAGGGGCTGCGCAGTCATCCCCCCGCGACGCTGAGGAGGCTGAGGCCCAGGGACACCGACTCCCACCCTGACCGCCGCGTCCACCTCTCACCGCAGGCCCTTCACCCTTCAGATTCCTGACGCCTGGTCACCGTGCCGTCGGGCGCTCCTCCTGTGCTGACGTGGGGTGACCATGAGGGACCGAGTGGGAGGAAAACCACGTCTAAGGGCCTGCAGATGTTCTCAGAGCCGTTACTCACCCCGGAATGGGGGCAGCTGGACCGGGTGGGGCGGGGGCGGGGTGGGGGGCGCGGGAGGCGGGTGGTGGGCAGATGGTGCTCCCAAGGTGACGTGGAGGGAAGCCGTGTGCAAATCTGGGACCTGAGTCAGCAGCTGTGGGATTCTGCCCCCTGTTCAGAGGACGGGCTGTGGTGACCCGCGGGCCTGTCTGATGAGCCGCGTGTGCTCTGGACCGGGCGGGGCTGGGGGCCTGCGGGATCTGCGCGTCTGGGTCCACCTGCGTCACGGAGTCTCGGGAATCGGGTGACTGACATTTCCAGGTCCAGCCCCTGACAAACAAGAGGCCCGTGACCCCCGCGAGCACCTGGACGTTTGCATCCTTCTCTTCTGTTAGGAAAGGTGGGGGTCATGTTGTCTCTGAACCACACACCGGGGCCGTGCCACACGGGATGATGATAAAACCTCACCTGGCGGGTGTGGTTCTTGTCCTGGGCCAGATACACTCTCACTCATCCAAGGGGATTTATCCAAAGGTTGTGTCAAACGTCCTCAAAACAATACTGGGGTGGGTGAGCAACTCATCTGATTTGAGGGGGGGCAATCTTGTAGCTGCTGCTTTGAGTTGAGTACACAGTGAAGTTGTTTTAGGGCATTTTACTTAAGAATGGAAATCTCGTGGAGGGTCACGCCTCACCCCCCACTCCCCCATCACTCAGGCGGAGGGTGTCCCTGTTCACAGCTGCTCACTCTGGGTGGGTTCTATACCCCTCCCCACGAAACGCACAGCCTTAATTATCAAGGGCAGCACCGAGGCTCGGCATATATGGACCAAACTAGCCAGGCCTTGTCAAGTCCGCGGGGAGGGGAGGCTTTCTTCTCCTGCTTATCTATTTGGTACTCTCTGCTCTTCAGGTGTCAGATTCTGGGGCATGAAAACACAATTTATAGGATCCATTTTGTGGGCAGGTGTTTTTAATCAACACTAGAGATTTCCATGTTTGTTCAGGGGCACTTCAGAGCTTTGCTTTGTCCACTTGGTTTTTTACTAGCGCAGCATGGGACATCTTTGGTCGGTCTCAATATTTTATGTAAGGAAGGTTTCGCAGCGCATAATGGCCTGAAAAAACCTAAAAGAGCCTCAATGCCTTTAAAAACAGCTTCCTAATATTATACGAAGACATATGAACTCTTTCAGTAAAGGTGTTTCAGGTAAGCAATTTCCTAATTTGTCTTCTCCCAAGTAATAATTTCAGACGAAGGTAAGTGAACTTATTTTTTGAACGCTGGGCTGTGAAGTACTCCAGTGATGGAAACTGAGGCCGTTAGACTAGGGACAGAAACGGGAGCTGGCGCCTGCCTGTTTAGGACACGGCTGTGAGGGGAACACACGCTGGGGTGGATGGAGGCCAGAAGGTCTCAGGTCCTGGTCACCATGCTTGGGGGGCCGGGGGCTGGCAGGGGACAGGTAGCAGCAACTGCTTGATGCCACATCTGGCTCAGGACACCATGAGGCATCCAATACGGCAGTTACTCCTGGGACCCGAGTGGAAGGCCCACCACTTCTGGGGCTTCCCTTTGGTTATTCAGTTCCAGAGTTCTTTCCCCTTTTCTTGGTTTAACTTTTAAATTCTATTTTTTTTTATTACAAGTAATAATTCCTCATAACAAGTTTAGATTATGTATTCATTCATCACATTAAAAAAAAGAATTCAGAATTCTTTGCCAGGCAAGGCATGTTTGTATTTTATAGTTTTGTGATTGTGGCAGAAAACACGCAACACTAAATTTGCCGTCTTAACCATTTTTAACTGTACGGTCAGCAGTGTTAAGTACATTGACAATATTGTGCTACAGGTCTCCACAACTTTTTCATCTTGCAAAACCGAAACCCTGCCCCACTAAACACTTACTTCTCTCCCCCACCCTCACCCCACCGTTCTACTTTCTGTTCCTATGAACTGGCCACTTTAGAGACTTCACATGAACGGAGATGTAGAGCAATTGTCCTTTTGTGTTTGTGAAACACCGAGCATAATGTCCTCAAGCTTCACCCACGTTTTGTGTGTCAGAATCTCCTTGCTTTTTAAGGCTGAGTAATACTCCGTTGTGTGTTCAGACCACATTTCTTTTATCCACTGCCTCCACCCACCTCGTGATGGGCACAGGTGTGCAGGTACCTCTGTAGGAGTCAGGTGGCTGAGAAGCCTCAGTGTGCGCTGGGGTCAGTTTTGTCTGTGGACCGTTTCCGTGCCCTTTCAGTTCAGTTAGGTCTTATTAACAAAAAGTTCGGCCCCTAAAAAACATTTTGTGCTGAGTGGTCAGTCTAGGTCACCTAGATGCTTTCCCCAAACAGATGAAATCAAGGAAGCTGTGCTTGAGGAGCAGAGCGTGAGGACCAGTGCTGACTCTGAGCGTAGGGTGGAGGGCCTGGCCTGGCGGCTGTGACCTGAGGGCAGGGCGTGGGCCTCCACTCATAGCCACATCTCATTGGTGGCATCAGGCATTTGCCTGTTCACCGCCCACGGGCATCTTGCTCTGGTGCTACTGGGTTTCCCTGGGGCCTCCAGTAACAAGTGTGGTGTTACCCCTACCAGCTGGTGGTCTGCCTTCGGCAATGCCTGGGGATTTACTCTGGGCTTGCGTTTTGCTTGTAAACACTGACCACGCCAAGGGGCTCTTCTCACTTAGAGAGGATGTGTTTACTCAGGTAGCTGGGTGGCGTGTGCTGGACGCTTGCCTGTCCTGAGTCCCTGGAGCTCAGCTCAGCTGGCTTGTTCCTGGGTTTCATGTTGTGGTTGTCTGAATATTACGTTGCTTATTACAGCAGAATTAAGATGTGTCTAAATGTTCGCAAAGTGCATTTTGGAAGTTTTGGGTAGGAGAGGGACTTTTCTGTTTCTTTGTGTAATTTAATATTTTTAAGGCCATGTGGTCTTGGGGTAGAAATGGTCACATGGAGAGAAGCTCAGGGATGTTTCCTATCTGTTTTCCACACAGTTACAGCGTGGGTTCTAGTTCATCCCAGATTCCCCAGCTGTTTCTGGGAGTCTCTGGGATTGCCCCCGGGGGCTGGGGTGCTGTGCTCTGAGCTGTGGAGCTGTCATTTCCTGTTTCCTGCTCTGGTTTAGGGGGTTCCTCCCACGGCCTCCAGAGCAGTTGGGGCCCTGATGTCCCTTGCCTGGGGTGTCTCTGGGACCCCCCCATCCAGCCTGCTCCTGACAGTTGTGGCCCACGTGCCACGTGTAATATTAAAGTTATAAATCAAACCAACAGATAGGTACCAAGTGTACAGGTTCTATTGTTTTAAACTGGTAAATGTCTTCATAATGACAAAATAAAAATGTATGTAAAGCTACAGTTTTTATAACACTGAAGGCAAAATATCAAGGATGAATTTAACTATTATTCCATATATATGTGTGTTCTGTAGATGTTTGAATGAATAATAAAATAAAATATACATAATTAATATATATTTATCACATAAAATTTATTTTCTCTTGCTTTATTTCAGAAAAACCACAAATTATATAGAGGTAATAAAGATTTTTACAAAATTTGTGTTCAAACAGTAATGCTTTAGGGACTTCCCAGGTGGTGCAGTGGTTAAGAATCTGCCTGCCAATGCAGGGGACACGGGTTTGCGCCCTGATCCAGGAAGATCCCACATGCCACGGAGCAACTAAGCCCATGTGCCACAACTATTGAGCCCATGTGCTGTAACTACTGAAGCCTATGCACCTAGAGCCTGTGCTCCACAGCAAAAGAAGCCATCACAATGAGGAGCCCACACACCACAATGAAGAGTAGCCCCCGCTCACTGCAACTAGAAAACGCCCATGTGCAGCAACAAAGACCCAGTGCAGCCAACGAATAAATAAATTTATTCAAAAAACCCACAATTAACATGATATTTAAAAAAAAGTAATGCTTTAAGTGATTAAAGTGGAAATATTTTATGAAAATATAAATTAAAACAAGTGTAAAATTATTAAAAATTAATATTTTCATGTTTTTGAAAATTATTTTTCTTTTAAAATATTAAAACTTAAATGCAAATTTTAAAAATACATATTCATCTTAAATAAAAGTTATTGAAATAAAGCTGAACATTTATATTTAATTTAAAAAAGCCTGATGATAGCTTACGTAATTTTTATCATATTTGTATTTTTATGAACATAAAACACCTTGTGTTTCTAGCATTAAATGTCATCTCGTTGACTGTATAAAGAATCGGTATTGGGACTTTCTAGGTGGCACAGTGGTTGGGAGTCCGCCTGCTAATGCAGGGAACGCGGGTTCGAGCCCTGCCCTGGGAAGATTCCACATGCTGTGGAGCAGGTAAGTCCGTGTGCCACAACTGTTGAGCCTGTGCTCTGGAGCCTGTGAGCCACAACTATTAAGCCCATGTGCTGCAACTATTGAAGCCCACGCGCCTAGGGCCCCCTGCTCCACAGCAGGAGAAGCCACTACAGTGTGGAGCCTGCACACCACAATGAAGAGTAGCCGCAGCTCGCAGCAACTAGAGGAGGCCCGTGTGCAGCAACGAAGACCCAACGCATTCAATAAATAAATAAAATAAACAAATTTATAAAAAAAACAAAAAAAAGAATCGGTATTATGCTTTGTATCTGCTGTGTCTAGACCAGCATCCACAGGTTTGCCAGTGATGTTCATGGTTTAAGGTTGCGAGCTGTTTCCCAGCCACGGGGGTGGGTACCGAGCTGGTGTGCGGACCCTTGGATCCGTGAACAGACACCCCAAGAAAAGCAGGAGCTGGGGCTCTTGGCGACCTGGGTGCCGAGGCGCATCTCTGTTATGCAAGCGTCTGCTGCGTTTATGTGGAGGCGGGATTGAAAAGGTAGGCTAACTGTCCACACACGTGTGTAGACTGTTCTCCCTGGGACGTGTCCCCCCGTGTGCAGGGCAGCAGCGGTGCCAGCTGAGCGCAGCGATTCAACCCACGAGCCGTTCGCGGCCGCCCTTCGTGCTGAGGGCCTGGAGGGCCTGGCGGTGCGGGTTCCAGGGCATCGCGTGAAGGACATGCCCTGGCGCCGCATCCTTCTTCAGCTGTTTGCTGTTTAAGGCGGGCGCGGTCGGGCGCAGGCCCCCTCTTGCCTGGTCCAGCTCCTGCGCTGCGGGTCTGAGGCTGTGCCAAAGTGGGGGAGTTTCTCCTTGACTCGTGTCTCATTCCTTTCTAAACCAGGGTGAGCGCGTGCCCTGGATGTCCGGAGGAAGTCAGGCGGAACAGCGTTCCTTCTTCTTGGTCTGGTTTCATTCCTCTCTTCCTGGGATCAGGCACGAGTAGCGGGCATCCCTGTTTTGTCTGTACTCAAGGAAACCTCACCTTGGACCTGTGCTCACTGCACGTGGGCCACACCTGTGGACCTTGACTCTCCCCTCTGTTATGAAGAAATCTTTCTTAGGAGACTTGACCCCTCATGCAAATCCCCCCCAGTGGGCGCCTCCACCTGTCTTCCAGAAATACCCTAGCCACCCACCCTACGGCTGCCTGGTGTGTGTGCCACAGCACATTTATGTGCTGTTAAGCGTATGGAAACAAGAACGCACCAAAATCCGCAGTGTGGCGTCCATGGACTATCTCTTTAATAAAATTCATTCGAATTCATAGCTTTGGGGAGATTTTTGTTGCCTTTTTTTCCTAGTGAAAGGAACTTTACATTCAGTATTAGCACAGTAATAGAGCACATTAATGCGCTATTTTATTTAACTTTCATGTTATCTCTACAAGATAGTTGTTGCTTTTTCCATTTTTTTTTTCAGATGAGAAACAGAGTTTTATAGAAATTAAGTAATTTGCTGTTAGCAAGTGCCAACATCAGTATTTGAATACTGGTCTATTTGATTTCAAAGCCTTTGTTTTTTCTGATAAACTATCTCCTGGTTTTCACTGCCATAAGTAAAATTCCACTTAAAAATTTAAACGGGGACCAAAATTATTTCTTCTGATGGAATGTGAGGAATGGATGAGTCCATCTATAATGATCACCTTTGAGCCTCAGTGCTTCTGGCACCTGCAAGGCCATCAACACCTGCTGGCTGCTTTCCCTGGGGAGATTTTTATTTTATTTTATTTTATTTTTTTCTCTCCCTGGGGAGATTTCATGGCTTGGGAACCTTAGTTTATGGTTCATTAAAAGCCAGAATAGCTATAACACAGGACTCTGATTATGGGATGGATGCTGGTGAGAACATTAAGAGGGCAGGACAGAAGACTGGGAGTACAAGATGATTGATCCTGAGTCTTTTAAAGCTCTCAGTAGAGACTTGCAGATGAAGGAAGCCGGTGGAGACATAAAACATGCTGGACGAGACCATCTGAAAGGCAGTGTGATGAAAATGCCATCGGCCAAAGTAATATCAATACATTGCCAACTTCTGTACATCCTTTCAAAAGGTCACTATACTAGAGGAAGTTCAAGAAATGTGAATGAAAGTGGTAAAATAAAAACAAGAACTGGGAGAGGGGTTAATACTAGCCAGATGCTGCCTGAGAAGCTCTGGGGCTCTTGCTCCAGGACAGAAGCATGGAAAGAAACAAACTGTCTCAACCAGCTTTGTTAGGGCTGGAAGACAGCCAGTTTACAGTCACCCGCAAACGCCCAGTCAAGAAAAAGCCATATTCAAAGTGGCTGGAAAGTTCTGTGGCATTCTTACTACTCTCACCCCCTCCTTCCCTGGAGTGGTGGCAGGTGTGAAGCCATGGAAGCCAGTTCCCAGGTCCCTCCCTTAAACTGGAGGGAGCAGAGCAGACCTTATTGGGAAATTACTGTCTGTCTATTCTAAACTGCCTGGGGGATACTTACAAGATAAGTGCAAGGTGCTCACCTGTTTTGCCTAACTCAGAACTTAGAAGGAAAAGCTATGGGCAGTGCCCCAACGGCTACACAGACTCACAGATGCCCAGGGCGAGACATACAGTTGACAATCTAGGGCCGGAGGACAAGCTGGGGTGAGACTCTGGGAATTAGGGTGTTCAAAACAGCTGTGTATGTAGGAGAACTAGGAATCCAAATGCATACCTCGGCCAGATGCATGCTCAGAAAAGACACAAGAAGACATTAAGCCTTTACCTTGGGCTGATTCCCAGGCTCAAGTGAGCCTAAGTGAGTGTTGAAGCAATTCCCCAGAAGGAGCCAACTGGTAAAGACTGGGAGAGCGCCTGACATTCAGGGTGACTCTGTCACATCAACCAAACACAGCGAAAAGGACACTCAAGTGATCACATGGGACAGAGACTTGTCTTTGCAAAAATATTTCAGGAAAATCTCAAAACTAATGGCCTACTACAACAATCAACAAACAGATGAGTCCTGGAGAACACTGGACTCCCTAGACAAAAAGTTAAAAACAACTCTCCTAAATGTGCTCAAAGACCTTAGTGGAAAACGTGGAAAAAGAGTGGAAAGAAATCAGGAAAATGACGTATGAACAAAATGAACATATACACAAAGAAGCAGAAATTATAAAAAGGACCAAACAGAAATACTGGAGGTAAAAAGTACAATAAATGAAATGAAAAATTTGCTACAGGAGTTCAGTAGTAGATTTGAGCAGGCAGAGAATCAGTGAACTTGAAATAGGACAATTGAAATTACGGAGTCTGAGGAAGAGGCAGAAAAAAGAACTTAAAAAAGTGAACAGAATCATGACGTATAAAGATATAATTTGTGACATCAGTAACGTGGAACCGTGTAGGAGCAGAGTTCTATGTGATTGAAGTTGATATCATTTCAAATTCCGGTATTATATGTAATCCTGATGGTAACCACAAAGAAAACATTTATAACATATACACAAAAGGAACTGAGAAAAGAATCAAAATGTCCCTGCAAAGGGACATAAAAGGCAGTAATGGAGGAAATGGGGGACAAAAGTGACATGAAATATATAGAAACAAGTGGCAGAAATCTTTCCTTATGTGCAATTTCTTTAACTTTAAATGGATTAAACTCTCCACAACGAAAAGACAGAGATTGGTGGAAGGGATTAAAAACAAAACCAGGGGCTTCCCTGGTGGTGCAGTGGTTAAGAATCCGCCTGCCAATGCAGGGGACACAGGTTTGAGCCCTGCTTCAGGAAGATTCCCACGTGCCGTGGAGCAACTAAGCCTGTGTGCCACAACTACTGAAGCCCATGTGCCTAGAGCCCGTGCTCTGCAACAAGAGAAGCCAAGGCAATGAGAGCCTCCGCTCACTGCAACTGAAAAAAGCCTGCACGCAGCAACAAAGACCCAACACAGCCAATAAATAAATAATAAATTAAAAACAAAGCAAAACAACCCCCCCCCCCCAAAACGTGATGCAACTTTGTGCCCCATTCCTGAGACTCGCTTTGGCTCTAAGGCCACATATAGGTTAAATGTGTGGTCAGGTCGTGGTGAAAAGACTCATCCCCTTGTTCTCTCCCTCTGATTTACAGCTATCTGGACACAGACCTGAGCCTCACCCGCGTATGACCCAGGACACCTGGGAGTTGTGCAAAAACCCACCTGTGCAAATGAGAGCCAGCAGACAGGCCTCAGCGGGGCTGGGGGTACAAGGGGGTCGGTAGCCTGCCCACCCCCACATGCCGTGATGGGAGAGGCAACTTCGGGGTGCAAAACTGGCAGGTACCCGTGGCTGACAGTGCGCGGGGTCCAGCCCGCCCATGGGACATCCGGATGCCGTAGGGGCAGAGATGGGCTTTGAGGAAGAGCAGGCGGAGGCGCTCCCCGTCAGCCCCGCTCCGGGAGGCACTGCAAGGTGTCAGCGGGGACGTCTCTGACCGAGACGGTGGGCCGTCGTGAGCGCCCGTCCGGCTGACCCAGCGGCGCGGGTACAGCCTGGGGACCTGTCTCTGCAGCAGCCCGGGGTATCTGAGGCGGGGTTGTGATGGGGGAGCGGGCGCACCGAAGGGCTGCGGCTCCGCCCTCTGCTCCGGGATTCCTGCAGCAGGTGCGCCCGCCGCACCTCCGGGAGGCCCTACCCGAGGACCCCTGCCCGCGACCCTGGGGACCCGCAGCCGGGCGCCAAGCCCGCCCCGCCCAGAGCTCCAAGCGCGCCCCTGCCCCGCGCACCCCCGCTCCGCAGCGCCACCTCCTGGCACCGAGGAAACGGTGCTAAGCGTCGGCTTGTTGAGCGAAAAGCACGAGAGAGGAGTTCTCACCCAGGGAAGGTGCTGCTACTTCAAATGTGAAAGGAGCACACGTTGTCAAACACTGGTAAAAGTCAAGAACATGTGGTATTAGAAAAAGAAAATAATTTTTCAGCAACTGAACTGCAAGAAAGGGTTACACTTTGCAATCTAACTGGTAAAGAATTCAAAATAGCTGTTAAGAAATTCCATCAGCTACAAGAAAACTGAGAAAGGCAGCTCAACGAACTCACAAATCAAAGTAACAGAGGGTATCTTTACCACAGACATCGGAATTATAAAAAAGAAACAAACAGAGATTCTGGAGCCGAGGAGTTCAGGGAATGAGAGGAGGCGTGCGATAGAGAATTAGAAACAGAGCAAACCAGGCGGAAGAAAGCACGGTAACTTGGAGGGTAGGGAAAGAGAAATAATTCAGTTAGAATAGAGCACGGAGATGTACAAAAGTGAACAAACCTTATGAGAGCTACCAGATTGGCTCAGAAAGAAATACGATAATAACTGGTGCGCCAGAGAAGGGGGGAAAGAGACAGAGTTTATTTAAAGAAGTGACAGCTGAGAACTTCCCAAACCTGGGAAGGAATTAGAGGTACAAGTCCACTAAGCTAATAGAACACCTTATCTTCTCAATACAAAAAGACCTTCTCCCAGACACATTCTAGTGAAACTGTCAAAAAAATCAGTGATAAAGAAAGGATCTTAAAGGCAGCCAGTGGAAAAAAGAAAGTAACCTACAAACAAGCCCCTGTTAGGCCACCAGCAGATTTCTCAGCAGAAACCCTACAGGCCGGGAGACAGTGAAAGACAAAAGTTGCTAACCAAGAATACTTTATCAAACAAAGTTATTTTTCAGATATGAAGGAGAAATAAGGGTTTTCCCAGAAGAACAAAATCTGAGGGAGTTCAGCACCATTAGACCTGCCCTGCAAGACAGGCTGAAAGGAGTTCTTTCAGCTGAAATGAAAAGACACTGATCAGTGATATAAGAACATACGAAAGTACACAACACCTTAGGATAGGTGAAGAACAGACATCAGAATTAGAAAACTGTAATTCTATGTTAGAACGGTGTGTTAACCACTCAACTATTATATAAAGATTTTAAAAAAGCATGAAAGTTAACTATGGCTACTATAATTTGTTAATGAATTCCCAGCATAAAAAGATCTAAGTCGTGACATCAAAATATATAAAAGAAGAGTAAAAGGGTGGAGCCGCTATAGGTGAGTGAAGGTGAATTGCCATCAGCGCAAAGTAGACAGTTTTACCCATGAGATGCTTTACGTGATCCCTATGGGAACCACAGAGCCAGGCCCGCCGAGGTTCCCCAGGGGGCCACCTCCGGGTCCTGCCTGACGGCCCCTTGTCCCCTCAGATGGACCCACGAACAGACCCGCAGATGGACCGTGCTGCTGGGGCAGAGCTACAGCTGGGAGCCTCGTGGGCGCTTCCTGTCTGCCCCACGCCGTCCCCTTCCTAGTGAGAAGCACCCCTGGGCTACGGCCTTGGCAGGATGGTGGTGGGGCAGCTGGCAGTGCCTGGGGCCTCCTGATCCAGGGGCTCTGGGTCTGTCTCCACCTGCTTCGGGGCAGTGGTGAGAGCCGTGTAAGCGGGGACAGGACAGTCTCAGTCAGCTGCACAGCACCCCCCCCCCAATATTCCAGCCACACAGAGCAGGCCGGAAAGGGCCCTCTGCCCTCCTCCGGCACGGTCACCCCACCTTGGTTGCGGGTGCTGGGCTTGGTGCTGGGCTCTACCTGCATAGGAATGGCCATAGGAAATGACCAAGTACAAAGCTGGACCCTGGAGCCCTGGGCCACACGTTTGCACTTGTCACCTTCTGAGCAGCTCCTAATTCCCGCGTTCTTGGGCTCGCTGTTTGCCTTTCAGTTGCTGTTGTGTGGGGGGGTGGGGAGGGGGTAGGATACTGAGTTTAGGGTCAGTGCTGTCAGTCCGCCTTGCTGGCAGATGCGTGCATGTGTGGATACACAGTGCGCACGTGTGTGCAGAGTTTCCCCAAGTGCCTGTGCGCACACACACGTGGCCGTGGGCGCATTGTGTGAATAGCCTTCAATCTGTAGCGTCCTTGCGGCCGCAGATCTGCTGGCAGGCGCGGGGTCCACAGCTTCTGAGCCACCTTTGATCACCCCTATCGCCCCAGGCCTCTGAGCTCCGCGTGTCCATGCTAGGTGCTCGGTGCTGGGAGGCGCCAGGACACTCGGTCGTTCTGGCAAGGGATGGGGGCGGGGATGGCGCGCTGAGGACGGGGAGGTAGCGGCCGGGTCTCACGTTGGACCCAGCCCGGGTCTTTCGGGGCCGATATCAGAGTGAGCTTCGCCGGTCGCGGGCTCGTCGGAGGCCCGGGGAAGGATGAAGACTTTCCCCAGCGGCAAGACCACGCGCCTGAGAGATGGCTGGTCGCGTCCCAGGTTCAGGCTCCGAGACCCGTGCCGGGCGCGGTTGTGGCTGTAGCTGAAAGCCTGACACGTGTATAGAACTTGTGGAACTGATGCAGGTTCCGTGTCTGGCTGCTGAGGCCTCAAAACAGGCAGGTTTCCCCTATCAGCTGATGTGGCGCTTCCTGAAAGTAACAGAAGTTCAGTCAACACGCTGGGACGGCGTCTGTTTTCCCCTTTTCTCAAGACGTCCAGAGAGAGGCAGACTGGGGCTGGTGCGGACACAGCATCCTCTGGTCCTCTCCCATCAGTGTGCGGTTTTTGTCCCAGGTACAAGGATGCCAGCTCCTATCCAGACATCCCTCCTGTGCTCCAGGCAGGAGGCGGGGGGCAGGAGGTGTCTGCCAGCCTGGTCCCCCTTTGCTCAGGAAAACGATATGCCAGCGGCTGAAAATCTTTGCTGACCTCAGTGGGCCAGGCTGGGGGCTCCATAGGGCAGGGGGACAGGGCTCTGAGATGAGCAGGTGGGACTGCTTTGGCAGAGACCAGGGTGACCATAGCCCCTGGTCCAGAGAAGGGGAGGTGGACACAGCTTCGGAGGCTGGCGACTATTCCTGAGGCTCTAAGAAACACAAAATACAGACATAAAGTTATTCGGTTTTCCTTTCAGCACCACCCAGAGGTGGAGATGATATCGTTAAATGCATGGCCTTAAAGGTTTCCAGGTGAAAATGTGTTTCGACAAGAAGACGGAGGTTTGGGAAGTGTTATTGACTCTGTCACTGCTGGTCACTGAGCAGCCAGACCAGATCTGAACCAGGTCTTCAGATTCTGAATTCAGGCCCCATGCTCATGCCAGGTGCCTCCCGCTTCAGTGCAGCCCCGTCTTGTTCTCGTCTGCATTTCATCCTTTAGGACTGGGAATTTGGAGCAGTGTTGAGAGAGAAAATGGCAAAAAAGGAGGGCATTTTGTACCTCAGCACAGTTCATCCCGAGGAGGAGGAGCTCAGGAAGAGGCTGCCCTCCTCGCCCTGGTCCTCCCTGCCCAGCAGACTCCTCCACTAGGCTTCCCCCTGAGCCCCCGGCCCCACTGCCTTCATCTTCACATGTTTTGCTCCTTTTGAAAAAATACTCATTGTTCATTATAAAACATATTTTGCACGCTGTGCATATTTTTTGTATCTGTCTATAGAGAAGGTCAGATAAAGAAGTCAAAGTTAGACGAGATCCAATTGTTTAGAAATCATCCCTGTTAATTTGTTGACTGAACACTATTCTAGAATCTTCTTGTGTGTACATGAAATATGCAAAGACAGACAGATAGTTATTTACATAAGTAAGGTCGTATTGTATTAGGTCTTGTGATCTAGGTTTTCATGCATGGATGTGGTGTGGACCTCTATCCGCGTCCATGAACCAGCTCTGCACCCTTAGCTTCTGGTGGTCGGGGGCCGAGCTGCCCGCTGCATGGACCGGATCCGCACACACGATCCTGGCTCCCCTGGGTTCACCGTGGGTGGGCACCACATGGGGGTGGGGACCATGCGGGGGTGGGCAGGGCAGCCACTCGCAGTAGCCTGAGGACAGAGGTCTTCATGGCAGCGTGGGAACGCCGAGTGCTGACCACACTGTTTAGCTTTCCCTCCAGGGAGGCCGAGGGCCATGGCCCTAAAGTAAATGGAAGAGCCCGGAGTTTAGAAAATATGACAGTGTTGAAAACTCAAAGCTGGATCACACAGAAGCATCCCTCAGAAGAGAGTGTTGGGACGAGGGACAGTGTATACATTTCCTCGGCGGTTTACGGTTTGGAGTCCTCCCGAGTCTGACTCGGGGCCGCTGGCCAGGGGTCAGGGGTGCCCTGGGCAGCACTATAGGGACGGGGACTCAGCTGACCAGTGTGAGGGGCGTGTCAGGCCCTGAGAACCTGTGTTCACGCTTCTGCTTCTGTTCGGTGTTGGTTGCAGGCTGACGTCCGTGCCGTATGTGGACCTGGGGACCCTGACATTGACACGCAATACATCCCTGCTTTTCCTGTGGGTTGAGAATCCTCTGCAGACACGGTGCAGGACTTGGTTCACAGAGGCCAGGGCAGGCACGGGGAGGCGGGGGGACAGCCGACCAAGGAGCTTTCTCCCTCCCCCGGCAGCAGGGGAGAGTCTGCAGCTCAGGGACCCCCTTGCCTGGGCTGTGGGATGTGGGGGTGTTCTGGGTGAAAAGGAAGCGGGTTGTTGCCTGAAAGCCCTTGTTTATACGCATTTCTAGTCAAGGGCTTTTGGGAGAAAGGGTCTGAGTCCCTGGAGCTCACTTAGTTTGGTGTGGTTTCTTTTTTCATTCTGGTGAAGTTTTAGTGTCATTTCCTATTTGTAACTGTGTATTGTTTTTCTTAATGAAGGGCCCCCACCTGCCTAAGAATCTGACCCCACAGAACCTGGAGCCCAGTGGCACAAGATGTTTGACCAGTGTCATCCGTGGTTGCTGCCTTGGTGCCTCTTGGGCCCCTTGGGTCCAGCGTGGGGTCCAGCGCTGGTGGGGTTCAGCGCTGGTGGGGTGCAGTGTGGGGTGCTGCACGGGATGCAGTGTGGGGTCCAGCACTGGTGGGGTCCAGTGTGGGGTGCAGCATGGGGTGCAGTGTGGTGGGGTCCAGCGTGGGGTGAAGTGTGGGGTCCAGTGTGGGGTCCAGCATGGGGTGCAGTGTGGGGTCCAGCACTGGCGGGGTCCAGAATGGGGTGCAGCATGGGGTGCAGTGTGGGGTCCAGCATGGGGTGTAGTGCGGGGTCCAGTGTGGGGTCCAGCACTGGTGGGGTCCAATGTGGTGTGCAGTGCAGGGTGCAGTGTGGGGTCCAGCGTGGGGTCCAGCACTGGTGGCGTCCAGCACTGGTGGGGGCCAGTGTGGGGTCCAACATGGGGTGTAGCATGGGGTGCAGTGTGGGGTCAAGCATGGGGTGTAGCATGGGGTGCAGTGTGGGGTCCAATGTGGGGTGCAGTGTGGGGTCCAGTGCTGGTGGGGTCCAGTGTGGGACCCAGCATGGGGTGCAGCATGGGGTGCAGTGTGGGGTCCAGTGTGGGGTCTGGCACTGGTGCAGTCGAGTGTGGAGTCCAGTGTGGGGTGCAGTGTGGGGTCCAGCACTGGTGGGGTCCACTGTGGGGTCCAGCATGGGGTGCAGCATGGGGTGCAGTGTGGGGTCCAGCATGGGGTTCAGTGCAGGGTCCAGTGTGATTCTAGAGCTGGTGGGGTCCAGGGTGGGGTCCAGCATGGGGTGAACCATGGCATGTAGTGTGGGTTCCAGCACTGGTGGGGTCCCGTGTGGGGTCCCGCATGGGGTGCAGTGTGGGGTCCAGCATGGGGTGCAGTGTGGGGTCCACCATGGGGTGCAGTGTGTGGTCCAGTGTGGGGTCCAGCACCAGGAGGTCCAGTGTGGGGTCCAGCACTGGTGGGGTCCAGTGTGGGGTTCAGTACGGGGTCCAGTGTGGTTCCAGCTCTAGTGGGGTCAACTGTGGGGTCCAGCATAGGGTGCAGCATGGGGTGCAGTGCAGGGTCCAGTGTGGGGTCTGGCACTGGTGGGGTCCAGTGTGGGGTGCAGTGTGGGGTCCAGTGTGGGGTCCAGCGCTGGTGGGGTCCACTGTGGGGTCCAGCAATGGGTGTAGCATGGGGTGCAGTGTGGGGTGCTGTGCCAGGTGCAGTGTGGGTTCCAGTGCTGGTGGGGTCCATTGTGGGGTCCAGCATGGAGTGCAGCATGGGGTCCAGTGTGGGGTCCAGCATGAGGTGCAGTGTGGGGTCCAGCGTGGGGTCCAGCGTGGGGTGCAGTGTGGGGTCCAGTGTGGGTTCCAGCACTGGTGGGGTCCAGTGTGGGGTCCAGCATGAGGTGCAGTGTGGGGTCCAGTGTGAGGTCCAGCACTGGTGGGGTCCAGTGTGGGGTGCAGTGTGGGGTTCAGTGTGGGTTTCAGCACTGGTGGGGTCCAGTATGGGTTCCAGCATGGGGTGCTGTGCGGGGTCCAGTGTGGGGTCTGGCACTGGTGCAGTCGAGTGTGGGGGCCAGTGTGGGGTCCAGTGTGGTTCCAGCTCTGGTGGGGTCCAGTGCAGGGTCCAGCATGGGGTGCAGCATGGGGTGCAGTGTGGGGTCCAGTGTGGGGTGCAGTGTGGGGTCCAGCACTGGAGGTTCCAGAGTGGGGTCCAGTGTGGGGTGCAGTGCAGGGCCCAGTGTGGGGTGCAGTGCTGGTGGAGTTGAGTGTGGGGTCCAGAGTGGAGTGCAGTGCAGGGTACAGTGTGGGGTCCCGAACTGATGGGGTCCAGTGTGGTGTCCACTGTGGGGTGCAGTGTGTGGTCCAGTGTGGGTTTGAGCACTGGTGGGGTCCAGTGAGGGTTCCAGCACTGGTGGTATCCAGTGTGGGATCCAGTGTGGGGTGCACTGTGGGGTCCAGTTTGGGGTGCAATGCGGGGTCCAGTGTGGGTTCCAGCGCTGGTGGGGTCCAGCGTGGGGTGTAGCATGGGGTGCAGTGTGGGGTCCAGTTGGGGTCCAGCACTGGTGGGGTCCAGTGTGGGATCCAGTGTGGGGTGCAGTGCACAGTGCAGTGTCCAGTGTGGGGTCCAGCGCTGGTGGGGTTCAGTGCAGGGTCCAGCATGGGGTGCAGTGCTGGGTCCAGTGTGGGTTCCAGCACTGATGGGGTCCAGTGTGGGTCACTGTGGGGTGCAGTGCAGGGTCTGGTGTGGGATCCAGCACTGGTGGGGTCCAGTGTTGGGTCCAGCCTGGGGTGCAGTGTGGGGTCCAGTGCTGGAGGGGTCCAGTGTGAGGTCCAGCATGGGGTGCAGCATGTGGTGCAGTGTGGGGTCCAGCACTGCTGGTGTCCAGTGTGGAGTCAAGCATGGGGTCCAGCATGGGGTGCAGTGTAGGTTCCAGTGCTGGTGGGGTCCAGTGTGAGGTCCAGCATGGGGTGCAGTGCAGGGTCCAGTGTGAGGTCCAGCACTGGTGGGTTCCAGTGTGGGGTCCAGCATGGGGTGCAGCATGGGGTTCAGTGTGGGGTGCAGTGTGCGGTCCAGCACTGGATGTTCCAGTGCGGGGTCCAGTGTGGGTTCCAGCTCTGGTGGGGTCCAGTGCGGGGTCCAACATGGGGTGCAGTGTGGGGTCCAGTTGGGGTTCAGCACTGGTGGGGTCCAGGGTGGGGTCCAGGGTGGGGTCCAGTGTGGGGTCCAGTGTGGGGTCCAGTGTGCAGTGCGGGGTCCAGTGTGGGGTCCAGCACTGGTGGGGTCCAGTATGAGGTCCAGTGTGGGGTGCAGTGTGGGGTCCAGCACTCCTGGGTTCCAGTGTGGGGTCCAGCATGGGTGTAACATTGGGTGCAGTGTGGGGTCCAGCATGGGGTGCAACATGGGTGCAGTGTGTGGTCCAGTGTGGGGTGAAGTGCGGGGTGCAGTGTGGGGACCAGAGCTGGTGGGTTGCAGTGTGGGGTCCAGCGTGGGTTGCAGTGCGGGGTCCAGTGTGGGGTCCAGCACTAGTGGGGTCCTGTGTGGGGTCCAGCATGGGGTGCAGTGTGGGGTCCAGCCTGGGGTGCTGTGCGGGGTCCAGTGTGGTGCCCAGCACTGGTGGGATCCAATGTGGGGTCCAGTGCTGGTGGGCTCCAGTGTGGGGTCCAGCACTGGTGGGTTCCAGTGTGGGGTGCAGTGTGGGGTCTAGTGTGGGTTCCAGCACTGGTGGGGTCCAGTGTGGGGTCCAGTGTGGAGTTCAGTGTGGGGTCCAGTGTGGTTCCAGCTCTGGTGAGGTCCAGTGTGGGGTCCAGCATGGGGTGCTGTGTGGGGTCCAGTGTGGGTTCCAGCACTGGTGGGGTCCAGTATGTGTTCCAGCCCTTATGGGGTCCAGTGTGAGGTCCAGCATGGGGTGCAGCATGTGGTGCAGTGTGGGGTCCAGCGTGGGGTGCAGCATGGGGTTCAGTGTAGGGTCCAGCACTGGTGGGGTCCAGTGTGGGGTCCAGCATGGTGTGTAGCATTGGGTGTAGTGGGGGTTCAGCATGGGGTCCAGCATGGGGTGCAGTGTGGGGTCCAGTGTGGGTTCCAATGCTAGTTGGGTCCAGTGTTGGGTCCAGCATAGGGTGCAGTGCGGGGTCCAGCATCGGGTGAAGTGCAGAGTCCAATGTGGGTTGCAGCACTGGTGGGGTCCAGTGTGGTGTCCAGCATGGGGTGAAGCATGGCGTGTAGTGTGGGTTCCAGTGCTGGTGGGGTCCAATGTGGCGCCCAGCATGGGGTGCAGTGTTGGGTCCAGTGTGGGGTCCAGCACCGGGGGGTCCAGTGTGGGGTCCAGTGTGGATTCCAGCACTGGTGGGGTCCAGCATGGGGTGCAGTGCAGGGTCCAGTGTGGTGTCCAGCGCTGGTGGGGTCCAGTGTGGGGTCCATCATGGGGTGCAGTGCTGGGTCCAGTGTGTGTTCCAGTGCTGGTGGGGTGCAGTGTGGGGTCGAGCATAGAGTGCAGTGTGGGGTCCAGCACTGCAGGGGTCCAGTGTGGGGTCCAGCATGGAGTGTAGCATTTGGTGCAGTGTGGGGTGCAGCACGGGGTGCAGTGTGGGGTCCAGTTTGGGGTGCAGTGTGGGGTCCAGCGCTAGTAGGTTCCAGTGTGAGGTCCAGTGTGGGGTGCAGTGTGGGGTCCAGTGTGGGGTCCAGTGTGGGGTGCTGTGCGGGGTCCAGTGTGGGTTCCAGCACTGGTAGGGTCTAGTGTTTGGTCCAGCATGGGGTGTAGCATTTGGTGCAGTGTGGGGTCCAGCATGCGGTGCAGTGCAGGATCCAGTGTGGGGTCCAGCCCTGGTGGGGTCCAGTGTGGGGTCCAGTGTGGGGTGCAGTGCGAGGCCCAGTGTTGGGTCCAGCACTCGTGGGGGGCAGTGTGGAGTCCAGTGTGGGGTGCAGTGCAGGGTCCAGTGTGGGTTCCAGTGCTGGTGGGGTCCAGTGTGGGGTCCAGCATGGGTTGCTGCATGGGGTGCAGTGTGGGGTCCATCACTGCTGGGGTCCAGTGTGGGTTCCAGTGCTGGTGGGGTCCAGTGTGGGGTCCAGCATGGGGTGCAGCATGGGGTGCAGTGTGGGGTCCAGCGCTGGTGGGGTCCTGTGCTGGTGGGGTCCCATGTGGGGTCCAGCGTGGGATCACACATGGTGAGAGCAGCTCATGTGTGCTGCTTGAGAAGATGAGCTCCCAGAACCCTCTTCTGAGCCTTGCCAGCTGCCCTCTGCTCAGGAAAAGAAGGAGGATGGAGGGGGTGGTGTCTGTGGCACCTCCCGGTGCTCAGGCCAAGGGCAGCAGGGATGCTGCGGGAATGACCTTGGCCCCTGAGCTGAGGGGCTGGGTGCTCCCAGCTGCTGGTGTTTGAAGAGCCAGGCTCTCCTGTGGCTCAGCTTCTTGGGTCACAGATCAGAAAACAGGTCTGGAGGGGCCACTGCCGGCCGGGGTGGGGAGGCAGCTGGGAGCTGAAAAGGCAGGGCAGGCGCTGGTCAACAAGGACCAGCCCCCAGGTGTGGATTTAAGCTTTTATGTGGCAGCCAGAGGGATGTGGGAGGCCGCCGGGGGTGAGTGTGCGCGTAGCACACAGGCCAGGTGTGTCTCACCTGTGCACCTGGCCCCAGCCCACCCTCCGCCCCAAGGATACGCACTGTCCTTGGCCCTGTTTACTGGCCATGACGCCGAGGCTCAGAATCCTGGGTGTGAGCCCGAGTGTTGGGGCTGGAAGCTGTGGCCACGGCCGTGCCCTGAGCTCCCACCTCACTCACTGCGGCCCCAGGAGCACCCCTCCCCTTGAGATGATGGTTATTGTGTTGACTCGTGTTAGAAAGGAACCAGCTGAAGGAGGCCCTTTCCAGGCCCACCTCCAAGAAGCCCTGGCTTCCACTGAATGGCCTGGTCGGTTTGGGCTGGGGAGCCTGTGATCAGAAATATATCACGGAGTATGATGTAGTTCTATGTAAACTATTTCAGATAAATGTTTTATAACTACTCAGTGTTATCCAAGCAGCTCCTTCTTTGCAAGAATTGGCAGGGGGCACAAGGCGTTTTTAGTGTTCATTTTCTGTTTAAATAAGGTTACCAATGTTTTATGAAATTTCTACTTGGGGCCAAGAAATAAGTCCAGCTGTCGTGAAAGACCCTTTCTCCCTCCTGGTCTGTTTTCAGGAGAAGACCTCTGGGGATTCTGAGGCCAGGGAGCCTGATGGGGCAGCAAGCAGGTCCTCCGAGGCCCGAGGAGCACGTTTGATTTGTGTGAGATCTCATGCTTTCCATAAAGACGATTGATGCCTGGAGCCCCAGCCCCTGGCTGGTGCTGAAGCAGCCTACGGCCTCTGTCGGGACAGGGACCGATGGAGGGAGCCTGCCTTCCTTCCTCGGGAAACGTCTGGGCTGCGCGGTGTCCTCTCAGACCTGCAGCAGGGGCGTTGGGTGGATGACACAGGGTGGGGGCCTATGAGACCCTCTCAGGGACTTGCTTCCACCCGGCCGGCTGTCAGGTCCCCGTGGGTAGTCTGGCTCTGGTGGCAGGAGAGGTGTTTTGGGTCATGCTGCCTCCCTGGAGCGCGGTATCGAGGGGCCTCTCCGTGTTGGTCTGGTTGCCATGGTAGCCGCCCCACAGCTGGACCTCTGGAACTCCTCCCCCAGGAAGAGATGGGGCTGCTGGACATTTCCAAGATGGTCATCTGGTGAGTAAGTTGTCCTCTGGAACCACGGCTGTTCTTGATTGTGAAGTGATGGGGTTTGATCTTCTTACTGAGGAGACAGGAAGTTCGGCCCCCAAGTGGGAGGGAGTTCTGTGCGCGTGGGTCCTCCGTGGGCCCCTTTGTGTCTGGCCTGTGGGGCAGTGATCGGGTGCCCTTGTGGTCCCATGGTTCCAGGTTAGTCTGTGAAGTCAGGGGACTCGTATGTTCTGGTCCCAGACAGAAGTGTGTGGTATGGAGGGAGGTGCAGGGCTGTGGGCTTATCCTCGCCCTGACATTCCATGGCCTGTGACAGGGATGAAGAAACTGCTTCTGTCTGTTCCCTCTTTTGTGAAATGAGGGGCCTGAAGTGTCTTCTGAGTTCACTTCTAGCTACAAGTCTCTGCATCTGACATGGGCCCTGTTCTGGAGGTTTTTGCTCATTCAGTGTGATCTGCAGAAAAGGAAACTTGTTAGGTATTCTTTCTGTGCTGTCATTAAGCCAGAGAATTTTCCGGAATCCAGGTGACACAATTAGATGGAGCACCAGGAGGTCTGAGCAGTGTCTTGGCATCGTCGCAGGGGGCTAAGGGCTGGGGGTTCCCTCCACCAGCTAGAGCATCTGCTTCCTGGTCCTGCGGGTGAGCCAGGCCCCCAGCAAGCACCAGATACCTCGACCTGACAGCCCCCGCCTGTGCCCCAGAGTGTCCGGGGGGCTCTTTCCTGCAGAGCCTGCTCTGTAGATTGACTTTCGAGGCCTCATCAAGGTGTGTCCCATGTGAGCCAGCCTCTCACCTTCCTTCAGGAGGAGCTGCGAGTAGGAAGCACAGCGGGGAGAACCTACGGTGAGCAGAGCACAGTGTCATTGTACAGGGCAGCCGAGCACAGCCCCGTGGGCGAGGACAGAGCAGCCTGGAACTGTCGCGTGTGGCGCTGCGCTGCGTGTGAGGACGGCTGCCTGAACTGTGCTGCATGGTAGACAGCGCTGCACTGGGCTGCACCGCCCTGCAGGACACTGCCCGCACTGCACTGCCGTGTGCCGAGCTGCAGCCAGTCCCGCTGCACCGTGCTCCGCGGTGTCGCCCTGGACCGCGCTGTGCGGCGCCTGCGTCGTCGTGCTGCACAGTTCTGCACTGTATCTTCAGCCCTGCGCTGCGTGCTGGACCCCACCGTGCACACTGCGCTGCGCTGCCTGGCACTGTGCTGCGGAGTCCTGCCCCACACGGTGTTGTGCAGCGTTACGCAGCTCTCAGAGCGCAGTGCGGCAGAGAGCAGCGCAGTGTGCGGTCCAGGGCAGGACGGCAGCGCACAGGACACAGGAAGTGCAGCATGCGCAATGCTTCACAGCAGCGCACGGCCCGCGCCGTGTCCCCCAGCCTCCCTCACTCCCATACCACGTGCGCTGGTGAGCCAGACCCCTCCTGGTGGACCCCCAGGCGCTTGCACGAACAGCCGGTCCGTGTGCCTGCACGCGCCTGTGATGCTTCCCCTCCACTCTGTTTCCTGAATGAGCACGAGGGCCTGGGGTCAGAAGGGCCTTCCCGGAACCTCTCCAGCCTGGGTGCCGCGTGACAGGGGACAGTGGGCGGGGTCCCCCGGTTGGAGACGGTGCCCCGGGGCCCAGCATGCGTGGCCACGTTCCACCTGGAGAACCCCAGTGGCCCGCTCCATGGGCCCGTCCGTCCCATCCTATACAGCCGCGGGCGCAGGCCTGGGGCACAGGGAGCCCAGGTCTGCCGTGTCAGCGGCTCCTCATCAGTCTGCTGAGACCAAAGCCGGCTCTCAGGCAAACATTTCCTGCGAGAATCGTGTGTTTGTTACATTTCCCTCGTGTGTTTATGAAGGCTGTGTCAGCCACACTGATTTACATAAACACTGCCGGGCTGCGGCTGGGGTGGGCCTCCCCCCACGAGCAGCTGAGCGCAAACAGTGTTCCGCGGCTCTAATTCCGACTGTCTAAACAGCAGATGTTGGTGCAATGAGCCAACAAGAAAATACAGCAGAGGAGACCACGTCCAGGGGACTTCCCAGATCAACAGCATGTTATACGGTTAGTGGACGGATCATTTAAATGTCATATTGGCTCCTACAGACCACAGAGCAAGCCCGACACAAATGTTTGCAGCTTCCAGAACGGGGTGAGCACAGTGCATCTGCCAGTGAGCCAGCTGGTGGTGTGTGCCCCACCCTCACCTATTTAGTCGTTTGTTCGCAGGTCCTGCGCTGCTGCCGTGGGGCAGCCTCCGTCCTGGACTCGATGGGGACACGGAGCCCTGCCTGCCCAGGGAGCCATTTGCCTTTCTTCCTCTGGGCCAGGCGGGTCCACGGGCATAGGCCTGGTCTTGCCCCCGTGGGCCAGGTGGCTAATTTGGAACTTCTCACTAATGTGATTCTGAGAATCAGGTGTTACAGTCCGAGAGGCTGTGGTTGCAGATAGAAGGGAAGGATCTGATCAATTCCTCAAGCTTTATGTTGGCCGCCAGGGAATAACTTTCAAAGGGTGTTGGCAAAATCCTGCCTTTGAGTCATTTCAATAAGACCAGAAGGAGCAGCAGGGTCAAACCTTCCATCTGGAGGCGCGACGTAATCGGCTTGGATGTTGAGAGCGAGCCTTTGTACCATGGGTCCCAGAAAGCAGTGAAGGGGAATATTGCATCTTTGCCTTTAAATGAACATTTGGATTCAGAGAAGGAGTCCTTGGCATGAGCTGTGGATGCCACGGGGCCCAGGGGGCTCTGGGCTGGTGACCCTTGGTGGTGAGAGACCACCCAGTGCAGGGATGCCTGGTCCTTCCTGGGATTCTGTGTCTGAGAGCGGCCTGAGCTGGAGACCTCGGGCTGCTGCAGGTCGGGTGCACCCGGGATAGCCTCGTGCCCTGGTGTCGCTGTGTTTGATTCCTGTGTGTGGACAGGGCTTCCTGCTGCCACTTGGGTTGCTGTGTCCAGATATGAAATTGGGCTGCTTTTAAAAATTAAACTCTGCAAAGCTCTTAAAACAGAGCTTATCACACAGTCAATATCCTGTACCTGTGGTTGCTGTCGCTGAGTTTGTTTTGTCTCTCACGGGGTCACTCGGTCACATTTGTCATCCATTTTGTAGGTGGAGAAACAAAGACCAGAGAGGCTAAGCAGCTTCTCCAAGGTCACACAGGCTGGGTTCAACTCCTGTCAAACTGCCTTTTTCAGGTGGACTGCATGTGATCTCTGCCCCACTGCTGAGAAGAAAGACTATGGTATTTATTCCAAGCACGCAGTTGGTTCAGTAGCTTCACAGAATGTTCACGAAGGATGAATACTTCCCAGCCGGAGAAAAGAGCAAACAAGCAGCAAAAATGGCAAAAATTCCTTTGTTTCTCCATATTTATTTCTGTGTGTTGCCAGTAGACTTTGGGTACCGATGAATTGTCATTAACTTTTAAAAACTGCAGTTTTTATTTAGAGATAATTGTAAGTTCACATGTACCTTTACCAGTTTCCCCCAAGGGTGACATCTTGCAAAACTACAGAACAATAGTGCACCCAAGATATTGACACTGATGCAAAGCACAGAACGTCTCCAGCGCCACAAAGACCCCTCCTCTCCCTGTTTACAGCGCATCTACCACCTTCTCCTGTGCACTCACCCGAAAGGCGGTAACTACCCATCTCTTCTCCTTCTGCATAACTTTGTCATTGCAAGAATGTTATGTGAATGGAATCACATGGTGTGTACCCTGTTTCCACTCTGAATTATATCCTCTGCGGGTTCATACAGGTTGCTGTGCACCCGAGTAGCTCATTCCCGTTTATCGCGGAGGATTATTCCGTGGTGTGAATGGACCACACATCCCCGGACTGTTCACCCAATGAAGGACTCCTGGGTTACTTCCATGTTGGCTGTTATAGATAAAGGTGTACATTCCTGAAACGTGTGCATTTCTCTAGAATGAGTGCCCAGGAGAGCAACTGCTAAGTCATATGGTGGCTGCATGTCTAGTTTTGATGACAAAATTACAACGGAGAAATCACACTGGAGGTACAAACATGGAGCCGGGTGGCCAGTGAGGATCTGGTCTCAGACACGCCTCTGCACCGCTGAGAACTTGAACATTCTCTGACCTGCACCAGGTCCAAGGACACCACCAGCCATATTCAGAACAGCACCAGCTGCAACCTTATGGTCTCAAGGTGACCTGTGACTATGCAACCATTTCAGACCCCAACCGACCCTTGCTTGACAAGCAGCCTTACGTCTTACCAGCTCCAATTATAACTCTCGAGAAACAACTCGTGGAACCAACTGTAACCTCGTGGTACCAACTGTAACCTCGTGGTTTTTCCTTTATAAGCCTCCCCAGTTTTGAAGTCGGGGGAACACAGTTTAAGTGCTTCTTTTTTTAAAATTGATTTTTTCTTCTTTTTTGGCCTTATCTTGCAGCATGTGGGATCTTAGTTCCCTGACCAAGGATCAAACCCAGGCCCTCGGCAGTGAAAGTGCAGAGTCCTAACCACTGGACTGCCAGGGAATTCCCTAAAATAATTTTTAATTGGAGTATAGTTGATTCACAATGTTGTGTTAGTTTCAGGTGTACAGCAAAGTGAATCAGTTATACATATACATGTATCCACTCTTTTTCAGATTCTATGCCCACATAGGTCATTACAGAGTATTGAGAAGAGTTCCCTGTGCTGTAGAGTAGGTCCTCATTAGTTATCTGTTTTATATCTATTTTATATAGTAGTGTCTATATATGTCAATCCCAGCCTCCCAATCTTGAATCTGTGTCTCCCGGGCTGCAGTCCTAACAAACCCTGAATAAACACTTTGTTTCAATCAGGTCTCCATTTCTCAAAATTGGCCAACAGTTTTTATTGTCAAACTCTTTTCCAGAATGACTATCGTTTTCCACCTCACCAGCAACGAGTGAGCGATCTGGTTTATTGGCACTCCTGCCAGCATTTAATGTTACCACTATTTAAAAATTTTTTTTTAGCCATTCTGATAGGCGTGCAAAGATATCTCATTATAGTTTTAATTTGCATTTCCCTGCTGAATAGTGATGGTGAACATTTTTTTCTTGTGCTTATTTCCATCTCTATATCTTCAGTGAAATGTCTTTCTGTGTCTTTTGCTTTTGTTCTAATGGATTTTAAATTTTTCTTTCTTTTTTACTGCTAAATTTTGAGACTTTAATATTCTTCCTTTATTTTTTGTACATCCTTTGCCAGATGTGTAGTTTGCAAATATTTTTTCCCAGTGTATAACTTGATTTTTCATTCTCTTATCAATGTCTTTCACAGAGAAACAGTCTTAAATTTTGATGAAGTCCAATTTATCACTGTTTACATTGACTGTGCTTTTGATATCAAGTTTAAGAACTCTTTGCTAGATCATGAATGCTAGATCATGAACGCTTTCTCTTATGTTTTCCCTAAAAATTTTATAGTTTTACACTTTAAGTCTGTGACGTATTCTGAGTTGGTTTTTGTATAAGGTGTGACACTTGGGTCTAAGCTCATTTCTTAGCCGATGGACATCCAGTTGCCCCAGCACTGTCTGTGGATAAGCTGGGTTTATGCCCTTCATTTGCTTTTGCAACTTGGTCAGAAATCAGGTGGACACATGTGTGTGGCTCTCCTTCTGGGTTCTTCGGTCTGTCCCATTGATTTATGTGTCTGTCCCTTCATCAACACCACACAGACTTGCTAACTGTAGTTATGTGTTGAAATTGGGTACTGATTCCTCCTACCTCATTCTTCTTTTCCAGAACTGTAGCTATTCCAGTTCTTTTGTCTGTTCATATACATTTTTGAATGACTTTGTTTATAGCTACAAAAAATCTTGCTGAGATTATAACAGGAATCATAAAACTCATATATCAATTTTGGGGAGAATTGGCATATTTTAACATTTGATTCTTCCAATCCATCAACACCGTTATTTCTTTTTAAATTTTCTTTGATTTCTTCATCAGCATTTGTAATTTCACTCATAAAATCCTGTACATTTTTTGCTACATTAACATCTGAGTATTTTTTTTTTACCAATTGTAAATGGTATTATATTTATAAAGGGTCCACGTGTTTACTGCTAGTATATAGAAATATAATTGATTTCTCTGTACTTATTCTGTATCCAGTGACCTTGCTGAACTTGCTTATTAGTTCTAGGAATTTTTTCCTTTTCTTCAGATTCTTTGGGGTTTTCTATGTAGACCACATCATCCTCAAGTAGGAGCCGTTTTATTTTTTCTTCTCTGATCTATGTGCCTTTTAGTTTTCTTTTCTTGCCTTATTTCCCTGGCTACAACTTCCAGCACTGTGTTGACTGAGAACTTTAGAGTGGACGTCTTTGTCCTGTTTACAATCTTAGGAAGAAAGGGTTCAGTCATTTGCTATTTAGTGTAATATTAGCTGCAGGGTTTTGTAGATTTTTTTTTTTATCAAGTAGAGGAAGTTTCTCTCTAGTCCTATTTTTCTGAAATTAAAAAAAAATCATGAATGGGTATTGAATTTTATCAACTCATTTTTCTGCACAGAGTGATACAATCACATGGTTTTTTCTGTTTAGCCTATGAATATGGCGGATTACAATGATTGATTTAAAAATACTGAACCACCTTTGCATCCTTGAAATAAAACCCACGTGGTCATTGTGTATAATTCTTTTTACATATTGCAGATTTCTATTTGCTGGTATTCTTAAAGGATCTTTACACCTATATTCACGAGAGATGTTAGCCTGTAGTTTTCTTTTTTTGTATGGTGTTTGTCTAATTTTGAATTCAGAAGTGTTCCCTTCTCGACGGGGAGGGTGGGGGGGACTCGAGGGAGGGTGGGGGGGGGAGTCGAGGGAGGGAGGGAATACGGGGATATGTGTATAAAAACAGATGATTGAACTTGGTGTACCCCCCAAAAAATAACAAATAAATAAATAAAATTAAAAAAAAAAAAAAGAAGTGTTCCCTTCTCTTTTGTTTTCTGGAACGATTATGTAGAATTGGTAGTAATTCTTTATACATTTGGTAAAATTCTCCACAGACACCATCTGAACCTAGAGATTTCTTTTTTGTGGGTTGCTAATTGTAAATTCAATTTTCTTAATAGTTATAGGGCTATTTGGATTATTTATTTAATATTGAGTGAGTTGTGGTAGCTTGTGTTTTTCAAGGAAATTCTCCATTACATCTAATTTGTCATCATCTAGATGTCCACAGGGAAAGTGATATTCCCATTTTCTTTCTGATATTGCTGTTTTGTGCTTTCTCACTTTCTTCTTTATAAGTTCGCTAGAGGTTTGCTAGCAAAAGTATCGACTCTTTGTTTCACTGATATCTATTATTAAAACAATTTCATTGATTTCTGCTCTTATCATTATTATTTCCTTCCCTTCTGCTTACTTTCAGTTTATTTTTTTCTTCTTCTTCTAGGTTCTTGAAGTGAGAGATTAAACTATTGATTTAAACTTTCCTTTGTTCTAATGTTTGCATCTAGTGGAATATATTTCCCTTCCAGCCCTGCTTTCTCTGTGTCCCACAGATTTCAATATGTTGCATTTTCAGTTTCATTGGCTTCAATGTATGATTTGATTTCCCTTGAGATTTCCTCTTTGACCCATGAGGTTTAAAGGTGTTCTACGGGGCTTTTCGTTTTCTCATGTTTGGATATTTTCCAGTTAATAATTTCTGGTTTGTTAACATTGGGATCAAAGAATATATGATTTCAATCCTTTAAAATTTTTTGAATTTTTTTAATGGCACAGGATCCCGTCTCTCTTGGTGTATTTTCTCTGGGTCCTGAAAAAGCATGTGTTCTGTGGTCCTGGGGTGGAGTGCTCTGCAAATGTTGGTTAGAACCTGTGTATTAATGGTGACCTTGATTTATTCTCTATCTTTGCTAATTTTCTAATTTAACTTTTAACAATTGCTGAGAGACAGATGTTGAAGTCTCCAACTATAATTATGGATAGGTTTATTTCTTCTTTCTGTTCTATCAGTTTTTGCTTCACAGCTTTTGTGTCTGTTCCTTGTTGTCTTGGTGGAGTGATCCTTTCATCATTATGTAACGTCGCTCTTTGTCTCTGGTAATTTTCTTTGCTCTGAAGCCCACTTTATTGTAAAATAATACAGCTACTCCTACATTCTTTTGATTAGTATTTGCGTGATATACCTTTGTACATCTTTTTATGTTCTACCTGACTGTATCATTATGTTTGAATTGAGTTTCTTGTTGACAGGATATAGTTATGTTTAGCCCATTTTTGTTTAGATCAATAATAATGTACTTATTATTAATGTGTTAGAGGTTAAGACTGTCATTAAATTTTTGGTTTCTTTTTGTTCTCTCTGTCTTTTATTTCTCTGTTTTGTTTTTCCTTTCTTCCTGTGGGCTACCTGAACATTTTTTCAGAATCCTATTTCAATTATCTATAGTGTTTTTGAGAGTATCTCCTTATATAGCATTTTAACTGTTTTGTGCTATGTATTACATTTTATAACTTATTACAATTTACTGGTGCTGTCATTTTGCCAGTGGAATGACTTGTAGAAATTTACTTCCAATACTTTCATCTTCCCATTTTTATAACACAATTTCCTCTGCATACGTTTAGAACCACATCAGACTGTTACAATTTTTGCTTCAACTGCATATAATATGATGTGATATAATATAATATAATTAATATATACTCAAGAGAAGAAAAGTTTGTTGTGTTTTCCCATATTTGTGCTTACTGTATTCTTTCTTCCTTTCTGATGATCCAAGATTCCTTCTTTTATCATTTCCTTTCTGTTCAGAGACATTCCTTTAGCTGTTCTTTCAGGGCAGGTCTGCTGACGACAACTTGTCTTAGTTTTCCTTCATCTGAGGGTTTTGGGTTTCCCTTTCATTCCTCAAGGACGTTTCACTGGATATAGAATTCCATTTGACAGTTCTTTTCTTTCAGCCCTTGAATCACGTGGTACCATTTCCTCTGGTTTTTGATGAGAAACCTGTGATCATTTGGGTTCCTTCCCACTATTGGGATGATGAGTGGTTTTTTTTCTGGATTCTTCCTGGATTTTCTTTGCCTTAGTTTTCAGAAGTTTAACTATGAGATGTCTGGTGTTGGTTTCTTTGGGTTTATCTTGTCCGGGATTTGCTTAGCTTCTTAAATCTGTAGGCTATGTCTTCTGCAAAATTTAAGACATTTCCAGCCATTTCCTTTGGGTATTTTTCAGGCCCACCCACTTTCTCCTCTGCTTCTGAGACTCTAGTGACACAAATGTTAGTTTTTTTGCTATAGTCTGTGGCTCTGGCTATTACCCTTTTTCAGTCCATTTTCTCTGTTCTTTGGATTGGATAAATTCTATTGATCTGTCCTCTAGTTCACTGATTCTTTCCTCTGTCCCTTCCACTTTGCTGTTGAGCACGTTCACTGAGTTTTTTAATTTCAGTTACATTTTTCAGGTTTAAAATTTCCATTTGGTTCTTCTTTCTTCTGTTTCTTAATGTGACTTTCTATCTCTTTGCTGAGGCTCTGTTTTTAATTGTTTTAAGCATATTTATATTTGCTCATTGATGTATTTTATTTTGGGCTACTTTAAAGTCTTTGTCAGATAATTCTTTTTTTTTAATTGGATTTGTCAGATAATTCTAACATGTGTCATCTCAATGTTGGCATCTATAGATTGACTTTCCTTATTCAGTATGAGATCCTCCTGCTTCTTGGTGTGATGAGTGAATTTAGATTGGAGCCTGAACCCTGGTTGTTATGCTCTGAGCCCTTTGGGTTTGGTGTGCTTCCTCCAACACTGGTCCAGGGGGAGGCAGGAGGGGGATGTCCTGCATCCCCACTCAGTCTCCCTTGAAGCTGAGGGGCATCCCCTCATTGCTCTGGGAGAGGGTGTTGGAAGTTCCAACTTCCCTGGGCCTCCATGGGTGTGTCCCCGGCTGTGAGGGGTAGGACTGCACCCCCCACCCCCACCATGCCCTGCACTGACACCATGGCCGGGGTGGTCCCGTTACTGCTGGGCTGTGGTGAATGTCCTACTGTCCCCTAGGCCTCCTCTGGCACCACCCTAGCTGGCAGAGGGAGGGTCCCTGGGACTGCAGATCGGGGTGGAGGTCCAGGTTCCCTATGTGGCCCCCACTGACACCAACCTGGGGCCGGGGTCCGGGTACTTCCTGGCAGCCTGGGTGGGGGAGCGCAGGCTCCTGGCTTGGCCTTTGCTGGCACGGTGTTGGGGAGGGGCCTTCGCTTTTCCTGTGGTGCTTGGCTGGAGCACAGTGGTTATTTTCTAAGAGTTCTCTTTCTTGCTGGGCTGCCCTTTTCCTGGTCCTGTGCCCAGAAAGAACAGCTTCTGCGGGGGCTTCTTTGTCTGCACCCATTGGCATTTCCAGGTCGTTGGCTTCTTCGACTCCAAGCCTGTGACACATGAGGCAGAAAGAAAAGCCAGCAACTGGGCGTGGTTGTCCCTCAGGTCCTGAGGTCGCCTGCCAGTCTGGCCTCCCCTCTCACCTCTCAGGGTTTTATATTTAATGCCCAGTGTTTCCGTTGTACTCGGTGGGAGCAGGAGAGGAAAGCACACCTACTCTGTCTTCCCAGAAGCAGACGTCCTGTCATTAACTTTGAAGTGTCTTTGCCAAATAATATAAACAGCAAGTGGAAAGCACAAAGTCTGGGACTTTGTATGCAAATTTGCCACCACGATCCAACAAGATCCACCTCCAGAACGGACTTTGGATTCCTTTCTGGCTGTTTGCGGTGCTGAGGGTGCTGACATCCTCTGGATATAGGCACTTAATTTCCATGGACTTAATTTATGTTGGGCTATTCTGGGACCCTTGCATTGAATTTCACCAGGACGGCCAAGGTGGACAAAAGTGAGCATAGAAGCTGCTGCAGAGGGTGGTGACTTTCTGGGGCTGGAAGCCCAGGCCGTCAAGGCTCCAGGAAGGGCAGGGTCTGAGTTTTGAGCACAGAGATTTCATAGTTCACATCATCAAGCAGAGATGGGCTTAAGTGGCTGTTGCTGGAAGAGACGCATTAGTGGATTTCCTGCGGCACCTCATAACGGGCAGTGAACTTGAGCCTGCTCAAAGGAGAGTGCAGTCCTGGCTGGTGGACTGGCTCAGTGTTCAGGGAATCACTATAGTGACAGATGCTGTTATAAAGTACACACAGGAAAGAGACTGGTAAGTGCCCGCGGATGATGACGTGTCACCAGATTTCCCGTGAGATGGGGAAGTGGTGTGAAGACAAGGGCACCTCCTGACGTGTCTTGTAACGAGCTCTTGAACTCGACTTTTCCATTTGTGTGTTGTTTCTGTGAGGGATAGAAATGGAAACTATTTTTGGATCCAAACCCTGGACAGATTTAGGAGTTCAGAACTCGTGAAAGGAAGACTAAGAGCTGGTTAAAGTAACAGTAGAGACACAGATGATTTCATTAGTCACCGACCCATCTGACCCACAACAAACACTCTGCTTCAAACCACCACCTCATCCACTCTGATTCTTGACTAATCGCAAAACTTACACTTGGCAAACAAATGTCCCGAAGGCCGCAGTCTGAGCTGGCTCTGCTCACTTGTGACATGGAATAAGGCTCTCTGGAACCACAGGCTCCTCCAGTGTCCTGGGGCCTGGCCAGGGTCTGGCCCAGAGAGGTGCTCAGCGGAGTGTATGAAGTGAATAGGCTGTGCTGGTACCTTTGCTCCACATCCCTAAATCAATAAGAAGGTTGGAGTCTGTTTATATTTGGCTCTTGCAGTTGGGTTGGCCTTTGCATGGGTAAAGACGTTTACTCAAGTTCAAGATTCTAGGTTTACTTTGCAAATAAGATCTGAGCTTTGGAAATGACCTTGCATGATGGGATGTTATGGCTTGCTCTTAGAAGAACGTTAAACCATGACCAACACAATGTGTGTACAGCTCGTGCTCCCTTCGTGGTGGCTGGATGTGTCACTGTTTTTGGTGGCATGTCAGAGACTGTGTGGAGTCCTGTTTCAGCATCTTCTTGTATAATGTGCCGTATATTTTAGGTTGCGTTGTGTGTGTGGAGGTAAACAGCGCTCTTCGTGTGTCCGTTAGAATTGGGCTCCCTTGCGGACCAGGGGGTCTCCCAATCTCGCTGACTGAAACACACAGACGGTTTGCGAACATGTCTCACAGCTGCACCTGCTGTACAGGAGGCTGGGGGCAGGAGGTGTTTGTAACTGGGTGTGTTGCTGTCCCAGTGAAATGGGGCGGTGTTGATAAAAGAGAACAGAGGACGACGCTCGGCGGGCAGTCTGCGTTTCCTGCCACGTCCGCGGTGTGTTGACGTGCACCACATACACTGCGCTGGGTGCCTTTCTGCTGCTTCTCGGCATCCATGCCATGCGGGGTTTGGGTGGGACATCTCTGAATTTGCTTTTCTGATCAACCAAGATGGGAACATTAACTTGTTTGCACAGTTGTATGTCAACATCAGACTGAAAAAGAGGTCCTAACGGTATGTATTCTCAGAGAAACAGGACCTACCACACTGGATGCCGCATCCCGGCTCACACAGATCAGAAGGGAGGATGTGGGGAACCAGGAAGCACAGTGCATGCTGGTGTGTGTGTGTGGGCCTCCTCCGACTCTAGGCTGCAGGGATGTGGCATTGCCCCGGGGGCCTGCGGGACCCGCACGTGCGGAAGGATTTGAAAACAAGGGCCTGGCCAGGGCGCAGTCGGTGCTGGTGCTCCTGCCTCTGGAGTGAGGTTTTCTTGTCCTTCTGTCCCCCCCAGCCCCCCGCCCCTCCTGACGTTGGCTTCCTTCCGCCTCTCTGTTGTGTCTGATCTGATGGAGGCCGTGCACGTGAGCACTTAAGTCCAAAGGAAGGAGAGATCAAGGAAGTGGACCCGTACCCCATCCCAGATCAGTGTGTAGAAGTTCTGCTGGTACCGTCCAATCCAATCCCATGTGCCTCCGAGATGAAAGAATCTGCTGTGCTCACCCGCCGTCTCCTCTGTTTCCATCTCCTGCACCTTCCATGTGAAGTGGGGTGGCCCAGGAGGTCTGCCGCAGCCGAATGGAGAGCATTTATCGGAGTTGGCTACTGACATCAAATAATATGATCTCCTCTTTGTAACTACAAGGCATGTGAAGACGGGCCATTGTGCTTTTATAGATTTCAGACTTACATGTTAGATGAGAATCTATATCTTTAAATTGCTGTGATGGACAAAAATAACTGTAATACTATGGAACACTGAAAATCTGTCAGGTGAAAGCTTTACATGTGGTTTCCAAACAGCTTCCAAATGTGTTGGCTTGAACCAAGCACCATTCATCACCGGTCACGAGCCACTGGGTGGGGGCCCGGCTCGGCGGGTCTTGGCGTGGCTATTCGTGTGTCTGAGGCCCGCTGGTCCGGGAGGGCCCCACGCGGATGTCTAGGGCCGACCATGACCGGGCCGTGCATGTTGCGACATGCAGCAGGTGACCTCGGTGTTCACAGGGCAGCTACGGGCTGCTGCAGGGTGGGGGTGGGGAGGGTGAGGGGGGCAGATGAAGGCGCTCTTCCCACCGCTTCTACTGGCTGGAAGGTCACAGGGCAGCCCAGATGCAGGAGAGAGCTGCCACCTCCTGGCGGGAGGGGCTGCAGAGGCACGGGAGGGGCGGCGATTGTCACGTTTTTGCATCTGCTGCACACGAGTTAGCTCTCTCAATCCTACCACCCTGTGAGGAGCACCACTCATCCCCGCTTTATACACAATTAAATGGAGGCTTCTGGGGTGAAGCGACTTTGTTCCAGATCCTCCCATGAGAAATGGCAGAGCCAGGACTCCCACTTGGGCGTTTGTTCCAGAACCCGCTCTCTCAGCTGCTCCTTCCCACCAGCTTTAAACTAGGTACCGAGGGCGGGGGGGGGGGGCAGGGGGGGCGGCCGGCCGTCACAGAGAGAATGCCCGATGGCGACAGACAAGTCCTGCAGGTGTCAACACCTGCCCGTTGGAAAGGGCCTCAGGAAACTAGGTGGCGTGGAGGGGAGCTGCGCGTGGCTCCCTGGGACCCGGGGACACAGCCGTGTCCTTCCCGCACTGTCTCCGCACGTCCCGCACTGACGCCCAAACGGCAGCCGTTTCAACTCCCGAGGGTCCCGAGTGTGGCTCCGGCTTCATCTGACAAACCTGCCCGGAGCCTGTCCTGTGTGCTGCTGGAAGGTCCCGGCGACACCCGCAGGCACAGATGGGACAGACGAGAACTCACAGAAGTGACCTGTCACTGGGAGCCCAGCCTGGACCCCAAGAACAGAGCGGATCCTCTGAGGAAGAGTGGGGTGAGAGGGTGGCAGCATCCCGGGGAGGCGGTCAGGGCTGTGTGGCTTCTGGTGAGGCCGTCTGGGTCCGCAAAGGTCCCTCGTCCTGAGACTTAGAGAAACACGAGGACAGGAAGTCTCTGGTGTCTTGGGGAAAACAAGCAGAAGGATGGATCTGCCTTTAGGATGCCCGCGACGCCAGCACAACCCGCCAGAATCAGGCGGCAGGAGGAAGGAAGCATCCACCGTCGTCCCCGGGTCTGCGTTGGTGCTGGGGTTGAAGCAGAGTTCCCCACCTCCTCTGCACCTCCGGACCTAGAGCCCTGGGATGCGGGTGCGTCCATGGTGGTCGGGAGTGGGAGGGGGCGCAATGGGCCAAGCAGCCTCATCCCACCCGTCCCAGAAGGGACAAGCCATGACCTTTGCAGGACAGTGACTGGCGGAGAGGCCTGGTCCTCGCTGTGAGTCTCTGCCTCCTGGGGGACCGAGGACACCCCGGCCAGTGGCCACCAGGTGCCGACGGGCAATTGTGCCGAGACCTTCTCTCCACACTTGGTGGCTAGAAGCAGCTGAGGTTTCCAGCGTGTCTCCGGGGAGTTCCGGGCAGCCTGGGCTTCCAGTTCGAGAGGATGCGGACGAGGTGTGGGCTCTGTGCTCTGAGGACCCCACAGGTGCGTGACCTGCCCTCACCCTGAAGTGGCTCTGGAGGGAGTGACATGTTCAAACTTTTCTGACTCACACGAGGTGACCTCCTCCCAGTTGTGTGATTTGAAAGATGAGCCGCCCCACCCAGGCCACAGGGACGCGGGAGGGCGGGATGGGCTGGTGACTGAGCTTGTGCAGGACACGGTCGCAGACGCACCAGGTCTGGTCCCCGTGTCGGGCAGGGCAGGGGCGGGGGAGGGCTTGGCCCCAGGTGGGGACTAACCCCAGAGCCGCACGTGCTGAACACCTGCCCCACCGAGGGCCTGAGCTGCCTGACCCCGCGGAGCTTTTCCTCTCCCCCAGGACTCTCTGTGGGCACGAGGCTCTCGATCTACCGAGCGCTCAGTAAGAACTCCCGGGCAGTTGTTAACAAAATCAGGACCCAACGTGTTCGTGTTGCTATTTCTGTCTTAGCAACACCGTGTCTTCAACCGCCAGCACTCTCACCCAGAGGAGCGCTGGAAGAGGGGAACGCACACAGAGCCCCCGAGACCGCAGCCTGCTGGGAGCCGGGTCCGTGTGGACCGGCTAGGAAACCCGGGGCCTCAGGGGAGCTCGGAATCAAAGTGAAGCTAGAGACGGAAGTGAAGCTTCTCGGAGGAAAGGAACGTGCTCACTGTGAAGTTCCCTGTAGCATCCCGTGACAAAGTATAGCACTGAAACCGGAAACATGGGCGGAGTGGTGAGCCCCAAAGGCGCCAGGAAGCAGAGCCCTGCGGCAACGTGAGTTTGGGACATGTTGGGTGGAGCAGGTTGTGTCGCCTTTCTGTGGACCCTCCCGCCCTCATGGGCTGTGGCCCAGGCCAGGGATGAGTGTGGGGCTGGTCAGCCTGTCCGCCTAAGGTCCAGCGTGTCTGGCCTCCGAGGTGGGTGGCCTTAGATAAGTGCTTTGACGCGAGCCCCGGTTTCCGTGTCCATGAGAGGGGTGCAGGCACAGAACTTGCCTTATGGAGGTAGAGTTGTGCAGGGTTACTCGGCACCTGGAGGGGGTCGAAGGCCTCAGCACAAAGTGCCCCGAGGGGTGAGCGCTGAGCACAGCGCACTTTCCAGAGGGTCCGTGAATGGGCGCTGAGCTGCTCCGCGCTGCGACGCCCTGGCCAGAGAGCTCAGTGTGGTTGTTCTAGGGAAGGAGGCACAGGCACGTCCCCTGGTGGCTGGGGTAGGGCTGATGGGTGCGTGGGGGCCGTGGCTGCTTTACTGTAACGAGGTGGGCAAGCCCCAAGCAGAGGGTGCCTTCTTCCGCCACGCGGAGCTGACCCTCCCTGAGCTGCTCGGTCAGAGAGCCTGTAAATTCCTCACAGCTTAAGTAAGTCTGAGCAAGGCTCTCTGTTTCTGGCCGTAAATGCCTGGTGGATGGAGCCCTGGGGCAGAGTGGCTGGAGGGGCGCTGGGCCCTGCATTCGTGCCCGGCTCCCCAGAGGGGATGCAGGACCTCCATCCATCGCTTGACCTCTGCTTCTGAGCACCCTCAAGGACCAAAGGGGGAAATCCACACCTTCTTTACCCGACCCTCATGGTCATGGCGAGGTATGAAGGAGAGAAGGGGTATGAAAACACCCTGGAAACAGTCGAGTGTTTGGCAAATGCAGGGCAGACACATTTATGGAATAGTGGAAACTTGACCACTTCTTGATTTAAAGCCGGTGGTACATGACTTTTGGCTAATGCTCAAGTAAAAACGTAGAAACCAGCTGTCAAAATATTATAATTGGTTTCCACCTAACCCTAAGGCTTTAAATTCTGTGATGCTGTAAGTTCCAGGGCTTATCTGTGGACTTCTGCCGTTCTGGAATAATGTCTCCTATTTAAAATTCTCTAGCCCTGAGTATTTGAAAAGACACTCTGGAAAGTATTCATGTATAAACAAGGGGCCACACTGCTGGTAATTTTATTTTATGTTTTAAATTCCCAACTTTGTAAAATGTTAGTCCTCATTTATGAGTGACCAAATGGACCAGGTATGATTTGATAAAGGGTAGTGAAGTATTTACTTCAAGTTTTAAGGAGAAATAAATAGTTTTAACAAACAGTGTGTTAGAAAGTTTAAAAAACAAAAGCATCTACAGAAAACAAGAAGAAATTCTGCAATGCCTTTAATGAAATTGGAACTTCGTTAGCAGGAACAACGATCCCGTCTTTGTTGAGGAAGACGGTGCTCTGCAGGTTTCACACTTCCGCGGGTCTTGCTGGGACACTAAGAACGAGGCCTGGCTGTCTCCAGCAGCAGGTGACCTTAGCAGTGGGGTGGGGTCCCCCTCCAGGGCAGAGATGGGGCTGTACCAGGTGGGCCCCCACACTCAGGGGCCTCAGCTGCCACACACCCCGGTGCGTGTAAGACGTCCTCCCCCCCACCCCGTTGTCCCTGGGACTCGGGGGCCACCACTGGGCAGCTGGTGGCGTCCCCAGCGTTAGAACTGGCGTCTCTGACCGGGAACTCAGGTCTTCTCAGCATCTGTGGGAAGGAAACGTCTAAGGAGGTGAAAGCAGCGGTCTCTGACTCTCCACAGGTCTTGACAGTTTCTGCAGCGTTGTGTTTGGTTGATTTCCATGAAAAACTCCTTGTGCCGGACTCAGTCCGGTGGCGTCGGGAACCAGCAGAGGGAGCCCCGCCCCGCTGATGTGGGAGCCTCCCCGCGGTGCCGCGCCTCGCCCGTACAGTTATCCGCTGAGGGAGGCGTGGGCCGGGAACACTGGCCGCATTGATGGGCTGCAGGGCATCCAAGGTAAGCCTGTCACATTTTCCAAGGGGACCTCCCGGGAAGGAGGAAGCCCGGGAACGTGCACAGCCAACCCAGGAGCAGCTGAGAGCAGTGTTTTATCAACAAAGGGTTGTCCTGAAGTGGATAGCACCGCCTGTGCGAGGAGAGATCCTGAATGGGAAGGAATACTTATCTTTGGAACTCTGAAACTTTCTCTTTTCTTCAACACCTCACATGCTATTAAGAAATGAGGCCCTAACTTGGGAATTATCTGACGTTTATTATGTCTAAAAACTTCAAAAAGGAAGCAAGAGCGGGCGCATGCCCTTGGCTCTGACGTCTTCGCGTCCGTGCCATCCCCCGTCCGCTCTTCAGGTGACCGGCGCGTCCGGAGCTGCCCGTGCTGCTGGGGCGAGGCCGGTTTCCCGGGAGCACGTCTCAGCATCAGACCCTCTGTTTGTTTCTATAATAAAGCTTCTCCAGGCGGAAGCACAAGAGAAATATGTTCATTAAAATAAAGGAGAAAAATTACCAACAGTTCAAAATTGCATTTAGAAATTGCCACGTGGAGGGAAACTGAGTGGAATCTCATCCGTGATAAGGATGGGGACGATGACGGTTGTTCCAACAGCGTCTGCTGGCGCTTGGGTTTTCTTCTGACGCCCGGGAGGTGTGCAGATCGTGCAGGGACATTTCTAGGCCTCCAAACCGGGCTTTTTACTTCTGTCCTGAAACAGCAACACGACGTGGAGGGTGCAGCACAGGGGTCCCTCTGCCCGTGTGGTTTTCATTTTATCATTAGCTTTAATCTGCCCCCATTTACTTATCATGACCACCCTCTCGCCTAGAAATACCTCCCAGGACTCACGTGGTGGAAGAATAAGAGGAATAAGAAAATCCAGCCAGTCCCCAAGGCAGGCTGTGCTCTTGGAAGATTTGTTAGAGGAAGTGATGTCACTCAAATCTAATTTCCCCACACAAACAGCGTCGTGAGTAAAGGATTACTTCCCTAGCAGAGGGCTATGCCTACAATGTAAAGGAACACCTTAGATTCCCTGCAGACTCAAAAGCCACAGAGCTGTCAGGAGGGCGGTTCCGAGCCGGCTGCACGTTGTTTATTGTTGTGTGACGTGTGCAGGTGGGGCAGCAGCCTCCCCAGGAGAGAGGCTGGTCTTGCTCCAGGAACTTTAGGAAACGCTGTGCGGGGCTGGTGGTCCGGCCAAGGAGCGGGCGGTGTGGCCTCCGAGAAGAGTGGCGCGGCGCCCTGGGCCCCGGGCTACTCCGCGAGGGGCAGAATTAGCAGTGAGTCACTGGAGGGTCTGGGGAGGCCGATGTTGGTTATGTAAAGGCCCCCAGAGAGAGTGGGGCTGCACAAATGTGGAGGGCCAAGGGGACAGGGAGGCCCCTCTCCGGGAGGAGAATCCTCTGGAGAACTCCTGACTGCACGGCGAGGAGGAGGAGGAAGTGTCCTGCGAACACGCGACGTCACTACCACGTCAGCAGTGCTGTGATGGGTCCTCCCATGGAGACACACAGGGACGTGGGGCTGCCCTTGGGCTCTCAGCCCGCACACGGCTGCACCCATCCCGTGCGCGCCACACTGGGCAGGATGCTGCCTCCTGGTGAGCCACTGTGATTTGACATGAGGCTTTTTTCCTCTCCATCACTTTGCTCCAACAATTTCTGACATTTTCCAAACCTCTTGTTTTTGTGACCCAAAAGATACGTTTCCCTGAAAGTAGAAACTGTGGCTTTTGTGTTTTGCCCCCAGCTGCTTTCCATGGAACCCACACACAAAATGTTGTGACACTGGGGAAATGGAGGTGAGCGCAAAGCGATATCACCATATGTCACACGGCCCCCATGGGGACCCAGGGACGTTCCCCCAGACTCCACGTCCAGACTGGCCTGGAGGCAGTCACGCGATGCACGTGGCCAGTATGAATTCTGACTTGGGTGCCTCTTGGTCCGAGCTGGACTAGTTCAGAGGCGTCGTGACCCTGATTGGGGCAGGGATCTCGGAAAGCCTGCCACTCGGGGCTCAGCCACCGCAGCTGCACAGCCACAAACTACACCGCAGGCACCGCAGAGGTCCTACTCGCGGCGCGTGCGTCTGGAAGAGAGGCCCAGAGCCTGGAAGTCCGTGGTGAGACCATGACGTCATGATGGTGTCTGTTATTTCAGGTTAGACTGGCACCTTCTAACCCCAGGGCGCAGGTAGGGTTTTCCACCTGGGGAAGCCTCCCCTTCCTGCTGAAGCTGGGTTACCTGGCGGCATGTGCGCGGCTGTCTGGGGTGCCCAGGCTGGGGGATAAAGACACACGTGATCCCAGTGTGCTGTATTCTCGCCCCTTCCCTCCCTCGGAGTCCAGTGGGTTAATTGTTACTGGGCTCTGACTGGGTCTGGCTGGCACACGCGCCCCCCTGGCGGCCTCCACGCGGGACCCCAGTGTGAGAGCCATCCCAGGACCCTGCCCTCAGCGCCTCCTTTTGGGCCAGAAATTCCCATTGTACCCAAGCCTTTGGGTTCAAGCTTTCAAGGACTCTATTCACGCCCTATGTTATCTGTTTGTTTGAGGGACATGACGTATAGGGTGCTTAACATTTAGCAAAGATTAACTGAGCACATAAGTCGACCCTGGAAAGGCTGAGCGAGCAGGCCTGGTGAGCCTCTGGGGGGGACGGAGCTCCGCCTGTGGGTGCATCCATGTGCCGACAGATGCACACGCAAGTGCTCGTGTGTGCATGTGTGAGCGGGTGCCTACGTGTGACTGTATGCGTGTTGTGTGTGCATGTGCGGAGGCCTGTGTGTGCACGAGTGTGCCTGTATGTCTGTGTGCCTGTGCCTGCGTGTGAGTGTATGCGTGTGTGTGTACATGGGTGTGCACGTGGGTGTGTACAGAGCAGTTGAGGCGGGTGGGATTGGTGGGGTTGGAAATTGTTCTCGGCTACAAAATGCTTGAGATGTTAGATGCATGTTAGGACTTGAGGAATTAAAAAATCATATACATATATCGTTTTAAACAAAATCCAGAAAGTCAGAAAGTGGTAAGAGAGTAATCTTGGTGATCACCTGACCACTCAGGCTGCATTCTAGATGCGGGAAAATTCCAGGGCTCTGGACACTTACACGGCCTTTGTTTACTTTTTCCCAGAGTGGAGGCTTGTCTCGGCTCAGGGGACGTGAACAGCCCGGCCGCCTGGGAGCCTCTCTCCTCCGCCGGGGCTTGAGCTCCCCTGCCTTCCGTTTTTCTGCCTGTCTCACAGCAGCTGCATCATTCAACGACCCTGGCGCCTGAAGAGAAGGATAAAGCTACGCTGAGATTAATGATAATGCACTTGAATTTACATAACACGTCAAGTCAGGAGGGGTCCCCATGGCCTCATAAGCCCCCCGGGTGGCTTCTGTTTACTGTGGGGCCACAGCGGCTTCAGAGTCTACGGCCAAGGGGATGGGACACGCGGCAGACTTTGGTGTGGTTACGCGTTTGCAGCCTGCCAGCTCAGCAGCTCAGAAGACATCCTTGTGCCTCAGTTTGCAGATGAGAGTGGAGGCCCTGCGTGGAGAGAGGCCTGGCGTCCCCCCGGGAGACCACAACCTCAGTGTGGGAGGTGGCAGCCTGGCCGTTCTGGCCACGAGGAGCTGCTGCACAGCCCTGGGTGGGGGGTTGGGGAGTGGGGGCAGGGGGTGGGGGGCGATCAGGGGACCCCGATCCGGGCCCTCCCCTGCTCGCCTGGCCAGGCACGTGGCTTTCTTCTCTTTCCCCGACGCACCACGTGCAGACACGCTGTGGTGGTGCCCTCTGTTCTCTGCTTGGAGATGTTCTGCCCAGAACTGCACCCCCCCCCCACGCCCCCCCCATGTCCACCCCGGCCATGGGCCAAATGTCAGCTCAGCAGGAGGGCCTCTTTGACCCCTGACCTCAGAGCTGGGAGCGACTTGTGCACTGTTTGTGGTCTGTCTGCCCCCCCAAGGGCAGGGCCCCAGGAGTCAGGGCTTCTGTCCCCTCCCTGCTGCGTCCCCACTGCCTGGAACGGGGTCAGTAAGTGCTCGGGGAATCGCCTTTGCTGGAGGGATGTGTGTGAGGTGATGGGGCATCTAGACGTGGCCGCTTGGTCCCTGGTCCAATGACACGCTACTGAAGTAAATCGACTTTGTCTCGGAGTGGCCTCGCTTAGCTTAGGGCATTTTGTTGCCGGCCCTTGAGAGACCGAACCTCTCCTCTCCTTTCCTGGCAAGGAGGGTTCCGACACGTGCTGGGCTCACGTGGGCTGAGACAACCCAGCCTCTCTGACTTTTCCTCTGGAGAAAGTGGACCGAGCTCCCTGACCCACCGTGTTTGGGACCCCCTCCCCCAGGTGGATCCAAGCCACACAGCAGAATGTCCAGCCCGCCTGTGAGAACCCAGACCTTCGGACAGCAGGTCAGACAAGCGGAGCACAGCGCACAGGCATGCAGGAGGCACCGGACGGGGCCGTGCAGGCTCTGGGTCCCCGCTGCTGGAGGTGGGGAGGGGGGCCCACGCCCTGGGCGGTGATCTCATGAGCGAAGCAGGACCAGGCCTGGCCAGGAATTTAAGGAAGACCTCCCAGGAACACCCAGGCGCACAGGGACCGAGGCCAGTGATTCACTCCCTGGGAAACCTCTGAGTCAGTCCTGAGTCAGTGTTCCAGGGCCGTGTGCGGTGTGCTTGCTTGCATGTGAGCGGGGACGGTGCTCACTCTGAGAAGAGCAGAGCACGGAGCCCCTCTCACCCTCTCATCCTCAGGGCCTGGCGGATGAGGCCCTCCTGCTGTCTGCCCGTGCGATCCCCTCAGCCGCCTGCTTCCCTGGAAGTGCTCTCTTGGACCCCGTGCTCTGAGATGATGTCGGCTGCCTTTACATCATGGGGAAACACACCCAGCTGTTTCTCTGCCCTGGGAGACCTCTTAGGGGGCTAAGGTCACGTGCAGTGAGGTGCTTCTTGACAAATAAAACTGTTCTGAGCAAAGTGAGGGTGTCCAGCTGTCCACAGGAGGGTGCGCTGCTCCAGCGAGGGGAGGCAGCCTGGAGGAGAGGTGGGGGCGGGCCCTGCCAAAGGTCAAGGTGTGGGGGGTGGGCATCCCTCTGTCTCCCATTCCACGTCTGCTTCTGTAAACTCTGCATCTGAGCTGAAGTCGAGCCCCTCTCTCAAGTGCAGGTGTTTCTTGATTACTTAGGTGAAAGTAAGTCTGGCTGCATCAGGAAAGCTCCCTGTGCCTGGTAATCAAGCCATCTCCCCTCCGGCCTCGGCTGCCCCGTGCTGGGTTTTACTCCGGATGAGCAGCTTGGGGGCCATCAGGCATGCCTGTCCTCACCTTCATCCTCGTCCTGGTCGGCGGCCACGTGGCGGCATGCAGAGGCTCAGCCCCCGCTGGGTGGCGGGCCTGCTTCCGGGTTCTCGGCACTTGGGCGACCGTGGGAGTGGGCACAGCTGGTCTCCATCTGAAAGACGCTGGTCGGGCGGCCGAGGGTCACTTGTCTCCTTGACTCACTGGTCATCTCAGTGGAGGGATTGAGATGGAAATTTTTTATTGGTTCTGTCTTCAATCAGTCCGCTTTTCCTGATTATTATTTTTTGTCCCCTTTCTCCCTTAAAGAAGGACATACTCTTGATATCTTATTGTGAAATAGTTTGATGTGCTCGTTACTGATAGGCATATAACTAAGTAGTACTTTTTAGAGTGACTTGAAGAATAACCCTGGGATTCTGGACGTTGGATGCTGCAGGTCACAGGTGCATGTGGGAGCGTGTTAAACTTCCCAGGGATGCTCTTTCCCTCCTAGAGACAAGCAGTCCTCGAAACCGAGGTCAACGAAACTCAAGGCTCCAGGACACCATTTACATTCAAGCCGAAGCAGGTCAGTTCACAGGTGCAGATGGGAGCTTTCCTGGGACATCACCCAGCTGTGCGTGGATGCAGGAGCTATACGGTTCACTGCATGGTTCTCGCTCGGAGTTTTACATGCCAAGTATCCACAAGTCACACTATTGAGCTGGTGGTAAAAAGTGAGTTTTCTACATTTCTTGACCTTTGTATGTTTGAGTTGTGACTATGTGATGAATATTCTTATCCATATGGAGAAGTAGCAAGAATTCTCTGTGTGGTAACTGGATGCATGTGTGTAAATTTTCTGGCACACCAAGTAATAAATCGCTTTGCAAATCTAAACTGAGTGAAGTATGTCCGAAGGCTCCGATTTTATTTCCTCATTCTTACTCAGTGTTGTGACTCTGTCCTGGAGGAAGGTGCACAGTCCTCGGCTCTGCTGGGTTCCTGGCGTTGCAGCTGCCCGTGGAGATGCTGAGCGTGTGGGGAGGAGTCCCTTCTTACAAGGGCAGTGCTGGGCGGTGAGAGGAAGGCAGAGACCAGACCCGCTGACTGTGGGACAGAGCCTTCCTCCCAGCCTGGTCCTGCTGGCCACCCGCCCACCTGCTAGAGCCCGAGCCCACCTGCTGCAGCCCTGAGGCTTGCTGCCTGCGGCGGAGCTGTTTTGCAAAGAGGACCTGGAGGAAAAGCCAAACCTGCCCAGGTGCTGCCGCACAGACTCGGCACAGATGGTCCTCAGCCCCTTTCTTAGTGCTCCGGGGTAGCCCAGGCTGCACTAGCGTTTCCAGAATTTCTTTCCTGCTCCTCCTACAGAAAAACGTGTCTATCAGGGTGGGTACCGCCTGGGGCCGCCAGATGTCACTGCCTCCAACCGGCAGCACTCCCGGCTGGTGGGTGAGAAGGGCACCCGTTGGGGCTGGAGCGCTTCCTGCGAGGTTTCGAGGGTGGACGTGTTGGGGACCGAGCGCTGAGGGCGCACCTGCCCGTGAGTGCCTCACCTGCTCGCGAGCACCTCACCTGTCCCGTGCGGCCGGCACCTGCCTGTGTGCGCCCGAGGCCACACCTGGCCCTTGGATTCGGGGGCAGTTTCAGCTTTGTGGGAACGAAACGCAGGGATGGAGTTAGCAAAGGGACAGGGGTGATTCTTCCTCCAGAGACAGGAGGCCAAATGCTCGTGCCCTGGGCGGGGGTGTGGGCAGGTCCCAGTGTGGGCGCAGCCAGGCAGGGGGGCCTTCGAAGCCACAGCTAACGTCACAGCTGCAGGAGGCATATGCCCCAGGGAAAGCCTTAAAAGGAACAGCTGTGGAACGACCAATCTTTTGAAAACATGTTCCTTTGGGACGAAGATGGTGCCTCTAGGGAAGAGCTCTGTTTCCTCGGGTGGTTGCAGAGGTGGCGTGCGCCAGGGTTTGAATTAATTTTTCTGATGATTGTTTATATTTCTTAAGTTCATTTTCTTTCTGTCGTGTTATACAGTTTTAATATTCGTTCCTATTGTGTACGAACACCTGCAGTTCATACTGGAAGCGGAAATTTGTGTGGGAGAGACAACACCCACTTCAGTCCAGCTGTGTTGGAAGCCTCGGAGCTGCCGGGGGAGGAGGAGGATGGCGGCCCTGAAGCAGCAGGCTCTGCATTTCCATCCCTGCACTTATTACCGGTGAGATGCTCCCTGTTTTTGGGACCCGGGGGTGGCGACTTCCTGTTTCTGATCTCGGGACGGTGAGGAAAGCCTGTCCGCGTGATGTGGCTGGTGGGGCTGGCGTGGCTGGTGGAGCTCTTTCCCTTGTGAATAAGCCTTTTGCTGAGGAGGATGGTGCCGCTGGGGACAGCAGGCCCCTGCTCTCACAAGGGTACTTTCTCCCATGGGCACATGTGGACAGATTCCTTCTTTGTCCGTTCTTGCTTGAAGGAGTTAGTCAGATGACAGGATTCAAAGGTTTCATCGACGGCTGGTGTCTGAGCTGTGGCTAAGGTGGTCTAAGTGGCCAGGACGGAGAGGGGTAGGGGCCACCGGCCTGGAGCAAGGCTGCCTGAGCGCCTTACCAAACAGGGGGCAACAGGAGTGGGGCTCAGGGATTGGTAAGTGCGGGGCAGTGACCACAGCCAGATGCAGCTTGAGCCTGGGGACATACCAGTGCCCAAAGCAGACCAAGTCACGGGCCTCCGTGGACTGCGTCTTCTGTGGGGAGAGACGCATGAGCCACGTAGGTGATGATGAGAAACGTGGGGAGAGAGGACGTGGGAAGGGGTGGGCGTGCCGGGGCACCGGTCAGGGACAGTCTCCCCACAGGACCTGAGGGAGTCAGTCGTGGAGGTGACTGTGGGTCTGCGCGCCCCAGATGCCAAGGCAGGAGCACGCTAGTGTCCCCGGGGGCCCACAAGAGGCCGAGACGGGGAGGCCACCCAGGTGGCCGGAGCTGGCCGTGGTGTAGGCTCGCTGGCTGTCACCCTGGTGAGATGGGCTCAGCAAAGGGCTGAGACACTCTGCCTTTGGCTTTAGAACGTTGAAGCTGTGTTGAGAACAAATAAGGAGGCAAAGGCTGAGGAGGCCAACAAGGAGGCTGTGGCAATGGCCCGGCTGTGAGACGGTCCAGCCGGGAGGCAGTGCTGAGAAGTGCTTGTTATCCAGAGGGATTTGAGCTGCATGTGGCAGGAGACAGCTGTGGGCTGGGCCGGCCACAGCCAGCTCTAGGGGGTGCATAGTTAGAAATTCAGGAGCTCTGTCCTAGGGGTTAAGCATCGGTGGCTTGAATTCGTCCCCGGTGGGAGTATTTACACCACGGAAATGAGCAAACATATAAATCCAGGCTCTTTCCTCTCAGACGGCAGGTTTCTCAGCCTGTCATGGGGTGAGAGGGCCGCAGGGTGGCCGCCCAGGACGGCAGTCACTGGAGGGGTGAGTCACCTATGAAGGTAGCTTCTCACGGGATAACCACCCTTTCTGTTCAGGTTGCTTCCATCCCTTGTGTCTGGATTAAGAGCCAGCCCCTGTGTCAGGCCCAGGTGCCCTCTTCTTGATGCGAGAGTGAGAGCTGGACCATGGTCTTCAGCAGGGAGCCGGGAGCAGCTGGCCCACAGGGGCATCTCTACAAACTCGCCCCTCCCCGCACACTGTCACCTGCCTCTCGCCCCTCCCTCCATCCCACTCTGTCCTCCTGAGGACATCAGTACGTCCAACGCTCCGCTCCCCAGTGTTTTGGAAAGTGCCGTTCAGTGCCCCGCACCGCCCAGGGGGAGTGGCTTCCGCATTGTCTGTGATTTGACGCTGATGCGCCTGGTTTTCTCAGTTCATCCTCTTTGTTACCGTGGATGCTGGGGTTAAGTTCCCGTCAGGCTGCAGGGGCGGGCAGGCTTCAGCGTCCAGGACGGTCCCACCGCCCGTTCGCCCCGGCAGAGCTGCCGCAACTCAGAGCACACAGCCTCCCTGTGGGGCTAAGGAAAACACGCTGGAAATTTTACAAGAACTGACTTGCCTGTGAAGTGTCCAGAACTTTCACCTACTACATGGTCTGGCGCCGTCCGTGGGGCTGTTCCAGCCCGCGCCGGAGCTCAGAGGTGCAAATCTGCAGGGAGGCGGCCAGGCCAGGAGCCGTGGAGTCCAGGCGCCGACCCTGTCTGGCCTTGACTCACTCTTGGACAGAAAAGCCGTCTGAGGATTCTGTGGGGATTGGCTACTGTGGGCCCACGAGCTGCCTTTTCGGGGCGCCCTGGCTGCTGGTCCTCCTTCCTTGAGGAGCGTTTGGGAACGTCTGGGCGAACGCTTGATTCTCCTGACACTGGGGATGCTACTGCCATTAGGGCCCTGCCTGCTGCCCCTTTGGCGGGAGCCCCGGTCCCGGTTGGGGGGAGGGGGCAGGGCGGGTCACAGGCCCGGAAGAAGAACGCTGTGCACGGGCGAGGAGACAACCCTGCCGGCAGGATGAGGATTGCAGGGGCCGGGAGCCTCCACCGGGCTCTTTGGGGGCGGGGGCTGTGGGTGGAACTCCGGGTGGTCGTGGTCAGGCTGCTGACCTCCCCACCCCCACCCCAGGCCTCCATGACGGCTGCACAACCAAGAAGTAGGCGCCCCTCCCCAGGCCCAGCCCGCCGGGGCTTCTGAGCGGAGGCAGGACGGAGGGCCAAGCGTCTTCTTGGGGCAGCAGGAGCAGGGGGCGGGTTGCAGGTGTGGGTTCCCGCGGAGCCAACGGCGGGGGCTGTCGGGGGAACACCTCCAGGGAGGTCGAGCCGTGGGAGCGGACGGCTCTGCCCGCGGTCGGGGGGCTGGCCCTCCCCGGGGTGGGACGGCAGCCCCAGCGTTCACATGCAGGGATTCCAGCTCATCTGAGTGCAGACTTGGGCCCCTGGAGGAAGGCTGCTCGGGGGTCGGGGGGGCCTGGGTTCCGCCGTGGCTGTTGGTTCCTCTGATGGTTCACGGCAGCGCTGGGCGCCCTGGGCCCTGGGCCCTCTCTGAGCTGCTCTGGGAGCCCTTCTGCGTGGTGTGCACCCAGGGCTGATGGTCCGTTCCGTGTCGATGTGACTGGGCCCCGGGCCCCAGCTACCCGGCCAGACCTCGTTCTAGGTGTTCCTGGGGGCAGGGTGCTTGGAGAGGTTAACATTTGAATCCTTTGACTAAGTCAGATGGCTCTTCCAGAGGGCTGGCCTCGTCCAGCTGGTAGAATGAATAGAACAGGGGGCTGCCCCCCGCCCTCCCCAGCCCCAAGTAAGAGAGGACTCTTCCGCCTGGTGGTCTTTGGATGGGGGGTGGTTTGCTTCCCCGTCAGCTTCCAGGCTGTGGACCTGAACTGGGACGTCCGCTGTCTGCTCTGCAGGTTTGGGACTCGCCAGCGTCTATAGTCACATGAGCCAATTCCTTATAATCAATCCATCTCTCTTAATGCTAATATATATTAACGTCCGCATCGGCATGGGTACGTGTGTAGATAGACACGTAGAGCGCGTGTAGGTGCAGATGGCCTCCCGGTTCTCTCTCCTCGGATTCCCTGACCGATACAGTGTTCGATTATCTCACACATGGGGGCCCCTCGGGGGATGGAGGCGGGTGCGTCGTCTCCGTGAAGCCCTCAGCCTGAGGGGCAGGAGCTGTTTTCAGGGCTCCACAGAGGGAACGAGCGGCCTGAAGAACGGAGTGACTGCCCGACAGTGCTGTGCGGTGCTGCAGGTGCCGTGTGGTCCACAGGGCAAAGTGCCCCCCCTCCCCGCGGTGGGGGCGCAGATGCGGACCACACCTTACCTGGCAGACAGGTCCTGGGTGGGGGGCAGGCAGGCTCATCGCTGTGTGGAGGCTCAGGGCTTCTGAGAGAAAGATTCTGGAAAAATATTTAGTATGATTGCCATTATTATTTCTGGGTTTCATTCTACCTGTATTTAAAGAAAAGAGGGCATAGGGTTCAATGAGCTACATGTTTTTGGCAAAAGCAGTTAAAATTTCCCCCTCTCTCAGGCTGGGAATAGCTTTCAAAATTCTCAGGTTGGAGTATAAATACTGCGAATAAAACATCGCTGGCTTTGCCCAACCCACCATCTGTAGAGTTAAGCCCGCCAATCCGGAGGTCGACGCAGCTGCAGAAAAGGTCGCCTGGAGCCGCTGGCCCCTTGCATTTATGCAGAGCCTTTCACGCGGCCGGTAGCAAGCCTCTCTGCAGCCCGTGCACACACAGACCCCACCCCCCACCCCCATCCCACTCAAAGGCCGCGGCTCACAGGCACCGCGTGACCAAAACACCACCCCACAGTCTCTTGGTTGAGAGAGGAAACAGAGGAATGTTTTCTCCATTTCGAACTGAGAGGGTTTTTCCTCACAGCCATCATTTCTCTGATTGTCTGACACCAACTGGGCCAGCAACTCAGTTGTGACGCCAACTCCTGGAGGGAGAGCAGACCCCGCGGGTGGAGCTCAGTCCCACCAGACTCCCCACCACGCACACCAGCTTCAAAGGTGGCTCCCAGGCCCCCTCCCCTCTGCCTAGACGACTTCAGATTTGGTGTTTCTGGCCATGCAGGGCCTCACAGAGTCTCCTCATTCGCATACACTTAGGTTTGCTCTGAAGGGCTTTGTTAAGAATAATCAAAGACGCTCCCGTCACTCAGGAAATTCCAAGGGTTTCAGAGCTGTGTGCCAGAAGTCTGGAAGGAGACCAGATGTGTGTTCCTATTATACACCCGAACGGAGGCGTTTCCCTTGCCCAGTACTGGTCGAGATGGAACAAGGCCAGAGCCCTGGGGTGAGCAGGTCACTGCTCAGAGGATGGGTTCTGGGGGGCTGTAAATGCGTTCCTCACTTTTTGTCACCCCACAGAACATCACCTCTGTATCTGCACGGACCAATAGGATTCCTGTGAAGATGAAGTGTTCTATCATGGCGGCCACTGACCACGTGTGTCCACCGAACACTGGACATGTGGCTGGTGCACTACGATGTTATTATTTATTAGGATGACCTCTTTATTTAATTCCAGTCAGCTCAAGCCCCTGTAGCTTGTGGCTGTGTTGTAAAGCTCTACACACAGACCCTCTGGAAATGACCAGAGAAGACCTCATGGAGGGGACAGCTCCCCTGGGTCAGGAGCAGTTCCATGCCCCTCATCTCTTACCTCCCTCCCTGGAACTGTAACCCAAAGTGAAGAGATGCAGGCATTCCCGGGAGTGCTAAGTGTTAGACCCATCCATCCATCCACCATCCATCCATCCATCCACCATCCATCTATCCATCCATCTACTCATCCATCCATCCACTATCCATCCACCATCCATCCATCCACCATCCATCTATCCATCCATCTACTCATCCATCCATCCATCCATCCACCATCCATCCATCCACCATCCATCCACTCATCCATCCATCCATCCATCCACCATCTATCCATCCATCCATCCATCCATCATCCATCCATCCATCATCCATCCATCCATCCATCCATTCACCCACCATCCATCTACACATCCATCCATCCATCCATCCACCATCCACCTATACATCTATCCATCCACCATCCATCCATCACCAATCCACCATACACTATCCACCATCCACCCATCATCCATCCACCATCCATGCATCCATCCATGTTTGATATGTTAATGGGTAAATGGATGGATGGATAAAGGGAAATGTCTTTCAAGTATTTCTTGAGCACATTCAACACTTGATCACATTCAAGGCTTTTCCAGGGACCTGAGGTTTTGAATTTAGAGTCACCCAGCAATTCTTGGTATAGATACAGAATCAAATTTAGAATAAAAGCAGAGTTAATTACTAAAATTATGTTTAAAAGTTCTCCTCCCCAAAGTGATGCCGATCGAGAGGGTCATTCCAAGTGGGAAGAGGTAGTGAGAAACAGAGTGAGGTGGTGACTCCAAGCGTGAAATGTTACAGCGTCCTCCCTGAGCGAGGTGGTGGCTGCCTCTAGCGTGGAGACCTGTATCTGCAGTGTGCGTAAATGAGGTTTCCCCTCAGCAGATGAATAGGTGACTCTTGCAAAAGAGAGGGCGTCGGTGATGGAGTGCAGATTTAAGGAGCTACATTATTTCCCCCAAGTGAGAGTGTGGGTTGGAAGAGACGGGGCCCTGGCGTGGAGGGGGAATGAAACGGAAATCTCAGAGCGTTGGAAAAGGAGACAGGCGAAGCCGTCAGACAGAGCTGGGCCGGACGCAGCACCAAGTGGGGCGGCCGGCAGCCCTGCCGGTGGTCCCCTCCCATCGGAGGCTGGTGTTTCTCTGGGGAGGAGCGGCTCAGATGTCAGAAGGAGATGGGCCCAGGTCTGGGGGTGCTGGGTGGTGTGGTGCCCAGGGACTGCCTGGAGGAGGCGCCTGCTCTGAGCCTGAGCCGGTGCCCCCCTGCCTGGCCTGGAATGGGGCCTCGTGGGGCAGGAACAGCTCTTTCCAAGAGGAGAGAAGCTGGATGGAAGCGGAGCTGCACATTCTGTTCTGTGTGCAGTGGCTGGCGCCGGCGAGGTGGCGAGCTGCCCTCTGGCCCGGGTCTCAGGGTGTCGTGAGAAAGTGCTGCGCCAGGGCCCTTTTGCAACAAGTTAGCACAGCCTGGCGTTCTTGTAAACAGCAGAAGCTTACTCCTCGCCGTCTGGAGGCTGGACGTCCATGTGAAGATATTAAATATAATACATTAAACACACAGAGATATTTACAAGAATATATAAAATATATTTAACATTTGGAAGGGAATATATATATCTCTCCAAGCAAAATGCACTTCTCTCTGTATAAGTAAAAGAGCTGGGTGCACGCTGCCCGGAAAGGGTTTGTTTGGGGTGGAATTCATAAATTCATATATTTGCATAAATTACCAATTACTTGGTCTGATTTTTTCTAAACCTATACAAGCGGACATAAGTATTTTAATCTAATGACCTTGAAGTCCCACTGTCATTGGAATTCCTGCTGCTCCAGCCCCCATCCTAGGGCCCGAGGTAACTTTCCTCAGGCCGTTGAACCATCAGTCCCTGCGTTGCATGCATCTGCGACACCAGCGAGAGGGCAAGGCTTCAGTGCCCAGATCTGGGCGGACTGCCAGGACAGGGGCGGGAGCCTGTGCACGAGAGGTTGGCAGGGCAGGCGTGCACCTGTGCTGGGGCCACAGGGAGGGGTCTCCGGGGAGGAGGAGTCTGCAAGGACGGAGGCTCAGACGTTCCTGGGGGCCCGGCTGTCCAGGCGCTGATTCCTGATTCCCACAGTCGTGCTATTTCTCTCACGCCAAGCCCTCACGTTGATTTCTATCCAAGAGGGAATGAAGGGAATGGATGGTAATTGAGTGAAATGTTTAACTTTACGTGTGGAAGTGCATTTCTCACGCAGGGTTCACTCTGGTTTCAGGGTGGATCCCTGCCCGTCTGCACACACGCACTACTGACCAGCTCACAGGTGCTTCCAGGATGAAACGTGTGCCTCATCGATATTAACTGGGTGGAAAATGCCTGACTCCTCGAGGAACGTTGACTTGGGGGCCCGCTTGACTCTTTTCCAGCAGGTGGGGAAATGGGGGAGGTGGTGTGGCCCAGGCGGCTGAGGTCCAGGGGGCTCCTGGGGCTGGGGCCCGGCCCTCCGCCAGCACAGGGTGAGGCTGCATCCCCCGGAGGCTCCCAGGGGGCCGAGGCCAGTGCTTCGTCAGCACCTGCCGGGGAAGAGCTACTGATGGTGCTCCGACTCCGTGGGCGGCCCGTCCCGCAGGGAGCCTGTCCCATCCACGGCCAAAGCCCGTGTCAGTGAAAACACTCCCACGTGGCTGTGGGAAGCCCAGCTGCAGAGAGGAGGGGAGCCCAGGGCTGCCTTGGGGCCAGGCAGCCTCTGGGGTCGCTGCCACAGCGTGGGACCGCAGGCTTCCCGGAGCGGAGGTGGCCCGCTTCCCCTGTGCGTGGAGGGGGCGTCTTGCCCTGGGCCTGCTTCTCTGGGGAGGGCTCTGCGGCTGCTCTGGGGAGGATGAGGGCCGGGTCCCCTCCACCCCCAACCCCTTCCACCACGAACTGCTCACTGTGGCTGGAAATTCCTTTGGGGAAGAATTCTTTCCAAGGAGTCCCGTTGGAGCCCTCGTGCTTCCTCTGGTCATTTATGAGAAATTTCTTATTGGATCTCGCCCCTCGGGGTTCTGAGTGTTAATGAAAAGATTTTATTCTCAACCTTAAGGTGATAAAACAATCGCTAACTTTGTTTCAGGAAGCTTAAGACTTTTAAGGATGAAGAGTCTTTTTAAAGAGACGTGTGTAGCTGTGTGATCTGAGCAAGCTGTTGTGATCTTTCTGGACCTGAGGTCATCTCTCTGTAAGGAGGCAACTGTCCCAGATCCCGGCTTAGATCCACCGAGGCCCGGACCCCATGACTGTCTCTGTGCAGTTAGAGAAACGGCGCACGTGTGACAGGGCAGGCGACAGGCTGGGGGAACATCACAGAGCATAAGCGGCAGGACCAGGTCCTCTGAGAGCTGCGTCTACAGGGGCCGGAGGCTGGAAAGACGAGCAGCAAAGACAACAGACAGAAGGAGCTGTGCTCTGGCCTCCGCTCAGCGCTGGGCTGTGTGGCCTCAGGGCAGGGCTGCACCTCTCTGGGCCGGCGCACAGGACGGGGCGGCTGGGAGGGCTGTCTGGAGACTCAGAGTAGTTGCCGGGGTGTTGGGCTCACAGAAGGGGTCCCTGCTCTTGCTAACGAGGTTTTCATCAGCCATGTCTTGATTTGCAGCAGTTTGGGTGTCTCTTCCCCTAATTCAGGCTCAGTTCTGGATCCGGACCCAGGTCTGGGGGTGGAAGGTGGTGCAGACGGAAGTGGAGGTCAGTCTGGTTTGCAGGTCGGGGGCGAGGAGGGGGGACCACGGCCACCGACCTCAGTTCACCGAGAAGCCCGGGACTGCACCACACTGTGAGAAACTACCTGCTTCTTTTCTTTTAGCTTTGAAATCTGTGTGGATTTTGTAAAAAAGACAAATTTGAAAAAATAAAGAGCCAATTATGTATTTTCAGGGATTTAATGATTTACACCTTTTTTAATAAAAGATTTAAAAAGGTTCTGTTTTAGGGGGACCTCAGTCAGCTTCGTTGTCTGAACGCAGCTTGAAAACACAACATGGTCTGCAAAGCCTTTGGGTGCCTGTCAGTAACCCCCGCACCTGGCCTGGAGCCCAGGACTCTGGCTGCCCTCCCCTCGGCCTGCACACCTGCCTGGAGTTGCCGAGGTCAGAGCCCCTCGCACTGCGGCCTCGCCTTCCTCCCAGGCCCCTGCAACTCTCCTGGGGCCTACGATTTCTTCCTCTAGACCTCTGCAGCGAAATACCTTCTGTGGGTTCACACTGTGCAAACATACAAAATAATTTAATCATCACACACTGCTTATTTTAACATAAGGATTCGAAGTTGCCTAGACTAAAGCTCACATACGATAGGGCCATTACAACAAGGAAAAGGAAGAAGAAAGCAAAGGATGGGAAGGAAGTTGTAGGCATAATCTGGAGATACGTGCTGCTTAGATCTAAGTCTTCAAGCAACTTTGAAACTGCGGGCAACCTGCGTAGATAGAGAGAGAGAGAGAGAGAGAGAAATTAAATAAAACACTGTCAGTTACGTGCTTTTCCATCATTTCATGAATAGAAGGAGATCTGTTTGATTTTGACTTGTGTTCTCTCAAGTCTGAGAGGAATGTGTCATGTGTGTCTCTATATGCGGGACATTGACCACATCCTGGGTGCATCTTCATGAAAGTGATACGAGAGTTTCAAGGACTTTATTCTTCATATATCACTTTCTTATGCGTTCCTTTGTCCATTCGGTTGAGAGGAGATAGGTGTGGTCCTGGGGCCACCTGCTCTGAAAGGTAAGATGAGTCAGGAGTAATGAGAGAGCCTCTAAAGGGAGTTCCGTCGAGCGGTCACTATGCTAACTGAGTGCCCAACAGGGCACCTGCCTTGCTTTTGACATTGGAGGGAAAGCGCCCGGTTTCTCAGTGACAAGTACAATGTGAGTTGTAATATTCCACAGGTCTCTCAGCGTCCTAGAGTGTGTTGTGGCCCCAACTACAATTAGTCTATTCTTTCTTTCAGCTCTGTTAGATGAAGCTCTGGCGCTTCATGTCTACAGGTTTAGAATTTCTATATATTCTCAAAGGACTGATGTAATGTTCCTCTTTTTACCCTAGTAATTTCTTTGTTCTGAAATCTGCTTTATCTGATATTCATGTTACCTTTCCTGCTTCTTAAAAAAATTCACTTTGCATGATACGTCTTTTCCTATCTTTTTACTTTAAACATAGCTATGCTGTGTTTCGAGAGTGTTTGTTGTAGATAACATTTATTTGGGTCATTTTTTTTTAATTATTATTTTTTTGGGGGGTACACCAAGTTCAATCATCTGTTTTTATACACATATGCCCATATTCCCTCCCTCCCTCAACTCCCCCCCCACCCTTCCTCGAGTCCCCCCCACCCTCCCCGAAGGTCATTTTTTTTTTTTAATCCAGCTTGTCAACCTGTGTGCTTCTGTTGGTGTATTTTGGCTGTTTACATTTAAAGTGATTATTAACACGGCAGGGCTTAGGTCTGGCTCCTTACCGTTTCTTTCCTGTTTGTTCTCTCTGTTTCTCATTTCTTTTTATTTACTGCTTTCCTGTGTCTAATTGTAACATGTTTTAGAATTCCGTGTTGACGTCTTTATAACATTTCTGAGTGTGTTTCTGATCCTTCTGTGTGTTCTCACACACTCACGTGACATCGCTGCTTACTGCTGTTGACCTTTTATCACTTTGAATGAAGCATAGACCTTACTTCAGTAAATGTTCCTATTCTTTCTCTAGCTTTAAAATGTAATTAGCTTGGACTTCCTAGGTGGTGCAGTGGTAAAGAATCCGCCTGCTAATGCAGGGGACACGGGTTCGAGCCCTGCCCTGGGAAGATCCCACATGCCACGAAGCAACTAAGCCTGTGCGCCACAACTATTGAGCCTGTGCTCTAGAGCCCGTGAGCCACAACTATTGAGCCCATGTGCCACAACTACTGAAGCCCACGTGCCTAGGGCCCATGCTCCACAACAAGAGAAGCCACTACAACGAGGAGCCTGCGCACCACAATGAAGAGTAGTCCCCGCTCGCAGCAACTAGAGAAAGCCCGTGTGCAGCAACGAAGACCCAGCACAGCCAATAAATAAATAAAATAAACAAATAAATAAATTTATAAAAAAAATAGAATTGGCTTATTTCCTTTATGTACATTAGCACCATATCAAATGATGTTATAAATTTTGCTTCAATCATAAAATATGATAAACTCATCAAAGAATAGTCTATCATATTTACTTTTATTTTCACTCTTTCTATTGTTTCTTTTTTCCCCTGAAATTTCCAGCCTTCTTGTATTATCATTTTCTTTATTTTGTAGAGCTTCATTTAGCCAGTCTTTTAGGATAGGTCTGCTACTATCAAATTATCTTAGTTTTCCAAGTGTCATTTACTCAGGTATAAGATTCTAGTTGACAGTTCTTTCCTCTCAGCACTTGAAGATTGTCATGCTACTTCTTTCTGGTCTCCTAGGTTTCAGATGAGAAATCTGCTGTCATAAATTCTTGTTCTTTTATAAGTAATGTGTCATTTCTCTCTGGTGGTTTTTGAGAATTTTTTTTTGTCTCTAATTTTCAGAAATTCCATTTTAATGTGCTCGTGTGGGTTTCCTTGGCTTTATTATAGTTAGGTTTCTCTCATCTTCTTGAATCTATAGTTTTATGTATTTTACCAAATTTGGGAAGTTTTTAGTCCCGTATTCCTGTCTCTGCTCTGGTAATATGAATGTGAAATCTTTTATCATCCCATAGACTCCAATAATCTGTTCACTTTTGAAGCCTATTTTTCCTCTGTTCAGATTGAGTAAATTCTATTCATTTGTTTTCAAGTTCACTGAGTGTATTATCTGTTTTCACTGTTCAACTATTGAGTTCATCAACTAGTTTCAAATTTTTGATTACTGTGTTTTTCTTTTCTACTATTTCCATTTTATTCTTTTTTTTTTTTTTTTTAAACTTCATTTCTTTGCCGAGATTTTCTACTTTTGCATATGTTTCAAGAGATTGCTTAGCAGGGATTTTCTGTTTCGGGTTAGCACGGTGCCAGCCTACTGCTTCCGACATGGATTCAGTTCAGAACCCCTGCTGTCCTCTGCTCTGCCCTTCTCCTGGCACCGCTGGGCTCGCTGTCAGTCCCTGTTGCTGCCCACGGGATGGACTGCACTCCTCTGGGCGCCTTGTGCTGCTGGGGCAGAGTCTCGTGTAGCTGGTGGAGGGCGGGGCTGGCCTACCTGCCAGGGACCCGGCTCGGGGAGAGAAGCTGGGTTTCCTCCTCCCCAGGCCTCTGGCTACAGAGAGAAGTGGGGAATGGTTTTTGTCCGTGCCTCTTGTGGCTCTGAGTTGCAGGCTTCTCTGCCCTTAGTCTGAGACCTGCGGTGATGAAAGGAGGCTGGGAACCACATCCCCTTTCCTCAAGTCTCGAAGTCTCCAGTCAGACCCCTTCTTTCTTTCCAGGCTTAGGCTCCTTTTATTGTCCTCTGTTTTGATTTCCAGTGTTATATAGTTGCATTTAGAGGACATAGCAGACCTGTTTCAGACCCAGGAAGTTTCAGTTGGTTTTGAAATATGGAAATTTCTTTTGGCCTTGAAGAAGGGCTGCCATGGCTTAGTCTGAACCGAGAGGATGCATCCCCACGGCCATTTGTGAGGGAATGGAGATCGTTTCTTGTTTTAAATTTTAATTGCACAGAAAGTATATAAAGCATCTTGACACTACTTGTGATTCAAATGATGTTAGCTGTTGATGAAATGGCTTTACCACATTAAAAGTGCTATATAAGCACTGCTTTGCCTTGTAATTTTAGGTTGAATTTATTAAGAAACATTATTAAACCTGCAGCAAGAGCTAGTTTCCAAAGTCATTCAGTGTTTGATAACAGTGTTTGAGGGTGGTTCTTCCAACTGTTAAGAAACTCAAGAACCCTTCTTAGCTTGAGGCCTACATCAGGCTCCATTTGTCTATTTCTGTTCCACAGCCTCATTTTCCGAGTGGTGCTGCAGAATGGTTGACAGGTCTTGGGGACCAAAAGCCCTGGGTGTAAGGTTTGCTGGTTTCTGAGATGGGAAGCCCCCGCCTCCTCCCCCGCGTAGCTGACCTAAGCACCCAAGTGCACTGTCACTCAGCAGGGACTTGCAGAGGTGGGCAGAGAAGCCTGCCCCGGGCGGGAAGGGCGAGCTGGTGTCAGCAAACGGTTGACTGAGATCCTCCAAGGAAACCAGGCTTCCACGCCACACGCATCGAACAGCTGCCATGGGCATCGTACTTCCATGGCAGTTCACTGAGAGTCTGCCTCGCCTTTATACAACATGCACACATGCGGGAAAGCAGCTTTCTGCACGATTTCATTTTAATAGAACAGAACAGGGGAAGAAATAAATCAGATTTTTACTTTTCTGCACTGGGCCTGAAAAACTGGCTTTACCAATCCCACTATTTTCTTTATACGCAAATATTTACTTGCGGAAGGACGAGCCCTGTGTCCCGTGCGGTAGACAGTACCACGTATTAAGCAATGTTTCTTTGCGGTATTTACGGAGACGTTAGCTTGGTTTGGGTTCTGAAGAAATGGCAAGTCTTGTTTTAAGTGTCTTTTGTGGCGGCATTTGTGAATATATCAAAGAGATAAAGAAATCTGCTTCTTTGAAACTTTGCGTTCCTTGGTCAGCGTGTGCTTCCCACCCGCAAACAGATGCTCGTGGCGGCTCTGGAACACGCTTGCTGGGACCAGCGCTCTTCAGACCTCCCCATTTTCTCCCCAACGCCCCCACTATGGCCCTCTACCCTCCACATGCCACCCTCCACCCTCCGTGCTCCTGCATGGTGGTCTGCACGCCTCACGGGACAGCCCCCTCTGTGCTCTGGGCTCTCGGGTCCTGCCGTGCCCTCTACCCGGGCCTGCCCCTTGGGGGGTGGACGCCCGTGGGACCCGTGCCTCCCAGCCCAGATCAGAGGTGGCTGTGGTCCCTGCTGCTGGCATCCCTGCCGCTGGGGTCCCTGCCGCTGGGGCCACGCTTCAGAGGAGAGAATCCAAGCAGGGTCTCTTTCACTTCTGAGCCCCGTTCCTCCGTGGGGAGGGGGTCCCCACACCAGCAAGCAATGCTCAGCCATCAGCTGGGGGTCCTAAAGTTCTACCCCGTTCTCACGTCATCTCCCCGGAGACAGAATGGAAGCCCACGGCTTGAGGGCCCCAAGGCACCCCCCTTTCAGATGCCCGTCTAAGTGCGTGTCACCAGTGCTTCTGATTCCCGCTATAGATACAAGTCAGGGACTCCCAGGACCTCCTTCTCGGTCCCTAGTAACTGTGTGTTAACCTCAGGGCTGGAGACGAGGCTGGGCGGCCCAGAGCTGCCCAACCCCCTCTTTTATCCTATTATTTAATTTTTTACTTCATTGTATTCAGTTTAAGATGGCACACCGCAGCCTGCTGCCCCGTAGTCAGAGCCACGGAGGACGCTGACTGTCGGGATGTGCCGCTGGCTGGGGTGCAGGGTCACCCCAGGCTCTGGGCCAGGAGCAGAGAGGACGAGCAGTTCCGTGCCCCCCCCCCCCACCCCCCCAGTGACTGCAACCAGCACAGCTGCACAGACAGGGCAGCTTCTAAACGCTTCCTCTCATCTTATGGGGTCTCTGGCCTTCAGACCTGGTGTCCCTCCAGCTTTCCCTGGACAGGACGAGGCTGCCACTTCCCAGGGGCGAAGGCAGAGTCTCCCTGGGCCCCCAGCCTCTCTGGGTCCCCTCTCACCTCCCCACCTTTGTCCCCTCATCCTGTCAAGGCACCTTCATGTCCCGTCCCGAGATCGGCGCTGGAAGAAGAGTCTGGGGTTGTCAGAGTAGCCCCCCAGGGCGTGTGGTCCAGTGGGGGCTTCCCGAGGGACAGGTCCAGGACAGAGGCTGGGGGCCAGGCTGAGTGACGTGGGGCACGTGGCCCTGTCAGACCCCAGCACGTGGAACCCTTGATGCGATTTTAGGTGTAGGGAGGCTTTATCCAGAAATCCTCCCCTCAATCAGACATTCCTTGAACAAGACAGCTTCCATTTAATAATTGGAGATAAAAATCTGAAAATGCAAATGCTTGGAGAATTGCTGTGCTGGCCTGAAGGGGTTTGAGTTCCAGGGTAAATATGTTGCTTTAATTTTAGAAAGGAGTTAGGAAGCAGGAAGCCCGAGGAGACAGGAGAGGGCGGGAGGGAGATGCCTTTCAGTGGGAGGGAGGTGGGGGCGGGCCTGAGTGAAGTGCCCGTTTCTGCCCAAACCCCTGCTTTTCTAGACCTGCTCCAGGCCAGCGGGAGCTGCAACTCGGGCTGTGGGATGTTGGGCCGCTTTGGGACTGGGGTCACCACGGGTCTGGCCTCTCTGCCATGAGAAGCCTCCGAGAAGAGGGATTCTGGGCAGAAACAGCCAAGGGGCATTAAAGTGAGGTTAGGTGGAAGCGACGGACATGCGGGCATCGCACATCAGGGCAATTCGGGAAGCGGGTGTGGAGGTGGGGCATCTGGCCAAAGGGGACCCGCTCTCCGCCACCCAAGGGGGGCAACTCTCGCGGAGAAGTGGCTGTCGGGGTGGCTGGGGGCTTCGGGGAGGGGGTTCTGGTTGCAGTGATGCACAGCTTTGCAGGGGCTGGGGGCGGCGGGGGTCGCGGGGGAGCCACGGCCCACCTCCCCGGGTGGGGGTGCAGGGATGCCCGGCCCTGCACGGCCGCCCTGACACCCTGCGCTCCGTGCTGGGGCCGCTGACACGGAGGCTGAGGCCAGATCAGAGGTTTCTACAGAGCCCAGGAAACAAACACAGAGGCGGCAGCTGACGGGCCCGGTCAGGGCCCCTCGGGATGCAGAATCTCTGATCTCGGGATTAGGCAGTCTCTGCAGGCGGCAACACCCCCGAAAGGAACTGAGGACACGTGGTGCCTTCTGAATCATAGTCCTCTCAGACAACATCTAATGTCGAAAAAAGCAGAGAAAAAATAGGGCCAGATTCGTCTGATGCAGCACATTCTCTGGTCATGATTGTTTCGGCTTCCTGGACTTCTCTTGGGAGGCTTTCTCAGCCGGGACAGGATGCTCAGTGCTGTGAGGATTCATTTCACAACAGAAATCTAAGTTCTCATCCGACCCAACTTCTCCCACCAGACAGAGAAACAGGCTTTTCTCATAAAGTTGTACATGTTTATCAAATATGTAAATTAACAAATAAATGCCATACCCACTGCGTATTATATAAATGTGTATCAAATATTTTACATCCGATAGAGGACTTTCTCATCAGAAAGCAGGTGGAGGGTCGTGGAGGGTGGAGGACCCTGGTCTGGATTGGAGGACCCCGTCCCAGGCACCCCGGGGTCCAGGCTGCTGGGCCCCTGGCTCCCTTCTCAGTGTGGGAGGGGGGTAGCGGAACCAGTGATGCAGCCCTCCAGCAGTCAGCTTGTGCTGGGGGCGCGGGCGGGGGCAGGGGTTGGGATGTCAGGCCCCAGGGGCGGGTGGGCGTCTGATCGCTGAGGGGCCCCGGCCCACCCGAGGAGTCCCACACCTGCTACTATTCACAGGGCGGGGCCTGGCGGGAACGCTGCCTCAGTGCTTGAGATGGATGACCCACCAGTCAGGGTTGGTGTCGGGTCTCATGTTAGTTCATAAGTAAACACACAGTTCTAGCCTGTCACCTGTGTCCATCTTGTGATCAGTCCCATCTGCACCCTGCTGCTAAGGCTTTCCTTCCTGGAGGAGAGCAGCCCCTGCCCCCCAGGCCTCGCTAAGCTCTGTCAGGAACGCACCACCTACCCCCACCCCAATGCCCCACCCAGCTCTCCTGGTGCCGTGGGTTTTCTCAGGCACTGCGGTCGACTCTGCGTCCTCGAACTCACATCTCAGAGTGAAGCCGTGATGAACCCCACCCAGACTCACAACAGCCACTTTCTGTTCCAAAGGCTTTTCTTTTCAGACGTAAGCTTGTACACGTGCACCAAGTTCAGCTGGAGGATGCCGTTATCACCCTCCTGCAGATAAAGGAGTGAAGCCCGGAGAGGCCCCACTGCCCAAGGGTCAGAGTCACGAAGCAAAGCGGGGCGCTCGGCCAGCCCCTCTCCTGGGCTCCCGTCGAGGATGAGCTGCCCCAGCGAGGCCGGCGGCTCCTGGCTACACGGCAGAGTGACCCCGGGAAACTCTGCAGATGAAAACCTCCTGGGCCCCCACGCAGGGCCTGACTTAGTGAACCAGAGAATCTCGTCAACATTCCTTCGGTGCTTTGGGTGGAACCAGACGGGGGACCGTGCTCCCTGCAGCACGATTGTGGGCGCACAGTAGGCTCCCGTGCACATGTGTGCAGAAGGCCTCCACCGCAGAGGCTCAGATGAATCTGCGTCTACAGATCAGACGAGAAGCCACAGCCAAGAGCTGTCACCGATCTTATCAGATACAGAGAGTTTTGACATTGGTGGGTGACTAATTTTAGGGAAATTTATTGTAATTTAAAAAGAGAACGTCTAACTGGAAGACAAATTTCTTCCCAAGCTCATGCTTCCATGTTTGTCACCTGCTTGGTCACTGAACCCCCTCACAGGGCGGGTGTGCCCGGTGTCCTCACTCCAGATCGCTCTCTCCTGGTGGGGATGCGGCCTCAGAGCCTCTTAAATCCATTCCCTCACCCAAGATCCAAGCTGGATTCAAACACTTTCACAAAGGGCAGCCGCTGGTGGCTCCGTTGACCGACATCGTGTGCGGTCCTCTCAGCGGCCTGGCCTCCCCAGCGTGCGAGGGTCCTCGCCACCCTGGCCAACGCTGGGCAAGACATTTAATGTAAATTCCTGCTCCCGGCTCGTTTGCAGAGTTCACATCTTTCTCTCTCACATCAGAGGAAAACCCCCAAAGCAAAAAGATCCCAGGGGAGCAACTACCCGCGATTCATTTCCCCTTTCTGTTGGCCGTTCTCTCTGCCTCCGAGGGCTGAGTAGGCAGAGGGAAGCGCTGCTAGACTTCGTGTCTGTGCTTGGTGGGAACTGTTACATTACCGCGGGATGTTTTTGATTATACCACACATCCGTGCCCCGGCCTGCGGCCTGGAAGCCACATGTGCCCCGGCCCACGCTGGCTCGCGGGGCCCCTTGGTGGCACTGGAACGCCGGGCCGGGGCTGGTGCCGGCCCAGGGAGAGGAAACGGCAGTAAAACCTGGAGCCGCGCGGCTTCCTGGAGCCAGGACGCTGGGGTCGGCTTAACTGCTCTGAAATGAAAAAGATTCGGGGGTTTTCAAGAAGTCCCAGAGGTACACTTGCCAAGCCTCAAATATTAGATTAAATTACAGCTTCTAATCCCGCCCTCTCCCCTGCCGGGCCAGCGGCCCTTTCTCCTGGAGGTTTGTCTTTGGCTCCTCCGGGTCTGGGAGGAGGGAGGTCCACGGAGGGGCGGCTGCGCTCCCACCACGAGGCGGCGTGCGGGGCACTCTGTCTGGGCCCTATCCTCACACTCAGGAGGGAGAGCATCGCTGCGGCCCCGGAGGGGCCCCCACCCAGGCTGCCCTTCCTCTGGGGCAGCATCCACGTCTTTTATCAGAGTCTCAGAGGGGTCTTAAAAAATATGAGAAGCACTAATAGAGAAAACAGAAGTATGAACACACACTTAGTGGTTTTCCTGCGGGAGTGGATGGTTTTAGGAAGTGACTGAAGGAGCACAGGGAGGGTCTGACCTCTCTCGGGGACCCACCCGCCTCACTGAGTAACGGGGAGGGAATCTGGTGGAGGGCAGAGAGGACGCAGCGTGAGAACCAGTGCAGAGTCACGCAGGGAACGGTGGCCATGATCAGTGCGAGAAATTGTTGGGGCAGGCAGGGGTGAGAGCCCCCCATACTCAGGGCAGCTGGAGCTGCCGGCGTGGCCACTGTCCCAGCTCACATGGCGGGCACTTCCCAGGCCAAGCCCAGGGGATCAGGCTCACCTCATCACGGCCTCCCTAGCGCACAAGCCTTTGGGCTCCTTTGCTGCCTCATGGAACAAGAGTCCCAGGGTTGTTCTGGAGGCACAGGCCCCGTGGAGGGCGGGCACCCGAGGGTGCATCCTTCTGGGTGACGGAGACTCAGAATCTTTGAAGCATTTGTAGGAAAAACAACACTGAGGCCTGCTTTGAGGAAACTGGCAAGAAAAGTCGGAGGAAGACAGAATCTCAGTGACCTGATGTGAAATCAAGGACCCTGGAGCGGTCAAGGTTAAGATGCAAGGAAAACAGGGCGAGTCCACAGGGTGGAGCTGCTGTCACCGCCTGACACAGGCTGTGCTGGGAGATGGTGTCCTCCCCGTACGCACACTGATGACCGAGCTTGCGGCCTCTCCTGTGGCGGAAGGGTCACTGGCGCTTGTTGGTGGCCTTGTGACATGTGTACCATCTCCTGGGGATGGTCACCCTGTTTCCCGTGTTCTCCCGCCCCGTGTCCCGGCTCTGCTCACCTTTGTAACCATGAGTTTACTCCAACAGGCCATGTGGTCCCTTATGGTTTTGTTGGTGGTGGAGGTGTCACCGTGGTGGCAGCAGCAGGGTCCAGGAGGCTCCAGGCTCAGCGTGTGCTGCCCCTGCTTCCATGCAGACATGGGGCATGGAGACCATGGTCATCACGGGATGATGGTTGTTCCCAGGGCACAGCGTGGTCTTCAGGGTGATGGCAGCAGCTGAGCCTCACATGGGAGAAAGCACTGGAGTGTGTGTGGGGGAGTGGATGAAGCTCACCACGGTGACCTGGGCACAGGAGGTGCACTCACGTCACGGCCCCTGTTCCCAGCCTGTGCCATGCGGGAGAGGCTGCACACCCCCACGGTTCTCTCTGGGGACACAGGCTGGTGACCTTGTGGAACACTGCCTCACTACTGCCCACGTGGCCAGAAAGGGTCTCCATGTCCTCCCCAGCGGGGCAGGGGGACAGAGCCATGGGTGCTGGAGCTCACTTGGGGCTCACAGTGGGCCTTCCATGCACGACTTTTGATGTAAACTGTGCAAAAACGTTCCTAGAGGTTATTATTCTCATTCTTTTAAATGACTGAACTAAAGCCCAGAAGTGTATTAGTTAACATCAGCTGCTGCAACAATTAAGCCACTGAATGTATAAAGGTTTAAAAATAACAAAGGTTTATTTCTCATTTGTTTAAATTTCAGATGGGTGTTCCTTCTTGAGGGGACTCTCCTCCAAGCCACACTTCAGAGATGTGGCTCCTTTACTTGGGACCTCTCATTTTCTTTTAAGGTGCTTTGGCCTCTGTGGTGATATTGATTTAAAATTTAGTGCAAATGACATTTTAGACCTGAATGAACCATAGCAACAAATAGTCCAAACTCATATTTTACTGATTAAGAAACAGACACTTAAAGTCTCAAAATTAGGCTTTATAGAAATCCTTGAAGCAGGAGCCATCACCCTTCCTGATTTCAAGCTATACTGTAAAGCTACAGTAATCAAAACAGTATGGTACTGGCATAAAAACAGACACATAGACCAAAGGGACAGAACTGAGAGCCCAGAAATAAATTCAAGCATATAAAGTCAACTAATATTTGACAAGGGAGCCAAGACTACTCAGTGGAGAAAAGACAGTCTCTTTGATAATGGTGCTGGGAAAATTGGATATTCACATGCAAAATAATGAAACTAGACCTCAATCTTACAACAGGCACAAAAATTTACTCAAAATGAATTAAAGACTTAAACGTAAGACTCAAAACCATGAAACGCCTAGAAGAAAACATAGAGAAAAATCTCCTTGACATGGATCTTGGTAACGATTTCTTGAAAATCACATCTAAATCACAAGCAACAAAATAATAAAGAAACAAATGAGACTACATCAAACTAAAAAGCTTCTGCACAGCAAAGGAAAATAAGAAAGTAAAAAGACAGCCTATGGAATGGGAAAAATATTTGCAAACCATGTATCTGATAAGGGTTAATATTCAAAATGTATAAAGAACTCATCCAACTCAATAGCATCAAGCCAAATAATTCAACTTAAAAATGGGCAGAGGATTTGAATAGACATTTTTCCAAAAAAGACATGCAGATGCCAACAGGTACCTGCAAAGATGCTCCACATCACTAATTATCAGGGAAATGCAAATCGAGGCCACAATGAGTTATCACCTCACACCTGTCAGAATGGCTGTCATCAGAAAGACAAGAGATAACAAATACCAGTGACGATGTAGAGAAAAGGGAGCCCTTGTGCACTGTTGATGGGAATGTAAATTGTGCAGCCACTGTGGAAAACAGTGTGGAGTTTCCTCAGAAGTGAAAAACAGCTACCATACGATTCATCAATTCTACATCTGGGTATTTACCAAAGGAAACGGAAACGATAACTTAAAAATACATATTCACCCCCATGTTCATCATAACATTATTTACAATAGCCAAGATGTGGAAGCCACCCAAGCGTCCATTGGTGGATGGATGGATAAAGAAGTGTTTATATATATACATACACACACACAGTGAAATACTACTCAGCCACAAAATGAGGAAATCCTCCCATCTGTGACAACATGGATGGAACTGGAGGGCATGGTGCTGAGTGAGACAAGTCAGAGAAAGAGACACTGTGTGATGTTCCTTCTGTGTGGAGTCTTACAACAACGACGACAACCTCCAACCCACCAAACGGACAGAAAAAGAGACCAGGTTGGTGGTTACCTGAGGCGGATGGGGGAGGGGGAAACTCAGTTCTAAGATGTACAAGGACCAGGGCTGGATGTGCAGCACGGCGGCTACAGTTAACGCTGCTCTCGGCGTACAGGAACGTCAGGAGAGTAAATCCTAGGGGTTCTCATCACAAGGAGACATTGTTTTCTTCTCTTTATTGTATTTGTACAGGATGACGGACTGTTGCTGAAGGAACTGCAATAATTTCACCATGCATGTAAGTCAAACCATCGTGCTGTACACCTTAAATGTATACAGACATGTATGTCAATTATTTCTCAAAAAAACTGGAAAAATAATCCTCTTGGATGCAACTTAAAAATAAGATTCTTAGGTCTCCCTTTAAAAAAAAAATCAGTTTGTGCATTTGGTTCTACAGATGCTAGCGAAAATCTGCTGAATGGGCCAGAATGTAGATCAGACTTTTTCCTTCCTCAGTAAATTAAAAAACAATCACGCATTCAGATCAGCTCCTCTTTGTAGACGTAAAGTGTGAGTGAGTCCAGAGCTCTTCTAGGACGGGGTGAATGTTTCACAAGGAAGGACAGTGCCTGAGGCTGGAAGTGGCCATGCCTTTCAAGCAGAAAACAGTGGGCGCTCTTGCCCCCTGAAAGTTTCACCTTCTTTCAAAATAGATGTTTCTGCTGACTAACAAAGAGTGTTCCCGGCAGGTGGCAAGGGATTTTTCTGATAAACACCGCCCCACCCCCCCCACGAAGGCAGATTCGATACTATGTCCCTCGGTGCCCCCCGGGGCACCCCGGATCCACGGGTGCAGCAGGGCGGGGGAGGGGCCCAGGCCCTCTCAGCTCCCAGCGGCTGCGCTTCCGTGGGGAGGCCAGGCCCGGCTCGCAGCGCAGGGAGGGCGGCGAAGGAGAGGAACTCGGCGCTTCTGCACAGAAAACAAGGGGAAAGATGAGTCACGGCGCTGCTGCGGAGACTGCACTGCGGTGGGATGAGGGGTGACAGCCTGCATCTCACCCGGGATTCGCCGCAGCCGTGGCCAGACCTCCTCTCCTCCAGAGATTAAGGCACAGGCGCGCCGCCTCCACTGCGGAAAGTGCTCGCTCACCCAAGGGGCTCGCTCACGTGCTGTGGGTGACAGCGGCCCGGCCCGGGAGGGACCAGAACAAAGGTCAGGTTACGGCCTCCAAGCACCAAGTCTATTTGTTATCCGCACTCTCAACACACACGTCCTGTCATCACACAGAAGGTAGAGGACAGAACACAACAGCACGGAATCTCCACAACCACAGGGTGTGATGTGCGCTAAAGCCCTGGAAACGGGCACCACCTCCGTCACCACATCGAGGACCGGCGTGTCCCAGCTGGGCTGTGTGGCAGGGCGGCTTCCTGAAATCCCGGGGACACACACGCCTGGTGCTCAGAAGGCCATCACCAAAGCGCACGTGTGCTCACTTTACTGTGCAGACAGAAAGGCTGGTTTGCAGAATGATTTTTTTAAACGAGAGAAGTAATTTGTAAAAGGAAAAGTCATTGCTTCGAGCACAGCTTTTGTTGTCATTTATTGTGGTTGTCAAATCTACAAAAGTGCAAAACTAGTAAAAACCCTTGTTGAACTCTCCTGGAAAACGCACAGTCTTCCAGAAACCCCCATTTCCGTTTCCGCTGGGAGACAAATGGTCCTGCAGCCGCGGCTGGCAGAGGGGAGGGTATGAAGTATGAAGCGTTTGATTCTTATCAATCGTGTAGAGCAAAGTGGAAATAAATTACATGGATCTAAAGTAAATTAGTTTCCTGAGCACTTTGGAGACTTGAGTGATTTCAGTGGAAATCTGAGGCTTTCCAGCCCAGCAAAGGCGAGAAGCAGACACACCACAGCTGAGATGCAGAAGCCCAAGCACGACGGAATTTTTAGAGGGCTCTTTTTTGACAACAACGAAATATCAAGGAGGTTTCCTTCTAATGTTAAGATCAGCTTCCTGAAAAAGGCAACTGCTTTGCTGACAATGAAATCAGAATAAAAAACATGTAGAGGGCAGGTGAGACACAGGGCATCTTTCTTTTCAACTGTAAGAGTTTGGTGACCGATTTTTACTTACTTTATTTTACTTACTTTTTACAGTTTTATTTTCTGATTTTATTTGGTTTGTGATATTATTTTCCTTGGGTTTGTTACAGTAAATGTGCAATACTTTTTTGCTTCTTTGGAGTATAAAATGGAAAACCCTTAGTTTCTGGACAGGAGAAAACGGGCCGACAGCCTGTGGACAGAGTTCCCAGCTGGGGAGGGTGCTGTTCCTGTCTCCACACCCCCTGTACCTCCCCCAACTTCTCCCAAACTGTACCAGCTTCAAAGGAACCCCTGGAGCTAAGGGACCAAGTCCTGGACGCTCAGCACTGGGGTGAAACTGGGAAACCTTGTAAGAGGGCAGGCAGCTGCGTCCAAAGAGCTCCACGGGGTGAGGGCTCTTGGGACGTTTTCTAATGTCACAGACTTGGAATCAAACGTCCTTTAAAGCAGGTGATCTCTGGCTGCTGTGCTGTTTTTCATATAAAAACATTTTTATATTAAAAACTTCCTTTAATAAAAAAGTGACATATTTTCTCCAGTAGTGCAAACAAGTAGCTAAGGTGTGAATAGCAACAAGCCCATATTTATGCAAAGAACTTAATGCCTTGTTTGCATTTTCCTTCCACTTCTCTCCACTTCCCTCTTTCTCTTATAAAAGGACATCCATGATGACCGCCTGGGTATGTTTCTTAAAAAAAAAAAAAAAAGATCCTTTTGCCTAAAATTCCATTAGTTTTTGAAACTCTGGAATTTCACAAGAGGTGTCAAATTCAGCTGACCCCAAACTTTTCACTGGAAGAGAAACAGAGCCCGGAGGGGAAAGCCCTGCTATGTGTGGGGTACATGACCCGTAAGAGGAGTGACAGTGATCTTGTCTGAGCCCGGCTCTCAGACTCTGCTTCATCTCGGAGCAGGGCGGACAGGACTCTGTTTAGATTTGCCGTGGCTGCCTTGTCACCATCAAACACCAAACCTGACACGAGTTTCTTATTTGCTGAGGACGCTTTCACCTCTTCTCTTGCCTTCATCTCGTCTGCCATCGGCTGCTGTTCATTCCTCCCTTCAGCCCTTCGTCGGTGCGCATCGTGTGTCTGGGCACAGATGGTGAATAAGACACAGATCCCACCTGCAAGGAGTTTATTCTCAGTTTTATCATTTAAAATTCGAATAGTACGTCCCTGACCTTCTCGTTCCCCTGACACGATCGGCCGTGTTTGCATGCTCTGCCTGGGGTCGTCCACGGGTGCGGGCCGGCCTTTCAGGGCAGACTCGGCTGCTTGGGCAGCCTTTTGTGAGTGTGGCTTTGCTTAGAGGATGCTTTCTGGTCTGAAGTGTCTGCTCAGAAAGACCCTGGATGCTTCTGGTACTGGGCCTGGCGCGTCTCAGTGACACCAGGGGTGTGAGGGGCACGCTTCGTCCCTCAGAGTCTGCGGTAGACTGGGCCGCGTGGACGGAAGGCTGCGGTCGGTGGTCTGGGAGCTGTTCTCCTGGCATCGCGGGAGAGGAGACGCGGTGCGGGAAGCTCAGCGACGAGGCCCAGTGCGGTGCCCCGGGAGCACACCTGGTGGCACTGAGGCGAGCTGGCCGCCGGGGGTCTGGGGACACTTAGCACTGGAGCTGGAGGGGGAAGAGGAGTGGGCGGGTGGCCCACCCTCCCGGGCTGGGGCCTTCCTCCGGCAGCACGGCCTCCGTAGCGGGCCCAGCATGCTGCTCTTCACCGAATCCGGCTCCAGGCGCGGCTACGACCCTCCACACGCGAGCCTGTGCAGCCGCCCAAGTGAAAGCGGTGGTGAGGCCGCCCGCCTGCAGAGGCCCCGAGGCTCTAGTGGCCTTGGACTCTGGGGGGTCTGACAGCTGCCCTCTGGGCTCAGAGGGAAAAGACGATTTTCTTTCCATCTTTAAGAGAATCTCTCTGCCGCCTTCGTCGTATCTGCACAGAGACTAAGAGAGATCCTGATAAAATCCCACCAGTGTGCTGGGCTCAGCCCTGCCTGAGGGGTCTGCCCAGGGCCCAGGCTGGCAGGCGTGCAGTGCAGGCCTTGGGCCCCCCGTCCTCTGTGCTGCGTGGGCCTGAGTTTTTGGAAGTTACTCTCTCATATGGGGACATTCTTATGATTAAGCAGAACATGCAGTAGCTTTACAGGGCCTTCCGCCCCTCCTGGGATCTAAAATTCCACCTGGTGGGGAGGGGCTGTCGGGGGCATCACCCAGCTGTCACTGGCAGCTGAGGGTGGACACAGCTGCGGGCGCTGTGGGGAGAGGGCAGGGTGTGGGGCACGTGGGCCACTCCTCATGTCCTCTAGCTGAGGTTTGCTGGGACTTCGGTCGGTCATGAACCTGACGGCAGCACTAGGGGGGTGGGATTTCTTCCCTGTGACCCCTTTGGTTGTGAGCGCTGTGGACACCGTCAGGGAGAACAGGATGGCAGCCGGGTGCAAAGTGGGAAGCAGCCTGGGTGGGGCAGGCTTACCCCTCCCCCCCCAGGTGGGCTGAGCCTTGTCCTGCAATGTGGCTGCCCCCCGCCCCGCCCCCGCTCAGGGTGCCCTGTGATGTGGCGCCTGGAGGTGCCTGGGAGTGTGGCCCCATTTCTGCTGCTCCTGGGAGATTCTGGGCAGCTGAAGCCCAGAGCCACCTGCCCCGTGAACTGGGACACAGTTATGGGTAACTGGGCCCTCCCCATCCTAATTCAGCCGTTCCGTTATGTGTCTTGAGAGCTGAGCTGAGCTAGTCCAGATATCACTTTGTCTATCTAATTTAAACAACTTGCTTTCATAAGGAGGAACTGAATTCGACGCTCTTCAACCCAAATCACTGCCCGTGAGGCCGGAAGGCATCTTTGTTCTGCAGGGCAGCCCTGACCATGGCGGCCGAAGCGCAGGTGGAGGCCCGCAGCCCCGGGGCTGGCTCTCAGGTCTCAGCTGTGTGAATGCCAGAGAGGCTGTGGTTTCTTCCTCTCTAAAAAGGCAATCACAGCACCGACCCGGGGCTGCTCTGACGAGTGCGCAAGGCGGTGGGAGGGCCTGGCGTTGGCACTGTTGCTGCAGGGTTACCATCTCTGGCCTACGTGCGTCCGTGGCCCTGTCTGGGCCCGGAGAGGCGGGTGCAGAGCCGGCTGCTCTGTGCTGCGTGCCCTGGAAGATGCCCTCGGGTCCTGCCCTTGGTGCTGGGATGGGATCTGCTTCCTCTTCCTGCTTTGTACTCAGGACCCAGAGGCGAGGAAAATGTGTCTAAAAAAACTCAAGACCTGACATGATTTTGCAGGCTCAGCCCTGTCCTGCAAGACCCGTGGGTTGTCCTGTGAGATCTCAGCTTCCTCTTCTGCAAGATGGGGATCACTGCAGCCTCTTCCTGGGGGTTGGCAGACATGGACCCTCCCTGGGGTGGCTGGAGTCACTGTCTTTTCAGCAGTGTCCCCATTGTCACTGGGGAGCTCTAGGAGCCCCTGGCTCCCGGTGCGTCAGCACTTGGCTTCCTTGGGCTCCTTGAGGCCACAGTCTTTTTTTTTTTAATAAATTTATTTATTTTTTTGGCTACATTGGGTCTTCGTTGCTGTGCATGGACTTTCTCTAGTTGTGGTGAGTGGGGGCTACTCTTCATTGTTGTGTGTGACCTTCTCATTGTGGTGGCTTCTCTTGTTGCAGAGCACAGGCTCTAGGTGTGCAGGCTTCAGTAGTTGTGGCTCATGGGCTCTGGAGCACAGGCTCAGTACTTGTGGTGCACAGACTTAGTTGCTCCTAGACATGTGGGATCTTCCCGGACCAGAGATCAAACCCGTGTCCCCTGCATTGGCAGACAGATTCTTAACCACTGCATCACCAGGGAAGTCCTGGGGCCACAGTCTTAACCAGATGGTCACTCGGGGGCTGCTGCAGCTCCCGTCCCTTCCTGGCCCGACAGGCAGAAGGGGTCCTGGCCTTTCCTTCTTGGGTCCTGGCTCCTGACCAGGTACTCAATAAGTATTTGTTGAAAGATGAATATGGAGGAAAAACCCACTTAGCTGCCTTTCTGGACCAACCTCCATGCTGTAGCCTCGGGTCCCAGTCCCAGGCACTGGCTGCCTGAACCTCAGGCCTGCGGCCCCTGACGGGTGGTGGGGACTCGTGGCCACAGCTGTCCCACCGTTTCAGCAACCTTCCTCTCTTAAGACGTGGTACAGGAATCTAACTGGCATGTTAGCGTTTTCTTAATCACTACACCATAATTCTAATGCCTTTTCCAAAGGGAGAAATTCTGTTTTTCACTGGCTGTGTATGTATAAACATAACGTATTGACATAAATGCGCTAAAGTTCAAGTTAAGTCAGTTTTTTAAAATTTACAAAAGCTTAGGTATTCAGCCTTTAGAAGGTCTGCAAACTGAGGCAATGGTCCCTCCACACAGCTCACAGAGCAGGGCTGCAGAGATGGCACGTGGGAAAGCCCCTGAAAATATGTTCCGACCTTTCTGCTGGTGGAAGAAGGAGTGTGGACCCAGGAAGCCGGTTTCCATGCTTTCCCTACCAGACTCTCCTGGGAGCCATCCCCCCGCCCCGGCTCTCGCTCCCTACGTCCCCAGGCAAGTGGAGGCCTCCCCAGGCAAGTGGAGGCCTCGCCAGACACCCCACCTTCCCTGCAGCTGCGCACCTGGGATGCAGTGCACGGGGCTTACTAGGGAAGCCCAGCACCTTGGCCACCAGGCTCGGGCTTCCAGTGCACCTGACTCTCACCTGTGCGAGCAGCCAGGTGCCAGCCTCCCTCCCCAAACCCCCACCCCGCTGTAACTCTGGGTCCCTGTCCCCGCTCCCCAGCCCCCACCCCCTGCCCTGGTCCCCTGATGCCTCGCCCCCACCCCATCCCTCTGCTGGTCCCATCCGCGGACGCCCCGCCCCCACTGCGGTCCGGCCCGCCGGCCTCCCTCAGCCTCCCTCCACCTGCCGCCAACCGCCCGCCCGGGACCAGCGCCCCCGCTTCGCTGGCGCCAGCCGCTCCTGGGTCTCGCACTTTGATTATTTGTGTTAACAGTTAATTTAGCACGGCGGCCACGTGTGCGGCGCTGCCTCCGCTTCCCGTGGGCGCAGCAGCCCGTGCTGTTAGGCGACCCTTTCGAGGGCTCACAGGGCCCACGCCCCCTCCGCCCGCGCGAGCCCCTCCTCAGGCCTATCTGGGCTGCGATCTGATCTCGGGTCGTTTGCAGGAAAGGAGATATTTCTGGCCACCGGTCACTCCACCCAGGGCACTGGTCTGATCTAAGATTTACGGTGCTTTCCTGTGTGCGCCCGGGGAGTAGGAAATCTGTTTGCTGTCACAGCAGACGCCTGGCTGCCGTCCTGACATACTCTGCAGACTTTTATTTTTTTCTCCCACGATAATTTCTATAAAATGTTGAGATGCACATACATCCGTGGACACATCTAACATCCCCTCCATCCCTGGGGGCTGCCGTCTCCCACCCTCCTCGCAGATGGTTCTTGGTGCTAACGCTGCACCCATGTCCGCAGTCTGTGTTTTGGGTTCAGACCCTTCCTGAGTTCTAACTGGGGAGGGTGCTTGCAGCTGGGAGACAGGGTGGCCCCTCCAGAAAACAACAGAGAGGAGACCTTGGAGGCCTGTTAGACTTCTCTAAACTCTAGCTCTTCTCTCCTTTTCGATGTCCCCCTTGCTTAGATTTCATTCTTTCTTTCTTTTTTTCTTCCTTCCTTTCTTCCTTCCTTTCTTCCTTCCTTCCTTCCTTCCTTCCTTCCTTCCTTCCTTCCTTCCTTTCTTTCTTTCTTTCTTTCTTTCTTTCTTTCTTTCTTTCTTTCTTTCTTCCTTTCTTCCTTCCTTTCTTCCTTCCTTCCTTTCTTCCTTCCTTCCTTTCTTTTTCTTTTTCTCTTTTTTTCTTTTTCTTTCTCTTTCTTTCTTTCTTTTTCTTTCTTTCTTTCTCTTTCTAATGTTTATTTATTTATTTATTTTGGCTGCTCTGGGTCTTAGTTGCATCAGGCTGGATCTAGTTCCCTGACCAGGGATCCAGCCCAGGCCCCCTGCATGGGGAGCACAGAGTCTTACCCTCTGGACCACCAGTGAGGTCCCAAGATTTCAAATATACACCACGTAGCAGAATACTAGTAACACTCAGGCTTCTGCTTACGGAGAGGATGCTAGTCCTGTGTGCAGTAGATGCGGAGATATGCGGAGATGTGCGGAGCGGGAACTTGTGAGCTGCGTGTCTGGACTCAGAAAGGGGACCCTGACGAGCTCAGGAAGAGGGCTCGGGGGTGAGCGGTGGGCCCCTGGGGGAGGGCAGGTCTTCTTGGCCAGTTTAGTGCCACCCAGGGATCCCCATCTGTGTCCCCATCAGCCCACAGTAGCTTAGACCAGGGTCCCTGGGTGGGACCTGAATTCCTGCCCCTCCTGGCCTTTCCTGCACCTGGGAGACCAGCCCCTTCCAGGGTGGACCCCCTTGCGGGCTGTGCCTGGGTGCACAGTCACCGCCGTGTGCTTCTTTCTACCGAGTTACCTCCACCTTCTCTGACCTCATGTCCACTCACACCGAATGTCCCACCATAAGGTCCCCACGAATCACCTACCATTTGGCTAAAACCCTGATTGTCCCCTCAAAATGAGTGTCTTTTGGCCGCCCCCCAACCCCTGAGGAGGGAGACAGAGATGTGTGTTTCTCAATGACGATGTAAATGTGTTCCCAAGCCTAGGTTCGTAACCCGTGACTCCTGACTAGAGGCAGCTCAGTGCACACCAGCGACCTTGGTGTCACCGTCAGTGGCCTGGTCCTCCCTCCCGATAGGTTCTCAAGAGCTTTTGGCAAAGCTGCCATCAGCTCTGTCTCTGGGACCAGGAGCCAACCCCTCCACCCCCGCTTCCCACTCTGCCTCCTGACTGGAGGCTGCATCTTCCCTGTTGGCCCCTTTGCAGGTGCCTCCAAGGTTTAGCTGCTTGGTCCCTGTGCCGGGCCGTGTTTCTAACAAAGGAGATGTTTACAAGTAGCTGAATGGCCGTCATCTACAGTGTCGCTTGCTGAGAGCCTGGCGGTCTGTGTTCTTCGTGTTGGGAACACAGCCGTGCAAACATCAGTGGGGTCCCTGCCCTGATGGGCCAGGCACTGCCCAGGCCATCAGGAGCCACATGATGGCCAACAACCCACCAAAGACGGTGGGTGCGATTTAAGTGCTTCGAGGACATACCTTTCACTCTTTAGAAACCAGGCCTGGAGTCTTAGGGGACGCTGAGTGCGTGGGCGCACCCGCCTTGGCCCCCTGCGCCCTCGCTCACCCTTCCTCTTCCTCTTTCCCATCTGCCGCGTCTCTTTCTCCCACAGACACACAAGCCTCGGGTGCTAAAGCAGCATTTTAATTCTGCGTTGACGCCGATCATTACAGGTGAGTTTTCCATTCCTGCCCTTTCTTTGGAGCAGACACGCTGGACCTCGTGCGTCCACGGCCTTTCACGTCCGGCTGTGGCTCTGTGCAGCGGCTGCTCAGTGACCGGCCTAAAATCATACAGTTTGTCGGGGTCCTGGCTTCAAACCCTGTGTTTTTATCTTTTACAACCTTCTGCCAAAGCCCGTCTCACGGAGGAGACATAAACGTTGCGTAGTTTCCGTCACCAGCGGGTGTGACTGAAGAGAGTGGGTCAGCATCTGTAGCCCAGCAAAGAGGCCTCGGCGCCTTCCAGCTGCTCCTCTGTTACAGAGTGGCTGCCCTGGCACCGGGCGCTCCGGACGGGGGCAGTTTGGCTGCGTTCCTCTTTGGTGCAGGTGTGGAGAGATCAGGGCCCCCTGTGCCGCTGACCGGATTCCGCATGTGGTGAGAGAGACCACAGCTGGTCACAGGGCTGGGCGTCTGCAGGGCTGGGTGTCACCATCAGAAGGGATCTGGCGGTGCCCAGGCCTCCGTGGCTGATGAGCAGGGAAAGCAGGGAAGGGGCCGATGGCTGTGCCGTGGCCCTGCAGAGACGTGGAGCCGGGCCCTGCGGCACTGTCCCTGGAGGCTGGCCCCGTGGCCGTACTGGGATAGACAGCTGTCCATGCTGAGCTCGCATCTGAACAGAGACGGAGGGAGGCAGGCCCTGGGAGAGGGTGCAACTGGACCTGCCGGCGGGCGGCTAGGAGCTGGCCTGGAGGACTGGCCGGAGGGGGGCGGTGGGGCCGTCTGGGCAGCTCTGCGCGGAGCCTCCGGGTCATGTGGGCAGGGAGGGCCCCGCGGTGCCTCCTCTGGGTTGCCTGACTTGCGCGAGGTGCAGGCTAAAGTGCCTCTAGTTAAATCTGCGTGAAGATAAACCACCTGTCCTAGGAAGCCTCCCAAGGGGAGGCCGCTGGTCTCCTTCAGGTGCCAGGCTCTCCTGGGCGCTGCTCTGGCTCCACACCTCACTCCGCTGCCAGCGCACCCCCTCCCGAGTGTGGCTGGCCCTACAGTGCCCCCGGGGCCTGTGTTCCCTCCTGGGCATGCCGTCCGCCTGTCCCTCGACGTCCTGGGGTGAGACCCCCCTCTTGCCCCCGGGGCTCCTGCCTGCGGCACGTTGGGGACCCACACCTGAGCCACTCGCCCTCAAGTCCACTGGCCAAGCCGCCAGCTGTGCCAGGATGTCGCGCCCGTGAGCTGCGTGGAGCTGGCCTGTCGTCCTCGCGGCACTCTGGATACAGAGACCATTTTCTCCACTTCGCGGTAAAGCTGCTGAGGCACCAGAACCTCCTGGCAAGGGCGTTGGGGGGGTCATACCTAACCAGATCTGCCTGGCCGAGGTCTGAGCTCTTCCTGAAGTTGGGAGTGGGGTCTCTAGTGGGGGAGGGGAAGGTGTAGAAGTGCCCAGCCGCACGGGGTCCCCTGCTATGTTCTCAACCTCCATACGGTTCCCTTGGGTCCATGTCCACCTGTAGTGATGGCTGTGGTGGCAGCATCGTCAGGGAGCCATAAGTCGAGACCAGAGGAACAGGAAACGATGGCTAACGTGGGGAGAGCAGGTGGAGTCTGGACAGGTGGTGACTCCCTGTCTTCTCAGGACCTCAGGCGGCTTCGCGGGGACTGGTGCACTCACTTCGTCTCCAGGCTGGTGGTGCACCTGTGCCCAGAGGCCTCCGAGCAGGTGCTCCCGGGCGGTGCTGTCTGTCTGCATACAGTGCTGTCGCAAGCCCAGGGCCACCGGGCACCTGAGCTGTGTGTGGGTGACCCGCTCCCTGGCTGGGTGTCGAGGCCTTGCCTGGCCCGGGGGCACCCCCATAAGTCTCACCCCCAGCGGCTGTCAGTAGCCTGACTCTCCGGAGAAGCGGGAATGTGGGTCCACCTGCCCCACTGGCGGCTGGGCCAGGTCGGCTGCGCCTCCTTGGCGCAGAGCTGAGGCCGCTTTCTCCTTACATGGCCGTTCCCAAAGAACGTCTAGAAATGTCTAGGAATGTCTGGGAAGAAGTGAACAGTTACAGTGAGAAAACTCACTGTATCGTGATGTAGAAAAATTGGAAATCGTCTTCAAGGTTGAGTTTGCTTTAAAAATGCAAGGGAAAAAAGAGAAATGACACTTTCTCCCTCTCTCCTTGCTCTTTCCCTCCACGCACGCGCACACACGCACGCGCAGACAGCTCCCCATTGCAGGTCAGGCTGCGTGAGTGCTCTCCCCAGCCTCGCTGGTGAAGCGTCCAGCTGCTGTGTCCCCAGAGGCCGCGGGAATTGCGGAGGGAAGTGTGTGTATCTTGTGTTCTTGCGACCTAAAGTTTATGAAACCTTATGAGAGTGAAAACCACACTCATCCCTCCTTCCTCTTCTCCTTTAAATTCACAGAACGTTTCAGGGAGTAGATGAGAAAATAAATGATTTCAATTTTATTACCAGGAGGACAAGAAGCAAAGTGCACAGCAGAGGCTGCCTGGCTCCACGGCATCCGCGTTTGGGGGTGTCTGCTCCCCGTCCCCGTGGGCCAGAGCTCTGAGACGGGCTCTAAGATGCCTTTTGCCCCGAACGCTGTGGGCACATGCACGGACCCCCTAAGTCACCTGCCTGTGTGACAACGTCGTGAGTCCACCCCTGGAAGACGGGCAGATGTGCACCCTCTACTGGGCTTCCTGTTGGCAGCCGACCCTCTTCCGGGATGAAGATGGCTGTGTATTTGGGGACAAACCCCTCCAAGAAAGCCAACACTGAAGCGTTTTGTGTCTAAGGCTCTCCTGCTCAGTGGTGTCCACTGGGAAAGCCCCTCTGGCTGTCTTGCAGGAGAGAATCAGGTGAGAACCGGTCCACGAGGGGTCACTCCCCTCCTGGGATGATCTACATGCAAGCCAGAAGGAGGAGGTGCCGGGCCCTCCTGCCCTGTGGGTAGTTGGTAAGTGCTTTCACTCAAGGAGGCAAAATGCTCTCATATAAACAGTGAATCCAAAGCAGATGGCAAATGGCCCGAAGTCTGTCCTCTTCAAACACAACTGCCCTGTGCTGTGTGGCTGGGGATGGCCCAGGTCTTCTGGGGCAGCCCCTCGTCCATCCGAGGTCTGTGATCCGGGCTTTGGCATCCAGACCTCGGTCCGCAGGGCACAGAGCCAGATGGGAACTTGACACCTGACTGACGGGGCGGGGGGAGGGGAGGGGGCATCCACTCTGGGGCCACGGCCAGGGCGCTGCGTCCAGGACCGGCCTTGGCCAGGAATCTGCACGAGACACCAGTGAGCTCCCACCGCAGCCGAGGCTCTGGGGCTGGAAGCCCGGCGTTTCCTGGGTACGTTCACCAACAGATTGGGTTCACCTGTTCACACAGATGGCGCCTTCTGTGTGGAAGGACCGGGCAGCCTTGCAGACAGTCTCTTTTGTGCATGTCCATCTGCTCCCAGCTCTGGGGAAGGCTGTTCTGCTCTCCTGACCCGAGTTCAGGGGGCCTGTTGCTTATTTTATCTCCCCAAACAAAACAAATTTCTCTCCATTTTGTCCAATTTCCTACTAGATAGAATCTTTTGTTTTCACTTGCGGCCTCGTTGGCTTCCAAGAATTTTTTCTTCTTGAGCCGCCCAGGGTTCCCGGCCTGTGGCCGGCTCTGGCCGAGGGCGGGGATTCCCTCCTCTTCCTTCCCGGCTTTGTCCGGCTTCCTGCGGCCCAGGGGACAGTGCGGCCAGCGGGGGCCTCGGCGTCTGGGGTGCGGCCGCACGTGCTCCAGCCCTGCAGAGGGCGAGCGGGGGGCCTCCTCCAATCCCTGCCCTCTGCCCTCCCGGCCGGAGCAGGTTGGCACCCTGGAACCTCGCTCAGACCGCAGCGTCACCTGCCAGGGGTGGATGCCATCCTATTTTAGGGGGATGCCTGGGAGGTCACCCAAGAAAATTAGTTTAGGAACCGCAGCTTCGTTCCAGTGTCTTCAACGAAAGAGAGGGTTTCTCCCTTACAGCCCCTCCTCCAGACTGAGTTTTCACCTGAAATGCAATCTAATCATCTTGGGAACAAATTCCTAAAACTCGCCCATGATTTCCTTTACCCACAGGACAAAGTGGGGACACCAGCCTGGCCCCCTAGACCGTCTACCGTCTGTGCCCAGACGGCACCGTTTGCCTCACTGGCTTCTCCACAGCCCCTGGTGCCCTGTGCTGCCCGCCGGCTGCTCCAGCCCGGCCGTGGGCTGGGCCGCCCTGGTGAGGCCCCGGTGACCAGGTCTGTTCCGTGAGCCAGCTCCCAGGCTTCCAGAAAGTCACGGACACATTAGTGGTGGGGACGTGGCACTTGTGGAGGAGGGCTGCACGCCGCCGTGTGCCTGTGCCCTGGGGGCTCCCGGCTCCCTACGTGCCGGGCGGGGGTGGGGGGTGACCTAGGATGGGCGACAGGCCCACGGCTGAGTGCGGCGCAGGTGCACTGTTTCTGAGCGTTGGCCCGCAGGCCGCACACCTGGCGCAGAGGACAGGAGAGGTGTCTGCAGCGGCTCAGGAGGGCGCCCCCGCGCGCCCCTGTCTGCGGACACAGCGGACGGACGTGGTGCTCACAGGGCTCCATCCGGGGCCGGGGGAGGCGTGTGCCGGTGGTCAGCGTCCGCTTCGGCGGGTCCGCGCCTCCTCAGACTCCGCATCCCTTCAGAGCACCGCCTCCACCATCTCCGCTTGAGTGACTTCCTTCGCTCAGATAACGACATCGCTTTTCTCTCAAGATAGTTTAAGTCCCTGGCTCTGGAGGGAGGGGCCGTGGGTAGTTCGGGGCTTCAGGGTGTCCTGAGCCCCGTCTGAAGTCTGCAGGGCGGCCGCGACAGGTGTGGGGTCTGCATCCTGCAGAGGACGGGGACGCGAGTGCTGGTTTCCATGCTGTGATAAAAGGCAGGTAGTGGGTTTCTTAAGAACATGCATTTCTCCAAGTCTGCGTAGGGGGTTTCTGGGGAGGAGGTGTCTTGCGGCCACACGCAGTTCAGAAGCGTTGACCAGGCTTCTTTCCCGCGGGGACCCCAGCAGGGCTGTGGGGTGCACGGACCCGGCCCCTCACGGGTGCCTCCAGAAGCCACTGCTAGGCCACGCTGGTGTGTTGAAGGGCAGAGACTTAGTGGGTGAGGTTCCCCAAGTGACCACAGCCCAGGGGTCCCTGGGTGAGGGGAGGGTCCCTGGCCCTCGCGGGCTGCATGCTGCTTGGGGTTGCACCCGGGGCCGGGCCCTCCCATGATACTCTACTCGCACCATGAGCAGGAGGTCCCCTCGGCTGGACCCTTGCTCCTGTGCCCACTCTGACCACACAGGCAAGGCCACGAGACACAGGAAACAACCACCTTAACCGCCAGCATCGAGTCGGAGGAAGGCGCTGCAGGACGGCAGCTGGGACGTGGTGCCCCGCAGCCCTGACTGCTCACCCATCCAAACAGCGCTGACCTCGCTCCCGCCGACTTCAGGCCAGAGCGCCGAGGCTCTGAGAGAGAGAAACGGACACAGTCACCACCCCTGTGGGCGGCCGTCCAGTGGGGAGGACGACTTATCAAACAAGCAAAACGAGGGCGGGAGAGTGAGTCCTCGCGGCTCCATGGCCTCACGCTCTGTCCTGGCTGCCCAGGCCGCTGTGGACGTGTGCACAGATGTGCAGGACACCGAGCTATGTCCAGTGAAACTTTCCTTACAAAGGTGAGTGGCAGGTGGGTTTGGACCGTGAGTTGGTGTTTTGCAGACCCCCGTCAAAACAGTACACACACGATTGAAACGCACGTCGTAGAAGCAGGACGTGTGTGCAGTCTGAGCACGTAGAGAGGAATCTGACACTTGGAGTGCAGATCTGGGTGATGGAAAGAAAGTAGGTAAAGAGGCAGAAAAGAGCATCTTAGGCAGAAGAGGGATTTGGGACGTGTTTTGAGGAGGAGCTGGACTGCTGTCTCTATTCTGGGACTGACGGAGAGTGTCCCGTGGGGGTGCACACGAACACATGGCCCTGTGGCCTCCCTGCTGGCCATGCTGTGAGCCGGGTGGGGGCTGGGAGGCCGGTGCTGCTGTCCTGGGGGAGGTGGCCACAGTGGGCAAAGGCTTTGGCTGTGCAGGTGGACGGAAAGTCAAACCCAGGCAATTTTCAGCATCAAGTCTGAGATCCGGGTGAAGGTGCAGGAGGTATCAGGATGACCCTGGGGCCCGGCCTGCCCGGTGGGGGTGTCATTTCTGAGACAGAAAACAGAGGAGGGCGTGGAGAGCGGGGAGGCCTTGAGGTCCGCATGGGGACGCTGAGTTGGGGGCCTTCTGTTTATCCGAGGAGGCAAGAATGGTGGGGAGGAGGGGCCCCTGGAGGTCGCACCCGGCCTCCTGTTCGGTGGCATCTAAGCCTCTACTCAGGAGACTCAAGGCTCCCAGACTCCTCCCTTCCCTGCCCCCCCATCCCCCATCGCCCCACACGCCGTGTGTGACCCAGTGACTAACAGACGAGATGTTGTACCAGCAGTGTGACCGAAACCCCCAATCCTCGCCTTCACTACAGTTTCTTATTAGAAAATTGCTTTTGACATGTATTTTGGGGAGTTTTGGCCTTTTGGGGTCAATCTCAGGGACCATTTGTTTCTGGGATAAGAGAATGACAGGAAGAAAGGCCTCAGCCTCATGGTGTTTGGGACACGAGAGGTGGGATGACTTCCCTTGACCTAGGAGGCTGCTGAGACCACCCCCTCCTTCCTTCTACACGGAGGGCTGAATGCTGACCTGGTCACAGGCTCAGCCCTCAGGCACGATCTCCCCCTGCAGCCTCCTCTGCCTGGGAGCCCTCCTGCACCATGGGTGGGCGTGCAAAGAGCACAGCATCCTGGACGTGCCAGGCGCCCTCCGGCCAGATCAAGGGAGGGTGGCCCTGCGACCAGGGATGGGCTCCGTGGGGGCCCCAGGTGGGCCCCTGCGGTGTCGTCTGCAGGTGCCGTGGATGGGGCAGGGGCTGGAGCAGCCTGGGAGGGCTGGGGAGCACGCGTGCGCACATGGGTGTGTGTGTGGGGTTGTGTGTGTGGTGACGTGGACCCCTGAAAACACAGTACTCACTTAGAAAACAGGAACTGCAATGAGGTACGTCCCACTGTCACGTACATGCATCGAGAATAGATGTGCACACAAAACGCAAGATGCACTTTGTAAGAACACATTCAAGTAAGAAGAAACGCGTTTTAGAGACACTGCCTCTGGAGGGAAAGGGGATGGGAGTGGGACGAGGGTCCAGTGGGATTTAGTCATCCAGACACGGGGCCTTGTGTGGACTCAGGGCGCTGCCAGCCCAAGAACAGGAGCGTGGCTGACTCCGCCCTCCGCACCGGACACTGCAAGACCCATCCGGGCGTTCCTCCTGGAAATCCAGTCCTCACAGCAGGTGCTGGCGAGGGTGCAGTGGGCTGGCGGTGGGAGCGTGAAGCGATGCAGCTGCCATGGGTCACAGGGTGCAGGCGCCTTGAGAGTGAAAAGTGGAGCCGCCGCCTGTGCGTACCCAGCCACCCCCTTACGGGGGTTTGCCCTGAACAACTGAAGGAAGCATCTAGAACAGTGGCTCCCCCGCCGCGCCCCTCCGCGTCCACAGCAACGCTATCCCAGGAGCCGAGGTGGGGAGGCACCCATGCCCGTCGGGGATAAATGGACGAGCTGAACGTGGTCCGTACGGGCGCCGGAGTACGATTCAGCCCGGAAAGGCGGGCATGCCTTCGCGGCTACAACACGGACGTGCCCTGGGACGTGAGCGAAATGAGCCAGACGTGGAGGAACAAGCACTGTGCGATGCCACTTACAGGAGGTCCCCAGAGGCAAAACACAGAGCCAGGACGTGGGGTGGGGGTGTGGCCGGGGTCTGGGGGTGGGGAGGGAGTGTTTCATGGGGACAGAGCTGCACGCTGGGAAGAGGAGAACGTTCTGGAGATGATGCTGGTGGTGGCTGCACAACAACATGGATGTCTCAGCACCACGGAGCTGTGCGCTTAACCTGGTTAAGTTGGCAAATGTTATATCCTCTGTATGTTCCCACTCTAAAAAGGTTGAACAAAAAAGCCTACCCCCAACGTGCTTGACTGTTCCAGTGATGGCACACGGTCACCACTCCCGCAGATCCCTCCCTCCACCCCTGCACCAGGCCCCGAGTGGCCGGTGGTCCCTTTGCCTGGTAACTCATTCAGGCCTGAGGGTGGATCCTACTGTCTGCAGCCGTGCAAACAGCCCCCGTCCTCTCCACTCACCTGGGCACCATGGACAGGCCCGCCCGGACTGGCATCCCAAAGTGGGACCCACGGTGGTAGGCGGTCGGCGTCCTCTGTCAAAGGGATGTATTATTTTCTGAGGAAGCTGCTTAGGATGATAATTGTTGTGCGTTTTGATAAATCCTCAGGGGAGGAGAAATAATTTTGGTGATTTCTTTCCAACTTGGAATTTCTTTTGAAAACTAGCGTCTGTAGCTGGTCCGTCTGCTCTGTGTGGGCAGAAACCTTTCGCATCTGTCATGCTCTGCGCTCTGCTCCACGGGGACGAGAGATTTATAAAGAACAGCCCACAGCCCCGGGGCCGCCTCCACGGAAGTGTCCAGAATGGGAGGCTGCTGTCCCTGAGGACCACGTGGGCACCGCACCCGCCCTCCTCCCTCCCCTCAGAGGGGCCGTCCCGGGAGGAAGATGAAGAACGTCACAGGGAAGCCAAGACTCCAGTTAGCAGGAATCTAGTGTCCCTGGTCGCCACCTTTGCCCCCTGTGCGCCTGGCGGGGCCTGGGGCCGAGGCCACGCCCCCCTGCGTGGGAGGGGCTCTGCTCCTCATTTCCAGGCTGCGCCCCTCCTGGGCCTGCATTCACACCTCTGGGTGAATCCCAGAGACATGCGTGGCTGTGTTGAGAGGCCAGGGGCCACCGTCCCCACTTTCCAGGGGCACCTGGCCCATGTCCTCCTTCCCTGAGACCCTGTAACAGGTCTGAGAGGTGACGGCAGACACCGATGCCCTACCTGTGTCCTCCTGTCACCCCCCAGCAGCTGGGTGGCCGGGGATGCTGAGCTGGCCGCAGCTCTGGGGTGTGGCCGGCACCCCCCCCGCCCCCCAGCACCCTTGTCCTCATCTCCCGGGCCAAAGCCAGCAATGAAGGGCCCTGCCGGCTGTGGAAGGTCTTCAGCCTCAGCTAATTTGTGTCCTTTTCTGAACACACGGAACGGAGGATCGCCAGGCCTGGCAGTTTTTGAAAGAAGACTTTCTTTCCATTTTGGCAACGTATCTCTTTAAAGACACTGCACTCTTTCTATTGGCTGGGAAATAACTTCACAAATAACATGTTTACTTTAGCCATGAGACCCCGCCCGGTCCCCCACCGCCCACCTCTCACCCACAGAATTGCCCTCTTATCGATTTTCCCTTGGCCTCGGGTGTTAATTGTCACAAGGTCAGAGTATGAACTCTCTGGAGGACCCCGGCCTTGTAGGGATTGGACTGAAGATCAGAAGCAAATTGCAGTGAAGTGAAAACACTGGGGCCGCAGCACTGAGGCCGGGCGTGGCGGGCGCCATCTGTGCCGCGGGGCGGCTGGCGCCTGGGCGGCTTGGCTGGGCGGCCTGTCCTCGGGCTGTGTTTTCCTTGGGGGGTGGGAGGCCGGGGGAGGCTGGGGCGGGGGCTGCCCTGTGCCTCATGATTTATACTCCGTCAGAGGAGCCTGGTTGCGCTTTCTTCCGGCTGGAATGTCTCTGACGTGCTCTTTCACGGTGAGGCCATCAGCTGGGCTGCTGTGGAATGTCCCCGGGGACGTGGCGACCTCCCAGTCGGGTCATTTGTTCAGCAGAATTCTAAGTGCCTTCTCTGACATCTGTGTCCTATTAATACCTTCAGAACAGTTCCATCAGCTTTGGGAAATCAGGAGATGCTTGGAGAGAGGCTCAGTCCCAAATCCTGGGGTGTTTTGGACTCTTTTCTTCGTGATTCTTTTCAGTTTTGTGGGGCCATTCTCCCTGTTTCTCTGTGATGGCTCTGTGCCGTCTCCTCTGCCATCACACAGGTGGACGTTTCATCTCCCCCAGTGAACCCAGGGCCAGCTGGAGGCCCGCAGTGGATGGTGGGTTTATGACCCCAGAGGGAGGACGGGGTGTAGACACCCCAGCGGCACTTGCTGGGGGTGGGTGGGAGAAGGGCCACCCTGCAAGGGCCCTGGAGCGCTGGGCTTCCAAGCCCCCACGAAGGCTTCCTGGCCGCAGGCCTTGTCCTCTGAGGGCTCGGAGACCTGGGGGGAAGGAGGGAGGGAGGGAGTGAGGAAAGGCTTGAAGATTTGGGTGCAGTGAAGTGACGGGAGTGAGGAGCATTTCTTAACAAGAAAGTAAAAAACTTTTGTTTTTTACTGGTTAGATGGAAACAAACTTGCATCAAAGAAAAGTTGGTGGGTGTGGTGTCCGTGATGAGGTCTGCGCGGAGACCTCGGCGGTGGTGGTGGCGGGGCGCAGGGTGCAGGGCTCTGGGTGCAAAGTCGAGGGAGAGAAGCGTGAACATGTGAATCCCATGAAGTGAATTAATACACGGAGCCCCTGTGGACGGTCCCCGGGCGCAGACACAAGCCAGGCGCCGTTGATGCATTGGACCCAGGTTCCAGGAGGTTCTGTGTGCTGAACACGGGCTGTGGGCCAGGCTGGGAGAGACACCACGCCCGCTAGGCACACAGGCCCATGGCCACAGCCAAGTCACACTGCCCACAGAGTGTGTCCGAAAAATCCGTCTGTAATTACCTTAAAGGGACAGAAAGCAAGTCCCTGTCTCTGAAAAGCACTGGGGACAACTCTGAAGACGTGCTCCATTACTTGGGGTTCTGATTCTCAGGGTTCGATGGGAGAATTGCAGTCCGGGTAAAACGGAGGAGAAGTTTTCTCAGAAGTTCAGAGGAACGCCAGGCCCAGACAAGGACGGCTCCCCCCAGCCCAGCGCCCTGGACTAGGTCCGGGCAGCACCCTGGACTGGGGATGCCCCCCCCGCCCCCACCACCAGCCTCAGACATCCTGCTGCCTCGAGGCCCAGCCGGGACCACAAACCGGCCCTCCACCATCATCTGTCCTGCGAGCAGCCTGTATGCAAAAGGTTAAAAAAACCCATCCATCGTTTATATCTTCTTTCCCTTTGTCAAAATTATGCAAAATTGCTTGGGAGACAAATAAACAGATACAACAACAAAGTGGGCGGGATCTTCGGGTCAGGAAATTCCTGAGCTCACGTGTCTGCTAGGAGGAGGATCCCACAGGACGCGGTGCCACACGCTGCATCCAGGCCCTGCTTCGCCTGGTTCCCACACGGCCAGTGACAGCCCGTGCCCTGCGGGGCTGAATGCCTCACGCGGAGCACTTGGCATCTCAGCACCAGGCGCCGGGGGCCTCCCTCCGCTCACTTCCTCCCGACAGGATGAGCGGACCGCGACATCTGCCTCTCGCTCAGCGGGTTTGGATCTTGTGGGTTTTAGACAAGACTTAGATTCCCCTCGAATCTCTTCCAAGAGGCCGACCGAGGTGCAGGCTGTTTCCAGGCCAGGAGCCCCTGGCTCGGCAGTTGTGCGGGTGAAGTGGAGAGGCAGCAGGGAAACCCATCGCCTCGCCTCACGGGGCTCCCTGACCTCGGCACCCAAGGAGGCCTTGCCGCTCGCTCGGGGTCCTTGCATGGTGGGGAAGACATGACAAACCTACAAGATGAAAAGGTGGTTTGTGTTCATTTGCAAAGTGGACAGATTCTGAGCAGGATTCCTGCAAAGCCAAGCTGGCACAGAGGACGTTCTGCTGGGACAGGGGTGGCCCGTTTCTTCCATGTGTGGTAGCTGCCTGGAAAATGTGGGTCTGGGGTCCCGGCAGAGGAGCTCTCTGGGCTGAAACCTGGGTTGTCCTCTCCTGTTAGCCACTGGGGGGGTCACGGGGGCCCCTGCTCTGAGTGTGGCCCTGTGGAACTGTCACGACGCTCACAGCTCTGTGCCCATTTCACCGGCCAGGACACCAGGAAGGTCAGGTCAGCTGCTCGAAGGTCACCTGGGAGCAGGCCTGGCTGGGATTCAGAACAAGGGCCCCCAGACCACAGGCTGTGCTTCGTGCAGATGGGCGTCCAGGGTTCTCTGGAGCACGGGCTGGGACCAGCACATGCGGGAATTCAGGGGTGTTTGTGTTCTGCCCTTTGAGGGAACTGGGCTGTTTTCCACGCGCTCTCACTCTTGCCGCGTGATCTCTTTGTGTCGGTGGCCCCTTCCTCCCGGCCGCTGCCCGAGTGCTGTGGCTTCTCCAGGCCCAGTGCGTGCTTGGTTGGTCCGGCCGCAGAGGGGACCGTGGCCTCCACCCCCACGTGCGTGCAGAGGCAGGACCGGGTCCAGGGCGTGAGCTGGATGGAGATTGGGCCAAGATCCCTCACTAGGTGGCCAGGCTGGTTCCTGGTCACTGTTGACGTGAACCATTTCACGCGCTTTAAGTTGTGGGGTGTGTGTGTCCTGTCGTCCTTTACATGTGACCCTGGACCATCTTGGCTGGTCCCGAGCTTTCAGCTCAAGGCCTGTTCCGGTCACACACAGGTGGGCAGCTCTGCACGGTCACAGTCGGGCGGGGACAGGCGTGTAGGCTCCTCTGCGTCCCCGAGGCCAGTCTGTGGAGGACTCCCTCCCCGCCCCACCCAGCGGGCCTGGGGAGGCTGGCTGCCCGGCGCTCAGGCAGCCGTCCTGCAGGAACCTATTAATAGCCGGTTTCCAGTACGTTCCCTCTAAAGTCGGGCCTCATTCTTAGCAGCTCCCTGTTGCACACAATTCTAGGAAAAGTTCCCTTTGAGCATCTTCCTGCCAGAAGGCGGCTCAGCCCCTGCTCCCGTGCGCCAGGCAGGCGTCCCCTCCACACGCTCCTCCCTGGGGGACTGTCTGTCTGGAACTGCCTGGATGAGTGTCTGCGGGGAGTGGTGCTGGCTGGAGCCGGGCCTGCCCTGCCTGAGGTCACGGGGACTCCCCTGGTGGCCGGCTCATCACACCTTTAGGTACATCTGGGGACTGGCCCTGCCCCTGCCTGGTGGCCGCCTCCCGTAGCTCCCTCACCTGCTCCCCACCTGATAGAAGCAGACTTTTAAGGCATAGATTGGGTGAAGTCACTTTCAGATCAATAGTTCCCGGGGCCTGGCAGCTTGTGGTGGCAAGAGTGACCTCTGCGAGGTCGTGTCCTGCGTGTTGCCCTCACTCCCGCCCCCTCCGGTGCCCGACCCCACTGTTCTGCTCTTCCCTCCATCTGGGCAGTTACCCCTCCAGACAGCTGTGTGCTTTCTGGGCTCTGCTCTTGCATCCCCTCTCAGAGAAGCCCCGGGACCCCCTGGAGCACAGTGGTGGCCCTCGACCCCTCCCGTGAGGGAGGGGAGGGCAGTGTTTGCCGAGGGGTGGAGCTAAGTGTGGCCCTTACAGGCCACTCCAAGGAAGAGCTTCTGGGGTCGACCCTCATGTGACAGGACTTCCCTGGACTTTGGTTTGTGTCTTGATGGGCACTCGTTAAAGAAAATGATGGAATCCCTCAGGAGCTGATCTCGGAGTGGTTCACAGTCCTTGGAGCCGGCGGGCAGGGGTGAGTCCCCGATGTCTGTGATGGCACCAGCCACGCAGAAAACACGGAGTCAGACACAAATCAATCTTAAGTAGGTTTTGGAGGTGGGAGACCCTGGTTTACTTCTAGATCTGCTCTTGGGCCTCCAGGTCCCAAGAAGGGCTGAAGGACAGGAAATGTGGCGTCAGTAACTCAGTGTCACCGTTGGAGGAACTGGAGACCGTCATCAGCACTGCTCACGGCCAAGCCATGAGCTGAATCGGGACACCAAGGGCAGTTTTCCAGGTCCTCCTCCACTGAGCCCCCGGGGCCAGAGCCACCAGCTGCCTGGGTCGCTCTTCCCTGCCTGGGAGGGGAGCGAGGCCAGTGATGCCAATGCAGTCATCATCTCCATGACAAGGTAAGCCAGCATCCACCTGAACGCTCTCGAGAAGGGACGCATTTCTCTACCAACACACCAGCTTCTTTTTTCAGGCAGCTGCAAATGATCAACATTAGAAGCTCTTAAAACTATGGAATCAAAACCTTAGTACTTTTACTCAATGCTCCTGTTCTTCTTTCTGGATTAGTGGAGAACAAGCTTGTTCTCTCTTACTAATATCTTCATTGCAGCTTTGTTGGGCCAACTTCAAATTCTTTTGCTGGGAGTGCAGGTTACCATGGAGTTTAGGAGTAGATAATAAAATGGCCATAGTGAGACAGGACGGGGTCCTGGGCGCGAGGACCACACTCACCATCTCTTCCAAGGTGTCGCCTTTCTGATGTCCGCTCCGCGTCATGTGGACGAGGCTCTGAGGTTGAGTCAGGGTGAGCTGCCCGCGATGGAAGGTGCAGCCTGGCAGTGGTCCGAGCACTTGCGCAACCCGAGACTGATGTCTTCCCGCTGCGCAGAGGAAGGAGACCCTCGGCCGGTGCGGCATGGGGTGGGGGGCAGCTCTGCCTCAGCACCCCGGGGGCCGGCCGTGCTGCCTCTGCAGGTACGAGGGGCTGCCTCCCAGGCCTCCCAAGGAACGTATGGCTGGGTCTTCAGCTTAGCGGTGAAATAATGAGTTTTGCGTGATGAGGGACTATAGAAAAGGAGCCATTTGATGTCCTCTCTCAGCTCCTTTGCTTTCTCTTTCTCCCTCCTCTCCAGAAACGAACCACAAGCAGCATTAGCCGAGGCCGAGCTTAAATTCAGGCAGGAGTGGTTCCTCCCTGAGACCTGAGTGTTCCCGGGGCATCCCGGGCCCCACGGGGCGGCGTTTGCCAGGTTGGATGAAAGTGCTTTGCGCTGTCAGCATCCGATTTCTCCCCAGTGGGAGCCCAGCACCCCCTGGAGGGCCGTCGTCCACCTAGGGGGCTGGTGCCCTGAGCTCGAGACAGCCTGCCCCCGGCCTGACGCCGAGGCTGAGTGCCTTCCCTGATGTGGTGAGCCGTCCTCCAGGAGACTTGCCTGTAGCCCTGAGGCCTCATGGGCACTCACAGCCCGAGTTCCACCTGCTGAGACTCCTGGAGTCTGTGGGGTGTCTCTGGGTTCTCGGTCGATGTACCAGGAGCCCTGACCAGAAACAAACAAGACCACAGCTGAGAAGGAGTGCTCAGGCTCCTCTGTGCTATCTCCTGCTTTTGGGACCAAATGAGAGGAGTCTCTTCTGCAAACGCTGCTCTTTGCTGCAGGGACCTGAAGCTGTTGCTGGAATCAGAATCAGATGCAACAGCCGCTGCTGACACTGCCTTAGACGGACGGCTAAGACCAGCAAGGGAGGATGCTGGGGCTCGAGTGATGGGCCAGCAGGGCTTTGAATCAGCGCCGACTCCCTTACGAGTCCCCTACCCCTGTGCCTGTGTCCCTCCCCTCCTCCTCCTTCTAGAACTGGAACGCTTGGGCTCCAGAGCCAGGGGACGTGGCTTTGATCCTGATGTGGTCCTTGTTGGCCTCGGGCTAACCTAGTCACCTCTGCAAGTCCTGGCTTCCTTCCGAGTCACTTGCAGCAGCACCAGTGTCCCCTCACCCATGGCCAGGTGAGGTCATTCCTGAAAATGTTCCGCACAGGCCAGGCACGTGCTAAGCATCAGTAAATGTTGGCTTGAGCCTATTTTGGGGACCTGCCCCTAAATCCACTTTGAAAAATCTGAGCAATGATAAGCAAGCTTCAAGGGGCAAAGAAAAATCGTAGTTAGAATTTATCAGTTATTCCTTATTGTAGAAAAAATGGAGACGTTTCCAAAAGAAGTGCCCCTTATCTAGAATCACAATGAATAAACTTCTAGGAAAGTGATTTTTTGGTAGGTGGAGATTTTAACTCTTTATATGGCAACTTTTAAATTTGAACATTTTTTGGTGACAATCTTTTTGAAATATGCTATCCAATTTCCTGCCTTCCTATGCAAAGTTTCCAGGACGCAATCCGTCAGTTGCCTTCTGTCTGCGGTTGTCACCGTCATGTCACTTTTCCTGCTCTGTGTTTTGGATGGAGGTGGTGCGGAGCACAGGGCTTGCTCTCTGCTTTTCCATGAGGCGGACTCCTCCCACCTGCTCCGAGTGGCCAGGGGGCTCATGCCTGTGCCTCCAACTCTCCTCCTGGACGCAGCAGGCGTGCCCGGGCTGCTCCCAACACTGTGACACACAGGAGGGGGGTCTGTGGAGATAGGAAGCCTTTGAGATCCTCTCAAAGGAGGGGAGACTGCAGACATTTGGGAGATGCTAGAACACAGGTCTCTGGGCCACGGAGGTTGTACTTCCTTCTTTTATATCATTTTCAACCTTATATCTTCCAATTTTAATTTACTTGTTATCTTTCTTCACAAACACTTGGGAGGGACTAAACCTTCACTAAATGATCTGTGTTCTCAGTGGATCTCAGGGTCTGTGTGGCCGGTGGGGACGGTTCATCCTCAGCACGTGTGGTTGGACATGAAGAACAAAGTTAGCACGTGAAGTGCCTCTAGACCTTGTGGCAGGAGTTCTTCAGGTCAGAACAGCACTTTGGCTCAACCATAGGAATACTTGACCGAAGGGCAGCAGGAGTGAGAGGCTCAGTAGCTTCCTCCAAATATGCACTGAGGAGTGAATGAGGGGGAGGGGCTGAATTGGCCTCGCCCAGGGCTCTCTCTGCTCCCACTTTGTTCAGACTCAAGGAATGTTCAGAAAAAGTCATAGGAACAGCACCAACATTTTGAACGTAAAATAGGACCACATGTATAATTATTGCAGAGTTTCTGCGTGTGTTTGATTTCCGACCCCTAGAATGGCCCAAATAGTAACTATTAATTAAGCATTAAATTCTAAACATTGGAAGCACAAGTAAAACCCTCATACACAAGGAAGAAGCTTTACCAGGAGGGGCTGGTCCACCATGGCGGCCCAGGAAGACCCTGAGCTCAGCTTCTCCATGGACACCCCAGACCTGCAGCTACACAGGAACAATTTCCTCTGAAAATGACCCCAAAGCAGCTCCTTCACAGTGAGGGGTAAAAGGACCACATGGAGGGAGATAGGAGAGGCAGAGCCACGGTCTCATTGGAAACCCCACATGTGGCTCGGCCGCTGAACATCAGGAGGGCTCAACATCTGCAGGTTCTGCAGCTTCTGCAGGAGGAGTGAGGGGCTTGTGCCCCATGCCAGGCACCCTGGCCCTCAGAACCTGCACGTGGAGATGAGGGGCTTTCATGCAGGGGACCCAAAGGGCTGTGGGGAGCACAGACTCCCTTATCAGGGACCAGCGCACAAGCAGCTGTTTGAAGAGTGCCTGGACCATATGTGGAGGGGGTCATAGCTGAGTTCTGCATCTGCCGACAGGCCTGTTGGGTATCTCTCCAGGAATGGAAGCACCAGAGGGAACTTGCACCCTGAGCCTCCTGTCTGCTCCACCATGGCTGGAGGGACCATGCTGTCCACACTGGGATGCTCCTTGATTGCCTGGTTCTAGGGACTGGGGGGCTGGGATTCCTGGGTGCCTCCCAGACAGAAGCTTAGACGCTCGCCTGGAGCCCTGATTGTTGCCCCTGTTCCCAGGGGACCGTCCAGATCTCCTGACCTGGAGGTCAGAAGGGTTTCCTCCTGCGATCCAGCACAGATGCCTGTATTTCCAGCCTTTAAAAGATGGTGCCTGAGAAACTGGCCTCTAGTCAGCCTGAAACTATGTGCCAACTGAGATCCTCCCCTTGGACACTAAGAGGTCTCAGCACAGCCTCGATGCCTGGACCTATCAGGAGTAAGCCAGGGATGAATTGGGAGATTGGGATTGCCATATACACATTACTAATAAGAAAAAAATATCCAATTGTACACTTTAAATATATGCAGTTTATTATATGTCAATTGTATCTCAATAAAAGTTCTTAAATAAAAAAAAAAGCCTAGTTTAAAACAGCCTGCTGTGAAAAAAAAAAAAAAGAGTAAACCAGGCTACTCAGACAATCACGCGGTTTTAAAAGATGACCAAGAGCTGGGCAAGTTTCCTCCTGCACATGAGCAACTCCTTCAAGCCTGGGAGACATGGCTGTTCTGTCTAATATGTAGAAACAGAGTCAAGCAAAATGAGGAACCAGAGGAATATGTTCCAAATAAAAGAACAAGATAAAACCTTAGAAAAACCTTTAATGAAACAGAGATAAGTAATTTTACCTGATAAAAATTTCAAAGTAATGGTCATAAAGATGCTCACCAAACTCAGGAGAAGAATGGATGACATAGTGAGAACTTCAGCAAAGAGTGAGAAAATATAAGAAAGTGCCACAGAGAAGTCACAGAACAGAATAATACCATAACTGAACTGAAAAATACACCAGAGGGGTTCAAGAGCAGACTAGGTGAAGCAGAAGACGTGACCAGTGAACCTGAAGGCAGGGCAGTGGAGCTCACTGAATCAGAGCAGCAAAAAAGAAAGAAGAATGAAAATAAATGAAGATAACTTAAGGGACTTACAGGTCAACTTCAAGTGGAATAATGTTCCCATTATAAGGATCCCAGAAGGTGAAGAGAGAGAGAGAGAGAGAGAGAGAAAGGGGCAGAAAACTTATTTTAAGAAACGATGGCTGAAAATTTCCCTAACCTGGGGAAGGAAATAGATATCCATGTACTGGAAGCACAGAGTTCCAAAAAAGAGGAACCCAAAGAGACCCACAACAAGACACATTATAATTAAAATATCAAAAGTTTAAGATAGAGAATCTTAAAAGAACTTAAGAGAAAAACAACTAGTTATATACAAGGGGACCCCCATAAAGCTATCAGTAGATTTTTCAGCAGAAACTTTGCAAGCCAAGAAGGGAGTGATAAGATATAGTCAAAGTGCTGAAAGAAAAAACTTCCAACCAAGAATACTGTACCCAGCAAGGGTATCATTCAAAATTGAAGGAAAAATAAAGAGTTTTCTAGACAAGCAAAAACTAAAGGAGTTCATCACTACCAAACCAACTTTATAGGAAATGTTCAAGGGAGTTATTCAAGCTGAAAAGAAAGGGCATTGATTAGATACAAGAAAATACATGAAATTTAAAATCTCACTGGTAAATATAAAGTAAAGGAAGTTTATCATCACTTATAAAGCTAGTATGAAGGTTAAAAGACAAGAATAGTAAAAATAACGATAACTACAATAATTAGTTAAGGGATCTACAAAACAAAAAGATGTAAGAAGTGATATCAAAAACATAAAATGGGGTAGGGAGGAGTAAAAAGTAGGGTTTTAAAATGAGTTCAAACTTAAATAGCTATCAACTTAAAATAGACTGTTATATATATAGGCTGTTATGTGTAAGCCTCATGGTAACCACAAGGCCAAAGCCTGGAGTAGATACAAAGGATAATGAGGAACTCCCCATTTAGAACTGCTTTTGCTGCATCCCATAAGTTTTGGTATGTTGTGTTTTCATTTTCATGTGTCTCAAGTTATTTTTTATTTCTCTTTCGAGTTCTTCTTTGACCCATGGGTTGCTCCGGAGCACGTTGTTTCAGCTGCACATATTTGTGAATTTTCTAATTTTCTTCTTGTAATTGATTCCTAGTTTCATACCATTGTGCTCTGAAAAGATGCTTGATATGATTTCAGTCTTCTTATTTATTAAGACTTACTTTGTGACCCAATGTATAATCTATCCCAGAGAATGTTTCATTTGTCCTTGAAAGAATGTGTATTCTGCAGATGTTGAATGAAATGTTCTGCAAATGTCTATTAGGTCTATCTGATCTAACGTGTAGTTTAAATCCCATGTTTTCTTTTTTCTTTTTTAAAGAAGTTTTATTGAGATACAATTGACATACAATAAACTGCATATATTTAAAGTGTACAATTTGATATTTTTTTCTTATTAGTAATGTATATATGGCAATCCCAATCTCCCAATTCATTCCCCCCCCCATAAATGCCATGTTTTCTTACTGATTTTCTGTCTGGATGACCTAGCTATTGTTGAAATGGAGTACTGACATCCCCTATTATTATTGTACTTCTGTCCATTGCTCCCTACATATCAATTAAATGTGCTTTATATATTTAGGTGCCCCTATGTTGGGTGCATAAATATTTAGCAAAGGAATATCTCATTGATGAATTGACTCCTTTGTCATGACTTTCCTACATAATGACCTTCATTGTCTCTTGTACAGTCTTTGGTTTTAAAATCTGTTTTGTCTGATATAAGCATAGTTACCCCTACTTTCTTTTGGTTTCCACTGTAACCAGTTCTGTGATTTCTGTTTGGTTCTTTTTAATATTTCCTGTCTCTTTGTTTGAAATTCTCACTTTGCTTACTATGCATTGGTCTCCTGATCTTGGTAATCATCTTTGTGAGAGTTATTTTGAAGTCTCTATCAGGTAAAGCACTCATCTCCATTTCATTAAGATCTGTTTCTGGATATTTATGTTGCTCCTCTCTTCAGAACACATTTCTCTTTTCTTCATTTTCCTTGACTCTCTGTGTTGGCTTCTGCTCATTAGATAAAGCTGCCGTGCTCCCAGTCTTGACAGAGTGGTCGAGTGTAGGAATTGAATTTCATCAATGAACTCAGCCTACACTCTTGGCTGTCTCTCAAACCTTTGTGATTATCCTAGCCACCTGCTTTATTCTTAATTGCTCCCAATAGTTGAGGGGGTGCCAGGGCCCAAGGGTGTCCCAAAGGAGAGGACCACATTCAGCAACTAGATACAAGCTGACTGGGAACCAGACTCTCAGCAGCAGCTGGGAAAGTATGTAGTTGAGCCCCTTCCAGGGAGTAACTGGAAGGTGGGCATTTAGGGCTGTTACTTCTGCACTGCACCATAGGGTGTGGCTGTAGGGCAGGGAGGTGGTCCTGTGCCTGCTGATAACTCTTCTTTGTTACTGTTTGTGGGACTTGTGAATGGAAGCCCCATTCACCACCAGACCCAGGGGATCCGGGGCCCATCTTTGGGGCAGCTGCAAGCACTGTGTGTACAAAATCCTTCCAGGGAGATGCTGAGGTCTTGGTGGAGAGGACAGGTGGAGAGGGCAAGGAGGTGTCTGCTTCCCTGTTTCTGGGGAGGTCTGTAGCAGCCAGTCCTAGATGAGTGCTAAGTTAGAAGGTCAGGCAGTAGCTTTAAAAGTGCAGATGAGCCCCTTTCAGGGAAAGACAGGACAGGAACGCTTTTGTCCCTGGGCCCTGGGAGGGCCCTGGTGAGTGCTCACATGCAGGTTAGTTACTCTTTCCTTGTTTGTCATCATCTTGAGCCTGCGATCCTCGTAGTCTTCAGAGCAGGTGTTTTGGGGCCCATCCCTTGGTGGGAGGCTTAAACGTTGGGGTTCTAAATGTGGAGTCCAAACCCTCCCCTGCTTGGAAGGAGCTGGGTGCTGGGGTTCCCTTTGGATGTCATACCCTTTGCTGTGGGGGTTCATGGCGTCCTGGCCTTTCCTATGCATCTCTGTGTGGGTGTTTCTTATTCAGGTGATGGTAGGCGTCGCTCAGCTGGTTTCTGTGTTTGATTCAGAGGAAGTGACTCTGTGTGTAGCTGTCCCTTCAGTGGGCCTGTGGGAGCAGAGGCACTCAGGGGGCTCTGCGTTATCCCCTTGGTCGAACCGTGCAAGTCCTCATACCAAACAGGGGCTGCTTCTCCCTTCAAGGGGCTCAACTGTAAAGCTGATGCCCGCTGGTGCCACCTGCTCGCTGGGCCCCACAAGGCAGCACGTGTGCAACCATCTCTTGCGTGTTTAACTTAAGGGCTTTTCCCTCTGCATTTTGGAGCATTTGTGGATAAGCACAAGCCTGATGGGCCCTTTATATTTCAAGGATGCAAGCAGCTGAGAAAGAAGGGCCGCTGCTGAGAAGCAGCAGATGAAATCTTGCAGACAAAGGGGACTGGGTGGCCAATTCTTTCTCGAAATTTCCCAAGCTAAGTACCGAGTGAAAGATAAACAAATAGTGTGCAAACAGTGAGGGCCAAATTCGATTCAAGGTTCCTGGCCCCTCTGATTTAATAATAAGTAATCCAAACAGTTATCATTTGGGGGAGTAAGGAAGTGATACTGTAAAAATAAACGCTATCTCCGGCCGGAGTCCTTTGTCCCCGAGCCACTGTGGTGAGGGCAGAGCTGCTGCCCGAGCCCCCAAGGGGTCTGGCACGCATGGGAAATGACACCCCCAGCAGGGAAGCAGATCCTCTCAGCCCCAGCATCCCCTGGAGGATGGATGAGAAACTCGGGAAGCATTCGACACTCTGTGTCCCTAGGGGTGGGAATTGTGTCCAAAACCACCCCCAGGTCTTTTCCTTTTTTTTTTTTAAGCTCTTTTGAAAGTAAAGAATATGTTTGCTTTTATTTTTCACTTAATATTTTTGTCTGTGGAAGTGACTTTCTGAATGAAGACTCCGTGTTAAGCATAGTTATGAGTCATATCCCACGCAATGGCCTGTTGTAGCTCACCCTGCAAGACTCAGGCCACTTTGGAACGTGACAGAGCCCCTGGGTCCAGGTTTGCTTTCTCCTCCTTGTGTCCTGCTCCGTGGTCCTGTGTCCAGGCCAGGAAACAGCTCTGACGGCACTGCAGGCCTTCCCGGGAACTCAGCTGAGCCTGCAGCCTGGGGATCTGCGCGGGGGCACAGGGCTGTTGATCCCCACGGCCCCGCTGCTTGCGGACACGGAGCAGAAGCAGTCGTTCCCCGATGGCACCTCCAAGGCAGTCCCTGGGAAAGCAAAACGGTGACCATTCTCATCTTGAGAAACAATTATCTCTGCTTCCTAACAGCGAAACACAGCCACCACTATTGTGCTGTTGGGATTGCGGTTACAAAGAACGCACCCCCTCTTCCATGGGCCTCTTTCCCTGCTGCAGGGCACAGTCCATGGCTGCAGTTGTTTTCAGGAGGGACGATGCATCCAATTAATCCAATCTGATTAAGGATAGAAGACAGAATTTGCGAATGACATTGACGAGGACTGTTTAAATTACCTGAGCCTTTACGTACACCCTGGTCTTACATCGTCCACAGCTGGCAGATTCGGGAACTGAGGCTCATAAGGGCTGGGAGGCAGCACAGGTGGGGTGTGACCCCACCACCTGGTCACAACGCCATGTTTCTTTCAGGGAGCTGGGAACGCAGGGACTGGTGGGTCAGCCCTGGGCAGCACCCGCAGCTCAGAGCCTCCCGGTGGGGGGGGGACCACAGTTGCAGGTCTGCCAGGTGACCTGGCGACACAGTGACCTGGGAATGCTTTGGTCCCTTTTAATTTGTTGTCTTACATTTATTTACACCTAAGAAGACGATGTCGACCCAAAACGAGACCTAGAGTCCAACGTGCTTGCAGTCCTTTCCAGAGCATCGTTCTGTCACTTGTACACACGCGTTTAACAAATACGAGCACAGACTAGAAGCCGCCCCACGCAGGGCGTCAGGCCATGCAGGTGGCAAGGCTGTGGTTCTGGGTGTCAGGCCAGTGGCAGGGTGTGGGCGGGGGCAGGGCCACAGAGCGTGAGGACGGAGTGGATGCCCCGCAGGCTGTGTGTCAGGAGCAGAAGGGGTGCAAGTGTGGATGACTGGGCCGGGGTTCATTCAGGAGGGGCTGGTGACGGAGAGGACGTGTGACCGAGGGCAGGGGTCACGGGCCTCCCAGGCCCTGGCTCCCAAGGTCAGGAAACCCTCTGGATGGGGGCGTGGGTGGGGTGGGGCCGAGGTGCACATGAGTGGCTGTGGATGGGGTCCTGGAGCTCATGTTCAGATGCAAGTTGTGGTCTCACGCTCCAGCCTTCTTGATCCAGGACGGTAAATAAAGCCATGAGTGTGTGGACCAGGTGGAGTGGACCAGGAATGGGTGGACCAGGCGTGGACCAGGCGTGGTGGGTTTTGACCAGAGCCCCCTCCACACCTTTGCGATGCTGAGAAGCGTGCATGCAGACCGTGTCTCTTTGTGTTGTGTGACCTGCACAACTGTGCTCTGTGCACTTATCCTGCCAATGATCCATCAGGCACTTCTGTGGCCACCAAGACCTCTAATGGAGGGAAATTGTCCTGTGTCTGCACTTGGACATACTCTCAACTCTGTGTCCCAGTCCCCAGCCTCACGCCAGGAGCCGTGAGCCTGTGCCTGCTTCCTCGCTGACCACACGGCCCCACCGGGGAGCCCGTGGGTGTAGAGACACAGACCTCTTGTCTGCACTGTGCCTGATCTGTGACCTTTGAATCTGCCTTAAAACTGAGAATCAGTATAAAACAAAACAAAACAAAACAAAACAAAACAAAACAAAACAAAACAAAACAAAACAAAACAAAACAGCAAAACAAGGCCTGGCAGCAAATGCCCAGCTGGATGGACAAAGAAGGAGAGAGAAGGTGACCCAGCCAAGTTTGGCCTCAGCCCAGCCCCCTTCCCTGGCTTGTTCTCCAGGAAGCTGGTTGCGGTCCTTCCCTGCGGAGGAGCACCGCCGGCCACGGGCAGGCCCGGCAGAGGGGTCCAGCTGAACCTCGTGTTGCTTGGCCGGTGGCCCCAGCAGGGAGCCCTGCTGTTCATCACCATTTGCAAGGAGATAAGCTGCCTTTTGTTAAGATGCAGGGGTGAGGATTTTGTTTAAAGGCGCGTTGTGAGAAATTGGTTTCGGTTTTCCTGCCAATGTTTGTCCATGGCCAGGGTGTGCCCCATGGCACAGAGGAGGCCCCGAGGAGCAGATCACAATTACGGCCATGAAATGAGCTAACCTCGGGTCACGATGTGTAAATAAATACCCAGGCCACGGGCTAGACCAGCCCTGAAGTGACTGAATTACATATAAAGACTTCATTCAAGACTTTCAGGGCGAGATTGCAAAACCCCCCTGTTTGCAGAGTCACTAAGGGAGTCCAGTAAACAAAACCCTAGGACGGCCTGGCCTCGGGCCCTCCACAGGCCTGACCACGGGCCTCAGGTTGTCCTCAGCCCAAGGCAATGTCCAGGGTGTAGAACAAGATGTTTTGGGGAAGAAAACGAAACACTGATTTTAGTCATCCTGGGGGAGGCAGACTTCTGGGGAAGAGCTGGGCTCCTGCAGCTTGTCCTGACGTGGGGGCCTTGGCTGTGCAGCCGCCACCGGGGTTCAGAGTCTGGACGTGCCTGTCTGCCCAGGACTCACAGTTTCTCTGAGAGTATGGGCGAATCTTAGAAATCAGGAGCGGACGTTCGAGGACTGGGCGGCAGGGAGAGGAAACCTGAAGATTTAAAGTATCTTGGGTTGAGTAGCTAAGTTTGCTTAGGATTTAGAGTCACCACCTTTAATCCTAAAAACAAGCTCTGTTCTGAGGACTTGGTCAGCGTTTGGTGTCCCAGGAATGACTTTTTAAAGGTCGAGGGGGTGGGAAAGAAGTGGTTCTGGAAAAAGGCCCATAAATGAGGCTGTCACTGGACGTAAGGTGCTCGCGGGGTCCATCCTGGGGACTCCTTGCGGGTGCTGACCCCTCCTCTCCCGGGCCTCTGCGGATGGTGCCCCCCCACCCCCCGCGCCCCTGCAGAACCCCGTCCTGCTCTGCTCCCACGGCCGAGGGGGCGGGGGTGGTGCCCTGGGCAGCAGCTCAGCCTCAGTGGGACTCAGGGTGCTTTCAGGCCCCGTCACCCTCGGGGGAGCAGCTCTGGACTCAGAGCCCAGTGGGCTGGTGACATTAACCGAGGGTCATGTCCTCGAAGTGAAGTTAGAGAGAGAATTAAGGACTTCTGATCCACGTTTGAAGAGTAAGAGATCATCCTTTCAGAAATCCATGCAGAACCTGTCACCACTCCGGGGCTTCCGCTTCCCAAAGGCTGTGATACAGGGCTTCTTGAAACACCGTTTTTGCATTTCTAGTTTACTTCTCCGCAGTAGATTTTTGTATGCTATATTTGAGATAGAAATTAAAATTGATGTACAGGATGGGAGAGTTTGTATTTGTGTCCCAAAATTTGTGATGTCACATGCATACACATTTAACTGAAATTTAAGACGTTATCTGTGTCTGTCTGGCCATTGGTCTGCCCAGCTGTTTGTCCATCTGGCTGGCTGTCTCATGTACACACACTCAAACATATTTGTAAAGTATAGTTTTCATCCTTTTAAATACAAAAAAACAATTTCACCAGCCACAGGCAAAAATGAGAAGAAGCAAAAGACATTTTTAGAATAAACTTTTTATTTAAGAACAATTTGGAACTTCCAGGAAACGCCAGAGTTGCACCAAGGCCCCGTGCAAATGAGTGCAGGTGTCACAACAGCTACCTTTGTGGGGAAAGGGTAGAACCCAGGCTGTGGCACCCTCCTTGTGGCTCTCCACCGCCTGTGATCTGTCTCCGTCTGTCCTTGACTTTTGTGACCTTGACATTTAAAAAATGATGGCTAATAATTTTGCAGACTATCCATCCATTTGGGGTGACCCAGAGTTTCCTCGTGATTAGACCTAATTTGTACGTATTTTGGCCCGAATATCAAAAGCAATGATTTTGTCAGGTGGCAACCAATGATGGTATTTCTCATTACTGGTGACACTGTCACCAGTCACAGAAGCTCTACACCAGCTTCCTCCACTGTGAAGTCTCTTCTGGTTCTCTTTGTAGCGATAAGTATTTGGTGTGGAGATGCCTTTGAAACTAAAGTCTCACCCCTCACCCATCGATGTTTCTTGCCGGAATAGCTGATGCCCGGGGTGTATTTTTAATTCTTCCTGCCTTTTTTAGCTGGCGTTCTTTCTGCTGCGAGGAAGTGCTTCCTCTTTCATGAATGTTTTTATTACTAAGGTGAGACCTCGTGGGTTCCTGTTTCAGTCCTTGGGCTGTAATTCATCACCATCACTTTTGTCCTGATGTTCAGACTGGCCCCCGTTTGGCCACTGAGAGCCCATCAAGGCAGCTTCCACATCCGTACAAAATGCTCCCACTTCCTGCTCACTTTGTGCTTTCCTGGCTCCGCCCCCAATCAGCCGGTTCTCCAGGGAGCCTGGTGCCTTTCAGGAGAAGAATTACACTTGGGGCCAAGAGCTGGGACTGGGTTTGGTCCTCACCACCGGGGGTCACAGTGTGTAGACCCTTTCTGTGGGCGGCATCATAGATCTGTGTCTACACACACACACACACACACACACACACACACACACACGTGCATATGCATGTCGTACCTTTCCTGCGTTTGTCAGCTTATATGGAAAACCATGAGCTATGCTGATGCCTCACCTTTCAGGTGTATAGCTGTGTCTACATTTACAAACTGTCTCAGTGAAAATTCTACACAGTGTGATGAAAACCTTGTTACCCAGTAAAGAAACTCTCTCATGGGTGTCATGGGTGGAAGGTTAAGAGGGAGAAGTTCATGACAGTGTTTTTCTCATTTTTTTGTTATATTTTGTACATTTTAAACCCCTCAACATTATTGCGTTTAGACAGTTAAGGGGCAGTTGCTGTGGGGAGAAGGGGAGGGTCTGGAGTCTGTGGGGCAGGTGACAGCAGTCAGGGCTGGACCTGAGGGGCCTCGGGGTCTGCTCGGATTGTCTATCGAAACACAACATTTTTCTCCATGGTCTTTATGGTTTTCGAGATTTTATGACCTAATTCACTAACACCATCGGGAGGTAGCACGTGTTATATACACACACACGAGAGCCTTTCCGAATCACAGGCACAGAAACGTACAACAGAGAGAGGGAGAGAGCTTAGAGCTTCAATTTGAAATTTAGTCTGAAACTGAGAGCAAACACAGAATTATAAAGCCAACTGGTCCACACTGAAGAGCTGTCGGTTCGCAGTGGGTGTGGGTCCTTCCTGGCCACCTTCAGCACAGCATTGGGTGCTAGACCCCCCTTTGTGTCCCTGGACACCTGTCAGGATGGACACAAAGCGCCCTGAAGCCCGTTACCTGGGGGTGGCGGGGCCCAGGGACAGGAGGGGTCAGATCCAGGTGGAGGGGCAGGGTCGTGGGCAGGCCGGGGTGGTGGGGAGGCGGAGGGGGCAGGCGTCTGTGGAGGCAGGGGGACAGGGCTGCTCATCCTGGCCTGGGGAGGGAGCAGGTCTTACCGAGTCCCTGAGGGAGCGAGGCGGTGAGGTGGCTGCAGTCAGGACATGGATGCGTTTGTGGAAACGTGCCCTGGAACACAAACGGGGAGGAATTTCTCAGGTGCCTCCAGGAGACAGCACCCGACCTTGTCATTATTTTCCAAACAGGGAAGATTTGTTAAAAACAGAAAACGTCTTCATCCTAAGTCGACTCAACATATTTTGTCCATTGATCCTTGAATTCTTTGCGATGCTGCAAACTACTTGTGATTAACTCTCTAATGTGAGAGTAGAAACAGAATTTGAAAAAGTCCTCACTGAATCTGGAGCAGCAGTCTCTCTGTTGAAATAATATTTTCACTTATTGAGAAATGTGTTGCCTCGAGTGAAAGGACCATAATTCGATGCAAAGCTGGAAGACTTGGAGGCAGCCCTTCTGCCAGGTAATGAAAGTCCGATCTGTTTTACATCATCCCCGATAGACCCCTCAAACCCCAGCACTCAGCACAGCTCAAGGTTCTTCAAAGAAAAACCACATCTCAGTGTATTTAAATTTCTGGGCCTACATTTAGCTATTCAGAAGTAAACCTGACTTCATAAGTAGCAAAGTCACATTTCCACAATATAACTTCCCTACCAGAAAGCTTTTCATCATTTTTCAAGGGATTTCATAACTAGATTAAATTATAGAAACTCTTGATTTTAGGCAGCTGAACTTTTTTTGGAAAAAGCTGCCAACTACTTTTACATTAGAGGAACTAGGAGCCAGACATGGAAGGATGAATTGGGAAAAGGATGATATGAGAGCAACTTCTAGTTTTAGAAAGGGAAAGCGTTTGTGAGCCATTCAACCTATGAGTGGCACTGACATCATTCAGGAATAATTTCTCATCTGCTGGCATTCGTGTGTCAACGAGAGGCAGTAGGTGCCCTCTCCCAGAGACCACCACCAGAGTTACGAATGGCCACTGTGGAGTGGGGGCAGCCCCGACCTGGCCAGCTTCATCCTGGTGGCCTCCCTGGAGGGCTGGCAAGATCTGCAGAGCCCTGTTGTTTCCATTGTGGAAGTAAGGATGCAGAGCCTCAGGGCTTGGAGGGGACCCGGCCCAAGTTCCTGGGCCCAGTGCAGGTATCAGGATGCAGCTTCTTACTCCCAGCTCAGAGCTCCTCCCACCCCTGGGAGTTTGCCTCTGGGAGGAAGACCCCTGACATTTGAAATGAGAAGATTTGTAACTGAAGATTTAAAGGAAAGTTTGAAGTAATGAAGGAAGAGATACCTGCCTTTCCCAGTGAGTGGGACAGACAGCAACTGTTACACTAGAGCAGAGAAGCAGGGATGGCGTTTCTTTATCTAGAACAAGGGCGATTCACGAATGCCCAAGAGGCGAAGTCTGCTGGCCAGCCTGGTGGCGGGGGTGGCAGGGGTGGTGGGTGGGAGAATGCAGACACTGTAGCCCCTGGGCTTCCTGCCCGTCTTAACCACAGGTCTCGGGTGAGGGTTGGGGAGGCCAGGTGCACATCAGTGGGAGGAGGTGGGGGTATACAGTCTGGAGGGAGCACCTGTATTGTGGTTTTGTGGGGACGACCTGTCTGGGCTGAGTAGCAGGCAGAGGACTGGCAGGTGCGATGACTGCAGTGGGCTCTGGGCGCAGGGGCTTCCCCAGCGTGTCTGGGCTGGCCCTGGAGGTCCAGGGCGGCCAGGGTGGCCCAGAGCGTGAGCCCCTTAGAGGAGGGGTTGGGGTGGATGTAACTGGGGAGATGACCTCAGAACTGGGGGCAGCAGTGTTGAGGACCCTGTCCTGTGTGGCCCTGGCTGCTCCTTCTGCAAGCACTCCCCGAGTGCAGCCTGGTCGCCGCCTCCTGCCTCCCTCCTGCTCCTCCTGGTGTGTCCAGAGCAGTCAGAACCCCCGCGGGGGGCCCGGCCTCCTTCTCACACAGAGCAGGCTTCACCCGGCTTGCAGCTGGCCTCCAGCATCTGTAATTGCAGGAAGGAGGTGGAGGTTTGGGTCTCAGCGAGGCTAAAGGAGATTGGCCAACTCTTACTTGCTTTGTCGTTCTCTCTTTTCCACTTTTACTACAAAATTGGCGGTGAATCTAGAGTGTGTAGGCAGAAGAGCCACCTTCCACAGGGCTGTGATGGGAATGGCAGCCAGGAATCCCAACGCCCCGGGGACCAGTGTGAGCGAGCCCACCATTGGTCTTGCAGGGAGTGTGGGGTGGACAGGAAGCACCCCCAGACTCTTCCAGGGGAGGAACTGGGCAGACAGCTGGACACCTGCCTGGGGCTGGGCAGCCCCCAGGTAACGGGAACAGAACCCCTCGTTTTCTCTTCTAGAGGCTTCCTTATAAAACCTGGTTACCGCTTGTTGGCTGACAGCTGATGGGCAGTTGGAGAAAAGATTCGCGGACACAACCAACCCAAGGTCGGCCCTGAGCTTTCAGGATTTTGGAACTTCCTGCAGAGCCCTTTCCAAGGGGTTCTCAGCAGAAAATTGACCTGACTGGTCAGTTATACTGACTTATTTGTGCATGAAATCACTCGCTCACCCACTTTTTATTTTCCTTTACATGTGCCCGGGGAGGGGGCAGGAGGCCAGGCCACGCAGGCGTGCCTCTCCCTCCCCATCCCCCCTCCAGCTGACACCTCCTCTTTCCTATGAACCTATTTTTCTTAGTACTATTTTCCACCTAGATCCTTCATTTTTAAAAAAAATTTCCCTTTTTCTTTCTTTCTTTCAAAAATGCATCTTTTCTTTGACTCTTCTGGAGTTCTTCACAGAGGAAAGCCAGGGAGACAGCAACATCTCTCAGCATGTCTTGAATTCTGGAGCGTTTCATTTTCTTTCTTTCCTAAAAATGTATTGAAAGGACAATAGCAAAGCTGATGATTTATTAGGAAAACGTACGAGTCACTTTTGGTGAAGGTTCCCACGGCTTCCTGTTTGATAAATCTGTGGGGTGAAGCGCTAGAGGAGAATGTTTTGTTAGTAATAGAGAGTCGGAATTAAAGGGCCGAGTTGATCCCGAGGAAATCCAGATTTATTTTTCCTCCTTCTCCCCACCCCCCACGAAGAGTTCGTTCATTATGGAAGTTCTTTGTAAAGTGATCTCTGTGTTCTTTTGAGCTTGAAATTATACTCAAATGTTCTTCTGGAATGTTTTCATTTTCCTTTAAAACAATAAATTTATTGACTCTCTGGAACTAACCTAAATTAGGCAGCATGGCTGGGGGGTGGGGGGGGCGGTGCAGGGGGAAGCTGCTTGGATGGGCTGTCATTTGCTTCAAACACCCCAAAGCTCCCTGGGCAGCTGTGACGTGGGCCAGTCCACCCTTTAAGTCTGAGGCTTTAGAGTTGTCCCTTGTGAAATGGGGGTAATGATGACATCGAATCCATAGGATTGTTGGATCTGTAATAAATGCCCAGCATCTAATGAGTGCTCAGAGCTCACAGCTGGTTATTAAGGTGGGGGGGAGGGAGGGGACCTACATGGTTCCCAAGGGAGGCATGCCTGTCACGGTGGGAAATACCGCCTGTCCCACTCCATTCCACTGTTAGGCTGTTTCCAAAAAACCAAAGTCTGGCTGAGATGAGATCTTTTGTCTTTATGTGAAGGTAGAAAACAGGGAAACTGGGACCAGGATTGTGATGAAGGGCGGGGCTGCCTTCAAAATCCTCTGCATTACCTCCACTGCCTGCATCACCTGCATCACCTCTGTTGCCTGCGACACCTGCGTCACCTGCATCACCTCCGTTGCCTGCGTCCCCAGCATAGCCTACATTGCCCGCATGGTCCCCTGGCAGCCTAGCTGGCCCCTGAGGGTGCGCACGCCCCACTGGGCGAATCTGTAAGCTGTAGCCTGGGCTTGGAGCTGCTTGACAGGAGGCCAGGTCCACGTGAAGAAGCTGAACTTCCTTTCCTCCTGCCGGAAGGATTAAAGTGCAGGATACATGCTGAAGTTCTCGAGACCACAAACCCATTCTCTGTTGCTAACATGATTCCATGTCTGAGCTTCCGGACAGTGTTCCCAACTTTGGCGGCCAATGGAACACATCATCAATACAGAAACCACGTTACGTGTTTTATTGTAATGAGAAAACCTTCTGTTTCCACAGAGACTCCTGGGGAAACTGGCAGGGATACGGCTTGTCTTTCCATTTGTGTGTCGTCTTCGTTTCCTTTCTTTAGTGTTTCATCAGTTTTCCTAGCACAGGTCTTTAACTTCCTTGTTAGATGTATTCCCAGGTATTTTATTCTTTTTGATGCAATTGTAAGTGGGATTATTTTCTTAATTTCTCTTTCTGATAGTTCATTGTTAGTGTATAGAAACACAACAGATTTCTGTATATTAATTTTGTATCCTGCAACTTTACCAAATTCATCGATGAGCTCTAGTAGTTTTTTGGTGGCATCTTTAGGATTTTCTGTATATAGTACCATGTCATCTGCAAATAGTGACAATTTTAATTCTCCTTTCCAATTTGGATTCCTATTATTTCTTTTTCTTGTCTGATTGCTGTGGCTAGGACTTGTAATACTAAGTTGAATAAAAGCGGTCCACTGTCACCACTTTTATTCCACAGTATTGGAAGTTCTAGCCACAGCAGCCAGACAAGAAAGGCTTTCTGTCAAGTTGTTTTCCAAAATGGTGCCACCATTTTACAACCCCACAAGCAATGTGTGAGGTCCAATTTCTCCACACCCTCACCTACACTTGTCATTGTCTGCCTTATTGTTTTACTATCTTTGTGGGTGTGAAATGGTATCTCACTATGATTTCAATTTAAATTGTTCTTATGACTAATGATGTTGAGCATCTTTTCATGTGCTTATTGGCTGTTCACTTGTTTTCTTTAGAGGCCGTCTATTCGAACTTGTCTTGTTACTATTTAGTTGCAAGATTTCCCAACTTCAGCTGCCAATGGACTGTCTCATCAACTCGGAAACCATGTTATGTAAGTAAATACATGTAAGTCCTTGATACAAGTTCCCTATCATATTCAGGATTTGCAAATATTTTTTCTCTCTGTGGGTTTTCACTTTTTGACGCACAAGTGCTTTTGAAGCACAAGAGTTTCCAGTTTTTATGAAGTTCAATGTACCTATTTTTTCTGTCACTCATGCTTTTGGGGTTATATCCAAATCACAGACGTCACAAGGAAAGAAAGGCACCACACGCTTAACCCAAGGTGCTATGTTTTATTCTAGGAGTTTTGTAGTGTTAGCTCTCACATGTGGGTCTGTGATCCATTCTGAGACAACTTTTGTATGTTGCATTGTAGAGATCCTAGTCTATTTTTTTCATGTGTGTATTCATTCAGTCCCAGCAGCAGTTGTTGAAAAGACTACTTATTCCCCCATTTAGTTGTCTTGGCACCATGTCAAAAACCAATTGACCATAGAGGTAAGGGTTAAATCCTGCATTTCTGTTCTATTCCATATTCTATATGTCTACTATGCCAATATCACACTTGCTTCCTTACTGTAGCTTTGCAGTACATTTTAAAATCAGAAAGTGTGATACCTCTAACTTTGTTCTATCAATACTTTTTCAACACTGTTTTGGCTATATTGGATCCCTTGCATTGACATATACATTTTATGGTGAACTTATCAATTTCTTAATTTCTTCAAAAATCAAGCTGGGATTTTGCTAAGTATTGCAGTGAGTCTATAGGTACATAATTTTACTTTAAATTTATTGGTATTTTTGAATTTTAAGTGTGTCCCTTGTAGACAGCATATAATTGGAATATTTTTTGTTTTTGATTCACTCTACCAATGACTTTCTTATGATTGGTGTGTTTAATCTATTTGTATTTAATGCAATTAATAATAAGGTAGACTTTACAGCTTCCATTTTGCTATTTATTCTCTTTATGTGTTATGTTTTTGTTCTTCTTTTTCTCCATTTGTTTTAATTATTAACATAATTTAAAACCATGTGGTCCAGAAATATACCAACTTAATTTCAATAGAATACAAAAACTTTGCTCCAGTATAGCTATATATCTTCCATTCTCCTTTGTGCTATTGCTGTCATATAAATTACATCTTTATACATTATAAGCCCATCAACACATTTTAGTAATTATTGCTTTATACAATTATCTTTTAAATCATCTAGTGAAGAAAAGATTTGCAAAATATATAGTTGCAAAAATATATTTACACTGTCTTTTATAGTTACCAATGTAGCTGACTTTTTTTTAATTTTTTTTTTTATTATTATTTTTATTTATTTTTTGGGGGGGTAGCTGACTTTTAATGTGCTCTTTTTTCTTAATATGCCTTTGAATTACTGTCTCATGTGTTTTCATTTCAGCTTGAAACACTTCTCTTAATATTTCTTGTAAGGCAGGAGTGCTAGTGACAAATTCTCTCAGTTATAGCTTATCTGGGAATGTCTTAATTTCTCCATTTGTAAAATTTTTTTTCATCTTTATTGGAGTATAACTTCTTTACAGTATTGTGTTAGTTTCTGCTGTACAACAAAGTGAATCAGCTATATGTATACATATATCCCCATATCCCCTCCCTCTTGAGCCTCCTTCCCACCCTCCCTATCCCACCCCTCTAGGTCGTCACAAAGCATCAAGCTGATCTCGCTGTGCTCTGTAGCAGCTTCCCACGAGCCATCTATTTTACATTTGATAGTGTGTATATGTCAGTGCTACTCTCTTACTTCATCCTAGCTTCCTCTTCCCCCACTGTGTCCTTAAATCTGCTCTCTATGTCTGCATCTCAGAAAGAGAAAAACAAATATATATGGAATATATATATATGGAAGTTTCCATATATGGAATCTTCTCCTTCACTTTTGAGGAATAGTTTTGCAGATGGAATTGAGTTTGCTAATTAGCTGATCTTAAAAGGGATTGTGAGCTGTCTGTGTGGGCCCTGTGGGATCACGTGAGGGGGTAAAGAAAAGGTGGTGTGCTGTGATGTAGGAAGGACTCCACCCTGCGCTGTGGGCCTCGAGGCAGCCTGGAGAGGCTGGAGCAGCCAACCACACCAATGGCCCCTAGGTCCTGTAGAGAGAAATGCAGTGCTGCCACCATCTTGGTTTTAGTCCAGTGAGACCCGTGTCAAGCTTCTGAACTACAGAAATGTAAGATGATAGATTTGTGCAGTTTTAAGGCACTGGTTATGTGGTGATTCATTATAGCAGCAATAGGAAACTAATACAATGGAGATGGGATAGGCCAAGTTAAAATGCCACAAAGCTCACTGTTTTTACTGAAATGTAGCCATTTTTCCTGAATAAACACTCCTTGGATTGTTGTAATCCTTTGGATAATTTCCAGAGTTCTGAAAAGGTTGAGTTTGCAATTTTTCCCAGTGTTCTTGCTGCTTTTATGAAAGAGTGGATCTTTGGAGGTTCCTGTTTGCCTTTCCAGAATTGCTCTTCTTAGGACAACGGTTTTAAAGTGGTGTTTGTTGAAGTGCTAGGAGGTCTGCAGGAAGTTTACAAAGGGCATTCATTACAGGACGCAGGACGGCCAAGAAAGACTCCAGGCCTTCATCCAAAAAGTTTAGCTTAAAGCAATTCTGTTTTTATCTGTTTAATACATTGGGCTTCCATTTAAATTTTGTTTGAAAAGTTTTTTTGTTTATTGAAAATAAACAATCAAATTTGAAAACTTGGTCCTGTCGCCCCAATTTTTCACTCACTTCTGGTAACCACAAATGAGATACATTAAAAACTAGTAGGAGGGTCACTTCCTCTGTGAGTCATTGGGTTGCTCTGAGCAGAGATGCCAACAGAAAGCTGGCTCCAGGTACGGGGACACAGACATGAGCAGGTCGCCCCGTGGAGCTGCCAGTCAGCCATGACCTGGAGACTAAACGAGGAGGTGCTAGGGCGACAAATAGTGACATGAATGGAAGAGGCGGGATGTCGGGAACAATGGTCGCATCCTACAAGGCTCTGAGATGAACAGAGTCACACGTGGAACATCAGGGGCGATGGGTCCACAGAGGTTTCGTGGTCCAGCCCCCAGCTTGCCCAGGCAGCTCTCTGTTTCTAAGTTCGTAGTGAGTGGCAGTTTAGCACAGCTCCACCAACTCCTGGAATGATCATGGAAAGCCAGACAGAGTCCATGGGGAGGCGGAGAACCTGCTGCTGAGGGGCTCGGGCAGGAGGGCTAAAGGCACCATCCTGGAAGCAGAGGTCTGTAGCCGTGAGAAATATAGGGCTGTGACATTGTGTTTCATCAATTTCACTCCCAGACCCATGTGAATTTCATTCTAATCAGTAGCTGTGTGACCTTGGGGCAACATAATTTAACGTCTCTGAACCTTGTTTCGTTATGCTGCAATACTTGCTTCTCAGGAGCAGGTGGGGTAACACACAAAAATCTGGGCCAGGCACACAGTAGGGCTTCCTTTTCCTATTGGATGATGTTTTGGTCAAAAATCCAATCACGGGAATTAGCTTCTGCTAGAAGTGATATAAAAATCCACAGACATAACGTGACATTATTTACGATCTCGCTCTATATCTAGCCATTCTGTTCAGATGACCATTTCTGGATGGATTTCAGGGTAGTCTTTTATTTTCATAAGAATTAGAGTTTGACCACCTGAAAATATCACTGAAATAAACCAACAATTCTTCTTCCCAGCGTGAGCCCAGGTGATGTTGGCTGGTTGAATGGTCCTGTGCTTACAAGGGGTCTCAACTGCGCCCCGCCCCACCCCAGGGACATCTGGCAACGTGTGCAGACACTTTTGGTTGTCACAGCAGGGTGGGGGGTGATCCCTCAGCGCTCAGGGCAGGAGTTCTTTGGTTGTGGGCGTCAGTAGTGCTGCTCTGAAGAAGCCCAACCCCAGGTCGTCTAAGTTAACGGAACCGGGCGCCTGTATCACTCGGCCCTCTTCGCTTCAGCCCCCAAAGCTTTCCACCTGCAGCGTCTCGAGCTCTCTGGACACCTGGGGAGTCTATCAAGTGCTCTGCCCCCTCCACTTTCCCGCAGCAGGTTGCTCAATTGGCACTAAGTCTCATTAATTGACTCTGTCTACACAGCAAAACACCTCCTCAGGCCAGATCCACGTGCCAGGTTACAACTGGGGGCAGGTCACCTTCCTGCCAGCTTCTCTGTCCTCAGCTGGTTTGAAATGGGTGTGGTTGAGGTAGAGAGAGACCAGAGTCCTTGTCTTCGGGGTCATAGGTCACAAGGAAGGGGTGGCGCTTATGATAAGGGTTACTTTCTTCCTTTCCTGTGATATCTTCTCCTCCCCCAGACGTGGACGGGTGAGGAACTGGGATCTTACAGCAGGTCTAGGACCTTCGTTCCGCCTCCCATCCGTGATGCGCCTGTCTGCGGGGAGAGGCTGGCGGAGGAGGGACCCTATCCCACATGGACACATGGACACGGAGGCCCAGCGGGGGCTGTGGGCAGTGAGGTGCCGACCTCGGGGAGCTGGGGGTGGGAGCTGAGGGGAGGGAGGTCAGACCGTGGCAGGAAGGCCCCCGGCGGGGGGTCGTGCGAGGACATCCCTCATGTCCCAGAGGGGCCCCGGGAAGGCAGGTGGGGGCCGTGGAAACAGAAGTGCAGGGGCACAGCCAGATGGCAGCCAGAACCTCGACCCGCTTCCCTAACCGCAGGAGGGGAGCAGAGGCGGGAGGGGGCCGCTCAGACCACACACGTGACCACAGCCTGCGGGTCAGGGTCCGAGCCTCCCGCGGCTGCGGTGAGGTGGTGGCCGGGGATGGGCCCCGAGGCTCGGCGGGGAGGGTGTGCCGGGCTGTGGGCACCACCCCGTCCTGCAGCCGCGGGCCCAGAGCTTCCGCTTCCTGTCGGCAGAGGCGGCCCAGCTCCTTGGGCCCTGAGACCCGCTGACGTCTCTAGGCTGGGTCTCAGCAGGATGGGGTCTCCTCACTGCAGAAGGAGCGTCCCACCACTTCCACATGTTCCGTCGGTTTGAAGGACGCTCCCGTCCCCCCACGTAGGGGAGGGGGCTGCACAGGGAGAGAAGGCTGGGGGCAGGGGCCCTGGGTCTGTCTACCACAGGGGATGAGGTTTTCAGGTCGGTCCTGCAAAACACTTATTGAATTGGATTAAATAGCAGCAAAGCGAGGGCTGAAGTACGCCCCACCCCCCACCTGCCTGGGGGGAAGCGGAGCGGGGACGGATGCCTTTCTGGGCAGAATCTCCTGCGCGGCCTCTTCCTGTCCCCTCCCCCCCCCCGCCCGTGTTCCCTGATGCAGGCTGGTGAGGAGCCCCCTCCAGGGCCTGGTTAGTCTTCCAGGGAATGTCCTGCTTTTGAAGGAATGTTAAGATTTCCTGTAATCCCATCCAGCTATGAACCTGCCTCCCCATGGAAACTACGGCACCAGAGAAAGCTTCTTTATCTGGACAACAGAAACACTCGGACTTCCCAGGGAACGTGGCTTCTCTTTGAGCTGTAGGGGATCAGAGGGGAGGTGAACTTGGTTAGAAACCACCACACAGAGAGAGGTTCTCTCAGGAGGAGACAGTCAGGGAGGACAGCTTCCGGTTCACAGCAAACACGTTCGCAAAATATTTTATCTGACACGAAACCGTTGGACCACTGCCCACATTGTCCGTGAAAGGTGTTTCTTTTTCAGTATTACTCATTAGAGTGGGGAGAAGGTCTATTAACACCTTGCGGAGTTACTAAAACCAAGGCAGACTGCGATTCCTCCTTCTAACCAAGAGGATGTGTCCCTGACTTTGGGCTTGCTCGTTCTGGGATGTGGGCTGGGGTGAGGGGTAAACCTTAGCTCTTCTGAAGAGCAGAGCAGACACTAGGGCGTTGGGAAGCATTTAAGCAGACCCTCACTCTGTCCCCAGATGCCAGTGCACAAGACCCACAGGGAAACTTGACGAAAACGTGGGTCCTGGGACCCCACCCCGAGACTCTGGGCCGCGTCATCTGCTGAGATGCTCTGGGATTTGTCTTTTGAACAAGTTCCCAGGCCTGTGTCTCGGGTGGTACAGAGCCATCCAGGGAGGAGGCTGGAAGGCTCACGGACGCGGCTGCGGGCAGGGAGGCTGGGTCGTCGCGAGGGGACAGCCCATCCTCAGACCTGTGTGCGGCTCATTGTTTCATCCTGACTCCCAGGAAGATTCCGTCTGATTTGTATTTTGAGGAGAAGAGGCTTAAAGTAGAATCTGAAGAAAGTTCCCAAGCTGATAGCTTTGCAAAGGAAAAGAATTTCTTAAATGTAACTATGATGCATTGATTCGAGGTCTGCATTGGTTCCTTGTGGGCTGGCAGGAGAGATGGGGCGGGGGGAGGGCGGGGATGGCACTGCTCCCCACCCCCCCCGGGTGGCCTTGGGGCCCCCTCAGAGGCTGCATCCTTGGACCCACTAGCCTGTCCAGCCAGCACAGGGCCCATGGGGGGCCGCCTTCCAGACCACCCCCCACCCCCCTCACCGAAGGCTTGTTGCTGAAGCGCTGGCAGCTGTGTGGGGCCGTCAGCGGGGGCCAAGACCCCCACTGGGCTTGGGCTGGGCTTTGTGTCCACCTTTATGTTCTGAAATGACTTTCTCCCCCCTCATTTGGTCTTAATTCTGAAAATCCAGATTTTTAACAGCAGAGAAGAAACTAGAAAGAACGAAATATAAATAATTACCATACTGGGTAAAGACATCATTCTGGTGAGAACTTAAATCAGAAGTTAGTTACCATTCTTAGGAAGCTGAAGAAAGCAGATTTGATGGGAGCAGGTATCTGAGCAATGCAAGTCGTTCCTTCCTGAAGCCTCAGTCAAAACGTGAAGGATGCTCCTGGCACCTGTTTGGACTGGACCGGCCCCACCAGAGATGGAGCAGGACCGGCGCAGGTCCCTGTTACCAGGTCTCCCTGCCTCCTCCACCAGGTCCCACAACCGCCCACCCCTCTTCTCATGGTGGGGGGAATCTTTCCAGAGTGACCACCTGCCAGGCTGGCCTCGCTCTTGGCCCCACCAGGCCCAGCTCAGGACGCAGGGCTGGACGAGGCTGTTCCTCTGATGTGGGCCCAGCACAGGGGACCATGCCTGCCCCCTCCTTTTGCTGCAATAATGCTTTGCTAGCTGCCAGCATCGCGGGCTGTTGCAGAGCCGAGATTCGAGCATGATTCCTAAAAAAGGATCCCAGGCTAGGCTGGGCGGTTCCTGCGGGATCCCAGGCTGTGTGGGAAAGTGTGGGTGCGGGACTGGCAGGGCCGTGAGGACCTGGCAGGCGGAAGCAAGGTCCAGACACGTCCTCGGCAGTCCCTGAATTGTATCAACAAAAAGGTTGGGGGATGTCCAGGCTGGGTGTATCCAATCTATATCACACATTCAATATGTGGCAAGACAGGCAAGCAGATGGGCTTTGAGAGTGAGATAACCTGCCCGTTCTTTAGAGAAAACTGTATGCTTTAAAAATAAGTTTTTATAGTTGCTATCAGCATGTGTCAGAAAACTGACGGTGGCGGAAATTTGTTTTATTTTGTATTACACACTTTTTATACTTAATAATATAGTTTAAATTCTAACTGTTTCCTTTTTAATGTGAGATTTGGAAACCTAGATGGTCGTTCTTTGTATAAAGATAATTTTTTGAGGCCCTCATTTCAGATTTGGTATGATTCTGTTGTAATGTGTGTGTTGGCAGAAATAATAGATGTTGATTAATTTTTATAAAAGAAATTAAACCGATTTTGCTTCCCTCTAAAAGGCTTAGGAGGATATTAAAGCAGGGCTTAAAATCCTCGACACTTAGATAATACTACTTCACTGTTAGTGGAAATCATTTCCTGCAGCTGTTGTGTGCGGCTGGCTTTTGTTTCAAATTAATGTTGATTATGAGCTATGTGGGAAAGATCTGGTGTTTTTTCTCTATCTACTGTTCTGAATCCTTCTTTCTGACACAACAAAATGGACTGGTGGCCAGTCCCAGTGGAACTGACGTGAAAGCGGCCACGGACTCTCAGATCTCCTCTTATCTTCACCTGGTTCCAGGGTAAATGTCCTGTCTCAGGCCCAAGTCTGATCACTTATTTTTGTGGAAACAGACTCTTCAGGTATAGATTTAAAGCATGAGGTATTTTTATGCTAAGGTTTTGGGGAGTGTGTGGACTTGGGGGTCCTACTTGCCCCGTGAGGGGTCCTTAGTGGAGCGGAGGCCCGGACGAGCCCACTGGCCAGCCTGCGGCTCTTGCCGTACAGCAGGTGCCCAGTAATATTTGTGCAACAACTAGCTGTAATGTTTGGTGGTTTCGTTCTGTGACCAGATGAAGAAGTTGAGAACTTTCGGAAAAGGGTGCAGTGAGCAGGCGCCCCGGGCTCAGGTCTCTGCCCCTGGCCCCACCCCTTCCTGGGCATCACCCTAGGGGAGGATTTCAAGGCATTATTGAAGCCAACCTTAGTGTCTTTTTCTTTAAATAACATACACATATATGTGTATGTATGCAGGTATGTCTATAACACATAAATGGTGAAACAGTTGTCGTATTTACATATTTCCTCCTGGAAAAGCCCACCGCAGGGACACGAGAGAAGTCAGGTGGCCCCAGCAGAAAAGGACTTGCCTCTTGTAGGCCTTGGAGGGTCACTAAAGAAATCCGAACGGATGACTTGGTTAGTTTAGAAATTTAACAAGGCTTATGTTCCCTGCTCCTATGACTCTACTTTCCAAAAGAACGCTTTAAAAAGAAATAGAATGGTGGACTTCCTAGGTGACGCAGTGGTTAAGAATCCGCCTGCCAATGCACAGGACACGGGTTTGAGCCCTGGGCCGGGAAGATTCCACATGCCGTGGAGCAACTAAGCCTGTGTGCCACAACTATTGAGCCCGTGTGCCACAACTATTGAGCCCGTGTGCCACAGCTATTGAGGCCCACACGCCTAGAGCCCGCGCTCCACAGCGGGAGAAGCCACTACAATGAGGAGCCCGCACCACAATGAAAAGTAGCCCCTGCTCGCAGCAACTAGAGGAAGCCTGTGTGCAGCAACGAAGACCCAACACAGCCAATAAATAAATAAAATAAATAAATTTATAAAAAAAAGAAATAGAATGGTCTAACCATCAAGTTTTTTTGTGCTTCTATATATTTTTTCATTTTATGAAACTATTAAATGTGATCGCTTTCATGCACTACAATTAATGAGGTATCTTGCCTCAATAAATGTTATTTCTCAGGATGGACTCAGGCTGCAAGGCTGGGCCAGCGTCCCAGCCTGTTGACAGCGTGAGAACGTTCCGGGGTGTTGGCTGGGACCAGGAGGAGCCTCACCTGCCGCGTCACCTGGCGGCGAGTCCCCAGCCCCTCGGCGGCTCCGGAGGCGGGGGAACCTGTTTATCGGGTGAGCTCCTGGGCAGGTGTGGACCATGCGTTTCCCACGAAGCCGGCCCGCTCTGTGCAGGTGGATAATTAGTTCACGGGGTTGAATTTGGCTCTGGCACCTGCCAGGCTTTGAACGCTCGATTCCCGAGGGCTGTGTGGTCACCGGGAAGGCTCTCGTCCTGGGATCACACGGGGTGGAGGCTCTGTTCCCTTTGAGTATGGAACAAACTCACAGATCCAAACTAGCGTGTTTCATGCCTTCCAGAAACACCCTGCGGAGGATGGACCCAGGATGGGACGAAGGCCCCCAGGCGTCTGTGCTGCTCCGAGGAGGGGCCCAGCCCGCCGTAGGGGTGGGGGTGCCGGGCGTGGCCCAGCCGTGCGCCTGCGCAGGGCTGTGCTTGCTTGTCTGACTGCACTGTGGCCTGTGGGGCATCCGTTGTCCTGTCAAAAGGCAGAAGAGTGTGTGGAAAACGCCCTGTTTGGGGAACGGTTTTTCCTTTCCTCCAAACTCGCGTCGCTCGGATGGTGGCTCAGCTCTGGGGGATGGGGGCCTCTGAACTGACCTGTGTTGGAGAGAACGTGCCCTTGCCTCGAGAATCCACGCGTCTGGGGCTTCCAGGAGGTCTCAGCAAGCAAGACGAGCCCTGCGTCAGCCAGAACGCCCGCCCCAGGCACACTCAGCCCCGGACGTGGGGCCCCGGCCGCCCTGGGCTGAGGGGTGCAGGTGGGGAGGGAAGGCCCTCTGGGGCCTCGCGGGCATGCGGGCTGCTAGGGTCTTTGGTTATTGTGTTCGAACGTGTGTTGGAGAGAAGGACCCAAGTGACATAATGTGATGCCTTTGCAGGCTGGCATCGGCTGAAACCCTTTCTGCTTGTAGGCTGTGAATTCCTTCGCTTCTCGGCGTTCCCGGGACGGCTGCATTATCTGTGTAAGCTGACCGGTCCCCACAAGCTGGCTGGGAAACAGCCTGGAGTAGAGCTCCTCCTCAAACCAGCCCCGCGTTTAGGGGCTTGGGCCCTTATCTTGTTTTGTTTTGGTTACACTGTGTTCTGTTTTTTAATAGCTGCGCTCTTGTGAGAAAAGCTGACATTTACTGAGATCCTGGGCTTCTACAGAGCGCCATTAAATGAATGACTTTGTTAAAATCTCATTAGGAAACCCGTGGAGTAAGTACTTTTTAATTTCCCTGTTCTAGGGATGAAGAAACCAAGGCTAAGAGACTTCGATGGCCCCAGGCCGCAGAGCCGGCTCGTCTGGGCCAGACCCCGCGTCTGGCTCCACTCCGAGCGGCTCAGGCTGGGCCAGGCCAGTGTGGGGGGGCTGCCCGCCGCCTGGGGACAACTCAGCCGCCTTTTCTATTCAAACAAAGCCGACTTCAAACAAACATATTCTGGGTGGATTTGATGCACATTTTTGATCCTCTCTGAATCTTTCTTCATTTCTTCATGAGACCCTGACGGAGGGGGCTCATTCCTGGTGGGGGAAGGGGCCCGTGCCCCGCCCAGCAGCTCCAGAAACCTCGGGGCTGGTTCTCCCGGGAGCGGGTGCAGAAGCTTTGCTCTGGGGCGGCTGCAGTGGCAGAACTGTGCCCCCCACCCCATTCCCCCCCTCCCCCCACCCAACGCACCTGTTGAAGCCTTAACTCCCAGAGATGGCGTGTGTGTGTGACTGCTCCTGGAGACGGTCTCTGCAGAGGCACCCCACAGGGGTGGGGCTTCAGCGGCGGGCTTGGAGGAGGGGCACACGTCCAGTCCACAGCGATGCTGTCCTTGGGCTCTAAGCAGGCGGTGTTGTGAGGATCTGGGTTGGGTTTAGTAAGTCTTGCTCAACAAACATGTACGAACCTCTCCACGTGCCAGGCGAGGTACCGGGTACCGGCAGACGAGGAGGGAAGGCTGGCCCTCCCCGAGCTCGTCCGCTGCGGCAGCCCCATCAGACCACGGTCAGACTCATCTCAGGCAGGTTAGTGACACCCGGGCCCCCCACGGCCCGCCTCCCTCTGGAGCCTGGTCCTCCGTCCCTTCATCAAATATGCGTGGGTGGTTTGGGTCCACGGGGCGGGGGGTGTTTCAGGCTGTCGTAAGGTCAGGGTCAGGGTCAGCGTCCTTTGACGAGTCCTGTAGTTTTGACCACAAGCCTCGTGTGGGGTGAGGGTCGGGGTTAGGGCTCCTTGGTGCAGAGCCAGGGGCCCGGGGTCCGACTGCTTGTCAGCTGTGATTCGGGCACGGACGGAACCCGCCCCAACACTTTTCCTCACATGTTAGGTGGGGACAAAGCACCTATCAGGAGGGTCATCATAATAAAATAACACACGAAAGTGCTGACATGAGGATGCTGGTGTGTGCAGTCACCGTCCCCGCAACAACCTCGTGAGTCAAGTGGGGCCTGGGCACCGGCCTGGTGGAATCCGACCACAGGGGTGGTGTTTGTGGGAGGAAGCGGGTGCAGGAAGAAAACGTTTGTTCTTGCTTTACCTTCCTGCTCTCACGATACACTGTTCACAGCTGGGGCGCTGGGGGCAGGGAGAACTTGGTGATACTCAGCACAGTTTGGCCAACCGCTAGAGGCTCAACAGAAATTCTGTGAAATACTTTCTTTTTCTGATTTCACTTTTCTTATTCAATCTTTTCCTTTTTTTTAATTTTTAAAATTTATTTATTGGCTGCATTGGGTCTTCACTGCTGCACTCAGGCTTTCTCTAGTTGTGACGAGAGGGGGCTGCTCTTGGATGTGGTGCGCGGGCTTTTCAGTGTGGTGGCTTCTCTTGTTGTGGAGCAGGGGCTCTAGAGCGCAGGCTCAGTAGTTGTGGTGCACGGGCTTAGTTGCTCTGCGGCATGTGGGATCTTCCCGGCCCAGGGATCAAACCCGTGTACCCTGCATTGGCAGGTGGATTCTTAACCGCTGCACCACCACGTTTTCTATTAAATCTTATGTAACTGAGAACTCAAACCAAAGTATGGAAAAGCCAGATGGGCTGTTTGAAATCCTTGTAGCTCAGAAATGCCTTTGTCCTCAAACTGAGGATTTTTCTAGACCGTTGGTTAATGGACAGAGTACCTCTGAGTATTTTGAACAGTTTGAAGGAAATCAGCCCCATACATTTACTTTCCTCAACAAAACAGACTTGCTAACTCAGTTTTCCATGTAAACCTATTCCCACAGGAGTTAACACCTTCTGTTTCTCCTGAATGCAAGCAATTCCACTATCAAGAAAGTAAAAACGAGATTTTCGCACGGAGTCAGCAGCTTGTACACATGGGCAAAAGGAGTCTCTCGTCCAGGGGCTGTGGGCACAGCTCCCCGATCCGCACTCCCAGGGCCTCGGGGGCAGGAAGGGCAGGGCTGCTGGCATCTGGGGCAAGAGGGGCAGGTTTGTGCCCTCAAGGCACATTTGGACAGTTGTGAAATGTCCAAAACTTGCCCTTGGCGTGTGCAGGGGAGATGCCAGCCCTGAGCAGGCCTGCTTGGGGTTCTGAGAACAGTGGCGAGAACAGACAAGATGGGCACCCTCTGTCCAAGTGTCAGCTGCACCAATGAACAGACAGAAGCGTGCAGGGCCGTGCTCTGGGGCTGAGACCCCCTGGGAGCCCCTGGGTTGGATCAGGGACCCCAGCCTCTTGGTCCAGCTGGGCCACGGTCACCGTCTCCTCTGGCACGTCCAGACTAGCGCGGCACAGCTGGCACCTCCTCAGTTTCTGACCATGTGTCCCCACCGGTGGCCCTGGAGTTGGCTGGGGCTTGTAGGGAAGGCTCCCTGGCAGACACCGGGGTGGCCTTTCAGCTGCTGTTTTGGGAGAGCCGGTTGGCAGGTGCCCGGCCCCCCGTGAGGGAGCCCCCGAGGGCTCCAGGCCTCAGGGCCCCTGGGGGGCCTGCTGGTCCGCTTCAGGCTCCCTGGACCAGTTACCCAGCTGCAGAGGGGGCTGTGGTGGTCCTGGGACCTGGGACAGCTGTGTTTGGGGGCGTCTACACCTCTGGCCCATGACCCCCGAGTTTCCCAGCCAGGGTCAGGGGCCTGGGTTGGGGTCAGGGAGGGATACACAGGGGAACCCCATCCCCATGCTCATCCTCCACCCTCAGTTCACACTGGGCCCCCCGGGGCCCAAGCCCCCACCTGTCTGGGGATGCAAGAATGCGGGGACACTAACTGTGGGGGCGGGGGGAGGCGCCCGGGAGAAACTAGAGGGAGTCTTCAGTTTAATTAAGAATCTGGAGGAAAGTTGGGCGTTTTCACCTTAAAGAGGCTTCGCCGGTGACCCTGAGGCCATGTCTCTCTCTCTTTCTTTCTCTCTCTCTCCTTCTCTATCTTTAACACGACAGGCTGCGGGGTCCCGACAGTCACCACATCTGTGTCTCAGTGTCTGTGTCCTTAGAGACCTGGACCTTGTTCAGGGCACCTCCTGGGGCCCAACCTGAGGGCAGCACCACAGTCCCCAGAGCCCCCTCTTTCAGGTGGTGTCTAAGGCTGTGGGGGGAAGAGGGGTGGGGAGGGGAGGAGGCCCTGGGAGGTGGCCCCGTGCCCCCCCAACCCCCAACCTGGCAGAGGTCTTCAAAGACACTGCCCAGCGGTGTACCCTCCCTCACAGCCTTACATTTCAAGAACAGCTGTGTTTTAATGAAACTTTAAACACATGGACTGAAAGTGAGGGGATGAAGCAGTGGGGAGGGTTTGAGTCCGGCGGTGGCGGGGGGCGGGGAGTGAAGGCCACCAGGATGCTCCTTGGAACCCAGTCCCAGAGGCCCCGCAGAGCAAGAGTCCTGCCCTCCCATAAAACCCCCCTTCCCGCAGGTTTCCAGCAGGTGGCTGTGACCTCGGGGTTACCTTGGGCTGCACCTGCTCCGTGAGGTGCCACGGGGTCAGGGCCAGGCTGGGGGTGGCAGCTTTGCAGGGCCCCTGGGGTCTGGGTGCTGGGCTCGTCCCTGGAGGTTCCGGGAGGCAGCGTCCTGACCTTCAGAGCCAGTGCGGTCCTCCACGTGGTCGAACTATCACTGAGGCCAAACTCTGCTGAGACACAGGAGTTTTCCTATTTTCCCTTGAATACACTCTCCAAAGTTTCAGTTGATGAGGCTCTGAATTGCCTAATGTGACTTACCTGACACTATTTTTCTATCATGTGACAAAAATGAGAGAGAATGAAGAATTCCAATTTGCAAATACAAACACAAAACATTTACATAATATGTTTTATAGTATATTAGACGTTATAGAAAACATACAATATAGAAACTCTTGATAAGAAAAAATGTAATGACTTGTTTTACCTTAGGGATTAAAAATTAGGGTTCTTTCAATCTGCTGTGGTTTGTCTAAAAGGCCTCATACCCAAGAGCACAAAAGACCCCAGATCTGAAGCCAACCCCTTGTGAAACTGCTGGGTGAGCTGTGTGTCTAAATCAGACACACCCAGGAGCCCCCGAGGAGGAACCAAAGATGAGAATCCCCTCAAGCCCCTCTTCCTCCTCCTCCTTTGTATTATGTCTCTTGTGAAACCATCAGCAGCTTTTCTGGGCAGCCAGTCAGCAGGAAGCAGAAGGAGTCGTTTGGGAACCAGGGAAGGAAAGTGTCCCTGTGATTCCTCCTTCGTTCTCACCCAAGAAGCGAGTCTGTGACGTGTCACTGTGTCACCGAGCCCCTCCCCACAAGCAGCCCATGGTCCAGCTCCCCAGACCCCCAGGGCCTGACCTTTGCTGGGAGCACGGGGCGGGGTGGGGGGGCCGGAGGTGTGGCCACAGGCCCTCCCGGCGCTGTGGAGGGACAGGGCAGCGGAGTCCGGGCCTCAGGGGCTGTGAGCGGCGTGGACGTGTCTCAGGGAGCGGCTGTTTTCAGCAGGCGTCGGTGGCCCTGCCTTGATGCCAGGGACAGTGTGCCTTTGTGAAGGGAAACACTGCACCGTTATGCAGACCGAGGGCCCAGAGGCCTGAGGATTTAAGCAAGCGAAAGAAGCTGCAGCCCCGGACCGGTGGCAGGTGGGGGGCAGGGAACACCCTGCTCCTCGTGGCCGGGAGGCCTGCCTCCTGGGGGTTGGCCCTTCTGAGGACCTCATCTGACCCTCTGTGTTGGGATGAAGACACAGCAAGGGCCAGGGCCTCACTTGGAAAGGACAGGCTGGCTGTCCAGAAGCAGAGCAGGGGCGCAGAGCCTTTGGGGGTCTTGAAGGGTTGTGTTTGGGTTGCAGCCACCCCTGGAGTCCACCCTCTGGGCCTGCGTCTCCCTGGGCCTCAGCCGGGCTTGACACAAAGGAAGGCCACCGGGTGCAGGGGACCTGGGTGATGGCTCCACCAGAGCTGCTCTGGCAGGTTGCTGGGCGCGGAGTCCGAGGCCCGGGTGTGGACACCAGCACCAGCTGTGCCACCCAGGTCAGGCACCTACCCTCTCTGTGCTTAGTTTCTCACCTCTCACCTGGCGTGGTGAGAGCGACTGCCTTGCCTGTTGCCGTGAGGAGGATGGAATGAGGAAATGTCGTAGCACAGCTGGAGAAGCGGGGCTGGGAGGGAGCTGGGGGGGGAAGGGAACTCCAGGCACCCGGCGTGTGTTGGGGGCAGTGGGGCTCGCCACCCCCGCCCCCCTGAATAGGGGGACGATTCAGACACTGAGCTCATCAGAGGAACACGTCTGCCAGGGCTAGGGCGCGCGAGACCGCAGTGTCATGGTGACACACGCCCAGGTTCCTGGAGGTGGTCATGGCGGGAAAGTCACGGCCACCTCGTGGCCCAGCTCGGCGCATGGTGTGCTCGCGGATGGATGTGGGGATAAGCAAAGCTCAGGAAATGAAAGCACTTTAATGTGATTGGTGGCTTCGGTAAATTGTTTCAAAATCACAGTAAAAGATTGAACCAGCCAAGTTCCCTATTGCACTGCACTGTCAACACCCCTCGTTCCAGCCCCGCTGGAGGGAAGAACATTTGCTGGAAACTGAGTTTTCTCTAAAAGCAAGTTCTAATGAAAAATGTACACAGGACACAGAAACAGCATTTATTCGTTTCCACTCTAGTTTCTAAATCCTGGACGAATGTTTTTGCTTAACTCAAAGGAATGTATACTATCTTGGAAAAAAATGTAAATGATGTCACTTTGCAGAAGTTTTCAAAAGACTGAAATTGAATGTGTGGTGATTTTAAGAGTTAGATGAGAGCAAATTAACAATGAAAGAGTTTAGATATTTGATGTTTCTTCAGCTCCTTATTAAAAAGGTAGTGCGTTCTGGTCAGGGGTCACGGTCCAGAGGAGAGGAGGGTCTGTCTGTGTCTCGTGTACGGAGGCCACGCGGGTCATCAGGTGCCATCATCATGTTTCCATGGCAACATGCACTTTCTAATCTCCCTGTGGCCATTCAGGACGGTCTAGTGTCTGTTGTCCCCGTGCGGCCCACCGGGCGGGGCTGCAAATATTGTGATGGTGCATAGCCTCGGCCTCTCGGCCCGCGTGGCTTCATGGACGGTAGGCCTGGGGACAGGGAAGCTGATGCGCTTGCTTGCCCGGTCCTGCGCCCCGTGGTGGGTGGCATGGCTCTTGGCGGGGGCTTGCATCCCTGCACACGTCTCCCCTTTTGTAGTGCTGTCACCATTTCAAGGCCCTGATTTGAGGTTTTAGGATGAAAACCCCAATTAAGGTTTTAGGATGAAACGTGTTTGGCGCTGAAGCTCTAGGATAAAGTGCTGTGTGCAGAGTGAACGCAGGTCCTGGTTCAGACTTGGTTTCTCTGCTGCAGGCCCCCCTGCCCCCAGGATGCCTTTGAGTCCACTCACCGTTTCCATCCATGTCACAGCAGCCAAGTGAGGCAGTGGACGGAGCCTCCGGGGCACAGCTCACAGGCACCTGAACCTGCACACAGGGTGGGCGGAAGTCCTCCACGGGGTGGGGAGCGGACACATGCTGTGTCAAGGACCCAGGGGGCCCGTGCTCATGTGCCCACGGCGCCCACATCCACCCGCTTTCCCAGATGCTCCGCGGGATCAGTCTGTCTGAGAGTCTGGGTCTCCTGTTTTCCTGCCCCTTTCTCCTACAACTCTGAGCACCGTTGGGAGCTCAAGTGACACCCTCCTGCAGACGGCTTTGTTCCAACACTTTTCACTATTTTCTTTGCATTGTGACCGCAGGAAGTAGGCTCTGGGCCTCCGTGTGCCGATGCCAGAAGGAAAGTTTGCTGAGCTATGTTTATAGGTCGTGTAATGGCTCTAGACGGGGAAGGGGAAGTGGCAGGAAGGTGGCACCGTTATAGATGGTATCTTTGTGGACTAAACCTCCGGGGGAAACCACAACACTGACCGCATGGGTGGGCCCGCGGACCACAGACCAAGAATAGACAGGCGACCGCTTCCTGACACAGAGGTTTGCCTGCTGGGGCCGTGCAGGGGGCAGCTGTGCACAGAGGTGCAGGCTCCACCTGGGCTTCTGTCTGTGCAGGACACCTGCTGACACCTGGGTTTCAGATTTCTCACGGGCGCTGCCGTGCACACACAGCAGGAAAGAAGACTTGGGGGCCCATCTCAACCCAGTGAAGGAGGAGGCAGCCTGGCTGCATCTAAAGAGCCCTCCAGGGACTTTCCCTTTGTCAGGAAACCAGGCCTTTTCTCCGTTCAGCCCCCGCCGCCCGTCAGTGTGTAGGATGCGTGCGCTGCTCCCTGGCTGGTGCTGACCCGCGTCCTGCCCGCGTGGAGGAGACACAGAGCGTCCCTTCCCTACGACCCGCCCGAGCCCGGACTCAGGGTCTCTATGCAGCCACCTTCGGCTGGAGGCGGGGACTCACTTCCCAGTAGGCTCACTCTGTGGATGACTTCCTCGTCTCTGCTCCTGGGGAGGGGTCCCTTCCGAGAAGCAGGAGTGCTCCCCCCCGGCAGACCCCAGTCCCCAGAGGAGGAGGAGGAAGTGAAGGTGTCCCTGGGCCTGGCTGCCAGGTCCATCTCCTTTTCAACTGTCTGCAGCACAGAAGAGTTAGGAGTAAAAACCTGAAGCTGGTTGCTTTCCAATAAAGAGATCAAACCACGTCGGCCGTGGAAATCCACGCCCGCTGCTCACTCATGAGCACAGTCTTCCCCTGCATCAGGCTTTCAAGCCCCACAGGGTGTGTCCCCGTGCTAAGAGTCTGAGCACCAGGCATTCTTTGTGAGTGAGACAGGAGGCATCGTCAAGAACATAACTGGGCTTACAAACACCTGCTCTCCTCCCCACATCCTGCGTGCAGGTACAAGTGAAATTTTCAGCAAGCACAGGTCTATTTCCCAACAGCCGCAACAGGTAAAAACTGGCAGAATTTCCTGGCATAACTTGCCCCCTAATTGTCCTTCTAGCTGATACCTGTTCTGAGTCGCTCCAGGTGGATTTAGGATAAAGCCCTCCTATGATCCTGCAACGACGAGGCATTCCAGTGGGCTTGCCTTTAAGCTTGGTGGTTACACAGACCATACAGAGGGAATCAGAGAATCACAGGCCAAGTCAGAGGAGGCTTCCCAGCACCCTGGGCAGAACAGGTGTATGCAAAGGTGACTCTGGCTCCCTGGAGACAGCGCCCGGGACCTGCAGGTCACAGCACGCAGCGAGGTTTTCGAGAGTGAGGTGTAAAATTCCAGAGGTTTGGGTTCAGTTCAGATAAGCACCCACACGTTTGTATCTTCAGTTGAAACCTGCCTGAAACATCTCAAACAGCCTGTTAAGTTGGGCTGGAAACCTTGCGGGACCTCCACTTCTCCTGAGACTTTTGGTGTTTCCTGTAAGAGTCAGCCCAGAATAGCCTTGCCAAGTCGGAGCCAAAGATGGAAAAGTAACGAAGCGGCGTCTCACTTTCTACCATCTCACTTTCCTCTGTGTTCAGAGGCTGTGCTCATTGGAGGGCTGGGGTGCTTTGTGCAGAGAGGAAGTCATAGCTCAGCCTGTAGGCTCCTGCTGGGCTGGGACTGGGCCCGCGCTTCCCCTAGGCCGATCCCCAAGTGGTTATTTTCATTCTGAGAGAGGGAAAATGTGGCAGGGCTATGTAGAGACCCCGATAGGTGCTGGGGGCCCTGTCTCTGGAAGTCGAGGGAATGACGGAGCCTGTTGGGAACTGGGTCAGTTTCCTGGAGACCCGGCACCTCCAGGCAGCTAGAAAGGACGGTGTCACCCATCAGGGCTGAGGACAGCAGGCCCTCGCCCAGCTCCTGGGTACTGTTAAAGGGAGGGAGAATTACAGCAGGGAAGCTGCTATCAGGTGCAAAGCTGGGTGATTGTCCTGGGAAGAGAGGCACCACGGTGCTTGGCCTGCGGCTCCTGAGACTGTCTCCGGGAGCAGAGATCCCGGGGGAAATGCCTGCCCGCACTCTCCTGCTTTCTCTGCGGAGAGTGTGGCCCTCCGTGCCTTGGTGGTGCATCTTGTCCATTCCTGGTCCCGACCCTCCCCTGGCCAGCAAGTCCTCCAGCCGTCGCGCCTTCTGTTACTCATTTTAATGCAGCATCCAAGTAATTTGGATAGACTTTCCTTGGAGGCCGTGTTGGACCACCACCCTGCCCCCTGGGCTTTCCCATCTGGTCTGGTCCTTCTGAGGCGCCCCTGGAGGGGCCCTGGTGGCCCCGTAGGGAGGCACGGTACTGCCGCGGAGGGCAGGCGGCACGTCCCTCCTGCGTGTGGGGAAACCTGCGGTCTGGGGAGACCTGGGTGGAGCCCAGGGTTGCAGGAGGAGCAGGTAGGGCTGCTGCTCTGCTTCAGAGACAGGGGTCTTCATCGCCTCCTGGGGGAATGCTGGCTTCCCTGTGGTCCTTAGCCCCTGGCTGTGGACAGATGGTGGACCTGAGAGGATGCCCTACCTGAGGACAGGGTTACAATGTCTGAAGTCAGGGATGTGGCACATTGAAAGTATCTGAAGAGAAGACACAGCCTGTGAGTTTAATTTCTGGCCCCCCACCCCGGGCTGCTGCCCAGCCACAGTCTCCCATGGGGACCCTGTGATGGGCTGGTGCCCCGTGGCCCCCCCACTCCAGGCAGCAGGATGTCAGAACTGTGCGTGTGAGAATCAACAGCAGTTTGCAGAGTGGAGGGTGGTTGGGGGCAGGGTGGCCGAGGAGGACAGGAGGGGCCGGGGGTGCAGGGACAGAGGCTCTCTCCAACGTGATGGGCTGGGGTGCACTTGTGAATGAAAGTCGTGATTTTTCAGATTTCAGAGACACCTGGTGGACCCACCGAGTCCTTCTGATGTACAAACCCCAGAGTTACAGACAGTGAAATCTCTCTTGTAAAGAGCGCTCCTCCTCTCGAGTTTCTCTGGGGCTGGACAGGGTGGGAGGGAGTCAGAGCCTCCCGGGGTCAGGGTCTGGGCAGCAGCGACCAGAGTTGGCTGGCATCCAGGCTCGGCTGTCGGGGATGCCCTGTGGCTGGACTCGGGGTCGTTCTTATCGATCACCTGGACTTGCCTTTCCCGTGGTGACGTTGACCCACCATGGGGCAGACATGAGTGTCCTGGGGTTGCCACGGGCACACCGAGTGCTTTACTGACAGTGGGAACACAGCCTCCGCCAGGAGGCCATGCGGGCCCTGAGGCCGGACTCCGGGAGGCGGAGAACGGGGACAAGTAAACAGACCCACAGAACGGCTCCTCTCTTGGTTTTGGTCCACGACCATCAGCGAGAGTAAGAGCCTTTCTGGTTTTTGTTGGTGTGGACCAGCTGTTCCAGAGATGCTAAGCCTGTGTCGTTTTGAGTCTCTGAACAAGATGGGTGAGCCAGGGCCTGCCTGTGATTCCCGTGTTGCTCTGGGTCCACAGGGCGGTGGCGGCCGGCTTGGCAAGGTAGTGCCCGACCCCCTAGCTTTCTAAAGCCCTATTTGTTTACCCTCCGTACATGGGTCTGTGCCCAGGCGGCTGGAGTGTGGTCTTGCCTCTTTTTGCTGGAGAGTAAAAAGGCTGATGTCGCGTGTTTATTATTGTGGAATTTTTCTCAGCGAAGCGGGAGAAATTCATCAAGATAGTTTGCTCTCAGGGGACAGAGTTCAGACGTTTCACAACATATAAATAATGGTCCTTCACGTGAGCCACTTATTCCATGTCTTCTTTGTTTATGGAGAATTTTCCTTATTGAATGATAAAATGACTAACGCTCAGTCTGTGGGCTCGATGTCCAACCCTAGATTCTTGACCTAACCTCCTGCGTCTTGGGGCTGAGAAAATTCCTTGGACGTGGTGACAAGATCTTTGCTGAGCCTCTGGTGCGCCCGCCCCACACCATGGGGCTCTGGTCAGGGCAGGCCAGGGATGCCCACCTTGGCCCGCCCTCAGCACGTCTGGCCCCTCATCTCAGGTAACAGCTATTCCACTGTGCACCTTGAATTTGAAACCTGAAGGGCCCCTGAGGAACACAATGCCATGAACTACTTTCTCCCGGAGAACCTTAATCCCAGGTCTTTTAAAACATACTGGCCGTTCAGTCCCTGACTTGGAGCTTCTGTTAGTTTTTCAAACATAACACCTCATACTTTCTGGAAAAGGGCTGTGCCGTGGCCACCCTCACCTCCCAGATTCCAGAGCCTGAAAAATCCCAGAGGTGCATCTGAACCAGCAGGGTCTCTCCCTGTCAGAGGCAGGCTGGTTCCCCCAGAATTTACATGTTCTCTCCAAAAATGTGTGGTATCTCTGTGAGTCAGCAGTTTTGCAAAAGTCATGATTTAATTTAACAATGTTGATTTTGTTTGCTCTGCCCACACAAGATGAACATTTTCTGAGCCCTAAAACAAAATTGGAGGCAATTTCCTCTTTGTCTTATTTCATTAACATTTCGGACTCAGATTTGGCATCAAGGAGGATGCCCCAAAAAGGCAGCGCTTTGGGCACAAGGAAACCCAGGAGGCATCACTAAGCATTTACATCTAAAGGCTCCGGATGTTAATTGACCTGTTATTTAAAAATGTTTTGGAGCCAATCAGATTTGGTCCCACTATTGCCAACTCCCAGTAGTGTCACTGGGCACCATCTTATCCTGGTGCCCTTACCCTGAAACACACAGCAAATCAGTCCACTCCCAGGGCTGGTCTGTAGCACCTTGGGGCACACAGTAGGCTCTCAGGGGGGGCACACAGTAGGCACCCAGCATTGGTGCACAGTAGGCACTCAGCGTGGGTGCACAGTAGGCTCTCAGCGTGGGTGCACAGTAGGTGCCCAGCGTGGGCAACCTGACCAGCTGTGGTGCCTGTTCCGCCCTCCCTGAGGTCACCAGATCTAGGAAATCATCCTCCAACATCAGCCCCAATGTGCTCACCATCAGTGGACTTTTCCTCAAGAAGGAAGGGAGGACGGGACAGCTGGATACTGAGCTTTGGGACGACACTCAGGGACCGGAGCTGGGCTGGGCTGGACTTGCTGACGGGCCATGGAGCAGAGGTCCCGCCCTAATCCACAGCCCGGGCGTTGGGGTGGGGGGCTCTGAGATCTGTCTACCTGGCTGGCTGACCTGGCACAGAAGCCGGCCGCGGAGACAGAATGGAAGGGCCCCTCCCCTCGTTTACCAGGAGGGAGGGGCTCAGAGGCTCAGGGCTGGAGGGTTGGGGGGATTTGTCCTGAGAGGCTCTGGGAGGGTCCAGAGACCTGCTTTCCCCACGATGGTGAGGAGGGGCCTGTGAGGAGAGTCCAGCGTCCTTGAAGGGCTCCCCCACCACAGCTCTGCTCTAAGGCCAGACCTCGCAGGGGGCACTGCAGCCTCTCAGCTGGGAAACCTAAAGGTGCAGGAGGTACGGGGCGCGTGGGGCGCGTGTGGATGCATTAGCCCGAACAGCGCTAACCCAGGCAGCAGAGCCCAGGAGGCGGAGGCAGAGGTGCCTGCGGTGCAGCAACGTGAACACATCAGTACTTAACGCGCTCTTGACAACTGTGAGTTTTGTGTGATGCGTGTTTCACCACCATTAGGAAGAAGTCATCTCGTGCCTGCATGGGAACCACAGGACTCGAGTGTAAGGAGTTCTGGCCACGGCCGCTGGGAAGCGGGTCCACACGGAGCCCCCACTCACGTGCCGCAGGGGGGCCGGGGCTGCTGGGCCTCAGCCGGTCTAAATAGAGCAGATTCACTCAAGGGAAAAAAATGAGCTGCAATTGCAGAAATTTTTCCTGAACACATGATTATTGTATTAAGTTCCCCCGAACCATGAGCTCTTATTACCGGAGTCCTTTGCCCATGTCTGGAACTCTATCTTGTGGTCAAAAGGGGAAAATTTTGTTAAAACGTTGAGGATATAGATTGCATACAGGGAAAAAGAGGCCAACTTTTAAGAAGTGTCTCAAGGCTCTGAAAAAGTCGCTACTCCTGACCCTCAGAGAGACCAGGCAGAAATCACCCTGTGGCCCTAGGCCCCCTCTTTCCCGGGGCCCCATTTTAAACTGCATGGCTTCAGGGCTGCAGAGGGGGCGGGGATTATAGCAGCATCCCGGGAATGCCTTTTCCCCTCTGCGATGATAACGCCAGGCCTGTTATTACGCTGGGCTCCGCCGGGGACTGGAAGGGCTGCTCAGAAGGGATGTGCCTCCAGCCAGGGGCCTTCGGAGCGCCATTCCCATGGACTTGCTGGAAACCTTCCGGAAACCGCATTCCTCTTCGGTTGGGCGGGTTGAGCAATGGGATCTCTCCCAGCCAGAGCGCTTCCCAGACCACCTCATCACAGCCTGGGAACGGAATGTGACCAGGACGGGTTAACTCTCTGGGCTCAGGGCTCTTTTCCAGGCTGGGTTTGCAAGAGAGGAAAGGAAGGATTTTTCTCCTGAGAATAGTGTGTCAGCCCCCGCGTAGTTCAAAAGATTCAGACTGTCTGATCTGGGGACGAGGGGCTGGACGTAGGCAGACAGTGACAGCAGCGCGCCCTCAAAGCAGCTGGAGCTGGCCTGGGTTTTAGGTAGGGCGGCGTTTGACAAGCGTCAGAAAAATCCACAGGACTCTGACCACCGCTTCCGGACACCGTCAGACCCCAGGAGAGTAACTGTGAGAAGAGTGAGGTGGTGACCCCTTGTTTTAAAATGCAACGGGAGAAAAAGGGATGGGGGAGAAAAAGAACAATTTTTGAAAAACAATGCAGGGATTTTGAATATTACATGATTTTGGATAAATGACTTTATTTTCAACAATGCAGTAAAGGGAGTCTCCACCCCACCCCATCCCACGCTGCTGCAGACGATGCCGGGAGGCCTGGGCACCGGGGGCGGGGGCTTGGTGGGCAGGCCTCCGATTCTATGTCGTTCTCATGCAATTGGGTGAGTGTCCCTGGGGGAGTTTGATAAGATGGAGGAGGAGCAGTTCGAAGCGGGGAGTCCCCAAAGGTCAGAGATGCCACAGGCTTTATTGCTTCAGGTGTGTATTGATCCAACTTCTATACAGTGTCAGTTACCGCTATTTCTCCCTGGAATGAAACTGTAAACTGAAATCATGTTAGGTGTCAAAGATTTCTGGCCCAGAAGTCACGGAGAAAGCCTCGTTAGGGCCTGACGTCCCCGCTGCTGTGGGCTTTTTGACTTTACCATCCGCTTCTTAGAGAAATAACCGGAGGTGGACCTTGTGTGGAGTGACCGAGTCCAGCACAAACTGGAAGGAAGGCGCAGAGGGTGGCTGCCTGTGTGTCCCCTGTCAGCTTCAGCCTCCAGCTTTGTCAGGTTCCGCAGGTCCTCCTCCATGTTCTGGAGTGAACGAGTACTTAGATTTACTCACATCTATCGATGTCTCGGTCAAGGATGCTTCCTGAATTTCTCTGGCTTCATTTCTCACCTTTTTTTTTTTTTTTTTTTTTTTTTTATTATTTTATTTTATTTTTTTTTTTGGGGGTACACCAGGTTCAATCAATTGTTTTTTTTACACATATCCCCATCATTTCTCACCTTTTTAACATGAGTCCTTTGGCGGTTATTTCAGCCGGGGCCTGTGACTTCACCTGAAAAAGCCTCTATTTGGCTCTCGCTCTCGAATAATAGTTTAGCTACTTATAGAACTCAGGCCAGTCATTTCCTCGCAATACCTTGAAGATGTGACTCTACTGACCATGGCGTCTTTCTTTTAAGGAATGTGCTCCCCATCGCAGCGACTCGGCTCTGTGGCGACTTTGGACAGTTTCTTCCTCTCCTTTGTCTTTTGAACATGGCTAAGCATGGTTCTTGTTAACCTTTCCAGATGGAAGTGGTGATATTCTTTTTTTTTTTTTTTTTGCTGTGTTGGGTCTTTGTTGTTGCACACGGCGCTTTCTCTAGTTGCAGTGAGCGGGGGCCACTCTTTTTTGCGGTGCGTGGGCTTCTCATTGCAGTGGCTTCTCTTGTTGCAGAGCACAGGCTCTAGGTGCATCAGCTTCAGTAGTTGTGGCACATGGGCTCAGTAGTTGTGGCTCTCAGGCTTAGTTGCTCTGCAGCATGTGGGATCTTCCCGGCCCAGGGCTTGAACCCGTGTCCCCTGCATTGGCAGGCGGATTCTGAGCCACTGCACCACCAGGGAAGTCCTGTGGTGAGATTCTTCCTCCTGAGTGTTTTCCTTTGGAGTTGAGAGCTCTCAGGGACTTTCTCTGTAAAATACTGTATTGCCTCCACTCTGCATGCCTTCCCTCCAGCTGCCTCTGATCTTGTTTTATCAGTGGAGAGATGACATCCGAATGCCTGAGATGAAACACAAACCGCCAGCGGCCCGGATGAATGAGAGGGAGATGTTCCTTCTCGCGTGACTGGGTATCTGGAGGAGGGCAGGACTGACCTGTTGGCTTTCTGCTTCATCCTCTGTGTGTTTGGAGATGCCAGCTCCGGCTGTGCCCGTGGCCACACGGGAGGAGCTGGGAGGAGCATCCTGGGAACTTCGGCTGGAAGTCCTGCTTCTGCCTTGTCAGAGAGATCTTGCCCCTTGGTCACACCTTCACTGAGGGGGGTTGGAGGGCATTTTCAGCCGGGCACATCGCAACCCCAACTAATGAGGACTCCGTGAGTGAGGACGGCAGAACAGGAACTGTGTCCTCGACAAGCACACCTATCCAGGCACGTTGGGGCCTGGGCTCCCGCTCATGGCAGACAGCACTGCTTTATGTGCCTCTCTCTACCTTGTTGTGTCTTCCTGTCCTGGGGGGCATCCTCAGACACACACGCATACTAGATCACTGATTCTTTCTTCACCTACATCTAGCATGGCTTAACCGTGAATTTTACATTTTAATAACTGCTTTCTTTTCCCTAAGAGTTCTGTTCTTTCAAGCTACCTATTCTTTTAAAGGATCTTGTTACCTCCCTGTGGATTCTAGTCTTTCTTTGAAATTTTTAAAATATTTTTAAAATTTTAAAATATTTATTCTATAGCTTACGTGAGAACATTGTTCTATTGCTTCAAGTCTGATGACTTGCTGTGGTAAATACTTTCTTGTGTGTTTTGAGCCCCTCTCACACTGAGGCGCTTCTGTCTCCTGCCACCCGTGTGGTCTCCACGGAAGGCATGTCCCTCCCAGCAGCCGTGTGCTCCTCAAGCCCTCGGGCTCCTGGACGTGAGGACGCCCGAGCACAAAGGCCCTGTCGTGCAGAGTCCAGGCCGTGCTGTGGGGCCGGGCGGGCTTGCAGCTCGTTTTGGCCCCTGTTTTGGGGCCCCCTTTCCCCCCACATCGCCCCCGGCCTGTGAGGATCTGAGCTGACTGGGGCACAGAGGCTGGGAGGCTCTCGGGGAGAAGAAGTGTCACAGAACATGGGTCCAGTGGGGTAATCTGGGGAACGAAGTAAGGATGAGGGACAGGAAGCTGTGAACCTAAGGGGTTCAGGACACCCTCTTGTTTAGGTCCTAAGTGCGGGGAAGCACGGGGAAGGATTAATGCCTGGAATTAAAAAGGAGCCACATTTCATCACTGTGACTCCCCGAGTCCCTCCGGGCCTGTGACGGTTCCCCATGCCCACCTCTGCTGTCCGACCGCCCCTGCGTCCGAGGAACCTGCTGGTGTGCAGACACGCAAGTCCGCAGGGCACGACCCCCTGCAGCAAGAGGCTTGGGGGCCTGGGAGGGGCCACAGCTTTCAGAAACCCCTTCACAGGGACGGTGCCCAGGCCAGGTCTGCAAAGACAAGCCCTGCCCCCACTGTGCTTCCTTGGTCCCTGCCCGGCCTTCAGCCTGGACATCTGCTGACTTCCTCTCCTTACAGAAATGAGATACACAATCTTTTTCTCTTAATGTTTACACGTACTATCTACAGAATTTATCCTATCTGTCTCGAGTGACTTAAAAAGCAAAGCAGCTGTTCCCTGGTGCCCTCTTGCGCTGCGTTACTCACTCTGGTTTTCTTCACCGTAAGAATCTCTAAGTCACTCAGCCTGTGTCCTTTTTGCCTCGTATTATGCAGATGTGGAATCATCTTAAAGTGAGAGAGAGGGAGAGAAAGGAAGAAAGAAAGGAAGGAAGAAAGAGAGAGAGGAAGAAAATAAGGAAGGAAAAAGAGAGGGAGGGAGGGAGAAAGTTTCCATATTCAAAACAGAATCCTTCCTGCTCCCCCGTCCCTGTGGGTCCATCACGTAACTAAGAAATGGGGTGACGCCTAGCTCTCTCTTCCTAGAAAACAAAGTGGGCGTCTGTGTTAAGGTTCCCCGCCCCCCGCTGCCAGGGTGGGGAGGGCGGGGGGGTGGCGGGGGAACAGCAGCCCTGAGGGCCTTGCTGGCAGTGAGTACTGACTTGCATGTGAGCAGGGTCTCACTCTGACGTCCGCACACGTGTCCTCAGGAGCTGCTGGGCCTGCGGGAGAGACGAGGGGGCTGAGCCTCGTATGGGTGACGCTCAGGAGGCCTGCGGCCGTTCAGAGGGGTGTGGCTCCAGCCATCTGTCCCCGAGAGCATCCTGGTTCCCCTTCATCTCCTCCCCACCTGTTCCACAACCCAACTAATTTCTTAAAAGAAAATTTGGGATTTCACGAAGGAAAACGTTTTACTTTGTATCCAGCTTACAATGTGCCTGCCACCTGCACCGGGAACATAACTTCAGAGCCATCTTTGTCTGACGTGCACGAGGTCGCGATGGGTCTTCTGAAGGACAGGAGGACGAGGGCTGTGTCGGCTGCTGGGAGAGGAAACAGCTCAGGCTCCTGCAGCGTCCTGGATGGACCTGGAGGCCATTGTGCTCAGAGAAGAAAGTCAGGCAGAAAGACAAGCACCTCACGTATACGTATACGTGGAAACCAAAACATACAGCAAACTAGTGACCATGAAACAGAAGCAGGCGCCTAGATACAGAGAACAGACCAGTGGTTCCCAGCAGGGAGGCGGGGCGGGCAGTAAGGGGTGGGGGAGTAAGAGGTACGAACTACTATGAGTAAAATAAACAAGCTATAAGGACGTATTGTACAACATGGGGAATACAGCCAGCATCTTATAACAACTATAAATGGAGTAAAATCTTTAAGAGTTGTGAATCACTATCTTGTACACCTGTAACCTATGTAACATTGTACATCAACCACACGTCAATAAAAACAACTCACACCCTCCAGCTCCTCGGCCTCGGGAGGGTGCAGAGCCCAGGCTTTGCGGGAGGAACATCTTGATATAAATGGAAGACTTCGGGCTGAGGAGACGCCGAGATGAAAGGAAAGTGAAACAGGAAATTCTAGCGCAAAGCTCTGTTCTCAAGTCCCATTGAAGGAAAACAGCTCAGTTAATGAGAGAGCTGAGCCCACTCCATCCAGTATTTATCTTGGCCGGACACCAGTCCTCCTCTCTGCAGAGATCGGAGGAATCTGGGGAACTCCAGTTACAGGCTGAGGCCCTACCTGATGGCTGCGACCACGCTGGGCACAGCCTCCGTTCACAGCTCATGAAGCAATTTCTTCCACATTCAATATTTTCATTTCGTGGTCCTTGAAAATGAAGCATGTTTTAATATCATTCTAGGCCTCACATCCAGCAGCTATGATCTCAGTCTACAATGAAGGGACTGGATTCTCTGTCGAGCTGATTGTAAACAAGAATGTCCTTCATTGCACTTTAAAAAAACATGACTTCTTTCTCCCCACGGGTAGGGACTAAGGCATCACTCCTAGGGATTCACTGAGCTGTCTTCTTTACCATGATTTTAAAGTGCTCAGAAGTACCGTATTGAACCAAAGGGAAAAATAATATTGTATCTTTGAAAAGTTTTTATACGCAATGAACCTCATTCCAACTGACCATCTGTAGCCTCCTGAAGTGCAGGTAGCAAACCGCAATCCTACGGTCCTGTGACATCCGGGGCTGTGAGTTAGAGTGACCGAAAGATTTTTCCCAAAGCTGCATAATGGGAGCTCTGCCACTAGAACCTCCTGTCTCATTTCACAGACCTCACGCCCAAGGGGAGCCCCAGCCCCCAGCACACAGCTGACATGAGTGGAGGAAGTTTCTCTATAAACACGATCCTTTAGAATTCTCCCCTCAGTTCTTGGTTTCTGTGTTTTTGTTACCAAACAATACAGAGATCAGTGGACAGAAAGTGTTGGTGACAAGAAGGCTGATTTTGACCGTGTGACGCGGCCCTACAAGTACCGGGACGTGGCCCAGGGCCAGTCCCCCTGTGCGGGCCCAAGTGGCCCGAGGATGAAGGCCAGCTCTTAGCAACGCAGGGATGTCCACACCTCCACCCTGGGGGTTGGGCTGGGGGGCTGCCCTCTGGCACCGCTGACAGCAGCTTGTCACCTGGAGGCCCCGGGGGGGCTGGTGTCAGAGACGCAGTGGGGGAGGAACTGAACAGGGTGCCCCTGCGCTTCCGGGGCCCTTCGTGTTGGGGGTGCTGGGCCCGTGCTGCTCCCGTCCCAGACGTCATCCCCTCGCGCGCGCAGAGGAGGGGCCGGCGACACTCAGGTGGAGCACCCGCCCCGGCCGCAGGGAGGCCCCTGCAGGACAGGAGGGCGGGGCAGGCTGGGCGGTGTCCTGGGAGGTGCCGGACGGTGGGGCCTGTGGGGAAGCCGGGTCCCCCAGCACTGTGGGTATTGCCCAAACCCCCCACCTCGGGGCAGGCCCTGGCTGCGGGGGGCGGGGGCGGCTGGCAGGAAATGGTGCAGCATTTTGGGGAGCGTGTGGGTGTGGACTTTGGCTGTTCTCAGTCCGGTCTCTGCTGCTGTGGACTGGCCTCTCTGGGTCTCATCTGTAGACGGGTGCGGCCCTCTTACACGTCACGCGCCATTCGTCCAGAGACGGCTGAGCCGCGCTCTTTCCGACTAATACGGAGGCTGAAGGTGCTGTGGCACCGCTCGAGCGCCGCACCTGCTCTGCTTACAGGGCCGGGGCCTCGGCTGCAGCCCCCGGGGAGGAGCGGGTGGGGGCCGGCCACCACGCCCACCTGTCATACGCCCCTGCAGCTCTCCTCCTCCCCGCGCAGTCTGCCGCATGTGGGTTTACTTACTTGCTGTCCCCTGACCCTGCTGGGCTGCGAGCTCTGCCCCACAACATAAGAGGTGTTTTGTCGGGATGCTCTGACGGGACCTTGTCCCAAGTAGGAGCTCGACAAGTACTTGCCGAATTTAAGTGGTTTGTGATGATCACTATACATGCAGAGGTGACGTGCAGCAAGGCATTGATTACCCAGACGTCTACGTTCAGGAACGAGTCCTCCGGAGAGGCCTCAGCACCTAGAAGTGAAAAGCGCTCAGGGTCTGAGGTTCAGGAAGAAGCTCCATGCATATAAAACTACTGCTTCTCCACCCAGCTTGATCGCAGGAGGCTGCTTCCAGGGGCAGGAACGTCCTGAAGCAGGTGTTGGGTCTGCTCCAGATGGGGGCACGTTGGCAGAGGGGTCTCCAATCACAGAGGACGTGGAGCGTTTCTGCTTGTGTCCTGGGCTCCTGGGTGGCATCTCGGCTGTGAGGGTCGGCTTGTCCCCCCCAGGTGCCACTCATCTGTTTCATTTTGTCCTGAAGAGGAAGAGTGTTGCCTTCAAAGTCCCACAGGAATATATTTCTTTTTAAATATTTTGATGTTACACTTTCACTAAATTCCTTAGATCACCTGTGTGGATTCTTTCCTGTTCATAGGTGGTTGCATTAGGAATACGGCTGTCTTTCCAAAGGAGACAAACACGTATTCATCCTGTAACAAGGCTCTGAGCCTCCGCCGTGCACGCAGCTGCTTTTGTGTGAGAAGACGAAGATACAGTGTTACCAGAGAACACGGTATTTTGGGGTCCGCTTCTCCTGTTACCTAGCACTGCACTCGCAGATCTCGTAAGTCAGCAGAAGGTGTCAGGGGCATCAGAAACGTACGTGATTCTGCTTTGTTTCTGGTGACCGAGAGCAAAGTTGGAAACACAGGTGACATTGGAGGAGACACCCGAGGTATGGCGGGAGCCGTCGTGGGCCGGGTGACAGCCCTGACCTGGTGCAGACGGGTTGGTTCGTTCTGCGCTGTCTCCTAATCGTCCCGTCCTGGTTTCCCCATTCCCCGCCCCGGGGAAACCGAGCGTCTGACTGTGACTCGGGGCGGCTGCTGTCAACCAGGACTGGACGGAGAGACCCGGGACCGGCCCGTCTGGGTTACGCATGTTTGTCTCATAGATTTTGACCCAAAGCACGTCCTCACCCTTGATGCAATTGTGGCCGCAACCCCGAGGGGGCCGCATCTCACTTCCAAGGCCAACTTGGTGGGATAGGGATTTGGAATCCGCCCCTCAGAGCCCTGAATTCTTTATTCTCGAGACACAGGCTTAAGGCGTAAATTAAATGCAGTGTGAGCCCAGGCTGTCCCTTCAGAAGGACATAACCGGGCTCTGCATCCGAAGAAGGCAAAGCCTAGGCCTCCCCACACTCTGACGACAGCAGTGTTAGAACAGGCCTGCTCAAGGGGTGGGCTTCTCCTCGGGGTGGGGGTACGGGCTTTGCCGGCCTCTCGCCCACAGCCCTCGGGGTGCACTGGGCTCCCGTCCTGGTCAGTGGGCCTGCCGGCTGTTTCCTCGGCTGTGCAGTTGTGGCCTTCCACACTGGTCTCGCCCTGGAAGCTATGAGGTTGGGGAAGGTCCAGGCGGGGCTCGGCCCTGTGCTGGGAGCACCCTGGGCTCTGCCCGCTGGGTCCCTGCAGCACCCCCAGCCCTGGTGGGGACCAGACGTCTGCAGGCTCTGCTAACATCCCTGGGGCAAAGTCACCCATGGCGGAGAGCCCTGTGTTCAGAGTGGGGGGTCCTCGGCCTCTCCGGGGAGACTGGGGTTGGGGCCCAGCCTGGCGTGCAGGGGTGGGGCGGGCGCGGCGTGTCTGTAACACAACCAGAATCCACAGTTGTTCACACTGTCTGGGAAGCAGTCAATGCAGTGGGTTTGCAGTGACCTTGTGCACCCGCAGGCGTGTGGGACGCTGTTCCCGCTTCGTGTGTACATGTGTCTCGTCCTTACCTGCCTCCCCCCACCCCCCGAAAGAAACTCCACAGAAGAGGATGCCGGTGGGGTAGGCGTGGAGGCGGCCACGGTGGGGTTTCCCTGAAGCCCGGGCATGTCTGCAGGGCCAGGCCCACCTCCCTCCCCAGCGCCACCCCCCTTCCAGGACGACCAACAGGCACGAGGCGGGAAGAGGAGGAGGGCAGGGCCCCCTGGGCTCCCTGTGCCTCTGCCAGTGCCCAGGTCTCTGGCGTGTGTGCCACGTGTCTGTCCACGGGTGCCTGTGCCCGTGTATCCTACCGTGTGCCCGTGTGTGTACACGCCTGTGCGTGGTTTGGGCTTGGCTCTGTTGGTTCCAGGCGGGCCTTCCCCAGCCCTGCGGGATCTGGACAGGAAAGTGCACTTGGGAACCACATGTAACTGCCGCTGGGAGACAGGGCTGCTTTGCAGAGCTCCTTTCAAATGGGTTTTGTTTTGAATCTACAAGTTCATTCAAATCCAATCACAGCAAACTCATAGATTGTGACATCATGCGGATTGAAACCGAGAAAGGGCTGTAGGGGAGGCGTTCTGCCAGACGTGCTCTGGCTCCAGGAGACCCTCCCCCAGCCTGCTCGGCTCTGCTCTTGGGCCGGGCTCCAGGCTGCACTGAGAGCCTCACTTCCCGGGACGGGTTTTCTCTATTTAACGGCGCTCAAGCCCAAGGCAGCCCTTTGTGACTACCTGTCACACTGACAGCACCATTTTATCTTCACACTAAAAAAGGAATGGTATCCTTCCAATTGTGGAGACACCTAAATTGTCTGCAGCAGAGCCGTGGCGGGGCGGGGTGGGGGGGGGGGAGGTGCGGGTAGAGCAGGAACTCAGGGACCGGCGCGTTGCTTATGGTTTTAAGTCTTTCTCAGCAACCAGTGAAGGTCTCAGCCTGCAGGGGCAGCCCCCACGCGCCCCCTGCACACCCCCCCGCAGGCGCTGACGTCCCCTGGCCCTCAGCAGACTGCAGGCCTCTTCTCGTCACCATGGGTGGGGAGGCGGCGAAAGGAAGGATGTACTTGAAGCCTATTCAGGGCAGGGTGGGGGGCATTCTGAGCCTCAGGCCATTTTGCTACAGGGAGGGCATGTTGAGGACATGAGGGCGTGAGCCCTGCTCCCCGAGGCTGCAGCGCTGCCTGGCATCCGAAGTGCCCTCTGTGGACAGGACCCCCTCCTCGCGGGCCTGCCTTGGGACTGGGGTCACATCTGACTTCTGGTGCGGAGTATTTTATGGCCAGAGAAAACCAGAACCCGCCTCCCGAAGGACACCAACTGTGGGTGTGTGAGCTCAGACCACCCGACGTGGTAGAATCGTGTGATCCCGTTAAAGGGTCAACAGAGAAGTGGCTTAGGAGTGGGACCCACTTTGCTTGTGCCTCAGTGTAGACACCGGTGAGCTGAGTTCCCAGGAGGCCCAGCTGCGCCCACTCCCCACACCGGGCCTCGCTGCCAGACCCCCAGCCGGCTGACCCCTGGTTGCAGGACAGCGGACACTCCCTGTGCTCCTGCTCCCACGCTGACCATCTGTGCTAAAGGGCTTGTCCCGTCCACATCCTCCTGATGTCAGGTTTCGGAAACCGACCTTCTCCTGGAAGACAGGCCGTCTCGAGATCTGCCTTCACGCTCAGCTCTCAGGTTGATGCCGAACGCGAGGACGTGCCAGTGAAAACCTGTTGGGAAAGGAATGAAGAAACAGGCGAGGATGAGTCCCGCCAGGGAGACAGCGTCCTGGCCGCTCCTGCCAGCGTCTCCGTTTGAAGAGGCGTGTCAGGATGAACCCAAGACTGGCCAGAAACCTGGGCACAGTAGAGACAGGGGTGGCGGGGGGAACACTTCCAAACACAAGGCACCAAACATTGGCACCATGGTCCAATCAGAGCACGTCGTCCGCTGCCTCCTCTTTCTCCCTGCTCCTGGTTTCCAGCTGCTTCCTGCAGAAGAGAAGATGCTCAGCCTTTCGAGAACTCAGCTTTACTTCACAGACAGTCACGGGGCTCCAGCCCTGCAAGGCACACACAACACACTCCATGAGAGACCCCGGACACCGTACAATCTGTTACAAAATTACACGAAGACTTGCGCCACAAACTCTGCAACCAACCACGCGATCACTCACGCCTCCGACGCCAGTGTCAGCTGCCCGCTGGGCCAAGGGTTGTCGTAGGCTGTGAGGACACACAGCTCCATGACTCGGGGCTCCGGTACCAGCTGTCCACCTGTTTTCCGGGTAGAAAGCCCTCTCCGTCTGGGAGGCCGAGCAGAGTCCAGCCAGGGCCGTGTGCAGGGCCGGGCCCGCTGGGAGAGCAGCAAGGGATGGCGGGTGGCCAGGGGGTTGGGGGCTTGGGTGACAGGGAACCCTCACCTGCAACCCCCAGCCAGTGGGAGGACAGGAGCTCAGCTCTGGGAGTGGAGAGGAGAGCGGGTGGAGCATTCGGATGTCCACCCTGGTCAAGGCCGTGGGGTCACTGGCCTGGGATGCACACTTGCTGGTGCGGCCCTGCCCTGGTGACCCTGGAGGCAGAGGAGGTGGGACTGGGCTGAGAGGACGTCCAAGTGGAGGACGGAGAATAATCTGCAGGGGCACTCATGTGCCTCATCTGGCTGAGAAGAGACCAAAAATAATGGGGAGACAAAAGGATGGAGAGACTTTGAGGGCAATCTCTTGAGTCTGAAGTGCCCTGAGACATCCGGAGCCACAGCAGCAGGAATGGGGCCTTGAGTTCTGGGAACGGAGACAAGCTGGAGACCAGCAGCTCCTTGACAACTGGCCATGGACTGGAGGTCCCTGGAGAGGCCATGGGGTCCCTGAGGAGGCCATGGAGTCCCTGGGGATGGTGTTAGACTTGCTTTGATTTTAAGGTTTGCCTAGAATTTACCTACCAGAGATCAGGGAGGAGTTTAAGCCTCCATCTAGGAGTCAGGATCAACAGAAGGACCATTGTCCAGAATGAGATCTCAGAGAGCTGTCCCCCAGGACACAGAGATCCCCGCAGGGCACAGAGATCCCCCCACAGGACACAGAGATTCCCCCCAAGGCACAGAGATCCCCCCAGAACACAAAGATTCCCCCTCCCAGAACACAGAGATTTCCCCCCCGCCAAGGCACAGAGATTTCCCTCCCAGGACACAGATCCCACCCCCCAGAGCACAGAGATTCCCCCCCCCAGGACACAGAGATGCCTCCAGAGCACAGAGATCCCCCACAGGACATGGAGATCTCCCCCAGGGCACAGAGATCTCCACCCCCCGCCCCAGGACACAGAGTCCTCCCCTAGGACACAGAGTCCCTCTAGGGCACAGAGTCCCCCCAAGGACACAAAGCCACCCCACCCCACCCCCCGGGCTCACAGAGCCCCCCCCACCCCCCCAGAGTGGGACCAGGCTGCAGGTGAGGCTGTGATAGGCAGGCCACGGCTCTGAGGCTGCTGTGGCCCTGTGTGTCTCAAGCGTGGGCAGGGCTGCCGCCCAGAGGTCTGTGATGGAAATCAGAGCAGACCCCTGAGAAGAGGAGGGCGTTAACCAACTCTGAGCCCTGGGCCTGAGTCCCATCCGGGGAGAGTGGTGTCAGCAGCCCCTGGAGGGTCAGCAGGGCTGAATGAGCTGAGCTTGGGGAAGAGGAGAATGTGTTTTCTTGTCAAGGTCCTGCATGTGCAATGACGACGAGAACGTCCCTCTGCAGCTGGGGTAAAGCACCTGAGGCCTGAGGAAACGTCAGGACCACAGCCTTAAGTTTAGTCTTCAGTGTTAGCTGTGCCACAGGATAACGGTGGAGGGGACAGTGTGAGGGGGCAGAGGCCAAGATCTTGCCTCAGGGTCTGACTGCCATCAGGCAGGAGGGGAGCTCGAAGCTTCAAAGGAAGGGCTGGGTCCACGGGAAGGGGTGTCCTTGGGCAGAGACAGAGGTGGGGTGATGGTGAGCTCCACACACAGGCTTGCTGGCCAAAGTGTGTGTTACGTTTGAGTCCTGAGTTCAGAGGAGACACAGTCATCCCTTGGGAGCCCTGGGCTGTGGGCGAAGCCAGCCGAGCTGTCAGGGCAGGTAGACACCAGCTCACAGGATTCTCCCGTGAGGCTCTCGGGTAACCTTTCCACTGATGGACGTCAAAGCTCTGTGTTAGGAAGGGAAAGTCCTGCTGCATAAAGAATTTTTACTCTTTTAGTTTCTATCTCAGAAGAAGGTGCAGATAGAAGTAAGTTTCTTTCTTTAACTTCCGGGGTGATCTCTGGGCGCCCCTGACGCACGCATGGGGGATGTTTTGGGCTGAGGGGGAGAGCATGTTCTTGATGAGTCTATGAGAATTCTTCATCTCTTGTCCAGTTTAATGTTATTTTAAAATAGTGTTTGTGTTTAATCGTTTTTTTTGAGATCTTGCTACCAGATTTTAAAAATCTACTGCTACAAGCCAAGATAATTTGCTCATATAATTGTTTTTGAAACAGATCTTATGCAAGACATTTTGTGCTGGTAGAGCTGAGCTGTGCATCTGCTGACTTGTGGCCAGACACCAAGAAGGACCCCAGCTGATTACAAAGTTGCACCCTTGCCAGGGACTGGATCTGAGGTCCATGTGGCTGTCCTCATGACTCAGAGGAGGTGGGACTCACTGCTCGTGGGCGGCGGGGCTGGCAGGGCGCCGGCTCTCTGCTGCTGAGATAAGCAGTTCCTCTCCAGCCAGCAACGTGTGCCCCCCAGTCCCCGGGGAGGGGCCCAGCTTCCTCTCCAGCACCCCCTCCCCGCCCCACTTCTTGGAGGCTCTTCCCTGGAAGAAGCACCATCCACCCTGGGCTTTTGTTGCAACCTTGCCGCTGGGGCCGCCCTAGCTCCTCACCATTGCGCTAAGTCTGGAGCAGGGACAATAAAGTTACTGAAAGCGGCCCGGGAGGCTCACCCAGACCCATCTCAGCTTGCGACGCTACACTTTCTTGGAGCCGTGAATCTGGCAAAAAGCAGGGAAAAAAGAGATTTTAATCAGAATTACCATCAAGTTAAAAAGAGTTTTCAGCAAGCCTGGCCACAGTCTGCTTCAAGCCGGTGGCTGGCAGGGACTTGTGAGAAAAAGAGCCTGGTTCCTGTCTTCTTTTCATTGTAACTCGTCAGCAAGGACTGTGCAGGCGGCCGGTGATCAGAAATACATGTTTAAGTTGGGTTTTGCACAATTACGTCCTGCTCCAAAGCACACTGCCTGCCCACTGGCCCAGCCCGGGTGCAGGCGCAGAAGTGGGGTGCAGGCACAGAAGTGGGGTGCAGTTTGGGGACTGGCCTCAGGGTCCCTGCAGGGCTGCGCTGGGAATCTGCCGCCCGCCCTGCTCCCTGTTCACTGTATTCTGGGAACACCACAAAAGCACATCTAGTTTCTTTAATTTTTTTCCTGGGGCATTTTATTCTTTTATTCCTTCTGCTCCCCCTCTTTCTCTTTCTCTTGTTTTTACAATCTCCCTGTAATGACTAATTGGCAGTGTTTCCCAGCTTTTTTTTATGTTTCTCTTGCTCTGGTTACAAGTCGTACTAACCCAGCGATATCCACAGGGACCAATAGACAGCCAACGTTCCCAGTGATATACTGCGCTCCCCTTTCTTTAAAGGGTAGCACATTTACAAGGAAACGCACACGGCACGGGGCCCACTCCCGGGGTCGCTGGCGCTGGGCGCCCGCAGTCCCTGTTCTGCGCCCCCTCAGCGCGCCGGCTCCTCGCGCGCCCGCCTCCGAGCTCCCCCTCCCCGTGCGCCCCCGCGCTCCCTCCTCCGCGCGCCCCTCCGCGCGCCCGCGGTTCCTCCTCCGCGCGCCCGCGGGGCCGCCTTGGTGCCCGTTTACTGCGCGCGGCAGCCACTCTGGAGCCGCCGCACATCTGGATGGAGTCAGGCCCAGCGCCCGGGCCGGCGCCCAGCCAGTCCCCACCCGCTGGATTTCCTGATGTAAACAGAGCAAGAACACAGCAACTCTGCTGAATGTGTCATGCAGCGCTCTTTATCTGCTTGGGGTCAAAACGGCGACTTAGAAAAACAGAAGCGTTGCTTTGAATTTAAACAGCTAAGAGCCAGAGCCGAGACTGGTCTGTAGGGGGGAGGGCGAACGCCTCCAGACCCACCTCCCGCTTTCGTGCCTACTTGTTCCACTTTATGGTAATTTGGGGGCTAATTTCATTATCTGCAGCCAAATTGGAAACAAGATGCCGTTTCTGGTAATGGTGCTAAAGGCATGTGTGAGTTTCTGTGCAGAGAGGAGAACGTTCCAACCGCGCGGCGCCTCCCCCGGTGCCCGGCGGCCCCCACCGCTCTGAAGGCGCCTGAAGACACTGATTTTCCCAGACGCAAGGCCCCTGCCCCGTTTCTGAGAGAACGGCGTTGCTCTCTGTCACTGAGCGCCGGCCAAGAATGCACTTCCTTCCTGGGTTCCCAGAAAGGCCCGGGGCTTGGGGCTGAAAGGACAGGTTGGGATGGAAGTGCTTCCTCTCCGGGTCCCCCGCGCCTTGCCCTGTGGTCCGCGCCAGGGCGTCTGGCTGGGGCCCGCATCTCTCCCCAGGGCTGTTGGTTTCTTCTCTCCTTGTCTGGCAGGCGAGGAGGGCTTCAGGATCTGGGGTCGTGAACGTTCATAAACTAGATATCAGCCAACTGTGAACCATGACAAAGTCATTTTGAAAAGATGGTAAAGAGGGAAGCTAGAAAATGATGCCAGAGCTTGTGTTGTCATCACCAACAATTAAAATGAAATGTAGCCGGTTTCCACCTCGGTTTCAGCTGCCGGGGCTGAAGATCTCCACGGGGGCGTCGTCCTCAGATCCTGGCCGCGCTTCCCTGGCCCCGAAGCAAGGACTCTCTTGCAAAAGTCTTCCAGTGAAGCCGAGGGGGAGCCTGTGCGCATGCCTGCGGGCCGGGCTGGCGGTGGGACCGCGGGCAGGCTGGGTGAGCCTGGGGGCTGTCCGGGTAGGATTCCGCGGGCAGCTTCGTGGGGAGGTTTGTCTCAACGTTTGAGGTCATCCGGCCCAGATGGTGGCTGGACGTCAGGGCGCTGGAATGTTGAAGGAGCCTCGGGTACATCGCTGTGCTTTGACTAGGCTACCAGGGCACTCCTTTTCCTCCCACAGACTGTATCTTGATGAATATGCCAGAAATTGGGCCAGAAACTGGACCTCGGGGAGAACCGAGGTCCAGTTTGGTAAGTTGGCTGTTAGTGGCTCTTTGGCAAGTTGACTGTTAGTGGCTCTGACTGGTGGTTTGGAAGGAGAAGGGGCCAAAACCCAGCGTGAAAATGAGGTTCCTTTAGAGCCTCCAAAGGCAAACGTAGGGTTTGCCCCACCCGTGCTCTCTTTACATGTGAAATACTGAGGGTAGGAATCTCCAGTGACCTCCTGTGATCACGGGGGTGTCCTGGCTCCCAGAGGTCTAGCCAGGAGCACAGGACCTCTTGGTTTAAAACAATTGCTTCGATGATATAAATGAATAATTATAGTTTGATGAAAGTTTGCTTCATTACTGTTTGTTCAATCTTGTAATGAACTTGAAGCAAACAAAATATTTTAACTTGAAAAGTTAATATTTTATGATTTTTTAATACATTTTATTGTTTACTGAAAAACACCCACTTTTTCTATGTCACTGCGCAATACTACTTATCTTGAAAATGTTGTAATAGAAAAGCTATTTTTCTATTTATAATCTTGATTTCTAATCTTACAACCTTACATATTAAAATGGGAAATCTAATAGTGACATGAAGATAATATAAATATTAAAAATCAGTCATGAAATGCAGTGCACATCGGGTTATTGAAATAAAGTGATTCAACTTAAAAAATTAAATAAAACAATTGTTTCTCCCTTTTCACACTGCTGGATTTTTACAGAAGAATCACAGGATAGGCAGCAGTTTCCAAAGAGAAGAGACCAGCACGGCCCCTCGTTTACTTGCCTGCTCCAGCCTCAGTTTGTTCATCTCTGATGTGGGATAACAAAATCTACTTCTCCAGGCTGGTAGACGTTAAACTAGGTCAGGTGTGTGATCAGTGCCTGTTAAGCAGGGTTACCACACAAGGGTTTGTTGGGAAGGCTTCTATCCTGCCATTCGACTTGGTGCTTCTGTCTTTTTAGTTCCTATCTATTATAGGCACAAGGACTTGGGGAGACATTTTGACCTCTTGTCCTTAAGGAGAGTTCTTCAGAATCTAAGGGAAACACCCACCTTGCAGTTTCTAGGGGCTCCTTGATCTCAAATACTTTGTTCCGTCATCAAACCCGTTGTGGACCGAGCATTCTGATTCTTAGAGTCAGGACTGGTTCACTGTAAGCGTGATCTCATCCGTGTGTTGGGCAGGAGGTCGTCACTGAGGCCGTGGCACCCCCTGATCACGCTTGTCACACCCTCCCACTGTGCACGGGGTGGGGGTGGGGCAGCAGGAATCTGTGTGTGTGTGTGTGTGTGTGTGTGTGTGTGTGTGTGTGCGCGCGCGTGCCCATCAGAGCCAAACACTCAGCACTGACCTCTCACAGCCAAAGCTTTTTGTCTTTAATTGGAATTTTCATTGAGATGGTTGCAGACTCACCTGTAGTTGAGGGAGCCCAAGTGCTCTTTACCCGTCTCCCCCAGTGCTAACATGTTGCAAAACCACAGAAGGATGCTCAGCTCGGACGTTGATATCTACACAACTCACTCACCTCACTTGTGTGACTGGCAGTCAGCATGTGTTTATTTGTCCTGCACATAGTGGACACCACTGCTGTCCCGACACCGAAACAGTTCCAGCAACATAGGGTCCCAGGTTGCCTTTTGTAGCCACATCCACTTCCCCTCCCCCTGCCCTCCCCCTCCTCCTGCCCCAGTCCTTGGCAACTGCTAATCTGCCCTCTATTTCTAAAATTCTACTGTGTGTATGACCCTTTTGGGGTTGCTTTTCTCACTCAGCATGATTCCTTGGAGATTCATCCAAGTTGTCAATAGTTTGTTCCTTTTTTTTGCTGAAAAATATTCTGTGGTATGACTATTCTGCAGTTTTTTTATCCATTCATCTGCTGAAAGACATCTGGGCTGGTCCTTGTTTTAGGCTATTAAAAATAAAACTGGTATGGACCTAGAGACTGTAATACAGAGCGAAGTAAGTCATAAAGAGAAAAACATATATCGTATGGTAACGCATATATGTGGACTATGGAAAAACAGTTCCGGTGAACTGGTTTGCAAGGCAGAGATAGAGACACAGATGTAGAGAACAAACATACGGACACCAAGGGGGGAAAGCAGGGGTGCTGGTGGTGGGATGAATTGGGAGATTGGGATTGACATATATATGCTAATATGTATAAAATAGGTAACTAGTAAAAAAAGAGGAAAAAAAATAAAACTGGTACAATATTTGTATACAGGTTTTTGTGTGAACGTAAGTTTTCATTTCCCTGAGATATATGTCGAAAAGTACCCTTGATGACTTGTATGTTAGTTTAGTGCTTAACTTCATGAGAAACTGCCAAATTGTCCTCAAGAGTGGCTGTACTATTTTACATTCCTACCAGCGGTGTATGAATCACACAGTTTCTCCACATCCTGGCCAACATTTTAGTGTAATGATAAGTGTGCAGTGACCTCATTGTAGTTTAAATGTTCATTTCCCTGATGGTTAGTGGTGTTGACGTCTTTTCACATGCTTGTTTGCCACGTGTATGTATATGCTCTTCAGTGAAATGTCTCTATGCTTTCTGCTTATTTTCTAATTGCATTTTTTTTTTTTTTTTTTTTTTTACTGTTAAGATTTGAAAGTCCTTTCTGTATTCCAGATACTGGTCCTTTGTTACATGCTGGGTTTGTCAATACCTCCTCCCCACCTATAGCTCATCTCTTCATCCTCTTCACATGGACTTTCACAGCGCAAAAGTTTTTAATTTTGATGAGGTCCAGTGTATCAAATTTTCCTTTTATGGGTGTGCTTTTGGTGACAAGTCTAAGAACTCATTGCCTAACCTTAGATCCTGAAAAGTTTTTCCTATGTTTTTTGTTTGTTTGTTTCTTAAGAACTTTTATTGAGATACAGTTAACAGACAATAAACTGCATATATTTAGGGTGTACAATTTGGGATCCCAATCTCCCAATTCATTCCCCTCTAACCCTCCCTGCTTTCCCCACTTGGTGTCCATATGTTTGTTCTCTACATCTGTGTCTCTATTTCTGCCTTGCAAACTGGTTGATTTGTACCATTTTTCTATATTCCGCATATATGCATTACTACACGATATTTGGTTTTCTCTTTCTGACTTATTTCACTCTGTATGACGGTCTCTAGGTCCATTCATGTCTCTACAAATGTTCCAATTTTGTTCCTTTTTACAGCTGAATAATATTCCATTGTATATATGTACCACATCTTCTTTATCCATTCATCCGTTGATGGATATTTAGGTTGCTTCCATGTCCTGGCTATTGTAAATAGTGCTGCAGTGAACACTGGAGTGCATGTGTCTTTTTGAATTATGGTGTTCTCTGGGTATATGCCCAGTAGTGGGATTGCTGGGTTATATGGTAACTCTATTTTCAGTCTTGCAAGGAACCTCCATACTGTTCTCCATAGTGGCTGTATCAATTTACATTCCCACCAACAGTGCAAGAGGGTTCCCTTTTCTCCACACCCTCTCCAGCATTTACTATATGTAGATTTTCTGATGATGCCCATTCTAATGGTATGAAGTGATACCTCATTGTAATTTTGATTTGCATTTCTCTAATAATTGGTGATGTTGAGCAGCTTTTCATGTGCCTCTTGGCCATCTGTATGTCTTCTTTGGAGAAATGCCTATTTAGGTCTTCTGCCCATTTTTTGATTGGGTTGTTTGTTTTTTTTGATATTGAGCTGGATGAACTGTTTACATATTTGGAGATTAATCCTTTGTCTGTTGATTCATTTGCAAATATTTTCTCCTTCTCCTATGTTTTTTTATGAAAGTTTTATATTTGTCCATTTTACACTTGTCTGTGATCCAGTTTGAATTAACTTCTATATGAGTCCCCTTCCCCTCCTGTCCAGTTTCATCAGTACCACTTCTTGAGAAGGCTAGCTTTCCTTCATGGAATTACTTGTGCACCTTTGTTAAAACTCAGCTGAGAATATTTTTCTGGCTATATTTCTGGGCTCTCTCTTCTGTTTCATTGATCCATGCATCTGTGATTTCTGATGAAACTTGATGCCAGGACTTCCCTGGTGGTGCAGTGGTTAAGAATCCACCTGCCAATGCAGGGGACTTGGGTTCAATCCCTGGGCTGGGAAGATCCCACATGCCGCAGAGCAACTAAGCCTGTGCACCACAAATACTGAGCCTGCACTCTAGAGCCTGTAAGCCACAACTATTGTGCCCATGTCCCACAACTACTGAAGCCTTCATGCCTAGACCCCGTGCTCTGCAACAAAAGAAGCCACAGCAATGAGAAGCCTGCACACCACAACAAAGAGTAGCCCCTACTTACCACAACTAGAGAAAGCCTGAGCACAGCAATGAAGACACAACACAGAGAATAAATAAATAAATAAATAAATTTATTAAAAAAATAGACAATGTCAAAGTGCTTCCTCCCACATTATTCTTTTTTAAGTTTATTTTACCTTTGCCTGTGCCTTTATATAACAATTTTAGAATAAGCTTGTCTATCTACAAAAAAGTCTTGCTAGATTTGGGTAGGGACTGCATTAAACTTATAGACTCACCTGGGGACTTGACATCTTTACTACATTGAATTTTCTAATCCATGAACATGGTATGTCTCTGCATTTATTTATGTCTTTTTTTCTTTCTTTCATTAACACTTTGTAAGTTTTAGCATACCCTCTCTGTACATGTTTTGTTAATTGTGTAAGTATTGTGTTTTCTTTGCAGTGATTACAAATGGTAATTTGTTTTAAATTTAGCTTTTTAATGCTCATTGCTAGTAGGTAGAGATGTGATTGATTTTTGTGGGCTGATCTTGTATCCTGTGACCTTGCTGAACTTACTTTTTACTTCTAGGAATTTTTGTGTAGATTCTTTTGGATTTCTATGACAGTCATGTCATACAGTTTAACTCCTCCTTCCTAATATGTATGTCTTTTATTTTTCTTGCTATTGCAGTGGCAGAACTTCCAGTGCCATGCTGAATAAAGGTGGTAGAGCCTGCCTTGTTCCTGATTTTATTGGGAACACATTCATTTTCCATCATTAAGAATGGTGTTAGCTGTAGATGCTAGAAGCTCTTTATCAAGTTGAGATAATTTCCCTCTATTTCTAATTTCCTCCTATTTTTGTCATAAACGAGTGTGATGTTTTATCAAATGCTTTCTCTGCATCAAGTAATATATTTTTTTCTTTTGCTTGTTGATATGGTGGAATATATTCATTGATTTTCAAATGCTGACTAGACTTGCATACTTGGAATAATCCCACTTGGTCATTTTGTGTCATTCTTTCTATACATTTTTGGATTTAATTTGCTGATATTTTAGTGAGGATTTTTGTGTCTAAGTTCATTAGATATATTGATCTATAGTCTTATTTAATTTTTGCTGTCTTTAGTTCTGGTTTCAGGATAATACTGGCATCAGAAAATGAGTTGGGAAGTGTTTCTTCATTTTTCATTATCTGGAAGAGATTGTGTAAGATTAGTTTTAATTTTTCTTTAAGCGTTTGGTAGAACTTTTCTGTATAGTGAAATCATTTGTCCTGGAGATTGCTTTTTTTGGAGGAGAGCAGCTTTTTAATTGTGAATTTAGTCTTTAATGGTTATAGGACTATTCAGGGTTTCCCTGGTGGTGCAGTGGTTAAGAATCTGCCTGCCAATGCAGGGGACATGGGTTCGATCCCTGGGCTGGGAAGATCCCACATGCTGTAGAGCAACTAAGCCTGTGAGCCACAACTACTGAGCCCATGTGCTACAACTACTGAAGCCCATGTGCCTAGAGCATGTGCTCTGCAACAAGAGAAGCCACCACAATGAGAAGCCCGTGTACCACAATGAAGAGTAGCCCCCACTCGCCACAACTAGAGAAAGCCCACGCACAGCAATGAAGACCCAACACAGTTAATAAATAAATAAATAAATAAATTTATCTAACAAGTGGTTATAGGATTATTCAGACTGCCTATTTTGTCTTGGATGACTTGGTGGTTTGTAGTTTTCAAGGCCTATTTCTTTAAAGTTATAGAATTTATTAATGTAAATTTATTTACAGTATTCCCTTATTATCTTTTAAATGACCACAGGATCTGTAGTAGTATCTCCTTCTTGTGATTTGTGTCTTCACTCTGTTTTTGTCAGTCTTGCCATAGGTTTGTCAATTTTATTAGTTTTTTCATCAAACTAACTTTTTATTTCATTGATTTTCTCTATTTTCCTATTTTCAATTTCATCGATTTCTGTTTTTATATTAATTCTTTCTTTCCTTCTGGTTTCTTTAGATTTTTTTTCTCTTGTTTCCCTAGATTCTTGAGGTAGAATCTTAGGGCTTTTCTAGTTTCTAATGTAAGTATTTAGTGCTATAAATTTCCCTGTCATCACTGCTTTAACTGCATCCTACTATTTTGAAATATTATGTTTTTGTTTTCATTCTATTCTACATTTTTAAATATAATTTCCTTTAAGACTTCCTTTTGACCCATGAATTGTATATATATATATATATATTTTTTTTTTTTTTTTTTTTTTTTTTTTTTTTTGAGATTTTCCTGCTGTCTTTTTGTTATTGATTTCTAGTTTGTTTCTGTTGGGTGAAAGAACAGACTTGGTGTGATTTTAATTCTTCTAAATTTGTTGATGCTTGTTTTTTTGCCCAGAATATGGGTTATCCTGGCGAATGGTCCATGCACATGGAATATCTTCCACTCTACTGCTGCTGTGCAATATGCTCTGTGGAAGCAGTCAGATCCTGGTGGACCTTACTGATCAGATCCAGGATATCTTTCAGAATTTCTGCCCAGTGTTACTACCATCTGCTGAAACTGTCACCCATGTCTCTGGTTTAGTGCATTTCCCCCATCAGGCCTGTCAGTTGTGGTTTCATATATTTTGAGGCTCTGTTGTTTGCTGCATACATAATTATGATTTTTTTCCCTGGCAGGTTGATTTTTTTTTTTTTATCAGTATAAAGTGTCTTTCTTTGTCTCTAGTAATTTTCTTTGCTCTGTGGTCTACATTATCAGATATTAATAGAGCTACTACTGCTTTTTTTAAAAATTAATGTTTATATATCCATTTCCATACTTTTTGCTTTCAATCTGCCTGTGTCATTAAATAAGAAGAGAGGTTTTTTGGTAAGCAGCATACAGTTGGAGCATGTTTATTTTTCCCAGTCTCTTAATCTACATCTTTTGATCAGTGTATCTGGACAATTTACATTTAAGATGGTTATTGGTATGTTAGTGCTTGAAATGACCATTTTATTATTTTTCTCCAGCTCTTGATCCTCTATTTCTTTCTTCCTTTTTTCTGGTACATTAGCACTATTTTAGTATCCCAACTTGATTTATCTTTATTATTTTAGTGCATCTCTCTGTACAGTCTTTGTAGTGGTTGTTCTGGGTATTCAAATATACACATGTGACTTATAACAGTTGACTGCTATCAATATTTTGCCATTTTCAGTAGTGGGAACCTCACTTCCTTTTAGTCCCTTTTTCCTTCCTTGCTTTTAAATATAGTTTTCTTATGAATGAGAATGTGTTATGATTTCTGTTTTATTGTTGAATATAATTTATAAAACTCACTAGGGAAAGGATAGTCTATTGTATGTACCCATTTCTGCTCCTCCTGTTGCTCCTTCTTCCTTCCTGATTCTTTCTTTTAGTCTTTCTTCTATCATTTCCTGTCTGCTTGAACTAACTTCTTTAGCCAGCCTTTAAAGGTAGTCCTCCTTAATGACAAATTATTTAGTTTTTCTGTATTTGTTTTTATTTCTCCTCCATTCCTGAAGGAAAGTTTTGCTGAATACAGCATTAATGGCTGACTTCTTTTCTTTCGCTCTTTATAAATAGGACAGATATGTGAAGTTTTCAGTGATTATTTCTTTAAATAATCTTGCAGCCACCTCCTGCCCTCCCAGTCTTTTTTTCCTACTGGGACTTTGATGATACAGAACTTAAGGCCCTGTTCATTGTTTTTTTTAAAATTAATTAATTAGTTAATTTTATTGGCTGTGTTGGGTCTTTTTTTTGCTGTGCATGGGCTTTCTTTTTTTTTTTAGTTGTGGTGAGTGGGGGCTACTCTTCGTTGTGGTGCACCGGCTCCTCACTGCCGTGGCTTCTCTTGTTTTGGAGCATGGGCTCTAGGCGCATGGGCTTCAGTAGTTGCAGCACACAGGCTCAATAGTTGTGGCTCATGGGCTCTAAAGTGCAGGCTCAATAGTGGCGCACGGGCTTAGTTACTCTGCGGCATGTGGGATCTTCCTGGAGCAGGGATCGAACCCATGTCCCCTGCGTTGGCAGGCGGATTCTCAACCACTGCGCCACCTAGGAAGCCCCATTGTTTTGTTTTTAAATCTGTTTTCTCTCTGTTGTTCATTTTGGGTGAATTCTATTGTTCTGTCCTAAAGGTCACTCATTCAGTCCTCTTTATCCTTGTTTTACTATTGAGTGCATTGAGCTAATTTTAATTTCTATTATTCTGTTTTTCAGTTGTATCATTTCCATTTGGCTCTTTTTTTATAATCTTTTTTTTTCTTTTCTGAGATTTGTTTGTTCATTTCTTTCAAGAGAATTGTCATTGATTACTGAAGCAATCTGATGACTCCTCCAGAGTCCTCATCAGATGAGTCCATTTCTGATCAATACCATCGTCAGCATCAGCACACTGACTTTCCCTTTGGAGTTGAGTTTTCCTAGTTCCTGGTGTGACAGGTGAATTGCAGGTGCATCCTGGACATTTTATCTGTTACACAAGGAATCTCCGGGCACCACTTAAGTCTTAGTTGCAGCAGGCAGTCGTGCTTTCAGGCTTGGCACAGAGTTTTACGTTGCTTTTGTGGACTGAGGCTCCAATGGCATTTCATTTTTGGAGCCTTCACAGTGTTGCTCCTGTCTGCTTGGTTTTTCTGTTCCACTGGTCCCTGCAGCGGCTGCTTGAGGAGAGGAAGACACCTCCCCAGCAGCTGCTGGGGGTCCCCTGGGGGGAGAGGGGTGTGCTGGGACCCCTGCACCTGTGCCCCCAGCTGCCCAGGTGTGTCTGAGGGGACGGCCATAGGCCTCCCGTGATATGTACTCCCAGATGGCCCTTGCTGTGGGGGGGGGGGGGTCACCTCTGGCTCCCTTCCCCCACCCAGGTGTGTCTCAGCAGGAAAGGGGGCGTCTTGGCCTGGCAGGAACGGGGGCTCCAGTGGGGGCTTCCTGAGGCCCACCTGGGCGCAGCTGCTGAGGGAAGGGGCAAGGACAGGGCCGTGGCCGCTGCTCCTCCAGCCCCAGGCCCGGCCACCTGCCTTCCCCTGCCTCTTGTGGGGTCTCTAGGGTTGCCGTGTGGGTCCTCCCAGGGTGCCGGGCTGTGCTGCTGCACCTCGTCCCCCTCTGTGGCTTTCGTTTCAGCCCCTCATCACTCAAATCATCCCGTGGTGGGGAGTCCAGCCTGGGCCCCACACCTGTGCCTGTGGCCTTGGTGTGGACCACGGGTGCAGATCTAGGTGCACCGGGACCTATCGGCCGGGCTGCAGTCAGGGGTGAGGGCGCCCACCCACACTGAAGCCTCAGGATGTGGCACCTATTGTCATTATTGTGTGAATTTTTCTTCCAAAGTGTAACGTTATACATTTCCTGCATTCAACCACCTATTAGATATTAAGAAAGCTGTCTTTACTCATCTTATTTAGTAAAAAGAAATATAAATAAAAGTGCTAATCCTTCCTTCCACACCCGAGGGGACTGTCTAGTAGGAGAACTCCCCGGGCCGGCCCTGAGGGTGGGCGGCAGGGGTCTGAGGCTGACTTAGAGCAGGGCCGCCCAGGGGTGAATGGACAACTGAAGATAACGTAACAGGAAAACACAGGGCGTGGGGTCCACCCCTGCCCCGTTAACTCCTCACCGTGGTGGTCGTCCGGATGCTTTTGGATAAGGGGGAGCCAGGTGCACTGGGCTTGGTCTGGGACTCAGCTCAGGTACCTGGATGTTGGAGAAAGTTGGGAGAAGCCTGGTGGGTGAGCTGTGGAGAGGGGAGAATTTGGTCTGTGAGGGGCACCAGGAGAGAGACCCAGGAGGCTGTAGCTTGCCGGATGGGTGATGTTCTCTAAGTAAGGTGGCTTCATGCTTTATGAAACAATAGAGCACCGAGGTCCAGCTCTGTTCTGGGAGCACGCAGTTTGGAAAAAAAAAGATTCCATGCAATTAGTTGGTTCATGAATGTTTCCGTTTTTGCAAAGTTTGTTCGAACTTTGTCCCATGCTTGCTGGTGTAGCACCCAGGCATCTTTAATAGCAGCAGAAACATGCTCTGGGTGGCTTCCTTTGCTTCTAGATTGCGGCTTTTTTTAGGTGGACGATGCACCACTAAGGGAGTCAACTGTGGCGCCTGGGTCTCCTGTCAGGTTGGATGCCTGGAGGGGATGTGCTGGAAATCTGCTGTGAGTTTTAATCCATTGCTTCAAAGGAGATTCATGTTTACAGCAGATTGTTTTTAAAAAGTCAGGGATGAAACTCCTCTTTGCTGTTCAGGGAAAGAACTGAAGAAAAATTAGTAGATTGTGTTAAGAATTACCCTTTGTGGTGTCTGCTGTACAGTTTTTAGGATAGAATTAATTTTCCTTCTCCAATTTTTACTTTAGTATTAATTTTCAGTTAAACAAGAGTCAAGTGAAGTAAATGATGTTCTTGGTTAAGCAATGCAGGGCTCAGTGACCTGTCAAGTCACTTATTTCTGAATCTTCAGTTACGTCAGCAACATCCCATCTGTTCTGTAAGAGGCCTTTGAAACCAATTAGCTCTTCTCCGAAACACCAGACTTAAAGTTGCTCTAAATGAAAGGTGCTTTCTATCCATGTGAACTGAACCTGCCTCAAAACCCTGCAACAGTGTGACATCCTAAGTGTGGTCACAAGACCCCAGACGTTATCTCTATAAACATGTTTTATTTTAAAAAGCATTAGAGACTTTATCACTTATGGAGTTATTTCAATGTTATTATTGAAAGAACATTCAGGGTAAGACATTTCCTGAAAGCCTAATGCTGGAACGTGGTTTACTGATCTAGACAACTTCCCAAATAACTCAAAATATTTTCTAATATTTCTTTACCTGCTTTTTCTCCCACTAGAAAAACCAAGGCCATTGATTCTGTACAGACACACCGCAGAGATACCGTGGGTTTGGTTCCAGGCACTGCAGTGCAGGACACACCACAATCAGGTGAGGCACACGAATGTTGGGTTTCCCAGGGTGTATGCAAGTTAAACGTTTACGCTACGCTGGAGTCTGTTAGGTGAGCAACAGCATTACGTCTAAAAAAATGCACTCAGCTTAATTTAAAAATACCTTCTTGCTAAAAAAATGCCAGCCATCAGCTGACAACACACAGTTGCCACAAACCTTCAATTTGTAAAAAAACACAGACACAGTAAAGGTCCTCCCGACTGTACCTGCGACATTCCATCCTGATGGCGCCAACACACTGCCTTAAGTTTCAGAAGGACGCAAGAAAAGTGACTTACAAATAGACATCGAATGATACCAGGTGGGGGGTGCTCTGAGAGGCTTAGTCCGCCAGACAAGAGGTCGGATTAGGGATGGAGACGCCATGTTAGCTTTGACTTCAGGCCCTGGACAAGTAGGAGACGGTCTGATGGGCCAATTTCTGGGTGAATCTCTGTCAAAAGATAGTTTTCAGAAAAATGGGATAGTGTGATTCTCATATAGATATAAAGATGAGCACATGCTGAAGATTTTTCTCTTACTCTTTAGTCAATAAGGGAACCCAACAGATGGTAAAACTGGTCCAAAGGAAAGTCAAAAAGCACAAATTTACTCAGAGTAAATTTGTGGAGGCAAAATTGATTTTTCCACAGTAACAGTGAATTCTGCTGAAATTCCACAGACCCACCCAAATTTGCACATTCATCCTTCCTTGCAGTTTGCTGAGAGGTGGAAAAGAGCTTGATGACAATAAACAGGGTGAAAAATCAGACCGTCTGGAGGGAGGGGTGTGCTGTGGACCACGTGGCATCGTTCACGGGAGGACGTTGTCTTCTCTGTGTCCATGCTCATTCTGCTGCATTCCCTCCCCCCCACCGCCAGGAGCTCGAGAAAAGAATCACGCTTCTGCAATCCTTCAGCTCGCTGGAACGAAGCAAACAAACACGCACCATACGTCAGAACAGGAGTTATAGGGGGATGGGCATCGCTCTCAGTTGTGCCGCCTTACCTGCCAGGGAGACGCGGAGGCTGTCACCCTGCTCATCCTGGTTCTACGTCTAGAGAATCACTGCACGATCATGCCTGCTGCACAAAGATCAGAAACCACCGGATCAGCAAGTAACAAAGTTTAATAGACGTGGGGGGAGAATAGGTAAGAGTAACAACTTCACACCCTGCCTAAGAGAAGTCCTGACCGCAGCACCTTTTCACACGAGCGCTGAGTCCTCCCGCCTCCTCTCAGAACCGTGCCTGCTGGGCCCAGTGGACGGACGGGGCTCGTCCTCGGGGGCGTGGGTGTGGGCGTGGGCATGGAGGAAGGGGCCTCACACCCCAGCTTTGCCACCAACAAGTCACAAGTGTGGGCAACTGGCCACAGGCAGGACAGGTGGGCCATCTCTGAAAGGGGGTGGACTCTGCTGCGCTGGTGAGGATTCAAAATTTCTTAGTAAGTATTAGTAAGACCTAAACGAGGCCGCAGACGTAAAGCTTGGACACGAGATGCTCAGCAGATGATGTAAGGTCCTCACTGGTACTGTTTTTACTGGTGACTCAACTGCTTCCCATGAGGCCCGCGGCCGGGAGGAAGGAGGGGAGTTCACCCTGGCCCTCCCGTGTGTGCTCTGCTGCAGGGGACGAGGAAGGGCCCTTGGGCATCTGTGTGTGATCACGGACCAGAGGAAGACACTTCCTGCCCTGTTGGTGACTGAAGCCTGGTAAACACTCCTGCAGCCTGAGAGGGGAGGCTCACGTGTCATCACGTAAGATGACATGTAGGTTTCAGATTCTTCTGAAAGAGTCCGACCTGAGCCTTCGGGCGCTGTGACCTCTTGGGAGGGTGAGTGGGGCGACCCCAGCTTCCACGTGTCCCCCACGGCTCAGGCTAGAGTCACTTGGGTGTGTGGGTCTGCCAAGCACGGACAGGCCGGCTCAGATCCAGCTCGAAAACTCAGGAGAAGGCAGAAGGCACAGCTTGTCCTCGGGGCGTCCTGGGGGAGCTGGCGACCCTCTTCTCCCTGAATCCCCCTGAGGCTCCCGGGGTCAAACCTACGGAGGGGGTGCTTCTGCTCCTGGGCCGCAGCCGGGCAGGCGGCCCCGAGGTGCTGAGGCCGCTGGGCTGGAGCCGCTGGCCCTGGGTCGAGGGTGTCGTCGGTGGGGTGGGGGTGCCCGTGTTGGCGGGGCTGGCAGAGCGCCTTCGGCAGCCCCGCGACCACCTGGGGGAGGAAGGCGGGGGCAGCGGGGCAGCCTGGGCCTGGGGCTGGGCTGACCTGCCGGGAATCCTGCCTGCGCTCTTGGGGCCGTTCCCTTCGCGGGCGCTTTGTATTTGGAGGTGGTCCTGGGACAGTGAACAGAGCCGGGCTCAGAGCACGAGTCTTGAGTCCTGGGTGTGGATCGAGGCCCCTCACGCCTAACGGCCCCACCTCGGAAACTCCAGCCTCAGCCTCCAAAACGAGGAATTTGTGAAACTGTCAGTCATGAGCAAGTGCTCAGTGAAAGTGAATTAACTCTTTGACTTTGCCAACCCCAGTGCTGATATGAGTTTTTCTAGAATTTTAATTCTGAATTCCTATTAAATGGTATGTTTGTCATCTTGACCATTTGTCACATTATTTGTACATTATTGACAACAGTTTCTTAGTGGAGAACCTCGGCCCACGCTCTGCCCAGACACAGCACTGAAGCCAGCATGATTTTGTGCCATTCCTCTGATTTCAGAGCATAATTTTATTTTTCCAGGAATCTCTTGCCCAAGCAAATGGCTTGACTGCTCTTCCAGGGAACTTCCATGGAAAGGGCCACAGTCACGCCTCCCCCACTGAAAGGCCTTGTCCTGTGGGCTGTGGGGTCAGGGCCCCACCGGGTCCTGCTCTCCCAGCCTTGGCTCCGTCTGGTCAGCGAGTTGTATCGGGAGCACTTGGAGCAGATTTGGCACAGTCTCCACGTGCTGGATGTGTCAGGGACGTTGCAAAACCTAGAATTTGGAAAGTGTCTATTCTTTACATTTTACATCTTACACTATTGCTACAATTCTGAATTACGATTTGTATGTTTAAAATATTTCAGCTTCTTGAATTCCTTCTAAAGTAGGTGCAGTATTTATTTTTCAAAGTTCAACATACATCTACTTGATTTTCTAAAAAGTAATCTCTGGCCATTGACTGGCCATTTATGGACAAATCCCACGTGGTCACAGCCCCTGACCTGGGGGGTGTCGTCTTCATTCACACCTGGAGACCCGGCCCTCGGGCCACAGGACTCAGCTGGACAGCCTGGCCAGCTCTCCTGTCACCCTCTGCCTCCTTCTCAGACGCCTCCCGGGCTTGGGTCTCTATGGGCTGTGGGCTGCCCGCCCTGGACGGTCAGGACGCTCTGTCAGCCAGGCTGGGGGCCCAACCTGAGTTTGACTCTGGGTCCGAGCTGAGGTGGAGCCTCTAGTCCTGGGGTCTCCTCTCTGGGGCCTTCAGCAGCCCCCCTGTGGGTGTCCTGTCTTCCTGGTGATGGTCAGAGGCTGTGGCTGTGACCCCAGAGCCCCCGAATCGAGGAAAGGCATCCTCCGGGCTGCTGCTTTATGCTTCAGCCCCTTCTCAGGCTGGTGGCTTCAGGGCAGGTGTCCTGCAGGTGCCCGAGTGTCCCGTCCCCACCAGCCTGCTGTCAGGAACTTTTTCTTCTATCAGGAGGGACATGCTCGCCCCATAGAGGTTGCCCAGGCTTTCTCCTCATGGCTTCTCCCAGGGAAACGCCACGTCTTCCTGCCGGCTCGTCGGGGCTCCTCTGCGTCCTCGAGGGGAGGTGTGGGTTGGGCTGGGATGCTTGGTGCCCTCCTGGCATGACCTGATTCCCTGAAAAGCGTTCAGTTCTTCCTTGGGGTGGCCTTTCTTACCACTGTGAAAGCGTCCCCTCTGTCCTTCCTGTCTCCTCCGTCTGTCTCTGTCTCCCTGTCCCTCTCTTTTTCTGTATTTTTCCGAGTCAAGTGCCATCAGGTAGCTATTAGGAAATCTGCTTGAGGACATTTGAGTTTTAGGAAAGCAGGCCCTTCTCAACTGTCATGAGTTTTATTTGGGTTACATAACTTTTAGTTGGGTCTTGGCCAAAGATCGCTTTTATTGGGAATAAGTTATTACTGCTAAGTACTACTTTCCTAATCCTTTTGGCTATTTAAAAATCTTTATCAGAAACAAGTGGGACACCAGTCACTTTTGGTCCTTTCCAAATAAAATAACTTTGTCCAATTGTAACAAGAACTTATTTCAATGTTAGGACAAATTTTAATTGTATTATTTATAATTCACTTATCTGTCCCTCAGAGGAGGTGATGGCCTGCAAGGACATGTCACTACATCAGACGTGGAATATGTCCCCAGGTTTGGGGACAAAGGCGTTTCCCACCCTGCTGGCCGCAGCACCAAGGTGGGGATTTGAAGATGGGGTGACTCCAGGGAGGCCCTCGTGGGGCTCCAGGGGGTGCAGATAAGGGCCTGTGAGGAAAGCAGCTGTGACTCAACAATGTTACAAACATTGCACGTCCCCCCTCCCCCCCCAAAACGAAAGCAGATCTCTGCTTTTGGAAACATCCTAAGTTACAGAAGCCCCGCGACGTCGAAAGAGAGTAAAAGTTCTTTAAAAAATGCAGAGGGAAATCTTTTTTTTTCAAATAATATCTCACGTGATTTCACCTAAACATTTTGAGTTGGGACGTTCTCTTTTGTGATGGAATTAATTTTATTTTTTAAAATTCGTGGTGTCTCTCTGGATCCCCTGCTTCCAGCTTGGGGTGTCATCCTTTTGATTTCTACAGAGTTTCTAAGATTCTTCATTTCAGATTCCAGGAGCTCTGGTTTTGTTGTTGTAGAACAGAATAGCATTTGATAGATTTTAAAAAAATCTTTGACTCACAATCAATTCTTTATGCTCACGAGCACATGCCTGCTACTTTGAGAGAAATGGCTGGGACTCTCTGAGGCGGAGGAAGCAGGGAGCCCGGGCCAGCCGTGCCAGGGGTCGCTCCCTCGGGGCAGGTCAGACGCCTGTGTGCTTGGCCTCTGCACCCCTGCACCCCCGCCCCGCCCTGCCCCAGGAGATTAGATGTGTGTCTGGCCAGATCCGCGACTAGAAGTCTTCAACAACGGAGCCCTTGCTCTCCCCGCTGAGCGAGTGGTCATGCCAGAAAGTTTAAATTGACTTCCATGATGGTCACACACCAGGCATATTGCTGAGAGCAAAGTCTGGTTCCTCAGCAGACGCGTGGAGTCAGAGGTGTTTTCTTGGCTGCTTTTAACAGTTGCTTCAAAGGCAGCATGACCGAGCAGCATTGAGAGGTGTAACTCCAAACAGCCGACTTGGAAGTTGGAAAGTACTGTCCCCGCTACCTGGTGCCTGTTCGGACACAGGCGCTCGCTCCGTGGCTCCGTGACTGTTTGTGGTCAGTGTCGGGGGCCCGTACGCATGGCTTTGTCGGGCACAAGCTGAAGTCATCTCCCCCTGCAACTGCAGTTCCGTCTTTCCTGCCCCAGTGGGGGTGCAAATTTGGCCACTCTGCCACCAAAGCTCCCCTGGAGGCGGACACGGACAGGAACACGCTGCAGCACAGCCCGACGTCCCGATTCCAGCAGGAGTGACCGACAGAGGCCGGTGCACTCGGGCACCTGCTGGGGCTGTGCCCGCCCGGCTGTGGGTCGGGGACGCGCCTCTGCTAGGGCCTTTGCCCAGCGAGAGGCCCACAGGACTCCGTGTCTCTCCCCGGGGGCCGCGGACTCGCCATCGCCTGGTCGCCTGCTGGCTGTGCCCTGGGTCCAGGGAAGGAAGCTCGAGAGATGGCCGACCCGGCCACACCCAGGCCACTGTCCCCCGCTGGTGGCCATGGGGTCTCTGGGCGGGGCTGGCGGCCCGGCAGCCCCAGAGGCAGCCAGGTGGGTGCGGCCGGTGGCTTCTGTCTGGGAGGACACTGCATCACTGCAGCAGAGGGAGGAACGGCTGGAGGGGTGAAGCATGCGATGGAGAGGATGGGCTTATCACACACCTTCGCAGCCTCGACTGTGTCCCCAGGTCTGAGCTGGGGGCTGACAAACGCCCCATTGTGCGGGAATCTGGGTTAAGTCACCGTGGGCAGCTGACTTGGCTTCAGGACTTGGAAATGGCATTTCTCACCTCTTCCACACTAGTCTTTTCAGTTGCTTGCCAAGTTTAAGGGGGAAAAAAATCCCCTCATTCTGGTTAGAAGTGTTTCAAGCCTTACATAAAGAGGTGCTTGGCTGGTTAACTGGCTAACTTCTGCCTAAGCATCGTCCCAGGAAGCATTTACGCGCGCTCCCTAGGACAGGGCCGCTAGTAAACACCGTGATTTAAGGCCCCTCTGCACACTCGGGCCTCGGCTGGCCTGCTTTATGGCCTCATTATTCTGCCTAAGAACCACCAGTACGTAAAAATCACAAACACATTGTGTTTGCTGAGATATTCTGCTCTACGTTTGAAAAGGTGTGATAAATTCCAACTTGAAAAATAAAGTTCTCTGAAGAAGATGTTTCTTTTCCTGTGTTTTAGGTCCCACACTTTGGCCTCAAGGGAAGCTCAGAGTCACGTCGGCACGTGGGAAAGGAGACACATCTGACCCGAATACGTGAACTGCTTTCATCTGTCAGTGAAATTAGGAAAGGCCGTGACACTTGCTAATGTTATCACGAGCTCCCTTTTTTTTTTTTTTTTTTTTTTTGCTTCATATTTATAATTGTGTAGACAGACAGAACACATTCCGGTCTCCACTAACCATCTAGAGAGGATGCTGAGATTGTAAGCTATGGAAGTAGCTTTCAGCTTAGCCTGGTACTTGCACTTTGGGGGAAGAGTTGTGTGTCTGGTTCTGGTGAGTCCAGTGGGTGCCCAAGGCGGCGGGGTCTCAGGGCCTTGTGGGTGGGAACACGATTCCACGACCGCTTGCAGAGCACACATGGGAAACATCTCCCTATAACGAGGGTGGTCCCGTGGAGGATGCCCTGTGGCTGCTTCAGGCCGCAGGGTAGCCCGCCAGGTGCTGGGGTGACTGCCGTGCTCTCCAGCTGCCGGCGCTTCATGCTCGAGGAGGAACCTGTTCCCGGGTGATGGCGTGGCAGCACTCGTTGGCTGTGACAGACCCAGCTCCTTCCGATGCTCCTGGGTGGGAGGAGGCTGCCGTGCGTACACGTGGGGCACCTGTCTCTCCCGGACCCGCCCAGTAGTGCCCACAGGTGCTCCTCTGAGCCACAGCCTCCGGGGGGCACTGACTGTGGGGCTGGAGTGGGATGGTTGCCTGCCCCCTCCCCCTCCCCCACCCTCCCCTCCTCTCCCCTCCATTCACCTTCCCAGTCTGGAGTTCAGTCCCTCTAACTCACTTTCTTGCCCTTTTGTTTAAAGCGTGATTTGTCTTGTGAAGAATTCCTCCTGTGACTCTTGGAGGTTTGCGGATGAGCGTCCGTCAGCAACTGCCGTGCGGAAAACGAGCAAAGGTAATTAAAGACCCACAAGTTTGTGTTCTTCCCTTAGAAAGACCACATTATCCAGGCCCCGCTTAGATTCCCTGCATTTTGCCGTGAAGCAGAATGTTACACTGCATCTCTGCAGGGTGTTCCGGTGAGTCGGGCCGGGACCAGGGCCGGGGTGGGTGGATGGACCCCCGGGCACCAGCCTCCTGTCAGTTCAGATAAACTGCTGAGTCCTGGTCCCAGATCCTGGATCTTCAAAGCTCGGTGTCGGGTTACATTTTATAAGTAGAAAGTCAGATTCAAAGACTCGCAGAAGATAATCTAGTCTTAACTCAGAGACATTTAAAGACGTGCTTTTGATATTTATATGCTTTATTTTCACAGGCGCTTTCTGTAGGTCAGGGATTTAAACCTGGGAGGGTTCCCGCCTGAGCCAGCCTGGCTTCTAGCTGGGATCACGGCCTCGCCGCCCTCAGGGGCTCTGGGTGGCCCCGGGGACCCCGTGACTGGGCGCCCATCCCCTCGTGGGAGCCGCTGCAGGGCCTTTGGGGTGAGCACTTCTAAGCAGCGGCCCCTTTAGTGAAGCCCCGTTTCACCCCAGCCCCCACCGACCTCTCCACCTCGCTCGGTTCTGTGGTCCAAGGGTCTCCCAGGGCGGACTTTGCTCACTGGACGGGTCGGACTCCAGCCGGGTCCCTGCTATTGGATCCTTGAGCGTGGTGATGGGATGGGATTACCTGGTCCACCCCCTTCCAGAGAACCATGAGGCATTTCCCAGAACACTTGCTGAGATGAGCCGCCCTACTTAACTGCTGCGGTGGGCTAGGGACAGGACCGGGTGGGGGTGCCCAGCCCACCCCCCGCCCCGCACCCCCCCCCACCTTTAGGGAAATAACGTGTTTTCTTTGCCTTCCACGCCTCCCCCCTTGTTCGTTTGGAAATCTGTCTGGACTGTGGCAGATGGGGCTGAGGGCTGTGAGGGGAAGAAAAAGTTAAGGCAGTAAGTAAGTGTCAAGGAATTCATTGTCTGCTCTCCACCTGTTGTTATTCTGGTCCCAATCAACCTGCTCGCCAGGCTGGAGCCAGCGGCCATCTGGAAACACTGCTCTGTTTATACACTTGGCACGGAGCAGCACTCCCGGGCCTGACCTCCCACACGAATCTGGAAACAATTAGAGCAAGATGATAGGCAGGCGGGGACGGTCCAGGGAGGGAGGTGGACGGCCGGGAGGCGGCGGAGGAGCCTGCAGGGGAGGGGGCGGCCCGGGGGGAGCCGGGTGGGGGTGGGGCGCGGGGTCCTGGGGCGCGAGGAGCCAGGGTCGGAGGGAGGCCTGGGTGGGGGAAGGGACCCGGGCGGGGGTGGGGAGCCGGGGTGGGCGAGGGAGACAGAGACGTGCTGGGGGGGGGGTGGGCTACGGAGGGAAGTGAGGGTTGGGGGGGCCTGCCCGCCCCTCCCGGGGTGGGGGGTTGGGAACTGGCAGCGGCTGTTTGCGGCTCCCTTGCCCCCCAGCCCGCCCCTCACTGTGAGCTCGGAACCAGCCCCTCGAGGACACAGAGAATCAGGCCTTTCTGGTCCCTGTTAAGAAAAACACTGCATAGTCTCAGGTCATTTTTTTAGTTTCGGAAACGCATTCTTGAAAAGCACTTTTAACCACAGGAAGTTTAAGCAATGCGCCACTTTGCCGCAGAAGAACTAAGAGATGCTTGCAGCGCAGGGGGCGGTCCTTGCAGAGGCGCCGGGCCCGCGTGGGGTCCTCTGTCCGGAGCGGGCCCGGCCTCGCGAGATGGACGCGTCTCTTCACTTAGGAAACACTTTTTTTCTCTCTTTCCCCGCAGTTCTGAAACGTGACTCCCAGCCCCCAGTGGAGCTGGGGTTCTCACTCCGGAGACATTCATCGGTGGGGCTTGCTGGCAAAGCAGCCATCTGCGAGATAAATAAGCTCCGGGTGGGCCACGCGGCCTTGAGGAGGGGCGTCCCAGCTGGGGGGCTCGGCGGGCTGGGGGGGCTTGGCTGGCAGGGCACCGGGGAGGCCGCCTCTCCCGCCGCCCGGTCCAGCTTCCGCAGCACAGCATCGCCCGGGTTCCCTGCATCGTGGGCCCGAGGGCATCTGCTAAGATCTCTGAAAGTCAACCCACCTCCGCGGTGGGGTCAGATCGCATGCGGCGCCCTCTCCTCTCCGTGTGCAGACCTGCCCCGCCCTGCCTGGCCCCCACCATACACCGCGCTGCACTTCCTTCTGTGCCTAAACGTGTTGCTTCACATCCTTGCTTCTGAAGCACCGTGGGACGTGCGCCCTCCCCTGAAGTGGAAAGACCATCCCAGGAGGCCCTGAGCAGAGGGTCCTGCTGCCCTGGGGCCGGCCCTCCCCGCAGGCTCTGCAAGGCCCTGGAGACGGCCAATCTCATAAGCCAATTTTAGACTCTGAGTCTTGCTGCAAGTTGATTCATTTGAACTATAATATAAAATATTGTGTTTATTTAACCCCTGTAAGCCGATCTCCTTGGTCTTTGTGAACTGGCTGGGCAGCTAAGGGCCCACATTCCTTCCACAGTTAATAAAACTTCATATTTTTCTCTGTATTCATAAATTTAATTACACTCAGACCCACTTAATCTACGTTAGTTTTTGAAATGTTACCTAGATTAAAAAAACACAGACCCCCCCCCACCCCAGCATGCAACATAATCATCTTTAAGTTAAAAGACATAAATTGGAAATTTTGCCACTTTTGTCCTCCAGAGATCACGTTGTATGTTTACGATTTTCTGACCCGACCATAGTAGAGATGTAAATTGACTACAATTCTTCTCAAGGTAATACAGTTACACTTTAAATGCCTATATTTGTTTAACTTCATTAAAACAAAACGAAACACCCCCACCCAACCAAAAAAAAAAAAGCAAAAACCCACCAGGCCAGCTCTACTGACTTCATGCAGGACCCTTTGTAAATTCTTGGCGATGCTAGCAGGCCCTTGGGGTGAGCTGCCTTCTCAGAGACTGGGGGCTGTCCACGTTGCTGTCTCAGCCACCGAGATGCTTCTCTCTGCCTTCCCTCCCCTCTCAGGGTGGGTTCTGAAAATTAATGACATCTCTGTAAAACGGTTTGCTCTTTTTGAGAGAAATAAATGCGACTTCTCAGCATCCAGGCACCCGCATTGGAGACAAGAGCCTGTCACCCAGCTGGTGGCTGACACCCCCTCCACCGTGACGGCTCTTTGTCCAGAATCTTCTCCAAACAACAGCTATTCAAATGGTGCTTTAAAACCATCTTCCTGCTTCTAATGAGAGACGCCAAGTGCCCTCTCCGTTAAAACGTTTATTTTCATTTCGAAGCGTGGCCATTGGTCCTTACGGTCCTTGTCCTTTGGGAGCCCGCATCGACCCCTCTGTGCGGACGTCTGCCGGCAGCCCTCCTGGCTATATCCTCCTGCACCGCTTGGCTTCATCCTGATCTCGCTTCTGAGAGAGCTGTCTTTGTTCCTGCCAAAATGAATAAAAAACGAACCAAACAAAATGAAAGTCGGACATGCTCTAGAGGATTACTTTTTTTCTATTTGATTGTTTCTTGAAGTTTTACGATATATTCTTACAGTAATACTTTCCTCGAATGTTTAGTCCAAAGAAGACGTTAAGAAAGAGTGTTTTTGCAGCTTTCTCCCCTGGAATCAGTGGGTTTTCCCTCTGCTGGATCTGTAGAGGGAAGTGGCTCTGAAGCCTCCCCTTTCCCAGATGCGCAGGTGCGCAGCAGGGACTAAAGTTCTAAAGCTGCGACCAAGCTTCAGTCCAGAACCTGGACCACAGTCTCGGCCATTGCATTTTCCCAGAGGCGTTAGAGGGAGACAGGTGGGTCCCATGCCCTGTGTGTCTGCGTGGTCTCTAGGGGCCGTTTAGTCTTGCAGTCATTTGACGGAGGATGATTTAAAGCAAATGTTCTGGAAGTGGGGCGTTCGTTCCTCAGCTGGGCTGTGAAGCGGTGACCAGGCCTCTCCCCGGAGGGACTGGGTGTGCAGCCCCCTTAGACTCACCTGGGATACTGATGAGAACATCCAGGGGCTCGTGTGAGGGTGGGGGGGTGGGGCCCGGCCGGCACCGAGCAATAGCGACACCCCAGATGAGAGGGGGGCCTGGTGGTTAGAAGAGGCCGAGCTGCGTGGAGATGCTAACACGACGACTAGTGTATCTCCTTGTCTGCCTTCTGCATGGTCCGTGTCACGTGTCACATTTGCACTGCGTGTCTGGGTCCCAGCACAAGACCTGGGGAACTGCAGGCACTCACTAGGCATATGCTGCATGGACAAATGGATGGACGGTCAGGTAAGAGAAACTGGGGGAATTTACAGCAAAAACGTCAGGGGAAGCCTAAGACCATCCTCCAGGAACTGTGTGTTCAAATAATCCCCCTGCCCCCCTCCCCAGCCCCCAACAAAGGGCTGAAACACAGTCACGGGTGCTACTTTCATGGGAAGCAGAGTCAGGCCCACTGCTAGTTGTGGGGACGCAGCAGAGTTTTGTAACTGGGGCGTGTTTCCCAGACATACTGTCATCTCTACAAGCTTTACAACCTTGGAAGACGCTGGCTTTATTTAGATTCTGCAGGAAAAAAGTACACCCTGGACAAACGAGAAGACGTCTTGTTTTTGACAGTCAAATCCAAATTTTATTTGACAACTTAATTTGCTGAAAGCCAAGCTTTGTGGAGAGCATGGGGGGACGCCCTACATTCTAACTGCCCCAGCTGTGTTGTGTGGATGGCTCGGAGCTGAGGGGGGGTGCCCGCAGGAAGGACGGCCAGGGTGACACAGCTCGCGGGAAGTGAGGGACCTTGCCCAGAGGGGAGGCAGCCTGCAGGTCGTGGGGTGGGTCTTCATCGGAGCCCAGGGCCTCCCTCCCGTCGGCGGCTTTGGACATACCCCTGTGAGCGGATGCCCTCACAGCACGTCCACAGGGACACGGGTGCTGTCCGCAGCCTGGCCCGGCCTTGCTGACTGCTGGAGGAGGGAGTGGGGTGCATAAGACGAGAAGGACGGAGCCTCCCTCTCTGAGCCCAAGTCATCTGAGTGGGAATATTTGAATCATCGGTCATGGCCAGTTCTGTCCGCACTTCCCTGCTCACCGCTCCAGCTTTGGTACCTTCTCCCCCAGAGGGCGGGGCTCGCAGTCAGGGACAGGCCGCCACGGAGTGGCTGCTCAGAGAACGGAGGCCACGTCCGAGCTCCTGGAGAAATGCTGGACGCGTCTCCGTGGGAATGAGTGAGGCTGGGACAGCCCAGTGATGCCCTTGGTTGGGTGTCCTCCTCAGGGCCGCACCCTCCCAGTGTCCCCGTGCATTTCCAGTCTGTTCTCCCCACTCCTTTATCAGGCCGATCATGGCTTCAGTTTCTTGTGTTTGAACTTCTGGAGTCAGGTGGGGTGGTCGCTGCAGTGCTTCTAATTTTGTTTGTTTCTGATTTTCAACTTGCTGCTTCTGCACGGTGCACTCAGCAGCGCGCCGCCTCCTGCCACCCGTGCCCTGCGCTTCTCTTCTCCTCTGGGTCCCTTTCCTCCCCTCACCTGGTCCCTGCAGAGACACCGCAGGTAACGACCAGGTTTCCTCGTGAGCCCAGGGCCTCTGCTCAGAGCCACCTCTCTCACGAGCTCCATACCCCGCCCTCCCTGAGAAGGGGGCTAGGTCGTTGGCCCTGTGATTGGGGCAGGGGGGTCTGATTCCCCACCCTCTGCCCCTGCGTCCTGGCCGTCTGGTGATCTGCTTTGGCCGATAAGATGTGCACAGAGTCCCCAACCCAGGCCCAGCCCTGAGGGTCTTGTGTGCACCCCATCTTCGTCTTGGGACCCTGGCCCTGCTGTGGGGAAGAGTCCAGGCTGGCCCAGTGGACCCTCAGCTGACCAGTGTCGACAATGGAATTACGAGCCCAATTGAATCAGCTGAAGCTCTGCCCGTGGTGGCAGCAGCCAGCCACGCCATACACCCGTGACAAACATGTATCATTGCTTTTGTAAAGCACCACATTTTGGGGTGATTTGTCAAGCAGTGATAGCTGACTGATACAGTCAGTAAGTGTCTTTGTTGCTAAATCAAAAGGACCTCTTTCCAGTCTTGTAGCAGAGACCGTATGAGTGTCCTTTTCATCACGAGGGTACGGCAGACTGTTTCCTCAGCTCCTGAGCCATGTGACTGTCCCGGCTCGTGGATGCGGGCAGGAGGAGCGTGGGCTCGCCCGTCCTTTCCGGTTCCTGGGCTGTGTGGAGCAAACCACAGCGTGGGAGACGTGCACCCCGAGGGGCCACGCTGAGGACAGCTGCTCCCTGAGCGTCTGCTGAGGACTTGGTGTGAGCAGGACACTGACCTCAATTGTGTCAAGTCAGTGAGCTCTGGTGTCTGTCGAACAGCTGGAGCTGCTCCCCCCGCCCCTCCCCCACCACCTGGCCTTGACCTCCTGCAGCCTTGGGAGGTGCCAACCCTGCCTCCTTGGTCACACCTCTCCCCTTGTTTCCTGGACCCCGTGTGCTGTGGTTGCCCCACGTGTGTCCATGGGTCTCCGTTACTCTCAAGGAGATAAAGTCCAGAGGCCTTTGCACACCTTCCTGGACCCTTTCCTGACTGCCTTCCTACCCCACCGACCACCGCAGCCCTCAGACCCCGTACATTTACAGAAATGCTCTCTTCACTCTGAGGGTTTACAATGACTGTCCTCTCTGCTTGAAATGCTCTTCCCACTTCTGCCACCACTTCAGGTCGGATCTATCACCCATTTCGAGAACCCTGGCTCCGAGGTCGGGTGAAGAGCTGCCCACGGACTCCCATGTGTTGGGACTTCCTGCTGTCCTGGCCCCCATCATTCACCAGCCCACCCCGAGCTCCGCCATGCATCCAAGGGCACACACGGGCGCTGGTCCTGCAGCCACGAGAATCGTGTCGGGGAGAGGGTGCATCAGTGAGTGAGCCTTGTGAGCCAGGGAGCGAGAGTGCGTGATGTCCAGAAACCAGACTCACGCTCAGACTCACGCTCAGTACCAGTAACTGATGAGGAAGGGACCAGAAAGGTGACCTCACTTGGTCCTCTGTGGGGATTCTCTGCCCTTGGTCCCTCTGATGATTACGAGGCTGTTCTGGTCATGGTTATAGGTACAGAACAGCCTCCTTCCCAGTGGTGTTTCCTTTTATTGGATTTATTTCACATATTACAGTGCAGGATTTGATGCTGTTTTTATGTGAACATAACTGCTCTGTAAAACCTCAAGCATTTTTCTCTACTAGAATTGGCAGATGAGAGGTTATGTAAACTTGTGGCCAGCGGAGAGGTTCCCAAAACATTGCAATGGAAGCACAGGGAACAGAGGGCAGGAACGCAGGAGTCCAAATTCCTTCTGCAGACAGAGTCGGCCCGCTTGTGTCTGGTCTTCATTACGGGGCTGCTCTCCACCTGCAGGACAGCCCAGGAAGGTCAGATGTTCTGCCCAAGGTCACACAGCAGTTTGGGCCTGATTCTGTGTCTGGGAGCAGGTGTGGTTCTCTTTGCAGGGAGCACCCCCACCCTGGACCCCCTGTGCTCCTGAATGTGGGGACAGACTCTGCTCAGCCTGGTGGTGACCACACCGGAGGGTCCCAGGGATGGCATTGGCACCTGCCCTGTGGTGGGGGCCATCCCGGCACCTGCTTCCCTTAGTGAGCCTGTGCGCTCATCTCTGATCTTGCGGGGAGTGTCCGGGGACAGGGAAAGGGTCGGGGCTTTTGGGGGGGGGGTGTCCTGCCATCACCCATGACAATGAGAGCAGTGGAGACTGACCAAGGGCTTCCTGTGTTTCCAACGCATCACCTGGATGGCCTCATCTAATCCCTGGGGGCACCACCTGGCAGGGCCATGTGATGTGGGGGCTCCAGGACCCCCCAGAGCACCTGGCCTCCCACTCCTCTCCGGGTACCGTCCTCGGTGGGCTCTGCCCCCTGGACCAGGTGCTGACCCCCACGAGGGTCCTGTGCATGGAGCCTGGCCTCTCAGCAGCCCCCACCCCCCACCCTGGCTGTCTCAGCTTCCTCCGGGAAACACGTCTCACGCCCCGAGGGGGGTGTGTTGGCTGGAAGACAGAGGCGGGAGGTGGAAGTGATGGCATGTGGAGTAAAGGACATGCCCTCGGGACCACAGAGGTGTGTGCTGGCATCCCGTCGTTGGCTTTGACACCTAAATTCCTCGCTGTGTATCTGTGTTAACTTGACCGTGTCAGTCACAGACAGCCAAGGGTTCGGGAAGCGGGGGTCAGCAGGAAGGGCCGCCCCCGACCACATCCCACCCCCACAGGGAGGGCGTGACCCCGACTCCATCCTTCCACTCAGCACGGGCAGCACCCCCCACGCATCCTGTTCAGAGTCGGCTCAGATCCTGCAGGGTTTTCCTTCTGTTTTTCAGCCACAGAACATGAGGTGAAGGCCCGGGGCTGCCCGTCTGTCTGCGGGGCTAGAGGAGGCCCTGGCTGCTGTCCGCAGAGCAGGGAGGAGGCCAGGCCGGCCCGTGGGCCCGCCGGTCAGTGGCCAGGGCCCCACCTCCCCGGCCACCCATCTGCCCTGTGTGTGTGGCCACGGCCCCGATTCCCCCGGAGAACCTGTCCCTCCGCCGCCTGGGTCAGGGTGGGTACCAGGGTCACACTAAGCGTCACCGCGGCCGGGAGCCTGGACAGGACAGGTCCTGTGGGAGACGCGGAGCTGACCACCCGCCCCCACACATGCACATCAGGGCCCAGGGCCGCTCACCGTCCTTCCGCGCTAGAGTCCAGGCTTTACGGCTTGGGTAGGCCGTCTCCGCCCGTGTGGAGCCCCTGTCCTGCGGGGATGTACGTGGTCTGCAGAGGCGCACAGACCCTCCCCACCATGGTTACCGGGGACACAGCCTGAGAGGTAGAGCAGGAGCAGGGCCTGTGGGGATGGTGCTGTCCAGGACCGTATCTCTGGGGAGGTGGCCCTGGAGGGGTCAGGAGGAGGCCAGGCCCCATCTACACACACGATGGCCGCAGAGCTGTCTTAGGCCCGGGGGCCACGCCGTTCTTGGAGACAGGGCCACAGCAGCCCCCAAGTCCCTGTGAGTAAAGCAAAGGCCTCAGGGGTCTCTACCCGCTGCCGGCCCCCGGCCCAATGCACCCCCGTGGGGACCACCTGCCCCTGTGCTGACAGTGACCAGGGGGCCGAGGGCGGAAGGGGAGACCTGGCCTCAGGGCCGTCCACGGCTGTGGTTCACGATCCAGGGGTCGGCGTGTGAGTGGCTGGGGCTGCGGCCCCGCAAGCACCTGGGCACCAGTCACGCCCCTCGGGCCCGGCTGGCCAGGCAGCTCTGCTCCTGGATGGGGCTGGTGTCCCCTGGGGACAGGACCCGCGTGGGCTCTCTCCTCACCCGGCAGGACAGTCCAGCGGCTGCTCACACGGGCTCAGGGTCTCCAGGCACCAAGCTGGCGACCTCGAGGAGCCGTGCTTTCCAAGGCTTGTCTTAGTCCAAGCGTCCACGCTGGCTGTTGGCTGCCGTGGGGGCGGCGGGGAGAGCAGGGGCCACGGCTGCGAGGAACCCAGACATGCTGGGCCTGACTCAGCCCCAAGAGGCCGCTGTGAGGGTCCGGGCGCGCACCGTGGCCCCGTGCACAGGGCTGTCGCTGGAGACGGTGAGGGGCCGGACGGTGGGCGCCTCCGGCCAAAGAGGATTTTCTTTTGACTGCTCTGCGCTGACACTGTCCTAGAATGCCCTCAGTGTAAAAGAGTCAAGTTAGCACCTAAGAAAACAGTTCCTGTCTTTCCTGTGGCTCAAAATTGTGAAATGTATCAGTTTTAAAATTTCAACCGGTTACTTTGAAAACGTAAAAGGTTGGGGACATGGCCTTTTGGATTCTGCTATATTTGTAACAAAAGAGTCATGCGATTTTATTAGTAAATTATTTTGTAGCCACACCTGATACAAAGCATCCTTCCCTTCCCTGACGACGGCGTTCACGTGAAATGGTCCTTATTGCTTCTCAGACCATGAGGTGAGTATTGGCCTGATTCGCATTTCACAGGTGAGATGCAGTCAGGTTCAGAGCCACAGAGCCGGGGCAGGTGGAGGGGAGCCGGACCTGGGCGGCTTGAGGACAGTCCAGGGGAATCTTCCGTCTGTGTGACGCCAGCGCAGACGTGCCTTTCGGATCTGCTTGTGTAGACGCGCCAGGTGGCTTGTGTGCACCCAGCGTTAGCGTCAGCCCCTCCTGCTTCAGGACCACGGTCACTCTCAGCCGCCGTCCTGAAAGCACAGCTACTTAAATATACACGACGCACACAGCTCTGTGTCCGCCGAAAGGATATGAAAGTCAAAATACTTTTCCTGCAGCTATTTGGGGGGTCAGCGTGGAGCACATTGTGTTTCAGGACACGGTTCAGAGCTGCTTCCTCTCCCTCTCACCCCGTGCTGACTGCACACCTTCCTCCTCACTCACAGGAGGCACTTCCGGTGCGAACCCGCTCCCCGCCCCCGTGAGCACAGGCATCCCTACCTGGACGCCCCCCGAGGGGAGTCCCAGCCCCCCGCCCCCACTGTGAAGTGGACTTTTTTTCTTAGAGATGGTTTCAACCATGACTCTTGTTTCCCAGTCACTCTGTTGTGACAAGAGGACAGCGAGGTGAGCCCTGGAAGGGGGGTGTGCTCTTTGGCCACTTGACAGCCTCAGTGCTAAAGACTCTGGGTTTTTCCTCATCTGTTTGGGGCAAGTACCTCTGTCCTGACCCGCCTTACGATGGGCAGCCACAGGTCAGCACTTGCGGGGACCCTCCAGTCCCCAAACCCGGGGACGCACATGGTCTGAGAGATTTGGTGGCTGCAGAGCACACCCGTGGCCTTTCCACACGGCTCAGCCACGTCCCTTCCTCCTGCCCCTCACGCTGGACACTTTCACCCCTGATGTCTGCTCAGAGGTGAGTAAATGGTCTGTGAGTGTTTGTCGGTCGGAATTAGCTGTTTTCCACCTTGAGATGTGGACTCAGGAGAATAAATATCCTTTATTTCCAAATCGTAAGAGAACAGGTCCCTCCTGTGTGGGAGGGAGGCCCGGGCGGCAGCTGACCCCATGCTCCTGTTCACACACGTCCTTGGAGGCTCGTTTATCCCCAACTGTCCCGGGTGTGTCAGCGCTGAGCCTGCACGTGGCGCTAACTCTGAGAACATGAGAAAAAAAAAGTTCTTGGCCCGATTAGCTTCTCAAATCCCTCTCTCCATGGCTGAGAGTAGCTGTGCTCTCACAAGCATCCTTTGCTCATGGCTCGGCTTCTCCTCTGGCCCAGCCTCCTATGAAGTCAGCACTGTGACAGGGCAGCGGTTACCAAGATGGAAATGATTACACTATCACGGGAGCCAGCCCGGGGACGAGCAAGCGAGCCGACAGAGCAGGGCCACCGCACCCCGGCCGCATCCCTCCCGCCTTCCGGAGCAGCTCGGGAAAGGCGCCCCGCCTCCCTCAATTCAATCCCTGCAGTTTGTCGGTTGTGGCCTCCAAAGTTTGGCCGAGGGTTTGCGGACCAGCTGTTATCTGCCGTCTCTGGGGATTCTGGGCTCCCCCGGGAACGGGGTGGAGCAGCCTTTCTGGGACACCTTTCAAGCAGGGAAACTGGAGCACAAGCTCTGAGGGGAGGCAGCTGCAGGAACTCTGGCGGAGGCGGCTGCGTGCTTTGCTGAGAACAGGAACGGAGCCTGGCCGCGCACTCGGATGAGCTGGAAAGGAAGGATGGCCAGGGAGAGTGGAGAAGGGCGTTTCTATATTTAAGATGAACCTTGGGGCACAGGCTGCAGAGGAAGAAGACTATGGCCACCAGACATTCAAGTTATGAGACTTTTTAGGAGATAGTTTAGCTCAACACATTTAACCTGTTGGACGACCCTCCTTAAAAGAAAACAAAAGGTGAGGTTTTCGCAGTGAAGTAACAAGCAATGTGTGACTTTGCTGCTCTCACTGTTCTGACCTGGGGAGTTCCCAGTTCTCATCATTGCCCTGGGTGACCGAAAACCAAACCAGGCTGCTCTTCTCTTGGCCTGGGGGTCTCCCTCCTGCCTCCTGGACCAGGGTGCTGGGAGCCCACTGCTGCTTGGGCTCAGCCAGAGAGGCTGGCGTCCCCGCTGTCGGGAGACCTGCTAAGGCCCTTTCACCTGAGGCTGTCGCCCTGCACACACGCTGCAGCTGTCTGCGACTTTCACAGAAATATCCAACTTGTCACCTACCCCCTGCCGTTGGATGCGAGCGGGTTTGGGGCCCTGTGGACACACCTTTGCTTCTAGGTGTCCACTGAAGAGAACATATAATCTGAAAGTCTGAGTTGTGTTTTGTTCGGAGACCTTACCTAAGACTGTAGCCCAGGAGGCAGGCTCTCAGTAGCTCAGAGGGATGGTTCCAGAGAGGTCAGGGTGGAGACAGGTTGTATAGGAGCTTTTTGCTGAAAAAAAATCTAGCCAAACAGCAAAAGACTTCTGCTAATCATGGACACAGACATCTCCAGTTAATGATTTTAGTGCTTTTCTAGGCATGGAAGGTGCAAGAGTCTGGGCTCGTCGGAATTGGTCCTTGACATGCACCCGCCCTCGCTTCCTGGGCCAGTATCCAGAGTGCAGAATGCTGCCTGCTTTTCTCTGTCCTGAATTCCCCTCGGGGCTTGGCATTGTTGGGGACCCCAAGGCAGGAGACATCCTTCGTCCACACAGGGAAAGGACGTCCACAAGACTGCAGGACAGGAGTTCGGGGGGCGTCGGGCCTGGTTCGGGGTGTTTGGTGGCTGTCCCATGGAGGAGTCTTTCAGCCACCTGCGCAGGCACGAGGGGAACGTTACATGGATTTCACCCTCACGTAAGAATCAGTGGGGAGAAAATAACAGCCCTGGTGTGAGAAAATAGTTTGGAGGCGTGAGAAAACCGGAACCTTGTTCAAGGACATGGCTGATCTGTTTTCTGCATTTTCCTGTTGGCATATTTTGGTTTGCCTAGGAGGGGGGTTGCCATGGGCTGGCGTTTAGTGAGCCCACTGTCCTGGCGTCGGGGGCCTCGCGCAGTGAAGGATGTGGGTGTCTGGCGCTTGTGAATTAGGAAACCTACTGCGTGCTGACGGGTCATTTATGGCCTCTGCAGAGAGGACTCAGGCTCCTCACTACGGCGCACGTTGCACTTGGGCAGGAGATGCTCCCACGGAAACCAGCTCCCGGCGAGGATCACGGCCATGAGCTGCCCCTTGTGGGCGGGCCGTCTCGGCCCTGGGGCTGCCGGGGTCTGTGTGCTGAGGGAGGCTGACGGCTGTTGTGGCTCAGGTGCTTGGTGTCTTCCTGAATATCCATCTGCAATGAGCACATGGATTTGGTTTCTACTTTGCAAAAACACTCCTTGTGTCAAAAATCACTGTTGCTCCCCATTCAGTGGTCCCAAGGGTCAAGCTGGATTTCTCCCGGGGGGCTGGGGGGTGGCCTTGAACCATCTGAGGATTTTCTGCCCTATGGTCAGGAAGTCTTCAAGTTCAGGGACGCTGTGACCAAGGTCAGCCTGTCCTTCCCAAGGCTTGTTGACGGGTGGATGGAGGTGGCGGGTGGTTGTGGAAAAGCCTCAAAAGGCAGAAATGCAGCCTCAGAAGGGGTCTGATCATCTCGACGGGAGGCGCTCACCGTGGCCGGCCTTTCTCGCTCAGCCCTGCCCATGGCCGCGGGGACACTTGGCGGGTACGTGACGCGGGCTAGGCTGGGGCTCAGCTCTTCCTAAGTGAACAGAGACAGCGAGTGGATTTTGCTTTGACGTCAGCCCAGAGTGGGGGCTGGGCTGACGGGCTGGCCCGTCTCTGGGGCAGAGGTCCGGGGTGTTGGCCGCGTCTGTCTGGCGGGTGAGGGTGGACCTGCGTTCCTGCCACGTGGGGCCTCCCAAGGGCCACCCTGCACCCTGGGGGGGAGCGAGAAAGACGCCCCGTCCGTTCAAACCTGCCTCGTGCCTGCAGTGGGCGTAGAGGTCGCGTGGGTAGATGGGGCAGCCCGCCACCCCCTGCCCCCGCCCCAGGCGCTGCGGCTGACATGGAGGAAATACGATTACAGTCAGTAACTGAAGTGCAGCCTGAGAAGAATCTCTCACAATTCCAGTAAAACTCTGCACGCTCCTCCCAGAGAGTGCATCTCTGAACGTGGATCTGCAGGTTCTCTGGGATTTCAAGGCCTTGGCCAGGGCCTGAGGGACGTCCAGGCACCTCGGGGCTGAGACATCCCACTTTAATTCACGCTCCAAAGGCGCGGAGTGGCCCCGGGGCTCAGAGGCTCGAGGGGCAGAGGGGAGAACGGCTCAGAACGACCCAATGACCAGCCAGGCCAGCGTGCGCCTGGGGACAGGCCAGGAGCTCCCCGGGGGTGGAGATACTGGTGCGTCGAGGGGAAATGGCTTCGTGGCTGGGGTCCCGCCGCCCACGAAGGCCGCCTCAGCAGAGGGCCGTCTGCCACGTCCACCTGGTTCTCGGGTCCGCTCACCCGCGGTCTCCCCATCCGGGCGCCCGGCGGCTCCCTGGAGACCCGGGGGCAGCATCTCAGACCCGGCGCGCCCTCGCTGCCCCCGCTCAGCCTGCCATCCCAGCCTGGCTCAAGTACCCCTACGTGGAGGGTCCCATCCAGGCCCGGTCCTGATTTCACGGAGAAGTCCCTGTTCGTCCCCAGCCTGTCCACAGAGCCCCACCCACAGTCCACCTGCCCTCTTGGGGTGTCCACTAGGGCACCTGACGGGAATCTCAGAGGTGGCTCCCCCCGCCCCAAGAATTCCTGTTTCAGGAAATGAGGCCACTGCCCACTCAGTCCACTCAAATAGAGACAATAGTGGCAGCTGTTGTCCCCCTCCACATGCCCAGTTGCTGACCAGCCCATTTCCCCTCCCTGCGGGTCCCCCGGCGTCCTCACCAGCCGCCCCACTGACATCCATGGGCTCACCCTGCCTGGCCTGGCTGCCTGCCCTCCTAGGGTCTCCCTGCTTCCCTCCGGCCATCCACAACCTCATGTCCACACCCTGCAGAAGGACCTTCCAAAATCCTCTGGATCACAGAGCCTGCGGTCGGCCCATGAGTCCTGACAACTCACAGCATCCTTGTTCTGTTTTGTCCCGCTTCCCAAGCTCTGAGCAGCCCCAGCCCCCCTGCCCGACTGCACGCCCGTGTCCTTTCCCTGGAGCACCAGCTGGTCTCCGCCTCACCCCGATGGCCCTGCTCTGCACAGCCCTTCACGTCCCCAGGGGCTGCCTCCTGGGAGCACGGCTCTGAGCCTCCAGGCCCCCGTCCGGCTCCTGCACACCTGCCTCCACGTTCACCCTCTGTCCCACCGTCTTCATGAGCCCAGGCAAATCCCTGATGCTTTGTCTATGGCCTCCTCTCCTTTTCCATGGGCTTTACTTGATTTTATTAATCACATTCTAGAATGTGATTTACAGTAAATCATTGACTCAGATTTTATCAAACATGAAACAGTCTCACTTCACAGATTCTGCAAGGTGATAGTATAAGAAAGTGCAGTTTAGAGCCCGTGAGACGGGGTGGGTCTGGGGTGGAGACTGGGGGCTTCCTACTCTCTCTGACCTGGTGGTGAAGCTTCCAGGGTGGGGTCCGCCAGCACTGATGGGCAGACCTAGAGTCTCGTGGGCGAAGGCTTTGCCCCCAGTGGGTTCTTTAGAATGTCTACTGAGTAGGAGAAGATTCTGGGGGCTCCCAGATGTTCCAAGCAAGGTCAGACTCACACCGTGTTCTCCAGCGTTTTTGCAAAGCAACTTCCCATCCATGCAGACCTCGTGCAGTCTGACCGCAGAGCCACCCCCGGTGCCCAGCCAAGTTGTAGACTCAGCCGTTTCTCCTGGAGGTGGTAGTCAAGACTGAGGTCTGGGGGCCACCGGGGTGCCTCTGCTTCTAACCGCTCAGGCCCCAGAGCAGGGAGAGGCGAGTGCGGTGACCCCTTTAAGTGCACTTGTCTGTAGACGTGTCTGTGTGTGAGCAGAACGGGCCCGTGCGGACCCGTCCAGCTCCCACCCCCGTCCCCTGCAGCCTCCTGTTCCAACACTGGGAACCGGAACCCCTGTCTCCACCGGCTCCTTCGCTGTGCACCGCCCCCCCTGCCCCCTGCCCACGGGACCCACCAAACTCCTGCAGAAGTTTTGGCCTCAGGGTTTGTCTTCCCAGCTCTGCTTCCTTCTCCATGGCCCAGATTCCCGCCACCTTCAAATCGAGCTGGACCCTGCAAGCACCGACCCCCACGTGTGTCCCCATTTCCCGTGACTCACTCATGAGAGTCTTCCCTTCTCCAGCACATCTGGCACTCCCCCCACCCCGAGCTTGCAGCCCTGGGCTCTCTGTCCAGTGCGGACACCCGGCCACGGCGGCTGCGAAGCCCTGACACGCGGCTGATCTCGCGGGAGTTGCTTGGTGGGTGTGAAGATGGTAAAATGCCTCGCTTGTAAGTTTTCTATCCGTTACGAGTTGAAGTGGTAATATTTTAGATCTGTGGGGTGAATAACATTTAAAGCTGATTTCTCCTATTTCTTCTTAGCCTTTTGGTGTGGCTACAGGAAAACATAGCTGACACCGCGCTCGTGTCGCGGCTCAGGTGAGAGGTTGCTGGGTGGCACTGCCCTCTATGGGAAGGCCTCCATCAGGCTGGACACATCAGTTCTTGGTACCCGCTCTGCGTGAAACACACTCCCATCCTTTATATTTATTTATTTATTTATTGTGTAAATCGCTCATCTTTCAAGGTTGAGACAACGAACCCCCGTTTGCGTTTCCAGAGATCGTGTGCTAACCATCATCATAGCACGAATAGCACAAGATATTTTACCATGTTTGTCTTTCCTGCAAACAGGAACCGGGATGGTTTCATTTCTTTTTACCCCAAAACCCTGCTGCACGTACGCGACAGGTGGGCCCCACGTGTGGCAGAGCCCCCAGTCTTAAGTGGGAAGGGGGCAGCCTGCTATCGCTTTGAAGGTCGTAAAAGTTAAACACCGCTGCAATTGAACTTTACAGTCATGTTAGCTCTAACGTGTAAATACATACTCACTGACTCATGAAAAATCAGTAAGAGTTGATGACCCAGTGAAAGGACCAAGGTGCAGTCAGCAAGTCCGGCACCAGCGTTTGCTGAGCGTCTACATCGTCCGCAGGGCACTTGCTGGCGGATTTCACTAATTTTGAAATCCTTCTTCTTAGGGCTGCCGTAGAGTGTGTGGGCTGATTATTCCTTAGGCTAATCTTAATCCCTTTATGATGTAAAGCTTAGCTGCTATTATTTAATAACTATGTAATAAAGTTTGGAATTCTTGATAAAGTAAATGTCCAAAGGCATGAAAGATATTTAAAAATACAAAGCTGGTGCTTTGTTCAAAGTCCCAGCCTGCTGGGTGTGCTCGGGAGTCGGCCATGAGCTGGGCCTCACTGCAGTCAAGTCTTCTGTGACGAACCTTTGCTTCCCTTTTGCCCGTCCCTTCCTGCTCAGCCTTTGACCTTTGACGAGCGCCCTCCAGCCTTCCCCACCTCCGCCCTTTTGGAGATGGCCTCGATTTGGGGAGACCGTCCCCAATGTCGCAGGCCACCGACCTTCTGTCACCACATGTAGCTGGGGATGGGCAGAGGGCCCAAGGCTGCCCCATGCACATCCACCCCCGAACTGGCGTCGCACACACGCAGGGCTGGCTTGAGGTGTCTGCAGCTGCTGTTCTTGCTGTTTACGCTGGTTTGAGGTGTGTTTCCGTCACCTGCATTCAGAGAAGGCCCGCGTCCGTCAAGCACGGGGACAGGGTGGCAGGCCGACAGCCGAGCAGTCAGGTCTCAGGCTTGCAAACGTGAGCAGTTTCCTGGCCTCCGAGAAGCACTCTCCTCATCTCTAAACAGGGAGACATCACAGAAGCTGCCTCACAGGCTTTCCATGGGGCTTAAAGGAGCTGATGCTTGTAAGCACTCAGCGCTGCGGCTGCAAAGGTGACATCGGTGTGATGTCCTGGTCTCTCCTAAGGCTGTTTCTAGGCTCTCTGAAGACCCTGAATTTCCTGGTCTAAGGTGGACAGTGTTCAAGGTTCGGGCACGCCTTGTGGTTTTTTGTCCCCAAGTCCCTGTATGCTGAGTCTCACGGCTGACGGCCCATCAGCACTTAGGTCCGGAAATTCACCCACCCCGTGGGTCAAGAGTCAGAGGGTTAACAGCACAATCTTTAAAGATCCTACAATGACTCTTTGCAATATGCAAGCCCAAAGCAATATTTTTGTCAAATGGACCCCCTTCTGAAGATACGGTGCTAAAATCTCACCAGTGACCAATGTTCTAGCCTCTGCAGTGAAGGGTTTATATGTAAACTGTGAGGCGGGATGGAGACGGGAAGCCCAGGCCGTCCTCGTTTGCAGGGCCCCACCCTAGACAGGCAGCCGCGCCCTGCCTGTGGATGTGATGGAGGTTTGCATCCTCCCTGGGTGTGAGGTGTCAGCAGTGCAGAGGGCCAGTGGAGCACAGGAATGGAGGACATTTTCACTTCAAACTTCCATAATTAGACAACAGCTGCCTTATCGCAGGGGAAGGCCAGTGACTGACTGTAGGCGAGGTGCTGTGAATCGTGCCCTGTGGAGACAGGACCGCTGCACGGGCCCTGCCGACGGCAGCCTGAAAGAAAGCTCCAGAACCACTCTGCTTGAGAAAGACCAGCCCCCTTCCCGGAGTTGCTGAACTGCCTCTTTGTCTTAAGTCCGTCGTCTTGATAAAGTTAAGCAGGAATTCAGACTTTTCGAGAGTTTCATGTTTTTATCTTTCCAGTGACTGGGAACCTTCTGGAGTGTGTGCCTGGCCTGCTCTTTGAAGCCTCCACGAAGCCTTTCCTTTGCTTATCTCCCTGGGAAATGTCAGCTGGATTTCTCTGGGCTCTGGGATCCCTCAGTGTCCACCAGGCACCGGGCAGAATGTCCAGCATTGCAGGCTCTGGGCTCTGTTCTTAATCCCACAGGGCTGGGAGTGCCGCCACGAGGGGCCGCGGCAGCGTCACGTGGCTCTGGGCTCGGACCTGGGATAACGCAGCAGCACCGTCCTGTGACCTCCTCATCCCTTGGCCCCAGGTGGGCACGCGGCAGACACGGGACGCAGCTCCCGATGGCAGGGCCAGCCCGCTCCCCAGACGAGGTTTCAGGGACAGTTGCTGATGGGCAGAAACAAAGGGGGACAGAAAGAAAACACACCAGGGGCTGAGACTTTGGCAAAGGACACTTGCTTTTCTCAGAATGGGCAGACGTCGTCCCCTCTCGTCTCTGCAGTGACGCAGACCCTGGTGCACCTTTCACGTTCCAGACCGGGGGTGCGTTCCCCCCAGGGAATGTGTGCAGAGAGCCCGGGGCCGGCGGGCAGGAGTCGCCGGGTGGGTGCACACTCGTGTCTGTGTGCAGAACATGGGTTATCTCACTCCTGTAAAAGTCATACTAAAGGTTAACTCACTCTATCAGATTCTGTTTTCTGTGTTGTGTGTTCTTTTTCATACAACTGTTGGGACAGAAATTACATTTGCTCAAGCTCTGAATTCATGCAAACTTCGTAAAGAAAGTCTAGAACTAAAGTGAGAAAAAAATTATACAGTTCTTAGGACAGGATGGTAGAGCAAATGGGGGGTCTCCTGAAAGCTGGGACCCTGGTTTCTGAGACAGAAACCAGCTTAGGGAAGAAAGAATGAGACCACTTTGACATGATACGGATGCGTGACCCTGGTGTGAGAAGTCTGATGAGTGAACCTTGATTTTAGTGAGTGCTTAAGGCATGAATGAGGCCTGCGGGGTGAAGCCCTGAGAAGAGGGGCTTTCAGGTGCAGAGGGAAGGCTGCTGCTGTGTGTTTTATACTTGATTCTGCCCTGGTTTTCTTCTCTTTTTTTTCCAAGCCAGATTACTTTTGCATCTTTGCTTGACTCCTGGTTACAATAACAATGTTTGCAAAAATACAATTTTCATTTTATAGATGACTTCCATATAGATTATTCACTTAATTCTCATAGGGATTGTAGGTAGCTTTAATCTTACTTTACAGACTAAAAGCCAGATTCAAAGGGAAGCACAGGTTAAGAGCCCAGGACACAGAATGGAAGACTCTTCGTTTTCCAGGCTGGTCAGGTGATGCAGTCGTTCAAAACCTCTGTCTCCTCATCTGTAGGGTGTGAATTGCAGTGGGCTTTGGTCCCGGGCAGCTTAGGAGCTGTGAACGTGACAAGGGCGTCCACGCGCATCACCGTCCTTTAAAAAGAGGCCCTGCACAGCCGCCAGGTCCAAGGCTGTGCTCCTTCTGGCGAGGTGCTCCCCCCTCAGCCCCTGGCACCCGGTTCCCCATCCTGGACCCTGGGGACCCCCTTCCTCTTCCTCTGCCTCCGAGAAAGGGCATGTGTGTCTGTGATGGTCACACCCCTTGGAGACTTTTGCTGCAAATAACTTGCTGGCCCACAGGCAGCAAGGCAGGGTTTTTTTGTTTTTTTTTTTTAAGAACTTTTATTGAGATACAGTTGACATACAATAAACTGTATATATTTAAAGTGTACAATTTCATATTTTTCTTATTAGTAATGTATATATGGCAATCCCAATCTCCCAGTTCATTCCCCCACAACCCTCCCCAAGCAAGGCAGGGTTTTGAACACGGGCGGGGGTCTTAGGACTCGGGGTCCCTGTGGGGGGCTCGGCCCACTGTCCCTCTACCCACCTGGGGACCCCCGGGGCCTGTCTCCCCTCGTGGGTGGGCGGGCTTCCTGGCTCATCCGTGTCCTGGCCCCAGGGGCCCTGGGCCTGGGTGGGGGCAGAGAGCATCCCCTGTACGTGTTTAGGTGGGATGGATTTCAGCTCCTGTCCGGAGCTTATTTCCTTGTAGACGCGGACAGAGCCCAGGGACACCTTCAGGATCTGCTTTCAAAAGGGATCCATGGCCTCCGACGGCAGGGGGGGAGTCAGGGAAACGGGGGCCCTGGACGCACCCCTCCCCCGTCCGCCCCTCAGGGTCCCCTCCTGGATCACAGGAGGCTGCTGCCGGCCAGAAGGAGCCCGTTCCCTTCTCTGAAATCTGCCTCCTCCCGGCCCGCTGCTCTCAGAGCATGGCTCCGCGCACGGGTGCTGTTTGTGCAAGCTGCCTGCCTTGCACATGAGCCACGTGCATAAAAGCAGTGCCGTCCCCACAGAGCGGAGGAGAGAGGCTGTCTGACCTTCCTGATGCCCAAGGAGAACGGCGCGAGGTCCTCCGGACATGGCTCGGGCCCGTTCAGCCCCCGAGTAGGGTGGGTGGCCGCAGGTGGGGGCGTCTGTGCTCAGGTTGATTGTGGGGTGACACGCCCCAGGGCCCCTTCTCCTGCCAAGCCCTTGCCCTGGCCAGGAACCCTTAGGCAGCGATGGCGGTCCTCTGACTGTCTGTCCCTGCATCTGTCCATCTAGGCTCCAAGCCTGGGGAGGGCAGCTTTGAGAGGCCGGCTTTCTGCACGGTGCCCGGCCCACAGCTTGTCCTGGAATCTGTGGACAGAAGGAGTGCGTCCAGTGGGTGAGGGGCCGTGTGTGGTGGCCCGGGGGGTGAGGGCGCCTGGCTGATGTGTGGGGACCCTGGGGGCAGTAGGAAGGAGCCGGCACAGGTGTGGCTGTGCCTCTGGGGACCCTGGGGGTCTCTTCCTTGGGGAGGTGAGAAGAGGAAGGTGGAGAGATGCCAGTCATCGGGGCTGTCCCTCTCCCCTCGCGGGGCCCACCACTAATCCTCACACAAACTCCCGGGAGCTTTGGTGGCACCCTGGCATCCTTAGGACCACGCCTGGGCCATGGGGTGTGCGTGTGTGTGTACGTGCAGGGGTGTGTACACAGGGTGAGGCCACGGGACAAGGGGAAAGTTGCAAAGCCGGTGAGTTTTCACTTCTCTTCTGAGTCCTCCACTTTCCTCCTACCCTGGGAAGGCCGTTTGTGGGGGAGCAGCTGTCCCTCTGCCCTGGTGGGACTGTGGCCCCTGGAGCCTCGGGCCAGGCAGGTTCGCAGCCACTCCCGGCTCTGACCCGCCTGGTGCCTGGGGGCCTGTGCAGGAACCCGGCCCGCTGGGTGAGCAGTTCCCCCGATTTTCCCTCCACCAGGGTTGGCGTGTCCACCACATGTGTGATTCCGAGAGCTCGGTCCTTCTCTCTGTAAACAGCCGACATGTGGTGCACATTTACACAGAGAATTCACACAAAGGCTTGGATGATGAGGCTTTGGTTTTGCATGTGAATTGCTTTTCTGATCTTGCAGGCATGTGGCTCATGCATCTGCCGTTATATTTAGAAGGTGATGTCATGTTTGCCGACCCTCTGCAATCTCGAGGCTGCACGGAGGCGCGTCCGTGGGGGAGGTGGCGGGGTCTCAGGATGTGAGTGAGGACGAGGGACGCACGGGCTGCGGTCCCGGGTCCTGGGGAAGCACCACAGCTGCTCCCCCCGCCCCATCCCTGACAGGACGCCCGTATCGTCTTGGCTCTAAGTTCATTTCCCTCCATTTTCAGCTTCCTCTCTTGCTTGCTGGTTTCAGGTGGTCAATAGCAGATCCACAATTCATCCCAAAAATGCCGGGAAAGAAAAGCTGTGGGGGCCCCCTGCCCAGTTCATTGTAGGCTGGTCATGGCAAGAATGTGGATGAGGCGTGCCGTTCCAGGACGTTTTCAGACTTCAGGATTCATTAAAAATGTAACATCACGTGAGAAGGATGCTTATGGGAAAAGCCCGTCTCACGCTGATGCCCGTTCAAGCTGGGGTGGGGGGGCGCTTCCCAGGAACAGTGACCTTGTTGCTGAGAGGGGTGGGGGGGCTGTTCCTCTGCACTTCAGTCACTGCTCACACACACTCGGGGAGCCACGATGGGGCGGGGCGTGTCCTGGACGCTCTGCTTCCGAGAACAGACACAGGAAGCAGGGCGGGAGCTGTGCTGCTGTGGTTTTGGAAGGAATTGGGGATGCCGTGTCGCCTGCTAGGCCTGTCGACCGCGGGTCGTACAGGCGGGAGGACAGTCTGTATCCCCGGGTGGGGGAGTCCGCCCCTCATGATGATGGACTGAGCTGAGTGCAAAGGGTTCCATCCCCTCCGGGAGCCCAGGGGGTGGGTGGCTGGAGCGGGAGGCCTGGGGCTGCAGGTGGTGGGACTTTATCTGCTTCCTGAGTCAAGGACAGCAGGTGGTCTCCTCCTGCACAGATACCGGAATCCAAATATTTCTTTTTAAGGAAAACTTTCAAAGCCAAGCAGAGCTGCCTCTGTCCCCTCTGAAGGCCGGTGCCCCGTGTGCCGTTTGTTACAGACTTAATCCCACAACCTCATGACGGCAGCTCAGTCGCTCCATTTGTTTGGGCTCAAACTTCCCCCTCAGTCCATGGTCTGAATCTTGGCAAAGAAAAGGGGGCGGGAGTCCAAGCCCTACGACTTGGAGTCTGCCACGAGAGATGTGAGGTCTGTGTGCACATGTGTGCAAGCGTATGCGTGTGTGTGCGCGTGTCCGCGTGTGCCTGCCCACGTACCGCCTTTCGAACAGCTCTGGAAACTGGGTTAGAAAATGTTTACTTTGAATATCTTGGGGGGGATGGGGGGGGCAGGATGATGAAGGACCAAGTGTCCACACTGGCTGCAGCGGGAGGGACTCTTGCATCAGGCTGATGGGACCAGGCCACCCGGAGCAGGGGACTGAGGCGTCGAGGGGAGAGTGGGTCCACACCCTCTGGGTCCTTCCCTCCTGCCGTCAGCCCGCCAAGTCCCGCCATCACCTGCCGACCTCTGCAGGTCAGACGCTGACAGGGACACGATTGCAGCCCGTACCGGAGTGGTTCCCTGAGCCCTGGATTTGTGCGACATGATGGAAGTTGGGGACACGCTTGCCGCTGGGATGGAAGTCGGGGGTGCTGGCTGACCACAGCGGCTCAGCTGGGCTCAGGAGCGGAGGCCGCACAGAAAGGCGTTTGGTGGGTATTGACAGTGACGATTATGAAGGGCTTTGCTTTTTAGTGACTCAAGTTACCAGCATGACTTTATTATCTGGACGGTCTGCACATTCCAAAATATGTTTGGGGAACAAAACTTCCAAAGAGCTGAGGTTTGGTGCCAAATTACTAAGAGGGAAAAATGCTTGGGAATTTTAGAAAGCGGTCCTGTAACAGCTGGTTTCATAAACTACATTTGACCAGAAAGAAATAAGTGTACAGAAATCCCAACAATAAACTCATTGTGTTGAAATAATTTAAGGTCTCCATACCTACTTCTAAAATGTATCCAAAGACAGGAAACCATGTCCTTCAGCGAGCTGACTGGGTCAGGAAGGCTGAGTAGACCCACTAAAATCAAAGCATAAAGTGAACAATAAAGTTACTAATATTTGCATTCTGCTTTACAGTTAAAATTCTTTAACATGCAAATAGACTTGAGTCCAGAAACCAAAATTAAATGGCGGACAAACTTCTCTTCCTTTCTGTGGCAATTTTTGTGGGTGCTTAACTTTTTTTTGATTGTGAAAGTAACATATACTATTAGGAAAAGCAGCATCAAAAATAAATTCAAGTTCCGGTCATGATATTGAGAAAATGCACATTATTCACCCTCGGGGATGTTGACTGTGGTCACACGCACACACATGCATGCACACATGCACAGGCAAGCACGCACATGCCAAAGCGTGAACAAGCGTGTGTATGTCTAATTACAGAATAGGAGTCATGCTTTTTCCACTACATCACGACACAGTGTTTCCCGGGTCACCAGATCCTCTTCTCGGTTGGGAGTGGGAGGCGGGGAGGCCAGGACTCTGGTTTGTGGTCAGATGGAGGTCAAGCCCCATCCTCCCAGCTGCTCTGCATCCCCTGCATCCCAGTGTCCCTGGGACGTGGGGCCTTCTCTGCGGTGGTTGTGAAGGTGTGGGCGTGAGATACTTAGACCAAGCCCTGGACACTGTCGGCTACAGCAGCGGTCCCCAAGCTTTCTGGCACCAGGGACTGGTTTCATGGAAGACAATTTTTCTACAGATGGCGGGGCAGGGGTGGTGGTGGGGGATGGTTCAGGCAGTAATGCCAGTGATGGGGGGTGATGGGGGCGATAAGGAATGATGGGGATGTTGGAGGGCGAGGGGGGGTGATGGGAAGGGTGGGGGGATGAGGGCGATGGGGGGTGAAGGGGGTGATGGAGGGCGAGGGGGGTGATGGGAAGGGTGGGGGGATGAGGGCGATGGGGGGTGAAGGGGGTGATGGAGGGCGAGGGGGGTGATGGGAGGGGTGGGGGGATGAGGGTGGCAAATGAAGCTTTGCTCGCGCCCGATCACCTCCTGCTGTGCGGCCCGGTTCCTCGCAGGCCATGGACCCGGACCAGGGGACCCTGGACCTGTGAGACAGCCCAAGCAGAAAGTGAAGGTGCAGAAATACACCTGCAGGGGGCAGAGGCCAGGCCCTCAGTCAAGGGCAGACACCCCCGCAGACAGAGCGGGAGAGGCCAGGCTGGGAGCAGCGGCCCCGGGTCTGAGCCTCCCTTCTCTCTGCGAGGTCAGCGGCCCGAGGGCATCCGGATGGAGTGTGACAGCCATGTGAGTCTTGGTGTCCGCGCCCGCAGTGAGGACGGAGGACCGGGGACCCAGGTGCCCACACTCTGTGGGAGCCTCTGGGCTTCAGCTTTCTTTCCTCATGGGTGGCACCGCAACGCACGATGTGGACAGCCACACCATCAACTGGGCCCCCTTGCCCGAAGAAAAACAAACCTTCGCCACTCATCTGAGGAAGGCAGGGAAAAAGGAGGAAAGGAAAGATTCATGAGGAAAGAAAACAGAAATATCTCAAATCTAGGATTCAGTGAATATTATTCAGTTGTGTACCATTTTGTATTCTACATCCCTAGAATTCTGAACAAACATGCTTTTGAGATGTACGTTATTTTCTGGGAGGAGAGGGTTTTAAACCTTCCTCTGAAGAGTGTCTTGTAATTTCCCTCAAATGGACACACCTTGTTGTTCATGAAGGTGTTTTAGGTCCTGGGAAGTGCTGGGTTGAGGTATTGGTTTATACAACATGAAAAAGAGCTCCAGCATTTACATACCATTCCTCTGAAACTACAGGAAACTGAACCTCTGAGACACAGTCACAGGGAATTTATCAGCGGGGGGAGGGAATATACACATACGTGAACTTATCTTTAGATCTATAAGTACATTTATTATCTCTCTACATTTCCCTGATATTTCTCTTCGGTGATCATTCTCTGGACACTTATTACCTAAATGAACTGCTCGGTGGGCCCCAGAGGGATTGAGCTGGGTGGTGGGTAAACTCAGGTGTTCAGGGCTGCTGCCACTGCGTAGGGCCTTGCTGTCAGACCCTCACCTGTAAATGAGCGATTCTCAGATTTTGGTAAACACAGAATGGCAAAGGCACACAGCCAATCAGTCAGAATCAATCAGAAGCCCAGGCTGGGACCTGTCTGTTTGTTGTAGTTCCCAGATGATTCTGCTGCACTAGCGAATTTTAGCCATCACTGCTGACTGTGGTCGGTGACTAACTTCAGAATCTGAACAGACCTTACGCTCCCTCACCTTTTCCTTCTTCTGCCTAAATACCCCACCCCCCCACCCCAGCCAACACCTCCCCTCCCGAGGGTGTTGAAGCACCGTCGGTGCGGGGCAGGGGTCCAAGCACGGGCAGCAGCGGAGGCAGAGGGCGGAGACGTGCCCGGGTGTGTCCGGACTGCGCTCAGGGCCAGCGCGGCCCTGGGACCCAGCCGGGCTTCCGTGGATGTACAGAGACCACAGGAGAGTCCCCCCACCCTGGGGACACACGTCACAGCCCCGAGGGGGCCCGGTGCGCCGGGGACCCCGCGGCCTGGAGGACGACCGTGTGGGAATAGGCCCGTCCCTTCTCCGCCGGAACCTTCCAGGCGGGGGGCTGGGCACGGGGGTGGGTCTTTAACTGGAGAAGTTCTGGGGGAATTCTTGAGGGTGGACACGCTCTTCTCTGGCTCTGCCTCCTGGGCCTGGTTCTCACTCTGGGGGCGGGTGGGCGACCTCTGAGCCGGCCCCCACCCCGTGGTGAGGACAGTGGTCGCAGCCCTGGGCTCAAGCCGCACGCGTGGGGGGCGTGCACATGACCCACAGGAGAAAGGCCAACAAGTACTAACCTTTTGAAGGCAAGCTGAAGAAAGAGGCTTTAGGTATATCTGAAAGAAAAAAAACATGTGATTTGCTGTGAGCGCTCAGTGGTGCCTCGGGGTGACTGGCTTTAGCTCAGCATCCAGGACGTGGAAGGCACGCGTATCCTGGTCCTCCCCGGCTCCTGGCTCCAGCTGACAAACGAGACCAGATTCGTCCACCCTGTGCTCCTGGCCTCGCCCCCTCTGGACAGGGGCCACGCGTGGGGGGCTGGGGGCCCACCTCGTCCTCCTACGTGGCTCGAGCCCTGATGAGATGTGACAGCACCCCGGGGTGGACGGCATATTCTGGGGGCCAGGGCTCCCTGACCGCGGAGAGAAGCGGAGAAGAGACGCCGGGGAGCTTACCTGGGCAGTGAAAGTGAATAGATTTGCCGTAGGCTTGGGGAGAAAGAGCTGAAGGCAGAGCAGGGGAGGAGTCTGGGGTGGCCCTGCCGACCGACACCCAGCAAACCGGGGTGAGGGCCGGCCCCCCGAGGGGGTGGGGAAGCCCCGGGGCTCACGCAGGCAGGGGCGCTGAAGCCCGCCACGCCTGCCGCTCGGCCCACAGCTCTGGGGACGCTGCCTGCTGCGGGCTCCAGGCGCAGGTCATGTCCTGCCAGCCTCTCGGGGGCCCTGTGTCCCCGGCCCCCCCCCCCCCCCCCCCCCCCCGCCCAGAGCCCACACGCGAGATGCTTCCTGCGAGGGAGGGGGCGTATAACCCTTGGAGCGACCCCTCCGACTGTCAGGTGCTGGGATTCTGATGCAAGCCCGCCGCAGGCGCAGGGAACCACGTTGGCGGAGGGTCCAGGGTCCTCAGGTGCCCACGTGGACGGCTCCTGGGTGATGACGGAGGCGGACGAGCGAGCCGCTCCTCGGAGGCCCCTGACCCTGCCTTTCAGCCGCGCCGTTCCTCGTGCGCGGGGCCTGGGGGTGCTAGGGCTGCACCCCGCCATCCACGCTCAGCTTCAGAAGTAGCCGGTGACCTTCCGAGCCCTGGGGACTCAGCGGCGAGCTGGGGTCCGGGATCCTCGTGTGGGTCTGTCCTGAGGGGAGCGCTGCGACCCTGTGGAGTGGGCGCTGCAGTCGTGCGGGAGACGTTTAGAGGCCTGAACCGGAGTTTGCATGTAGCCCTGCACTTGACTTTCAAAACGAGGATTTCCTGGGTGAAGGACTTACAGGTCCCTTGCAGCGGGTATCTGCCCTGACTCGACTCTTGGAACTGCGTTATCTAAAGAGATTCAAGTCTACTGTGAGATTCTTGCTGACGGAGAAACAAATGCTGAAGCAAACAGATGCTTAATAAAATTAACCAATTGATTATTATGAAGAATATTGATAAATGTTAAATAATAAATACAGATTAATCGATATTGGTAATAAATAAGACACTAAGCACTGTTCTTTTGAAAATGATTATTCTTTTCATAAACTTTTTATGTTAGGAAGATCTAGTCTTAAGTTTACAGAAAAGCTGCCAGCTTGGTCCCAATGATCCCGCAGACCCTGCACCCAGCGGCTCATCAATAACACTGAGCTGATACTGACATGTTACTCAAGTTAGGTCATACTTTATTTAGCTTCCCTTAGTTTTTGGCTAACGCCCTCCTGGGGAGAAGACGCCAGTTTCTCAGACTCCCCTTCTTTGGTGACAGTGACAGGTCTGAGGAGGCTGGTCAGGTGTTTTTGTGGACCGTCCCTCTTTCTGCATTTGCTGGGTGTCTTTCTCATGATTAGGCTGGTGCTGTGAATTTTGGGAGGAAGACACAGCCAGTCCCGTCCCGTAACACTGAGGGCACACCTGCGGGATGACGGCCCCCCCGAAGGTTGAGCTGACTGCCTGGCTGGGGGGGTCTTTGTGGGGTGACTCCCCCAGCTGCTCACTTTCCATCCAGTGCTCTCTGGAGGGAACTCAGGATGCAAAGCCCACCTGGAAAGGATGGGGAGCTACCTCACCCCACCGAGGGGGAGGTACCTGCAGAAACTACTGGGAATTCATGTGTATCAGAGATCCATCTGTTCTCCACTTATTTAGACCTGCAATCACTTGTTCACATCATGAGGGGGTTGTGGAATTGTTCTGGCTACTGGGACTCTCCCCAGGCTCCTGCATCTCTTTCTTTGGAGCCTGTCATCGTGTGCTGTGTTGTTGGCTGTCGTTTTCTCATTTCTTGCGTCCTCACTCTCTGGGGCGCAAGAAGCTCATGGTCTCGAGGCAGCGTTTCTGATAAGCTCTGGCTCTTTTGCTGGGATGGTAGAAACCAAGGTCTGGGCTCTAGGTGTGCCCGGTGCTCCTGGGAGGTAACTGCTTCCAAAGCCTCAGCTGCGGAGTAAGGAAGTGCGAGTGTTTAGTAACCCCTGCCTACACACACGTAAATATTTCTCTGTGAAACCATCTGCAGCTTATTAAGCTAAACATGTGCCCATACTTAGGTCTCCATCCGTCATCCTTTACCGTACAGAACGTTCTAGGCTTCTCCCCTTGCTTGTCTGGCGGTGAGAAACCCACCCCCCGTCTGCCACCCACGCTGTTCAGCTCCAGGCTCCGTGTGTGGTGGTTTCAGGGCTGTTAACCCCTCTGGGCTTCACTTTATCAACCAGAGCTCAGTTCTGTAACCAGAGTGTCTTTTATGTTTGTCTCCGCTCATTTCTTAGCTGAATTAGGTCAGCAGCACTTTTTCCTCTGGTCCCTCCACTGAAGTTGTTTTACATGTTCATAAAACACTTAGGTTTTTGGGGTCACATTCTGTGTTTTGCCCTGAGGTTCCCTGACCTCCTAAATAGATTTTGTAAAATTCGCATGAACATTGCAACCTGAACGTTCACTTTTTGTGCTGTAAAACTCTGTCGGTTTTGATAGGCAGAGAGGGTCATGTACCTGCAAACACGGTACGATGTGGAATTCATTCTCCACCTCGCAGCCGCCCTCCGGGATCCATAGACTTACCTTTCTGCTCTTCCTCTCCCAGACGGCCGGGGTGACTGATTGCCTTCCAGGTGTGTACGATTGCCTTTTCCAGAATGTCATGGAAATGGAATTCCGAAGTCTGTAGCCTTTTCAAGCTGGCTTTTTTCACTTAGAAACTCAGGTTTCATGCATGTTGTTGTGGGGGTTGATAACGCGTTTCTTTTTGTGTGTGCACCACCGTTTGTTTATCCACTTACCTTTGGGGAACATCTTGGCTGCTTCCATTGTTGGTGATTATGTGTAAGCTGCTCTACATGTTTGGGCGCAGGTTTTTGTGGGCAGTTTTCAGTTCAGTAGGAGCACAGTTGCTGGACTGTATGAAAGACTGAGTTTACTTTTATAGGAAGTTGCCAGCTCTCTGCCGACATGGCCGTGTGGCTGGCGCCCGGCATCCTGTGACCTGGAGTTCTTGGTGCTCTGCATCTGACCCCAAGCTGCTACTGTCAGGTTTTTGAATTTTAACCATTTAAATATGTGTGTAGTGGTGTTTTGTTCTTGCTTTAATTTTCGGTTTCCTAATGAAAAAGGATATAGAACATCTTTCCAGTGCTTACTTGCCATTTGTGTATCTTCTTTAGTGAAGCGTTCAGTTGCTTTTTGGTTTATCGTTGAATTTTAAAGCTTCTTTGTGTACTTTGGATACAGTCCTCTATCAGGTGTGCGTTGTGCAAAGATTTTCTCCTAGTCTGTGGCTTCAATTTTTATTCCCTTAACAGTGTATTTTGCAGAGGAAAGGTATTTAATGTTAATAAAGTCCAATTTATCAAATTTTTCTTTCACGAGTCATCTTGCAGTTCTCTTGGGTTTTGTCTCATGTATGGTGCAGACCTTTTACAAAATTCATTGATATCTGGGACTGCAGTGTTCCCTCGATGAACTGAGAACCCAAAGAACATTCTTCATCATTTCTTGTGATGTAAGTTGGCTGGGGAGGAGTTCTTTCAGCTTTTGTGGGTCTTAAAAGTCTTCATGTAGCCTTTATTTTTGAAAGGTTCCCCTTTCCTCCCCTGAATAGAATTCTACTTCGACAATTTTTGTTTCAGTATCTTAAAAATGCTCTTCACTGTCTTTTCCTTGCATTGCTTTTGGCTAGAAATCTGCTCTCATACTTATCTTTGGTCCTCAATGCCTTTTGTTTTCTTTCTCGGTGCTTTGAAGATCCTCTCTTTCTTAGGCAGCGAGGGGGCGGGGGTGGCTGGGCCTTGGTCCTGACGGCCAGGTGAGGCCATGGCAGCCGGGCATCTTACGACTGTGGCTTGTTAAACGAAGTGAGACGTGGTGCGTGCAGGGCATGTGGCGCCTCAGCGGCTCTCCCTGCTCAGTCTCAAGGAGGAAATGCTCGCTCCGCCTGGGACTGCGGAGAAGCCCAAGGGTGCAGAGCTGTGCGTTTTCTCCCCGTTACTTCGTGCTGCCTCCGGAACACCAACTTTATTTAACTGTATGATTTTGGAAACGTAACAGCCCACATAAAATTGCAGTCTCTTTTTATCATTTTGAAAGTATTGAGTTTTGACCCCCTTGCGTGCAGTCTGTGATCTGTAAATACTATCTCCTAACAAAGGAGACCAGAGCTTCTTGGACAGTTGACTGATTCGCGACCTGGGGCAGGAAGAGCACAAGATGAGGCCAGAACCCAGAACACCTTGTCACCGAGGAAATCAAGAACACAAAGTCCCCTGGGATTGTGTCGAGGGGCCCAGGATCCAGCCTGAATCTGGGGGATCCGTGGGTGGTTTGGGGTAGTATCTGTGACAGATTGGAGCAGACCAGGTACTGCTCACGCCTCCTCCCAACACTTTGGCTGCGGCAGAAATTCCTATCTGCCTGCTCAGGGCTGAACTTCTTCCCCAGCTTCTCCAGCCACCTGTGTCCCCAGATTAGCCTGAGAGCCCTGACGGTGGGGAGCCATCACTGCACCCTAGCTCAGCAAACATTAGCTGAATGATGGCTAGGTGCACAGAATGAGCCAGCAAGCCCTGAGATGGTGACACTGCAGGGTCGAGGGGCTCTCAGTTGTCCTTCGGGTCAGGGGACCCCTAGAGAGTGTAAAGGAAGGAGCAGTCCTTTCCCTGCAGAAACCTTCCTGTGTTTACAGCACAAACACAGAGCTCCCTCTGCACCCACGCGAGGGTCAGGACTCACTGTGATCCGTCCCCAGCAAGGACACACCAGGCACTTTCATAAAATGAGGTTCAGAGTGTGACAGAGCTTTCCTGCCTAAGTAAGCTGACACATTAAAAAATCACCACAAGAGAAAGAACCTTTGCCACCGAATCTTTTATGGTATGATTAGGAAGCACTTCATAAACGTGTGGTACTTTATCTTCTGTAGCCCATATTTCTATCACATTTTGATGGATAGTTTAAAACTTGGAGTCTATTTAAGTAACCAAAAAATCCCACTGATCTAGTGTCTTTATTTTTTTGCAAAAAGATTTACTGTAATTAAGCCTAAAGTTAAAGTTCAAATGCTTGTCCAGAACCTTTTAGCAAGTTTCGTTTCAGAGAGATTTTGTTTCTAATCTACAAAACAATCATGTCTTAAGTACGCTTGTGGCCATCTTTTCAACACACACTTAGAAAAAGGATGCAGTGTGACCCTCCAAGCAAAGCAGACTCATTCAGCCTAGATACACCCCGTTTCTACACTTTCCCCCGCATCTTGCTCAGCTTTTTCCTTTTTCTTTTGCGTTATGGTTTATTGCTTAATTTTGATCTTGAGATTTCAGCTGTGTGACAGCTGAGCCTTTCCATGTGTGAAACTGAAAGTGTCCCTCATTGCCAGGTTTGTACTCACAGAACTTTATCTATTGAGCACATTCTAGTTGCTGTTAACGGCTGTGGAAGTGACATCAGAGAGAAGGGGCTTATTCGCAACCCGCAGACTCGCAGCAGGGTGATTACACGAAGCCGGATGACCCTTCGGGTGTCTGTCTGTGCGGCACCCAGCATCGGGCCCTGGGTTTACATTGTGTTTACATCAAAGGCACAGGCGAACCCAGCGAGCTGCTCTCGGTGGATGGCTGTCCCTCGACATGGGTGTGTGGGGCGTGCCCTGGGCTGTTACAGAGGTCATGTGGGGTTTCGGTGTGGTTTTACGTGAGGAAAAATTATGTTAGAACTTAGAGAAAGTGGTTTCGAGTCACGTTAGAAGATTGTAACGTTTCCGGTTGAAGCTGGTGAATGCCTCGGGGCACCCTGAGCTGGGGGGCAGGGGTAGGGGCCGCTTCCGTGGCCGTTCACCACATGACAGTGACCGTGACCTTCCCCCACTCGCTGTCCAGGTCACTTCTGTCCTAGTGTCACCTACAGACAGTCCTGGGAAGATGCGCTGTGTGCTGAAGAAGAAAACCCAGCACAATGAGGTCCTGTTGCTCTTTTGTTCGGGGGGGACGGGGGTCCAATCAGTGAGACCCCCCCCCAGGGTCTGAGGCTGGTGTGTGTTGGGGGAGGATGGAAGCCAGTACGAGACACCTAGGCGTGGCTGCCTTTGGCAGAGGGGGAGGGTCTCCTGAGCTCACAGCTGCGCCTGGGCCAGGCGATTATCCTCCTCCCCACCCTGCCCCAGCTGGTCCTTTCTGCTCTTAGAGGTGAACTTTGAATGTGGTTAATGATGGCAGAGATTATGGACGTTCAGACGAGCGCTGAACTGTCTGTCTGTCCACGAGGGCTGTTTCCTGGCTGTTTCTTGCTGTGTGTTTCCCGGCCGGACAGGACGGCCCGCAGCCCGGGGGGCTTCAGTGGGAGGCCCCGAGCTCCGTTGGGTCGGCCACTGACCAAATGCCTGATTTCACTCCAGGATGGATGGAGTTTGTGATGTGTTGTGATTCAGTCTGTGTAGGCACGAGTGGGACTTCGTGTGCAGTGTTCTTGCTGGGCGGCTGTCATCGGGGCTGGGCGCCCTCGGGTGAGGGGAGCTGGGCCTGTGGGCCTGGACGGGGGGTGGGGGTCCTGCCTTGGAGCCCCCGCGTGGAGGTGCGGCCCCTCACATAGCACTTCTGCCCTCCGGCCCTGAGATGCTGCAGGGAAGAACCAGGCTTCTCTCTGTTATTTTACTTTTCTCTTTCACCTTCAGTGTGATTCTATCAGCTTTCGTTTCAACTCTGCAAGATGAGCCGCTCTGTTTTTCTTCAAGGAAGATGTCTTACAGTTGGAAGTACACTGGTTTCCCGCCATGTCACCTTTCTCTCCAGAGTGGGGGCTGTGGGATCTTTCAGTTATTTACTTGTTTGAGCAACTTTCAATCTTTCCTCTTCCCCATGTCTCCCACAGAGAAGGCTGACAAACTACAGGGAAAAGACACATAATACTTAAACATTAAATTTCTAACTTTCTGTCCCTACACTTAAAAATCTTAGGGTTGTTATCCTCCGTGGGTTGTTGGCCAAATAGTTCTTTAAAATTATAGCCTTTACTTCCTGTTTTCCATGGTTATCTGAAATCAACTCCTCAAATATAGACCAGTTGCAAAACACGGGCTTAAATTAGTTGGCCGGGGGCCCAGGGACAGTACTGTCCCAGGCAGGTGGCCTCGCTCATATGCGGACGCAGCTGCCGGACCGTGCGGTCCTGCCCGTGCCCTGCCCAGTGCCGCGTCTCTGGATCTGAAGCCTGGAAGAGGGTACATCCCCGCCCCCCGCCCCCCGCCCATCATCCTGTCTGCATATAAAGGAGGAGGACGTGTTGGTGTCCCTTCCACGTGCTCCCTGTGACACGACCCTCCCTGGGCTGGCTGCGTCTCGGGGGTCCCCTCTGTGCTGCGTGTTCGTGGGGCCTCCCCGCTGTGCTGGTGCCGTGGGCAGGACACGTTTCTATGTCACTAGATCCCCTCATACACCGTCGCAGTCACCGTCCAAATACAGTCGCTGAAGAAGTTCCTGTGCTGCTGATGCCAGAGGTCTGGGGGAAGAGGCGGCCGTGGGGAGGGGAAGCCCGGGGACGCAGCTGAGAGGGAATCTGGTGCTTCGACCTGTCTTTACAGCCAAGCACGGAGGAGCCAGCCGGCCACCTTCCTTCATGTGACACAGGCTCCCGGCGGGCTGGCGGGGAGGACCAGCCCACACCTCTCGCGGCAGCTCCCTTCCCTGGTCGTGGGGCCCTGGTCCTGCTGCAGAAGCACAGCACTGGCCTGGGATGGAGAGGCACCTGCGGCCTCAGGGCTCCTCGCTGGCCGGTGCCCAGGGCTCGGCTCCTCCGCTTCAAGCACTGTGTGTGCCCAGGCCGGGGTGGTCCTCACACCAGACCCCCTGCCTGCCCAGCACCACGCTCAGGGCTCGGCCAGGGCTGTGTGGAGGGTCCACCGCGCTGCTGGCTTCCCGGCCTGGACGTCTGCATCTCGCGCGGTCACAGGGCTGTGCGTTGTCATGATGAGCTGTCCACAACGGGGCTCTCGTCTGACTCTGGGAGATGGCGCTCGGCTGAGGACTGTTCAGGTGGCCCGATGGCCGTGCCGGTGGTGAGGTGCCCTTGACTCTGCCTCTCGGTGCCCAGTGGTGACACCTTCACTTATGTTCATGATCTTGGAATCTAGCAACGAAACACTTGTGTCCAAGGCTTTGCTTCCAACCCCTGGTTCGTTTCTGGCTGGAAGTCGTAGGCCAGGAGGCCGGCAATAAACTCACACTGCTTTGGGGCTGCTCGGCTGTGGTTGCACCGGCCCCACCCACCCTGCCGGCCCCACCAGGCAGAGTGGACGCCCGGCCACCGGAGCCAGGAGGAGCCAGCTGCCCAGGAGCATTTCCTTTTCTCTGTCCCCATCTCACCTGCGGGCCTACGTGCCATCTCTCAGATCCCAGCTTGGTGGGACTCCGGGCCCAGGTAGCGAGGTGGGGAGGATCTCAGAGAAGAATTAGGAAGTCCTTGTCCGTCCTCATCACTATTAAGTGATCCATTTCCCTGGAAACTCACTTGTGTTGCACCAGATAAGCTGTCAACCTCTGAGGGCCTTTCACTGATGTGCACAGCCTCTCTCCTGTGTACTTAGACCCTACCTGATGGTCAGATTCTGTCCGACCCAGTGGTTCACGGGTTGTCTGCACATCCCAGGCACTCACCCTCAGGTGCATCATCAGAAGAAATAATGGTGAGGAAACACTCAAGGATGTACAGGTTGACGGACCCCCCAGTCGGGAGGAAAGGAGGCTTTGCCGTCCAGGCTGGAGCTGTGGGGGCGGTGGGCGGTAGGGAAAGGGGTGAGAGCTCCCTGCTTCCCTGGGGCCGGCCTTCTTCTGAAGATGGAGGGGGGCATCCAGTGTCTGGGAGCGGAAGCAGGCCGGCTGCTGTGTTTACAGGGAGAAGGGAGGCCCACGTAAGGAGCACGTGTGTTTGGAAAGAGAAAAAGGTGCTTATAAGTATCACAGCGGTGTCGCTGCAGTTAAAGGTCTGGCAGTGTTTCCATTATAAACGCATTGTCAGGGGGTTAAAACTCTGCTGTGAAGGCTCCAGGCTAGAGCTTGGCATCCCAGGTGCGTCTGGGAACAAAGCTCTCTCCCTGCCGTGCCCTTGCAGCCCGGCTCCTGCTCGGTCCCCATCCTTCTGCTGCTGGGAGCCAGGGGCAGGGCAGAGCCCCCAGGGCAGGGATAGTGCTCTGGTCCCTGGGGAGGGCAGTCCAGCCAGCAGCCCTTTACTGGACGTGAAGCTTGGTCTGCGTACGACGCTTTCTCGGCTGGTGTAGGTGGCTCCTGGCATCCCAGGGACTGAGGTCCAGATGCCACCGGACACGGGCGGAGGTGGGAAAGTGCAGCGAGCACCGAAGGCTGGCGTCTGGGGAGCCGACATGGCCCGTGCCCAGCAAGGCTGCCGTCCCGGGCGGCCACGCTGGCCAAGCAGAGTGCGGTGCTTTGTCCTTGGTCCAGAAATTGAACGATCAAACCAAATTGATCGGCACATTCGGCACAGGTCACAGGAAGAAAACCAAAACATAGGCAGCGCAGAGTTTCCAGTCCTACTCTGCACACAGTCTTAGGCTAACAAAGCAACTTCCAAGGGAAATGTTTTCCTCTCATTTTATGATAGCAGCATGTGGAGAGTTTAATAAAAAAATGCTCCGTCTTTGACGGGCATCAGCCTGAACCAAGGACACATCTGAAGGTGAAAAGCCTCGGCCCGTCTCTAGGACCAGCCCCGTCTCCGGTGGGGCTCCCGGGCCCTGCAGGTCACCCGCAGGGACCCCTGAGGTTGTGCGAGTGTGTGAGAGCTCATCTCCTCTGGTCCCAACAACTGCTCTTCCATCATTAAATCATCCTCACTTCTGTCACGTTCCTGCACCAGCTACAGATGAACGCCTTTCTCTTGAGTAACAGTCCGTCAGCAGAGACATCCTGAATAGTTACGAAGAAGAAAGGTTCTTCAGACAATAGATCAGGAAGCTTAACAGAGCCTAGAAAATGTGCCAAGCAGCTTGCAGAGCTTAGAACTTTTAAATTAAAAAAGACAGGCCACGATGAGAAAGAGAAAAACAAATATTGTATGCTAACTCATATATATACGGAATCTAAAAAAGAAAAAAAAAATGGTACTGATGAACCCAGTGACAAGGCAAGAATAAAGATGCAGATGCAGAGAATGGACTGGAGGACATGGGCTTGGGGGGGTGGGGGGGCAAAGGGGAAGCTGGGACCAAGTGACGGAGTAGCATAGACATATATATGCTACCAACTGTAAGATAGATAGCTAGTGGGAAGTTGCTGTATAACAAAGGGAGATCAACTCAATGATGGGTGATGCCTTAGAGGGCCGGGACAGGGACGGCGGGGGGGCGGGGGAGTCGCGGGGGGGAGGGGATATGGGGATATATGTATAAATACAGCTGATTTACCATGGTGTACCTCAAAAACTGGTAAAAGAGTGTAAAGCAATTATATTCCAATAAAGAGCCTAAAAAAAAAAAAAAAAGGCCATGATGAACCGAAGGTCACGCCCAGCCAGACGGGTGCTCTGCTGGGATCCTGGCCGTCCATGCACTCGGCGCCGCCGTGAGTGGTCAAGAGCGAGTCCCAAGGTTAAGGAGAGGCCTCCAGGCCTCAGTCGTGGATGGTATTGGTCTCGAGCTAGCGTCCCTCAGAGTCTCTGTGTCGTCTCCACACCAGCCGATTCAATCTGATCCAAGGGAGAATGACCGGCGGTCACCACTCATTCAATCTCGTCAGAAACGAGCTTGCCTGGTGGGTGGGAGGTGGCCTCAGCTCCCTACCAAGGGAGGTGCTGGAAACACTGGCCTTTCAGTCTCAGCTGAGCCCAGAACTGGGAAAATAAGAAACAAGTGGTGGGCCTCCTCTCCAAGGCCCTGGCCACAGTGCGTCCCAGGCAGCCATGGGGACTAGGGATTCTGTTTTGATTCGTGTTTACCTTCCTCCCAGGGGCATGCCTGAGTGTGTAAAGCAGGCGAGGTCCAAAACCTTGCGGTGAAATGCACAGTTCCCTTCCGGCCAGGGTGTGATGGTGGGATGAATCATAATATTTTAAAAGAAAAATAAGTGCGTTGAAACACCCTCCTTATCTCAGCAGGCACAAGGCCTTCTGGAGCAGTGAGACGCCGGTGGAGACAAGCGGACCCAAGGGGGCCCTGGGGGCTGGCGGGACCCTTCCCTCCAACGGCGCCCCCTGCGTGGGGGCGGCTTCCTGGCCCCTTTGCTCTGCCCCGCAGCCCCTTCATCCCACCGCAGCAGCAAGACCCACACACACACGTTAACTATCACTTACAGGTGGAAAGCAAACCAACAAACAAGGCAATGGCAGCCCTCACAGGCTGCACACGGGGCTGGCACTTCACAGTTTGCACTGTGTGCTCCTGCGGTGTCAGAGGCCTGGGCCTTGGAGAGACCCAGGACTCTGCAGACACTGCACTGACTGGAGAAGGCATCACTGCACTTCCTTGACAATTAGCGCTTGGTTGTGAAGCTTGCAGATCTCTCTGAATGAATTCTCTTCCAGAGGAACACGTGAAATCTTTTATTTCATCTTGATGGCTCACAGATGTGTATCAGCTCCTTGTGGCCAATAATCCTTTTCTCCCACATTAAACGGGACACGCGCATCTCTCAGCTGAGCCCCCGAGAACCCATGGTGTGCCTCCTCTGCGCGGGAGAGCATCGCGCCTTTCACGCAGCGCCTGCCCTGGCATTTCCTCAGGTTGATGTTGCTGGTTGGTTTCTGTTTCTGTTCGGCTTTAATCCTGAGGTGCCCAGGGCCTCAGGCCATCCACGGCAGGCAAGATACACTTAGGATGGCTTTTAAATACGTTTTTCTTGGTAAGTCCCTGAGCTGGGCACGGCGGGTAGTGTTTTAGCAGTTACACATCTGTGCAGTCATGAGCAGTAACTTCTCTCCAAGTAGGAAGATAGGGATTGGGGGAGGAGAGCCCGCTTACTTTCAGGTAGAACCGACTGACCTGGGGGATGGGTAAGACTCCACACTCCACCCAAGAGCTGGGAGGGTGAGGAGGGGCGGGTGGGAGGGACATCCCGGTGCTCGACCAGAGGGGGCTTGTGGGTGGCAAGTTCCCAAGGCGTTTTCTTTTCAATTTTAAGAATTCTTATTTCTATCACACCATACATCTGTGTTTTACTTTAATCGAGAGCTGACCCACAATTCTGTAAGAAACTGAAGCCCTGTCCCGGGAAGGCGGCCTTGCTTCCCAGAGCACCCCCAGGCCTCAGGGGGTGCATCCCCTGCTCGGGACGCTGGCCTGTAACACGGGGGTCCCCGGCTCGGCCGGCGTGACTCAGCGCCCCCCGGATCCTCCTCGTGACCCCCGGCCGCTCTGGTACCCCCGGGTCACGTGGCCTTGCCGCCCACCAGCTCCCTGGCGGCCCCCAAGCCCTTCTCTCCAGGGCAGGTCCTGGGGCCGAGGGCACAGTTCTCACAGTCGTGCCAGCTTCTCTGTGTGTCTGTCTGGAGGTGACTGTCTGCCACTGGTGTCCTCTATCCCAGCCCTGACCGTGGCCCTGTCACCTGTCTACCTGTCTCTCTCTGACACACAGGATCCTAGGCACTGACCGCACCTCAGGCGTCACCCGCCCCCCTGCCCGGAGTTAATTTCGTGGGGGTCCCTGTCCAACACTGCCACACAGCCATCCTGTCCCCTAATACTCTGTGGTCACTGTCACCTGCACAGGACACAGTGCACATTTGTGGATCAGGTGCAGAGCGGACTTCTGGGTGGAGCCAGGTCCCGTGTCAGTGATGTGGGGCTGGACCTGGAAGCTTGGTTCAGCTGCTCGGGCCCTGAGGAGCTCTGGGCTGTGTCACGTGGACGTTGTCGTTAAGTGCTTGAGCAGAGTGGCCAGGCCCGTGACCTTTGGTTTCTCCTTTCCTCAGACCCAGGCCGAAGACGGGCAGATGCTCAGTCAGTTCAGCTGCATCTCTAGGAAGAACTAGTCCACCCACAGCTGCATAAAATTATAACAAACGCTTTAATTGTTCAGATATAAAATATAAATCGTCTCCCTGGGAATCAGAGTTGAGATTAAGGATTACATGGTGCTAAAACAGTCCGTGTTGTACCAGGAATGTTTAATAATAGCTGACAGCAGTTATTTACTTAGCCCCCTTTTGTTGGTGGGGTGGGACTTTTTATCTCATTTTTGCATGAGAAAATTGAGGCTTTTTCTGGGTAGAAACTGCCTAATTAACTCTGTACAGAATGGTGCTTGGCTTATATAAGATGCTCAGTAAGGCAGTTAAGCAAAGGATGGACTTTTCATCACTGCTGATCCTGATGTATGGTACACACTGAAATTTGTTTCCCTGAAGTCTGTCCTGTATCTCCAGATGCACGGACTCTTTGTAACTTTCCAGGGCCTGGTTCTTAGACTAGAATTCCAGCATTGATCTTCAAGTTTTACGAATGATACGCAAAAAGTAGAGAAGATTATAAAAGAAAATCGTAAGGTGATTTGAATATTAGTAATCCGAATATCGGAATGCAGGTTGAGCTAATTGGAGTTGTTTTAACCTAAAGAAGGAAAGGCTAAGCTTGCTTTGAAATATATGGATAACAAAGTAATTTACATTTTTGCAGAAAACAGATGAAAAGAGAGACGAACAGGTCAAAAATTAAACAGATTGTTTCAGAAAATCTGGTGGAGTCTTCACCTCGGGCGATAAAAAAAAAATCTGTGACGGTTTGTCTTTCCAATGAGGCCTTTCCAAGGTCTGTTCCGGCACTAGAATTTGAAGATAGTGTTTGGTTAAATATTTTTTCCGAAAGAACAAATGCAATTTTCTTACACAAGGGTCACAGGCGATGATATGTATTTGGTGGTTTGAAGACACAACCATGGTCACATCAATAACAGTAGAAAAGTACACTTTTCTTACCAAAGTCACGAAAGCTGGAAAACTGCCAAGTACCTGTTAGCTGAGGAGGGAAGCTGATCTTCCCTCCTCACTTCCTGCCGGCGGTGCTGTTTCCGCTGCCCGCCGCGAGGCTCCTGGGCTGTCTGTTGATTTCTCTCCATCTTCAAATGGCCAGTGGCCAGAAGGCGGCCCTGGCAACGCACAAGGTGTAGGAATACTCCCCTTCCCGACCCTGTTGTGACAAAAGCACTGGCTGGGTTACGATGGAGACGCTCAGATGAACAAGGTGTGTGGCTGACCCGCTCTGGGTTTGTCCAAGGAGTCCCGCAAAAGTATTGATAAATTCTTGTTTACTTTCTAAACATCTTAAAAATTGATAACAAAATTTAAAACAAAATACCTACCTTAAAATATACAGCAATCCTCCATAATTTCAACATCCCATAACATTTTCTTTTTTTTTAACTTTACTGTCAGATATTAAGTTCTGAAGACAAAGAGATGGTAAAATAGCTCGATGTTGGAGGAAGATTGCATAGACATTCGAGGGGCAGGGATGTAGAAGATTCAGGATACGAGAGACTCTGGCCGGCGTTGGGTCCAGCTCCTCACCGGCTTCCCGGGGCCGGGACAGAACGTGGGTAAACGTGGAGTCCTCAGGGGACGGAGAGTCGTCCAGATCCAGAGTGGCCTGAGGTTACACTGAGGCTGCACAGCTGGCCCTTGGCGTCTGCCCCAGGGGATCCACAGACCCTCTCGGACTAAAGAAGCGGGGACAAGACAGAGCATGTGACACGTGGTTCTGGGGAGTGACTTACACAGAGTGTGATGTGTGTGGAGGAAAACTTACTGTCTCATGCAAACACCTTCCCATCTAGGCTCAATTACTTTACATGATTACCTTTCTTGTTGGGGCATGTGAAGAAGTCACCATTTTCCTTTACTGATTAGCGAGCTGAAGTTACAATGAGTTGATAGATTTTAGGGACAAGTATATTTTCTTGTGCTTCCTCCTCTTCCTTCTTCCCTAAAAGCCAAAGCCCTCAAACAGATGTTACTAAGATTTTTTCAAAATGTAAATAAGTGACCCCTGGAGAAAGAGAAAATCATAGCATGGAAAGTTTTCAGGGAAAATGCTGTGTTTTCCAGAAAATTATACATGAAGGAAAATGAGATAAATGGGATTTAGGGTGAAAACATTTGTGCAACTTTAACATTCTCTTCCCTGCAGTACCGTAAGAATGCCCATTTATCCTTTTGCAGTTTTTGCTTTTGTGATTTTGGTCATCAGAAACTAGCCTGTGCTCGTTTGTTTCTGACTTGAAACTCTGCTTTACTTTGTATTAAAAGACTTGAAAAAGTCTCTTTCTTCTCACCATATTCCTATTTCCATGACTACATAAGATGTTTTTTAAAAAGTACCAGTACTTCTGAGAGTTGTACAGGGTTTTCGACTGTTGTTTGGGGAGGTGACTTGAAGCTCAAAGTACCTTAATGTTTGCCAGTAGGTTTTAAAATCTATTAATTCACTAAAGCCTTAGATTTTATTTCCTCCATCGTGAACATATAATTTTATTTTATTTTATTATTTTTAAAATACGTTTATTTATCTGTCTGTGCCAGGGGGTCTTCATTGTGGCATGCATGTGGGATCTAGTTCCCTGACCAGGGATTGAACCTGGGCCCCCTGCATTGGGTGCACAGAATCTTAACCACTGGACCGCCAGGGAAGTCCCCTGAACATATAATTTTAAAATGTAGTCAAGATCATGTCCTCCACAACCTGCCAATGAACTTGTGTGTCAGCATCTTGCCTGTGGAGAGATGCCTGCTTGTAAGAAAGCCCGAGGGAAGCAGGAACTCGAAAAGACAGCAGTGGTGAGGGAACTTGTGATGGATTTGCAGGGAGGTGAGTCTGATGATTGACGCTCACTTGCAACTCCAGAGAGAGTCGGGCCACCAGGAGATGAAGAGAGTGGGTCCAATTAGGAGGCAGGCACTCAGCCCTGGACCCTGGCCACGCCGCCCTCGCCTTGGGGGGTGTGCACCCCTCAGGGGGTGAAGCTGGAGGGACCCAGGGGAAGAGATACAAGAAGGGAGGAACCAGTACAAACGAGCAAGACGAACAGACTCTGCTCGGAGCACGCTGGCCGCCCCGGGGCTCGCTGACCTTGGCAGCCTCCGAGGTCGTATTTTATGTGGACGAACCTCTTAACTCCTCCTGGGTCTCTGCAGCAGGCAACTGTTTTTCTTCCATGCTTGGTCACGACATTCTTTATATTCCTTAAACTTTTATTGTGTTAATAGATGCTTTGTGGTGTGTTTATCTGAATGCAGCCTGACACCGTATTTTTCATTATTAAAGAAAAATGCATCTTTTGTTTTTGTCCAAATGTTTGAACCTCTGGACTCTGATGCTGAAGCTCTCCTGACACAGTCGCAGCCCCGCCGTAGTTTAGAAGTAGAATAACGTAATTAACTGAGCTTATGAGACACTGAAGTCAGCCTCATCAAATATCATTATTAAACCGGATGGAGAGCCCTGGGTGCCATTTCACTGGTGGATTCACGTTGGGGTCACCCTGGTGGTGAGTCCACATCTGTACCAGGCAAGCAGATGTCCTGACCTCACTTCCCCATTCCTTATTGACGGTTTTATTGACTTAGAAAAGTACAGTCCGATGGAGTTAAAGATAAAGCTGGGGGTGGAAACCGGCTCAGAACTTCCCTCGTGCGTGCGGGTGGGATGGCACAGCTCCCCACGTGTTGGGCGGCCTTGGGCCCTCGTCCCCCCTGTGCGGCCCCGGTCACCTGCCTTTCAGGCTGAGAGCACTTGGCCTGATAGTAACAGGCAACACTCCTTATCACAAATCCACTTGACTCTCGAGTATGGCTTTTGCTGACTTTTGCTGGAATCTTGCATCTGTGGACAGATGTGACATCTATGAACAGATGTGACTGTCAGCTGGTCTTTTCCTACTTATGCCAGTGCGCGAGGCTGAGGGGGGCGACGGGGATGGAGCCAGACTTCGCTTGTTCTTGGACGGCGACATGGCTTCTATCCAGACTGGACAGCAGGTGGACGTGGGGGGAGGGACCCTCCACGTGCCGCGCTGTATCACGGTGTAACGGCCGCAAACACGCACCTTCAGTTCTCGTTTGTGTCACAAACGCTTTCTCCTCCTTTTCTTTACCTGGAACGCAAGCCCTGATCCGTGATGTTCGCTGCTGTTGTGGTGTGGACACCCCAGCTCGGTACAGCTTGGTCCCCGAGACGTGAGTGAGCTCGGGGCTGGACTCCGCACCCAGGAGCCCCTGACCTGCCACCCGCCACCCGCCACCCGCTTTGACCCACACTCTGCCTCAGGGACGCCCAACATGGTGAAACGGAGTAAAAGATTTAGGAAGTGGTGATTTTTGAGTTCTTAATATTTTTGCATTGAATATAATGTATTCGGGTGTATAATGTATAATGTATTGGATACTACAATGTAATAGTATCCAATCCCGGTAAAACTTAACAAGCAGCTAAAACGTTCCTGAAGATCCAGCACGAGGCTCCCTGAGCTCCCCTATCCCCCTCTGCTCTCGGCAAAGGGAGCACTTCCACGGGTACTGGTGCTCACTCAGCTGAGCCAGGCGACCGGCTCAACAATGAAAATTAAGTATAAGTACGGGTTTAGAGAAGCCATTTAGAACGGAAATATGTTATTTGCAGTGGCTCCTGACAAAATCATTTACATTCCTTTCATGGAATCACCTTTGAAACCCATGATGGATGTGGTGACTTTTACTGAAATATAGCAAAACAGGTATACGTGCTGCAATAGTGAGTCAATTAACTGAGTGAGTTATTGGTGTTAGATATTGTGAATTCACATTGACAGTGAGGTTGGAATTGCTCAAAACGTGGACGCTGAATCCATGGGTGCGGGGACCCAGTGGCCCCTCTAAATCCTTGTAAAGTAACAGGTATTATTCTGATCCTTTGTGTTTAAAGTTATCATACTTTATCATTGTGAGAATGTGTCACCCAGATTTAAACTATGTAACAAGGGTAAAACCAAACTGTGTAACAAAGGTAAAACCGTGTATATATATACATGGTAGATATGAGGTTAATACAGAAGGCAGAACTTGGACCCACATAGCAATTACTGAATAAATACCAACCCCTGGATGAATTCGGATACGAAGGCAACACAGAAAATGTTATTAGTATAAAATCTTTGAGTCTCTAGGTTACTTTTAAAACTTGCTAGGTGATTCTCCAACTAATTATTCAAGTGAAGCCAACACAAAATAGTTCTTTCAGTATCTGTTTTTTGTTCCAGGCTCTTACAGAACGTTGCTCCCTGATCCTGACTTGGGGCCCGTGTGCTGTCGTGCAGATGCCCCTGTCAGTGGCACCGCTGGCTGGCACACGTCTGTGTCTGTGTGGCTTTCCCAAAGACAGGAAGTACAGCATGAATAAATACAGTGTACACAGTGGATGAACCCCAGTAGGTGCGGCTGGGAGGAGAGACAAAGGGGAGCCTGCATCTGGGGCACAGACCCCCACAAGCCTGGTAGGGCCCCTGCAGACTCCTTCCAGGGCTGGGCAGGGTCTGTGCCCTGGGGAGCCCGCTCCTGGAGCCTGGATGGGACATCGTGGCCTCAACACTTGGCCACCCACCTGGTCAGCTGTGCAAGGGTCCTCCATGGTGGGACTTAAATACCTACCTGACGTTTTTAAGCAAAGAATTTTCTCCCTAACTTAAATCTCCTTTTGCCCCACACAATCCACTTGTATTTATAAAATTGGGTCTCACCTTTACCAGCAGTGTGGAAAGCAGTGGGCAGGTCTTCCCTCGGCTGATTGGCCTGTCGGAAGAGCTGGGACCTGGGGACCTGGGGACCGGCGGCTCTGTCACCGAGGTGCTCCCACTCATCCTTTATGATCCGGGGCCTCAGAGACATAGGAGAAGACGTGCACCGCGGACAGTTCTGGAGTCTGCGGCACCATCCCCCTGCAGCTCCATCACCGAGAAGCCCGACCACCCTGTCCCCACGCTGCAGCGGGTCCCCGTCCCTCTGCATGGGAATCTCAGCTTCCTCTCCTGGGCCTGCACCTGCGCACAGCCCAGTGCCTGTCAGGGGAGGGAAACGTGGAACCTTTGCAGCAATGGGGTCCGGTTCCAGAGCGAGCAACACCCGGACAATGGTCCCGACCGCAAACCTCCCCTCCAGCTTGAGACAAAACCCACAAAATGTAACACTGCACCGAAGCCCAGGCACCTGGCACACACAGGTCCCCGAGACCCTACAGGGTTACCTCGTGGGGCGGTGGCCACATGCCAGCGCATTGCATTCAATGACTGTGGTTTTAAGTGAGACTAATAAAAGGAAAGTCTGATTACTTAAACTCAGGCCAAACATAGAATCAACAGCCTTCCCGTGAAAACAACGTAAAGGTATAGAAACAGTGTCAGAGGCGCCAAAACAGAGCAGGGAAAAGCTATTAGGAAACGACATGCTGATAACATCAGTGGTAACACGGACTAGAGCCAACAGCAAGTGCTGTGCTGAGGACGCACCAACCACGGGAATCACTGACTCTTCCCTCAAAACAACCCTGCCGCTCACTCCATCTTCCCCACACTGGAGACCCACATGAGTGTCAGGCTCTGTAACATCCCACCGCACCAGTAAACCACATGTCCTCTCTTTGTTGATTGGTATGAGGCTGTTTCCACAATTAGAAACGAGATCCAGCAGGCCCCACCGGGGTCTTTACACACAAGAACTGATGTTGGGTCCAAGGCGAGACCACGACCTGGGCCCCCAGAGCCTGGGGGGGCCGATACTTTCTGTCTCTCTTCCTCGAGGTCCCACCATGGCTGTCCGGCCATGAAAGCGGCCGCTTCTGCTCGGGGTTTACTCAGAAGACGCTCAGGGAGCCCAGGGCCAGCCCTGCAGGCGGGACTGGAATGGACTCTTCTCAGCACAGGGGCATCCGTGTCCCCCGCCCCCCTGCCACCACCCCAGGATGGCAGCATCCCTCATCTGAGCCCTGCACCCAGGCTCCGCGTGCTGGATTTGACCTTCAGTTTCCTCACCTGCAAAAAGGAGTGATGACAGGACCCCCTCTTTACTTTCAGGCCTATGGGCATCAGCCACCTGGAGCCTGGGCCCTGCCCTCCTGACCTCCCAGACGGCCCTTGGTGACGTCTTAGTGACCGTAACACATGTGGAAGTGCCATTTTGAGGTTCTTCCCTGGTGTGTCACCTTCTTTCTGTCCCTGGGAAGAGGCTGCAACAGACCGTCCTCTGTTTCAGCCAGTGCAAGACGGCCCCGCCAATGTGCTGTTGTTCACATTTGGACTGTTTTTAATTTTTTTGACTGCTTATTTTTTCATTGATGTACTTGCAGAGCCTGCTTGAGTTCTGCAGTTTTCCTCAAGTTCCTGTCCCTCCTCCTGAGCTAAGAACCAGGTCCTTGGAATCCACTCCTGCCTAGATTTTCTTTTACGTCTCCATATGGAAAAAAGAGCAAAGTGTGGAAGCCAGGAACCCCTCGCCAAGCTGGATTCTCCACGCTGTGCTGCTGTGGGGCGAGCCCCACCCCCCCCCGTCCACTTCTGGGAGCCCTACATGGTGGCGGGTCTCAGCTCTGTTCACACAGAGTCTCTGCTCCCCTTGTGATTATGGCAGGGTTTTTTTCACTTAAAAGAATCCGAGGGGCTTCCCTGGTGGCGCAGTGGTTAAGAATCCGCCTGCCAATGCAGGGGACACAGGTTAGAGCCCTGATCTGGGAAGATCCCACATGCCACGGAGCAACTAAACCCGCGTGCCACAACTACTGAAACCTGCGCTTTAGAGCCTGTGATCTGCAACGAGAGAAGCCATTGCACTGAGAACCCTGCCCACCACAATGAAGCGTAGCCCCTGCTCGCCACAATTAGAGAAAGCCCATGCACAGCAATGAAGACCCAATGCAGCCAATGAATAAATGAATAAACTAAAAAAAAAAAAAAAAGAAAAGAACCTGAGGACGTTCACTGCAGTTTTTATGGGAGACGTTCTTTCTGTGTTGGTGGATGTGAGAAGAGAAGCCAGAGAAGCTGCTCAGAAGAAGCAGGCAGGAGACTTCACCAGGAGGACAGTTTCCACAGGGAAGCCTTGTCTTTCCAGGTGTCTCTTTCCAGCAGGTTGCTCATTAAAGAGACAGGTGTGTGCGTGCGTGTGCACCTGGACAGGCATGTGCTCGGTGCGTGCATGGGTGTGCACGTATACAGGAAACAAACCGAGCCTTGGAGACCCCACTTCCAGTAAGCCTCCTTGCTGTGCCTGATGCAGAGAGAAAGTGACCCCTGATCGCGTCTCCCGTGGACTTTCCCAGCTCCCAGGGTCTAAGCGCTGGTGGTCATGACGCAGCCAGTTTCTCAGCCTTTGAACACTCCACAGCCCTTTGTGCTCTCCTGGCTCTTCCTCTGCGGGCGGGAGGGAGAGAAGAATTTGGGCAGGCTGGTGCCTGCTCCCAGCACTCAGGTCTGAGCAATGGTAACCACGCCGTCCAGCTCCTGCTCTGTGTTTTTCCTGGTGGTGGCAGCAAGAAGTTGGACGGGTTTCTGGGTACATCTTGTTCTCTAGTCAAATGAATGATTTCCTTTCAGTCCTGTAGGTTTGCAGCGAGTTCCTGACACAGGCTGTGGGTCTGGACGGGAGCTGTCGTGTGTGCGCGGCCGGGCAGCCCATCCCTCTGTCCACCTGGGAGCTGGAGTGGGGGGTCTCTCTGCCCCGCCCCAGACATCTCCAGTCACCTCGGCTCTGATGTCCTAGGACATGTGGGGGACACCACTGGCAGGAGCTGCTGCCACTTCTGACACGTCCTTGTGGCCGGGCTGGTGGGCCAATGGCTGAGAGATGCGACTTGATAACATCTGGTGCTGTCTCTGCCGGGTGGGAACTAATGGCTGCGTTGGAGCAATTAGGCCTTTGCACCGGAGCACGGGCGAATCCAGTAAAACAAAGGCAATTATCCAGTGCACATTTCAAAGCCCCTCTCAGCCCAGAAGCCGCAGCGCTCGCGAAGTTCCGTGTCCCTTGCCCTTGAGCCAGACTCTCCCTGTGGTTGTCCACGCTCCCATACGGTTGCCCATGGATTTTGTGGACCCTACGAAGCTGCAGTGACTCCGGGCCAGTGCTGGGACCCTGTGCACCTCCCCGTGCGGACCTTGCAGCCGAGGTCTGACCTCTCCGTGCCTCGGTTTACTCAGCATTAATCATACCGTCTGTCCGGCCACTTCCAGGGCGGCTGTAAGATCACATGAAGTCATGGGTATAAAAGTAATTTGCAGAGTATAAAAATGCCACTCAAATACTAAAGATCCCGCAGGTGCCAGGGTCAGGGCACAGACACCAGGGAACCGGCCCCACCAGCCATGACTCAGCGAGCGGCTCCTCACTGAACACTGTGGGGAGCAGGCTCTGTGTCCTGGTGGCCGGGGGACCAGTGTGAGGAGCGAGGGTCCTGTGTACTGGGGACTTCAGCATCCTCAGACCAGGGGTTGGTGCACTCTCCTCACTAGGATCCATGGGACTCCTGCAACCAGGAGGGTGGGTGACTATCGGTGCTGACACCGGGGAACCCCAGCCGCCCATGGCCCTACATCCCCAGGACGGTGCCAGGTTGATGGTCAGGACAGAGGTGGTGTCGGGATTCAAAGGATGGAGAAGGGAATTCCTGCCCGTCTCACTTTCAGTTTTGGTTCTTCCCAACGATCTAGGGTCGGGGCTGGGCTTGACGCACACCCTGGAGGACGGCTCGGCCCCGTCCACAGAGGGAAGGTGGGTGCGCTCGGAGGCGCTCTGCGGCAGGGCTGACGTGACTCACTGGGGGTGTGCCCAGGCCACCCTATGGCTTTGCGGGCGCTCTGCTCCCGGAACCCGGGCCGCACATGCGTGTTGCCTGTTGTTGCAGGAAAACCCGGGATCGGCCTGAGCCGCATCGGGGTCTGCACTGAGCTGGTGGCCGCCGGGTGCGGGGGTGGCGGCGACCCCTCCCAGGCACCAGCTCCTGCGTGGAGACGCGCTGCCCTCCCGTGCGGAGTTCGCAGCCTCTAGGGCAGGACCCAGACGGATTTGCTTCTCTTCAGATCGTGGCGATACTCCAGGACTCTGACTTCCCCAGGATCCGCACGGCTCTCTATCCTCTGCGCACCCCTTGGCTGTTCTGCCCCGGCTGCTTCTAGAATCTTCACACCAGGTGAGAGAGTAACTAACAGCCACTTACTGGCCTGGGGTTGCCGGTGAACGAGGTGCGTGTTGTCCTCGGGGAGCCTGTCTTTTGCTGAGTGAGGACACAAACCCGCAGGAACTGGAGCTCTGACCGGCTGGGGGGACGGGGCGACGGGAGGGTGTGCTTCCCTCCCTAGGGGACCCCGGAGGGAGGTTCCTGAGAGACCCGGCCAGAAGCAGGTCTGGGGCGTGCGTCGGAGGGACTCAGGTAGACACAAGGGCCTGGAGCAGCGGAAAGAGGGAAGAGAGCAAGGTCACAGGCAGCTGGTGACTTGGGAGAGAGGCAGGGAGTAGGATGGGGCGGTGGGGTGGGGCGGCGTGGAGGGTGACGCGCGGCGAGACGGGGTCTGAGAGGCAGACCCTCGGGAGGCTGTGTGTGCGGCTTAGAGCGGTCGAGGTGAAGACCCCGGAGGGGGGTCCCACGGCCAGGCCTGCGTTGAGAGGCTGGCAGAGACAGCAGGCCACGCGGACATCTGTCATCCTCGGGGCAGGAGATCTGGATTCTGGGTCTTTTGGGGAAACGTTAGCGTCCCCCGAGTCCGCGAGTTTGGTCTGAGAAGGGTCTTCATGCATCTGTCACGTGACGGGGGGGTGGTCACCCTCCAGACAAGGGCACCACTGGGAGCTACGGGCCCAGGGCACTCAGCTGACAGATGAGGGCAGAGCTGGGGAGGGGGTGGGCAGGAACGCAGGGCCGACCCCTCGGCAGAGACGGGGGAGATCTGCGGGGAGGTGGATCCCCTCCCGGCGGGAAGGGAGGGGAGGAGGCGTGAGGCCCCGCAGGCTGGCAGGGGTGCCCGCTCCAGGGCCCCGCATCCTGGCAACGTCCTGCCCGACGTGCCAGGCAGCCGGGCAGCCTCTTGGAGGCACCGTGTTGGCAGAGCACCTGCTAACCGGCTGCACGGTGCCCGTTTCCGAGAGTGTGACTCACGCCTGCCGAGGAGGGGAGGCTTTTCTCAGGACATGGGAGTTTTCCCACGTAATTTCTTATCTTGTTGACCTGCACATACTCTGTCTTTAAAAGTCAAGATTTTGTGCCTAGCCATGTGCGGAAAACCTGTGAGTTCTGAAACCCCAGCCTTATAACTTTCCCTGGGGCCTGAAGACGGGGGGCTCGTCACCGGGGGGGTGTCCTGTGGCGCCCCTCACCCGCCAGGGGCTCGGCGCTTCATTTCTGTTCCTAAGGGAGTCTGTGTCTTAGCAGATGGTCGTAGCTCGTTCTAGCCTTAGCCACAGAACAATCTTTATTGAGCTCAAACTATACTTACCACGTACTTCAGTTGGAGTCTATTTACTTTTTGCTCCATTTTTGAAGACATATTCCCGGTAGTAAACTTACACCATGAACGTCAAGTAAAGGCACTGAAGCAGCTCATATTCTTCTCTGGGCAAAGACATACCCCTCCTGGTGAATTTTCCAGGTACCCCAGTGTCCCTGGTTTACTGCTTTTTGTCTTCATGTTAGATTTTGTTTGCTGACCAACATAGAAGGTCACCACTTCTGCCCCTGAAATCGTGGGCAGAATAACCTCTGAGCCCTGCCCCTGACCTCACAGGGTGAGTCGTGGGCCGTCGGGGCTGCCTCGGACCTCGGGGAGATAATTCCACTCCCCTTTACGCTGTTGGGTACGTACTGGTGTCCCAGCGGCTTTCTCGGAAAGCAGCGTTGCTCTGGGCACACGAACTCATGCAAAAGGAGGGTTTCCAACAACACGGGCCTTGGGATTCGGTCACTGACGTTCAGCCAATATTTGTTAAGTGCTGACTCTGTGCCAAGCCAGGAGGACAAGAGAGAATAAGACTGGCGAGATCTATGTATTTGCGGACCTACATTCTTGTAGGATGAAAAAACCATACGATTTAATAGAAAATTAGGAAAAAGCAGAGACTGGCAGCAGGCGAGGTGAGGCTGCGCTGAGACCCGGCTTCCCTCTCGGGGCTGGAGGGGGTGGTAACTCATGCAGCTGCAGCGATGGGATGGCTAATGGGACATCGTCTTCTGGGTTTTCGTCCCTTAATTTAGCGCTACGTCTCCCATTTTCTCACGACCTAACTGATAGAAATAGGAAACCCTGTCTGAGGATCAAGGCCTTTGGAGGAAGCAGAGGGCTGGATGAGCACGTGCATCAGGAACAGGGGTCCCTGTCTGGTTTCTGACAGCACATCAGGGAGAAGAAAGCCCTCCCAGGGGGCTGAGCGGTCCTTCAACAAAGCATCATGAGTCCCCCCGCCCTCAGCGTTGTGAACCCACAGTGGCTCCCGGACCCGCCAAGGGGACTCAGGTGGCAGCTGGAGGCTCTGGGGCTTTCGAGCTCAGGGCTGGGGTGCTCGGGGAGCCGTGTGCCCAGGGGACAGAAAGGGTGCCGGTGTGGGGACCAGGGGGGCAGCATGGAGTGTCTGGCGGGGCTCTGCAGAGGGGAGCCTCGGGGACCCCCGTGGCCTGCACCCCCTCCCAGAGCTGCCCGTCGGCGTCACCCAAGCCACCAGAGCTGCAGGTTCCCCCGGCCCCACCCACCACTGCACCCCGGGACCTGCAGGCAGAGGGCGCTCAGCTCTCCGGGCAGCCACGGGGCTCTGCAGACTCGGGACGTGTCCCGACTGCACCTGCAGGGCTCCTGCCCCGGGGCCGCGGGCACTGGCTGCGGCTGCACCTGCCGTGGGCGCGCCTGCCTCGGGGTTGCATACCTGGCGCAGAGCTGCAGGCCCCGGCCTGCTCCACATCCTGGTCTGCCCATGGTGGCGAGACTCTGCAGGGCCAGCATTTCCTACCTGACATGGGGGGGGCCCCCTCTCCTCCTCCCTGTCCCTCTCAGCTCACCGTGACCTTGTCCTCCTCCTCCGGCTGCCGTCAGCTCCTCTGCTTATTAAGGTTTCTCAGGAGCAAACTGATGACGATGGCCTTGGGCCGTAACTGCGCAGACCCCGGGGGTGACCTTGGAGGAGGGAGACGGTGCGTCAGGGAAACAGGGCTGGGCTGAGGCTGGAAGGCTCTTTGGAGGTGCTGGCCCGTTGTGCTTTCCTATGAGAACCAACACACGAGCTTTATGTAAAGTCAAGTGCTGTTTTCTCCTGGACCTTGAACATTTTGGTAATTTTCCGAGCTCTGAGAGACATCTGCAGGGATGGCTTGTTCAGGGCGACCAGGAGAGGGATGCTGAGAGGCGAGGAGCAGCACACACCTGTGGCAGCGGCAGGGACAGGGGTGGGGGGCTCTGTCCAGGCTCCGAGGCCGCTCTGAGCACCATCGACTCGGGTTTGACTGCAGGGTTTTCCATCCTCCTGTGTCTGTGACGTGTCACCAGTGACAGAGCGGCGGGAAGGCTTTCTGCTGATGACAGAGCACACGCCACTTGCTCTTCTGGCCACAGCAGTGACGGACGTGTGCGGAGTGGTTACCAGTGGTGGGAGTTTAACATCTTTCTTGCTTTACTGAAACTTTTCATGTAGGCATTTGTATTTCCTTCAAGCTCTGTGGATTTGTTCGGGCTGTGGGGTGCTGGACCCTGCAGGGATGACGGGCAGCTGGGGCATCAGGGGCGGGGCTGTGGAAGAAGCATCCTGTTTCACCCCTTTCTCCAAACGTCCTCTTGCCGGGAACCCCTCATGCAGGGACCGTGTGTGTGTGTGTGTTGGGGGGGGCGGGGGCTGGACCATGTGGTGGGGGCCTTGGGGGCTGACCAGGAGGGAGGGGGTGAAGGTCAACACCTTGATGTGTGTCTGTGGGGAGGAGCATTTTCTTGCGGGATTAAATGGAGGCTGAAGGACACGGCAAGCCCAAGGCCCTGCTGCTCAGCTCCCCGGGGAGGTCGGGACGCTGTGGGGATGTGAGGACACACAAGGGGTTTCTGGGGTGTCTCCGTGCTCACCTGTGGCTGCACCGACAGGTGAGTGGCCTCTGGGAGACCTGGTCCACACGGTGCTCTATTGGGTGAAACCTCCCAGTTTCGGGCTTACTGGCAGCCCCTCCCTGCCCCCGAGGGTACAAGCACGCCGCCCCCCACCCTCCAGTCTATCAAGACTGTACACTTCGCTGTGTCTTAACAAATAATTTCTGGCTGCAATTAAGGCCGTTTCGCTTCTTCAAAAATGCCTTCAGGTGCGAGTAAAATCAGGTCAGTACCTGGATGCCCACCCCCCAGCCCCCCACACCCCCTGCCATTTTCTCGTGGCTGTTCTTTCAGAGCTCCTGCAATTGAATCAAACCTCAGTTTTCACTTCTCCAGGTCAAATATGTGGTTTCTTTTGCCGCCTGTGATGTGTTGTAAAGTCCCCACTGTGCCCTGCTGGTCTCAGGCGCGACGCTGGGCCCTGCACACCCTCCGGGTTCCGTGGGGCCAGCCCGATGCAGGCGGCCGGACTCTGCATCCTAAGCCACTCCCTGGGCTGGGGCACCTCCAGCGGCCGGGCAGACCTCTGCAGCCACCGTGCCCCCAGATTCCCCTTCCAGGCAGAGAAGCCGCCTCCCTCGGACCCGCGCACGCTGGAGCCCGAGGAGCCTCTGGGCCCCACACGCGGCTCCACCCGAGCCTGAGGGGCTCCGTCCGCTTCCCTGGGCCACCACCTGTCCCTCCTGCTGTCGCTGGAGGGAGGGATGAGTCCACCCTGAGAGCTCTGTGCCACCTGCCCCAGGTTCCGAGCTGTGTGCCCAGAGCTGGGGGTCTCGGGACCCCACTGAGCCGTCCTGCCCCCCGGAGCCTGTGCCGGGCTGTCCCCTCACATCCGCCAGGATCAGCCTCTCCCTGAGGTGACACGCGCATCCTCACCTGCCTGGCCAGTGGCTCCTGCCATCCTTCCCGCTGCTCTCAGTCTCAGTTCTTTCCCTCCTACCTCCCCCTCCCCCTTCATCCAACTGGATGCTCCTCCTGGGCTCTGGGGGGACAGCTGTGCCCCACCCCCACCTGTTCCTGCTTAGCAGGGCTGAAGATTCTTCCAAGCACAGAGGGGTTTAAGGGATCAGCTCAGGTGGCCTTGCTGTCCACGAGCTTCACGCACAGGGCTGGCTTCTCCGTCCTCTCAGGGAGCAGAGCCGCTGCCATGGGGCGGCCTCGAGGCTGGGGGGCTGTGCCGCAGCCCCCAAGGCTGCGTGCCCCTCGCCTGCACCTCTCCTGAGAGGGGACAGGGAGAGAGGCAGGAGGGGACACCTGTGCTTCCACCTGGAGGCGCCTCCAGGACGGCAGGTGAGGGCACCGCAGGTGGACCGAAGGTGAGGGTGCCAGAGTCAGAGGGAGGAGGCCCGCTGGTGAGTGCAAGTTCGTGTGTGTGAACAGACGTACCTACACACAGACACACACACACACACACACACCCCCACAGCTCATGTCGGGACCAAAGCACTCTGACCACACGGCAGTGACGGGGTTGAAGATCAGTGGCAGGTGCAGAAGGTTGTCCCTGGAGGTCACCAGTCACCTGTGTATTCCTGGGACACAATGGTGCTGAGGAGGGAGCCGGGGAAGGAGAGTCGCTGAGTCACTGTGTCACTGAGTCACCGTGAGCTGCCCCGTTTGCGGGGAAGGCGCTTTCCCTCCTGTCCAAGGACACTAACACCCACCCACCCCAGCTCCTCCAGGGACCCCCGCCCCAGACGCCCATCCCTGGAGGGGCCCCCGCGAGTGCGTCTGCCTGCTGAGGGCATCTGAGGAGCCCGGCCTCACCGGCCTCCCAAGAGCCTGGCGGGTCCAAGTCCCTGAAACGCAGCCTACGCACCAGGCCTTCCTTCATGGGAAATCGTCTACATGACTGAGTCCAGGGCTGACCTGGACAACTGTCCTGTGCCTGGCGCCCTCCAGGTACCCCCCATCTGCCCCCTCCCTGTGTCCCCACACCCTGCAGGCGGGCGTCCAGGCACGCAGAGAAGCCCACCCTGCTCAAGGGCCCCTGGGGGCTGGGCGTGCAGAGGGGCTCCTGCCCGGGCCCTGACCCTGGGGAGGCAGGGCAGGGGCTCAGGGCCCCTCCAGCTCACCGGCTCCCCACCCCCAGGCCCGGACCAGGAGCCGCAGCACCTGCTGCTCCGTGAACCCCAGCAGCAAAGCCTCAGATCACAAGCTCTGGCTCCGGATCCTTGGGTCCTGGGATCGTCCTGCGTATGGTTTTCTGTGACTCCTCCCCCGCCGCCGTCACACCTGAGGGACGCGACCGCCCGGCATTCCTCCCCTGCAGCAGCTGCCCCGGGGGCACCGTGGGCGCCGAGAACGCGGGCGGTGTGCGGGGCAGCCAGGACTCAGTCACCCGAGGGGGGCAGCCCATCACCCTCGCCCTCCGTGGGTGCCCCTCTGCCCACCTGCCCGGTGCAGCCTGCCTGCCAGGAGCTGCAGGGAGGCCCCGGAGTCAGAGGAGAGACCACGACAAGTGCAGGGCCTGGGACGCCCACCGCTCTCCTGCTGACCCTGATCTGCTCACCCCGCTCTGCTCACCCCTCATCACCCTGCCCCTCTCCTGGGCCTCTCCTGGGGTGGTGGGCCCAGGGCTCCAGGCCCCAAGCTGTGCTGCTCTGGGCGGTTGGAAGGCCCGGCCGTTCCTGCTGCCCTGTCCTCGTCGCTGTTCGGCACCTTCTCTGAGCCCACACCTCCTTCCCTGGCCCCTCCGTCTTGCCCCGGCCCTGTGTCCAGCCCTGGAGCAATTCCTCACACTTAGAGCCATGTGACATCTCTGGCGGTATAAAGTACCCCTGTCATCTGCACATCCTGTCCCTGGAGTCTAACAGCCCCTCCCCAAGAGCTGCGTGTGAGTTCCCCTTCAGCAAGTGTTGGGAGCTTGACAAAGTCACGCGACTCCATTTCTGCCTGTTTCCAGCTGAACTCGATAGTTGCTTATTTGCAAAACTGCCTCTGATTACAGGTCAGGAGAGGGCTGAGCGGTCCTTCAGCAAAGCAGCACGAGTCCCGTCCCCCACCCCCACTGCCCCCAGCGTTGTGAACCCACAGCGGCTCCCGGACCCGCCAAGGGGACTCGGGTGGCAGCTGGAGGCTCTGGGGCTTTTGAGCACGGGGCTGGGATGCACGGGGAGCCGTGTGCCCAGGGGACAGAAAGGGTGCTGGTGGGGGGGCCGGGGGGGAGCAGCACGGAGTGTCTGGCGGGGCTCTGCAGAGGGGAGCCCCGGGGACCCCCTCGGCCTGCACCCCTTCCCAGAGCTGCCTGTGGGCGTCACCCAAGCCACCAGAGCTGCGGGCTCCTCGGGCCCCACCCACCACTGCACCCCGGGACCTGCAGGCGGAGGGCGCTCAGCTCTCCGGGCAGCCACGGGGCTCTGCAGACTCGGGACGTGTCCCGACCGCACCTGCAGGGCTCCTGCCCCGGGGCCGCGGGCACTGGCTGCGCTGCACCTGCTGTGGGCGCGCCTGCCTCGGGGCCGCATACCTGGCACGGGGCTGCAGGCCCCGGCCTGCTCCACATCCTGGCCTGCCCGTGGCAGAGAGACTCTGCAGGGCCAGCATTTCCTACCTGACATGGGGGGGGCGGGGGGGGGGGGCGGGTAGCGCCGCGCCTTAACTCTCCATCTTACCTGTTTTCTTGAAAAAAAATCCATGCTGTGAAATTGGTGCCCCCTGTGTCAGGGAATCTTTCTCCCCCCTCTTCCCTTTTCCTCCTGGTCCTCCTTTCCCTCCATCGCCCCCTCTCTGTCCTCCTTCTTTCTAAGACAACAGCAACTCTGGTTTCCTGGCCTGTGTGCTCCTTGCGGGAGGGACAGTGGGCCTCTTGTCACCTGGGCTGCGGTTTGCAGACACCAGACGTGGGGTTGCCCTGCACAAATCCAAGCAGGACAGTTTTCAGGGTCCTTGGCAAGAAGGAGGTGCACCCCCTTCCTGGCTGATGACCGACTCTAGTTCCTAGGGCTGCTGTGTTCTTTCCTGCTTTTACATGAATCAAAATCAGCACCAAGTCATATTTAGAAATTCAAAGAGGCAAGAAGCCTGTCCTGCACTTAGTCAAATTTACACTGTCCGATTTAGGAACACGGCAAGCAGACCCCGTACGAACTTGGCTGCTTGGAACTCACAGAACTTGGATGCAGCTCATGTTTACTCAGTGGCTCTCAGACGCCTGTGCTTTCACGCAAACCCTGCACCCTGTTAATTCCTCTGCAATATGCTGGCACCTTAGAGCCGGCACAACAAGCACATTGAGCCGAAGTTCATCAGGAACAGCAACGTTAGGGGGACGGCGCCGACGGCTTCTGGGTTCGTGGTGTCTTGGGGGTGAGAGGGAAGTTCAAGGAACTCGAAGGAGCCTCTTAAAGGGAATACACGGTGTTCCTGTGAGTCTGTGATGAGGTTGGGGTGTGTGTGTGTGTGTGTGTGTGTGTGTGTGTGTGTGTGTGTGTAACGGGAAGGCAATTTCACTACAGCAGACTCCAAGAGTGTCATATTCATGAAAATCCTAGCAATGCTTCCATTGGAGTTTTATCCTGGCTTCATAAGACTCATTTCTCTAAATACATTAGATTAATGAAGGTATGTCTACAGCCATCCTTCATCTTCCTTTGGCTCTATCACTGCAGCGATGCCCCACGTTTGTCCACAGGGAGGACCCAGAGCCGAGTTCCTCACGTCAAGGCCGCCTGTGTTCTTCCTTATCCATCACCTATGAGCTCCTGGTGAGAATACCGGCCGCCCCAAGACCCTCACGTCTACAAGCATCTGCATTAATCTCGTATTTACATCACACTTTAAAGTTCACAAGACAGCGTCACAGGCTTCCTCTCACTCCCTCCGACTCATTCTCCAAGGCCCTAGGAATGGAGGCAGAGAGGGGAGGTGTTTCTCCTGTTTTACATGAGAAGTACTTTGTGGAGCAGTCTACAGCCTGTGAACAGGGTGACCATAGGCCAGCTTTGCTGGGACAGCCCCAATCCCCCGTCCTGATGTGGCCACATCTTCCCCTGTCTCAGTGGACAGTGCATGCTCTGGTCCCCGCCATCCACAAATCACTTTTCAATTATGTCAGACTTTCAAGTCCACGTGGCCCTTGTGAGGCCATCAAAGCTGGACAGCGGTCGGGTCCTGGCACAAACCCACCCTCCTCCCACAGTGGGGGTCCTTGGGCCGGGCCCGGCACCTGGCAAGAGCCACTCATCACTTCTGTGGTTGTTGCGGCATCCATGGGCTCTGCTCCTTGGCATCTACTTCTCCCGGTGGAAGTCCTTCTCTGATGCCACCTGTCCTCTGTGTGAGGGGTCCAGCCCTCCCTGTCCCAGGGGACTCCTGCCAGTCCCCCCACCAGTCCGCAGTGGCCCCACCTCTCCTCATGCCCCACTTCACTCATGGCTGCTCTCATGGCTGAACAGGGCCCAGCCTAGTGTCCTGACTCCTCTCGGTACTGGACACAGGTGCCTTTACATGCAAATTGGAAACTTCAACTAAAAAAAGAACATTCCCAGGTGCTTCCGATGAGAAGAACCCTGGAGAGGGTCAGTGGTCCCCTCCGTGCTTGTACACGGCGTGGTGGCCCAGCCGCTATGAAGGGGAAACAGGAAGCCTCTGCAAGGAGCTGCCCTCGGTCACCCTTGGCCGCGGGAAGTCCGCAAGGCAAGAAGAGGAGGTGCTGCCCCGTGAGGAAAGGCCTTTCCTGTTAGAACCAGGAGAGGGCTGAGTGTGCCTGGCTCTGTACCACTTTGGGATGTGGAAGAAGTTTCTTGATTTTCCTAAACCCTGACTTCCTCCATCAGTGGACGACAGATCTGGGATGAGACGGGAGGTCAAGCTCACGGTTGCCCCAGGACCGCGTAGGAAGTGCATGGGGTGATCGTGTAGTGTTTGGCGTGACACCTGGAGTGACAGCACTTGTTGAACGTTTGTATGATGTGTCCCTGAGGTCACAGGGAATGTCTTACTGCTGTTCTGACTCCTCTGTACTCTCAAGGATTACTAAAGACAGGATGGTTTTCATTAGTCTCTGGACGGCCCTGAGCTCCCGGCTGATGGCTCACACCAGGAGGCAGTGGCTCAGCCGCAGGTGCCACTCGAGGGTGGACGTGCCCATCCCTCTGCCTGCAGGTGCCCTGTTCTGTGCCCGGCTCACTGCCCGGGGCTCTGAGCCATTGCGCCCCCATCCACGCCGAGACTTGGGGGTGGGGACAGGAGGTGGTGCATGAGGCCAAGGGCGGGACGGCCTGCACTTCGTTCGGTTTTGTCAAATGCCCTCTGGGTGGACAGCCTCTCCTGCAGGGATGCTGTGTCCGGCAGGGCAGCAGGATGTGGAGACAGATGAGGGGATGCGTGTCTGGAGGGAGAAGTGTTTTCCTGGTGGCACAGGAAGCCACACGTGGGACGCGGGGACCTCGAGTGGTGAACCCCCTTGGGGGTGGGACATGGAGTCTCCAGACTGTCCCCACCGAAACTGCTCTTCCTCCTGCCGGGAAGCGGGCGTCACCTGGCCGGTTCTGAGGGGTGTTCGGGGCTGGCTCCTCCTTCAGTGGTGACTGAGACCAGAGACACTGCAGGAGGTCGTGCGCTCCCCCAGGCAGAGGGGTGGTCCTTGAGGCGGGAGACACACGGGACTTCTGCCCTTTCTGGGTGTGGCCAGGCGACCGCACAGCTAGAGCATCGTAACCAGTGCAGGCCTGGGGGATCATCTAGGGACGCTTTATAGCAGCTCCATGTGAACCCAGAGACTGGGAGTGTCAGCCGGATGAGACAATGCGTCAGGAAAGATGGACTTGGAGGAACCTTCTCTAGACAGTTACAGTTTCCCAGTGCCTGCGGTGGGGATTCCCTTAAACATTCAGAATGACACAGCTCTTGCTGGGGTGAGGTGAGGGGCTGTCGTGGGGATTTTGAGAGGTGTGGGGGGGTGGGGGGGGGCAGGGGCCACGCGGCGAGGAGCCATTACCCACCCAGCGAGGGCAGGGGACTGACCTGGGCTGGGTTACCCCCGCCCCCCCCTTCCTGGCTTAGCCCGCGGTGGGACTCCTGAATGTTTTGGATGACTTTATGATGCAGGCAATTGCAGGCTTGGCTTCTCACAAGTGCAATCTTGTTCCCAAAGATATTTGCAGGTTAAGAATGCAGGACTACCAGTTTTCAGTGGGAGCTTTTAAATCCTGTAGTTGAAAAAAAAAAAGGACTTGTTTCCCAAACAGAACCTCTCTGTGCTGCTTGGGGGCCGCGCAGCCCTCCCAGAGGGGCCTCCCAGGGCGCAGGGGTGGGGCGGGGGTGGACGGTAGAGGGGGAAGCCCTGCTTTGAGGAGCCAGTGGGAGGGAGGCTCTGTTTGATCCTCCAGGTTGTAACTGCTCCCCAAAGGCCCGGCCCCGCAGTCCCCCCGCTGCCCCAGTCAGGAGCAGTGCTGAGCGGATGGGCTGAGCTGCGAGGACGCGGGGGCACGCCCCGCGGAGGGCCCAGTGCGGAACAAGAGCACAGACTGGTCCTCAGAGGGACACGGGCCTTGGAGGCCCTGCCGTGAAGGCTCGTGAATCCTCAGCGCTAATATCATTTATGAGGCGCCACAGCAGTGACAGTAAGAGAATCCGGAAAGCTCGAGAAAGTCGCAGGAGGAAACGACGGGGGCAGCGTGTGATGAGGAGGACACGGGACGTGTCCTGAGCTATCGGGGAGGCTCTGACTTCTCCACTCGGGTGCCAGCATCCTCTTCAGTTCCACCAAAATTATTCGGAATTGCTTTAAATGTTTTTAGTTTTAAGTAAAGTGAAGTAATAGAACAGTTTATTCATGTGGAAGTCAATCTGTACTCAACCTACAATAAAACGTTTAGGGACAGATGTATAAAATTAGTTTTTTGCATGATAAATTAAAATCAGTCATTTATGGTCTGAAATGTTGGCAAAGAAGTTAAAAGACGGGCAGCACAGGGAAGGGGTCTGCCCTCAGGCATTAGCCCAGCCGGGCTTCCCGGAGGGTGTGTGGTCACGTGTGCTAGAAATCTCATCCTGCAGCAGGCTGTGAGCCAGCGTTCCCACTTTCACAACGTTACCCCCGTAGGGAAGCGATGGTGCGAGCGGAAGGATTTATCTACAGGGACAGCTCATTTCGGGAATTATTTGTAACAGCAAAAGTGTGGGCACGTCCGAATGGGAACAGCAGGGAAAGAGCCTCACAAGCCCGTCTCTCTCATGCTGCCACCCGATGTCCACGGGCACCGCCGCAGAGAGGTGGGGGGCGGGGGAAGGCAGGGCCGTCTTCAGGGTCCCTGGCCAGTGGGCACAGGGTGACGTGACCCTGATGGGGGGCTGCACAGGGGAACCCCAGGTTGGGGGGATGCACTGAAGGGCAGGGTGGGGGGTGGGAACACCGAGGAGCCAGAACAGAGGGGGCTTCGCATCCAACGGACCAAAGGGGGGCACCGGGCTGACTCCAGGGAGAAGCTGAGAGCTGTGCTCCGGCTCACCCCCCAGATGCAGGGGCGAGCACCGCCTGCCTCTGCCTCCTGCACGGTCTCCTGGCACTGTCCACCCCGGGTGCGGACTCCGGGCCCGTCTGGGCAGCGGGCTGTGCTCTCAGACGCTTACCCTGCAGTCAGCTGTCACCGCGAAGCCTCACACGGCGACACACAGCGTGTGAAAACAGGCTCCGCGTCTCTGAATCTCCCTCCGTGCCCAGCAGAAAGGCGTCCCAATGCTAAATGCCAGAATCACTGTGCTCCGGGTGCCATCTCGATTATCTCATGTACCAGAGGAAATTCGGTAATTTCCGTGACTTTTAAATGTACACCCGGCATCTTTCTGACGTGAAGAAAATAACTCGTGATGATACAATCTCTCTACTCATTTTATTCATGCAGACATTTTACAATGGCTGTTTGTCAACAGATAGTCGAGGGGACAACTTCTCTCTGCTGTGTTAACTCGACCGGCCAAACCCAACCACAGCTAATGAGGATCTCCTTGTCTTTGTCTATCTTGCTTTCATCCTACACGGAAGTTGAATGATATGTTAGTCAACCCGGACCCCTCCCACCAAGCACACAGTTCGCCATCACCGTCTGAGCTAAGCAGGAAAAGAACACAACACGGAGTCTCCTTTTTTACTCACTTGAGACAAGAAGACATGTAGGGATTCACACCTCATTGAATTCATTTGGATCTTTGAATACCTGGGCTTCAAATTCTTTCTGGCTCTGTAAAATGAAAGTGCTCGAATCAGTACAGACTTCCAAAAAATAAACGAGACGTGTTCTGTATGTCTGTGTACCGTCCGAAGGGGCGGGCAGTGACCGCGGAGGAGTGAGGGTCCGGGACCTGGGGCAGCCTTCGTGTTCACTCGCAGGAGCTGACTCTGCTGCAGCCCAGTTTTGGGGGGAGATGAACAGTTTACTGACATCATCTACTCCACGTGTTAAGGAGGCAGCTGGAGATATGGACTAGAGATGGGGGTGGGGTACAGGGTAATATTTACATATCATATCACTCCACCTGCCTAAAATTTTCCAACAAATCCTCGTGACCTTTGAGACAAAGTCCAAGCTCCGAGCTCCGTGGACTTGGCCTTCAGTGCCCTCCAGCCTCATCATCGGCCTCATGACCCCCCAGACTCTCTTCTAATACATGTTCCTTTGTACCACGTCCCCCCCATGATGTCATTATCTCTGCTGGGGCCCTTCTCCCCCCTTGTGCATCTGGCTGACCACCGTGTCCGCAAACACCCAGGGACCCTTCCTTGTCCCTCCAGCCATACCCCCACCTCCCTACAGTGACCGAGGGGTTTCTGTGCCCCTTCTCGACTACACACACCCCTCTGGGCTCCACCCCCAGGTGCCCCAGAGGACTCCATAATTGGAGGACAGTGAACTGGGACGAGTTGCCTAAACGCTCCAAGGCTCGGCTTCCCCATCCGTAAAATGAGGTCAATTGTACTACCTACTTCCCAGGGTTGTCAGGGGCCGGAGGGAGCCCACACGGGCACAGGGCGGCCGGCATCACCAGGAGACACAGTTGCAGCAGTGCCCCAGGTACTGCCTGGCGTTGTAACAATGGTCACCACACTGCCGTGCGAGTAGCTCCGTGTTGGCTTTCCCTGCCCTGGAGCTTTCCATCTGGGTTCCTGGCCCCCATTATGCCTTGATAATCGTTTCCTATAGGAATGAGTGAGTTTGCGAATGAGCGAGTCGCACTGGGCCACACTTGTACCATGACACGAACCAGCCCCTCTCCGCGCCGCCCTTTCTCTTTTTAGAAGCTGTTCTCCGTGGGCGAGCGTGAGCCATCTGGTCCTGGGTTGTGGTTCCTACGTGAGGACACGTTGGTTGCTGTTCTGTGAACGTAGTGCTGTTACCTTTGGGTCAGGGAGACATGGTCCAAACGCTTCCAGCAGAAGGGTCTCCTCTCTCACAGCCTCTTCGTAGTCTGCGAAGGACAGCTTCCCGTCGTGGTCGTGGTCCTGGGAGCGACCGGCCATGCAGCGGTTAACGTGGGACACACTTGTCACAAAGACACACTGTCTCCTCATGGCCCAGTGTTCAAAGATGTTCGAAAAGTAAGAGATGAAGTACTGAACTGAGAGGAACCTTCACATCATGATAACAGAGCGCAACCCGAGTGCTCTCTTTCACCCGAAGGAAACGCACAGTTACTCTCATTTGAACTCCTACTCCGCCTCCCCATCTGCGGATTTCCCTAGAAAGCGCTAAGCACTGTCTCACCATCTTCTTCAGTGTGATCTCCACCAGGTCTTTGATGCCTTCGTCGGGGTCCTCCTCGGACGGCTGCTTCAGGAGGCTGTTCTTCAGCATGTGGAACATCTCCTCCTTGGAGATGAAGCCGTCCCCGTTCAAGTCAAACACTTCGAAGCAATCTTAAAGGAAGAAGCGAGACGGGAGCGCTGCCGTCATCGGGAAGAAGGCCTCGGCTCCGAGGGTTTCGAGGCCCAGGGCTACCGTGTGACGCTCTCCTTGTTAAGCCTCGGGCCTCAGGGCAGCCAATTCCCACAATAAGCTCTTAATGTCCACTTACTGAATACACTCAGCCATCCTTGGGAAGTTTCCTTATACTTAGCTACAAAGAGCAGGCCAAGGAACAACCACTTAACATTTTCATTGTGAAAACCTTGGGAAACTGATTGAAATGTGCCTTTTCAACAGAGTCCCTGGGGATGAATTAGGAATTAAGTAAGAACCGGAAACCCGAATCCGTGTTCTCCACTCTTATGATTACAGTTCAAGTAACGAACTATGTGAAATGCTTAATACCTTCCTACCTAAACGCATGTATACTACATGCCTGTGTGGTGTGGCTTGGCAGGGATTCCCCCTCAGAATCTCTTGACTTGACTTTTTATTAATTTTTTCCACTCTCATTAGTGACTTGAATTTGCTCCCTGCAAGAGGTGAATGGGTGTTCAAACCAGGCAAACAACAGACAACACCCCCTCCTGGCTGGGCTGGAAGACACTGGCTTACCTTCTTCAGATCTACTATCATAAAGTACAAACCAGGAGGATCACATGAAATCTTACATTTCATTTTTTCTTCCAGAGTTCCTCGAAGAAACACTGATAATCCGTAAACCCACTCGGATACATTTATGCAACCATCGCTGTCCTTGTCAAACCCCCGGAATACTAAAAAAAGAGAGGAGGACAGCGTGACACTCACGCTGCGTTTCCGCTCCCAGTGACGGGCCCGCAGGCACCACGCGCTTCTGAAGTTTACAAAAAACATCATGACCGTACGGTCCCACGTTCTCATTCGACAAAGGAAGAAACTAAGATGTCATAACACTGGAAAACTCCTTTCCTTAAGCTTTTACATTTCCCTTCATACTTTGTGAGAACAAGCAAACTGAATATCTAAATACGTGAATCAACAATTAACATACAAACATATTGGTATATTAAATATGTTGATATAGTAACATAAAACATGTAATTTTACATTTTTGTTACCTGAGAAATGTACTGCTATTACATGATAGGTAAGATTATATCTTAATTTTTATTGAAATACTCTCGATGATGTAGGAACTTTAAATGTCCTTTAAAAACTATTCTTTATTATTCTATTTACTAAGTAGAAATATAAATATTTTGGGTCTGCTGATATAAAGTAAAGGAAAACTAGTTGTTCAAGTTGACTTCGTGATCTTCTTCAACACACAAGAGAGTGGTGGCTATCTTCTTCCCTACCATGCTGCCCTACGAATATAAAAACCACAGCTTTATGTTCCAATGGAATTGGGAACACAGAGCATGGTGCTTTCTACCCAGAGTCTGTCCACACTCCACACCGTTCTTCCCAGTTACTAGCGGATTTGGCCCGTGTGGCCGCCGCCGTCTGCTCACCTCTGTCCATGATCATGTCGTCCGTCATCCCAAACGTCACGTGCAGGATGTTCCGAAAGGCATTGCGGTCCAGCCCGACGGCCACACCCTGCCGCTCCGTCACATCGCCCACCAAGTTGTAGAAAAGATTGATGAGGCATTTCACTTCAAACTTATCAACTGTTAAAGAATGACATTAAGATATAACAAAAATGCCTTTCAGCCTTTCATGTCCAACTTCAGCCCTGCACGAATGAGCTTGCGGACCACACTCAAGTCATCTCTAGGCAGCTGCCGACAGGAGACGCCCTGTTTTGAGGTTCGTGACCCTCCGGTTAACAAAGGACAGTCACTACCCAGGAGTCCCCACTAAAGTAAGAGCAGCAGCTTCCCCTCCGAACGGATGTAAGTGCTGTCACGCTTAGGAAAAAAGAAGGTAATAACAGCCAGGTCACTGGAATAGCGATCGTGGGGTCTGATGCTCACCTTTACCAGGGAGTAGAGGTGTGAGTCAAAGCGAGCCTGTCGCTGTTAGGAACAGTGAATTTCGTTTTGATTACAGGCATTCGTGAGAGTCACAGTTTAACTTTCCCCGGGAAATAGACACCAGCGTCCCCAAACCAGGCAACAACTTTCAACTCTCATTAGCCTTCGCGAAGCCATGAGCCAGATTATGGAAATCAGAATCACCTATTTTCCAATAAAGAAGGATTTAAGCGTATCCTAGCACCCAGTGAGGTTCGTGCTGTGGGTGATGGGAAAATTAACAGGCAGCCGTGCAGCAGCTGCCTTCCTTTGGAGGAAGGACGTTTTTGTCTAAAGGGTGTGTGCACACGTGCTGCGTGCACACAGTTGTGTGAGAGGTGATGCTGTAAACACTGAGTTAAGTGTGTCCCAGTCGCCACCTGAGGTGTGTAGGTGGAAGGATAAGTGTCCGGCATTAAAAACATAAAAGTGAGTTTAAGTATGAGGTACAGGTGGGACATGGGGAAGATTTTATTTCCAAACAAGACAAAATTAAGGTTGAGTATTTTTAAAAACAAGGACGAAAGCTGTGTGTACGTAAAAGAAAACAGCACAAAAAAATGGGTAAACCCTGCCTCCTCTTGCAGGCCAGGACAGGCTTGAGTGCCGTGTCTGGTTTGGGGCAGCACAATTTGAGAAGCACTGAAAACTTTGGAAAATAAATGATTTAGTAAATAAACTGATAAATTAGTAGAAGAGAATTTATGGTTATAATTTCACACAATGGTGTGAATGGTATGTCACTTCCTCAAAAGAATTAAACATAGAAATACCACAGAGGCCAGTGATTCCACTTCTGGGTATTTGCCCCAAAGGACTGAAAGCAGGGACTCTGACACTCGTACATGATTGTTCATAGCAGCTGTAGTCACAACAGCCAAAGGGTGGAAGCAACCCAGGTGTCTGTGGAAGGCTGAGTCCCTGGATGAGATGCGGGGCGTCCGTACAATGGACTGTGACTCAGCTTCAGAAAGGAAGGAAATTGTGACTCACGCTGCAGCACGGATGACTCTTGACTACATCACACCGAGTGAAATAAGCCAGGCAAAAAAGCACACACATTATAGGATTTCACTTACATGATGTACCCAAAGTGGTGAAATTCACAGAGACCAAAAGTAGATGGTGGGCACCAGGGGCTGGGGGAGGGGGAAGAGGGGAGCAACTGTTTCATGGGGCAGAGTTTCAGTTGGAAAGATGAGAGAGTTCTGGAGATGATGGTGGTGACGGCTGTGCAACAATGTGAGTGTACTTAGTGCCACACAGCTGTGCACGTAAGATAATGAAAATGGTAAATTTTATGTTATGTATATTTAACTGCAATAAAAAACTCTGAAAATAAAAGGAGATGTTAATGGTTGGGGAAGAAAAACTTGCATGAAGAATGGGGTGGTCTGTTCACGTATGAAATGCTAGCTGAGGTATGTTGATTAGTCATGTTTCCATCTCAGCTGAAATAAAAATGAAAGAATATTAGCTTAATTTATTTCCCAAAGGATCCAAGATGGGTACTTTTTCCATAGGAAAAATTCTCTTGCTGAAATATTTCTTATATTCCAGAATACAATGAATGAAACTAAGGAAATTTGAGAATGGAATTTCATCTTTTTGGATTGGAGATCACATCTGCAGAATGGTGCACTAACTAGACCACCATTTCAGATACTTCTTTGATTCTACAAGATCTATCCATTTCATCCTGGTGGGATTATCACCTGGCAACTAAAAGGAAATCTGACTTTAGAAGAAAGGTCCTCCTGTTTAAAGAAACTCAAAATTCTTATAATGTCCATGATTAGTCACTATTTCTATAGAATTTAACTAGTAATCATCAAGGTTCTTAAGGCTCACTTTAAAAATTTTATGTAAGGATAAAAATCAAAAGCGTTGACTGGTTTTCTTGCTATTTTCACTTATCTTTTAATATGTTCACACAATGTCGGCAATGCATTGCAAACTCACTCAAATGGGAACCAAATCAAAGTCAGTGTTCATTGGGGACAGCAGTTGTTGCACTGCTTATTCAAAACGTTTCCTGGATATTTTAAGAAGATCTGGTCTTTTCCCAGAAATGCAAGAAAAACAACAGGACAAAACTCTCCTCAAATTATAATAACCATATTTAAATTATAGGATGACTTTTTTTAGAAATTTAAGATGCTTATACACACCACAACTTTTATTTCCAGCACCATCCTGACAGGATTTCCTACCACTCATTATATAAGATACTACGTATGATTAGAAGGTGCCAGATCCCCTGATCTCTAGAACGACATCGAAACACGTCTGTTCTTCTCTCTTTGCACAATGGGGGTTGTCTTGGGATTATGGCTGCTTCTATTTTTCTCAAGGGGCCAGTAGTTTTGCAGTCAGCACTCCACTTCTAAGCTCGCTCATCAGCCTTATCTTCCTCATCTAAACCATATCCACAGCGTCCTGGCCCAAGCACAGTTCTGTTTTTCAGTCTGAATATAATTCTAAAGTTACCTGTGAAACTCTACGACCACTTTTCAGGATATGGGTGAGATAGAAGCAGATGTCTTCAATAGGTGTTCATCTTGCCACCTGCCAGGTCTCCTTTACTTTGCTGGAAAGTGGAGTCTAGACCACCACCTTGCAGGAAAGTGGGGTCTAGACCACCACCTTGCAGCAAAGTGGTGGTCTAGACCATCACCTCCAGGAAAGTAGGGTCTAGAGTTGGGAACAGAGTCTTTATCATGTGTTCAGCCTTGTTGAGCTCCTTGGTTTCCAGGCACATTCCCTTGCTCTGAGATACAGGTTTCTGTGCCACTTCAACTCATCTTTCCTGAGGGTGCTCAACCATTGATAACCATTTTCCCTTATGGACCTCATGGTAATTTCCAGAACTTGGACCTTGCCAGTTGATTTGCTCTAAGAAGAGCTGTTGGTTGTGCTACTTTTCTTGAGTCCACTGGTTCCGGTGGTTTTCAGTGCTTGTTTTCCATTTGTGTCTGAGGCTAAAGCCATATGTGTTCCCCAGGGTATATAAACCACGTTTCTATAACGTAAAGGGAAGTTAAGGGAAGGTTTCAGAAGCAAGTACGTGCACGTGTGGGAGTGTATAACTAGATGCTGCGATACCTGAAAATGCTCCTTAAAATCACGGGTGCTGTGCGTGCCTGCCCCAAGGAGCTGAGGCTGGTGTCCCCTTCCAGACTTCTCTTTAGGGTCGGGCGTGGAGGGGGCTCCGCCTGCACTCGGGCTCTGCAGGCGGGACAGGAGCACCGGGCAGGACAGGACCTGGCCCAGGAGCCTCTGCCCGCCCAGCACTTGATTCTTACTTACAGTGCTTGCAATTTTTAGTTAAGGAGTCCGTCAGCTTCTGAAGCTTCTTGCGGTTCATGCCGGGCGCTCAGGGAACCGGGCCACGGCTGGTGTCCAGGGGGCGGCTGCCGGGACCCTCCCGAGCCCTGGGCCTGGGGCTGCCGGAGGGTCTCCCCTGTGCGCGTGCGCGGTCCTAACACGCGACGCGGCCATGGCAACGGCTGGGAGGCCGCTGATTGGCTGTCGGGCCGGGGCGAGCCTGGTCCTAACACCAGGCGTGGTCATGGCAACGCCTGGGCGGCCGGTTGATTGGCTCCCGGGCCGGCGCGGTCTCCCTCGGGGGCGGGGTGGGGGATAGGGGAGGGCGGCCAGGCGCCCTGGGACAGTGTTCTGACTGTGACGTCAACGGGTGACCTTCCAGGCGTGGCTGGCTCGGGTTCACAGCCCCTTTACTGAGCTGCACCGTGAGTCCTCAAGGTCTGAATTCTGTGGAACGCGCCATGTGGGGGTGTCTTGGGTGGTGAGAGCGACACCAAGGAGGCTTCAGGTCCTCAGGGAGGTCTGGGAACCCATGGGTCGCAGGAATGAGCAGGTTTGGATCCAGACGATGGCTTTGCTGGTGCGGGCGGGTGAGGGGCTTGCTCTCAGATCGCCAGTCCTTTTGCTCTGATACCAGGAGGGAGTCTGCAACAGGATATCTTCAAGTTTTGGGTGATGTTACTGAAAGCAAGAGGAACTTGGAATCCTTATCCCCCTCCCCATTCATTCCTGAGGTGGGGGTGGAGGCTTTCAGTGGAATCTGGGAAGAGCCCCTGGCAATTTTTAAGCTGGTTAAAGGGGCAACCTCTCAAATAAAGACAAGCTGACAACTGACACCAGCTCTGGGGTACAGCCTGACCTTGCTTTTCGGGAAAATATCCTAGTAAAATGGATCCTTTACTTATTTGAAAGACAAGTTCTTTGACTGCAAACAACATAGTCTTTACATCTTTACTCTGAGAGGACTTTCTGCTCTGAACACAGGTGAGACACTGTCTTTGAACTGACAGCAGTAACACGGGTTAGCTCAGCTGGGGGCAAAAAACCTACAATATTCTCCAACATGCCACTCGTTTCACTTCAGAAGGAGGGAAAACACTTTTGAATACAAATTATTTTATAGTGTGTGTACTGTCATTGTTAAACTGAAAGCCGAAAAATTCTGCCAGCGATGCCTAATAACCCCAAGTGAGGTCTCTGATTCTCTTTCCTTGTTTCATTTGTTTGTGTAATGGAGGCCTGGGATGCTGTTTGAATCCGGAGTTGAGGATGCTTGGGGAAGGCAGGCACTGTGTTATCCTGAAGCAAGTTCCCTGAGAACTGTTAAGTAATTTGAAGTGATTGAGAGTTTGCAATAGTTAGTGGTTAAGTGGTGTTCCTGTACGGGCTCTTGTGGGGCAGGTGCAGTATTTCTAACAGGATTGTAAGGAACAAATGGGGATGGATGTATTCTGGTACACTCACTGCAAGACCTTAGTGACTCTTGTCAGATGGCCAGAGCTGTGGCAAATATTTAGCCCATAGCGATTGTTGGGGTGCTCATGAGAAAGACAAGCAGCGGAAAGAGTGGCTGTCGGTGGTGAGTAAGAGAAGCCGCGGGCCCCTCCCGTCCTACCCGGTGTGTGGAACGGACACCCTGCTGGCAAGTCTGGGGAGCAGCCCCCACGGGTGGGAGCCCCTTGCTGCACGGTCCAGGCGTCTGGGCAGATCTCGCGCACCGGAAGCTTCTCAAGCACCTTTGGGGAGCAAATCCGTTCTTCCTTTCCCAGCTTCAGGCCTGGGTGCCACCAGCCATGTGTCCTTAAAGAGGAAAAGTGAATGGAAGGGCAGTGCCACAGAAGGCTGATGGGGAGTCACATCTGTTCCACCTGCCCAAATCCTGAAGCTGCGGAGAAAACTTGGTAAGGCGTCCTGCTCCCACCTCTCTTCCCACGGGTCTTTCTTCTGTGTTATTCTTTTAGCCACAACGTTACAGATGCATCAGAGCGTCTCGCACTTCCCTGAGAGCCCTGGCCCTCTCCGTGGTGGAACTGGCCTCACCAAACCTTTCTCCAGGAAAGCAGGTATTTATTAGGGGCCTGTCTTATCCACATATTGGCAAACTTCAGCGTGTTCTCTGCATTTCTGTGACATTTTGAACTTGATGGGCCTGATGAGTCTGCTGAGCGCATTTTGGAGACCAGTTGTAACGTCTATTTGTAGGTTTAGTTGCTTGTGTGGAGGAGACGCAGGATGGCGTCCCAAGGGCTTTTTCCGGGTGAGGCAATGAAGCCTGAACTGTTACCTCATATCAAATCAATCAGTAATAGAATAATCAAAAACTGGGCTGACTCTGCGCTGTGCATGAAATGATCCTAGAACTTTCCAAAGTTCAAGCAGCTTTGAGATGGATACTTTTGTGGATACAAAAGTACATTAAAGTGGCTATGAAAGCTATAAATGTTTCCTTTAATTTTGTGTGCGAAGCAGCCTTCTCTTAGACTCACAATTAATTGGAATTTTGCCATGATAAATAGCTTGGACACTGAATTGATGAAAGTGTTTCACTTAATGTGGACCTTTTATGATGGAGGCATTTGGAAGCTGTGGGAAATGACATCACAGAATTGACTTCCAAGTATATTACAAATCTATTATGAAATTACTTTAATGAAAGGAAAATATAAAGATCAGTTATCTACATAATTTATATTCAGTTGTACCAGTTTCATGTTGTAGGGAGAGTAATGAGAAGTTCTGGGGGAACTTTAGCCAACCTTCCAACAGCACAGGGCCATCACCCCCCAGGACTCCTGACCGTCCGTCCTCCTGCTCTGCCTCGGGACCGACCACTGCTTTCCAGCGCTTGCCGCAGTGAGCCATGACTCTCTTTCTCTGACCTCTCCTCCCCACTGGACTGTGAATTACACCATCTCTCTCTCTCTCCCCATATTGGTGTCTGTTTTTATCTCTGAACCCCTGTGTCTGTCACCTGTCTGTCATCCTTCTGCATTTCACAGCACAGCCCATGCTCTGTGGTCCACACTCAGGGAGAGGAGTCACCCAAGCGGGAGGAGCCCGGAGCCCCTTCCCCGGCAGCCCCCGTCCTGGAGACCCCTGTGAACATATAGCCAGGCCTTTAGAGGCTGGGGAGTGAAGAAGAAATTTTCCCAAAATACGCACCCAACACTCACTGCTGTTAACACGTTTTTAGGTAATTTTTTGGAACCTTAAGCAAGTGACTGCTGAAGAAGGCAAATGCCCAAGGTTTACTGAGGATGGGGTCCCTGTGTCTTACTTGTACTTTCTAAGTTGTAAACTAAGATGTGGCCTGTGATAAGAGATTATATCAGTCAGACCCCACAGGCCTCTCGGAGCCGGCCCAGATGTCCTGGGAACCTGCCGGACTCCCTCCCACAGCCTCCTGGGTCCTGGCTCAGAGCCTGGCTCTGGCTATGGTGCTGTCTGCATCCCACAGGGACATGGGACACGCCCGGGGCCTGCTTTGCACCCGGTCCTCACCAGCACCCAGGTTTGCCAGCCTGCTTAATTTGGGCCATTTGCATTTCCCTATGACCAGTGACTTGAATGTCTGTTTAATATTAGGTTGTAAATATTCTTCTTATATTAGGGATGGAATATCATCATGAAGATAAGCTCTGTGACTTTTATTCTTTTACTAGTGGCCTTTGAAAAGCAAAAGGTTTGAGGAACTTCAGTCTACCACAATTTAACTTTATGGTTCATGCTTTTTTTGTGCTATTTAAAAATATTCTGCCTAATTCAAAGCCATAAAGATTTTTGTCCTGTGTTTTTTACATGGTGTATTGTTTTATCTCTTGCATTTAGACCTCTGGTTTCCTTCAGTTAGTTTTTGTATGTGTGTGAGGTAAGGGTTAATGTTCATTATTTTTCATGTGGCTATCTGATTAATATAAAGGACCATTCATTTTGCATTGAATTACCCTGACATTTTTGTCAAATACTTATGTAGTGTGGGCCTAGTTTTGGACTCTCCATCCTGTTCCATTGGTCACTGTGGCTATTCTTATGCCAATATCACACAATATCATTTCTGTGGTTTTATAGTGAATCTTCAAATCAGGTGGTGTAAATTCTTTAATTTTCTTTTTCAAAATTGTTTTGATTAATTAATGTTCTTTTCATTTTATGTGACTTTTAGAATCAGCTTGTCAATTTCCAAAAAATAAAAAATCCTGCTGAGGCTTTGATTGGGGTTGTATCACATCTATGTAGCAATTTGGGTAGAAGTGATGTCTTCACTACAGTATTGATTTTCCTGATCCATGGGCATGGTGCATCTCTCCATTTATGTGGGTCTTCATTAGTTTCTCTCAGCATCGTTTCGAGGTTTTAAGTGTATACATCTATTGGCATCTATTCTTATACGTATGCATAAGTATTCTTTTTGTTTGTTTGTTTGTTTGTTTGTTTTTTGGCACACGGGCTTAGTTGCTCCGCGGCATGTGGGATCTTCCTGGAGCAGGGATCAAACCCGTGTCCTCTGCACTGGCAGGCGGATTCTTAACCACTGTGCCACCTAGGAAGCCCTGCATAAGTATTCTTGATGCTAATGTAAACACAATGTTTAACGTTGCAGTTGTTCTTTGGTAGCACATAAAATGTAATTGATATTTGTATACTGATCTTGTATGCTGGAACCATGCTAAACTTATGTATTCTTCTACTAGTTTTTTTTTTTTTTTTGTAGATTATTTAAGACTTTCCACATTGATGATCATGTTCTCTACAAATAAAGGCATTTTTACTTCTTCCTTCCCAACCTGTATGCCATTTAAAATCAATATGGGCATGTTCCCTCCAACACAACAGCAAGGTCCCTGCTTTTGCCCCCTCCAGCTTGATGCTAAAGACAGTACTGAGGGTGGACCACTTGCTTTGCTTCCTGTGTTGGAGGGAAGGTGCCCATTGTTTCACATCACATGTGGTGTGCGCTGTAGGTTTCTCACACATGTCCTACATCAGGTTAGGAAGTTGTTGTCTATTCCAAATTTCCTGAGCCTGTTTGTCGAGCTTTTACTGCTCATCTCCCCTCCCCCTGCCGGAAGGGGCACCAGCATCTGTTGGGTGAGCGGCACATCACAGAAAACGCTGGCAAATCTGGAATGCCGGTCTTTGAGGAAAATAAATGACTCACAGCTCATCCTGGACCTTGACAGTGTTTGTATTCCCTGCAGTGCTCTGAACAGTGAGGATCTGTGCAACACAAAAGGGTCCACCATCATGCCCCCACCCCGCCTCGCTGTGAATTATTGTCAAAGTTTCTTAACACTTTAAGCCTCTGTTTTTATAAAATTGACTAAATTACTGACTTTGTTCACCTTGAATTAACTTCCTCATGAGAGAACTTTGCCTACAAATGACCCACTTAGTTGCCTGGTGCCATCTCTATAGCCTTACGCGGGGGTTTTTGTTATGTTTTTTCCATTGTGGTCAAAGCTTCACAGCCTCACATTTTATTTTCAATAAATAAATGTTCTTTTTATTTACTACTTCTCTTTGTGTGAGAACATGCTTTCTTTGGCATCTCTCTTATTTAGAGACTCACAGCATTTTGTTCTTGAAACCAGTTGATCAAACACCGAAAGCCTAGGTGTGTTAGAGACATGATGGTTAGAAGCACACCCTTAATGTTCCTTCTGCTCTTGTGGGGAAACCCCTCTTCTCAGCCCTTTGCATCAAGGTGGGACCATATCACCAGGTCGTGGCCAGTGGGACGTGGGCAGCAGTGAGAGGGGCTGCCTCAGCCTGGCCCCACCATGTCCCTCCTGATCTCTGTAGGGGCCCCCTTGGAGCAGCTGGAGGCAGAGGGCGTGTGCGGCCCGAGGTGGGGGTGGGGCAGGTGGCACCCACGTCAGGAGCCTGGGGCTCCGCGGTTAACCTTTGGAGGACAGATACTCTTTACAGCATCCTGGTTGGGGGACCTTTTGGGGACACTGAGTGAGTAAGAAGATCTTCATTGCTCTGCAGTGTTCGAGCTTGGGGCCACGTTATAGATCACCACCCTGACAACGCCCACCGTCCAGCAGAATGGTGCAGCCAAACCCCTGGCTGGAACGGGACACATTCCGTCTTCTGATGCTTCAGATGAACATAACTATTTTATGTGCATCTTCCAGTTACGTTTGCTGAAGAATGAATTATTTATAATCTTGACATACTGTCGCCAGGAAAGCAAGCGTTTCCTCCAAGCTATTTGGCTTTTGTTCTCTTCCTATGAAGCAATAGACCCCAGTGAGATTTACAAATATTTCTCATTAGGTTAATAAAAAATAAAGCATTCTGTTGAGTATTCCCAAGCTTAAATATCTTAAAAAATTGTAGATATTACAATATCTACATTCTATCTCCCCGTTCTATATGCTTATTTTTAATTATCTTACAGCTCAGGCTGTCATTAGTTTATATTTTAAATCATAGTGCACTCAGTTCAAGCTTCCCCTCCAATGATTCATTTGTAATCTCATAAATCAGATAATCTTCCTAGTTAATAAATGTGTGTTTCTTTGCGGCCAGCTCCTTTCTGTTCTGACTCCATCGTCCTGCCCTTGGTGGGAAGGCTCCCTGGGAGGGGGTCGGGCTGCTCTCTTCCCTTCTCGTGGGCTCGTGCCTTTCAAACCGGGGTTTCTGAGAAGAAATAATTTTAACACACTCGTCCTTTTTTTCAGGGCTAGTTCAGTCAAAACCAGAGAATTTAATCCAAAACTCCGCTTAACCAGGCACGTGTTAAGGGCAGTGCCCGTGACGCTCTAGAAGCAGATAAACAACTAAAGCAGATAGATGGACGGAGGGGTCACAGCCCCTCCCCCACTTCTCAGAATGCTGGTCTCAGGACTCACATGTGACTGTTCTACAGACGGAGAACATGTGGTCTTGAGGGCCTTGGAATACACGTCATCACTTAAGAAACAACAACAAAAACTCATTCTAATAATAACTGGTGGGGGGGGCGGGGCGGATTGTTCCTCTTGGTGATTTGTCAGAGCTGTTGCTACTTTTCTTTGTTCCTCCTGATGCTCTGTAGGTGTCACACCAGAGCCCGGAGCCTCGCCTCCTACTTCAGACAGAAAACAGAGGTCATCCTGCATGAACCTTCCAAACTGTCACCTCTTCTCTGGCTGCCGCCGGGGAGTCCACCTACCCTTCCTTCCTGTGTTAGTGTAGGAAGTGTTTTCTCCCTGACGAGAAGAAGAATCTTTATAATGTTTCCAAAAAGCACATCAAATTCCCTTCAGTTTTTTTAGCTTAAATTCACGTGTCCTTTTCAATGACATCCTTGAAACTTTGGAAACAGGTTTTCTATTTTTTCATCCCCATTGTTTCTGAGCATCTGCCTACCTTGAACCGCATTGTGTTCTGTGAGGTGATATCACGTCCTGTGCTGAAGAGAGATCCAGTCAAACAATGAGGAGTCCCAGCTAGCGCTTCAGTCACAGTGACATCATTCGACAGGTCAGAGTTTGGTTTGTGCTTGTAGATAATTAGTTTCCTACACTTTTCTGGTTGTTTGTCATAACTTTTTAGGGCTCAGTGGCGATTCAGCTTCAAGACCAGCAGAACCTTCGCTTTCTCTTTTATATCCCGCACTGGGTTTCACCCTGAGTAGAAATAGCACAGTTTGCTGCACTCTGAGGGTTAGAGCCAAGGATTCTTTCCTTTATTAAGATATCGATTACACACATTTGAATTTACTTCAGGGAGAGCTTAGGAGGAATCAAATGCGTCCTCTTCCCCCCCCACCCCCCGCCTCCTCCTCTTCCTCACCCTCCTCCTCCCCTTTCGCCTCCTCTTTCCCCTCCTCCTCCTCCTCCCCTCCCTCCTCATCTCTCCCTCCTCCTCCCCCTGCCCCTTCTTTTTCTCCTTCTCTTTCTTCTTCTTCATTCATTCCTGGTGAAATCAGTTTCTGATTGAGGTCACGTTCTGCCCCTGGCATATCAGAGTGTCTCTTATTAAAGCTCACATGACTGTTCGGGACTCACCGCAGTCAAGGGGTCAAGGGACCAAGCCTGGTGTTCCTTCTGCTTCTTTTCCCCAAAGTCTCCAGGATGTGGGCAAGCCTATTAGCTGACCTCGTTCAGTGAAACTTCACGGTTCTTGTGCCTTTTTGGACTCCCCTGAAGCAGAACCATTCAGTTCAGACCTGGGAACCTATGAAACAAAGCATGACTGACACTGATCTTAGAGGATGCCATTAAAGAGACACCTGCTCTCGATGACTTGGGGGAGACAGACTAGCTCCCTGACTAAGCAGCACTGTCTCCTAGTCACCGTGGTGTGATGGGTCGGTTTTCTGCAGAAGGTGATGTGCCTTTGAGACGCTGGCTCTGTGGCTGGGAGTGTGGCTGCTGCTGGGATTAGGGGTGGGGTGGGACCAGCAGGGGCTCGGGAGATGAGAGAGAGTGACTCCGGTTAAGTCTCCTTGTGGTCGAGGGAGGGCCGGTCAGTGAGAGGTTCTCAGGGATCGGCCGAGCTGCAGCACGTTCACCGGGGATCCTGTCACTTCTCATTAAGTCTGAGGACTCAGATGTGGCCTCTCTGCAGCAGTCAGGAAACCTTGCATTTAGAAAAAAATGAGCCAGGTTGTGGAGCCTGGTACGTTCATCCAGTTCTGAAGTGTTTCTTCTTGTTCTGGAAATCAGGTTCTTAACTGTCTCTGTTTCACGCCCTGTTTCAGTCGGGCATCGTTTATCATCACTTGTGTGTCCACGTGACCTGGTCACAGACAGTCAAGTCAGTCCTTATTTAGGTGGAAAAATGGTTCATTTCCCTGCGTCCCTGTCATGAGAGGAGCACAGCGCAGGGAAGGGACTTTGTGATGCCAGGGTCTGGGTCCCGACTTTGCAGAAAGTCTGGTGTGAGACTTTGCTGTGAAGACATGCCAGCTCTAGTAGGAGAACTGTGAGCTTCGCATAAAAAATATATTTTGAAGCACTTTTGGAGTTATTCTCTTAAGAGTTGCTAAAACATAGCTCTTTGATGAGACCCTCAAAGGGCAGCCTCCACTCCCATGGAGGGGACGACCTCCCTGGCTGCCCTAGGTGCCCTCGCCATCCCCCTCTCGTGCCAGGGCCCTGGCTTTCCTTCCACGTGGGCGGTGGGCTGAGCCTGGCTGGTCCCCCCTTCCCCTGCAGCCTCTGACTTGCTGAGCCACCTCCGGGACAGAACTGCTTGGAGGTGGGCCCTGGTCCTTTTCCTCTGAGGCTGCAGACTTCTGAGCTTGCTGGGCCTGTGCGATGCGTTGCACAGATCTGTTTACATTTACAGCAGCGTTGGAAAGAGAGAAACTGAAACAGTCCAAATGTTGCCTCTAAGATGGTCGTGAAATGCCTGCCTTTGTTTTCCTCCTTGGCTCCTTTGTTTTCCCCTTCAGGGAAGCACAGGTTCTCCGACCTGCGTGCCCTGAGCAGGCCCGGGTCACCCCACGTTCCTGCGGCCTCTGGACCCCATCGCCTTCATGGTCATTACTTTGTTCCCTCCTCAGCGGTGCCCTGGGGAGCATTTCCTGACCTTCTGGGGAGAGGAGCCCATGGTCGGAATGATGCACAAACCAGCCCATTGGAGGCAGGGCGGGCCTGAACCGGGAGACCACGGCCGGCACGCTGTCCGCGCGCCACAGCTCCGACATCCTGACTTCCTGCCAGGCGCGAGGTGGGAGGCTTGTGTCCCCTCTGCTGACCTCAGCTGGCCCTGTGCGGTGTGGACCCACCAGCTGCTCCTTCACGTCTCGCCGAGCCTGGGGGGCCCCCGGAGCGTGGTACCTGCACAGCCCCCGTCTCTCCTTTTTGCTGTGAGTCCTGACCTCAGTTATTTTGATACAAGTTCCTCAAGGACAACTCCTGGGAAACTAGTCCATCTCTGATGGAGTCTCCTGCTGGGGTCAGGTCTCTTCGCGACCTCCTCATGGGGACAGGCTTGCAGCGGGCACAAGGCTGCCGGCCAGATGCTGGCCTCAGCCTCCCTGTGGGTGGGAAGGACCGCTTTGTGCCACCTCGGAGTCTGTGACAGAAGACACCCCGGGGCTCACGCGGCCTTTTCCAGGAGCTGGGGTGGGAAAGCTGCCTTTCCCCAGGGCCAGCTCTGTGGGGACAGAGGGGGATTCAGATGGAAGGGCTCAGTCTGAAGGGTCCCAGGGGCGGGGCAGAGCCACCCGTGGCTGCGAGCTCACCTCGGATCCCAGGGAAACAACCCTGTCTCTTTTAACCCAGCAGGTTGTTACTGGGTCTCTGCCCGCTAGGCGGTGGGTGGTGTTTTAGGATCCGTAGGAGACCAGCCACGAGTCAAACATACACTGTGAGAGCCTGACAGCCCGGGGGTCAGGGGAGAGGGCTCGTGGGAAAAGAGGCCCCCCAGGAGCCGGCGGTGGCATCTGCGGGCACTGCGGGAGGGGGAGCAGCGGGCGAGGCGCAGGCGCGGGACGCTGCCCGGAGGCCGTGGGCAGCAGGGGCTGAGCAGCTGCGTCCAGGACACCTCGCCTGAGGCTCCGTGGCTCAGAACCACGGCAGCTGCCAGCTCCTGGGTTTGGGAGGGAGTGGGGTCCGGGCTCGCTCCACTCGGCATCCTCCACGGGCCTTCTGGGAAGTGATGGTGACGGCCCTCAGGAGCGAGGTGGCCCCGCTAGGGGCTTGCACTGCCTCCGGGGAGGTGGCCTCCCCTGCGAGGAAGGGGGCTCAGCCTCCTCCCGCCGGAAGACCTGGGATGGGCGCCTGCCCCGCCCCAGCCCCAGCCACCCTCTCACGGCAGGTCCTCAGCAGCACAGACTCGAGGGAGGCAGAGTGGTACCTCTTTCTGGGGGACTTCGCGCTGTGGGGAGGGAGGAGGCAGCCTGGTGGCTTCCAGTGACTCTGCCAGAATGTGCTTCCATGCGGCTCGGCCAAGTGTGTTAGGACACCTCCGAGGATGATTGGAAATAGGCAGCCTGGTGACTCTTACGCAACGGGGGGTGCCGGGCGGAGGCCGCCCCCTCTCCCGGGACCGCATCCAGGGTCCCCGGTGCCGGGCTGAGACCCTCTGCCGCGGCCGTGATGCAGACCTGCCCCGCGGGCGGGTTTCAAGGCCTACACCTCCAGTGACTCCCTGGGCGGCTCGCGTGGCCTAGGGGCCTGAGCCTCGCTGGGACCCATGGCCTCCGGAGCCATAAGGTCACAGCGTCGCCCTGGGGACATGCTCACTTCCTCTCTCTCCGTGCGCCGCTGTGGAGAAAGGAACTGCTAAAAATAACCGGGAGCGAGGTCGCAGAGGAAGAGCCAGGAGGCAGGCCCCGTGCTTTTACTAATATGGACTTTCTTGGGCTCAAGGAAGTACTTTGTTTCAAAAATAGCTGGTGCTTTTCCAGGAGGCGCCTTGGAGCAGAGCGGTCCCCTCGGCATGCAAGGCATTGCTCCCGCGGCCGGGCCGCCTGGGTCCTGCCCTGCGCTGCCCAGACATTTGTGCCCGGGGCTGGGGACAGAGACCAGCAGGAAGGGAGAGCCCTTCCTCTCCCGGAGGTGGAATCAAGGGCGTTGAGCATCTGGAAACACAGCCGAGGCCCTGGGCAAGTTTGTTAAGGATAAAGATTTCCTGAGAACAGATTTTGAGCTTGACTGATTGGAGTTTGCCAGCGTTTATAACCAGGGAAGCGTGTTCTAACAGGTAGAGAGCTGGAGGTGGAGGGCAGACACGAGAAGGGTGGCAGGAAACATCTACACCTCGCCTTCAGGAACGAGCTACAGTTGCTCAGCACTGACTGTGTGCCGGACAGTGCTCTTGGCATCTTATCTGTTTTACAGCCTCTGACCTCAGGTGAGCCCTGGGCGGCAGGCTCTGCTCTCTCCTCTTGGCTGCATCAGGGGAAACCGAGGCTCAGAGAGGTGCAGCTGCTTCAGGAGGGGAGCAAAGGGCGAGCGCCACCTCACAGGGCTCTGTGTCCTTTCCAAGTGCACCAGTGGCTGTTTCTGCGCCACATGCATGTGTGTGCCTGTGCGTGTGCACACGTGGATGCTCCCTGGATGCGTGTGTGTGTGCATGATGCACATGTGTGTGATGCTTTTGGCGTGCGCGCATATGCCGGCATGACTGCCGTCACAGTCTCGCTGGCTTTCCTGTCCCTGGGGGCCATTTGTCCTCAGATGCTGGTGGCTCATCTATCACTTGCCATTTCTTATCGGCCTGCAGTCCCTGGAAAGCTCTTTCCCCTGGAAGGTGGATGTGGACAATGCTTTCTGGGTAGAGAACGCTGTCTCCACAGGCCGCACTGCAGAGTGTTTCCAGCAGACGCGGGTCCGCTGTCATGGGAGCCCAGGTCCTGCTCCCAGGCGGCTTTGTAGATGCTTTGACTTCTTGACTGAGGGCCGCTGTATTTTATGTTATTATACGCCTTGTCAAGCGGACTTCTTCCTGCCAGAGAAGTTCAAGGCGAAGACTAGAATCTGAAAAGTAAACATCTATTTGTGAGGGTACATGAGCACACTTGATCACTCTGAACACTTTATCACATTTTATATGATGTTTTAGGCTTGACCTCACTCTTTGCAAAGTATCCTCTTTTTTCAAACAGATCAAAAATTCATTGGTGTTTATAGCAAAACCTTATCGAGTCAGGCTGCCCCATGTCACACATCCCATGCAGCTACAATTTAAATTTCTAAACACACGAAGAATTATTTGCTTAAAGTTAATAACACCCAGGGCTTGGGGCTACATAGACACATCTCGTAATGCTTTACATGCAAATCACATGCTAATTACAACATGGACTTGGTTCTTCATTAACATCCTCCAACCTTTTAATGGCTCAGATTACCACCTGAGTAATTCCTGGAATGACCTGACAGTAAAGCACTTTACAGTTTATTATAATCCAAAACGTGTGTGTTTTTATCTTACCCCGCCTGTGCCCCATCCGCGTCCTTCATATGCTCACTTTGGAATGCTCATCAGATTCTGTATTAATTATTTTCTTCCGTAGCTGCTTTCTCATGAACACTGTGATTCCGTCAGTTATTTGAAAGACCTAGCACCGTCCTCCCAGACGTGGGGGGCTCAGGGCGCCTGAGTCTTCTTGGCCCCTGGCAGTTGGTCAGACGTGGCTGTTCATTCTGTGGGGGTAGGCAGGTGGGGGGGTATAATTTGCTGCTCCTATATTCCACAATAGATATTATACAATTAATGTTAATTCTTCTATAAAAGTTTGGTAGCATTCCTCAGGGAAACTATTTGTGCCTGAAGATTACCTTTTGGGGATGCTTTTAGTTACAAGTTGTATTTCCTCAATAGTTAAAAGGCATGTGTCTTTCAACACACAAATTGCGTATGTCATACTAGGTAAATTGTGGTAGTTTGTGCTTTTCAAGGAACTTGTCCACTCATCTAAGTTGTCACATTTATGTGTGTAGACTTGTCCATGTCACTCCCTTACTACCATTTTGATGTCTGCAGGATCTGTAGTAACATGCCTGTTTCATGCCTCATGTTGGTAATTTGTGACCCCTCCTTTTTTTTTTTTTTTTGGTAAGTGTTAAGTCTTATTAGAGGATTGTCAGTGTTGTCAATCTTTTCAAAGAAAAAGTTTCTTGTTTCCTGGGTTTTCTCTATTGTTTTCATGCTTCTAATTTTATTGGTTTCTGTCCTTTTCCTCCCTTCTGTTTGTTTTCTGTTTACTTTTCCAGGTTCTTGAGGTGGAAGCTTAGTTCATTGACTTGGAAATTTCCCTCTTTTCTGATACAAGCACTTAGTGCTATGAATGTCCCTCCAAGCACTGCTTTAGCCACATCCCACACTTTTTAATATGTGGCATTTTCATTTTCATTTGGGTCAATGAACACTTTATTTCTCCTGAGATTTTCTCTTTGACCCATGGACTACTTAAAAGTGCACTGGTTCATTTTCAAGTGTTTGGAGATGTCTTCCCATGTTTGATTTCTAGTTTGGCTCCATCATGGGCAGCAAGCATTCTGTATGATTTTAGTTGTGTTAAACTTGTTGGTTTCATTTTCTGACCAGGGCATGATCTCTCTTGATCTGTTGACTGGATCCTGTTGGTTGATGGTGCTGCTGAGTTCTTCCATAGTCTTGGTGGTTTTCTGAAGAGTTGTCCCATCAAGTGCAGAGAGAGGGGTGTTGAAGTCTCCAAACATAGTTGTAGGTTTGCAGTGTCTCCTTTCAGTCCTATCAGGGTTTTCTTCACAAGCTCTGCAGCCCTGTTGTTTGGTGTCTTCTTGGTGGCCTGACCCTTTTATCATAACTGCCTATTTCTCTCTGTCACCGGTTATTTTCTTTGCTGTGAAGTCTCCATTAGCTGATATGAATATAGCTTTTGATAGCTCCTTTTTTTGATTAATGTTTTCATGATACATCTTTTTCTGTATAGTTTCTTTTAAGCAATATATAGTTGTGTCATAATTTTCAATCCACTGGGCCAATCTTTGTCTTTTAAGTGATATATTTAGATCATTTCACTCAATGTAATTATTAACTGTCATGGGTTAAACCTACCCTTTTGTTTTTCTTTTCTGTTTATCTATATTTTTTCTTTTGTCTGTGTCTTTTTTCCTGGCTTTCTCTGGGTTAGTTGTACATATTTCTGAGTTCCAATTTGATTTATCTCAGTGTTTTAAAATGTATCTCTTTCTGCAAATTGTTTTTATTGTTGTTTTAATCACAGTCTACTGGTACCAATATTTTTCAGTTTGGAAACTTTACCTCCCTTTACATCCTATTTATAACCTTGTTTAAAATACAATTGTATTATATATTTTCTCTACATACTTCCAGAGCCACATCAGAAAGTGTTACAATTTTTGTTTTAACCATCAAGGGTAATTTGGAAAACTCAGTAGGAGAAGGATATGCATTGTCTAGATACATATTTTTACTCTTTCCATTGTTCTTATTTCCTGCTGTTCCAAGTTTCCTTCTTTCAGAAATTCCTTTCGGTCTAGAGAATCTCACTTAGCTATTCTGTTGGGTTAGTTCTGCTAGCAGCAATTTTTTTTCTTCATCTGAGAAAGTCTTTGAATTCCCTTCATTCTTGAAGGGTATTTTATAAGCATAGGATTCTCGTTTGATAGTTCTTTTATCTCTTAAAAATATTGTGGACTCTAATTTCTGGAGAGAATTTACTCCCATTCAAATTGTTTTTCCTCTAGAGAAAAAGTGTTCTTTTCTCCTGCTATTTTCAAGATTTTTCCTTTGTCTTCACATTTTAGTGATGTGACTGTGATGTTTCTTGGAATGGATGTCTGAGGGCTTATCCTGTGTGGGATTTTCTCAGCCTCTTGAATCTGTAGGATTATGTCTTTTGCCAAATTTGGAGATTTTGGAGTCAATATTTCATTGAATAGTTTTCCAGACACTTTCTTCCCCCTTTCTTTCAGGGACACATGCCATGAATGTGAGAATTTTGTTTTTTTTAAATCCACCTACAGTTCCCTGTGACTTTGTTCATCTTTCTTTTATCTTTTTTCTCCTATTTTTTTCTTTGTATTGTTCAGATTGGGTAATTTTGTTGTTTATTGTCCAGTTCATGGATTCTTTCTTTGTCCTCATGTTGTTTTGAGTCCATGTACTGAGTTAAAAAAAAAATCATGTATTCTTTTTATACATGTATAAAAAAATGTATTTTTCTGTTCTAGATTTCCCCTTTGTTTTACTTTGTATCTTCTATTTGCTAAGACTTTCTGTTCTTCCATTTGTTTCAGGTGTGTTTGTATTTGCTCACTGAAGCATGTTTATGGTGCCTGCTTACAAACCTTTGTCAGATAATTCTAACATCTTGGCCTGTTGGTGTTGGTGTCTGTTGACTGTCTTATTTTTTACTCAGGTTGAAATTTTCCTGGTTCTTGGTATAATGAGTGATTTTCAACTGTAATTTGGACATTTTGGGCATTATATTATAAGATCTGGATTTATTTAAACCTCCCATTTTAGCTGACTTCCTCTGACATGGCTCCAGCAGGGGGACAGGACCTCTGCCTGGGTCCTGCCAGATGAGGGTAGAAGTCTAAGGTCCCCTCCTTGGCCTTCCTTGGCACTGAGGGAGGAAGGGCTCCTTGTATGGCTGGTTGGACATGGGATTCTGGCTCCCACAAGGCCTGCAGTGACACCAGCATGGCCAGGATGCTGAGGGCGCCTTGTTACTGCTCCCCACTCAGCTACATTGACATCACCCCAGTGGGGAGTGGGGGGGTTCTCCGTATCCCATTCAGGATACAATTTCCGGCCCACTCACTACCCGGTCTCTTGTGACACACCCTGGCCGGGCATCCAAGGCATCTCATTATGCTTGGATAGAATGAGGAGCAGGCCCCTCCCTGGGCCTTTGCTGGTGGGGTTGGGGCCACAGTTCTCCTCTCGCGTTTGGCAAGAATGGAGCCCTTGTTGTCTAGACACTTTCCTTATTGCCAGGCTGCCCCTTTCCTGGTCCCTTGGTTGGACATGCAGGCTTTTTGGGACTTCTCTGGGCTGTGCCTGTTCACACTCCTGGGTGGGCCGTTCTCCAGCTCCGGGGCTGGGATACAAGGCGAAGAGGAGCCCGTGGAGGTCACCATATTTCCCTTGGGTCCTGGGTTCTCTAGCTGCCTGCCCGTTCCTCTCTACCTTTACGTTTGTATTATGTATACTGTTTATTATTTTTATTTGTACTTAGCAGGGAGAAAAGGGAAAAACATGTTTATGGCATTTTCTGGAAGCAGACGTCCAGTGGAAGGGTGCTAGATTTTTAGTTTTTATTTTAAAATACTTTACAAGCATCTTACTTACAGAATGTTGTTAGGACTCAGTACATTTGTGTAGTTTTCATAAAATAGCGACTCTTTTTTTCACACTCGTATTTCCTCTGTGTATATGTTTAATATCATGCTATGTAATGCATATAGTATTATATTATGTAATGTATTATTCTATATGTATTATAGAAATTCACTGCATTGTATAGATTATAATACATGATATATAATTACATTAATTATATGATACCTATCTGTACTACTCTATAAAGTCTGTATGTGTTGTATATAATATATGTGCCATTACATACATGTACATTATTATCTATTATATACAGCAAATGGAGTCACCAACAAGCAAGTGCTCAGTCCTCCTTTGCCTGAGGCTGGAAGCTGGGGTCGCCGGAGGCTGTTTGTTTGCTGGGGCGGCTGGAAACAGCATCACATGGGGGTGTTTTCTCATGGCTCTGGAGAAGGCATCCGAGATAAAGGGGTGGCAGGGTGGTTTCTCCCCAGCCTGAGGTCGGCCGTCTCCTCACACATCTCCACATGGGTCCCTCTGTGTGTCTGCGTCCTAGTCGCCTCGTCTTATGAGGACATTGCTTGTGTCATGTCAGGACCCGCCCTGGCGACCTCACTTGACCATAATCACCGCTCTCAAGGCCCATCTCCGAGTCATGCCCTTCTGAGGGCCTGGGGTCAGGGCTTCAGCAAAGAGTGCTCAGGGGATGCCCTTCGGCCCCTGTTGGGAACCAGGGCGCAGATGGCATGGGGAAGGCCACGGCCTGGCCTGCCCACTGCTCCTGTCGCAAGGGTGGCAGCCGGGCTGGGCTGTGGACAGGCTCCCGGCGGAGGTGGCCATCAGGGGGGTGCTCTTGGGAGGCTGGGCAGGTGTCATGCAGGGGCGGCTTCCAGGCTGGGAGCAGCCTCTGCGCTCACTTGGTACCACCTCCTGCTCTAAGCAAATCAGGACTTGTCGCCTACAGAGAAGGGGGCTGAGACCCAGGGGGGCCTCCCCAACGGCTGCCAGCTTCCGGAGTGCACACTGGTCCCGCAGTGTTCATGGGCACCTTTCATAAAAGAATGACGGCTTCTTTTCACAGATTTTTATGGAAATCGATTCTTATATTTTAATGAAAGAGAAAACAAATGATACGGTACATTTCAATAGACCTTTTGGTTAAGAATTCACATATCCTGAAGATACATTCTTCGTTGGTTTTTTTATTGGTGTATGTTACACTTAATATAACATATGCACTTAGATTTACCAACTGAGTTTTCTTTGACCTCAAAAACCCATGTAAACCAAGATTCCAAGCATGAACTGCTTTTTTTCCCTCTCCCACCTCAAACAAGTACACATTTTCTCTTGGATTCCAACAACCCAGAGAACTGTCCAAGTGGCAGTTGGTAGGAAAAAAACAGCAGCATGAAAGCCTCCTCCCAGACGTGTTTAGCAAATGCGTTCTTATTTTAATCTTTCATTATGATTTATTGAAGCATTCAAAGCTCATCCCAGTGACCCGTCCCAGCCACCCCAGCCCAGGAGATAAATATCTCTGCAGATCCCCCTGCGTCAGGCAATCTGGCCATGGTGAATTTTTACTGCCCCCGCCCCCCACCCCCCACCCCCCAAGGAAATAAGAGCACTGTGTATTCTAGGGAAAAAAAACACTCCTTTCAGGGCCTCCCTGTCCGCAGCCTGTGCAGCGGGGTGCTCCGGTGGCAGGGAACAGCGTGGCCTTCTGTGGGCCGCCGGCCGCAGACTAGCTGTCTGCGTGGGGAGTTCCTGCTGCCCAGCCTGGCGGCCAGGCCCCTCTTGCCTGGCTGGGAGCTGAGTGGGTGACTCGCGAGCCCAGAGCAGGAAGAAAGGCGCTTTCACTCCTCCCTAAGTGGACACGCAGCCCGGCCTCTGGATGCGCGCTTCCCTGGTGGCTCTCCGGGCGGTGGCACAGAGCAACCAGCCTTTCTCCTGAGCCAGCTGCCTGTGGGAGCAGAACCCAGAGCCAAGAGGACTGTGTCTGTACGCCTCCTCTGCCCCAGGGGCTCTGGGGGCCAGCGGGGCCTTGTTCACGTCGGGTCTGCACAGTCCACCCCAGTGCCTCAGCCGGGTTTCCAGGGCTGGCCACCTGCATGAGGATGCGTGGCTGCAGAGCTGCGGGGCTGTAGGGTGCAGGGATCCAGGCCCCGAGCGAGGCCGTGCTCCACCGCCATGCCTGGGGCTGGGGAGGAAGCCCTGCTAGCCTCTCTGCGGACGGACGCCGGGCTCTGGGACTTGACCTTGCCTCCGACAGCGGTGACTCTGATCTGCCTCTGGTGCTTGGCTAGCAGATCCCTGGACTCCAAGGAGCTGGTGGGACTTGCCTCAGAGCCGCTCCAGCTCCTCAGAACCGCCAAGGCCCCCAGGCCCTGACTCCAGAGAGGCTGCTTCTCACCCACGCTGGGGAAGCCTTGGGAAGGGCATTTCTCCAAAGCTCCGGGTGTGGTTCTGGGAAGCATTTATTTGATGAATTCTGGTGTTCTGTGCGGCTCTGGACACAGGTGACTGGGAAGGAAAGAGCCAGAAGAGGAGCCCTGAGTACAGCCCTGCATCTTCCTATTTGTGGTGAGGCACCGGAACCCCATGGAGTGTGACCCTTGTTGCCATGGGACCTTCTCTGTCTGGACCTGAGGCAGCAGGAGGACCTGGAGGCGGGACACTGAGCAGCAGGGCTGGGTGCCTTCACAGCTCAGCTACCAGTTCACCCTGAGGAGTCTTTATCTTCCCAACCCAAGGGACCGAAATTCAAAAATTCTCTGCAGAGCCTAACACCTTGAGTGTCAAAAGCACCTTTGTTAAGCTGTGTTCTTCCCCTCATCTCGTTCATGCACTCTCTGGAGAAGCAGCTGCATCACGTGGGCGTTTCTCTAATCTGCACATTTAGGTTGAGGCTGTGTCTTGGGCGGGAACTTCTTGTTGTTGGATGTGAATGATCACTTATTTATTCGTTTCCTCTTTGTTTATTTGCGTGCTGCTTTGTAACTTGTTTGCTTAGGGGAGCTGGGCTGAACTATTAATGAATTAGAATGATTTATTTAGAATAGTTTTGTTGAATTATTAACTTATTTATATGATGCCTCTCTACTTCACTCAGAAAACTGGGAATTCATTCTGAAACTGGAAAAATATTAAATCTTTACCTCTCAGAAATGCTGTGATCCTTGTTTGCAAAACAGCAAACTAAACCAAACAATCAAAGCAAAACCAAAACCAATCCCCACTGTGACCAGAGGAGAAGGGTGGACAGAGGAGGAGGTGCTTCTGCATCAGGATAAATTAGACACACTTTTCCTGTTCCTCCCATGAAGTGCCACTGAAATCAATGGGCATTAAATGTCTAATACACAAAGGGAGACTCTGAAAGATGGAGGCAGGCAGGTGGACAGGTAGAGACTCAATACCTGAGAACAATGCAGAGTGGCGGTCCCTGGTTTCTCTCCTCCTTGTACCCAGACCTGGGGCAGAATAATCCAGAACCTGAAATGCAGATGATGACCAGGGACAGGAGCCTAGCAGGACAGAGAGCTTTTACAAGACAACCACTGATTCCGTCCCCCCTCCCCCAACCAGCAAACACTGAGAGGGGAGCCCGGCTGAGGGGCTGGTGCTGAGTCATCAGAGTCCCAGGAGGACTGGGGAGCAGGGCAGGATGGAGGAGAAGGAGTGAAAACGTGAAAATACAGCGTGTTTTCCTTCTCTTATTGTGTTCTCCCAATTGTATTTGACAGTCTAAGCAAAAGTTATGAAACTTCTGGATTTGGCATTAAATATAAGAAGAAGAAATACTTAAGACAATTATATTTTTAGTGAGGGAGCGAAGGGGGATATAAAAGGGATGTGACTTTCTACATGTCACTCAAATGTAAAACATCTACCCCGGGAGACTGCAGGAATTTCTATACACCCACCACTGGAAGGGCATATAAAGGAATATATTACTAGTGGAATTCTAAAATTAGGTTTAAGTGACCTATAGGAAGGCAGAAAAGGGAAAAAAGAGGAAAAAAAAACCCAGAATAAACTGAAAGAAATAAAATGGGAGCCTTAAGTCTTAATTCAATAATTGTATTACATTTAAATGATCTAAGTGAATGAATTAAAAGAGATTGGCAGAATGATTTTTTAAATGATCTAATTACATACTGCCTACAAGAAACTCATTTCAAATGGGTGATATAAGTAAACAGAAAGAAAAAGATGCATCATGCAAACATTAATCAAAAAAAGGAGCTATCAAAAGCTATATTCATATCAGCTAATGGAGACTTCACAGCAAAGAAAATAACCGGTGACAGAGAGAAATAGGCAGTTATGATAAAAGGGTCAGGCCACCAAGAAGACACCAAACAACAGGGCTGCAGAGCTTGTGAAGAAAACCCTGATAGGACTGAAAGGAGACACTGCAAACCTACAACTATGTTTGGAGACTTCAACACCCCTCTCTCTGCACTTGATGGGACAACTCTTCAGAAAACCACCAAGACTATGGAAGAACTCAGCAGCACCATCAACCAACAGGATCCAGTCAACAGATCAAGAGAGATCATGCCCTGGTCAGAAAATGAAACCAACAAGTTTAACACAACTAAAATCATACAGAATGCTTGCTGCCCATGACGGAGCCAAACTAGAAATCAAACATGGGAAGACATCTCCAAACACTTGAAAATGAACCAGTGCACTTTTAAGTAGTCCATGGGTCAAAGAGAAAATCTCAGGAGAAATAAAGTGTTCATTGACCCAAATGAAAATGAAAATGCCACATATTAAAAAGTGTGGGATGTGGCTAAAGCAGTGCTTGGAGGGACATTCATAGCACTAAGTGCTTGTATCAGAAAAGAGGGAAATTTCCAAGTCAATGAACTAAGCTTCCACCTCAAGAACCTGGAAAAGTAAACAGAAAACAAACAGAAGGGAGGAAAAGGACAGAAACCAATAAAATTAGAAGCATGAAAACAATAGAGAAAACCCAGGAAAGAAACTTTTTCTTTGAAAAGATCAATATTGGCAATCCAATAGACAAAGTGGGGTGGGGAGTCACAAATTACCAACATGAGGCATGAAACAGGCATGTTACTACAGATCCTGCAGACATCAAAATGGTAGTAAGGGAGTGACATGGACAAGTCTACACACATAAATATTCCACACAAACTACCACAACTTACCCATTATGACATATAGAATTTGAATAACCTCTTACCTATTAAGGAAATCCATTTTGTAACTGCAAGCATCCCCAAAAAGTAATTTCAAGGAACAGTCGGTTTCCCTGAGGAATGCTACCAAACTTTTACAGAAGAATTGACATTAATTGTTTAAATTCTATTCTGGAAAATAGAAGAGAAAAAAATTATTCCCAATTCATTATACTTAAATCAAAACCAGATAAAACAGTACAACAATTGAAAACTATAGACCAATATCCTTCAGGGATACAGACTCAAAAATCCTTAACAAAATTGTAGTAAATAAAGTCAGAATTATATACAATGAGTTACACACCATAACCTAGTGCAGAGGTGAGGCTGTTTCAGTATTCAAAACAGATCTGGATTGTACATCATGTTAATAGACTAAAGAAGGAAAATCACATGGTCATATTAATTGATGTAGAAAAAGAATCTGATAACAGTTGAGGTCCTTTCATGCTAAAGACCCTCAGAACAACAGGAAAACAGGTAAACTTTAATTTCTTTAAGAGCATCTAAAAAAACCCTATAGCTCTCAATGTACTGATGGTAAAAGACAGCTTGCTTCCCTTTAAGTCAGGGACAGGGGCAGGGTGTCCACTGTCATCACAGGTTCCGTGGAGCTCTGGGAGGTCTTGCCACTGAAAGAGGCCAGAAAGGAAAATAAAGGCTCCAGATTGGAAAGGAAAAAAAGTAAAGCTGTCCCTACTTACAGATTACATGATTGTCTGCTTGTAAAATCTCAAAGAATATACCAAAACCTCTTAGATATAAGTGAATTCAAGTTTATAGGATACAAGATTGACATAGAAAAATCAATCGTATTTTTTTATACTAACAATGACCACATGGACAGCAAAAGTATAAAGAGAGAACTACTTAAAAAAAAAGCATGACCTGTATTCTGAAATCTATGAAGCGCTTACAAGAGAAATCAAAGATCTAAGACATGGAGAGACAGACCTGGTTCACACATCGGAAGACTCAATGTTTAAAGGTGCCAAATGGCCCCAAATTGATGTACACATTTATCACAGTTCCTATCAAAGTTCCAGTAACATTTTTTTGTAGCTATAGACCAGATTGTTTTAAAATGTACATAGAGGGACTTTCTTGGTGGCACAGTGGTTAAGAATCCGCCTGTCAGTACAAGAGACACGGGTTCAAGCCCTGGTCCAGGAAGATCCCACATGCTGTGGAGCAACTAAGCTTATGTGCCACAACTACTGAGCCCATGTGCCGCAAATACTGAAGCCTGCGTGTCTAGAGTCCGTGCTCCACAAAGAAAGAAGTTACCACACTGAGAAACCCGTGCATTGCAACGAGGAGTAGCCCCTGATCTCCGCAACTAGAGAAAACCCGCGCAGAAATGAGCACCCAACACAGCCAATAAATAAATAAAAATGTACATAGAAAGGCAAAATAAATATATGAGCTAAAACAATTGTATAACTCTGAAAACTCAACAGTGAGGAAACCAAAAAGATTTTCTTAGAAAAGAGGTAAAAGACTTGAACAGAAATTTCACTGAATAGGGTATGTAGATGGTAAATAAGCTCATGAAAAGATGTTCTGAACATTACTAGTTGTCAGGGGAAAACACATTAAAACCATAGGGAGATATATCCCTGTACACCTATCAACAAGGTTAAAATGAAAAATAATGACAATGCCAGGTGCTGGTGAGGATGCGGAGAGAACCTGGCTCCCGTAGATCCCACAGGTGGGGATTTACAGCGTCTGCTCCTGCACACAGGTGGGCAGTTTCTTGAAATGACAGCATTGCAGTGATGGAGAACAGATAGGAGCCTGCCAGGACTTGCGGAGGGAAGCAGGAGGGAGGAATGCAGGTCTCCCAGAGAAAAGCAAGAGGAGGGAGGTGTGTGGTGGTGGAAACATTCTGCATTCTGCCTGTGTCCCTGTCCCAGTGGTGATTTTGTGCTTTGGTTTTCGAAGGTGTTGCATCGGAGGAACTGCCTGAAGGTGCGTAAGAACCTCCATGTTATTCCTCAGAAGTGCATGTGAATTGACACGTTTCAAAATAAATATTTGCATTGAGTTAAAAAGTGGTATTTGGACCGGTGCTAATCCTTCAGACTGCTTTCTGGAGAAGCTTGGACTCACCTGCCTGCTGCAGGGACCTTGGCTGTAGGAACAGTGTGTCCAAGTAGCTGTTTTACTGTGTTAATTAATTTGTTTGTTAATTATCATTTAACAGAAGATAAGGCTTTGGGCCAGTGGGACCACTTGCTCTGGTGTTGGGATGGTGTTCAGATGCCTGGCCGGATCCTGGGATGCTCACCCGGGTTTGTGCTCTGGCCGGTGAGTAGCCCGACGGCGTGGACATGGGGGCAGGAGGAGTCTGTCCAGGGCTTCCTGCCCTGCAGAGTCTCCATTTCCCTCATGGTCTCCGAGGTTTGTGGACTGGGCCATGACCATCCACGGATTCCCACACAGAAGCTCCTTTGTGGGCAAATAGCTAGTTACAGCTGTGGTCACAGATTTCTCAAAGAACGCCAAGCTGTAGGACCCCTTTCTGTAACAGAGAAGGAAAACTGGAAAGCATGGGAAACATGGTGAAACCCTTTCCTTACACTGCACGTTACGCAGGTCACTGCATTTTATCCCACCTGTGTCCTGAGCATTTCCTGCCTCAGAGATCCCCTCGGAGCTGCCGGTTGGTTGTTTTCTCCATGGCATGCAGTAGGTACTCAATAAGCGTTTGCTGGGCAGCTTGGGGGTGGGCCTGGTGTTTCTCTTACGGCATCTAGTTATTACAGGGACTCAGAAGTGCAGACACTGCAGACCAACCATCATTTAAAAGCAGCAAAACCCAAAGTTAACCCAGTTTTCTCTTATTATGCTCTTTAAGGCAGTTCTGGTTTGGCTTCAGCATCTGTTATGGGAGAGGGTTTGGAAGAAGTCGTATTTTATCTGTAATTCTTCCCCATCTTAGGTTTGCAGGCAGGGCCCCCAGTCCCTGTGGGTCTCTGCCTGCCTGAGTCGAAATAGGGCCTATTGTAGATTTAAAACACACGGAGATTCCAAAACAAGAGGATCTGGAGAGGTGCTTCTAAGTTCTCATCAATGTCTAAATACATTTCAGTTTAAAAAAAAATAAGTATAATGTGTGTGTAGGTGTGCATGTGTGTGTGTGCATGCGTGTGTGCATGTGTGTATGCATGTGCACATGTGTGCACGTGTGTGTGTGCACCTGAGGAAGGGGCAGAAGCGACAGCCCCAGGAATTTCTGCCATTGGATTCGGTCACCCTTCCCTGTAACTGGTGGTTGAAATATCGCAGCACGATAGGGCGAACACTCTGGTCAGCTTCAGCGCAGTTTCCTTCTGAAAGTGTTCATACAGGGAAAAGCTGTTTCAGGCTCCACTAGGTTGCTCGGTATCATGTATTCAGTTTTATTTGTTTTTGATTTCATAGCTCCAGGGACCTCAGGCATTGGGCTCGTTCCTAAGAAGGTCCAGTGTGTTGCTCTGAGGGTTAGTTCACAGTGGGAGAAGATCCTTAACAAAGGGTGGGCTCTGTGAGGTGTATATGCTGTTGACGGGTATAGAATAGTATTTCCATCCGCCTCTTATGGTTCTGACTTCAAACCCCGTTTCTTGTTCCAAAGCTACAGGTCAGGCGCTGGGCCTGCTTCTCTCACCTGCTCCCTCCTCTCTCTCCTTGTCTGTGCTGGTTCTCTTCAGCACCTCAGTTATTTCGATGAGAAGAAGCAGTGTTATCAAGAAGGGACTTTTCAGGGTGCCATTCTCGAGGCAAATCAAGGAAAGACAAATAAACACTTCAGAGCCGTGGCCTAAAGCTAATTGTACAGGAAGAAACGTTTCTGCTCAAAGAATAGAAAATGTATATATATTTTCAAAGAGGTGAATGTTTTTAAGATTTAAAAATAATTTTTAATTAATCTAGAAAATGACAGTGGTTCCATTTTACAAATAGACAACGTGAGCAGTGTGATCCTGGGCAGCTTGTGGAAGGTCAAACACGGACCTGCCCCGACGGGGGTCCTCTGAGACAGGGCCACCTGCACCTGCCGGGATCCTGACTTTCTCAGGTTGCTACCCAATGTGTAGAATCCCAGCCCTTGATTTTGTCCTAAGAGATGTCATTTCAACCATAGGGGCGTTTATTGAAAGGTCCATGTTGCACCCAGAGTGCGGCCCGGGCTTCAGATGCCCCCTAAGCCCGGGTGACGGCCGCCCTGTCCATCCAGCGCCCGGGGGTCTGTGCGGCCAGCGGCATGGCCAATAAAAATGACAATTTGTATGTCATTATTCAATAGTTCTGAAAGATGCTATCATTTTAACAGTCAGTGATTAAAAATATCTTTCTATATACAGAGAAGTCAGTTCTCCTAGAGGTTTTAGTGGGATCCGTAACTACACTGTTTCTTCCTGATGTGGTTTCATCAGTTATGACATTTTTATCAACTTATAGGTGATGTTTTAAAAAATTATCATACATTCTTAAACTTGTTTCTTCTTTTGTATAGATGTCAGAAGTTTAGGAAAATAATATGCATTCAGGTTTGTGTATGAATTTGTATAAAAATGCCAGGAAGGAGACACCTGGGTGTGTGTTCCTTTTTGCATTGTAAAGATATCACATGAGCTGAAACCTCAGACTAACCCAACAGGTGTCATACCTTTTAGATTATTCAAAACTCTGTGTTTGTAAACTGTCTGAGCCGTCATCATACTCAGCACGACATCCCAGTAGAAGCTTTAACAAGCTCTTCATAACCTGACTCATTTCTTTCTTACAGGCTATGCAGCAAATTTGAACAATCCTACACACTCATTTTAATGAGGTTTGAATTTTGTACACAGTTTCAGTGATGTTAAGCCATGAGTTCTTTGCCATATGACACTTTTTACACTCCCCAGTATGCTCTATTTCAGGCACCCCAGGAAGATACCCTGGAACTATTTTGCTCATTTTCATTGTATAAATTGCCTTGAGGACTAGGTTTTTTTCCTTCCATCTTTGGGCATGTTTTGCCACCTTTCTTTGCTGTTGACTTGGCTGGGAGGCCAGCATCCAGCCTGTCATTTCACATGTTGTCCCAGCAGTGAATGTTTAATTTAGATAATTTAATACAGTTAACTTCATAGTAAGCCGATCAATAGCATTAGGTCTATTTTTATAATATCTCTTAAATATTTTTTTAACCAGTAATTTATTGCTAATTTTAAAAGGAATTATTTTGCCTCCCAAATTTGTAATACATTTCTTTTTTTTTCCTTGTTGGTAAATAAGTATTTATTTATTTGTTGGAGTATAGTTGATTTACAATATTGTGTTAGTTTCAGGTGTACAGCAAAGTGAATCAGTTATACATATACATATTCATTCTTTTTCATATTCTTTCTCCATACAGTTCATTACAGCATATTGAGTAGAGTTCCCTGTGCTGCACAGTCATGTGAATATACAGTAGTGTGTATATACAATAGCGTGAATATGCAGCAGTGTGAATATGCAGCAGCGTGTATATACAGTACTGTGTATATACAGCAGCATGAATATGCAGCAGCGTGAATATGCAGCAGCATGTATAAGCAGTACTGTGTATATACAGTAGCATGTATAAGCAGTAGTGTGAATACACAGTAGTGTGTATATACAGTAGTGTGTATATACAGTAGCGTGAATATACAGTAGTGTGTATATACAGTAGTCTGTATATACAATAGCATGAATATACAGTATTGTGTATATACGGTAGTGTGTATATACAGCAGTATGTGTAAGCAGTAGCGTGAATATACAGTAGCATGTATATACAGTAGTGTAAATATACAGAAGCGTGTATATACAGTAGTCTGTATATTCAATAGCATGTCTATACAGTAGCGTGAATATACAGTAGTGTGTATATACAATAGTGTGTGTAAGCAGTAGCGTCTATATATAGTAGCTTGAATATGCAGCAGCGTGTATATACAGTACTGTGTATATACAGTAGTGTGTATAAGCAGTAGTGTGACTATACAGTAGCATGACTATACAGTAGCATGTCTATACAGTAGTGTGAATATACAGTAGTGTGTATATACAGTAGTGTGTATATGCAGTAACGTGAATATACAGCAGCGTGAATATACAATAGTGTGTATATGCAGTAGCATGTATAAGCAGTAGTGTGAATATACAGTAGTGTGTATATACAGTAGCATGAAATACAGTAGCGTGTCTATACAGTAGTGTGAATATACAGCAGCGTGTATATAAAGTAGTGTGTATATACAGCAGCGTGTATATGCAGTAGTGTGTATAAGCAGTAGCGTGAATATACAGTGGCGTGTATATGCAGTAGTGTGAATATACAGTAGCGTGTCTATACAGTAGTGTGAATATACAGTAGCGTGTCTATACAGTAGTGTGAATATACAGCAGCGTGTATATAAAGTAGTGTGTATATACAGCAGCGTGTATATGCAGTAGTGTGTATAAGCAGTAGCATGAATATACAGCGGCGTGTATATGCAGTAGCCTATATATATAGTAGTGTGAATGTGGGAATCCCAATCTCCTAATTTATCCCTCCCCCGCTTTTGCCTTTAGTAACCCTGAGTTTGTTTTCTATGTCTGTGAGTCTATTTCTGTTTTGTAAATAAGTTCATTTGTATCATTTTTTTAGATTCCACATGTAAGTGATACCATATGATAGTTGTCTTTCTCTGTCTTTGTCTTTTGTCTTTGTCTTACTTCACCTAGTATGATCATCTCTAGGTCCATCCACCTTGCTGCAAATGGCATGATTTCATTTTATTTTATGGCTGAGTAATACCCCATTTTCTATATGTACCACATCTTCTTTATCCATTCATCTGTCGATGGACATTCAGGTTGCTTCCATGTCCTGGCTATTGTAAATTGTGCTGCTATGAACATTGGGGTGCATGCATCTTTTCAAATTATGGTTTTCTCTAGATATATGCCCAGGAGTGGGAATGCTGGATCATATGGTAGTTCTATTTTTAGTTGTTTACCATACATTTCATAAATACAATATAGGCAAAAATGCAAAGCTGACAATAGCATCAAAAGTGCCTTTCATTTGATCTTGGTTTACTGTAGAAGGTTGTGTGCCGGCTGGAAGGTAAGAACATGCCTGGAGAAGCTTTCCCTCCTGAGAGCAGCAGGATGAGGATGTGGGCTCTCAGCTCCTGGGTGTGTTCCTGGTGGGCAAGTGCTTGATGGGGCTGAGTTGGGCAGGGACTGAGGGCCATCAGGGTCTCCAGGGTAAGCCACCAGGGTGCCAGGGCAATGCACCAAGGAAATGCACAGTTTGAGAACTGTAACTCGAGTACATCAATGTGTTTCAGCACGTCAACTGGCCCTACTGGAATCAGGAAAGGCGGGGGAACGAGACCCAGGTTCACATCTGGCCTCCATGACTTCTGCAGACAACGCAATGATTGTGTTCTCGTCATTCAGCTTCAGTCGGGGGACTGCATTTACCAGCCCATCCCACATTCACAGGGTCTGGAATATCAAATAAAGCCTGGCTATTCAAAAAAAATACATAAAATTGGAGTAGTTTATTACGAGTAAACAGAACTTTCCATTTTATTAATAACAAAGTCTAAATATAACTGCTTCTTGTAGATACTTTGCCTTAAGACAAGCATTTACATTGTTTACATTTTGTGGGTTATTTTCTTTCCATTTTAGACTTGAGTTTATCCTAGAAACAGAGCTAGATTGGTGGTTGCCAGGGACCAGGAAAGCAGAGGACAGGGAGAGGCTGGTAAAGGGTATAAACTCCCAGCTACCAGCGGCATCGTTTCTGAGCCTTGAACGTAACATGTGGTGCCTCCCATTGATCACTGTTTTGTATCATTGAAATTTGCTAAGAGAGCAGAATTTAAAAGTCCTTGCACATGAAGATAAACATGAGGTGACAGGTGTTGGTTAACCACGGGTGGGAAGTCCTTCTTTCACAGTGTTCACGTGTATCAAATCACCACAGTGTACGCTTTCAATATCTTACAGTTGTGTCAATTGTACCTCAAGAAAGCTGAAATTTAAAAAAAGACTCAAGTGTAAACATCAAAGAGAGATGAGTAGTATTGAGGCTCCTTCAAAGAATCGATGTTTTACATGAAATCCTCACTTGACAGAATGGCTTGTAAACAGCTAAAGTAGGGAGCATCTCTAACAGTTATTCTAAAAATTGTCTTCTTTGTTGTATTTGCTCTTTCTTTCAAAATTCTGTCCTCTGGACGGAGCCAAGGTAACGAGCACCAGGCAACAGACCAGTGCTGGGAACCGGCCGGAGGAGGAGGACTTTCCCGGACACGGCTCGGACCCAAGCTTCACGGGAAGCTTTGGATCCTTTCACCTGTCACTCTCTCTCCCTCTTTCTTCAAGCACTACGGTAAGTACGTTAAACCTGTGCCCTTCCTTCTCAAGTTCGACAAGTTCCCACAATTTGTTACCTTCTGAGCTTTTCTTGCTGTTGACCTTTGTCTCCTGCACTCGGGAACAAGAGTGTGAGAAATCGCAGAAAGAACACAGATGCATTATTTTCCATCTTTCTCTTAAAAAAGGCCTCAAAACATTATCTACTCTGTTGTTACTTTAAAAGTTTAAGGTGCAGTTAATATAATTGAATTTATATAATTTTAATTAATTAACAAATTGGTTTTTCAAAACGTAGTCCTGAGACTACGTCGGCGTGGCCTGTGCTCCAGGAGGTGCTGAAGGAAATGCACATTCACTTCCAAATGCTGTGAAACGTCCCCGTGATGGCTGAGGAGGTGCCCCGGGCAGAGCTCCTGCGGCTGTCTTTAATGCCTGGGCCCTCAGATATACGTTTTCTACTCCTCAGCAGAAGAAATACTGGAAAATTCACGTCTAGTTTTGGGGGGACTACAAAATGGAAACTGTGTCTAACTGCTCCTCTTATTCAACCACAAAGGGTGTGGATTGCTATTTCATAACGGTCTGTTTGTTGGGTCAGAATCCTGTCTCCAGCAAGGGAAACATAAAATAAGAGCTGTGGAGCACAGCCATGGAGCTGATGTGTTTATTTTGTGTAATACAATCAGTTCCACAAGAATTTTGAGCCATTTGGTAAAATGTGGCCACTGTTTACTTCCACTCCAAGTCTTCACTTCAGGGCTCTGTTTCCCCTCCAGCTGGGGCGGGGGAAATGGTCTCTGCCGAGTGACTTCAGTGAGTGTCACAGTGCTCTCCTAGGCTCTCAGACCCTTCCTGATTTTCCATGTATCCATGCACCCTTGTGCACCTGCCCTGCCCTGCGGTAGCAGGGACCCTGGCCTCTGCGGTCTCCATCACAGCCCCCAGAACGGTTTCTCCTGCGTTTCCTCAGTCCTGGAATGAATCCAGGGGGTCTTGTGAGCTGCTGTTGCGCTCTCCAAATCAGCAAGGCTCCCCAGGCCACACCCCACACCTGGTACTGACACCCCTGCACCTGGCATAACCCCCACGGCCCCTTCGGAAGCTCCCGCGGCCCAGCCCGCCTGCTCCCTGCAGCTATGCTCCAGCTCCGAGCTGGCACGGCTCCCCCAGGCCATGATCTGCCAGGCAGCCTGGGGTCCCCTGGCCCCGCGGACCTGCCCCAGGAGCCAAAGTCTCGCACTGTGAAGGATGCTGGGAGCACCGCCCTGACCATCTGAGCAGGCAGAGTTCCTGGTGACTCAGTCCATTCGTCTGTTTTCTTAAAGTGAACGTGCCCATTTGGAGTAATCGGATGGTCTGCTTTCTCACTGAGATTCGCTCTGCTGATGTAATGGTGGCTCTCAGTGTGGTTTGGATTTTCAAAGTGGTTGATGAGGAGACTCCAGGTGCTGTGGAGTCTGGTAGTTTGTGGGGAAGACCCAGGGGCTGGAGGCTCCGCAGGCTGGGCTCTAGCTGCCGGGAAGAAGGCTGCCTCTCCCTGAGGGCTGGAAAGAGGGCAGCGAGTCCTGCGAGATGGCTCTGAAGACAAACAGGATAACTGATGTCTCTCAGGGGCTTTGCTCTTTCTCCAAGCCCCCCACCTCCCGGGCGCCCAGCCAGCTATCAGGGAACGTCAGGGGTCCAGGAGCTCAACAACTGCGGGCCATTGTAGACTGAACTCAACCTGAGCCTTTCCTGAGCGATGGGGTCTGTCCTTGAAGGCTGAACAGCAAAGGGGTTGGAGGCCTGAATGGACAGCAGCCCTGCTCTCCTCACAGACCGGGGCAGAAAGGTTGCGCCAGCTTGCAGGGGACGTCTTAGCTGGAGAGGAAACGTACGGTTAGAGGTTTGCCTGGCGTGTTCTCTTACAGTGGGCAGCACTTTCATTTCACGCTCAGGATTTCTCATTTTACCGTCTGTAGAGCTTCCTCACAATGACCTGATGTAATCGTGGTCATACTTTCCTAGCGTGTCGGCGCCCGGTGTGAAGTTGTGCGTAGAATCACGTGTTGCCTTACGCGTTCTCTCCAGATTTCTCATTTGACAAACGCCCACTTACAAAAAAGACTATTCTTTTGCCCAAAGAGCCAGATAATCTTCAAAATACCACATTTTCTGCCCTAATCATAGACAATCGGTCTTCAGGAAGATGCGAGAGAAATTAATGGAGACTCTACTTGTTTCCCCAGTAGAGACACGCACTTGGGGCTTTGCAGTGTTCAAGGACGCAGAGCCGGGCAGCAGCGTGTGAAACGTGAGCCTGCACCCGAGCTGCTTTCACGCCAGGGCTCTCTTCCAAGTCCCTGTGTGTGGACGGTCCATCCTGCTTCATAACTGCTCTTCTGGTTTTAAAAGCAACGTCCTCCTTGGAACATGCACTTGAACATTTAATAGTCCAAGGACGCCTGCAAAGGAGGAAGCAGCTGATCTGGACTGGTGTAAGGAGAGCCGCGTGCACATCATGACCATGACCTAGAGGCCGGGAGTCCTGGACTGACCTGCACATCCTGAGTCTGAATTCAGGCTCTTGGCTGGAGGGGAGGCAGCATCGCAGCATCAGCCTGTATCCCAGGACAGGTGTCCTGATGCTACACAGTGAGTTTTCTTCTTGATGGAGATTTAAAAAAAGAAGCAAAGTTTTTCCCCTTGTCACAGAAAAAACACTGCCAACATGTGACTTCTGGAATTAGGACCCAGAAGAAGTAACAGAGATGGAATGAATGGAACTGGAAGATTCCATTCTGGCCTTTTTGCTGCCTGAGCCATTAAAACACATCTTTTTTCTTAAAATTATTGACAGTAATCCACTGACTTCATGGAAGTTCAGCCGCTTGCAGGCTTTCTGGTGCTGTGAGAAAACAAACTTGTCACCTTCTTCCCTCAGTGTCACCTCATGTCCAGGGTCTTGTTTTCTTTTTCCAAAAGGTGCCTCCAGAGTGACCCATGCAGAGAGGTTTGTACTTTCCTATGCCATGTGCAGTCTGTCTCATCTCGGTGGCCCTCTAGTGCATTGTTCCTTTCAAATGCAATACGTGGTAATTTCCTGCCTCATTCAAATTTTATGAACTTTTTGCAGTCTTACTCTTTTGTTTCCCTGATACTTCTAGCATTTCTTAAATAAATAGTGTTAGAAAAGAAGAGCAGGCACACACTTAGCTCATTTACTGTCGCCGTGGTGTGTTCCTGCTCCAAGTGCAGCTCTTACCCCCAGAGCATCTTTTCTTTCTCGTATGCAGAGAAAACCTGAGAATCTCCAGGTCTGAGAAACTTGGGGCCAAACATGTAAGAAAGAGTCTACGTAAAAATATTTTGATGAAGAGGCTCTCAAAGCTCTTTATACCTTTTTGAGAGAATCATTTCTTTCTGTCACTAAGGCAGACTTTGTCCAAAGCTCCTCGTAACTTTTCAAGACAAGAACATCACTTTCATAGCCACAGAGGGAGCTCCTGGAGAGGGCTCTGACTTGGAGGGCATCACAGGGGTTTACCTGGCATGGATCGAGGGCTCTGGTTTCAGGTGAACTCCAGCAGGGAAGCAGGATTCATCCCTGGCGCTCACTCTCTCTCTCCCTGGCCCCTGCCTGTGTGGCAGCGGTATTCTGTCTGTTGGTTCATCACCTCACCTGGTTCCAGGGGGGCCGAGGCAGACGAGGTACCTCTGATAGGGTGTGGGGAGGGGCTCAGTGGGCTGGCCCTGTGTCCAGCCCACTGTTGATCGCTTCTTGGACTCAGCTGGACGGGACTCTTGGCTGAAGCCACAAAAAGGGCACAGACATAAGAAGCCAGTGATGAGAAACAGGGTCCAGCCCGGCAGCCAGCAGCGCCCACAGTGGAGGCGGTACTGAGTCAACCTCTGACCTGCCGCCGTCTCCCGGCCACGAGGGACCACGCAACTCAGGCTGAGAGGAAAGTGCTCAGACATTGGTTTTGCTTTTCTCCCCGATGTTTTTTCTTCTTTTTCACATTGTGGATTCAATTCAGGGGGAACACATGTAAAAGTTTCATGAGAGAATTTATTATCAATATAAGAAGTAGAGAACATGTTCTTTTTCTTGCTGAAGCTCTCGTATCTCTTATCTAGACTCACTGAAAATCCTATGCAGTGTAACCATTAATTACTGCTCAAGAATCTGCAAGCAATCGTCCATAATCACATAGTATCGCATATGCGTGTATGCATATAGAGTTAATATCTGCATGCGTGCAATGTCAAGGAAGAAAAATCTTCTAACACATTTATAAAGTGAAGGCAGTAGAGGAAAGTTGTTTAGCTAAGTTATCAGGTCACAGCACAGGAACCACTTCACAAGTATTTATGAAGTGAATAAGTACCGTCACCGGTGGGATGAGCCGAAGCGTGAGCATTTCTGTTCTCAGTTGACAGTTTTCTATGGTATTTATTTGATGACATAGGAAACCTTTTGTGCTAGAATAAACACTTTAGGGGGTATATTTGCAGGAAGAAAAAGCATTCTACGTATTAAATGATCTTCAAGGGTCTAGAATCTCACAGGATAGAAAACATAGAGACTGTAACTTAAGAAAGATGCCGACACCCTTTAAGTTACGTGTTTGCTGAACAGCTTCTTTCTGACATTGAAAGAAAATAAAGCAAAAAAATAAAACAAACAAAAAACAACACGTGTAACGAAAGAAAGCTGGAAAGCAGGCAGACGAGAGCAAAATACCACCTGTCACTTAAGGAGCCGTTGCTGTGTGTCTCCTCCAGTGCACGTCCACTGAGCTTGACCGCATGGGACAAAAATTAGAAAGATGCAGTTTTACTGCCTTCCTGGTGTGCGTTGTATAAATGTGCTACTTCTGTTGGAATCTCAAGATTTTGCATGAAAAAGAATCTAAAATATGAATGAGAAGCTTTGACATTGGAGGCCTGTCTGGCACAGGGCTTAGTGCCTTCAAGCATGAATGAGCTATTTCTCGAGTGATGGAAGGAAGGAGTGGCCGGCTGCCCTGCTTTCCTTCCACCCACCCGCTGCCCCCGTGTGTGGACACCACCCCCCACAGCCCCCTCCAAGCCTGGCGGTCATCTGGGCATCTGTGTCCTCGAACCCTCTGCCACCTCCAGGTTCCCCCAGCGGCTTCCTCCCCTCCCATCACCCAGCCTGGTCGGGAGCTGCTGTGATGATTTCTTGCGGAGCACAGGTCGTACTTTGCGGTGATGCTGATGTCCGTGCTATCTGAACACTGTCGTGTTACTAGCGTGGAAGTGTCGTGAAGCCAGGGTGACTTGCTTGCTGTTGTAGCTCTGGCACTTAGCACACAGCCAGGCATGCAGATCGTGCTCAGGATGTATTTAAAAGTGAACGAATGAATAAGATCATTGTAACATTAGGGTCAAATTACAGTGGGCTGCGGCTCTTGCCTGCCCGGGCTCCTGGCAGAGCTGCCTCAGCTCTTGGGTCCCAGCCCCTGAGTCTGTAAAAAATATAGATCAAAAAACGAGTTACAGCTACCACTCACCATACTTAATGGTGAAACATTAAACGCCTTCCCCCAAAGATGGAGACGAACGTGAGGATATCTACTCTTATTACTTATATTCAACGTATTATTGGAGGTTGTAGCCAGTGCAGAAAGAAATATACACAAGAGGCATATGATTGGAAAGGAAGAAGTACAATTATTTCATTTGCAGGTGATATGACGGTGGTTTACACAGATATGCTAAAACTGCTCTGGAACCCGCAGTGAGTTCAACAAAGTCTCAGGATAATGGCTGGTTTTCACAAATCAATTACATTACATACCAGCAGCAAAGAACCGGAAAACAGAACACAAATATCCCACGTACAATACTAACACACAAAATATGTTACTTAAGAATAAGTTTGGGAAAAGACACACACAAGTCCGCAGCTGAGAGAAACAACAGAAGCTCTAAGCAAATGGAGAATAATACTCACAGTCATTGATCGGAGGACATTCTGTTGTTCATTTTCCTAAAATTGATCCAGTGATCACACAATCACAATCAAAACCTTAGGGGGCACCTTTCAAAAGAAATTGACCAGCTGATTCTAAAATATATTTGGGAACACAAAGCACCTAAGAAAACCAACACACAGCTGAAAACTGAAGGCCGTTGGAAGACTTGCACTGTCTGATACGAGTTTTCCTGTTGATCTGCATTAATCACAGTGGTGTGCTGTTGGCTTAAACGACAGACAAATAGATCAATGAAGAGAACAGAGAATTCAGGAACGGAGCTACCTGTACATGTCAATTGATGTTTGACAGAGAAGTCAAGAGTATTCAATGGGGGAAATGAGCACTGGGGAGGAGTCTCTGCAGGGCTGGGCAGTCTTCTTCCCTTTCACCCAGTTCCACCTGCCTCGAGGCACTCATCCCAGCTGGGGGGCTGCTCAGGAGGTTTGGATTGGAGGCAGATGGAAACGTCAGACCTATTTCCATATTTCTGCTTCTGACTAGGGCAAGTCTGGGAGTGCTGGTCATCCCTCTAACAGGGTCAGAAGCTGAGGCCGGGACGTGTTACTACTTTTCTTTTTCCTAAAAGTCATCAAATTTTGAAAGTTTTATTTATTTATTTTACCAAAAAAATTTTTTGAAGTATAATTGATTTACAGCGTTGTGTTAGTTCCAGGTGTACAGCAAAGTGATTCAGTTATATATATATACACATATATTCTTTTTTCAGATTCTTTTCTGTAATAGGTTATTATAAAATATTGGGTACAGTGCCCTGTGCTATAGATTCTGAAAGTCTTGATTTTATCACTTTCCCCTCTGGGCTGTGTATGTCCATTCCATGTGCTTCCACGACCCCAGGCTGCTCCTTTCTGTGATAATCCTTATGTCCCTGCTTCCTCTTAAAAACAACAACTCTGTATATATTTTTCTAAATACAACTTTATTTATCCTGCTTTCTTTTAAAAAACTGTATATTTTTTCTAACTACAACTCAAAACATGGTGTCTGTCAAACCCACATGATGTAGAGTTGAGGCCGGAGTCTGTTGTGTTTACTGCTTTGCCCCCAGTGCCGCCCCGGGGGCCTCCCTGGTCACTCACCCACTCACCACTCGTCACCAGCGAGTGTATTCCATCCTCACCACGCACCCCTCACCCATGTGGTGACAGTCACACAGCACAGGCCTGGCTGGGGTACCTGCCTGTGTGCAGAATGTCAGCTTTCTGGGGATAGACTGAGACATGATGACTTTTTGTTGGAAGGTGCCTGATGCTGTGTAAACACTTAATGAGTTTTCACTGAAGGAAAGAAGCAAGGAAGGCAGGGAGGAAGGGAGGAAGGAAGGAGGGGAGGAAGGAAGGAAGGAAACGCCCTGGTGTCCTGTGCCGTGTGTAGGGGGAGCTGGCAGCCCTGCTTCTACTCCTTTAGAGATGGCACTTGTGGCTCCCGGAGGATGAGGTGTCACTGGCACAACCATGTTCACCAGGTGCAAGGGCGGGTGTCCCTCTCCTGGAAGAACTGGTTCCCTCTGCCTGGGTCACGGAACATGGGGTCCTGAGCTGGACAGGGCAGGAGGCTGGTCTCTCACTGAGCCGGGCCTGTAGGTCTGGTGTGGCTTTGGCCAGGTCCAGGGTGTCCTGGGGACAGTGGCCATCTCCGGCAACCCCGTGAGCCTGGCGTGGTGTGAATTTGCCCAGAGGTCGACGCCAGCTGTGTAGCCCCGGAGTCAGCTTGTCACGCATGGGGTGAGGCCAGGATGACCACCTCCCCGGGTGCATGGGGACCCATGGGGAGGACCTGCCAGGTGAGGAAGAGTGACAGGCGCTTGGTAGCAAGATAACATCTCCAGAGATGCTGATGAAGGCTTTCAAAAAAATTAGCAACTTCTGAAGCAGCTTCGGCTGCTTTCCCATGCAGTATGTTAGGTTGAATAAGGAGAGACTTTGTCCCTTGTTGACTTAACAAAATGCTAATTTCATATACTTTACCCTAATCTTTATTTTTTATTTTTAAACATATTTGTAAATTACAAACGTATTCGTAATTCATTGATTGATTGAAGTAGAGTTGATTTACAGTATTATAATGGTTTACCCCAATCTTTGCTTTTCAGGGTTAAAATAACTCATGGAATACTGAGCTGTTTTAAGCTTTAAGGTATAAAAGTCTCTACCTTAGAAAGAAAGAAAAGAGAAGAAATGAAAGAAGAAAAGAAAGGAAGTCAATTGTTAGAACCAAAGTGAGCTCTGGTCCTTTTTCTGCGTGTAGTTTGGAGGGAGCCCCGAGCTGAGGCAGGAAGTTCAGGTTCAGGCTCTTGGGATGGGGTGCATGTGGGCTCCCCTGCTTTCCCTGCAGAAGTGCCAGGCCAGCCTGGAACCGGGTGGCAGTGAGGCCTGGGTGTGCCCAGCGTGTTCCCTGACAGCTCCTGCTCGGGGCCTGGTCTCACAGGTCACCCTGAGCTGCGCCATCCCAGCTCACCTGGCAATTTCCTTTTTGAGTCACTTTTCAGCTCAGAGTGAATCACACTCTGCCCTGCTTTCCCAGCCTTCCACGCCTGCCTGCAGCCTCCACGGCCAGTGGGAGGGAGACAGTTTTCTGTGCGAGGAGGAGAGCAGCTCAGGCAGAAGCCCCTTCCTCTGCGGCTGCCAGCCAGTCCCCTGTGCACGTGCCATCCAGTTGGGGGCTCAGCCTGGGGACAGGGCGGGGGCGGGTGGCCGGCAGGCCCATCTGCAGGCAGGAACACTCCCCTTTCCGTCTGGGTTTGTCTCTTGACTTGAAAAATCAGAAGCTTGTCCCCTGGGCACTGTGAGGGGAGTTTTAGTGTCCCTGGGCCCCCAGGTGCTGGCTCTGCTCTGTCCCTAAAGTCACTGGTCACTGGATTTGACCACAGGAGGCACTGGAAGCCTTTTCCATTTTCTCATAGTTTTAAAAAGTATATACTTACCAAGACTTTGGCTTTGAGTTGCTGCTTTCAGCTGCCTTTCTTTTATTCTGTTTCTTTCAGTTTTTAGCCCATAGACACTGGTCCAAACTGAAATTGCTGTTTGTACAAGGCAACTGCAGACAGGAATGCACGCGGCCGGGAGCACAGAGGGTTCTTTGTGGGTCCCGGCTCGGGTGGGTGTGACAGTGGCGGGCGGGCCTCCCTGTGGAGCCCGAGGAGCCTGGATGGGCCTGGCCCTGGCTCGGCCCGCGGCAGCGCTTCCAGAACCAGCCTCCTCGGGGAGCAGGGCCGGAGCCTCGGCCGAGAGAGGATGTGACTCATCCCTGGATCTGGAAGCTGCTGCCTCTGCCCTGTTGTTTGGCCAATTCGCGGGCTGTGGGGGCTCCCGAGGGAGCCGTCATGCTGGGGGAGAAGCATGTTCGTGCTCTCAGGGCCCCCCTCCCCCGCCCGCTGCCACTTTCTCCTCCCAGAAAGCGGAGTGGGGGGGGGGGGCCTGGCAGCTGCTGGAGGGTGGCAGGCGACACAGCGTCCAGGCCGGGCCCCTCCCCCCGGAAGACATTTTTTGGGTCCCGGGGGGTGTCTGTGCTGGCGGGTCTCGGGGGCTGTGTACTGAGAGTGGGGGAGGCTGACCCCCAGGTGGGAAGGCCCGGGACGCAGAGGCAACACGGCCCAGGGATCCCGCGTCTCGCTTCCAGCAGGCCCAGACCCACCTCCGGCACCTGCGCCCCCCAGCAGACCCTCCGCGATCCCATCTCTGGGGCGCAGCGTCACGTCACACTCCCCGGACTCCCACGGGAGGGTCTCTGCAACCCCCGCGTCCTCGACACGGCCCGCCCCTCCCCGCCTCCTTCCCGCCCCTCCTTCTCTGAGACTTTCTTTCCAGTTATTTCCAACTCCCTCTCCTTTGCCAGTTGTGGAAACCTCAACCATTTTTCAAAGACCATCTACGTCACAAAACTGCTGCCATTGCTCAGGTCAACGTGATCCCGTATCCGCCTGGGTCGCCAAGCTCGCGCCCGGCAGTCAGTTAGGTGAGGCTCCACCTACCCCCCTCCTCCGTCGCCCGGAACCTGGGAGGAGCTCCTTCGGCGAGCACCCAGGTGCCGGCCCAGGTGGCTGCACCCCCAAGGGCTGGTCCCAAGGAAAGACCGGATTTTAGCTTCGAAAAGGCAGCTCAGAGGCAACACGAGCCTCAGAGCCCTGAGACCGGGCTTCCTGGCTGGAGGTGGGATACACACACACACACACACACACAGACACACACAAGTGCACACGGCACCAGGCTCCTCCCTGGCTCTGAGATGCACTGATGGAAGAGCCAGTTGTGGGAGGCACCCGTGTCTAGCTGAGCGTCACCCGCTGGGATCTGGGATCTGCTGTTTGTCTTGAAAGGCCAACACCATAGAAGCCAGGACTCCTGAACTTTGGGGAACCCGACAGCAGGGGCACTGAGTGGAACAAAGGGCCTCCAGACGTGTGCGGTGGGGGCTGCGTTTTGTCAACTTGGTATCACATCCTGGCCGCAGCAGGACAGACGTATGCCCGGCCAGGTGAGGAGATGCAATCTGCTCCCCACGCTGCGTCTGCACCTGGCTCATGTGACAGGAGCAGATGTGAAGGCAACACGGCCGCAGGTGCAGGAAAAGGGGAGAAGCCCAGACACTGGAGTGAGTGCTGCAGCAGCCCAGGGCCCCCAGGGGGCGGCTCGGCTTTCTGAGTGATGGATCTGAACTTTCCTGTGGCATAGACCCGCATCTGAGGGGCACCGTGAGGAAGAGGAGGCCTGGGCGGACCTTGGCGTCCGCGGATGGACAGCCCCTCCAGGACCCCCAGACTTTGCATCATCCCCGCACCAGGGCCGGCACCGAGGCTGCCCCCCTGGACCCCATTCTGATGCCACGGGCAGTGCCTGGCAGGACCCCACAGGCTGACGGCCTTGGGCAGGCGGGGTTGGTGGCTTGTGAGTCCTCGTCCATCCCGCCAGCGCAGGAGGCCTGAATTTGCTCCTGAAAGGAGCCCACAGCTGCATCCCACGAGGGGTTTCATACGCTTCCCTTTCCCTTGAGATGGCCCGGTGTCAGCCGCACTGAGCAGTCTCGGAATCAGAGTTCAAAACTCCCTCGACTGTTTCTGTAGTGGCTTTAATTCAATAATGCTTTGTTTTGCATCCTCTGTCTGCTTGTCAGCTCACCGTATGCTTAGGTGAGACAGCTCTCATCTGCATAATTTAAAAATACGAGTGCAATTATGGAAAAAGCAGCTGGCTGTCCCCAAGGTAAAGACTGGCCTGCAGCAGCTGCTGGGAACCCTCAGAGGATGGGGGGGTGTTCCAGCTCCTCACAGGTGTTGCATCTGGACCCAGCGGGAGCATGGGAGCACGGCCGCCTCCTTTGGCTACTCTGCGGTGAACCAGGTACCCACATGCCTCTCGCCTGTCCTGCCTCCTTTATGACGGTCACTGGTCTGCTGCAGTGAACCTGCCCTTCCTTCTACTGAGAATGTTCCCTAGTGCACGTAGAGGCTGCACTCAGAGGCGTGAAGGTGCTCAAGCTGTTCCTGAGGACGTGCTCTAAGGAGCTGCTTAAGATTTTTTCATTGAAATCCTTACTTAGATGCTTGTACATTCACATTGTAGGCCTTACCTAGTTTCCCTCAACTTATAACATTTGCAAACTATCATTTTGTGACATCACAACCAGGATAATGACATTGACAACCCACCAGTCCTCCAGTTTTACTTCTACTCGTGTACGTGTGTGTGTGTGTGTGTGTGTGTGTGTGTGTGTGTTTAGGTCAGGTACAGAAAGGTCACACCCACGAATAGGGAGATGACAAGAACAAGAATAAATATAAAAGAAGGACGGGACGTGAACATCAGGATTAAAGATGAAGTAAACAGTAAGGGAAGAAAACAGGAAAAACATCAGAGTCCTTGAACAAATACGTGACTAAAAAGTGGCTTATGAACTGCACTTACAGACGTCCACAAGCTCCAGACTGTATTTCTACTCATTCTGCAGTGGGTTTGCGCCATCACCCCCATTTTTCAGAGCAGAAGACGGAGGTTGGGTGAAGCCAGGTCTCCTGCCATCGGCAGTTACGCGGCCCGGGTTCACAGCAAGCCCTGTTCTGATGCTCTTAACTCCGGTATAAAGCTGCCCTCTAAGAATCAGAAGAGCCGTGAGGAGAGCTCAGCCAGAGGTCAGAGTGGGGAAATGCTGATGAATGACAAACAGAAAACAAAACATTCGTTCTTATGTTTATTCTGTCTCCCCCATCTGTCCAACTCATTTTGGACAGAAAGGGTACAATGAATATTCATAAGAGGAAATCTGAGCCCAAGAGGATCACAAGAGAAAGTCCCACTTGATGAGAGTTTGTCTCTTGGCCAAAGTGAACCGTGTACCCAAGTGGACAAACGTTCGGACACTGAGTGGGCCACGGTTGATACCAGTGGTGGGGAAGCCCAGGGATGTCATGTGATGCAGGAATGTAGGCAGCGGGTTTCCAGCGTCCCACCCACGAGGAAAGAATTCCTCTGTTACAGACCTGAGAGCTTGCTGTGGAGTTTAAACAGGAGTCAGAAATTGTCCTGAGTGTCTGGAGAGGGACATGCAGCAGGGATGCCCTCAGAACCAACGAGGCACAGACCGGCCATAGGGGCTGCTGGCTCATGAATGTCAGTAGATGGGGAAGTGGCGGGGTCTCCCGGGTTCCTCGGGGAGACAGTGGGTGTGAGCTGAAGAGCCTGGGAGCTGGAGGGCGCCGGCTGAGAGCCAGGCCACCGGGTGGGCAGGTCTGGTGTGGCTCAGGCTGCTCTCAGCCCTGTCCTGAGCCTTTTCCCCAAGGATTTAAAGGAAGGAAAAGGGATCCAGTTACTGGGTGATGGGAAGCCGGGCCGGTACTGAACATGAAGGAAAGAAGATAAGGTCCCCAAATCTTCGCGAGTATCTAGAAACACTGAATGATGAAAGCTTAATAGAGATTAATATGATACTTTGCATGTGGTTACAAGTAACAAGAAAAAAACAGAAACAATTAACAGGGTCACAAGTTCCAGCTTCAGCCCCTGGTGCATCACCTCGGTGGCTGAGTGAGAAGTACCACCCATATAGTCCCGGACCCCCATTCTCACCTCTACGGGCCCAAGTCCAACCTGCCCCCAGAACTGACCCTAAGTGTCTCTCACGGTGCGAGATGTTCCGTGTCCCCCAGTCGTCTGTGCTCTTATAAGACACAACACCTAGCTCTCCTGGCACTGAGCGTTTTCTGCCCAGTACATTGTGGATTTATGAACCTCTTACAGGTTCCCTACAGCCCTGTGCCTGCCTTGCGGCCATAACTTCCTCTTCAGGCATCTCTGTTCTCAGCAAAATAGCTCCTCAGCGAACAAAGCTTGCTGAAGGCTATTGTGTGAAGGTGCAGGAGAGCAGCGTGATCTCGGGTCAACCAAGAATCACTTGTGGATCCACAAACCAGGAAGATCTCAACTTAAAAAAACCATAGATGCCAACAATGAGATCAGAGATGTTAGAATTGTCTGAAAAAGATTTTAAGTAGCTGTGATAAAACTTCTTCAGTGAGCAATTCAAACGTACTTGAAACCAACGAAAAAGTAGACAATCTCAGTAAAGAAATGGAAAGTCTCAGCAAAGAAGACATAAAGAAGGAGCTAATAGAAATCTTACACCTAAATGTTACAATGACTGAGATGCATGAGATCAAGACCAGAGAGACGGAGAAAAGACCCTCAAACATGAAGACGGGACAACAGACATACCCAGTCTAAGCAAAAGAGAGGAAATGGGTTGAAAAAAATATGAACATCAGCGAAGGGGCCTGTAAGACTACAAGAAAAGATCTGATATTTATGTTGTCAGAGCCCCAGAGAGGGGAAAAGGGGCTGGAACTAAAAAAGTACTAGAATAACATCGGCAACTTCTCACATTTGGGGAAAAACATTAACCTACAGATTCAAGAAGGGGAGTATACCCCCCCTCCAAGAAAAACCCTTGATAAATCTATACCAGGACACCTAAAAGTCAAACTTTTAAAATATAAAGATTAAAAATTAGCGTGAAAGCAGCAAGAAAGTAAACTCCAACACACTGGGGGTGGGAAGGGAGGTGGGGGGTGGGGGGGGTGCGGATCCAATGACAGCAGATGCCTTATCAGAAACGACAGAAGCCAGAAGCAGGCGACGCGACATTTTTTTTTACAGATAAACTTAATTTTAAAACACAGTATTAGGTTTGCAGCAAAACTAAGCAGAAAAGAGCTGTCCCAATCACCTCCTCTCCCTGCACATACACAGCTTCCCTCACCATCCACATCCCCCCCAGAGACGCATGTGTTACAGTCTGTGAACCAACATGGACACGCCACCATCACCCAGAGCCCACTAGGTACATTAGGGTTCGCTGCTGGTGCTGGACATTCTGTGGGTTCGAACAAATGTATAATAATACGTGTCCACTGTTACAGGCTCGTACAGAATAGGTTCACGGCCCTAAAAGTCCTCTGAGCTCCGCCCGGTCCTCCTTCCCCCTCCCCAGACCCTGACGACCACTGACATTTTTACTGTCTCCATAGTCTGGACCTTCCCCAGGATGTCATGTGGCTGGAATCGTACCAGATTGGCTTCTCTCCTCCGTGTCTTGTCCTGGCTGCACAGTCTTTTTTTCTTTAGCACTGAATTGTATTCCGTGGTTTGGACGTCCCACGGTTTATTTATCCACTCACCTCCTGAAGTTTAATGAATATCCATCTTCTCAGATAGATACTAGAAAAAGTACTGTTTTTTCCTGTGATGAGAGCTCTTAGGATTCTGCTCTCCGAACAGTTTTCATCTGTGCATATAGCAGTGTTAACCACAGTCATCGCGTCGTACGTCCCCGGTACTTATCTATCTTACACCTGGAAGTCTTTACGTTTTCACCACCTTTGTTCAATTACCCTTCCCCCACCTCCTCTGATAACCACAAGCCTGAGATTCAGATCCCTTCTTCTATGAATTTGGTGTGTCTTTCTTTTCTTCCTTTTTTCCCAAGATTCCACATATAAATGAGATCATACGGTGTTTGCCTTTTTCTGTCTGACATTTCACTCAGCATAAAGCTCTCGAGATCCATCTATGTTGTCACAAATGGCAGGATTTCCTTTTTTTATGGCTGAATAATATTCTGATACACACATCTATCGATTTATCGACTTATCTATCATCTATATCTATCTATCTATATGCATGTCACATCTTCTTTGTCCATTCATCTTAGTTGATGGACACTTAGGTTGTTTCCATGTCTCAGCTGTTGTGATTCATTCTGAGTTAATTTTTGTGATGAGTATAAAGTCTGTGTCTGGAGTGTTTCTATTTTTTTATTTTTTGCAGACGGATGTCCAGTTGTTCCAAGACCATTTGTTGAAAAGACTATCTTTTCTCACTAAATTGTCTTTGCCTGTTTGTCAAGGATCAGTTGACTATATTTATACTATACTTATGTGGGTCTATTTCTGGGCTTTCCATTCGGTTCCAATTCGTCTGTTTGTCTGTTCTTTCACCAATAGCACACGGTCTTGATTACTGAAGCTTCACAGTAAATCTCGAAGCCAGGTGGTGTCCGTTCCCACATGTTGCTCTCTTTCTGTGTGGAGTTGGTTATTTCAGATCTTTGCCTTTCCATGTAAACTTTAGAGTCAGCCTGTGAATGTCCACAAAATAACTAGTTGGGATTTTGCTTGGCATTGTATTGGGCATGGCCCTTTTTCAAGTGCTGAAAGAAAAGAATTGTCACCCGCACATTCCGTATCTACCAAAACTATCCTTCAGGAATGAAAGCACATGTTCAGACATATCATGTCAAGGCATATTTGGAAGAAGCAAAAACTACAGGAATATGTTTCCAAAATATGGTGGCCACAACCACAATGGAAAACAGTCTGGAGGTTCTTCAAATTTAAAAATAGAACCACCTTAAGACCCAGCAACCCCACTTGTTGGTACAAACCCAAAGGAAACGAAAACAGTGTTTCAAAATGATGTCTGTGCTCTCACATTCACTGCCGCATTACTCACAACAGGCAAGATATGGAAACAACCTAAGTGCAGCCAACGGATGGATGGATAAAGAAGATGTGGTGCATATATGGTAAAAATTAGCCATGACAAAGAAGGAAATCCTGGCATTTGCAACAACATGGAAGGACCTTGAGGACGTTATACTAAGTGAAATAAGGCTGACAGGAAGACAAATACTGTATGATGTCACTTGCGTGCGGAATCGAAAAAAGCTATACTCATACAAATAGAGTCTAGAATAGTGGTTTCCAGGGGCTGGGGTTGGGGAGAATGGGGAGATGTAGGTCAAAGAGTACAAACTTCTAGTTTGAAGGTAAAAAAGTTCTGGGGATCTAGTGTATAGCTTGGGGATTATACTTAATGGTACTGTATTGTAGACTTGAAAGTTGCTAAGAGAGTAGAGCTCTCATGCTGTCACCACAGAAGAGAAACGGTGATTATGTGATGTGATGGAGGTGATGGCTGGCTCTACAGTGGTTCTCCTCTTGCCATACATGTAAGTGCATCAGATCCACACGTTCTACACCTGAAACATATACAATGTCACATATCAATTATATCTCAGTAAACTGGGGGAGAAACACATATCTTGAAGCATAAAACTAGAAGAAAATGTTTTCAAAAGACATACCCTAAGGAATGACTATTAGGAAATTCTCTAAAGAGAAAGGAAATAAGGAAGGAAACTTGAGACGTCAGGAAGGAAACCAGAATGTGGTAAGAGCAAAACTATGGGTAAATATCATAGACTTTCCTTCTCATCTTGAGTTTTGTAAATTATCTTTAACTTTACCACTGTCTTATGTGGCTCTAACTTTTGTAGAGTACACGTGTCAGATAATTAAATTGTGGACATTAACACAACATTGTAAGTCAACTATACTTCGATAAAATTTAAAAAAATAATTGTAAATGTGGGAGGGTAAATGGAAGCAACATGAAGGAAGCTTCCTGCACATCACAGAACTGCTAAGGTAACGACACCAGCAAACTGTGACGTTGTATGATAAGATCCTCACAACGACCATGAGACAGATGCCGGGAAAACACCACGGCTGAATAAAGCTGGGTTCCTAAAAATGCCCAAGTAACCCATGAGGCTCAGCGAAAAGAACACAGGATGTTACGGACTGTCTGTGTCAACTCCTCACCCCGGCCCCAAGTTTACACCTGGAGATTTCATCCCCAGTGTGATGGCATTTGGAGGCGCGGCCTCTGGGAGGAAAGGAGACCTCCTGGTGGGATTGATGCCCTTGTAAGCGGAGGCAGACCTGGTAAGAATGCAGAGGGAAGTTGGCCGTCTGCACCCTGGAAGAGGGTCCTCACTGGGAGACCAGCATGCCGGCACCCTGATTTTGGCTTCCCAGCCTCTGGAACTGTGAGAAATAAACAAACAAATAAGCACCCAGCCTACGGGACTTTGTTATACCAGCCTGAACCCAACACACAGATGTAACCAATGACAACAGCTAACCAGAGAGAACAAACAGAAAATAAAGTGTCAGACTTACCCTAAGAACGGAAATTACATTATAGGTAAGTGGTCTAAATACACAAAAGACAGACACTGGCAATGAAGATTCAAAAACATGACCAAACTCTGCACTGGATACAAGAAACCTACTTCAAATATAACGATACAAACAGGTTGAAAGTAAAATGGTAGTAAAGATATATCATGCAGATATTATTTGAAAGAAATGAGGTTATATTAGTGCCAGATATTAGACTACTATCAGATTACACAGATATAATTACATATTACTATCAGATGAATCAGACTTCAGAACAAAGAAAATCACCTGAGGTAGATCTCCGTCCTTGTATGACAGAAGCGTCAGTCCCCCAGGAAGACATCTCAACTCTGCATTTGTTTTCCCTGCTAATAATCACACAGCACGTCTTTTTCTGGTTGAAGGGAAGTGAAACCGTGTTTTCTTCTATGTACACATGTGCATGTGTGTATTCTTCTGTATGTGTGAGGATAAGCTCGTTGTTTAGTGAAGGAATTAGGCATAAACATTAGGTCAGTTATCTTTATAGATTTAGTGTGTTTAAATAATTTTGAGCTCTGGTTATACATCTTTAGAAAGTGATATTGTTTCTGTAGACCAGCATTTTTTTGGTTCTGGGTATTAGTATAAGATACTTCTACTACTCCAGTCCTGTTGAAATGGCTCACGTGTGTAGGTGGGCACGGTATGTACACGCACACACGTATTGGAGAATTCTTTGAGTTCCATGGTTGCTACCAAGATCCAGGGCCCAGACCACATGGGGTCTGTATTATGTTGGCCACATGCACTGCTGGCTCTGAAGGCAGGAAGATTGACTTTCAAAGAGAAAGATGTCACAAGACATGTGGTCCCCTTCACTCAAAACATGCTGAATATTGTTAGTGCACAAGGGATGCGGGACTGATTCACCTTTAGAGTCTGTCTAGCGAAAGAGGTAGTTAGGCCATATTTTAATCAAACTTAAATCAGCCTCACTCCCAAAACTTATTCATCACACACAAACACACAGACACAGACACACACACACACACACACACACACAGACACAACACACAGACACACACACACAGACACACACACAGACACAACACACAGACACACACAGACACACACACACACACACTTTTATCCTCTTAACAAAGATTTATACACCATAAGTCTTCTTACCCAACAACTCATCATCGTTTCCTAGCCGTTCATTTGTGGATCAGATTGCTTGTTCAAGGTAAGGTTCAGGATGGTTTGATGAAAAATGGAAACTTGACTCGATGTATTTTAATCAAGAAAGGAACAGACATCAGGGAGAATGTTGATACATGATGTCATTGCAATTGAACATAACTTTCCTCCTAAAATGCCACTGATAACTTCATAAGTATGGCATTTTATGTGATGACAGTGATATTCTTACTTTCGTTAAAAACAACCAAACTTCATTATAGAATTGTCATAATAGTTCCACTTTTTGTTTTTAACCTCTTAATCTCCCTGGACAATTTCTCTCCTCCCCTCTCCCCTATGGCAACCACCTGTCTGTTCTCTGTAGGGCTCTGCTTCTGTTTTGTTATGTTTGTTTGCTGGTTTTATTTCTTAGATTCCACACGTAAGTGAGATCATACAGTATTTGTCTTTTTTTCTGACTTATTTTACTTAGCATTTTGGCCTGTAAGTCCATCCACGTTGCTGCAAATGGCAAGTTTTCAGGGTTTTTTTTATGGCTGAGTCAGATTCCATTGTATATTTATACACCACTTCTTCTTTATTCACCCATCAGCGGGCCCTTAGGTTGCTTCCATGTCTTGGCTATTATAAATAACGCTGCAATAGGGGTACATATATCTTTTTAAATTAGTATTTTCATTTTCTTCAGAAAAATACCCAGGAGTGGAATTGCTGGGTCATAGGGTAGTTCTATTTTTAATTTTTTGAGGAACCTCCATACTGTTTTCCACAGTGGCTGCACCAATTTACATTCCCACCAACAGGGCACGAGGGCTCCCTTTTCTCCATGCCCTCATCAATACGTGTTATTTGCTGTTTCTCGGATGACAACCATTCTGACAGGTGTGAGGTGATGTCTCATTGTGCTTTTGATTTTCCCCTGATGACTAGAGATGTCGAGCATCTTTCCATGGGTCTGTTGCCACCTGTATGTCATCTTTGGAAAGATGTTTATTCAGGTCCTATGCCCACTTTACAATGTGTTCTACTCACTGTACACCAACAGCAAACTATCCCATTTACAACTGCATTGATGAGAAAAAAATACAGCCAGGAACAAATCTAACTAAGGTGGTAAAAGACCTGTGCTCTGACAAGTACGACACTGATGAAAGAAATGGAAGGCGACACAAATGGGAAGACATACTGCCTTCATTCTTGGCATTTATTATTATTACTGAAATGTAAGAAGAAATAAAACTGGAAGGAGTATTTCTTTCATCTTTTGAAGAGAAATGTGATATTAACCTGCAGAACAGCCAGAGTTGGAGTTGACGTCAAGAACCGCCATCCCCCTCCCCCCTGCGTGACCTCGTGCAGGTCACCTGACCCTGTAGGTGACAGTGACGGCACACGGAACGGCCGTGAGGACTGAGAGAGGCTGGGCAGCCCTTGTCCCCAGAGTTATCACCCCTTTGAGACTCACAAACACTGGTCCTTCTTTCACCTAGTTCTACCCAAGAAACTACGGCAGTGAAAACCCTTATTGTATGTTTTTCTTTTGCTATTCCTGAGCTTGATTTTTCACCATTTTTACAGAATTCAGGGTGGCTTTCCTTGATTTTATTCCAGCTTTCTGTAGACTTGTAATTTTCATTTCCAGTGTTGCTTACATATTCTTCACCTTCCTGGCTTCACCGTGCACTTAATTGGTATCTAACTGGAAACAGAATGGTCTGCCAGGGAGCGGTAAAGTGGATTCATCAAGCAGTGTGGAGACTGGCTTCCTACTGCATGACCTTGGTATAATATCATATTTTCTCAAGACTCCATTTCATAGACTATTAAAAAGGAAAATGTGCTTCCGCTCGGCCAGTTTCCCGTGTCCTCTCGTGCAGACACGTCGAGCTGTCCATCATTCTCTGTGGACGTTCCCAGGTGGACACAGACTCGTGGGCGCTCGGGGACGTCCATCAGGCCGTGGAGGGTGAGAGCAGGTGGGGGAGATGAGCCCTGACACTCTCCGCTTTATAACAGAGTATGATTTCTCAGCATGGAACATCACACGTTCATCCTGGGCTGAGTTTACATTTGCTGTTTGTGGCAAAGAGGAAAGAGAATTGTGGTGGGTCCCTCCCGTCTCCTGTTCCCAGACAGGGATGAGGGTGGCAGCTCTGGCAGGAGGTGGTTCGCTGGTCCCTTTACCTCTGTTCTAGGGAATGACAGGGACTGAGGTGTCTTATTCACATGCCATCATCCAGGTTGGAGGAGGAACTTTCTTCCGCACAGATGGCACCTGGCGTGCCGTGACCCACCTGCGGAGGAGCTGCATGAGGGGAGCGTGACCTGCCACCCAGAAGGCTCCTAAGTGAGCTCTCTGCCCTCCTGTGCATCCTCTCTTACTGCGCACGCTCCGTGGATGGGCGCACATGTACCGGCTGTTCAACACTGCGTGGCCCTGGGGATGGGGCTGCCAGGATGAGGCAATGGGGCCCTTCCTGCGTGTCCTCGAGGAAGCCCAACAGCCGGGGGGCAGCGGGGGCCAGGGCCCTGCTCATCCTCTCCAAGAAGCTTACACACTCATCAGAAATGTGGAACATGGGATTGGTTTGAGATCTTCAACTTTTAAAGCCTCAAATCCTCAGCAAGGCCAAGTGTGGCTGTGGTGGACACCGTGGTCTGCAGCCAGCCTGGCACATGACTGCACCGTCCATACCTGCCTCTAACCCTCTCCCACTCCCCTTGGCCCTTCCTTGTCTGCAACAGGGACATGGTCCCAGAGGGGCTGAGTCGTCTCAAGACCCTGGAAAGGGGTCGGGGTGCTGCTGGTGCCAGGGCAGAGAGTGCAGGCAGCTCCGGGCGTGACCCACCCCCCACGTGAGAAGTACGTTCATGTTTGCAGCCACACACCTTCCCAAGGGCCTGAGGGTCCTGATACCTGCTCCTTGCCCTCCTGTGCATCCTCTCTTACTGCAGCGTAGACAACGGGGGCCGCGCACGTGCGTATACCCTCAACTGCCCTCCGTCCTGCTGCATGGTTCCCAGTGTAGACGCTGTAGGTTGTGCAGAGCTCCTGCCCAGGGGAGCCCTGTGGCCCTGCCGGCCACACTAGCCGTGGTCCTGTGCTGTTTCCATGCCCAGCTCCTCTGTCCTCTAGGAACGGCTTCCTCCCGCCCCCCTCGCCCCCAGCCCAGCCACCGCTTCCTGGCCTGGCCAGCTCCTCCTGTCTCCCCGAGTCTGTTTCCCTGTCGCTGTCGGGACACACAGACCCCCCCCACGCCAAGTGAGGGTCCTCTGCTTTACACTTTCACAGCAGCCTTTTCCTTCAAAACCTTCATCATAGTCGTAAGCAAATAATCCTTTGGGTCACGGAAAGGTGGTCCTTCTCTTCCCGCCTGGGTGCAAGAGAGCACGGGACACGTGTTTCCGTGGGTCCGGCATGTGGCAGGGCACGTGGCACACGAGCGGGGGGTCGTGAAGTGGATCCACCCAGGAGGAGGAGGGAGGGGCTCAGCTCGTGTGCGCTGAGCTCGGCTGCATCTTCCTTAAACGCAGGACAACCGGGTGCACCTAAGAGCAGGGCCACACGAGTCATTCCGGCTGTGAAATTCCTAGTCTGGCACCCGCAGGGACAGCTGACCTGGCCTCAGGCGGGCAGCCTGGGTGCGGGGACAGGGCGCTGGTGGCCTGGGGGCCCAGGGCGTGTGGGACAGGGAGCTTCATGGGGGCAGCGGAGGCAGTGGGAGTGTTCCCACCCACACCAGACCCGGGCTGGGTGTCACGAGCTCCCCTGGCACCCAGCGGACCCCCTCCTGCCAGAGTCCTTGCTGAAGCCCCACAGCTGTCTGCACCCTCAGCTCTGCTGGCAGGGGGGCTACAGGGCCGCTCACAGGCCGCCACCGTGATGTACAGCACCGCACGTCTGCTCCATCTTCGGGGGAAAACGGGTTGGGATGAGACATAAAGAAACATTGTTTCCCGAAGGCAGATCCCGTTTCTTTAACCGTTCATAAGTCTCAAAACATAACTTATGACCATTTGGGGGCTGATATTATATTTCAATGACTTTTCCAGCTGTGACTGCTGCGTACATTTTAGAGCATTTCCCCCCCGCGCCCCCCCCCGGGCCCCGGGCCCCTCCCACGCATGCGCGGCTGTGACGATGGCGCCAAAGTCAGCTGTGTCCGCGTGCGGTCGATGTGGGGTGACACCGTCATGCCGGGTGGCTGTCAGCGCTCGATGCACAGGGTGAGGAACCGTCCTGTTTGCTTTGTTCTTGTGATTGATCAAATGTGGCTTTTGTGAGCCCGTAAAAAGCCAGGCAGTGGGGTGACTCCAGGCTCAGTGCAAACGTGAACTACCCCTGGCAGGTGCTTCGCCCCTGAGAAGCCCTGCCTGTTAACACGCGAGCCGGCCGTCCTGTGATCCCACGACTGTGTGTCTGGGTCCTGGTGACAGAGAAACGGGCCTGGGAGCCTCCAAACACGCGTGGGGACCTCAGTGAATCCTCTGCTTCCCCACATGCAGGAGCCGTCAGGGATAAGATAAAATTATATGCTTATTCTTTACTGAAAGAGACCAAAGAGTATAGTTACTGATTGTATTTTTTACTATGGTATGGAAGTATCATTTAGCATTATTACATCAGCCAATTAAAAGTTTTCTTACATTTTCTGAGGTGGTGGCCCCAGAGAGTATCTGGCCGGGATGCAGCACCCTGGGGGAGGCCTGGGGGCATGAGGAAGGGGGAGGTCACCACGTGCCTGGGCTAGGGTGAGGTGTGATATTTAAGGAGAATCCAAGGAACAAAAAACCCCTCCCAAACTTGGTAGTCAAGATAAATATATTTATTAAAACAACCATTCATGTAGAGAAACTATAGCAGGCTGCCCAGTCACCTTGGTTTTGTAAATAAAGCATACTTGGAGCCCCAGGGCTGGGATGAGGGGGAGGCAGGGAACTGCAGGCGCAAGATGGGAGCCTGTCTTTATTCTAAATAAATTTAAAAAAAAGTTTTCTTACATTTTCTGCTTTAAATTGTGTTGGAAACAGGGAATCTCCTGAAAGCTTTGTAATTTACTTTAAAATAATCATGGGACAGAATCAAGAGGCCAGAAATAAACCCAAGCTTATACAGACAACTGGTATTTGATAAGTGAGCCAAGAATACTCAATGGAGAAAAGATAGTCTCTTCCATCAGTGGTGCTGGGAAAACTGGATATTCACCTGTAGAAGAATGACCCCTATCTTACACAAATATTAACTCAAAACAGACTAAAGACTCAAAACCACGAAACAGAAGAAAACACAGAAAAAACATCTCCTTGACATGGGTCTTGGTAATGATTTCTTAGAAATCCCACCTAAACCACAAGCAACAAAATAAAAATCTACAACTGGGACTACATAAAACTAAAAAGCGTCTGCACAGCAAAGGGAAACAACAAAGTAAAAAGACGGTCTACCAAGTGGGAAAAATATTTGCAAACCATGTATCTAATAAGGGTTAATATTCAAAATACATAAAGAACTCATACAACTCAATAGCATCAAACCAAATAATCCAACTTAAAAATGGGCAGAGGACCTAATAGACATTTTTCCAAAGAAGACATGCAGATGCCAACAGGTACCTGCAGAAATGGTCCACATCACTGATCATCAGGGAAACGCAATCAAAACCACAGTGAGACACCCCCTCACACCTGTCAGGATGCTTATCACCGAGAAGACAAGAGATAACAAGTGTTGATAACAAGGGTGTGGAGAAAAGCGAAGGCCTGTGCACGGTGTTGGGGATGTAAACCGGCACAGCCACTGTGGAGAACAGTGTGGCGGGTCTTCACAAAGTTAAAAATAGAACTCCCATGTGGCCCAGCAGCTCCACTTTGTGGTATTTATCCAAAGGAAATGAAAACACAAAGCCAAAAATATACATGCACCCCCACGTTCACTGCAGCGTATTCACAATAGCCGAGACATAGAAACAACCTGAGTGCCCATCCGTGATGAGCAGACACAGGACACGTGGTGTATGTACACCATCGAATACTATTCAGCCATGAGACAAAAGGAATATTGCCATTTACAACAACACGGACGGACCTTGAGGGAATTATGTGAAACTAAGTGAAATAAGTCAGAGAGAAAGACAAACACTGCGCGATATCCTTGCATGCAGTATCTAAAAAACAAACAAAAAAAGCACCAAACTGATAGAGAGATCAGATTTGTGGTTACCAGAGGCAGGGGGTAAGGGAGAAGGGTAATTGGAGGAAGGTGGTCAAAATGTACAAGCTTCCAGTCGTAAGATGAATAAGGACTAAGGCTGAGATGTGCCGCACGGGGACTACAGTTAACACTGCCCTGCGGTGCACAGGAAAGTTAAGAGAGTAGATCCTAAGAGTTCTCATTGCAAGGAAAAATATATTTTTTCTTTCTTCTGTGTGTGTGTGTGTCTGTATAAGATGATGGATGTGTGCTAAACTTGCTGTGATAATCATTCCACAACATATGTAAGTCATGTTGTACACCTCACACTCACACAGCGATGCGTGTCAGTGATTTCTCAGCAAAACTGGAAAAAGTAAAATAAAAAGGAAATCTGTCCTACAGCTAGCCCCTTCCTCTCTCCGCAGAACATCAGACCCGGTCCCTCTGCCCCACGCCCTCAGCAACCGGGGCAGCCCTGGCCCATCTGAGGCTGTGCACAGGCAGGCTTGTGTCCTGAAGCTCTGAAAGCTCCACATCTTATCTTACTTTCACAGAACGTAAGCTGTCACGTGGCTGTGAGCTTGGGTGTGAGCCACAGCCCCGGCGTCAGGGATTACACGCCGTGACAGAGGGAGAGAATTCCACTGGGAACACGCAGACTGAGAGCAGATGCGGGAACAGCTGACCCCAGAACCCGGGCCCGAAGCAGGTGGCGGATGCTCCGGACGCAGGGGGCCCGGTCGCAGGCTCCGTGAGAGCAGCGGGCTGGGCCGGGCCGGGCCGGGCTAGGCCCGGCAGCCGAGTCCACGCCTGGGAGCCGCTCCCCAGTGGAGCCCGGCCAGGGCGGATGGCTGCCAGACAGCCGGGCGGATGAGTCAGCCCCGGAAATAATCCGGCCGTGACCCAGTGGGACAGCAGAGAACAGAAGGGACAGTCAGGAGTAACAGGTGGGCCGGCCTGCGGGGAAGGGCTCAGGGACTCACAGCAGGCGGCGGGGCAGATGGAGGGGGAATATGGACATCGGCAGGTGGGCAGGACACCAGTGCGGGGGCAGGGATGAGGGTGGGGGGATGGGCAGGTGGGCGGGACCCCAATGCGGGGCATGGACGGGGGCGGGCCCCAGTGGGGGGCTGGGCAGGTGGGCGGGGCAGCAGTGGGGGGCTGGGCAGGTGGGTGGGCCCAAGCGGGAGTGGGAGGAATCTCAGGCTTTCCCCCAGACTCTGACTGCAGGTGCTGTCCCCGCACGTGAAGGCCAGTGGGGCCAAAGTGCATCTTGCCCTTTCAGGTTATTGATCTGTTTTTAAAGGAAAGGGCTTGGGATACTGGAACGATATTCACTTCACATTAACAGTTTAGGGCTTCTGCGTGTGATTTTCAAAGTGCCAAAGGCAAGTGCGGAGGATCAAGTTATTCTAAAGAATGACGTGACAGGAGTGTAGGAAGGCGGCCTGGACGGTGGCCGCAGCGAGCATTGCGCAGGTGTCGAGGCCGCTGGGCGGGGCTGGGAGGTGGCTGGAGCTCAGGTGAGCAGCCCGGGTCCGGCTCCCACACCTGCACCCGGGGCCAGGCGCTGCACGTGGCTGAGGGCCCCAGGCTCCCTCCGGGGGTGGCAGCGCCTGGCCCGAGGGGGCAGGTCCTGCCCCGCGCCGGGTGGGGAGGGGGTCGAGACTTAGGGGCTCTGGCTGCGCTGCCTGCTCTGCCCTGGAGCCCTTCCATGCCTGTCACCCCTGACGGTGGGGCAAGAGCGCGTCTATACGCGCGTCCCGGCATCTGTTCAGGCTTGTACTCCGTGGTGAGCTGCCCTTCATGGGCTGCTTCTCTCTCTGCACTAAGGTCGGGGCAGAGGAAGGGCTGGTGCTGCTGGAAAGAGGCCCTTTCCAGATGCCCAAACCTGGCCCCCTCCGCGTCCCTCGTAGGAGCATCAGGAACAGTGCGTGGCGGGTGGGGGGAGACACGGTGAGGACCGCGGCGAGCTGGTCCTGGGGTTGGGAGAATCGGGGTACGCAGGAAGGGATGAGACTGGGGCACGCATCCGCCAAAGGTGTGTGTTCTGTCTTCCGGACACCCCGAGTCCGTGTTATCCCGGTGGCACAGGCGGACACAGCGTGGGGCAAGGCGAGCTCCGGCCTCGCGGCCTGGCCCCAGGGGTCTGACAGACGCTGCAGCCCAAAGGAGGCAAGCTTTCCGAGGAAGAACCAGGGGACCTGGGTGGCCAGCAGGGTCTGGAGTCGGGGCAGCAGATGTGGCCGTGCGACCAGGGCTCCAGGCAAGCTCTGGGTGGAGGCTGGGTCCATGGGGCTCGGGCGGGGCGCGGGCAGGGCCGGGGTGGTCTCCTGGGATCGTGCGGGGCAGGCTCTGTCTCTGGCCTGCAAATCCAAGTTTGCATTTTAATGGCACGCAGGCAGCCTCTTCCAGCATGTAGTCTCAAGGCCACTGTCCTCTCCACGGGTGTCCTTTCCATGCTTTCCGGCCTTGCATCTGGTTTGTACTTAGTCCTTGGACCCATCGTGGTGATGACTTAGTTCAATGAGGCGGCAGGTTTCCATCCTTCTTCGCTTTTCCGGCAACTGTACGTTCCGGGCGCGGTGCTTGAACCCCTGCAGCTGTGCGTGACTTTCTCCAGGTGACTGTAGTTAGTGGTGTGCAATATTGTAGAAGGAGGGAGAGAGACAGTTAGAAAATGCGCGTGGAGTCAGGCTCCTTCTGCGCTGCGATGCAGACAAGGCGCAGGGTCACTGTGTCCCCGAAGCCAAAGCCGCGGAAGGTGGTGCGAACTGCTTCCTCCCCGCTGCCGCCTCCCTAGGCCTGTCCTGGGTCGGCTGCGATAAGTGTCTTTCGAAGCATCTTTCCACGTATGACCCCTCGTCATGAAGCCTGTGGAAGAGGTTTGGTGGAATTAGTCTTCCTTTGTGTTTTGAAGGTTTCCGCCCTTTCCTGTCCTGTTTCCTGTTCTGAGGCGATGTCTCTCCCCCCTGCTCGCCTTTGGGGTCTTCTAAGAGTTTTCAGCAATTCATCTTTGCTTTCTGGACTTCACAAGCGTGACAGCGGATGGTGGGATGTTCAGGGACACTTCAGAGGGAAAGACGCTGGGAAAAGGAGGCGATTTTCAGGAGGGACGCCTAAAACCTGTCTGTGGGCAGCCAAGCATGGACCGACTTCCAGGTTTGCCACGTCTGGTCCCGGAGTCGCATCGGGTCCTCTGGACATGTACTCAGCCCGGGACGAGGTAGGGGACTGGCACCTGCCATCGTTCCCCTTGTTCCTGCCATCACCTCCATCTCCATCTCTAACTTAAGAAAAACAAATTTTTAATTAGAAAAAATACATTAGGTAATGATCCTCATGGGGGGAAAAAATCCTACTTTTGATTTTTATACATTTTCCAGAAGTTTAATTATAAGAAATGTTAGCTCTTCATGAAAAAACTTAGTAAACATTTGAAAATAAAATGAAGGTGTGATGACAAGGTGTGATGCTTCCTCATGGCTTTGCCCTCCCTGGGGGGCTCGTGGGAGAAAGCCCCTTCTTGGTGCTCCGGGGGGCAGCCAGGAGGGGGGAGGCCTGACGGACCAGGTTATGAAATCTGGATCTGCTTTGGTGATCAGTGAGCTTAAGCCTAGAGGGTCAGGGTTTCTTGACTGCCTGCATCGAGTGTTGAGACCGTGTTTTCACACCAGAGGTCGGTGGTGACTCTTGTGGGCAGGTGGACGACAGCTGGCCACGATTTCTTCTGCAGGGACACTGTACGGGTCCATCTGGAGTGCAGCTCAAGCCGAAGTGGAGGGAGTCAGGTGTGACTGTGCCCAGGAGCAAAGACCCAAGTTCACACATGTCCCTGAGCTTCGGATTGGTACAGGGCAAGCTTCCTTCACACCACACCTGGCGACGGGGCACAGGGAAAGCTACACCTTGCCCCACAGCTGGGAGGTGGTGGCAACATGCAGATGCTGGAGTGGGTACCCAATCACCCCTGGCCGCAGAGGGTCCCTGATGGGCTCTTCAGCAATTATGACACAGAGATTTCCTGGGCCAATCTCGATGCCAGGAATATTCAAACTTAAAGGGTCTGGAAGAGCCAGAATTTGATTTAAAAAAAAACTTGAAACCCAGTGGAGATCTAGATGCCCCTAGACTTTTTCTCCAGGTGGCCACAGTGAGCTTTTATACTCAACAAGCATATGCAGCTCTGCTGCTCTGTAATTTGACATTAAAGCCTTAAGCATATCTTGTGTGGGTGTGCCCGTAGAAGACACTGTGACAGAGGACGGTGATCTAGTGGAGGGTCCGTGAGGATAGCGGGGGAGGCGCTGTTCAGAGGTATCACCTCGCATGGGCGTCTGTACCTGCAGGGGTTGTGTGCTGCTGTCACCAGAGATGGGGGAGCCACCAGGCAGCTTCCCCTCACCGCACCCCACCCACCTCCAGGATCCTCCGGCACCGAATGCACACGACTCTGCACGCAGAGCAGAGAGAAGCCCCCCAACCCGGAGCGCCTGCCTGCAGGGTGACGAGGCTGTGCTGGGGGCCCCCGGCAGGATAACCGCCCCCCCCAGAGGGGCATTGGCGCTTCCCGTCCTGAGCCCGGTGCTGGGAAGGAGCTGTTGGGTTGTGGGGGGATGCAGTAGGATGTCCCGACACCTTGCTCTGAAGGCTCGCTGGCCCCCAGGCTGCCCCAGGCCGCTGGGAGGATGTGTCGGGAGGGAACTGTCATCTACTGCCAGTCGGCGAGGGCAGTGGGGATGGAAATGGAAACCATGGGTGGAGGTGCTGTGGCGGTGTGTGGGGATTTGACGGTGCCTCCGCCAGAATCTTTAGCGGAGGAGCCCGGGCAGGCAGGGACGGTGGCCCCAGCGAAGCCCATCCTGGGAAAGTGTCCCGTCCTCTCTTCAGAGTCACACGTGTGCTGGCGGGGCTCAGAGCAGTGCCCTGGCCAGCACCCAGCTGTGCGGCTAGACCCGTAATGTGGCATTTGTACTGGGTTCCACTGTCTTGCCATTTGAGACCAGGCTTCAACATGTATTTTTACATAATATACAATCACTGTCTTTTTAAAGGTATGCAGCATTGAAGAATGCCATTGGCTATGTGATTTATAGCATGACACTGAAAAATGCAAATATATTTATACCTCTGTTAATAGTTTGCTGTTTTCCTTTACTCATAATCAGAGTGTGTGTTTCAAGGGGTTCCCAGGGTACATGAGGGGGAGTCTGAACAAGAGACAGACCTCAAGGGAAGCGAAGTTTTCTCCATAACCAGAAATGTCAGGACTTGGATCTTGGATTAATTATCTGAATCTTTTGAAAAATTATTATTTTGATCCCTCATCTGAAAATTCTGAAATTCCATGGTCTCTTGAGGGTGTGAGTCAAATAGGCAAAATGAAGTGGGTAAGACTCTTTGGATTTCTCGGGAAGAGAGGGCTCAGGATGCCTTCTTACCAAAGACTCAGTTCCTCGGGGAGTGGGGGAAGCCCTGATTGCACAGCTGCCTTGCACCTGCCCCCCGGCCATTCACACTGGAAATGGTATGAACTAGCGACACTCAGATTTGTAACTTAGGGACTCGGCGCAGGGGTGGTAATTCTGTCCCTTGAGGGCTGCAGACACACCTTTGTCTGGTCTCCTAATTTACGTTTAAGAGGAGATCACCGTGCGCTTCTTCAAAGGAACCTGGGTCCAGATGATGTAGCAGGTCCTCATTTTCTGGCATCCTTCTGTGATGCTTCTGTATCCCAGGTCATCATTTTATCTCTAATCCGATGTCTTGTTGGTGCCAAAGTTCCGGAATTTCAATGTAGTTAAGGCACTTAATACTTCTTAACTATGTTTCTACCATCTTCTTGTTTGTCTGATTCTGCCAATATTTAGGAATAACAAAGGGTAATTCGAATGAGAAGTGACGCTCGGTGTAAATGCGTGCAGGGGAGCGGGAATGGAGAATGAATAGGACATGGACACAATGTGAGAACAGAAACAGCATTCTTCATGTCACGTGACAGTTTTTTACAACAGCTCCATCAGTCTGAGACCTTGGACATTTATAGCACATGAAAGGACGTACAGAATTTGGGTGGTTTGCTAAAGAGCAAAGGTGCCCAAAGGTGGACCGGGCATCCGTGGGGACTCTACTCTCAGCCCAGGTAAGAAAAGAGTCCTGGGGTCTGTGAAGCTGGGTAGTGAGGAGGGCTGGGGGGAGACAGGCCAGACAGGATGTGCTCTGTGATTCACGCATCCCTGTCCTCAAGACACACCAGTCACTTTGCTGAGCTCATTCGGGGGGTCTAAAGGATTCACGGTTCTGTCTGCAGTTTCGAGACGTGTGGATTGGTTTCATGATTTTATACTCCTAAAGGAATCAGGTCAAATTTCTTTCTGTGCCACAGAGTCTGTATGGTAGTAATTTATTCCCAAATACTTGCAGAGTGCCCAAGACAGCCTTTATTTTTGCATCTTAGAATTGGCATTTTTATATTAGAGATGAGTACATCGAGGAAGAAAAAAGAGGAAAATCCAGCTGGTTGCCCTTTGAATGGGAGTGTGGAGCCTGGTTGGAAGGAGATATGTATATATACATATATATGTATATATGCATAAAACTATAAATATGTGTAGTTTTTTTAGCGTGTTCCCTTTTTCCTGGATTTCCCACGTGGACGATCATGTCAGCTGTGAACAAGAAGGTTTTACCCCTTTCTCCCCATCTGGATTTACTTCCCTTGAGCCCCGAGGGTCAGGCTGGGGCTGCGGGATTTGGGTCTTTCCCTTCCCCCGGGTCGGTTAGTCTCTGATAAACCCCAGCTGGTTAGACTCTGGTTAACTAGTTTTCCCCGAGGCCAGGCCTTGTAGAGGGCAGAGTGCTCTGGTGTTTCTCAGTGAGCTGTCCCCTCCCCCTGCCAGACGCCAGAGGGGACTGTTCTCTGATTTTTACCGTGGGAACCGGCCGGGCTCCGGGGTGTGAACCCCACAGCCTCGGGGGCTGGGGCTGGGGACCCCTGCAGTGCTCACTCTGAGACTTGCCATGCGGGGCCCCGGGGCGGGGGGCTTTCCTTGCCAAACGGGTCCTGCTCGGGGCCTAGGGCAGTGTGGCTCCTGAGGCTCTGCTCTGGGAAGGTGGCCACCGTGCTCCCCGGACCTGCCAGTCCCCGTGTCCCCCTTCAGGGGTCCAAGAGCACTTGTCATCCTTCAGTCATCCTTCCGTCGTTCGGGTCGTCCCTTGTCGTGAGGAGGGAGTGGTGACTTCCAGGGTGCTTACGTGGGAACTAGAAGCTGGGCGGCCGGGAGGGTGTTTACATGAATTCCTGCAGCTGGTTGACTTCCTGGACCTCAGGCAGGTGACACTCCCGTTTCCCAGAATTTCTAGATGTGTGTTGAGTGCAGGACTGGTACTTTCCCCTCGGAAGCGTGATAACAAGTTCAGTTAACACAGTGCTGAGCACACATTCCTTCCTTCCTTCCTTCGCGCATGGAATGTGGCTTCCAAGTGCAGGCGCCCTCCTGGGTTCTGGAATGATTGTGAGCAAGACAAGCAAAACCGTGCCTCCCGGGTGCTCCTCTGGTGGACAGATGGGCATGACCACAGGGAAGAAGGAAACACAGAGTGTGTCAGGGCGTGACGCCTGCTGTGAAGGAAAGGAGACACGGGGAGAGGCAGGTGGGAGGCAGGGGCTGTTTGGACAGGCTGGCCAGTGACACATGTGTCCCCAAGGATGGCCAGTGAGATGCGTGTCCCCAGAATGGCCAGGAAGACGCATGTCCCCAGGATGGCCAGTGACACCCGTGTCCCCAGGATGGCTCAAGCTGCTCCTGAGAGCACAGAGGGGAGCGGCATGGATGGAGGGAGACTGGTTATGAGACTCAAGAACTCGTACTCAAGCCGGGCCTGGCTTGGACCAGAGTGGAAGCGGTGAAGGTTGTGGGCAGCGGACAGACTCTGGACAAACGCTGGTGGAGAGGATGGATTCCTGGCTGTGAGAGGGAGGGGGTCAGGGATGGAGCTGCCGGGCAGGTGTAAAGCTGTGCAGGTCGGGGCGGAGGGGCAGGGGCGGGCTGCCTGTTACACACCTGCGCAGGTGGAAGTTGCATGTCGATCAGAACCGTGGAGAATTCTGCCTTTAAACAGCCATCCCGGCACACAGAGCCGCGGACAGCAGGCCCCTCCCTGGGTCTGCGTGCGGGATCACGTCGGGTGACGTGACCCACAGGTGCCGGGATGCCCCTCTGCAAGCCGGCTTTAGCGAGATCCTCCCTGCATGGCCCAGCTCCAGGCCTGCGCGGCGCCATCTGGTTCCGCGTGCCTCTGTCCTCAGCATCTGCTCCGGACAAGCTGACCTGGGTGGTTCTGAGTCCTGGAATGGCTCCCGGGGCCAGTGAGGCTTCAGCTTTTCCCTACCGTTTGGGGGGACAGGGACATAGTTCCCCAGGGCGTTGTGTCCAGGCCAGCTTGAGTGAGGAGCCGGCGGGGCGGTGACCTCAGAGGAGCTGGCTTGGTCCAGGGCGATTCTGCCGTGGGCACGTTCGGCCATTCTGGAGGCGTCTGGGGTGGTTGTGGCTGGTGGGGCTGGTGCTAGAGGCCGGGGATGCTGAGACACAGGGCAGCCGCCTCACAGCATCGCCCGCCCCGAAGGCCAGAGGTTCCCAACGTGAGAACATCAAGGGTGACCTGAGGTGAGGGCCCCCGCTGATGCCCTCGGAGGAGAGACAGACACCTGAGGCTACATCCTGTTTGGGAGAACGAGGGCAAACGGGGGTGGGGAGGACCTGTGCCTCCCTCAATCCTGCCTGCTGCTCCTGTCACAGGTGCTCCTGAGAGGAATTGCGTGTCCTTTCTTAGAAGCTTTGCGCTCGGCTTAATTTCTCGTCTGGAAGATGCAAGAGGAAGGCTCTGATCTTCGGCACCGAGGCGTCTGCGGACATCCCCAGTGGATTCCCTCCCACCCAAGGGACCCAGTCAAATTCCCTAGGGCTGCTTTTGCGCCAACCCTTGCTGGGTGTGACACTTCCCAAACCGGGAAACAGCTGCTGGTGGTGGTGCCTCCTGCCTGGGAAGCTGTGGGCCACAGCGGGGGCGGGGCTGCACTGACGTCACCTCCTCACGCTCCCTTAAAGGTTACAGCACGGAAATGGCAAGGCCTTCCTTTCTTTCTTTCTATTTCTAGTTATGTTTGGAGTGATACCATGATGGGCACGCGGGGCCTGGGAGTGGCTCTTGGCTAAAGGCAGAGAGCATCTCTGATGCAAACCCAGCACCTCACAATCTTCTGCAAATATCAGCGCACGTTCAGGACCACGTGCACGTGTCAGCTGGCTCTGTTTGTGTTTGTACTTTCTCTTTCTTAGCTGTGTTTTCTGCTTTGCTGCAGGCACAGTGGTCTTAGCATCCGAAATGGAAGGAAACTATTTAGTAAGCGCGTCTTCCCTGGTCCCTCCTGAAGCAATTTGTGTCTCTGTGCTATTAGCTCAAATTCTGCTGAAGTCATTTTCCATCGGGGTTATTTTCTTGTTAATGGAAGAGAAATCCAATGCTCCGGGCTTTAGACACCCCACTCCCTCTTTCCATGTTCAAAAACGTCAAACAAATCTTCTCCAAGATCAAGAGAGATCAAGTGATGAAAAAGACTTGATGTTGGTGAATCTGAATTTGTATGAATGACACAGAGAAAACTACTAGACTTGAACATTTCTTTTCAGGATTTTATGATTCTTTCCTTTTTCATTTCCTAAGCAGTCTCACCACACTGCTCACGATCATAAAATAATAATCGTTCTCATGGAAATGAGGTTTTATATCCAGGTCCGCCAAAACTCCCAAGTCAGTTGTAAATGCAGATGTCGTCCAAATTGTAATAGATACAAAAAATAATTAGAATGTGAAGGATAATGTCTCACAGACAGAAAAGAGAACACAGTGGGCAGAGGACACAGCGGGCGGGAAGGGATGACTTGGGAACCGTGCTGAGCTCTCTCTCATTATCACGTCCTGGGTATGCAAGTCCTGGGAGAAAACTACTTCTCAGAGATTTACGTCTCTCTGTCTCTCTCTCCCTTCCTCCCTTCCTCTCTGTCTCCTTTTTTTATATACAAAAAAAAAAAAAGAATTAAAAAGGACTTGAGATGACACAGTCTTTAAATAATTTTATTTGTTACCTTGGGTCTGAAAAGAAGTGTTGCCCTAAGCAGGACTGGACAGCGTCTCATAACAGGTGTCAGAAGCCGTAAAGGAGGAAGGTCCACGGCAGTCTGATAGGCAGCGCGGGATCCCTTCAGGAAAGAACAGGGAGGAATTGTTTAAAATCCTGAGAAAGAAAATAAACACACCTGTCTCAGGGGACTCAGGACAAATCTTTCATTCGTTTTTTTAATATAAAAATATTACCTCTCATTCAATTTCATCTCCATCACTTTGTTTTTGTTCAAAGTTGAACGCACACCGGTGCTTCTCAGTGTAGAGAAGTGGAGCTGGGTTGTAAGTCCCTGGATCCTGAGATACTGCAGTTGGATTTTCTCCTTCTGTGAACTGTTCCGGAAAACACTGACACCTCACAGGGACTCAGTAGGTCCCCGTGAGCCTGGAGGGCATTGGAGCCGTGGACCAGGGCTCTCTGACCCTCAAGCTGTCAGACTCACGTGATCACTGGATCAAGGAAATTCTTCAAAGAGGCATGCATTTAACAGCTATAATTACAATTCAAAATGCAGTAGCACTGGGGTAGTTTTCTAAGGTTCAGTTAGAGATGTGCTAAATTAGGTACATAAGATGTGAGATTTCTGAGCGCACACTTTTATGTAAAATCCCAGCGCTAGGAATTTGGGGTGACGGTGGACAGATGCAAAGACAAGTGGCATAATTTCTCCCATTGAAGGAAGTTGGGTCCAGCAGGCTCAGGCCTGAGGAGGGGCCGCGGGCAGCCGGCAGGCAGAGCCCCCTCCCTTTCAGCTGTGTCCCGGGAGAGCGCCCAACCTGGAGGCGGGTGGGTGGGAGTAAAGGGCGGAGGTAGAGGCAGGAGGTCTGAACAAGGCAGCTGTGCGCCCCTCTCAGTGCACACCCACCCCTCACCCCCCTACGGCGTGCTGTCCTCCTTGGCCCGGAAAATAAAGCCTCAGAATGGCTGGAAGTGAACGCTTGGGCGTTGAGTTGAGTGAGGACTCTGCTGAAACCTGGCCATTTCCCTCAATAATGGAGATTCTAAATAGCAGTCGATGACTTTCCATTGCGTACGTCAGTGGGGATGGACCGGTGGAGAGCGGGTACGGTAAACAGGCCGCTGAGGAGGGACGTTGACCAGGCAGGCCCCACCCTGAAGCACCGCTCCCGCCAGCCTGCGGCTCCCTTCTGGGCAGACGTCGTAGATGTGTGCAAAGCATGACTGATAAAATGTGCTGCATGGGACATCCTTCACATTTGTGTAAACCAAGCACATTATGAAAAGAAAGTTTTGGGGAGTTTTGAAATTGTCTCTGTGAACAATGACTAACGACAGGAAAAGGAAAATGGTGATTGGAAGGAAATACCATCATTTGCCTAGCGATTTTTTTTTTCTGGTTTGGTTTGAAATATTTCCGTAATATTACCTTGTAAGATGTTAGAAAATATCTATGTCTGGTTAAATTTAGATCTATTCATGTATTTTTTTCTCAGTTTTCATGAGAATCTGTGTATGTAGAAAAATGCCAATGTGAATCACATCTGCTCTCTGCACGAAGTCTGTTTCTCACTGATCTTTTATTAACTACGAGAGTAAAGGTGGGAGGTTTCTGAGCAAGAGACTCAGAACTTCCTCCGCTTGGCATTCTCACTGGACCAAGGCCTTTGTTTCTCTCTCCTAACCGGCATCCTCGCCTGGTCCTTAGACCATCACGCTGTCCACATCAAGACCCTTGAGAATGTTCCAAAGGCCTGACAGCTCTTAGCCTGTGTGTTTCTCTGAAAAGCAGCACACGGCCACCTCCCAGGAAGGCCCTTAGTGACTTGGGGCAAAACCCAGCTCAAACAGGGACCGGTCTCTCTGTCTCCACCGGGTCAGACACCACCGGGGAGCCTTAGCCAGTTCTGATGGGGAGAAGTGAGGCCCCTGAGGACAGTCCCTCCGACTGGGCTGTTAGTCGCCGTCACCCAGGGTCACCCACAAAAGGCACCTGCTTCCCCTCGGTTACTGGGCGCTTCCCCTCCGTGCTCCCTCCTCTCTGGAGTAAACCCATCCCAAGGGTTTGCACATGGCGCCTATAAATCTTGTTTCATTAGTTACAGTAACTAATGTTTTTACTTTAATTGAGTTTTCTAGAGAGATAATTATAGATTCACATCTGACCGCGAGAAACAGTACAGAGAGATCCTTTCCTCACTTTGTCTCCCCCCATGTTCACATTTCCGGAACCACAGTCTCTTATGGGAAGCGGGAGCGGGAGCGAGCACCACGATGCCGTCACCCGTCTCACTCCCGTCTCCCAGCTTCCCCGTGTTCCCGTGTGCGCAGGGGTCTGCTCCATCTTAAGGCTGCGAGGGATCCCCCCTGCCCCCCCCCACCGAGGTCACGACCCGCACGACCCTCCTGTGGGTCACAGAGTCCATGACCCTCCCCCCGATCCCCACCTCTGCTCAGCCCTGGGCACCGCTGCGTGTGTGCCCTCTCCAGCATCTTTGAGGCTATAAAGTGGGATGTATCACTGGCTCGTGCTTCCGGGGTGTGTGATAGGTGAAAGTCTGGTTTCATAAGAAGCCGACACCCTGTCCCCGAGGGGCCGCCCCCCCACCCCTCACGCTCCACCAGTACAGTGTGAGGGGACGGGGTTCCGTGTTGTCACGGTCCTGGATGGCAGCTATTCTGGTGGGTGGCCTCTCTCTAGGTTTTCATGTGTGTTTCTGTGAGGGCTGGCCACATGCTTATTCACCACCTCTAGACAGTCCTCAGAAGAATGTCTGTTCACGTCTTTCACCCGGACCATCTGGACTGTTTGCTTGAACGTTGAGTTTGGGGAGTTTTCTATTTTCTGGGTACGGAGTCCGCGGGTCACGGGTGAACCTTTCTTTCCAGTCCTCACCTCATCGCTGCCAGCTCTGCCTTCATCCTTCTCCCTGCGCCTGGGACTCTCCCCTATGCACTGACTGAGGTGTGGCCTCTCTGAGGAGCCTTCCCTGCCCTGCAGGTGGGGCCGCCCTGTCCCAGCTCTCCCATCACTGTCCCCACCGTGGACTCCGAGACCCGCTGACCTGGCGGGCTCCCCCGAGGGGCATCACGGCCGCCGGCCCCATCGTGGCCGTTGCTGCACTCATAATTGCCTGTTTACTCGCTTGGTTCGTCACTTAGATGATACCCTTTCTGAGGGCATAAGTTGATTGACTTATTCCGGTACCCCCAGAACTCTTCAACTATTAGACATACTGTCTTCATTGAATAGCTAACTGAATTAATATAACCTCTCATTCTGTTTTTTTTCTTCCTTTTCAAATTTCTAATGTCTTTTCCTGATTTGTCCTTTTCTTTTTGAATTAGAAAGTAACCACTTTTATTTCCTCATTACTGAATAAGGAGTTCAACAGAAGAATAAGATAGGTATTTTTTGAATACCACTTTTCCTGTAGGAACTTGATTCAGGGAATGTGTTCCCTGAAGATACACTTGCATTCACGCGTGATGACCGGTGCTGGCACTGTTCGGATAGGCAAGCTGGAGTCCACAGAAGACGTTTCTCGGGGACCGTGATCTAGGTACGAAGAGGGTCTGTGAAGAGACACAGCCGGGCGTACCACGTCGGATGTGGACGTGACTTAAGTCTGTTTACTTAGAAATCCTCCCTGAGCGCCTTGGCAGAGTGGAGGTTAGAAAGAAAACAAATATATACATTGTCTACTAATGACATTTTTAACGGCTAAGTCAACTTCAAGCAAGTTTTACAGTCATTTCTTCAAGTACACACAAAGTCAGGTTAATTTCTCACCACTTCACATAAATTATGCCCAGAGGTGTGATAGGCTAGTTCTCACTAAGACATAGCTGAGAAAAGCAATGAAAGAAAACAAGTGTCTTTCATGCAATAAATAAGTTGAAATGATGAACTTAAGCTGCCTTTTTCCCCCTCTGGGAGGTCAAGGAGTGATGATTTTAATTTCCTCTCTCATGTCACTTAAATATTCCCTTTGTTTACAGAAATATTCTAGAAAACGATGACAGCCAGTCCTGTAGGGCACCCAAGGATGGTTTGTACTACTTCAGTGAAGAACCTGATTGGCAAACTTCAGGGGAGGATCCTGACCAAGAACTTGGAGGGCCGTTACCACCAGCTTGTGGTGTGTGTGCTCCTCCCGGCCTTCTGACATCTTGGACAGTGGGTCAGGGAGGCCCAAAGCCGGCTATGGGCAGACAGAACAGAGACACAGAATCCGGGGCTCAGCCCAGGGGCCCCAGGCCCTTGGTGGCCTCTCAGTCCCATCCTCCCAGCTGTCAGCTGTGTTAGTAAACAGTGACGGGAGAGCCGAGCTCTCCAGGGTGTGGGGGCCTCGGAGGGGGCATTTATGTTGCTCCTCTGAGGACCACTCGCCCAGCACCTCCCCCTCCTATGCAAACTGTCGAATTTTCTGAGTTAAACTCACACACGATGTTCTGTAGATGCTTCGAGAACCCAGACAAAGTCCAGTTTGGGGGACTCGTGTCTTGATTTTGCATTTTGGAAGCATTTTGCAAACGTAATTTAAAACGGCAAGGAACAGGTGATCCCTTCCTAACAAGCCTGAAGCTGTGCTGTTACAGGAGACGTAAGATTCCACTAATAACAGAGGAATTCTGGCATTGCTTGTGGCATGTTTCAGCCTTCTGGACTTAGAGGGAATTCCTAACAGTTTGCCAACCTGTGTGTTGTTTGCATCCTGCTGTTCGGGAGAGAAATCCCTCGAGAGCACTGCCCCTGGCTGTCGGGGCCCCAAGGACACAGTGCAGTGTTTCTGATCACCGCCATCCTTCCATGGGCCCAGGCCCAGTCCCCCCGCGCTGGCTGCCCCACCTGTCCCCGGAGGCATCCTTGGAGAGAAGCTGTCAGTCCACCTGCCTCACCCCCCCAGCTCCTCCGGGTAATTAACCTCCTAACGCGGCAAGAAAGGGCCTGAACCAACCGCCAGGCATGTCTGCAGGTCGTGGCACCTGTCCTAACACGGGCTTTTAAACGATGCCCCGACACACAGTTCCCAGGCTGGAACGCAGCCAAGTGACTCAAGTCGTGTAATTAAAAGAGCAGCGTGAGTGACTAAGTGCAGCAGGGGTCTGAAGACAAGAGTCCACACTGAGCTGCGAAATCCAGTGAGGTCCCACGTTCTGGGCGAGTGGAAGGACCAGCCTGGGGCAGGGCGAGCCTCCTGCCACGCAGCTTTGAGGAGCATCGGAGGGTCTGGGGCAGGGAGGCCGGTGACAGGGTCTCGGAGCTGCCCGGCCTCGGGCAGCAGGTGCCCCCGTGCTCCCTCCAGGGAGTCACAGCCCCAGCGGGATCTGCTCAGGGGCAGTTCCCGCCCAGCGGTAGTAAAATAGTTGAGAATTATTTTCTAAAGTGTTTTGGTGGAATCAAGCATAAGTCGTCCTGGTGCTTTTAAACGATAATAAGCAGTTAGAAGGGGACCGATCGTGCAGGGTGACAATTTTGTGTTGGACGTCGGGCTGCTGTCACTGACCAGGAGGCAGAAGGGGCCAGCCTGTGCCTGAGACACCCCCGCTTGGGCAGGTGCGCTGGGAGCACCCAGAACCTGGACGTTAGTTCACATCCTGTGCTTTCAGGCTCGAATTCCCGTCTGCTGTTGAAGGCCTTTCATTTTCCCGAAATAGGCTTCCCTCCCCTTTGCAGGCAGGTTGAGACTTTCCCCGTCTCAGTTCCCCAAAGGCCTTGCAGGTACCACGCAGCAGCACTGGGTGGGAGCCTTCCTCTGTGCCCTCCCACCTGCCCAGGAGGGACTTGGTATCTTTAGCAGTCATCCGTGCTCAAACACTGAAGAAACGGAAGACACTGACGTCTAATCCTTAAACATTGATACTTGCTAGTGAATTCAACCTAAACCTAGAGAACCAGAATAGACTCCCAAAGAAGACATACAGATGCCAACAGGCACATGAAAAGATGCTCCACATCACTAGTCATCAGGGAAACAGTGAAAACCGCAGTGAGACACCACCTCATACCTGTCAGGATGGCTGTTGTCAAAAACACGACAGAGAGGAAGTGCTGGCGAGAATGTGGGGAAAAGGGAACTCCCCTGCACTGCTGGTGGGAGTGCAAATTGGTGCAGCCGCTGTGGAAAACAGTATGGAGGCTCCTCTAAAAATTAAAAGTAGAGGCACCATATGACCCAGTAATTCCAATTCTGGGTGTTCGTCCAAAGGAAATGCAAACATTATCTCCAAGAGATGTCTGTGTCTTAATTTTCATTGCAACATCATTCACAACAGCCGAGGTACGGGAACAACCTAAATAAACACTTCCTAAAGGGAAAATGAAAAATTGGAAAACATAAGTTTTACCCAGAAGTTATTTCATGAGCTACAAAGTGAGTTCACCATGGGACCGCTGACCTACAAGCATGCAGATTGAATCCGAAGTCATCTCTTACGTGTATTTTCATCACATCTCAAATGCATTGTGAGAATGAAATGAAACTGGGATCACAGCGTCAGTGATCACTCAGCTGTTTTAATACTTCTAAATAACCTGCTCTTCATATCTGTTTACAAAGAGTGAAGGCTGGCTCCGGGGTTCTGGCCTCGGAGGAGGAGAGGTGCCCCAGATGAGAGGCGGGTGCTGTGAGTAGAGCAGAAAGGGGGCGTTAGCCCTGAGGTCTCTAAGGCCTGTGCTCTGGGTGGCCGAGGGGCCGCCTGCTTGGAGCGGCCGGTGAGGAGGCGCTGGGTGCGGTCCAAGGAGACAGACAGGAGCCTGGGGGCTTCGTCAAGACAGCAGACGGAACAGAGACTCGCATTAGAATTTGAAAACATTGAGAAGTTTGATGCGGACACGGAAAAAAATCCAGTTGCCGCAGATTGCGCTGTCTGTAAAGAAAGGAAACAAACAGTGCTGGGAGTTTCCTCGTCCAAAGTGGAGGCTGGAGTCCTGGATTCACTCCCCGGTGACAGCTCTAACCTCCCCACCACCCAGCTTGCTGTGCGAACTGACCAGTGTGTGGCCAAGATGAGATCTCGGTCCAACTGCACCTTTAATCTGTGCTATGTTGTGGGAAATTGAAAGAGGAGATGGAGGCGCCAGGACTTCACTGATGGTTTCATTAACCTGCTTCCTCTGGTCAAGGCAGCAATTTACGAATCCCTCGGCAGCTCATTGACGTAACAAGAAATCTAAACTGGGTGCTGCAGAGAAAAAAGGCATCTTTAAAGGAAACACAGGTGTATTAATGCTTTGTATAACACTGGATTCGCTTGCTGATATATTGTTTAAAATCTTTATGTCTGTCCATGGGAGACATTGGTCTGAAAATTGTGGCATGTTGCTCGGGTTTTGGTATGAGATTTATGCTGGTCTCAGATGATGCGTTGACCGCTGGTCTCTGTTCTCTATGCTTTGAGAAAATGTGTGTGAACTCCGATGTTATTTGGAACACCCATGCAGCCTCCACTCGGGCCCTGCCTGGTTCCTCGTGCTGCAGGAATTTGCCAGTTTCTGGGAGCCTCTGTCTCCGTATCTGTAAAGTAGATTTAATACCCACTCAATTTCTGTTTAGACTCGTTGTGCAGATGACAAGTGCCTCTTGCTTTGCCTTACCTGTGTGAGCTTGCAGAGCGCCAGGAAATATGTCACAAACCCCTGTGAGCTTCCGCCGGTGTTTGACACCAGAAGGCAGGTGAGGAGACGGCAGAGGTCGGGAAGTTGACTCAGCACCGAAGGAGGTGAATGCGTCCTCAGAAGGAAATAAATAGGAGTTGGAAAGCGATGCTTGACACCAGCCAGGTGAGGACGCTGATGACCTCCTCGTGGGGACTGAGCCAGGACCCCCACCCCCGTCCTGCCAGGTTCCTGAAGCCGGCACCATCTCCTCCCGCTGAGAAAGGGGCCTGTGGGGCTGCATCCAGCCTCTTGGGCCCTCACAGGTGCTGAGCTGTCCCCCAAAGCCTGTGTGCAGGGGACCACCAGACCACCGGCTGCTTCCTCTTTTGTGACTTTCCTGTTCTTTCTGTCTCAATTTCCTACCTGCTTAGCATGTTTTGGGATCACATTCCAAGCAAGCTACACGCCCCCCACGTCTGCTTCTGGGGAACCCAGGGTAGGATGTGCAGCCGCCCCGGGCTGGGGACAGGGCGCCCCGCGTGGCCTTGCCGCCCGGCTCAGGGCCTCCAGCTCCCTGCTCTGCGGTCACCTGAATAAAGGCGCCGCCTTGGGGGAAGGCTTGGTTGTTAAGGGATGTTTAGATTCAGCTCTGACTTGATTTCAGTCGAGTGCTCCATCTTTAAACAAATAACAGCTGAGAAACTTCCAAGTGGATTGTTTTCAATAACTTGTAAACTATATCTTACAAGCGCAGTTTGCAGAGGAATTTGCTGCACAGAAAGAGGTCTCTTTGGTTACGTTGGGAAAGGCAGAATTCACTCTGTATAATGTAAGATCCATGAAATCGACAGCCCCCCCCCCCCACAAGTTTCCATGCAAAGAGCTACCATTTCCACCGGCTGGCCGTGGTTCAGCCTGGGAGGGTCTCTGGGAGGGTTTATTCCAGAAACCACACGCTGGAGGGAGAGGCTGCAGGGAGCCTGTCGAGGGTCTCTGCCCACTCAGTCATTCTTCTTTCACAGAGCATTTACTGAACATCCAGTGTATGAAAGGCTCTTGTTTTACACAAATTGTGGGGAGACGATGTGACGTAATTTTGAGGACTCAGCTGGTTTGATTTAAGATGTGATTTATGTTGTCTGTTTTGTTTTGTTCTGTCTTATTTTCTGAGCCACTAGTAAGTCGACTTGGAGGAGTAGTCACCCTGCAATTTGTCCCTGGACCGGAGAAGGGAAGGGGGGCTCTTAGCACACTAGTTGGTGAGAGGCCTTTGCTGTGAGGGCAGCCCTTCCACTGTCGGGGTGCGTGTGTCTGTGTGCGTGCACGGGGCCCTTCCGTGGTAGGATGGGGAGGAAGATCAAACCGTGTACAAGTTTTTGAGAGTTTGGGGCTGAGAGGATGCAGTGTCTGCCCTCAGGTCCACGTGCTGGACTAGACCAGGGAGACACCTCGCTGTCCCCAGTGCAAGGATGTAGGGGTGGGACAACGGCTGGCCCCGATCACAGCCTGGGAAGGGGCAGCTTGTCCGCAGACAGGCCAGGCAGTTCCCCAGGGGCTCTGACACTCTGGACGCTCAGAGCCAGGCACTGGAGCGAGCTGTGTCCTGAGAGTCGTCGGCCGTGGGTGACGGGCAGGGAGAGCCCTGGAAGGTCTTGTCTTAGCAGCTGGCGTTTGGCTGCGACTCATGACTCAGAGGGTAGAACAATTACAAGGTCTCATGTGCCCAGGAGAGTGTCAGACGTGCACTCACATGAGGGGCAGGGGCTGAACACGGCAAGGGCAGCACCTGTGACCGCTCCCTCTGTCCTTGCTCGGGGAGGGGGGACCTGCGGACTTGACCAGAATTCTTGGGCACCTGTTACCACGAGGGTACACATGTCAGGGCACGTTTTCCTCTCTGACCTCAGGAAAGATAGTATCTGTGGATAACGCAGAGTTGCTGGAAGCACCTAGATATTTGTCTGAGGGGCAAGATACGATTTACAGCATCAGTTGGACACGAGCAGGATATGTAAGAATGTTAGAATTTTTATTCCCGTACATTTTTCCTTTTAAAGGTGAATAAGAAAGTCTCACTGTTCTGAGGGAAAGAACTGTGTTGACTTCCAGTAATTTGATAAAATCGCTTGATTCCTTTCTCAGTGCTGAGCTAGACAACATGCCAAGAAGTGTAATTAACTGAACCAAGAGACAAAGGGGAAGAATAGACGTTTGTTCTCAGCAGGTGTTACGCAAACCTGGACGTGCACTGTCCACCAGGCGGGCGTGATGTGTCTTGTTGAGTTTGGTGCACAGAGCAGACCGTGGGTCACCTGGAGAGCGCCGCAGCGCGCATGCTCCCAGACAGCAAGTGTGCGCAAGGTCCTGCTCTGGGGCTGTGTGTGTAGAATCAGCACAGCTAGACTTGAAATGGAAATAAACCATAATCACGCCAGGACGTGTTCGAAAGGCCCAAACATGTTGTCACGTGTTTATTTGGTTTTACATCAGTGTGTGTGTGTGTGTGTGTGTGTTCGAAGTATTTGAGGCTGCATGACAACCTCTGGAGATTTAGATTTTTTCCAGCACATTCTGTAGCCGTGCTGGTTCTAGGTGATTACATCCTTTCTGTCGGTTGTGCTGTAGGTCGGGCCCGGGGTAGCTCAGCGCACTTGTTTTGTCCTGCAGGGCTTTTCCTTCCAGGCTATTTTGTGTGCAGACCTCCCCACATAGGCCTAGGCTCCTGGCTCCTGAAGGCACCAGGGGGCCGCACACACGCCCCGTCCACAGGAGACCCCGCCACTTGGTGTTGGGGCAGCCCTTGGCCCTGGATGAGTCGACAGGACCTGGCAGTGTTTTGAGCCGACCCCTTGTTTCTGCCACGGCCCATCATAAAGTGTTCATTTCAGGAAAGAATGCCTTGCTCCTAACCATCCTTTCCCAAAACATCTTTCAGTGTCTGGCACTCAGGGACCCCAGGAGAAAGTTGTCACTGACCCAGGGCGAGTCCCAAGTTGAATGAAGCATATTTCAGCATCGTCCTCCTCCTGAGAGGAGCTGGATGCCAAGCACATGGACAGCAGCCTGAGAGCTGAGTGCGGGAGGCAGCGGAGGTCCCGGCAGCCTTGCGCCCTGTGCCCAGGCGCCTGACACAGCCCCTCCCTGGACGGGTGCCACCCAGGCCCCTCTCCCAGCATTTAACACTTCAGGTGCTGGAAGTGAAGAGCAGCTTCCCCCATTACTTGCTGAGGAATTTAAACAAGCTTTTAGCCTCATCTCTGCCTCTGTGTCCTTTCCTGAAAAATGGGTAAGAGGACAGCATCCAGCAGCTAGGACAGGAAGCAAAGGCGAGTCCTCGGGAGGGGCTGGTTTGGAGTGTCATTTATGTCCTTATTCTGGGGAGAAATGCCCCACGACGGCTGATACTGGGCTGCAAACACATCAGTAAACAGACAGCCCCCCAACTTCCGATTGTGAGATGTAGGACTCTTTGACTTTACAGTGGTGTGAACGTGGTAGGCATTCAGCACCAACCGTACTTCAAGTGTGACCTTTTCCAGGGTTGGTGATGTCTGGTGGATGCTCTCCTGTGATGCTGGGCAGTGGCGGCCACGGCTCCCAGGGGCCCGCAGCGGCTTCCGCGCACAGTTCACGCAGCCTGAGATGAGCTATGATGTCCGGGAGGTCAGGGGTATTAGGTGCATTTTCGACTTACAACATTCTCAACCGTCGATGGGTCGATCAAGACGTGATCCCATCGTTAGTTGAGGAAGATCTGTACAATTAATCACGATCTTTTCCAAAGCTATGTTGTCAACCTTTAGATCTTGTAATAGATAACATTTAAGTTCAAATGTGCATTTATATTTTCAGAAATACTTCATGTTGGTGGGACAACATACAATAACTTTGAAATTGTAAGGTTATTCTGCTTGATTTAGTGGATTTTTAAACTTTATAAAAGATAGATATGAATCTTACATCCGATCAGTCAGAGGAGACTCAGGGCGCTGTGTGTGTAAAGGAATCTAAGATTTAATTGCATTGAAAGATAAGATGTGCTAGTTGGAATGCATACTAATTACACATAGATGGTTAGTACTCCACTGACATTAACTATACTAATACTCGATTTAATTGGAGAGTTAAAAGATAAAAGTTTGTATGAATACGTTGACACTAGAAATTGTTTTCTTTCCTTTCTCCTTCCGGAGTGCTGAAAGCTCTGGACCGACTTCTTTATATGGAAATAGTCTTAACTCCTAGAGATGATGGAAATTGCAGCACAAACGTGAGCTGCAGAAGGTGAGGGGACACGGCTTGAAGCAGCAGAGTGGGTACTGCTTCCGTGTCTCAGAGGCCACAGCGCCCGGAGGGCAGAGGCGGGAAGAGAAGCAGAGGAGATGATTGGTGGGGAGCATCTCGGTGAACGTCCCCAGATGAGAGGTGGGTCGGGGGCAGAACAGCTGGCGGTCTCCTCCAGCTGGGCTGAGCCCAGGGCCTCAAGTCAGCAGATGCACAGATGATGAGGACCCAGGTGTGGGAGAAGAAACAGTCTACAGGTGAGTCCTGTGGACTCACCCGGCTGTTGTCATAGAAACCATTGCTTTCCAGACAATTGTCATTGCTACTGTTTACTTGTATGTGTATGTTTATACTTGGATGGTCACCATGAAGTGAAACAGCAGCAATTCATACAAGAGGATGTGAACTTAGAGGAATTAAGTTGTAGGCTTATTTCTCGTGGGTTCTGGGTTGTGTGAGGCTCCTACACATTGACTCTTACAACGACAAAGATCTACTCTTGGGATCAGTTCTGTGTGGGACGTACACGGCAGATTTCACAAAAACCCAATTCCTCAATCTTTAAATATAGATTCAAATCTAATACATGAAGGTGGACCCTGTGTTTGGACAGCCTCCCAGTCATGGGGTGGGATCTTCTACTGTGTAGGAAAGACATTAGATTAACGAGTGACCGTGCTTCTCGCTCTATTTCCTTTCCTCTGACTCTTCTCTGTCACAGAGATGCTGACAGGATACACTGATATCTTGTGAAGGGAAGCAACCGGAGCAAACCTTATCTCTCTGCCTGAAATACAACAGAGAAACCTGACCGTGGAGACGTTCGGAGCAGAGCTGTGGGGCCGTGTCCTTGCGGCAGAGCGTGTGACCGCTGGGGGGGATTTCCAGCCCGGGGACATATCCGTGCTGACCCCCTGCTGGGCGGGGGCCCAGAGCCACGGGCACCCTGGTGATAGGATGGCCGCCCTGCCCAGAGCTCCCTCCTCCGTGCCCACCTCCGGCCTGTCTCTGTCACCCTCTGCACGCTTTGCGAGGAGAACGTTGAACACAGAGCGATTTCCTTTCAGTGGAAGTTCCCTCAGCCCCTCTCCCTCTGTCCCTCCTGTTTCTGCCTGAGACAGAGGTGGGCTCTCTGGTCATGTGCGTTCTTATCTCCCTGCCCCTCCTCGGGGCCAGCAGTTTCTTTCCACAACGTTTAAAATAAATTCTCTTTAACATTTTGGTAGTAGCTCCAAAAGGAGGACGTTGGTGTCACCAGCAGAGAATCTGCATATTTGGCAAAGGAAAACATTGGATTTTTCTTTTTAGAGAATGCTTTGATGGTCCAGTAGAAAACACAGCACTATCTTAAGAGAAATCCTTACGTGTTTCACATCATGGGCCAGTTTTGGTAAAGTACGATGTGCATTAGGATTTCTTTCTGACACGACACCGTAGCTAAAGGCACAGGCACAGGTCTGCACGGATCTGAGTTCAGCTCCTGCAGCAGCCACTCACGTCGTGTGAACGTGGGCAAGTTCCGTCCTGAAATGGGCTGATACGAGATTTTATTTTGCTGGGTTTTAGGAAATTAAAGGAGGTGATATCTATATATTGTTAAGCACAGGTGCTGGCCCATCATCAGCCTCTGTAAAGGTGAGATGATGACAAGAAAAAGTATTTTGCATTCCTGCCGTGTCAGTGGTAACCTGTCTCCATGACGACCCTTCGTAATGACCAGCGCATTCACTGTGATGCTTCTTTGCCCCCCAAGAGAGTCAACATTACACCATTCACCTCTCCCGGGCACCCGCTGAGTGACCTTGGCAGCGTGTGGGGATGTCAGGGGCTCCGGAGGACACCTGTGCCCTGTCGTCCCACCCTCACTGCAAATCAGGCAGAAGCAGCCCGAGAAGACATGTCAGGGAACAAGAAGGTGAAACAGATGGTGACAGGCAGGGCGATGGCCTCCTGACGCCCCGAACCAGGGAATATGTTGCCTTCCATAGCAAAGGGCCTTGTAAAATGAGAGTGAGGGTCTTGAGAGGGAGAGATTTTCCTGTCTTGTCCCAGGGAGCCCAGTCTCATCACAGCCCCTTCAAAAGCAGAGGCTTCCCCAGCTGCCGTCAGAGAGAAAAGCGGGAAAACAGAGAACCAGGTGGGAGGAATGTGAAGCATGAAACAGCTCGACTCACCACTGCCGACTTTGAAGTTGGAGGAAGGGGCCATGCACCCAGGGCGTGGGGGTCTCTAGACACTGGGGTGGCAGAAGCTGGAGTCTCCAGAACTGACCAGCCACCCCTGGACTTAGCCCAGCGAGGCTCGTGACGGACCTCTCACCTGCAGGACTGCAGGTTGAAACGTTTGCTGTGCTGCAGCCCTGCTTCGTGGGGCTCTGTTCTGGCAGCAAAATTGGAAGTGGATGTGCTGAGTGGAGGCAGCGGGTTCAGGCGCAGACAGGAGCCCAGACCCTGGGGGCTGTGTGGGTGCCGGACCAGCTGGAGCTCCGGGCGGGGGGGGATGCAGCCGTCCTCCAGGGCCCACCCTGCCCCCTTCAGGATTCGGGCAGGTGCAAAGTGGCACAGGTAAGGTGTGCATGGGACAAACAGCTGTGAGATGTGGCCCAGGACACGCGGTGTGTGAGGATGGGTGGAGGTGGGCGGTGGTGGGAGAAGCAAGGAAACAGCCATGGCGGCTGCTGGGGTGGAGCTGCGGGGCCGCGTGTGGGGGCCACACAGAACTAAGGAGGGACAGTCCTGCCTAGACCGGCGCGTGGTGTGTTGGGTTATTATGTGCTGTGCTGAGCAGCCCTTATACACACGTGACAGTTGCGTAACCACGCTGTGAAAAGTCCTATTGATAAGGAGGACCTTCAGTGCATCCCAGAGCCAGGATGTGCACGTGGTCTATTTGGTAACCCTTGAAATTGCTATGCTTTACACAGATCTCAAATGTATCCAGTGAGGGGAGGAAGAAACTGAATTTTTCAGTAATAAATAAGCCTTGCTTTAACTGGAAAATGTTATTGTGCATCTGGCTATGCTGAGGGTTGCGTGCGCTGAGCAGAGGCCCCGGGAGCCTACAGCCCGGGAATAGGTCCACCGGGCAAGGCAGGGCTCGCATGTCACCGGGACATCGTCTGTGTGTGTGCACGTGGTCACACAGCCCCTGCCTTCCAGCTGCCGTGTGGGGACTCAGACCGGAGCTCACCCCCCAACCCCAGCTCTCCTTCTGGGATTCTCGTGTGTGAACAGGGCGTTGGTGGCCTCAGCCAGCCTATGGCCAGAGCCCCAACCCGGGGCAGAAGGGCTCTCTTGCTCCCACAGTTCCCCTCCGTTACCTGAGGCTGTGCCATGCGGAGCCTCCCTGCCCCCACCCAGGCCTGCCTGATGGAGATGGAAGCCCCTCCCCCGAGGGGCGGTCCTTCCTCTTCTGGGGCTGGCGGCCGGGTGGCCAGAGGCCCAGAGGGGATGTGTGTCGCCTTCACTCTGCGAGACGGACAGGATGCTGAGTGTCTGCGATGTGTCCTCATTTTCTTTTCAATCGCGTGTGTGGAGCATCCACCCAGAGCTTCAGGCCCCTGGAGCCCCCAGCACCACGACGCCGGTGGGGGGCCCTCAGGGAGCCTGTGACATGCTCTGGAGACGGACCTGTCCCCGAGGTCCGGGTCTGCTGTCCCGCTGCGCCTGCTGGGATGAGCCTGGGCTGCGTCCAGCTTTCTCTCTGCTTTCGGGCCAACCGCGTCCAGCCTGCCTACCACCCGCCGGACCCGGCCCTTGAACAGGCTACGGAGAAAAGGTTATGAGCACAGACATGCTGGAGAGGGAAGCACGATGACCTAGGTTTTTGGTAAAAGGAGATGCGTCACCAGTCCTCGGTGGGGCCTGTGATTCACCCACTGCCAGCTGCCAGGCGATAGCGGGGCCACTGGGTTCGCGCCCCAGCGAGTAAGGGGTGAGGAGCTGAAGCATGGGGTCTGCCCAGCTTCCCAGCGACCACACTGAGCTTTGGGGGAGCAGAGCCCACCTCGTCCCAGGCCCCTGTGATGTGTCCAGGACCCATGCCGGGAGGAGTGGGGTCTACAGAACAGGGCCTGTGTCCACGGGACCACCCCCCCCACCTCAGAGCCACCATGCTGACCTCCTGTGGGTCAGGGGAGAGAGCTTGGGGCCAGCAGCCTTGCAGGGAACTGAACCCACGGTGAGGACGGGTCACAGGGAGCTGTGATGATTAGTCCAGCCCGTCAACTTGGCGAGCCCACCATACGCAGACACGTGGTCAAAGGCTAGTCTTGATGTTCTGTGCAGATGTTTTAAAAATATGATTAATGAATGACCTGCCACCATGGGGGTGGGCCTCCTCCAATCAGGTGAAGGCCTGAAGAGAGAAAAGACTGAGGTCCCCCAGGAAGAGGGAATTCTGCTGACAGCCTTTGGCCTCGGACAGCAGGGCCAGCTCCTCCCAGGGTCCCCAGGCTGCGGTGGCCACAGTGACATGAGCCAGTTCCTTATGACACACCCGTGTCCCTCACAATACCCACGGGTCCTGCTTCCCTGAGAACCAGAAAGGAGGAGTGGTCTAGGGAGCAGAGATGCTGTCGGGTGCGCCTGCTCCCTCTCCCGGGTCGCAGGATGAATGGGGAGGTGGGGTGCATGGTCAGAAACCGGAGCGTCCCGTGAGGGCAGTGGGGGGGCGTAGGGAGAACAGAGCCTGGGGTCCCAGAGTGAATGTGGAAGCAGCGGGGGCCACGCACGTCCGTGCTGCTGGCCCACAAGCCGCCCAGGAGGGAACGGGACCCAGAGATGCACGTGGCGCTGGCCGGGTCCCGCTGTGGGGCCTGCTGTGCAGTGTGGCATCAGCAGCGGCACCTGTCCCAGCGCCGCCCACCGACCCGTGGCCACGCAGAAGAGTCCTGGCTTGGTTCAGCGACGGGCTTTGCACTTGGAGCTGTTTGAGGGGGAATGAGAGCTTTTCTCAGCGTGGCACTGGGGACAGAAGGGCTTGGCGGGGGCCAGGCCTGGCTGTCTTGGGGAGCCTGCTGCCCTGGGGAAGCAGCGGTGGGATCCCCACCCTCACCCCGCCCTGCCCCAGGCACAGGAAGCGTCCGACCAGCTGACAGCATCCTGGACGCGGCCACACTGAGGATCTGCTCAAGGGCGTCTCGTTTAAGGTCCCAGTGACGCCCCGAGAGGTTTGAAGAGTGGCCGGAATGTGCTTTCTCCCCTCAGGCTCTGTATCCGCCAAGGAAAACAACATTTGACACTTTACCAGTGTAAAGATTTGTTCAAGAAATAGCTGGAAAAAAAGGAGAAGTGAGGGCAGCGCTGAAGTTCATGCAGAGGTGATGTTGGCGCAGGGTAGGGGCCAGGGGCCTGCGGGCAGCGGGTCCAGCCTCCCCCCAGGTCCGTCAGCGCACCACCCGCCCAGGGCCTCCATGCCCCCCGGGACCACCGAGGGCAGAGGAGGGCAAGTCCCCCTAGGTGCTGTCCCCGGCTCTGGGTGGGCAACCCCACCAGTGTCCTTCTGCCCTTCAGTCCCTCCCTCTGCACAGAAGCCAGGTACCTCTGTGGCCTCGCTTGGGGCTCCTCGAGGCCATAGGAGTGTGTGTGTGTGTGTGTGTGTGTGTGTGTGTGTGTGTATGTGGCCCATATGCTGTTTCCGTGACAGAGGGGCTCTGGGCAGATGCACTCGGGTCGAGGCTGCGGCAGCCCTGTGGCTGCATCTCCTGGTCCCGTCCATCTGCTTCCATCCTGACTCTTCCTGAAGGAAAGATGGAGCCTGAAGGCTCAGATTCCTTGTGGGTAACAGAGCTCGGCTTTCTAACAGGCAACAGGGCATCACCTTTCAAACAAACAACAGGAGATTATGGTCCTGAGGTGGCATTGGTGCCTGGAAGGAGGGTCCCGGGAGGGATGGTCCCCACAGGGAGGAAGGGAGGGTCCCGGGAGGGAGGGAGGGGGGTCCCCAGAGGGAGGGAGGGAGGGAGGGTCCCCAGAGAGAGGGAGGGAGGGAGGGTCCCGGCTGGGGGAGAGCCGGGGCAGGAGCAGCTGACAGCTGGCGGGGGGGATGCATCTGCCTCCGTCCCAGTCCCATGGGCCAGAGCCAAGGCTCGGCCGGGACCACACCCCCTTCCCACCTGGCAGATCAGGTGACAGGTGACTGCTCTTCTCTGCTCCTGCCTTCACAGGTGCCTGCATTCCTGAACGTAGCGTCACCTCCTGGGCTGGGTGGGGTGGCCGCCCTGCTCCGTCTAGGCTGAGTCAGCGCTGGGCCCGCCCTGTGGCCTCCTGTCCCCACCAGGTGGACTCGGGCATGAAGATGGGGTTTCAGGTGAGCTCCCTGGGAAGGACCAAAGTCTGCCGCCTTGGGTTCTGAAGACAGTCTTGAAAGTTTCAGATGACATTAGCGTAAAGTGCAGTGACCTTTCATGCAAACATGTTGAGAGTCAGTGGCCTGCATGTGTGTCCCGGGAAGTCGAGGCCCCGTGGGGGGGGGGGGGCTCAGAGTCCTGGCAGCCCCTCCTGTGCTGAGTGTGTGAAAGCAGCAGGTGCACTGTGTCCCCCCAGAGGGAGGGACAGTGGGACCACCTGATCACTTTGAGTTCTGGGTCATCCTAGAGCTTTTTTTTTTTCCCCTCATCTTTCCCAGGGGGTGCATTTTCTGAGGTTCCCACGCTGGGACACCACGTCCACCACTGTCTACACCAGGCTCAGCGTCCACCACCTACCGCGTCCTTTCTTTCCCTGGACACTCGGTCTAGGAAAGATGCTGCCCAGGGTGCCCGGAGGGATCCGGAACCTTCATCATCACTGTGCCCAGACAGCGCCCCCATCACACAGAAGCATAAGGCGGTGGCAGGAGAGGGAGGCCGAGGGGCCGAGCCTCTCAAATAGCTGCAAGAGAAATGTCCCACTGCCCTGGCCTGGCATCCAGGCCCTGCACTGCCTGGTCACCTGTCCCCTGCCTTCCAGTCCATCTGTTCCCCCACCTTTCCCCAACCAGTCCCCCCACCTTCCTGCCCACCCATCCCCCCACCTTCCAGCCCACCTGTCCCCACACCTTCCAGCCCACCTGTTCCCCCACATTCCAGCACACATGTCCCCCCACCTTCCAGCCTACCAGTCCCCGCACCTTCCAGCCCACCTGTCCCCCCACCTTCCAGCCCACCTGTCCCCCCACCTTCCAGCCCACCTGTCCCCCCACCTTCCAGCCCACCTGTCCCCCCACCTTCCAGCCCACCTGTCCCCCCACCTTCCAGCCCACCTGTCCCCCCACCTTCCAGCCCACCTGTCCCCCCACCTTCCAGCCCACCTGTCCCCCCACCTTCCAGCCCACCTGTCCCCCCACCTTCCAGCCCACCTGTCCCCCCACCTTCCAGCCCACCTGTCCCCCCACCTTCCAGCCCACCTGTCCCCCCACCTTCCAGCCCACCTGTCCCCCCACCTTCCAGCCCACCTGTCCCCCCACCTTCCAGCCCACCAGTCCCCCCACCTTCCAGCCAACCTGTTCCCCCACCTTCCAGCCCACCTGTTCCCCCACCTTCCAACCCCCCATCCTCTCACTTTCCAGGGCACCTCCCCCTCCTTGCACTCTCTGTCCCCCCCCACCAGGGCTCATTCTGCTCTGTTGTGCTCTCTGAAACCCATCCCACCACATCTTGGTCACGTCCCTCTTAACCCTCTGAGGTGTTTTCTTAATAGACTTTATTATTTAGAGCAGTTTTAGATGCACATCAAGACTGAGAGGAAGGTGCGGAGATTCCCGCTACCTCCCGCCTCCTGCTGCCCGCCCCCCACGGTCAGCACCCCCCGCGGTCAGCAGCCCCCGCGGTCAGCAGCCCCCACGGTCAGCACCCTCCACGGTCAGCACCCCCGCCCAATGGGGACTTGTTACCGTCCATGAACCAGCACTGCTGGGTCATCATCACCCAGATCTGAGGCTTACGCAAGGGCTCCGTCTCGGGAGGCATGGTCTGTGGGTGTGGACAAGTGTGTCATGACGTGTGTCTGTCCTGTGGAATTTTTTTAACCCCGAGAGATCCTGACCTCCTTCCCACCAACCTGCTCTGTTTGGCAAACTGTTACCTTGTTTGTGAGCTCCTGTCCGTCACCCTGGTTTACTGATTAAACCCCGCAGGGTTAAAGCACCATCACTTGGGACGTGCCTTGGGGCACCTCAGCTGTTGCCTGGGCTGAGTGTCAGCACGTGCTTGTTGGTTGACTTTACTATGTCCGCCCAGCCTTCCCCACACCTCCTGCTGCTTTTCCTTCCGCACAGCTTGTCACTCGGGCCACCCAGATGTTATCTCTGCTGCTGGTCTTCACGCTCTGTAGGTGAGCTCTCCAGTGTGGTAGCCACATACCACCTTAAATTCTGAATAAATTAAAGTAGAATTAAATTAGCAATTTAGTTCCACAATGGGACCAGCTACATTTCACACGGTCAATGAGCATGCGTGTAACGGCCACCACATTGGTCAGACCATTCCCATCACTGCAGAAACTTCTATGGGGCACGGTTGCCGTATATTTAAAGGTCACTATATAGCACAAGCTTTTAAAGGTGGAAGACAGAGCAAAGTTTCCACATTCACTGGCCTAGGTGACGCATTTTAATATATTCACTTTCCTTTTTAATGTTACATGGGCAAAGACTGCCTGACAGCAGAATTTTTTTGGCAAGAGTGACCATTCACTTTTGGTAGCATTTTCTTTCTTTCTTTTTTTTTCTTCTTCTTGTTTATTAAACTGGACAAAGAGTGTTAAAACCTAAACGGTGTTTATGCATTAAGTTCATACTTTGGAACAGATGAAAGTTCTCTCCTAAAAAATGGAAGACCAAATAAGAGCAGAGCCTGTGGATGGATGCCTGGGCTTTGGGGTCGGAGAGGAAAGTTCAGACGTGTTTATTATCAATTTGTAATTATTTGACTTCTGCTTTCACAGAGAAGTAGAAAGTGGCCCCCTTTTAAAGGAAGATGTAATTCACTGCAAGTTCAAAACTATACCAAACAGAGACAGCTGTGTCCATATGTTGCTTAAAAATTATTTTCTAAGTAGTGACACTAAAATTAAACTTTATGTTAGAAAGGAACCCACAGTGACTGAGGACCCTGGGCTTCCTCTGTGCAAGGATGCCTTTGATTCTGCAAGAGCCATGAGGTGGGGAAGAGGCTCGCGTTGGCTGCAGGCGGGAGATCACAGTGGTTGGTGCAGAACACAGGGGTGGGTCCTCTTGCTGGAAGTAGTGCCAGCCTGACAGATTTCCTTAATGCAGGGAAAAGTCAGTACATTTCTGAAAACTAGCTAGCATTCTCTTCAGGTTTGACATCTTAAGAGTTAGGAGGTCAGGGTCATTTTTGGTCTTTCTTTCTTAGTTAAGGTTAAAGTTACTTTCCTTGGGCTTTGTACTGGACTTGCTGCTTGTAAGGGGCAGGGGCAGGCGAGCTTTAGGAAACTGATCAAATGTGTTCAAAGGAGGGGATTGTTCGCCCTTACTGTGAAGAGTTCCCCGCCGGTCCTCGGGGAAATAAACAGGCCTCAGTTGAGCAGAAAAACGCCCAGGACGTGACGTCACCTCTCCACTCACATCAGTGGCCCCGCAGCCACGTGCATTTTCTGTGGTTCCGCAGGGGCCCCGTGAGGACCAGCAGACTCGGGTTTCCTCACATGTGGTTACTTAACAGATGGTAATTGGTAGGGTTTGCAGGGCAAGAGCTTCACACGAACATTTAAGTCCAGCTTTTCTTTTCTTTTCTTTTTTATGTTACCAGTCGGGGGACTTGGTGTTTGTGGACGTACTTAAGCCCGTCTTTCCTATTCCTGCCCCCTAAACACACAGGCAGCAGGTTCAGCCTCTGCTGTCAGTAAATTGGCTCCTTTCTGGGTTTCCAGTTCCTCCGGGAGGAGGAGGGAGACAGAGACGAGGAGATCTGGTTTCCCAGGAAAACAGCTAAAACACATAAGAATCAGCGAAGAAAATCCACCCAGAGCACCTGCTCCTCCAGGGTGGGTCCTCGCTTCAACAAGTGATGTTTAATAAGAAGCAACTTTGCTGAGACAAAATCGTTATTCACCGAGATTTAATCACCGGGATCTCGCAGCTAATGAAGGCAGTGTGAGCTTAAAGCTGAGGCCTGAAGGTCAGAGTCCATGTTCTCGTGGAAACGATGTGGTCGGCGTGGCTCAGCCGGCAGGACCCTGCGCAACCCTCGGTGGAGCCGGGCTGGGTTCCCAGCTGCACCCAGGCCGCTGAACGCCAGCCTGCAGCAGGCTAGGGGTGGGAAAGTGGGGCAGGTGGGAGGCCAGATCCCCTCCAAGCACCCCCACAGCTGGATCCTGGGAGCTGCCGTGTGGGGAGGGGCCATGAGGGCCGTGGCGGGCTCCCTGGCAGCACCGACTTTCAGGTGGGTCTTTCCTGAATGTTTCCCTCTGTGAAATGAGTGCCTGCCACAGGGCGCAGGGAGGCTGTGGCCACTGCCCCGCCCCAGAGGCCCGGGCTCCTAGGGGAAGGGAGAGCATCTCTAAACCCCTTTCTGTTCCCCCCTCCCTCCCCTGCCTCCCCTCCCCCCTCAGAGTATCCTTCTGAAGCAGGTGGGGGAGGGGGCGGACCCTAGTATCACACATTCCCCCCCCACAAAGATTAAGAAAGACTAAAAGGAAAAGACAAAAATGAGCTTATTTACTAGAAAGTTAAGGCAAAATCCTCATCCAATGTAAATGAGAAGCATATTTTAAGACTACGGCACCAAAGTCCTGGCCACACTCTGATCGACTAGAAGCCAAGGCACTGGGAGGCTGCACGTGCAAGTGATGATCTGTACTTTCTCACACACCAGCTTCTCCACAGGGGATGCCGTGGCTCTTCCAGGTAGGAGTGGAGATGATTTCAGGTGTGACGGTTTGCAGGCAGCTCTCCGAGCCCACAGGCAGGACAGGGAGGTCCCTGCGACGCAAGGCCAGCTTTCGTCAGGCGTCCGCGGAGGCTGTGGACTGGCTGGGCCACCAGCCTTGGGCTTGTTGGGGAAGAGGGTCCTGAGTCAGCCCGTCAAGAGGCGGGAGTTCATGTCCGTGACCTGACCAGGGTCTCACCTCATGTCTCACGGGGCAGATGAGAAGGCAGGGTTTGCAAACCGCCAGCCGACACCCTCGTGCACTGGCCTCTTTCTAGGGGCTGCAGGAGGAGAGGGCTGCGTGCGCTTAGAAATGTGCTTACATTTTATTCTTTCCGTTGTAACTCACTTTCTGGACAAAGCCTCCCGCACGGCAGAGGAAGAGCATGGAGGGGGCTCAGGGCCCATCCAACAAGAGACCCAGGTGTGCTTACCCCACCGGGGGTGACAGGGCAGGGGGTGTGGGCACAGCCCTGCTGACACCAAGAGGTCACCCCCGCCCCAGCAGGGACACCATCAGACAGGGTGCCCACACGCGTGCAGAACGGAGACCCCTTCCCCTCCTAGAGGCACGGCAGGGCCTGGCAGACTCTCCTACAGGTCCCGGGCAGGACTGTGCCCACCACCTGCACACACCAGGCAGCTGGGCTCCAGTGAGCAGCAGATTCAGCCACAAGCTATCACTCGCCCTGGCACACATCCCCTCCTTAGGGACAGAGACAGCGAGGCAGCTGCAGCCGGGGCTGTCTTGCCACCATGTTTGTTGGCTGGGAAGTGTTCTTTGTCCCAGAATCCCTGAGGCCCCTTCCCATCCAGAGGCCCCAAGCTCTCTGCCCGGGGGGGGGTCCCTCTGCACCAGAGGGATGGGGGCACCAGTCGCCCCAGACAAACCGACCAGACCAAACGAAGGCCACAGGGACTCCGAATTGAAACCGTCCTTGGAGCCACGGCCACAAAGCTACTCAGGACCTGCTAGAATGCGGGGCTTGCACAGGACCCAGAGATTCCTAATACCACAGACAAAAATCCAGGGGACAACCCAGCTTCACCTGTCACACAAGCACCAAGAAACACCACAAACTGAGGGAGAGAAGGCGACCAGCAGATGCCAACACAGAGCTGATCAGACCGGGTAGCAGCTGACAAGGGCTCTGATGTTGCCGTCCTGAAAGTGCTTCACGTGCAATTTCAAATCCTTTCGAAACTGATGAAAGGTAGAGATGGGTATTCTAGAAACAAAGAAAGAGAAGTTCTACGAGGATATTAGAAAGCTGAAAAGGACAACCAGGAGAGTAAAACCCCCCTGAGCGGGCTGGGCCGCAGGGTGGAGCGACAGAGGGCAGAGCCGCTGGACTTAGTGACGGGTCAATAGTGTTTGCCCGTCTGCTCAAAGGAGGGAAAACAAACAGCAAACGTGGAGAGGGGCTCGGGAACCAGAGAGAAAACAGCAAAAGGTCCAACATCCATGCTATCACGGCCCCAGAAGGAGAGGAAGAGAGTGGGGCTGGGAGAGTTTCAAAGCAGCAACGGTGCAAACTCTCCAAATGTGAAAAGCGAAAGACATAAACGCACATTTTCGAAAAGCTGGGAGAACCTGAAATCGGAGGAATGCATGGAAACCGATGCCGGGACAGGTCACATTAGAGTGCTAGAGGAATGAAACAACGTGGATGCTGGCCGGGGAGGGACCAGTGTCTACAGAGCATCACCGTTTCCATGACAGCAGACTTCTTGTCCAGAACCCTGAGAACCAGAAGGAACTGACACAACCGTTTTCAGCATCAGAAAAAAAAAATGTGAACCAAGAATTCAATGTCCAGGGGAAATATCCTTCAGGAATGAAGGGGAAACAACTTAGCTTTTCTATAACGTAGGGAAACGACTGCAAGCAAATCAGCCCTTGAAGAACAGGTAAAGAAAGTTCTCTAAACAGTGTGGCAGTACCAGACTGCTCATGACACCAGGAAGGAGAGAAAACCACTGGAATGAGTAAAAATAAGGGCTCTAAATTGTTTTTGATAACACCATCGGATACAGTTCTGAGTGTGTATATGGAGGAAAAACTGGAGACCATCGTCTGTTGAAAGTGGACAGGGTAACGGGTGGGACACACGTGGAAATGTGGTGTCTACATGTCATCAGTGGACGTGATCTATTACGCGTCCGGTGATCCCTAAAGCCATCGCTCGTTAATATGTGAGATGTGCTTCACTCAAAAGCACTGTAAATAAATCAAAACAGAATCCTGAAAGTGTTCTTGTGACCCACAGAAAGGCAAGACAAGGCAAACCAAGGAACGACAAACAGATGAAACGGTCCGTGGAGCCCTACACGTGGACGACAACCCTCAGGGGTCCTGAGGGTCCCAACGAAAGACAGATGTTGGCACGAAAGGATGCAAAGCATCCAACAGTATACTGCCTACAAGAAACTCCCCTCGTGCTCCGGAACGTACTGGGTGAGGCTGCCCGAGCGGTTCCCCAGAGCAGATGTGGGCTCTGTGAGGAGGCACCAGGTCTGGGGTCTCCTCTCCTGGACGGAGGGCTGCCTGCCGGGCTGGTGGGGCCTCAGCAGGAAGCCTGGAGACGGACCACTGCGTGCCTGTGGTGCTGCAGAGAGATCCAGCTGCTTGCCAGAACAGAGACGTGTCTGTTCACACCCGGGAAATGGCAGGGGAGGGAGACCTACAGAGGAGTCTCCAGAGAACCCGCCAAGCTCCCCATCACAGAGGAGCGCTGCTCTGCACGCTGGCCGGGCCCGGAGAGCACAGAGAGCCCGCCGCCCTGGAGTTATCCTGAGAAACTGGATACAGACGTCCGGGGTGGAGGGCAGGAGATGGGGTGTCAGCAGCAGCCAGGCCCGGAGCGGTGGTGTGTAGGTATCGGGAGGGGCTTCCCCTTCAGCCCGGACCCCAGGATGGAGAAGACACGGGGAGCAGAGCACAGCTGCTCTGCAGCCACCAGGACACAGATGAGACCACCTACCCTTGCTGCTGCTCAGACGCGCGCCTTGGGCGGGGACCATGCGGAGAAGCGGCCCACACCTCCAGGGCTCTCTCATCCAGTGACCACGGAGCAACGCCCCAGCCAGCCCCCAGCCAAACCTCTGATGAGTGATAAACAAACCTTCATTGTCGTAAGCCAAAACATAATAATAGTACATTCGCTTCAAATACCACCACCCGGGCATTTGAAAGTTGAAAGATGGGGAAAGATATGCAGTGTGACATTAACAATGAAAGAAGGAAGCAGGCGTGGCTGTGTTCACATCTGACAAGGTCGACTTCAGGAGAAAAGAGAATTCCTAGAGGCCAAGAGGGGTCCAGCGTCTGCTTCTTGTGGGTTGAGCTGTGACCCCACTGGTGCTGCGGGTGGGACCTTGGTGGAAACAGGGTCTTTGCAGATGTAATCAAGTTAAGACGAGGTCTTTCTGGGTCACTTAGGATCTAATCCAATATGACTGGTGTCTTTGTAAGCAGAGGGGCATTTGGACACAGATGGACACACAGGGAGAAGGCCACATGGCAGCAGAGGCGGGGTCTTCACGTCTATGGAACAGAGAGGGCAGAGGCCTGAGTGAGCAAACTAGGATTCGTGGCATGAAAACAAGAATTAATAATTTTTATGTCTGATACCATTCTTCCATGAGATGCTTAATACAACTGTGGACCCGCCCTGGGTGGTACCCAGGGTCCAGCAATGATGTCCATTATCTCATTTCAACCTTACAACAATCCAAGGAAGTACGTGATATAACTAGGCCCACTTTACCTGAGAACATCAAGATTTTAAGTATTTGACTATACTGTCCAAAGTAGCACAGCAAGTAAAGGACAGAGCTCAGCTCCAACCCTGGGTCTCCTGGACTCTAACACTCAGTCTTGAGTTGGAAAAGCATGGACCAAGCATCATGCAAAGGTGACGCTGGTTAGTGCCCCAAGAGCAGTCAGGCCACACCCACAGCTCGTCAAAGCATCCGGAGGTCACGGCCAGGGGGCAGTGGGTCCAGGGGCTGCCCTCAGAGGACCTGCCCAGGCCCCTCACCTGTGCCTGAGATGCTGAGGGATAAACACTCGCCTGACTTCCTGGCAACCGGGCTAGGGATGGGAGCTCTGTGCCAATTGGTTCTGGTTCAGAGCCTAACAGCCCCAGTCCCCCGCTGAGACCGCCCTCCTTAAAAGCAGCAGGTCAGTGCCTGCGGGCCACTGGGTCCTGCGCTGGCCGAGGCCCAGGCCGTCTGCTCTTGGTGGAGCCGAGGGCAGAGCGCAGAGAGCCCGGAAGGTGGGGGCCGAGCTGGAGAACTGGTCCTTCCTCACTGTCTCACCGAGGCCACTCACTTACCTCTGAGGCTTGGTCTCCTGTCTGTAGAAGGGGGACTGTGATGTTTCATTCTCAGATTTTGTTCAGATTAAATGTAAAAGTTCTGGTTCTGACCCAGAGCTGCCTTGTGGGGAGAGTGGGTGAAGGGAGTGAAATTGTTCTCTTCTCTGCTTTTGCTTGAAACAGGGATCAAGGTTTGGTGTGTGAGGGCCAAAGAGTACATCTTGTTAGGAGTCACAACTTGCTTAGATTCTACAGTTTTATAGAAAAAAATCACCGAAAGCGCTTTCAGAGCGGCACACGCTCCCAGCCCCTGAGGCCCTGCCCCTCTGGGGTCTCACGCCAGCCTCAGTCCCAGGCACCTGCTGCCTACCTGGCCCTGGGAACTACTGAGGTTTCAGCATCCTTTCTGGTCATGTCACCACCACCGTCTCACTTTGAAGAATAGGTAGGAAGATGAAAAGGAAAAGTAGATTCCTTGTAGCTTATGGGAGCTTTGAGCATTTTCCATCCTCTTTAAGACCCAGGGTGTGGGATGCATCCTTACTGGGCCGTCTTGCCCCTATGCTGCAGACGTGTGGTGGTGGGAACGGAAGGGCCCCCTGTGTGTGCTCCCAGACCCCAAAGCCAGGGTGCAAGGTGAACGTTCCCTGTGTCAAATAATTGTGGGCTCGATGGCAAATATCAGAAGATGGTCTTGGGACCTGTGTTTGCTCCTAATTGTTGATCTATAGGTTCAAATGCAAGGCTGCTTTCCAAACACGGAGACCAGCAAGTGACCCCAACAAAGCCTCTCGGTCTCTGCCACTCGGCTTCTCCTGAGCAGGTGCTGAGCACTGAGATGGTATTACGGACAGAAGGCAGACGTCCAGACATGTCATCATTCCGCCTCGTATAATAACATGAAATAGTGGGTCAGGAGAGGGCGCAGGGACAAAATCTCACAGAGGGGCCTGCAGGCGTCAAACATGTTCCTTATCTTAAAGACTAAATTATTGGCTTTTAGAAAAATACTAAGAATGAATCCCAGATGGAAAAGTCGGTAGACACGTTGGGTCTAAACGTGAAAATGCTTCTTTGGGCAGCCCTTCTCCTTTCTTTCCAAGTCGGCGTATACAAAAAACTCAGGAAAAAATCCCCACATGCAGGTAGGTCACCCCAATTCCCCTTATTTTCAGCTTACGTATCATTTTAGAAGGTTTAATGATTTTGGTTCAAAGTGAATGCATTTGGGAGTGGAGACAGAGATAAATTCTAAGTTATTTTAAAAATAATATTTACACTACATCACAAGCATTTGTGCTGTGTATTTTCTTCATTGTTTTTGTTTCTAAACTTTGGCTGGTGGTTGAGGAAACTTCCCCAGTGAGATCCTGGCTAATCGGTAAGACTCAGCAGCTGAACTTAAACGTATGGCTTGCTATGGACGGTTCTCCTTGAGTGTTTGCATCCTCCTGGCAAACACGCTAAGGATGGAGTCAACAGTAACGGTTACGCTGGTTTTTCTCTTTTTACCTACAAGTGACTGGAATAATATACTAGCTGTTCAGTTTAGAATAAAAATCCATTGAGTCTGTTCTGTGAAATCAGTGCAGCCGTGTCTGCAAATGCCTGGTGGAGCTGGCTGGATGGTGGAGTCGGCCGACACGCGTGTAAGAGAGTGTGCGTGTGTGTGTGTGTACGTGTGTGAGAGTGTGAGTGTGTGTGCATTTGTGTGTGTGTGCATGGGGGGGCACAAATTGTTTCCATGAGCTTGGGAACGCTGGTCCCTTGAGGGGGAGCCCCTGTCTGCCCAGCCCTGGGCCTGAGGATGGTACGACCCCAGGTACAACCACTTGTGACCAATGAGGCTCAAGGAGTGACTTAGGATAAGCTTTAGCCTCAGATGCTAATTAACATCCGTTGTTTGATCACTTTGAGTTCTCTGTTTCTGTTTACAAATACGAGTACACTGACTGTTACCTGAGTTTGTTGTCAACTGGCCACATTCTTCTCCCGTACGAACGTTGCTTAAAGAAGCAGCACGTTGGATTCCGAAGTTGCCACATACCTGTGTATCGCGCTTTCAGTTAAGTGTCACGCGGCCAAAACAGGAAAAAATCCTTCCAATGAAACCTTACTGTTGCTTTAAACAGCGCGGATCTCACTGAAAAGATACATATTTTCCAAACCAAATTAGTTGAAATTTCCTATTTTATTTAAAGAGTTTCTCAAGTGAAAAAGAAACCCAAACCCCAATTTTTATTCCACTGACCCCGCTTAGCACAGTTTGCTTGTTTAGCTGTTTCCATTCTTCTCCTAAGCATTGTCTTGAGGTGTCATTTTCACGTGGCATATTGCCAAAGAGGATGAGGTATTCGTACGAAAAAAACTATAAACAAAATGTAATTTTCTAAACAGTAATCATGTCTTAATGTGTTGCTACATACGACCAGCTTGAAAATTAATTTAAGCTTTGAATTTTAACAGAAGATGTAAATACTAGCCAGATGTCTCCTGGTGTTAGAAGCTTTTGGTTCATCAGTTTCGTTAAGCTGGGATTAAGTTTAGGTCTAGCTTTTTTCTTAAATATTTTGCATAATTGTAGGTTCATGTGCAGTTGTAGAAATAAAACAGAGAGTTCCCATGGACACTTTGCTCAGTTTTTTCCAAAGGTGACGTCTTGCAAAACAGAGATGCTGTGTCAGGACCAGGATGCTGACATAGGCCCAGTGGAGACATAGACTTTCCGTCACTGCAGGGACCCCTCTCCCCACCCAGTTAGTTACTGTTCTATCTGCACCCCTCACTCCGCCTCCCCACCCCAGCCCGTTGTCATCACTAGCCTCTTCTTCATCTCCTTACACTTGCCGTTTCAGGAATGTTGTTTCTTTTTAAAAACTTCCTTTTTTTTCTTTTCTTTTCTCTCTCTCTCTTTCCTTCTGTTCTTTCTTTCCTCCTTTCTTTCCTTTTTTCTTTCTCTTTCTTTCTTTCTTTCTTTTTCTTTCTTTTTCTTTCTTTTTTTCTTTCTTCTTCCTTCCTTCCTTCCTTTCTTTTTCTTCCTTTCTTCCTTCCTTTCTTCCTTTCTCTTTCTTTCTTCCTTCCTTCCTTCCTTTCTTCCTTCCTTTCTTTCTTTCTTTCTTTCTTTCTTTCTTTCTTTCTTTCTTTCTTTCTTTTTCTTTTTCTTTCTTTCTCTCTCTCTCTTTCTTTCTCTTTCTTTCTTTCTTTCTTTCTTTCTCTCTCTCTTTTTCTTTCTTTCTTTCTTTTTCTTTCTCCCTTTCTCCCTTTCTCTCTTCTTTTTCTTCCTTCCTTCCTTCCTTCCTTCCTTCCTTCCTTCCTCTCTCTCTTTCTCTCTTCCTACTTTTTGATTGTGTTGGGTCTTTGTTGCTGCACATGGGCTTTCTCTAGCTGTGGCGGGTGGGGGCTACTCTTCTTTGCAGTATGCAGGTTTCTCATTGCGGTGGCTTCTCTTGTTGTGGAGCACGGGCTCTAGGCGTGTGGGCTTCAGTAGTTGCAGCATGCGGGCTCAGTAGCTGTGGCGCACGGGCTTCGTTGCTCCACGGCATGCTGGATCTTCCTGGACCAGGGATGGAACCCATGTCCCCTGCATTGGGAGGCAGATTCTTAATCACTGCACCACCAGGGAAATCCTGAAGAATGTTTCAGGAGTAGAATCAGACAGTGCGTAATCCACTGGGATTGGCGTTTCCCAGCACAATCCCTGGGGATCCACCCGGGTTGTTTATGGACCCGTGGCTCATTCTCCTCCACGGCCAAGTAGAAGTCCATGGTATAGATGGACCCTGGTGTGTTTCATCACTCACCCATTGAAGGTCATGTGGGTTGTTCCTGTTTTCGGCTACTGCAAGCAAAGTTGGTATAAACATGTGGATTTTGTGTGGACATAAGTCTTCATTTCTCCAAGATAAATGCCCAAGACCTCCCTTACTGGGCCGCCTGGTAGTTGCACTTTCAGTTTTAGGAGAAGCTGCCGCGCTGTTTCCAGAGGGGCTGCACCGTTGGACTTCCCTACCAGTGAAGTGTGAAGGACCCAGTTTCTGTGTGTGTGGTGTTGTCCCTCTTTTTATTCCAGCCGTTCTAACAGGTACGTAGGGAACCTCACTGTGGTTTTACTTTCACAGCAGCTGGTGATGTGGACATCTTGTATGTGCATACCTGCCATCTGTATATTGTCTTCACCGAATTGGTTTTTTCATATCTTCTACGAATCGTCTAATGAGTTGTGTTTTTACTGTTGAGCTTTGAGAGTTCATCTATTTGAGATTCTAATCTTTTGTGGCAAATATTTTCTCCAAATTGGTATCCTCTCTTTTCTTGCTTTTCACAGCATCTTTGACAGAGAAAAATTCTTATTTTGACTAAGTCTAACTTATCAGCTCCTCTTGATTTCTTTAGAGTGATTTTCAGGATTCCTTTGCTTTGAACGCCTTTCTCGGTGGTGGCTGTGAATCTCACGAGCTGCACAGGGAAGCATCTCAGCTGGCCAGCGGCAACGCCGGACCCATTCCAGTGAAGTGGGGAAGCCACGCATCCGCGCAGGCCCCTTGACGCACTCACTCTTCAGTGCGATTCTCGTAGGTGCTACTTCAACGTATTGGATGCTTTTAGAAAACGTGCCTCAGTTGTTAAGTGTGATTTAGGTGAATCAAAAGAAGCAGCGTCTACTCCATTTACCCCCATTTTTACCCATTCTGAGTTTCACCTCCTCCTTCTAAAGCTCCGAGCATTCCTTAGTACCGTTTCCCTTCTGTTTGGGGAACTCGCAATGTCCATTCTCGAGGGCCGGTTTGCTAGCAACACATGCTCCGAGTTTTCTTCCCTTCCCTCTTCATTCCTGAAAGGCGTTTGGCAGATACAGAAACTGTAGTTTGCAGTCTTCTCTCGGCTCTTACAGGAAGCTGTGACGCTTACCCCAGCCCCAGGTCTTCAGATCAGAAAGCTGCCCTCCTGTGAAGTGGTTTTTCCCTCTGGGGCTTTGAGGGCTTCTTTCCTTGCTCTTGGTTTTCAATGTCTAACGTGATCTGTCCTGGCATCGTTTTCCATGCATTCCTCCGATTTCAGGTTCTCCCAGCTTTTCGAAAACGTGCGTTTATGTCTTTCGCTTTTCACATTTGGAGAGTTTGCACCGTTGCTGCTTTGAAACTCTCCCAGCCCCACTCTCTTCCTCTCCTTCTGGGGCCGTGATAGCATGGATGTTGGACCTTTTGCTGTTTTCTCTCTGGTTCCCGAGCCCCTCTCCACGTTTGCTGTTTGTTTTCCCTCCTTTGAGCAGACGGGCAAACACTATTGACCCGTCACTAAGTCCAGCGGCTCTGCCCTCTGTCGCTCCACCCTGCGGCCCAGCCCGCTCAGGGGGGTTTTACTCTCCTGGTTGTTCTTTTCAGCTTTCTAATATCCTCGTAGAACTTCTCTTTCTTTGTTTCTAGAATATCCATCTCTACCTTTCATCAGTTTCGAAAGGATTTGAAATTGCACGTGAAGCACTTTCAGGACGGCAACGTCAGAGCCCTTGTCAGCTGCTGCCCGGTCTGATCAGCACTGTGTTGGCATCTGCTGGTCGCCTTCTCTCCCTCAGTTTGTGGTGTTTCTTGGTGCTTGTGTGACAGGTGAAGCTGGGTTGTCCCCTGGATTTTTGTCTGTGGTATTAGGAATCTCTGGGTCCTGTGCAAGCCCCGCATTCTAGCAGGTCCTGAGTAGCTTTGTGGCCGTGGCTCCAAGGACGGTTTCAGTTCGGAGTCCCTGTGGCCTTCGTTTGGTCTGGTCGGTTTGTCTGGGGCGACTGGAGCCCCCATCCCTCTGGTGCAGAGGGAGCCCCCCCGGGCAGAGGGCTTGGGGCCTCTGGATGGGAAGGGGCCTCAGGCTGGCACCGCGGCATGGTGGCTGCAGGGCCGGTCCCCACGTCACACCTCCTCCCGTCTCCTCGGGGCGGGGAGGCGTCCAGGGACACTGCCCTGGTGGGGAAGGAAGCCCAGCTCTCTGCTCCGTCCCGTCCCATGCCTCCTCCCAGCCCCACCGGTAGGACGGATGTGGAAGTTCAAACCCCTTCTGGCCGACTGGAAACGCAGAGATGACGGGGGACGGTGGTGTGCTGTCTGTTGGTCTTTACCCGCCGTGGAGGACACATTTCCCAATGGTTTCCCTTGTTTGGCTGCCCTCTTCCTGGTTCTTGGCCAGGAGACACTGGCTTTTCCTGGAATTATTTTTGTGCTGCTGGAGGTTCTGGACTGCAGGCCTTGGCAGTGCCGCTGCTCAGAGGTTTGGGAGGCAGTGGGGACACTAGGGACACCCTGCCACCCCGTCCTCGGGTTCTGAGGTGCAGGCCGATTTCTTCTTCCTGTCGCCTCTCAGAGGCCTCACGGGCGTGTGTTTCGTGCTATGGCCTGTTTTTAACCACGCTTCTCCCCGAGCCCATTTCTCTGTCCCTCTGTCCTTCTGTGTCTCCCTCTCTCAGAACCACTGACGTCCCCAGGGCCGCTCTGTCCTGCGTTGCTTTGCTAACCGAGTGTCCTGACATCCTTTGAGGTGCCTTCCGAGCAGGTAAAGAGGCTGCAGCTCTGAGCGGGGGGATGGGTGGGGAGCGGGGGTCGCGAGGGCTCTCCGGGGGAGCCGGGTGCCGCCCGGGGTTAGACCGCATCACCCAGGGAGACGAGCCCCCACCACGCGCTGCTCCCGAAGGGCAGGACGCATGCACATGCGGACCCAGTGGTGGGGGCAGGAGGCGACCCCCGGGAGGGGCTTCCCCTCCCCCCAAGTCCCTGTGCTTCCCCCAGCGCCGGACACAGGCGGGAACCTGGGGGGACATTGTGGAATACGCGGGTGCACCCACGGGGTCCCCAGGGTGTCACAGGGGTGACCATCCCCACCCCGGCAGTCGATTCCGACACTGAGGCCCAAGAGAGCACAGGGGACCTTCTAGTGGCTTGGCGGGAGGGAGGGGAGGTACTGAGGACCATCGTATCCCGCGGTTGCGGCTGCGGACACACAAGTGCTGGGGCATAGGGTTTGCGTGTTTGTGTTAAAGGTCAGCTGTCTCCCCTTTCCGCCCCGCTTTCCGCCTTCGGATGGACGCCCCTTTCGCCACGCTCGCAGCCCCAGGCTTTCAGCTTCGCCATCAAATTACTCCGCCTCCTGCGGACCCTCAGCTCGGGCAGCCGCGGTCCTGGAAGACCCTGGACCGCAGTTCCCCCTTCTCCGGCCACAGCGCCGGCCGTTCTCGCCGCCTTCAGGGTCCACGTGGTGGTGGCTCGATGTCCGGCCTCCTGGGTCCCCCGTGATCCTGGTCCAGGCCGCCTGCCAGGACGCCACCTCTCACCCAGGTCTTGTCAACACCCCCCCACCCCCGGTTCCCCCTCTGCCTGGTCAGTCTCCCCGGCACAGGACGCCCGAGAAGCCCCTTCCTGGGAGTTCTGTGACCCCTGGGGCCTCTCCCCGTAAGCGCCCTCCCCGCGTGCGGTCCTCCTGCTGCCCAGCTCTGGGACTACCGCTGTCACTCCTCCTCCTCCTCCTCCCGCCGCTCTTCCCCGCCCTCCTCCCACCGTGGCACCCCTGGTCTTCTCCCCGTACCTGAGTTTGCTCCTGTGGAGGTCCTCGTCCCCAGTGTCCCTGTCCCCAGGGCTCTGAGGGGACCGTGGCTCCCAGGCCTGCCCCTTGGGCCTGACTGGCCAGGCTGTCCTGCCTGTGTTTCTGCCGCTTCATTTTCCTCTAGCTCATCCCAGTGTGGGTTTGCTCACAATTCAGAAAGAGGCGTTCCTTTGGAGGCTGAATGAGTCCAACAAGAGGCTTTATGAGATACCCATTAAACCAAATAAAATACCTTTTTTCGAGGGACTTTCAGAATGACAGCTTGGTACCTGGGTGCAGCCAATGGACCGTGGGTGAAGTGGGAGGCGGTTGTATCATAATCCCAGAAACATTTATGCTCTAAAATGGTAGGCCTATATACCATCTAGAAAAGTGCTGTGTTGCATCTATGGCCAGTGCTTGAAAACCACTCAGGTTTCTGCAGTGATTTTAATGAATAACCTCACGACATTTGTGATGCACAAGTACTGTGATGGTTTGATTTCAAAGCCGGGAAAGGAGTGGCCTCAGGAGGGTTCAGTGCTGCCTCTGTTCATCAGGTGGCCCTTCCTGACGTCGTCCAGGGTACGAGTCTCCAGAGGGTATAGAAAATACTACTGTGAGCATACGTGTCATTAAACATGGTGGTCGTAATGTGTTTATTGTGCGCAGACCACTTTACATACATCTATAATTCTTATAATTACTGTGCAAAAATAGTCATTTTTATGCTTATTATACAAAGTTGGAACCAGGGAGAGTCAGTTATCTGCACAACAGCTAGCGAGTGTTCAGACTGGGGTTCCAACCCGTGGGTTTCTGACTCATCCCCGCTGGTCCATGCCCCAACCAGCTCCTCTCTCCCTTCCTTCCTCTCTCCCTTCCTTCCTCTCTCCCTTCCTTCCTCTCTCCCTTCCTTCCTCTCTCCCTTCCTTCCTCTCTCCCTTCCTTCCTCTCTCCCTTCCTTCCTCTCTCCCTTCCTTCTTCTCTCCCTTCCTTCTTCTCTCCCTCCTTTCCAGCAAATCATCAGTCAATCAACCAATGTCTATTGAATTGCTGATGTCACCCAAACACCATGCCAGACTCTTGGGGTAAAAACGTTGAACACAGTTTCACTTTATCTCTCAATAAATTCTCACTCTGGTAGAAGACACACATGAAAAATAGTAATTTAATTAAAATATCCAAGTTAAAAAAAGGATAAAGTACGGTGGCGGCCAAAGAGGATCACAGGTGGACAAGAAAGGGTGTGAAGAGGGTCCGGGGAGACTACCTGTGGGGGGGAGGGGTGCCAGCCTCGCTGGGTGAAGGGGGTCGTGGGGCAGCCAGGAGGGGTGGGCAGGGGCGGTGGTGGGGCTGCAGACGGTAGGTGCGAGCCTGGCCCAAGTCAGATGGGCTAGGGTGCCCTCTCGCCTGCGACCAGAGACGTCTTCCTCTTTGTCCTTCAGTTTCCTCATCTGTAAAGAGGGGGGTGTGAACAATGGCGCCCACCTCATAGGCTGACACAAGGGTGAGTATATGTAACATACTTGGAAGAGTGCCAGGCAGGTGGCATTTTGTGCAGAGAGTTTAGATTGAAACAGTCTTGGCCACACTGTCTGGAGAAGAGCTGTCGGGGGTTTGTGGGCCAGGCACGTGCACTCAGACTTGGACCTGGAAGAAAGGAAAGCCACAGGACGGTTTATCCAGCGGGCTCCTGGGTCAGCTCTGCGTTTAGAAGACGGCGGGGGCAGGGGTGGCGCTGGGAGGAGTGTGGGCTGCGGGGCCTTCCCAGTGCCGCCTGAGAGGCTGCACCCATCGTTATCTAACTGAGGGTCTCCTCTTTTTGTAAACACCCCATTTCCCCAAAACGGCCGTTTTAAAGAACGGCAGCCATTCGGATGAGTGGACTTAAGTACAGTCTCAGAACTGCGACCGCATCCCGCACTCATGCAGTTTTGTGTATTTCTCTGAGCGTCTAGAAAGGAAAGTTTGCTCAAAGATGCCATTTGCTCTGTTAGAAACCTCCAGGGGCTTCAGAGTTCAGCGGAGTATTCAATCACATCCACACTGAGACAGTGTAAGAACCTCTCTTCCACGGTGACACATCTCAATGGAAAATATGTTCGTGGAGTAAAATTTTGTTCCTTAAATGAGTTACTCTCAAATGAGTTTTTAACGTCAATTCTCAAGTGAGGGTCCTGGTTCTCCTGGGTCTGTAAGCCCAAGCTGCTGTTTTAACAGGGGCCACTTGGGTAAATTGGTTGGTATTACCTGCAAAAAATTTCTCTCCTTTGCATCTAAGACATCCCAGAGAAATGCACACACACGGCAGTGAGAGATTTGTTCAAGAATATTCACAGCAACGGCATTTGTAGCAGCTACTTATTGGGAATAACTCAAACATCCTTTCAGCAAGATGGATGTATATTTTGTGGGATCTACATGCAGTGAGTTCAAGAAAGCACTGAAACAGACTGAACAATAGCTGCATTCAGGAGTGGGGTGAATCACAAACTGAATGTTGAGATAAGAAAGGCAGACACACACCAGAGAATATATACAGTATGATTCTATTTATATAAAGTAACAAACCAGGCAAACACTCTGGTGTCGTAAATCCGCATTGCAGTTACTTTTCATGAGAAGGGAGGTCACCATGACTGGGCAATCACAGCGGGAGCTTCTGGGCTCCTGGCTCTGCTGGGGTCTGCAGCAAGGCAGTGTCACGTGGGTTGTGCTCTGTGCCTCCCCCAGCGTGGTCTCTCTGTCTCCCTCCATCCTCACCCCACCCCACCCCCACCCCCCATCCCCATCCCACCCCTTCCCCCTCCCCAGCCCACCTCTCCCCCTCCCCATCCCACCCCTCCCCATCCCACCCCACCCCCTCCCCCTCCCCATATCCAGGTCTCATCTACATCTTTATCTATATCTGTATCTACAGTTGTGTCTGTATCCATATCTATATCTGTGTTTTCACTCTTCTGTGCTTTATTTCAACATGTATTTTAAAGATAACATTCTAGTGATTTTATGCACATTTTTTAAGATTGTGAAAATGAAACCTGTATAAAAAAGTGTTAGAGGATTAGGGAAAAGTCATAATTACTGAGCTCAAAGAATATTTTAACTTGAAAGTTCAACATAAATTGTCAGGGATCGAATGGTCATAATGTACTGTAATTATACCAGAACTTCAGAATTGTCATAATTCAGCATTAGACTCCATCTCTTTTATTTCTTAGGCAACATTCTTTAATAAAAAACAAATCCGATAAACTGTTGATGACTCTATTACATTTTGAGTAAAGAAAGTAAAAAATATAAAAATGTCCATTGCTCAGAGCTGAGTCATATGAACTCCTTCTGCATATGCAGGTCCTAAGTGATAAGTTAATACAGAGATCTCCGGTGTATACAGTGGTACATAAACATCTATGATGTGTACACTGTGGTGACAAGGGTTTGTGTTGCTCAGGTCACAATTACATCAAAGTTGCCCACCCGTCACAAGTTTTGGGCTAGTCTTCTACCGTATGTGGTCTAAGCCAAGTTAATCACATCTAGAAAGGATGGGAGGACTTGAATTTTGTGGAGTCAGTTTTACACACACACGCGCGCGCACACACACACACACACACACACACACATCATCTCCAAATAAATACACACGTGATTTAAACATGAGCGTTTGTCCAGGCATGGAAAGATTTAGGCTGTGGTGTAGATAATAAACCCATAAAGTTTCTATCCAATCCATGTTTGAAAGTGCAGGCTTCACTATAAAGAGCGTTTGTCTCCTAAACAGATTTGGTTTGTTCAAGAGTCCTCAGAGCTCCAGGTCTGGACATTTTTTGTGTTGTTGATCTTTTTTATAGCCATTTTGAGAGGTGAAGAATAGTATCTCACTGAGTGGTTAGTTTTGTGCTTTCACGCTTTAAATATTTATTATGGCAATTTAAAAACATACACTAAAGTAAAGAAGACAGTGTAATGAACCTGATTTTCCCAGCATGTGGCGTCAACGATTTTCAACCTGCTGCCCATTTTGTTTCCTGTGTGGCCTCTGCTCTTTGCCTGCCCTGGCCACGGTCCCAGACCTCAGGAAGCTCCCTTCGGCTGCAGTCCACGCTGCCCCGTGCGCTCGGGGCCGTTTCCACGTCAGCTCCTGAGTAATCCAATACCATTCCGTGAAAATTCCCCACCACGAACAGCAGACCTATGTCCAGTTGTTGGAAAATACAAATCAAGGAACTTTAGAAACCTCCCAAAATATTGACTTCTTAAATTTTTTTTCACATTAATAGAAAGTCTTTCTAGATTTTTGCGTGGTAATTTTGTTGCTAAGTTCAGCATGCTGTTTTTTTAATGGTCTTCACACATAGTTGATATATTTTAAAAGTTTATTCTTTTTTGCTAGGGTAGAAGTGAATGATGTACATTTTACAGCATGGAAATAACAAATTACCCAGGGCTCCCTGTGGAAATATCCAGTGTTTGCTCTCTGTTATGTTTCCCTCCAGTTTTTTCTGTGAACGCATTTTACAGTTAAGATCAGACTTTGTGTTCTAATATTTTTTGAAACTTGGATAATACCCAAGTTTTTCCTTTTAAAGCAAAAATGTGAGCAACCCATGTGCAGAACCTCCCCCTCCCTCCACTTCACCCCGGGACCTACCCTGATTACTTAAAAAACTAATTTGAGAGTACTTTACTTTAGAAACTAAATTTCTACCCTATGAATATATCTTTCAAGTCAAAATTTCCTATGACAAAGAAGTTTTTACAGCTGAGAACACATGTATTTAGACTGTAATCAGAAGGGATCTTCACTGAAGGGTCGCAGGGTCAGCCAAGCACACTTCATGAGACACTGGAGGAGCCGACTGATAACTCATCACAGGTAATTAAGCTTTCTCTGCCTTGAACCTGACCTTCTTCTCAAGTAAACTCTTTTTTTAAAATTAATTAATTAATTACTTTTATTGGCTGTGTTGGGTCTTCGTTGCTGCATATGGACTTTCTCTAGTTGTGGCGAGCAGGGGCTACTCTTCCTTGTGCTGCGTGGGCTCCTCATTTTGGTGGCCTCCCTTGTTGTAGAGCATGGACTCTAGGCACGTGGGCTTCAGTAGTTGTGGCACATGGGCTCAATAGTTCTGGCTCACGGGTTCTAGAGCGCAGGCTCAATAGTTGTGGCACACGGGCTCTAGAGCACGGGCTCAGTAGTTGTGGCTCATGGGCTTAGTTGCTCCGCAGCATGTGGGATCTTCCTGGATCAGGGATCGAACCCATGTCCCCTGCATTGGCAGGCAGATTCTTAACCACTGTGCCACCTAGGAAGTCCCCAAGTAAACTCTTATCCAGATGGATAACACAGCAAAGTGCCCTGTCCTGGGGGCCAGGTGATGGTGCCCCAGCTGAGTCGTGGAGGGCGTGGGGCTGCCGGTGGGGCAAGGCCGGGCGTGGACCAGACTGGCCACGGTCAGCACCTGTGACAGGTACCGTCAGACAGGACAGAGGGGAGGAGGCGGGCGCCAGGCACTGCTGGCAGAGAAGGCGTCCTGAACTTTCCTCTGAGCAGACAGAGCAGCACACGAGCTTCAGGAGAGCTTGGTGGAAGCTTGCAGGGGTTGCAGGGGTCATGAGACATGCTCACCAGAGATCTATCCCAGCAGCCAGATGGCACTGCCCTGCCCGGCCTGGTGGGCAGCTGGATTCGGGGTGTCCTTGCTCTCTGGGCAGGCCCAGCAGGAGGGCAGGGCAGCGGGCGGCGGCCGAGTGGACCGCTTCTCCACGGCCTCCTCTCCACGGCTGGCTTCCCGGGAAGCTCAGGGTGTGCGTCTGGCTTTACACCCGGCCAGAGGCTTTTCTTTTGGTGGCTTGTTTAAGAGACACAAATATTGTTAGTAAGTACCAGCAAAATTATAATATTTTGTATGTTTTCCAAATTAAGCATGCACACCAGGAGGGAAGAGGTCCCTGGACATGGCCCGGGTTTGAGGAGGGAGATCAGGGGAGACCCTGGCCGTGGACGGCCACTGCCCCGCCACGGGGCTCCGGGCAGCAGGTGGGGGTGCACCCAGACTTCCCAGCGGCGGCTGCAGGCTCCTGCTGCCGGCCGGGGAGGAGGCGCCTGGGTCCTGTGCGGAGCCAGGGTCCCGGTTGCTGACCTGCAGGTGATTTTGTTTGCACTGTTTGCCCCTCTAAAGAAGGGGAATAGTAACGGCTCCCCTGTTAGGGCTCCAGGAGGATGAAACCCTGTTTGACACTCAGCGCATTTGTCGTCTTTATTGTGACATAACCGCTCGACACGACACGTATTTGTTAACTCTGTATTTGTAAAAAAGATAAATCAATGACTAAAGGAACGGAAAACATGGTGCTGAGGACATACTTCTTATGGCTTATTACGGTCTGTAACTCACAGATGGGCACACTTTATCCACACAGACATGGACCCGCTAACACACACACTCACACAGACACACATCACAGACACATCCTGCTCCATCACTTACCTAGGGAATGAAGGGACACTCTGCCCTGTTCCAACCACTGCCTTTGTCCCCTGGACCTCTGCTCCTGGTGGGGCTGCACACACCCTGTCTACCTGCTCTAAAAGACGCCTGGGGACAGGAGCACGTGTTACCCACGAGGGTCAGCGTGACGACGTAGAGGGCTGCAGAGACTGAGCTTGGTCACGTCACCGGGGAGCGTGCACCTGGGGTCAGATTTGTCATTACACTTACGCTCTGTGACGGCACAGATGCAGATGCACCTGGGAGGCGGGTCCTGCAGGTGCGGCGCCCACGCACTTCCTTCCCAGCCGCTGCCCCGAGCCAAGATGCGGGAGCCCCTGTGCGGTGAGCACCTGAGAACACAGGCTCGGCTGTAAACTCAGCTGTAAGGAACTCGAAGGGCCCAAAGGAGTGCGTCCGCCGTGGCATGGGGCTGGGGCGGGCCGGGCCAGGCGGTCCCCCGTCAGGTGGGTCACTGGTCCCTCTAGGTCGAGCACAAGGCCGTTACACGGGGGAGGCGGCACACAGGCCTGGAGAGCGAGCAGCTGGTTTTGTGCCGACACGTCCCCCATCATGGGCTCCACCGGGCCTTGCTGTCTGGGGCTTCGGGCTTTGGGTGGAGAGCTCGCCGGCCGCCGTCTGGCTGGTGCTGGAGCCGGGCTGCACCGCTTCTGGGGCTGAAGCTCTAGTTTGAATAAGCAGCACATTCCTCACCGTGTTCGAGGTCTTTTGCCTCCACAGACTTTGAAAGGACCCTCTGTTGGATCATCGGGGTGACCTGGTGTAAACGCCGTGCCCGGATCCGCGGTGTGGCCCCATCTTCCTGGGCCGTCCTCCTGACGGGCTCAAAGCAGAGCTGCAAACAACGTGGCCATTGTGTGCAGCCCTCCCTCAGGGCGCCGGGCGGCCCAGTGGGAGGACGCCGGCCGTCCTGGGGTGGGAATCGCGTTGGTTCCACTTGCCGTCAGCAGAGCTGCAGTGGAGGACTCGGGGGAGGACTGCAGACCTGGGGGGAGGACTCCTGCCCCACCCCCACCCCAGCTCTGTCGTCCAGTCCTGTGATGATGCCGTTACCACAGTGAAGTTGTACGGGGGCGCAGCCACCGTGGAAAAGAGCACGGGGCACCTCAGACATTACAAGCAGGCCTTCCACGTCCTTTGCTGTTCCTCTCCCGGGGACACAGGCAGAGGACATGGAAACTCTTGCTCAGAAATTGTATTTGCTGCTCCCACGTCCACTGCATCACTGTCTACAACAGCCAAGACGTGGCAGCAGCCCCAGTGTCCACTGGTGGATGAGTGGATATGGAAGAGGTGGTGCAGATATAATGGAATATCCCCAGCCACAACAAAGAAGGACATCTCGTCACTTGGGATAACAGAAGGACCTTGAGGACATTAAGCTCAGTGAAATAAGTCAGAGAGAGACAAGTACCTACGATCTCCCTTGTATGTCAAATCTAAACAAAAGAAAACAAATAAAACACCAAACTCAGAGAAAAATAGATCCAACTTGTGGTTACCAGAGGCGGGGGTGGGGGGTGGGGGGCGAAGGGGGAATTGGATGAAGGTGGTCTAAAGGTACAAACTCCCAGTTATAAGATAAAAAAGTACCAGGGATGTAACACAACATGCCAAACAGAATAAACACTGCCGGACGTTACACATGAAAGCTGTTAAGAGGCTACATCCCGAGAGTTCCCACCACAGGGAGAAAGTATTTTTCCTCTTTTCTTCTTTCTTTTCTTTTCATCGGATCTGTGTGAGACAAGGGATGTTAGCTCAACCACTACGTGTGTGAATCAAACCAGCAGGCTGAACACCTTAAATGCATGTCGTGATGGACGTCACCTGTTTCTCAATGAACCTGGGAAAATGAACCTGCCGCCACACGCAGTGCCGACGTGGCGGGGGTCCCAGAGCTGAAGGAGGAACCAGGACGCCCCCGTGTCCACCTCCCACCCAGATACATGTGGGGAAGGCGCACATGGGCCCCAGTGCCACCCAGTACAGACTCACATGGGACCGGGGCCAGGGCAGGCAGGCTCTGTGGGTGTGGACCTACAGTCAGACGTCCCTCTGCAAAGACGTGTCCTGAGGATGGTCATGTCACCGGTGCAAACTCACTGGCCCCCTGTCATCCCATCACCTTGTTCTCGCTGTTTGTCAGGGCAGAGGTTCGCTGAGATGGGTAATTCAACATCAGGCGAAAAGATAAGGTAGCAACACAGGCCCACTAGCTTCTGGGCTCTGCAAACTAAGGAAGATCATTACTAGATACTATTTATATTGAAAAAATTCACATTCTAAAGAATAAAGGCAGCTATGCACTGTATAATCTTTCCGTTAGGTAAACGGTGTGCTTAATTTAGGGTGAAAACGTCAGGACGGACGTGCAGTCTGTTTCTGTAGAAAATGAAGGTAGAACACAGCTTCCTTTCAACGATTTGCAGACACAGATTCGGTCCTCAGGATATCGCCCTGTGACGGTCTATGGCTTTCTGGGGGTTATGAGCTACCCCGTGTCACGTGTGACTCCAGGTAGAAAGTGACCTGTGCAAACAGGCTTCCGAGGCCCAGGTGAAGCTCCGTGCAGTGCCCTGTCACCTGTGTTCCGTGCAGAGCTTGCCCTGAAGGTGATAAACAGGACGACCCCGGAGCTCCCGCCCGGTGAGAACTGTGCTGGCTGAAAGTTTCAGGAAGTTACTGAAGACTTTTCTCAGAATTAGAATGTGGACAGGAGGAGGGGATAAGGTGAGGAGGAGAGCTTCACCTCTGAGCTGAGTTCGCTCTCCTGGGTGACACCGTGGTCCCAGGTGCTGCCGTGGGCAGCCTCAACGTGGCCCCACAGCAGCCTGTCACCCTCAGTGGGTCACAAAGGAGACGTCCCTCCCCTCCCGCATTCCACGAACAGAGATCACGGTGAGCTGGTCAGTCCGATTCCGCAGATAACCAGTTCCTAGAAGAAAAGAGCCGTGTTCGTGTGTAAGAGCAGTGGTCCTGTGAACACGGATGCAGCAGGGATCTTCAGAGCAGTAGCTGCAGGTAGCTGTGTGTGCACCATTCACTTCTGGGCACTTTTCTCAAAACAGAATTTAGAAAAGTGTCTCCCAGGAGGGATGGATACCCAGCAGGGCCTGGAAGCTCCCTGTTACACTGACATCTGGGGCTGTGAGGGGAAAAGTCCCGTGAAGGTCTTTTTATTCGCTTTTACAACTAGGATTTTAGAATCTTTATCACTTACCCGGGTCTTTTTTAGAGGGTAAAAAATATTTCTCCAGTGAATCTGAGTATACACCAGTCTATTTCTAGTTCTAAAATGTCATCAAGTTTCCTATAGATACATAGATACACTTAAATTATTTCTTTGTCTTTTACCTTCTAACAAATGAAAGGCTGATGTGAAAAGAGGAGGTTAAGTAAGGCTTCTCTGTCTGTATCTGAGGACTGGCCTTGGTGCGAAGCTCCTTTCCCTTTATAAGCTTCCCCGGGCAGGTCTCTCCTCCTCCCCCATGCCATCCTGCCTCCAGCCTCTTGTGGCGGCTGGGGGTGGGGGTGGGTGGGCAGGAGCCAGGAGACCACAGGCAGGTGGCCACTCACTCCTGTCTTTGGTGGAGTCCAAACCCCACAGGGCGCAGAGGTCCAGGAAAAAATGCGAGACCAGCCACCCAGGTCGAAGGGAAAATTTCAGGAGGGTAGAAAACCATGAGGATGGGGGCCGTTGACGGCTGAGGTCACGGCTCAGGGCGACCTTTCCGTTTACCTGTTTACTAAAGCATTTCACCCATTCCTTAAGAAAAAGGAAAGAGAAAAAGGAAAACTCACAAGAAAAAAAGAACCGTTGTTGACCTATCTGAAGGGCTGGATAACGTGTGAATTTGTTTAATTCCCATCTTTGGAGCTAGCACAGTCTGTGTGAGCCGTGTGCACCACTTCAGAGACTTTCGTTTTTCCCTCCTTGTTCTTTGTGTCCTTTCTCAGAAATCATCAAAGTGCTCATATTTACAAGGAAGTGGAGGCCATTATAGAACTAGAAATAGACGGGGGCGAACATGCACATTCATTTGAGAAATATGTGCTCCCAGCGCGGCGGAAACGCCCGCCGTTTGGTGGCTGAGCTCCGTCGCTCTGCGGAGGGATGCGGAGCTTCTGCGTGGGATTCTTGGTCTGCAGACAGCGCCCGGGTACCAGCCTTTACTCTGCTTGACCTCATCGCTGGAAATGACCCAACGTAAACGTACAGGGGTTCCTCGCATCCCCCCACCCCCAGCCTCACACAGGCCCCAAGTTACTGTCCCTCCTCCCACCTTCCCACAGCCCCTCTTCCTGCAGGCAGTGGTCCGATAGGTTGGGGGTGGTTCTCCCTGAGGGCTTTCCCTGGGGAGTGTGGGGGCCGGCAGCCTACAGGACATCTCATCTGGGAGTGATTGTGACCCAGAGAGGCTGTGGGGTGTCCAGCTGTCCAGTGTAAGAACTCCAGTCCAACACCATAGAAAAACCGCGGGAAGACTCGGTCTACAGCAGCGACAGGCTAGAACCAGAGGAGGCTTTGGAAAGCATCTGAAGGCGCCTATTTTCTGGAGCACAGTTTGGGGACCAGGAGCTTGTGTCTGTCTTCCCGATGAGCTCCGGTGGGGGCAGGGCGAGGTCTATAGGCGACATCCAGGCCTGTTTCAAGGGGATTCTTTCTCACTCATGTCTCACACAGCTGGCTCTTCAATGACTAAGCTTTTCTTTGAAGAAAGGTTTCCTTGACCAAAAAAGAAAAAAAAAAGATTCTAGAAATATTTGTGGATGCTCAGGACTGAATCTCAATGTCAGCTATTTTCTCCCCCTGGCTTTGCCGCTCCTCAGACTTTCTTATGGTATTTTTGGAATGAAACCACAGATTCAGACTCCAGTATGAAATCCCGAAGCCAAAATCGTCTGATGTTTTTTCCCACAAGTGCGTTAGAACCACAGCAAATGAAAGGACTCCTCTCAGCAGATCACTGAGGTGGCGGGACAGCGTATGGGGAGGATAAAGGTCACTCTGTTCATTTGGGGATCGATGCCCCGGGGTGGGGGGGAGTTGGTCAGCCGAGCACCAGGCTGTCCTGGGCAGACCCCTGGTTCTGAACTCCCTGCGAGGGGTGCCTGCAGGTGCGGGAGCCGCGGGCTGGGCGATGGGCACAGAGGCAGAAGCGCTTTGCAAAAATGTGTGGCTCTCTCCCGACAAGGAGGATGCAGGGAAAGTTGCGATTTTTAATCACAGGCCCAAGAAGACAAACAATCCAGTGTGAAATTAGAACATCAGCCTGAAACCTTGTGTTTATACTGCGTTATCCTAAATGCCCAGGTCACATGCGTGCGTTGTTAGGTGTAGGTCTGAACTATGATTTGAATCTAGCACAAGGGAAATCAGCAACGTCTGATCCACGTGGCTGTCCAGGTCCTCACCACTCTCCCAGCCTGAGGTACCCTGAGGGCTCACCCACTGGGCCTGGTGGGAGCGGGTACTTAAGAGAACTCCTGCAGAATGCTACAAAAATCTGGTTTTTTCTCTATTTTTCCTTTAAATTTTTTTTCTTCTTTAGTTTCTTTCTCTGTAACTTGCTCTGGGCAAAACCCTCTCGTCAGTCTGTGGGATACATTCAAAATGAGCAGCAGAAATGACAACTTATCTTTATTTCAACATGGAAATGTGGTTTCTCCAGATGTTTCCAATGTTCCAAATAGGGACTTTCAAAGACCGAGCGTTGCGTTAAGGCCTCCAGCCTGAGAGACTCTACACAGTGATGGTGCTTCTGCCACACACGCACGCGCGCACACACACACGTGCGCGCGCACACACACACCCATGAAATGTAGTTAGGGACTTACATCTGTGCACAAGTAAAGATGATTTGAGGATGACACAGTTTTCCTTCCCTGATATAGTTCGACAGACACTGAGCAGCTGCATTCTTTGAAGAACCGTTAAGTGCATGAGAGAGCCTCAAACAATGCAGGGCATCTAGTGGTGGGTGAATCACCCTGAAAGCTGGTTTCCAAGACCACAAAGCCAGGGAGGCGACCTGGGGAGACGCGCAGAGGCCACACCACCCCAGAGGAAAATCCCATATATGGTCCCCACCCCCAGCACATGGGCAGGGAGGGAGAAAGAAATAGACAGTGAGAGAGAGAGAGAGAGAGAGAGAGAGAGTAGAGAGAGAGATGGGAGACAGAGACACACCTGACGCACCGTGTTGGAAACATGACTTTTGTTAGAGTCATTTGTTCTTGTTTAATCATGACGGACTTTTCTGTGGGGGAAGACGTGGAAACGGTGGCCAGAGCCTGAGGGTTTGGAAAGTGCGCAGAGGTCGTGACAGCTTGGCTTCCCTGCCGCACAGGGGACACTACTCATTGTACATCGCGGTCACCTGTGCTTTGCGTTGCTTCAGCTTTAAAGTGTCTTAGAGTAGCTTTCAGGGCTTACAATGAGAAGGTGAGTTACTCTCACAACCACCAGATCACGTCTACCTCGGGACAAAATAGTCCTTCATTCAGTAAAAAGTTTCTGCCCATCTCTCAGGCCCAGGAACACACAGGGTGCTGGGAGATAAAAATGCAATCCCAGTGTTGACCCTGAGAATTCACTGCCCAGTGAGGAGATGGGCACAGAGGCAGACGACGGTCGCGTGAATCGTGTGCTGTGTGTGGCGGAGACAAGAGCCCTGAGCAGGTCTGGGAGAGTCAGAGGAAGCCCTTTGGAGGAGGCAGTAGTGGAACTGAGGTTCCAAGAACATGTGGGAATTAGCCAGACGGACCCAAGGTAGAAGGGGGACCAGAGGCTGGAGGTGAAGGACCTTCCAGAGTTTAGTTTCTTCAAGAAACTATAGTAAATGGCTCAGGCTTCCTGGAGTGCCCACAAATATGAAATCAATCATTTATTCATTGAGGAATCAATAAAAGTTTATGGGTTTGGGTAGTACCTTGACATGTTCAGAAGTTACCTTTGGTGTCATGTGCTGAAAAAACATTTTCGTTTTCATGACTGTACTTTGCTGCATCAGAGGAAGATAGAGCACCCTCTCCACCGTGCTTTCCCTGGTTAAAGAGCAGGGCGGGCTGTGTCTGTGAAAGCATGGCAAAGACATGACTGTCCGCCCAGGAAACTCATGTGTCCCCTGGAGTTGGGCCAGTGGGTCAGAACTGCTCTCATGTTAATTTTCCCTCATTCATCAGGACGGAATGTAAAGCCACAGCCACATCAGATAGGCCCACTTAGAGTGGTCCAGGTTTGGATCAGAATTATTTGAATGTCCCGACATGATCCCCAAAGTAGACATTTTCTGGATTTTCTAAGATTCATTGATCCTGGGGTACAGGGTCTCCCATCTTCTCTCCTTGTATCGGGACATGAATAGCCCATCGAGAAACAAAGTACCCGGTATGGCTGAGGACTTGGCCATGGTGTTTTTGTGGTAGAGATGTCAGTTTCCTGAGATCTCTTTGTATATATTTAGTAAACGTTATTTGTGATGGCAAATGAATTAAACAACGGCTCTTCACTTCGTCAGTCTTCTGAGTGTTTACTTTTTACTTGACGAAATATAATCTTGTTACTAAATATGAAAAGCTCTTTTGGCCAATCAGAAACAGTATTGACGTGTTGATAGGGTTTACTGAGTCTTTCTTTTTCACATCTTTATTGGAGTATAACTGCTTTACAATGTTGTGTTAGTTTCTGCTGTACAACAAAGTGCATCAGCTGTATGTATACATATATCCCCATATCCCCTCCCTCTTGAGCTTCCCTCCCACCCTCCCTATCCCAGCCCTCTAAGTCATCACCCATCCTCGGGTTGATCTCCCTGTGTTATGCAGCAGCTTCCCACCAGCTCTCTGTTTTACACTTGGTAGTGCATATATGTCAATGCTACTCTCTCACTTTGTCTCAGCATCCCCATCCACCCCTCTCACCCCGTCCTCAAGTCCGTTCTCTACATCTGCATCTTTATTCTTGCCCTGCCATTGTGTTCACCAGCACCATTTTTCTAGATTCCATGCACATGCCCTAGCACATGGTATTTGTTTTTCTCTGAGTCTCTCTTTGATGCGTCTATGGGTTCGTTTGGGGTTTGGATCCCACCGTGTTTGGTGGGACTCATGGTTGGTAATGTTGAGCGCTGGCTGATTCAAATCTAAAGGCAAGGATAGTTTTATTTTTATTTATTTTTTAAAATTTTATTCAGGTATAGTTGATTTACAATATTGTGTTAACTTATACTGTACAGCAAAGTTATTCCATTATACATATACATACATTCTTCTTCGTAGTATTTTCTTTATTTTTAACTTGTTATGGTAAAGAGAGTGAAACAGGGACCTGAACAGGGGCCGGTCACGATGTGTCTTCTTTGGTGAACCATGTGGATTGGAGGCGGCGCTTTGCTGGAGTAACTGGGTTAACTTTTAGGAAAAAGCCTAAAGGACACCAAAGAGCATCGCACGTCAAACTCCAAGCGGGTTTGCTCCCCACGTTCTGCTCAGCTTCCCTGGCGAAGGGCGTGCTTGGCTCTCAGGAGGTTGGAGTAAAGCCCGGGGCTCGCGGGGGGTCTGCTGCCCCCAGCCCTGCCTTCTCCTGGCGCCCGAGGGAACAAGGACTTTCCCCCGTGGAGTCGTGTCTGGTGCTGGGGCAGCCCCACGCTTGCTCACTTCCAGCCGAGCGTCCGTGTGTGCCGGCGACTCAGTGCCTTGACACGTGGAATTCATGCTTTCATGAAAAATCAGGTGAGACACCGATTTCTAATCTTCCTTTTCAACTCTGCTTCAAAAATACTTCTTTCCTGCACATCATTTTAATGCTTTTGATGGAATGAACATTATTTGGTTTAAAAAAATCACTTTTTCTTTAATGCAGACCCAGATAATAGGTAAAGTACATGGAGAGAAAACACAGGAGGAGTAGTCAAGCTTGGTCACAGAATGAGAGATAAAGTGTTCTGTCCTTTGGTTTTTCAAAGCATCTATTTCTTTCCTGATTGCAGAAGTCACCTATTCTCATATGTAAGTGTGCACATTACATAAACACACTACACAGAAGGTGAAAATTTTCAAAGCTTTTCCCAAGCTCACTGGGTGAAGAGCTTTCTGTGTATTTTTGTGGTTTGTAAATCTGAGAAACATCATCCTGGCTTCCTCAGATTCTGTGTTATTCTGGGTAGGGCATTGGGGCTGGTGGGTCAGCTGCAGACTCTGATCCTGATGACAGAGTTAGGTGCTCTGATCACACCCACCTCAGGTGCTTTAGTAACAGTGACAAAGAGGTGAGAAGCTGACGAGGAGGGAGGACCATCTCTTTCTGATGGACATGGAGCGAATCGTGTCTTCAGTGGCTTTCTTTTGCACATTGGTGTGTATATTGAAAACCAGGTTCCACTTGAAGAAAAGCATGTGCTGAACCTGCTGTGCTCTCCTTACCCACCTGGACGGACTCAGGAACTGTCCTGACTGTGCTGGGGCACTGGGGCCTCTCACCCGCCTCTGGCAGTGCGCGGAGCCCAGCAGCTGGGCCCAGAGCCCGTCGCGTCCACCGCACCCCGTGCTGGCGCTCGGACCAGAACGGCCTCCATCACAATGTGGCTGCAGCCGCGGCTCTTTTTAAAAAGTCACATCACTGACGTTTGTGGTACCCAGCCGCAATTTCCACAGGACAAATGAAGATGCAGCCCGTCTTGTTTGAGATCTGACACTGCAAGCAGAGAGTGGCTGCCTCTAAGATCGATCAGGACACCTCCCTGGAAGGTTACCTGGGCTGCTTCACGTTGGCATGATGGAGCTCGTCCTCTGAGAAAGCTCCCGCTGGGTCCAGCCAGCACCCCGGCAGCGGCTCTGCCCTCTCGGCCTCCAGAATTTCCTAAATGGTAAAAAATCTAAAAGTTACATTTTAGAATCATCTTTTCTTCTGATTCTTTTTTAATGCCTTTTTATTGCCTCAGGAAAACAGTGACACAAAAGACCCTTTTACATCTTTGATTTGGAACACGGAGTTCAATTGCGACTTGTCTGGCTGGGTCCGTGGAGGGAATCTGTAGCGGGTCAGTGTTCATTCCACTAGTAAAAGCCCAATTACAGCCAACGAGTTCATTCATTTCAGTTTATAAACGCAAGAAAACGATTTTAAAATTCTAATATATGAACACAATGCCTGTATTCTCACCCAGTCTCATGTTATACAGAGATCTTTATGGCTATGGGAGCTCTCACGTCCGTCCTCTTTCATTCCGTAAAACTGTCTTTACTGTGCAGGGAAGCCCCATTCCCACTCCTTCCCCTCTCTGAATTTTATACTGTATCTCTTCAGCCTAATTTCAAACTCTGAAAGCTGTAAAGAATTTATAAAGGAATTTATAAAGAATCTGGGATCATTCAGAACGAGTGTGTGCTGTTTCCTTTTTAATGTTTTCACTGGGAGGTCTTCTTTCATACCTCTTCCCGTAGAGTGCCTAGTCCTGGATTGCTCCAAAAAGGGCAGGATGCAGTGAACGAGAGTGAGGGAGAGAAGGGTTCCGAACTTGTCCACGAACTGCAGCCGCTTGGCCTCCGCCCCCACCTCCCTTCCTTGGACCCTGCCCTCCTCAGAGGTGGTCTCAGACCACCTGTGCCAGCCTCACCTGGGAACTGGGGAGAAATGCAACTTCGTGGGTCCCTCGCCAACCTTCTAATGCTGGACTCTAGGGGTGGGGCCAGCAGCTTGTGTTTCCACCCACCTCCGGCTGGTTCCGATGCTCTTTCAAAACGGAGAGGCACTCAATAGCCTGTGCTCCCTGCCCCCCACCCCAGCAAGGCCCCTGGAATCGCCTTCTCCTCCATCCACCTCGCCGCTGATGCAGGAGAGACACGGGCTGGGCCTCTCTGCCTGTCTGTGTTCAGGACATGCAGAGGCTGGAAGGGCATCTAGTCCCCCTGGGGCTGCAGCAGGTCCAGACTTCATCCTCTTTCCTGGAGCAGCAGGCGGGACGCGCAGCCGTGGTCAGCGTGCTTCAGTGGGTGACCCGGTGTGCGTCTTAGGCCTGGACTCAGAAGAATGCCTTCATCCACAGCACCTATAACTCACGACTACGACCAGGGCTGAGGGGCAACCCCGAAGCACAACCGGGAGGAGGGCAGAACCGCACAGCTCCCGGGCGAGCAGACACTGAGGTCCCTCATGGCGTCTGTCCCACCGTTGGGGGGTAGACCTCTCAGTGACCATGCAAAGCTCGGGTTAAGCAACTGGCTGGACGCTGTTGATGGCCACCTTGGAAAGGATGCCCGCACTGGGCCGGCGTAGCACCTAGTGATGCCTCACGGCGTTTTGTCCTGTATCACCCCCGAACCCGACATGGGTTCTTACCTCTTTCTGTACATCGTTCCTGCTGGATTTGCCCCGTTATAATTCACAGCTTCACTTCACTTAGAGTCCACAGGCTTAGGATGCGGTGATCCCCCTTCTATTTTGTTTTGACGAACATGGTTTTAAAATAAGTTTACGCTATAAAATAAGAGAACACAGGTGATCACAACGTTGTCCACCATGTGAAATTTCTTCACCAAATGGTACTTCACATGCGAACTAGCGAATCCTTCATGGCACACACAGCTGACCCTTGAACATCACGGGCAGGGGTAAGGGGTGCCTAACCCCCCACCAGTTGAAAATCTGTGTCACTTTATAAGTGGCCCCGGTATCTGTGGAGTCCACGAGCTGTGGATTGTGCGGTGCTGTCGTACGTGTTTAGTGAAAAAATCCACTTACAAATAGACCCTCACAGTCTAAACCCGTGTTGTTCAGGATTGACTTTTTATTGTTATATATTATTCATTCAACAATACACTGAGGACGTAAGGCGATCCTCAAGGTAATTATCTATCATCTTTTTATTGTATTTTGCATAAGTGTAGGTATTATGAAAGAAAAATATTTCAAAGAGAGGAAAGAGTTACTTGTCAATTCAGAGAAAATAATTTTCTCCTACGAATGCCTATTTGCAATTTTACATAAATATTCATAAGTAATACATCATTAAATTAAAATGACATAGTGAAAGTAACCCAGGGACTAGAGAAAAAAAATCCATGCACTCATTTCCACTTGGCAGAAAGTCAAATACTTTTAAAAGATACAAGGTAATCGGCCAGGAGAAGCCTCAGCAGCTGCTCCCTGAGGTTCTGTGAGCATCCGGGAGGAGGGCCGGGGAGCTGCCAGGTCCCGAGGGAGCCCAGACTGGACCCGCCTCTCGTTGGGCCCCCCCACCCCGGGTAAGCCTCGCCACTGTGGTTGGTTTTCTCCCTTTGGAGAAATCATATTTAGGAGCCTCTCTGCAGAGAGCAGGCCTAGCCTCGCGGTGTGAGTGGAAGTAGCTGGTGTGTTTCTGGGCCAAAAAGGATGAGGATGGGCAAGATGCCACAGGTGGAGAGTTAGGGCATCTTCTGAACCCTGAAGCAGGGCCCAGCCACACACTGTGCAGCCCAGGGCTCGCATGGGGGGTGCAGGCAGGGCGGCCGAGAGGAGAGGGGCCACTTGGGTGGACATCGCCGTGGTCCTGTCTCTGCCACCCTCGGCTCTTGTGGGGAGCAGGTGGGCCGGGAGCTGAGTGTGGTCACAGGCTGGCTTCTCGGGTGAGGTTTAAGGATCAGCCTGGTCACCTGGGAGCCGGCACGAAACACAGACCCTCAGGCCCCGCCCCCGAGCCCCCACTGAGATCCAGGGGTGACCCCCAGCACACAGAGATCTGACAGGTAGGGGCTGTGACAGACCTCGGGGCCTGCAGCTCAGCGAGGTTGAATGGCCCAAGGGGTGGCCTCTTTTACCTTCCTTTCTGCTGAATCTAGAAAAAAGGCTCACACAGCACAGGAGAGGGCTAATCCTCTGACATCTGATGGTCTAGAGGCCAACGCTGGAACTCAGAAGAACCGTAAAAACCATTCATTGTCTCGGTCAAAAGAATGTCTCGCTTTTCACCTCATCCGAGTCCTTCCTTTACACTCTCTAGAACCAGCTCTTGCAGCTTTCTGACTGTGTAGGAGCAGAAGTCCTTCTCCGGGGCCGGAGGGAGTTCCAGCCCAGAATAAACCCCTGGAGAAAGTCATCCATTCTTCTCCACCATCCTAACCGCCCCCCACCCCGGCCATTGTCTAAGAAAACGTGATAACTCACAAATCATCTCTACAAATCATCTTCCCAAACAAGGGGCTGAGTGGATTGTAACCAGAGGAGCCTAATTAAGGGAGTGGGTGCACAGAGGGCATAAATGCACCGACCTGTCCCCCAAAGCCCTTCCACTCAGGCTATAAATACCTCCCCAGCCTCTCCAGGGTCCCAGGACGGGGATGTGGTGCCATTTCCTCCTCCAGTCGCTCATTGTCTGGGCTCTGGCTGAGGGCCAGGGCGGAAGGGTTGCCATGCATGCCGTCCACAGAGTGGATGACTTCCTGGAGGGCCCAGGGGCCGCCCCCACTTTACGCACATCTCTGGTTGTGGATACACACATTTACCACTGAAAATTAAACCAGAGGGTTTTTGCCTCACCTGTGTCCATCTCAGGTGAGGGGAATTCTTCTGTTCTCCATCTGCTGCTGGTGAGAAGATAAGAATGGGAGAAAAGCCATCTGGCTGGGGAATTCTTGCTTCCCGTGACGACAGAACGCTCAGTCTTCATGAATTTTGCTTGCAGTGTTCCCCATATCTAAACTAGAGGCACCCCCTTGGAAGTGGACCTCGGCCAGGGAAGCCTAGACTTTTCACAATTATAATTGCCTCATTACCCCAGAGTGTCCGCATGTTAGTGGTGAAAGAAACAATGTTTGGCTTGGAAGCCTTTCTCGTCTGGGGAGATAAAAGCCGGGGTTAGGAGCGTGGGCGTGCGAGGGAGCAGCCGTGGCCTTCAGAAGATGAAGTGTTAACGGCCGGGGATGGAGACCAGCTGCCTCCCAGCTCCATGCAGGGGAGCCATCGGGGAGCGGGTCTTCCCGGAGGCCCCAGAGGAAGTGGGGCCAGCAGGGCTTCATGAGTGGAGTTGGGAAATGCCTCTGGAGGTTGTGAGATGTGATTGTGTAATTCCTGCTCTATGATGCTCCTAAAGGCAGCCCTGAGCTGTCTAATCTGCGGGCACATCATCTTGGTCTTCTCAGTGCCTCTGCTGTGTGCCCGCGACAGTGGCCTGCATCGTCCCCAGGCCCTTCCTCCCCGCGAGTGGCGGAAGAAGCAGGGTCTTGGGAGCTGGAAGAATCTGGGTTTGGATTTCAGTTTCGCAGTTCATGGCCTCTGCTCCCCCGGCTCCGTTTTCCAAACTCTCTGAGTTTAATCTTTTTAACCATAAAAGACCAGCAGCATAGAGACTGCGGCCGCTGGAGGCCACCCAGGTGAGTGATGTCCAGCCCGGAAGCAGGTGTAGCTCAGCGTTGAGTGAGAGCATCGTGGGCTTGACCTTGTGCTACACAAGACCTGTGACACTGAGGGTCTTGTCCTCTTTTACACCTCAGGAAACGGGCACCGAGCGGTTAAATAAGTTGCGTAAGGACTTAAAGCCAATAATACAAACATATATGTTGCATTTAGAAGCTGGAGCTCTTCCCACTGTACCACCCTGTCTCGTATTCTAGGAAACAAATTCCGGACACTGAGTAGGCTTATTAGAACACGCCCCTATTACCAAAACCACAGTTTTCAAAGCTCAGGCTCTCAGAATGGCTATCAGACCTGGTCCAAGTGCACTGCCTTGGCCCTTTACTCACTGTTTAGAGCATCCTCACTGCTGACGGAAGGCTGTCGTCACGCAGTTAGGAGACACACCAGCACATTTGCGTAGAGGACCTCTCAAAAATTATCAAAAATCTTTGCAACAAAGGGGAATACATTAAATTTATTTTAGATCTTCAGGCTATTTTTCACCACTTTCTGCTATTTTACTTATTTATTCATTCAACAAACATGAATTGATGTCTATTCCAGAAGGTGTCCCGGCTGCTTGGGATTTACGCTTTAAGATGTTCTGTCTAGTGAAGAACATGGCGTCAGAAACCCGCTGCACAGTGAGGTAAGCCCCACGTTGTAAATGATGCAAAGCTCTCAGAAAGAGTGAATTTGGAAAAGTATTCAAAGTATTAGAGGACATGTAGTCAAAGACCTTGTAAAAATGCTAAAAATTCTAAAACCTGACTTGAGCTTTATTTATAGAAAATCTTAGTATCGAATGCACCGTAATTCAAACTCATGTGGCCTTAATGAAAGTAGAATATTTAAATCATGAACGAGGTGAGAATGGTGAAATATATTGCAAAAATACTACCACTAACTCTTCACTAGGAAATTAAGCAAATGAACAGACTTTTCCCCTTAGAAAATTATCTGTTTGCATTTTAGACACCAAGAAATGACTTGCCTGCAGGTCTATATATGAGGAAAGGAAAGTGGGCCGACGTGGTTCCTGGGAGGACCAACCAGATGTCTGCAAGGATGCTGACTCACCCACACATGTCCTTGCGGGATATTTCTACATATCACCTGGTCTGCAATCTTCCAGGCATCGTTTACATGCCACATATACTAACTAAAGCCATCTTTCTTTGACTTTAGGATGCCCCAGACAAGCCATCAGCCATTTCTCTTACATGTATAAACTGCTCTCCAAATAATTTTGCCTTTGAAACATATGTCCTGAGTTATGAAAAAAATTAAACACGGAATATTAATTAAATTGAGGGTTTTTTTGTCAAATGCACACTCCTTTCATATGTTGCCTAACATTTAAATGTAATACACAGTGGAATGTGTGTGAACATGAAGGTAATATATTGGTATTGCTAATATCTTTGAGATACTAGTTCTGGCGTTTATTTGTATTACAAGGACATCAGAAGGAAAAATAATTCTGCAAGTTCTGAGCAAACCAGAGAGAAGTGGTTAATAGTAGCAGGAACTGTCCTCACCATGGGTTTGGAGTTTGGATTTAAATACACAGCTGGGTGATTGTCACAGTGCCTGTGATGGTTGGTTAGCATCTTGACATGCGAATTAGGCCACCACATTTGGTAAGCATGTGTATGTATGTAGGCTGGCTGGTCCTGCCCTGTTTGATTAGGTGCACAGTGGGTTTGGGTTAGAAGCCTCTTCAAAATACCCTAAAGGGAATCCCTAACCTCCTCTTGCTTAGCTCTGCATCTGTCAGACTGCAGCTTATCTTATCCCACTAGATGTGGGGTTTTCTTTGCACAGTTTAATTTTTCAACTTGTGTAATTTATAATAAATCCACTTTTTCCTGATCTTTTCATGCAGATGTTCTATTTTTCTTCTTATACATCATTACATGATATTTCTTTTAAAATCCTTAAACTGTTCTAGTGGCCTATGTGATAAGCACTGATTACAATGAGTGATTGTAATTTGATTTCATAAAGCCAACACAATCAAGTCATCAAAAAGTTTTGGGAAATATTCTTGATTATTAAAAAGGCAAATATTTTTAGCACTCAGAAAGCATGATTTTTGTTAAAGAGATATGCTAACAAACTCCCATTGTGATGTCGTCTTTCTGAATGTAACAGTATTCTCTCAAGAGTAAAGAAAAAACGCTGGCCTTTTGCTTTACTGTACTCAAATACTTATATGATATTCATAGTGAATGCTGTTCACATCCTCTCTTATTAACAGAAGAAACAATGCTTCATGTAGCTGTTTGGTACTCATAAAGTAAGTGAAGTCTCTGCAAGTATGCAAGCAATCGATTTTAAATCAAAAATGTTTATTGTAAAAAAGAACCTTGAAAATTGTTTTTTAAAAAAGAAACGTAAATTTCACAAGTCTTCAGGTTGTTTATAGGCATTAGCTATAGACAACTTCTCACTTTCATACAAAACTCATTCAATCATATAAAAATAAACACCAATTTACATGGACTCATCAACTATACAATTAATTAAAAAGGCAGTTGGAAAGGGTGCTGTGTGGATTGCATTTCTTGTATGCATTTAAAATAGTTTAAGTACATCACAGAGTTTCTAAAAATCCTTTGTTGCACTTATTCCCATCCTTAGAAAATCATTAAAATTAAAAAAATCAAACATTAAAAAAATTAAAATTTTAGCAAATCATTCAAAATTCTTTTAAAAAGTAAGACATGGAGTATGCACCAGGAATGTTCAAAGATAGTCTTTCCCGTCTTCCCCAAGGCACAGTCTAAGTATTGGCAAAAAAATAAAAATAAAAAATAGAACAAAAAAAGCCACTTTTAATACATTCGCCTGTTTTTCCTTCTTGTTCTTTCTTCCTTTCTTCCCTCCCTTCCTCTCTCTCTCTCTCCTTCCCTCCCTCCCTCCCTTAAAGACACAGTTTAAAGTATGACCAGTAATCAAAGCAGGCTTTGGTTCAAGGGTGGTGACCTGACATCAGACGCGCAGTGAAGTAAACTTGGAATCTTTATAAGGCACCTGAGATAGGGTCTGGCTGATCCTCTTCCTGCAGGAAACTCTACTACAGACTCCCTTACGAGGCAACACTGTCCTTTTCAGCTGAAATGCTTTGGCAGCAATGTGAATCTTTGCATTCTTTCTTGGTAAGAAAAGATGCACAATATGCTTTTTGCTACATCTTTGAAGAGAAAGATTCTCGTCTTTCATCCTTTCCATCTAGCTGTCAGTAAACAGATAGCAACTTTAAACTTCACATGGAAAGGATTAACTCGACACACGTGGATTCCCGTACTCTTGTGGCTGTGTGTGTGTGTGTGTGTGTGTGTGTGTCTATACATATTCTTTGGTCGGTAAGCACAAGAGAAAATGCCTTTGGACTTTTACTTGTCATCCGGAGGCGGAGTGGAGAAAGGCCTTCTGCTGGAGTAAACATGGGTTGTGTCACTCAGTGCGCCGCACAGCAGCCAGACTCCTCGTGTTTGTGCAGGAGGGACATTCGGGAGAAGGTTTTGGAGCAGTTCTTGCACTGGTATTTCTTGACGTCCGAGTGTGTCTGCAGATGAGCCCTCAGATTTGACCTGTCTGCAAAGGCCCTGCTGCAGTGAGAGCACGAGAAAGGCTTCTCCCCTGGGGTGGGAGCGGGGGTGGAGAAAGAAAGACAGTCAGTGTTTGCAGAGGAAATGCAAAGCCAGATAACATTTATGAGCAACCACTGCATTTTGCCAAAAGCACAAGAAACAGCAACACTTGCTTCAAATGCCCCGTAATAGAGACTTGTTTTCATGTCTGGCCCTTTAAGACAAATACGATGGTTGCACTAAAAAAACAAAATCAAATTAAAAAAATTAAAAACTACGATTGCTGCTGCCAGTCACGCAGAAATAATTCCCGTCGTCCCAGGGCTTCACTGTGCAGGCTTTCTGCTTGAGCAGGTGCAGCTAACGGCCAGCTCCTCCCCACATTTCCCAACCTTTCCCCTTTTCCCTCCTTCCGTATTATGACTAAGCTTGGGTAAATGCCGAGACTCCCTGCAGGGTGATTTTGTGCTAGGAATAGAAAATTCAGCAGCAAAATCAAAACAAAAGCAAACAACGGACAGCAAATGCAGCTCTAACTCTCTAGCTCCCTGCGGGTGAGAGATGCCACAGCAAGGATGAAACTAACAGAAACCAAAAAAGTCACCTCTTGATCCCCTGACCCACGGAGTCGCAGAGCAGCGTTTGTACTCGCTGATCACTGGGGAGCCATTTCACAGAACACACATTCGGGTTCCTCTCTCCTGATCGGCTAACTGATCTTTGAGACCAAACCTCCTGAATCTACTTTCCAAAGTCTAACTGCTGTTTGCGGTCCCTGGAGCAGAGGGTGTTAGCAAGGGATGGAGCCCTTTGTGCCCTGACGACTTTCTGAGTGGTCAAGAAGCAACTACAAATGACCATCTATCGTGAAAAGCACTGTCACCACTTAATGCAAATCCGACAGCCAGCCCAGAGCCTCCTGGGGTCAGACAGCCACAGCCCTAACTACGTTTTTCTCTTACCAGTGTGAGTTCTAATGTGTCCTTGAAGAAGCCAGGGTCTGGAGAAGGCCTTGCCGCAGATCTTGCAGACGCAAGGTAAGGTGTGGGTCCGAATGTGCATCTTGAGGGCGCCCAGGCTCACATACTCCTTGTCACAGTATTTACAGCTGAAAGATTTCCTCGACTGCGCGTCACAGTGCAGCTGCTTGTGTTTACCCAGCCCGGAGAAGGTCGAGTAGGTTTTATTGCATAAATTGCACTGAAACTTTTCAGCTTCGATGGCGTGGGGGTCTGAAAGCTTGGACTGTAGTCTTTCCTCTTCGTCGCTGATGGGGCTTTCCGAGCCGCTGTGGTCCTTGGAAGAGGTGTCAGACGGCGGAGGCGGACTCACTCGCCCCAAGGATGCGGGGTATCCCGACAGAGGAGAGAGGCCGGTGGGCAGCGGGGCGTGGAAGGGAGCGGCGGTGGTCCACACGGTGATAGGGCTGTAGGCTCCCGAGCTGAGGATCTCCGGCTGGGGGATGACAGGCACGGGGTAGCCCTCGTAGAGATACGGGGAGATAATCACTGCGGGGAGAGAGGGCAGGGGAGGAGAGTGAGCTGCAAAGTAGCTGCAAAAACGCACGGAGAAGCTGCTTGGCACACGCACAGGGCTTGGTTACAAGAAGAGACTCCTTAGGAAGACGCAGGGAGGACATTTCTTTTCCACCGTTGCTGCTCGCGGTCACTGTCCTGAAGGCACATCTGTGCCCCCTACACACGGAGTGAGGCGGGGTCTGCCCGGCCCTGCGATCAGCGAGCGCAGCCCAGCGAGGGGAAAACCCACCCACTCTTTTTTAAAGACACAAAAAGTTCTCTTCCATTTTACGCGTGGGCTGTTTGCAGGGCTTACGCCTGGGAGTACAAAGATCGGCGAAAAGCAAACCGCTTTCTGAAGGAAAGGAGCCTTATTCCATGAAAAAAAGCAGTAATTCACCGTTTACGCACCGCCTCACCCACCCTCCACGTACTCAGTATGCAAGTATGCACACGCTTCGGAACAGGACGTTGCAAGAGCCGAGGGAAGTTTCCTTCGCCAGTTCAGAGTTTGAAAAGTTTTGAATTAAACCTGAGCCTGGCTGATCAGAGGAATGACCGCTCTTTCGGGACCCCGTTTGGAGGCAAACAGCTCGGTCTCCAGCTCTTTTGTAAGAGAAGCTGAGCTGCAGCGCACCCCTGCATTTACCTATTTATAGACAGATGGAGATGCAGACAGCAGGCCCCCCTGTTACCTGTGTGTGTGTCCAGCTCGCTGTAGTTGGGTTTCTTGGAGGCGTTGAAATGCTTCTTGACCAGGAAGGAGCGCGGCATCCTGGCGGCGGCGCGGGGCGCGGGGCGCACGGTCCTACAGCATCGCGGCCCCGGCAGGTGCGCGCGCGGCGCCGCCAGGTCGCGGGCTCCTCGCGGACTGAGCCCGCGGTGGCGGCGGGGAGGCCTTTTTTCCTCTCTTTTGCTAGAAGGGTCCAATCACAGCCGAGAGGTTCAGATTTCAGCTCCTCCCTCTGGGACAGCTGTGAACAGAGGAAGAATCTGTTGTCAGACCAAAGTATTCTGGTTCCAATGGGCTGTGCGCCGGCTTTCAGTGGAGAGGAAAAAAGTGCTTCAGTCTTTTTAGGGGAGGTCATTTTCCTTCTTGAGCGCTAGGCCGGGCCTCCGTGCTCCGGGCGCGCTGGATCCGGCTGCCCGGGCCTGGCTTCCAGGTGCGGGCTCCGTGCCGGCCCGGGAGGCCCCGGGCTGCGCGGCTCCCGGGCCGGCCGGCCGCAAGGCTTTGGAGAGGTCTGGCTCGCACGGGGACCGAACGGTTCGCTCCTGGCTTTTGAAAAAGGAAGGTAGCGGCGAGGACAAAGCCCCAGTGAGTGAGCAGCGGGCCCCGCAGGGGGCTTCCCGGGACGAGAAGCGGCCCCGCCAAGCGCTGGGGATGCGCTTCGCGTCCCAGAGGCTCGGCTCAGCCCGACCCGGGCACTTCCTCGGGAAGTGAAGCGGTCGTGTCACCATATTTGCCTCCGTGCTTGGAAAAAGCGCTTCGTAGCCCCCGAAGGACCCGCGTTCGGGGAGAAGCGGGCACCGCAAGGATGAGAGGGAAGGATGGCTGAATCTTTTAGTGTCTCCACAAAGGCATCTGAGAAGAGCCTGCATCTTTTCATGCATCACTGTGTATTTTTACGGGGAAGAAAAAGCATGAATGGGCCCTTAGGGACAATCGTTTCCAACATTTATCTGCTTTTACATGTGCTATTTTCTTCAGTATAAAGTCGACATTCATGTCTGCTGCTCCCCTGATGGTGTTTGTAAAGAAAGGGTGCAGTCATGAGTACCACCGGGTTAAGTTTTTAAGCTAGTCTGGTAACCAGCAAAAATACCTTGATTTTGTGCATGGTTTTCAATCTGAAAATACACTAAAGTGGCTCACTGTAAAAATGACATTTCAACCATATTTTCAAGAATCGTTGTCCCTTCCAGACTTTTCTCCCCACCTTTTGGTTAGAGTTTGAGGAAAAAACGAATTTGCAATCAGACCACCCTGCTCTTGATTCGAACAGGTGCTGGGAGGAAAAAAGTGAAAAAACCGTGCGAAGTCAAGACTTGTAAGAGGAAAGCGCATGTCAGGCAGGCTGCATAACTTCTTAATCTTGGGGTGAGGCAGCCGTGCGTGCGGGGGAAGGCGGGGCGCTCCGGCTGCCACAATCCTCTCCGCCTTTTTTTTTCTCCCAACAGTCACTAGTTTAAACGCTGGAGAAAGGAACTGAGATGAATCTTTATGTTAAAAGGAACAGGATTCCCAGGCGCCAGGAAAATGTGAATACGTATGATTCCTCCACCAACGGTAAACTGGAGGGTGACTCACAGCGAGGTCCCGAGCTTCTGCTTTGCGGGGGCGCACCTTGGGATCCGGGCCTGGTTTAGCGGGGCAGGAGCGCTCCTGGCCCTGCCCGGCTGTTTCCTGCAGAAGCGCTTTTGTTAGAGACGCCACCCCTCGAGAAAAGGTGCCACGTGCTCTTACTTCCTCCTTTAGCTTCAGGCAGAGTCTGCTCAGGACAGTGAGGACCTGGAGGGCACTTTGGTGTGTGTTGCTGGTAATTAGAGCACGAGACAACCTGCTCGCCTGTGTAGCTGAACAACCCATTTTAAAAGCTGAGCAGTAGTTCACGCCTCCAGGAAAAAACCCTTGAGTCCGAATTACAGACGCCTCGTCACGCAGACACCAGGCAGAGTCAGGACGTGTTCCCAGCCGCCGGGGCGAGCAAGGGTGTCGGGATCCTGTCTGAGGCGTGTCCTTACACAGGTCTGCCAGGCCCGTGTGAGGTCCGCTCTGCGGGAGGGGCCGTGCTCAGGTGAGTCAGGGCACAGGTGCTCGGCTCAGACACCGCGGGGCCAGCGGCGCCAGGTGAGGCGGTGAGGATGGGAGGATGGAGGCAGCTGTGGGGACCCTCCCCCTGAAGAATGGACCCCCCCCTCCCAAGGACGGCCCTCCCCCGACCTGTGAAGGGTCCCCCCCTGCAGGCCAGAAGCTGGCCCGGGTCACTGGCTACAGCCGCTCTGGCCCGGGGACAGAGACCTGTGCGGAGGCCGACCCCAGGCTTAACGGTGTCACTGGGGCAGCACACACCCCAGTGGGTTTTGTTCTGTGAGAAACCAGACCTGGGTTGACGGCTCAGGCTCACAGGAATAGTGAGGAAAGACTTGTCCTGAGGTGTTGCCGGGCCTGCGGGGCAACATCCGGGGGGAGCTGGAGGCGCAGGTGAGGCCCCCGGCAAGGGGGGGCAGGTCAGCCCTCACGGGGCAGAGAAGTGAGGAGAGAAGGGACAGCCTGGACGCAGCTTCTAGGCTCCCAGGCCCCGACTCCCCAAAGGATCTCGGTTCTCATGGTAGAAGTGGGGCCTTAAAAATACCCTCCCCCATGCCCACCACGGCTGAGCCCCATGGAAGGGCCCTTGCCTACCTGTGGTCTGTGCGGCATGTGGGACCTTGGAAGTCCATGTGATCTAGTTCCTTAACTGTCACGAAGTTTATTAGGATGGGAGCTGATGTGACTTATCTGACAGTCTCTTCTTTGCCCTGTTTTCTGAAGACTCTGACAGAGATGACTTGTAGACAACTTTGTAATTGACACGTGTGTGACCTCGCGGGAGGGCCAGCCCTGCCCTGCAGGCTCCCGGTGCCTGTGGGACTTCTCCAGACCCAGTCTTTTCCATGAAAGACATACTCTTGCCTCGCTGAATTGGGGAATAAATGAGATTCATGAGGTTTGGGAATGCACCACAGGTTTGTTTACTTTGCAGGGGGTTTGTGTGCATGTAGGTACCCAGGTATGCAGGAAGCAGTGCAGATACCAACCAAGTTTAGGAAACAGAGTGAGTCCGGAACCAGAAGAAACCACGCTCTGCCGAGGCAGAGAACGGGCTCTCGAGAGGATGGTGTGTTTTCTGGCTTCAGTTTGCAGCCGTCACCCTGCAGCAGGCGGGGGAGGGATTACCTCCCTTGAAAGATATGCAGTCGTGGAATGTCGTCGGTTTAACTGTGCTATCTGGAGAATATTACCGTGCACAGCTAATTTCTTAACTATTCAGATGGTAAAAAACTATTCAGATGGTTGTGATATGGAACTTTGAAATTTGAATGACAAAGATGTGAGGCCACTCATGGTTTTGCGTGTATCTGTGTTTGTAGTCCTACTGCATAACTGAACTCAGCTTCAGATAAAAAGTCAGCCAGCCCCTGGAAGAGAAATAAATGCTTCCTTGGGTGCCTGGGTTTCTCTGTCTGTAAATTATGTTCGATGCCCTTCCCTTATGTCTTTTACAGTGTTTTGGGGACAAACACTTCCTGGTGCAAAAGGGGAAATAATTGGAGTGTGTGTAGCATCTGCTGATATGTTCTGAGAATCCCTTTCCTCTGGGGACGTGGATCAAGCTCACGTACACAAGTGTGTCTGCTCAGGGAGGTCAGCGTGAGCCTGTGTGTGTGTATGAGAGAGAGAGAACTGGTGTGGAGAACAACAGGGAGGCCAACTGTCGGGGGGTCCTGCGCGGTGTGGCGGTGCCTGTTCTTCCTGGGTTTCCGGGGCCCCACTGGCCAGTCTTGCAGCCACGGGTTCTGTGTGTCCCTCTGGCTCCAACGCTGAGTGGTCAGTAAGCACCACAAATGGTGCAGGTCTGACACCAAATAGGAAACCTTGCTGAAGGTGGGAGGAGCTTTTAAGGAGGTACATTGAATACTTTGTGTCGAAGCACTTGTATTCAGAACTTCCTTTCTCTGCTATGGTTTCCAATGCCCTTTGCTTCTGGCGGCTGCATTGCAGTTAACGTGTCATTCAAGGTCAAAGACGTCCACATCCCCAGTGTCCTCTCGCGCTTGTGGACAGTGCAGTTGGAGGAGCGGCACGGACTGCAGGGGCCAGAGTTGGTACTTTACGCGGTGGCTCCGCGATCTGTGGGTGCACAGGGACCCCTATTGGTGGAGCCTGTAAGTTACCTCGGTTCCGTTTCTTGCTTCCTCTTCCATGATCCTCTAACAAGACCCGCCACCTCGGGGAGGGTGGGCGATTTGTCTGCACACCCAGGGCCTGAACTGGATCTCATTTTGCAGTTGCCCCAATTTCAGGCGAACATTATTTAAGCCCTGAATTTTTCATCTGTTCTTAATTAACAGTGAGTTATTTGTGTTTGTAGAAACACAGGTGATATTTACAAGCACATTACATTGCTTATAGGATGGTGGGAGGGTGGGGGGGAGAATTTCATGAGTCTGGGCTGTCGTGAGGAAAGCACCGTATTGGAAACTCAGGGGGCACCTCGGATGGTAGTCCCCTGGGCCCCTGATGGCCCTCAGGCAGAGACTCAAAGGCAGGAGCAAGCATCCCCAGGTGTCTGATGGCCGTAGTGGGCTAGATTCCCACCATGTGTCCTCCTCCAGGGCTGGGCGCTCAGCTACCCACCTGTTCTGCTAGATGGGCAAGACCCTGAGGCCAGGCAGTCTGGGAGTGGAGGGGGAGGTACAGGCCGTGGTTCTAGAAGGTTCCATGTGAGCTGCCCACTGCACTGGGCCCTGCACACGCACGGTTCAGTTAACCCCCAAAGTAGCCAGCCCTGCAGGGGCAGGTGAGGGATGGAGATGCAGAGGGCAGGTCACGCGGCTGGCAGGGACTGGGGTGGGGGCACTGGGGTCTGATCTGCGTCACTCCGAGTCCTACCTGGCCCTCTGCTCTGATGTAACCCAATTCCTACCACAGGCCTGAGTCAGGCTCACTCCCAGCTGCAGAGCATGAAGAGTGCCTCCCACGTCCTTCCTCATCAGCGGATGTTTCTAATCTTCCCGTTATCATCTTCCCGTGTCCGTCCCACCCACCACAGTCTGCCCTGTGTGTCTGCCTTTTTCCTAAGGAACACTTGAGCCATGGCTGCTTCATGTCAAACTTGATACCATTTACCCCAGGCCTCGGGTGTGGCTTCTGGGAAGACATTGGACCAGAGCCCTGAGAACTTAGCTAAGGAGCTGCTGTGGTCTTTGGCCAAAAAGGAGACAAGAGGGATGATTATTCTCATCCTATCTGCATCATGTGGTTTTCAAAACTGGACGTGACTCCAGCCTTATAGGATTCCGTGGGGGAAATAAACGTAAAGAAGCAGTGTTTCCAGCTGTGATGGAGGCGCCCACCACCTGAAAGTGTCTCCCTCTCTCTCTCCCCCGTACGTGTGTGTGCATGTGTGTGACACGCCCACCTTACATGAGACCCCGTTGGGTCATAGCTGTGGCATCCTTGTACACACGTGGACAGGTTGGTCTGCACTCATTTACAAGAAGGACTGAGGCACTTCCTCAGGGAGAATGGGGAGCCGGGCCCCCAGTGCGACCCTGTAAGAAACCCTGGGTCCCCAGGGAGGCTTCTGACAGCGGCCCAGCGCCCGCCACTCGGCGGGAGAAGTGAGGGAGCCCGGCAGGCGGTCCTGGGCTACCCTGGGCTTTCCAGGGAGGCAGGGCTGCCCTGGGCCGTTGGGCAGAGCGACTGAGGAGGCATGAGCACACTTCCCAGTCTCCCCGAGGACCCCACAGTCCACGCCTGAAGGGGCCCAGTGCGCCGTCTCCAGTGGTGCCCTGTGGGAGCAGGGGCGCCGCCCGCGAAAGAGGGGCTGCCAGACGCTCTGGTTCCCAGCGAGGAGCGGGAGCGCCCTGGGGGCCGGGGTTGTCCCAGCAGCGGTGGGGGTGGGGGGCCTGGAGGGCCTGGCAGCCGGACAGACAGGCGGCGGGAGCAGGAGGAGGAGTCCCTCGAGTTTCCCGGGGCCGCAGCCCTGGTCCCGCAGACCACGCAGTAGGTGCGCAGACTGCCTTGCAGGTGCCGCAGGCATGCTGAGCAGGGACCGCAGGGCGGGGGGCGGGGAGGAGGCAGTACGTGAATGTCGCTGCCCGCCCGCCCCCGCACCCAGGTGCCCGGCCTAGCGCCCTGCCGCTTCCTATCCCTCGGACCCGAGTGGTCCACACGTCTGCCTGGATATCTGCATGACGACCCCTCCAAAGAGCCGAGTGTGAAACTTTTCAAGACGATTTAGAGAAGCGCAGTCCGAATTACACTGTGCTTAGGAGTCTCGGCCTGGCTGAGATCTGGCCCATCACCCCGGCCAGCTGTTTTCCAGAAGCACGCGTCTGTCAGACCCCTCGGGGGGCACGAGGCTCCTGCCAGCTTCCTGGGCACCTGTCCTCTGCGCCAAGGCCGTGCCATCACCAGCCAGGCAGACCCGGGCACACCGTTTGCAAGCCCCCAGGAAAGACATCTAGAGCCTTGTGGGCACTTTGATTCACTGCTGACCAACTGTTCTGCCTGGATAGAAACCTTGTTTTGTATGCTGTGATTTTTCAAAGTAGATATTTTCTTAAATTATACCTGTTTAGAAAGAAATGCAGACACACATAACACAGCCAGGAGCGATCTTTTCTAAACGTGCTCTGTGACCTGCGTTTGAAAGTAAAAGTCTTATCTGAAAGCCAGCGTCATGATGGGACGTAAGCTCCGTGGTGCTCACTCATCACCTTCAGACCTCAGAGGTGAACCTCTCGCTGGCACCAAGGGCTGTTCGGTCCCCATCCCCACTGCCAGGGGAGGTGGCAGTCCAGGTCACAGGCAGTAGGAAAGTGTTAACATTAACGAATATTAATACATTAACTAGTATTAACACTGAAGTCTCCTTAACGTAACTCTTGCTGGCAGTTGGGGGCCCTCAGCTGGTGGCAGAAGCCCAGGCCCTCTTAGGAGCTGCGTGGGTGGGACTCTGTGCCTCCCGCCCCCAGCACAGCCACACAGACCCAAACTCTCCTGGCGGGAGAGTTTCACTTTCAAAGAGGAGGCAGAGGCACTGTGAAATCATCCAAGGTGATTATGAGTGGATGTCAAGGGCGTGAGAGTAATCCTAAGCTCACGTTGTCTTGAAGATGCTGAGTGAGGACCCGGAGCTGGCGACTGTGCTGTGGGAGGTGTGACGGGAACGGAGGCTGGAGAGGAGGCTGGCGGGGTCGCAGCCGTCAGAGCGGCCTCGTGGGTGGGTGGGTGCAGCACTTTCCCTTTGCCTCTGGCCGGGAAAGTAAGAAGACGTGTGACCCTTCCCAGTCTCACAGGGGATTAGGTGTGACACGTGCTGGCCCCCAGGGTAAGGCACCAGCAGGTAGCCTCTGCGGTGCCAGGGGAAAGCCCCGCTTCTGCTGGGAAATGTGAGCCATCGGCCTCTGCAGACGCTCCTCGAAAGCCTTTAAAGGCATCAAAAGAAGAAATAGGGACTCCCCTGGTGGCCCCGTGGGTAAGACTCTGCACTCCCAATGCAGGGCACCCAGGTTCAATCCCTGGTGGGGAAACTAGATCCCACGTGCCGCAACTAAGAAGGAACGATGCTCAACTTCAAAACTCGGGTGAAATTAGTGTCCTGTCCTCAGCTGTCCTCCCCAACACGGGAAGGGGTCCAGTTTAACGCCTCTGCAGGGGCACTGCCTGCTTGTTGAGTTTGGGTTTCATCCTTACCCTCCTGTGCATCAGGACAGATGTCCCCAGGCTCTGCAGAGATTGTAGGAAACAGCAGGTATCGCTTAAAATGGCAAGCACGCCTCTAGCTGAGGAGAGACCCTCACTCATGGAAAGGAGGAGACAGAAGGTACAGGATGTCTTGGTTTCAGTGGTTTTAGACCAAAGTGTAAAGGAAGACTTTACCCCACGCACCCCACTGGAACATTTTCCTTGTGAGGGAGGACTTATGTGGGGAGGACTTATGTGAGAAGGACCACAGTTCAGCCTGGTTTTCCCGACGCCCAATTTTCGGTTTTCTCTCTATGGCCGACTAAAGGGTGACCCTCCTTGGCTCTAAGCTGTGTTGGGGCAGCTCTTGAAACGGCCAGGTTTGTCTCATGAGTAGGTGATACTCACAGGTGTCAGTGGACATGAGGATGGGGTGGTCCCAGAGGTGGGGGTGCAGTCCCTCTTCCCTGGCACCTGCCACAAAGCAGCAGACAAGCCTGGGACCTCCTAGGAACAGCCACTGGCCAGGCGAGTGGGGGTGCATCCTCCTGTCGACGGGACCCCCCGCCCCTGCCCAGTCCCCCCTGTGGGGGCAGTCGGGCACCTATACCCGTGCGGACTCCCCACGTACAACACAGATCTCCCTCATTTCTACGGATGAGGACAGGTTTGTCAAATAATGCTGAGGAAGGAAGAGGAGACAGGTCCCTGCTGCCCACGCACTTTAAACATGAAGGCTAAGGCCAGGGCCCCTGAATTGGGAGGGCTCAGAGCCGGTGGTCCACATTGTTCGCACGACATCCATCAAAGCCACCCTTGTGTCAGGATGCAGACTCTGTGCTGGAGAAAAGCCACCCTTGAGCCCCAGGGAAGCCCTGACTTGACACAATGACGTTGAAAATCAACACGGGTGATGCCCAGATTAAGTGTCGGAGGGAAGAGGGTGGGGTGCCCTGTGCGGAAGGTTCCCAGGACACAGTGTCGGGGAGCCCTTCCCCGGAGGAGCCCATGGGGAGGACAGGATGGCAGGGTGGGCCTCTCCTACAGGGAGTGGAAACCCAGCAGCTGTAGGCCGTTACAGGGAAGCTAAGTGCACTGCCCAGCTGGCTGCAGACGACCAGTTTGGAAGCTGCTCCTACATACTGTGTATTCTCGTTCGCGGATAAGATTTTGCTGCTTTTTGTTTTCTTTGTGCTTGGAGGAGAAATGTTGGCTATTTCCACCAGCAGTGAGTCAATGGATTACAAAGTGAACTTAAAGAAATAATAATCTGGAAATAATAGGAAATGCTGTGCTCATCACCTTCATCATACCATTTTCCCATAAGAACACTTAAATTTGTGTGCTTTCAAGATATTTCACCAGATACACCTACAGTCCACTCACGCAGATGAACATTTCAAATGAAGTATCAGCATGACTGCTGTACCTTTCGGTGAGGAAAGGTGCAGTTTTCACTTGGAAAGGATGATTAAAGAGGATTCATTATAAATCCTTTGTTTTTAGGGGGCTTATATTTTCTTAAGCTGTGTCAGCCTGGGAATAAAACAGCGTTTGAATAGAAAGAAGCACTTGAAGAGCGGTTTTCCACTTTGTCCCGCCAGCTGTGTGGACAGGCTTCCTCGTGGGGGCCCCAGCTCCTGCCCTGCAGTCCTGGGCCACCTCCTTGCTTCTCCATCTTGCTGGCCATGTTCATGCCTCTGGCCACCGAGGTTGCTGACCACGCCCTCTGGTTGTGGAAGCTGTTGAGAAACTCCCTGGACCCCCTGGCTCCCCTCCTGTTCGAGTCAGGCACGTCCCATTAGGCAGCATCCAGCCACCAGCAGCCAGGTCCTCACCTGGACCCGACCTCGTCACCGCTTCACAGACTACAGAAGGGACCAGATGCAGCAGCCCCGGAGCCTCGGGTCTCCTGCAGCCTCATGCTTTCTGTACACTTGATTTTAGCCCCCACCCTGCGACCCAGGACCGAGAGGTGAGGACGAGGGGGCCTGCTCAGGGGACAGGCACCTGACAACACGATGCTCAACGTCAGGGCACTGAACCAACATCTGCAGATTTGCACCCTTTGGTTCTGTTTTCCCTGGAGGCTTCTGGTCCTTTATGCAAATGGACACCTGGAGGCTTCTCTCCTGCCACCGGGCACCTCCTGGTGGTTGGGTGCCAGGGTGACAGAGCCCAGGGCCCTGAGTCCCATCTTCCTCCATCCCTCCCTCCCTTCTTCTCTCTCTCTTTCTTTTTCTTTCTTTTTTTCTCTTTCTTTCTTTCTCTCTCTCTCTCTGTCTCTCCTTCCTTCTTTCTTTCTTTCTTTCCTATGGATTTTATATCCTTATAAGGAAGTGCATATATAAATACATGCATATGTTATTTTTTGTCAGCAAATATTTTCTGAGTGCCCACTCTTAGCCCAGAAGTGCACTAACTATATTTATGAATCATTTAAATCTCATAACAACTTTGCAGGACAGGTGTAATTTATTATTTCACAGCTGATGACATGGAGAACGAGACTTCATACACATGAGCAGTTGTTCTACATCTAAGTCGACTGGTTTTTAAACTGGATGTTAGCAGAACGACCATTGATTGACCTCAAGTATTTGGAAATCAGACAATAACAGCCCTCATGCAGGCTGGGGTAATTGTGTTTGGTTAAGGGGGTAATAAAGAATAATATGACCCAGTTCGAGAGCTCATTAAATTATGCCATTTTTGAGTTCAGAAATGATTGCAGGCTTTGAAGTTCAATAGGTCTGGATTTGAATAATGACTGATGTCGCATACTAGCTGAGTGACCTCAGGCTAATTATCTAACTTCCATTTACTCTTTAGTGAAATGGGAATATTGATGCTTATCTCTTGGAGTTGTTGTAAGCTCTGAGGTGACGCGTGTCAGGTGCTGACACAGCCCTCAGTACGCAGCAGGGCTGACACGCACGAGCCTGTATTCAGTGCGGACCATGCACTGCATGCTGTGTGAAGCAAGTCAGCAGGTTTTTTTGTTGTTGAATCCTCTCCTAATCCCTTCAATCTAGTCCCAATAAAGTCAGGATAAAACCCATTTTGCACATGGGTTGCTCAAGTTAACAACCCATCGGTCCTGCAGACAAGACTCGAATCCAGTCAGCCTGACACGCCCTGTGCTTCTCCTACCATGAGACCTGCTGCTATTACTCGAGGCCACAGAACAACACCCTTAAAAATGCCATCATTTTTGGTCATAAAACATGCTTGAAAGGAACTAGTCTAGCCATTAAAATATCCCGGCAGCAGCAGTTTTGTTTTAGAAGCACAATCGTTGACCTTTTGGTGCCATGATTCTAGGGTGACCCTCGGTTAGTTTCTGTTTTGTTTTGTTTTGTTTTTTGTTTTGAAGCATCTTCCGACAGGCAGAAGTAGAAGCAATTCTGGGCCTTCTTTTAAATAAGGTCCCGCCTCCACTCTTACTGCCTTGGGTTCTCAGGTGGGTGTTTTCATTACTGCAGGAGAGAGCAGTGGCTCTGAGCCAAGGAAAGCGGAGGAGACCTCTGCCATTTCCCAGCCAGATCTGAACAGTACTGTAGCTCCTTGTTAGGACATGACTCACCCACAGATTTGGATACACTGCTGGTGAAGCTAAGTCTTCCAAACACAACAAGGATGGCTGTGGAAGTCTCAGATGGTACGGGGAGTCTAGGATGCAAGCATTAGCCCCATGTCTTGGGACTGGGGTTATGCGCCTGAAGGTGTTACAGCCCTGATATGCGTTGCTGGAATAGAGTTTGTTACACTGTAATCAATAAGGGGGCGGGGAGGCACATGGGAGGGATGGATTTAATTTCCCCTTTGCTCTTACTTTCAAGGGTGGAATTTATACATTCTGCACAAGGAGGTGTGCGGTGGTGAGGGGACGGCATTAGAAAACCTGATGGATATATTTGTTTCTTACTTATTCAACAAATACGGATTAAACACCCAACACGTGCAAGGCCAGGTGCGAACAGTGGGGAAGAATGGACAGAGCAGACGGAGCCCCCATCTTGTGGGGCTTACAGTGTAGAGGGGGAGGGCGTATCTCTTGCCCCTGAAGCATGAACTACAAATGAGGGCAGTTGTGGTGGGTGAAGAGTGCTACGAGATTATTTAACAGGAAATCAGACCTTCTTGGGATCCGAGATACTTCTCTGCTGAAGTGACGTTTGAACTGAGATCCGAGGTTTGAGCAGGTATCAGCTAAGGGAGATGGGGGGAGGGGAGAAGGACATTCTAGAAGGAATAATGGGGCTGGGAGCAGACTGAACATCTGGAAACCAAAAGACTTCCCTGTGTTGGGGGAAGGGACAGAAGGAAAGAGCTGCAGATGAGGCTGAGTCCACGGCCATTGTCCTCAAAGGAGCGTCTACATTCTTTTTTTTTTTTAATACATAAATAAGTTTATTTATTTATTTATTTATTTATTTATTTATTTATTTATTGTCTGTGTTGGGTCTTCATCGCTGTGCATGGGCTTTTTGTAGTTGCGGAAAACGGGGGCTACTCTTCATTGTGGTGCATGGGCTCCTCATTGCAGTGGCTTCTCTTGTTGTGGAGCATGGGCTCTAGGTGCGTGGGCTTCAGTAGTTGTGGCACATGGGCTCAATAGCTGTGGTGCATGGGCTTAGTTGCTCCATGGCATGTGGGATTTTCCTGGAGCAAGGATCGAACCTGTGTTTCCTGCATTGGCGGGCAGATTCTTAACCACTGAGCCACCTAGGAAGCCCAGGATTGTCTACATTCTGACATAAATGGGAAGATATTGGAGGAAAATTTGTGTGTAAATATATATGTTGACATTTCAATAAAATATAAAACACTTATGTTTAGAAATAAGCCACCTTTCTAGCAGTCTAGCTTGATTAAAAATAAATTAAAAGTCACTGCCAGACTCCTCTCCTCCATTCACGTTTGTTTCTCTGCGTTGTTGGACAGTCTGTCTGTGAGAGACATTTCCCCAGCATCACTTGTTGAAGAGGCTGTTGTTTCCCCATTGTATATTCGTGGTTTCTTTGTCATAAATTAATTGACCATATATGCGTGTGTTTATCTCTGGACTCTTTACTCTGGTCCATTGATCTACGTGCCTGTTTTTATGCCAGTACTACGTTGTATTAATTAGTATATACTCAGAATATAGTTTGAAATCAAGAAGTGAAATACCTCCAGCTTTGCTCTTTTTTCTCAGGATTGCTTTGGCTATTCAGGGTCTTTTGTGCTTCCATACACATTTTATGATTTTTTTCTATTCCTGTGAAAAATGCCATTGGAATTTTGGTAGGAATTGTACTGAATCTTCAGATTGCTTTGGATAGAATGGCCATTGTAACAATGTTAATCATTTTAATCCATGAACATGGAATGTCTTTCTATTTGTGCCCTCTTCAATTTCTTTCATCAGTGTCTTAGCGTTCTCAGTGTACAGGTCTTTCATCTTGTTGGTTAAACTAATTCCTAGATATTTTATTCTTTTTGAGGCAATTCATCTACCCTGGTTTAAATGGCATTTGAGCTGTGCATGGAATTCTATGTCAACAGTTTTCTCTCTCTCTCTCTTTTTTAGCAACTTACAGTTGTCTAGTTGTCTTTTTGTTGTTGTTGTTTACTACTCAGAGAGAAATAAATACCTATGGTGTTTTTATTTTTAATACATCAAGCTAAACCTGGTATTAGCTAACAACAGATATATTATTGATACAATGAACCAGTTCAATTCAATTAAAGACAAGAGTAAAGAAATGACAAGGCTGATGGAAGGAAAATCCAGACGACTTAATACCTTGAAGTCTTTTAAGATTTAAAATAGGTCTAGGGAGTCAAATGGGTGAGAAGTGAAGGGATGGAGGATTATAATCAGAGGAGGGGAGTTTGGGCTACTGATTTTGGGGGGGGAGTTCTCCATGTCATAAAGTATCCTCTCTGTGGGGTGGGGTGGGGTGTGAGCACAGAGAGGAACTGGGAGGGGGGTGGGTGAGCTTTCTGTGCAGCAGGAAGTGATGGGACATACGAGGCTGCAATGTTATTTGAGGATTTTGGGCTTTTGATTCTCTTGCTGTTTATTATTTTGTACAAAGAATTGTAGTAGAACCCATTAGGCAATCATTCGGATGGGTTTGAGTTTTATATCATTCTGTCTATTTCTTTCTTTTGCTAAGTCAGTTGTTTCACTAATCAATTTTTTTAAAACCTGCCTTCACATCATACAGTCCCCAAGGGAGCAAATGAGTCACTGCTGACAGAGCCACATTTTCTTCCCCCCCTTTTTTTTTGAAAAATATTTTTGAAAGGAGATACCTAGAAGGGAGGTTGTAGGTATTTTCCATCTTTCCATAGATGCATATAGGTTTTGCTTTTTAAAAAACAGCTTAATAAGGTATATTTCACATTTCAGAAAGTTCAGTCATTTTAAAATGTACAATTCAATGACTTTTAGTACCTTTGCCGAGTACTGCAGCCACCACCAGCAATCAGGGTTAGAGCATTTCTATCCCTTAGGAAGATCCTGCTGCACCCTCAGCCCCAGGCAACCTCCAATCTGCTGTCTCTACATTTTACTTCCATGGACGTTTCAAATACTTGGAATCACACCATATGTTGACTCTGGTATCTGCTTCTGTCACTTCACTAAACGTTTCTGAGATTCATCAATCTCATAGCATGTGTCCGTACTTCGTTCCTTTTTATTGCCAGATAACATTTCATTGTAAGGATACAAGTTATTTAGCCCTTCATCAATATACTAATGGGGACAGCTTAGACGACTGATTTGGGGACATTCTTCTTTTTTAATATAGACATTTAAAGCTAGATTAGGAAGCTAAGCACTGCTTCAGCTGTTTATCATAAATGCTGGTATGTTGTATTATACTTTCACTCAGAGCTGTGTCGAAAGCTCTTTCACCTGTGCGTGGTTTGTGTTGTTTAGAGATCTATTGTCTAATTTCCATATATTTGAGCTTTCCCTAAATGATTTTTGATTTCTAATTTAACTCCACTCCACTGTAGTCAAAGCATGTACTTGGTGTGATTTCGACCTTTGACCTTTATCAGGACCTGGTTTGTGGCCGAGTCTGTGGTCTACTCTGGGAACGTCCCATGTGCACTTGGAAGCAATCTGTTCTGAGGCATCTCTTTCTTCCAGTTGGTTGATAACGTTCTTCTTCTCACACTTTGCCGACTGCTGTTACTGCTGTGAGGAACCTAGTGTCCTGTTCCTTTGTGTCTCTTAAAATATTTTGGTGAAAACTGGATGTTTAGATATGTCAACTGAAAAAAAAGGACAACCTTTAGGAGGTTGGGATTGCCATATATACATTACTAATAAGAAAAAAAAAACAAATTGTACTCTCTAAATATATGCAGTTTATTGTCTGTTAAAAAAAAAAAAGCACATGAAAATGTCATGATTGTGGTCGTTTCAGGTAAATACATGATAAAAGGGATGAAAGAATTAAAGGTATTTGCAAAGGAAAAAAAAAAAAAAGGACAACCTAAAAGTTGAGGATTATGTTTTATGCGGAGGACTTTCTGAGGACCGCGGCCCGGGATGCAGGCTGGGACGCAGCCTCTCAGCCAGCTCTGAGGGACCACTCGGAAGAGGTCAGGGAGGAGCTAGGCAGTCTTTGTTGCAAAAGATGATAGTTCATTAGAGAAAACCGGGTGTCTCAGATTAAGGAATTTAGAGCTTTTCTGTATATGGGAAGATGCGAGAGCCCAGGCTCACTGAGGTCGTTCCTGTGATCTGCGCCTCAGCTACCTGGGGCAGCACCCTGTACCTTCCCATCCTGCTGGCCAAGCAGGAGGCAGAGACGGGCAGCAGAAGGAGGAAGAAGTCAGGTGCAGCTTTCCTCCCCTTCCGGCTCCAGGGTGGGCTCCAGGGTTGTGCCGCCTGCGGACTCTGTGCAGCGGCTCCTGGAGCCCGGTCCTTCCCTGCGTCGGAGTCTCCCTCTCCTCCCGTCCCTTCAGCCCCCAGGGAGGCGACCTCTCCCTGCTCTTGTTGGTGGGCCTCTGGGCCTCATCACCCCCAGCTGGTCCTTCACTCCAATCGTGTCCATGTGAGGAGTCCCCACTTTTGAGTATCTTCATTGGAACTTTGGGTTGAAATCCACTTTTTGCTGAGGCCCCGATTCTTACAGCACCTCTTTGTGGGCCCGTCTGTCTGGCTCCCCAGCTAAGATGTTCTTGAAGCGGAGGACTTACCTACCACTCAGGATAGATTGGATCAGGGGGGCATCTTTACTTCTTATGCACATTCAGGGTCCTGGCTGCAAGACAGAGCGGGGGGGGGGGGGGGGGGAGGAGAGCCCGGGGGCCTGGCAGGAGGAAGACGTGTTCTGGCCTGGGAGGGACCAGGGCTAGTCACGGGGCCCCACCCAACCAGGGGCAGGACATCCCTCGGGCTGAGAGCCAGAGAGTCCGGCAAGCAGCGCTAATTGCTGAATCATCCTGTCTCCACATTTTCAGTTCACCGTCCATTCCCAAAACAGAATATTCTGCCCCCTTCCTAAGGGACACCCCAAGGATCTGTCCTGGTGTCACGTCAAGGTCAAGACTGTCTGGACAGTGGCTGGAAGCCTCCCTGGGGGTCTGGACGTGACTCCCTCTCTGTCTGCAGACCAGTGAACTGCCCTTGAGTATCTGGTGCACAGAGGTGGCACAGGGGACAGGAAACATGACAACAAGTACTTTCACGGCCCATTTGAAAGAAGGCAGAATGAGGGATGCACACAGTCACAGGCTCCCATCCCAGGGCGGGGTGGGGGGGCCTTGATTTCTCCCCTTGCAGCGCCTTGGTCTCCTCGTCCCAGCCTCCCACAGCACAGTCTTCCTTTGCCGTCACCTCCTTGGCTACAACTGAAAGGAACATCGGGTGTATTTCCTCCTTGGGGACTGAGCAGCTTTCTGGGGTCACTTGCCCATGGAAGCAGAACTAATGTCGTTTAATCCTGCAGGGTTAAACATTCTCCTTTAGTCCTGAGTGACAGTTCCTTTAGGCAGTAAAGCTTTCGGAGACTTGGGGAGGTGATGACGTATCTGATTCCAATCAACTCTGCACGTTGATAACCACATCCGTGTCTTTGCTGGACACGTTTTAAAATCTGCTGTTTCCCTGCTTCCTGGACCCATGTCTTTCCATCTCAACTTTAATTCGGTTTTGGAAGCTGAGCCACAGTTACTTACGATCTTATTTCTCTGAGACATTTTGTCCACGTAGCAAGATTGACTTGGTGCCACATTTTAATTGGTCTTTATTCTAAACATCTCACTTCGTCCTGATATTAAACAGTGCACGTGGCATCTGCGCTTTGACATAGTTTCGTATGATGTTCACAGTCTGGATTCGTCAGCAGATTCTGAGAACATTTTTGGCAGGAGTGCCGCAGAGGGGATTTGCAGCCATCCAAAGGCAGCAAAGCGGCAGAGACAACACACCGGTTTGTCTCATTTGTGATACTGAGTTTGACCACTTGACAATCATTTCACCATTTTAAAAACAGCTTTCTCACTTTGTGGGCATCTGTAGGGAGCTCTTCGTGCAGATGGCAGAGAAAGGAAAATGTCTTCCCTCTGCTCTTCCGGGTTTGGTGCTGGGGCCTGCGAATCGAACTGCTAAAAGACAGATTAACAGAGGAAAAAGCTAGTTTTAATTACGTGTGTGTACAAACAGGAGTTCATACAAAAAATGAGGCTCAATGAGGCAGCCAGCCTTTCGGGCCTTTTGCGGTATCTTAGGCTGTGCAAAAGAAGAGGAGTTTTGGACTCTGGTGCGGGGAGGGGAGGTCAGTTATAGGATGGGGTCAGGAAATGTGTGGTAAACAAGAACTTCTGAGTAAGGTTTGTTATGCATATTGAAGTGTGTGCTTCCCACTTCTAAGGGCTGTTAACGGTCATTCTGCACCTTGGGACAAAAGAGGGAGACACCCTTGTACATGGAAATGTCCTCTATACACGGGACTGTCCCTTAAAAAAAGGAAACTCAGGCTCTGTTTTCAGAGCTTCTCCTCCATCTGCTGTTTCTCAAAATAACTGGCTTAAAATAATCCTTATGCCAGAGGGGCATATACTGGGGGACGTATTCTGGTCCCCTTCAAGGGAGTCTGTTCTCAATTAAAGGACAGTGAAAGTACCCACCTGTGTGTGAGCGTGTGTGGTCACGTGTGCCTCCTCCGTGGCTGAGGGTGTGGGTCGTCCTTGCTGCAGTGACGGCTCTCAGCTGGCCAGCCTGGGGGCTTCGTGACAGGACGGGGGCTCATGAGAGGAGACTTAGGTGCACAAGTGCTTTCCAAGGCTCCCCCTGGGTGTAGTTTGCTACTGTCTCATACAACAAAGAAGTAAAATGGTGGATGTATCTAATCACGTCAATACTAACGTCAAATATTAATGGATTAAACAATCCAATCAAAAGACAAAGATTGTCAGAAAGGATAAGAAAATTCCTAGCTGTGCACTCTACAGGAGACGCACTTCAGATTCAAACATGCGTATAGGTTGAAATTTAATAGATGGAAAAAAACCATATGTGATGCAAACAGCACCCCTAAAAAAACTGGAGTGGCTAGACAACATAGACTTTATTTTTTTATTTTCATAAATTTATTTATTTATTGGCTACATTGGATCTTTGTTGCTGCACGTGGGCTTTCTCTAGTTGCAGCGAGTGGGGGCTACTTTTCATTGTGGTGCGCGGGCTCCTCATTGCAGTGGCTTCTCTTGTTTTGGAGCACATGCTCTAGGCATGCATGCTTCAGTAGTTACGGCACATGGGCTCAATAGTTGTGGCTCACGGGCTCTAGAGTGCAGGCTCAGTCATTGTGGCGCATGGACTTAGTTGCTCCACAGCACGTGGGATCTTCCTGGGCCAGGGATTGAACCCGTATCCCCTGCACTGGCAAGTGGATTCTCAACCTCTACACCACCAGGGAAGTCCTAGACAACGTAGACTTTAAAACAGAAACAGTTGTCACTAGAGATAAAGAGGGAAATTATTATTATAGAGGTGGTCAATTGTGAAGTAGAAGCACTCGACAGAATCTAACACCTTATCATGATAAAAGCATGCCACAAACTAGACACGGAAGGGATTTACCTCAACACGATAGAGGACATCTATAAACCCCCACAGCTGACATACTTGCTGATGAAAGACTGGATGTTTTCCCCTGAGGTCAGCAGCAGTACAGGGATGTCCACTCGCCTCACGTCTATTCGCATCGCACGGAGGTTCCGGCCAGGAAGTCAGACAAGAGCAAGGCATCGGGATGCTGAAGGAAGAATTAAAACTATCTCTATTTTGAGATGACACGATCTTGCTCATTAAAAAACTCCTAAGGAGTCCACCACAAAATTATTACAACCAGTAAGCTTGTTTAGCAAGGATGCAGGGTACAAGTTCAATACACAAATATCAGCTGTGTTCCCATGGTCCGTCCTTGAACCATTTGAAAATGAAGTTATGAAAACAACTTCACATTAGCATCAAAGTGAATAAAACACTTGGGAATAAATTTAACAAAAGATGTATGAGACTTTTACTCTGAAAATTACAAAACTGTTGAAGAAAAAGAAAATCCCACAATAAATGGACCGGGTTTTCACTGTGAAACAAAAGAAATACGTACTTGTATGATATATCCAAGCAAATATTTAGAGACAGAAAGTATATTGGTGGCTGTCCGGGGCCAAGGGGCTTGGGGGGAACAGGGAGTAACTGCTAACGCGGTTGGTGACGACAGTGCTCTAAAGTGGACTATGGTAGTGGCTGCACAACCCCGTGAATATACTAAAAACCATGAAACAGTACACTTTCCATGGATGCATTGTATGATATAGGAATTACATCTCCATAAAGCTTCTGCGTAGTCTGATTCTGATGCGGCTGACCCAGAGACCTGCATCTGGCAACCTCCGTAAGATGAGAAAAGCGTAGAATTTTCCAGGCAAAAGTGTAAAGGTTAGATATACTTAGGGAAAAAGTTCACTGCACGTAGAGGAGATGGAGACAGCCATTTTTGTCAATAAATATATGTTGTTTTAGTTGCCACAAAGGCTAAACTACACTTAAGCTGCTGCCTGGTTATGGAGGTATGATGTCCAGGGCGTGGGGAATTAGCAATCAATCTCAGGTGCTCTTCTCTCTTTAAGACATTATCTACGGTCTTACATCCAATCACGCAACATTTTGGAAGAGAGCACAACAAAGTAGAATGTCTCCTGAAATGGACACAGGGTGAAGTGGACTCTGGAGTCTTGTTGAAAGAACTGTGACATTTACATGAAAACATAGAGGACATAAGTATTTCTGGTGTATGTTTTCAAATACTTCATAAACACCACTGGGAATAATAAAGGTTTTAGGTCAAGATAAGGATGTTTTTAACAGAATTTCCAGAGAGACAGAGAGAGAGGGAGAGAAGATCCTGTTTTCGACACTCACATCTTTACATCTGGGAAAACCTCTCATGGGAGAAATGTCTTGCCAGCCTCGACATTTTTCTAAATTAACTAAAAGACGTACCATGAAGTGATTGCCAAACTGAGTTATTCTTTCTCCAGATATTGTCACTTGGTTGAAATGAGTCTCTGGGAAGTAGTGTTTTAATTTATTAATTAGTTTGAGACAGAGAATCAACATTGGGACAGAGGCATTGAGAGAAAATCACTTCCATGTACCATTTAATTTTTAGGAAAGTCTTCAAAGTAGGTGTCATTATTAACAGTTCTCAGATGAGGGAACCTAGCACGTGAGATGGCAAATGACGCCCACGGGTCACAGAGCAGAATCCGGACCCTTTTAATCTGATTTCACGTTGTTCTTTCCCCACCTTCGGCAGGTGTGGTCACATGTCACCATCGAGCCTTGTGTTGGTTTCGATTGTAATTTATTCACAATCTGCTAAGTTCTGTTGGGATTTGAATTAAGTCCTGAGAGAAGGTCAGATGTACTCAGATGGAGACTTTGTCATGTGTTTCTGCGGTTCATCCCACAGGGCCCCTGCGACCTGGTGGGAAACCTTCCCTCGGGGTCCAGCACACCCACAGGCCCTTCAACCCCTGGACGTTGCCAAAGGGATCAATTCCAATCTGATTTTCTTCCACAGTTAAAATATGTTTTCTTATTTTGTTTTTGTGTTTTAGTTTATTTCAAACTTAAAAAATCTTCCTACAGGAACAAGGCTGTACTACAAATGCACATATCACAGATATCTCACCAGGCAGGTGCTGTGGGGCTGGGATCCAGGTACCGGAACTACTTCGGTTCAGATGCAGTAATGGCAGCCCTGCTAGTTGTTGGGTCTGATCCTGGTACGTCGTTGGCTTCAAGGGTTGTTCAAGGGAGACTAAAGAGTAGTGAAATCTTTGCCTGCACATCCCATCAGAAGGGATGCGAGTTCTTGGAGAAGGAATGGGCTCCCCAAACACTTTGAGATTTATTTTCAGCGTATCAGCTGGACACACGGCAGGCTTAGCCAGACCACCAGCCCCGGAGTTTCCCTGATTGCCTTTTAAGCGACTAAGGAACTACCAAGTGGGTCAGCTGGAAGTCGCTGCTGTGGCGAAGGCTGTCCTAAGTGTTTAACGTGGAATCGTCTGTCCTTCAAAAGGCTGGAGAACAGTAACATTTTAAAAATAACCATTTTTCTTTTATATTTTGGTTTATTAATTGCTTAATTTTGTTGTAACCTTTTGAAGTATTAAAAAATCGTGATTCCCATGTTAAGCAGCCCAGCAATAGCATGTTTTCTGGATGCATTATTTTTTGCTTATTTATTGGATGTTTTGTGAAAGGCTAAAAAAATACCAGCTTTTAAATTTACCAATTATGTTTTCCCCTAAAGCTAACAGTTTTGCTGGGGATTCTTACAAAAAAAAAATGCTATTATATTTATAAAAGACAAACTGTGTTACATTTTTTTTAAAGCATTGACATTTTTTGAAAAACCTGGGAAATGGAGAAAAAAATTGTTACATTGCTATATTGGCACTCTAACAGGGCCTTTGCTAAATTTTGTTGTATTAATTTTCAAATTTCTTTCTATGCACATTTTATACATATTGAAATAATTATGTCAAGGCAGAATTGTGTTCTGCTCTTTTGTTAAGCATGGCATCCTAAGATTTTTCTGTTATTAAATCATACTCAGGATCAGAATTATAAATAACTACACAATACTCCATCATCTGGATAGATCCTAATGTGTTTTAATATCTTCTCTTTGTGGACACTGTGTTGTTTCCAGATGTTCACTGTTACAAACGGTGCTGCAATAGATATGTTTGATGCCATAGAAAGTAGCCCTGGAAATGAAATTATGAGGTCAAGGGCTTGTGATACAAATGCCAAACTTCCAGATCTCAAACGGAAGCTGCTTGTGTTCAGAGATGCAGTCTGTGGGCAAATTCCTGCAGCCACACCAAAGTCCACATGGGACAGTGCTGTTTTACTGCTGACGCTTCTTTAGTACAAAAAAAATGCATATTGTGGTTTAAATTTTTGTGTATCAGATTCATCTAAATTGTCCAAGGCCATCAGCTAGCCGCAAAATTGAAAACAGAACCTCAGTGTTTCTGATCACTGGGCTTATTTTACTGAAAACCACGCTGTATTTCTTCTATGATTATCTCTGTCCTCGTGGGTGAAGTTGAAATAACAAACCTCGCCAGGCCGTGATAAGATGAGGAGGTAATGTGGAGGGCTTCAGGAAGGGCCCAGGGTGTGGAAACCACTCGAACAGTGGCATCAATTACTATTTCTGTGTGCAGCCCACTCTCGCGAATATGTGTATTTTCAATTTTCTCTGTTTGCTCCAAAGAAGATTAGAAACCCTTTGTTACAGATCTTTAAAAAAAAATTCGTGTAAACTGTGTGATGGAGCTGACGTTTACTGAGTGTCTGCTCTGTGACCCTTGCCTGGAGACCCTGTCTGCACGCGGTGCCCACGTGCTCTGTGTCCTGCACGTTCCCTGCCTCCCCTGCATGGACCACCCACTGGTGGTGTTGACCTCTAACCAGCAGGTCCACACGGGTCTTCTCTGCAGAGCCTCAGATCCCGGCAGCCAACTCGCTAAATGTTCTTCATACTCGCTTCTCCCAGGCTGAATTCGCCGCACGTGCGGTCTCCTGGCCACCCCGCCGCCCGCGGCGCTCTGCTCCCCGAGGGCAGCCCCCTGGGTGTTGGCGACTCTGCCCTGGGCTCTGTGTCCATCACCCACCTGCTCCCCTCACGGCCATGGCTCGGGCCCCACTCAGCTCTTCCTGGGTGTTTAAAACGCTTCAACTGGTCGGCCCCCTTCTAATCCACTCCTAGTAATACAGTAAAACTATATTTCAAACCCTCACGAACTATTGTCACTTTTGCTGAAAATGCTCCGAAAGTTTTCCTTTGCGCTCAGGCTGAAGCCCAGTCATCTTAGCTGTTTCTGGGGCCTTCGTGCTGCCACCTCTGCCACCTCCTCGGAGCCCCTCGCCCGCTGCCCTGGCTTCATCCATGATTCAGGCCTGTGCAGGGATTCCCTCAGTAACCTCGACGTCACCCTGCCCTCTCCTGCCTTTGAATCGCTTCTCTCTGTAGGAGTCCTTCCAGCTGTCCACCTCCTCCACCCCGTTCCGTCTGACTGATGCACGTGCCCTACTGGTCCCAGCTCAGAGTCCCTTCTGTCCCTCTTGGCGCTGGTTGTGCTGGTCTGGGCTTTACTCGTGTCCTCCTGTAACCGGAGCGAGGCCCTGGTCAGAACGATGCTGTGTTCATCCCTGCACCCCCGGGGCCTGCTGGGCGCCTGGACCACAGCACTGTCTGAATAAACACCTTCCATTCTAAAGTATAAGAACTCTCTCTGATGGGGAAGGGGCCCCATGGGCCCGAATCGTAAGGGTATTCCTATGTCTCTGAGGGGTGCTTCCTCCTGCACTTCAAGGAGACCACTGTAAACGATGATCACCGAGTATGAAATGACAGATGCCAGCAGTAGCAGTGTCAAGTGATAAACAGAGCCACTTATCCCTTTCACCATAGGATCGAGGGGAGTGATCGTCTACGGAGCCTAATTAGGACATTTCATTCACATTGAGCATCTAAAATCTCCCCTGTGTACAAGGTCTCCTGTGAGACTCCACGAAAATCCAGACAGCTAAGCCATCCCCTGCCCTCGGGGGCAGACCCCTTAGTGGAGAAGTGGCGATGGGAGGAGCTCTGTGGAGCAGACCTGAAGGTGATTAGCTGACATCATCAGGTGTGTAAGGCAGACATTACCTGCAGGTATAGACACTCTTCTCCACATCCCTGCTCTCTGAGTAGCTCCCACATTTCTAAGTCAGAATAGAGGTAATAGAAATAACTGTCTGTGATAAACACATAAAAATCTCACCTTCCAAAGCAGTTTCCATGGAAACCAAACAAAGAATAAGAAAGGATGCGTTATATATTCAGCTGCTTTCGGGGACAATGCCATAAATCTGTAGTTTTATGTTTTGTTTCAATCAGAACTCCTCTAATGTGTTGAACAGGAAAAGCATTTGGGCTGGACACAGAGCCTGGAATAGGATAAATTCTCTGCATTTGCGGCCATCATTCACTAAAATTGTTCATTCACTCACAATATTATTGAGAGCCCAACATGTACCAGGTTTTGAAGGTACCTGGGTGAGAGTTGCTGCTCGGAGAGAAGACAACAGAGGAAGTGACAGCCTGTGAGCCTGAGCTGAGCTCCAGGAAGAGGCTGGGTGGCCCGGGGCAGCATCTCACTCTGTGAAATATGTTCCTACACACACGTTGCAATGATCCTGTGTTACCTGTAGTTAGATGAGGAAACTGAGTGACAGTCAATTATTGCCTGAGGTCATGTTTCTAGAAAGCAAGCTGACCCACGAGTTTCAAATCCCAGCCTCCTGTTACTCTCTCTTCCACTTGTCCTGTGACATCTTTATCAAGCTCTACATTGGTGAGTCAAATCCATCCATCTTGGTGGATGCAGTCCATCTGGAGAATTAGTGAAATATATGGTGTGTCTTTGTGAAATGCCTTATTTGTAAAAAATATATAAAATTTTTCATATATGAAATGATATTAAATGGAAAAGAAGAACATGAAATAAGGTATTTTAGAAACATGTAATTTGAGAGCAGTTCTTCCATTGCTCAGAGTTTTTTATTTTAACTTTACAGTGACATGTTGATAAAAATATTCTAAGAAATATACTAAAGATTACCTTAAGTAAGTAGCCCTGCTTAAAAATTAAAGAAATAAAAAGATAAAAATTTGAAAGTTTTGTTTATTGGGAAACAGATGTCAGAAAAAACTGTCATTCACTTGGGGAAAATTGTCTCTTTTCTGGGGAATGTTGGGTTCTTCTGTCTCTGCGAGTTCACAGCTATTTTTATGTCAGGCACACAATGGCCAGCAGAGGGCAGTATGGGTTTACAATTGGTCCAAAACTATTAAAAAATAAGGAAAAATATTCCCACTCTCTTAATCCAAAAGTCTATGCTATAGTAGGTGAAATCTTTAAGAAATATTTGTATTATATATATTGGGGCCCATGATACTTGATTACTTAACTACTATGACAATGCATATTGAATTATTTTTTATAAACAAGGGATAATCTGTGTTTTAGGAAAAAATTAGGAAACGAGTGATCTTGAAGCAAACACTCTCTTTGATTTCGACAACATTCACTTTAATCTGGCTTTCGGGGCTTTAAGAGGCTTTAACTCCTGACTGTATTTCTGATAAAGTGTATTTCTATGAACAAACATTTCTGTGATTGGTGGTTCTAAGCTAAGCAAGTGTGTAGAAAGTTGTAGCAAAGAAAAACTGTCATACAGTCATTTTATTTTTGAAGAAAAGAAGGAAGAGAACAACAGGAACTTGCCCTTTGTGGTGATTCCAGCATCTCGTGGGGACCTTCACTGAGGCCGGAGGGTCAAGCTCTTTGTCACAGGTGAGGCCAGAGTTGGTGGCGGGGGCGGGGCGGGGGGGGGGTCAGGAGTGTTCCGTGCTATTCCATCCTTATACACTCAGATGGTAGGAGAGCTCCCATCGCCCGATGTGGGGACACGGCACAGGAAAGGAGGCGGCAAGCGCTTTGTGAAAGTTACTGTCATCCAGAGTGCGTCAAGGTCACGCGGCTACAAACAATCCTCATTAAGTCCACCCTCAGCCCGTTTCACAGATGGGGGAGCAAGCTCAGAGCTGGAGGCCACACAGCTGGTGTTCCATGTGGTTCCCAGGGAACAGCGACTGGAGGGCAGATCTCGAATCTCTGAGTCCCTAGTGGGTGAAGGACGTGGCTGCAATTAGGACCAGTGTTCCGGGCCCCAGACCCCGGAGACGTGGCTGAGGACCAGCCGGGCTTCAGGCCTAAGCTCACCCCTAGTGGCCTTCCTGATGGACTGGGCCCACCGGACACCACGGTGCTCCTGCTTCAGGAACGACCCCATCCCCGCCGCTGCCATGCCCACTGCTGGGTTGACCCTAAGAGAGGTCACAGGAACGGTGAAGCATCTTCCTTCCCAGCCTCGAGGGCTTCCCGGGGGTAAGAGGCTGGCAGAGGAGCTGTCTTTCCAGCTGTGGCCTCTGCCTCTCCCTCCGGGAGCTAGGCGTTGAGTACCCCCCACCCCGCCCCCCAAATCCAGAAACTTCTCCTCCCATCAGGGCGGGTGCTGCAGGGCCGTCTGGCAGAGTCCCTAGACACGATAGTGAGGACAGTTTTATTGCTTCCATGTAATCACAGGTTTTATTGTCATACGTACATTGTTCACGGCTGTACATGCCCGGAACACGGGAAGGGCACGTCTTTATCGACAGAGATTAAGTCCTAGAAAAAGAAACCCTCCTGCCGCCGCCTCCCCAAAGATGAGATCAGAGCAAAAAGGCTCTAAAGTCAGCTCAGGGCTGTCTCCATTTGCCAGACCGCCCTTAGGCCCTGGGAGGGGAGGGTGGACCCTCGCCTGAGGTCTGCCTGGGGCTGGTGGCTCTGCTGTGGTAGCTTATGTCACCAGCCCCCGGGGACCCTTCACTTCACACACTCAGTCCCAACACCTGGTAACTGTGTACTGAACACAGGCACGCGTGGCAGCAGACAGGATTCAACAATAAACAGAAACAGACCAGCCTGCAGGACTCCATCCTCAAGCCCCTCCAGGTATCACATCCCCGAAGGCACCGGGCTCACGGGACGCGTAGGAAACTCACTGCCAGCCCTGCATTTGGCAAAAATGACGGTGCGTGATGGGCCTGTGAGCAGGAGGGTGGGAGGGGTCTGGTTCCTGGCTCTGTCTCCTACCAGTCGTGTGACTTTGTGTGACTTCAGCCCGGTTCTTCCACCAGCCGTTCTGAGCTTCCCCCTGTGAGGTGAGAGGGTAACAGAGCTTCTGGGTCTAGGACTGTTGTGAGGCTCTCATTCACCTGAAGCACTGAGGACTCGGCTGGTAGACAGCAGGCATTCAATGGCGTGCACTGTATAATCAACAGCTTCATCGACGTTGTCAGACACGGATCACGTGCTAGGGAAGGGGTTGTGTAGACCAGAATAACAAGAACACTTTCAACGTCTCTAGGTATCAGTGAGTCCACACTGGTGCGTCTGCAAAATTAAAAGTGATTTTGAAAACTCCAGTTCCCCAAAGTAGCAAGTCCTACCATCTCCCACGAACGTGTGCTCTTTCCTGTTCTGCAGCGCCATCTGGAAAGCTCCTGTCCTCCGTCGAAAATTGCACACTTGCTACATCAGGGTCTGCCCCGAGGACCCTGTCTTCCCTGGAGGCTGTGTCCCTGATTCCACACCACCCCACTCTGTCCTGTTGCTGGTTGTCCTGGTTCTGGTGCTGGACTGAGCGTGGATTCTGGCGGGGGCTTGGTCTGCCCAGGTCTCCGAGAACAGGACAATGTGTCTGTAGAAGCCAAGTTCACGGTCTGCATTCCCTGCAGCTTCAGTCTTGCATGTGGTCTGTTTCCCCAGAAAGCCTCGGGATCCTTCAGAAGTCTTCAGAGTGACAGTGCTGTCACCACCTTGGACACCAGACCTGCTGCCCCCCTTGCCCTCTGACCTGGACTTCCATAGGTCTGCAGACCCTCTTTAGCTCTCAACTTACCTGATGGGACTGTCGCCTGGCACCTTTCTGGAGAGGACCTGCTGCTCCAGAAGACTCCTAGCCCGTGGTCATGACCCAGTGAGGTGACCAGGCCTCTGCCCTTTGATGCTTATCCCTGAAACCTGCTTTGTCTCCACTGCAACCGTCCAAGCATCCCTTCCCTCTCCCAGGCTGCCTCCCCCCTCAGGCTGACCTCTGTCTCCTGGGTTCCTGTCTCCGAGGTTTGCTGATATTCGCGCATTGGGGGGACAGGTGTGCTGGCTGTGGGAATCCTGGGGAGCAGGAAGGTCCCCCAGGGAGCCTGGTGCTTGCAGCCAACATCAAGGGCTATTTGAAGGCAACAGGCACACAGAGCCTGCTCAGCTCTGGGGACAGGCAGTCAGGGAAGGCTTCCTGGAGGAAGTGGTGTTGTCACGGTGGAGTCTTGAAGTGGGAGCTGCAGTCTTCCTGAGGCCATGGGGCTCCCGAGGTGAGGCGGGCAGTTGTTCAGTGCGGGGAGGCGTGGACCCTGAGCCTGACCAGAGGGGAGCCACTGAGACACACCGGGCAGGTCACGGGGCTGTCTCCTATCCTGGAGGGGAAGGCTCTGCCCCTACAGCGGTGGCCGCGTCTGCGGTTCAGGAGTCAGTCCTCCCTCCGGCAGCCTCGCTGTGCCCTGAACCTCTGCTCTCGGGGAGAAGCCCTCCTGGTCCCCACTGGGCCAGAGAGCTCACGGGCATCGCTGGATCCGAGGATGTTGCTTTTCCATTTGCTTTTCACAGATTTTACGCTGACGGTAAGAGTAAAGCAATTTCTTTTCTTTTAGTCGTTCTGTTTGTCTGAATTTCTGATATACTCCATGCAGAGAAAACACATGCACGTGCACATACACACACAGGCACACACACATGCACGTACAGAGGCACACACATGCACACACACGCGCACACACATGCACACACGCGCACACACAGGCACACACAAAGGCACACACACTTACACACACGCACACACAGGCACACAATGCACACACATGCACACAAGGCACACACACAAATGCAAATACACGCACACACACGCACGCGCACACGCGCACACACGCACACACAGGCACACATGTGCACAGACACAGCACACACACGCACAAGGCACACATGTGCACACACATACACACAGGCACACAGGCACACATGTGTGCACACACGCACACACAAGGCACATACACACACACAGACACACACGCACACACAGGCACACACAGGCCACACATACACACAGGCATGCACACACACATACACACATACACACATATGCACACAAACACATGCACAGGCACGCACAGGTGCGCACACACAGGCACACCCCCGCATACACAGGCACACACAGGCACACACATGCATACACACACATGCACACGCATGCACAGACTCACACACACACTCATGCACCCACATGCACACACACACACACACAATCACACGCAAACACAACACACTCACACACATCCACACACATATTCACACATACACACACATACATATGCACATGCACACACAGAGGCAAACACACACATGCACACACACAGGCACACGTGAAGACACATCCACATGCACAGCACACACAACACATGCACACACAACACACACTCACACACATATATATGCACACACACCTACATGTACACACACAAACACACATACACATACTGCACTCACACACACACATGCACAGACACACACATGCACACACACAACACACATGCATGCACACTCACAACACACACAATGCACATGTATGTACACACACAACACACACATGCACACAACACACACAAGCATACAAGTAATGTCCATAAAAGCAGGTCCCGAGCTCCCTCTGTCACTGCCTTGGTGGTCCCTCTGTCTAGTGGAAATTAAAAAACCCAGTAAATCTGCCTGACTCCTGTCTGGACTGCGAGTATTTTCACAGCAGACATGAAGGCCGCCTGTGGGTCAGCCAGGGCCTCCTGTGACCCGGAGACTCCATGGGTCTCTGCCCCCTCATTTGAAGTGCAGGCAACACGTGAAATTCTGAAGCTGAATAATTCATAGGGTACCACTTTCTGGAAAAAGTATTTATTTTATTGTATAATTTTATACTCTTGCATTTATATAGGAATGTCTGTATAACAGTATTAATAATATCTATGTTTGTTATAATTATATAATTTATAAACTTGCTAATCTCTCTCTCAAGAATGGAACTGGCTCAGAAAATCACACACATGTAGACACACATGCAGTAAATCCTTTATCTAGACCCCGAAAGATGGAGGTTGTAACACGTGCCAGAAGAAATCACTAAAGACCATTTTAAGGGCCACCTTGCAGGTTCTTGGCTGGGCCTTGCCATCCGGGAGCCCGCCTGGCATTTCAAACGCCGTGTGTTCAGGCTCTTTGGAGGATAGACGCAGCCTCGTCATTTTCAGACCCGGAGCCGGGAGCACACCACAGGTGCTTCAAAGGCTGAAAAGGACACAGACTTCTAACCCACAATGAGCTTTTACCAAGTTCACATCCATCTCTTTTCACCGCTTTGCAAACACAGTCCCTCTCCATTCAGAGTCCACTCCGACAGCGAGCGGTATCAGGGCCGCGTGACTCCTGCCTTTGCGGGAAGTGGGCTTTGTGTTCTTTTATCTCCTGAAGACCTCTGCTTCTCTGAAATTTAACGAAGGTGCCTTGAGCGCTGCATCTTTTTTCATCTTTCCTAGTTGCCAGTCAGTCCCTTTACTCTGCATGTTTATGCTTTTCTTTAATACTGAGGAACGTTTTGCTTATTTCCTCTCTTCCATCTTCCCTACTAGAAAGTCCGACGGCCAGGGTTTGGCCGCCAGTGCAAGGCACCATCCAGGGCCTGTGCCTGCACGAAGGGCCAGTGTCAGTTTGAGGCCCCTGCAGGCTGCCTGGCCATGCTATGGACATCGAGGCAGCACCTGGAGCAGCTCAGCTGCCCCTTCAATGTCCCCACAGTTGAGACCTGGGGCCACGAGGACACCTGCCGCCCACTTTCAATGTCGAGATGCAGATGGCACCTGCCTCCCAGGCCGGTTCCAGGAGCAGAGGTGTCCTCTGCTGCTGCCTGGATGGACCGTGGCCCAGACGCCCTTCTCCCGCGTGGACGCCTGGGTGTGAAGCCAGTGCAGACTGCACTTTGGGGCGGAGGGTGGGAAGCTGTCCGTTGGATGGGGATTCCTCGTCACCGCCACGCGGGTGCTTTACTCTGGGTGTCGCGGCCACCCCAGCTGATGGTAGAGGAACTCAGCCACCTCCACTGGCCCTTGGCATCTGGGTCGTCGTGGTGGTGGGTAGTTATGGGGACGGTGAGGCTGCTCCTTAAACAGTAACTAAACGTGGTCTGAAATCCATCTTTTCGGACCTACTTTCCACGTCTGTGTTCTGATCCATGTAGATCCTGAGGAATTAAAGTGCAAGCTCCCCTCCAGGGCACCACTGCTGGGGAGTGGGGCCCAAACTGACTCCTCTTTTCCACCATCTCTAAGTCAGCTAAAGCCTCCCACCTGCTGAGGAGCCTCCCTCACGTCCAGCCCTCTCCTTACTTGGGAACGTTCCTGTTCTTCATGTCAAGGAGACCTGGTGTGGAGTAGCAGACAAATTCATTCCCACAGCTCCCCACAGGGTAGGGCCCCCACATCCTCTCCCCGTGAGGTGTGGCCCCCCACATCTGCCCCCATGGGGTACAGCACCCCACGTCTCCTCCCTGTGGGGTACGGCCCCCCACGTCCACTCTCCCCGGAGTACAACTCCCATCCGCCCTCCATGGGGGTCGGCTCTCACTTCACTTTCCTTAGAGCCCGGCAGCTTCCACCGCTCATTTCTATTTTTCTGTGCAGCTTGGCTTTTATCTGCCCAGGATGCCCTCTGAATTATTGATCTAACTTATGCTTTTGATCTTCTGATGCCTGGAGTCATGGCCACATTTTCTGGGAGTTATTCTCGCATCATTTAGAGATGAGTCTTTCATCCCTGATGTGGCAACCAGCATGGGTATGGAAGCACTATTTTCCTTTTTCTGGTCTGCCTCCTGGCTCAGCAACTGCAGATGGGGACACGGGGACAGAGCGGCTTCCTGGACCAGGCCACCCGCCAAAGGAGGAGGGGGGTGTCGGCCTCAGTGCGGGGAGGAGGAGAGGCCGCCCGGGTCATGCTGGTCCCAGGTCTGGCCAGGGATCCCATGCTCACCGGATGCTGTCAGCAGGACCCTCAGGATAGGACGGGGCCCGGCCCCCCAGGCTGCCTTGTGTTGCTGGTTTGGGGCCACACATTCATGCCTTGGTGGCCTCCTCTGTTGGGAGGGGCGGGGGTCACAACACCTCCTGTGTGCTGCTTCCCCGAGGCGGGGGTCCAGAACCAGCTCACCTCCTCCCCACTCCTTCAAAGGTATCCGCTGGGGTGCCGCCCGGTTTCCAGGGCCTAGAGCTGCACTTAGCGGGGACGAGCAGGAGAGCAGTTTGGAGTGTCTTGTCTAGACTGGACTTCCCTTTATATTGCAATTCAGTTCCTTGATGATGCGCACTTCCAGAGTAAAGGCTTCAGTGAGGGTGGGCGGCAGGAAGCGCGACCACCACGATGCCCACACGCTGTGAGTGGCCGGCGCATGGCCCAGAACGTGCATCGAGATGAGAACGAGATTCTAGAGTGATGATGGCCCCTCTCGGTTTAATAGGTACAGAGGCAAGCAGCCCTTTGAAGCGATGTTTGGAGGAGGCTGAACCCCTGAATCGCTAAAGCCTGAGCTGGAATGAACTGTGAGACTCAGGTCCGAGGGGCCAGGCTGTGCAGAGAAGAGCAGGGGGCTGGAAAGAAGAGGGGATGCCCAGGGCGCCTGTGTGAGGTTGGGGCAGAGCCCCATCAGACACTCTGGTCTGGGTCCTGCCAGTGAGGAGGGACTGAGGGCCTCAGAAGTGTCCTGTGACTGTCTGTGGCGTGACCTCTGCCCACTGAGTAGGTGGCTGAGCCCGTGCTGTGCAGCCTGGGGTCCTGAGGCAGGGCTCCAGGGTTTGTCCATTTGGAGCCTGGACGAGGGGGGCCCCCTGGGGGGCGGGACCATCTGCAGCCCTGTGTCACGGGCTTGCATCTATTGGAGGGGTATGCCTCGTGAGCCTGTGCCAGCCAAGAACCCCAGCTCACTAATTTAGGAATAATAATTGAAGAGTCTTTAACATATTTGAAAAGGTGAAGCATAATTCCTTGCAGTACAGGGAGTTTCTGGGAGTTGAATTTTTCTGGGCATCTTCTGCTTGAATTAAAACAACAAATTCACCACGTTGTGATCTGGAGTGATTTGCTGATGATGCCTGCTCTGGGGGTCTCTAATCTTCCTCCTCATTGAAAAATCAGTTTGAGAGGGAAAGTGCATCCTGCGGGGTGTTTCCTGCTTCCTGCAAACTCTGACGCCTAAAGTCCCCTCACTTCCATCACAAATGAGGCTTCCTTCAGCAAGAAGAACACAGCCACGGGTCCTGCACAAGCGGAGAGGTTCAGAACCCATGTCGGGCGCTGGAGATTTGGCTGGGGTAAAGGGGCAGCGGGGGGGGGGGGGGCAGATGGCAGGTTTGGGGGCAGCGAGCACCCTTCTCCTGGAGGAGCATGTGGGCGACTGTCCTCCAAGTCACCTAGGCCACTGGTCGAGGTCACATCCTGGTGTCTGGCATCCAGGGGCACTGCTCCCCAGGGGCCCTGCGACAAACAAATTTCTGGGACAGATGGGTCTGAAGGAAAGGAAAGGGAAGGAAGAACCTGCACGTTTGGGTCAGGACTGTGGTCAGGCGGTGGAAAGTGCTGGGTCCCCGGGGCTCCGGGTCTGAGCCCCTGTGCTGGGCGTCAGGGTGGAAAAAGCATCCTTGGAAGGAGTGCTGAATGGCCAGGTGCCAAGGAGTGGCCCCTGGGGTCCTGAGGCTGCGTCCGGGGGGTCGGGGAGGGGAGCCGGGGCAGGGCGGCTTTCCTTCTGTATCAGTAGCTATGGCATCCAGGTCCACTAGATCAGGGAGACATGTTTGCAGGCATTGGTGGGAGTGAGGAGGAATAGGTGTGGTGCCCTCCGGGGTGTGGCCCAGTGCCCGCCTCCCCGCATCCTCACAGCCCCCCCAGCCCCCCTCAGGTCAGAGCAGCAGGAGGAATGACCGACCTCTGACTGCATGTCTGCCCGTGAGGGTCACACAGGAGCAGAGGCGGTACAGCCACCACTGCGTGGACGGTTAGCACCCAGGTGAAATATACAAAACCAGATAGAGCAGGAAAAAGCCATGGTTTTAATAGTGTATATCCAGACTGAGGTCAGGGTAGCAGTTATTTGCTCAAATAAGAAACAATGATAAAACTGGCACATATTATAAACAACAACTTCAGGAAGCATAATGCAAAGTGACGATGGGATGGTCAGACCCCTTAAATTGGTCATTTTCTTCCTTTAATTTACAGAAATAGCATTTTTCATTATGTGATAAAATGGACTTCCTCTCAGTTTTCAACTTTAGAAATCATTATCTTCTGAAAGGTTAATATAAAAATAATTTAAGGTCCTGGATATGTTTTCACCATGGTGTAAAATAACAAGAAATGGTTTGTAGATTATTTTATATAATTTCAGATAATGAGATTAGGTTTCATCGGGCGTCTAGGGTAGAATCTGCATTTCTTCAGACACTGTGAACAGATGCCAAAGGGAGAAGCCTTAAAGATACAATTACTGATTACTAATCATCAAATATCCACATTCATGTAGCTCTTCTGAGAAGCTCCAAGCACTTTATTCATATTATTTGCTATAGTTTTTGATGTTACTTAAAGTTTTGAGAGGTACTAATGTGAGACACAAGTTGCTTTTTTTTTTAAATTTCAAATATACAAGTGAAATATTTTCTAATCCAATCACATCTCAATTTACAAAGCAACCAGTCAATCTGGTACAATTAGAAATGTGTCTGTTTCAAAGGGGTGTCATATTTCAGACCCTAAAATTGCACACAGTCATACACATCATCTTATCATAAGACATTTAAAAATTTAACCACTGAAGAAAAGCCAGAATATATGAAAGCACATCATTTAAAATTAATGTTTATTGTAAAAATAATTTTAGATGGATCTTACATCTCAATGTGAGATGTAAAGTTATAAAACACCTAAATAGAAAAATATCTTTGCAGCCTTGGGATACGCAAAGATTTCTTAGCGAGAATAGAAAAAGCTTTTTTTAAAACGATTCATTGGTCTTCAACAAAATTAAGAACTTCAGCCCACCAAAAGACATGATTAAGAAAAACTGAAAGGCAGCACACAGAATGGAAGGAAGTATCCACATAGGAGAGAAGAACATGCAGAATAAAGAAAGAGCTCCTACACATCAACGATCAAGAGCGATGAACTTGAACAGACACTTTCTTTTCAGAAAAGAAAATATGGTGCCAAAAAGCGCAGGGAAAGGTGCTCATCAATCACTGGGAAATACGAGTGAAAAGCACAATTTGATACCATTTCACACCCAGCAGAATGGGTACTATCAACCACCGGTGATACCAGACACAGGGAGGACAGCCGTCCCGCGTCTCAGGTGTTGCTGGCGAAACTGTGAAATTTTACAGCCACTTTTTCATAAAACTGTTTGACAGCTTCTGATAAAGTTAAACATGTACCTAATCCATGGCCTGGCCATTCCACCCCTAAGTGTTTGCCCAAGAGGAATGAAATACTTATCTACAAAAAGACGTGTACACCTGCGTTCTTAGCAACTTTACTCGCAATAGCCCAAAACTGGAAACCCCCAACCTCCTCTGTCCACAGGAGAATGGGCAAACACACGGTGATGAAATCACATGTTGGAATGCTACTCAGCAAGAAAAAGAATGAAGAATAATAAAGAAAAGAAATAAAAGAATAAACTAGTTACGTACGCAACCACATGGATACATAAAGAAGTGCCGAGCGATAAGAGCACACACAGAACTTTACGTGTGTCTCCATTTATACGGAACTAGACACAGGGGCAGCCAGTCTGTGATGCCATCCGAGCCATGGCTGTCAGGGAGGATGGGGTGACCTGGGCTGAAGGAACTTCCCGGGGTGATGACAATGCTGTGTGTCTGGTGGGAATGGTGCTTACATGTTTGTATACATTTACCCAAACTCATTCATTATGCACTTAAGGTGTGTGCATTCCACTGCATGTCAATTTTACCTCAATACAAGGTGATGAAACCAGAAATAATAAAACAATAAACATGCATCATTTCAACTTACCCCAACTGTTACTATTAAGATTCTAAAACAGGTCTGACGATGTGTGTTCTTGAGCTTAGATTTGCTTGCTGTGTTTGTCTGGGACTTTGCTCGCACGCACGCCAGGCACGCCCTTGCCCCTTCATTCAGACTCTGCCCGATTCCCCTCCTCAGAGAGCCTGCTTCTCACGCTTTACCTAAAGTAGCTTCCCCTGACATTCTTTCTGCTTAGGTATCTTTATTTTATCTGCAGGGTTTCCTACTAGAGATCATGTTACTTTATTTCCTCACTGAGTGCTTGAGGTCAAGGATGTTGCCATGGTTACCTTACATGTCAGCCTGATGAGACGCCTGCTACGTAGTATGGGCTCCAAGTACACCTTAGAAGGAGGGAACGGGTTGGTCCTCACCACGGTTTGTGCAGTAAGGACCCCGTAGGTCAGTGGGTGCTGAGAATTCACCAAGTACTGGCTTTACTTGCTTGTAGAACAGGATCCGTGAAAAACTAATGTCCATGAATGATAAACACCAGATGTCTATTGAAAATGTCATTATGACTTCAACCTCTACTTTCTGTTCTATTGTACATAGAGATGTGACACCAGTTAACCCTCAGGAGTCCTCACTGAGTCCGAAGGACTCTTGGAAGTAAAAAGCAGCCTAGTGCCTGACACATAGCAACTGCCCTGCAAACAGCTGTGACGTTGAGCTCCTGGTTGGAAAACTGGCTCCCATCTTGGTCTGCCATCCCATGACGACATTTGACCTCTGATTTCTAGATCGTAAAATTAAGTCATCGATGTTGTTTCAGGATTTGGTAATTGTTATCTCTAAGCTCAGTTCTAATGAACTTTGTCTTTTCCCCCCAACTTTTTGAAAGTTTTGAGTTATTGAGTGGTTAACACTTCTTGCTAAAATGATAGGTGGGATCTAAAATACTGTTAGTCCCAAGTAGACATTTGCAATATACGTTCTGAAGGAAAAAAATATTAATGCTTACCAAAATATGCAAGGTTTTAATTCATGGACATTCTGTTTTTTTAAGAACTTTTATTGAGATGTAATTGCCCTACAATAAACTACATATATTTAAAATGTATAATTTGCTATTTTTTCTTGTTAGTAATGTATATATGGCAATCCCAGTCTCCCACTTCATCCCACCCCAGCCTCCCCCATTTTCCCCCTCGGTTCATGGACTTTCCTTTTGTGGCTCTTGAAAGGATTATGAGGTGCTTCATTTTATAATCTCAGTTTGGGATGAAATAGTCATAAACTTTTTCATGCACCTGAATGAATATGCTTGTGAATTTCGGACAATGAACTTCCATCAATATTCACTGAAAAGTCATAAACACTTTATCCCTTGTATGGAAATTTTAATTAAAAGTTAAAACAAACTCAGAGTATTCCCATTAGAGATGAAAGAGGGACTTCTGTTTTATTTACTCTGAACTCACTACTGATTACATTTTATAAAATAACATCAGTGAATTTGCAGTCTTTGGATGTGCTGATAGCATAAGCCCTGCAGAAAAAATGTCCTAATTCTGTTAGCAATTCTAAATAAAATCTCAAGTCAAAGACATTTCGTGTAGATGATTCACGAAAGGGCTACATTCACCAAGGATGTAAAATTACTACAGAGGTGGACTGCTTCTTAATGATCAAGGAGGTTAGGTCTACAGACGTTCACGGAAGGGAGCCCTTTGCCTCTCATAGGGTTATTTAGTCTGTAACCCAACTCCAGTAGACGCAGCCCCCTGGAGATTTGCTAAAAGAAGCTACAGAGTTCATGATCTTCCACAGATGTCTAATGCACAATTAGAGATTAATTTTAAAATAAAAGGAGAACACTAACTGGGTTGAATTGGTGACAAGGGGTATCTTGTGTCATGTTTTTCAAATGCACACACCTGCTTAAAGATTCTTGTATGTAATATGTTGAAGGGTATTTAAAATGTAATAGCCCTGTTCTCACAGAAGCAGTAAAGACATAGGGGCAATGCCCTGCTTACCCAGCACATTTAGTCAAAACCAGGCCTAAACAGACTGCTCCTGGTTTAATCAGCCTCCTTCCCTTGGGTACCAGTGAAAGTCACCCCCGTGGGCAGTGCACACAGGGGGCTCTGTCTTGGTTGAAGTGTTGAACTCACAGCACCATTCAGCCCAGAACTGACCTCTGGTTCGCAGCTTCCAGGCCTGAACTCTGGATCACGTTTCTTCCCAGTTCTGTGAAGTGTAAACAGTCTTACTAAAGAGATGAACAATGTACAATTCAGTGGTATATTATGCATCCTGTATTACGGTTTGTGATGTCTTACTCGAATTCTGTGTTTAGACATTCCTTGCTGCTCGAGGGATCTCATTTGCAACACTGGGAGGTGAAGATGGTGGACCAGCCTTGATCAGTGCCTGCACCATCTTGCAAATTATCAAGTGAAAGACCAGCTCTCTGGAGGCATTTAACCAACCTTGCCGAGCGTATTAGACAGGCATTCAGAGGAGAATGTGCTTTAATTACAGGCTATGCAGTCTGAACTAGGATGACAGAGTTGGGGGCCTTCATTCCCCTGGCTTCATGCTGTGCAGTTAGCATGTTGCTTCCAGTGGGGTATCTAAAAAGTTACATCAGCTAGCAGGTTTCATCAGAAGGAGCCAGAAAGAAAAAACTTTTTTTTTTTAATGTAATAAAGAGCCTTAAGGAACTCGCAGCCTCAGAAACCTCCTCAGTCCAAGAAATGTGCTTCCTGGGCTCCAGGCTGAGACACTCCCTCTGCATCTCCTCACACGATGAACAAAGGGTCTTCCTTCTTAGCATCCGTGAATGAAATGATCTCCACCAGTTGGACCATAAATAACCTCGGGGATATTCCTTCATCTCCTCACCACATCACATTGCAAGTCAGAGCAATGATGTTGACTGAACAACTATTATCACGGCTCCGTCAGGAACGGGCACACTCCCGAGAACAGTGTGTGTCACCTGCTTTGATGTGCCTGGAGACGGTACAGGCTCTACTTCCTGTCTCACCCCCATTGCTCCCTTGATCCCTGGTCCAGGTATATCCCATGCTGTTGGTTGTTGGGAGGGAGGGTAGGATTAAATAGAGGAAGAACACGAACACCTTTGGCCCTAAATAAAGTGTACCTACCGGTAGGGTGGTCACGAGGGACGAGTCCGTGAGCACAGTGCAGCCTTGGTCAAGAGTTATGAAAACCTCGAGACATCTGCACACTTTTACCCTTAATCTGAGACGAGTGTGGATTCATGAGGGAGTCCGGGTTTGACCTTTGCGTTCAGTGTTATAGTTGCAAAGACAGGAGGCTGTGCCTCAGGTGGAAGCAGCTCTGTTTTCAGCAAATGTGTCACCAACATTTGCAGGTAAAACTATTGTTTTACAAACATTTACTTATAAGCACCTATAATTCCATATCTCTGCATGTTTTTGTGATGGAGGGCCTGAGTTTAAACACATGCAGACATGATACTTTAGAAAAACACCCTATGACTCAAGCAACACTAATTGCTTGTGCCTTTCTGTATTTAACTATTTATAAATTACCTTCAACTACTGATGTTGATTACATAAAACTATTTTATAATGTTATAATGGGTTTACAATACAAGTAAGTTTTCTGTGGCTCCTGGCAACACCTTGGGAACATTCTGCCAAAAGTACTTTTTTCTCCCCTTCCTTTCTGGTGGTGAAATTCATCAAGATATGTTGCCTTCCCTGGGCTGAAATTCAAAATCCTTGTGAGCTTTGGATCATCTGATAAAAGTTAATACTTCATCTGAAAGTTCAACAAAGTTCATTTTCATAAGAGGAAAAAAAAAGCAGATGGGAAGTGAAAAAAACACCATATTTGGAAACTATATCCTCAATTATGTATAAAGAGTGAAAAGTACAATAAGATAAATACCACTGTTAAAACTATTCTTTCTTTTTACGTAAGTCTCAGATTTAAAATTTTTATTTTAAGTAAATAATGCACAATCCAATGCTTTCAATGTGTTGGGTTGATGTGGGCTCTTTGATAACTACTATGAGGTGATAAAAATTGCATCTTGTGTCTCTTCCTCTAAAGCTCATTGCTTCTCTGGTTTTAATTCTAAATAAGAAACTGTTTTGTGTAAGTTTAGTTGAAGGATCAGTGAAAAAATGACTGTAGTGTGTGAAATTTTATGTCAGAAACTCTGTACATTACATTCCAGCAGTAGCAGTGCCCAGATTTATGGGTAAAGATAAATCCAAATTGATATAATTCAGGATATTCAATGAAAGGGATAATTCATTCCAGGGACAAAATTAAAATTTTTGTGCTTAGCATACACTTTGTGTTTGAAATCTCATGTCCCCTGGTGAGTGGTCTGAGTGGTCTTGTGATATAATTGATGAGATCCATGGATTGAACAGGTGACGCTCAAGGCTTCCTTCTGTCCTAGAAATGTCCCCACGTGCATCTCAGTGTCTGCATCCCAGGGCGCCCACTTGGCCAAGGGATTCGGGGATTTCAGAGCTGGACCACCTGTCAGCTGGCGGGCAGCTATCTGGAGCCCATTGTTGGTGATGGGTGGAGCGCCCACTGTACCTGGGAGACTCTAGCAGCTTGTTATGGGCTGAACAGTGTTCTCCCAAAGTGCACATGTTGAAGTTCTAACCCCCCAGGACCTTAGAACGTGACTGTATTTGGAGATGGGGTCTTTAAAGAAGTAACTAAGTTCAAATGTCATTAGGATGGGGCCCTGGTCCAATATGACTGAATTCTTAAAGGAGAGGCGATCAGGACACAGACACACAAAGAGGGAGACCCTATGAAGACACGGAGAGAAGCCAGCTGTCTATACACACAGAGAGAAGCCTCAGAAGAAACCAGGGTGCCCGCAGATCTGGGAGGAAATAGAATACAAGTTTCTATTGTTTAAGCCACCCTGCCTGTGGTGCTTGTCACATCAACCCCAGCAGATGGAGACCCAGGGCAACCATTCCAGCCTCGACCAGTGATGATCTGGGGGAGGGGGGCAGTGTGGGAGGTGATGCTCCAGCATTCCCGGCACCTCAGGTGCTTGAGGATCAGAGAAGAAGCACTCACTGGACTTCGGGATGAGCTGACTATAGCCGGGTGTCGTGGACACGTTGGAGAAAATCTGTGGAAGGAGGAGAGTGACTTTAATGAGTGCAGGTGGAGTGGTAAGAGGCAGCATGTGCAGGGTTTATCATCTCCTGCAGCTTCAAGGCAGCGGGAGTTACGGTCAGTCTCAGGGAAGTAATCACAGGCAGAGGTGGCCCCAGGTCCACAGCCCTCCCCGGCATCACCTGAATCCAATGCTGTGAGCTGTAAGTTCATCCTTCGGGGACTCAGGTAGGTTCCTTTCCCCAGGAAAACTCACAGGAGGACGGTGAGGGGGATGAAGGGTGATCCCTGTCTCGGGCAGCACCCCCCGCAGACCCCGTGCCTTTGTAAAGCATCTGTTACACGTGTTCCTTTCCTGCTTTCGTTATTGGAGGTGCCCAGTGTACGTTAAACGTGGCACATTCATTGATTTTGATATTGCTGCGTGTTTAAAATCCCTGCAGTGCCGTGTGAACACACAGACATCTCACGGTTGCAGCCTGGAATGAGGTGGAGGTGGCGAAGTCACCCAAATCGGATCTTACGCTGTGCACTTGGTCAATGGTCTGACAGCGCCGGGTCGCAATAAATTATCTACCAGCAAAACCATCTTTCTTGCCTCGAATTTCCATGCTCTACAGGCTGCAATCGGATACCTATCTACTGCTTCATCCATCGTCAATAAGCCCCGCAAGAGTAAGAGTGTCTTACATGTGATAAATAGGTCACCTTTCTGAGAGGCTGCAGTTGACTTTAATTAGTACTTGCTCTTTCTTAAACCTACCTTTCTCTTCCCTTAATGAGGTGTTTGTAAGGTTTGAAGTGTGTCCTCAGAGTTGGGCTCTCTTCTTGTTATGATTGAAGAGACTCAGTGAAAATGTGGATGTGCCTCATTTTAATACTGAGATGTTGAAAAAGATGTGTCAGAAAACAATTGGGTAAAAATTAGCCTTGTTGTGTCGTGGTTACGGTGTGGAAATCGGAGCCCTGTTATTGCATTTTAAGGATTAGCCAAGGATGTAACCCTCACTACCACGCACAGGAGGACTAGTACATTGGTTTCATCAGACTTCCAGAACATGAACTACTCTAGGTGTTAGGTTTTGTACTGGGTGAGCTAAAGTGAAAATGAATATGGTATCCCTGCCTCTGAGAAACTCACATTCTAACAAATAACTCAATAAAATGTGACTAGTGTTATAATAGAAAGATACAAAAACTAGGCTCAGGTGGGTAAAACCTCAATACCATCATTCAGGAGAGGCGTGGTGTAGTGGCCGGGGGTGTGGAGCTCAAGAGGATGATAAATGCTACCTCCCGCTCAAAAGGAACCCGCAAACCCGCATTCCAAAATTTATGAAGAAATCTAGTGGTAAGCAACTCAGCCAACAAATCAACAACTGTGACAGAAATAAATAATGCAGCAAAAGGGTGCTTATAAGTTACTTCTCAAATGAAACAGAGCAGCTAGTTGAAGATAAAGAGATGTAAGGAGATACCTTCTGATTACTTACAAAAAAGCTGGTGCTGCAATATTAATATTAGACCAATGAGAATCTAGGGCAAAAGTAAACCCTTAGTGCTGATAAAGGAAGGTAAAAACCTAGATCCGCTGAGAAGCTATGACATCATGATTCTGTGCGCACCTTTCCACACAGCTGCAAAACACACTAGGCCAAGATGGACAGAATCAGGCAATGCTATCATACCAGAAACTGGGAGGGCAGGTAACACGTTGGTAATTGTATAAATTATTCACTTCACATAGTTAAGTATGACAATCAAATAGACACAAAATCATGCCTGTGCAGTAAATGAAGAATATTTACTATTGTTAATACACAGAAAGCCACTTCCAAAAAATATTTCAAATAATGAATAAAAAGGAAGCATTCTTTTCCGATTATACAGTGAATTTAGGAATCATCAATTAAAAGACAATTGAGAACATGTATGTGTTTGGAAAAGAAGAACATCCCTAAATAATTCAAATATTCAAGAAACGTCCCAATGGCAGTTACAAAATATTTTGAAATAAATAATAAGAGGAATACTTTTAAAGTAGGTAAAATGAAGAATAATAAAAACAAGATAGAAAGTAATAAAATACAAATCCGAAAAACAAAAGAGAGGTCGTTCTTTGAAAGAACTAATTTAGTAGAGAAACAACCAGCAAAGCTAATCAAGACAAAAATAGAAAAGGCAGAAGTGCGTAATACTGGCAACAAAAAGGAGCTATAACCAGGTGGAGTAGGTATTTTAAAAGAAACATGATGGCAAACTTATTCAATAGATAAATGTTTTGAATACATTTGAACCTAGCTGACTTGAGTCCTTTTGTATATGTTACCAAGTTGATTTAAGCTGGTAAAGCCAACAGCCACCACATAAACTGAAACAGCAACTGACAGCATCCTCACCTCAAGATCAAGGGAGCCACAGCTTGACCCCTTGGTAAACTGAGTCTATTGAAATGGCAAGCAGTTCAGATAAGGACCATTACTAAAAGCAGGCTAGAAACCGAGCTTTTGTATCAACCAACAGTGTGGATAGAATGCCCTCAGTCCCCTGATTCCCCTCTGTCTCCGGTCACTCTCGCGGGAACCTCTACCCGCTGTTCATCGGGGCTGCAGTGCATGTCCCTCCCCAGGAAGGCTCCTGTGCTCTCCCAAGCTCTTCCCTGTCCCCCGAGACCCTGTGACTGTGCCCTGAATCCTGGGGGCTGTGATGGTGTCCAGTCCTGCAGCCTGTAGCTGGCTTCCCCGCAAAGCCCGGCATGGTGCTGTCCCCAGAGTGTGTGACTGTCCCCAGAGTGGCTACTGCTTCCCTCCCTGTCAGACCAGCAGTCCTGAGCTGTGACCTTACGGTGGCTGAGGGCTACATCACGTCCGGGCCAAGTCCTGCTGGGCTGAAGCCCCACCTGGCAGGCTGGCACAGTCAAGGGCGGGCCTCGGGCTCCGCCTGTGGTGGCCCTGTGCCCACGTGCGTGTGCTCCCAGCTCAGGTTTCCGCCTCTAGACCGAGGAGTGCCGGCCTCCCAGATGGCTCAGCCCCTCTGGGCAGCGGGTCTGTCCCGGATCACGGCCTATCAGCTCTTCCAAAGTGTGCTTTTTCTGAAGAAGCTTTAGAACCAGGTTTATCGTAAAGAACAGGTTGGAGAAAGCACGTGGGTGAATGGCTGTTACGACTGTGTTTACACGTCTCTGACCTTTAGTGTTTCAGATGGAGCAAGTCGTGGCATTGTTAGTACTTGGATATATATATATTTTTTCCTTGTTTTTTCAAGTAAATGTAATGTTCATTGCATTTTTTGTTTATTGCAATGTATTTGGTTACAATTTTGTGTAAACTCCTTAATTCTCTTTATCAGATATTTATCAGATATGGTAAATTATGTTGCTTTACAAAAGAAACTACTCAGGGGAAGAGGAGAAGCGACTCCAGGGATTAATCCCAGCTCTCCTCCTGCCTGTCTCACAGGTCGCTGGTCACAGCCTCACTGACTCCGGCTCGGGACATGGCATCAGTACCGTCCATCGGCTGCCTTCTGGCCAAAAGTCAGTATTATCGAAGTAAGTGGTACCAGCCCTGGAGGTGTCCCCAGAGAATATGATTTGAGGTGAAGTTCGTGGGAAATTATTAACCTACCTATCATGTCCTGGTCAGAACTTCAGGGAGAAGAATCACAATGATTTGTGACAGGGAAGAAAATAGGAATAGACCTCATCAGAGACCAATCGGAATCAAAACTGTCCAGCCTCATCGCTTGGCTTTGACTATGTTGTGTTATATCCAGGAAACCATTAAGATGTAAATAAGTGAAAACAAGCTTATATCTCAAAATTATGTTTTAATTTCAAGTAACTTTAACAGGATACTTTAAAAACTGATAATTTTACGTAAATAAAATATTCATTTCTTAGAAAAGAGGAGTCATGTGACTGTGCCTCAAAGATTTTCTCATTTCTGAGACTTCCCTGGTGGTCCAGTGGTTAGGACTTCACCTTCCAACTCAGGGGGTTGTGGGTTCCATACCTGGTCGGGAAGCTAAGATCCTACATGCCTCGCAGCCAAAAACCCAAAATATAACACAGAAGCAATATTGCAACAAATTCAATGAAGTCTTGAAAAATGGTCCACACCAAAAAAATCCAAAAATTGGTTGTTTTTTCTGATTTCTATTTTCTGCTCTGGCTAATAGGTCAGCTTCTATCTGGACAGTTCTATTTTTATCTCTCTATCCATCTGTGATTATTTATAGCTAAATAGAAAATTGTAGCTTCTTAAAGAAAATTCAGAAATTTCATATAGTGAGACAATCACTTCAGAACCAAATTATCATTTATTGAAAGTAAGCCAGCATGTAGAAAACTCTTATTTCAAAGGCTGTTTGTAGATAAGGGTTGGAAACATTTATTGACTTATTCTTTTTACAAAGAATACATTAGAGTTATTACATCCATAGAAATTATTTTTATATTCTGATCTTTTAAATGACTTGTCAGTTTAAAATACAAGTATGATATGATAAATAAAATGTATATACCATACAAGTTAGTGTATATAATATACAAGTAATATTTCTAATACAATAATATTCATTCTTAATTTTGTACTTCCCAAGATTTTAATTTTAATAACATTTATAATGTACTTTAAATTCTGCATTTATATCTGTGGAAAGAGAGAGTTGTCCACCATGGAAAGAAATTTACTTTATTAATACAAATGTAATATGCATTACTCTGGAAGACTTTTAATTGGTTGATAATTTAATCAAGTTTTCAGCTCATGAATTGGTGACCCAGGATTAACGATTGCAGACCGACCGTGCTGCTCACGAGTTTACACAAAAGCTTGTGCTTGTTGTTGTTTATTCATTTGTTTATTATCCTTTGTTTCCTGCAGAGGCCAGTGTTTCTTCAGGTAGCTCTTTAACCGGCCCTGACTCTGTTAACTTCGTAAAGGATGAAAAATCCCAGCAAGGTATGCAGCTCAGTTCTCAACATCATCCTCATTGCTTCCCTGTTATTCATCTCCCGAATGTGTCTGCTAAGGGAGTGATGTGAATCTTATTCGATAGGATTACCAGCAGTGGCAGAACCCACCTGGTGGTTTAAATCCTTTTTCCAATCTGAACCTGTGCTTTCAAATGTTAAAAAAAAGAGCAGTCTGCTTGTGGGTAAGTTTTAGCCTTTTCTGATAAGGATATTTCCTTTTCAGAATAAAACAATGCATGCCATAATTATCATGATAACCAATAAGGATAAAACATACTTGTCTCTGGAAGGTGTGAAGGCTTTGATGTGAAGTGTACTTGAGGGCAGAGGTGGAGAAACAATTTCTTCCTCTTTCTAGTTTAGCATCAGTCAGATCTGAGTATGCTCTCTAATTCTGTCTGTAGAGAGAAACTGAAAACTCATATGCCAAGTATTATCGTGGTTTGGGGGGATGAATCAGAGGCAAGGTTCTAAATTTGTTTCTCCAATACCTTCAGGAACAAATAACAATTATCTCCTCCGATAAAAGGAATCACAGTTCCTCGGAGAAATGGCTGATCCCAGGACAAGGAAGAAACAGTAAAAGAAGAGCCTGGACCATTTTATGATGCTAAAAAGATAAAAATGCCCCCAAATGATGGGGCTGTGTCAAAATGACACAGGAACAAAATGGGGAAATCCAGGACCATTTTAGCAATAAAGTGATGATAATAATAGGTAATTACCTGTAAAATAAAATAAAGTCCGTTAATCTATTTAGATGCAAAAAATTCTGGAACGAACGAGTACATGAGAGAGAAGGAAAAGCTCTTTCTCGCAGCAGAATTCTAATGCATGAAAGTAGAACGAATGATGGAGAACTGTCATCCGACAAACCCCCCAGCAACAATGGCTTCGGGCGACAGCTACCCATGGGCTCTGCAACACACGGGCCCAAGTGTGAGAAACAGGACATCCCACGCTCTCAGTCTCTCCGCACGCATTACCTAGGAATCACAAAGCAGAAAATAGTAACTTTCTAATGGAAAAACCTGTCAGACGCAGCCTCACCAGAAGCAAACAAGCAGGAAACAATGATGTAGTTGCTGGTCGTCCCAGACAGCCCTGCTGGTCCCACACTGGTCTGCACCGGTCTCTGTCTGGGCGCTGCTTACCAGTCACAGACGGAACTGGTGGGCGTGCACATGGCACGTGGGGAGCCCCCTCATCCTGAATAGCACAGGTGTTATGCCAATGGGGTTAAAGAAGTGACTGTGTTGGTTTTTACACCCTTTACTAATGACTAGCCACTAGATGGGATAAAAAGAGTCAATAAGAATGCAGTTCATAGATTCTAATGTTAAAACACAAGCGTTTTGATGAATTTTCCACGTAGGATAGATTTGAAAGAGAATCAACTAAATATGACACGTTGTAAAATCAAAGTAAGGCCAGTTGTTGAAAAGACGTATTCTTACTCTATCAAGTATAGTGATTTGGATTATTTAGGTGTTTCATTTATTTTTCCAGTTTAGCTTGACTGTAAAGACAACCTACAAAGAACGTATCTCAGCTAATCATCTTTGTCATGAAGTTCAGTGGGCATTGTGATAGCTGACTATTCTATGCGAAGAATCACTGTTGTTCGTTACTCTATGTAATAGTTAAGGCTGATTCTGACCATCCAGAAGACCCCCGGAGCCCTGTAAGTGTCAGCGCCCAGGTTACGCCGGGTCACTCTCCTCCTTTACGAGCAGATGAAAACCTGCTGGAGAACTCACTTCTGAGACAAGGTCACCGCAGCCATCCAGATGGTAAAAGTTCAGGAGTTTTCCTCAGTGTTGAGACTGTTTCTGCCACTGGCATCGGCTAGATGGAGAATATTGGAAAAAACTTTGAAAACATGTGCCCTTCAAATGTAGTGATTTATGTGAAATAGCCTTTTCATTACCCATATTATTTTTCAAAATTTTTTTAAAAATTAAAAATTGTGTTTTAATTTTCAAAAAATTTAAATTAAACTCTCTTTACCTCTGTTGATTGATTTATTATGCCTTAAAACTGAATCATTGATGCCTAAAATAACGGTTTTTAAGGGCATCAGATTCAAAAATGTAAAAAAGAGTTGCAAAAATTGTATTTTTAATTATGAACTTTAGAAATAGAAAACGTACCCATAAGTGCATAATTGTACGTAATTGGTTGTTGCGTAGACTTTGAAATTCATGATTTTAAATTATATTTAACAACATGGAAAATCATGATGACACAAAGTTGGATGGAATAAGCAGTATAGGGGCTTCTTAGATGGTGCAGTGGTTAAGAATCCACCTGCCAATGCAGGAAACACGGGTTCGATCCCTGGTCCGGGAAGATTCCACATGCTGCGGAGCAACTAACCCCGTGTGCCACAACTATTGAGCCTGTGCTTTAGAGCCTGTGAGCCACAACTATTAAGCCCATGTGCTGCAACTACTGAAGCCCATGCTCCTAGAGCCCATGCTCCACAACAAGAGAAGCCACAGCAATGAGAAGCCCGCACACCACAATGAAGAGTAGCCCCCACTCACCGCAACTAAAGAAAGCCCGTGCACAGCAACAAAGACCCAACACAGCCAATTAAATAAATTAATTAATTAATTAAAAAAAAGAAAAAGCAGTATAATCTATATATAGTTTGATTTTACTTGTATTTAGAAGGCATATATGCTTAAGAAAAGATTAAAAGGAAATATATCATAATGGTAACAATGGCTATTTCTAGAGATGGGATTTTGAGTGATGTTCTTTTTCTTTTTTCTTTAAGAGCTTTTATTGATATACAATTGACATGCAATGAACTGTATATATTTAAAGTGTACAATTTGATTTTTTTTGTTAGTAATGTGTACATGGCAATCCTAATCTCCCAGTTCATCCCACCCAACCCCCCCGCTTCATTTTCTTATTTATATTTTTTTGTTCATTTTATTTATATTTTTTTCTGTATCTTTTCAAATTTTCTAATATGAGCACATTTTGTGTATAATTAGAAAGTAATAAGTGTTATCACATAAAGGACGGCTAGAATACATTTTCTGAATGTGAATGTTCCCTACATTGGGTAGAATATTCCCTACTTTCCTCAGTATTGGGTACATAATGCTAAATGAGCTAAAGTTGAAAGTTTTCTGACGCTGCTCACAAATGGTTTTCAACATGAGATGCCAGGCTCAGGAATCAGGGCTGCTAAGTTCAGTCAAGGGTAGACCTCACCTCAGGCTCCTGTGTCTGGTGTGGACCACACACCTGCAGGGAACAGGGCCTGCGTCCTCAGTGACGGGCACCAGCCTTTGCCCATCCTTCTATGTCACGTTCCTCCATCACTTTGCTGTCAACAAAAGGACTCAAACATCCCTTTGGCCCAATGGTATATCATTGTTGATGTATCACTGCTCTTCTGATGGTTACTTGCCTTTACACTTTTTATATATTTGTAGAGGCCCATTAAACCTTTGGACTCTACGTCTCATTTGGCTTTAGTCAAAAATCAAATTACAGACTGAATTCTTCCAAAGTGAGAGAAGAATACAGTGAAACAAAATGGTAAATTGTGGGAGGTGGTTTTTTTAAAAAAGATATTTAACAAATTCATTTTTTTCTTAATCACTTGGTATATGCGTGAACAGATGGCTTGATTAGTTTATTTGATGAATTTCCCAAAAGAGGTTATTGAGTTGGTATTTACTTTGTTTACTCATAAAGATACTATTGGTTAAATTATATTTTTGCCTATATGTTTGCAGTATTTTGAATGTGTCAAAAGTGTTGCTTTTATATTAGTTTAGACTAGTGTTATTGTTACTAAAAGTTATTATTTTTTAATATTGTTGAATTTTACATGAGATTTTAAATCAAACATATTGTCATGAGCATGTATAGTTATTAAGCATTTTAGAGTGGTTAATACAGCTGCGTACATATATATGTGAGAATGTATAAATGCCAGATAGATAGATATGAATCCTGAAAAAATATAAGGAACTTTTCCAAAAGATAACGTTAAAGTGAACTCTTGTATAATGATTAAAAAATTGAAGGGACTACATTATGTGATTGCAGAGTTTCTAGAGAATTAGGGTTACAGGAGTAAAGAGGACAAAGTGTCTTCTAGGGAAATCCTAGTGAATTGCTTCTCATGTAATTTTCCCACAGTTCAGACATTTTGGGGCTGTCTTTAAAAAGTACCTCAGACGTCAGTCTCAGCATAACTGCTGTTTTAGTTAAAATATCTCCTGCCTGGCTCTCTGCCTGCTGGGGAGATAGTAAACGGTGAAGGTAAATACATTACAGGGGTGATTTGAGAAGTTCTATGACCATCCTGTGATTTATAAGCGTTGACTTGGTCTTGATGTTGGCATTAAGTGCAACAAGGTTTCAACAATTTCTCCTCAGCTTCTGTGAAAGTATATATTGAGATTCCTCTCATTTTTTGAGAAATGGTTTTGATAGCAGGTTCTATGTTATTGTCCCCATATCCTTTATAGCTAAAGATGCCAACAGTCAATTCTTCAATTCTCTCAAGAGTAGAAGTCCACCAGCTGGAATTTAGGCCTATTCGATGCTTGGTACATTTTGCAGAAGTTAAGGGTGTAGGAAACAAAATTGCAGAATTCCATTGAGCTAATACAGAGTGATGGTAAATAATTCTTGAACAGTATAGAGCTAAACTGCTAACTCATGGAAATTCAAGAAATGGAAAGAGTCATAATTAGTCCACTCCCATGCCACATCCTCTAAGGTCTCACACTACATCCCATAATTTCTTCTTCCTCCAAGATTGGCAACACCATTCATCAGCTCCGACCCGTAGTGGGTTATCCTCCAAAGCCCCCCTTATGTCCAACCCGACATCAACTCCTTTCAATCTTATTCGGTATGTCTCTAGGATCTACCTACTTATTTCCTTTCCCACCGTCACTACCTGAATCCAAACTTTCATCGTTTCTCCCAAGGGCACTGCCATGACGTCCTAAGTGGTCTACCTACGCCCTTTTGAAACCTCTTCACTAAAAGTCTTCTACAGATTAGTCGCAGTCATCTTCACAAAACACGAATCCAGTAATTATCCCCCGTGAACACACACACAGACACAGGCACACGCCCACAATATTTGATGATTCTATTACACTCAGGGTAAAGTCACAACTCACCCCCCCTGCCCTGCATATTCTAGCCATGCAGATCCCCACCACGCATTCCATCTTTCATGCCCCCAGCACCCTGTGGCCCAGCCCCATCAGTCATCCTTCCATCCTTCCTACCCGGGCACCATCTTCCCTCCTGCACTGGGGCATCCACAACCTCCACTCTGTTCTCTTAATCCATGTCTACTCACCTTTTAAATCTTAGCTCAAAAGACTCTTCCTCAGAGAAACCTCCTCCAATCTAATTAACTAAATTAGATTTTCCATTATAGGCTCTGATAGCCCGGGCTTCTCTCCTTCCCAGCACTCACCACAGTTATAATTTTATATGTCTAGTTATTTCTTTTCTCCACTGGACTATAATATATGTCTTCCCCACTGCACCATAAACTACACGAGGATGAGGGTCACGTCTGCTCTACTTGACATTTTATCCCTGGCTTCTGACATAACAATAAATATTTGTCAGATAAATGGCCCAGCTTCTTTGGCTAGAGCTGGCCCCCTCCCCAAGAAGCATCACATTTCAGTAGAGACGGGTAAACACTAAATCAATACAGAAAATAGTTTCCACAGAGTGGCAAGTGCTCAAAGGAGATAAAACAAGGGATTTTGTTGAGGAGTGACTGGGACAGGACAGAGGTGGAGGGAGGGCTGCTTCGATGGGTGTAGTTAGGAAAGAACTACTGAGAAGGTGGCGAGGGGCCGGGCCCTGAAGGAGGGGAAGCGGCCAGCTTCATGAGGAGTACTCCAGGCGGAAACCTGAGTGCGTGCACTGTGCTGTCCGTGGGGTGTCCCCTGTGACATTGTTGTCAGGGTACAGCTGCTCTGGGAGAGCTTGGTATTTTCCATGAGGAGGTCAAATGGTCTGCAGCAGTTGTTTCCAATGAATCCCAGGATGAGAAATGGTGAGGCTTGGCGTTATGTGCTTCCTTCTTAAAGAAATCCGTGACCTATGAATGAAGGGTCCAAAAGCACGTGTGTAGCAACAGCATGAAGTCAAGTCACCCGATGCCCTGCCCTACGAAGGTCTTCAGTCCCAGAAATAATTTTCTTCCCACCTCTCATAACGAATGAATACATAAATTGTTATTATTTAAGGTTTTTTTTCTAGTTTCTCTTTAAAACATAGTCTTAGAACTATTTTGTATCAAAGAACTAGAAAAAGAAGTGCTACACAATTACTCTCCTTCCTCAATAGATTAGAAAGAATGTATTTCAACGTTGGTGTCTGAAAATTTTTTCCTGTTACAGTATAATTACTTGGTTCTCAGAAGGTTGAGGGGAAAGTTATGTTGCTAATACAGTCAGTGCTTCAAACAACTTTTATTAAACCTTTAAATACGTTTTAAATAAATTCCTTACAACAAATATGTATTTAATTTATTCAGAAAAAATGACTTGTATTATTTCTTATATAGTTTTATCTAGAATAGGTGGAATGTAAAAGTTTTGCTTCATTTTTTAATTAGATATACTGAAACTTATTTGCCTCCAGGTTGTATACAGAAAATACATTACATCCTTTGCACCATAGTAATTATTTGATTAAGAGGCAACTGGAGTGTGAGGTTCATAAATATTGTATCCTTTTTACATGCTTAGTGGAGGTTTTTGAATTAATAAGTGAACAGTTATGAGAACTGTGATTTGCATGTCAACTCACTGCAAAGGTTAGGATTTTGAAGTTCCTTTGCAAGGAAGAGTGACAGACATTCTATTTTCAAATAAACTCTCTTTGAAAATATTTGTGCAGTCTTACAAAACTCTTTGAGGGAGTGATCCATCTTCAGATTTCAAGCTAAATTTCAGCATGAGAAGAGAAAACAGATGAAGGCCACCAAGTGGACGGATCACATTGCTTTGTCCTTTGTCATCCCTGATGGGCTCCAACGCCCATCTGTCTTCTGGTACTGCTGACACTGCTCGTCATTCTGGAAGGAGACCGCACGGCCCCCTGGGGCACAGAGCATCCTGCCTCCGAGCTGCCTCAGGTCATCAGGTCGGCTGCCATTCAGGGCGGCCCCTGAGGCGGGAGCACATCTGGGTCTGTCTGATGGTGAGGCTAAGAGCTGAAAGGGGCCTGAATTCTGGACTCTGGGAGTCAGATCCCAAACTGAAGGCACAGTAGCCCACTCAGAGCAGCACCGTCAGATCAGGAGAGGAATTTGGGAATCTATGGGGGAGGATGAATTTTTCTTAAATATATTAAAAAAGTTAATTCCAATTCAAGCATTTTCCTTTTAAAAACCACCTTTTAACACTGTTCCATGTTCCTCCTCCTTTCAAAATTCTAGAAAATATTAAATTTCAAAATTCTAGAAAATATTAAATTTCAAAATTCTAGAAAATATTAAATTTCAAAATTTTAGAAAACATTAAATTTCAATATGCTAGACAATATTAAATTTCCATGTATAGAGTCTCTCTGCAGCTAATTGTTATAATTAGTTATTTACAGAGCTTCCGGGAAGCACTGTGTTTCTTCAAGTGGCAATACCAACCTCTCTGATGCTGAATGATTAAGAGGACAGGTGACAGAGGGAAAGGCTGGACATATGTTACAAAACTACAAAACCTTCGTAAGACCCCTGGCTGTTGCCTAAAGAGGAAGCAATTTTCTTTAGTAAAACTGCAGCCCTGCAATTCTCAAAGTTTGGTGGGTCTAAGAATTGTGCAGGGAGTTTGATACCTGGGTTCCTTCTCCAGAAATCTGAAATCAAGGGTCCTGAGCTAAGGCCTGGGGGTTCGCTCCCTGTGGGGGCTCCTGGTGCCTTGTGTCTGGTAGGCAGAGCTGTGCTTTCTTAGACCCACATAAACTGCAACCACCCCTCACCCCAGACTCAGGAAACAAGCTGCTATGTTGAGCTGTAGTTGTTGTCTTAGTGTGAAGAACTCAGTGGCCTGGGAGAGCATGTGGGTGATTCTGGAAACAAGATCATGTAACGTGGAGAAGTCATGTCAGATGAGAAGGGTTAGGAGCTGAATATGCACAACCAGTCGACTTCAGCCTTTGGAAGAAGAGCTGGAGTTTGGAAGATTTTCCACTTTGGGAGACAGTTTTCTTTTACATCCTCAAACGGTAATGATTACCAAAAACTGCTAATTTTAAATTAAAATGCACTTCTTGGTATTCAGTCCCTAATTCGTCCATGACCTATGTTAGAGATATATGCAGTTTAAAAAAGTGATGTTTTCTCAGTTTATCCCCATTGCACACCTGTCATACAAATGCTCAGTGTGATTCTTTGATAATATTTTTTGTTTGTTTTCTGTGATTCTGTGACAGCACTATGGCTGACAAAATAAGTATTAGAAAACTGTAAAATCTAAAATCACTTTATTTTCAAACATTGCAGTACTTGAATGAGATTGTTGTAGATTGAGAGTCTAATGGGATGGGTGCCCACTGCAGCCTGCCAGCATGGGGAGGGTCCCGCTCGCCTTTGCTGGCAGGGGTGGGCTGATTTTCTGTGCTGTTGGGCTGCAGGACAGAGATTATCATCAAAACCTCCCATCTGGCCAGCAGGCCCCTTTCCTGGTCTTTTGACCTGACACAGGTCAAAAGACAGTCCTTGGGCTGTTTGTTTGTTTGTTTTGTTTTCATCCCCATTGGTGTCTCCTGGTCACTGGCTCCTCCTGTATTCAGTTGGGGATATATTATAGAAAAATAAAACCCAGGGAACTCACCACCACGTCCTTCCTTGGATCTGAGGACCCCAGCCATTCCTCTCTTAGACACTTCTGGTGTTTTTTTAATATGTAATGTCAGGGTTTTTAGTTTTACTTAATGGGAAGAATATATCTATTCCATCAGAAGTCTTTCCTTCTGTACTTCTGTCTTTAGAAATTTTCTACTTTTGCTTTTTTAATGTCTCCGTATGAAGTTTGAAAACGTTACCCCTTTCCCCTTTCTCTTTTCCAAAATGTTGTTGCTATTCTATTGTGATTGCATAACTTTCCAAATTAACTTAGGAAGAACGTTCATTCTTGTTGAATTAATTATTTCCCCCAAGGTTAAGTCTGCTTTTCCACTGCTCAAGGCTTCATTTGCATCTCAGCTCTGTTTCAAAATTTTCCTCACATTGATCTGCGTTTTAGGGGCTGGTTGTGTTTCTAGATGTTTTATGATGTGTTTCCTCCCACCTCCTCTTCTAACTGCATGTGTTTGTGTATATTAATTTTCTACCTAGGTATGTTATGAATTCTCCTGTCATTTATAACAGTTTTTCAGTTGATTTTTTTAAGTAAACTATAAACTGTTTCATAACCTGCAAATAAATTATTTTTTTACCTTCTATTTTCTGGTTCTTACATCCCAGTTCTTCCTCATGTCCGATTGTGTTGGCTGGTATATCCAGAGCAGTGCCAAATAACACGGCCTTTATAGCTGAACTGCACAAGCTGTGGAGGGGACATGTTTCACATTGCGTCCTTGAAAACACCCTGCTCGCAACACGAGGACCCTCGGACCAGGAACCTTGTCATATTGTGGCTGTAACTGGAATGTGTCAAATGCTTTTTCACTAAGCATTTCGCAGACTTTGGGCTATCAAGTATCTCATCAAGAGACAACCTTTTAAGAAAGCATCTATGTCTACATTTAATTGCTTTTTTAAGAAAAGAATGGATGATGATGTTTTAAGTGCATTTCTAAATCTATGGAGTTAATTTTAGTCTATGAGCATGTAACAGTTCATTTAATTATAAAATTGATCTATAATTTTCTCCCCTTGTGATATCATTTTGGAGTCTTGTTTTAATGTTGGCCTCATGTCTTGTAAAGAACTTGCGATAGTTCTTTCTTTTTCTAAGTTCTGGAAAAGGTTAAAAGCATTGGCATGATCTGTTCCCAATGATTTGGTGTAATTACTCGGTAAAACCAGTGGCAAGTGCAGCTTTCTGGAAACCGCGCGAGGTTGCCCGGGCAGCTCTCTGAACAGTTTCTGTGCCTCTGTCCTCAACTCACCACCCTTCCCTTTCACACAGGTCACCACACTTGTTTGCATACAATTGATCAAAATGACCTCTTGGAATTCTTTTGATGTGCAGGGTGGCTGTGCTCTCTCCATCGCAATATTTCTTATTTTAAAATATTTTATCCTTGTTTCTTCACTGGGTGGTAAATATTTGTATATTTTGATGTTTTATAACAAGTAACTAGTTTGCATTAGTGTTTTTAGTCCTACTCTTTCTAGAATGATCCTGAATTTGTAAAAATTTGCACTTGTATTATGTATCATTTTGATTTCTTTGTATTTCTTTTGTTCTATTTTTTTAATTCTTCAGTTGGAGCTTAGCTTATTAATTTTCCTCCCACATGAAAATTTAAAATATTATGAGTATTTAAGGTTACACATTTTGCTTTCACCTCATCTGTAGCTCTAGATCAAAGGCTCTGCAAGGTTTAGCCTTGTTTTCAGAGAACTATGTAACATAGTGCTTTCATTTTTCTCTCGCTGCATAAATGTTACCACAAGTCTGGCAGCTAAAGCAACACACACTCAGGACGTCCTGGTTTTCTCGGGCAGGGGTCTGGGCAGCTTGGCGGGTCTGGTGTCAGGGTCTCACAGGTGGGCCGTCCTCACTTCCAGAATCCTCCAAGCTGATGGAAACTCTTGCCAGAACAAGGGTCTTGTGGCCTCAGGCTTGTGGGTCCCTTCCTGAGGCTACGTGTGGCTCCAATTCCCGACTCCAGGCTCCAGACAGCCTGGAGCCTCACCCCCTTGGGCCCCTGCTCCACGCCCCGGCAAGCGGACAGGAGGGTGCTCACCCCAGCCCCGCCCCATTACAACAAGGCCCTGGTCCGTCTCATCTCCTTCCCTGCTCTCTGGGGCTCTTCCCCACCCGCTGGGGAAGCTCATCCTGTTGAGAAAGGCTCTCGATGACCAAAGGCTCGAAGACATAGGGGATAATTTTTTTCCTATCCCCATGGTGGGCATCACCTAGTGACTGATGGGGGCTCCATCCTACTGGTCCGGGCTGTGACAAGGGTCGCTATTAGCAGGCTGCTCCGAAAGTGACCACTGCTGGGTTCTTTCTGCTCCTGCTTTGGCCTGGGTCCCGACCCTCAGGGATACAGGGTCACAGAAACACCCTGGGCATCTTGTGGTGCAACAAAGGGGTTCATTCAAAGCTGACTCAAGCCCAGGTCCTTTAACCCTACAAAGTGCCATTGCCATTGGGGGCACCTCTAACCTCTAAGACATTCACTGAGGCTGTCTGGTTTGGCAGAGAGAAATCCTTCTGAAATACACGAGTAACAGCAGCAACAGAAGAATAAAAAGAGAAGAAAGAAAAAAGAAAGAAAGGAGGACATCTGGGTTCAGCAAGGAAAGCAGAAAGCTGAAACAGGTCCACACTTTGACTCATTTAAAAACACAACATGTATTAAAAGACTTAACTGAACATATCAAAGGCCTCCTCCTGGCTCCTGCACCCCCTCCATGAGCTTTGCTACGTGGTCTGCCGCGTCCACTGCCCAGCCTTCCAGCTCAGACCATGACCGCCTGTGACCACACTCAGCTTCGACAAGGCGCTCCCTGTACTTTTAGGGGAGCCATGGATATAGACGACAAAGAGGATGCTGTCCCCGTGGTTTTGACACTCATGCCCCTAAAATCCCCCGCGGTGGGCATGGAAGCCCCCATCTGGTAAGTGATGAATGAAGATTAAATCAAGTTTTTGTCTGGAAAGAACACAGTGCTGTGATCAGTGCTGCGGCCCCTCCGTGAAGGCCTCACACGGTTACTGAACTACTGACTCCGTTCGGGCAGCGAGGGGAGATGGTCTGCTTTGCAGATTTGGCAGATGTGTCCCGGTCACCGAGTCTCACAGCCGCCTTCGCCGCTGGGCACACACCTGCCCGCACCCCCGGTTCCTCCGCAGCCATGCTGGCTCGCACTGCATTTGCAGCAAGATCTTACCTGCACCTGCGTTTCGGATGTGCAAATAAAAGGAGCTCGTTATCAGTGTAAAGGGCCCTTTGTAACAGATATTTATTTACTTATCTGCAATCCTGAATTCAATCACTTATTTTACTAAGGTTACAATACCTGAAGTTTGCTTATTTTCGTTTGTCTAGAATGTTTGTGCACAAACTTTTTGAGTTTCCTTGTTTTGTGATTATTGCTTATCTACAACTTAAAGTTGGATTTTACTTTAAATTCCAGTTTTTGATTTTTTCCTTCTAGCATATGAGCTTAGCTCACTTACAGTCATTTATATGCAATAGAGATATTCGATATTATTTTTTAGCTCACGTGTTGTGCTGTGACTCCTATTTTCATAGGTTTTAAAATACATTTTACATCTGACAGGCTCCCTGGATTTTCTTCTGTAAAATTCTGCTGTTATTTCTTGCTCTAATGGTTAGCTAAGGAGACCACAACTTTTAAAGCTGCCGTTAAAACTCTTTAGATAACACCTGTTTGTTTTCTACTCTATACAACGATGGAATTCATATAAATCTTCCTTAGTTAAAACCTTTGGGGCCACATGTTCAGAATTCAAAATGATTAGAAGCTTAGAAGGATGGCATGCATTATACGCCAACACACAGAACTAAGCGTGTAAATCTTACTGGAAGATCACACAGCGCAGAGTAAAGGAGGTTACAAAGAGCCTCCCACTCGGGTCAAGTTTTGAACTGAATGATTATCTAAATAAGTTAGTGTCTTGAGAATCAGGAATTAAGAATTGCAGAAAGAGGACTGTAGGCTTTGTGCATCCTCTTCTTTCCTCGGCACCAAATGTATTTAAATGAACATGCTATTTTTCTTTTGCTTGTCTGTATAACCTCAAATATGCCTATATTTCTACCATGTGGCTTAGCAATGTTTAACTGTATCTCTGTCAATCAGCTATTTTTAAAAATTGAGAAAACCAGAGCTGCACAGAAACTCCTACATTCTTTCTCTTTCCCATTTTAGCAACTTTATATCATTTCTACATTGCTAAGATTTAAAATTTTTACATTTTTTCCGTAACCATAATTACCATGTTTATTTCAGACTTTAGTCAAACAATTCACATACTCAGTTCCCAATGCTGGACTTTCGCCGTAATAATGTAATTCAATAATTGGTTGGCTGAGGTTCATTTTCTAATAGCTTCCTGAGGAGTAACTTGCAGGAACAATGCTCCCTGGGTGCTCGCTTGCCCGCGTATTTGTTTTTAATTCCGACTTTGCACTTGCTCTGCTGTTCGGCTGTGCCTGAAGTTCCTGGGCCATTTCCCTCTCCCTGAGGACTCGGTGTTGCTCTGAGGCAGTCTAGGCTGGAAGAATGTAGGGTAGCTGAATCTTGCTTTTCCCTTTCTTTATAGGAAGAGTGACATTTTATATAACTGCTCAAATTACCATTTTTAAGTAAATTCATGAAACTATTTTCCTGTTGCTCGTTTTGTGTCATTTCTGCTCCTACACATACAGGGTTTCTTTTAAATGTAAAGATTCAATAATTCTTTACATCTGGAGATTGTTCTTTCATGGTGTATGAAATCATGTTTTTGTTTTGTTGCTCTAGTTCTTTCCTTGGACGCACATGTATGTTTGAGCTCCATTTTCCCCATTATTTTCATATGTTATAATGCTTTTAAAGATCAAAATATAAATTATATACCATAAAATCTACTCTTTTAAATCATACAGATTGATGAATGTTAGTATATTCACAAAGCTGTGTGACCACGACTACTTTATAGTTCTAGTCTCATCACCCCCAACACAAACCCCACACCTGTCAGTGCCCACCTCTCCTTATCCCCTCCTCCCAGAGCCTGGGACATACGAATCTACTCTCTGTCTTTAGAGGTTTGCTTATTGTGGATATTATAAATGAGTAATCATACAGTATATGAACTTTGTGTCTTGCTTCTTTTATTTATCATAATGTTTTAAGGATTCATCTGTATTGTTAGATGTGTTTGTACTTTCTTCCTTTTTATGGCTGAATGTTATTCCGTTTATGGCTGTCTGTACCACAGTTTGCTTATTCACTCATCAGTTGACGCACATTTGGGCTGTTTCCACTTTTTGATTATTATGAAAACACTACTCTGAACATGCATGTACAAGTTTTTGTGTGAGCATACTTTTTCATTTCTCTTGGTTACATGTCTAGGAATAGAATTGCTGGATCCTATGGTAACGCGATGTTTAACTTTCTGAGAAACTGACAGAACTGTTTTCCGAAGTACTGCACAAATTTTTTATTCCCGTGAGAGGTTTACAAGGGTTCTAATTTTTCCACGTCCTCCCGACAGTTGTTATTGTCCATCTGTTTGATTATAGCCATGTTGGTGGGTGTGAAGTAGTATCTCATTCTAGTTTTGATTTGCATTTCCCTAAAGACTAATGATGTTGATCATCTTTTCACATGCTTATTGGCCATTTTTATGTCTTTTTTGGATACATTTCTATTCAAATTCTTTATACACTTTTCATTGTGTTGTCTTTTTTTTATTGCTGAGTTGTAATGTCCTTTATATATTTTGGTTACTAGACACTTATCAGTTAAATGATTTGCAAATATATTCTCTCATTCTATAGGTTGTCTTTTTACTTTGTTGATAATATCCTTTGAAGCACAAAAGTCTGATTTTAATAAACTCCAATTTATCTTTAAAACACCTGTTTGTTGCTAGTGGTTTTGGTGTCATATGTAAGAGACCATTGCATGATGAAGATTTATATCTGTGCTGTTTCTAAGAGCTGAGTGTCTTCTCAGGTCTTTTCTGGGCATGTGCCCTTATATACATGGGCTTCTAGCCTCCCAGGGACATAGCAAAGCTTTTCAAACATCTTTCCCCAGCTTTTCCATTTAAGCTTTTTGGTGTTACTCTAGTTTTCCCCCAACTATTACTTACTGCCTCTGGCAGCTGCAATATGAAACAATTGCCTCTGATTCTTTTTGTCAAACACCTCCAAGGAAACCACTTCACACTGAGTGAGGTTCTGCAGGGCAAGCTCTGAATCAGATCAACAGCCTTGGGAGTGGGTCTTCCAGAAAATCATCAATTAAAATAATCCCAATTCTTTGGAAATTCAGATTTGAAGGAGCTCAAAGTCGGTTGTGCCTTCTCTAGTCACTGCAGGGCTGCTGGTTTTCCCCATGATCGCAGGTGTTTTCAAGGCTCGCACGAAACTGGGGAGAGGGATATGGGGATAAACTGCCACAAGTTCATGTTTTTACCAATATTCAGGTTTTTTTTTTTAAAATAAATGTTCTAGAGTGTTGCTAGCCTTTGGTTAATTTCCAAAGTTCTGAAAACGTTGATTTGACCATTTTTGTGATTTTCCCATTGCTTTCATAAGGGTGAGTATTTTTGGAACTCTCTACTCTGCCATTTTCATTGACATCACTTCTATGTAATTTGCTTGTTTCCATTTCATTGAGCACCTCTCTCTTTCTTCTCCTCCATGTTTCTTGCTGTTTTTTGTCATTTTTACTCTCCTTTAAACTGTAACTGATTTGGCCTTTGTTACCATGATGATTTTAGCTTTGTCTTTCATCTGTGTTGATTTTGTTTCATCTCTTTTGTTAAATCTCTTAGCATCCTCAGCTCTTTTAGCTGTTTTTTGATCATGCTATGGAAGCTATATTTTCGATTCTTTTCTTTTTCCTTTCATTTCCCATTTTTCCTTCCTTCCTTCCTTCCTTCCTTCCTTCCCCCTTTCTTTCTTTCTTTCTTTCTTTCTTTCTTTCTTTCTTTCTTTCTTTCTTTCTTTCTTTCTTTCTTTCTTTCTTTCTTTTTCTTTCTTCTCCCTCTCACTTATATTCATGTCAATATATTTGGTTGAATACTTCATCTGCCTTTGGTAACATTTTTATTGCTGTTGTGTACTCCTGGACTACAAGCTGTTTATAATAGTCCTTTATTTCTTGTAGAATATTTCAGATATTCTGAGCTCGTTCCTTTTTATATTCTTACTCACTTTTGAACAAAGTAAGTTATTTCTAAACAAGTTTTTTGTTGTTGTTAATTTTGGGGTTTTTTTGGGCAAGAGCTTCATATGTGGAAAGAGTCAGAGTTGTGTGCTATGGGAACAGGAAGTGTCCTTTACTCACCAGGTTTCGTATTTGTGTGTGTAGGTTCTTAAAGCCGTATTCCCCAAATGTCACTTAAAATTGTCCCTGCAGCGCTGTTTGTGATACCAAGTATCTCTCCTCCACCCATGTTCTACCGACATATTGTTCTTTTGAAATATGGCCTTTCTGAGTGATCTTCCACTTGTCTTCCTCCTCGGCTTTCTGAGACTCTGCACTAAAGACCAGGCACCCGGTCCTTGTCAGCCTCACATCTGTGACTGTCATTGCAGTCAACGTTTGCTGGTCTCGGACCACAGGCTGCACATTACCAAGGCACAGGGGTGATTCGTTGACTTTTTCTGAAATTCCCGGAACTTCTCTGAGTGTCCCCATGCACTTCTATTTCATCTTCACTAGGTTTTACTTTTCACATTTCTTTCCTCATATTTTGTGGTCCCTGCATTAAAAAGTCTCTTAATTTTACTGGAGATTGCTCGTTTGGTCCTGTTGTTTCTTTGTCTTGTTTACTGTAGACAAATTCCAGAAAACTGTTGTGAGAGCATGACTTCATGTTGCCACATTAAAACTGGCATTTCCACCCCCAGCTCATCTTAACATCACATACAACCAGGACAAGCATAATTAATTCTAGCATTTGCAATAAACACATGCACTATCATCACACTAGACTGCATGCTTTGAAGGTGATTCACCACAGGATTAATTAATTGGAATTGTCTGCTTAAAATGTTTTGCTAGGTCCCTTGGGACCAATGATAACTAATTATATAACATCTTTTCCAGGATAGAACTTAAGGTTGCAATTAGACATTAAGTGGTTTATGTGAAGATAAAACATATAACTCTAAGCCTATATCACAATTTACCTTTGGATTTATTAACTTATGACTTCAGAATGCAGGTGTTGAATTCTCACCTTTAACACAATCTGCGTGATTCAGAAGAATTTTCTGAACTTTAAATGTTACTTCTCTTATCTTCAGGATAGAATAATTAAAAACAAACACCAAAACTATCCTTTGGGTTTATTATAATGATGTAATGAAATAATGTACATAAAGCTTCCAACACAGCAGCTGGCATATAATAAATACTTCATATTAGCTGATTTATAGTTAGCTATTTTAATATATGTAGGACATACATAATAAGAGCATGTTCTAACCAAGTGGATTAATTAGCTAAGGAGATTTTTAGGTATAGAGTTTTCTATTTTTTTTAATGGAAACATTTTTTAAGTGTCATAAAATAATCTGAATATTCGAAGGAAGGCAATAGTGCTTTATTTCTTACAGAGGCACTGTTCTTACATCCTTTGATCTCCATAGCAACCCAGTGAGGTACACAGATCAGACGGGAAGAGAAATAGTAGGAATACTCACCATCGCCAGGAAGCTGGGGTCAGTGTGGTGAAGTGGAGAACATTCCTGCTTTGGAGGCAGACGGATCCAGACCTGGCTTTGTCAATTAGTAGCCATGAGACCTTCAGCAGGTTACCCGACACTTCTGCAATGGAAACAAGACCATCTTGTCCCGAAAAGTATTCTGGAGGTTGAGAAAATTATTAGTCACTTCCCCTTATTGCTCCATGTTTTGTGCTGCTGATGGTTGCAAGGCCAACACGTTGAAGAGATATTTTCTTTACTGACCCTAAGACTAGAGAGGCCAGAGTTGAAGAGGTTTCAGGTTAGATGGATAGAGTCAGAGAATGTTATGAGCAGCTCAATACTTTTTACATGTTGTTGGTGATGCAGCCTGTGAGCTTCCTGAAGGGCGTTCACTGTCTCATGCCAGCAGTGAGCAGAGAGCTGGGCCGGGGTCTAGTGAATGCTATTGAATTCATACCCGTGTGTGTAAGGGCCAAGGTTAGCTCAAGGTCACTACGAGGTTGATGAAACAGAACTCCCAGGTTCTTCTACGTAGATGTTGTAGATGTCATGTCTGGCAGGTGGTGGCTGGTGGGGTCACCTCGGAATAGCTGTTGGTCACGTCTGTGTGGGGGTGGGAAGGAGGGAGGGACTTCCTGGGCTCATTTCCCAGGGCTCCCTGACTAATTACCGCAAACTAGTGGTTTAAAACAACACAGACTTATTCACTCATGATTCAAGAGGCCGGCAGGACTGTGCTCTTTCTGGACACTGGGGAAGAATAGTTTCCGTGCACTTTCAGCTCCTAGAGGTGCTCACACGCTTCGGCCATGGCTGCCACACACCCCGACCCCCCCGCGCCCCGCCCCGCCCCTCCTCTTGTCCAAACACAGCAGCAAAGTGTTGAGGACTCATGGAGTATCATCTGCTTCCCCTCTTCTGTCCGCCTCCAATCCTCTGGACCCTTGTGACCACGTGAGAACCACGTGAATAACCCAGGACAACCTCCTGTCTCCAGGTATTTAGCTGAGTCACATCTGCAAAGCCTCTTTCTGCCATTAAAGTAGTGTATTTTTGGGTCCCAGGGATTGGGATGTGAAGATCTTTGGGAGACATTATCCTGCCTACCACAGAGCTCACTGGCAAAGATAAATTACATTAGAATGTAGTCTGGGAGCAAAGTTAGGGCATGTCCTGCTCAATGGCAGGTACAGCCAGCTGTGTGCCCCATGCTTCTGGGAGACCCTCATGTATTTTCCTCCAAGCAAGAGCGGTCCTCATCAAGCCCCCACCTCCTCATGCACTTAGGAATTCGTGTTAGTGACACCCCTCACATTCCGGTGTATTTCTTCCAGTCGCCCAGATTTAGCAAATGATTTATGCTTAAAGTGAGTTTAAAGGCAATTGGAAGCGATTATTCCCTTGCAGTACTTTTCAGGAATAAATGATACGTTGAAAAGAACGAGGGGAGGGGTGGTTACAGGGAAAAAATTGTCTTTTAGGGCAGAGTCCTCTGTGGCACAGTCTACCTGCCTGTAATAAGCTCTCCCACTGAGTTCTGGATGGCTTGTCAATTGCTCTATAAATTTAGCATCCTGCAGAGTGCCCACCCCCACCCCTGAACACTGTCAATCAAGACAAGTTTGCCAGCTGTGCTTCTACATGCCTCCTCCTCAGGTCCGCGTTTCCCAGTGATTAAACGTGGTGGGAGTTGAGGAGCTCTCTGTACTGAGTATTCAAGCAACAGGGCAGGAAGCAAGCATATTCGGGATTCCTGGGAGACTCTAAGACCCAGCATCAGCTTCTCTGCATGAAAAGCTGTCCAGAAGCACACAAAGTACCACGTTTTCCTTTCTCTGCATCTTCCTTAGACTCTTTCAACCTCCTTCCTACTCATATTTCCTTTCGTATGTATGTTGCATCCAGGTATGTACATGCGTATTTCACCGAGTTTGCTCAGGTCCGCGTACACACGCAGGCGCACACACACACACACACACACACACACAGCCATTCTCTTTCACTTTAAAAAGCAGTGCTTTTGAGGTCTCATTCCTTTTGCTTCACCTCATAAAAAATAAGGTCAAGTTCAAGCTCCTGTGGAATGAAGCATTTTTTTTTCCCCTTGTGTTAGGATCAACTCCAAGAATTCAAGGAGATTGGAGTTTCAGGCAGTTAGTTAGTTTGGATGCGAATAGTAAATTCTGTATGAGGGTGGTAATCGTATTTGTATGTTTGTTTAGTGTCAGAGGATGGAGGAACCAAGAGAAAATCAAACTGCTTTCCAGGGAGTAGTTACCCAGCGTTTCCATCAGTGCCTGCTTAGCCTATCAAGAGAGACGAACTGTCTCACTCTGGTCTGTTGCTTCTTTTTGCCAAAGTGAGTTAACAGTCCAGTTACAAATCATCTGAAGTCAGTTTAACTGTCTTTTGCAAAAGAGGTCAACACACTTTCAGTGGTGGGGGTGTTGCGGGTACTCGTTATGTCCCGACGGCTTTGGATTGTCTCAACTGCTAACCTGTTTTATCTTAACCAGCTTTAAAATGATTAAAAGGAAATTGTCAAGGAATCTAAGAAAATCAAACTAGATAAAAACAGAGAGTAAAATGGGGGTTACAGGTGGTTGTAAGGTGGGGCGAGAGCAGAGATGCTTTTAAGGGTACAAACTTGCAGTGGGTAGAAAATAAGCCCTAGACATCTAGTGCACAGCATAGTGAATATAGACAACAAGACTGTATTATAATCTTCAAACTTGCCCAGAGAACTGACCTTAATTATTCCCACCACAAAAGAAATGATAATTATGTAACTCGATAGAAGTGCTAATTATCGCTACAATAGCAATCATATTATTATACATAAATGTATCAAATCAACCTGGTGTGCACCTGAAACTTACCCAATGTTATATGTCAAATGTATTTCAATAAAAAATAAATTTAAAAAATGTTGTCATTTTCTGCAATTTTTCCTTCTTTCCAGCAGTTTATTTCCCTGTTTACAAAAACCTGAAAATTATAAGGGTGAGTAAAAAATTATCTGCACTCTGGCTGTAGAATTTATTTTAATTAACTTTTAGAAAATACAAATACATTATTTTTTGACATAATCTTGCTTTTCAATACACTTTGTCCATTGGTCAACAAGCTTTTGTATTCCCTCATTAAAAATGTTTTAGGCTGAGCTGTGAGCCACAAATGCACCACTGTCTTTACTTCTTCATCAGAAGTGAATCTGGCTCCTTCTTGATGGCTAACACCTGTGCGACCTTCTGTGAACTTCTCTGTCCATTCATACACACTTCTTTATGACAAAACCCTTTCTCCATACTGCACACAAAGTCTTTGATAAATAACAACACCAGGTACACCCTCAGACCACAAAAACCGAATCACTGCATGCTGCTCCTTTTTCGTGCAAATCACAAGTGGGGCATCCATTTTTACTTGCACCACAGTTACAAAAGAACTGATGTAACACGTTCACACCTGCACAGCAGTGACTGGGGAGACATCAACCTTGAATGGAAAGTGCTGATAAGACACTGCAACCAATAGAAGTTTTAATATAATCGGAGTGCAGATAATTTCTGACTCACCTTCGTGCTTTCCTCCTTATGTGTATGCCCTGTTTTCTTTCCTTTTCTTTCTTTTCCTTCCTTCCTTCTTTCCTTCCTTTTTCTTTCTTCTTCCTTCCTTCCTTCCTTCCTTCTTTCCCTCCCTCCCTCCTTCCTTCCTTCCTCTTTCGCTCACTCTCCCTCCCTCCCTTTCTTTCTTTACCGCCTACTCTAGGACATGCACTGTATTAGATTCTGAGAAGAGAGAACTGAAGATACAACTTCAGCCTTCCAGGAGCTCCTATTCCAACTATCAGTGGAGACTGAGGTCGATACACTAAGTCAGGTCATGGTGGTTAATTTTACGTGTGAACTTGACCAGACCACAGATATTTGGCCAAATGTTGTTTCTGAGTGTGTCTGGGAGGGTCTTCCTGGATGAAATTGCCGTCTGAACTGGCGGATGCAGTAAAAGCAGATCGCCCTCCCAGCTTGGGTGGGCCTTGTCCCATTTGCTGAGGCCCGAACTAACGAGAAGACAGAGGAAGGGAGAATTTGGCCTTTCCTGCCTGGCTGTGGAGCTGCCCCTGGTGCTCTTAGTTCTCAGGACTTTGGACTCAAACTGGATCACACACAACAGCGTTCCTGGGTCACTGGCTTGCAGAGAGCAGACTGCTGGACTTCTCAGTCTCCACACTTGCAAGAGCCAATCCCTTATAATAAACTTCCTCATAATAAGTCAAATCTATCTATCAGCCATCTATCTATCTGTCTGTCTATCTACCTATCATCTATGTATCTCTCCATCCAGCTACCTATCATCTACCACCTATTTATCATCTATCATCTACCTATCCATCCATCCATCCATCCATCTATCCATCCATCCATCCATCTTCTATCTATCCATCTATCATCTATCTATCTATCTATATCTATCTATCTATCTATCTATCTATCTATCTATCTATCCATCCATCTATCATTTATCACCTATCATCTATCTATCTATCTATCTATCTATCTATCTATCTATCTATCATCTATCTATCCATCTGTCTATCTGTCCATCTAGGTTTCTGTTTCTCTGGAGAAATCTGGCTAATACACAGGCTAATGTTCAAAAATGCCTGAACTAATTGTAAGAATGATTATAGCTTGTCCTGTAAGTTCTTCTTCCAGTTGTGGTTGTCCTTAACAGAAGGCAGCGTAGAATGAGGAGGAAAGCGATTTTATGGCAAGTGCACACGTGAGAAAATTCTGTCACAAAGGCCAGAGGTGTGGAGAGATGGGTGTATTTATTCGAGAAAAGGTACCAGCTCGCATACTCTCCTAACCATCCAGTCCCTCGATTTCTGAGTAAGGAGATTTGATTCATAATAATGAGTCAGTGTCTTAGAAAAATGTCACATTTAGTTGCATATTTAATTATTCGTTTCACAAAACTGTAAACTTAGGCATAAAGTATGAATTAGACATTGTTTTTCACTGAAAACTCTTCCCAACATGGAAAGGATTTATCTAAAAATAATCAAAGAGCAAACAGATTTGGCTTAGTGATAAAGGAGAAATCTCCGGAAATTCTTTGGGAGGGAACAAACAACCCCAGAGAAATTTACTTACATTTCAGGTCAGTTTTCCTAGAGGGGTTGGAGAATTTTCTTGTTCAGAGTTCTTATTGAAGGAGTGATCTCAGGAAATGGGAGCTGGATGGCAGGGTGGGGGGGGGTGGGGGGTGGGAGGAGAGGAGATATTGGCAAGAACGTGGCTGCACCTGCCAGCTGCCAGCTTCCGTCTGACCCTGGGAAGCTCTGGAGCGGGAATGGCAGTCCCTGGAGGAGAGGGGCTGGGCCAGTGCGTCTGTCTGTCAGCCTGTCCATGGTCCTGGTCACCCCAGGGTGGGCGGGGCCGGTGCACACGCCCCTGTCAGGCGTCTCCTCTCTGAAGGAAGGCGTTGCTCTGGAGACCGGCAGGGCTGAGCAGGTATCACTGCCCCTCACACGAGCAGCAGCTCACAAAGACAATCTGGGCAAGGCAGATGGCATCCATCACAGGTACCATTTTGAAGCCATGAATATCGCTTTAGGGTCATATTGTGTTCCAAAATCTTAAGCTGCTCTTGTTGCAAAAAACAAGACTTTTGTGAAGGAAGACTCGATGTGGGAAGAGAACCAGAGAGAAAATAGGATGTTGGGAAAGAGTCAGATGCTTCATCATGGGAAGTGACCCTGGAGCAGTAGGAATAAATCAAAGACCCTCCTTATTTCTAACCTCCACTTCGAGTTTTAACTTTCGTAGAAGATTTTCTCATGTTGTCTTCACATTTCAATTCTTGCTTCTCTGTGTGGAGGCTTGGCTTCTTCCCCTTCCTCCTCGGAGATGCCATTCTTCAGTCTGTCCCCTCCTGCCTGGTCCTCACAGCTGTTCTCACGGGTCTGCCCCTCTGCCTGGAGGGGACCCCCCAGGGCTCCATGATCTGAGCAGCTTTTCCGAATGTCTCTGGGACAAGATGGTTGAAGGAGGGCTTTGACCTTCCAGACAAAGTCACGATGGGATGCTTCTGCCTCTGGGAGGGGATGCACCATTCCTGGCCGGAGATAAGCGGAGTCAGTGCGTTTACAGGCGTTCCCCACATGCCAGTCTGAGCATCCATGCTGATTCACAGACAGGAGAGTTCACATACATAGTATTAAAGGAAAAATTTCCTGAATAATCTTCAGAGATTCCAAGGCTCAAAATGGGGGCAGAGGGATAAATCAGAAGTTTGGGATTAACAGATACACAAGACTATATATAAAATAAAAAACAAGGACCTGCTATAGAGCACAGGGAACTGTATTCAGTATCTTTTAATAACCCATAATGGAAAGGAATCTGAATTTGTTGTATACCTGAAACTAATACAACATTATAAAGCAACTATTCTTCAATTTAAAAAAAAATATGAAAAAATATTATCATTCAGTATAACTATTGCTACTCTTTTCTTGCTTCCAGGCAGGGGCCCAAACCACTTGGATGCATGAGAAACAAGACCTAAAAAGTTCCTTTGTCAACTACTTAAAACGCCTCTGCTCGGGGAGCATCTTTATTTCACAAAGACCCTGCAGAAGCTCAGAAAGTTCAGAGTTCTTCCTGAGGTAGGAGCCCACCTTCGCTGTCAGATGATGTCGTTTCCATTTCTTCCCATCTCCCGTCACCCTCCTGCCTCCCCGAGTCTGGAAGCAAAATGGGTTAATAATACCACTGCCAAGATGCGACCTCCAGAAGTGAGGGAGAAGAGGTGGTGACATGGGGATTTTCTTTATTTTACTGTAATTGAAACATTTTATGTTACTGGCTTGTTTGAACTTTTCCAGACCATTTACAAATAAACACTTTTTCTTTGGTAACGATTCTTGGAATAATTATATATTTCATCACTAGTACCCATTACACACGGTGGGGAGCCACACATAAAGGATGCAACGTGAAGGATGCTTCCTGGAGCTCCTGCATGGATTATATTTATGTAATCATTTATTTAAGCATAATCAAGTAGTTAAAAATGTATATTTAAAACATAAATATGTACCACTGGCAAGATTCCTGGGGACATTTGTTTGGCTTTATCGTTTAATAGTCTTTGGGGTTTTATTTCAGTTTTTGCTGCTTACTCTGATTTGTTTGTGTGCTAAAACTCCAAATATTTCATAAAAGCATTGATCGTGGATCCAACTTCAGCTGTTTTCAGTATTTTAAAAGTTACAGAATATACTCAAGCCCAAAGCTGCTTTGATATCTAGAGTTTGCATATTGTCAGAAATAACAGCAGATATGATCATGTAGGTTGGAGAAGTGCCAGAAAAGATGAGGCCACCAGACAACAGACGAATCGTTAAGGGCAGTTTATGACACAAGATTGTGTGATACCACAAGTTTTTTAAAAATGGATGTAAGGGCCCAGAGCACCTGGCAGGACCTGTGTTCTGTTAACTTTCATTAAGATCTTGCACTAGTCAATGAAATTTTCTGGTCCACTTTCCCAATTTGGTAAAAGGCAGAGTTCATGTTTTTATCTCCACTGCCTCTTTTATTCTTAGCTTTCTCTGGGGTCGTAGGTAGCTCCTGGGTGGAGTGCCGTGTGGAGGTAGTCCCGAATAAGACATGGGAGGGGGCAGGGGGACCATCTCTCTGGGAAGAATTGGGACGGAGAAAGGGGATAGGGAGCAAGTGTTGTAGACACAAAGGGGTGGATGTCTTAGGAGTCAGACCATTGACCAGACATGGGCAGAGGGTTCAGGGAGAGAAGGGACCTGGTAAATGAAATCCGTTTCTGAGGCAGGAATTAAATAAGAAGAGGTGTGAAGGAATCAGTCTATAAGGTTCAAGTTCATTCTAGAGGAGTTTTGACTTGGAGCTGAGCCCTTGAGTAACTATCTCATAGTGACTTCAGATGCAAGAGTGAGGGCTGGAGCATGTAAATTTCAAAGTATCTAAGAATCATGAAGACTACTTATTTTTTTTAATGAATACTTAGTGATATTTTTTATTTATTTATTTTATTGGCTGTGTTGGGTCTTTTTTGCTGTGCACGGGCTTTCTTTTAGTTGCGGTGAGTGGGGGCTACTCTTCGTTGTGGTGCATGGGCTCCTCATTGCCGTGGCTTCCCTTGTTGCAGAGCACAGGCTCTAGGTGTGTGGGCTGCAGTAGTTGCAGCACATGGGCTCAATAGTTGTGGCTCACGGGCTCTAAAGCGCAGGCTCAATAGTTGTGGCACATGGGCTTAGTTGCTCTGCGGCATGTGGGATCTTCCTGGAGCAGGGATCGAACCCATGTTTCCTGCACTGGCAGGCGGATTCTTAACCACTGCGCCACTTAGGAAGCCCCAAGACTACTTATTAATCGATGATATTTCAGGATCCTAGAGCCAGAGATGTGGATTCAGCAGAGCAGGGTAAGACTCAGGAAACTTTTCATATGACATCACATGATATTACACATTGCGTTTAAAGAGGGGAAATTGGAGTAACCATTAAGGCTGACCCCATTATGGGGTTATGGGGTTATGAAATGTCCTTTCACCCAAGCTGCTGAGGTGGCACCCATGGTTATCATCATTGCCTTTAGCATTTAATGACACAAACTTGACACTGCGTATATACACACAGCTCTGTAATAGACTGTACTTCTTAAAAAGATGTTAACATTGTCTAAGTAAGTTAGAATGGGGAGAAATTTCATAAAGGTAAAGCAAAAATCAAATCATTATTTTAATATCCTTCGACAAAGTCTCATATCAAAATGATGCTATTCTCTCACACTTGATAATCAGATTCGCATGGACCAGTTTCACTGAGATGCCTGCAGATACTCCTCACTGTGTCAGTAACATCCTCCAGCTGGTTCTCAGAACGTGCTGTCACTGGAACGTTCGCTAAAGCCCCGCCATTCTCACGTGTGTCTCCGCAGTGACTTCCTTTTTATAGAATAGTTATTTATGCAATTAAAATCACGTGAAATAAAGTAAGAGATAACCTCAAATGACTGGAATTCAGCTGGGCCCCTTTAGCAAATATGAGCTGATTTCTAACAGTATGGGGGAAAGATGTGCTAAAAACAAAACAAAAGAAACCAAAACCCACTGCTGGGCTCAAGTGCCCTCCTTCTTAGCCTCTAGGCCAGAGAGTGAACCACAAAAATATCACTTCCACCAATGATTTGAAGAACGCAAGGCTGGTGATCCCTGTAGGTCCTATTCAATTCCCTGAAAAACTCAGGGGGTCCTGGTGGAGACTGAAACGTTGCCGTGACCGCAGCCACTGCGGGGACATGCCATCGCTGAGGAAGCCTCTGATCTGCGCTCCTGCTCCAGTCGGCTTCTTGGTTCTCAGTACCCATGGTAGCACTGCTCAAACACAGTTTGATTTACCTGAGGAGGGTAAAAATCCTGCTACAATAGACTGGAGGTCTGCTGATCATTCTGACATCCACTGGAAGCCTGGCTGGCTCATGTCGGGGGTGACATTTTGCTAAATGGCCTTGGTGAGCAGGTGTGTCAAGTCCTGTGAAGGCCTCAGAAAGCATGTATGTCCACGGGTGACAAATAAGCCCCACTGAGATGCGAGCACCTGGGTAGTGGAGGTCAGTGAAGATTAGAGGTCCAGAGATCTTAGGCAATTTAGGGTAACCTTCTAGGCAGGGGACGGCAGATCACAGCCCACGGGCAGGACTCTTACTTGGTGAATAAAATTTTATTGGAACTCAGCCATGCTCCTTAACACCTCCTCTGTCGCTTCTTTCAAGCTGTGAGAGCAGAGGTAAACAGTTGTGGTGGAGAACACAGAGCCCACAATAAGAAAAACTCTGCCGGACCTTGCTGTAAGATAAAGGACAGCTAGCTGTACCTGACATCCCCCCTGGTATGAAAAATTCAGAGCATTTAGAGAGCCTCTTTGGAGTTCAGAGGTAGCATGGTACACGTTTGGAAACATGGCTGTGATCCCTTTGTCAGAAGATATAAAAAGATTCCGGTTTTAGGAGGAGCTCAAGACAAGAGTGGGCCCTATGGCAGGTCTGGGTTGCAACGCAAACTCTTCCGCCCCTTGGGTCATAAGAGCAGGCGGGAGACCCAAAGGTAAATCTAGAAACTCATCTTTGATGGATAATGATGCTTTGTGCTGCTCTGACAGAACACTTAGCGGGAGTTCTGGGGCTTTTGCAAAAGCAGCTCCTGCCACCATGCTACCGAAATTCGTAGAGCCTGAGATATGGCCGGGTAAACGGAGGGAAGTGCAGGCAGAGCTAACCATCACCAACTGGATATCATCAATTCCAGCTGTCCATGTGCTTGAGTAGGTGCAGCTACAGTACCTGACAGGTTAGGGACACTGGTGTCAGACCCATGCAGATCTAGTGCTGTGTTTCCTCTGATGTACTTTCAAATCATAACCATAGCAATGTGCAACTATCAACTGTATTTCTACATACAGGAAGTGAACAATCTGAAAATGAAATTAAGGAAACAATTTGGGGACGAGGCCACAGAAAATAACAAGCACATCTTATAATCACTGTGAGGAGAAAACAATGCATTTCTCTCACAATCATTTGGACAAGAAAATCCCTTGAGTAAGAAGCGTTTGCAGATGCTTTTGTGTTGTGGTTGTTACTTCCCTGGCTCTACTGAAAGCTGAGAAAATTCACACCATGCCTATAAAAGAGCTGAGAAAGGAAAATGGGCTTTCTTTAAAATAAAGTTTAGGTAAGTGTGAAAATTTAGACATGATGAGTGGAAGGTGTGTTTACTTGGACTTTGCTAGGAAGGAAGAAACACTGCGAAAGTGAAATGGTTGAACATTGATTTTTCAAATCCAGGCTCTTTTTGAATGAAAAATTTTAAAGACAATATTACCAGATAGTTAGGAATCAACACTTACATCACTTGTTTCCTCGCAAAAATGGTGTTTCAAATCATGTCCTAAGAGAATGTGTTTTCAAGTCCAGTTAAAGGTAGAGCTACTTCTGCTGGAATTCAATCATGGTTTCAAAGCCATTGTAAACAGAGAAAACATTTCTCTCCTAAGGACTAAGTCATTCCAAATTAATGAGGTAATATCCTCTGCATCTCAAATTATACATGTTTTTACAATTTATTTTATTTACTTGTATTTATTTTTAGAGGTTTGTTGAAGAATAATTGGCATACAATGTCCTGCACGTACTTATGATGAATGATTTGATGACCACTTACGTGTCTGTCATTGAAACCATCACTTCCATCAGGTGAGTGAAAGTAACCAGCAGGCCCCAGAGCTGTGTGGTCCCCTGTGATATTTCCCCCCATCACTAGGCAGACACTGACCTGATTCCTGCCACCACAGACCAACTTGCATTTTCTCAGTTTATGAACACGGGATTATAAAATACGTGCTCTTTTCAGGGGGAGAAGCCTGGGTGTTTTCACTCAGCATCATTAATTTAAGATGTGCCCGTGTTGCCGAGTGAGCCCACAGTTCATGCTTTTCTTTGCTGAGTGATATTCTGTTGTGTGAATCATTGCAGTTTGTTTACTCCTCACCTGTGGCTGGGCCCCTGCGTTGTTTTCAGTGTTTGGCTGTTGCTGTTATAAATACAGCTGTTACGAACATTTCTGTACAGATATTTGTGTGGACGTGTATTTTCATTTCTTTTGGATAAATACCTGGGAGTAGAATGGCTGGATTGTGTGGCTGGTGACTCACTTCTAAAGAAATTTCTAAATTGGCTTCCAAGGTGGCTGTAACACCCTGCATCCCCCCCAGCTCGGTGTGAGACGGCCCTTCCTCGTTGCACGGTCAGACTGTGAGCTGGCCCTTCCACTGGGGGTGTGTTGTGCCTCACTTTACTTCTCATTTGTATCCCCAAATGACTGAGGATGATAAACTCCTTTTCATGTGCTTATCTGTCATCCATCTATCGCTTAAACTCTAGTGTGATTCACAGACTGTGTGTATTTTCATGGGTGGTTGATTTTTCATTGAAACTTGAGAGGATGTATATATAGATGTATACATGTGTATGTTTTTCTGAAAACAAAGTGTTAATCAGGTGTATCCGATACAAACGTTTTCTTTCAGTGCCTAGCTTTTCTTTTCATTCTCTTAATAGTGTCCTTTAAATGGTAGAAGTTCCTAAGTTTAACGAAGTCCAGTTTATCAGTTCTTTTATTTTATAGCTTGAGTCTTGGTGTACTTTCTAAAAAAACATACTTGCCAACCCCAGGTCATAACTATTTATCGCATATTCTCTTGTAAAAAGCTTTATAGTTCTTGGTTTTGCATTTTGTTCTATGATAATTTTCAGGACATCAGTAATTAAGAGGATGTTTCGGCAAAATAGTCAAGTTTTCCTGACCTTTGACTTAATTTAAGATACTTCTGCAATTGACTGGTAAGTACTGCCTATTACAGGCTTGGTTTTGGAAATACTGACCCTTAATAGTGTAGCATTGGGTTTGGGTTGTTATTCTTACTTTTTTTTTTTTAATAAATACAATAAAGCAACCTAAAACATACTTAACTGCTTTGTGTTGCTGTGAATATAACTGAACTAGTCAGGCAAAAACTTGCTAGTCTTATGTAAGTAAACATATTCTACTGTTGTTCTCCAAAAATAGATGTCTGAAAATGACATCTAGAAAGAAAAATAATCCAAAGAAAGGCCATGAAAATGACATCAGTATCAATATCATAGATGTTCTATGATTTAATTAAAACAGAGCTAACCTATTTTATTCAGTTATACCAAGTATTAAAAGGACCAGACTGATCCAAGTTCTACCAAATAACTACTTATTAACTGATTCATTTCTAATATTTTGCTTAATGTAGCAGTGATGTACTCTTTTTAAAATGAAATATTCCGTGGAAAAATAAAATATAAGGTCACCATCTAATATACTCTAGGGGCGAATATGGACTTGGGGTGAGATAAATCATCTAACATGAAAAGAAAGAGACTGAATAATGTAAATGAAAATACAAAACTCAAATTGAGGCCAAAGTATTTGTTTCACAAAATTCATAATTTTATGAAATGCTATACTACATGTAATTCTGCTGGTTAATCTGACCAATTTTTTCTTTATTTTTATTTTTTAAATCCTCCTTTAATTGCCTTAGTAGAAGTTATTTTGTATAGTTATAAAGTTAATTAACTTTTATTATCACGTAATTTAAAATCGATGGGGTTTTTTGCTCACAGGAATATATTCCATGAAATTAGAAAAATAGTAAATGAAAGTTCAGTTTTTACTCCTCCTTTCCAGTCCACACATGGGGCATATTTTGGGGGTTTCTAGTTTATCAACTCCTCTTAAAAAATCAAAGGTGTCACCAGCGCGCTGGTTACGGTGATAACTGGGGCGTTTCTGGCATCATTTTCATCTTGGAATCATCAGAGCCTTCAGCTCTATGTGCCTTGGATCTCCTGGGCACATGGCCATCGTCATCCTAGAGGAGAAAGTCGTCAGGATTGTTTTACTTAGACTTTTGGCGTGTTCTTGGGAAGAGTCCTATTTGAAACAATGTTCTCACCTAGAAGTTTTAGGCCACAGGGACAACCCTCTGTGTGGTGTGGTCTGAGCCACCTCTGCCACATTGACTCAACGGTTGTAGGACCAAAGCCCCAGGACGAGGGTGGAGCAGAACTGGGCACGGTGCTTTGGGGGGCGGGGGGAGGGGCAGGGAGCCTTGCTCCTCACACCACGCTCAGCACCTGCAGGGGCGTTAGGATCGCAGACCCTCAGACCTCCACCCAGACCTGGTGAATCCAATCTGAACCCGCGCTGACCAAGATCTGCCCTGTGACCTAGGCGGGGTATTCTCAGGGCAAATTGACGGAAGGGGAAACTTGTTTCTGAGACTGATTTAGCTCTGTTAGAGGAGGTAGACGCCGTCTTTCTATGAAACTTTCAGTGAGTCAGAAGCTGCTCCGTGTCTTCAAGGACCGTGGGCAGGAGTGAACTTACAGCCTCGGGGCGACCACCAGCATCTGTCGGGGTTGTGGACTCTGAGTCTATGCACCCCCGCCCCACTCCGCAAAGGGTGGAAAAGGGGAGTTATGTAACCAAGAAATTCTTCTTTTGCTAATAACAGCTATCACTTTAGTTTTTGTACATGCCTGAGAAAACGTGAATTAAAATTGGATGAACTTTATTTAGGAGAGCAATCATTTCGTATAAATAAAAAAGATGCTTACAGAGTGATATGTAAACACACCTTGTGCAATCCCATGTGTTAATTTTTTTTATCTTTGGGGCAACAGTCTTTTTAGAATAATCAATTTTTTAAGCTCTTTATTGGAATATAATTGCTTGACACTGTTGTGCCAGTTTCTGTTGTACAACAAATTGAATCAGCTGTATTTATACATACATCCCCCAATTCCCTCCCTCTTGGGCCTCCTTCCCACTCACCCTATCCCAGCCCTCTAAGTCAGCACCCATCATCGAGTTGGTCTCCCTGTGCTATGCAGCAGCTTCCCACTAGCGATCTCTTTTACATTTGGTAGTGTCTATATGTCAATGCTACTCGCTCACTTCATCCCAGCTTCTCCCCGCCCCCCATGTCCTCAAGTCCATTCTCTACATCTGCATCTTTATTCTTGCCCTGTCACTGGGTTCATCAGTACCATTTTTTTAGATTCCATATACATGAGTTAGCATACGGTATTTTTCTCTCTCTGGCTTACTTCGCTCTGTATGATAGAGTCTAGGTCCATTCACCTCACTAAAATAATCAATTTTTGAAGGAGATTCTGTTGCTTTTTCAGCAGGTTTTTGTTTTCTGGTTTCCACAAGATTGTTGTTATCACCACCATCTCATGGAGGATAATATTGGTGAATAAATACCTTGTGCAGGTTATACACAAATCATCAATATTTTGAGTATTTTAACTAATATCTAATTTCTCATTAATATACACTTGAATTTTTGAGCTCTCTGATGTGCATTTTTATTCTTTAAAAGAGTTATCAAACAATGAATGAAATAAATGCAAAGTCATAGATTTTTAAAATAATTGACAAAACTGCAGCACGATGAGTGTTTTCACTTTCCATTTCTTCTAGGACAGGACTGCTCAGCTTCTATTACACACGTATTTTGTGTTCCTATGAACCACAGTTTCCAAGGTTTCCCATCGCCCATCCCGCCTCACTAGTGCCCTGGCAGCTTCATGCGTCTTGCAGACCAAGGCACAGCCCCCGGGGCTGGACGGGCACAGGCAGGGCCATCAGCATCTCACGTGTCTCCTGCCCGCATCGAAGGCTGGAAGAAGCGAGCTGTCTCTTGACGCTACATCCAACCGCTTATCGTTTAATCAGCAAATGGCCTGGATAGGAAGGGTCAGCAAAGGAGGGAGGGCGGATCACTGCAGGATATTTCAGGATTAACCACATATTGAAATGTCTCTCATCACTGTACTTGCAATTCACACACTCCTGCATGAGACTCGGCAGAGTGAAAATACAAAATGGAGGTACTACCTGAAACTATCCTGGCTTTGAATATAATCGTTATTAATAATATTATAAATGTCATCCACCAGGAAGTGCTAGGCTGGACAGGATTCCAGAATAGTGTGTGTAAGATGGGGCTGTCCCAAGGCAGCCCGGGAAACTGTCACCCTACTGACCCCAAGGCTAAGTCATGGCGGATTTTGGTCCAGTTACTGGCTCTCAGCACAAACCTAAGCCCGGGTAATCGGACCTCAAATTAAACAACCACTTCCAGAATAGTGTGTGTAAGATGGGGCTGTCCCAAGGCAGCCCGGGAAACTGTCACCCTACTGACCCCAAGGCTAAGTCACGGCGGATTTTGGTCCAGTTACTGGCTCTCAGCACAAACCTAAGCCCGGGTAATCGGACCTCAAATTAAACAACCACTTTCAGCCAGTTAACAGACATGGTGTACTTGAAACTCAGGCTGTTCCTGTCCACCTCCTCCTTCACTGCCTCTTGGAAACGTCCCAGAGCAGCTGAGCCCTTTGCAGCAATTAGGCAGTAGGTGAAGTGGTAGCTCACGTCCCTCTGATGCATGTTATCCTGGTCGTGAGTTATTGGTAATTCTTGTAAAATGCTAAATACATAAAAAACTGCTGATTTTAGTTTTTAAACAAACCTATTCAGGCCAAGATTATTCTAGCTGGATATAGTATTTTCATGCCATGCCAAGAGCTTTACAATCAATATAGCTTCAGAAGGTAAGCAAAATGTCTCATTTCTCATGAATGATATAAATAAAAAAATGATGTGATATAAATAAATAAATTACCTACCTCAAATAAATAGTAAACGATTTCAAGGGGAGAAGAATTGCCACCCCCTTTCCGAACCTGTGAGTGTGAGTGTCAGTGCTGCATGTTGGTCGATGGACACTGATGCTCTGTTATACTTGGTCATTGCTTTACTTTGCGTTTCTTTACAGATATGCTAATTTGAGCATCTTTTTTTACTGGTTTATGGGCCCATTTTAAATGGCATTTTAGTATTTTTAATAATTGGTTTATAACAAGATTTATTGTTATTAAGGAAATCGAAATGTATCATCTATGTTTGGTAAAAGATTTTTCTCCAGCGTTTTCTTCTTTATCTAGATATTTTTAGAGTCAGCAGATGGTTAACACTTAGGTGTTCTACAAGGATGTTCTTTGTTGTGATTTGAGTTTATATTTTAATGGGCCACTCTTCCTTCCATATTAGAAATATTCAAGAAAACTATATTTTATTACCTTTGTGTCTTCAAATTGTACATTTCAATTTCTGATTAATTTGGAATATTTTTCTCCCCCTTCAGGGGAAAAAAGTCTAGCTATTTTCTCCAATTTATTTGCAGAGCATGTTTATATTTAATATAAGTTAATGTTAAATTTATATTTAATATAATTAGAAATAAATACAACAATTTATTTAATAAACCATAGATATTTAGTTATCTTATCATCTGACAGATTCCTGGACTTGTTTGTGTCTGTTGTCAGATGCTCGAGGATGTCCTGCTGTCTGTGAGGCTGGTCTGGGTGCAGTACCAAGACCCCTGCCGTTAAGTTCCTGCGATTTCGTGTTTTGCGTGTTGGCCCAGCTGTGTTCTCCTTTACTCTCCTTACTCTTCTTTTTTAAACGAGTAGTTTCCATATTATCTCATTAAGACTTTCTCTCTCACAAAAATCCTATAAGAATTGCATTATATTGTATAAATCAATTGGGGGAAAATGTGACATTTTACAATATTGGGTCTTTGTATTTGAAAATTAGATAAATCTTTCCATTTTTGAAAATCTCATTTATCATCCATGAAGGGGTTTTAAAGTTTCCTAATTCCTAGGGACTCTACCTTCAATGTTAAGGTTTTTTAAGATTTCTATTTTATGTGATGGTGCTATCTATAAATTAGATATTCCTTCCATTATATTTTCTAGTCAGTTACTGATTTCATAAAGAAAAACTGTTATTTCTATATGTGAACTGTGTAATCAGTGAACTTATTAAAATGTCTTGTTATTTCACATTTTTGGTTGCTGTTTTGAATTTGCTAATCATATGTCATCAATTAAAAATACTACCTCTAATTTTATGGAAAAGATCTTCCTTATATTAACATTGAAATCATTAGTAAAAATCACAGCTTAAAGTCTCAATTTCTGTAGCTAAAAACCTAGTCCAACAAACTAATCACAAAGATTAAAATTTGCGCATGTGTTTATATACATGTGCATTTGTACCTGCGTGGGGCAGAGGGGAAGCAACTCCGTAATGCCTTTTAATACCCAGAAACAATAAGCAACATTACAAGTGATTCCTAAATAGAAAGAGTGTGAGGAAGGTTGAAAATTCCCCTGGCTTCTGTGCTAGATGGAGCTCTCTGCGTTCAAAGCAGTGGGTCTTGGGCGTGTAATTGTTTTATTGGATACAGGGCTCCTGTAAATTTTTTGGGATATCAAACCATCTGGCGGTTTTAAAATATGCGGAACAAAGTTCATTAACACTCTTATCTAGAGATGAGGTCTGTATTCCCTTCGTGGAATCTGGACTCTGTGACTGCTTGAATAAGAGGATACAGCAAAGTGTCACTGCATCTATTTCCAGGGCCAAGGTTAAAGAAGCCGGTAGCTTCTGCCTGCCGTCTCTTGGTGTGTCAACTCTTGTGACTTAGCCCAGATCACACGGAGAGGCCACATGAAGGAAGGGCTCCAGGTGCCAGGCCCAGTGGATGGATGTGGACCTCCGTCTGATGGGAGTAAGGAGGACTTCAAGAAGACTCCATCCTCAGCTGCAAAAATGTGAGGACCCTGCTTGAGCCCAGAGCCCAGTCAACCTCCAGAAATAGGAGACACAATGATAAAATGATTACTGTTCAAAGCGCCTAGGTTTGGGGGTGATCTGTGAGTCAGCGACAAACAACAGGGAAAGAGTTAGTGCCTGTAATAGGGATGCTGTAATAAAACCTCACACGTGTGGCATTCGCTTTGGGATTTGGTGGGCAGACATGGAGACAGTATTGAGAGACGATTAGGCTGTGTCCCAGAGGCCTGCAGAAGGCCATCTGTAATGGCTAACGAAAAGCAAGAAAGTGGTTTTTTTTTTTCAAGAAGAGAGAAAGGGTCCCCTTGTTATGCAGAGTTGGGAAGTTTGGCAATGCTGTCACCCTCAATGGTGTGGAAAGCAGGAAATGCACCTAAGGAGGTCAATGATTTAATTCGGCAGAATATTGTAAAAATAGCACTTGGTTTCTTCTAGATGCCTGTTGTAAAATTAGGGAGAAGAGAGAGGAGCTAAAAAAGGAACTTTCAGGCTTCAAGCAAAATTAAAAAAGATCTTTGACAGGATTCAGGATTTGAAGGGTTCAGAAACAATGCTTTTTGTTATTTCCAGTCTATCCAAATGACAAGACAACTCTCATGTTAAGAAATTGCTTTGGGAAAATATAAAACAGAAGGTGAGTCTATAAGACCCCTTTTCAAACCTCAGAAGGATTTAAGGCGGCACCTGGTCAAAGCTTTCAGAAAGACAAAGGCTCTTGAAGGACCTCAGGTGTGCACCTTGCGATCTTCTGTTTAAAAATACACTTGTAAGCACGTCAGCAGGAGCTTCATAGGAACTTGAAGTAGAGAAGGCACCTCTCAAAGCGATCTGTGGTTGGACTTCTGTTCTATTAGCATACACCCCAATACAATTAATGGAAAATTCACACAATTTCTAAGAGAATTGTTCTGGTGGAAGCTACACTGCTTTGAACTTAAGGCACAGGGAAAGTGCAAAATGCAAAAAGGCTTTTGGAGCCCCCAGCTCTCAATGGTCAGGAAGCAGGATGTGACTCTCAGAGACAGAGTCGGAGACAGAGAGAGAGAGAGAGAGAGAGAGTGTGAGCCTATGATCAAATGCTGGTCCTCGACCTCCAGGGATGTGGGCAGTGAGGTGGTCCTATGAACCCTCCCAGAAATAGCAACTATAGAAGTGGATTTAAAAAAAAAAAAACATTTAAAGCTGCTGGACAGCATCTAAGAGACGTAAAGGGAAAAGAAAAAAAGGCAAAGCAATGTTTATTCTCAAAAGTGTGAATGGAAGACTTCAGAGCTGAGTTTCTGGCTTTTTGGAGTAAGGCGGCTCCCAGGGCTCAGGCCTCTGGGTGGAGAAAAATGCAGCTCCCAGTTCAAAGCTGGGAGAACAGCTAATATCTAGAGAGGAAGTAGCCCCAGTGAGAGGCCGCGGAGGGCATGGAGCCTGAACTTGCTCAAAGGCATAGAGGCGTTTCCAGGGGCCCAGCAAGGAAGAACAGAGCCAGGGAGAAATGCAGCATAAAATACAGAAGCATGAGGCTTGTGATTTTGCTGTTTTAAAATCAGCTTTATTGAGGTGTAATGTAAAACAAGAATATTTTCTATTTTAAATACAGCTCATCAAACTTTAACAAATGCACAGTCTAAACCACTACCACTACCAACAACAAGACATGCAACATTAACCCCCCTCCCCAAGGTGCTTTATACTCACTGCCTCCCCTGCCTGACCCCCCCCCCCCGCCCCCCCCCCCCCACCCCGCAAAGTCCTGGCCAGCTCTGATCTGCTCTGCGTCACCATCGCTGTGGTTTTCCTGGAGCTCGTAGGTGTACGATCGTGCACAGCGCAGGATTCTCTGGGTGTGGCTTCTGTAATTTGCTGTGATCCTTTTGGGATTTACACATGTAGGTGACTGCGTCCGTAGCTAATCTTTTTACTCCTTTGTGCTTGTGTGCTGACTTTACTTACCCATTCATCAGTCTAAGTGACATTGCTGTTTTCTCCAGTTTTCTTCCATTTGAATAAACGTTTGGGTACAAGTCATTACCGGGGCATGTTTTTATCTCTCTGGGGTGAGTGGCTAGGAGTGTGAATACTGGGTCCCATGGAAAGTGTAGATCTAATGCTATGAAAACACAGCAACACAAGATGAACCACCACCACCACCCACCAAACTGCTTTCCACGTTGCTGAACCCTCTGGAATTGTCACCAACAATATACTAGAGTTTCCATTGCCCTGCATCTTTGTCAACACTTGGTATTATCGCGGGGGGGGGGGGGGGGGTTGGTTAGTCATTGCCATAAGTATTTAACTGAATGAATCTCACTGTGGTTTTAATTTGTGTTTCCCTTATGATTTATGATGTTGAATATTTTTTCATGTACTACTTGTCCATTTCTATAACCTCTGTGATGAAGTGTCTATTCAAACCTACTACACATTGAAAAAAAAAATGTTTTTTGGAGGGGAGAGAATAAATGTACTAAAACTAATATGGAAATAACTTCCTGATATACTGATAGCTATGCTTTTTGCAGTGAGTACCTGGGATATATAAAAATGTTAACGTAATCTTTTTCCAATAGAAAATATAAATACGTTGAACATATGGACCTGCACAGAGCCATCCAGGCTTCAGCTTGTGCCTGTCATGCTCACTTGTGACCTTTTTTGCCTGGATGCAAAGCCACTTGCCCCGGATGGCGAACTGTATCTGCTCAGTTAATATCATTCCGTTCATGTTGGGAAAGGGCTGGGCCTCCCTTATCGCCCTGTTTTCATCATCTTTGTGCCCGATGTTTATTTACCAGGGATTCCCTAAGCTTTGCTGCTAGTGAAGTCACTGGAGAGATTAAAAACAAAACAAAAGAAAAATCCCGAAGTAACTTCAGAGCGCTTAGTACTTTACCCTGGGAGGTGACGGTCCTCAGAGGGGAGGAGGGCCTGGCCCCCAGGGAGCTCTGGACCCTCCCGTCCTCCTGGGGCAGCTGTTCAGGGTCTGGGCCAGAGCATGCGTCCGGGCAGCCACCCCGTGGAGGGAGGGGACCCGTGTGGTGTGAGGAGGGAAGACGGGGCCAGGGGCCGCATGGCAGGTGGGGGTGCAGGGAGGGGGCGGGAGCCGGTGTCCGAGCACACGGGTGGGAGAGGAGAGACTGGTGGGAGGTGCGAGGAGCCAGGAGTGAACGTTCACCTGGGGCTACCCCACGTTGCGTGGGGAGAGGGGAACGCTTTTTAAGTCACTTTGAAATGCTGGCCTGGGCGTCTTCAAGTGCAAATTTAGGAAGACTGAACCCTGTGGAGCTCGGCAATTAATCTGCGTGACGTGCAAGATGAACTATGTTGTTTCTCTTTTCTGGGTCCTCAGACACTGTGGCTTTCAGCGTTTTCACTTGTTTTAACCAACTCCAATATGCATATAGGTTTTCTGCCCCGTCTCTTTCAGGTCTTAAATTCTCCACTGAATTTAAAGTGTATACATCCCAATGCTGCCGGCCATGTTTTGCTTTTATTCACCGCAGACAGATCAGCTGGGCCATAGCTGGCTGGAATGAAGCAGTTCTCCCTGTTCTTTCTCTGGGGACTCCACCCCAGTCACTGGGTCCCGTCCACCGTCTGCCGAGGCCGGGATTCCCTGGGCTTCTTCACTCTGACACTCAGCCAGTCAGCACGTCTCCCCAGGTTTACTCCCTTAGCCTCCCGTTGCCTGTGCTCCACCTTTCCTGGCCAGGTCCTGCCCCTCTCCCCCAGACACCTGTCCTGACTCTGCCCTCCTGAAACCTCCCACCTTGGACAAGCGACAATCTTTCTGTACCTCATTTTAAAGAATGTATGTAAAACAGTGACTGTCTACTCTAGTTTTCTTTGGAAGTCATGGCTGGTACCTATTGTTTCAGTGTAATTATTAAACAGCATCCCCTTTCCCTCTCAGACAGAGGGTGCATGGTGTTGTCACTCTAAACAATGACAGAATAAAGAGGACTTAGGGCTGCACCAGGCAAACAGCCAGGCTCTGCGAACGTCATGGGTCAGAGTCACAGGGATTGTTACAATGTCAGCCTCTCCTGCCAGGCTTGCCCCCCCGTCACGAGCTAGCTGACATCATCCTGATCCAGCTCCATGCCCCCACTCCCACCATACACACAAACACACACACACACACACACACTCGCAGGTAACACCGAGTCATCCTTAAACCCACAGGCATCTCCTCGAGGATGGACACGGGGATGCTTTTTACGTGCTGCCTTTGCCTGCACATCTGTTTTGGAGATCACTGTGTTCTCGTTGTAGCTACTCTAGCTGATATCAGCTCCTTAAAGGGAGCGATTGCATTTTGTTTCTGTTGGTGGCTGTGGCCTTGCTTGGGTGCTGACTGCAGGACAGACCCTCCAGACCTGGTGCTGAACCAGCCCTGAAGTTTGTCTTCAGTGCTGAGAAAGCAATTAGCACCTCCCCTGTGCATGCAGCCAGCTCGGGTGGGATTCTTCCTCATCGCCTTCCTCTGACCAGGAGTTTCCCTGGCAACCCATCTCTATGTGGTCCTCTAACTTCCCTTTTCTACCTCCAAATGTCTAATTTATTTACAAAGACTTGGCTTCATTGCTAAAAGCTGCAGGAGCCTGCCAATTTCAGACTCTCATATTCTCAAGAGCCACCTAAAAAAGAGCCAGTTTGTTTCTATTTTTTCATTTTCAATAACACTAAAACACAATTTGCAAGAGAACATAGAATGGTTTCTTTAAAGAGTCATGTACCACTTAACAGGAATGAATTTGTTCTTTTAATGAGATTGCAAGAGTTCACTGGGAGCCCAAGGTGGGGGCAGGAAGAAAGAGAAACAACTGCTCCAGCTGACGTGAGCTTTATTTCCTATTGTGACAGTTAAAGTCCTGCCTTTAATTATTCTTTTTTTTAAATACATTTATTTATTTTATTGGCTGTGTTGGGTCTTTTTTGCTGTGCACGGGCTTTCTTTTAGTTGAGGCGAGTGGGGGCTACTCTTTGTTCTGATGCGCGGGCTCCTCATTGCCGTGGCTTCTCTTGTTGCGGAGCACGGGCTCTAGGTGTGTGGGCTTCAGTAGTTGCAGCACATGGGTTCAATAGTTGTGGCGCACAGGCTTAGTTGCTCCGTGGCATGTGGGATCTTCCTGGAGCAGGGATCGAACCTGTGTCCCCTGCATTGGCAGGCGGATTCTTAACCACTGTGCCACCCAGGAAGCCCCTAATTTTTCTAATACAGTGTGCACTGAGCTCCCCTATCCTGCTGATCTGGTCAGAAATCCTGTCATCATTTCATTTGGAGTGCTATCTTCTTGTGCTCACTTCCCCGTGGTCATCTGAAGGGGACCCTACCTCCTCTATAATATTCAGGAGCTTTGGTCCAAGGATGGTCGCCATGGATGTTACACTCTGAGAGGTGGTGGCCGCCTGCTCCTGGGCCAACTCTGGGGTGAAGGGCCTTTTCCAGGGCAGCGCCAGCTTCTTGGGCTGGGAGTTTTAAATTAATCCACAGAAATTTCCTTCTGAGGCTCTTGCATCGCCTGCATTCTGAAGTTGCAAGGTGAGCGGCTCTGCGATGAAAAGCATTAGCCTCTGTCACCTTCCGAACGGGAGAAACGGCCTCAGCTAGCTACATGCCCCCCTCCCTCTTCGCCTCCTAATTCTAAACTTCATACCTTTAGGACATTTCAGTTCTTTCTGAAAAGAGGAGCTCTTCATTCTGAAGGGGGTTATGGAAACGAAGTTCCAGGAATCCACATCTCAAAGCCTGTTGTACTGAAATCTCTCTTCACCCTGGGGTGGGGGAGAAGAGAGCCAACGGAAGGACAAAATATTCATTTCTCAATTCTTTCTGATATTTCTATGTCAGAAGGGGTTAGCATTGTATGGAGGTGCTAAGTCTGGGTCACATGATCACGTGATTACTTATTGAACATTTATGTGCCAGTGGTTTCCTTAAGTATTTTATTTCCCTTGTACCTCATTTAAGGTACATAAGAAGGCAAAGAAAGTGCTCATTTTGCTGGTGAATAAACTGAGACTTTAAGAGGTAAAATCGGGCAAGACATCACAGGTAGTTGTCACTGGTCAATCCAGGATTTAAATCATGGCTTTCAAATTTGAAATCTTATAAATGTAAACACTATGGTACGTAAAATCTGCTGAACTTGGAAATAACGTATTTTTGCATATATGAAGTGAATACCGAGTGATGGGGTAATAGCACAGTCAGCCCTCCGCGTGGAGTTTCTATCCGAGGTTGACTGAATCTGGGGATGCAGAGCCCATGGGTACAGAGGGCCACCTGTGTTCACTGGACTCTGCCATTTTATACAAGGGGCTTGAGCATCTGTGACTTTTGTGGGGGTCCTAGAATCAATCTCCTGTGGCTACTGAGGGAGGACTGTCATGCTGTCTGTACATTCCCCAGGCCAAGGCTTTCCCTCTTTTAGTTCGGCCGGCAGTGAAATCTGAGAAGGGGAATTTCGATTTAAGATACACTGTTCATATGTTTCTCAACATCTTTCCCAGAATCTTGGGCATTCCAAGTGTTCAATGTTTATATAGGTGTATAAACAATGTTTTATCGAGGAAGCTTATCTTCAGAAGTGAAAGTTACATTAAACGGTGGTAAAATTATAGAACTTCAGATTACGTGGATCTCAACAGAGACAGGGTTTAATGGAAAGAGCACATGTTTCAAATCTTCTCTTGAATTCTGGCTCAGCTACTAGGTAACCACATCCAAATTACTTTGTAGATCAGAGTTACATTTCCAGCTCTGGGAAATGGAATAAATAATTCTCGTCTATCAAGTGCTGTGAGGATGAAATGCCCAGTCTGTGTGAGCTGGACGTGAGGCCAGGCTCTGGGTAGTCACTTTTACCTTTTCCTTTTCCTCTCGTCTCTCCACCCGTCGGGCTCACAGGCAATCACATCTGGCCACTTGTAATCAAGTAAATTCACAAAATAATCTGGGCCTTCATGTAGGTTTTAAAGGTGCCTGCATCTTCTGATAACACACTGCCAGTATGTGAATTCTACCTGCCCTTAGCCAACCCTCAATCAGTTACGATTGAAGGCACTTTGGTTAGATTCTGGGAGGAATTCCAAGAAAACTGCAGGCCAGGATTGCTGTCCGACGTGGATCACCTGATAGCTGAAGGAAGGTAATTTATTTCAATAGCAAAAATGCCTAAGAGAAATGGACGGAGTTAAAGCTAGTTGCCTGTAAAGTGCCAAAAATAGCTCACAGCACAGAGCGAAGAGAGTCCCATTTGAAGGGTCATGGTTTTGTGGGGAGGATGGCCTTCCAGCTGGGTCTTAAATGATGTGTCATGAGGGAGAGGTCAGAAAAAAAAAGGTATAAAACAGAAAAACTGTAAAAAGTATAAAGGATAAGTGTATCTGTTACTGCTGAGCTAAAATATTCTCTGTAAAAGTCAACTTTAAAAGACCAGGTAATTGCCAGCAATTAACCTCTGTAGTCACACGTGTCACATTATCCTGTTCAACACTTGGTCCTTTTCTGGTCATCATAGATTCTTCCTGAAGTGAAACTACTGGGCATATGATCTAGACTCGGCCACGCCCCAAGCTAGACCCACAGTCCTGAAAACATCCTCTGAGACACACAAATACATCCTATGGGATACTCCTATAGGAGTAAACATAAACTCAATTTCTTTGACGCTAATATGCACAGCGAGCTCTCTAGATGCAGGAGGTGTAGGAGGGACTGGATGAGTAGGGAAGCAGGGTGGAGGAGAACAGGGCCTCCAGCAGGGATGTGTCCTCAGCGGACTCTGCCTTGCCCTGATGCGGGCGGACTGGGTCGGAGGGGGCTGGGGCATAATGTGGTCTAATGTGATGTGACTAATATGAAGGGCCGACCTTGACAAAGTGGATCAGACTCGGAACCACAGCAGCATCCGCTGTGGAGCCCAGGGTGTGTTGGGGGGTCCCTCTCAGCAGGGGTGCTTCTCTGGGGGGGCTGTGTGCAGATCTGCAGCAGCCGGGCCGTGCAGGCCCAGGGAGGATCTGGACGGACTCCAGCAGCCTCTGTCTTGGTCCCTCCTCCAGCCTCTCGGGTCCACCTGCTCCTCACGTTATGTTCACCCTCTGCAGGGGGAGCCCACCCAGAGGTCAGGGTTGTCCAGGAGGAAAGTCTGGGGCATCCCCTGCTTCCACCCCAGGTTTCTTTCCTTCTGTCTGAGCTGGACCCTCATCCTGGAGCCTGTGATGAACGTGCACTTAGCAGGATGGGGTGGCTGTGCTTGCCTAGTCAAAACGGGGCCTGGGAGGACCCAGAATGCACGCCCCTGCCTTCCCGTGGAGGGTTGTGAGTGGCTGGCGCTCGCAGTGTGGAAGGAGAGGCATGGAATCAACACGTCACCACACGACCTTTGGTGTACTGTGTTAATTCACGCTGGAGAACCTGTGACGTCCAGCGTCCGAGCTGCAGTGGATTGTGGTGATTTACTGTCATCTCCATGCTCCCATCTCTAGGATAAACTGTCTCATCATTTGCTGTGTTTTCTGATGAGAAAATAGTAGACAATTATTAAGTATTTGTGGTGGGACCTTAAAAGAGACCAGACTAATATCTTAACCAAGCAGTAAATGAGATAAAAGCGACAAAATAAAACCAAAAACTAATACCACTTAGGCTGATTCCCTGATTTTACATATTTTAGAGATTACCCATGTTTCATGCCTTGTGTCTGTCATAGACTATGACAGCAAAATTTAATTGTTTAAAATGCTTATAAAAATCTGTGCTAAAGCATCAAGTCATTTTGTTGGGGGCTTCTTGAGAAATTTCCTACCAGAAGAATGTCCCTGTTCTTTACATCCTTTGGGAGAAAGCTACAGTCTTGCTCTGAGAATCTGTCCTGTGCTCTTTCCAGGGCTTAACGCAGCTGGTAGGAGGGGCAGAGAGCATTTACATCAATGCCATTTGGAGATAAAGTTAAACAGCAATAAAACAACATGTACTGCGATCAGACCACAGTGTGTGAATGTACAGCACAGACAGCAGCTGCTATTTCGATTCCAGAGAATATGTAGTAAAGGAAACAAAGCAGACGTTGATCCTGATGAGAACCCGTGAGGACAGTGAACACAGGTACTCTTTGTGTTAGAAATGGAACCTTAGATGACTTGAGGCTTTCACTGACTGACAGCCTACAAATGAGAAATCATAGAATCTTAGGGTTAATGTGTGTATCTTCTAGATGAAGAAACTGAGGTCAAGCTGGATTGTTTTGTACCAAAGCAAGAGGACTAGTTGGTAGGAAGACTGACGCTCTGGTTTACTCCTGCTCTGTTCTCACTCTGTCTCCTCAGCAGGAGGCAGAGATGCAGCGGTCACAGCGGAGGCAGTTCCCTCACCAGACTGCCACCGGGCTGGTGTTCCATCATAATCACCAACAAGTAAAATCTCTTCTGGACTTAATTTTTAAACAACTTTATTTAGGAGAACGGGAATATGACAAATGTAACATGTTGAAAGTGGACCATTTGATAGGTTTCAACATGTGTGTACCTGCGAAGGCATCACCAACTTCAGGATAGCAAACGTCACCCCATCACCTGCAGGAGTCGTCCTGGCCCTTGGGGTCCCCCCTCTTGTCTCTCCTTGGGCCCCCTCCCCATTTCCAGGCAATTCCATCACTTTAGATAAGTTGGCATTTTCCAGAATTTTATTTGGAGAGTACAATATGCGCGCTCTCTCTTTTTTTTTTTTTTGTCTGTTTGGCTTCTTTAACTAAGCAGTTATTTTAAATTGCGCTCTGTGGTGGCTTCTTTATTGCTGAGTAGTATTTATTCCATTGTATGAATGTACAGCATTTATTTATCCATTCACATGTTGACGGGCTTTTGGGTGGTTTCCAGTTTTTGGTGATTATGAATTAGATGGCCGTGGACGTTTGTCTAAAGGTCTCTGCATGTCTGCACAGTAATTTTTCTTGGGAAAATACCTAAGGGCAGAGGCCTGGGTTATGCTGTGGGTGAGTGTTGAGTATTTTAAGAAAATGTCACTTTTTTGGAAGCAGTCATGCCCTAACGGTCCCACCAGCAGAGCACGCCTTGTGCCCTTGACAGCATTTCCGTGGTGACTGTGATTCTAGATGTCGTTGTGGGGTTAACGGAATCTCACTGTGCATGTTCAACACGCTTTCCTGTTTTTGCAGTCCACTTGTGGATTTGTGCAAATCCTTTTCTCATGCAGGACCTATTCAAATATTTTCTTCATTTAAAAAAGTGTTTGTTTTTTCTTCATATTGAGTTTTGAGAGTTTTTAATGTATTTTGAGTACAAGTTCTTTATTCTGCAGGCATACTTGGGAGACGCTGAGGGTTGGCTTCCAGACCACCACGATGAAGTGAATATGGAACAAAGTGAGTCAGTAAACTTCTTGGTTTCCCCGTGCACATAAAACTCGTATTTACACCACACTGTAGTCTAGTAAGCGTGCAATAGCCTCATGTCTAAAAAATGTACAGACCTTAATTAAAAATAGCTTATTGCTGCGCTTCCTAGGTGGTGCAGTGGTTAAGAATCCTCCTGCCAATGCAGGGGACATGGGTTTGATCCCTGCTCCAGGAAGATCCCACATGCCACAGAGCATGAAGCCCACTCACCTAGGGCCCGTGCTCCACAACAAGAGAAGCCACTGCAATGTGGAGCTCGTGCACCACAACGAAAAGAAGCCCCCACTCACTGCAACTAAAAGAAAGCTGCGCACAGCAAAAAAGACCCAACACAGCCAATGAAATAAATAAATAATAGATAGTCCTCCGCTCTACCAGCTGAGCTATTGAAGGGTGCGCTGAGATGAAGCGAGAGAGTAGCACAGACATATATATACTACCAACTGTAAAACAGATAGTCAGTGGGAAGTTGTTGTATAACAAAGGGAGCCCAACTCGAGGATGGAAGATGCCTTAGAGGACTGGGGCGGGGAGGGTGGGGGGGGACTCGAGGCAGGGGGAGTCAAGGAAGGGAGGGAATACGGGGATATGTGTATAAAAACAGATGATTGAACTTGGTGTACCCCCCAAAAAATAATAAATAAATAAATTAATTAAGAAAAAATAATAGACAAATAAATTAATTTAAAAAAACTTATTGCTAAAAAATGCTAACCTTTATGTGAAAGTGCAAGGTTGCCACACACCTGTCATTTGTAAACAAATGAAATATCTGTGAAGCACCATAAGGCAGAGTGTAAAATACAGAATATATGATATTTTTAAGGTCACACAACAGTGAAACATTGTATCTTCAGTAATCCAACCCGATAACTGACACTCACTGTCTGCCATGTGACACACCACGTGAACTGCTAAAATGATTAAGATGAGCAGAAAGTGGTGTAACTGAATGTTATAGATATTACAATAGAAACATATATTGTACGTATTAATGATACAGAACCAAGATGGGATCAGGCAGATTGTTTTATTAAAAGAAATAAAAACAAATAAAAGTTACCCTAATTGGAAAGAAAGAAGTAAAACTATCTCTATGTGCAGCTGCTATGATCTTGTACACGTAAAATCTCAAAGTAACCACACACACACCAAGAAAAGTCTATGAGAGTCAAAAAGGGTATAGGATTCTCAGTCAATACACAAAACTGAGTTGTACTTTTATATACTACTAATATGAAATTTTAATTAAGGAAATGTTTTCATTTACAATAGCCTTAAAAATAATAAAATACTTAACATTAAATTTAACAAGTGCAGACCGTGTACATTTAGACGCCCTTGTGTGGGGGAGGGGCGGGGGTGACCTAAGGATTAGAAGCACATTTTGCAGACGCGTGTAGAAGAAGGGAAGCTATTTATTCCTCAGGGGTTTTAAGAGCAACTTGTTCATCTAAAATATAGATAGAATGTTCCTATTTGATATAGACATGTAAATTAATGAAAGTGAGACAATATTCCTAGTTTCCACGTGTGTACATGTGTCTATGAGGGTATTTCCAGGTTCTAATAAGTTCCCACAGTGCTTAGAAAAGAAAAAAATCACACATGATGAGTATTGGATACTTAGAACTTCCAGGTTCAAATCTGATACAAATCGCTTAAAAAATAAAAAAGACGTGATGATGCCTTGAATTTTTTAGTTTTCTTTTGTTATTGCTTCAGATTCTTAGATTCAGACCTTGCTTCCTGACTCATAACAGCTGAAAGTGATGAACGTAGATTCATTTAGAGCACATTACAGCATCACTGCCTCTGAATGGATTTCAAATGAAATGTGTCAAATACAGGGGTTATCTTAGTCTCCACAGATGCTGATATTTTATAACATTGATAGCAAGCTCTATGGTACATTTAATTCACTTTGTATGTTAGTAGAAAAGTTATGACATTTTATCTGTTTTAGAAATAATTTCCCACAAGCTGAGACCCATCTATAGTAAGAAATAAATGAATGCATGCATACATACGTATTAGAAGCTATCTGATGTTGTCTGGAATGACACTTTCTAAAGAGCCAAGCTTCTCAGAATGAACAGGGATTTCCCCCTATAACCTCTGAAAACAAAATTAGCAAGCAATCAGCAGCCCAATCATATTCAGAACAAGTTTTCTAAAATTATTTCATATTTCTCTGACTCCTTATGACACAGAAAGATTAAATTTTGTCCTCATAAGAAATGTAAATTATTAGGCTTTGAGTTTAAACATTTTAATACTTCAAGTACTATTAGAAGAAACCCACATAGAGCCAGACCAAACTCTGGGAGCACTTTTCCAGGAAAGCATGTGGACCTTGCGGTCTGAATTTTTACTTTTCACCATCTTCTCCTTACTTCCAGGTTTCTGACTGTGTTTCTAAGGGGCTAGCTGGCCCGGCGGCTGAGGTGCCTGCCCTTCGGGAGCTGCAGGGCGCCGCCCAGCCCCCATGACTGCTTTAGAGACCCCGGAGGGGGCTGCATCCTGGTACCAGCATGAGGAGGGTCCCAGCACTCAAAAAGCTCTTTGTTTTTTCCAGCTCCAGTTAATATTTTTAAATTATTGCTGCGTAAAGAAACCAGCTACAGTGAAAAATGTTAACACCAAGTTATCGCGCTTATGAGCACGGAGTGGGGTTAAAATCATTTTGGGGTGAGTGTAAATAAGAGACAGCTGGGAGAATACCTTAAACTTGGATTGAAAACCTAACTGCTGTCTTCACCGGCGTGGAGGCCTGTCACGTGGGCGAGAGCTTGATACGTATTTGCTCCAAACACACAGCACGGAGCTCCAGACACAACGGACTCTTGGAAGCAGCCAGTGAACAGGAAGGGCACATGCTCTCAGGGTGCATGTCTGGGAGTCATTGATGCAAGTTTTAAAAGATGGAGATTTGGGCTCCAGGACGGAAGGAAATTCTAAGCACAAGGGTATGGTAGTAACTGGGTAAAACATTTGGAAAGATGCGGGAGTCAGGGACAGTAACTCTTGAGCAATGCTGTGTCAGGGGGCTTGCTTTTTCAACCAGGGAATCTTGGAAGCACTTTCCACCCATGCCCCATATGGGATCGACAGAGGGAAGCATCTCCACTTGTGCAGCAGGTACCAGTGGCTTTTCTCTAAGTAGCCCTGGAGGGCATCTGTTAATAGCCAAGAAGGTGGCCCAGTAGCTGCCATTCTAGTGACATGCAAGCCAACAAGCAAAGCCACATGATGGAGATTCTATTTATGAATTTACACCCAGAACACTTTCAGACAGAAAAACTGAGCATTCGCTGTAAGTAAAATAAGGCTAAAGTCAAAGACATGACCATGTAAATGCGACAGCCGTGGAACATAGGGGCAGTTTGACAAACTCTTCTCTCTAGGAGTTTCAACAGGTTCTGAATAGGATGCGGCAAGACTGACCACCTCACCGCCTGTATAGCATGTAGATAGAGATGCATTTACATGTAGTCAGTCCACACTGCAGGCTCAGCCATTTGAGACAGATCTCGTCTGGAAGATTCTGTGGTCTGAGCTGAGGTGTCAGATGGGCGAGTGGGCAAGCAGGTCTCCACAGGTGGAGGCTGGACCACTCTGCTGCATCCTCTGGGAAGTGGTTCTCCTCCTGGCTGGGCTCGGGGTGGGGGGATCCTCTCCCTTCAATGTTTGTGGAGGCGAGAAGCTGGGTAAAGTGAGGAACCAGAATGAACGGTTCTTTCCCAGCCCTGTGAGGTGCCTCGTAGCAAAGGGTAAATAAGGCTGTGCTCGAGCATTCTAGTGTCTACCACCCCTCACATCTCCTGCACAAATCTTTACATTGGAGAGGACGTGAATTAGGGGAAGAATCAGAGATATTTCCAGAACGCTGGGAATACACTACAGAAATATTAGTTGCAGTGTGACTTTTTTTCTTAAGGAGAAGATACATAGAAATTTTCCACACAGGCTAAGCACACTGGGCGTTCTGACCTACATCTTTGCAAAGCACACACCCCTGCGCAGTTAGACTGGGGGGGGGGGGGCCGGCAACCTTACAGAAGGTGTTCAGAAACTACTTAGGAACTGGTTACTTCCCAACCAAATAAGCACCCTTGTTCCTTTACTCGTCACAGAATCCTTGGCCAGGCTGCTGAACAGACGAAAGCAGACGGGGGTGATGGGATTGAGGCTCCGCAGGATGCGTGCCCACCCATCTCCAGCCCTACACCTGCTCACACCCCGCGCGCCCAGAATTATGCCCAGGTTTCCTTCCTGTTTCCTCATCAGGAGGCTATCGGGCCCAGGGAAGCAGGATCTAAGTGCTCATAAGCATCTGACTCAGGAGAGGACTTGAAAAGCGCAAGTGATGTCATCGGAGGAGAGCTGTGGTGCAGCCTGTGTCACCGTGTAAAAGGCAAGAGGGGGTTCCGGGCAGAGAGAGCCCCCTGTGGGCTGGGGGCCGAGACCTTGCAGGAACTGGAGACGCTGTGACGGGTCATGTCCCCTGCGTCTCCCGCCCTGGGGACTGGGCCACGCTTCTCTGTAATCAGCAGATCTCATCGCCTAGTGGATTTGTCTGGGTTACCCTGCCATGAAGAGCTGGGCCACTGAGTGCGTTTCTCTCCTTGTGTCCTTTACCCCTTCAAGTGCTCTACCTCGTAAATACAGAGAAGAGGGTCCCCTGAACGGTGAGGACCTCAGGCTCAGACAGATCCCACCGCCGGTGAGGCCAGGTCTGCCCGCTTCAGCCCCGCCTCTGTCTCCTCTCAAGGCCTCTGATCATCCCCTTCCTTTGGGCCTGAAACAAACCCTTGATCCTTGAAGGAGCCTTTTCTGTAACTGCTGATGAAGGTTACAGTCGACTTTTTCTCCAGGCTCTAAACTTTCCTGCTGGGAGGTCTTGGACAATCACTGTTCTGTTCTGAGATGCAGTTTGTCATGGTAAAATAGGGTAAATAAAGAAAAAAGAGTTAAAGAACCCAGTCATTGTTAAATGGATACCTTGTTATCACATTGAAAAATAAAGGTGGAATTATGATCATAAAACCCACGTCCCAATTTGCGTTTCCAAAGTAGTTCTCAATTATTTTCAAGTTGCCAAGATCCAAGTCATGGAGAAGGAATTGGAAAAAAAAAAAAAAAAAAAAGGATGGGAAAAAAAGAAGGGGAAAATTGTGAAAGTAAATCATTTGTGCAGAATTTTGGAAGCCAGCTTTTTTTTCTAGCCATGATCACAAAACTTGGAGGACGCCCCCCATGGATAACAGAATAAAAGTTTACCATTTTACTAATGCATTTAAGATTTTTTATTTGACCTCAACTCTTTTGCTGTCTGATTTCTCTTCTTTCTGTACCTTTTATCTGAAAGTGGTCCCTGCTCTCCAAACACCCAGTTTCTCCCTCGTCCGCCTTTTCCACCCTCTACTCACCCTGAGAACATTTCTTCTCCATCTCAGCTCATAATCTCCAATCGCACCTGTCAGAGTGTCCAGTTCTAAATCGCAGCCCAGTCTTTTTAGCAGAATTAACCTTAGTCTGGCTAATGTCTTCATTAGAACACAGTCAAAATAAGTAACAGAAACTGACTTGAACAAAATCAAAACCAGGGACTTCACTTGGGAAACAGTGGGTGTCTGAGAAAACTCAGCCAGGTGTTAGAAAAGAGCTAGAGACTGGAAACCAAGAGTCAGGGATGCTGTGTGCTGTCCCCCTTTCGCCTGTCCACTTTTTTTTTTCTTGGCGAGAATTTTCAGCAATAGAATGTGGGTTTTAATTTCTAATTTTTATTTTTTGAAGTACAGCTGACTTACAACATTTTATTAGGTTCAGGAGTGCGGCACAGCGACTCAGTATCTCTAGTTTATGCTCCATTACGCGTCATTACAGGACAACGGCTGTACCGTGTGCTCCGGGTCCCCTGTCCACGCGGTTGCTGCCCTGTCACAGCACGGGCGGCAGGCAGCCATCAATCACTCACCGCTCCTGTTGCCACAGCTCTGTCAGGAGATCAGTTCAAACTGCGTCTGGACTCTCTTAGTTCTAATTTCAGCTCCCCAGGAAATGACTTTAATTTGGGTCAAGTCCAATCAGCCGTTGCCATGGTTTACGGGTCACGGGGCAGACACACATTTCTTTGGACTGGGAGGGGCGTAGCTGCCTTTGGCACAAAGACTGAAAAGCTGCTCTGAGGTTCTTGAGGGGGATTCTCTTCTCTCCAAGAGGACATCATTCCTTTTCTTCACTCGAGAGTACAGCAAGTTGATTTAGAATAAGGTTTCTTCTGGTTTCTAGAATGGCAACACTGGCAGTAAGAGAGCCGGGTGGTTCAGTGGTTGTCATCGCTGCAGCTCTCACTGCAGTGGCAACCTCTGAGCTCACGTCTGCCTCTACAGCTTCACCATTTCCAGAAGGTCCTCTGGCTGGAATCACATAGGGTGGAGCCTGGTCAGACTGGCCACTCTCACTCAGTAACACGCATTTACGTTTCCTCCACATCTTTTCATGGTTTGATGACTCATTTCTTTTTGGCTGAATAATAATGCACTGTCTGGATGGACCACAGTGTATTCATCACCTGCAGAAGGACGTCTTGGTTGCTTCTGAGTTCTGGTATTATGAGTAAAGTCGCTGTAAATATCTATGTGCAGGTTTTTGTGTGGACACAAGTTTTCAGTTCATTTAGATAAATTCCAAGGAGCAGGACTGCTGGGTCTTATGCTGAGAGCATGTTTACTTTGCTGAGAAACCACCGAACTGTCTTCCAAAGTGGCTGCACCATTTGCATTCCCTGCAGCAGTGCATGAGATTCCTGTTTCTCCACCTCTTCCCCAGCACTTGGTGGTGTCTGATCTCTGGGTCTGGCCGTTGTGCTGGGTGTGTAGTGGTGTCTCCTTGTTGTTTGAGTCTGCATTTCCCTGATGACAGATGATGCTTATTTGCCATCAGTATATCTTCACTGATGAGGTGTCTGTGCAGGTCTTTGGCTTATTTTCAAATCTGGTTGTTGGTTTTCGTATTGTTGAATTTCAAGAGTTCTTCGTATAGTTTAGGAAACAGCCCTTTGTCAGATGTCTTCTGCAAGTATTTTCTCTCATCTGTGGCTGGTCTTTTAAGTCTCTCGATACTATCTTCCATGGAGCAGAAGTTTTTAATGTTAATAAAGTCCAGCTTATTAATTCTTTCTTTCTTGTCTTTGATATTATATCAAAAATGGTACCACCATATCCAAAGTCATCTAGGTTTTCTCCTATGTTGTCTTCTAAGAGTTTTATAGTTTTGTGTTTTACATTTAGGTCTGTGATCCATTTTGAATTAATTTTTGTGACGGGCATAAGGTCTGTGTCTATACTCCTTTTTTTTTTTAACGTGTGGATGTCCAGTTGTCTATAGAGGGGTTTATTTCTGGACTCCCTATTCTGTTTCACTGATCTGTTTGCTCTTTTACCTATACCATGATAAGTAACTTTTATATATTTAAACATGTAGATGTATTTCAAAGAAGTATATACAATACAGAGGAAAACAGCTGATCTTGTTTAATTTTAAAGATGACTTGAGGTAATTAGAGCACTTTTGAGAGCTTCAGTTTTTTTGTATTATAAAGTTTTACCTGAAATAAAGCATGACTGACATTCTCTTCTCCGTGTTTTGGAAAATTATCTCACAGTGAGACACCAGAGGAGCATGTGGGTGCCTGTTGAAGGTGGGGTCCTTCATCCCTGTGTCCCACGCCAGTGCTCACTTTATCTGTCCAGATTGTGAAGAGGCTACTTAGGCAGGGAGTGAATTATTAAGCTGCAGTAATTTATTTCGGTCACATAGTAGATGAGTAAGTCCTCCTCTAAAAATTATGCAGTAACTCTCTTGTTTTCCTAGAGCATGTGGTGTATTTGGTGTTTACACATAGGCATGTGACACACAGGGATGGCAGGGTGACACGTTTCAGAGTTTGTAACTTGAAAATAGAAAACAATTATATTTTGTAAATATAAAAGATTTCACATTTCAGAACAAGACCTGACCATAGGATTTCTATTGATAACTGAGCGAGAATCTTCCTTAGGAAATGGCAGCTCTAATTGCTAAGAGTGAATCTTCACATCAGGTTCATCACGGGTTGAAAAGAATCAGGTCATTCATTAATGTCCCTACTTCTAATGGCACCTGTGATTTACAAAACGTACGCCATGTTCCTTGCTGGGTGTAAGTACCTTAAATATATTATTTCCAATACTTCCATCAGTCTTACGAGGCTCCACTCATTTTCATTTTACAGAAAGGAAGTGGAGGCTGGGAAAGGCTTAATGATTTGCCTGTCACATCAGATGAACAAGCTCAATTCCACTCTGCTGGTGTTGGGATGGAGCTGGGAGTCCAGCCACACCCAGGTCTCCATCACCTGTGCATCTCCAAGTGCAGAGGGACAGGGCCAACCTCCTTTCCTTTTCATGGACAGCCCTGCCAGCCCAGGGGCCTTTCCCTGCCCCGCCGTCCAGGGACAACAGCACCTTCTGCTCCAGGTCCACCAGCAGAATTGAGCTGACCGTCAGATCAGCCTCGGTCACTTTGATGCGCCTTGACTGTCCACAGGGGCTAGGAAGGGTTGGACACTTCAGCGTCCCTGCCCCTTACAAGTCCCCTGGATGTTGTCACAGCTTCCAGCCAGCTGCCGCAGTTCGGGTGGGTGACTTCTCATGATCCAAGCAGAGGTGCCTCCCCCAGATTAAGAACAGCCAGAGGGCTTGACCCTCCTGCATTTTCTGAATGGTTTAGGATCAATAATAATGACATAAAAATTCCGGGAGTTTTATGAATAAGAAGCTAATTGAAATTTCATCCTGTGCTTACCTTGTATTTTCCACAGACCATCCTTTAATCAGAAATCATCATCACAGACTAACCGAGGTATCCACTCACCTTACATTATTAATGATTTCCTAATCTTTCATGTGCTTTCATCGCGTCCGTGTTATAAGAGCATTTTATGTAGATATTTCCTTTTAAAATGTATTCTTTTATTTTTCCAAGAGAGGTCTCCTGAGCATCTATTTTGTGCTAAGCCCGTAGTTCAGATGGAGGAGAACAGGCACACCCAGGACTCCACGTGTCTGTGGACACCTCTGCTCTTTTCCAGGAGTCCCCTGGAAGACAGCTCTCTCCACGTGCAGGAGGATCCTTCCTCCCCACCTCCCCAGCTGCCCCTGTGCACCCCCCCACCCCCCGCCCCGAGTTACAGCTTCTCCTTTCTCCCTTAGGTTCCATCTCTTGTTGCTACGGGGATCTGCCCAGGCTGCGAGATGCTCTCTTGTCTCTTTCTCTAAACCCCACACCCACCTGAGGCTCGTCCCTCTCTAGTTCACTCTGTGTGCCCATAGGTCCTCAGCACGTGTTTATTGAGTTTAAGATGATAAGATAATATAAGTGCAGGATAGTATCTGATTTAGAGGAAATATTTTATAATTTTATGGGAAAGATTTTTAAAAATCACTGACATGTAGCCTATTTATCTGATGGTTTAAAATGCTGATACCTAAAAATACATTTTTACCAGTTTTTTTCAAGGTGGATTGATGACTTGAACTCTTTGAGGGCATGAACGGAACGAATTTGGTTTTGTCTTCCCACTTTCTAAGTGGTTTCTAGTCACAGAAGAGGCAGTCAACAAATATTTTTCAAATGATTGTGTTTGAACTGTTACTCACTTTAAAATATTCTCCTTGACAGGACATTACCAGCCTGAATGGTGAAAAATGAACCATTTCCCCACCGCTACTCTTGGACTAGAATTTCCGTGTAAATCATGTAGTTGCACTTTTCCTCCAATAAATCATCGCCGAGCGCCCCGAGGGCAGGACCCCTGCTTGCACACAGGGGCCGCCTCGATGCGAGGAAGGCCCTGAGCAGTGCTTGTGTGTCTTTCTGTTCCCTCCTGTGTGCTTGGCCTGGCTGGAACCTACAGCCCCCGCGGGGCTTTCATTCACGCCTTTAGCTCCTATCTGTTGCAAAGTCCTGCAAACACAGAACTAGTTTTCCCCCACAGTCTTTAGAGGACTGTCTTTAGCATAAAAACAAAACAAAACAGTCTAGGTATTTGTGAGCTTTTAAAAAATTAGTAAAAACAATGACATGTAACATTTATGTAACACTGGTGTTTATCTTACATACTTTGCTAAGGATTTTATAAGGAAAGTAGTATAAATATATATATATATATATATATATATATATTTTAAAACTTTATTGGAATATATTTGCTTTACAGTCTTGTACCTGTCTCTGAGGTACACCAAAGTGAACCTGCTGCATCTACACACATATCCCCATATCCCCTCCCTCCCACGACTCCCCCACACCCTCCCCATCCTGGCCCTCCAAGGCATCTCCCATGACGTTGACCTCCTTTTGTCATACAGCAACTTTCCACTAGCTATCTATTTTACAGCTGGTAGTGTAAATATGTCTATGCTACTCTCTCACCTCGTCCCAACTTCCCCTTTGCCCCTTAAATATGTATTTTAAAAATTTAGTATTACTAGCGAATGATATTTCAAACTTAAGGAAGGATGAGATTCCATTTTGTCTCAAGTTTTAAATAAAAATCATAATACCTGATTATTATGAGGAATTAGGAAAACAGCTGAAGGAGTAGAGTATGTTACAAATTCACAGGATTGTATATTTTAATTGGGAAAAATGTATTTTGGCAAGCTTACAATTTACATATATAATACATGTAACATATTGTGTACACACACGCATATTCCACTCTTGGCTGTGTATGCCAAGAAAGTAATTCAAAGACATAGTAAACCCTTAACCTACAAGATGTGTGGTGTTTGGTGTTTTGGTTACTGGAGAAGAGAAGAACTACAGGTGAGCACAATGGGGGCGGGACAGTTACAGCTGGGCCCCCAGGAAGCTGGCTGGGCGGCAGGGTAGGGTTTGGGGGTACAGGGTGCTGAGGGGGAGGGGAGGAAGCTCTGGGGTCCTGAGGTTGGGAGGACCCATCACATTCTCCCCTCCTCACATTTCTGCTCTTCTTATAACTTTTTAATATGGGGGCTTATATCATTGATTTTCAGCCTTTCTTTTTTTCCTGAATATATGCATTTAACACCTACACATTTCGTGCTAAAGCACTGTTTTCGCTTTGTCCAACAAGTCTTGATAGGTTTGTTTTTATTAGAATGTAGTTCCAAGTATTCCTAAGTTTTTAGAAATTAGATGTCTATAGATTATTGTTGTGATTCATAAATTATTTAGAAATGGGTTGATTAATACTTAAGAAGTTTGGGATCTTTATTAGTCTTTTCTGTTAATATTTTTTTAGCTTAATTACACTCTAGTTCAAGAACACACTCTGAGTGAAATCAGTCCTTTGAAATTCACGGAGGCCCTGTTTACGGTCCAGCAGGTGGTCACTTTCGTTAATATTCAACATGTGCTTCAAAAGGCCACAAATCCTTCTGCTGTTCAGGGCTGTGTTCTACGTATGCAACTTACATCACGGCTCTTAATTATGTGTTCAGAGTTATGTTGCACAATCTCTTAATGTGTTATTCAGTTTCTTAATTATGTTACTTAGGTCTTTTTTTTTTTAAATCAGTTAAGTTTGGTTTTCCTGTCCACTTATTTTCTCAATTATTCTGAGATGTTAAATCTCCCACAATGTTTATGAACTTTTCCCTTCCTTGAATTCTTTCATTTTTTGCTTTAGTTATTTTGAAACTATATTTGTCAAATTTAGAATCATTATATCTATTTTTCTGAAGTTTATGATACAGGTTAAGAACAACATAGCTTTTAAAAACTTTTTAAAGTAATTTTTATTGGAGTAGAGTTGATCTACAATGTTGTGTCAGTTTCAGGTGTACAGCAAGGTGAGTGGGGTATACATATACATATATCCACTCTTTTTTAGATTCTCTTCCCATATACGGAGCATTGAGTGGAGTTCCCTGGGCTGTACAGTAGGTTCTTGTTAGTTACATGTTTTATAAATAGTGGTGTGTGTATGTCCATCCCAACAAATTGGGAGCAACATAGCTTTTGGTTGAATTGAAATCCTCATTGCTTAGGAAGATCCTTATGGATTAAATTATTTACAACAACTTATTTATTTTTTCATCTTCAACTTTAAAAAGATTATCTCAATATGTGCTTTTATTTAAGTGTTTGAACCAGGGAAATCCTAAGTGATGCTCTAGAACTCTTGAATTTAAGAGTATTTATATGAAGAAATACTGTTTAAACAAGATGGTGGGGAAATGCTGATAAGAGGGTGAAAGTGGGAAATTGAAGAGAGTGGCTTTTTTTTCCCCTAAGGAATTAAGAAAATTGGAATAAGAAGCACCTGGATAGAGAGTATTGCCTAAAACTGAAGATAATGGAAGTTTATTGCATCCGAGAAGATGTTTTAACAGAACAAAATATACAAAGTGTAATTATATGATTTTTAGAAGGTTGTAAATATTCTCCATGATCAAGATACAATCTACTAAGTCAGCGAATTTAGGTTAAGTTGAATTTGTGACAGTTCTGGGGCTGCCTTCTGATTTTAGTGATGATATAATGAAAAGTGTATGTACCAATACAGTAGTAAGCAGGAGAAAATGGTCTTAGGGGAAGTGAGGGAAGGTTTTATGCAGTGGGTAATTACGAGAGTATAAGGAAATGGACGTGTGTATTAATTACACAGGTTACTTTGAATTACTGAGTGCTAGGATTTTCTGAGTAAAGGAGATACACTATCTTCCTCACTCCTGTGGTTATACTCCGTGTGAATTAACTATGTGTTTGTGAACCCCCATTGCTAACTTTTCTTCTTGGTGTCTTGCTTCTTGGAATCGAGCATGAACTGGAGAAGAAAAGTCATAATAATAATCACTGTAAAATAGCGATGGTTCATTTCAGTGATGCTTCCAGTTACAGATGCTGCTGTGTCATAAGCACTTTGTAACAACTTTTCCTCTCACAACAACCCCATGAGTTCATGCTATTATTACTTTATTTTTATAGATGAGGAGACTCAAGCATAGAGGAGGGAGGCTCACAAGGCAGGGGATACGGGGATATATGTGTAAATACAGCTGATTCACTTTGCTGTACAGCAGAAACTGGCACAAAAGTGTAAAGCAATTATACTCCAATAAAGACTGAAAGAAAAAAAAAAAAAAAAAAACTAGCCCAGGGACGCCTGGTTAATACAAGCAGAGATGCCGCCTCTGCTGGAACCGACACACTCATTCTCCGCTGGAGCATCAGTGGTCCCAGACGTCGTCCGTGGTCACAGTCCAGGGTAGCTGCCTGTCACACCCTGTTCCACTCTCTGCAGAGCACTGCCAAGCACTCAGGTTTCTTTCCACTTGTTTATTTATGTGTGTGGGTATCCTGTGCCCTCTTTGTTCCTGCCGTGGAAGATGACACCTCATTTCTTGTGTCCTCTGTATCCACACCCATAGCAATGCTGGGACCTGCTCACTGAAGTTGTGCTTAGGGAACGTCCAGCTTGTGAACTGGTCGGAGCCACAACAGCTGCACCTTGCTGCCGTGAGCATCATCCCTGGTGGTCACCGTTGTCAAAGAAGGCACAGTCCACCGGGAGGAGCTGAGGAAAGGTAGGCGGGGGTTCAGAAGGTCCCCTCCTGTCCAGGTGCTCATCATGCTGTGAGTACCTCACTGTCACACCTCACTGGTAGGAATACACTTCCTGTGGGATCAGGAGACAAAGTCATGATAATCTGTGGCGTTTGGCACCAGATAGAGTTTTTGAACAGCAATTGTAATCTTTTCAGTATATTTGAAAAAAAAAACATAGGATCACCAGAGAGACAGTAGCATCACAGCTCGGAGGGTGAGGTCCAGGCCAGGCAGCCGGGCAGCGTCACTGTTTCCTGAGGGTGTGACCTTGGCCGGGTTCCCATCATCCCCTAGTTAAACCTTGTGAGTTGACAGCAGGCGGTCTGCACAGGCTCCCTTACCTGCTACACTGTGAGTTTTTCACAGCTTGCAGCAGACATTTCAGGAAATGCTGGGGTTGAGGCATAACTCAGAAAATAACACTGTCAAAGTGGCAAAAAGAAGGTTAAGATACAAAACACAAAATGCGAACTCGCAGTGTCACTCACAGAGCGGCCCAAATGGGAAATAATGGGAAAACGATGCTCTCACCTCTTCCCATCACTCTGCCAGAGGAACGTGATGTCTCACGAAACTGCAAATGGAAAATCATACACCTGTCAGGCTCAGTTAGGTACTGGGCACTTAAGTATCTTCTCAAAATATTTATCTGAAAGCATTTCCTATTGATTTATTTCTCAGAAAAATGCCACGTGTAGTAAAAAAAAAAAACCCTTTGTCTCGTCATAAATGAAAGTTCTGTCTTATTCAGCACCTTTATGTCTTCCATTTTGCTGCTGTTTGTCCAGGTCTTTCATGTCTGAGTCCTCTAGATTTTATCTGTAATATCCCTGCACTTGGTAATTGAATGTGTTCATACGTACTTTAGCATTACTTTATACTCAAAGTTGTGCTATGTGTTGGGATAGCAGGAAAAGAAAGCCTATGGCTGACCCTAAGGACTCCCAGAATAACGCAGAATAAAGATCAGGCCTCACGAGTTGTCTCTGGACCCAAACACACCGTAGTGGGAATTTAAAAGGATGAATCATCCTTGGAAAACAGCCTGGCAATTTCTCAGATGATTAAACGTAGAGTTACCACATGACACAGAAATTACACTCCCAGGTTCATAGGCGAGAAGTGAAAAAGTTCATTCTCACGGCTCTACATCCCATCAGTGCCCATTTCTGGGGGTCCTTTTCCTAAGTTTCCTGGAAACTCTTTCCTCCTTCCGATCTGTGTCTCTTTGTGGGACTCTGCCTGGCATCAGGCTGTGTCCACACTGACCTAGGCTTCATCCTGCAGCGTTTATTTTTTGTGATACTTGAGGGGTCTCCACTCGCACCCTGACAACAGCCAAAGGTGGCAAGCGGGACAAATCCCCTTATTACCTAAGTGACCTTGAGAAGCATGTTTAACTCTACAGGCTTCAGTTTCCTTGTCTTTAAAATTGTGGGGACATCAAATGACATAGTACAGTGGAAGAAGGGAATTCTGCACAGGAATGTTTTAGATATTTGCCACTTTGATGCCCTGCTCTCAACATCTTTGCGATTAAATATAGACTTCGGTGCATTTGTTTTAAAAGAAGAGATAATTTTACGTCTGACCTATAACAATTATGGAGGTGATCTATTTCCATTTATTTCCTTTATAATGTATGAAAGCAGGCTTTCTTGAGTTCACTGTCATCCCCAAAGACCAGAGGTAAGGTGGGAAACCTTTCTTCCTTCTTTCTCTGCAATCCTGTGACCCAGAACATGAGCCAGTGTAGAAGTTACACTTCAGATAGGCTGTTAAGATGCAAGAGCTGCAGTTGCTCACCTGTGGTCCAATGAGAAAGCGTGGATAACAAAGTCATGCTGGGGGAGCCTCTGGCTCCCCAGGTGAGGTGATCTGCTTGTTGGAAGGAAGAAGGCAGGGACACAGAGTCCCAGGTGCTGATGTCCACCTTTCCTGTCCGCCTGTGGAACGATTCAAACGATGTGCATCTCTCCCTGCGGAGCAAAGTGGCACCAACTGGGAAATAAACATATCATTGATCTTTACCTTTGAAACAATGTAATTGCTCAAGTCCTCAAGGCACTGTGTGTATAAACCCATCCCCGGAACCACTCCTGACTTGACCCATTTGCTAATGAAAGCGCAGTCGCACAGTGAAGATCTGGGAGGCTCACAGACTCCTGTGACTCACGAGTGCTTATTCTGCCAGTTTTTCAAAGTCGTATTTAACCGCAAGCAGTTACCCTGACGGCTTCGCCTGTGTGAAGCAATTTATGTGCAGCCTTTCTGTGCTCAGAGGGCAGAGTCAACACTGTTGCTTATTTATTCCCAAATGGGATTTATGCAAATTCCTCATCTGTGTAGAAATCTAACGGTTTTAGGGTGTCAGCCCTTCTCACTTTCTGTGGTATTCATTATACTGGTTGCTGAAAAAATAACTGCCTAACCAAGCATGCTTTTCTTCGAGATTGATTATTTTTCCCCTTAAGTAACCATGAAGCATATCGTATTGCAATACAGCCTCTTCTTAAGTGCATTAGTAAAGTGCCATTTTTGTGAATCTCCCTGGTATGAGACCAAATCATTCCTTCAGGACAATGGTCTCCTATGCTTGAGACCTGGCTGAGAACGGGGAGCCCCAAGGCCGTGGGGGCGGGTCACATCCACTGCTGCAGTGGACACAGTGACCTGGTTATTTACAAACCTGTCGATGGTCTCGAGGGAGTTATCACACCGCAGAGATCAGCTCAGAAAGTCTCAGCGAGGCTTCAGACTGCTTAGAGCTGTGCATTTCTGTTTTCTTTTGCATGTTGCTGCAATATATATTATATTGCACAATTAAAAGTATGGAAAAAAATAACCACTGTGTTCTAGTCCCAGTCGTTTGGTTGGATCCACCTCCTCCCTCCCGTCTCTCCTTTTCTCCATTTTTTCCCTTAATTTTCCCTCCTGGTCTTTCCTTCCTTCTCTCATTCCTTTGCTCCCTCCCTCCCTTCCTCCCTCTCTCTCCTTTTCCTTCCCATCTCTCATTTCCCACCTGGTCCATCTGACACCTGTTTGCACCACTGTACAGGCATCGTAGTAAGAGGCGGGGAAACAAAACCAAACAAGTTAAATGCTGTCCTATCTTGCCTCTCAGTCCACAGAAGCATCTCACAGAAGCATCCACGGAAGCATGCCTCTCTTGAGGCACCTGGAGAATTTCCTCTGTAGGATGCTCTGCAGTGAAAGCAAACATGGACCAGCAGGTGAGGTGGGTCTCACGCGCCCGTCCTCCGGGTATCATGGTTCTCTCGAGCATCCTCAGATCTGTGCGAAGCTGGCACTGAAGATGGACAGTGCCTCAGGGTTTCATAAACTTATTTGACCTTGAAGCTTTTTTCTCCTAAACAATTCTTAGGAACATTCCAAGGAAATGATTTAGATGGCACATTTGGGGAAAGTTTCATTGTGATTTTGTCTCCTAAGAAAATAGAACAAAGATGCATCCCTCCTGGTTCTCAGCACATCATCCAAGAGAGGGAACACTTGCCAACACAGGCAGTATTTCCTGAATTTTCTAGAAGTTTGAAATTTGTTTTTCAAATTGAGCTGAAATTCGACTTCTTAAAGTGACTATTCATCTCTTGCTTCAACTTTTGTCTACACCTCCTAAATATATATAATCTTTTCCACATGGAAATTATTCATGCATATAAAAGCTATTATGTCATCATTTCACTGAATGAAATCTCTCGGCAAAACACTCCTGATTTCTTCGTCTGTGCTGCATATAGCTTGGTTTAAACTTTCCTCATCACATTTCCACTTTACTGGTAGGAAAACATTCTTTATGAATATATATATTCCCCCATTTGCAATTATTTTCACCTAATCTATCAGTTCACTGAAAGCAATACTTATCGAGTGTCTTCTGGATAACAAGTATTTTGTTACATTTGTGGACACTGCTGTGGAAATGTCCACACACGCGAGCACAGGTGACCAATGAGGACTCAAGTTCACAATATGGGGTGTGTAGTGAAGATGATTTCTCTGCCTTTGCATCCACCCTGTCTCCTCCTCTCCAGTGCCCGTCTGCTGAAAAGCACGAAAAGCAAAAACACACACTCTCCATATTGTTCTGCAGCATGCGTTCCCGATGAGAACCAGGTTCCAACAGTCGGATGTGGCGTGTGGGACCTGAGAGGTGAGAATGAAGAGAAGGCCATGCTCTCTGCTTCCCTGGTTGGCAGCCCTGGGGGAGGGTCTCAGAGGTGCGTTTTCGGTGTATTTGCTGTTTTTCAGAGTGGGGGTTTCACTGCTGACTGTCATGGAGGCAGAGGCTGTGCTCAGATTTCCGATGCTGGTGGGCGGTTTCTCCAGAGCTGGAGGAGCTTGTGTTTGCAACGAGGAGGCTTCCTGATTCTGCCTTCTCATCCTTGCGGGTCAGTTAGGTCCTTGCTCCCGACCTCAGCAGTGCCAACTGTGGCCTTCGGACCCCTCGACTTCACAGCAGTGTCAGGAGGTCGTTCTCCTGATGAGTTGGGTTCTGGACCTTTCTTGCCCAGCCTGGAGCCTGGCCATATGTTTCTTCTAAGGAATTTGCAAGAACAAGTGTGCTGAATTATTTTCTGCTTGAAATACCCAGAGTGAATTTCATTTCTAGCACAAAACTTTGATTTATAAAGTATTTGCTACTAAAAGTAGCTAATAGCCGATTCCTTGAATGAGGGAAATCTGAGGTGGTGACCCAATAGAAACGGGGGAAAGGTAGTGAGGGTTTACAGACTGTTGAATAATGTGAATTATTCATCAGGTCTTGACACACAGTGAAAAAAGTAACTCAAAATATTGCGATTGTTTTTTCAGAATAAATCTGCTATTGAAGATGAGATTTTAAGACAAAAATTGGCGACTGGAATAGAAACAAAATGAAAGAATCTGGATGTAACCCTAAAGCGTTTTTTTTTTTTTAAGATATGCGGATGAACCCATGTCATGGTACCCTGGATGCAGGTCACATCAAGGTCAACATCACTGACTTCCTGGACCCCAGGATGATCTGGCTGATGTGATGGCTATTGTGCAAATTGCCAAGACATGAGACCGATGCTGAGACTCCAGCCTGAAAGTTAAAAATATAATTTATCTCCAAATCAAGAAACTTTTAAAAATGAAAGTTCAACTTAATCATTTTGCCAGAACAACTAAGGCTCTTTCCTGCCCAGTGGAACGGGAAGCAGCTCACATCGCCTGGCATCGCTTCTACTAAACGGACCCTTTATGTCCTGGAGGGAGGGAGTCTTCCTGCTCGGAGATGCACGCTTTCTGGGTGGGGATTTGCCTTCCTGGGTGTGTCCACAGCTGCTGCCTCCACCACTGTCCACAGAGAGCCCAGATGCCTGTCCATCCCCAGAGGGTCCCCACATCCTGACCTCTGTCCCGCGGACATGACTCTCATGAAAAGTAAGAGTTGATCTATTTCCCAGTTTCCAAGATTTATCCGGTACAAAGGCATGAATACACACAGGCTTTTCCCCGCACACCTGTGCTTCATCGGAGGTGCCAGGGAGGCCTCCTCACCTGCCTGATTCTCTCCAAGTGATTCACATCTCAGCGTCTTCCTTCAGGCATCGTCAATGTTTGGTTCCATCAATTCAATTCAGAAAGGCCTGTGGAATAGAAAGACCGTAGACTAGTTATTAGTCAGCATTCACTACGCATGTATGTGTAGGTGTCCTCTACTATATACGTACCTGTGTGGGTATATGACACGTGTTATACATGTAAGGTTCACAGAGAAAAGGCGTTTTGATTGTGCTCCAACAGCCTTGTTTTATGGTCTCTTTCCAGCCGTTTCCTGTCTCCTTCATTTCTTCTGGATCCGTCCTTTCCCTCTTCATCCTGAACATTCCACCGAGTGCCTTCATCTTCTCAGTCACATTCTCCGTGGAGGTGTTTGGATGGAGACGCTAGTTTGGTAGGAGGGCACGCCCGACGTGAGAACAGGATGGTGGGGCTGAGGCACGGGCTGTATTGGCGTCCACACGTGTGTGCTTTGTGGGGCAGTGAGCATGGACAGGCTCTGGGACTTTCTACAGACCTGTGAGGCATGACCATCCCGAGGGTCTGAATGCCGGACGTGCCACTCATTCCACGATGGTGGCCGCGATGGAGCTGCTGGTTGTTCTGGTACTGACTGACCGTCTAGGCTGTACTTGCTTCTCTCCAACCTCGGTGGGAAAGTCTAGGTCTTGAAGAGGAAGATCAAAGCCAATGCTAATTACATGGGTGAGAGAGTCTCAGACCTTTGAATCAGGGGACGTTCAGGCATCAGGATTCATCTGCTTTGCTGGAAAGGCATTTTTATGAAAAGAATGAGTGCTAAGTGCATGAGTAAAGACAGTTTGGACAAGTTTTATTCCAAACAAGCCTGTAACAAAGGAGCCTCACCCAGGTCTGATGAAGGACCTGGGCGCCGGCTAGTCGTATGCTTCCACAGCACTTTGGTGGCCTACAAACTGCTTCTGCGTAATGGACAGCATTCTGAAATAGAGGCATAGGTCCAGCACATTTTCTATTATGTCTTTGAACTTATATAAATTAAAGCTGCCAAGACGGCTTTCATTCCTTTTTAATTTAAGCTAGATGTCCTCTAGCTGCAATTTTGTATAGTTGTGCATCAAATTACATTTTCCAGTGAAATTACTATAAAGCCCTAAAAATAGAAGGTTATAATAGAAAGTGGCAGTTTAATTCATGAAAACCCACAGAAGCACAATAATGTGAATTTCTTGTGGATTAGACATGGCAGCTGAAAGCACACAGGAAGCAAAGGGGGTGCTGAGCAACTGTGTTTATTCTGGAAAAGCCCACGCACTGCTCCTGTAACTCTCTGGCTACAGAAACCACCGCCAGGGCTTTTGCTGAATTATATGTACTGCTCTTTTCATCTGTTTATAATTGTCATCGTGGCTGGGAAGACTGAAGACAGGTGGATGTTGCAAAGAAAGGAACCTACACCTTGTAAAGCTGATAAAAATCATACTATGGTTTCTAACAGCTAGAGACTAGAACCTATTCAGAGTTAGGTCTTCTGGTTTGAATTCATGATTTCCTTTCTGAATAAGTATTTTTACTAAAATATTTAAAACATCAGTACCTATGAGTTCAAAGGAATAAGCAAGCAATCTGCAGTTACAATTTTAATGTGAAATATAAAACACAAAACCTAAATACAGAAAAATATGGGAGCAGGAAATTCAAATGGTGGATCATATGTTTTGGCATAAGGTTTCAACTAATCTGGAAAATGGATGTTTAAAGCAGAGCGTTTACTTAAATGGATGATGTCTCCTTGTTTAAGTGTCAGTGGAATTAGTTCCACTCTTGCGGGCAAGAGAAAGGTTAACATGAATAGAGAAGGCTGTTGAGTGGGAGGTTAGCTCTAATTATAATCGGACCTAGGGGCTTGTTGAAATGTTAACTTCAGGGTTATTATTTTCCTGAGTCAATCAAACACTTAACTTTGTATCTACTGTGCGCTTTTGCGGGAGAATGGAAGTGTGGTGCATGTTCCGACCTGGCTTCTACGCTGTAAGGTATTTAATGGAACAGACGTTGCTCTGCTGTTTTTAGTGCCTGAGCTTAGTCTGTGGTCCATAGGTGCTCATCTGAGTAAACGGATTTGTGGTCTGATCAACGTTCTGCTTTATTACGTTTCCACCTTTAATTTCTTTGGCTACTTAATATTTTCATCACATTCTTGTTCTCTGACATTCTATTTTTAGAATACCTCCATCCATCCTTCACCCCTTCTCCATCCTTTTATGGGTTCAAAGTTTATTGAGCAGCTTCTGTGGTGCCCATACAAGTAAGACAGCGTCTGTTTGGAAGCGCACAGTGCCACAAGAATGCTCAAGCATGAATTCAGGTCACATTATTATGGGAATGGAGGTGAGGCGCTGCTCCCACCCTGGAGTGAGGGGTCAGGAGCTTCCTCCGCGTGGAGCTGACTGCAAACTGAGTATTAGAAGATGAGCAAGAGCGGATCTATCTGTGAAATCCTCACCTTCAAGGGCACGTCTCATGGGCGCTGTTTGCAGCTTTCTGCAAATTAGTTAATGAATCCTTTTTAGACAGTGAGATTCCTCTATGGCACCTGTCAGCCCGTCTTGCACGGTACCTGCTGTATTTATACGACACACACCCATGATTACAATGCTCATAGATTCCCCTTCGGGGCAGCCGCTCGTCTTGCTATTTTCTGCGGTGCTCTGAGGTCTTCTTCAAGGTAAATCTTGAGTAGCTCCGTTTGGTGTGTTCTTTTGTCACAGTAAAGCAACTGGGCTCCCTGAGGGGAGCATGTTACTATTCTCTCACTTCCAATGCCCTGTGCCCCCCAGACATGAGGATCGTACAGCCTTTCCCTGTGGACTCACATGTGCCCACATGCACGTGTTGGCCAATAAAACGTGAATGGAAAGCGTGCTCATTCCTCCTCGGAAGAAGCATGGCACCCAAACGTGTTCATCACCTTGTCTCTTGCCCCGTGGGGTGGGCAGGACAGTGGTCTCTGAGGGTATCCCAGGAATCCGTGAAATGTTCTCTTCCTGGGCGACGGGACTGTGCGGGTGTGAGTGAGGGTGAGGACCCTGGGATGTGTGGGCTGTCCTTTAGAGTGTGATCCTTACAGGCAGGGTCATTTCCTGGCCGTGGCCAGAGGGAAGCAGGGCCACAGACGGGACCAAGACAGAGCACGTGTAATTTTTAACTGGCTCTCCTCCCTGTGAGACACTGGGCTGAGGTTTGAGCCACTTAGATCTTTCTTTTTTTTGTGAAGCAAAAATGAAAATAACCAATGGTTCAGCGATGTATAAGCCTAACTATTCTTAGGCTCTAACAGGTATGTTACCAGTGATCGTTCCTTTAGAATGTTAGTCTTCGTGCACCGTGCTTTCTAGAAATTAGCACGGTCTACTCTCTTCTAGTCAAAATACTCTTCTGGTCCTTGACTTTGGTCAGCAGTAGCTGGTCAGTGTGTGCTTCATCCACATGAGAGAGAAAGGGTCTGCACAGAATAACGCAGTTCCCAGGTGTCCGCATCTCTTCCTGCTTCCGTAACCTTCTCTTCTGGAGCAGAGCCAATGGAATAGTGCTGTTGTTGCACATTTGACTGTGTTTTGGTACTTGCTAAGACACCCCTGCTAAGCTTTTGTAAGATCATATAGATTCTTGAGTTTATTAAATATCTTTTTGTTTTTGTAACCCATCAAATTGCTTTTTCTTTTGAGTATAAACCTTCGGGGACCTTCTTGAGACAAGATAACCTGCATGCAATAAAATATTTAATTGGCCCTTCATACATGTAAGGCTATTGAACAGATTCACATCTTGCAATCCAGAATGAAATTTCTATTACTGTCCAAAAAAGTACACTATCAAGGTCATAATAGAAATATCACTGTGTGCAACAGAGAAAATGCAATATTCTCCTTGTAAAAAGAATGTACTCTATTTTTCCTTTGCAGGTACTTTCTGATATGCTCATGTAAAAAAAAAAAGCAAATTGTATGTGTTAATTACTGTTGCTTCTGTAAATATTTAAATAGGAATGTCTGTATAAATGACATTTGCTAGTTTAGGTGACTATGTTTTATTTTTAAACCTGTAGTTTGGATTAACACTGTTGTTTTAAAAGTATATCCATTTTCCTAAAGCTTTTAATACTAGAAACACATTTCTAAAGCATGCATCGTTTTGTTTTAAAAGAACATATTGAGTTTTACATGTGGGTATTCCTGCACATATAAGTATAATGTACTTATATATACATAAGTTGAAATAAAAATGAAGATTGCTGTTACTGTCTTTTGAAAATCTAAATGTAAATTTCATTGCATAATGTATATTCAGAAGTATATGGGCTGGTTTTTGGTGTTTTCTTGTTTTCCTTTCTTGTAAAACATTGATGGTGATAATTTACAACCACCAAAACCAGTAAGTGGAAGAAATAGAAGGGGCCTCAGAGCTAGCAGACTTACTAATACTGCTGTTAGGGAAAGAATTCTCATGGAAGAAACTAGAAAAAAAAGCCTGAAGGTAGAGTGTAAGTGACATTACCGAGAGATGGAAAACACCATTTACTTGGTCTCGGCAGAGTTAAAAAATGTCCTTCTTAGGGAATATGAGGTCTATTCCTGTAAAAATTTCTCAGAGTTTTCCAGTGGGAAAGCAGTGACTTGCAATGAAATCTTACTGAAAGAAACTCAATTCTGTGCGTCTCCAGAGGAACTAAATATAAACAGAAACATGATTAATTAGTTAATTTTAGCAGCATTGAGATAAAATTTTTGAACAGGTTGTGTTAAATTTGAATTGGCTGTTATACCCGGGTAACTACCAGGATTGTGTAATTCTGCACCAGTGGCTACTTCCTGTAGCATTCTGCTGCCTGCACTCTCGAGTCTGCCTGCACCTTCGAGTCTCGAGATTGTTTCCTGTGTCTGCTATTGACTAGGGATGAAGTGAAATTGAATGAAGAACTAAGAGGAGATTGATTTTCTTCAGCAGCTGCAAGTCCTAGTAAACTGAATTGTAGGCCTACTGTGGACCATCAGAAAACATCAGGCTTTACCAGCTCCCTGCACCAGGAAAAGTGGGAAGAGCTGAAAGCATGACCATTTACATTTTTGTCATTAATGGAGAAGGAAAACCTATAATGATGCCCCCATTAGGTGCATTAGTCATTTATTTAAAAAGAGTTACTCTAGAAACACAGTCAAAATTTCCCACAGACAGCAATTATTTCCTTTTCACCTCAGTCTCTGTAAGCAAGTTCGTTCTGGGATTCTTCTAGAAGCCAGGGGTGGAGAGAGTTTCTATTAGGATACTGGGAGGGCGTGTGCTATGCTGTAGGCACACAGCAGACTCGTCAGGGGAAAAAGTCCTGAGCTGGGTGTGGATTGAGAGAATAATTGACTCAAAATGGATTTTTTTTTTTTAAATATACAAGTTCCACTCCGGACATGAGAAAATCTCCAACTGAAACTATGAATGTAACTGGTGGGATTCCCCCTGGAGCCAACAATTCCTCTGTACTTGGAATCTCTAGTCCACTAATATTTTAATCTAATTATTAACAAGGTGGTGTTGAAGCTACATTTTCATTACACGTGCTTATCCTTGGCATGGAGAATCAGGAATGACAGGGAACACGGAAAGTTTCTGATGTTCAGACATTCCTGTTTTAGACATTATTTATCACTTTTGCAGCACACTATTGCCTTGTGTCTTTCAAACAAACATTCTTCCTCGAGGGCAGGAATTATTCTCGTTTTGCCAACATTTAATGCACTTGGTAAATCACAAACCGAGGGTCAGTGTCCACTTAAATTGGGATTACTGAGAAAATTAAAGTAGATATGAAAGCTCCAGGGACAGTGTTTAATGCGTCCAGTTGCAGAAGTGTATTTTTATTACCACGCTGTCAATCAAAGCCCAGAGAATTTCAATACATTGGTTAAAATGGCAGAGTTTTAGTGGTGGGAGTATTTTTAGAATTTAGGTCACTGGCTGTCTTTCTCTTCCTTTTGCCCACAACTCTCCTCGTCACAAGACAATGGAGAGAGGAAGCTAAGCATATTCATTTGTGAGGGAAAAGAGGGGAAAAAGGAAAAAGGAAAGAATGTAAACTTGGATTATCTGCAAAACTAGGAACCAACATCTGCACAGCTGAGAGTAGAACGGGGTCCAGGAAGTGAAAGATCACCGTGACCGGTGAGGTCGTGAGACAGGAACATTTTCATGAAAGGGAATAAATGTCATCCCACCCGCTGTACCGATGTCACAGCGTCCCAGGTGCTGACGACAGGAAGGGCGGCTACAGCAGTAAAGACCAGCCCGTTCCAGGGGGTCTGGTCTTCCTCAGGATCACGTGAGTGTGGCTGACTTAGGGTTTTCCCGGTTGAGGGTCAGCGCACCATCACCTGCAGCCTCACAGCCCCAGCAGGATCCAGGAGCTGCCCACCGCGTCCAGACCTGGACAGACTCGTTCCAGAGACCCCGATATGCACCCAGCCCTCGAGGCTGTTGCTGATTCATGCTTTAGGGTTCCGGGAGGTTTGCAGGTTTCCTGAGGTCTCCTGGTTTGCAGAATATATGCACACCTCGCGCATGGCTGGGTTCACTGGAAACGTCCAGAACGTAAGATGAGAAACTTGTCTTCCGGATGCAGAACTTAGGACATCCAGGGTGAATGTTCAGTGTTTCGTTTTGTTTTGTTTTTTCTTTAATTAAGTGGCCTAAAGCCAGATTGAGGTGTGTACATGTCCTGCAGAACTGAACCAAAACTGGCTCACAAATTTTCACCTGGGTCTCTTACCAACGTACGTAAGTTAAATGAGTGTAAAGAAGCAAGAAAAGCCTGGAAGGCGACGGGAAAGCCTGTGGATGACTTTCTTTGAGGGTCGCTTGATAAATCCCTGAGGCAGCACGCGCCTTAGCGTCCTACAGTGTCGGGCACGTCTGCCCACTTTTTAAAAGAGGCTGCTATACCCATCCTTATGAGTGAGGACAAGAAGAAAAATAATCGAACTCATTTCGTGACGTTAGCAGTGTGTTACATTTTTGCAGTTGACTATATCGCACATGTTCCCTGACGTCCAATAACATCCTCGTTCCGAGCTTAGCCAGGAGATAAAACATTTCAGAGGGTATTTGCTAAAATCCTATCTTAATGGGAAAGACACATTTAACTTGTTTTTTAACTTGAAAATTCCTCAGTGTATTGAGAAGAGACGTACTGTACCAATACAGCCTGGGTGTTCCCGTTACTTGCACCATTGGGGAAAGTGATTTTATTGAAGAAAAGGTTTCCTTTGACTACAGATTACTCTTTCCTATTTTATGGCTAATCAATTCCCTAGCTAATTTCATTCAAAGGCCTATAAAATGACTTTGTCCAAGTTCCAGTACTGAAATGTATGTCGGTTAAGAAGGAGCTCACTGAACTCACACGATAAATTTCCTTATGATCTGAAAAGATCGTCTGAGGTGCTTCGGAATCTCTGACCAGAGCTCCGAAAACAACACTCAGCTAGAAATCAGCGAGGAATAAACCGACTAAACGTCTTTGACAGACTCGGGACTGGATGTCGTGTCGCCTTCTGAGGGTCACAGTGCTAACCCGCCCATACACACACCCAAACCACCAACTCGACATCCGTTGCAAAGTCGAGTAACGAGCGGTCAGTGAGAGAGGCAACAGCAGGGCGGGTGTGACAGGCAGCCTGAAAGGTTGAACCTTTAGTGTGTTTTTTGAATAAAATGTTTCTTTTAAAGGGTAGCAAGCCGTTCCTCGAGCAACAAAGCACTTGCTGATGTCAGCAAAGGCCGCCCTTCTCCAAAACTCTGGCTCTAAATGTTTGTGGAAAGTGGTGAGAACGTTTCACAGGGGCTGAGACTCCTTGCGTGAGAAGCGGAGCCCAGTCCGACCTTGTTCCAGGGAATCCAGGGCCTACCTGCAGCCTCGCTGCAGTCACCCGACGCCGCAGTGACCCTTTACCCCGGAGAGGAGCTCTCTGCAGTGTTCTCTTCTCTTTTTTGCTCCCAGGAGCTCTACGTCGCTGCCCCAGGAGCCCCTGTAGGGTGTCGGGAGGAGACGGCTCTGTCTGTCCGTGTGTTGGGGGGTGTTTGTGAAAGAAAGCCCCGAATCCTAACAGAGCAGTCATGACAAACCCAGCTCAGTGTTGCCCCACAGCATCTAGAACCGTGAAGCTCTCCAGAACAGGGAGGGGTCCTATGGGGATTTCCCAGGTTTCATTGGCGCCAGACCTGCCTCCCGCGTTGCTGGTGGCAACAGTGGGGTGGGATGTCCTGGACTCTTAGGGCCTCTGTGGCATTTTTTAGCCTCCAGGGTGGGGGTGCGGGGGTGGCCTGAGTTCTGGCTCCAAAGACAGGGTACCAGGCACCTGGAATAACCCTGGGCTTGAGAGGTTTTCTAATATATATACTTTTACTTATTGAAGTATTTTTACTTTTTTATTATTTTTCTTTTGTTATTGAAGTATGGTTGATTTACAATATTGTGTTAGTTTCAGGTGTACAGCATGGTGATTCACTCGTACATATATATATATATTCATATGTTCTTCTTTAGATTCTCTTTCCTTATAGGTTATTACAAAATACTGAGTGTAGTTCCCTGAGCTGTACAGTAGGTCCTGTTGGTTACCTATCAATATTTTGTATATAGCAGTGTGCGTGTGTCCAGTATTTTTCATACCGTCACAGACGGGCTTTGGGAAAGGAGAAACAAATCCGAGTTTTAAATGAAACGCAGCCCCGCTATCCATCCCGAGCTGGTGAGACGCCCCGCGCTTGCCACCTCATGAACCAAGGCATAGTAGCTCCAAGGGGTTAAAGTTTAGTTGCTTAAGGTAATCGGCCTAAGATGGAATTAACTTGAAAATCATCCAAACGAAAGGATGTTTCTGAGAGTATTTGTTCTCCACGCGAAGAGAAGAGGGTGAACAAAGGCTCGGGGACAGTAGGGCGTCTGTCAGGGGGGATGTGCCCCGGGGGCCGGGGTAAGTTGGGTCCCGGTTCTGTAGTGCATGTGTGACACATTTAAGGGCACACAAACGGGTGTTGCGTTGGGGAGGGTCCTGGCAGAAGCCGTTCTTTCAGAACGCACCAGTAGCGATGCGAAGAATTGTAGTGAGGAGAGAGGCCTTAGGGAGAGAAATGCTCTCTCCTTAAGTTTGCAGTGCCAGGTATTTACTATTTTTATGCCTCTGTTGACAACAGATTCCTAGTGAAAACGAGGAAAGCTGCCCTGCTGGGGATGAGCTGGAGGCTGGCCTGGTTCTTGCAGCTGTAACCATGGAGCTCTGTCGTGGACACAGGTGATTTCAGAGGACAGCACATGGGACACGGATGCTCTGAGACTGACCAGGAGGAAGGCAGACAGAGATGCTCTGAGGTTCTGTGTGAGCAGATGGAAATGGGAGGCCACCACAAACGGGGACTTCCTCACTGGGCACAGCTGCCACCCTGCCCCCACACCCCAGATAAAAGTACATCCGCACCCCCTATAGAAATGCCCACTCACACCACCTACCACCCTCCCCGCCCCCCCCCGTCTGGAATCTTCCCTCCAAGCACCTGACTCCAAGTCCAGACCCTGTAACAAGCCTCCCTAACACCCCTTCCCCAGGCAGCCCCGGTGCCTCGTGGTGTGAACTCTCCTTTGTGGCAACAACCACCTAGAGAGAGACCTCTGCCCCTGCAGCTGTGTCCTCCAGCCATGTGTCTGGGGAGCAGGTGCCCTGACACAGAGCGCGGGGCTTGCTCCTCTGACCTGCTACTTTCACAGACCCTCCGCAGAGCTGCCACCCCTGAGGGGCTGTCATACGTCATGAATTTGGGAAAACGGTGAGAATGGGCACATCTGACATACAAGCCGCTGGTATCACACACTGTTGTTTTAAGTGTTTGTATATCATGACACACTTCTTCCCACCCACTTTCATGAAGTAAGTATTTTACACTTTGTAGGTGAGGAAAATACACCATCAGCTCTCAGGATCTGAGACCCACAGCTGCGGGGACCCGGGGAGGTGGGCTGCGCTGTCTTGTTATGTAAGGGACTTGAGCACCCGCAGGTTTCGGTGTCTCGGGGGCCCTGGAACCAGCCCCGCCACACCACAAGACAACTGCACTAACTGATCTCATCTCGCTTAGCAACTTTACGAGGCTACTATGCATTCATCTCTCACATTAGGCTCCGTGGCACAAAGCGTTCAGGAAACATCTTCAGGGCCGCATGAGTGTGAGGCTGAGTCAGGGTTCTAGCTCAGGACACGGGCCGCAGGCCAGAACATCTAACCCCTGTCCCCCCCATCAATCTGTTCACCCCCATGGACGAGGGGCTTCACATAACCATGAGGGATCTCGCCTTCTGTGGACCTTCAAGACACACACACTTCTCAAGATTTAAACTGCCCTCTCTGTTTTTATTTGACTTTGTCTCAACGACCTAGGTATTTCTAATGATTATAAATCTAAATTACACACCTGAGGCTTAAAGGAAGGTGGTGTCAGAGGTCACCCTGCTGGCTGACCGCAGCCCCGAGCTGACCACATTCTAGATCCAGCAGAATTCAACCGTTATCCAGATGCTAACAATAGGTGAACTCATTAGTTCATGTTGAGTTTCCTGGACTATAACTTAGCAACTTATCATGAATGCGGTCATTTGGTGATCGCTGTGATATTCTGCACTTAGAGAAGCTGACACAAGATGTGAAATAGCCTTTCAAATAACCATAGATCACAGACAGGTGGTTGAACAGGGCAAACACACCATCTTGGTTTTACACAGAGTCTGTTATAAAAGTGCCACCAAGAATCATTGCCCTTCACATGTTATACGTGTTTATCAAATGTGCAGTCTCCTAATTATTCCTGAAGCCCTCCCGCTACCTGAAACACACTCCAGCCTGAAGTAAAAATCAAGTTTATAGAAAGCCTGAGGGAGGGTAAGGGGAAGATATTTAAGGAGGAGGGCTTATAGGTCACGTCTTACAGAGGCCACTGGGCAGATTTGTGGCCAAGGCACTGCTTTAGGAGGACACAGATTTTCTCAGATGTGCTGTAGGTTGTTCACGCATAGATTTCACTACATCCCTCACGGGAGGCTGGAGGCTGTCCTCAGATGGCGGGCGAGCATCTCAGCATAAGGCCTTCCTCTTGCTTTCTCGGGACGTTTGTTCAAAGACTTCTTTGCTTGGGCCGGTGTCCAGCCCAGAGTAAGATGAGGTCAGCCCTGAAGGTTGGTTTTGCATTCGATTCGAGAGTAAATCCTTCTCTCTCTTTGTATTGTTTCTTCTTACAAGACCTTATGTCGTCTTTACGGGTGATGAGTCTTAGCTCAGGTTTAATTATGACCTATTTTGTGGTAAGGATGTCATCATGGTCTTTCTCTGTTTTCCAATACTTGTAATAACAATGTTTTCCAGGGATGCTTCTGAAACTTTCAAAACTATTTTCTTAATCAGAAAGTGAAGTTTAAAGCTGTTCTGAGATGTGTAGAATGTCCCCATTCATCTGTGTGGCAGGTTTAGCTCCTAAAACGGCAGCCGCAGTGTCCCCAGGCCACAGCTCTTCTATGACATGGCCCCGCCACCTTCCCACGCCCCTCAATTGGGGCTTGCTTCTGCTTCAGCCCGCAGGCATGGTAGGGAGACTTGGTCTGTGCAACTCTGAGGCTGTCACTTGATTTTCTAGGAGACGTCAGCTCCCTGTGAGCTGGTCCCAGGCCAGGCAGCCTCCACAAGTAGATGGTCGTTAGCCATGTGACTGAGTCATCTCATGCCCCCAGCTCAGCCCTCCTGCCGTCTGAGTGCCTCTGTGAGGGGTCAGGTCACACCAGGAGGAGCAGAAGGACAGCAACCGGGCCCCCTGAACTCCTGGGCCAAGGAATCTGTGAGCACAACCAGGTGGTGGCTGTTTCACCCGGCTAAGTGGGAGGTGACTGGTCACACAGCAGTAGAGGCTGCGACCATTCTCATCAAAGTAGCAAAGGGTTTTTAAAATGATGCTTAGCATTTCTGAATTTTATATTGGCTTGGCCTTGATGCTAAAAAACTTCATAACGTATCAAGGGCTTTAAAGCATCCGGACTTTTGGACCCTGTGAAACTACCCTCAGGGTGTGGTCAGGTATGTGGATAAAAATCCCGGAAGCTGTTCTCCATTCCTAGATGTGCCTACGGTTTCTTGCTACACAGGCTTTCCCAGCATAGTTGCTTATTTCATCAGCCCAGCAAGCAATTCTCTAGAAGGAGTGATTAGCAAGAGACTATAGGACAACAAGAGTATCGTAAGATGTGACGTAAACACAAGCGGAGTCTCATCCCCTTTGCCACCTTCCACTGGTTGGATGCAAGCCCCAGGCTGGTTCTGCCTGGTTCATGCACTAGGATGTGAACCTGGGAAGTAAGGTCGTCAGGGCTGTCTGTCTGTCTGTCTGTCTGTCTGTAACAGGTTCATGTGTGGGGCCCTCAAACCCTACTGACCGCACAGTTGTGCAGGCAGGGAGAAAAGAAATCTGCTCAAATTGGTGGTTCTGAAAAGCAGAAAAACACCGCGAGAGCTTTTAAATTCTCTGCCTCGGGGCCCAAATGGACATCTCTCTGAAACATGTTAACCTAGAGGTCGTTTTCATGATGCTAGAAGAGTGACCTAACATGTATGGCTTGTAGTGAACTCAAACTAGAAAAAATTCTCACCAGTACAATGCAGCTTTATTTCTCTTTTGATGCATAGATTTATTCCAAAGTATATTTAGGTTGTATAAATGATTAAATATTTCATATTTATTTATTGTAAAGTTGATGTAATTTTTTGGCTCTGCTATATTTAACTATACAATGCTTTCATGAAGGGAAAAAAACTAAATCAAATCAGCTTTAACTTTTTATTAGCAAAAAATTTCCATAAAATGAATTTAGGGACAAAAATGAAATGCTTTTGATTTTGTTGTTTGGTTTTGACCCTTGAAAGAGAAAATATAATTTCAAGAGCTTGAAAAAAATTTGCAGCAAAGAAGGTTGCGTCCTTTGAACAGAAAGTAAACGTTGTGGAAGCAAAGAAACAATGGTAATTTGGGTGTTTGTACTTTATCACTGGAAATTAATCCATATTGTGTTTCATTTTTGCTTTATTTAAAATTGAGCGAAATGGGCAGCTTTTTCTTTGTTTGTTGCTTGGTTCTGTTTTTGCTGTGAATGAATGTTAAATGCATACTATTATCATATTACATATGAATATTCAAATCTTGGTAGAAATTGACTAAAAAAGAAGGGGACATTTTTTAATCTAGATAATAAAATTGAGCAAATACAATTGAGTTTCTTCTATTTTTTATTAGGAAGAGAAATTTTAGGTCATTTTCTTGGTAGCACCGCAGCAAAAGTGGTACCTGCCCAAAACATAAATGGCCTTTTGTATCCATAACAATTTATAACACTGCAACTCCCTGAAAAGAATAGAGATCATTTTGCAGAGTGAAAAGAGCAGAAAAATATAGTCTTTTGCAGAAGCAATAGAAAATAAAAATAGTTTATAAGAGGCCAGATGGCAGCAACATTTCCAGGTCCTGATTGGAAAATCCCGGCGCCCATCAGCAATAAAAGTTGCCCTCATTGTGGTCGGATCTGCATATATTATGAGTTGAATTACCAATGTGGTTTAAAATGAAAAAAAATATGCAGTCGACACTTGAACAACTTAGGTTTGAACTGCGCAAGTGCACTTATAGGCAGGTAGATTTCAATGGTAAACACTATAGTACGACAGGTCCCCAGTCGGTGAATCCCCAGGTGTGGAGGAACACACTGTCTGGAGGGCCAGCTATAAATTACACTCAGATTAACCCCCATTGCTCCGGGTCAGCTGTATCTTTTAAGTGTAATCAATTAAATATCTCTATGTAAAGAATGAGGCATTTGGGGTGAGTTTTAAGAAGCCCTTGAGATCATACTGTGCACATGACGAGTTTGGGGTTATCGATCTGAGTTGGATTATATCCTCAATACAAAGCTTTTTTTGAAAAACAAAACATTTTTTATGTATAGACATAACCTGAAGATTTATTCACACTATTGGTTAATTACTCTTTCTAAATCCTCTGTGTGTGTGTGTGTTATTTAACTTAACTTCAAACACATGAATTTGGATTTATAGTGTTTTCTTTTTTTGCTAGATTTTAAACATTTTTGAGGTGGTGAGTTAGTTCCTACACTTCAGTGTTTATCCCAAGGAAGTTGGAAACGTTCTAATCTCTTAGAAGCTGAAGTTTATATCCTGTTACAAGCCTCAAATGCAAATAAAATATTAAGTGTTGTATTTAAAGTCTTCAAATTAGCACCGTAATTTAAAGAAGAACTTTACTGGAATTTCATGAGAGCATTCCAAGAAAATCCCTCTGGGGACGGTTCTAGTAGAAGAATTATATTCTTAGCTTATGATAAAAATGAGCTTTAATTGCAAATTTCTGTTACAGGCACAGAGTGAACCTAGCAAACTTTACCTGCTGGGATTTGAGAGGTTTTAAACAGCCACTTGGTTAGTCGTGGTATCCTTCTCTCAAAAGAGTGAGAAGGGTTGTTATTTTCTACATATTCTCGCCTATTGCCAACCAGAAAAAGGGAATCTCTAGAGACACTGAAAGAATCTCTTTTCAGTATTTGAATGAAAATGTTCGGCATTAAAATTTATCTAGCTTTCTAAAGTGAGATTACTTGTGGGTATAGATAGATTATTATCTACCTCTTAAATCAAAATGTTTGCAGTAGAGATAGTGAGAAAATAAGATGATACCACTTGTCATTCAATTTGTCACCAAACTACAGGAGAGGAATATGATTACAAGAAATAGAAATAAAAATCAAGTAGAATTTTACTATGATTGTATCTCTGAAAAATTAGAGCAAAACTTGAGAAATATTAGCATAAAACAAATGAAATACAAATTTTTCTTTTGTTTTATTTTTTTTCAAATCTCATGAATTTCAATAATGGTATCGCATTGGTGTGTCTGAAACTGGTTAGGTAGCCACATAACAAGCTGAGTTTTCTGAGTGACAGGTGCTACCCAGCTGCACACCTGTGTTCCGTCCAGCTGAAACTAAGTTGTTCACCACAGCCACATGCCTGTCACGCAAACCTGTTCCTCGTCTGCTGACTCCATGCAGACAAATACGTTATGTTAGAAGCCATTTGTGGAGGACGGTCAAGCCCCCAGGTGGATGGGATCTGGTCCCTGAATCCAGTTGCTAAGGGAACTTCATCAGCCCAGCACATCCATTCTGGAGTGAGTTAGAGATGAAGTTCTCTCATGAATAAGTACAAACCGGTATGACCAACAGCCATTAAAAAATTTAGAGTTTGTGAGTTTTGAATTGTCTGAACTAAAATGTAGCTTAGATGTGAAAAAGTAAAGGCTAAATAAAATATTGATGATTTCAGACTTGAGTGTATCACAGAAACAGTGAGAAATATTCTTAAACATTGTAAGAACAACTGTAACAACTTCATTCACAAAATCCTCTGATGATTTGTTAATAATATTTGAGGTGTGGGAATGCTGGAGAGACCAGAAGAATCAGGCAAAACCAGTAGGTTTCTATTCCTCTCAGTTACAGTGCGATCTTTTGTAAATTACTTAAATGTTCCAACTTGCAGTTTCCTTTTCTGTAAAATGGGAATAATAAGGCCTTTTAGTGTGAGTCTCATGAGAAGGAATGAAATCGCATGTATCTGGTCTATTGCACGTGACAGTCACCAGGGACATTTGTGTTTCACCTTCATTTAAAATAATCAAGGAAAAATAAAAGGAAGAAAAAAGGAGGTGTATTTTCACACAATAATAAATTGTTTTTAGGACAGCTTGGGATTCCGTGTAAGGCTGTATACCTTCAAGAGCGCAACTTCAACTGTTAACAAATTCAGCTTCGATTTTATTGAAAATTTATTCAATTTTTGAACCATTGGCATAACATCAGTCTGCACACATATTTTAGAATTTTAATTCTACTCTTTTTTTTAATTTTTTTAAAATTTTTGTTTTTTGCTTTTTTTAATTCTACTCAACAAGAAATATTTACATGATGATGGATGCTCGTGATGTAGTTTCTTAAGATGAAAACTTCAATATTACTTTTTAAAATGTGATCATTTTAATTTTAAAACAGCAGTCATAAATATAAAAGTTAACATTTATTAACTGGTCACAATATGTCAGGCTTTCATGTGAGAAGTATACGTTTATTATCCCATTTAATCTTCACGACAGCCTTAATCAGGAAGCATCATCATTACTCTAATTGTATAGATTAACAAACTGAGGTTTAGCGAGACAAAGTAATTCCTCTCATATGACCCAATAAGTAGGTGATAGATCTAACTGAAATCTTGCTTTTTCCACCATACTTTTCTGTAAGCTCTTCAACTTAATTTCAGTGGGAGTCCATAGACTACTATACGTATACACAAATACGTATCGTGTGCATTCATTTCTAAGGTACATTAAGCAATTTGGAAAATGCACACATTCATATCACAGAATCAATTATGGATGAAATGATATGACAAAATTATTTTGAAATTTCTGGGATTTAAGAGGATTTGAACAGTCATGGTAAACCATGATACCTTTTCTCAAAAAGACGAGCAGAGGGAACCTCAGAAAGAAATAGGGCTCCATTTGTGGGGAATAAAGTCACCGTGCTCAGAGCACGAGAGTGACCAGCTGGAGATGCGGTCCTGAGGGGCAGCTCTGCAGTGAGAGGCCTTTGGAAGACCAGACTCTGATAAGAAGCGTGAGTCTCACTTTACAGGCAGCAGTTTCATTTGCTGTGTGTTTGTCAGATGGGGGCAGTGAGAATAGTAATTAAAAAAAAAAAGGAACCAATTTTGTTTGATGGAAAAATGTCTACTTTTGGAGGTAAAGAATGATCTGTTCAGTAGGTAATGACAATATCCTTCCATCCTCTTGGTGATTTGCCCAAGTTTGGTGCTGGTTGGAAAGATCTGGCAGAGAGTGAGGGAGGGAAGGATGGGAGAAGAGAAGTATAAGGAGAGAAGAGGAGATTGAGCAATGAGAGAGAGAGAGAAAGAGGATAACCAAAAAGGCAAAACATGGAAAATGCCAGAGGAGGGTTCAAGCACAAGACAGGGAATTTGTGTCGGCCAAAGGGGAGGACAAACCCTTTCCTCTTACACCAGGAGGATAAAGCAGTCAGGTCCTGGTACAGGCAATTTGTAGAGTTGCCTCTGAGAAAAGAAAAGAGCCTGTCCCTCCATCTGATCAAGGGGTAGAGAGTTGTTCTTAGTGGAGAGCAGGGTGTGGATGTGGGAGGGTGGAGGGAGGAGCGGGGAGGGAAGGGAACGAGAAGCTTTTTTCAGGGCAAAGACAGAGCCATCGCAGGAGACACTCGCAGGACCGCAGGGACCCTTAAGAGTTTACCCCCACAGAAAAGCACTGCGAGCCCTGGCAGATTTAACTTTTCCAGACATCTTGAGATTAACAAAAGGCATGACACAACACAAGGAGCGTTCACTCAAGAAAAAGCACCGGGGACTTCCTAGGTGGCACAGTGGGTAAGAATCTGCCTGCCAATGCAGGGGACACGGGTTCGATCCCTACCCCAGGAAGATACCACATGCTGCAGAACAACAAAGCTTGTGCGCCACAACTATTGAGCCTGCGCTCTAGAGCCCATGAGCCACAACTATTGAGCCCATGTGCTGCAACTACTGAAGTCCATGCGCCTAGAGCCTGTGCTCTGCAACAAGAGACGCCACTGCAATGAGAAGCCCGCGCACCACAATGAAGGTAGCCCCTGCTCACCGCAACTAGAGAAAACCCATGTGCAGCAATGAAGACCCAACACAGCCAATAAAATTAATAAGTAAATAAATTTATAAAAAAAGAAAAAGAAAAAACACCGAATCTTGGAAAGCAAGCAAGTTCATGGCCTCTTCACATGTTCTATCCCCACTCACCCCACAACAAGAGATTAACAGTAACTAATAAAAAAAAAGTAGGACAATCAGAATATACTGAATAAAATTTAGGTGAATGTGGTCTCCTTCTCTGTCTCTCTCAAAATCTTCCTGCACAAATGTAAAGCCTTTCTGCCTTAACAAAGCACTCTTCACACACTGTGGCTGTAAATTTTGCAGTTTGAGATGCGACAGCAAAACTAACACAAATTTCATTTTTCTTCTTCATAGTTTCAGAGAGAGAAGACTTGTTCTTACCGCAGAACTTGGCCACCCCAGCATACACATTTTTTCTTTCTTTATGAAGTTAAGAACTTTCATCTTTTCACTGAAAGGAAGCACTTTACGTCCTCTCTTTGGCATATCTGAATTGCAGCATCACTGCTCCTGAATTAAGTAAAATAAGGGCCACTTGATCACAAGCACTGCGATACTGGACAGTCAGCTACTAAGTGACCAACGGGTGGGACACGCAGGACAAGGGGATGACTCTCGTCCCAGGTGGATGGAGCTGACATCCTGAGACTTCATCACGCTACTCAGAATACCATGCAATTTAAATCTTAGAAATTATTTCTGGAATTTTTGTTTAATATTTTTAGACTGCAGTTAACTGTGGGTAACTGAAATCACAGAAAGAGAAACTGCAGGTAAGGGAGGATGGCTGTGTATGTCAACAAAACAGTTGTAGAAAGAAGGAAAGAAGGACAGAAAGAAAGTTATCAGTGAGGTATGTGGGAGGATTTCCAGTGTTCAATGCCTGTTTGATGTACTTTACCACAAATTTAATATAAAAGGAGTCACCACAACTCTGTACTTTTCCACAAGTGTGCTTCTCAGGAGAAGGTCAACTGCTGGGCTCAGATGCAATCTTAACCTTCATATATATTTTTTTAAATGAAGGTGAGATGTGGGTGATTACGGATGGCAACTGAGGTTGTACCTGAAGCACCTGGGGGTGAGAGGTAGGATGCCATCAGCCACCCCGAAATATCTTAGAGGAAAGTGCGGCTCGTGTCAAAGAAGATGAGATTTGAAAAATGTTCAGTCAATTTAAGTTCAGGTAGGTCATTGGTAATTAGCAAGAATTTTTGAAATTTCCTCTTATGAAGTAAAGCTGTCCACAAAATATCAGGTCATACTCTAAATTCCAAAATGACTTTTATTTGCTGAATCTCAAATCCATCTTGCTCACTTGATAATTTGATTGTCAGGAGTTTACTTTGCTGCTGTGTTTACGTCCTTGGCTCCAGAGGCCAAGTGACAAGCAATGTCCCCAGGATTTGGGAGGGACCATCCCCCGTGCTCCTCACCCGTCTTGTAATAACGCCAGGTTACTGGTGAAACTTTTGCACTTAGCAGCGTGGCTGTAGCTTGAGCATCCTTCCCTCCTGCTGCGTGCTTAACTGAAGCCTGCAGCACAAGTTTCACAGCCTGAACACCTGGCGCCAACTCAGATTCTCGCCCGGCTTCTGTCTCATGAGGTGCTGTGCTAAGTGACTTTGTGATAACAGAAAACTCAGTGACTCTTTCTGCCTTTATTTTTGACAAATGGAAAGTAAAGAGTTTATCTTGGAAAATCTCCAACCCTTTCCTGATGTGACTATGTGTGTGTGTATTTGTGTGTGTGTATGTGTAGGTATCTGAGGTGGGGAGAGCTAAGAATATTGCCTTTTTCCCCACAGAGAAATATTCATGTACCATTTCCTGTGTTTTCATCCACATTTTGTGCAGTCAAAAGAATCAAAGGACATGCAAGGACAAGACATTCCTGATGGTCCCACTGTGGACATGACGTACAGAGTGTTCTGGGCCTATCCTCTGGTTGAAACACTTGAATTGTTTGGAAACCTGGGCTTATAATGCTGAACATTATTTATTTGATATGCATTGAAATACATTTATTTTTTCTCCCTTGACAATTTACATTTCAATGTTTCTGGGGAAAGGATTAGGTAACCACTGAGAGAACTCATTTTCCAGGCTTGTAATGACCCTCTAGCTGAGCACGCAGCACAGGCCAGGCAAAGCGCTCGTTCCCCGTGGATCCTGAAGGTGTTGTGCTATCATCAGCATCATAAATAGAACGTCCTTCGTTTGTGAAAAATAAATATTTTCAGAAGGATAAGTGAGTATGCTTTAAACGTCCATTTTTTTTAACATTATAATCATGAATCAGAAAAGCTGCTATAGAAAGAAATTGTTTTCTATCTCCCAGTTCCCTCTCCCTGGCAATAAGGTACTTTTGAATAGACACCACCAGCCTTTGGACAGTCCCCTCTGCGTCTCTGCAGCAGCCAGAGTTAATGATGAACAGGAAGGACAAGGGACCAGCACCAGGGCTGGAGATGGGTGTGTCCACTGCAGGGGGGAAGGGGAGCTTGGACTCTCTGGGTACAGGTCATCTGGGCAACAGAGCCAGGCAGGCCGGGCTCTCGCTGTGCCCTGAGTGTCTCTGACATGGCATCTTCGGCAGAAGGTCTGTGTTCCCAGACCAGCTACCACGGTGCCCGTGGTGGATGAGAACAGTGGTTCTCAGTCCTGCCAAGAACACGGCTGCCAGCTGTTCCGTGGCCTCAGAGTTAGAAGGAATTTTGTGCAACATGAAAGACAATTCTCATGATTTTGATTTTTACTTCTCTTCAGCTTCTTCGCTACTCTTGTAAACACTTGGAATTATGTCTCCAAGACATAAACAAAAAGGGACCTAGAAATCACTTGGGAACTCCAGGGGTGTATGGAAATCTCAGTAACTCAGGTCATGTGGGAATGTTCTTTTGAATCCTCTCTCTAGTTTTGTTCTCAGATTGTTTGTATGTATGTTAGGGAACATATGTAAATATATTTCTTTATACAGTTTCCTCTATCCCAGGCCTCGAGGACAAAGATCACAGTCAGACGATCACTTTACCCCGGCCTCCCCCGAGGTTCCTGGAATTCCAAATCCAAAGGCCCTTCCTTTGCTTTTCCACGTTCTTAGCTGATACTCCTGTTTGACCTAACAGGGGCCTCATTCCCCAAATCGCTTTCTCCCTCTGAGTTTTCAGTGAAACAGAGCCAAGGTTATGGAAGATGAAGGATGGCCCTGGGGTCACGGCATCTGCTGGGTCTGGAAGAGATTGTGGTCTGGCTCCCAGGCTGGTCCCTGAGGACCCTGGATTTCAGCATCCCTGTCCCCCTGCTCCAGATGTGAGGACCAGGCTCTGTTGCCACAGGTGGTGCGCATGGTGCCTGCTGGGAAATTCAGCATCCAGGTGGTTCTCCGGTTTCATCAAGAGCACAGAGTGAGAAAGAGGTGAGATACGTTTCTTCCTCAATCATATCTTTCTTATGCTCCTAGGGGCTTTTGTTCCACAGGACGTGGGCAGAGCCGTGACTTTGAATGAAGTGTGGAACTGTTACCACCTTTGACGAGCTATGTTTACTACTGTCTGGGAAACCTGTATTACACATAAGAAATCAGGAGTAAAAGAAATTTGTTCTAAATTCCATCCAGGGGCAAGGGAAGAACTAGTTGCAGGGAATATATTTAAATGAACAGTGAGAGACAAAAATAAAGCTGCTCTATGATTTCATTGCGTGGGTTGTAATTGTTCCGTGCAGTGATTAGCAGTAGTTTTGTTTTTTGTTTTTTGCTCTGCAAATGTAATAAAAATATCATTATATCCACAGAATGAATTATTCACAAAGTTTGAAAGAAAATTGCTCAGTTGTACACGGTAAGAAAGAAAAACATTATAATTTTTTTCCATTTTAGTTAAAAGCTCCAGAACGGATGTTGATTTATTACAATAGAGTGTCTTTTCCCTGAAGTGAACTAGGTTGTATGTAATTGTGTCGTCTGTGGGCTCCCAGTAGCCCAGTGTGATTGGAAAATAATGAGAACATCATTGTCATTAAAGCATAAGAGAGTGTTTTCCCTTTGGAGTGAGAAGAATGATAAAGATTACCTTATTTCACAAGCCTGGTTTTTTGACCTTTGGAGGATTTTAGTAAAGCTGGCATCTTTCCAAAAAAGTAAAACTGTTATAAATAAAATGGAACTTAATTCTTCAAAGCCCTTTCGCCCCTCACAGCAGCCACCACGTCCCGTAGCACAGCTCAAGGGGATGGGTAGTTCCTGTTGTTTGTCTTGTGTTCTGTACCTTCAGATTTGTCCTGACAATACGTTGGTGGGATGAAGATGTCACTATAATAAGTGACATATTAAAGACAAAAGAAAGTAGAATAATTAGTTTTTAGACAGCAAATAGTTTGGCAAAATGCAGATTACAGTAGACCAATTTCCTGAGTGTACGTGGCTTCACATTTTTGAGATTTTTCTCTTTGTTCTGTAGGCGTCATCTCTAAATATTTAAACTGATATCTTGCATTTACCGGATGCTTCCTGTGTGTCAGGATAAGGCACTAATGTTAGTGATTCGGGGGACCAGACAGCTGATTATGGTGGGGTTGATGGGGGGAGTTGGAGGGGCCTGGGGGTTCAGATGGGGACTCTGACTACATGACCCCCAAGTCCTCAACCTTGGCCTCATCTTGATGGTGATGTTTAAGAATTCTACACCATCGATTAACTAGTCACTTTAGATGTTTAACAATTCTTTTCAGAGTTGATACTTGGTCACAGTATTTTAAGTGACATGATGGGCTTGCGGGGATTCAGCTGCTGTTACAGCTCAGTTGTGCAGAGAAAGTGCAGGCTCCTGGGGGCACCTTGCCACGCGTCAGTAAGAGCAGGAGGAGGAGGACACCTCCCAGAGCTCCACCCAGCAAACCTGGTGAAAAGAGCATTCACAGGTTTGTTTTAAGACATTCAGTTTCTCTGACAGGAGAAAGATGATTTCTCTCTCCCTCCTGCTTTTCAGGGGAGGCGAGGTCCTAGGGGAGCAGTGGTGGGGACAAGCTTCGAGGGCTCCTGGCCTCGGGAATGCCCAGGACAGATCCCTGTCCCCTCCTCAGATCCCTGTCCCCTTGATGCTGTTTGTCCAGCTGGCACTGGCGAGTTCAGAGCTGTTACCAGTCAGTCTGGACTTCCTCTGGCGTGGCCATGGGCTGCCTGTACCTCGCTGCCCAGCCTCCCGTCCTCTGCAGCCACAGGGCCCGGGTCTCCGCCTGGTCTCCCAACCAGCCCACCGCCCGGTGACCACGCCTCCCCTGCTCCAATGTCACGGGCTCCCCGGGGCTGGTCCACGGTGGCTCCGGGGTAACGTCTATATGATGGTGCCTGTTTGGGCTACAGATACTTGTTGGCTTGTTGTAAAGTTAATGAACTAATAAATAGTGAATTGCAAACTTGCAGTGTTTTAAAGGAATTTTATGTTAAGGTAATTCCTAACGAAGATTCTAATATGGTGAATTCCTTTAATGTTACCTCTGGTAACCGGTAGCTTTGAAGATGCTTGTTATTCAAAATAAATGTTAACGAATTGCTAATGCCTTTGTGGTATCACTCTTAAAGTGAAATTAGTTGTTTACTGGTTTAACACCTGTTCTAGAGGTAATAAAATATTATACAAGAGGCAAAACTTTGAAGCTGCCTGAGGTCACTACCACACGGAAGGTGTGTGTATCTGCAGCTTTCAGTCCAAGGTGGGAGGCTGCTGAGCTGAAACTCCAGCCATACGTCGGTGTCAGAGCGGAAAAAGGCCACTGCCGTTAAAGCAGGAGCTGCATGCAATACACGAGTGCCACACTGAGCTCACTCCACAGCTTATTTTGCGAATATATTCTTTTTAGGGCAGAAATGTGTCATCTGAGTAACTGTCCACAGCAGCCCTGCTTGGATAATTCGTCCTATTTCACCATGAAAATTCTTCTCTCTGAGCTGAGTGGAGAAACCACATTACACTATTCTTGGCACAAATAAGGCTTACTCTCGATTACAACACAAAAGAGTTTCACTTATTTGATATCTTGGGTAAAAATACCCTTTTATTGCCTCTCAGTTTCTCTATCAGAGGTCTTGCTTTGTAATAGACAAACTCACTTTTCAGGATTGAGACTTAACTGCTTGAAATTGGCATTTAGTGAATTTGTGAGGATGAGAGAATTTTTCCTCTAGATTTGGCCAGTTTTCTCGTCTTGTACGAGTGATGAGGAAGGGAACAGGGGCAGTCTGACAGGCTAACAATTAGCCTTTTAAAATAAATTATGAGAACTTTGTGAAAAGCAACACTCATGCTTATTGCATTACAGACTCTGTTGTCTATTAAACATCATGACCGATTCTTTCTACCAAATGACCAATATTTAGGCTCAGATTTTTCCATAATTTTCTCATTACAGTAGCTCAGAAAGCCTTGAATTGTTCATTGAAAATATACGAAATTGATATAGATTTTAATATATTTATCAAGTGCAATATTTTTTATAGTTGGCAATTTCCAAATTTCCTTTTAAGTGAAAAATAGCTTGTATTATTGTATTTTTTCCTGTAGAGGGAAATCTGTCTTAGGGTGGTAAATTATTTGCCTAAAAAAATAAGGCCCAGATGTGTACTGCTTCCTATGCATTTTCGGGGTGGAAACGCTCCCACCACACAGACTCCGTGCTGTCGTGTGACATCGCTGAGCTAAGAAGTGGGGAAGGGATGTGAACAGCCAGCATTCTCGAGGGTCTTGGAGCTGCTGCAGCCCGTCACTCGCTGTAATTTTGTTGCCATGGGGCAGGGGATGTCAGGGTTTCTAAATTGCAATGGAAAAAAATAGAGAGATACATGTGGGCATCTTGGGGAAATGGTAACCTTTACCAAGTCAGTATATTGTATCTGGATTACAAAGTAGAAAATGCTAATTCAGCTATTTTCATCAAATAATCTCTGTTAAATTAATATTGTAGATGAAAGTAATTAAAAACAACCTTAAGGAGAAGCTCCACTAGCCTTTATTAGTCATTAATGGAAAACATTAAGATCCCTTGGAATTAATAAATAAATCCTGAGTAAACCACAGATTTCTCTTGTAAAGTCCTTCTATTCTTTTTGTATAGGCATTTGAGAATAAAATTACCAAGAGTGAGAAATGTGAATGGAAAGACATTAAAAAGGATATTGAACGCTGCAATTTAACACTGTTCAGATTCAAAGCATGGAAACACTGGTCATTACCATCCGTCTTACAAGTCGATCCCAAGAAATCTGTGAGCAGGCAGATTATTTCTAATAAATGTGTAGGGATTTTTGTCTTATTTATGCTTAGGTCCTAAAGTAACTGTCACACATGACTCATTAGGAAATGCAGCTTTTTATCACTAAAGAATAAAAACTGGGGACAAATGCCAGTATTTATTTACTCACTGTTAATATGTATTAATCACGGAGATACCACCTGGTAGAACTATAAGGAGAAAAGGCCTTTAGTTTTGGGACTAGAGAAACTTGGATTGAAGAGCCTGTGGTTTCATTTAACAGACGGACAACTCACCTGATAATTGAATTGTTTCCTCATCGTAAAATAGAAATAACGGCACCTTCTTTGTGAGGTTATCCTAAGGATTAAAATAGAACACTTGTACGGTCTCTGTACACCGCAGGGATGGAATAGGTATCCAACAAATAACAGCTCACAGTAGTGTTGCAGGTGGCGAGAGCTGGGTAAGGAAGCAGAAGCTTGGAAAGTATAGGAAATGCGTTTATTGTCACAGAATTACAACCAACAAAAATCAGCCTCGAACACAACTTTCTTGACTCCTACTCTGGTGCTTCTTTCAAAGACACCATTGCATACTCAATGGTAATTTGTGAAAACTTGAATTATTGAGAAATGCGTTGTAGTATAAGTGGATCTGCTGAAATAAAAATAATCATTTTTCTTGGCTAAAGAGGGAGGTGTAACATCACCTTAAGTTTCACTGGTACAGCTGGTAACTGATTAAAGTGAAAAAAAAATGCTATTCACAAAGTTTACATTGTTTCCAAACATCTAAAAAGAATAACTGGCCCTGACCCACCTGCTGAGGAGTGAGGATGGAGGCTGACTCTGCGGTGGGGTTGGAGGTGGGGGCTCAGGTGGGGCCTCGGCTCAGAGCCCCCCTCACCTGGCGGCTGCTGGACTGCCTCCTCCCCTGGAGGCTGCGCCTGAAGAGCCTGCTTCCAATGTCACAGGTGGTGGAGAGCATCCGTTTTATTGCAGCTGCTTGACTGCAGGCTGGAGCCTTCGCTGAAAGGCAGGCAGAAGCCACTCACCTGCCGCGTGGGAATCCCCCACCAAGGCAGAGAGAGTCTGTTTCTAAGACAGAGGAGTACGTAACACAGCACAATCGCGGAAGTGGCGACCCAAGGCCTTTACCGTATTGTATTGGTTAGAAGCAAGTCTCACTTTTGTCTGCAGGCAGGGGTATGAACAGCCTTACACAAAGGTGTGTGAATACCAGGAGGTGGGTGTGACATGAGCCCACCTTCACGTCTGTTGGCCACAGGTACTAATAGTAATTTGAATTTAAAATGATGTAAATGTATGCAAACGTTGCTTGCTAACTCTTTGATAACATATTTGTGTGTCAACAGATATTTGGTCACTTAAACAATTTTCACCTTTCATCCTGATAAAAGATTTGATCTTTGTTATGAATGTAAATACAGAGAAGAGAAGTAGAATATCCTGGCTCAGAATATAGGCTTTCTTTGAAAAATGCCCTGAAGAAAGACCAGCACCTTGAACTTACTGGGGGGATTTCCACCTGACTTTAATCAAAAGAACTGGGTGGAAAATCCCACAGGCCAATAAACCGGGAGGCTGCGGAGGGGCTGCAAAGCCCTCAGGGCTCTGTAGGTGGCACCAGTAGCTTCTGATTTCCCTCTGCAGTGAGAGGTACACTGCCTTCACTGTTACGCAATGGGAAGAATATCTTACGGAAATGATTTTGTCATCTTTTTACGATAATAATCCCACTTTCTAGGCTATCCAGGAAATCTGACCTTTGTTTATAACACTGTCTATAATCAAAAATCGTTCCATATGGTCACGTCTTCAATGTGTGTTTTGTTGGACACAATCCCTTTTAAAGCTGGGCACTGCTTTCATGTCCTGTTGCTCTGTAACTAGTGACCCCAAAATGTGGCTCACACAGCAGATCTTTAACAACTTCTGTTGTAGAGAATCTGGGTTTAGCTGGGTGTGTCTGGCTCAAAGCCTCTGTGAAGTCACAGACAAGGCGTCACCGGGGGCTGCAGGCACCTCAGGCTCCTCCAGGGCTCACAGATGAGCTTCCAGTTGAGACGCACATTGCTGGCGGGGTCACCTCTTTCCTGGCTGTAGACCTGGGCTTCTCCATCCATGAGGCTGCTTGCACCTGCGCAGGTGGTCCCCTGTGGCAGCTATCTGAGGCAGTGAGAGTGTGGAGAGAACCCCAAGGCAAAAGCCATGGCTTTGGATACCCTAATCCAGTATGTGGCCTCCCAGCATTTCTGCTATATTGTGTCCTTGGAAGTGAGTCACTGGGTCTACTTTACACTCAGGTGGAGGGACTGCCAGAGGGTGGGGGTCCTGGAGACAGGCCCGTGCCGGCGACAGGTGCTGGTGTCCTGATAAAGCAAAACATGGAGGAAGAGGGGATATAACATGCGATAGTGGCCACACGTCCTAGGTGTCTGTGTTTATCACGCTGGCTTTTGGAAATGGACCTTCAGAGACGTTGGGGAACTAGGCTGAAGTCACAGCACAGGATTCGACCTGAGGGCTACATTCTCCAGGTCCTCACTTCAGGCAGCATCCCTGGAACCACACACGCCGACCTGATAGGGCGATTCAACGGGATAGCAGAGCAGTTCAAAGCTATGCCAAGCTTCACACCACTGAGGGTGAGTGGTATCATCACAAGTCTGAATTTTACCAGAGACCCTTACAGAAGAACGCAGCCCACACCCGGCTGTTGGCATGAGTTAAATTCCTTGTTTTATCTGCTGTTCTGTGGCTCGGAGCTGGTGACACTTTCTCTGTGGCCTGTCTTTGACCCATGTAGGTGGATAGGTAGCCAATCAGTCCTCCTCTCCCCGTTTCTTCTTCTACAGTCACACACACACACACACACACACACTTCATGGCTATTCAGAAACCAGAACTAGAGGCATGTGTCTGTCACCTCAACTACCCACATCCGTCCTACGTTAACCCCTCTCCTGCTTCCTTCTTTCCTCAGGCTGATACCGACCACTGATCCCTTTGGACTCCACACACCTTCCCAATCTGCCCAGTCACTTATGAGCTTCTAGTTGTACTTTTTAAAGAAAATTTTAATTTCATGCCAGCTCTGCCTTTCCTGTCCCTAAGTAACATCCTATGAAGGTTCCATACATTTTTAGCTGTCACATTTGATTGTTCAAAGTCTAATCCAGCTCAAAAACCAACCTAGAAAATGGTTTAAATCTTATCACTTTCTCCCAAAGCCGGCTGGGTGCTATGTCGGGGACCTGAGGTGAGGGGTGGGGGGTGGCACAACCCTTCCGCCCCTCCCCCCCCCCGACTTCACGTGTTCAACAAGTCGGTTTCAGCTGTAAGCAGTCATAGTAAATGTTTTTAGGTTTATAATGTTAATTACAGTTAAATTCCCCAAATCGCAGCCCTGGAGAAAGGCATCCCCTCCTCCCTTGCTGCCCAGCAGCATTGAATCAACTTCTGTGTCCTTCTTGAGTGACCATTGGTCACCTTCTTTAAACCCAATGTATTACTTGCTCATGCGTAAGCAGATAGCAAACATTCTGCTTGCATTATCCCCTAAACACATATACTGAATCCTCTCCTATGAGAGGAAACAAGGAAAAGGAAATCTACGAGGAGCTGAAGATTCCACTCTTGGAAGGACTCTCCAGCAGCACATTAACTTCCTTCATAAGATTTTCACCCCAGAGAAAGGAGGTTGGATATTTGTGGAAGGCAGACTGAGGGCCCCTGAAGATGCCTGACTTGCAAACCCCTGAAACGTGTGGATGTAGCGAGATTAGCCTCGATGGGCCCGATGTGATCACAGGGGCAGAGACAGACAGGCCCCCAGGGGGAGAAGGGTCCCGGGACCCATGACCCATGGCCGGCTGGACAGTGGAGGGGCCGGGAGGAAAGCTCAGGAAGAAACTGAATCCTGCAGCACTGGGGAGCCTGGAAGAGGATCCCAGCCTCAGATGAGAAACAGTTCCTGCCCACACCTCGATTTCATCCCTGAGAGACCCAGGCAGAGAATTCAGCCACCCTGGGCCGGACTTCTGACTGGAAGTAAGGTGAGCTAATAGGTGGGCATTGTTTTAAAACACTAAGTTCATGGGAATGTGTTAAGGCAACGTTAGAAAATTAATACACTTTTTAAACTGATGCCGAAATGTGTGTTATACACAGACTCTGCCCCAGGATGCCAGTTACACATGAGATCAAATCGAATATTGCCGAGACCCTGGGTGTGGTCGGGCTTGTGTTCTGCATTAATTGTCTGCTCCACCGGGAGGACAACGCAGTACACGCCTTGCTTGACACAATGTGTCTTATGAGAAAGCAATCATCCCAGGCTCATTCCTGGCCCAACTAAGACGTTATAAGCCCCCGCAGTGTCACGTGTAGTGTCACGTGTTTAAAGGTGTAATACACGTTTCTGTTTGTTTCCACAGCCCTGAACCTCCACAATCATAAGATTCCTGAGAGTTAGAGAGATGTGTTGTTTACTCATATTGTATACCCAGTGCTTTGCAAAAGTGACATGGGTTCAATGTTTATTTAATTCATTATTGATGAATTAATGTAATCAATGAATTATTGCATCTTGTATTTTATCAGCTATTAAAGCGTGTCTGCCTCTTCTGTAATCTCTCTCTCCATAAATGCGTTTGTGTGTGTGTTTTTCAGTTCTTAATTTTCAGAAACCACATTTTTTCCTAGGCTGATTGTCTTAGTGTATCTTTAAAAATAGGAAATTTGGGGAATTCCCTGGTGGTCTTGTAGTTAGGACTCCGTGATTTCACTGCCAAGGGTCCAGGTTCTATCCCTGTTCGAGGAACTAAGATCCCAAAAGCTGTGTGGCACAGAAAAAAACATTTTGAAGATTCTACTATCAGGAATAATAAATCTATTTTGTAATAATGGATCACATTAGAAAAGTATTCACTTTTTAACATCATCTGGTCTTACAAAGTTTTCTCTCTTGAGATTTGCACACAAAGTGCAACAGATTTTCAGAGAATACTAAATGAAATGGTTCAAATTTGTTTCAAGGAAAGTAATTCTACAATGACAAAAAAGAATTAAAAGAACTAACAGTTGTTTTAAATTTGTACTATTTAAATAGATCTAGCTCTAACAAAAGAAATAGCTAGATGCAGAAAATTCAAATAATTGTCAGTCACTTATACATATCTAGTAATCGCAGCTTTTCTGCAGGCATGTGTTGTAACGTAGATGCTGTTATGAATGTGCTCTGCCTGTAAACAAGAACCACACAGAGCTGATGTGGAGGATGTCTGAGCTGCTGGAGGAAAAAGCATGTGTTCAGATTCTCTGAGAAAGATTTCCCCCTTGGGCAATCATTAAATCTGCCAGAACTTAAGAGTTTGCTTTTGGACCTTGATTTGGATGGATGCCAGGAAAGGTGTGTAAGAGACCAGGCAGATGATGTGATAGAGCAGAGCAGCTAGGAGGTGTCCATTCCCTTACCAAGGGCGTGGTGACCCACCTTACGTGGTCCAGCCAACTGCTGACTCCTGGACCAGAGAACTCACCACGTGGACAACTATTTATTTAAATGCTCTAAATCTGTAAGGGTGTCTCAGTTGCAAGAAAAGATGCCAAAATATCTTTCCTATGAATACGCGTGAGCACATGAATGTGACTGTAATTATGACAGCATGAAACTTTCTCACACGCGATACAGCTGTGGAGGGTGCATTCCCATCACAGAGCCTTATCATTCCATGTGCACGTGATCTGGATGTTCCTCCCACACACAATGGTGTGTATTTCCTGGACCCATTGATGTCCGGGTCCGTCTTTGTCCAGCAGATACAGTAGGAGGGAAGTCTGGGCGCCCACTTGCCTGCAGCCTGGGAAGGCCATGAGCCAGGCAGCCCCCGTCCAAGGCTCGTGAGGCATTAGAAGGATTCTGCCCCCTGAAGAGGAGCCAAGCCCAGCCCCGCCTGGGTCAGGCAGCCCCCAGCACACACGTTGTGCAGCAAGAATAAATGGCATCTCTGGGGGCAACTGAGCTGTTGGACAACTGGCTTGTTATGCAGCGCTGCTCTGAGAGTGAAGGATAAAATGCTTCCCTAAGTGATGAAACACGTGTTTCTAAGCATGAAAGGATTCCCAGAGTTTCATTGCAAATGCAGATAACTCTAATACACTTTGTTGTTTTTTTTAATGTTGATAAAGCTGTTTTCCTTCAGGTATTTCCATTGCGGCAGTATTAAACCAATAGGAAGACTTATTGGCAGTAACTAAAACCTCAAATGTACATTTTCCTTTCTACATGCCATTCTCTTGTTCCCTTAGGTGCAGAAGTGAAAACAATTCTAGGACAGCAGGGGAAGAGAAACACAGGCACATACGCAGTGGAGGTTTTCCGACAAGTTCTCCATTATACTGGAAGCAAAATGCTGTATTTTACAATCTTGTCATATAGCGTGGTTACAAGCAGGCACTGTGGATTTTTCTAAATACTAAAATAAACATTCAAGAAAAACAATGAGGAAAAGGCACATTTAAACCACCGAGCCAGGCACCAGAAGGAGACGGCCATTAGCTACCAACATTGACTAACAGGAGTCTGTTGGTGGCGGGGGGTGGGGGGGTGGTGCTGGAGAGAGGTTTCGCTTTGTCTGTGATGTATGTCAATTAGACTCTTGCAGGTGTTGTGAACATATCTGTATGTTTTACTCTTTCCATCTGTTATGATTTCATGTAAATCAAATATTTCTCTTCCAAAGTGTTTCATTACTCGCACCTTATTTTCTCCCATGAGTCAATTACATCACTCAGAAAAACAAAAATTACAAATCTAGTCAGGTCAAACAAATCGAGGTTGCAAAATAGAAAATGCGTAGAATCTTTGACTGTAAACAAGTCATTAACATTTCTGTGATTTCTTTGCTTATGCTTCAAAAAAATAAGAAGTGAGAATGCCTGAGATCACAGTTTTGGGTAGAGGTTTGCATAATGGTTGTTGTTCCTAAGGGCAAAATGTGGAAATTCTAAAATGAAATTAAGAGATTGTTATGAATAAATAATAAACTAAACATTAGTCACTACTGTTACAACCATGTAAGATAATGTGCTTCTTTCACTTAGTTTCCATTTCTGTACTTCCATAAATGCACAGTATGTTTAATTAGCTTAGGTATATATCCATTTAGAAATAAAACAGTTGAAGATGTGACTGAAGAGTCAGCTATCTAGGTAGATAGACAGATAGAGAGAGACAGCCTTGGGGATGAAATGATGGTCATTTGGTCATTTTTTTCCCAATCTGTTTTTGTTTTTGTAGCTTGTTTAATTTTCCTCTTTGCACATTGCCTAGTATCAAATCTTTAATCAAAAGAATTAATTTAAATTTTTTAGCTACTTTTCTATTTTGTGTTTAAAACTATATTACATCATTTTTCATGATGAAAATACTTTTATTGTTTCAAATTATAAAACTAATACATATTCACTGAAAACATTTTGGACAACATTGGAAACCAAAAAATAGAAATAGAAATACTCTACAATAGCTTGAGCGATGGAGCTGGAAAAGACAGCAGTCTGGTGCTTAACTTGAAGCTGGCTCGTAACTTTTCAAGGGACCACTATATCCAGGAAAATTGTGAAAAGGTCCAAGTTTATTGTGGTTCACCTCAAGTCCTTTCCCTCAGGGTTTCAGGGGTGCAATCCTTTTTGCTGTTTTGGAAGCTGGGAATAGTCCTCCTCTCTGTGGAGGTATTCTTGCAGTTGATGCTGTCGGTTTTCTTATGGTCTCCTCTCTTCCTCTTTTTAAACTCTTACTTGTAATCAATTGTTTTATTTTATATGACTGACAAATATGAGAGGTTAAGATAACTGTCATAAGTGGCCCATTTGTCCAAGATGTTATTGCTAGTTTGTTTACATGTTACATTTCTTTCCCGCTGAGATCTTTAATCACTGTCTGAGGTGAGAAGTTCTGTGAGGGAGGAGCTAAGAGGTTATTTCCCAAGAACAAAACATAATAAAGAGGATGACTGTCTTGATACAAGTGGTTCTGGTTAATTAAATACATTTAAATTAAAATAAAATCTTGCTTGAATACTCTTCATAGTTTTAAGCATATTTTTTTTGTGTGTGTGAAAATGACCGTAAAAAACTTACTAGTGTAGAAACAGCCTTAGTCAGCAAGCATCTCCTGAGCGCTAAGGAGCAACGTGACAGACTAGAGAGACGCAGCTCTGAGCGCAGGAAGAGATTAACACTACTCCAGGCTTGCAGAAAGCCCCTCATGAGGTACAGGACAGAGGAGGGGAGGAGACACCCAGAAGCCAAAACTATGAAAAATACCCCATGACACTCATATTTCCATTTCTTAAGCCTTTGATTTCATCTTCTACTTGTGATCCCTTAAATCACTTTCTTTTCGTCATCCACTTTTTCTCATGATGTACTTCAAGGCTGGAGTCACATTTAGATTTGTTTTGCCCGTAAAATTAAATTGCTAAAGCTCATATTAATTTTTTAAAAAATGTGAATATATAATAAGCGATCAATTAATTACGCAGAGTTCCCGATGGGTCATGATCCTCTATTAAACATACGATTCGGGTAGTAGATGAAGGGTGTGTATAAGACCCAAGAAGATGCAGTCACCTAAGTCAAAGGAACACCTCTATGTGTGTTTACACTTCAAAATTATAAACAAAGAAACACGATCGCATGAAACCCACAGGTTGAGCGTTGGTCAGCTTTTCTCCATTAAAATCAGGACTGTGCCTTCCATACAAATTATAGAAAACCAATGGCTGTGAACACTTAGAAATACAAGCAAACCTTCTTGTACTTAGGAGTTAACTGAACCAACTGGCCATTTTCCACAAATAACACGACTACCACACCCTACGTTTCCGGTTTTTCAAACGCTGAACCTAACAGAGTAACAAGGTAGCACAGATGCACCCGCTGGGTCACCACACAGCACTTTTTATGCCCACTGCTCAATCGCTTCCACTTATATTTTATATGACAAATTATAATGCAAATTATAATCTAATAATACAAACACAGGATTCTAAACTTAGACCCCTTAAACCTAAGGACTTCTAGGATGGAAATCAAAATGCTTTCCCACAAGAACTAACGGGCAAGAAGTGGAAAACCACATAAAGCCATAATACTTTGTAAACCGAAGTGAGTTTTAGGGTGTGGGTTCAGGGCCTCCCAGGCCCAATGAAAAATCAATAATGGATTAAATTCCTGTTGAAAATGATTAATAGTCAATCTTCTTGTAAGAAAGTAAAATATATGATATAATAAATACATTTATCTTTAAAAATCAAGTTACTTTTAATTAGTGATAAACTAAGAAACAATATTTTGGCATGTGTTTACCCAGAAACTGGGATAATTTGTTTCTACTTTGTATATTTACAGCACATTAATTGGATCAGGTAGGCTAAGATCAAAGGAATACTTTGGAACTCATTAACTTTATTTTTTGCAGGAAAATTCAAAGAGACAGAAATGGAGTTTTTACAAGGCATTCTACTTATAATAGGAGCAGGGCTGTATCTCTTTAAAATATGTCATAGCTCAATATTTATGAAGACTTCTTAATTATGTAAAACTTTAAATACGATTAAAGTAGGAGAATATAGTTTATAAACTGTTTATAACTTTTAAAAAAATAGACTATTTTTATTACAGTTTTTTATCTTATCTATGAGCCCAACATGTAGAGGTAAAATCTTGCTACCAACTATTGTACCAAAATATTTTTAAACAAGAACATAATTTTCAAATCCCCTGAGTGCTGAGTCACTATTACAAGCATTTCTTTTTTTCTTTTTTTAATTTAATTTAATTTATTTTTTAAAATTATTTTATTGATTTATTTCTTTGGCTGCATTGGTTCTTTGTTGCTGTGCACGAGCTTTCTGTAGTTGTGGCGAGAGGGGGCTACTGTTTATTGTGGTGCGCGGGCTTCTCATTGCAGTGGCTTCTCTTGTTGTGGAGCACAGGCTTCTAGACACATGGGCTTCAGTAGCTGTGGCCTGCAGGCTCAGTAGTTGTGGCTCACGGGCTTAGTTGCTCCGCGGCATGTGGGATCTTCCTGGACCATGGATGGAACCCGTGTCCCTTGCATTGGTAGGCGGATTCTCAACCACTGCGCCACCAGAGAAGCCCCTTAAGCAACTTTCTAGAGAATAACTCTAGCACATGTGATACTTAGGTGTTTTGGCTTACACTTACTTTAAATATTTTCTCTATGCATACATAGTCATACGCACTCGAATGCAAACTGGTAATATTATATTCTCCAGGCAGTAGTTTGGGAGGCCACATAGGATAATTCCAGCTTAAAAAGTCAAGAAATTCTGTAAGTGGATATGGATATGGGAGCCAATTTGCATAAAGTCTATTCACTGAATAGTTAGTGAATAATTATTATATTTGCCCTCTGATTACCTTGATTTAATGCTTATCATCACTGAACCAAAGAAAAGTACTGTATTTATTGCTCAGTGTAGGAAAAAGCTACATCACATAGCATTCTACCACGTGTTATGTGCATATAACGTTCCACTTCCATGGTGTTAAAACAGATTTTCTTTTTAGTACTCATGACACCAACATAGCAATAGAGAGAAGGGAATATAAAACGTTTTTTCTCTACCTGTGGAAGGGAAGTTAACCCTCTTTCTCATTAAAGTAATACTTGTATCAGTAACAGTTGTTTAACATCGGTTTGCTCTGGGCTAGAAAGTAAATGAAGATCTGATTAATTTCAGCAAACAAAATGGGATGTTTTTATTCCGGGATCTTTAACTTAGAATGTCTTTCTCTCTCTATTCTCAACTATTAGACTGTTTGACAGGAACTTGATATGGATTTTGCCTAAATCATATCAACATGAAATATGATATCAATCTTCGTGTATATGGACAACCCTGTTTTCCCAACACTTTGTCTCGCAGTTGACAGTAAATAAGTAAATACTTCCTAATGCAAGATTACATAGATTGAAGCATGGTTTCATAAAACGCTCAGTAGTATTACTCTGTATGGCATGCTCTTATATTTATTATTTTTTCTTATATATTTTATCTTCTAAAAGAACTTTGGCCACAATTAAGCATTGTAATGGAAGACCGGTGTTTCTGGAAGCCAAGCTGTAATCTGAAAGCTGACTGCCGATGACGCAGAACTGAATGGTACAGACTCAGGTGAAGGATCTTCCCACAGCATCTGTGCACCTAAAGCATTTACAATGCTAGCAATTTTGTATTTCCTTTTGTGAATATTTGCTTTACATTTAGGACACTTTAGTTCTATGATGATAAGGGTCATGACTGCCATTCTCAGGAGCTTAGAAGCACACACTTAATATTTATCGGAATAATCCTTGATTCCATTTTTTCCCTTTCAAACTGTTAAGTCCTGCCTGTTATGGGTCCCAGACATGAATGACTCCGTCCTCTTCCTCCCTGTCCACTGCACACTCTAATCCACACCGCAATTGTCCCCTAAATGATCTCAGTGCGTCCATCCCTGTCCATTCTCAACTCAGTATGCTCTCATTAAAATGTAAAACTGACCTCAAACACCCTGGTGCCTTAACATTTTCTGCAGTCTTCCATATGGTAGATTCCTGTCTGCACTAGGTAGCTTTGGCTCCAAGACAAACCGTAACAAATCGACCCAGAGCTTAGCAGCTGAGGATGGCATTTTGTGAGTTGCTATTTGGTGTTTGTCAGTGCAGCTGTGCCAAGGGAGGAAGTTCTGCTGCTCTGGGCTGAACTGCTCCTGCATGAGGGGCATCGGCCAGGTCACCCGGGAGCCAGCTGGCGTCACAGAAGCCCCTCTGTTTTCCCCGAACTTCTCGTCCTGCAGCGGGACAGTCCCATCTTGCTCACGTGGAGACAGTGGTTGGTGAGAGAGAGTTGGAATTAGGCTTGAAACGGTACAACACAATCTGTCTCTATGCTTTTCCCAAAGAAGGTTACAAAAGACAGACCAGATTCAAGGGGTGAAAAGAGATGCTGGGAAAAAGTGGCCTGGGTGCAGAGAAGGAAACGATCTTGTCCAGTTTTGCAAGCAATTTAGTACGCCCTCTGTGCCTTTCACCTGCAGCGTCTGTCAACTTGACCTCTGCCAGACCCTCGATGCTCACCTGCTCCAGCCACATTCATCTTATTCTTATTCTTCCAAAAGCTGATGCCTTTCTGGCCAGTTGTTTCTGGTCCTGCTGCTCTGTCCCTCAATGTTGTCACGAGACCAGTCTCTTCATTCTGGTCCCAGATAAGATGTCACTTTAAGTCACTACATGACCAAGACCTATTTTTCTAGTAGCTGAAACCCGTGGTCCAAATTCCTCCAGTCTGAAGGGTAAAAAGATAAATCTAATATTAAATAACATGTGAAAGTGTGTTCTGGCTCCCAGGGTAATCACATCACTGTAGACTGTGAACTACTTGAGGACAGGCAGTCGGTCATGTTAACATGAGAGCTTCGTACACACCTGTATCTGGTAGTTACATCATAAATGTTTGTTGCTCTATTTTTTAAAATGCAGCGACACAATTGCTTTAGGACTGAAGTAATTATTTCACAAAACATGGTATGCTTTAGAGAGAAGACTAATTCCCTGATATTGTCAAGTACCGATTACTCCAGGGTTCCTGCACAATCAGAAGCCCTTTGTGAGCATCTGCTTGACTTGGCTTTTTAATTATTCTCCTCCCGTCACAATAGAAGAAGGTAATTACAACTCCTGCTCTTAATTACGAGCTTCTTGCCCAGCGCATCTGGTCCTGCTTCTGTCTCCAGGGCCATGAATCACAGCTCTGCTGAGAGCGAATCGCGTGAGCCGCCAGAGCCGTGTTTCATTTCCTTAACGAAGTTATCTACAAACGCCACGCAGGCTTCTCAGAGTGGGTGTCAGCCACCCCCCCCACAATCATCTGTGCTGCGGCATCTTCCCTGGACAATGATTAAAATGAAGAGTCATCCATCACAAGACTTCTGGCTGTCATTTTTTAATTCTTTGTTTCTAGTGTTTGATGGAGGGAAACTTGGGTTCCGCCACCAAGACGGCACACACAGACGTCCAGTTCATGACTCCTTTTTACTTCTCTTTCAGGATATCTGAGAGTACCTCTGAGCTTGTCCAATCCCAAATTCAATGTCTTTCTCCCCAGATGAAATGATCAGATTATAAAACCATGCCCCGTATTGAATGCTGTGGTGTGATTCTGAAGCTGCTATATCGTCTACCAGACGTGCTGTCCTTGACTGCAGACACCCTTGCAAAAGTAGCTTTTGGGAAGCAAGTTTTCCTACCATTTCAGTTTCTATCATGATGCTATCAAAATTTTAAATGAAAATACAAAAGTTTCTGATGTAATCCACTTACGTAAAACTGCGACTGATTTCTTCTGCCTAGAACTTCATCTCACCAGGAAGGCTGTCCTTCTCGTACTGTGGTTGGGAGAATTCTAGGGTAGTCCCGAGACCCCTGCCCACGGACTATGTTCTCTGTGACAATGGCTGCCACCCCCTTGATTAGGTTTCTAATCAGTTGATGTGTTTTAGTCTAAAAGGAGCTTGTCCAGGTGACCTAATCAGGTGAAGCCTTCGATGATATTGTGCCCTTCCTGAGTCAGGCGCCTGGAGTGTGACAGGGTGTGTGCAGTGGCCCGAGGAGCTGAGCGCACTCCCTGGCCAGTCGCTGACAAGACAGTGGGAACTTGGTCCTTCAGGCACAAGGAAATCAATCCTGCAATGACCTGAGGGATCTTGGAAGTAATCCTTCCCTATTTGAGGCTTTAGATGAAGACACAGTCACCTGATACCTTGATTTCAACCTTAGGAGGCCTTGAGCAGAGGACCACCTGCAATAAGCGAGACTCCTCACCCGCAGGAGCTGGGAAATAGGAAGCTGGGCTGCTTTAGGGGCTCAGGGTGGTAACTGGTCACCCAGCCTTAGGGGCCAGCGCAGTTCCTCTGGAAAGTTCTCTTCTCTGTCTTCATGTTACTCACGCTCATATCATGCCGACAGCGTGTTTTCCCTCTGAGAAAATAAGCATGCACCCAAAACCCTCTACAGGTCTCCTGCTTCTGCTTTCATTTCTCAGGTGACCAGTGGCTGTTCTTTCTGTTATCTCTTGGCGGCCACAGGCCAGCTCCAGCCTGTCTAAAGAGCTGACTCATATTCCTTAGGAGATGTCATCTTTGGCTGGATTTTGTTATTTTACAGGCTCCTGGTGGAGTCAATGTCATCATTTTCAACCATCCACGTGGTGGTGGTGAGCACAGTCTCGGGCTCACATGTGTGTGTGTGTGTGTGTGTGTGTGTGGACACAGATCTAGAGATACAGATGCAGATGCAGATGTAGATACAGAAATAGATACAGATACAGATACAGATGTAGATGTAGATACAGATACAGATGCTGGTACAGTTGCAGATACAGATATAGATATAGATGTAGATACAGATACAGATGCAGATGTAGAAACAGATGTAGATACAGATGCAGATGCAGGTACAGATACAGATGCAGGTACAGTTGCAGATACAGATATAGATACAGATGTAGCTACAGACACAGATATAGATTTTCCACACGCATCGTGTCTCCCACACCTGAGTCCTCCACATGCTCGTGAACATGTTCCTACATTTGACACCATCCTACTGAAGCTTGTGCAGAAACCCTCACCATTGAGTTACCAGTTGTGGCTGCTAAGCTGCTACCCTGATTTAGACACACTCTTTATTCTTCCCTCTCTGAGGGGTGAGTGTGCTTTATGCAGGGTGAAGCTCCAGGAAGGAGAGTGAAAGTACTTCCTTCAACAGTTCTCAGCTGGAGAGAGGCCGAGTGACCACTGGACCCAGGTCTGGCTGACCCGCTGCCTCGTGCCTGTTCAAGTCTCTAAGCCGGCAGCACAGCACAAGAGCAGAATGACAGAGTGAGAGTTACATAATGTACCAGGGAAGAGGGGGAATTCCTTTAATATTTATACAACTCTAAACAAGATTTCTTTTACCATCTTAACTTTTTTAAAGGCTCAAACTAAAAACTAAATAATTAAAAGAAATATTTAGACTTTTGACATGGAATGTTTTTGTTAATGTTGTTATATGTGAGGGCAGAAAAGTGTCTTATATGTGCATATGCTTTGTTCTCAAGCTCCTGAACATATCTGGTGAAAGACCAGACTGAAAACCACTCTGGATTCTCAAAAGTACTAGGAAAAAAGTCCCTAAAGTTCTTTTTAATACACTGATTATCGCGTTCAACCCACGTCTAATTAGTACCTACTTTATAACATACACTCTTCTAGGTGTTTGGCACGTATTGAAAATCATTATTGAGTATAAATTATGTTCCAACGCTACAGGGCTCTTCGTTTTCCTCTGTCTTGTAAGTCTGTATGCTTGTGGTTGTTCAAAAGCTTATTATGGTTTTAATTATAATATAGTTATAATAATAAGTTCATAGTATTTTCAGTTAGGGTTTTGATTTCTTCAGATGTATCCATTCACAATCCATCTTCTCTTATTTAAATGCCATTTTGAAAAACTGGCTTCCAACAAAATAGACACAGAACCAACTATTGTGAGAACCAGTAACATGTTTTTCTATTATGTAATTCATATTGTTCCCTTAACTTGAAATTACACAAGACCAAATACTTAGGTACCAATATCCCATCCCCATCACCTGCTGTTGCCCCAGACAGAGCTTCTTCCTGTGCTTTCTGGGGTGAGGTTCTCAGGTCCAAGTCCTGGATCAATGTGCTGCTGACCAGGCCACATCTAACAACATCCTCCACTTTTAGGTGAATTCTTAACATTTTCTAAACTAGGTAGAAGTACAATGAAGGTGGTGGTAGTCATATTTGGTGAGTTAATTTCATGCTGTGTTTTTCTTTAATCTGTAAAATGATATATACACTGAAAACATTATAGAATTGTGTAAAGGTATTAGATATCTTCCCTTTCAATCACGAGGGCTATTTTACTACTAACTATATATTAATTATATATTATATATTAATATATATTAGTTCATGTATTTAAAAATCAGCAGAAGATTAAATATCTGAGTCTTCAGTTGAAAAGACCATGCAACCTTTAAAGCTTATGTAGCATTCCACAAATCAATGTAATACAATCTTCTGAAGTCCAGACACCTTGGTATTTTTTACTTCATCAGACCATTTTGTTTTGAAAAAAGAGCAAATGTTTGTGAGTACTTGTGTCCCAGGCCTAGGAGTTCACCTTCACACATGTAATCAGTCTAACTGAACTCAGCTCACCCTAGGATAGTGAGTTGGGTTTTCTATATATTTTTTTACCAGCCTGCACCATCGCTCTTTTTCTATGCCTTGTACACAGGAATCCTAAGATCTGACTAGCCTCTGAGGGACACTTACGTAAAGATTTGCTTTTTCCCTCTTTCTGTAACATAATTTATCAAGAAATGGGTCATTTCTATGCTGTGGGTGAGGTCGAGGCGCCCTGATCTGGGGACACAGAGGCTGTCGAGGTCACAGGTCGACCTGGATTCTGGTCTCCTGGTCAGTCTTTTCACCACCTTGTTGCTGCCTGAAGAGAGAGAAATGACTAGGTCTGGATCTGCAAATGTCACACTAAAAGGTGTGGTGATTTGCTGGGAAAAGCCTAGGGATGTATTTCCCGTTATGTATTTTTATATCAGTGACCCTTCTGGTGTGAGGTAAGAAGGCCATGTGGCCACTATCATCCTTTTCAGAACTGAAATCTCTCCCAAGGTTTACGGCACAGTGAGAAGCCCTGGCGTGATGCACTCGCACTCACGAGAAACAGCTCACCAGGAAAGTGATGGATGAATTCACTAAAAGGAAGAGCTCACTCCGTTTTATATTTCTCCTGTCACTACCAGTCTTCAGTAGCTTAAACCCATTTGTTAATAGATTGAGCAAAAGAAAACAAGCAATTAGAAAATCTCGTCTTCCTTTTCCACATTCGCTCCCAGGAAGTTTCGTTCACTGCCATGGCCTTAAGTACCATTTACGTGCTGATTCCCGATTAAATGACATTCACATGTCATTTACTCGGCCTTAGAATGGGGTGAATCCCACGCGGAAATGAGCCCTTCCCTAGCCTGGCAGCAACGCACAACTTATACTTTATGACAGGTATTTGGTCAGCTCTTGAAAGTATCTTTGTGGTCGTTAAAAATTATCAGACTGCTGTATTCTGACTGGGTCACAGAAACTACCAACCTAGACTTGAATTATGTTTAGCTTTGATCATAACTCATCTGTGAGAAAATGGGGTAAAAGAATACAAAATGAAAACTGACATTTTTCTTTACAGTCTCTCAGTACCAGCATTGTTATCTTAACTAGACTTCCCCAAGTCTACCTCTCACATCTCCAGCATCTCAATTTTAGAAAATCACTGTCACACAAAATATGGAGCTTTGCTTATCTCTTTAAGCCTAAAATTTATAAACGGAACATCAAAAGCTGTTTGAGGAGAAGTTCACCTTTGAATCATTGAGTAGATTACTAAGTGAGGATTGGAAGAGAACATAACTGCTGTTATCAGGAAAGAACACAAAGCAAAAGACCCAAAGAAGTTGCCTCCTGCTTCTGCAGCCTTTGTTACTTGAGCTGCTCTATTTGACTCAAAATACCTCACCATTGACAATGTGATAGTAACATAGCACTGGATGAAGTCCGTGACGTTTAATATCAAGTCCAAGGACAAATAAGGTGCCAGATTTAAGAGCTAAGGTTTACACACAAGAAGTAAAGGAGAAACCAGCTACCCAACCACATTCACAAGTCAGAGATTCGAATGCTCCTTGTCCGCTTCCTGAAGAATCATGAATCCAACACACGGGGCTTTGAGACATTGGCCAGGACGTAAATAACCAGGCACCCGGCCAGCAAGCAGGATGTTACTTTTAATTAAGCTCTCACAACCCTACCTGACTTGCTGCCTGACTGCCTCCCCCAGGGGCCCAGGGCTCTGCAGCCTCTTCAAGCTCCACATTTGCTGGCGAAAACCTCAGGAGCCACGCCCCACGGCAAAGCTTCCCCTCACCTTACTTCTGTTCTCACATCTGGCATGTGAGCCTTCAAAATGCAAGCTCTTCCCATCCCCTGTGTCACAGAACCTGCCCCAGAGCCAAGCTGGAGAGGAGCGGCTACAGAGAGGGCTCGATTTTATTCAAGGAGGATTCTGTCACCTGAAGGTCCCTCTTCCTAATTCCTATTTGTCCAAATCCCCTACGTTCTGCAGGAGCCACTGTAGACACTTTCTCAGTTAAACGTCTCTTGACAGGCTTGTGGATGGTGACGACTCCAGAAGCCCAAGTTCATGGGCACCTCCTGACCCTGTGCTCCTCCCCTCCCCCTGCCTAGCGCACGTATGAGGGGCCCCCTGGGCTGTCGCGGGTGGGGGACAAGCAGACTTAGGGGTGTTGCCTGCAACTGAGGCCTCAGAAACATCATGCCTCTGAGAGCCACAGGGATGTTCAGGTAAAATCACTTTGTTAGTCAGCCTGTGCTCACTGGTGCTACTGAATACACAAGTCCCTTTGCGATGCATATATCCTAAAAGGTGTGCAGTATGGAATTACATGCAAAGTTAATCAGAATAGTAATCCTTTCATTCTGACATTTAATTACCTGCAGTGTTAATTAGAAGAGTAATCCTTTCATTCTGGCAGTTACAAGATAATAGCTACTAACTTTACATATACAGAAATTCAAAGCATAGTACAAAAGTCCATTATTCTTCGTGGTTACATGCTTTGTTACATTTGCTATAAATAGGTTACACATATAAGCAGCTTTCCTTATGCCTCTGCATTACCTTAGAATAAAACAAGACAATTACAGTTACACATAAAATTGTACGTGTGTATGATTTATTAATTGCAGAGCGCTTCCAAGATGCATGTGGTTTTTGGACTGCATCACGGCGTTTTCAAATGTGTTGCACGAACAAAATTACACTCTCTGGTCATTACCAGTGTCAGTGACCATGGAAAGACTTTTCTTCAAAGGCTGGCCTGGGTTTTTGAGATGCAGCTTTGAGGGGAAAGTGAGTGAAGGCCGGAGACAGTGAGGCAGCCGGGTGATGACAGCTGTCCAGGCATCAGGACGTGAAGCTCCGAATGGTGCTGACCTTCCCTGGACCTGGACGACAGGCTGACAAAGGACAGTGGGAAGCCCCATTCTCGCCTGAACCCTGTTCTTCCCCTTTATTTTGTTCCCCGACCACGCCCAGAAGGGCAATTTTCTAGCATAGTTTAGCCTTGTGACTTTCTTTTAAAGTTCCTTAATTTTGTTTTCTCCTCCTTAACTTTCCAGTGCGGAAGCCTGGTTCTCTTTCCCACTTGGCGAAATGGTGACGCTTTCGTGAATGATCCGGCCATTGATTAGGTGTCTTGACGTCCCTGAGAACATTCTGGCCGAGCTGTCCATCTGCCCCTTTATTGACAAACAGATTCTAACCCTGCTCTAGTCAGACCACAAGCTGCAGAGGTGGAAGTTTGTATTTAATAATGAGATAAACAATTCTTCACAATATGTTACATATTCTTCAGGGAGTATAAATCAAAGTACAGATAGAAAATGCCATAAATATAATCTTCATGCTATAAAATTTCAAAATCAAGCCCTACAGGATCATGAAGGCATCCTACAGGATCATCTGTTCTGTGGAGGCAGCAGCCTATGGTCATGTGGCAGCAGCCAGGGCCACCCCGTGCAGTGGACAGTAACTGAGGTGTCAGGACACCAGGTTCCGAAGTTAAGTTTGATGCGAAAGTAGAGTGGATGCCTCTCTGTTAGTAAAACGCTATTAATGAAGGCAATTAGACTGATGTGTGATGCAGGAAGCTGATGTATTTTTTAGCATCAGTGATGACAGCACTCCTTCACGTATGACCCTGATCACCTGGTCCCCTCGGTGAGGACGGGTTCTCCCTACAGTCAAGCAGCTGAGGAGAAACACTGGAACTCTTTCTCTGGTAGAAATAAAAAGCATCAAAAGTAAAGTTTTTCATACCTTCAAGGTACTTTTCTTTTTTCTTTCTTCTTTTTAAAACTTTTTATTGGAGTATAGTCGATTTACAATGTTGTGTTAGTTTCAGCTGTACAGCAAAGTGAATCAGTTTCACGTATACATATATCCACTCTTTTAGATTCTTTTCCCATATAGGTCATTACAGAGTATTGAGTAGAGTTCCCTGTGCTGTACAGTAGGTCCTTATTAGTTATCTATTTTATATATTGTAGTGCGTATGTGTCAATGCCAATTTTCCAATTTATCCCTCTCAAAGTACTTTTCAACAGCAAAGATGTTTGCTTTGGTTTGTAAAAATTACTATGCAATTTACTAAAGTCAAAATTTTATTTTATTTTTTTAAATTTTTTAAATTTTTAATTTTTTATTTATTTTTTTGAGGTACACCAAGTTCAATCATCTGTATTTATACACATATCCCCGTATTCCCTCCCTCCCTCGACTCCCCCCCACCCTCCCCGTCCCAATGCTCTAAGGTATCTTCCATCCTCGAGTTGAACTCCCTTTGTTATACAGCAACTTCCCACTGGCTATCTATTTTACAGTTGGTAGAATATATATGTCTGTGCTACTCTCTCGCTTCGTCTCAGCTTCCCCTTCACCCCCCCGTTCCCCCAAACCTCGAGATCTCCAGTCCATTCTCTGCATCTGCGTCCTTGTTCTTGTCTTGTCATTGAATTCATCAGTACCATTTTTAGATTCCGTATATGTGAGTTAGCATGCAATATTTGTCTTTCTCTTTCTGACTTACTTCACTCTGTATGACAAACTCTAGGTCTATCCACCTCATTACATATAGCTCCATCTCATCCCTTTTTATAGCTGAGTAATATTCCATTGTATATATATGTCACATCTTCTTTATCCATTCATTTGCTGAAGGGCATTTAGGTTGCTTCCATGTCCTGGCTATTGTAAACAGTGCTGCAATAAACATTATGGTACATGTTTCTCTTGGGATTATGGTTTTCTCTGGGTATATGCCCAGTAGTGGGATTACTGGATATTATGGTAGTTCTATTTTTAGTTTTTTAAGGAACCTCCAAATTGTTTTCCATAGTGGCTGTACCAACTTACATTCCCACCAACAGTGCAGGAGACTTCCCTTTTCTCCACACCCTCTCCAACATTTGTGGTTTCCAGATTTTGTGATGATGGCCATTCTGATCGGTGTGAGGTGATACCTCATTGTGGCTTTGACTTGCATTTCTCTGATGATTAGTGATGTTGAGCATCTTTTCATGTGTTTGTTGGCCATCTGTATGTCTTCTTTGGAGAAATGTCTATTTAGGTCTTCTGTCCATTTGTGGATTGGGTTATTTGCTTTTTTGGTATTAAGCTGCATGGGCTGCTTGTATATTTTGGAGGTTAATCCTTTGTCCGTTGTTTCATTGGCAACTATTTTTTCCCATTCTAAGGGTTGCCTTTTAGTCTTGTTTATGGTTTCTTTTGCTGTGCAAAAGCTTTTAAGTTTCATGAGGTCCCATTTGTTTATTCTTGATTTTATTTCCATGATTCTAGGAGGTGGTTCAAAAAGGATGTTGCTTTGATGTATGTCATAGAGTGTTCTGCCTATGTTTTCCTCTAGGAGTTTTATAGTGTCTGGCCTTACATGTAGGTCTTTAATCCATTTGGAGTTTATTTTTGTGTATGGTGTTAGGAAGTGTTCTAATTTCATTCTTTTACATGTAGCTGTCCAATTTTCCCAGCACCACTTACTGAAGAGGCTGTCTTTTTTCCATTGTATATTCATGCCTCCTTTGTCAAAAGTAAGTGTTTGGGCTTACTTCTGAGTTCTCTATTCTATTCCATTGATCTTCTTTTCTATTTTTGTGCCAGTGCCATACTGTCTTGATCACTATGGCCTTGTAAGTATAGTTTGAAGTCAGGAAGCCTGATTCTACCAACTCCATTTTTCCTTCTCAAGATTGCTTTGGCTATTCGGGGTCTTTTGCGTTTCCATACAAATCGTAAGATTTCTTGCTCTAGTTCTGTGAAAAATGCCATTGGTAATTTGATCGGGATTGCATTGAATCTGTAAATTGCTTTGGGTAGTACAGTCATTTTCACGATGTTGATTCTTCCAATCCAGGAACATGGTATGTCCCTCCATCTGTTTGTGTTGTCTTTGATTTCTTTCATCGGTGTCTTAAAGTTTTCTGCATACAGATCTATTGCCTCCTTAGGCAGGTTTATTCCTAGGCACTTTATTCTTTTTGTTGCAATGGTAAATGGGAGAGTTTCCTTAATTTCTCTTTCTGTTTTTCCGTTGTTGGTGTATAGGAAAAAGTCACAATTTTAAAAGCTCATTTCTTTAAACTTTTAGGTTCAGCTTAGTAATATTATTCTAAGTATAAATCTAGGAATTTTTAACAATTGCGTTACTGAAGGCTTTTATTCTATTTATAAAGTTAATTACCATTTTAACTGCATTTATAAAATATATTTAATTCTCTTTCTAAGTATATCAATTTTCTGACTGAGAAAATTTCCTTAGGATTTGAGCAAGCCTTAGAAATTAACCAAACTCTTTGTATTTGGTGAGACTTAAGTTCTCTTAAATACCAAATGTTGTTATTAAATGATTAAATCGTATATAATCTTTGTAAGTTTTCAACCTGAAATTGCAAGCCTTCGTCAAGTTGTGAAGTATGTATTATGTTTTATTTAAAAATACGATTTCTATTTCTAGGAAGCTAATTTCTGTTAAAATTTTCAAGCACATATAAAACACCAAATCTGCACACATTTTTAAGGGCTCAAGATATTTACAGTGAGACTTTACTTTCCTAAACACTATACGTGATACTCTAAATCTTCTTGAGATGCAATGGAAAACTAACTGGTCCCTGAGCTTATGAATCATGGAGAGTTGGGATGGGAGCTGCGGGTACCCAGGATAGACCTTTTCATCACTGGGACTGTTGTCACATGAACTTCCACACCGATGGGGGATGGGGCTGGGCTGAGACCTCAGTGGCCCCAGACCTTTGGTCTCTGCACGGCCAGATGCAAACATACAACTTGCTACCCTGCTGCAACATCTGACCAGATGTTGTAATTCTTTGTCTCTTAAGATTTATAAATATATTTTCTTGGGCTTCCTAGGTGGCGCAGTGGTTAAGAATCCACCTGCCAATGCAGGGAACATGGGTTCGATCCCTGCTCCAGGAAGATCCCACATGCTGCAGAGCAACTAAGCCCGTGCGCCACAGCTATTGAGCTTGTGCTTTAGAGCCTGTGAGCCACAACTATGGAGCTCATGTGCTGCAACTACTGAAGCCCATGTGCCTAGAGCCCGTGCTCTGCAACAAGAGAAGCTACGGCAGTGAGGAGCCCGCACACCACAACGAAGAGTAGCCCCCACTCACCGCAACTAAAAGAAAGCCTGCACACACCAAAAAAAAGACCCAACACAGCCAATAAAATAAATAAATAAATAAATTTATTTTTAAAAAAAGATTTATAAATATATTTTCTTAAAATATTTAAATATATTTCCTATTTCTAAAGATGTTTGCGCCTGATAGAATCCAAAATGCAGAGTTATTTTGTAGGACCACCTGAGATTTATGAATAATGAAACCCTACGCCATTGACCTCTGCATCTCTCGTGGCCCTTTTACGGCCACGTCTCACACCTACTGACTGAAGGAAATGCCCAGGACCCCAAGCATTACATCCTAAGTGATCCCTGCAACAGATACTGACCATATGAACGTCACCCAGAATTACTTTAGCTGCGAGAAATATGGTCCCATTCTTGGGCTGGGTTGGTCCTGAGCATCCAGGACCCTTTCCGGCTCCACCAGAGCCTCCTCTCCTGATGTCCACCCTGGCTCCCACTTCATCACTAAGTGGAAGCTGAAGGTTGTGTCTCTCAAGTGGAATAAACCACGCACACATTCTGACCACATATTGTGCCGTCTGAACCAGAAAATCCAAAGAGATCTCCAAACATGATAGTAATTCTCCATAAACCACTTTCTATATTCGTGCGGCTCTAGTGAGAACCCCAGGAAGTTTTCTGTTTTGAATTGACAATTTGCAATTTGATTCTGATATTCATGCAAAAATGCAAATGTCAATAATATCTGAGTTACTCTTGTCAGGATCCAGACTGGGGAACCTACACTCGTAGACGTCAGGATATAGCACGGTAGTCACTGCCGGAAGCAGCAGAATGGGTTAGCAAACCACAGCCGGAGCAGAAGGGGCCCCCGTGCTGCTCACTGCCTCAGAGCCTGCTCTCAGGGCCACTGCACGAACGGCTGGACCTCCTCAGAACCTGGTTGTGTGATGACCCCCACACACAAGGGGGTATTAAAAGGTGTGTTACTTCCATAATAAAGACTCTGGGGAGAGCAAGATAAGCCCCTTACGCAGGTACTTAGTGGCTTGAGAAGGCAGAGAAAGGGGATGGAGTTAGGGTCTTTTTCAAGACGAGAGGTGGAGCCGGGGCGAAGTTTCTTGCCCCCACGGTGTGAATCCTCCACTGACACCAGACAAGGGAGACCCAGGCTCATCCGCTTTCCCAGATACTGGGCATAAAGGGAAGAGGGAGGCATGAGGCTTAAAAGCTGTCAGCAAACACCAAAAAATGGAGCCAGACTCTTTACTACAGCTTTAAAAAAAAAAGTTACTGAAATGACAGCAAAGAAGCCATGAAAATATACAGTATTACAGTAAACACTGTGCACTGGCAGAGATGGAAAAATTGACACTTACTGGCTCAAATTTAGGTTCTGAGATTAGAGGCGATTTCCTCTAGAATCAGTAACTTTCAGAAGTATGTATATAAAGGCTTTTTGATTGGTTTTTTATTACTTCCAGGTAGCATGCTACTATTGAAATAAATAACAGTGCAAACACTAAAACTTCTCAGAAGCACTGCTGACGCCTCTTGAAGCCATTGCCCCATCCTGAATTTCTCCTTCCTCTCAGGTCTCTCCCTCTTTCTTCATCCCTTGAACCACCCCCTCTTCATCTGGAACATCCCTCAGTGTTAGAAAGCCCCAGGGTTTCGTGCTGAGTCACATCTTTCTCTTCTAATCCCTTCTCTCTAGATCAAGGATTGCCAACATACAGCCCTTGGTCCAAATCCAGTCTGCCTCCTGTTTTTGTATGGCCTGCACGCTGAGAAAAGTTTTTACCTTTTAAAGGGCGGGGAAAAAATCAATGAAGAACAATATTGCATTACACCTGAAAATAAAATGCCAGTGTCCACAAGTGAAGTTTCGTCAGAACACAGCTGGACGGCCTCATTTAGGGATTACCTACGACTGCCTTCACTGTGATGACCCAGAGATGATACAAGGCCCTCGCACAACACCACTCTGCTTCTGAAACCCCCTGCAAGTCCCAGTGGCCTCTCTGTTGAAATAAAAGGCTTTGCTTTAGTTTCCCAGGACCCGCCCTGGGTCCAGAAAGTCTGGCTCAAGAGTTAATAGTTTGGAGGGGCTTCCTAGGTGGTGCAGTGGTTGAGAATCCTCCTGCCAATTCAGGGGACACGGGTTCGATCCCTGCTCCAGGAAGATCCCACAAGCCGTGGAGCAACTAAGCCCGTGCGCCACAACTATTAAGCCTGTGCTTTAGAGCCCATGAGCCACAACTATTGAGCCCATGTGCTGCAACTACTGAAGCCCATACGCCTAGAGCCCAAGCTCTGCAACAAGAGAAGCCACGGCAATGAGGAGCCTGTGCACCACAACGAAGAGCAGCCCTCACTCACCGCAACTAAAAAGAAAGCCCGCACACACCAAAAAAAAGACCCAACACAGCCAATAAAATAAAAAATAAAAAAAGAGTTAATGGTTTGGAAATGTGAAGAGGTAGAAACAAAGACCAGCTGTCGGTCCAGGAAACTGGTCACGATGTAGACTATAAAGGAGCCCAGAGCAGAGTCCCTGAGCTCCCACTTCCCTGAAAGTCAAGGATAACAAGGTCTGCACACATTCCTGACCCCAGACCCAGACCTGCTGGGACCAAAGGCTGATGCCGTTGACTCTGGAGGAGCTCACCACCCACCAAGCAGAAGAACATCCACAGCTGGTCAGGCACCCTGAGACCCTCACCCCTGGGCAGGCACCCTGCAACTCTTAACCCTAATGTCATCTTTAAGATCCTTTCCTGAAAGTCCTCAGGGAGTTCAGGTCTTTTGGGCACGAGCTGCCCGTTCTCCTCGCTTGGCACCTGCAACAAATACCAGACTTTCCTTCACCACACCTCGGCATGAGTAGAATGCCTTTGCCTCACGTCACGGGAACAGACCCACATCCAGGTTTGGTGACACTTCTCGGCTCCCCGCAGACAGATGTTTCCTTCGTCTGTACATGGACAAATAGGGGAGCACTTCACTCACGTACGGAATCACCAACCTTGCAGACGCCAGATTTTGTAGCTCACACACGCATGTACATTTTATTCTTATCAGAGGAGTGGAAACACTACACAGAATGAACTCAACTGTTTTATTTTACTTCTTAATACACTCACATTCTACCAGCAACTTCCTGGTGGTGAGGATGCAGACAAGAGAGCCCACCTCTTCCCCTTTCCTTCTGTGTCATTGTTTCTAGTGTAGCTGGTTGTCGAGTACACGGAAGTGACACGCGGAAGAGGGGACATGTGTCAATAGTGTGTTCATTTTTCTTGCTCATATATTGTTTACACGTATTTGTTGGTTCTGTTACCCTGTAAGGATGTTCCTCTTTGTTTATGCATTCATCAGTTCACGGCATTTGGGTTGTTTCCACTTTTTAAAAGTTTGCCTTGGCCTTGAACCTAGACCTGGGATTGCTGGGTCATACCGCAAATCGACGCTTAACATTTTCGGAAAATGTCAAACTTCTTTCCAAAGAGGGCACGTTATTTTACATTCCAACTACTGATCTACAAAGGCTCCAGTTTTCCCATGTTCTTGCCAAACTTGTAACTGTCTGTCTCCACAATCGTAGTCATCCTGGTGGGTCTGAAGTGGTTTATTGTGGTTTCAGCGTGCACTTCTTATGGTAATTATTTCATGACGTACGTCAGTCACATCATCACGCGGTGCACCTTAAACTTATGCAGTGCTGGGTGTCAATTATACTGCAGTAAAACTGGAAGAAAAAAAACACTCACTGGAAAAGTAAACAAAGAAACTTAATATAACTTATTCTGCAAAACGACCAAAACATAACTTGGGCTGCTTCTTGTAAATGTTAATGAAAATCATAACCAAAACTTAAGCTGGTCCCCAAAATAATCATGAGGGAACCACTTTTAGCCAGTCCCGTACCACCAGGAAAGCTCAAGGCTCTAACCAATCACTGCAAAGAATCAAAACCTCTGTGTTTTCACTGGCTAAGCTCTCTCACCACAATTTGTCGATGATCCTTCTTCCACTCTGGTTCCAAGAGCTCCTGGCTTGCAAACTGCTCTTATCTGCACAATAAACTCTTAACATATACATAAGAATGTATGTTTCTGTTGCTACATCTCTCACAGATGTTTCTTTTCTAGCTGTTCCTATATCCTGCAGCTCTCTTTTGGCTGCACTGTCTTCATTCATCCTTTTACTTCCATCCTCTTACTGATTTTATATATAAACTATGTCTCTTGTAGCCAAGATGTTGTCGGAGTGTGGGCACTTTTGTTGTTAATCCTTTCTGCCAATCCTTGCCTTTTTATTGGCGTGTTTAATCCCTTGGTGTGCAGGGTAGTGACCAAGTCAGGATTTACCTGTGTCACGTGGCTGCATATATTCTATATGTCATGCCCATCTTCCTCAGCTCTTTCTTTACTGCTCTTTTTGTGTAAAATACAGGCATTCTTGTGTACCATTTTAATTCCCTTGGTTTCCTTTTACTCTATTTTGTGAGTTATCATGGGGGTTGTCTTGAGGATTAAAATTAACATTTTAGCTCAACTCAATCTAGTTCATATTAATACCAAGTTAATTTCAATAATACACAAACATTTTGTTCTAATATAGCTTTGTGTGTTCCTCATCCCTCATTACTGCTATTATTATCATGTAAATTATACCTTTCACAATATAAAACAATCTACACATTTGTAATTATTGCTTTATGCAGTTGTCTTTCAAATCATTTAGGAGAAGAAAAGCATCACAAAATGAAATGAGTTTATACTGTCTTATGTTTATCCATACGTGTCTTTACCAGTGACTGTATTTCTTCATTTGGATTTGAGTTTCTGTCTAGTGGAATATTTTCAGCCTGAAGTGCTCCTTTATCATTCTTGCAAGGCAGATCTGCTCTGTTTTCATTTATCTGGGATTGTCTGAAATTCTTCTTCATTGTTGAAGAATAGTTTTGCTGGATGTAGGCGTCAAGGTCTCCTACTTATTTCACCAGTCGCTTTTTAAACACAGCATTTCATCTTTTCCTTAACAATGATCACCCTCTGAGATTGCTTTAAAAGTCAGTTTATTTAACTATATCTAAACACGGGAAATGACTTATTCCTTTTTTCTCATTTTCCCCAAAGATGGCACGTAACTAATACCATGTAGATGCACATGAGAAAGGTAATCCACTGCATATAATTTGCATCATGGAATTTCAGGACTTTTCTGTGAGACCCTCACAGAGAAAAGCAAGTTAACTATGTATGAGAAGTAAGAACATGTCCTCAGTGAAAGGACTGCCACTTCTGACTTGGTTTTCAACACATCTCTAGGGCCTAAAACAGTGTCTGGGCCATACCAGATGCTACAGGAATACTTTCTGCATTCATGAATGGTTATTTCCGTTTTCATCTATGTTAATTTCAAGTGGACAAAAATAGTTATTATAAATAGTTTTATGCCCTTTTAACATTAACCAATGAAAGATGAAAAAAATAATTGAGTCTCTGGGGCAGAGTTGCAAAAAGTGACCTTAAGTGCTCGCCTCTGGCCAACACTGCCAGTTGCCTGATCAATACCCGCTCTTCTCCTCTTACTTCCTAACCGAGTAGGAATTGTATCACATCCCAGGATCCAGACCGCAGTCCCCGGTGGAGGCCACGGGGCTTCTCGGAAGCCACGGTCTGATTGATGGAAAGAGATGGGTCCTCTGCCCCAGTTCTGCTCCTTCCTCGTGCCCTGGTCTTCCTTGCGTTGTTCTTGCTCCAAAAGCAGATGCGATTCAAACGATAAGAAACAGAAAGGAAAAGAGCTGCGGATTAGAGTGGTGGAGGGATGAAGGACTGAGCCCTGGAAACTCCTGTGCTCCCAGCTTCCCGATCCTGTTTCGTGAGGTAAAACGAGAAAACCGCCCGGTGCGACTGTGCCGCTCGCCCAGGCTTCCTGACTTTCTGCAGAGCCTGGTCCCAGCTGCAGGGGTCATTCCAGGCCCTGCTGGCCTCAGACCTGCAGTCCTGTCCAGGGCTCACATTCGGCTGTTAAGAAGTCTGCAACCTCTTCGAAATAGTGATTTTCTCGAGGAAACGAGAACACAGAACGGATCGGAATAAGTTGCCTAATTTTACACAGCTGGTGGCAAAGCCGAGGGATGAAGTCGGGGCGCCTGATCCCCTTCTGGGCTGTTTGTTTTATTATGTATCACTTCTGCTAAGGGGGAGTTACCACTTTCTTATCGTCATTTATGAATAAAAACTACCGGGCATTCATTCATCGCCATCATTCATTTCATGTGTACCTACATAACTGGATTTACTATTTTCTTTTTCTTTTTTTTGAATTTAAAATTTTATACAATTTTAATGGTTACTTTCCATTTATAGTTATTACAAAATATAGGCTATATTCCCCATGTTGTACAATCCATCCCTGAGCCTATCTTACACCCAATAGTAAAAACTACAGTTTTTTGTTTGTTTGTTTGTTTTAATTAATTAATTTATTATTTTGGGGGGTACACCAAGTTCAATCATCTGTTTTTGTACACATATCCCCGTATTCCCTCCCTCCCTCGACTCACCCCCCACCCTCCCTCAAGTCCCCCCCACCCTCCCCGTCCCAGTCCTCTAAGGCATCTTCCATCCTCAAGCTGAACTCCCTTTGTTATACAACAACTTCCCATTGGCTATCTATTTTACAGTTGGCAGTATATATATGTCTGTGTTACTCTCTCGCTTCGTCTCAGCTTCCCCTTCACCCGGATTTACTACTTGTTTTATAGCACGTTGTTTTTAGAAAAAATACTCAAGAAATTGCATGCATTCCAGACATAAATGAAAAAACACTGGGAAGAAAACTGCCCTGTAACAAGACGCATTCGTGTGCGCGCCTGGAGCAGGCATGGGACACGCTGGGGAGGAGCGGGGACGCGGACCCCGCGACCCCCCCACCCCGTGCCCCGCCGGGAGACAAGGGGCACCGGGCTTGTCCCTCCCGCTTCTGGACTGCTCGCAGCTCACACTGTCCTGCTGCCGGGCGGGGCGCGGGCTTAGCTCCCGCCCATCAGGGGTGAGCAGACAGGGCCCCGCGTCCCCCCACCCCCCCACCCCCCCCAAGGGGAAGCGTGTAGGAGCTGCCCCAGGACCCCGCGCGCTCGCCGCCCTCGGAGCACCAGCGTGAGTGCTACAGGGGAGAACGCTGGGAGAACGCTCAGAGCCCGGCGGACCCCGGGAACACCCCTCGGGGGTTCCAGGCATCACAGGAAGGGTGAGGGCAGCGCGATTGGAGACCCAGACGGTTCCGGAAGGAAAGTGGGGTCATTGGACCGAGGCAAGAACCGGGACCAGCAAGGGTTCTGGCGAAGAGCCAGGCGAGCATCCCACGCAGAGCTGGGGAAAGAAGCAGGGTATCGGCCGCAGCTGCCTGCCCTTTTACAGGTGTGGGCACAGGAAGAGGGAGAGGAAACGTCCCTGCGGAGCAGGAAGCGCGCCTCCTGCGCGGAAATGTGGCTGCAGTCGCTGCGTGGTAAGTATTCACGCCTTTAAGAGGCTGGGGGCACCGGGCGGAGTGGCCAGGCCCCGGGGCGAGGACACAGCGTTTTGCCGGGGTCCAGCCCTTCTTTGATGAGTGGACCCGGTTTCTTTCACATAGCGGCTGACCTGCTAGGGTTACCTAGAAATCAAGGCACAGCACTTCCTCCAGCCAGGCTGACCTTCACTCCACGCTGCTGTCAGGACCTGCAGCTGTGAGCCAAGTGATCCCAGAAGAAGGAAATGCTTAGAAATCGTGTACTCCATGGGGGACATCTTCAGATTTGAATGGGTTTTGTTTTTTGTTTTTTTTTTTCTTTTGCAGTGAGGCTCCCCAGAGCTGCCCTGCTGTCGATCCTTTTCCTAAGTATGGCCCTTTGTCTCCACACTGATCTGTGAGCTACCTGGAACGAGAGGAACCAAGGCTTCTTATGCTTCCCAGCCACACTAGCTTCTGCTGGAGGCTCTGGAAGCTTCCTCAGCACAGGAGGAAGGATGCACCTGGTGGAATTCACTGCCCACTCTCACGCATGTTTCCAGGCAGTCAGAACCCAGACCTTCACTGCATTTTGTAGCCCCCACTCACGAGTAGCGGACTTCGGTTATGACAGTGACGATGCAGTGTCCCCAGTTCTGTCCGAGTGTTCACGGCCCTGAGACCACATGCTGGAACGGTTTCCCGCTTCTCGATTTTACCCCGTAAACCTCCACTTCGCTTATAAATCTGAGTCTTTCTTTAGCTACAGCCCAAAGAGTAGCCTTTTCAGGATATGAACTTCAATTTAATTTTGTAAGTATGCATCTTTTAACTTTAGTTACTACTTTCACTACTTTTGAGAATAAATGAAAAAACTCTCCTGAGCTCCAATGAGGTCATCTTAGAACCAGAGTCTAGGACCAGATCCTCATGCGAGGAAGGTAAGTCCACCTTTATCATCCAAATAGGCTGAAAGCTTGGGAAAGTATAAAAATACTGGAGATTAGCTGAAGCAGGTAATCTCCTCACTGAGACAGTCCGTGACTCATAAGTCACATCTCGGATCCACCGTTGCTACCTCTCGGCTCTGCTACTAACATGCTGTCATAACATCCTTGATCAGACTCCTGTGCAGTAAATGAGAGTAAGAAGCAAAACCAACTTCATGTCACGAAAAACAGGGTTGCCTCAGGATTGAAAACTGAAACATTACTCATTAAGACAATGTTAAATATTGTCGTTGCGTGGAATATTAAATATGACTGTTTGGCACACACAGGAATGCGTATTTTCAGATGATTGAACTTGGTGTACCTCAAAAAAAATAAATAAAAAATAAAAGGCAAAAAATGAAAAATAAAAAAATAAAAAAGAATGCATATTTTTTTCACGGCCCTTTGCCCTTCTTGAATTTCCTGCTCTTTCAATGTCTAGCTCTGACACCAGGAACAAAGACTGAATTCTAAATGTGGAGCTGGCCCCTGGCTCCAGCCCAAACCAAGCTCCTTTAGCAGAGCGAGCGTTATGTTCACACAAAATATGTCTTCACTACCTGATGAATCCACCTGTCAGTCTTCACCGCTTAATAAACATTTTCATGTCAGGTGAATCCTTTCCAAGCACTTTTCGTTTTGAATTTTCTGAATAAGTTTGACCCGCCACAGGCTCCCCAAACCATTAAGTGTGTATAAGTTACTGTCTCAAGGTCTTTGCTCCTGTGATTTATTTCTGTTGATATTTAGCAGAGAGACAGAGACAGAGAGAAAGAGAAAAGGGGAATTGGGGGGAAGGTCACAGTATCACTCAGATGCCAAGATAAATTTGTATTTCTATGTTCCAGATATTCTGCCTCTGTTTGAAAATTCTTTGCTGATATCTCATAAAGTTAGTAGTATTTAAAGAATTTTGTAATTTGGGAGCATTTTATAGAATAATAGCTTTGAAGAGAGAATTTTGGGTAAAAATAGAGATCAGATCTGGTTTCAGAGGCATAAATGATCTCAGATGTTAATGAGAGTCATTTGTTTCCTAAACTGGTGACATGGGAATCGTGCAAAGAAACCTCACAAGGGAAAATCCTAACCCCTGTCATTATTCACTCAGACCCTCTGGCTTTCTTTTACCTCAGCTTACGTCATGTTTGCTTGTCCTCCGAGTAACAGCTAGACTGTTTTCAGTTCTGAATGCACAGCTACTTGCAAGTTTATGCCAAATAGTGGATTTAAGGCTTGGATTCCTCAGCCCAGAAAACAGTCAGAGTTTCTGTCAGGCTCTCCTATATGTGCCGTAATGGTAGAGCTAAACTTGCATTAGAACAGCTGCCCCTGAGTCATTTGTAAATTAATAAATTCCACCTCTTAAGAGCAGAATAAAGCTGGTATCTTATAGTAACTTGTAATTGTGATTCTTAACCAGAAGAAATAAAATGATATGTAGTAGGAAAAAATATTTCCCCCAAAAAGAATGTCTATTAACTTTTTTTTATATTGGGATATTTGGGTTGGTATTTGTATTATTCCCAAAGAACTTTTGTCACTGATACAGGATTTCGAAGGGGACAAAAGTTGGTGATGCAGCTAAAAGATACGGTCCTTTCTGACTGCTCAACGAAGCGCTTTGCCTGCAGAAGAAAGCAAACGCATTCCCCTGACCTGCTTTGTGGGAGGTGACACCTCACCAGTATACCAGACGTTTTGGGCATTGCTGAGTGAAGCAGGATCATAAGCTTAAATTGCTTAGGCTTGGCCAGGGAAGGTAAGTGCTCTCTTCACAGGATGTTCCCCGTACGTTCCTGCTAACAAGAGTTCTCCTGTGAACTGATCCATATATGTAGACTCTTTGACATTTTCCCCAACTCAGAGTGAAACCAGATTGTGAGGGTGCGCTGTCTGGAGATGCTTTCTCATTGGGGAACCACCTCCTACGAAGGAGCAACGCCTCCCCGGGGGCGCGGGGATCTGGATGTGGCTGAGGGTTCCCGTCAGGCCAAGTATCAGCTCCTGTGGGACAGCTGTCATTCTCCCTCCAAATGATGAGGACAGAGCCGTCACGTGTTAGGAGATTTACTTCCTGGGGTGGGGGTGGGGGGTGGGGAGGGCCCATGGGGAGGTGCTGCACAGGTGACACCATCCTAAGCAGGTTCCCTCCCATCCTCCTGTTTGTCGCTTTATTGTATCAAGATAGCCATCCTGGTTCCAGGCATGATTTCTTTATAATATTATCATCAAAAGTAGGAGACAGAAAAGATAGAAAGAGAGAGTGGTACTTTTTTACTTTTCTCACTTCTTCAACCTGGAAGAAAAGGTTTAGGACGCTCTAGGTATGCTTGTTTCATTGACCAAATCTGGGTTGTATAGCTATTTGTCCGAAGCTGCCAAAGTTTGGGAGCCCAGGATTCAACTTGTTTATTCGTTTGGATGGAAGGCAGTTAAGAATTCAGGACCCTGGAACAGCTGTTGAGTAACCAATCAACAAATTCAGCCCAATGAACAAACGATTGAGGGGACAAAATGGGGACAGGAGGGGAAAAGTAATAGGAAAGGAGGAGAAGGAAGTTTAATTATCTGAGAAGGAGGGATATTTAATTATTTAAAAGTTAAGAATATATCTCATGCAATTTTCACAGCCACCCTTATATTTGATTAACTGCATGATTAATACCCGAGAAATACGGAACACTAATTTGAGAGCTCAGAATTTCCATATTCACTGCATGGACTGCTGGAAAATTACTTAAATTGGGGACATTTAAGGCATGGAATTGGCTTGAAGTTTGAGTTTTACATGACTGCTGTGGGTCCTTTGCTTTATGCCTGCTCTGAGGTTTCTTATCAGAAACAACTGCCTTGATAGTGAATCGTCTGATAGGCAAAGACTGGGTTTCATCACAGGCCTGGCTCCAGACCTGAGGGACCCGTCTCCTAGCAACACGCCTGTTGTACCTCACCTGGATGCACACTCTTCTTTGTTTTCAGGTTGATGGTATCTATTCTGCTTCACAAATTATGAGGGCTAATTGGCCTTTTCCCCCAAACTAGAATGAACTTGGATCTCAAATCAATCTAGAATCTCAATCTAGAATTGAATCGTAGATGCACATAATCTCTGTCCCAAGATCCACTGGGCAACAGTTTGCGGGCTGCTTTGCCATCACCTACAATTTGAGGGTAGGGGACCCTCAGCGCCACCTCTCACATTTCAGCCCAGTGCGTTGTCAGTCTTAGTGCCAATCCCATCACCCCACTCCTCCGATCAATCCTGCTGGACGATTCTATTTCAGATGCAGATGAGAGAAGTTCATCTTCAGACTGGCTCATGAAGGGGAACTTATTGAATCATTTATCGGGAAGCTCAAGCTGTGAATTTCTGAGATAGATGGATTTAGGGTTTCAAATGATGCAACCAGGAATCTGGGGCTCTTTATCTTTTCCCTTCGCATTATTTGGGGCTGGATTCATTCTCAGGAAGCTCTATCCTGTGAGACAAAATGAGGGCAATTGATCTTATAGGCTTACATTGCCTCCCAATCACATTTCTTTTATTTTCCCACAGAGCCCTGGACATTCCCCTCAGGTTTCCTTCCTAGGTTACCTGATGAACATCAAAGCAGGTACTGAGTCCATCACTGTGGTCACCTGGTGGATCAGAATTGGGCCATATGTCTATCCTTGAGATCATGTGAAAATGAAGCTATTTTCGTGTAAACCCAGTGGAAACGGTTTTCAATAATAAGCACGTATTCTATCCAAAAACTTAAGAAGAAAAATAGTATGAATTGATGAACATGACAGCTACTCTATTTATCACACTTCAAATAGTGTTATGATAAAGTAAGCTACATACAGCTTCTCAAAGTAGTTATATATAAAAATGTTACAATACCTTGTAAAGGTATTGATACTGTCTTGTGCCTTCCTTTGATTATTTGCAATTTTATTATTTTGAGACACAATGACAAAGACATGAAGCAATGAAGAGTGTTCTTGAAAAATAGTTCTTGTCAATCAGTAGCAGTTGTTGAAATTAATAGACTTACAAGATATTTTATAGAGAAAGCCAGTCCACGCCATGTAGAGTCACAGACTTCATTTAGGTATATTGAATTCTATAGGCGATAAAAGTGAAAGATCGCCCATGAAGCCTGTATAAGTGATAGCGCCTTCTGAAAGATGTTTGCGTGTGTGTGTATGTGTGTGACGTGCTCTCTCATCAGAGAATGTAGCAGTCTATCCTTGAGGAATGCCTGTTCTTTATATGTTAATTTCCAACTCACAAACAATGAATGGTTATGAAAATCCATCTCTTCCTTTAAAGTCATCTATTAAATTATAAGAATTAAAGTTGTACATTATTATCTAGAAGAAGATTGGTTTTCAGAAACACTTAGAGTTTAAAACAGGTTAATCCTTTCACAGTTCTGAAATAACACTTTTACCTAGTTTGGAATCTTTTCAAAGTTGCATTCAAAATAATTGAGAAGCTTTTAAAATAAAGCTCCTTTTTTCACATCAAACATACTGTCTTCCTACTCAAGATGGTTTATGATACACACATTTTTAGCACCTTTCTCCCTCAATGTTCTATTGGAATAAATGACTACATATAAAACTAAAATTTAATTTATTTCACCACTTTAAAACTAGGAGGAGGGCTACCAGCAGACTGGAACAGTGAAGAATTAATGGACCCAATAAAGCCAGTGAGAAAGAGAAGACATAAAAATAAGTTCACATTTAGTAAAGTCTGGAAATAGTCTCAGGAAATGAAGCAGGAGAGTGTGAGAGCCTGGGGGGAAGTCAGCCGCACACCATTGGTCAGCGGACAAAGGGAGGAACGAGGTGAGAAGTTTGTCCAGTCTTGTGGCAGGACAGGGACGGGGAGATCTCCCTGGACTGTGCTTACCTAAGGTCCAAGGCTTAATGTAATGATGGGTGTCCTTACGGTGGAAGCAGAAAGGCGGGAGAGTCCAGGGAGAGGTGATGACAAAGTCGATGACGTGACCCTAAACTCAGTGGCCTGCAGAAAGTGGGAAGGGGGAAAGACACACTTTCCCTCAGCCTGCAGGAGGGATTCCCTCTGCGAGCACCTTGATTCTAGCTCCAAGAAACCCATTTCAGACTTCTGACCTCCAGAACAGTGAAGTAGTAAGAGGTAATAAATGCACCTTGTTTTAAGCCACTAAAAGTGCAGTGATTTTGTACAGCACCAACAAACTAATACAAACCTCAAAGAAAAAAAAAAAAGGAGAGAGAGAGAGAGGAATTTTCAGTCTTGGCACTTGAGCAACAAAAGCATGGTTGAAGTTGGAATCCTAACCTTGGAAAGTTCCATGCATTTTGGTTTTGGTTTGTTTGGTTTGATCAGGGAAGCAGGATAGAGTTCTACTTATTTGGGGCATGTTTGGGTTGTTTGGACCAAAGACAGCCTCCTACTGTTGCAAATTCAGCCTTCCTACTCTACCACCAGGGTTTAGCGAGGACACCAAGGCCCTGAATCACTACAAGAAAACAAAGATGTCTTATTTGGATGTAGCAAATAAGCCCAGATATCAGAGCTGTTCTTTACAAAGTTTAGATTGGGACTTCCTTGGTGGTGCAGTGATTAAGAATCCGCCTGCCATTGCAGGGGACATGGGTTCGAGCCCTGGTCCAGGAAGATCCCACAAGCCGTGGAGCAACTAAGCCTGTGAGTCACAACTGCTGAGCCTGTGCTCTACAGCCTGCGAGCCACAACTACTGAGCCCACGTGCTGCAACTACTGAAGCCCATGTGCCTAGAGCCCGTGCTCCGCAGCAAGAGAAGCCACCGCAATGAGAAGTCCATGCACCACAACGAAGAGTAGCCCCTGCTCTCTGCAACCAGAGAAAGCCTGTGTGCAGCAAAGAAGACCCAGTGCAGCCAACAAATAAATAAGTAAATAAATAAATAAAATTTATTTTAAAAAAGTCTAGATTGAATCTAGAGTCTGGATTCTGGCCCCGAGCTGTATGTGCAGAAAACAAACAACATGTAAGAGAAAACACACACCAAGTCCAAGGCAGATCTTGTTTCAAAGAAAACAGAATTAATGAAGGAGATCAATGAAAACAAAATTGAAATGACATTTTCCAGCTATTCAGTTAAGTTCGTTACACTTGAGGATGTTTGTCCTTCTGTTTTCTTTTTCCTGGAACTGTCTTCCTCACCCTAATATGGCAAAGTCTCTCATTTCATCTGGGTTTTGAATCCTACTTCTCAGAAAAGATTTCCCAAGTCCAGTAATAATAATATAAAAACCCCTCCTTGGTGGGGGTGGCAGGCAGCCCTAGTAGGGGAGGCACATCTCAGGAGCAGGGGGCCGGGTCCTGGACCGAGAGGGACATGAAGCCCCCCATGATGGGGGAGGAGGAGGCCTCTGGGCTCCAGTACAGGTCAGCCCTGGGGGTGAGGGGGAGAAAAAAAAACAAAAGCCAAAAAACCTCTGTGTTAGATTTTTTTTCTCTCAATATGGCCTATTATTTTTTAAATCTGTTACTCTCTTCCACAAACTAGGAATAGGAGGAAACTTCTTCAACTTGAAAAGGGACATTTACAAAAACCACAGCATACGAATGGTGAAAAACCACATTATGACGGTGAAAAATGAGATAATTTCCCTGTGAGATCAGGACAGGCAAGGCTGCCCCTCTCACCACTCCTGTTCAACATTGTATTGTAACCTATAGATTCAATAAGACAGAAAAGAAAAAGGCAAGAGAAGGTACACAGATCATGAAGGAAGATGCAACTGGGTCTGTTCACAGGTGATGTCATTGTCTGTGTAGAAAATCTCAAAGACCTAATAAACTCTTGGAGCTGACCTGAAGTGGCAGCAAGCTTGCTGAATACAGTAATAGTCCCCAATAATCAATAATCCCTACACCATAGAGAGTTTCTATTTTTCTATAGAAAAAAAAAAAAAAAAACAACAGTCTTCTGGATTTGCATTTAGTTGTAATTTAAACGTATTAACTGCTTCTCTTACTTGCTGTCCAAGCCTTCTCAATAATTTAATGCACCAAAAAAGCTACCTAATTTTAAAATTTGACTTCTTATTTGAAAATTCACATTTCAGCTTCCTCCACAAGAAGGCAGACAGCAGTATCAGCAGTATTTCGTCTTGTGGAACTGAAAACCTCAGGCACAGAAAGATAGAGAAAATGAAAAAGCAGAGGACTTTGTACCAGATGAAGGGACAGGATAAAACCCCAGGAAAACAACTAAATAGGCACCCTTCCAGAAAAAGAGTTCAGAATAATGATGGTGAAGATGATCCAGGACTTTGAAAAAAGACTGGAGGCAAAGATCGAAAAGTTTACCAAAGACCTAGAAGAATTAAAGAGCAAACAAACAGAAATATGCAACACAATAACTGAAATGAAAAATACACTAGAAGGAACCAACAGCAAAGTAGTTGAGGCAGAAGGGTGAATAAGTGACCAGAAAAACAGAATGGTGATAATCACTGATGCGGAAAAGAATAAGGAATAAAGAATGAAAAGAACTGAAGACAGCCTAAGAGACCTCTGGGACAATGTTAAACCCACCTACATTCACATTATAGGGGTCTCAGAAGGAGAAGAGAGAGAGAAGGGACCCGAGAAAATATTGGAAGAGATTATAGTTGAAAACTTCCCTAATATGGGAAAGGAAATAGTTACCCAAGTCCAGGAAGCACAGAGAGTCGCAGGCAGGATAAACCCAAGGAGAAACATGCCAAGACGTATAGTAGTCAAATTGAGAAAAATTAGACAGAGAAAAGTTATTAAAAGCAACAAGGGAAAAACGACAAATAACATACAAGGGAACTCCCATAAGGGTAACAGCTGATTTCTCAGCAGAAACCCTGCAAGCCAGAAGGGAGTGGCACAATATATTTAAAATGATGAAAGGGAAGAGCCTACAACCAAGAATACTCAACCCAACAAGGATCTCATTCATATTTGATGGAGAAATCAAAAGCGTTACAGGCAAGCAAGAACTAAGAGACTCCAACACCACCAAACCAGCCCTACAACAAATGCTAAAGGAACTTCTCTAAGCGGGAAACAGAAGAGAAGAAAAGGACCTACAAAAAACAACAACAAAACAATTAAGAAAATAATAAAAGGAACACACATATCATTAATTACCTTGAATGTAAATGGACTAAACGCACCACCCAAACGACACAGACTGGCTGAATGGATACAAAAACAAAACCCATATATATGCTGTCTACAAGAGACCCACTTCAGACCTAGGGACACATACAGACGGAAAGTGAGGGGATGGAAAAAGATATTCCATGCAAATGAAAATCAAAAGAAAGCTGGAGTAGCAATAGTCACATCAGATAAAATAGACTTTAAAATAAAAAATGTTACAAGAGACAAGAAAGGACATTACATAAAGATCAAGGGATCCATCCAAGAAGAGGAGATAACAATTATAAATATATATGCACCCAATATAGGAGCACCTCAGTACATAAGGCAAATGCTAACAACTATGAAAGAGGAAATGCAAGGCAGAAATAGAGACACAGGTGTAGAGAACAAACACATGGACACCAAGTGGGGAAAGCAGGGAGGGTTGCAGGGGATGAACTGGGAGATTGGGATACCAAATTGTACACTCTAAATATATGCTGTTTATTGTCTGCTAACTGTATCTTAGTAAAAGTTCTAAAAATAAAATTAAAAGAAAAAAAAAAGAAAATGCATGTTTCTCTCGAAGTCCAGTGTAAGTATTTCCCGTGAACATTTCCACAAATCACACAGCTATGGTTACACAATTGCTGATGGTTCTCTTGCATTCACACTTTTTCCCACTAATTATGCTTCCCACAGGCTCGTGAATTTGTGCTTTTTTATATACATCACTGGACACAGCAGCTTGCAGAGCCTCAGCTAACAGGCTGTATCTCTACAGGGTCAAAAAGTGTGATTTACGGTAACACATTCTGGGTTGTATTGAAAGATGTTGTAGAAATCTAAGTAGACTTAAGAGTTGACAGTGGGACTTCCCTGGTGGCACAGTGGTTAAGAATCGCCTGCCAATGCAGGGAACACGGGTTCCATCCCTGCTCCGGGAAGATCCCACATGCGGCGGAGTAACTGAGCCCGTGTGCCACAACTACTGAGACCATGTGCTGTAACTACTGAAACCTGCACACGTAGAGCCTGTGCTCCACAATAAGAGGAGCCACTGCAATGAGGAGTCTGCACATCACAATGAAGAGTAGCCCCCACTCACCACAACTGGAGAAAGCCTGCACGGCAACAAAGACCCAACGCAGCCAACAAATAAATAAATAAATTTATTTAAAAAAAAAAAGTTGACGTCAGTGTTTTAGTTACAGGTTAGAGTTTTAGTGTAGGATCTCTTAGTGATAATCGCACTCACCAACCCAGTGGAGTTAGACTCTGTGACAGAAGAACACTCTTCAGGGAATGAGCAATGACAATAAGGGCTTTAACTAGTATTTACTGGGAGCTTATTTCAGACCAGGCATTATTCTACATGATTTCTGTACGTTGACTATTTAATTTTCACAGTAACCCTATGGGATAAGTTATTTTTCTCCCTGTTTTGCACAGAAGAAAACCAAGGTCCAGAGAATTTCAGAAGTTCTCTCAATGCTACAAAGCCAGTAAGCGGGTAAGCCAAGATTGAAACGAGGCACCTGAGTTTACATTGAATGCTCTCAACATTTACACTGTTCTCTGAAGTTTCTAAATATGATAAATGATGGCTGTGATCATTTGAAGTGGAAAAGAAGTAAGAGTAACACCAAATACACAGTAAATATTAAAATATCATTACCATTATATAAGAAAGTGTGGTCTAAAATAACAGAATTGGAGTTTATGGTGGTGTCTGGTTTAGAGCCAAGACAACCAAAAATACCCTCATGCTAATAGCAGCTGTGTGTGATGGTAGTTTATTGTGCTATAAAGATGGAAACCAAAGTATCTAAGAGCTGTAGTGAAATTCCCACTGGCTAAGGTGTCCTCCAGAATGTTTTACAAGTGTGAATGCTTGTTTCCAAGGCACAGTTATTTTAAAGGCAAATTAAAAGGATGGAGCTCTTCAGATAGATTATATAGGCAAGTGCTAACCAGGAGTCGGGAAAATGAAAATATTCTCCTGATTTCAGAAATGTGTAGAAAGGAATTAAGTGAAGCAAAAAGATGAGTGCATCAGTCAGGGCTCTCTGGAGAAACAGGCCAATGGAAGGTGTAATCGATACACACACACGAGAGACTTCTGTTAAGGAATTGGTCACGTGGTCATGGGGGCTGGCAAGCTTGAAGCTCAGGCTGGAAACTCGGGCTGGCTTAGGAGAGCAGTCGTGACAGGGGCATCCTCTTCTCCAGCAAACCTCAGGCTTTGCCTTCAGGACCTTTCAACTGGTTGGATGAGGCCCAGCCTCCTCACCAAGGATAATCTTTTATTTAATCTCAGTTAGTGTAGGTATTACCCACACCCATTAGTGTTTGATTAAGTACCTGGGTACCATAGCTTAGCCAGTTTAACACGTAAAACTAACCATCACTAGTTCTAAACAACAGTCCATGGATTTGTGATTAAACCGTGGTGGAAATAAAATAATGACGGTAACGGTCTAAACACCTTCAAGAAGGTGACAGAGTAACAGAAAATAAACTGTGTACCAAAGAAAGAAATGAGAACGAATCAGAAGTTTGCACAATGGATGGAGAGAAGGGTAGAGGTGAGTCAAGTCCTGCAGAGAGATTGGAAATTGATGCGACACTTTAAAGTCACTTAGAAGGAGATTTTATAATCAAGTGTTTGATTAATGCCATCTGCCCCTTGGTGAGAGAACAGCCCCTCGAATGTCTGCGTGGCTCAGGTTTTCCTGTATCAGAAGCATTTTTGTGATAATTACTGGCTTCATAACTGACACGCACTGTATAAAAATAACCGCAGTAATTTTACGGTCACATACACAACTACAAGTTTGACAGTTACCTGTAAGATTGAGAAAATATAGATACTTTTGTGGTAGAAAACAAAGAACAGAAGACTCAAGGCTGGTCTTTTTGTAGGAATAATACACACTACCCACTTCCTGTGGCGGGATGCCCGTTGATTGTCATTTCTTTACAGATCTCAGTGGAAAGATTTTAGTATTAGCACTATGTAAAAACTGTTTATAAAATAAGACCAAAATTAACCCCTCAAGAAATAAATGAAGGAAGGAGCCTAGGCTCAACCTTCCTCATTATTACCTCCGGTTTATTACTTACCACTTCTGTGACCTTGGGCGCGTCCCTCAGCAGTTCTGTACTGCAGTCTCCTTATCTGTAAATTTGGGATAAAGCCTCCTGCTTCACAGAGTGGTTGTGAAGATGTGATGAGTCCACACCTAGCACTCTCTACAAGTCACTGGCGTCATCTACGTGAAGATTAGTAAATATTGTTAATCTGGAGTAGATTAGGAGGTTGAGTTGATAAATCACATGTTGAAACAAAGAAGGTGAGGAAACACGCCAACCAGCCAACCATTCATCCACCTTCAGGGTCTCTATTCTGAACTTTCCCTATACATGGAATCGCATAGTACATGATCTCTGTGATTGGCTTCTTTCATCTGCCACGATGTTTTCAAGATCCATCCATGATGTGGCAGGTGTCAGCATTTCATCCCGTTTTAAGGCTGAAACATATTCCACTGTATGGATGTATTGATGTCATATTTTATTTACCTGTTCATCAGTTCATGGACATTTGGGTTGCTCCCACTGTAGGAACACAAACACGTGTTTAGGTTGGCTGTGTGTTCATTCTCTGGGGTGTGTACTTGGGGGCAGAATTGTGGGGTCAGATTTTTAACATCTTGAGGAACTGCAACACTGTCTTCCAAGGTGGCTGCATCACTTACAATCTCACCATCATGTAAGTGTGTTCCAATTATTCCGCAAACTTGTTATTGACTATATTTGAAATTTTTTTTTATCCTTCCTAGTTGGTGCAAAGCAGATTCTCGCTTTTGTACTGAAATACACTTTCCTGATGACTAATGATGTTGAGCATCTTTTCATCTGCCCGTTGGCCTTTTGTAGATCTTCTTCCAAAAACTGTTTATTCAAACACATCTTCCATTTTTATTTGGATTTTATCCTTTTATCGTTGAGTAGTAAGAATTCTAAAAAAGGTGATTTGGACGACTTTTCCAGTGTTCTCTGCCTTTACGGAGGAGAGGGTTATTGGAGGTCCTACTTCTCTCTTTTTCCTGATGTCAGTTTGTCTCTCACTTTTGAATCATCTAAACACTAGAAGAAACGCTAAGTGTCAGTGGTGTAAATGTGACCCGGCAGAGCTGACTCTGTGTCCATCACAAATATTTCTGACCAGATGTGGATGTAGAGAGAAGTCGGCAGTGCAGCCGCTCTGATTCTCCTGAGGACAAGGAAACACACAGCAAGGGCCGCCGCGGGAAATGCATGCACGCTCTGCTGACGGCCCAGCCCTGTCAGGAATGTCTGGAGAGAAGGGGCTTTGAGTTACTGTTGCAGTCAAGTTGTGAGTTTAAGATGTCGTAATAAAACTCGAACGCAAGAACAAATGCCTGAGTTTGGAAAGCTAAGGTCTCTTTTCCACCGTGCAGTGAAATGATTGTCACACACGTTGGTGTCTTTGGTCAACACCCGAATTGCAGTCAATAGCACTGTTGCTCCAATAGGAAGGAAGGGTGACAGTGTGTCATTGCAACAAATTTTTGAAGCAGAAAGAAAACGACTAGCATTATATCATCTGCTTCCACCTGAGTTATTTCTGTCCATTTACAGAAATTTTTAAATAAAAACAAATTCCTTTTCTTTGCGATACTTTAAGTCAGGCCTCAGAGAATTGAGATCATTTGGCTCAGGGCTGAGGAAAAACGATCATGGCATTCAGTTTTAGAACTCGGTCTTAATTCACTTCAAACACCGTGAGAAACATTAAACCTTCTCAGAGAATAGATGATAAAGACGGGGCTTGTCTACTTTCACAATAATAAAGAAATTTTCTATGAATATAGAAATTTTATATGTATATAGTTTCTGAGCCACTTTTCAACACTGCCTCAAAATGAACTCTATCAAACAATTTTGCAACCCCCATTCCAGATAACAGCCAAAATAACTAATATGCGCCGTGCCCTTGACCTCTGCTGAGCCCTGGGCTGATCGCTCTGCTATATTATTTCCTTTAACAGTCACATAAATTCTTCAAGGCTGATATCTTTTATTCAGATTTTATATATGACGGTTAAGTCTATAAGGATGAGTGGTCTGAGCAGACAATAAATATTCAACAACGGAACAGGGACTTGAGAGCTGAGCCTGTCCATGTTGCTCCATGTTCCCCAAATCTCTGCCCTGACATCTGTGGATGAAAACATGGTAAAGCAATTCTTTCCCAAAATAGTTACAGAGAAAAATATTCCCCACCGTCTGCAGTCACAGCCTCACATCTGAGCTTCCTACTCTAAGAGGCCATGCCTGCTCTGTGGGGCCAGACGTAGACGCCATGTCCCATGAGATGTGTGAGCCTGGCTGGGGCTGGATTCAATCCAGGTCACGTTCCTGATCTGTACTGAGTGAAACCCCCACCGCACGGTTGTGCCATCCGGATTAAGGAAGCAAGTGAAGACACATTCTGACGCATGCCCGCCAGCAATGGACAGACGTCAGTTCCCTTGTGTTGGAGCAGAGTGGAGGAGCCGCCGAGCTACGTCCCTGCAGAGGCTGAGGGGTGTCACTGGCGTGGGGGATGCCTTGGAGAGTTTATGAAGCTTATCTCATTTATCGGGGAAATAATTGCTAACCTTATCACAATTCTGTCATTGTGACGTGTATTTGAAGTTTTTGCAATGATTCTTTCATTTCAATAAATATTACTTGTAAAAATGGGATTTGGGGGTTGCATAGAATAAAATAACTTTTAGTGCATCCACGATGCCTTAATAAAAACTTGCATTTCTTTCTATTGAGAAAAAATGATGGAAAAAGAGACAGTAAACCTGACAGTGTATGCTTCTGAATGTCAATGTACTCTTCGTGTTGATTAAAAATTAGAACTTTGTTTGATTAAAATTGAAGTGGATGTGACGGCACCCGAGAAATCATCATCCCAGTCGTGCGCCTTTTGTCCTCCCTGAAAGTACCCACCAGTATACGTCATCAAGCTCTATTCTGCTAGCTTTGAACTTTATATAAATGGGATCTTTTGTTTCTGGCTTATTTTACTGAACAGTGTATTTCTTGAGAGTAGTACACATTGTACGCACAGCTGCTGTTCATTCTTTTTCATTGCTATATGGTATTCAGTTGTAAGATTTGATCTCAATGTGTTTAACCTTTGTACAGGTGATAGACTTTTGGGTAATTCTGTTTCAGCTATTAGAAAAAATGCTGTTAGGACACTCTTACCTGTGTCAGTCAGTGAACTTATTTATGCATTTTTCTTGAATATAAAACTAAGAGAGGGATCACTGGATAATAGCTGTGCGTGTATTCTGATTTAGGACAGGATGGCAGGTGATCTGTATTGGTCTACTTTCCCACTAGTAGTGCCTGAATATTCCTAAGTCATGAACAGCCTTTCCTACCCTCACTATTTAAAGTATCAGTTTTGATAATATAGCATGATATCTCGTAGCTTTAATTGATGTGATTTCTAAAGGGATTGAGAAATACTTTTAAGTTCTTATTATTAATTACTAATTTTTTTTTAGTGATAGTGCTTTTCTGCCTATGTTAAGGAAATCTATTCTGTCTTAGAATAGATTCATGGTCTTAGGACCATGGGGATCTTTTACTATATTATCTTTTAGAAATTGATATTTTGCATTTCAAAATTAGATCCTCAGTCTATCAGTAATTGATTCTCACTGTTCTGTGAAGTTGGGTTTTTTATACTTCTTTGCATAAGGGTATCCTACTGATAACCATACTTTTTTATGAAAGGCAGCCTTTGCTGCCCTGCTCTGTACAGCTACTTTTGTTGCAAATTAAGTGTTCAAATATGTACATGTGTCTGTTTTTGGACTTGCTCTTCAGTCTCATTGTTCTGTATGTTTAAAATTCTTTCACCAATTCCTTACCAGCTAGAATTCTCGAATTCTGAAATTCATGATAAAGCTTTGGTACATAGAAAACTAACCCTCTCCACTTGCTTTTACACTTAATAACATTGGGGTAGACAGAATAATGGTCTTCCCCAAATATGCCCACACCCTAATTCCGATAACCTATAAATACATTATTTTCATGGAAAAGGGGACTTGCAGATGTGACTAAGTAAAGCATCTCTTAAAAAGGGAGATTCTCCTCAGTCATGTGGGCTGGCGGATGTCACCACAGGAGTCCTTATAAAAGGAAGACAGGAAACATCAGGCCAGAAGGGAGATGTGATGAAAGCAGGAGATACTAGAGCATATGGGACCATGAGTGAGGAGGTGGGCCGCCTCTAGAAGCTGGAAAAAGGCGAGCGGATACGTTCTATCCCGGAGCTTCCAGAAGCAATGATGCTCTGGTGACACCTTGGTTCTAGGACTTCTTACTTTCAGACTGTAAGTTAACAAATTTAGGTTGTTTCAATCCATTACATGTGTTAATTTGTTAACTAGCAAAAGGGAACTAATACGAGCTCTCTATTTTCCTTGGACTACGTTTCTTCCTCTGTGAATTTGAAATTGTATTGGCTGTTGGAGTTTTGACAAGGACTGCATTGTCTCTGGATCCAACTGGAAAGAAGAGCATATTGCATGTTCCTCTCAAAAGCACCCTGGGGTCAGAGATAGCCTCCGGGGCTCTGGGGTCTCAGTCGGGACACTCTGGGGGGGGTCCCGGGGGATGCCTGAGGACCTCTGTTCAGTCGATTTCCGCCTCCTTTCCTCCGCTTCTTCCCTCCTTTGTCTGCCTCCTCTTGTCACAGCTCCTCCCAGGCCACTTCTACCGCATGGCCATGCTTCTCACAACAGAACAAAGAGACGCGATAAAACTAATTCCCACTCAAGTTCCCATGATGACTTATTTTTATGAAGGCATAATAGAAAAGGATAAACAATGAAATGCACACGTTTGCCATATATTTTCTTCTTTGAGAGAAAATGTCCTGGTGTCACTGTGGCAGCTCATAACCTTCCAAAGATTGGTGAGATCAAATCATAAATGCAACTGACCTCGATTCTTTAAAGTACAAAAAAGATATAGGATGTGTTATACGTTTCTGTAATGACTCCGTGGTAATAAAAGTGTGTGAGCCATTGGGTAGTAATAACTGTATTACTTTTGGGGGTAACAGTTGTATTATTTATTTAACACTCTTGAAAATCATTAGTACTTTTCTTATTATTAAATTTTAAATATAAGGAAATGAAAGCACCAAGAAGTTAAGTGACTCCTCAGAGCTTGTCCATCTTGAGTCTGAATGCTGCTGAGCAGATACCTGAATGTGGTCGTGTCTGATTCCAGAGCCTTGCCTTAACCACCAGGCAATAATCGCTGCAATAATCTAGGATAATGGATGAGCACTTAAAAATAGTTTGGGGAGCGTCAAGGTGAAAAGAATCAAAAACCTGGTCTTCATTATAAGAGGTGACCTCTCTAATTTTAACAGAAGGTCCATGTGTAGGGGTGGAGGGTTGGGGGAACCCACCTGCCATCGGAGGGTAGATTCTGTCAAGGGCAGTGAGACATCTCGTCCCACTGAGAGAGCCAGAACCTAGATAGAACTCTCACTACGCACTTTTGGAGAAACCTGAAGTCCCTATTTCTGTCCTGCATGCATTTAAGACCCTGTAACATCAGCGTAAGATGAGGAGGACTGTGCACCGATACCATCGGTCATATGTGGAAGACGCCTGACCGACTCGGCAGCTGAAAGCTTGTTTCATCTTCAGGACGACTGGCCACCTAGAGAAGCCACATGGATTTGCTTTTATTTTGGCACATCCCCCCTAGAATGAAGTTTCTTCCTTCTAAAGACAACTCTGGGACTCCCTGGTGGTCCAGTGGTTAACACTCCACGCTCCCAGTGCCAGGGGCAGAGGTTCCCTCTCCGCGGGGGAGCTGAGATCCCGCATGCCCTGAGGTACAGCAAAAAAAAAAAAAAAAAAAAAAAAAGACAACAACCTGCTTGAAATGTAGTGCTAGCTGAGGATGAGGGAAACTGCTCTAACAGGTTTATTTTCCAGTAGTTTCCCATCCATTTCCTCTGTTGCTTCTTACTCTCAGCAAAGCCATTTATCTGAAAGGTGAAATGCCGTCTTTCAAGAACTGAAGAGGGAACTATAAATTTTTATCGGCACGATGTGTGTGCTTCTGTGCAGGATTAAATATGAACAAGGTGATGTGGCAGGTTTGATAAGTAATCATTTTGTTGAGGAAGATCAATGAACAGTATCTTCAGCCCTCATTCCTGTGTGTCTGTTTACATGTAAAACGCATGTACTCTGACCTTGTCAATGCTTTTCCTTAAACCCAATTACACGGCATCTTCTTCAATCCACAGATTCACACTGTGTATGACAAACGTACAACTTAGAGGGCTGACGGTGCTGCCGAAAGCCCACAGGGCAGCCCCGCCTGCAGGAAAGAAAAAGTATCTGAAGACCCGAAGCCACAAGAGTGTGACTTACGTGAACGTACTACAGAAATGCTGTGTGTTCCTCTGTGCTGGACTGATAAGTGGTAAACAGCCTTAACTGTTAAGACGGTAAGTTGTTTTAATGATGTGTATTTTCAAATACACTAGGTGAATTATTCTTGTCATTTAACAAACTCTAACTATGTTCAGGATTTTATGTGGAAGGAATTTGGTCTTTCTTCCAAACAGAGTTCATCAAATAAAATCACCAATAATCAGGAAAGAAGTTCCATTCTTCTATTGGTTATATAATCAGATTTTAAGGTGTCAACATTATATATTAAATAAAATATTTTTACAGTAATCTCTTTTCTATCTTTATATTTCCCTCTTCAGAAAATGAAAACTTTCTGAAATCTCATCAAATAGACAAATATTTCTTCTTATGACAATCACTATTTCTGTCAGAGTCTACATTTATCCCAAACTGACCAATTCAAAACACTCACAATACTTTTATAATCGAGCAAAGCTTTTCAGTACCTACTCTTGACAAGATCCTGTAGCTGCCATTGTAAGGGATTCGGTGCTTAAAGTACAAGGTCCGCCTTCAAGCAGCCTTGTAATCTAGTGAGGAAAATAAAAGATAAGCATGTAAGAAGAAACTAACCTCCAACCCATAAAGTATAAGTAACAAATTAATTGTATGGAAAGTAAGAGTGTCCTGTCCCTAAACATCTTGTGTTCCTATCACGTGCTCTAACCATCCTTTATCATCTCTTTTGTGTGCATTTATACTTGTCATTTCTACTTCCATTCTTTTCATATCTAATTCACCCAACATTTGCATGCAGAGTAATTTTCCAATGAGAGCGATTTTATTGTAGACTCTTGGAGTTGCGCGTTGTCTTAACAACCTTATTTAGACACAGCTTCTTGGTCCCCTTCGTACTCACTGCAGCACCTACCACGGAAATTATCACACGGCAGAAACGATTACTTTCATTTGCTGAATTGGGGAGCTGAGGTTTTCTCCTCCACGACACTTTCCAGTGATTTCCCATTGTTTTTGTGATTTCTTCAAAACTCTGACACTGAAGTGCAAGGCCTGCTATGATTTGTGCTCACGTGACCCACCGTCTCATCTGAGAGATTCCACAAACCCACTCTACCGTGTCAACCAAACCAGTCCCTTCATTATGCGTGGAAGACGCTATTTTCCTTTCACAGTCTGTGACCTTCTGCGCACCGTGCTAAATCTATTAAAATCTCACCTGTCCTTTAGCAGAAAACAAAGACATGCTTGTGGTGTGCAGATACTCAGTGGAATATCCTCCAGCCGTGAGAAGGAAGGAGATCATGCCACGTACAACATGGGTGCACCTTGAGGACGTTATGCCAGTGAGATGTCAGGCACAGAGAGACAAGCGCTGCATGGTGTCACTTACGTGCGGGATCTAAAAGAGTCAAACTGACAGAAACAGAGTAAGAAGACATTTTCCCAAGTCAGGACATTTTTCAGCAATTATTTCTTTACGTAAGCTTCCCGCCCCTCTCTGCCTACCTTATTCCCTGCGAGAGGGAGAGGCCGGGGTAGGGCCCGCAGGCGGCCGCGGTCTCTGGGATGCAGCAGTGTCCCAAACATGCGGCTAGCCGCACCCCCCTCCCCGCCCCCCGTGCAGGGAAGGCCTGGGGGGGGGGGGGGGCTCCCTCTGTGCTGGGCTCCGGTGGGTCCGGGAAGAACTGGCTCTTTCTTCGCCACAGTCCTGACAGGCTCCTGAATGGAAGACCCACTGGCTGTCAGAACCAGGCAACTTGGCATACATCTGCTTCTATAACATTCTTTACATTATAATGTTTATACCCTCTAAATGCAGCGCCCCTTACCTAGTCTGAGCCTGTGATGGGCTCACACAAGGGGCACACAGGATATTAATGATATTTGCTTAAAGTTCAAGTGGACTTTTAAAAAACAATAGGCATTATGAACCTGCCAATATCGCAATACACTGTTTTCTAACAGAGAAGTTGTTTTAAAAAACTTTGAAGGATTTTTTTTTTATATTTCTTTATGAGTTTTCAGTTTTTAGAGTAAACGAATCCTCAAAATGACTTATCTTTAAATGAAAGTTTTTAGGAATAATATGCTCAGCCTATAGGTTTTGAGAGTTCACTAACCACCTCCCATCCATCCATGAAGAGTATGTTTATTTAAAACAAAAGTTATACTTAAATAGATAAACAACAGGGACCTACTGTACAGCACAGGCCACGACTCAGTATCTCGTAATAAACCATAATGGAAAAGAATATGAAAAAGAATCTCTGTGCTGATCACCTGAAACTAACACAACATTGTTAATCAACTACACTCCAATATAAAATAAAAATTAAAAAACAACTACGCAAACAAAACCACTTTTACACTCTCAGTGAAATACATACATTATAAAAGAAAAGAAGTGTACTCCTGGTACACTATATAAATAAAGTTATAGTAATTTAAACACTAAACCAAAACTGAAACCAAAACCAAGTGTTGAGGGTCTGCTGTGTGAAGCACTGCAGAAGCTCGGGGCCACAGATGCCTACAGGAACCGTCTCCTCCATGGAGGGTGGCTTGGGGAGCTGGGGCCAGAAATTACCGTCCAGTGGGTAGGAGGCCAAGTACACCTGTTTATTCCACATGGCGAGAGTGCAGCACTGGTCTGACGCTGTGAGGACCAGGGTGAGGGCAGCCTGCACAAAGAATGGTACAGCTGAGAAGGGTCTCCCAGAGAACCTGTGCAAGACTGCCCAGCAAGGAAAGGATGGAGGAAGCACTATACATCCCATTTCAGGCCCCAGGTTGTTAAAATCACCTTGCATTTGTCACCCAGAAGGTATTCCTGTGGCTGGAATGTAGTTTCATGACCTGGTCCAATCCGTATTATCTTGAGGTGAGTTCAAGACTTTTTTTTTAATTCCAAGAAATTTAGATTTCATATTGCAAAAGATTTTTTTTAAACTTTAATATTTTAAGGCAGGAGACTTACACGGATGAGAAAAATAATTCTGGTGCTCCTTTAAATGGTTGGACGGGAAGTGGAAGCACCAACAGTTGCTCCTGCTGGGAAGACAGATGGTGACAAGGGAGACGGAGGCAGAGAGAGACCTCCGGGAAAATCCAGGAGAGTGGACAGGGCTCGGGGGCTAAATTTGCGCGAGGACTCTCGTGTTTTCTAGTTCGAGCAACTAGTACTTTTAATCAAGACAAAGTACGGCAGGGGAGAAGCTGTAAGGAATACGCAAGAGCGGGTTTCATCCAGAATGCATCCCACGTGAAGTTCTTGCATAGCTTTTGGTGGAGCTAAGGTATCATAGCAATGTACACGTAGGTCCGTGAGCATCACACAGCCCCTCGGGCAAGAAAGATGCAGGCATGCTCAATTTCCCGATAAAACAGGAAAATTAGACTGTCTTCATGACTTAGTCTCAGCCACGTTTCTGGAAAGACTTTCAATCCCAAACTAACAGTCTGTCTGCTACGTGAGCGGTGGGTCTGGGGGTCATGCAGCCTTTGGAAGCAGCAGATTAGAGCGTCTGGGAAACTCACACGCTGACTATAGAAGTGCGCTCTGCCCTGCGGGTCCACACACTGCCTGGTGCTCTCCTCCCAGCCCAGGGCTGCAGCTCTGCTGTCAGCTCACGGTGGGCACCTGTAGCACCTCCCAGCACGTCAGTGAGTGGCCCTGGGTCTGTACGTCCAGAGGCCGGCGTCATATTTTCTTTGGCATATTGCTTCATTCAGGCTTCATTTTCTTGTAAATTGCAGAAACTCAGCTATCAAGGGCTTAAGCAGTAAAGGGCTGCGCATCAAGTTAAGGACAGCTTCAGGGTTGGTTTGATTCAGCTGTCCGGCAGTGACGGTTGAGACTGAGTTTCTTTCCATCTCACTAAGTTTTTCTTCTGAGGACTGGCTTCCTCTTACGGCCACAAGATGAATGCTAGCAATTACCCTGGTTTTCTACTTTGGGGAGAAAAATGTGAGTCTACTCTCTTGTACTGCAGTGGACAAGTGCTAAGGTCTTTGCAACTTGGCTTCATCTCGCCCTGTTTCAGTGGCTGTCGGGCAGGCACCCGGTTGGCCAGCAGCCGTCTTCTTGGACAAATTAGAGCTTCGTGCTCCTGGGAGGAAGATGCCTTCTGTGGGCACTCGCCTGATGATGCTGGCTATTTGCAGGGGGTTGAGCGAGGAGCATTGAGGCTGCTTTTCAGTCTTTGGAATAAATCATGTGATGGTAGAGATCTAATGTTGAATCATCTCCTCCCCAGACAGAATTTAACTACATAGCGTGAGTAGTTCTTGGGACACTTGTCTTCTTCCAGAGAGATGTAGAGTTGGTTTTGGAAGGCTTTTCAGGCAGTGAAACAAGTTTCATTCCCCCTAAACTTTCCTTCAAAGTTTTCTCCAGGCTCAATGGTAAAAAAATGAGTCATAGAGCCAACACTGAAAGAACAAGTTGTAGCAAGAAATGGAATTTTCAGACTAGAATAGGCTAGGGCTACTTCTTACCGCCCGAAGGGAATCGCCTCTTGGAACAATAGGAGCTTGTTGGGAGGTAGGGACCCTACCAAGACTTAGGTGCTTATGAAGCCAGGGATTTGGATGCTTAGAAGACCACAGCCAGATGTCAAATAATAGGCAACTCTAACCTTATAAATTAAAACAGAATATTGTGTTTTCTCCTGCAATTAGGTTTTTTCATCTCAGTTAATGGTAACACTATCCATGTAGCTGCCAACTACAAAAAATGAAAACAAATACGAGACGCTCTCGATTACCTCTGCATCACGACTGCTCACACGTGGGTGCACGCACATCCCCGGGGCTTGACCACTCTCTCCCCAGGTGACCACTCCCCGTAATGGAGCATCCTTCCCAGGATCTGCTGAGGCCTCCCTAACATGCTCCACGTTGGCTCACCTGTGGTCCACCCTCCACCAGTGAAACTAGGTCCTTTCCCTGCCACGGCCACCGGCAGGATCAAGAGCTGGACCTGCAGGGCGTATAGACGTGCACTCTTGAGATATAAATTTCAAATATGTCTACTGGTCCATCACTGCCACCTGCAATAAGTACAAATGGCCTTGTCTTCCATCTCCATGGCTGGCTTCTCATTCAAATGAAAATTTGTCGGTAAATATTCCACCTGATGGGAGAATATTTCTCAAGTGATCAAACAAATGTATTATCTCTACAAGTCTTTATTTGATTTATTTACTGTGAACTTCGTATATGATGAAAGAAGTTCTTTCTTCAAAACACTTTAGCTATGGCCTAATTGTAAAGCTCTTCAGAAATGTCAGATTGCAACTTCAAATAAAAACAAAAATTGACTATAGTCTTCAGCAATAGTTATACAAAATAAAAACTGCTATCAAGGTGAATAACAAAAGGTCATCAATAGTGACTAAATCAGTTAAATGAGCTTCAGCCTGTCATTATAGCAAGTGAAACTGACTCCATTTGGATGGGTGTGTGTGTGTGTGTGTGTGTGTGTGTGTGTGTGTGTATTTTGTTGATTTTAAATCTTTACACGATGTTATGATGATTGTTTACGCATCTGCGTTTTCTGACTGTGTTGTTATCTATCACTATTTCTGATGTCAGGAAATTGGAATTCTAGCCCTGGCTTTGTAAATACCAGGTGTGAAATTTGCAGCAATTTGCCCAGCTTTTCCGGACTTCAGTATTTTCATTTATAAACACTTACTTCCCATTCTTGTTGTGAGACACTCAATAAATATTGGTTATGTTTACATCTAAGCAAACCTTGAGATAACTTTGAAATTGTTTTCATATTATACCAAAATTAATATTTTAAATTATTTATACATTTGTTTTACTTCTCAGTTTTTCTTCTCCTTTCTGAACATCTTCGATCTGCTGAATGTATATTTGATAGACTACTGTTACAGACAGAGATCATTTTCCTTGAGAATTGTATACAGTGGGATGAGGAGGGAAGGCACAGGGGTCCCTTCTTCACCTCACTCGTCTTCCTGAGCTGCCACGTAGGACATTCCTTCTAGAGGCAGCTTTGTTTGTATTTCCAGCAACACTGTTTTTTACTTGTGCTGCTGCTGCCACAGTTATATTACTATTTAATGAGTATCTTTCATTTGTTTGAGGTTGAAAAAAATCAAGAAGAATGAAAAGGAACTTACTATTTGTGGGTTGACTGATACTTCGGGCATTTCAAAATATTTTCTCATTTAGGAATTGCATTGCCCTAGAATTCAGTAGACTGAATTTATACATGGAAAAGCAGAGTAAGAAAAATTAGGTAAATTGTCAAACATAACCAGAATTTTAACTGTTTTTTTTTCACTCTAAAAGAAAATACTCTCCACAATTCTATATTATTTTTTCAGTGGAAGGATTTTCTGTTATTTAATACTTTTCATCTGATTCAGAGAATTACAAAAATTGTAATTGCCACAGGAACTCAAAAATACATATACTTATTTCATGAGTATCTGTTATTTATTAAGTTGTTCTAATACATCAGGAATCGTTTGATATGATTTAAATGTTTTATCTAATTTTATCTTCAAAATCAACCCATGAGGTAGGTATTTTTTTCTCCTCATTTCACAAATGAGAACCATTTAAAAAGTAAATATGAGAAACTCGAGTCACTGAGAAGCATCACAGATGTTCAAGCTCATCTGGACAGTAAAGGCTCGAGCGTGTTCTGCAGTGTGGCTGCTGCAGGAAATGAAATGAATTTCTTATTTTCAGACTTTCCATTAACCAGAAATTTTACTGTTTTATTTATGGTATTGGAGATACCGTTATATGTAAAATGCACGGTCTAATCCAAGGCAAACAAACAAGCAAAGTAAATAACAAATAAAAATTTAAAAGAAAGAGATAATAGTGCCCTGCAATCGAGATAATGTGATTGTCAGTGGCTTCCACCGGGAAATAATGGGGGATGATTTGCTTCATGAAAATAGGGGGTTGTCCAGATTATGTCTAAAGCTCTCTCCAGCTCTAAAATGTAGCATTCTTTCTCTTTGATCCATGAAAATTGTGTGGCTTTAGAGAAATTCAAACTTGCCAAAAAGATTAACCATGTAATGAATCCCCCAGTTAAGATAGGAATTTCCTTATCCCAGAAATTTCCCCTTTATTTTCAATCACCCATCCTATTCCGTGTCAAGCACCAACCTGGTCTCTGTTTCTGTAGATCAGCATGTCTGTTCTAGAACTTCACTGGAGTGAAATTACATTGTACTCACTCTTTTACGTCTGATTTATTTTACTCACTGTGATGCCAGGGGCCTTAGTCTACGCTGATGCACATGTTAGCCTCTGATGCATTTTTGTGAGAATTTTCGTCCTCTGTACTCTCTTATGTCTGACTGCTCCAGCTGCTGTAAACAAGTCCCACAGTCTGCGTGGCTTCCACGAAAGAGATTAACTTTCTCAGAGCTCTGAAGGCTGCAAGTCCAAGAAGGGAGTGCGTGGTCATTTCTGCGAGGCCCCCCGGCTTGCAGACGGCTGCCCTGCCGGCCGCCCTCCCCTGTGAGCTCGCGTGGCGAAGCAGACGTCAAGGCTTCTGGTGCTTCTTCCCACAAGGACATTAACCCTGTTGGGTTAGGCCCTCCCCCTTACAACTTCTGCAACCCCATTTATATCTTTATTGGCCCCATCTCCAAATACAGTTGTGTAGGGGTTAGGGCTTCACATACACATTTTGAGGTCATGATTCCATCCATCACATACGTTGACTGACATTAGGTAGATTCCAGTTTGCAGTGACTCTGGACAAAGTGCTGTGAACGACGTGGGACATGTTTTGAGGACACGTGCTTTGCGGCTTTCAGAGCCAGACAAGAAGCAGGACGGGCAGTTGCTGAGCGTCTGCTGATGATGACATAACTAACCAAATTACCTTTCGCAGTAGTTGCACCATTGTACACTCGCATCAACAATTTCGTTAGAGCTGGTTGTTCTAAGGCCTAAAAAGCACTTTTTGTTATCCAGGTTTTCAATGTAGTTGGTACTGAAAGAGGCATAGTGTCAAATTTTGGGTTTACTTTGCGTTTTTCTGACCTCTAAGGAAGATAAGCATATTTTACTGTGTATGTCAGCTGTTCACAAATCTTGTTCTGTGACGTTTCTTTTCAAATTTTGCACATTTTAATTGGGATGGGTTTTTCTATTTTTAAATTTAACCTGGTATCTAAATAGTATTGAATGTCTGTATTTTGGGTACAGGTTGTATGTCAGATATATGTATTGTGAATATTTTTTCCCAATTTTTAGTTTGTCTTTTTTTTTTTTAATTATTAAAGTGTCTTTTGGAGACCAGAAGTTTCAAGTTTGATGAAGTCTCCTATAACTATATCTAGCTGTATGTACCTATACCTTTTTTTCATAGTTCTTGAATATTGTGTCTTGTTTACTCAAAAGTAACAAAAATACCTTCCTACTTTTTTTCTTAGTTGCAGCTTCAGCATTTTAGCCTAAGGTCCAGCTGTAACTGACTTGTCTATGTGGCAGGTGACGCGACCAGAAATATTTTTCCAAAGGCAGATCCAGTAGTCCCAGCTTTATTAAGACATAATCAACATACAAAAGCTGCACATATTTAACCTGTATAATTTTATGACATTATAATTAAAACTTTTGTTCTGAGGTTATTGGAGACTCCCACGCAGTCGTGAGAAATACTACAGACATCCTGTGTATCCTTTATTTTGTGGCCTCCAATGATAACATCTTACAAACCTGCTGTACGTTATCACAGTGAACATCAGTGTGCGGACTGTAGTGCAATCTGCTGACCCACAGCTTCCGCCTTTTACTTCGACGTGTGTATGTGTGCATATGTGTGTTCAGTCCTGTGCAGTTTTATCACATGTGGAGTCTTGCATTTTCACAACCATAGTCAAGACACAGAACACTGCAAAGGCCTCACAGGCCTCTGTCATGCTGCTCCTTTGCAGCTGGCTCTGCCTGGCTACCGGTCACCAGTGGAAACTGTTAATCTGTCCATCACTTCTACGGTGTGACATTTCAAGAATGTAAAATAAATGGAATCATACAGTAAGTGACCTTTTAAAATTGGCTTTTTTCACTCAGTGGAGTTTCTCTTGGGTAAATACCTGCTGTTGAATGCATGGGTCATGTGGTAGCTGTAGTGTCTGCTGGAAAGTTTAACCAGTTATTATTGATTGTCAGTCTTTTGTTATTGAGGATTGCTAGCTTTTCATGTAGTCTGGATGCCAGGCCTTGAGCAGATGTAAGCTTTGCAAATGTTTTCTCAGAGTCTGTGCACTGTGTCCTCTTAACAGTGAACAGTCTAGAAAGGGAAATTTATTTGAAATGTTTGCTTAGAGATCATGCATTTCTACTTAAACTAAAATTTGTGAATAAGAGCTTCATCGCTTGGTTATGTCTACTTAACATTTAGAAGAATATGCAAACACACACAGGACTGCAGATTCTTCATGAGGGAGGTGGACCTGTTTAGGAAACACTTTGTGAGACGCTACTTGGCTGCTGCATTCTTTTAGAGCAATCAGGATTTACCAGCCCCCATAACTACCCAGCTAAGACACTCTTCCGTCCAGCTCTTCATATTCTGCCTGATTAGGAGGCAGCTGTCTCTAGCCTTCTCTGATAGCAACTGTCAGCTGCAGATGGGATACTGACGACCTTGGAAAATGACAGATTGCTAAACGCCAGTGACAGAAGACACAGGCGAGAAGTCCTAGAGAGATGCAGTATCTACATTTCACATCTGAATTTTACAATTGATTTATTTCTGCCAGATTTCAGCAAAGGGCTTATAATTTCTTTTATAGTAAAATCATGAATATGAGAATAAGCACATATGCAGTGATACCCCATGTTCTTTCTGTATCCAGATCAAATACGAATAACCAAATGCCTTGTTTAAAGCAGGGTGAATTATTAATAAACAGATTTGTCAGATTCCTAACTCTATAGCTTCCTTTAATATTACATAACTATTCAAAATTAGAAAATACATCATGAGGGTTTATACATCATGACTCTAGCCTAATTTCTAAATTAAGGAAGAGAATGCTTTCTAGAGTTTTTCTTTAGAAAGTTACTTATTTTTTGCCATTAAGACATATATGATATACAGAGGAACGAGACTCTCTGGGACAGATATATGCTGATTCTGATAATTATAAAAGCATCAATTGAGTATTTGATTTCAAATCATATATGAATTAATTAACAATGAATTTAAAATTCAGGAAATGTGAACTTAATGGAAACAATGACCTGTAAGTGCTAATTCCCCACAAGTTATATATTATAATTTGATTTTTCTCTAGAGAGATCCGGTGGCTTATTACACATGAAATCAGAAAAGAAATAAAATAAAATGGATAACATTCGACTTATAGATGTGATAGGAGAGGCAATATTTGATCAAAGCTGTTTAAGTTAAATCCCTGATTGTTTTTGTATCACTCTATAAATTAATAATTTTGGAAACAAATGGGTTCAGAATTAGAGTGCAGTAACAGAAACCCTCTCCAAAAATAAACAGTTATGTACAGTACATTTTGGGTATCTAGCAAATGAAAAGAACAATAGGGGAATTTGTGTAAAAGGACAGTACAACATACAGGGGACTATTTTTAACGGATATTTATCATGTTAGACAATTTATTCAGTAATTATATATTCAGTTTTAATAATCTGCAAGCAATCTGCTTCTCATTAAATTAAGTAGCAATCTTTTTCTACAATTTCCTATGCATAATGAAAGCTTTAAATACTTTTTAACAAGCGAACAATATTTGCTGTCCCTGAAACATTTCCATTACATTATCACAACATTTCCATAAGAATAGAAACTTAGACATTATCAGAAATTAAACTGGTGTTACTAAGTTTTCCCTCCCACAGTGAGCAGATGGGTCTTTACTAGCTATGTGTTTTGAGATTTGTTTTCTGTCAGTCAAAATGAAGCAGGTATCTTAAAATTAAGCTGCTAATTTTTCTCTCTCACACCATCACTTAAAAATAATGGTGATGCACAAATGAACCATCTATGAAACAGAAACAGACTCACAGACATAGAGAACAGACTTATGGTTGCCAAGGGAGGGGGACTGGGGGAAGAAGGATTGGGAGTTTGGGATTAGCAGATGCAAACTAGTATATATAAGATGGATAAACAACAAGGTCCTACTGTACAGCACTGGGAACTATATTCAATATGCTGTGATAGACCATAATGGGAAAGAATATATATATACATATAACTGGATATACATACATTAAACTGTCACTTTGCTGTACAGCAGAAATTAAACAAAACACTGTAAATAAACTATACTTTAATACATTTTTTAAGAGAAAACAAAAATAAACATATATAAACAGATCCTAAAGGAAAAAAGTAACGGTTATAGAATAAAAATCCAGTTTATAATGAGATCTCTCTTAGACCATGAAATTCTACACTCTTTCCCACTGAAATGACTTGCTACTAAACTAGAACAAGCTCCCTGCTTGTTTATATTAGATTAGACAAGATACTTCCTGACTTTAAGGACAAAGCATGGATGGAACCAATCCAGAAAAGTGGTCCAGGCCTCCTTGTTACACAACAGTAACAACAACTGGTGTGCATCTTCTCTCTTTAGGCTCAGGGCTCAGCAGCTCTCTAGATGAAGGCAGCGCTGGTCCTAAACCCGATTGCATTTGCACAGAACAGTAGACTTAGCCTGTGCCCTCTTGCCGCAAGCCCTGGTGCTGGCTTCTCTTTCTCCCTGGGAAATGCCTCTGGGGCGTTTCTCCCCCCAGGAAAGGGCACTTTCGTCTGCATTAAAGTCCTGTGCGGGCAGATGTGCTTTCTCGTCAGCAATTTTCTTATTGGCATCTGGGAGCTCGTCTGTTGCCTCTTGTGGGTAGAAGCTGTTTCTCCTGTTATCTTGACATTTTTTAAGTGAAACTCCTTTTTAAAATCATCAGTCCACCCTGTGCTGGTATTATGTCCTCCGCCTTTAGATCCTTCACCTTCCTTTTGCTTTAAGTTGTCATATGAGGACTTCACTGTTTTGGAATCATATTGGAGTCGATAGGTCTGCCTTTCTTATAGCAGTCCTGCGCCCACACAAAAGCTGCAAGTTCACTATGGGATAAGAATGTATTTCACCAAAAGTGCAAGGTTTTTGAATCTGCTGTCATAGTTGCAGTCACAACTCCTCAAATTTCTTTTTCTTTTTGGTCACAGTCCTTACACTGGATTCATGCATCTGGAAGTGGCGGCGCTGCAGCTGCAGAACTCAGACCACAGTGCATTTCAAGCAATTTAACTTTTTCTTGTCATGTCCTGACTTTTGTCAGCTTCTTGGGACCACTCTCAGAGTCATTATTCGCACTTTGTGTGGTTTCCCTGGTGTTATTCAAGGTTTACGGTATTGCACTAAACACGATGGAAAATATGCAAGAATTGAGAGAGATCCCCTTTACTATGATACACAGCTTCTGAAGAGACAGCTGCTCACCTGGTTTAAGCAGATATGTGCACATCTGAGCTCACTGCAGTAGCAACAGGAGAGGCTACAGAATTAGCACATTGACATAGTATGAACCGCAGTTAAATGTATGCAGTTACGACTTACAATGGCATCTTTATGCTGATTTATACCTCTGTCCAGTGAAAGTCATCATGTAGGGTCTGTAAGTGTGTGTGTGTATGTGTGTGTGTGTGTAAGTTCTGATACATTTTAACTTTTTATAATAGATTTGTTTATATTCTATGGTAGCAAATGATAAAATAGACTAGCATCTATGTGTATTTTGTGCATTCATGACATTCCTTTTTCTCTTCTTTTTTTTTGATATGTCTAGGCTATATGTTTTGTCTGCTAGTTTTTTAAATTCCCACAAATCTCAAAAAATTTTCCAATACATTTAATGAAAAAATCCACATAAAAGTGGACCTGCACAGCTCAAACCTGTGTTGTTCAACACTCAACTGTACATGTTAGAAATACAGGGAATTGAGGGTGAGGTCTGTGAGAATTCTCTATACCATCTTCACAACTTTTCTCTGTACATCTAAGATTGTTCTAAAATAAAAGGCTTCAAAAAACATCTAGCAAAGCCTTTAGGCTGCACCCTTAGAGACTGTGCGTGGGGTTGGATCCCTGAATTTTCCCAGCCAGGCTGTTATAGGACTAATTCTCATTGCTCAATGTCAAATATCAGGGTCACAGATCTTGCCCTGTGGGATTCTGTCCTGTCCATCTCCTGTGAATCTTCCTGCAAGTGGTGGCCAGAGCTCATAAAAGAAAAGAGAACTTGGACTTCAATAAACTTATATTGAAGGTTGTCTGAGTTGCTCTTGTGGGACTAATCACATTAACAAGAAATAAACTGTTGCGCTTGGTTACTGAGATTCTGGGTTTTTTTCCACAGTACAGTCTGATAGATCTTGACCCGTCCATTGGATGCACTGTGACATGTGAGCACACAAACCGCAGTAGCAAGAACAACTGTGGAGGTGGGGGGGGGGGAGATGTTAAGTCATGTCCATTTTGGAGATTTTTGTTTCCTGTTTGTGAAACATGCAAAATGATATTTCCAATAAGCATGTGATCATTTTGGTATGGAGTTTAGAGACCAGTTTACACTGGAGAGAAAGGATTGGTGTCTCTGTGTGTGTATACGTATACACACTGACAAAATTGCAATATATATGCATACACACACACACACACATATATATACACGAATCTTTAGGAAAGGCATTTTTCCATCAGAACCAGCCAGAGTGGAGGGAGAGGTTGTGTATGTGGGAGAGAAAAAGATATGTGACAATGCTGCCCCCACCGCCAAGAGTGGTCCAAGCGTGGCCTTAGGGACTGATGTCCACACACCCATCAGGCCTTTGAATGGGTCAACCATGTTCATTTCCCTGAGATAAATTGGACTATGGAGGCAAAACTCTGTTTTTCATTTTCTACTCCATTTTTCAACTTATCTTAGCAAATAGAATCATCTTTTTCTAAATGCTTTTTTCTAAAATTTCACATTATCACTGCAGGTACAGGAAATTAAAGTGTAGAAATAGTGAATTTCTCAGCACCTTATTAAAAGATAGGAGAATAAATCTCATACTCATCACGGAACTGATGGGGGAAGAAATTAATCAGCAACATGGAACAAGTAGGAGTCAGTGTTTTCCAGAACTGAGCCCTGTGTGCTCAATGCTGTTGCAGACCTGCTGAGCTGTTAGTTAGAAATGCCTCTCAATTTGAAGTTGTCTGACACCAGACAAATGAAAATTGTTTCAAGTTTTAACCAGACCTTTTGTAACTACAGATGGAATCACAGTCCTACACATTTTTAAAAGCCTGAAGTGAAATGAAAATGTAATTGAAATTCCTATATTATAGATTTGTAGCACTGTTTTGTTAATAATAATATTTAGTACATTTTTATTCACTCTACTTTTGGAAGTGTTTATTTACAAATATATCCATAATTTTGTAAAATTCAAATATCACCGTATACAATGTAATTAGTTTATAGGAAGTATTTTATATTGTTCTTTAAGATAGAAAGGTATTTTTATACTACCTGTTCTCAGAACAGTATGGCAGTCTTTCTTTCAGAGCAGTATATGCTGGAGAAATGCTTACTATCATAAGAAATGACACCCCAGTTATTTATCTTCATGGGAGATAAATGGGAAGGCTCATTCACTTAAACATTCATGCTACAACTGATTTAGGACATGCACAACGTAAATAATTCTTCCTCGACGCTTCTGAGTTCCTGGCTGAAGCCTTCCTGTAATAAAAGATTAAGAGGAGAAGAAAATTAATTACAAATGCATATACGAGAGTCCCATAAAGACATGAGACTCAGAAGACAGTCAGATAACTGAGGTTTGGGTACCATTCGATGGAAGGAGAGGGATGGGGCCTGGGGCTTTGGCCCAGGAAAGCAGTTCCTGGGGAGGCGGGTGATGGGGTGGTTGAGAGACAAAGGCGCCCTGTGTGCAGATTGATGAGGAGAATCTGGAGTTCATACACAGCTAAAGGATAGCTTTATGACTGCTCTGCTTCTGTAAAGCCTGCTTGCTGCACTAGAGTGAGGACAAAATACTTTAACAATCAACTGGAACCTAAAAGATAATCAGATAAGTATGGAATGTTCTGTTCCTACCCCTGGTCTCCTTTGTTTGAAAACCCTTTGCATGTAACCCCTAGAAACTCCGCGCTCCTTAATCACCTATAACCTATGGAAACTGAGTAGCCAAACAATTAATGCCAACTGTAGCTATGTGTCTTAACCTACATAAGGAGAGAATTCACCTGGAACGGGGTCCAGAATTTTGAAGTGTTAGCTCGTCTAGGTCCACCGGCTCAATAAACGTGAGTTCTCCAGCCCTCCCAGTGTGGTGCTTGGTTTCTCGTGGGATCGATTTCTGTAACGATGAGCCTCTCAGGTGAGAAGTTACCTCTGTGGCGCTTCCCTCCTGGTACTCGCCCACTTCCTAATTTAATTTCCTTTATAATTATAGATTTCCCTTCCAAAAGGGGAACTGCTACTCTGTTTGCAGAGTTTCTCCTGTGTCTGCACTTTCTTGAAATTCATCAGCTCAGAATAACTCTCATGTCAGCAGGTGCGTTTGGGGAGTTTTATCCTGCTCCCTTCCCAGGGTCCTGTCCTCTGTCTCCGGAACATCTTCCTCTTGAGGGTGGTAGGGAGTCGTATATGATGAGTTCACCCTATGGAGCTTCACCATCTAATGTGATTAAATATTTTTAAAATGTTAAACTTTGAAACACAATCCAATGAACTATTAATTTCCAGATATATGAGCAAATACCAAAGCACTTAAACTTTTTATAAATGATCAATGGAGAACAATTTTATGGAAAAATTAAGAAAGATTTAAAGTCTAATTAGAAACATTTCATTAACATTTTCTATCCTTAGGTTATAATAAAACCTATTTGTTTCTTAAAACAATGTAATTTTCCATGTAATGCAAACTCATCAACATAGAACTTCCTTTGTGTTTTAACACCTCCAGAAGTTTGAAAGAACTGATCTCACTCTTGCAATTTTATTTTTGGAATAGGATATTCTTACGGAAGGGTGTCCTATGGATATTCTGTCTAAATACAGCAATCAGGAGAGAAAAGTGCCTTCAGAGAAATACGACCAACTATGTTATAAAAAAAGATCCCTAAGTCTCATTTAAACCCTTTAATAGAATTACTTTCTTTCCTTCTTTCATAAATCTTTATTACAATTAATTAATGTATTTTAGACAACTGCTTCGTCAGAAGTACTGAGGTGACTTATGCCATAATCTATACCTAACAAGATAATAAAATACACATTGCAGTCAATGTACAGAGTGGAGATATAAATAGAAAAATGACCTCTTATCTACGTGTTTTGTAAGATATAATAGATACAATTATTTAACTAGGAATTAAACATGATATGCATGATTCTATCTGGAGTTTATCCTCTTGATTTTCTTACATATTTCAAAGATTGGGACAATCACATGACTAAGTGGCATGACTGACAAAACTGTATAAAACTATAATTATTTTTCTTTTCAATCATCAGAGGAAATCAACTACGTAGGTTCTAGTAGAAGAATGAGTTTGTAAAACCAACTGTTATCTTTTACACTAGATTATTGATGAGAAAAAAAGCAGAAGCCAAGAGGAAGAAGAACTGGGTGGCCCTGTCCTAGTGAGATGGGCCTGGAATACTTTTCATATGTGGAGGTCAAAATTGCACTAGAACACTTTTTTTCATATGAAAATTCAATTGTTTTTGCAATTTTCAAGATTTGCTTCATGTAAACATTTAGAAATCTGAAGGGCTTAGCTCTTAGCACCTACCAGCAAAATGCCATGGAGCGTGGGTCGTGACAGCACAGAGTACAGTGGGTGCAGCTTGGGCAGGGGGTGCACGAGCCTGGCTCTGGGTGACCCCTGACAGCGTCATCCCCAGATTCCACAGTTGACAATAGACAGAGGGTTCAGACCATATCACCCCATGTGGCAGCCGGGAAAGAACTGTCCAAGCCTCCAAATCTAGCTGGATTGAGTTTAAGAAATAGAATCAAATCCTTATTGGGTTTAGGGTGGTGAAAAAAAAAAAAATGAGAAGAACTGTGGATCTAATGCTGCAGCTTAGGGCTTAGTCCATAAAGCATCAGCATCGCGATGTTGCTGGTGTTTGCTACATGTAGGAATCTCAGAGCTGCTCCTACAACAGGGAGTCTCAATTGCTTCTCATCAGGATTCCCTCAGAAGGTAACTCTTCCCTCTCTCTCTTCCCAAGACTCTCTCAGCATCCTTCTCCGGAAGTGTTTATCACTGCCCATGAGACCTGAGCCATTTCTGTTTGAATTCTCTTCTGATTCTGAAATGACAGGGAGAGGAAAAATAAGTTAGCTGTCCCCAGCCTGCAGCAGTCACTGGTCGGACTTCCAGGTGGCCCTTACATGGCATGATTTTTGATTCTGGTAGGTGAGATTTCTTGTAATTGGATGGATAAAAGAATTTTGGTGGAAGAGGAGAAAGCAGTGAAAATACTTCATAACTTTGGCATCCCCCCCAAAGGTAGCTATTTCTTATCCTTTCTGATTTATAAGGAAACAAGTTGAAGGTCCAGGATGAGTGTGTTTATTGATGAATTTCTCCTCTCAGAGTCCCTCCAGCAGCCCAGAAGCAACTCAGGCAAAACTGACGTCAGATTTTCAGGATCCTGAGATAAAAAAAGGCAAATTGCATTTCAATACTGCCGTCAACATCAGCTAAAGAGCCTTATCAGAAAAATACCCTGTCCACACAAAATTTAAGATTAACACATATCATTAATCAATTAGTGTTCTCTAGAAGTTGGCTTGAATTTTTTTTAACAGAGAGTAAAGAAAATGTAAAAGCCATTTCTTATCACCGTAAAATCTATTACCTGAAGGAGTAAGACAATTTGAGTTCATACATAAGAATCTTCTGAAGCTGTGAGGTTAACATGCTTGCCTGTGGCTTCATTAACCCATAATCTAATCTTATTTATGTATAAATTAAAGTCTGTTCTAAACTGGTTTAGCACCAAAACAACCGCTGGGAGGAGGGAAGCGAGTCAGCTCTGGGGTCGGACGTTCTCACCTGTTTCCTCCGAACAGCGATTGAACCTGGTGTGGAACAAGGGACCACCATTATTGCTCAGAATCCAGCACCAGGAAACGGGAAACTAAAGCATGTATTTTAGGCAGCATTTTCAAACTGACCCCACAGAACCTCTTCAGGGTTAATGTGGGGGATAAAGTTGGGAAGAGAGGGGGAGCCTGAAGGAGAGATAAAGGAGGGAGGGAGGCAGGAAACTGGGGTGGGAGGGAGGAAGAGGGGGAAGAAGAAAGGATGGAAATAAAATCAAATATAGAAACAATGGTTGAGTAGCCGGAAACAAAGATAAAGAAAAAATGTTAACATCAGACAGAGAAAAAAAGACACATTCTATACAGAGATACAACGATGTATATTTTAGTTGACTTTGTAGAGGATATCCTTCAGTACTTTTCCAATAAAAGGAGTTTGGGAGATGAAAACAAAAATCAACAGAAACTATAAATGCCAGGCAATGGAGTAACATCTTTAAAGTATCACAGGAAAAAAAAATCTGAATTGTATATGCATTGAAAATGCACTTCAAAAGTGAGGGTTAAATAAAGACATTTTCTGATAAGCAAAAACTGAGATATCTTTTCAATGGTAAAATATGTTTGTAGAATTGAAAGAAATGGATTTATAGAAAGACAAAAGATCACCGGAGACAGCAAACATTTGGTAATGTCAAAGATGGGTTCTTTTCCCCTTTTAAAAGATATGAGACTGTTTAAAAGCATGAAACAGCAGCATTACAAGCGGCTAGTGGTGACGTACGTACACCAAGAAGGTTCAGTATGGAGAGTGGAGTTGAGTTGTTGGGAAATTGTAGCAGATGGGAAGCTGGAGTGTCAGATACGAAATCTGAGGGGTAACGGGGTCCCACAAGGCAGCCGGTAATAAGGCACAGTGCCCGTAGTTTGAAGCAGGTCTCTCTCTGGAGCAACTACTGCTCACTCCCCGATCTTCAAATGCTTCAGGATTGATCAGACACAGAAGCTGCTGAGATGAAAAGTCCTCTGTCCAGGATGCTGGAGTCCTGGGTCCGCTGATGTCTCAGTGTGAGCGAGGGGTCAGCACGGCACCACCCTGTGGGCCTTTTAGAGCACCAAGTGTTTTCTGATCAGCACCGATGCCTTGAGATACAGAGACCTCACCACCAACGTGACCGCAGGCGCGGCCCGTGTGGACATGCTGTCTCAGGGTCATTGCTGCTGCTGGGGTCAGTGCACTTAAGTCAGTCTCTCCAGGACCGTGCTGACCCACAAGAAGGCCCTCTGGCTTCCACAGAGGCTGTGAAATATCACATTGTTGCCGTGGGCGAAATGGGTTCCATTGAGCCGCTGGACAGTCATGGGCTGCAAGCGACTTCTGCCCGTCAGAACCCACCAGGGAAAATGGGCAGCAACCTTGGCAAAGTACCTGTGCCAATTTCTGTCTAAAATGGTAAAAACACGCTGACGCCTATGCCAAGTCTTGGTTCAAGGATGGCACGTCAACCACAAGGATGGTGGAGCCCGTAGCCCTGCACCGCCATCTGCACCAGCGGGGCCACGTGCAGGGCCGGGAGTCAGGCTGTGCGGATGTCTCCCACGTTGATGGCATTACAGGCTCCCTGCAGGCTGTGCGGAGCTGGACCTGTGTTTTTTGTGTGTTCAACACTGAAGCTTCCCAGAGAATCTCTTAGACAAGGGATTTAAGGGTAAGAGTCGCCCCCAATCTAGCTCTGCAGTGCTGACTGCTGAAGCCTGGAGATGAGAATGTGATATTTCAGGGTTAACTGAAAGTTCAGGGCAGGAATCCAGGTGTTTTCACCTCTGCCCACGTGAAGGGGAGGAATAACCCCTAAAAAGTGCTTTAAGTATGGAGTGAAAGGCCAGCGGAGTCGTTTGTCTCTGGTAATACACACATCGCTTAGGATAGGAAAGCAATAGTAACTTGTGATCTCATGTGAGTTAGTGTCTGAGGACTTTCCCAAGTTCCGTGATGGTAATGGCCACGTGTTGCCTGTGGAATTTTATTTTGCGTAGTTCTATCAATGTTGAGTGAATCTGTTGGTATAACAACTTTAACTTAGTTTGCCTGTTTTCCCTTCCATTTTTTTAACTACAAATGATGCAGTGTAGTTTGTTGAAGTAAAAGAACCTGAAGTCTGAAGTTTAAAGTATTGAGAAGTGGCCTGCTTTTAAGAGTTGATTGTATCTGGTTTCTAGGAAAAAGAAAGATGTTGAAAATTGAAAAAATAAAAGAGTAAAGGGAGAAATAGACAAACAGTTATTTATTAATAAGGATTTTAACAAACTTCCATCAGGAAGTGTTGAGAGTGAAGTTAGGGCAGACTTGAAGAACACTGTCAGCCATCCTGACCTGACATGTTTATAAAGCACTTTACCCTCAACTCTATATATGCAAGGGCTGGAAGGGGCACATTCAGAGAGAGAAATACAATGCTTGGCTATAAAACTCTGTAACTTTCAACGTTCTGAAATACTTGTGCTGATGGTTTTTTCAGCAATCTTATTGAGGTATAATTGACATACACAAAACTGTCCATATTTGAAGTTTGCAGTTTGATATACTTAACATATGAATGTACCCGTGGAACCACCTCCTAATAAAAGTAATGAAAACAATCATCTCTCTGAAAAGTTTCTCTGTAACCCCTGGGGTCCTTGTCTCCCATCTGTCCCTCTGTTCCCCTCAAGCCTGCTCCAGGCAACCAAGCGACTTGCTTTTGCCACTGCAGGTTAGTTTGCGTCTCTGGAACTGATTGTGAAACAGAGCAGGCCCCTACAGTCCGAGCCCCACCCCCCAGGTCCTCAGCCTGCCTTTCATCTGTGGAAAAACTTTAGCCAAGGAGTAAGTTTAATCAGAGAAGGGAGAAAATGCAAAAAGAAAGGAAAACAGTCAAAGAAGACCAAATAAAAATAGTTTAGTCATTAAGCAAAGTTAAGGACCTTTAGTTCTTCCTCAAGGGCTACAGATAATATTCTGAGCCATGTCCTTGGAGCTGTCTTACAGATACTGAAACCCCTGCCGGGTGGAGAAGTTAACTACGTGATGACCAGGCTGTAGCTGTAACATAAGCTGCCACACTTCTGAGAATTGGCCTCAAGGAATTGGGAACAAAGTGACCCTGGAACTGAAGACTAACTGTACCTAAAAAATCAAGATGACGCTGATCAGACCACTCATGATTAGTTTCAAGAGGACTGTCAGAGCTGACTGTGCCGTTTCTGCAGCAGCCCGCTCCCTCCGTCTATAAAAACTCTTGCCCCCTGATTGTCAGTGGGGGAAGGCAGCCTTTAGACGGGCATCTGCCCTCACCACCTGTTGCCAGCATCTAAAATAAAGCAAACTTTCCTTTCCACCAACTTGGCCTCTTTATTGGCTTTTGAGCAGCCAGCACCCGGACCCCAATTTCAGTTACAATTATACACCCCTGATGTTGCATGTATCAAAACTTCATTCTTTTTTTATGGGCGAGTACCTTTCTATTGTGGGATGTAACACAATTTTTTTATCCATTAATCTATGGAGGGATATTTTGGTTGTTTCTAGTTTTGAGATGTGAGCGTTTATCTCCAAGACATGCAGGAACGCGTTCTTTTATTTTCCTTGGGTGAATAATTAGGAGAGGGATGACGGGTCATAGTGTATGTGCACATCTTAGGAAACTGTCAAGCTCTTTGCCATTTACTTTCCACATGTGAGGATCTCAGTTGCTTCATATTCTTGCCAGTTCGTGGTCTGGTCATCTTTAAACTGAAACTCTCTGTTAGGTGAGTGGTGGAATGCCACTGAGGTTTTCATTTGCATTTTCCTGGTACCTACCTACGCTGAGCATCTTTTAAGTACATGTTTGCCATTCAAATACTTTATTTTGTGAATTGTCTGTTCAAACAATTTGTCCGATATTTTATTTGGCTGCTTGCTTCATTGTTAAGTTGGAGTAGGCTTTTTTTTTTTTACATTTTGATAATAAACTTCTATCATACATGCGAGTTGCAAGCATGTTTTTTTCTGTGTGTGGCTTGTCTTTCATTCTTTTAAAAGTATGTTTGAAACAAGAAATTCTAAATTTCTAATGAAGTCCAATTCATCAATTATTTTCTTTTATGCCTTGTGCTTTTGGTATTAAAGAAAATATTTGATGAACTCAAGGTTGCTAAAATTTTCTCCTATGTTTTCTCCAAATATTTTATCTCTTTAGGTTTTGCCTTTAGGTCTATAAGCCACGTTGAGTTAGTTTTTTAATTGGTATGAAGAACACATTTTTTGCCTATGAATGTCCAATTATTTCAATAATACTTGTTGAAAATGATATAATTTCTCCAACTAATTGCCTTTGCACCTTTGCTGAAAATAGACCATGTTTATATAGCATGTTTCCATATTCCCATTCTGTTTCACATATAATCGTGCTATTACAATAAAATAATTAAAAAGCAGAAACAAATAAAAACTTAGGAACTGAATTGATTAAACAAAAAGTTTGTATTTGAAAATATTGATCAAATTAATAAACACCTAGCAAGAATAATGCAAACACAAGAGATAAAACACAAATATTCCAAAATCAGGAATGAAACGGATATCCCTAAAATTCCTGGAGAAACTAACAGAATAATAAGAAAATATTAGAATAGTTATATATTAATACCTTTGATCATGTAAGTAAAATTGACAAATGACTTTAAAAATAGGAAATCTTAATAGCCCTTTATCTAGTAAATAAGATGAATTTGTAATTTCAAAGTTTCCCACAAAAAAGTCTAGGTCTAGACATACTGAATGCAATCAATCGTTTTCAGAAAAATAAATAGCAATTTATACAAACCCTGTCATATGGATGAGTTGGTGAGACTGTGAGCTCCAGCCCTCTGGGTTCAAGCAGGGCCATGAACTCAGGGCCCAGCACCGCACTATGAGATCCACTGATGATGTGCACAGGCCGGTCCCATGGGATCTTCCTACCAGTCACCCTGTGGCTGAGCTGGCTGGTTGCTACGGGATACTTGTTGCTAGGACACTCGGGGATGCCTGAGAACTCACTGTATTTCGGGTGCTTCTGTCCCTTTTTACTCTGTCCTAATTCTCTCCCAGTCTCTTCCAGCTCCTTCATCATTTTCTCTGACGTTTCCCCTTGTAAACTGTGTGTTTAATCCTTTCTGCTTCTAAAACCCTTGGAGAAAATGGATGGCACTAGGAGTGGTCTGCGAAAACAAGTGGTTTTCAGTCCAATTGCCCCATCAAAGAAGACAGAGCTGGGCTCACAGCCTGGGGCAGGAAGGAGTGTGTGTGGACGCCTCCTGCTCATCTCTTGACCCATTTTGACTGGGAACTGACATCTCCACCTACCTTGGACCCAGACAGATAAAACCATCAAGAGGTCAGCTTCCGAGACGTGTCAGATCGCAGATGAAGTTGAGGGGGCGTGGAATGAAAGCAGAGGAGGAGAGGATGACAGCCAGTAGTGGCCCCAGCATCAGCTGCTGTGACTGGACATAAAGTGACCCATCACCTCCTTGTGCTGGTCCCTCAGGTAGGAGTACACAGCACCCATGCAGATGCTGCTGGCACCGGCGTTGTCTATATATTAGCAAGAAACCAGAAGAAACAGAAAATTTTAAATAACACTATTTACAATAGCCTCAAAAATATTAATATTTAGACTCAATCTGACAAAAGTGCCATATCTGTCGACTGACAAATTAAAAAAAAATGCTAAGAGATGGTAAAGGGACTTAAATAAATGGGAGATTTCCTTTGTACACAGATGAAAAGATTCAATATTGTTAAGATATCAGTTCCTCCTGGAATGATATGTGTTCAATGCTACCCCAGTCAAAATGCTTGGTATGTTTTGTAGAAGCCAATTCTAAAATTTATGTGGAAACGCAGAGGACCTAGAATAGCCATAACAACTTTGCATAAAAAAAAGAAAAAAATTGGAGAAATTATACTAATTGGATGATTTCAAGGGTTAATACAAATCTACAATAATTAAGACAGAGTGGTGTAGAATGAAGATAGACTAATAATTCAATAAAACACAATAGAGGGTCTAAAAATAAACACACACATGTGCTCAATTAATTTTCAGAAAGGCTGTGAAGGCAGTTCCAGCTCCAGCACATTCTCTACAAATGTATCAGAATCATGTATCCCTGCACAAACACTAGGAACTTTAATTCATATATTGCATCACACTCAGAAATTAATTCAAATAAATCACAGCCGAAATGTGAAACTTATGAGAAAACACAGAAGACAATCTTTATGAACTTGAGTGGAACAAAGATTTCTTGGTTTTGGTATTTCAAACACAATCCATGCAAGAAATATGATAAATTAAACTTTTTCAAAGTTAAAATCTTCTGTTGTTCAAAATGTGTTATTAACAGAAAGTAAAGACAAGCCACAGACAGAGAAATTGTTTTCAAATTACGTGTCTGTTAAATTGTATTCAGAATAGATAAAGATCTCTCCAAACTCAATATTAAGAAAGCAAACAACCCAGGTTCTGAAAATTGGGCAGAAGCTTTGAGAAGGCACTTGATGAAGGTATTTGAATGGTAAACAAGCACATGAGGAGATGCTCAGTGTTATTAGCCATTAGGGAAATAGGAATTGAGACGACATTGAGATGTCACTGCACACAGTTTAGAGTGAGTTAAAATTAACATGACTGCACACCCCAGGTCAAAATAGGACGGGAGCAGCTGAAATTCTCATACCCTCTTGCTGGGAAACGGAAACAATACAATCATTCTGGAAGGCAGTGTAGCGCAGTTTAGCTATTTCTTAGAATGTTGAACATACACTTGTCGTAGTGGATTTGATGTCCCCCCCCCAACCTATATCCACATCCTAATCCCAGGAACTTGTGAATATTACCTTACAAGGAAAAATACTCAGGACCTTGAGGAATGGAGCACATGCTGGGTAACTCAGGATGGTCTTAGCTGACGTCAGCATCTTTATGAGACAGAAGCAGAGAGGAGGCAGCCATGGGACCACAGAGGCAGAGACTGGGGGTGTGGACCCAGGTCACGGGATGCTGAGGGACCCCAGAATTGGATAAGCCTGAAGGTCCTCCCCAGAGCCTCCGAGACACCTCGACCCTGAACTTCTGGCCTGAGAACTATGATAAAATACATTTTTGTTTTTTTAAGGCATCAGCTCTCTGCGAACTTGTTACAGCTGCCCTAGGAAAGCAATCCACCTACCACGTGAGCCAGCCACCCACTCCTAGGTATTTTCCCAAGAGAAATGGAAGTCCACGTCCATAAGAGGTCTTGGGTGTGAAAGTTCAGAGCGGCTTTACTGAAAGGCATCGTGACAATGAGAAATTTGGGGGGTAAGTGTTTTCATCACCTTGATGTTGATGATAAATTCAGGGTGTTGACTTACGTCAACATTTAGGAAATTGTCCACTTTATCACTTGTCGAAATATCAGAGTACAAATATTTAAAAAATCTCAAAATACAACGTATTAGTTTTGTGAATAAATTACAGATAAAACCAGGAAGAATAGTAATGGGGTATGTGTCCTGGATGTGATAATAATACCTGGTATAAAATTGTATATTGTGTAACCAATTAGTACATTAAGTTCTTCGGAAACATATATCCCAGTTTTGGGTGCAGGAATCCTTGATCTTCTCCCACTAAGTCATTAAACGTTTATTCCTGCCTAGCTTATCTCTGTTTTAATTTCTATTGTAGGAAATAAAGAAGGAAGAAGCCACTGAATTTTGGTTAGAACAAATACAGGGACACGGATAAGGAAATGCAGGATGCTTTGGAAACGTTTGTGCTGTTGATAGTTTCCTGCTCAGCCACTGAATGGTGGCTGTGAAGAGTATTTATTTAAAAGAAAGGCTACTTCAGTTTATTATATTTTTTCAAACAACTAAACATCCTGATATCAATCAGTATGTAACTGAATTAAATATTCATAAACATATAAAACTAATCTATCTCATAGCGTATGAAACAAAAAAAAAAAAGACAAACTTAAAGAAGAAAACAACTTTTGTATGAATGACCTTCAAGAACTATCCATGCTGAAGTAAAGCGGTGTAAACAGGAGTTTACTTTCCTGTTCTTATAAACTCATCTTACTAATACTGCCTGCAATTGGGATTAGAAAGAGGCTTTGAAAAGATTAAGAGGTTGATATTTGCAAATCTCCTTAATGGCATAAAATGTCATATAAATGCTAATTTTCTTGGGTATTTACTAATTCTAAAGCAAATCTCAATAACTCCTTGCACTTTAAAAAAAGCTTCTTAACACAGAAATTCAGTGCACATTTTCAACATTAATTGAATTTGAAAGTGTGCCTAAGAGTAGAAAATGAGTGTATTAAACCAGTTCTTGCAGTGCCTGGAGCTCTCAGTGTCAGCTAACAGGGGAGCTTTGGAATTATTAATTGCTATAAGTCATAAATGTATCGTTCACTATGTTGGTAAAGGAACCTATTTATTTGTACTCTAGAAAATCAAAACGATTAATGTACCATCTAAGGCTGCAAGACCAGATTTTTCATGACCTCAATTTATTATTTTACTCTGTGATATCATTTATTTTAGTAGTTAGGCAGAAATTTAGACTTCATTGATTCCAAGCCGTTCCATTAGTGTTATTTTTATAGAATGACTTGCTTTCGGTGATGTTCAGTTGTTTAATTCATTACTTAAAAAAGTAAGTGGATGTATTTTGTGCGTGTGTATGTATTACATTGTGTCTATTATGTAACATTCAAAAGGCACAATGTGCTGAAAATAAGCCTCTTCCTAAACCCTGTTCCCTAATCACTGTTTCTTTTCTCCTGTGATTCCCCACACAAAGGGTCATTTGCTGAAAACTTTGTTTTCCACTTTGGTTGTGTGCCTGTCAATGTATCTTGTGTATCTTTCCTTGTTACCATATACAGAACAGCCTCATTCTTTTTAAGTGGCGTTATATGGATTTAACATAATTTATTTAATTAGTTCCTGATCGATGGGCATTGATGTTGCTTCACATAATTTGCCAGTTCAGCGATGCTGCCAAGAATATCCTGGTTGTAGGTGCCTTTTCTGCTTGCTTCAGCGTTTCTGGGCTGTAAATACCTAGGTATCATAATGCTCTGACCAACCCCCAAGAAACTCGGGAAGAAAAGGGAGTGAACTGAGACACGCTGAGGGAAACTGGAGCTGTTTTGAACTGGTGGTTGTGTCATTGGCCTGAAAGAGAAGGCAGCTCAGTGCAGTGGGTGGAGGATCAGATGGGAGCAGCCTGTGGGGGTCCCGACCTCCTGCCCTTGGCAGGGCCTGGGGACAAGCGGTGCCCTTCTCCCCACCTGCTGGAAGCTTGGGCCTGGGTTCCCGGGATGCTTTGAAAGCATAACTGCTGTGCAGGGTGGGTAGATCTGTGGCTGCCAGATATAGATGCTATCACGGCAATATCTCTGCTCAGCAGAACACGGACATGTTCCGATACATCGAACCTCACTATGGAAAGGGTTGGGGCCCCACCTCTCTTCCCAAAAGGTTCCTAGAGCCACCTTCCGGTGTGTTACATCCTCAATCCCTGCCCTGCCCACTAAGGGCTGTTAGGAAAAGCATCTCTGTGCAGGGGTGAAGACCTGGCCATCCTACCCAACTCAGATCTGCAAAATTACAGGTGAACACACGTGTGACTCTTCTTCAAAAGACAGAAATTAAGGAAGAAACAGAAGAGACAGAGAGAGAGAGAAGGAGGTTAAGGGTGGGGGGGGGCGGGGATAGAGCCTTCCAAGGTGATTTTCTCCCTCCACTTACTCAGAGCAGCGTAAGGCACTTGTGGTGAAATCTCTACCACCCTTTGCTAGCACTGCAGGAACTTTGTACATAAGGTTCATGCTGATTCTTAAAATGTGCTTCTTCTTGTTCTCTTTGGTCTATTTTTATATCCTGTAATTTGAGTATTCACTTAATTACATATAAATTGGATGTTTTCACAGTCAATTCAAAGTCCACCACACAAAGAATAGAACCCAACCCAAGAAGGTCACAGAGGGCATCTCTTGGCACAAACGAAAATGGACTCAGTCTTTGATTTGACAGAAAGTAGCATCACCTATAAAGGTGTTTGCTCCAAGGATTGTGTGACAAAGAGATTCAGCCCAAGGAGTGGGGAGGGGGCATTTCCTACTCCAAAGACAGCAGTTGCCCAGAGAGGAGAAGGGCAGCTGATGGACCAGATTGCTGGGGAGACTCAGACACCTCCCCAGGTGAGCATGTCTCATCCAAAGTGGGTGAGGCTTGGAACCAGAGAAACACACACATTTGTTTAGATCCTATTGACGGGTTTTCACCTGCCAACTCTCCATGATGGTGTAACAGTGAAGAGCTAAACTGGACTGCATGTAGGGTCTGTTTCTTTGACTTTAACCTTTGCTTTTCGTTGCTTTAATCATACACAGCAGCCTGCCTCAGGGAACCATAGGCACCTGTGAAACTAACACATCCCTTCCCCAAGGGTAGTCATTCCAGGAGATGTTTTGCAAGACTGATAATCCTTTTTACTTTACTTCCCGGCCTCTCCCTCTCTGATTCTATAAAAGAAACTGGCATCCATACCCTGATAAGATGGTATTTAGGAGACACTAGTCTGCCATCTTCTTGGTCTGCCAGCTTTCTGAATGAAGTCGTACTCCTTGCCTCAACACCTCGTCTCGGATCCATTGGCCTGTCTTGCAGCGAGCAGGGTGAGCCTGGACTTGGTAGCGCTGGGGCTGACTGGTTTCCAGTGTCGCAGCCCAGCCTGACTCTTAAGGGTCACATGTGGCTCTTCCCCACCCCAGTTGTACCGGCTTCGTCTCCATTTTCTAGTTTTTGTGCAGTTCTTGTACACCTCAAGGCGCTGCTTAAATACCTATCCATAGTTGATGGCTTTTCCCACGTACACTGGAGTCCGTTCTGCAAACAAAGGCCCTTTCGCTGTCTTTTTGCGAAAAGAATATATACCGAGGTTCACGGTGACCTCTGACATGGATGTAGAGATTGTTTTTAATGAGAGAGAAGTATAGAATCCTGCCTCAGCTATTTCTCCCAGCATCTCAGTAAACGAGTTAAACTGAAATCTTCATCTGAAATGCAAATGGCAAATCTGAATTGAAAGGATTAGCAATTAGTGCAAACTCATGCAGCAAATTGGTGGAACAGCTGAAATTCAAGCCAAGGTCTGAATAAAACCACTTTGAATTTCCCAGTAAGTTACATAAGCTGCACAAGTAAAGAACACATAGACATTCTTTAGATAGATAGACAGACAAATAGATAGAAAAGTAGATGGGTAGATGAAAGATAGATGCAGATAGTTTGAGAGATAGATATTAGATGTTAGAAATAGATGAGAAATAGATACATAGATAGAGCTAGGTAGGTAGGTAGGTACATAGATAGATAGGTAGATAGATGATAGATGGATAGATAGATAGATAGATAGATAGATAGATAGATAGATAGATGATATATACAGTGAGACAGAGAGACAGAGACAGAGAGAAAGAGAGAAAGATACTGTAACAAATTCAGCTGTGGCAGTCCTGGCTACTAACCTAAGTTAAAAAAGTGGGATTCAGGTTAAGTGTTTGCCTTGTGACTTAGCTCCAGGGAGAATTAAATCTCTACCAAACAGTGATGTGCATATGTTCCTCAATGCCAGAAACTGCAATTATTTTTCTCTTTTTTGTTCTAACCATATATTTTAAAATATTCTCTCAAAAGTAAAAAATCAGCTATAAGTAGTTCAGGATTTCCTTTGTGGCATATTAAACCCACAAAGACAGCACAATCATTTTAAGTTTCCTAATAACTATATTCAAAAGTATTAATTTTGTTCTAATTTTAACTTGTAGAATTTTCATTATTATCCCATGGTTATATTTCAAATATTCTTCTTGATTCTGTTAACTCAAGGTGGCTTAATAAAATGCTATTTATGTTCAAACCTCTTGAATTTGTTCAGTTTTACTTTATTATTAACTTTTAAATTTATTGTGTTTTTTAACCTTTTGACCATCTTCACTCATTTTCCCCCACCGCTTTTGATAACTGAAAATTAATTTTCTATTTTTTTCAAATTTCACATATAAGCATTATGGCTCTGAACATTGATTCTCTGGAATCTGTTGAGAGTTCCTATGTTCTATAACAGACATGGAGATATTTTTGTAAATATCCCATTCTGCTCGAAAAGAATGTGTGTTCTCCAAAATCTAATGGCTTGAATATAATGTTCGTATTACTTAGTCTCCAACAGCTCTAACTGTTGTTTGCCCAACAGTCGTCTTTCTTGTCAGGGTGTGTTAATATCACCACGGATTTATTATCTGTCCCTTTCTTCCTTTACTTCTTTTAGTTGGTGCTTGGTATATTTTGAGGCTATGTTTTCAGTTGGATATTTGTTCAAGGCAGACCACCTATGATTTAGTACAGACACACACACACACACACACACACACACGTACACACACACCTCTACCCTGTTTCTAATGCCAAGAATCATTATGAAAAACATTTCATTGTTTTAAGGATTTCAGTTATATTGTTGTCTAGGAAGAAGCTGGTACCATACGTGCAAAGACTGTTTCCTCATATGTACCATGTTGAATGATTCAATCTCTTAATGACAAATATTTTAAAGCCAGGCTCTGTTTTTGCAACTATAACCATAAATAGGATTTCATATTTTCTGTAGCTCTTGACGGCTAAAGTTTTCACTTCCAGGTACTTAAAGATTTGAGATGGCTGACGTTCTCTTGTAACAAGGTTTTGATTTAATAAAAGATTTACCAAATGTTTTTCTACCAATATTAGTAAATAAACCAATAAAACTCCTGTTTTTGCAAATGTCTTATGTCCAGGAAGAAGAAACAAAATGAGTATTGTGAAATTAGATTCAATACATGTTGTTTTACAATAAAGTCTTTTTGCTGAGGCTTGTGTGAGACCTCCAGGCCCTTGTCAAACCTGCGGCCCTAAGTATCAGCGGCATGGCCTGCAGATGAGACAAAGCTGAGGTTCTGATACATTTCCCACCGTCGAGGAGAACACCACCCCGCAGAGTGCGCTGAGAGCCTCAGACAGGAAGGTAAGTGCAGAGTTTATTGGGAATTGGAAGTCTGATTTACAGCACACCCTCCACAGCGGTCGCTTGATTAGGGCTGGGTGCGGATCGTGATGGGACCGCTCAGGATTGGTGGCAACGGAAACGCCAGGTCTCTGAGGTGAGAGATTCAAAGCCTTAAAAGGAACACGTTGTCTATTGATGCTTCCCTTGAAGAGTTTTATGGGTCTTGCCTCAAGTTCCTGGAATGAACAGTCAAACCATTGGCTCGAAGTGCTGTTGAAGACAGTCTCACTGCAACGTCACGTCAATACAGAGTGAGCTGTGTGCAGGCTGAGTGTGGCAGGAGATGGTTCTGGTCCCCAAGTTTATTCCCTTATTATTCTTCCTTATTCATGTCTTTTCATGTCAATCTACCTTGAATTTATTTCAGAGAATATTAAAGCCACTCATCCTCCAGTTTGGTTCTTTCATAATACACGAGATCTTAACTTCGCTCAGCAAGTTCCCTTCTAGCTTATCCTTACAGACCCGAATGCTCCCGGTCACCAGGGCTGCGCACGGAAGTGCCCCTAGACCAAGACATGGGTCAGGGCGCCTTCTTGGTACAGACCCCCTGCTGCACACCTGGGGCTCTCCTACGCCTTGCTGTCACTTGTCATGCAGGTTTCCCGTGTGACGCCTCTCCTGACTCCGAGCCCTCGTCCCAGGAGCTACCAGTGAGCCCTCTTCTCTCACTTGAGTGTCCCACGTTTACTTCTCGATTTGCTCCTTTGATCTCAGCGTTCCACCCCCGCCATGCGTTCTCTTCCATCACAGTCCCTGTACGCCCACCACACGCACGTAAAATCCAGGGTGATCACCAGCTGCTGCTCTCGCCCCAGTTCTCTAGATCCTGCGTTTATCTCACACCTGGAACACGTGCTGATTGAGACAGACGTTATCAGCAGATCAGATGAAGTCTTTAGAGGGGGAGACTCGTGTGTTCAGAGTTTTTGTGTTGTTAGTGCTGTTTAAATGAAACATTTGGCTTAATAAAATTTTCAACTTTTCAACTCGTCACACTAGTCTATCAATAAACATCAGATGTAAGGGCGACTGTTTCCTTACTCAGCTTTTATACTTTCTACTTAACAAAATCCCAAAACTCATTGTTGGGGTTTTTAAATCCATCATTCTGAATTGCTCAGAAATGAATGTAAATATTTTATCTTTGTAGAGAAGACAGGAAACATGTTTCCTCATACCCTGCACCAAGAAAGCGTTGCTTCATAAAAGCACCCAGGTTTATGGGAGCTGCACACAGTTTAGCTCCTCTGATTCCCCACGGCAGCAAGTGGAGACAGTCAAGGCCGTGTTGACATCCTTCCAGTAGCAATTCCACATAAAAATACAGCTCTACCTCTGAGCCACTAAGTGATTCGTCCAAATTCCCACAATTAATATTTCCCAGATGAGACCTGTATAATAAATACTTTAAAAAATTAAACACTGTACAGGATGAGGACCATATATTCTTCTCATGGGAAAACTGTTCTCCAAACTTCAAGAATTTCCCTTCGCTGGCAAAAAAATAAAAAGAGGATTATAATCTATTTTTCAGGATTTAGATTCCTTTGAGAGGCTTAGAAGATGTTTGGATAAGAACATTTTCCCCTCAATTTGATATGGTTTGATTTCTCCAAATATACTCAAGTGTCTACACGTAATTTCCTTTTCTTAGAAGAATGACTCCATTAACATCTTAACTATTAGGCAAATACCTTCAACTCTGCAAAATTGTGATAAATAAAACAACTAAGCTCTTTAATCCACTGCCAAGCCAGGATGTAATATAAGATTTTTTAAAATTCTACCATTGTTTACTGTCACGCGTCTGTGTGTCTTCATGTCTAATTGCTATTGCCTCATTCAGAACGCGTTACTCACTTTATGTCTGGGCATAATCAGCCCGACACTTTCCCTGGATGCGCTGGGTCACATTAAAAAACAATGATAGCAACTGTGTGATAAATATTTGATATTCCAGGATCACGTATTCATAGCATTGATCTAAAAAGCAGTTATAAAAATAAACTTATGCCTCCAAAAGTATCTCATTTACAGTTTTGAAAGAGTACCCATCATTCCCCTGTCCATTTATTATTTATAATAGCTGTGTGCACAGCACTCTGATAACTACAAGAAGAAGGTAAGAGCAACTGTAAATGACTCGAGATGCTTAAAAATATCTCTGGAGAAGTTAAACTGCTTAAGTGTTTTTTCCTTGAAACCTCGTAAATATATCTTTAGAGTAGGATGGCTGATGTGTAGCTAAAATTGTGCATTATGATAAAGAAATGGCATCCCCTGTCAACATCACAAGGCAGAGGTGGTACTTAGAGTGCCAGCCGTGGACGAGAAGCCCTGTGTCACCAGAGAAGGGCCTGGCATCCCCTGTGATTCCACAAGGGAAAGTCTGGCTGGGCATGTGAGGACAAGGGAGCTGTCACCAGGCAGGGAACTCACCCGGAGCTGGCACTGCCCTCATCCAGGAGAACCTGCTGGTCCTGACACAGAAATCCCACCTGTGCAGGGGACGGAAGGGGCCTGGGGGAAAGTGGAACCTGCACTCCAAAGAGAGGAAAGCAACCACAATGGGATCATCACACGTTTCTCCCCAGGGAGCTGCCCCTGGGTCACCTGTGGACTCGGCTGTGGACGGAGGCAGGGAGGTGGCCGGACACAGGCAGAGACGCACTGGGCTGTGTCTGATGGAAGCAGAGGCTGGAGTTGAGACATTATTTCTGCTTGTCCCCTCCCCCCACAATTCAGCTAATCTGCTTCCCAAGCATCTACTGGATTTTGAAGTCGTGACTCAGCCACCAAAGGAAAGGGACCAAGGAGGGTCTCGGTCAAGTTTATTGCCGCCACCCTAATTTCATGTCTGATAATGTTGTCTTTCACTTGCAGAGCAAATGTCTTATTCTCTTGAGCAACTTTCTGCCCTGAGTTTCCTTCACCCGTTTCTACAGATGACCCTGAATGTAAAGCCCTTATGAGTCAGGCCACTTGGGACCCGATGGGACACTGATGCGGAGACGTGATCACAGGAAGTAAATCAAAGTCAGAGAGAGAGAGAGACAAGTATCATGTGATATCACTTATGTGCGGAATCTAAAATATGATGCAAGTGAACTTATTTACAAGACAGAAACAGACGCACAGACACAGAAAACAAACTTATGGTTACCACAGGGGAAAAGGGATGAGAGAGGGATAAATTAGGAGTTTGGGATTAACATATACACCCTACTATCTATAAAATAGATAAACATCAAGGACCTACTGTACAGCACAGGGAACCCCGCTCAATGTTATGTAACAACCTAAATGGGAAAGGAATTTGAAAAAGAATAGATACATGTATATGTGTAACTGAATCACTGTGCTGTACACCTGAAACTATCACGACATTGTAAATCAGCTATACTCCAATGTAAAATATTTTTTTTTTTAATTTAAAAAAATAAAATGATCTCTTCTTCCGTGAGTCCCTGTGAAATGGTCATAACAAAGCTCCAGGTGTGAGGTACGTTGCTGTCAATTAAAAAATATGTTTGGAGAGTGCAAATTCTGTGCTGACCCATCACCGAGACTGTGTTTGGGGGTCTCCTCTGAGATCTCAGGGCTGCCCCTGCCTCCTGCAGGACATGCTGCTCCTGCTGTGTCACAAAGCAAAGTTCCCCGGCAGCCAGGGCCACCCTGGGATGCGACGCTGGCAACCTGCCCATCCCCCACCCCACCCCCGTCTCAGGCCACCGCGGCCCCTTTTCCCTTTGCATGTAATTTGCTTTCAACCTGGGAAATATTTTTCTTACCTTGTTGTTAAAAATGTGTGCCCTCATTTTTAACCCAGACATATTGTAACCCTTAGCTCAAGGACATCTAGAGGAGCTCTCCGAAGACGCCCAGGCTGCAGCCCATCTGAGACGACTCACTAATACTCCTCTTTAAGGAGTTTACTCGACTCTCTCCCTCTCCCGCGAGAACACAAGCCATGTCACTGCAGAAGCGTGTTTGTCTTATAATCCCCTCAAGAGTGTCGCTTTACTTAACTGGGTGCTGGGCTTTTATCACCGAGAGATCTTTCCAAGCTTATTTCTTTCAGTTTGGGATCTAGAGCAGGGCCTGGTCCTGTACTTGGCACTCTCTTTAGTCTTTTCCGTGTCTTTATGAAAGCTTCCCGATCCTGCTGGAGTTCATTTCTCTTCTGCAGTGTGTTTTCAGAAATGGCCAATGTTTGCCGCACACACGAGGACTCCCACTCTTTCCAGCCACGTTTTCAGGCTTACATGAGGAATACGGTCACAGCAGGTGGACAGCCTCCGTCTGGTTATTTCAGCAACAGATTACCTGCTGTTTCCACACCGAGTAGACACACCTGCTGCTTCCAGTCTGTGGAGCTGCTCCTTCTCCGCCCACCAAACCCTCCCTAAGCCAGTGCTGAGGATTTGCATTTACACGACAATGTCTCTGTTATCTCTGTCATTGATGGGGGATGGAGTTTAAAGACATAGCCAAAGAAGGAATCTTTATTCTTTAGGGAATTATCATTGCCTTATATAAATGTTCCTTTATTTTGAGCAGAGATAATGAAATCAATGGAGAGACTATATTTATTTATATTTTAATACCAAAACCATACATTTAAATCATATTTTAAAAGATATACAGTAAAACACCTTTTTGACTAGTTGAAGGATGCAAAATAAGGTCCAACAAACCAAAGAAACAAACACCAATCATGTCCTGTATTATCTCAGCTCTTTTATTCTATTTACTTTTCCCCAGAAAACGGCGTGCATGCGTGTGTGTGCCTGCGTGTGTGTGTGCACGTGTGTGCGGCCTGTACGTTGAATGCTCCACTGTATCAATGTACCGCATCTTGTTGACCCATTTGTGTGCTGGCCAGCTCTTTACTAGTCAATCGCCGACTTTCTCGGTCTCACTGCTCCAACAAAAGGCCTCTGGACCCCTGGGCACCCTTGTCCTTCCCCTGGGTGGATCTAGGATAATTACTAGGATTACAACAGTGGAGTTATAGGATATTTCCAGCTTCACTTTTACCACCTTCTTCCAAATTATCCTTCAAGGTGATACTCCAATTTATATCACAGGCAAAAATATCCATTTTCTCCATCTACTTCATCACCTCCCTTAATATTGTTAAAGGGTTCATTACATCAACAATAGAAAATGTTAGCTTGTTACAGTCTTAATGTCTAATATTCTGTGTATAATGAAACTTAGCGACTTTTTACTATCGTATCAGCCGTGTGAGAGCCGTTCTCTGTGAACTGCCTCTTCGAAATGCGGGTCAACTCTCAATTTATTTTTATTTGGTGACTTCTAATTAACTTGAAATGCTGTAAGGCAGATTTATGATTAGTTTGAAGTGTTTGGGTTACTGTTTTGCCTTATTAATTTTGCTTTAATGCTTGTTTTTGTGTGTAGACTATATTTCATATATTAAGTGTGTGTGTATATGGTATATTTAGCGCTTTTCAGTGTAGTTCTATATACAGAGAATTCAATTGTTCCCAAAGGATTTACTGGTGATTCTGTTTCTGTGAATATATTCTAATTCCTGCTGCAGCAGATGGGGTCATTGAATCACTCACATACCCTGGATTCAGCTTGTCCAGAAGGGGTGAAGTATTTGGTAATCCTGGTGGGATCAATGCTAAGAAAAAAATAGAACTGCAAAATAATAACAATAATAAAAACAGCAGTAATAACAATGATAGTAATAATAGAGACACAGATGCAGAGAACAAACACATGGACACCGAGGGGGCAAAACGGAGTGGGGGGGGGTGGGGGGATGAACTGGGAGATGGGGACTGCCACATATACATTGCTAATAAGAAAAAAGTATCACATTGTACACTTTAAATATGTGCAGTTTATTGTATGTCAATTGTATCTCAATAAAAGTTCTTAAAAAAATAAAGTCATCCTATTGTTAGAGGCGGTGCTGGTATTTTTACTCTCATCCTTTGACTTATGAGGTTGGGAGATAAAACTGATTTAGTAAACATTTGTTGTCATTGGGACCCTAATTTTCCACCAGGGAGCAGAGAAGGGCGTCAAGGCAAAGGCAGATGAGGTTATGTGGAAATACACTTGTCCTAAATTTGAACTGCAAGTGTCATAGCGAACCCACGATGTGGCCTAAGTGTGTCTCAGGTGCACACACGCAGGAGACTTTGAGTCGGGCAGGAGGGAGTGGCTTGTGGAGCACTGACCCTCTTGCCAAGAACACACACTAACATTTCTGTAAACATCCAAGGTCTGCTGGAGCCAGGGATGCTAAAAGGCCAAGAATGCAGCGAGGGACAAGGCTGCCAAGGTGGGGCCGAGCCTTGCCTGCTTTCCCCGAGGACCGTTTGCCAATATCGCTCACAGATACTCAGCTGAGGGGCCCGAGTTGCATGGATTTGCCCCAGTTTGTACCGGGAGACACCTGCCGCTGAGGACCAGGGGCCAGCAGAGCTCGTGCATCTCCCTAAGCCGGAGCGGCGAAGAGCAAGATGGGAAGCATTTCCTCCAAGACATTTGCAAAATTCCGTGTTTGTAAGGACAGTGGATGAAAAGCAGATCAGAGCGCTGGGGTCTTGGGTGACGTTCACGGCTCCCAGGGGTGGGGCTGGGTGAGCAGCAGGAGCCGTGGACCAGCCTGGGCTGCGGGACCATTCCTGAGGGCTGACTTGAGTGGAGGAGGGTGTGCCTGTCAGTCACAGGCTTAAACCAGACCTGCACTTGTGGAGCCAAAGCTTCCCAGCCGTGTGGTAGCACAGCACGAATCGGGCAATTTTCCCACAACGTTTTGCTGGAGGTTTTAGGGCTTCATCTTGCAATCACTTGAGCTTTCCTTGTCTCCAGGGGCCTATTTTCAAGTATTGAGTCTCTGGGCCAATGTCGCAGCTAAATTAATGACGGAACCACAGAATTTCCAGGGGGGCACCCCCGTTTCTCAGCTTTGTTAATAGCCACGAACAGAGCACTCCAAAGTCTGTTCTGCCCAGTGCTCCCTGGGAGGGGGCTTCCCCCTCAGAAACGCTCCTGCATCTGGTATTTCACTCGCCTCGTCAGAGCACAGACTCCAAGGTCTGGGGGGACGTGATCTTTCACATCAACGGGATGCAGTCTGGCCCTGGCCATTGGGTCTTGTTGTCCTGGAACTCAGAAACACAATGCAGTGGTGGCCAGCCCTCTGCAGGAGGAGAGCATGGCTTGTGATTGCTGTTATTTCTGGTTAAAAATGTCACTGCCTGTCTGTCTTTGTCAGTTCCAGCCACTAAAGCGACACTATAGCCTGGGAGGCTTACAAAAAACAGAAATGTATTTCTCGCAGTTCTGGAGGTGGGGGTGCCCAGGATCAAGGTCCCCCCCCCCCCATACTTGCAGATTCAGTGTTGTGAGAAGCTGCTCCCTGGTTCTTGCTGTGTCCTCACAAGGCAGAAAAGCCAAGGGGCCTTCTTCTTATAAAGGCACTAATCCCATTCATTGGGGCTCCCCCCTCATGACCTCATCACCTCCAAATACCATCACATTGGGGATTAGGTTTCAAAATATGACTTTCGGTGACAAACCTCAGTCCTTGGCACCATTTGAGACACAGGTGTAAAGATGCACTTTGTTGCTGCCTCCTCTTCTGTTCTTCATGCCTCACCCGTTTCCACCTTGATATTCGTAAAACACCCAGTACAGTTGACTCAGGTGAGGGCTCATTTCAGCCCAGCAGTGACCACCGGGAGTACCTGCCTCTCGCTGCTGTTGATTCTCTAATTTGGTCACAATCTTTGCTGCAACATCATAGATTCTTTCATAAGAAAAGTAAGTTGTTTTAAAAGAAAAGGTTATTTCAAAGGGGGAAAAAAACTCTTAAAAAACTATCTGGAGTGATTTTCTGAACTGTGCTGAGGATGCAGTTGAAATCACAGCCCATAAACCTGCAGTCTCCACCAAGAGGAAGGTCTGCATGTGTGTTGATGTCACTGCCCCCAGCAACTTGGCTGGACAAGAGGAGGCACGTGAAGATGGATTCAGGAGGAGAGTTCTGGCAGGCATGAGACATAGACGAGAGGATGCCAAAATGTCAACTGTTAGTAAGAAACTAAATGAAACCGTGAGGGGAAGTGAAACTGGGAAGGCCCTGTGAAGTGGAAATAAAACATCATCCCTAGTTTACCACAAGGACAGAGTCCTAATATGCTTTTCCTGTTATTTATGGCTGTAAGAGCACAGATGTTGCCTGCGGCACAACTTCAATCTTACAATATACTGGGTCACTTCACACGGAAGATTTGGGGCTAGAAAACCCAGCCTGTAAACTGCTAACAAATCCAGCATGATCTCGTGTTGATTTAAGACTTAAGAAAGGTACAGAGTATAGGGCCAGCGCATTAAATGATGAAGCAGGTGGAATTCACACATCACCTGCTTGAAATGTCTACCCACAGAGATTTATTTCAAGAGGGAAAATAGCATCATTATATATAAAAACCGTAGTTTTTACATAGGGTTTTATCACATGAAAACATTGACTAGAAGATGCATTTGTTGATTCGGAAATATTCGGGTATTGGAATATTTAAAAGTAACTGCAGATGCCTGCCTTTCAAAAAACCTGAATTTTAGAGAGAATATTAGAATCTCAACTAAAATCTTCATAAGTCACACCAAACCCAGGATGTGCTCCTGGGAGTTGCTGGAGACAAAGGACCTATGCCTCTTGTTCTGTTGGAATCAATTGCAGCAAAGTGACCCGACTAAAAACAACTAGAAAATAACGTAAAACACAAAACAACATCATTATGACCCAGTCATCAGAGATACTGAGAACAAACTTAGAAAAAGCTGTGATGAGCATAATAGATTAAAACATGAAGAATGTAATAATTAAGGACTCAAAGGATGGATTTCACAGAAGAACGGACACAGCAGAAGGAAAAATTAATGAATTAAAGGGTAGGTAGTGAGGATGTTTTCAATAAAGTCTATCAGATTTCTTCAGTTACAACCAACACAGTGAATGCAATTTAAGGAAAATTAACAGAGATTGTGCATTTGTACATTTTACTTGTTTCTAAAGGATTCACATTTATCCTTACATCTCTGTCTTTCTAAATCTCTCCAAATTCCTTTCAGAAAGTGAAAGGTATGAATAATTCTAAAAAATTATTATTTGAATGTATGTCTATATACAGCATATACCTTTACTATTTTAAGCAATATTTTAGGCAAAAACCCATGTAAAATCCATATGACCTACCCTGATCTACTACCTAAAGCAGCTAAGTCAAGTGTGTCCACATGTCCATGTGGAAAACAACACTTTTTTCAGGGTCGACCCTTCCATCTCACAATTTAATGCACACTTTCCTCTGAGACGTGTCTGAATTGTCCAGTCCAGGCTGGTTTCCGCCTTTGGAGTAGTCGACCAAACCTAAACTTTCTACCATATTGCCAAAAGCTTCAGCTCCAGCTCACGCTCTGGTCTCTACAAAGGAGCTTAGTTGCTAAGAGTAGAATGTTTTCCCATTTGAAGCACTCGGTGTTCAAATTCTGGCCCCAACCCTTATCAGCACAGCCCTGCCCAGCTCGCTGTCTATAAAGGGGGGGAGGGGCCAGGCCACCTCCACGTCCTCCAGTGAGACTGCTTCCCAACAAAGCTAAGCTGTTGTTCAAGAAATATACCTTTATTCCTGAAGTCACCAATAATGATTTCTTCACAAATTATGCACAATAAAACTCTATATTCCGTGAAGCAAAGACTAACAAAATAACTCTTTACAAACTCAACTGTATAATACTTGTCTTTTTGGTAAATTGTGTACTGTAAACCAAGCCTTTAGGAAAGTTTGTGTTGAGTAATAAAACAGGTAATTTTCACAGAAAAATGTTACAGAAATTCAAATACAGCTAAAAAACCTTCACATCTTGAAAATTACCAAAACTTTAAGGAACATTTATTATACACTGTAAGGCACCAACCACTTTTGCAATAGGCACCCTATCTGCTTCCTTTCTTTCCTGTTTGTTGAAATAAGTTGACCATTACAAGAAGCAGGCTCCTAGATTCAAAGCACTTCTGGTTATTACGTTCTACTCTGCAAGGTTACATATTCATCAACTCTGTCTCACGTGTCTTTTATTTCACAGTCCAGGAGAGGACACGTCCACACGTACAGCCTCAGACTGCTAGGACTTAAACACATAGCCTTCTCTACTCTGGGTGCCGTAACAAAGTCAAGGTGAACCATGAAAGCATGAGAAAGCTGACAAGGCTGTTACAGAGTTAGACCACATCCCCTGAAACTACAAAATTAAAACATTATCTAATTATGAGACATTACTTACAGACAACACATACACTGAAAGGAAAAGGCAACATGGTAAAGTAATGTTAAATGCAGAGTAACAATTTATTTGATAGAAAACACTCTTCACATGAAAACACACTTGTAGTCTATCTTTTAAACTTTGGGGTCAGTGTATATGATTAACTAAAAACATTATTTTAATGAGCCTGTTAAACAAGCAGCTTGGGGACTATCACTTTTTTTTCAGTAAAACATCTAAGGGAATATAATAAAGATGTTACATTTTTATTGAGGAAATGAAGCCAGGATTACAAAAGGCACAGGCATGCAACTCAGTCAAGTCCCACCATCACTGCAGCGCACGGTGCCTCCGTGTACAGGCCCTGGTGACCCCCCCTTGGCCCTGCCTCTGCCCCACCTGCACCAGGTGTGGGATGAGAAGCCCACCCCCACCCCAGCCCCAGCAGCACCTGTTTCCTCTTCCATTCGGGGTGAGCTCTCAGGTCCAAAAAAGGTAGCACAGGCGGAGACAGAAGGGTCCTGGCACGGAGGGCTCGGTCTCGCCAGTTTTGTTCTCATCACTGAAGTGGAATAGCGTCAACTTTGTCCTCAACTTTGTCAAGAAAACCGGCATCCAGCAAAGACCGTGCACGCTGAACATCAGAGGGAAAGAGTAAACTCTGCAGTCACAGTGCTGTTCTTATATGTTACCCTCATTCGTGAGTCCCTTTTCACTAAGGAACTTTCTGGTAAAGTCATGGAATTTTCTGAGTCTATTTTGTTGATCCCTTGCCTTTGCCTTTGACAGACTGACCCGATGGGGGACCGCAGCGTGGAAGGAAGTCGCTTCACACCTCGGCTATCTGGAGAAGCACTGCGGGCATTTTGGACTAAATGAAAATGCTGCAATTAACATAAGTTTTGAATAAAATTTTAAAGACAACTGGGGAAAATTATGAAAGCTAATTAGCAGAAAGAGCGACTGAGTAAGAGGAGTGAACTTGAGTGCTCAGTCTGACACTGGCTGGTGGGATCAGAGTTGGGGTTACACCTGGAAACCTTCTCAAGATGGAGAAAGGGAAGCTGCTGAAGAGAGAAATGCCTTTACCTGGCAGGTCACTAAGTGCCCGGGGCCTGGGAACAGCGCTCTGTGTGTAAGGGGAGCAGATGCTTTTGTCAGAAAGCCCTTCCAGTTGCAGATCGAATGCTCCTGTGTTTTAGGAAATCCTGAGTGGGCTTTGTGGGATCACGTGGGGAAAGGAAATAGAAATGTGTTTAACTCACCCTTCAGTCTAATGATTCCAGCGCCACGAGCCTGAACTCATAAGCTCTGCAAATGAGAGAGAACCAAGTAAACAGTGCATGGTAGTGATAAACGGACATCATGCTAATTTTCTCCAGTTTTACCTTTGTCAATAGTTAAAGGCAGGTATAATATTTGAAGGTTTAGCAAGGGCAGAGTCATTACTTTTCTGCTGGTAATTTATATACACTAGTTAAATAGGGGGAAAAAAGGTATTATTTTGTTTGATGAAAAATCTCCTAAAGTCAATATTATACCCTTTACAAAAGGAAATAAACAGATTTGAACGTGCCAAGTTCAAACTTGGAATGGAATATTACTACTCATGGTAAGTATAGATGTAATTGTCTTTTTCACCAATTAATAGACACACACAAATATTTTTATCCGACATGCCTGCGTACTGTCGCTGACCCTTAATTTTGAGAGGCTGATAACCACTGAAGTCGCTGGTCTCTTTTAGCACAGACATTATTATCCCAAGACATGGATTGTGTCTGTGCAAGAGAAAAAGTCTGTCTCCTCAATTCAAATTAAAATCCTACAAACACCGTTTGACTGCCTGATAGAGTTAGGGGCAGTGTAGTAAACTTTGGTTTGGTTTCTAGTCTATTACGCTGTAAATTGTTGTAAATCATGTTTTCAATTAATGAGATGAGAATGCTTTATGCAACTGCTACAGATTATAGTATTAGATGTAAGTGGGAAGCATTTATGCTCACATACATGTGTATCTACCCATGAGAATCAAACCACAAGGAACTTAAAGGCCCTTTGAAAGACAAAATATACATAATTTTCAAGTATTGAAAGAGTAAAATAATCAGTTTGATACTGTTTTTCTCTATGTGATTTCATTTAGATTTGACCTTCAAACAAAAGAGTAAAGAATCTAGTACCAGCGCTTTATGTATGAAAAATATTATTTCATTGAAAATACAATAAAATAGCAGATTTCTAAAATAGATGCATCCTCTGTTTTATTTACTTATATTTCCATTTTAATCTCTGTAGCATAACCAGTTACCTTCTGGTTGTGAGTATTATCAAGAAACTCAGGTTTAGTCATCATTCATTTTGGTTCTTCTTGTTAAAGTTGTTAGTTTTGAAGACGTGTCGCAGTACCAGCCGTGTCATGAACATCAGTATTTCACCTGCTGATGTACTGTTTTTGGTGTGGAGGTGTGTCAGGATCACAAAACTTGTCTCCTACTTCTGCTCCAGACTGTTACGGCCCCCCATCCCGGGGCCAGGAAGGAGGGTGCGACCTGCAGAGGCAGGAACACAGCTGTGCAGGGATGTGGGGATGACGGTACCTGCATGGCTGGATTTCTATTGTGCCGTGATGCTAGCACTTGCTACCCTCTGTCCTCGAGTACGTCTCCCAGCGTCTGTAAACTTTAGTTATTCTCATCTGTGGATCTGAAGTGACCCCCACCTGCTCTCCTCTCAGAGGTGTGACCATCAAAGCACAGACATCCATGCTACTGTGATTAGTCTGTCCTTCTCAGTAGACTGTGAGCCTCACACATGCACAGCGTGTGCATGGAGCATACATGCTGAGCTGTCAGGTTATTAAACTAGAACCATGTGGGAGCGTGAACTAAGATGTCTAGGGATGATGTAAGGGCATCAGCTTAGTTTAGAAAGGAATGCCCACCAGACGTCTAAGTGGAAGAGTGGAGTTTTCTCAGTAGGCAATTGTGCTTGTGTGCCTGTGAGTGTGTGTGTGTATGTGTGTGTGTGTGTGTGTATGAGAGAGAGAGATAGGGGAAGATAAGTTATTTCTGTATTTTTTAAAATTTTCAGCACTTGAGGCAGACGTTGGAGAGTTTTTTGCTTGTAAATGATAACTGGAGCCATTAATATTTCAGAGAAAGACTCGGCACGGACCCTGAGGAGCATGAATGGCCATGGGGTAGGTGAAGGGAAAGTATGTGAGGGAATGATAGAATATAATACAACCGGAAGCAGTGAACAATTAGAGTTTTGCATAAAAGGCTTGGTCTGTAATGTTGACTTTGCTGACGTTGTATCAGTGAGGATAGGCCAGGTCTTGCTGTGTAATAAACAGCCCCAAAGCCCGGTGGGGTAAACAGCAGGGCACCACGCACCGCCCCCCCCCACCCCAACACTGTCAGTGTAGTCCCTGGTGGACCAGGATGCAGGGGTCCTCATTTCTGCGTGTTACCTGTTGCCTTGCTGGAGAGACACAAACACTCTCAGACTTGTGCACTAGGAAAGGCTCGTTTAGCTGAGAAACCCAGTGTCTCTTTAGCACACAACTCAGAAGCCACAGCAAGTCACAAAACTCCACCAACCACAGGGGCCCCTAGTCAATGCTGATCTTGAGTCTGGAAGGGGCCAGTGTTAAAAGAGAGGCTTTTAGTTAAAAACAAAACAAAAACTCACCAGAACTGCAGCAGATGTGGAGTAAGATGTGTTCTTAACATGGATGTTGGATTGAGTGACACAGAAGTCCCTGGAGACAGTGGGGCGTCACGTCTGTGGACTATCCCTGGAAGAATGAGGAGGTGGGAAGACTAGACTGTTCAGGGGAAACCACCTGGGCCACGGAGACAGGAAGGAAGAGCAGATGTGGTGGCAGGAGGCCACGGCCGGTGGCTTACGTGTTACAGTTCTTCATAAGGTAGAAGGAAATTCCTGGAGAATGAGGCAAAAGGGGTGGCAAATCTGAGCATCCCAAGGACCTTCTGTCCTGCCAAGGACCTTTTGTCCTGCCGAGGACCTGTTGTCCTGCCGAGGACTGCGACTTGTAAGCATCGTGTCCATCATGTGGACTGGTGTGTGAAATACTGACCAGTCCTCGCAACGTTCAGACTTGCCTTTAAGGCGCACAGAATTCCATATACTGTCCGATTTCTCACAGTTACTTTTTAAAGTTGTCTTCATATCTGTTTCCACAATATTTAGAGAAGCTGTTGCAAATGTGTTTATCTGCTCTTTTTCTGTTGTCAATAAGGTCATTTTATCATTATGATTTTTCCTGGCAATTTTGGTATAGGAGAAAACTTTTCATTGAATGTACATAGATCAAATTATATTGATTAATTCTAAAGTGTTTAAATAATGCTTTTAAGGCTATTTGGGGTGACAGTAATTGTCTACAAGCTGTATTTGTGCCTCTTTTCTGATGGATACGCCCTATTTCTGTGTCATATTCTATTGTATTGCCTGAAATTCTAGGCCAGTATTGTCATTATTTTGACAGAATATATATGCTTATTCCTGCTAGTTATTAGAATGTATCCATTAGTTCACTTAATTTTTAAGTGTCAGTTTGAGGAAGCATCGTTCTATTCTTAGCAGTAATGCTATTTTTTAATGGACATGTGTTTCAATCTTCATGAAGTTCTTTTGGAAGCTGTTGAGATAGCCACAGGTTTTTAATCCTTTGATTTATTGAAATCATGTAACATTTCCTTCTATTAATTTTTCAACCTGAGGACAATATTGCTTTGTATATGAATATTTAAAAATTTGTTTTTCAGTCTCCTTTGCTAGTGGGAAGTTTACATTATTAACCTTTTTCATTAGAGATAAGCAGGAGTTACAGTATCTTATTCTGTCTTCTAGGTTGTTTCTCAGCATTTATTACTGTCATTGACAACTCAGTATAGATTTTACTGCCTTCAGCGCATCTCTGATGGTTTATGTAAATGTAAGTACTTCCTGCAATTCTAAATTCTGATATTATTTAAGTATGTATTACTCAAACTTTACATATATGCACGTATCTTTTTGTAATTTCTTAGAATTTTTTGACTATGAACCAAAACTCTCTTCCTCTTTGAAATACAAGAAATAATTTGGGGGCTCCTCTTCCCCAAATTCCCTAAATTCTACTTTTTATTGACAGAGATTTTTAGATTTCTTCCCTACCTCTGTCTTTCCTTCTTTCTCTCTCATTCTAAATCTGCCCTTTTCAGATTTAACTGTGACTTTTACACCCAAGTTTTCTTCAATAGCTAAAGTTATGCTTTCAACGTCTTCCAAGTATATTAACAGAAGCAGTTTTTTATAAGCATATCATTGCAATTGTCAGAATATAAGATGCTTCAAAATAAATGTCTCATATCCATTTTATAAGAATACATAATAATGACACATTATTCCTAAGACATTTGTGTTGTTTGGTTCACCACAAGGGGGTAGCATTTTTGCACAATTGAGTAAAAAATGAAATTTTCAAGTTGACAGACAGTATAAGAAGGTATTATGTGAAAACCAAAAAGGAGTTCTTTGGTAAAGAATTTTGGGAAACACTGGAGGAAGCAAAGTTTAACAGGAGACTGCATTGCAGAACTTCTTAAACCCTTTGTATGCCAAGGAGACTCTTCAGGAAGAGCAATAGATCACAGTGCTCGCCAACTCTATTTAGATGTACTTCTTTGTCTTTTTTTAAGAGAACATCTCTAAGGACCCATGTTCTGTGGAATCCACTTAATTAAAACAGAAACATTTACTGTTGACATTTAGCTATTTTTGTTATTGACTATCAGCTTTTTATCTGAGTTCTCATTATTGAATCCTTAACATTTATTGACTTTTAATTGTCCTTATTTTAATCGTTTTAAAAGTTTGATTCTTATTTTTGGAATGTTACCTTTGAAAGTGAATTTCAACAATACTGCATTTTTGAGAGACTACCTTTCTATAACTGCAGCGTATTATTACAATCATTTTGGCACTAACCTTCTGCATTTTTTGGTCACAGAATTGTTGGAGAAAATACTTTTTCCTCTTCCAACTTGGGACTGGTGACTAGGGTCCTACAAGCTAACTGGCAACAGACAAATTAGGAGGAGCAAAAACAAAGGTTGCTTGGTAACGAGTAACTCACTGAATAGCCAGAGTGTAAGGTCTATCTATCGACTTAAGAAAAGAGGAGGATGAGGGCCTCAGTGGGACAGGGCGCAGGTCCTGGTGGGCTTTCTGATGCTAAGGGGCAGCTGATTTCAAGACCGCTGATGTGAAGGGTCAGTCTCTCCCCAAATCATGAAACTCCCCAGAGAGGAGTCAACGGCAGCTGTATTTTCAGCAGATTCTTCTTAAGTTTAAAGTTTCTTTCTGTAGCTGCTGATTGTTTATATGTTTTCACTTCAATTTTCATTCTACTTTCATGGGTTATTAATCCCTTTGGGTTGCAGATTCTTGTGCTATGGTGATTTTTAATTTTTAAAATGAGTCACCTGTCATAAAAGGAACCAAGAGTGAAACAAAATAAACACATTCCAAAAGAAGAACAAATGCAGGACTGCATAAGCCCTACAAGCTCACAGTTGGTCTTGGTAGCATCACCTCTTCAGACTGGGTTCTGGGTGGAAATGGGTTGCTTTGGATGCACCAAGGATCCTCCTGCCCATATCAGTGGGTTTGAGGGAGATGTTCTGCTGTCCCTGTCAGGCACCTTGATGTGAGGAAGATGCTGTCAGTCCTGGAAAATCCTGGCAGTTTGCTGTGGCCACCCCCTCCCCACACTGTGCTGCTGGTACCCGGCTGCCTTCGCACATACCATCCTCAGAGCCCCGAGAGCTGCCTTCACTCCTCCATCCCTGCTATAGTGGCAGAACTCCAACCTTCTCCCAAGAAAGTGTCGCCCTAGGATACGCACCCTGCTCATTTCCTGACGACGTGTGTAAGCGGGATTTGTAGATAGCAGGGGCGCCATTTCCATTCTTCTGCAGAAGGGATTCTGCAGACGTGATTAAGGCCCTTAACCAGTCGACTCTGAGTTAATCAAAATGAACTCATCCTGGATGGGTCTGACCTATCACACAGGCCCTTAAAGGAGACCGAGAGATTTGAAACTAGAGGCACTCTCCTGCAGGTCTGGAAGAAAGAAACAGCGACCTGTGAGAGGACGGGGCGTGTGGCGAGGGCCTGGGGCAGTCCTGGGAGAGGAGAGGGGTTCCTGAGCCACGGTTGCATGAATACAAGGACACAACTGGGGAGGTCATGGGTTCCGCCAACAGCCAGCGAGGCAGAGAAGACCCCACACCGGGAGGAGGTCCCTGCGGCCACAGCGAAGTCTCACCCAGATGTGGGGAGCCCCGGGGTGAACAGCTGTGTGTCCTCAGAGGTTGAGTCTGCGGTGATTCTCAGTGGCGGTGGGTGGACAAGGAATACACTTGTCCTGCACACGGCCACTGAGGCCTCCCATGCAGCGGCTCTGCTTACACTTGAACCCTCCAGAATGCCGCTTGGATGGTGGCAGCAGTAATTGCCGGGGTCAGGGATGAGGGAGGCCAGCCGCCAACATTTTCTTGTTGGGGATTTTGAATCCTAACCAGCGACACCACCTGGATGAGTTTTCTCTTTTGTTTCATAACTGTTACCTTCCCGCTTAAGACGCTGATTATCTCGTTTGTCACCTACCGTGTCCCCAATGTGAGCAGAATGAGGGCGTCGTCTGTCTGCATTTGTTCCTGCTGCGTGTGCACACCTGTGCAGGTGTCTGCCTGTGTGTGTGTTTCTATTTGTATAGGTGCTCCCTGCAGCCACGTTCGCTTTTTGATGACTAGTGTTTACACGCTTTACCTTTTTTCCATTTTTAATTTTTTCAGTGTCTTTGTCTCTACATGTAAAATGGAATTTTTATGCCACACTTTTACCCATCCTGATGGTCTTGCCTTTCAGCATGGAGTTTACACACTGTCTGCACATAAAAGTTACTGCTGTCATTGGCTTCATGTCAACAATTTTGACATTTGTGTTTTATTTGTCCCAGGTGCACTTTGCTTCCGTTTTTTGTCTTTGGAATAATAAGGTTGTTTTTTTTTTAATTAACTAATTTATTTTATTTTTTACTTATTGGCTGCATTGGGTCTTCATTGCTGTGCATGGCGTTTCTCTAGTTGCGGAGAGTGGGGGCTACTCTTCATTGTGGTGCGTGGACTTCTCATTGAGGTGGCTTCTCTTGTTGCGGAGCACAGGCTCTAGGTACACAGAGCTTCAGTATTTGCAGTGTGTGGGCTCAGTAGTTGTGGCCTGCAAACTCTAGAGCACAGGCTCAGTAGTTGTGGCGCACGGGCTTACTTGCTCCTCGACACATGGGATCTTCCCGGACCAGGGCTCGTACCCATGTCTCCTGCATTGGCAGGTGGATTCTTAACCACCGTGCCACCAGGGAAGCCCCTGTAATAATAAGTTTTATCTCCACTATCAGGATGTTGCCTAAACCTCTCTGTTGCGTGTTCTGTGGGGTAACCCTAGTTTTTACAACAGATGCTTTAACTGATTATGCTTTAGTTTCGTCTAACATTTCGTGATGTTATGATTTAATGTGTAATGTAAGAACTTTTTAACAGCATATACTTCAATTTCCCACCCCTGATTTTTGTGCCACTGCTGTCATACATTTTACTTTTCAGTTAATACAAAGTCCACAATACATTTCATTTATTTTTGCCTTAAATATTTGACAATCACTGCAAAGATTAAAAAATAAGAAAATATTTTTCTTTATGTTTACTCAAATATTCAACATTTTCAGCCCTGTTAATTCTTTTTTGTGTTTTGTTGTTTTGTCCTGTTTTTGTTTTACTATATAAAAGCGTTTTCTCCTGCTTGAAGGCTTTTCTGTAGTGCCAGTCACCTGGTGACAAATTTCTTCAACTTTGTTTTCTGAAAAATGTTTTTCTTTTTCCTATTTTTCAAAGCTATTTCCACATGGCATAGATCTGAGTGACAGATTTTTTCCTTGTAGTTCTACAGAGCTGCTGTTGCATTGTCATCAGGCTTCTATAGTTTCTGATTCTCACTTTGTAAATATTGTTACACTCGTCCTTCTACATGTGACTGATATTTTTCTTCTAGCTGTCTTTAATTTTCTTCTCCTTATTACTGGTTTTCAGAAAATTAATTACAGTGTGTCGATATATTTTCTTTTTTTGTCTTTTGAATTTTGATGATCTGTGATTTCATAGTTTTCATCAAATTTGGACAATTTTCTACCATTTTATCTCCACATTTTTTTCAGCAGTTCCTACCCTCTCCTGGGCCTCACATGTCACTGAGTATCTGTTCATTTTTTTAATTAAGTAAGTAATTAATTCATTTATTTATTGGCTGTGTTGGGTCTTCGTTGCTGCACACGGGCTTTCTCTAGTTGCGGCGAGCAGTGGCTACTCTTCGTTGTGATGCGTGGCTCCTCATTGCTGTGGCTTCTCTTGTTGCGGAGCACGGGCTCCAGCCAGGTGGGCTTCAATAGTTGTAGCACGTGGGCTCAATAGTTGTGGCTCACGTGCTCTAAAGCACAGGCTCAATAGTTGTGGCACATGGGCTTAGTTGCTCCGTGGCACGTGGGATCTTCCTGGAGCGGGGATCGAACCCATGTCCCCTGCGTTGGCAGGCAGATTCTTAACCACTGTGCCACCAGGGAAGCCCCCCCTATTCATTTTTAAATTTAGTAATCCTCTAATCTTTTCTTTTGCAGTATTTAATCTGTTTTTAATCCCTTAAAGTACATTTTTTTAACTTCAAATATTGTACTTTTATCTCTAGATGTTTTACATCTTCAGTCCCTCTTCTTATTATGTTCATTTTTTCCTTTAAAGTTTTGAGCATTTAAACAATATTTATTATAGCTATCTTAAAATCCTTATATTCTAGTTCCACCTTGCCTGTCCTTTATTTAGTTATTTTTTGTTTCTATTCATTGCTTTTATCTCCTGCTTCTGGGCCATGATTCCTGCTGCTTGGAAAGTCTCATCATTTTTGATTGGATGTGGGACTGTTTTTTTTAAGTTCCAGCACTTTCTTTGTTGTATTCGCTTACAGAGTGTTTAACTTGCTCTGGCCTGCTATTAAATTACTTGTATACCAGCTACATGTTTTTCAGGCAAGCTAGTAAGCTTTTTTTTTAGGGAAAATCAAAAATATCCTTTAGACCTGCTAAGCACTGCTATTAAGCGTAAGCCTTCTGGTTTCTACTAAAGGTTCCCCATATTCTGTGAGGTTTCTCCACTCTAGCTGGTGGGAGTTGAATATTTTTCAGCCTTTTGTGAGCTCTGAAAATTGTTCATCTACTAGATTCTTGGTTATGGTTCTTTTCTTGACAGATTTTTCTCTGCCAAGCTTTGTGGTTTTCCTCTCCACATTTACAGACTGGGATTCAGCCAGGGACTTAAGGGCACCCCATGGGGGCTTCTGGAATTTGCTCTGCAGAGCCTCCTCCTCTCCATCACTTTATCTTACAAAAGCCAGACACCTTGGGATCCACAGAATGTCATTTCCACTCCTCAGCTCGGAAGAGATGCTCCCTTTGTAAAGCTGTGTGTATAATTCTGTCTAGACAGAAATCTGTCCTTGTGAGAGTTCATTCCTTTCTCTTTGGAAGCACGGTTCTGTACTGTATGTGGTCTCAATACCTGGAAACAGTAATTTCATATGTTACCTAATTTTCTACTTTTGTGCGATGGCAAGTCAAAACATTTACTCCTTCACAGACAAAAAAAAAAATATTATCTTTTTACTTATTTTCTTCCTAATGTCAAAATAACAAGGGAATGTTTATTTCATATTTACTCTCAGCAGGGCAATGTTTTGTGTTTTATAGGTTTCAAAATTAGTTAATGTTATTTTCTCCATTTCCAAACAAAATGACAAAATAGGCGTATGGAACTTAAGTGAGTTTTCTCTAGACCATGTGAGGAAAAGGCTGTGCTCATGATTTGATCCGAGGCCGTCTGACTGCAGAGCTTTCACTCTGTCTCTCTGCTTACATTTATGTAAATTCCTGTCATATTATATATATTTAAATCTCATAGCTACCCTCTGAGGTTTATGAAACAGGAGTATATAACATTATTCCCACTTTAAAAACAAATAAACTAAGCCCCATAGTGATTTATGAAATATTATCTGAGTGATTTGACTTCCAAGAGACTGACTTGTCATCCAGCTGACCACAACCTTGCTTTTCAGCTGCCAGCCTGGTCCCCAGTCCTCCCTGAAGCTGCTGGTCACCAAAATCAAGGACTTCAGTTCCCTGCCTTCTTCCCAATCTCGAAATCCCAGGGAAAGAGTGGAGTGATGATGTGGTTAGTCCACAGATGCCTATTGTTTCCCTAAACTTTTCCTACACTTTCATAATGGAAACTTCATTAAATCACAACTGAGGGTGCATTTGTGTCCTACTGGGGGGTCTGACGGACAGATCAGACCAAAATCCAATAAGAAGCAAATAGAATAACCTTCAACAGTTTCCCAGAACTCTGCAAGGGATGTGGTCACTCATCCAGTCTGGGTGGGAGAAGGATCCATACGTTTCAGCGTACCAGATGTGAGCTACAGGTGCAAAGAGGTCCCCAGCCTGCGAGGAGGAGCTGCTGATTCCAAGGCTCATCTTCAGACCTAACAGGTGACCAGGGTATCAATCATATTAGCAAAATAAGAATCTCAAAGCATGGAATAAAACTGAACTACTGGGCTAGGTGAAAGAAAAATAACAGAAACATAAACAAAATGCAACTTAAATCATTGAAAACAGACCATTGCAGAGGCACCCAACAGTCAAACACTGGGAAGGGTGGAGTAAGAGATGCCCCGTGTCAGTAGCCCGTTTGGGGACTTTGCTCAACTGCGCTGACACTGGGGTGAGCGGGTTGTCCCAGGACCGCCTCTTCTTCTTCCGTTTGTAATGTCCATGTCCACGTCATAATATTGCGCTGTTTCACTCTCAAAACCGTCACCCTGTATTTAAGTGATTGATTCCCAGATCCTCTGTGTTAATTGTTCTCACGAGAAAGACAGTTACCGGTTCGGGCTGGTCAGTTCTCTGGACCATCAAGTGTCAGAAGGACAAGATCAGAGAGCAGAGGTTTCGTCCTTGGACATTCAGAAGCCACTGTAACCAGTGGCGACCATGGCTTTGGGAGCCATGACAGAAGTGGTAACTGTTATCCTTCAGGAAGCAGCACTGAAGATGCATGGAGTGTGAGGGCAGTGCAATCCAGTTCTGCTTCTGAGAAGCTCCCGTAGCAGCTGGCGGGTGATGGGTTGCTGTGTGGAGAGACCTCTGCAAGGAGAAGAAGACAGCACAGAAATGTAGGGATGAGATCAAACAAATTTACCATAAGAAACTGGAAACAGAAAGCAAGCAAAAATATACTTGACCAAAGGTAGCGATATTTTGAACGTAAGGATGAAAGGTGAGCACAGAGCTAGTCAAACGCAACTCTAGGTTTCCAGGCTAAATGATTGAGTGCAGATCAGCACCACGGAGGCCAAAAAAATGAGAGGAGACAGGTGTTGGGGTGAAAGAAAGCAAGCTCAGTATTTGACATGATAGAAGTGGAGGTCTAGGTGGACCTCAGGTTTTAGCTCAGAGAGTAGGAGACCAGGTAAGAGCATAGTTCCCGGCCTACAATAAGAAAGAAGCTGGACTAAATACAGTTTATGACTGATTCAAAGACTAGGCTGCAGAGCGAACAGGTGCCAGGTGAGATGAAGAGAAGCTGCTCCCACCCAGGGAACAGCAGGTCCTCACGTGGGCCGACCCGCTGCTGTCAGTGGCAGGAAGACTGGCCTGGATGATTTTATAAGCTACTCAAGATGAGTAGGGACCAGGGTGAGTGTGTGAACCCCTCTGGCTGTAGACATCGGGCAGCTCTTCCTCCAGGAAGCCTGGGAGGAGCTGTTCCCTGGAGGATCTGAGATTCCCAAGCAGCTATGCCAGGGATACAGCCTGAGGAGTGACAGGGCAGCTACTGCTGCATCCCCATCCAGATCCCACCCTCCGCCTCCCTGAGCCGTGGGATGGATAAGAACAGCTAGAACCTACGGCACATGGGTGAGGGGGTGGAGGGAAAAGAGCAGAAACAGTCACTGGTCCAGCACGACATCCAGACCCGGGGCAGGGACGTAGGCAAGGGCCACACCCCACTATACAGCGGCTAGGAACACAGGGGCTTAATCAGAATGTGGAAACAACTGCATCCCCACCCCCAGCACTGCGCTCATCAGCACAGGACAAAGCACAGCTGAGAGGACCGGCTGTCTCCCTGGGGAGCCCTGGGAAAGGGGGACTCACAGGCCAAAGGGATGCAAAGGCAAACTAGGAGCAAACCCTGGGCAAACCCGCTGTCGTGCTTGCCTTCTTTGTGGACAAGATGGCAGCAGGACCTCCTGGAAGCCCCTGTGCACAGACCACAGCTCCACGGCCCTGGCCCACCAGCACCGACCACACACTGACATCCTCACTCAAGGGACGGCTGTCTCATCCTCAAGCATGAAACCGAAATACCCCTCAGTATCGACTGTTGTATGTAACACAAGGTTTTCAACCCAAAATAATGAAGCATAGCCAAAGAGAAGAAAAAAGCACACCCTGAAGACAAAGCAGCTTTCAAAATTGGAACCAAGTAACACAGATGGTGAAATAAGCAGAAAGGGAATTAAAAATAATGGTGATTAATGTGGCAGAGGCTCTGATGGAAACAGTGCAAGATCAAACGTAGGCAACCTGAGGTGTGGAAATGGTAGGAATGACCAGAATGAAATGTTAGGGAAAGAGTTTTAAACATAGAAACAGAAATAAAGAACACTTTCAATAAGCTTATCAGGAGACTACACAGTTGAGGAAGTAATCAGTTAACTTGAAGACAGGTTAATACAACTTTACAAACTAAAATGCAAAGGACAAAAAAGAATGAAAAAAGAGAGAGAGAACCCAAGAGCCATGAAACAATATTAACCTTTTAACAAACAGAATTCTTAGCTGGAGAAGAGGGAGAGAATGAAGGATAAGAAACAGATAAGGAAAAAACAGCTCAGGACCTGAAAATTAGTGACGGACACCAAACCTCAGAAGCTCAGAAAACATCAAAAAGGATAAGTACAAAACAAGCCGCACTCCCTCCAAGGCATATTATATTTAAAATTTTTGCAAATTAAAGACTAAGAGAAAAATCTTGAAGGGGAGCTGGGGCTGTGGTCGGTGTTACCATTGGGATTATTATTTTCAGAGGAAGAAAGATACGAATTACGGGAGACATCTCTTCAGAAAACCATGTGAAGAAATAAAGACTTCCTCGGGCAAACAAAATGAGAGCATTGATTGCCAATGGAAGTATTCTATAAGAAGACTTAAAGGGATTTCTTCAGGAAGAAGCAATATGAAATAGGGGTGCAAACGCTTTAGTGATTGCTGGAGGCTTAGGAAGACGGGGTACGAGATGACAAAGATACAGAACAGACTGTTGGGGGTGATGGAGCTGAGTGGTACCCTGGTGATGGAGCTGAGTGGTACCCCGGTGATGGTGGTACCCCGCTGGTGATGGAGCTGAGTGGTACCCCGGTGACGGAGCTGAGTTGTACGCTGGTGATGCAGACATACACCACAGGGAACATTACTGCAGGTAATTTTTTAAAAAATCAGCCAGAATGTTGGGATTTTGATTAGATACCTTAAGACTAAAGAAAAAGAAAACAAATATGTACATAAACAGTGCACTCTACTTGGTGGAGTCCCACGCTACTTTACCTTGTTGAACACATAAGTAAATACAGCACAGAGGATGGGATCCCAGTTTCTCAGTGTCAGAGAAAGATGTTAAAAGAGAACAAAGAGGCAGGAGATGCTAGAAGGCGCCCTGTGGAGCTGGATTGGTATCAGGCATATCAGTATGTACCCATGTTTACCTGAGTATGTAAAATGACAGATAAATACAAAGATAGTTACCAACATACGTGGGTTAGTATACTTACCTACATTTCTAGCTCTGTCACTGTATAGACCCAAAGAAGTGACACCACAGAAAAAAATAAAACTCCTAGAGCCTAGATACTGGCTTCTAATAGTTAAAGCAAAGAGGGATCCTTGGAGAAATGCTGATTCTAAGACCAGGGAAGGGAAAATAGAAGATGCTCCTGGAGCATGTTGTAGGGCAAAAAATTGAGGAGATGCTGAAAAATAACAGCAGGTGCTGGGGCCATATCAAGAGGACCCAGAATCCGTGTGAAAGAGCCCCAAAGGCCAACGCTATACAAATTTGAGCAACAAAATAAATGATATTAGATTACAACCCAAAGGGTAACAGAAATATTCTTGCGTCCATACTGATATAAACAAATGATCAAATAAATAAATGAGGGAGAAGGGACAAGTCTTCCTTACAGGAGAATTATAAATATTAACTTTGGAAGAAATGAGAGAAATAGAAAATCACTTTAGAAGAGCATCATCATGACGGCGGCAGCCAAGCTCCACTAATAAATGCTAACATTGTCCGGCAAACCTTTACGGAGAAAAAGGATAGCTGGGCAGCCGCAAAGCAGCTCCCACAAACACGCATCTTGTGTTGCATGTTAGGGTGGCTTCACACAGGTAAACGGATTCTTTGATGTCTCTCTTTCCAGGAGGTGGGTCTTCATCTACCTTGGGTGTGGCTGGAGATAAAGTCTTACTTCTAAGGAATAACGTCAAGAAAGAAGGAAAGATACTAACTTTACAAGAGAGGGACCAGGTAGATAACCATGTTCAGTGTAACCAACAATAAGTCACGCTGAGACCACACCCCGAAAGGGTGTAGGATGCTTCACCTTTGAGGTACACATCCCAAAGCTTTGTAGCCCTGGCCCAATTGTGAAAAACATCAGACATCAAATCAAGGGTATTCTTCTAATTATTTTGCCAATATTCTTCACAAGTATCTTCATGAAAAACGTGAAAATTTTTTGAAAAAGCTCCTTTGCTGAGGCTGCTAATATATCCCTGCACACTGCGCGTTGATGGTGACGGCTGATGACAAATTCTGCTTATTTAATGTCTTGAGATGAAAAAAGTGAGGGCTTACATCCCGAAGCATTTACAAGGAGCACAAAAAAGTCTAGTTAATGAGTTCCTGGAATATGTGAAAATAGGGATAGGGAGCAAATATATTTTCCTTACATAGGTATTAGTTGTGTGATAATTGAAAATTAAATTATCTGGCTAAAGTTTTCCATTCTTCACCCGTGTATTTAATTTGTATTTATAGTTATAGAATATTAAAGAGGTTGGTATTGATTTTCCTTAAATCACAGCACAGTTCTCTACTCTTGGGTGAATCCCACGGGACTTTATAAGCAGGTAATAAAATTGAACCTGAGGGAGCAAATTTGCGCCTCGTATTTCAAATAGGCCTAAGAAATTAGTCCTATAATTATGAAACGTCCAGAAAATGAAATAAAATGTTAACGCATAAACCATAATTCTGCACAGACAATAATTCTATAAAATTAAGCCAATTATCGGTCTGTCTATGAGACCTTAATTGGAGCCCGAAAACCTTTCACAGAATAAACAAAGCGTTCATGTGTACGTGAAATCCGGGATTGGTCACAGCATGCCTCCAAGTTACAGCCACATCACCGTTCTGGAAATCACAGAGTTACAGAGCCGGGAAGAGGGTTAGCAGGTGCTGCAGGTTAGGGATGGTGCTGGAGAAAGGGGGCCTTGTGACTACACGGGGGTAACGAGGGGAGACGCCAGCGGTGGTGGAACACTTCCACATGTTGGTTGTGGTGGTGTTACGCAAATGCAGACCTGTGGTAAAGTGGCGCAGAACTACCATGCACGTTCCACCAGGGTCCGTTTCTTGGTTTTGATATCGTGATTCTGTAAGATGCAACCACTGGGAGAAACTGGGTAAACGTATACAAGACCTCTCTGTATAAGATTGCAACATGTGTGACTCTATATGTATTTCAAAATAAAAATATCAAAAAGTAAGCTAATGTACACATTGCCACCGGTTTTAGTTTTATCACGGATGACAGCTTTTGCAGACTGAGCACAGAAAATGAAGCCTTTTGCAATCAGCTGGTCTTTGTATAACGTTGGTATCTATCATCGTGTTTCTTCTTAGCAGCGGTCCTCTCCTTCCACAGATAAATGCGTTGCTCCAGGCACGACATTTACAACTGTTATTGACTAAGAGATATTGGTTTAGTGGAAATCCTACACGGAGTAACTACTTAGAGCAGCCACCAGCAGCACATGCACACGGAGACCCTCACGGCCTCGAGGTTCAGGCCATGTCTCCTGCGTACAGCAGTTCTCAGCTCAGGTCAGCCACGTGTCAGGGGCTCAAAGGCAGGGTGGGGCCAGAGGCTGCCACACTGGACAGAGCAGGTGAGACCCTCCACAAACACAGCCACCTTCCCCGGCAATCGTTTCATTTGTGATAAAGACGAGCTGTGCTTCTTCAGACAGGATGACAGGCACTTAGCTTCTGCATCACAGCCCGTGCCCAGCAGGCCTGCATCACAGCCGCCTTCCTGCTGGGCCAGGTTCGGTCTTAGAACCGCTCCTGACTCCCCTTCGGCAAGTCGTACGGAGGAGAGAGCTTCCCCCGAGGCAAGAGGAGCAGGCTGAGGGCCGTCTCCCTCCCAGCCTTGAGCTGGCTGGTGACCTGCACGCAGGGTCACGTCTCTCAGCATGAAGCAGAAGGAGGATGTTTTCACCGTGATTGGTCCCCACAACTGTCTGTTCGCATCCTCTTCTGCTCCCTCTTCCCTCCGTGTGTGATGTTGCAGAGGCCAGCGGCTGCCAGGAAGCTGGAGGAGCGGAGTCTGGGCTTCCTGGGACAGGTTCATGTGACTCGATCACTTCCATTGAGAGCCTGTGGTGGGCCCTGCAGTTAGAGAGGGAGTGTGTGGAGATGCACACGTGAACATCATAAAAGAGAAATTGCCGTCAACACAATTGAGGAAAATCTGAATTATCACTGTTTCCTCCACGTAAAACGACGGGGCAAAGTTGTTGTTGTGAGAAAATAGTGCAGATGTCTGCAGTGAAAAGCTGTAGGAGGGACTTCCCTGGTGGTGCAGCGGTTGAGAGTCCTCCTGCCAGTGCAGGGGACACGGGTTCGATCCCTGGTCCGGGAAGATCCCATATGCTTTGGATCAACTAAGCCCGTGAGCCACAACTAGTGAGCCTGTGTGCCACAACTACTGAAGCCCACTCATGTAGAGCCCATGCTCCGCAACAAGAGAAGCCACTGCAATAAGTAGCCCAAGCACTGCAACGAAGAGTAGCCCCTGCTCACCACAACTAGAGAAAGCCCACACGCAGCAAGGAAGACCCAATGCAGCCAATAAATTAATTTTAAAAAAAGCTGTAGGAGGACATAGGGGTGTATCAGGCCATTTGTGAATAAATACTTATTCTATTTTTCCGGACTTTGATGTTCCTATTTGTTAGCTTTTTAAAATTTGTAATTTGTTAGGATTTCCTTTTTATTCTAAGTAAATATTCACTTTGGGATTTACCTTTGTAATCTTAATTTTGTTTTGTTTTTCTAAGTGAAGACCCTCCAAATTAAATAAGCCACAAAACCTAGATCTCTCCCACACTTTGCATGTAAAATATTAAATTTGCAATATCTGTTTCAGTATGTTTTTAACCAAACCTTTACTCTGGAGAAACAAACAGACGAACAAACAAAAAGAGGTCTTGCCATTAGTCACTAATCACAATTTTTTTCTGTATTTTTCTCTCTATTAAAATTATCTTGATGACTAAGAGAAATGTCTACAACTATTTAAAGAGATAGAAAAGGGTGTCTACTTCATGACTGTGCTGGTGCTGTAGCAGACAGCCGTGAGCGGGTCGGTGGTCTCCTGTGGAAAAGCCTCAGCGTGCAGCGTGAGCAGGTCCCGCTGTGCGAGTCTCCCGCAGCGGCCCCTTCCGAGTTACTAATATCTGGTGAGCACTCGACCCTCCTTGGCCTGGTGCTGCCCCCGGACACCAGTGCCGTCGGGCTTCATGGAAACTGCTGTTTGTGCTGATGGAGAGACGGGAGGGTCAAGTCCCTCACCTCCCCTGTCCCCACAGGTGTCCCCACCTCCGTCTGTAGGGCCACTCCCCCTGGCTGATCTTCAGTTTATGACTCTCTTCTGTGCAGAACACAAGAACGTCAACAACAGTCAACTGCACTGAAAGGCTGGATAGGAGAAATCCTCTGCAAGTGTGGAGCTCCCATGTGACAGCACGTGTGGTCACAGGGGGTAAATCCCCCGGAACCTCTGGTGCTCCAGCTGATAAAACACACCTCCCAGAGCGGGCGGCCTTGAGGCCACCCTCATCGGCGCACTACAACTCTCTCGGGACCAAACTTCAGTTAAATACTTATTTTATTTTTTTCCAGTCATTTTTAACTTGAAGTGTAGTTGATTTACACTGTTGTGTTCTTTCCTGCTGTACAGCAAAGTGACTCAGTTATACACACATATACAGTCTTTTTCATATGCTTTTCTCTTATGGTTTAGAGTAGAAAGTGAGTCAGTGATTTCCAGTCCATAAGGAAACTGGAAACTAGAGGTGGTGCATAGGTAGTACCTGAACACACATAGGCACCTGCACCCCAAATTCAAGGTCATGAACGAGGATGGTTGGCATTTTCTGTGGATGAGTTTTGTTTAGCACAAGCGGCCTCTCCCTTCCATCCTCACCGCGCTGTTTCCAGGGCCCATGGAATCTAAGCTCCCTCAATCGTTTCCCTGTCTCTGGTCTCTCACCCGCTTCCGCCCCTGTGTACGGCATCCTCCTCACCTCCCCAGAGGGATGTGAGATGATTTCATGCCATGACCTCAGTTAAAATTCTTAAGGAATTCTCTTCTGAAATATGTGTGTAGATTGAACAGCTAATCATTGAAGAAAAGGCCTCGAGAATCCAGCCCTGATTTCCTTTTCCATTTCTCTTCCAAGTTCTCAGTAGTATAACCATGTGCTCCACTTAAACAGAATTACCACTAACTTAAAAAAAAAAAAAGGCAAAAGAGTTCTCACTGATATCTCTGTGCTTTTACGTGTATTCCCCCTGACCTTTTCGGCCCATAAAACTCATCCTTCTGTGACCAACTATAATACTTTGCAAAGCATTTCTGAGAGAAAGTGGTGAAAATTCTCTCTCTCCTCATTTGCACTGTATGCGTCCCAATCCCTTATAGCTACCATGTAAGGACAATTTCAACATTTAACGAGGTGAGTATTTAAATTCCTCTGCAACGAACGCTAGTACAGCGTAGGTTATGTCTACTCCTATCTTATGCCCATCACCCAAGGGTCCTGCTCAATAAATGCTGGCCAAATGAGTCAATGAATGTTGAATGTGCCTGGCTGTTGACATGACTTATACATGTTGCTCTACAACAATATGTAAAAATGACCCAAAGCAATGAATCCAAGGCCAAGAAACAGTGATTTATGCTAGGACATGTTATTTATACCTTCCAGGACTGATGGCTTTGCTTCTTTTTATCTACATTGTGATTCATCTATATGCAATCACATGCTCTATAAATCTTACTAGTTCTCTGAAGTTCATGTCATATCAGATCATGGTCTCCAACTTTAAGTATTTTCACTGTCCTTACAGAACCAGAATTCAAACTGTCTCTTAAGAACACAACTTTGAGGAGGGAAATACTTCTTGTGCTATTAGAAGATCATTATTAGAAATAGAGTAGCTTTCTTTAATCAGCCTCAGATCAATGAACAACTCATTCAAATTTTTATGATCTAATCATTTCATAACTTTGAAAATTTAAACTTGACCACTGATACACACACACACACACACACACACATTTTGGTACAAATTTAAGGTTACTTCATATACTAGTTTTAAGTGATAGTTAAATTATTTCACAACATAAATTTATTATTAGCTTCTGGGAAATTTCTGATTCTAATTCCATCATTTTGAATGCTAGTGCACATGTCTACTTATCAAGTAAGGAACACTGACTAACGTATCAGAGTTGCAAGCAAATCCAACGTCCTTTAATAATTTTGGAAATACATACAGAAATTTAAAATTATAAGGTAACATAAAGCCAGGAGACAAGGATGCACTTAGTAAAAGATACAAACCACAAAATAATTCAAAGGCCATCAGAGCTTCAAGAGACAATATGAACAGAGGATCCGTAAACACACTTTACAGTGTCGAATCACTTGATGTGAGCTCCTAGACTCCTTTCCATGAGGTGACACATGTTTCATAGTTTTAAACAGATGCATTCATGGCCTCTGATAGTTATGTTGGACACATTCTGTTTCAAGTGCATTTTAATGATCAAAGTCAAATTGTTCCCCTTGTGCCTGGCAGGACTCACCCGTCCCGTCTGCAGTCTGGTGCCTCTGCTCTCTGGACCAGGCACCTGACTTCCTCCACTGTTTTCACTTCCATTGAGTTTGCCTGCATCTCTGTTACGGCTCCTACACATTTTACTGCAATTTACCCTTCTGCAATTTACACTTCTCTCTTCACCACTGGATTATAAGTCTCTTTAAGCTTAGGGATTGGACTTAATTTACAAAACAAAACAAAACGAATGCTGGCTCTGGGTGTTACTGTGCCCGCGCTGGGTTCTCAGTAACTCTGTAATGGGGGAAGCAACTCATTGATTCCTTGAAGCAAAGTCCAGACTGAACTCCCCGAAGGCCACATGTGGTCAACACTCGGTTTTGCACTGGAAGTGGAAAGGACACAAATTAGCTGCTAGAATCCCTGAATACCAAGTCCCGGGCATACATTGAATGCCAGGCTCACGTTTACATCCTAATGGTGTTAAACATTCTTCTAAAAATAAAATCATCACTTCTGGTTTGTGTTAAGCTGCATAGAGTGGAAAAGCACGGAGCTGGAAAGAGTTTGAATACTAGAAAATCTTCCTGAAAGACAGATCAACAAAGCATCTTCCCTCGAGGTCACCGCAGTCTGAGGCATAAAAAGCTGACATGCAAAGTGAGCCCTACATGTACCTGAAAGCTTCTTGACACTAAGGAAAGTTGTCAAGAAAGATTCCTTTCTTTTTCTATAAAATGATAAATAATCACTTTTGAAATTAAATGTGAGAACATACTAGAAGAAACATAGTATGTGTTTCTTCTTGGATTTTTCTGAGAAATTTCTCAATAAGAATGTATTATACAAGGACATAAATGCCAAGTGTAGACCAAGATACTAAAATTCAAAGAATGTGAAAGTTCGAAGGAAGATTCAAGAATACTTGGCAGAAATGTCAAAGTAACTGGACAAGAGCCATTTCAAGGCTATAAAATTCGAAAGGGAGGTATAAAGCGGTGAGGAGTACAAAGCAAAGGTCTATGTTTTGAGAGCGTTTCTTTGGAGAAAAGAATATTCCATACTCATCACAGGGAGGGATTAGAGGTTCTATTTGTCTCGCTGTACGTCCAGAAGGACCACTAGCGGCTGGCTTAGCCCTGCACCTGTGGATGCCCTGGACGTGGGGCCAACCTGCACAGGACAGATCCAAGAGATGGGAGCTGGGTGTCTTCTCCAGCCTCAGGCGAGAGCGATGGGTTAGCTGGGATACTCTTCATTCCAGAAGTCGAGGGCCAAGCAAACATGGGGGAAGCGGTGTAAAGGACAGAGCCCATGGGAACCGTGTTAGCTTGTCTGGGGGGCTGCCCAGAAGGGCCATGGGACTGAGAGCAAGGGAAACGTGGCCCAAGAGGATGGAGGTCAGAGGACAGGAGGTGAGATGGATCCAGCAGGAGAGCCTTGGAAAAAAAGCAGAAAAGCCATTCTTGTGCCCATGAGGGAAATAACGGAGTTACGCTTCCGCAACCTGGGAGAGCAGTCAGTCATCTTGTGCAAGACCAGTCAGAACGGAGCATTCTGACCCTTCATCCAAAGTGAGCGGTCCATTTGGGATGGAGGAGCGTGAGATTAAGGACCGGAGGGTGATGCTTCTGGAATCACGTGTCACAACCCCCGCCCCCCCACCCCCACCCCGCACACTCCAAGGTGGAGGAAGGGCATCCACTGAGACAATGACTGTAGCTTAAAGTTACAATAGGGCTTTTATCACTTGAAAGAGAGCTGGAAAGTAATTTATGCCGCCCTCAGAGCAGGTTAAAGACAAAAAATAAAATTAATTTCTAATTACATTTCTCAAGTTGTGCGTATTGACTACAGCAAGTACAGTAAGCTTTAATGATTAGCTAACTCAGTGATGGTTTAAATAGTATTCCATAATTTAATATGAGATGTTTTATATTACCCAGAAAATTGTAATTCAATTAATCATGTGATTTTGTAAACACGAATTAAATCCAGAGGAACAGGGGCATTTTACAACGCAAGAGCATGTGGGTTCCTAACCTGGGTCTTTCCACTCTGAGCTCGGGAGCTGGCACGAGGATGCTGCCAGGTTCACTGAGAATGTCTTCTGCTGCACCGTTTACTGTAGAAAGCACAGATAAGAGGGAGAGGAAAAAAACTACTCATTTTCCTTAATTTAAGTTGAAATATAGTTTATACGAGTGAAATTCAGAGACTCTAGGTGTACAGTTCAAGCAGGAGCAGTTTTGACAAATTCAAGTAAGGAGGAGTTCATCTCATCTCTGCTGTGTACCCTGGGCTATTTTGTTCCATCCCATTCAGTGTTTGGGTTTGTTGTTTTCTTGTCATTTTCTCCCCCAAATTCACTGCATTTGCATCTGCAATTGCTCAAAGTGCCTTAATTAGCAAATCTGGGCCATCTTACTACAGCGGGACAGTACTTACTTGTCAACAGGGGTGTAGGTATTGGATATGGCCAGCCTACCTATTTCTCTCTGTTTCTGTCTAGAATGTTAGTGGCGTATGTCACACTGAAGTCTCACTGCTTTATTACAGGAGAAATTTATTAGAACTGAAGTCCAAACAAGTTTTCATCTATTAGACAAAGATGTCATTGTTACAACAAATTCAGTTTGGTGGAAACTGTAGAAATGAAACTGATTGATTTTACTTCGGCTTTCACTTTGCTTGGCCCTCTTTAACAATGAACATTGAGTTAATGCTAGACTATTAGTTTTTGAGAAGACCTGAAGTAGACAGTACAGTTGTTTGAATAGACCAGGACAAATGTAAACAGACCCTAGCAGTTTAAATTTATGACACTGATCTTTTTCATTTTCATTTTTCTACCTCTCCACCAGGGAGAGGTGTAGGGATGGAGAAGGAGGCAGATGTCTTGATAGGAGGGACCTAATTACGCTTGGGGTGAATGGTAGTAGGTGTATGAAGCAACAATCCGCATCGGGAAGAACAGACTGGATGTAATGAGACAGAATCAACAATAGAGAAGTTTCCATAAATCGGGAGGATTCCAAACGGACAGCAAGGATAACTGCTGTTTATGGGGTTCTAATTGCTGAATTTTGAGTACATGAAAGTAGTTTGGAGCACAGAGCATGTGTGAACAATGATATATTTTTACTTTCCTTCCATCACAGTAGTATTTCTCCACATCTTTCTGCCAAAAAATCAGGCATTTTAAAACCTCCTTCAATAAAATAGGAGTGAGTGAGGAATGCTTCTGGCACCTTTTCCTGATGAGATTATTGCAAGAGATGGCAGAGGCTGGTGAAAAATTCAGCACAGGCTTCCAGGAGGCTCCCTCTCCCTGAAACAAAGGACACTAAAGATTTGAGAATATGCTCAATTAAGTTCCTTGAAAGGAACACAGTTGTAATAAGTCACATCACACACACGCCTCCCTGGAGGGTAAGGTGGAAAAGAATGCACCCTGCAGGGCCCACGCGGAGACAGCGCAACACGCTTGCGGCTGACCAGATGTGGGCAGCTAAGTCACGGAGCAGGAACGTTCCCTGATGAGAAAGCCCTCTGTGGTGCTAGGATGCTTTCTCTCTTAGAATATTACACCTTTGTAACTAGGTAACGATTGTACATGTATATCTGTACATAAAAATCCATCAAGCAGTACTCAGAGTCTGTTGCTACGAGTATGCCAGGGTACATTACAATACATAGCTTTAAATGGGTAGAGAAAGAACAAATGCGATATTTTTCATACCCCAAAACAAGGGAAATGTGTTACCTCACACTTTACACAAAATCAGAAACCTAAACTTGAAAGTCAGAGCTTTAAATAGAAGAAAATGCATAATATTCTCTTTATAATTTGAGGGAAAAGGAAGCTGCATTATGCTTCAAAGTGGCAACATATATTTGTAACATATTGCAAACAATTAATGAATATTCAGAATATATAAAAATTCCTAAAACACAAAGAAAAGAAAAATAACCACTATTAAGGTGGGTAAGATACAAGTTGACATTTTTCAGCAAAAGAAATAAATCATCATATAAACATATGAAGTTACTGCTCAGCCTTAATTGTATTCAGGGAAGTGACATTACAAACCGTGTAACATATTATTTCATGACCAATATTTTGGCCAAAAAGTTAGTAAGTATGGTAGGAGTGTAAGTATAAAAACCAATTCAGAGAGCAATTTGGCCTACTTTATAAAGCATGTCCAAAAATGTTCTTAAGAGTATTCTCTGTAAACACCAAGACTGGAGAACAACTCAATGTAAACTGCTAGTACAATGTATAAATAGTTTATGATATTGTTACCAAAAAGAACTGTACAGAGATGTAAACATTGCAGAGGAAAAAGTAAACAAAGTACAATTACAGAATAACCACACAGATAACTCTTAAATATCGTAGTATTTAAACAAAAACAAAAGCTACAGAAAGCTATATCCAATATGACACTATTTACTCAATAATGTAATTACTCAAATACAAGCTAAACTTAAAAATATATGCTTTGGAATATATGCATGTGATGGAAATATTTTTGAACAAGGCAAGGAGATGATAAACACAAAATCAAGAGGGACACCTTGGGAGGAAAGATTGAGACCTGAAGTAGAGAAGGCATAGGTAGACGGTAACCTTCTACATCTTCAATTGGTAGTGAGTCAATATAGGCTTATTTCATTATAGATAAATAATGATGGATAGATGATAGATAGATAGACATAGATAGACAGATAGGTAACATTATCCACATCTAACCATCTGTCTATTGTGAGTGTGCATTTGTGTCTCTGTGTGTGTGTATATGTTATGAAGGAAAATACCATGTGTAAAATCTGTGTCTACATATCAATGTAGCAAAATGATTTTACAGAAGATTTTTTCCTGAGCAGGTTGCCTCTTTTTTTTTAACATTATCTTTATTTTTTTCATTTTATTTATTTTTTTTTGAGGTACACCAAGTTCAATCATCTGTATTTATACACATATCCTCGTATTTCCTCTCTCCTTCGACTCCCCCTCCACCCTCCCTCGAGTCGCCCCCACCCTCCCCATCCCAGTCCTCTAAGGCATCTTCCATCCTCGAGTTGAACTCCCTTTGTTATACAGCAACTTCCCACTGGCTATCTATTTTACATTTGGTAGTATATATATGTCTATGCTACTCTCTCACTTCGTCTCAGCTTGCCTTTTTAAAAAGAGGAGGAAGCGGAGAACAGACTTCAGAGACCGCTGTAACCATCCCAGGGAACCGGAGCTTTACTGTAAACCACGAGGATGGACAGGTTCAGGGTGGCACACTGACGCCTCCTCCAGGCTGTTAGTTTCCCCTGCAGCTTGGGGGACGTTCAGGGGTCCCAGATGAGCAGGAACGTGGGCTAAGGTGCATGGGAAGATGGTACCTGGTGGGAAGGCTGGAGCTTTGGGTTTGTAGCAGGGGTGAGGCCAGCCCACAGACGGCAGTGGTTCCAAAGTTCGAAGAAGAAACAAAGCATCTTGAGGCCTTGCACCCACACAAGGCATCTTGAGGCCGTGCGCACGCGGAGCCCTTCAAGCGCAGGGGCTTTAAGTGCCCGCAGAACAGGCAGGGAGTCATGGTTCTGAAGCAAGGAACTTGCAGTAAAATTATAACCAGGCTGAAGGTATCCTGCGGGTTTAATTTCAAAACAGAATAGACACAAATTTCCATTTGCCAGTTTTGATGTCTGTTTTGACTTTGGCTTGCTTCATCAAATAGGAAATTTCTTGTGAAATTATAAAGGACTTTGAGTTATATATTATATAGTTGGAAGAAACAGGGAGACTAAAAACTCATTGAAGATGGCCTGTATGTTCTGTGAAAGGTTATAGAATTTCTAACTCTCTGGGATGTCACCATGTGGCAGAAATTGTAGATTGCGTCCTTGGAGCCCACAGATCCTTGGGGGTAGTCTGGGGTTAACCCACCAAAGTGAGAGTGATTTTTCCACCCTACCACTCACCACATGCTTTTTTCTCTCTTCAAATTACTTACCTGAGGAGCCAGGCAGCACGGGTGTAAGGAGAGGGAGAAGCCTGGGCTCTCTAGAGAAGTGACACCAACATTCACTCTCTCATTCACTCAGTGCCATCTGTCACGTTTTGAGGAATTATACAGCGTACGTTAGGTTAGCTATTGGAAGCCAGAGATACACTGGAGAGTGGGAGGCCTGAGAATGTAAATGTCATGTTATCACGTCACACAGATGCGTGTTACCACTGGGTCTGCAGAAAGGACATATACTGCCCTGAGTTAATTTTCCATTATGGTTTTGAAAGATGGCTGTGATGAGACACCACTACCCACCACATGGGATTATGATAAAGATGAAAACATACTTGGCATCAGATTTAGGCACCATCACAGTAGTGAATCGGTTTCTAAGATGGGGAGTCCTTGGGGGAGATCATGGAAAGGACAGGTCTGATGGAAACGTTCAAGAAAAGGTGTCACTTTGCAATCACTTAAAAACAACTATATGGAGATAACTCAGTACTTAAAAGTAAACCAAATAAGATGTGAATATTCAGCAGGAAGACAGAGACAACGTTGTGGACACAGCACGTGTGTAGATGCAGCGAATTCATTGAGGAGCATTGGCGCACATCTGGTTAAAACACAGAACTGCTTGGCCTGACTGCTCTGTGACTGCACATTGTGAGACCGTGGGGAACCGGGACGTTTGACATCATGTTCATGGCAGGTGGGACAGAACACGCTCGTGTGTCTGGAAGCCGCTGAGAGCACGTCCGTGCTGTGAAAGGGCATCCCTGCCTCCGTCTCCCGCGGCCAGAGTCGTGCACATCCCAGGGCCTCACATGAGTCTGATCTGTGGGCACACACGGACGGCAAACCTTCACCTGTCTGCTCTTGCAGACACTCGGTGATTTGCTGGGAAATGGTTACATGCTTATTTCCGATATTTCTGAAGGCTAAGAATAGTAAGCGGTCCGCTGAATTCAGAGAGACCTACATTACAGCAGCTTTGATGATCCTCCACTTTAGAAAATACGGGGAGGCTAAGTGATGCGAATGGAACCAGGGGTTCACACCACTCGACACGTGTGCAATGAAAACGCACACAAACGGCCTGGCTGGGATTCTCGGCCTCGTAAACCAGCCTGCCTGTCCTGGCATCAGTGCTCACCCTGTTCCAGGCAGATGGTGCCTTTGGGCTCAGAAAGAGGAATGTCAGAGGTGGGTACGTAACTAGAAAAACTTCAGAAGGAGGAGATTTAACAAGATCAAGGAAGAAAAAGAAGACAGCATCTACTTCTAATAGTGTCAGAGAGAAAAAGACAGAGGGTACTGGAAAACAGTGACCCATGAGAAAGCTTTCTAGGCAACATGCTAAACGTGAGCTGAGCTGGAGAGCAAAGGCTGCCGTCCCCAGCCCAGGCCAGGCCCCCTCGGGGACAGAACGGTGAAGGCTGGGCTGCGGGCTCTGGGTGCCCCACCTGCCTCACCAGGAAACACACAACTCCACAGACCTGGAGGACGGGAAGGATGGCCAGAGGGTGGGGGAAGGGCTGTCTCCTCCAAGAGAAGGTTTCGAGACAGGACAAGAAAAAGGAGTCTCAGGTACAGAGGGTGAGGTGAGGGAGGACCCACTGTAGGTTTGAGTGTGTGCGTGTGTGCACGCATGTGCACACGTGTGCAGCGTGTACAAACCACCAGATATCCACTGCTGCCATGATAAAGGGACATCTACAGATGACACATCAGCCTGCAGGCACTGCGGAGCCTTCTGGAGATGCCCCTCTGCGGGGGCGCTGACCACGCTCTCCTGAGGGACCAGGACTGAGAACAGATGGACTAATTACCCTTTTGTCCTCAGGTGCCCTTGCTGAGTTAGCAAATGCAAACATCGCCAGAAGGCGAATGTGTCCGTGACGTCAGTCCTCTACACGTGCGTGATCTTACCGTTAGGACTGTTCTCAGAATCAAACACCATCCGATCTTCCCCTAAAAATAAAAAATAAATAGAGAAAAGGCATTCAAAACCAAATCCAAATAAATAATAAAATTGTCAAATAGAAACAGTAAATCAAAATCCAAATAGGAGACAGCAGTAATACGTGTGCTATAGTCTTTGATAACATCACACACGCAGGGAAGAACTAGGAATTGTTTTTTCATTTATTTTAGCATCTTTAGGCACTCTTGATATTATGGGAGATTGTTGCCCTATATTTAGCTATTGTGGAGAAAGTAATGCGTCTTTTGAATTGCTAAGCAAAATAGATTCCCATGCACGGGCTAGATACATTAGAATTGCTTGATTTAATTATAAGTAGGGAAATTTTGTTCTTGATTTAGTAGCAACGTAATGTGCAAAAGAATTAATTATGAGAAAACTGTTTTTCTCCAACTTTCAAAAGAACAACACATGAGACAAGGTGGGGGAAATCTGGGCTTTCTCTTTGCGGGCGGCTGTATTAATCCCATTGGGCCAGGGTGCGCGGCAGGCACAGATAAAACTCACAAGAGCAATGGCTGAATGGAGTAAACGCTACTTTCCAATTCAAATCACAGTCTGGGTGGGTCTCTCTCCAGGCGACCACTTCTCTCCTGCAAACACTTCATCTCAAAGGGTTTTGGTTCCCGCTGTGCAGATCTAAAGCAGAGTGTGTGTGAAAGCACACCCACTTCAAACAGCCTTATTCTGAAAGTAACACACATTCTTCTGCCCACATCCTATTGGCCCAAGGCCTGAGCCTAAATGCGAGACAATCTGGGAGATGCAAGAAAACACAGGAGGATACTGGGGCACTGTTTTCAGTGCCGGAAAACACTGAACTTAATCTGGATAAGTTTGGCTGGATATGAAATTAGCAGTAAGATATTTTCATGACATAATTATTTATTTTTCTTGTATTTTTTTCTTAAGAATGGCTTTTTTTCCTATCACTGTTTTTTCACAAGGTGACATCTGAAAGAATAATCTGTTTTTTCGTTGTGTGTGTATATGTGAATTATATATCATTATTAAAGTATACACACACATATTCCATATATATGAACGAAATGTATCCAAATGTAAATATAAGATTAAAAAGTAGAAGGAAAATAAAACATAATTTTAGCTTAATTTGTTTAATTGATCTCAAAACCCAAAGGCTTTTCTAAAAATACAATTCTAGTTTTAAAGTTACAACTATAATTTATTGAGAAATTGACTTTAGGGCAAATGAATGAAAAACTAGAATAAGGTCAAGTTTGGGGGCTTTGTTTTGTTTTTGTTTTAATCTTAATTTTAATATTATAGCATAATTTAACATAATCAATGTGTATTTTCTAAAAATAGTTATAACTTGGCATTTTGCATTTAGATGCCTTAATAACATATACTGCCCACAACTATAGGATTCACTTTATTCTGTAATGAAGTATTTGTTTAAAGTGATATTTACATATTGATAGTTCTGAAATTAATCCTTACTACTTAGTCACAATCATTAAGGAGTTTGAAATTGGTTTATTCAAAATATTTTCCAACAGAATAAATTTTTACCCATTCGTTGTTTACAACTTATATATCTTTATAATGTTAAAGTATACAAGGTAGTAAATTAAATATCTTAGTAGCTAGACTATTTTACCTATTAACACATATTTTTTAAAGTGTGGCTACTTAAATATGTTTGCAGTATGCATTTTGTCATGCATTCAGGATTTTAAAAAGGTCTAATTTCTGATTCCACAATTTGTCCCTATCCAATACAGAATTATTCTGGGCATGATCTTTTCTCCTTTATATCTCTCACTGCTCAGAATGTTTTAGCTCCATGAATGTAAGAACTTGTACTTTTAATTCATAAATCTCTGTTGAGAGCTCCATGTGAGATGTTTGTGTTGTGAAGCAAATGTTCATTACCTCTCTTGAGCATCAATTTCTTCCGGTAGATGGGATTTGGGAAGAACTAAAACAATTATTTGGTACCTTCAGGTGTTCTTTTCCCCTCCTGTGATTATCGAACGAGGGAAGGACCAGGCTGCGTCTTTGGCAAAGTCAGAACCTACTTAGATGTTCTGTTTTTGTTCAGATAATTACATAGTAGTGAGAGGCCACATTCTACCTTGAGTCGATATTAGATATTTCTTTTCATGTTATTAACACAAGTGTTGTCTTCTATTAAAAGACAGAGCAATCCTATACTTCCAGCAGAGCAAACGTACCCTGTTTATACATTTGAATTTTTCTCTTCTTTACCCTCAAGGATTCTTTCAAGCTGAACCTCTGTAAATAATTACCCTGCCAAGAGGGACTGCTGAGACTTTAAAATTGCAGAAAGCATCAAGTAGACCTTGCCTGCCCTGGCAGGGAGCGTGCGCAGGGCCTGGCTTCTGTCAAGCATCTGTATATTAGGGAACAAGATGCCAAACACCTGGACACTTGGAAACATCCAAGAATATAAATCTTCTAAATGTGCCAAGAGAGAAAATCATGAGGAATTGCATGAAAATGATTCAGAGAGAGAGAGAGGGAGAGAGTGTGTGTTTCAGAAAACTCTACAGAGCTCTGGATTTCGCTGCCTGTCATTTTATAAGTTTCTCAAAGGTTGATACGTAGTAGCATCTCCTGTAAGAGTTATGAGAACAGAAACTCAGGCTTGTGGGAGGACCAGGGCGCCTGGGTGTTTGCATTTTCCAAGCTTCCGAGGTGACCCCGATATGCACACAGCTTGAACTACTGAACTATTTCGCACAGTCCAGGTGCTAAAGACTAGACAAGCAGTAGTGTAAAACACAGTAGGGTCACAGCGTGATGATAAAGACAACCCTCCCAAAAAGCCCATGAAATAGAGGAGGGTCAGCCCTGCTCGACTAAGCTCTACTGGCTGAAGACGCGCAGGACGTGTGACGATGGCCTGCAGGCGAGTTAGCAGATGTTACGCCTTTCTCCGTAAAACCCCCCAGCTTTATAGCTTCTGTAGATGTCGGAGTCTATGATTCTGGTGGGTTCTGTGAAGGTATCTAGGGTATAAAGGTTAATTTGGCTTCAGGAGTTAAACAAGTGATCACATCTGGACCAGGAGGGGGTGGGTGTGGAGGTGGGCTGCCCGGATCCTCTTCAGGAGCAACTTGTCTTCAGAGCTGCTGGGAGAGGGGCAGCTGCAGAGGCTGGAGCAGGGCAGCCCCCCGGGGGCGGCGGAGGCGGACACGGGCTCCCCGGCACTCACCTTCCTGCTGCCCAGTCCGCCCCCTTCCTCCCCTGCAACCACCTGGCCCCACAGATGCTCCTTGTAAACACCTGGCCTGACGAACCCCAACTCAGGGGTTTCCTATGGATTCTGGAGTTAGGAAGAGGACAGGTAGGGCCGAAAGAAGGCCTTAATCTATTTCCACACACAGTGAGAGTTTTGTTTTGTTTGGCATTATTTTGCCTTGTTTTTATTTTATTTTTCTAATTCTTTAGAAAAGTCTTTATTGAATTTGTTACAATACTGCTTCTGTTTTATGTTTTGGTTTTTTTGGCTGTGAGGCATGTGGGATCTTAGCCACCGAGCAGGGATTGAGCCTGCACCCCCTGCGTTGGAAGGCGACGTCTTAACCACTGGACCACCAGGGAAGTCCCTGTTTTGTTTTTAAAGAACACTTAACTGGTAGCCGTGTGCGGGACAAGCAAGTTTAGAAACAGCAGAAGGCAAACAGGGCGAATCATGGAGACGATGAGAGCCCGGAAGAATTCCAGCAAAGATGAGGCACAGAACATCCGCAAATAAAAACGCCTGGACTCTGTTCAAGTAGAGGAAAGGGAAGGTTTGAAAACTCCCTCCAAATGCCTATGCTGAGAAGAAAAACAAAAACTATTGTTTCTCTGATAGAAAAATCACAAAGGAAGTGAAAACTTGGTGGTCAAGACCATTATTTAAATGACCGTATTCATGGGAGGTATATACTCAGAGGTATTTACTCAAAAATATTTTACTTCAAGCATATATAATAAAAAAGTTTGAGACGGATAGTTTAAAGGAGTTTAAACATCAGATAAATTGGTATTTCTCAATTGCATCAGAATCACCTGTTGCCTTGCAAAGAAAATGCAGACTTCTGGATCTTACCTCGAAAGCTACTATTCTTTAAAGAAACAAGCTGCCCTAAGATCCTTACATAAAACAAAGTTAGAGAATCAATGCTGAAGAAATTGGGGAAACCCTTGTTTTACTTTGTCCTGGAAACCGCCCTGTCTTTGCTCTAAATTCTCCGTAGAGTTTAAGGGTTACATTTGCAGGGAGGCCTATTATGTGTAAATCAGTGCTTTTACAAAAGCAGTTAACCAGGAAAAAAGGAGAATCGAGGGAGGGCAGTGATGAGACCCTTGGAATCTCCTGCCCACCTAGGTAGTTGGCGGGTTGTGCGTAAATAGGTCATAAAAAGTACAGAAAAATAAAGAAGGGAGGAAGAACCTTTTTAGCTTAGAAGCCGGTTACTGAGGGAACCTCCTTGTGTGGACACTAAGGAAGCCGGGTGTTTACTCTGTTGAAGGAAGCGTGTCTGTTATACATTGAGAGGTTGTTTTCCTCTCTTTTCCAAGAGTCTAACATGAAAATGAGCTCACACTTGTCAATTTTAGAAAAATTGTATAGTATTATTTTGGTTTTTAAAAGCAAAGAGAAATATAGATGTTATGGCTACCAGAAATACTATAAAACAAAACTTAAAAAATGAAAAGGAAATAAAAAAAATTAAGGAATCTGGGTTGATGGTATTAAAATTATCACCAAAGCGACTCCCGGAAAGTCAGTGCTGAGGGTTCAGTCCCAGCAGCTTGTCAGAGGGTGTGAGATGCTTATTCAGATTTTATTGTGCGGTTTAAGGTGAATCTCCCCATGTGGGGTGGGGTGTAGCTAGGATCGCACAGTGCACACAGCACTGTGAAGACTTGCTGGTTCTTTAAAAAGTTCCCAGAATGAGCAAGAACATTATTTTCAATGTTTTCTTTCCCAGGTAATGTATTTACTGTTTTTCTGAATAGTAAAGTTATACCGGTGAAGGCAGTGGAATAGCAAAGTCACGCTAATTAATATAGAGCAGACAAAACACAGAGCAGGTAACAGACGTGTTTGGTTTCCACAGTGCATAAGAATTTTTAAGCTCTGGGATTCACCAATCTTTCAGTAATTCACTCTGTTGACAGGGAACTGTATGCAAATGAAATAACACTGCCAATTAGCTGGTAAAGAGACAAATGATCAAATGAAGAATTATCTGATTGAATAGGATTCATTTTCAATTAAAACTACATCCATACTAGGTCAACCTGCAGCTGAGAGTTCTGATAGAACGTCTTGGACAGATGAGCAGAAGGTAACTAAGGCTCCTCCATGGACATTCATTCATGAGGAGCAGCTCAGAGGCAAGGACGGGGTCTTAGAGCAGCAGCTGGGTGAGGGAGTCATGAGGGGGCGGTCCAGAGAGGACGTATTGGGGATAGGGGGCAGGGAGGCCTGTGGTCAGTCATTTCCTGGAACACGGAAGGGAGGCCCATTCTTGCTGTTTCCAGGAGCACAGGGATCAGGGAAAGGCCAACATTTTGGTGCACGGGGTACTTCTCATGGGGAAGCAACACATCAGTATTTTGTGATCGGTATTTTGAGAGCAAAATAATGTACTGAACCTTACATGGTGGTTCCGTATCGGAAGGCTGAATCCTGGTGCCGACGCCAGTATATGATCAAATTCTGGAGTCAGAAGCAGAGATGATAGATCTCACTGAGTGTACTGCTCACGAGTCTGGCATGGAATGGCCACAAAATAAATTGCTACTAGCACCTTCGTAGAGCAAATAGAAGAGGGAACAGCAAAAACAGTATAAGATAGATTTTTTTTTTTAAAGTTAAAGAGACAGAAGCAATGAATAAAGGAGAAATTAGGAGGAAAAGTGTAGATGCTGGGAGATTACAGGGCGTAACTGACCCCCATCAGAGGAGCAGGCTTCCAAAGCATTTACCTGGGTTTAAGAGCTCTCACTAGGGCTGCAAAGTTCTCTCTCAGATTCACGTAGCCCCACACTTGGCAAAAGAGCTTTCCTGGTTTCTTCTTTTTTTTTTTTTGGCCTTGTTGCATGGCACGTGGGATCTTAGTTCCCCAACAAGGAATTGAACCCGGGTCCCCTGCAGTGGAAGCTCGGAGTCCTAACCACTGGACCCCCAGGAAGTCCCTTCCCTGCTTTCTTACATTTAATTCCTAGACATACTGCATCACCTCCTGACATGCTAGCTACAAAAATAAGAGTCAAAGAACAATAGAATCACCTGCACTCAGAACTGGAACACAGAGAGGAGATTTCCCCAGCAAAAATCGAAGGCTTTAATAAAAAACAGTAGGAATCCTCTAGAACAGTTTTCTCCTCTACTTGAAATGCCTCCCTATCAAGCAGGTTGGTTTTCACAATGGTCAGTCCTGCAGAAACAAGCAAAGGCCATGCAAATGAGAAGCCCCCGAAGGCTGTTTACTTAGAGCTGTAGCCGGGGACTCAGCCATGGTCACCTGGGCTCTGGACGGAACTCAAAGGCAGGCAGGGGAGTAGGTGAGCTTCAGACAGGAGGAGGGAAAGGTTACAGGACCCGCAGTGCTGGAGTGGGGGGCTGGAGAGGGCCCAACGAGAAGGGGGTGCCTCTGGCGGTGGTTTGGGCAGTGTCTTTGGTTTTCTCTATCTGGTCCTCAGTTAAAAACTGGAGACAGAAAAAGTAATAGGGAAGCCACAGCCCTTGACCTTAAGTGGTGGTCATAGGTCAGAGTTCTCTTGCCATATACGGTCTGTTCATTGCTTATATGTTCAGCCTCTCAATATATTAAAGAGATAAACAACCTGCTTTATGGTCAAAAAACCCAATATTGTTTAATTTTCTAAGTGTCCTTGTAGAGATTGCTTAACTTTTTAAATATGCAACTATAGTCAATCCCCGCGTAGGAACAGAAGCAGTATTTTCGCTAAGCAAGAGTTGGTCACCGTTTTTTTTTTTTTTTTGTGGCTGCCCCACAGGACTCACGGGATCTTAGACCAGGAACTGAACCCGGGTCTTCAGCAGTGGAAGCATAGGGTCCTACCCACTGGACCGCCAGGGAATTCCCTCGAGTTGTTCACTATTGAAAGTTATTTATACCTGCTTTTTAATAACCAAACTTAACCTCAGAGTCACATGCACATTCAGTAAAACAGTGTTTTTCTTCTGTTTGATATTCATATATATAAATTAATTTTAATTTAAAATTAATATTTACACACACTATTTTTAAAAAATACAACAGATAAATTAGATGTGACTTTGACAAGCACCCCTAGTCTAGAAAACCTGCTAGAGAAAGTAACCATCATACACAGTTCACCACACATCACATAGAGCTCATTGCATCTTACGGAGAGTCCACTGCTTGTTGGATAGTCTTCTAACAACCTTAAAAGGTAGGGCTATTATTATCCCCATTTTACAGATGAAAAAACTGGTAGAGAGAGAGGTTTCAACTCGGTTTAGTGAGTCAACAGCTAGTCAGTAGAGCCAAGATTCAAATTCAGGGAAAAAGCACCTTAGAAGCTTCTCTCTGCCTTCAGATCACAAGCTCACATCCTCTGGGTAATTGCCACCCTGCCTTCTAAACGTACAGATTCATTTTGCCTGGTTCTATACTTTATATAATCCCTCAGTGAAATGTGGTTATGCCTGTCATATTTTTCTCAGTGTTTTATTTTGAAACCCACTCCCGTTTGTGCCTGAAGCTGCAGGTCATTCTTCTCCACGCTGGACGTCATTGCGTCAATACACTTCAGCCCTGCTCACCGTGGAAGTGCTGATGGGCACGTGGGGACATTTACGTTTGGGGCAGTTATGAACGTTCTCACACATGCTTTTGGTAAATGTATGTATCAGCATCTGCTGGGTGTTTCCTTAGTAACGGAATCCTTGCATTAGGTCATAGAGAATATTCAGCCTCAGTGGACAGCACCAGCTAGTTTTCTAAAGCTGTTACCAGTTTCCGCTCCCACCAGCAGTATGTGAGACAGAGCTGTGAGTCCCTAGTAGACTCACGTAACAGAGGACGTGGCCATTTGCCAGAGAATTTTCACTTCTAGTTCTGTGCGTTAGCTGAGGATGGCTTTTGTGTTCACTTCTGAAGGGGGATATTGCTTCTGGAAGTCTGCACATGCTAGGACCTTCTAAAGTACCCCTTCATGTACCACACACAGGCTTGTGGTCTCTAGAATAACCTTGTATAAAATATAACTACATCCATTTTCCACACTTTCAAAAACACACTGACGTGCATTATAACAGGTGATTTTCAAAACAAGATTCACGGCTTGTTCACGGCTGCACAACACGTCACGTGTGGGGGGCTCGCAGGCAGGGGTGGCAGCCGCCACCCAGCGGCAGGTTCAGGACGTGAGGACACATTACCACAGCAGCCCCTCACCACGCGTCTCACACACAAACTTCTTTTTTTTAAATTTTATTGGAGTATAGTTGATTTACAACGTGTGTTAGTTTCAGGTGTACAGCATAGTGATCCAGTATGCAAGTACACACATCCACTCTTTTTCAGATGCTTTTCTCATACAGGTTATCACAGAATATTGAGCAGAGTTCCCTGTGCTGCACAGTACGTCCTTGTTGACAATCTATTTTTATATCTAGTAGTATGTGTCCAAAGCTCCCACAATAATGGAAGACAATGCTAAATTCCAATAATGAAGCAGGAGATAACACCTTAAAAAAGGCACCGACTGAAAAGATAGCCAAATAGGCCTGTACAGATGTCAAAAAGAATCATAAACCTTACCCACACTGTCCTCACCAGTTTAAACATCGTACATACTTTTGGACAATAAATAAATAATTTTTGGAGAATTTATTTAGATTTCTGAAAAAAATAAAAGTATTTTTTTTAACCTGGCAGAAAAGATCCTTTTAGATGCTCACATATTCTAAGTTGTGAAGGCTTTTGTAAAGTGAGATCAATTTACTTTTTTCTATTCGAAGCCCAAAATAGATCCACAAGGAGGCGTGAATCATTTAAATTAGCCATAACTACAATTCAAGTGTCCTTGAGACATGTTCCTTGAAGACTAAATTACCTTAGATACAGATGTTTCTCTGTTCACCATTTATCTCAAAAAAAAAATTTTTATTTCTTTCATTTCTTTTCCTTGAGGGACAGGAATCCACAGTCTGACATCAAACCCAAAGTGGTAGCTGAAGGATGCTGCCTGAAATCCTTTGATGCTTTGGAATGTTAATATCAAGCCTCTAAGGTTTCAAGCTCTACAGTGAATTTGAATACCTGAGCATCAACTTGTGTGTGACTTTTGAGAAGTCACAAGCCACCTCTCAATATTTAATGACTGAGAATTCAGAAACAGACTCTGTAGAGAGAAAAGGTTGAGAATATATTTTTTATCACTCATTGATAAAGAAGCCAACTGAAAAACATTGCTCTTTCATCCTTGAATTTGCTTTTGAAAGTTTACTGGAGCCATAAATGCAGGAACAGTGCTGGTGAGGGAGCCCCTTGGCAGGGTGCTCTGAGGACGACCAGGTGCTCCCCCAGGTTCTGGGTGTCCCTGGTCGGGGTAGGGTCCTGGAACCTTTCAACATTACTGAGAGGCCGGGCCAGCTGGGAGTTTCCAGTGGCTTTAAAAGTCCCTGTTGAGGACCCCAGACACCAAATGCTGCTGGAAAAGGATCAGGAGCCGGGAAGCCTGAAGCAGAATCCAGGGCGTCCGCAGCCGTGGTCACATCCTTCACCCTCGATCCGCACGGGACTGGTTTATGCTGAGTTCGGGCATGTGGGATGCTGGCTAAGGCAACTGGTCTCACAATATTCAATGTTTGCCCGTCTGAAAAGAAGACTGAATTCTTTATTTTGTGTTTAGATAGAACATATATATTCACCAATGAATTTATCATCGCTTCGTGGGAATCCACCTTAAAAACTACCTAAAAAGGAGACCCCCTTATCATTTCCCTGTATGCATTTTGTTATATTTGTCTATAATTTCTGTTGTTATTCATAATTTCCTTATTAATAACTTCCTTAATTTCCTGTGTGAATACTTTTTTTATACTGGATAATAGCCCCAGTAAAAAATTTAAATGTAAAAGTAAAATAAAATAAAAAGAGGCCCCTGGCATACACGAGAGGACGTTGTAGATGCTGCTGCGTGGGACAGGCACGGCTTCAAAATCCCATCTCTGCACTCACTTCTTCCCCTTTTTAGGAGGCACCCGTGACAGAGTGTCACCTGTCAGTTTTGGCATAAACTGCAGCCGGCAGGATCAGGCTACTAATTGTAGGATAAAAGTTCTTTTCATAAGCAGTGATAAACTAAGCCGATCAGGAGAAAAAGCACAGGCTTCCCCTGCATTGGATTGTTTCCGTCTGCCTGGTTACATCAAGACAGAAATCCTTCAGGTAAACGTGGTAGCCACCAGCCAGCAATGACGTCTTTTCCAGAGCTTGATCCTCTCCTATGTGCTACATTTGGGGACCTACTGTGGGTGACTGCCCTCCTTTCCACCACTCCTTTCACTCTCAGTTGCACCAGCAGATGAAGGACTGGAGCTACAGAAGGCGCGCCCCACCTTCCGTCCACTCACCTCCACGAAGCAGACCAGGTTATCACCATCGGCAAGCGTGTCCTCAGAGCAAAGCTGCATCGGGTCATCCCTGAGCACTGGCCGAGGAGGAGACACGGTGGTACCAAGACCCTTTCCTCACTCGACCCTTCCACCGACTTATAATTGGAGAAGGTATTATTAGTAAAGCCGCTGATAAACTTAAGTATCTGTCTCGTTTCTGGCAAATCCCCCACAGCTGCAGCAAGACAGAGAATCTCATGTGGATTCTAGTAATGGAGCAGCGCATGCTGTCTCGATTACCGAACAGATTTTCTTCTCCTTTTAAGCATCTTTCCTGAAATTACTGAGTGACCTTTTGTAATTTCAAAGAAGATCTTATTTGAGGCAGTGATTTTTCAGCATATTCTTTCTCAGAAATAAACAGTTTTCTAGCTTTGCTTCTGACTATTGTGTAGCTCACTCCATACACAGTGTGGCCCTGGGGAATAACTTTCATTTATCCCAAATGTCAGTGCTTAGTGAAAAATTTTAGAGACTTATACTCTAGATATTGAATTATAGTCCATGATGATAAAGTTTACTGGTTTTGAGCTAAAGAAAAGTATTTCTTTATCTTAGTTTCACACACAAACATATAAACACATATATAACAAATAAATGCATTAGCAAGAAACCCAAGTAGACTTGAGGAACTCTATTCTTTGAGTGATTTTAATGTCTAGACAAAAAGGCCAATTTTATTATTTTTTTCTTGAGGAAAACACAGAAATACTTTTAATTTTTCTATGGCAAAATTTCAAAACAATTTCCCCATTCTTATACACGTAATCTTTTTTCCAACTTTTTTCTTGTGCCTTCCCTAATAAAAGGCTTCAGAGAATTTCCTTTAAGAATGATAAACATGTTTATTCTAGGATGTTGTGGCAGCCACTACAAAGTGATGGGATTGATTTAGACTTTTAACATGGTTGCACGATTGCATCCCAGCAAAGAGAATTCAGCACAAAAGTCAACAGCTTCATAGCGTCTACAGCAAGTGAGCTCAGCTGGAAGGTTCCAGTTGGCCTCTGCTGGACTGCTAACCAGAGGCCTTACTGTTTTTAACACGGAGCCAGGTGTCCATAGTTTCTCAGGCAGGACCCCCTCCTGATGGAGGAGAAACCCAAGCTTCCAGGTGAGCTGGAAATACTGGGCATTAGGTATCTTTTATAATTATTGACTTGAACCCTTTTTCTAATTGTATTATTATTTAAAAATTTTATTTATTTGAGATATAATTGACACATAACCTTGATTGGTTTTGAGTGTACAACAGAATGACTTGATATTTGTATACATTACAAAATCACCATCACAATACGTTTTGTTATCATCCATCACGACACATGTTAGTGTTTTTCTCTTGTGATGAGAGCTCTTAAGGTCTACTGTCTTAGCAACCAGATAATTTTAGATGATTAAAAATCCTCGATTCACTGTGCTACCTCATGTGAATACTTCGTAGTAAATTCAGGTTCTTGCCTGCAGTGTGACTTAGTTCCAGTTAGTTCTGTCTGAAGGGATGCTAGGAACCATGCTGACGTCCCAAATGTGCAGATGGTCAGTCAGTGGTGACAGTCCCCAGTTAACCATTCTTTTAACTTGTAATTACTGAGCAAATCCAAGACTCAAATTGAGGACCCAAAATAAGGGCTCAGAAATAAGCAGTGATGCACAATTACCAAATCTAGGAAGGGATACGTAAAGACACACATGGTAAAAGTTTCATAAAATAGAGTCCTGGGAAGATGGACAAGTGTTTGCCTAAGAGGGAATATTGCTTCAGGGACATCTCAGAAAGAATGGTAATGCCTAATCTGAATGGAAAAATTAAAATAAATGCCTATTTTGGAAGTGGAGGAATTAAGAAAAATAAAGAGAAGTTGTTTGAGCAGCAGATACATATGAGGAGTAGCCGGGAAGAGTCTCAGACGTCCGACCACGAAAAGACTTTCAGGCCATGGCCGGGAGTGAGCAGTGAGTCTGTGTGTCAGAGAACCAGGGCCACCAAGTAAATGCCACAGCCTGGGACAGGGTGGCTCCAACAGGAGGCACGTTGCCCCTCACAATTCAGGAGGCTAGCATGTGTGCAGGACGGGGTCTTCAGAGGCCCCTCTCTGCGGCTCTCCCTGCCTGCCCCCGGCCTCCCCTCCACGTGGGTCCACGTCCTTATCTCCTTAGAAGGGCGGTCTCAATGGATCAGGGCTCACCCGAATGACCCCATTTTACCTCTTTAAAGTCAGTCACATTCTGAGGTTCTCAGGGTTACTATTTTAATGTGAGAAATCTAGGGGGACACAGAGTTCCCCAAACAGCCTGCGAATAGAGTTAGAAAGTGAAAGTACTGTGAAGTGATTAGAAGCTCAGAACGTGTGGCCTCACAGTGATAAGGAGGGTGCAACAGAGACGAGGAAGTTAATATACGCTAATGCTGAGATCCAGGCACAAATGAAATAAAGGAAAAATGGCGATCTGAGACCGCATAGGCAGAGGTACATTGAGATTTATTTTAACAGTTACTTAGCATGACTTAATAATTCTTCAGATGTGGACAGAGGTGGAAGAGAGGAACCAGTACATAAATCATTGGGCCTCGTGTGTGCAAAAGATCACATGGGTGTGGGTAGATGAAAGGAGTCCTTGAAACACCAGATTGAGATTCATTAAACACTTACCCTGTACTACGGAGTTTTCAGTTCCTGAGAACCCTCAGAAATGAAATACCTTTATTCATGTGTATCGTTTCCTCTGTGTAGCAGTCTGAAAGCTAACTGGAGATGGGCTTATCATGATGGAATCTCTTTGTTTTGGCCAGAAAGCTTTTTGTCATAATTTGCACGGCAGCTTACGAATATTGCAGTTGAATAGAAATCAACACAGCAGCTGCTATCCGATCATCTCAAAGATATCTGATTATTGCTTCTTACAGAATTCAGTTTCCTGGAGGAATATGGTACTATCATCCAAAAGCAAAAACAAGATGTTTGTTATTTCCTCTACTACAGGGGATGTGCTTCCTCTAATTACCCACTACTGGTTAGATTTTTATGCGAAAAAACCAGAATGACAGAGTTGTTGAAATCACCTCACATGAAGCCTTTAGCACAGAATAAAGTATAACATACACCCCGCGTATGGGCTGGAGATGTAGGGCCGTGTGTGAAACTATAAACGTTCAGCTCATAATACAGTTCCTGGTGCTTAACGCTGCCCTCCAGGAAGTGGTTATTCCATTTCTAGTAATTATGCTTTTTAAAGGAATTTCTCTCTTCTCAGATTCTGAGAATGAAGGTTTGCACTTTCACCGTGTCGTGGTTGATGTACTGATAAAATATCATGAAAGTTTAGCTGCTAGGTCTATTAGAATTCACTGAAATGACAAAGAAGCAAAATCTGCTTTTCTTCTCCTCCCTGGAAGATGATAAATGTACAGTTCCAAAATATATATTATGTTCTACAGATACTTAAGTGCCATGACCTTTAGGCACAAGACATTTAATATTGTGCAAGCTTGTGAGTGTTGGTGAAAAGTCACATCATCTTTAAAGGAGGGAGTTCATTTTCCCGTATCTCTTTGAAGGCTAAGCATAAGAATTGAAGGAAAATGATACAAAGAGTTAACAACAACTAAAACTGTAAATGATATAACAGTTACTCTCTGGAAAACTGTTCTCTCCCCAGAACACAAAATAAATCCTTGAAAAATAATATTAAACTCTCTCAAAACACTAACTTTAATTCTGAACCAGGTGACTGGACTTCCTTGTGAGAGCATCTGTAACACTGAGGCTGAACGTCTGTGGCTGAAATGTGAGCGTCAACACAAGCTGGCCACAGGGTTACCAGCAGCCTGACTGTGATTCTGGACTGTATTTCATTGGTCAGTGTTAATACCCACGTGAGATACCTGTGAGCTTTCAAAGCTACTAATATAGCTGGTAAGGGCACAAGAGAAGGCAAATGCTGCGAGGTGGAAAGACGCCCACTTGTTCTCCAAGCACAGCTCGCAGGCACCCTCCTGCAAACACCCACTCCTGGGCCAGACAGCAGCCCCCGTCCACTGGCTTCACAGCACCGCTAGGCTCTCCTGCAGACACCACATGGCAGCCACGTGTGGACCCACGCTCAGACCCCACCGGATCCCCTCAGCAAAACCTGTGCCGCCCAGCGGACGGTGCCTTCAGGGGGCACCTCCAGCTCTCAGCTCCTCGGGGGTCTGCGTGGGATGCAGAGGGCAGCTCTCCAGGCTCAGGTCCTCCCCCGAGCAGGCTGCATCAGGCGACCTGCGGGGCGGGCATTAGGGCCTGGCTGTTTGGGTCCCATCACATCATGCAAACGGGCCGTGCTCGCTGCCGATGGGCCTGCTGGGCTGGCCAGGCTCTTGTTGGGCCGCCCTGCCGACGGGCTCTGCCTGCACTCCTGCTTCTGCCCCGTGTGCCTCGGCCTTCGACGCCCAGGAGACACCTTGTAGCCTCAACTTCCAGGGGGCGTCAGCTTCCAGAGAAACCAGCATGTGGCCTCCATGCCCAAATGATCATAAAAATACTGAATGATAAGCCCTTGTTTTATTTATTTTTTTTACAATATAATATATACTCTTTATTGTAAATTCCATATAGCCAATTGATTCTTTTTTTAAGAACTTTTATTGAGATACAGTTGACATACAATAAATTGCATATATTTAAAGCGTACAACTTGATTTTTTTTTTCTCATTAGTAATGTATATATGGCAATCCCTATCTCCCAATTCATTCCCCTGCAACCCTCCCTGCTTTCCCCACTTGGTGTCCATATGTTTGTTCTCTACATGTGTGTCTCTATTTCTGCCTTGCAAACCAGTTGATTTGTACCATTTTTCTATATTCCACATATATGTGTTAATATATGATATGTGTTTTTCTCTTTCTCACTTCACTCTGTATGACAGTCTCTAGGTCCATCCATGTCTCTACAAATGTCCCAATTTCATTCCTTTTTATGGCTGAGTAATATTCCATTGTATACATGTACCACATCTTCTTTATGCATTTGTCTGTCGATGGACATTTAGGTTGCTTCCATGACCTGGCTATTGTAAATAGTGCTGCAATGAACATTGGAGTGCATGTGTCTTTTTGAATTATGGTGTTCTCTGGGTATATGCCCAGTAGTGGGATTGCTGGGTTATATGGTAACTCTATTTTTAGTTTTTCAAGGAACCTCCATACTGTTCTCCATAGTGGCTGTATCAATTTACATTCCCACCAACAGTGCAAGAGCATTCCCTTTTCTCCACACCCTCTCCAGTGTTTACTGTTTGTAGATTTTCTGATGATGCCCATTCTAACCAGTGTGAGGTGATACCTCATTGTAGTTTTGATTTGCATTTCTCTAATAATTAGTGATGTTGAGCAGATTTCATGTGCCTCTTGGCCATCCATATGTCTTCTTTGGAGAAATGCCTATTTAGGTCTTCTGCCCATTTTTTGATTGGGTTGTTTGTCTTTTTGATATTGAGCTGGATGAACTATTTATATATTTTGGAGATTAATCCTTTGTTGATTCATTTGCAAATATTTTCTCCCATTCTGAGGGTTGTCTTTTCATCTTGCTTATAGTTTCCCTTGCTGTGCAGAAGCTTTGAAGTTTCATTAGGTCCCACTTATTTATTTTTGTTTTTACTTCCATTACTCTAGGGGGTGGATCAAAAAAGATCTTGCTGTGATTTATGTCAAAGAGTGTTCTTCCTATGTTTTCCTCTAGGAGTTTTATAGTGTCTGGCCTTACATTTAGGTTTTTAATCCATTTTGAGTTTATTTTTGTGTATGGTGTTAGGGAATGTTCTAATTTCATTCTTTTACACGTTGCTGTCCAGTTTTCCCAGCATCACTTATTGAAGAGGCTGCCTTTTCTCCATTGTGTATCCTTGCCTCCTTTGTCATAGATTAATTGACCATAGTTTATCTCTGGGATTTCTATCCTGTTCCATTGATCTATATTTCTGCATTTGTGCCAGTTCCATACTGTCTTGATCACTGTAACCTTGTAGTATAGTTTGAAGTCAGGAAACCTGATTCCTCCAGCTCTGTCTTTCCTTCTCAAGATTGCTTTGGCTATTCGGGGTCTTTTGCATTTCCATACACATCGTTTGCGTTTCCATACACGCCCGGGAGACACCTTGTAGCCTCAACTCCCAGGGGGCTTCTGCTTCCAGAGAAACCAACATGTGGCCTCCATACCCAAATTATCATAAAAACACTGAACAATAAGCCCTTGTTTCAAAGCTTAAAAATTATACTCGGAAGAGTCCATTGAGTTAACGGGTGACAACTTACAAAACCAGAAGAATAACGGACACATTTACACAGAACATAGTGGACAACCAGGTTTATACATGCAAAGAACTTACACATTTTAGTTGGATCAAAAAGTAAAGTCTGTTATCATTCCAGACAAGTGTTCAATGTGGGGAAAATCATTAAGTAGAAAACTAGGGGGAGTGGATCCCTGGTTGGGCTTCTCCAGAGATGGAGCCTAAAGGGTAGCCATTGTTTGTGTGCAAGAGAAACGTGTGTGGTTAGAGCAAGTTGCCACACCCAAATGCATTGCCCTGAAGTTACGGACTTAGTCAGTGGGCTTCTGAGCATGTGTCACATACTCTAGACTGATCTAAGCGTGTCTGAGCATGCACAAATGTGGCGTGTGTCTCTGCTGTACCAAGTGCTCACCTACACTCTGAAGTGAGGAGGAGGAAACCCACAGGTGAGCAGGAGACATCGTCAGAATATGGAGACTGTAAACTCATCATTGCTGACTTAGAAGTAACAACAGGAAGCTATGGTAGCAAATAGAACCGATGGCTGAAATGGACGAAGTTGCTCTGAAAGGGCTCCTCGAGGCATTTGTGTCTGGATTGAAGTTTCAATCCTGAGTGTGTTCCCTAGAACTGGACCATGAAAGGTGGGGGGTGACTTTAGCTGGGTTATTTTAGACTAGCTCTTTTCTAGTAATTGACTGTGAAGGAAAAGAAAGATGGAGCGTAAAATAAAAACACACCTGCAAGCATCAGAGAGTCATGAGTAAATTGTCACATTGAAGACAAAGATTTGAAAGTAGAGGGGAGTTGAAAGATATAGGACACATGGAAGAGGGCATTATCCACAAAAAACTGGTGGGAAGGGTTGGCTTACAGAATAACGAGGAATGGTCTTCTCATAAATCACCTTAAACTATTTGGGACTAGAGGTCTTTTATGAACATTTTTACATCCCTTTCCCCTAGAGACTGGAAGGTAGGACTAATATAAATGCAGTCGTTGAGTAGAGAGAGAGCTGGATTTTTGAGGGGACAAATGTTTTAATAGAAAATAAGACTGTGATATTTGGAAATGTAGCTATTTGTGATGAGAAAGGAGGATATTGTTATTTAGGATTTTACAGCACTAAGTGGGTGACCCTGTTTGTATGTTTTAGGTTATTTGGTATTGAAATTAAAGTGAGACACCGAGGTAGCTTGATCCAATGAACTGGACCACAAAGACCATCCTCACTACGAAACCTGAGAACAAGAAGGATAAAGTATTGCAGGGCCTGTAGTATACAGCAGGCTTCATGCTGTGGGGGGTAAAAAAAGACCCTGCTGCCTGCAAACAGAAGAATCCCCACCTGTTTGCAATTTTTAAAAATATATTTCTAAGCTCTCCGTATATCAAGGAAGAGATCACAAAGATGTTTGGAAATTATGAGTTATATGACAATGATAATACTATACAACAAAATTTGTAGGTGAAATGCAGCTAAAAATATCTGTGTTTAGAGATAAATGTCTATCCATACACAAACATACTAGACGGAAAAAAAAAGGATGAAAATCAATCATTTTAGAAGTTAAAGTCATATTAAGAATAGATTACATAAGGACTTCCCTGGTGGTGCAGTGGTTGAGAATCTGCCTGCCAATGTAGGGGACACAGGTTTGATCCCTGCTCCAGGAAGATCCCACGTGCCGCGGAGCAACTAAGCCCGTGCACCACAAGTACTCAGCCTGTGCTCTAGAGCCCACGAGCCACAACTACTGAGCCCACATGCCGCAACTACTGAAGCCCACATGCCTAGAGCCCATGATCTGCAACAAGAAAGGCCACTGCACTGAGAAGCCTGCGCACCACAATGAAGAGTAGCCCCCACTCGCCACAGCTAGAGACAGCCTGCCGGCAGCAACGAAGACCCAACGCAGCCAATAAATAAATAAATTAATTAAAAGAAAAGAAGAATAGATTATATAAGAGAGAGCTTCTTGAACGGAGACCTGACTTAATTCATGGACCCTCTTCCCAGAAAAACAATCGTAAACAATTAAAAAGCAATTTGTAGATGGGCGATAGAGAGTTAGATAGGTAGGTAGAGGTATAACCAAGCATTTAAAGTCTCCAGAAATCATCTAAGGAGCACACAGCAGATGAAGAAGCTTCGTTTAGGAAAATCTGCCAAGTCTCACGTACACTGCAGGCGTCTGTGCCCCTGAAGCCAGAATCTGGTCCGTCCTCCCCCACCCGCAGCCCCGAGGACAGAAGCTCCACTCAGGACACGGCAGCGTGGACACAGGGACCCCGCGGCTGCCGGTTTCCTGTGGAGGGCGGTGGTACCCCCGAGGGAAGGGCAAGCCTTGCGCTTCTCGTCCCCTGGTTACCTTGGAGGGACTCTCCTCCACAAAGAGCAGCTGGGAAGCGTGGGGTCTCTCCTCCGCTGGCACCACTCACAGGGCCAAGGTCATGTACAGCACGGGAGACCAGAAGCATCGAGGCCCCAGTCGTCCTGGCTCCTGCTCTCGCAGGGCAGAGGCTCCAGCCTGGGAGAGGCAAGCCTCCCAGCACACTGACCTGCTCCTAAAGCAAGAGCGTCCCTCTGAGCAACGCCGCCCACGGTGCCCCCGTCAGCCCTGGAGCCGCGATGCGTCTGCACAGGGGGCGGCGGGACGAATAAGAGCCCCACAGCTCACCTCAAGTAAACTGACTGACTTGAAACAGAGTGTGGGAAGATTGGCACATAAAGACACCCTTGCAAGAAATGGAGACGGTGGAGTTAAAGAATTAGGGGGAGGCCAGAAGCTGCATGAGAGCCACATAAAACACGCAGAAAATGAGCAGAAAGAGCTAGAAAAAGAGATGCTAGGAGAGCCCTCCTGGGGCGGAAACAAACCTCAAAGAATGACTTCACGGATGACTCATGCAAATAGGCCCGGATCTAAGCCAAGCAGACTGTGAAACAATGCAAGACCCGGAGAATTACCGACAACAGTAAAGCTATCAGCTGGAAATTAGTGGAGGAGAACAGCTGGTGTGATACCAACAGGCAGACAGCTTGACAGAGACACTGGAGAGAAAGCAGACGAGAGCCCTGTAAACACCCTCGCACCCCAAGAGGACGCTGCATCCACTGAGGGGAAACATCACAGCTGCACCCTGTGCACGAAAGAGGCGCTGCTGAAGTACCCCAGCAGCCGCTGACCGAAGGGCGAGCAAGTGACAAGGCAGGTAACCCTGGAGGAGGGCTCAGACCCCAGATACAAAGCAGACCAGCACTTAAATAACATGTTCTCTGCAATGTCCAGTCATCCACAAGACGTGAGAAGAAACAAAGTGTGTTCTGTAAACAGAAAAAGCAGGAGACCAAACTGTCTTACAGAGGGAGCACACGTCAGACTGCTCAAGGTCTTTTCACTGTGTCCCAGGAACCAAAGGAAACCAAGTTTATGGAAACAGAGCAAGGCATGAGGAAGATCGCCAAAGACACAGAAATCATAAAAAAACACCAAATAGCAATTCTGCAGTTGAAAAGTACATCTGAAATTTTTAAGGAATCATAGAGGGATTCAATAGTAGAAGGACAATCTCAGCTCACTGGAAGGTAAAATGATAGATACTATGCAATGTGAAGAATAGAAAAAAAAATAATGAAACTGAACAGAACCTCAGAGAAATGGGAAGAAGGAAGAGCAAACTAAACCTAAAGGAAGCAGAAGGTGGAAATAAATGTCAGAGCAGAAGTTAATGGGGCAAAGAAGGATGTGTGAAATATAGTGTTAGCTTTCAGTGTAGGAAACTTTGTATTGGAGAGAGAGACTGTTTATACTGGTTTGTATTTATATTTTAAAGGACATGATTAATTCTTAAAATAATAAAATAAAACAAACAGAATAAACCATGTGAGCAATTTAAAAAAAAGAAGTTATTAGGGGCTAGAAAAACAATAAACTAATGAAGCCAAAAGCTACATCTTTGAAAAGATCAACAAAAGTGAAACATTTGACCAAAAAAAGAGAGGACTCAAACAAAAATCAGAAATGAAAGGACAAAAAACATCACAGTAAAAATGCTAAAGCTCAAAGACCAAAAGCAATGCTTTATAACAAACAGATCAGTTGTATAAAACAATACGAATATGTTTATATTGTTAGGGCACAACACAGAGAAGGTAAATGTATTTAACGACAAGAGCACAACACCATGGGTAGGAACAAAGACGTTTTGGAACAAGAAAATAACACCAGAGTGTAACTCAAATCCACAGAACAGATGGAGTAATATTTGCATCAAAAAGAATTAAAGTAAAAGGTAATTTTTTGATTTTTCCTTCTATATAATAATAAGAAATCTCATTATTTCTGAATATTCATCTTTTTTTAATTGGAGTATAGTTGTTTTGCAATATTGTGTTAGTTTTTGCTGTACAACAAAGTGAATCAGCTATAAATACACATATATCCCCTCCCTCATGGACCTCCTTCCCACCCCCCCACCCCCATCCCACCCATCTAGGTTGTCACAGAGCACCGAGCTGAGCTCCCCGTGCTGTACAGCAGGTTCCCACTAGCTATCTATTCTACAGATGGTAATGTATTTATGTCAAACCTAATCTCCCAATTCATCCCACCTTCCTCTTCCCCTGTGTCCACACATCCGTTCTCTATGTCAGTGTTTCTATTCCTGCCCTGCAAATAGGTTCATCTGTACCATTTTTCTAGATTCCACATATATACGTTAACATACAATATTTATTTTTCTCTTTCTGACTTACTTCACTCTGTATGACAGAGTCTAGGTCCATCAACAGCTCTACAAATGACCCAATTTCGTTCCTTTTTGTGGCTGAGTGATACTTCATCTTAGCAATTCATATCACATTAAATCACTAGCTCATAAATACTCTTGAATTCCCATTGAAAGAGGCACCAAGGGATAGTCTATTATCCTTGTTTTGCAGCTGAAAAAATTAAAATTGAGAATAGAAATGACATGGTCAAGGTCAAACAAAAATTTATGGCTAAACTTGGAGTAGGACCCAGATGTTCCAACTTCTCTGCGTTGTACCCTTGCCCTAATGACAAGCTCATGTGCTTTCCCTATTGTGGATTTTATTGGCCAGTGATTCATTTTTATTTATGTATTTACAAAAATACTATCTAATATATAGTTAGGTTCATTCATTTTTTAGGATTTAGTCACAATATTTTAATTATTTCAAATAAAATTGATGAAAAATTCTTCTCCACAAGTAGGTATCAGTTCATTGATATTTCAATAGTTAAAATATATGAATGTATTTCAGTTTATTTTTCAAAGGAAATCTTAGGTAAAGAAACACACACACAGCATTTAAAATTTCACCATAGTTATCTTTGTTTATGTCCCAAATATGAAGCAAAGGTACGTGGTAATTTTGAGATTAAGGGAGGAGAGGTAACTTGCCCAAGGTCACATAGCAGTAGTCAGGCCAGAATTTGAACTCCTCTCTGGATAATTCCAAAACTCTTAAGTTTTCATCTTGTTATGCTTTTCCTTGAAGCAGTTATGTCCCCCAATCAGAGAATATCCAAATGCAACCGAGATCACAGCAGAAGTACCCTATTGCGGCCACACGTGGACAAGATGACCAGAGCATCTAGTTACACCAGAAAGCAAGGAAGTGCTCGAAAAAGAAATGATGGGGACACATCAATAGAACATGGTACCCAAGTGAAAGAGCTCCCAATGAAAGAGTGAGAGATGGAAAATTTAATCAAGGAAATATACAGTGTAGTAAACCCAAAGCATGAAATCAATATCTGTGTAGATACCGATGTGAATAGATGACTAAATAAATAAGTGGATGATGGGGACAAGTCTCCTGTGCAGAATCCCAAATAGTTCCCATAGACGCTCCATTTTCAGGGAGGTGGAGTACACCCCTCATCCCTAACGTGGGCTGTGCACAAGGACTGCATTCCATAGGGTACAGCATGGAAAGGAGAGGGCTGAGGGAGAGACCGTCACTGAAGAATGATGGCAACACTATCTCAGTCAGGTGACCGAGGTCAGCATCAACTGTGATAAATCATGTTGGTAATTGGTACCTTTTATAGAACACAGTGAGACTGGCATTTTACCTCTATGGTCTTACTCTGAAGAATCTCTAACTTTAATCATGAGAAAAACATCAGACAAATCTCAGTTGAAGGACAGTCTGCAAAATACCTGACAATACCCCTAAAAACTAAGGTCAATGAAAACAAGGAAAGTCTGAGAAACTGTCACAGTGTAGGGGAGCCTAAGGAGACGTGAATAAATGAAATATGATATCTTAAATGGGATTCTGGACCAGAAAAAGACATTAGGTAAAAACTAAGGAAATCTGAATAACGTATGGACTTTAGTTTATAATAGTGTATCAGTGTTGGTTTATTAGTTGTGACAAATACTTTATTGTAATATAAGATTTTAATTATAATGGAAATTGAGTGTGGGGTATATAGGAACTCTTTGCACTACCCTTATAACTTTCTGTAAATCTAAAATTATTTAAAAATGTTAAACATTTTAAAAGTGAGCAAACAGAAAAGCAGATACTCACATATATAGTCAAATAATCCTCGACAAGGGTGCCAAGATTACACAGTGGGTAAAGGACTGAATCTTGTACAAATGGTGTTGGGAAAGCTGGATATTCTTATGCAAAAGTAGGACGTTTGACCTTTACCTTATACCGTATACAATAATTAACTCAAATGGATTAGGGAACAAAATGTAAGACCTAGAACTAAAAATCTTCCAGATGAAAGTGGGGAAAAGATTCATGACACTGGATTTGGCCATGATTTCTTGGCTACGAAGCCAAAAACACAGGCAACAAAAGCATAAATAGATAAATAGGACCACATCAAAGTTCAGACCGTCTGTGCATCAAATGAAGCTATCAACAGAGTGAAAAGGTAACCTATGGAATGGGAAAGATATTTACAAATCATACTTCTGATAAGAAATAAATATCCAAAATACATAAGGAACTCCTATAATTGTAAACAAAGAAAGCAAACAACCAGATTAAAAAATGGGAAAAGGTCTTGAATAGACATCTCTCCAAAAGTATATATACACATAGTCAACAAGCATATGAAAATGTGCTCCTCCTCACTAACCTTCAGGGAATTGCAAGGCAAAATCTCAGTGAGATATCACCTCACATTAGCCAAGATAACCAGGAGCACTGACACCATCACCAATGACAACAAAAGCAGAAAATAACAAGTATCCATAAGAATGTGAAGCAACTGGAACTCTTGTGAACCATTGATGGGAATGTTAAATGTGCAACCATTATAGAAAAAGTGTGGTGATTCCGTAGACAATTAAAAGCTGAACTATCATTTGATCAAGCAATCCCACTTTTGGGTATTTATCCAAAAAAGAAAAAACCATGAAAACAGGATCTCAAGGATATATTTTCACATTCATGTCTTTTACCAAATTGTAAACCAACCGAGCAATAGAATACATGCTTTTGAAATAAACATGAAGGATACAAAATATTAGCATTATTTTATAAATCTATACTCCACTCACTGAATTCAAAGGCATTTACAATAAAACGTACAGCCTTAAACAAAATCTCTTGTTTTTCTTAATGCCTTTGCTACATGTGTAAATTTCCTTAAACTGTATATTGGTTTTGAACTTTGAATAGTGCTCTAAGGCATAAATTTTTCTGGGCATTGATGTTCTTATTCAAAATTTTGTTGTAAGATTTGTCTTTGTTGAGGCAGGTAACAATAGTTTGACATTTCAATAAGGGAGTGACCTTTTGGGGGTCCTCCCAAATCTGAGAAATCTATTCTGACTTCTGGGCCTGCATGACCTTAAGACTTGCATCTTGTCCCAGCCATAGGGTTAAACAAGGAAGTTCTGGTCCCAGCAGTTCCCATCAGAACAGACCTGCTGCATCACACACTCTGCTTCTCATCAAAATTCTATTATTAATATTTGAGCACATTCCTCACTATCTTTCAAACTCAGCTCTGATGAATATTTTATTTGATCTAAAATTTTTAGTTATTTCTGCTGTGAGATTTTCTTGCTACCCAAAAGGGCCCACGTAGCCAGAAATGTGCCTCTTTTGAGGGCCTAGTCTTCAACAAGTTATTTGCAACCATTTTTCTCACTTTCTTAATTTCTTCTCCTCCTCACAGCATCTGATTGAAACCCAAGATGGGCAGCTCTTGGTAGTCTATGAATTTTCATTGATTGCCTTTAGGTTATGAGGACTACTAACTTGTTATGGTAATCAGTATTTTAATTTCGGTTTCATATTTATTTTAAAATAGTAAATACATATTTGTTTTATATATCTAAAAGGTAACACAACAAAGCAGTCCTATATTTGCAAATGTCAGGCAGAACCACCAAAGCGCCCAGAGCCATAGTTCTGTAACTGTGGGAAGTTGAAGCCAGAATGACCTTCCATTGAATTATAAAGCGAACCAAAATTGATTTAATGATAATTCTTTAAAAAGCACCTGGAAAATCTAATAGAGCAGAATTGTTGAGTTTGGGTGACAAGAATATGAAGAATATGTATGATTTTTTGTTTATTCTAGTTAACCAACACTAATACAGCACTATGCCAGTCAGTTTTCTATATAATTTCTAAATATTAACTAAATGATTACTTTCAATAACATAGTGATATAACTAAGTCTCAGAGAGTTTCTGCAGCTTGCCCCAAATGCAAGTTCAGGCGACAGATGTAGCATTTGAATCAGTCTAGTTTGGCTCTAGAGTCTGTATCCTTGACCCTTATACCATGCCATCTCTTATACATGAAAATTTTATCCAGTTTAATTCTTGAATTTTCATGTTTCTCTTATGAAAGTACTTTTACTGTTTAGAACAAAATGCATTTTGATTTCATTCATCTTATACTTAAGAAGGTTTGTCTTTAGGCTTTATAACCACATTTTAGTTTTGTTGTAAACAGGAAATCACTAACAATGAAATTGATATCTTACAACATTCAAACCTTCAAAAAGATTTGAAAAGAACAGCTTATAAAGCAGCTGTTGGATTGCCTAAGGTAAAACTCATGGAAATATAAGATTCTCTCCTGTAAGATTATTTATAAGAGAAACAGTGCTAGCAAAAATAGGTAGATGCAATGAAAAATAAATTAGAACTCAATTGAAATGTGTAAAAATTTAAACAGCCTGATATTTTAAAATTCCTATATACTAAGAAGGCTTCATTGACAACTCTGTGTGTGTATCTGTGTGTGTGTCTGTGTGTGTGTCTGTGTGTGTGTGTGTATCTGTGTATGTATGTATGTGGTTTAACAAGCAGCACTGCCCAGGTGGGTGATGGTGGTCCAACAGTGCAGTGAGAACTGACACTGATACACATCAAACAAGCACCTTTCTAGAGACATTTTCATTTCTCCATCCCTAAGGTTACACATTAATTGGTAATCATGACACATGGGAGATGACAAACTGTTATTAAAATGTCAAATAGTCTCCTAAAGCAGAAGGTTCTTTCAGACAAGTCAAGAATGGAAGCCATTTTTAAATGAGACTTTTTTTTAAATGAAAGATCTTTTAGGGCTTAATGAAGGAAAGAATTTCAGCTCGGTATGAGAAATCTGGAATGTGATGACAGAAAATAACAATTATTCAGTCACTGAGAGGCAAAAGAATAATTTTTAATAAAAATGTTGAGAGGTGTGAAAGCAAAATCTGTTCCTCTAGAAATGATGTAAAAACACTGAACTTGTATGTAAACAAAATGCATCATCACTCCTAAGATTATTAGATTTTTCCGAAGAAGTCCTGCTTTGTAGTTGAGAAAGTGGTTGTGTTGTGTTTTCTTTAAAAACTACAGTTCTGAAACTTCTATATTTTCTGTGACTTCTGTAGTTCTCTTCTCAAATATAATCAGCAGATTTCATATAAGGGTAGTCCTATCAACAAATCCTGAAAACTTAGAAAGGGAAGACTTCTCCTCTTGGGGTACAATTCTCCCTGTTAGTGTAGAAATTGATATTTTATTCCTGATATTGTTTAATTTATTATACAATGCAAATTTTTTACTGATTATTCTAAGACGTTTTTAACTTTGTGTTCAATGAATAACTTCATTGAATATAGTATTTCAAATATGCTTTCTTTGCTGGATCTGGATGTATAGATAAACCCAAACTGACATTAACTTTCTAAAATTTTTTGACTAGATTAGATGTTTTTTCAATGACTCTTGAAATTCTACCATTGCTATTCTCACTCTATACCCCACTCTCAATAATGAAGGAACAACACAATAAAACAACTGGATCTAACAGATATATACAGGACACTACCCAACAACAATTGTGCACACATCATCCCCAAGGGGACATGAGACTTGCTCCAGATCTCTAGACCATGTGTTAGGCTACAAGTTAAGTCTCGATAGATTTTAAAAGATATATATCATACAAAGTATCTTCTCTGGTCACCATAGCTTGAATTAAGAAATCAATTACAGAAGGAAAACTGGATATTTCATGAGTTGGTAGAAATTAAATCACATTCTCTTAATAAATGAATGGAGAAAAGAAGAAATCAGAATGGAAATTAGAAAATATTGGAGATGAGTAAAAATGAAAACACACCAAAATTTATGGGAACAGTGAAAGCAGTGCTAAGGCGTAAATTTATATCTTCAAACATTTTAGTGTTGTTTACAATAGCCATGAGTTGGAAGCAATCCAAGAGTCCACCAACAGAAGAATGAATAAGCGAACTGCGGTACATGCATACAATGGAATAGTACTCACTCTTAAAAAGGAAGTAAATTCTGATTTATGTTACAATATGGATGAACCTTGAGGACATTATGCCAAGTGAAATAATCCAGTTACAATGAGACAAATACTGTATGAATCCACTTATACGAGGTGCCTAGAGTAGTCAAACTCATAGAAACAGCAAGTAGGATGGTGGTTGCCAAAGACTGGAGGGAGGGAGCTGGAGAGTTATTTTTTGACGAGGACAGGGTTTCAGTTTTGCAAGATTTAGAGTTCAGGAGGTGGATAGTGGGGATGGTTGCACACCAGTGCGAATGTACTTAACACCATTGAACTGTGTACTAAAAATTGTTACAATGAGAAATTGTATGCTTTGTGTATTTTATCACAATAAAAAAACATTTTGTTAAGAAAGAAAAAAGGAAGGAAGGACAAAAGAAAGAAAAAAGAAAGAAAGAAAGAAAGAAAGAAAGAAAGAGAAAGAAAGAAAGAAAGAAAGAAAGAAAGAAAGAAAGAAAGAAAGAAAGAAAGAAAAAGAGAAAAAGAAAGAAAGAAAGAAAGGGAAGGAAAGACAGGCAGAAGGAAGGAAGGAAGAAAAAAATATAGAAAGAGAAATTTAAGCAAAACAGATTGCTTTAAAGTCCTCAAGCAAGTAGACAATATCTGAAATCCAAGTTGGAAAGATGGGAGAATTTTCACTGAGCCCTTTAGGCAGACGATGTGAATACACGTCAATATCCATTGCAATCCTGCCACCCTTTCTTAGAGCCCATTCCCACATTAGGCTTTAGTAACACAGTGCCCAGGACCACTATGTTTTTAAGGGTCTGGGGGAAAAATCAGGCTGCAAAATACAAATTAAAAGCTGCCAAAAATCAATACATATTTAATTAAATGTCTATATGGTATCTCCTTGTGTCAATTAGGCACTGCAACTCAAGTTAACTCTTAATTAACAGTATATAAATCATAGTTTAATGTGGGATGGCATGAATTTCAATAATTTGCTGTCACAGGGCTGACACTTTCAAAAGTAAGAACACCAAAGGTTTACAAAAGTTCTGACCTGTCCCAACTGAGATGCTAACCTCCCCACATTTGGTCCTGCTGCTTTTTTACAGGGGCTTTCAAATCTACCTCTTTGTAAATAATAATAAGACAAAGTTGAAGAAGGGAAAATAATGCTTAATCTTATTGTATATAAATTAATTCATCACATTTGTGCATCACAAAGTTTCCAGATCTGTTAGTGTTCCTTCCAACCATGTAAGATATCCTAAAATTGGAATTTTGTATTTTTGGCATTATTAACTTTAAAACTTTTAAAGTGTACTTTGTGCAAAAAGACTCACATGTACATCAGAAAGTCAAGCCAGCTTTACTTATTGCCTGATGGAAGGCCCAGATGAAAACCATGGAGAGGAAGCAGTGAGAAGGACCAGCGTTGTCCGTGCAAAGATAAAATGAAGTAGGAAGGTGGTTGAATGCCCAGCAGGACAGCAGTTTGGTTCATGTGAGAGCTCACACAGAGCATGTTTGCCTTTGAAATGTTTTTAAGTTGTTGGCAGCTGAAGCTTCTGTTTCTTGCCTGTAATCCTAAGTATTTGAATATGATGTCATTTAAAAATGGAGCCAAGATAAAACAGGCATCTTTGAAATGAGCCAGCTGCCAGGAAGTAGGGGGTTTGCAGCAAATGACTGGGACTGTTATCCCTTCACAGCCTGGAGACCATTCAGCAATCACTTCATCATCTTCTTGCATCTCGGAGGCATTTCCTCTGTCCAGGGTGGCCATGCACAACCCTCTGTAGAAAGCGGAGAGGTCAACCTGCACTGCTGAAGTCCGACAGAATGATGCAGGGGCTTTATGTTAAAAGTGTCAGGGTTTCCATCAAATCCTATTAATTAAAGGCATAGCACTTCATATCACTATGGTACTTGCTTGAGAAAGAAAGCAGTGGTCTTACTTGATAATAAAATGAAAAAAGTGACACTAGTAAAGTGTCAGTGAAATAAATGTGATATCTATGAAAATACATCATGAGCTACAAATTATTCTTTAAATATTTATAGATATACATCCTACAAATAAAAGTAATTTTTCCATAGTAATAGAAAGGATTGGGACTTCCCTGGTGGTTCAGTGGCTAAGACTCTGCCCTTCCACTGCAGGGGGCATGGGTTCAATCCCTGGTCGGGGAACTAAGATCCTGCATGCTGCACCGTGTGGCCAAAAAAATAAAATTAAATTAAAAAATTTAATAGAAAGGATTGAAGACTGTACGTGGCACAAGCCGGAATTCTGGTTTCAGTTTCATTGTTATATTTGCATCTACATCCATCATAGATCACAGTCAGCATGAGTTAAAAGGCAGAGGTAAAATAAACCATGGCAGTGAGATCACAGTGATGGGATGTAAGAAGTACTTTCATGAGAAGGAGACATAGATATTCCTAAAACGGAAGCCTTAAGACTTACTGGATAAAGCATTCAGTTACCCCCAAATAACAGGAAAATTCCCTAATTTTGATTGACATAATTTCCAACAGAAAAAAAACATTTTACCATGCAACCCAGAAATTCTACTCTGAGGTATTAACTCAAGAGGATTGAAAGCACACAGGTGGGTGTGTGCAGGTTACAGACATGCACACACATACACACACCACTCGTAAATAAGCATTTGCAGGAGTGTTAGGAATATTGTGCGGGAACTGGAAACAACACAAATGTTCGTTAATTGATGAACAAATAAGGAAAAGTGTGGGGTGGTCATAAAGTGGAATACTGCTCTGTGCTAGATAGGCATGAACCACTCAGACGCACGCAAGGAGGAATCTCAGAACGGAATGGCTATGGAAAGATGTCAGATCCAGAAGACCAAGAACTATGATTTCATCTGTATAAAGTTCTAGAAAAAGCAAAACTAACCCACGTTGAGAGGAAGCAGCTGGGTCTGAGTGGGGGCAGAGAGGAGGGGCTGGATTCAGAGGCACAAGGGATATTGCCGTGTGACGCAGACATTTACCTCTCACTGAAGGGATGCTAAGGAGTTACCTGGCTGCACGTTAGTATACTGGTGTGAACAACCTCAGAGTAAAGTTTCCGTAGTTACAGCAACAGTTGGCTTTGCCCATTTCAAAAGCTCCTTGGGAACTTCGGAAGCTTCCCTCATTAACTTGAACTTTCTAGTTTGCACACCTGAGACCGCCTGGTGGCAAAACCTGCCGATGGCTGTCCTCCTGTCACCCGAACGTGCTCAGAAAATGCAGCACCTTCTAATTTTTCCAGGAAAACTCCTGCCCTTGAATTGAAAATGATTTTCAATAAAGATTTAAGAATATATAGCATTAAAATTGAAATGAACAAGATTTCTGACTTTTATAACTATACACAATAATTAATACAATCCAATCTTTAAGAAATATACTGAGTTTTAAAAGCAACATATCAATTTAAATGACATTTTCCCCACCTAATCCTTTACTTATTGCCACCATGCATGTTGCTTGCAAGCTGCTTTGATAGTCTGTTGGATAATAGAGTCAATTTATGTGTTTTACTAATGAGTAAATTAATCCTGATGTGTTCAAATTAGGAAACTTAATAGCACAGAACTTCAAAAGAAGACATGACATTTTCAGGTTGTACTCATGCTATTCGAAAAATATCAGCTACAATTCAATTACACGGATCAAAGCAAAGACAACTCTACACGCACTTGAAACATTTACGACACTGGAAATTACTGCACTGATAAACCCACAGTTCCCATCATTTACTTCTTAAAATATCATAATGTTTAAAAATATAGATTAAATTATTTTTAATAAGTCCATACATTTCATCACTAACAGTTTCAGGTATAAGTAATACATTTAATAGCTCTGTTTACCACCCAAATATTAACTAGATGTTAACAATAGCTTCTGATATTGAACATGTTTTTACCAATAAATCATGTATTTCATACATAAGTGTTCAGATTTTCCACTGAATAATCAAAGAGAAAATCAAGGCATTCCTGTTTTGTTTTGTCTTTTTTTTATTAAAAGAAGCAAATCTGTAAACAAGTCTCCAGGGAATTCAAATCTTATCATGAGAGTTATATTTGCTGAATTTAACCTATTTTGGGTGACTGTAGTCCAGTCCTAATGAGATCAGGAGAGAGAAGAGAGCATCCCTGCGTCCCTCCCCTCTGCACGATGCCAAACATCATAAAATTTCATGACCCCAGAACCTGGCTTTTCATTTCTCTCCAGCAGCCCAGGATTCCCTGCTACCATGACAACATGGGGAACTGGATAGAAGAAAATGCCATCCATAAATATTGTGCTTCTGAATGCTTTAGGGTTAATGCTGTGCGACCCTGTAGGAACACAATGGCTACAAAATGAAGAATTTCAGAGCATTATCTTAGGTACTGTGCAAACGTGGCATGGAGCCTGCTATCACTGCTGTTTGAGTAACTCCAGCTTCTCGCCACCCTGGGCACACATTTCCTTCAGGTCAGAGTACGCCCTTCTGATGGCTGATGAGAGCGAGCTGTGAGCAGAGCACACTCTGTTATCCAGACGAGGACTTCAGGAGACAGGTCAACCTTTGGAAATATCGCTGGCTTCGTAACTTTTAAGATACTTTAATCTCACAGGTTTGTTTACAGCGTATAAGAGCCAAAATACTGATAACTGTCACCAGCGTTTCTGAAGTTGAGGTGTTCAAGCTGTTGCCAGTGAGATCGCCTATCTAAATTACACAATTTCAAAACCTATGAATGAGAGTAAGTTTTTATTGTTTAAAAGCTGTTTTCCAAGTTCCTTGTTTCCAGATACATTCATTGGCTTGGTATTAAATTTGATAACATATGAAAGCCTTTTAAAAATATTCTGCCAAGAACAATCCCCAAATTCCAAATTCTTGGCTAGACTCCACGCGTGCAGTAAAAATATAACAATGTACATTTCAGCACAACTTTTATTGAAGTCTTTCCACTGCTATCCAGCTATCTCATTCAATAGTATGTGCTAGCTTTTATTGTTAACTCTTTAAAGACAAAGTCCATATTTCAAACTGTTAACTCTGCCAAACTGTGTCGCCCAACAGAGCAGAGCTTCTCGAAGCTTCCCTCTTGTGCAGAAGCATCAGGAGCATCTGGGACTTTGCAAAGACAAGTTCTCCCATCCCACCGTCCACCCACTGAGTCAGGAAATGGCTGACCCAGCGATGTGTGTGTGTACCTGCCCTCCAGGTGGGACCACCCAACATCCAGGGGATCCTGATAGATGCCTACCTTTCCTGTCACTGGACTAGAGTGTCACACAAGCCTCAGGATACGGGACCCATCCAAACTGGAGTACAAAGCTCGGGCAAATCGCCCCCTCACCATCTCAACTCTCCAGGGATACAGGACTCACCATCTGCAAAGAAACTCACTGAACCTTTGGAAAGTCATTAGCAAAGTAAAACAGCTTCTAATCACAAGCCAACAATCTTGAGAATTCAAGTGAGGACCTAGTCATTACAAATTCCATTCTTAGGTGCTTAATTTTAGACAATATGTTCTTAATTCTAGCTGCAAATTATTACCAAACCCAATATTTTATTCAAATTATCCTTCTCTTTGAGAATGATTCTTCTATTATTCTTTTAAAAGCATGTCAGAAATTTGCTCCATTCATTGGCAAATGATTCTTCGTCCTTACCTTGACCCTTGGATGAGTTGTGACCATAACAACCCTGGTGCTTCCTTGGAAAGGACAGCAGACATGCAACTTTCAAGGTCATCATGAGGGCTACAGGAAGGGCCAGTCAGGCAAATGGTTAAACTCCAGACAATAGCTGACACTTTGCTCCAGCCTCTTTATCCTTCATGCCATTACTTTCCCTTCAGCATTTTTCACCACCTCCAAGAAAACCTTTCCTTTTTCACCTCTTGCTGGCAACCTCACTTTGAAAACCTCTCCTTAGCTTTTTGGGGAAGTGTAAACTCATTTTATTTTATTATTTCTGAGAGTTTTCTGACAGTTCTATACCATGACCTGTATTTGTTCTGGGTTATACATGCTTATTTTTATAATATGTACATCCTTTAAAAATGGAAGAGAAATTCTGACACAGGCTTCAGCATGGATGAACCTTGAAGGTATGCTGCTCGTTGAGATAAAACACTCACAGAAAGGACAGATGCTGTCTAATGCCACTTATGTAAGATCTCTGGAGAAGTCAAGGTCATAAAGACAAGAAGTAGTTTCAGAGGCTGGAGGGGATGGGGAGCTCTGGGCACAGAGCTTCAGTTTCCAAAGACAGAAAAAGTTCTTCAGGTGGGTGGGGCTGACGGCTGTACACTGATGCGAGTGTACTTAATGCCAACCAACTGAACACTTAAAAATGCTTAAAATGGTAAATTTTATGTTATGTATATTTTATCATAATAAAAAGGTTAAAAAAATTCAAGCGAATATTACATTTATTTCAAGCAAATGCCTGTAAAATATGCTCTCTTGTAGGAAATACCACTTGTCAGAAACAGCAACATCTTAAGGAGACAATGGTATTGAATATTTGATACAGCCATCCTCCAAAACAAGTGAGATGAAGAAGAGGTAGGTCACTATAGCTGTTCCCAGCAGTTTGTGCACGTGGATGTTTCTAGTGTGCCTGCAAAATCCACACGTTTATTCACTCTGAAAGGAGACAATACTTGCAGGCAATTATTCTAGTCTGAGTTTCTCTTCTCATACGCGTAAAAAGCAGTGTAGAGGAAATGTTAGATTCAGATCAAGGACTTTGTATGTTCTGTTATGGTCCGAGTGCGGGTTGGAAAAGAATTTCCAGACACGAGGCAGGATGTAAGGAAGATAGGGTTTAATTATTAGACAGCAGGGACGCTGTAAAGACAGCGGGACGACTTCCTGACAGACGGGGGAGAACTGACCCTCTGGTGGGCACGCAGCCAACTTTTATAACCCCAAGACAAGGAACATTCCTGCTAAGAAAATGGTGTTAATCGATTGGTCAGTGTGCCATAAGGTGAAAGGTGTCATTAGGTGATAGGCTAGGGTCCTATACGGTGAATACCTTCCCTAATAGGGGGTCGGGTTAATAGGCCAGCCCGAGTCATGAGTCAAAGACTGCTTTGGAGGCTGAGATAACTCTGGAAGCTTGTCCTGTGACTTTGGTATAGGGCTCCACATGTTCCACTTTCTAGTCGACACCCTCTGCCTCCCCAACACGCTAGCCAGAGCTGCTGGTTCCTTCCCAGGTGGTCGGCTCTGCCACCACCCGGGCTCCCTCAACTCAGTCCTTGTTCCCGTGCATTTCAACAGCTCTCCTGCCCTGCTCCTGTTACTAATAAAAATGTTTTTAAAACTAAATAATATTTTAAGCCATTTACCAACATCAAAAGCTTTAGAATAAATACGAGTTTTACTGGTTTCACAGGAAATATACATTGATACAGAGGAGGAATCAGCTGGAAATCCAAAAAAGAAATAAAAAAGTGGATTAAGTTTTGGTGACTTTCCATAAGCCGAGCACGAGGGGGACCTCGCGTGAGCTGATGGCTGTTCACCTGGAGCCTCTACTCTGAGCGCAGGTCCCTGTCGCGCCCAGGGAGTTCGTTTATTTTTTTCACCAAGAATTTATTTTCCATTTTCTATATCAATTAAATCTCTGCAGGCCCACTTTCTCCAAGTAAAACCCCCCAAACCATAAAGTAGATAACTAATGAGGACCTACTGTATAGCACAGGGAACTCTACTCGGTGCTCTGTGGTGACCTAAATGGGAAGGAAATCCAAAAACAGAGGGGGTATGTGTATACACGTAGCTGATTCACTTTGTTGTACAGTAGAAACTAACACAACATTGTAAAGAAACTATATTCCAATAAAAGAATGTGTATATATTTAGTCCATAACTATGACATTTATAAATAAGACTAGAAGGAGCTACAAATATAAAAACATTTCTATAAGCACAATAAGTGGAAGTGATTTAAAAATTCAGCTTTTGGACAGACTATTACTCAGTTCTTAACAGGAAACCTAAGAATGCATTGTTTAATTTATGTATTTATATAACATGTATATAACTACTTGTTGAAAAAAACAGAGCCAGACAGTCTGTAGATCAGCTCGATTACAACACTGTGTGTAAATGGAACTCGAGTGTATACATAAAGATTGAAAAAAAATCAGGGATTAATTAAAAAGTATTTATTGGGGCAGTGAAATTGGGATTGAACCTCTTTTTGAAAAAAATATAAAAGGACCATCCCAGCACTGCCCTGAGGCCCTCTGTGAGCACTGGAGCCCCTACAGCCTCCGAGGTCAGATGCTTGGAGCAGACAAGGATGTGAGAGGCACAGAGGAGGGGGTCTGAAGTCCAGCGTCTGGCTTCTGAACAGCAGTGAGGGACCCAAGACACAACAGAAGCCACAGGGAAGGCTGTCCTCTGTGGAAATGATGCCCAATTTGCAACCTCATGTCACAGCTTCATCTACAAGATGGATTTCATGTGCTGTGTGTCACCACCCTCAGCACATTGTCTCTCATCAGAGTAAATGTCGAGCATCTTAGAGGAAGTTTAATTTGTGGGCGTGCAGGACTGCAAAACCTCAGAAAGGTCTCTGTGTACTGTCTCTGTAATATGTTACTCAGCTGCTCATTATGGGTCTTGAATACCTCAACTGCCAGCAGTCTTGTTTGGGTGTAACAGCCACATCTCCTGAGACCAATGTCCTCCTTCCAGTTCTGTGACTTCGGTGCCTATTTTGGGTGGCTTTCATCTGCATTGTTAAACCCACCTGGCAGGCAGCTATTGGAACATGCATCCCATCCACAGCTTCAAGTTAATTGCTGCAAAGTCTGTCCTGTCTGCCCAGCCTAGCCCTCCAGCACTTTCCATCTCTGTAGGTGACGCAACTACCTCCCAGCTGCCCAGCTTTGATCTCTCTCAAAGCTGACACTGAGTCACTAATGAAGTGCAGTAAATGTGCTCCCCCAACTGATTCAATGTGTTGCCCTCTTTCCATTTTGATGAACACCTCTTAAGTTCAGACCCTAATTATCTCTTTCCTAGACAGTCAAATACCCAGAAAAGGGAAAATGATGGTCTTTTCTATGAATGACTTTGGAGGAATTGGTTTTCCCTGTGGAAGAACTTAAAACTTAATCCATACCTCACATGAAATTTAATTATTAATTGACTAATTACTAATTAACTCAAGAAACCATAATGTTTCTAGAAGACAGTGTAAGAAAATATTGCTATGACTTCCCTGGTCTTCAACAAGACTGAAAAAGGACTCATTAGAGTGGCTGCTATTAAAGTTAAGAAATTCTATTCCTAAAAAGATACCATTAAGAGAGTTAAAAAAGACAAGCCACAGCCTGAGAGAACGTATCTGCAAAATATCTATCCAAGCAATTGTGCCCAGACTGTATATCTCAAATCATATGAAAAATAGAAAAAAAGATTTGCATAAGCATTATAGAAAGGAGATATCTAAATGGCCAAAATGCCTAAGACCAGGTGTTCAGCACAGTAAGTCATCAGGGAAATGCAGACTGCAGCCCTGAGGAGAGATGAGCTTCACTGCCCCTGGGCTCGGATGGTGCAGCCGCTGAGGAGAACAGTGTGAAGTGTCCTTAAAGAACTAAAAGTAGAGCTACTTTATGATCCAGAAATCCCACTCCTGGGCATATACCCAGGGAAACACATAATCCAAAAAGATACATGCACCCCTATGTTCATTGCAGCACCATTTACAACAGCCAGGACATGGAAGCAACTTAAATGTCCATCAACAGATGAATGGATAAAGAAGATGTGATACATGTATACAATGGAATACTACTCGGCCATAAAAAAGAATGAAATAATGCCATTTGTAGCAACATGGATGCAACTAGAGATTATCATACTAAGTGAAGCAAGTCAGACAAAGACAAATATCATATGATATCACTCATATGTAGAATCTAATTTTTAAAAATTACACAAATGACCCTATTTACAAAACAGAAACAGATTTACAAGTCTTAAAAGTAAACTTAAGGTTAGCAAAGGGGAGAGGTAGGGAGAGGGATCAATTAGGAGATTGGGATAAACATATACACACTATTATATATAAAATAGGTAAACAACAAGGACCTACTGTATAGCACAGGGAAATATACTCAATATTCTGTGATAACATATGAGAAAAGAATCTGAAAAAGAGTGAATATACATATATGTATAACTGAATTCCTTTGCTGTACACCTGAAACTAATACAACATTGTAAATCAACTATATGCCAATAAAATTAAAAAAAGAATGGTTAGAGTTCACAAAACTATCAATATCCAGGGGTGACAAGGATGCCAAATTTTCACACGTGGTTAGTGGGGAGAAACTTGATTGAAATATTTCAGACAACTCTTTGGCTATATTTATTAAAGCTAAACAGTTGCCTATTTTATAATCTGGAAATCTTATTCCTAGTTTCACACCCAAGAAAAATGCTCATATTTGCCCATCAAAAGATAGGTCCAAAAATATTTGTTGCAGTTTTATTGATAACAGCCCCCAAATGGCAATACCATAACCAAAATGTTCATCAACAGAATAATAGATTTAAAAGTGATGGCTTACCTTAAAATAAGACAGCGAAAGAGAATTACTGCTACATGCACAGATGAGTTCCCCAGGTGTCATTGGGAGCAAAAGAAGTCAGACCTAAAATAATAGGTACAGATTATTACATTTCCATGACAGTCGAGGTCAGGTCTGAAGACTGGAAGTCTCGTAGGGGGAAGGGTGTGGGCTGGAAAGGCGTGAGGCAGGGTTGTGAGTCTGGGTCCACGCTGCTCCGTCTGGTTGGTGGAGACATTTGTGTATACGTGTCAAAGTCAACATGTTGTATGTAAGATGTATGTGGTTAATTGTACACATGTGATATCTCAGTAGAAGTTATAACACTATACATAAATACATTTTATTTATTCTATTGAAGTATAGTTGATTTACAATGTGCCAATCTCTGCTGTACAGCAAAGTGACTCAGTTATACGTATATATACACTTTTTTAAAAATATTCTTTCCTATTATGATTTATCCCAGGAGATTGGCTATAGTTCCCTGTGCTATACAGTAGGACCTTGTTGTTTATCCATCCTATATATAATAGTTTGCATCTGCTAATCCCACACTCCCACTTCTTCCTTCCCCAACCCCCTCCTTCTTGGCAACCACAAGTCTGTTATATATGTCTGGGAGTCTGTTTCTACTTTGTAGATAGGTTAATTTGTGTCATATTTTAGGTTCCACATATAAATACATTTTAAATCCTCTTGCCTGACTGCTCGTTCCCCTTTCTGTCACCACGGAAACGTTTCTAAAATTCACATCTAATGATGCTGCCCTGTGGTCGTCTTCCTTTGATCCGACTCCGTTGCCTTCAGGTGGAACCTTCCAGGGACTGGCCTCTGCCTCCATCTCCAAGCTCTCTCTTCCTCCTCCCCCTCCAAAGCCCACCAGACTGCACTAGTTAAGCGGGTACAGGTCCTCCCCTTTCTCCCGAATCCTTCTGTGCCCTCCCCAAAGCTGCCTCTGCCTCGGGCGATTTTCAGTTCCGCTGTTCAGAGGGAAGACATCCACTTACGCTCACATTCAGCTCAGGTGTGACTTTCTCCACCTGGCCCACTCATCGCCCTCCGCGACTGACATCTAAATGTAAGGGTACGTGTCCGTCATACATACCCTGTAACGTTCCGTGTTTTTATACCATTGTACAGCCTGGGGTATAGGACCCTGGGACCAGACTGTGCTGCTTGTTCTCCTGTCATATCTTCCTCTCTCCATCCACAGGTCTTCTCACGAGCTTTAGACACAGTGGGCCAGCAACAAATGTTCATTTATGCAAGAAATGAAATAAGTTAACCATTGAACAAATAATTGGTATAGTATCTTTCTAACCCACCTCCCCGTCTCTAATCTCTGCCTCCTCAAATGCGTCTCCTAGCACTTCTGGTTAATTGCTCAACTCTGCTGCCACTCCCTCTGGTACTGATCACCCTGATGCTGAGACCAGCGCTGCATTTATTTTTTCAAAACCCAAAGCCCCTGCCCTTTCTTCCTTTCCTGGAAAATTCGGCTCACCCGAGCTTTCCGTGCTTCCTGGTGCCCAGGCTGGGCTCTCCGGGCTCCCGGTCCTTTGTTTCAATCCATGGCCCTTCTTCTCCTCTTCACAGCTGCGTCTGTAGCTGACCCAGCTCCTGCTGATTCTGTGCAGGACTGACTCTGTCACTGAACAAGCTCCTCTGCTTGCTTCCAGCAGCACCGAATAGGTTCCACGGATGTGGTTCCCAACACGAGTGCAGCGCTGTAAGTAACTACGTGCCTAATCTCTCCCACTAGATTGTAGGCTGCGTGAAGGCAGGTCTCTAAGCATCTCATCCTGTATCCTGTCCTGTCATCTCTTGGGTCCCCTGTGGTCCAGCGCACAGCCTCCAGCACATGGAGCACGGAGTGGAGCATGAAACGTGTCACCTGATAGGACCCTCACGTGCATTTTTAAGCAATAGTGGCTGCAGAATGACTGCTCTTCAAGGGAGAGAGTACAAGCTGGGAATGTTGAATCTTCAAGGGTGAGCCTTGATGTGGGGCAGTCATCTATAAATGTCTATGGCTGTTGGAGAACAGCACGTCCAGCCACTAACTATCCAATAAACAAATTAGTCCACTTGGGGAATGGTATTGGGGAGCATTTACATCTAAAGCTCTTTTAAATCTTCAAAGCATTTCACAAGCTCTCATTAATTTTCCCAGCACCCCTGCCAGGTAAGCGTTGGCATCCTGTGTCAGCTCCTGCAGTGAACTCTGAGGGATCCATTGTTAGCCTCAGTCTGCAAAGGGAGCACGCAGGAGGCTGAAGCAGGGAGGGCGTGAGGGCGGTGGGAGCAGGTGGAGAAACAATGACTTGGTTTTTTAAAGATATTTTCAGCTAGTGGTCCTGCAATTCTTACTATGAACTTAGAAGGCACTTTGGTAAATATCAGTGACAGCAGTTATAGTGAGAGAAGTAAGCTTGCTATTAAACTGAATTATCAATAATGACGCTTGCATACTATTTATACTTCTTATTTCCTCTTGTCTTTTTCCTTTGGTCCTTTCCAATAATTTAATAATTAATTTTTAAATTTAGAGTCACCCACCATGAGAATATGGAAGTTCGATGGTTACTGACCCAAATGTTGATAGAATTTAGAAAGTATTTATACGGATCAAACCCCTATCATTTTCATTTTTTTAACCTAAAATAAGTCATGTTAATAACAGGACAGTTGATGGTTTTCTTTTTACATGTCTTTCTTCCCAAGAAGCCTAATTTTCATTTCATCACTTAAGGAGATTTTTAAGAAAATGACCCTTTCTACTTCCACAAATGTCTTGACATTTTTACATCCTTCACATGGAATTCCCTGGCATTTATCTCTGGTGGGGCTGACATACGGGGACTAGACTGCTGGCCTCCATCCCTGTCACCTGTTCCCTCCTTGAGGCATTGCCTCAGCCTCTCAGCCGCGGGAGTGTCCAGGGCTCCATGGCCCCCGATGCTGAAGGCCTGTCCTCGCGTACACAGGTAGGGCACACACGTCCACATTCTCCACCACCTGTCCGCCCTCACACCAGTCATCACCCCTCATTTTAAATCAGACTCAAACACTGTCAGCTGATGGTCAGGTCAAATCTTTGGTTTCATTTATCTTTTTCCTGAGAACAAAAGCACTGTTGAAACATGAGCTGTAGCTGAGAGAGGTTTCTTACAGATCAATTGGCTTCAGGGCAACCTCAGCCCCAAAGGGCCTTGATCATCAGACTAGCACAACTGGGGTGGAATCAGTAGATGTGAAGAATTTCATAGGCTTGCTGCATATTTTTGAAAAGGGCCAGTAATACCAAGAAGCACACACGTCATCTAGCAAATAACTCACTGCCAGGCAGTCGTCATTACGCGTTCTGCGTGCAACCTCTCTCTCCAACGGGAAACGTATCATAAGATGAAATACTTTCAGATCAGATTTTCCAGAGTCTGATGATTAAAGCCCCAGTAGGTATGTCACAAACTTCTCAGATTTAATGTACTCCCTACAAACTCATAATTGAAGTCATAACATATGTGATACTATTTATTCTTGAGAGCCAAACCCACTTTCCTAAGGCTTTTGCTTGCGTCCTCACGTGTAAATAAACAGACTTTGTGAGTGGATTACAGAAGGTCTGGGGAGCTGGAAATGCCATTTGGGGATGGAGTCAGACTGCAACTTTGTGCCGGCTCCCAGTGTGCTGATGCAGCTGTAAGGACCAGACGGACAAAGAGATAACCGTGCAGGCTGGGAGCTGGGATCCCCACCAGGCCCCACCCTGCTCTGCCCAGGTCGACTGTGAACACCCTCTTTAAGCTCTCTGGAGACTTAGGTACTGAATCTTGAACTGGATTATGACCCCTTTGACTCCAAAACTATAACAGTACTATCAGTAGCAGTAATGATCACAGCAACAATTGCTCAGTGCTCCTAAATTATCTGTTAAAATAATTGTGAAACTTTTAGAACAACTTCAGATATTAGTTAAATTGCTACTGTTTTTAAAGCAAATTGACCTGTTTTAATTAGGCATTCCTTATTTCCAAAAAGATTTGTTTTGGCTGACTGATAATCTCGCATATATTAAGTGAAATTATTTAGTTTATTAAAATATTTGATCCCATTCTAGTGGAGACAGAAAAGAATTTTGTCAACCAAAGATCCCTCCATATCAGTATAGAAGAGAAAGAGAACATAGTTTATTACTGAGCGATTATCAACAGATTTACACGGATATGTGGCAGCAGGTAAGCGAATGCTAATTGAGGACAGAATCTCACACTTTTGCTATAAGAAAGCAGAGGAAAGAACACAGCTTCTGTTGTCCTGTCTCTTGCAAATCTCTTGAAAGACCTCCAAGCTAATTCCTGAATTACACTTTTCCATATCTAGAGGTTATTTGGCCTGTGACCTTGGAGATATCTTTAAATCATAAAACTGAACATGGGGCACAATCCTAGACCCTCCATACAGTCCTCCATAGTGGCTGCACCAACTTATATCCCCACCAACAGCATGCTGTGGGGGGTTCCCTTCCCTCCACACCCCCTCTAGAACTTGTTATTTGTAGACTTTCGGATGAAGATTAGAAGAGGAACTCAGCTTCACTATTCCTCTAAGGAACACCTGAATAAAGGGGCAGGGGGAAAGTCATCTCTTCCCCATTTATAAATGGAGAAAATAATTTTTACCTTTAATCCTCCACAGCTGTTTCCTTAATTTATTTCCAGAATGTTGAAGAGTGTTACTTTCTACACCTATATTTTGCTTCTATAAAGGTTGGAAGAAAAAAAAGAATTTTAAAAAGTTGTGTATATCTCAGTCCAGCTATACTTCTAAGATAACCAATGTTAAGAGTTGTGTTTTCACGTATGTAAAAGTTATTTTACTTCTCAGTTAAGAAAAAGTCAGTACTATATTAGAACTGATGATTAACTGAGATAAGAGTATAGTTTTTTTCAAGTTATTTTTCTGTAAATGAGTACTCAGGTTAAGACCATCACAATATTGAGTCCCTGGTTTGCTGTTAGTCACAGGGTTTTAGATTTAAGCACAGGTTTTGGTGATCAGCAAAAAGTTCAATTCTAGGCCTCAATTAATCTTATAAGGCTTAGAGAACAGATTTATTTTCAGGTTGTTGGAAGGATTCTAATTTATTCTTTTGATCAAATGTCTAAGTTTAAGGCATGAATAGAGCCCATCTTATTTCTCTTGTGCTTTCTCATTGGGAAACAGAATAGTTCAAACAAGAAAGGAAAACTCCCCTCATCTCCTTTATCCTCTTACACAACAAATATCAAGAAGAATAATTTAATAAATTATTGAGCTTGAGGTAGAAGCATTTGGTGTATAACCAAGGCTCTTCCACTGTTGTTCCCTTTATTCATTTATTCATCCCAATTCAATTTTAAGAAGAACAAATACACACACACACACTCACACACACTCTCACACTGTCCTGGTCTTATCTGCAGCAAAACCCAGGATGCTTCTGTTATCAGAATATTCATTAAAGTGAAGTCAGAAAGGGGGATCTCTAGGACTAGACACTTAGGGAACATCTAGAATCTAGGATGGGTAAATTTACATTGAAAATATTCTGTTTGTGCAAATATGAAAACACCGTATGTGGACCTGGTTCACGTACTCCAAGTGGGAGGCTGTGTTCAGGTGTGGCACAGAGATGGAAGTTTTACCTGTGTCAGTTCCATCTAGGTTTCAAATTTATTTTCCCTACTTTAATTAATGGTTGTTATGTAATGTAATCTACCTGACAGTTTATTAGCTACAGTGACCATGTGCACTGCTGTGTTCACGTCTCCTTTTATTATGCCCCCGGTGCACGCAAACTCCATCTACACAAAGTTTTCTGTTGATCGCTTGTAGAATTTTATCTGCATTAAATATGAGCATCAAAGGGATTTCCAATCTCTCCTCCACTAGTTAGGAAAGTTAATGACTCTTTATTTTATAACTGAAGTATCTAACACTCATATTTAACCAAACTTAGTTTGATTTATATCACATTTTATGTGATAAAGTGTACCATAGCTATTTTATAGCAGAACACAAAAGAGTTATTAAGAAAAGGACACTATCAAAGACTCAAGAACGATGGCCAATATTTTATTGTGTTTATAACTCAAGCGAGAAAATACAGACAGAATTCAGAACAGATCAGCTATGTAGAAAAAATAAGAACTTTCTACCGCAGCATTTATTACCCTGTGAAATACAATGGTGCTCTTGGAATGATCTTTATAAGGCAATGATCCATCTTTTTCGGGGAAATTTTCATAAATATTTATAGATAAAAGTTTAAAAACATTTACATAAACTATACATTCATAAGTGTATATTTGCATATAAATGAAGGTTCATAAACATTAATATAAACACAATAGGTGGATAGATAGATAAATTATGCCTATATACGTATATTTCCAGCCTTTAGGAGGGACACATTTTATTCCATTGCTGTTGCATTGAAGAGAACACCCACGTCTGCTGACTTCATGATGTCTTAGGGAACATACATAAGCTCAGACTGTAAGGAAGAGGAAAATGCTTTTCTGTGTAGTTTGGATGATTCCTGGAGTCAGTTAAAATGTCTAAGGGGAAGAAAGAATATTCTGGTCTACGTGCTGAAATTCATACTAAAGTTTGCTTGAAGCTCAAGGGGCCTGGTTACCTGCCCAAGACCCAGATGAATTTTGGTTAAGGTCTTGTCCTATTATATGTGTGTGTATATATATGTGTGTGTATATATAAACCTATTCTCTTCTGAGTTAAGGTTCTAGATTTAACATTTAATTACTAAGGAAAAGGCAGATAACAGAATCAGAATCCAAGCTTTTTTGAGGCTAGAGATGCAGACAAAAGGTACCTTTAAGTGAATGTTCTGTGACCCTAAGGCCTCTAGAACTAACTCTGCAAATCCAAACCTGCGTGTAGGAGAATATCATGGGTCACAACACTTAGCGGTTTTAGTACATAACAAGCTCAAGATAAAACAGCAACGTGATCTCGCTGCCAAAAGCTAGAGTGACTCAAAGTTACCTTAATCGATGGATAGTCAATTCCTATTATTCATGGTAGTTTTATTCTACGAGCGTGAGTCAAAAATTATCTGCACGCTGGCTGTAGAATTTACTTTAATTAACTTTTAGAAAAGACAAATACATCGTTTTTCAACATAATCTCCTTGTTTTTCAATACACTTTGTCCATCTGTCAACAAGCTTTCGTATCCTCCATTAAAAAATGTTTTAGGCTGAGCTGCAAGCCACAAATGCACCGCTGTCTTCATGTCTTCATCAGAAGTGAATCTTCATCCTCGTAGGGCTGCTTTCAGGGGACCAAACAGGTGAAAGTCTGATGGAGCAAGACCAGGACTATAGGGAGGATGCTTTAACACCTCAAAACGAAGTTTTTGCAGCGTGTCGACAGTGTGGGCAGAAGTGTGCGGACGTGCATTGTCATGCCAGATCACAATGCCCTTGGACAGCAGTCCTCTGTGTTTAATCCCAAGTTTAGGCTTCAGCTCTTCAATAAACATCTTACTGTAATGAGCACTGTCAATTGTTGAACTTTTTTCCTGATAATATTTCAATACTGGCCCTTGAGAATCCCAGAAAACAGAATCATTTCATGTGTACGCTCAACATTGTCATCAGCTGTGGACATGGACGGGTGTCTGGCTCCTTCTTGATGGCTAACACTTGTGCAACCTTCCCTGAACTTCTCTATCTATTCACACACACTTCTTCATGATGAAACACTTTCTCCATACTGTGTGCAAAGTCTTCCATAAATAACGGCACCAGGTGCACCCTCAGATCACAAAAAGTGAATCACTGCACACTGCTTTTCTTTCATGCAAATCACAAGTCCATCCATTTTTGTTTGCATCACAGTTACAAATGAATGATGCAACAGGTTCACACCTGCACAGCAGTGACTGGGGAGACAGTAGCCTTGAACAGAAAGTGCTGAGAAGACAGTGTGGCCAACAGCAGCTTTAATATAACCGGCATGTGGATAATTTTTGACTCACCCTTGTATAAAGGTGAACACTGAACACTTATTCTCAGGGGACGTACAGGATCAGGTTCCTGTGAGCCTCTGATCATAACACCTCCTCAACTGATGGATCAATGAATACCCTTGTTTTATGTGTGTTTCTCCTTAAAGACACTTTATTTAATGTGTATATTGTTGATTAATTCACGTCAACTCTATGCCCATCAGCCCTTAACTCTTCCCTGAACGAAGCTCATCTAACCACCTATTTTCTCTGTGAAGCATAGCACAGCCTTCGTGTGCTTTGGACACTAGAACACTGACGTCCTCACTATAATTAAGGGCCATTGTAAACAGCAAAATCATTAAAAAGAAGTACAAACCGGGAAACACATGGCACTAACTAGACCTTGAAAAGGATAGTGTTTACCATGTGAGCTGAAACAGGAAACGAGATCTTCGCCTGGTTCAGCCTCAGCTGGGAACATGCACATCAAGCAGGTGAGCTCAAATTTTTTGACCCATGCATGTGTCTACATGAAAACATCATGAGTATTAAACTTTTTAAAAAGTTAACATTTTGCATAATAAAGTTTTTTTTTTTTTAATGTATTTGGGATTGCAAATGCATTGTGGCTGTTAGGAGAATTCACAAGTACAGAATCTTTGAATAATGAGGAAGAATGCATGTGTAATAGGCCTCCTTTACTCATTTGGCTTCGTGTTAGGAAGGATGTGAAGTGTAGTGAGAGGAAGATGGATGAGATGGTTCATGTTCTGTGAAGCGTCCCGAATGCAGAGACCCGTGGGCACTAAGGATGTTTAATCTAGAGAAGAGATCTGGTAGGAGAAAAATAGAAGTAAACACAGATCTGATTTCAAATGTTAGCGTCACCTGAATGCTTCCTTACTGTCCCCTGTGCCTGCATCACCTTTGGTCTCCCAGCAACTGTGCAATCAGGTACTACCTAGTGTCTGCAGTCAGGCTGATGATGGTCCCTCCTGCCCCTGCCCTGTGTCCACAAAGAGCAGGACCCTTGGCACCATCAGGCAGCCAGGATACATGCCTTCTCTAACAATTCATTGCAAAGTTCATGGCATTATTCCTAACTGGAAAATCATCTGTCTGTTTCTTGATGATATTTTACTGCAGTTATCACTTGCATTCTGTTTAACAAACTCCTTCTGAATACATTTAAAAAACACATATTGTACAATTATAATGATAAAATCATAATTTTAATTTACATTTTTCTGATTATGAAAGCAGATTATTATAGAAAAATTGGGAAAGAGAAAAATCTAAAAACAAAATAGTTCCCCTTGATCTCACCACATAGAAATAGAAATTGTTTAAATTTATTTTATTTTTTTAAATTGTAGATAAAGCACACATAACATAAAATCCAGCATCTTTATCAATTTTATGTCTACAGTTCAGTGGTGTTAAATACATTCACTTTGTTGTGCAACCATCACTGCTCTTCCTCTCTACAACTCTTTTCATCTCGCAAAACTGAAACTCTATACCCATTAAAAAACAATTCCCAGGGCTTCCCTGGTGGTGCAGTGGTTAAGAATCCGCCTGCCAATGCAGGAGACAGGGGTTTGAGCCCTGTGCTGGGAAGATCCCACATGCCGCCGAGCAACAAAGCCTGTGTGCAACAACTACTGAGCCTGCACTCTGGAGCCTGAGAGCCACAACTACTGAGCCCGCATGCCACAACTACTGAAGCCCATGCACCTAGAGCCTGTGCTCTACAACAAGAGAAGCCGCCGCAAGGAGAAGCCCACACACCACAAAGAAGAGTAGCCCCCACTCGCTGCAGCTAGAGAAAGCCCACACCCAGCAATGAAGACCTAATACAGCCAATAAAATAAATAAATAAATAAATATATTTATAAAAAATTAAAAAATAAAAAATAAAAAACATTTCCCCATTTCCCCCTCCCCCCAGCCCCTGGCAACCACCACTCTGAAAGACAGCAAAGTTTAACAGGTTGCTTTCTGCCATGCTACATCATGATAACACACAGTTACATTGCTTCTATGTTATTGTTAGAATACTCATAAAATGACTTGGTTTTTACATCGTTCCTCCTTTTGTAACTATATTTGGATTTAGCAGAATAAGATACTGAAAGCTGAGAGTAGGTTTCAGGAAATCGATCACTGAATAAGAGAAAAGGTGTACCATTGGAAAAGTCTTTAGCATTCAGAAATTGGATTACATTAGAATCTCCAAACTATTCTGACCACACACTCCTTTAAATAAAAAAGTCTCCTCAAATATGTATATTTATTTATAAATTATATATGTATCTATACAAGTATACTAAAATGCCATTTATGTTATAGAACAATAAAAATGTAACATATATATTTGATGTGTTCTTTGATTAGTACGTTTTATCATCTTTTAAAATCCTACTCTTAACTTTGCAATACAGTCTATTTTTTAAAGCTATTTCATTTACTTAACATGTACTAGTGTTGTCACGTGCACTACAGTCTTTAGAAGTTCTGGTGATAAGCTTAATATATTTTACTACTTGGCATTGATGGTTCTTAGTGCTGAAAAGAGATTCCTCACATTACAGAAGGACCCAAGTGGGAGGAAGACATCCTTGAATGTGATCACTGTATCCGAACGCCTGTGGTTCAATTCCACCTGTCAATTATGCAAAAGTTATTATTGACATGCAGCTTGAGAATTTTCATAATACCTGATGTCAGTGAGTCGTTATTGAAAACTAATAGGAAAATGTTACATATTTATAGGTTTAACAAATGTATTCAAACTATCTGAAACTCCTCATTTAGAAGAATTTAAATAGAATAAAAAGTTCCATTTACAAGTTTTATAATTTTGAAGATGTGAAAGATGTGTTTTTGTGTGTGAAACACATCATTTACAGAACAAATAATCACATAATGATGGAAACATTTCTAAACCTCATTAATTACGATGTTTCTCCATCTCATGACTTTCTCTCAAGAGCCGCAGTTTTCCGTGTTAAAATGTCACCCTTACCCTGAAGGGACTGACTTGGTGTCAGCACTTTTCAGTGATTGCTCCGTGGCATACTTTTAAGTTCCATTTCTTATCACTGAAAAGATCGCAAATGAAGCCACTTGTTTTCTTTTTGTTTAAAATAATCAGAAATTGTTTATGTTGAGCGACATGTTTAAGAGAGAAGCAGGGAAAATGTGTGTACTCTGATGATTTCCGTAGTTAACCCTACACAAGTTCAAAGCTTCATATAATCTGAATGGTAACTTACGTGGGCAAAGTGAACATCAGCAGCCTGCAGGTGAGCAAAGGTGAGTCTACCTTGATGGAAACCTCACTTTCCTTCCCGTTGCTCCCATCAATTATGAGACATGACAACTTCTGATAGGCATACCTCAGGCTCCGGGGACCCTGGTCTTCTTGCATCAAACGTTTTTGCCCTGTGGGAGATAACAGATGTCTGGTGATTCATTTCCTAGGAACGCAGTAAAAGTTTGCAACGTGACCAAAGGCTCATACCAGAAAGTAATGGACAAAAGTTCCCACCAAAGGTAGCAGAACAAAGGGAGGCGTGGTAGCTGTCACAACGTCATAGAGGAGGCCTAAGCCCTCCAATCAAATAGTAGTAGAGTGCACATTGTAACCTCATTGGTAGGCGACGTTCGGGAAAGGGTGTGAACCCTGTAGTACTCACCCAATGAGGAACCAGGGAAAGGATTTGCAGACTAAGAATAAAAAGAATGTCTGTGATCATCACGCGTGTGCCTGTCCTGGCAGACACGGCAGACATCCACTTTTACAAGACCGATATGAAAGTCTCGCCTTCCTGTGCTCTGGGCTTCTGCATCCTTTCTTTGGTAATCGGACATGTGAGCTTTGTTTCTCATAGTCTGGAGACTTGTCGGGGATTTATGTCGACTCGTGGCTAAGGCCATCCCAGAACATTCAAGTTGACTTTACTGGGAGGCCAAAGAGTGGAAGACTCAGATATTTATCAGTAATTACTGACCATCTCACCGGGTGGGTAGACGCATACCTGTTAACAACTGCAACAGCAGGATCAGTAATAGGGGTACTTTTGGATCAGGTGATTCCTAGATTCAGTTTAATAGAAAATGTTGGTTCGGATAATGGGAGTCACTTTACCTCCAAGGTGTTACAAGGGATAACGGGGGCCCTCCGGGTGCAGTGGGACTTCATACACCCTGGCATCCATCCTCAGGGAAGGTAGAGAGACCCTTAGGAAACATTTAACCAAATTAATGCTGGAGACTAAGTTACCTTGGATTCAGCATCTTTCTATAGCACCCCTAAGACTCAGAACAGCTCCCAGGAGGGATCTAGGGTTTTCCCCTTATGAGTTATTACGTGGATTTCCATACCTGGGAAGACAGCTGACCTGCCCACTATGGAAACAAAAGACCAATTTCTAAGAGAAGATGTGCTGGCCGTGCCCTCCACCTTGTCCTCCCTCAGGCTGAAAGGACTCCTTGCTCAGACTCCCCCACTTGAGTTCTTCACTCACTGTTTCCAGCCTGGAGATCTGATGCTGATCAAATCTTGGAAAGAAGATCAACTCCAGCCCAGCTGGGAAGGCCCCTATCAAGTGCTCCTGACCACCGACACCACCATACAGACAGCAGAAGAGGGCTGGACTCATTATACGCGTGTCAAGGGATTAATAAAGGACTTAAAAGGGGGGGGGGGAATGGTGGGAGGTGCACAAAGTGCCTGGGAAAACTTTAAAGCTGACTTTAAGAAAGACGTCTTAAGGAAGACGTCCAAACATGACCTGTAAATACTGGCAGATTATATGGGGGTTAAAATGGGTGGATTGGATAATGACCCCTGGCACCCAGTTCATCCTAACGCTAAATCCAGTCTACAATGGCTGCCCTGTTATGCTAACAATGAATGTAACCAAGTCAGCTACACCCTTAACTGTAAAGCTTGATGCTTGTCAAGTTTTACCTTGTGGGAATCTAGAAGCTCAGAGGCAGCTCTCACAGGTAGACAAATATCTCTGCCCTGAACAAATCTCAGTAATTGAAACTAAAGACAAGGCAAACTCTAGAAATAGAGCCAGGTTATGGGGACACTAATGCCTGGGTAGAATGGGTCAAATCTTCAGTGCTAGCTTTGAACAAAAGCGATTGTTATGTATGTGACACAGGACAGCCACAGGCACAGGTGGTCCCATTCCCTCTTGACTGGGACACAGACCCCACTGGGATGAGTTGTAAACTTGCCCTATGCCAGGACAAGGTTGCTTGGGGAAATGAGGATTGTAAGAGCTTGTCTCTGCTCTTCTCTGCATTGCAGAAGTCAGACCCAAGTGCAATCCCCTCCTTCTCCATACGGACGTTGAATCACTCCTCCTGTCTCCCTAGGCAAGGGGAAGGTTTCACAAGTCCTGTGGGACAACTGCTGACTTGTACCCACATCCTAGATGTCTCCAAGGAACCTGACAGCCACTACTCGAGGCTGCACATCCCCTGAGCGGATGTTTGATGGTACTGTGGAAGGAAAAGCTTGTGTAACCAATTGCCATCAGGCTGGACTGAGACTTTTGCTTTGGTCCAAATGGCCATTCCATTCACTCCGGCATTCCACTCTAACTCCAAAGGGAAACTTCAACGTAGAAGTGAGAGGTCTATAGAGGGATCATTTGATTCTAATGTGTATATAGACTCAATGGGGTACCTAGGGGAGTTCCTAATGAATTCAAAGCCAGGAATCAGATAGCTGCAGGGTTTGAGTCAGCTCTCTTTTGGTGGTCCACCATTAATAAAAAAATGTTGATTGGATTAATTACATTTATTACAATCAACAGAGATTTATTAACTATACTAGAGATGAACTGCAAGGATTAGCAAGCCAACTAGATGCCACCAGTTGGATGGCTTGGGAAAATAGAATAGCCCTGTGCATGATTTTAGCAGAAAAAGGGGGAGTATGTGTCACGCTGGGAGGAAAATGTTGCACCTTCATCCCTAACAACACAGCCCCAGAGTGTACCATAACTAGAGCATTACTGGGATTAACAACCTAGGCTAACGAACTAGCTGAAAATTCAAGAAGTGAAGACGCACTCACAGATTGGCTAGAGGGATGCTTTGGCAAGTGGAAGGGGATGGTTGCTTTGGTCTGTACTTCCCTGGTCACTGTAGCAGGAGTCCTAACAGCCATAAGATGTTGTATTATTCCCTGTGTAAGGGGATTAGTCCAGAGGCTAATAGAAGCAGCTATAACCAAACAAATGCCCATGACTTATACCCAAAATAACCTCCTACTGTTAGATGAGAAAGTCAACCATGAAAAAGAAAGGCAATATTTGCTTGATATGTTTGAACAACAACAAGATCTTAAGGGGCTAATAAAAAAGTGAAAATGAATCAGAAGTGATAAAAAGAGGAGGGAATTATGAGAGATAACAGATGTCTGGTGATTCATTTCCAAGGAATATAGTAAAAGTTTGCGAATGTGACCAAAGGCTGGTACCAGAAAGTAAGGGGGCAAAGATTCCCCCCAAAGGTAGCAGAACAAAGGGAGGCATGGTAGCTGTCACGACGTCATAGAGGAGGCCTAAGCCCTCCAATCAAATAGTAGTGGAGTATACATTGTAACCTCATTGGTAGGCAACATTCGGGAAAGGGTGTGAACCCTGTAGTACCCATCCAATGAGGAACCAGGGGAGGGACATGCAGACTAGGAATAAAAAGAATGTCTGTGATCATCACGTGTGTGCCTGTCCTGGCAGACACGGCAGACACTGGCTCTTGCAAGACCGATATGAAAGTCTCACCTTCCTGTGCTCTGGGCTTCCAGGTCCTTTCTTTGGTAATTGGACAAGTGGGCTTTGTTTCTCACAGCCCTTGGTTGTGTCCTTTCCTGTATTCTTCTCTCTCTGTTTCATGGAGCCCACATTCTTTTAACTTTTAGTTTGTGTTCCTTAAACCATCAACCTCAATCACAATGTTTCCTCCCCCCGACTCCTTCCTGCCCCCTCTTCTCACCCTGCCTCCTCTCAAGGTACCTAAAATCTGTTCCTGTTGGTCCTACAGACACTCCGAGGACACCTCTGAAAGGGAAATGTTGTTATTCGGATCCTATGGCTCAGAGCTGAAGGAATTTGCACAGGTGACCAGACAGTGACTCATGGGGCCGGGATGTAAACCCAAGCTGATCGCACACAAATCTCATTCTCTTCCCCACAGGCCACCCTTCTTGATTAATATCTAGTAATGGATTAAAAACAAAGTTCAAAGGTCAACAAATTGAGGTTTTCAATATTAAAGCACAGGCTATTCATTCATATTTAAAAACACACAGAATTATCACAACCACCATTCTCATTTTAGACAACAGAACGATATGTTTAATTTAAGTGTGTTTATGTGATCACGTAGGAAAAATTGAGCTTCATGGTTCAGAGCCATCTCTGGGGTTATCTGACTTTGCTTCTGCGTCTTTGGGGGCTCTGAGCCTTTCCTTGCCTTGCAGCTACTTTGCAACTCCATAAATTATAGAGAACTGAACGAAAAGCAGATGAGGCTTGTCTACATGACATGCAAATAAATTCTGTCTGGATGAGCCTCATTGACTACTTCCCCTGCCCCAATCCCTGGAAATGCCAGTTTTCTTTCCACTTGCAAATTCATTTCAGGGTTTTCATTTCAGGGTTTTGATCTCTAACCATGTCTCTTCTTTGGTTTCTCCTTTGAGCTAGTTGACACATCTTATTGATTTTCTTGTTAATAGCTAATTAAATAAAATATTGAACATGTGCTAGCTTTACATCTGTATGAAATTTATAATTTTACCCTTTAAAAATTATCCTTTAACGATAAAAATTATAGAGAGGGAATCCTATTTAAAAACACTTTTGTAATGATATGATTAGGAGAAACTTGAGAGATTTATATAATCTTCCTTCAGATTAATAAACTCAGACATATTGCAATCAGCTTGTCTACCTCCCCCTCGCTAGTTAATACTATACCTGCCACCGCATATACACATTCTGTGACTGAAAACTTAAATACTGTGTTTTCCCCCTACTTGTTACAAGCTATTTTATTATGAAATAATTCTTTAATGAGTCTGCCTTGAGTTAAAGAAAAGTAATGATAAACTGACAATTCATGAAATAAAGACATTAATAGCAAGTAGAAAGCAATCTATTTTTTACTTAATTATTTTAAATTAATTTTCAATGAACATTCCCTGGAAAGGAACAAGAATTGCAGAATTATTTCCATCACTGATGGCAGCTACATAAAGACTATGATTAGATATCAAAAGATATACTTTGTAAATTCTATCAAAAAACTTAATATGTCACAAGAGAAGACACATTAACAAAAAGATGATACTATTTTAGTCTCACTGAGGCATCTACATATCTTTGTGTAGATCATGCTGATGAATAATTTGTGCACAAGAGAAAGCTTAGTCTGTGTTCATCCCTTTCCCTCTAGCTACTAACTGTATAATCTTATATTAGTGATGTAGAAAAGAATCTTGTTTTTAAATGGAAAACTATGTGCTGTTTATCTTACACTCTTCAGTTATCAGATTCTAGCCCTCTTTATGGCCTTTGAGTGATTTTACAACCCTCTGAAAATTGCAGATAATTGACAGGTATGCAGATTCTGTCCTATCTGATAGTGATTGTAGTTGACTTTGCAAGGAGGAAGAAATTTTTTCTATTTGTCTAGGTTCTTCTCGTTGGCCTAAGGATTACAGTGACATGAGACAGATTAACTGGAGAAGATCAAAAGTTTAATAACATGGCTGTGAGGGACAACAGATGCTTTATGATTCATTTTCAGAAAATGGAGTAAAGTTTGCTGATGTGACCAAAGGCTGGCGCCAAAAAGTAACAGAACAAAGGGAGGCCGTGGTAACTTTTAGACTTCCTCCACGTTGTCATGGAGGAAGTCTAAACCCTCCAATCAAAGAGCAACAAAGTACTTATTGTAACCTCACTGGTAGGCGACATTTGGGGAAAGCCTGTGAACCCGGTAGTACTCAGCCAATGAGGAACCAGGGGAGGGATTTGCGAACTAGGGGATAAAATGCCTGCTGTAATCCGCTGGGGTGTGTCCGCCTGGCAGATACCCGCTCTTGCAAGACTGACGTTAAAGTCTCGCTTTGCTGTCCTCTGGGCTTCCTTGTCTTTTCTTTGGTAATCGGGCAAGTGGGCTTATCTCCCGCAATGACTACGTGGGAAAGACCCAGGAAAACTGAGTAACTCACCAAAATGGTTGAAGTCTTTACTTTAAATACCACCCTCAGCTCAAAACAAGAGGGATGCTGGAGGTAGTGGTTCGGCACCTCAAAGGGGAGGAAGGAGATTGACGTGGTGATGGAGAAACGAACGTTTGGTGAACACGTGTTTACTGGGCCAGTGGAGACAAGGGACTCAGAGAGGGATTTTCACCACCAGACTTTGCTGGTTGCTGCCTGTCCCACACCTGGCTCTTACCTGGTGACCTGCAGTGACCGCTCCTTCCTGGAACAGAGCCTCCAGGACATCTTCAGGCAGCTGCAGGAAGGCCAGAGGTTCTTCCTGAGTCTTTTGGGCCCTGAAAATGATCAGCCTAAGTTAGTCCTCATCCCAAAGAGACTTGTTTTGGGATGGCAAATTTTGTTCCCCTACAAATTCCTCCACTTGGGGAAAACCAATTTTGTCCATTTTGCAATTGGTCCCAGCATTCCTTTACTCCACGTGAATCTGTGTGTTTTTACTTTTGCTTTGACTAGGCTGTAACATCTGCCTGTTATGTATCATAGTCTATATCACAGCCTCATGCCGTGCGAATGAATAAACTCACTAACATACGTTGTTTTTATATCTCTATGTGAATCATAACTTTATTTTTCCTTAAAATTTTCTTTAACAATTACTTACATACTTTATAAGGGTTTGGGAACTGTTAGGTTAGATAATATATGTCTTTGGCACATAATGATTGTATTTTGTGTTTCTAGCTTATGTTAGATAATAGTCAATGTTTCCCTTATAATATGCTGGAGATGTCTAATATTTTACCTGCCAATATTAATCAGTAGAAATGCCTTTCACGAGTGAGCACAAGGTAATGTGAGATTTAATCTAAGGGAATCACGTTCTCTCTTAGCAGATCAATATATCTGATGAATTTATATGTTGTTCCTTTCCACTGGCTTTGAGCTCTATGTTGTCAATTTTAACAGGAGGCTCTCTCTTTGATTATTGGAGCAGGCAGTACAATATAATGTCAGTAAAATCCACACTCTTTTAAGAAACACAAATTCTAAGAGAGAGGCTTTCCATGGCATGCCTTAAGTTCGCAGACTTTGGACCTCTGGACATCAGAGGCTCACATCTCCAGGCTTCAAGCCGATTCCAGAGCTTTGAGCAATTCCAGCAAGTGACGGTTGTTTTCAAAGCCCCTCAGTATGTTTTCTGTTGCCAATCCTTTGGCTCAATCAGTTGGGGAAAACAGTACTAAAAATTCACAGTGACAACAGGAAAACAAATAAAACGCTTTTCAACGCCCTTTCGTGACCATGGAACATTAGAACATTTCTTGAATTCTTCTCCACTCTAGAAAATTCTTGTTCAGTTTACTTTCCTCCCCAAATGTTAATCCCCCAGACCCAGTCTGTGTCGTGAGTATTTCCCTTGATGCCTGGGAAGGGTTTCCTTCTTAAGCCTGGCTGATGCTTCTGCATTCTGTTATCAGGCTCAGCAGTTTAAAAGAAAAATATTTATTCTTAAATTGGAAATCAGTGATAAGAAAAGATAACAGTTAATTCAGAAATGTTGAGAAGTCCTCCAGATGTTATCCTCAGTCTCAGGCCATAAAAAAGAGAAATAAAATAAAATTTCTACAACATCAAGTATACAGACAGACCAATCATTGCAGTAAGTTATAAAAAGGAAGGTCGTGAAATTGATTCAAAGAGGTGCTGTTACAGCAAGGGAGGGGTGGGTATCCCAAGGAGGAAGCCCCTTGGAATATTTCCAAGGCCCCCTGTGCAAGTGTGAGACTGTGTGGGGCTAGGGCTTCATCAGGACTGGGAAAGTCATTGCAAGAGTGAGGTGAGGGCACAGAGTAAGGGGCAGAGAAGGATTGAGGTTAAAATTGCCCCAAAAGCTCTGAATAGCACGTGCGCAAGGTGCAGAAAGATCTTTATAAAAAAGGTAAGAGTTTTGGATCATCAAACACTTTCTGAAGAATGAAAGTCAAGGCCCAGACACGTGACCAAGACAGAATGGTTACCAAGCAGGGGGTTTCACACTCCCCTAGCCCCTGCCCAGAGAGTGGAGGTGAGTGGCAGCCTGAGGGGCTCTTGTGGATGGCTGTTGGGCGGCGCTGAGGTCAGGTGAGGATTGTGGTTGTTTCCTCCTCAGGGTTGGAAGGGGTGTGTTAAGTCAAGGCGGGAAGACTGGGGAGAGTCTGATGCAAGTTTTCTGACAAGGCATCTGTGAAGTCACATCTGACCTCTGTACCCCGACACCGAATTAAATCTCGAGACAGAGTGTTGGGTGAAGTAGAAAAGAATAGCTTTACTGCTTTTCCAGGCAAAGGGGCCACAGTGGGCTCCTGCCCTCAAGACTGTGTGTCCTGACCTGGAGGGGGTGGTGAGGAGCCTTATAGGAGTGGTTCAAAGAGGGTGTGATCAGCTCCCAGACGCTCTCCTGACTGGTTGGTGGGGAGGTAGGTGGGAGTCAGCATCATCGACCTCCCGGTTCCAAAGGTCTGTGGTCTCCGTGCTTGCGGGCAGCAGACAGTTAACTCCTCCCACCTGGTGGGGGTTTCAGTATCTGCAAAACGGCTCAAAGATATTGTTGTGCGTATCCCTTGACGGGGAACCAGGACCCTCCCCAAGGCTGCACTGTTGTTTCTTGGCTGCTCCTCCCTGGTCTCCGCATCCCCTCCCTTCCCAGATTAGCATCAGTTTGAATCTGACCTTTGGAACTCAGGGAAGGTCCTGGAGGCTGAATGAAGCCTATTTCCTGTAAGGGAGAAATGGGGGACACAGAGAGGCTTTTGTGCCCAGGAGTCCCCCAGGGTCCTTCTCGGTTTCAATATTGATGAGGGACGAGGTGTGTGTGTGTGTGTGTGTGTGTGTAAGAAGGTCCCCTACATTCCTGAAAATAAAGAAAAGAACATAAGACCTTTGAGGACCCCATGGACCATCCCAGTGGAGATGCCCAAAAAGGCCTTGGATCTAAATTCTGAAGGTCACGCCTGGGAATGTGGGTCTGGGTGTCATCACCAGGCTGTCATTTATTAAGCCCAAAGATTCAATGAGATTATTCAGAAAGGGCTGAGTCTGTAACTCTGAAGGAGAAATACAGGTTCCAATATCTAATGCCTAAAAGTTAGACTTCCCCTTGAGGTGAAATGCCATTCAGCCAAAGCATTTAAAAGTCAACTTGAAAATTTTGTGGAGTTAACCATCTATTTGTGTGAAGAATTGTCATTATTGTTATAAAAACTTTAAGATTAGAGTCTTCACATTTTAATACAAGGTCAGTAATCAAGTTCACACTCAGTGCACTTATCCATCACAGTGACTGTTAAACTTTTGCAAATTTAGCTGCTGAAGCTCCTTAAAAGCCAGAGACAGAGAGAACACCTTGTCCACTGGGGGCTGTTAAACTTTTTCAAGTAGCGCCCTGTGGAGACACTTTTGAAATACCATAACAATGTTCTGTGTGAAAGGCTGTAATTTTCCTGATGGTTAGAAAATAATTGTGTGTGTGACAAATATTTTTCCTGCCATGGTACATGGAATGGTTTTATTTTACTCCTGATGGTAACCTAAGTAATGATACTAGGATGATAGAGTATTAATTCCAAAGATTGGGTTTTTAAAAAATTTTATGTTGAGGCAAATGTAGGTAATTTATATTTTTCATGAATTGAATCTGCAGTAAGGAAAGCCATTTCCACAGCAGGCACCTTTATTTACTGATGTGGGTGATTAGGGTAAATTATTTGTGAAATGGCTTTGTCTTTTTCCCTCGTGTAATTTTTCTTTCTGTAATTAATTCCCTGATCTGTTGAAGCCTTGGGTAATGATTTCTATCATGTACTGGTAATTAACTTGCTACAGAACTTTGAGGAAAGACAACTGATTTTCACTCAGGTTTGTAGCAGTGCCTCACTAATAATGTGAGACATTGTTATGTTTTGTAAACCTTTATTAGACAGTCAGTGTCTTCTCAGGGGTATGTCTCAGTGGCCTGTGTGGTTCCCATTTCAGAGGTGAGAGACCTGAGGGGCACCGAGAGTACAGCACATGGTCCTGGTAAAGCCCACTTTCCTTTACACACTTAGGACTCTTCCCATGCACTGAGATTCCACTTAAATCTGCTCTCCTGGGAGCCTGAGATCCTCCATCCAAGCGTCCTCCTACATGAAACCAAAACGCACAGCATCACTCCGTGTCTACAAGAAAGACGTTATGATTGATCAATGTGAGCAAGATGGTGGAAGAGTGGTGCTCTGTGCACTGGTGCTGAATCGAATCTCAGAGACAGAGTCTTGGGTGACATAGAAAAGGATTGCTTTATTACTTGGCCAGGCAAAGGGGGACACAGCAGGCTCCTGCCTCAAAAACTGTGTGTCCCCCCCTTGCAGAATATAGTGAGGAGTTTCATAGGAATGGTTCAAAGAGGATGTGATCAGCTCATGGACATCCTTCTGATGGGTTGGTGGGGAGGTACGTAGGAGTCAGCGTCCTCCGCCTTCAGACTCCAGCTGGTCTGGGGTCTCCAGGCTTGTGGGCAGCAGACAGTTAACTCCTCCCACCTGGAGGGGGTTTCTGTATCTGCAAAATAGCTCAAAGGTATTGCTGTGCGCATCTGTTAATGGGAAACCAGGACCTTGCCCCGGGACTGCTCTGTTTCTCCCTGATCTCACATCCCTTCCCTTCCCTAATTAATAACTGCCTGAATCTGCCCCTTGGAGCTCAGGGAAGGTCGTGGAGGCTGAATGAAGACTGTTTCCTGTAATCAGAGAAAAGGGGGACACAGAGAGGCTTTGTCTCCAGGAGCCCCACAGGGCCCTGCTTGGCATCAATAAGAAGCCCCAGCCTGGTCCCCCTCAGAGACTTGATTTAATGACAACAAACAAACATAAAAATGAAGTTATTTACAAAGCAGAAACAGACACGCAGCCACAGAAAACAAACTCTTGGTTACCAAATGGGAAAGGGGGAGGGATAAATTAGGAGTTTGGGATTAACAAAATGCACCACTATATATAGACTAGATCATCAACAAGGTCCTACTGTACAGCACAGGGAACGCTACTCAATATTCTGTAATAACCTAAATGGGAAAAGAATTTGAAAAAGGATAGACACATGCACATGTGTAACTGAATCACTGCGCTGTACACCTGAAACAAACACAACATTGTGAATCAGTTGTATTCCAATTAACATAAAAATTTGTTGAAAGTGACAACCAACAAGCCTGTATGAGAATTACAGACATAGTATGTTAGGAAGTTTAGATGCTCCGGGGATGTGCACAGCTGCACTGAAATGTGCTGTCTTTCATAGCAAACATCCCTCTCCAGGCTGGGACAGCTCAGCATAACCAGGAGGAAACACTTAAGTCCTGGCTTCTGGCCCACGGAAGAGCAGTGGGCACACATCGCATTCTGGCTTTGCAGGCGGTGCCCGAGAACTGTTTCTGCCCCACACGGCTCTCAGCTTCGGAACCAGCATGGTTTGGAAGCCTGGAGGCCTGAGAACAAGGAGAGCTCACTGGACTGATGCAGCCTCAGAGAAGCTAAAGCCCAGCAGATGCCAGAAAGAGCAAGTGACTAGGAGCTCCTAACAAAACAAAATTAGCAGACCTTGACAGCGAGGAAATTGCACACACAAGCCCAGAGAAGACACGTCCTCAGAATCTCCAGCCAGGCTGATTCCCTGTACAAAGAAATCCTTAAAGACTAGGAGGGGTGATTGCTTTTCAAATGCCTAAATCCTAATAAGAACTATGAAGAGACAGGAAACCATGGCCCTGTCAAAGGAACAAAATAAATCTCTAGAACCGACCCTACAGAAATGGAAATTTATGAATTACCTGACAAAGAATTCAAAATAATTGCTGGGACTTCCCTGACGGTCCATGGTTAGGACTCCGCACTTTCTCTGCCGGGGCCTGAGTTCGATTCCTGATCAGGGAACTAAGATCCTGCAAGCTGCACAGCATGGCCGACAATTTTTAAAAAAATAAATAATGGTCTTAACTAAACTCAGTGAGCTACAGGTTAACATTGACCATGATTTCTTCTAAATCATGCTAAATGCAGCTCTGAATATACACTTCTTCTAACCGCTCGACTTGCAAGGCATTTTTGATTCATACAAAGTTCCTTGAAAATTGTGAGTGGATTTTAATTTCTCACCACTAAGAGAGAATAAGGCTATACAAAACTGTCATGGTCCGAGCGCGGGTTGGAAAAGAATTTCCAGACACAAGGCAGAACACAAGGAAGACAGAGTATACTAGAGAGAAGGGATGCTGCAGGAACAGCGGGCCGACTTCCTGGTAGCCAGGGGATGTCGACCCTGAGCATGGGTTGCTTGCCTGTGTTTATAGCCAGGGAACCTGCGGTGATCTGATGACGGGCAGAGCGTGTATCCTTGTAGTGTGCTGAGAGGGAGAAGAATGGGGCAAACATGGGATGGGCAAGGGACATAGCATGCTGCTTGGGAAAGCTTGGGACACTGCAATCGCTGCATGGTACAGAGTGAGAGGAGTCCCGTAGCTCTTTGCTCCGGCAATATCGGCCCTGTGTGTCTATCTTGTTCTTTGTCCTGGAGCACAGCACAGAAGCTTTATATGTTACCTCACGCACATTTAATTTAGTTGGGCCGATATACTTGGGTCTGATTTACCCCTTCTAGCTCTCCTTACATATCAATCTAATAACACAAGTGTGCTGTGCCCATGTCATTATATACCAACGGAACATCAAGTGAATTTTTCCCCTTTATATTCATTCTTTAAAAAAAAATTCTGATGCAAGTATTGGGATTCAAAGTGTCGGAGAAGGTGGTCAATACCCGGCATGTGAGGATGAAACATCATATGGTAGAAAGTGTCAGAATATCATGTATCTGATGAGAAATCTGCCCCCTCTGAAGACGTAGAGCACAAGTGAGAGAAGTGAGCCAACCCCACGCTCATCGCCATACATCCTGAGCATGTGTTCCCGGTGCTCCTTGGCCAGTGGGGTGCTGCTTGAATTGAACCTCCCCAATTCATAGTGGCATTTTCTCAGTAAGTGTAGACGTTTTTCCTCTACGTTTCAGTGGCCACAGTAGCAAGCTATCTCTACAAGTCCACCATGGAGACTCCAACTACACTGAAATTACAAAATGAAAAAGTCCCTTTGTACATAATCTTTATAACAATCTAGCTCTGAGTTATTAGCTGATTTAATATATCAGTTGATTTATACATACATAGTTGATTTAATATAAAGAATTGATTTAACAGACATTGTAATCACAGTCACAGGGAAGAAGGTGGCCAAAGGACAGTTTATCTGTTGGGTGTAGGTGGATTAGCTTCTCATATTTGTTATGAATCGTGAAAACATGATATTGCTTTTTTGAGCATCCACACAACTTGTACAGTAGCTGGTTAGCTAATTAGCACCTGTACCACAATTTTGTTCATTTATTTGGAAACTGTAAACTTTCTGGAGCAGCAATGCCTCAATATTTCTTGCTTCCCAGGTTATGGACGGGCTCCTCTCTGTCAACATTTCTAACCTTAGCAGAGTTGTAAGTCCACATGCGTGTGCGAGTTTATAACACACAATCCATATTTGACCCGTTTCTCTCAGCCTCACCGTTTGTGGGTATAATTACATTCATATTTCAAGTAACTGGAATTTGCCCCGACACACACCCAAGACACCCCCCCCCAAAGCTTCCCTGCATATCCAGAGACACCAGCAGGCATAGACGCAGCCTCTCCAGGAGGACCTGGGCCTGAGGACGCGGGCTCCCTGAGGTCCAAGGCCTGTGGTTCCGAGCAGCTCTTCCCCCAGACGCCCCGGCCCTGGGCAGTGGCATGGGCACTCTGACCATGTCTCTGTTTCCGAGCCCTGTGACCTCTGCTGTCACCCTGATGAATCCTGCCGGCAAGGCTGCCTCCGCTCTCATTGTCAGTGAGCCACCAGTGCCAGGGTCCTGGGGGCGGGTAGGGTGCCCTGCTCCTCGCCCTGCTGTGCCTGCATCCTACTGGGCTGTTGGAACTGCCTCTTCCTGGCAGCACCGCGGAGTCAGCACACGACTGGGAACCAGCCGTGCTCCGGGCCCTTCTCTCCCAGGCTGTCGCTTCCTGGATGTAAATCGTTTGTGCATCTGCTCAGCTTCCTGGAAGGTCCGTGCAGACACGAACCCAAGTTTAAACAGGCTAGCACCTGCCAGGCACCTAGCTGTGTGTATTTAAAGACAGACTACTCATGTTTCTCCCTTCTCTCTTCACCACAATTCTCAGTCCCCGCTGCTCTCTACTTTAAAAAAAAGAAGACAGAAAAAAGAAAGGATGAGACACACACACATTTGGCACAATGGCGAAGAAAAGCTCAGAACACTCTAACTTGCTGGGAACGTATTCAAACACAGCAGCGTGGTCTGAGGACTCTCAATTGAGACTTTCCGTCTAATCTGATTTCCTTCTACTGTCTCACCAGCTGCGTCCACATCACAGTTGTTTGATTGGAAATTTTAAGTCGGGTTTATGCAAACCAGCAAATAAAGAGAAAGAAATCAGAATAAATCTAACCCCAATATAAAAATATTCTGAAGTTTTAGTACGTTAACTAGTCTAAGTAACTTTATTTTCTGTATAAAGACAACACATGTTGTAAACTCCATGGTTCTAACTGGACGATGTTCTATTCTTCCACAGTCAGCGCAGGACAGTCTTGGACGCGTTGCTGTAACAGCCAGTTCCACAATCTCAGGGGCTTCCCAGACGCAGGCGTGGCTCTCTCCAGGTGCTGGCCATCCTGACGGAGCTTCCCTGACCTGAGCACCCAGTCCCTGTGATAGAGAGAGAGCAGGCTTAGCAAATTATGCAGTTACTTCTAAAACGTACGCGCAGGCAAACCTACAGGCGAGGGCGGAGGAGACCGGAATCCTGGTGTACCAGGGGACAAGCCTCGGCCTCTGCATTTTACCATCACGGCTGTCATACAGCTCGGGGGCCCTCAGCTCTCGGTACAGGCAGCCGTCTCCTCCCTCCCTCCCCCCCATCTTATGACAGTGTCTCCAGATCGTTTTACGGAAAAGACAAAGGGGCGCGGTGACTTGTTCAAATGCACAGAGACCTCCCAGATGAGAAAGGCAAAGGCCATGTGTTCATAGTTTGCTGGGCCGGGTCCCCAGCACTTGCATTTTAGCAGAGTCTGAAGGCAGCACAGCCGTAGGCAAGCTTTCAGGTGGACACGGGGGCTCAGGCACCCTGACCGGAGGGCAGGGCAGGGGAACTGGAGGTGGTGAACTAGGAGATATTGTATGCGATTGATTAGGGGCACATTTGGTTTTCTCCGGTTGACTCAGAAGTTAGAAGAGGTGGCAAAACCAGAGAAGTCAGCAGGTACTCATCAGACCCTGACTGTGGTGGCCGCACCGCCCCAGGGCACGTGCTGGGCTCCTGGAACCAGCTGCCCAGGGCTGTGGGTCCGAGTCCTCTTGTCACCCGGCGCTGGCCTTTCTCCATGTTTATGTTCAGCCTCTCAGTGTGTTTCGCTTCTTTTCACTGACTGATGAAAGTCACAGGTCTTTGAATTGGTTTAGGATGGAGGAGAATTTCTGTATCAACTGATGACAAACACAGTCGTGATTAAGATGCGCGACTAGCCTTTAAAAGCGTTATGTCTTTACATAAATTCCTCAGCAAGACACACTCCTGGCAGGCACTGGCATATGAACTTGGCACAGCAGATGTTTTTGTCCCTCATCTGCATTTTGGGGCATAGATACAGAGAAATTTCCATTTCGTACTTCACAGTCAGGATGAAGCCTTCTTCATAAGCAAAAATCTGCAAATATTCTCTGTGGTCAATATAGATACATACAAGCACATGTACACACGTGTACACACATATGTGTGTACAGCCATACACACGTGCACACACAGCCAGGTCAAGGCACTCAGCCACGCAGATGCTCCCAGTCGTTCAACCATCGTTTGCCTCCCGAGTTCAGACCATCACAGAGATCATCTGAGACAGATGACATAAAGACAAAACAGCCCATTCGTAGTTGACAGGTATTCTAGTATAGGGTAAAAATTACCTTTCATAGCATGCATTCATTGTTTCAGTAAAAAAAAGACTCTAGAGTCTGATGTTTTGCTTTCTCTTATAAAGTCAATAAAGAACACAGAAAATGTTTATGTATAATTTTTATTGTTAATTAGCCATATAAAACATGGCTTATGGAATCTGATACAAATCACAGATCAGAAAATGAATAGCAAAACCTTTTATAAGTAAATAACACATTAAATTGTTCATTGGCAAATAACTCATTTTTAAAAGAATCTTAAAGTTAAGAAAGTTGCCTAAATGTGAGACAACGACATGATTATTTGAGTCAAGTGTAAGGCTCCCAGGGTACTGATCACATGCCTCTAGGGCTACTTCTATGCCCATCATCCTCGAAAGTGCCCCCTCTGTTCTCTCTCCTGTCCTACTTGCCCGTCCCTGGGCCTCCAGGCTCCCCGCTGCTAACCACACCTCTCACAAGGTGCTCTCCCCGGGCTCTGAGCAGCTGTTCCCTCCTGACCCCACTCCCCACCTCCTGTGGTGCCAGGCCCTAACCCCCCACCCCCCGCCCCCAAGCATCTCTGATCCTTTTTCCTCCTATTCATTCTCTCCTGGGAGACATTGAACCCCTCCCCTGGGAGACATTGACTGTCATTTCTGCCGCCACAGACCCTGTCCTGGTGAGTTAGGGATGTTCTAGCAGATTAACGTGGGCTGTGTGGCTTAAGCAAGAAGTTCCTTTCTCACAGATCCGGAAGCCTGGGATCAAGGAGCCAGCCCATCAGGTTCTTGGTGAAGGCCCTCCTCCCGGTTTACAGCGGACCATCTGTCCTGTCCCCATGTGGCGGCTGCGGAGGGAGAAGCCGCAGGTTCTCACGTCTCTTCCTCAGGTGCTGATCCCACTCACAGGGGCTCCACCCTCAAGACCTAGTTACCTCCCAAAGGCTCCACCTCCTGAGACCATCCCATTGGGGATTAGGATTTTAACATGTGAATGGGGGAGGGGCAGAAACATTCAGTCCATAACAGCTCGCAAGCTTGAACAGCACCGGAAGCACCTGGGACACTTGCTAATGATGCACACACCTTGGCCAGAAATGCTAACGGAGTAAACCTTGATCCCTGGTCCACGACTGCCCGAGTCACAGAAGCCCAAGCTGACCTGGCTCCTCTGATTTAGAACTCACTGGCCCCCTGTGTATTGATATTTCTCCGTGGTATTTAATAGACAGCTCGAATGACGCACGTGCCAAAGAGAGCCCCTCACAGCAGGATGCTCACACAGGATGCTCTGGCCCTCCTTCCCCTCCTGCACTGCGTCCCACCTGCTGTTTTCTTGATCCACGATCCTCACACGCTGGCCTTTCACCAGTACTGTTTCTTCCACTTGCACCGCTTTCCGCTAGGGCTTTCTCTGGTTCCTCTCAAAAGCCACCTCCTTGGAGAGGTCTTTCCTGCCCACTTTCTCTAGGGTGACTCCCGACTCCACCCTCTCCACCCCCCAGCTCTTCAGTGTCTCATCACAGCACCGCTCCATTCACAGCTGTGCCCACGACCTGTATGAACGTCATTTGTTACTTGTTTACTGTCTTTGTGCCAAAGACAGGTATACAAGGGTCAGATAGCAAGGATCACGTGTCTTTCCATGGTAGACTCAGAGCCAGGCGCAAGGAAGGTACTAATCAGTAATGTCAGAAAGAAAGAAGGAAGGAAGGAAGGAGAGAGAGAGAGAAAGGCAGGAAAGAAGGAAGGGAGGGTGGAAGGAGGGAAGGAAGGAGAAAGAGAGACAGAAAGGCAGGAAAGAAGGAAAGGAAGGTGGAAGGAGGGAGGGAAGGAAGGAGGGAGAGAGGGAGGGAGGAAGGGAGGGAGGGAGGAAAGAGGAAGAGAGAGAAAGGCAGGAAAGAAGGAAGGGAGGGAGGGACATGTCTTTAATATGTAGCCAGTTCCAAAAAGTCATTCTGTGTTTTAACATCCCTCACTCCCCTTTCATTTTTTCATACAACTTTCATCTTGCCCCTTAGCAGCTTAAACTTCCAGAGCAGAATAATTTGATGCTTTCCTGATTTCTATGTAGTAACACATGAAAAGAAAGGAAGGGCTTTTCTTCCAAATAACTAAAATTTTAGTTCAGACCTTTGAGCCTCCTTGCCCCAGGGCATGTGGCAGAATTAGTGTCTTTCCTGGTGGCCCCCTTCCTGCATGCAGCCTCTGGTGAGGGCGTGGTGGGGCCAGCCCCAGAGTTCATTTCAACCTGGTGGATGGAGACACAGAGGAGTTGAATTAACTAAAAACATGATGGCCTTGTCCTTGGCTAACGTAGAGGAAATCTATATCCATTACCAAGTGTGAGCACATAGCTTTCCACAAGATCTTCTCGCCTTGGGCAATTACACATGTGGTACAACTAACAAAATAACCAGCCGCTTGGCTTTTCCAAGGCAGGAAAGCCCCGCGATGTCCTCGAGGCTGCTCTGGAGGGAACCTGACGCTTAGGGAGAGGGCAGGACTGAGATCTGGGAGGCCCGCCCAGGCATCCTACACATTTTACCACCTCACTTTCTTCATCTCTAGAATGGGAATAAAATAGCACTTATCACACATGACTATTATGATAATCTAATTTGTGACTATATGAGAAGCACTATTTAATGTAAATTTTTATAACCCAATTTAGGATCCTTGATTCTCCGTATCTGACTCTAGCCGTGTTTATTTTAAGGTTTCCCTAATTCCTCTTACGCAGTGTTGACCTTGCTCTCACGTTTGTTATTATCATTACACTACATCATTTTCCATGTCAAATAGTAATTATTAGTGTGAGTATAATTGTAACATGCTAATTATATGCTAACGACAAGTCATGGCTTTCTGTATGTCCCCTAAAGCCTTCTTATTAAACAAGTCATTATGTCAATTAGATTTGTTGATTACAACATACACTTATTGTCAGTTTTATTCTTGGTAAGGGTTTTCATTAAGCTACAAAGCCTTTTAAAACTCTAGGTAGGAAAGCACCCCCATCCCCTTGGACTCCTTGCCATCCATGTGCCACCCACGTGCCAGGGAGTTTTGTATTTTATGATTGTATCTTCTAAATTAAGGAGAGCATTCATCAATAAGTCAAAAATGAGCCAGACAATAAATAATGGAAAAGGTCTTCCAAATGACTGCTCCCAAAATCAGCATTAATTTAATGAGATAAATATGGCATAAAATAATATTTAAATTCTTCTAGACTTATAGATAGCGATTTTATATGTATTTGCATGTGTGTCAGTTGTGTAATATTTCAATGAAATCTTTTTTATTTTTCAATGTCATTAGGTACGTAACACATGAGACTCTTTCAGGAAACTTAGTGAGAGGCCCCTACAGAATTCAGAAGCGTATTTACAGCCACCCCGCAGCGTACAGCCTCCAGCCTCGTTGAGTGTGTATTTACACAGATGAACGAGAGCTATTTCTTTCTGTTGAAATCAATTTCTACCACAGCCATGCACAGTTTGAGATTATTGTGATTTTTCTAACAAAAAGTATGATCTCATTTACTAATGTATGACCTCACACATTAAAGTATGATCTCATTTACTAATCTTAATCAAAACATACACAATTCTAAATTGTATCCTCTTTTCCCAGTTATCATTCTTTTAACCTATTTTATTTTATTTTATTTTATTTATTTATTTTGAGTTTTTGAAAATTTTATTCATTTCTGTGGAAAGCCTTTCCTCCTTGTCTTTCTACAGGCTGAGCTTTGGTTGGTGTGATTTCTAGTAGCCACTGTATGAGAGCTATTGGCAGCCCTTTCATCTTGCAAGATTCTCTCAACTGTATCTCTTCTGTGCGACTTTTCTCATATGCTCCAGACCTCTTCTGGTTATGCCTTTGTGATGAATAGTAATGCAAGTCACTGGATATCTCTCTCACACACTTTTATCTGGTATTCATTATTTTTATTCATTTGTTTTATATATATATATATATACACACACATATATACAGATATATATATATATGAGTCCTCACAACAACCCTATATAATAGGTATTATTACACCTGCTTTTTCACTTAAGGAAGCTAAGACTTCAGCACCATCTCCTAAGACTGTAAACACCTAAGAGGCAGCTAATATACCCAATATATTGGACATAGACATGATGCTGGGCAAGTAAACAGCTCAGTGAACATTAACTGACAGCAATATTTCACATATGAATGACATTACATGCGTGCCCCATACTTATAAGTAGGAGTGATGTATATGAAATTTTCTTTCACTGTGTGAGTAGCTGAATAAAGTTACTGGCCTGTGTATTAAACACAGTGATTGCCACATATTTTCTTCCATAATATTCTGGAAAGCTAGAAATAAACCACTCCCACACAGACACTATAGAATTATGGTTAGCAATGGTTTTTAGCTTGTATTCTTATATTTTATTCTTATTTTAAAACATAATGAGGTCTTGGTTATAAGAGGCAATCACAAATTATATATTTATTTGTCAGCAGGCTACTCCAAATAACTTGTATTCAGAATTGCTTATTTCCATACATGTACTAATTATACGTTGGAAAATATACATAAATATTAAAATCACCATATTGTAAATATGACATAAACCCCACAACATATGCTTCTAGAAAGTATTGGACCTGACATATTGTTTATGACTTCATATGGGCTAAATATATTACACTTAACTGAAAAGTTTGGATGTCTTTTATTTATTTATCTATTTATTTATTTTAGAACTATAAAATTCTTTTAAGCTGTTTTAAAATGCTTCTTTCTTTACACTGAAAACCACGTTGCTTTTATTTCTTTTCTTCTCTCTGTTCCAAATTAACGACGTGGAGAGAATACAGACGGTGACCTCAGAATCTCAGTATCAGCACTTACTCAACGGGTCAGACTGGGTAATCCACCAGGCTTCACGTTACTCCGTTCCCTTCCAGAAGCATTACCGCGGTTCTCCAAAAGAGAACAGGGCATGAAGCAATCGTGATTATTATGTTTACGTCAGTTTGAACCCAACTTCTGTCACTTGTTAGCATTCAGAGGGGGGTGATAAATGCTTGGTAATCACATAGCGACTACTGCTTGAATATTATTGGATGTTATCAAAAGATGTCTAGCGATTCTTGAAATTCTGTAATTTAGTGCATTACTTTGATGTTCAATTGTCCTAAGTTAGTGTCGCTGTCACATAAATCACCGCCAGGAGAACGAGGTCTCTGACCTTCTCTTGTGTTGCGTCCACCTGTTTTCAATCCAGTTCCTCAGGTATTCACCGGGGATCTGTGTTCCGGGACCCCTCTGATGACACAGGTGGGCCAGGCAGGGTGTCGCCGGGGGAGTCGTAAACTCTTAGGGACGAGAGGAGGGAAGAGGAAAAGTAAACAGGCAGAATTTTCTTTCAATTCCACATAGTAAATACAATGAGGGGGAAATCGGGGACAGTAAGGGAACTATGAGAAACAACACCGGCTGAGCCGGGTTGGGGAGGAGGAAAATCAGGCTGAAGGGGGTCTTGATGGTGGATGGGCGCATTCCAGGGATTTACAGCAGCACACTCACCTGGGGGGAGCTGCAGGAGGACTCGCCTGGAGATTGAGGGGGGCTAATGCAAGAGGGTTGGGGGCTGAAGAAGGTCTGTTCTCACACACACATCTCACTGCACCATAGCTTATTTTTCTGGATTAAACAATTGTAAATGCCTGTCTATACTATAATGAATTAGTCACTATTTTGTCTGTATGAGAATATAGTTGGACATTGCTTCCTGGGGCCACTGTTAAATTAGAAACTTGTCACATAGAAAGCGAGAATCATCTCTGGTTGATGGGAGTCCCCTTCTTTTTAGTCAGTATTGTGTTAGGTCTTTGATCAGGTCATGGAATGCCCAGAACTCTTGGGGGAGTGGACCTCCCAGCCCGTCAATGCCAGGAGACAAGGAGCAGATGGACGTAAGAAGCCTGCGGTGACTGGTCGTCACCTGACAACCTGAGCACAGTACAGATGCTTGAGGAATCCAGGGAGACCTGGGAGGAGGAGAGTATGAAAAAGGGACCAGACCCTTCAGGTGCACAATGTCATTGGCACAATCTGCTTGAAGGCCGTTGGATTTTTATCATCCTATGCTTTCTCTTCACACCTCTTATCCGGGATTCAGACATGTGTGCCAAGAAAAAACTTACATGGTGATGGACTTGCTCGTAAAATTATATTTACTAATTTATTTTCTTTTTTTTCCCCTCAGATCTTTATTAGAGTAAAATTGTTTTACAATGTTGTGCCGTTTCCGCTAATCGGCTGTATTTACACATATATCCCCATATGCCCTCCCTCTTGAGATAGTCACTAATTTCTATGAATGTTTCTACTGTTCTTGTACATAAATCCTACGGATTTGCCGTGAAGGATATTAATATCCACTGAAAAGAACGACAGTTGCAGTGAATGCTAACCTGAAAAAAAGTAATTCATGTGTCTCTTTTCTCTGCAGTATATAACTCTAGACAATATAATCACCTTGAAATTGTTTGAAAGCTAGCAGAAGAAAATTCGCAGCTATTCGGTATAGAATGCGAACAATGGGCTACCTCGGTTCATCTTATTTCAGACTCAAGAGGTCCACAGCACCAAAAAAGAAGGAGCTATATCGGGACAAAGCAAATGTAGAGACACATTTTTTAAAAGGCTTTAAATAAGGTTTATGTAAGCTCTCTATTTGTCTCAATGGAAGCCTTTTTTAAAAAAAAGGGGGGAGGGGAGGGAGAAAAATTAGTTTATCTTATTGTTTTCCAAAAAAGGTCTCCGAGACCTCCTATGATGTGCAATTTTAAGGAGGATTTGTGTTCTGTCAAAGTCAAATAAATGTATTAACTTTAAAAATAGACTCTTTAGCAAATTGTGATGAGTTTCCAGGACAGAGTTGAAGAGACTCCCTTTACAGGTGTATACCTGTAGAGAGGTTGTGGGATGGGGCTCAGTTTCAATATTTTGAATCCTTCTCTTTGTCTAAGTGTCCCTTACTTTTCTTATTGGCTGGTCCCTACCCATCCTTGTCACCACCTCAGGGACAGTCCACCCAGGACGCCTCTGCTGCGTCCCACCCCACCCCCCCGTCCTTCAGCCCCAGCTGGCATGTGTGTCCCTGTCACTGCCATGCCTGTGTGTGTCTTCACCAGACATATGGGACCCTCCCCTGGCTGGGATGCCACGTAAGTCAGTCACCAGATACAGAGTTCAAAGCAGCAGGACACACTACCTGGAGTCAGGAAAAGAAGGCACAAACTGTAAGGTTTTGCATCTACAGGCACATAACACATACTCAGTACCACGTACGCTGAAGGATGGATAGACGGGCTGCTTGGATTCCGGAGGGATGAGACACGCTCCACCTTGAGGGAAAATGGAACTGCAGCGAGGAAGGGTCAGGGAGGGAAGACATCCTATTGAACAAGGAATCCGGCAGCGCCGTTGAAGCGATGCTACTGCCTCGTGGCTGACAGCAGAGCAAGAAACAGGCTTCACAGTCAAGGTGTGTTTCCTATTGGCTGGTTTCCCATAAACACAGGAAGTTGTGACAGAGCCGCAGCTTCAATGCCCAGAATCGTGTCACATGGCCAGAAAAGGGCATTTGTTGTTCTAGCTCAACGTATTTCTTACCTATCTTCTATATATGTATATATATGCTTTATTTTTAGTTAAAATACTACATTTATTTTAGAAGCTCATGGAGCTTTAAAGGAATGTAAAAATTTTAAAAGTTTTCAAATAACTCCATAAACGCTTTGTCTTCCGACTTCTGACTGCCCAAGCAGCAGGTCAAGGAGCTTCCACCAGCCTGGGGAGGGGGTGGGCAGAGGAGGAGGGACGGGCACTCCCCTCTCCTCCCTTCCTTATTACTTTCATATACTTTAATATATTTTATTAACCGGACAACATAGTTACTTATTTTTGCTTTAATCATTTGTCTCCTAAGGAAATCTTTGGAAATGAGAAAATTGTATTTACCCATTTCTTTCCATTTTCAGCCTTCTCTGTAAATCAAACTACCCATCTGGTGTCAGTTTCTTCAGTCTGATGAACTTCCTTTAACATTTTTTTTTGTAACTCATGTTTGCTGATGCAGATTTTTCTTAGCTTCTATTCAGCTGAAAAAGCCTTCATTTTGCCGTCATCTCTTTTCAATCGAATGTAAAATTCTCAGTGAACAACTGAAATAAAAAGTTTCCACTCAACACTGAAAAAAATGATATTTGTACCTAGAATCACCGTTTTCCAATTTTTGAAACTCCTTTTAGGGGCTTTTACTTTCTCCTTCGAAATATAGGTCTTTGAAGAAATTATCTGTTCATTGAAACAATTTTATCAAAACCAAAATTGTACTTTATTAATAATTTTCACTAATGCAACCTGCAATGTCTTTGAAGCTTCTTCATGTGCATTTGTGACTTTGACACAGAGCTTGACAGTGACAGATGAAGTCCATGAAGACAAAAAATCAGACACTTTTTAACCAAAGGGAGACATTTCCCAGGCTTTTCAGATTCTGTTTAAAGGGTCTTCACATGTCGCCAACACTGTTCTTAATGTTGTGGCTGCTGGGTTTTCCACTTCAAAGCTGCAGATGTTCTGAGAAACTGTGAGAACAAACAGTGTCTTTCTTCATGCAGACATCACTTCTGTATTTGCCCCAATTAGGTAACTCCAGCTACAGCAGAACTGACTCTAGTGGACAAAGCACAAAGCATAGACACACTTTCCAGAAAAATGAGAGATGCAAAGACTGTAGGCATATCCTACTTTCATATTCTTTTTCCTTTAAAAGGAAAGAAATGCTGGGCCAGCTGTCGTTAACGGTGCCTGGTCCCTGTGTTCCCTGTGACGGGACTGTCATCAGAAGACAAACACCCCACAAGGGTCTTACCTGGTCCACGGAGTGTCAGAGCGTCCTCTTCCCACAGTCCCAGTTCTCAGCACTCAGGTTTATCTTCCCTACCTTTCCTCTTTCCCTTAGTCTTTCTCTCAACTGTCCATCCTCTTCTGCCCTTTTTATTTTCCTTCCATGTTTTACTCCTTTCTAGTAAACTGTGAACAATAAACAAATAAAACAACAACAAACAGATTTAAAGCAAAGAAACAGAGATTTGACTCAGTGATTCATTTCATGCTAAAATTTTTGCAAATATTACAAAATTCAAAAATTTGGCCAAGTCCCTTAAATCACAATGTCTATCTTAATACAATACTAGGTATTGTATATGTATACACAAATATACATTGTTATAAATAAGAAATAATAATTATGTGTTCTGATAGAGGGTTAGCTAATGCTCAGGCAGCAATCACATTGCAACACATAAGTGCATCAAATCAACACTTTGTGCACCTTAAACATACACAATGGTATATATTAATTATATCTCAATTGTTTAAAAAATCCTAATTATAAATAATTGAATGTTTACCCTAATTTGCAATGACTACCCGTTCTCCTAGGATCATGCCATACTTATTAACTTACTAAAAACTTAATTTTATTTCTCAGCGTTGATTTTCAGTGTTGATCTTTTATTTTTACATATTAAAATATTTCACAGAATGTGTAGATACTATTCTTAAATGAATACATTTTTTTTCTTTTCCCTCCCCTATGTTTCCTGGCAGATTCACACTCATCCTTCTTTTTTTTTTTTTTAATTTTTTAAGAACTTTTATTGAGATACAATTAACAGACAATAAACAGCATATATTTAGAGTGTACAATTTGGTGTCCCAATCTCCCAATTCATTCCCCCTCAACCCTCCCCGCTTTCCCCACTTGGTGTCCATGTGTTTGTTCTCTTCACCTGTGTCTCTATATCTGCCTTGCATTTCCTCTTTCATAGTTGTTAGCATTTGCCTTGTGTATTGAGGTGCTCCTATATTGGGTGCATATATATTTATAATTGTTATCTCCTCTTCTTGGATGGATCCCTTCATCTTTATGTAATGTCCTTTCTTGTCTCTTGTAACATTTTTTATTTTAAGGTCTATTTTATCTGATATGAGTATTGCTACTCCAGCTTTCTTTTGATTTTCATTTGCATGGAATATCTTTTTCCATCCCCTCACTTTCCGTCTGTATGTGTCCCTAGGTCTGAAGTGGGTCTCTTGGAGACAGCATATATATGGGTCTTGTTTTTGTATCCATTCAGCCAGTCTGTGTCTTCTGGTTGGTGCATTTAGTCCATTTACATTCAAGGTAATTGTCGATATGTATGTTCCTATTATCATTTTCTTAATTGTTTTGTTGTTGTTTTTGTAGGTCCTTTTCTTCTCTTCTGTTTCCCGCTTAGAGAAGTTCCTTTAGCATTTGTTGTAGGGCTGGTTTGGTGGTGCTGAATTCTCTTAGCTCTTGCTTGTCTGTAAAGCTTTTGATTTCTCCATCAAATCTGAATGAGATCCTTGCTGGGTAGAGTATTCTTGGCTGTAGGTTCTTCCCTTTCATCACTTTCAATATATCATGCCACTCCCTTCTGGCTTGCAGAGTTTCTGCTGAGAAATCAGCTGTGAACCTGATGGGAGTTCCCTTGTATGTTATTTGTTGTTTTTCCCTTGTTGCTTTTAATAACATTTCTCTGTCTTAAATTTTTGTCAGCTTGACTACTATATGTCTTGGCGTGTTTCTCCTTGGGTTTATCCTGCCTGGGACTCTCTGCACTTCCTGGACTTGGGTAGCTATTTCCTTTCCCATGTTAGGGAAGTTTTCAACTATAATCTCTTCCGATATTTTCTCAGGTCCTTTCTCTCTCTCTTCTCCTTCTGGGACCCCTATAATGCGAATGTTGGTACGTTTAACATTGTCCCAGAAGTCTCTTAGGCTGTCTTCAGTTCTTTTCATTCTTTTTTCTTTATTCTTTTCTACATCAGTGATGATCACCATTCTGTCTTCCAGGTCACTTATTTGCCCTTCTGCCTCTGTTAATCTGCTATTGGTTCCTTCTAGTGTATTTTTCATTTCTGTTATTGTGTTGCATATCTCTGTTTGTTTGCTCTTTAATTCTTCTAGGTCTTTGGTAAACTTTTCGATCTTTGCATCCAGTCTTTTTTCAAAGTCCTGGATCATCTTCACTATCATTATTCTGAATTCTTTTTCTGGAAGAGTGCCTATCTCCTCTTCATTTAGTTGTTTTTCTGGAGCTTTATCCTGTCCCTTCATCTGGTACAAAGTCCTCTGCTTTTTCATTTTTTCTATCTTTCTGTGGCTGTGGTTTTCATTTCCACAAGACGAAGTACTGCTGATACTGCTTGATACTGCTGTCTGCCCTCTTGTGGAGGAAACTATCTAGGAGCCTCCTGTGTGCTTCCTGATGGAAGGGACTCTAAATGAATACATTTTTATGCAACCCAGAGAAAATGTAATAATTGCTATTTAGCAGCAAAACTGATCTAAATGTATATGTGTAAGCATGGGAAAGTGTGAGTGTTTATTATTAGAGATCTATAAAATATATTGTAATATTATATATATTACATATATGTATAACTTTTCCACTCCCTTTGAATATTGTAAAAGAAAATATTGAGCACTTGTAAAAATCCCTGGACTGTTTTCACATCTGTTTCATTTCTGAAATCTAATCAGGGCAGTTAATATTTGCTATCTCTGTTTTTAATCTACTAAATCACATTTTATAAAAGCAGAGTGTTTATAATAGTCTATGATCCAGGCTATTATTTCAGAAGACCTCCTTTCTCTCATTAAAAGTACTTAGCAAGACTGGAAACTTCTTTTGTATTCTGATTTTCCCTTATTTCTTTGTTTCCTCAGTGTTTTGACATCTTGTGTTTTCCTAGTCCTCTTGGTAGCTAAAAAAAACCTCAGCTTTCAAACGCAATGAATATGAAATTATTTTAAGCCTCATGAGCACAGCTCATGAACTTTGCTGGTTACAGAAATAAAACAATCTATCTCCTTATCTTCTCTCACCTTTTCCAGATCCAAATTTATTAAACCTGGCTTTCTTATAAATCAATATAATGTGTGATGTTATTTATTGTCAATAATAAAGTGGAGTGGAGTGTGTGGTATGGATTAGAACGTGGTCAGAGGATACAGCTGACATTTGAATATGAGCCTTCCTACTCTGTGGTGATGCAGTGCTTCCTGTTCAGGTGAAGACACCCCAGGCTGGACGGCCCTATAAGTTTGCAGTGCAGGACGTGGAAATTACGGAAGCAATGGCACGTCCTGGACTATTTTCAGGAAAGACAGAATCGTCCATTCAGTTTTTAATAGAAAAGTAGAATTTTGTTCTTAAACATATGATTCACTACTGTTTGGTCACAAAATTTAATTTTCCTTTGGAGAGCTGGCTCATTTATTCTGACATATTCTCTTTTCCTGCGTGAGACCTAGGGTCACGTTTCTAAGACATCATGGCTGTGATTTGCAAGGAACAGGGTAGGGCATGGAGGGTGCAGGATTGCTGTATGCATTTGAACATTTTCTGCAGCATTTGACCTCCAAATCTATGCAAGTGTTAATTTGATCAAAATTATTTTTATGTAATATTTTCCTATTATTAGTATATGATAAAAACTGTTATTTATCTATTAGATGGAGAAAATAAATTATTCAGTGAAGGTGGTTAATGTATAATTTGCTGAATATTTGAAAAAATAAAGTTAGTTATAGATTCCTACATCATGGTATCAAAAAAATCCCAGCTAAATAAAAATTTATATAAAAAATAAACTATATAATACATTTAAGCAAGGATTTATTTTCCATAAAGTTATCTAAGTTTAAATGGGGGGGAAAGGATCAATGAATATGTAATTATCTTAAAATCTGCATATTACAAACTGATGACAAGTAAAATCCAAAGTAAATCAAAATCTATTTAAAAAACACTTGAATTCTGTAAGCCAAAGGGTTACCAGGCTTCTGAATAAAGACCATTTTTTAAAAATCAGTAAGACATAGTTGTGGATAACTGAGCAACGTTTTTGAAAGCTAATTTGTGGCAAAGTACATTCAATTGTTGGTAATTGTGAAGAGAAAATTAATTGGCAAATTTGAAGTTGAAAAATTTCAAAATAATAGAATCTTTATCGCTTGTGGAATTGCAAATAATGCCTAGTTCTGGTAAGTTTTTTAGGAGTTCTGGAAGGTTTTCTATGAAATACATCATAAACACAAATAATGCATGAAATGAATACTGATCATTTCAAGAATAGTCAGATTAGCAGCAGAGTATGCATCACCCAAGTAAAGAAACACAAGAACATGGATACTGTCCTACCAAACACACCTTCTTCTGCTTCCCCAGGACTAACCTATATCTTGAATTCTGTGTTATGACAACCCCTCTTTTAAAAATAGCTCTACTTCTAACACATTTATACATATATATTACGTCATTTATTGTATATCATTGTACAACCTATCATGTTCTGTTTCTAACAATGTTTCATACTCTAAACTTTTTCTTTGACTTGCTACTTTCTCTTAATGTAAAGTCTCTGAAATGTGTCTGTGTTGTCGCCTGTAGCTGTAGCTCATTCACCGTGAGGTTGCATATTATTCCATAGTTTGGATGCCCTAAAATATATATGCACATTTTACTCTTTATAGATATTTGTATTTACATAGCTTTTTTTCTTTAATGGTTCTACAAGCAGTTTTAGAATCTGACTTTTAATGCCATGATGCAAACATTTCTCTCATGTATATATCTAAGAGCAAGATAGCTAGGCCATCAAATTTACACGTTCTCATTTTAACAAATAATGTCAATTTTTTTTCCAAAGTGGTGTTTGTGGTTTAGACTTTTATCAACCATGGCTGAGTTGCTGTTGCCTCACATCCTAAGAGCTTAACTTTTTTTTTAACTGTCTGACAACTTTTTCCAATTAGGTGGATAGATCCCCTTGAAGCTGACATGTACCTGGGAGCCTGGGCGACACCTGTGCTTCCAGGAGGCAGGGGCCGGCGGGCCTGTTGACTGCCCGCACCCCCTTCCCCCCCACTGCCACCCACTGGCTGCTGTCCTTCCCCTCCCACTTCTGGAAGAGTAACAGCAATGTCCCGTTACTTCTTTTGCATCCTTGCTTTGCTAATCTTGCCTCCTCTTCACACTCTGGTCTCCTCTGAAAACGGCTGTGAAGGCGTCACACTTCTACTGTTGTACCTGGATGCAAAGCACTGCGTATCTTTGCTTTTGTTTTTATAGAGTGGGAAACAAATGATCAGTTTTTAATTTGTTATTTTATAAGGGACTAATTTTTGTCTGATTTAAGCTGTCTTTATTTCAAGCTCAGTGCTCCTGTGTGCACGTGCACGCGTGTGTGTACGTGCCTGTGTGCGTGTACAGAGTCAGAATCAGCTCTTACTCTCCCCGCAGCCTGACGTCCGTAGGAAATCATTGCCAACAGGAGATCACAGCTGAGGTCAGTTACCCCTTCAAGCTTTCTCAGAAGCACATACTTAAGATGGCAGTTTTAGCTGAAAGCAAATATAAATGAAAAATTTTAAAGATATCCTAAATGTACAAGTTCATCATGAGATTGTTATAAATATCTGCTTGACTGAGAAGTGACTGAGAGCTATCGAATTGCATCCACTTTTAACATCCTGCGTGAGTACCTCTGAGCGATCTCAGAACCTCCCGAATAGATTTTATCCTAATGCTCTCTGGTTTTAAAAATTAATCTCTTTTGCATAAATTCTGCTTCAAGTGTCCCCTTGAAGACATCTCAATGACTTTCACTCTAATTGCAACGCGAAAAGTTCCAATCAGTACCTTTGATGCTGTTGAGTTGTAAAGATTTCTATTTTCAAAGGAGTGTGAGTAACAAACAAGAATTAAGGTACAAACAATGGCCCTTGTTCTGAGACCTTCCAGGGGAGCCTCAGGGAGCCTCTTTCTCTGCTTCTCTCATCACGTCCTGGGCTTTTCATTCAGCTGTTTCCTCTGGGATGTGATCTCCCCCTGATACCCTTGTGGTTCCAGAGTCTTCCTAGGACTTACCTGTCCTTGTCTCAGGAACCTTTCATCAGTGCTCTTTTCCTTCCCAGACTGAAATCAGCCCCTGCCCCAGGTCCTGTGTTATCTCTGCAACTGTCGTCACCCCAGGGAACTGCCTTTTCTGAGGGTAATCGATGCCAACTTTCCAAGCCTTTAAAAATGCTTCAGAAATCTACATTCAGATTTAAAAAAACCTGTGTGCATGCAGCCACGGCGTCGGAAAGACGTGAGTCACGTGGAAGCAGATGTCCCCAGGTGGACCACACGTCCCCAGCCCAGGTGTCCTAATGGATGAGGTGCTACTTACACGGGGTGCCCATTGAGAGCCGCAGCGGAGATGGCTTCCTTTGTAGCCAGTGATGTCTTGGCGTCACAGGCCTGGTAGCTGATCTTATCTTTATCCCACACTAAAATTAAACGGCAGCTGGTGTGGGATGAATTTCGTCCCCCAGGTTCATATCATGAAGCCGTGACCCCCAGGATCTTGGAATGTGACACTCCTTGCAGACAGGGTCTTGAAAGAGGTGATGGAGTTAAAATTAGAGCATGAGGTGGGTCTAATCTGATACCAGCTGTGTCCTTTGAGAAAAGAAAATCAGGACACAGACACGTACAGAGAGAAGACCATGTGAAGACACAGGGAGCAGGTGGCCGTCTACACGCCAAGGAGAGAGGCCTCAGGAGAAACTCACCAGTGGACGCCTTGATCTTGGAATCCTGATCTTCAGGACTGTGAGAAAATGCATTTCTGTGGTTTAAGCCACCCCGTCTGTGGTGCTTCATTCTGGTTGCCCTGGAAAACTAACACGTCTTCTCGGTGGCTAAACAATACCCGCTGTGCGCTCAGACCTGGCTCTGCTGTGTTCATGAGGGCGGTCTGCCTGAATCCCCAGAGATCACCGTAACCATAGCACGGTGTCAGAGAGAATCTTAGGTAGATATGAATGTCCATATTTTCACTTCTGATTTTTGTCTTCAAACTTTGTTTTGCCAAAAAATGCAATCAATATCCTTAAATACTCACGTTGTATATTTTGAAAAGGATTTTGTGGACCTAAGCCTCAGGCCCGTGTAAATATCCCACACAGATATCTTTACCAATAGTATTTCCACTTCTATATCATACTTTACATTTTCTAAAATCACATCAAGCTTAATCTTTTCTTTTATAACCAGACTTTGTTTCTTGAAACTTACTTGTTCTTGCACATCCGTATCACATGCTCTGATTTTTGCTGAGCTGGCCCTAGTTTTGCATCGACTGCCTCCAGGGTGTCCATGAAATTTATTCTCTCTGCATCGGATTCTGTCACCACCATCCCCCTTCTCCTGTGCACCTATGACCCTTCCGCAGTGACTTGAATCCAGGGGAAATCGGTATAAGTTAATTCTCTCCATAATCTCTCAGAATCTCTCCACGTTTTCCCATCTTTCTTGTGTAGAATTGAGACCAAAATATTCAAGATTTTCTTCTAACAAAATATTAAGCATTTACTTAGCATTATTACCGTGACTCAAGTCCTGTGACAAACGCTTTAGTAGATATGATGGTCTCCATTTTCCTGATGAGGAAACCAAGAGTTAGAAATTGAATACATTTCCAAAACTCATAAAGGTATTAAATTTTGGAAATAATATGTAAACTCAATTCTGTCTGATCTTACAACTAAACCCAAACCATCTACATGGATTCAGGTTTTTTTTTTCATTTTTAGAGACCTTTATGGTTTTCTTTCTAATCTCGCAAGCAATACATACTCATTGCAGACAAGTTGAAATACATCAAACCACAAAGTAAAAATTAACAATCATCCACAATCCCCATCCCCCAAAGATGACCACTGAGTACTTTCCTCCCAATGTCTAGATACATATTTTAAATTGAAGCGTAGGTGACCTACAGCACTGCGTTGGTTTCAGCTACACAACACAGTGACTCGATATTTCTCTACATTTCGCAGTGGTCACCAGGCTAAGTCTAATTAGCGGCTGCCACTGTACACAGGTTATTACATTACTATTGGCTCTGCTCCCTGCGCTGTACGCTGCGTCCTTGTGGCTCCCTTATTTTCATTTATGTTATAACTGGAAGTTTGTACCTCAATCTCCCTCCCCTATTTCACTCATTGCCTCGACCCCTCCCTCTGGCAGCCACCTGTTCGTTCTCTGTATCTAAGAGTCTGTTTCTGTTTTGTTCTGTTTGTTCATTTGCTTTTTGTTTTTTTTTTGATTCCATGTGTAAGTGAAGTCATCTTTCTCTGACTTATTTCACTTGACTTAATACCCTCTAGGTCTATGTTGTCACAAATGGCAAGATTTCATTCTATTTTATGAATGAGTAATATTCTATTGTATGTGTGTACCACGTCTTCTTTATCCATTTATCTACGGATGGGCCCTTAGGTTGTTTCCATGTCTGGGCTATTGTAAATAATGCTGCGATGAACATAGGGGTGCCTGTATCTTTTCTAATTAGGGTTTTTATTTCTTTGGATTGATACCCAGGAGTGGAATTTCTGGATCATAGGGTAGTTCTATTTGTAGTTTTTGAGGAACCTCCACACTGTTTTCCACAGTGGCTGCACCAATTTACATTCCCACCAACAGTTCACAGGGTTCCCTGGTCTCCACACTGTCTCCAGTGCTTGCCTCGGAAACCCCGGGGCTCCCTTCCCTGGGGCGGGGAAGCACAGACTCCTTCCCTGATCCCAGGCTTAGATGCCGAGTGCCAGGTGTGCTTCTTCAGGATAGAGGTGATGCCAGGCTTTGCATCGGCTTATGCCCAAGTCACGTGCACAGTGCTGAATCCCCAAGGGATCCAGAGACTCCATTCTGGAGCTGCTCTCAAGTGGAACTTTAAACTACCTATCTTGAAAAAGTCCTTCATTCTGAAACAATAGCCTTAACTTTGACATGTGGAACAATTATACGTAACTTTGAAAACAAAATTTATATTTTCTTCTGAGGTTGACCATGGAAAATACACATCTCGTAAACCACTTTCAGAGACAATACTGGTTGAATCAAGTCTCAGATGTTTTAAGATTGCATTTTCCATCTGGTAAACAACAGCTTTATGTTTATTTCACCTTAGCTGGTGAAATATAAGTGCCTTTTATTGCAGTACCTTGACAGCCACTAGGGTCACTTGGTGCAAGCTGTCACCTGTGACACCCCCGCGCTGCGGCTGCTAGCACTCCGGCTGCTAGCACTCTGGCATGTTTTACTGACAGCTCACAAGTACGTATCCATCAGTACCGCTCGGAGAGCCGGGAAATTGTTTGTGCCTTTGTGGGCAGATGGATTACCCCTGCTAAACTTGAAATTTTTAATTATGCATGATTAAATGAGGCTCGCTTTTTGTAATTTGCATGTTCATACCCTTTCAGAATTAAAAGAATATGTATGTGTATATATAGCAACAGCACAGAGGACAGTCACTGATACAAGCAGGAAATCCAACGGAATATGTGTGAATTACATATTTAATAGGAAACATTAGACTCCTCTGTGTAGAAAAATTAACATACAACGTTTTTATATTAAAAGTAACTCTTCTGGTTCAAAATGCACCTACTCCAATGACTATATTCTTCAAATCTTACAATGGAAATACCATCTTAAATCTGTCTACTTTACTGTTTAGGTTGTGGTTAGGTAAATGTTTGCTTTTCTTATGGTGACTTTTCATGACAGTTCATTTAATTTTCCCAGATACAGAATGTTTTCTGCCAAAACTCAGCCTTGCTAATGATTGTAAAATTTTGAAATTAGATCAGAATCAAAATTTAAAATTCCATATTAAATGGTAATATGGTATGATATGATATAATGGCATGAAAGAGGACCAACATGTTCAGAAAAATGAAATATAAAATACAAAATCCTTTAAACTAGAATTTTAATTCGAAGTTGCTTGTGTCTAATGCAAGTCAGGGTATATCTCTGTTTAGAAATGCATGCAGAGGGAGAAGTCAGAACACCCAAGAGAAATGAACACAAACCTCATATTAAGCAGAAACCACACACACACACACACACACACACACACACACGCACGCACATGCACATGCATATTCCCTAAGCTTGGTTTCTGCTGGGACAGCCTGTGCTTTGCAGCATGTCTAGTCACTCACCCAGGAGGCGCAGAGGGGGGCTCACATCCGGCTGCGACCTCGGCACTCTCACTGGCTCAGCCGGCATCCCTGCCGCCGTGTTTGCCCACCAGCCCGGAGAGCAGGCGATGCCCGGCTCGTCTCAGCTCCCAGGACACGGCCAGGACCACAGGGACATATGTGTTTCTTGTGCTCAGAGGCCTTAAAAATTGGATCCACACGGAGAAGACGCTTCACCTTCTTGTGGATGAGCTGAAGGTGTTGGGATGTCCCCACTGTCAATCAGAAGAAAGGGTGGGTTTCCAAGACTGGAGGTGGAGGCCAAGTTCAGGAGCGGGTGTGCGGGCAAGTGTGGCCCTGGGGTGCTGTGTCGCCCCCGGAAAGGCAGTTCTGCTCCATTGCACCCAAAAGTGTGTCTCCAAGAGTCAGTCAGGCCCTTTTTCTTTTCTTTTTTACTGAGACAACCTGTTCACCACAGAGCAATTGTTACGTTTATCATGTAGTAAGTTAGGTTCTCCGTGAGGGGGTCTGTGACATTGGATGAGAAAAAAACAGTACATCTTCACCTCCACCAACCTAACTGAAATTTAGCAGTTTCTTCAGTTATGAATGTACGAGTCCATAAAAATAGAGTAGTTTTGTACCTACCAGTAAACCCATAGGAATTTTAAATATTTTAATACTTGCATAGAATTGTTACAGATACCTCAAAATATTGTTCACGTATCATGTGGTCATGATAGCTCTTGAATAAGTCAGGGTACTTATTGGGTCCCCTATTAGACCTTATTTGGTTAATAAAGGTACATGTGTAATTGTTTTCCAGTATAACTTGTTTCTTTTGTGAGTATCTGTATTTTATTTTATGTATTTAAGTCATTCTTTGAGAAGGCGTCAGAGGAACACTTCCAACGGGAGAACAGGGCAGAGTCTAAGGATCTTCCCTACTTCAGGGCCGAAAGCAGAGGCATCTGAAGGCAGTCTCCTTCCACGTCGGTTTCCTGAAGCTCTGGGACACCGAAGATGCCTCCCCTAGAGAAGAGGTGGGAGAGGTGGAAACAGGGTGGAGAAGAGGAGGCTCTATGACAGTGAGCGCGGCACTTTGCTGACTGAGGTCTCTCCCCTGCCAGCCCCCTGGAGGCTCTGGCTCATCCAGCACCCCTGGGCAGGCGGCAGCTGGGCAGGTGAAGATGCTGACGCACCTGGACATGGGCGAGTGGGGCCCTCACTGCAGAGGACCACGTGGACCCAGCCAGACCTGCCAGCACTGACCACGACGGACGAGGGCTCACACAATTGTTTCCCGCGCAAACCGCCCCTGACTCCCCGTTCAGACAGCTGTGCAGCCCTGGGGAGCATGTGCAGTTCACAACTGATTGGGATTGAATTCCACTGTCCTTACAGCCAAGCGCTCACGTGGAATCACATCCATTTTGATCTAAAGAGAAAAGAATGACTATTTCTCCCACATTCAAGTTCATGAAGAATCAGCCCTGTAGATGATGTCACCATTGTACTTAGTATATTATAACATTATTTTTTTTATGATTGTCATTTTGTGAGGTGTAGTGAATATTACTTCAAGTTGCAAAAACTGGGGGGAATGATGGGGGCATAATTTTTATAATTTTTGAAAACTATACTCTGATTTGGAAGATAATTGGAGGGCATGATTTCATCGCATTTTATAATAATCATAATGACCTTTAAACACGATTTTATGAATGTCAACTTTAATCTTTTATTACCAAATATTTATAACATGTGGGCTGTAGAATGTACTGGACATTGTTTCAAGCAGCAAAACTGCAGCTGTGGACAAGAGGCCCAGTTCATGTTCTGACAAGAGGAAGGCAGTCAGGTGACGGACCACATCCCTCCGGCCAGTGATCAGGGCGGGGCGAGGCTGGGGGGCGGCTTGGCAGGCACCGCCGAGCCGTCGGTGGGCTCCTTCTGTTGGGCGGTGAGGAAAGGCTGTCTGAGGACCTCGCGTTGGTTCCCAGATGTGAATCCTGAGAAGGAACGAGTCAGGAGAAAGAGCCCTAGAGCGAGAGACTATGGGAGGGAGAGGCCTGAGGGGTCTCCCGCAGCCTCCCTGAGGGTGGGGAGGTGGGGACTGCGGTCTGACGCGCTGGGCGGGGAGAGAGGCTGGAGACGCGGCGGGGGCGAGGAGCTGAGGTTTTCAAGGAGACACTGAATACGTCAAGGACGGTGGCTTACCTTGGATGAAGATGGCCTGGATGCTGCTTCGAGATTGGATGCAGGGGGAGCAGTAGCTGCCAACGATGCCAGAGGCTTGGGCAGGCCAGCGGGGGAGGGAGGGGAAGCATGGACTGTCCGGGGGGCCGCGAGGTCACCACAGGGCTGGCTGCAGAAGGGAGCTCGGAGACACGCAGCAATCCTGTGACTTACTGCCATGTCAGAATACTTTGGAGGTCAAAGGGAATGCTGAGTATTAAGCCAGGACGAGAGGGGTAGCCAGGACTGTCTTGAGTAAATCAGGACCTACGTTTACCCCAGATTTAAGGAAGGAGGGGAACTAGGACTGAGGTTTTGATTATGCAGAGGCCACTGTGCTTACTGGGCGACCAGCAAAGCCTGGGGCAGGACAAATGTGGGAGAAGTAGCCAGCTGTTTTAGATGTTAAATCTCAGAACCCTAATTTTTTTAATCATTGGAATTTAAGTAAGGAGTTAGGGGTTAAAATGCCCCTTGAAATATCACATACTTGAAGTTTTGCTATCATTCTTTGCTCGTTAAATTTCTAAAAGAATTAAGCAGCACTTCATAATTTTATATTCCAAATTAACTGAAAAAAATCAGTGAACTAATTTGTTTCAAACGAAGTTTTGTAAAAAACAAAACTGATGTTAGCATCAAATGGTCATCATTAAATAAGTCAAAATATGTTTCCTTTATGCCTTTCTCATCCGTTATGATTTGTTTACACAGGCTTGTGTTCATTGCTTTAAAACTGGAATAATGAGAGTAAACTATAATGACTCAAGACTGCATTTTTTTTTCTTCTGAGACTCATGACGTATGTAAAGCCTTCAACAGTAGCACTTATCTTCTGAAGATAATTTACTTTTCAAGAGATGGTCATAGAATTGAGAAAAATGTATCCAATCGAGGAAAAAATATATTATTTGCTTATGATACTGTACTATAAATTGGTCACATAAATCTCAAATGAAGATTGCAAAATATCCTACAACAATGGTTTTCAAATCGGGGCTGAACACCCCAGGGATACACAAAATGATTTAGAGTTATAGGAAATACATATAGTTATTTATTTACTCTACCAGACCCATGGACATTTTAGTATTAACACAATGTACTGGCACGGTAGTCCATTTATAAGATGTACATATAAAATCAGTGCTCAGAAAATGTTTTATCCATACAACTGTGCTGTCAGAAATGTTTGGGGGAGGGTCCTGTCCTAAGGCACCAATGATGGTAAAACGTATTTTCACATTCTTGAACTTCATCCTGATGAGGGGCTCTCAGTCTGGCCAGTCAGCTGCTGTCTGTCTGGGCTTGACACCCACCCAGAAATCTCCAGGTGTGCTGTTTCCTGTTCACCTAAGGAAACGTGATAAATTCTGACTCGTCAAGAAACTGTCAGAAGACCTCAAACCAATCACTTTTCCTATCTCAACCTTCTTATCTATGAAACCAGATAATTGGAATTAATATTGTGTTGAATAAGCCTGAGTGAATAAATGCCCACAGAGTGAGAGGCTGTACTTACACCCCCTGGAGATTACTTCATCCTCAGAGCTGAACGAAAAGGAAGAAACCCTGGCTTCGTCTTCAAGGGTTCCACAACACGAGACTGAGTTCTTCATGCTTTCTTTGCAGATGTGTGCTCACATGTGCACATAGTTTCACGGGAATTACAAGTGACACCATTACCCACAGGGTCATGTATACACACAGGGAACAATAAACCACCACAGGGTACAGTGACTTCATCTTTACAGTGTTTATGGGAGACAGTGGCAGAGGTAGATTTAAATAATTCATTTGCTCAGCTTCCTGGAGGGAGTAGTTTTCAAAAACAGTGGAAATTTCTAACTAATGGACTCAGTTCAATGTCGGAGAAATGTCAGAAACTGGGTATTTGCATAACGTCTGGGATTCCCCCTAAATTAAAAGATTTCGGAAAGTAATTAGAAATGTAATATATGCAACCTTATCTTGTGTTACAGCATTGAGAAGATGAAGGAAGTCCTGGAACCATAAATGTTAATAGAGTAAAACATCCACAAAACAGTGATGTCTATCAAAAGTGTATTTACAAGGCACGGTGGCTAGGATATTTCCATAACATGATTTATGAAATCATAGGGAGGTTCATACTTCTTAACACGGCTATAAAACTAAATAGAGAGGCATTACTCTATTTTATGGAAAATAAAGTAATTTAGATGAACTTCGATTTTCATTTCAAACGCCATAACTCTTCCTGTGATTTATTAAAAATGCCATATTCCTGTCTCTGTGATTTGTTAAAAATGCCATCTTGCTGTCTCCAGGAAATCTGCACATCTATGTTTCATTGCTAAGTACCATCATTTGAAAAATATCTCTAAGGACCACTTTCCATTGAAAAGTTTGTTCCTGACATTTTCTGTATAATATTTGTAAGATGTAACTAATACTGGATAAATCCGTGTGCCTCCAGGTAAAAGCTGTGAAATGCTTTCAATCACGCTGTCCCATGAGCTACATCATCGCCGTCATCTGTGGGGCAAGTTTCATGGCTGTTTCTTTTTTAATCTCTGTCCTTGAAATATTTGTATATTGGTGGATATTTCTGCTTCACCTTGATCTTTGATTAACTTTGTCCTGCTTGCTTATTCAGACCCCAGGCAGCAGAGGAAGTTTCCTTGAGCCTCAGGAGGGAGAACTCTGGACACTTCGCTATACTGTTAGTACCAGGGGATGAACCAGGAAAACTGGTTGCAGTGTTTGCCCGTCCACTAACTCACTGCTGATAAGAAGTAGTTTTCCTGTTGTAATCAGATAAGATTTTTTTTTTAGCTCTTTATTGGAAGATAATTGCTTTACATTCTTGTACCAGTTTTTGAGGTACACCAAAGTGAATCAGCTGTATTTATACATATATCCCCATATCCCCTCCCTCACAGGACTCCCTCCCACCCTCCCTGTCCTGGCCCTCTAAGGCATCACCCATCATCGAGTTGATCTCCCTTTGTTATACAGCAACTTCCCACTAGCTATCTATTTTACAGTTGGTAGTGTATATATGTCAATGTTACTCTCACTTCGTCCCAGCTTCCCCTTCACTGCCCCCCCCAACCCCGTGTCCTCAAATCCATTCTCTACATCTGCTTCTTTATTCTTGCCCTGTCACTGGGTTCATCAATACCATTTTTTTCTCAGCCATAAAAAGGAATGAAATTGAGCTATATTTAATGAGGTGGATGGACCTAGAGACTGTCATACAGAGCGAAGTAAGCCAGAAAGAGAAAAACAAATACCGTATGCTAACTCATATATATGGAATCTAAAAAAAATGGTACAGATAAGATTTTATGGAGGAAGCAGTTAAGGAGCATGGAGGCACCTCGCCCAGAGCAGTGGAACCTCATAAGTTCTGAGCAGAGCTGGTAACCTGCACCCCAGCAGTCCGTCTTGTGGAGGCTGGAAGACCCTCCATGTCCATCCTCACCGATATGATTAGTGCTGGGATTAGTGCTGGTGAAAGAGCTGGCCTTTTCTCCTAACAAGGTATTTACTAAATTTGATTCGCTGGCCTTTTGAAGATTGGCTGAGCTACATAATATCCTTTAAGAAGTTCCTTTCCTATTTAAAGTTTTACTCCCGTTTGTGGAGTAGCTGTGGTTGATGAGAGGCTCCTGGAGGCAGGTGCAGGGGCTGAAAACTTCCCCACAGACAGCGGGAGCCAGGGTCACCACGTGTGTTTGCAGGGAGCACGGGGTGAGCTGCCAGAGGCCCGGTGAGCCCCTTGCACTGTTCCTGCTGCCAGGAGGCTGGGAGTGTGGACACGGAGTTCACGCGCCTGGTGTGGGAGGAACAAGGCACTGGGGCCCAGCCCCGCTGGGATGCAGGCCACCATTGGTCTGCACAGAGTGGATGAGGCTCCACCCCTCCGAGGGCGGTCATGCTGGGCTTCTCTCCAGGCCAGATCCAACCTCTCCCAATGTGATGTAATAAAAAATAAATATTTGGTCTTTGTTCCCAGTTCCTGACATGCAGCTCCTGTAACCCTTGGCATTTCCAGAGTGGTGAGAGTGTAGTTTGTGTGCTAATGAGATGGCTGGTGGCTGGGGGCCCCTACAGGGTGGGAGCCAGTCACCAGAAAGTCAAGGCATGATTAGACGATTGGAGTTTCAGCCCTACTCCAACCTTTAGGGAGGAGAGAGGGGCTGGAGACTGACTTGACCACCAATGGCCAGTGTTTTCATCAATCACATCTACATAGTGAAGCCTCCAGGAAACCCCTCAGCAGTCGAGTTTAGAGGGTCCTGAGTTGACAAACACACTCACGAGACAGGAGGGTGACCCCCCACCCTCCCTGGGGGCAGAAGCTCCTGCTCCGAGCATCTGTCAGGACTGGCCCCGTATCTCTTTACCTAGTTGCTCATTTCTATCCTTCATTGTGTAAGTGAAGTGTCTTCCTAAGTTCTGTGAGTCGTTCTAGAGGATTATCTCACCTGAAGTGGAGGTTTGAAAACCCCTGATTTACAGATGATTTGTCTGAAGTACAGATGGTGACTTAGGGCCTTGGACTGGTGTCTGAAGTGCAGGGCGGTCCTGTGGGACGAGTCCTCCGTCTCTGTGGTCTGCGGTAACCTAGGTAGTTAGTATCAGAACTGAACTGAACTGCAGGCCACCCAGTTGGTGTCCAGAGAATTGGAGAATTGGTCAGTGTGGGGAAACATCCCCATATATAGGGTGTCACCAAAACGTTGTGCATGAAAATAGCTCACGCCTTCCTTACAGGTTATTACTGACAACAGACGGAAAACGCTCTCTGTGGCAGATGTTGTGGTCAGATGGTGCCAATGATACAAGAAAGACATTTTATCCTAGCCAATGTCACTGTCAGCGCCTGCACAAGACCAGACGCCCTGAGGGGGAGAAGTGGGGGCTGTAGCCAGAGCTCGGGCCTCGGTGACTCCCCGGTGAGCAGGGAGTAAGAAGGAACGAGGAAGGGGACGCGCACGTGGCGCGAGGGTTCTCCCCCGAGAGTGGACAGGCGCCACTACACGAAAAGGGATCAACGCCGCACAGTCCCGAGTTCCCACTCTGTGGAAAGTGTGCGGGAGGGTTCCTTGTCCTGGAATCAGGCTTTGAAAGACTTTGCTCAAGGAGGCTCATTACTGACTCTACATCCTAAATCAGAATCCTTATGTACCCTGACGATGCAATTTATGTATGGAAAGTTCGGATGGGTGTTGATTCCCACACAGAGTACAATTAGCTTAAGGTTTACATTTCATTATGATTCAAGTTCAAGGTGCCCTGCATTTGATTTCAAAGATAGATTTAAATAGAGAAGTGTATTCGATACTTATGGCCGGCAAAGATGATGGGAAATGCAGAGGAGTCTCTCTGCAGTTTGAAAGACTGTGTCACCCTGGGACTCACCACCTCTCAAACAATGAGGACAGTGCTAAGAATAAGAATAGGACAAGCAGCTCTGAGAGCTGACTCTGTGCTCAGCACAGCACCAGGTTCCCAATATGCCAAAAGGTATTTCATCTTCATAACAATCTGTGATGCAGGGAGCATAGTCGTCCCGCATCTGATGGAGGAGGAAGCGAGGCTCAAGGTCACAGCTGGGAGATAACGGAGCCTGGGTCCCAGGCAGGCTCTGTCGCCCCCAAGTCTGGGGTCCCGTCAGGACATCCTGAGGTAGTGCGACTGGAGAACGTATAATGGTAGGAGTTCTTCAGAGATACTGTTGTGCTCAGTGAATAGACGAATGCAGATGGGACATTTGGAAGCCCAGGGGCTCCTTAAGGTGCTAATCAAGTCGAGGACCACGGTTAGTATTGCCCCTTGACAAACGCTGAATTTGTGGGACACACGGTTTCTAAATAAGGAAGGTGATTACAGTGGGGAAATCATTCTGCCTGCACCACCACAACTCGCTTAAAACTTGGAAGACATCAGAGATGAAAAGGAATTGGAGGGCATTTGCGGAGGTCAGTCTGTGGCTGCTTACGAGGCTATCCCCAGGCCTGGCCGGGGTGGTCCAGAGGCTGAAGGAGGTTGATGGAGACCACTGGCTGCTGCCGCACTTGGGGAGTTTGGGGCCCGGCAGCGGGCGGCCACTCTCAGCACTGGGGGCGGCCCGTCAGTGCCCTTGTGCAGACACTTTGCTGAGCCCGACAGTCCTGTCACGGGGACGCTGTGCAGGTCTGGAACCGCAGGGGTTACTTAATCAAGACAAGGGTAACGAGTAGAAACCCTTGACATTTGTGAGAGTTTTCCTGACCACAGGGTTTTCAAAAATTATATTCATAAGAGACGGGTATCTGTGCTGAAGCAAGCCGCAGGGGGAGAATTAAGCAGATATTTTTCATACATTTTCGAAGGAGGACTTATACCCCCGCCCCCGCCGCTGCAGGAGGGAGGATGGCAGCAGGATGACGGCACCTCTCAGCCCCGAGCACGCATCAAGCCAGCGCAGCCTCACCTGGGACACCTGACATCAAATCTGGTGAGAGAACGGGGCTGTGGAGCACGGAAAGCAGGTTGGTTTCCTAAAGTTGTGGAGCCTTGCCAGGAGGATGCCACACGGGGTTGGTGCGACCTTGGCCCCTGTACCCCTCCCTAAAAGGGGTAGGGAGGGGCTGTAGCAGTTCCCCGGGGAGCCTCTCAGCTGTGGAGAGCCAGCAGGAGGCAGGGAGGACCGTCTCTAAACACCCGCCCTGTCGGAGAAGCAGGAGGAAGTATCACAGCTGAGTTGTAGCAACAGTTCACGTCGCCACAGAAGTATGGCCTGTGGGAGAAAACAGTCAGAACCAACTACTGATCCAAAGCCTTCCACCCTGGGCGCTGGCCTTACCCCTGAAATGTTACTTCTTCCTAATGATTCACGTGTTGTGTCCCTAATTACACCATTTTAAAGCATAATTCATGATATTCACTCTGTGTATTCCATCATCAAGATTATGGATGATAAATTGGTAATATCAGAGCAAAATCAATGCCTGTCTCTTACACCTTAACACGGGTGATGGATAAACCTTGGCTGACTCAGGTAAACGGAGTGGAAGGAACACTTGGTGTGAACTGATTTGCTCTTTGACAGTGATAGGAACCATCTTCATTTCACCTTATCAAGCATGAATGGCTGCAGAAAGGATTACTTAGGGCATAGGCTTCAGAATGTCCCAATGATCACTAGGTTTTCTAAGATGCAGCCTGAGGACAACTGCAAAATAACAATGAAATCTCCCCCGAGGAACACAACCTGTAAGGAGGACGGTCTCCCCGATTTCAGCATCTCAATATTCTTAGCAGTTAGTGTCTTTTCCCTCCTGAAACCTATCAATCATGTCACTGTTTATCTTTCCTTCCTTGCATTGACAACTACAGGTTTAAGGCCAAAATATTGGTCAACTATAGTATTTTCAGAAAAACATGGCTAATTTTGGGTATTATTTTGATCCTCGGTTCCTAAAGTTTTCTGCCTGTATTTTCCCTTTAAGATCACCTCTTAAACCTTTTGTTTAATCTTGGTGTATAGTACGGATTTTAAATCTTTATCCAAGTATTTTTGGAATCAACTGGGGGAATATGTTGGAGGTAAGCAAAAACAAAAAGCATCAAAGAAATGAGTTTAGAAATTAAATAAATATGTATTATATTTCAAAGTATTTTCTCTCTGTGCTTCTGAACTATTGTGGTTTGCCAACTGCTTTTTCAAAATACTTCAAAGCCATGATTATCTCCGTGATCCTGAGAGCAATGAAGACTGAGTTTTGAGATGCGGGCTCCAGCCTCGGTTCTGTCCTGCCGCACGCTGGCTCGTTGAGGGGTCTTCATTTTTGGAAGCATTCGGGGAAAATGGTCACGTAACTCTCGGCTTAGCTGCTCCACAGTTGGCAGGCACAGCTTCTTCTCAGTTCAATTCCCTGGTCTTTTGGCTCTGGAGCAGTTTTGCGACTTCATCACAGGGCGTCTAAACACTGCTGTTGCCTTCCCTGGGCCCCATCAGTGGTCACGCGGTGAGAATCGCAGCGCTGCCGGCACGGTTAGACCAGCAGGTGGAATAACTCAGGCACTCTTCACACAGGTAGCTGTTTTCATTCCTTTTCACCTTAAGGCTGTTCAAAAGGCCAGTATTCCTCTGGGTACTGCCTGCATCCTTCACATATCGCTATAAACATCCCATTTTTTAGAATAAATGTGTAGTCATTCAAATGTCTCCTAGTTCAGTGTTGTGAGATCATTAAATAAGTTTCAAAAAGTGATGTAATTAGTATCAGCAGCTTTTAGATATGTTTATATGATAGCTTGTTAAACAGTAACAAACCTACTTTGATGACATTATTGTCAGCATAGAGGGGCTCTCCATGAAGCCGGTGAATGGTCATAGATTGTCCTCTACGGGAGTGAGTCCTGTGTATTTTGAAGCTACTCTTGATAAGTCTCTTTTGCAGTAACCTCTGTACCTAGATGTGTATCAATGGATAATACTTGCTCCGTAACAGGAGGAGTTATTTCCTAAGATAGGAAGCCAAGGAGGTGGCAGAATATTTCCATGTACTTTTGGGGTTAGACAGATGGAATTGAGGGTGGACACTCTTACCTTTAAACCTGATGCCTTAGATGCCTGTTTGGTAAAAGGTAGAAGTGGTAAGATTTGGGAGGTAATGTGATATTAGGAACAGGAAGCATGAAAATATAATTTTCTGTGAAAACTATTTACAGCCCCGGCCAGACTCCCACAGGACCACTCCCGGCTGCAAGTCCTGAGCAGGATTGGATCAAGCGAGGTCTGCAGGCACTTTCTGAACAGGTGATTGGAGAGCTCGCAAGTCTGGACACTGCCAGGAAAGGCCTTTAAGTGTAGGAATAAAAAGAACATCAGATTTTTTCCCAAAGGTACAAGACTTCCAAGTTCCTCTGTTTGAATTTCAAAGGCTGATAAGCCCTTCTTAGCCCAAATCAAATAAAAGACATCTCCAGCATAGCAAGGGGATCTCGGGGACACACAGAACCTGGAAAGCACCTGCTGTTTGTGGAGCTGATGCTGTGGTCTCTGAGGATGGCCTGGAGGGTGACGTAAGGTGATGACTTCTGTTCAGTGCTATGTACGTGGAACTTAATTGTAGGGCTGGGTTAAGAAATTGGTGGGGGTGGGAGTATTGCTGGAAGTACATAAATGCTACTTAATCCCTGAGGAATATTCTGTCTTCTCCAAGAGTGCCCTCCTGGGTAGGGGAGGAATTACCCACAGGAGAGGAGAGGTGGGTGTTTGCAGCAGAGATCATGTCCTGTGAGGCTGAGCAGAAGGCTCGTGGGACCAAGGAAGGAGATGAAGGCAGCCTGGAAGGGTCTGAGAGCTCTTTGAAGATCATTTCTTGTAAAGTTCAGATGACGGCAGCTAAATCAAAAAGCGCAGCCCAAGTAAGGCAGAATTATAGAATTCAGGAGATCACCCGCGTTCTCAAGCTAAGGCTTTCACCGTAAAATAAGAGGGTGGAGGAGTTACCAGGTGATAGAGAGCAGTGTGGGGTGACTCACAGAGGGCAACGTCCCAGCCAGTCGGTGGCACCAGCTGCTACTGTCCCCCCAGGGTGCACACACGGGACATTTCCACGGCAAGCTGAACATAAAAACCGACAGGGACCGGGGAGGGTTGGGGGGGAATGAATCGGGAGATTGAGATTGTCATATGTACATTACTAATAAGAAAAAAAAAGCCACATTGTACATCCTAAATATATGCAGTTTATTGTCTGTTAAATGTATCTCAATAAAAGTTCTTTAAAAAAAAAAACCAACAGGGACCTGCTGTCTAGCACGGGCACTATACTCAATGTCTTGCAGTAACCTCTGACGGAGGAGAATGTGGAACAGAACACATGTATAACTGAATGACTTCACTGTGCACCTGAAACTGGCACAACTTCGAGAATCAACCGTATTTCAATAAAAATTTAAAAAACTAGTTAGACGATAGTGTGGAAGACAAGTGGGAGGAGAGCAAGGACGGGTGATGCTACCCCCCCTTCTCTGGCTGCTCAACAGGGGGTTGTTTCCCGTATGTGTGTCACGTTTCAGTGTAAACTCATCTTAAATGCATGGTGAGGGTGAGGGCAAGGGTGTTAGGATCCCTCCCTCCAGAGTAACTTTTGGCAGCCTACCGCAAGAGTCGTTTTACAATTCTCTACCTTTCCCAAGCCACAGGCCCGATCTCCTGTCTAAATAGGCTTGTCCTGGCACTAAAACCCGATTCCCTGGGATCGCAGGTCAGTAGCACTGCCCACTGCCCATCCGGGCTGTCATGGCAACAGGCCCTCAGCGCATTGCCCCAGCCCTCAGCTGCTTCTTCGCTTTTGACTTGAGGGAGTGCCCCTTTTTCTCACTGGCTACATCACACATCTCCAAGTATTTTTGTTTGCAAGACCAGCTTTCCAGCTACTTGCCGGAATCTTAACACTATCGTTTAACTTTTATTAATCAAGATAATGTTGAAAATACATTAATTTTAACATAATTTTTGTTTCATTTCTGCTTGATAGTGTTAATCGTGTCATCTTATACACTTTTCTCAAACAGCACTTCATATAATTTAAGTAGCTGCATTTCACAAAGGCTTCTTGCTGACTGAAGTTCTGTCGGAAGAACGCCCATAGAATTTATTCCTCTGTCACTGACTTGGTGTGAGCTTTTTAGTTGCCTTCAAAAGCAAAACGAACACAATCTGCTTTTGTTAAATAATGTGGGCTTTTGGATGTGTAGCTCTAACAGTGAAAATTTCAGAGGAACAAGGTTTTGATTCTGTACACGCGTGTGCTAATTTGGAAACAACGCTGCAGTGCATGGTCAAGTGGAAGGCAGGACAAGAGACAAAGGGGAGAAATAAGACATCATTTTTATAACATTTTTCACAGGGATATATTCAGTTTCTAAGTTGTATTGGCTCTCCAAAGATTAATATAGATCAGAGTGTATGGTTAATGTCTCTATATTATACATGAAAACTTGTACATGTATAAACATTATCCTCAGCTGTAACCCACACACATCACTTGTTATGCCAGGGACACGGGCTCGGTGTGTCTAATAATATATAGGAATGGTGTGGCTTTCACGGTATTTGCTGTAGGAAGTGTGTGCTGCATTTTCATTGTGTTGTGATAGACATCTAAGAATCAGGCTCGTCCAGCTTCAAATATTCTCCACACAAAAGCAGATATTTCAAATGGAGCTGAACAAAATCATCCTCACTTAACAACCTGTGATAAGTGATCGTGTGTGGCTTACACCGTGTTTGCACGTGAGGGGCGACGCAGAGCCGTGGGGAGAGCAGGTGGTGGACACGGTAGCATCACCCGGCTCTTCGACGCCGAGCCTGCACCCCTGCGCTCTCAGCCCCGGGCAGGGCTGTTCTTCTCCCTCCACGGACTTGCTCCGGCCAAACACACATCGGCAGCAGAAACAGGAGCAGAAGCTGGGAGGTGCCTGGAAGGTCCCGCCGCTGCAGTCAGAGCCGCCCCCTCGCATCCCCGGCCCTGCAGGTCCCCCTGGGATGGAGACACGGGAGCCTCCCGCCCACCTGCCGCTCAGGGCCCGGCCAGGCGGCGGCGCCCCGGACACGCGGACGGAATAAATGCTTCTCAGTTTAAGCCGTAAAGTTAGGGGCTGCTGTGTTGTCAGTATTATTGGGTCAATACTAAAACTATGTAAGAAAATGCTATTTACAAACCAGAAATAGAGTCACAGATGTAGAAAACGATCTTATGGTTACCAGGGGGGAAGGGGAGGAGGGACAAATTGGGAGATTGGGATTGACATACACACACTACTATGTATAAAATAGATAACTAATAAGAACATATTGTACAGCACAGGGACCTCTACTCAGTACCCTGGAATGACCTGTATAGGAAAAGAAACTAAAAAGAAGAGTGGATGTGTGTATATGTATAACTGACTCACTTTGCTGTACAACAGAAAGTAACACAACATTGTAAATCAACTATATGCCAATAAAAATTTTAAAAATGCCTAAATTTTGATTTTGATAGAATTTATGTGCATACCATATATTTGTATCGATTTTTCAACAAGTTGATTTTTATTATATCTTTTTATTATTCAATTAATATAGGACAAGGCATTGAAGCTAATATACCCTGAAATTAGAAAGATGATATTATCTGTATTAAAAGCCATTGTAAATCTTAAAATAGCTGAGCAGAAATTTATTCTAATAATAGTAGGGTAAAATACTTCAGACCAGTTCCTCATGAAAGACAAAAGAAAATGATACATGAAATTCACAGACAAAAACTCATGAAATGCTTCATAAAGTTTCTTAAAAACTAACAAGTTAGTAAGAAATTATAAGACCAAAATCTATGGGAAAATCCCTGATCTTTAAGACCAACTTTCAAAACTGCTTTGGCCTTGAGGGAATTTACTAATCAAAACAAAAACAAAAACAGAAAAAAAAAATGGCTGGAACTTTTCGGTAAATCAGTGTCCATATGGGTGAGAAAGAAAACCCGTACCCCACATCACATGCATGAAATCACTTGCACGTACATCAAAGACCAAATGACACAACAAAAAGCTAACATTAATATTGGAGAACATCTCTATAACACAGATACTCAAGGGGCTTGAAAAACTACCTAACAATAGAGGGAAATCAGATGGTAAATAAAGACATGAAAACCTGCACCATCTCTTCAGAACTGGGAGATGCACCTTGAATCCACACTGAGGTGCCTTCCCAGGGTCACGAGACTGTTTAAAGTCCAGGAATCTGACCACACAAAATTGTAAATCCCTGTCCAAATGTTAGTTATTATTATATTCTAATATACTTGTAATGCATTTTTTAATGTTTATTTTATTATTTATTTATTTATTTTTGGCTGTGTTGGGTCTTCTTTGCTTCATATGGACTTTCTTTAGTTGTGGCGAGTGGGGGCTACTCTTCGTTGCAGTGTTGGGTTTCTCATTGCGGTGGCTTCTCTTGTAGAGAACAGGCTCTAGGAGCGTGGGCTTCAGTAGTTGTGGTGCATGTGGGCTCAGTAGTTGTGGCTCATGGGCTTAGTTGCTCTGAGACACGCTGGATCTTCCCAGACCAGGGCTTGAACCTGTGTCCCCTGCATTGGCAGGTGGATTCTTAACCACTGTGCCACCAGGGAAGTCCTTGTAATGCAATTTTAATTAAGTATATTCCAAGTCATTTGAAAACACTTCTATAATAATTACCCCCCAAAACTAAAGTTATCATTTAAACTTTCAGTATTTCCAGTAGATTGCTCCTCCCTGCTTTGCATAGCCCCACAATGTTCCAGTATGCACAGTTCAAAAAACAGAAATCCACAGTGGAACCGACGCACGCTCTCTGAGTTCAGAGGTGACCCCTGTATTTCACCAGAGCCAGCAGGTCCAGCCGGAGACCAGCCAGGGCCTTCCCCCCACGTGCTCTCCTTACAGGACCCTGGACTCTGATGGTCACTGGGCACGAACAGCTCCAACTCTGGGCGCTCAGCTTCCTGGAAGGAGCAAGATGCTGGTCTAAAACTCTGGAATTGTTCTCTTCTGTGCCATTTTGGTAGTGTCTGGGACAGCTGCATGTGTACGTACCTAAAATAAACACCCTGGAGTTAGGGTTTTGAAAGCTAAGATCCAAAACGCTGTGAATGGCACTGTCATCCCAGGGCTTTTCGTCACTGGACACCTGGCTCCACCTCCTCCCCTCCCACACCACTTCTGTAAGAAACAGACTCCTTACAGGCTTTGTTCTCTGTTAGTTTATGTACAGAAATATACAGCCAACTAATAGTGGTGCAAAGTGCAGTTCATACAAACACTATTTTAAGAGAAATGTGTATTATTGTCTATATTGGATGTAAAATTTAAGTAATAAACCCAAGAATGAGATGGCTAAAACCAAACAAGCCACCTTCATTGGCCATCTGTACAGACTGCTAGTCTGTTTCCCATACATATTCTTTTAAAGGAAAATAATATTCTATAACACCAATGCTTGTACTGTTTCTGGCAGTTTACATGCCTGCACACCCACTCTCTATGGCTTTTGAAATTAGTTTTTGCATCCATTTCATCTTTTTAAGTATGTCTAGTATAAATGCAACAAAATATACTTCTCTTTACACCCCCCGGCTCTTAAGTTTCTAGCTTTCTGAAAAATATCAGTAAATACTTCATTTACCCTCTCTTTGCCCTGTGTCTCCGTGAGCTCGAGCATGCAGCCCCCTCTCTAAAACGCTACTCCAAAATCCCAGTGTCCTCCCCAACTTGATGAGTGAGAAATATGTATCCACATATTTTGAAACAAATTTTTATACCATCATTAATTTTCCCACTTTGTGAATTTTTGCTTGTAATTTCTACCTCCTGATTAAACAGAACTCCACTGAGGCAGGGTAGTGGCCGTTATCCAGCCTCACGATGACAGATACAGTGAAGAAATCTTGATGAAATATTCTTTCGGAGTACGCATTTTCTACTTTAAAGCATTATCAGAATAACGCTTGCAGCATAATTGAGACTTCACATTTTTATTACAGATCTCACAGCAGGTGACTACAGCAAAGGACTGTGTCATCTATGAAAATTGTTATTTATATGAAAATGATACCGTCGTTAAAATGCAGATGGAGCACTGTTATCATTCAACACATTAGATTTTAATACAGTGAAAATCGCCTTTAACTTTTCTGCAAATTACAACCTCCAGGGATCCTTCACATCATGACTGTATTGTTTCTGTCAAAGTCAAAGCCAATTCTGACATATTTGGGAAATTGAAATTGGATCCAGCATGAAGGAGTGAAGTCCTGAAAGACTAATGGAGGCTCACATTGCATCCAGTCTGCACGTTTACCCTCCAGAAAAAAGCAAGATGCTGCATTTCCTGACCCTGACCTTGCTAAGCTCTCTGGGAGTGTTGAAGGGTTCAACTTGGATCTAAAGGTAGGATCTAAATGTATGTGAACACCGGAAAAAAGGGAAATGGTTGAGCAAGAGGGAGCAGACGCCAGGGCCAGCACACACCTTGGAGGACAAGCCGACACTGTTGCCACTTCCACTATTAAAACAAAACCACGCCCGGCGTAGTGACCATGGCCAGGCTCCTGGGACATCACGGCAGCCTGCCTGGGGGAGGCAGGGCGTGACTGGGGCTGCATCACACAGCAGAGGGCTCTGGAGACCACACAGTGTGGAGGGCAGGGTCACCCCCGGGACAGCTTCGGCACCTGGAAGCCACCCTAGGCTCGGCCAGGGCTCTCAGAGCAGCAGAGGGCTAGAGATTCTCAAGGGGAAGGCTGAGGCCCACACCTTGGGCTTGTCGGAGTAAAGGAACCACATTTAGATTTAGACGCTGGAAAGGAGAACAAGCCAGAGACCCTGGGGTCCTGCACCCACACCAAAGAGGGCAGTGTGGACACCTTGTTGCGGTTTCCAGTGTGGGAGCACTTTTTGTCCTTGAACTACTGAGACCTGTCAGTATGTGAAGTATTGTTAACTTCCAGCTGTTCAGGCCGTGGATCTCCTGGGAACGAGGCAGGGGGTTGCTTAAAGGCAGGCGAGGGGTCACTTCTGACATAGGTAGGGCTATTTAAATACATATTTTAAAATTAAGTTTAGTATGCCTAAATTAAGAATCTATCCTTAAAAATAGTGGTTAATTTTCACCTAAGGTAAATAATTAAAGTAATAACCTGATAAACTCAGTTCATTCTCTAAGTTTTAGGTGTCTTGTTAAACTTTATGAAAACTGCAAATAGACTTTCATTAATTGAAAATGCCCGTCATACTATACAATTTATAAAAGTACTGGCTAGGGACCATGTTATGTTTAAAGCCATCCTTGTTACTGTGCAAACATGTCCAAAGCCTTACAGGTAGTAAAACATTTGATCTAGCAGTTCAATTTCTATAAATATATCGTTAGAAAAGAGTCAGTCTGGTGAAAGCAAAGATCTATACATGTTAATTATTTATGTTACCGAAAACTTGAAGACAACATATATACCCAAAGAAATTGAATTGTGATTATCTATATCAACTGCAAAAAAAAAAAAAAATAGAACACTATTTCTCACCTCTTAAAACTTAGAGAATAGTGGAAAGTAAAGCATTAGGCAGGAACTGAATTAATGTTTTGAATGAATCCAGGAGTTTTTAGAATCACATGATAGGCAAGCTAATATAGTCAGGAAGTCAGGAAAGACTCTTCCAAGGAAGTAGTGCTTAAGATGAGACCCGATAGGGAAGTTACCTGAAGATGGGGCGGGGAGAAGCAGGGGATGCCTGCAGAGCTTTATGAACAGAGTGAACGGCCCCCAAGAGTGTCGGGAGGTAATTTATTCAGAACATTTTGAATTTGTTATAATAACATCGCTAAACAACAGATAAGAAAATAGCCAGCTGATAAGTGGACATAGGTTTTTCTAACACACCTAGAAACAATGCAGCTCCCAGTGCTTTGTTTGTTTGCTTGTTTGTTTGTTCTGTGTATGTGCTGAGCTGTGCCTTCAACACTCAGGCGGCGGACAGCTTTGCATCCCTCTTCACTTACATCTTGTGCAGAGACACCAGGTTCACTGGAGGTTAACACTTGGGTCTTTTTCTCATGAATTCTGAGCACGGGGACAGCCCTGGACGTGCCCACAGCCTCAGGTATGCACGTGCCCTTCTGAGCTCCCAGGAATAGCCAGTGTTTTCAGAGTCCCTGAGGGCTTCGTGGTCCCCAGCTTTTCCTTATCAGCTTTTTTGCCCCCCCCCAACTATTATCACAGCTATATTCCACATTATCCGGCACCCACAAAGTTAATCAGTTGTTTATAATTGTTGACAACAACTGCCCTCGGGGAGAAGACATGTAACACTGGGTGTGCTCCAAATCATGTCAAATACAGACAGCCCTGCAAGTTTAATTGTCCTAGGAACCACCAGATAGGTCAAATATAACACTTCTTTGGGAATGGGTCTTTGCAAGAGTTTCAACAGCATTCTGCCGCTTCCCACTGTGAAACTGCCGGTTTTCATTGTGATTGAAGGTTACTTCCATGGCTGCTGTGGAGTTGGACGGTATAGGATGAGACTAGGGTGTGTGAAAATGCACAGAGTTTGCTGTTCTTAAAGAAGTTCAGCACCTTTTCATGAACAAACTCTCCCCTGCTTGCCGCAAGTATCTGGTCATTATCCAGAGTTCTGAAAATGTTCATTCTAACATTTTTTGATAGGTTTCTCATCATTTAATGGAGGAGAGAATTTTAGGAGGGCCTTACTCTGCCATGTTCCTTGACATCTTTCCATTCCAATTTTAAAGACGTATTTATGTTTAAAAATTCTTTGAACAAATGTGTGATAAGGTTTCAAGGCTTTCTTTGATAAATGAAATCTGTGAGCACACTCAGAGCAGGGTTTTTTTTTTTATTTTATTATTGCTTTTTCCCTTGGTATGGGTCATGATTTCCTGTTTCTTTGTATGTCTCATAATATTTTGCTGAAAACCTGGATATTTCAGATATTATATTGTAGCAACCCTTGATTTCATTTTCTTTCCTTCTGTCATTAATGTTTCTGTTTTCAATTGTGTTGTTGTTTTTCTGTTTCTTGAGGTTTTGTGTTTGCTTTTTAGTAATTTACTTGCACTTGATTTGAGAATTCTCTCTGCTCAGTGTTATGTTTATTATTTTACTTTTTATCATGGTTTCTTAGGGCCCATCCCTTTTTCTGCACAGCTTAGTGGTAAGTCAATGATTCCTCAGTGGTTGTGATCAACCAGCTGGACCCAGTGAGGTTTCCACTTTCTCTGATAGATCTGTGTGTGGTTTGGGGAGCATATTCAATGTTCTGAGAGGTTTCACATCTGCCCCAGGTTTTACTTTCCACCAGGCTCTGCCAGCATGTCCTTGAATTGACTGCAGCCTCTCAAAGAGTCAAGGGTGTGGTGGGTCTTTGCCTGGGGCCCCCAGATCTCTTCTCCCAAGTGTACACCCTCCCAGCTAGTAAAGGATGTATGGGGAGCATAGGTACTTCTTCTATGTCTTCCTAGTGGTGAAGCCTCTTCAGAAATGCTTCCTATCAAGGTTGCTATTATTAATGGCAACAGAGGGGGCATGCGTTCATCCTCTCTGCCTCAAAGCTACTAGTTTTCACAGTCAGCATCTCCTGTTAAAACTACTGCCTGAACTGAGCTGGAGGGTGGGCGGAGAAACTCCAGAGAAAGAGGCAACAGACTCAGATCAAACCTCAGCAGTTTCTTGTGAATAAATATTTCTTGATTGTTATTTATCTTTGGTCGATTTCTGTTTGTCCTTCATTCCCGCTTCTCTGAGTTGCTTCCTTGACACACTTGTAGCCTAGGAGAAATATCCTTCCTTCTTTTTCCAAGGTATTGTATGTGTTGCTTTATTTTGTCTTTTCAGTTCATGTTAAGAGTTCCTATTGATATACTTGCCTCTAACACCAACTATAAACTCCTTGAGAGCAGGAGCTGTATCTTATTTCTCTCTTTGCCTCCAAAGTGAGGCACTGTGCTTGACCTTCAAGTGCTCTAGAAATGTCGATAAAACCACTATTAGTGTTGGTATGATGGTAACTTTTATCTTCATGTGTGTGCAACTAGACTGGAAACCAGTGTGGGTAAAAGCCAGTTTTCATTCTTTTTCTTTCTTTTGTTCACAGAAATTTGTAAGATGTTGTCTATGCAATTGGCATTAAAATACCAACATTTAAAGTGATGACTTGAAGTTTTATGCTAAGTTATTTGCTTCATCCTAAAATGTCATGGCGTCTCTCAGCTTCTTGCCTTCACACATTAACTAATTTGTGAATCTATGCTTGGATCAGTCAATGATGCCAACCTTCCTTCCCAGGTAAACTTCTCACCCCTGCATCTCAAGGATCACTGGACCCAGGAATCATTTTCTTTTTTTTTCTTCTTTAAATAAATGTATTTATTTATTTTTAATTTATTTATTGGCTGTGTTGGGTCTTTGTTGCTGCACGCGGGCTTTCTCAGTCACAGTGATTGGGGGCTGTTCTTTGTTGCAGTGCACAGGCTTCTCATTCAGTGGCTTCTCTTGTTGCAGAGCACAGGCTCTAGGCTTCAGTGGTTGTGGCACACAGGCTCAATAGTTGCAGCTCACAGGCTCTAGAGCGTAGGGTCAGTGGTTGTGGCGCACATGGGCTTAGTTACTCTGCAGCATGTGGGATCTTCCTGGCCCAGGGATTGAACCCGTGTCCCCTGCATTGGCAGGGGGACTCTTAACCACTGTACCACCAGGGAAGTCCAGCAAGAATCATTTTCTAATGCATCCCCGCTTCTTCACTGTTTAGTTAGGCTGCTTCCCTCCCTACACAGTCCCTCTGGCTGGTGTCAATTACAGCGTGTATCACATTTTATCAAATTCCTGTCGACTTCATGCTGAGGAAATGCATTTACCTTCATACCTTCAGCACGTGGCACAGTTACCAATACACAGTAAGCATTTAAGGATAGTTTTGAAATAAATAAATTACAGTATATTCAACTAAAAGCTTATAAATAATAACAATATTAATAAATTTATCCAAATGCAATCTCTTAAGGTGGAGACTTTGCTTTTAAATTTTATTTCTGTTGTTTTAATAGCAACTTGGGTTATTAGAACTGAGAGTTTTCTTATTGACCCAGATTACTTTTCATTTTTAAGTCTGGTAAGTTTATTAACAACTATATCTAAAATCTGCCCAAATAATCTCATTCAACTATCTTCAAATATGTAGAAACAGAAAGAGCATGGTTTGTATGCGGATTATACATGATTTTAGCAATTACAGATTTATTATCTTGCCAAAAAATTTTTTTCAACTGTTTTGTGTAAGTGTGATTGACATCGATTTATGTACTAGAATTCCAGTTCAAGAGATGGCATTTCAGATATTAGTCAAATAAACTAGACACCTTCAGAAGAAAAGTAGAGCAAGTCAAAATTTGTAGTTTGATATTGCCATTAACCTCGTATAAATCCATAGGAAAAAGTTATTCTATTGAGGGCTTAATAGGAGGGGATTATAAGAAGGACACTGAGGTCTTGTTCACCTTTCAGCTCTGCTGGGAGCCTGAGCTCCGAGGTTCAGCTGCTCCAGTCTGATGATAACCCTTCACTCGCCAAGTGTGTGGTCTTGGGCAAGTAACTGGACCTCAGTTTCAGCATCAGTAAATTGAGGGTAACAGACCTCAGAGGAGTGCCTGGCATTTAGAAACAGGAACAGATGTCAGCTGCTATTACTGTTACAGGGATAATAATCACAATAAGATCTTCATGTCATCATCAGGATTGCCTTCTCGTGCTCAAGCAGCTACGAAGTGAAAACGTTTCACATCAGGGAAACGTACAGGGATTTGGCCACTTTCCAGTAACCTATGCCTTGAAAAATGATTCTTACACGTCAGAAATTAGGTTGCTTCTTCCTAAGGTAGATAAATTCAGGTATGTCAGCCCAGTAGAGGCACCGAGTGCAATGCTGAAGAGAATAAACACACATCTGAAGAGCAATAAATGTTCCCAATTCATTGAATTTAAATGTAAGTTAAATTACTTCACGATGTACCTTACACAGAAAGACATGCTGCTTAAAAGATAATTAAAAGTCTTTAAATGTGGATGAAGCAGTTTCTCCTTCCCTAAGTAATTTAAGCTGTTTTAACTCTCATCGCAGCAAGGAGTGCAGAGACAAGCACGGCATGCTCTTATGCGCTTGAAGTCTGAGATCCTGCAGTGGTTTGATTCTGAAGTGTGTGTGTGTGTGTGTGTGTGTGTGTGTGTGTGTGTGTGAGTGTGTGTGTGTGTGTCTCCTTCGGGGAGCCACGTTGTTCTCTAGCAGGCATTGTGCTTCAGGTAAACAGATGGCATCAGCGTGTTCTCAGCATATCAAGTCCACACAGAAGTCCCAGTGCCGTGAGCTTCTTCTTTTTTTTTTTTTTGCATTTTATTTTATTTACTATTATTTTTTTAATTTATTTATTATTTTTTTGGGGGTACACCAAGTTCAATCATCTGTTTTTATACACATATCCCCGTATTCCCTCCCTCCCTCAACTCCCCCCCCACCCTCCTTTGAGTCCCCCCCACCCTCCCCGCCCCAGTCCTCTAAGGCATCTTCCATCCTCGAGTTGGACTCCCTTTGTTATACAACAACTTCCCACTGGCTATCTATTTAACAGTTGGTACTATATATATGTCTGTGCTACTCACTCGCTTCCTCTCAGCTTCCCCTTCACCCCCCGCCCCCCCAAACCTCGAGTTCTCCAGTCCATTCTCTGCACCTGCATCCTTGTTCTTGTCAGTGAGTTCATCAGTTCCATTTTTAGATTCCGTATATGTGAGTTAGCATACAATATTTGTCTTTCTCTTTCTGACTTACTTCACTCTGTATGACAGACTCTAGGTCTATCCACCTCCTTACATATAGCTCCATCTTATCCCTTTTTATAGCTGAGTAATATTCCATTGTATATATATGCCACATCTTCTTTATCCATTCATTTGTTGATGGGCATTTAGGTTGCTTCCATGTCCTGGCTATTGTAAATAGTGCTGCAATAAACATTATGGTACATGTTTCTTTTGGGATTATGGTTTTCTTTGGGTATATGCCCAGGAGTGGGATTACTGGATCATATGGAAGTTCTATTTGTAGTTTTTTAAGGAACCTCCAAATTGTTTTCCATAGTGGCTGTACCAACTTACATTCCCACCAACAGTGCAGGAGAGTTCCCTTTTCTCCACACCCTCTCCAACATTTGTTGTTTCCGGATTTTGTGATGATGGCCATTCCGATTGGTGTGAGGTGATACCTCATTGTGGCTTTGACTTGCATTTCTCTGATGATGAGTGATGTTGAGCATCTTTTCATGTGTTTGTTGGCCATCTGTATGTCTTCTTTGGAGAAATGTCTATTTAGGTGTTCTGCCCATCTGTGGATTGGGTTATTTGCTTTTTTGGTATTAAGCTGCATGAGCTGCTTGTACATTTTGGAGGTTAATCCTTTGTCCGTTATTTCATAGGCAACTATTTTTTCCCATTCTGAGGGTTGCCTTCTAGTCTTGTTTATGGTTTCTTTTGCTGTGCAAAAGCTTTTAAGTTTCATGAGGTCCCAAGCTCCTTTTTGACCCACCTCCTAGAATCATGCCGTGAGCTTCTTTAGCGGGCTGCGTGCGTCATGAGGTGCTTCTGAGGGAAGCACTTTTAAAGAACAGAGTTGAGGCCGCTCCGCTTTTAAGTGCCCCACCATCACCCTCTGAAATGCCCTTCTTAGTGGAGGCATTTGCATAGACAAGGGAAACCATGTGAAAGACAAAAACCTCCTATTTCTCAAAAGCTGTTCAGAAAAGAGCTTCAGTGTAGGGGGATCATAGTGGCTCTTTCAGTTTTTTTTCCTAGAAGTTATTGGCTTAAAAATGACCAGAAAGAAGGAAGAAGAAATGACTTGTGCACATAACTTTCCTAGCTACTCACACCCGGGAAAGCTGCCTGCTTCCCATATTCTACGTGCAGGACTGGTCGTCTGTGATGGGCACTCGTTAGGACACAGGCTCCCTTTTCCCGAAGCTGAGCCATGTGTATCAATACCTTAGGTGGCCATCGACACTTAGAGACTCTGATAAGAACAGTGGACACTTTTGCCAAAAAAATGCATATGTAGTCATCCAAGTTGTCAGCATTCAACTTATGGGGTTCATAGGATCCCCTGTGGTCCAAACATTTCAAGAACTGACCTGATGTATGTGCTTGTGTGCAGCAAGCACCTGGTGGTGTAGATGTGCTTGTGCTGATAGTAATGAAAGCCGACCAAGTTAGGAATCACGCTGACATTCACATGGCAGTCTGCATATTAAAGGTAACTGCTGATTAGAATAGAAGGTAGATGTTTTCTTTTCTTTCTTTCTTTCTTTCTTTCTTGGCTGCATTGGGTCTTTGTTGCTGCGTGTGGGCTTCCTCTAGTTACAGGGAGCGGGGGCTACTCTTCATTGCGGTGCAAGGGCTTCTCAGTGCGGTGACTTCTCTTGCAGAGCATGGGCTCTAGGTATGTGGGCTTCAGTAGTTGCAGCTTGCTGACTCAGTAGCTGTGGCACATGGGCTTAGTTTCTCCGCAACATGTGGGATCTTCCCAGACCAGGGATCAAACCCGTATCCTCTGCATTGGCAGGTGGATTCTTAACCACTGCACCACCAGGGGAATCTCTCAAAGGTAGGTTAAAGTGAAACTTCAGGGAACTAAATAGTTAGCCTTGACCAGTTGTTCTGCTTGAGGCTGAAACCAGGTAACTTATGGTGATCACCATCAGATTAAGCGCGACGAGCACATCCTGAGCTTTTTACAAAAGATTCATTTCCATGCTGCATCTCAGTGGTGACGGGATCAGAATACGCCACCCCAAGAGGTATGTGGCGGCATGATGATTAGTTTGAGCTGAAGGCAACTGAGAAACAGCAGATGCAGGAGGAGCTCTGCACTCCCCCTTTCTACCTAAAAGCAGGGTATAAATTTCCCTTTGTGGAGGGGTCTCCCTCCCATAGCAGCAGAACAGAATCACTCTTAATCCAGAGCCAGCTTTTACCTCTGGACGCCTCACGGAGTCTCTATAAACAAACCTTCCTAAATAACTCTGATTTTCCATTAGTTTCCCCCATAGATTTACCTCCTGAGATTTACCATCCTTAGGTGCCCAGACCTCTCTTCCTCATCCTGTCACTGATCCACAATTTATTATCCTTTGTTAAAATGCTATATAAGCTGCCAAGCCTAAGGGCTTCTTTGGGGTTTCACTTCTTTTCTGTGAAGCTGCCCATACACATACAAAATAAACCTTTTTGCCCATCAAGTCTGTCTTTTGTTGCTTTAATTAGCAGGCCCAGTCACTAAACCTAAGGAGGTAGAGGAGACTTTTTTTTTTTCTTCTGTACAGTAGCTAGATTCAGCTCTCCCGTAAAGATGTCAGATGAGTATCAACTCTGCATCTCTTCCTTCTGCCTACGTTCTCCATTTCCTAATGCTTTCTTCTTGCATCTCCCGTTTCAAGCAGAGGTCCCCAGCCACCAGGCCACGTACCAGTACTGGTCCTCAGCCTGTTAGGAAAGGGCTGCACAACAGGAGGTGAGCAGGGGCTAGCGAGCGAAGCTGCCTCTGCCGCCCCCCATCTCTCCACATGGCTCGAATTACCGCCTGAACCTGCCCGCCCCTGCACCCCACCCCCACAGCCATGGAAAAATTGTCTTCCATGAAACCAGTCCCTGATGCCAAAAAGTTTGGGGACTGCTGCTTTAAAAGATCACATTCATAAAAGTTGAAATTCTGGCTAAAATTGCTAGTGTGAGATAATGAAAATGAGGAATTTTTTTTAAAGTTATAACTATACTGAAATGATCATATATTTTGAATTATAAAAGATAACTTGGGCTGGAACTCACAAAAATGAAAAATTTGAAATGATTAAAAATAGTTTTCCTCCCTCTCTCAGTTTTACATAAAGGCAAAATAGAATAAAGGCATTATACAGGGTTGGGGTGATAGAAAATGTGAAAGCTTATGAAAATTACACAGCATTTTACAGAAGGAAGCCAAATAGAGAAAAATGGAGATAACTGTTTAATTTTCTTAGAAGTAAAATAAGGTTTTTTGTTTGTTTGTTTTGTGTTGCGTATTTCAGTGGGGTAAAATATACATGAGACAACGTGGACCATTTTCCCCATGTTTAAGCGCACAGTTCAGGAGCACTGAGCACATTCACATTGCTGTGCAAACATCCCCACCATCCCCTCCAGAGCTTTCTCATCTTCCCAAACTGAGACTCTGTTTCCATGAAACACTGACTCCTCATCCGCCTCCTCCAGCCCCTGGGACCCACCATGTACTTCTGTCTCTTGGAGTGTGACTCTTCCAGGTACCTTCTATGTTAAATAAGGTTTTATGATGTCATTTTATGAAGACATTTTCCTGGATAAGATTATTTTAAGACTGATGACAGGATTCCTTATTTGCCTGGGGACCATAACAAACAAAGCAGAGAATGGAGCTTTTATGTTAAAAGAAAATTAAAAATATAGGATATACCTATCTAATGACTATTTTTTTTTTAAAGCTAAATAATTAAGGCAAAATTGGCTCAACGCTGTTGTGGAGAAAGCAGGATTCCCCAGTTCCCTCCTCCCAGCTGGAGCATCTTCAAGGCCTGACGTTTTACAGAAGCTTCTCCTCAGAACTCTCCATTGCTAGGATGCTTCACTGGAAATGTTCTATCTCTTTTCTGTACTTTAACTGTCTCTTACCAAGGAGGTTAAATGGAAATGGTGTTTCTTAGCAGCTGCACAGGCAGCAGGACTGGCCCTTCCGGGGTGATATCTGGGCAGGAGGAGAGTAATCTGCTTGGAAGAAACATTAGATGTGTTGCAAACCTGCGAGACCCTCAGGAATCTATGGCTTTGCAGAGAGGCCATAACAAACAAAACCACAGTAGCCATGAAATGCAGATGCAACAAACAGACAAACAGACGGGGTGTGACCACATTCCCGTCTCTATCCATTATTTTCCTATATTTGAGCAACATGGCAAAATGTCAATTTAAGGTATTGTCACAAACTACTTTTCGCTCAGTTTAGGGGATGAGATGCTTTGCTAAGCATACGTTTAGAATTGATGTTACACAGAGGATCACACCACTATCTCTTGGCTGAGCTACATGAAACAATACGTCTCTGATACATCACGTCGAACATAAAACTTTCGCTCTGCTTTATATAAGTCCATATTTTTGAGAGAGGAAGTTCAGACTTACAATGTAAAATGTATTGTCTTTTTAAAAATTCATATAAATAACTAGAAGTCAAGGTTAGGTGGTGAATGAATACCTTAGCAAAAAAATTTGCTATGAAATGTACAAACATGACAAACATTTTTGTAAAAGGCAGAAGGCTGAGATGACTCGGTGTATCTTTTTACCTTTTAGCACAGACAGAATAAATTTATTTTATCTATCTTTCTATCTATCTGTCTATCTATTACTTATCAGCCAATATTATAACCCCAAATCCATTAATCTAGTTCATTCATACAAGTCGTGTTGTTTTAATCCTCCTTAGTGTCCTCACGTTTAAAGTTTCCTGTTACATTTAAAAAATGTTCAGTAAAGATTAATTCAGCCAAGCTTTTGATGGTTTTGCAGATAAAATCATACTGGCTAAGGTCAGATGGTTGACAATTCTATAAATTAGTGTCATTATCACCAATTGAGTTGCCTCTAGGTTTATATTAATAATTTGAGTAAAATCATAAATTAAATTTTAAAATCTTAAATTCATTTTCCTAGTAGGGTTTATGAAACTTTAGATGTTGTTTTTATTTCCTCCCCTCACTGGAGTTCAAGTAAACTAATAGCTAAGGATTTAGATGAAGAGTTTTGCCTGATTTAGCAGCATTATCTGGGAAAGGGCCCCTTTTCCCCAGCAACCTTATGGGGCTTCTCCAGGCCTTGTCTCTGTTCTCTGGTTTCAAGAATTTCTAAAGGATCTGAGACTCTACCCTCCTTGAAGCTAAGTTAGCCTGCACACTTTAAGGAATGATGGCCAAAGACTCAAGACTGAAGTGTCAGAGACCAGGGGCCTCAGGACACAGCAAACAGAAGGAGCCTCGGGGTCACATCAATTTCTCTTGTCCTTCATCCCACAGGGATGACATGGGGTGGGGGGTGGGGGGTTGCTGCACACGTGTGGGTTTGTGTTAAGCTGAGGAACACAGGAAATTTCCAATTTATAACAGGGCTGCAAGCAAACCTGCTCAAATTTAGCCCCCCATCCCCCCACCCTGGGAGACACTGTCTTAATTATCCTGGTCAGAAAATATCTTCCTTCCGCCTGGAAGAAGCCACTCTACCCCCGCTGCCTTCCACGGCTATTTGCTGTACAGATGTCCTTGAAAAAATGATGCAGAACAGAAACTGTCACAAGACACGTAGAAGCTCCACAGATACCTCATCCCAACATCTGTTCCCCCTCATCATTAGCTGGGATGAAAGATACTGACATTATTTTAAACCAAATGTGGGTGCAAGGTAAGGAAGAAAGAATAAAAAAATACTTATGAAGAGTTAATGTTCTACCATTACTGTGTTACTGTGTTTTACTTTTTAAACACACAAATTCATCCTCAGGACTATTTCTATATCACTTCTGATCCAAAGGGATGGCCACTCTAAAGAGCTTTGATTTTAAGATGCAGCGAACACTCATGCCCACTTTTGCTATTCTGCACCATTGTTTATTCAGTGCAACAAGTTCAGAAATGAAGCATATGCGTAGGTGTATATTTGTCTCCAAAACTGAGGTAGTACTAGTGATGCTTTAGATGTAAAATAACAACTATAGTTGTGGATATTAGACGTAGTGTTTTCTATTTTCTGTGGGTGAATCCTAGGGTTTTCCACCAATTCTTGAAATATATTTGTTTTTCTCTAAGTAGAGTATATGCAGGCAAAACAGTAAATGTTCAGACACTATACAAAATTTCCTTTAACATGTGTAAAGTATTAAGTGATTTCAAATATTGAAATATAGAAATTAAAGTTAAAATTCTCAGCACTTACACTGCACCCTTTCAAAATGCTTTGGCTTTATTTGTCGTGAAGATTACATTTTTTTAATGTCCTAAAACATTTCATTATTATACTGCTACGTTGCCCCTAAATGTTCTTTAACATTGATAACTGCGTGATTAGAGACAGAAAGCTTTGTGAGACATAATTTTGATAGATCTGAACAAGATACAATACTTCTTGCATTTTTCAGACAGTGAAACATATTTTCACCCTAATTCTTATTTTGGACAGAAATTCTTTCAAAAATACTGAAGTTATAAGTAAGTTAATTGTAAGTTGGAAATTCTACAGTTTTCTTTAGTTTGTTTATGTTTTAAATGTCATCTGAAGACCACACAGCTTATTCTTGGGAGTAACAGGTTCCAGGCACCATCTTCTCGCCTTGAACTTGCCCTGTGTCTGTCGGGCTGCCAGCCTGTCCTCTGCGGTCCCACGAATCCTGCTGTTTCCAGGAGGCCAAATGAGAGCCCCTCTCCCTGTACCACGAGAACAAGGAGGCCTCGGGCGTCTTGCACTTCTAGTGTCAGGAGGGGCTGCTCAGAGCATGGGGTTGGCACCTGGGGCTGCAGGAGGAGGGGCTTTGCAGCTTCCACGGAGAGGTCAAAACTCCCAGGACCCTCCTGCACAGGCCCACCCTGCGAGGCACAGAGCACACAGCCCCTGCACAAACTTGAGCTTCCGAGGGGGCGGCGAGGAGCCCGCTGTCCACGACCTTAACTTAGGTAAGCGAGATGCTCGCCTACCCAGGGGGCTTCCTGCAAAGAGAAGCCCTGCGGGCGGTGGTGAGGGCGGGGGTCCTCAGATGGAAACGGAGGTGGGGGTCACTGTGCACTTTGCGATGCTGGTTTGATTGTTATTTCACTCCCCGCATCCTTGATTTGGGAGGAAACCTCACAAAAATGAAATACAATGTTACTAATTTTCTTTCTGTAACTGGAGTAATTGCCATTGACCCACTTATTTATCCACGAATTCCTTTCCCCTCGCACTCTTCGCGCTACGTTCCCCGGATGGAGGGAACCAGGTGGAGTCCGCGCAGTGCGAGGCTGTCCTGCTCTTTACCGTCCTCGGCGGCTCCACCAGGAGCCCGGGGCTGGCCATGCGCCTGCGGTCACCACACGGCAGGTCACTCCTCCTCCGCGGCCGACCTAGACCCAGAAAAGTGCCCGCACGTGGTCCGCAGGGAGCAGACGCCCCGCCATCCTTCACTAACTCGCTGCTGACTAAAGGGATGAAGGAACACAGCGAGCGAGCATCACAGGAGCGGTCCACACAATGAGAGTTTCACAAGACACTGCGCTGTTTAAACGCAATAGGTGTGTTCCTTATGCAGACAAAGCCTGATTATTACGCCCTCTGAAACTTGAGATGGGAGAGTGTGCTCTTACCACAACCTTACAGAACAGCAGAAGGCACAGGACAGGTTTCCTCTGCACGTGGGCATCATCATTGGTTATGATTCCAAGTCTCTGTGTTTCACATTTCTGCATTGTTCAATATAGAGGAGAAACTAGAAAGAGGAAGAAGAGAATGAAGAGGGGAAGAAGAAGGAGAAGTTTGAGGAAGCAGAAGAGGAGAAGGAAGTGGGAGTAAAAACGGAGGAAAGAAAAAAATAAGAGGAAAATTGAAGAATAAACCTTCTTCTGATGGTATTACTGACGGTAAATAAACATTGTGGGAGTTTTCAGCCAGCGTTCTTAGTACCACTTTGGAAAATCAGGACTCCTCTTGAACGTGACAATCTGTACTCAGAGGAAAAGAAATATAAAATTTCCAACTCAATTAGGAGTGTTAATAAAAACATAGAAATACAAAAATGTAAAGAAAGTGCCTTTGCTTGGCACGAAAATATTTCTCTATGAGGTGGTATCCCTACAGTTCATGTTTATGTGTGTAGTTTTCATAGAGGAGCCATATGGCTTAAATCACACACACTCTAAGATGAACTTTATTCCAAGATCATAATGGAAGTCTGGCCCTTATGAGGCTCTGCAGTGCGAGGATCTGCTTGTTGAGGGCACCGCTCAGTTTTCTCGCAGGACAAGGGCTTTACTTGGAGTTCAGGATGTATGTACTGTTTTCACATATCCGAGTAGGGGGACAGGGGTGGAGAATTTCGAGGTTAGCTGAGAACAGCATGACATCTGTGCAGCTGTAAGTCCCATTCATGGCTGGATTGAGTAGCAGAAAGTTCCCCGGGGGTTTTCGGGGCGGGGAGCTGGCATATGCCGGACAGGAGTGCACCTGCTTCCATGGCCTCTACTGGGTATGTACCAGCCCAGGTGTTCACTGTTTGTCAGGCTAGCCACATCGTTCCACTGTCCATTTCCTAGTGAGACAGATGCGTAAGCAGTCAACATTGTTCCCAATGGTCCTTCTCGATAGTCAGATTCTGGAGCTCTCTATGTCCAACTTCTCCACTAAATGGTTAGAACTCTTGGCCAGCGCAGAGGAGGAACAGGGCAGAGGAGTGGCAGTGTCCTCACTACAGGCTTTAGTGCCAGGATCCAAAGTGCCTGAGGCTACTTCTTCTTCTTGGGGTTCTCCCTGTGAGAGTCAACATATTCCTCCACTTTGCTGTAAAAAAACTCCAAAATAACAACACAAGGAAGTACGATTGAATGTGAAAAGTGCTATAGAATGGTAAACTGGGCTTTTAAATTTTCTTCATTTGATTTCATTACAGGAAAAAAAAAAGTCAGCAAGTGTAGAAGCAGAGAGGAGGATGTGACTAACTCATCTAGGTTGCTTGAAAAGGGATTCATGGAAAAATGCTACATTTGGACTCCAGATAAAATGTATCATTTCAGTTAGTTATTTTTTAAGGACTTTTATTGAGATATAATTGACATACAATAAACTGCATATATTTAAAGTGTACAATTTATTTATTTTTCTTATTATTAATGTATATATGGTAATCCCAATCTCCCAACCAGTTAGTGATAGGAAACAAACCACCCCGAAACTTAGGATCAGGAGTCTAGGTCATCTAATCTCAGGTGGCCTTGCAGGTGTGTCTATGGCTAGCTGGGGGATGGCTGGGCTGGGTCAGTGTCAGCTGGGAGGATCCAGCTCTGCTCAATGATGTTGTCCTTGTTATCCTGGTGGGAAAAGTTCAAAAGAGAACTGAAGGGTTGAACGGCTCTTGAGGCCCAGATTTGGCATGAACACAGCATCACTTCTGTTGCTATTAGTAGCAGCAAATCTCAAAACTACCCTACTACCAGGGGCAGAGAAATCGTTCCCAACTCTTTATGTAAATTGCAGAGTCTCATTGCAAAGTATGGACCCAGAGAAGTCATTGATTAAATTCGTTAATTCATTTAATCCATTAGATAGGTAGGTAAGATAGATAGATATGCTTTACAAATACATGTGTGTGTTTCTAAGCCAAAGACTGCCATGTGGTCTGTTGTGTGGATAGATTAAAGCACAGCATATGGTTGTCCCCCTGCCAGAGGTTTTTTTTTTTTTTTTGATTAAGGAATTATGACAAAGCAATAAATCATTGTGAAAAGACAGCAATATTTATATTATATACAATCCATGGTTATGGGAATCCATTGCAAATTTATATTTTTACACGTTGCCTTTGGCATTGTGTTTGTTTCCAATTACTTTGAAAAATAAATATATATATATATGAAAAAAGCAAATAAATGAAAATCTTTTTGTTTACTTGTTTTCTTTCAAACTGTCTGCTGTCAAAACTTGAAGGAGTTTGTGTTTGGGATGATCCTACTTAAAAAAGAGGTATTCTATCTAAGCTTTACGTGGAGGGAACCTGGAGAGAACTTCAGAGATATTCAGTGGTCATCACCCAGAGAAGGGTGGCTGGGAATGTATTTTCACCTCACTCGAGTGGCGTATTGGAGGTGATTTGACATTTTTTTGTGCGGTGGCCTTTACAGAATTCACTCTTGGGGAACTGGGAGTATACCTCGAAGAGCAGACGGTCATCCTCGTGAGCAGCTGGAAATTCAACATCACAAGAGGTGTGTGACATGACAACACATGTTGAGATATGGAGAGAGGAAACAAACAAATATCAGCCCAAAGAGAGAGTTCAAGGGAAATTACAGGTACCAACCTGAAATCAGGCTACACCTCACATGGGAAACTCTACGCAGTGGGTCCCGGAGAGAGGAACAGCTAAGTGGCATGTATTTATCACGTCCATGTGGTTAAGGGCTAATGATTTCTAGTAAGGCAGGGTAGGCCCGTGAATTTCTTCTCTGACACACACGCATCCCATACATTATGAACCATAAAACAAGCACCTACTTTAAACCAGTATTTACATTTTTGTGGCTGTCCCAGCCACAAAATAATGCAAATGATAGGAAAGGTATGTTGATGAAACTATTCATATAAATAATATAAAAATCTGAAAATACATTAAATATCCTACAATAAAGATATGACCAATTATGTTACTTCCACATCACATGCAGCCTTTAAAAGTGATTCTAGATTTTATAACAACACAGAAAACTCTTGCCTCAGTATCAAATTAAGAGAGTTAGTAACCATTGTAAGTACACTATGATGCGGGGCGGGGGGGGGTGGTGAGACGATACAATCAAACATGCTTAGGAAAAAATACGTTAAAATTGTGATGTAATTTGTAAGGACGTGCTGGCTTTTCTTCACTCTTTCACAATTTTCCATAGTCATTATACTTGTTGTTATAATAGTAGATGCGTTTATAAATAAAAATGATTACTTGCCTAGTCTTTCTACAGAAGCGAAAATTGTGAAAGTATAACAAATGTAGGTCAAAAAGGACGAGGGGAAGGTTTAGAATAAAATCTGGGCCGATGCCCTTACTTTTGTTTTTTCCAGACGGTGAATACTTTTAGTAATTTTAAACATGGATATCCATCTAGTTAATTATACTGGATTTTAATTATAGAAGCAATATGAGGTGAGTCTCTCTAAAAATAAATCTTAGTAAACTTTGAAAATGCATCTTTGATAGTTTCGAAAGAGATGACCATATTTTTAAAAATCCATTGTTATAAAAAGTAACCACAATAGTAAAGCTTTTATTCCGGTAAATAACAAATATTTCCCAGGTTTGAAGAGCAAAGACATCATTTTAATTTTGTACTCATAGCAATTATCACAGAGTTTCTGTTTTAATCATTCTATCACCAACCATTTGCCAGCCACTGTTGAAAGGAAGGGGCCTCAGAAGGCACCAAGGTTATTGCTTCCCTGCAGCCTGGGCTGTAGCGGGAAAGGAGAATCAATAAGGAAAAGCACACGCTAATATGTCCCCAGACTGATACTTGTTATAAAGACATTAAAATAAATTGATGGATACTTAAAGAGGACAGGAGGGTTGTTTGAACTGGTGGAAAGGGCGGCCTCTTTGGTAATGTGATATTTGAGCTGAGACCTGAAGGAAAAGAAGGAGCCTGCCTTGCAAAGATCTGGGTGGTTTGGGGTGGCACGTGTGGCATTCCTAAGGTAAGAGTGAGCTTGGCCAATATGAGGACCTGGGATGGAGGGGATCCAGGAGGAGAGAGTGGTCTGTGAGCTCAGCATCAGGCTGGCAAAGCCGGTGTTATCCATCCCCAGTGCACTGGGAAACCCTGAGAGGCTTTGAGCAAAGGCATGATGTGGAAGAACTCTCGTTGTCAAAAATTCATTCCTACTGCTGTGCAGAGGAGGGGTCCCAGGGGAAAACACCTGGCTACCCTAAGATAAATTAGTGGACTACTGCATTCAGGCAGATAAGAAATTACAGCAGCTTGCACTAGAGTAAAGAAGTTATCCTAGAGGAAATGAGTGGATTTGGTAAATATTTTAGGAACAAAAGCAAGAGTCCTTGCTGATCCCTTGGACATAGTAGGTGAGGGAGGATAAACACTGAGATGAGCTGTTGGCTATGAATTTTAACTGGCTGATGGGGGTGGGCAGTGCATTTACTTGATGAAGACTGCGGTCAGAGGAACAGCTTCCCAGGGATGGTGGCCCAGAGTACTGATTCATTCAGATCAAGTTTGAGATTCTAGTAAACATTCAAGCAGAGATTTTCAATATGCAACTCGTATCTCTATATGTTTGGAGCTCAGTGGACAGATTCAAGGGTCAATGTCATATAAATGATATTAAAAGCAGTGGCATTTGAGACTGGATGAGGTTGCTTAGGCAGATAACGCAGAGACGGAAGAGTAGAGCCCCGAGAACTAAGCTGTGTGGAAATCCAACATTAAGGGGTCTGAGCAGGAAGGTACCAGCAAGGAAAATGGAGGAAGAATCGTCACTTGTGAGAAAAACATCACAGTTTCAGCCATGAGAAAAGAGTTTCAGGGAGGGAATCACCAACTGGGTCAAAGTCTGCTCTGGATTCGGGTAAGAGAGCTGAACACAGTGAAGGCAGAGTAATGACCAATGGATCCAGAAATAAAGCAAGCACTGGTGACCTTGACAAAGAAGCCTAGTTAGATGGGTCTGAAAAGAAAGTGCTGTAAGTAGAGGAAAGAAAAATAAAATAGTAAATGAGACCCTCTAGACCATATTTTCAACACATTTTTCTGTAAATGACTGGGCACCAGCTGGAGGTATCAGTATCATATTTATTTATTTTTATTTACATATATAGACATACACATGCACCCAGTCACATACATGTGTGTTTTTTAAAAAGGAAGCTACTTTTAAAAAGCATATTATGTGTGCTTATTAGAAAGGGTGTATATCACTAGGCAGGCTAAAAATATTTACTGTAATAAATATGCAGAATTGTCGGTATGTCCTTTAAAGATCGTTTTAGTTTTTGTCAATGGTTAGCAGCTTGCCACCGTGGAGGACTTGATGACCTGTGGACAATTTCTACGGCGCTGAAAACCTGTCACAGAATTTCCACATCCTTATAACAGGTACTCATATCGGTGCACTTTGAATAAAGCAATGTTCCCTGCTTAATGCTAACCAACAAGAAAGTCCTCCAAGGCATTGTTTCCGTGTGTCAGAGAGGTGGAGGGGCGTGGCGGGGGCACTTGCCATCGTGGAGCTCCCAGCCATGTGCTGGCCATCAGCTCTACCAAGTAGGTTGTGTAACTTCCATTTTGAAATGATGAAATAGATTCAAAATGGTGTAGAAACTTACTCATGTAGCAGAAAGTAGCATTTTTCTTAAGCAAGTTATACTCAACTTCTTTTATAAAAAGAAAACCAGAAAACAAAGCTAAATACTCAAGGAACCATTGTCCAGAATGAAATTTCCCTCACAGGTAGTTGCAGTTAACTTCCTGAGTCTCTCTGACCTCTACTTGTCACCTCCACCAAAACAAAAACCACACAAACCTGACGGATGGATTTTTGCATTTTGGTTAATATGAGGTGAGTGGAATTCTGAAATGACATTCAGCTTTTTCGTGTAACTAAAGTTAGTTGAGCTCAACTAACACAGAAAGAAACACACATGAAATTGTTGGCCAAGATCTCAGAAATGGAGGTTGACTGATTTCAATCTGATTGAAATAAAGAGGTATTTATTTGAGTTTGTTAGGACTGCAGCTTGGGACACACAGATTCAAGGAGCACTTGAACTGTGTTCCCCCGACTTCAAAACTGGGAAGGCTTATAAGGGAAAAACCACAAGATTACAGTTGGTTCCATGAGTTGTTTATCAAGAGTTATAATTGGAGCTGGTAAGACGTAAGGTTGCTCGTCAAGCAAGGGTCAGTTGGGGTCTGAAATGGTTGCATAGTCACAGGTCACCTTGAGACCATAAGGTTGCAGCTGGTGCTGTTCTAAATATGGATGGTGGTATCCTTGGACCTGGTGCAGGTCAGAGAATGTTCAAGTTCCCAGTGGTGCAGGGGCGTGTCTGAGACCAGATCTTCAATGGCCACAGGATTCCATGTTTGTACCTCTGGTCTGATTGCTCCATTGTAATTTCTGTTTGTCACTGAAGTCCTCTAGACTTATCTGACGATGAGTCAGCAGGCTAGAATACCTTGGCTAAGGAAAGGTATGTGGGGGGGGGAGAGGTTATTACATAAAAATGGGGCAAAACATACTTCAGTAGAAAACCCACAGAAGGAAATAAATAGAACATTGTTTCAACTCAGAAATAATTGGTAATAGTTAAGTAATGTTTAGTTGCACTTGAACACAATAAAAAAATCAACTTCAAATGATACTAGACCTGCTGAAACCATGAACTGAGAAGGGTTCAGATGTGAGTATTGGACTCATATAACCCTATCTTTAACAGGAGACACAAAGTGAAGCACAAAAATAATAAGAAAAATATGTTAATGAAAAACAGAAACCCTAAATTACCTATCCACCCCTGAAATTGAGGTGTAGAAATAGCGACCAAGGAATACTCCATAGATGAAAATATTACCTATTTTTTATAGAAATATACTGGGGTATATGAAGTTTTTACACACATTATTTGCATAAGACAATTCAATGAGGTTAGCAGACATTTTTACGTATGGAGTCAAAAGGGTTCAAAATAGTTAAGAGGCTGGGTGAGTGACACGGCCAGTGTCAGAGTTTCACATACAATGACTGTTACTCTAGATCACATTAGATGGAAGTTTTTTTTTTTTAAACCCTTTATTGGAATATAATTGCTTTACACTGTTGTGCCAGTTTTTGCTGTACAACAAAGTGAATCAGCTGCATCTACACATATATCCCCAGATCCCCTCCCTCCAGCGACTCCTTCCCACCCTCCCCATCCCAGCCCTCTAAGTCATCAACCATCATGGAGTTGATCTCCCTATGTTATGCAGCAGCTTCCCACCAGCTATCTATTTTACATTTTGTAGTGTATATCTATGCTACTCTCACTTCGTCCCAGCTTCCCCTTCACCCCCTCCCCCAACCCTGTGTCCTCAAGTCTGTTCTGTACATCTGCATCTTTATTCCTGTCCTGTCACTGGGTTCATCAGTACCATTTTTTTAGATTCCGTATATATGAGTTAGCATACAGTATTTATTTTTCTCTTTCTGGTTTACTTCACTCTGTATGACAGACTCTATGTCCATCCACCTCACTACAAATAACTCAATTTCATTCCTTTGTACAGCTGAGTAATATTCCATTGTATATATGTGCCACATCTTCTTTATCCATTCATCTGTTGATGGACATTTAGGTTGCTTCCATGTGCTGGCTATTGTAAATAGTGCTGCAGTGAACATTATGGTACATGTTTCTTTTTGGATTATGCTTTGCTTAGGGTATATGCCCAGTATTGAGATTGCTGGGTCATATGGCAGTTCCATTTTTAGTTTTTTAAGGAACCTCTGTACTGTTCTCCATAGTGGTTGCACCAATTTACATTCCCACCAACAGTGCAGCGGGGTTCCCTTTTCTCCACACCCTCTCCAAGATTTATTGTTTCTTGATTTTTTGATGGTGGCCATTCTGACTAATGTCAAGTTTTGATTTGCAGTTCAAACTCCCTCCTGCCAAGGACTTCAAATTGTTTCCAAAATGTTTCACAAACTAATGTTTTCTAAGATTCCTGCCCTGTGAAGGGTGGGCTGGGTGGGCGGTCCTTGTATTCTAGTTTTGTAAACTGTGAGACTGAAGGACTTAGTCACACACGGACTCACAGTAACCATGTCAGGGTACAAACATTTCTTGTGAAAATTATGCTTCATATATTGTATTGTTTTGATGATTTACATTCACATTTTACTATGTTGACACTATAAAAATAATGATAACAAAATAAGAATGAAAATTTACATTTAAAATGAACTTTAAAAAACTGCTTTAAGTGTGAAAGTTCTTAAAATATTTCCTATTCATCTCAATTTATCTGTCCCGTGGTTTTGTGTACTTTGTTTATATTCATTTGTAGCATCGGATGCTAGACTGCATCTAATTTTCATCACGTTAATTTCCATAACTGGTTACACAACTTGATGAGGAAAACTTGGAACAGATATTGCTGCCGCTGCTTCTTCAAAAAAAAAAAAAAAGACATTAAACTAACAATCTTACTGGGACCAACAGTTCAAATTAACCAACTGTTTCTTTTTTCTTTTCCAGACAGAGAGGGAGGGAGGGGGAAAGACTGAAAGACTCTGCACCCACGTCAGCAGGCGCTGGACAGGGGCTCTCCCTTCAGGTCTCAGTGACCCAGGGCATGCGGTCTTAACCAGTCCCGTCTCTGCGCTTTGCGCTCATTTAAATACGGTTCTATTAGCTGGTGTTACATTTCTGCGATTATCCCTGTTTCTACCTGTCCAGAGAAAATAACTGAAGCTATCAGCTGTAGCAAGTGGATTAAATTCTGCAGAGAAAACCGTCTTCCCTGACGCAGGAGCGTCGTCCTCGCTGGCGGAGGCTTGTTTGCGTCCTCTGACAAAAACCGCACTTTCTGAAACTGACTTGTGGAGATGACACGTACGTGTCTGTGCAGATACAAGAGGCATGTGTTTTTTCTGCTCGTGTCCAAGGAAAAGGCAACTTCATGGACCACAATCCTGAGAATCCGTCTACTTTCACACGGACCGCAAAGCACAACACACGCTTCCACATTCGCCCCAAGTAACAACCGTCTAAGGAGCTCGCGTGTCTCCGCGAGGCCGGAGGCTCCATCCCACGCGCTTTGAGAGGACCCCGCCCCCGTCCCCGGCTCCGCTGGTCCAGGACCCCACAGAAGGCCGGCCACGCGCCGGTTCCCGCTGCGCAGCAGCCCCGCTTCCCGCCCAGGCGGTGTCGGCGGCGGCCAGGAGGGGGTCGGACCCCCGCGCACCCCCGCCCGGCGCCACCCCCCCCGCCCCACCTCCCCACGCACACCCGGCCCTGCCCCCCCCGCCGCCCCTCCAGACCCCCGCCGCACCGCTCCCCCAGCGAGGGTCTGGCCCCCTTGCACAGCGCCAGCCTCCGCCGATCTCGCCCCCAGGCCCCCGCCCCCCGCCCCATCCCTCGCCCCGCGCACCCCCTGAACAACCCCCGCCCCGCGCAGGGCCTGCTCCAGCTTGAGCCCAGGCGGCAGCGACGCTGGGGGCCCCCGGGCGCGAGGGCGCTGCTGCGGCGGCGAGGTGGCTCAGGGTCTAAGGAAACCATGGACTTCCCAGAGGGAATAACGCGCCGGTGCGATCTCCATGCGCAGGTGACCCCGCTTCTGTCTCGGTTCGCCTCCACGGAACCGACCGGAGCCCCGCGGGCAGCCGCCTCCCGCGCACCGCCCCCCGCCACGCCCCGCCCCGGTCCCGGGAGAGCCCCCCGGAGGCGGCGCTCGCCCCTGGGCAGGATCCCCGGCGCCAGCCTGGAGGCCGGCGCTGCGCCCGCGACTCCCTCTGCTGTCGGAATCCCGGCAAGAGGAATTCGAGAGCCTGGCGGGGAGGGGGCCTGGGACCCGCGCCGGGCCCTGTCCTGGTGCCCCCGGGAAATGCGCGCTTATCTCCACCGCCTTCCCCCCGCGCCCCGGTCATTCCTTCCTGAATTCCCTCCCAAGTCTCCAGCAATCTCCGGGCGCAGAAACCTGCACTCACAATTCTGATGCCCGGAGAGGTGGGCCGCGGTACGACCCCCCACCCCCAGCTACATTTTCCCTCTTGCTACGGGTCCTCGGGCACGTAATTTTGAACAGTTTTCTAGCAGTTTCAATATAGTGTATTCCAGTCCCCCCCGCCTCACCCCACGCGCGTCTGCACCGGTTGCCGAATGTGGGTGGCGGAGCCCTCGGTGGCCGCCCCGGGGACACCCACCCCGCCCTCCCCGGTGCGGGGATCCTTGGCTGTGACAGCAGGTGCAGCGGGCGGAGGTGGGGTGTGTGCGCCGCGGGAGCGAGGGGCCGGCGAGGCCTGGGGGCAGCGAGGAGAAGCCGGTCTAAAGGGCGGAAACCGGGCCGCGGGCCGGTGGGCTGCGCGTTGTTCTGGCGTTAATAACGCGGGGACGGCCGAGCCTTCCCGCTGACTTTATGGTCCCGGCTCGATCCTTGAGAAATCGGCCTCCCCCGCCGCCCTGCAGGGGCCGGGGCTGCAGACGCCCTAGAAGGAGCCCGCGCCCGGCGCGCACAGCTGCCTCGCCAGGCTAGCTAAGCCGGCGCTCACGAGACCCGCGCCCGGCCCGACCCCCTGAGCGGCTCGGCGAGGACTCCCAGCCAATTCAGCAGCCTTTTACAAGGTAGCGGGCCTTTTCTTTCCTCTTTCTTTCATTCTCTATGCTTTCATTTAACGGTAACCTGTCGTTTCTGCTTGGAAGGTCTGAGAAGAATGCAAGATCTCTTTGCTGTGTCTAACGTAGAATTTCAAATGGGGCTTCTCAAAATTTAAATCTGGTCCCCCTAATTGGTGATCAAGATTGTGGAGTGTTCCAAAATAGCCCTTTCCATCTTATGTAATTAGAGACCCAGAGAAGCTCTGGATTTTCCACGGTACATAATCTATATTTATTCTCTCTCTCTCCCTCTCCCCCCACCCTCACTCCCTCTCCATCTCCCTCTCCCATGCGCGTGTGTGCGCGCGCGTGTGCCTGCGATTCCTTTCATTTCTAGCGTTAGGAAACTCGTTCACGGCCACTGAAAAGTCAGGAGCGGCTCCAACCTGATTGCCACGGATCCCACCTCCGGCGGCAGATGCTGCCCCGAAACGTTGCCGCCAAATAAGATGAGACTGTTGTCCCGCAGGACCAGCTGACCCCCACCCGGAGAGGAGCGCCCGAGGAGGGCGAGTCTGGGGGACAAACAGCCGTTCGCGTCGCCGGCGAGGAAAGTGCGGCGCGGGGCCGGGCCTGGGGTTCGGGCTCCGCGCTTCAGCATCGGAGGGGATGGACAGCGTCTCCGGACCGGGCCGCTGCCGCCGGGACCGAACTGCGCCGCCGCGGTCCTCGCTGCCGCCGTCGTCGCCAAGGGCAGCCCGGCTCCCCGCTCCTCCTCGCCGCTGAGAGGCTGCGTCTCCCGATGCCCCCGCGCCCCCCTCCCCGTCCGTGACCGACGGGAGGGACCCCTCTTCTCCCTGCGGCGACCCCCGCGCGGGGCTCCGAGGACCCCTCCTGTTCCACAGATTAAGCTCTCAGCAGCAACTTCAAGAATAATTTTCTGCGGGGGGCAGAGGAACAGGAGCAGAAGAGTGAGGCCGAAGTTCTCGGAGCCTCCAAGAAACCATGGGCTCTGCAGTTGGGGTCCAAGCGCTCCAAGGCCCACACTTCTCGGAATGAGAAGGATGTTCGGGAGAGGGCTGCACCTGTTTTGGAAACAGCTTTGAGAGAGGAGATTCCAGATCCACTCACAGCCTGACGTTAGAGGGGCTGGAAGAATCCGAATTCCTTTACTTGGCCGGTAAGTGACAATACTATTCTTTCTGCTTATCACTCACATGGCTTTTCCTCCCAGGATCTTAGCAGAAAGATAAAGACAGCATTGTGCTTTCCTTGTGGGTGAGGAGGATAAACAAGTCGATCTTTTGAATGGTTGTCCCTGCATAACGATTTTGGGGAAGACCTTGCCTAGGAACATAGTTGGATATTTCACTTCTCTGAAGTTCCTTATGTGACAGGAATATTACAAATGATGTATATAAGCTTATATCAGCATAGTAAAATCTTGGTTGGGTATTTTTATCGATGATCTAATATCGTTTTGAATGCGTGTGTCATGTTTTCCCCCAAAATAATACAGTCTGGCATTTTGTAATGGGTTTTTATTTATTTATTTATTTATTTGCTGTCATGCATGTAGTTTAAAGCGATCCTGTCTGTTACACAGTATGCAAGACTCAAAAAGTTACCAGTAGTGGTGGTTTAACCACCTCTTCTAACGTATTTCATATGATTATAATGTGCCAATCTGTGCACAGCCAGAGACACATGTGTACACACACCTGTTCCCTCTCTCCACCCCAACCCGGAGTATCCCTGCACCTGTGGCTCTTACCTGAAGAAATACACATGTGTTTATGCAGTGTGGTCTTCCTAGCCTTTTAAAGCTTAAGGCTGCTTGCTCAAACCAGATCTACCAGGAGGCAGAAAATGAGAAGCTTTAGTGTGCCTTTTTAGGAGAGTGGGTTTCCATAGCATTCTGACTTCTTAGTGCTACAGAATACATTTGTCACTGAAATCCAAAAAGTGATGGCGGGCGGGGAAGGGGGGAGTTGGGTGGCAAGAGATTCTTAACAAGCCATAGGCTTTAAAGTCTTAGTTACATCTATTTTCTGTTCATTCTTACTTCTGGAGTCTTCCCCTGGCACCTACAGTCTTTCTCAGTGACCTTGATAAAACATTCTGCTTTTATCAAAAGGATTCACTGGGTAAAGGCAGTTACACAGATTTACAGCCCATGCCTGACCTCTCACTAAGAGCTTGGGTGTTCCAGGGAGCACATTCAGTTAGTGCAGAGCTTGACTGGGCAGGACAGACTTTGAGAATCCTGTAAACACACGTGACCCACCCTGCAGAGAGTCGGCCCCTTTGAGAAGCACAGCTTCATGGGTCATCTACAACGGATAATACAACACATGTCCGTACCTACCCTCTCCCTCATTTCATCACTGAAATCCTCTGAGGCAGTTAAGATGGTACTGGTTGCTGTGCTGAAGGGCCCTTGTGTTGCGTTGGCTGAGGGCAGCAATTGCACTTTGAGGAAAAATCATGCTGAACTGTCACTTGCCACTTACCCAGAACCTGCTTGCTTAGCAGAAAGGGGGCAGAGGCTTCCATGTCACTGAGCTCCTTGGGGCTCCGTCACCCTATATAGGTCAGAAACGATAATCTCGGGAGGGGAAACGCACTGTTGATTGGGATTCCTTACCAGGGGACCCACAGTGTGTCCCTAACACACCCTGCTTTTGTTTGTCTTTTTTTTTTTTTCCTAATCTGAGAGATGTGAATGTGAAATTACCAAGTGGCCTAATTAATCATGTTTTAAGAGAGTCACAGCCTACTGTTAGACTCTTAGTTTTGTGGTCAGTTAATAGCCCAGACAGACTCCTCTGGTCGGCGGAGCATAAAATGGAAGCAGAGAATGTGCTCCGGAAGCAGGCCTGTGGGTTCCTGGCAGTTACCTTCTCAGTGCAGAGGGGGCAGGCTTTCTCCACGTGTGGCTGTAGCAGCACAAAGTAAAAGTTACCCTGGCCTGATCCCTTTGGAGATTTGGTTACAGAAATAAATAACTAATTCACTGTTCCAAGCTCAGGCAACCTGCCTGGAAGCTCTGGTCAATCCTTATCTTTGGGGAAATGTGACATTGAGACAGAGTTTTGTAAACCAACTTAATGTCTCTGTAAATTCTAATCTCCAACTGCCCCTACTCCCCTCCCAAAAGAAGGTTGCTGGGCAACCAAACCCTCTTTTTGCACAGAATAACTTGTCTTTAAAGAGAGATCAATACTTAATTCTAGGACATCCATATCTCATGAAAACAGCTCTTTATCCTGATGGTTTTTTGGTCTGTTAGAATGCATGAGGTTTGGGGGGTACCAGACACAATAGTCAACATCCCCTCCCAGAGGAAGGGGTTTTCTTGATTGGGATCAATGTTGTTGTGTTGCTTATATTTGAGACGCAAAAGAGAAAAGCGAAATAGGATTGTATAATCAGGAAAATGTAAAGTGTGTACTGTATATGACCAGAGGATAATTAGAAATGAGCCCTGGAATCTGTTCAATTCCTTTTCTTCTATTAACAAGAAACGGTATGCATGAGAGTGGGACAGAGAGTTGTGGTTGGAATCTTCAAATTATAATAATATTATAAAAATGCTTATCAGTCTATTCTGTCTAGACCATCTAAATATTAATTGGATAGTCTAATTAATTATTGATCATCAGATCCTAGTGAATTTGAATGTCCACAATTTGCCTTTGGAATTGCTTTCTTGGGTTTGAATCAAGTTATATACATAGTTACAAAATACGTAAAGGTAAGAGATGACATATTAGAATTTAAGAAGGCTGTCAATAATTGGCTGTTATTTTTGTGCCAGTTAACAGATATAGATTCCAGGCAAGGAAGCTGCTTATTCACCCAATTCTATCAAGAAGGCAAAAGCCCCTAGTGAAGAAAAGTGTATCCTAAGCCAGAAATTATTTCTATAGTTGTCTCACCTCCCCCGAAAACCATACAGTGAATCATAGACTAGCACTCAAATGGAGAGAGCTCTTATTTCATATTTTCTTCCTGTTTAGCTTAGCAGTGTGAGTTGTACATGGCATGCATGGGAAGAGGCAGCATCTTGCAGCATAAAATATGTTACGCATGGTGATGTGGCAGAACAAGTACTGTTGGACAGTCAGAAGATGGGGATTCTTGAAATGCTGGTCATAAGATCTTGGACATATTATTCAACCCACTACTTAAGGGAATTTTAGCTACCAGTTTAGGTGCAATCCTCTATATATGGTTGACATCTAAGTATTTGTAGGATAAATGAATAGACGCCTACCTACTCTGTGGAATAGTGACGTCTCGATATGATGCTTTTGAGAGTGTTTTGGAAACGTAGGTGCTATATCTTTGAATTATGATAAATTATCTCCAGTAGCAATCATTTCTTCATTCATCAAAGGAGTCCCTTCTGATTACTATATGGTGACATGCCTCTTGCACTTAAGAGCTTCAATGTAGGGAATATAATATTTTCTCATTAATTCAGCATCAATTTTCTTATATCTCTCAACGGAAAAGTATGTCAATGCAGGGAGGACCTGGTTCTAAAATATGTATTATTCAAAACTGACACCATATTTTACACGAAATGGTCAAGCCTAGGTCAACATGACCCAAGTTCGTTTTAATTACAGTTGACCCTTGAGCAGTATAGAGGTGAGGGGGTGCCTGCTCTCCATGCAGGGGAAAATCCAAAACTGAACTGCTAATAGCCAACTCTTGACCAGAATCCTCACCAATAACATAAGCAATTCATTAACACGTTTTGTATGTTATATGTGTATCTACATATATTTTATGCATTATTTACATACCTACATTTTTAAAAGTGTTTCGATATTTCTAGGCTATGCATTTCTACTGTTTGTTTTTTAAAACTGTCATATATCTCCAAAAATTTTTCCAATATATTTATTGAAAAAATCTGGGTATAAGTGGACCCGTTTAGTTCAAACCGATGTTGTTCAAGGGTCAACTGTACTTTCATTTTGACCTTAAATGAATCAATCACTGCATTTTTGTCATAATTTTTGGATATGTAAAGGAGAAAAAATATTTATCATTCGTTATACCAGTAAGAATACTCATAGGGTTAAGTGGACTTTAAAAACTTAATTTCTGAAAATATATCCAGAAAGCAGTTTGATTTGCTTCATTGGCTGGTGAAGATGGAGTGAAGTGTGGACCATGTGGGGCTGGTCCACGGGGGTACCTGGAAATGCTGTAGAATGTATTATAGTCTTGATTTAGTCCAGAGCTGGTATTCTGTTCATAAGTTTCTCCAGGAAATCTCCAGTTAAGCAACATCTCATGGCTTATTTTCTTTCATCAGGTGGAGTTTTAAAAGTGGTTATGGTTTTTTAAATGTAACCTTTAAATACTTCATCTGTATAGATTTCTAGATTATTACTACAAATATGCCAATAGTAAGTTTGAGAAATCTAAATTATTATTTGGTGTTAGAGTAAGTTTCCATATAGTTTTGTGGTTAAACTATTTGACTGAACCAGAAATGGAAAATTATATAATGGCCTTGTTAGTGATACAATTATGGTATTTTTTTAGGGGTTTGATTTCTTACCACTTACCAAAAAAGAAAAAGTAAAGAAACAATAGAGAAAGAAGAATGGGGAAAAAAAGCAGAAAGTGAAAAATCATTAAAATAATATTATGTGGTGAAGAACTTCATCTTTCAATCGTTTTTGTGAAGCTTGGTCAGCACATTCCACACATGAAGTGGCAGAAGGTTGTTTTAGATTTTCATGAATTTGGTCTTCAAATTATCAGCAAAGCTTAAATGTGTGTTTTTTTTTAAATAAAACAATCGTTAAATCTATATAGTAGAAAAGTGGCTAATTCTTTATCACATTTAATGTACATACTTGCATATATTTTTAAAATTTAAATTTTTGAGGTAGTTATAACTATATTTATATTTAGCAAGTATATTGCCATTCACTCAAAATTTCAAAGAGCTGCAGATTTAATTTCAGAAAGGATACTTGATAAATTCACAAAGTAAACTAACATAAAATGTGAATCTTTTAGAAATGGTACCAGAATTTTAACAATAATATGTTACTCATACAAAAGTATTTAAAAGAGTAATGCATCCTCTTTGAATATGCTCAAGGGCTTCATGGTGAGACATAGATAAGTATCTGAGATTAAGATATTTAAGAATGTCAGTGAGAAAATAGTATTGCATGATTAAAAATGCATTGAGTACATAAGAAGGCTGATGTCTAACATGGTTTTCTTGTGAACAGATTATGTGACCTGGGTAAATCACTTTACCTTAATTTAATAGCACATCTCTTTTCTTAATTCTTTTGGAAAATCATTATCATGTCCATTAGAAAACAAACAAAAACCTGCAGATTTAGTTGAGCTCAGAAACGTTTCTTCTGCTTCCCTCAAACCTTTGCCTTGACTCGGTCCCTATACTCTTAGGGTGGAAAGTACATGAGACTAATATTAGGTCAGACAGATCTGAATTTGAATTCTGGTATAGAGACTCTGTAACCGCACAAACCTGGGCAAGGGATGGAAACTCCAAGTCTCTTTATTTATTTCCATATGTAAAACCAAAGACAGTTTCAGTCTGGCCTCAATATGCTGTTGGAAACAGCGTAACCAGGAAGAGGGCAGCCTGGGGTGCTGTCTATACTGCTGGAACTCACTCAAGGTGCTGTTCAGTATCACAGCCCGCCCCTGTATCTGTAGGTTCTGCATCCTTGGATTCAACCAACCACAGGTCAAAAATACTCCTTAAAAAAAATTCTGGAAAGTTCCCCAAAACAAAACTTGAATTTCCTGCACACTAGCAACTGCTCATCTAACATTTACAAGGTATTAGGTATTGTGAGTAATCTAGAGGTGATTTAAAGTGTGCAGGGAGGTATGTGCAGGTTATGTGCAAACCCTACGCCACTTCACAGAAGGGACTTGAGCATCTGTGGATTTTGGTATCCGTGGCGCGTGCTGGAAGCAACCCCCCTCTGATCCTTGGGGGCCACGTAGGTGGCTTGTTAGGCGTCTGCATGTTGATCGGCTAACCCACAATTGTTCTCTCATTATTTCTTCAGATGCACCCCTTGTGTTTTATGTTGTCCGAATCACACTATGCTCACCACGACCCAGTGCTACGTGCTTTGTCCTAGACTGTTTCCTTTTCTGTTTGTGTGTCCAGCCCTGCATCTCTTTGCCTGGGTTGTAATTTCAGTGTCTGCAGGGCTCTGGCAGGTTTGCCGGCCTGTGGGACCTCGGAGGGCAAGCCCCACAAGAAGCTCCTGACTCTGGCTCTCCCCAATTAGAGTGAAATCTGGGAGATAAAGGCCAGATTTGATGTGAAATCTCTGCGTTTTCACCGAATTTAATGGAAACAAGATGGACCGCAAGCTGGACTCGGCGCAGAGCACCTTCTGTGTCTGGAGCCTGCAGACCCTAACTGCTCTGATTTCAGTGGCATTTGTTAAAAACCCAAACTGACATATTTCATCCGTCTTTTTCCAGTCCTCTCTGTTTCCTTCTAAAAATGGGAGAATGAATCATGACTTGGCAAAAAACTTCATCTTAATATCTTTTAGAAGTTTACCAGAAAATAAATCTCAAAAAATGAGGAGTGGCTGAGAAGAAATAGATCATCCATTTCTTTGGTCAAAAATATTGTGAGAAAGAGTTGTCACAGAATAAGTAGAAATGAAGCCTGGTCCACAGTTTTCCATGATGTGTTTCTTCCGGCTCCTCTTCCTCTGACCCCCTGTCCTCTGACACCTGAAACAGCATCCCAGCAGGAAAACCTTGATGGGCTGTGAGACCAAGAGAAAAATAGACAGTCAGCTATTGACTACGGTCTGTTAAATGCAAAGCCCCCTCCCTCCAATACAAATGTTGGTGCAGTTTTCAGGAAAAGGGGGTGTTATATTGTAGGGTAGAAAGAACAGCAGCTGTCCACTGCAAAGTCGTTGAAGAATCTACCAATGATTTCTAGGTCATCTTCTATATCTACTGTGGATGGAATTCTCAGCAAGGTGGGTTCATAGGCTATTGTCTCTCTAAAAGCTTGCTTGTACAGCACATTTTAAGATGAAATGTTCATAATGTGACCTCGATGTAATTAATACACCTGAGTATAAGGGTGTCCTTTTACTTTATTACTCAGAAATGAGTAATATCCAAAGGACACACACAGAGTCATAGACCAATGTGGATAATAGTACTTCTGGTTGGATGGCTTTTTCTTTTTCTATATTTGGTGGGGTTTTTTAGCAGTTTTATATAACATTTCCTCATTTCTCATGTCATAAGCCTGTACCAGTTTCGCTGGACTATTTATCTTTTGTTTCTCTGATCTGGTCTTCATCTCAAAGAAGTAAAACTCCTAAAAGCAGATTAATCCAATTGCCTGAATATTGTACCACTGATTTCAGATCATATAACCAAGCAATATGTAGAGCACACTTAGAGCTAAGGAAGTAAGATTAGGGTGTTTGTCTAATTCATTACATTCGCAAACAAATAGGCTGTTCATTTTTCTCCCAAGCCCGTCATTTTCCCCTACTTATAAATCCTTTTAAGTGATTACTGAAAATAAAACTTGCCTGTTAACCCACCTAATCAATGCGTTTTTACTTCCATTTGGTGTTTCTCTTCCATGGCAGTAAATTTCTGGAAACTCCTGAAGTTGGAGTATTTCGCTGTTGCAGGAAGTTGTCGTGGGCCGTATGCGTACGTTCTAGGGGACCCAGCCTCCTCTACTTCCCACTTTCGGTGAGATCCCCCCACTTCGTGTGGCGTTAGCAGTTTTGTGAAAGTCCCTCTCTAGGGCACCACACACGTGATTCTCACAACAGGACTGACTCACAACATCATCATTCCTGTTTCGCAAATGAGGCCGTTGAAGCTCGGGAAGTCAGATGATTCTCTGTGCATCGAATCAGAATTAAGATTTGTGTCAATATTTCACATTTTCCACACTTTATAGGTGGTTTGGGAAGAAGAAGTACCTTTTGTCCCACTGATTACATGCTTCACTTGCTTCAAATTATGATAAAAACGAAGAAACAAAGTAAGCAATTATATTTTGCTAGCTTTTGCTTTTACTTACTAGGAACTGGAGGGGTTTACGTTCTCAAAGATTTGAAAAGTCTTGCATATTATCTTGACCTTAATTTTATATAAATAGGGAGGTTTTTAAATGGCATAATCACATGTAGAATGTCATATTTTAGAGGAATTAGGCAGTCAGGAAGGACCAGGGTTTATGCTGCTGCAGTGATTCAGGCGTGAGGTGACGAGACCTTGACCTGATGGGGTGAAGTTTAGCAATGAGTCAGTTGACATTGAATGGAAAGGTGATGGGTGATGGACTAACAAACAAGGAGGAATCAAGATGAGATCATGTGCTTGACACTTGCCAGGTGCCAGGTAAACACAAAGGCATGTAGAGGTAAAATGCCCTTCTTTGGGAGGAAAGGTGTCACACGTGACTTGGGACATGTCCAGTGAGTGGTCAAAGGGTGTAAGTACCAGACGGCAGGACAAGGAACCATTGGTTTCAGAAAGAGGGACGACCTGCCATATCCAGCTCAGAGCTATCAAAATGAAGATTGTTGCTGAAGCTGAGAGAATGAAGGAAAAAAAAAACAATAGTTTATGAACATTTGCGGAGGGAGAAATAATAGAGGAGAAAATTATGGACATGTACTTAGAAAAGTGTAAGGGAAAACACAGTTTCAAGAAAAAAATAGATGATTAACAGTGTTGACCCTGCAGGGTGCGGAAAGGAATACAGACTCGAGGGCAGTTGGGTTTGTCCAGATGTAGGTCATTGGCCATCTTGGAGAGAACAGTTTCTGAAAAATGGTCGAGAGAATCTTCAGACCATAAGGTCCACAGGTTGAAGGGCAAGGCAGTGGAAGGCCCACGTTCATGCTAAGACTGCGATGGGAGAAATGTAATCTCCTCATTCACAGACAGCTCACAGCCCCTCCAGAGTTTGGTGACACGAGTTCCTGGGAATGTAAATATTTTGTTACATTAACTCAGTCTTCCTTGTAGTGATGGGGGCCTGGTGAGAGAAAATATCATTTATTATAAAATAAATCTAAAAGAAACACACATGATACTTGGGACGAGATCTATTTAAACTCTTATTTTCTCCAGTAAGTTACGTATTCATTTTTAAGTGATCATGTAAAATATACGAGGGTATGTCAAAAATTATCCGCGCTCTGGCTGTAGAATTTACTTTAATTAACTTTTAGAAAAGACAAATACATCATTTTTCAACATAATCTCCTTGCTTTTTAATACACTTTGTCCGTCTGTCAACAAGCTTTCGTATTCCCACATTAAAAAATGTTTTAGACTGAGCTGCGAGCCGTGAATGCACTGCTGTCCTCACTTCTTCATCAGAAGTGAGTCTTCATCCTCACAGGGCTGCTTTTAGGGGACCAAACAGGTGAAAGTCCCATAGAGCAAGATCAGGACTATAGGGAGGATGCTTTAACACCTCAAAACCAAGTAATCTATGACAGACAGGTTTTGAAAAGTTTGTGCGAGATGGGTACTAAAACAACTCACAGAAGAGCATAAACAGAAGTGTTTGGATGTCTGCAAACAAAACTTAGACCGATACTCTAAGGAAGGTGAAAGTTTCTGAAAGAGAATCATTACTGGTGACGAGACATGGATTCATCGCTACGAGCCTGAGAGTAAACGGCAGAGTATGGAATGGAAACATCCTCAATCACCGACCAAGAAAAAGTTCAAAAGTCAACCATCAGGTGGAAAATTGATGCTTACAGTTTTCTGGGATTCTCAAGGGCCAGTATTGGAACATTATCAGGAAAAGGTTCAACAATCAACAGTGCTCATTACAGTGAGATGCTTATTGAAGAACTGAAGTCTAAACTTCAGATTAAATGCAGAGGACTGCTGTCCAAGGGCTTTGTGATCTTGCATGACAATGCATGTCTGCACACTTCTGCCCACACTGTCGACACTCTGCAAAAACTTCATTTTGAGGTGTTAAAGCATCCTCCCTATAGTCCTGATCTTTTTCCATCGGGCCTTCCCCTGTTTGGTCACCTGAAAGCAGCCCTACGAGGATGAAGACTCACTTCTGATGAAGAAGTGAGGACAGCGGTGCGTTTGTGGCTTGCAGCTCAGCCTAAAACATTTTTTAATGTGGAAATACAAAAGCTTGTTGACAGATGGACAAAGTGCATTGAAAAGCAAGGAGATTATGTTGAAAAATGATGTATTTGTCTTTTCTAAAAGTTAAAGTAAATTCTACAGCCAGAGTGTGAATAATTTTTGACTCACCCTTGTATATTTAAAATATTCAATAATTACTCATTTGCTTTAGTTACTGGAAGATTAACTTTTCTCCACTGGTGATATGTAATGTGCTGTTGATTTTACTTGAAAGGCTGAAATTGATCTGAAATGATAATAAAATGTCTTTTTATTATATTTTTAATATCTCATTGATATTAGAACTTGTGTAAAATTTCCATGTTTTTCTAAGAGAAATTTCTGAGGATGAAAATGAGTGAAAGTGATCTTCAGATCAATCTAAGTCTCCTGGTGCTTTTTCTCTCTCATGAGCTGAGCAACATAGGAAATGAACTCCCATGGGAATTGCTGGAATTTCCAAGAGTGGCCAGGCAAACAAAAACTTTATTTATGTCTAATATTCGAATTCCTTTCTCCAGCCACTTAGATTCGCCAGATATTGCCTAACGTTATCTTGGTGTAAAAGGAGTAAATTATCTCCTTGCTGGAGGCCAATTCAGTTTTCTAAACCAACATTGTCATTTAGCCAGTCACCTTTCAGAGCACTAAAAGGCCCCCTGAAACCCAAAGGGGTGGATGTACTGAACAGTGGGAGGTCTGTTCCCTCATCGCCGACGGAGTTGCTGGTTTGGAGCCTTAACGTGAGCTTCTGCTTTGAGTCCCTGAGTCACGTCTGAGTCAGTGTGGGCATTGAGTCAGTGAGTCTGCTTGAGGCTGGGCCCCGGAGAGGCGGAGGTGTGGAAAAGGGAGCAGGGGGAGCGGGGAGGGGGTGCCCCCGCCCTTGAAAAGTGCAGTCGTGCTGTCAACCACTATCTGAATGGAACCCCTGTGGATGGGCTCTGTGTATTTGGCAGTGATCGGCAAGTTGGCAATCTGTGGTCATGAGGCGTCATCTGGTTATAGAGTCTTAACAACGTGTTCTTTCTGAAGTAATCAACTACTTTGATATTAACGTAGTGATCATTGGCTGTTTTTTGTCCTGGCTTTTTCTGAGCAATGGAATAACTTATTTCCTGCCAATTATAAAATTCAGCAACCTCAGTGTAAATGGACATGGTCAATGCAATGCTTTGGTGATAACGTGTCTCACGTTTCTCACCAGTAGTTGCAGTAATTCTACTTTGCTGTGTTCTCTTATGTTCTGTTGCTGTTGATATCCTACCTGAAGTATCAATTGGAACTTTTTTTCCCTTGTACCTATAGGTCGTATGCCAAGCAGTATATGCATACAGATTACATACTATCCTACCCACTAACTCACAGGTATCCTGCATTGTTTAGGGGATACTGTCACCGATATTGATTTATCAGTCATCCTTATGAAAAAGTGAAATTGTTTTGAGAAATAAGCAGCTCTATTTCGCAGAAATCAATGTTTTTTCCAACGAAAATGAAATTTCTTTAAATCATATCTGAACTTTATTTCTCTGAAGTTTTCTCAATTTTTGGATATGTATAAAAGCAGTATAATTATAGAATAATCCATTAAATGAGCCTAGAAATCATTTACATGATTTTCACAAGCATGTGAATCCCCCAATAGGCGATTTTCTCCTGAGCAGAATTAACAAAACTCCAAATGAAATGCAGTCCCTTCCTTGCATGTGTAGCTCCAGAATATTTGCATACAAGCTGTACTTCAGTGTGCTTAGCTTTGCCAAATCACTGAGCTTTTGCAAGTTTATCAAAGATGCACATTAAGAGATTGAATCCTAGGAGCAGAGTGGCACTCCAGTGGTGTAAGTCCTGGGCATTCATCTGAGACTGTGTTATAACTATTCTTCACGAACATAGACGTTGACCACTTGGAACAAAGCCGAAATGTGGCCCAAAAAAGAGGGTTTAGCATCTGATGAATTACTTGGCATCTCTTTTCGTAAAGAATAAAAGCTCTCTGGCTTCTAACAAAGAGTTTGTGAGCTGTATGGCAGTATTTTGAACAAGGAGATCATTTATAAAAGCAGTCTTTATATTTAGGAAATAATTATGGATGCAGCTGCAGGTTTTAATGACTTTTAATGAAGCATGTTATAAAGTGAATTAGCAATAAATGTTTAGCGGATGATACTGAGTCAAGACATTATAGAACATCATTAGATCTGCATGTTGGATTGTTAAAACAATATATGCGTTTATGTAATACCAGTGGTTTTGTCATTTTCTAGGATATTTTGAAGGAAAGTTCAAGGTGGTTTGAATTTTAATGAATGGGATGAGTATATCAACTAGCTCTGCTAAACCAGTAAACATTTTAGCTATATAATTGATGAAGTGAAGAATCTGAAAGCCTTTTAAATTTCTACAATATATAGCATTATAGAACAATGTTCATGTTAAGTATTTCAATCATTGAAAAATTTTGAGTCTTTCATAAAGAAAGTTGAATGTACTTTGTAGAAAAAAAATGCTTTGTTAGAAATAATCTGTGCTCAATACTCACTTCGCTGGCATTGCCAAAATCTAAATTTCAAGGTCAAGTGGTCAGAATCCTGATGAGTAGACGCAGAATACAGCTCATAACTTACCAGTTTCTGTTTGTCCGAGTATTTTCAGGCCACCTCAGCATATAGGACAATACTGTATAGATTCCTTTGAAGGACGAAGCTGCTCTCTGACCTCAAGAAGGCTGCAGTCTAATGGGGCAAAACAAAGACACCTAGAGTCATGAAGTCATTGCAGGGTAGAGCTGGAAATGTACTCACAGACTGTCAGGTTAGGAAGCTGACCCTCAGAACATTTCTGAACTTTGGAACAGGTTCAAATTTAGTTGGTCGCTTAGTTGGAATAGAACCATAAATTACGGTTTAATCAATGATGATACTCCAAGGACGGCAAAGGAAAATTGAATACTGTTTACGGTTCCTTACAGAACCATCGTTCAGAGTAAATGAGCGACCTGGGATGTGAGAAGCTAGAAAAGATGCCAGTTGTAAGCCTTTCACAGTTTCAAGCAAGTGAGATTGAATGTCCGTCAGAGATGCTGCCATGATAGCAATGCTGTGTTTGGATACTCACCTTTTTAACTTTTTATTTATTATTAAATAATTACAGACTCAAAGGAAGTGCAGAGATGGTTTCTTGTGGAGCCCTCCCCCAGCTCCCCACAGTGTAACATCTTGGATAAGTATAGTGCAGTACGAACACCAGAAATTGATATTGGCACAGTACTGTCAAATAGACTATAAATGTTATTTAGAGTTCATTAGTTTTTATCTTGACTCATGTGTGTGAGTCTGTGTGCGTATGTGTCTGTGTGTGTAGTTCTATGTAATTTACCCCATGTGTTGATTTGCATAACCATCATCACAGCCAAGACATAGAAGTGTTTTATCACCGCAACAGAAATTTCTCATTCTAACCCGTAATAGTGTGGCCCACTCCCCACTCTCCTGGAGACCACTTATCCATGCTCCATCTCTAGAATTTTGTCGCTTTGAGAATGTTATATAAATGGGATCGTGTAGTATACGATCATTTGAGACTGACTTTTTTTTTCACTCAGCATAATGCCTTTGAGATCCACCCAGGTGGTTGGTTGCATGTGTGAGACGTGTGTCCTGTTTATCGCTGAGCAGGTTTTCATGGTGTGGATGCCCCTGTACTATGTGAAGAGTATTTGGGTTGTTTCCAGTTTGGGGCTACTGTGAATAACGGTGTCATGAACATTCATCTGTAAGTAGTTATTACGCAGTGACATGTATCCTGAACATCTATGTATATGTTCACTTGAACGGGTAACAGGGTATGTTACTAATGTTGTGAAGGCAGGCATTGTGCTGGGGAAAGCAAAGGATTTTGAACAAGTAACACTGTTTTCAACTCCGGCTTTCCACTGATGAATGGTGATGGTTGTATGCCAGTTACTTTTGCTTTGTGAGCGCTGGCTTCTGATACGTAGTAGGTGTAAAACGATAATTTTTCTAAGACAATGTAAAAGTTTAAGACATCCATTAATGGTCCCACATGATTATTGATTTTCTAAGGATAGAGTCTAGTGAATGTCATACTTACTTGATTTTATAAGCCCCCACACACTGCAAACAAAAAATAAGGGTACAGGTATGCAAATTTTTAAAAGTCTGTATGCAATATGTACAAGTATAGAATACAGTTGACCCCTGAACAACACGGGTTTGAACTCCGTGGGTCCAATTATGCCCAGATCTTTTTTCAATAAATATGGTACAGCTCTTCAAATTAGCTAAGTGTGGGGAAAATTTGTGTTTGCTTGGAGGTCACAATGTATGGAGTCAAAAGAACTAGGGTTAAATTCCTGGTTCTCTCCAGACTGTTTCAGCTCCCTGCCCTTGGGTGAGTCATTTATCAATTCCTTTGACTTTGAGGCAGGGAGAGCAGTAGGTGGATTTTCCACTGATGGGGGTGGGGGGCCTGGGGGGTGGGGAGCACGGGGACAGTGCTCCTAACCCCGTGCAGCTGAAAGGTAACTGTGTTTACAATTTATCTTATTTAGAAGTTCACAAACACATTTACAAAAACGTGACTGTATATTGTGCCACCAAGCAAACCTTGCCAAATTTCAAATGTTTAAAATTCTAAGAGCATGGTCTTCGATCAATACATTTAATTAAAAAAGAAATTAATAAAAAATAACGAGTCTTTTCAACAAATGGTGCTGGAACAACTATATATCCACATGCAAAAAAAAATGAATCTAGACATAAATCTTACTCCCTTTCTAAAATTAATGCAAAATGGATTGTAGACCTAAATGTAAAACACAAAACTATAAAACTCCTACAAGATAGCATAGGAGAAAATCTAGATGATCTTAGGTATGGCGGATGACTTTCTAGGTATAACACCAAAGGCACTATTCATTAGAGAAATAATCGGTAAGTTGGACTTCATTAAAATTAAAGACTTCTCTGTGAAAGACAAGAGGATGTGAGGACAAGCCACAGATTTGGAGAAAACATTTGCAAAAGACATATCTGATAAAGGACTGTTATCCAACAAATGTGAAGAACTCTTAAAACTCAACAGTTAACAAAATGAACAATCCAATTGAAAAATGGGCCAGAGATCTAAACAGACACCCCACCCAAGAAGATGTACAGATGGCAAATAAGCATATGAGCTGACGTTCAACATCACATGTGATTAGGGAATTGCAGATCAAAACAGCAGTGAGCTACCACCACACACCTGTCAGAACAGCCCGCACTGACACCACCAAACGCTGGCGAGGATGTGGGGCCTCGGGAAGTCTCAGTCACGGCTGGTGGGAGTGCAAATGGCACAACCCCTGTGGGATCCTGTTCGGTAGTTTCTTTCAAATCTAAATATACTCTCATCATGAGACCCAGCAGCTGTGCTCCTTGGTCTTACCCAAATGAATTGCAGATGTATGTCTACAAAAAACGCTGCACACGGATGTCTGTAGTAACTTTATGTATAATTGCCAAAACTTGAAAGCTACCATGCTGTCTCTCAGCAGGTGAATGGATACATGAGCCTTGGTGCATCCAAGCAATGGAATATTATTCAGCACTAAAAAGAAATGAGCTATCAACGTATGAAAAGACCTGGTTTCTCTGAGTTTCTAGTACCTTGTCTACAACATAGTAAGTGCTCAAAAATATTTGTTGAGCAAGTAGAATGTCTACCTTTTTAAAGAAGAGTATTATTACATGTAACTTGTGCTCTGCTATTTAATTTCAATACAATCCCATTCACTTTTTTTCTAACTTTTTATTTTGGAAAGTTCAGTCTTACAAAAAGGTTGAAAGAATAATACAATAAAACCTATAGACCCTTCACCTAGACTTACTATTTATTAATATCACTTTCACTGTTGATGTTCAGTGTTGTATTAAGTTACATATTGTTTTTATCTATCTCAGATTTGTCATTATTGCTGTGTTTTTTTAAATGGTCAGCACTTCTTTAGATTTACAGACAATTTCTTTGCTCACTATTGCTTTTATAAAAATAAATTGAAATATAATTCCCATAACCTAAGATTCATCTTTATAGAGTATATAATTTAGTTGTTTTCAGTATATTCACAAGGTCCTGTAACCATCACCACCATCTAATATCAGAACTTTTTCATCATCAAAAAGAAACTCTGTGTCCATTAGCAGTTATTCTCCATTTTCCTCACCTCTGGGCCCTTGGCGAACTCTAATCTACTCTCTATCTCTGCAGGTTTCCCTATTCTGGACATTTCATATAAATGGCATCATAAAATATGTGGTCTTTTGTGATTGGCTTTTTTTACTTAGCATAATGCTGTCAAAGTTCATCCATTGCTGTTTTATGAATGAAGACTTCATTCATTTTCATAGATGTATAATATTTCATTGCATGCATATACCATATTTTGTTTATCCATTCATCAGCTGATAGACATTTGGTTTTTCTATATTTCTGACTACTATGAACAGCCATTGGTATTAAGATTCATGTGGAAGTTTTTGTGTGAACATATGTTTTCAGTTTTCTTGGGAATATACCAGGAGTGGCATGCCTGGGTCATATGCACTAACATTTTGATTAACATTTTGAGAAACTGAGAAACTGTGTTCCAAAGCAACTGCACCATTTACATTCCCACCAGCGATACAGGTTTCAGTGTCCCCACATCCTCACCAACGCTTGTTATTGTCTGTCTTTCTGATTATACCTTCCTGTGGGTGTGAATTTATCTCCTGGCTTTGATTTGCGTTTAGTGATGTTGAGCATCTTTTCATGTGGTTTTTTGCTATCTGGTGTCTTCTTTGGAGAGAAGTCTATGTAAATCTTTTGCTCACTTTTAAGTGGGATGTTTGTCTTTTTGTTAATGATTTATAGAAGTTCTTTATATATTCTGAGTACTGGAAACTTATCAGATAGCATATGATTTGAAAATGTCTTCTCCCATTATATAGGTTTTTTTTTCACTTTGTTGATAATGTTCTTTAAAGTACAAAAGATTTTAGCTTGAGGAAGTTCAATTTATCTGTTTTATGTTTTGTTTTCTTGCCTGTGATTTTGGTGCCATAAATAACCCTCTGCTTATTTCAAGGCAACAAAATTTCCATCTGTGTTTACTTTCTAGAGTTTTAAAGTTTCAGTTCTGACATTTAGGTATTTGATCCATTTTGAGTAAACTTTCTGTATATGCTGTGTTGTAAGAGCAGCTTTGTTTTCCTCATGTGGATATCTCGCTGTCCAGCACCATTTATTGAAGAGACTACCGCATCTGTCATAGAATCCTGATTTCAAGATTCAGCTGGTCACAGATGTAGGGGGGTTTTTTTGACCCTCGATTTTATCCACTGGTTTAGATGTTTGCTGTCACCCCAGGACCCTGCAGGCTTATCACTGAGCCTTTGTACTGTTTGAAAAAGGCACATGGGCCCCACTCATTTTTATTCCATCTCGCTTGATGCCTGTTCATTTATGTGATGCATGTTTATTTGTAACTTCCTAAACTCAGTTTCAGAAGGTTTGAAAGGGATACCAATATATATTACACAACTCTGCTTAGCTAAGAATTTACTTGGGGAAGGGAAAAGGAATAAATATGAAACAATAAATAAATATATAATATTTTATATTTTAATACTTTATATTTTTCTGTGATTCAGTAAGTTCATAACATAAATCAAATACACTTAGACAGAGAAGTGAGAGGTTCACTCAAGGGACCAGTGTGTGCCGGAAACTCTCTTATCTGGTGAGTGCCCCGGCTTCTACCCACAGCCTGAACTTCCATGGGACTCAGTTATCCTCCAGTTCTCGTCATGGGGGCCTGACTTCAACAGGGATAACTTCCCTGGTTATGTACACCTTCCTTTGCAACAAATACCTTTCCTTCCCATGATCGTCTTTCCTGGTCATAAAGACCCTTCCCCTCCCTCTCTCTCTCTCTCTCTCGTCTGTAGATATAGATATAGATAGAAAATATATAATGCACATGCATATAATATACTTGTATATATAACATACACAGGATGTTCTTTGTTATATTGTCATGGAGACCTTCTCTGAGGGAAAGCATGTTAGAATGGTATTTGCAAATAAGGCAGCTCGTGAAGTTTTGAGCCACATTCCACTTGAATATTAATGACGAATCCAGGAGGAAATGCTGTGACCAAGAATGGAACGTAAGGGTTGATGGAGGGTGGGAAAGACGTCAGGGGAGGGGTGACTGGACCCTCCCTGGAGGTGCAGCCCGAAGGGATGTGTCTCATGACAGTGTTTGTTCTGGTGACATGAGTGCAAACAAACACAGAAACCTCCCCATTGCCATGATGATGTATGTAATTCACAGATGTTTCACCCAGATACGGTGCAGAGACAGCAGTGATAGGCTTCTGCATGCATGGAGCATATGCTGTTTGAACAGGGGAATAATTTAAAGTCTGGTTTCGTAGGGAAACATGGGTTTCAGCACGGTGCCCTAACAGCCAAGTAATGCAGACAGGCCCCTGCACGTGGGCTGCAAGTGGACCCCTGACAGGGTCAGACAGGAAGCCTCTGGGCAAGTGCTGAGATAAAGGAATTGCTTCTCTTTGAACTTTTGGAGGAAAAGTCTTAAATGTGCTTCTAAAAGTTCCTGTCATTTATCTCTGTGAGAAACCACGAGAAATCAGTACCAGCCCACATTCAGCACCAGTCTGTCCAGTGCTGCAAAGGTTGAGGGAAGTAAAAATCAGTCTAGATCCGTGGTGAATGAAACTGTCCAAGCAGTTCTGAGGCTTTGGAAAGTACAGATTCTAGACCCTATTCCAGACTTGGTAAAGCCTCTTCTCATCTCTGGAATGAAAGTGTGTGTGTGTGTGTACCTGTGTGTGCATGTGCATGTGTGCGCATGTACCTGTGTGCATCTGCATGCATGTGTGTGTGTGTGTGTGTACCTGTGTGCATCTGCATGTATGTGTGTGTGTGCACGTGCACCTGTGTGTGTGTGTACCTGTGTGTGTCTGCATGTATGCGTGTGTGCGTGTGTGTGTGAGACAGAAGAGCTCCCGGGTGTTCGGATGTCACCTTCTGAGATGAACTGTCTGCAGAGCATCCTAATGAAATGAGGAACTAGAAGCATTTCCGTAGGGACCCCCATATCTTTTCCCTTATTAAGGACCCTGGAAGCAATCATTCACTTTCTTGTGTTAAGTGCAGACAGGAGCTTAGCAAGCTTGCACATGAGAGATGCTGTGTCAATTGAAAAGTGGGTCCCTGTGAGGTGGGAGACCTCAGACAAGAAAGAACTGTCACAGCAGAGCAGGTGTCTCTGTCCAAAGACGTGCTGGTCCCTCATTCCCAGACCGGAGGAAACAGATGCCAAGGCATTGAACCAAGGGCTGCAGCCCCCATGCTTCAGTGCCCGTCAGCCTCGGCCTCTGCCCACGCACCTGCCTCGGTTCTCTGCTGTCCACCTGCGGCTCCGGCCCTGCGGATGCGAGCTCGGGTCCCCGCACCTTCGCCAGCACAAATCCCAATGCTGCGATGCACCAGAGAGCCTGGCAGATCCCTCATTTGTGGTCTTTAAAGTTTTCGTGCTCATCTCCATCCTGCATTCATGTTTCCTGCTGGGCCATGGGATATGGTGGCACCTTCTCAGTTTTGTAAATGCCCAGCTACCATTTCTCTGATTTTTCAGTGGATATGGATGGCAATGCACTTTGGCATTCACAGTATAAAAGGACTAATTGATAACATGAAAAGGAACCCAATGAAAACCAATTAAAGTTGAAATTAAAAAACGTCTCCCAACGCTGAATAGAATCCTAATGGGGATGGATCACATGAACTGAGTTGGCAATGGCTGAGTTTCTGAAATGCAAGGATCTAGAGGTCATAGCAACTAATGGATATAATTTAAAGGCTTCGTACATGGCTAAGGCCATTAGCTGGGTTGGCCAAAATTATGTCAACCAAATTGATACCTATTTAAAATAAATTTAAACATTGATTTAGATAAAAGGAAGATTTTCTTTTATTTTTATATGTGGCTTTTCCAGTTATTTGCCTTGCAAAATTCAGGTTGCAGGAAGTATCAAATCTACTTTGGCTGTTTACTAGTATGAAATTGATTTTATCGTGAACTTAATATTCTTTTAAGAAATACTATGCAACTTGCAATTTCAGAGAATTGTACCAGTATCATTCATTTAGTAATTTAAATATAAATTGCCCATTGCTTTAAGTAAGATTTTCAGTATCTTTACGGTGGTGATAGTTTTAAACTGTGCACATTAAGTATATGCAGCTTGTTGTATGTCAGCCACCCTCACTAAGGCTGTTAGAAATTGATTTCATCTGTTTCTCTGTATTTTTGGAAGGTGGCTCTTAGAAAGTTTAAGATAGTCTTCATGGCTCGTGTCCATCCCTGTTGGCGAGTGCCAGTCGAGGGCTTACATTTTGCGAGAAATGTGGGGGCACGAGATCGGTTACACATCACCCCTGGGGTTCAGAGAGCTATGTCCAGAAGGTGGAAAGTGCAGGACAAAGGACCAGGCTTTTTCAACATAGAAGACAAGAGAAATTATTGCTGAAAGGGCTTATGAAAAATAGCAGCTAAATGCAAGGTAGACTTTCTTGGCCCTTGATTTCCCCTTTCTCTTGAGAGAGTGCGGCTCTTTGACCACTGTGTTCACACCCTCCCTTCCTGTCCCTTGTGCTACCTTCCCCTCGACTTTTGAGATCCTCTGTTTGTGAAACCTTACCCCTTCCGGACCCGCAAACTGGGAATTCTGGCCCAACCTGACTGTGGCTCTACCTCCTTTTTCATATCATGTCAGTAACCAGTCTTAAACTCTGCCTGCATTTACCTCTGAACTTCTTCTCTCTCCACGCTGTCCTAGCAGCCTCCTAGTTGGTCCCCTGACTCCTTCCATGTCCACGCCAACTCTCAGGGTCATTTTCTGAAACAGAAAACCCAGTCTTTCCATGCACTTGCCTACTATCTTCGCTGGCTTCACACAGCTGACAGGGTGACTCCTTGGCTGAATTTGCAAAGCTGTCCACAAGCTGCGCCCGCCTGCCTCTGTAATCTCATGTGTGGTCATTCCCAGGATGAGATCCGAAGAGCAGGATCAGCACAGTGTGTGCTCATCACTTTGCAGGCCACGCTAATTTAATCTTTGTAGCAATCCTAGAAAGTGGGCAACAGTCATAATCTCATTTTGTAGATGAAGAAACAGGATGTGCGTTTGTTAGGCTGGATGCTCAGGATGGAAACCATGGCTCATCGTCACGACTGAGGTCCCCGGCTGCACCACCTGCCGGTGCCTAACATCTACGGTGGTTCCTCCCTCCCTCTACCCACTCCACTCACTCTCCCTTTCTTCCATTATTTTCTTGGACTTCCCGACAGGAGTTTAATTAATTATACTGCTTACTCTCAGTCAGTGACTCAGCAGGAAACTTGGGTCACTGACAGTAGGTAATTTGAAGGGAGTTTAATAGTAAGTGGGTTATTTACAGAGTGTGGGTAGGATATCGGGAAACAGGATTTGGAGGCACAGAACATCCTGTGCAGGTGCCTCAAGGGGCAAAGGACAGAGCGGCGGAGCCCTTACCCGACCTCAGAGAAGGAACCGTGCCCTCCCAGGGCCTCTGCTTTCCGTAAAGGGCACTTTGCCACCTCAAGGACGTCACGGGCAGGGACTTGAGAGCAAACCCTCTTCCCCAACCTTCTCACTTCCTGCTGGTGCCTCTCATCCAAGCAGAAGCCAGAGAAAGAAAGATGTAGTCTATCAGTTCAGCCTCCTGCAGCCAGAGGTGAGTGAAGAATGCAGACAAGAGAGGTTTTAAACATGGAAATGTCCCTATAGAATAGGTGACATTTTGTGTGTGTTTATTTTTTATTATTTTTTATTGGGGTATAGTTGCTTTACAATGTTGTGTTAGTTTCAGCTGTACAATGAAATGAATCCGTTCTATGTATGTGTTTTAAATTTATACAAATTGTACTGTGCTATAATCTTGTTCTGTTTATCACTTTTTTCCTCCAGTGTCTGTGGCTATATCACTATGTTGTTTATGTTCCTGTAGTTCAATACTCTTAAGTACTGCATAGTATTCCTACCAGGGAACTACTGCACTATACCTACCTGTCTGCTAGAGAACTACTGCAATACACCTACCTCTCTACCAGGCAACTACTGCACTATACCTACCTGTCTCCTAGAGAACTACTGCATTACACCTTCCTATCTACCAGGGAACTATTGCATTATACCTACCTGTCTCCTAGAAAACTACTGCAATACACCTACCTCTCTACCAGGGAACTACTGCACTATACCTACCTGTCTCCTAGAGAACTACTGCATTACACGTACCTCTCTACCAGGGAACTACTGCACTGTACCTACCTGTTTTCTAGAGATGAACCCCAGGTTGCTTCCAATGACCAGATACCACTGGTAGCAGTGGAATAAAGCCCATGCACATGTCTCCTGTTGACTTATGGGCTTGCTGGGTCAGAAGGTTTTCACATTTTTTATTTCATTAAGTGCTGTCAGACTATTTTTTGTTTGAATTTTTGCTCTCCAGTAGTGTGTGAGGATTTCCAGTTTCTTACATTCTGAACAACCTTTGGCATATGCCAGTCTTTAATTTTGCTATTCTGTTGGGTGAAAATTAATGTCGGTGTCTGAAGTTGTATGTCTGTTATTACTAGCAAATTCTAGAATCTCTTCAATTTTTTATAGTCAGAGGCCAATAAATAGTTTATTTGAATGAAAATTACCGTAACATGTGGTCTCATCACAACTTTTTAAAAGCCCCCTGCCACTGACCACTTAGTAGACACACAATAAATTCCCATGTAATAAAAAGCAATGTACTGCACTTTATTTTTTGTACGTCTAATTTCTGCCATGTGTCTTTTGAACTGGCTCAGTAAACATAGGTAACAAGTTATGAAATGATTCTTTTAAGCTGTCAGTCAATAGGCTTCTAAAATAGCCAGACTGACAGGTTGTTCTCTAGCTGTTTCCTATGTTCCATCCACCCCCAACTCCCCTGCTCTCCCGAAGAGCATTGGGTTTCAGAAGAAATTCTAAACTCAGGGCTTATTGGGAAGACAGCAGCTGCTGAGAAGGTCTGGGGTCCAGAAAGCTGAGAACATTTCCTTTTTATAAGAAAAAGAGCAACAAGTATATATATATAACTCTTCACCATAAATATATCTGTGTGTGTGTATACATATAACTATATATATAAAGTGAAATAAGCTAGGGTGAGAAAGCTTATAAAAGACAATAATAGAACAATACCCTGGAGGCTGTTTGGCACTGCCAGAGCACGAGGTGACTTCTTGGCTCCTGGGATTTGACTCCGTCAGGATTTGGTTTGTTTAATCAAAATCCCTGAAATTTGTGCTGCTGGGGTTGACCTGCCCGTCACAGAGACACTGCACGAAACCCTGGAGGTGTCCCGAGGGCTCAGCCCAGATGCCCTGCAAGGTCTCAGGAAGCAGGTGTGGGCAGGGAGCAGGTGGCCTCCATCAAGTGCCCTTAGCGGGGTGAACACGAGTGTCTTAGTGGCAGGGTCCCAGGCCAGGGCTGAACCCTACCGCATAGCTGAGGAAAGGCTGTGTCCTCTCTCAGGGTGGGTGACAGGGGGTTGGTTTAGGAGAAAAGGAGGATTACCTGGGAAACACCGTCCACTCAGAAACGGGGTGGCTGGTCCAGGCACAGCCCAGATGTGTCTTTACTCCAGCGTGCTTCACCTCTTGACCTGGTGCGACATGAAATGTAACTCATGTAACAAAATCCCTGGTTTTGATCCCAGAATCACCAAGCAAACTTTCCCGACATTTGACGTCCTCTCAAGTTGGCTCCGGGAGAGACAGTGTATTCAACAGAAGACATTTCTGTCAAGTGACATTTTGTAAATATCTATTGAGGCTCTTTAAATGCCCAGTGTAATTGTGCTGGTGACAGAGGATACTGAACGGCCACGGTCCTGCCCTTGTGGAACTTGTGATCTGGTCGGGGAGGGAAACACTGGACGTAAGAGTACGCAAGTGAAGATGTGATGTAAACAAGCTGCATGAGGACCATGAGGGAGAGATGCAGGCTGCCTCCCGTGAGCATCCTGACCTGAGGTGTCAGGAGTGACCTGAACTTAAACTGGTAAAACCAGGGGGCCTTCCATGTGCCAATGTTTAGTGCACCCTTGGGACCCTGGATGTTTAGAGATTAGAACATTAACTAGACTGAAGTCAGAAGAAAATGCCCCTTTGCAGGGTGTGTCTGAGTGGACAACCATCTTCCCAAGACAAATTATTCACCCCACACTCCTCTGCATTCCTGGTATGACCAGGTGTCCGTAAAAATGTGACTCGCTCTCAGGTAGCTTCACACGACACTTCCCCTTTGACCTTTACTTACCTTTCATCCAAGAAATGCCAAAACATGGAAATACCCGCTCCCTGCTTTTTCTTCTGAGGCGACTCGACGTCACCCCGCAGGTCGCGTAGCTCCCCCCCACCCCTCCGCCACCTCCCGGGAGCTCCTGTACGGTCACCCCAATAACCGGTGTTACCTTCACAGTCTGATGTCACTTCTTACCTTAATTCTGACTCTCCCACTGAAACTCATTACCCAATCATTGCTTTTAAAACACTGAGCACATTTTTAACAAAAGGTAGCACGTAAGGTCACTCATGGAGGTCTTTGCATACCCTTAAAACTGATGAGGACAGCTGGCAGCCCGAAATGGCACCTTTGGGCTTGGGACGCCCGGCACGGCTATGTGCCCTGTTCTCTCATGCACCTGAGGAAACCTGGTCGTGCTTTACTGCAAGTACCTTGAACTCTGCAGTAAAGTCAAACAAAGGGTGGGAAGCTCCCTTTGTTTGACTTTAGGGCTGGATGGAGGAGGGGCTGGGTGTGTCATTCTAATCTATTTCAACCTGCCTAAAATTATATAAAGGATTTTCAAAAGGCTGCTGTCTGGCTTTACCATTTCATATTTATTTACTTGTTTTTGGAGTCATAGCTTTTTGTCAGTTTGTAAAATCTACCGAGAGCAAGGAACTAGGAAGAAGATATGAGAGATATTTGAACTCAAAGTCGTATGTTTGCCATCAGGAGACTTAAAATCTAGTGGGATATATGAGAATGTATACAAACGATTACAGATAAATATAGATCAACAGGACAGAAGGGAGAAATACGTACAAAACACAGTCTTGGCTACATCTGCCTTTCAATTTGGACCCTGGTATAATGGTGTGGAGGAGGTGTTCTAACCTTGGCCACATAATCCAGTAAGGAGCTTTCTGAACAAGTGCTCTATTTTGCATGAGTGAATCCTACCCCAGAAAGGAAAAAAATTAACTAATAACGACCATAGCTTTCATTCACACATCACTCTCCAACTTACAAAACTCTTACCTACATTTCTTTAAAAAATAAGCTTTATATTTCAGAACAGCTTTATATAAACACACAGAAAATTGCAAAGCGAGTACCGTTTTCCCCAACACATCATACCGTTTTCCCTGGCTTTAGCCTCTTATGTTGCTGTGGCTTGTGAACAGTGATGCACCAGTGTTGGCACATTACTTTTCATTCGAGTCCGTGGTGTATTCAGGTTTCCTTTCATTCCTGTCTGTTCTTCTTCTGCCCAGGATCCCACCCAGAATGGTACGTCACATTTAACGGTCATGTCTTCAGGCTCGCCTCGGCTGTGACGGTTTCTCAGACTTTTCTCTCTGTTTGATGACCTTGATGGTTTCAGCAGGCTGGTTGGGTATAGGGAAGGATGCCCCCTCTGCTGGGCTTTGTCTGATGTTTTTCTCGTGACCAGACTGGGGTTGTGGGTTTTGTGGAGGGAGATCACAGAGAGAAAGTGTCATTTTCATCACAATGTACAAGGTGCCCTACTGCCGGCACACCTCACCACTGCAGATGTGGACCTCGGTCTCCTGGCTGAGGTCGGGTGTTTCTCCCCACACCTCACCCCCACCCTTTCCATCCTGCTCTCGTGGAAGGATGTCTCTGCAGGGAGTTAGGCCCCCGTCCTTGCAGGCAGACTGTCTACAAAAATTGTTTGAGATTTCTCTTCATGAGCAATTGCTCTCTCCCCGCCCCCCCCACCTTGTTTACTTGTTTAATTGTTAAATGTCTCAGTATGGACTCGTGGCTGTTTATTTTGTACTTTCAGTTATAAGTGCAATGTCCTTTATTTCGTTCCTCGATAGGTCTCTAAAAATGTTGACCGTTGACACCCAGCCTTTTGAAAAAGAAAGCAGTACCTGTATGTGAAAGAGTGGCTCAGAGAGGCTGAGGGATTTTCCAAAGGACACACCTCTGGGACTGAACCCAAGCTGTGTGACTCTCAGGCAGGATCTCTTGCTTGACAGCAGGAAGCCCGCAAATTAGTGGAGGAATTGGCCAATAAGGGAAAAATGGCGGGACAGTGTGCTTACAGGATAAAGCTGAAACAGATTTCTCGTAACTATTTTATTCAATAAATACTAAGCAGTAATTACATGCCCTGGCATTTTAGCATAACGTTAATGTTTTCAGTCCTCTGGAACTATTACTGCTTTTCTTGAAATGATAAAAACGCAGACCAGGATTACCTTCTAAGGCTAGGAATTATAACAATCACTCAGGATGAAAGCTGTGAGAGCGTGGTGGGCCCTCCCTCTTGGGAGGCCTGAGCTAACGGTGCTGTGTGTCCGAATGACACCTTTGTCCAGTTGTAGAATTATAATCCTGGCCTCTCTGGCCCCGTAATCCATGTTTATAAAATGTCACCGTAGCCCTAGATTAAATATATGTCTTATTTGGATGGAAATATCTCTATGTTTCTAGTCTTTCCAAATTATGTTGCATTTCCTCCTCTATTAAAATGATTTTGGAGGGGAATTCCCTGGCGGCCCAGTGGTTAAGATTCCGCGCTTCCACTTTAGGGGGCACGGGTGCGACCCCTGCTCAGGGAGCCAAGATCCTGGAATGCCACACAGTGCGGCCAAAAAAAAAAGGGGAGGATTTCCTAGACAAATTTTTGCATCACTTGATATAGTGCAATTGAATTTTATTTCCACTTTCATTTTACTTCCATAAATATTTTTAAAGCAACCACAAAAGTTTAAAAGCTTAGTTTTTGTTATCATGTTAATTTGGCTAATGCACTTATTTTTTAAAAGTTTTAAAAAATTAAATCAGGGTAATTTAATTTCACAAGGGTTCTAAAGCATATCAAAGGCTTACAGTATAAAGATAGAATTGAGGAATATTAACAGCCTATAAGTTATGTATTATAATTTTGGTTTTTATTGTATAATGATTTTAAAACAATCTTTCTAAATGCTTCCTCCCAGGTTATCTCCACAGTCACTCTGTCCAGATTTCATCCTCGTTGCAGATTTTTGTAGGTCCTAGTCCTAACACATGTTACCTTTCACAGCTGCTTCTTGGGGAAAAGACTGTCTCCTAAAACGGGTGAACAGGGTGTCAGGTTTGACTTTGCAAAGCTCTCTGTGGGCCGAGAGTCTAGAATTCTGCTTTAAGGATTAATGGACTTTTTATTGCTACCCTCTTTATTCTATAATCAGTAGTCTCTGTGTTAGGAAGAAGTATTTGGAGAAAAGACACTTGTGTCACTCCATAATATATATTCTTAACTCTTTCATCTGAATATTAAGTACTGTCTGTTATTGTGTTTGTCATAAAGTTCCCCATCAGACATGAATTACCAGGGAATTTGCTCTCATGCTTCGAGGGATATTCTGAATAGGTATGTAATTACTGCGTATTTCGTACCCAGTTTAAGATAACCATGCATTCGGTTCATCTTTAGTCTTTGGACTTACAGTGTTCAAAGCAGTGCTAGAGGTTTGCGAAGTTAGTTTGGGGCTGAACGCCACATATTCCTAGATTCATAGGGTCTGTAGTTGAGGTGCTCTCCTCCCAACTGGAGGTCCCGGCTGAGGTATCCCTGCCAGACAGCAGCCCCTTGACGCTCTGCTGGGGCTCCTGGTGCAATGGAAAGGCTTTGTTTTCAGAGCTATGTGTTCTATTGGAGGACAGCTCCAAGTGTTTGCAAAGCCAGTGACTCAGCCACATCTCACCACTTCTCATTGGTCTTGTCAGTCCGCTGTCACCCGGTGACGCTTGCGGGGAACCTCAGCCGGCCTTCGGCTCACATCCCTGACCCACGTTCAGCTCACCTGTGCTGGGCTTAGCCGTGCTCCAGACTCAGGTCAGGGTAGGTCCTGTTTCACACGTGTGACGTGCCTCCCAGGTCCTGTTCTCACACGGACGCATGGAGCACGACAGGCCAACAAGGAGCATGGGCTCCGTCATGGCCTCTCATCAGTTCTCTGAGTCCACTCCCAGCACACGGCCCGGTCAGCCCCATGTCAGTGGAGCAGGGGGCGGGAGTCCTTCCTGGACATAACTCAAAAGATCATTCCTCTGAAATCTGATCTCTGCATGAAAGCAGGTCATTATAAGCATCCCCTTTCATTGCAAATGAAGTAAGTGGAAATCAGAAAGATTAAATATCTCACCCGGTCACACGGAGCAGAAAGGCCAGGAAGCTCATTCAGCTAATTGAGTCCCAAGCTGCTGGTCTTTGCATTGTTCCCAAGGCGGCTCCCTGGCTCAGCATCTAGACCATAAATGTATTGATTTTGGAAGAAAGCTTCACACTCTTACAGCTTCCCCTTTTCCAAACAGCTTTACCCTTCCTCCCAGTTACTTGCAGCATCTATTAAGTTTCCAGATGAATTCTGACTCCTAAACACCATGGCCACCATTGACTCGTATACACAAGCACATTAAAGTCTATTACCGCAACTAGGCAAATATTTTCCGTAATTTCATAGATAAGATGAATCAGTACATGTCTGACCAGTTTGGGCCTCAGTAGGAATCTATGAATAAAATCTTGAGAACTGTGGGAGGTGCATGTGGTTGTGAGATATATATATACTTACTAAGAACTTTAATCCTTTCTGAATTTTACTTGGGTTCTTGGAAAGCTAAAGCATTTATTTATTTTTGACTGTGCTGGGTCTTCGTTGCTGCACGTGGGCTTTCTCTAGTTGCAGTGACCGGGCTTCTCATTGCAGTGGCTTCTTCGGTTGCGGAGCACGGGCACTAGGCGCTCGGGCTTCGGTAGTTGTGGTGGGCAGGCTCAGTAGTTGTGGCTCGTGGTCTCTAGAGCGCAGGCTCAGTAGTTGTGGCGCATGGGCTTAGTTGCTCCGCAGCACGTGGGATCTTCCCGGATCAGGGATTGAACCTGTGTCCCCTGCACTGGCAGGCAGATTCTTAACCACTGTGCCACCAGGGAAGTCCCCAAATCTAAAGTTATTTAAAAAGCACTAATTTTAAAGTGGTGATTGTAGCTTTTACTTTCCAGAGGAAGAGATTTCAGGATTTCTTTTCCTTTATTCATGAAAGAGAAAAGAGAATATTTCTTATTTGGAAAAGAGGAAAGAGAGGCTGAATACTGAATTAGGTCTCACAGTGCTTTTCTCTAGTCAAAGTGACGTAAGGATGTAATCTGATGTAATCTGAATCCAGTTAATTTTACGAAAATCCACCATTACCTGACACAATTCTTCCTTTTATCTAGACAGGATCTAAACCATGAGAAGGTGAACCTTGTATCTGTGTTAGATAATTCTTAGGAGTTCAGTTGGATTCAAATTTTGTGTCAATTGCATCCCATTTTTTATTTCTTCTTAAAATGAACATACCCGTAAATATTCACATATTCAGCTTCTTATATTAACGTATTCAACATACATGTTTAACGCATCTCCTAAAAATTAAGTACTCCTTGAGTCTGCAAGAGATTAAAGGAGAGTGAAAACACTGCCTTCAGTACAGTTATAAATTATCCTCAGTGATGAGATAAACATGATGAAGGGGCCTCCGGGAGAATAACCATCATTTACAGGACATGAGGGAAGGGCTGGGCTCGACATGGCACAGAACTGGCCGTGTCCCCCAAGCAAGTCCTTTCCTCAGTGTCTCCTCAGGTGGAAGTAAAACGGTAATACTATTGAGCCTCCTAGGAGTCTGTGGAAATGACATGAAGGAATGAACTGAAATCTGTGCAAATGTGTCCCCTGAATGCTCCACGCGTCTTATCTTTCTATAAGCACCACAGTTCATATGTTCTCTGAAATAAAAAGCTAGGAATGTTGATGTAAAAGGTACTTTATTAGCACGTGTTTGATATTTTCTAGTACATCCTTGTATTCCTAATATTTAGGTTAAAAAGTTCTTTAGAAGTCACTGTACATATGAATATAACTATACGTGTGTGGGTTTATACCTTAACTAGAATTGATGTAAAATATTTATACTGTTCTTGTCCCTGTGTATTGACTATTTCAATGTATGGAATAGGATCATAATTTTTCCTTTAAAATATTTCATAGAGCATGAAAAAATCAGAAATAACTGGCAATAGGATATTTGATCTTATGACACATTTACAAAATTGCAAGAAAAAATAAAAACAAGTTTTTATCTCTTTAAAATACTTCGGACCTTATGAAAAGGCTCCTTCGAGTCCTAAAATGATTACTAGAAAAAAGAAGCTAATTCATCATTTGGTTTAAGAGAAACACCACAAAAGCACATGTAAATAATTAAACCAAGAAATAGCAACAATGTAATGATGTTTTAAAATCTTTAGATCAAAAGTGACATGCCTCATTTCTAAATCTAGGAATGTCCATTGACATTTGGTCCTTTTGAACTCCATTTCTTAATCAGTAAATTAGAAATGATGTTTCTGATGCGAACCATCCTAGGCCTCTGTAATTCGAGGTGAGGTAAGGCGTGTGAAACCCCCTGGAAAATTACGAAGAGCTGTATTGGCAAAGCCATGACTGTCCCTCTCACACCATCTTTATCAGGAGGGTAAGTAAACCCAGAGGTTAGCTCCCCATTTTGTTTTTTAATGAAAAGAATATATTTTGCTTCCTCAAATGATAAACTTGATCATGCAGTTGGTTTTGATTTGGCATGTGAAAAATCTGTCAATTTCCACCCTCACGCTCTGCCAAGTGTAGGTTATACCAGACGCTCCCCAGGCTTTATTCTTTCTCAAAGCTCAGTGACAAGTGAATATTTCTCTGAGAATTCCAGAAAATATTGTCACTGTTTTGAAACTGTGCACTTCTCCACTTGCAAGAAGCTCACGTCGTGCTTTTTTTTAGAATTAAATGATATAAATCTGCTGTCTAAACAATACCAAAGCTCTTTTTTTCCTTTGATTATTCATAAACCCTTGTAATTTTGAGGTTGTCAGGTTATGTTGTTTCTTCCAAAGCTTTCATTTTGGAGGACAGTGAAATTGAGAGCAAGAAAGATGTCCTTACTCCCATTTTACACAGCTAATTAGTGGTCAGAGTAAGACTAGAAATTAGGTTTGCTAACATGTAATTTATCTTAATATTATGTTACAGCAAATACTTCAGAGGTGAAAGCAGTGATATTTTACCAGTGAAAGGAGAAATAAATGATCAGTGGACTAAGAAATAAAATAAAATAATAATAAGTGTGATTAATTAACTGAATACTTACTATATCCAGACTTTAAATACAACATCTAAATGAGCCCTGCCACACCTTTAACGGCAGGTGCAATTGGCCCATTTTACTGCTGGCAGCACAGGGGCCGAGACGGCACGTGGACCGTGGTCACATGACCAGGAAGTGGCAGCACTGTTATTGGAAAGTGCAAATCTTTGTTAATATCCATGTAAATGTTTGAGGCTATTTGTGAAGATGTGGAGGGGCGAGTATAGTCATCAGTAAAAATATCACCTGGGATGAATCTTTTGCTTCTGTTATGAGAATAATTGGAACTGGACAGATTTCAAGAACAACTTCAGAGTGTGGAGAAAGGTTTCTGCCAGAAAGGTCAGCCACGACACGGAAGCAACCTAAACGTTCATTGGCAGAGGAGTGGATACAGATGTGGTACATGTCACTCAGCCATGAAAAAGAAGGAAATCATGCCATTTGCAGCAACGTGGATGGACCTGGAGATCATCATACTAAATGAAGTAAATCAGACAGAGAAAGACAAATATATGATACTGCTTATATGCCCCATCTAGAAACAAATGACACAATGGAACTTATTTACAGAAGAGAAACAGACTCACAGACTTAGAGAATGAACTTACGGTTATGGGGGTGGGGGTGGGGTAAGGGATAGATAGGAGTTTGGGACTGACATGTACACACTGCTATATTTAAAATAAAATGCCTTTCTGTGAAAAAAAAGTATCTTCACAATGAACAGAATTTTCTTGCAGTAAACTACTTTACTCTTTGTTCAGCTACCATAGACTATCCTGTGCCGTGAAAAATAAAGCAATAGGACAGACTCAGCCTCATCCCGCAGAGCTTCCCAGACCAGGGGAAGTTCTACGAGCAGACACTGGGGATGTTGTGTTAAATGATGCAAATGAGGAGGGAGAGCGAATGGGAGAGAAGGGACCAGTCTTGCACAAGGTGGTGGTGGAGACACCCGCCTGGGAGAACGACTCATGTGCACGTGTGGAAGCGGGAAAGATCTTGGCTTGTCCAACAAAGCAGAGGCTACTGTGGCCTTTGCTCAGGGTTGAGGGAGGATGGTTTAGGACAAGGTGGGGCGATGGGCAGGTGAGGGGTGGGATGCATCCTTTATTGTTATTGCTGTTTTATCAGTGACCTGCAAGAGATGCCTGACCTGGGTGGTGGAGAGATGGGATCAGGTTCAGTTGATGCCACTGTAGGGTCCAGGCCACCATCACACAGCTAGGCTATGATCCTAAACCATACATCTGGGCAGATTTCGAGTGTGTTATTGGCCTTAGATATAGGACTTGATAGATTTGATTTGAGGGATGAGAATAAAGAAGGGTTCAAGGAGAAAACTCTTAGAATTTTGCCTTGGCCAACCAACTGGTTGGATCCAGTTTGCTAAAATGGAGATACTCTGGTCAAGTGTTGGATGGTGGGGTGAGGGGGTAGTGAGTGTTCAGTGTCAGGCACGTTCGTGTTGATAAAATCACTACCTTCCAGACGGAGATGTCAGTAGATGGGTGGTTACAGGAACCGGAGTTCTGAATATGTACTGGATATGTATGTTCAGAGGTCATCAGCTTCTGGAGGTGGTTTTATCCATGAGAATGGATGAGGCCACCAAAGGCGCCAAGGAGACAGAAGTCTAGGAAGCAGCCTGAAGGATTCCGGCATTAGTAGAAGAAACCGGCGAGGGAGACTGTCCGTCTGGGTCCTGACAGCAGCACGTAGGGGGTCAAATCAGGAGGGTTCACCCTCTGAGGGACTAACAGCCAGAGCCACGTCTCCTCATCCATGGGGACCACAGGCCGGGGGGCGGGGGCCTCTGGGGGGATGTCCTGTCCTCATTCTTCTCCCTCCTCCTTGCTTCCCTTGATGCTGCCTATTGGACAAATCAAACAGCTCCCAGGGGTCCAGAGCCTGTGGGTGTGATCAGGTGAGTCAGTGCCCCTGCCAGGGGGGAGGGAAGGGCACCCCCTAAGGAGCCACAGGAGGTGCCCGGCACAGGGAGCAGCGTGGTTTAAATCAAGATTATGGAGCTCGCACGCTCTTTCCTTACTTACATGTAAAGGAAATGTAGACGATATCTATTTTGTCATCTCCCCAGGGTGTGATGAGAATTAAATTACTTTAGACACTGGAAATTGCCTTGAAAAATGTGAAGCCTTACATAGTATTGTTGTTGCTGAGGCCAGGTCCCCCACAGAGTGAAAGAAAACCTGGCTTTTGTCAGAAAAACAAACCCAGTTTTGTGGAGGCTCAGTTCATTTCTTGGAAAATCGGGTCCCTGAACAAAAAGAGTATTACAGCACTGTGCAAGAAAATTGTGAACTTATTTTAAGTAGCAACCACAATTTGTTGCTTTTTTTCTCTCCTCCTTTATTTTACAGGCACTTCTATTATATTTCTAATAGAAATTTTCCGTGATTAAAAATAGATGGAAATGCAAGTATCAGAATGTATTTTTACTCTATTCCTTCAGTGAAGAAGGTTAAGGATTGAAAACATCTGTTATATTTTCTGTTACAGTCAAAATATATGGGTAGAAGGTATGGTTAGAAAGGTGATGAGCATGGTTTGTGTAGAAATAATTGCAATAATTTAATCATGTATTTTCATTTGTTCTCCACCTCCCTAATAACTGGTAACAGCTCTGTGATTTTTCAAAGAAACCCAATCAGAGAGAGAATTCCACATGGCCAGAAAGTAAAGTTACATAAGTGTAGTAATTAAATTAGCAGAGCACATTCAGAGAGATGTCAGGTAGTGGTTCACACATTTGATTAGTAACTGTGTGTCAGACAAAAAAGTCACTAGCGTGCTCCTTAGCAAAAATGATTTTAGGCTGCAGTGTCTAGTGAGCGTGGTGAGTTAAACCCAATTTGTAAAGGGTGCTGTATAGAGGGAGACAGGTGACCCAGTTTCTATTTCCTTAATCCTGTGTTAAATTTTCACAGAGAAATATGGAGCCAAGTGAAAACTGGAAATAATTAGGATGTTTGTTTTCTCTTTCCTTTCTTTTAATTTTAAATTTATTTTCTAATGAAACGTGCTGTTTTTTTTAATTTTATAGGTTAGAACTCCTTAGTTAAATCAGTAACTCTCCCCCTCATGAAATATTGAGCCAGAGAATAAATGGCCAAGCTTATTTTTATCGTTATTACATTTCAGAGTATTTCTCAAAGAGACCAACGTTTCCACTAATAGATTTTCCTATTGCCTTAAAAAAGACAAAAGCCTGTTGACGTATTAGTGTGCAGTATTAGGTATATATGTCTTATTGATTGTTTGCTACAAAGAAATCAGAAAACTACAGTATTCTTTTTTTTTAAATTTTATTTATTTATTTATTATTTTTTTGGGGATACACCAAGTTCAATCATCTGTTTTTATACACATATCCCCGTATTCCCTCCCTCGACTCCCCCCCACCCTCCCTCGAGTCCCCCCCAAAGAAAACTACAGTATTCTTGATTATTCAAGATCCATATATCATAAATGTTTATTTGTCTAGCATTCTTTTACGCAGGAGTGCTTGTTAACCGGCATCTCTATAATTGGCAATGCCATATGACTCTAGAAATGTGTGGTCACCTCGTGCTCACACTTTGTGGGAAACAGTAAGAGTGGGATCAGAAAATGAGCACAGTGCCACCTTCCTGGGCTCCTTTCAGTCCTGGTTGTTCTTCCTAGAGTGTATTTGTGTCGTGATGAAGTGTGAATATTACTAACTGTGGTTGTCATTCATCTTTTTGCTCTTTTTGTCATTACTAATTATTTTGGTTTGAAGTATTTTTGAGCAATTGGAGTTGCCTCAGCCATGTGTAGGAGGGTGAGAACCTCATAATTTTTACAACCCTGCGCAGGGGAGGAAGTGATGGGGAGGAGGAGGTGAGGAGGGGGTGACAGGGGAGGAGGGGTGGCAGAGGAGGGGAGGCTTGTCCGGAAGACAGAGTTCCCCCAGCTCCTGTCCCCAGGTATCCAGATGAAAATAAGAACTGGAACATGAGCTGCGTCTGAACGAGGCATCATTACCTTCACCTTTCACGTTATTGGATTTGGAAAATTGGCTGAAAGAAGCAGCAGTGGCGTTACGAGGAAGCACACAACTTGGGGCCGGTAGTGCTTGATACTAGAAGTCTTGCTCTTAAAAACATCTCCACTGCCTTATGTCTCGTGCTGAATGTCCACAGTCCAGGATTTAGCTCTGATCTAATAAGAGGTCACGGGAAGACCAGGAAAGGAAGGTGGATGAGAGAGAAGGCAGTTGCTAAGGTCGTAACAGACACTGTGGCTGGCAAGAGGGCAGAGCCCTGCCTGAGGGACCACCATCGTGGACCCAGACTAAAGGCGAAGCACTGAGAGGGTAGGATGGAGACCACGGTGTCCACTTACGGAGGGAGGGACTCTCAGAAGGTGCAGACGTGCACCTCCAGGGCTGATTTGCTTGTTAATGTTTTCTTTCTACTCTGAGAATTTACTCCTGTGAAGCCTAATTAAGATCATTTTTAGGTGAAAACAGTGAAGCGTATAATCACAGGTGAATCATTACTGGTCATGGAGTAGAAAGGTGACACTTAGTAGAGAAATGTTTCTCCACTTGGGTCTCCAAAGCAGAGATTACAGCCTTCATAAAAGTGAAAATATAGCTTCAATCAGACCTTAAATGATCTCACGGTTGAAAATGTGCTTCTAAGCGTCCGCCTCATCCTTTCTGATCTTCCAGTTAATGTGGAAAATATGATTCTCCTTGCAAAGGGAAAATGCAATTCATCTAATTAGCTCTTTTGAATTTTTTGTTTGTTTGAATATTTCTTCAGTACTAAAAATAAATGGGACACATTCTTTATACGTTTATTAGTAACTGTTAAATCACATTGCAGACATTTTCTGACTTACGGAAATCATGCTGGCAAGAAAATGATCTACAGTCCAGGTGTGCCAAGAGCACAGTCTGCTGCCCTGAGACAGAGCACAGTGGTGGAGAGGAGGGAAGGAGAGCAAAAGGGAAGAAAGGTCCTTTCTGTGCCTTATTATTATTGGTAAATATTATCGAGAAATAAGACGTATTTGACCTGGAACCCCTGCTTCTTGCTGCCAGAAGGTTGAGGTTTTAGAGGACGCGTGATTCCACATGTTCCTGGCATCACAGATGTCTGGGTTGTTGTTCTGTGGAGATATTAGCACAGTGCACCCCTTATAGAAGCTTTATTGATATAATTCACATACTCTAGTCTACACCTACTTAAAGCGCGCAGTTCATTGATTTTAGAATATATACAGGGTTGTATAACCATCACCATCGCAATCTTAGAATATTTCATCACCCCAGTTAGAAACCTGCAACTGTACTCCCTGTCCCCCCGACTCCCAGCCCTAAACAACCTGCCTCTACAGATTTGCTCATTCTTGACATTTCACATAAATAGAGTCATACGATACTTGCGGGTTTTTTGCAACAGGCATTTTCACTTAGTATAAAGTTTTCAGAGCTCATCCATGTGGTAGCTGTATCAGTAGTTCATTTCTTCGATGGCCAAATATATTCCACAGCATGGATTTATCACGTTTTGTTTATCCACTTCTCAGTTGGTGCCTATTTTGACTGTGTCTACTTTTTGGCTGTTAGGAATAAGGCTGCAGCGGATGCTCGTGCCCTGATTTTGTGTGGCAATGATTACAATTTACAGGTAGTCTAGGATACAGATCCTCACCTTCCTGGTCTGCAGAGCATACCTGCTGACCCACACTATTACACTGTTAAATTCCGGGAGGATAGTTTAAGACTAAAGTGGATGAGGATTTCTAGTTTAACCCCTTCACTTCTGAAATAAGAAAACCGGGGCCCGTGATGTTCTTGAATTACCCACAAACATGCAGCTATGAAGTGTATAAAGTATCTGTGCTGGAATGCAAAATCGGACCAGTCTTCTTCGTATTGTATGTTAGAGAACTGAACCAGGTGCCCTTGAACTGAACTGGAGCCATGTGAGCTGACCTGGAAAACTCATTTTTATAATTTTTTCCTTTAGGGAATTTGTTTTACACGCAGCCGCTGTATATAATTGAACTTTTGTTAAGTACCATATTCGATGCTTCAGAGAGAATGTAGTATTAATGGTGCATGTTCATACGCACATAACACTTTAATGATGACATTCTTTACAAGTGCTGTCTGATAAAAAATTCAACTGGTGTGCTTTGAATTTGTTATGAGACAGCATTTGTAAGGAATGTCATATACAGATTTTCTTTGACTTACAATGGGTTTACATCTGGTTAAACCCATTATAAGTTGAAAACATCCTAAGTTGAAAAAGCATTTAATACACCTGACCTATGAATATCTTAGCCTCACCTTTCTTAAATGTGCTCAGAACACACACATTATCCTAGAGTTGGGCAAAATCATCTAACACCAGGCCTATTTGATAACCCAGTGTTGACTATCTCGTGAAATTTATTGAATACCGAACTGAAAGTGAGAACCAGAAGGTTATCTGGTACAGAAAGGTTGTTTCCCCTGATCACGGGGCTAACTGGGAGCTGCCAGCATTTCGAGAGAGGCTTGGACTCATGTCCCTGCCCGGGAAAAGGGCCAAAGTCAAGATTCGAAGTACAGTTTCTACTGAATTACATGTGGATAATGGGGGTATACTGCATGTTCTAAGGACAATTACAACAAAATCCAGACTTGACTATTAAAATACAGATTTGATCACACCTTATCTACTAATTAGAAATAAGATTTTGAAAAAAACAGTCTATTTCTTTGAGCCAAGTTACCTTTTCTTTGAGTGACTTGGACACATTGATGTCTGGAGCGTTTTGCAGCAGCTGCTGTGGACACCTGAGCCACTTTGAGGAGTACATGTGCACACACAGAGCAGTAACGGGTAGACATTCACACGTGCCACATGGACATGAGTGGAGGGGATGGAGCTCTGGGGAGCGGGGCCCTGTCCCAGCTCTGATCTGCTGCTAAAGGCTGCTGTGACTCTCTGGGTCTGTATCCCCTGGTTAAAGACAAGAGATGTGCTCCCCTGTCCTCTATGGGATGCACTGGGATGCTGGCCCTTCCATTCTCAGGTAGAATGATGAAAGTCCCCCATCAATAGGGAAATGTGGAGACATCCCTACCCTGGATGGAGCTTAGAGCCTAAACAGGAACAGTGCTATGAGGACAGGAAAGGATTGCCTGTATGAGAAAATCTACTTTATTAAAAGGGCATCTTGGAAACTGTTTTTCTACATTATCAGGGCTGTCAGTTTCCAGGATGTCAGCTGCTGGCTTGGGCAAGAATAGAACAAGTGGAGAAGTAGGAGCTGACCTACTATCTCAGCTAAAGCTTACCTCTCCGGGGTTGTTTGGGTCCTGTTCTCTGCAGACTCCACTTCAGAAACACAGCTGGCTTTTTTCTCCCCCTTTAGGGCTGTTTCCTTTTTGAAGGAAATTTCTATTCCCTGTTGTTTGCTGGGCAACAAGTGTTTGCAACACCAGCCCCAGTATTAAGTACCGTATTTAAGATTTTCCAGTATGATCGACAGTACAAAGAAAAGTCCTTCCCCCAGTCGGAAGCCCACATGCCACTGTCCTCCACAGGCTCAGACTCCCCCCTGGATGGAAACCTCGTGGTTGTGAGAAAGACCACACTGGTGCTTCCCACAGGCAGAAACACAGATCCGCGTTGGGGCCACTTGTTATTCCTGCATCCTGACCCACTGGCCTCCCGAAACAGAATTATCGACATTGCTGTCTTTTTTTGGAGTCTGTGTTTGTAACTGTCGTCCTAGTAGATGAAGAGCCGGGGGTAAAGGATGCGGATGTCGGTGCTGATGATGTTAATTTGGGGGGGACTGTGATCAGTGCGCCCATCGGCTTGGAAGGGAGCAGTCACGGCTCACGTGGATCACACTCGTGTGCTACACGCAGTCGTCGCCCTCGCTGGGCGTTCGCTGGGGTCCTGAGCCTGGAACGCCTGCCCGTCATCTCCTCAGATGGAGGAGGCAATGACTCGCTGGGATCACACAGTTGATTAGGACCGAGGTCACCTCTGGATTTGCCATCAAACTCTGGGAAAAGGGACAGAGTCTCTGCTGGTCTCACAGAAATCACCTGTAGCTGGCTTTGAGGGAGTCTGAGAACGGCTGGCAGACCAGCTCCCATACCCACTGCCCCGGCCTCCCGGGCCCTCCCCGAGGCTCTGGCAGCAGGCTCCAGTCCAGGGGACCTACAGAAATGTGTGTGATCCTTGGGGAGGTGCTGATGAGGTCAGAGCTGCAGGGGAAGAGGGACGGGGAGGGGAGACACGGGTGACTGAGCTGGACTGCAGGACGCGCAGAGCTGGCCTCTGTGGTCAGACATGGAGCCACAACCCACGGATGAGCCGGACGGGACGTGAGTCCACGGAGACCAGAGGCATGTGGCTGGCGGAGTGGTGCCAAGGACGGGCTCCTTGGGCAGTGTCCTGGGGGAGGAGGGCAGAGGCACCCCTGGGGCTCCCTGAACCCTGGGCTCGTGGTGCTCAGGCTGGGCAAGGGTAGTGGTCAAGGCTGCAGGTTCATCACTGCACCTCCCACAGCTGTGGGGGACTGAATACAAACACTTTGGTTGGGAGGGTAGGTGAGCAGGTCAGGGACTAAAGTATACATGGATGAGTAAGTCATCCCACCGCTAATTAGGAAGCCCTCCTGCCTTACCCGTCGGTGCTTCCTTGGCTTTCTCTGCCTCAGGAAGCAAAGGGGCTCAAGACAGGTGCCCGGAGCACATGCCGTCTGAGTGTCTCTCTGCAGACCCTCCCAGGAATCAAATGACAGGAGACTGGAGACGAGTGTTTGGGGTGCCTGTGGCATACCGCCTGCCTCCTATCTTGGCAGGTCTGATTTTGTTTTGGTTCCTGTCTTGGGCTTGCCGTGTTCATTTATATACTATGATCTCACGATTTTATTATGTTTCTTTGAGTCATAGTTTACAGGGGTTTATATTTCAGTGCAACAGGGTTTCTTTTTTTGTATTTACTACGTTTTCTGCAAAATTACAGCGTCCTTTATCTTGCTGCTTTACCTTGGAGGCAGGCATTGCTGCTTGCAATTCTGTAAGCCATGTGGGATTTAGGTCTGGTACTTATAGGCCTGGGTTTCCTTTCCTGTAAGCCACTGGTCTTTGTGTTGTACCTTTGGATGACTATTTGAGCTCAAATTCGTGTAGCAGTGCTATGAATAGCACCCAATTTATTTCAGTGAGTTCTGTTAAAAATAGGACCTTGCTGAGACTTCATTTTCTCCTCTGTTTTTCGTAGCTGATCTGACAAAACATGTCTTTGTAAATCTCTTCAATTTAGATAGAACTTTGCTTTGCTCCCCACGAATGTCTGATTTTTAAAATTTATTTCTAAAACTCAACATGAGAAAAATGGTATGAGTAAAACTTGCTAAATTTTCCCCACTTATTTTCAACTTAACACAAGTTAAATCGAATCTGTATTTCACACATCGCAGGGTTTACACATAGTAGGGCCTCAGTGTGACTGTTAATTTTATGTGTCAAGACGAAAGTACCCAGGTGATGGGTCAACCATTATTCTTGATGTTTCTGCAAAGGTGTTTTTTAGGCAATATTAACATTTAAATCAGTAGACTTTGAGGAAAGCAGATTGCCCTCCCTAAGGTGGGTGTGTCTGACCGGTCAGTGGAAAGTCTTAGTAGAAGACTGGCCCCCTTGTCCCGTGGACTCAAGCTGAAGCATCACGTCTTCCCTGGTCTCCAGCCTGCTGGTCTACCCTGCAGACTGAGACTTGTCAGCCTCCACAATCATGTGATCCAATTCCTTAAGATAAATCTCTCTCCTCTCCTGTGTATACACGCGCACATGCACCCCCACCCCTCATCTCTAGATTCTGTTTCTCTGGAGAACGCTGATGAATCAGCTTGGTGACGATGGGTTTGCTCCTTCCTTCTTTCTCACGAGGTTGCAAACCTCTGGTCCAGGTGTGTCCTGCTCACCTTTGCAATCATCTGTCCCAGCACAGTCCCTGCACAGGGAAGATGCACGGTCATGTTTGTTGAGAAAAAAAAAAAAAATTAGGTTGCTCTTTTTTGTGTGTTTATTATATTCCTCTTTTCCTTTCCCTTTTTGACCAGAATTTTTATATTTATCCAGCTCAGTGAAAATCAGTATTCATTAGTGATGTCCTTGATGCAATGAAGTTTTAAAAATTGTCTCACAAATCTGCAAAATAGATGGAATTGCACTCAGGATAATTTGGAAGCTGTGTCCGTGTCGTTTCTTGTGTGGTTGGTAGTTGTCTGTGGTGCAGGAAGTACTGCCCAGCATCTCAGGTACATCAGCGTTTACTTGTGCAGTATTCACAGAGGCACCTGAAGTTATTAACGGCATAGGGAACAAGAGAGGGCACGGAATTTCTGACCTTTGTTTTCAGTTAGAACAGGAAACGCTAAGCCAGCACTGTTTTTGTGAAATGAAGTTCAGGGCCAGACACCTGTTCTTGCTGACATGTGTCTGTCCCTGTCATCCTGGTACATGAGAGAACTGAGTTGAGAGTACCTGCCTCAGGTGAGGAGCACCAGCCTTGGCCACTCTCCCTAGTGCATGAACGTGCTGTGAGTTAGCTGTCATCACGATGTTTGCCCGGGTGGATTTGCAATGAGGAAATGGTGACACCGTCAGCTTTGAAGATTGTAGCGCAGCTTGTCACAGAGGGCAAGACCTTCCTTAGGTGACAGCGGTGGTGGTGGTGGTGGTGAATCCGAGGGCCTTTCCTACTCCTGTCTTTGTGAGCAGCTGAGTGTGCGCTTGTACACAGGGAAGATGAGTGTGTGTGAGTATGTGTGTACACAGTGATGGAGGCCCCAACATATCTGTCAACATAACCACTTGCTGTGCAATCAGTTTGTTCTCCTCCCAAGAACATCCTGCTCTGATCCTCATATGTACCCACCTGAACAGGGAATGAATTCAGAAATCGAATAATTTAGGTCATCAGTGGACGCGCAAGAGAGTTCTAGATGCCGGGACGATGACCTCTGTAGAGATTTGAAATCTCGGTAACCAGACACTTCACTTGTTTCCTCGAGGTGGATTTTGTCCTGGATCTAATGCTCCCTCCCTCCACCAGAGAAATTAAATTTTCAGAGAACAGAATTTTTAATGAAAGTGGGACAAACTGCCACCAGTCTGGCTTTTGTAATCTCGAAGATATTTAAAACTGCAAGTATCGTATTATAATTTTTTAATTTATTTCCTCTTCTTTTATCTTTTTTTCCTATTCACTTTTTTTCCCTTATTTTTACTAATTCGCTGAGTTTTTCCCTGAGATCATTCATCATCTTTTATTTACCCTTTATTAGTTTGCGTGACTGTTAAGGTCTCAGTGTGTTGGTTGTTGTGTCAACTTTTTATCCTGTTTTATCTCATTTCTCCCCTTCATCTACTTGACTAAATGTTGGTGCATTCCTGACCATGCTTTAATTTTTTTTTTCCCCAGTATTTTCAGCATGTAATAGTCATGCCAAAAATATGTTTGGTTTCTATTCCGGATTGAATTTTTACTTATTCAGGTTTTCAGTGCTCTATTTTTCTTGCCTCTATTAGGAAAATGGTGGGAAAGAATATAGACTTTGGAGTCTGAGTATTTCGGTTTGAATCTTTGGTCAAGTTGCTTCTAAATAAATAAATAAATAAATAAATAAATAAATAAATAAAATTTAAAAAATAAATAAATAAATGCCCAGTTTTTTTGTGGGTCTTAGTGCAGAGAGTTGTTGTAAATTGTAGGTTTACACTTGAAATACAGTCAGTACTTTATTTTTTTTAAATTATTTTTTGGGGATACACCAAGTTCAATCATCTGTTTTTATACACATATCCCCGTATTCCCTCCCTTCCTTGACTACCCTCCCTCGAGTCCCCCTCACCCTCCCTGTCCCAGTCCTCTAAGGCATCTTCCATCCTCGAGTTGGACTCCCTTTGTTATACAACAACTTCCCACTGACTATCTATTTAACAGTTGGTACTATATATATGTATGTGCTACTCTCACGCTTCGTCTCAGTTTCCCCTTCACGCCCCGCCCCCTCCCATACCTCAAGTTCTCCAGTCCATTCTCTGTATCTGCGTCCTTGTTCTTGTCACTGAGTTCATCAGTACCATTTTTAGATTCCATATATGTGAGTTAGCATACAATATTTCTCTTTCTCCTTCTGACTTACTTCACTCTGTATGACAGATTGTAGTTTTATCCACCTCATTACATATAGCTCCATCTCATCCCTTTTTATAGCTGAGTAATATTCCATTGTATATATATGCCACATCTTCTTTATCCATTCATTTGTTGATGGGCATTTTGGTTGCTTCCATGTCCTGGCTATTGTAAATAGTGCTGCAATAAACATTATGGTACATGTTTCTTTTGGGATTATGGTTTTCTTTGGGTATATGCCCAGTAGTGGGATTAATGGATCATATGGTAGTTCTATTTGTAGTTTTTGAAGGAACCTCCAAATTGTTTTCCATAGTGGCTGTACCAACTTACAGTCCCACCAACAGTGCAGGAGAGTTCCCCTTTCTCCACACCCTCTCCAACATTTGTTGTTTCCAGACTTTGTGATGATGGCCATTCTGATTGGTGTGAGGTGATACCTCATTGTGGCTTTGACTTGCATTACTCTGATGATGAGAGATGTTGAGCCTCTTTTCATGTGTTTGTTGGCCATCTGGATGTCTTCTTTGGAGAAATGTCTATTTAGGTCTTCTGCCCATTTGTGGATTGGGTTATTTGCTTTTTTGGTATGAAGCTGCATGAGCTGCTTGTATATTTTGGAGGTTAATCCTTTGTCCGTTGTTTCACAGGCAATTATTTTTTCCTATTCTGAGGGTTGCCTTTTAGTCTTGTTTATGGTTTCTTTCGCTGTGCAAAAGCTTTTAAGTTTCTTGAGGTCCCATTTGTTTATTCTTGATTTTATGTCCATGATTCTAGGAGGTGGGTCCAAAAGGATCTTGCTTTGATGGATGTCATAGAGTGTTCTGCCTATGTTTTCCTCTAGGAGTTTGATAGTGTCTGGCCTTACATGTAGGTCTTTAATCCATTTGGAGTTTATTTTTGTGTATGGTGTTAGGAAGTGTTCTAATTTCATTCTTTGACATGTTGCGGTCCAACTTTCCCAGCACCACTTATTGAAGAGGCTGTCTTTTTTCCATTGTATACTCGTGCCTCCTTTGTCAAAGATAAGGTGCCCATATGTGTTTGGGCTTACTTCTGAGTTCTCTATTCTATTCCATTGATCTTCCTTTCTATTTTTGTGCCAGTACCATACTGTCTTGATCACTATGGCCTTGTAGTATAGTTTGAAGTCAAGAAGCCTGATTCCACCAACTCCATTTTTCCTTCTCAAGATTGCTTTGGCTATTCGGGGTCTTCTGTGTTTCCATACAAATCGTAAGATTTCTTACTCTAGTTCTGTGAAAAATGCCATTGGTAATTTGATCGGCATTGCATTGAATCTGTAAGTTGCTTTGGGTAGTACAGTCATTTTCACGATGTTGATTCTTCCAATCCAGGAACATGGTATGTCCCTCCATCTGTTTGTGTCGTCTTTGATTTCTTTCATCAATGTCTTAAAGTTTTCTGCATACAGATCTTTTGTCTCCTTAGGCAGGTTTATTCCTAGGCATTTTCTTCTTTTTGTTGCAATGGTGAGTGGGAGAGTTTCCTTAATTTCTCTTTCTGCTCTTCTGTTGTTCGTGTATAGGAATGCAAGAGATTTCTGTGCATTCATTTTGTATCCTGCTACTTTACTAAACTCATCAATGAGTGCTAGCAGTTTTCTGGTAGAGTCTTTAGGGTTTTCTATATATAATATCATGTCATCTGCAAAGAGTGACAATTTTACTTCTTCTTTTCCAATTTGGATTCCTTTGATTTCTTTTTCTTCTCTGATTGCTGTGGCTAAAACTTCCAAAACTATGTTGAATAATAATGGTGAGAGTGGACACCCTTGTCTTGTTCCTGTTCTTAGAGGGAATTCTTCCAGTTTTTCCCCATTGAGAACGATGTTGGCTTTTGGTTTTTCATATATGGCTTTTATTATGTTGAGGTAATTTCCTTCTATGCCCATTTTCTGGAGAGCTTTTATCATAAATGGATGTTGAACTTTGTCAAAAGCTTTTTCTGCATCTATTGAAATGATCATATGGTTTTTATCCTTCAAGTTGTTGATATGATGTATCACATTGATTGATTTGCGTATATTGAAGAATCCTTGCATCCCAGGGATAAACCCCACTTGATCATGGTGTATGATTTTTTTAATGTGCTGTTGGAATCTGTTAGCTAGTATTTTGTTGAGGATTTTTGCCTCTATATTCATCAGTGATATTGGTCTGTAGTTTTCTTTTTTTGTGACATCTTTGCCTGGTTTTGGGATCAAGGTGATGGTAGCCTCATAGAATGAGTTTGGGAGTGTTCCGCCTTCTGCAATATTTTGGAAGAGTTTGAGAAGGATAGGTGTTAGCTCTTCTCGAAATGTTTGATAGAATTCGCCCGTGAACCCGTCTGGTCCTGGGCTTTTGTGTGTTGGGAGATTTTTAATCACTGCCTCAATTTCCGTACTTGTGATTGGTCTGTTCATGGTTTCTATTTCTTCCTGGTTCAGTCTTGGAAGATTGTATTTTACTAAGAATGTATCCATTTCTTCCAGGTTATCCAATTGATTGGCATATAGTTGCTTGTAGTATTCTCTCATGATGTTTTGTATTTCTGAGGTGTCCGTTGTGACTTCTCCATTTTCATTTCTGATTCTGTTGATTTGCATCTTCTCCCTTTTTTCTTGATGAGTCTGGCTAATGGTTTATCAATTTTGTTAATCTTCTCAAAGAACCAGCTTTTAGTTTTCTTAATTTTTGCTATGGTTTCCTTCCTTTCTTTTTCATTTATTTCTGCTCTGATCTGTATGATTTCTTTCCTTCTGCTCATTTTGGGGTTTCTTTGTTCTTCTTTCTCTGTTGTTTTAGGTGTAAGGTTAGGTTGTTTATTCAATCATTTTCTTGTTTCTTAAGGTAGGACTGTATTGCTATAAACTTCCCTCTTAGAACTGCTTTTGCTGCGTCCCGTAGGTTTTGGGTTGTGTTTTCATTGTCATTTGTTTCTAGATATTTTGATTTCCTCTTTGGTTTCTTTAGTGATTCCTTGGTTGTTTAAGAGTGAATTGTTTAGCCTCCATGTGTTTGTATTTTTTTCAGTTTTTTCCTGTAATTGATATCTAGTCTCATGGCATTGTGGTCTGAGAAGATGCTTGATATGATTTCAATTTTCTTGAATTTGCTGAGGTTTGATTTGTGACCCAAGATGTGATCCATCCTGGAAAATGTTCTGTGTGTACTTGAGAAGAAAGTGTAGTCTGTCGTTTTTGGATGGAATGTCCTATAAATATCAATGAAGTCGAGATGGTCTAATGTGTCATTTAAAGCTTGTGTGTCTTTATTTTCTGTTTGGATGATCTGTCCATTGATGTAAGTGGGGTGTTCAAGTCTCCCACTATTATTGTGTTACTGTCGATGTCCCCTTTTATAGCTGTTAGCATTTGCCTTATGTATTGAGGTGCTCCTATATTGGGGGTATAGATATTTACCATTGTGATATGTTCTTCTTGAATGGATCCCTTGATCATTATGTAGTGTCCTTCCTTGTCTCTTGTAATAGTCTTTACTTTCAAGTCTAATTTGTCTGATATGAGTATTGCTACTCCAGCTTTCTTTTGACTTCCATTTGCATGGAATATCTTTTTCCATCCCTTGACTTTCAGTCTATATTTATCCCTTGGTCTGAAGTGGGTTTCTTGGAGGCAGCATATAGAAGGGTCTTGTTTTTGTATCCATTCAGCCAGTCTGTGTCTTTTGGTTGGAGCATTTAATCCATTTACATTTAAAGTGATTATTGACATGTGTGTTCCAATTGCCATTTTCTTAATTGTTTTGGGTGTGTATTTGTAGGTGTTTTCCTTTTCTTGTGTGTCCTACTTAGAGAAGTTGCTTTAGCACTTGTTGTAAGGCTGGTTTGGTGGTGCTGAATTCTCTTCACTTTTGCTTGTCTGGAAAGCTTTTGATTTCGCCCTCAAATCTGAGTGAGATTCTTGCTTGATAGAGTATTCTTGGCTGTAGGTTTCTCTCTTTCAGGACTTTCAGTATATCCTGCCATTCCCTTCTGGCCTGCAGAGTTTCTGTAGAAAGGTCAGCTGTTATCCTGATGGGTTTTCCCTTATATGTTGTTTGTTGCTTTTCTCTTGCTGCTTTTAATATTTTTTCTTTGTGCTGAAGTGTCGTTAGTTTGATTAATATGTGTCTTGGTGTATTTCTCCTTGGGTTTATTCTGTACGGGACTCTCTGTGCTTCTTGGACTTGGTGAATTATTTCCTTTCCCATGTTGGGGAAGTTTTCCACTAGAACTTCTTCAAATATTTTCTCAGACCCTTTCTTGTTTTCTTCTTCTTCTGGGATGCCTATCATTCGAATGTTGGTACGCTTAATGTTATCACTGAGGTCTCTGAGACTGTCTTCTAGTCTTTTTATTCTTTTTTCTTTTTCCTGCTCTGTGGCAGTTATTTCCCCCATTCGATCTTCCAACTCACTTATTCATTCTTCTGCCTCAGTCATTCTGCTGGTTATAGCATCTAGAGTATTTTTAATTTCAGTTATTTTGTTATCCATTGCTGTTTGTTTTTCTGAGTTCTTATGAACTGTTTCTTGTACTTTCTCTATTTTGTTATTGAGATTTTGTATCGTTTTTACTATCATTACTCTGAATTCTTTTTCAGGCATTTTTCCTATTTCCTCCTCATTTGTTTGGTCTTGTGGGTTTTTTCCTGCTCCTTTGCCTTCATGGTGTTTCTTTGTTTCCTCATGGTTGTCCAAACTTTTGGTGTTGCTTGTCCTGGCGATAGAGGTGTTTATAGAAGACTGTCCAAGCCTCAGACGAATGTCCAAGTATTGGATTAAACAAATATTAAGTCTAGGAAACACATACATGTATAAGACACAAAATTACTGAATCCGTTAGGACATAAGGCTCTAGAAAGACCTGACAGAACCCCAGTGTGCTATCAGATATTCAAAGAGAAACCCAGCAGAAATTGACAACTGAAACAGAACAAATCAGAGACAAAAGCAAAAGCAAACAAACAAATAACCCCTTACACATACAAACATTAATCCAGGGAGATTTTGTAAGCTAGGATCAAATATAGAAAAGAGCCAGAGTACCACCAGAGAGAATGGAGATCCTTAGAATGTAATTAGACAACTGTACTAAGAACTAAGATAAAGACAAAAGCCTAATATTAAATAGCAAGGCAGTGCGTCATCTGGAGAATAGAGCAAGGAGTCTGAGCAGACCGATAGTGTTGCTTATAAGTATGTTAAGATAAAATAAACTTAAAAAGGCTGGAAGAAAGGGGAACAGAAGGGTGTAATGTGGTTGGAAATATGCAAATAAAAAGAAAGGAATAGAAATGTATAAAAGATAGAGATGAAAGGAAAGTATGAGAGATATATTGTCCATACTACCAAAAACTTAGCTAGATATAGAAGTATATAAAGAGGCAAAAAAAGAAAAAAAAAAGAATAAAAAATTTCATTAAAAAATTATGTTATAAAACTTGTAGATCCCTTAGGGCTAAGATCGTATTTAATAAAGAAAAAAAAAAAGAGAGAGAGAAAAAGAAAAAAAGAAAAAACCAGAACTGATCCCAGAATGGACCAGTTCAATAGGTATTGATACTACTATTTCTGTTTCCTTAGCGTCTCAGCTGTAAGTGTCCTTCTCCTTGCCTTGGGTTTTTTTTGCATTATTCTGTGACCAGCAGAGGTTCCTTTAATGTTCGTCTTTAAGTGTTGGTGTGTGGGGAGGGAGAGGGTACAATAGTGGCTCCTTCTCCTGGGAGTGAGTGAGCAGTGGCGCACTGTTGTTTCAGTCGGGCTTGGAGGTGCCTGTTGCAGAGGGACGCCGGTGGCTCAGGCATAAACAGAAAGTCTTAGAGTTGGGCCTCTCTCGGGTTTTTTTTTTTGTTGCTGTTGTTTTTTTTTTTTTCTTCTCTCGGCAGCCTCCCTGCTGCTGGCATTGCAAGGGGTTTTAATCTAGCCCCGCCCGAGTGCCTGAGGGTGCTTATAGCAAGGCCCTGAGCGCCTTAGGTGGCCCACGGGCGTCTCTCCACTGCCTGTTGCAGAGGCTCCGAAAGAGAGAGAGAGAGGCTACGTGCGCGGCTCCTCCCTGCCGCCCGTGAGCCTGCAGCCTCCAGCTGCCATCATGGCCGGGAAGCTCTCAGGGACGGGCACTCCTCTCCGCAGACCTCCTCCCTCCTGTCCTCTCGGTCCGTCACCCTACCGGCAACAATGTTTCTCACCCTGAACTAGCTCTCCGGTTCCCACGCTCCCGCTCCCGGACCCTCCGTTCAGCCGCGGATCGACGTCTCGGTCCGGGAACGCTGAGCTGCGCTGCGGACCCTCTGTATGTTTCTCACTCCCTCCCGTCTGCCACAGCTCCACCGCTTCACCCTGTTTGAGCCTTCGTAGATGCCTCCCTACCGGCTATGTCAGGCTCCCCACAGTCCTTTCTGGTGTCCGAGGCTGTCTGCTGGTGTTCAGCTGGTTCTCTGTGGGAATTACTGTGTCCTTCCATGCATTCCCAATGCATCTGTGGAGAGGGATGCACTCCACATCCCTCTACTTCGCCGCCATCTTTTCTCCTCTAGTCAGTACTTTATTTTTTTTAATGTATCTTTTATTTATTTATTTATTTATTTATTTATTTATTTAAATTTATTTATTTATTTGTTGGCTGCATTGGGTCTTCGTTCCTGCACACGTGCTTTCTCTAGTTGCAGCGGCCGGGGGCTACTCTTCATTGTGATTCACGGGCTCCTCATTGCGGCAGCTTTTCTTGTTGCAGAGCACAGGCTCTTGGCACGTGGGCTTCAGTAGTTGTGGCACATAGTCTCAATAGTTGTGGTGCATGGGCTTAGTTGCTCCATGGCACGTGGGATCTTCCCGGACCAGGCATCGAACCAGTATCCCCTGCATTGGCAGGCGGATTCTTTGGCAGGTAGATTCTTAACCACTGCACCACTTAGGAAGTCCCTAGTCAGTACTTTAGATGCATTAGTTACCATTATTATTTTTCTTGTTTAAAACAGTCTATTGCTTATTCCAGTTCTTTTTAATAAAACATAGATTTTGCCTCTGAAAATGATTTAGTTTTATTTCACAGTTTTCCAGCGGTAGTTAATTTGTGATAAACAAAGGGTATGACTGGTGAAATCATTTTCTTTATTTTATAGTCATATTTTGTATGTATACTCTGTGTGCCTCGCATGTAATTAATGCTCAGTAAATATTTTTATGACTGTTGCGATGCTAACAGCTGTATTACACTTTATGTAAATTTAGTATCATATCATTAATTTGCCAATGATACTTTTTTCAATCTTTCTATAAATGATGTCAAGTTTTTTTATGCTCTGTTCATTTATTTGGAGGGTGTGAGGCTAGACGATTGCATAAATAATAATAAAAACCAAGGATTCCTTAGCACTCAGTGCTGGCAAGCATTGTTCTAAGCACCTGGGTAAATTAGTGTCCTCATAATAACCGCTCAAAGCTCGACCTGTTCTAATTTTTATTTCTCAGATGAGTAAACTCACCACAGAAAGGTTAAATGGCTTGCCAAAAGTCACATTAATGTAGTGACATAGCAGGGCTTCGAGCAATGGCTTTGGATTCTGTGCCTTTAGTAATTCTTCTCTATTTCCACTAAAGCACAGAGGTCCTGTCCTCAGGGAGCTTCATGTCCATCCTGCTACTGTGTTTTTTTTTTTTTTTTAATTTTATTTATTTATTTATTATTTTTTTGGGGGTACACCAAGTTCAATCATCTGTTTTTATACACATATCCCCGTATTCCCTCCCTCCCTTGACTCCCCCCCACCCTCCCTGTTGCTACCGTGTTTTAATCTACTACAGGATCTACTTTTGTGGAAATGAGCCCATGAAGTTTCCTGCCTCAGTTTACTTTCTACTTTGGAACACAGATTTATTCAGAGCAAACATGGTGATGAAAGTTTTTCATCTGATAAACTCTTCACTATTCATCAATTTTTTGTTTTCAATTCTTGTTAATTTGGTATAATGTGTAGACTGTCTTTAAATTCTAATGGGCTAATATGGCAATTTTTTTTTAAGTTTGGTAAATGTCATCTCATCCTTTTTCAATCTACATTTACTGTGACAGTGCTGTCTTCGGAGTTCAGCCCTTTCTCTGAAATATCTTTCATTTGTAGTGAGAATTGATAGGTGTTAATTACTGAAAGTGAAGTGAAAGCAACGAAAATTCCATTAAGCAGAATTCATTACTAGGGTGGCATTTAACAGAAAGTTTTTAAGCAAGTACAAACATGTCATGAGCACGTATGTCTTAGGACTGGCATTTATAGTTCAAGCTGACGGTGGCGAAGGTAACCTGTTGTCCCAGCGTCTCCCGCACGGTCCCTGGAGGTGTGGGCACCTGTCTGTGCAGGTTCAGGAGTGATTGCACTCTCCTCCTCACAGTTTGTCCTGCGCTGATCCTGCAGGGCAGCAAAGAATTGCCCTCTTCACCTTGCAGGCCCAAGTATATTCCTTCTATACCTGGTGGACATTCTCTGATTTTTTTTCCTGCAAAGAAATACAATGGAGACTGCTCAATATATTTGCATGTTTATATATACCGTTTTGCAAGGTGGCAAAGATTTTGGCAGAGAAGAATGAATGTGTTTTCTGTTCTTCCATTTTTCCTTTGTCCAAAGCCATTTGCTCACATCCCTCATTGAGTTCACCCCACGGCCCAGACATCGGCTTACGGGATCTCAGCACCCCGCCGTATTTTGTCTCAAGAGTGAGTGTAGTGGGTGCTTTTATGCATCAGCCCCACTGGCCGTATGCTGCCCGGATAAGCCCTTACTCCTGTTATGTCTGTGGGTGTGTCTGGGGGTGAGATTGGCATTTGAATTGGCTGGTGGTCCTCCCCAGTGAAGGCGGGCACTGTCCAACCCACGGGGGCCTGAATGGAACAAAAGGTGGAGGCAGGAAGAAGTTGCCCCTCTTTTTTCTGTCTCACTGCCGAGCTGGGACCTCCCATCTCACCTTTTCTGCCCTTGGACTGGGAATTCCACCGCTGACCCCCGGGTCCCGGGTCCCGGGTCCCGAGTCTTTGATCTCAGACTGAATTGTGTCACTGAAAACTAACGTCTCCCACGGGCAGGTGACAGAACTTCAGAGCTCTCAGCCCCCATAATCATGCGAGCCGAATCCTCATAGAAATGCGTGTATATTCCGATTATCTGGAGAATCTGACAAACACGACAGACCCTTCAACTCTTTGCTTGTGACGTGAGAGGAAACCATAAGTAACACACCCAACATATTTTCCTGCAGTGAGGTGGCTCAGTGCCCAACTGTGAGTTCATCTTTTAGTCCCTGAATTTTCACAAGTATCTGAAATGGAAAGATTACTGGATGAGGTACTAAAAGGATATAAAATAAATCCGATATGATCCTTGTCCTATTATAACAGACTTACAATAAAGTTTCCGGGCTACCATGAGCAGACGTGACTTCTCATTCAGAGGAGATCATGTAAGGTTGGGGGGTCAGATGCAGCTTCACGGTGAAGGTGATGCTTAAACTTCAGGCGGCTGGGAGAGCATGGCTTTCCCTGGGTTCCGTCACACTGACTTGTGTGCTCTACGTGCCAGGTTCCAGAGCGCTGGAAGGCAAGGCCGTTCACAATACACCTAGGGATGTAGCGGAGCTTTCCTTTGGTGTCATGTTTACTCAAGGAAAATGCCAGTATCCAGGGGAAGGATGAAACAAGGCTGCATGTAAACGTGAGAGGCTTGAATGCCAGAAAAGGGGCCTTGGTAAAGTCTGGAGGAGTGGAAGGCATGTGAACATTTCTGAGGTTTGGAAATTTTAATTTAAGTATTGCTTGTAAGGTGGGTTAGAGACAGAATGAGAGAAAAACCAGGCAACAGCGTGTCCAGATCCGAGGTAACTAATACATTGTCAGTTTGTGTAGCCACTGCTTAATCCAATTAAAGCATTCTGATTACTTTTTTTTAATGATGTAGTTGAACTAATTTTTTAGGATGCTTAATCCACTTTTTAAATGTCCTCCTTTTGATTGATTATGGATTTGTAAGAACTCAGAAAGGGACATTCATACAATGAAATCTTGGCTATATTTCACCACAGGCTTCGTAAATCACTTTATGGAGAATTGTAAAATTTAGGAAAATTCTTAGTAGCAAATTATTTTAGTTCACCTGACTTTTCAAACCTCATTTGTGACATATGGCAGTTGGCGTTGGGATATTTTAAAGAAGAGAGACAGCTGAATTATCAAAACAATAATGACAGAGTTGCATAAATTCCAACTTACAGAACATGAAAAGCTGTGTCTTCCCCCCTCCCCTCCTCAGCCAGTACAGGTTGCTTTTTGATGATGGAATTAAGGACTATTTGTGTTTTTTTCATCCTGGTGTACTACTAAACCGTGACCAGAACATCTCATTCTCTTATTGTTTATTTTAATCAAATTGCCTGATGCACAGTGATTTAAGGGAACAGTTAGACCAATTTTGGAGTGATTAGCAGAATACAAGCTCTAGGCAGGTTGACATCTAACTATGCACTCAGTAATATCTCTGTACCTCAACCTTCTCACAAAACTTTTCTGCTTGTGTGGTGAGGAAGAGGCTCTACAAGGATGTCACAAGGCAGTTGTCAGTCCAACAAACAGGATCAATGACTATTGATGGCCCTCAGGTAGTGCTGCGAACAGACACGCACCGAAGCATGCTGCACTCTTTCCCTAGTGCGCGCACATCCTGTTGCACTGCTTTACGTCTATTCAACATCTGGCCCTTAGTGGCCTCATCTGCTCTGAGCAGCGACTCGCTTCTCAGGACACACGTACTTCTTTTAGGGGATTCTTTCTGCTCTGGAGCTTCCAAGATAATCAGTAATAAAGTGTCTGTTTCATTAGAGAAATAGGCATTTACTACCTGAATCCAAACTATAGTCAAATATTTTTTCTTTTATTCAAAGTTTCCTGTCCGAGGGAATACGGGGATACGTGTATAAAAACAGATGATTGAACTTGGTGTACCCCCCAAAAAATAATAAATAAATAAATAAAATTAATTGGCTTTCCTCTGTAAAAAAAAAAAAAAAAAAAAAAAAAGTTTCCTGTCCAAGCTGAGAGTCAGAGAAAGATATAACTTACTCAGTTCTAACCACCATGCTCTAGAGAAGCATCCTTCTGCTCTCCTAGATCCTATAGCTGCTAAGCCTGGCCAGCAGCTGTTTCCTCACTGCTGGAGACCCCATTTCTCCACATTGGCAGCCATGGTGAGGGAGTGACCTGTGTCTAGGACCCACACGGAGGCCCAGCATCAGTGTGAATGCATGGGAGACACTCTCCAAGAGAGAGTTTGTGCTTCAGGTGAGATGAAGTTCACTGCTCCAGTGTGGTGAGCTCCAGCTTTCGTAAAATATGCACCGCTGTGCTCTAAAAAGTAGGAACAATTCAAGCAAGACTTAAAGATGTGTGAAAAGAAATATATCTTGGACAAAAGAGTATCCTTTGAATATATTTAGTATTCATTCAATATATCTCAATATACAGATCACATCAATTGGACTTAGGACTTTAGAATAAAATTAGAGACACAGAGGTTGGGAGAGGAATATTTGGAGGAAAAATAACACTGACAGTGGTAACTCTGGTTCTATTTGGTAACATACATAACATTTCATTTCAAAAAAACAGTATTTCTGGGACTTCCTAGGTGGTGCAGTGGGTAAGAATCCGCCTGCCAATGCAGGGGACACGGGTTCAATCCCTGCCCCAGGAAGATACCACATGCCACGGAGCAACTAAGCCCATGCGCCAAAACCATTGAGCCCATGTGCCGCAACTACTGAAGCCCACGCACTAGAGCCCATGTTCTGCAACAAAAGAGGCCACCACATGAGAAGCCTGCGCACCACAGTGAGTAGCCCCCGCTTGCTGCAACTAGAGAAGGCCCATGTGCAGCAACGAAGACCCAACACAGCCAATAAAATAAAACAAACAAACAAACAGAAAACAGTATTTCTTTTGTTACTCTAGCAAGTGCGTTTGGTTCTGTGTTTTCATTCAGATTAAGTAAGCGAGGGTTCTTTGTGTGAAGCACATGACTGTTTTAGGGGGCAGAGAAGCGTGTCCACACTTTATCAGAAATCCCAATTTTCCTGTTGTTACGCTGTGAGGCTGTTTCTTCTCTGAACACATTAAGGTCATCCGTTAGTTCAAGTTTGTATTTAGTTACACTAGGAAATATGCTGTTTTCCAAAGTGAATGAATAAAGGTTCCAAAATTTCAAATCATCCAGCTGTCTTTTTGTTCCTAGGTAGAAGCGCTGGCCATACTCCATTAGCAAAGCACAAATAGTAAAGACTGATAATACGAATTATCAAAATCACCTTAGATTTCCACAGAGGTTGATAAAGTAAAACAGCCACCAGAACGATGTGAATTAGTGAGCTTGGACCTCCACGTGCATAGAGTTCTCTTCTGTATTTTGTTAGCTTATCTGACCTCTCGACAATTCTACGAGATATGTAGATAAATTAAAATAGCTTTTTTTCTAGAATGGGAATCTGTGTTCCCAAGGATGTCTGGTTAAAAGGTAGTAAAATTAGCCTCAGGCCTTTTGATTTCAAACTTCTTGTTCTTTCAACCATTTCTCAGAATGATGTGTAAGAGGTTTTTTATTTTTTATTTTGGTGCCAGTTGGAGAGCCCTGGCTGGGGAATTGGAGAATGCAGCCCTCATAGGCCAGGTCAGCGACTGTGGTGTGGCCTCGTGGCTCCTTTCGCCAACTGTAAAAGGGCTTGAACTAGATAATTTTCAGCTACAACATTTAAATACAGAAAAAATTACATCTACAATAAAATATTTTATTGTTGAAAGTTTCCCAGAATGTATTCTGAAACAAGTTCCATACATGTTAATATGTATTATGTTATAAAAGAGCTTTCTGGGCAATTTGGCATGGGATTACAGGGTAGAACAGAATGAGACCTACTTCTGTCTGTGACAGGATTCTCAGTCACTCTAACATGAGCGCAGAGTGAGACTGGAAAAGAGCACATGGGATGAACACAAGAACACGTCGGGAGGGCATCCCCGGCACTTTCTGGACGAGATGGCCCAGAGGGTGCATCCTGGGAAGACCCACCCCAGCCAGACAGTCAGAGATGGCTCTCAGTCAGCTGCCTCTCCACACACCCTGTCTCTTCCACAATGGTTCTGAGGCAGCTAAAGGCTGAAGGCTGTGCATTTAAAGACATCTTGGGTGGAATGAGATTTAAAGAAGATTCTTACCAAATATAACCACAAGCATAAAATTTAGAATGTCTTAATTCATAATCTCCTCAGCTGTTGAGATTATTATAGTTCTTTATTTATGACAGTGTTGGATGAAAGGATTGCCGACGTCTCTTGGAATTTCATCCTGAGAATCCCTGACTTAGTTACTTTAGCATGCTTTTTGATGTTGACTTTATGATAGAAACCTATTAAATTAAATCTCCCAAGATTAAGATTTTAATTAGTCACCAGGAAATACACAACAGCCTTTGCCTTCAAAATCGCCAGAGCTGTGCCTGGTTCGTGGCGCTAGGGCACGGTCCACACAGCTCCGGAGGAAGTTCTCCCGTGTTACCATTTTCACCGTAAGCAGTCCCTGAAGCTGGCCTGAGTGTGCGTGGTGCTCCCAGGCCTTCCAAGAGAGCTCGCCAGAAACTAAGAAATGTTCTCCGTGCCCTGAATCACAGACGGTCCCCAGGAAGGGGGCACTTTCTTTCAGGGTGGGGTTAGGGTTAGGGCATCCTGGCCAAAACAGCATCACTGTGCCCGCAATACCTCAGAGGCAGACTTACACATGAAAAGCCTCTATGTGCTGTTACATAATTTGAAAAAAATTTGTCCTTGTTTTTGGCACATTAACGGGGAATTTGTCACGTTGCCTTCTTTCAGCATTTTTTCCTCTTTTTTTATGTTTTTGTGTTTTGTTCCTGTTGGTGGTGAGGGTGCATGACATTGCTTTATTTACTTTTCAATTAACAGCTTCTTTACAAAGTATGCATGCTGCTTGAGTTATTCATTCTTCTTATCCTTATTTCAAAAATTGGGATGGAGAGAGAATTGGAACGAAGACCTGGTACCATGTCTGTCAGCTATTATTAATCTCAAGATTCACAGCCCAGTTTACCATAGAGCAATGATTCATCCAGAGGTACCTTGCAATCAGGGCAAGTTTAATTGGATTTTGCATCTTTTTTAGGGGAAAGTAAGGCCTTCTCTGAAACTCGGCGTGTATTTATGCGGCATGTTGAAAGGGATGGGACGGGAAGCTCTCTTCTTGTAAAGTCAGGTGTACACAACTTTATCCAGGTGCCTCTGATACAGACGGGAAGGGCTGCAAGGCAAGCACTCACTTATTCCTATGTTTTTGCATTTTTATTTTTATGTCCAAAATTTCCCTTGATGTTTTCCAAGCCCTGAGGCTGAATAGGGCAGACGGTTTACTGCTTTCATGAAACTGACCTGCCAGGGCATCCAAGCAGGACCAGGCATGTGAAGTAAGCAAATGGAAAGGTAAGCATATGACACTGATGAATGTGATGCAGAGGATTTTACAACATCAGGAAGAAAGAAAAGTGCCAGACTCCCACCAAAGCTTTTCTGGGGAGGGAAGACCGCGACCGAGCTGTAACTTGCAGAAGAAGGCCAGCTCCGTGAGGGGAGGGTTTCGGCGCGGCGGGAGGTCAGTGGGCAACGCCAAGGACGGGGGTCCCCACCCGATTCTAAGTACACAGTGTGCGTGCTCCTAAATGTGAATGTATAAGCATACAGGCACACACCCTGCATGCGTGGTGTGTATGCGGATGTGGATGTGATGTGTGTAAACGTGCGTGCTCATGCGTATCAAATGACGGGCACCCGATAAAGCACTGGGAGTTTCCCCTTCTCTCCTGTTGACCTGGAGGAAACAGATGCCTCAGGCTCATCTCCATTAGATCCCGTCTGGTTTTATTTGAGAAACAACATCACAGGGACGTGTAGCGGATCACATTTATGTCCGGTGATTAACACCGCAGGCTCAGAATTAAATCAGGAGAGGCGGGAGCCAGGGTTCAGTCCACGTACCTCCATTCAGGAAAGTTGGAGAGGTATTAATTTCTAAGAGGCCCTAAATAGTGTGCACTTTGTGTATTTTTAATGTGGTTTTTCAAAGACTGAACAGCTGTCTAGGCAAGACTGGAACCTTCGTAAATACTGGCTTTTCTCATGCTTCCCCGAGGAGCCGCCGCAGGGAGAAGAGGCTCTATACGCACCGGGTCAGGGGCCGTGAGGGTCCAGTGGCCCCACACATGCAGGCACTGTGGTGACAGATGATCATACTTCATGGAACCTTAACCCTGACTGACGGGGGAAAATTGTCACATGGAAACTGTTTAGCCTCTGTTGCGGGAGCTGTGGCACTTCAAGTGTGACGGTCAGATACTTTGTAATTCAGCGTTCAAATAACCTTTTTGTAAAATCATACATTTATTTTTGTGTCTTGTTTGTTTGCTTCTCTTGGCCGTGCCAGACTGCCTGTGGGATCCAGTTCCCTGAACAGGGATGGACCCCGAGTCTCCTGAATTGGGAGCTTGGAGTCTTAACCAGTGGACCACCAGGGAAGTCCCATTTGTTTGCTTGTTTGTTTGTTTTTGTAAAATCATACTTTTAATGTGACTCCATGCATACTGTATTGTTTATTCTTTTTGAAATGTTGGTATTCACATTTATTTTGTATTGGAGTATAGTTAATTTACTGTGTTGTGTTAGTTTCAGGTGTACAGGAAGTGAATGAGTTATACATATATATATATATCTCCGCTCTTTTTTAGATTCTTTTCCCATGTATGTCATAACAGAGTATTGAGTAGAGTTCCCTGTGCTGTACAGTGGGTCCCTGTTGGTTACCTATTTTGTACATAGTAGTGTGTTTATGTTAATCCTAAACTCCTAATTTATTGTTTATGCTGATTTCAATAAAAATACCAGATTCAGTCATTTGATACAAGGGATATGCATGTTATATATTTAAGGAATCCTTTATTTTCTTTTTTTGAATCTCTGAATACTTTATACTTAATCTCATTGGCCTCTTATTATTGAGAAATGTATGAGGAGCATGAACTTGAGTAAGCAGGTAGAGTAGCATGTGTGAGATTAGGTGGATCACTTTGATCCTAAGTGGCCAATGACTTCCTGTCTGTGCCCTTCTGCCCCAAACCCACCTGCTGAGGGCGACACAAACCTCGTTGTCGAAGAAAGGCCACCGAGGCCCCGGCACAGGCCATCTGTGTCCTGGTGCTCTGCGAAGGTTTGCAGGAGGGCAATGTAGCAGGAAACCGGTTATCAAACTAGCAGCCCTTTCCCCCTCCACTGTGTGCAGAGAACTCTGCTCACTGAAGGCTTGGGACTTCAGCTCAGTTTTATTCATGAGGAGATTTGACCACAGGGAGTTGGACAGGGCGGACCGTTGCCCTGAGGCCCTGCTGGGACATGCCTCAGGCTTCGGCAGATTCCCTGTGTCACTGGGAGGGCAGTTCTGTCCTGCTCCCTATCAACCCAGCTTTTCTCTGACTCTCCGCACCACTGGTTTCCTTTGTGGGCATTTTAGCTTCCAAGGCATAATTTAAAAACAAATTGGTTTGGAATAGAGCACATACATATAAAAATGTAACTCATGTTGTGACCATTTTTTTTTAACATTATTTCTAAACTGTGTAACTTTCCTGGATTGGAGGGAGGTCAAATATAAATTATTTCCAATCACATTCAATGAACTACTTGAGAGAGAACATTTTTCCTGATGTCTTAAACCTTAATGTGTAACTTATTTTGCCAAATTATTGTGTTTTGTTCCTTTTCTTTTTTCTTTTTTTTTTTTCTTTTCAAAACCATCACTAAATTCCAAAGGAAGTAAATTGAAGAATTGACACTTTGTACTAGGAGGAGATTACCGTGCTAAGTGTTGTGCAGCTTTAAGAATTTCTGCCTAGCTAATTTCATTAATGAAACGGCAAACTTCCCACAAAATAAACACCATTAGAAATTTTGGCTGAGGGACTCTCAGGAAAGGTGAGTTGCTTTGATAATAAGTTCTTAAGCATCTGAAGCAGAAAGCAATCTGTTCTCCTCTTGGAGTACATTTTCTAACCTCTGCCTTATCAATTTCCAGAAGGAAAATTATCTCAGAGGCATTTTTGATTGAATATCTAATTAATCAGCTTTCCTCTGGCTCCCAGAATTACATAATGGAGGAAGTAAAACTTCATAATCAGGAATTGAGAGTGAAGGTTACAAAGGCACAAATTGGTGGTTAAAGTATACTGCACATGTTACAAAAGTGGAAGCAAATATAATGCTTTTATTCTATTAAAATAAATGTTCAAGTCGTGATTCTTATTATCTTCCTAGAGAATATTAATGTTATTAAGTTGCCATAGAATCTTCTTCAGGTGGGTTGGGCTTTTATTTAGAAGTGAAAATAGGAATTTTTTTCTTAGACTCACGAGTTGAGGGAGTTAATGACTCGAAACATTTATATATATATTTATTTATATATTTATATATATATTATATATATATAATGTTCTGGAGCCACTTTATTTAAAAAAGGAGTTCTAAATGCATAACAAAATATGTAATGCATTGTAATAAAAGAGGAAAATAACGTATTCATACAAAAGAAAAACAACATAGTAAAAGGCCAAATGCTTGTAGTTGAAGGAAATTGTGTAAACACTTAAACTGTGGTGTAAGTAGAGAAGATGCTGATGCTTTTCCTAAACGACTCTCCTCACCTCCCACTTGCCTGTGGACATTGTCAGGATCCAGACGTTGAGTCAAAGAGGAAACAGTGGTGATTGTTTTGTTTCACTTTTTTTTCAAATGGAGCAACCCTGATTTTAATGTTTCATTTATTCCTTTGAAGCATCTTTCCACTCCTGTCCTTGAAAACATTTCTTCAGTTTCCTTTATTAGATAGAACAGGAATTTAGCTTTATGTGGACTGTAGTTCATTTACCTTTTTGATTTTTAAGTTTAAAGATAAGTCTCTACAAAAAGTACTTTTTTTTGCATCTCTATTGATTGGCCCAATAGTACAGGATTTTGAAATCCTGTAAAATCTTGAAGTATACAGAGTTAGTTTCTTAAAACGAATGCAGCACAGGATTATTGTTAAAATATTAAAGAGTGTTTCAGAAAAGTTGCAGTTTCAACCTTTATAGAGTGATGGGGTCAAGGATCATAGACTGGGAGGCTTACAAACAACAGAAGTTTGCTTCTCACAGTTCTGGAGGCTGGAAGTCCAAGGCCAGAATGCCAGCATGGTCAGGGTCTGGAGAAGGTCTTCTGGGTTGCAGACAGCTAGCTTCTCCCTGTGTCCTCACGTGGCAGAAAGAAGGGATGTCTCAGGCCCCTTTTATAAGGGCACTAGTCCCATTCATGGGGGCTCCTCCCTCATGACCTCATCTCCTCCTGATGCCATCACACTGGGCAGTAGGGCTTCAACATATGAATTTTGAGGGGAAACATTCAGAACATAGCAGATCCCTCCAAAGTAAAACTCAGATTCTGATCCTTGGTTAAGTTGGCTGTGGTTAAGCTGGGTGCATTACATGGAGCAGATCACTGGCCCTGGGCGTAGTTAATGACTTTTACCAATTTTCTGCATAGCAGCTTTCAGCAGAACAGGGTTTTGGGTATGGTGCACACTCAGTACAGCCCCGATTAAATGATACAAACACCTGCAGACTATATACGGATAAGAAAAGACTTTTATAACAGACGTTAGGGACTGAAATTCAAGGTTATCCCCAAATTTCTACCTGAAATGAAGAATTCCACTTGGCCTTACTGATGTTGGTAAATAAGAAATGGGTTTTGTGTTTGGGAAAATATTATAAATGTCATATTGTTGAGTTCGAGTAGCTTGTTGGTGTCCATGAGGAGGTACAATCAAGTTGAAGTGCTGCATTGGACCTCAGGGGAGAAGCTGGGAGTCGTTTCTATGCAGATGACAAATACAGAGTGAAAAGAGGAGGGTCAAATATAAACTCATGGGAAGCATGAAAATTCAAGGAGGTGTAGAGAAAAATAAGAGAATAAGAATGAGTTCGGAGTGCTCACTTCAGCAGCACATGTACTAAAAGAAGAGAATGAGTTCGGAGAATGATTTCCAGAATATCAGCGTGAGGGGCTCCACGGCCCTCAGCAAAACATTTGCACTGGTTAACATTATAAAGCAAACAACCATGATTTAAAGTCTCTGGAAATTATCTCAGTGGCATACAGCTAGTGAAGAAACAGTTATTCAAGGAATTCACTAAATCTTGGTAAAAATAGAGAGATACTGCGTTTGAATCACAACCAACTTCCTCCACCCCCAGCTCAGCTCAGCACGACAGATGCCCCACCCTGGTCAGGTGCATGCAAGCACACAGGACTCCCCTCCCCACCAAGCCCCCAGTCTCGGGCTAAATAATGGCCCCTGGGGTGGCAAGCCATCCCGTTTCTCCTCTTCCCCAGCTCCATATTCCAGAAACTCTTACCTAGCCAACAGAGCCTGGGAGGTCTAGCACTTTTAGTCTGTCCACCCACCATCCACCTACAGAGTGGGAACCCTACCCAAGATGCTGTTGACTAGAAACATCGGGGCCACCGTTTCCTTCGTCCCAGCTCACTCACAGAGTGGAGGTTCCATGCAGGGAGGGGCCAGCTGAGAAGATGAGAACCTCCCATTCCTACCCAGCTCCCCAGGGGAAAACAGGTGTGTCTGCAGGGGAAGTGGGCTGCTGTTCTTTTCCTTGATCTGAATTCCAGAACAGTGACATTGGAGTCTTTCCCAGGAGCAGAGGTAGACTTTAAGACAGAGTGCTCTGAAAATTTCCCCTAAAGGAAATGATTTTGTTTGGAAAGAGGTGTGGGAAGTTTAAGCCTAAAAGTGCTGTTGAAAGCATTTGGAATTTTGGTTATAAGCAATGAAAAGGATTGGTAGCTCCTTGTGAGCAGCAAGCTAAGCTCTAGCTCATCTAAAAGTCTCACAGAGAGAAATAAGGAAAGATACATTTAAGAAGAGCCTTCCTGATATTGAAACAACCCTCAAAATCTTTTTCTAATTTAATTGGATCAGACTTTAAAACAATTTATGCCCAGGGCATTTTTGAATATAGTAAAAGAAGCAGCTTGAAATTACTGGAAGCTAACAGCTAGGTATGATATAAACAGATATAGAGAGTTTAACAGAGAGATCAAGGAGAGACAGACAGTCAAAAGAACTCTGTGAAAACCACTGGCATCCCTGGGTGGCCGCACACAGGCTCAAGGCTGTGACTTCTGAGATGTGATGTGAGAAATGGCACATGGTGGGAGAAAGAGACTTCAGTGAAATCATATAGCCAAGAAAAATTAGGGAAAGAAAACTGGCCTAAGAAAAGGGTGATCCAAAAACCCCCAGAAACTGCTTTGGAGAAGGCTCAGATGTCAGATTTAGCAGAAAAAGACTTCAAAGAAGCTTTTATTAACATGTTGAAAGAACGAATGCAACTGATACAAAGCAAAGTAAAGGAAGATATGACATCTCATCAAATGGGTAATATAATGAAACAGATAAATTTATTTTAAAAATAATTTTCTGGAGTTGAGAAGGATAATTAATAATCGCAACGAAAAATTCACTAGGTGGGCCCATTAGTAGATTTGAGCTGGCAGAAAAAAGAATCAACAAACTTGAAGATACATTGATAGAGATTATGTAACTTCAAGGACAGAAAATGCAATGAAGAGAAATGAAAGGTGCTTTAGGGAGTAACAAGAGAGCTGATGGTGGGAGGATGGGGATGAGTGGAGAGGGAGTGCAAGTCATCTTTAAAGAAAGAATGGTGGAAAATTTTGCAAATGGGATGGAAAAAAAATGAATCTAGACTTTGGAGAAGCTCAATATACTCTAATTAACATAAAGGCAAAGATCCTCAAACCAAGAAACATCATAGAAAAAGATTGAAAGCCAAAGATAAAGATACAATCTTGAAAGCAGCAAAAGAAAAAAACTCATCAAGTACAAAGGAATGTCAGTAAAGCTAATTGCTGACGTTTCATCAGGAACAGTGGAGGCCAGGGTCAGTGAGATGACATATTCAGAGTGCTGAAAGAAAACAATGCAAAGCAAAACCATCAGGCAGGACTCCTACATCCATAAAAACTGTATTTCAAAAATTAAGAGAAAATAAAAGCATTCCCCAAACAAAAGCTGACAGAATTTTTTGTTCCTATACCTGCCTTAGAAAAAATATTAAAAGAAAATCCTCAGACTGAAGATAAGTGACCACATAAAGTAATTTGAATCCACTCAAACAGAGTAAAAGGCACTGAAGTCAAAGTGTATTCTTAGATCACAAGGTAATGGAATTAGAAATCAATATCAGAAGGAAAGTTGGAAAATACACAAGTATGGGGAAATTAAACAAAGCCCTCCTGAATAATCATTTGGCCAAAGAATAAATCACAGTGACAATTAGAATGTACGTTGAGATGAATGAAAATCTAACACATGGTATATTTTTTTAAGAACTTTTATTGAGATACAGTTAATACAATAAACAGCATATATTTAGAGTGTGCAGTTTGGTATCCCAATCTCCCCATTCATTCCCCCCCAACCCTCCCTGCTTTCCCCACTTGGTGTCCATATGTTTGTTCTCTACATCTGTGTCTCTATTTCCACCTTGCATTTCCTCTTTCATAGTTGTTAGCATTTGCCTTATGTATTGAAGTGCTCCTATACTGGGTGCATATGTATTTATAACTGTTATCTCCTCTTCTTGGATGGATCCCTTCATCTTTATGTAATGTCCTTTCTTGTCTCTTGTAACATTTTTTATTTTAAAGTCTATTTTATCTGATATGAGTATCACTACTCCAGCTTTCTTTTGATTTCCATTTGCATGGAATATCTTTTTCCATCCCCTCACTTTCCGTCTGTATGTGTCCCTAGGTATGAAGTGGATCTCTTGTAGACAGCATATGTATGGGTCTTGCTTTTGTATCCATTCAGCCAGTCTGTGTCTTTTGGTTGGTGCATTTAGTCCATTTACATTCAAGGTAATTATCGATATGTATGTTCTTGTTACCATTTTCTTAATTGTTTTGTTTTTGTTTTTGTAGGTCCTTTTCTTCTCTTATGTTTCCCGCTTAGAGCAGTTCCTTTAGCATTTGTTGTAGGGCTGGTTTGGTGGTGCGGAATTCTCTTAGCTGTTGCTTGTCTGTAAAGCTTTTGATTTCTCCATCAAATCTGAATGAGATCCTTGCTGGGTAGAGTATTCTTGGTTGTAGGTTCTTCCCTTTCATCACTTTAAATATAATGTGCCACTCCCTTCTGGGTTGCAGAATTTCTGCTGAGAAATCAGCTGTGAGCCTTATGGGAGTTCCCTTGTATGTTATTTGTCATTTTTCCTTTGTTGCTTTTAATAACTTTTCTCTGTCTTTAATTTTTGTCAATTTGACTGCTATATATCTTGGCATGTTTCTCCTTGGGTTTATCCTGCCTGGGACTCTCTGCGCTTCCTGGACTTGGGTAGCTATTTCCTTTCCCATGTTAGGGAAGTTTTCAACTATAATCTCTTCCAATATTTTCTTGGGTCCTTTCTCTCTCTCTTCTCCTTCTGGGACCCCTATAATGTGAATGTTGGTACGTTTAACATTGTCCCAGAGGTCTCTTAGGCTGTCTTCAGTTATTTTCATTCCTTTTTCTTTATTCTTTTTTGCATCAGTGATGATCACCATTCTCTCTTCCAGGTCACTTATTTGCCCTTCTGCCTCCGTTAATCTGCTATTGGTTCCTTCTAGTGTATTTTTCATTTCCGTTATTGTGTTGCATATCTCTGTGTGTTTGCTCTTTACTTTTTCTAGGTCTTTAGTAAACTTTTCGATCTTTGCGTCCAGTCTTTTTTTGACGTCGTGGATCATCTTCACCATCATTATTCTGAATTCTTTTTCTGGGAGGGCGTCTATCTCCTCTTCATTTAGTTGTTTTTCTGGGGTTTTATCCTGTCCCCTCATCTGGTACAAAGTCCTCTGCTTTTCATTTTCTCTCTCTTTCTGTAGCTGTGGTTTTCATTTCCACAAGACGAAATACTGCTGATATGCTTGATACTGCTGTCGGTCCACTTGTAACACACAATATATTGATGCATGCAGCTAAAGCAATGTTTAGACAGAATTTTATAGATTAAAAGCCTATATTAAAAAATAGTTCTCATTTGAGTAGCTAGTCTATGCTATCGAAAGACTGGAAAAAAGGCACAAAGTAAGTATAAAGGAAAGAAAGGAATAAGAAAGATGAGAGCAAAAAATAATAAAAAAAAAAAAAGGATAGAAAAAAATCAGTGAACCTAAAAGTAGATTCTCTGAAAACAAACTAACATGAGATTGTAAATCAACTATACTTCAATAAAAATGTTTTTAAAGATATGACAGATTGTTTTTTTTTGAATGACCAAATAAAAGAGAATTTTCAAATTACTAAAATCAAAAATGAAAGGAGGGTACCAATATTGACCATAAGTATTAAGAAGAATTGTAAAGGGACACTGTGTACAAATGTATGCAAATAAATTACTTAGATGATATGGACAAATTCTTAGAAATAATTTGATTTCAGAAAGTCAGAAGCTGACCCAAGAGAAAACAGAAAATCTGAATAGGCATATAACCAGTAAATAGACTGAATTATTAATTTGGAAACTTTCCACAAAGCAAAGCCCAGTCATACCTTACTTCACTTGTGAATTCTATCAAACATTTTTAAAAATTAAAAAGATTTTTGAAACAAATCTTCCAAAAAACATAAAAGAATGGAACGCTGTTTTGTTTTTTTTTTTTGTTTTGTTTTTTTTAATTTCCCTGGTTAAGGTTTACTGATGAAGCTATACCAAGATGCCGATAAGGAATAGACACTAGTTCATTTTTTTTTTTTTTTTTGGCACATGGGCTTAGTTGCTCTGCGGCATGTGGAATCCTCCCAGGGCAGGGCTTGAACCCGTGTCCCCTGCATTGGCAGGCGGATTCCTTACCACTGCACCACCTAGGAAGTCCAGGAATAGACACTAGTTCAGACACCAGAAAGGGCCTCCTAAGATCTGTCAGATTTCCCTTCATGATGGGAAAGGTCATGACAGCTGGCTGATTGCAAAATGAGCTCTAACAAGAAGAGATACTGATACGCATTAATGGAACACTTTTTAACTCATTCTGTGAGCTTAGTGTTACCCTGATATAAAAACGTACAGCATCATTACAATAAAAGAAAATTACAGAACACTATCTTTTATAAATGCACACTAAAAAATCCTTAAATACTAATAAACCAAATCCAGCAGTCTCCGCAATGCTTACACGTTACAGATACATGAGATTTGTCTCAAGAATGCAAGGTTGACTGAACATCTGAAAATCAAAGTAACATACCATATTGACAGAATAACAGACAAAAACTTCATGATCATGACAATATGCCCAGAAAAAACATATGACAAAATCCACCACCATTTCATGATAACACACTCAGCATATAAAGACTAGAAGATGACTTCCTCAATCTGATAAAAGGTATCGATACAAAACTCACAGGTAACATCATTTAATAGTGAAAAACTGGATCCTTTCCCCTAAGATCAGAAACAATATAAGAATGTGTGCTCTTGTACTTCTAGCCAACATTATACTGGAGCATTTATCAAGGGTAATTAGGCCAAAAAAAAAAAAAAAAGGAAAGGGAGAAGAACAATTATATTTATTTACAGATGATATATTCTTACATACAGAAAATTATCATAAATCCACAAAAAGTTATTAGAATTAATAAATGATTTCAGCAAAGTTGTAACATGTAAAAATCAAGTGAGTTTCTGTATTCTGTAACGAAAAACATGAAGATCAAATTGTTAAGAGAACAATTTACAACAGCAACAAAAGGAGTACAACATAATCTGAAAACTACAAAATGTTGAAAGAAAATACAGACTTTAAATAATGCAATAGCATCTAATGCTCATGGATTTTTAGACAATATTTTAAAGATGTGGTACTTCCCAAATTGGTCTAAAGATTCCATGCAATCTCTAGTGAAACCCAGGTTGGTTACTTATGAAAAATTTTTTTTGTGGAAATTGAAAAGGTAACCTGAAAATTTGTATAGAAATGTAAAGGACCTAGAATAGCCCAAAAAATACTGAAAAAGGAGAACAAAGCTGGAGGACTCATAAGTGCTGATTTCATAACTTACTGCAGAACTACAGTAATCAAGTCAGCATGGTATTGGCATAAAGATAGACATGTAGATTAATGGGATAGAATTGGGAATCCAGAAATAAACATTTGCATTTATGGTCATTCTGCTTGTAATTTGTGCCAAAGCTATTTAATGGGGAAGAAGGAGTTTTGTTAATTGTGCTGAGGCAGCTGGGTATCCCCATGCCAAAAAAAAAAAAAAAAAAAAGAAGAAGTTTGACTCTTTCCTCACACAATACACAAAAATTAACTCAAAACGTATCACAGATGTAAATATAATATACAAACCAATACATTTCTTAGAATAAAATATGCAAGAAAATCTTTGTTATTATACAAGGCTTACGTGAAGCATTCTTGGAAGATATGACAGAAGCTCAAGCAACAAAAGGAAAAGTAGGTGCATTGCATTTCATCAAAATTAAAATCTTGTGTTCTTCAAAAGACATCATTAAAAGAATCAAAGTACAACCTACAGAACTGGAGCATGTATTGGCAAGTTATATATTTGATAATGGAATTATATTCAGAATATGTAAAGAACTTTTAAAACTCAATGATAAAAAGACAATAATCTCATTTAAAATGAGCAAAGAATTTGAATAGACTATCCCCCAGAGAAGATACAGAAACGATCAATTATCACACGAAAAGATGCTCTCCATCTTTTTTTTTAGTTAAGAATTGCAAAACCACAATTAGATGCCACTTCACACCCAATAGGTTGGCTGTGATCAGAAAGAAAGGTGACAACAAGTGTGGATGAGGATGTGGTAAAATTGGAGCCCTCATATTGCTGGTGGGATGGTAAAGTGGTGCAGCAACATTTGAAAACAGTGTGACAGTTGCTCAAAATGTTAAACAGAGTTACTGTTTGGTCCAGAAGTTTTACTCCTAGGGGATATACTCAAGAGAAATGGAAGCATATATCCACCTAAAAACATACACACATGCTTACAACAGCATTATTTATAACAGTCAAAAAGTGAAACAACCCAACTCAAACAAGATGTGATATATTGATAAAATGGAAGAATATTTGGCAATAAAAATAACGGCATACTGATACACTGGTGAACCTTGAAAACGTTTTACTAAGTGAAGTAATGCAGTCACGGAAGAGCACATATTTTATGATTCCATTTCTAACATCCAGAATAGGCAAATCCACAGAGACAGAAAGTAGATTAGTAGTTGCCAGGGGCTGGGGAGGGGAGAATGGGGTGTGGTTGCTAATGAGTATTGTGTTTCTTTATGGCTTGATGAAATGTTCTAAAATTAGACAGTGGTGATGTTTGCACACTCTATAAATACTATAAACAGAGTGTAAATTTTAAGTGGGGGGACATTATGATATGTGAATTATATCTGATTAGAAGCTGTTAAAAAAATAAAGAGTGCCATGAAGAATTCTCCAAGTTTTTCTCCTGCTGCACTGGTCTAGTATCATACCTCCTACTATACCCCTTACAACATTCAGTCCCTAAGCCAGAACCCGATGTGCACAGCCCTAAAACTTGTACATTCTGTACCTGTATTCATGGAGTTACCTAGCGTAGATTTCCAAACGTTTAAGGAGGAGGAGTTTCAAATGCTATTATTGCAGTGGTTTTCAAACTACAAACGTAAGAAAATAAGGAATTTTCAGAAATGGGGCCATGTTGTAGCATAGATCAGGGCCTGTGGGTGGAAATGGCGAGTGAGCTGAGAGGAGGAAGGACAGCAGTGACCCTACACTTGGCATCAGCAAACCTACCACAGCATCTTGACTTTAGTGATTTTACATGTTAGGATTTGATGTACTCCAATTCTGACACCAATTACAGTGTGTTTTTTTCCACACCACCAAGCAGTTCTCCAACTCTCAGTGGGCACTGACCAGGGGGCACTGACCCGGTATCCCACAAATTTACCTCAATTCTGACACTGTCTACCTGGAGAGTGTTAGATCCCACAGATCTGTCAGCTCAGTTCCACAAGATGCCCCCACTTCAGATGCCAGTTGCAAGTCCAGGTTGCCACCTGTGCCTCTGACCAACCGGCTACAAATCAGGGGTTTTCATAACCCCCTCCTTGGGTTGAGCTACTTTGCTAGGACTGCTCACAGAACTCAGGAAACCAGTTTGCTTAGTAAGTTACCTGTTTATTGTACAAGGATATAACTCAGGAACACCCAGATGGAAGAGATGCAAGGGGCCTGGAAGTAGGATGGGGCATGGAGCTTCCGTGCTGTCTGGGCACCACACTCTCCCAGAATCGCCACCTGTCACCAACCTGATCCTCTGAACCTCGTCTTCTAGGATGTTTATGGAGGTTTAGCTGCAGAAGCCTGACTGTTAAACAACTGGCCATTGGTGGTTGACCTCTCCGGGGATGGGGGTGGGACTGGATGCTCCAGCCGCCCAGTCACATGGCTGATTCCCCCTGGCAACTGCCCCATCCTCAGGTGCTGTCCCAAAGTCATCCATTAACATAAACTCAGGTGTGGATGAAGGGCGTTTGTTATGAATATCAAGACACCTTTATTGCTCTTATCACTTCAGAAATTCCAAGGGTTTTAGGAGCTCTGAGCCAGAAAAGGGGGCAAAGATCAAATACATATTTCTTATTATAAATTGTAATATCACAACATATTTTTTGAGGAGGAGAGAGCTTCTACTTCAAATATAGTTTGAAAGCCCACATTTTATGACATGGGATTTTTTACATAGATTTCCACAAAACTAGATTTGAAGCATGTTAACTTTTAACATTGTTTGAGGTACCTAATAGTAAAGGAAAATTCGATGGGTAAAAGTTCTAAGTGCACACAGAGCGCCTTAGAAAACTAGTTAACTGGAAACAAACACCCACGTGTTTGCACTGGCAGATGGGAAGCTTTGGAATAAACTTTAAATTGGCTTTCATGGCAGTGCCTGACATCAGCAGAAAGGTGGAACTATAAGTACATCAGTCCTGATTAAAACACTTACTGTCCCTGTAGGGTAAAAGTGAATGTCATATTTTAATGGACCTCTTGAGAACAATTAGGTTTTATGTATTACCTTAACCATTAATTTATAGACATAATTCACAATGTGATGCTAAAAATTTATTCTTGGTAAATAAAAAGCCCACAGAAATGCTAAAATCAGCTTTTCATGAATGCCACCGGTGGTATTTATATTGTGATTTTGCATTCACTCACTTTCTCTGCTAGACCTTAAATACATATAGACATTGGAAACTCAAGAGCACACTATTATTTCTGCAGGAATGTGTTATACACACATGTGTTTTACATGCTCTAAACCTCTTCCTTTGTGAAGAAAAACCAGCCACTGTATGTACGCTTGCATGTGTGTACGCTATCTGGTCAGTATAACAGAATACTGCAGCAAGAATGTGTGGGATACTGACAAAATAGATGCTGTTGCCTGTGCTTGGTAAAGGGTGACTCTAGAGCACGCTCTGCTGTGTCCTCGAAGCTCCCGGCAGACTGTGCACTCAGATATCACTGCCTGCCTCCTCAGCAGGCCGCCGCTTTCCTCTACTACTTGAATGCCTTGGATTCAGTTTCTTATTAGTAGATGATCTTGACACTTCTACCCTAAAGTTTTAAAGTTTTTCTGGAGCTAAATGCCTATTCCTTTAAATGTAAATATTTTCTGAGTTTCATTGACTCTACAAATTCACTCTGACAGTCAGGGTGTATGACCATAGGGAAAACATGTCAACTCTAAATTTTAAGAGGAAAAAAGGCTTTAGAAATTCAAAAGAGTAACTGAACACTGGAAAATGTATATTATTCAGTTTAATGCTCAAATTCACATTTTTTTTTTTTTTGGTTTGCCAATTTAGAAAACAAGCCACTTAGCCCTTTTCATTTATTTTGTCTTATTTCCCCAAATTTACTCATAAAACTAAATGAAATAGAAGGTTGTAGTTACTATTTTACAACAGCTGCTTTATTTCCTCCAGGTGATAAGATTTTTCAAGGGAATAGGAACATGCCAAATTGCCTGCAGTGTTAAAAATTCTGGAAATTGTTCTTGCATAAATGTATCAAGGTGAACCCGTAAAGAGAAGCCGTATGTTTTCTTTCCCCTTCCCAAGGCTTGATGAAACATCCTCAAAAGAAAGAGACTTTGTTCTCATGTCCTTGTCCTCTCCTGTTCCTCCAGTTCTAATTTTATCTTCGAGCCTCACGTTGCTTGCTGGAGAGAATTATTTTGTTGCTCTGAAGCTTGGAAGTAAGGGCAAACTTAAAATACAGAATACACTTTCTAAAACAATAGCACCCCTGTAAATAAATAGACTACAGTATTTCTTAAAATACTAACCATTCAGAAAATACAATTAGTTGAAGAAATGACCTAATGATAATCAAAACGTTTATTAGAGTTTGCCCCCAGAGCTGATCTTGATCTATTGGCAGTGCTTTCACTGCTCAATACTATGAGAAGGGCCATAGTTTTAATAACCAGCATTTCTGAAGACCCTCGTGTTTTTAATATCCAGCACCTGGATGTTTGTAGGGACTTAGGAAAGTTTCTTTCTTTCTGATCTAAATTTTGAGACGGAAGTCAGTATTTTATGTTTTTTAGACTAGTTGGTGATGCTAAAATAATTTTATTTAATATACTTATTTTATCTAACGTATGTGTAGTGAGTGGCACATCTAAAATATAATTAGTCTTTATAGTGGTAATCTTCTGTGAGTTACTTACTCAGTTTATCATTTGAGACTATAAAATTGAATTTGAATGTACTTGGCCCAGGCAAATGCTTGACACCATAATGCTGTTCTCTACTTAAACTAACACTGTCGAATGAGAGCTCTACATGTTTTAATTTAAACCTAATCATGTGTATATATATATGTATATAATTATATATAATATTACATAATAGAATATAACATAACATAATATAATATAATATTATATCAATATTATATTTACTCTCTGCCCTATTGAAGGACATCATCCTAGAAATACTTCCCTCTGTCCATGGCATCCTTAATCCCATGGTTAATCTTTATCCCTATGGTTATCCCCATAAACACATAGACTTTTTAACTTTTTCCACCAAAAAAATTAAAAATTAGCTTTTTGGATTTTCTTGAACTACCACTTTATCCTTCTGCTTCCTGTCTCCAATTCCTTCCCACACCCATGTCATTATGAACCCACTCAAGTTGTATGTCTCCCTCACCACGTTATTGAAACTTTCTGATGTCAACACTGAGATCTGTGTTGTCAATACCATAGTCAGTTCTCAGCGCTCATCCTGGTGGGTGTCAGTGAGGCAAGTGTTAGCACACTTGTCACGGTCGATCGTACCCTCATCCAGAAATATTGTATCATTCGGCTTCCAGAAAAAAAGAGCAGCGTGGTTTTCCTCCAGTCTCACTAGTTACTCTTCCTTAGAATTTTTGGGGAGAGGAGTTCCTTCTTTGCTTCTTGATCTTGATATCTTGGAGTATCCTGGGGGTTAATCCTTGGACATCTGTTATTTCATCCAGTTTCATGCCTTGAGAAACTACACTGACGGTGAAAGTTGCATCTTCACTCAAGACGTTGGCCCTGAGTCCAGCCTCATATAGATGCAGCGCGACTTAGATCTTTGGTTGCCCAAGAACCATATTACAATTAAGATGTACAAACCTAAGGCTTGACTGTTCCTTTCAAATCTTCTCTTTTTCATTTAAAAAAATTGTGTCCACTTTTCCAGTTGTTGAAGCCAAAATCTTTCTTCTCTCTCCCATTTTTCATCTACTCCAAGAAGAGAGAATGTCTTCTCTCAAAGCATATCAGAATCCAACCATGTCACGTCACATGTCACATGTCACGCCACCTCTGCTGTCACAATATTTCACCCGCATGCACACTGTCTTTTGCATGGATTATAATTCTGGCTTCAGACTGGGATTTTGTCTCTTTGTCCAACCCTCTCCACTCTGTTCTCAACACAATAGCCAAAGTGACCTTATGAAAATAAAGTCCAGTCGTGTCTGATCAATATCTCTCAGTGACTTTCTACCCAACTCTCCCAGTGGCCTGCGATGAGTCTGACCGCTCACCCCACTCCCTTTGAGCAGAGCTGCAGCCCAGCCCGTGACCCCTTCTCCAGAGCTGCAGGGGCCTCCTCTTCACACAGGGCCTGGCACTGCCGTTCTGTCCACCTGAACACCCTGTCCTCCGATGTGTGCATGGCTCCTCCGAGACTAGCTCCAAGGCCCCCTCCTAGCCAGGCCTTCTCTGCGGCTTCTCTCAGATGAGCACTTGCCCACCCCTCCCCCACACACACATCCCACCCCCCTGCTTCCCAGTCTCATTCGCTGCTTTCTCTCCATAGTGCTTGTCATTAGCGGGCATACCTAAATACACTAAACCATTTTATCGGCCTCCCCCACTAGAATATGGGCTCCAGAAGAATCAGGATGATTTTTTTTCCCCTATTTTGTTCTCTGCTGTATCCGCAGCGCCCAGATCAGTTCCTGCCTTAAATACCATTGAATTGATCGATTAATTGTAGCTGGTAATTAACGTCTAGTCATTCTCCACTACAAGACAAGTAAAACCATGGCCTGGTATGGCCGGGAGAAAGTCTGCTTGCTCACTTAACATCCTTTTCATTTAGTGCCGACCATGGTAGCTAGCACTGCGCCAAGCCGTCCAGATGTCCTCTTTTCATATTTCAAGCTCCAAGTTCTGCTTCTGTTCTTGCCTTTTGCCATTTACGTTGAAGTGATTGATTGCTCAGGCCTGGGCTTTTAATATCTACAGCAAAGAGTTTCCAGCCTTTTTCTCACTGCCATTACTCCCAGTTCAGATGTTAAGCCCAGGTGTCATCAGCTATATTCCTAAAAATCTATCAATTCCAATTCCTCCAAGTTTTTAAATAACAGGAATGCTGAAAGCGTTTGTGTGCACTCAGAACATGCTTGTTCCTTCCTATTATCCTGGGATGTTTTTCTGTTTCTCATGATGTGTTTTAGCTCTGCACATTTGTGTTTATCCCTCCAAATGCCTTATCTGTGACATCACAAGGAACCTTACATCTTCGTGAAAAGAAAGACACTTCAGTGTTGAGCCTGACCTGAGAAACGCTAGCCCATAACACAGATACTGCAGACTCTGTGCTGCTTCCCATAAGCTACATCAAATACTCGCCTTGGCGCCAATAAACCAAGCTTTTACTCTTTCCTGCACCTAATGTCACATAAGTGTACGAGAGACCAGAGGTTGTACTTTATCAATATTGTCAGAAATAGCTGCGTCCTTCTAGTTATTTAATGTACCTCATTCCATTCCTCTTAGTCTACTGTGTATTTGGAAAAAAGGTTATCCTTCATGTTGGTGGCATACAAATTTGTTTATTTTAGCTGATGGAAGGAGAGCTATTTCACCGTGTCTGAACTTTTGGCCCTTGGAAAGCATCAGAGCATAGTTGCCAGTTGATACAGTTGTCAAAGTTGTGGTTGTTTTTTTTCTTTCATTTTCTTTCCAGATACCTTTTTATTTAATTTGGTTGATACCCCTGGCTCAGCACGTCTGCCGAGGCACCAATAGCTCTCAGGGCTTTGTGGGTTTTAACTCCTCTGTGCACACAAGACAGGCCTCCTTTTGCATGCTCAGAACAGAATGTGAGAGAGCTGTAAAACCAGGGAAGGCACTGGTCTGAACGGTGAACCAATGACTGCATGTGGCAGGACAGGGGCAGCTTCCTCTCAAAGTCAGGAAGCAGCGTCCTGTGCCGAAGCAGGTGCTTAGTTCAAGGTTAAACAGTTGTTTGCAGCAAAAGTTACAGTTAACAAAGTCATTTCACAAATATCAGTTTATTTGATTTATAACCCCTCACTGAAATAGGCAGGGACCTGAACTTCTCTGTGTAGATAAGAACACTCATCGCAGAGGAACGGAGCACTTGCCAAAGCAGACACCAGCCGTAAAACCTCGGTTCAGGCCAGGCACTGAGGTCTGGGGCTCCTGGACCAACGCGCCTTCCAGCTGGCACCTCAGTTCTCATCATGTTTGTCAGGGGTTTGGCACGTCCAACTCTAGACATTTTATTATATTGAAAAATTCTGTTACTGAATAATAAAAATATGGAAACTATGAAGAAACAGAGGTGCAAATTGAGGTGATGAGATTAAATCATTCCAGAAAGTGATGCGTCAACAAATAGATGCTTTTTTAAAAGACTGGACTTCGGATGTTTTCTCCTCATGGGAGTACAGGAATGTAACGCCATTACTACTTAGCCCTCAGGAGAGTCTACTGCACTTCTTTTTCCTTTGTATTGTCTCCCCAACTACAGTGTGACCTTCTGGAAGACATGGGTGCTATCTCCTATTTGTATATACTACTAATGGCTGATATTTGGTATACAGTGTGACTAAAAGTTGTTATCGTTGATGAAATTTATTTTTATTTTTAAGGTTTTCTGTAACCCCCACCACACACACACAAATCTATAAAAGTCTGTTAATTTGAGATACGACTCAATGAGAAGATTCATCATTTGGGAGTTGGAGTAAAAATGGTCAAAATTTTAGTAAATGTGAAAAGAGTAACATCCAACTAAAAACTCTTTCAATTGTTAAAGAAATAGAAAAAATGACTTGGAAAATTTAATATTGACTATTTCTCACCAAGGTGATTGGAGTATTTTCAACTAAAAACATACAATATTTTATAATATGAACAGTCATTTAAGTTCAACAATAAAAAATCATGAACATTATTTTAATATCTTAGTACAGTTTTTCCCTTCGTTTTGCAAATAAATGTAAGAGTGTTGGGGGAATGGCTCAGTTTGCTGTGAGCCTTGTTCAGGCTTCAGTTCTTAAAGTTGTTTAAGAGATTACACACAATACCTCCTCCGGATTTGGTAGGTTTGAGCACTGTTTGTAATACTTACAAAATAAAAGTTATCCTATGACCCAGAAATTCCACTACCAAGTATATACCCAAGAGAAACGAAAACATATATTCGGACAAGAACTTGTATAAGCAACATTACTCACAAAGACCAAAAGATGGGAACAAACCAAAAACCCATCAGGAGAGTAGTGGGTAAGCAGGTGGGTGCTCACCCAGTGGAGCCCGGAACAGCCGTGCAGAGGGATGGCTCCTGATACCTGCCTCAGCACTCCACACCCGCTGCCGTGCCACCCAGGAGAAGCTGCTACGGGGTCCACATAGTATATGATTCCATTCGTGCAAAATGCCAAGATCAGGAAAGCTTCCGAAGACAGAATGTAGATTAGTATTTGCCAGGGGTGAGTGAGGTGGGGGATGGTGAGTGGCTGCTAAATAGAGGTACAAAGGTTCCTTTTGGGGTCATGATAATATTCTAAAGCTAGACGGTGGTGATGGCTCCGCAAGGGTATGGATATACTAAAACCACTGTACTGTCCACTGTGAGAAGGGGAATTTAATAGTATAGCATTTATATCTCAATAAAGCAGTTATGCAAAAAGTGCAATGACATTTTGTATTTGTTTAAAATAAAGGGCAAGGAAATTACTTCTTATTACATAAAATATAAATGTTAACTACTGAAGTTTAAACATTAATGCTTTCTCCCCCAAACAATTGCAGCAGTTTCATGGGAAGAACTAATGCTTTAGGAAAATCTTCATGGAATCCAGCAGCAGTGACCATTTTTGCCTTAAGTACCTCTACTAAACAGTTACTGTTTTATTTAATTTAAAATATAAAATTTAAGTTCAAGGATAAAATAATGCATTTCAAAATTTTGATGTAATTACCTTGGAAAGATTTATTTGTCTTCCTTTAATTAAAAAGCAAGATTATTGTGTAAAATTTACTTTTTCCTTTTAAAAGAAAATCTGATTCGAAAGATAGATGTTTTTATTGCTGAGTTACTTGATATTTTCCTTTTTTCCTGTAAGAGGATCTATCCTTGCATATATTAGGACATTGTGCTAATGCCTCGGGGTGGGGGGGGGATAAAAATGATTCGGTCATTTCTTTCTGGAAAACGCCCAAGTGAAAACTGCTTGCTCACGTGGCACCGCCCGTGAGCATTACGTCACGAGTCCAGCTGTCACCCCCCTGTCCCCAGAGTCTGGTCCTGATCCAGGGCACTCGGCGGCCATGAACTGCACTGTGGTTGACCGAGGGTTGTTGCTGCAGGTAAAAGACCTTGCCAGAGATGCACAGTTATTTACAACTTTTATTCCTGTTAGATTGTCGCATGTGCAGAAGGGTACACATCAGGGCAGTGGTTAGCAGCATGTATCTTGGGATTGTGTATTCCTAGGGACATTATTTTAAGTCCTTTAACCTGACTTTCTGGTATCTTATTAGAGTAATAGGCACCTGCTGTTAATGATTTTGATAATGCACCCGAAGCTTTAGCATAACAACGTAAGTGGTCTTAATAGTGATAATACAACTGCCTAAACTCTGTCCTCTCTTCTGCCCCAGGGATTTTATCTCCATTTGGTCAACAAACTTCACATAAATTGGGAATTACTAAGCTCCAAAGGATGTTTATTCTGGAATTTCTCATAAATTTGGGAAACGCAGTCACTTTAAGCATTTGTAACAAAGGCCAGTGGCTTCCCGAGTCTCAGCAGGTGACAAGGCGAGGTTTCTGTCAGGACCCAGAGGGTCTGCACTTCGTGTGAATCTGCCGCGGGTACTGTGCTTGCCCAGCTAACACCCCTGCCTCTTCCCTTCCCTTATTAAGCTCCCTCCGCCTCCACCCCCCCACCCCAGCACACACAGCCCATTCACTTTCAGAGAAGGAGACACATCCTGACTATAGAAAGGGACGGCTCTCTCAGTCCCACCGTCCCACCCACTGCAGTGCCTCCTGTTGGAGTGATTGGCGTGTGACTTGCGTGGTCCAATGATGTCCATGTAGAGATGTCAGGGTCTTTAGAGAAACCAATACACAAGCTTCCTTGGTCTTCTGAAATAAACTCCAGAGGAAATCCTCCATCCTTAGAAGCAAGTGGCCCTTTAGCTGCTTGAACTAAAAGGGGAGCTGGTGTTGGAATGGACCTGATGTCACAGGATGCATGGCAGAGGAAATGAACAAAGACTGCAGTCTTCACGATGTTACTGCTCCACTGAATTAAATCGCACACGCAGACTCCCTGCCCATTGACTTTCTTGTTTATTTGAGCTAGTGAATCCCTTTATTGCATGAGCCAGACTGAATTATATTTTATTTGTTTGTTTTGTTTCTGGCAACAGAAAATATACTGAAATGCCAGGTAGAGTCGTACATGTATTTTCTATTGTTTCTGATACTAATAACCCAAAAGATATAGCCTATTAAGTGTCTAAAATCTATGTATTCATACTGTTAATCACAATTATTATTTTTTTAATAAAATTTGTTTATTTATTGGCTGCATTGGGTCTTTGTTGCTGCACACAGGCTTTCTTTAGTTGCAGTGAGCAGGGGCTACTCTTCGTTGTGGTGCGCGGGCTCCTCATTGCAGTGGTTTCTCTTGTTGTGGAGCCCAGGCTCTAGGTGTGTGGGCTTCAGTAGTTGTAGCACATGGGCTCAATAGTTGTGGCTCACGGGCTTAGTTGCTCCTAGGCATGTGGGACCTTCCTGGAGCAAGGATCGAATCCATGTCCCCTGCATTGGCAGGCAGATTCTTAGCCACTGCACCACCAGGGAGGTCCCTTAATCACAGTTATTAAATAAGCTTTAAAACTAAAAAGAGAATTTTACATTCTAAACTAAGGAGCAATGAAAACATAGTGCATGGCTTACATGTTGTCATGAGTGTTAAAGAAATAAGCGTAAAGTCATTCCAAGGATGATAAAAATTGACAGTATTTAGTAAGAGATCATATATTCTGTCATGGAAACTTGTCATGTATTACCTTTAACTGAGTGTAGATGCTTTGTCACCCTCACTGCCTCTTTGTCACGCATATGCATGGCCCACAAAACCTTACACAAGTCAGTCTTTGCATGTGATGGATTCAGGTGGTTACATGGTAAGAGCCACATTTAATGGATTTGTGCGAAGAGGTTAAATGAAGTTGGCAAAAGATGAATTATTTCCGCACACACATTAATTCTACCTAAAGAAGTGCTTTTTTTTTTTTTTTTTTTTTTTTACTTAATGATCTTTACTGCTTAGACGTCATGATCCACGTTTTCCTGTGGATTTTGCCAGCATCTCATTTCCTGTTTGCCTGTCTTCTTGCAGGAAAGTACAGCTGAGGTTGTCTTACTGTCTGTGTTTTAATTGCGAGAGGGAGTTGAGGGTGGATTGTTCTGCATGGAAATTTGGTCCTGAGGCGCACATAAAAAATACTGTCACTCTTCTGTCCTTATCCAGAATCAGCACTGGGCAAGGCCTGCAAAAACATGTGAACCACCAAAACACTGGAAAGTGAAGGGTCCTGATAATATTAACCCCTCACATTTGCACAAACTCTAACGGTTCAGACGGGTTATGTATCTGTTATTGTCTCATCTTATTGCAGTGGATCTGAGGTTGAGCAGTCAAGTTATTAAACTCACGGGGATGTTAGGCCCTATTTTACAGTGTAGGTTGTATTTTTATTCCAGTATGAGGAGGTCAACAGGTCAGGAGATGATGCCATGGGGGAGGTGGTTTGTTATTCTTGGTTCCCAAGAGCAGGGGACACGCCTCAGGGAGACACCAGGCTCTGTCAGGAAACAGCAGGAGAGGCGGCAGGAGCCTTTCTTGGGTTTCCATGGGCAGGAACAGGGGGCACAGGTAAGGAGGCATAAGATTGGCTGGTTTGAATATTTCAGCGGGCTTGGGGCAGGGAGTTGTCCCAACCTGGTGCCTGGCTGTGGGTTATCAGGGAAGATGGATGGTGGCCTGGAGTGGAGACCCCACAGAGGAGGGGATTGGAATGTGGGATCAGGACTGGTTAGTTTCAATATGAAAAGAGCACTCACAGGTGAGGGGTGAGGTATCTACTATCTCTGGGGATTGGCTGGCCCTGGGAAGGCTGGTCCCTCCAGGACAGCAGGACCCAGATATCAAAGCATCTGAATAAAAACACATGCTTAATACAAGCCCAAGTACTTTGCTCACTAAATATTTTTTAACAGAAAGAATGAATGAGTAACTGATTCACAGATCATTATAGTATAATCTTACTAGTGTTTAATCTTGGTGAAAAGAAACATTATTGTTCTTTAATGGAGTGATTCACTGAATGTGTAGAAGACTACAAAGATTAAGAATCCTTTAAAAAAAAATAGGAACAAGCAAAATAGAACTGTGTCATAGATTTTTATTTGCTTCCACATTCTCAAGTCAGATTCTCTGTGGAAGGTTTGCCTGTAAACTTTCTTTAATTTATTCATTTCTTCTTTACATTGTAAAATTTCTCTTTATCAAATCTGTAATCTTCAGGCTAAGGCTGAATATACACATACTTTATCAATAGGGCTCTCTGTGAAAGTAATTGTCTGGACAAAAATCAGGTAAAAATGTTGTTTCTTTTTAAAGGTACTTTTATATAATTCTATAAAATTTTAAACATGTTTAACATATCTTCCTGGGGAAATTACAAAGTGAAAAAATTAACATGAGCCCAGGGTTTTTATAGGTACCCATGCTGGGGGAGGACAGACTTGAAACATAAGAAGTTTACTCTGGGGAACAAATTCCAGAATTGCAGAGTCAGGACCTCGATGGACTCAGTTTTCCTCCTAAGCAACACAAATATGACAAAAGAAGTGAAATCAACCATTTCAGAACTTTGGCAATTAACCAAGGCCACAGAGTGAACTAAAGATCTTCTGTCCAAGAGAAAACATTGAACCACAGACAGAGGCTCTGAGCTGTCTCAGTATAAGGCTATTCTCATTCTCCCTGACACACAACACATATACCAGCTCAGTGACATAGTAGCTGAAAGCCAAGTCATGGCAGACAGTGGATAGATGCGATCATTTGCAGAACTCCATTAAAGCACTATCTTCAGAGTGCTTCCATCGATATTTTGTCCAAATTTGCAGCTCCCTGGGAAATCTCGGAGTATGGTGGCCATTTGATTTGACTCAGAGCTCATCTTGGGGTGGTGGGCAAAATAAACAATCTACCCCATATCATTATATAAACAATAGAAAACGTCTGGTAATACTGTAGGTACCTAAAGCTGCAGTTTATACCAGAGGAAACATGATAGGGATCAAAAAGACTCTGACTATTTCTGTATATCTCAGTATACAGAGAAACAAGTGAATGTGCAGAAAAGACCTCAGACAAGAGAAGGCACCTGTCACCGAACTTGAGCTGACCTCGAGGCTCTGCACAAGCAGGAAAGGAGAGCTACCACTGTCTTGTAAACTGGCTGAAGTTGGAAAGTGTTCCCTCACATAGGGACCCCTCACCCAGGGATGAAGGATCTATGTTGGAAAGGCACTTAAGACAATCTAACCAACCATTAGCTCACCAGGAAATTATAACGACCAAGGTATGCCTCCTAGGAAAACAAACTTTAAAATAGTAACAAGAACTCAATGTTAGAAGACAGCTCAGTGGCCACAAGCTTCAGGGAATACAAATTCTATAATTTTTCAACAGAGTTGTTAAATAAAGAACAACAAGAACAACAGCAACAAGAGACCTTTGTGGGGTGACACTAGAGAAGTTATAATACAGAAAGTGTCTAATTTTCAACAAAAAATATGAGACATGCAAAGAAACAGAGTATTATGCTGTGTGCACAGGGGAAAGAAAGGAGCCCGGAAAAATGCCGAGAAGGAGCGCAGATCTGTTACTTAGTAAAAAGAGACTTTAAATCAATCCTAATAAACATGTTTAAAGGACATAAAATATGTTTAAAGGACAGGAAACCATGTCTAAAGAATTAAAGGAAAGTATAAAACAAGTTTCACTCAAAAATATCAATAAATAAATATAAATAATTTTAAAAGAACTGAATTGAAGCTTTGGCATGGTAAAATAAAATAATTGAAATGAAAAATTCACTGGAGGTCTTTGACAGCAGATTTTAGCAAGCAGAAGAAAGAATTAGTGAACTTAAAGATAGGTCAGTAGAGATTATGCAGTTTGAGGAACAGAAAGAGAAAGCAATGAATAAAAATGAAGAGAGCTTCAGTGATGTGTGGGACACCATGAAGCTTATATATATACATATGGAAGCCAGAAGACATGACATGACTTTTTCCAAGTTCTGGAAGAAAAGGACTATTGATTGAGCATTCTATATGTAGCTAAATGCATCAACAATAACAAAGGAAAAATTAAAACATTTATAGAAAAAAACAAAAACTGAGAGAAAGACATATCCTTAAGAAATATTAAAATGAACCCTTCAGGCTGAAATGAAAGGACAGTAGGTGATTTCTCAAATACATACAAAGAAAAAGCACCAGTGCACTGATGTAGTGAAAAGCAGTGTGAATGTACTTTTGGTTGGAATTTTTCCTTCTCATGTCTGTTTTAAATATAACTGCATATAGCAATAATTATAATTATAAAACAGTGTGATGACTTTTAATGCGTAACAATGCAATTTGTGTGATAATAATAATACAAATGAGTGAGGAAGAAACAGGAATATATTAGAGCAAAGATTTTGTATGCTATTTAAATTGTTTTAAGTTGAAATGTTAATTGTCATCTCCAGGGAACCCAGTAAGAATACAACTGAAAAAAAATGCAGTAAAAGAAACAACAAGGGAATTTAAAAGTATGCCAGGATAGATCTACTTGAAAAACAGAGAAAGGCAGGAATAGATGAGAAAAGAAAAGAGATAAAAGACATATATTGATAGAAAACAAATAGCAAAATGACAGATAGAGATACTATGTCAGTACATATATTAAATTTGAATGAGTAAACACCTCAATCAAAAGGCAAAGATTAGCAAAATGGATAAAAATTAAACATGACCCAACAATACGCTGTTTACAGCAGAAACACTTTACATTTGAAGAGACAAGTTAAAAAATAAAAGGTAGGAAAAGTAGACAATGCAAAGTTTAACCCATATGGGGCTGAGAGAGCAATATTAATCAGACAAAATTGATTTTAAGACAAAGTTGTTGCTAGAGACAAAGACAAACTGTATAATGTTGTGTTAATTAATGAGAAATATATATGATAATATAGATGCACCTAAAACTAGATCCTCAAAATAAATGAAGCAGAAACTGACAGAATTGAAGAGAGAAGATAAGTCAACAATTTAGTTATAGATTCAATACAGATTTTCAATAATGGATAAAACAACTAGACAGAATATTGATGAGAAAATAGAAGACGACAACATGGTAAAACAAGTAGGCTTAGTAGACATATATAGAATACAACACTTAACAGAAAAAACATTTTTCTCATGTGCACGTGAGATACCGAAAACACAAAACTTTTTGAAAGAAGTTAAAGTATTTTGAAATAAATGGACGTACAACCAGCTTTCATCAGTCATAAGACTGAACCTTTGCTGAGATTGCAGTGCTCCTTACATTAATCTACAGGTTCATTGTAACCTCATAAAAATGCTACCACATTTTTTACAGAAACTGTCAAGCTGCTTGTAAAATTCATATGAAAAGGCAATGACTCATAACAGTCAAAACAATTTTAAGAAAGAATATTGTTGGAGGGGTTGCCCTTTCCGATTTCAAAATGTACTGCAAAGCTACGGGAATAAGATGTTGAAGTATTGGCTTAAGAATAGACGTGTAGATCGCTGGAATGGAATTAAGAGCCCAGAACTAAACCCTCACGTTTATGTTGGAGTGATTGATAACAGCAGTACCAAGCTCACTCAATGGGGAGAGAAGGGCCTTCTGGCACAACTGGGTATCACATGCAAAGAAGGAGTTTGGACCTGTGCCTCTTAGCACACTCAAAAATCAACTCAAAACAGACGATAGGCCGGAGTACAAGAGCTAAAGCAATAAATCTCCCGCAAGAAAACACAGGAGTAAACCTCCGCGACTCTGGTTTCTTGCATATGACATCAGAAGTAAAAACACTGAAAGAAAAAAATTGGATAAACCAGACATCATTAAAATTAAAACCTTGTGTCAAAGGGCACCAGCGGGAAAGTGCTGCGAATGTGGATGGGTTCTTTGCTGCTGAAACAGGTCTACACTTAGATTGTGGTGACGGTGGCACAACCCTGTGAATACACTACAGAGGCTGGAGGGGATCCTGTAAATGAGTCAATCGTATGACGTGAACTATGGCTCCGTAAAGCTGGAGGAAACGTTTCCATTGTCTTTCTGATAGATTTGAGGACAATTACGTAAGTTCTCTTGCTTCATAAGATATCCAGTCTTCAGAGAGAGTAGTTGTGGGGTACAGATGAGTGTGCAGAGGTTAGTGAAATGTGTTAAGAGGGAGGGAGAACCGTCTCCTTGCTGAGTGACATCCAGAGAACTCTTTTTACACTTTCTGCTTATTTTCAGCAAAGGCTCTGTTTCACTCGCTTTCTGTATCTGGGAAAAATAGATCTGTGTGGGTCACTCATCCCATCACCATCCACTTGTGCATCCATTTATCTTTCCACCCATGGGTCCGTCCAGTACACTCTGTGAACTTCTTTGCTCAAAGGAGAGAGTCCTGATAGGAATGTGGCTCATACTTTTAGTATGAACATAAACAAACAAACAAACAAAATAACCCCCCAAATACTCAAGGACACTTTAAGGTCCGAGAGCAACGTGATGCTGAGGAAGTGACTGTAAGCCCGGGAGCTTGGATACAACTATATAGACAGATACCTGGCTTTTGTCCAGGCTGAGGTCCCACTGTGGGACCCATACAGGGACCACGCATTTCAGGAGAGATAAAGGTGCCTCCAAACAGGGATGCTGTGTCATTCCCCCCCCCCCCCCCCATTCACACTGAGATGCTATGAGAATGATGTAAGTGAGAGAGTAAGGCAGACAGCAGCGTGGCAGTGGCATCCACGGTCCACAAGGAAGATTGGGGAGTGGTCCAGCCTATTGCCGGCATACCCCCCTCTCACGTGGGTTCCTCCTTTCTTTGGTATCCAACAGTCTGGAGTGTTTATCTCTTCCTGCTCTTGACAAATCTGAAATCTGGAAGGAAATGTTTTGCTTTGGAAGACAGCTATTCTCCTCCTCCTCTGTCTTCTCCTCCTTGTTTTTCATTTCGTTAGAGAAGCTGACATTCCCACAATGCAGAGTGAATAGGACACGCCCCCTTTCTTAGGTAACTTATGAGGTATGTACACCAGGTCCTCTTATGCAGAAGCAAGTCTTCCCACACAACTGCCAGGCTGCTCTTCCTCACCCTTTAAAACCCTCGGGTGGAAGGCAAGCAAAGCTGTGTTGAGTTTATGAATTACTTTGGATAATAACTTCACTATGTTCAATGTAATCAACTTTCAAAGTATGTGACCTTGGAAATATATTTTTCTGTAAAATATTTTCTTCTGATAATAATTGTCTCATTTATTTGGGCACACCATGAATCTGTGTGGATGTTTTGTTTTATTTTTTGTTTTTTGATGCACATATCTTTTTAAGAGGGGGTGACCTTTTATTGGGATGCAGATGGTGAAAACATCTGCATCCCTGTTGATACTGATGATTTGCATTGTGATAAGCTGTGGTGGGGAGGGGGCTGCAAATGTTTTCCTTCTCTGATTATAACTGGAATATTCAATGCACTTGGGATTTTGACTTTCATCTTTATGTAGAGCATGGAGAATTGACTTTGGAGAGTCTAAGAAATTTTATGAGGAAATCGCCGTTTGGTAAGGATAAAATAGTTGGTGGGGATAAACTCTATTATAAATGGATTCTTCATTCTGATGAAAATCTTAAGTACAGGCAAAATCCAGAGCTTCTCAAACTGTGGCTTAAGGCTGCTGACTCAGAATCACCCATCACGCACACTCGTGATGGACATGATGGACGTGATGGGCAGCCCCTCCGCATAGGGCGTCTCTGGTGGGATGGAGGCGGCTGCATCTTAACTGTGGATCCACGTGTTACCTGGGCCCACAAGGCCCTGAGGACTACAGAAGGCCTTGTGTGAACCTCCATTAGAGCTAAGCCTTCTTGAAAAACTGGCTCTGACAAATCCCCATGGTTCCAGAGTGGTTTTCCAGGGGCAGGTCTGTACATTCTATCTAAAATCTTCCAGTCTGATAATGGTCTTCTGACTGGCTTCCTTAATTCTGTCTGCATGGTCACCATTTCTCACCACCTGTATTTGAATCCTGTCATCCCTTTTGCGCAGTCCCTTTGTCGAAACAGGTGCAGTCCAGTTATCCTTTCCAGATTCTAGACTTGGCTTCATCTCTCCCACTAACATCATGTGAGTCAGTGACCCATTTTTTCAAGTCCTTCTCAGATGGGAACATTTAATTGGGTAAATTTATTTCTCCCATGGAATTAATGAAAATAAAAGACATTTTACATAGGTACGCTAGTGCCAGGACTCTGGGAGCTACACAGGCCTGGAGAGTCAGTCCTTAGCCGTGGTGCTGGTGAGCTCCATGGCTCCTCGCCCATCCCTACCCTCATCAGGCACCTTCTGTGTGCTGGACCTCCGTGTGTGCTGGGCTATAGGAGGAACAGAGCACAACTACTTTAAAGAAACGCCATTCTGGTGAGCAGAAGAGCGGTGCAAAAATCACAGGACAGGCAGGGAGCATCGTAACGAAAAGAACGCAAGGGGGTCAGACCAGGGACCAAGCACCGTCACTTCCTTGTGTGTCGTGTGTATCACGATTCAGAGCCTGTGGGGACTCACACATGGCGAGGGAGGTCGTCCGTCACCGCCCCCCAGCCTGTTGTGCAGGTAGATTCCTCTAGTAGAAACGTGCAGAACGTGCTTGAGTTTTCGGGGGTGAAGCAGCCACTTACATCCTGAGTTGTGGTGAAGGAAGCCCAGAACCGGCCTTCCCAGGGCAGTGGGGCTGAGGTCCAGCACTGCCCCAGGAAGTCAGTCAGCAGGCTGGACGTAAGGGACAAAGCAAGGGCTGCCAGCTCTCGGGAGCCACGGGGGCTAACCCCACAGCTGATGAGACACACCCACGAGAGCTGCGGGGCGCCTGCGGCAGCACTGAGGGCTCCTCTTCGCAGGCCTGCAGCCTCGTGGGTGTCTTGTGTCAAATGGAACTGGATGGAACCAGGTTTAGTTAGGTGGAGCGGCTTCCCACTAGCCGTCTAGTCTCTGGCCGTGTGAGAGGAGAGGTGTTTTCACTGCTTCCTGTGTGTGTTTTCGGGAAGAGCTGCGGGGTGAGAGGACACACGGAGTTCAGAAACAGCGTCCCCGGCCGCCCTGCACCCAGGGATAGAGCCCGCAGTGCACCGGGCTTCGAGGTGGAGGCAAAGGCGGCGTGGGGAGGGCATCTCGCACAACACGCATGTTGGCGATCTCCAGATTACAGGAATACTGAGGACTGTCTTCATGGTAGGTAAGTAGATCCTCAATGTGATCATTGCAAAAAAACCAAAACCACACGAAACAAAGACAGAAACTCAACTACTAAATGTTTTCTGTAAAGACATGGTAGAAGGATCTCTGAAGTGATCTAAGAGGCCATTAGTGGAAGCTCGATGTGGTTGAAGTTAGTGGATAGTGAAGTGACAGTCCTCTGCGGGTTTGGGAGGAGGTGAACTCGCTTGCTCCCCATCAGGAAGGAGCCTGTGGGGACGGACAGGTGGATGACATGGGATGGGGGCAGTGGGTCTTAGGGGTGGCAGTGGTGGTGGTAACAGTTGGGAGTGGGATGAACCAGCATCCTACGACATCATTGTTTTCCCTAAGGGCTGCACTGCAGTTAGACGGTCTGAGTTTGGGGAGGCTCATAGCGATGGATTGGAATGGGTAAGAGAGACGGGAAGAGACAGTTTTTAAAATCCGCATCAAGAAGAGCAGATTTATGAATTTCAAGAAGTCAAGCCGCTCTAAAGGTGGCACTTGTTCTGTTGATGATCCCTTTCCAAATGCAGGACGCCTTGAGTCAACAGGACGAGGTTCAGAGGACAAAGGGCAAAGTCCATTTTGTGTTTGTCACAAAAAGCGTACTCATGTGTGCAAATGTGGGCTTTAGAGAATTTGATTTCACCTGTGGAATTTTAATAGGCTCTGGAGATCTCCCAAGTGTTTTGACCATAACGCGTCTCCAGCAGCCTCTTCCTGTGTCCTTCCCAGCACCTCCCGGGTCTTTCTCTAAAGCCTCCTGGGCCTCAGAGCAAAGGAAATGCAGTTTCACTCACATCCAGTGTATTCAGGGAATCATTCTTTCCTAAAGTAATCGAATGAGTGGCAAGAATAATAGCAATAGGACACTTTTAACCATACATTTCCATGAAACCCAAATCATCACTGGGGTGAGCAGGGGGCTCCAGTGGCATCTGTGCCTGCTCTTCCGGACCACCAGGACCAGCCTGGCTTGAGTCCACAGAGTCTCGGGCTGCAGGCCTCCTCCAGGCTCAACCAGGACATCTCCGAGTTATGTTGAGTACTGACGTGTGTTTATGGGGCTGGCCCAGGCGTGCACATCCGCTCCGAGCTGGCTCTGTGTTGAGGCTGCATGTTCTGTGAGACTGGATGGAGTTTACACAGGGGTGGCATCCTCCTTCTCACCCCACGTGTTCTCCCTGTGTGACGCCCGGGCCAGCTCCATCAGCACCACCTGGGAACTTGCTAGAAATTCAGATTTTGCCTCCACCCTAGAGCTACTGAATCGGAAACTCTGACAGTACAGCCCAGCAACCTGTGTTTCCACGAACACTCCAGGTGATTTTGTTGTACAGTAAGGTTTGAGAACTGCTATTCTGGGCAGACAGAATCCGGATCTAGGAAAATGAGTGTGTGATACCAAAGCAAGATGGCATGAAACATTTCCTAAAGGAAACTTGCAAAAGCCAGTCTTTTAGGAACACCTACTTTTAAACACACAAAGATAACTTTACTTCCTTTTAGTCATACCTCATTACCTCCACCTTGTTTTCTACCCAAAAGCCAGTACTCTACTGTGTTACTTTGGTAATACCAGCTGTCTTTATTGAATTGTAATCTTTTACATATGAGTTCTTTGTAATATTTTTTTACAACAACCACTTTGGACGATATGGAAAACTGAGAAAAGACATGTTTTTGGTGAGAATTTTTAAATATAAAAATACATTCACTCTGGGGCTTTTCTGGTTACAAAATAGAATACTACTTCAAATTAAAAAAAGGGTATGTTCATTAATTTCAGTCATCTATATTAGGCTGTTATATCATTAATCTTGATCCTAATTTATCCAAAAGTCTAATTGCTAGGTATCTTTTTTCTCTACTTACTTTACCACACATTCAACACACATGTGAAACTATTAATTAGTTTAGAGTGATAAATCTGTCCTTCCAGATATTAATGGAAGGGGAGATATTTAGTTCTACGATATGATGTGATATTGAGTGTAAGGAATGTATTTTCTTTTTACAGTGATACACTGAGATGTGTAATAAATTAAAGAGAATAAACATCTCTGGGGAAAGAGATGGCTGTGGTCAGTCCTGCAATCAGAACAAGCACTGTGGGTGTTTTTTTTTAAGCCTTTTGACGCCAATTCATGATTTCAGATACTGAGGGAAATCCCATATTTTTATAAAAATTTTCTTTTTTGGAAACGTGTCAAAATCTCAGCATGCTAAAAACATTAGAAGCACTCTGAAAATGTCCTTTCACTTTGCTGTTGCTTTAGGAAATAATTTCCTAATCGATACACTGCCGTTTCCCCGCCCCCCCCCCCCCCCCCCATTGCTCCCTGTGGTGCAGAGAGCACCCCCGGCTGCAGTGGAGCACACAACTGTGCTCACGCTGGTAAGATGCTAGAGCAGCGGTTATGTAAACGAGCTTCATCCAGCCAGAAATCCTCCCAGAGCTCTGTATTTAGGTCTCTGGCCCAGATTTCCTCAACCTTTTGGGCTGCTGTATATATAGAGTAGAATACAAATGAGTTTCAGAAGAACATAAATTATCTAAAAGTGTTCCCTACTGCAAAAATAAAGTTCAAATATTTATTTGCAAAGATTTTCTTTGATCACTTATATGCTGTTTTCCATCACTATGCATTTTGCTTCTGGTATAAAAATGGTATTGTATTGTTACCAAGTCCAGTTTTTAGACTATTTTTCATCCATGTATATTATCAATAATGATTTTGTTCTACTTCTAAGATTTTTTTAAAAAATGTCTTTGGGCATGTACAGAGGGTAACGATTCTATATTTATGTTAGACTTCTTGTTCTGGAAACTCTTGCTGTCTGAATTCTACGTTGCCTTGGACTGCTTGGTATGTATGTGATGGACTTTTCCTGCTCTAATTGTAATAGGCTTGTCTGGCTAGCTAGTCAGTCTGGTTAAAGGGAGTTGGTAACTCCCATCCTTTGCAGGCTGCAGTGAGGGACCACTGCCCCCCAACCCCCCACTAGTGTGATGTCAGAGGAAACTAAGTGTGGACTAGGACTTTAATCCCCACTTGGTTTTTGCTGGCATGAGTGGAGGTGGGCCACAGGTGGGTTGTTTTGTGTTGTGTTGTGTTGTTTTTTCCCTGTTGTGTTTGGCGAGAGCACAGCTGGCAAAGACTGAAGTTTTTCTGTCTTGCCGGGCTGCTCCTTGTGTGGGCTTGTCACTAGAGAGAGCAAGTTTTTCTTGGGGCTTTTGTTGGTCTAAACCCACATATAGTTCCCAGTGACCCATTCCTTTGGGACCAGGATTTCAGTTCCCCAGTCTCCAGTAGGTCTACCTCCTTCACTTCAACTTGAAGTGTCTTCTCATGTTTATTTTTTATATAACGTCTACAGTTTTCAATTGTGCTTTGCATTCAGGAAGCAGAAATCGATATTGGATTAAATTTTAATATTGCATTTTTCATATTCTTCACCTGCTAGATAGCCCAGATACCAACCACTGGTTAGAGGATGTGGTCAGAATTTATTTGCCTGGTGTTTAAGGCCTAATTTGCTAGAGCAGTTTGCAAAATGAATGAAACATTTTACTTACTAGTTTAGATGACTGGTTTATTATAAAAAGATGTAACTCAGGAAGAGTCAGATGGAAGAGAGGCAGAGGCCAGGTACGAGGAAGGGCTGGGAGTTTCCACGCCCTCTCCAGGGGCCACTCTCCCAGCACCTCCATGTGTTCCCAACCCCACATTTCTCTGACCCTCTGCTTTTGAGGTTTATAGAGGTTTCGTTACAGACACATGGCGGCTTAAAGTCATTGGTCATTGGCAATTGTGTTCTCATCTTCAGCCCTTCTCCCCTCCCCAGAGGTCAGGGGTTGGGACTAAAAGTTCCCACCCTGGAATCTGTAGGTTGTCTCAGCTGGCATCCAGCCCCCATCCTTAGGTGCCCTCAAAAGGCACCTCATTAACATAACAAAAGGCATCTTTATCACTCTCAACACTTAGGAAATTCCAAGGGTTTCAAGAGCTGTGTGCCAAAAATGGGGAAGGAGAGGAAATAGGTATTTCTTATAAATCATGTCACACTCTTCCATCTGCTTAAGTCGTGTGCTTGTTTTGGACGGCAAAATAAGATGTCTCAGGTGAAACTTCTTTGACAGCTGTCTTGCAGAGTGTTAGGTAAAAGTAATTTATTTTTCTTAATACGTATAGTTGATATATACCCAATCTCCCTCACATTATTTGGAATAGAAAAGGTGCTCTATAATCTCTTGAACTGGTTTGTTAAAAGTCATAAAAGGGAAATGGTGAACAGTAAGAGGGAAAAACAAACTTTCAGCAAGCACTTCTGATTGTAGTAAAAAGATAATTAATTACATTCTTTGGTGGTGGAAGTCATGGCTCAAGGAAGAAGTGAGTGGCGAGGATGGAAGACTTTCTTCTGCCTGTTCAAATACCATAATAATCTTAGCAATGAGGCACAAGTTTCCTTAAGGATCTGGATCTTGGAAGAAATTGGTGTGTTTTTCCTTCTCAATCCAAATAACTGCAGCAACTGGACCATCAGCCTTGTTGCCAGATGCCTACAGAGCTTTAGAAGGAAACATCAAAACAGGCGGGAGGAGGGGCTTCCTAGGTGGCTCAGTGGTTGAGAATCTGCCTGCCAATGCAGGGGACACAGGTTCGATCCTTGCTCCAGGAAGATCCCACATGCTGCGGAGCAGCTAAGCCTGTGTGCCACAACTATTGAACCTGTGCTTTAGAGCCCATGAGCCACAACTATTGAGCCCATGTGCTGCAACTACTGAAGCCCACACGTCTAGAGCCCGTGCTCCGCAACAGAAGAAGCCACAGCAATGAGGAGCCCACACACCACAACAAAGAGTAGCCCCCACTCACCCGCAACTAAAAAGAAAGCCCGCGCACAGCAAAGAAGACCCAACACAACCAATAAAATAAATAAATAAATAAATTTATATTAAAAAAAAAAAAAAAAACAGGCGGGAGGAGCAGTAAACCCACACTCCCTGTTCATGTCACTAGAGGAATGAGAGCTGTGGCCGTGGGGCTACAGCTTTTCTTAGACTTGCTACCTAGTCTACTTAGAAAACAAACTAGCTCTAAGCTCTAAGCTTCTAGAAGTGATGTTTCACTGTTTGAGAGATTGAAATACGAGGCTAATAATGCCAGCATTTGTGAGGCCAGGGCAACTCTTCTGTTTGAAGTAGCTACAGTAGGAAGAGTGTGGGTTACTTCCATGGGGGATGCGGTAGACTTTGAGAGAGGAATCTCAGCGCTCACGTGGTGTGAGCCTCTGCCCTCAGGCTGGGATTTTATGCCACCGGGATAGTCTAATGTTTTAGAAATTAGTGTCATCTTCTGAAAGTCATCTCTGTGCGTCTTAGATGACCGAGAGTTAGATTGAGATGAGGCTTGCTGGTGTAGAACCACCTGCGCTCCAGGTCTGCCTTCTGGCTGTGTGATGTCCCCACAGAGTTTTACTAGAATTCTTTTTTCCCTGACTTTGCCGATTTGGGGCGTCCTCCTGGCTGGGTCTTCTCTTAGTACTCAGGGCACCGCAAGTCTTACTGGGACTCCCTCAGCGGAAGCCTTGTTGACCCTTCTAAGGGGTACAGGGATTTCTGCAATGTTTCTTCTTGGAAATACAGCTGCTTGAACAGAGTTGATGTTATTTGTCGCATAAATAAGTCAAATTGCTTCTGCTCTGTCCTCTTGCTAACCCAGGACCAATTTTCCACTATCATGCCCCACGCCCCCCTCTTGGCCTCACTTTATTCTTTTCTCAGACTTCTCTTGGAGATGCCGTCTCCTCTTTGAGATGGAGCTGCTCACCTCCTCACTTTCTGGTTTTTCCTTAGTTTCAGGATGTGCAGGTTTGGACCCACACTGTCTTGTTTCCCTGAAGTCAATTCCCTAGAGACAGCACATACATAGCAATGAGACAATCGCAGAAAGATACAAGCCACATATTTTGGGAGTTGTCAAAATTCTCACCTTCTTGGTATAAAAATAAGAACTGTATCTCCAGGAAAAATCCTGATATGTCCTCTTGTGTTGACTCAGTTAAACTTGGAATCCTTTGTTGGCTGGACTCCAGATTCAGGCAGAGGAGAGCACCTGTGGCCTCTGCACAGCATCTCGGGGTGTCGTGGGTCATGGCCCCACGCACACAGTCTCCCGGGTTCTAGACAAGCCCATTTAAGGCTCAGTGAAAGAAAGAGGACATCTGGACTAGAGCGGAAATGCCAACCTGACAGCAAGAATGGCCAGATGGAGCTCCTTAGAGAGAGATCTGGTGAATCCTTAGGACAGATGTCCAAGCCTGGCCTGCACCTGCCATGATGAGACTAAAGGACACTTTGGTGAAGGCCAGTTTGGGGTTTACATCAGATCTAGTGAGAAAAAAGCATGGGAAAAGGTAGGTCATAAAGAATTAACATTGCAACATTTAGAAAATTTGGTCTCTTTGTGCTTAGCTTTCTCCTCACAGCAAATCCACTCAGCATGGGATAGGATGAATGAAAGCAGTATGAGAGGTGTAGGGACATGAATTAAAAATGATTAGACTTATTACCTATGAAAGTACAATAAGATGAATTACGTGTGTCATCTTCTACAGGCACGCTTTCACATATGTAATCTCAAGCACTCACAATAGGCTGCAAGGTAGATCAACACCATCGTACTGGCAGGAAAAGGAACATTTTGCTGTTTCTTTGCAGTTAGCACAATCTTTCGGGTTCCTCTCGTGTGCCACTCAGTGCCAGTCTCAACTCTAGGCACCTCTTTCCTCGGCCTGAAAAGTCTCCTTCTTGCCCTGACTCTCACTGGGCTCATGGCCACTTATTCAATAAGCTCTGTTCTAGATTTCATTTTCTCCAGGGCACCTCCAGAGTCTGGGATGCATTATTCTCAGGAATACCTGCCTGTCATCACACGTCTACCCCCCCAGCGTGTCTCCTTGTCCATCTCCCCACTAGACTAGGAGCTCCCTTTCAACAAGGGGAACGTCTCACTGTTAAGGAATCCCAGCTCCTAGGACGGAGCCTTGTCCACCGTCGCCAGGTGATAACACCCGTAAGATGACTGGGTGGCCTAGCTGATTATTCATTATGTGAATTTCACACACTAAAAGCCAAGCTCCTTTGCCTCAGTCATAGCAAGCATTCTACAAGTTTAGAACTTGTTTTCATTTCCTCAAATGTATTATATCATCTTTTTATTTTGCTTAAAATTGTGTTCTAACAATAGGTATTGTTTGCTGGCAGACAGACGCTTCTGGGACTACACACTTATGAAATATACAAGAAGTTATGTAAGAATGAAAGAGTTAAGATTATATAATCGGCAGTTTTTAAGAAATGAATACCTATGTAAATTTCAGTTATACAACTTCATCTGTTTGCTGGTCCCTACAGCTTCACTTAAACAGTAGACACATACCTGTTTCCCAACTAGCCTTTCAGTATCAGGTGGTCCTGATTCCTCTTCTAATTAAGATCGTGTGTTGACCGGGTTGCACAGCAGCACATTTATTTTCTAAGTTTAGGAAATCATCAGTGCTGTGTGTATTTCCACACATTAATTAGATAGTTTTGTTAAACTACAGAGAGTTTCAAAGTTATTATTTTAATAAAGCGTATGTCTAAGGTTTTTCCTAAGTGAATAATAAACCAATGCTTATCAACTTTATTTCCCATGAATCGTCCTGGTATTTTGTTAAGTAGAGATTCACACCCAGAGGTCTGGGGTGAGGCCTGAGATCCGGTATGTTTACCATCTGTCTGATGGCCTGCCTGCCAGCCACTGAACCAGGATCCTAAGATAGGGGTTCCTGTCTGTTTCCCTCAAGCTTCATAACACTCAAAATTGAATCAATAGTAAGTTCAGTAATGAAAATACAAGAGATGAATAGTTAGAGTGTCAGTGCTCCTTATTATTTTTGTGAATGTGAACTAAATATCTTCTCTTCCTCCAGTACCCACTGTGTGTTTTGAAAGGGCCCGAGTGGAATGAGTTTTAAAGCCAGATTTCCAGGACTTGACTTCTGGGTCACTCCTTACTGGCTGGTTGTCCTTGAGAAAGTTCTTTAATTATTTTATCAAGTTACTAATGTTGGGCAACCTCCGAAGCCTAAGATTCCTTATCTGGGAGTTGTTCTGAGGAAAATGGGTAAATCCGCCTAAGATGGTAGTGAGCATGTGATATAGCCATTGTGATAGCAATAATCTCCCTTTAGAAACGGATGAAAGAATCATCAGGTTTTGGGATGAAAAGGAGTTCATGGTTGCCTACCTCAAACCTTTCTCTTTGAACCCCTCTGATGTGCGGTGCCCGCCCCAACCTAACCTAGCGGCTGACGGCAGCTGTGCTTGGCTTTACTGTGACCCCAAAACTCGATGTGGGGGCGCCACCTTCCTGTCCTGAATCCCCAGCTCAGCCTTGCTGTCTCCTGCGAGTTCAGACAGAAGCGGCCCCTCTGCTTCTGTGTGCTGGGCCTGGGGGGTTTTGCCAGTTGCCACCAGCTGGCTCCTTGCTTCCTCCTCTCCAGGCTGAAAGCACAGACCTCCTCTCCCCGCATCCTCCTGTGTTCACCTGTCATCTTCTCTGCGCAGCCCGCAAACAGATGATCCGGGGGAGTGCCTTGCCTCTGGACTGGAGGGGCCCAGGTGTGTGCCATCCAGTGGGTCCTTCCAAGTCTCCTGTTCTGGTCCAATGGTTGCCTTTGTGTAGCCCAGACTCACATCAGCACTACGGCCATGGCACAGTGAGGACAGTGAGGATGGCAGCTGGCCGCCTCCGGCTGACCATTCTCCCATATGGGACCTTGTCCCTCCTCCCTCCAGTCCTCCTGGGCTCCAGGGTTTAGGGGGCCATGGACCCACTTACTGTTATCCCTGTTAAATGCTTTCCTAATATGTTGGCCTCATGACAGTCCACAAGGATTTGGATATTTCCATCAATGAATTTGTGGTTCCTTCAATGTTGTGTCAAAGGTAAATATATATGCATATGTGTGTTATATATATATATATATATATATATATATATATATATATATATACACACACACACACACACACATCAGCCTGACATCAAAGTCTTCATCTAGGTCAAAGATAAAATCCTGTGAGGGAGAATTCTAAAGACACAAACATAGTGACTGGTATTTCTTTAAGTAATGTCCTCAAATTAGTTTTTTATAAAGCTATGATTATGAAAAAAAAAGGGTTGTGATACATGATTTTATTTGTAGCTGCTTTTTCGAGACCAGTGTTTTAGTCTTCCCAGGAAGTATTGTAGCATATTTATTTGGTGGGGAATTATCTCAGTTGTAGGTTTACCAGTGTCTATTAATTTTTCTCATCTCCATCCTGCTGCTTGATTCTTGGTTATTTAAGCTCTGTTTTTTTCTTTTTTTGCTAAGTGTCTGAAGAAAACAGACACTACATTTAAGACAAAGTCAGCAGATTTTGTTAGAGATCTGGCAGGAGACACTGAAGTGATGACACACTAATTCTGGTTACTTTCTGCAATTATTTATATATCCCGATATTGACTTCCTTCCATCTCTCCTCAACCTTTGGCTGTAATGATAAACAAAAAAAATGGTTGGCTTAAATGTGACAACTTTTTGAGCATCGCCTACAATTTTAATATCTCCTCCTGTTCAGTGTTCCGACCATGTGGGTGGTGATTTTCTTCCCTTTGGCCGTGAGACTCAATTAAAACCTTTGCTCCTGACTGTCCAGACCTTACTGCTAAGAAACAGGCAAGGATCAGCAGGTGGGGGGGGGGGGGGGGTGGAATGCAAGTGAGTTTAGGTGCAGCCCAGGGGGCCCGGTGACGGAGACAGTGGTGACACCCTGTTACGTCAGCACGTGACACCCCCGGGCACGCTGCTCAGCCCGCACCCAGTGGACAAGAGTGCCCTTCTGTGACTCACGTTCCTTGTCAGTGTTGGTCTGCCTGACCGATGGGCTGACCCTGACCCCGGAGCTGCACGGAGCCCTTCACTGTGATATCTGGGGCCACAGCGGGACCAGAGGACACCCTGGGTTCCCACCTTCCACTCTCACTGCTCCTTGCTGTCGGCTTAGAGTGGCCACAGGCGTCCCCTGCCTTTACCCAGGTGTCCACCTGGAGGTGATGATTGTACCTGATAAATAACTCTTGGAATAAAAACTCCGTTTAGTTACCAGGCCATTTCTTATCTAAAATGGGTGTTAGCACAGGTGAGGCCCTCTACCCGGGGGTTACTGTCTGACCCCTTTTATCCAAATCAAATCTGAACAAGCACATCACCATTCTTTCCATCTTCCCCTTGCATTTCTTTAGTTATTAGCTTGTTTGCCTTTTGCGCATACTCTCTGTTACCATATGAACCCTTGTTGTTGGACTCCCCTGAGTGTTTTAATAGACGCGAATTCCCCCGTTTCTGGGCTTTTGTTTTATGGCAAATCGTCATTTCTGGTGATATGGGTGACATCAACTTAAACCCTGGACTCCTAAGTCATGATTCAGAAGACGTCGACTTGCTTTTTGTTAACTTTAAGGTAAGGAGTGGGGATGGAGGTGGCCTCTGCTTTCCGTGGCTTCTTGCAAAGGAAAGCCATTTCCGTGGCCCTGGACGGAGCCACAGTGCACGTGAGGACCAGATGCCCCTGAATCCCCAGAGAAGACAGCCACGGGCACAGCGCACACTGAGTTTCTGAAATGAGAACAAAGATGAGTCATTTTGAGTAGAGGACTCGTGCAGCCTATAAAATAGAGATGGAAAGGCCAGCGCGGAGAAGGAGGTGTGCAGCCAGAGCGCAAACCAGCCCTGGGAAGCACCCATGCTCATCCGGGGGTGGCCGGCTGCGGGCACGGGAGCCTCAGCCTTGCCTGGGACTCCAAGCTCAGGGAGAGTAGACTCTGGCACCAAACCTGAGACTTTAACTTCCCATCATTGGTTTTGTTAGAATTGTATTTGTCACGTCATTAGACGTAAGGGAGACACACATTATTGTTGCCATGAAACTTTTTAAAAGTGGAGTATAGTTGATTTACAAGGTCATGTTAGCTTCAGGTGTACAGCGCAGTGATTCAGTTATACATACATATATCTGTTCTTTTTCAGATTCTTTTTCCTTATAGGTTATTACAAAATATTGAGTAGAGTTCCCTGTGCTATACAGTAGAACCTTGTTGTTTATCTATTTTATATATAGTGGTGTGTCTATGTTAATCCCAAACTCCTAATCCATCCCTCCCCCTTTCCCTTCGGTAACCATAAGTTTGTTTTCCGTGTCTGTGAGTCTGTTTCTGTTTTGTAAATAAGCTCATTTTTATCATGTTTTAAGATTCCACATACAAGTGATGTCATGTGATATCTTTCTCTCTAACTTACTTCACTCTGTGTGACAATCTCCAGGTCCACCTGTGTTGCTGCAAATGGCATTATTTAATTCCCTTTCATGTCTGAGTAATATTCCACTGTATATATGCACCACATCTTCTTTATCGATTTGTCTCTTGCTGGACATGTAGGTTGCTTCCATGTCTTGGCTGTTGTAAAGAGTGATGCAGTGAACTTTGGGGTGCACGTATCTTTTCAAATTAGAGTTTTCTCAGGATATATGGCCAGGAGTGGGATTGCTGGATGATATGGTAATTCTAATTTTAGTTTTATAAGGAACCTCCATACTGTTCTCCACAGTGGTTGTATCAATTTACATTCCAAACAAATCTAAAGTGTAGGAGGGTTCTTTTTTCTCCTCACCATCTCCAGCACTTATTGTTTGTAGACTTTTTGATGATGGCCATTCACTTCAGGCTATGAAACGTATTGTAGCATTTTTTTTCTGTTCTGTTATTGGGCATTCATTGTCCTGTTAAGCATTTATGATTGGCATAGGCTGATTACACTAGAGATCTTAATCTGTTTATGGTCTCTTGGAATGCATTTAACATATAATTTTGTATTTATCCAAGAAGAGGGTTAGTCCAGGGATTAGCAAGTTTCTGTAAGGAAGCAATCAGGCAAGTTCAGACTGTGAAATATTCTACAGGACAAGCAATGCTCATTCTTGGACTAATAAATGGCATGGGAGAAAAAAGAGGAGGTGGTTATAGATAAAAGACATTTAAGAGCAAAAGCAAATAAATGCAAATGTGGACCTTGTTTAGCCATTGATTTAAACAAAACAATGATAAAAACATCTACAAGACTTTTAGGGAAACCTTCAAAATGAATTGCATATTTAGATGGTATTTAGCAATTGTTACCAATTTTATTAGGTGTTTTCATGACACTTTTGTTGTTTAAAATTTCCTTTTCTGTTAAACATGCAGATATTCAAAGTTAAAAGAAAATAGTATCAAAGAATTGCTTTGCTTTAAAATGCATCAAAAAATTAAAGGGCATGGGGAAGGATAAAGCAGGTGGCCAAGTGCTGATGCTGTTGGAAGTCACTGGTGGATACAGGCTGGGTCATCACATCATTCTTTCTAATTGTTTACGTTTTTGAAAATTTTCATAATAAAAATATGTAAAAATATATAATAAATTAGCAAAAAGAATATTGCTAAAGGCTTTAAACAGTTTATATTATAAGATTAATGTTAAGCTGTGACCTTCAAATCTCAAGGTTTCTAGTGAAGGTAAATACATCAGAAGGTTGCTGTGAAGTTCAGAGATGAGAGGCAGGAATGAGAACTGTATTCAGTGTGAAAAATAGACCAGTTTGGGTTTAAAAGTGATGAGGTAAGTAGAAGCTTTAATGTCAAAGTGTATTTTCCCCTTTTAAATCATCATTATTGCATTTTAAAACATTAATACTCCTTTTATAATTTATACCTTCCTTTATTCTGACTTCAGGAAAGGTAAGGGACTGCAGAAGTGTATTTGAGTTCTAACTGAAAAGAAATAGCCCCTTATCTTGATTCTTGCCTGTCTGTTATGGAATTTCTTCCCGGATTTAGGATTTGATAACCTTTCTTTCCTGAAATATGCAAGATGATTTTTCCTCCTAGTAAGTCCAGCCAAGTACAAAGTAAAAATGTCAGTCACCATTCTTCCGTGCAGGAGGGGGTTCTGCTCCTTGCGGAAGTGGCTGTCAACCTCACGGCTGCACCTGGACCCTGCGGGATCCGCCTCACACTTCCGAGTGTCTCTGCTTTGTCCTGTATTTTCTTTGCTTTCCTTGTGATTCTTTGTCATCAGCATTTATACATGAGATGATATCTCTAATCTTCAGTTTTCTTTGCCTTCAGTATACAACAATTAACTATAATTGTACCACCTACCTCTCTGGAATCCGTTCCCATCTCTCCACGCCCAGGTGACCCCTCTAGCACCCATCACAAAATGACAGGTAGTGGACAGACGCATGTACAGAGAGAGAGCAGCATGAAGACACAGTGAGAAGGCGGCCATCTGAAGGCCAGAGGGAAGAAACCACCCCTGCCAATGCCTGATCTTGGACTTCTAGCATCCAGAACTGTGAGATGTAATGCTGTTGTTTTTGTCACCCAGTCTGTGGTTCTTTGTCATGGCAAAGAATCAAGCACAATACTTATGATTTTCCAGGTTTTGACCAATTACTTTTCCAGCTTCTTCTCTCACTGCCGTACGCTCTACCTACGATGCTCCAGCTCCAGTTCTGACAGCACCTTCAGGCCACCCTGTTCTTCATCTCTGCGCCGCTGCCCACGCCTTTCTAAGTCATTCTCTCCCCACCGTCACTTTGTGCATCCTTCAGGCTTTTATTTAAATCACACTTCATAGGGACAGTCATCCCCATTTCTAGACATGTTTAGATCCTTCTGGCTTTTAGTACTATAGCCTGTTAAATTCCCTCTTTCATCATACCAGTCACACATCTCATCACATTATGTGCTGATTTAATTAGTGGAAGTTTTGACTGGGCTAGATTGAAAGCTCAATGTCAGTCCCTAGATATTTTTGGAGTTCAGAACTGAGATTAGTATTGGAAGACAATGTGGAAGAGATTTGTGTTTACCAAAATTACAAGAAGCTATTTGAAGCTTTCTTGGGAAAAAAAATCCAAAATTTAATAAATGTTTGAGCTAAATAGATGTATTTTATATTTTTAAAGAAAGCAGCAAAGAAAAAAAAAGAAAGAAAGAAAAGAAAAAAAACAGCAAAAATTCTAGAACTTGATGATAGTTCTTGTCTGAAAGAGGCCCTTTCAGGCATCAGTCCTTGACTCCTTGTGATAAAATAAAATTTCCCTGATATGTGACATTTTAATGCTTATCTGAAGACCCATGTAATTTCAACTAATAACTGGGTTTTATAGAATAAAAAAATCATATTAAAGCTTCATTATTTATGGACTTGATAACAGTGATTTGACTTCTTATTCATTTCTGCAGGAGGCACGCTTTATATTGTAAAAGAACCAAGTATGTGAATATAGCAGAATTAAGAAACTGGAGAAGTGAATTACCTCTGCCATTAGGAATGTGTCCATTTTCATTTCATATCCCAATTACAGTATTTTAACAGGAAACTAAAACAAATGTTTCATAGAAATGAAATTATGAAAATTAATATATACTTACTTTGAGGAAAATGATTACTGGCTTTATCTTCATTTATTTTCCTTTTTTTCTTCTGTTCCATTCCATTATTTTCCTCCCTCCTACTCTAAAAGAATGAAGATAACACTTTTTTTGCACTTTTTCAAATATTAATATGCAAAATAATTATTTCGGAAGAGCTTGTTAAAGTCTACATTTCGCACCATCAGCAGATGCTACATTAGAGAGTCTGGAGTGAAGCCAGGAATCTAAATTTTTAAGCACTGAGAATGATCTTGATGGATAGTGTCCACTTACAGAAACTCCAGAGACTTCTGAGATCATATCTTGTGTAGCAGGAAGTTAAGTTAGAATTTCTGATTAAAGCATAAATGTACGATATATATGACCTACCAACATGGCCAAGATAAAAATTTTAAAAAGAAGTAACTGAAAACTATTCCTGGTACCTTACTCACATGGATCTTATAAAAGCAGTCTGATTAATAAAATAATTTGTGCAGGGGATGTCTTTGGACAGAGCAACTCTGAGTCCCTTTGCCCTCAAGCTCATGCATGGTCGCAATAGAACCACTCCTAATCTGACCATGTGTCCCGGCAACTGGAGGGATGTAGTGGACAAGAGTCTGACTCTTGCCCAGACAATCTAGAAGATGAGACACTGGTGGCATCCTGAGAGAAATGCACCACCCACGTCATACTAGGGCTAGAAAGATGTTGTCAGTGAGGATCTTTGAAGAACCACCAGAAAATTAATAAGCATTAAATATCTCCAGGTCCAGAGGAAGACAAATCATCTTATGCTAACACAAGTCACATAAGAACTTCACTATCCTAATATCTGCCTGCATATGCTAGCCCCCATATAACACTGAAAACGATTTTTAAAAATTATAATTTGCAACTTAGGGGCAGGTGAAAGAAGAAAAGGACCTTGTCTTCTGTCCTTGCAGAGGTCAGATCACAATTTAAGTCAATTTCATTTAAATCAATTTCATTGCTTGGGATATAACATGGAGTTAGACATTTAGTCATTAAGTTGAGAATGTGTTATGTGATTACAAATACATTTTCCAATTGTTCAGTGGATTAACTAAGATGATATTTGCAAAGCACTTAGAATAGTAAGTAAAAATGTAGGAGACCCTGTGTTGATTAATATGTACATACGATGTATAGAAAGACAGAGTGTAGGAGCAAGTTTATGCATTGTAATGATCAAATTATTTAAATAACTTACCTCACAAAGTGATTGTCATATAATAGGATAAATATTGGGTAATTATCAAACTTCTAAATGCCCTTCAGGTACGGAATCCTATGGGTATGTGATTCTGTTAGGACAAAAGAGGTGACAGGAGGACTGGTGCATGGTAGGAAGTGCCCACAGGCAGTCAGGGTATTTGGGCTCTCCTTCCAGTTCCGCTAGGGAGAATTTTCAGGACCTTGGACAGGTAACCAAAGCTCTAAAAACTTCCTCTTCTAGTGAAGATGTCAGCTGCATCAGTGGTTAGCAAACTTGTCTGTGACGCACCAGTGGGAAGGATTTCAGCTCTGAGGGACTGTGTGGATCTGTCGCAGAGTCTCAACCATGTCCATTTAGCTAGGAAGCAGGTATAGACAATACAAAAACACCTGATCCTGTGCTGGTGATCCAAGAAAAGGGTGTTTCATAGATTTCAAGATATGAATTTTATGTAATTTTCACTTTTCATAAAATATCATTTTTAATTAAAATTTTCAAATATAAAAATCATTCTTAGCTCATGGACCATAAAAAACAGATGACAGACTAGATTTGGTGCTGGGGCCAGAGTTTTCTGACCCTTAAATGGGATTATTTCCAAGAGGCATTATCTTCTCAGCTCCTTGATTCTGTTAGTGTGACTGCTGTTCTCTTTGACCTGCTTTCTTCTTCCTCTACCCACATCCCTGTCTCTGCCTGTCTACCTGGTATTCTTTCCGAAAATTACCTGTAGCCGCAGGCTCGTGAGCTTGAAGGGCAGTTGCAAACAAAGATATTACATTCTTTCTCTGGTATTTAAATTCTCTTCATTTATCAAATACTGAAGTTAATTCACCTCATTTCAATATACCCTTCTGAAATCTATAATCATAGCCAATGTAGTTCTAAAGTGAATGTAAATATTACCAAGACCTGGACCAAGAGTAATCATTCGTTAAACTGAATTCAATTACATAAATCAAAAAATAAAATCTTCTTCCCACATAGAGATCAAAGATAAACAATGTCAGAATTTCTTTGATGTTTATAAATGCTTGTTGTTTAACCAAAATAAATGAAGGTTCAATTTTTGCATTGTTTCAACTTTTCTCACACACCTAATACTGTTACAGTTCATCTTTTACTTTTACCTTGAGAAAGATGCTGTGTCTTCATTGTCAAATTATTAACTTATAATGATTTTCTGGATTACTCATCCACATAAATTTTGTTCTAGTTAGACTTTACTGTTCCCCCAAATTTAAAGTGTGATTATATTATGAGGACAAGGGACTTTCTTTGAATGTCCTAAATTCCAGGTTTTTTTTTTTTTTTTATCACATTCTAGTTTTTATGATTGTCAGGTATTTCTAGAATATATGATAAAAGGCTAAGAGAGACAATTTTGAGTTCAGAAAAATTCTAAATATTATCATTTATCTATATGCAGCACCACTTTTTTAAATTTTATTTTACAATTTGATAATTTTTTTCTTATTAATAATGTACATAAGGCAATTCCAATCTCCCAATTCATCCCACCCTAACGCCCCGCCTTCCCCACTTGGTGTCCATATGTTTGTTCTCTACATCTGTGTCTCTATTTCTGCCTTGCAAACCAGTTGATTTGTACCATTTTTTCTATATTCTGTATATATGTGTTAATATACAATATTTTTCTTTCTCTTGCTGACTCTCTTCACTCTGTATGACAGTCTCTAGGTCCATCTGTCTTTAAAAATGTCCCAATTTCGTTCCTTTTTACAGCTGAGTAATATTCCATTGTATATATGTACCACATCTTCTTTATCCATTCATCTGTTGATGGGCATTTAGGTTGCTTCCATGTCCTGGCTATTGTAAATAGTGCTGCAGTGAATATTGGAGTGCATGTGTCTTTTTGAATTATGGTGTTCTCTGGGTATATACCCAGGAGTGGGATTGCTGGGTCATATGGTAACTCTATTTTTAGTTTTTCAAGGAACCTCCATACTGTTCTCCATAGTGATGCAGCACCACTTTAAAACTGAGTTTCTAAAATTTTTAAGTTAAAAAATTGGCTTTATGTACAATATGAGAGATAACATTACACCCTGGGAAAGATTCAAAATTAAAAGATATTAGGTAATCATGAAAAGCTACTATAGTCACATGACCAGAAGAGTTAGTGTATGTTTCTCATAGCAAATTGATGGGAGAAATAATTGCTTTAATGCATTACCCATTCGTGGATAAGGACATTACAGACACATTGTTTTACTTATCAGATAGAATAAGTTTCCCTAAACAAACAGCTAAGAAGCTCCATGCAAATTTTTAACTTCTCTGAATTTTAGATTATTCTCCTCAAAACTAACAGGCTAAAATAGATCCAAAAGTATTGCGACTGAGAAAAATTTGAAACCTTGAAGATAATTACATCAAGAGGAAGAAAACAAAAAGTGAAATCCCAGAGCAAAATAGCCTCAGGTATGAAAGAACTTTGACTTTCTGCCCTTTGGTCGACTCCTGCTGGCCATGCAGAGAAATGCAGAACAGGAGAAAAGTGCAAAATCCTTCCTTCTGTGCAGCTTTGCCTGCACCTGCTTTACTTCTAAATATGCTCATTTGTCTTACTGTATTTTATTTACTTTCTTTTCTCCTTTCAAAATAGTCATTAATTTAAATACTTAAAATTTTAAGTTTATTTTATTTCTTTTTCAGTACTATATTTATCATAAAGTACAAATGTGTTGACTCCTATTTAAAAAAATGAAAATGATGAAACATACTTTTATCAGTTAGCTAGTTCTATTTTTGTAGCATTTGACTTATATTCTTCAACATTAATTAGGTAAATACCAACAATATAATAAACCTGTTATTTTTGTGTGTTTGACCTTAATAATTAAAATTAGTTTAGCGTTGTTATAAATGATGACAGTTGCCAACTAGGTTTTCTCTAATAGCACTTGCTTGCATTTCTATTTAATTATCTTTACATTGTATTATTTGGTATCTGATTCTCACAGTGTCATTTAAGCTTCTTGAAGATAAGAGCTCTGTCACATGAATCATTATTGCTTCAGTACTTGTTAAGTGAATGAATACATGGATGTTTCTCCTTAATCTGCATGTGTGTGTGATTGTGTGTGTGTGGTGTGCGTAGGTTTATTTTGTGTTGGAACGTTTTAAGTTTCACTGCCCCCTGCTACTTTCTAACTGGAATTTCCATTATTTATTATGTGCTTTTTTGCCTCTACAAAAAATATAGTTGTCTTGACTGTAAGAACTGTCTTCTGATTTATCTTCTTATCCCCCAAATTTGTCAAAGTCTCAAGAATCCCCAATCCTAATCCCGCTTTAAAAAAATATAAACTTGCTATGTAATTGTAAATTTGGGAGGTATGCAAAACTATAATTTGTTCTCCAGAAGATATTTCAGGGGTGGAAGTATTTTCCAAAGAGTAATCAACATTAAATAAACATTTATTGCATGTGTATTATTTCACTGTGTGCTGCACAAGGAACAAAGAGAAAGCAAATCTCTGTCCTCAAGGAATTTACAGTTTAGACGGAGAAGATAATCTGCACAGAAACATGTAGCACAAAATGACTCAGGCCCTGCAAAAGCAGCGTTGATGTGACACAGTGGGGCATGCAAGACAGAGGTGTCAGTTTCATCTGTCGGTCTCAGGGAAGTTTTCTCAGAGATGTTACACAGTTCCTCAGATGGCTAATTTTGCTAATCTGTACATGTAGTTAAATATGTAGTTATATGAACGAGAAAATATATATGTATATCTATGAATAAAATATATAAATATATATAGATTATATATGTGATTAGTGTAATTATAAATATATATAATAAATGAATTGTATCCTATTAAATATTAAATACATAAAATATAGTATACTATAAATACATTTCATATCAACTTTAATTATAATATAAATATATATAAAACATAGAATCTGTACATAAATAGAATGTAATCACCAAGTTCTGTGCACTTGACTTTTCAGGAGATTCTGTGTCTCTCCAGTTCTCTCGATACTACCATCTTCTCATTTCTAGATCAGTGAACAAACTCAAGCTGTTTCCCACTGTGTCCCCACAGAATCATTTTTCACACTGTTGCCAGAATGTCCCTTCTCATCAGAGCCTTGCTCCGAGGGAATGTCCAAGCTTCTTAACGTGGTTCTGGAATAGCCTGCCCACCTTCCCAGCCTCCGTTCTTTTACCTTCTGTCACTCCGTGTGGCTGAACCACGGTGAGGGTAATCTCTCTCTTAAACTCTTCAAACGGGCTGCGGTTCTCCGGTCACTCCAAACGTGCCTGTGATTCAGGCTTAGTTTCTTTCCCACCTTGACGTCAACAGGCTAATATCAACCGAACAGTCGGGAGTTAGTGGAGCTGCTGCTGCTTCTAAGAGCCCTGCCCCGGCCTCCCTCAGCCTGGTGCTGTGTCCTTGCTAGAAATCCCCCTCACGCTTTATTGTAGTTACGCCTTCCGTTTTCCCCAGCCCTTGTACAGTGTCACATCTGGAGAGTGGGAATCACTCCTGTTTCATGATAGCTTGCTTTGACAAAAATCTCACGCTCAGTAGGTCTTTTTGAGTGAATAAATGGGATGCCATCTGAAGGATAACCTCCCAGGCTTTCGATAAACTTTGGGAAACTTGTTAATGCTCTTCTTTCTCTGTTCCTCCCCCTCCTACAGTGAAGAGCTTGTGTCAGGAGCCCTGTAATGCTGGGGAGTGTGGGGCCGGCAGGAAAACAGATGTACTCTCCTATGCGGGCTCACCAACATCCCTGAATCGGACGTTCCTCTCTGTAACAGGCATGATAGTACTTCAGAGGACAGAGGATGAAGAGAAATGTGTGCGTAAATCCTGCCAGTTCGGAAAGCAGGTCTTCCCTGTCCCATCTTTGCTCAGAATACCTCTCTTCTCCCCAGTCTTAGGAAAGGACATCTCTGAGGTTTGTTGTCACATAAGCCATTTTTTTTCTCTTACATAAGAAAATTTGCACTATTTCTAAACAAGAGTTACACAGACAAGCATGTCGATGCATTGCGTAACTTTTTAAGAATAATTCTTTAATCGATTTGATTGCCCCTGTTTTCCTTAGAAAATATATTTTACCATCTTTTTATTGAAAATAATGGGTAATGTCAGGCAATTCTACTTGACCCCATTTTCCTTTCCTTTCTATTTTCAAGGGCTTTGGAAGCAGTTCCAGAGGGAGGGGTAAATGAATCATCACCTTCCTGTGCATGTGTTTTGGGTTGTCAAACTGTCTGTGAAAATAGCCTTATATTGTTTCCCTCACAATAGATACAGCCCGGATTTCTATCAGCCGCATGACCTTTCTGGTTCCCCAGGTACTCCTGCTTTAATCTAAGGATTCTCTCTGTCTGTAAGATTGAGTAAGGGCCTCATTAGAGCAAGTGAGTGAAAGACCATATGTCCTACTGTGCTCTGTGCATCAGAAACTGAGCTCAACCCTCAAGGACAAAGCTGAGATTTTAGACCTAGGACTAGCTTTAGGAGCTTTTGTCTGGAAGAGAAGAATCAGCCCTTTAGTTGAGGCTACATCCACTTCCTCCTCTTATCACTATGGAAACTTGTCTCTCATTTTTTTCTTTTTTTCAAACTTTCAGGCCACTCATATGACGCAGCAGAAAAGCTGTGGAGAATAGTTAAGTCAGGAGGTGGGAACTCTCTTGTAAAATAAACAGCCTAGTGGTTAAACGTGCAGGCCCTGGAGCCTAACACCCTGGGTTGAAATCTGCTTGCAAACCATAGAAGGCAGGTGTCTTAACCTCTCTGTGCAAGCAGCCAAATAGGGAGGACACTGCCACTACTTTCTTCCTAAGTTTTTGTATGGTTTTCTACAGGTAAAATCGTTTAGGATGCTGTCTGGCACAAGGTCACGATCAATGTTAGCAATGAATTCCAACAATGCCAGGTGAGACGAATGAGGGAATGTCCCCATGGAAGGAATAGCGGGGTTACCGGAACAGTAATGCATTGGACCATGCATGTCAGGGTCAAGGACAGACAGGTTTTATTTCAAATACACAAGTGACCAAGCAAACACAGCCTCACTGAGCCTGCAGGCCCAGGTGCAAGAGAGGGGCCTCGTCAGCTACTATGCATTTTGAGGTGTAACCTAATTAATACAATTTGTGTTATCAAACCTAAGTATATTGTCATGAGAGACAAGAAAGGTATATTTCCTCATGCATTTCTGTAGTGATTCAACAAAACATAATTTAGAGGAAAAATTTAGAATTGTGATGGTTACCAAGAAATTGACTACATGGATAGCTTTCCCTCTCTCCCTCCCTTGCTTCCCTCCTTCCCTCCTTCCTTCCTTCCTTCCTTCCTTCCTTCCTCCCACCCTCCCTCCCTCCCTCCCTCCCTCCCTCTCTCTCTCTCTCTCTTTCTTTCTTTCTTTCTTTCTTTCTTTCTTTCTTTCTTTCTTTCTTTCTTTCTTTCTCTTTCTTTCCTTTCTTCTTTGGAGGAGGAGACTGTTTCCTTACAACGTGGCAGTCTCCTAGCCAGCGTTATTTTGTCATGTGCATTCATCTTTTGTTGTGTTGGTCAGAGGACCATGCTGAGTGTATAAGTCAACTCCAAGTTCAGCTCGTAGATGGACGCCGTAATGTGTGACAGTGAAATGGGTTTGAGTGATGGAGTCTTGTTGGGACACATGTCTTGGCTGAGCCTGCACATGTTTTTTCCTTTTTTCCCCTTTTGAATTCTGAGTTCTTCCTTTTTTAATCTTTCTAACTTTGTATGAAATGGCACAGTGCAGCGGAACGTGTGTGAGCTCTAAAATTAGAAGTAAGATCAAATTCAGGGTCTGGTACTTATCTGGGCAAATTATATAACCTCCCCAAGCGTCAGAGTCAGCATCTGTAAAATGGAGAGAATGCTTCCCTGCAAGGTTGCTTTAGGGTTACGTGTATACGGGATACTAACGTCCACAGCATGACGTACACAGGACGAGGGGTAAACATGAAGCCCCTCCTCCCTGTCCGCAGACCACGAGGACTTGGGAGCTGAGGCTGTGCCCCCCTGCTTTTGTCGCTCAGCAGCTCTTGGCTGAGTCCCTTTCACGGCACGGATGGTTCAGGAAAGTCCCATCTCAGTGCTGTGGCTCCTGTGTCATGGCCACTTCAGCGTAGAGAGTAACACACACAGGAAGTGTTCGGTGTGGGTTTGTTTAGTTTTTCTTTCGGCTCTCCCAATTTGCTTCATGCGTTTTGTGGCTCTGCTGGTCGGTGCACACGCATTTGAGATCATGTGTCTTGCTGCTGGAGTGATCCTTTATCACTGTGTTATAGCCCTTCTTTTGCTCTAGCAAGTTCCTTTGTTCTGAAAGTTATTTTATCCGATGCTAATGTTGTGACTCCTGCTCTATTTTATTAATGTTTGCATGTTACGTCTTTTTTCCATTCTTGTACTTTCAATCTACCTGTTTCTTAATTTGAAGTGCATCTCTTATAGTCAGCAAAACCTGGTTCATCTTAACTGGGATTTGTATTGTCCTGTTCTGTATTAAATTCTGAGAGCTTTGAAAGGTGATTTGCCCACAAACATTGATTTAATGCATAAATTTACATATCATAAATGTGAGTGAAGTTTACACAGATCTTGTATATTCTATATATTACTTATATTATTTGCATATGTAATATGTGTACATTTATCCCAAATCGTATCAAACTGCATGGTGAATTCAGTCAAGTGTAAGGGAACTGGAGATTAGGTATATGAAAAATTACTTAGCCACAGATATATTAACAATCTAATGGCTGCAGACTTAGATTTAATCCTCCTGTCGAAGTAGGTAAATTTACAAGGTGCTTTAGATATACGCACGGACATGGTAAGTCCCCTGCAAACGAACGAGTTCTGTTCCAAGAGTGCGTTCATGAGGTCAATTTTGTTCGTAAGTCCAACAAAGTTAGCCTAGGTACCCAACTAGCACAATTGACTACATAGTCCATACTGTGATAGGTTTATAATACTTCTCACACAAATAATGCATAAAAAACAAACACAAAAAATAAAACAGTTTTCATCTTATAGTACCTTGAAAAGTACAGTCATCCAGTACAACAGCTGGCATACAGGGGTGGCATCAACTGAACAGGCGAGAAGAGTTACTGACTGGAGGAGGGCGAGGAGGTGGGAGATGGTAGAGCTGAAGGATGGGCAGCAGTAGGAGACGAAGGGCGAGCTGCAAGTTCACTCACACCTGACGTGGATGGCACAGGTTCTGGTTCCTCGCTGGATTCAATTCTGTCTACCCTCTTGAAAACACGATCCTGTGATATCTGGGAGTAGCTCTTTTTTCCTCATCATAGATGACACGGTAGCACTGGACTGAATTCTGAACGGCTTCTACAACTTCTGTGTACTGCTCTACATTCGGGTCCTGTGCCTCAAAACCTAGCAGTGCCTCCTCAAATAAAGAAAATCCCCTTGCCATTCCCTGTGTCGTGCATCAGTTTGATTCTTCATTTATTTCTCCTTCCTCTTGTCTCTCTCCATCCTTTCTCTGGGCCTCCAATTCCATCAGGTCTTCATTAGTAAGCTCCTCATGTTGAACAGCAAGGAGTTCAATGAAGTTGTCCTCTTGCAGATCTAGCTCGAAATAAAGATAACAGTGCTACTCTACTCAATACAGCACTGTACAGTAACGTATACAAAAGCACAACCACTTGTAGAGGATGCACACATGTGACAATGTACGCCAGACACGTGAACTAACTTACATGAACACGTGTTCACATCTTTGAAAGTTCATAACTTGAAGGTTCATATGTAGGGGACTTGCTGTATTCAGCCCCATGGTGACCTCAGAGGAAAGATTGTCAGATGGTCTTCAAGGCGTCAAGGTGAAACACCATTAAGGTTGTGAATATGTGTGGAGTCAGTGCCTTAGATCTATAATCTCGTATACCTAATTCTATCAGCAACATTAGAGTGGATATACTTTATACAGGTTGGCCTACAATAACCAAATTTGGGAGATGGATGTATTCAAATAGCAAATGAGAATTTCTAAAGTCTCCAGAATACTCATATGTGTGTGGCCATGCATGTGTGTGTGAACAAGAATTCACTGTCATGTGTCTTATTTCAGCAAACACCTAATAATAAAGAGAATTCAGGAAGAGGAAAAAAAAGAAACACAAGGAATTGAATTAGATAATTCAAATGTTAAAATGGCATCAGTCTGCAAAATAAGAACGATGTGGACCATGGAATCCGGATGTACTCTGGCCATCCTGTCCGTGGCCAGTGAAACCAAAGGTGTGGGCTGTGTCCCTGGGAGAGCCCTGCAGGGCTCACTGTCATCTCTCCCTCTCCCCTCCAGGTCTGTGACCAAACCCCTCCTGGGTGGCACGTCCTTTGTGTGTAGAAATGGTTTCTATCAGGCTGGATTAAGGTTGTATCACCCCTTACTTCCAGAAAGTATCGTGTACCTTTCCTTAGATTTTGAATATTTAATGACTTCATAGTTTAACACTAGCAAAGGTCATCTGATTTGTATGTCCTGAGGATGAACTTCATCATAGTTTCAAGATGCTGAACGTATAGCTGAGGCTGTTGGGGTGCTGGTGGCCTCACCCGTACTCAGCACCATCCTGCTGGCTGAGCCTCTTCTGCGGCACAGGGGCTGGGAACAGGCTGGAGGCAGGCTCCTGGGGTTCAAGGTCCATCTGTCCGCACTTCCTAGCAGTACAGCTGTGGGCGTTCAGGACGCTTTCCGCGGCTCTGTCTTCTCCCCTGTAAAGCGGGGCCGTGGTGGCCCCATCACATGGTGGTTATGCAGGTACGGTCATATGAACGCATAGGTACGGCGGTTTACACGGTGCGGGCATGCGCTGCGCGTTCAGTAAACACCAGCTATTTGTCATCGCTTCTCAGCATCAACAAGCACGGCAGGACCAACCAGAGCCCTTGGTCCCCGTGCTCGTCTTTAAAGGACGTTCGTCCCTGGTCTCTGCAAAAGGCCGCAGCCCAGTGTCCCAGACCCCAGCGTAGCCGTCCGTGCTGATGCGCCTCCTTCCTCCCAGCCTCTCCCCAAGCAGACTGGGTCTACACACAGGACGGAAACCCGCCTGCTTCCCCCGGCTCCCACCTCGCCGCCCCCCGCGCCCCAGCGTGGGCTGTGCCTTCTCCTCTTGACCTTCCCGCTGGCACGTCTGGCCCTGAAGCTTCCGGCACACCACAGCCCATCACCCATGAGCCACGAGCGAGAGAAGTGACTTAAGACCCACAGGTGTGCTCTCACCCTCAGCAGCTTGTCCCTGGAGGCCGGGCCTGAGCGGCCCTCCGCCCCCCAGCTGCTCCCTAGGCGCCCCCCACCCCGCGGCCGTTCCCGCATCCTCTGCGCGCTCCTCTCTGCTCCTGGAACGTGTCCAGCTCTTGCCAGGTCAGGGCGGCTCCTGGCTCTGCGTCCCGTGCCTGCAGGGCTCCGGCCAGGACGCTGCGTGTTGGCCGCTTGGAATCATTTTGACTTCAGTTCATTATCACGATCTCGGGGCACTACCTCTGACCGCCAAGTCTAAAACGCCACTCCCTGTGGTCTTGGAGGGCACTGTGCTCAGTGAAATAAGTCAGACCAAGGCAGATTCCGTGTGATATCACTGATATGTGTGGAATCTAAAATCTGCAACCAGCTAGTGAGCATGAAAGAAGCAGACCCACAGATAAAGAGAACAGACGTGGTCACCAGTTTGGGGGGGGAGGTGCATACAGAAGTAGGGGGGTAGGACGTGCAAACTACTAAGTACAAAGTTAGCTACAAGGATATATTGTGCAACCCAGGGAGTGTACCCAGTATTTGGTAATAACTATAGAGGGAGTATAACCCTTAAAAGCTGTGAAGCACTGTACTATATACGTAACATATATAACATTACACAGCAACTATACTTCAATTTAAAAAACGGTGAAAATGCCTTCCAAAAATTAAAATAACGTCCCCATGCTCTGTTGTCTTTGTAGACATCGTAAGTCTCACACAGTAACTTATTATTTACTTCCCTCTCACTGTTGCGTTAGAATATGGCCCTCATTGTGATCTTAAGTACCTAGGACAGCGCTGGGCATATAGTAATTCTTCCATAAATGTTTGTAGAGTAGACAAATTTAAGAGGACTAGAAGTGATAAACTAGAAAGTGATAAATACATTTGCAAAAATTCTAGAAGCTTTAGGTTTTAGGTTACTAGCTTTCGAATATTTACTAAAATATCCATATTCAATAAATACTTAACCCAGTATATTGGCAAGTGATGGTCAAGTAAAGGAATTGAACTACATTGCATATCTTATAAAATATTGTAAATTAAAATATCTTGAGATATTGTATTTTCTGTAATTAAGAAAAGTCTGTTTCCACTAATTCTGGGAAGAAGTTGATATTAAACATTGTGCTTTCAATCTTACTGTTGTTTTAAAATGTTTTGAGAATAAAAGCAATTATAATTTTACATTAAAAAATCTAGATGCAAGCAAATGAATGAATCAAGAGATGCACAGATAAACGGAAGAAATAAAATGGCAATTTAACTCGGAGTCCAGTTATTGAAACTGATTTGCCAGGCATTTCTCTGGTTTTGCCTTATTGAAAATAACAAGTTCTCATTATACCCAGCCCTTAAGAAAAATGGGTGACACAATCATGTTTTTCTTTTAGTGCATTTTATAGCATATTATAAAATCCTTTTTAAAAAGTTTGTCTTGGGAAATATAGACACATTCAGAATCATTACAGAATATTTGTTGGGTAAGTAGACTGCTGTGCATTTTGCTCAGTGTTCCCTGGTCGTTTAATTATACATGAGCTGAAATGCATCGACACACTGTCTAACCAATATAGGAGAAACTTTCAGATGAGGGAGTGATTGAGAACAAGACACACTCACCCCCCTCCCACCATGAACCTACTGCCTTCTTAACATGTCCAAGGTACAGATGTCTGTCCCAGGATGCTTTAGCTAGAGGACGAGGGCCACAGAATCCAGTTTATCATATTACTTTCTCACCTTAAAATAACCCCCACGTCATCCTGGCTCTTTATTTTCTTGGATTTTTTTAACTCAGTAAAAACTTTTTGAGAAGTAAGGGTAGTAATAATACTTAGAATAGCAATGTAACAACTTGAAAATCATTAATAGACATTCTTTCCATTTCTCCTTTCTCTCTGTTTTTTGTCTGTTGTTTATATCTATGCAATAAAAATGTTTTCAGGTACAAATAAGTGCAGATGAAGTAAAATGTGTGAGTCTGCAATGTTTCCTTATGTTCTACATTTCTAGTGAAGGATAAAGAGAAGCTGCTTTAGCTTCAATTGTTGACATGATAAAAGATAATGTGGAAGTATTCTAATTGCAGGCCTATCTTGACAGACATTCCCCTTCATATGTGGACTTCATAATGTTATACCTGCCAAACTACCTAGTCGCTAGTGGCCTCTAGCACCCACTGACAAATGTATTGGAAAAATCCTTGAATGGAAAAAACAAAAAAAAAACATGGTAAAGAAAATGTAGTACACTTGTGTAGAAAACACCCCTGGAAAAAAACAGGACAATTCGTTTGATCATAGCAATAAGTGCCCACAATAAATATCATCAACCATTACTTATTCTTTCGTCAGTTCGTTTTCCTTCTCTTTTTAGAAGACTTATATAACCATTGTGCTGTCAATCACATCCATCTCACGTTGGATTGTTGTAAATGTGCTTCCTCCCAAAACAGCAAGTTCCGCACTACTTATGCTCAGCAAGGTCGTTTTCTCGCTTTCAGCTGTTTGCTTGTTATGTTTTGGTGCAAGCAGTTTTAGTGAAGTTTTACAAAGTAGAAAATGTTCTTATTTTGTACATATGTGGTTTCTCACCAGGTTATTTCAAAATCCAAACTAATGCTATTACTTTAAAAATTGAGCTATTTACACCCCATTTAACTTCCAATTGCATTCTGAACCTAATTTAACTTTAAATTTACCTTTAAGCCATTAAGAAAATGAGATTAGACAAAGTGCATTGCGGGCCATATGGCTGTCTCAGGTCTTTCCGTTCCTGATGTGGAATTTCATTTCAAATGGGTTTGTTTACTTAGCTCAGTGTGAAATTACTTGGTTTCTTGAACTACCGTCCCATTCTTGAAATTTGCTAAGCTTTTTTGGTCTTCCCTTTAGCAATTTGTAATTTGCTTTCTTTTGACTTTCCAAAATGTGTTTCCATAATCTTAACTCATGTATTCTCTTCATTGGATGAAAATGTGCTGTTGACCGGCTTTCTTTCTGTCCAAGTTTGAGAATCCCCACCATGATTTTGGTGTCTTTGGCCCGATGTCTTCAGAATGCACAGGTGCATTGCTTGCTCCCAGTCTTTCCCTGGAGACCCTGAGCCAGGGCGTGTGTGTGGCCCATCCTCTGTCTCCAGTATTTGGGCCCTGAGCCTGAGAGGACTTGTCACAGGGCAGGCTCTAATGAGTGGTTGCTGCATGAATGATTGCAGGAATGTTCTGGCAGATTACATATTCCCCGAAGATCCCACTAAGAGTTTCTAACCGTCTTACCACGTGTCACGTCCAAGCACACCAAACATGTGAGACACAACGTAAGTCAGACAAAATACCTAGGGAAGCTTGTCAACAAATCTACAGGGTCCATATGAAGAAAGTACAAAACTATCCTGAAAGGCATAAAAGATGGGAAGGGTTGGAGATTGTCAATTATGTTCCTTGATAAACTGTCTGCTTAGTAATATCCCCATTCTTCTTAAGTAACAGGTGCAATGCGATTCTAATTGCAATCTTAGTAGGATTAGTGGGTGTGACAGGAGAGGGGCTCTTGAAATTTTGCTTTTACATTCATCTGAAATTATTTCCAGGCAGAGTATCTACCTGCAATATCACCTCTAATTGTAGCTTTTCTTGTCACCTGACTTGTACTTGCTTCTCTATACCTGTGTTGTGATCTATATCAGTTTTACATCAGTCACTGTCCTGAACGAAAAGTCACTTCCCAGTATTTTCAAGTTGTTTGCCATGAAACAGGCCTGAGGACACTTGCTATGGTCATCTTTCAGCCACTCCAAAATTCTCAGTGAGTATGGACTGAATTCTTTAGGGAAGGAAGAATAAGTTTTCCTCTACCCTTCTTGGTTATTAGCTAAGACGCCACTGGAGTATAAGACAGATTAACAGGAGAAAAAGCAATTTTAATTATGTACACTAAGCACTGGGAGACCTGCAAAGATAAAAGGCAAATTCAAAAGGCAGCTAGAAACATAAAGAGCAAATTAATGAAAGGGAAAGGCAACAGTACGAATGATAGATGATCATGTGTAATCTATTTATTGCAGTTCTTGACAAAACAGAAAAGCAAGCAAAAACCTTATCTTACCCCTGATTTCAAATTCATCTGTTTTCTTCAGATCATTGACAGCTGTCACTACCCACTTATAAGTTTTATCCAGTATTCTTTTTTCTGGACTAGATGCTGGATTGATAGAATTTATTTATAAAGGGAAATATATGGGAATTAACTAAGTATATGCAGTAAGAGAAAAGATGAACTAAAGTTTGGTCTAGCTAGGCATTCGAAAATAAACTCAGTGATGTGCTTGAGCTGACATATGCCAGCTTACAAGAACCCATGCTGTGTACTTCTTCCCAAAGCTGTATTCAGTGACATCACTTTGATAGCTTGAAATTGGCCCGAGTGGGAGTATTTACCTAATGAAAATCTTAAAGTGCTGCAAATCAGGGCTTTTCTATTCCATAAAGCTACTTGCTAAACATTTAGGTCAGTATTAAGCAGCACACTGGTAAAAGTAATTCAGTGACACAGAAAGAAAGAGACAATTTTAATAGACCTAGGTCTATTAAAGAGGTTAATAAATTATTAATAACCATCCAAAATAGACAGTACCTGGCTCCGATGGGTTCACTGGTGAATTCTACGAAATATTTAACGGAAAAATATGCTAATTCTCTACAATCTTTTTCAGAGATTAGAAACAGAGGAAATACTTTCTAATTTATTCCATGAGGCCAGAGTTACCCTAATATCAAAATTAGGAAAAGACATTACAAAAGTAAGCTACAAATCAATATCTCTCATATATGTAGTTGGCAAACCTTAACAAAGTGTTAGCAAATTGAATCCAACAAATTGGAAAGGAAGACATAAATCTGTATTCACAGATAACATAATCATCTGTATTGAAAACCCAAAAGAATCCACACACACACAAAATCCCTGGAATGACTAAGTGATTATAGCAACATTGTAGGATATGAAGTTAGCATACAGAAGTCAATTAATTTCCTACACATCATCAGTGAACAAGTGGGATTTGAATTAAAAACACAATAGTATTTACATAAAATTAGAAAAACAAGGTATAAATCTAACAAAATATGTACAAAGTCTAAAACAAGAAAAACTACAAAACCCTGATGAGTGAAATCAAAGCAGAACTAAATAAATGGAGAGATATTGATGTTAGAATTTCAATATAGATTCAATGCAATCTCAATCAAAATCTCAGTGTTACTTTGTGGATACAGACAAACTGATTCTAAAGGTTATATGGAGAGATGAACGACAGAATAGCCAACAAGATATTTTCAGAGAAAAGCAAGGTTGGAGCACTGACTCTAAGTAACTTCAAACTTTACTGTAAATTTACCGTAATCAAGACAGTGTCCTATTGGTGAAAGGATAGCCAAAGAAATTGGTGGAACAGAATTGAGAGCTGAGAAGTGGATCCCCATAAAAGTAGTCACCTCATTAACAGAACGAAAGATGCCTTGATCACTCAACCCTTAGGGAATTCTAAGGGTTTGGGAGCTGTGAGCCTGGAGCCACGGATGGAACCAAATACACGCGAGAAGTATATCTTGCTTATCTGAATGACCAAATGTATTTTTTCTTATAAATATAGTATTGCCAGCAGCTTTACTCATAATTGCCAAAGCAAATTTTCCTTCACTAGGCGAAGGCATAAACTGTGGTACACCCAGACAATGGGGTATTATTCAGCTCTAAAAGAAAGGAGCCATGAAGCCATGAAAAGACATGAATTAACTGTAAATACATATCACTAAGTGAAAGAAGCCAGTCAGTAAAGGCTACATATTGCATGGTTTGAACTATACGACATTCTGGAAAAGGCAAAACTACAGAGACAGATAAAAGACGAGTGGTTGCCAGTGGTTGGTGGAATAGGCAGGGCACAGAGGAATTTTAGGACAATGAAAATCCTCTGTGTGATCCCATAATGATGAATACATGTCCTTATACATTAGTACAAACCCATAGAATGTACAGCACCAAGAGGGCACTCTGATGTAGACTGTGGGCTTGGAGTGGTTATGCTGTGTCTGTAGGTAATTAATGTGCCACTTGAGTGAGAGATGTTGATACTGAAGGAAGCTGTGCCTATATAGGGACAGGGATACATGTGACATCTCTGTATCTTACTCTGCTTTGCTGTGAACTTTAAACTGACCTAAGACAAACTGTCTTGTCTAATAAAGTAAGAATTCCATGATTAAAAATTTATTTTCTAGAGAACATTTTCTGACATGAAAAATACAATTAAAATACTATACAAAATTATTCATTACTAAAAATTGTATATTAAAACTATATTGAAAATAAATACCTTAATGTAATATGAGTAGTTTATCTCTGGGTAGTGGGATTGGGAGTGTATGTTCTTTTTTGCTTTCTCTCTGGTGAGAATATACAGTTTCATAATCAGAAAATCTTTTACTTCCAAAGCTCCTTCCACCTGACTTCTTCCCACGGTACTCACAATGAATCCCTGGTGTGATCTTCTTCCCTGCTTTATTTCTTCCCTGCTACTTGCTCTTTTCTCTGCTAGGTGCAAAAATCCCTGTCAAACAGAAGCCAGAGCTGGACAGTAGTTAAAGCGGCAGAGCGGGTTTTAATCATGAAAGTTGCAACAAGGGAAAAGAGACCTCAGTTTACACCTGGACTCAGTTCTGAATACAACATGGACAAGTAGGTGTTTGCAGCCAAGAAGAGTGTGTGTGTGTTTGGAGGCAGGGTGGATGGAAAATTACTGACAGGAAATATCAAGGGTGAGGGGAATTCTGGCTAAAGGCAGAACAGGGTGATCAGACATCACCCAAGGGATGGTGGGGGATGAGGAATTTATCAGCTGTGAAGGTGGCCAGAGGGTACAGAATCTCTCTAAACTCACTTAGCAGAATTATTCCTAAGTTTGGACTCCACAGGACAGAGATGGAAGCCCAGGATTGGACCTAGTTGAGTGGAGAGCTCAGAAAAGCCTTAATGACATTTGGTCAAGGAGAATATCTGTAATAGCCCCATTTCTTGTTCATGGAAAAAAAGAAATAGTGTAAGTCAGTTTTCTCATTCAGCTGCTTCCTTTTCATTAAGGGCCAGCAGACTGTCTGTTGGGACTTTGTAGTAGAGGGTATTTGCTAGCAGTCAGGCATTCAATGATGGAGATTTCTATGGAAATAAAAGAAAAACAAGGATTAATGGTTGGAAACCCAGTTTCTGAACCCAGAGAGTAGCCAGTCAAAAAGATTGATAGATGTTCAGTATTTGAAGTGTCTTTAAATGCTGGAGTGAGGACAGCATGAGAAGCAGACAGATTTCAGGGTTTGCACGTTGAATATCCCTGGCGATGGCATATGTGCCAGTGTTAAAGGCGTGGTTGTTACTTGGAGCATCCAGTCTCAGCTCACAGGGCTTCCCTACAGTCCCAATACAAATTTGGGCAGTCAAGTTTTAATTCTCAGAGGCACCAAGGTGAAAGAAAAATTGGGAGCATCTATTTGGAGAGTTGTAGCCACATATTGGAGGAAACAAGAAAAGTTGGGAACCCGCAAGGATTCTCTATAATTTTCCATTCATACATTAACTCTTTTTCTACAGCCACCTGCCTTTCGATTCTGTTTGCAAAATAAAATTGGTCTATTGGATTTGACCTGATTATTTACATAAGTGCAGCAAAAATGGTAATTGACCACACAGGCCTTTTTTATTCTGCTTTGCTGGAATTTTTCAAAAGAAATATCTGTTAGACTTTTAAAAGCCTCTTGAGTCTAGAAAGCCAAACCAAGAACTCACCATCGGAATTCACCTTCAGTATCCATTGATCCAAGTGAATTCTTTAGGTCCCCCAAATATCTCAAGTTTCCTGGACCTACCAGGAAGGGACCTACCTCACTCACCTATAAGATGGGGAATCCTGTACACCAGGTACCAATTGACTTTGTTCAGAGAGCTTTGTGAGCATTAGCTCTACGGCCAACCCTAGTTCCTTAGAGCTGGTTCATCACGTCATTTTCAAGTATGACCTTCCAGTCAAAGCCTGTGGAATATACCCAATTTTGTCCCGTAACAAAGAAAACCAAGTCTTATTTAACTTGTGCAAATAATTATATTGCCATGAAAAATAAGAATGCTCAGTAAGAGTTTCTGAATTCTGGAGGAGTAGGTGGGTAGTATACAAATGTCTCCTTTTTGTTTACAGTGGTGTAATCTATAAAATTGCTGTAAGTTATTAATAGCTTAAGAGAAAAGAGAAAGGAGGTTTCTTACACCCAGAGAAGAGAACATTAAGAACCATCAGTGTTCCAAACAAAAACCATAATTCTTCTCTATCAGTTCATTCGGTCCCATGTAATTAATTCTTGTTCTGCTTGTAATTAATTTTTGGGTTAGCAGTTTCACGAACCCATCCACTTCTCCACTAGAATTCTGGAAATTTTAACTCAGTCCAATGGTATGGACTCAAAGTTATTTAAGCAATATCATCACAAAGCATTCCAGCCTATAGCTGTTGGCAAGAGCTTTCAGGAAAGCACTGGAGTAAAATATTAACTATCTGTAAATGACAAAGGGCTTAAAATGACCATGGTTAAAGGTCTGATAAGTGTGCTTTTGACAGGAAAATGTGGTTATTTCTGTGGCATACAACATTTTAAATAATTACTGGATTTTTGACTGATAACATCATAGGAAGACATACCATGAACAGCAAAAGTACTGACAAAATCCTATGAACTTTATACAATTTTTGGAATACCTATAATAACATCTACTCATATAAATGTTACTATATAACATTTATTCATGTCAAAGCATTTCTTCTTATTTGTCAGTGTCTTTCATGCAATTCAACATATTAAATAAACCAAATTATTTTTAACATATACCTTTTTATAATGTGAAAGAATAAACCCTCTGAGATTATCCAGGGCCCCTCTGGGTGATTTCAAGTTTAGATTAAGAGCAAGAAGTTTCTACTTAGAATTTGATATTTGGGAAGGCAGAACTGTCAAAAATGTAAAAACTTTACTTGTTTTAAATGTGAGATAACCATCTCTCAAATAATCAAGGACACGAAAAAGGCTAACATAAAGTTTAGGGGATTACTCTAAGACACAAAATTTTGATTTCTTGGAAAGATTACTCAAAAAGTAAAAGTCTTTTATAATCTGTTATGAAGAGCAGACAAATAATGCAAGAAAATTTTGTCATTTTTACAGAGAAAATAACAAATTCTAGTTTTACACCAGATATTAAAGATTACTTAAAAAAACAAACTTATATATATATGCATTCAAATCTTAGCCAGCCTGACGACATATAAAATTCCGTTTTTGTAAACCTTCTATGTCATACAACTTTCTATGTCTATTTAGATTCCACACTCCCTGCCCTCCCCCCACCCAGCTTTATTTTCCTCTGCCTCATTCTGAACATTCAGTCACTTCATTTTAGGAAAATATTACTCTATTTTCACCTTAACAAAAATGTATCCTTCAAATACATCTCACTTTTGTTGCATACTTTTCATGCAAAATTGTTCCCCTTATTACTTTAATAGTTTTATTTTCATATGTGGATTATAATTTTTAACCCTTAGTAAGCTCTTTTATACAGAAAACTAGGAATTAGACAATTGTGAATTTTCTGTAATATATCAGTGTTCTGTAGAATACTATCAAATTTCATTGCTATTTCACATTTTTTATAGGTGTATCCTTTCTCGAAATACAATTTCTCAATGTGGTAAAAAGAACATGTTTATTAACAAATATAGACATATATAGCTTCTCTCTATCATATAAAAATATTATGCCAGAAGTATATAAAATAAAACCTGTGTTCAGTAATTAGTTTCAGTAATTTATCTTCCTTAGAAAGGATCTAGATTCTTAATGAATATTACTTAATGTAATTTAACACAGGTCTAAATTTGCAAGTTACCAAAAAATTTTGGAAACTTTTATCATTTTATTTAGATAAACATAATATTAAACAAATTTAGCTGTCATCTCAAGCTTTTTCCTGTCATAAAAAAGTACGTGTGTGTTAGGAAGGTATCACAAAAGCAAAAAACCCTAAAAAGTTTAAATACATGGGTCTTTGTTTTACAACTCTGCCTGATATGAATGAAGTAATGGATATCAAACAGTTTATTTTTTTCTGCATCTTCAATTATACACGTATTCTTAGGTTGAATTCATAACTTTATAACATTAAACATCTAGCAGATATTTATAAATAAATTTATTTCACTTGTAAACCCAACTAGAATAAAAATGTATGTTCGTATTACACTTAAAGCTAATTCAGGCATTTATCATTGTGGAATGTTCTTTTGTCATGTAATATTTCTTGTTTAAAATCTGTTTTGTCTGATAATCCAGCTTTCTGATGGTTACTGTTTGCATGGTGTAACATATGTCAGCCTTTTATTTTCAATCTGTATGTTGTTAAGTTGAAGATGTGCTTTTGTTGACAACATATAGTTGCATCTAGATTTTTAATCAAGACTGACAGTCTGCCTCTTAAAAAATAGAATGTTTTGTCCATTCATATTTAATGTTATTATTACACTTTGCCATTTGGCACTTATTTTTTAATCACCTTATGACTTTCCAGCTTCTCTGCTCCTTTACTGCCTCTTTTTGTGCTAAATATTTCAGGATGCTATTTTATCTGTTTATATTTTACCACATTATTTTGAATTATTTTCTCAGTGTTCATCTATGGTGGAGTGGGCAGACTGTTTTCCTGCGAAGGACCAGATATAAATTTTTAGGCTTTGCGGGCTGTACATTGTTTGTTGCATTGTACTGAGAGCAGCCATGGTCCACCTGTGAGTGAGCAAGCAGGTGGTGGGCCTGGCCTGCTCTGTAGGTCCTCTTGTGTCTTCAAGTTTTAGGGATCTCACTCTGTATACTAACTTGTTACAGTCTACTGCAGAGCTGTGGTAACTTCCTTAAGGTATGATACAGAAATTTGCTACAATATCACTCCTGGTCCTCCACCCCTTTTGTGTTTATATAATCATACGTGTCATATCTGTATGTTATAAACCCCAAATACAGTGTGATGATTATTGCTTTATACCATCTTAAGTCTGTCAGCTAGGTTAACAGGGGAAAGAATATATGCTTATAGCGTCTTTTATATGTACCCACACAGTTACTGTCCCAGCACTTGTTTCTCTCTGTCAATTTGAATTACTCTCTGGTTGTTTCCTTTCCATCTAAAGGATACATTGGACTATTCTTGTAAGTCAGGTCTGTTAGTAACAGATTTCCTTAGCCTTCTTTACTTCTGTGAATGTCTATGTTTTGCCTTCATTTTTTAAAAATTAATTAATTGGCTGCATTGGGTCTTTGTTGCTGCACACGGGCTTTCTCCAGTTGTGAGCAGGGGGCTACTCTTTGTTGTGCTGCGTGGGCTCCTCATTTCAGTGGCTTCTTTTGTTGCAAAGCACAGGCTCTAGGTGCATGGGCTTCAGCAGTTACGGCACTTGGGCTCAGCAGTTGTGGCGCATGGGCTTAGCTGCTCTGCGGCATGTGGGATCTTCCCGGGACAGGGATTGAACACGTGTACCCTGCATTGGCAGGCAGATACTTAACCACTGTGCCACCTAGGAAGTCCCTGCCTTCATTTTTGAAGATGAGTTTTGCTGGTAAAAAATTCTTGGTCAGCAATAATTTTATGTTATCAATTTGAATATAATGAAAACTTTTTTGCTTGTTATTTATGATGTCAGCCATTAATTATGTTGTATGTGATAGATCATTTATCTCTTGCTGCTACCACATTTTTCTTCTTTTCTTTGGTTTTCAACAGCTTGACTGATGTGTCTAAATGTTACTCTTTGTCTTTATTCTGTTTGGAACTTATTTTTCCTCTTAAATCTGTACATTAAAGTTTTTCATGATATGTGGGAATCTGAATTATTACTTCCTCATATATTTTCTTCTCCTTACTTTTCTTTCTTCTGTGGCTCAATTTCATGTCTGTGGTGCATGGCATATTTCCACAGGCTGTTAAAGCTCTGTTAATTTTTCTTTAATCTTCTTTCTCCTTGTTCTTCAGACTGGATAATTTATTTTGCTTTATCTTCAAGTTTGTTGATTCTTTCTTCCCACATCTCAAATTTTCTGTTAAGCTCTACTAGGGAATTTATTTTAGCCATTGTCCTTTTTAACTCTAGAATTTCCAGTTGATTCTGTTCTAAAAACTAAGTTCTATCTATGCTTGTTGAGACTCTCTATTGTTGAGTCACTGTCATTTGCTTTAAGTTCTTTAGATGTTATCTCCGTTAGCTCTTTGAACATATTTATAAGAGCTCCCTTGAAGTCTTGGCTGAATAGCACATTTGTTGGCAGTCAGAAGAAATATATATGGACTATTTTTTTTTACTGTTTGGTTATACTTTCTTGTTTCTTTTCATGTTTAAAAAATTGATTTTGCTTAATAATGAGCATTTTGATAATTTATTGTAGCAACCCTGGATTCCGACTTTTTCTACTGAGTGTTGTCATTTTGTTTGTTTCTTTGCTTTTCTATAACTTGCCAGGACAAATTTATGAACCTCTTTTCCCTGTAAAGTGTGCCTGGTTATTTCTCTGCTCTGTATTTTCTTGTTTTGTTTTTAAGCCTGGATTACTACTGATAACTGCTGTTTGAATAGGCTAGGGTTCATCTTAATATTGATAAAACAATATACTCAAACCTTTAGCCAGTAAAGTTTCTAGCCCCTGCTATTGGATCAGCTTTTGGCCTGGAGAGAGTTTTTAAATGTCCAGCCATCTTAAAGCTTTCCTGCTGTTACTTCCAAAGGACGCTTGTGTGACACCTCTGCACATGTACACAGGCTGCTTCTGCCACCCCTTGGTCTCTGCTGTACATACACACTGACTTATAATAAAGCAGCAATAAGACAACTGGAAACCAGTGCGGACTCCATTACCAGTGTGCAAATTCAAGTGCGAAATTTGTGGATTTTATGTAAAGCAACATATTCTTTCACTGCCAGAATTCTATTTATCAGAAGTACTATATGATGCATCTAAGCTACAAGATTATTTAAAAGCAACTGCTTCAAGCATTCATTTGATTTGTGTGTTAATACTTCATTGTTGTCCTAACACAGATATGTATCTGCATCATGATATATTCTTGTTTCTTGGGAAAAAATTAACTGTCAAAATGATGAAACTATATTTGCTTATGATTTTCATTTGCTCAATGCTTCAGACATTTTTTGCAATGTCTCATTATTATTCAAAATTGCGAATCTTTGGTTCTGCAAAAATATCACATGGTTTCTTAATCTAAAACTTCTAGGAAAAACCCACAGTATCACACCGATTTAATGCTTTCTTGACCATCCTCAGCATGTTGATGTAACTTTTATCTAGAAATTCTTTAAGCTCTAAGTGCCTCATTGTTATAGCCTTAAACACACAGATTATTTTATGTGGGTTCTCATTCTAAGTTGAATACATCCTCCAACACCCACCTCTTAAAGACAGTCACTACCACTGGTACTACATTGTTCTCTTGGAGAAAACACTGTGCAAAATATTGTGTAATGGTACAAAAATCTTTAAATATACTTTAACATTTTTCCCAAATCTGGATGACCAAAATCTGTATGACTTCGGATAAGTCATTTGTAGATCTCTGCTTTATTTATTTTATGATTCAAGTAAGAGTAAACAGTTGTGCTATAATGCTTAAAAATTGCTAATTATGGACATATTTGTAATTATAATTCTTATATGTTTGTAATTATAATTGATTATGGGCATGATTATTTATTTTATTTTATTTATTTATTTTTTTGAGGTACACCAAGTACAGTCATCTGTATTTATACACATATCCCTGTATTCCCTCCCTCCCTCAACTCCCCCCCACCCTCCCCGTCCCAGTCCTCTAAGGCATCATCCATCCTCAAGTTGAACTCCCTTTGTTATACAGCAACTTCCCATTGGCTATCTATTTTACAGTTGGTAGTATATACATGTCTATGCTACTCTTTCACTTCGTCTCAGCTTCCCCTTCACCCCCCACCCCCCCAAACCTCGAGTTCTCCAGTCCATTCTCTGTATCTGCGTCCTTGTTCTTGTCTTGTCACTGAGTTTATCAGTACCATTTTTAGATTCCGTATATATGAGTTAGCATACAGTATTTGTCTTTCTCTTTCTGACTTACTTCACTCTGTATGACAGACTCTAGGTCTATCCACCTCATTATATATAGCTCCATCTCATTCCTTTTTATATCTGAGTAATATTCCATTGTGTATATATGCCACATCTTCTTTATCCATTCATTTGTTGATGGGCAATTAGGTTGCCTTCATGTCCTGGCTATTGTAAATAGTGCTGCAATAAACATTATGGTACTTGTTTCTTTTGGGATTATGGTTTTCTCTGGGTATATGCCCAGTAGTGGGATTACTGGATCATATGGTAGTTCTATTTTTAGTTTTTTAAGGAACCTCCAAACTGTTTTCCATAGTGGCTGTACCAACTTACATTCCCACCGAGAGTGCAGGAGAGTTCCCTTTTCTCCACACCCTCTCCGACATTTGTTGTTTCTAGATTTTGTGATGATGGCCATTCTGATCGGTGTGAAGTGCTACCTCATTGTGGCTTTGACTTGCATTTCTCTGATGATGAGTGATGTTGAGCATCTTTTCATGTGTTTGTTGGCCATCTGTATGGCTTCTTTGGAGAAATGTCTATTTAGATCTTCTGCCCATTTGTGGATTGGGTTATTTACTTTTTTGGTATTAAGCTGCATGAGCTGCTTGTATATTTTGGAGGTTAATTCTTTGTCCATTATTTCGTTGGCAACTATTTTTTCCCATTCTGAGGGTTGCCTTCTAGTCTTGTTTATGGTTTCTTCCTCTGTGCAAAATGATTATAATTTTTTCCTGTATCGGTAAAAGTACACCCTCAAGTTAGATGATGCAATAGCAGGAAGTCATTACACGACACTTTCAAGTATAAAGTAATTATGCAGCAAATTAGATAAAACCTCTTTTATTCATTGTTACAAATTACTTTTCTTTCATTATTAAAATCATACGTGAAGATTGTAGAATATTAAGGACATACAGAAAATGTATGCAAGTCAAGGCAAGTAGTCCATAACCCAACAATCTACAGCAATAATTCTTCAGAGAAAAATTAATGGGGCACTGAAAAACACCTCTAGTTCTCAGTAGCTACATCTGCCCTCTCTTTAAGTTTAACAATTCATTGACCTAAGTTTCTTCTCTCTTTTTTTGTTCTCCTCTTCCTTCCACATCGTCTATTGAACCCCGGGAGGTTCCGAGCACTCTTGTAGGCTCCGGGGAGCCTGTGCTGAGTGGCTCGAGCACAGTCTTCTTCTCCTGTAGGTTATGCTCTTTGAGGGAAGTCAAGGACTAAAGGACCCAAAGACCAGGGACATGGCTTTATGTCCACTGTAACCAGCACCTCACTTACATCATGTTCTTTCCACTTCTCTCCTCTCCTCCTCTTGGTGTTGAATTCTTTAGGCTGGTTTCATTACCACATTCCACAGACAGTCTGTACTGGAGTCTCTACTAAATATCTCCTGTTCACATTCAGCAGGAGACAAAGCAAACCTGACCTCTGAGCCCAGAATAGAAACGGTTCCCTTTCATTGGATTAGGCCATTAAGTCATGAATCAAACCCCGGAACAGTAAAAATCTTGGAGGGATGCCACGTGTTCATCAACTTACAAAGTTGCTCTCATTCACTCTTGTGCTTTAGAATTTTCAGAAAAGCTTATAAGCCGCGGATGCCCCGGTCCCATGCTGGACCTGTTAAACCAGAATCGCTGATGCTGAGAACGTGGCGATTATGCTTGTAAACATTGCGCTTTTTCAGCCAGGTCTGTCTGGGGACCGCTGGCTTGAAGTGGTGAGGATTTACTTTTTTGCCTCCTGATGGGTGGAAACTTCAATTAAATGGAGGTTCTCTAAGAAAGGAGAGATTGATTTGGGGTAGAAATCAACTGTGTCTGGATTTTTCACACTTTTCTGGAGGGCTGTGTGTGGGAGGGGGTGCAGCCAGCCTGCGAGGGGACGCGGAAGCCTGACCCAATGTCTGTGCTGGGTCTCAAAGGACAGTGGGGACTCGTCAGACACGTGTCTGACAGCATCAAGTTTGCAGGGTTGATTGTTCACTCCGATGGCAGTGTGGGGAGAGTATTGGTATAGAGGAGGACATGGGGGCGGGGCAGCGTTTGGAAGCTGTGAGATAAGCCTGGTGAGGACAGACTGCGTGTGGAGTGAGGTCAGTGACAGAGGATGTGAAGACAAGGCCCCAGATCTAAGGGTGAGGAGGACAAGGATGGAGACGCAGTGGTCAGTTAGTGTTGTCCTGAACCGTAGGGGAGCCGTGTTGTAGGTCGATGGCCAGTTGAAGCAGACTGAGCCCTGAGCCTGGAATATAAACGATTCCCTGTGTGTGCTCATGGGGGAGACAGGAAATGTGGGGAGAAGATGGGCTTGGATGGTGGTGCGTGTCGGAGCCGCTGCAGGGAACTGTGCCCGGGGCAGGGGGCAGCCATCCTGTGGTTCCGTGGAGTGTGGGCGCCAGCAGGGACGAGGATTTCTGGGTTGTTTCCAAGAGGTCATTGAATATATGGGCTTGGTGACCACCATTGGAAGGGAAAAAAAGATGCTTTATTGAAAAATAGAAAAGCCTATTACGTATTGTGTAAAGTAGTGAAGGATTAGAATGCAAGTTTTAAAAGCAGTAATGGCAACGTTTTAGGTAACTGTAGCAGTGGAAGGGAAACGACAGTGTTGTAGAAAACTCTTTTTGAAGGTATTTCTGTGGTTTTCCACAATTCTAAGGGAGGACGTTGTTCTTTTATTTCCTCCACACAGTAAAGGCTTCAAGGTCTTGTCAGGATTAAGGGTACCTTTGGCTTGTGTTATTACACCATTATGTTCCCGATAGTTTTTGTGAAATAAGTGAGAGATTGTCATGTCTATTTTTTTTTGAACTGCTCTCTGTTATTGAATTTTTGTGAACAAGATGTGTTTTAGAAAGTCTCAGGAATGCCTGACTCATTTTCAGATTCTTCTTTTGTTGATATATTTCTCTCAGTTGCTGTGGTCTCCTGGGGATGCTGGCTTCCTCTGAAAGGGGCAGATTTGCCTTTGGTCATAAGAAGACAGTTGCTCAAGTGTCCCGGAGCTCTGATTTCTCAAATAGAGAGACTACACAGTTCTAGAGGGCCTGGGCATCGTTGTGATGTAGTTCATTATTTTACTATGTCATGTAGAAGTGTCTTTCAGTATTTCAGGCATCTTTAAGTGATATCAAAATGGTATTAAAAAATCCCATCTCTTGCTTACCTATCCCTCCATTCCCTTTTTCCTTCTAATATATTTCAGGTGCTTTCATGTGAAAGAATATCCTCATTTAATCAAACCATACAACAGTCTATGGATGTATCCTACTTAGCTCGGTGAGTGCTTTTGATCAAAGAAGAAACTTGCTAATCTTCCCTACTGCAAAATATGTGTGGATAATATTCATTGTTAAACTTAAATCCAAATCACCCAACAGACAGCCCTGGGAAGTCCTGTTATACTTACAAAATGTTGAGAAGGCATCTCAGGAGACAGAGGTTCCGAGCATCCTATGGGCCCTATATCATCGTATGGTGATGAAGCAGCTGCAGCTAGTAGACGAAAATTCAACACAGCAAACCCCTGCCAAAAATCTGGATGAAGAGTGACAAATCCTTTGCCATTCCTCTGCTTCCTCCATGTGACTGGTGAACGGAAATCGATAGGAAGCCTGGAAATAGCCAGCTCATCACAGAAATAGCTTTAAATCATCACAACCACTCAGGATATCAGTATCTTCCAACCTGGGAAATAAAAGAGTTGGAACAGAGTGTCATATTTGCTCTAAACTTAGCACAGCATCTCCCCACATCCCAGAATGCCTTTGTTCACTTCTCTGCCTGATGAAGCTCTTCTTCATACTTTCAAAGCCCAGACAAATGCCACCTCCCTTGGGAGGGGGTCTCAGTTTGCCAGAATGTGTTTACTACTTGACCCCTGTGCTGCTGACCAGACAGCGTGGATGTACTTCTGTCACAGCAGCTTTGCCTGTAGTGTGAAGACTTAACGATTATAAGCTTCTGAGTTAGGTTTTTAATTTCTTTCTGTGTATTACTCAGGTGGTTTCAGTTGCAAGTGATAAAAATCCAGTCCTAAATGGCTTACACAGAAGAAGAATGGATTGGTCTGTTACTTGTAACTCAAGACATAGGGGTGGGGCTGGTTCTAGGCTCACCTTCAGGGGGGGTCTCAAAAGATACCACTGGGATCCTCTTCACCCCGCATCCTCACTCTGCACCTCTCCCTCTGGGCTGGTTCCTGTGTGAGACCAGCTCTCCCCTCACAGCAGTGAGATGGCTTCCACTTTACAGCTTCACACCTCAGAGAGCAGTAGATTGGAGAAGCTCAGCTTCAGAAACCCCTCTACAAGCCTCGAGGTTCACTCTGAAATTGCCACCTTGAGTGGAGCTCTACCTTTTAATTTGTTAGTGAAGGAGGTGAAGAGAGTGACCTATCTGGTTCCTATGCCTTTGGAACCCACAGGGACTCACCTCCAGGTTACATGGAATGAGAGTAATGGGAGTGGAGGATGGGGAGTGGGGAGGTCCAAGAAAAACCACAGACTGTTGACCAAGAGGGGGAGATGGGGACGGGGCAGGACACAGCTAAGAGGACCCATTATGGCTGTGTACACATTGCGCAGGTTGGAGCCTCAAGAGTACAGTGACACAGAGAGGAGGGACAAATGAAGTGCACTGGCTGCAGGAAAAACAAATGAACAGGGATAGCAAGACAGCTCACCAGAGCCGAGGCCAAACGCAAGGCCCTCTCTAGAACTGTGCTTCTCAGGGCTGTATTTAAAGAGCACTGGTATATTAAAAATGCTCAAAGCTAATAAAGAGATGAAAAGTGCTCATAAGAATGACCACAGACCAAATAATATATTTCCTTTGAAATAAAATTTTAGTTCTTTGTATGAAGGAGAACAGTGACGTGGATAATCAGAAAAGTTGGTAATAAGACATGTTTTCTTTCTTAATTTGCAGCTGGAGAAAAAGGAGATTATATATTCTTCCTCTTCAGTATGTTTCCCTTAAGGTGATATTTCTCTTTCCCTTGAATGTCCTCTAGGCTGATGGTCTCCCTGCGGAATGGTGGATGGGGAGTGAGGCTGTAGGTGATCTATCAGGAGGGGAGCAAACAGATAACTGGCTCTTCTTTAATTTTAAAATTTATCTCCTATTTAATGGTCTCTGGAAGCGTAAGTATAATTTTAATTAAAGCATAAAATTCAATTTGAGTAAAATATATGGTATGGCAGGAGCACAGCCAAGAGACCAACAGCAATGACAACACATAAAAAGTGTTACCTAGGAGCTCCCAGGCTGGATGGAAAACTCTGCTTCCCTTTCTCCTCCCCTAGGAAAAACATCACAAGGCGTGTATTCCTTGTTGCCGCACTCACCAACATTACAACTAGTAAACTATGTGCGTGAACTCCGGGTTCACACCCTTCAGCTTCCGGTGGCTGAGGCCTGTCCACTTGGGGACGTGCTCTGCCCGCGCACGAGGACACTGTGAGTGAGGAGGGGTCAGGGTTGCACGACGAGAAGCCCAGACCCGAGCAGGAGCTGACGGCAGCCAGTGCGCACGCTGCTGCCAGCAGCCCAGGGCCGGATCGCGGGGCGGCGGGTTTATGGGGTCCACTGCGGCCGCTGTGGATGTGTCTCTCAGGTCACCCACTTCAGGGAGCACGACGGAGTCGGGCCACGTCTACTCTGCCCTGGGTTCCGTCTCTGTGTCCTCCCAGACTGCGTGTCCTGAGGCTGTGCTCAGCCGTCCGGCGACTGTGGTAGGTGTGAGCGCCCGCAGGCCCGTTTCTGGAAGACACAGGACTCCTCTGACGGCAGACTTGGGCTTGAGGCTCCCGATCACCTTCCAGACCTTTCTGCAGTCTGTGTGGCACTTTAGGAAAAATCCACCCAGGCTTCCCGCTTCTTCACTCAGACTCAGCCCTGCATCGTGGTTCTTTGGGCCACACTGCATCTTCTTTCACAGATGTTTCTTCTAATGAAATTCTTGTATGTTTAATCCCAGCCTGGTGTCTGCTTCTCAGAGGACCTGGACTAACACAGCTACACTGATGAATCGTTTTATTATTCAACAGCCTGTGTGGAGGGGACGGTTCCGTGCTAGATCTAAGATGGGCAAAGACGAGAGACGCAGTTGATAGTCCTAGTGAGAGCTTCTGCACTGAGAGAGAGAAAGTAATGCAATACAGTGAAATTGTTCTAATTTATTTTACATGGATTTATCACAAAAGGAAAAGGAGGTGATTAGTGGAATAGCACCAATAGGTATAGTTGAAGGAGGATTCTGAGTATCAGAGAATACGAACACTCATCTGTATGGAGAGAATCATAGAAAGCACACATCCTAGTTGGGGAGCAAACATCCCTGATTATTAGGGCCTCCTGAGCGTGGGCAGTTGTTTGTCATTCTACCTAAGAGGCTTGAGAATCCCTAAGACCATTCTCAGGTCTTGTTAAAACTCAGCAGGTCTGGGATAAGGCCTGAGACAATATATATTTTCAACAGTGGCTTTCCTGAGATGTGTTTACATACCATCAGTTTGCTCTTTGAAGTGTCCAGTGTGGTGGTTTCCATCATGTTCAGAGTTGCGCCATCCTCTCTACGAAATAACAAGTTCATCGTGCAGACCATGTGTCAAAGAGCAAAGTGCTGAGAGTCTGGCCAGCTCACCATCCCGCTCTCGAATAGTTTCTGTAAGGCCAGCTGAAGTGGAAACTGAAATCCCACATGCACCTGGCTTCATGGCGGGGCTAGTCCTCAGTCCTGCCCGAGGTCTGTTTATACAGTTTCCACGGAGACTTAGGGAAACCCCGTAAAGAGGGTTTTGTTGGGAAGCTCAGGGAAGTTTGCTCAGAGGAGGTAAAATGGGTTGAGTTTGAAGATGGACAGTGGGTTTGATTATTAACCCTTGGAAAAGGCACTAGGGATGAAGACGTTACGATGTGAAAGAAAGTGGTCCCTTCAAGACATAGGACGACCAGCACATCTGTGATAAGCAGTTTGGAGATGCTGGACTAAGATGAAAGTCAACTATGACCCAACCTTAAAAAGCCCATGTTCACGCAGGAGTTTGGGTTTTATCTAAAGATGATGAAGAGCCATGAAACAATGTTAAACCACGAGGAAACATGATTAATAGCCATTGCAGAAAGGTCATTCCGGCGAAAGGCCAGAAGATCAATTTGAAAAAATTGAGGATGATTCTAAGCATCCCGTCTAGAGGGAATTTCCAGCAACAAAAGTGATATTTGTTAAGGTCCCAATTGCTCTTTTGCAATTAGGTTGAGGTGGGAAAAACATGGTAGAAAGATGGATAGAGCTTTGTGAAGATTCAAATAAAAGATGTGATAGAAATAGGAGCCTCGGATGAAACCCAGGGCTTTAGCTTCTGTAACTTGAGAGGATGATGCGAACATGACCTAGACTAGGACAAAGGAAAAGGAAAGGTTTTTATTTGTGTGTTTGATTTCCACTCATTTTTAGGGGTTTAGAGGTTAAGTAATATCAGGCTTGATGATAAGGATTTTTGAGTTTTGTCCAGCTGTTTGCTGAAATCTTGGATTGCTCAGCTGGGAAGCGGGACAGCATCATTTCAGGGGTATCAGAGATAGAAGGGCAGCTCGAGGAAGCAAAAAGGGAAGATCGTGCGCCGGGAGAAAGGCCACGGAACCAAGCCATCAGTCAGCAAGCTCCCCCACCACAGCGAGAAGTCGGCCGTCTGGACCCAGAAGGGAGCCCTTAGCAAACCGGGCCAGGCTGGCAACCCGGTCTCAGACTTTCAGCTTCCAGACTGTGAGAAATAATTTTTGTTAATTGGATGAACATGCGTATTTGTAAATTTCATCAACATACATAATTGACCTAAAAACTTCAATAGAAGGATACATTTGAAAACCAGTGAGAAGACATCTCCACAAAACAACTTCCCAGGACCGTGAACCAGATGTCACCTAACCTGACCGCGTCTTCACTGGCAGAGGCTCAATTATCTGGCGCTGCCTGCCCCTCCCCCACAGCAAGTTTAGCCTGGGGAGGTGTTATAACAGAAACTCCACAGGAAAAGAATTTTGATATTATTTCCTGCTGGAAGAGAAAAACTCAACCTGGTTATGAGACCAACCACACCATTTACAGAGTTCACAGGCCCAATTCTATATTTTGGCATGGATATTTCAACAATTTATGTTTTCCAATATTATTTCAGGTAATGAGAGTAACAAGTTACACTGAAATGAATGGGTTTAGAGACAAATACAGCTGACAGACTAATGGAACCAAAATAAAAGTTTTCGACCTGCAGGAGGGAAGCGGGCTGGCATCCTGTAGCCTGTTGACAACACACACTTAGAGGACCAAGTTCAGTCGGTACAAGAAAGGACTCCACACGAAATCAGGACAACTTCAGAGCTTAGCTTAACTACCTATGAAGACAATGCTACCAATGTCCATTAAAATAATTTTCCCTAAGTGCCCTTTAATATTTTCATCTTCTGAATATCTTTACCTCTTATGAGAGTCTCTCAAGACTGTCATAACTTGCCCCAAGAAACAGTAACTTGACCAAACTGGAGGAGGGAACCTGGACCGCCCCCCCCCCCATTATATTAGGATTCTATACAGAATATCAGCAACATAGATGATGGATGGATAGATGATGGATGGATGGATGGATGGATGTGTAGATAGACAATAGATAGATACATAGATACATAGATAGACTGTAGATGGATGGATGGATGGATAGATAGATAATAGATGGTAGATAGGTAGATAGATTAATGCACTCATTTTATTTAAGATTAAAGAGTAAATTATCTCAAAGCTTATTTTAAAGTCTAAAGTAACTTAAATTAGGAATCATGGTTTTAACAAGAAAAATTCACTTAGGAGTTGTAAGAATCAAATGAGGCTATGTTTAAAATATTTAGTTTTAGCACCTCATAAATAATTTCCCTTGATAAATGCTAATTACCTTGCCTTTGCCTTGGATGTTCCCAAAGCCATACTTTAAATGGTGAGTCAGTGTGCAGTTCATTGATCACATCCGATTGGCCTAAGGTCTTATACTAAATATTTGCACCAGACGAGATTCTAGATTATGGTGAGATACCTTCCCATGGGTCACACAAACCCTGCCTTGCAGAGTTTTCTGTCCTCAAATACTTGGGCAAATGTCATGTACTCACTAAATAGAACTCTGTTAAAAGGTACCAAAGCAAAATAGAGCTTTTTTTATTTGAAAAAACATCAGGGCACTGTTATTTATTTGACGTGACACACTAGGTAAAGTCATGCTGCCTTTGGAAAAGTAGAAGGAAAAAATGTCACAAAATACAGGACAGGTGAGATTCTGGTATTTCTGAGGACAGGTAAAGGCTTATGCAGTAGGAGTGACATATTTTTGTCATGCTTGGCAATGATTTTATATGGAATTGGGGTTGATTTCATGAGTTTTTAAAAACAGTAGGAAAGAAAGGTGGGAAGAAAAGGATTTTCAATATTATAAAGATAATACTGTATATTAATCAAGATTTATATTGTTTAAAAAGGGACTATGAAGGGGGAAGAAGCCAGCTAAGGTCTATAAATAAAACAACAAAAATATGATTTGGTAGTTTATTTTGTGACTTTATTGAAGCTAAAAGTACTTTATATATGTTTGCACCATTTATTGAATCTTTGTTGAAAATCTACTATGTGCCAGGCCTTTTGCTAATTTATTTATGGGGGATTCTGGCCACAAAGTGATCTGAGAAAATGTTTTTGATTTTTGTTACATCCAATACTCTGCTCAGGGGAACCTACCACTAAGAGAACTGTGGTCTACTTTTGGATTAAAGTGGGAGTCCAGAGGAGACTTTGGACATATCAGAGACCTGAGGATTTTTGCAGGTGTGAGATGATCTGTCAGCAGGCTTCTTAGCCTCAATTCTGTGTCAGAGGAGGGGAGTACAGAGGACTTAAGGGAAGCTCAGTAAGAAAGGGAAAGAGACCCTCCTCTGGTGTCTCTGTGCAGTTGTGTACGACATCAGCTGTTTCCATTGATACCAGAGACACTCCTTGCTCCCGGGCAGGGGGTACCTATATTCCTCTCCTGAAAAGTCAGGGGACTCAACCCATGGTGCACTATGGGAATTCAAGGAAAAAATCTACACGTTGAGCTTCAACTGTCTTTCATTTCAGAAGACTCAAAAGTCTAACCTGCATGCCTGCTACTGAACCGAACTTGGGTCTGCTCACCTGTGCAGCAAAGCCAATCTGCTGACACGGGGTTGTGGTGAAGGAAAGTGCAGCATTTATTGCAGGGCACCAAGCAAGGAGTAAGGGCATGAGTGCTCAAAAGACCGGAACTCTCCGATGATTTTCAAGGAAGAGGTTTTAAAGATAAGGTGAGGGAGGGGAGCTGCAGGGTGCATGGTCAGCTTGTGTATAGTTCTCTGATTGGCTGATGGTTAGGTAACAGGGTGGTGTCACAGGGATTTACATCATCAGTCCTCAGGCTCCAGTCGGTCTGGGGCCATGCAGTTAGCTTCTTCTATCTGATGGGGGTTTTAGTATCTGTAAAACAACTCAGGAATGTGTGCCAGACACTGCCATCTATGTCCTTCAGGGAGAAACTAAAGATTCTGTAGCTCTGCTGTGTGGCTGATCTACTCTTTACATTGTTACCGGTTCTCCTGCCCAGCTGCTGTTTTTTGTTACTATCTGTCTTCCAGTCATTGACACTTGAGGCCGACTTTTGACACTCAGGGAGCCTGGGAGACTAAAGCTTTTCTACCAACAAGAGGCAGGTGGAGGAAATGGGGTGGGGAGCTGTCCTGGGAAGACCACATAGAGTCCTGGTCAGTCACTTAAAATAGAAACAGGCACAGATTTAATTGTGCAAGCAGACCTGTAATATCAAAAGTAATGAGGATTGCCAGGCATATGCAATTAATATTCACAGACAAGTTTCTGGAATCCCAGAGTCTGATGTTCTATAGAAAACCACATTGCCATAAACTGCCAGGGGCTGTCTAAACCATAAATTCAGGAGTCAGACTCAAGAGCCTCAGTGGAGAGCATGAAACATGGAGAAATGATACTACAGACCATTGGTTAACCTACCATCACGAACTTTCCATTTAGGGCAGGAGTTCTCAAGTTATGTATCTCAAAATATAAAATTTTGCGGTTTTTAAAGAATGTTCATATGTGTATCAGTTAGGATTGTACTCAAACTTAATAAATAGAAACCCCACCACAACTGCTTAAACAAAGAAAGGATTGAGGTGTCCCATTCAACAGGAGTCCCAGGCTCGGGCAGCACTGAAGTCAACAACCATCGGCACATCTTTCCACTCTGCCTTCGCCGGGCAGCACACGCCTTTGGAAGCGACACTTCTTGCTTCACCCGCTGCTGCAGTTGACCTTCTGTGTGCGCTCAGACAAGCTGTTTATCTCTCAGCTTCATGCTTCTCCAACCCTGAGCAGTTCTCAGCACCCGCCCTCTGCCCCATGGACACGTGGAACCTGAAAGAGCGGGAAAAATGAGGGAGGGGATTAAAGCTCACGGAACAAACCCCGCTAATGGGAGATGGGCTTCTTCTTCCTTAAGCCCTGGGTCTACACACTTTTTTTTCAGTTAACAGACAGTAAATATTTGATATTTATGGATTCAGATTTTGGTTTTCCTGTATCTTGGTTTGAGGAATGATGTTCCATTGTATCCTGGGCATTTTGGGTATTATGGGGAGAGACTCTTGATAGAGTTTAAACTTGAATTTTAGCTTGTGGTCACCATGTTCATGTTTAGCACGTAGGTCCTTACTCCTAGCTTCAGTCCCAGTATCAGTTCAGTTTTCTGAGCCTCCCATGCTATTCTGGTCTATTTCATGACTTTTTCCCTCTGTGTCTCTTGACTCAATCCCTGCCGGTGTCCACTGCAGAGCCAGAGGGTGCTTTGTGGGCCACTGGCTGCTGCTGGGTAATCTTCTGAAGTTGGGGCGGGGACAGAAGTGACTTGGCCAGAACTTCTTATGCCACTTGGTGGAGTGCTGCTGTTGCTGACAGTGGGTGAGGCATCCGCTGTGCCCGCTGGTGGGAGAGTTAGGGCTTCATTGCTGGCCCTGCCTGCATCCTGGCAGCATCCTTGTGGCACAGGCAGGGAGCAGCCAGGGCTTCCATGGTGCCCTTAGATCAGACAACCCACTGGGCTAGCTGGGGCTTCCCAGCTCTGCTGCTCCTGGGGATGGGACCCCTCACCGGAGCCTCAGTGCTAGTGGGCTGGGGTTCCTACCAGGTCTCTGTTGGACTCCCCTTTCCTGGCCCTTGGTCTTGAGAAAGCAGGCTTTCTCTTGCTTTTGGACATTCCAACAGGTCTCTTTAACCACCAGATCAGCACGTGTGAGAGAGAGAAGAAAACCCAGCCAGTTCCTCATGTTCTTTTTCCTCAAGTCCCGAGTCCTCCAGCACATCTATCTTCTTTCTCTCCCCGCAGATTTCAGAGCCCTTTAAGCCTTTTCTGTTGAGTAATTTCCAAGATATTTAGTTTTAGCTAGAGAGAGAAAACTACAACAAAAAAGTGAGCCCACACTATCTTGTTCTGGAATCAGAATGAGGGTCAGTTTTGAAATAGCTTAAATCTAAACAATATGTTTATTTAGTATTTTTCCACACTTGAAACTTGCTCACGTATGTAAAATCACTCACCGCTTGCATCACCAAGAGATGTAAGATATAAATATGTGCACGCTAGTGCCGAGAGCTGAGGCATTGGTGAAGGGTGCCGCCTTACACCTGAGTCACCGGCCCTGCCACACTTACATAATAGGTATTCTTTATGAGTCTGAGCAGTGAGGCTGCCAGTGGCCTTGTGCAAAGCCTGTGTTTGACAAAATCACCTTTAAATATTCTTCGTGACGTATTTATGCTGTAGTCGATATGGGAAACAATTTAAAAGATCAAGTTAACGTCAGATGGTGTGAACACTTGTCCCGACTGTAGCAAGGAAGTGTGACTCTGGGAACATCATCTATCTTCTTGGCTCCAGTCCCCTGTATGCTTTTGAAGTGTTTGGTCTATGATATAATTGCCGATGGCCGAGTATGCGTGTTGCACAGAATTCTGGTTCAAAAAGAGTCAGGTGTCAGTCATCCTAGCCTAGTTGCGAGGTCATGTAAAAAAAAGCTTTGTGCAGCATTAGGAAAGGAGCATTAAGTATCTACTAGCTCATGGCACTATTTTAAGTGTATTCACATGTCTTTTTTAAAACTTTATGAGATATGTTCCATTTTTACCCCTATTTCACATTAAAATAATGTACAATATAAGTAGACATTAGTGACTTCCAATTGCTACTAAATGCCAAATTTAGGATGTTGGATTCTAAACCCCATGATCTAAACCTATAAGTGACACAGTCTAGCACTTCACACTTTACAAATGACTCTTCCTACTTAATATGGTACCATTACTCTGTGAAAGAGGATTTACTCTGGCACATGTGGCTCTGTTTCCTCGCCTGCAGATCAAGAAGACTGCATTCAATAATATTTCAAAAAATCAGTTTTACCGTAAAATTGGTCCTCCTTCCTGACTTCTCACTGCTTCTGGCATTTCCTCTGCTCTTGGGTCTTTCATTTCTGTGACTCAACTTGTCCTTTTGTTTACTTTGCTTGTAATTTTTTAAAGAATTGTTAGCTTTATGTTGGAAGGACCTGATTTGCATAGGACAGAATCCTCACCACTTCTACCCCTCGGTCACTGCCCACCTCCTTCTGAGGTTATAAATGGATACAAAATTTGAATAGACACCCCCTCAGTATGTGCTTAGCCTGCCCATTGGATGCATGCCTGTGTGAACTTTTATGTTATAAGAGTCTATCTGTTCCTCCCTTGGGTGGTGTTTGTTTTTTGCCAAAAATGTTTTATTTTAAATTCACTTTCTATGAGCATTTTGAGGCTTATGGTGATCAGACTGTTGCTCTTATTTCTTTGCTAACGCAGAAGTTGTATTTCAGTAACTGCTTGGGTTTTATTCTATTCATTCTGAAAATTTACATATGACTCTACCTGATCATGCCATTAGTGGAATAATTTTCAGGACTATGAAAGATAGAGTTATAAAATATTTCAACATTTTAAGTAGAAAAATTTATATTTCACTTTAAAAAGACCAGGAATTCTGAACCCTTAGAGATTTTTTTTCCCCTAGGACTCGTTTTCTTGGAGAATGAGGTATAGAATAGGATGAAAAATATTATATTTGATAATTTTATTATTAAGGTTAATATTGTAAAACACTTTTTAATAATAGTGGTACCAACGCCCTCTATTCTTTCTGCTTGACAAATTTCTCATCACTCAGGTGAATGAGAACCATTGTTTGTCATTGCTTCAAATGTGCATAAAAATATTCAAATACCTCTTAAAACATTATTTCCAGAGTATGTGCAGATAATTAGGATGTGTTGTAATAGGAAAACAATTGAACCAAAGAACAGATGCAGTTGGTGATTGTAACTTTAGACTCCATTTTATTCCAGCCTATCACAAAATACACAGCCTAAACTTGCTTATACTACGTGATCAAAATACATGTGATTCTTCAGATTTTCAGAACATTTTGGAAACATAAAACAGGAAGGATTATTCCTTATCTAAGACCGATTCATAACATCAGGGTATGATATATTTTACCTTTTTTTTCCTTACAGAGAACACAGAATGGAAGGTTTGACTCACACTTGGGACAGCACCAGTGTCTCAGAGTGGACTGGCAAATACTTATGGGGAGAGGAAGGCACAGTGCTGGCCCTCGCGCCTCTCAGCAAAATCCTGTTCACTGGATTTTTGATTCAGAGAACTCATTTTTTAAAAATAATTTTTCCAAACACTTTAGCATCACAGGTGTAGCTCTCTCTGAATGTCAGTGAGCAGCTTCAGCTGCTCTCTGTAGGTCACTGAGTTGAGTTCATCTCTCTGCTGCCCCTAGACTGGGGCAGGAAGTATTTCCAGTTCCACGAAGCCTTAGGAAGGAGGAAGAAAGTAACACCCCCCTCCGTCATTTCTGTTTCCTTTGTACCATCAGGTCTGAAGTCGGGTAGCATTGTGCTGTCACCTCTCAGTCTGATAAGTACTGGTTAGGCTCATAATTAGGCAACTGAAGCAGGCCCCGTGCTCCACGGCTGGCAGAGAGGATGTAGACTTAAAACCAGATGGGAAAGGAGACCAGATGCAGTAGGGCAAGCATATTTATCTTAACTCTGAATCTTAAGATGAAGCTTCTGGACGGGAACGCTAGTGAGAATGGTGTGCTTTGGTGGTAAAGCTGCTGGGGGCGGGGGGCAGGTGGTGGGTGGGGACCGATCCTCAGGGAGGCTGCCCGCAGGGCTGTGCTGGCCTTTCGCCTCCACGCTCAGTGCAGCGGTCACTTTCAGGGTCTGAGGTCTCCTCTGCACAGACACACACCTTCCAGGCTATGCATCTAGTGTTTTTCACACTGTTTAATCCAAGCCTTCTTTGGAGAAATATGAAAACCCCACAACAGTTCAGGCCACATGCATGAGCTCGGTCACGGGCACCCCACCTGCCCTGGGCGGCTCCTTGCTTTGCAGAGCAAGTAGTGAGACAGGCATATGTCTCTGGCTTGTTGCAGGTGCAGTGCCTACGTGCCTGGAGAGGGTGTGGATGGGGGAGCAGAGAGGAGGGGCGGGGGCCTGTCTGGAGCTGCAGCAGGTCTGACAGGGAGGGCCATGGGGAGGGGCAGCCTGGACACTGCCAGGAGGTAGGTTCCAGGACTTGCAGACTATGCTGAGCTGTCCGGACGTCACCCTCAAGGCCATTCACAGAACTTGAAGACTTTCGAATAGGGAATGCCATTTATATTTTATTTTTATTTTGGATTGAAGTATAGTTGGATTACAATATTGTTAGCTTCAGATGTACAGCAGAGTGATTCAGTTATACATATCTATATCTATCTATCTATCTATCTATCTATCTATCTATCTATCTATCTATCTATGTTACTTTTCCGATTCTGTTCCAGTATAGGTTATCATGCGATCTTGACTATAGTTCCCTGTGCTACACAGTACTTCCTTGTTGTTTCTCTACTTTATTTACAGTAGCTTCTATCTGCTGATGCCAAACTCCTACTTTATCCCTCCCCCTCCCTCTTTGGTAACCATGTTTGTTTTCTATGTCTGTGAGTCTGTTTCTGTTTTATAAACAAGTTCATTTGTATCATTTTTTTTAAGATTCCACACATAAATGACATTTGGATTTATATTTTGGAAAGATCATTTTGGCTACAAAGCCAAGAAGTAACAGGAGGCTGGACAGGGAGGCTCTGGGAGGAGGAGGCTGGGACACTCCAGGGACCAGCAGATGCAGGTGGAAGCACAGGTGATCAGTTAGGGGATGACAGGGAGGACAAGGGAAGACATTCCAGAGATCTGTCTGGTAAAATACAGCATCAGTACTTCCCCTGGGAGGAAATTGACTTGTACATGCTCCCATGGGAGTCGAGGAGACACTAATTCCTCTGCTTATAAAGTGGGGGCGGCAGTGCATTTATTTAACACATATTTATTGAGTGTCTATTATGTGCTAAACACGAACACTCCAGAGATTCAAGCAGCTCATAACTTCCAGCTTGTAGTAAAGATGAAAGAACTCTGCGGAGGCACGTGGCGAAATAATGCCTTCAGTACTGAATGTGAAAATTAGATCACTAGGGTATGAAGTCTCAGATTCACGTGCTGTGGAAGCTACACACTTCCAAGAAGTCATGAAACTCATCTAAAACCTAATTTGCCCATTTTCATCAAGAAGTCGCAGAGGCTTACAGACCGAAAAAAAAAAAAAAAGATAATCAGCTGATGGCAATGATTGTACTGCTCAGAGCTGCAACACAGTTACACTGATGCTCAAAAGCATAGATACTTAAGTTGTTGGAAAAAATGACAAGTTCAAGGAAACTGAATGTTTCTGCTGGTTCCGGTGTCCCTAGAAGGAGAGATGAGAATACTGAACAGGTCTTGCCTGAATCCCGATGATGAGCAGATAAACTAGTTGTGCACCAGCGAGAACATGATGCCGTTAGACCCAGCTAAAGCCTCTTTGCAGCTGACTCCCTACCGCCAACAGCATAAAGAGATCTAGTATTTGAGTCTTGCGATATTAAGAAAGCAACAGTGCAGTCTTTTTCCATATATGTTATAAATGATGAACTGTCATCTTGCTGACACACCCCTATGACAGGTTTCCCGCTATCCCAAAGTAGAGCCCTCAGCCAAAATGGCTAAAGTGAAGAGCACTTACCTGAGGACCTTCTGGCTCAGGGATGCACAATGCAGAGGGAGATGAAGCCCAGGTGCGCACAGGCAGTTCCGGGCTGTGGCGCCGAATACTGGGACTCGGAGTGGGGCCCCGGGAAGGGAGGGGCTGGACTGAGCAGCCTTGCTGCTCAGGGTGAGTCCTGGCTCTAAGGGCTCCTGCAGAACAAGTGCACAATGCTATTTTCACTTTTCCCCTTTTTTCATAAAAGTGAAACTTCTCTTTGGAGTTCTTTCAGTTAGCGAAAACAGAGACTAGTATAGGTCTCTGTAAAAACAATATGGCATAAAGCAAACTTTCAAAAAGCTGGGGATCCTCCATCACTTCTCATAATTTTTATATAAAAACTTCCTTCCAGAATAACATTTACCCCTTAAGTATGACAGAGCACTGTTTTGTTTCGTCTCCTTTTGATTTTTCCTAGGAAACAGTGGTATCAAGGAAACCAAAGGAAGAAACACTTCTGGTTTAATTTCTTTTTATTGGCATAAGAAAAACCCTTCAGTTTGGGGCTGAACTGCACCCCCAGCAAATTCATATGTTGAAATCCCAACCCCCCAGCAGGTCAGAATGTGAATGTATTTGAAGACTGAGTTTCTAAAGAGGTAACTAAATCACAGTGAGGTTATTAGGGTGGACCCTGATCTAATAGGACCCCTGTCCTTATAAAAAGAGGAGGTCAGGACACAGCCAGACTCAAAGGGAAGACCTTGTTAAGACGCAGGGAGAAGACAGCCACTCACCAGCCAAGGAGAGAGGCCTCAGTAGAAACCAACCCTGCAGGCACATTGATCTAGAGTTCCAGCCACCAGAACTGTGAGAGAATAAATGCCTGCTGTTTAAGCCATCCAGTCTGTGGTGCTTTGTTATGGCAGCCCTAATAACTTCTCAGTTTCTGAACAGCATTTCTGCTAAAGGATGGATACAACACCTAAACGTTTAGAAATTTCTTATCAACTGTGTGAAATAGTATTTGATGCTTCTAAAGCCTAAAAGTCATTAAAAAATTAGAACAATACATTAGTTAAACGGATGTCTAAAAATAAGATGCTGAAGAGCAGTATGGCCTTCACATGAATGGAACAGACAAGCAGGCTTTATTTTTAACCATCTAGTTATAAATTATTGATACAGCTTCAAATCATTGGTAAATAAGGCAGAAAATTATCCCATTTGCAAGCCCAATTGCCTCCGAGGGGCTTTCCCTCCTTCTGTTTGTGCTGTGCGCTAATGGTGAAAATTGTTGCCAAATTCCTAAAGATATTGCCCTCCCCTTTTATACTTGTTGCTAAAATTACAGTGTTCGGCTGAAGAAAGCAAGAGGGTAGGATTTATTCTTAAAGATGGGACCCAGTACTTCAGAGAACTTTCCAAGTGTTTTCTTTGTTGAAGGGTTTGTCCCTGGATTGTAGATTTTTCTTGCTGGTATGTAGCTGCTTGCATTGAACACGTATTTGCATGCCGTACAATCTCATAAATGATACTATGAAACAATGACGTATCCATTGGCCTATCTGTAGCCACACCTGAAAGTGCTCCGATTGCTGCTGTCACTACAGGAGTCCAACTGCTTATTCTTGAAAAGCTTCCAGTTCTTCAAGGAGACTGTGTGAGTCAGAAGGAGCTTGCAGGGGTCTCGTTTGCCTGGGAGGTGGACTCCTGGGCACAAGTGCTTTTAATGTCAGGGACTCAGTAATCAACTTCTTCCTCTAACTCTGCAGTTCAGTCTTGACTGAGAATCTAAGCCCCTGTTTGAAGCAATTAATGTGAAATTCTAAATATGTGTCGCCATCTCGTTTTTCCACCCTCAAAACCATCTCAAAATGGCTTAATCGCTGTTATAAAAAGTGCATTAACTAAACTGAGGGAGAAGGTTCGTTTGGTTCAGTATCGTTACCCTTTGTTTTTAGTTTCCTTAAATAAGCATCAGGTTTTTTTTCTTTATTTATATATGTGTGTCTCTTAGTAATCACTCACGTATTTAATTAGTGTCTAGGAAGTTTAAATATGTAGTATTATAACGTATTTGTCAGTGAAAAGCACATAAAATGTAAAGGTTTTTTAATTTTACGAAGACATCTGTTGTACTCTGGTACTGAGTTCACCCTCTGTACTAAGTACTGTGTGGCGGTGCTGTGCATAAAGGATGTAAACGTGAAGCGCGCGGGTGCTGCGGACCTGGGGCCGGGGTGCTAAGTGCTCTTGCATGGCACACGGAGTGCCCCACACATGGTAGGCGGGGGAGCTTGTCTCATGTGCCCAGTGGCCTTCGTACAGGGCTGAGTGCGGCAGGAGGCGTGCTGAGTCAGCGTGTGGGGTGCCGTGGGGCCACCTCAGCACTCAGCACATGTTGTGCCGTGTGAGTACCCGTCGAGCGGCTTGCTCGGAGCCTCTGTGTGGAGGGCCCTGTGGGGGTCCGGGGGTGGAGGCATGTTGGTGTTGGGGGAATTAAGGAACATTTCATAGAGGGAGTAACATCCCAGCTGCCCCTGAGACGGTGATCTAAAGGCACAGGCTTTAGCGTCCGACAAGCCCAAGCCGAGTCTCAGTTCTGCCTGCCGGTAGCTGTGAGGCTGGTCGAATTGTTAAGTATCTCTGAATCCACACGTCCTGCTCTGCAAAGTGGGGCGAATACTGTCAAGTTCCTAGAGCCGTGAGAGTGAGGTGAGGCACCTCACACATCACGTCCAGAGTCATGGTTCTGACTTTGGACCAGGGTTTGGTTTTGAATCCACACCCTTCAGCTACTAGGTAGAAACCTTGGGCGGATTATGTAAATTCTCAGTGCCCAGGAGTTTGCTACATATAAATGGAAGACACCTGGGTTTATGGTAAATGAGCACATTCAAGTAAATACGCTTGGCAACATTCTTCACACATTATAGCAAATGTTAATAAATATTTATTATTCCTGATTTACAGCAAATGTTCATGGCTCAGTAATTAGCAGCTCTCACCCCTTAGATATTCATCTAGAAAAGTCTGAAAATGTGGGAGATTAGCCAAGCAGAGGAACAAAATATACTAAGGGGAACGCATGTAATATTTTGACTCCGTTTTTAATGGTCATTTTGAGCATATTAGAGAGGGCTGAGGGTAGGATTGGGAAATACATCCAGTGGATAATCATTATCACAACATATTCAACAACTGTTAGCTCATGAAGCCATGTTTCATTACGTCAACCTTAGGAAGCATGGAGAGTGTGCGTGGAAGGCATACTTCAGCAGATACCTTCAGGAGCCCAGCAGTTACCCTCACTCTGACACAAGTGCATGTGTTCCTCACCAACAGAAATCCTATTTTGTTCATGTGTCATTGAGTCTAGCCAGGGAATAAAAAAATGAGCAAACCAGAGTCACAGAATTCCCTATACTAGTGATTAATCTGGAAAAGAGCATGTGACTCAACTCTGGCCAGTAAGACGTGTTAAAGAACTGAGGATCATAAGAAGGACTGTCTGTGTCCTGATGACCCTTTGCTGCCACCCTATTAACTCTGTTGTGTGAGCACCTGATGGCTGGTGTCACAGCAGCCCTTTTGGACCAATATACCTAAGGACAAACGGTCACATTCTGAGGAAGGTGCAGTGATGGGCAAGAGGAGAGGGAAGGAATCTTCAGGGATGTCACTTATCTACACTGCTCAATAATGGCAAGAGTGATTTTAACTTCTGAAAGGACCATGTGACTAAATCTCTAAGATTCTCAGATAAAGGTCCTTGGACTCAGAATAACCAAATTAAGTTGGCTACATCAGACTATATAGTTTTGTGAGGAGATTTATAGTTATAACAGGTACAGGAGAAGAGATTGGTTTGAATGGGACAAAAGTGAGGTTTTTTCATAATTGTTCATTAGAATGTACATAAACTTGATTAAAATAAGTTAATATTAAATAACTAACCAGTAGTGGAAAATTAGATGAGTGTATCCTTTCAAAAAGTTGAGTATTGATGGAGAGAAAAGGATGGGAATTAACTTAAGAAGATAGAGGCTTAAGATAGGTTTTTTTTCCTTGTATTATACAGACCCTGATGTTGATGATTCTTAAGAAGGAAGATGTGGGACTTGACATTGTCAGTGAAGAAACATTTGAAACAGTTGAAAATAGTATCCAGTTCAGACAGGAAGACAGGTGAACAAAAGAAAGTCCATGAGCTGCAAGGACCAGAAGAAGCCAAATTGGATGCCAGCTTTGTCCTCAAGAGTGGAAAGTACGAAGGTGGCGAGGTTTTCAAATCATAACCATAGCAGAGGAGTCCCGGGGGGTAAGGACCTATGCAGGCAGAGATAGAAATCTGGAAGGGCCAGTCACCCGGTAGATACGGATGAGAAATTTGATGTGTGATATCAGAGGGAGTGTAGTGTGTCCCGAGTCTGTAGATGATCGACTCTTTAAGAGAGAAAGCAAGGAATTCCTGAGAGACGGTGGAGCAGTGATTCTCTTAAGACAATAAGGTGGCACCGAGGTTGTAATGAACTCACAGTGTCAGTGAGTAAACCTGAAAGTAAAGCCATCAGGCTTCATCACCTTGAGTGACAGGCAAGGGCTTCTGTCGCAACAGGTGGCCACTGCAGGCTGTCCCTTCTGGTCCCTGCGGAGCAGGGAGTGTCTGCTCCAGCTGCAATCCTCTCACAGCTGACTGTCCCGGGGCCAGCAGCTCCCTGCAGTGTCTGCAAAGGCTTCCTGGTCCAGACCCGGCTTTGACCTGATAGAAACATTCAAGATATACAATATATTCAATGCTATTTGGGTTCATTTTTAATAATGCTTCATATCAAAACGCCCAAACCTAATATCTTTATATTTCTTGTGTTGCCTCCACCTATGAACTCTCTGACCAAAAAGCATACCATTAAGACTTGTTCTCTTTAGTCAAGAAAATGCTACCCGCATTTATTTTTCTGGGGTTCCCGTTCAGGATGTTTTGTCAGTCCGATTGCTTGGATTATGTGACTGTGAGGCATCTGTGTGGCCACCAGCCACTGCATGTGACCACGGCTTCCGACATCACTTCCGTATTCCTTAGGAGGCTTGCACATTTATGTGTGTCTTTATCATGCTAAATGGTCGTTAGATTGGGGAGAAAGCCTAAAGAAATGTCTTTTACTGCAAACAAATGCGAGGGATCGAATTTTATTTTAATTTTAATTTTTTGCTAATTATATTCCTTTTATTTATTTTTAATTATTTTTTAAGCTCTTTATTGGAATATAATTGCTTTACACTCGTACCAGCTTTTGAGGTACACCAAAGTGAATCAGCTGTATTTATACATATATCCCCATATCCTCTCCCTCCCGCGACTCCCTCCTGTTCTCCCTGTCCTGGCCCTCTAAGGCATCACCCATCATCAAGTTGATCTCCCTTTGTTACACAGCAACTTCCCAGTAGCTATCAGTCTTACAGTTGGTAGTGTATATATGTCTATGCTACTCTCTCACTTTGTCCCAGCTTCCCCTTCACCTCCCCCTGCTCCCCCAACCCCATATCCTCCAGTCCATTCTCTGCATCTGCATCCTTATTCTTGCCCTGTCACTGGGTTCATCAGTACCACTTTTTTTTTTTTTTTTAGATTCTGTACATATGAGTTAGCATACAGTATTTGTTTTCCTCTTTCTGGCTTACTTCACTCTGTGTGACAGACTCTAGGTCTATCCACCTCATTACATATAACTCCATTTCATTCCTTCTTATGGGTGAGTAATATTCCATTGTATATATGTGCCACATCTTCTTTATCCATTCATCAGTTGATGGGCATTTAGGTTGCTTCCATGTCCTGGCTATTGTAAATAGTGCTGCAGTGAACATTATGGTACATGTTTCTTTTGGGATTATGGTTTTCTCTGGGTATGTGCCCAGTAGTGGGATTACTGGATCATATGGTAGTTCTATTTTTAGTTTTTTAAGGAACTTCCAAACTGTTTTCCATAGTGGCTGTACCAACTTACAGTCCCACCAACAGTGCAGGAGGGTTCCCTTTTCTCCACACCCTCTCCAACATTTATCATTTCTAGATTTTTTGATGATGGCCATTGTGTCCTGTGTGAGGTGATACCTGATTGTGGCTTTGACTTGCATTTCTCTAATGATTAGCGATGTTTGTTGGCCATCTGTATGTCTTTGGAGAAATGTCTATTTAGGTCTTCTGCCCATTTGTGGATTGGGTTATTTGCTTTTTTGGTATTAAGCTGCATGAGCTGGTTGTATATTTTGGAGATTAATCCTTTGTGCATTGTTTCATTGGCAAGTATTTTCTCCCATTCTGAGGGTTTTCTTCTTGTCTTGTTTATGGTTTTTTTTTTTTGCTGTGCAAATGCTTTTAAGTTTCATGAGGTCCCATGTGTTTATTCTTGATTTTATTTCCATGATTCTAGGAGGTGGGTCCAAAAAGATCTTGCCTTGATGTATGTCATAGAGTGTTCTTCCTATGTTTTCCTCTAGGAGTTTGATAGTGTGTGGCCTTCCATGTAGGTCTTTAATCCATTTCGAGTTTATTCCTGTGTATGGTGTTAGGAAGTGCTCTAAATCACTTGAACTGAACAGCACTACATATGAAGAGTCTAATGGGGGGCCCTAATCACCCTCTAATGAGGACTAGCACCTCACAAATCCAACTGGTGTATTGCAGAAAAGAAGAGGATTTACATAGAGAGACTATTTGCTTATCTCAGTATCAGCACCGAGGTGTTCATTTCTCCATCCCTCACCCACGGTGAAGGAGGATGAGGCGGACACAGGCACCGAGCACAGAGCGAGTGAATCCACGCCTGTCACTCAAGTGTGAGCAAGGAAGCAGCTTGTGCACTTGAATGTCTCACTCACAACAAGAGCTTCTGTCTTTAGAGAAGAGGTTGTAGAAATTTGAAAACAGGTTACTTTACACAATTAAAAACCTTTTTGTAGGACGTATCCATCCATGCCTGTAGCAAAGGTGCTAAAATTCACGGGTCCAAAAGCAACAATGATAAGTACTTACACTCTTCCAAAAGGGCTGCACAAATGAATACTGAGATAAATGCATGAATATTGCTCCTAGTACTTTATCCTAGGTTCACACTCCAATACCATGACTGAATTGTGCTATGACACTGGGCAAGTTAAATTTTTTGTTTCTCCTCCTATAAAATGGAGAAAGTACTTGAACCTGCCTTATGGAGCGTTGAAGAGTAAACGAGATGATGCGCGTATGTTCTTAGTACCATGTTCTCAGTCTATGTTGTCGAGTAGGAGTTACTTAAAGCCAATAGAAAGAAAACGGATGTTTTACCAAGGTTTGGTCAATTGCATAAAATCTATGAAACTCAACCTGTGCTGATGGTGGTGGACAAATATCAGGGTATCTTTCAGAGGAAATGAGGCCCTTGAGTTCATGAGAACATGTGAGGTCTTTATGGCTGTTATTATGACACAGGTTATAGTTGAATCAGGGGACGTGAATAAATCACCCAGGTGGGTCAGATATGCACAGCTAATAAGAGAAGAGGGAGGACAGAACTCTGGACATTACCAGCAGCATGAAAAAGACACAGGAAAAGGAGCTTTCCAATGGGGCTTGGATTGTGAGATGGGAAAAACGGAGCGAGGATGGCAGTGTTGATTGAGGAGATGGCAGGTCATGATATAGACAGAGAGGTCAGGCAAGAGAAGGACACGCATGCGTCCCTGGGTTCTGGGGAATAGGCTCTTCATGACCTATGTATGGGAAGGACACTTCAGTGGAATTTGGGGGAATGTGAGCAGTGAGTGCAGAGAAGAGTTTCAAGTATTCTTGCTATGATGGGAAGGAGAGAGAGAGTGATATAGCCAGGGGGCTAGAGTGGGTGGAGTGCATTCCATTTTTTAATTTTAAAAAATGAGAGACAGTACACTGAAGTGTGCGTACTTAACTAGATAAAACAGTTGAAAGGTTAAATGAAAGATAACAGAAAGAGAGGGAATCCATGAATAACTTACGGTCTCTGGTCTTTAGGAGAGTCGAGATTCAGAGAATAGATGACAGGACTCACTTTGGACAGGAGACTAGAATTATCCAAAATTACTATAAAAAAAGGATCCAGCTTTGATGATCTTCTTTCAGTGGTTGTCAGAGTAATTTCAGACCTCTTTCATGTTCTTTAAAATGAAAAAAGATCAAAGAAACAGAAGCCATGGCATAGATCTGATCTTGAATTGGTTGTTTCCCATGGTCTTGGTGAGAAACAGCTCCTAGGGTCCAACTGGGTCAATCTGGGAGTCAGCCTGGAAATGAACATTTCCGTGACACTCAGGTTTGCTCTGCTGCGGGATGGGAAAAGCTCATCTCTTGCAAAGCGCGACCCCAGTCAACAAGAAACAGTCTCAAAGTGGCAATCTTTTTCACGGTTATTCACTCCCCTTACCGAGACTCTGTCCTCAAAGCTTTCCAAAAGAAGTCTGGTTTTATTTTATCCTACGTGCATTAATAATTGAATTCTATTTTATATAAAAATCCTGGCAGTTCTTAAATAACATTCTATCATATAGTAATAAATAGATAAATCAAAAATTTAAAGATCACATGAAAGAATACAAGTGAAGAACTGTAGTCTTCCTTGATGCTTGTTTTCTTTTTGGTAGGCATTTGTCATTATTTGAATTGATACATTGGCTCTGTTGTGTGTTTACCAACAGAGAAGTTTGTTCGTAGCTGCCATTGTATGAAGCAGACATTAAAAAGATCAGTGGGAAGCGAGGACTGTCTTATTGTCTTTCACGCGCCTGTTCTTACATTTATGGTGCTTTCTCAGTTAAACTTCACATAGTCTTTCAGAATTTTCTTTGGCTTTCTGTATACTGTTTCTAGGCAAAAGATTATATATAAATACGGAATGCTAGGAAAAGAGATCCTTTATAGTCTATTAAAATTAGAACAATCTCAAAATCACTAATCATCATTATTTGTGAAATGCAGTAATTTCCAGATGTTTCAATTATAGGAATAGTTTTTCTCTTTAAATCATTCGATAAAAAATAATCTCTTGAAACATAGATTCCACTACTTTGGTCAATCTTTCCTAAGTTTTGTTTTTGTTTATCACTACTTGACACCTCCTTCTTTACCTGCTCTTCCAAGGTCAGGACTTAGGTTATTTTAACCTCCTTTGTAACCGACATATTCTGTGAGAACAACTTCATAAGCTTCACACAGTTTCAACTCATCTCCTCCCTCCTCTAGCATTTCCTCTCTTCCCCCTCATTCAACTCCACGACCACATTTCCATTTGCTCGCTGGAGCTTCCATTTGCTAGCTGGAGCGTGAACTTAATATTTGTTGAATATTATTTTAGGTCTGGGCTGATAGAGGCTCAGAGATGAATGGAATTTATCCCTGTGCTCAAATCGGTTGTGTTAAACAGACCTATAAACCGACAGAAGTACACGCAGACTTTGGCTTTAGGAGCACAGAGGAATTTGGGACCAGTGAACCTGAATGAGGAAGAGGTCAGGAGCATCCTTGGAACCGGCACGTTTGACCTGTCTATTGAACGAGAGTAGGTTTTCACCAAGAAGAAGAGGGCACAGAGCATTTAGGCTCTGGAAAGGGATTTGTGAAGAGCAACCTCAAATGCAACACATTTGGGGAAAACAAAGCTGCTTCGGAATGACTTCAGCTTCAGCAGAGCAGTCACCACAGAGGACCCTCCCACACAGTCTCCGTGTGCTATGTTTAAAGTCCTCCCAGGCAGCGTGGAGGAGGAAGGAGATTAGGGTGAGGCTGAAGGTGAGGAGATGAGTTTGGAGGCTACTGCCTCAATAGAAGAGACTAGAAGGGGAGCACAGGTTAAGACACTGTTTTTACTCTGCCTGCTCAGCTCTGTCCTGGTATAAATGACAAGATCTGCATCCCCCACCTCATAGCACTGATGGCACAGTGTCACGGCTCCCCCGTCCCACCCCGCCTGCAGTGGATTCTCCTCATTCACTCAGCGGATGTTGAGATTGTGGTTTCTATGTTCTGTGCACTAGTGTAGGTGTGGAAACCTGGCAGTAAACGAAACAAAGACTGTAGTAGGGGTTGATCTTCTCCTGGGGGTGGACAGTCTCTAAGTAAGCAAACGTGTAAATAGGTTGCAAGGCGGAGGCCGTTAGCAGTATTGAGAATGAAGACGACAGGGCGAGGGGTGAGTGGCTGGGTGCTGGTTCACCAGGGAGGGGAGGCAGGGAAGGGCTGGTGGGGTGTCACAGCTGCAGGGGCCTGGGGGAAGTGACAGTGACTAAACCATGAGGGGCTGTGCAAAGGGGTCCCAGGAGAGCCTGGCAGGGGTGTGCGTCCTCTCCGAGGCATCAGCAACACCGAGATGGCATTGGGCCCTCAAGGTTGGACAGCATCACCTTGGAAGTGACCGTACGGAGAAAAGCACTCTGAAGCCTGAGGCCCAGTGCCTTCCAAAATGTATGGATTGGAGGAGAAGTGAGACAGAACCAACAGAGGAACCAAAGTGTATCACCGGTGAAGAAAGAGAAAGATGAGAGCAGAGAGCAATCTGAAAGGCAGGGGAAGCCGTGTGCCCAGGGAGAGGGGAGAGGGTCAGCGTCGTCTTAGTTTTCTATTGCAGAGCCGTGTGGGGTCACAGAGTCACTGCCAAGTGCACCTGCTCCTCCCAGTGTCAAGACGTCAGGATCCAGGCACAGCTTGTCTCAAATACAGTCACACTGGGCTTGGACGTGAAGTTTGGGAGGACAGGATTCCGTCCATTGAGACATGCAACACTGGAAACTATGTCACCAAAGGGCCTTTAAAGAGTTCTAAATGGCAACAAAGTATTACCCTGAATGTACATAACACAATTTTTAAACCAATGATTCGTATTTGGACCGGTAATCTGTTTTTATTTTTAATATAACGTTGTTGTGGAAGTCCCTACGCATGATATCTATTGATATGACCCATTTCCTTAAGTCTTGCTTAGTCAAAAGGTTGTAGATGATTTAGGCTTTAATACATACTGTCGAATGGCCCTCCTAGAAGGGCTGCAGTTAATGAGACGTTACTGACCTGGAAAACAATGCCTGTGCCGCGTCTGCCAACATTTGACTCAGGTAAATTCCCCAAATATATGTTACAGTGACTCCAAACAAGCTTCCTGAGAGTCTGTCAGTGAAAACCTGGAAACCAAGAGCAGAGTCATTCAATGTGTCATGATACGGTCTGATCCTGGAGAGTTCAGCGCGGGAGGAAAGAACGCACCCTCTCCATTTGTAGGATCGAGGGTGAATTCACTTTACAGTGGTGCTGTTTGAAGAAACAGCTAATTATCTTTCCTGAGCCTGCTGTGCATGGCCCTGGATACCCACCAAGACTGCAGAGCACCAGAGCCAGGATTGGGTCCCTGGAGTTTAAAGGAGATGAGACGCCGTGATCCTCAATGATGAATAAACTCAAGTGGCTCGGCAATTTCATCCAGTTGGATCCATGTTTCCAAATTCAGTTGATGTCTGAAGATTTTCACAGGTAACAGGAACCCTTGTGACTTTGGTTTACGTTGTAATGAAAACTGTCATTTTCAGCGCCAGAGTAAAGTGGCACACAATTCACTATGTCATTAAGATAATATATTGCTCTACGAGGTTCAGATGACTGGAATCGGCAATCAATCAATAAGCATCTACAAGGCAAATCTTTGTTCTGACGATACTAGAAATCGAGAAGAACCTCAGCGCTGAAAGAGGGGTCACCCAACTCACTCAAAAGCTGTGGCGGTTAAGACCAAGGGTGTTCGGAGCAGACAGGACTCTCACATTTGGGATTGCTTTTCCCAGGTGTACCATGGTTACAGGTGCTTCCCAGTGTAAAGAGATGCTACAGGTGACGTGCCCTCCATCAGCCAGACCCCCTGTGCTTGTTTACCTTGAGCGTGTACGTGAGTGCGTGTGTGTGTGTGTGTGTATGTGTGTGTAGATTTCTGCATCTGAAGCCAAAGCAGAATAGAATTTTATTTTATTTTATTTGTGTTAAAATTCCACACTATTTATGACATATTTTAATAAAGGTCACTTGTGAGCACATTTTAAAAATTTTTGCTGGTATAAAAAAGTTGTTTGTTTTTGTCTTTGTTAAAAGCTATTTTCTTTCAATACTCTGATGGTTTAATTCCCTTTTCTATGTTGGTAATCTGGTTCTTCCCTGTGATTAATTGAATATTTTGTTTTGTTTATACTATTATCAAGTCTCACTGTGGTATTTCAGGTATGGTTGTCTTCTTAATTATTTCTATTATTTTAATTTTTCTGAAGCTGAAGAGTTAGTTATTATAACAAATTTGGAAAATTATTAACCATTTTCTCTTTAACTAGTGTCTCTCCCCTGTTACATTCTTGAGATATGATGACTTGACTTCATCTTCCTCATTATTCTAGAAAATTTCCAGTTATTATCCTTTCAGATGTTGCTTCTGGCCAGTCTCTCTGTTCTCACCTTTCAGAACTCAAATGAGATGCATGTTAGTGTTTAACCTCTCATAACTTCCACATCTGTTTTTTTTATTCTACTTTCAGACTATTTTCTTTAAATCTGCCTAATTCGCTGATTCTACTGGTTTTACTGTTTAATTCTTCATTAATACTTGATTTATTGTGTATGCCATTTTAATAAGATCTCCTTATTCTTTTTCAAACCTATCTGATACATTTTGATAGTGTTTATTCTTCCAGCTTCTTTTTCTAATTCACCTTTCCACTTTTTAAACACACGCTACCTAGTCATTCTGTGTTTCATAGTTGCCGACGACAAGTTCTGCGGTGTTTACAGCTGTGATTTGGTAGGTCTTCCAGTGTTAGTGGTACCTGCAGACTTCTTTGTTTTTGCCAATACTCCTTCACAAATGATGTCCTTTACCATTCTTTTATGCTTTTGATTGTGTTCTCATGTTCCCTTTGTCTTTGCCTCTGGGATTCTCGGTGTTTGGCTTGTTTGTGATTAGGGCTGGTTACTAACATTCTGTGTCTCTTGCTTGGCAGAATGTCCTCAGGGTTCATCGTATTGTTGCAGGTGTCAGAGTTGCCTTATTTTGTATGGTTGAATAATATTTCATTATGTGTATATACAGCATTTTCTTCATCCGTTTATCTGTTGACAGGCTTAGGCTTTTTCCTCTGGCTTAGCTGTTGTGAATAATGCTGCAGCGAACATGCGGGTGCAGGTATCTCTTTGAGGTCATGATTTTACTTCATGTATATCCAGAGGTAGGGTTGCTGGACCAAATGGTAGTCCAAGTTTTAATTTTTGCGTGAAATTTCATACTGTTTTCCATAGTTACTGTACCAACTTACATTCAATAGTGTACAGGGCTGAGCACATATTTATGTGACTGTTGGCCATTTGTATGTCTTCTTTGGAAGTATATCTAGATAGGGCCTTTGGCTATTTTAAAATCACATCATTTGATTTTTTTTTCTATTGAGCTGATGAATTCCTTATATATTTTGGATATTAACTCCTTATCAGATAAAGGTTTGCAAATATTTTCTTTTATTCTGTAGGTTGCCATTTCATTTTTTAAATTATTTATTTCTCTGTGCATGTGCTTTTTAGTTTGATGTAGCCCTGCTTGTTTGCTTGTTTATTTTTGCTTTTGTTACCTGTGCTATTGGTGTCAAAATATCCAAAAGTCATTGCCAAGACCAAGTTCATACATTTTCCTGTAGGAGTTTTACCGTTTTAGGTCTTACACGTCTCCAAATGTGTAAAACATTAACTCCTCTAAGAATGTTTTCTTGGGATCCTTCTAAAAGGGGAATACTTTCACCTGCCCCTGAATTCTCAGAGCACTTTGGACTTCCATGTCATTTATTACTTTCCAACATGCAGCATATGTGAGATTTTTCTCCTCTCCTTGACTGTAAGCTCATTTGTGTCTGAGTTCACTTTAGTGACATTTGTCAAAGTGGTACCCACAGAACTTTGTGTGTGAGTTGGGGTTGGGGGGAGTGAGACCCTTTTAGCAAGTCTGAGAGGTCAAAACTATGTTCATGATAACACTAGGTTTTTATTTGCCGGTTGGACTGTGTTTACTTTTGCACCAGGTGCAAAAGCAGTGGTGAGGAAACCTACTACTGCTTAGCAAGAACCACGGCAGTGGCGCCAAAGCGTAGAGCAGTCACGGTAACCGTCACTCCTACCCACTTAGTGTCTAGAGAAGAGCTATGACCACGGTGTCAGCCAGGCTGTATTATCCTCCCTAGTTTGGGGTCTTTCTGCAAGTGCATCTAAGTCATTGGCAGAATCCCATTCCGTGTGTGTGTGTCAGCTGCTGGTTGCTCGGAGCTTAGAGGTGTGTGGGCCTCTCCCAGCTAGGGAGCTCCTTTCTGCAGAGCCAGAAGGAGAGTGTGAGTCTCTGACCCTGTGTAAGAGTTCCCACTTGACCAAGACTGGCCGCCTAGGATAATCCTTCTCAAATTGCTTAACTCAAAATTAACTGACTTGGGACATCATAGCTGCAAAATCCCTTCACCTCTGTCATCTAAGGAATCTCATCACATGAGTAAAATATCAATACATCATGGATGCAGCTCAGCCCACAGTCACGGGGAGGGTGTCGTCCAGAGCGTACCCCAGGATGGGAGCCAGGAGCCCTTCCAGGATTATCCCCGCCGCAGCCCGTGAGCTGATACCCTAGTCTAGAGTTCCCGACTTGGCCAAGGTTCAGCTTTCTCTGGGGAGTTTACTAAGTGGCCACATTTGCAGGTCTCTCTGTAAATCTGAGTCAGACTCAGAATCTGAGTGTATCTAGTGCATCAGATGTGTTTCTCTTGAGCTGTATCAGCAACTGGGCAGCCAGCTGCATGCCCTCCCTGGAGCTTCCCCTGAGAATCGCTGCTCTATTAAGTACGACAGCTCACCTGGCTATCACTTTATTAAAGTATTAGAGTACTTTGCAAACTACAGTTGAGTTCACTAGAGGACAGAGAACGTAAATGGGATCATTAAGAATTAAGAGGCAAAGGCAGCAATGTCACTCTAGCCTTGAGAATTAGCAATTTGTTGTTCAGGCCTTGATTTATAGGGGCCAACCTCTCTCCTGTGTTATAAAACTGAGTTAATAGCTATGTCTCATTAAAAATAGTAATCACCTCTTGGCAGCAAATCAATAGGCTATTCCTCACAAGGAATGCATTGAAATATTATCAATGATTTAAACTTGGAATCTAATTCTACAGGCTGCAGTATTGGCAGTTTAGATCTAACTGCCAAATACTGGCAGGCACAATTTTGGGCAGATTACCAAATATACTTTTGTACTTCTTCTAAAGCCAATTTCCCTAAAATGTGTTCTACAGAAATTAATCCTATGACATTAGCTATTTGGGATATACGTACGACCTCGTTGCTTCTTTTTTTTTGGTTTTTGGATTATTTTCATTGACATATAATTGACTTACAATATTATATTAGTTTCAGGTGTACAGCATAGTGATTCAATATTTTTATACATTACAGATTGGCCACCACCATGAGTTCAGTTACCATCTGTCGCCGTACAAAGCCGTTACAGTGTTCCCCATATTGTGCATCTCTTCCCCATGACTCATTGGTTTTGTAACTGGAAGTTGCACCACTTAATCTCCTTCACCTATGTCCCTCAGCGCCCAGCCAGCCACCTGCTTGTTCTTTGTACCCGTGACTCTGTTTCTGTTTTGTTATGTTTGTTCACTTGTTTTGGTTTCTTTAGATTCCACATAATAAGGATGTACAGCATTTGTCTTTCTCTGTCTGACTTCAATACGCATAATACTCTCTAGGTGCATCCGTGTAGTTGTTGCAAATGGCAAGATTCAATTCCTTTTTTATGGCTGAGTTGTATTCCCCTGTATATTTATACCACAGCTTCTGTACCCATTTATCTATTGATGTGCATTTAGGTGGCTTTCATATCTTGACTATTATAAATACTGTTTCCATGAACCTAGGGATGAATATATCTTTTCTAATTGCTGTTTTTGTTTTCTTTGAAAAAAACCCAGAAGTCAATTTGCTGGCTCTTTTGGTACTTCTGTTGACTATTTTTTAAATTTTTTGAGGACCCTCCATACTGTTTTCTATAGAGGCTGCTCCAATTTACATTCTAACCAGTAGTGTCCTTGGGGTTCCTTTTTCTCCACATCCTCACCAACACTTGTCATGTGTTGTCTTTTTGATAATAGTCATTCTGACAGGTGTGAGGTGGTATCTCATGGAGGTTTTGATTGGCATTCCATGATGATCAGTGTTGTTGAACATCTTTTCATGTGCCTGTTGACCATCTGTATGTCTTTGGAAAAATGTTTATTCGGATTCTCTGCCCATTTTTTAACCTGTTTGTTTTTTTCTTCACATTACGTTGTATGAGTTCTTTGTATATTTTGGATATAGACCCATTATTAAATATATCATTTGCACAGGTCTTCTCTCATTCAATAGGCAGCCTTTGCCTTTTGGTGATAGCTTGTTTTGTTGTGCAAAAGCTTTTTAGTCTGATGTGGTGCCTTTTATTTATTTTTGATTTTGTTTCCATTGCCTGAGGACGCATATCCAAAAAACATTACCAAGACCGATGCCAGGGAGCATACTGCGCATGTTTTCCTCTGGAAGTTTTTGGTTCCAGGTCTGACATTTAAGTCTTTAATCCATTTTGAGTTTAGTTGTGTATATTGTATGGGAAAGCAGTCCGATTTGATCCTTTAGTGTGTAGCTGTCTGGTTTTCCCTGCACCATTTATGGAAGAGGTTGTCTTTCCCCACTGCATATGTTTGCCTTCTTTGTTGTATTCTTGCTTCTCCTCTTGACGATTCACAAGGCTTTGAGTTACTCCTAGAAACTGACAAGAAAATGTGGTAAAATTGCATATGATATGTGTGAATGGAATGCAGGTGATCCTTATGGATAAAGTGAATAAATTTCAGTGTATAGATTTCACTTTTTCTCTTTTGAATGCTCACAGGACTTTATTTTTGATTTCTGCATCTAGGCTGCTCTCCAGAATGTTGAAATTGCCAGAGAAGTGACCTCCGAAAAAGGAAAATATTACTCTACTGAAATTCGGGTAAGACCATTACTTTTCAATAAGTCATTGCGAGTAGAGTTATTGCTCTACAGAGAATGTTATTTATGACCCACTTAGAATTTTCCAACGTCAGGTGTTGTACATGTTCACTTCACATTGTGCAAAGTCCCCTCTAGAAGATTTCAAAGCATCATACCCTGCAAACTCTGACTGCAGCCCAGGAAAGGTCACATATTATAAAGGAAGAGAGGGACAAAGGCAGTTGTGAGGGGAGTGATGGAAGTTCATTTGGGGTGGCTATTCCTAGCCTCGACACACCTTCTGCAGTCACAATTTTGTTATTAAAAGAATATCTCTGGATGCATTTCAAACATTCCTCTCTCTTCTTAGGAGTGTATCTTTGCCTCTCATGTGTGTTTGTTTTTTTGGAGTTCAACATACTTTACTAACCAGCAACATGTCTGAATTGGTATTGTTTTGGGAGAGGATGAGTAAGGAGAAGAAAAGCTACACTTGCTCTGTTAACACACAACCTACCCACATCACCTCTTCTACACAGCGCGTGTAAAAGCTACGCGGCTCAGCATGCACTGTTAATGGATTTCTTATAGTCTCTGATCTGACCTGTAGAATTTCACTTGTGCCTCCCACTTGTTTGTCCACATTTAAAGCTAGACTGGATTCCCACCTGAATGTGAAGTAGCTGGTGAGTAAGAGCACAGTGCGCGGTCACCATGTGAGCTGTGGTTCCAGCTGGGTCCCTGCCCATTAGGCTAAGGAGGTCTCAGCCTTCCGGGCATTTTCCTTCTAATTGCCTAAACAAGGTTACTATGCTACACATACTTAATATCTGAATGGGTAAGTTTTAAGCTGTTGTTGCTTTCCTGTGCTTTGAAAATACTTGAGACCTTTGACCTTGTACTTTGATTCATCTGTCACTGGTCTGCCCCCTGTTTGTGTTACATGTCACATCTGCTCACCGGAAGCAACTTCTGTTGGCCCATTTGCCTCCAGACTCGTTATTCAAATTCCCAGTCCTTTCAGGCATATTTGTGGTATTAGAGCCACTGGCTTCACTAGTAAAACATCTCTACTCCTAGCTGTGCTGACCGTGTTGTCTGTCGTGGAGAAGAAATGACCCAGTTGTCAAATGCAAAGAAGCTTAGTCTTGAGCCCAAGTCTGACTTTGTATTCAAGCAACTTTCTTCATGTTTTCTGACTCTGACCTGCCCTCACCGCCTTGCTTACAAGGGGGTCTGATGACTATGCAGCCAGTGGGGAGGGAGGGTGGCTCCCGGCCTGGTGTCTAGGGACGCTGATCTCTGCTGCAGAAACGGGTGTGCTGACTTGTTACAGCTTTTTTCTTATTTTTGTTTCCATGAGAGTTTGAAGGAAAAAACTCTAGTTTCTCTTCGTGACCCCAGGATCTATCATCATGTCAACATGTACAGAGTCCTAATAAACATTTCAGAGAAATTAATAAGTTGATGGCAGTGTTTCTGGAGTTGCATTCTGTGTTTCAGAGACATCCTCCCATGGCTAAAAGTCTAGCTACATTACAGTATAGTCCTCTGACCACTCTCCTTTCCACCTCCAGTCAGTATGAGTGGGTTTCTGGCAGCTGGTGTCATTGCTTTCTTTGTGGACAGATTTAACCTAGGCTGCTTTAGTCTGGATAATTCCACGTCCCCTATTCTGGAAAATTCAGTCAAGAGAATGTTGGATCATTCTGGCCGCTGAAGACCTATTGGCAGCCTCTCAGGGCTTAAGACACAGTGTGTTTATGCATCTGTGTCTGGCTGTGACAAAGATTCACAAGAAAATCTTAAGGTCACCATGAGATGCCTTTGATTATAAAGGAAACAACAGATAGTTCTAAAATAAAAACTCATAAATGGTATCTCTTTAAATGCTGAGCAGGACAGAGCTAGGGGAATCCTGGCTCATGGCAGCTAAACGGAGGAGGCTGTGATGCTCTCCTGTGAGTGTGGACCGAGCTCTCCTGCTTCCCTCGTGCATTCGGCCCTCCCACTTCCTGCGCTGCAGCTGCTTTCCTTGCTTGCAGGCTGGAGTAGCCCTGGTGACGGCGCACCTGTGCCGGGTGATGAAGTCGCTGCCTTGTCTCCTGATGTCCCTGAGGGCTCCCCTCTTCTCCTAGGAGGCCCGTCTGTAGCACGGGCTCTGCTGTACCCACAGAGCAGGTGTCGTCAACCCAGCTGGTTTCCTGAGCAGACTCAGAGATGCTGGTACCAAGCTGAAGTGCAGGGTCCAAACTCATTGGGCAAACATTGGCCATGAAACAGCGGTGGGGCTGACTCCCCGGAAGGGAAGGCCGTGGTGCGGGGCCCGGCACAGACGGCGGCCCCCACTGGTTCAGTCTGCACGACGACTCTCTCTGTGCTGTAAAGTTCCACAGGGCCTGACAAGGCGCTGTGTCAGGAAGGCGCCGCTATAGTGTCACAGGGAGGAGTTTCACCACCTGGAAATTCTCCCTGCGCTTCACCTACTCAGCCCTCCTTTCCTTCTAAACTTCTGGAAACCACTGATGTTTAGTCATTTCTACAGCTTTGCCTTTTCCCAAATGTCCAGTGTTTAAGCCTTTTCAGCTGGCTTTTTGACTGAACAGTATGTATTTAAGAATCATCACTGCTCTTTCCGGCTTGATAGGTGATTTCTTTTACGCTGAATCACATGCCACCCTACAGATGTAGGTTTATTCCCTCATCTGTTTGTTTATTCCCTCACCTCGGAAGGAAATTATGAAGAAATCTATTATAAACATTCAGGTGCAGGTTTATTACGTTTTTGAACCATTTGTCTGAATACCTGGTAGTGCAACAGCTGTCTGCATGGTAAGAATATGGACAGTTTTGTAAGATGCTGTAAAGCTGTCATCCAGTTCCTGCCAGCAGCGAGCAGTGTGCCTGGTGCACGGCGTCCTCGCCAGCAACTGGTGGCATCAGCTTTAGCATTTTATGTTTATTTTTAATATTTAACTTTTATAGTATCTTTGTAGAATTAGGAACCAAAACATTCACAAGACACTTTAAAATATACTCTCAGAGTAAGTAGAGATGTTTTCTTCCAAAATACAAGTTTATTAACACTCTCCCAGGCAAATACACGTTATAAGCAATATTTGGTAGTGAACACTGACATTAAAGCGTTAAAAACAGAAAATTAAAGTAGCTATGATTTATGCACGTTCTCTGAGGGGAAGTCTAAGGAACCACGGGAGAAACTGAGGTTTCTTCTCCTTTTCCACCTGCCCTTCCCTCTCCTCCCCTTCTTCCTCTCTCTCTTTCCACAGACACACACTCACACACACTCACAATCACACTCCACACACACTCACAATCACACTCCACACACACTCACACACTCTCACTCACTCACACACACTCATACACACACACTCACACTCACAGTCACACACTCACAATCACACTCCACACACACATTCACAATCACACTCCACACACACACACAATCACACACAGTGACACACTCACAATCACTCACAGACAGTGACACCCACACACACTCACAATCACACTCACACACAGTCACACACAGCGACAGTCACACCCACTCACAATCACACTCCACAACACTCACAGACACACACATTCACACACACTCACACACTCACACACACTCACAATCACACTCCACAACACTCACACACACTCACACACACGATGAGAACCTTAAGGAAATTTTAGGTGGTTGCCTAACAGGTAAGTTTTGGAGTAAAGAAATAGGAAAATACGTTAAAAACAACACAAGCAGAGGCACAAATGCGCAGATACAGTATGAAACCTTAGCAGACACTTTGTCAGTTTTATTCCACACTGTCGTCCACTTCTCCGCAAAGTGCATCCGTAGTCATTGGACGTTTCTCACCTCTTGAAATTCCAGTTGTTCGTAAAGTCTGTAACCACCTACTCTTTCTCTCTTTTCACTCATTTTCTGATGATTATCTTTGTGGCTGCTATCTGGATCTATTTTTGCTTCATCCTTAAATCTCATCTTTCCTCAATGCTGTGAACTTTGTGTGGTGCTAATTATTTAAAGGACTCCCCTTCCCTCTATTTAAAGACTTCTTACCATGTGAGACCCAAACACAAATCCCACCATCTTGCACAGATTTTCAGGTGCCCTCATCCTGATTAAGTACAGTTTTCTATACACCCGTATGATAACATTTTACACTATGTTTGTCCGTTTCCCCACCAGAGTGTGAAGTCTTCAGGAGAAAGGCTTGCATCTGTTTTATTTCTGCTAGTCCTTGTCCAGTCCTGGTTATTCCATGTCTGAACCCCAGGTCTCCAGGCTAACCCTGCTGGTGGTGACCGCTCTGGACCAGGTTTCCAGTTAACTTAACCTGGCTCAAACCTGTGCCCCCACACCTTCTCCAGTCTCCACACCCATTTCTCCGCACCTTGTACCCCTCAGATACTACGTCTGGCCATTTGAACTTGATTCTTGTGTTTGATTTTCCTAATGGACTTTAACATAAACGTGACCCCGGTCCTTTTAATTATCTTGGTATAATTCTATCACCCTTGCCTTTGCACAAACTAAGCTCCAAGAACCACCATGTAGCTAGCATTTTCCTGTTCCACCTCCACACGCAGGCAGGGAGCCCTCAGCAGGCTTGTAAGGTGCTATTTACACAGCTTACCTGCTCGTTATTTGCTTAATTGATTTGAGATGAACTGGTATTTACAACATTCACTGCTTCACCAAATCACCATTTTGAGTATTTAAAGAAGAAAGTAACAGTAGTACAATGGAAAATGGTTAATAGCTTTCTTATTTTTTTTAAAACTTTATTTCTTTTTTAATGTGGCTGCTACTATATATATAAAATGATTAAAGGTAAGAAAGTGATGGGAAATTTCATGTGTAAGAATGACATTCCGGATAGCGTCCCTGTCTGGGCTGGAGCTCCAAGTGCCGTCTGATCTGTCACATCACATGACACTGACCGAATAGCCGGTGTGGCCGCCTTGAGCCAGTGCTGTGCCTGCTCTTTTTCTGAGTCCAACTCAAAACTAGCAGCTTTTTACCCACATTAGGTGTACATTTATTCCAGAATCCAAAGATGGCCCAGTAAGAAGAGAGCAAGGGCCACAAACAACCACCTGTCTCTGCTGTGAGAGGGACTGTTGACAATCTCCACACACCTGGACCCTCGAAACTTGGGAGGAACCTATTGAACTCAACGCAGGTATAAGGGATTTAAGGGTGATATTCATAGAATGGAAGTACTTGCTCATTGCTAGTCTGTAGCTTTATTGTGTTTTCTAAAGTCCTCTTAGATATCAGAGATCAGTGGTTCTCAAAATAGAGTAGGCACGAGAATCACCTGGACGGCTGGTCACAACGCAAGCTTCTGGGCCCCAGCCCAGAGTTTCTGTTTCAGTAAGTGTGAGCTGGTGTCTGAGAACTTGCGCTTTTCAGAGTTGCCGGGTGCTGCTGAGGCAGGGAGCACGCTTTGAGAACCACTAGAGACTGAGGTGGATGACTTATGTTGGAAAGCAAGTTACAAGTGGACTCTACTGTGATTTGTCACCAATATCTGTCTATTTCTGAGTTTGTTTTGTGGGTGAGAGGAGCTGAAAACAGTCACACTCAGGCTACCCGAACACCTGCGTTCCATCTGTGTGTGACATTCACACTGCAGAACCCAGCATTCAACACATTTCAGAAGAGATGCAATTTTGAGTATGAATATTGAGTGTTCTACACACAATAGAGTATCTTTACAAAAAGGTATAAAAATAAGAAGAGAAAAGATTTCCGATTGGTATCAGAAACAGACCTAAGAATTGAAGTCCTTTGAATCTTAACTGTAAATTCTTTCCTGCGTATAAATTATAACCCAAGCCAGTTCTTCTCTAGAGCACATTTGAGTGAAGGTTGTTTTGTGAACAATGGGAAATATTTTGTTATGTTAGGAGCACTTTCTATTTTAAAATTAAATTATCCCTAATGGTTATTTGATCGCTTTTATACATTCATTCATCAGTTCAACAAGTGTGTGTTGAAGACCCACTATGTGCTGTGAGGGTTCAAAGATGGATCAGATATGAGCCACTGTATCTGTGGAGCCCGCAGCCTGGTGATTTGTAATGGGGTCTTTCAGGGGAAGGCCATTCTTCTGCTTCTGCTTCTGCATCTGCTTCTTTCTAGAAGGGTTTTACATTGCACTGTCCGAGATGATATGTGAGGTGCTGTGCAGCCCTCGCTTCCCTTGACTGAGGAGGTCAGTCTGAACAAAAGTAGTAAACTTCAAGTTTCATGTCTTCTGCTCTTAAAATTACAATTCAGATTTATTTTTATTCAGTGTGTCAAATTAAAAAGTAAAGTAAAGAGATGTTTTGGATTACCTCCAAAAAATGTATTTCTATGTCACAAGCTCAAATGACTGCTGAAGCAACACCCTGGTCTACTACACTGAGGGACAGTAAGCCATGTGCACTTAAAGTCAGATGCGGACTTTGTGCAATTAAAGTCAGGTGCGGGCTTTGTGCAATTAAAGTCAGATGCGGGCTGAGTTAAGCCGCTGTTGCTAACTTTGGTGCATTCGTCGGGGGCCTCGGGTTCCCCGTCTGTGGGAAATGCATGGCGCCAGTTGATTTAAATTGTTTCTCTTTGAGGAAAGACATGAAGATTTGGCTATAACTAAGTAACACGTCATAATTCAAATGAATGCTCTATTGTGTTTGAGAACCTCAGAAAGGTATAGTCACAGCAAGTACTCTTTTTATTTTTTTCTTTAACATTTGCCGGCACTTTTTTTAAAGGTGTATTGTTTCAGTAAAGCTTCTGCACCTTCTTGCAGAAGATGCGTGAGCCGTCTGCACGTCCTCTCGACACAGACGGCAGAGTCTGCCCAGGTCACACATTCGCAGGCGGGTCCTCTGGGGCAAGCGCTGTTAGCAAGGCACCATCCCAGGCCAAATGAGGGACACCACCTGCTTGCTCCCGCGCGAAGATGCAAGGGGGCCAGAGTGTCCATAGGAAAAGGTGGAGAGTGATTGGGCTTAGGGAGAAGGGTGCAGTTACATGACAAACAGCTTGCCTTTCGTTGCCAACAAGCCATGCTGGGTTAGAGCACTTTCTAGATAAGCAGTTTGTTATGCTTTTCTCTTACTGCTCTTTTTTCCAAATTTTACCATTTCGGAATTTTTGTGTCCATGTGTCTTGCCATATGTCATAAATGCTGATTCTTTTTTAAAGGTTGCAGGTTTATGGGACTTTTTGTCAAAAATACTAGGCTTTTTTTTTTTTTTTAATATTAGGTTACGGTTTTCTAAGAAACAAAAGCCTCTCTGATGTCAAACTTCCTGCATTACATGTAGTTGTTTGATAATGGTAAGACCAAAATTTTACTCTAAAACTTACATTTATTCTCATTTAGTTTCATCAGAATCAGCATTGTAAGACAAGGGAGAACAATGCTTTGCAAATCTTGGTTAATTTGGAAACACTGAATTCTTGGCACTGGTCTTTCCCATGTGCCGGGAAACGGCCACTGTTTAGAGCGTTCCCCAGCGCACCGTTTCAAAGAGTTTGGCAAATCACTTACTTTGCTATCTTTGGTTAATTAACTGCAAATTGTTAGGAAAACCCCATGCCTTTAGCACAGAATTATGAGGACAACCCATTCTGGAGATGAGACCAGGGACACCAGTTACTATTAAATGTTTGTTCTCAGTAAATCCATACATGATGACAGCACAGTAAAGGCCAGGGTCTCACATCCCCCTGTACCCTCATACCTCTCAGCACTGCCGTACTACGTGGACTCAGAGATCACAGGTGTGGCAAAGCAGGGCCAGACTTGCTGAGAGCTGGTGGCCCAGGCCTGGCTGTGGATGTCCTGGCAAAAGTGCTGGGCTGCCTCACACTCACTCTGAGCAGAGCAGAAAATAGCAACAAAAGGCTTTTGTGTCTGATGAGTTTTGGTGGTGGTGGTGGTGCTGCTGGTGTCATCAGATTCCAGTGGCCTCGGAGGTGGGCGCCTCTGGCTTGGCTACTCCTCTGCTTCACGACCGAGAACCTTACTTCTTTGGGCCTCAGCTATGCCATCTGTACAATAGGGAGCTCAGCCCCGATCCACTGTGACCTTAATCACACGCTCCCTAAGGGTGAAGGTGGCAAGCCCACAGGCATAGGAGTAGGATTATTTCTGAGAATACAAATAGACTTGAAAACTGCAGAGTTAATCATGCCTTTCTCTTATAGTGTTTATTTGCTTTATTTGTTTATCAAATTAACAAAGGAGCTAAACCTGTACTACCTCTCAAACACCTATAAACAGGGAAAGTAAGCAGTGAATGCAGTTTCTCCATCAATTTTAAAGCAAAGCTTCATTTTTAACATTTAAAAAATACTAAAACTAAGTATTTTTAAAATATTTAAAAATACCAACACTAAGTAGAATCATACTAACACTAAGTAGAATCATCTACTTAGGAGACTTTCCTTATCGCTTAGATTCACCTTCTGTCATTTGAAAGCATAATTTCTTCTCAGATACAACCAGGCTGCTTACATTATTTTAGGTACCTTGTCAAAGCCTGTGAGTACTCTATCTTCCTATATTAATATAAAGGTAAAAATTCCTTGGTAGAAACATACATCAGTGTAATTTATTTTAAATAGTTATTCTGATTTCTGTGCTGTTTTTAGAAAGGGGTAGTTAGCCTCTTTAAAAACTGCATCACAAAACCCTAAGAGTTGGATCCATAAGATAAGAGTTTGCTGTTGTCCCTGGTAATGAGATACACGGATTATTACAATGTGATGCGTATCTTTTATGGATGCCCTCTGCTAATCACTTCACATGTGATAGTCATTTGATGATTTGAAGATGAACAAGGCATGAGTGAAAGACTAAGAAAATGTTATCTGACGTTGTGAACACCCTGCAAATGAACAAGATTTGCTTGCAAATGAAATTTTATGCATTTTATGTTTAATTAAATCTAGAAATGGCTTAAGAGAGTTATAAAGCATAGCAAAGTATGTTCTTTTAGAATAACTAGAAACTTCACTTCCAGCCACTGCCCCTAATTACAGATGATTCAAGTGTCCACCGTACGTCAAGGAGTTAGAAGAGATTCCTATAGTTTTCCTTGAGGTGGAAACATTTCACTTCGCGAGCCAAAATTGGTTAGATTCTCTCAGCAAAGAAAGGGTACCAGTGACCAACTTGTTGCTTTACATTTTGACAATGTATTTACTTAAAGTCTATTTTTAGAGAATCACCTCATTGTGTCCTACTTTTACTTTTGCCCTTAAACTGTCTCATTGCACACCTTTTCATGTTAAATTTCTTGCATGACTTGAAGTGATGAACCAAAAGATGTGTTGTGACTATATTTATGTGATTAAAAAGAAAATGTTATTTGTTTACAATGGTGAAAAACTTGATACTTGTGACTTTAAAATATTATTTATTTATAAAATGTGCATCAGATTCCAATTTGATAAGTTCTTCAAGAAACAAAAGATGGTGTACCAAAGTGGATATATTTTAGTTTAGGTTTTAGAAAAAAATGGATATAAAGAAATGTGTGTATGTATATCTTTGATTTGAGCTTCTTTATTAATTTACATAACCCTTTTAGAAACAGTAAGTTTCAGTCACTGTCACGGCAGCAAAATTTGTCTGTAATTTTATTTTTGGACTTTGCTTTAGTTATCTGTTGCTGTGTATTAAATTAGCACAAACTTGATGTCTTACAACAACTCGTATTTACTGTCTCAAAGTGTCTGTAGGTCAGGAATCTGAGCGAGGCTTGCTAGGCCCTCAGCGGGGCGTCCTCAAGGTTTCATCCTAGGTGTTGGCCAGGGCTAATGTCTCATCTAAAGCTCTCAACACTGTTTCTGATCCTATTTGTTTCTGAGTTACTCCCTCTGGACCTCTCTCTTTGAGCCAATTAGACAAACTTAAGAAGGAATCAATTAATTTAAACCACTTAAAACCACATAAGTGAGACAGATAAAGAGAATTCAGTACAGTGCAGGCATCTGATACGGGAAGCGTCCTGAGACCACAGGGGTGCCCCTGGATTCCAGGGAGCTGCAGACACAGCCCCAGTTCAAAGAACACGACAGACAGCACAGTGTGAGAAATAACGCAGAAATGGTTATTGTGGGGGGGTTTCTTTCATTGCGTAACTTTGAAAATATTTTCAGCTCTAATGATTTTGGAGTTTAGACCAGCAGATTGCAGACTAGTCAGAGGGTAAACTTATTTTCAGGGTCTTCAGAAAACACACGCTCTAAAGCCATCACCTAGCCTTGACAGTGCCAACCCTCCTGGTCAAACAAGAGGACCCACTCCTAGAAAGTCAAGTAAAGACTCTTGCAGGGTTTCTCATCATGACAGCCATCATTGCTGATGGTAATAATGACAGTTCCCTTGGCCAGGATCATAGCTACCATCGACTCAACATCTGTCTGGGGAGCCTGTCTATCTCTACGTACGGCAGCTGCTTTCCCTCTAAGCTGTTGTGTGTGTGCAGAACTGAGGTGCTTTTACTGGCTGAGTGTTTTCTCCTTTGCAACTTCATGCCGCTGTAATGTTGAATCCAAGCCGTCCCTCTCTTTTCTCACCCTACCACATTTAAAAGAATAAAAGTAACAAAGGAACACTGGGAGCTGGAGGAGGGACAAAATTTAGTAGTGATAGAGAGGAACAATGAACTTAGTTATTTGAAAAAATGAAAAAGGGTGTAGAGTGACGCGTGGTACCACTGCAATACCCTGGGCTCCTGTGGTCTAGTGACACCCTGGGGACACACGTCCTCCGAGATGTGTCATGCTGCTAGATTAACCTTCTGAATCGCACTTGGGCATCCAGAATACATGGAATCTCCTTCAAGGATGTTTGTAATCATACTCTTGAAAAATCTAAATTCCATAAAAATTTTATTTCAGAACAAGGTCAGATCCCACCCATTTCAGGCAAATGATCTAATCATTTTTATGAGTATTTACAGATATTTGGTAAAATGTTAACTCCCTCACAGTGTGTTCACATTGTTTGCGATTTTCTTCAGACTTCTCTCTTCTCTTTGATCTTTAGCAAGCCAGAGTGCCATTTAAATGACTGCAGACACACTTCAAAGTGTAAGAATGTTTCTGTGGAATACAAGGTCATGTCCTAATTCAGGTCTAGGCTGGGTCTCCTCCAGCATGAAACGTAGTCCTGCGTGTGTGTGTGCGCGTGTGTGTGTGTGTGTATGTGTGTGTCCATGCCAGTGTACTTAGAATTATTGCTATGAGATGGGAGGACACGGAGCAGATGAGTGTGGTGTGAGCCCACTAGTCAAATTAGGGACTAACTCAACGTCAAGGAAGGATGTTCTGTTTGCTACTACTGAGAGATGAAGTGAGACAAAGTACATATTTTAAGAATTTATATGACTAAAAATTGCTTCCATGTGGGCAGCACCACACCTGATGTGGTTGGGAGCCCTCATGGGATTGGCACTAGAAGCTGTTGCCTTCTTTGCAGAAGCCTTGGCTTCCTCTCATGGGCTGCCCTTAGGTTTTGATTTCTTAACCTTGAGGCATTTCCGGCTGAGGTTTTGGTTTGCTTACCTAGGCTGCTAAGGCACTAGAGCCACCGCTGTCCGATGACCCCCTTGTTTAATTAACTTTTCTCATTGTAGGGGTACAGCTCTTCCTGCTTATGACTCAGTAACTTCAGTGAGAGAGACTGTTGATCATTAATTTTTTTGAGCACATTGAGCAGGGCAGAGATGGGAAAAGTTTTATATGAAATATGTGGTTTACTGAAAGAATCTTGAGCATTGGGAAGAGGAAGACAAAAGAAAATAAATCTATAGATTCATTAATTATTGTAGAAAATTTTGCCTTAAAAATCTGTCTTAATGTTTTATGAAAAGGTCACATTTAATCATGTTTTTTCTTCTATCTTATATTTCATTATTATAATATTATTTCTACATTAGGATAGAGAACAGATATAAGAAGATGAGAAATAAATAGAGGGCAAAGACAATAAAGTAAATGATATGTTTCATGCAAACTACTAGAGGGTATGAACTGCTCTAACAATTAACAGCCTAACAGATGACAGAAACCAGAATTTTAAAAATAAATAACTTAGCAGTTAAATGTTTCCTTTACCAAAAAACTTACTGTAATGCTTTCTTAAGTTTCCCTGAGGCATTGCAGTGTGTTCCTTTATAGACCTTTAACTATTTGAACAAAGATAATAAAATCCAGAAGTATTTAAAAGTATAATTAAATATTAGATGTCAATTAAAATTAATATAAAATAAATTGCACTATCATTGATATTCTGTAAATGCTCTCAGAAATGAGGAGGAGATTATTATATGTGTAGAGCTGGAAAAATTGCTTCCCTCCAGAAATAATAGCTTTAGGTTCTAGAGAGAATTTAATTGCATATGTGAAAAGGCAATGTTTCCTAAACTCAGTGTCTAATCATGGCTGTATTTTAAGGTAGGTTAATGTGGTTCTCGGTGACTCTGGGGTTGGAGAGAATCCCGGCGTTCTTGGTCCACATCTGCATGTGAATAAGCAGAGCCCCCAGCTGAGAACAGGCACTTACACACCTCTGTTCTCCTTGCTTTAATCACAGGCTCAGTTGCTGCCCATAAGTTACTCTGCGGTGAGGGGAATAATGCTCCCATCCTGAGGAAAGCATTATTTCTCTTTTGTGTTTCTTTCTTGTTGCTTTTTTCCTCAGAAAGCTCTGAGGAGCGAAAGATCTCTCAACTTGAATAGGTTTCTCTCTAGAATATCCACCCAGAGCTATCACCGTAGTATGAAGTGACGTTTTTACAATTTAATCTTCTGGCTAATTTTCTAGAGGAAGAATATTCTCTAATTGACATATAACATTGTTTAAACTTAAGGTGAACAAGGTTATGATTTTACAGATTTCTATATGAACACCAATGTAGGGTAAGCTCACACCCATCACATCACTTATTATCATTAATTTCGTGGTGAGAACTTTTAAGATCTAATCTCTTGCAACTTTGAAGTATATCGTATTGTCAACTATAAACACAGTGGGACCCATTGATTAGACCTCGTGAATTTACTCATGTTCTAACTAAGTTTGTACACTTTGACCATCGCAATCCCACACCCCCAGCCCCTGGTAACCACCATTCCATTCTCTGTTTCCAGGAGTTTGGCTCATTCGGATTCCACATGTAAGTGGTAACTTACAGCATCTATCTTTGCCTGACTTAGCTCACAGCATAATGACCTCATGGACCATCCATGTTGCTGCAAATGGCAGGATTTCCCTACTTCTCGTGGCTTAATGATATTTCGTTGCATATATAGAAGATCTGCTTTATCTATTCATCCACCTGTGGACACTTAGGATGTTTCCGTATCTTGGCTCTTGTGAATAATGCTTCAGTAAACATGGGATATCCTGTTATCCTGTTTACGTTCATTTGGACACATACACGCCCCAAGGTGGTATTGCTGGGTCATATTATAGTTCAGTTTTTGCTTTTGCGAGGAACCTCCGTGTATTTTCCGTAGCGGCTGAACTGGTGTACGTTCCCACCAACGAACAACAAGGACTCCCCTGTCTCTGTCTCCTCTTGCACACTTGCTATAATAGCAGTTCTAACAGGTGTGAGGTGATATCTCATGGTGGTTTTGACTTGCATTTCTCTGAATATTAGCGATGTAATTGTTGATGTGTAAGGACTTACTAATGCCATTTTAATTATTTTCAGAATATTTTGTAGTACAAATTGTTCCTTTTTTCTTCTTATGATGCCTACCTTTGTGCATTGGTCATTTCCCACAAGGTTATTGCAATTAGCTGTAATTAAAAGTGCCTTAACATATTGAGTAATGGATAAACGGATGGAGATAGATGTTATAGATAAATGGATAAATAGATATAGATGAATAGATAGCAAGAGATAGATCTTAATATACGGAAAGTTAGAGAGGTAAGTTATATGTATGTATACGGTTATATGTACATATATGTTTTGTACATACATACATGTGTTTATCTATATTGTTGTATCCGTGTATGTATTATATAGAGAGTTATATGTAAATAACAAGCTTTTTGCTAAAGGTGGCTTTGTGTCAGTTCCTAACCTTTAAGAATGGTAGCATAGCAGGCCGTCTCTCTCCGTCTGCTACTTACACGTGCATCAAGCATCGTCACATCCGCTTGCCAGGTATGGCTCTCAAAACGTCCCTCTTTCCTCTTTGTGCTCTTCTACGTTGAATAAAAAAGCTGAAGACGTTTTCATCCGAATAATCCAAAACCAATAAGGGTTACATTCTTCAACCAGCCAGGCTTGGATAAGGCAGCCAATAGGGGTAGCTCAGATAAGAGGAAAAGATAGCTTGAAGGTGCTTCTAGAAAAGTTCTAAATTGGCCCTTTACCAATCATGACAGTTTTGTTCTTTAACATTTGTGTATTTCCATTCTTACAAACTGTGTCATTCAGTTTTCATAAGAACCCGATATCCTCAGTAATTCTACAAATGTTGTATAGGTAAACAACTAGGATGTGCAGCTGTTAGCTGTAAAAGAGCAAATTGAGTGTCTATCCCGGCTTCTGCCTACTACCTTGGTGCTTATTCTTTGACACTTGGTCAAAGACTCTTGTGGTTATTGATCAACTCAGGTGAGGTGTTCTAAGACTTTACAGAAATAATTTGCTAGTATGATTCCATCAACTACAGCTTCTGAAATGACATTCGAATAAATAAGAGAATTTTTTGTATTGAGCTCATGAAATTCTTGAAATGAAGTCCAGTTAAATCACGATGATATATTTTGGTAGATAAAGATCTGTAAGCAAATTATTGATATTAAAATTTTAGCTCAAGGTGTTAATGAACTACACTCTTCCTTAAAATTAATAATGTTTTTGTTGGTAAATTCTGAGCTTTTAGGAAGACTCTGCTCACTTCCTCCACATATGCCTTTGGTTATAATTGGCTTTATTATCTGATTTACATCTTTTCATCACATCTTTTCTAGTATGGATTTTTGAAATTTAATAATGTGATAGCAAAATCTGCATGAAGCATGCAGATAACAACGGTTTATTCAGTGGAACCACGAGAGGCAAGTGGGTGACGTAGGGAACATTGTCTTCTAACTGCAACTTGACTTGTCACTGAAATTCTCTTTTGAGGAAAGCAAATCATCTTATGGAAATACTTTTCTGACTCTTGCAATACCATGAAAAAAATGTGAAAGACAAACTAGTATTTAATCTACTTCGAATGGAAAGTCAGTGTGTTTTTATCATTTAGAGAAACTTAGATATTTACTTTCAATAAACTATATGCATTGAACCTGTAACATAAATCATATTAAGTAAAAAAGAAAAATTCCAAATCCAAGAATTTCTATCCATTGTATGAGAACATCTAGAATGTTTACCTAGGATCCCATTTTCTCATCCTGAAGTTTGCACGCACGTAATTGGAGTTTGTATTGCCAGATGACTCTCCAGAATGCTGGATCAAATTATTACTGTGGAGAAACACATTTCTATTTCATTATCTCCTATTACCTTTATTCCTTTTTCTCCCATATTAAGGTTTCCAATACATCTCGTTTAAAATTTTCAACATGGAGTTATGTGGGGACACATTTTTTTCCTCTTGCAGTAGCACTTTTCCTAATATTATCTGCTAAACAATATATTTTCTGGTTGATTTTGCTGGCGTCTTGTCATGTATTTAGCTGTTGCTTGTAAATTGGTCTGTCTCACCTCTCCCCACGTTGGTCCTTAGGTGTCCGCAGCTCTACCAGCGCCGCCGTGTTTCTCTCTGTAGTTTTGCAGGACATCTGCTCATTTGTTTTCTGTTCAGAACGAGCCCCGCATCAGGTGGCAGCACCCCCTATGGCACCGGGTCAGCTCTCCTGTTTGCTGCCACTGCCCAGGCAAGTCCTCCGGTCCGTAACTGACTTCAGATTGTTGAAAAGAAAGAGCATCAGGAGGGAGCGGCTGGGAGGAGGCCATCTCCAGGTGCAACCTGCTGGCTCCGCGGGTGGGGAGGGAAAGTCATGCACGCGGACAGCTCCTTCTCCCAGCAACTGTTTTTCCGTGTCCTGAACTGTTACTGATTATTTCTCCGGAAGTGGAATGGCCAGTAATTTAGGCTGTGCAGGACAAGTAGAACTGAATTACAGATTGTATTCTTCTCTGTGTAATCTTCAGGCAGCTGCAAAGCCCGCTTTGGTGCAGCCAGTCGCTGCATCCTTCTTGCTTCAGAGTTTCATAAGGTAAATCTGGTGCAGTCCCAGCCCTGCTAGTTTACTTTTGTGACAGATGACATATTAGGGAGGCATTTATAACAGAAAAGGAGACAGAATTATAGTCAGAAATATTAACATCATCAGCAAAGTACAGTAAAGCATCTATTTCTTCCTTTATGTCATATTTTCTTTTAACTAACAATGTGAAGCCTCACAGACGTTTTAGTTTGAGAGGACAGCAAAAACAGTTATTACTGCTGCAATTCAAGGAATTAAAGTGTTCTTCTATGATCACTTCCTTTCCCTACAGCCCACATCATTATGATCTTGGATTTTCTGGTATCACAGTCATGAGGAGGTTCGAATATTTTAGCAGAAAATAAACAATATAGTAGAAAAGTGAAGGGATTTCAAAGCTAAATTGCCTGAGTTAATGTCCACTTCCAGCACTCAGTCATTGTGACCCTGGGGGAAAATTATTTTCACTTTTGTTGAAAATTTCATATGAAATCCTTGGCATAGAAATTTCTTGTAGATTATGTTAGGGTCATCTCCCCTGAAAAGAGAGATCCAAGGAGACTGAGTCATGCTTAAGGTGTGGGATGCACTTTCTTGGGGAGAGACTTTCTTTGATTCATTAGAAGTTTTTTGTTTTTCTTTTTGTTTTCCTTTCAGTGATTAACATTTTTATTTTTACTTATTCAGTTAGACAAAACCGTTGAAACAAAATGGATTATGACAAAACTTTCTAACGTGCTCCCGGAAAAGCAAGTCAACTAAATAAGAGTTCAGCCCACGGTTCTGGTTGAGCAACCTTTGCGGGATTTGGGTCCAAGAGGACGCAGCCCATTTGTGGTTGCAGATGGTGGGAAGCTGCGGTGATGAACGCAGGTCAGTAGCTGTCCAGCTCGTGCACGGTCCTGCCGGGAACCCGCGGTGAAGAGAGGGGCTAGCCCACTCAGGGCCCGGCCCAGTCCTCTTCCAGGACACCTGTGACAGTTACAGCAGGGATGCAAAGCTACACAGAGTTCCCGACTCCTTGTGTCGCATTTAAGTTTCAACAGTCTCTCGCATTTGTGGGGAACTTTGATTCTGAACTGAATTACCTGGATAAAGAAACGTGATTAGCAGAATCTGTTTGCAGGTGTGGATTTTAGCAAGAAAGGTGGGGTCAATAATAAGGTGAGAGACAGTTAATCCAGTTCTTTCTTTTTGGTTTACTGCTCCCTCGATAAAATGATCTTGCGTCTGATCTGAATGACATACGTACGGCCTCACTTGTCCATATGGTTGTATTAGGAGGGTAGGTGGCAAGTAAGTCGGCACGGACTCCTGGACTCTACTAGAGCTGCTGCATGGCAGGACTGGACCAGCACTTTAATACACTGACTGGCTGAGTCCTCAAGCCACCCTGTTACACAAGTCCCATTAATCGCTCCACTTTACAGTGAGGAATCAAATTCACCACTCAACTAACGGTTAATCCTCTGCTACCAGCTCTGAGCCTCCTCATGGCTGTGATACCAGGAAATCCAAGGTCATGATGACTTGGACTGTAGGGAAAGGAAGTGGTCATAGAAGAACACTTTGCTTCTTTAATTTGCAGCATGAATGAGAGAGGCTCAGTCCCTAGACCTGGATTAAAACTTGGGAGATGTAGCAAGCAGAAACTTGCCAAAGAGTAAGATGAAGAGTCCTGGTTCTCTGCTCTCTCTTGAAATCTGGATGTTTCATCAGGCACTACTGCACCGTAAGCCCTCCTAAGCCAGGGATTCCCTGACCCAAGTGTCGAAGTCCGTTTGGGGTTTCAGAAGCACAAGAGTCGCAAGTATTGAAAGTGTTGGGCGAGAGGACCTCAGCTGATGAAAGACAACTTCGAGATAGAGAGAAATGAAGACCAAGCAGGTCTCTGAGGAAGGAAGGGGACTGATCCCTGACGTGTTAAATACAGACATAGTGTAGATGATATTTAAGGCAACTTGGGGGAGGGAAAACAAAGCACACACAGCCCCAAATGCCAGAGGGTCCCATTTGTGTAAGTAAATATGTCTGCTTTATTCTTCCCGGGGCACCACTGGAACAGGGTGTGTAACATGTCAGTGTCTTCCCTGAATTGGGGGACGGGCTCACATTTACAGGCAGCTTCCTCATTCATTATCTGTGTGACTCTTCATCTTAAGCCTTAGAACTCTCTCCAGCACCACGGGCTACATTGAGGTGTGCTGGTTAGAATACTTCAGGGAGAAAGGCAGATGGAAGCAGTACGTCAAGTCCTTCTCCAGAGAGGAACTAGAGGTTTAAAGCAGTTCACTTACACCTTAAAGGCACAAACTCAGTGTCAGACAATAAGTATGGAGTATAAAGTTTCTCTGTATCATTCCCCAAAATTTGTGTGTTATTTTGCTGTAATTAAATAGCTAAAATTTATCTCTTTCCCAAGAAAATTGAAAATAAATAGATTACAGCTGCATATAGAATTTAGAATGATTGCTTTAACTCCATGAATTGGGGGAAAGCTGAGTGTCTACTCTGGTTATAGTTTTTTCTTTTCTTCTTGTACATTTTCTAATACTTGTGATTCATTGGATTGAATGTTTCCCTTCATCTTGAAGGACTCTAAAGAAAGGGTACTTAGCTGAGGTCATTTCCTTAAGAAATGGGGCACTGTTCAAAATGCGGCAGGAAAGTGGGGGAACTCACAGGGGGGTCACCCCGTTTTTAATATAGTGATGGAGCTGGGGGTTTTTTTTGGCCATGTTGCACTGCTTGCGGGTTCTTAGTTCCCAGATCAGGGATTGAACCCGGGCCCATGGCAGTGAAAGTGCCAAGTCCTAACCACTGGACCCTCAGGGAATTCCTAGTAATGGACTTTTAAATACTTTCATATTTAGAACAGATTTATATTTACAGAAAAATGGAGCCGGTAGAACAGAGTTCCCACGTAGTCCTCACCAATCTCTCCTTATTGTTACTATCTCATATGAGCGTGAAGCATTTGTTACAACTAATGTACCAGTAAAAACACAGGATTTTCACTGAAGCCCATGGTCTATTCAGATTTCTTTAGCCGTTACCTAGCTAGGGTCCTTTCCATCCCGGGGTCTCATCAAGTATGCCCTATTATATTTAGTCTTCACGTCTCCTGAGGCTTCTCTGGGTTGTGGCAATCTCAAGTCCCCTTGTTTTTGATGCCTTGACAGTTTTGAAGAGTACTGGTCAGGTATTTCATAGAGTGTCTCTCAGCTGGGGATTTTCTGATGTTGTTCTCCCGATCAGACTGGGTTCTTGCAGGAAGATGACAGATGGAAGTGCCGTTTTCATCGCATCATGTGAAGGGTGCCTAATACCCACGTGTTTCATGACTTGATGCTGACCTTGATCTCCTGGCAAAAGTAGTTTCTCCCCAGTAGTTACCCCCGCCCCCCGCCTTCCATACTGTTCTCCTCGGAAGGAAGTTACTAGGGACAGGGGCAGCCCACGTCTTGGGGGTGAGGACCTGCACTCCCTTTCATGTAGGGCAGAGCAGCTAGAAAACTTATTTGGAAGTTTTCTGCAAAGAGATGGTCTCTTCTTCCCCATTTATTAAGTTATTCCATCATTTCTTCATATCAGTATGGACTCACGGATTTTTATTTTGTCCTTTAGGTTTTAATCCAACACTACTTTATTTGTTTGTAGTTCACTTGTTGTTGATTCGCCTTTGGCCCTGGGAGCTCTTTTCAGGTGGATGGTTCCTGTGCTTCTATAACAGATTCCCACGATGGTGAGGTTTTTGTTTTGTTTTGTTTTGTTGGGGGAGCACATAACTTACTAGCACCACAAAATGCTCCAGGATCCGCTTGCCTATTTCCTCCACAAATTCTAGAATCAGCCATTTCTCCCTGATTCCTTTTATCGGGAAATGGTACCAGAAACCAAGATCTGGGTGCTTTGTGTCCTCCTTACTCCTTGGATGGCCTTTCCTGTAGGCACACTCAGTCGACCGGCCAGAAAAATATATGTGAGTGTACTTGCACCTGTACAAACATATATTTTTCAACATTAATAATGATTAAGTTCTCATCTCCTTTGAGTAAATACCAATGAGCATGATTGCTGGTCTTATGATGAGTGTGTTTGACTTTGTAAGAAACCACAGATTGTTTTCCAAAGTGGCTGCACCTCTAAAGCCTTCCCACCAGCCACACAGGAGAGTTCCTGTTGCTCCACATCCTCACCAGTGTTCGTAAGGTCAATGTTCTGGGTTTTGGCCGTTCTCATAGGTCTGTAGTAGCATCTCATTATGTTTGAATTTGCATTCCCCTGATCTACCTCTGTTTATTTTTTAAACTAGACTATTTACATCATTCAAATATGCTAATTAAAAAATCCAGTTTTAAATTCAAAGTGACTGTTGACATAGTGGGTCAATGTCTCCTGTGTGTTAACCGTTTTCTATTCATTGACCTGTTCTTTTTTCTTCCCCATTTTTCTTCCCCCTAGTTTTCATTGGGAGCATATGCGCATTCTGGGTCTGTCGTTTGGTGCATCATAGTTTTGGAAAGTCTTTGCTATTACTGCTTCCAGGGCTGCTTCTTCACCCTCTCTCTTTGCTTCCGGTATCCGCTCGGCATGTGTTCCTCCTCTGGAATTGCCCCACAGTTCTGCCATATCGTTCTTCTCCTTGTTGTTTGTTCTTCTTATTTTTTTCCTCTGTAGTTCAGTTTGAGAAGTTTCAGTTGACACATTTTCAGTTTTCATATTTTCTTTCCTTAGCCGTGTCTAGGCTTCTGATGAGCCCACCCAATGCAGTCTTCATTTTTGTTAAGGGCTTTGGTTCTAGCATTCCCTTTTGAGTCTTTGTGAGAGTTTCTGTTTCTCTGCCTACGTCACCCGTCTGTTCTTGCACATTGTTGACTTTTTTCAGTATAGTCTACGTGACGGTTCGAGCAGCCTCTCCTCCAGGTTAGCTAATCTCAGCTCTTTCTCTGTACACATTGTCTCTCGAGATGTCAGCGTGGCAGTTTGTTCTGAGACCTCAATTCTCTGATCATTTGATAAAAGTTGTTTTTCAGGTTTTTTTCTTGTTGCAGATGTGGAAGGGACAGCTTCCAAGCTCCTTGCTCATCAGAGCTGAAACCAGGAGCTGATTTTTTAAATGGCAATATTTAGGCTGTTTAATATATGGCTTGACTCTGTGTGCAGGAAATCATGCAGTGAAAATTGAAATGTATACTTTTTGATTGGACATTCCTAATGGTTCTTAGGACCAGAGAGAGAGGGTCATTATAGGGTTAATGCAAAATTTCATTGCGCTGCTTTGTCATGCACTTTGGTGAATTTTAAAAAGCATGTGTGTTTGTAATAAGATCTGGTTGTATTTGTAGTGAAGAATGATGTAATACTTCAAGTTTAAAAAAGAAATTATAAAAGGAATACAGAACGACTAAACGTAGGTAGGCAATGTCAATGCAATTCTTGTAGCAAATATATAATATTTAAACCTAATAATTCTGTTCTTATTGATGAGCTCTGTAAAGGGCATCCCTGCCTTAGAGACCTTTCAGTTTTATAAGGTTATGAAAAATACGTAATGATTTTCCCTGAAAAAAAATTGTAGTGGATACATTTTTGTGTATAGACACAGAATTTAAACTTAACAATTTAGTAATGTATTAGACCCAGAACAGGATGTCTGATTTCCTCACGTTTGGGTGGCTCACAGCCCAGCCATCTATGTTGTGAACCTCAAAGTGTATCTGCAAGTCGGTGTTACTTTCTTCAAGTCAAGAGCTTTGAAATTCTTTCTATTTTAAATTACCCTCCTCGTACCTAGAGCTGAGTAGACACCTTTTTGTTGCCCGAAAGTGAGGCACTGAAATGAATAAAGTCAGTCCTGGATTGCGTGGGCACAAATTGGGTTCACAGTGGATTTTCCTGACAGTGTTTTTCTGTCTTTTCCCTGCCAGCCAATTTTTTTCTGGCCTAGACATCTTACAAGTAAACTGCAAGTACATGCCTGTAAATATTAACCTAGGAATGGCATAAATGTGAAAATAAATCTGTTCAAAACCAATGTGATTAATCCGAAAACCAAGTAGATATAAGTGAACCACAGCCCCTTGGTTGCTAAACAGAGTTGGCCATGATTGAATAAAAGGGTGATCCCACCATTTGATTTGTGACACTCAAGGCTTTCTCCAGTAACTCAAAGGAGCACTGTATGATACCAACAACTGTGTAAAAGATTAGTTTCATGGGATTTTAATTCCTGGAAGCAGCAGGATGAGAATGAACCAGATGAGAGGTAGTCCTAGCTGTACTCAGTTGCTGGATAACTTTGCTCGTAGCCAAGCCGTAGGTCTTTCCAGGCGCTGTTCATCGTGTAAAGACCCCTGTGGTGAGTGAAATCCACACACTGATGCTGTACAATTGCTTCTTTCAAGTCTAGTATTTTAGAATCCATGTTGTTTAACAGTAAGTGCGGGAACAGGGTGTGAATAAAATCAGACCCCAAACATGTCATGTAATGCAATCAGGACAAAGCACTGTGTCTTAAGCTATGAACAGCGAATTTTCTTAAATTTTTATGACACGGTGATATTCAGGTAATTTTCATAACTAAGGAGGATGTAACACTGGGGGGAACATAAGAAATCTGACTTAAAAGGAAAATGTTTAAATAATGCATTTTTACTCTGTATCATATGCATACTACATAAAGATGAAAACCATTGCTGCTGACATTTGAACTGATTTTGATAAGACCTTTATTATCAAAGAAATATTCTATTTCATTTTCTCCCCGTGATTATATTCAGTTAATAACAATGACTAGTACTGCACACTTACTTTGTGCCACACCGTGTGCTAACTCTTTCATGTGTTGCCTCTTTTCATCCTGACAGCGTCGCTATGTAGTCAGGGGTCTTTTACTCCATTTCACCAATAGGTGACAAAGCCATCAGACTCAGAGCTAGAATTCCAAGTCAAGACTTTTTTTTTTTTTTAATACTTAATTATTTAGGCTGCGCTAGGTCTTAGTTATAGCACACAGGATCTTCGTTGCAGCATGTGGACTTCTCAGTTGTGGCATGTGAACTCTTAGTTGAGGTATTCAAACTCTTGGTTGCGGCATGTATTCAGGATCTAATTCCCCGACCAGGGATCGAGCCCAGGCCCCCTGCCTTGGGAGCATGGAGTCTTAACCACTGTAACACCAGGGACGTCCCCAAGCCAAGCAGTTTGATTTCAGAACTGCTCTGTGCTAATACTTCCCAACTAAGACAATTCTAAGAAAAATGAAATAATTATCAACAAAATGAGTGGTGAGATTCCACCTCCAATTCTTTTTAAAAGGGAGATAATAAGTATTTCTAAAAAGTGTTTTGTTTTTATACAAAATTCGGCAGTTGCAAATATAAAATTATTTTGTTTTAACGGGACAAAAGAATCTACATGCTACATAGTGTCAGACTCCCAGTTTGAAAATTTATTTTCCTATTTTTCTGTCTCTTGAATTCCCAGAATATGTTAACTTCTGTGAACAAGATCAACAAGGCTTCTCCTCTCAAGATGCTCACATTTGAAAATGAGACATGGAAAATTAACAAATAAAAAATAGATGTCAGGCTGGATATATGTACTGTGATGAACTCCTGAATTTCTTCAGGGATTTCAATACCTTTTAATGAACATAAATGGATTATACAACCCAAACAACTATGAAAGAAGTCCAGAAATGTTATATATTTCACTTAAAAGTGGTAGTTTTTTTCTCATTCTCTTCATCAGTACACTTATTTATATAAACTCAGTAATTTCTAGAACATTATATCTTTTAACTTCCATTGTGATAATAAAGAAAGCCATTCAAACAAAGCAGCTCTGTTGCCTGGGCAACACTTCTCTTCCTGTATTCATCCGGTTCCAGATAAGGGACCATTTTAACCATCAGTAAAGACATGCAGATTATATCCCCTAATGAATGATAGGGATTCTGTCCAAGCTGAGCAATGAAATTCACTCGTAGGAGAAACACGTCTCTATAGAACCATTAGAACTTAGTGCTGGGCTGCGGGATTACATAATGACTCTGTACCCACTGGGCATCTATTGGCAAACACTCTCTGAGCACGTAAGTGATGTGTGATGTAGAAACATACATAGCCCTCTCTCCAAGAATTCACAGGCTAGTTGGGGAGCCCTATGAGGACGAAAAACCAATACTTCACCATGAGAAAATGGTGTTTTGTTTTTCTGCTACAAGGTGCCACAGTGGTATGAGATGGCTAGCTCACATCTCTGATGTGTTGTCTAGTCACGGGGTAGCAGAAAAATTCAAATTCTAAACATGCTGTGGAATGGAGCAGATCAGGCGTGGTGTGTCGACGAGGCACTGTGATTGGCAGGAATTCAAAAGTACCATTTACTTCCTTTGAGCAGCTGTGTTGTAAGATCAAGCTGACCATTTTGAATGGAAATTTTCGTTGGAATGTTCCCTGAGCTGTTCTGTCAGAGAATGCGTGATGCAGCTCCAGCCGGGACCAGGCTGCCTGCATGACGGCGAACCACTTCTCAATGCTGCCTCCCCCCATAACTGCCAGCTGGAAACAACTTTCTCTGCTAAACTCCTTACAATTTATTGCCTGTGCTGGTTATGTAGCCCTGGCCACACATCCCTTGTGTTGTGGAGTGCACACGTGGCATCTTCCCTGTCAACGTGTAGAACCTGCACATCTCTAGGTCTGCAGCAGGACCGCGTGTTTCCTCATGCAAAGAAGACATTCAGTAGACATCCCTGGAAGGGAACAGGCCATCGTGTGTGTGTGTGTGTGTGTATGTGTGTGAGAAGCAACTTAACAAAGGAACAGGGATTCTCAATGAAAGAATTCTGTACATGCATTTCTTTCAAATGGGCCTGCTGTACCGAATCCTGTTCTTACGGCTGAATACTGAGTGGCGAAACAAACCCAAAGGGAATGTAAGGAGGATGGATAAAATCATGCATAAATATGTAGGCCGTGGTACACCACCTACCACTGTTCAGAGGAAATTCCATTCCTGATGATTTTTGGCATCAGCATAAATATTTATGAGTTGATCTGAAAATGATCCAAAGTGTTTGCCGTTGAACTTTTGGAAGAATGAAATATGATTTTATTTTCAGTTACAACATTAGAAAAACCCAAATTTTATCTTCTCTAATTTTTTACATAGACCAGAATAACTGAGATCGCTCTGCACTGCATCGTTTGGGAGTGGAGGGATGCGTGAGTTTTGTATTTTATGGGGACCAGGCAGATTGGGGTCAAGAGTGCATCTCCAGTGCCGCATTCTACTGTCCTGTTTTCTGCTCCTGAGGATTCCCTCAGTGTTATTCGTGCAATGAGATTGGCCTGGCCTGATTCAATATTAATCTGTATCTCTAATAACAGCTTGATTTGGAGCCAGGAAGGCTTTTTCATTTGTCCACCCTCGCCTCTGACTCTTAGAATATAAAATGAGAAGCACAAAGCGAATAGATAAAATGATGTAAACAAACCAGCAGAGAGGTGGCTTCCTGACAAAGCAGAGGCACTGTAGGAAAGTGATATCCCAGGAGCGAGGGGAAACCACTGCTCACCTCACAGCCACCTGCGCGTCTCAGGGAGACCTTGTCTGACTTCACCTGTGGCGCTTCCAGCAGCCGTGATGCAGGCGGAAAGCAGAGACAAAACCACAGCTGTGTCTGTCTGTCAGTCTCCCCCTCGTGGCGGTCAGAGTGCGGCTGTTGGATCTGCCCTGATGCTGCCTGGAGCCCCCCCACCAGACACCTGCACCTGTGCCAGCTGTGGGGGCAGCCCTGACCGGGGACCTGCGTTTCAAGGCAGGACCAACCAGGCTTGTCTCAACTAAAACACAACTCGTCCACATCAAAGGGGAAAAGCAGAAAGATCAGCCGAGAATTTTGGAGGATGGTATTCTTTAGGATGTTTGCAGGTATAGCTTTTTACATAAAATCTAAAATATTATATTCATTTTTTTGCTTAAGGACAATTAAAAATGTCAGACACCGAACTTGACAAAAGCATCGGGCTCTATTTAACTAAATACATTTTTAAAAATTGATCCTTTTATATAGCTCTCAAATATGATAGCACGTTACAGATGAATGGACATTTTAACGTTCTATTATAATGAACAGGGCTATATTGCAAGGTTAATGTTTCTGTGAAAGATGAAGCTGTGTTTGTTTATGTATATTTTATATGTGTGTATCAATGTGGGAAACATTTTAATATTGGATATCAGCTGAAGGATGGGTAAGAGGCCAAGAGAGAAATAATTCTTTCCTTTTCTCTATATGCTTTAATTTGCCACTACAAACAAATCGAAATAAAGCATATAAAGGGCATTGTATGACATATCTCAGTCTGAACAGGGCTCATTACTTTTCATCTCTATCTGTGTTGACACTTTAGAGCAAGAATATTAAATGTGAGTCATGTTATGAAATGATCCGTAAGAAGAACGAAAACTTTTACCTAAAAATGGCAGTTTGTTGTCATATTATGTTATTTAACTAAGGATCAGGGTTGTATTCCTGCCTGACTGTGTCTTCCGTAATTGGCCACGTTTCAGTGCTGGTGTCCTGAAAGTTAATAATTGATGCTCACACTGATGGAGGTGAGGGTCCATGGGGTTCCTGAAACAGGAGAGCAAGTAGAGACTCAGTGTAAAACCAATCGGAAAAGTGTGGTCCATCCAGATAAATAACGAATCCAAGCAACAGACCGAGTCTACGCCTCTCATCCGAGAGAGGTGACCGGCAGAGACGTACCTTCTGAGACTCAAAATCCAGCAGGGTTCAAACAGTCTGGAGGATTTTTAGGGGCAGATTATGAGTTTAATTACATTTTCCCAGGTATTTTCCATATTTGTTAATTCTTTTGTGATAAGAATTAACACAAAGAATTCTTATGAGTCATGTCCAGTTTAGTTGCGAAGTTAAATTAGTCATCAGTTTTAATTAGAATAGTTTGTTTATGGTAAAATTATACTGGCAAATTCATTGATTAATATTAACTGAGAAATTGAGGATTTTTAAAAAATAGAAAGTCAGACATGTCTGTCTCATTCTGGAGCCTGGCTCAGGCGTGTCTCCCCTCCTGAGACGTGTCCAGATCGTGCTTGTGCTGACAGGTGACCGGGTTGTCACTCATCCAGTTGGTTGCTCTGTGGGCAGCTGATTTGACTGGTTGGACTTTCTTTTCTTATCCTTTCATTGAAGTATCTCCCAAAGCTGTAAAGGAAGAAAAACAATTTTAAATCACCACTTTAGATATTATTGATCTGTTTTTTTTTTACCTTCCTTAGCATTTATTATTTCAGTGTTTTAGCACTTTGTTTTATATATTATTTATTTCAACTGCTTTTCAAATATAGAACTCCTATCCCCAATAAGACAGAGCCTTACTGAGGGAAAAATATGTCATATTTTGTCAATAATCATATATTAGGATTTTATGAGAACCTGGTGAAAAGAAAATAAAGAAATTCAATAAATTTACACCTTAAAGAGTGGTGATAGACTTGGAGGAAGGAGATAGTAATCTATGACATGTTTATTATAAATTAGTTAGAAATATTTGTTTCAAATTTTGTCTGAAATAGTGTATAAGAGACTATGTGATTCAAAAAAATTTTTCTACGCCTAAGATGCAATAATTACAACTTTTCTGAAAATTATATATGCATGAATCATATTTGAATGTTGATTTAGAAGTTGAAAGGCTTAGTGTCTTATGATTATTTTAATAAGCAGAGGAAAGTTGCTAAAATTTCATGTCAACAATTAACTGAAAAAGTCCATTAGTGAGTGATTTTCTAAAATATTAGATGTATTCATCCCAGAATACATGCCAGAATAGCATTTTTCAATTTCAGTCATTTTATTTATTTTTTTTATTGAAGTATAGTTGATTTACAAATATGACATTAGTTTCAGGTGTAGAACATAGTGATTCAATATTTTCATAGATTATGCTCCGTTTAAAGTTACTACAAAATGATGGCTATATTTCTCTGGGCTGGGCGACACGTCCTGATGCCTATTTATTTTATACAGTAGTTTATGTCTCTTGATCACATAACACTGTCTCCCCCTGCCCCTTCTCTCCCCACTGGTCACCACTAGTTCGTTCTCTGTATCTGTGAGTCTGTTTCTGTCCTGTTACATACATTCATTTCTTTTATTTTTTTAGATTCCACATATAAGTGATAACATAGAGTGTTCATCTTTCTCTGACCTATTTTACTAAACATGACTCTGTAGGTCCATTCACATTGCTGCAAGTGGCAGCATTTCATCTCTTATGGCTGAGTAATATTTCATTTTATATATATATATACACACACCACATATTCTTTTCTTTTTTTTTTTAAACTCTTTATTGGAATATATTTACTTTACACTCTTGTACCTGTTTTTGAGGTATACCAAAGTGAATCAGCTGTATTTATACATATATCCCCATATCCCCTCCCTCCTACGACTCCCTCGCCTCCTCCCTGTCCTGGCCCTCTAAGGCATCATTCATGATCAAGTTGATCTCCTCTTGTTATACAGCAACTTCCCACTAGCTATCTATTTTGCAGTTGGTAGTGTAAATATAGCACACCACATCTTCTTAATCCATTCATCTGTTGATGGGCACTTAGGTTTCTTCTATATCTTGACTATTGTAAATAGTGCTGCTATGAACATCAGGGTGTATATATCTTTTCAAATTAGTGTTTTCATTTTCTTCAGATGCATAACTAGCAGTGGAATTGCTGGATCATATGGTAGTTCTTTTTAATTTTTTAGGAAACTGCATACTGTTCTTCATAGTGGCTTTGAAGGGGAACTGGACTTGAGACGAACACGATTCACGCCTTTCCTCAAGGTGTGCTGGTAGCTGTCGCCTTGGTAGGAGGTGGGGCTGGGGAAGGAGAGGCTGGGGCCAGAGCAGGGGCGAGGCAGGCCTTCCCCTCTGCTCCGTGGCCGTCACCGCCCTCTTGGACAGGGTCTGGTGCCAAGTTGCTGGAGCAGAAGCCCTGAGTTTGGGGTCCGAGCTGGCTCAGGTCCCTTTGCGTGAGTGCCCTCTCCCCTTCTGGCAGTGGCAGCCGCAGCCCAAAGGGGACCAGTGCTGGAGCAAGCAGGGCCGGGGCGGATACTCACAGGAGCCGGGACACGGGGCTGGGTTGTCTGGCCATCGTCTGGTGCGCAGCCTTGGAACGGTCAGTAGCGGCCGCTCCCTCCCGGTTCAGACCCTGCTGGGAGGTGAGCCGCCGCAGCTTCTCCCAGCCGAGCTCTTCTCTCAGTTGTGACCACCCACGCTCCAGTGTCCAGCTGTGGCTCAGGGCCCGCGGTGCTGCCGTGCTCACTGGTCTCAGGCTGGGGCACGTGATGGGGCGGGGTGGGGGGGCGGGATGCAGGAAACAAGTCAGCCACCCGTGTGTTCTCAGTGCACCCTCCCCACCAGCTTTGGGAGACAGCCAGTGTCCATCACTCCTCAGCAGCAGAGGCCAGCTTCCCTCAGCCCCCCTGTTAGTCCCATCAGCCCTCCACGCAGCCAGGGGCTCATCTCCCCTCTGGTGGGCCTTATGGCTTGGCGCCCAATATGTAGTTTGAACTGCTCAGTCCCCCCCCGGGGGGGGGGCGGTGATCGACCTGTGTCATCTCCTTTCCTTCTGGGTCCCCTCCCAGGACAAAGGTCCCAACCTAACCGTTTCTCTCCCCTTCCTGCCCGATTCCCTGAGACAGCCTGGGTTGTATAGGAGTCTTTCCGCTAGTCTTCAGCTAGTTTTCAGTGAGAGTTGTTGCACATGTAAGTGTATTTTTTATGTGTTCATGGAGGGGAGGTGGGTTATGAGTCCTCCTTCTCTGCCGTCTTGATCTCCAGACCCAGAACAGCTCCTGGGAGGCCACTACTACAGGGTTTGTCGGGATGGAGATTGGTCAACACACCAAATGTCTTCCTGTTAGTGTTTAACAGAAATATGAGACTTATTTATTAAGTTTTTGGGAAAAAAGAAAAACAGTTCAAGGATGAGCACATAAAGTATTGTTAAAGCTTGTTAGTATTAAGCATTAATGCAATAAATTTGCCAATGCCTGTGATTCAACTTGGCCTAGATATATTAATTTAGTAAAAGTAAAACTTCATCATGGTGTGAATGTTTGCGTATTTAAATGTTACTAAAGTAAGTAGTGTTATTTTATTGATATAACTTCATACTGCTGATGTATAATTACATATAGGAAAGTCTAATAAAAATTACATTAGCCTATGATGGGAGTTGTATTAGTAAAGTAGTAGCCTTCTTTTCAGGTACTGGGAAGATAGTCCGGAGGGCTAAGGAATTTTACATCTACTGTAAGTCAGAATCAGTTTTCAAAATATCGCTCCCCATCTTGGCAATAAAACCCAGGTGAGCATTTACATTGCTATTCTGCACCTGCTTAAGAGGTGCTGATTATGTAGTGATGTTCTTATCTCATTCCACGTAATGAAAAGGGGCCAAGAGTAGATTTGATAGAGAAAAGCACAGTGGAAGCACACAAGGCCAACTCTATTTATGATTTAATTCTAGTACCTAGAAAAGACTTATGGTGTTAAAACCTATTACATTCAATGCCCTTTTATATTCTACAAAGTGTTGTAGTCACATTTATTAAAAGTATTCCTATCATGACAACTGTACAAATTCTGAGACTAAGAAAGACTACCTGGCTTCCAAAAGCCCTGAAGGTGACAGGGAAGTGATGCAGACGTGTTCCGACTTCCGGCTCTGAGCTGCAGCCAGGGCCACATGCTGAGGAAGAGCTGGGGCACCTGAAGATGGGGGAAAAGACTGGATGCTGAATTCCTCCTGGGCCTTGGGAAAAGGAGAGTGAATCAGCTCAGTGTGGGGACTTTGATTACTTTTCTTAACTTTATTATTCTTGATTCTGCTCCAGGAATAAAATCAAACACAACAGAAATACCACATCACCTCCCACTTTGAGATGGGAGAGCTTCATTTGTGCTTCAACTTCTGAGACCTTATTTCATTATTAATGAATGATTTGGGGGTATTTGGATTTTCTCATTTTTTTCATAATAGTTAAAATTTGAACTCCTAATGCAAAGCCTGTTTTATAAAATGAGAACAGTGTTTTCTGTTGACCACGGAAACAGCATACACGCTAGCAATCCCTACGGCCCATAAGGAGTTTAAGGAAGGTAGGAAATTACAGGAGTAAAGGCATGGAAGAGTGTATAGCATTGCATGCTGTGATTGGCTTCTAAACATCCTTCAACCAGTCTCCATGTTTAAGAAAAACAATTTTTGAAGTTCACCAAAAAAAAGAACTCATTCATATTTATCTGTATTAGATTCCAGTATATAAAAATACTCATTACTGGCTGTTACATATTCATATTTATTTAGTGCTCATAACTACCTATGTTATATATTATTAAGGAATAAAAAGGTATTCATCTTCAGAGGTATAAGAACATATGAAGGACATTAATTACACAGTTCCTATGCTTTCTTTCCAGTAGAGGGAATTACAAGGAAGGTTTCAACTAAACAAATGCCATTATGCTTAAAATAATACTTTATCATCATAATAATTTGTTTTAATTAGGGGAATTTTAAAGATATTGGAGCACAGAGGATAAAATAGAACCGCAATCAGAGTTCATATTCCAGGAATATGCAAACTAATTACCTAAATAACCTTGCGATACGTTATATTAAAAAATTAATACAAATATGCTACCATGTATGGAGTTGAGTTGGCAAGAAAGTGGCAGAAATCCTCAGAGATGGAAGCGAAACACTGGAAGCTCAGAAAAGCAGCAAAGCTGGGCTGCCCTGGGAGCATGCCCCGTCCTGCCTGACCTGCATCTCTCCATGCCCATGGGGTTCCTGAGGAGGGCAGGAGACAGAGCTTCCCTCCCTCACACGGCGGAAAAGCACAGGAATCCCTCACAAAAACAGGCTCCAAAGGGTGCTTTTCTCAAGGAAAGGGCTGGTCCTGTAAGGGTGAAAGACCTCAAATGGTAAGACAGAGGGTAGACATTCCTGCTTTATGGGAAAAGAGGAACAGCAGCTTTAGCAAGGAATCTCCAATGATGATCTGGTTGCAGCCTCTACTTTACACCAGAATCAGCCCCCCTGCTGTGGACCCCCAAGACATAAGCCTGGAATTTACCTTAAGAAGGTCCCAGTTGGTGACCCTCCCTGGTACCTGACAGAATGAATAATGGGATTCCTTCTTAAATCAAAGCCTCAAAAATCCCATAGACTAAATGTCATTGATCATAATCTCACAAACCTTAAAATCACATGAAACCTGGGCTTACAAACCATAAGGAGCAAGTATAACAAAAGCAACAAACTCCAGGAGCAAAGTGGCAGAGTTTCCAGATGAAATTATCAGATTACAAAAGGCAGATGATACAAGAGAAGAGCAGTGTAATTTTATTAACAGGAGACAACATAGAGCTGAACAAAAGCCTTTCTGGAGATCAAACAGGAAAGTCCAATTCAGCAGAAGAAATGAACAATTCTAAATTTTTATGAACCTAGTAGCATAAATTTAAAATATGTAAAGCCAAAAGTGAAAGAACTACAAGAAGAAACTGACATATCTATAGATCTCTGGAGATATTTTAATACACTTGTCTTCAGAATTCATACTAAGTGTATGAAACATTTGAACCATGCAAATTATAAAGTAAAACCAAAGAACATAGAGATATTTCTTTTCTAAAACATTATATAGGTCTTGAAAATCATTTTGTTCTGCAAAAATATACAGAAAAAAACAGCGAGTCTTCTGAGAAAAGATGAGTTGGGAAGACAGTACAAAACCTATATCGCTTTGTAACAAGAACACCAAACAAAAAGCAGTAATTGGGACTGGAGGAAGTCGTTTGGACTGCCCGGGCAGATGTGTGAGTGTGAACAGATGCTAGCACAGTAGTGACTAAAAATGTGCCAAAACAGTGGAGTGGAAATGATGTCTCAACTTTATCTGAACCATGGCTGGTGGGTGCAGAGACAAGACAGATGGAGTCCCTTAATTGTGCTGCTTTATGGTTTGAAAAGGAGCTGTTTCCCCAGTTGCCCAGAGGGCTCGGTTAGAGTGACCGTGGGAGGCAGGCAGTGCTTCAAGTGCCAAGAGTGGCACGAGCAGGGCTGCACCTCTCTGGGGGTGAGCCTGTTCCTAGCATCTCAAGGTAGATGCTGCAGTGCTTTTCCTGCCAGTGTAGTGGTAACATTGAAGAGTTTTCCATTTCCAAACAGAGGGCCTAATTCTACCGTCATTCTGCCTGCTCTTGCCTAGGATAGATTGTGGATGAACAAATACAATTTTTCTCCTATTCCAAAATAATTACTCTATTAATGAATCATATATGAATGCATTTGCTTTACAGAAGCACATGTTGTGCAGAATAGGTTGTATATACAACTGGCCTGGGCTTGTGGAGACAACATATTTCTTTTGAATCACGTCCATGAAACAAATATTGCTTTCACATAGACTGTATCCTCTGACTATAGCACAATTAAGTTAGCACAGTTAAGAATTAATAACAAAAGAAAATCATTAAAATCCCCTTTGAAATTAAGACATTTAGAAATGTAAATTGTCTTCTAAGTACTTCATCATTCAAAGAAGAAAACATAATGGAAATGTACACAAAGGCATACAAGATTGTAATATAGAAATTATTAAATATGAAAATTTGTAGGACAGAGAAGTGTAAAGCCTTTCATGCATTTATTGGGGAAAATGCAAGATTGAAAATTAATTTGAATGCTAAGAAAGAAGCAATATGAAGAGAGAAATTATAAAAATGAGAATTCAAATGGAAAGCCAAGATAAGAGAGGGTCAACAACATTGAAGTGTTAACAAGAAAAGATAAAAAAACAAGAGATTAATACGAAATCATGAACAACATTTAATACACGGCTTTCTGCTTTTGCTATTCCTCCCCACCACGTACACACACACACACACACACACACACACACACACGGACTGACCAATTATAAGAACACACACTCAGAAGCAGCGAGGGAGAACAGATGATGTGGGAAGGAGCTGGGAGAGGACAGCATTGCGTGCTATGTGCTTGGCCCACTTTTCCTCTGCATTTTCCAGTCTGGGAGGAATTTGACAGCTTTGTGGCATGACGGGGATAGCAATTTGAAGCTGGGGCTTGCTGGATGTTAGGACCTTGAAAAGCCACACGTTAAAGAATAAAGCTGAAGTGGACGGTTCCTCACCTGAGAGTGCGCTCGGCCTCAAGTGCTCTCCAGAGCCAGAACTAGCGCCGGTGCCTCCAGCTGCAAACAGAAGCAGGTGAGGATCTCTGCTCTCTGGGGGCAGGGATCATCCTAGACTCTAAATTATTTCTGGAAACACCCTTTTCAAATTCAACGCTGTGCATGCAACATTGAATGACCAACAGGAGGAGGAGATAAGAAAATGTGAATGAAAATTGCAGCAACAATAAATAGTCAACAGACATAAGTCAACAGGGGCTTCAGAAATTGGTGTTATCAAAGCAGACACTTAATACCAATAAATTTGAAAATTTGTATAAAATTGAAAAAGTCCTAGAAATAATTTTAAAGCCAATTCAAAACAAGAAACAGAAGCTTAATATTAAGGAATCCAAAGAGATATTAACAGGAGTGGGGATAAAGAATGACTGCTAATGGGTACAGGCTTTTTTCTGGGGGTAACATTTTCTGGAATCAGATACAGCTGATAGGTACATAAACTTATGACTACACTAAAAACCACTAATTTGTACACTTTAGAGGAAAAGAAACATTAAATATCTCCCAGCAGCAGAATAGCTTAATTTGTAAGTTTCACTGATTATTCAGGAAACAAATCATTTCAATCTTTTTTTTTCTAGCTTTGGTGAGACATCATTGAAAGGTAACATTATGTAAGATTAAGATGTACAATGTGATTAGAGAAAGAGAGAGAGAGAGAGTTGATTACCACGTAAGGTTAGTTAACACCTCCCTAACCTCAGGTAACTACTGTTTTTTGCAGTGAGAATATGTGTAATTGACTTTCTTAGCAGCTCTCAGGTACACGACAGTATTACTAGTTACATGACACAGTATCACTAGTTCTTGCTACCAGGCTGTCCTGCAGACCCCAGGACTCACTTATCTTATACTGGGTGATCATTACCTCATTGGGCTTATTACAGGGGAGAAAGGTATGTTCAACATTAGACCATCTATTTTTTTAATTAGGAAATTTTGAAGATGTCAAATATACACAGATGTAATGTAACACAGCAACCCCACATGTCGACCTCCCACAGCTTTAGCAGCTGTCAAAGCAGGGCCAGTGTCGTTTCTTCTACACCCTCCAACCACTTCCCTCTCCTTGCTTTGGCTATTTTCAACCAAATGCTAGACATCATAAAACTTCCTTTTTAAGTAGTTTAGTAAGCATATTTAAAAAAATAAACGCACCTTTTCAGAATCACAAGTGCAGTACATCATCACAAGCAATGCTTTAGTATAAAGAAGTATTTATGCTTGAATTTTCCCCAAGTGATTCATAACACTTTGCAATACTTTATTCAAATCAAGAACCAAATAAAGGTCATAAATTAAAGATCATGCAGTTAAGACCCTTTTAAAAAAATTTTTTCTTGCAATTTTTCTCTTGAAATAAGCAGGACCTCTATCTGAATATGTTTCTTAGAGTTTGATTTTTTTTTTCAATTGCATTACTGTGAAGTAATTTAGTATGTTTATGTTCCTATGTTCCCTGTATATTTCTTGAAAACCTCATCAAATGGGCTTGATGAGATTCAAGATCTATTACTTTGTCAGGAACACTTAATTGGTGATGTTATGTACATCGATCAGAAGTGGCATGCTTGATTTTCTCTCTTTTTATGAAGCCGGCCATCACCAATGACCATTGACTAGATCTGCTATTCCATTAGAATTTTGGAAATGGTCTTAATTTATTAGCTAGAATATATTTGTAATGGAAAACTTTCATTTTATCCAAGACGCTTTTACATTGTATGTAAAAGACAATGACAAAGGACAAAGCTACATTATTTTCTTTACTTACCAGTTTTTGAAATATCAATTTTCCCCTCAAGCGTTCTTCAAGGAGGCAAAAGGGGAGTTTTATAGCAACTCTTTAAATCCATATTCTAAACACATTTATTTCATCACTGTAAATATTCTTATTGATGCTAAAATCTCAACTGAAATTGTCTTCTGTGTCCATATAATGCATCTTCACTAGTGTTTGATGTTGTTTTGCCTTCTACTATAACAAGATTCCTGAGGCTTATACACTACTTGCTCTGGAATGAGCTAAACATTTTAAAAGACATTTAGAGACCAAATTCTGGTGGTGTGGGTATCAACGCTATTCAGACACTCAGGGTTTCTAGGCATTTTAGTAGAAAGTTGAGTCACATCAGGGGATCCTACTTCTACTGTGATTAAAATTGTGGAGTCCTTACTTAAGCTCTTTGGCTTTTCCTCCCACGTGGGGAAATCCTGGTTCCTAACAGCAAGGGAACGTATGCTGTTCATCGGGAAACTCTTCAACTACTTCTTCCTTCATTTCTTCTGTGATATTTATTCTGTTTAGTTTCTGTATAATACTCAGTTCTGTTACAATAGGATATGTTCCCCTTAGAAAACAATTCACTCCATCTAGGGTTTAAAATGTATTTATGAAGAGGTTTGTAAAGCAGTGTCTTAAGATTTTGAAATTTTCTCTCTGTCGTTATCCCCTTTTTTGGTTTCCACTTTTATTGAGTTTTGCTTTGTCTCTCTTTTTTTAATCCTTTAGGTTGCTTAGGGGTTTCACTGTTTATTAATTTCATTAGTGAATCAATATTTGCATTTATATACTAGTTCCAAATTCTGGAAATATTTGTTTTTTAACTCTTTTTTTGATTTATAATTACTAATTCCATTCTTCTGCTCTTTGTTTTCATCTTATTTTACTTTTTTATTCGGCAGAATTTTTAAGTCATTTCTTTATTTTTATTTCCAAAGACTTCAATTCCTTATGTCATAAATTTCTTTCTTATAACTCTTTTAGCTCTTTTCCAGATTCTGAAACATTACATAATCAATATCATTGTTTTAAAGTAATTCTGTCATTTCATTTTGAATTTTTATTTAATCTAAAGCTGTCAAATAAAACTTTTTTTGTTTTCCATTTGTGCTAATTTTATCTAATTTATTGTACCTAAATTCAAATTGTGTTGTTACATTCTTTGTACTTTTTGGAAATTATTGAGATGGTTTTTAATACAAGAAACAGAAAATGTTTGCCAGTGTTCCGTGGCTGCTTAAAATGAAGCCATAGTCTGTGTGCTCAGAGCTGAGTCCCGAGCCAGAGCTTGTAGAGCCTGACTTTGGCTGCTGAGCTACGATTAGCCTGCTAAGCTTTCCCACCCAGGGAGGACGCCAAGCTGTCAGGCGAGGACCAGTTGGCAGTTCAGTTTCTGCTGCTGCAGAGCTGTCAGGAGAGTTTCCATCCCTCTGCTCCCTCCTCCTGTGGGACTGCTGCTGGGTGCAGCTAGGCTCCCTAGAAAATATTTGGGTTTGGGGGACACTTTGTCAATATTGTTCTAGATTTTGTCCATGGTTTTGTTTTGTTTTTCCTTTTTTCCTCCCCTTGTTTGTTTTAGCTGATTTGCTCTGTTGTATTTTATTTCAGGTGTTGGGAAAGGGTTGAAGATTGGGAAGTATGTATATCCATCAATATCTCGACCAGACCTTGATCTCAGTCATTTAATGTGAGAGTATTTTAAATAGTTAGAACAGCATTAAGTAAAAACCTCCAATTGCCCCTTCTTATATAAGAACACCCTTTGACTTCCATTACATCTTGAAATTATTAAGTATTATAATTTGTCAGTAATTATACTACTTTGGCTCCTGCTAATGGATGGAAAGTTGGAGGAGTAGTTGGGGAAGCAGTTAAAACTGAGAATGTTGACTAGGGTTCAGGGAAGAGCAAACTGAAGACCCTCCTGGGACTTGCAGAGAGCAGGCATGCACATGCCTGCCTGACTTCTCAGCAGATGTGCCCAGATGTTCCCCTGCTGAAGAAAGCAAGTGAACAGCAGTCAGAGGGAATGACACGTCCATGCTTTTGAAGTACAAACAAGACTTTGCATATTGCTTTTTTTAACAGTCAACCAGGACATTTTAATTTTATCCTGCTGGTTTTGTGTTTTTACTTTCAGCAGAAGGTGCTGACAGACTGAACTGATTTTTTTCAAATACCCAAAGTCACAGTTTTCTTTTCAATAACGTTTGCTGAATAAATGAAATAAATGAGGTTTACTTAGTTAAAAGAATTAAAATTCCAGTGAGTTTCCTTTAGTTACATCTGAAATAATGTAACCTTCATGAATCATCATTAATCTTTTACCTTGTTTTTCACTTTGTGAGTTTACTTAACAAACTAAACTTTCCTCAACATTTTATATGTTGTACTTCATACCAAGAGCACGCTCGTCTGTGGTGAGAAGAGAAAGCTGGGGGCAAGCAGCGAAGGGGCTTCTGCTGCTGACGGAGCAGAACTGGGTTTCGTCTTCCGCGTCGTCTCCGCGGCAGGTCAGCAGCAGAGGCTCTGCTTCAGACCTCCGACTCACCCCCGTGTCCGCAAGTAAAGTAACTTATAACACGATGCCTAACGAGAAGACAATTTTAGGCATAAATAATTTTGATTATTTTTACCATCTTTTTCATAAAGCTCTTTTTCACTCATGAGCGATTCATCCTCTGAATTCATATTTTTTATCTCAAGGAAATGATGTATGTATATGTTTCTGTTTTACTTTTTTCTACGAATAAGGATAGTAAGTAGAAGAAAGTTAACGTTAATGGAATGAAGTCTTTGTAGAGTCAAAACGGGTCCACTCTAAAAAGCCATCCAGAAATTCACGAGGGCATAGGAGAAATCTCTCTTTTATTGGGAAGTCAGGATAAACAAAACGGCGGTGTCATGTGGGTGTGGATGAGGACGAGTGGTGGAGTAAAAGTGTTATAATAAACTTAACGATTTGAAGATAGAGTTGTGCATTTGTCTAGGGTTTTTGTTTTACAAAATGTTTTGACAGACCTTAGGGATTTTTTGTTTGTTTTCACTTTTTCTAATTTCTAGTTTTAGATTCACGTGAATCACTGTGCTATATTAAGGCCAAAAATATAGGAAGGAGGGCTGACAGTGTGAGAGGGAGCAGCCTGGCACCAGATTTACGATTTGGGAGACACCATTTCAGACTGAATGGGATTAATGAGGTGACAGCAGGGTCTCAGGTGAATGGATGCGAAAGGATGCTTTTGGTGGAAGACAATCTCCCATGACTGTTAGCCTCTGGCCTGCAGCAGTGACCTTGATGAGGTTCCGCGATATTCCTGTAAACATGTAAGGGCTGGAGACGGGGGACGGGGGTTCGGGTGGGGACACCCCCGTGTCTGAGTGGGCAGGCATGCCGTGTCTGAGACGTCCCTTCACGGCCCTGAATACCGCTCTGGGGTTAGGAGGACAGAGTTTAGTCCTTGGAAGGAGAAGAGCACGGAGGTGCCACAATCCCAAAGGACATTGCAGTAACAGTTGCCCTTGAGGGGCTGAGGGACATGCGCTGATGTCGTAGGTCGCAGACGAGCAGGGAGGGCGGAGCTGGAGGGTGACCAAGACTCCCAGTTATGCAACAAGCTTCATAATGAGGACGGTTGTAGGCAGGTGTACAGTCAGCGGGGACTCAGTAAACAGCAGGGCAACACGGACACGGTCTCAAGCCGTCTGAGCAGAGGTTGTCCCCAGAGGTCCAGGGGAAAATACTCTTCATAAATCTCACCGTGTGGTGGAGACACAGGCTCGGGGATCCCGGAAGGAGCTGTGACCGTGTGTCTTAGAGGTGTGGAAAATGAAGGTGAAACGAGGTGGGCGCGCTTGTGTGTGTGTTGGGGGGGGGTTCTTCTGATCACTACTAGTTCATTAAACAAGGCCTTTACGATCCCCTCTAATTTTATATAAAAAGTAGCCTTGGAGAAGTCGAGGTGTTTATCCAGGTGAAATGGAAGGCAGGTGAGAGGGGCAGGCATTTTGTGACCTGTTCCTTCCGTTCGTTTTCATGGATTATTTTTACTGGTATTATTGCTTAGTAGTAATTCTTGGTAGTTTTTAAAAAGTGGATCTCTGTCTCTCCCTTCCTCCTTTCTTCCAACAGTTTTTTTTTTAATGTCTTCTTGGCTGGATTAGAGCATCGTGACTCCCAAAGTACCTAGGAGTGTTCTCAGTGGCTGCTGATGGAGCAGTGAACGGGTTTCATCTCGTGGGTTAACCAGACTTGTTTCCCTCCCTAACGTCCTAAGGAGTCAGCCCATCACAGTGACTGTGAGTTCAGAACCCTGCCTGAGGCCTCACACACCTGAGAGCAGCGAGCAGGTGTTCAGACCCTAGACTGGTGTCTGCTGCTCTTCTGAGCTCGATGGTTAAACAAACGCAGGCAGCGTGGGCTGGCGGGGGTCCCGTGCTCTCTGTACCCTGGGGCACGCAGGGACTCACCTGAGCCCAGGTTCCTCACCTGTCAGAGGATAAGGCCAGAGGGATGAAGGTGCCTTCTCTGGGGGATGACGTGAAGCAGGACAGGGTGCTTGTGTGAATGGGCCGTGCACACTGTGACAAATGTTCAGATGACTAAGTGTCACATCGATGGCCCGAGTCATTATCCTCAATTTGGGAGAAATGCTACGTAATTGTCATCTCAAAAAACAAGGGCCAATATAAAAGCCTTAACAACTGAGTAATTAAAGAAAGACGACGAAAACCATTAAATGTGCCTCATTAAATATATCAAGATGGTTCGTGCACAGAAATAATATACACCGGACACTGGATGCATTAAACGTGATGCTATTAGGACTGAGTTATAGGATCATTGAAAACTGAAGCAGAAAGTAGCACCCTCATTCCCCACCTTCTGCGCCAGCTCGCCAGGGTGAAAGGTGCTGCGGTAACAAAGTGTCACTCCTGGGGCGGATCCAGCCACAGAAATGGATGGTCCCGCAGTCCGGAGGCGACAAGTCCAAGGTCAAAGTGCGGACAGGGCTGGTTCCTCCTAAGGCTGGAGCAGGGGTCTGTCCAGACCTCTCCTTTACCCGTAGATGACCTTCTTCTCCCGTGTCTCCTCACGTCGCATCTTCTTTTCCGTGTGAGTCTGCCTCTGTATCCAAACCACGCCTCTTTGTAAGGACACGGGTCACGGTGGGGGAGGGCCCAGCCTAGTGACTGCGTTTAAATGTGGTCACCTTCATAGAGACCCTCTCCCCAAAGAAGGTCACACTCTGAGGTACTGTTGTCAGAATTCGGGGGGGACATAAGTAAGCCTGTAACAGGCTCTGCACAACCTTCCTGATTTGCTGCCAAGTAACCGGACACGCCTCCCCCCAGTGCCGGCACTGGCAGCTTTCCTCCAGCCCCGCCTCCACAGGCCCGACACCCTCGAGGATGGACGTGCCTCTATCTGTCTCTTTGTGTGGCACCTTCATAAACTCCCCTTGTCCTGCCGGACCCTGCCGGACCCTGTCTCAGTTCCCCAGTGAAGTTTTATCCCAGCTCCTGCCCCAGCCATGACCACAGTTAACGCTCCAGAGTCTGTCTGTCTCGTCTGCTTATGTTCTCTGAAATGAATAATTTTTTTTCTATTTATTACATCTAGATATTTCCACAGCCCAGTACAAAAATACAGGACACAAACACAGCAACTGCTCAATCTGGGTTAAAAGAGCAGATAAAGAGTATAAAGGTGAATTGCTGGAAATGAAGACGGTGGTGATGCCAGCGTGATATTAGTAAAAGTTCTTTTACTTGGTGCTCACCGTGTGCCGTATACGTGTTCACTGTTTTGCAAAGTATATTCTTATTTTAAAAATAAAAATATGACACAATGTAGTTAAATAAACTGCCTGGGCTTATGAACTCATTAGAAGGGGATGCCCGGGGAGACTTGTCAATGAACCTCAAAGCCTGTGTTTGCAGCCAACGCAAGGTACCTCCTAGCAAAGAACATGCCCTTGGGGGGCGGGGGTCATGGGGCTCCGTGCCAGGTAGTGGCTTATTTTGCAGAAACAGCTTATTTTGCATAACCAGCTTCCTCTCGGTGCCCTTCCTGCAAACGCAAAGATCACTAAAAGTCGAAAACCTTGTCCTCAAGGTTCCCTCTGCAGCTTGGTTTGTAACTGGCATGGAAATCTCCAAGTCATCTCTCACAACGCCCTCTCCAGCTTCAGACCTGGGTCTCCTCTTAGTGATGTCGAGACTACACACAGCTGTGTGAGCACGCACACCAAGGACCGACTAGGCACTTCTGCTCCACAAGACCTGCTGCTGGGGATTGCCTGTCTTTTTCCTTCTCACTTGTTTTGCTCCACACATTTTTGTCACCTTTTAGTAACTTTCATTCAATTCACTTCGGTCTGAGTTGTAGCCATTCTGATGGTATTCACCTACGTGGCTTTATTGGCCTTAGCTTATTCAGTGAACTTTCTGTCCTTTTTAATTGACCTTTTTAGATCTGAGCTCATCATAGAGCAAAGCTCTATCTCTGCATCCACAATTAGTCTTTAGAAACCCATAGTTTTCTTTCTCATCAGGGTCATTCGTAATTACAATGTCAGACTTTTATTTTTAGAATGGATGGTAGGCATTCATTACTTTAGCCGTGATTATTATTCTTACCACTTAGCCGATTTCCTTACATCTAAAAGCTTCTCTCTCTCTAATTCCTTTTATAAATATGTCAACTTTCTATTGTTGTGAACTAACTTCTGAAGGATATTGTAGCACTTTCCAACCTTCACTGTTGTCATGGGTATTGCCCAGGGCTGTCCTAACACAGTAGCACAGACTGGCTGGCTGAAGAAACAGACATTTATGTCCCCACCGTTGTGAAAACTAGAAGTCCAAAGTCAAGGTGTCAGAAGAGTCGATTGGTCCCTTCTGAGGTTGTGAAGAAAAATCAGTCACATGCCTCTCTCCTATCCTCTCTCTTCGGCCAAAAACTAGCCTTAACATTTAAGCCTAGAAATCATGCGGTGTCTGATTAGACATTAGAATTAGACTGGTGTAGAAAGTGTACCTGATAAAATCCAACACTCACTTATGAAAACACTCTCAATAATTTAGGAATAAGTGGAAACGTTACTGATAAAGAACATCTACAGAAAGATACAGTGACACTGTAACATCAATCATAGTTACAGTGACAGAATGAATACTTCCCCTAACATCATGAGTGAGACAGGAATGTCCAATCTCACCACTTCAGTCAGCACAGTCCTAGGAGGCAAAAGCCATACACACTGGACATGAAGAAATAATACTATGCATATTTTCCAGTGACATAATTGACTATGTAGAAAATCACAGTAAATCTGCAGAAAACTCCTGGAAATAATATGTCAGTTTAGCAAGGTTACTGGATATAAGAGCAACATGAAAAATTCATATGCATTTTGTTATACTAACAAAAAACATGAGGAAACAAAAATTAGAAGCACAATACCACTAAAAACTACCCCACCATCCCTGAAAAAAATGAAATACTTTGGTGAAAATAACAAAACATGTATAGGATCCGTATGCTGAAAATCACAAAATGTTGTGAATGAAATTGAGGAGGATTTAAATACATGGAGAGACATGCTGTGTTCAAGGGTTCGTGGCTTCTGTGAGTCATGGTAAGTCATCCGAGTAAAGAGGTCAGATTTCACCCAGAGTGACCTAGAGATTTAATGTGATATCTATCAAAATCCCAGCAGTTTTTTTATTGACAAATGAGATCATTTAAAACATACATACTGGTGGAGCTAGAATAGCCAAAAATAATCGTGAAAAAAAAGAGAATAACGTGGGAAGAATCATTCTACCCCAAATCAAGCCTTAACATGTAGAGTAGCCACAGTAATCCAGACAGAGTGGCACTGGCAGAGGGAGAGCTACACACAGAGTGGAACACAGTGTAGTAGGAAACCCAGGAACAGACACATGACTATGCCTGATAGATTTTGAAAAAAGTATGAAAACAATATATTGGAGGCAGGATAAGCTTTTCATCAACTAATATTTGCACAATTAGGTAAGGATAAGGAAAAATGGGCTACACCTCACACATTATACAAAAATTAATTCAAAATGAATCACACATGTAAACATAAGATGTAAAACTATAAAACTTATAAAGAAAAATAAAAAGAGCATCTTTGAGATCTAGAACTGGGCCAGGAATTCTTAGTCCAAACAACAAAAACATGATCTATTAAAGTAAGAATTGTTAAAACTTCAAAATGTTCACTATGTAAAATACCTTAAGAGGATGAAAAGACAGACTGCAGGCTGGAGACAGAAATCTGCAAAGGGTAATACAACATTGGGAATCTATTACAAACTCTTACACTTAACAATTATATGCAAAAATTTGCATGTCTAAAATGGGTAAGAGATGTGAGGAGACGCCTCACCAGAGAGGGTGGACAGATGACAAGTAAGCACGTGCAAAGGTGTCCACTCCCTTAGTCAGCAGGGAAATGCAGTTTGAGGGGATATGGGGATATATGTATAAATACAGCTGATTCACTTTGTTGTACAGCAAAAATCTGGCACAACAGTGTAAAGCAATTATATTCCAATAAAGAGCTTAAAAAAAATCACAATGACATCTTACTACACACCTACCAGAATGGCTAAAATGGAGAAATAGTGGCAACATCAAATGCTGGTGAGGATGCAAAAAAGCAAATCACGTGTATGTTGATGATGGAGTTGGAAATGGTACAGTCATTTTGGAAAACCATTTGTCAGTTTCTCATAACACTAAACGCACAGCTCATACAACCCCCAAATTGCCCTCTTGGGCATTTATCCCAGAGCAATGGAGAATTATGATCCCATAAGAACCTGTTAATAAGTGTTCATAGCAGCTTTATTTGTAATAGTCACATCGGGATACCACCTAGATGTCCGTTAGTGGAGGAAGGGTTCAACAGCGGTACCCTGGTCCCCCGGGGTAAAGTAGCCATGAGGAGAGCACAGCCAGACAGGGGAACCCGAGGGACTTTATCACATTCAGTGGATAAAGTCCGCCCCAGAAGGCTATGTACTGTGTGATTCTTGTTATATTCCATTTTTGAAGTGACAGAATTGCAGAAATTGAGCACATTACTGGCTTCCAGTTGTTACCAAGGAGGTGCAAGCAGGGGTGGGCGGGAGACGAGGTGAATGTAGAAGGGAATTGGGAGGGGTCCTCGTGCTCCGGAGCTCTTTGCTGTCTGGCCTGTGGCTGTGGATACGCAGACCTACATGTGAAATAATATTAATAGTAATAATCATAATAATAATGCAATTAAATCCGAAAGAAACACAGTGGTGCAAGTGGAGCTGAGGAAATTTGAATGAAATTGGTGAGTTGTCCAAAGGCCTAACTCTGGTTGCGATATTGCACTAGTTTTCCAAGTGCTGCCACTGGCGGAAGCTGTGTAAAGTGTACACTGGAGCTCTCTGTGTTAATTCTCACAACCACGTGTCAAGATAAAATTTTTTTAACAGCAAAAAAAATTATGTGCAAAGCAAATTACATTTGTGTAGGCGCCATGGGATCGTACAGGAGGGTGGTTACACTTATGTAACTAAGTCTGTGTAATAAATATGTGCGAAGTTTCAGTATTTTACCATGTATCATAGCTTACATATAGGAAACATCATTTGAAACAGGAGAAAAAAGGAAAAATAACCATATGTATATAGGTGTTGCCTTCGAGGATTCCAAAGTTAGGAAGAAAATGAGATGCACACAAGTGATGTGGGTATAGGGCAGAACGCGTAGGTCACACACAAGACATGCACATGTTTACTGTGCGAGCAGAAGAGAGTGATGACAGCACTTTCTGGAAAAGCCCATGGAACACAGGCATTTTGGGGGCGTCTTTAAGACAAGATTTTTATCAACATAAATTAGTAACAAGGGTAAATTTAGGGCGATAGAAACAAGATGGCAAAACTCAATCAGCCCCTTTCTTCCAAATCAAGAGTTGTGTGTGACGACCTTGTCAGAAAAAAAAAAATCAAAGCCCGATTTTAGAAGGGCTGGAGTTGTGCATGTGCCCTGTGGCTTGTGAGAGTCAGCAGGTGTCTCAGTGGGACCACAGATATAAACACGCAATCTGATGAGAACGTGTCGTCCAAGCTCTCCGTTCTATCCTAGACTAAAAATCAACAGGATCAAGGGATATAAAAAGGAGAAGCTACTTTAACAAGTAATGGTTATCTTGTGAATTCAACACCAAGAGCCTGTGAAGGTTGGGGTGCAGAGCGGTCCTGTAACCAGGCGGCTGAAGCCTGAGGAACTGAGATTTGCATGGTCTGTGAAAGAAGCGAGTTGAGCTGGACTCAAGAGTCCTCCAACCTATAAGCTCAGTGAGGGAAGAAATCAGGTCCTCTGTTCTGGGCTTCACGCCCAGTGCTTTGCACAGTGTCTGGGGCATAATAACAGGCCAGTGTGCATCTCAATCGAATCATGAAAGCACACACATGTGAGCTAGGATCACTAGGCTTAGTGCAGGTCAGTTCTGCAAGCCAAAGGGAAAGGATGATGTAAACAGGGGGAGCTGTTATGCCCTGGTGTCTGGTGAGGAGAGATTCTGTAAAGACGGGGAAATCGCAGCCTAGCCCTGTGAGTTATGTGACAATCACTGCTTGGCTGTTTGCAACGCCTTTGGGCGTAGTTGGAATACAGTGAAAGTTACTGGAAATGTGCTCTTGCTGCCTCTGTTGTTGACACTTAGAAACACTCAGAGTCAGAGAAATAGATGAACCTGGTTATTTTTTCCTAGGGGAAGCAGGAGATAACGATGTACCAGATCCCCATCAACGATGAGCGCTGGGGTTGGGTGATTAACTGCAGGCACATCATCCCTGGCAAACACGATTATGGGAAGCATGTGAGAAGTGGAAAGTATTATTAAAAATATGTCAGCATTTGGTATTTCACCCCTAATCCTTTCTGAAGATCCATTATTATGCCAACAAACTGTAAGAATGATAGCGACATTTACCGAAGAACTACAAACAGTATAACTTTCCATTTTAATGTACCACATTTCTCATGTTTACCCAGAGCTCAGGAAGATTTTGTGCTTATATCAGATTCACAGTGGGGTTTTTTTTTTTCCACTTCTTTTTAAAATCACTAACAAATATTTTCTTTCAACAACCACTTCAAGTCTGAAAGTCTTTCTGATAATGGAGAGCAGTGACATCATTTTAATCAGCTCTAAATTTTTCAGCTGTTTTTGTTACTTGATTACAGTTACAAGGGTTTATTTTATACCTGCACAGCTTGCTTTCTAAGAATTAAATTGCAGGCTAAAAAAATTAAGTTATAATTCAGTTTTCTTTCATCAGGATGATTCAACCAAGCTTAATTGGGAGTATATTTGTACAAGGGTTTACTTCCTAAACATTTGAACCCTGAACGTTCTGTAAATAATATTCTCCAGGGGGGAGGCTTGGTTTAAGTTAAGGTATATAATATGCGTACCTGGTTATAACACTCTCCACTTGTCAATGAGTTTCTCATCCCAGTGTCTTTCTCAAACGTTCTGTGGGTGAGGTGAGGCCACACTGCACTGCCCAGAGCTCTCCTTTCTGCGTGTTCCTGGTTGGGGGTCGGGGTGGCCACCCGAGTTTCCTGTGGGAGGTTTGATGGATAGAGGTGAGGCAGCAGCTGTCGTGCAGCTCCTCCGTGGGGTGTGGTGGATGAGCTGTAACTGCACCTTCCCTGGACCCTCCTTCAGTTTCTTGCTTTCCTTGGGTAGGCGTGTGTACTTAGCTCCATAACAGAGAGCCCCCGCTTCTACAAGGCCCCCAACCCCCCAAGATCATGTTTGACAAAAACTGGCACATGTTTCAGTCCTTCCTTTGGATGGCAAGTGCCCGCCTCAAACACAAGGTAAAGTGATGTCATTTAGACTATACCCACTTGTAATTCTACATATTTTTGAAATTATAATGTTTATTCAAACTTTCCATAATGAAAACTAATAAAGCACCTCAAATTTTTCTTGGAATGACATAGAATTTGCATCAACATGGAAGATGATTAGTATACTGAAGTTTAGAATAGTTTAGCATATTTTTAAGGAATAATTCTTAGGGAGTCATCTTATGTTATAAGGGCTTTGAGGGAAATAAAAGCCGCTTTCAGAATATAATTATATAGTTTCACAGTAAGAGTCTCACGCAAATACTTAACCCAATATGGTCCAAATGCTTTCCGAAGAACACGAGTTCTGATAGGAGTTCTGCAAAAAACATCTACCTGGTCATTGCGTCATTCCAAGCATTTACATGATACCTACTGTATGCCAGGCACTGCTCTAGGTGCTGAGAGACATCAATGACCAAAAGAGAAAAATAATTCGACCCTCTTGGGCTCATACTCAGGAAAGACAGAAAGCAAATTATGACTCTAATAATGAACGGCTGTGCAGTCCATCAGACCATGCTCACTGTTTGGGGAAGACGGAATGTTGATCAGTGTCACGAGGGCTGAAAGGAGGGACGCACTGCATGGGGACAGGTGCAGGTTACATTTCAGACAGAAGGGGCAGTGTAGGTCCGCTGGTGCCAGCACTGACGTGAACGCATGTGGAAAGTGCCGGGTACCAATGTGGGTGCAGGCTATTCTCTGTCCCGGGAGCAGCCGTGCTGAGCGCTCGGGTGTGTTCACTGCTGGAGTATCTGAGCCACTCGAGGAAGCAGCACGTTTAGGGGAGGGAACAAGAGGGAACAGTGAGGAGAGATGATGTGGGGGGCCTGGGAGGGCACCCAAAGGGGCTCGGGGTCATCTAGGGACTCGGTGTCTGCTACTAAGGCTCTGGCTGGCCGTGGCTTGAGGGGAGCCCTCGCTGGGCTTGAGCGGAGGGCTGCCCGGTCAGACGAAAACATTTTCACAACTTCCTTCTGGCCGGCGGAATCGGTCCAGGGTGGTGAAGTCCAGTTTTGAAGGCCAGTAAGGGGCTTGTATAGTCAGTCTGGTGAACGTTGTGATGACTCCTGGTCAGAGGAGAGCAGAGAAGGAGGTGAGAAGAGGAGGTAGTTTATGGATGTGTTGTTAAGTAGAGCCAGTGGCATTGCTCCGTGGATTGGAGGTGAGGTGTGAATGAGAGAGAATAGTTGCGGACAAATCCCTGAGAATCGGGAAGGATGGAGTTTTATGCCTGGAGGTGAGCAAGGTCATGAACGGAACCTATTTTGGGGGTAAGATCAGGTGTTAATTTTTTGATAGGTTGAATTGGAAATGATTTTGGGTATCCAAGGTAAAGTTTCCAGTAGCAGTAGAGTATTATTTTTAAAGGGAAATAATAAGTTTGAAAACCTTGCACATATAGTTGCATCTTGGAGAATAAAAAACATTGAGGCTCTGAGAACTCTGATAAAAAGCCTTTAGATTTTGTTTAGGCACAAATGTCTCTACTTGCTGGACCATGGCAGCCTCTGAAAAATATAGGTAAGCTGTGCCTATTATTAATTAATTAAATTGTCATATGGAACAGTTGGGCAAGTAGTGATAGCTACACACACACACCAAACATTTACAGGAAAATCCAGATTTACAAATTTAATAGTGAGCCATATATTGGAAATTATGATTTAAAGAACAAATAAACCCAAATGTACCAATGTCTCAGAGATGTTTTCACTATTAACAAGAATGTTCAAGAACATGCCTATCGCTGTGGGAGATTTCTCCTGAGTATCGATAGTCATGCTCTCTCAGGAGACCCCTGTGTGGTGGGATCAGACTGATGGTCTCTCACTGTCACTCTCTGTCCCTTCCCTTCCCAAACCATCCAGGTGTATCCAGGGAAGAGCTCAGTCATTAAACCAATACTGACGGCACACATCCCATGTGGCAGGCTTAGCTCCGGAGGCTGAGGGTGGACAGAGAACCGGGAAAAGCAGTGTAAGTGGGAGCTTACACACCAATAAGGACAGATTGATGACAAACCCACAGGCTGGTAGTAAAGTAGATGGTGATGTTTTCTGTGAAATAAAATAACGGGCAATGGGGTAGAGAAGAACGGAAGAATACATGTCTTTTTTATGGGGGAGAAACCAGGGAGTCTTGGCTTTATAAGGATAAAAAACAGTTCCCATGAGAGGGCAGCAGGTAGTCCCAGGAACACTGTGGCTACAGACCATATGCGGCAAAGGATGGAAAAGGGAATTTTTCACTTAGCCAGACTTTCTGAGTTCTGAAGTCACCCAGCAAAGGGAACAGCTGTTTAAATTAATAGGTTTTACTTTTAGGGCAGTTTTGGAGAAAAATCCCCAAAGTTCCCCTGCACTGTTTCCCCTAATACTAGCAACCTGTATTCACGGAACACATTCACTGCAATTAATAAATGGATATATAGTAACTAAAGCCCAGAACTCACACTAAGGTCCACTTTTTGCATTGTACAGTCTGTGGGTTTGGACATATGCATGATGTCATGTGTCTACCATTAATTGCAGGGTCATATAGAATCGTTTCAGCCCTGAAAATCCACTGTGCTCCACCCTTCAGTCCTCCTCCCCAAACCCTGGCAACCTGATATTGTTGTCTCCATAGTTTTTCCTTTTCCAGAATGCTTTATAGGTGGAGTCATATAGTATGTCGCCTTTTAACACAGGCTTCTTTCCCTTAGTGATGTGCATTTAGTGTTCACTTAGTAATGTGTAGTCAATGTTTCATGTCTTTTTGTAAATTGATGCCTCATTTCTTTTTATTGTTGAATAAAAGTCCATTCTGCGGATAGACCATGATTTGTTGAACCCCTCACCTATTGAAGGGCATCTTGGTTGAGTCCAGTTTGTAATGATTATGAGTAAAGCTACTATAAATATTTGGTGTAGTTCTTTGCATGGACATATGTTTTCAAATCAGTTGGGTAAATACTTTAGGAACAGGGTTGCTAAATCGTATGTTAAGACTATGCTTAGCTTCGTAGGAGGCTGACAAACAGCCTTCCAGAGTGGCTGCACCATTTTGCATTCCCACCAACAACAAATGAAAGTTCCTGTTACTCTACATCCTCACCAGCATGTTGTCCTGTTGGTGTTTTTCATTGGTTTTCTGCAGTTTCAACATTTTATGGCTAGGCATAAATTTCTCAGTGTTTCTCATGCTTGGTGTTTTCAGTTTCCTATATCTGTGGTTTGGTATCTGTCATCAGAAAATTCTTAGCCATTATTACTTAAAATATTTCTTCTGTTTTGTCTTTTCTTTTGATATTTCAACTATGCGTATGTAACACTTTGTGATGGTTTCATAGTTCTTAGATATTCTGGGGTGCTTTGCATGCTTTGAGTTTGGGAAGGTGCCCTGACATGTCTTCAGGCTACCAATTGTTTCCTCAGCCACATTCGGTATACCGATGAGCCCACAATTTTAATGAACCTTCCTAATTCCATTAAGGTAGTGAGCACCAAGAGATGGTAGTGACTCTTCCCATGAACTACTTAACAAAAAGGCAAAGACATGTGATATGTTATCTTAATTAACTAAACAAAATTCATCTCATTCATTTTTTCTTACATATGTAAAACTTAGTTAAGGCTTCCTTTTTGTTGTTGTTGTTTTTTACTTGCCTGTAGGGCAAAGGTTTTAACATTCTGAAAGGGAACTGGCATCTGTTTTCCACCCCTTGTTTTTATAAATTGTCAGGACTAGTTGGACAAGACAATCATATAACCATAACCCTTACTCTTGTACACAGTTTTTATCCTTTTCTGCTGCAGAAGATGCATTTAGCTGCCTCCCTGTGTGACTTAGTTACTTAGTATCAATAATAAAATTTTGGAACAAGGATATGTAATGTTCAAACTATGATAAACTAGAAAATGTTTGTCTTTCACAGAAAGTCACTTTTTGTGGAATATCTAAGGTGAAAATAGATTATATTAATATAATGAATAAATCCAGTACAGTTTAACATTCTTTTAACTCTGTAAGTTGTTGTGGTTACAGTAGGTTACAGAAACTTTTTCACACACATTAGAGTCATATGTATTTTTGAAAGATAAACCTGAAGGTGAAATGATTCTTTAAAGTAAGGCAGGCCCACCTGATTTCAATCTGTTTTGAATGAAGTTGAAAAGGAGACTGACTGATCAATGTTGGTAAATGGAATTCAAACCACTGTTAACCAATTATGTGATATGCTCCTATGCTGACGTAAATAGTTTTTGTTTTTGTTTCTGTTGTTAGGAGGTGGGGCTATTCTACAAACTTTTCCCAAATCCCATTTCAGAATTGTATAATTATTGCCTGAAGAAAATACTAACCATTTCTGTAAAACTACCCTGGTTTTAGCCTGATTGACTGTTAAGGAAGACACCTAATCAGGATCTAGATTAATTAACTTTTCATTAATTAGTTTTATTTATGTTTTATTATTTATTTTACTTTAAATGTTATCACTTTTACTAATTATCCTTTTAATCTTATTGATGGTTATGGAAGACACCTAATCGGGATCTATATAGCTAACAAAAGTCAACTTTAGGAATTATTTTTTCTCCAGACTTTAAAGGAAAATATGATTTAATGTCATGACTGTGTGTAGCATTTCCCAAAGACAAGGAGTTGCTCTACCTGACAACCTAGTCATTCCTAGCTCTTCAATTCTGAAATTGCAAAGATTTATTGTTTTTTCACAGTCTCTTCCCTTCTCTTTGACCTTGTAATGTGCTTTCTGCCTGACTAGAAGGATTAGTAATGAGCCTAATTGAAATGGAAATCTTCAGAACTCCCAGGGATTGAATTTATTGTGAATAATAAACAAGGATTCTTTAAGATATACAGAATTTTGCATGTAGATTCATAGCTAAATCTTAGGGCTGTTATGAGTTGCTTATTTGGCAAATAAACTCAACCATATAAACCTTCTGGGAAAACATTAATGGACCCTAAATCAATAATCTCAAACCTGAAGTAAAGGAGCCAGTGAGAAAAAAATAATGAAGAAAAAGTGCATAGGGTAAAAATGGAAGTCTGAGAAAAGAAATAGTAAGCACCTCCCCATCAGCTACAATGAGTCAGTTGAAGTAAATATTTATGCTTTTATCTTGACCGTACTTTTTAAAGTTTAATCCCTGGGGGAGCCCTTGAGGGTTATTAGACTGCCTTTCTCTGCTGTGGGGATTCCAGGAATATCTGTGACGTTGTTGAGGTCCTCTTAGGGAGACTTCCTGTCACTGTCACAAAGTTATAGTTATAAAAGCTACTTTAGTCCAAATCCTAATTTAGTAGGAGTGTGAGTTCACCATAGGGGAATCGGATACGTTCAAATTGTTTGTTTCTCAGATCTGCTTTTTACTCAACAAGTCAACCCATGTTTATTGAAAATTTGGCTCATAAAACCATGCAGGAAATCATAGTTCCTCACCTAAACAACTTGCAATCTTACTGATAAGTTGATTTTACTTATGAAGCATAAGCATTTGATGATATTAGTAACAGTGAGGAAAAAGCCAAGTAAAAAGCCCAAAAGAAATCAACGAAATCGGAATGGTATTAAGATACCACTTTAAAGATACTTGTGGTTTCGGTATATAATACCTCCTTCTTGATAGTAAAAGAAAAACTCTGAGAAAATCATTGTAAAATTTCCAATTAATAGTTTTGAAGACCAACTTGATGAATTTTACCGGAATGTTTGTCTACTTGTTCACTGTGTAATGAAGTGAATAAGTAGACTAAAGTTATCCACTAGGGTAAACTTGCCATTTTAATCGTCTTATCTCATAGGATTGTGATACATTTGCTTGTATTTTCTTTGAAAGTATAGCATAAAGGAGACAATTTCTTCCACTCCTGTTGTGTAAATTCACATTTTATTTTGGTACTAGTTCTCCTTTGATATGGATTCAGTGCTCACCAGCTTTTACTACATTTGTAAACGTAGTTTTTAATTTCTGAGAAGTTTATTTTGATTCAGTTGTCAATTGAATGCCTTCAATTGCCAAGTCCTTCCTTCAAGAAAGACACAGGGTTGGTTACTGTATCTCCCCAGATCTTCCTGGTTGAAAAAGTGTATTGTTTTCTTGACATAGGTATGATAATCTGGGTTGCATACTTTTTGTGTTAAATAAACTTGAATTTTGAGTACAGTGTTAGACTTAACAGGAAAACAAAATATGGTACAAAGTTCCACACACCCCTGTGCACAGTATTACACGTGCATTAACGTGGAGCACTTATTACAGTAATGAACGCACGTTGACACGTTAGTATTGGAGTCCACAGTTATTCAGATTCCCTTAGCTTTATCTGAACTTCCTGTTCCAAACTGCTCTTGAGGACACCACATGACATTCATTTATTCTGTCTCTTAAGCTCCTCTTGGCTGTGACAGTTTCACAGACATTCCTCACTTTTAATGACCTTGAAAGTTTGAGGAGTACTGGTCAGGTGTGCAGTAGTTTGAACCCTCTCTTGGAATTTGTCTGTTACTTTTCTTATGAGTAGGCTTGGGTTATAGATTTTTGTGGCAAAGAGATATTTTCCTCACACCGTGTCAGGTAGATGTGTCATGTGACTGATCGCTGCTGATTGGTTACAAAGCATTATTGTTTAATGCTCACATTGCTCCACTGTGGACCACTGGGAACATTTGGGTGGCTCCTGTGTCTCTTTGGCCTCCTCCATAGTGTGTGGGTGTCGGTGTGGGTGTCTGTGTGTGTGTCTGTGTGTGTGTGTCAGGTAGTATATGGTAAAGAGATGACTCAGGGTGGACTGGGTACACTTGAAGGTCTTAGGGTGGGATCTGGCCTCCTCACGGTTCAGTGAGAAGCTCTGGTAGCACAATATATGTCAGCCTAGACATGAGGTTCAGCCTCATAGGCAATCAATCAATCAATCAATCAGCCAATCACTCATGCTACTGTAATGAAGCCTGTGGACACGGGAGGAAGGGTGAGATACCCAGGGTGGCAAGACCCTGCACTGTTTGTCAAGATTAACACATGGTGGGGTGACAGGTTCCGAAGACACTGGAAGCCTCGCCGTTGTGAACCTTCCCAGACGCTGTCCTGCGGGCCTCGTCCCTTGGCTGATTTCAGTGCATCCTTTCTTCACAGGAACACTTTCTCCTACTACATATTTAATATATCTCTTTCATTGCGAGGGTTTTTTTTTTAATAAGAATTATCCATAGGTAAAAATCTTTGCCTTCACTTACCTGAATCCTTTATATTTTTCACCTTCATTCACTCTGATTTTTGCAAGTCCTTCCTATATATTAGATTTGAAAGTTTTCAATGTTCTTTATGTTTATCCTAATAGTATTTATTTGCTTTGAAATGTTTTTTTGAACCTCAATATATTCCTTGACATTTGCAAATCCTGTTTTCATTTCATTCTTTCTGTTATCTCAATTGTGAGCTCTTATTATTTTGAATTAAAGAGCTGGTTACTGTGATATGGTATAGTGATGACAGCATAAAATGTGTGAGAAACTTCTCTCCGCATCTTGAATTATGTTGTCTTCCAAGTTCACTGGTCTCATCAATGCGACGTTCTTTATTCTTTTGTTTTTCTCACTCAATTTTATGTTTGTATAATTGCTGTGTGTGTGTTATTTTTTTAACTCACCCTGGGCCCCTCTGTTCAGTCCCTTCCTGGCTCTGGTGCGCTGTGACAGATGTGCCTTTCAGTTCTCCTTCCCTTCTGCCCATTTTTACAGACCTTGAACTAAGGATGGGGGAGGGGTGGCATTAGAGACTGCGGGGTCTTAGTAAAGTGGCCAAGTGAAAACACGTTGTCTTTGCCACGTCTTTCCTTTCCTTCTGATTTTGTTTTCTTAAGTGTTCTCTAGCACTGTTTTTTTCAACCAACTTGGGACTGTGTCTGTTCCGATGTGACAAAACTCTTGGGTTTTAAAGTCTTTCTTTGCTGAATATCAGTCACTCTTGACATTTACTGTCCCCAATTCACCCATTTCTCTCCACCAGTCACTTCCTTTATACTTTTACAAAGTAGGAAAATATAATGATAGCACCAATTTTCTTCTCTTGAGATTTGGAGTCTTAGGGGAACATCCCCAAATTGTTACCACTTACCTCTATTTTTCCAGGATTGTGGAGGAAGGGTTAAGACCTGAGCTGGACTGAGCTGTCTGTCCAGTCGCTAATTTTTTGCTTTTTCCCTTTCTTATTGATGTCTAATATCAATTGCATTATGTTGATTCTGATGTTTAGGTTAGGTTGGGGAATTTGTTGTTGTGTCTTACAAATTTTTCCGAATTTTATAATTGGTGAAGAAAGTTTGTCATGCAATTTTCCATTATTTTAATAAGGAAAAAACCAGTTTATTTTCAAGTCACACAGTTAGGCTTCTGCCCCGTGACTCAGCCGAGCCGGCCCTGACTGAGGTCATGGATGACGTCCTCATTACCAAAGCCAATCCTTGTTTTCAGAACTAGTTTTACCTTATCCCACTCAAGGGTTCAACATTATTAATGTGTTTTTCTGTCTAAAAATTCTCTTCTCCTTTCTCATCTCTCCCTAACCATCTTCTGGTCGCACTTGTGTCTTTCTAACTCTGACTGCTAATACAACCTCAGTTCCTCCTGTCTTGCTTCCCTTTATCCTGAGTAATCACTGCCATTGGCATGTTTCTGACACCTAACTTTTTACTTACATTCCCAAACACTTATCAGGTTAAGGGCAGTTCCTGTATTTTTCTCCTAAAGTTGTTCTTCTCCTGTTTTCTCTGTCTTCATGAATAAAACCACTCAACCAAATAGCCCGGAAGTTAAGTTCATTTCCACCTGCCCTCAGTATCTGAACTTCCACATGCACTTGTGCAAGTGACAGACTACAGAAGAGCAGCCAGGTCAGAGCGCCGGCCTGGGTCACGCATCCTAACCGAGGTGCTCTCCGTCTAGCTGGGGCCCATCCTCCCTACACAAAATGACCCCCAAATCCTGCACCGTGAGCCTGACTGTGATCCTGTGGTCGGTGACCTCCTTTCTGTCTCCCCAGTCCCACTTGGGCAGCTCTTTATACATAACTCGTCTTCCTACTTCCAGCATCCTCACCACCTGTACCATCTTCCACACCGAGTGGCCTTTGTGATACAGACTACTGAGAACGTTATTTTCCTGCCTAAATACTCAACTAACTTCCTCCCACTGTAACCTGAGTCCAGACCGTCAGAGCTTTCAGTGCCCCCTCTTCGCCAAGTTCACCCTTTCTCTCTCATCGCTCTTGGTCCCAGCCTTCAAGGACAACATTCCACACCAAATTCAAAAAACTATTTCTTACTTTTTTTGTTCTATTTTATGTTTTTTAGTTTTAAATTAAGGTATAATTGGAATACAGCATTACATGCGTTTCAGGTGTACAACATAGTGATTCTATATTTGTACCACTGCAGAATGGTCACCACAATAAGTCTAGTTGGCATCTGTTACCAGTTATAAAATAAATGAGTCCTAGGACGTAGTGCACAGCATGGGGTCTGTAGTTAGTAATCCTGGATTGCATATTTGAAAGTTGCTAAGAAAGTAGATCTTAAAAGTTCTCATCACAGGGAAGAAAAAGTAACTATCACACAACTTTTTTTTATGCTCATGGAAGTCCCGATATCTACCATGTTCCTTCTGTCCCACAGTGAGCCCTGCTTTCCATTTGCGGGTGTCACTGCGAAGGTCACGTCTGTGATCCTTTTCTGACTCCCTGCCTATTCCCTACTTTCTCCTCTGCCTCCTCCACATATGGCATTTATAGCGTGGAACTTCAAGACTGTAAACTTGTTTAGGAAAATAACAAGATGTGCTTGTTCATTCATATTTTTATTTCTAGTATCCAGCTTCCTGCCAGGCACACTTGAGGACAGGGTGGGATGGTGTTAATGCGTGAAGTTACTGTTGTCAGTTCTGAATGAGCTGTCTCCTTTTTAAAGGGTAACGATTTGAGTTTCTCAAGAGGACTAAGACAGCGCACACCTAGATTTGTCACATTTTCTAAATACAAGTAGCCCTCCCATATTTTAAATTAGTTTAGGAAAAGAGAAAAATAACCTACTCAAGTAACAAAAAATACTTCCCATATTTCTAAACAGGATGCCAGTGATTTACTGGTTTGTTGGTTTAATTAGAGAATCAGTGATTCACAGTATTTCCCCAAAGCTCAGGACATGGTCACAATATTGGAAAACTTTTCTTTTCCAGACTGCATTTGAGAGCAGAAAAAGTCCTTGTTGTCTTTTTTTTTTTAACTGACAAACCAAACCCTCCACTTTTGCACACATTAGATGTGCAATGAATTAAACAGCTCATTTCATGACAACTCAACTCTCTGGTGACTCAGAAGCTCAAAAGCATTGAAGACTTCAAGTGATATGTCTTGTGTGCAGAGTTATAAAATGTGCTGCTTAAAGTTATCTGGAGAATTAAATGTAGGATAAACAGAGTGATTTCTAGTTACAGAATTAAACGTCATTGAAACGTAAGGCTATTTTAGTCATCTCAGAAGTTAATGAACTTAAGACCTTAGTCTCACTCCTAGTGATTTAACGTTTAATTACCACCCAAGTATTTCATGTTATATGTTGCTAACCTCAATTTATAGTCTCTTCTTTTTAAATCAAGCACAGCAATTTTACCCTTTTCTTGTTGGTGGAGCAGTGCTGTGTCCTAAGGCGCAATCTATTTATTGGGAAAATGTGACATGTAATTCCAAAATGTGACCAGTTTGACCAAGAGGATTTGATTCTGGCATTGTTTGATATTTTGCTTTGCAAGGCTTTTTTTTTAGGAGAGCAAAATGGTAAAGTTCAAACTTTGCACTTAGATAATTGGAATACCATAAGCTTAGCTAGATGACTCCTGTATAAATGTTGCAGTCTTTTGTTCTATGTGATGTGGAAAATAAAACGACATAAAACCCACTCATATGCTGTGGTGTGTATGGGGATTCAGGCACAACTGTGTCTCCAGCAGGTAAGACACCACGTTTGCTGAGTCTTACAGCACCGTCTACTGTGCAGGCACTGAATAGGGTGCACAGACCTGGGCATCAGTGCCTGTAACGTGCTGGGATGTCCCTCTCACTCACACCTCAGTTACAGTGAGAAATTGTTGTGCACCATTAAATACTCCCCATATATCACTGATGTCACTGATGTTCTGGAATATTTAATTATTTGGACTTAAAGTAACACCAAACTAGAAAATAAACTATAGTGGACAGGGACATTTGTCTGTTCTGCTCTTTGCTTTATTCCTGGTCCCTCGAAATGTAGAATAATGAGTAGTTGTTGAATGAATATTGACTGAAATGAGAAGCCAGTATGTTTCCGGGGTGAGAATCAGGATTGGTACCAGGAGAAGTGGGGGCATTGTTGAGCATCTGCCCTCGGGACACCCATCTTTCTTGCTTTCATGGCCAGGAGCTGCATGTGTGGACCTCTGGGGAGGCTGGGTCTCTCAGGAGATGCTCACAGCATGTGGATGCCTGTGAACGTTGAACCTGCAGAGCCTGTGTGAACAGGTGATGTGATTAAAGTCCCTTCAAAGGTGTAGGATTTTCAGCTCTTTCAGTGCTGGCAGGGCCCCTGGGCACCCCGTGTACACTCTGACCTCCCAGAAAGGCAACTCTCTGCCTCATAGGACGCTGAGGTCTTTCTCTGATGCATTTCCTTGGCCTCATGCCCCTCAAACCTCTCCTGTGCCCAGGTTCCTCCAAATCTTTCTTATTTTCCGTATCTGGAATTACTCTAATAAACCATCTAATGAGCCTCGTGAGTTATCACATCAACTCTTTTTTTAAATCACGACCTATAGAAAGTGCCCTAGCCCAGATTTTGTAATGCCATTTGGAACGCCATAAGGTCCGCGGAAGAGGACTTTTTCCTTCTTTTTACTCAAAAGAATTGAGTAAAAACCCTCACTGCTGTTTTCCATAGAATACAGCACCACTGCAGGTAAACACCACTGCTTGGGTTACTGGGCATATAGGAAAGTTATTGGCTAACTGTGCTGGCTTTGGCAAAAACCCAAAAGCTTTGGGGCTGCAGTTTGCAAAGATATGAAGAATTCTTTCAGGTTCTAACATCCTGTGTCCCTAAATATGACCATTAGTATTGCACATATGTTACTTTGCTGCCCTTTTTTGTTTACATGTTTGTCTCTCCTTACTCATTCTCCTTGAGAACAGGGTCTTGTCAGTTGCGGTGTTAATAACACCAGTCTTCATTCATCCATCCATCCATTCCTAAATGAGTACATTTCATTCAAGTCATAAAAATTGAGCATCTGTAATGCAGTTCTCCAGACCCTGAGGTTTTAACAGAGAACAAAAGGGCCAAGTCTTTTTCCTCAGGTGTCTTATATACTGGAGAGAAAGACAGACAGACAGGCATATACATATATAATAAAAGGCCAGGTAATGAGAAGAGCTATGAACAAAAATACACTAGAGTGGAGGCACGGAGTGTGAATGGCGCTGTTTTTAACTGTGGTCAGGAAGTCCTCTCTGAGGAGTGTGATTTGAGCAGAGGCCTGAGTCAAGCAGAGGAGCAAAGCATGTCAGTATCCGGGGGGTAGAGGGGCACTTTTCCAGGCAGCAGGGGGTACTTTTCCTGAGCAGAGTGTTTGAGGATCAACAGTGTTGTGAGCGAGAGAGGGAGCAGTAGGAAGCGGCCTTGGGGAAGATGGGGGCCGGACCATGGACAGCCTCCCAGCTGCGCTAAAGACATGGGATTTTATTGTCTGTGTGATGGAAAGCTGAGGCAGGTTCTGAACAAGGAGTATCATGATGGGATGGCTGTTCCAAACGGTCATTCGGAGCGGAGATCCGGCTGTAAGAATGTAAGAATGGAATCGGAGAAACTGATTAGGAGAATAATAGAAAAACCCAAGTGAGAGTGCTTGCATGATGGGCCATGGTGCTAGGAATACAGTTAGATGGAAGCATGGTTAGGCTCTGCTGTGAAGATAGGGAAGGTAGGATGGTTGATGGATTCAGGCCAGCATGTGAGAGAAAGGGGGCTTCAAGGTGATCCCTTGTGCTTCGGTCTGGCCAGTGGTGGAGACAGTTACTGAAATGGAGAAACGTTCAGGGTAAGGATCAGAATTGGGAAGTTTTATGTTTTTATTATTTATTTATTTTTTTTTGAGGGCTCAGTTTGAAGTGCCTGTTACACAACCATGTTTAGTGGTGGGATGAAATATGCTTGAGTCTGGAGTGCCTGGGAGAGTTTGATCCTAGAGATACAATCGGGGGGCCTTCCGTGTGTGTAGATGGAACTACAGCTGTGCACCTGGATGATGTCATTAACAGAAGGTGAGCAGAGGGCCAGGGAAAGAGTGAGGGCAGGTGGTCACCAGGTTAGGAGACTAGAAGGGAGAGTCCAGGCTGGCAAAACACATAACGGTTGGCACTTCCCACTTGAAGACAGGACAGGCCAGTTTGGGTGACTATTGAAGGAAGAAGAGTTGATATAATACGAGCAGAAAGGAGAAAGCAGGTGCTAGGTTAGGATGGGACTTGTCGGCCATGGTCAGGGTACCGGGAATGACTGAAGAACTTTCAGCTGTGCCATGACTAACATATTGTGTTGTTTCTTTAAAATCCATCCAGCTGAAGTGTGAAGACCAGTCCCGAGATATAGACTACTCAGCTATTCAGGAGACTCACAGGAGTGCAGGGGAGACTGTGTCCTGGGCACAGATGGCAGTCGTGGGAAGAGAGAAGTGGAAGTATTTGAAAGAAATTTAGAAGCCTTGGGTCAGGTGCTGGTTTGAGTGTGTGGAGGAAATATTCATATCAGAAACCACTGGGAGAGGGAAGAGGCTTCGTGATTTTGAAGTGGTCCTTGTCGAACAGGTGTTTTTTTTTTTTTTTTTTTTTTTTTATTATTTTATTTTATTTTTTTTTGGGGGGTACACCAGGTTCAATCAACTGTTTTTATACACATATCCCCATATTCCCTCCCTTCCTTGACGCCCCCACCCTCGAGTCACCCCCACCCTCCCTGCCCCCGTCCTCTAAGGCATCTTCTATCCTCGAGTTGGACTCCCTTTGTTATACAACAACTTCCCACTGACTATTTTACAGTTGGTAGTATATATATGTCTGTACTACTCTCCCGCTTCTTCTCAGTTTCCCCTTCACCACCCGCCCCCTCCCATACCTCGAGTTCTCCAGTCCATTCTCTGTATCTGCTTCCCTGTTCTTGTCACTGAGTTCATCAGTACCATTTTTAGATTCCGTATATGTGAGTTAGCATACAATATTTGTCTTTCTCTTTCTGACTTACTTCACTCTGTATGACAGATTGTAGTTCTATCCACCTCATTACATATAGCTCCATCTCATCCCTTTTTATAGCTGAGTAATATTCCATTGTATATATATGCCACATCTTCTGTATCCATTCATTTGTTGATGGGCATTTAGGTTGCTTCCATGTCCTGGCTATTGTACATAGTGCTGCAATAAACATTATGGTACACGTTTCTTTTGGGATTATGGTTTTCTTTGGGTATATGCCCAGGAGTGGGATCACTGGATCATATGGTAGTTCTATTTGTAGTTTTTTAAGGAACCTCCAAATTGTTTTCCATAGTGGCTGTACCAACTTACATTCCCACCAAGAGTGCAGGAGAGTTCCCTTTTCTCCACACCCTCTCCAGCATTTGTGGTTTCCAGACTTTCTGATGATGGCCATTCTGATTGGTGTGAGGTGATACCTCATTGTGGCTTTGACTTGCATTTCTCTGATGATTAGTGATGTTGAGCATCTTTTCATGTGTTTGTTGGCCATGTGTATGTCTTCTTTGGAGAAATGTCTATTTAGGTCTTCTGCCCATTTGTGGATTGGGTTATTTGCTTTTTTGGTATGAAGCTGCATGAGCTGCTTGTATATTTTGGAGGTTAATCCTTTGTCCGTTGTTTCATAGGCAATTATTTTTTCCCATTCTGAGGGTTGCCTTTTAGTCTTGTTTATGGTTTCTTTTGCTGTGCAAAGCTTTTAAGTTTCATGAGGTCCCATTCGTTTATTCTTGATTTTATTTCCATGATTCTAGGAGGTGGGTCAAAAAGGATGTTGCTTTGATGTATGTCAAAGAGTGTTCTGCCTATGTTTTCCTCTAGGAGTTTGATAGTGTCTGGCCTTACATGTAGGTCTTTAATCTATTTGGAGTTTATTTTTGTGTATGGTGTTAGGAAGTGTTCTAATTTCATTCTTTTACATGTTGCGGTCCAATGTTCCCAGCACCACTTATTGAAGAGGCTGTCTTTTTTCCATTGTATACTCGTGCCTCCTTTGTCAAAGATAAGGTGCCCATATGTGTTTGGGCTTACTTCTGAGTTCTCTATTCTGTTCCATTGATCTTCCTTTCTATTTTTGTGTCAGTACCATACTGTCTTGATCACTATGGCCTTGTAGTATAGTTTGAAGTCAGGAAGCCTGATTCCACCAACTCCATTTTTCCTTCTCAAGATTGCTTTGGCTATTCGGGGTCTTTTGCGTTTCCATACAAATCGTAAGATTTCTTGCTCTAGTTCTGTGAAAAATGCCATTGGTAATCTGATCGGGATTGCATTAAATCTGTAAATTGCTTTGGGTAGTACAGTCATTTTCACGATGTTGATTCTTCCAATCCAGGAACATGGTATATCCCTCCATCTGTTTATGTCATCTTTGATTTCTTTCATCAATGTCTTAAAGTTTTCTGCATATAGATCTTTTGCCTCCTTAGGCAGGTTTATTCCTAGGTATTTTATTCTTTTGGTCGCAATGGTGAATGGGAGAGTTTCCTTAATTTCTCTTTCTGCTCTTCCGTTGTTAGTGCATAGGAATGCAAGAGATTTCTGTGCATTAATTTTGTATCCTGCTACTTTACTAAACTCATCAATGAGTGCTAGCAGTTTTCTGGTAGAGTCTTTAGGGTTTTCTATATATAGTATCATGTCATCTGCAAAGAGTGATAATTTTACTTCTTCTTTTCCAATTTGGATTCCTTTAATTTCTTTTTCTTCTCTGATTGCTGTGGCTAACACTTCCAAAACTATGTTGAATAACAGTGGTGAGAGTGGACACCCTTGTCTTGTTCCTGTTCTTAGAGGGAATTCTTCCAGTTTTTCTCCATTGAGAACAATGTTGGCTTTTGGTTTGTCATATATGGCTTTTATGATGTTGAGGTAATTTCCTTCTATGCCCATTTTCTGGAGAGCTTTTATCATAAATGGATGTTGAACTTTGTCAAAAGCTTTTTCTGCATCTATTGAAATGATTATATGGTTTTTATCCTTCAAGTTGTTGATATGATGTATCACGTTGATTGATTTGCGTATATTGAAGAATCCTTGCATCCCAGGGATAAACCCCACTTGATCGTGGTGTATGATTTTTTTAATGTGCTGTTGCAGTCTGTTAGCTAGTATTTTGTTGAGGGTTTTTGCATCTATATTCATCAGTGATATTGGTCTGTAGTTTTCTTTTTTTGTGACATCTTTGCCTGGTTTTGGTATCAGGGTGATGGTAGCCTCATAGAATGAGTTTGGGAGTGCTCCGCCTTCTGCAATATTTTGGAAGAGTTTGAGAAGGATAGGTGTTAACTCTTCTCAAAATGTTTGATAGAATTTGCCTGTGAACCCATCTGGTCCTGGGCTTTTGTGTGTTGGGAGATTTTTAATCACTGCCTCAATTTCTGTACTTGTGATTGGTCTGTTCATGGTTTCTATTTCTTCCTGGTTCAGTCTTGGAAGATTGTATTTTTCTAACAATGTATCCATTTCTTCCAGGTTATCCAATTGATTGGCATATAGTTGCTTGTAGTAGTCTCTCATGATGTTTTGTATTTCTGAGGTGTCCGTTGTGACTTCTCCTTTTTCATTTCTAATTCTGTTGATTTGCATCTTCTCCCTTTTTTTCTTGATGAGTCTGGCTAATGGTTTATCAATTTTGTTAATCTTCTCAAAGAACCAGCTTTTAGTTTTATTTATTTTTGCTATGGTTTCTTTCCTTTCTTTTTCATTTATTTCTGCTGTGATCTTTACGATTTCTTTCCTTCTGCTCACTTTGGGGTTTCTTTGTTCTTCTTTCTCTAGTTGTTTGAGGTGTAAGGTTAGGTTGTTTATTCGATCATTTTCTTGTTTCTTAAGGTAGGACTGTATTGCTATAAACTTCCCTCTTAGAACTGCTTTTGCTGCGTCCCATAGGTTTTGGGTTGTTGTGTTTTCGTTGTCATTTGTTTCTAGATACTTTTTGATTTCCTCTTTGATTTCTATAGTGATTCCTTGGTTGTTTAATAGTGAATTGTTTAGCCTCCATGTGTTTGTAGTTTTTGCAGTTTTTTTCCTGTAATTGGTATCTAGTCTCATGGCGTTGTGGTCTGAGACGATGCTTGATATGATTTCAATTTTCTTGAATTTGCTGAGGTTTGATTTGTGACCCAAGATGTGGTCTATCCTGGAAAATGTTCCGTGTGCACTTGAGAAGAAAGTGTAGTCTGTCGTTTTTGGATGGAATATCCTATAAATATCAATTAAGTCGAGATGGTCTAATGTGTCATTTAAAGCTTGTGTGTCTTTATTTATTTTCTGTTTGGATGATCTGTCCATTGATGTAAGTGGGGTGTTCAAGTCTCCCACTATAATTGTGTTACTGTCGATGTCCCCTTTTATAGCTGTTAGCATTTGCCTTATGTATTGAGGTGCTCCTATATTGGGGGCATAGATATTTACCATTGTGGTATGTTCTTCTTGGATGGATCCCTTGATCATTATGTAGTGCCCTTCCTTGTCTCTTTTAATAGTCTTTACTTTCAAGTCTAATTTGTCTGATATGAGTATTGCTACTCCAGCTTTCTTTTGACTTCCATTTGCATGGAATATCTTTTTCCATCCCTTCACTTTCAGTCTATATGTATCCCTTGGTCTGAAGTGGGTTTCTTGTAGGCAGCATATAGAAGGGTCTTGTTTTTGTATCCATTCAGCCAGTCTGTGTCTTTTGGTTGGAGCATTTAATCCATTGACATTTAAAGTGATTATTGACATGTGTGTTCCAATTACCATTTTCTTAATTGTTTTGGGTTTGTATTTGTAGGTGTTTTCCTTTTCTTGTGTTTCCTACTTAGAGAAGTTCCTTTAGCACTTGTTGTAAGGCTGGTTTGGTGGTGCTGAATTCTCTTAACTTTTGCTTGTCTGGAAAGCTTTTGATTTCTCCCTCAAATCTGAATGAGATTCTTGCTGGGTAAAGTATTCTTGGCTGTAGGTTTCTCTCTTTCAGGACTTTCAGTATATCCTGCCATTCCCTTCTGGCCTGCAGAGTTTCTGTAGAAAGGTCAGCTGTTATCCTGATGGGTTTTCCCTTATATGTTGTTTGTTGCTTTTCTCTTGCTGCTTTTAATATTTTTTCTTTGTGTTGAATTGTCGTTAGTTTGATTAATATGTGTCTTGGTGTATTTCTCCTTGGGTTTATTCTGTATGGGACTCTCTGTGCTTCTTGGACTTGGTGAATTATTTCCTTTCCCATGTTGGGGAAGTTTTCCACTATAACCTCTTCAAATATTTTCTCAGACCCTTTCTTGTTTTCTTCTTCTTCTGGGATGCCTATAATTCGAATGTTGGTACGTTTAAGGTTATCACTGAGGTCTCTGAGGCTGTCTTCTAGTCTTTTTATTTTTTTATCTTTTTCCTGCTCTGTGGCGTTTATTTCTTCCATTCTATCTTCCAACTCACTTATTCGTTCTTCTGCCTCAGTCATTCTGCTGGTTAGAGCATCTAGAGTATTTTTAATTTCAGTTATTTTGTTATCCATTGCTGTTTGTTTTTCTGAGTTCTTATGAACTGTTTCTTGTACTTTCTCTAATTTGTTATCAAGATTTTGTATCATTTTTACTATCATTACTCTAAATTCTTTTTCAGGCATTTTTCCTATTTCCTCCTCATTTATTTGGTCTTGTGGGTTTTTTTCCTGCTCCTTTGCCTGCATGGGGTTTCTTTGTTTCCTCATGGTTGTCCAAGCTTTTGGGGTTGCTTGTCCTGGTGATAGAGGTGTTTATAGAAGACTGTCCAAGCCTCAGACTAATGTCCAAGTATTGGATTAGACGAATATTCAGTCTAGGAAACACATACATGTATAAGACACACAATTATTGAATCCGTTAGGACATAAGGCTCTAGAAAGACCTGACAGAACCCCAGTGTGCTATCAGATATTCAGAGAGAAACCCAGCAGAAATTGACAACTGAAACAGAACAAATCAGAGACAAAAGCAAAAGCAAACAAACAACAAATAACACCCTACACATACAAACATCAATCCAGGGAGATTTTGTAAGCTAGGATCAAATATAGAAATGAGCTGGAGTACCACCAGAGAGAATGGAGATTCTCAGAATGTAATTAGACAACTGTACTAAGAACTAAGATAAAGACAAAAGCCTAATATTAATACCAAGGCATTGCATCATCTGGAGAATAGAGCAAGGAGTCTGAGCAGACCGATAGTGTTGTTTATAAATATGTTAAGATAAAATACACTTAAAATGGCTGGAAGAAAGGGGAACAGAAGAGCGTAATGTGGTTGAAAATATGCAAAGAAAAAGAAAGGAATAGAAGTGTATAAAAGAAAGGGATGAAAGGAAAGTATGAAAGATATTTAGTCCGTACTACCAAAAACTTAGCTAGATATAGAAGTATTTTAAAAGGCAAAAAAAAAAAAAAAAAAAAAAAAAAAAAGAGTAAAAAATATCCTTATAAAATTATGTTGTAAAACTTGTAGATCCCTTAGGGCTAAGATCGTATTTAATAAATCAAAAAAAAAAAAAAAAAGAGAGAGAAAGAAAAAAAAAAAAAATCGAGAACTGATCCCCGAATGGACCAGTTCAATAGCTATTGATACTACTATTTCTGTTTCCTTATCGTCTCAGCTGTAAGTGTCCTTTTCCTTGCCTTGGGTTTTTTTTTTTTTGCGTTATTCTGTGACCAGCAGAGGTTCCTTTATTGTTCGTCTGTAAGCCTCGGTGTGTGGGGAGGGAGAGGGTGCAATAGTGGCTCCTTCTCCTGGGAGGGAGTGAGCAGTGGCGCACTGTTGCTTCAGTCAGGCTTGGAGGTGCCTGTTGCAGAGGGCGCTGGTGGCTCAGGCGTACACAGAAAGTCTTAGAGTTGGGCCTCTCTCGGGGTTTTTTCTTTTTGATGCTGGTTTTTTTTTTTTTTTTCTCTCGGCAGCCTCCCTGCTGCTGGCGTTGCAAGGAGTTTTAATCTAGCCCCGCCCGAGCGCCTGAGGGTGCTTGTTATCCCTGAGCGCCTTATGTGGCCCCGCAGGGCGTCTCTCCGCTGCCTGTTGCAGAGGCGCAGAAAGAGAGAGAGAGGCTATGTGCGCGGCTCCTCCCCCCCGCCCGGGAGCCTGCAGCCTCCAGCCGCCATCATGGCCGGGCAGCTCTCAGGGATCGGCACTCCTCTCCGCGGACCTCCTCCCTCCTGTCCTCTCGGTCCGTCACCCTACCGGCAACAATGTTTCTCCCCCTGAACCAGCTCTCCGGTTCCCACGCTCCCGCTCCTGGACTCTCCGTTCAGCCGCGGATCGATGTCTCGGTCCGGGAACGCTGAGCTGCGCTGCGGACCCTCCGAATGTTTCTCACTCCCTCCCGTCTGCCACAGCTCCACCGCTTCACCCTCTTTGAGCCCTCGTAGATGCCTCCCTACCGGCTATGTCAGGTTCTCCGCAGCCCTTTCCGGTGTCCGAGGCCGTCTGCTGGTGTTCAGCTGGTTCTCTGTGGGAATGACTCCAGGGCTACTCTTTGTTGCGGTGTCCGAACAGGTGTTTTGATACTTGGAAACAGAACTGGGATGTGTGCTTTGATTTTTAGTCCTCTACAACCTACAGGTGGCAGTTAAAGCCTACGGAGTAGATGCGCTTTCAGTTTAAGTGCACAGAATGAGGGGGGCAAGAAGCACAGGAGGGAAAGGGGGTTTCCAGCCTTATTTATGAGAGACAGACAGGAAAGGGATGGAGAAGGTGCAGCCAGAGATCTGAGACAAACACAGGGGATTCTGAGCATGGAAGCAAAAATCATTCAGGAGCCCCACCTTCAGGGCGGCTCAAGTGGGTGGCATCTGTGAGGTCCTAGAACTGTGCTTCTATCCGTTGGCTCCCTGGGGTACCCTGTATGTGCGTCTAGTGTGTAGCCTTTAGACCCTCGGGCATCCAGGATGTTTCGTCAGTGTGTTTGTATTGCTGCTGCAACCAAGTACCACAGGTCGAGTGGCTTAAACAAAAGGAATTTATTTTCTCACAATTCTGGAGGCTGGACGTGAGAATCCAGGTGTCACAGGGCTGGTTTCTCCTGAGGCCTCTCTCCTTAGCTTCTAGATGGCCATCCTCTCCCCGGTCCTCACGTGGCCTTCCCTCTGTCCAGTCTGTCCTAGTCTCCACAGAAGTACCAGTCATACTGGATTAGAGCCCTCCCCAGTGACCTCTCTTTAATGTAAATGTCTCTTAAAAGACCCTGTCTCAAAATACAGTCAAGTTCTGAAGTACAAGTTTTTAGGATTTCAACACATGAATTTTGGGAGAATGTTCTTCATCTTGTAACAAATTACATAAATTCTGCATTTATAGAAATTATTACTTGAAAAAGTCTTCTATAGAAATTATTGAATATGTAGCATCATATAACTTTACTATTCCTGGAGAAAAATAACTTACACCATCATGTTACTGGAGAGAACACGTAACCAAGAAAAAATTATGACCTACAAATAATGATAAATTAACTTAAGATTATTAGGATATGTGGAAAACTGGATCAAGTTGTGAGTTGTCTACATTCTTTTCTATCCAAAAATCTATGAAATAATGGGTGAAAATAATGAAATAAATCTGTAGTTAAAAAAAGTTAAGAATATCTATTATTATTGTGATAAAGATTAATTCCTAAAAGTGAAAAAGGTAAAATGTTAAATAAGATTACAGCCATAATAATTGCACCTGTTGTAGTTACACCTGTAATAATTACACCTGTATTGTTACACCTGTAGTAGTTACACCTGTAATAATTACACCTGTAGTAATTATACCTATATCATTACACCTGTGGTAGTTACACCTGTAAAATTTTTACCTGTAGTAGTTACACCTGTAGTGATTACACCTGTAATAATTACACCTGTAGTAGTTACACCTGTAAAAATTTTACCTGTAGTAACACATATATACACTATATGTGTATATAGCTTTTACAGTTTACCTTAAGAAGTTTTTTCTCTTTTAATAAAATATGTGAATGAGTTTTTTGAAGTAAGAATTCTGATCTAAACCAAACAGTGTGCTGTTGACAGTACTTACAGTTTTAACCGAGATGTGGTTTCCCAGCTGCCATCACAGATGTATCTGGGTCGCCTGCATCGGTTCTTCCTTTCTGTGATGGATTAAAAGCAGAGAAACCATCCCTGTCCATGAGAATTGGTGCAGACAGAAAACTTTTCAGAAGGTTAATTTTCTTATTGCTGCAGATGCTCTTTACTTGCCATTTTGTTTGCTTGGCTATTCAAATGGCAGTTTAAAGAAGTTTAGAAACTGCAAGAATCCCCATATACCCAACATAGAAAATAAAGCACCAAAGGCATGTGTATCATTAGACAGATGTTCCCCTGTTGAGTCAAAATCCATTCCAGAGATGTTAATTCCTGACTGTCAATAATAGAGAAACTGCATCTACTGCATTAAGATTCTGTGATGGCATTTGAGCCTGTGTGTATCTCATCAGCATGGCCCTAGACTGGGGAATTTGTTAAACTGGTTAAGAAGATTTAAAGATTTGAAATTGTATATATAAGATTAATTTGTTCTCTGCCAAACCACACACTCTTCCCAAGCACAGAGCTAAGTACTGCATCCTAATTAAAGGAGAAAGCTCTCGTAATGGAAAGGGTAGGTTACAGGCTGCGGTTAAAAATAATCAAACTTCATTCCATGGACTTTACATCATACGTGAGGATATGAGCAACCCTGCTTATTAAGCAGTGAGCACAAGAAGTAAACCCCAAATATGTGGCCCCCACACCCCATAGATCCATCTCCAGATCTGTCATTCATCAGCTTGACTCTGCAGCCCTAAGAGCAGAGGCCACCTCCCCCACCCCCGAGTCACCAGTGCTCAGCCCAGCTCAGAACACATGGTCATGCCCTGTGCATGCTGTGGTCTTCTGTTTCATTGGTGCACATATTTTGTTAAATTCACTACAGAGGGTTTTTGAATGGGAAGCTTTTGAACAACTCACTATGGAGTACGGGAATGGTGCAGTAGCAAGAGGGCAAGGTTGAGGGAGGAAGAGTTGGTTGATATACCCAGCTTTTCTGACAACAACCGTTTAGCCAAAATATAGTCCAATGTCTGTTATGTGAGGACTCTCTACTTGGCAGTGAGAAAGCAAATGTAAATGAAATACTGCCTTTGCTGTCGTGGAGTGGAGGTGGAGGAGAGGAGACAGACCCTTCATGAAAGCCTCCTGGTCTAGAGCTGCCCTGGTCATTGCTCAGGCACCCCACTCCCTCACGAGGGAAGCTCCTGACACACTGGCCACTTTTCAATTCTGTTTCATCTCAGAATTTTCCCACAACATGGTCTTTCTCCCTCAAATATCATTCACATCGACCTCTAACCTTTCCTCCCAGGACATGTCTTCCTCCAGCTTCTTTTCAACCACTAGCTTCTTTTGGTCAGGCCTCATCTAAAAAGCCATTTCCTCAGAGCATTAGATCCTGATTCTAACTAGGAGTCAGACGTTAAATAGCACATACCTTTTAGTCCCTTATGCTCCTTATCTGGTAGCTCCTTCTGTTCTTTGCCTGCTGTGTTTCCCTTCAGAGCAAACCGATAGCTTAATAACTATTCAAGTGAGTACTGTGTGCTTGTTAAATCATAAGGAGGCAGAGATAAACTCCTTCTCCTTTCACCCCTGCTCGTCACGTGTGATACACGTAGAGGTGTGTGTCTGCACACACGTGACTAGAGCATGTGGTAAGCAGCATAAGGGAGGGGGGAGGAACAGAGGGGCAGAGGAACGTCATCCCATTGAATGAGGTGATCGACTGGGAAAGGGTCTCCAAAAGGACAGGAAGGTTGGGCTGAGACTTGAGGAATAACTAGGTTTTGCCCGGTGAGACAGTCCTTAAAAGTATTGTCTCCAGAATCAGATTGCCTGGGTTTGCCACTTAGCTAGGTACATTTGCAAGTAGTCTCTCTAAGCTTCAGTTTCTTTATCTGTAAAATGGAGATAATAAATATATCTTATGCATGGAGTTGCTGTGCACCATATTTATATGCAAATATGAATAATGAACTTCTCTGCACCCTGGTGTGTTCGAAAAGCTGGAAAATGGAGTATGATAGTGACTCAGGGCAAAGGAACCAGCGTGAAACCCAGTAGCTTACAAGTTGCATGATTTTGGATGAGCTCTAAATGCAGGAATTCAATGAGAAAAGGAAACACAGAGCCCACAGCAGCAGCTTGCCAGCTCTAATAACGTGAATATCTTACCTTTCCTCTGGTTTCTATGTCTCACTTTGCACGCAGTCACATTCAGCAGTAGTTTTGGGGTGACTGTGTAGTTTGGGATTCTCAGGCTCTACAAATATATGAAAGTTTGCATCTGTCTGGGTCTATGTGGCTGACAAAGAGTAAACAGTTCTTTGAGTTAGGTTTCAGGAGCTGTTTGGGAGGCGGTGCGGAGGAGACCAGGGGCAGACTGTTGGTGTCTTCCATAGTAAATCTGTCTTGACTGCTCATCTGGAGAGTTCTGGATCAGAGACAGGTTTCTTACTATTTCAGGGTAAATAATCGGTGTCTTGCCTCCCTCTCCCCCCATGCTTTAACCCTTATTCTAAGTCACGAGAGGCCAAGGGAATTTTTCCTGCATCAATGGCCAGAAACTCCACAGGTGAGGGGTGATGGAAAGAATTTTCTCTGCAGCTGCCCCCTCCCCTCTCAGAAGAGTCTCTTGGGAAACATAATGGTGCCAAGTCCTGATTCCCACCCTTTGGAATGTGATCAGGTTACTCCAGGAGCCACACAACCCTATGTCTGTGGATGTTTACAATTTAGAGACATTTCCAAATCCCAGGTATCATTTCTCTTTGAAATGTAAATACCTAGGAAGGTATCTTCACTAGTCTTCCTGATACTTGGGGGTATAACCTAAGAGCTAGTGTGGGATGTGGCCATTGGTCCATCTCAGGGAGATGAAAGAAGTTGTATTACCCTTTTGGAACAGAGAAATAAACTCGACAAGTGATTACAGATCTAATCTTCACATCATGCAAAGAGTAAAATGTTTTTAGGGGAAGTGAGGCAAATGTTTCCTATTTTTATGTTGTATACATTTTCATGTCTCAGAAGACTAAGACTTCTTGCACCAGCTCTGAGAACTCCAGAGAAGATTTATTTCCCCATAAAGGCTTGTGTCAACTTTAATAATAAAACAGCCGGCTATCTAATCAGCAAAATGAGTTTATTCAAGAGTAGCCAGAGGGATTGCAATTTGGAGAATACGAAGTATGGCTCCAGAGAGCAAAGAAGGGGGCTTGATTTATAGAGAAAGGGGGGCTTTGGGAGGGGCTATTCTAGCTCAAAGTTTTTTGGAGGATACTAAGAGTTGAGGGTGGTGGTGTCTTCTCATTGGCTGAGCCACAGTGTCTCCCATTGGCTGGGCTTGTCATCAGGCAAGAAGATCTTCCTTCAGCTGGGGGAGTAGAGTAGCAGCCTTCTTCCTGTTGGAGAGTCAGGGTAGGTGTCTTCCTGTTTGGGGAAATTGAGAGTGGTAGGGATGAGAGTTCCCTTCCCCACTCTAATTTTAATTGAGTTTTCCTTTATTATCTGAATAGCATTTTCATATTCTTTAAACATTGATGTCATAGCAACAGTGCCAATATAGATGAGCTGATAGGAAAATTTTATTTCGTACAAAGTTTTGAAATCCCGATTGTCCCAAATGCATTTGTTTGAAAGTGAAATAGCATATACTTTGAATGTGAATACTCAAAACTCTTATGTGAAACAAATCAAATAACCTAATTCCAAAATCATGGCTGATATTATTTTAAGTCCCACCCAAATTAAGTTGTCATCCAGGACCAGCTCAGCATTGATGCTTTTAATGCCAAATGTAGAGATTTAAAGGTTATACAACACAGAGAACTAGTAAAAGGTTTTCCAAATTCTTTATTTGCAAATATAAAGTCCAAATGTTATTTGAATATTAATCTCCTTGTTCTCAGATGGGATTAAGTACTCTCCTAAGATTTCATCCTGGTCCCTAGAGATTGTGGCATTAGCTCCTCTGTGTGGAGAGCATGCCTTCCAGACAGTAGAAACCTGCATGAAAAACATGTAGTTCTGCTTGTTGACATGCACAATGTCCCCTTTAACTTCAACATCAGCTAGTGTTTTTCTCTTCCTCCTCCTTCTTGTTCTCAGACACAATATTTGTTTGATGGTTTATATCTTATCAGTTTATACTCATTAATGCAGCATAATGAGATAAAGTTGAAGTTACAGAGTTTCCTATGTGACATCTATGGTACCATGCCTAAATTATTTTTTCTCCTTACAATGCAAAGGACATATCTGAAACTTCATCAAATCATAAAATTCATTTGCACTGCTAATTCAAGAATCAAAGTTGAGGAAGTAAAACAAATATGCACCATTAACATTCTGTAAAACCTTTCTCAATATCTGAAAACAAACAAAATGGGAGTCATGAAATTTTTATTGAAACATATTATTTCTATAAACTTAGGCAAATTAATAACCTTTTTATTTATTAGTTTTTTTCATCTATAAAATGAGGGTAATAATTGGAACACCCTCAATTTGTCTATAAAGCTTAACTGAGGTGGTTACATGTAAACATCTTAGACTAGTGTCCTGCTCATAGAAGGTTCTCAATAAAAATTAGCTAATTACTGATTAACATTATTACCCTGATACCATATCAGAACATTGTTAGTAAACTCTATCAACACGACTAGTTAATTGACTCATTCATTCATTGAACAAAAGTTTACCGAATGTCAACTATGAGTGCTGTGCTAGAATCGCAAGTAGGGTTATAAACAAGACACGCAGCATCTCAGATTGTGTGGTCTCCCTCACTTTCCTTGTCCCCACTGTGCACATTGCAGAGGCTCAAGTATAAACAAGAAGCAGTGGCACAGGACCACACTGTTCCTCACTCTCACAGCCAGCACTGGAGGCTTTCAGAATGTGCATGTAGCTCTTTTGTACTTGTTTATAAGTCTTGCTGAGGCAGTACAAGGAAAATGTAGCCAGAAAAACTAAACAACATAAAAACAAATTATATGGAGAATCAAGATGGCGGAGTAGGAGGACGTGCGCTCACTCCCTCTTGCAAGAGCATTGGAATTACAACTAACTGCTGAACAGTCATCGATAGAAAGACACTGGAACTCACCAAAAAAAAACCTCACATTCAGAGACAAAGGAGAAGCCACAATGAGACAGTAGGAGGGGCGCAATCGCATCAAAATCAAATCCCATAAATGCTGGGTGGGTGACTCACAAGCTGGGGAACAGTTATACAGCAGAAGTCCTGAGGGTTCTGAGCCCCATGTCAGGATTCCTAACCTGGGGGTCCAGCAAAGGGAGGAGGAATCCCCAGAGAATCAGACTTTGAAAGCCAGCAGGATTTGATTGCAGGACCTCCACAGGACTGGGGGAAATGGAGACTCCACTCTTGGAGGGAACAAAAAGAAGTGTGCTCACCAGGACCCAGGGGGAAGGAGCAGTGACCTCATAGGAGGCTGAACCAGACCTACCTGCTGGTGTTGGAGGGTTGCCTGCAGAGGTGGGGGGCAGCTGTGGCTCACCAAGGAGAAACGGGCACTGGCGACAGGGATTCTGAGAAGTGCTCATTGGCATGAGCCCTTCCAGAGTCCACCATTAGCTCCAACAAAGAGCCTGTCAGCTCCAGTGCTGGGTTGCCTCAGGCCAAATGATTACCAGGGTGGGAACACAGCCCCATCCCTTGGCAGACAAGCAGATTAAAGTGTCACTGAGCTCCACCCACCAAATCAGATTAAAGTTTTACTGAGCTCCACCCACCCAGCCAAACCCACCATCAGTCCCTCCCATCAGGATGCACCCACAAGCCTCCTACATAACTTCCTCCACAAGAGGGCAGACAGCAGAATCAAGTAGTATCAGCACTATTTCATCTTGTGGAACTGAAACTCACAGCCGCAGAAAGACAGAGAAAATGAAAAGGCAAAAGACTTTGTACCAGATGAAGGGACAAGATAAAACACCAGAAAAACAACTAAATGAAGAGGAGATAGGCACCCTTCCAAAAAAAGAATTCAGAACAATGATGGTGAAGATGACCCAGGACATTGAAAAAAGACTGGATGCAAATATCGAAAAGTTGCAAAAAAAGTTTACCGAACACCTAGAAGAATTAAAGAACAAACAAAAAGAGATATGCAACACAATAACTAAAATGAAAAATACACTAGAAGGAACCAATAGCAGATTAACTGAGGCAGAAGGGCAAATAAGTGACCTGGAAGACAGAATGGTGATAATCACTGATGCAGAAAAAAATAAAGAAAAAAAATGAAAAGAACTGAAGACAGCCTAAGAGACGTCTAGGACAATGTTAAATGCACCAACATTTGCATTATAGGGGTCCCAGAAGGAGCAGAGAGAGAGAAAATACCTGAGAAAATATTGGAAGAGAGTATAGATGAAAATTTCCCTCACATGGGAAAGGAAATAGCTACCCAAGTCCAGGAAGCACAGAGAGTCCCAGGCAGGATAAACCCAAGGAGAAACACACCAAGACATATAGTAGTCAAACTGACAAAAATAAAAGACAGAGAAATGTTATTAAAAGCAACAAGGGACAAACAACAAATCACATAGAAGGGAACTCCCATCAGGTTAACAGCTGATTTCTCAGCAGAAACTCTGCAAGCCAGAAGGGAGTGGCATGATATATTTGAAGTGATGAAAGGGAAGAACCTACAACCAAAAATACTCTACCCAGCAAGGATCTCATTCAGGTTTGACGGAGAAATCAAAAGCTTTACAGACAAGCAGCAGCTAAGAGAATTCAGCACCACCAAACCAGCCCTACAATAAATGCTAAAGGAACTTCTCTAAGCGGGAAACAGAAGAGAAGAAAAGGACCTACAGAAACAAAAACAAAACAATTAAGAAAATGGTACTAGGAACGTACATATTGACAATTACCTTGAATATAAATGGACTAAATGCTCCAACCAAAAGACACAGACTGGCTGAATGGATACAAAAACAAGACCCATGTATATGCTGTCTCCAAGAGACCCACTTCAGACCTAGGGACACATACAGACTGAAAGTGAGGGGATGGAAAAAGATACTCCATGCAAATGGAAATCAAAAGAAAGCTGGAGTAGCAATACTCATATCAGATAAAATAGACTTTAAAATAAAAAAATGTTACAAGAGACAAGAAAGGACACTACATAAAGATCAAGGGATCAATCCAAGAAGAAGAGATAACAATTATAAATATATATGCACCCAATATAGGAGCACTTCAATACATAAGGCAAATGCTTACAACTATGAAAGAGGAAATCCACAGTAACACAATCATAGTGGGGGATTTTAACACCCCACTTACACCAATGGACAGATCATCCACACAGAAAATTAATAAGGAAACACAAGCTTTAAATGACACAATAAATCAGCTGGATTTAATAGATATCTATAGGACATTACATCCAAAAACAGCACATTACACATTCTTCTCAAGTGCACATGGAACATTCTCCAGGATAGATCACATTTGGGGTCATAAATCAAGCCTTGGTAAATTCAAGAAAACTGAAATCATATCAAGCATCTTTTCTGACCACAACACTATGAAATTAGAAATCAATTACTGGAAAAAAACTGTAAAAAACACAAACACGTGGAGGCTAAACAATATGCTACTAAATAACCAACAGATCACTGAAGAAATCAAAGAGGAAATCAAAAAATACTTAGAGACAAATGACAATGAAAACACAATGATCCAAAACCTATGGGATGCAGCAAAGGCAGTTCTAAGAGGGAAGATTATAGCAATACAATGATACCTCAAGAAACAAGAAAAATCCCAAATAAACAATCTAATCTATCACCTGAAGAAACTAGAGAAAGAAGAGCAAACAAAACCCCAAGTTAGCAGACGGAGAGAAATCATAAAGATCGGAGCAGAAATTAATGAAATGAAGACAAAGAAAACAATAGCAAAAATCAATAAAACTAAAAGCTGGTTCTTTGAGAAGAGAAATTAAATTGATAAACCTCTAGCAAGACTCATCAAGAAAAAGAGGGAGAGGACTCAGATCAATAAAATTAGAAATGAAACAGGAGAAGTTACAATGGATACCACAAAAATAAAAAGCATCATAACAGATTACTACAAGCAACTATATGCAAATAAAATGGACAACCTGGATGAAATGGACAGATTCTTAGAACAGTATAACCTTCCAAGACTGAATCAGGAAGACATAGAAAATATGATCAGACAAATCACAAGGAATGAAATTGAAACTGTGATTAAAAATCTCCCAACAAACAAAAGTGCAGGATCTCATGGATTCACAAGTGAATTTTATCAACCATTTTGAGAAGAGCTAACACCCATCCTTCTCAAACTCTTCCAAAACATTGCAGAGGAAGGAACACTCCCAAACTCATTTTATGAAGCCACCATCACCCTGATACCAAAACCAAAGATACTACAAAAAAAAGAAAACTACAGACCAATACCACTGATGAATTTAGATGCAAAATCCTCAACAAAATACTAGCCAACAGAATCCAACAACACATTAAAAGGATCATACACCATGATCAGGTCGGGTTTATCCCTGGAATGCAAGGATTCTTCAATATATGCAAATCAATCAATGTGATACACCATATTAACAAACTGAAGGATAAAAACCACGTGATCATCTCAATAGATGCAGAAAAAGCTTTTGACAAAATTCAACACCCATTTATGATAAAAACTCTCCGAAGGTGGGCATAGAGGAAACCTACCTCAACATAATAAAGGCCATATATGACAAACCCACAGCAAACATCATTCTCAGTGGTGAAAAACTGCAAGCATTCCCTCTAAGATCAGGAACAAGACAAGGATGTCCACTCGCGCCACTACTATTCAACATAGTTTTGGAAGTCTTTGCCACAGCAATCAGAGAAGAAAAAGAAATAAAAGGAATCCAAATTGGAAAAGAAGAAGTAAAACTGTCACTGTTTGCAGATGACATGATACTATATATAGAAAATCCTAAAGATGCCACCAGAAAACTACTCAAGCTAATCAATGAATTTGGTCAGGTTGCAGGATACAAAATTAACACACAGAAATCTCTTGCATTTCTATACACCAACAATGAAAGATCAGAAAGAGAAATTAAGGAAACTCTCCCATTCACCATTGCAACAAAAAGAAAAAAATACCTAGGAATAAACCTAGTCAAGGAGGTAAAAGACCTGTACTCAGAAAACTATAAGACACTCATGAAAGAAATCAAAGAAGACACAAACAGATGGAGGGACATACCATGTTCTTGGATTGGAAGAATCAACATTGTGAAAATGACTATGCTACCCAAAGCAATTTACAGATTCAATGCAATCCCAATCAAATTACCAATGGCATTTTTCACAGAACTAGAATGAGAAATTTTACGATATGAATGGAAACACAACAGACCCTGAATAGCCAAAACAATCTTGAGAAGGAAAGACGGAGTTGGTGGAATCAGGCTTCCCGGCTTCAGGCTATACTACAAGGCTACATTGATCAAGACAGTATGGTACTGGCACAAAAACAGAAATATAGATCAATGGAACAGGATAGAAAACCCAGAGATAAACTATGGTCAACTAATCCATGGCAAAGGAGGCAAGGATATACAATGGAGAAAAGGCAGCCTCTTCAATAAGTGGTGCTGGGAAAACGGGACAGCTACATGTAAAAGAATGAGATTAGAACACTTCCTAACACCATACACAAAAATAAACTCAAAATGGATTAAAGACCTACATGTAAGGCCAGACACCATAAAACTGCTAGAGAAAACATAGGAAGAACAGTCTTTGACGTAAATCACAGCAAGATCTTTTTTGATCCACCCCCTAGCATAATGGAAATAAAAACAAAATTAAATAAGTGGGACCTAATGAAACTTCAAAGCTTCTGCACAGCAAAGGAAACTATAAGCAAGAAGAAAAGACAACCCTCAGAATGGGAGAAAATATTTGCAAATGAATCAACAGATAAAGGATTAATCTCCAAAATATATAAACAGTTTATCCAGCTCAATATCAAAAAAACAACCCAATCCAAAAATGGGCAGAAGACCTAAATAGGCATTTCTCCAAAGAAGACATACGGATGGCCAAGAGGCACGTGAAAAGCTGCTCAACATCACTAATTATTAGAGAAATGCAAATTAAAACTACAATGAGGTATCACCTCACACCGGTCAGAATGGGCATCATCAGAAAATCTACAAACAGTAAATGCTGGAGAGGGTGTGGAGAAAAAGGAATGCTCTTGCATTGCTGGTGGGAATGTAAATTGATACAGCCACTATGGAGAACAGTATGGAGGTTCCTTGCAAAACTAAGAATAGAACTACCATATGACCCAGCAATCCCACTACTGGGCATATACCCAGAGAATACCATAATTCAAAAAGACACATGCATTCCAATGTTCATTGCAGCACTATTTACAATAGTCAGGACATGGAAACAACCTAAACGTCCATCAACACATGAATGGATAAAAGAATGTATATATATATACAATGGAATATTACTCAGCTGTAAAAAGCAATGAAACTGGGACATTTTTAGAGACATGGATGGACCTATAGACTGTCATATAGAGTGAAGTGAGTCAGAAAGAGAAAAACAAATATTGTATATTAACACATATATGTGGACTATAGAAAAATGGTACAAATCAACCAGTTTGCAAGGCAAAAAGAGGGACACAGATGTAGAGAACAAACATATGGACACCAAGTGGGGAAAGCAGAGAGGGTTGGGGGGGAATGAATTGGGAGATTGGGATACCAAATTGTATACTCTAAATATATGCAGTTTATTGTAAATAATAAAAAAATAAAAAAGTTAAAAGAAAAAAGAAAATAAGAAAAAAACACAAATTATATGGCACAAATTATATCTTATGAACTAAGATTAATATGACCACATCAGTATAAGGATTCCTAAAGTGTATTTTTCAAATTATATTTTATACAATATAGTCTAAAAGGTACATGCCATGTTATGTAACGAACCACCTAAAAACTTAGTAACTCATAATAATGATTACTTGATTTTCTCTCCAAGTTTCTGAGAAGGTTGAAAATTAGGGGAGGCTCAGCTCAGCACGTCTGCCTTGGTCCTCTCGCCTACATTTAGAAACTGGCAAACTGAAACAGAGGTGGGGTTCTCTCCCTTTTCATGCAATTTGAGGGCCTAGTCACGTGACCCCTCCACATGGACTGGCTGGGTTCCTTGCGGTGTTGGCCAAGTGGACATCAAATGAGAGCTGGGACTCTTCTGCAGTGTGTGTCCTAGCAAAGAAATAGGAGGCTGCATTGCCTTTCGTGGCCTCGTCTCAGAAATCACACAGTTTTCAGCTCCACTACACTCCATCAGTCAAAACTGCCACAAAACCCCACCAGGGATCGGGGAAAGGCCATACGTCCCACCTCTGCATGGGAGGTGGGTCCGTGCTATGCTATTAGAAGAACATGTGAGATGGGAGGTACTGCTGTGGATGTGTTTGAAAATGCATTTGGCAATAGTCAATTCCAGTGATGCTAGAAATGCCATCCTGGTCTAAGCTCTCTCTCTTCGCCTGACAGGGTGCCCACATTCCTAATATTTGCAATTTATTTCTCTGACTTGGCAGATGTATCTTTCCAGAAACTGTTCCCTTCATTGTCACTGGTATGTACCTTTGTTTAGAGACTCAGAAGATGTGAATGAAAGCGTTGCTTGATGTGACAGAGTTTACTAATAAAGAAAATAATTCCACCTTTTGTCTTCTGTAACTCAATTCATGAATATATTTATCTCTCATTTATTTTTGGTGACGGTACAACTAATGTCTCTGAATGTAAGAAGTACAATCCTAAAACAATAAAATAAAATGAGTCTGATTTCAAACATCATTCTTGTGTATTAACACAAATGTTCCTGGTAAATCTTATTATGCAATCAGAAGTATATGGAATTGAAGGAAAACATTGGATGAGAAGATTTCATGCACATATATTTCTGAAAGTGTATATATACACACATATATACCACACATATATTTACACACACTGTATATACCTCCTTAAGAGTGCAACTTAAAATAAATATAAACAAAAATTGACAAACAAATATTGATATTCTAACAAGTATCAATAATTGGAAACTTCTTCATCTGTTTATAGATTAAGAAATTCAGATAAATCTTCCCATGAAAGAAAAATAGAAAAATAAAAGACTGATTGAAGAACATGCAGGGCTAAAGAAATAAGGAAGGATTAGCCAGCGAGATCTGAGGGACTGAGTACTCACATAGGCCTGTGCAGAGTTCGCCATCAGTGCTGCTTACTTCTTTGTATGGATTTGTGTTAATGTCTGGTGTCATTTTCTTTTAGCTTGGAGGAATTATTTCAGTATTTCTTGTAAGGCAGGTATTAGCAACGGATTCTGTCTGTCCCTTTTGGTTGTGGAATGTCTTTACTTTATCTTTATTTTAGAAAGATAGCTTTGCTTGATACATAATTTTGGATGACACTTATTTTAATTCAACAGTTTGAATATGTCTTTCCACTGCTTCCTGCCTTCCACTGGCTCCAGTGAGTAGTAAGATGTTTTTCATATCATGGCTTCCTCCACGTGATCCTGAGCCACTTTCTCGTGCTGTGTTGCAGGTTTTCTCGCTGTCTTTTCAACAGTTTGACTATGACAGCTACATGTGGATCTCTGTGTCTCTCTTACTTGGAGTTTATTGAACTACTTAGATTAATATTTTATTAACTGTGGGAAGTTTTGAGCCATTATTTTTTCAAATATTTTTTCTGCCTTTTACTCTCTTACCTCTACTTTTAGGAGTTTTACTATACAAATGTCATTATGCTTAAGGGACTATGGGTCTTTTTATTTTTCTTTATTCATTTTAATTTTTGTTTTTTAAATTGGATGCTCTCTGTTGATCTTTCAGGTTTATTAATTATTTATTCAGGCAATTCAAATTTGCTATAACTCTGTACTGAAATTTTCATTGCAACCATTGTATTTTTGAACTCCAGAATTTCCATTTGGATTTTTAAAAATAATGTCTGTATCTTTATTGATATTTTATGTTTGGATATTCATTGCCATAATACTTCCAGCTAATTCTTTAAATATGGTTTCCTTTGCTTCCTTTGACATATGTAATAGCTGATTTGAAGACTTTGTCTAGTATTTCTCCAGGACAGTGTCTATTGACTGCTCTTATTTTTCTTTCTTTCTTTGGGTCATACATTCCTGTTTTTTTGGCTTTTTTTCCCCCAGAAATTGGAAAATTTATATGCTACTTTGTATGCTGTACTGCTGCAACTATAGTTTCTCATGTTCCTTGGATACTGTGCTATTTGCCATGTGTTTGTTTGTTTTATTTGTAAATGACTTGCCTGGATTATTTCTGTAAGATTTGTCTCCCTTGCAGTATGCAGCCATGATGAAAGTCCCTGATTTTATTTTATTTACTTAGTTCCTAAGTGTTACCTATGGATCAGTTTTGTTTAGGAAATTAACGGATGCTGTGCTTAAAACTATTTTGAGTGACCTTTTGCAGATGCCTCAGATCAGTAGCTTTGAGGCTCTCTACAGCTATGTCCCAACTCATTTCCTGCCTGTGCAAGCCTCCTGCTCAGCCCAAGAATCACAGGTAGTCCAGGCCCTCAACTGTCTCTTCTGAGATGCACAGCCTTTCAGACAACCAAGGATGTTGCAGGTTTATTAAAGACCACTGTGGTTGTTTCATTCCCCAGATAACCCAGTCTTCTCGTTAACAAGCCTGTGGCTTGGCTCTCCCTGCTATTTGTTGATGTGATCATGATAGTTTTGACAGCACCCCTCATCACGGTTTTCTTACTTCACTCAGAATCAGGACCCTCACCTCCTGAAGAGAGGCTGCCAGTGCTTCTGACCTGTCCTACCCTGGAAGAACAGGCTCATCATGGAGCTGGGTGGGGAGTTAAGAGGAACTTCAGGCAAAACACCTCAGACTTGAAATGTTCTTATGGAGGTTGGGTAGACTTTTCTTAAATAAATTCAGCTTCATTGATTGGATTCTTTTGGTCAATTTCTAGAGTGAGAACAAATTGCTTTTGTCGGTTTGGTCCAGTTTTATCGTTGCTTTCTTGGAGATTTGCTGAGATCCTCACTTAGAACATATCAGAATCTTTTAAAAACATTTGATGATGGATACAGAAGATGTGGCATATATATACAATGGAATATTACTCAGCTATAAAAAGGGATGAGATGGAGCTATATGTAATGAGGTGGATAGAACTACAATCTGTCATACAGAGTGAAGTAAGTCAGAAAGAGAAAGACAAATATTGTATGCTAACTCACATATACGGAATCTAAAAATGGTACTGATGAACTCAGTGACAAGAACAGGGAAGCAGATACAGGGAATGGACTGGAGAACTCGAGGTATGGGAGGGGGCGGGGGGTGAAGGGGAAACTGAGAAGAAGCAGGAGAGTAGTACAGACATATATATACTACCAACTGTAAAATAGTCAGTGGGAAGTTGTTGTATAACAAAGGGAGTCCAACTTGAGGATGGAAGATGCCTTAGAGGACTGGGGCAGGGAGGGTGGGGGGGAATCGAGGGGGAGGCGTCAAGGAAGGGAGGGAATATGGGGATATGTGTATAAAAACAGTTGATTGAACCTGATGTACCCCCCCAAAAAAAATAAAATAAAATAATAATAAAAAAATAAAAATAAAAAATAAAAAAAAATAAAAAATAAAAAATAAAATGAAAAAAACATTTGATGAATAAGATAATTAATGAATGTATTAATTCTTCACCTTGGCAGACATGTTTTGAAATGGCTTGTTTCATTAACACATTTAAAATACCTTACTGTTGAACACTTAAGCACATATTTATGGTACTATTTTGAATGCTTTAGTGGTATTCTGTGAACTTCCTGGTGAGAACTTACTACTTTTATCACAGTGGGCTCTCAGATGCTTTAGTTAGCTAATTAGATATTCACCTCCTTATTCCACTGTCTCTGAAACTATAGGAGTTCTGACTTTCTCAAGTAATTATTTTTACATACAATATTAAATTATTTTTGAGGGTGTTGGAATTACAATTTTAACACAGTCCTAGTATACACAGAACCATTAGCAAAATTAATACCAATAAAATTTCTTAACTTATTAGTATTTGTTTCATGCTATATATCAAATACATATAGGAAAAAATTTTATATACATGAATATTTACTACACATACAATGGCATATAATTAAAATAATATCAAATTTAAAGTAGGGCTTCAAATTACTTTGTAATAAGATGCATATAGATGTAAAAGAACACAACCTACATTTCATATAGGTTGTGTTCTTTTACATCTTCAATTCGCTTGGGATATGGCAAAAGCTATTTTGCTAGAAATTAAAAATTTCAAAGAGTAAGTAAATTTAGAATGTTTGTGTTTTGGTCTAAAAAGTTTTTTCTGTGCATTTATTTTTATTCTTAAATATATAAAACAATTTGAATATTTTAATGTGTTCGCTTATGTTGAGTCTGGTTACAGGCTATAGAACGCACTCGTCTGTTAATGGGACATGGCAATTGGAGGAATTTCAAAGTAAGGATTTACAATGTCAAAAGTAAAAACTCCATTCAATGTTTTTATCCTAATTTGCTGCTTTAAAAAGCAATCATTGGATGGGAGAAAAGATGGCGGCGAAGTAGAGAGACATGGAGTGCATCCCTCTCCACAGATGCATTGGGAATGCACGGAAGGACGCAGTAATTCCCACAGAGAGCCAACTGAACACCAGCAGACGGCCTCAGACACCAGATAAGGCTGCGGGGAGCCTGACATAGCCAGTAGGGAGGCATCTACGAAGGCTCAAAGAGGGTGAAGCGGCGGAGCTGTGGCAGATGGGAGGGAGTGAGAAACATACGGAGGGTGCGCAGCGCAGCTCAACGTTCCCGGACCGAGACGTCGATCAGCGGCTGAACTGAGGGTCCGGGAGCGGGAGCATGGGAACTGGAGAGCTGGTTCAGGGTGAGAAACCCTATTGCCAGTAGGGTGACGGACCGAGAGGACAGGAGGGTGGAGGTCCGCGGAGAGGAGTGCCCATCCCTGAGAGCTGCCCGGCCGTGATGGCAGCTGGAGGCTGCAGGCTCACGGGCGGAGGGGAGGAGCCATGCACATAGCCTCTCTCTCTTTCCATGCCTCTGCAACAGGCAGTGGAGAGACGCCCGTGGGCCACCTAAGGCGCTCAGGGATAACAAGCACTCTCAGGCACTCGGGCGGGGCTAGATTAAAACCCCTTGCAACGCCAGCAGCAGGGAGGCTGCCGAGAAAAAAAAAAAAAAAAAACAACAACAGCAACAAAAAAAAAACCCGAGAGAGGCCCAAAACTAAGACTTTCTGTTTACTCCTGAGCCACCAGCATCCCTCTGCAACAGGCACCTCCAAGCCCGACTGAAACACTGTGCCACTGCTCACTCACTCCCAGGAGAAGGAGCCACTTTTGTACCCTCTCCCTCCCCACACACCGACGCTTACAGAGGAACAATAAAGGAAACTCTGCTGGTCACAGAATAATGCAAAACAACCCAAGGCAAGGAGAAGGACACTTACAGCTGAGACGCTAAGGAAACAGAAATAGTAGTATCAATACCTATTGAACTGGTCCATTCTGGGATCAGCTCTGGATTTTTTTTTTCTTTTTCTCTCTCTCTCTTTTTTCTTTTTTTTTCTTTATTAAATACGATCTTAGCCCTAAGGGATCTACAAGTTTTATAACATAATTTTTTAATGATATTTTTTATTCTTTTTTTTTTTGCCTTTTTATATACTTCTATATCTAGCTAAGTTTTCAGTAGTACAGACAATATATCTCTCATACTTTCCTTTCATCCCTATCTTTTATACATTTCTATTCCTTTCTTTTTATTTACATATTTCCAACCACATTACGCTCCTCTGTTCCCCTTTCTTCCAGCCTTTTTAAGTTTATTTTATCTTAACATACTTATAAGCAACACTATGGGTCTGCTCAGACTCCTTGCTCTATTCTCCAGATGACGCACTGCCTTGGTATTTAATATTAGGCTTTTGTCTTTATCTTAGTTCTTAGTACAGTTGTCTAATTACATTCTGAGGATCTCCATTCTCTCTGGTGGTACTCTGGCTCTTTTCTATATTTGATCCTAGCTTACAAAATCTCCCTGGATTAATGTTTGTATGTGTAAGGTGTTATTTGTTTGTTTGTTTGCTTTTGCTTTTGTCTCTGATTTGTTCTGTTTCAGTTGTCAATTTCTGTTGGGTTTCTCTTTGAATATCTGATAGCACACTGGGGTTCTGTCAGGTCTTTCTAGAGCCTTATGTCCTAATGGATTCAGTAATGGTGTGTCTTATACATGTATGTGTTTCCTAGACTGAATATTTGCTTAATCCAATACTTGGACATTAGTCTGAGGCTTGGACAGTCTTCTATAAACACCTCTATCGCCAGGACAAGCAACCCCAAAAGTTTGGACAACCATGAGAAAACAAAGAAACACCATGCAGGCAAAGGAGCAGGAAAAAAAACCCACAAGACCAATTAAATGAGGAGGAAATAGGAAAAATGCCTGAAAAAGAATTTAGAGTAATGATAGTAAAAATGATACAAAATCTCAATAACAAAATAGAGAAAGTACAAGAAACAGTTCAGAAGAACTCAGAAAAACAAACAGCAATGGATAACAAAATAACTGAAATTAAAAATACTCTAGATGCTATAACCAGCAGAATGACTGAGGCAGAAGAACAAATAAGTGAGTTGGAAGATCGAATGGGGGAAATAACTGCCACAGAGCAGGAAAAAGAAAAAAGAATAAAAAGACTAGAAGACAGCCTCAGAGACCTCAGTGATAACATTAAGTATACCAACATTCGAATGATAGGCATCCCAGAAGAAGAAGAAAACAAGAAAGGGTCTGAGAAAATATTTGAAGAAGTTCTAGTGGAAAACTTCCCCAACATGGGAAAGGAAATAATGAACCAAGTCCAAGAAGCACAGAGAGTCCCATACAGAATAAACCCAAGGAGAAATACACCAAGACACATATTAATCAAACTAATGACAATTAAGCACAAAGAAAAAATATTAAAAGCAGCAAGAGAAAAGCAACAAACAACATATAAGGGAAAACCCATAAGGATAACAGCTGACCTTTCCACAGACACTCTACAGGCCAGAAGGGAATGGCAGGATATACTGAAAGTCCTGAAAGAGAGAAAACTACAGCCAAGAATACTCTACCCAGCAAGAATCTCATTCAGATTTGAGGGAGAAATCAAAAGCTTTCCAGACAAGCAAAAGTTAAGAGAATTCAGCACCACCAAACCAGCCTTACAACAAGTGCTAAAGGAACTTCTCTAAGTAGGACACACAAGAAAAGGAAAACACCTACAAATACAAATCCAAAACAATTAAGAAAATGGTAATTGGAACACACATGTCAATAATCACTTTAAATGTCAATGGATTAAATGCTCCAACCAAAAGACACAGACTGGCTGAATGGATACAAAAACAAGACCCTTCTATATGCTGCCTCCAAGAAACCCACTTCAGACCAAGGGATACATATAGACTGAAAGTGAAGGGATGGAAAAAGATATTCCATTCAAATGGAAGTCAAAAGAAAGCTGGAGTAGCAATCCTCATATCAGACAAATTAGACTTGAAAGTAAAGACTATTACAAGAGACAAGGAAGGGCACTACATAATGATCAAGGGATCCATTCAAGAAGAACATATCACAATGGTAAATATCTATGCTCCCAACATAGGAGCACCTCAATACATAAGGCAAATGCTAACAGCTATAAAAAGGGACATCGACAGTAACAAATTAATAGTGGGAGACTTGAACACCCCACTTACATCAATGGACAGATCATCCAAACAGAAAATAAATAAAGACACACAAGCTTTAAATGACACATTAGACCATCTCGACTTCATTGATATTTATAGGACATTCCATCCAAAAACGACAGACTACACTTTCTTCTCAAGTGCACACAGAACATTTTCCAGGACAGATCACATCTTGGGTCACAAATCAAACCTCGGCAAATTCAAGAAAATTGAAATCATATCAAGCATCGTCTCAGACCACAACGCCATGAGACTAGATATCAATTACAGGAAAAAAACTGCAAAAAATACAAACACATGGAGGCTAAACAATTCACTCTTAAACAACCAAGGAATCACTAAAAAAATCAAAGAGGAAATCAAAAAATATCTAGAAACAAATGACAATGAAAACACAACAACCCAAAACCTATGGGACGCAGCAAAAGCAGTTCTAAGAGGGAAGTTTATAGCAATACAGTCCTACCTTAAGAAACAAGAAAATGATTGAATAAACAACCTAACCTTACACCTCAAACAATTAGAAAAAGAACAAAGAAACCCCAAAGTGAGCAGAAGGAAAGAAATCATAAAGATCAGAGCAGAAATAAATGAAAAAGAAAGGAAAGAAACCATAGCAAAAATTAATAAAACTAAAAGCTGGTTCTTTGAGAAGATTAACAAAATTGATAAACCAGTAGCCAGACTCATCAAGAAAAAAAGGGAGAAGATGCAAATCAACAGAATTAGAAATGAAAAAGGAGAAGTACCAACAGACTCCTCAGAAATACAAAACATCATGAGAGAATACTACAAGCAACTATATGCCAATCAATTGGATAACCTGGAAGAAATGGATACATTCTTAGAAAAATACAATCTTCCAAGACTGAACCAGGAAGAAACAGAAACCATGAACAGACCAATCACAAGTATGGAAATTGAGGCAGTGATTAAAAATCTCCCAACACACAAAAGCCCAGGACCAGATGGGTTCACGGGTGAATTCTATCAAACATTTTGAGAAGAGCTAACACCTATCCTTCTCAAACGCTTCCAAAATATTGCAGAAGGTGGAACACTCCCAAACTCATTCTACGAGGCTACCATCACCCTGATACCAAAACCAGGCAAAGATGTCACAAAAAAAGAAAACTACAGACCAATATCACTGATGAATATAGATGCAAAAATCCTCAACAAAATACTAGCTAACAGACTCCAACAGCACATTAAAAAAATCATACACCATGATCAAGTGGGGTTTATCCCTGGGATGCAAGGATTCTTCAATATACACAAATCAATCAACGTGATACATCATATCAACAACTTGAAGGATAAAAACCATATGATCATTTCAATAGATGCAGAAAAAGCTTTTGAGAAAGTTCAACATCCATTTATGATAAAAGCTCTCCAGAAAATGGGCATAGAAGGAAATTACCTCAACATACTAAAAGCCATATATGAAAAACCAAAAGCCAGCATCGTTCTCAATGGGGAAAAACTGGAAGAATTCCCTCTAAGAACAGGAACAAGACAAGGGTGTCCACTCTCACCACTATTATTCAACATAGTTTTGGAAGTTTTAGCCACAGCCATCAGAGAAGAAAAAAAATAAAAGGAATCCAAATTGGAAAAGAAGAAGTAAAATTGTCACTCTTTGCAGATGACATGATAGTATATATAGAAAACCCTAAAGACTCTGCCAGAAAACTGCTAGCACTCATTGATGAGTTTAGTAAAGTAGCAGGATACAAAATTAATGCACAGAAATCTCTTGCATTCCTATACACGAACAACGGAAGAGCAGAAAGAGAAATTAAGGAAACTCTCCCATTCACCATTGCAACAAAAAGAATAAAATGCCTAGGAATAAACCTGCCTAAGGAAGCAAAAGATCTGTATGCAGAAAACTTTAAGACACCAATGAAAGAAATCAAAGATGACACAAACAGATGGAGGGACATACCATGTTCCTGGATTGGAAGAATCAACATCGTGAAAATGACTGTACTACCCAAAGCAATTTACAGATTCAATGCAATCCCAATCAAATTACCAATGGCATTTTTCACAGAACTAGAGCAAGAAATCTTATGACTTGTATGGAAACGCAAAAGACCCCGAATAGGCAAAGCAATCTTGAGAAGGAGAAATGGAGTTGGTGGAATCAGGCTTCCTGACTTCAAACTATACTACAAGGCCATAGTGATCAAGACAGTATGGTACTGACACAAAAAGAGAAAGGAAGATCAGTGGAATAGAATAGAGAACTCAGAAGTAAGCCCAAACACATATGGGCACCTTATCTTTGACAAAGGAGGCACGGGTATACAATGGAAAAAAGACAGCCTCTTCAATAAGTGGTGCTGGGAACATTGGACAGCAACATGTCAAAGAATGAAATTAGAACACTTCCTAACACCATACCCAAAAATAAACTCCAAATGGATTAAAGACCTACATGTAAGGCCAGACACTATCAAACGCCTAGAGGAAAACATAGGCAGAACACTCTATGACATCCATCAAAGCAAGATCCTTTTGGACCCACCTCCTAGAATCATGGATATAAAATCAAGAATAAACAAATGGGACCTCATGAAACTTAAAAGCTTTTGCACAGTGAAAGAAACCATAAACAAGACTAAAAGGCAAGCCTCAGAATGGGAAAAAATAATTGCCTATGAAACAATGGACAAAGGATTAACCTCCAAAATATACAAGCAGCTCATGAAGCTTAATACCAAAAAAGCAAATAACCCAATCCACAAATGGGCAGAACACCTAAATAGACATTTCTCCAAAGAAGACATACAGATGGCCAACAAACACATGAAAAGATGCTCAAAATCACGAATCATCAGAGAAATGCAAGTCAAAGCCACAATGAGGTATCACCTCACACCAATCAGAATGGCCTTCATCACAAAATCTGGAAACAACAAATGTTGGAGAGGGTGTGGAGAAAAGGGAACTCTCCTGCCCTTTTGGTGGGACTGTAAGTTGGTACAGCCACTATGGAAAACAATTTGGAGGTTCCTTAAAAAACTACAAATAGAACTACCATATGATCCAGTAATCCCACTCCTGGGCATATACCCAAAGAAAACCATAATTCCAAAAGAAACTTGTACCATAATGTTTATTGCAGCACTATTTACAATAGCCAGGACATGGAAGCAACCAAAATGCCCATCAACAAATGAATGGATAAAGTAGATGTGGCATATATACACAATGGAATGTTACTCAGGTATAAAAAGGGATGAGATGGAGCTATATGTAATGAGGTGGATAGAACTACAATCTGTCATACAGAGTGAAGTAAGTCAGAAAGAGAAGGACAAATATTGTATACTAACTCACATATACGGAATCTAACAATGGTACTGATGAACTCAGTGACAAGAACAAGGATGCAGATACAGAGAATGGACTGGAGAACTCGAGGTATGAGAAGGGGCGGGGGGTGAAGGGGAAACTGAGACGAAGCGAGAGAGTAGCCCAGACATATATATACTACCAACTGTAAAATAGATAGTCAGTGGGAAGTTGTTGTATAACAAAGGGAGCCCAACTCGAGGTTGGAAGATGCCTTAGAGGACTGGGGCGGGGAGGGTGGGGGTGACTCGAGGGTGGGGGAGTCAAGGAAGGGAGGGAATATGGGGATATGTGTATAAAAGCAGATGATTGAACTTGGTGTACCCCCCCAAAAAAAAATAAAAGCCATCATTGGGGCTTCCTAGGTGGCGCCGTGGTTGAGAATCTGCCTGCCAATGCAGGGGACATGGGTTTGATCCCTGCTCCAGGAAGATCCCATGTTCCACAGAGCAACTAAGCCTGTGCGCCACAACTGCTGAGCCTGCGCTTTAGAATCTGTGAGCCGCAACTACTGAGCCCATGTGCTGCAACTACTGAAGCCCATGTGCCTAGAGCCCGTGCTCCGCAGCAAGGGAAGCCACGCAATGAGGAGCCCATGCACCACAACGAAGAGTAGCACCCACTCACCACAACTAAAAAGAAAGCCTGTGCACAGCAAAAAAGACCCAACACAGCCAATAAAATAAATTAATAAATAAATTTATAAAAAAAAAAAGTACAAGGATCACTTAAAAAAAAAAAAAAAAAGCAATCATTGGTTATCCAAGCTGCTTCTCTCCCATTCTAAGTGCGGTTAGACACTGTGATTCACACCCCAGTTACACCGAAGCTGATGTGTTTGTGCTTCACATTGACACCCAGCCTGGCCCCGTCTCCATCCTGATATCACAGCCTCTTCTGAGGGAAATAAGACTTTGGATAAACTGTAAAGGTGCATATTACATCAGTTGATTTTCTCTGCAGTAAATAGACCAATGTTGACGAAACACCCCCCATTTGTCACAGAGGAGAACCTTAGGGAACACTGGAGGATCAAGGGGTTTGAACAAATTATTTTCTGTTAGATTAAGAATAAAAAAGATAAAACTTTTCTTACCTTCTCTTGTTTCTTCTCTGATGCTCTTCCTTACTTTATGTCAATCCACATTTTTTACTTACATCTTTTTCCTTTTCTCTAAAGAACTTCTTTTAACTTTTCTTGCAACGCTGATCTGCTGGCAACAAATTCCTTCGAATTGTGTTTTATCTGAGAAAAATCTTTATTTTTCCTTCAATTTTGAAGGATATTTTGCAAAGCACAGATTTCTAGATTGATTTATTTTGTCTCAGCACTTTAATGATTTCACTCAATTCTCTTTCTGCTTATATGATTTCTGAGGAGAAATTGGATATAACTCTTATCTTTGTATCCCTGTTTCTCTATAGAGAAGTTGTTTTTTTTCTTTCAGTTTCTTTCAGGGTTTTTTAATTTTTTTTTCTATAGTTTGAAAATAACATGCCTACATATAGTTGTGTGTTTTCTTTGGGGGGTGGGTAGATGGCAGTGGCAGAATCCATTCATCCTGCTTGGTGTTCTCTGAGCTTCTTGGATCTGTGGTTTGGTGTCTGATCTTAATTTGGAGAAATTCTGTCATTATTATTTCAAGTAATTCTTCTGTCCATTTTCTCTTTCTGCTTTCTCTGGTATTTCCATTACAAATCTTATGCCTTTTGTAGTTAATCTGACAACTTATCTATATTTTTCCTGTGTTTTATTTGTTTCCTTTGCTTTGCTTTTCATTTTTGGAGGTTTCTTTTGATACATCCTTGAGGTTAGAGAGTCTTTCCACAGTCATGTCCCTTCTGCTGTGAGCCCATGGAAGGCTCTGTTCATTTCTGTTACATTGTATTTGGTCTCTAGCCTTTCCTTTCACTTCTCTCCTAGGATTTCCTTCTCTTTGCTTACCTTGCTCATCTGTTCTTCCATGCTTTCTATTTTGTCCTCCAGAGTCTTTAGCACATTTGTTATTGTTGTTTTAAGTTCCCAGTCTGGTAATTCCAGTGTAGCTGCCATAGCTGAGTCTGCTTCTGGTGCTTACTCTGTCTTTGAAAACTCTCTCTTGTTTTTCCTATTAGTATATCTTTATTTTCTTTTCCTTCTAGCCAGAGCCAGATTTCATCCTGGAAGGGAGCTTTGGCTGGTCAATTTGACATTCTGACAGGATTTACAGTCCCAGCACCTTCAAACCTGATGAGAGCCCTTCCACTCACCTACTCATTTGAGAGTACAAACAGTCCCACCAGGCCTCAGCTGTGATGTTCACATGAGCTTGCAGTGCTTTCTGGAGCTCACTTAACTACAGCTTTTCCTTCTGTGCTTTCATCTCCATCAGAGGCTTTGCTGTGTGTCTCTGCTTCCTTCCACCAGATATTAATGCCGTACCAGGCTTGTAACTGCTTTTGTGTTTTTTCATACCCTACCAAACACAGTTTGAGTTGTTTGAGGCTACCTCATCTCCTTTTGTGTTGTCATTGTCATAGATGTTACTCATTTATAAAATGATATATATATATATATGGAGAGATTATATATATGTGTGTGTGTATGTGAGTGTGTCTCTTTGTATCAGTCACTCTAGGGTGGTTTTTTTTTGGGGGGGGGGACAGTAATTTAAGAAGATAAAAACCTGTACTGGCACCACCTCCAACTTTATTCTGTATTCTTTTAAGATTTGTAATATTCCAGTTCTATATCTTAAGATGGATAGAGTACACTAGTGTCTCATATGTTATACCTATTCATTTATTCATATTAAAAACCTAGTAAAATAAGTGTCTATCATTTCATAACTGTCCATAGATATTGATGTATTTTAACAACTGGCTATTAAGGTTATAAATGCTATTTAGATTTTTTTTTGTTCCTGCTTATGTTCTGTCCTCGTCTTCCTAGAAAATGCTTTCCAGAGCTACAGAATTGCAGAAACAGTGATTTGTTTTCTAAAAGAGGGCTCCATTCATGAACCAGTTTTTGTCTGTTTTAACTAGGTAGCAATACTTTTGATCTTCACATCAAAGATGACTTTGAACAGCTTTCACAAAAGGAAGTAAATGTATGCTCATGAATTCTTGGCATTTATAGTCATCTGGAAAGAGCTAATAAAAATACTTTTCTAAAGCTGTCTGATGGTGTTAATGGCCCTTTACTGAGTTTAATCAAGCTTAAAGTTCAGGAGATGAAGGAAACACAGGCTTTTTGCTATTGTACTGTATTTGAAAGGGCACCGAGGCTTAAATTTCTTTTGAGATATGTCCATCATTCCCCAAGCCAGAGATGATAGCATTCCATGATGAGACACTAACAGTGGATTTACTCTCTTCTCACTCTCTTTAAACTTCTAAATATCAAATAGTCTATGCCTGCTGCTCCTTCGGGGAAAAAGAAATTATGATGATTCCAAGGACAGTCTAGTAATTTTGATTTTTTCCCACATCATCTGATGCAAAACCACTGCTGGGCAAACAAATGTATTTGGTAGTGAATCTTATAGCCCTGTGTTCAAATTGTTAAGTCTGACTTGCAGCCTACACTCAGTCATTTAGGACAGATTAATTGTGTCTGTCTTTGGCGAAAAGATTTAAAAGTCTACAAAAGCGAAAGGTGACATTTAAGGCTGAACCAGGGACAGCACGTCTTAGTTGTTGGCGTAAGTGTGCAACTATTTTGAAGCCAGCTGACAGAAGCACCCGAAGAGGAGGTGGGGATGCCAGGCATGTGTAGCTCATCCAGCTCCCATCACTTCTCTTCTAGAAAGTTTTAAGTCCTTAGAGGAAAAACATTTTAATACTTGACATGACAGTCAAATGTCTTACATTTCAATAACCTGCTGTCCACAGGCACCATTGGTCAGGAAAGAAGACGAATTGAGACAATTAATGGAAAACATCAATTCGTTGTAACTCTGTCACATTGATATCGAACGTTAAAACTCAGTGACTACATATGTGAAAATAATTAAACAACTGCCCATTTTATTTAATAGATATTAATTGAGCCTCTGCCTTCATATGTACATATTCACTGGCACATAATAGTTTTACATAATAGGTGTGTTAATGTCCACGATGTACCTAACCTTGTAGTTTCCAATGAATGTTATCCTTCAAACTGGAAAGGTGTTTACATATTGCAGTGATGCTTCCTTTGCTCAAGGTACATGTTTTGTTTTATTTCAAACTTGTTACCCAGTTTGTTCTCTAGTTTTGTTAAATAAAATAGTTTGCGGGTTCCTTGGAGTATCATGACATTTCAATTTCAAAGGATGAAGGTTTTACATTGCTACGGAGAGTTGCAGAAATGCATTCTAAAAACTGTTCTAAGAGTAGAATTTTAAGAGCCTTAAAGAATGGTAGTTGTTTTTATATTGAAAGAGTGAAAGTTTAAGTAATAAACACAAAGTTATCATTGAGAATATAATCTATGATTTAAGTGATAGCGTAAAAACTTAAACCAACAAACACTTTTCAGTTTCCACCCACGTGGAATCCCCTCTCATCCTGTTTTCAAAAAGATGTATGTTCAGTTAAAACCTTAAAATAATTCAAATAGATGCCCTATCCTAAGTAAAGTATCCTTATTTTAATTAAAAAAATAAGGCAAATTAATCTGAAAAAAAGACTTTTGATACAAAATTTCTAAAATTTACAGATAAAATATAACATAATTTAAATGTAAAACCAAATTCAAAAGTTAGGGTAGTACCAAGTGAAACACTGAAAAGCAGAGCGGTAGCCAGAAGCTGGCCCTGCCTTCTGAAGGAAAGTGATGTGGGGCCAGAGGGCTCCTACAAGGACTAACCAAGATTTTGGGTTGAAAAGTACTGTGATTATGGAAACTGTAGGCATATACAAACATTCAGAAAACAGTATCATAAACAATCACGTACCCATCACCGCACTTCTCTATGATGAAATATGGTTCACCTTTACCTCTTCTCAATTCCCAACACTCTTCTCTGGGTTGTTTTGAAAGAACCAACCAAACAAAAAACATATATTTTCATCTGTACAGTTTTTACCAGGTATATATAAAATGGGCGTGGTAAACAAATATAATCACATACAACGATCATGCTGAAAAATTAACAATATCTAGTCAGGTTTCAAATCTGAAGAGTTTACATTTTATCAATCATGTGCAGTCAGGAGAACAGGGTCTTATTGCTACAGGGAAGTGAAGCGAAAGCTTCTGTGAAGAGGGGGCTTCACGGAGTGTTAGTGCAGGAGATTCAAGCTTCCCAACCGAGGAGTGGGTGCCCAGGCAGAGTGCCTGCTGCACCTGGTCTGGGGGGAGAATGAGGTCGTCGCTGGATGTGGGTGACCACGCATCTACCACTGGATTCGTCACAGATTCTTTGTGATCTGGGACAGGAAGTAAAAGACACAACATTTGAAGTCAGTTACAAACTGAAAATACTGCCAGAAGGAGACATCCCTGACTCAGGACACACACAACTCCTGTACATAAGATCACCTGAACATGAGCTCACCGTCCAAATTCAGAACCACAGAAGGAAGCTTCCAGTACTTAGTGCAAGTCAGATGATACAGTGGGCAAAAATGGTCCACAAAGTTTTACATAATACGTTTACAGAATAGGGATGCAGAGTCTAAAATCAATCAATATAGGTTAGGGAAGTCCTGGAGGTCCAGTAGTTAGGACTCGGGGCTTTCACTGCTGGGCCCCAGTTCAGTCCCTGGTCGGGGAACTAAGATCCTGCAAGCCATGCAGCATGCCCCCCCCTAAAAAAAAAGTAAATAAGTAAATAAACAAATAAAATCAATATATTTTAAATAGTCAATTATATGAGTGATTAAAATATAACAAGTTCCTGTCAAACAATATACCAAACAGATCTGCAAAAGAAATAACTGGAAAATCTACCCTTGAAATTAAAACCTCAACCTTTGTGTTAAATAACATAGAACATAGCTGTTAAAATATGAAGTAATTAGAACATTGGCGCATAGAGCTGAACAAATTATACTCTGTTTTAAAAGATGGAAAACACAGAAGAGTTAAGAAGAGATAAGTATGGAAAAAGACACCCGACATAGATCATATAAGAATTCCAAGAAGAGATTACAGAGAAAACATAAAGGACCTTTATTTTAAGGAGTTTTGAGAGATTCCCCAATAAATGGCAATGTTCTTTTCAATCTGGCCCTGAACAACTTTACAAAATCATTATGGAAGTAAAATATCACTTTTGTTACTGATAGAGAATATGTGAATAATGTACCTTCGTGTGGGAGACAGACTGATGAATGAAACTTCAGAACTACCAGCCCATCAGGTCAGCGTCTTACTGGGTGATACTGTGCGGTGAGACATGTGGAAAGGAGGAACAGAACCGAGAGAAACAAAAGGAATAAGGTAATGGTGATCACGTCATGGCTGGTTTCCTTCCCAAATTTACCCAGAAGGCATCCGCAGCCTCTGAGGGTGAGTTAGAGATACACAAAGTCTTCTGGCCTAAGATTATTTCACATTTAAAAAAGTCAATAAGAGGGTTTTCTCCTACAGAGACAATCTCAGATAGGCGCTACAGAATAGAGGAAAGATGTGAGCAAACTCCCAGGCAGGATACATAGATACAAACCTGCTCAACATAAGCTGGAGTGAATCACAAAGTGTCACAAGCAAGGAGATCATCTGAAAAGCACACAGAGAGAAGATGCAAATTACCCAACAAAAGACAAATGTTAGAATAATACGTAGAAGTCTCAGGAGTAGAAACAAAAGCAGAATCCAATGGCGTAATAACCTCAAATATTTGAGAGAAAATAACCATTAACCTGTAATTTTATACTTATATAAACTAATCCAAAACAAGTGTTTGAGAGTGTTTATTTTTACATAGTTTGATTATAGAATTTTCTAAAGCTTGTCCTTAATGTGGAGGAAAACTGGGCCTCGAAGGAAGGCCCGAGGTGCGAGAATGGATTGCGTGTGAGGGTAGGGGTACACTTGTGGTGCATGTAGCAGTCGTGGTGTGATTTAGCTCACAGTGACTCAATAATGTGCAACTAAGATGTCACAGAACAGTAGGAAGTGGCTATCAAGGAGACAGAGCTGCATGTCTAACGTGTGGGCAAAATGTTAGCAGAAATTTAAGAAATTAACTAAAGTGTGTTGACAGAAAGGAAACAAGTTAACAAGAAAGGAAAACCTTGAATAAACCAAAAAGAAAGCAAGAAAGGAACAACAACAAGCAACCAGGCTAAATCAAAAGCTGAAAGTGAGCCGTAAGCAAGTACCGTGGCCATTGGTGTCATTGTGAAGGGCTGAATGTGCTGGTGAGAAGACCCCTATCTCGCAAGGGTCCCACTGTCACTCCAGGCATTGCTAAAGCCCCTCTACTTCACTTAGTTGGGTAACTAGAAATTTTAAAAATGGACAATCAACATTTATGTAATTAAGTAGAAAATCATTGACATGGATAAGGTTCTGTCATATTTTTCCACAAATAATTTCCTACAGATACTTTCATATTAAATATGCTATTTTTCTTATGAAAATATGCTTATGGATTTTTTTCAAGTCTTCCATTATTAAAAAATAATTTTTGGAGCAAATTTTTTTCTGGAAATACCTATGCAAAATACAGTAGGACAGAGGGAAAAATAAAACTTTTAAACTCTTGTTTGTTGCATTTAGTTATTTATTTTTAGGACATTTCATTTATATTTGACATTACATTACTTTCTAAGTCTGTGTCTTATTTCATCTGTATTGATGCAATGATAGTTAATTCACATCATTATATGACTACATCAAAACCATTTATAGAACTGCACATACATGCCATCCATCCTGTATTTTCCACATAAATGATTTCCAGTGGAAATCTCTTATCTTTCTTGTTCTTTCCCCAGATTTCTCCTGGAGCACCAGGCATCTTCTTCACTTACTTGCTGGGCCTCACGTTTATTCAGAATGTTTTACCTTTCTGCAGTACAATCCATACATTTGGTTATTTATTCTATCCCACATTCATAATCTTTCTGTATTTTTAAAAGCATTTATTCCCTTTCTTCATCATAAAATAAAAAATGAAATTTATTATGTGACATTTATTATTTCTATTTTTTTCCTCTCCTTGATTTGTTCTCTCATTCCATTGACAGTTTATCTTCTGTCTTTATTCCTTTACACTGTGTGTTTGCATTATTTTACTGACCTTTTTCTATTATTGCCTTTCAAATTTAAGAAATATCAGTTCTGTACTTTTGTGCGTGTGTGTGTGTGTGTGTGTATTTTAGGTTACTGCCTCTTGATTAGTGGGGTTAGATATTAAACAAAAGTTCTAAGGATGTTATGGATATCGCTATATAAACAGCCAATCATAGACCAACAAAAATAAGAAGAACATTTAGACCGGATGATTCTGAATTACATTCAGTTTTAGATCCACACAGATTCAGCCTCATCATACAGTTTGGTCATGCATCATTGCTTCCAACTGTTGAGGCATTAATGGTGTAGCGATTACAGATTTATTTTAGTAGAGACCAAAGTCTAAGCAGCATTAAGATGGCAGAAGTGATGCTCCCAATTTTCAGAACCGTTCTCTAAACTGAAATGATATATTCAGCTTTTCTGTTGTTTATCGATATGGATTCCAACAGCTCCATTAGGGGGAAGCCGCTGTGGGAGACTTCTTAGCTGGAATATGATGGAGAGGCCACTTAGGAAAAGCTTCCTTCTACTCTCCACCACGGTATGCAGATGCGGCAAAGATCACTGTTATTTAGCTGCAGTGGTTTCAGGTATTTCATTTGAAAGGTTTCTTAATTGATAAATGCCCTTAGCAGATAGCCTCAATTACATGCTGGTTTTGATTACGGGCAAACCCATTTCTTTTACTATTTTGTCTTAAATAAATAGCATTTTCAAGATAAACAGTAGAAGATGTAAAAAAAATTTTGAATCTGCCTTTTAACTTCAGCTGCAACTTCCTAGTTTGAGTCTATACATTCACTGTTAGTTGCTGTGTATGACGTTTTCATTAATAGCATATTTTTATTGCTGTAGGTCACTAGCTTTTTCCGTAAGTGGAAATACAGGACAGCAGTGGCTGTATAAGACAACAGAATAAATCTGTTAAATTGTACATTCTGAATTTATTTTTTGTTGTCAAAAGTATGTAGACATACTTAGAATAAACTGGTGTATGAAAAACACATCTTTATAGCTTCTTTAAAACCCCTTTTATAATAGAAACCTTAAACACATAGAGAACAGTATAATGAACTATGATCAATGTCTTCTTTTATTTCTCCTCAACATCATTTTTTTTCAGAAACATTTAAAAGTAAATTTGGATTCCCTCTTATTTCTACCTTAAATACTCCACAGTGCGCACCTAAGATACAAGGACTTTCTTTTTCTACATAACTAGCTTGTCATGATGACAATTTAACAAATATTGATAAAACTTTTATTAGTATTTAATAAGCAGTCAATTTTCAGATTTTTGCTTGTTTCTGTGCTATCTTTTCACCTCTGGTTTCTTCAATTTAAGATGGAAACAAGCTTTTACGTTGTTAGGGATACTTGCTGCCCTAGGCTGTCCTCACCGCTAGGAGTCTTCGATGGACAGCGTTACTTAGTCTGGAGGAAAATACTCAATTTGAGTTTGACTAGGGTTTTTATCTCATTTTTTTGAGTTTATACTTGTATCTTTATTCCTTCAAATTGAAAATCTTGGTTCTTTTTCTCTTCGGCTCATCGAGGATCCTCTTCTTTTTCGCTCGTTTTGAGCGCTTTGATCGCGGCACTCTCTGGTGTGCTGTTCTTCGTGTTTCCTGCGTCCGGCTTTGTCGAGGATGTTGGGTTGGGTCTGTGTGTTCCAGGCATTGCTTCTTCACATATATTTCTGCTCCCTCTTCTAAACTAGACATTCTAATTACATGCATAGTGGCCACTTGTGATGATCTGTTTATTGTTTTAATGTTTATTTTCTCTGTATTTCATAAGTCTGCACATTTCTATTTTATTTTTCCTTGTGATGTCTAATGCTGGCAATACCACTCAATGTCTTTCTTTTTAAATTTCAGATATCGTACTTTTCATGTCTAGAAGTTGGATTTGGGACTTTTTCATATCTTTACTAACCACTTTGAATATCTAGGATCCAGTTATAATTCTTGTTTTATTGTCTTTGTTCATTGTAACATCTGTGTCAGTTCTAAGTCAGCTTTGATTGACTTCTTATCACCTCATGATGGGTTGAATTGTCCTTCTGCTTTGCATTTACTGGATGTCAGATGTGAGTTTTACTGTGTGCTAGAAATTTCTCAAATTCTTGTAAGTATTGCTAAGCTGTATTGTGGCATGTGGTTATTTAGGAAGAGTTTGATCCTTTTGTATTCTGCATTAAAGTTTCTTAGGCTGGACTAAAGCTTTTCAGGTTGGACTAGAGCGGTGTTGGATTACGGTTAATTATACCTCCTTACTAAGGCATGGAACTTCCAAGTAGTTTCCCCAGGGCTCCACGCACTCTGGATGAGGGAAGGGCACTCTTCTTGGCCTGTGTGCGGGTGAGGTACAATTTTATCTAGTGTTTGTAGGTGTTTCTTTCCCTGGCCTTGAGTAATTTCCTCCTCTGCCTGTGCCTTTCCTGGGAATTCTATCCAGGCAGTCCGTGGGGGTTCCTAGGGCTCACCCCAATTTTCCTCATTTCTGTGGATCACTGACTTTATTGTCCATATTCTGAATACCAGTGTTTCATATATTCAGTTTTTATTGTTTTATGGAGGAGATTAAATCCTATCTCTGTTCTCTATCTTGGCCTATAGCCTAAGTCATAAAAGCCAATTTTTATTTTGTATTATAGTTAGTTCAATGACTTTATGTCTCTAATGTAAATCAGTCATATTTGTAACACAAAAGCATAATTTAAGGCAGTGTAATTGTTATGCAAAAGAGAATTAATGCAAGGATCATTGGCAATAAAATCTATATAACTTGATCAGCTTTGATTCTGGAGGATGACAGAAAGGGAAGAGTCTAAAGCTGGATATCAAGAAAGGAGCATCCGAAGGGGGTGGTGTTCAGTGGAAGATGCTGAGACGCGTATTCGGCCTGTCTCATAGCAAGCGAGAAGCCCTTGTCCATTGGAAGAAAACACGTCCAGAGTCGTAATTGGAAGTCTGAATCTCAGGGAAGATGGTATGTCTTACTCTTTCCTGAAAGTGCCTCATAATTTCTAAAAATCGTGCTTTTGCTTATGCTGTTCCATCGATCTGGAGTGATCTACCCCACCTGTCCCTATATTTCATATCAAAATCTAAATGTGATTATGGGACAATGTCAAATGTCATGTGTTTTATAAAGACTTCTGTAATCTTTTTACTTAAATATAATTACTTCTGATTGCATTTGGCTTACACCTGTCTTGAGTACTTTTAATTATCTGGTTTTATAGTTACTGGTGAACTCCATGTCTACTAGATGTCCTTAGCTCGAGAGATAGATTGCGTTACAATTTTTGTATCCCTTATGGTAGTGGTTTAACTGCAATACTTTGATAAATTGATCAGTTTGAATTCATCAATTGTGCAGTGTTTATTAAGTCATTCATTAATAAAAATGTAACCATTAAAGGCTGTGGATGACTTTCCTCATTTAAAAATTAATTTTAAGAGATTCAAATTTCTTTATTGTAACATTCTTTCGTGTACATTATATTTGATTTCTGTGATGTGAGATCAACCAGTGGGGCTGCACTGATCACTACGGGCTTAGTGCAACGCAACTCAACTTCATTTCTCGTGTGTGACTGAGAGGAAAAAGATAGCATTGCTTTTCAGGCGCTGATGGGAAACCAATTATAAGTTGAAATGAATAATTATATTTTTATTTACTTCATAAATACCTTATTATTATTCAAACTCTGTATGCATTTTATTGACATTCCCCACAAATTAGGTAGTGAATAGTAAAACAAATTAAAAAATAACAATTGATTTTACTCTGCAACATTGTTAAGCAAATTATGTTTAAGGGTAATAAAATAGCGTGTAAGAATAAACTAATATTGTAGGTAGTGAACACAATGCAACAGAAAATTGTTGAATGGTGGATAGAAAATAAGAAAATGTAGATTTCTTCAGAAAACAAAGCAGAAAAACTGCAATATTGGACTAAAATGTGAAATAGCTGAAATTGTGATAATAGGGTCATTACAAGGATTTTTTTCCTCTTAGACACTCACAGTGAAAATAGGTATACTGAATAGCTAACCTTCATTTCAAAACCATCAAAAAAAAAGAAAAAAAGAACAATATTACCAAGGAAGAAAAATCATCAAAGTTCTGCTCTGTTTTTCATCTTTGCATTTAAGCTCAACAATTCCCAGGTGTACGCTGGCAGTGTACTGAGGACAAGCATGGTTTCTACCTCTGAATTTTAAGTGAATAAGTACTAACTGAAAGTTCAGAAAAGTGAATATTGAATGTGAGAAGACATCATTCAAATGCAGCAATGTTTCCCATATTTTTTATTTAAATAACAATTAAGTTGGTTTTCAAGAAACATTTAAAAATACTTTTTCCTTCAGATTTTGGGTGTCATGGTTTACCTTACCATATCTCATTATTGTCTTATAGATTATATCTAATCTTCTTCTCTCTTAGACTTAAATTTGCAAGTGATGAATTTAAATACTTATCATGGTCCAATAGAATACTATTTAAATCTATATTCTGGTTCTGTAATTACCACCTAATAAATGTAGTGCCTTTAAGCACATTTTGAATACTTTCTAACCTCACTTTCTTCATCTCTTGAGGATGGAGTTAAGTCAGGTGATCTTTAAAACCCACTAGGGTAGAATTCGATGTAATTTCTTTAAGCCATTTTATTACGTAGGGGAATTTCTCACCTGTAATATGCCCCTGGCCTGTGAGTAAAGTATAGTAAACATGTACTCACTCTCCTAGCTGATAGGATGTGGTAAACATGGCAGAATGCATGATGGTTTCAGAACATGTGTATCAAGAACAGAAAGTGTAAGTCTGGGCACTGAAAGTGGCACATACCTCATCTTCTGTGATGATGCACCATGTGACCGTGGTCATGTATGTTTAATTAATTTTAGACCCATTTTGCATGTTTCTTTTACTGAAAAGTAAAGCTTGATTGTCAGAAAGAGGAATCGGTGCCTTCACTCATGTTAGTCTGAAAAAAGTAACACGACCTAATTAAGAGCAGTGTGAGGTATTGAAATTTACTTCTTTATGTCACATAATGGTTAGTTACTAACTTGTACAGCAAATCTGTCCAAAAAACTGGAATTTACAAAGGGGTTATAAGCACTGTGGCCTCTTTTCTCTCTGAGTCCTCACAGCATCCCTCGCTTACTTAGAGCAAGTCTCTTGCCCACTGAGTTGTAATTGCCACGGCCTTTTTTGTCTTCCTCATCGGACTTGATGTCAGCGTTGCTCCTGTTCCTGTCTGTGCTTGGAACTGTTCTCAGCACATGCTGTACAGTCTACAAACATGTGTGAAAGAAGGCTCTAAGCCAACTATGTCATCATGCCAGTGTGGACCTGCTGGATGCAGTGTTTCACCACACACAGAGCATCAGTCTTCCTTTAACTTGAGAGCACACAGTGATGCGCTCCTCGTGGTCTAGATCTCGTTCACCTCCCTGGAGCTCCATCTGATCAACGTTTTTACTCATTCTCCACAGAGAAAGGGCAGTAATGTGTGATTCGTTGCCTCCAGCACTGCTCAGCACAGACCTGATCTCTCAATCACCCGCGATAGAAATGGTGCTCTGTGAGCCCTGGGTTGCACTCTGTAGTAGTTGTCTTGGAAGGACCTAGTGGGGGACAGAGGGCTCTGCGTCCAGAACAGCTGGGTCCATTTCCTCCAGTAGATTTAGGAAGCTGCCAGCCCCTCTCATCAGTACCTGAGTTATGTTATCCGTGGTAATTTAGACTCAGAGAGCCACGTACATCAGCTTTAAAATCCCGTATTACGTGTTCTGTGTATGTGTGTGAACCATAACAATGTGTTGTATGAAAAATCATACACGCACATCTATCTGACTATCAGCCTCATGTTTTAATGTGCTTCTTTTTTTAAGGACTTTTCAAACTGTTATTACCTATATTTTCTATTCTAATTCAATCATTCCTCCTTTGTTTATCAATTGGAACATTCTCATAAACGGAAATGCCCCTCTTCTACTGTTTGGTTATCTAGTGTTACAGCTTGTACAGGAAAGGCAAGACAGGTCAATGCTCGGTTCTTTTCATTTATTAAACAGTTTTCAAAACATGAATATCCTTAATAGAAATACATACTTACGCCCATTAAAATTTATACAAGAGTTGTCACATTCGATTTACTCACAATAGCCAAGAACTTGAAACAAGCCAAGTGCCCATCAGTATAATGGTTCATTGAATAGTGCTGTAACCGTTCAGTGGGGTATGATATAGCGATTGCAATGAATTAATTAATAATACACATAATTGCATGAATAAATCTCAGAGATGTAATGCTGAGTTAAGGAAATCAATCAAAAAATACATCCTGATTACATATTCTTATTTCTAACATTTAAAAATTATAATTGAGAATTAAAAAATTAAAATAAAAATACATCCTGTATGATTCCAGTTACGTATGGTCAGAAGCAGATCAAACTACTCTCTGGGGACAGAAGTTAGATGAGCAGTTGCCCATGGGGCAGACAGCACAGAGAGTGGCCTGTGGACTCATCTGGATTGTTGGAAGCTATTTCCTCATCTAAGTATGTCTTCATTAAGCTGTTCACCGAAAATTTCTGTGCTATAAAGCATGTAAAGTATAGTATAATTTTTACGTGGTTTAGTTCATGTAATGGTGATTAATAACACAAATACACAGGCACACACACCATTGTGAGTGCAATGAACTCACGCCCTGTGTGAAGAGTGTAAAGCCTCTGTCTAAATTATTATATTTTGCATATGTGTCAATTTTTCTAGCACTATCTGTTGAAAGATGATATTTTCTCCATCATATTACTTTCACTCCTTTGTAAAAGATTCATTGACTATATCTGTGTGTGTCTGTTTCTAGGCTCTCTATTCTGTTTCTCTGGTCTGTTTGCCAATTCTTTTGCTAATACCACCATCTTGATTACTTTAGTGTAAGTCTTGAACTTGAGTAGTGTCGGTCCTCCAACTTTGTTGTTCTTCAATATTGTGTTGGCTATTCTGGGTCTTTTGCCTCTACATAAAACTTTGGAATCAATTTGTCAATATACACAAAATAACTTGTTTGGGATTTTGATTGAGATTATGTTAAGTCTATAAATCAAGTTGGGAAGATGTAACATCTTGAAAATATTGAGTCTCCCGGGCTATAAACTTGGACTATATTTATCCACTTATTTAGTTCTTTTATAATTTCTTTCATCAGAGTTTTGCAGTTTTCCTAATATAGATTTTATACATAGTATAAAATACTTAAGTATTTAATTTTTGCAGATTAATGATATTTTGCTTTTAATTTCAAATTTATTGACTGCTGGTATATAGGAAAGCAATTGACTTTTGTGTGTTAACTTTGTATCCTGCAAGCTTGCTATATCACTTATTAGTTCTAGGAATTTTTAAATCAATTATTTTGGATTTTATACATAGACAATCAAGACATCTGTGAACATAGACAGTTTTATTTCTTTCTTTCTAATATGTATACCTTTTATTTTCTTTTTCTTGTCCTATTGCATTATCTAGGACTCCCAGTACAATATTAAGAAGGAGAGGTGAGAAAGGACATTCTTGCTTTGTTTCTAATCTTAGCAATAAAACTTCTAGTTTCTCACCATTAGTGTCGTGCTAAATGTAGTTTTATTTATTTTTTCTTTGTCAAGTTCAGGAAGTAGTATTCCAAGTTTACTGAGAGTTTTTGTCATAAATAGCTGTTTAATTTTTATTAAATGCTTTTTGTGAATAAACTGATATAGTCATGTCATTTTTCTTCTTTAGCTTATTGATGTGATAGGTTGCAATAAATTCCACTTGATTGTGATGCACAGTTCCTTTATACATTGTTAGATTCAATTTGCTAATTTTTGCTGAGGTCTTTTGCATTTATGTTTATGAGAGATAATGGTCTGTAGATTTCTTGTATTGTCTGTCTGGTTTTCATATTAATATTAGTGTTAATACTGGCCTCATAGACTGAATTAGGAAAAATCCCCTCTACTTCTGTCTTATGGAAGAACGTATAGAGGGCTGGTGTCGTTTCTTAATTAAATGTTTGGTAGAGTTAACCGTGGAATCCATATGAGCCTATTGATTTCTGTTTGGGAAGTTTTTAATTACTGTTTCAATTTCTTGAAAAGATATAGGTCTAATCATATTGTCAATTTCTTCTTGTGTGAGTTTTGTCAGATTATATTTTTCAAGGAATTGGTCCATTTCATCTAGGTTATCTATGTGAGCATAGAGTTGTTCATAATATTAATTTATCATCCTTTTAGTGTCCATGGGATCTGTAGTGATGGTCCAGCTTTTATTTCTGATTTTAGTAAATTGTTTTCTTTTTTTAGTTAGCCTGACTGAAAGTTTATCAATTGTATTCATCTTTTCAAAGAACCAATGTGGGTTTCATTGACTTTGTTGACTTTTCTATTTTCAATTTTATTGACTTCTGCTCTAATATTTGTTATTTCTTTTCTTGCTTACTTAAATTTATTCTAGTCTTCCTTTTCTAGTTTCATAAAGTGGAAGCTTAGATTATTGATTTAGATCTTTTTTAATGTGTGTTTAGTGTTACAAATTTCTCTCTATGCACTGATTTTGCTGTCTCCCACAAAATCTGATAAATCATATTTTCATTTTAATTTAGTTCAAAAACTTTTTGTATTACTTGAGATTTCTTCTTTGATCCATGTGTTACTTGGAAGTCTGCTGTTTAATCTGTAAGTATTTTGGGATTTTCCAGCTATATTTCTGTTACTGACTCCTTGTTTATTTCCATTGTATTCATAGAGTGTACACTGTATGATTTCTATTCTTTTACAATGTTAAGGTGTGTTTCATGACCCAGAATGTGGTTTATCTTGGTGAGTACTCCCTGTGACCTTGAGAATAATTTCTTTCTGGGGCTGTTGGCTGAAGCAGTCTTCAGATGTTAATTATACCCAATGATTGATGGTGCTTTTGAGTCCAACTACATTCTTACTGATTTCCCACCCCTTGGATCTGTCCATTTCTCACAGAGAGATGTTGGAGTCTCCAACTACAATCATGCTTTCAACTACTTCTCCTTGTATTTCTATCACTTTGTTTCCTTGTGTATTTTGGTGCTGAGCTCTTAGTTGAAACGCATTAAGGATTGTAAGTCTTCTTGGATTCATTGACCCCTTTATCGTCGTGTAATGCAGCTCTTTATCCTTGATAATTTTTCTTGTTTTGAAGCCTGCTCTGTTAATATAGCTACTCCAGCTTTGATCAGTGTTCACGTGGTATACCTTTTTTTCCATCCCTTTTCTTTTAATCTATATGTGTCTTTATACGTAAATTGGGTTTCTTGTAGACAACATGTAGTTGGGTTTTCTTTTTTGTTCACTCTGACAATCTCCATCTTTCAACTGATATATTTAGATGATTAACATTATAATGATTATTGATACAGTTGAACTAATAGGTAATATATTTGGTGGGTTCTGTTCATTCCTGTTGTTCTTTGTTCCTATTTTGTTTTCTGCCTTTTGTGGTTTTAATTAAGCATTTATATGCTTATAATTTCTCCTCATTCTTATAATATTAATTATACTTCTTTTAAACTTTTATTAATTGTTGTCTAGAGTTCACAATCTACATTTACAACTAATCCAAATCCACTTCAAATAGTTCTATTCCATTTCTTTGGTAGTGCAAGTAACTTATAAATTATTTCTAATTTCTCCATCCACTTATTGTATTATTTCTCTCCTTTATTTCAATTATACATGTGCTATAGTCATCAAATATATTTTGTTATTGTTGTCAAAAAACTGTTGTCTTTTAGATCAATTAAGTATAAGAAAAATATTTTATTTCATCCTAACTTACTCCTTTTCTAATCTTCTTCATGTATATCTAAGTTTCTGACCTTTATCATTTTCCTTCTCTCTCAAGAACTTCTTTAATGTTTCTTTAAGACAGGACTCCCTGAAACAAAGTCCCTCAATTTTTGTTTGCCTGAGGAAGTCTATATTTATATTTCACCTTTGAAGAATAATTTTGCAGATAAAGAATCCTTTGGTGTTTTTGTTTTTTTGCTTGCTTTTGTCAACATTTTAAATATTTGATTCCATTCTCTTCCTGCTTCCTTGGTTTTTTAGAGGATGGTGGATGCGATTCTTGTCTTTGCCCTCATGTAGATAAGGCTCTTTCCTCCCTCTGCTTTCCTTCAAGACTTTATCTTTGATTCTCTACGGTTTTACTATGATATACTAGGTATAGTTTTTTGGCATTTATCCAGCCTGATGTTCTCTGAGCTTCCAGGATCTGTGGTTTGATGTATGATATTAATTTAGGGAAATTCTTAGTCATTATTGTTTCAAATGTTTCTTCAGATCCGTGTTCTCTTTCTTCTTCTTCTGGTTCTATCTTTATCCATAGATTATACTTTTTATAGTTGCCCCATAGCTCTTATATATTCTGACAATATTTTCAGTGTTTTTTTCGTTTTGTTTTGTTTGCTTTTCAGTTTTGGAAGTTTCTGTTGACACATCCTCAAGCTCAGAGACTCTTCCCTTGGCTGTATTCAATCTACTAACAAACTCATCAAAAGCATTGTTTATTTCTGTTACAGAGTTTTTGCTCTATAGCATTTCTATTTTATTCTTTCTTAGAATTTTTATCTCTTCTTATATTTCCCATATAGTTTTGCTTTTTGTCTACTTTTCCATTAGAGCCTTTAGCATATTAATTATAATTGTTTAAATTCCTGGTTTCATAATTCCAGCATCCCTGCTGTGCCTGTTTCTAATGCTTTCTCTATCTCTTAAAACTGTGGGTTTTTTGCTGTTTAGAATGTTTTGCTATTTTTTGTTGAAATCCACACATGATGTACTGGATGAAAGGAAATGCAGTAAATAAATCTTTAGTAATGTGGTGGTGAGGTTTGTGGGGAGGGGACGGTTCTATAGTCCTGTGGTCTCAGCTGTTGGTTAGCCAGGGTCCCTGGGCTGTGGCCTTTGCCTGTGCTTCTCAGCACCCGCTCCCTCAGGTGGGGAGGATGGCTGGAGGGACCAGGAGTTGGCTATTTCCATTCTCCTACGTGGAAAACTAGAGGAATCTGCAGTTGGGAATTCCACTTCCCCATGTAGGAGTCTACAGTGGGCTGGAGTTGGCTATTTCCCTTCACACGGGTTGGTTAGGCTTTGAAAAAACACAAAAGTAGGTTAGGTTCTGGCAAAATAGTTTCTCTTGAAGCTAGGGCTTCTTAAGAACAGTATGCTCTCACACAGGTATGTATAACTGAATCACTTTGCCATACACCTGAAACTAACACAACATTGTAAATCAGCTATACTCCAATATAAAATAAAAATTAAATAAACAAAAAAAAGAGCAGAACACTCTGGTGTATTTTCCTTTCTCCTGCCAGAAACATGAGGGGATTTTTCTCCAGTTTTCACCGTGAGAAACTGATAGAGTTCCTGGAGATAAACTCACAAGAGTGTGGAGGCCCCACCTGTAACTGCCCCCACCCCGAGATTTTACCTCTCGGACGTGTGCACACTGAACCTCGAGCAACCTGCCGATCACAGTTCAGGCTTTCTTGCCTGGCCTGGGTCCCGCAGAGGTTTCTCTCCTAGGTAACCGTTTCTGCTCTGGCATGTGGTGGTTCTCTGTATCTGCCTGGCTAACTTGGGGCAGCCCTTTGTTCTGTCTATTCATCAGTTTTCTGATAGGTCTGAGAAGACTCATTGATTTCTTCAGTTTGTTCAGCTTTTTCTTGTTGTTGGTATAGAGTCGATTGTTGATTTATTAACAGTGAAAACCGTTTCCTATAAGATTTTCTTTCATAACAATAAGATGCATCTTATGTAAATGAGGATTATTTGTAAATAGTTGTTTAGCAGGATTCCAGGAAAAGAGATATGTTAAACTATTACTTGGCCCATATTTTTCTAGCTTTAAGAGAAAAGCCAGAGGATTATGTTGCAGAAAGATTTTGTGAAAAGCCAGCAAGAAAATAGATACAGAAATAATGAAATGGGAAATCTTTTAAAGTAATTTCATGCCTATTATTTTTTCTGTTTTTTTAAATCAAAGATGGAAGCCATAGAAGAAAATAAATTTAAAATTTTTTTAAAAATCTGAAAGAAAGTTTGGAACTGCACAGGGACCAAGATATATAGGTATACATGGATTCAAGTGTCTGGCTAAGATAAAAATTCGTTCATAACGGTCATCTATCTATCTGATTCAGGAGCCGAATTTTACTTTAAAATCATACATACAGCTAAAATTCCAAAATACTCTTTTTATCGTTTTAAAGCTGAAATGTTAAAATCATAAATTGAATGATGAATATATTTTCCAACATTAAACGCAATCCCTGTCATTAGTATTCACTTTGAGATATCATTTAAGCAAGATGGTGAATTGGAAAGCTGTGTCTTAAGAAACAAGTTTTAGGTGTGCAGTATTATAAAACTATCATATTATAAAAATTCATTTAGCTAATGAAAAAAGATTTTCATCAATTCCTTAAGAACTTACAGATGCACACAGGTATTTGTTTTAATATATTTATATTTTGCATTTTAGGTATATTCTTATATCATATTAAACATATCTATATATATTTAGGTGTTATAAATATATTATACCATATATTAAAGATATCTATATATATTTAGGTACATTAATATAAATATATTTATATATCTTGTGGATACTTTTACAAAAGATAATGAAAAGGGGTTTGAATTTACCAGATATACAAAATATTTCAATCTTTTTTCCAGTCTTCTCTGGAACTGAATGTGTTTGGTGAGAATTTCTAGGCAGGAATGTGATAGATAGTCATGCTAGATTCTTGTTGAAGGACTTTACATACATTACCTATTTAATCCTTAAACGATCAATATTTTGGCAGGCAGGTATTATTTGCCTCATTTTACACAGAGGAAAACCAAGGCCTTGAGAAATCAACACCTTTCTCAAGTTCACCCATTTATATTCATCATTTGTTAAAAGCAGCTGCTGAGACCCAGGCTAAACGTCCTGTCCCAGCAGCAAACCCATGGTGTTGCTGCAGCCTCTTCAGGCCACGCGGGGGTGACTGGGGGTCTGATTCTCACTGAGGAGTCAGCGTGGAGTCTCTGATAAAGTCGCATTGACTTGAGATCAAGGGACACTTGATTAGTGGAAGTAATAGCCCTGAGTGGGAACAGAGCTTGGTATTTTTAGACACAGAAAGAAGGGCGGGTGTCTGGAACAGGCAGACAAGGAGGGCAGGTCTGCCGTGGGGACTCAGAGCTTGTGGCGGAGGAGCTGGAGGGAGCAGTTGAGAAGCAGCAGACCAGGTGAGGCACCCGGCGCCCTGAGTGGCGTGGTGCCAGCTGATGGAGAAGGGAGGCACAGTCGATAGGACCTGGTGCTGGTTCCCACCTGGTGGGTGAGAGAGGACATTCCTCAGTCTCTTCACTGCAAGGCTTCGAGCCAGGTAGATGGAGCTGCTGTAATTCCAAGTGGAGAAAACAGCAGGAGGATTCAATTAAGACGGTGTTATTTTCAGATTGTCAAGTAACTAAATTATGTCTGAAGTCAAGAGGGGGGGTACAGATGGCAAATTTAAAAAAAAAAAGGGGATCATCAGCAAATGGATTCATGAGGTGGACAAGGAGTTCCGAGGATTTGCTGCTAAGGATTGCAGAGCCACGATTTAATTCCGGCTTCTCTGACTGCCAGTCGGATGCCCTTAACCCTCCAGCCATGGAGCCAGGGAAGCGTAGGATTGTGTGAAACCTGAAAAGCTCCCTTCATCCCCACGTGCTTCCTAAGAGCCACTGGGATGCGAACACCCTGTGATCTGTTCATCACATGCATGTTATTTCTAACGCTTCATCAACCCCTCAGGTGGTGGTGATTATTTTCACGTCACAGAAGAGAAAACTGAGGTTTAGAGGGTTAGGAACTTAGTCTAGGTGTTGTTTCTATAGCTTTTCTCTACAAACTTCCATCTGCTGCTCCCATGACTCTCATCCACTTAGAAAGAACAGTGTCCTTACGAGAAAATGACTACTTAAGCCATGAGGGAGGGGAGTATATATTATTTTCATTATTAAGTTAATAGTGAAATAAATGTTATTGAGGAATATCCAAGCTTGTCTTGGGAATAGAAAGGTAAAATATATAGAAACATGTATAAAATGGTTAACAATATGTGCTTAATAGTGTGAAGAAATCAGCCGTTATGTCAGATCCCAGGTCGCCTCCTGTTAATAGTATGTTGCAGGCGTGCACAACTGGTCCACTAATGCAGCCTCTGTCTCCAAAATTAGCATGAGAGCTTTCCCAGCCACTCAGATCCCCCGTCATCAGAACAGATTACATGTCTGCCCCGGGCGTGAGGGGTGTTGGAGGCACTCGGGCTGAATGGTGACAGTGTCCCAGGAGGCGCGAGGACAGGACAGCAGTTGGGCAGCTTTCTTCAGAAGGACAGTTGCTGTGTTCTTAGAACTAACGTAATCATTTCTTCTATGGACTCGGGTTGCTAATGTGTATCAATGTGTAACCTCATACAAATATGGTAAAATATTCTATTATATTTGCAGTCAACTGACAGCAACCTGATGAGGCTTCAGATATAAGGATATGACCCATAAAGTAAACTAAAATATTGTCAGCAAACACTGTAGGCCTGCAGAAAAGACCAGTGATATGAACAAAAACAATTTAAAAAGGAAAGGAAAATAAAGAACAAACATTTTGCCAAGTCACTACTAACTTTATAAAAACTTAATATTTTAAACTCCTGGGAGTCTTCCAGCCGTTTTCCTCACGCATGATTTGCAGAGTGGCTGAACTAACTTCCCCCATGAGTGTGTGCTTAATTATGCTGTGTAGGTGTCTCCCTAGGATGTATTTTAAGTGATGGCTAATGTCTACTTCCAGGCACATTTTATGGCCTGGAGCAGAGGTTGGGGGACTGCAGGGCTCAGCTCCTGGCCCCCTCCACCGTTGTGGGACCTTGGCCACAGCAGCCCCTGCACCCTGTGTCCATGCTGCCCAGTCTGCAAAGTGCAGAGAGTAAAAGTGCCTGCCTCCCAGGGCTGCCGTAGAGATTAAATGAAGCGATATTTCTCTCCCCTAAGTAGTGGTGCCTGACACGTATTGGAGGCTATTTTAGTATTTCGTATTTTCCAACATTTTCTAAGTATGTGTGTTTTATATTTTCCTTGAACTTTCTCACATCTGCTTACCTCATCTATTATTCAGAATTTTATGGTCTGTTTCTCACTGAGTAGCTGTTACATCACATAGTTTAGCCCTTTCACTTCAGAGCCAGCTGCAGCCACTGTTTTGTGGCGACACAGTGACAGTCTATCCTTACTGTTGGGAACAGTATCGTCCGGCTACACACTGAGACTTATCCGGAGGTCTCCCTCAGCATGCTCTCCTGTCCCCGGGATCCTGTGCGTCCGTGCTGTCTCCTCCTCCTGGGATGTCCCATCTCCACTTGCTGCCTGGGGAGATGTCATTCGTTCATCAATGACTCCTCTTGTGGGACCGGTGGAGGCTTCATGAGGTTCTCCTAGGTTATCCAAGCCAGCTAGTCCTTTTCCTTCCTATCCTCGCAGAGTAACTGTTTACACACTACATACCCAGTGAGCCATGCTGTGGTCTGTCTCCTCAGGACGTAGGTGTTTTCTCAGGTAAGAGACCACGCGTGTGCACACCCAGCCTTGGCACAGTCCACGTGTGTGGTAAACCCACAGGATGCTGGAGTGAAGAAGTGGTGTAAATGTGAGTGTCCTAATCAATAGCAGACAAATTCATTGAATTCAAGTTTCCTAATACTAATAGCTCATGCCTATATTGGCCTATTTTGAACCAGGCACACATCGTCTATGGTGAGCAAACGAAGGCTGGGCGCAAGTCAGTGACAGCAGGTCATCACCAAGAAGAGGGAGGACACCTTGAACCCAAGCATTCTGCCTGCTGAGTGTGAACTCCTCACTGCCATGTGCTCTTACATCAACATCACCAGAGAAAATGACTGCATTTACTGTGTGTTTATTATGTATCAGACAGTAAAAATGTTGCTTTCAGAATATTAATTTTTCACCACATCCCTGTGGAAGAAGTGTTGGTAGACACCTTCTAGCCTTCAATTTCATCAGGTTAGAAAATCGAGGACTCAGACTGTGATTTCTGCTCTGACATGTGAAGCATGTAGATGTCCTCATGTCCTTTCTCACAGCAAGAAAAAGCTAAGCAACTCTCCTTGCATCCTTGAGAAGACTGTGGCCTCAGAGCAAACTGCCACCCCCACAACTGGACAGACAGGCAGATGCAGGGAGTCAGAGCTTCTCAGGAGCCTAAAACACCACCAGAGCCAACACATGGGAGGAGACTTTAGACCAATTGCTGGGGGTCCACTGGCCTAGCCTGAGAGTTAAACCTTCCTGGGGGTCCAGCCTTGAGGGACCACTGAACATTATGAGTTTTAGCTCCAAGGACTCCACCAGGTTCCCACAGTGAAAATCAGAGAAAAGTATCTACCTGCTTTCTGCAGAGCAAGGGGAAAAGGATAAATGACTCTTTTGAACTACACCAAGAACATTCTTTTCTAATTAACAAAGGCTTCTCTTAGGAAAAACTACTTTCTTAGAGCCAAGCCAACATGGAGAAAAGTATATACTCACCTGCAGACCCCTCAAGCCTTCCTGTCCCACCTGGGGGAGGGGAGAGAAGCTGAGAAGCACTGGAGCTCACAGTTCAAGGACACCGTCTCCCTAAAAGATTGAGATGTAATCAAAGGACTATGGAATGTTCCTCCTTTTCTCAAACCATATCAGCAAGTTTCCAGTAAAATACCAGCAGACTGCAAACGAGAAAATGTCAAGAAATAGACTTTTATTTCAGAAGGAGACTGTAGAGAAACCCCAAAATAACACAGGAGACTAAAACAGGGGCAATGAGGGAATTGAAATCTTGACACCAGTGGCTACAGTAAACAGTTAACATCAGATAAACACAAAAACTCACATTAAAGTTCCCTTTTACCTATACATCACATCCAGCTTTGAACAAAACTTTCAAACCACACTAAAAGGCAAAACAGGGGAACACAAAACACAGTTTGAAAAGACAGAGCAAGCAAAAGAACCAGACTCAGATGTGGCAAGGATTTTGGAATCTTCAGACTTGGAGTTTAAAATAGCTATGATATAGTATTTATAATATTTATAATATGCTTATAAATCTAATGGCAAAAAGTGGATCACATGTAATATCAGATGGGTAATGTAAGCAGAAAGATGAAAACCGTAATAAAGAATCAAAAGCAAAGCTAGAAATGACAAACAGCATAACAGAGCCTTTGACAGCTCATCAGTGACTGGACACAGCCAAAGAAGAACCAGAAGCTTAGAGATACACCATTAGAAATCTGCAAACTGAAAAGTCAAAGAGAAAAAAGACTGAAAAAATGGAACAGAGAATCCAAGAACTCTGGGACAATTTCAAAAGTTGTAACAGGTATGTAATGGGAGTTCTAGAAGAAGAAACAGGAACAGAAGAAAGAAGTAACAATGTCTAAGAATTTTCCAAAACTAATGACAGACATAAAACCGCAGACCCAAGAAGTTCAGAGAACATGAATACTAAAAGAGAAAAATCTATATCTAGGCCCACCACTTACAAACTGCAGAAAACCGAAGACAAAGAGAAAACCTTGAAAGAAACTATAGAGAAAAACGAAACAAAACAATAACTTACCTATATAGGAGCAAGGATAAAAACTGCATTGTACTTCTCTTCATAAAATATGCAGGAACAGAGTAGAATAAAATATTTAGTGTTGAGAATAACAAAACCACCGAACTGGAATTCTTTATACAGTGAAATTTTCCTTTGAAAGTGAGGAGAATTAAAGACCTTCTCAATAAAACAGAAGCTGAGAGAATTGCTTGCCAGTAAATGTGCTAAGCAAGAAATTTTTAAAAATTATTCATAAAAAAGGAAAGTGATATAGATCAGAAATGTGCATCTACATCAAGAAAGGAAAATTCTAAAGAAGGGATGGGTAGGTGGGATAAAGTCATTTACTTTTCTTATACTTAATTGATCTGAAAGTGAGCTCTCCATTCAAAATACGAATGACAATGATATGCTGGGTGACTTTAGCTTATGGGTCAGTGAAACGAGTGACAACAGTGTTATATAAGGGTCTGGAGTGAGGAATATAAGTTACCTGCCTGTGAATATGACACATGAGTGGGTATAGTGTATATGAAAGCACACTTAGATTAGCCGTAAATGTATTTTGCAAACATTGGGGCAAACACTGAAATAATTGAAAAAAAAAAATCTGTATGCTAAGAGACAGGAGAAAATGAACTAACGGAAAATGCTCAATTAGAACCAAAGAAAAATGAAAGAGGAAGATAAAAAAGAAACAAACAAAAAAGGCAACAAATAGAAAACAGTTACACACAGGCACACCTCAGGTGTGTTGCAGCTTGGGTGCCAGACCACAGCAAGAAAGCAGATACCAGAATATCTGCAAGACAGTCACACGAACCTTTTTGTTTCCCAGAGCACATGAAGTAATGTTTATACTTGAGTCGATTAAGTGTCTAATAGCATTATGGCTAAAACAATATACATACCTTAATTAAATAACACTTATTGACAAAAAAGGCTAGCTGTCATCCGAGCCGTCAGCAAGCTGTAGCATAACATCAAAGATCACCGACCACAGATCACCATAGCAAATGTAATAATGAAAACGTTTGAAATATTGGAAGAATTACCAAAATCTGCCGAGACATGCAGTGAGCAGATACTCGTGATAAAGTGGTGAGGACAGACTTTCTCGACACAGGGTTGCTACAGACCTTCAGTTTGTAAAAAGGCAGTATTTGAAGAGCAGTAAAGGGAAGCACAGTACAGTGAGGGGTGCCTCTCTGGCAGCTCTGAACCCCGCTGTTTCCCCAGAGACTTTCACTGTGAGTGGACGAAACACACCAGTGAGAGGCAGAGTCAAAGACAAAAATCAAGAAGACCAAAGACATAGCAACAATTTCTTATAAAACATACTCTTACCTTAGGATCCAGCGTTAATACTCCTAATAGGTACCCAAAAGTTGAAAATTTACTTCCATAAAATTTCTGCATACTCGTGTTTATGGCAGCTTTGTTCATAATCGTCAGAAACTATAAGCAACCAAAACATCTTTCAATAGCAGGATGAATAAACAAACTGCAGCACATTCATGCAATGGAACGTTATTTGGTGATAAAAAAGAAATGGGCTATGAGGCCACAAAAAAACAGGGAGGAATTTTAAATGCATCTTGCTATGTGAAAAAATTCAGCCTGAAATGGGAAGGTACGATGTGATTCCAACTCTCCAGACATGATGAAGTTCTGTGGTTTCCAGGGGTTTGGGGAGAGGGAGGGAGGGATGACCAGGGAGAGCACAGGGGACTCGTAGGTCAGTGAAAACTGGGTATGACACTGTAGCGGTAGGTAAGTGACATAATGCATTTGTCAAAACCCACAGAAGGTACAACACAAAGAGAGAAGCTTCTCCTCGATATAAACTAAGGAATTTGTTTAATCTTGTATCATCATTAATTCCAATAAATATGAACCCCCCCCCGCCCCATGCAAGATGTTAGTTACAGGGGAGACTGTATGGTGAGGAGGGTTATGTTAGGTCTGTGTTTTCTGCTTACCTTTTCTCTAAATCTAGCACTGCTCCCCTAAATCAAGGCTATTAACTTAAAAAGGAGGTTGGCGGGTTATCGTATGTGTCGAATGTGGCAGAGCCAGGGCGCCAGCCCAGGGCTTTCTCCGCAAATCTTTCACTTTCAGAAAGTCTGCCTGTCTGGTAGGAGGACATTACGCCACTTGGAAGGATGGCGACTACTTGGCTGATAGCCAGCACACAAGGAAAGTACTGACAAAACATTTATTGAGAGTTATTTAAAAACAGTGTCTTTCTTCAAAATAATATATTGGCTGATTAACAAAGTCTTTTTGAGCAGCACTTACCTTTATGGTCCCATATTTTTGAATCAGGTATGTTACCCTCAGAGCCTTTCAGATTCGGATTCCACAATTACAATATTTAAACATGAAAGCCTTCCCCTGATTTGATGTGTTTGTGATGAACGTACAGCATGTGACTTGTAATCACACCACCATCTCTGTTTTGTTTTCTTAACTGAGAACAGGCTTCTGCAAGAGTTTCGCCAGTGTTTGCACTGGTCTGTCTCACTGGTCCATCGACTGCAAGTAGATTAAAAATAACACACTATGTAAGTCGGAGATGTTTTTGTCTCTGCAGCATCTCTGAAATGTAAAACACTTCCTTCCTCAAGTAGGTGCTCAATTTGTTGAATGAGTTTGATTACAGAGCAGATAGGGTTCAATTTAGTGCAGAAATTACTTCACTTGTTCCCAAAAGAATGATATTTTACTCCTGAACTGAGACTTGATTCTCCTCCTTCAGACCTGCCAACGAGGTTCCAGTGTGGGTGAAAGCAAAGAGGCTGAAGTTATCTGAGTTTTCATCACTGCAGCTGTTTGTTGTTGTCTTTTGTTTGCTTCCATCTAAACAACAGTTTGGCCACTCCATGCCATGCAGCCTAAATAGATGGTCAGTCCCGAGCGACCTTGGAGAGACTGGTCTTTCTCTCTCTTCTCTTAACTGTAGAATACAAAGCGAGCACTCCTCCTGGCAAGCTGAGATGCGATCGATAGTGTATGAGAGGCAGTTAATGTGCTAGAGAATCAGGGGAACGATCTCTAGTATTCTTTTCTCTGTTTCGTAAATGGGACTTTTTCTCCAATCAGGCTTGACGCTTAATGAATATTTGCTATACTCTTTTCTATGCAAAATATTGGGCCAATCTAGCATATTATTTATTCAACAAACATTTTTACTAATTTATTCAACAAGCGTTTATTAGAATATCTACTGCTTGCTACCCCATTGAATACTGAGAGCTGATAGATGCAGAAAATGAATTTAAGTGAGGATTGACACGGAACAAGACACAGCTGAGAATAAACTTTGGAGGGAAGGAGGAAAGCACAGAATTGGAGAGAAAACATGGGAGTAGAGCAACTTTATCATTTAATTCTCTCCTCCACATGAGTGAGACTTACTGTATTACAGGCAAATGAATGTCAGTAGGGTTAGGCTCCAGAATTAGTGGTACCAGTTTGGAGGAGACAATTGTCATTTTTAACCACGTAATGGTAATTGATATTGAGAGTCTGAATAACCCTTGGTACACAGCAAGATAATTGTCCATGTAAAATTATAACAGGCTATGTGTAAGTAAAGCTACCTTTTCATTCATTCTCAGCTGTGCTAGAAAACAGTAAAGTGACCGTTTTCCAAAAAATAAGTTTTGCATGACTGCCCATTTCTGTATTCTCAGATTAACTGTACTATCCCAAATACTGAGATTTTCATCCTCCTTTCATCCAAACTACCCTTAGAGTCTGGACCATAAAATGGCATAATCACTGTTTGTACAGTAGTGATTTTGTCATTACATGCAGAACAGCAATAAATACATAACTTGTTTTTGTTCTACAGAATAAATAGGCTGCTATAAAAGGCAATTTTTTTCTTCTGTTCATTTCAGTTCTGCATGAAGTAGTTTAAAATCTTCCAGAATAATACCATGCACCCTTTTAACATCACAGACTGCCACCTACTGGAACATAAACTAAGCATCTAAAGACAACTGTGATAACACGCAATGTTTATCTTGATCTCACACCCACACACGTGCGTGCATTCAATAGAAGAAAACATAGGTATGCTTTATGTGAACAATAACTGGCCTGCTTATTTCTATGCTATGTTGTAAAGACAAGACATTTTCATAGTTAGCAGAACTCATTTACTCTGTGCATAGCAAAAAATAGTTCTTAACACGTAAATCAATAGATAGAAAGAACTGTTTTGCTAAGAGAGACAAACCAGAAATATATTTAGAAAGATGTGTTTTGGCTCCAAAGCTTTCAGTGCGTCCATTAGCTCCATCATGTCACCTTCTAAGTTGCCTGAAATCTGTAACCTACGTTCCCCAAACAAAACTGAAGTCACACAAGTTGGAAGAGAAACCAAAGAAACACGTAATTGTTACTAGAGAAGAATATCTGTCCAAATGAGTTAAAGATAACTTCAAAAAAACAAATGCTCACTCATGGTGATGTTTACGTAAACTTAACTTCCTTGCTTTGGCTAGATAGACCTAAACCTGGTATAATCAATTATAGCAAAAGGATTCTTATGTTGCTTGTTACTGATGCAAAAACAAATATGTCTTCCCCATCTTCCCACTACTGATCTGCTCTTACAAAGCTGGAAGTGAACTCTGAGCTCTCATAGACCCAGGGCCTTGCATAAGTGGGGACTTTCCATACAAGATAAGCATAAAACAGGTATTATGCACTGTATTTCTCTATCCTTACTTCTTTCCCATAAAAGTCAGTAAAAACTGGTGAAAGTGGTGAGACCCACAGGGGCAAGAGGAAGATGACATTGACGTCCAGTGGACATGTTGTCGAGCTGTACGCACACTGCACTCTGGCCACACCCCCACGTCCCGGGAAGATGAGCCTGGAGCATCCCACAGCAGGGGGCGGGGCGGTGCACAGGAGCTGGAGAGCCAGCGCTGAGCTGCGTCTCATTGGCATGGACAGGCGGACCTCACAGCCACCCTGTGTGGATCTCACACCAATGAAGTTTGGTATGATCCAGTTCCAGGCAACCCCTTCTCTAGAGCAAGCAACCTAGGTAGAGTCTAAATTTAAACAAACAAACAAACAAACACAGCAGCTGTGGTGCAAACCCATTCAGGGTAGGACAACATTTTTACCGCAGTGCATGGAAATGTTTTTATTTGCCAAGAACGAAAAGCTTCTTGAGGACAAGGACTCCATGTTAATTCATCTTTATACCTATAACCTCCAGAGTAAGCACCTAGTAGGTGTTTACTGAACAAAAGACCACTCTTGCTTCTCCAGGGCTGTGCACGGGGAGTGAGCCCTCACTCTTCCCAGCCGTGATGGAACCACAAAAACAAAATGTTTTTATTATACACTTGTTTGTGTTTGTCAAATTTGATGATTGTATGTGAAAATAAAGGTAAAATTATCACAGGGATTTTCTCCACGTGGAGGCTCTCGGAGAATGCCCCAGAGACCACAGAGACCATGACCAGCTATGACCTTCACCATGACCAGCGCAGGGCAGGAGTGGGGGCTTCTCCCCTCCCAGGACCCTTCAGGCTCCCTGTACCCATCCACGCCCTGTCCCTGACCCTCTGCAGGGCTTCCCTTGGCCTGAAGTCATTTTATCCTGCAATGTCCTAATTCATTTACCTTCCGAAACCCATGCTCTGCACTTCTTCTCAGATGTGTTTAGAGATGTTAGCATCTATCAAGTGTGTTACATATTTTCCTGTGTGTTACATTTTTTCCTGTGGGATCATTCAAAATATTTGAGAAGCACCGATGAGAATTAAAGCTGGTCATGTATCTTCCCATTGTTTGGATTCAGGCAAAACTCTTCAGTCTGTCTATGTCTTATTTAGAAACAAAATAGAATTAAAGTTGGTTCCACAGTGTGTACATAATGTGTCTGTATTTTGGCCTCACCCACGTCATTAGAGTGTAGAAAACACTGCTTTTAAGCTCTTAACAATCTATAGCTGCATAGTTTGTATATTTTTCTCTGTATTTTTGTGTGTGTAGTTTTTAAATAAAGCTAAAAGCTATTAATTAGAGGTTCATTTTATAAGGTTGAAACATACAAAATTGCCATTTTTCTCGGTCCCAAATCTTTCAAATATCAGCAATTTTATATAGATTAACCCAATATTTGTAAACAAAATTGACTCAGCTGTCATTTAACGATACAGTGATATTCTCATTTTTAGGTCATTTTGTTACATGGCGAATAGTTCCTCACGTGGTGATGAGCCCATTGTAGTTACTAAAATCCCAGACTCTGCGTCTTCAAGATCTTGTATTTGTTAATTTGTGGATCTGTGATAATTTGTAACAAGTATAAGCATATCAGTAGAAGAGAGGACATGGTTTTTGTTCACGGGTATACATATTGTCTTACGGATACAGTTATATGAAAGGAACCAGGCAGAATCAACTTTTCATATTTGCTTAAGCTGTAAAAGGAAAGAAACCAATCTTGCTTTGACCTGATGCTCTAATGCTTCATTTGTGCAGACTAAGTTTAAGACTTCCACTTTGCCATAAAATATGCTACTCTAATCTCTGATGTTTTCTCTTTTCATGTTTACAATTGAACTCTCTGTATCCTATTTCCTCTCCTCAGAGACTATTAACATCTTAATGCCTCTGAACAAAATATTTTCCAATATATCATATTCTGTGGTTTCACTGGAAACACTTGTAACAAGAAATAGGCAGAGCAGACCTCGTTCTCCCACATGAGACCTGGGAACAAAGGTGAAGAGGTAGAAGGCTCAGCGTGGAAGGAGGGGTGAAAACCGAGGCTGGAATCCCGTCTGCACATCCAAACAGGCTCACAGGCATTTAGAAGCCCCAGCAGTTCAGCGTTGGGAAAGGACTGGCATATCCCTGGTCTAATCCATCCTTCTAGAGCTGAAGCAAGCGGGGTCCAGGGATGCTGAGTGAGCTGCCTGGAGCTCCTGACAACTCCATCAGTGCCGTGGCTCTGCATTAAGTCAGAGCCCTCCTTCAGGCAAAACTGCCTGGGACTTTATTTCCAGGAAACAAAATTGAGATCAAAACCAGAAAGCCAAGAAACACATAAATCATACACAATTTTGCCACTGGAACTTCCTGCCTTGCTGTTGAATCCAAGGTAATTTCTAATGGTTTCGTGCCAGTCAGAGGGCTTGCACTCAGGTACACTTGCAGGAGCTTCACCTCCAGTGAGTGAAGATTTTTCAATCCTGCCCAGGAAGGCGGGAAGGATAGACAAGGAAGCCGTCAGCACTGAGAGAAGAGGTACAGCGCATTGATTAGAAAGTCGTTTATGAGCCAGCTACTACGTGGAAAACCCTTGTGTCAGCACTGTGATGTCTCTGTCAAAAAGTTCATGAAACTGCATTTTAAGGATAGAATAGTGAATTGAGATACTTCCAAAAGAATAAGCAGTGACATGAATATTAGACTGGTTGAAAGCAATTAACAGTTGATTTACTTAAACCATAAAAACAAAACTTTAAAGGATTGCAAAATCCAAAGATGGTAAACCCAAGAAAATTGTTTTAAACAGGATTACTGATGCTGTACTGGATTTTTTTAATGAATAAATGTAAATAGGAAACAAATAGCAAAATATATCAGATTTAGGAACTATTTCCTTTTACTATGTTTTATCTGTAGTTTTATAAATATTACTTTAATCATTGGTTAAATCATGTTTATGACTCTCATGTGCTCACCATATCCATCTAACGTAGCGAGGCTATCCGATAATGAAAAGCAAAGCACTGATCCTATTGATTTTTGCAATAAAAAATAGTGATGACTCGGTACATATGAGATGCACATTTTATCCTGCTATGTTCTAGACTTAATAGAGTTGAAGGCCTGGGCCTTAACACCATCACAGCAGTGACGCACGTGCCTGCTTCCCAGGCTGGTGACGTCAGGAGTAAGACATCCGTCAACACAGGGGAGCCACGGGGGGGCCGATGTTCCAGCCCGGAGGAGGTGACTACGGCCCAGCAGTGGCCTTTCTTCCTTCTGACGGCATGGCCTGCTCTCCAGTGACAGTCTTCCAAAGACAGTACATGAACTTCAATGGCAAAGACAGTTCACCGTCTGTCTGAGAAGGTTTCGGTTTGAGGGCTGTTGCTTTACTCTAAGTCTATTGGTTCATTGTGTTATACTCTGAATTTGATGTTTTTCTGTGAATTTTGACATATAGTCATTTTTGAAAACACACAGAAAACTCAGTGTTCCCATTAGTATATATGGCTCTGTTTAAAAATTCCACACAGATTCATGGCTTAAAGCAGCACAGCAAGGTTGATTTCACTCAAAGACCTTCAATTCTAGTGGAGGTCAGTGAGGGGGACATGTTGAAGGCTGACCCCGTCCCCTCCGAAGCTCACTCAGTCGTTCTCTGACGCACCAGCCTGTGGTCTGAGCATCCCCACAACGCGGTGGCTGGGTTCCAGGGGAAGTGACCTGAGACAGAGAGAGAACCAGGGTGAAGCCACCGCCTGTCAGGTGTCGCCGAGGAAACACACAGCGTCCTTCTGGCCCTTCTGTTTAAGCTGCCCCTACATGCACACCCAGCTCCAAAGGAGGTGGAAATGGAATCCACCTCTGGATGGCTGGTGGCGGGGTTCTAGAAGAGCGTGTGGGGCCAGAACTGTTGCTGTGGTCATTTGGGGACGATATAACCTATCACATTCTGCCCTCTGGCCAGCACAATTCACAGCATCGTTCTCACATGCAAAAGCCCTCACCTCTCCCTCAGACTCTGCAAAGCTTCACCCCACTGTCGCTCCAAGTCAAGATTTAATCACCCAGCTCACACCTGGGTGCATGTAAGGCTCCTCGTGTTTGATTCCTCGTCTGGTTCAGAATGATGCTGTTATGAGCTGAAGGATGTCACCTCAAAATTCAACTCCCGAGAACTTGGAATATGCCTGTTTTGAAGATGGGATTTCACGAGGGGATTCAGTTAAAACAAGGCCGTTAGGGTGAGCCTGTATGCAGTCTGGCTGGTGTCCTTACAAGGAGAGGAACCTTGGACACACAGACACACACAGAGGAACGACCACATGAGGACACTGGGAGAAGGCCATCTGCAGGCTAAGCAGAGAGGCCTCGGGAGAAACCAAACCTGCCTACACCTTGATCTCAGACTTGCAGCCTCCAGGACGGTGAGACAGTACATCTCTGACGTTTAATCACCCAGTCTGGAATTTCGTTACGAGAGCCCCAGCAAACTAACACATTTTTGCACCAAAGAGCCCGTTACCTTCGCCTCCTCCACAGCCATTAACAGCGATGCGGAGGGCGTAGAAGAGCCTTGAGAGACCCTCCTGCTCAAGAGGAGGGGACCCTGAGCCCACAGCTGCCTCAGCGAGTCTGAAAGCCAGCGTCACACGTGTGGTCGGTGCCTTCATTAGGTTCAGGTACAGGCCTGCTGTGAACCGCGGGCTCCCGGCTCTGCTCCCTGGGGTCTTGACGTTTCCTTCTAGGACCTGGTTCCTCCCTCTGCCTTCCTGGCTCTGCCTTGTGGGGTCTGGGACCTGCCCTCAGGGCTCCTGGCTCCACACGCTAAATCGCACTCTGGGATGCCACACCTGCAAGGCAAAGTCTCTACTTTTGATTTCTCAGGAACTTGATTTATAAAATATAAAATATTTTATACTTATATAATATCTATCATATGTCATGTACATATTATATCAGCTAGAAATGGGCTTCTCTTAGATATTCATGTTCACTTTATACTTATTTTCTAATTGCTTTTCAGATTCAGACAAAAGCAAAGTGTGCACGACAATTGTTCCTTACAGTCATATGTTTCATTTTTAATACTTCAGTGTCATATCATATATTGATATGTCAGGAATTTCTTTACATAAAGTAATGCCTTTTCAAGTAGGTTTTTGGTTGATATTTGTGACCCTTCTTTCATTTTCTCTGCATTTCCTGGCATCTTTTCCCACTGAGTTAATTCTGACCATCTTTATTTTTTTTCGTTTAACATTATGTTACCAAATCAGTTGTGTCTAATTGTTCTGAACACCTGCTATGTACAAGGCGTGTACTATGCACAGAATTGAGAAAAACAAACCCAGACTGCGGGATCCTTGAGAGTGAGAACACGCGTTGTGCATCTTCATATCTCCTGAATCTTGCTAGAGCAAATATGCATTCCTTCCCTCATTCATTACACGAAGGTGTGACGTGATGGGCCCTTCAAAGAGCTTTCACTTCAATTGTGTGGATAAGACATGGAAACACAGATATTCACGTATACTTACGTACTTTAAACAGGATTGTGGGGAAAGGAAACATGCCTGCGTTTCCCCGTGAGCCTATGGATAGCCCTGGCCTCATGAGCCATGGAAATATCTGATAGAAAGTCAGGGAGTATTTACTTTCACTTCCCAAGAAACATTCTCACCTGCCAAATGTGTTAGATCTGCAGCCAGTTGTTTCTCTAACGATGGAGTCAAGTGCTCTGATGCAAAAGGAAAATGAGGTTTCTCTCATCTCACCAAAAGCCGACTGGATGTATCCTCAAGTAGACATCATTCTAGATGAGCTCCCAAGCCTCGTCTTTCTACAGATTTACACGTTAGGGAGGAACAAAGCCAGGGAACTGGAGGCATCTCCAGGTCTTAAGAGCCAGAGACAAGGGTTCACTGGCCCCTGGAAAGCACATTTGCATTCCAACATGATAGGGTGAGAAACCAGATTCCTTCCCTTCAAGTCTCAGTGGAGCAAAAGGGTTTACTTTTCCTCCCTCGCTCCTCTCAGGGGAATGGAGTGGTGGTTTCTCTCCTGTACCTTGTGGAGAAGGTCCACTGCTGTCCATCCCTCGCCTGGAAGCGTCCGGCCACTCGTGAAGGACACGTGGCCTGGTTTCCAGGGGTGAACTCAGCAGCAAAGGGGGCCAGAGCACCTGCTATTTACCTGTGTCTCATCCACAATATCTCGTGTGCTCGCTGGGGATAAAACTTACAAAGACAAATGTTAAATAGCTGCCCTGGGATGAATGTGACACAAAGTATGAGCAACACGCTATGGACTTACTGACCTCCTTCTCCTCTGGGGAAGCAGCATAAAGGAGAAAGGCCACTGCTCCACAGACACCATCATCCCACCCTGTAGGTACCTGGTCTAGAGTAAGCTTTGCCTGTTAATAACGCTGCTGGGCTGGGGCCTTGTAGGAGGCTGTGTCAGCACCCCCCACCCCCATACACGCATGTGATTACAGCTGTGGCCACGGTGGATTTCACCCTAAGGTTTTTCTGATGGCGTTACTTACCGTGGGTGTGATTCCTGTCGTGTATAAGGCATTAATGGAGATACTGCAGAACTTACACTAACACGAAAGCGTCCCCAACATGAAGAGGCCTGCTGTCGATGAAGTCACTGGAGTAAGTTCTTGCTGTAACAAGCCAAGTATGTTAGTATAACATGAATACGTTGTTGTTTCACTCCGTAGGGAAAAAGTTCTCTTTAGTTAGAGAAATCAGAAAAGAGCCTATGTATTGAATAAGCAGAAAACCTTCTCCAAACGCCCGTCATGACTTTGGAATTGAGCAGTGTTGAGCGCTGGTGATTAAGACACAGGTCTTGCTCCAAAGATTCCACAGCCCAACAGGACAAATTTGCAAGAAAAGTAGTTGTTTAGTCTGTAGATGCTCCTTCCCCGTCTTTATCATTCTATTCTATCCATGAAATTTTTCATCCATGAAATTTCCAGTCTGGATTTTGCTCGTTGCATCTCTGTGCCGCTGTCTACATGTTTACACCTCTTTGCGTGACCTGTACCTTGGTAGTTGGCTCTAATTGCTTGATAAGATTCAGGTTCGGCGTGTGTGGTCTCTTGGGAAGGTGCTTTCTCGGGTAGGGGTGTGCTGACTCCTGCAGGAGTGAGCGCAGGTGAGTATGCACTGGATCTGGTGCCCATCAGGGTTTCAGGTGCTGATGCTCTAGTTTTGTCAGTAGTTTCCACGTGTCAGCTGGTGTTAGGGCATCAGCCTTCCTGGTTTGCTCAGCGTGAGGGGTTCTCATCCTTGACAGGCGGGACTTTCAGTAAAGAACTGGGAAATTCCGGGTAAATCAGAACACGTAGGTTAGTGCCATGGACGTGGCCACACAGATGGTCCCCTCACCCACCATTTCTCTGCCCAAACACAGTTTATACAGAAATTTTTGTAAACCTTTCTGTGGAATCTGTTTTTGCCTGTCTTTTTTTTTTTTTTTAACGAGAAAGACAAATACAGCCATGACCGATTTTCTTTATTATTATTTTCTCCCTCTTCTCATCATTTAAAACAGTTGACTTTCTCTTACTCTCCTTTACAAGTGAGATTGAATGTGGGCTCAGAATTTGATCTGGAATGGATTTTAGGGGGTCCGATTTCTAACCACCTCACCTTAGATATTGCACAGCTAAGACGCAGAAAGGTAGACTTACTCAAATTAACTGCTAAGGGTAAGTACAGTTAGATAACTAGCTTAAGATGTAAAAGCAATTTTAAAAATATAGTCGGACTAATATGTCCCTGTTTTACTTGGCTCCCGGGAAAGGGGTTGTCACTCTTCCCTCCCGCTGCAGAGGCCCCCGTGGAAGATGGAGGAGATGGGCTCAGACTTTCCCACAGCAGTGATGCTGGGGGCCACCTTCTCTCCTCTCCATCCTGGTAAACAGCCACCACACATAGACAGCTGTTAAACAGATTGCCAAAAGCTGCTGAGATTCTCTTGCCGAGTCTCACAATATTTAGACTCCTCAGGATACCTGCATGTAAAAAGCATGTTTAACACTTATCCTGCCCCCTGAAAGTGCCGCTGCAAATGGGCGGGAACATTCTATTATTATTATTGCAAACAAGCAGAGCTCAGCAAAGTCATGAAAAATGAGGACTATGCCTCGATACGTGACACCTCTGTAATGAGAGACAAACTGGTTTGGGCTTTTTATGTGTAACCCACAAGTCAAGTATGGAATGAGCATCTATTGTAAGTGCATTTAGCCAGTGATGTTTGTTTGTTTATGTATGTGTGCGTTTTTCCACGACTGATAACACACTGAGGACTGAAACAATCCCTTTTCATTCACACGAGGTCAAGTTCAACCACAAAATCCACATTCAGTGTGGTAACAGTAGTGCTTTAACAGAAACGCGAGTGGGTGAAGAATTGGTAAGTGAAGACTGGAAACTGTCGGGAAAGACATAAGGGAGGGACTTTATCTTCAGGCACACGTCACAGGCTCCCGGTGTTCAGTATTTTACCTGGTCCCAAAGGCAGCCCTGGTGCTTTGCAGGACTAATCAACAGGGTGCACTGAGTTCTCGGACTGAGGAGGACACATGAGCCCTCGGCGGGGAGCCTGCCAGTCCCTACTCGGGAAGGGCAGACCCAGGAGTGAAATATGCACTTAATAATCGCCAAACAGGACTTTCCGTTTCAGAGACCTCTGCCCCTTCTTGTCCTCATCCAGAAGACTCAGTCTGCCTATCTCTGCACCTCTGGTGATGCAAACCACAGTTGTCCTTTATGAGCTTCACTAGAGAAAGACTTGCCCCTCTCCCCCCAGAGGAGTTCTTTATGTCTGGAGCAAACAGTCACAGATACACCTTTTTATCAAAAGGCACTTGACTCCCTGCAAACTAGAAAGTGGCCAATGTTCCTTTAAATTAGGTTCCATCTGAAAGCGTTGCAACACTCACACCTTGTCTGGAATAGTCTGTGTCATGTTAATAACAACTTGTTTCTTTCCCTGTTTACAACACTAGATTTGGGCTTCTTATGGTTCAGGATCACATTTTCTGTAGGCTTTTTCTCTACTGGATCTTGCATATAATGAATGAAAAATGAATCAGCTGTGATTTTATGTTGTTTCACCTTGTCTTGGTAGCCTGTAGGTGAATCTTTCAACCTGAGGGTTGACATGGCCACACCTTCTGCTAGATTAGTTTTCTGTTGTTGTGTAACAGATCGCCATGAACTTAGTGGTTTAAACAGCATGCAGTATATCTCCCAGTCTGTGTGGGAGGCGTCCAGGCTCAGCTCAGGGCCCCTACCCTAGTTCAGGGGCTCCCAGGGCTGCAATCAAGGTGTCGATCAGGCTGCATCTTTTTTGGCGCTGGGCTCCCTTCCCAGTTCACCGGCTGTTGAGAACTCAGTTCCCTGCAGTTGAACACTGAGGTCTCCATTTTCTTCCCAGCAAAGTAATAATTAAATGTGACATAAGTACACGGAAATGTGAGCCCCGTTGTGTAAGATCAGAGCATAACCCTGATGCCACTGAGCTTCTGGAAAGTTTGGGAATACGGGGAAATATACTTAGATATGAAGGTCATGTCTTTTAACAAAAGAAAGCCCGCCATTCTTTTTTTTTTTTAATAAATTTATTTATTTATTTATTTTATTGGCTTTGTTGGGTCTTTTTTGCTGTGTGCGGGCTTTTTTTTTTTTTAGTTGCAGTGAGTGGGGGCTACACTTCGTTGTGGTGCGCAGGCTCCTCATTGCCTTGGCTTCTCTTGTTGTGGGGCACGGGCTCTAGGCACGTGGGCTTCAGTAGTTGCAGCACATGGGCTCAATAGTTGTGGCTCATGGGCTCTAAAGTGCAGGCTCAGTAGTTGTGGCGCATGGGCTTAGTTGCTCTGCGGCATGTGGGATCTTCCTGGAGCAGGGATCGAACCCATGTCCCCTGCGTTGGCAGGCAGATTCTCAACCACTGCTCCACCTAGGAAGCCCAGCCCACCATTCTTGAGAGTATGTATTACTTCCTACAAAGAGACTTGAGATCTGGAAGGTGTAGAAGGAAAATTTAAGAGACAGTGTGTTTCTTTACTTTCAACACCTGCATTATTTCCCGGAAATCACCCTGCAGGACAGAGAATTTAATTCAAATATTTCATTTTATCAATGAAGAAACAAAAATAGTATAAGCCAAAGAGCTAGATAGTAAATGATTTGAGAACTGAAGAACCTAGGTCTTCTCATAGCCATTTACTGCTTTTCTTATTGATTAGATTGCTACTTTGAAGCTAAATCCTATGGGCACATCTCTAGTTGGTGACGATGATGCTTAGATGTTTATCTACAGAATGAAGGAACCTGAGCTCGTTTTTGTTACCTTCTCATCCTGCCCACCACGGCCCGAGTGCGAGGACTGTATTCACAGCTGCGGATTAAATGCAGCCTTCTTCATACACTCGCTGTGCTTGAGAAATAATACATGAAACATGAAATTTGTGAATCTTTTAAGGCCTAAAAATGTGTTTGTTCTGTCTTAACTTTTTTTAAATTTATTGTTTTTTGGCCTCATTGGGTCTTCGTTGCTGTGCGCAGGCTTTCTCTAGTTGCAGGGAGTGGGGGCTACTCTCTGTTGTGGTGCGCGGGCTTCTCACTGTGGTGGCTTCTCTTGTTGTGGAGCCACCAGGGCAGTCCTCTCCCTTAACATTTGAAGGGTAGTTTGAAAAGCACTTTGCCCAGAGCTTTGAAGATGTCTCTGCATCGTCTAGTAGCATCACGTGCTGCAGAGGAGAAATCTGATCCCCAAATAGTTCCCATCCACTTAACAATCAGTTGTGGGGTTTGACCTCAGTCTCTGGGATTCCTGCCCTGTAAAAATAAGGAGGGTTTTATTCTAGGAAAACAACTTCCTCAATTTGAGCTTCATTGTCACGAGGAGACATGTAACACACTGTGACTGTCCTCCTGTAGTTAATCATGGCCTTTAGGCTGATTTGACTCCAGGCCTCAGGTGTGTCTGCTGGTTCTGAGGTCGTTCCATCCAGGTGGACCGGAGGATGGTCCATGCACAGCATCCTCTGAGGCCTTGCCGTTGTCTGCTTTGGGCCCCGTCCTTGAGCTGCTGTGGTTCCTCCACTTCTGTGCTCTGTCGCACGTTTTTGGAATCGTCCAGGCGCTGCTGACTTCCTGTGCTGTCCCCGCCTCCAGGGGACAGATTCGGGCTGTCCTGAGCCAGACTTCCAGGCTCATCTGTCCTGGGAGTGGGGAGGGTGAGGGGAGAAGCAGCACATGGGGCAGCGCAGGCCCCGGCTCAGCAGGCTTTGCACCTCCCTCTGTGAAACTCGAGCACAGAATCAGAGATCCAAGGGGCCCCACCATGCTGCTGTGGATGGAGCAGGGATTTTTAGTCCGAAGAAGTATTTGATTTTACCATAAATATAAATGGTGCTACACTGGGCAAATGTTCTACACTCGTGGGCCTGTTTCCTCATCTTCACAAGTAGAAGTAACTCTTGGGAGGCACCATTCAGGTGGTGGTCGCTCAGGGCTGACCCACAGCTGTTCACACCCCCAGGGCCCTGGCAGGACGCACCAGCCCCGTTAGCTTCCCAGCCTCGGTAGGTGAAGCATCACCGTCCGAGCTCTGTGCTCCTATTCCAGCCACAGTGGAACACAGGCGTGTGCGTGCACTGAGCACACACACTTTTTCTCCCCAACAGCCCTCCACCCGAGCCAGCCTGGAAACCGCTCTGCTTCAGGATGGGCCTCACCTCCTCCAGGGATCCCCTCCCTCCCTGCCCTGTCAGCCACTGTGCAGCCACAGGGGCCCCTCCCTGGGGACAGTGCTCAGGGCCCCATCGCTGCTCAGCCTGCAGGCTGGAGCTGCGTTTCTCCCTCTGGTCTCCCCAGCCAGGGATCCCAGGGGAAGGACTCCACCCTCCACATCCTGCATCCCTGTCCCAGGTGCTACTTGGGCATGCAGGAGCCATCAGTGGGCTGAGCTCAGAGCTGCCTGGACGTGACAGGCGGAGTCGGCGCCCTGCTTCTGAGACACGCTGTATCGCTGCACTGGAGGCAGACTCTCAGAGCATCAGCCCATGTTCTAAGGTCTGTTCAAAACTGCATCTCAGAATCAACACAAATGTTCCTGCATTTGGGAATGATCATGCTTCCTCGCATTACCAAGATGGATAGATGTTGTGTTGCACTGACATGGTTTTCTGTGCCATCAGCCAACTTGAGGGAACTTGACGAGCGCTGACTCTGACGCCGGCCCCGCCTTCATCTCTTCATCCTGTCATGTCGGCACAGTCTCGTTTTCCTGCATTTCCAGAGGGGTTTCCTCTTGGCACCTAGGTATTTTCCAGTACATTAATAACTGCTTAGAGATGTGATTTTAAGGAATAACAAGCAATTTAATGTTGCATTACTTAAAAAAATGACGACCTAGGCTTAATAAGAGAAAACCATACAGTGAACTCGAAAGCTGGCTGTCAATAATTGCTGGGCTGTAGGGGTCAGCACTTCCCTTCAGTTACCTGGAGGCCTCCTATTTGTGTGTAATTAGAAGCCTTATTTTCTCTTTTGATGTTGTCTCAAGTGCTTGCTTGGTCCTTTAAAATCCGAAGCCCAGCTTATCCATGCAAGCCTTTTCCAGCTGCCCTGACATAGCATGAGGTTTCTTTCAAGTGTTCACTGTGTGCCCACCGTGCTGCAGGCCCCACCTGTGCCAGGTGCGGAGATGCTGTGCTGGCCGGGGGTGGGGGACCAGCCTCCTCTTGGGGCCATGGGCTAGTTTCAAAAGCACCTTGAAACTGATAGGAACGAAAGTTAGAGAAGCCTTAGTGTTGTCGCACGGGCTGTGCCGCTGGTCATTTGGGGATGTTCACACTCTTGTATGTGCTTTGTGTTCATTAGAGTAAGTTTTGTTTTGTTTTGATTTTAACCTTAATTATCTAATGGAGGATAAGAGCAAAAGTTAAGACCGTCTATCTCCACGTGTCCTGAGGAAACCCTAAAGGACAGTAGAAGGGAACCAGCCCCACATTTGCATTTGATACACAGAGGGAGAATGGAATAAAGACAGATTAACAGTTCCGGAGACAATTCGCCCAGGACCCCAGTTCACATTTCAAGATTTCTGATGGGCTTTGCAATGATTTAGGGCCTAGGAAACACAGACTCAATAACACTACGTTCACTTTCCTAACAGCTTCATTCTTTTAAGAATTCTCTCTTCAGTGATTATGTGGATAATTGAAATCACTATAAATTAGCAATGAGGCTGCTGGAGGTAAGGAAAGGAGGGCTTCCGTCAGCAGTGTTGGGTTAATGCCATCTTATTTTTCATAGATTTCAAATTCAGTCCATAAATTAGAAAAATTACCAACTTCTATGCAGATACAGTACTGTTTTTAAGCCTCAATTAATCTATTCAAGTTCAAGCCATCATGTGTGACAGTAGAATATCTTCCTGCCAGACGTTTATGTTTCCTGTTATTGCACGTGAATTCGCACACAGCTGGACACTCCTTTCCCTCTCAGTGTTTAAGAGCTTCGAGGGCTGGTGTTACATGTCCTCAGAAGTGCCTTCCTGCCACCTCACGGGCCACCATCCGCAGACATGTCCCCGCACGGCGCTGCCATGATGTGAACGTGATCGGTCCTGCCTTCCTTCCCACTGCAGAAGTGTTTCCCTTTCGCCTCTGCCGTCATAACTGAAGCTGTCAGCTAGTTCTTTCCCGGGTACATGAACGTCAGAATTTTCCAAAGCAGGCCTGCCTTTCATCCTGCTCCACACGCAGTCTCCACCTGAGTTCACGGCCTTGGTCTGTGGAATCGCCCCGCTGGACAGGGGCTCTGGGTTCCCCACTTTTCTACTCTGTACATGCTCTCATTCCCAGGCCCACTGTGCACCTCCCGCACGGGCCAGCCTGCAGTGGGCCCCTGGACAGGGCTGGACCTGGCTCTGCTCTATGCACCCTGCTTTCTGGGTCTGCATGCTGGGACATGCTGGTGTGTCAGTGGTCCCCAACCCGCTTGCTTTGCTGTTATCACACAGTAGAACCCTGGCTTAGCTCCAGCTTTTGCATCTGTTTTCCTTGTTGTTCCCAATATGATAATTTTTTTCAAGAAAGTTTGCTTTGAGCTAATTTTGCATCCGTGATAGCAGTAATGTTTTCCAGTCTCAAAGTCATTTTGTGAATCTGTCTAAAATACAACCTAAATGTCTAAATGAAATACGAAAACAAATACATTCTACATAAAATGTGTGAAAAAAAGCCCAGAGTGGTCTGTCAGCTTCTCCCATCCTAAACGCTTTTTATACTATCTTTCAGCATCAGGGGAGTACATTTTAAGGTAGAAAGATTCAAGATTCAAGATTAAAAATCTTATTTCAAAGTATTTTTCTAGCTCTTTCTGTTGGCTCTCAATCCTTGGTCCGAATTTAAACCTCTGGTCTTTCATTGTCTTACTTCTGCTTCTTCCACTGTGATGCTTTTTTCTCTCTTTCTACATGAATGTGTTACAGATTTTTCTGACTACATTGTACTCATTTAATTCACTGAATTGTCATGTTAAGAAATAAAACCAGACAATTTTCCTAGAAATACAAGTCTTTGTGTAGAAGAGATGTTAGGATAAATTAACAATGATTCTAAATCTCAGTGAATGTGATCATCAGTAGCTATCACTGACTAATGTTACTATTCGTGCAGAAACCCTAAATACACACTCACAAGGACAGACCGTCACCACTCCAGATTGCTCAGGGCTTCCTCCCATCATGCTAAATAGGGCAGCAAACTTGGCAGTGATTTATATATACCAGGCAACCCATCACCATTTCCGAAATATCTACTGCACAACTACATATAAATGTATATGTAATATAACTATATATATGTATACATGTTATATATATTTACATATACATAATCCCAGACATTTTGCTTAGCATCTACTTGGTAATCCAGTTTTCTATCAATATCTGGCAGTTCATGGGTTTTTTTTTTCTTTCTCTCTTTTTTTTTTTTTTTTTTTGGAGGAAAGTACTTAGTCTTATTATTATGTGGTATCTTGTGGTACCCTGGAATGCACCTCTCTTAGGTGAGAAGCGACCTGTTCCTCTGACCATCGTCAATGTCTTGGATTTTTTTCCCTCCAGCAATTTTTGGGAACTTCTCCACTGGACTTCCACGCTTCCGCAAGGGGACTTTCATCCATGGATGATTCTCAGAATTGGTGTTCTATAGGGAAAGATGGTACAAAATGCCTATTCTGCCATCTTTACGATGTCGCCCAGCATGTAACCTCCTGAGTGGGGCTCTGCTTCCCTAAGTCAGAGTGAGAGCCCAGGGCTAAGACTCTGTTATTCAGTGTTAGGTGCTGGGCTTTACTCCATGAGTCAGGTGGCTTGGTGGACAGCGACACACCGTTTCGGCCATTCGGAGCTGATCTAAGCAGAAGTGGACGGATTCTGGTTTGTATTTGTTTCTACGTAAGACGTACGTCATTCTCATCAGCACTGCTGGGCGTCCCCTATGCGTGGGCTCCCTAAGCACCTCATATATTCTAACTAAGCTCCTCCCTGCATCTGGGGGTAGAGATCATCAACCTGAGATCATAGTGGATGAAACAAAGCTTAGAGAACTTAAATAATTTGACAGTTACCCATAGACAGCCAGTGGGTGGCCTGAATTCAAACCTAGATCCCCTTTACTACAAAGTTCACATTTCCTTTCAAATATTATGTTTATACTTTGTCTTTCCAGTTATGAATGTGACCTGTGTCTTCTCTTATTTCACACAAACTTAATGCTGTGCTTCAATAAATATTTAAGCCACAATCAGAGAAAGAGCTCACCTATGTTAAATAATATTGAGTTCTCTTTCAAATTTGGGCACAAAATTGAGGAATTTTCGATAAAGTGTGCCATTTTTCCAGACCTCCATTTCCTCAGTAGTAACAAGACGAGGTTAGATTAAAATGATTGTCAAGGCTCTGCTAGTTTTTGACATTTTATTATGTTAATCTGATTAGATACTTGATAGATTCATAAACTGAGAGAATCTTTAAAGCCCTTATCACTAACAAACCAGTTTGTGACACGTACATGCTGCTATATTTAAAATGGGAAACCAACAAGGACCTACTGTATAGCTCAGCAAACTCTGCTCAATATTCTGTGAGTGATTTCTTTTCATTTTACCATCATGCACTTATTGTTTCGTGTTTTGATTATGTCTTGCACCTTTTAATGGTATGAATAAATAATAATATTCTTTCTTATAAAATTGAGCTGAATGCACAAGTTCCCTGCTATGAACTACACTTTTACATATTAGTGTTAAACTATATAGCTTGTCAGGAGAAGAGCTATTTTGATGGTGAAGGACTCTGAAAAGGAAGTTGCCAATGCTACTCTGCCATATTTTGACCACCTTTTAAATGTTTGAGATCTCTCTCTTTGATGCTGAAACCATACATTTCCTGGGCCAGATTCATAATCTGTAGCCTTGCTAATAAGTGTGGTCCAAGAACCAAAGGGCTTTGACCATCTCCTGGGAACCTTGCCTCCCTCCAGGGATGCGCTAACAAGATCCCAAGGCCATTCCTTTGCGCAGTACGTTTTGAGCTGCATCTCTCTGAAGTACAGCTCAACTACTCTTCTAAGCCTCTTCATGAAGGAAGATTTCCTTTTTTTTTTTTAAGTTTTGCCATTTTGGAAGAATCATAGAACACTTTTTTCCAGTTTATGTCAGTCCCTGAATTTTCAGTGGCAGCCACTGATGTTGTTAGGTTTCCCTCTCTAAATTCACAGCAGGATTCATTTCGATAGTTGCAAAGGGAAGAGAGGAATCAAATATCTGTTATAATTTGTCATTACTGTTAAAGCCAAGGGCTGGATGTTAAAACCATGGTGATGAAAGTGTTGTTCTTACTATCGAAGAATATCATAATTGTTTTGAAATAACATGGTGATCAAATATTTTCCCCTCAACATCTAAACATTCAATTAGTCAAAATATCAGAGTTGCTATTTTTGGAGCAATAGAAAAAGATCTTGGTAAGTAACTGTGTCTAACAGCATTATATCAGCACTCTCAGATTTATTTAATTTTGTTACTAGACGTCGGTGTATTGTTACCATGTTTTGCGGTTGGTGACTCATCTTCTGTTCAGATTCTAAATCCACTGTGGACGGGCAGTATCGCTGCACTAAGGCACACGAAGGATGTTGACTTTCTGGTCCTCCGCAAGGCCTCTGCCCAGAACACTTACCCAGGTCCTAAGTGTGGCAGGGACCAGGGTCATTACCTAGGACAGTGGTCTTTAAACTTGGCTTTGCAGAGCTCCGGGCTTGGAGAAAGTGACTTAGTTTGATGTGGAAAAGAAAGCACACCTGGGGGCCAGAGCCTGTCCCCTGCCCTGGTCCACGGGGACTGCTCAGCATTTACGCGTTTTCATATTGGATTTCTATAGCATTTAGATGAAGAAAAGCCGCCCGTGGCTCAGTAAATATATACAGTTCCCTAGGTGAGTTTACCTTTCTCTTAGATGGAAAACTGCTTTCATTAGGAAACTTGGTTCCACACAAAGGAAACTATTTTCAGGGTGAAGAGAAAGGGTCACAAGCTGAGATGCCTCAAGCACTAGGAGAGAGCAGACACGTGATGGTCAAGTGCATCTTCCACAAGAGAAAGTGGTCACCAAATAACTCAGGAGGAGGTGCCGTGCCTGGGGGAGAGGTCAGCACACACAGGATGCCTGCTGCCATGTGGCCACTGCTGAGTACTGGAGATCTCTCACTTGAAAATGTGGGGCAAATAATGTGTTCTGAAGCACAATCATTTCTGAAATGCAATGCGTTAATGATAAAATGTGCTGCTTCCATCCCTGACTTCTGTGGGCTTGGAGCCTTGAATCTCACCTTAATGTCATCAGGTCCCCTACAGGCAGGTGGGGGCAGAGCAGCAGGACCCAGCTGGGGTCTTGTGCTGACCTGGAGGATATCTGGGAGTGGGTGGGTAACAGGAGCGGCTGGATGACAAGCCCAGAACTTTACAGCATCAAGAGTTTGTGCACCAAACAAATAGAGATTGTGGGGGAGCCAAGGACAGGAGACAAACAAGTGATGGACCCTAAGGCAGAGGAGGGAGGAAGGCGGTTTGTGGGCGTGAGCACCGGACGACCACAACCACAGGCGCCAAACGGGGGAGCAGGTAGGCAGGACACTAGTGGGAAAAAGGAGGTGTCTGTGTGTCACCACAGGCAGGGCCAGCTTTCCAAGCCCAGCCTGCACCTGCTCAGGACATTGTTCCCACCCAAGAAGCCAAGACACTATACACTGACAGCATCCCCTTATGGTGTGATGAGCGCCTGGAATTTCACGTTCCTGGAACCATGTGGACCATACACAGCCTTCTCTTCATATTTATAAGATTGGAAATTAGCAAAAATTGAGCCTTATTCTGGCAGTTGAGATTCGAGTGTTTACACATCCTATAGTGAGTAAAATGATCCTCTAGGTCATTCTCCTGAGTTTTCCTCTCTGGCACTGGAAAGCCAGCATCTTCATTAATAAAAACTTCGGGGAAAAAAAGGAAGAAAAAAATTGAATGTGTAACAGCATGAATAGTGGCACCCACTTATGTATCTTTCCTAGTTTACTTCTGTGCACAGTGACAAAGCTTTACAACTTTGTGCATAATTTCAAGTATTTTATCCATTTTCTAGACATGGAGGAGGAGATAAGTTTTGTGAAATAGGCTTTCTTGAGATTTTGGAGGGCTCCTTCGGCACGTATGAGTCTTTCAACATCCTGTTTGTTTTATTTCTAATGTAGTAGGCTTACAGTGGTGTTCATACATTTCCAGAATTTCTTCTTTATTTCTAAGTATTAAATATTGAAAAAGACTTTCTTCTCTTTTTCATAGAGTATTATCAAAACTGTATAACTAAAAATAAATATTCTCTCAGAAATATAAAAATCTAGCTAAACAGATTGGGTGAAAAAGAGGTTAACACAAAAACCTGCTGTGCTCAGTTCCTGTTTGTGCCCCACCAGGAATTTGGACTTGAGGGCAAAGGCTGACCTCTCTCAGAGCACGGGAGCTGACACTGTGAAATCACCTCTTAGCTCTTCAGCAAACTGCCATACTGTCTAAGCTACTAATTTGTTGGCATTTTTTAAAATTTAATTTAATTTATTTATTTATTGGCTGTGTTGGGTCTTTGTTGCTGCACCCGGGCTTTCTCTAGTTGCGGCGAGCAGGGGCTACTCTTCGTTGTGGTGCGTGGGCTTCTCATTGTGGTGGCTTCTCTTGTGGAGCAGACTTCAGTAGTTGTGGCACGTGGGCTCAATAGTTGTGGCTCGTGGGTTCTAGAATGCAGACTCAGTAGTTGTGGCTCATGGGCTTAGTTGCTCTGCGGCACGTGGGATCTTCCCAGCCGAAGATCGCACCCACGTCCCCTGCATTGGCAGGCGGATTCTTAACCACTGCACCACCAGGGAAGCCTGGCATCTTTTTTTTAAATAACCAATTGCTCTTCTAACCAATATAGAAAGGGGAACGATGTGTACAGAGCTGCTCCCAAGGTACTCACCATAGAATGAACAAAAGGTTCTCTAAAAATCAAACCCAAGTGACTGAAAATGTCACTTTTACTTCTATTATTTTAAACGATTTATTGGAGGGGAATCAGTTAATCAATTTCCAATCAGTCAAGGCATCACATAAAGATGTGAACGTGTGTAGGGAGGGTATAGGCTGGGTTTGAGTCTGGGATACACAAAAAGATGGAAGATAAATTTTGCATATTTTATAATTTAGCCTATGGCAAACGCTATAAATAGATAACATTTTTCCATTCAGTAAACTGAACTGTCATAGTAAGCAGAGTGTGACAGAGACTTTTATACTCACTAACTAAAGCATTCTGGAAATTATCTAAATAATTTAAATCCACATGTATTTGCACTGATGATGCCTTCTGTTGTGTCTTATATAACTACCTGTACAGGTCTCATGTCCCCATGTGTGTGCGACTGTGGAAGGACGTCCTCTTTAACTTGTCAACCTCTTGCCAAATGAAGCAATTTGAGAGAAGAAGTAGTGTTTCCACATGCATGAGTTTGGCTGTTTGTCTAACTCTGCTTTCTCGGTTTAGGTTATAAAGATGAGGTTTAATCAACAGGAATTGGTGCTGTTCTCAGCATAATTGACAACAATAGTTTCAGTTAACTTCTGAGTATTAGATTTAATCATCAAAGGCAAGACCTTCGTCCAGAGGTCAGGTCTGAAGATCTGTGACGCTGGGTGGCTCTCCGAGGGCATGCAGGAACGTCCGGCTCCACTGTGCTGTTGGTGGCCAGGGACCAGGCTGGCTCTGCTCCTCAGGTCACGTGTGTAACAATGGTGGAAACAGGCTTTCTTAGGCTAGGACTGTCCATGCTGTGTGTCTCATCCCTAAGCGGGTCAAGGGGGTTCTAAAATTGATCAGGAACGTGGTAGGTCACGTTTATGTATTGTGCTTCTATAAAAATTAAAGTTACTTTTATCCTTATCCACCCAAGCTTCTTATGCGTTGCTTTTCTCATCTCTGTATTTTAAGTGATGAAGTTCTCTAATAATCATATTTTAAGAAATTTATTTTCGTGAAAACTTCATTTTTCCCCAAATAAGACACACTCAATACTAATAAATCAACAAGCTATTTTTCCTTATCCCTGGATGTAGAGATGAAAGCTTTTGGAAATTGTATATTTATTATTGCATTATATTTTAATACAGATCAATTATTTTAAAACAATCATATATATAAAGCCCTAAATTTTTCAGTTTTTTTTTTATTTCTAAGTTATGCAATAAGAACTATGAGAAAAGAACTTCATTTTTTGCAATGAATGTGCCTCCAGGAAAAACAGAAGACATTTTTGTTTTGCGAGAAAAAAATTCTTTGTAATTTTCCATGAAGGTATTATTAGTTAATTTATCTTGTTAATAAACCAATTAGGAAAAAAGAAGTTATTTTCTCATAGTTCTCATTGCATAACTTAGAAATACCTAGTACATAGTATATTCTGGAACTTAAGTTATTGGAATTGCTGGTATGGGTTAGTTGTGCTTAATAGATTTTCAGAAATACTGAGAAGCACGCTGTTTTATTCAGTTATTGTCATACTAGTACTGCCTAATGAAACCATAGCATCTCAGTGGCATTCACAACTGTATCACCTGGGACTTTCCAGATGAACAGAACCTATCGGATTCCCATATATCTACATACGTGTGTTAAGAGATTCATTTCAGAGTCGGCTGACACGGTCATGGGTCCGCAATCTGTGGGGTGGGCGGGAGAACAGGGGGATGAATGGGTGGGAGTTGGTGCTACCATCGTGAAGCAGAATCCCGTCATCAGAGAAATGTCCCAGTTTGCTTTCACGTTCTTTCAGCTGATTGCGTGAGGCCCCCTCACATTACGCGGAACGACCTCATTTGCTTAAAGTCAGCTGTACATGTTAGCCATCTGCACGATACTGCACAGAACTACCTGCGCTAGTGTTTGATACAGGGGACTCTTCGGGCCTGTGAAGTGACTTGTGTGACACTGTAGTGGTGGATATACGGCACTGTGCATTTGTCACATCCTGTAGAAACATAAAGCACAGCATCAACGTAATGTATGCAAATTAAAAAGATTCTTAGGGGGTCAAGAGACCCTGTGGTAGAATACAAGATGTGGCCGAGAATCTAACTGTAACAGTGTCACGGAAATGGGGGAGGAGAAGGGGCTGACACTAGTAATTCTGGAAATGAGTGTGGCTTGTAATGTGAAAGGCGAAATAAACTGTGCTCTAGTGGGTAGAGCGGTTTCCCACAGGGATACGTGTTCACAGCTCCTGTTTGCTCGGGCTGAGCACCTAGGCAAGTGAACGGTGGGTCCCTGCTGGAGTGCGAATCTACAGACAGATGAGGGGAGAGATTAGGAAGGTCCAGGCAGTCCCATGTCAGAGATGGAAACATCACGGTTAGCTTAACAAAGACACAGATGGTCATGCATGGAACTCTCAACCTGGGCTATCATATGCCTGCTACTCCTTGCTCTGTCCGCTGAGAGGGCCTATGTAAATGGTCGGATAAATAAATAAACGAGGAAGAATAGACGCATCTCCTGTGCAGAGTAATTCCAAATAATTCACGTAGATACTTGAGGAAGGGAAGCCTGACTCCCCACCTTGTGAGCCTGGGCTGCTCATAGGCACTTGCCTCCAGAAGGTGCAGAGTGGAGAGCGGGACGTAGGGGAACTTGGGTGGGAAACCTGATAAAGGTCATCCCAGCCAGACCTTCAAGGTCAGCCTCAGCAGCGATAAGGTGCTGATAGTGGGGTTCTCTGACGTGAGGTGGTGAAGTGGCACTGTCTCTGGTTTTCCTCTCCAAAACCCAGAAGCCCACTACAATCATGAGAAAAACATCAGAATAATCCCAATGGAAGAACATTCTACAAATTACCCGTAATACTCAAAACTGCCGAAGTCATTAAAGACAGGAACGTCTGAGAAGTGGTCTCAGCCAAGAGGAGCGTGAGGAGACACGATAATTAAATACAGTGTGGCATCGGGGACGGGATCCCGGAAGCTGCAGAGAATGTGGGGGGGGGGGGTAACAAGGAAATTTCAGGGAAGTAGGGACTTAATAACACAACAGTACTGATTCATTAGCTGTAACGATGTTACCTACCGAGGGCCACACCAGTGCAGCGCACATATATGTAAGATGTTAATCACAGAGGGAAAGGGACGTGGGGGACACGCAAACCCTCTGTGCTATTTTCACAAGATTTTTGTAAATCTAAAACCATTGTAACATAAAAGTTCCTACAGAAAAGGTCTCAGAAATGTTTAAACATACAAAAGTGAACAACTTTTATTCCAGTTTTTAATTTTTAATCCCTGAAAACAGTTTTATGATAGCTATGAAATTTATCTTACCTAGTAATGAAATTGTTTTGCATATTACATTAATTCTTTTTCTGAATAAATACGTGATATTATTACCAGATATTTTCATGAAACCCAATGGAAAATTAAGAAAGAAAGGAAGATGCGTTAAAAATGGTAGAAGGCATAGATACGCCCCCCTACTCAAATATGAGATTAAGTTTAGATGGTGGTTAAACACCCTCATGTCTATTTTCTCTGGTTGCATTTAGTAGCAAGAAATTGAATCTAGAGACACCATGGTTTTACGTAATCAATGAATACTGAAATTCTCCTACTTTTATAGAAAAGGAATAACTTTATGTCAGAGTTGGCAATAAGCAGATATTTGCAGTTCTTTCAAATACAATCTTTAAGAGAAATTTTGAAAAATAGTAGTGAAACCAATGACAAATTTCTCACGGACCCTAAATAACTCATATCGTCACGTTATAAGGTCAAGACGAAGTTGCCCTTGTATTTGCTAATGAATTGTCCTTACCCAGCGTTATGAAAATCAACCTCCTTGTGCTTTCCAATCAAACCACACCAGGCCCACAGTCCATGAGACCTATTTATGGAAAATAGCATATTGTGTGTCATGTTCGATGATGGCTGAGCATTGTCCATCTCATTTCTTTCAAAGGCAATAGTGACAACACACTCCATTCCATGTGCACGTGATCACATGCTCTGCAGTCTCACACAACAGAAAATGCACAGAGGACAAGAGAGCTTGCTGTCCCTACGGCTGGGAGGAGCAATGATTGGAGGTGTATAAAGTCTTCTATTTTGGAATCCACCATACATTTTCCTTGGAAGTCTCATTTACCTAAACTGTTATATTTTGATTCCATATTTTTTATACTGACAGGATGTCAATTTTCTGTGACAACTCTTAGTTTTCTTGTTTATCACATAATTAAAACAAACTCTCTAAAACCACTTAAAATAAAACAAGGCCTATGCATTTCTGTGCTTTTAAGTTCATGCCCATCATTTCGATATTGCAGTGGCCACTAAGTGAATCTGTGTTAGATATTTGTACCCTGATTTATCTTTGTATCATCCACTCTGATAAATAGCTTGCTTTCTTACATCACTCTCTGACTCCAATTTTAAGTTCCAGAGAGAATTATTCATGCATGTAGCCTTTTAAATAAAAAGTGAAAGATTGGTCAAACTTTTTTCAAGAGATAACCGCATGAAAGGCAACTTTTAATTACGCCTTTCAAGTTTCTTCCGCAGCTGCAAAGTGGGGTTTCAGAGTGGATGCTGGGAGGGGCCAGGCCTCGAGGAGGAGGCGGGGCCTGTCTCATCCTGCCAGGATGCCTCGTGGAGGGCACAGGGCCTGGAAGTGAACGTCCTCGGCTGCAGAACCATGGCCGCGGGTTTACTCTTCACAGAAGCTGGGGTTGAAGAGGTTCAGCTCTTTACTCTATCCTGGGAGTTCCTGTCCTTACAGGTGGCGGAAAACAGGTGCCCACAGGATCCGCTGCCTGCTTTCTTGTGTTTTGCTACGTTCTCCTCTCTGCCCCTCGATGCTGTGCTTGATGGCCTTTCTCTGTCTTTTCAGACGACATCCTTTGCGGTGCCGTAGCACATGGATTTCAGGACTGCCTGTGAGGAGGTAGGTTCCCTGCCTTTCTGCTTTTGAAACTGGTGATAGACAGGGAGCGCTTGGCCCTCCCTTACGTGCATGGAACACGGCTTTCGGCAGGGGGATGGTGATGGGCCCAGGTCGTTCCCCAGTTCCAGCATCTCCGCGAGCCTGGAAAACCCCCGAGCTCCTGGGAAGCCCCGAGTTTCCAGCCTTCCTTTGAGATGGGCGCATATTGCTTTGGACTAAGTTGTCCTCCGTAAACTAAGTGCTGACGGCTTCAGGGAGTGGAAGAGCTGCAACTCATTCTTTCTATATAAACGGTTATAAATTAGAAGACATCCAAGGTCCCTTTCAGCACTAAAATCCTTTGATTTTATGATCCCAATATTCTCTGAGTATTTCAGTATTAAGTATTAATGCACGGCGATTCCGACTCTCTGTAGAGCTGTCATCACATTCAGTGTGAGTTGATGGGCCACGTTGCTCTTTCAAGGATGTTAAAGGCCACTGAAGTGCGTAGTCAACAGTGCGTGAACTTGGGTCCTCAGGGATGCAACTCTTTTATTTTAGGAAGAGAGATTATCTTTTCATGCAACCTTCAAAGTGTTGTCTTTTCACTCTTCAGGCAAAATGCAAATATTCATATGTTAAAATATTTCATATTTGCTTGAAAGCTTTAAAATATTTTAGTATGTATAAGTAACCCAAGAAAAAAACAGCTGTAGCTACCTTACCTATGACAAAGTTTAAAAACTCGCCAATGTTAACATCTGTGAAAGCTGTTCTTTTAGTGAAAAGTCATGTGTTAAATTTCTTGCAAAAATATTAAAAAAAAAGTTTGTCACAGCAGGTTCAATTTTAGGTCTTTCAAAAAAATAATAAATTACTTTCATACCATCAATATTTATGATTAATTTTTATTTATTTATTTTCAAAGTTTAAGTATAATAATACGTTTTAAAATACTTTATACACATCTCTATGCTAGCACTTTTCAAATTATATTTTTTCATAGCTATTTGTTTACCAACCTATCTCACATGCTACCCTGAATATTGTAAGGTCAGAATGTATAAGTTATTCATCTTTTAATTCAGTCCCTTTTGGGTCTTTTTTTAAAAATAACTTTATGTTTTAGAAGCTTAAACTTAGAAGCATAAATTTTAATTGTGTCATTTCTAATTGTAAATTTAGTACATGGTATCATACTGTTAATTTTGAATGAATGTAGTAAACCTACTATTTCCTTTAAAGTGTGATCTTACATTTTGGGAGGTAAAGCACCCATCAGTCTGAACTGATATTTGTGTGAATGAGGCAGACGTGAAACAAACAAAACAGAGACTCAGGTGGTAGAGACTGGACAGCAGCCAATGTTTTGGACACATAGTTCACTTTGGACTTGAGAGGCTGCGTACGATTGATCTCCCAGATCGTTTCTTAAGTGAAATGTTTTGATTCATTGATTTGAAACCTATATCAAATTTTAGCTAAGGTTCAGTGGTGGTAGGTACCGTGCAGGTCCTCCTATACTTGCTTCCGTAGTAGAGGTTCCTGCTGTCTGGCACTGCTCCTTTGAGGATTTCTCCATGTCAATGCCCCCCACATGGAGCAGACCTTCTCAGAACTGTCAGAGCAGTTCCCACATATCTGCCACAGGCTGGCTGGCCTGCAAGGGAGGCAGGACACCCTCGGACTCCCTGAGGAGCATCCACTAGCCCTGAAGACAGACTGCAGTCAAAGAGTTCGCCAGAAATTCATAGTCTTAGAACCTGTTTAAGCAGACTGGCACCATAAAGACAATTTAGCTCAACTCTGTTGCTTTGCAGATGAGCAAATGGAGACGTTTTATGAGATGCCGAGCGCTGTTTAACGAATTAGGTAAAAAGCCAAACCACAATGTGTAGCTTGGATGCCTGCTTCTGAGTTTGGGCCTCTTTCAAAAGTACTACATTGCTGAAAATTATATCAAAGGTACATTAAATAAAACTTGCTTTCTTTTGACTGTCTCTTGACTGCTGCTAATAAAATACTAAAGATGAAAATTTGATATCCACACCCATCAGACAGATCCAGCTAGAATATTACCACACCGATGTCAGGAAACCTCTTCTTTGTGAAGGAATAGAAGTGTGGCTAGATAAGTTTCATTTAAACATTTTAATTATGTAATACAGACTTTTTTTTTTAAAGAAGGGTTATGTATTATTTTTAAAAAGTCTTCTCTTAAAAAGAAAATGTTGTAATTATTTTAAGGAATTGGGATTCAAGAGTCTGACAAAAGCAAAAATGAAGAAAGAGAATGCAATTGGGACAAATGCAAAACCCACAATGTAGAAGAAAAAGTGGATGCATAGCCAGGCAGAGTCCCTGACTTCTCTGCCTTTACGCATGTTCTCAAAATAACTATGTGGTCCGATAAGCCAGCGTTCTCTCTTTAGTCTGGGTTTTCCTCACAGTTCATTTTCATGTCCACACTCTTTAAAATAAGATCACATCTGGGTGTTGACTATGAAAATACATATTTCTCTATAACATATTTAATAATTTAATTATTCATGCACGCATATAATGTAATTAGTCTCTCACATAATAAAATATTATCTGTTGCTATGATGCAATCAACAAATATTGAAAGAAATCCCACCATGAATAAAAGACTGTACAAGGTCTTAAATTAATAATATTAAAAATGAAAAGAGTAATAACTTATTAAGATTTTCTTGAAATAACAATATACAAGGTGAAGTCAGAGGATGTGACATGCAACTGAATGTCATGGAAGTCACTACACGTCATGCCTAAATACATGATTAATTGTTAGGTAGATGTATTTACTTAACGAAAGCCCCAAATTCCAAATATTAAGGACTCATCTTTGGATGGAAGGGTCTCTGAAGCCTTCAAGGAGATGCAAGTGCTTGAAAAGTGGCTAAAATTGGGCTAAGGCACCATCCCAGCAGGGAAAGATGGGATAAAACTCAGTTTGAAACATCTTGTGGGAAACAGCATTCAGTGGGCTTCTGCTACAAGATGCTGCAGTATAAGGAATTATGTATTACTTAAAACTGCAGGCTTACAGGACACATTAAATTATATTTGGCAACCAAAATACAGAAATACAAGGATTCCTACAAGACTATCATGCATATGGTGGTCTCTGCCTACTGTCTGGCAGTTTCTTACACGTGACATTGCAAAGTCTACATTTCAAGGTTAAAGGAACACAGATATTAAAGTTTCATGAAAACACAATTTGTGTTCTTTAGAAGATTAGAACCTAAATTAAAGTCAACTTTTAGGTAGAAAGTAGGTGATAGTCTATATTTTAACTCAACCCTTTCCCTTTTGGATAAAATTACTTTTGCGTTCTCTAAGTATTATTTTCTCAGTTTATTTTATTTATTTTAATTTTTTATCTTTATGTGCAATTTATTGATGAATATCAATATTACAGACAGATTGTAATAAGAATAATATTAGTAATAATAATATCAGCTAACCTCTATTCAGCACTTATTACAAGCCTGGCACATTTTTTTTTAAGCTTTTTATTGGAGTATAATTGCTTTACACTGTTGTGCCAATTTTTGCTGTACAACAAAGTGCATCAGCTCTATTTATACATATATCCCCATATCCCCTCCTACCCGCAACTCCCTCCCACCCTCCTATCCCATCCCTCTAAGTCATCACCAGTCATGGAGTTGATCTCCCTGTGTTATGCAGCAACTTCCCACTAGCTATTTTACCTTTGGTAGTGTATATATGTCAATGCTACCCTCTCACTTCGTCCCAGCTTCCCCTCCCCCCCAACCTGTGTCCTCAAGTCCGTTCCCTACATCTGCATCTTTATTCTTGCCCTGTCACTGGGTTCATCAGTACCATTTTTTGAGATTCCATGTATGTGAGTTAGCATACGGTATTTGTTTTTCTCTTTCTGGCTTACTTCACTCTGTATGACAGACTCTAGGTCCATCCACCTCACTACAGATAACTCAATTTCATTCCTTTTAATGGCTGAGTAATATTCCATTGTATATATGTGCCACATCTCTTTATCCAGTCATCTGTTGATGGGCATTTAGCTTACTTCCATGTTCTGGCTATTGTAAATAGTGCTACAATGAACATTATGGTACGTTTCTTTTTGGATTATGCTTTTCTCAGGGTATATGGCCAGTAGTGGGATTGCCGGGTCATATGGTAATTCTGTGTTTTTTAAGAAACCTCCATACTGTTCTCCATAGTGGCTGTATCAATTTACATTCCCACCAACGGTGCAGGAGAGTTCCCTTTTCTCTGCACCCTCTCCAGCATTTATTGTTTCTAGATTTTTTGATGATGGCCATTCTGACTGGTGTGAGATGATACCTCAGTATGGCTTTGACTTGGATTTTTCTAATGATTAGTGATGTTGAGCATCTTTTCATGTGTTCATTAGCCATCTGCATGTCTTCTTTGGAGAATTGTCTATTTAGGTCTTCCACTCATTTTTGGATTGGATTATTTGCTTTTTTGATTTGAGCTGCAGGAGCTGCTTGTATATTTTGGAGGTTAATCCTTTGTCTGTTGCTTTATTGGCAAATATTTTCTCCCATTCTGAGGGTTGTCTTCTAGTCTTGTTTATGGTTTCTTTTGCTGTGCAAAAGCTTTTAAGTTTCATTAGATCCCATTTGTTTATTTTTTACTTTATTTCCATAATTCTAGGAGGTGGGTCAAAAACTATCTTGCTTTGATTTATGTCATAGAGTGTTCTGCCTATGTTTTCCTCTAAGAGTTTTATACTGTCTGGCCTTACATTTAGGTCTTTAATCCATTTTGAGTTTATTTTTGTTTATGGTGTTAGGATGTGTTCTAATTTCATTCTTTTACATGTTGCTATCCAATTTTCTGAGCACCACTTATTGAAGAGGCTGTCTTTTCTCCATTGTATATTCACACCTTCACTGTCAAAGATAATTGCCCATATGAGCGTGGATTTATCTCTGGGCTCTCTATTCTGCTCCACTGATCTATATTTCTGTTTTTGTGCCAGTGCCATACTCTCTTGCTCACTGTAGCCTCGTAGTATAGTTTGAAGTCAGGGAGCCTAATTCCACCAACTCCATCTTTCCTCTCAAGATTGCTTTGGCTATTCGGGGTCTTTTGTGCTTCCATACAAATTGTAAAATTTCCTGTTCTAGTTCTGTGAAAAATGCCATTGGTAATTTGATACAGATTGCGTTGAATCTGTAAATTGCTTTGGATAGTATAGTCATTTTCACAATGTTGATTCTTCCAATCCAGGAACATGGTATATGCCTCCATCTGTTTGTATCATCTTTGATTTCTTTCATCAGTGTCTTATACATTTCTGCACACAGGTCTTCTGCCTCCTTAGGCAGGTTTATTCCTAGGTATTTTATTCTTTTTGTTGCAATGGTAAATAGGAGTGTTTCCTTAATTTCTCTTTCTGCTCTGTCATTGTTAGTGTACAGGAATGCAGGAGATTTCTGTGCATTAATTTTGTATCCTGCTACTTTACTGAATTCATCAATTAGTGCTAGCAGTTTTCTGAAAGTTTCTTTAGGGTTTTCTATATATAATATCATGTCATCTGCAAAGAGTGACAATTTTACTTCTACTTTTCCAATTTGGATTCCTTTTATTTCATTTCTTTCTCTGATTGCTGTGGCTAAAACTTCCAAAACTATGTTGAATAATATTGGTGAGAGTGGGTACCCTTGTCTTGTTCCTGTTCTTAGAGGGAATGCTTTCAGTGCTTCACCATTTAGAATGATGTTGGCTCTTGGTTTTTCATATATGGCTTTTATTATGTTGAGGTAATTTTCTTCTATGCCCATTTTATGGAGAGTTTTTATCATAAATGGATGTTGAATTTTGTCAAAAGGTTTTTCTGCATCTATTGAGATTATCATATGGTTTTTATCCTTCAGTTTGTTGATATGATGTATCACATTGATGGATTTGTGTGTATTGAAGAATCCTTGCATTCCAGGGATAAACCCCACTTGATCATGGTGTATGATCTTTTTAATGTGCTGTTGGATTCTGTTTGCTAGTATTTTGTTGGGGATTTTTGCATGTATATGCATCAGTGATATTGGCCTGTAATTTCCTTTTTTTGTGGCATCTTTGCCTGGTTTTAGTATTAGGGTGATGGTGCCTTGTAGAATGAGTTTGGAAGTGTGCTTCCTTCTGCTATGTTTTGAAAGAGTTTGAGAAGGACGGGTGTTAGTTATTCTCTAAATGTTTGATAGAATTTGCCTGTGAAGCCATCTGGCCCTGGGCTTTTGTATGTTGGGAGATTCTTAATCACAGTCTCAATTTCAGTGTTTGTAATTGTTCTGTTCATATTTTCTATTTCTTCCTGGTTCAGTCTTGGAAGATTGTACTTTTCTAAGAATTTATCCATTTCTTCCAGGTTATCCAATTTATTGGCATATAGTTGCTTGTAGTAGACTCTCATGATCTTTTGTATTTCTGAGGTGTCAGTTGTTACTTCTCCTTTTTCATTTCTAATTGTTGAGTTGTATCTCCTCCCTTTTTTACCTCCCTTTTACCTTTTTTACTCTTTCAGTCTGGCTAATGGTTTATCAATTTTGTTTTTCTTCTCAAAGAACCAGCTTTTAGTTTTATTGATCTTTGCTATTGTTTCCTTCATTTCTTTTTTATTTCTGATCTGATCTTTATAATTTCTTTCCTTCTGCTCACTTTGGGGTTTTTGGTTCTTCTTTCTCTAATTGTTTTAGGTGTAAGGTTAGGTTGTTTTTTTGAGATTTTTCTTATAGGTAGGATTGTATTGCTATAAACTTTCCTCTTAGAACTGCTTTTACTGTGTCCCATAGCTTTTGAGTAACCGTGTTTTCAGAGTCATTTGCTTCTAGGTATTTTTGATTTCCTCTTTGATTTCTTCAGTGATTTCTTCGTTGTTTAATAGTATATTGTTTAGCCTCCATACATTTGTATTTTTTAGTTTTTTTTCCTGTAAATGATATCTAGTCTCATGGTGTTGTGGTCCGAGAAGATGCTTGACACAATTTCAATTTTCTTGAATTTACCAAAGCTTGATTTGTGACCCAAGATGTGATCTGTCCTGGAGAATGTTTCATGTGCACTTGAGAAGAAAGTGTATTCTGTAGTTTTTGGATGGAATGTCCTATAAATATCAATTAAGTCTAGCTGGTTTATTGTGTCATTTAAAGCTTGTGTTTCCTTATTCATTTTCTGTTTGGATGATCTGTCCATTGGTATAAGGGGGGTGTTAAATTCTCCTACTATTACTGTGTTACTGTTGATTTCCCCTTTTATGGCTGTTAGCATTTGCCTTATGTATTGAGGTGCTCCTATGTTGGGTGCATAAATATTTACAATTGTTATATCTTCTTCTTGGATTGATCCCTTGTTCATTATGTAGTATCCTTCCTCATCTCTTGTAATAGTCTTTAAAGTCTAATTTGTCTGATATGAGTATTGCTACTCCAGCTTTCTTTTCACTTCCATTTGCATAGAATACCTTTTCTATCACCTTATTTACAGTCTGTATGTGTCCCTAGGTCTGAAGTGGTTTCTTGTAGACAGCTTATATCTTGTTTTTGTATCCATTCAGCCAGTCTGTGTCTTTTGGTTGGATCATTTAATCCATTTACATTTAAGGTAATTATTGACATGTATGTTCCTATTACCATTTTTTTTTAACTGTTTTGGATTTGTTTTTGTAGGTCTTTTCCTTCTTTTGTGTTTCCTTCCTAGAGAAGTTCCTTTAGAAATTGTAAGGCTGCTTTGGTGGTGCTGAATTCTCTTAACATTTTTGCTTGTCTGTAAAACTTTTGATTTCTCCATAGAATCTGAATGAAATTTTTGCTGGGTAGAGTATTCTTGGCTGTAGGTTTTTCTCTTTCAGGACTTTAAGTATATCCTGCCACTCCCTTCTGACCTGCATGGTTTCTGCAGAAAGGTCAGCTGTTATCCTTATGGGTTTTCCCTTATATGTTATTTGTTGCTTTTCTCTCACTGCTTTTAATATTTTTCTTTGTGTTTAATTTTTGTTAGTTTGATCCATATGTGCTTTGGTGTGTTTCTCCTTGGGTTTATTCTGTATGGGACTCTGTGCTTCTTGGACTTGATTGACTATTTCCTTTCCCATGTTGGGGAAGTTTTCAACTATAATCTCTTCAAATATTTTCTCAAAGCCTTTCTTTTTTTCTTCTTCTTCTGGGATGCCTATGATTCAAATGTTGGTGTGCTTAGTGTTGTCCCCAAGGTCTCTGAGACTGTCTTCCATTCTTTTTATTCTTTTTTCTTTTTCCTGCTCTGTGGCAGTTATTTCCACCATTCTATCTTCCAAATCACTTACTCGTTCTTCTGCCTCAGTTTTTCTGCTGTTTATACCATCTAGAGTATTTTTCATTCCAATTATTGTGTTGTTCATTACTGTTTATTTGCTCTTTAGTTTTTCTAGGTCTTTATTAAATGTTTCTTTTATTTTCTCTATTTTGTTTTAGAGATTTTGGATCATCTTTACTATCACTGCTCTGAATTTTTTTTCAAACATTTTGCCTATTTCCTCTTCATTTATTTGGTCTTGTGGGTTTTTATCTTGCTCCTTTGCCTGCAAGATGTTTCTTTGTTTTCTCATCTTGTCTAATGTATAATATTTGCTGTCTCCTTTCCCTATGCTGCCTAGTAGTAATTCCTCTTGTTTCTGTTCTCTGCCCCCTGTGGTGAGGTTGGTCCAGTGTCTTGAGTAGACTTCCTGGATGGGAGGGTCTGGTGCCTGCATTCTGGTGTGTGGATCCGAGTCTTTTCCCTCTGATGAGCAGGGCCATGTCAGGTGGTGTGTTTTAGGGTATCTGTGAGCCTAACATGGCTTTAGGTTGTCTGTCTGCTGATGGGTGGGTTTGTGTTCCTGTCTTGTTTGTAGTTTGGTGTGAGGTATCCAGCACCGGCAGTTGCAGGCAGTCAGATGAAGCCAGGTCTTAGACTCTGATAGAGGGCTCCATGAGAGTTCTCTGTGGTTATTCTTCCCTGTGGCTGAGGACTCTCTAGTGGCCTAGCATCCTGGACTTGATGCTCCCTCCCTAGAGCCTCAGACTTATGATCGAGGAATCCAGACTCCAGAGGTCACTTGTCCCAGTTATGCTGGGATCTCTGTAGTCCTTTCTTGTGTCCAAGGTCTTCTGCTAGCGTTCAGCCAGTTTTCTGTGGGAATTACTGCATCTTTTGATTTACTTCTGATGCATCTGTGAAGAGAGATGCACTCCACGTCTTCTATTTCACTGCCATCTTTCCTCTTTCCTCTCAGTTTATTTTTTCAAGGCAAGCCACACATTTTTCTACCCTCAAAGACTCCTTTAACACCCCCTCACTTGTGAATAGTTAACTCCTTTCTCTATGTTGCTCCCATATGAAGTGCTCAAATATAACCTTGCACATTATTTATACATGTACAGTTTTTATAAGCAGGAATACTCTGAGGCCAGAGGTTATTGTCTAATTCATGTCTGACTCTCTGTTATTGTTACATAGTGTTGGCAAAATGGATGTGTATTTTCATGTCTGTAAGCTGAAATTTCATAATAGAATAAATTCAACAACTGTAACAACTGGAAAATGTATTTTAACGTGAATTTGTTATTAGTTTCATTATGTCTCACTTTGCTATTTTCTCCAAACAGCTATTTGTGTGTGCGTGTGTGTGTGTGTGTGTACACACATATCCATATTCCATTCTAACAAAAAGCTGCCTCATTCTTTATTTTCCTTCACTCTTGTGCTCTGAAGAGTCAAGCACGGGCTCCAAGTCTGTGTTCTGTTTTCCAGACAACCGTCTAATAGTTAGGGGACATCTCACACATTACTTGAGTGAGTGGAGCTTTGACCACATCAGAAATGTGATGAGAGAAACCTCATAGCTGTGCTTTAGCTCCTCAAACCTCCCCTGGATGATCTTTGCTGTCTCTTTGATGTGTAACAATAATGTGTTTATGGGATCTCAGGGAAAAGCCCCTCTTTCGTCCTCAAGTTGAGACAGAGCTTTATTTGTGATTGCCAGCTATTCCATTACACTTCTGGGGGAAGATGGCTTGTAATGTACTGTACATTGAAAAATCAGCAAATGAGCCCAATTATGTTTCCTTGGCTTTGATGTTTCCCCTACCGCGCTCTCTCCTGCATGTCAGAAAGTCCCCATGTTGGCCCCTGGCCAAGATCACCTTGTAAGCATGAGACTTTTCCATGTGAAAAATGTACAAAAATTGAGTCTGTATTAAGGAAAATATAATTTGCTTTTGCTGAAGTGCTGTCCTCTAGACATACACACTTGAGTTTGGCTCTGGGGTCCCTGCTGTGCACAGTCTCAGAGGAGGAACAGAGGCCATCATGACTCCTGGAAAAGCTTGTTTTCCTTAAGAGAAATTATAACACTTCCAAAATAATTATAGGCCAAATTAACATTGTGTATAATAGAGAATTTAATGGTATGTATTTCCACATGGGAAAAAAGCAGTTTAGAGAAAGAGTTGCTTCTGGAAGCTGTGGTATTTAAGTATACTCTCATCAGTATGATGCAACATTCTTTTAAAGAAAGGAACCCCTAGCAATCCACATGTAATTTATATTCCAAGAGAAAGTCTTCATTTTATTTGTCTGGTATTTGTGCTCATTAAATTGTAAGGATAAAAATGTATTTCTATGTACTTATCCCTTTATGCAAATTAAGAATGGCTCGATGGTTATTAAATGAAGATGTAATTTCCAAGGCAGTCATTGTTTTCATTGACTTTTTGTTGCAGAGTAACAGCCAGAGATTATATTCAATTTCAAAGAATTTCCATTTGCATCGCTGACAAATGGGACCATTAAGTGCCCTTGCTAGGGAGAATGTTGTCATTTATCTGGCGAATATTATAACACCGACCTGCTTCAGGAGGGACAAGACACCTGGACACCCTCTGTGATCCCTGAGGTGCTGGTTTTAAGTCACATGTGCAAGTTTGCAAATATTCACAGGCTGTTTTCACAATTCCCAGTAATGTGAAGCAAAAACAGTGGAAAGGGAATCAAAGATCTTGGGTCTCAAGCCAGGCTCTGTCTTTAAGTAGCTGTGTTAATTCAAGCAGTTCTTCACCTATTTATCCTGTTCCCTCCTCTGTACAAAGTGCATCTGTGCTGGTGACTGGAATGACCAAATAGTGGAGGGTAAAGAGCATAAGTAGGTATGTCTACAGGTTTAAAATTCTGTGAGAAAGACAGAAAGTAGATGAGTGATTGCCTAGGACTGGGGAGGGGGATGGGAGTGAGGCTTTAGGTTTCTTTTCAGAGTGATCAAAATGGTCAAAAATTGGTTATAGCAATGGCTGCATATTGCTACACTAAAAACACTGAATTGAAAACACTTTAGGAGGTCAAATTGTATACAGTGTGAGTAGTGTCTCAATAAAACCATCACAAAAATTATATTTAGATTATAAGTATTAAACAAAATTTTCACTGTTTTTCAAATATAGTATATAAGCTGTAATCCTTACTTTCAAAATCTTTGTGTGGGTTTTCTGACATAACCTCTGTTATCTCTGGTCTGCTTTATGTGACCTGGTTGTACTTTTCTCTGTGCCTGTGTTAGGTTTCAGACTCATCAGAGTGCATTTTCCCTAGCTTTCAAATGTTATGCATCATATTTTGCCATAGATAGGCCATAGAATTGTAATCTATAAACTAAGTATAATTCTTTTCTCTGTTTTGCTCTCTTTTTGGTCTGAAGACAAAGACAGGGATTTGTTTGCTGCAGGATGGTAATCAGGAGCCTTTCAAAGTGCGGCTGCACCTGGCCAGAGATATTCTGATGATCCAGGAGCAGGATGTGATATGCGTGTCTGGTGAGCCTTTCTATTCTGGTGTAAGTAGCTCTTCCTTCCCTTGAAGTTTTCTGTTTCTGTTTTTTGTTAATAAAATGTCTATTCACAGAAAATACTTAATATTTTTTTCTTTTACTTTGAGTCAATAATTTTTCTTTTCAGTATTAGTAAGCAGTGATCTTGTATGAGGACTTGTACTTGGGTCCAGAGACATCCATTGACTCCAAGTTGTCACTGTGTGACTAGAGTGACACTTGTATTTGTGATCATGAGAGGGTGGGTTCTACATTTCCACACCGACAGCTACATGAGAGCAGCGTGTGGCAGTTTCCCTGCCTTCATAGTATCTTGCATCACACCGAACCTTCGGAGGTGGAGGTGGTGCAAAGGCGGAGCCCAGCTCTTGGCATCTGGGAAGCAGGAGGCTTTAGGTAGAGGTCCTGACACTCAGTGTCAGGGCTTCTCCCCAGAGGATAGTGCACGAATAACTCTGCACCACCTCAATAGCATCATGCTGGCGGCTGTAGCAAGCTCTGTCTATGCCCTAAACAGTTGACATATGACCCTGCTGCCAATCCAGTCCCTGAAGGAGCCATCAATTGTCTTAGAACCACTGGTCTGCTTCCTGGTGCTGAAGCACAGATCTGGAAGACATCCTAAGGTGTGTTAAATAACAAAAGTTCAACTGAGTGAATTGAAAGATCTAATTAGGTTTGTTCAATGATCCGTGGGTTAGGCACCAGCCCATCTGCCCACCTGTTTAAAAGAAAAGGTTTTCAAAGGGAGATAGGGGGCAGGAAGAGGCAGTCATTCCCAAAGAATGTCATGTTTCGGGAGAGGTTGTCCTCCTAAGGGGAGCAGACGGGGTCTGTGGGGGGAGGATTGCTCACCAGCACTGACCAGGGAATTCCAGGTTGACTGGCTAAAGGTAATAGCCCTGAGAGAGGCTGAAACTTCAGTTAGCTTAAGTATTAAGTTTCAGTCGGTCGACGTGGTCCTAGCACAAGTGATTCCATTTTGGGTCTATTGTCTCTTTTTTAATGATTTTCCCCTTTTGCTTAGACTGTCACCTTCTCTGAGAGATGTGATCAGAATGTAGGGCTTGAGCGCCACCCTCAGCTACTGCTCTGATTCTCTCACAGTTTTTCCTGATCCTCTGTGTGGCATCCACCGGCCATGATATTTTGTTTAATCCAGGGGACATTCACAGCTGCAGGTTCACAGTCTCTAAGTCGGTCATTCTCATTGTTCCTTTTCTGGGGTTTCTGTCTTAGGAAGATCATTTACTTGCTGGTTAGTGGCTGGGAACTTGGATTTAAAGGTCTTGATAAAACACAATTCACCAGGGAAACTACTCTGATTATTAAAAGCAGGATAAACCCCAGTATTTGGAGTGCACTTTGGAGTCATGGTCAAGACCCAAACTAACTGAAATCAAATAAGTCATAGAAGGACCCCCATGAAGGAGTCACCTTATTAAGCCAAGTTGCTTGATCTTTGGTAAGTGAGTTTCAACCTCCCTAGAAGTGTTAATTCAGGTGTAGCAGGTGGTGTTGGCCACGGCACAGACACCTCCTGGCTCAGCTAAAAGATAATCAAGGGCTGTCCTATCATCAAGAACAACTTCGGCCAGAGAGTCTAGAGGTCTTTGTTGGGCAACGATTGTTTAAATGATGGATCCTGCATTACTTTCAAGTTAATGAAAGGTTCCTGATCATAGCCTCATTTACGTGTACTTCTAACCAGCGAGGTACAGCCCAACAAAAGGAAGCAAACCATGAATCACAAATGCTTCCTGGTAATTCCCATTCAAATCTGTGGCTCAGGACTGGAAAGATGACAGCTCTGGAGGCCAGTAAAGTCTTAAGTGTTAATAGACCACAGGACAGTGTTTCTTGTGCCGTGTGTGTGTGTGTGTGTGTCTGTGTGTCTGTGTGTCTGTGTGTTTGCTTAGGTAGAGCTTAGATGCAAAGTTCCCCAAGTTTTCTTCCCAGAGACAGGGAAGCAAACCAGGGGTCTCTAGCATCACAGAGAAATCAGAGTCTTTTTCATGACAAATATAGCAGTTTGAAAGTTTACCCCTCTTAGCAATGATCTGAGAGATACGAATGATGACATTATCTTTCCAGACAAAAGCCACAGTAAAGGAAAGAACGAGAAGGGGAGGGTTTCATGTTTCAGTAAAGTATGAAGTAAGTCTTGATCAAGAGTCTTGGGAGGTGGCAGTCTACCTCAATGTCAGCTACCTCTCTTCCTCGTCGACTTGACGTGCAGGTCTCCAGTGTCTGTACAGGACTAGGTGTCAACTGGGGTCTTCTCCAGCTGTGAGATGTGTATCTAACCGTCATTCAGCCCCTGCAGTGTGGCTGCCATGTGGACAGTGAGGAGGACCTGGTATAGTCCCTTCCGAGGAGACTCAAAATCAGAGAGATGGGAGAAAATTTGCAATGTTAGTTTGAAGAACTGTAGCCAAATATGTGAGGAAACTAGAATTCAAGATTCAGCTCAGTTTATAGGCACAAAACCTTGAAGACAATTAACACGACCAGAATCTAACATCAACAACAAAGGTGCAAACGTAGTTTTTCTCTCTATAATCACCCCTAGTTTTCAAAGATAAGCACAGTAAAAACTAATTTGTTTTCATTAAACTTGGCCTAGTAATTCACAGAAGTAAGCAAGAAGAGCGATTGTCCACTTAAACTCTTTGTAGGGCTGCATCTCTGGGACCTTTTCCGCAAGGTACCGCGTTGACTATCCCAAAGGGCTTTATTGTTCCACAAACCTTAGTTTTTTTCAAATATGACAATCCAGTCCAGGCTTTGGTAGGATAGCCAATTTTTCCAATTGTACCCTCTTACAAGAACAAATTTTTAGTGAATTTATGCAAGTAACTAACTATATCATGATAAAAAGAATAGTTAAGAGTTTCTAAATTCAGGAGGGATCAGGTAGAGAGAAAAAGTAAATATTTATTTGTTACTTGCAAAGGTATACTTTACCAATTGCTGTAAGTCACAGGGAGCCTAAGAGAAAAGATTTCTTTAAATCTACAAAAACAAGACATTAAGGAACAGGCAATGTTTTAAAACAAAAAGTTGTAACAATTATAATTATTTTCTTCAGTTTATTCAGTCCCTTGTAACTAGTCCTTGTTCTGCTTGAATCCAGTTTTATAATTAGTTCTGGAAATTCTTACCCAGTTCAGTTTTATGGTTTTAAAGTAAAAAGAAACCTGTACTTATCAAAAGTCCTTTCCTGGAATTTCTTTGAAGATGAAGTACGTTTGCAGGAACACTTTTGCAAAAGCATTAGAGTAAAACGATAACTATAAATGACAAAGGATTCAAAACTGCCCATTAGTAAAATTCTGATGAGAGTTCGTTGTAATGGAATTGGTAAGGGAATTTGGTTATTTTTTTAACACGTGACATTTTAAGATAATAAAAGAATTAAGGCTGACAACATTATACCAGGACATATGAGATTTATAGGAATTGTATACAATTCAGAAACAGTTATATACCTATACAAGTACACCATAATGAAGGCTTAGTATTATTTTTTATTTGACAGTATTTCCCACAGAACGTGTCAAATAAGCCTAATTTAGCTTGAAGTCTCCCCTTTTATAAAGAGAGGGAACAAATCTTTTGAGATATTCCAGGGCCCTCTGGAAAATCCCTCTATTATGTCTAGGTCAAAAAGACATTATTTAGAATCTGAATTTTGGGAAGTTTGTCAAAAATATCAAATGTGACTAAATAGAATCACAGATAATTATGAAACAATATTTAATGATACTTTTAATTGTGACAAAAGAGTTCAATGGCATTATATAGAAAGTTATATAGTTCTGAGCAAAACAACTCTTTTAATATTGATAAAATTTACTTTACTTAAGTAATCAAAGACCAGACAATAAAGATAATATGAAACACAGGAAATTATTTTGCTAAACCACAAAATCTTTGCTCTCTAAGTGGATTACTTAAATGGTAAAGAAAAATCTTTCAGAGTATCTTATCAAGAACGATCAATTGTCCAAGGAAACTTTGTCATTTTAGCATATAAAAGAAAACTAAGTTTTAGTGTTACACACATATACTATAGGTATTAAAGCTTAATTTTAAAACATTTATAAAAATAACAATTCGATTTTCAGCCAACTTAACCAGAAAAAAAATTCTCTCTCTCTGCCTCTCCCTCCCTCCCCCTTCAAATTTGTATGTCCATTGTTTGTCCTTTATTTTACTCTTTTGCATTTTGAAACAACCAGCTTTATTTTAGGAGAAAATTACTTTCTTTTCCCCTAACAGAAATGAATCTCCATATCTCATAGCTTTTTTACCCCAAAACACATCTATTTTTCTTGCATGCAGTGTTGTTTCTCTTATAATTTCTAGTAGTTTTAACTCCATATATTAGAATTTTAACCCTAAAAAGTTTTAATTTTTAGTGAAAATAAACAATTGTGAACTGTCTTTAGCATTCTGTGGCTTGTAAATATTTTTTTATAAATCTGTAAATCTGTAACTATTTTTTTACAGTTTCTGGAAATGCATGTTTTCTCATAGTAAATTTCTCAGCATGGCATGGGATTTGTTTACTAGTAAACCCAAATATCTTTAGTTTGTCTGTAAAAGGAAGTGGAAGTGGGTAAACCTATATTCAATAATTAGTGTTTCAGAATTTTGTCTTGTTTGGAAATGATCTGGGTATTCAAAGAATTTAACTCATCATTTAACTTAGCAAAACTATAAGGTTTCAGGTTATCAAAAACACTTAGGGAAACTGTGTAAGGAGTTCTCTTAAAAAGTTTTTATCTTATGTACATCTCTTTAATTATTCTTAACAAAGACTACCCAGAAACACCTCAGACATTGGACAAAGTCAGTTATATTTCTGGCTGAAAATTTTTGTAATAGCGATAACATGAATTAATTTGTTTAGTATATTCAGGTAGAATAAAAAGTTTATATTTAATGCTAATAACTCTGAAGATGTGTCTATTTCAATTAAAGCAACAACCTTAAATGAGCTTTTATATTTTCCCATATCACATGAATCTGAAATTCATTTGGGTTAGTTTCTGTTATACTTCTGAGAATTTAACTTATATAAGAACTTTGTTTTATTTAAGCCAATTAAATAGAGCAGTATCATCAGTGGTAGGAAAGTACCACATAAGATACATATATATTATGTATATATACCCACATAAACATATAGACCAACATGAAATGAGACCTTATAGTTTCTGTTTTGCTGGTTACAGAAGAAGTGGATCTAAGTTGTTTTCCTGGTAGATGGAATAAGTAAAGGCTACCTGCTCAGACGTCTAAAACTAAGTTTCAAATAACCTTTCCCTCTTTTGATTTTTTTTCTGGGAAGAATTACCTCTCTGAAGTTTACACTTTGACATTTACATCTAGGAGGCACAGAGAAAGAATGCAGGTTATAAGCCTTTCAAGATAAATAGCTGAAGTTTGGGAATTGGTAAAAAGGAGTAGGCAAATTTTGAACTGCCTCTTTAGCTGCAGTTTTAGTTTTGCAAAGATCTGTAAGATGACAGTTGCCTTTAATTCCTCAAGGTATTGGGTTGCAACTTAAAAGACACTGTAGGTTGATCCACCCATAAATGTTTTACAAGGGCTTTAGAAGGTTTTCTTTTTAAATTTGTTTCCCTTTTTCTTAGTTGTTTCAGGAAATAATGTAGCAGTGTCCCAGAAAGCCCTCAGAGTCCTGTCAACTTTGGGAGGGGCCCAGATGGGGGTCCTCCTTTGAGGGTGGATATGGTGTTTGTTAAGGGCACAAACCTGGCTTTGTTTATGGTCCTGTAGCCTCTTCAGAGTGAAAGGGCAATTCCGACAGAGGTTAGTAGAAGGAGTACTCAAGTGAAGGAGGAGAGGGAATCGCCAGGGGTTAGGTCCACCTTATAGTCTCTCTATTTTTTTAGATACCTCTTATATCCTAAAATTTTTCATTAGTGTTTTCCAATGAAACTTTTTTACTGAAGCTGCATGTAGACCTCATCTTGTTGCACCTTGCTGTGCTGCACATCACCGGTGCTGCATTGTTTACAAACTAAAGTTTTACGGCAACCTTGTGTCAAGCAAGTCTATTAGTACCATTTTTTTTTAAGAACTTTTATTGAGATACAGTTAACAGACAATAAACAGCATATATTTAGAGTGTACAATTTGGTATCCTAATCTCCAAATTCATTCCCCCCCAACCCTCCCCGCTTTCCCCACTTGGTGTCCATATGTTTGTTCTCTACATCTGGGTCTCTATTTCTGCCTTGCAAACCAACTGATTTGTACCATTTTTTTATAGTCCACCTATATGTGTTAATATACGATATTTGTTTCTCTCTTTCTGACTCATTTCACTCTGTATGATAATCTCTAGGTCCATCCATGTCTCTACAAATGTCCCAGTTTGTCTACTAACTTTGGGTTTTGTTTGCTCTTCTTTCTCTAGCTTCTTTAGGCGTAAGGTTAGATTGTTTATTTGGGATTTTTCTTGTTTCTTGAGGTAGGATTGTATTGCTATAAACTTCCCTCTTAGAACTGCCTTTGCTGCATCCCATAGGTTTTGGATCGTTGTGTTTTCCTTCTCATTTGTCTCTAGGTATTTTTTGATTTCCTCTGATTTCTTCAGTTATCTCTTGGGTATTTAGTAGCGTATTGTTTAGCCTCATGTATTTGTGTTTTTTACAGTTTTTTTCCAGTAATTGATTTCTAATCTTATAGCGTTGTGGTTGGAAAAGATGCTTGATATGATTTCAGTTTTCTTGAATTTACCAAGGCTTGATTTATGACCCCAAATGTGATCTATCCTGGAGAATGTTCCATGTGCACTTGAGAAGAAGGTATAATCTGCTGTTTTTGGATGTGATGTCCTATAGATATCTATTAAATCAAGCTGATTTATTGTGTCATTTAAAGCTTGTGTTTCCTTATTAATTTTCTGTGTGGATGATCTGTCCATTGGTGTAAGTGGGGTGTTAAAGTCCCCCACTATGATTGTGTTCCTGTCAATTTCCTCTTTCATAGTTGTTAGCATTTGCCTTATGTATTGAGGTGCTCCTATATTGGGTGCATATATATTTATAATTGTTATCTCCTCTTCGTGGATGGATCCCTTGATCTTTATGTAATGTCCTTTCTTGTCTCTTGCAACATTTTTTACTTTAAAGTCTATTTTATCTGATATGAGTATCGCTACTCCAGCTTTCTTTTGATTTCCATTTGCATGGAATATCTTTTTCCATCCCCTCACGTTCAGTCTGTATGTGTCCCTAGGTCTGAAGTGGGTCTCTTGTAGACAGCATATATTTGGATCTTGTTTTTGTATCCATTCAGCCAGTCTGTGTCTTTTGGTTGGTGCCTTTAGTCCATTTACATTCAAGGTAATTATCAATATGTATGTTCCTAGTACCATTTCCTTAATTGTTTTGTTTTTGTTTTTGTAGGTCCTTTTCTTCTCTTCTGTTTCCCACTTAGAGAAGTTCCTTTAGCATTTGTTGTAGGGCTGGTTTGGTGGTGCTGAATTCTCTTAGCTCTTGCTTGTCTGTAAAGCTTTTGATTTCTCCATCAAATCTGAATGAGATCCTTGCTGGGTAGAGTATTCTTGGTTGTAGGTTCTTCCCTGTCATCACTTTAAATATATCATGCCACTCCCTTCAGGCTTGCAGAGTTTCTTCTGAGAAATCAGCTGTTAACCTGATGGGAGTTCCCTTGTATGTTATTTGTCATTTTTCCCTTGTTGCTTTTAATAACTTTTCTCTGTCTTTAATTTTTGTCAGTTTGACTACTATATGTCTTGGCGTGTTTCTCCTTGGGTTTATCCTGCCTGGGACTCTCTGTGCTTCCTGCACTTGGGTAGCTATTTCCTTTCCCATGTTAGGGAAGTTTTCAACTAGAATCTCTTCCAATGTTTTCTCAGGTCCTTTCTCTCTCTCTTCTCCTTCTGGGACCCATATAATGCGAATGCTGGTGTGTTTAACATTGTCCCAGAGGTCTCTTAGGCTGTCTTCAGTTCTTTTCATTCTTTTTTCCTAATTCTTTTCTGCATCAGTGATTATCACCATTCTATCTTCCAGGTCACTTATTTGCCTTTCTGCCTCAGTTAATCTGCTGTTGGTTCCTTCTAGTATATTTTTCATTTCAGTCATTGTGTTGCATATCTCTGTTTGCTTGCTCTTTAATTCTTCTAGGTCTTTGGTAAACTTTTTGATCTTTGCATCCAGTCTTTTTTCAAAGTCCTGGATCATCTTCACCATCATTATTTTGAATTCTTTTTCTGGAAGGGTGCCTATCTCCTCTTCATTTAGTTGTTTTTCTGGGATTATATCCTGTCCCTTCACCTAGTACAAATTCCTCTGCTTTTTCATTTTCTCTATCTTTCTGTGGCTGTGGTTTTCAGTTCCACAAGACAAAATATGCTGATGCTGCTTGATACTGCTGTCTGCCCTCTTGTGGAGGAAGCTATCTAGGAGGCTTGTGGGTGCTTCCTGATGGGAGGGACTTATGGTGGGTGGGACTGGGTGGGCAGAGCTCAGTAAGACTTTAATCTGACTTGGTGGGCGGAGCTCAGTAAGGCTTTAATCTACTTATCTGCCAATGGGTGGGGCTGTGTTCCCACCCTGTTGGTTGTTTGGCCTGAGGCCCACCTAGCACTGGAGCCCGCAGGCTCTTTGGTGGGGCTAATGGCGGACTCTGGGAGGCCTCATTTCCCAGAACCCCTGTTGCCAGTGCCCCTGTCTCCTCAGTGAGCCACAGCCAACCCCCACCTCCACAGGCAACCCACCAATACCAGCAGGTAGGTCTGGTTCAGTCTCCTATGGGGTCACTGCTCCTTCCCCCTGGGTCCTGGTGAGCACACTATTTTTTGTGTGCCCTCCAAGAGTGGAGCCTCTGTTTCCCCCAGTCCTGTGGAGGTCCTGCAATCAAATCCTGCTGGCTTTCAAAGTCTGATTCTTTGGGGATTCCTCCTCCCATTGCTGGACTCCCAGGTTGGGAAGCCTCACATGGTGCTCAGAACCTTCACTTTCGTGGGTGGACTTGTGTGGTATAATTGTTCTCCAGTTTGTGAGTCACCCACCCAGCATTTATGGAATTTGATTTTAACATGATTGTGCCCCTCCTACCATTTCATTGTGGCTCCTCCTTTGTCTCTGGATGTGGGGTGTTTTTTGGTGAGTTCCAGTGTCTTTCTGTCGATGATTGTTCAACCGTTAGTTGTAATTCCAGTGCTCTTGCAAGAGGGAGTGAGCATACGTCCTCCTACCCCACCATCTTGATCCTATCTCTTTCTTTTTTTAATTCATTTTATTTATTGGCTGTGTTGAGTCTTCGTTGCTGCACACAGCCTTTCTCTAGTTGCAGCGAGCAGGGGCTACTCTTCATTGTGGTGCATGGGCTTCTGATTGTAGTGGCTTCTTTTGTTGTGGAGCACAGGCTCTAGGTGCGCACACTTCCAGTACCATTTTTTTTTTTAAACAGCCTCCGCACAGTTTGTGTCTCTGTGTCACACTTTGATAGGTCTTGCAATGTTTCAAATGTTGTTACTGTATTTTACATGATCTGCAAGCAGTGATCTCTGATGTCACTGTTGCCATTGGTTTGTGGCAGCTAAGTTGTGCTGATGTGAGATTGAGTTTAACTGATAAATGTTGCGTGTCCTGACCACCTCACTAGCTGGCTGTGCCCCATCTCTTTCCCTCTCCCTCAGTCTCCCTGTTCACAACACACAGCAATATTGAACTAGGCCAATTAATAACCCTGCAATGGTCTCTAAGTGTTTGGATTTTAAGATTCCCATCTTTATTATTTATTTATTTGTTGGTTGCTTTATTTTATTTTTTTTTTTTAAGCTATGCCTCCAGGTCTCTTGAAGCCAAACTGATACCTGAAAGGGATGTGCTGCTGGGTTAGAGACTGTGTGATGGTTTACCCTGTACTTCATCGCACAGAGATTTTCTTGAGGTTGTCAGGTGACCTAGAGTCAATCTAACCTGTTCTGTAACCAGCTATTCTGACGCAGGAGTCTTATCCTAACACAGGAGCATTGGTGGCAAAACTTCTAATAGCTCTTAAATTCTTAATTCATACCCACCAATTTTGTGGTGTTTTGGGGCTTCCAAGATCCCTATTAGCAATTGCCTTTATCTACACAAAACAAGACAAACAAGCTCCTGCCCACCACCAGCAGTGAACCTGCGGAGCTCAGTAAGTGGGGTCTGGGGCCTGGGCCTGGAGAAAGGGATTGCAGACAACTGGGAGTTGTGGCTGAACCCGGAGCTGGGGACTGGGGCTCTGGGTGGGCCCTCTGCCCGCTCAAGCAGACCCACTGAGCCCTGGATGGGAAAGCGGATCAGATCTCAAGCTCAGAACTGAGAGCTCTAGGAAATGGTGGTAAAGGCAGTGAGCTCAAATGCGGCTCTGGGACCATGTCTGTGTTTCTCCCTGTCCTGAAGCCTTCAGAAGTCTCCTTTGGTCCTGCCACATCCACCAAATCTGTTAAATAATGAAAATCAACTGAGTAAATTTAGAGATCTGACTGGCTGTATTCAACATGTAATGAGTGGGCAGGACCCCACTTGGCAGCGAGCTGTGGAAAAGGAAAGGTTTTAAAGGTGGAAAGGGGGAAGAAAAAGGAAATTATTAACAAAGAATGCTTTGTTTCAGGGAAGGTCACCCTCCTAAGGGGAGTGGTAGGGGTTGTGGTGGAGGGCTACTCTCTGCACTGACCAGAAGATTCCAGGTTGAGTGGTTAAACAGGTGACAGTCCTGGGAGAGGCTGAAACTGCACTTAGGTTAAGTGTTAAGTTTCTGGTGATGGGGGCCTAGCACAAGGGACTCCATTTGGGCCTGTTGTCCCTCTTTCAATAGGTGAAATTAAATTGAATTTGGCAAAACAATTTTATCATAAAACAGGAAGTTTGAGAATTTTTCATTCATTGTGTAATAACATTAAAGACGTCATTATTAACAGTGTCGTTGTGTATGATTTCAGAAGAAAATTACAGCAAGTGTCATACAGGCAGCTCCCTGGACTCCCTAGACATCCATAGCGACTTAGCAGGTAGATTTACTTTGTAGCTTATTAGCAGACTTGTTTCGGAGGGTTCTGTTGGGGTGAATAATGCTGAACTGGAGTTTCCACCTCACTTCTCACCAGCATCCTGTGGAAGCCACGTGGGTCCTAGGTCAATAGGCATCTGCTTACTGAAGGTGATGGACGCTGTGCACACTCTTAATTCTTCTTTCGTCACAGACCATTTAAATCATCCTGAATCATGGGTCTGGTGTCGAGGCTGGTTCAATCGTTCCCACGGGGGCACCCTTTCTTTCCTCTAGTGAGTAAAAGAATAGTGATCCATTTCTTCCTTCTTCCCTTTCTTCTCTTCCTTCCTTCTCTTCTTTCCTTCCTTCCTTCCTTCCTTCCTTCCTTCCTCTCTCTCTTTCTTTCTTCTTTCTTTCTTTCTTTCTTTCTTTCTTTCTTTCTTTCTTTCTCTCTTTTCCTTTATTTTTTGGGGAAAGATATATTACATATATCATATGTCATATATGTTACATATATATACACACATATATTACATATGTGAGAATGGTACATAGAGGTTGTCAGGTAGAAATGTGAAAGCTTCAGTTACTATAGGAGGAAGAAATCCCCTTCCGTGTGCTCAGTCCCTACCAGTCTCCTGGGTGACCGGGCCCCTAAGTCAGAAGAGTCTGTGTCTGTGCCCGTGATATTTTCTCCTTCAGTGCTACCTTGAAGGAACATCAAATTTAGCCGAGTCTGGTTTTAAATATTGGCAAAATATTTGCAGAGGGCCAGTGAGACTAAAGTCAGTATGAGACGGCCACATACTTCATCACAGAGACACCCATTTTAAAGGCGTTGCCAGTAAAAGATAAGAACATCTTGGAGATTAAAGTCCACACATGGCAGAACTGTGAGATATATAGCGTTGACATAATCAGTACCTCAGCAGAGTTGTAACGAGCATCGTTAGGAATCAGAATCAACAAAGTTAAGCAACTTCCTTTAGTTTTCCTTGTGGGAGAAAACAGGCCGCTAGTAATCCCATGTGTGAAACCATAACTTCCAGAAGGCAACGTTAAGAGAAGCTAATATCTGCCTTTCACCTTAAGGGTCAGGGCTTACTCCATGTGCGATGGGGTGGGATACAGAGAAGTTGGAGGTGAGGTTCATTATCTGTAGAAAATTTGACAAGAAGAGAGACTGCAGCTACACTAGGCTGCGTGCTCCCTGGGGTGGAATCTCACCAGGTCATCTAGGATGGATGGTGTGTGTGGCCTCAGACTTCTTTTCTCTTTTTTCCCATCAAAGAAATAGTGAGTGAAATACTTGAGTAGACAGCATAAAGAGCCATTCAGCAGAAATCAGAATCTGTGAAAACACACACACCCACACACACACACAATATAAACATTGTATTTTTCAAATTAAAAAAAAAATAATCTCAATGTCAACAAGTACCTAGTAGAACATGCTAGAAAATTTGATCTGTTCGAAGTAAATATATTTGATTTTCCCCCAATCAGTTTTAGAGGTGAAAGGGGTCATTAGCAAGTAAAATTAAAACAGAAGCTGTCGGTTTAATCCTATTTTTTTTTACATTTGATTTTATACTTATGAATGAAGCAATGAAGGGTATTTCATGTGTCTGTTTCTCCTTTTTGACCTTTTCTATTTTGGAGACAGCCATTCAAAAAATGCTGCTAATAAGATTAGGAAAGAGGGGATATGGATACTTCTAAAAAATTAACAAAAAATAGTTATAGGTAGGTCACTATGGTTTAGATTGCTGTGATTTTATAAAAGAAGGATGAATGAAGGATGGTCTTGAACCTAGGGTGCATTCTCTATTGTTACAGAGATTATTAACCTCACAAGACAGTGCTGGAAAACCTTCTCTCCTGTTCCTGGTGTGGTGTTCCTTTTTTGCAACCGTCAAGAGTCACCACTGGGGCCAATGATGTTCCTAAATTTCCCAGGGCTTGAGCTGCAGTGGATGAGGTGGTCCTGGAAGGAAGACTGTGGCTCCAACAGAGATGTTGTCTCCAGACTCCTGGGGGTGGCAGCAGGGGCGATGGGTCACCAGCGGCAACAGTGGTGCCCTGGCAGCCACGAGGTTGTGATGCTGGCAGCTCGTGGGGTGGTGACACACAGACCAGATGCAGGAGAGAGGTGGTGCATAGCTGAAGTCTCTTCCAAATGAAAAAGAAGGGAATTTACCCAAGAACAATAATGGTAAAGAAACGGTAGAAGTACACTTTACAAATGGAGCTAATTTGTCTCACGAGATCGTCATTAAGTATGTGATGCATATAGAGGATATTAAGGACATTATGCTCAACATGCTTTGTTAAATGCAGAGTTTAAAAGGCATTTATCTATCCTGCACCATGAGTCTTATTTTACCCTCAAAACAACTTTAACAAAAGATTTTCTTCTTACATATAAAGCAAATTTATTGACAAGCCTTAAATTTTTCAATTTTAGAACCAAAATATCATTTCTTTATTATATTACTTTTGAAGTTTTTTGCCACTGAGTCTTTGTAAGAAACATCCAAGTGTGTCCCTGAGTATATTATATTGATTACCTGCATAATTACTGAAATAAAAGTATGTAAGAACGATAACAAACACATTTTTTGAAATAGTGAATGAAATACTTGAATAGACAGTATAAGAAGTCCTCACCATAGCATATACTGAGTCAGTCTTGTAATTTACAAATCCTACTACGGTTGTCATATATTGCATGTACACAATACATTTTGCTGCCTTAAGAACCACGGTTCATCAGTCCAGATTGCTGATTTATTTGGTTTGAAATGTAGTTTTTCTCCCAACTTAGAAGAGCCTACAGTCACCAATCTGGGTGTGTCCCTTATTAATAGTATATTTTTAAATCCCTGTTATTTTATGTTTAGCATTTTCAAACAACTCATGTAAGAAAGTCATTTTTTCCTTTATTAATCTTAATAATTACAACTTATATGGACAGAGGTGGTCTTTTGGATTGTTACTCACTATTTGGTAATCTCTCTGCTCCCAAAGTATCAGAGAAAGGAATGCATTTTCATAGGAAATGTGGTGTGCATTGTCACAGGCGTGAGGACGGAGGACTGATGTGTAAGAGATCAGCCCCGTGTCTTCCCTGGCCCCGCCTGCCAAGTGACTGTGCAGCCATGTCAACAGACAGAGCACGGGCATTGGTATCAGACCAGTTCCAAGCCAGGCTGTTCCACTTACATATTTATAGAAATGAATTTTTACAACATATATTGTGAATTCGCAGAACAAGCAAGGTATGGCCACCCGTGTACCCATCACCAGTTTAAGAAGGAAAAGGCCACCCTTCACTGTGAAGCCCTCCCCTGCCCTTACTGACGCCCTTTATTCTTCTCATTAAAAAAAAAAAAAAACTGCATTTTGTGTTTCTAATCTTAATTTTAAGTTTGTTTACTATGTGTAAATAATATGTCTTTCCCTAAGCTCGCTCTATCTACCTATTATCTATCTATCATCTATCTATCTATCATCTATCTATCTATCATCTATCTACCCATCCATCCATGTTTTGTGTATGTATGTAGACAGTTGGTAGATAGATATTTAAAATGTTTTGTTTGGTCGTTTTTCTTTCTTCATCTTGTAAGAAAATTGACATTTTGCTTTATTGTATTATACTTTGTTCCCCCAGCTGTCAAGTTGAGCTAGAGTTTGGAAAGTCTATCTTCTATCTAAGGAAGCCTTCTTTGTAAGGGAACCCGACCCTTGTTTCCAAGAGCGTTGGATACTCAGGACTCCCCACCTGTGGTGACCTGCAGCTTTGCTCTGATGCATCTGTGAGGATATATTTTTATTTAGTTTGCACAGGAGTCAGGAATTCTTGAATATGAGGATTCCTGCACTTCTTCAATTCAGAACAATTATCATCAATCATTTAAGAACCTTTCGCTTCTGTCCCTCTCTGTTCCTCCCCGTGGCCCTCATCTGGAGGTGGACGTACGTCAGCCTCTGAGCCCTCGCTCCTTCTCTTCCTTTCTCTCTGTGCCTGGTGGTCTGAACTCTCTTTGCTTAGACTTTCTCTGTTGTTGAACTTCTGATTCCGGTAAGTTTTTTGTGCTTCTAGAAGTTCTAGTCGATCCCATTTTATATTTGGTACCACTGTCACACGTGTGGTGTCTCCTCCTGTTTAGTCATCATTCTAAAAACGCTGCTTACGTGGCATGTCTGGAGTTCGAGGCTCTGCAGCCTCTGGAGACCCTAGTCTGTCACTTGTTCCTCGTTTGTCTGTTTGCTGTTCTGCTCACTCACTCGTGCTCTGCTCCTCCCACGACTTTTCCTCCTGAGCTCAAGTCCTTTTGTGTGTGTACAAATTGCTTGGGTTTGGCTCTACATTGTGTCACAAAGACAGAATTTTCATTTTCAATTGCTTTTTCAGGGTGCCTGAGGATATGGACGACCCAGGTATTTTTTTAAATTTATTTTTAATTTTATTATTATTTTTTGGCTGTATTGGGTCTTCATTGCTGCATGTGGGCTTTCTCTAGTTGTGGTGAGCAGGGGCTACTCTTCATTACAGTGCTCGAGCTTCTCAGTACAGTGGCTTCTCTTGTGGAGCATGGGCTCTAGGCACACAAGCTTCAGTAGTTGTGGCACACGGGCTCAGTAGTTGTGGCTCACGGGTTCAGCAGTTGTGGCTCTCAGGCTTAGTTGCTCCGAGACATGTGGGATCTTCCCGGACCAGGGCTCAGACCCATGTCCCCTGCATTGGCAGGCGATTCTTAACCACTGCACCACCAGGGAAGTCCCAACTCAGGTACTCTTTAAAGTGAAATCTCCACTGGGGATTTGAGGCCACACAGGTAGAGTGAGTCTCCTCTCAAACCCACCTGTGGACCAATTCATGTTTACAGATTCTCAGGAGGATTAGCTTTTAAATCTTTCATCCGGAGCCAAATTCAGAATGGGCCAATTTCTCACGATAGCCCTTTGAGTGGTGGACACAGCTCCCCCTGCCCGGTCCTCCCAGTCCTGGGCTGGGATGGATGCCAGCCAGGCTGCAGTTTGCGGGGGATGTTCTCACCTATCAGGACACAATTTGTCTTCCTTTCTGACAATTGTGAAAATTTTTTTCTTTTCTTATTGTCCTGGTTACACTTTGACATTATTTTTTGTTTGTGTGCCTTATTCTGGTCATCCTTTTATTGTGTGTTATCCTGGAAAAAGAATTCAGTCTATCTGACTCAAAAGCATGTCAGAACCAAGGTTAGTTGTGTATGTGGGTGTGTGTTTTGTGGTGGAAAATCTGCCAGCTGTAAAGTCAGACTGACCTGGCTTGTCATCTCAGCCTCGCCATGCGCTGGCTTGTGACTGTGTGGGAGTTACCTTCCGTCTCTGACTCTCGGTTCCCTGAGTAAGAGAGAGAGAGAGAGAGAGAGAGAGAGAGAGAGTGCACCTAACTTGCAGAATTGGCGGTGAGAGCATTGAATACATTAGAAGCTTGTAGAAGTGAAAAGTGAAGGCCCCCGCTTTCTGCTTTCTAACCATTTGCTTGTGTTCCTCTCTGTTCTATGACCTCATGTGAGATTGTAATTGTTTCCTAAAATACCTAATGGGCCACTGATCTGGGTGCGTGTCCCTTGCTCTCACTCACTTCGGGGTAATGATTATCCTGGATGAGCTATCTAAACTGGGTAAGTGATCTTCCCGCATAACGTTAGAAAACAGAACACCTCCCCTCGCAAGAATTGTTCTGTGAGTGAGTCAGTGCTTTTTAGATGCAAAGGAGTTTCATAATTACTCCTTCAAACCAAAGTGCTCTTAATATTGTGTCAGTGAAAAGCAGTTTGAGGATATTCTAAAGATTATAGATTTATGAAGGTTATATTGCTTCATAGAAATTATTCTAATTAAATATGTAATACTTCAATGAAATTCAATATAGATTGATAGATGAAAATTCACATTGTTCTGGAAGTGAAGAATCATAAAACTAGGTGAAATGAAATAATAATGTGAAAATAAGGCCTATGTTATTTATGTAAATACTATCCTATGTGTTTAACGTAATAGATTAGATAATGAAAATTTTGGTCAAATTTGTCATTTTTGTTATTGGTATATATTTTTTTCTCCCTTGGAACTGACTTCACCAGTTGTTTTGGACCACAGATAGAGGAATTTGATGTTTAAAAAGAAGTTTTTTCCTCCACCTCCCACTGGCAAGCTACCAGGGGAGACCTCGTGGAAAGTCACATTGATGATGAGACCACCGTGGAGCCTCTCAGACAGCAGCGAGCAGGCAGCCTACGCCCCCACCAGCCTCTTATCGGCCGAGGCCTGGAGCAGCTGGGACTGCCACCTACGACCAGCAGGAACAAGGAAAGTCTCACCTCGAATAAGAAAAGACACTCAACAGATGCCAACCTTGAAATGCCACAGATGTTACAATTATCTGACAAGAATTGGAAAGTAGCTGTCATAAAAAGCTTTCATGTTTGTTACAAACAGGATTGAAACAAATGAGAAAATAGAAAGTCTCAGCAAAAAGCAAAAGGAAATTGTAGAACCGAAAATTCAACTGAAATAAGAACTCAGCGGACGGGCTCAGGAGCAGCATGGGGAGGACAGAGGAAAACACCAATTAACTTGAAGACAACAATAAAAATTACCCTTTCTGAACTAAAGAGAAAAATCAGTTGGAAAAAAATAAGGGACCCATGAGAAGATAATGAAAGATCCAACGTTTATATCATCAGGGTCCCAGGAAAAGAGAAGGAGGTCAGAGCCCAAACAGTGCTTGAAGAAATAATGCCTGAAAACTCCCCAAATTTTGCAAATGACATAAACCTACACATTAAAGAAGTGGGACAGATCTCAAAAGAATAAACCTGAGAAACCCCTGTCAAGACACATCACAGTCAAACACTGAAAACTAAAGACAAAGAAAAAACTTAAAAGCAGCAAGAAACAATACTACTTTAGCAAAAGGGGAAAAACAGATAATAGTAGATTTTTCCCAAGAAACAATGGAAACCAGAAGGAAGTGGCACAGTATTTTTCAACTGCTAAAGAGAAAGAACTGTCAACCCAGATTTCTATATATGCCAAAAATATCCTTTAAGAATCAGTTGGAAACTTACGGCTCATTAATAAAATGGACAATACAAAAATGAGCAAAGGATGTGAATAGATGTTTTTATTACAAAGATGTATAATTGGCCAATAGGAAATGAAGAACAGCTCAACCTCATTTGCCACCACAGAAACGTGTATCAAGACCACAATGAGGTACACTTTACATCCACTAGGAGGTTCATGATCAAAGAGACAGATCAGAACAAGTGGTCCTGAAGATGCAGAGAAGCTGGGATCCTCAGACACTGCTTGTGCAGATGTAGAGCATCCAGCCGCACGGAAGCAGCCCGGCAGGTCCCAGTTTCACTCCTTGGTATACGCTCGGGAAAAATGAACACATGCCCACGCAGAGACTCGCCCACAGATGTTCATGGCAGCGTGATTCCTAACAGCCAGATCCTATACACACCCCAGATGTGATGGGATGGATAGATAAAGCGTGGGATACCCATACAATGGAATGTTACCTGACAACTTAAAATGCAAAGTATTCGTACATGCTACCACGTGCATGAACCTTAAACACATCATCGAAGCCAGACACAAAGGACCACATACGGTATAATTTCACTTATGTGAAGTGCCCATCGTGGGCAAATCCATAGAGAGAGAACGAGAGTGAATGCCTAAGGTTAGAATGGGGGGTAGACGGGAGTGAGGGGTTCTGGTTATATTTTTGAAAAGACAAATATTCTAAAATTGATGGTGATGATAGATGCATAACTGTGAATTTACTAAAAGCCACTAAATTGTACACTTTACGTGGCTGGTGTTAAGGTATATGAATTATAGCTCTGAAGAGCTATTTTTAAAAAGACAGTCAATAACCTTTGTAGATTCACCCCTATATAAATATTTCTATATGTAACCAGCTCTATCTGTGTTAAGCCAAACATGAGTTCATGCTGATCCCTCCCAGCGGTCTTCCCTACCCGTGCGCTGTCCTACCCCTTGCTTGTCTGTGAGTCCCCACCCCACAGTGAGAACCTGGTCCCCCACCCACCCTCCAGGTGCTTGTTTAACTTCACCAAGCCTGCATGGCAGTGTCAGAATTGTCACCACACCCTCACGTGAGGCAACTTCATCGAGGAGGTTCTCAGCCCATAGCCTGTGTCACTCAGATGCCACTCGTTTCCAAAGTCACTCAAAGCAGCATGTTTTCCCACCCCTCTTGGGGAGGTGCTGACACACACCTGTATTGCAGCTAGATTACCTGTCACAGTACGCTTTGGACCCCCTAGCTTCCTAATGTGCATCTGTGAAGGTGGGCTGCTTTTTCTCTAAAGTTCTATGGGAACTGGCAAACGCGCAATGTCAGGTGTCTATTATTGCTCTATGGTAGAGTGGTCTCCTTGCCCTGCAAACCCCTGTGCTTCCCTCTCCCCAAACTCCTGGCAACCTCTGGTCATTTCACTGTCTCTTTAGCTTTGCCTTTTCAGAACATATTATAGATGGAATCAGAGTGTATACTCTTTTCAGACTGGCTTCTTTTGCTTAGTAAAATGCATTAGAGTTTTCTCCATGTCTGTTTGAAGCTGGACAGCTCATTTCTGTTTGTTTGCTTGTTTGTTTGTTGTTCAGTCTGCGAACGAAGAGCATCTTGGTCACTCCAGAGCTACTGTAAACATTTGCATGAAGCTTTTGTGTAAACGTCAGTTTTAAAGTGAGTTGAGTAAATACCTGGGACTACAATCCCTGCAGTGTGTTAGCTTTGGGTGAGAGACCCCCGAACTCTCTAGAATTCCCACCAGCAAGGAATGAGAATTCTTACTGATGGGAATCCACCCCAGTATTGGTACTGTCACATTTTAAATGGTGTGTAATATTATCTCATTTTTTAACCTGCAATCCTCTAATAACAAATTTTGTTGAGTACCTTTTCAAAAAGTTTTCTTGCTGTCTGCATATTCTTTCATGAGGTGTTTGCTCAAATATTTTGGAATTTTTAAAATTAGGTTGTTTGTTTTCTCGCTGAGTGTTGAGTTCTTTGCATATTTTGGAAACAAGTCCCTATCAGACAGACATTGTGCAAATATTTTCTTCCAATCTGTGACTTATTTTTTCATTCTCCTAACAGTATCTTCTGCAAAGCAGAAATTTTTAATTTTAATATTTCCTAACATCAGTGTTTTTATGAACCATGCTTTTGGTGGTTCATAAAACCCAAACCCAAAGTCATACAGATTTTCTCCTACGTTTTCTTCTAGAAGTTTTGTATAATATTGTGACTATTTTTAGGACTGTGATTCACGTTGTGTTAATTTTTGTGAAAGGATAACATCCATGTCTAGATTCCTTTTTTCCTTTCCTCTTTTTGTTGTTGTTGTTGTTGTTGTTGAAAAAACTATTCTTTTCTCCATTGAATTGCTTTGTCCCTATGTCAAGATCAGTTGACTAAAAAAAAAAAGAATCTGTTGACTCTTTTTTTCTTGGTTCAGTATTTGGGCTTACGGTTCTATTCCAGTGATCTATATATTTAATCTGCAGAAAAATTGTGGGGTCTTGATTCCTGTAGCTTCATAGCAAGTCTTAAATCAGGGACCCCACGACCTCTGGTTTTGTCCTTCTGCCTAAGCTTCACATTGGCTGTTACAAGTTCTCTCCATGTAAACCCGCGAGAGGCAACCTCTTGATACCCAGACAGCTTGCTGGGATTTCTGTTGGGATTGTACTAATTCCATGATCAAGAATCTTGAAAATATTCAGTCTGCTATTCCATGAATATAAAATATCTCTCTTTGGTTTATCTTGATCATTTTTGATTTCTTTCCTCAGAGTTTTATAGTTTTCCACATAGAAAACTTTACTTGTTAGATTTATACCAAAGTATTCTCTTTTTAATGTGCTATTATAAATGGTATTGTGATTTTAATTTCAAGTTCCAATTCTCATGGCTGATATACAGGAAAGCAGTTGACTTTTGTATATTAACTTTGTCTCCTGTGACCTTGCTGTAATTACTTCTTAGTTCCCTGAGATTTTTGTGGATTCTTTGGGATTTTCTACATAGACAAAGAACAAAGGCAGTTTTTTACTTTGTCTTTAATCCGTAGGCCTTTCATTTCCGTCACTGCTGTATTGCACTATAACTGTAGCTTCAACACAAGCTGAAGGGCGGGGGTGGGCAGGGGTCGCGCTCACCTTGTCCCCAGTCTCAGAGGAGGAACACTGTTTCTTACAAGTCCTTCCCTTCCTGCTCCATCGCACCCTGACTTTTCAGTATCTTATTTCTCCATCTCGTCTCAGCCTGTGTGATGGGAAAGATAGTGGGATCAGAGACACTTTCATTTCAGTCATGATTTGGACCTTGTTACTCTCACTCATTTGCATTTTACTTTTTTCACTCTTAATTGGGAAAATATTGCCTAGGCAGGTGGGCTAATGTGATGATAACGTGTTTGAAGTGAAAATGTTTGGGAAAAACTCTTTATTCATTTAGCAGATGATCATCTAACTTAGATTTAGGCCTGATGCCACATCCTAAGGATACAACTGTGAACAAGACATAGGTTCAGAACTCAGAAAACTACTGGGAAAAAACAGTCAAGGTCATGGTGTATTTTAACAAACAGTCACAAGCGCTATGCGACCTGTAGTAGTATGAGGCACATAGTAGATTTTTGGTAATTAGAAGCTGCCGTCTTATTGTTATTCCTTTCTGAGGTTTAGTTACTCTTCATGAATTGTCAAAAAGAGCTCGTGACTTTTCCTGTCTTCTTTCCTATATGTTTTCTTTGTTTCTATCACAGAGAATCAGTCTAGTTCTTCCATGTAATCTCTCTAGTTCTGCTTGGTTCTCACAACTTCCTTCTCTTCTCACTACGCATCTCAAAAACGTCCATTCCTGGGATATATAAGAGCAAAGTGTTCTGCTTGGTAACACGCATATATTGGTTCCCATGTAGTTCAGACAGTAAACGTAGAGCGGATGTTAAATATAACATTCCAGAGGGCAGGGGTGATAATAATTATGTTTTTACATAACGCAAGTCAAGCACTTAGACAAGTCTTCTTCATAACGAGAATGAATGTAGGTGTGTGGCACAACTTCATGTGGGCCAGTCCTGCTCTTGGGCTCCATCCTTTCCTTTCATTTCATAAGGAATGGGAAGATTAAAGGAAGGCTCTTCGAATATATGAGTGTGTGGGAGCACCTGTCTCAATTTTGTGTGTTAAGAAATAAAATAACCGATTATACTTGGTTTCCCGGAGGACACTGCCTTGTTGCTAGGCAACGTCCTTATGAACCTCACGCTGTGTTAGCTGAATACAGCTCCTGAGCATCTTCCAGGCACACTCTGAGCTATAAGATGAGCAGCTGAAACAATTCATTAACATCGCCTTTCTTTCCTTTGATTTTGGGGGCAGGAGGGAGACCCCAAGGTGGGGAGGCAGGGCGGGGCTGGAGGGCAGAGCTGACAGGACATACAGACAGTGGGTGGGGGAAGTGTCGGCGGCTGCCGTCTGAGCAGTGGTTTGCCTTTCCATGCCTCCTGCTACCTGCAGGCACCAATTTAAAGATTTGGCTTTAAGACACTAAGTAATTTGTCCTGCCTGTCTCTCCCCAATTCCTCACACGTCAGCTAATGAAGCAGTAGCATCTAGAGTGCTGCCTGTGTTTGAAAGAGCGTGCCTATGCACTCATGTGTTTAAAAAACATTAAAATAAGTGCTGCTTCTGAGATTTTCGGCAGGTTCTGCTGACTCTTTAGTCTCTCCAAACTGTTCTCTGCATCAGCAACTTTGTATTTGATTTGGAACATGTTCTAAATATTCTCCACCAAAGATTGGACGGCAGTCTTGTACAGAATGAATAAAGGCACTGCATAGACCTTTGATAACCTGCATACGTGCTGTTGTTTCAGAGAAAAGCCGGGTTTCAGCACACACTCTGCTTCTCAGTAGAATTTACTTACCATATCATCTTCGTGGCTAATGAGTGCTGTGGAAGATGTTCTAGAAACTTTAGGTGATACCATTTGCTGTTAAAAATGCATTTGTTTTGACAGATTGAAATCTTTATTTTGAGACAGTTGATGTGGGTTTTCTGAGCTAACTGTACCCTTGGTTTTGATACTATTTTAAGGAATCAAGTATTTATTCCTTACAGAAATGGAATTAAGAAAATAGCTGTGCCGTCTAAGAACTTGTGTTTCGTTCGATAGACAGTGTTGGGAAAGCAGCTGGCCTGTCTGTTTGGTGAGAATAAAGGCGGCCATGTCATCAGCCTCTCCCTCTGGGTCTCCCAGTATTTGAGCTCCTGTGATGTAGCTCCTGGAATATGATGTGGATAAATATTAATTAGAAATCTAAATGTGTAGAGTAACTTTTCTTTCTTCAGAGAGAAATCTGTATAAAGAAATACAAGAAATAATTTTATTAAATGTATGTTTACATTGTCCCTAAAATGATAAAGTGTGTTTAAAATGTATTTTTTAAACGACCACAGGCAGAATGCCTCAGGTGACTATTAAAGAGGGGAGTGGATAACGTAGCCTATAAGCTGGGCCTTAGTGGGGACACAGGGACCAGAAAGCAAAAATCTGTCCCAGGTACCAGGGGATGGGGGTGGAGTCCAAGCCTTTCTGGGGAGGGGAAGGTTCAAGAAGGTGAGATATATATAAATATCTAAGTAAATATCTAAATATATATATAAATATTTATATATATAAATAATTGGAGATGGTTATAAATAAAAGCTCTCAACACTTCCGCACGCCAGGAGATATGCATTATGTAGAGATGATCACCATAAAGCAGTAATATTGATTTTTTAATTGGAAACTAAAGGATTTGTCCAAATGTGGCTCTTTGTGAGTTTTAAGTTTCATATCCCAGTGATCGGATGATTGGTCCCACTGTGGAAGGCAAAAGAGAACTGCTTTTGAAAACTGAAAATTTTATTATAATTACCAGTTAACAGTAAAATGCATTCTTCTTTCAAACAAGGAATCATCATTAACCTGGTTTATTCAGAGTTTCAACCCCAGACATGCACATGGACCACATATGTGCTGAAACACTGCAGCCTCCCAGCCCGGTGCTCCCGTCTCCACAAACCACATGACCGCTGGTGATGGAGACATAACCTTGATTGGCAAAGATGATATTTACCATGTGACATTGAGTTATTTTTCTGTAACAAAGTCTTGTCTTTTCTTAGACAAGAATTCATGTGAGAATAAGAGGTTTTAAAGTTCAGATTCCAAACTGTGTCCAGAAAATCACTGAAAGAAGTTAACTTTTTAGAGTTTAGCAGTTTAATAAACTATAGTCCCTTTTATCCTGACAAATAAATTGTTAGCCTTCAATTTAAAAATTCCAAAATATGCCATTTATTGCAAGGTTTGGGGCCTTTATGTTGTCATAAAATGTCTTGTTTTTGAATAGCAAGCACAAAACCCAGAGGAGAAAAATGGTGTGGAAGAAAGGGCTGTAGCAGGAAACTGTAACCACTTTTAAAATCTGTCTTTCAGGAAAGAACGGTGACCATTAGACGACAAACTGTAGGAGGATTTGGATTAAGCATAAAGGTACCCGTCTCTCCTGTTTGTCCTTACAGAGTCTATGCCGTACCGCCTGCACTTCTGTGAATTTTAACTTTTTGCTGATTGATAATTAGACAAGAATGCCTATAGCAAACTCCTCAATATTTGGACTGAGATGTAATTAAGCAGGCTCTCAAAATCTTGGCCACCTTTTAAGAGATTTTAGAAAAGTATTTGGGAGATTTACCTTACCTGGAATTGAATATAACTCATTAATTTCCTTTACCTGGTTTCATCTAAGGTATCAAATATGGTCTTGCAGTGTGCATGCTTTTAACCAACCAGAGCAGGAAATACTGGCCTATCAGTGAAAGGAGACAGAACATATTTTAGGTTCACATAAGGTCTAATAGTAAGTTAAGTATTAGTTCTGTTCTAGTCATCTTTTTCTTTTGCACAGTTTTCTCTTTTTATTTAAGATATCAGTAAAATCTTATGTTCCAATGCCAAGTATATAGGATAGACTTAAAGTTTTAGCATCTGAATTATTTTGAAAAGGACCATATCTGTTCTTTTCTAGTTGTCATTATGTTTCAAAGGGCTTTTCTTTCTGTATATCATCGACTATTAAAGATGTACCACACCTGCAATGTATCATCATTGAAACAAAATATAAATTTTAAAAAAGGATGGAAAGTTATATACATATTGAAAAAATTAACTCAATGATTTTATTCTTTTATTTTATTTTTTTATTTTTTTAAGCTCATTATTGGAATATAATTGCTTTACACTGTTGTGCCAGTTTTTGCTGTACAACACAGTGAATCAGCTGTATTTATACATGTATCCCCACATCCCCTCCCTCCTGAGACTTCCTCCCACCCTCCCTGTTCTGGCCCTCTAAGGTATCATCCATCATCGAGTTGATCTCCCTGTGTTATGCAACAACTTCCCACTAGCTATCTATTTTACATTTGGTAGTGTAGATATGTCAGTGCTACTCTCTCACTTCATCCCAGCTTCCCCTTTGCTCCCCCCACCCCGTGTCCTCAAGTCTGTTCTCTACATCTGCATCTTTATTCTTGCCCTGTCACTGGGTTCATCAGTACCATGTTTTTAGATAACTCAAAGGGATTTTAAATGCCCTTTAGAAACCTACAACTCAGCAGAGATCAATGAAATTTAACTTTATCTTGGTTGTTGGATTAGGCATTTTGCATGTGTAGGGTGAAAATCATACATCTTAGGTGTGCATTTCATGAAATTTTAACACAGCTTGAGGCACACATGCTTGGAAAGTGGAACTCTAAATTTGGTGACTATCAGCTCTAGTTGACATTACGAAAATGACTCAGAAAACTGACCAGTGCGGACGAGCATAGTCTTGGTCAAGTGATGAGAGTGTTCCTATATAAAATATTAGTTTTAAGATTTATTTTTTACTTTCAACCTCTCTATCATCAACTATGGGGTAAGACAAATGATGCTGTGGGACTAAACCAAGAGACAAGTTTTCTGGTTTTTGTGTTTTTCCATATTTATTGAGATTGCCCTGAAGGATTTAAAGGTACCACTGACGATAGTAAATGCCATGAAGAGAGAACAAGAGCTGAGTGTGGATAAAACCGCCTCACGAGAGCTGCTTTCCTCTGAGATGAGCACGGACTCTGTTGCTGGGAGTGGAGCTGTATGAATTTTGGGCAGGATAGAAATGTTCTTTTCATTCTGTTCTGTTTCCATTTTGAGTTAAACTCAGTAATACAATGTTACCATTTTTACTGAAATAACACATTTTAACCTAGACAGTTTTTAAAGCATTAAGAATTTTGCCAAATAAATTATTTCTGTTTAATATTTACATTATTTCAACCCAAGCAAAACTCTTATACAAGTTATAAATGGAGTTTTTTTTTTTTAATCAAATAAGTGTATACTTTCCATTCAAAATATTGGCCACAGAAGTAATGTTTGAATTGCAATAGGTGCTAAATATTAGGAGGTTTGACAAAAAAAATGAAATTATTTTATAGTTCTTGTGAAACACAAACCAACCAGAAATAAAAACATCAATTTTTTTATTTAGAATATTATCCATTCAACCTGAAGAATTTCCTTTTAGGGTTTTCCATTTTAGGTTTCTCAATACTTACCTCTGACCTTTGCTTTTCTGTTTTTAAACTAACTTTCATTCTGTAGACGTATCTCAAATGTGATTGTTTTTTTATTCATTCATTTATTTATTTTAAATAGCAATATTTTATACAAATCTTTTTTCCCTTCCCCCGACATATGTAAATTGGATAAACTACTGTGTTTATCCAATTGCACTATTTTCTTTAGATCTGAGAATTGAAATAAATATAAGGAACAGTTTAAGAAAGTATCCTAGCCTAAATGCAGAATGCAGATTTTGATGCTGACCATTTGTTTATTTATCTGTCAATTTACCAAATCTGACAACGGACCCTGGGTGCAGTGAGGTGGGTTCTGGAGGCATGACATACACACGTGTACACCTGGCCCTGCCCCGTGTCTCTAAGTCACAGTTCACCCCCAGCTCCATCCATAACCTCAGAACAGGACAGAGAGGAACGCAGGTCCTGCCCGCTGACCTGACACTTGGCTGTGAGCGGCTGCTGGGATTTGGGCCGGGTGCTCACTCCTGCCCTCAGCCTTCCCGGAATCCTTCCCTTTTACATCATTTTTACTCTCAGGCTGCTTTTTAGAACCATTCTCATATCTGCTGTAACTTTGGATCTTTTCTGACAATTCTTTAGGAATTTTTCCTGGCTGTTACCATTACTCAGTCTTCCTTGATGAAAACATCCCTCAGAAATCACAAACTTGGATGTTTTTCCTCTTGTATTAGTTTTCGTTTTGGTTTACCTCTCATTAAAATGCCAAGCTTTTCTAATTAAATTTTGAGACTTTCAAAAATAAATCATTCTCCAAAAACTAGACAGAAGACTCACTAAACTTTCCATTTATAATCACCTGTCTTTCTGTGTCCTGAGACTGTAGCTGCTCTCCTAGAAGCTCTCGGGCTCCTGCATCCATCTGGTTTATGTCCTCAGCTTCCCTGCAGGAACCCCCCACTAACCTTGATCTGCACACGGCCTCTGGTTCCGGTCCAGTTGCACCACTATTCCTATTGCATTTTCTGGTCCCCTCGTCTGGTCCAGATACTTCCCATTTCTAAAAATAAATTAGTGGTCTCCATACTACATCCCCAGTAATCAGCAAAGTTTCTCACCAAAGGATCCAATATTCTTGCATTTTTGCCCCATTCTGCTTGTAAGAATCACTGTAAGATAAGCTGCCATCTTGACTTCGTGAGACTTTAATTTTTCTTCTGTATCTCTTAAAGGGCAATACCATCCATTTGCATATTATCAGGTCATACCTCTGGTCATTGTCACTGAAAGAATCACCTTTTAGAGAAAGAGTGTTTTGAATATTATTACTAGAAAAATGTTTTATGGAGTATTTTTCAAAAGACTCACTTTTCTTATGTAAACAGTCAGTTATCCATGCCCATTAAGGAAATCTTTGTGATCACAGGTGATTTCTATCCAGAATCTTTAACTTTGCAGCAAAGTGAAATTATAAGTATTATTACCATTAAAATCTTATTTATAAACAATAATTGCTAATATTTATCAACTGCTCTTGAGGTGCCAGATTCTGAGCTAAATACTTTATATTCTGTTTCCTTTGGTCTTTAGTATCTAGAAAGTAGACAATTGTTGTTAGACCTCTACAGACAATGAGGTTAAGTGTTAAGAGGTTAGGTAATTTACCCATTTGTTGTAATGGCCAGAGCTGGGCCTCAACCCATCAAAGCTGATGACACAGTCCTCACTCCCAATAAATATGCTCTCTTGCTATAAAACCTACACTAAATTATCTCTGCACTCTCTATTTGGAAACACAAATAATCTTTCCTCCCTAAGTTATTCACAGTCTGGTTTATTTAAAACTGAAATAAATGGATTGAAATGGCCAACATCAAGCAAACAATTTCTTAATATCTAGGGTTGGGTATTAATAGTGTCAACTTTACCAGATAAACATACACATCTTCATCATAGTTGTCATAAATGTCTATATTTTGATTTATTAGTGATTTCAGGGCAAGTGTCTTTATATATCGTGTTGCTACAAGCATGTGCACGTTTGCACTCATTTCCTCGTTCTGCCCAGTTCTCATTATTTGAGTCTGTTCTTCTGTTTCCACCAGAGTCGACATGGGTACATACCTTTGCGCCACAGAAAGAGGAGGGTAACAGGCAGGGAATAAAGCTTAGCTAGAAGCGTGTGCATTAGTTCCAAGAAGCAGGTAAAACCATTGATGAATTATCATTTGAAGGATGATTTTTTAAATTAAATAGCTTATTGAGATGCAATTCACATACCATACAACCTTCCCACTTAGAGTGTACAACTCAGTGGTTTTTATTAAGCTCCCAGATGTGTGCACCCCTCACTACAGTCAGCTTTACAACATTTCCATCCACTGAAGAAAAACCGGTACCTCAGCAATCCCCGCTCTATCCCCCGTCCCCCAGCTCAGCTCTGAGCAGCTAGCGTCTACTTTCTGCCTCTACAGAATCCCCTATTTCCGATTTCCATGGAAAGGCAAGCCTGAGCTATGTGGGAAAGGCATTCATTTTGCCAAAGCTAAGCTACGTGATTTCGACAGATAAGCAAGGCATTCAAATGGATAAGGGTGTCTGCCCCGTTCTTTCAGATGATATTCCTTCAGGTGCCTCTCCCACACCTGTTTACTGGGCTCTACGCCTTAATTCCTGTCTGCTGTTATCTGTCCACAAGAATTTTCCTTACTCGCAATGGATGTATAATGCTGGGGTCTAAGTATCTGCTTCTTTCCAAAGCCCAGAATATGACTGATAGATTGACTGCAATGAAAATATTGAACTGAAAGGATTTATTTGGCAAGATTCCCAGTGTTATAAAAAACATTCTGGGTTTGATTTAGTGGAATTTCACAGCTGTGTTCGCAAAATCATTGTATGGAGTCACGCTCAAAATACTTTAGATGGGACTTTATACCCAGGTTCCTAGCTAGCTATAAAATTAATTATGCTTTGTAAAAAGGCTATCTCAAAACTGAGTGGTGTGTGTTTTAATATTTTCTGGGATGTGCTTTAGAATGTTGCCTCACTTTTTCTAATCTCATTTTACCCTGGGTCGACAGAGCTCAAGTAATTCATTTATTCTCTAAACCATGGCCACAAGCCATGTACCCTGACCGGCCTTGGTAAAGTTTGTGGGGAGGGAAAAAAAAAGGCCTGCCCTGACCTCAAGCTCTTTACATTCTAGAAGGAAAGCAGACATTGATCCAAGTGTCGTGTAGAGAAAGGTACATCCCAGCCATGATCCAGGGCTATAGAAGTAATCACTGCAAGTAAGGAGAAGCTGAGGAAGGGGCCCTTTGACTGAACTCCTGAATGTGGGTAGAGTTTACACCAGGCTAAGAGTAAAGGGAAAAAGCATTCCAGGCAGAGGGGACTGTGTATGTGGACGTCCTTCACTCAGAATGATGAGGGCCCAGGAAAAAGCTTCAGGGGATGCTAAGGACCTTGGCTTTTATTCCACGTGTAACGAGAAGCCTATCACCTATTTTAAACAGGGTGAGTCACATTATTTGATTTCTGTCTGGAAAACTTTGAATTTCCCCAATTAGGTTCAGAACTAAATCTAATTTACTTTAATAGAGCTGGACTGCTCTCACATTTTAATCAATACATGAAGGCACTGTGACTTTAAGCTCCAATTTTATCTCCTGAGTTTTGTCTTAAAATTTTCTCTCTAATCAATTAATAAAGTGATCTCCTTAAATTAGCTTAAAAATTCCCTCAGAGATCCAAATGTCTGATAAAAAAAAAAAAAAAAAAAAAGACCTTTGGATTCAAACCATTCAAATTTCAGGAGAAATTTTACATATAAAAGAAGAATGTTGAAAAAACAGGGATTAGTTATATCTTATTATTAAAAGATAGTTATAGGTCTTAGGTGAAGAGGGAAGAATGGGATTACTGAGTTGACCCTCAAAAAGTCAATATGTCTAGACCAACCCCAGGGAGAGGTTTCCCACTGTCTTACCGTGCGTGGTAACCTGCATTAAAAATCTGAGCATTGAGGGCTTCCCTGGTTGCGCAGTGGTTAAGAATCCGCCTGCCAATGCAGGGGACATGGGTTCCATCCCTGCTCCAGGAAGATCCCACATGCCGTGGAGCAACTAAGCCCGTGTGCCACAACTATTGAGCCCCTGTGCTGCAACTACTGAAGCCCATGCATCTAGAGCCCGTGCTCCTCAACAAGAGAAGCCACTGCAATAAGGAGCCCGTGCACCACAACGAAGAGTAGCCCCCACTCACCACAACTAAAAGAAAGCCTGCGCACAGCAAAAAAAAAAAAAGACCCAACACAGCCAATTAAATTAATTAATTAATTAATTAATTAAAAAAAATCTGAGCACTGAGAAAATCTTTAAATCCAGTAGTGCAAGAACAGAAAGCTGTGAGAAGCAAAATCAGTTTCAGGAAAAGGTTCTGGTGACAGCCACCAGACTGAACTGATATAAACAGTGTTCTCTGCCCCCAAATATCTGAGCCATATATATCTGGATGAGTTTGTTGTCTCCTTTTATATCATGCAAAACTTCACCAACACATGGTTTATTTTAGTTAACCAGCATTTTCTTCTAAGAAATGAAGATGTTTTCTTTATTTTTTGCCAGTTTCCAAGTATCTCTAGAAACCATCTACAACCATATGCATTTGATTTAATTGTACACTTTCCTAGTTTCTCCTTAAAATCATTCAATTACAAAGTATCTTAAATAATGAACAATTTTATGGGACTTCCCTGGCGGTCCAGTGGTTGACTTCACCTTCCAACGCAGGGGATGTGGGTTTGATGCCTGGTCAGGGAGCTGAGATCCCACGTGCCTCGGGGCCAAAAATCCAAAACATAAAACAGAATCAATATTGCAAAAAATTCAATAAAGGCTTTAAAAATAGTCCACATCAAAAAAATCTTGAAAAAATTCATTAAAAAAAAAGAATGAACAATTTTAGGTCTGGAGACGCTTTAGACTTCATTCATTCATTCATTCATTCAACAAACATTTCAAAGCTTAAAAAAGCATCTTTATTCCAAGCACTGACATTACATCAATGTAGGAAACAAATAACCAAACTAAATAAATAAATAAATCCATTGCCCTCGTGGAACTTGCTTTGTGGTTAGGGACAGGCAAGGAGAAAGAAAACAAATAGTAAATGTAGGAAATGAATAAGATCGTGGTAGGTTAGAAGCTGCTAAGTATAACAGGAAAGACAGAACAGAAGGCAGGGATTGGGAACTTGGAACCCTGACTGGTAACCATGAAGGGCCTTGGGTTCTGTTCCAGGTTTACTGTGCACTCCTTTGCAGTGCACCCTCAGTCCCACTCCTGTGCTCCAATCAGATGAGAGATGGTCTTGGTCAGGATCAGGGCTTGTCATGGACACAGACCAGACCTTGAATGCAAAATTGGAGCCAAGGAGTCTTATGCCAGAGCCTTTCTGCACAGACCTAGTGAGGGTGGGTAGGTGAATGTCAGGTTGGTGGGACGTGGTGAGAACAGGGGATTGAGGAGTGGATAAGACGTTGTCAATATTTTGTTTATCACATCTCTTCTTCACATCCCAGAAGTAGAAAGGACTACTTGCCAAGAAAAGCTTGAAAGCCACGACTGTTCTCAACAACAGTTGCCTATCTTATATTTAAGGATATTGACAACTCATTACTAAAAATGGACATTCATGGGAAAAAATGTCTGTTCTAAAACAATTTTTGTCCTTGAAGGAAAAAAGGTTTAGGAAGTTTACTTATCCTGAAGCTACAGAAAATGTAATGGATCGTCTTTTCTACTACCCATGTTAAACGTGCTGTCCTTGTTTCTACATGAAATCTTATTCTGGAATGCACTTATTTGATTTTTCAACTATTGCTTTCAGCCTTCTCAACTCTGTTATATAAAACCATAATCTTATGCAGTTACTTCAAGGATTTATTTTATTTCCTTCCACAAGTGTTTAGCTTACTCTTTTTTTTTGTTTGTTTCCTATCTTATTGGGTCAGTTAGACGAAGCCCTGCTGCATATTGTATTGTGTTAACCGTTTAGTGTGTGCTTTCACACAAAGAGGAGTGTAAGACAGATGACCCCTCCTCATTAGGCATGGCCACACTCTGCTTTTTGTACCGATTGTACAGGTAAAGGGGTCTCTAGCCACTTAGCATCCAAAGGGGCCCTTGTTTGGTCCCGAGCATAGAACAACTTAGCCAGATAATGGAAATACATAATTATCTACTGTTTGGAACCCTAAGTAAGAATTTCACCTTCCTAAGGCATCACCAATCTTAATTTAAAAAATTAAACTTTTCGAAGTCAACTGCTCTTAATTATTGGATGTCAGAGAAATTCTAAACAGATAAGTTTCTTGGGAGGAAAATCTATTTGGTAGAGAAATCCCGAGCGTTTATTTAAATTCTATTTAGTGTCCATTCACATGCTATTTATATCTTGTATAGTTTCCTAACTAAAGGCTGTGTATTTAATGTTTGAGATTAAAAAGTGCAATATCTGATTTTCTCTTTTCAGGGAGGAGCAGAACATAACATTCCAGTTGTCATTTCAAAAATCTCCAAGGAGCAAAGAGGTAAAGTGCTGAGAGGATTGTCCTGTGAGTCACTGTCATGAGGAACAAGACGACACTTAGAAATCATAAATGCGCATGGAATTGACCAGCCCGGTTCCCCACGCCCAGGCAGCACACGGCCGGTTCCGACTGTGGAGTCGAAGGAGGGGGGCAGGGAGGGAAGACAGGAGAGCAGGCGGCTGTGTGTGGACGGGGACGACGCATCTGTGCAGTGTCTCCTTAACAAGCAAGCATAGACACAGATCTGATGGTTACAAGTCACATCAATTATAGGCAACTATATTTTTTCAGTTCTCATACGCAATGTAACACAGCCCTTTATATGACATTTCATCCAGGAAAAACACAAGACGTAAAGCAATTGTTTCAGGGACCGAAATCACTGAGTCGGCCTAGTGTTTATAAAGAAACGAGGAGCTGAGTCCATTGCCAATGGAGTGAATGTCTAGATCTATGTTTTCATAGATGCCTTAATGCTCTCATAGAGCACGAGAACATTTAGTCCTCCGTCCAGAAGAGTGGCCGATTTTTGGCAACTAAGATCTGAAATGATAGAATTAAATGGAGATACCTCACCATGTGTTTTAATATTTGAGCTGAATCGTATGATTGTTTTTGCATTTCCATTACTTGTGGATCTTTTAAGATGCTGCCTATATAAAGCATTGTTTCCTTTATCGGTTTTGACTTATTTAATTAAAAACTCGTTCGTCCGTGTGAACAAAGTAGACGATGAATGATCCGTGTCCTTCTCCATCCACAGCCGAGCTCTCGGGACTGCTCTTCATTGGGGACGCAATTCTGCAGGTAAACAACTTACTATTATTTTCATATGCAACCAAAACACGAAGTCCATTCACAAAGTACCACGTGAAGCTGTGTCTCTCTTTCCATTGCAGATAAATGGGATTAATGTGAGAAAATGCAGACATGAAGAAGTGGTGAGTTTTCTTTACTTTTTCCTAATATCATAATTTTCCCGGTGTGAAAATGAAGATTTGGGGCATTGCCAAAAACGCTTTGTTTTATTCATCAGGAAGATATGACGCTGGTCCAGGGTGCTATCAGATTTCCAAATAATCTCTTACTTGTTTTATTTTTTTATATTAGAAACAGATCAGCAAGTATTACCCAAAACAAAATGTAATTCAAAGAAGTACTTCAGAAGCGCCGTTTGCTATGTTTTCCAGTTTTTCTATAAATTCCTACTAGTACATGTCCACTAAGTATATCTCTAGGTAAAATATATCTCTAAATCTTTGCAAATGTTTAAAAGCTTATAAACAATAAAATTTCTGTTTGTAAAATCTCATCTAGGAGCAGGGGCAATGGGAAGAGCATGTAAAAGCTGTGAGAGAGAGTGTGTGTGTGTGAGAGAGAGAGAGAGACAACATTTAGAGACACTTCATCTCAAGGCTCATGGGTTTAGCTAGACAGCTACACAGAAAGGTCAGCAGTGTTGACTGTGGTATCTTCTTGGATGTTGGTAAGTGTGCAGATCTGAAGCCCAGGCCTCAGATATTCTAATTCACTCAGTTTACGTGACCAGGAATTTGTATTTTAACAGCTGGCCCAGTGGGTTCCCTGTCAGCGGCCTCTGTTCTGCACTTTGGGAGAAGCTGGAAGGAGAAGGAGCTTCTGTGTGCTTGAGGGAGGACGTAAAAAATGATGCAGAAAAGAACAGGCCGGCATTGAGCGTTTGGGAAACGTTTTTCACGGTTGATTCAATAACATTCATAGACCCTTTGCTGAATTTCCATGTCACTCACACGGGAAAGGAGAGAGGAGAGATTATGTTTAAAGGTTTGTACTCAAGGGTCAACAAAATGAAATTACTGTAAACCTTTGGCTTCTCATAGCTCCAATTCATTTGGTTTGGGAAGACTTTGCTCCTGTGCTAACAGCTGTTTGGAGAAAACTCTTCTGGTATATTTACATATTTCAAGCCTCAAGGAGGCAACTTCGAGGGTCTGCAAAGCTCCAGCTCCCCGAGCAGAGCTGTTGGAGAGGTTCTCTGCAGGATAGGCAAGGAGTGACTGTACTCATCACTTGGCTGTCCTCTCAAAAGACCTACTTGACCCCTCAATTGCCACCCCGTGGTGAACCTCGCATAAAATAGACGTACTTCAAATCTCAGGTTTACACCAAATCGGTACAGGGAAAAGCAGTATTTGAGAACAGATTTTTAGACAAATGGGAACCAGCACAGACCACTCTGTTCTGAATATACACACATTTCAAATACAGCCCTGTAAGCAAAGATATTTTAACTTTCATCTTTTTTCCAAAAGTACAAGTGATTTTAAACTCATCGTGCAGGGAGCAAAACCAATTGCATTCTCTTCCAAAACCTCACGCTGTTCCACGGAGTCCTGTTTGCAGTGTTCCCTTCGGAGGCAGGTGGCAAGCGTACACTTACCACGCCGAGGCTTTGATGAAACAGACCAGCCTGGCATGAAAGATGAGAATGCGCTAATCACGCCTCTTCTGAGTGGTGTTCATTCTGTTTCAAAGAAGAGGGGATTTGGGATCGTATTGCAGATTGCATGTGGCCCTTCACAACAAACTTTTATTCTTTGGAGAGGTTTAACCTAATCAGCTTTGAAGTATAGGCACTGATATTCTTATTTGGTTCCAATCTTTCACTTTGCAGAAGTGATTAGATGCTTTTGTCTTCACTGCTAATTAAGCAAACAGGCTGACCTACACCTCAGTGGGGCTGAGATATTAATTAAATGTTTAAGAAACGACTTACTTGGGCAGAAAATGGCACCGCAGCTCAGAGGTGTGGGTGGTTTTAAGTACCACGCTGAGGGACCACGTTCCTCATTCCAAGTCTGCGCCCCCAAGAGACCCAAATTCAGAGAGAAGCCTGGATGGTGTGACAATAGGCTGTTTGTGGCTGTGACTTTCTTGCATTCACCTGCACTATTCACTGCCATTAGAAGTCTGCAGCACTCTTAGATGCCTTCAACAGCGTAGCTGCAGCTTCTGCAATGGAGCTACAGGCTTGATCTGTGTGGACGGGGGTCCCTGCTCTCTGCGTGGGCGCTCAGTGGACTGTTGTTAATGGAATTCTGTGGCCAAATCACTAGCACCAAGTCATCACAGCTGCTGCGTCTGGATGTTTCTCACGCCTGGGTGTGTGATCCTCAGTTCTGGGCTTCTCCCACACCACCCCAGGCATCGTCTTGCGAGAAGATTGCTAAGAAAGAAAAGCTACCAGTTTCCTCCTCAAGAAAGATTAGAGCAGGTGCCAGCTTTGAGATTTATGGGTCCCGAAAAAGAGTCGCATGTGTTTTTTGTTTTTATGTTCTTATTGATAGAAAACATTAGATAATTAGAATTGCAAATAACTATCACCCTAATTCTGAATTTGTGACTTTGAACGAAATTTTAAAACTCTGTAATTTTACAAGAGCAGAAGGAGTAGCTCAAATTATGTAAGTTAAAATGATATATTCATGCAATGAAAACAAATTTTGGGAAAAGAAATACAAAATGTTGTTTAATAACACTTTAATTGTTATGATATATGTTTAACTTAATTCAAAATTTCCATTGGAATTTCGCTTTTTAGCTTACGTTAATCAGAAAATAAAATTACATGGGTTATATCATATCATCTGAAAATGAGGCATTAGTTTATGTATTGGAACATTTAGGAGGTTTTATGAGCTATCAAGGAACATAATTAGGATGTGATTTGGGAACATAACGCATTTTAGATCTTGGCAAAACAGTTAAATTGTCACTGAGTAACATATCGTGTTTCACCTAACTGCTAACAATTCTCAATTTGTGTGCAGTTTGGAAAAAGGTTTTGAGGTCTCACCCATTACGATTTTCCTTAAGAATTCTGACTGTAGTGGACTTTTTTTCTTTGAATTAACTACCACCAAGGAAAGGCATACCTGAAATCATTTAAATTTTAATATTTCCCCCCCCCCCCCGGTTTGGGAAATCTTGAGCACAGAGACAAAAAGGTATGAAATGTTGTCGATTGTATCTCTGATTTTGAGAAGCGATACAGTACCCAGAACTGGCCGTATTCACACCCTTAGATTTTCACTCACATCCTGAGGCGTTCCTTCTCTGCTGGACCCACAGCTCTGTCTCCTACTTAGGTTGTGAATAGAGACAGCACAGGTGACAATTCACTGACTGCACGCTCTTCACTCCTGGCTCTGATTCCAATCAAATCCCTATTTGTTGTCTTACGCAGACCAGAGACCCGTTTTGCCGTGTCCTTGATAATGAGACAAAGCGGGGCCAGATAAACCCTTCCGCAGTGGGGCACCCGCCAGTTCCCACCTGGAGGAATCGGCAGGGAGGATACACGGCAGAAGGCCAGGCGGACCCTGTGTCCCGAGAGGAGGAAGTGACCGAACATCCCCTCCCACCCCACAGAGACTCTCCCCGGTCACTCTCCTGCCCCACAGATCAGAGTGAGGAGGGGAGATGGGTGTTATCCAGATTATACAGTTCTCATATAGCTGACATTTTATTTTCAGAATGATCAGACCGAAAGGCAAGGAGAAGAAACAGTCTGAGCATAGAAATTTGAAGACCTAAGTTAGAATTTTTGTTACAGGTATTTTCCAGCTGCCTGATGATCATAAAGGACCTAAATCTCTCCAACCCTCCTTGTTTATCTGAAAGATGAAGTGTTTGAAACAGATCACTCGATGTCTTTTCCAGCTTGCTCATGAGAGAGTGCTTGGGAATGTGTGTGTTTCTTCTTTTTTTCAATTTTAATAGACTTTATCTTTTAGAAGGCTTGTAGGTTTACCAAATAATCGTGCAGAAAGTTTTCTCCCCACCTTGCTTGGCACAGAGGATCCCTTATTACTAAGATCATGGGCCGCTGTGGACGTTTCTTACAACTAGCGGACCCCTATCGATGCATTGCTGTCGATCCAGGGCCTGGTTCCGGTCATTAGAGATCACTGTTTGTGTTGTACAGTTGCTCAGGTTTAACAGAAGTGTGTGTTCTTTTAAAATAAAAGAAGTGCTCATTTTAGAGTTTATTTCTAGATTAACTTTGTTCCATTAATCTAGTTGCTTTGCGAGAATCACACTGTTGATTAACATACCTCGGCAATAAGTGTTGAAATTGAAAACTATAAGTCCTCAAACTTTGTTCTTTTTATATTTGATTCGTATATGAACTGTTTATGTAAGAAGAGTTTTAGATTGACAGGAAATTGTGGAGACAGTACTGGGAGCTGTCATATGCTCGATTTCCCTGTTATTAACATCCCACATTGTTACATTATGTTTCTTACAAGGAATAAACCATTGTTATTAACAAAAGTCTATACTTTATTCAGGTTTCTTTCTTTTTTACCTAATACTTCTTTTCCTGTCCCAGGATCCCATCCGATTACACATCACACGTAGTTGTCGTGTCTCCTTTGACTCCTCTGGGCTGTAATCGTTTCTAAGACTTCTTTTTTGATAATTGTCACAGGTTGGAGGAGTACTGGTCAGGTATTTTGTGGACTGTTATCGCAGTTTGGAGTTTTCAGATGTTCTTCTTGTGACTCGACTGGGTTTATGTGTTTAGGGAGGAAGACAACAGAGGCCCAGTGCCTTTCTCATCACACGTCACATCTCATCACCGTGTACCTGCCACCATGACTGCCTCACCAGCTCCTGGGGGAGGTAGAGTTCATCAGGTCTGTCTCCTCTAGTTGCTTCTCATTCCCTTTCCATACTGTGCTCCTTGGAAGGAGACCCCACATTTAGTGGGGAATATGCTCTACGTCCACAGCGGGGACTGTCTGCCTACATTCCCTGGGATTTTGCTACATAGGATATTTGTCTGTTCATCTCAATTTTTTCAATTTATTCAGTCATTTTGACAGATCAGTATGGATTGCGGATACTTATTTTACACTCTGGGCTATAAGCTCTTTCAGTTGGTTTTAGTGTTGCTTTGAAATAGTCCTTGAGATTTTTCTTTTTTTGGCGCACTTTCTCAGCTTCTGGCACTGAAAGATGTTTCAGGCTCATCTTGTGTATTTCCTGCAGTGCAAGAACAAGCCACTCCTCCCGCAGGCCCTGCTTCTCTTTGTTAGAGAATGTCTGAGAAACCACATTCCGGGAGCTGGGGTGCTCATGGTGTGTGGAGTAGCTGTGCCTTCCAGGCCCCACAGCTCACAGAACAGGAGGCGTGTGTGTGTGTGTTTGTGTGTGTGTGTACTGAACTGCTCACATCTACTCTGTACCTGCATTAAGCTAAACATAAGTTCACGTGGCTACCTGCGAGGTAACCCACCATCACATAGGTCTTCCCAGCCTCCTCCCTTGCTGATCTGTAACCTTCCCCCACAGGCAGTCACACCGCCCGCCACCTGCTTGTTTACCTGTTCTAATCCAGCACGTATGTACTGCAGGATCAGGATGGTTAACCCACTCCCCAGTGGGAAAACTCGACTGGGTAGAGTAGGGCATCAGTGTAGTCTTCTTTTTTGCCTTTAGTCTTACAGATTTCCTTAATTTCCAGATTTACCAGGTCAGTCCCACTCTCCCAAGCCCTTCAGCGAGGTTGTTTCAGACGTTGGTAATACAATCAGATCCTCTCGTCGCATCCTGCGTTCCGTCGCGATATCCTCCAACCTCCCAAGTGATTTTTTTTAAAGATTTGCACACATTAAGGTTCATTCACCTTTTATCTGCAAATTCACAGGTTTTGACAAGTGCATAGTACCACGTATCCACCATTACGATGTCATACAGAGTAGTTTCACTGCCCTAAAAAATCCTCCTCAGCTCTTTCCTCCCCCACACCATGGTCCTCTGGAAATAACCATTTCACTGTCTGTACAGTTCTGCCTTTCCCAGGACATCATATAGTTGAAATCGTAGGGAATGTAGCCTTTTCAGACTGGCTTCTTTCACTTAGCAATGTACATTTAAGAATGATTCATGTCTCTTAGATCTTGATAATTCATTTCTTTTTGAGCACTGAATATTTCATGGTCCAGACAATGAATATTAAGCAACTTCACTAGTTTTTTTTTTTTTTTTTTTTAATCTACTTACCTATTGAAGGACATTGTGCTTACTTCCAGTTTTTGGTGATTCTGAATAAAGCTGTTATAAATATTTGCATGCAGGTGTTTGTGTGGGCATAAGTTTTCAACAAATTGAGTATAATTTAGGAAGTGTGCTGCTGGATTATATGGTAAGATTGTACTTAGTTTACAATAAACTGCCAAACTGTCTTCCAAAACAGCAGTACCATTTCATACATCCACCAGAAGCAAAGGAGAGTCCCCATCGCTCTGTATCCTCACCAGCAGTTGGTACTTTCAGTTTTGTGGATTGGAACCAGGTGTGCCATGGTATCTCGTTGCTATTTTAACTTACAGTTCCTCAGTGACAGGTGGTGTTGGGCATATGTTCATATGCTTATTTGCCCTCTTTGTATTTTCTTTGGTGATGTCTGTTCACATACCTTGCCCATTTTTAAATTCAGTTGTTTGTTTCCATACTGTTGAACTTAACAAAGTTCTTTATATACATATATTGGGGATAGCTCCTGGTATGTATTGGCTACAACATCAAATATATGTTTTAAAAATATTTTTTCACTATCTGTGGGTGAGTTGCCTTTTAATTTTCTTAAAAGTATATTTTGCAGAACAGAAGTTTTCTTTTAAGCTCTTTATTGGAATATAATTGCTTTACACTGTTGTGCCAGTTTTTGCTATACAACAAAGTGAACCAGCTGTATGTATACATATATCCCATATCCCCTCCCTCCCATTACTCCCTCCCACCCTCCCTATCCCAGCCCTCTAATTCATCCCAATCATTGAGTTGATCTCCCTGCATTATGCAGCAACTTCCCACTAGCTATCTATTTTACAGTTGGTAGTGTATATATGTCATGCTACTCTCTCACTTCGTCCCAGCTACCCCTTTCCCACCCCCCCAACCCTGCCCCATGTCCTCAAGTCCATTTTCTACATCTGCATCTTTATTCTTGCCCTGTCACTGGGCTCATCAGTACCATTTTTTTTTTAGATTCCATATATATGAGTTTGCATACGGTATTTGCTTTTCTTTTCCTGGTTTACTTTGCTCTGTATGACAGACTCTAGGTCCACCCACCTCACTACAAATAACTCAATTTCATTCCTTTTTATGGCTGAGTAATATTCCATTGTATATATGTGCCACATCTTCTTTATCCATTCATCTTCTGATGGGCATTTAGGTTGCTTCCATGTCCTGGTTATTGTAAATAGTGCTGCAGTGAACATTGTGGTACATGTATCTTTTTGGATTATGGTTTTCCCAGGGTATGTACCCAGGAGTGGGACAGAAGTTTTTAATTATAATAAAGTTCAATGTATGGACTATTTCATGGCCATAAAGATGGCTTTATTTCCTTCTTTAAGTCAATGTAACTTTATTTTTTCATTATCATCATATCGCACCAGCCTGAACTTCCAGAATAATTTGAATCTTCATTGTGAGAAAATATGTCCTTTCCTTGTTCCTGGTGTCAGTAGGAGCAGGTTCAGTTCCTCATCATTAAGTATGATATTAGCTGTGGGTGTTTTGTAGATGTTTTTTATCAAGTTGAAGAAGTTCTCCTATATTCCTAGTTTGCAGGGAGTTTTAATCGTGGGTGTATGTTGAGTTATTTCAAATGATTTTTCTGCATCAGTTGATATGACCATACCTGTTTTGGTCTTTAAACATGTGGTGAGCAGATTACATTGATTGAATTTACAATGTTGAATCATCCTTGCTTACCTGGAATAAACCCAATTTATTGTGATGTACAATTCCTTTTAGATATTGTTGGGTTTGGCGTGCTAATAACTTTTTGAAGATCATTGCATAAATGCTCATAAGATATATTGGTCTTAATTTAGTTTTTCTGTAATGTTTTTGAAATCGTTTTTGGTATTAGGATAATACTGGCATCAAAGAATGACTTAGAAAGCGCTGCCTCTGCCTCTGTTTCCTGGACAAGATTGTTTTGAATCCTTCATTAAATATGTGACAGAACTCACCAGGAAAACTTTCTGGTTTAGGTGGGGTTTTTTGGTTCAATTTATTTAATACATATAGGCCATTTCAGAATATCTATTTCTGCTTGTGTGAGTTTTAGTAGTTCTGCCTTTCAAAGAATTGATCCATGTCATGGAGGTTATCAAAGCAGTGGGCATGGAGTTGTTTGTAGTATTCTATGATTAGCCTTTTCTTAATGTCCATGGGATCAATAGCGATGACCCCTCTTTCGTTTCCAATATTGGTCATTCGTATCTTCTCTATTTCTTAATTAGTCTGGTTAGAGGTTTATCAATTTTTATTTATCACTTCAAAGGACAAATGTTTAGTTTCACTGACTTTTCTCTGTTGTATTTGTTTGTTTTCCATTTCACTAATTTCCTGTGTGATTTTATTATTTGCTTTCTTCCTTGTACTTTGACTGCTCCGCTTTTTCTAGTTTCCTGTAGTCAAAGCTTGGATCACTGACTTTCTTCATCTTTATGAATACATGCATTTAATGACACAAATTTTTCTCGAAGCACAGCTTCCCACAAATTTTGAAGAGTTCCATTTATTTTTATTTAGGTCAAAGTATTTTTAAATTTTTCTCCAAACTTTTTCTTTGACTTATGTGTTGTATAGGAAGGTATTCTCTAAATATTTGGGGGAATTTCAAGCTATCTTTCTGGTACTGACTGCACTTTAAATTTCTTGTTGTCTGAGGGCATAGTTTGTATGATTTGTATCATTTTTGATTTGTATGTTCTGTTTCTGGGCTAGAATCTGGTCTATCTTTGTGAATTTTCCATATGAGCCTGGGAAGAATATGCATTTTGCTGCTTTTGGAAGGAGCGTTCTGCAGAAGTCTATCATAGGAGTCCCTCCTTATCTGTGGTTTCACTTTAAGTGGCATAAGTGACCCAAGGTCAACCACAGCCCAAAAATATTAAATAAAAAATTCCAGAAATAAACAATTCCTAAGTTTTATATTGTGCGTCCTCCTGAGCAGCGTGATGAAATCTCGCGATGTTGGCCCTGTCCCCCCAGGAGTGAATCATCCCTCCCCCGTGTTCCGCTTTAGTCACTCAGCAGCCGCCAGGTGAGCAGGTAGACTGTCTGCCGGTGTCGCGGTGCTTGTGATCAGGTGACCTTTATTCTGCTTCATGAGAAGATTGATGCTGCGGTTCAGCTATGCTGAAGAGAAGCTGTAAAGTGCTTCCTTTAAGTGAAAAGGTAAGGTTCTCAACTTGATAAGAAAAGGAAAGACTCGTGTGCTGAGGTGGCTGAGAGGACAGTGAGAGGCACTCTACTGTCCCTGAAACTGTGACGAAGGAAAAGGAAACATGCTGCTTGTGCTGTTGCATCTCACACTGCAGAAGTTACTGTCAGTGTGTAATGAGTGCTTAGTTACTTTGTTCAGGAAAGTATTTTGAAGGAGAGGGAGAGGCCACCGTTCACCTAACTTTCACTGCAGGATATTGTGATCATTGTTCTATTTCACTCTTAGTTACTGTTGATAATTGGTTACTGTGTCTCATTTATAAATTAAACGTTATCACAGGTATGTAAGTACTGGAAAAGTCATCATATACACAGGGTTGGGTACCATCCCCAGTGTCAAGCATCCACGAGGGACTTGGAATGTGTCCCCTGGGGATGGGGGGGGCACTGCTACCAGCTGGAAGGATAGTGCTGTCTCGCTCAACTGGGTCTTACTGAGTTGCTCCAGTTTGAACTCAGTTCTTGGAAGGGCGCTGTTGAGGTCCACAACTCCAGTAGTGGAGACGCCTGTTCCTCCTTTCAGTTCTATCAGTGTTTGCCCCATGTTTTTGGATATTTTTTTGTTGTTAGGTGTTTAGCATGACTACATATCAGTGGAAGTCCTACTGCTTTATTATTATTTAATTCCTTGCTTTAACCTGGATACTTTTTCTTGTTCTCAAGTCTGCTTTGTGTGTAATTGATGTCTCCTCCAGCTATTTTGATTAGAGTTAGCAAAATATATTTTTCTATATGCCTTAACCGTAAACCTGTCAATGTCTTTCTGTTAAAATGTTGTGCGTTTTTAGTAGAACTTAGAGTCAGGTCTTTTATATCCCATTGACAATTTCTGTTTTATAATTGATATATTTAGACCATTCAAATATAAAGTCATTACTGATGGAAACTGAGTTAACATCCACCATGTTTAAAACTCTTTTCTGTTTCTTGCATATTTGTTCTTTGTTTCTCCCATCACCACCCTAATTCTTTTTTGACTTCCTTTAAGGTTTAAATTAACCTTTCTTATAGTCTATCTGTTATCTTATTGTATCAACTATACTTTTTAAAACAATTAATGTTTGACTTAGATTTTCCAATATACATTTTAAATGAATCTCATACACTTTCAAATAGCCCTGTGCTGCTTCCTATATAACTCAGGTACTTAATAACAGAATATTCCTGATTCATATTTCTCATATATTATGACACTGCTGTCATTCATAGCACTTATCTGTATTCTTCAATAAAACCAGACATTGGTATTATTATTATTTCAAACTAAAATTTGTTTTCAATCAAGTAAGAATAAGAAAAGTAAAATATTTTAGTTTCATTTATTCCTTCAGCTCTTGCTTTCCTTATGCTGATGTGAGTGTTGGCATATTTTCCTAAACCCTAAAGAAATTCTTATAACACTTCTTGCAGTACAGGGCTTCTGGTAAGGCGTTCTGTGTTGCTGTGTATCTGATACATTTTTTTATTTTTCCACTTTAGAAGAGTAATTTTACAGGATATAGAATTCTGAGTTTATGGTTTTCTCTTTCAATACTTTAAATATTTCATTTCACTCTTCTTGATTTCTGATGAGAAGTCAGCTGTAATTCTAATTTGTGTTCCACTATAGGTAAGTTTTTCCCCCACCCTCTTGTTTATTTCAGAATTTCTTCTCTGTCTTTTTCTGCAGTTTGAGTGTCTGCAGGAAGTACCCAAAAGAAACGGCATATAGCCGCACAAAAGCTTGTACACAAGTGTTCAGGGCAGCATAGTTCACAGTAGCCAGAAAGTGGAAACATCACATCACCTGATGATGGATGTGGTGGATCCCCATAGTGGGATGTTATGTGATAATAAAGTGAATAAGTACTGATACAGAGCAGAACATGGATGAACCTTGGAAAACATATCAAGTAAAAGAAGCTATTCACAGAAGACCACATATTGACTGATTTCATTTACATGAAATATCCAGGTAGGCAAATCTACAGAGACAGAAACTACATCAGTGGTTGCCTAGGGCTGAAGTGGGGTCACGGGAAGTGAGTGTTTGTGGGTTCAGGGTTTCTTGGGTTGGCAAAAAAGTGCTCTAAAATAAGATAGTGGTGGTTACACAGCTCTATGTGTGTACTAAAAATCACTGAGCTATCTACTTTAAATTGGTGAAATTCATGATCTGGGAATAATTTATCAATAAAAATGTCAGATTAAAAATACATTTTTCAAAAAGTCATTAAGTATGGTTTAAATGTGGTTTTAACATTTTACTTTAATTTAATTTCATTTAACTTTTTGTGATAAAATAAAAGGCAAATAATGAAAACCACATACAACAAATGTATAGCTTAGTGAATAATTATGAGGCAAATAACCTTTTAATCATTACCACGCCAAGAGATTGAATTTTGTCTACCACCCAGAAGGCCCACTGTGTACTTGGTCTTAATCATAGCCTTCCAAATGGAACCACTAGCCTAAATTTTATATTCATCAGTTACTTGAGTGATTTTTATTGTATCTCAATACAATATTGTTTCATTTTGCCTGTTTTTAAAGAACTTGCTAGGTAGTTTAGTTCTTTAATCTCCAGATGTCCTCTGCAATTTTGAATTTTACTGTTTATTGATAATGGAATATATACTTTACACAAGGAATTTTAAATACCATCTCTTTACCTTATGTCCTGCAAATATAACACAACTGTAGTCCTAATTATATCATATTTTAATTAAGCTTTTTATTTTTAGTTAAGTGTAGACTCACATGCAGTTGTGAAAAATAATACAGAGAGATCCTACGTACACTTACCCAGTTCACCCCAACCCCCAGGAATAACATCTCACACAACAGAACAGCATCACAGCAGAGTACTGACACTGATACGGTCAAGACAGAGAGCATCTCCATCACCAAAAGGGCCGTCTTTTTACCCTTCACGGCTACACCTACTTCCCTCCCACCCTCACCCGCTAGTAAACCCCTGGCAACCGCTAATCTGCTCTGCATTTCTATAATTTTCTCATTTCAAGAATGTATAAGTGGGATCAACTTCCTTCTGGAAGTTGTCTTTTTCATCTAGATTTCTCTGGAGGTTCATTCAGGCCGTGAAGACGTAGGTTCACATAAAACCCACACGTAGTTGTTCTTAGCAATTGTATTCATAAGAGCCCCACACTGGAAGCACCTGAGAGATTTCTGAATGGTTGAATACACCATAGTACATCCATGCAGAGACTGTTACTCAGAAGACAAAATGAGTGAGCTGTTGACATAGCCTGAATGGTTACAGGCCTGTAACGTCTACTCAGAAAGCCCAGTACTCACTTCAAAGTAGAATGAACACCCAGATGTTGGTCTTTTCTGGTCAACGAGCATCCACATACAGCTTTTCTTCAGTTTTACTGAATTTAGAAAAAAACACCGAATATTTAGCACTAGCAGGTTTTCTGAATTCAAACGAAAAAAAAGTAAGAGAAAGGCTATGAGTCCTTCTGTTAACGTACTGAGTGTCAGTTGGCAACACTGATGTTTGGAATTTGGCCAGCATGATTTTTAGTTGTTTACAGAGATTTAAAAGGTGAATCCTAGGGAAGTGGCTCATTCTAAGCAAATGTTCCTATTACATGTTTTACAATTATTCAGCAATCTGAAAATAAGTAGTAAAAACAATGTGAGAAACTAAATGAAAATAAACTGAGACTTTTTTCTGTGTAATAGAGACAGACAGCTAGGTCAGTAGAGAGGCAGACAGATCCAGGGTATGTGTGTGTGTATATTTAAATAATCTCTATTCATGCCGCAAGCTTATTTCACAATATAATGTTATTTTATCTTTAGTGCAAGTCTCCTTGCTGAGTCAGTGCCTAAGCCTGGCAAATATAATAAGGTTTATTAAATTTCTCGATATTTACTTTATTTAAATGTTTACTGGGAGGAACAGAAAACAAAATTTCAGACAATCATTGTTTGGTTCCTAAGGAAATCTTTCAGAGATATTGTAGCGATAGGATAATCATATAGGTGATTGAATTGTATGTTTATTGTCTTTTCTTTTTCTTGGATGTGTATTACTATTTCCTACTTTTTCAAGGTTAACTGCAGTATGTTTGTAAAGAGATTCTGTAACATGCGAAAATATTCATAATATACTACAATATTTAGTTGCATTTTTTTTTACTTTTTATTTGTTTTTTTTTTTACAATAAACTGCATATATTTAGAGTGTACAATTTGGTAGCCCAGTCTCTCAATTTGTTCCCTCCCCCCAACCCTCCCCGCTTTCCCCTTTGGTGTCCATATGTTCGTTCTCTACTTCTGGGTCTCTATTTCTGCCTTGCAAACAGGTTGATTTGTACCATTTTTCTATAGTCCACATATATGTGTTAATATACAATATTTGTTTTTCTCTTTCTGACTCACTTCACTCTGTATGACAGTCTCTAGGTCCATCCATGTCTCTACAAATGTCCCAGTTTCATTGCTTTTTACAGCTGAGTAATATTCCATTGTACGTATGTACCACATCTTCTTTATCCATTCATGTGTTGATGGACATTTAGGTTGCTTCCATGTCCTGGCTATTGTAAATAGTGCTGCAATGAACATTGGAATGCATGTGTCTTTTTGAATTATGGTGTTTTCTGGGTATATGCCCAGTAGTGGGATTGCTGGGTCATATGGTATTTCTATTTTTAGTTTTGCAAGGAATCTCCATACTGTTTCCCATAGTGGCTGTATCAATTTACATTCCCACCAACAATGCAAGAGCGTTCCTTTTTCTCCACACCCACTCCAGCATTTACTGTTTGTAGATTTTCTGATGATGCCCATTCTAACCGGTGTGAGGTGATACCTCATTGTAGTTTTGATTTGCATTTCTCTAATAATTAGTAAGGTTGAGCAGCTTTTCATGTGCCTCTTGGCCATCCGTATGTCTTCTTTGGAGAAATGCCTATTTAGGTCTTCTGCCCATTTTTGGATTGGGTTGTTTATTTTTCTGATATTGAGCTGGATGAACTGTTTATGTATTTTGGAGATTAATCCTTTGTCTGTTGATTCATTTGCAAATATTTTCTCCCATTCTGAGGGTTGTCTTTTCGTCTTGCTTATAGTTTCCTTTGCTGTGCAGAAGCTTTGAAGTTTCATTAGGTCCCACTTATTTATTTTTGTTTTTATTTCCATTATTCTAGGGGGTGGATTAAAAAAGATCTTGCTGTTATTTACATCAAACAGTGTTCTTCCTATGTTTTCCTCCAGGAGTTTTGTAGTGTCTGGCCTTACATATAGGTCTTTAATCCATTTTGAGTTTATTTTTGTGTATGGTGTTAGGAAGTGTTCTAATCTCATTCTTTTACATGTAGCTGTCCCGTTTTCCCAGCACCACTTATTGAAGAGGCTGCCTTTTCTCCATTGTATATCCTTGCCTCCTTTGTCATAGATTAGTTGACCATAGTTCATTTCTGGGCTTTCTATCCTGCTCCATTGATCTATATTTCTGTTTTTGTGCCAGTACCATACTGTCTTGATCACTGTAGCCTTATAGTATAGCCTGAAGTCAGGAAGCCTGATTCCACCAACTCCATCTTTCCTTCTCAAGATTGCTTTGGCTAATCGGGTTCTTTTGCATTTCCATACAAATCGTAAGATTTCTTGTTCTAGTTCTGTGAAAAATGCCATTGGTAATTTGATCGGGATTGCATTGAATCTGTAAATTGCTTTGGGTAGCATAGTCATTTTCACAATGTTGATTCTTCCAATCCAAGAACATGGTATGTCCCTCCATCTGTTTGTGTCTTCTTTGATTTCTTTCATTAGTGTCTTATAGTTTTCTGCGTACAGGTCTTTTACCTCCTTGGTTAGGTTTATTCCTAGGTATTTTATTCTTTTTGTTGCAATGGTGAATGGGATTGTTTCCTTAATTTCTCTTTCTGATCTTTCATTGTTGGTGTATAGAAATGCAAGAGATTTCTGTGTGTTAATTTTATATCCTGCAACTTTGCCGAATTCATTGATTAGCTCAAGTAGTTTTCTGGTGGCATCTTTAGGATTTTCTATGTATAGTATCATGTCATCTGCAAACAGTGACAGTTTTACCTCTACTTTTCCAATTTGGATTCCTTTTATTTCTTTTTCTTCTCTGATTGCTGTGGCAAGGACTTCCAAAACTATGTTGAATAGGAGTGGCGAGAGTGGACATCCTTGTCTTGTTCCTGATCTTAGAGGGAATGCTTGCAGTTTTTCACCATTGAGAATGATGTTTGCTGTGGGTTTGTCATATGTGGCCTTTATTATGTTGAGGTAGGCTCCCTCTATGCCCGCCTTCTGGAGAGTTCTTATCATAAATGGGTGTTGAATTTTGTCAAAAGCTTTTTCTGCATCTCTTGAGATGATCATGTGGTTTTGATCCTTCAGTTTGTTAATATGGTGTTTCACATTGATTGATTTGCATATATTGAAGAATCCTTGCATTCCAGGGATAAACCCGACCTGATCATGATGTATGATCCTTTTAATGTGTTGTTGGATTCTGTTGGCTAGTATTTTGTTGAGGATTTTTGCATCTACATTCATCAGTGATATTGGTCTGTAGTTTTCTCTTTTGTAGGATCTTTGTCTGGTTTTGGTATCAGGGTGATGGTGGCTTCATAAAATGAGTTTGGGATTGCTCCTTCCTCTGCAATGTTTTGGAAGAGTTTGAGAAGGATGGGTGTTAGCTCTTCTCGAAATGATTGATAACATTCACCTGTGAATCCATCTGGTCCTGGACTTTTGTTGGGAGATTTTTAATCATAGTTTCAATTTCATTACTCATGATTGGTCTGTTCATATTTCCTATGTCTTCCTGATTCAGTCTTGGAAGGTTATACTTTTCTAAGAATCTGTCCATTTCATCCAGGTTGTCCATTTTATTGGCATATTTTTGCTTGTAGTAATCTCTTATGGTGCTTTTTATTTCTGCGGTGTCCATTGTAACTTCTCCTGTTTCATTTCTAATTTTATTGATTTGAGTCCTCTCCCTCTTTTTCTTGATAAGTCTTGCTAGAGGATTATCAATTTTATTTTTCTTCTCAAAGAACCAGCTTTTAATTTTATTGATTTATGCTATTGTTTTCTTTGTTTCTATTTCATTTAGTTCTGCTCTGATCTTTATGATTTCTCTCTGTCTACTAACTTTAGGTTTTGTTTGCTCTTCTTCCTCTAGTTTCTTTAGGTGTAAGGTTAGATTGTTTATTTGGGATTTTTCTTGTTTCTTGAGGTAGGATTGTATTGCTATACTTCCCTCCTCAAACTGCTCTAGGTGCATCCCATAGGTTTTGGATCGTTGTGTTTTCATTGTCATTTGTCTCTAAGTATTTTTTGATTTCCTCTTTGATTTCTTCAGTGATCTGTTGGTTATTTAGTAACGTATTGTTTAGCCTCCATCTGTTTGTGTTTTTTCAGTTTTCTTCCTGTAATTGATTTCTAATCTCATAGCATTGTGGTCAGAAAAGTTGCTTGATACAATTTCAATTTTCTTGAATTTACCAAGGCTTGATTTATGACCCAAAATGTGATCTATCCTGGAGAATGTCCCATGTGCCCTTGAGAAGAATGTGTAATGTGCTGTTTTTGGATGTAATGTCCTATAGATATCTATTAAATCCAGCTGATTTATTCTGTCATTTAAAGCTTGTGTTTCCTTATTAATTTTCTGTCTGGATGATCTGTCCATTGGTGTAAGTAGGGTGTTAAAGTCCCCCACTATGATTGTGTTCCTGTCGATTTCCTCTTTCATAGTTGTTAGCATTTGCCTTATGTATTGAGGTGCTCCTATATTGGGAACACAGCCCCACCCATAGGCAGACAAGCAGATTAAAGTGTCACTGAATTCCACCCACCAAATAAGATTAAAGTTTTACTGAGCTCCACCCACCCGGCCCAACCCACCATCAGGCCCTCCCATCAGGAAGCACCCACGAGCCTCCTAGACAGCTTCCTCCACAAGAGGGCAGACAGCAGAATCAAGCAGTATCAGCACTATTTCATCTTGTGGAACTGAAACTCACAGCCACAGAAAGATAGAGAAAATGAAAAGGCAGAAGACTTTGTACCAGATGAAGGGACAAGATAAAACTCCAGAGAAACAACCAAATGAAGAGGAGATAGGCACTCTTCCGGAAAAAGAATTCAGAATAATGATGGTGAAGATGATCCATGACTTTGAAAAAAGATTGGATGCAAAGATCGAAAAGTTGCAAGAAAAGTTTACCAAAGACCTAGAAGAATTAAAGAACAAGCAAACAGAAATATGCAACACAATAACTGAAAGGAAAAATACACTGGTAGGAACCAATAGCAGATTAACTGAGGCAGAAGAACGGATAAGTGACCTGAAAGAGAGAATGGTGATAATTACTGATGCAGAAAAGAAAAAAGAAAAAAGAATGAAAAGAACTGAAGACAGCCTAAGAGACCTCTGGGACAATGTTAAACACACCAACATTCACATTATAGGGGTCCCAGAAGGAGAAGAGAGAGAGAAAGGACCTGAGAAAATACTAGAAGAAATTATAGTTGAAAACTTCCCTCACATGGGAAAGGAAATAGCTACTCAAGTCCAGGAAGCACAGAGAGTCCCAGGCAGGATAATCCCAAGGAGAAACACGCCAAGACACATAGTAGTCAAATTGACAAAAATTAAAGACAGAGAAAAGTTATTAAAAGCAACAAGGGAAAAACGACAAATCACATACAAGGGAACTCCCATCAGGTTAACAGCTGATTTCTCAGCAGAAACTCTACAAGCCAGAAGGGAGTGGCACAATATATTTAAAGTGATGACAGAGAAGAAGCTACAACCAAGGATACTCTACCCAGCAAGGATCTCATTCAGATTCGAGGGAGAAATCAAAAGCTTTAGTTGCATTTTTTAAAGTAACTTGCATAAGAATATACATATCTCATCTAAATTACAGTTTAAAAATAAAATGTAAAGGCTTAAAAGCGATCAACTTGTGTTCATAATTCACAGATGGTGTTTATATTCTACTCGTGAACTCATAATTTCTAAATTTTCAACAAAAAATGTGTAGAAATAATTATTTAAAATATTTAGTTTATAATGACAAGTAACTTAGTCATTTAATAATAGTATAAACCAATCAGTGCATCAGGCAATGTCATTACCGCAATCATACAGATGTCCTTACTATTTCATGTCTATCTAGGGGGAAAGTAAGACTGAAAAACGTGGGAGTAATTGGTCCAGATTTAAGTAAAAAATTGAGTTTTGGCAGAATTAAGTTAAATCCAGTTCTGACTCTGAAGTCTGTGGCCAGTAGGCTACAGAAAACCATTACTGCCCACATGCCTTGCACAATAAATACCTGTTTTGAACAAAATGATTACTATAAATAAAACAAGCATTTTTTTAAAACAGAAAATTCTCTTCAGAGTGATTTCAATACAAAACTGCCATAGTTTGGAGAGTGGTTAGAAAATACCTCCCCTTAATTGTCAATATTTCCCCTCACTTAAATAAAAAGAGAGTTTAATATGAAGTACAAACTGGAGTTAACTAATAAAAATTAGGTGGAGATGGAATTTTCAGGTCCTGGACATTCTTGTTGTTCCAGAGATGTGCCTCTCCTACTGCCTCTCCCCTGCTCACTACAGCTTTGAGGTCCGGGGGGTTCCATTGTGAGTGTCAGAGATCTAGTCACTCATCTCCTCGGACAGGGAAGTGTGCAAATGGTAGGGATAAACATTTTATATTGAGGAGAAATAGATATTTGCTTTGAATTATGGAAGAACACTTCCTTTGTCATTCAAGGTAATTAAGTACAGATGTGAATTTTTAAAATTATTTTAAACTATACATCAATGATTATTTGTATGTACATTTATGTAGAGAAATTTATACCAATTAATAGTCTTCTCTCAATTCCAACTTTGTACTTCCACATAGATCAAACGCACATTTCATACTTAACGTAGCAACAGAAGCCTGAATTCACCAAAACCCAGATGAGAGGAAAGAACCCTACTTTCTGCCCTCCTCATCTCTGTAGGTGACACAACACAGAAATTGACTCTAAAAGGCAAGACTCGGAGCGTCGATTCCTTCCTTTCCTCTCTCGCTCCTCAGCCCGTGGACCATCGCCCGCACGTAAATCACAGATGTGTACACTCCTCTCCGCGGGTAACCACCTCCTCGTGTGTGTGTGTGTGTGTGGTGCTGTCATTCCTGCCTGGACTTGCACGGCGGTCCCCTCACTGTCTTCCCTGCTCGGCTGCGTGCCCGCCCCCACCACCATCTACCTGCTGGAGGTTTCCCAGCGCAGAGAGGAGGAGCGCAGACTCTCTGTCTGGGCTTTCCTTACCCACGTGCCCGCCTCTCCAGACCCCCTGGGTACTCCTGTCCCTTTGTCCCTCCAAGTGCTGAGCCAGCCCCACTCCACCGCCATACTTCCGCTGGACCCCGCACCCTGGCTCACACGCACCTCAGCGCCTTCGCCCTGGCTGTGTCTCTGATCTCCTCGTGGTTGGGGCGTCCTCCTCATTCAGATCTCATACTAAAGTTCTGGTCACACACCTTCCCTGAGCAGTCACTCACCTGTGGGACCCTTTCCACTTGCCGTTTGGGGCTGCCCAGCAACACGCCAACCTTCCGAGAGGGGACTGTTCCAAGATATTGGGAAACAGAGCCCTGCCTAGAATAACAGCACCACTCCGTTCCATGGAGAGTGGAATGTAAACCAGTAGACTAATTTTGGCGAAACTGATGGTCTCACTAAGGAATTTTAACCCGAGGAGCATGGAAAAAAGGTAAAGGTCAGTATGAGATCATGTTCTGTGACTGAAGTGTGATCAAGACGTCAGTGCGATAGTATACTTTTCCTCATGTCATCCCTGGTACGAACATCTTAAGCCATCATTTAAAAATCACATTTTCTGTGTGTGGAGACACCCTCGCTCCTTCCGACCTGAGTATGTTTCTCTATCCATCGCTTCAGCTTGGTGAGCCGATACCTTCCCACATACTTATTTCCTGTATGTGTAAAACATCGTCATAATCATATGCAGCAAACAAAACTGAATGGAAAACAAGATACCACTGTAAATCCAGTAGACTAACAAGATCTAAAACAATCAACAGTACAGAATGCTGGTGAGGATGTGGAGCAACGGGAATTTTCACTCATCGCAGGTGGAAACCCAGCATGATGAAGCCACCGTGAAACACCACTTGACAGTTTGTTACAGAGCGAAATACTGTCTTATCATACAACCAGGCATGCACATCCACAAGTATTTACCCAAGAAAAATGAAAACATATGTTCACACAAAACTATATACAGGAAGTGTTAGGGAAACTTTTATTCATAATCACTGAACACTAGAGCCGACCAACATCTCCTTCAACATATGAATGCAGAAACAAACTATCCTACTACCCTGAGTGGAGTACTTTTCAGTGATAAAAAGGAACGATTGTCTCACTCAATGCAGTAAAAGCATTTGACAAAATTCATCACCCTTTCCTGATAAAAATAACAAACTGGGAAAAAAAGTAAACTACCTCGACACAATAAAGTCTTTCTTTGAAAAGCCCAGTGTTAGTATCATATGTGATAGAAAAAGACAAAAAGCTTTTTCTCTAAGATCAAGAGTAAGAAAAGGATGCCCACTTTTACCGCTTCTACTCAACATAGTCCTAAAAGTTTTAGTCAGGGCAATTAGGCAAGAGAAAGGAAGAAAAGACATCCAAATTGGGAAATAAGAAAAAAGATTATCTCTGTTCACAGATGACATAATTTTATTATTTTTTGTGGATTTTAAATTTTATTAAAGGGAGACAGAAAATAAACAAACTCTCAGGTAAAATATAGAGTTACGCTGTACTATGAAACCACTCCTTGGGTAAACAATTATTCAAGGTTCTTCTACTTCTGAGATTTAGTTGGAAACTTAGGAATAGAGGGATTGGCGGAGACACTTTTCCTCTGGGATCCAGCACTACTTTATTTCTCTACTGTGAGGGTTAGTGGCTGTGAATTATCTACTTAATACAGATGACATCATTTCCTATGTATAAAATGCTAAAGATTTCATTAAAAACGAACGAATAAAAAATCAGAACGAATAAAAAATAATGTCATAAAATTACTGGAAGCAAAATAAACTCACTAAAATCAGCTGCATCTTTATACATGAAAATAAATGATCCACAATGAAATCAAGAAAATAATTCCATGTGTAAAAACATCAAAAAGAATAAAATATTTAGGGGAAAAGGGAATCAAGGAGTCAAAAGATTTGTATACTGAAGACTACACAACGTTGCTGAAAGAAATGAAGAAGAAACACGTAAATGGAAAGACATCCCATATTCATGAAATGGAAGATGCAATTTTGTTAAGATGTCAGTACAACCCAAATCAGCCTACAGATTCAATACAATCTCTAACCAAATCCCAATGACAATTTTTTTGCAGAAATAGAGAAATCCATCAAAGGACCACAAAGATCAAACCATAATGGACCCTGAATAGTCAAAATAGTTGGAAGTCTCACACTTTCAAAACTTATTATAAATCTACAGCAACAAAACGATGTGGTACTGGCATAAACACAGATATAAACTGATGGAATAGAATAGAGAACCCAGAAAGAAAGGCCCATGTGTATGATCAGATGGTTTTTGACACAGTTGCCAAGACTGCCAAGACCAGTCAATGGGGAAAAGACAATCTTGTCAATAAATGCTGTGGGACTACATATGCCCTTTCACTATATAAATTGACTCAAAGTAGATTAAAGATCTTGATGTAAAACCTAAAGCTATAAAACTCTTAGAAGAAAATAGCAGAAAAGCTGCAAGACATTGGATTTGGTAATGATTTGTTGCCAAGACACCAATAGCACAGTCAACAAAAGGAAAAATAGAGACACACAGTGGAATATTATTCTGTCTTAGAAAAGAAGGTAATCCCGTCAAATGGGGCAGCTGAATGAACCTCTAGGACCTTGTGCCAGTGACAAAAGCCAGGCACAAGAGGGTAAATCCTGTGAGAGTCCACCTACATAAGGTCTCTAGTGAAGTCAAGCTCACAGGAACAGAAAGTAGAATGGTGTTTGCCAGGAGCTGGGGTGGTTGTTTAGTGAAGAGAGAGTTTTGCTTTTGCAAGAAGAAAATTTTCTGGAGCTCACAACAATGTGAGTATGTTTAACACTACTGAACTGTACACTTCAAAGTGGTTAAAATGATAAATTTTAGGTTGTGTGTATTTTACCACAATTAAAACTTTAAAAGACTCAAGAGGTCACATAAAAATTCAGATTTGTGGCTTTTCCTGAAAAAGTTAGATGCCCTGGCAGCCCTGGGGCTACATACTTTCCTGGTTTCCACAGTCTCCATCCTTCCTTGTCTGTCCCTTTGCCTGTCTGGCTTAAGCGGTCACTTGAGAGGCAGTCCTGGGATGGCAAGATACTCAAGTTAGTTGGTAAGTGTGGAACAGCTCATTACCAACGGCAGATACACAGGACTAATGTCAGATATTGATAACAGGGGACACACTCTGTACTATCTTTTCAATTTTATATAATCTAAAACTGTTCTAGCATAAAAAGTTATCGTTAAAAAGTGAATAGAATGGTACTTAGCATGATCTCATCTTTTTCTTTTTCTTTGACTTTTATTTATTTTCTCTATCTGCTGTCTAGAAAGTCAGCTTCTTGGGAGTGAGAATTGTCTCTCTTTTCTTCAATACTTTGTGTATTGACACAAAGCAAGTGATCATTGAATGTAGGGGTGGTAGATGAAATACTGAACTGTCCTCTCTGTGTCACACCAGACTGCCCCACAGTCTACAAAATGGTAGATCTTCCTTCCTTCTTCTTTTCTCACTCTTTCCAAGTAATCCCCACAGCTGTCATATTCACCTGTCCTAACAGCTTTTACCAGTTTAAGAAAGGCAGTTTTAGACACCAGCCCTTGACCTACTGGCTTTAAAATATTGTCTTTCCCTCGCCCACAAAGAACCACGGATTACAGGTGAGTCAACAGAATCTGGGTCTCCACCTACCATTGTGAAAAACTCTCTTTGAAAAACTCTTTGGATTCTAAGTCATTCTTAATATATCTCTACATTTGATTGCCTTAGGAGTTAACCTGGTGCCATTCTTCACTTACACATTTTGGATTCCTATTTATCTACTCCTGTGTCCCAATTGTAGATTTCTGAATGAGATAAAATTTGGCGACTTTATATAAGGCTCCTTTCTGCTCCAGAAATTCCATGCTTATTATCTGCCATTTCATTCTTCTCACTAAGGAAGCAAGTTTCTAATCACCAGTTCGGTGTTTTTTGTTTTGTCTTGTTTTCAAGACTTCAGGATAATGCCCATCTCTTTCTCCAAAGTGTAAACTGTATCCATTCAGAGTATATACAGTTGACCCTCGAACGGGGGGGTTGGGTGGGGGTTTAGGGGCACCAATGCCCATGCAGTCAAAATCTGCATTGCGCTATCTCTGCATCAAAAACAAAGGACCTGATGAGTGACTCACCCAAGGGCAGGAAGCTGAGACAATCTGGACAGAACAAGGACTCAACCCTAGTTCTTTTGATTCCACATATTGTCATCTCTAGTCAAACACAAACTTTTCCCCACACTTAGTGAATTTAAAGACTGTGAAATGAAGATACAGGTACTACATCTGTTGGAAAAAATTTGCATGTAAGTGGACCCATGCAATTCAACTGGGTGTTGTTCAGGAGTCACCTGTGTTTTCAGATCTCCCTTCCTTTCTCTTTCTCTGAGTTCAGTAGTGTGTTTGTGTGGCTGAAGCTACCTTTGGTTTCTTTGGGGATTTATTCTGTGCCAAACAGCCATGTTATTTAAATGTTGGAGACTCCCTGGAATTTGTCCTGTGGCTGTGAATGTGTGGTGGGTCCGATACCATGGAGTCTGTTTCACTGGTGTTCCATATATTTACTGAATAAACCTATTAATAAAGTATTTCTGTTATAGAAATACATAGAAGTTCTCTAATAAAATACTTATGTGAAATTCTTAACTTTTCAATCAATCCAATTATTTTTTCTAGTGTTAGCTAACATTTATTAAGTAAATACAATGTACCCAGCTCTAAGCATTTTCCTGGAAGTAAAACACTTAATCTTGATAAACTTGTTAGGCAGAAATGACTATTACTGTTGTTTCACAGACGAGAAAGATGTGTTTTAGAGAAAGTAAATCCATTGTCCAGGGTTCTACAGCTGGCGGAGGATGGAAACAATTCAGACAAAAGGAATCTAGATCCAGAGTGCAGACTTTAACAGCCACTTGGAGTAAATAGTTTGGGGGTGATTTTCTCACAGTATTCTTTCTTCTGCAGGCAGTATAAAAATTAAAGTTCTTGGCTGATTTTTCTTTTTCTTTTTTTTTTTTTTTTTTTTTTTTGCTTTTTCTTCAGGAATGTGAGGTGTGTGTGTTGAGGGACTCCTGATTATCATCTTTTGATCTGAACTTGAATCTTGTCTGGTGCTGCAGAACAGTCATGTGTGCTGTGCTTTCCCCTTGCAGCCTCTGGAGTGGATCCTCAGGGCCCCTCTTCCACCTGCGTCCCCTTGGGGGGATGTTCTTGGTCGTCTGCTTTTTCCCATCCTGCTCCCCTCCGCCTTCTCCGTGTCCCTGATGGTTCATTTACTGTCATCTGCAGAGGCCTTGGTTTCACGTGGCACAAGATTTGTACACCCTGCTTCTTTAGGACCCCCTGTAGGGCCCTCCCTCTGCTCTCCCTGCAGCCCGATCTCACGTCCAGCCCCAGTGTGGCTCCTGGGCCCTGCCGGCATCACCCCCTCCTTGGTCCTTGTTGGGGCGGCCACAGAGTTCTGCCTACTGTCTCATTCCTGTGCTGAAAATTTCCCCAAATGCCTAATTAAACCCCCTTGTCTGAAATATCTAGTTTCTATTGACAAGATCTTGACAATTACAGACTTTGTATTTCAGGTTTTCCTGGGCTCTTAGTAAATGTGGTTCTAAGTTTTGTTGGAGAAGCTCAGTAAATGTTTGTTGATTAGGATAATAGGATGAGGAAAGGTTGTAAAAAGAGATGGATTCCTAACTGTGGAGACTAGAAAATAGTAAGACCTTAATCTAACCGAGGAAAGAACACATGTCAAACATCTGGAAATGGAATATTACACATTGTTTTAACTCACCAGACTCAACTTCACAAACCCTTCCATCGAACATTCTTTGTCACTCACTGTGCCCTGACCCCCTCTCGCAGCCTTCATCCATCACACATTTATACCTGCTCTGACTGTGGAGCCCAAGTTAGTTTGGCAAATATTATCATCTTTTCCTTCCTTGAGGTCTTTTCCAACGTAGGCAAATGTAACTTTGTGCCACCCCACGGTCAGGTGCGTGTAGCCACCTTTGGGATGGATACAGCCTCTTTCTGGTTGCTGACCTGAGATGTCTTGAAAATATACAGAAGAGAAATGTGTCTCCATCCATTGCAGCAGTCAGAGCTGTAATGCCTGGTTTACTTGAATTTATTTAATGTTTACCTGGAGAGGCTTTCAAGAGAATGGACAAGCTCTGAACATACAGCATCATAAAAAACTCGAGGAAGTAAAGGGAAACGAACTCTTAGTTAGCATTAAAATAATTGGATGAGCTATATACTCTTGGCATGAAAACATTAACAACATAAAGCTTCCAGAAAACATCTATAATATCTAAAGTGTTCCTTTCACACTGACTGGATGTTGAAGGTCTGGTCAAAGACATTTTATGTTCTTAACAGAAGCATATTTTGATACAGATACAGAATATGTTGTGTAGTCTAAGAATGATTAGGAATTTTTTTACTTTCACAACAGAAATCAGCCTATGTTTAACAAGAAAAGAATATTTCATTGAGAGAACATACAAGTTGTGGAAATGGGGGCATATACCGTTGTTTTTAAAGTGATGTAACTCTGATACCATGTGAGAGACACAAAACCATGATTAGCATTATTTTATTAACAAGAATTGGGTATCCAGCATACACATCATGTCTCTTGGATAAAACAATCACACTAGAAACTCTGTTTCTCCCTTTTACAGTTTATCTTTTAAGATAATCGTACCCACAAAACAGAGCCCTAATAGTTTGAACACGTGTGATGTAAGGTATTATATACAACATACAATATGAGGCATCATCAGACGCTAGTGATAGATGATATATAACATTTGTTTTATTTTGAGGTTTTTGTACCTTCTCCCTGTAATTACTTATGCTCCATCTATTCAAGGAATGGTAAGTTTACGCTTATTGGGTAGCTAGTAACTTTGACCACATCAAATGAAATTCGAAACCTTTACTCTTTGCCTTCGTTAAACCCACGGAGCTGACACGTGAAGGACAAGAGGCTGCACCGGACTCTCCACTTTGTTACTCTGGACGTAACAAGATAAATCTTAGCATCCCTCCAAGCTGTTTCCTCGTCAACGATTGGGATAGAGATATATATCTCCCAGAGTAACGAGATAAATCTTAGCATCCCTCCGAGATGTTTCCTCGTCAACGATTGGGATAAAGATATATATCTCCCAGTTCCTTCGAAAAGAGCTGGATGATTAGTTTGGGAGTTACTCTGGCCAAGCAACATAAAAGAGAAGGCCTGATTTTTCGTAACGGGGTCCTTGACAAGGCACGGCTGCTGCTGTCAGCGCTGTGGTTTCTGCTCAGTGATGAAATGACATGGTCCCTTCCAGCAGTGAATGGAAACACTACTGGGCCTCACATTCCAGCCCCACAGCCCACGCAGCACAGACACACTGACCGAGCTTCCTGTTTATGAAGCCCGGCTGGGAACAGTCACAGCGCTGTTGGAGCGACGTCCCCATCGGTGATCTGGGAGCTTTTGCTCCATCAGTCTCCTTTCTGTCCCCAGGCTGTGCTGGGCAGGTGCTCTGTCTGGGGACCTGGCTGCCCAGGTTGCTATGGAGACAGAGCAGTAATGGGCGTGGAAATAAGAGCAGCTTTTCTCCTCTTATTATCAACAAAGGTGAACTCTTGTCCTGCTCAGCACTTCGGATGTAACTAAAAGGGGTGGAGTGAGGATAAGGGGGCTTCAATGACATGGGTCTAGGGCAGGGAGCCCGGCGTCCCTCACCACCTGCTTTTCAAAGGAAATGTTGGTGAGAATTACAGTCAGTGGTTTTCTCCAACACTGTTGCATTTGAAAGTACTCTTCCCAAGCTCACATGACCTCAGTGAACCCTCATTCTTCTCAAATCTCTAACTGAACATACATCATTTCAATTTTATATCTCAAGTGACGAGCCTATAGATTTCTGAAATTGTCATTAATGTACTTGAATTTATTTAAAGAGATGGAGCGTAAACTTCCTGCTACTCAACCACTGGGTCACACAAGAGACGTACGATTCCAGATGGCCTCTGACACGATGGAGTTTTAAGACAAGACAGCTAATGTCCAGGCACCAAGCTGTGTTTAATATATCATCCTGGTCTGCTTACCCTGTCCCTGAAGTGTCTTTGGGTTGAGATGCTGGTGCATGTGGTTTGGAGAGGAACGGGGTGAGAAGGAGTTCTGAGCCTGGAGCTGAGTGACTGACACAGAGATTTTTGGTTTCTGTTTTTGTCATTCAGGTACCAGGTGGCAGGAGTGTCCTCTGGGACTCCGTTGAAAAGAAGTAGGGTGCAAAGTAGAAAAGGAGACTTGAGAGAAGTTCAAAATGAGAAAATAAAAAGGCAATAAGTGTATACTTTTGCTAAGGGCCCTCCTTGCATATTCTCAGTAGTTTCCGTATGAGTAAGATGGGACATGCATGGCTTCCAACAAGGTGCCTGCATCTCATAAAGTGATGGATATCTTAGCAGCTTTTATAATTGTCCTGTCTCCACCATTTTTGTGTGTGATAGATTTCTCTGAAGACTGAAATTTGAAGTAATAATGAAGTAATAAAGTGTATCTATTTTTCTTCATGTATTTAGCAACATATAAGGCAGTTTATTTTCTCTCTGCTCATTTAACACATTATAACTGAGACACACATCTATTCTGAAGTATTTGAAATTACCAGACTCCCAGGGAAACCACTGTTTCCCGGGACAGGACTGCTATGTTTCTCGCCCTGCAAACGTCAGTTTTCAGGGAAACGCAGGCAGAGGCAACCTGGTGGCCCACAGTGCTGCTGATGGTATCAGAGTATTTACGCTGCTCTCAATGTGCATTGCGGGGGGACCACATCTAAAATTCAAAATTACATATTTAAATGACTCAAGCAGTAGAATAAAATGAAAGACTATGGGAGGAAACCGTACAAACAGTTCTACAATATTTATTCCTTAGTCCTGTGTTGTGCAAACATGTTGTGATAATGTGTGTAAACAAACACCCAGCAACTGTGTGCTGCAGCTGCAAACCCGACGTGGGTGTCTCCGCGTCTCGCTTTGTTTTTCAGATCTTGACAGTTCATTTTGTATGAGATAATCTTATACAGAATTCTATAAAAATAAGGAAAAGTGTTATGATTTCTCTCCTTTCCTTCAAGAATTCCACTTAAATCTGGTGCACTATTTACAAATGACATCCAGGTAGCTGTGGTTAAGCTCATGGATGTAGAATAAATATGTGCGTTATTCCTTCGGTCTAATGTGATTATACACAGTGTTATCTGTATGAGACATTGTTTTAAACACTCTGGTTTTTCTTGGATAAATATGGAGCTGTTCTGTTCCTCCCTAATCTGCCTCAAATGCATTGTAACCACGTCCTGTGGGAAACAGCTACTCTGTTTTCACCCTGTAATGGGTGTCTTTTCTCCCCCTTCCTTCAAGATTTGAACTGAATGCACGTTATTAATATGCAATGACTGCATTTTACAAACCAACTTTCCATCATGAAAGGAAGACGGGGTCATTCAAACAAAGGTCTGACAAATATTTTCGGGCCTCCGTAAGCGTTGGATTACACTTGGTGTGATAACTTGACCTTTGCTCATTTGAAAAGTCACTGATGCCCTGCAAGGTGTGGCCGACAAGACAACTGCGGGAGCAGGGTCGCTGATGCCAAGACCTGCATGTTGCGGGCAAGCGTGGCGCACGTGTCTGCTTGTTCTTATCCTGCTGAGCAGTGAAAAGAGGGTGCCAGGCTTCAGTGGTATCAGTGCTACTAGCAGAGTGACTAGAAAAATACTGGGAGGCTGTTATGCTGAGTAGATATGGGTCTGAGTGATTTACACACGCTCTTCACTTTTTAAACCTTCCTGATGTCTCTTTGTTCCTTTTAAGTTATTGTAGGCATCTGTCTTCTCACTGATGGCTGTCTCTAGGACTAAAGGGCTTTATCATCCTCCCATCAACACTGCACCTTCCATATCACACATGTGGTGTTTTGAACGAGGCAGATGCTCGATGTACATTTGTGCATTGATTTAAATTCTATACTTATCAATCCCAAAGTACTTAAGGTACAAATGCAGTCTCACCAATTTAGAGGGAAGCCACTGACTCCCGGGGGGGGACGCTCTCCCAGGACGTTTTGAGACACGGGCAGCGCGGTGGTGGGTGGGGTCTGTGGATAGAGGGACAGGTGGACGCTGGGCGCCACAAGGTCACTGTGAGAGTCAGGTACGCCTCCTGAGTAATTACTTAAGCTTCACCATGAACCTTTTGGAAAATGACCCAGTGGGAAGAAGGGAGAACTCACTTATTCATGTAGTTTCACTTCTCAGTCTGCCATATATTAGATATTATTTTTGAACAGGTCCCTTCACTTCTGAATATTTTCAAATTCTTGTTTGTAAAATAACAGATAATAACCTTTGTCTTGTTCACATCCCAGGCTTTATTGTATAAACTGAAGGCTGCATTGTAGCTGGCAGATGTGCTGACACATTGTTCATTTATATCATGAATCATTAAACATACAACTGAAGGTAAGACTTTTAGCAAAAACTAATTAATGAATCAAAATAATTTCCTAGCCAGGCAATGTGGCCCAATATTTAGGAGACAGGATATTGTCAAAATGAATTTTTGTTGGGATATTTTAACAGTGTTGTGTCAGGTGTCATTGTCACGTCTGATGGTGTGGGTTTGAAGAGCCATTGCATGTGGCGGTTGGCTGAGATGGAGAAGGTCAGGATGGGATGGGGTGGGGGTGCCCTGCTCATGCAGCCAGCTGTTAGCCCATTGGTCTGGTTTTGTTCTTGTGGTTTAAAGCATAATCTACATTCAATGAGATGCAAGATTCAAGCTTGTTCTTCTGCATGTTTTTGTCCAATAAAGAGTACATGGAATCCCCGCTATACTTTCTTACAACATTAGTCTGGAAATGTTATTAATATTTAGCTATTTAATCCATTCAGATTTATTGCTAGTGTAGCTCCAAAATAGTATGCTATTTTATTTTCTTCTAAAAGGACAGCCAGCTGTGCTTGCACCATTTATGATACTGGTCTTTTTAACATCAGGTTTAAAAAGAAAACAAAAACAAAACAAAAAAAACTCTGTCATGTATTACAAGTTCAAATACATTAAGATCTATTTTGGAGTTTCTGTCCGTTTCTACAACTAATTTGTCCATTTGAATATTAATACATTTATTGATTATAGGATTTAACAGCCTATTCAGGTATTGATAACTTTTCCCAATTCCTGCTACTCTTTCTTTTTGAAGTATTTCTTGGATGTTCTGGGGGACGTTTTAAAACTTTCTGTTCACTTAATTTGTTTTTACTGAAACTTCATCAAGTATATAGCATATCGTTGCAAGAGTTTAGATTTTACTTTCTGTCCTTCAATAAGAATTTACAATTTATTTAAAGCAATCTATGACAATTGGTTAAATTTCTAAAGATTTTATAGGATTTCCCCCAGATTTTTAATAATTTTCCTGGTGTTTATTGCTATCATAGAAAAAGGGTGTTTTTATGTTACAATAATTTTATATGAAGCTACATTATCTTTTAAATTCCAATTAGCATTTTAGAAGTCTGCAGTTATATTTTTAGAACTTTTATTGAGATACAGTTGACATACAATAAGATGCATATATTTAAAGTGTACAATTTGATATTTTTTTCTTATTAGTAATGTATATATGGCAATCTCAATTTCCCTATTCACTCCCCCCCAACCCTCCCTGCTTTCCCCACTTGATGTCCATATCTTTGTTCTCTACATCTGTATCTCTGTTTTTGCCTTGCAAACTGATTAATTTATACCATTTTTCTAGATTCTGCATATATATGTTAATATATGATATTTTTCTCTTTCTGACTCACTTCACTCTGTATGACAGTCTCTAGGTCCATCCATGTCTCTACAAATGACCCAATTTCATTCCTTTTTACAGCTGAGTACTATTCCATTGTATATATGTATCACATCTTCTTCATCCATTCATCTGTTGATGGACATTTAGGTTGCTTCCTGTCCTGGCTATTGTAAATAGTGCTGCAATGAACATGGGAGCGCATGTGTCTTTTTGAATTATGGTGTTCTCTGGGTATATGCCCAGGAGTGGGATTGCTGGGTCATATGGTAACTCTATTTTTCGTTTTGCAAGGAACCTCCATACTGTTCTCCATAGTGACTGTATCAATTTACATTCCCACCAACAGTGCAAGAGCATTCCCTTTTCTCCACACCCTCTCCAGCATTTACTGTTTGTAGATTTTCTGATGATGCCCATTCTGACCCGTGTGAGGTGATACCTCATTGTAGTTTTGATTTGCATTTCTCTAATAATTAGTAATGCTGAGCAGCTTTTTATGTGCCTCTTGGCCATCCGTATGTCTTCTTTGGAGAAATGCCTATTTAGGTCTTCTGCCCATTTTTTGATTGGTTTGTTTGTTTTTCTGAAATTGAGCTGGATGAACTGTTTATATATTTTGGAGATTAATCCTTTGTCTGTTGATTCATTTGCAAATGTTTTTTCCCATTCTGAGGGTTGTCTTTTTGTCTTGCTTATAGTTTCCTTTGCTGTGCAGAAGCTTTGAAGTTTCATTAGGTCCCACATTTATTTTTGTTTTTATTTCCATTACTCTAGGGGGTGGATCAAAAAAGATCTTGCTGTGATTTATGTTGAAGAGTGTTCTTCCTATGTTTTCCTCTGGGAGTTTTATAGCATCTGGCTTTACATTTAGGTCTTTAATCCATTTTGAGTTTGTTTTTGTGTGTGGTGTGCAATTATATTTTTAATAAAAGGAAATAATTGTATTTCCTTAATAGTTATGAAATTAATTCCATTTTCTTATTTACTCATCAGTATTTTTGGAAACCAATGGGCATCTTTATCCAGTACCTGATTTTGATTGACATGGTTTCCTTGTTTTAACATTTCGAATAATTTTTATTGCTTTTTAAAATTGACTTTATTAATTTTATTCATTCAAAAATATTTAATGAAGACTTTTATGAGTCAGGTGCCATCTTAGGCTCTTTAACTACACCTGTGAACAAGACACAGCTTGCTGCCCTGGTTGGAACCCAGCTTCATGAGGCAGAGATGGGCAACAGCATATTAGACACAGGGTATCCGCATAGCCCGGGGTGGGCAGGAGGTGCTGACAGGTGGCATGCGTGAACAAGGAGTAGGTATGGGAGAGCTCTAATTTGTAAAAGGTTGATGAATGCAGGCCTCCTTGGGATGATTCTTGAGCAGAATAGGAGGCGGTACGGGTATCACCACGTGAGTATTTAGGAAACGACCTTGCAGGGCCCAGGGGCACCAGGCATGTTCAGGAAGCACCGTGAGGTTTCCTTCTGTCCCTGCTCTTCCTAGAGGTTTTATGAGGAGTTGCAGCTCAGTTTGACCAAATGTCCTTTCAGAATCTCTAAGTGAGGGGAAAAAATCTATCTACCTACCTATCTATCTATCAATAGATCTATGCATCAGTAGATACTACAAGTATATTTAACTTGATGAAATTAATTACTTTGATAATAACATCTGATACTTACCAAGATTTGCTGTTTTGAAATAAAACCTGCTCAGTCACAGTATAATTTCTTTTGTCACTTCCTGGATTCTATATGCTAATAGTGTGTTTCAAATTATAGCATCTATATTCATATTAATAATGGTCTCTTATTTTCTCTTCCTAAAGTTTCTCATTAATTTTCATTTTAGTTTGATTTAATAACGTGAATTAAAACAACTTTAATAATTTTATGCTGTAATAATTACTTTAACAATTAGATAAAACTTAGTTTTGGACCCATCTGTTCCTGATGCCTTTTGAAAAGTCAACTTTTTACCCATTTAAAATTTTAATTTAACCTGCTTAATAGAACATAAACTAGTCAATTGGCACACAGCAATAAGAAAATACAGTAAAATATTACTTGTATTATTGAAGAAATTATCTTGGAATTGAAACAAGTGTTAAAATAGTGTTACTATAATGTGTGAACTAGCTAACAATGTATTCTGCTTGTTAAGTTAAAGTTCAGCTTATCTAGAATGTGACATTTCACCCGCTTTTATTACACAGAATCTTATTTTAATGAGGTCTTTGAAAGTGATGAGATCTTTAGTCATAGCTTTAAATATTACAGTAAAAATGGATCAAGTGTTCTGCTTTCTTGCTTCACTAAAGCAGAAGGTTCTTTTCCGTACTGAAATTCATTGATATGTTGTCATTACTATATCCTGATTATTAGAGATGATATTTGCTACTCAGGCAAACTTCATTCTTACTTGTAATATTTAACAAAATTGAAAAATTACTGCATACTTGAATAATACTTCAGGCTGAAACTTTAGGAATTCAGAAATATTAAAAATTTAGTAGTTTTTTTTAAACATACAAATATATATACATTTTGCTGTGACTATTACAATGACATAACTTTCAGACTTGAGGTGCCTGTGTGAAGGATCCTATTGTACATTCTGTATGTATATGGAATGTTTTTCACAAATAGAAATACAGGAAAGGTGATGAGATGAGTGAGCGGGTGAAATTCATCCTTGGGAATGTCATGTTACCTTCCTCCAGCTGTCGTGTCCATGATGGTCTTCACCCTCATCCCTTATGCCATCTGTTTTAACTTTTCTGGTGCTGTTGTGTGTCACTTGGTGGTAGCAATTCAAGGTGAGAGATGACGTTTCTTAAATTATCCCCAAATTCTCCTGACACGTGATTTCTCATGTTGATCCACCCACCCCTTCCAGTGGGTACAGGTCTGTGCCTCGTTTCCCAGCTGGACAGTTTCTGCTGTTACACTTGATCTACTGTCCAGCCAGCAGCACCAGGGCTCGTGGACGTCACAGACGCCGTTCTCGATTGGACTCTCTCTCTCTTACGAAAGCCCCGTCTTCTACCCTGAGAACTGGCCCCGCTCTGACCCCACCTGTCATCTGTAGGTGTGAAAGTGTTCACCTGTCCTCACACCCAGACAGGCTGGTGTGCTCCTGCCTCCACCGCCCCACAGATTCCTTCGAAAATGGAAAGTCCCAGCGTCACAGTCTTGGGGTCAGAGGACCTAACTCCATTCAGGAAAGCCTTACAATTCCAGTTTCATCTCAAACCCTCACCCTGTAGTAGTGCATGGAATAAGTAAATCCTTTTTCCCCACAGTTAATATCATAAAAAATGGTTTGCTTTGTTTACTCAGTGTCCACAGGTAACCACCATCTCAACATGGAGAGTAAAGCTCGACGTCGTATCTAGTGTTAGCTTCGTTGTTTTCTCTGAAAAGCAGTTTGTTTAAAATCATTCCTCAAAGTGACATTCAATTTCCTTTCCTGCCAGAGGTCAAGACTTTAAGGAAATTATTTACTGCAGGTAGCAACACGTCAAGAGGGATGAGTCCAAAGTCAGAGTGAAATTCTAGGTAGCTGCTTTGCAACACGGCCGTCAGTGAGTTGCAAAGCTTATCTTCCTCTCTGGAGGCTTGAATCTTGTCTTGCTCTTCTGACATCATGCTGGGCTAAGAGCTGAGGTCCTTACTAGCTGTCTCAGTGCTCGTTTGCCACTGGAGGGGTGTGCGTGTGTGTGTGTCCTGATGTGAGCTTCAGGTAGATCCAGGCAAAAGAAAAGTCTCTATCTTCATCAACTGGAAACAATACCCAAGGTTGGAGTGGAGGAGGGATGACAGGCAGAGCACAGAGGATTTTTAGTATTTAGTGAAAATACTCTGTAGGATACGACGGCGGTGGACACATGCTAGAACACATGGAATGCTCACTGCCCAGAGTGCACCCTGCCCTGGGCTGCGCTCTGGGAGACGCTGCCGTGTCAGTGGAGGTTCGCAAGTTGCAACAAACGTCTTCCTCAGTGGGGGCGTGTGGATCATGCGGGTGGCTGTGCGTCTGTGGGACAGGGGGTCCAGGGAAAGTTTCTGCACTTCCCCTCAGTGTTGCTGTGAACCTGAGACTGCCCTACAAGACTAAATTCTTTAAAGATAAAAACATCAAATAATCCCCAGCCGTGAGCACTTTTGACTTCATACAGCAAAGCAGTGACAGGCAGCTGAATTCCTCATTGGAATCTCACGTGGGATAGAATGGCCCCGACAGGAAGGAACAGGAAGTGAGTTTATGAAGTTTCCCGTCTAGCAGGCGAAGGGGGCTGAGGGACATGCGGTGCGTGGGCTGAGCTGTTGGCTTGTCCTGGTTTCACAGAGTCAACCTATACATATCTCCTTTATCCCGTTCCCCTTCTCTGTCTTTATTGTTTGCCATCTTTTACCAATCTCTGCACTCACCCGAGGCAATGAGAGAGAATAACTGTGCTGGTGCATTATCTGATTAAAACGCACAACATTGGATTTGCATCATAAAATGTGAGTGAATATGAAAAAGACAATTGGGTTTATTGGTGCTGACTTCTGATTTTGCAGGAAGATGACATTCGTCATTATTCATGATGTGGAACCTGTATTTTCCAAGCTGACAGTATCAGGCCAATGAAACATGCATCCATGGCACAGTAGGAAACCTGAAAAAAAATTTAAAACACATTATGCCAACCCTGTTCACTGAAAAGATGGATATTTCTGCATTAATTAAGAAATGTGTGTGTGTCAAGGACTTGAAGCTGTGGTTATCCAGAAAGACACCTATAAGTGGCCTTTTATTAAAAACAAACTTAAAACAAAGTTCTCTCTCTAGGATGTTATAATTTTTTTAAAGTTTTTATTTTTCTCAGTTACACTTGGCAAAACTTCAAGATTGAAGTATATAAATGTAAAGCTTTAAAAGAAAAGCAGGTGCCTCCTATTTCTGAGACAGCTATTTTACTTATGCGTTTCTACCTTATTCTCTTGTTTGTACTTGAGATGTTCATACTGTTATTTTTTATTTAACACTAGATATTATCTATTGCACGCTTACTTTTGCATTCCACTGCCCCACGTATTTCACTGGCTCACTCTCAGTGCACTTATATAATAATGATTATATAAATATTAAATGTCACTGTAAAACAAGCCAAGTTCATAAATTCATACAAGCTAAAAAAAAAAAAGGGACTTTGGATGGGATTGTCTTTTATCTATGGGAAAGTAAGAGAGAGATGACTTCCTCCCAGTGTTATGTCTGGGGATCCACGACATAGCACCTCCTTCCATTTATTTAACAATTAATATTGTATTTATTTGTTGATGTTAAATCAAAACCACTTGATCTTTGTATGTTACTTGGTATCTATACGATCCCATACTCAACTCACTTAAATACTCACCTGGTAAGGTCTCCTGTAATAATGTCTGTAGGCTCTTAAGGATTTTCTGTGTTCAAAATCACGTTACCTCTGAATAACGTCAGTTTCATTTCTTCTTTCAATTTTTATGATTTTTATTAGCTCTTTTCTTGCCTTATTACAGTAAGACCTGAGGAAAGATTAAGGAGAAATAAAATTGGTGGACATTTTTGCCTCATTTCTGATCTCAAAGAGAAATGTTTCAATAATTCGTCATTAACCATGGTGCTTTTTACACATTTTTGTAATGTGAAGGATAGTATATCCTACATGTACTATATATAGGATACACCATAATACGAAGGGTAGTCCTTTGTATACTCAGTTTTCTATGAGCTTTTACCAAATGAATGTAATCAAATGCTTCTTTGTATCTATTAAAATGATTACATAAGTTTCTTCACTTTTAAGACTTTCTACTTTTAACATGATGGAGTATGTTGCTTTCATGCATGGTCTGTATCTTCTCTGTTGCTCTGATGGGGTTCCTTTGATTGTTCTGTCCTCAGGGTTACTGATTCTGTCCTCTGTCACTCTACCACTTGGCCAGTCCAGCAAGGTTATTCATATTATTGTATCTTTTACTTCTATTTCATTCATTTCTTTTTTATAATTTGTATTTCTTTCCTGAGATATTGTAATTTTTCATTTGGTTCAAGATAATTTTTAATTTCTTGCTGAAATATTTTTAAGGTGGCTTTAAAATCCTTGTCAGATGATTCCAATATGTAATTCATCTAGTTGGTGTTAGTTGATTATCTTTTCTCATTCAAATTATGATTTTCCTGGGTCTTAGTGTGACATGTTATCTTAATCCTGGCCATTGTGCTTATTTGTTAAGAGACTCTGGTTCTCATTTTTCTTTTTAGCAGGAAGTCACTGTTTAGCACATAGGTCCTAGCCTGATTTTTTGGGCTGTGTTTCCACTGACAATACAATATTTAGAGCCCTTTTGATGCCAGTTGGCCTGATCGATTCACCTGCATCATCAGGCTGCCCCCACCCCCATGCCTCGCTGGTGCTGGAGGAGGGAAGGAGCATTCCCAGGTCAGGTCCCTGCTGCCACTGAGTGGATACAGGGATGCTTCACCCAGCAGTGGGTGGGTCACCCCTCTGTTGGGAAGGAGCGTTTAAGACATCCCTGCTCTGCTCTTCCTCCAGGCCTGGGAGGAATCGTTTTATTTGTTTTTGTTTTTTTTTTCCTTTCTTTCTACCTTTCAGAGTTCTACTTTGGTTGTCTCTGACACTTTTTTCAGTATTGACTAGTTGTCCCTATATGGGAGCGATAACTTTGTGCCATCTTGTAGAGATAAGTCATTCTAAACCATTTTGATAGTTGATGCCTTAATGACTTCATGAGGAGCAAATTTCTGTATGTGTAATAACATATTATGTTCCCATGTTTATTAACTGCTTCTTCACTAATTATTCTTAATTCTTCTCTTAGTTTATGTGAGTTTTTAAATTATATATATACTTATATCTTTTCCAGGTGTGTTTGCTGTAAATAACCCTCTGCTTTCTGAACTTCTTTTTAATATTGCTTACATTTGTTTTGGTATAATATTTTGAGAGATTATCATTATTTAACTGGTAGAAATAGACCTAGTAATTCTATAATTTAGAGAGTTGAGAGTTATTGATAATAGCTGTCTCTGTCATTATTCTAAATTTTCAGGGAAAGGAAAGGAAAATATATAATGATATAGTGGGAAAATAATAACTATTTCCTCCAAAAGTGTTTGAGTGAATTGGAACAATGTTATTTAATTAGAATTAACACCCTGGTCAACATCTGCAGGGTAATTTAGTCATAGATCTCTGAAGAGTACATCATGGATGCTCAATAAATATTTAGTAAATTAATAAATATAGTGGTTGGAGCACTACATCTTTCTGTTGACCTAGCATAGACCATAAACTCACAAGAGCCTTGATACGTGTGAATGGAAGATAACGGCATCGTGAGTGAACAGGGACCACAGAATGGTGGGAAGAGGAAGGTTGTGGAGGCTGTATTCCTGCCTGTTAGGTCTTTCATCCCCTGCAGCTGCCATAAAACGTTTCTGGCCACCAGGAAAAAATGTGAGATGTGGAAAAGACAACCCAGTATCTCAAGGTTTCTCAATCATAGAAAAATTTTAGCTAATATACTGATAATGGTATCATTTTTATTATGTTTTATATTAGGTTCAAGTTCTTCGGAATGCTGGAGAAGAAGTGACTCTGACGGTCTCATTTTTGAAAAGAGCACCTGCTTTCCTCAAACTCCCCCTGAACGAAGACTGTGCATGTAAGCGTTTATGAAGAATAAATAAAAAGCTAATATCTTGCTTACTTTCTAAACCATTATTTCCTGACAGTAATTAGTAATACCTTTTTAAAGTTGGGATTTCTGCCTGAATTTTTCTTTAATTCAATTAACCCTTCTCCAAAGGGAACAGCTGTTGTTTTTGTTTCAGAATGTATTCACATTTAGTTATTTTCCAACCTATAACTGGAGAAGCATTATTTATTTTTAAAATGTGTCAAATCAAATGTATACATTTTGTGTATCTATTAAATTTCATTCATAATATTTGAAGAATATATATTCCCTAACTAGAAAATAATATACTCCTATTTGGCTACTGAACTTACTAAATAAGCATTTACACATGCTTTGTCTTGATGATACAAGGGAGATTTAAGGAAGCCCCAGTCTATGTGGAAATGTAGTAATTGTCATAAGAGCTACCTAAAGATTTCTGTATCTATTTGCATACTATGAAATGAAATGCATATTATAGCTTTTGCTAAAATCAAGGAAGAATATATTGTTGACTGAGGCATAGTTTACATGAAATGAAATGCAAAGACTTTCAATGCTTGGTTGAATCAGTTCTGACAAATACATACATTTGCTTAACCCATGTCCCTTAAAAGACCACAGAACAGTTCCTTGTGCCTCTTCCAGTAAATGCATTCCTAGAAACAATCACTGACTTAATTTCTTATCATCAAGTATTATTTTTGCTTCTTCTAGAACTTTAAGTAATGTAATCAAACTGTATTTATTCTTTTACATCTGGCTTCTTTCATCATGAACCATCTCATGTTACATATTTCAGGAGTTTATTTACCTTGTGTAGTATTCCACTGTGTGAGTGTAGAAAAGTTGGTAATGCATTCTCCTGCTGATAGACAACAGAACTGATTCTGGTATTTTGTTATTACAAATAAAACTGCTGTAAACATTCTCGTACAAGCCTTTTGGAAGTCTTAGTATTTTATGTCATTAGTATAAGTACCTAGGAGTGAAATTGCTGAGTCACAAGATAGATGTGTAATTAACTTACTATCAGACTGCCAAACATATTTCTAAGATGGGTGTATATTTAAAGGCCTCTCACTGTCCACTCCAGTGGTGGATGAGTGTTCTGGTCATTTTACATTAATTCCAATACCTGATGGTCAAAAATTTCTTTAGCTATTCTCTTCAGTGTGTAGTGGTACCAAATTGTAGTTTTAATTTGCATTTCTCTGAAGACTAATGATGATTAGCTCCTTGTCATGTGCTATTTACATATTTTATTATCTATTTGTGTACTTATTTTGTAATGTATCTGCTCATGTCTGTTCCCCATTTTTCTATTGGTATGCTTTTGTATTATCACACTGCAGGAGTAGATAAGCCTGTTTATAAGCCTTTTGTTAGCTATATGTGTTACAAACATCTCAGAATATTACAAACATTCTGTGCATGACTGTATTTTTTACCTAAAGGTGTCTCAGGTTTGCACAACTTTTTGATTTTGATAAGGTCTAATTTACCATTTTGTTGTTGTTTTTGTTGTATATGCTTTTGGTTTTCTGTATCTTTTCTAAGAAATATTTCCCTACCCTAAGGTTGCAAGCATATTTCCCTACATTTTTGTAAACAGCTTTATAGCATTGATTTTTATGTTTAAGTGTATAATGTATCTTATATTAATAACATTTTAGTTCTGAGGTAGGAATCAAGAATGAAGGAATCACCATTTCCATTAATTTATGTGTCTGCTCTTTCACCAAAACCACACTTCTGATTATTGCAGCTTTATAATACTTAAAAGAGTCACCGAGGATGAGTTCCTCAACTCTGCAGTATTTCAAGATCATTTGGCTATTCTAGATGCTTTGCATTACTGCATACATTTTATGAATAGCACGCCAGTTTCTATTTAAAAAAACTATTATGATTTTGAAACTAAATTGAATTTATAGACAGTTAAGATAATTAACACCTTAACACCTTTAAATCTTTCGTTCCAGAAATATAATTTATCTTTCCATTTATATTTTAATTTTTCTCATCAATACTTTAATGTTTCCAGTGGGAAAGTGTTGCATATCTTCCATTAAATTTATTTTAAGCATTTTATGTTTTTGTATTTTATTGTAAATAATATTTTAAAGATTTAATTTTCCAACTATCTGTTGCTAATACATAGAAACTGTAACAGGTCACATTTTTATATATAAGCATTCTGCAACATAGCTTAATTTTCTTATTAATTCTAGTAAGATTTTTTTGTACTCAATTTTTCTGCATATAAAATTATGTCATCTGCAAATAATGTTTTGCTTGTTTCTTTCCAAGCTAGATTTCATTTCTTTAATTCCTTATTTTTTTCTTTTGGTTTTGCCTATTGTAATGGCTTTGACCCCTAGTAAAATGCTGAATGAAGTATACCGAGCACAGCTGTCCTTCTTCTGCTCCAGATAGTAGAGGAAAATCTTCCAGTTTTTTTTTCTTTTTTTTTGTTTTGTTTTGTTTTGTTTTGTTTTAACACAAAGTGTGGTATCAGCTGTAGGTGTTCACAGATGCCCTTTATTAGAATAGAATAGAGGTGCCCTTCTGTTACTGGGTTCCTGAGGATTTTTCTTTTTCTTTCTTTTTTTTAAATAGAAGTTAATGCTGAGTTGCATCAAATTTTTTTTTATACATTGAGATATTACATTTTTTCTTTTTTTAAAAAATTCTATTCATGTGACTTTTTAAAAATTGATTTTGAGTGCCAAGTAAAGCTTGTACTCCTAGGATAAACACCATGGTCATGATGTATGTTTTTATACATGCTACAGGTTTTAATTTGCTAAAGTATTGCTATTTTTTAAATCTATATTCATTAAAGATTTCCAGATGTACTTTTCTTTTCCTATAATGTTTTAGTGGGATTTTGGTACTAGGGTTATTATGTCTTGTATAAGTTGTGAAGTGGTAGCTCCTCTTCTATTCCCAGAGAGAATAGAAGTTTAACAGTGTTTAACAGTGTTTAACAGTGTTTAATAGTGTTTAACAGTGATTGTATCTCTTTCTTAAATGATTGAATAAATTCACCAGAGAAGCAGTCTGGTCCTAGAATTATCATTTTTTTAATATGAATTAATCTCTTGAATGGATATAGGAATTTTTTGATATTTTCTTCTTTTGTAAATTTTGTTTAGATTTTTTTCCAATATTTTTGATCATTTCAACTAAGTTGTCAATCTTTGCATGAAGTTACTCATCATATCTTATCCTTTCCGTATCTGTTGATTTGCAGTAAGGTCCCCTCCTTCATTCCTGATATTTGTAACTTGTATTTTCCCTCTTTTACTAGGTCATCTTTGCTACGGGTTTTATTAATCATTCCAAAGAACTCATTTTTGTCTTGGTTAGTTTTGTCTATTATTTTCAGTGTTGCGTTTCATTGCCTTTCACTCTTATTTGTATTATTTTCTGTCTTCTGTTAACTTTGTTTCAGTTTGCTCTTCTATTTCTAACATCTTAAGACACAAGCATAGATCCCGGCTTTACATCTACCTTCCTTTTGTGCTGGTAGTTACGTCTTTAAATTTCACTCCGAAGACTGCTGTCGATGCTTTACAGAATGTGATACGCTATGTTTTCATTTTATTCAGTTCAAAATGCATGTGAGTTTTAAAGTAATACATGTCCATTAAAAATATTGTCCCATAAGAGGGAAATGCAGATAAACATCAAAAGAAAAAACAGCGAAAACAAAGCATAAAATTCTTTGATGTAAAGAGTGTGACAACTATATCTAGGCTAGTATAGCAGAAAAGCCTGTTTCCCTTCTTAACACCAGGGAAACTATAGAATTTTACCATCATAAAAGAGGAGAGCAGCGTCATGTGTTTGAGCACTTGGGTTAATATAGCAGGGACGGTAACCTATAATGATGTTTGCATTTAAGCATTATACGTCAAATAAAAACTGGGAACTGATTACATTAATAGTTCATACTTATCTATAGTAGCAACCCCAAAAATATAATGTTTACAGAAAAAGCAACAAATCAGAAATAAAGAAATATATATTCTAATCCTTACTGAAACAAATACTAAATTGTAAAATCTTAGAAAATAACAAATCTTTAAGACATATGTTACTCATCTTTAAAAAACAGACATTGGTACGTTTCTCACGAGGATCTAATATGAAGTGTTTTAGTTGCAAATTCACAAAATCAAATAGTGCCAATGAGGGTGCTTCCAATTACAGTATATACCAAGAGCACTTTTAAAGACAGAGCACTTACAAACCTTTTTTGCATCATGGAGAATTATGGTAAATAAACATGGAATTTGCTAATAGATTAATACATGACATTAAATAGAACTTTGTAGCCAAACAGAATCTCGCACATTCTAAGTGTGGTTCACAAGAATAGCCACTTTGGAGAATAAAGTGAAATCGTGTTTTTATATGGTGACCTGTTTCCCTTAATACAAACTTAATATTCCTGAAATCAAAGGTAAATATTTGCAGGTCTCTTTCAGGGGCCCACTTTAGGTTTTAGTTTTTATTTTTTGCTTACTTGCAAAATTCTGGCTTTGATATAAGTGCAATACAGATTTATTTTACTACCTGGCTTACTTGATACCACTGAGTGTACTGAAGTACCTGGGGTGAAAGGGGTCCCTGTAGAGCAGGCGGGCTTCTAACCAGCAATGCTGTGACTCTCCCCACAGGTGCGCCGAGCGACCAGAGCAGCGGCACCTCCTCTCCTCTCTGTGACAGTGGTTTACACCTCAACTACCATCCCAACAACACAGTAAGGGGCCCAGGGCGCAGCCTCCACTCATGGGGAGGGACCAGGCAAAGCCCAAGACACACACGTGTGGTTAGAGTTGGGAGTCTCTCTGATACAGTTGCAATCCTTGGCTGCTTTATCTTTTGAGAATTATGATAATTCAGAGAGGAGAAAAATAAGAAGGTCTGTTATTTTTTAATGTTTTTTTCCTCTTCTCAGGTCTGTGTTAAGCCCTTTGTAAGCTATAGAGACTTAACGTCGGGAGGTCACGTATAACGCCATACAATCATTTATGACATTTCATATTATATGTAGTTTCATGTTCTAAATAATTTGACATAATTTTGATCATTTTTCTTTTGAAAGCATTTAGCTAAAAGTAGCTATATAATTTGCCATATATTCGGATTTCTTAGCAATCTTCATGCACACCAGAGAATTACTGCAAAGGGAGAAGATCTAACCTACACATGGTGTAAAATGTGAGGAATGTTAAACTATACATGTATTTAATAATTGACAAATGTGGCATACTTGTTTTATACACATTTAATAAAGTGTCCATTTTTATTTTCCACCTGTACTTTGGAGTAAACAGGTTTTTTTTTCTTTTATAAATATTTTGAAATTCCTTGTATTTTATGCTTCAAAACATGCACACATTCTAAAGACAAAGCAATTCCTCTAGTTAACCGTGAGGCTAACAGTTACCCCTGTGCTCACAAACATGAAGAGAAGCAGAGCTCACCTGTGCAGAATTTTATTTTTCTGTTCCATGTATTAGGATGTATAAGACGTAGCGCTTCCTCTGACTTGTATAATTCACTCTGCATTGGAGATTCTTGACCCAGTTGTGGCATTTTACTTCAGAGTCCTCCTCTGAGCATCTTCTGGCCTCTGTGGCCTTTGCTGAGCCGAACTGCAGAGCATTAATCTCTGCTGAGTCCCGCAGGCCCCCACGTCTTTTTCGTTTGTTTGTTTTTCGCTCTGAAAGAGGAACCCCTGGCAACACCAAAGGTTATCTCTCCAAGTATAGACCAACCACACCTGGTGCACTTCACCGCCCTTCTCTTTGCTTTTGTTACCATAGAAATAACTGTCACACCATAGTTAATATTTACAAAGTGGATCTTCAGAAAATTGCAGGCTCTGGGTGATGTAAACACCGCAAGTGTTTATGAAATGAACGTGCACGTCCTGTGCGCCCAGCAGCTCCCTCATCGAGGCTCCTACAGCCTCCAGGCCAGGCTTTGACTCTTGCTTTGCTCACCTCCATCCCTCCCAGTCTAGATACTCTTGAGGCCTTGGTGTCTTTCCTGTCCTTTGTCCTGGGTGGTGCCCTGAGCCCCGCTGCTGTGAATGTGGGCTGCTCCTCTTAAAGGAGCCTCTGCCTGGAATCACGGCTCAGCACCCCCTCCCCATGTGGCTGCAGCCAAGGATGCAGAGATGGGGCACAGAGGCAGCCCCCCAGCCTTGGCAGATGACACGGTGGCCACCCCTCAGGAGCCCACATCCAGCCAGGTGTTCCCTCCTCATCCACTTTCTCCGGAGAGCTTTCCCTCCACACCTCGATCACACAAGAATCCCCATCTCAGCTCTGCTCCTAAGTCGCGAAGGAAGAGCTGTTCTATTGTAGAGCAGGGATAAAGATGCTTAGGCATATTTTTATTCCAGTTCTTGCCCCTGTACCCTGGACTCCTGTGTGATAGTAAGTGGACAGGAAGGTCTGCGAGTGGGCGCCAGCCAGGTCTGTTATGTCATCCCGTTGACATGACAGCAGCGTCTGCGGACTTGGTTGTGACTTGTGCCTCTACATGGTTGCTTGATGCCATGTCTTCCTTTACAAACCTGTGATTAGAGTAAGGAAACCACTCAGCAGTTCTGTAACACAACTGTTCCAGCTATAATTTTTTAAAAAATCCATCGTCATAAATTTTTCTTACCGAGTTATGTCTTTCCATTTTCAAGAGGCATATTTTGTTTCCATTTTTAACATTAGGTGTGAACGTTACTTGACATTGCTAAAGATCTTTAAGTGTAAGGAAATTACGATGTTTTAGACAACAAGAATCAAGACATATAGAAATCAAAGTATAATAAAAATGAAGACAGTACTTGCATTGCATTTAAATTAAGTGGGTATTTGCTGAGAACCTACTCTGTGAACACTCTCGTCAAGGTGCCACGGGAAGAAGTTCATTATGGTTCATGACCCCAAAAGTTTAAAATCCAGATCGACGAAAGTAACTGTAATCTAAGCAGGGAAAGAACAGTGGACATTAGCGTTCTAATATCAGAGAAGCGAGCTGCTAGAGACTTTGACCATCTGACGTACTGAAATCAGCAAAAATGGGGGACATGAGACCAAACATGAGCCTGGCTGGGAATCAGGCCTGAGTGGGTCACGCAGCCTTGGCAGCCGGTTTGGAGGGGAGGAAGTGTCCACTCAGAGATTCATACACTGAGGGGCAGTCAGAAGCCTGTTTCCTTCTGACCCAGCACCGAATAACGGGGCAGCATGGGAGCCTGGGAGGCGTGTTCCGCAGAAAGTGTGTGCACCCTGCACACAGGGCCTCTGCTCTGTCTGAGTCCTCACTTCTGTCCCAGGCCCGGGGACTCTGCTTTTACTTCTAGTGCCTTAATTATCCTCCGAAGCAAACAGAGAAAGCAGGTGCCATTCGAGTTTCCTGGAACATTCTGTACATAATTTAAGGCAGCATTTTACACATACGAGAAAATAACACCTTACAATATATTAACACCACTCTGCTGTCTTACATAAGGTTGTAGTCTAGTCCTTCTAAGGACCTGAGATTACTAATTTCAGGATACACAAGCTTCCGCTGGTTTGCTAGCCAAGGTGAAGAAAGAATTTGCTTTCACGAGGGGACGTAACTGGGGTAACCAGCTAAGCAGACTCTGAGGAACATTTTTCTTAATGATATGTCTGTAATGAGCACCTTTATGCCACGTGCTCCAGAGAATTTGGATCAGAGGTTTTCTCCGTATGCATCTCTGCTTTGGCCTGATGATTTTCCTGGAGGCTGTTGTACAGCAGTATACCTTGAGATGTGTTACATTTTAGGAAGAGAGTTTATTTTAAAGCAAAGACCATGTAAATGCTACTTTTCCCATTCACGCTATTAGTATTACAGGAAATAACATGCTTGACAGTGAAGAACAAAGCCCTTGAAAAGTAGTTATGGGCCTTAAAGCCATAAAAATATTTGTGTTTTTAGATCATTTTATATACAGTTAAAAATAACTCCAAGACTGCTGTTACAGAAAAAGACTAGAAAGCATTTTTATGTTCTACTGTCATAATTAAATAATAAGGATAATTTCCAAAAGACACCAGATATTCCACTATAAATAACAGATCTGTAAAATGAAATACATGAACCCTGATCTGTTCAATAGCTGAAGTAGGACTTACCTTGTATTTTTTATAAGAAACATAAAACACAGTGACACATTTATCACTTTGGCTCATAGAGACGTCAGGTCGGGATGCCACAGCAGAACACACGGAACGTCACGTGTGTTTGCACATCTGCTAACCCATGAAGCCTGTAAAGTGTGACCTGTCGTCCCACATAGTCCATGACCTGGGTCTTTCATGCTCTTTTACATTTTCTATCTGTTTAGGGAACAATGAAGTGAGAGGGTCTCCTTGTGCTTTTCATAAACAACAAGGGTCCACCTGTAAATAATTTGCTAAAATTATGATGCAGAATTGCCAGATAACCGAGACAAACACCTGAGTCATTGTTCCCGCAGGTCCGACTGTGAATGCTAAACGCTGCGCTGTGGCCCGCGTGGTGGCTGTGGAGTCAGACGCAGGTCCGCGTGTAATCTTGGGGCTGCTGCTGGCCGGCCGGGGCCTCGGGCAAACGCCTGACCGCACAGCCTCTCGGGCGTGGGCTCCGGCCTCGTGCCACTGTGGGCTGGGTGATGGGCAGCTCGGTCAGGTCTGGCCTGGCCACAGAAACCGCGCCTTTTTACCCCAGGGCATCACACAGGGTTGTGGATTCCAGGGCCCTCGTGCAGACGTGCAGACGGGATGGGAAGCAGTAACTTACTGCTTCTAAAAAGCTCCAGGCTTTTCTCTGGTGACAGCCTTGTCTTTGGAGGTGGGAGCAGTGGGCTCAGGAGAGCTGCATCCCTCACCCCAGGACCCATCAGCTGGGAAGTTGGGGTTTGGAACCCAGGTGGTCCAATTCTGATGGGGCGCCTCAGCCCCCAGCCCCCTGTCACAGCCACTGCCTGACCCGTGTCACATGCAGACCGTCTGTGATGTCTGACACGAGGCCCAGGAGAAAGGGAACGATTCCTGTGAAACCCGGGTCTGTGCCTTCCGCCACCACAGAAGCACCGAAAGCAACCGTCTTGCACCAAAGGCTGTGTCTCCCAGAGACCTGTCACCAGTGGGCCCCCCCGCCATGCATCCTAGCCAGGCCTCCCTTCCAGATGCTCTGAAAAGCTCTAAGGATTTCATAGACTTTCATTGGCACAATTGTTGACAACGAACCTAATAAAACCAGAGAACACTCCACCTTTAGTGAAAATAAGGGAAATTCCACCCCCCCAAGCAATTTTGAAGAAATTAATACCTGAAAGAAAAGGTTAACACTGTCTAGACTCACACAGGTTCACCATTTAGACTGAAATAGAATCTCCTTCTAGCACCATCACTGGAGAATTATAGAATCTATAGACTAGAGAGAAATGCGTGTCAGCGGCTCTGATCAAATTGAGCCTCGGCTTGGGGCCGGCTTCCTGGTCAGCGTCACCCCGTGCGCTGGGGCAGGAAGAAATCTTAACGGTGAAGAGGAGCCGATGAGGAAACCGTGGCTCAACAGCAACCGGAAGAGCTCAAATTTTATTCAGACATATGTCTTCTCTACACATATGGAAAAGAACTCAAACTTTTTATGAAACTTTAGATACATGTAATTTTAAACTGGCAGTGGTTGTCTTAACATTAAAACATAAGAAAATGCAAACATTTTATAAACATGAAGTTAAAACAATGGACAAAAATTTCCTTAATTGTAAGAGTTGTTTTATAGGGATATTCATTCTACTTGAAAATATTTTTAAGTAACTAATGAATCACAAGCCTTATTACAACATTTAGTGCTTAGCAGACAGAAAATATTTGCTACTTGAACGTATTTGATTTTTGTCACCTCGTTCATTGCCATTACAGATTTGACCCATCTTTCCCATTCTTGAATAAATTCAGTCATCACTATTTTATTTTTTCTTCTTTCTGCTCTCCCCATTTTTCATGTTTTCATTACAATTCTTAATCTCTGTGATTCCCTCCTCCCTTTTTTATAGAATTCCATTGGTAGAGAATTGAACAGAGGTAACTTTGTTGTCCATGAGCGTGGATTTGTCGTGGTTTTCTAATTGACTGTTTAAGGGGAAAATGTCCCTCAAATAAAGAGGGTTTGTGACATCAACACTGAAAACTCAGAAACGAAACAGCAGTGCTGAATGTCTGTTTCCTTTTCAGGACACGCTGTCCTGCTCATCGTGGCCTGCATCCCCAGGCCTGAGGTGGGAGAAGCGATGGTGTGACCTCAGGCTCATCCCCCTGCTGCACTCGCGCTTCTCCCAGTATGTGCCGGGGACGGACCTGAGTCGGTGAGTCCTGCCGGTGGCCCCTGATTGTCTGCTGATTGAAAACAAGACCTGTAGTCAGACTTGCAACACGACGTGCCTTATGGTTCTTGTAACAGTAATTGTAACAAAAATTAGGCAATACTATTAAATGCATAATGAAAGTATATGAATACCAGTACTTGTGGGCTTCCAGTTCTGGCCAAGGGAGAGTAGCCCCATCTTAGTATTTGCTTTATATTCAACACTCTAGTCCTTGCTTTTTATAATTGAAAAAATTTTTTTCTCTTTTTAAGAACTTTTATTGAGATACAGTTAACAGACAATAAACAGCATATATTTAGAGTGTACAGTTTGGTATCCCAGTCTCCCAATTCATTCCCCCCCAAGCCTCCCCGCTTTCCCCACTTGGTGTCCATGTGTTTGTTCTCTACACCTGTGTCTCTATTTCTGCCTTGCATTTTCTCTTTCATAGTTATTAGCATTTGCCTTATGTATTGAGGTGCTCCTGTATTGGGTGCATATATATTTATAATTGTTATCTCCTCTTCTTGGATGGACCCCTTGATCTTTATGTAATGTCCTTTCTTGTCTCTTGCAACATTTTTTATTTTAAAGTCTATTTTCTCTGATATGAGTATTGCTTTTCCAGCTTTCTTTTGATTTCCCTTTGCATGGAATATCTTTTTGCATCCCATCACTTTCCATCTGTATGTGTCCCTAGGTCTGAAGTGGGTCTCTTGTAGACAGCATATATATGGGTCTTGTTTTTGTATCCATTCAGCCAGTCTGTGTCTTTTGGTTGGTGTCTTTAGTCCATTTACATTCAAGGTAATTATTGATATGTATGTTCCTAGTACCATTTTCTTAATTCTTTTGTTTCTGTAGGTCCTTTTCTTCTCTTATGTTTCCTGCTTAGAGAAGTTCCTTTAGCATTTGTTGTAGGGCTGGTTTGGTGGTGCTGAATTCTCTTAGCTGTTGCTTGTCTGTAAAACTTTTGATCTCTCCCTCAAATCTGAATGAGATCCTTGCTGGGTCGAGTATTCTTGGTTGTAGCTTCTTCCCTTTCATCACTTCAAATATATTGTGCCATTCCCTTCTGGCTTGCAGAGTTTCTGTTGAGAAATCAGCTGTTAACCTGATGGGAGTTCCCTTGTATGTGATTTGTTGTTTTTCCCGTGTTGCTTTTAATAACATTTCTCTGTCTTTAATTTTTGTCAATTTGACTACTATATGTCTTGGTGTGTTTCTCCTTGGGTTTATCCTGCCTGGGACTCTCTGCACTTCCTGGACTTGGTAGCTGTTTCCTTTCCCATGCTAGGGAAGTTTTCAACTACAATCTCTTCCAACATTTTCTCAGGTCCTTTCTCTCTCTCTTCTCCTTCTCTGACCCCTATAATGTGAATGTTGGTGCATTTAACATTGTCCCAGAGGTACCTTAGGCTGTCTTCAGTTCTTTTCGTTCTTTTTTCTTTATTCTTTTCTGCATCAGTGATTATCACCATTCTGTCTTCCAGCTCACTTATTTGCCCTTCTGCCTCTGTTAATCTGCTATTGGTTCCTTCTAGTTTATTTTTCATTTCAGTTATTGTGTTGCAAATCTCTCTTTGCTCTTTACTTCTTCTAGGTCTTTGGTAAACTTTTTGATCTTTGCATCCAGTCTTTTTTCAAAGTCCTGGATCATCTTCACCATCATTATTCTAAATTCTCTTTCTGTAAGGGTGCCTATCTCCTCTTCATTTAGTTGTTTTTCTGGGGCTTTATCCTGTTCCTTCATCAGGTACAAAGTCTTCTGCTTTTTCATTTTCTCTATCTTTCTGTGGCTGTGGTTTTCAGTTCCACAAGACAAAATACTGCTGATACTGCTTGATACTGCTGTCTGCCCTCTTGTGGAGGAAGCTATCTAGGAGGCTCCTGGGTGCTTCCTGATGGGATGGACTGATAGTGGGTAGGGCTGGGTGGGCAGAGCTCCGTAAAATTTTAATCGGCTTGTCTGCTAGTGGGTGGGGCTGTGTTCACACCTCGTTGGTTGTTTGGCCTGAAGCTACTTAGCACTGGAGCTTACAGGCCCTTTGGTGGGGCTAATGGCAGGCTCTGGGAGGGTTCATGCCAATGAGCACTTCCCAGAACCCCTGCTGCCAGTGTCCCTGTCTCCTTGGTGAGCCACAGCTGCCCCCCACCTCTGCAGGCAACCATCCAACACCAGCAGGTAGGTCTGGTTCAGTCTCCTATGGGGTCACTGCTCCTTCCCCCTTGGTCCTGGTGAGCACACATTTTTGTGTGCCCTCCAAGAGTGGAGTCTCTGTTTCCCCCAGTCCTGTGGAGGTCCTGCAATCAAATCCCTCTGGCTTTCAAAGTCTGATTCTCTGGGGATTCCTGCTCCCATTGCTGGACTCCCAGGTTGGGAAGCCTGATGTGGGGCTCAGAACCTTCACTATCGTGGATGGACTTCTGTGGTATAACTGTTCTCCAGTTTGTGAGTCACCCACCCAGCATTTGTGGGATTTGATTTTAACGAGATTGTGCCCCTCTTACCATCTCATTGCGGCTTCTCTTTTGTCTCTGGATATGGGGTGTCTTTTTTGGTGAGTTCCAGTGTCTTTCTGTCAATGATTGTTCAGCATTTAGTTGTAATTCCGGTGCTCTTGCAAGAGGGAGTGAGCGCATGTCCTCCTACTCCACCATCTTAATCCTATCTCTAATTGAAAATTTTGTTTTGAGATAGTTATAGATTCACATGCAGTTGTAGAAATAATAGAGAGAGATTCCATTTATTTTTTCCCATTTTCCCAGGTGGTAACATCTTGCAAAATTACAGTACAACACCTCATTTCGGAAACTGACATGGACAAAATCCACCACTCTTTCATTCAGATTTCACAGTGAGTGTGAGTGTGTGTAGTTCTATAGAACTCTATCACATGTTCATGTTCTCACATTCACCAGACCAGGCACAAGGCAGAAGGGTTCCTTCACCACACAAGCCTCCCATTGCCCGTCTGTAACCATAACCACCCTTCTCCCCTCAGATGAGAACTCACTGCTCTGTTCTTCACCTCTGATTGCTTTCTCATTGTAAGAACATTAGATAAATGGAATCCTACACTATGTAACTGTATTGGATTGAATTTTCTCACTCAGCATAATTATCTGGTAATTCTTCCAAGTAGTTGCATTTTCAATTGTTCATTCCTTTTTATTTCTGACAGTATTCTGATAGTATGGATATACCACATTTTAAAAGTTCATCCCTTGATGGATATCTGGGTTATTCCAGTTAATTCTAAGTAAAGATGCAATGAACGTCTGTGTGTAGATTTTTGTAGAAACATGCATTTTCATTTCTTTGGGTAAATGTTCAAGAGCTCAAGTACTGGGTTGTGTGATAATAGCATGTTTAGTTTACTGAGAAACAGACACATTGTTTTGTAGGTGGCTGTACAGTCTTACATTCCCACCAGCTGAGTATGAGCCATCCAGTTTCTCTACATCTTTGCCAGAATTGGGAGTTGTTGCTATCTTTTATTTTACCATTCTTATAAGATGTAGGTATGATATATCACTGTGACCTGAATTTGCGTATCCTAATGATGTTGAAGGTCTTTTCCTGTGCTTATTTATCACACAAAATCCTCTTTGGTGAAATGTCTCTTTGTCTTTCAATCATTTTGTAATTGTCTTTACTTATGTATTTTTATTTATTTTTTTACTGTTGAGATTTGAGAGCTTTATATATATACAAGAAAAAAAGTCCTTTGTCTCAACACACTAGTTTTTGTATTCTATTTTCTTTAACCTTTTTTTTTACTTTCTGAAGAAATTAAACATTTTTATTTTTAATATTCCCTCTATTATATTGCTGTATACTCATATAAATTCTTTTATTTTGTTTTAGTTATTGCCTAAATGTTACACCATATGTCTTAGGCCTTCCAGGCTGCTATAATAAAGTACAGCAAATAGTAACAGGGACAAACAACAGAAATTTGTTTCTCATAGTTCTAGATGCTGGAAGTCCTAGGTTAAGGTGCCCAGATCATGGTCAAGTTCTCAAGTTCTTTGATGAAGGCGCCTCTCCGGGTTAGTATCTGGTGTCTTCTCACTCTGTTCCCACGTGGTGGAAGGGCCAGGAATCTCCATGGAGCCCCTTTTATGACTCATTAATCCCACTCACGAGGACGTGACCCTCGTGGCTCTAACGTCTCCCCAATGCCCCCGTGTCTCAATACGGTCACACTGGTCACTAGGATGCCAAACTATGAACCAGAGGTGGGGCACCGACACTCAGAGAGTAGCGCCACCCATACGTGCTTTATTAGTGTTTAATGCAATTTATCAACTTTGCCTCTTTCAGAAAATTCTAGAAACTTAGAACACTTTAATTCCATTATTTCCTTCTTGTCTTTAGGCATATTTCTGAGGAGATTTGAATTATATGTGTATCTTAAATTCCTCAGGATATTTTATTATTTTCAGATAACTAGTATTCACATACATCCTGAATTTAATCTTTTTGTTTCACTTTATCTTTTTTTCCCTCTTGGTTCTATTTTTCTTCTGCCTTAAGAACTTTTGAAATATTTCTATTAATGTTATTTTTTAATGTATATATTTGGTTTGGGTTGGTTTTACTTTAAAAAAATTTATATAGTTACATGATGTAGAAATGTTTACCTAAAGTAATTTATGAGAAAAAACATCGTGTGGATCCAGATGACTTCCCACATTTTAATTTTTATGGAACCGCAACACATCGACAGCCTTTAGCAATCGAGTTAATTACACTCAACAAGTAAGACAGGAACAAGCGGTTACAAGCACAGCCGCTGTTCTTAGGGGGTTGCACAGCAGTTCAGATTCAAGGGCTGATTTAACGTTCATTCATTCACTCAATAAATATTGACTTAGTGTCCACATGGGAGGTGTGGTGTTTGCTTCTTTCCCTGAAGTAGTTCACAGGCCCTTGGCAGTTGAAACGGTGAGGGGAATAAAAAAGAAAAGATGAATTATTGGCCCCAGATGTAAAATATACAAAATTGTTGCGCTTAGTTTAAAACCCAGGATGTTATATGTTGGTTGGTTTTGCCAAGGCCCATGATCTTACCTTTGGTGATGTTATCCCCCTCATATTTAATTCCAGCAAAGTTGTGTTACTGTCATATACTGTTGTGTAGATACGAATGAAAACATCTCAATATTTTTATCAGTGATAAGACGGTTTATGTTCATCATATAGTAATGATTTAGAAATATATGTCTCACCTCGGTTCTGTAGTATCGTATCATACTCTGGGGACTAGAGAGGGAAGGTGATTAAGGAGAAGTAGGTGGTTGATTGTATTAACTACAGAATAGAAATACTTGAACGGACTGAGAAACAGATTAATTTTAGAGTGACGTTGGCTAAAGTAATCCTGGAGTGAATTGGATTGAAAACAATGTTTGTTATGAGAAGGATACAGAGGGTAAAGTAAAGGAAACAGTGTGTAAGGATGTGTCACCCATAGTGTGATGGGGGAAGGGAAGGGAAGTTCAAGGCGTCTCCTGGTCGTGGTGCACCCTTGCCTGAGCTCTTCCATCGCTCTGTTGTTGCAGGTGGTCCCGTGCAGGTGGACTCAGAGGCATTCAACTGATTGACTTTCTTCCATTTCCACAGACAGGCGGGCAGGTCCTCAAAGACTTCGCTCTGTGTGAAGCAGGAGCAATCAATGATTTAAAAAACAAATTCAACTAGATAACATTGAGATCCTACTTGATTTCTCCTGCTCCATGAGTCGTGCGAGGGTCCCTTTGTATGTGCTTGGAAGTGAGATGTGCATCAGTAGGGGGACGGATAAATGAACGTGGTCCATCCAGGTAGTAGAATATTATTCAGTTCTAAAAAGGAATGAGCTGTTGAGCCATGGGAAGACATGGGAGAACCACGGATGCACAGGCATAGGTGGAAATGCCGCCTCAAGGTTCCGCTCAGGCCGCCCTAGAGCCTCGCCGCCCATGCAGACCATCACCCAGAGGCTCACAGCTCATGGTTTCCCTGAACCCCTGAGGCTTTCCCGCTGCGGGCACTTGTTTCTGGAGTCATTACCTCTCTAAAACATGCGCTTTCTCTCCTACCCCCGCCCAAGCTGTTCACCCGGTTGGATCCGAGACCCTGGAGGGATGTTGGCTGTCCCACTCCCTTGTGTCCCCTTCCAGGAGGCAGCATGACCCCATCCCTCCCCTCCCGATGCCCCACTGAAAGTCCCCTGAGCTACCTGTCTTATCTTCACTCTCACTGACAGGCGTATTTCAGACCGCTTACCCGACCTGGTCTGACAGGACCACCCGCTCCGCACAAATCCGACCCCAGGAGGTCCCGTGGCCTCCAGGCCCCGCCATGGTGCTCGCGCGCTCCTGCGCCGACCCCACCTGCTTCGCCCAGACCCCCGCTCCTTTTCCTGGAGGGCATCCCACCTCCCCAAAGCATCCTGCCTCCCCAGGCCATCCCCTGGCTCGCACAGTGCTGTCTGCAGCTCTCACCCCTGCTGCCGGAACCGCCTCCTCTCTGCCTTCTCTGCTCACTCCTCACAAATTCAAGGTCTCCCTCACGTGCCTTCATGTGGCCCAAGATGGGCAGTGAGTCCAGACACGAATTACTTAACTGTTTTGATAGGAAACGTGTATTTTCATGTATATGCATGTTATATTGAAAATCATTTACGAATTTTTATGTGAGCAGTATATTTTTCATACAAGGGAAGACTAAATTTGTATTTTAAGTGAATAAAACTACTCTGAAATTCAGCAACATTTGAGAATAACTTTTGTTGCCAGAGTAGTGATCAAGAATCCTTAGAAAAATAGAAGGCAGTACTGAGCAGAAAATGGAAAAGTACTCTGCGCTCAGAAGTTCAGATGTTCTAACTGTAATCATGTCACTGATTTTTTTCAGCAAGTGTATGTTTTTCAGCAAGTGTATCTGTGTGTGTATGTGTGTGCGCGCGCGCACGCGCGTGTACAAAGAATTATAAATTAGTCTGGGAATCCTCAAGACTGCTACAAATATTGTTAAAATTTAATGTTTCCCAGTACCACAATACTACCTTAATGGGTAATGTAATTTATTGATTTCAGAGAGTATATGATCAAATAAGATGAACAAATTCCTTTTTTTTTTTTTACAATTGTTGATTATCTCTACTCAAAGAATTACATTTTCTAAAAGCCACAAATACAACCACAGCATGCCAGTTCCTCCTAAGTGCTGGGTGACACACATTCTTGCAAAACTCTCTCAAATATTGCACCAAGACCATATATCAGCATTCAGGGAGCTTCAGCAATTCGTAAAATTATTTGGGTCCCACCAGTTTCTCCATAAATACTTGCTGAATCTTAAAGTATATTTTTCCCATTTTCCATTAGGGGAAATTGAGGCACAACTAAGTGTACTAATTTGGTGATATTCTTATTTATTCAGTAGCAGAGGCAGAAAGAGGACCCACGCTAAAATCTTTATGACCAGTTTACTTTGTAAGAGGTTGTATGTAAACAAACTGTTCAAATACATCCCTTATATTCATGAAAGGGTTTCCAACAAATCAACCTGAAAAGTGAAAACAGAATGTAAAAACTGATACATATTAGCGGGTGGTTTATAAAAGGTTAGTCCTCCAGAATTATTCTATGTGGAGACTGTGTGACACGTGCGGTTACATGGGCGTGACACGTGCGGTTGCATGGACTGCAGATTTCCTCTAAGTGCACTCACGCTAATCAGCTAAAAATATCCAGCTGCCACGACTCATTTAAAGCAGAGAGGACAGATATGTTCAAGACGTGCTTTAATTTCTGATGCATGAAGCAATGGTTATGGTAATCAGAGAGCAGAAAGAAATGTATGTTTCTAACTCAAATTAGCTCTCATTTTCCATGGGTAGTTGAGCTTCTGTCTGCATATTTTACATGTCTTACTCACTGTGGGGTATCAAAATTAAAGTTAAGAAAGTCACGTGAAGTTGCAGTATTCTTTTCATGCTGTGCATATTTTTTCTTGTCACAAATTCAAAAGAACATTATTTCAAAGAGACAAACAGTGGTCGTCCCCGCTCAGGGTTTTCATGTGTTTTTAAGAGCAAACCGAAAAACATATTTGAACACTTCCCTGTAATCAGTTGAAAGTGCTTGACCAAGGCTATCAGAACAAGTTTCTCTGAAAATGTTAACAAGCATGTGGTGTGAAAGGCTTTGCCACGAGTCCGGTTCTGAAATCTGGACCCTTCTTCTGGGACAGGAGAGTGACACGGGCCTCGTGATGAAGCTGGGCCAGAGATGCTGGCGGCTGTCTTTGTTTGTGGAAGGGACCTCATGTGTAATATCCGCAAATGCCTACTTACGCAGTTCTGAAGAGACAAGAAAGCAATTTAATTAGAGAAAAATATATAAACGTACACTATTTGGTAGCATTGTGAATACTGAACTACGCAATTTTTTTATTGCTTCAAAACTGGCTGGAATTTAAAGATAGTTTGTGCATTTTCTAAAGTGTATTGTGTTGCACCCCAGAGTAATTCTCAGGCATGAGGCATTTAGCTACTTTCCATTCTTTTGGGGATTTTTATCTATTCTTCTCCATTAAGCTTATATTGAAACATGAAAGAACTTGAAACAGAAAAATACAAGTAAATAATTAAAGCTATAGGAAGCTGCTTTAAACTCTGTAGCACTTTTGTAGACAACTTAGGATGGCATCATTTAATTTTCTCTAACAACAACAACAACAACAAAAACTCAATAAAAAAACCAGAGAGATATTTAGGCTGGCCATCACATTTTAAGGAAAGTTTGGGTGTTATTGAAATGTGAACATCCACATAAATTCAGATGCGTAGGAGACCTATGAGCCTCTTGTCCAAAACCATCATCACAAAGAGGAAGAACAGCTGGTTTACCAGCTGACGAAGCGCTTCAGCTCATGACAGCACGAGGTTTTACGTGACGCTCGGTATCTGGGTGTGGGGTGCTTGTGTGATCTTTCCACTGTGCATCAGAAATGCACTGAAAAATGGCAACAGGAGCTGATGTGGCCAAAACAATGGATACATGTCTGTGTGTAACTTTACGGTTCACTGGGGAAAGAATCCCTCTCAAATGTCTTCAATAATATTCCATTTACATAATATATATTTTACATCTCAAAGGTTCTCCACATTTAGCTGAATCTCAAGATGCTTTGTAGGAATTCAGAATTGTGTATTGTCTGGGCTCATCCTGAGCGCTCCATTTAAAAACAGATTTTTTTTATTTACAGAGAAGTAAGCAAATATGAATTTGAAGCTGCATTTATGTTGTTTGAAAGAAGAACTTTTGAACACATTACAGTTTCAAGTATCAAACAGACACATGAGATGATGTTTTGATCTGATTTGTTCTGACGTCTCCGCAGGCAGAACGCTTTCCAAGTCGTCGCCGTCGATGGGGTGTGCAGCGGGGTCATCCAATGCCTCTCCGCTGAGGACCGCGCGGAGTGGCTGCAGGCACTAGCCACCAACATCTCCAGCCTCACGAAGCACAATGTGAGTAATGACTCGGGGCGCCCGCCAGGCCCCAGCCCTGGGGAGCTTCTCCAGTGCGGGCGTAGCTCCTCCACAGCTGCTCCGTGTTCCTCTAAGAGTGGATCACTGCACAGGCATTGTGACACTATCCTGCGATACTTGTTAGAGAAAATCACTCTGTCTTGAGAGCTTTAGTCCAGTGTATCAGTTCAAGAGTATTCCATTCACAAACACTGTAACATCTACATTAGTTAAATGACTGAAAATAGATATTCAGCATGTAAGCACTAAAATATCTATATATCTATATATGTCATACAGCTATCTATATCTGTGTATCTATATATATACAGATCTATCTACCTATATATCTATAGATCTCTACATCTATATCTTTATATCATCTGTCTGTATCTATATATCATCTGTCTATCTCTATGTAATCTCTCTCTATATATGTATGTGTGTATATATATATATATATATATATATATATGCATGCATCGGTCTACCTCTATATCTATATATCTCTACATCTGTATCTATATATCATTGTCTGTATCTATATATCACCCATCTATCTCTATCTGTAATCTACGTGTGCATATAGATCAGGGTGATGGTCTCACCATCCTGCCCTCGCCCTGATCTTATCGCAGAGAGGCCCAGGAGGGCTTCTGACCTACAGAACTGCAGGGTCACAGGTTAGTGTCTCTTTTAAACCACTGTTTGCTGTAACTTCTTATTTCAACAATAGAAAGCGAATACAGCACCTATTTATCTTCAAAATAAATCCATTGAATTTGTTTCACTTAATCTAAATCTCATAGTTTAATCTTAACATCGCACCTTCGCTCTTACCACATTTAGCTTTCTCAGAATAAGCAAAAAAGGCACTTGCAGGTGACAGAAAACAGCTAGTGTTTGTAGCATCAGTTTGTCCATGGGCAGAGCAGCCTATTGTATTATCTGAGTCCCTAGACCCTTTCAGAATAACTCATTGGTAATCATGTCACAAGAAAAGTCACTGTAGTTGCTGCGCTAAAGCCACCTGAACAGGGAGTGTCTGGCGTGGGAAGGGTCAGTGTGTCCAAGGCCCGGGTGGCCGGGTGGAGCTGGAAGCCTTCAGATACCACGGAAGGGCGGGGTGGGGGGGTGTGGTTGGAGGGCAGGTGGCCGTGAAGGACACGGAAGTGCAGCTCCACACATGCTACTGTGCGATCACAGGGGACTCACACTGACGCTTTTTTTGAGGTGTGGCTGCCGTAGGAGAAGCACGGCTGTGGTGTCAGGGGCTGGGTGGGGAGCCTGGCCTCTGCTCACCACCTCTGGGGTTGAGCCCCGTGGCCCTCTTCCTACACAACGTGGTTAGCTTCAGCCCTGCGAGGGTTAAATGAAAAAGTGCTTCAGACATCCTGGCCCTTAAATGATGCTGAAACATTTGCACTTGTTCATCTCCCCAGCTGCACTCTAAATTAAATGATTTAATCCATAAACCACCAATAAATGGCCGTATCGATTTGCTTATTTTATGTGAGGCTGCACATCTTTGTTTTGTCCAGTCGTCATTTGAGATTCTTCATCTTCTGCAAGATGATTGTTTGGATAACACAGTGTTGCTAAAACAGGACAAAATGAGTTAAAATAAATGTCTAGTAGTGACTAGACCATTAAGCAGCTGTATTTCTGGCAGCCATCGATCTACCCCTCAGCTCCCTCATCTTTAAAAGAGACAGAGGGAAGCCAATAAAAGCAAAGCTCTCTTTCAGCCAGCATTTCATGAATCTAACCTTTCCAGCACTCTTTAGTGTTCCAGCACTAAAATAAATCCTGATTGATGAGCAGAGAGAATTTCATGCAACATTTCTGCTGAGGTTACCTACTAGCATAAAGGAATCTCTTCTAGCCTAAATTCTTCTGTATGTATCCTATGCATGCATTTCCTTGGCTGGAATGGAGTACACTACTTGAAATGTATCGTGTGTGTGTGTGCACAAGCAAACATAAATATAAATATATATGTATATGTAATATGCTTCTATTCTTAAAGATTCAATGAAAATTACTGTGATCCTAAATAAGAATGTATGATTGCATATATGAGATTTTCAACATATATAATTCATATTTTACTATGTGAAAGAGGATAGACTCTCTTCCCCAAATGTTTGTGTCAATTGAGAACACTCTCAGTAACATATTATAGAAACCCCAAGTACTGAAGGAGTAAATAGTTGGGTTTTTCCCCAAATGAAAAGAATCACGGATGGTGGCATCTGCTGGAAACCACCATCCACCCAGAACCCATCCTCTGTCTACACACGTTATTGCTACTATTATCCACTACCCTTAGGGTGTTGGCTTTTACCTTATGTTTGCCACCTCATGGTGACATAAGGGCTGCAACAGTTCCAAACATCACTTCAGGAAAGCAAGGGAAGAAGATAAGTAGCACCAGCTACATCTCTCCCCTTTTATCAAGATAAGAGAAATTTTCCCAGAAACCCTTTACCGGACTGATAATGCTCACTTCTCCTCCTGAACTCAGCTCCATGATGATTCTGGGAGGTGGGTGGCTGGGCAGTGGGGTGGCTAGTCTCTGCCTTTTCTAGTGTTTATAGTGGGAAAACCAAGAAAAGAAGGTTGTGAATGACTTTTGAGTCAGATAACCAACAATATCTACTACATTGCTTAATACTAAAAACATTAATTCTAAAAAAAAAAAAAATGCATGAACAACCAACACCCCTGCGATTTTGGGGAATGATCACAGTCAGGATTCACATACACACACATTTCATCAGCCATTCGAGTTCCTGCAGGATATATTTCAGCCATCTTCCTATATTTTACTCGTTTACCTGCAGGAATAACAAAAAAAAATTATTTGGGAGTCATATTTAATCCATAGAGTTCTGCTATTTTAGATGGCAAACACTTGCAAGTTGAAAGAAAGGAATATTTTTTCCATAATACTGTTGGCTGTGAAAAGCTAAAGAAAAAACTTCTATTGTATCTGCTGCATTAAAAAGGCTTGACAAAGCTCGTAGGTGAATTGAAGGTCATGACAAAATAAAACCCAGCAGAAAGGAGATTTATCAAAAAGAAACTGAAGTCTGTGATCAGAGTTGCAGAGTGTGGTTCTGACAGGCATGAGTGTCACTTAAGGGGACTTTTTCTTCCTTTTTGTAGCTGCTGACATTTCTGAGGCCTTAGATGCACCTTCGTGTCATGTGTTGTTTCCACACTGTCTCTCCTCACACAGCAGATCTCGAACGTCAGACATGCAGGTGTCAACCAAAACTGGGTTACACAGGGTGAAGTCAGCCAAGGCCGAGTCAGTAAATAAAATTGGAATAAAAACAAGAGCAAGTCCAGGCGTTATGCTGTATGCATATTTTTTACAATCATATTCTTGCCTTTTACATGATTAGAGTTTATTTTGGCATGTCGCATCAGGAGGGAGTCCAATAAAATAACCAGCCTACTTTGCCTCTTCGAAAACTACTCACCAAAAGTTAAAGATCATAAGAAATTTTTGATATTGGAAAACATTAGCTGATATTTACTTGCACCATCCAGAGTGTTTGCTTTGCTGTCAACTGTAACATGCAGCCGTAAGCAAACGGGCACTTGTACTGGACAGTTTCTGTGCCTGCCTGGCCCTGGGCTGCTCCCCTTTGGGCCTCATTCCTTCTTCTTTCTTCTGGCCAAGCTTCCCAGCCCCTAATGTTCCAGGGGCTTCGAGGCTGCAGACACGGCACAGGGGGCCTCACCCCAACACACCCACCCCTCTGGCACCCCTGCCAGGCCTGGACTTCAGCGTGGCCTTCGTCATGGACATAGTGGCAGGAGCTGATCTCCTGGGCCCGTAGATGCTCCTAGGAGGATGGAAACCCCACAAGAATGTGGGTGTGTAGTCCAGAGCGTGCCAAGGCACAGAAGGAAGCAAGCTAACAGGGGACTCGCCATTACTTCCCGGATGAACCATCTGGAAACGCAGCGACCACCCAAGACTCTGAAGGGGGGTCACACCTGGTGAACAACTGATGGCGTTTGATGAGAAGCCTGGGGCAGCTGGGGCGTGCGGCCCCCTCACCAGCTGGTGCCCGCTCTCTGCTTTCCAGCCTCCCTCCCCTGCGCCTGGAACTCTTGCGTCCTGGGGCTGAACACCTCCTCAGGCTCTGTTTCTCGGGAAATGAGACTAAAGAAATACCTTCTGCCTCCAGATGTTCACCGAGGGCTTCGAGTGGTGCACATTGCCCCCAGCAGCAGAGGTCGTGTGCAAGAGAAGGGCACACAGTGTGCTGGGTGTGCAGGTGAGAGACCCGAGTTTGTAGCGGCTGATGGGACGTTTCTTAGAAGAGCCGCCTCCTGGCAGCAGAGGCAGCCGGCTGCAAGCCTCTCCTAAGGGTCCAGGATGGGCTCTCGCTGTAAACACTGTGCGTCCCCTTGTTAGGAAGCCTGACTAGTAGTTTGCAAATGATGGAACCTGTTCTCTCCACCTGTGACCCACACCAGCCATCACTGCCTGAAACCCGGGGTCTCCACTGCCTGCACACCCACCACCGGCCGGCATCCCTGCTGCTCACATCTGCTACCTTACAGGTGCTGTGCTACCTGCTGTAACACTCATGCCAAAGACGTGCTTGTTTTGCCAACTATATCAGATGGTTCTTGAGGACAGGAGCCTGGTATCCTTGGCATTCCCTTGATGTCTGACATACAGTCATTTCTGGAGTTTAGTGAATTCATGGAAGAATGAATGTCAGCTCTGAACAAATACACAGATGTTTATAAATGGCTGCAACCTACTTCTAGCTTTTATGCTCTAATTCACTGTAAGACTGTGTGTGCGTATTACATATATATATGTGATATATACCCTATAATGCTAATTGTAAGGGTGACAACAGGTAAAATTGGAAAGTTCTTGTACTAGAAAAAATGAAGCTTCAGAAAGTTCATTTGCATGTAACACCCTGTCATCCTGATGGACTGATAATAGATAGGTTTTTACAAGCAACAAGGCAGGCATTTACATTGGACCCAAAGGCCTGGCAAGAATCTATATTCTGAGAAAAATAGATGAAAAACTTGAGCTGAAATGTGGGCTCCTGAGGCAGAAATCAGTTTTGAGTCTCCCCTTTGCTGACACAGGCGGTTGTATCAGCAGCTGCAGGACGGAGGCCTCACCTGATGCGCCGTACCAGCATCCTTGGGAGAACTTGTGTCTTTGGAATACGGGTCTCTCCGGTCCTCGCCCATCTGCTAATTAATATTGTCCGCTCATCGCTAAGGGAATTGGGGGCTGTTTCTTGCTTCCATAAGAATGATTAGCTTGGATAAATCTTCAAAATTAATTTTCATGGGAAAATATACCTTGTGAGCAGGTCCTGCAGCTCCCATCACTCATCAAAATCACCATGAACATGAGGCTGAAAAAGTGAAAGAGAAATAGAATTAGGATACAATTTTTAAAATGTAAGCTCGACACTTATCCTTAAACATTTAATTGGGAAAAAAAAATCCCTAAATACATTTAACATAGGAAGAGATAGACATTTTAAAAGAATATTTAAATAGCCTTGCATATTTTTCTTTTTGTCTAAAGAGAACATCAAAAGACAATATCACTGCTTTGGTTTCTGGATACAATTGGTGGTGTTAAAATTGAATACGCAAAATTGAGGAATTAAAAAAATTAGGCATATTTAAAACAAATGATTGCTGCTATTAATCCAAATTTTATTTTTAATAAATTGAATCCAAACAGATCTTTATTACAACCAGTTGCTAATTATTCTTACCTCAGTCTAACAGAGCTGCAATAACTAGACTCCCTTTACAGTGTTTCTGTCATTATTGTTCAATTAAATATTTTCAAAGAAAAAGAGGAACATGCATTGTCATTCCCCACAGCATTCAAAGTGAATATTATTCATTAAAATACAGTTCATAATATTTAATCAAATGTTAACTTTTGATGTTCAGTAAATTATAAAGTAATAGAATTATCATTTTATTTTCAGTTCTTGAGTGTAAGAAATATAATCTGAAAAACACTTGTAATATAAATACTCAATGCCTTTCTATATGTCCCTCAAGTTTTTTAAGCAGAGTCTCAGATTTAAAATTTCATTTTGAATTTAAATTCTAATGAAAAGTCTCTAATGAAAAAGCTACTGAATCTAAATTAACCTTTTTATAATATAGGAATATATTATTGCATATAATAGAGTTTTAAAATATTTGTTTCTTTAAGGCTTCATTAATACCAAAGATTCCTATAAAAAAAAAATCACTAATGTAACAGAATAAAGTAGGAAGGCAAAATAAATGGTAAAAATATTTGGATAAAATAAGATGCATCTTTTTCAATATTATTTAACATCTATAAATGTAGATAATATGCCACCTGTACTATTTTCAGTAATAAATTCTAAGAGCGTGAACTGTCTTTTCTATTCCATTCCATCCAAATGTGAAGATTCTTCTCATGTTGGGTGTTTAATTTGTTCTTTCCCTTAAAAAATTATTCAAACTTCTCTTCCAGCAAGAGTATGTTACTTAAGGGAGATAGGATCAAGATGGCAGAGTAGGAGGACATGCGCCCACTCCCTCTTGCAAGAGCACTGGAATTACAACTAACTGCTGAAAAATCATCGATAGAAAGACACTGGAACTCACCAAAAAAGACACCCCACATCCAGAGACAAAGGCGAAGCCACAATGAGATGATAAGAGGGGCGCAATCACGTTACAATCAAATCCCATAAATGCTGGGTGGGTGACTCACAAACTGGAGAACAGTTATACCACAGAAGTCCACCCACAAAAGTGAGGGTTCTGACCCCCACGTCAGGCTTCCCAACCTGGGAGTCCAGCAATGGGAGGAGGAATCCCCAGAGAATCAGACTTTGAAGCCCAGCAGGATTTGATTGCAGGACCTCCCCAGGACTGGGGTAAACAGCGACTCCACAGTTGGAGGACACACAAAAATGTGTGCTCACCAGGACCAAGGGGGAAGGAAAAGTGACCCCATGAGACTGAACCAGACCTACCTGCTGGTGTTGGAGGGTTATCTGCAGAGGTTGGGGGCAGCTGTGGCTCACCAAGGAGATAGGGGCACTGGTGGCAGGGGTTCTGGGAAGTGCTCATTGGTGTGAGCCCTCCCAGAGTCTGCCATTAGCCCCACCAAAGAGCATGTAAGCCCCAGTGCTGGGTCGCCTCAGGCCAAACAACCAACAAGGTGAGAACACAGCCCCACCCACTGGCAGACAAGCAGATTAAAGTCTTACTGAGCTCCACCCACCCAGCCCTACCCACCATCAGTCCTTCCCATCAGGAAGCACCCACGAGCCTCCTAGTTAGCTTCCCCCACAAGAGGGCAGACAGCAGTATCAGCAGTATTTCATCTTGTGGAACTGAAAGCCACAGCCACAGAAAGAGAAGATGAAAAGGCAGAAGACTTTGTATCAGATGAAGGGACAGGATAAAACCCCAGGAAAACAACTAAATGAAGAGGAGATAGGCACCCTTATAGAAAAAGAATTCAGGATAATGATGGTGAAGATGATCCAGGACTTTGAAAAAAGACTGGATGCAAAGATTGAAAAGTTTACCAAAGACCTAGAAGAAGTAAAGAGCAAACAAACAGAGATATGCAACACAATAACTGAAAGGAAAAATACACTGGAAGGAATCAACAGCAGATTAACGGAGGCAGAAAGGCAAATAGGTGCCCTGGAAGACAGAATGGTGATAATCACTGATGCGGAAAAGAATAAAGCAAGAAGAATGAATAGAACTGAAGACAGCCTAAGAGATCTCTGGGACAACGTTAAACACACCAACATTCGCATTATAGGGGTCCCAGAAGGAGAAGAGAGAGAGAAAGGACCTGAGAAAATAATGGAAGAGGGTATAGTTGAAAACTCCCCTAACATGGGAAAGGAAATAGCTACCCAAGTCCAGGAAGCTCAGAGAGTCCCAGGCAGGATAAAGCCAAGGAGAAACATGCCAAGACATATAGTAGTCAAACTGACAAAAATTAAAGACAGAGAAAATTTAGTAAAAGCAACACGGGAAAAACAACAAATCACATACAAGGGAACTCCCATCAGGTTAACAGCTGATTTCTCAACAGAAACTCTGCAAGCCAGAAGGGAATGGCACAATATATTTGAAGTGATGAAAGGGAAGAAGCTACAACCAAGAATACTCGACCCAGCAAGGATCTCATTCAGATTCGAGGGGGACATCAAAAACTTTACAGATAAGCAACAGCTAAGAGAATTCAGCAGCACCAAACCAGCCCTACAACAAATGCTAAAGGAACTTCTCAAAGCGGGAAACATAAGAGAAGAAAAGGACCTACAAAAACAAAAACAAAAGAATTAAGAAAATGGTACTAGGAACATACATATCAATAATTACCTTGAATGTAAATGGACTAAAGACACCAACCAAAAGACACAGACTGGCTGAATGGATACAAAAACAAGACCCATATATATGCTGTCTACAAGAGACCCACTTCAGACCTAGGGACACATACAGATGGAAAGTGAGGGGATGGAAAAAGATATTCCATGCAAATGGAAATCAAAAGAAAGCAGGTGTAGCAATACTCATATCAGATAAAATAGACTTTAAAATAAAAAATGTTGCAAGAGACAAGAAAGAACACTACATAAAGATCAAGGGATCCATCCAAGAAGAGGAGATAACAATTATAAATATATATGCACCCAATATAGGAGCACCTCAATACATAAGGCAAATGCTAACAACTATGAAAGAGGAAATGCAAGGCAGATATAGAGACACAGATGTAGAGAGCAAACATATGGACACCAAGTGGGGAATGTGGGGAGGGTTGGGGGGGGATGAATTGGGAGATTGGGATACCAAACTGTACACTCTAAATATATGCTGTTTATTGTCTGTTAACTGTATCTCAATAAAAGTTCTTAAAAAAAAAAGAGTATATTACTTGAGTTTTATATCTATTGGGCATTTTGTTTCCTAGAAAATCAAACACTAAGCCCTATTTGCCATTTGACGTAATAGAGTTGGTAAATATATATTTTAAAATACATGCTTACATACTAATTTTAAGTTTTAAGTGTTTATTAATGTTCAGAAGAGGATAAAAATGAAAATTTATTGTAGTAATAATGGTATATTTATTGCTAGTGTTTTTATTAGTATGCACTGCATATACGTTAAAATGTGTGCTTTTTTTACATATATAAAATTACCATCCTCTTGTGTAGCTGGTATTATCATTTGTTCAGTTAACATATAATCATGAGCATTTTCCTATGAGAGTCACTCTGTTCTGAGATCACCTACAGTTAGTGGACTAATAAGTATTTTGCTATTTGTTTCATTCATAACCAATAGATTATTATTTGACATGTACATCACTTAAAGTATATCATTAATGTAATAGTGCCCTACGAAGTTTTGGCGTATTAATCAGGGAAAGCATTGCTAATTATATCATCATGTAGGAGTTTAGGAAAAGAATCAAAGGATAGGAACACTCTCTAGTTTTGTAAACTAAGATCGATGTCTTAGTTCAGCTGAACGAACAAAGGCGGGTGAAGCTTCTGTGAGGCTCAGTTTGCTTCTGTTTCTTCTTCCCCAAAGATCCGGCCCCAGGCCTGTGGGCTGAGGGCATCTCTGTTCCCAGGGGGACACATCTGTCCCCAGACTCTGACTTCTCCTGGCTTCTCTCTCAGCCCAGATTCACAGAACTCTTGTCCATTTTCAAAGGTTCTCAGATTAACTTTTTTAGCCTTTTGTCCTGTTTGGATTCAGACTCCAGCAAATGTCTTGAGGTGAAAAGCAATGCTGTGTTTGAGGTCCGTTACCCCTGGAGAAAATACATGCTCTGCTCGTCTGTCCACGTGCTCGCTGTCTGGGCGTCTGTCACAGAGCCTGCCTAGTGGCCCTGGGGTGTCAGCTCACCATCTCATCTCCGGAGTCTTAGCCAGGCTCACCCTAGTTACAGCGGGAGCTCTCAGAAGTCTGTAAACAAAGTGCTTCTATTAGGTTCATCTTTCCAGTTCCGCCTCTCTCAGTAGAAAGGTGGATGTACCTCAGACCACCCCATCCAGCTTAAATATGCCTGTTTTAAGTATGGGCTGTGCTGAAAGCTAGTGGGTGGTACATTGCTTTTCAAGTACTAACCACTTTCCCCAGTGTTGTTCTCTATTCAGATTTAAAACACAATCTTTATCATTAACTCAGTAATATACACTTTAGATTCAGTTTTTAATTTTCTATTTAAAGTCATTGTCACGTTTAGTTTTGCAGGGTAAAACCCTGTTTTAATGATTGTAATTCTGTAATGCATTGAAATAGCCCCCTGAGATTAAACACCTTTGGGTATATTTGACATTTTATTCTTGACAGGCCCATAAAGATCGAAAAATAATTGCAGTAGAGTAACACCACCAGATAGAATTTTCATTTGGAAGAAATTTGATATTCAGAAATGGATCTATAATTTCATATTAGGTTAATTGTTCTGAAATTTATTTTTATTAGGTTGATTAAAAAGCATTTTGTTTTATTTCTCTTTTTTCAAATCTAGGAAGACAATTTGGATAAACGTATTTCATATTCAAATACATTGAAATCACTAAGTCATTTTTAATCTAATTGTCTTAGGTATTTATGATAAAGTAGACTATCTTCAGTTAATGCCATGCAAAGTGGTTCTTTCTAATAATCGTACTTTTGCATTCTATTTTTACCATATTATCTTGGCTATAATTTTTAATGTCACTGTTACACAATAATGATAAGGGTAATTCTTACAATCTTTTGTTAAATGGATTTTTTATGTTTAGTTTTTAACCACGGTATTTGTTACTTGATATAAATGCTGATTCTATATGATGTAAAAAAAAAGCATTTGTTTCTTATTTTCTTTATTATATTTACTTTACCATTATTTTTATTAGTTTGGGATTACATTTTTAGAAATGTTTTTGCATGTCTATTTATAAGATTAAATTATTTTTCTTCTTAACATAGCCATCCCATACACGTGTTTCCAGAAACCATATCTGATTCACAAACGTTTTTGTGTTTAGTTCTCACTGTCTCTGAAATTTAAAGTAAATGTCAAAATTTGTATATTGAGATTTGTCATGATGATTAAATTTCCTGAATTTAATTTCTGATAAAAACAGAACCCTGTGTTATATTTCATCATAGCAAGAGTATGTCAGGTCTTAGTACCAACTGTTCCCTTTAGTCCAAAATATGTATTAATGTAATGATTTCCATTATTTTTACATTTCTGTTAATTTTACTCATGTGGAAACCATTAGCAAAGTGGATAAATGGGGTTCTTTCAATAAATGACAAGACTTTGAGGTTATACTAAGAAAGAGGATTAAATCAGACATAGTTAAGGAGAATCAGGATCTCTGAGCCAGTTGTAGATCTTCAGGTCAGTCGTGGGAGCCTCACGTGAGCTCACTCCACTGGGACCACCAGACAAACTGTGCTTTCCGTGTCCACTCCCTCAGGACTTGACCTAAGGTGACAAGTTGCAGGAGCCCACATCTCTTTCTGTCTCTCTGTCTCTCGCTCTCCCTCTGTCTCTCTCCCTCTCTCTATCTCTGTCTGTATTTTTTCTCAACCCGGGAACTAGTCTTCCTGTGAGATGAGAACTAGCTTTTAAACCACCAGCATTCTTTTCTTTCCCATTAGGGTATAAGCTCTAGGTATTGAAGCCATTAGAATTACTATAGACATTCAAAGCTAAGAATTGAGAATTTTTTTTCTTTAGAAGTAACTTGCGTCCAAGACTAAGTTAGAGCTCAAATACAAGAGTTTGACTCTTTGTTCTGAGATATTCTGTCTCTTCACTTGTTCAACAGATATTGATTGAGCCCCTGCTAAGACACGGGCTGAGGTCTAGGTGCAAAAAGTGACATATTTAATGAAACAGACAGAAATCAATGACCTCATGAACTTAGTTTCTGGAGAGTCATAATACAAAAATAAGTTAAAATAGAATAAACAGTATTAGGTAATACTAAGTGATATGAAGGGAAAAAAATCAGGAAAAGACCATTTATAGTGGAGCATCACTTTACATCTTTACTCTGCTGCCGCTAAGCCTGGAGGGTTATAAAGAAACATCAACTTTCTTTCTTTCTTGTTCATACCATGATGACTTAAGAGAATTCATCCGTTTTCTTTTGATCCTTTCACCCATTTTAATGAAAGATTTTTTTCAGGTAACTTTTTTAAATCTCTGTTTAAAATCATTCAGCATTTTCTCTGGTTAGACTATATGAACACAGATTAACCAATTGTCCCCATCTTAAAAACATAGAGCTGCATGTTATAAATGTGTTCTCTGTGCTTGTGTTTGTGCTATAAATCTGAAAAATACCTGCCTAATTCAGTTAGGTACTGTGCTTTTCTAATTAGAATGAGATGTTCCAGCGTGATTAGGAAAAAACTAACAACTGGAACCCTGTGTGTTACCTTCTCACACAAAGCTGGACGATCCCATTTAAGCAAAATTTCATGACTGAGGCTTGATTTTGAAAAACAGTTTTCGTCAAATGCCATTTTAAATAAATATTTTTCAGAGAAGTGTCATTTATTTAACTTCAGTCATACATTTTATGTCATTCCTAGAATGAAAATTACATGTTGGGGAAACTAAAAAATTCGAAGCTAGATAGGACTCACCCCAACACAGTGGTCCAGATGAAATACTGGTAGGATTTTATAATAATCCTAAAACTAGTAGAAAGCACAGTCCCAGAAAGTACTCAGTATGGCTTGTCTGATTCGTTAATAAGCATTTTTAGGGGTCTGCTCTTCCGCCTCCACCTCCAAACTACCCTGATTTTAGCTGAAGCACCAGCAGTTTGAGAGGTTCCCTTTGCTGTTTCCTCATTGGCGTGAATCCTACTCTGAAATGACTGCAGTAAGGTGAGAAAGATGAAGTTTCTGTACACAATCCCGCAGAGATCACATCCATTTTCTCCCCTATTTTAAGTGACACGTCTCCTGGCAGTGAGCCTGTCCTCGGACACAAGCCGTCTGACTCCTCCCCAGCTTTGGGCCTCGTGTTCATCAAGTTTCCTCTGGGTTTACCTTTGTCACCGAGACAAAGGGAAACAGAACGAATAAAAGGGGAAACAAAATAATTCAACAGAACACGTTCCACGTGAAAACAGCCTGTGTTTAGTCTGATGTGAAATTGTAGCATACAGAGAGTATCTTTTAATTTTCTCTAGAAAACCAATGAAAAATAATAATTGGTTTTAATTAGTAAAAATTCTGTCAAGCAAAGATTTGGGGTATTATGAGGTCATTTGTCTAAATCTGATATTCATTTCCAGTTGGTTTTTAAAGTTTGTTTACATGACTTAATACAAAGGAAACTCTTCCTCTGAAGATTTATTTTAAATTCTTATGATGTGTCAATAAATTGTCTTAAAGTAAATGTTTATTTTATCTGAGGCCCTGACTGAAAATATTTCGATACTTATACATTATCCTTTAGTGTTTGACTATTCCATTTCCTCTGTTCTCTTAAGTGTTAAAACAAATTGAATATAATATGATTTCAAAGTGAAAAAAGTAATTATAAAAAGTTGCTCTAGGGCCTTCCCTGTTGATTAGGACTCCACGCTTCCAGGGCAGGGGCGGCAGGGGTGTGAGTTCGATCCCTGGTTGGGGAAGTAAGGTCCCACCTGCTGCACAGAAGGGAAAAAATAAAGGCACTCCATATTCTTGGTAGATTGTCATTTAGCATTTCACAGAAACATAGGTTTTTCATTTCTCATGAAGAGAAAATTATTAGGTAGAAACCATTTCAAAATGTTTTCATGTGAAATTTGGGATAATTTTGATAGTCAAAATTTTAAAAAGCCTCTGTAACTGGTTAGATATGCAATGATTTTAGTAAGTCAATATAAGTTTCAGTTTACATTAACTCACTAAAAATAGATTCTCATAAAATTTGGGGGATCTCGTGTTACTTTATATTTGTTGTCCTCACTTTTATTGTTTATTTATTATTACAGATTAAAAAAATCAACAGAAACTTCCCTGTAAACCAGCAGGTAAGATGGGGAAACACTTGCAGACCTGCATCATGTATTTCTTTCATTTCATCTATTATATTAGTGGAAGATAATCTTGATTGCATTTAGTTTCATGCGGAAATAATTGGTACTATCCTTTGCCATCCTCATGAAAGTGTATAATTTATTAGATTTCCTTCATATTATTTAATATATATTTTTTTCTAATCATACTAATTGTTGTTTAAAGAAAAGCTTGTTATCTAAGTGAATTGTCAAAACTATTTTGACAAAATAATTATATTTATTTGAATACAGTGCTGAAGAACTTGGACAGCTATTTACTTAAGATGGTTTTACTGTATCTTAAATATCTGGGAGACTTATGATTAATTGATCTAAAAGTTAAAGAGAATTTTCAAAATTGGCTGATAGTGTTTAAAACGAGCCTAAATTAATGTGCGGAATGAAAATAATGTCTGACTCATCAAGCTAAGAATTTAGTTCACTTATTAGACTAATAATTGATGATAGAAATGACTGATTCCACTTATAATTTTATTATGCTAAAGTTAACTGTTATGCTTTCATAAACATAATGTAAACATTAATTTGAGGAAGAGAAGGAAGTTCAGGCTCAGCTTCTGGGCCCATGGAGTCGGCCCTGCCCGGTGTGTGTGACTGTGGCAGGGACTCCACGGCAGGACACAGACTTCTGACTCCTGACATCAGCCTCCATTTTCAACCACCGATCAAAGTCTTAATACCTGCGGCACCAATTTACAAATGCTATGCCCGTCACAAGCTAATTTCCATGGTAAAATTTAAAAAATAGTCTTCAACTTAAATGTAAGTGTCTCAGTATAGGTCGTTATTTGGGTTGATGGGTTGCATGTTTAAGTGTGTTCTTTGCAGTCGGGAGTTATGTTCCAGTGTGAATTGTGCCACTAGCGGTGCCAGCAGCAAGGCTGCCCACAGAGCCGTGTGTGACTGAGCTGGGGGAAAGCACAGCCTGGGAGAGCACCTGTGCCCGCACCTGTGAGCCGTCTTCCCTGCGGGTGGCCGAGGGTACCAGCTTCCCTGCCTCAGGGCCATGCGCCTGAGCCAGCCAGTGCCCTGGGCAGATGCAGAGTTGAAGGGATTCCTGTGCCTCCCCCCATCCGCAGCAGAGGGTGGGAATGGTCGGGGCCCTTGTTCCCGGGGCAGACACCAGACTCCAGCCCAGAGCACCTGATTCAATGCCCGGGAAATTGGCTTTGTCCCAGGTGATTCTGAGGCCAAGAGTGCACAGGTGACATCTGGGGAAAACAGTTTAACAGTTTCATATGGCTGAAGCTGTGGGAAAAAGTCATCAAGGATAGATTATTCAAATAGCAGCCTCAGCTGTGAGGGACGAGACAGGGCCATTTTATACTCAGATGCATAAAAATGTAGACCTGCTCATTTAGGGAATTCTTGTCAAAAATACAAATGAAGACTATTTCTTTAAAAATGACTCTCATATTTGTGTTATCACCCTCCCTTGCCCTTTCAACCCTCAACATGTGAAGTATTAATAACTAGTGTAGTTTAATTACTATGAATACTTCATAACCCTGACTGCGCCAGACCTGTGCTTTATTTACGATGACAACAGCTTGGGACATGTCCTACACCCTCCCTTCAGTGACTTGGGACATCCCTCACCTCCTCCTCTGCATGTATCTCAGTTTTGAATAACACTGAGCGAAGTCAATAAGAATCTGAAAAAACTTGCTTATAGAATAAACCATAGTAAAACTGTAAAATATTCATAGAAAATCATAGAAAAAAATCATAGAAAACTGTTAAATATCCTAATTCACTTTTATATAATAAACACAGATAAGCATTAGAATTCATGGCTATTTATCTGCTAGTCTTTTTTATTATTATTATTATTATTATTATTATAGTGAAAATTTATTTCAAATCTCTTAGCATCTCACAATTTTGAAATGACAGTGAATTCCTCTTGGCACTTTAAAAACTGAAAGCAAGAGTTAGTAGATTTTTCCCTCACTACTTTCTACCAAGTAAATGAAGTCTTTCAGGAAATAGGGTTAGTTCATAGGTCAACATTCACATATATGCATAACAGGAAAAACTCACCTGTGTAGTGTGAGAGCAATGCACTAGGAGATCAGGGTACATCCTCTACTTAAAATCTGAGCCACTTCAAGGAAAAAAAGGTGAAAATCATATATAACCTCATTTCTCATCCAGATTAAGCATTCAAACAGGACTCGTGCTGCAGACTAGTTGCTTTCATCTCAAATTTCTTCCTAACTTAATTTTCATGTAGTGTTCTCTGAAGCTCAGATTCGATATAAATATGTATGTTTATACGTATGTTTTTATTAAATAACTCAGACATACGTTAAAGTATTTAAGTCCCCTCACATCCGTGATACTCTAGGTCTCAAAAAATTTTAAAAAGACACTATGCAAGATGTTTTGGAACAGAAGACTTCTGCTCCCCGTGGGATTTGGTTTTGATTTTGTGCCGCCCGTGTGGTGCAGGTACCCCAACCAGAGAAATTAAAACAAAGGAAAACACAGATGGGTCTGAACTGGAGAAAGTCACCCATGGCTGGCCAGCAGGGGCCGGGGCTGTGGACCAGCTCCCCAGGGACACCCCACACCCTGAAGAAGAGGCTTCAATCAAAAGTGTAAACCTTTTGAGCAAATAAACCATGATAAGGGAAAGCATAGTGTGGAGAGTAAGGAACGATCCGCAACTACTTTTACTTATCTTGTGTTTTTTTAAAAAATAAGAGAGTGGAAACTGTAAATCAAGAAGAGGAGATGGTGTCAAAAAACATGGATTTTCAAAAGAACCCAAGAGAAGTTCAAAAACAAATAAGAGTATATTTGAATTTATAATCAAGCAATTGAGTAATAGATAAAAATGAAGATGAAACATGTAATTGGAAATAGTACATCTGAGAGTATTATCAGAATGCAGCACATACAGAAAGGGGTGAAAACATGAAAGGTAATGTAAGAGCTGAAGTTTAGAATGAGAAGCACTAAAAAGGAAAATTCTGCAGAAAGACTCGAGACAGCGTGTGACAAGAGCTGATGGCTAAGAGTTCCCATAAGTCTTGAGATAGAGAACCACTCTAGCCCCGCAGCGTGACGAAGAGGACAGATCCAGGCCCATGAGGGCCCAAAACAGCCTAGACATCCCATCAGAGGGACAGTGAGCCACCAGCTAAAGGGTGAGCGCCCCGTCCTGGCTCTGGTCTAGAAGATTCTCCTCGAAAGTTCATTAGGTGCCACCTGCAAAGTGGAGAACGGGGAACGAGGAAGCCACTATTTTTAATAAAGGGTGTAATAAAGAATGAAGTACAGTATGTCCTCTACATACGAACCTTCATGTTGCAAACCTGCAAGGATGCGAACGAGGGTGCCATCAGCATCAGGCATAAGTGAAACTGCAGCTCGCCCTCCGTCTCCTACTGCTGAGCATCCTTCAACTCTACCACCTCCCAGCTCCCCTCCCTCCTCCAGTCAGTAACTCTTCTTGCCTGTTCACTCGATGCCGCCCCTGCACACCAGCAGTTGTACTGGACGACTGTACTTTTCAAGGTACTGTACTGTAAGATTAAAAATGTTTTCTTTATTTTTTGTGTTTGTTTTTTATTTCTTATTTGTGTGAAAAGTATTATAAACCTATTACAGTACAGTACTATGTAGCCGATTGTGTTAGTTGGGTACCATCTCAAGAAGATGCCCAAGAACCTGGTAAAGTGTCTGAGTCTGGGAAGAAGTATTACAGCCCAATCTCCTTCCCATCCTGAGAGTTTCACCCCGAGGCGCTTGTGCACAAGTTCCTCCCTGCCTCGCCCTGCCTTTCCCCTGCAATTTCACTCACTCTCTTTCCCTCTTCAGTTCCTGCACCACAACATTTCATTTTTGTTTTGAACTCAGATGTGTATTAAGTCTGTCCTTGTTCTTCCTCCATTCTGTTTTGCATCTTTATGTGCTGGAATCAGCTCTGTCGGCCATATTTATTGGACATCCTCTGGCTTTTGGTCTTTCTTTGGAGAACTGGAGAAACGTACATGCTTGCCATTTTTAAGATGTGTTTCTAATATTATCGTGAGGTTGAGCGTCTTTAAGTAACATTGGCATATCTTTCATGTCTTTACATTTTCAACATGTTCCTATTTCCTTCACGTTGTTTCTTATTTATTTGTAAGCACCACATACTCAATACATGAAGGGAATTTAACCTTGTATTTTATGTAGCTTAAGTCAGCAATCTTTATTGACGGTTTATAGTATTTGTGTTGTACTTAGATTTTATCATTTCAAGATTAGCAAAAGGAAAAAAAAATCCATCGCTAGTTCTAGTAACTTTAATTTTTTCTTTTATGTTTACCCAGTTGGCCTCTCGGGACCTTAAGCACATTTCTCTCATTGTGGTTATAGTGTGCTGTTCTCCACTAAGCCCTCCTCCTTCCCCAGGCCAGGGAGGGATCATTAAGGAGCAGGAGTGGATTTTAGGGGGTGACGGGGAAATTCACTATGGTGATTGGAGTGATGGTTTTATAGATTCATACATACGTCAGAAATGGTCAAACTTTACCCTTTAAATATGTATACTTTATGTCATTATACCTCTTTTATTACTAAAATATCTGGAAACCAAATAAGTTAGGAATAATATTAAAGCAAGGCCGTTGGGGTTGGTTTGATCTTGACTATGGTCTAGACATGAAATCACAGCAGTGTCTCCCCTAGTTCCCTTTTTGTTCAGAGTAACTTTTTCATCTCCTTTTTGTGTCTGTTTCCTCCACTACAGTTTCGATCAGGTTCATTTGTAAAGTGAACTCAATGAGATTCAGCTCCAAAGGATGACTGTATTGAAAAGCATGGAAAAGGGTAACGGTGGCCCTGCTATTAAATTACACAGTGACACTCAATGGATGTAAAATTGTGTCCTGATAATTCATTCAATACATTAGAAGTTGTATAGACAAGCAGACCTGTACATGGTCCTTTATGTACCTAAATCCTCTAAGTCATGATTGTTGCATTTACATTTTTAGACATTAGTCACCAAAATTCCTCTATCCTGAAGCACACTATCTTATTCCCATAAAGTAGCATTTAACAATTACTATCTTATGTAATTACGAAGGATAAAGATTATAGAGAATTACTTCATCATGAAAATATTTATATAATGAACTCCCTTTGCATCAGGCACTATGCAAAACATTATTAAATTATAATTGAATAAATAAAAATTATGCTCATTTACAGCAAGTAAAGTATTACCTTAAGTAGTTTATCTTATAAAATATTTTTCATTTTGACCAGCTCTACAGATTTGGAAACATTATTTTAGGTGGATACATAGAATTCCGGAAACAACAGAGGACAAGTGACTGGAAGTCTCTCATTGTGTTGAAGGAGCTCAGAAATTAAAGGACACTTTAAAATCCATTTTTGGAAAAATGCCAAGAAAGAGAGACGAGTCAGGGCCTCCAAACATTCACTTCTCCATAAAAGCAACAAAAAACTGACAAAATAGTCTGAATCAAATTTTTCACAGCTGTGGAAATTCACCAAGGACTTGCCAAACCCAGGGAGCATTTATTCAAGAAAAGTAGCTAAATCTTGGTTGGAAGAGTGATCTCTTTGGCTTTATTTTTTTTTTTCTTGTATGCATTTTTTTAAGAACTTTTATTGAGATACAGTTAACATACAATAAACTGTATATATTTAGACTGTACAATTTGGTATCCCGATCTCCCAACTCATTCCCCCCACAACCCTCCCCGCTTTCCCCACTTGGTGTCCATATGTTTGTTCTCTACATCTGTATCTCTATTTCTGCCTTGCAAATCAGTTGATTTGTACCATTTTTCTATATTCCACATACATGTGTTAATATACGATATTTGTTTGTCTCTTTCTGACTCACTTCACTCTGTATGACAGTCTCTAGGTCCATCCATGTCTCTACAAATGTCCCAGTTTCATTGCTTTTTACAGCTGAGTACTATTCCATTGTATATATGTACCACATCTTCTTTATCCATTCATCTGTTGATGGACATTTAGGTTGCTTCCATGTCCTGGCTATTGTAAATAGTGCTGCAATGAACATTGGAGTGCATGTGTCTTTTTGAATTATGGTATTCTTTGTGTATATGGCCAGGAGTGGGATTGCTGGGTCATATGGTCATTCTATTTTTAGTTTTGCAAGGAACCTCCATACTGTTCTCCATAGTGGCTGTATCAATTTACATTCCCACCAACAGTGCAAGAGCATTCCCTTTTTTCCACACCCCCTCCAGCATTTACTGTTTGTAGATTTTCTGATGATGCCCATTCTAACCAGTGTGAGGTGATACTTCATTGTAGTTTTGATTTGCATTTCTCTAATAATTAGTGATGTTGAGCAGCTTTTCATGTGCCTCTTGGACATCTGTATGTCTTCTTTGGAGAAATACCTATTTAGCTCTTCTGCCCATTTTTTGATTGGGTTGTTTGTTTTTTTAATATTGAGCTGGATGAACTGTTTATGTATTTTGGAGATTAATACTTTGTCTGTTGATGCATTTGCAAATATTTTCTCCCATTCTGAGGGTTGTCTTTTCATCTTGCATATAGTAAGTTCCTTTGCTGTGCAGAAGCTTTGAAGTTTCATTAGGTCCCACTTATTTAATTTTATTTTTATTTCCATTACTCTAGGGGGTGGATCAAAAAAGATCTTGCTGTAATTTACGTTGAAGAGTGTTCTTCCTATGTTTTCCTCTAGGAGTATTACAGTGTCTGGCCTTACATATAGGTCTTTAATCCATTTTGAGTTTATTTTTGTGTATGGTGTTAAGAAGTGTTCTAATCTCATTCTTTTACATGTAGCTGTCCCGTTTTCCCAGCACCACTTATTGAAGAGGCTGCCTTTTCTCCATTGTATATCCTTGCCTCCTTTGTCACAGATTAGTTGACCATAGTTTATCTCTGGGTTTTCTATCCTGTTCCATTGATCTATATTTCTGTTTTTGTGCCAGTACCATACTGTCTTGATCACTGTAGCCTTATAGTATAGCCTGAAGTCAGGAAGCCTGATTCCACCAACTCTATCTATCCCTCTCGAGATTGCTTTGGCTATTCGGGGTCTTTTGCATTTCCATACACATCGTAAAATTTCTTGCTCTAGTTCTGTGAAAAATGCCATTGGTAATTTGATCGGGATTGCATTGAATCTGTAAATTGCTTTGGGTGGTATAGTCATTTTCACAATGTTGATTCTTCCAATCCAAGAACATGATATATTTCTCCATCTGTCTGTGTCCTCTTTGATTTCTTTCATTACTGTCTTGTAGTTTTCTGAGTAAAGGTCTTTTACCTCCTTGGTTAGGTTTATTCCTAGGTATTTTATTCTTTTTGTTGCAGTGGTGAACAGGATTGTTTCCTTAATTTCTCTTTCTGATCTTTCATTGTTGGTGTATAGAAATGCAAGAGATTTCTGTGTGTTAATTTTATATCCTGCAACTTTACCAAATTCATTGATTAGCTCAAGTAGTTTTCTGGTGGCATCTTTAGGATTTTCTATGTATAATACCATGTCATCTGTGAACAGTGACAGTTTTACTTCTTTTCCAATTGGATTCCTTTTATTCCTTTTTCTTTTCTGATTGCTGTGGCAAGGACTTCCAAAACTATGTTAAATAGTAGTGGCGAGAGTGGACATCCTTGTCTTGTTCCTGATCTTAAAGGGAATGCTTGCAGTTTTTCACTATTGAGAATGATGTTTGCTGTGGGTTTGTCATATATGGCCTTTATTATGTTGAGGTAGGTTCCCTCTATGCCCACCTTCTGGAGAGTTTTTATCATAAATGGGTATTGAATTTTGTCAAAAGCTTTTTCTGCATCTATTGAGATGATCATGTGGTTTTGATCCTTCAGTTTGTTAATATGGTGTATCACATTGATTGATTTGCATATATTGAAGAATCCTTGCATTCCAGGGATAAACCCAACCTGATCATGATGTATGATCCTTTTAATGTGTTGTTGGATTCTGTTGGCTAGTATTTTGTTGAGGATTTTTGCATCTAAATTCATCACTAATATTGGTCTGTAGTTTTCTTTTTTGTAGTATCTTTGTCTGGTTTTGGTATCAGGGTGATGGTGGCCTCATAAAATGAGTTTGGAAGTGTTCCTTCCTCTGCAATTTTTTGAATGAGCTTGAGGGGAATGGATGTTAGCTCTTCTCTAAATGTTTGATAAAATTCACCTGTGAATCCATCTGGCCCTGAACTTTTGTTTGTTGGGAGATTTTTAATCACAGTTTCAATTTCATTCCTTGTGATTGGTCTGTTCATATTTTCTATGTCTTCCTGATTCAGTCTTGGAAGGTTATACCTTTCTAAGAATTTGTCCATTTCATCCAGGTTGTCCATTTTTATTGGCATATAGTTGCTTGTAGTATTCTCTTATGCTGCTTTTTAGTTCTGTGGTGTGCACTGCAACTTCTCCTGTTTCATTTCTGATTTTATTGATTTGAGTCCTCTCCCTCTTTTGCTTGATAAGTCTTGCTAGAGTTTTATCAATTTTATTTATCTTCTCAAAGAACCATTTTTAGTTTTATTGATTTTTGCTATTGTTTTCTTTGTTTCTATTTCATTTAGTTCTGCTCTCATCTTTATGATTTCTCTCTGTCTACTAACTTTAGGTTTTGTTTGCTCTTTTTTCTCTAGTTTGTTTAGGTGTAAGGTTAGATTGTTCATTTGGGATTTTTCTTGTTTCTTGAGGTAGGATTGTATTGCTATAAACTTCCCTCCTAGAACTGCTTTACGTGCATCCCATAGGTTTTGGATGATTGTGTTTTCATTGTCATTTGTCTCTAAGTATTTTTTGATTTCCTCTTTGATTTCTTCAGTGATCTCTTGGGTATTTAGTAGCATATTGTTTAGCCTCCATGTGTTTGTGTTTTTTACAATTTTTTCCTGTAATTGATTTCTAATCTCATAGCATTATGGTCAGAAAAGATGCTTGATATGATTTCAATTTTCTTAAATTTACCAAGGCTTGATTTGTGACCCAAAATGTGATCTATCCTGGAGAATGTTATATGTGCACTTAAGAAGAACGTGTAATCTGCTGTTTTGGGATTTAACATACAATAGATATCTATTAAGTCTAGCTGGTTTATTCTGTCATTTAAAGCTTGTGTACCCTTATTAATTTTCTGTGTGGATGATCTGTCCATTGGTGTAAGTGGGGTGTTAAAGTCCCCCACTATGATTGTGTTCCTATCGATTTCCTCTTTCATAGTTGTTAGCATTTGCCTTATGTATTGAGGTGCTCCTATATTGGGTGCATATATATTTATAATTGTTACCTCCTTTTCTTGGATGGATCCCTTGATCTTTATGTGGTGTCCTTTCTTGTTTCTTGCAACATTTTTTATTTTAAAGTCTATTTTCTCTGATATGAGTATTGCTACACCTGCTTTCTTTTGATTTCCCTTTGCATGGAATATCTTTTCCCATCCCCTCACTTTCAGTCTGAATGTGTCCCTAGGTCTGAAGTGGGTCTCTTGTAGACAGCATATATATGGGTCTTGTTTTTGTATCCATTCAGCCAGTCTGTGTCTTTTGGTTGGTGTCTTTAGTCCATTTACATTCAAGGTAGTTGTCAATATTTATGTTCCTATTGCCATTTTATTAATTGTTTTGTTTTTGTTTTTGTAGGTCCTTTTCTTCTCTTATGTTTCCCGCTTAGAGAGGTTCCTTTAGCATTTGTTGTAGGGCTGGTTTGGTGCTGCTGAATTCTCTTAGCTGTTGCTTATCTGTAAAGCTTTGGATTTCTTCATCAAATCTGAATGAGATCCTTGCTGGGTAGATTATTCTTGGTTGTAGGTTCTTCCCTTTCATCACTTTAAATATATCATGCCACTCCCTTCTGGCTTGCAGAGTTTCTGCTGAGAAATCAGCTGTTAACCTGATGGGAGTTCCCTTGTATGTGATTTGTCATTTTTCCTGTGTTGCTTTTACTAACATTTCTCTGTCTTTAATTTTTGTCAGTTTGACTACTATATGTCTTGGCATGTTTCTCCTTGGCTTTATCCTGCCTGGGACTCTCTGAGCTTCCTGGACTTGGGTAGCTATTTCCTTTCCCATGTTAGGGGAGTTTTCAACTATACCCTCTTCCATTATTTTCTCAGGTCCTTTCTCTCTCTCTTCTCCTTCTGGGACCCCTATAATGCAAATGTTGGTGTGTTTAATGTTGTCCCAGAGGTCTCTTAGGCTGTCTTCAGTTTTGTTCATTATTTTTTCTTTATTCTTTTCCGCATCAGTGATTATCACCATTCTGTCCTCCAGCTCACTTATTCGCCCTTCTGCCTCAGTTAACCTGCTATTGATTCCTCTAGTGTATTTTTCATTTCAGTTATTGTGTTGCATATCTCTGTTTGTTTGCTCTTTACTTCTTCTACATCTTTGGTAAACTTTTCTTGCAACTTTTCGATCTTTGCATCCAGTCTTTTTTCAAAGTCCTGGATCATCTTCACCATCAATATTCTGAATTCTTTTTCTGGAAGGGTGCCTATCTCTTCTTCATTTAGTTATTTTTCTGGAGTTTTATCTTATCCATTCATCTGGTACAAAGTCTTCTGCCTTTTCATTTTCTCTATCTTTCTGTGGCTGTGGTTGTCAGTTCCATAAGACGGAATACTGCTAATACTGCATGATACTGCTGTCTGCCCTCTTGTGGAGGAAGCTATCTAGGAGACTCGTGGGTGCTTCCTGATGGGAGGGCCTGATGGTGGGTTGGGCTGGAAGTGTGAAGCTTAGTAAAACTTTAATCCAGTTTGGTGGGTGGACCTCAGTAAAATTAATCTGCTTGTCTTCCAATGGGTGGGGCTGTCTTCTGACCCTGTTGGTTGTTTGGCCTGAGGATACCTAGCACTGGAGCTTACATGCTCTTTGGTGGGGCTAATGGCAGACTCTGGGAGGGCTCACACCAATGAGCACTTCCCAGAACCCCTGCCGCCAGAGTCCCTGTCCCCTTGGTGAGCCACAGCTGCCCCCCACCTCTGCAGGCAACCATCCAACACCAGCAGGTAGGTCTGGTTCAGTCTCATGGGGTCACTTTTCCTTCCCCCTTGGTCCTGGTGAGCACACATTTTTGTGTGCCCTCCAAGAGTGGAGTCTCTGTTTCCCCCAGTCCTGTGGAGGTCCTGCAATCAAATCCCTCTGGCTTTTAAAATCTGATTATCTATGGATTCCTCCTCCCGTTACTGGTCCCAGGTTGGGAAGCCTGACGTGAGCCTCAGAACCCTCACTTTTGTGGGTGGACTTCTGTGGTATAACTGTTCTCCAGTTTGTGAGTCACCCACCCAGCATTTATGGGATTTGATTTTTAACGTGATTGCGCCCCTCCTACCATCTCACTGTGGCTTCTCCTTTGTCTCTGGATGTGGGGTGTCTTTTTTGGTGAGTTCCAGTGTCTTTCTATCGATGATTTTTCAGCATTTAGTTGTAATTGTGGTGCTCTTGCAAGAGGGAGTGAGTGCACATCCTCCTACTCTGCCATCTTGAACCATATCTCCCTCTGTGGCTTTTTAATTGATGTGGTCCCTACCCCTGGTTCCTAGCTGTCAGGAGGCCTGAAAAACAAGAGCTCACATTCCCGTGCCATCATCCCCTCTGATCTGTTGATTATCTCATCTTGGTCCCAGCCTCACTGAAAACCAGCCAGCCCCCAAAGTATAGTAAGGTGCACACTCGTTTCATTGATTTGTAGCTATATCGAAGATGTGTGTGTGTGTGTATGTGTGTGTTGTATTTATACACATACATGGGTTTCATTATTGGAAGAACTGTCTTAATTCTCATTTGCTTCTTTACTAAAGGTGGAATTTCAGAATCCTGAGGAAAGGAGAAATATATAACATGAAGCAAAATTGTCCTGTTTCTTTTATACACATATACACATGCACTCACACACACCAAGCAGTACACATACAGATCAGAACGTTACTAGATGGGTTACTGATTGATCCATAGGTAGGTAGGTGGAGAGAGAAAGAGAGAGAGGGAGATTAATAGATAATAGATAGATGATGTATAGGTAGGTGATAGGTGATAGTTTAGATAGATAGACAGACAGATAGATTATAGATAGATGATAGAGAGATAGATCATAGGTAGTTGACAGGTGACAGGTTAGACAGCTACAACACACATCGTGCACAGCCTTCTATATTAAGGCAGAGGCATGGATGGGGAAGGGCAGGCCAGATCACCTGTGCAGATTTGCTATCCCCACCCCCAGAAGCAGCCACAGTGGCCTCACTCTCAGTCCCTCTCCTGGCCTCTGTGGTATTTAGATCCTTGTGTGTTCCAGTTCCAGAAGGACCAAATCCAGCCTGAAGGGAGATGGCCTGACATTTTCCAAATGTCAGGTGTGTCCACCTGCCAGGCCGTTCTGTTCATGTCGCTTTGTATTTTCACTGACTTTTGATTAGTTCTTCTCTCAGTTTTGATGGTGGTGCATCTGCAACTCCAGCTATCATTATCGGGTGCTTTTCTTTTAATTCTGTCATTTTACTTCATTATAGTGGTTTCTGTTGTTAGGGACATCTACAATTGTTATATATCCATAAGAGGATGACATTTTTGTCATCCTGAGATGGAGATGTTTCTTTTCTCTGCATTAGAATTGCTTTTCTCATCTCTTTCAATTACAGCCTCATTGGTGTGCCCTTTTCCAATCTTTTGCTTCCGCTCTCTTTTGTGCTGATGAATCTAAAACGTGCCTATTCTGCGTAGCTTAAAGGTGGGTCTCAATGTTTTATCCAGTTAGACAATATCTGCATGTGATTAAATTGTTTCACTCAATCACATTTAAAAATCATTGATTTTTTTGGATGTACATCTGCCATTTTGCTATTTGTTTTGTAGATGTTTCACATCTTTTTATTTTCTCTATTTCTTTTTAGTTCCTTATTTATATTAAGCTTTATTTTAATGCAGAATTTTAATTCCAGTGTTGGTTTTTTAACTATATGTTTTGATTTTTTTTTTAGAATTTAATCTTGAGATTGAATTGTGCATCTTTAAATTATCACAATTCATGTTAGCTTTATACTGACATAATATTGGTATTCTACAGAAATTTTGCTGCATTTTAACACAAAGCCATTTCAGATGCTTTACTTTGTATTATTATGGTCATATATATCACATATATGCTGTAAATTCAAAAATAGAGTGATACAATTATTGCTTTAAACAGTTTCATGTTATTTCTTAGGTAACTTAAAGAAGACTCATAATTAGCGACATACCTGCTATTTCCAGGGCTCTTTAGTTTCTCCTGTGGATGCCAGTTTCTGTCTGGCATCATTTTCTTTCATATCATAGAACTTTCTTTAATATTTCATGTGGGGAAGTCCTGCCAGCTATGAATTACCCAGTTCCTTATCTGGAAAAGCCTTTATTTTGCCTTTTATTCTGAAAAATAGTTCTGTTGGATAAAGAAATGGTGGTTGACCTTTTTTGTTTGTACATTTCAATATGTTGACTATGTCATTCTGTAGTCTTCTGACATCTGGTTTTCAATATAAAGTTAGCTCTTAAACACATTGAAGTTTTCCTATATGTGATGAAAATTTAGCTGTTTTCAATATTTTCTCTTATCTATGTCTTTCAGCAGTTTGGCTTATGATGTGTCTAGGTGTGTATCCCTTTGTGGTTATTCTACTTGGACTATGTTGAATATTTTGGATTTCTAAGTTAATGTTTTCCCTGGATTTTTGAAAGTTTTTGGCTATCGCTCCCTCGAGTAACACTATCCCCCCCGTTTCTCTTGCTGCTCTCCTTCTGGAACTGTCACCACACCTGTGCTGATATACTTCACACTGCCTCAAGGGTCTCTAAATTACTTTCATTTTCTTCAAACTTTTTTAAAAAATTTCTGTTTTTCACATTTGATGATTTCTATTAATCTACGAGAAAGCAAAAAACCAAACTGCGAATTTGAGGATATTGAAGTTAAGGAACTACTTACAAAAACATAAGGCTGTTTTTGAGAAACTGAAAGGGTTTATCTGTATCTGTCACTGGAGAGGCAAGGAAGAGGCTGTGATAAAAATCTTTAGGGTATTCGTACGGATAAGGATGCCTGACAGAAGAGGTGTTTATCTCTGGGGCAGCACCTAGCGAACCCATAGCAGCCTCTGCAAGGATGGGGTTGGACCCTCACCTCTCTCTCTTCCTCCCCTCTTTTCTCTCACTAGTTTCTCTCGTAGAAGGGTTCCAGTGGGAATCGGGAGGGTGGGGGAGTTTGCCCCTGAAGGTCATGCACGTCAGCAGACACAGGACATGATGTGGAAGGATGGGATTTAAATCCAGTGGGGAAACTGTAGACACAGAGCATACTTTGCAAGCAGCACCATGTTGGACTGGTTTCTCTGTCGAATTATAATCAATTTGTTGGGATTTATTTTATTTTCAGAGGGAAAAATAAATGACTGTAGTATAGTATTAATTTCATTTCACACCATATTAAATGTATTTCATATTAACAGCATAGAATACATTTTCTTTTTACTATCGGGCTACCCTTTAAATTCAGAAGCACAAATGAGAGCATGTTGGACATTTACAATGGAAATAAATGCTTAATATTATATTTTGAAGCCACCATGTTAAGCATTGTGCCTTTTAAGAGTTTTTGAGAATTTTTCTGTCCATGATACTAGCTAAAGGATCTTTTGAACATAGTGATCTATAAAGGCTATTTTACAAATTCTTAACTCACAGAAAAAGATTTAGTTTAAATATGCATATATTTAGATTTAGTAAGTCTTCTGAATAATATACTAATTCTCTATAGTATAGCCTTATGTGTTGCTGAATATATAATTTTATTCAAACAATGTTTCTGTAGAATGCATTAAATTTTAATGAAGACGCAGGGAGAGAGAGTTGGCTATTCTGTTCTGTCATTTTCCATCAATCCTGAGACGTGTTGGAATGTGTATTAGAAGAGTTTTGGACAGGAAGTGAATGTGATGCCAGGAAGCAGGCAGTGGACTGGGAGCTGTGAATCTGCGTTGGAAGCACAGTGACACTGCCACCACGCTATCCATGAGAATGTCTGTGATACTGGCCATGTCCTGGGATCCACGCCTCGCTGTGTGAATGCAACTTGTCCTCTGTGTTAACTGAGTATGAGGCCAGGACTTTTAGCCTCTGCAGAAGGGCGTCCAGGAGGACAGAGCTTACGGGGCATTAGGGCTGTGAGTCACGGGCAGCGACTCCAGGCCCCGCCAAGGGTCGGGGTCCGAGAGTTTGAGCCCATATCTGAGCAGCAGGTGCCCGTGGAGATGCAGGGAGCCTGGATCAGGTGTGGCTCATAAATGCCAGAGGTGTAGGCTCAGAACTCGCTTCTGGATAGGTTAAAACAGCAGCCAACATGATGTCGGAAAGCCGAATGCAGAGGAAGAAAATCCTGGCAAGATTGCTAAGGCATCCGGGCTGCTCTTAGGCATTTAGTACAGAGGAGGGGCCTGTTTAAAAACTGGGGAAATGGGAGCAATGTCTTCGTCAGAATTCAAGCGTAAGAAGAGTCTAGGGTGGGGGTCTGGTGGTAATGAGAGGAACACTGCAAAGTCTCAGGCCAGCCTCGAAATGTTAGTCTTGCGCGATTGAAATACATGCTTGCTGAGTAGGGGAGCGTGGAAAGGCTTGGCTGAAGCTAAGCCAGCCGTGGTGAGGGCAGAAGCGCAGGGCAGAGCGGAGCCTCAGATATCCTGAGCTTATGTTGCCGTGATTTTGAGATTTGGAACACAGGAAAAGAGTCTCTTTGGCAGCAAAATCAAAGAATATCTTCCTTGAGCTCTTGTGTTCATCACCGAGAATGTATCCCTTGTAGAGGACATTGATAAATTGCAATATGTATTTGAAAATCCAAGTGAAATAGTGTGAATTCAATTACTTATGATTTAATTAAGGTCAAGCGAAATACATAAGGAGATAGAAAATGTACAAAGCTATGTTTTAGCTATATTTTCCATATCTTAATGAATTGGTGAATACAGATATTTTATGAAACACAGATATCATCAATTAGATTTAATTGATGTACTAATGTTTATAAAAACATTTAATACATTTAAATCTTCAGACATTCTCATGTATTATTGGTGAGAGTATGAATGGTTACACATTGTTTGGAGGGAAGTTTTATATTAAGTACCAGCATTTAAACCACACATATCATTGGGCTGAACGATTCTTCTTTTGTAAAGGATATTGTTAGAAGAAAAAACTTACATGCGATAGAAGGATAAAGACGAGACAGTTGTCCCACCAACATAGAAATGGTTACACAATTTTTTTACAGTCACTCTGTAGGTTACAATACCAGTGTACTCAAATAGGTCTGTATGTGCAGAAATTAAAATTCAAAAATAAAACAATCACCCATACAATGACTCCATCTGTTGAGGCTTTTTTATGCCTACATGCACACATTTCTTTTTAAGGTTTAGGATGATTTCTATGAGATGGTTACCCCTGAGTGTCTTCAGAGAAGGGTGAAGATCTAAAAGAAAGTGAAGATCCGATTTGCATGTTTCATTTTATATATTTTGTATGTTTGACCGATTTTTTAAGAACTTTTATTGAGATACAATTGACATACAATAAACTGCATATATTTACAGTGTAAAATTTGATATTTTTTTCTTTTCAGTAATGTATATATGGCAATCCCAATCTCCCAATTCATCCCCCCGCAACCCTCCCTGCTTTCCCCGCTTGGTGTCCATATGTTTCTTCTCTGCATCTGTGTCTCTATTTCTGCCTTGCAAACTGGTTGATTTGTACTATTTTTTATATTCCACATATATGTGTTAATATATGATATTTGTTTTTCTCTTTCTGACTCACCTTACTCTGTATGACAGTCTCTAGGTCCATCTATGTCTCTACAAATGTCCCATTTTTTTTCCTTTTTATGGCTGAGTAATATTCCATTGTATACATGTACCACATCTTCTTTATCCATTCATCTGTTGATGGACATTTAGGTTGCTTCCATGTCCTGGCTATTGTAAATAGTGCTGCAATGAACATTGGAGTGCATGTGTCTTTTTGAATTATGGTTTTCTCTGGATATATGCCCAGGAGTGGGATTGCTGGGTCATATGGTAACTCTATTTTCAGTTTTGCAAGGAACCTCTATACTGTTCTCCATAGTGGCTGTATCAATTTACATTCCCACCAACAGTGCAAGAGTGTTCTCTTTTTTCCACACCCCCTCCAGCATTTACTGTTTGTAGATTTTCTGATGATGCCCATTCTAACCAGTGTGAGGTGATAGTTTTGATTTGCATTTCTCTAATAATTAGTAATATTGAACAGCTCTTCATGTGCCTCTTGGCCACATGTATATCTTCTTTGGAGAAATGCCTATTTAGGTCTTTTGCACATTTTTGATTTTTTTTTTTTTTTGATATTGAGCTGGATGAACTGTTTATTTTTTTGGAGATTAATCCTTTGTCTGTTGATTCATTTGCAAATATTTTCTCCCATTCTGAGGGTTGTCTTTTCATCTTGCTTATTGCTTCCTTTGCTGTGCAGAAGCTTTGAAGTTTCATTAGGTCCCACTTATTTAATTTTATTTTCATTTCCATTACTCTAGGGGGTAGATCAAAAAAGATCTTGCTGTTATTTACATCGAAGAGTGTTCTTCCTATGTTTTCCTCCAGGAGTTTTATAGTGTCTGGCCTTACACTGAGGTCTTTAATCCATTTTGAGTTTATTTTTGTGTATCGTGTTAGAGACTGTTCTACTTTCATTCTTTTCCATGTAGCTGTCCAGTTTTCCCAGCACCACTTATTGAAGAGCCTGCCTCTTCTCCATTGTATATCCTTGCCTCCTTTGTCATAGATTAGTTGACATAGTTTATCTCTGGGTTTTCTATCCTGTTCCATTGATCTATATTTCTGTTTTTGTGCCAGTACCATCCTGTCTTGGTTATTGTAGGTTTGTAGTGTAGTCTGAAGTCAGGGAGTCTGATTCCTCCAGCTCTGGTTTTTTCCCTCAAGATTGCTTTGGCTATTCTTTTTTTTGTGTCTCCATTTGACTGATTTTTAATTAACATTTGTATAGCCCTTAAGTAGATACTATTTATTAACATTAAAAAGTAAAAATTAAGACAATAATAATCACATATTACATACCCCTTATTATACAAAAATAAGAAAGTCTGTATGGGATATATGATTTTTTTGTGACATAGCAATCCTTATAGTTTGAAATAAACTTTAAGTCTTAATTATATTTTGAAGAAATGCCAGTACATGTCTGAAACACTGCAGAAAAGCAACACTTGATATGATTGAATCTGAAGGAGATTCATCCTTTCTGGGTTATGGGGCCTGTGATTCTCACAGCAGAAGGAGACACTCCATTTACATAGCAAGGAGTCAAGAACACTTTCTGTCACCAAACATAGAAACTTTTCTGGTTTGTTAACTTTGGTTTCATCCTTGAAAATGAAATTGTAATTCTAGAGGGAGAATTAATTTGTAAAGCCAGTCCCAAACTACATTCTAACAAATTGACGTGTAGTAGACTGTCATGACAACACATGTAGTTATTTTTTACTACCCAGTGAGCAATGACCCATTCTGAAATCTGCATTTTAATTACATAATCCTACCTACTGAGGCGTGAGTTAATTTTCATCACAGTTTAAGCAACAGGCAGATTTAGGAGAATGACTAAAATGGATATACTTAATATGTATTCGTTGTAATGACAGAAAGTAAGGTTTTTTAAATGAAATTTATTTGTATTTCTTACGCTCTGTATAATAGTTTATTTTGTTCCATGAGCAAAACAATAAATGCAGTGTTTCAAAACATATGCACAATACAACAACGTATTAGTATTTAATAAAAAGCTTAAAGAATTGTGATAATGTAATGTTCAAAGATAATCAGGGATGTTGGGGAGAAGTTTTCCTCTAGAAAAAATGATGTAGTACATTTAGAAGGTAATAAATATTACACATTGTATGATAATATATTAAAAGGAAGGAGATCTAGAAGCAGATACCACTGTGGCTAGAGGAAGGAAAACAGAAATAAACACTTGCTAGCTTTTTTTTTTTTGAGATGTTTAAGGCAGTTCAATGAAAGCCTCTTTGGGTTTCCACGTGAAGAAACTCTTCTGCTAAACCTTTTATAGGGACATCAAAGGAGGATGGAGGTGGAGCACGGCTCACGGCCGGAGCAAGAGATGTCAGGACATTGATGGGTGTTAGATCACCCACCGGGGGTAGAGAGATGAGAACTTGTCATTTCACAAGAACTTGCCAACAGCTTCCAATCACTCTTTGAGTAACAGCAAAGTCTTTACAAGAAGGCACCACTCAGACTCCAGCCGAGAGGCAGGAGCCACTCCAGTTATTTGAACAGAGAGGATTTAATGTACAGGATTTTAACTAGATGTCAAGTGTTTAATATGCAATTGAAAAGGTAAAAAAAAAAATTACTAGGGTTGTACAGAGGTGGCAGGAAGCAGCCTCACACCTAGGTCTGATGTGATGCTGAATTGTGTTTGTTAGTAGTTTGTTGAGGACTTTTAAATCTATAATTTGTAGAAATATCAGTATTTAGTTTCCTTCTTTTATAGGACCTTTATCTGGCTTTGCTCTCAGGGTAATGCTATCTTCATAAAATGGAGTTATTCCCTCCTCTTCAATTTTTTAGAAGAATTTGAGAAGGATCGGTGTTAATGTTTTTCACATGTGGCATAGAATTCACCAGTGAAGCCATCTTGCCTTGAACTTGTCTCTCTTGGGAGGTTTTGATTACAGATTCAGTCTCCTTACTACCTACAGATCTCTTCAGATTTTCTGTTTCTTCAAGATCCAGTGTTGGCAGTTTGTGTGTTTCTGAGAATTATCCTATTTAGCCTAAGTTATCCAATGTACTGGCATACAATTATTTATGGTACTCTGTTCTAATCTTCTTATTTCTGTCAAATTGGTGGTGATGGCCTCCTCTTTCCTTCTGATTAACTTATTTGAATTTTCTCTCTTTTTTCTTAGTCACTGTAGCACACATTTGTCAATTATGTTGCTCTTTTGCAAGAACCAATTGTAGGCTTTGTTGAATTTCTCTACTGTTTTTCTATTCTCTATTTTGTTTCTCTCTGCTTCAAACTGTATTATTCCTTCGTTCTGCTTATTTGTGATTTAGTATGTAGTCTTTTGAATGCAAAGTTAGGTTGTTTTCATTGGAGTTGAAAAAAAGTATAAATTTTAATATTTGTAGAGAACACACTTTTATACCTATAATCATAATTTTAAGAGCAACGTCACTGTAATTTACACCTATTTAGTTCCATAAAATAAGACAGTGAGGTTATAGTCAGTGAATTAATTTTAATAAGACACTTAATAAGTGGCAAGCTTCACATACTACTCTAAGTAAACAGATGCTGTTTCTACAATATATTTTAAATCCCCATAAATGTAGTTTCCTATAACAACATTTATAATCCAAGGTTTACAATTCAACAATCCTTAGAATTATTAAATCAAACATTTCAAGATTTTTGCTGTTAGTAGTAAATAGAACTAATAGAGAATAAGTACAAATTTAAATCACGAGTTTTGATAATTCACATGTGTGTTCACTAACTTTCATCTCATGGTTTAAATAACGTTATTTGTTAATGAAGTGCTTTGCCTTCCCCAGATGCTTTTGAATCCCAAACTTGTAGCATCTAATCCTATCTGAAGTTCAATAAAAATTGAATTGAAGTTATTTTAGGCTTACAATAACTTATTTCCTCTATAGATATAATTTAATTGTATTAAAACATCTGAGTATCTTAAAAACATGAAGATATAGAATAAAGAGAAAATAGTTTCATAGTCAAGAAACTCAGTTTCCAGAGTGTGTTTCGTGGGTTTGTCCCTTTCTGCTCCACACAAACACTTTCAGAATTTTCACAAACTGCCGTTCTTCACATCATTTTAACATAAAAATATATAGCAGCTTTTCATAATTTTCCTTTCTTTAAGAAAAGAAATATTTTAAATAATTTTTATGTAATTATTTAAAAAATAAATGTTTTCACTATGGGAAATTGAAAAATACTTCAAAAGAGAAGAGAAATATGGGTTTCATAGTCTCAACATACAGATCTAATCATGTTTAAAAAATTATTATGCATTTAGTGTAGATGTCACACATTATGTAATATTTACTTGAGATTCCATTTTTCTCATAACTTTAAAAATTATAGTCAATTGTCTTATTCTGAGCTTTTTCTATATTCTTTCAAAATCTCATTTTCAGTGGTTCTATCAAAGTATGTAGGTGTGATCTTCTATTAACATAAATTAGTTTTTCTATTTCACCCTCACAAATATTGATTCAGTAGATAGCCTGTGTACGCTTGTTTGTACGAATTTCTGATAACTTCCTTAGAAAATTCCTAACAGTACAAATATTGAGTCAGCGATGATCTTCATGGTTATAACTGTATATATATAGATGTCACAGAACTGTCCTCAGCATATGCTATAAAAATACCTCCCTGCAGCCTCATGAGTGTGGAGGCTGGTGCTATTTGAACCTCGGTGCCTCGCACTGGAATCAACGTATTCACTCTCTTCTGGTGATGATTTATTTCCTCACCTCTGGCAGAAACCTCTTCTGTCCACCAATAATAGCGTGTGGCCTTGATGACTTTGTTCCGCGGCTCTGAAGAGTGCTTCATCTGTGTCTTGTCAGGGCCACTCTGGCTCTGTATCAACTGGGCAGCTTGGCTGGAGTAAGCGAAGTGGCCCTGGAGGTCACTTTACATCCGGGAAAGCGCAGAGTGAATGTGGTACTTGAAATTCTCTGAAAGATTGAGGTGAAGGCCAGTTAGGAGAGTGACCACCCTAGTACTATTCTTAGAAAATTTAATAGTTCTGAGCTTAAGGTGCCTGAAGCAGTACTGATACCACTTTACTGAGCTACTGGATTCTAGGCCTGAGGAAGACCTTCTGTGTTCTGTAACCTGAACCTCCCTTTCTAGCTAACCAGATTTAGCTCACAGCTAACTCCCTTTATTTGTAAGTTAGTGCTTTCTGTGCACGAAGTGCATTGTTTAAAAGTTTCCTTTAAAATGGCCGGAAGTCGTGTTCCAGGCACTGTCCACTCAGTGACATCATGGTGTCCTCTGGAGGACACGAAGGTTTCTCTCTCTTCCATGTGGAGACTTTCATATAATCAAAGTCATATTTCTTCCTCTAGGTCTTTTCCTCTATGACCTAAACATACTCAATTTCTTTAGCTGTTCACTTTGGCACTTGCTTTCCAGATCTTCAACTTTTCTGTTGAACTTTTCTGAGCTTACTTTAATCGATCGGTTTCCCTGTTATACTATGCTTCCAGAATAATGACAAGAACCGTGGTCAGTTTCCTAAGCTCTTTACTTACCCCCTTTCATCCCACATCACACGTATGTGCTAAGTCCTGTGACCCCCACCTTATAGACCAGGACCCCAAAGTTCATGGAGGTAAAGGATTTTGAGCAGAATTACAGCTCCTGACATGACTAAGTGCTGGACCCCAGAAATGTGACTGCATCTCAACTACTCTGCACTCATCGTTTCAGGTGTAGCAGACCAAGTACATCGCAGGAGGTCTGTTACTCCCCTGTCATAAGCATCGTGTTTAATGAATATTGCGGAGAATAACATCAACACCTCTGACACTTACATCAGATCATCTGCTTATTTTGATCTTTCAGGCAACTACTTATTTTTTTTTTCAAAACTATTGCCATCATAGATTACCCCACTCTTACCCATGTAGGTAACGTTCTAAGCGTAAATGAAGACTTTCCCATTTAATACTCTTAAATTTCATCAGTTTGTTTCACTCTGACAGAAAGTACTCCTGTCTGCTTCTCTACTCCAGTGTATTAGCGAACGTTCCCAACTTTTTGCCTCTGCAGTTTTGATGAGAATATTTTCTGCTTTCACCCAGATTAGTCATAAACGTGTTGAAAACTACCAGGGTGTTCTGATCTGTGTAGATGTGACTCGTAGAGCCAGGATGGGGATAAGAGTACATGTGTGCTGAGTTACATTGTAAACCTTCTTTTAGAGGACACCTCATACCTGCTCTTCTCCCCAGCGTCGCTGTGTCAGGGAGTCCAAACACTGCTTTCAGCTGTGTTCTCAGTTTCACCTCGGGGTTCAAAGTCTCTTCTGAAATCAGAATTCAAACCCAGGCTTGCCTGTCTGAGAGCACACGCTTTTCCCCATTATTCTCCTAGATTCAGGACCTTCTTAGAGATATACCGGAGCTTTCCCACACGAGTGAGGATTCTTGTGTGGAATTTCCTGTGTACAACAACCTCCTTTTACTCTACACTCCTTGTTAGTTTGTGGAAGTATTTCACAAGTACGCTGGGAGTATTAGTGATGAGCCATTATTGACCACACATCGCGTAGGTGACAGGCAGCAGGGCACGTGAAGCCCACCTTCACGTGCAGAGATCAAGTAAAACGCATTCCCAGACCAGAAGAAAGAACGCAGTGTCCTGTGTCATCACCGCGTGTATCCACTCCATCTGTCATGGAAGGAAAATGTAAATTAAAGCCTCAGTTTATTTCTCTGTGCTGTTCCCATTACTTCCTGTTATTGATGTTGATGTTTTTGTATCTGTGATTTGTGATAGATTGCACATTTTATTATTATAAAGTGCCCTTCCTAGCCTCACATGATGCTTTTTTCCTTTTTCTACTTTTTTCTGATATAAACAGGTATTTCATATTTTATTGCTGGTGTTTTATTCCTTTGGCTGGCATGTCTGCTCTTGCTCATCTTTTTATTTACAACTTTCCTGAGTCACTTTTTTACATAAATTTTGTATATATTACATAGTTGTGTTTTGCTTAGTGAACTAATATGACCGACATCTTCTTTTAATAGATACATTTATTTCATTTATATTAATTAAAATAACAGATGGGTGATTTAATTCTACAGTCATATTTTATTGGTTTTAATATATAAATTGTATTACTTAATGCTCCCTGCATGTTCCTACTTTTAGCTGAGAAGGTTTATCTTACTCTAATCCTCTAATTTACAGGCATTCTCCATTTCACTAGAGGGGAGCTAGAGGTGAGCTATAAAATCCCTAATTTGAAAAATAAGAGAATGCATACATATGTCTTACTTTTTCTTTTCTTAATGTCCCTTCGTCAATAAATTACTTTATATTTTTAGCATATTTAGTTCATAATTACTTGATTTTTAGCATATGTTCTGATAACTGGTTATGACAGATGATAAAGTCAGCGTAATGATGCTACTTTCTCCACCCACTCCCAACTAATCTCATTTATTTTAATTTCTCCAGTGCAACAGCTTTCAACATTGAAATGCTCTTTTGTAACAATAACTGCCGATTCGATTTTAGTCTTGTTTTCTACAGACAGTATGGTTTCTACTACTCAGTACCATTTATGTTTTTTTTTTCTATTCATCTCATTTCTCTGGCTGGCAGGAGGTTACCTTCTTTTACTTTCTATAAGAAGTTCTCGGACGTGAGGGCGATCTGGCTGCGACATCTGCCACCCCATTGATCGCCAGGGTTGATTTGGCTGATCTGGCTGGCTAGGCGGGTGTCCCCTTCCTCCCTCACCTCTCCATGTGCGTCCCTTCCAAAGCTGCGCGCTCAGTCGAAGAAGACGACCTTCCCCAATAGAGGAGGACCGTTCTTCAGTCTAGGGTATACGAGTAGCTGCACTCCCCTGCTAGAACCTCCAAACAAGCTCTCAAGAAGTTCTCTGGGGAGTAATTTTTCCATTTGTTAGTACATGTTCTGAATTTTTAAACTGTGCCCTTTATTCTTGAATAGCATGTTGGTAGTGGAAGAAAATGCACATTTTTTTCTTTCAGAGCCCTATTCCGCTGTCTTCTTGTGTTAAATTTTTCAGTCGAGGTGACTGAGGCTCAACTGATTTTTTTTTTCCTGAAGGAGGCTTCTTTATTGACTTGGCCAAGTAGACTGAAAGAGTCTTCCTTTTCTTTGAAGTTTAGTAACTTATTAACTTAGCCCTCAGGACTGACCCTTCTTGTTCAATTATTCCTGGAACACAGTGTGTCTATTTAACCAGTAGATTCAAGCAATCTTACATTTTGCAAATTTTTCTTTACATATATCTTTACATTCTTCCCCTCTTGCTTGTTTTCTTATTCAGGGTCACTAATGAATTTTTCTATTGAATCTCTTACATCCTTCATCCACTTCTACTTTATTTCTCCCATTATCTCAGTCCCCTCCTCTACTCTTACTTGAGTTTTTGGCAATGTCTATTTTGCCAGTATCTTTCAATTCCACCTTCATTTCTGTAAAGTAATATTTTTTCCATTTCTCTTGAGATGAACCAGCTTTTTTTCTCTCTCCCTCTTGCTTTACTATGTTACCTGTGGTCTTTAGATTTACCTACTTTTCTTGTTGTGTAGGGGAGATATTTTTTATTCTTTAATTCATGCAAATTTTCATCACCATTTAAATTTTAATTGCAATTGTTTCCTATTAAATATTCTTTATTTTGAAATGAGACTGTCTGTTCATCAACTCCCTTATCTTTTATTAAGTTTAAAGAGGCACTATATCTGGTCCTCCAATGAAGTGAACTTCTCCTGGTCCAGGCTGTAGCAGAGGAGCCGGCTCCAGTAGACAGTGCAGAAACTTCCCTGAAATAGCTGTAACCCAACAAATCCTTACCAACCATACCCAGGTAGTTAATACAATATTCTGGTTATGAAAAGAAAAATATTTGAAAATACTCTGTGTGTGTGTGCGTGTGATATAATGTTTGCTAATATAAATCCTGTGCGCCTCTCTTGATGGGAAGTTACTTAATTGTGTCATCAATGATGTGAACCATTTCTGTAGGCAGAGAGAATCGCTGAAGCCTTAAAATCAGAGACGAATTCCTGGCTCATAGACGATTCGTCGTAGCGCTGGTATGTTCTTCACTCTCTGTAAGAGGCTTACGAGCACCTCATTTTTGCCTTCAGAGCCGTGAGGGTTGGCCATCACCTGTGCTCTTAGGAACTGCAGACTCCTCACTCTCCCTGCCTTTTAGCATGCGATGCAGTCACTGGCACACCTCGTCATCCAAATGCCGGGGAGCTGTGGTGTCTGATGGGATTGGCTTTCGTGTGTGAGGAAACTCCTAGCAGTGCTCTTCTAGTGTCATCACTACGTGGGACCTCACCACCCGTCCAGGGTCTAAGTGTGGGAAGTAACTGATTGCTTTTTCAATTGATAAATAAGTTGATTTTCTGTAATATCTGAATAATTTTGTAATTATTGAATCTGGAAGATTCAGTTTCCCTTAGGCTAGTTGATGGTGAGAAATCAGAAGTGATAAAAGCTAAGTAGGGATTTGTGAAAGGTTTAAATTATTTATGTAGTTTCATATATATATATATAAATCTATGCAGGATTATAAAATATAAGATGAGGCTTGAAATCTTAATTTATGACGATATCTGTATCTTTAACTGGATGATAAAGGAAGACCGTCATAAGTTAAATCTCCTTAAAAGGGAGAGAGAAGTGGGGTTAACTTAGTTTAAGGTTTCAGGAGGAGACCAGAAGACAGAAATTGTCAGCCTCAAGCTTCGAAATCCTGGCCGTTACCATGCATGGTGACAAGGTCCATGTGGTAACTACCAAGGGTCTAGAATTCTGCAACCAAATTTCTTGTCTGCATACTTCTTCCCGGGTCAGTCTCCTCATTGGTTGTGCTAAACTCTGTCTTCTAGCTGCCTTATCTGTAAACCAGTTGTTTTAAAAGTATGGTACAATTTAATAGAGGTAAATAGTTCAGCTTTATGTCTGGCACATGGTAAACATACCAGCTTTGTCAAGACTGTCAAGCAGCCTGAGGTCCTGCTCTGCTTACAAGGTCACATCCTTTATATACAATAATGTTGCAGAAACGTGAGGCACCTGGAGCAGATCTTCAGCCAAAGTAACATCTGTGTCCGTGACCCACAGCCAGACTGCAGGGGGTGGCAGTGACAGTGGGGAAGGACAGATGGGGGGAAGGTGCTTCTCTGTTTACATGCAGGCGTGAAACCAACCCTCCCCACTGCAATCCCGAGAAGAGACAGTCAACCTGTCCTTTTGAAGCAGGATGGAAAGAACCCTGGGTCTCTCTGCCTGAGCTTCTAAAATGTAAATGTCTCTTGAAGGCCAGATAAACCCAGGTGTCTCTGGGCTATGTGACTCAGAGAGTCTCCAAGCTCTGGGCCTCCCGCCTTTTGAAATGAACATCTCCAGGGAGAGAGCACGGGACCTTTGCTGGGGCCTGTCTAGGCTGCAACCATTCGGCCCCTCAGGGACAGAGCAGGTTTTATTATCCTTTCAGCTCAGGTGAGAACAGTAGCTATGGATCTAATTCTCAAGGTACATGAAAAGAAACAGTTTTCCAAAAAAAAAAAAAAAGAAAGAAAAAAGAAACAGTTTTCCAGTAAAAGTAAAGACAAACATTCTAACAGTCTTGCCTTCTTCTGCATACATTCCCTAGTCTCAGGAGCTAGGGCTTTGTACAGGAGCACCGAGAAATCCAGGGAGGTTTACGTCCTCACAGTAAAGCAAGTGGACACAAGGACTTTGCGCGTTAGTGCATTGTCTTCAGTGTCGTTTTCTCCATGATCACCCGTCGTGGTCCCTGCTATACACGAGTCTAGTTTAACTAGAACACGTTTTGTGTGGTTGCCCGAGTAGCAGTCTTTCCACATTTTGGAACGGTTTTCAACATTTAGTAGATGTCACCAAATTAACAATGAGTGACTCTACATCCCATAACCCAAAGGGTAAGTAAAGAGGAGCCCCACGGGTGAACGGGTTTCTGTGTTAAATGTACGTGGTAGGAAGGCTGCTATAGTCTGCTTCCTTTATCACTTTCTTAAGGGTGATTTAATCAACCAAACTGTATAATTCTTTTCCCTGATAATGTGAAAGAAGATTTAAGTGATTTGCGGCACAGGAAAGCACAGCAAGAACGTTCGCGTAAGAGAACCTGTCATCCCAATGGGGGTTAATGGACTGATTCCACGCTCCGTGGTGCACGCGCTGCGGAAAACTGCTTTACTGCCCGAGTCCCCTTCCCGCCAGTTTTGCTGATGTAGGTGCTGACCCGGGCTCCTGTCTGCTGGACTCACTCTTAGTGCCATAGAAGCCTTAACGTATGACTCAGATGACGTGGGTGATGTGCTCAATGCTCCATCGTTAAGAAATACTTTAAAATGAGCTCACTTCAGACAGTAATACTGCACTGTTTAGGGACACAGCAGTGTTTTCCACCAGTGGTTAATTTCCACCAGATGGAATATGCCCTTCAGTGAAGAACAAAACAGCTCAAAATACAAAACTGTCCGTTAAATTATATTTATAGTTACATTCTAGCTGCAAAAGGTAGGTGTAAGCTTGGAAAATGGGGGAATATGTTATAAAATGATAAATATCATGTCATACTTTATTATCTTTTATTAGCTTAAGGAAAATATGTTTGGTGTGCTCTTCCTATCATGAAATAATAAGTAAAAGAGCAAACTCATGAATAATTCAGGGCCAAATATTATAAAACTAGTGAAATATATACAAACCCAAAGCTAAAAATATGAAGACCATCATATTCAAAAAGAAATCGTGGTTTTATCGCAAGCGGAGGTTGATGCTATGTGTGTTCCCTGCTGCCCCAAATGAGGTGGGTGGCAGCTCAGTCCCCGGTGGGAGGACCCCAAGTGCATCTCAGACAGACAGGTGCTCCTGAGACAGCAGAGCTGCAGAAGAGAAATGGGCTAAAATGTAAACACAGAGGGTGAGCTAAGGATTGAAACGTTCTGTATGAGAAGCAAGGTCTTAGTGGAGTGAAGCAGGTAGGCGGTCGTCAAAGAGGAGAGTGTAAAGTCCAGTTGTCTCTGGCATGTGCATGCCGGGGCTGTGCCTCTGCAGAGGTCAGGGCTGAATGGCTTCCAGGTAAATAGAACTATGTGTGGCTGGACATTTTATACTAATGAAGGCCAGGAAGATGTGATTTCCAAGTGAAAGTGATCACTCTGTCAGGCATCAGTGGGGCCCAGTGACACATGAAGGCAACGCATCTTCCAAATAAGGGCTGCAGCCCAGGCCATGTTTCCTTTGAAGAGTCACAGAAATGGATCTTCCAGATCAAGGAAAAGAGAGACCAGGAGCATCCTGGGGAAGGTGCCTGTGCATGGGGGTGGGGGAGGACATATCTCTTTGGCCCTTTTGCATTTCTGCAGATCTCGTGAGCACACATTTTGTTTCAGACTATTTTTTCAAGGGTGTTTACAAAGAGAGCAGACTTAGAAAATGGAGAAATGCTTCTCTTCAGAACCAAGGGGAGATTTTCCCACATTCCCCTTGGAAGTCTTGGAAGGTAGAGATAACATCTCCCTCCAGAGCATAGGGGAGGTGTGCCTCCCACCTGTTATAAAATATCCGGGTTCCCTAAACTTAGGGATCCTCGCATGACATGCAGCCCATCGTGTGCAGACACATCAGACACAAATATGCTGAGGTCCCCAGTGTTTGCTGTGCCAAGTTGATAAAGTCCTTTGCGTCCCAAGAGTAGAATGTCTTCCACTGGCATCCGTAAACCTGTGAGAGGCTCACTTAGGAGCTTTCAAAATCCCAGACCCCTTCTGGTTCACATCAGTTTGCAGCAAGGAGGAGATCCTGCCAGAAGCGTTGCTTTTTGGTAGAGGAAGGATGAAAGCCTCATGGATGATTAATTAGATTTGAGAGAAGTCCATGCGCCTCAGCAGCAAACACTTTGATTGCTTGTTAATGAGGAGTGATTGGAGAGGAGGTTCCAGGCAGTGGACTGGGAAGCAGATTACAAAACAGCCTCCTGAATCGAGCATCCTCGGATGCTCCTGGCTGTCCTTCAGGTGGGGCAGCCTCGCTCAGCCCTCTGGCTGCAGCCTCAAGTCTGTCCCCTTGTAGCAGCTGGATTTGTGCTGGGACCCCAGAAAGGTCGCACCCTTTCCAGAAATTCCCTGCACTGAGCATTAAAGAGGTGAAATTTATACCCACTGTGAGGAGAAACCAGGTGAATAGGGTGAATAGTTAGAATCATACCTGGTTCACTTGGGAGATGAGGGGGGAGCACATCATGTCTCATGAGGAAGAAGGACAAAGGGGAAAATGCGCCTGGTTTCCTGGCATGGAGCGCCCTGCAGTCTCTGTCGCTCCTGGCCCTCGGAGTCAGTCTTTCCTTTTTCATGAAAGGAAACCGGTGTTTGCACCTGAGTAGTTTCATTGACTGCTCCCTGCTAATAGAATTTAGGGATTCTAAGAGCCTCCTTTAATTCTGTATTCACTCTGTCCCTCTGTGGCTCAAGCTGGCAGTGTTTCTGCTGAAAGAGCTTTCTTACTCATTTCTAGGTCTCTCATAGATTTCAAAAGCATTCACTCCTTAGGACAAAAGCTAACTTCACAGGTCTTTCTGTTGACGGTCTCTCTCTTCGCCTCCTGCTGAGATGCTTGGGGACAACACCCCTAAGATTCCTGGAGACCCTCCAATTTAGTTGATAAGATCTCTGAGCCACATTCTTAATCCCTTGAAAGGATCCACGGTGAGAAAATTAATCCTTCTAAGATTTGGGGGAAGCGTTGTAGTCACACACTTAGGATTTCCTCTGTGCTAAACTTTTAGGAGCCACCCAACTTTTAGCGTATTTTGGCACCTGGAGAAGCTAAGAACATTCAGAATCACCAAGTCCTGGTTTCTCTGTAACTGACAGTTCCTCACCAGGTTCTCCCTTCCTTCCCTCCTCTCACGTTTTATGTTCAAGGCAAGAGGAAACCAGGCAGCATCTTTGACAATTTGCTGAAAATCTGCACAGGTGTATAGCCAGGTATTATTATAATTATTATAATTATTGACAGTTTTGCTTTCCACGAAACTGCAGGAAACAAGTTTCACCAAGCTTCCTGCTACTACACTGTCTTCCAGTTTCCAGTAACATGTTCCTGACTCTCCTGAGCCCTCCTGGCAGGTGACTTCCCCATGTTCAGACTTCTACTGACAGTCAGTTCGAGTTGACTGAGTCTTTTGTGATGTGATCTAGGCTCACTTTCTCGTGCTTCACCGCGTACTTTTCCAGCCTCCACCCACTGCTTCTCAACTCCAAGCTGCTCCCACCTTTTAGGTATTTATTAAAGCAGAAATTGACTTCCAGTACAAAAATCTGTGTTAGTTTTCCACTGAGGTACAACAAGTGACCATGCACGTAGCGACATTAAGCAACACACGCTTAATATCTCACAGTTTCTATTGGTCAGGAGTCCAAGCTCGGCTCTGCCGGCTCCTCCACTCAGGTCTCACAAGGTTCCTGCCTCCTCTGTTATCTCACGTGAGGCTTGGAGTCCTCCTCAAGGGTTCAGTTCAGACTGTAGGACTGAGACCCTGAGCTCCCAGAAGCTGCCCGCCTTTCCTGACACATGGTTCTCTCTACAATGCTGGCTTTGCCCCTGCGTTTTTCCAGCCTCCTGTAGGTGGCTAACCTCATCCAGCTCCACCAGCGTCATTTTCCTTTTGATTAAATTAAACTCAACCGATTAGAGGCTTTAATTACAAATGCAATATCTCTTCACCTTTGCCATAAAACATTATATAATTAAGGGAGTGGCATGTACGCTTCTCACAGGTTCCTGTGCACACTGAAGAGAAGGGGATTATGCAGAGCTATGGGCCATTCAGGTATCATGGTTCGCTTTTAAAAAACTTTTTATTCTCATTATAGATTTATTAGCTCTTCAAAAATTCTAAAAGATTCTCAGGGATTCTGTTAAAATTTCTGCATGATCACCTAGAATAGGATCTCATGCTAATCTAGGGACTCAATTAGTACTGGTTGTGTGAATTAATCTTTTCATTGCCTACATCCTGTGTGGCGTCTTTCAAGATCAGGCAGCCAATAAGGATTGACAACAGCTCAGAAAGGAAGAACCAATGTGCACTCATCATCTTTTATTTGCATAAGTAACACACTGAGCTTTGAGGAGGTACCTACATTTGGATCCTGAGATAGACCAGCACACTGTCAGATCAGAGAAGCAGTTTTAAAGAATTATAATAATGCTTTTATCATTTGAGGAAGTAATTAATTAATTGTAGCAATACTCATTTCTCTAGTCGTTAGATTAGTTAAGGCATGCAGGCTACCACGGCAGAAGCTACCAGAAGTGTAATGTCTCTAACGCAATCGCAAGTTATCTTTTTCTCACTCACAGTCCAGGAGAGGTGTTCCGAACAGACAGGCAATTCTTTCCTCACTGTGATCCGGGACTCCTTCTGTGACTCCACCACCTGCCAGGGTCTTGCTCTCAAATAGCATCCAGTTGGAAGAATAGGATACAGGAGCCGAGCCTGGATGTGGTCCCCATCACCTCAGCCCCCAGCCCGCGGGCAGCTCTGTCACAGGGCCGTACTTGCCTGAAAAGAAGCCTTGCATATGTAACCCTTCTGGATACCTCGCTGTATTTTTCAACTTCATTATGAAAAGTATCTCTAAATCTTAGCATTTTATCCTTGGTTGCTTTGAGCTCAGGTGTCTTATGATCAATAAGTTTCTTATTATACAATCATATTCATTACAATTATGACGTCTTTAAGAGTTAGCTTTATAAATGTTTGAGTTTAGTTTTCTCATTTTACACAGAGAAAGACCTCAGAAGTTTAATTTTGTTCAGGGTGTCCTCTTTCTATTGTCTCTCTCAGCTAAACTTTTTAAGGTTTTGATGGCCTAGTATAAATAATTTCTCCTTACTTTTGAAGAGCTTAAGATACAATCTTGGCTAAATGACTTTCCCAAGGTCAGGAAGCAAGTGAATTGCAGAAACAGGCTTAAGACAGAGGTTTCATAAATGTTATTTCACCACAGCATTCAGTACAGTCTTTAGTCAGTGACAGGCTCCTATTTCATCTTTGATCCAAGTAAGACACAGAATTGGATGCCTTATCTTTTTGACAAGGGAAGACAGGTAACAAAACATCCCATGGTCAATTTGGGTTATTTGCTAATATATTTAAATGTCATATCAATGTTGGATTTACTTAGTTTTTCTAAGAATGATTCAAATCTAACTCTCTAGATATTAATTTATTGTCTAATTAAAGCATTCTAAAATGCAAGAATTAATTAAAAATATCATGATGTCATCCTCTTTGAAATCTTTCCTTTAACCCACACTAATGTGTCAAGCATAAGTTTCTCAGGTACATTTTCTCAACACATTGATTTTTTTCATTGCTTTCAAAAATATGTTACCAATAATATGAGAAGCAGAATAATAGCCACCAAAGAGGTGTCGTGTCCTCATCCCTGGAACCTATGAATATATTACCTTACATGGAAAAGGGGACTTTTCGGATGTAATTTTGGTTGAGAATGTTGCGATGGGGACATCACCTTGGTTTATCCAATCAAATCGCATGAGTCCTTAAAAGCAGAGAGCCTTTCCAGGCTCAGGTGAGTGAATGAGAGAAAAAGAAACTACAGGGACAGTGTGACCATGGAAGCAGGGCAGAGATGCGTAGGTGTAGGTGCCGGCTTTGAGGATAGACGAAGGGGTCATGAGATAAGGAATGAAGGCAGCCTCTGTAAGCTGGAAGAGGCAGATAACGGGCTCCTCTCTAGACATGCATAAGTACATAAGCCTGCTGACATCTTGACGTTAGCAACATGAGACCTGTTGTCGACTTCTGACCAACGCAACGGTGATATAATAAATTTCTGCTGTGTCAGGCCACCAAGGTTGTGGTAAGTTTTATATTCCTGCAATAGGAAACTAATGCAGATTTTGCTATCGGGAAGTGCAGTGCCATTATAAAGTACCAAATATGCAATTATTTATAAATTAGTGTAGATCCAAAGCTACCATGTGACAATGTGGATTTTCCCATCTGCCTCCTACCATGATTTTTGAGTGAAAAAGCAAGGAGTAAAGTTCCAAAAACTTTTTACAGAACACTGGGTAATCCAATGAAAGCAAGTAGAGCAGGAAAGCTTCTCTTCTCTGCTTCTCAGCAGAAAACACCTTACACGGTACTGACCTAGGAGGAGGAGGAAGGAAGGGAGTTATCCTTGAAGGTGTTGAGTTCTTCCTGAGAATCTTCTCAACGTTCTATGACACCTCCTCCACTCCAGAAGAGGAAGTAACCGTGGTTCATCTCAGTACACATCACATTCTTCCAACAGAAGAAAACTCTCTCAAGTTTAACACTTGAGACAGTTTTACATCATTGAGAATTTATTTGATAATTAAAATTAGAGTTTAGGATGGAGTTTTCCATAACAGCAGTTTTCCTATACCAACACAATAGTATATGTGATTTCTATAAAGTCATAAATATTGACCCTATGAGTAGATTATCTCTGTCCAAATCTAGATTCATGACTGATTTGATTAACTGAAGTTAGAGAAAAAAAAGATTATTGCTATGTTCTAAAGGCTGAAAAATGCTTACTGATATTGTTTTTTTTTTAAATTTATTCAGTTATTGGGGTTTTTTATAATATTTCAATTGTGTAAGAACTTTACACCCTGGTATTATGGAGAATGTATCATTTATGCAAACATAGAAACTAAAATACATGAGGTGGAAATACAAGTTTAAAGCTCTCTGGAAGGAGAAACTGTTCTCTTGTAAAATATCTGTTAGTTTCAGAAAAAAAAGTACTGCTGTATTTCAACAGCTTATTTATTTTCACAATGGTCCTGTAGTCATTCGCATTTATCAGAATAGGAAATTAGGCCAAGCCTCACTATAAACTCTCTAAATTTTGAGTAATTTGATTCCCTTCATAAACTTCTTTTATACGTGGAACTTAACTGTTTTTCCTTCTCTGAAATTATGGAGTAGAAAAAAACTGTAATGTCAGCATAGCAATGAAATTAAAATGGATTGTAAGAAATGTAATTTGATTTTATTGCTTCCATATTAATTTCAAATACACATTAGCTTAGGCTACTAAAACATGTTTTGTTGATCCCAACAGAATCCTCTACGATCATATGTACAGTCTCCTATTTGCATACGTATTTTTGACAGCAAAAGTTCTACTGCATCTCTGCTACAGTAATACACATTTAAAGAAATACTTATATTCAAAGAAAATATCAATTAAACCCCCATGCCTGAATATTTATAACCTGAAACCTGTAACTATTAACAAATCTTTTAAGTTATAATGACACCTTAAGACTTTTGACCTTTTCAACCAACCATTCTGATGAGAGTTTCCTTTGTCTATAGGTATTTATTTATCAGCAAAGGTGTTTATTAAGAGACATAAGCAACATACAGGATTTCAGTTTTCATGACCAGTCCTCACACTGTGTGCTCGTCTTTCCAGGGCTGCAATCATGACATGTCTTGGGTGCTGTCACCGTGGGTTTGAGCACATTTTAATCTCACCACCAAAAACGAGTTTGGCAAATTGCTCGAGAAGTTGGTTTAGTGACACAAAAGCAAGTATTGAAAACTTGATTAAATAACATGGGTTAATTAATTTGTGTCATGAGAACTTCAGCTGTACGAGGAGGACTGGATTCAGACTCAGAGGCAGTGAGGCGCCGGGAGCGAGGCCAGTGTCTTGGTTTGTGCTGTTTTCACTCCAGGCTTTTGCTCCCGTGGTCAGCCTCCCACTCTGAGCATGGAGGTGGGGAGGTTCACAGAGACCAGTCAGGGTCACCTGCAAGGTGACCCTCCTCTTCTTTCAACTCTGAATCTGTATCCTCCTCACCTCCTTGTCCTGCTGGAGAATCGTAGGATCCTGTGGTTCCTACAAGTGGTGTCTCGTTCCTTCCCTGGCTCTTCATTTTACTAAAGGTGGAGACTCAGGCACTGTGCTCATTCCACGGAGTTCTCACTCTCTCTTCCATCTGTCTACATGCATGTGCACACACCCACAGGTGTGCACGCACACACGCACAATCTCAATTCAGCTCCACCGTCCAAAGTATCTCCACCTTTAGTGCTTGTTGGATACTGTTGAGGTTTTTCTTGGAAAGAACTGAAATCCGACATGTGTGACTTAAACCTTGAATTTACTAAGACCCACCATTTCAGGAGCCAGCTCACAAGCTGGCAAGTGACCCTGAAGTGTCCTCACACCATGTCTGAGCTTTACCTTCCACTCAGAGCTGGATTGCTTACGACTTTGTGCCTCAATAACATTGAAATACCTTCTAAAATGGTATTATCCTCATTTTAGTTTCTTGCCTCTTTTATTCCAGCTGTTCCTGGCAGTGGGATGGGTCTTCAACAAGCTTGTCCACCACTGCTGTGTTTGGAAATGCCCTGTTCACCAAGGACCTGGCATTTCTTTTTCTCTCTCAAGTACAGTTGACTGTGAACCACACGGGGTTGGGGCACCGACCCCCTCACAGTGGAAGATCTGCGTGTAGCTTTGTGGTCGACCCTCTGTGTCCACGGTTCCTCCACACACGTGGTTCCTCACCCACGGACTCAAGCCACAGGATCATGCCCTGCAATATTTACTATTGAAAAAAGATCCTCACATAGGTGGACCCAGCAGTTTAATGTGTGCTGTTGTGGGGTCCGCTGCACTAGAACACTCTCCTTATGGATTCCCCTGTCCTAAGAAACAAACACCGGCCTCAGTAACACATCGCCTCCCAGCTGTTGGGATTATAACATTATCAGGTGGTTTACTCCCTGGCTTAGGGATAAATACGTCAGAAATCGAGGCAGCATCAGTGTCTGCAGAGGGTTTCCTAAGACACGGGGTGCTGGGCCCCAGCCCCACAGTTTCTGGGTGAGTAGGTCTGGGACAGGGCACGAGAATGTGCATTTCCAGCAGGTTCCCAGAGGACACGGATGCTGAGGGACCAAGGACCACACCAGGCCAGGAGATCAGATAAGTCAGCCCATCTTCACTTTGGTTGAGAAAAAGTTAAAGACAAATTAGTGGACCTGTGTTAAGAAATGTGAAGGAATTACTGTGCTCTGATTATTTTGTTTCAGGAATTTACCGTTTGCTTCAATTTTGTTCTTTCTCATGAATATGTTGTTACATGGTATATTGTATCTTCTCAAACAGGTCCCCCTCCCTTTTGCCACCCCCCCCAAAAAAAACTTTGGATACATATATAAAAACAATTATTAGGGACTTCCCTGGTGGTCCAGTGGTTAAGACTCCAAGCTTCCACTTCTGGGGCATGGGTTCGATCCCTGATCGGGGAGCTAAGATCCCACAAGCTGGGTTCTGTGACCAAAAGAAAAAAATAAGAATTATTATTGTGTTTCCAATTCCAATCAAAATCTCAGCAAGTTATTGTGTGGATATTGACAATCTGATTCTAAAGTTTCTACAAAGAAGCAAAAGACCCAGAATGGCCAACATAATACTAGAGGTTAACTCATTCAGAGAACTAATACTGACTTCAAATTTTACTATCATAGTGATCAAGGCAGTGTGGTACTGGTGAAAGAATAAACAAATAGATCAATGGAGCAGAGTAGAGAGACCATAAATAGAGCCACAAATTTGTAGTCAACTGATATTTGGAAAAGGAGCAAAGGCAATACAGTGGACAAAAGATAGTCTTCTCAACAGATGGTGCTGGAACAGCTGGACATCCACATGCTGGGGGGGAAAAGTGGACCTAGACTCAGACCTTACATCCTTCACAAAAATTAACTCAAAATGGATCACAGGCCCAAATGTAAAATGCAAAACCATAAAACTCCTAGAAGATAAATCTAGGAGAAAATGAAGATGGACTTGGACATTGTGCTGAACTTTAGAAGCAACACCAAAGGTATGATCTATGAAAGAAATCATTGCTAAACTGAACTTCATTAAAGCAAAAGCTTTGCTCTGCAAAAGGCAGTATCAGTAGGATGAGAAGAGAAGCCACAGATTGGGAGAAAATATTTGCAAAACATATATCTGATACAGGACTGTTATCCAAAATACACAAAGAACTTTCGAAATTCAACAATAAGAGAACAAACAACTCAATTTAAAAGTGGCCTGAAGACAGTAATAGATACCTCACTAAAGAAGATATACAGATGGCAAATACATATATGAAAAGATGGCCCACATCATCTGTCATGAGGAACATGCACACTGAAACAGCAATGAGACACCACTACACACCTGTTACAAGGGCCAGATCCAGACACTGATAGCACCAAGGGCTGGTGCGGATGTTGAGCTGCAGGAATCTCACTCAGTGCTGGTGGGAATGCAGATGGCGCGGTCACTTTGGAAGATGGTTTGGTTGTGTCTTACAAAACTCAATATATTTTTCCCACACATTTCTGCCATCACACTGTTTGGTATTGACCTAAATTAGTTGAAAACCTTTGTCCACACGAAAAGCTGTGCATTGCCGTGTAGAGCACTTTTATCCTGATGGCCGAACCTTGAAAGCAGCTGAGTTGGCCTTCGGTGGGTGAAAGGATAAGTAACTTGGGGTACATCCAGACAGGGGTGCTACCCAGCGATAAAGTGAATGGGCTGTCCAGCCGTGAGAGACATGGATGGAACCTAGACGTGTGTTACTAAGTAGAGAGGTCAGGCTTAACAAGCTACGTAGTGTTTGATTCTGGAAAAGGCAGAATGACGGAGAGAGTAAAAGGATCATTGGTTTCCAGGGGCTGAGTAGGGAGGGAGGAGCTGGCTGAGCTCAGAGGGGTTTAGGGCAGTGAAAGTATTCTGTATGACACCGTAGTGCAGGGTACACATCTCTATACATTTGTTAAAACCTATAGAATTACTACACCAGGAGTCACCCTGAAGGTAAACTGCGGACTTGGGGTGATCATGTCTGTGTAGGAGCAGGAATTGTAACAAATGGGCCATCTGGTGGGGGATGTGGATGGTGGGGTATGTGGATGGTGAGTGAGGCATGCAGGTGTGGAGGTATCAGGGCAGGAGGTCTGCGGGAAATCCCTGTACCTTCCACTTGATGATGCTGTAAACCTAAAACTGCTCTAAAAAATAAGGTCTATTTGAAACAAGAAAATAAAGCGCAAAATAAAATAAAATGATCAAAAATTAAAGAATAAAATGTTGCTATGCAGTACAGGCTTCATGTATTGAGCATGTTTTCACATGTAGTTGAAAACAGGCAAGTTTATGCAGATCAAAACCACAATGAGATATCACCTGACACTGATTAGAATGGCTAATGTCGAAATATGAGAGATGAGTGTTGACGAGGATGTGGACAAAAGGAGTCCTTGTGCACTGCTGGTAGGAACATAAGCTCGTGCAGTCACTATGGGAAACAGTATGGAGGTTCCTCAAAAAACTAAAAATAGAGCTACCCTAGGATCCAGCAGTGCAACATCTGGGTGTGTTTTCAGAGGAGATGAAAACAGGATCTTAAAGAGATACCCTCTCTCCCATTTCATTGTGGTGTTATTTACAATAGCCAAGATGCAGAAGCAGACCGTCCACAGGTTAAGGGAGTAAAGGAGACGTGAGATTATATATATACACATATACATATCTACACACATATGTGTGGGATACTATTTAGCCATGAAAATGAAGGAAATCCTGCCGTCTGTGACAACATGGGTGAAGCTTGAGGGCATTGTGCTAAAAGAGAAAGATAAATAATGCACTGTATCACTTATATGTGGAATAAAAGAAATAAAGTCTAACTCATAGAAACAGGGTAGAAAATGTTTGCCGGTGGCTAGGCGTGGAGGAAATGGGGAGAGATTGGTACAAGTGTGCACACTTCCACGTGTAATGAGGGCCTGATGTATACGTGGTGACTATGGTTGATAACACTGTATTGTATATTTAAAATTTGCTAAGAGATTAGAACTTAAATATCCTCACCAAACATACATACATATGTATGTATACATACACACATATGTGTATATATATATCATAATCTATATTTATATATATATAAATATGTGCGATGATGGATGTATTGATTAACTAGATGGGAAGAATTCTTTCACAATACATGTGTATACCAAATCACTTTAATATCTTACTTTTTTATTTGTCAATTTATACCTCAATAAAGCTGAAAAAGTAGGCAAGTCTTCAAAATATTTATCCGAAAAGTGTATGATACATGGTTGGCAGTTCTCTTGTCATTTCGCGTGTATAGGAAACAATTTTCTTTTAATTCTACTTGTTTCTAAAATAGTCTATTTGAAATATCCTTATGCCTCTATTGCTCATTTGTTTCTTTTTTTAAAATAAGATTAAGTGACAGTTTTCCTTTAGAGTTACTATTTGCTGCGACCAGTGTGGGATGAATGTCCTGAAAATGCATGTCTCCTCGACCATTCCTCGGGAGTCAGGGTAACGGAGGAAAACAGCAAGTGCCTTCTGACCTTTCTGCAGAACTGAGGGCAGCCCTTTCCCCGGCATAGAAAGTGACACAGTTGATCTCTGGCTGAAGAACACGCATGAAGAAATATCCCTTACACATCCCATGAGCAGCATCCTCAGCTCATTCCTCAAAGCCACACTCGGTTCAAAATAATAAAATTGTATTTAATGATAATTCTTGAAAATATCAGTCTATCATTCTTAATATTTCAGCTTCCAGCAATGTATAGAGGTGGAAAGAGACGGCAAACTTAACTTCACAGTCTTAGGAAGCTCAGATATTTCCTCTCATGCTTATGGACTCACTTTTAGTCTCTTTTTTTCTCTTGCTAATGCAGAGAAGTCATCAACATAGGGAAACTGTAAGTTTTATCAAATTGAGTTAAAAAGAAACACCGACGATTAAGAAATAATATAATGATTAAGGTGATATAATTCACAATAGTTAAAGTTTTATCTCATTGCAATGGCCCCAGAATGACAAGGTGATTTAACTATATTTGTTGGAAGACTTTTTTCCTATAAACTCATAAAACTCGTATTATTTTTAAGATGTTTGCTATAAAATTGTTGTTAAAAATACACATTGTGTGCTATTTTTAAAATGAAGTTTTGTAAAATATGGTACTTGTATAGAAAGTTCATAAAACATACAGCTTGATTGTGCCAAAGCCAAACCCCTGTGTAACCACTGTCCAGGTCAAGAACAGCGGACGGTCAGCAGCTTGGACTCTGTCTCCCACCTGTGCTCTTCCCCTCCCGCCGATCACCTGCCTCCAGGGTACCTGCCATCCTGACGGCTTTACTGCAGTGCTTTTACTCCACCCGAGAGTGCATCCAATCACTGCTGTAGTTTATCTGAATCAAATGAGGGTTTGAAGTTCATGTTCCGTGATATTCCAGCTTTCATTCTTTCTCTTGAGAGATGTTATCAACCGAATTATTGTTTCTGTGCATGTAACATGTTTGTTGATAAATGTTGATGGAAACATAAAAGCTTATGAGTGGTTCATACTCATTTACTGAAAGTAAATCTGCTTAATATACTTTCTTGCATCAAACTGATAATTTTTTGAGAAAATTAAGATACTACAAGATACGAAAATCCACACAAGGCACCTGAAACGAGGCGTTTCTGACAGGTACTCATGTTGCATTTCTTCACAGATCGTCTACATGGGCTGGTGTGAGGTGCGCGAGCAAGACCCGCTCCAGGACCGCGTGTACTCGCCCACGTTTCTCGCCCTCCGGGGCGCATGTCTGTACAAGTTTCTGGCACCTCCAGTAAGTGTTTTTGTTCAACATTCCTTATTTTTCCCATATTTTCCCATGTTATCGCAGTACAGTGACGTCAACTTAATAACAGATGGCATATTACCAAGATATTTTGAGAATAAGATATAGAAAAAAATAGAAAACAGTACAAATATTTCTGAAATTTTCTTGCGAAAGATATATGTTCTGGCGTTAAACTTTGACTTTCTAGCCCTTGACAATCCTGGAAGGCGTTTCTGTCTCGGCTTTTATGACAGGCTGAACGTGTTTGCATGTGAGGCACAGGCGTGCCGTGTCTCGTTACCTGGCTTCGTATTAAATATGTGTGGGGACCTGCTGCACCTAAGGTCTTGCTTTTGGAAACATGTACCTTATACAACAGTAGATTCTCAATAAATATTTTTGATTATAAATATGAAATGCCAGACCACTCACTTGCAGGTCTAACACTACATAGGGTCTTGGAATGATCAGATTAGACTTGCTGTAATTTTAAGTATCTATGTCTACACAAAGTTCAAATCGCCCAAAAGACGGGAAAAAACATAAATATTTACACCTTTATATTATGCCTACTCTGAATAATTTCTTATGACTGGACAGACTAACACATGTTCCAGCACAAACAAGTGAAACAGCGTCTTTGCAGTGCTTCACAACGCTCAGAACTTAGAGTGACTTCCTGATGGAAACTGTGTCTTTCTTAACAATCAGAGCCAGGACGATGTGGTATCTTGTATTCTTTGTGTGTAACAGGCGGTAAACGGAGAAAAAACTATTACATGTGTGAAATAGGAACACTTAGAATTTCCCATTTACAGTTACCACAAAATATTGGCTCTATTCTCCATATAAAATATTAACTCCCCCCAAAAAAGCAAGACTTAGTATTTACATAGAGAGAATGTACACGCTGCTTAAAACACATCAAGACACTGCGCCAAGGGAAATTGTTGCTTGTCATGAAAAACATCTGATGAAAGAGGAAGAGAAATGATGTAAAACTTAGGAGAGAGGAAATAGAAACATTGTTCAAGGTCAAGGACCTCCAGGAGGAAAACTTCACAACTTAGAGGCTGCCTAGTGCATGTGTGGAAGTTTCACGTGTGCACCATAGTGTATAAATAAAGAGAAAAGTAGGGCCCATCTTTGTAAAACAAATAATGTCTTAGTTTCTTACCTTTTCAAGGTGACCACATGGGACTGGACCCGAGCAGAGAAAACGTTTTCAGTTTATGAGATCATGTGCAAGGTTCTCAAGGTAGGACCAGCAAGCAACGATGCTTGTGATGGCTTTTCCTCGGCCACTCGGGGTTCTGGGCTCATAGGTAGTTCATGAAAATAAATGATGTATGGATGTGAAGGAAAATGCCAGGTAAAGACAAAGAAAAGAAAAGCATGTGAGAGAAAAGGTAGAATGAAGAGAAATGCATATCAGCTTAGATAATTCTGAATCAAATTCCAAGGTCTCTCCTTCTGAGGGAAGGAGGTGGGGGTGGAAACAGGGACAGGTTTGTCAGGAGTCCTTTGAGGACAAAATAGAAGGTCAGCTGGAAATAGTCTGAATTTAAGCCTCAATTATTGCCATAGTTTTATTTGCTGTGTAAAATACAGGAGAGAAAGATTTGGATAAGACTTGGAATTAGAAAATGTGGAAAATATAAAGGTATATGCAGAGAAAGGTATGTTTAAAATATGTTTAAATCTCATGGTGAGTTTATCGCTCTGGGTATGGAAACGAATATATAACTGTCATAAATTGAGTAGATTTCTGTGCTTTGCACAGGATTATTGCAATAGGAAGTCACCGAGGATTCTGTAAAATTCCAGATAGTTTTTGTGGCCATTTTTAAGAATCAAAATAGGAATAATTTGTAAAACTTAAATAATAATCTCGTTCCTTTCCAATATGGGGTCTGTAGGCTTGGAAGTACTACAGATTGATATCACATACTAGTTAAGGCTGACCTTGTTCGTGTAACCAAGGAGAACTAAGTTTCTTGTGTTTTATGTCAGTTATTTCTCTTCCAGTTAGACTCAGCAGAGTAGAAATTGCTGGAACATTTACAACATAATGAATTGAATCAAAAGTGTCTGAAGGCAGAGAGACAAAGAAAATATGATTACCTCAAAAATGCGAATAATTTTCCCTCCCCCCAGAAGAACCCTAGCTTAAAGCTGACTTTCACAAGATCACAGGAGCTGAAGAAAAATGTGGTCCATTGCTCGCTCATCACTGTGGATGGTTAGGGTTCTATTGTGGGGCTAACGGTGGAGGAAAAACTCCAGTGCACTTGAATTTATTGTCAGTAAAGCAGCTCTGGCACCTCCTACAGCATCTGAAGAAAAGGAGATGCTACCCAGCCCCAGTTTTTTGAAATAACTACCAGAATAACTAATGAGATAGATTTCTAATTTTTTACCAGAAGAAGAAGTGGAATTAAAAAGAAAGAATGGAAGAGATTAAGGAAAGAAGGGGGGAGGGAGGAAGAGAGGGAGGGAAGGAAGGAGAAAGAAAAGATAAAGAAAGATACTACCCTACCAGTCAGTTTACTTGTCCATGTCCTGTCCGTACGTTAATGTAAATTTTCATAGCAGTAATCCCGCCTTCATTTCTATATTGTTGTTTAGCCTTAAATTATTTCGAAGTAGCTACATGGTCTTTATTTTAAGCTTTCAAAAATGATGTAGTCTGTAAGGAGAATTTTAAAGCAGAGACTAAGAATTACGCCTCACCCCACATAAACACTCGATATGTTATTTCCCTGTTTTAAAATTATTTGTGCAAAGTTAGCATTATATTGTTTGAACCTGCTTTTTCACGTAAATTATGATGAGGTTTTTACGTCAGTTAATAGTCTTCAAAAAATATGATTTGTCAGTATATTTTATTCATCCCATCATTCGGCCACAATTTTTATTAGCCAATCTTTCATTTTGCCATTTGGATACCTCCCCATTTGTTCTATCAGACACAGCACAACAGTCATTCTTTGATTATTTAACAGATAATTGTTGAGTGTTGCTACTTACCAGGCAATCAGCTAAGCACCAAGTTTGGCTGGAGACAAACACGGAAAAAGCCCTGCTTTCCTTTTCCTTGAGCTTACATTTTTCTTAGGGTGACACAGATGTTTGCTTAACGAGATGACAAAAGAAGAGAGCAAAGAATTGATCTCTGCCCACAAACTTTTATGTAACTTCCAAAGTATATCCATCAATCCAAATTCTGAGTTTTGGACATCGCGGGTTGAAAATATCCTGATATAGTCAAGAGGCTAGGTTTTTGTATCTAAATTGCCTTTAGAAAAGCCATAACAGTTTATACTGCTATTGTGAGTATCTGAAAAGTGCCCACGTATCAGCACTCTACCCAAATTAAAATCAAACAGCACATATCATTGATCTTTCCACATAAAATTTGCTCTAAGCCTATTAGTTGCTTTGGGGAAATTTTTACCTAGGTTATGAGGCCTGGAGATAATATTTTCAGACCCTGAATAATATGCATCTGCTGTCACCTATTCTATGTAAATAGGGAAGCTCTCTTTGTGAGGGCAGCATGAACGTCTGTGCTTCCTGGATTTACACCTGACTTACAAAGTTATCTGTCTTTCACAAAGGGAAACTTCATGTAGCACAAGAATGGAGGCGTGAACGTAGGCTCAGTGCAAACTGGATGTTTCCCCAGCCTGCAGATCAGTGCCTGGATGATGACTGGCTTCCCAAGGAGCCCAGGCTCAGATGGGTGGGTCTGGGGAGCGAGTCTGAATGGGCATCTTCTGTAACCCAGCCACCCACTGCCACCACATAACAGTCCTGTGCAGCTGTGCGAGGGGCAGGCCTCTCTCTCCAGAAAGGGGTCCCTCAGATAAGGCACATTTTAAGGCACAATTCAGTGATCTGGACCACGAAACACCTGGCCTCGGACCACTAATCTGGAAAACCCACTCTCTTCTGACACAAAACTACACCAGTAACAACAAAATTGAAGCAGTAATAGATATCCAGCAAATCGTTTACGTGCAATGCCTGGTATTTTCCTAAGTGCTTATATAATAATGTATTTTATCTTTATTGTACCACTATGAGGCAGTTCGTGTTATTCCCATTTTACAGATTTGGAAACAGAGGCAAAGCAAGTGTAAGTACATAGCTCAAGGTCACACAGCTAGGAAAGTTCAGAGCTAAAGACGTGCGTCTTGCAGCCTGTCTCAACAGTCTGTGCTCACCAGCATTGTACTCTGGCTTCTTTGTCTCTCGCCGTCAGCGTTGATAAGTAGGAAAGAAACGCGAGTGAGAGGGTTCAGAATAGCAGATGTGGCAGCGGGTGGTGACTCTCACGTCCATGCGTTGCCCTTTGCAGACGCGTCGGGCTCTGTGAGCTTGTCCACCTCTCCGTCTGTTCAGTGGGGCGAGGAAAGTGCAGGTGCTTGTGGAGATTAGCAGTTCATTCGTTGGTCTGTGAATGCCTTTTTATTTATGAGTTCGTTTAGCAGATATTCATTGAGTATCGGCATGTGCTGAGCACCGCACTGGGGGTCAGGGATTCAGCACAAGTGAATAGGGGGCTGAGCTCACAGAAAGCCCAGCTGAGGAAGGGATTTAGAAGGTCATTTTGAAGGAAGCCTTAGGTAGACTGATATGTAAATGACTGTTAAAGGGCTCAGCTCATGAAGGTGCATTGTGGTTGGAATAGGAGTCTGGTGAACAGGGAGAAAGAGGGAGCATTCCGGGCTCAGCGGGGGATGTGTGAGCTCACCCAGGTGTACAAAGAAGTGTGTATCCTTTACAAGTAAAAATGCTCAGCACTGTGAAAACGTCCTCTAACTCCACGGTAAGGTGGGACGGGCTCAGCAGAGAAGGTGACCCAGGGGCTGCCGCAAAGATCCGGGTCTAGAGGACAAGTTCCACGAAGGGCCTGGGCAGGTGGGGGCGGGCAGGGGCAGGGATGGAGCAGAAGATGTTATGAAGAAGATGTTACCCGTCGCTCTCATATCAGCCACCGGTGGCAGAGGCCAGTCCTCAGCCACTGCTCTTGTTTATCTGACATTGCAAAACGGACAGCCCGAGTTCTGACTCTAACCCATCAGTGTAGCCAAATGTAGCTGGAAAAAGACACCATGTTTCAAATTCTAGACCAGAACTTCAAGAGAGCCTTTAATTCTGCCTCATAATTGCCCCGTAGGGTTTTCTTAGTCTGTCCTCTGACCTAATCCAGTGGAACCCAGGGTAAACCTCCTTCCTTTCCCTCAAAATCAACACACACTTCTCAGTCCCCAGTGATGACCCTACTCCCTACTTACAAAGTCCCTCAGTCGGGGGGGGGGCTGCAGACAGCCCAGCAGCCCTGTCCTGACAGCCCATCCCTGCCCTTATCTAAGGCCAGCTGCTCCCCCCGCAGAAGATCTCATCCCCTCTGCACACGGCGACCCTGGCATTTCCACCCTGATGCTCTCGATGCACACGTGCTCTCCGGCCGTGGCCCTGAATTCTGAGCATTCGGCGGTGTGCACATCTGGCTACTGACGTGTCGGGTAGAAATCACAGATGCTACCTCTCAGATTTGGGATTGAACAGTCAGAGGGGAACCCAAATGGTATGGAGATTAGAGAAAAATGGGAAAAAACAGAAACTAGAATTCTGTTGTTTTTTGGCAGAACCAGGAAGAAGGAGGGCAGATATTTTATAGAAAGTGGCAAAGCCAGTGGCCTAGACAATGAGCTGAGGCCACGCTCGGGCCACACTGGACACACTTTACCATAAAGCACCAGGTGTGGGTGTCAGTCCCTAGGGGTGTCCAGATGTTGTGGAACCTGGCACTTACTCAGTTTGGGGGCCTCATTAATAAAAAGATTGCAAAAGTAGGAATATAAAATTAGTAACAAAAGTGAGTATTTAGAATGAGGGAAAAACACAAGTAACTGGGCCAGTGTCACCTGCTCCCAGAGGCCACCCCCGTCTCTGTGGCCTGGATCTCATCCTACAGCTGGACTTAGGAGGGCAAGTCCAGTGGTCAGATTCCTCCTGGTGAGAGAAGGACAGGCCCTACGTGGGTGATGTGGAAGCAATTACAACAGCGAGTGTCCCTCCCATCCTACGTGGAGACGACCAGGGGCGGGGAGGGCAGACTCGCGTGTCATTCAAAGTGGGTGACCCAGGCCGCTGTGTGTAGGAACGCTTGCCTTTCAGGCTCTGAAAGGGAGCCCATCTTAGCAGAAAAGACGTGTCCCTGCATTTTCTGAACATATGTGTAGCCCTTTTCATTTTTTAAATAACAATTATTCTTAAAAACTTTATTGTTTTACATTTTATAATCATTTTTAAGTGACTCCAGTTCTTGGTTTTTTTAATGTGCTGCTTTAGAATCAAATTGCCATAAAATCACTTCCTAAATCCAAACTTCTTGAAATATCTTTTATTTTTTCCCTCCAGTAATAGAACTACATTTCTTTGAGTTTTTAGAGGCTTCACAGACTGCAGACTCAGAGTGTTGCTGCTCTTGGTGAGAACCCTGGTTCCCCTGATGCTGAGGTCTGTCTTCTGGAAATGCCCAAGGCAGATCAGAGGGAAAGTGACTTTGTGCAGAGCCCCCAGCCCCCACTTCACAGCCAGCTTCCTTTTTTAATGAAATACAATGATCCTCATTGCTAAAAATGTGATTTTATCTTTTATTTTTATCTTAACATCTTCTTGGATTTATTAGCATTCTAGTACATACCCACTCTTCTGTTAGAGGTCCACAGATGCACAGCTGTTGTATAAAGTACTTATTTCTATTTTTCCAAAACATCTTTCGAGTCCCAGAGTACTAATTACTTATATCTCATTTTTAAAAATTTGTTTTATTGATGTATTTACGCTCTTGAAAGCTCAAAAGCATCAGAGTTTGATACACTTTTCTGGCGTACTTTTCTTTTCATTCTGGAAGTTTCTGAGCAGTTCCATTTGTCCTTATGTAGTGACAGACACATCCGCATCATTCTTGCATTGTTATTTTTTTCCTTAAATTATACCATTTGCGTTGCATTTTCTATATCAGATGTAAACAAAGCATGGATTTGTCAAGTGTTTTAGATAATTGTACAGGGGTTCTGTAACCTATCTGATGGTTCCTCAGATGTTTGTTTGTCCTTTTCATTATAAAAAGTACAGGCTTACAATGTTTTCATGAAGCTTCCAAAGCAATTCAAGGTCCTTATTTCAACCAAATGTCTCTTAGCAACAGGATGCAGTAATAAAAGGATTCAGTCATTTCCTCTCATTAAGGACTTAATGCATGAAAGATATTTAATCTTGTTTTCCAAATAAACCAAAATCCTCTCTCCATATTTTTCAATATCTAATAGTTTAGGCGGTGTTCCTTCCCCATGTAAGTGGGTCTAAGAGCAAAATATTTATGAATTATTTTCTTTTATTTCTTTTCAAAAATATTTATGAATTATTTCTGTTGCATAATTCCCTTCCCCTTCAACCTGTGTGAGAAGCACAGCCTAACTTTCTGAAAATAAGCTCTGGGGAGTGATGCTTTTTAAAATCCTAAAAATTTAATATACTCCAATAATATTAATAAAATATGACAGTATAACCATGTTAGGAAAACCTTCCTAGCATGTTCCAAATAAAAATTTATATAATACTTATAAAATATGAGTAAGTTGAATATTTTTGAAGCATTTAAAATAAGTGACAATCTATCTCTATAAGAATTTGCTGGTTAGTAAAATTTTGTGTGGGCAGTTAGTAGAACAGAGCCTTCATGTAGGAGAAAGCTAGAAAATTGGTTTTGTTGCCCAAATCAATTTGGTGCCAATCTCAAGGATTCATCCCTTAAGAAGAGAATTACTTGTAATCCTCTATTCAGTTTAAATTCCTTCAGGTCTATTTTAAGTTTTTCCATAATCTTTCTAGACTTAATACTTTTCGATTTCTGTTTACAGAAAGTTTCTACCTTGAAACTTTACTATTGTATGAAATCTTAAAACTGTTTGACCTTGCAAAAGCTTATATTATTGTTTTTAAATGTGAAAATACAGTTTTAACACCAAAGGAAACCAGATGTCAGACCCTTGCAGGAAAGTGTTGAAATCTCCTTCAAATTGGTCTGGAATACCTTTTCTTTTTTTTTTTTTTAATGATGCGGGGGCATAGAGTTTGCAGTACCAGTTTTCTGCTGTTACAATTATTTTATCAAGAAAAATATCGTTCTTGTTATCTTGCTAGTTGTCTCTTTAGAATGACGTCAGCTTCTGTGGTTGACGGTGTTTCTTACAGAAGCTCAGCGGCACACACAGAGCACTGTCCACCTCTGCTTCCTTATCCTTTGTATATTTGAAGAGTTGAATGGATCAGGCCTATCGCTCACCGTCCCGAAAGTGAAGACTAGAGGAACTGTAGGTGACAGCTACTCAACTGCTGTGCAGAAGCTGCACATAAGGACCCCACTTTCTGGGACCAGGCTGCTCCGTCCTACTAGCCTGTCCTGGTTTTACTGAGCAAGTCAAGACTCACTGTTAGAAATGGACTTTGGAGCAGGTCAGGTTTTTCTCGTTGCTTAATACATACACGAACTTGATTTATTAAAGTTAACTTATATGATTAGATTTCATTATTTTTTTTCCCCTTTCAGTTTGGCAGCTTAAAAATTGTTGTATCACATCTGTAATGAAAAGAGTCTTTGGCTCTGAAATATCCAAAATGTTTTCAATTAACGTATATTTTTCTAAATAACAAAATTAGGAACATTTAAATTTTACCTTTGGGATTACATCTATCAATCAGTTGGATCTTGTCAAAATCAACTGTGTCCCTAATTAAAGAAAAAAATCTATTTTTTTGAGAAAATTCTTCATCAAGGTTCAATTTTGTTATGGCCAACAAAAAATGATGGAGAGGGAAAAGATGTACTCCTGTGAAATATTCTCTTTATATACCTAGATATAGTTACAGGGGCGCGTGTGTGTGCGTGTGCATGTGTTTGTGTGGTTTTCTGAGCTGGAAATATTGGTTATGATGTTTTGGAAGCAACAACTAACTTTTTGATATATTTTTGTTTTGTCAAAACACAGAATAAAGTTTAGTTTTGCTGTAGCATTACTGTACAAATTGGGCATTCTCTTCCTGTTTGTTAAGAATGGCATATGGACTTAATAGGAACTAAGACAATTCTTAGCAATAGGTTTATGGTTACTTTTATCTCAATAGGTAACTTTACTAGTTTTATCTTTGTTTCCCTACAGTGTGTGTGTACTTCAGCCATTCATCATGTACTACGTGTCTCTGTTTAGTTTCTACATAACATACTAACATGATTACCAGCTCAGTTGGTTGAGAGAAAGAGCAGGGGTGTGTTTACAATGTGAGTCAGCAGTAGGTGGCCTGGGCCTGATTTCTGGTCCCAATAATTCCCAGCAATAAGTCATTGGTAAATTACTTAGCCTTCTTTATTTCAGAATTCTCACCGTTATGTCAGGAATTATAATTATAACTACCTTTCAGGCTGTCGGTATGAAGAGGTATGCTAAGAAAGGGAGCTTCCTAAGCATGGATAAACGTTAGGGATTTCTGTCTCTGGCTTGCTTTCGAAACGTGTGTCACCCTAAAGTGGCCTTAGTCACATCCTCCAAGGCCGTTCCTGTACTTTATCCCATTTCCTGAATGATACCACCTTCCAGCGCACGCAAAGGGCTAGATGGGTTTTACCTTAGTCCGCATAAGTATTAAATGAGGTGTCCCTTCCGTCCCTGGAATCAGAGGACAGTCTTTTGAGCAAGAGCTGGAAATGAAGCAGCTGGACTCCTGTCCCTGGGATGAGATCACCGATCACTGTGACTCTTCAAAGTCACCTGTCCCTGGTGTGGTATCAGCCCCATGACAACCACACACGTCACAGCAGGAGAACTCGGGCCCCAGAGACCAGAGACCAGGCCCTCAGTCAGTGGCACATCTTTCTCGCACCACGTCCCACGTGGAAACCACGCACGGATGCCTCCATCCAGGTGGGCGTCATCCCCGGACCTCTTGTCTGGTTGCACAGCCAGCAGCAGAAGTGGGAGCGTAAGCCTGGCTGCTGACTCCCCGGTGCTGCGCTCTCTCCGCTGCCCTCGAGTAGGAGTCCTCCTTTGAGGATGTAATCGACTTCATCATTGCAATTCCTACTAGTCACCCACCCACCCGCTTAGCTTTGCGCCAGAGGGAGGAGGGCAGGCGTGCGCACAGCTTCTGCAGAAAGGGTGCTTTTGTAACCGGCAGTTTCATCTTAAAGACCTGCTGAAACCATTTCGAACACTGTGAACTCAATCGTCTTCTCCTGATGGTCTCATGCAGAATGTGCACATCATGTCAGGGATCTTGGTAGAACAAGCCCTTAATGGGCCTCAGCTTCTTGACCTGGGGACAAAAGGCTGGTGAACTGAGCTTGGTCACACAGTGTGAAATTACGTGGTTGAGTTCAAAGCACTGCGAACAGACGCAGTCTTCTGACTGGACTGTGAGGTGCTGTGCTTTCAAGGCTGCATTTTCAGCCCCTGTTTCTGCTGGGTGGGGCCTCAGGCTCGCAGGGGCTGGGAGGTGAGGGAGAGCAGGCAGAGGAAATACAAGCCAAGGACGCAGTAGTTGCTCTCTCCACCCCTTCCGCCTGCCCAGCCTTGTCTCCCCCGGTTCACCAGCCTCCGGGTGTGACCGCTGGTCCTTGCAGCAGCACCCTGGGCCTGGTCTCATGGAAGCAAAGGGCTGCACACGGCAGGGAGGCTGAGGGGTGCTCACAGCTCCACCCGGCTCGGCGCCTCTGATGGCAGGCGCCCTGCTGTGGACAGACCCCCACCCCCCCCCCCGCCATCTGCAAGGATGGCACATGTACACACAATAGGATAAAATTCAACACGTATTTAAACTTCATTCTGTCTGGTTTGTCTTCCCCCCTATACTTCTGTTTTTCTGGGGAAGTGCTTTCAAGTAAACAAAAGTCACAGCTAGTCATCTAAATAAAACATAAATTGACATAGAATATATTAATTAATTGATCTGCTAATTTGAGAGCTAATACAATACATGCTGTATAATAAATCAATTATAAGTCATTCACTAAGAGTTCATCAAATTTGATTGCAGAAATAAAAACTTATTTTGGACAGAAGAATACCTGTCTGCTTTCTATTTATGTAAAACCAGAGGTATAAACATCCTGTGATTATATCTTATTTGTATAGGAACATAAAGTGATTCAATGAACATTATAAAGCATACAGTTTGTTAAAAGTCAGGAATGGAAAAGAATTACATACATTAGCAGAGAGGGGAGTGTGTTTCATTCCAGATGTAAGTGAGGGCTCTGAGCTGTTATGCTCAATTATTTTTATAATGTCTATTTTCCAACAGTTATGTATATTAAAGCATATTTCGTTAGTGTATATATGTGGATACGTATGCACCATTTTATATAGTTTTAAATTATTCATTGTTATATATGTGTGTATAACACATGACCTGTTTTCTATTCAACAGGTGTATACAAGTGACAATAAGCTTACTTTTGTATGCACGGAAGCAAATTTGTTATTGAAATATGTTTTGGTGGTTTTGCTATTAGGTAGAAAAATGGGAGAGGACCCTGAGTTACTCAGAGGATCCAGTGCAGCTAAGGGGCCTTCACGGGTCCTCACTTCCTTCCCAATCAATAAGCAATCCATTGCTTTCCATGCCATTTATAGACCGATAGAACCTCTTCAGAGCTCTCCCCTACATCCCAGCTGCTGGACACTCCACGTGGACGTCTGATCCCGTCTCCAAGGGACGTGCCCCCCACTCCAAACGCCCCCGCCCTAACGGCCTGCCTGACCATCTGCTCACGTCCAGGACACAGGCGCCAGCCTCCAGGCTGCCTGTCACACCCGGCACATCAGCAAATGCCTCCTGCCCGCCGCCACAACCCGTCACCCTCACGCCGCCATGCATTCCTCTTACCTTCTCACCTATCTTCCTGCCTTATAACTTGCCCCTGTTAGCTGTCAGCTTTCAGGCACCTGCAGGGGGCCGTGGCCTGGACCACCCGGCCCACCCGACCCTCTGCTCTCTGCTCAGCCGCCTGCCACCTGCCACCAACCAGCTCCACTTCCTCTGTCCCGCTCTGGCTCACAGCAGCCCTGCTTCTCTGACCTTGTACCCAGCCCCCCAAGTATCCTAAATAGTAGTTTACTCTCTCCCTTCATGCCTTTCCTCAATGGCACCTCCTAAAGAGCCCTCTCATCACTCTGTAGACGTGGCACTGCCTCCGGGGCTGGTGCCCCCAAAAGCACTAACGGGATCTCCTGACCTCTGACCTGTTATGATTGAGGTTTCCTTGTTCACACTGTGACTTGTCTCATCCCCACTCAGGACAAGTGTCTGGGAACAGAGATGCTCGGGGATCGGGCTCCACCCACAGCAGTGCTTCGACACAACCGCAAGGTGCTGCCCTGGCTGGACAGGAGCTGAATATCCGCGTGGGCGTGGGTGGCTGCGACAAAATGCTGTCCAAAACGCTGCCCCCAAATATTTCCAGTTAAAAGCTAGTAGCATTTGTTTAAAAAGAAGTAACACTAGAAAAAAGAGGAAAAAAAAGACAGCGTTGAATGGTCCTGGTTGTAAATAGCTTCTGTTTTATCCTGAGCTGTTCTTTAGAAGATTACCCAGAAGCCGGGCCAGAGATTAGATCATCTGTATTCATGAGTACTAATTGGGCGTTTCGGCCCCCAAACCTCCCCTTCACCTGACAAAATGTGCAGGATTAATTGGACACATTTTTATGAGAGGTTTTCTGGCCAGATACCCCCACAGTGATGTTTACTTTCTACATCTCCCCTACACGGCTCTCATACAGGATCCCGGGGAACAGAAAGAGAGGTGTGATTTTAGATGACATGAGAACCCCCTTTATGTCTCCTGCTGGTCAGATCCAGACACGTCCTTCCTGGCTAGCTGGTCTCTTTTACTACTTGAAGGATTAGGAAGAAGCGGGTTGGTTTCAGTGGAGAGATGCTAAGACTATTATATAGCTAAAGCATGGTACCCGTGAGGAAAGGTAAAATACTTTGCTTCATTTGGTTTCATAAAGAGAAAGCTGAGAAGTGACTTGATAATTGTCCCCAAGGATATAAAAGGTTACTGTTTAAAAAGTGGTGACCACCTGTTTTCAATTGCATCTGAAGAAAAATTAAGAATAAATTGGTATAAACTGCAGTGTGAGGGATTCGGTTTTCAAAAAAGAAATATTAGGAGATTGAAGAACAGTCTTCACTCACCAAGTATTAAAGACTGAGAATTAGAGTTTCATTCTTTGGAAATATTTATAGGTGGGAGTGTTTGGATTATTTCTTAAAGGCAGGACCAAATGACCAGCTATGATTCCTACTGACCCTACAATGTCCACGTTTATAGGAACAAGTAATGCATTTCCCCCTCTATGGGACAGCCCTTTGTCCTAAAAATCATACTCTTTGGATTTCAAAGTATGGATTTGAGGGGTTTTTTTAATATGATATAATTATCCTCAGAAGTAGAATATTAGAATTGAAATCTAGAAAATGAAGCTTATAACTATTAATTAAAACCATTAATCTCAATAGGCAATATCAAAAGTCAACCCTGAATAATATTATAAGAAATTAATGTTATTGTTTTGTGTGTCTCTTGTTTGTTTGCTTTTCTGGTGCTATTATGCTAATTTATTGTAGTGATGCTTCTATTTATTTCAATAATAATGTCTTAGGGAAAATGCTGATTTCAATCAAAATAAATGAGAATGGATTCAAGTATATTAAATAAGAAATCAAGAATGCAAGTCAGATACAAGAGTAAAAACTTTCTTTTAATAATTGTGTTTACATGCCATATACTTTTTTTTAAACATTATGATATAAAAAAGCATTTTTCCCTTTGAAGATACCTAGCAATTTTCCACATGGGCTAAGTTGTCTTTACTGAAACTCTCCTTTTTTGTAAGTAGGAACTTCCTTCCTGTTTCCAGTCAAAAGCTAAATCTAACACATATTAAGCTAGTGAGGGAGTGTGAGGTGGGCTGCGTGGATAGATTTAAACACAGGAATTGTTATCAAGGCTGTGACAGAGGGAGGGTTGGAGGGCAGGGGGCAGGCTGTGTCAGTGTAACCCCCCACTCGCCCCAACCCCCCCCCACCCCGCCACCTAGAGCCCTGGAGAAACAGCCTTGGCTTTGCTGATAGGTGAAAGTATTTGCATCTGAATCAGGTAAGTGGGATGCTTATTGGGAGATGTTGTTCTCTTAAACTCCCACTTGGCTAAGGTCCTGGTCTGGAGGAATTTATCCCAAATTCACTTTATCTAAGACACACCCCCATAGATTTCTGAACCTAAGAATTCTAATCTTAGAACATGTGTTCGAATGCCAACAGTCAGAAAAAATTGTGAATGGCAGGTATATTTTTTTAAAACATATTTTACCTTAAATTCTAGAATCTCTGAATTTTTAGACTATGTTCTTGTTTAAGTCACTTGACCTTTGTAAGCCTTAATTTTCTCAGAATGCATAATGGCTAAAGTCTGTAAGAGCATTCTGTAGTATATGTGATGTGCTGGGACGGAATTAACACACCCGTATGGGTGCCTGCACACGCACACTTGCACGCACACACACATACACACACCCTGCCTAGAGAAGGGCAGAAGGGTCAAACTTGCCTGGATAATAAACATTGAGACAAGCATGTTTCCTTTTCACTGTGGACACTGTTAGTGAGTTTTATTAGAAATGGAGCTTTCCTGACTCATCCGATACGGCCTGTTTTCCACCATAAGCGTCATCGTGTGTGTGTGTGTGTGTGTGTGTGCTGAAACGTACATTGGATTTGGAGTCTGATCCAATCCAGTTTTTTAGTAATAGTGGATATTAGTGTTGGTGATATTGTGGTTAATAGTGATATTGTGTAATATTAGTGACTAACAGAGCACTTAATATACATGTCGGTTTTCTAACCAATATATTGATATAAGTATATCAACTAATTTCATCTTTACAAAAACTTCAGGCAGGTGCATCATCCTTTTATTAGAAACGCCTGTCCTGATTCTAGGAGAGATGGAAATAAGAGGTAAAATTGACATTTGAACTTGGGCTGAGTGACTCCCAAACAGATCTGATCTGAATCCTTAGGGCCAAACAGCTTCCAAAATAGAGACCGACGCGTTCAAGACCTGTTTCCCTCCTCAGGGGAGGAAGATTACAGCCTATTCTGGTGGGTTATTGTAAAGATTAACTTAGAGACTGTATCTGCAGAATATGCGTTTTGTTTTTTTCTGAAATTTGCCGTTATGTCCATTTATATCAAGGGTTCCAGTTTCCCAGGGAAAAGGAGGAATATTAAAGTTTTATTCCTTCTTTTCCCAGATGAGGAAACTACTATAAAATCCCCCAAAATGAGTTGACTTATATTATACAGAGTGTTCACTTGGATTGATTTTAATTGATTTTTTTTAATATCTAAAATATCTTGAGTTATCTTTTAATCTGAAAATAATAATTGTAAATATTTATTTCAGTTACTTTTTTCAGATGTTGAAATTTTTACTTTTCAGATCATGAGATTTACCTGTGAATATATGAGTAATAATTTAAAGGCTAGATAACTTTGAAAATAATTACTTTGGCAGGTATTCAGTGACATTTTACTCGAAAAGCAATTTTAATATCTTGATATCTGACGTAGCTATAAAAATGGAAATACATCCGTGTATATTGCTTTCACCTACTTTTAATGTATTTCTACATAGCACAAAAGAGTCAAAGTTATGTAATTATTGAGTTAATATAATTTAAAATTCAAGCTATTTTTCACATTGGTCATATTGGGTGAATAAGACATAAATATCCTTTTCATTCTGTGATGTACGGAACTAGATTTATAATATTCTGAGTCATTTCCCCAACTTTCTCTTTTATAATTTTTCATCAACTCTTAGCTGCATTCTTTTCACCTTTTAGCATCTCTGAAGTTGCTACACATATAAATGTGTGAACACATTACTTGAAAACTTCTAGTAAGACCGAGAAACTGCCATGTCGAAGTCTTTTTGACTTAATGAAATATAGTTACATAAGTAAGGTAAATGTGTATTTTTTAAAAAAGCAATAAAATTTCTGAGACATGTTACACTCAGTTTTTTCATATCTCGTGTAGAAAAATATTCCCGTGATAGTTTAAGGGTATAGAAATCAACTCAATAAAAGATACGATGCTTATAAAGCTCTTTAAATTTGCAAATACATTGGTAAGTACTGCTTAATTTCATCCTCTTCACAGCTCTGTAAGGAAAAGAGAAACTGTGTGTTATCCATCTGCACAGTAAGAAATTGAATATCACGCGTTTAATGCTTTGGTAGTTACCTTGCTAATAAGAGTTGAAGCCAGAAATCCTAATCTCTATTTTATGGACGTACTTCAGTGTCAATTCAGGGAAGAAATGTGTCAGTTGTAGACTTTGAGGACTGGAAATCATCTGCTATGACCATTTTAATGAAGAGTTAGTGACATCATAGAGTGTAATCCTTGTGACTGCAGCATTCCTGCCACCCACTGGTCAGCACTGATCCCGGGGTGGCCCTGCCAGTACAACTGGGCTGTGCCAGCTGTGTTATGACTGGGGCATCCCCACCACCCACTGGTCAGCACTGATCCCGGGGTGGCCCCGTCAGTACAACTGGGCTGTGCCAGCTGTGTAACTCCTGATTTTCATCAGGACAGTGACCTGCTGGACCGGCGGAAACACTGCTTCACCGTGCAGTCCGAGTCAGGGGAGGACCTCTACTTCTCCGTGGAGTTAGACTCTGACCTCGCCCAGTGGGAGAGAGCGTTCCAAACAGCCACCTTTCTGGAAGTGGAACGGATACAGGTGAGAGTCTGTGGAATTTGAGGACCTGTGACCCCCCAAAGATGTATGACCACTGCCCTAGAGTTCTGATATAAATTGAAATGAGCATAAAAATGCTGTTCAGTGAGTCCTGACCTTCTTCTCAGATGTTCAATAATTAGCCACTGTTACTAAGTGAAGTGCAACACGGCTCTGAAAAACATTTTAATTTTTCTACAATTTGATCTTTCTGGGCTATTTCCTACTAATCATCAAAAATATATTTCTAACTTTAATTAGAATCTGCTCTGTCTTAAATCTAAAGTAGAAAATGCTCTTATTTTAATTAATTGTTTACAAAGCCATTTCCTGGTCTCCAATCACAGCCTCCTAATTTCTAGCCTGAATGATTTTATTCACTTTCTAGGCTCTTTCTTGCTAGAAAGCCTTCTCTTCATCTCTACCCTTCAAGACCACATGGGGAATTTGAAGATTTTTTTCAGAGGTCACATCATCCAGGCGGATTTTCCTGACTTCCAGTCAGCCCTGCCCTCTGCCCACCACTGCCCCTTCCACATCAATCCTGTTCAAACTCACGCCTCCCCCCACCCCACCATTTGAACACAGTGTCTCTTTCATCCGTTTTCTTAGGTCACACACTCTGCTTGTGTTGGAGTCAGGTGTGCGTGACATCCCCACGCTGAGTCATAGGTCTCCAGGGATTGTTTTATTTATCTCTCAGCTGAAGTACAGGGCGTTTTGTATATCATGAGTACTCAGCAGATGTTTATTAAACTTTGTCTCTTAAGTGTAAAATTATATCTAGACCAAATGTCATAAACCTGCAGCCTGTACGATTCACAGGACCATGAAAGGGAACGGGCTCTGCAGCCGACCCCTAAGTGGCCCCTACCAGAGACAGAGGGAAAGACTGAACAGTTGTGATGCACTTGACATAGAGCCAGGACCTAAGTAGACACACGGACACAATTTTGAAAAATGTGTGATGATGACAGTGTGGCGTTATTATCCCGGGTTACCTGCCTGTAACAGGGAACTTGGACGCACAGTCGTTCAATTATATTGAACTCATTTGTGACATGTATTAATTTCTTTTCTCTGGCTACAAATTTCTATATTTAACCCATCAGGTCACACCAGTGTGATATAACAATGAGGAGAATAGAACAGGAAAAGACTTATTTTCACTTTTTTCATTGCTTAATTGACATTTTCTAATATTCTGCTGATCTGCATGTATCTAAAAATGTTACAGTAACTGAGGTATGTTGTTTCAATAATTTTCAATCCAGTAAATATTTTAATATCAAAAGGGAAAGATGAAAAATATCTTAAATATTATTGTATTCCAAGTATCAACACCTAAGACAATTTTAAAGCATTGTATAAAGTTGTACAGGAGTTGGCATTTTTGTTATTTATTTTGATAGTTTAGATTTGCCTGATTATCATTTCCCTAGAATATCACACTTCACTTGGAAACAAATACATGGCAATTTCTACCTGCTGGTTTCAATTTAAGATTTCATGTCTCCTGATGTTTAGAAATGAAATAGAGATAAAATGTTGTTTCATTGTATTTTACTATTTTTTTTTAATGTGGACCTTACACTCTCTAAGCTGATGTCCTGAGTAACGCGGGTCTTTGTACTAGCACCTTACATATTCACAATACAAATTTCAGATGCATATAGTAAGTACAAAGAAAAATATTTAATGTCTTTTTAGCTTTTGGTTGTTTTATAGATTTTATAATTTCCCCTTGTTTGTTCTACCAGAAATCAATAATCAATGACTGAACACTATGGTTCTGTTATTTTCAAAATTCAAGAATGTGAATATATTTACCTGAAGAAGCCTATGTGTTTTACTTCTGTGTTCTTAATATTTTCACTTCCATTAAAGTTGATAAAGAAATAAAATAAAAAGGGCACCTATGTCTTATTGTGAAACAGGCATAAAAGTAGGAAATTAATAAATTGACTAATACAATAAGAATTAATAAATTAAATTATTTTTATTTTGAAATTGGTTTTCATTAACAGGACTGCACCCTAACATTTTCTAGCTTCTAATCTATTTCTTTATCTATTTAAATATTTTCTGCTCTCTAATGTACTTAGTATTGATATAAATACCTATATATTTATGTGAGGGATAGCTCACTGAAAACAGGTATTTCTAAACATCCTACGTTGTCATTTAAATTAACACCTTAAAATCTAGGCTTGCTTCCCAGGATGACAATAGGAAATGTAATGATCATTGAAACAGAAGTGTGACAATTTACATGAAGTATATCTTACATTTTCCTAGTATTGAAAGTACCAGAGTTAAGCTTAATTAATTTACTGTAATTTTAGTACCTTTATTTGTCCAATTTCTGAACAATTTTCCCAAAGTAAGTGAATAATACTGGTTAGGGACAGACAATTGTTGTTTACTTTACACTAATTCAATTTGAATTAATACAACCCTATTAATATAAGACTTTTTTGTGAAGAAGTGTATCCCATTCAAAAATTGATTTCTTTTAATGTTATTATTTCAGACTCTTTCATTGTGTCTTTTTTTTTATAAATTTATTTATTTATTTTATTTATTTATTGGCTGTGTTGGGTCTTTGTTGCTGCACACGGGCTTTCTCTAGTTGCCGCGAGCAGGGGCCACTCTTCATTGTGGTGTGTGGGGTTTCTCATTGAAGTGGCCTCTCCTGTTGTGGAGCACAGGCTCCAGGTGCGTGGGCTTCAATAGTTGTGGCACACAGGCTCAACAGTTGTGGCTCACGGGTCCTAGAGCACAGGCTCAATAGCTGTGGTGCGCGGGCCTAGCTGCTCCGCGGCATGTGGAATCCTCCCAGAGCAGGGCTCAAACCCGTGTTCCCTGCACTGGCAGGCGGAGTCCCAACCACTGCACCACCTAGAAAGTCCTTTCATTGTGTCTTATCCAGCTACAGACAGTTAGCTGTCATCCAAAAGGGCATATAAAAAATCATTTTATGTGTGATGCATCTTCAAATACTGTGTAGTAAGATATAAAATTGTGCAAAATACTATATAATAATTATATATAATAATATATAATAATTGTGAAAAAATCTTTCAAAATATTTCTAGCTTGGACTTACCTAAAAAGGAATTTTTTTGCTTTTTTCTAGCTATATTTTTTTTGCTTTTTTCTAGCTATTTTTTGCTTTTTCCTAGCTCTAATTCAATTTTATTATAAAATAAGCATAAAATTAAATAATAAATCAAGCATTTCAATATTAAAACATACTAGTATACTCATTACATATGTTTATTAAGACTATAAATCATAGATTAAAACTTCAGTGGGCCTCAATTTATATCATATGTTTCAATTTAATGATTATTGAAGCAATGTAATTTAATGCATAATTCTGTTCTTAATGAGATAAATTTTAATGTTCGATACTGTAGGTGTTTTCACCTGACATGTATTTTTTAAATAATGTGACTTGAAAATAGCAAACAATTAGGTCTAAATTGGAGAAAATGAAATGGCCTTGGACATTCCTTAAGTTGATAGTGGTTTTAATAAAGTGAAAATGGGTGGGTGCAAGCATGGACAGTGGTCACATATTAAGCAAATAAAATTACAGCCAAAATGAACTTACAAGGCCCATTAAATTTGCTTTCTAATCTGCTCTTTTGAAAAACTTAACTCCAAATGAATAATGCGGCCTGGTTATAACTATCCTCTGCAAATTGGGCTTAAATGCATGAATATAGCTTGTGGTGGCACCAACTGGATGCCTTCAGCATCATTACAGTCAGATGCTATAACACACAGCTTAATACACAGCATTATAAACACAGGTAGGATGTAAGGAGTGGTGTCCAATGTTTGCTTGAGATTGGCTTCTCTCTTTCTCCCTCTCCCTCCCGCTCTCTCCCCTTTGTGTGTGAATTACAAGTGTTTTTCTTGCTTTGAATATCCCACTTCAGTTTGCAGTTAAATGCAAATAAAACTGGTGTAAGGGTATAAATATGCATTGTTTCATATAAGCCCCAAGTGTGTATTTCTTACCTGTTATTCTTGTATTTCAGCATCTGTATTTTATCAGTCTGCCCGAAATATATATATAAATAAAATTATAATTTAATCTGATCTCAGTGTGAACAATCATTAATTATTGATTTCAAAGAATCAATAGGTTTACACAAATAATAGGAAGGGTAAATGTTTTTAGGACATAACTTGTCCCACATCGATGAATGTATAGAAACTCTTAAGGTCAAGATGTTTCTTGTATTTCTTGCCCTGGTTATTATATGTTTGTGTGCCTGAGATCTCTCTTTTTAATAATGTCGATGAAATTGATATGCCAAGAATTTAAGTGATATCTTAATCTTTAATAATTCACTTTTAGCTTAATAAAAATGCTATGATATTTAGCGACGGAATATAACAATTTAACATAATCTTGCCTACGCCTGACAACGTGTATACAGTTTTATTGTCGGTGTAGGGAAGGGTGTCAGTGTGGGACCAGGTGAAGACAAGGTCACTGGGCAGGACTGGAAACAGCCAGGAGTCCCCTGGTCCGCTGGCTCCCTGGGCAGGTCAGCAGCCACTCAGCTTTTGTTTTGTGAACGTGAGGATGTCGACACCACCTGCTTCCTTACACGGTTATTGCTGAAATGAAGTTGGCTGTTGCATAAGGAGCTTATCTCGGGGTTGTGATGCAGTCTGATAAGTGTGGGCTACTCGCCCCGACACAGAGTCTGTCACGTGAAAGTAACAGTCTTCTGTTCTGCCCAGTGCAAGACATATGCGTGTGTGCTGGAGAGTCACCTGATGGGCCTCACCATTGACTTCAGCACCGGCTTCATCTGCTTTGACGCTGCGACCAAGGTACTGTGCGCGGCGAGCGTGGGGGCACGGCGGGCATCCTCAGCTGTGACGGGGGACTCGCCTCCACCCGGGCCAGCCCTCCGCCTGGTTCTGGGGGATCGAATTGAAGGTCCTCATTTTATTAATAGGAGATAAACTGTGCTTTATCTGTCTATAGAAAAACACAAGTTGCCGAAACACGTAACTGGATAAATATATGTATTACCTTTGCATGTATGTATAATATACACATATTTTTCCTCTTTTACTAAAGGTACGACCTCATAATGAAGGGAAAGTTTCTTCTCTCAAAACTATTTTTTAAAACAAAGTGCTCTTTTGTTATTTTCCTGTGTCAGCCTCTCCAATATCAAAATGGGGAAACCTATTTTTTAGTTTTGCAGGTAATATGTTAGAATTATAGGATGGAGGAATTTGGGGGTTTGGGGTCTCCAGCCAGGGAGCGTAACCTTGTGAACACTTGACTTCGTCAGCTTTGTGCTGTCTGATTGGGTACCTTTCCCACAAACGATGTGTCTCTGGGAGTGATATCCCCTTCACATCGAATGGAGAAGGGCGCTTCTCAGCCGGTCATGTCCAAAAAGTCTGAAAGCTCAGGGGACCCCTACCCACCTTTAGTCTCCTTCCACTGCTGCAGCTCCTGACGTAGGGCTCTGGTCCCCACAGAAGGCATCCCCCTACCCCCCACGAGGACATCCATTCCTTAGACCCAGCCCACTTTCTCCTTATCAAAGTATGATCTGAGAAGTGAATGGATAGATTCCTTCTCACTATTTAAGGATTCATGAATCATCCCTTACTGGGAAACTTATACTTTACTTAGAAATTAAGCTGTGTACAGGGTTTTCAAAAACAAATGCAAACAAAGCGAGAGCGATGTAAATGTGTGAGTAGGGCAGAGGGTACAGAGAGCAGGAGGGTGTTGACCTTGGGAAAGATGCCCAGCTCGGCCCAGCCAAGTCGGACGTAGGTTGGTGTTCAGAGATCTTATGATTTTTCATGACCCAGCAATCAAGATTGTCAAACACCATCCCACATTATCTAAAGGTGACCAGTGTTTCTTTATATTCGACACTGGGGAATTAAGTAGCACATACATGGGTCAGATTTGACCTGCAGTGTGTTACCTTTGCGAAATGAATACTCTTCTAATTATGGGATTTCAGGTGCCTGTGGCTCTTTTGATGAGCCTCACATGAGACTGCCCCAAACCTGTCCTTGACAAAGACGTTCTTTGGAATAAAATAGTCATTCAAAGCTTTTCTCACTAACGTGTTGAGGTATGATGTTGCAGTACAAATATAATACCCATAACTAAAAGTATTGATTTTCTGGCATGCTGTTCCTTTACACCTGCATGTATGCGTTAATAAATTATACCTATTAATAGATTTCCAATGTAAACAGACACCTCAGCAGTATTTGTAAATAAATATTTATCGAATACTTCCTCTCGACTGAGAGACATGGAGGGGTGTATATGTCAGTCTTGGATACTCAAGGCAGGCTTCTCAGAAATCGGGACACCAAGGGTAGGATTACCCAGACAAACACCTGTAAGTGAGGAAGGACATTGAATTTGAGGTCAGAGGAGGTGTGAGGTCAAGTATGGGAGTAACTGAGACCCAGATTACAGAAGGAGTACTGTTAAGGTGTTGGGATTTGATCCTAAGAATATCCTTGGAGCCTTTGAGATACAGGAAGGAAATGATCAGATGTGTGTTTGACAGAATAAAACTAGTGGAACAGTTAATCGAGGTTGAGAGAAACTGGGAAAATCCCGGATCCTAATTGTGAGCCTCTGTCCTGCACAGGGCATCCACCCCTGGACTGCCTGCCTGAGGGAACGATTCTCCTGGTTGGGAAGGTGGAGTGAGCACGTGGTTACAGACGGGGGGTGAGGGTGAACATACTCACGGTGTGCACAGAAGTAATGACTGAGGGATAAGTTAAAAGGAGAGGGATGGAAAGAGACAGGGCTGGAGGAAAAGCCTGGGCCACGTGATCAAGGTCCAGGACTTGTTTGGCCTAGATCCGATTTCTCCTATGGAAAGATCACCCTAGCTGATGTGTACCGACAGCATTGATTGATTGTTTTCCCTCAGTAATTTAGAAGAATAACTTTCAAACTTCTTTTTACCATGAAATTTTGCAAAAAACAGAAAATGAAGGAGGGTCTTTTTTTCTGTATCAAAATGGGGATGAAGACATCAGACCCTTTCCTTGGGCCCCCCTCACTCCTCCTCATGCGGCAGCCCGGGGGGAACACCCACTTCCAGCGTCCAGTGGCTGTAACTGTGAAGTTCATCTGTGTGACTGTGCCCTGCAATGTTATGCCTTGGGTCTTAAGCCCGGGTAGAAGGAAAAGACAGTACTCCTCGTGTTATTCCTCTTTCCCAGGTAGAAACTCTGGAATTACTAGTTCTCCAAAATTGTTATTGTCTGATAGTTTTTAAAAAAATGTTTTGAGAGTTGAATTTGAGAAATACTAGGATAGAATACTTAAAAGCCTTCTTTACTTCAGAAAATCTAAGAGGCAGTATTAACACATAGCATTTTTTTTAGAACTTTTATTGACATACAACTGACATACAATAAACTGCATATATTTAAAGTGTACAATTTGATATTTTTTTCTTATTAGTAACGTATATGTGGCGATCCCAATCTCCCAATTCATCCCACTGCCCTTCCCCCACCCCCGCTTTCCCCACTTGGTGTCCATATGTTTGTTCTCTACATCTGTGTCTCTATTTCTACCTTGCAAACTGGTTGATTTGTACCTTTTTCTAGATTCCGCATGTATGTGTTACTATATGATATTTGTTTTTCTCTTTCTGGCTCACTTCACTCTGTATGGCAGTCTCTAGGTCCATCCATGGTACTGCAAATGGCATTATTTCATTCTTTTTTATGCCTAAGTAATATTTCATTGTATATATGTACCACATCTTCTTTATCCACTCATCTCTTGATGGACATTTAGGTTGCTTCCATGTCCTGGCTGTTGTAAATAGTGCTGCTATGTAACACGTAGCATATTAAAAATATTTTTGAAATCATGATTGGCTAAAAGCTCTATGTAGATAATAAATGTGAAGTAAAAAGGTAACATTTTTAGGAATTATCCCTGTCCTATATTGGAAGCTACTATAATGATTTTATGTTTTCTTCCTGTCCCCATTACTCACTTCATCGAATATAAACTGAAAACATTTCCTGGGGGAAATGTGTAAAACCCGTGAATGTTCGTGGTGACCTACATTTTAGAAACTTATACTCGGTGCAGTATGAGACAGTGTCACCCTATCTGATACATATCAGATACAATATAATCCTAATATAAATTCCACGGTTTAATATTCTAAACATAGAATTAGATCTTCATTTTTTTATTCAGTAATTTTCAACTCTTTCCTATCAAAGGTAGTTGTTAAAAATCCAAAAGGAAAATTCGAGTATATAAAAATGAATATTTTCTTGATATATCTACATAAGTAACAATCTTAAATATATGTATGCTATAATGTAGTTATGACAATAGTCATATGTCAGCATTTTTTTCTTTTACAGTATCTTTCCATCATTTTTCTTCTCTAATTGTGTAACTTACAGTCCCCAAAACAAGGGCAAAGACAGTTAGTAATTTGATAGGATTTTTATGTTCTTCTTTAGATAAATTGTTTCTTCTTTGTTTTTAGGAGAATGAAGAACATTGCAGTTATTGAAATATAAACTCAGGTATTTAGGGAAACAATCTATCAGGTAATTTTTTTTAACCCTTAAGCATTTCAAAAAGAGCCCTAAACTAAACATTCAAAAGAGATGAATTAACCCAAGTTTTCATGCCAGCATATTAGCTAGATGTAATAAAATAATACAGCTTCCTGGATTTTTAAATTAATTCTTTATAATACAAGGGCATTATAAAGTAATATGGAAATTAATGCATACTTTCTGCCTATACTTATAATTCAAAGTATGTAAAGAAAAAAAATCAGGTGAGTCAAAAATTCCTCAGCTAACGTAGGCTTTACTTACTTCTTCTATGAATCTTTCTTCACCCTTTAAAGTTTTTAATTCTACTTCCTTTCTGTGGCATTTGAAATACTTATTTCTGGATTTTTTAAAAATGATTAAGAATTCCTGTCTTAAAAGTTTTCTCACTGTATTTTAGATTGTCTTTCTTCCAATCATCAGTTTCAGTTTTCATGAAAAATTTTAATATGTATTAACTCTGAAACTCTCACATAATAAATGGGAACAGTAATAGCTGTACACCTGTTTGCAGCATTATCCCAAAATTAAACAAGATAGCTCATCCTAAAAAACATAAGGAAAGCAAAACACAAGGTATAGATTCTGCAGTTCTTAAACGTTATTTCCGACTCGCCCAACTATTAGGGGATCTTGCCTCAACCACCAGTCGTGTCTTGTCACCTAATCCAAGAATCCATCCCGTGTTTCCCTTCTATTTCCAATTCCCAGAACAGTGGGTGAGCTGCCTCTGTGCTGCTCCCTCAACACGGGCAGGACCCTCAAGTCACTCAGCTGCTGCATCCTCACTTTCTTCATCTCTTAAACAATTTAAACAAGATAACGTGGTGGGGGGGCATTGCACAGTGAGTGGCACAGGTGGCCCTACACTGAGAGGCAGACCCTTGGTTTGCTCATGAAGTGTGGGAGGTTCGGACCACTGGGCACCCGCTCTAGCCCCTCACTACTCTGCCAGCCTTCTCAGGATGTCAGAGTGGCAGGTGCTTCCTGGGATGCTTGACCAATCACTCAACACATTTGTCTTTCCTTCCGGTCCTCCTGGAGCTCTGCTTTCATAGAGGTCCCTGTTCTCATGGTGCCTGGTGGAGGAGATGGACATTGCAAGGCTCATCTGAGGTTCCCTGTTTCTCAGCAAAGGGAGTTCAGAGTGGCCTGGAAACGTGTAGCTAGGGTAAGGGGCCCCAGGTGGTCCTCGGTGGAAACTGCATTTCCCCTGAGAATCCGTAATCACGGGCAGCTGACCGGGCCGGGGCTGGGAGGCTGGGATCTGAGCAGCAGGGGTGACAGTGCTGGCAGGGCAGGGTAAGGGGGCAGGACCAGGAGGGGGAGGGTGTTCAGAATGACACAGGCGACACTAGACAGCAGGGGCCTCATGATAGATGTGGCCACAGCACTGCTGGGTGACACTCAATGACAAGCCCTCCCTGCCTTAGAGCAGTAAGTGCTTCCTCCCCATACGTCTGAGGGATACAGGCTATTGGTCTGGACCATCCCAGAGCCTGCGGCAGGCTGGTTCCTTCAAGCATCCTCCATCCGGCTCTGCTCCACTTGCTCCTGATTCCTGTGGAGCCGGGAGGTCAGCCCAGCACATCCTTTTCTTGCCGATGGCAGAGGCAGGGCAGAGCAAGCCTTACCTGCAGCCCTTCTTCACGTTCCTCTGCTGCTGGAACACCCACCAGGTCCCACTGGTCACAGCAGGTCATGTGGCTGAGGCCACACCCAGTAGAGGGCAGTCCACGGTGGCAGAGCACAGATCTGGGGTGATGAACCCCAGGCTGACACGCCACAGTGACTGGAGCCACCAAAGCCACCAAGACCTGATGGCAGAAGCATGATGCCACCTGTGATGACTTTGGCGCCTCGGGGAGGATGCTTCAGAAGGGAGAAGAGAGGAGGATGGGGAGGGGAGGTTACTGGCCTTGTGGCTCGGAGCCAGGAGCTTCGGGGATGCAGAGCTGCAGGGACTTAGTAACAAGGAGGAGGTCCATCGTCGGCAGGGCGTAGAGAGGCGGGAACACACGCGACACTGAAGCTTCTGCCCTGAGCAACGCTGGGGAAAGGGCTGGGCGGTGGAATTATTCTCCTGAAAGTACCTGCAGAGACGTCCCTGGGTAGTTACCCTGTTGGACGATCCGGCTCACTTTCTTAATTCTGTGTGTCTCACGGTAGTTCAGTGACTTTTCTCAGTTTCTTGGAAAAACGCATGCCAGAGTCATGTGTTCTCGCACAGGACCCAGGTGCTATAAGAGACGCAGTATATTGTGGACGTCCGTGCACAGTGCAGGTCCGGCAGGGGGTCCCACACCGCAGCCTCAGGACAGCCGCTCCCCCGGGACACCTCTTGGTCTGGAACACAAACTAATTTCCAGCAGGCAGGTGTCACAGGCAAGCAAGATAGGAAATCATTCCCCATTCACTGGGTAAACAGAATTCAGGCTCCACTGGGACCCCCGCCCTGGATCCTCCCTCAACAGTGCACTCAAGCCCCCGATGTACAGGGGCCCTCACCTGCCTTCAGTGCCTCAGACTCTCCTCTTCCATCGCTTTTTAACCAGATCCGTGGGATTCAACACAGAAAGACTATGCATCCCAAGGTAACTCGTTGTATGTCACTAATTTAATGAACACAATAGTTTCCACGTGACCTCTTTTACATGTGAGTCCATTTCTAGAAAAATAGATTTCTTTGAATTGGGGATTTTTTTAATTATACTTGGTGGGGGAGGGAAATGATTGACTCATAATAATAAAGTTCATAATTAAATTTTAGAAATCAAATTAGTCAAAGTGAAGAATAGCACTGCCTCAAAAATAAAACGTGCAGGAGCTCGTGTGTTAATTTAGCAGTTATTTAATAAAGTGTTTAATCAGAAGACCTGGAGGAGAATACACAGTGGTGGCTTATTAGGCTGTGCAGGGGTATTGACTGAGATGCAGCTGTCCCAGTAAACTCATTTCATTTTCTCTCTAGAGCTGTTACTCTCCACTGAGCCGGCAAAGCTGTGTGTATATGTTAAAAAAAAAAATCTGTAGAAAAGAGCTGATTTCTATGAAGAACTGATAATATGAGCTATAAGTGTGGCTGACTTTTATCATGTTGCCAGAAAAAAACAACAATAAACAAAACAAAAACCAAACCCTAAGGATCCAGGAAATTTATACCAGCAAAACCAAATTTTCTTGCCAATCTTTATTATGCAGACAGCAAGTAAAGTTTCTTAAAATGAAATTAGTATGCTATGGATAGCAAGTAGCACACCACGTCCAGCAGCGTGTGGAAACACTTCAGAGCCTCTTTTCCCACGTGTAGCTTGGTTACTCTAAACTTCACGGGGGTGTGATTACAAGAAGCGCTCCTTGCAACCAACCCACCAGATTGATGGCTTTAAGCTATTATAAAATAAGACGCAAGATCTGCCTTTTAGAAACAATTTTTCTGTTTCTTTTCCTTTTCTTTTTGAGATTCCAAATAAATTGTCAAAGTGAACATCTGTATACCCCTCTGTGACTGTCCCATATATTTGATGGAAATATACATAGAGACATATCATACAGGGTTAATGTAGAGTCTATTTGGAGGGAAATAAATTTAAATGAAATATGTTTGATGGGGAAGTTTCAACCAGTCTGTAGGCCCCTGGCCTGAGAATGTTGAGTTTCTGTTCTGTTAACTACAGCTCAGACATGCACCTGGGTCCCTAAGGCTGCATCCTGGACACTTTTCAGCCCAGGGGTCCACCCCGGAGTTGGCTGTCCATCTTGTCTGACTCCCCTATATTCCTCTCTCATTATCAGAAGGAACCTGAACTGTGTTCTACACCCGCACCTCTTCCTCAGCAGCCTCCCTGGGTAAATCTGGAAGGTGCACCCTAACTAGCGTAGGCAACCCTTTCTCATCTGGTTACTGCAACATCAGCCAAGCCTGCCCTCTCGATGTGCTTATTGCACACACTCTTTCTGTGCATCGACTGTGTGCAGACACGAGGAACACAGAAGAGGGTGCACTCCCTCCTCTAAGACGTCCACAGTCTAATGAAAGAAAGAAAGCTGGAACTGGGGCTCTTGGGTCTTCTGGGAGAAGCCAAAGTGTTAGGAGGACATAGTCACCTGCCTCTCTGTTCCCCTTTCCCGCCCTTGCCAGACTGATGATATTTCTAAAATGTAAGTTCAGCCATGTCATCAGTGTCCCTTGTCACACCACTTTAGTGGCCTTTACGATGACATCTGTTAGCACAGGATGAAGCTTCTCGGGGTCTGGTATCTGTCTGGATTTAGCATGGTCTCCTGCGCCCCCAGCTTTCAGGGTCCAGCCACATGACGCCCCCGCAGCTTCCATTCACCTCGCGAGCAGATCTGCATCCAGGATGCCTTCCCTCACCTGCCTCAGACGAGGCCAGGCCCCCGCGCAGCACCGTTCACAGTGCGTTTCAGCCGAGACTGGTGGAGGTGTGGCCCTCGTCCAGACTCAAGCTCTGTTCTGTTCGACGACACAGAATCAATTCAATGACTGGTAGTGAACATACTGCTGAATGTGATATCGCCAAGGAAATAAGTGAAAGCCGTTAAGCGTTCATCGAATTCTGTCTTCTCTTCATATTTCTCTTTTTCTCCCTTTATTCACCATACCGTTCACATTTACAAGAATTATAACATCAGTGTACAGCTGATGGACTAATTTTAGTAAAAATGTAATTAATGAAGTTCGAAAACATAATTAATTAGGATACATTTCACATGAATGAAGAAAAATGAGGATAAAGATGTGTAGAGAAAAATATTTTTTAAAGAAAAGGTTTCTCATGGTTTTCTACTAAATGTGACGCCTGACCCACCCACAAAGTAAAGGGAGGGAAATCATCCACTTAGGGGACATCGATGTGCTAACATTGTTGCTGATTCATTTGGGTGGGGAGGGCGGATGGAGGCAGCAGATGGTGGGGGGCCTGGGCTTCCTGCAGAGTCGAAGGAGGATGTGAAGCAGAAGGGGAGCTTGTTCGCTGCTTAACCAGAGACCCAGGAAAGGAAGTACTCTTGTGGTTGTGGCTGGGCGCACAGGAGTTACATGTCCAATACCGGGGGATCGGTGCTACAGGGGGAGTAAAAATACACTCTGCCTTCAAAGCAGTTTCATTGTAATTTCTAACGTGTTCTATGTGATCATTTGTAATCCATATAGATTGTGCTTTCTGGTGCGCTTGCCCCTGATGTTGCAAAATATCCTATTTCTCATCAGATAGATGACATAGAGCTCAAGTACCTTCATATGTAGACGTTGTTTCATTTTTTTGAAAAGGAATTTTTCTGTGGGGTGGGAGGATCAGGGCTTCGCCCACAGTGAACCCATAAAGAGACAGATAAACGTATTAGAGTTTTGCCTGTTTTCGTTCAGCATGTCAGCTTTTCATCTCATTTGTGAAGCTTCACTTTCTGTTTATAGACATATAATTGAATTATGCTTCTGAATAGTCTGCCTCTAAGGAACACTTGATGCCATACGACCCTGAGTTCACTCACTCACCGGAGTCCCCCGGCTGCAGCCAGCTCTGCAACATCTCTGGGGGATCACAGGCGGTGCAGGAAGTCTCTGTTATTCACATCGCACATGTGGAGGAAGGGAAAGCGTCTTCTTCCCCCTTCCCACCCAAGTTCTGTAGATCACTGGCATTTCTAAACTTTAAGCCAATCCTAACCATGCATCTTAAACAAATGAATTGCTTATGGGAAACGTTTTACTCGTAGATAAAGAGAGAAAAAAAGCTTAAAATAACAACAGCATTATAAAGAAGAAGTGATGATTCAGAACACAGTGTGTTTGAAAAAAATCAGTAAATTACTTTCCTGAGTTTCATGTCTTGTACTAAATGGAGCTCTGGGTCTGTCCTCTATTTTAAGGCTCTTCCAGGCATTTGCAATGGAAGTTCAATTATAATCATGTTCAATCAGTGGGTCTTTGATGTTTGGTTAGGCAAATATTTATAGAAAATCCAAGAAGCAGCAGGTTGGAATAAAAGAATAAGAGCCGTGGAGCATGGCCAACTGGGGTTTAAGTCCCACTTAATAGTTGTGAAATATGGCGAATGTGTGTGCTGTTTCCTTAATTGCATCCTCTGGAAAATGGCAGTATCCTAGGTCTCACAGGAATTAGCGGGAGGATATGAAAGGGTCTAGACCAGAGTTACACTCACTATGAGAAAGACGATATTCCACTGAAGGACAGCAGGACACACGGAAGGCTCCAGGCCCTGAGTGAGGTCCCTGTGCTCGCCCATAAATGACTCAAGGTCAGGAATGAGGCATGGATTACGTACTGTGTGCCTCGTGGTCTTCACGTGAACGTTCTGCTTGGTGATATTTCAACACTTCATCTTCAATCAGATGTGCGTTCATCATTATTTGTAAGCATCGTTTCTAAAGATTTCTCACTGGTTTAAGAACGATGACCTTAAGTTACAAACCCCAAATGGCACCGATGACCTTAAATTACAAATCCCAAATGGTTTTAGCATTCGTTTGCCTGCATTATTTTATTTTACTTTATCCAAAATTGTTACAGCCTGCAATATTTTAAAGACAGAATATCTATTAAGAAGACTAGCTTAGAGGTAAATGATTCTTTTGTGGATTTTTTTTTTGTAGTCTTTAATTGTGAGAGCACTTTGGTTGATAAGCTCTTACTGTATATTTTCCTATTACCCACTTTCTTTCTTAGCCATCTTCTGTGACTTTATTACATTGTTGAAAATGCTGGGACTCATTGCATTGTTCTTCACATGTACAACATCTTTACTTGCAGATTTTAGACGTTTAAAAATATTTAAAGATATCTCCAAAATGCCAGGTACACTTTAAATTTATCATTTCATATAGTCATTCAAACAATATGTTGAGTTGCACATGGTTTCTGACTGTCAAAAATAAACAAAAAAGTTTCAATAAATACCTTTAATAAGGTATTTTGGCTCCATTATTACTAAAATCCATTAAATATTTTATTTTATAGGGCAAGATTTTTTTTTGTCATTTCTTGAAATCTATTCCACGGGAAAAGCTAGTTGAACAAAGTTAAATGAGTTTCTTTTTCTGAAAATATCCTTGGACTTTATTGAGCTAATGAACTTTGGCAAATGTTTTTGACCAACTTTGCCTGCTTTTTCTCCAGGAGGGAGCAGAGCCATCATCTATGGAAAGACTTAAGGAAGTGAGAATCTGGTCTGTGACCATTTATTCTGAAGGCTTTAGGTCAAATTCTAGATTTCGAAAATGTTCAGAAATGTTTTCACACGTTGCTATCAGTTTTTTTTTTTTGTTTGTTTTCTCTTTCTCCCTCCTTTTGGACTTGATCTCCATCAAGTTCAACAAATTAAGATTACCACTGTTTCAGGAATATTCCAGTCCAAAACCGAGGCTCCTTGGTTAAAGTTACACAGAGAAGGCAGAGACCACTGGGCTTGCAAAGTGGACAGTTTGCTTTCGCCATATCTCCTCTACAGTTGGAAATTTCACAGCACTTTATACACCCTCATGTTAGTGTATGTTTTCTGGTGTATTCACACAAAGTTTAAATATCCTGTAGCTGCATATATTTCTTAATTTAGGAAAATACTGATGTTATCACAATACTGTGCTCTAGTAACAGTACAGATTCATATTATTGTTGCAATAACAAATAACATACCCAGTGCTGAAGTTTTTAACTGAACTATGATAGCATTTACAGTAAGAGATACTTCGATTTTGACATAATGAAATTTCTAACGCTTTCCTTTGATTCCAAAAACTGAATGAAAAAAAGTTAAAGTTAACTGATTTCCTAATTGAAAGACTGATAGACAAATGACATCATTTAATTGTGAAGTTCTTCTGCTAATAGAGACAAATCAATATCAATAGCTGCATTTTGATACGTGAACAAGAAAACTTGAAGTCCAAAAGTGTGGATTTGATTTAGAAAGGGAGCCATTTGATCTAAATAAAAACATATGCTTAAAGAATATTCTAAATGTACTTATCTAAATATGTTACAAGAACGTTAATGCAACAGAAATAGCATAGTATAAGAACTGTGGTATCCACTCATCTTTTTCAGCGTTGATATTCTTAGCATAGTTGCTGTAAAGTTCATCAGAATCTTAAAAACAAAATGCAAGTATAAGGAATAGGATTTCCAAAGACTCTTTAATGAAGCCAATGTTTATACCTGTGTAGCTTTTACTGATTATGTTTTCAGATTCAGATTCCTCCGCATTGGTCTTGATGAATTCTGGGCATGTTAAGTTACACAGTTTACCTAGAATGTGCTAAGCCTTCCTAGTTTACTGAGTTACCTCTTGACTGACAAAGCTTTCATCCCATCACTAGACTCACTAACTACTTTATGCATTTGCGGAGCGATCTACTCACAGCTGAGAGTCCACGCTCCACATTCCGGAAAGTCTCCACGCTTCCTTCTAGTGTCTGTCTCATCCGCATTCTTGCAGCCAGAGCCATTTCGTTACTCTTTATTTAAAATAATGAGATTCAACGGCTGTTAAAGTCTGGCCTTTGGAAAGGTCAGCTAGTTGAAATAGCAAAGTCCTGTTTTGCTGTTATGACTACGTATGAAATATTATTTCCAATTATAATTATAATTTGAGAATTTGCAAGCTTTAGTTTTACAATTAAGCCAAGCTAGACATAAAGTTTCTTGTCCAAAACCACACGATGGGTTGATGCAAGGGCCTGAGCTGCCTGTGATGATATTTCTGGAAGATGCTTCCCCCCAGCCTTCTGCAAGCTCCTTTATTTAACAAACTTCTCTGCTCTCCTGTTCTTATGTGCCCCATAAAGTCATGTCATTGCATTTTTCCATGTAAATACATGATTCTCATGAGCATTATTTTAATGCAAAATGTTCAGAATTTTCATTTGATATTAATAATAAGGTGTTTAACAATATTTTTCATATATTTTATTTCCTTACACTTAATTATTTGAAAGGGAATGTCGGGATCACATAATATTCCCATTTTTAAGGTTTTAATATATATTAAAATTATTGCCCTAAAGAATTTCACACAGTGGCCAGAAATTTTACACAAATATTTCTATGTAAACTTTCTAGCTTTAGTTATTTTAATTTTCAGCAACTTTGCTAATTTAACATTTGGAGAAAGCTAAATCATTTTAATATTATCACACTTCTTTATTTCTAGTGAGATTAAACATGCTCTCATATTTATTAGAAATGGTAACAGTTTTTCCAGTTTCTTCAGTGATTTTTCTCAGTAATATTGTCTTTTTATTTATTAGGTGGTAAGGATTTTCTTTACACTTTACAGTATTTCCTGCTATACTGCCACTGTTTGTTGTTTTTCTTTCATCTTAACCCTAATTGCACATGAGTATATAATTTCTTATTAGTCCTAAATCTAGAACTCACTCTTTTCAAAAGCTACTAAATATTCACTTATATAACACCTTGTAGTTTTCCTGGATTGTTTCACCCTTGAAAATACAAAGGATTTTATTTAGAGGAAGTGGTGAGATAAAGGATTTAACTGTTCTATTTTTCTTCCATAAAGTTAATTGCCTCAGTTAATTTTATTGTTAAAAGATGCTTTATACAGTTGCCACCCACATTAGAAACAAAAACCATAAATTGATATGTCATTTCTAGAAATAAAATGATGTTTTTCTATTTTCTTTAAAAAAAAAAAAGTGCTTTATAATAATAGACTTAAGGCAAACGTTTAGGAGGATTTGTAATGACTGGATATTTTTCTGTAGAGATTGTTTAACTTCATAGTAAAAACAAAAGCAAAGGCACCATATATCTTCTGGAAACTGACAGTATCTTTTTTTATCTTAATATCTAATAAAATGCTTACCATATAGGACCCATTTCATAAATGGTGAATAAATAAATGAAAAATGAGCAGCATTCTGTATAAATTCATTATGCCTCATTATTACATTTCACTGAGAATTTCCTCACTCTTATCTTTAAGGAATTTATGATTTTGCTATTTTATTATACTTTTAAAAGTATACATTTTTTAAATTAACATGGATTTCATACTGTCTAAACCTGTTGCTGCCACATTGGAAGATGGCTTGTAGCCTCATGACCTTCTAGACCAAGGCCCCAAGGACGGGCTGGTCCCACGAGATGCTCGTGCTGGTTTGTCCCATGAGGGCACCAGGGAAGCTTCCATCGTGATGGTCACTCAGGCTGACCTTTCATCTTGACAAAGACACAGGTTACTAGTTTGACCTTCAAGAGAAAGTTCTACAGGATTATCTGTTGAAAATCACCTTATCACTTCTATGGATGAGAAACAAAGAAGGGGAAAAGAGGTGTTTTGCTGATTCACTGGCATGGACTTAATGCTTTAAGTGAGTTTGTTTCTATTTCATGATAATGTAAAACCAGATACTCAAATTGATTTATTCATATATATGTTTAAAATGATTATTTCATGGGAACCAAAATTATTTCAGCAAATTAAAGGATATCTGGAATACTGAATTGTTGCCTTTGATAAGTATAATTTAATTGACTTTTTAATACTGGCATGCAGTGCTAACTCAGTATGATTACCTTTTACCACTTAAAAGAGCAATTTCTTGGTTTGAATACAGATGTGAGTTGCACTGATGTGCCTATGTTTTTTTTTTTCTTTTTAGGCGGTACTTTGGAGGTATAAGTTTTCTCAGCTCAAAGGTTCTTCGGATGACGGCAAGAGCAAGATCAAATTTCTGTTTCAGAATCCAGATACGAAACAGATTGAAGCAAAGGTAAACCCAAACTCGTCACGTAAACCTCCTCTAACTACAGTAACACAGTTAAGAAACAAAGGGGAAAAAATGTAGGAGACCCATAAGTGCAAAAACACAGGTTCTCTGTTTCCCTTGGAATATTCCAGGTGGCCAAAAGAATAAACTCACTTAAAGATTTTAATGGCAAATTTTCACTGAAATGCATACCTTAAAATAAGTTACACACAACTAGTTGCATGTCTTAGGTTTAATTCCCTATGAACTGTACTTGAGTCACACTAAAATAATATTCCGGGAACTAAAACAGTCACTTTCTTGGTGGTTTCACATTCTAAATAATAATTTAAAATACTTTAAAATATTCTGACTATCATTATTTATTCCCTCTCCAGATGTGAACACAGATCCCTAATGAAAAATATTTTTTTAATAAATTTATGTTTTCCTCGTGTTATTCTGTGTTAAATGAAATGAATAAATGAATGATTTTTTTTGCTTTGCTCCATGCAAATTTTTAGTATTCTGAAATATATTAAGTACATTGTTTTTAACTCAGAAAGACTCACTACTTTTATATTTATGAATGTATGTTTGTAAATATTCAAAATTTGAGTGATTTCCTTTACCCTACTGTGAAATTCCCAACAACAGTCTCTGGCTTAGAATGAGTTATAAATATATTATTTCAGTGGGGAAGAAAGAATAAATAACGAACACCAAAGTGAAAAATCATTTCTATGGAAATGAAAACTCAGATATACGTTTTCAACTCTGGATTAAAGTCAGCATAACTCTGTTACATTTCTGCGCGTATTAAATCCAGAGGGGAGCCCTGATGACATTCAGAGCCTCCCAAGGACCGAGCCCCCCCACCGACTTCGCCGTGCGGTCTGTGTCCAGGCCGGCAGCTCCCTTGTCTCCCCCTGCCTTCCACGTCTGCCCCTGCCCTTGCCTGGGCTTCTCTCCCCGGTCCCCTCGGCTCCGGGTCGGAATGTCTCTGCGGACACCACCCCCTGCTGTGTGTCCCTGGACTTCTCTTACCCCCTCTTCCTGGGCTGCGGGCTGTTTAAGGGGAGCTGTGCGGGCGCCTCCTTTCCGCCGCCTCCTGTGCTCCTGCGTGTCTTTAAAGCTTCCCTGCCCCACGTGGTCTTGTCTCATTTTTGTCATCGGTGTGGACAGAGGCCTGGGCGACTCCAGCCACTCCATCCATCTGCTTGTCTCCCATCTCACATCTGCACCCCATCATGCCTCGTCCCTAAGCACAGACCTTTCTAGACCTTTCTGTGGGGCTCAGCACCTCCGTTTCCCCTCCGCCTGCCACGGGTAGATCACTGCTTACACTGCTCTGTAAGTTGGTTCTTAGTGTTACTATAAAAAAATGTATTTCTGTTGTCCCAAAGTACGTATCTCTTTTGGTGGGCTTCCCAATCTCGCACAGGACACACCCTCATGTGTGCGAGCGGGGCTGGTGTCATCAGTTCTCTATTCTTCTGGTGAAAGTGGGGCCTCAGCCTCTAGTTGATAAGTTCCTTCTCTCCTGATATTTTCAATGTGCTGACAAATCCTTCATGACAACATGACACAAAAAAGATAAATGCAGTGAAATGACTACTAACTGTAGTATTTAGACTTCAGTTTAATGTGGCCCGTATTATACATGCAGCTAACTATGCTTCCTTAACTTTTCTAGTCATTAGTTGTCTGCCAGCTTCTAAATAGTACTTTTTCTGTTTATGTTTTAAGCAATATTTCATAAATTCATTTCATAAGAATAGTTTCAGAAGATATTCATTGAATGTTTTTCTTGAACTTATAGGCAGTGATTTTTTAGTAGGGAAAAGAACAGTCTAAAAACCAATGGGAGAGGCTCACCATTGGTGAGTTGCCAGCCTTCTTTAAAGTCACCACCCCCTTCTATAAAATGAGGAAGAGTAAAACTTCAAGGGTTATCACTGAAAATATCAAATTAAATACGGAAACTTTAACAATGTTACTAGCCAATCAGAACAGTGGCCATCCTGGAGTGTATCACCTCTGCCAATGTCACAGAAATCATATAAGATTAAAGCCAGTGCAATTGCTGACTATTTTATAACCTTTATAACTGCAACTTGTCAGCAGTAATCAAAAGGAGCATCCCCAGGGGAAAGCAAGGAGAATGCCCGCGTGTATCACACCACAGGACTCACGGGACCGGGTATCCTAAGTATCGCTTATGGTTGAAGTGGATGTCATGTGAGAATTCAACATTTCCTCTGTTAGAACATCACTTTTTTTAAATGAGAGAGTAAGCAACATGATACAGTGCAAAGAAAATTAGGATCACGTAGCCTTGAGTAAAAAATCTCATCTTTACCATTTCCTAGCTGTATTCCTGGGGCAATTCATCACCAAATTATGACTGCTACCTTGCAGGGAAAGTGGAAGGAATAAATACCCCTGGTACCTGGCCTATGGAAGATACTCAGTAAATCGCTGATGAGTGATTTCATCTTTAAAGAATGTATCATAACGACAGAGAAAGTGTTAAAAATAGCAGCTATTATTGTTAGGAGAAAAGTTAGGAAAGGTGATTATTTAACATATGTAAACTCCTTGTCCTTCCCACATTTAAGAAATTCAAGTTTATAACCATAACCCAAGTTCGTGTCATTTATCAAACGCCGTGGGCAATTTCTGTGTTTTGTTCATTTCTATTAATTTCTAAAAATTTAATGTGGAAATGTGCCCTGTATCCCCTTCTCCAAGTCAGGGACAGGAGCTTCTCCTGCACATTATATGCTAGAACTCCTCTAAAGTTATATGTGTTGTAACATTGGTGTTATGTCATGTATAAATTTAAAGGAGCCATATTACATAACATATACATGTGTGTCGTCATTGTTCACTAGCTGCCTTCTTCATAGATCAAGAACCTTTAAGCACAGAGAGTGTGTCTTACAACACAGTATTCCTAAGGCTTAACCTGACGCTCGCCTGGAAACAGGCAAGTAATAACTGTCTGCTTCACTTAGTTTAATATTTCCTGGTACATTATTGAGTCTCACTCCCCGATCTCTTTCTCATTTAGGCAAACAAAATTAAGTTGTCACGATCTGAATGGAGGGATGTTAGAAGATAGGAAGAAGTGTTTGGAATTAGGTAACAGTGTGCTGAACCGTTTATTCTATTATTTCCTTTTGTTCATTTCTTAAAATCTTGGTTTCATTTATACTTTCCTTCAACATAAATAAAATTCTGTAGAAATATTTAAGACATGTTAGAAAAATGACTTCTGGGAAAAGTAAACACAGTTGCCAAGGTATCAGAAACAAATCTAAAGCCGTATGGACTTAAAAGTGTTTGTGAGCTCGTCCGATTCACGGAAAGTTATAAAACCAGGAGATGTTCCGTGTACCCTTCATCCAGTTTCCCCCAGTGGGTAACGCTTATGTAACTATAGTATAATATTAAAAAAAGTGGAATTTGACATTGACACAGTATGTGTATAGTTTGCGTCAGTTACAGCAGATGTGAAGTTGTGTGCCCGTGTCCACAAATACACACCATCTTCCTCAGGCTGCCCTTCACACACCCCTCCCCCCACCATTCCTAGCCCCTGGAAACCACTGATCTCTTGCTCATTTCTATAACCTGGTCATCTCAAGGCTATTGCACAGGTTAAACGTCACTGTGTGAAATCCTGAGACCGACTTTTCTCACTGAGCCTGATGCCCTGTGTGTACGTGTCGACCATTTGTGCCTTTCTGTTGCTGAGCGGTGCTCCACGGTACAGGTGTGTCTCATTTTGTTTACACACTTACCTACTGAGGGATGTTTGCCTGTTTGCAGTGTGTAGCTACTGCTGCCATGAACAACAGCCTGCAGGCTGCCGTGTGCACGTGAGGTTGCATTTCTCTGGGAGAGATGCCCAGAAGGCCAGTTGGTCAGTCATATAGAAAATGTTTATCTAGTTTTGAAGAAAACCCCAAAGTGCTCTTCAGAGTAGCTGTGACATTTTAGATTCCCACCAGTGATGTATGAGAAGCCCTGTCTCTCTGCATCCTCACCAGCATTTGGAATTATAACTACGTTTTATCTGAGCGGCTCCCATCATAGTCTTAGTTCGCATTTCCCTAATGGCTAGTCATGAGGAATAACTTTTTACGTGACTCTTTTCTACGTATTTATGTTCCCTTTGGGGAAATGTCTCTTCCTGTTTTTTGCCTGTTTTCAAATTGTATTTTGTGATTTGCTTTCCTTAGAGTTTGATGAATTATTCTATATTTTCTGTATGTGTTGTTTGCATATATTTTCGTCTAGTTCGTAATTTATTTTTCATCTTCTTAACAGAGTATCTTGCAGAGAAATTTAAACAATGTTTTACAAAGCCAATTTATCAGCTCTTTCTCTTAAAAATAATAATTTTGGTGTCATGTCAAAAATTCTTCAGCATGTCACAGGTGCCAAAGGTTTTCTCCCATGCTATTTTCACAATATCTTATAGGCGTGCCATTTACAGTTAAATATATAACCCATCTGAGTTCATTTTTTTCTGTAAGTTGTGGGGTTTAGCTGACCTTCTCCGTTTTGCCTGCGGTTATCCAGTTACAACAGCATCATTTGTTGTAAAGACCATTCTTCCCCTATTGAATTACTGTAGCATCTTCATCAAAAATCACTTGGTCCTACCTCCACGGTGCTATTTCTTGGTCCATCTCTGCATCTATCTCTTTGCCAATATCACACATTCTTGGACACAGAAGCTGTATAGTAATCCATGAAGTGGATGATTCTGTCCACGTTGTTGTTCTCCAGAATCACCTTAGCTGCTCTAGTTCCTCTGTATTCCCACAGATGCTTTAGAATTACCTTCTCTACATCTGTGGATAATCTTACTGGCCCTTCAGTGGGGATGGCATATTACATACATCAAGTTCAGGAGAATTGACATCTTTACTATACTGTTTTTTAAAAGCAATGAAACAGAATATTTTTCTAGCTTTTTGACCTTTTGATTTATTTTTTCAGTATTGTGTAGTTTTCATCATATAAATCCTATGCATGTTTTGTTAGATTTACATTTAGGTAAATCATTTCTTCTTTTTTTTGAGGGGCTATAAATGATATTTTTAAAATTTTATTTTCCAAATATTAATGCTACTATGTAGCAGTATAATTAATATTTATACATTTACATTGTATCCTGAAACACTTAGTTCTAGGTCTTTTGTTTCTATTTTTGATTTTTAAAATTCTTTGGGTTTATTTACATAGATTATTAGGACATATGCAAATCAGGAAATATACGTTTCTCTTTTCAGTCATATCACATTACTATCTTTTTCTTGCCTATTTTGTTGCCTACATTTTAAATACTGTATTGAATGCTAGGACATTCTTCATTTGTTCCTTATTTTCCACGAAAATCATTTAGGTTTTCACCATCGAGTATGATGTTAAATTCAGTGGTCTAATAGAAGTTTTTTCCTCAGGTTGAGTTAGGTCTTCTCTAGCTCCACTTTTCTGACAGTATTTACTCTGAAAGGGTATCAATTCATGTGACAATGTCAGTTTTCTTGCTTAGCTTGTTAACATGGTGGTACATGTTAATTGATTTTCAAAGATTGACCCTGTCTTACATTTCTGGAATAAACCCTACTTAATAATAATGTGGAATTTTTTACATATACTGCTGAATTTTATTTGTCAAAATTTCAAGTATTTTTGCTTTTACATCTATGAGAAATATTGGTCTGTAGGGTTTTTTGTTGTTTTTTGTTTGTTTGTTTTTTGGCTTGGTTCTATCTTTGGTTCTATCTTTGGTTCTATCTTTGCCTGGTTTTGATATCAGGACAAACTGTCTTTATAAAATGAGTTGAAAATGTTCCTCCTCTTTTATTTTCTGGAAGTTACTGTGTACTATTATTGTTGATTCTTTCTTAAAGGTTTAGTAGAGTTCTCTAGTGGAAACATCTGGGCCAGGAGATTTAATTTCAGGGATTTCTAAAAATTATGAATTCAACTTACTTAGTAGATAGCTCTTCAAATTATCTACTCTTATCAGATGATTTGTGGTAATTTTTACTTTCCAAGGTCTTCATCAATTTTATCTAAGTTGTCAAATTTATGTGTGTAGACTTTTTCATAGTACTTCCTTATTGTTACTTTGAAGTCTGCTGATTCTGTAATGACATCCCTGAGTCATTCCTGATACTAGTAATTGGTGTCTCCTCTATTTTTCTGTCAGTCTTGCTAGAGACTTTTCAAAGAACCAGGATTACTTTCTCACTTATTTTCTCCATTGAGTTCTGTGATCAATTTAATGAATTCTGCTCATATCTTTATTTTTTACTTCTTTTTGGTTGCTTTGGATGTATATTACTCTTCTTTTTCTGATTTCACAAGGTGGGATTTTAAAATTATTGACTTAAAATGTCCTTGTTTCTAACATAAACATTTAATTCTATAATTTCCTTCTTGGAACTGCATTCACTGCATTCCACAAATTTTGATATATTGTATTTCTGTTTTCCTTCAACTCGTGTTTTTAATTTCCCTCAAGGCTTCCTGTTTGACAGATGGATTTTCTTTTTAGAAGTGTGATGTTTATGCTTTAAGTATCTGGGGATTTTTGTTATATTTCTAGAATTGATTACTAGTCTGATACAGTTAATCAGAGAATATACTCTGTATGATTTCACTTTTTTTTCCTTTTTCTTACAGTCCACAATATATATACTATATCTTATCTCAGATACTATACTTGTATACGACAAAACAGACTTCAAAAAATTGTTGGAAAGATAGAGAAGGGCATTATATAATGAAAAGAAGTGTCAATTCAACAAAATCTATAAAAATTGTAAATATGTATGCATCCAACATCAGAGCACCTAACATATAAATATATTTACAGATCTGCAGGGGAAAATTGACAGGATTACGACAATAGTAGGAGACTTCAATACCCCACTTTCAGTAAATCTAAATTGTATTGTTTGAAAAGAAAAACAAAATTCAAAAACTTTTAGATAAAGAAAAAAGAGATATACTCAAATAAATACACTCAGAAATGAAAGAGGAGACATTACAATGAATAACACAGAAATAAAAAAAAAGGATATACCGATGAATTAGATAACCTGGAAGAAATTGATAAATTCCTAGAGACATAAAAACTGTAAATACTGAATCAAGTAGACATAGAAAGTCTAACAGAATAATAAAAAACAAAGATTACAAACAGTAAACAAAACTTTTCAAAAAAGAAAAGCCCAGGACCAAAAGGCTGCATAGGTCAATTCTAAAAGAAAATTCAAATAAGAATTAAACCCTTCTAAAATATACAAAACATTCCAAAAATGATTTTATGAAGCCAGCATCACACTGATTCCAAATCCAGACAAGGACAACATTAGAAAACTACAGACCAATATCCCTGATGAACACTGGTACAAAAATTCTTGATGTAATACTAACAAGTCAAATTCAAAAACATATTAAAATAATTATATAACACTTCCAACTGGAATTTATGCCTGGGATAAGTATGGCTCAACATACAAAAATCAATCAATGTGATACACCACCTTAACAGAATAAAAAAAAAAATTCAATAAATGCAGAAAAGCATTTGATAAAATTCAACATCTTTTCATAATAAAAGGTCTCAACAAAATAGGTACAGAAGAAACATCCCTCAACACAATATAGCAGTGTTTGAAAAACCCACAGCTAACATCATAATCAATAGGGAAAAACTGAAACTGTTTCTTCAAAGATCTGGAACAAGGCAAAGATGCCCACTCATGTCATTGCTATTCAACATAGTATTGAAGTGCTAGCCAGAGCAATTACACAAGAAAAGGAAATAAAAGGCATCCAAATTGGAAAGAAAAAAGTAAAACTATTTCTGTTTGCAGATGACATGATCATATATATAGAAAAAGAAGCGCTAAAGACGCCACAAAAATTGTTAGAACTAATAAACAAATTTAACAAATTTGCAGAACACAAAATTGACATATAAAAGTCAATGGCATTGCTATACACTAACAAGGAACTATCTGAAAGGGAAATTAAGAAAATCCCATTTACAATAGCAAATAAAAAGAATAAATTACTTAGGAATTAACTTAAAAAGGTGAAAGACTTGTACAATAAAGTTTATAAAACATTGATGAAGGAAGTTTTAAAAGACACAAATAAATGGAAAGACATCCCATGTTCATGAAATGGAAGAATTAATAGTGTTAAAATATCCATATTACCCAAAGTGATCTATAGATTCAATGCAATACCTATCAATCACAATGATGTTTTTTCTAGAAATAGAAAATATCCCAAATTCATATGGAATTGCAAAAGATCCCAAATAGCTAAAGCAATCTTGAGCGAGAAGAACAAAGCTGGAGGCATCACACTTTCTAACTTCAAATTATATTACAAAGCTATAGTAATCAAAACAGTATGATACAGGTATAAAAATAGACATACAGACCAATGGAACAGAATAGAGATTCCAGAAATAAATCCACACATTTATGGTCAACTGATCACTGACAAGTCTTCCAAGAACACACAATGAGAGGATACTTTCTGTAAAAAAAAAAAAAAAAAAAGAAGATACTGGAAAAACTGAATAGCTACATACAAACGAATGAAATTGGACCACTATCTCACATCATACATAAAAATCAACTCAAAATGGATTAAAGACTTAAATATAATACCTGAGACTATAAAACTCATAGGAGAAAACATAGGGAAAAAACTTCTTGACATTTGTCTTGGCAATAATATTTTAGATATGACTCCAAAAGCATAGGCAACAAAAGCCAAAATAGACAAGTAGTAGTACATTAAATTAAAAAGCTTTGCACAGCAAAGAAAATAATCAAAAAATAAATAAATAAAAAGGCAATCTACAGAATGGGAAAATTATTTGCAAACCACACATATATATAAGTAGACAACTTTGAAGAAAACATGCTCTAATAGTCCATACTACATTCCCAGTTACAAGGCAAATATATGACAACCAGAGCTTATTTAACAAGAGATATTGTTTGTTTGGGGAATGTGATTTTTTGAGTTGCCATATGTAAGTTTTAGTTATGAAAAGTCTCACAAATACTGACAAAAAGATGGGAGTTAGGGGAACAAACTTTGTTTTTTGTTTTTATTGTTGCTTTTGTTGTTCTATGACTATAGAAGGACAATGTTATAATACAGAAGCCGTCATATTTTTTTTCTCTGAAAGTAGAAATTCATAAATTCTCACTTCATTACTCAGAAAGCTTAATAAATTTCCCATCTGTTTTCCAAAGCCTCATTAAACTTCCCAGAACTTTTCTAGTAGAACTGGGGAATGGTTCCCAATTGAAGTTATGAGCAAATCTGTAGTTATCTGACAACTTATTAAAAAGCTCATTTTATTGCTATTGGGTACTTTTTAAAAAGTGCTTTATTTGTGATGCTAGTATAGATACTAGTACATCAAAGATTACTAACATTCTCATAGTTGTCCATAACTAAATTTTCTAGGTAAAACAATATTATTTTTGTTTACTAGTTTTAAAATTTTATCATCTTTATGTATATGTGTTTTTAACTATAACTTGATATAATATGGCCAGACAATACCCTGACTTCAAAACAGGCTGCCTTGTAAAAGCATTGCTGTCACTTTACTCATTGAAATTCATGACCGTTCCCCTCATGGAAACACTTTAAAATATTTCCTGAACTAGTGTATACAGCATATTAATCCTAAATTACTGAATTTGAGGTCTGGCAGCCAAGGCAGTACTTTTTGTACAATAAGAGAAGGAAAAAGAAAATTGCTTTTTTATTTAGTGGAACAGCCAGAGTTTGAAAACATTTCTAAATAGAGTTCTTCCCCAAAACCCTTTCCTGCCCCCGATCTCCATGGCCGCAGAGACGTCAAGCCGCCATAAAAGACCTTCTCACGCAATATAAGGTTTAGTAAGACAAATCAGAAACTGAGGATGGAGCTACTTTCCAGTGATTCTCTATAAATCTTCATTCTCTCATTATAAATTGTGAATAAAAGCATCTGCCTAAAAGGATTGCCCTTGGGACAAAATGTTCCCTGGTTTGAAGGTAAGGATTGAATACATAACACAGTGAGTGGAGCGTTCTGTGTGCTCAGTAAGCGTCTGTCAGAGATCCCACTAAAGGATTCATGATGTGCTGTAGTTTGCCTTTCAGAAGATAATGACTAGTCACCTAAGCAAATCCCTGCTTGGCATCTGAGGTCTCATAAGTCAGAAAGTTTCGTATTCACAAAACTGGGTCGGGAGTGGAGGCGAAATCTCTCCCTCCGCACAGAAGACAAAGGAGCAGCTTACAACCCACCCCGCTTTTCCCAATTTCTAACTCTGTTTGGCATCTGGAACCAAGGTTTTCTAAAACTCCAAGACCTTTCCGCTTTCACTGCAAGTTCTCCAGGGCCCCAGCTGTTTAGATTATGGGGAAGAAAAATGAGGACAAGGCAGGCTCCCACTTGGTGACGCAGGCCCCTCATCAGCCCTGCTTGGTGGTGCCTCATAGGGTAGCAGAGACCACAGCTGCTGGAAATACATGGGAGCAGGGGGGGGGCAGGTAGAATTAGTTGTGTGTGTGTGTGAGATTTACATTCCACGTATTTTATCTAAAAGTAGTTTAGAAAATGGAATATGTGATAAAGGAGCACTCTGGACAGGATATTCCTCTACCTTTAAGAGAGCGCCTGAACTCCTGGGAATCACTGAGGGTTCCAAATCATGTTTATTTCTCACTGAGGATGTCCTCCTCCTTGTACATAATTTATTTCTCTAATTTCTTATATTCTCCATAGGGATATTGAATTTTATTTACCATGTGTGTTAAGAATCCAGGTTATTTTTTAACTTGGTGAACTAGAAACCTTAAACTAGCACTTTTTAGATAAAACAAATAAATTAACTGCCTCCAAAGTAAGTAGCTGCCAAACAGAACATGTCCATGGTATGATGCATTTCCCCCCCCTTTTTTTTTTGCCAAAAGTCAACATTTACCTATGAAAGAAATATAATTGCATTTTTGTTTAATGTAATCTATGTTGTGGCCTATTCCCCTCCTATTACGTGATCTGAGAAAATACTTCTAAAGTGAATTATGTTATTTAAATAGGTCCTTGGCACATGACAGAAATTACAATATGTCTGAAGCAGATGAACTCTTTATGTTGTTTTCCATCGCCACGTACCGTGGATTGAAAAGGCATCAGCAGTGTGTCTATTAACTGCAAGTCTGCATCCGTTAGTACTAATACGTAAGGAGCATCTGTTTTCTCAGCAGTTCCATGTGGTTTATTACTCTCTAGTTATCCTCTTTGTGACAAGTTTATCAAATAGACCTCATTAAGCACATATTTTTATTTGTCTTCTCTCAATCCTTGTGGAAATAGATCATTTTATGGCACTATTGATGGTTTTTCATAAAAATACTTGTGACATCAGCTTTAAAAAAAATCTATCCTGAGCACCAACTCATGATTTAATCTGATATCATTTGTGGTTTGAAGTAAATTCTTTCTGTTTTCATTTCAGTATATATCATTTGGTACTACTGGTAGGTGGTACCTCTCCTTAAGGTCCCAAATGGGAAGTATATTTCTAAAATCCAAACAGTTAGTGGGCCCTGACTGATTTTTTTTTTTTAACAACCAAGTACGATAATCAAAATTAATTAAATTTAAAATGAATGTGTGCATTCTTTTGGAAGTAAACCATTTGGCTTCTAGTGTCAGAAACATTCATACCCTCTTGCTCTCAGTATTTCACATTCATTGTCTGATCAATAACAGCCTGTTCTAGAGAATAGTGAAAAAAACTTTTCAATTATTCCAATCCAAGTTTTTCATTCAAGTTGTGAATAAAGAGGTAAAAATACATTTAAAGCTACTGTTTCTCTTTACTTACACTTATCAAAAGTAAAATTTTAATCTGGCCAAATAGATTTCTATGCAGCATTTATCAATATTAAAAAGATGCTCATGGGTGATAAGAACTCTTAGTGCTTCTAGCTCTTGGAACCACCATATTTTGAAGTAAATCTGCAATGCATTTGAAATTAACATATTGACCAAAATGCCTATAGTTTCCCCAGGTGAGGTACCATTGATTCTAGTTTTTTATTGCACTTGAAAGAAAAGGTCTTGGTAGTATCTAGTTGTGTAGTTATTTTCCATTTCTTTTAAGGAAATTGATTTTTATTTTATGCAGCCCATTTCTCTTTCCCTTTCAGGAGCTGGAATTTTCGAATCTCTTTGCTGTTCTTCACTGCATTCATTCGTTCTTTGCTGCCAAAGTGGCTTGCTTGGACCCTCTCTTTTTAGGCAGTCAGGCTACTGCTTCTGCTGCTTCCAGCTCCGGGTTGACAAGCAAAGCCAAGTACATGACTTGACAGCCTGAGCTTGGCATCCTTCTTACCTTGACTTGTAAACAGAACAATCACACTCATCGCTGTAGACACTGGAGAGCCAATCACATCATCAAGTCAACAGGGAAGCAAGAAAGTTGAAATTTCAGCAGAGAAGAAGGTTGTACGGATTTCAAAAGCATTTCTGTTTGAAAGGCCTCTGGGACATCCTGAGTGAACAGGAAAGCTTGCTCTCCCTGGGCGGGTGGGTACCAGTGTGCTGCTTTCATCAAAAGTGAAGATGGAAGAATGAATGACTTGAGTATGTAAATAATATAAAAATTGTAAGCTACCTATAAATAAAAAAACCCATTAAGTGGCCATTTCTGTATTTTAGATTATTTTGTATGACAACTACAGGATGAGCCTGATCAGGTATGAATGCCCCATCACTGCATCAGGAGAGACAGAAAGGAGGCAGGTGCACTGAGACCAGTGTGTGAAAACCCTCGTCAAAGAAGAAAACACTGACTCGTGGGTGTGGATTTCTCCCTGCATCCTCACCCTGTGATCTGACACTGGCACTCCAACTTTGTTTATCTTATTGTAAAATATTGCTGAGAATAGCAAAGGGGTCATTACATTTTCCTTATGATAGAATGTGAAATGAACTGTTTCTTCCTTGGGTCACTGACATAGTGTTGTATTTGCAGCCAGTGTCATTCAAAGATGCCAGATTGTGTTCATTTAATGACGAAAGAAGGAAACATCTGTGAACCTCTCATTCTTTCTTTCATTTAAAGAGATTTACATTTTACCTGAGATTTATTATTAAATTGATTTCATAAATTTTCAGTGGCCCCTCATAGAGAAAATAACATCAACCCATGAGGCACAAGAAACAATTCTCTGTAATCCTAACCCTACGTGTTAATCCTGAACCGAAATGTCCCTGGGAAGCATTCTCAAAGTTATGACTTATGTTAGGTAGGTGACATCTTTTCCATTTTAGTTTATAAGAGAATAAGGTGAGATGTGAAAATAAAATTTAAAATTTGTATCTTATCATGTCATAAAAAGTGATTATGTAATGCCAAACTATACAAGTTGTTTTAGGCACCTTGTCTTAGGACTGTAAGTGTGAAAAGGTTGGAAATTTGAAAGCCCTGAAGTTGTGTGCACTTAACGATTTGTATAACAGTCTCTGTCCTTCAATGTAGCTGTACTGAGATCTGCTTTTAAACAACCACCTCCCTATTGAGAAAAAGATTAATTTTTTGTTAATACACATGTTCCCAACTAAATCAAACATTGGATACTTCCTTGTGAAGATGACCAAGTATCTAGTAAGGTGGGTTGATTTTTTTTTTAATAAGAAGGGGAAAAGTCACTCAAGAAGGAAACAACATTATTTGTAAAAAGGACACATGAACATTATAATTAAAAAATAAACATCAAACTATTTCCATAATCATGATAAATTATTAATTCACTTTGCATCTGATTAACTCTTAAGCGCATTAAATTGAAAAGGAAAAGTGAGGGTTCTCAGTTGTACCTGGACAAGTGTTAGGTTTGATCTAGGATGACTTTTAAAAAGACCTGGGGCAAAATGAGCAATATGTAGTTTTAATATAATTTATTTTGACCATCAAACTAAATGCATATCCATAATGGGGATATCACTATGGAATTAGTGCTCACTGTGTTTTGATGAAACAGAACAGTCTCTCTAAAGTCAGAAGCCCCCCAGAAATAGACTTCAGGAGGCCCCCCTGCTCAAGGGGAAGCGTGGAGGGAGGGGGCAGCTGCCTTAGGACTTGAGGCCGCAGCGGCCAGCCCATCCAAGACCTCTGTGACCAGCTCGAGCTGTGTGTCCGCCGCCCCACATGGGGTGACATCCGTGTGTCTGTAGTGTGAGAATCAATAGTCTACAGGCAATGTAAAATGGACTGCTTAGCCTAGAGGAAGAAAAAGAGTTTTAAAACTTTCTATAAGTATAATGTAATCATTAAAAAAGTCAGATTTTATAAAAGCTCCATTTAAAAAATACAAAAAGGCAATTTAATTAAATATCCTTTTTGTATGTCACACATATCTTCTAGGTTGTGTTTACATGTATGATAAAGAAAAAGGTGCACAATGAGATACGTGTGGGTATATATCTCCTTGTACAACACACACACACATATATAATAAAATGCTAATCACAAATTATATAAAGAATATATTTCAAATAAGTATATTAATATACTTTAAATTTACATTGTAAATTGTAGCCTGAATTAAAACTAATGATAATACCATATTGTGTTTATTTTTGATACTATTGAAAAAAAAACACAAGCTTAAATTGCTACTTAACATGACTAGTGGAGAAGCCACCTATTACAAAACGATTATTTTGATTCCCCTTACTTAGCGAATAGCATTCAACATTTTCTTTCACAGCGTGATGATTAGACACTGTCATTTGTTATAGCTTGGACTGCTTGAATGAGAAAGGTTAAAAATGAACAAAAACACCCAGATAAATCTCTGCTTCTCATGTAACTTAGGTTTAGATGCATGAGATTTGTTCATCAAACCCTAGCTTGTGCTAGAGCAAATTTTAACAACAGATGCTTCCTTATGTGTGAACCTCTCCAGTGCCTTGGTGTGTGTGTGTGTGTATGTGTGTACATACATGTTATACATATATATGCATATATGTACACATATGTCCGTGTGTATATACATACACACTAAAGGTTCATGATAGGGTATATACTGCAAGCTGAAAGGGGACAGTGCATTATACGTACTTGGTCAGAGAAGGGTAATCTCTGCTTGTATTTTGCCTGGTAAAGAATAACAATTCATTTAAGCCGAAGTATATCAAAGCAGGGCATTTTTAATTTGTTACATCGCAACAAGTATTTATTTCAAAAATACTTTAGTAGATAATGTGAGTGTAATGTGTACCCCCCCAATTTACCATCCAACCCTATTTTTAAGGGAAAATAATCAGTGCATCATTTCTTGCCCATTTTTCAGGCATGTACCAACTTAAGAGTTTGGTAGAAAACTCATTTAGCAAAAAGAAACATAATTCACTACATCAGCAGAGATACTCTGCTTTGGGTGCATTAGCTTAGAGATTTCCCTCATTTTCAAAAACAAAGCTTGTCATAAACATTGTTTCATGGCATGCTAGATTTGAGACATGCGTGATTTATTCCTGTGGAAAAGTAAACATCCTAATCATGATTTAGAATTACCGCTAGAAAGCCGCAACATGGAGAAGCTTTAAAAGCACTTTTAAAGCTTAAAAGCTTTAAAAAGTGATCTTGTGCTTAACTTTTTTAAGGTAAGTGTCGCTGTTCTGATAGTATTAACACACATTTCGCTTCCCTTAATCCTGCTGTCCTGACAACTCTCCGTAATGAACTGCTTTATTCATTCCGCTAAAACTCTTGTTTATGATGGACTCATTCCTTAATACTTTAAAATAATAATTCGCTTCTTTGCACATTTGAAGTTGCTTTTAAAAATAAATAAAATATTATAAATGTTATATATTTTATACATATTAAAATGCAATGAAAATACCAGAAATATGAAATGTAAATATATTTATTTCATTTTTAATTGTTTTGGTGGATGTTTGTAAAATGTAAATTAATATCTGTGACAAAAACTTGTCACTTTTGTTCTTTACGTTCATTAATGTACTACTAATAAAATTGTACCTTTTTTAATGACGCATACTGGAAAATAAAAACAGATACTTTTTACTATATCTGTGTTTTCACTTCTTGGGTTTGATTTGTAAGTCACAGATATTTACAGCATGACCTTGGAAGATTTCACTGCCAGGGACAGGGCCAGCGGTGAGCAGGCTGCCTTGGGCACGTACCTCTTAAGACGTGATTTCTGGTCCATCAATATTTACGAAGATCAGCTATCTGACCCCTAAAAGGCCCTAAAGATTGAACAAAGATGATACTTGACAAATTACTTAAGCAACTGGACTTACAACATTTGAAAGCCTCACAATGGTCCGTTATGAGCTGAATCTATACCAAGAGGACTGGTCTGACAGGGCATCATTTTCTGGTCATTTGTAACTGAGAAGAAGCTCATCACTTTATGTCATAAAAGACCACCATTGTCTTTCACATAATTACAGCACCAAAGAGTGAGTGATCGTAGAAATAATTTTAAAACAACTCTGGTATCTACATTATTCTAGCTGTTGAATGCACATCTTTACCTTCTCTCATTTTTTATCTTTTATTGTTTCAGAAAAAAATCTGCTGAAAAATTAATACATGTTCATCATAAGTAATTAAAGCAATTAAAAATAATAAAAAAATTCAAATAGATATCATATTAAGTCTCACCATCACAAAAAAATAAGTACAGTTCGTTTTGGATGAACTTTATTCTCTACATATATCTATGTTTACATAGACAAAAAGAAATGTAATTAGTCGATGTGTAACTACATAGATTTAAATGCTTCTATAAATATATTCCAGCAAAAATACAGTATAAAATAGATTCCTGTTTCTTAGAGGAATATATGAACAAGAATAGCAAAATGTGAATTTTTGAAACTTACCTACATATTAGCAAAATGTGAAATTATGTATATATTTTAAGGGGATCATGACCTCAAGAATATTCTCTTTTAAAAAATTTTTAAGATAAATTGAGGCAAATTTTGGACACTACAAAAAAAATCCACATTTTCAGAGTAGAGTTTTGTAAGTTCTGAATAATGAGTATGATTGGGAACAGCACCAAGTTCAAAGCCCAGAAGAGTTCACTGTCACCTGTAAGTCCCCAGAGTAGCTTTCTCCACAACCCTTCGGCCACTCCCAGCCCATGTCAAATGCTGATCTGCCGTATGACACAGAGGTTCCCCTTTGTGAACTGAAATGCATGGGATCTTGTCTTTTGAGATTACTCTCTTTTTTGGGGATCACTTCTCTCAAGAAAGTCTTTCTGGGAGTGTTCTCTTAAGAGGATACCAATCCTGATCCCTTTCATTGTGTCCTTAAATATTCTACAGCCACCTTTGCCTTTTGTCCACAGGAGCCGACCTATCGTCTGTCAGAGGCATCCCAACCAGCTTTAGGGTTTTCCAGGCATCAGTCAGTTACCCCTCCCCTCATGAGCAAGTACGGAGGGAAGCAAAGAAACACACACTTGTAGAATGAGCTCCTTTTAGGGAAAATCCGCAAACATAACATTTGAAGGGGGTGCATGAATTCGCTTTCATGTAGATACAAGTTTTCCACTTATCTGAGTAAATACCAAGGAGGGTGATGGCCAGATCACATGGCAGGAGCGTGTTGAGGTTTTCAAGAAGCTGCCAAACTGTCTTCCTAAGCGGCGGCACTGTTGAGAGTTCCTGCCAATGACGTGTGAGTTCCCGCTGTCCCACCTCCGCAACAGCATCAGGTGTTGTCAGTGTCCTGAACCTGGATTCTTCTCATAGGTGTGTAGCGTCTGCATTTAACCACGAGTAGAATAGGATTCTCAGGTCTCAGTCTGGCAGTCCTTATTCTTCCCAACTGTTTCAAATTGAAACTCCTCTTAGTCTTTGTATTTGTTTGCTAGGTTGCTGTCACAAAGCACCACAAACCGAGTAGCTTAAATAACAGAGATGGATTAGCTCACAGGTCTAGAGGCAAGAAGTCTGAGATGGAGGTGTCCTGAGGCCATGCTGCTTCTGAAGGCTCTAAGGAAGGAGCTTTTCCCGGACATTCCCGGCACCCGGTGATTCCTGGGCTCATGTCTGTGTAATTGCAGTCTGCACCTGGCGCTCTCCTTGTGTGTGTGTCCTTTTCTATAAGGACGCCAGTCAGACTGGATTAGGGGCCTGCCATTCTCTGATATGACCTCATCTTAACTAGCAGTAACAGCAATGACCTTGTTTCAAATAAGGCTGTGTTCTGACATCCTGGGGTTAGAATTTTATCCTGTCAACTTTAGGGGGACACGTTTCAACCCATAATAGTCCTTTAGGTTTCAGCTTAAATGTCCCCTATAATGGAAAGCCTTTTCCCCTCCTCTTCCATCAGAAAAGCTGAATTTTTTCTGACACTTATTCATGTCACTTGGCCACCTTTACTGCTCGGGCTGAATTTACCATCTCTCTCTCAAGCCTCAGTTTCTACAAAGGCAGTGATGGTGGCTGCTTTGCTCACCTCTGTACCTTCACCAGCAGGCTCCTCGCCTGGGACACAGGTACTTAGTGAGAGGTGTGACTGCTAATGATTTTAATAAAAATAATAACTAAAACTGAGATTTGGTTCAGAATTAAAAGGAATGACATTACAAACTTAGTGATTATACTGACATAATTGCTTACTTTTCCAAGAAAACACTTAATTGAGAGTTTGCTATTATAAGGAACTGCTAATTGTATACATAATCGCTGACAAAATAGGAAAACAAGAGTAGACATTCCTTCATGCTTTTTTCGTTTCTGTTCTTTTTTTAGGTCTGATATTTCTTGCTTTGCATTATCCCTTTGTTTAAAGCATCACGTAGTTATATATATAATGTATGTTAACAAATTTTCAATCTTGTCAAATTTTAAACAAAGGAGTAGTACATATCTCTACAGGACAGCTAAATTCCTTATTTAGAGTGAATTTTTCCAAAAGCAAATATAAAAGGAAAATCTTCAAAATTAAGGCATTGTAAAATAAACATTAAAAAACATATACGGATATGGAATTGTACAGAGGAACTCGATTTACTCCTTTTGTGAAGTGCACTCTGAAAGATGAAAATTATCAGGACACCTCCCATAGAGGGTTAGGATCCTTTCTGCTGTCTAGCAGGAAACAGCTAGCTTTCTGAAGAATATTCAGGATAAAATAAACTACTTCCACTCCTTTCCTCTTGGTTTTATTAGTGATTTTATTCAATAAATAAGTGAAACCACGGAGTCAGAGTCAAATAACCCTGAATATGTTATGCAAACATGCTTAAATGACTTTGAACGTACAGTAATAGGATGTGCAGGTCAGCTACGCAACTCTTCCCACAAATGATTATGTGGAACAAAATTATATCATTCCTGAAAAATGATTGTATTGCCATGGTCACCTCTGTCAGGAACACTGGATATAGTTGGTTTTTCCTTTACACAGAGCACTTTCAGCTTCATAACCCAGTTAAGTTCTAAATTTTGTTGCACAGTAATTATTTATGACTCTGTATATGCGAATCTATAGAAAATGTTGTAAATGACCACCAACTACTTCCTTTTAAAATAATGTATTGATAGGATGAACACTCTTTGACATAAATCACAGCAAGATCTTTTTTGACCCACCTCCTAGACTAATAGAAATAAAAACAAAAATAAACAAATGGGACCTAATGAAACTTCAAAGCTTCTGCACAGCAAAGGAAACTATAAGCAAGATGAAAAGACAACCCTCAGAATGGGAGAAAATATTTGCAAATGAATCAACAGACAAAGGATTAATCTCCAAAATATATAAACAGTTCATCCACCTCAATATCAAAAAAACAAACAAACCAATCAAAAAATGGACAGAAGACCTAAATAGGCATTTCTCCAAAGAAGACATATAGATGGCCAAGAGACACTTGAAAACCTGCTCAACATCACTAATTATTAGAGAAATGCAAATCAAAACTACAATGAGGTATCACCTCGCACCCATTGGAATGGGCATCATCAGAAAATCTACAAACAGTAAATTCTGGAAAGAGTGTAGAAAAAAGGGAACCCTCTTGCACTGTTGGTGGGAAAGTAAACTGATACAGCCACTATGCAGAACAGTATGGTGGTTCCTTGAAAAACTAAAAGTAGTTATCATATGACCCAGCAATCCTACTACTGGGCATATACCCAGAGAACCCCATAATTCAAAAAGACACATGCACTCCAATGTTCATTGCAGCCCTATTTACAATAGCCAGGACATGGAAGCAACCTAAATGTCCATAAACAGATGAATGGATAAAGAAGATGTGGTACATATATGTACAATGGAATATTACTCAGCTGTAAAAAGGAACAAAATTGGGACATTTGTAGAGACATGGTTGGACCTAGAGACTGTCATACAGAGTGAAGTAAGTCAGATGGTACAGATCAACCAGTTTGCAAGGCAGAGATAGAGACACAGATGTAGAGAATAAACATATGGACACCAAGATGGGAAGTGGGGCAGAGTGAGCAGAGGGATGAATTGGGAGATTGGGATTGCCATGTATAGATTAATATGTATAAAACAGAGGACTAATAAGAAAAAAATATCAAATTATACATTTTAAATATATGCAGTTTATTGTATGTCAATTATATCTCAATAAAACTCTTTAAAAGAAAAAAATTTAAAGAAAAATTTTTAAATTAAGAAAGAAATTTTTTAATTAAAAAAATAATGTATCGACGTTAACTTCACAAAACAATATTAACTATTTTAACAGAAACAGGTCAGTGACATTTAGCGCCGTCACAATGTTGGATATACCACCAACCTCACCACCCCTCTCTCTAGTCCTGATCACCTCCATCATTCCACTTACCCATCAGCAGTTCCTCCCCACACCTCCCCTCCAGCCCACAACAGCACTCAGCTGCACCCTGTCTGTCCAGTTCACCTCCTCTGATATGTCATATAAGCGAGATATAACACAGTGTGTGGCCTTTGCAGGTCCTTTCACTCAGCTGAGCGTGTTCGAGGCTCATCTAGGTTGCCGTGTGAGTCAGTTCCTCTTTATTTCTTTTATGGCTGAATGTCCAACCACCCAGATAATGCACAGAAGGCAGGTAATAACTCTGCTCACCTGAGCGCCCAGCCCCAGTGGCAGCGGAGGCACAAGTGCGGGGGCAGGGGCAGCAAAGGAGAAGTCTAAGTTGTGGCTGGACCCGGCATGGCCACTAGAAAGCAAAAGAGTGGACATGGTTTGTCTCTGAAAGTGGGTCAGGTTTCCCCTTCTGCTCCTCACATGTTGGTGCATAATTTTAAGAATTTGTGTAGTGCTGGAACCTTCTCAAGCCCTTGTATCTCACTCTTGCCTAACATGCTCCAAAATTATGATATTTCCATCTCTATTTTCTCAAAATCCTTATTCCCTAAGTTCCAATAAGTTAAGAGAAATATTGGGGAATAAATCTGAGTGAATTCAAATGAATGGATATGATATTAATGACAATAGGTGACACTTTCATAGCATTTACTACATGTCCAGCGTGATTCTAAGTTCTTTACCTGTGTTAACTCATTTAATCCTCACAACAACCTTTGTGGTAGCTACTATTATTATTATTATTACAAGAATGTAGAGTTAAAATAGATTTCCCCAAATCCTCCAGTAAGTTACAAAAGCAAGAAGAATGAGTAAAGCATTACTAGTGTTCAAATTATTTTTGGATAGCGCTTAAGTGTAATTTTAGTTCCAGTAGCTAATTGAAAAAAGCATCACCAAAAAAAAAATGGGTAAGCTTTTTAACTTGTTTGCTTTTTGCTTTTGATCAGACCTGAGAGCTGAGGTCAATGACGCTGTCAGTGATTAAAAGTGTGGCCTTGGGGACTCCTCTGAGGGGTTTCCGTCTCAACATGTTTTCTGTGGGATGCTTGGCGTCTCAAATACACTGAATACCAACCAGTACATTTGGGGTGGAATCTCTAGCAATGTTAGCGGGTAGCAGGAGCATCCCTTCGGGGAGGACGATCTTTGCGAGTCAGGAATAGATTACACAGAGGTTCCCTGCTGTGAGTCTGTTTATGAACTGGACACACCAGGAGACCCCTCGACATGACGGGCAGGAGCTACTACAGCAGGACCTGCCTGGCTTTGGCCTTGTCGCAGGCTCACTTGTGTCCCCGGTGCCACCTCAGGTTCCTCTGAGCCACATCCACTTGATCCGCCCTTTCCAGGCTTCTTCTGGGTCTCTGTTGTCCAGGGTCCACCACCTCCACCTGGGGACTCATCCACCGACACGCATGGGTCACGTCTGCTCACCCCAGCTGCTTTTCAAATGTGACTTTTCTCAGCACACCTTTTCCCTGACGCCACTCCTTCGCATCACCATCGCCAAGACCTGTGAGGCACCTTTTGTGACCTCCTTTTTGTGCATAAGGGAAGCAGAAAGGCAGCCTGGTGGTTCGTACATGGCTGAGCAAAGGGTGACTGAGACAGGCCGGAGGTGACAAGCTTCTTGGCCGCACAAAGCACGGTCAGCAGGCAGCAGCCTGGAAGCTCAGGACCGGGACAGGGAAAGCAGGGAATTCCTGGAGCTTCTTGTTGCCACATGTGTCCCAGATCAGCTGCTGGAAGAATCACAGCCCAGAACACCAGGGAGCACACAAGGAAAACGGCTCCACAGAAAGTGTGTTCTCTGTAGCTGTGAGATCTGGAAACGGACAAACTAGCCAGACAGAAAGCAACAGCAGTCATCAATGGATGTGAAGACAGGATGGTAGGAATTACGCAAACTGGACAAGAAAGAGAAAATGGACTGAAAAGGAACAAGCAGAGCCCTAGTGATCTGTGGGCTTATGGCAAAAAAAAAATCTAACATTCTTGTTAGGGGATTTCTAGAAGGAGAGGAAAAAGGAGGTAGGGTTTTAAAAGTAATTGAAGAAGTAATGGCTGAAAACTGCTCAAATTTGCAAATGATACAGACATAAATTCAAGAATCTGAGTGAGCTGATAAAGAAATCCATGACAAAAGTATATCACTGTCAAACTGTAGCAAAGTCAAAACACTTCTACTGTCAAACCAAAGGCAAAGAAAGTGAAAGCAATAAGAGAGAAAGGATGTCTTCCCCATAGGGGAAAACACAGTTATAATGATAATAGTTTCACTTCAGAAACCTTGATGACCAGAAGGAAGTAGCACAGAACTTTTCAGGCACTGAAAGAAAAGCATTATCAGCCTACAACCCTATATCCAGTGGAAATATCCTTCAAGAATCAGGGAGAAAGCCAGACATTCTTAGATTCAGTAAAACCAAGAAAATCTATCAGCAGCACACTCATCCCAAAAGATTGGTTAAAGGATATTTTTAAACAGAAAAGAAATTACTGTTAGGAAGTAAGAAAGAATAATAGAAAAAGTCAATGTATGATTAATGACAGTAGACTTAGCTTCTCACTTGAGTTTTATAAATTATGACTGATGGTTGAAGCAAAAATATTAACACAGTTGATGAAGACAATTATATTATAAATGGAGAAGGACAGATGGGTGTAAAGGAAAACAAGAGGTCTACACTTCATTTGAACTGGTAAATGACAACAGAAATAGATGTCACGAAGATACATTTCATCTATAACACTCAAGGGAAAAAAGCTATGCAGACACTTAAGAACACTAAAGATAAATCCCAATAGAATTCCAAACAAATTGTTCGAGAAAACTATAACAAGTCAGAAAGAAGGATGAGAAAATACCCACAGGAAAGAGAACAGAGGGAACAAATAGAAAACAAAAAATCAAATGCCAGACTAAAGCCCCAGCACATCACAAGCCATCTTAAAAGTAAATCCTCTAAATATACCAATTAAATGGCAGAGATTGATAGATTTGATTTAAAAAAAGATGACCCGGCTATAGACCCTTTAGAAGAAATTCATTTCAAATAATGTGATATGGATAGGTTGAAAGTAAAAGGATGAAAAAAAGATATATTGTGCAAACATTAGCCAAAGGAAGCAAGAGTGGATAGTCATTGAAAGATATTCTGTGTTAATGAATTGAAAGACTCAATATTGTTAAATTGTCAGATTTACTAAACCTGATCTATAGATTCAAAGCAATCCCCAATTAAAACTCCAGCTAGCTATTTTATGGATAACCAAAAACTGATTTACAGTTTATTTCAAAAAGAAAAGAAGCAGGACAAAGTTGGATGACTCACATTATCCAAGTTTAAGATTTAATGTAAGTTTATAATAACCCATGCAGCCTTGATACTGGTGAAATAACAGACAGAGATCAACAGATGTTGAATGTAGGGCCCAGAAACAGACCTATACAAATATAACCCACCAATCGCTGACAAAGTAACAAAGATGGTTAAATAGAGAAAGGACAGACTTTTCAACAAATGGTGCAGGAACCAGTGTACACCTACATGTGTGGAAACATCTGGAAAGAAGGACAGGTCAAGGGGAAGAGGCAAATGTGCAATCACAGTCAAATCCCAGCTTCAGCACGAGTCCACAGGGGAATGGATTTGTCCTGCAGGCAAGGGAGGTGGGCTGTCACACTTCCAAACTGGTGAGTTTGCAACGAGCGCTGGCTGCGCCCCCGGCACAGAATCATTTTAGGAGTGAGTCTTAGGAACAGAAGGCCATGGAGACCAAGAGATGGGACCACAGGAACCTTCAAAGGAACACGCCGAGATCTGAGCCCAGCATCAGCCGTCTCAATTCCTATACATCACCACGTTCAGGCCACTATTCCCTCCTGCTGAGAATACTCATCTCCTTCCTGTTTGGTGTCTGGGCTCGAAGTTTTGACCTGTTCTAGAAACCCACCGTGATGCAGCTATAGGGACCTTTCAGAAACAAAAATCTGAGGGTGTCACCCCCTATTCAGTACTTCTCAGGAATGTCCCACACCTTTACTGTAAATTTCAATCAGTTAACATGACACGGAGAGAAGTGGGCAACCTGGATCCTGTCTGCTATCTCTCCTCTTCCCCTTCACAATGTGTATTGCAATCATACAAAGCTATCGGGGATGACTGGCCATGTCACATCTGTTTTACAAGGGGCTTTCACACAAGTCTTCTTTACCTGGGCCCTGCCCTGTGCCTGTGTTACTCTTTCTCGTCCATTAGGATTAATTCTGCTGTTTCATGTAGAGAAGAGGCTCTTCTGACCTCTGCCTACCCTGCAACTCCAGCCAAAGCACTTTCATGTGCCCTGCTTTTCCATTTCCAGGATAACTTCTATCATGTCTCAGATTGTAGAATACACTTGTGACTGCCCATTTACCAGTATCCACAGAGTTTATTCGTGTGTGACTGCTGGGGCTGTTTCGTATTCATCAGTCTATCCTCTGTGTCAGAACAAGGCTTGGTGTCTAATAGGAATTTAGTACATACTATATACAAATTAAAAATTAATAATGAAATGTTGGAGTAAGGATGTGGGATCCTTCATATCACTTTGTCCAATATAACTCCTTTCACAGGACTAGTCTCCCCCTCCATACATTTTATAAAAGCTGTTTATGATGAGCTATTATTTGTAACTCCTCTGCATTATAAAATTTCCATAAATATGAGCAAGAAGAAATAATGCCTTCATTCCATTAGAAGAGATGTTATCAAAATGTCACTCAAGTATGATTCAATTATAAATATAAAAACTACAAAGATGAGATTCTCCGCAACACTGTTTTTAATACATCAAGCTCAATAAAGACCTTTCATAAGAGATACGAATATTTAATGAAATGATAGCACTTCAAACAAGTGTGAACATTCGTTGAGATTGCTTTGACTGAATGACACACTCAAAATACTTCAAACTCATCAACTCAACCTTATCAACTCCATGTCTTGGAAACAGTTAAAAGTAACTGACATTAACAAGTGTGGCTAAATGTTTCATATTTACCAGAGTATTTCCAAGATCCATAAGGAAATAAAACATCTTAAAAGTCTACAGAATCAAGAAGTTTGCTCTGTCTTATTAAGTTTACAGATGTCACTTGTTTCCATGCAGGGCAATATTTAGATGAAGTATAAAACTCCATGCAGCTTCTGGGCAGAGTGCTGTGGACTTCAAGATCTTGGGGGAAAATAGCCAGAGAAAGCAGTGCTGGGCTGATATCTGCAATCTGCATGTGTGGATTCAGGCAATTTGTCAACCATCCCGTTCTCTAAAGAAAAGGGCATCCACCCCAGAGAACACGTGTATGAATTAAGCACGGTAACATTTATTTTTAAAAGAGTACATTTTTTATGCATGCTTCATTTTAATGACTCTGTAGCTAATTGAGCTCACAACTGTACTTGTTCAGACATTAATATTTTCAGCAGATGGTATGTTCACATTAAAATTTTTGGAATCCCTAATGTTCTTGTGGCAACATTTAAGAGAAAGATTTGGAGAATCACCGTTTAATTCTGTGGGTGTGAGTCAGTATGCGTATATGGAAAATTATTGCTTCTTTTAGTTTAATTTCTATAATTTAGATTCAGTTCATGTATTTTCTGATGAAGATAGTTTAATAATTAATATCTTCTAATTTTCTACCCATCTGAAATATTAATATGTAAGACCTCCAAATTTTAGAACTCATTTCTTCAGCCTGACCTAGTTAAACCTATTTTGATTCCTAAATTTATGAATAATGAAAGTAGAAACCCATTTTTTATATTTTGATGACACGAAGAGTTGAGATGATTTTTTAGTGTTATTATAAGAAAACATGTATCCATGACATGTAAATAAAAAGCTTAATTCTCTGTGCTTCTTTTAGTTTTTTTTTTTTAATTTTAATTTTTTTCTATATTTCTGTAAACTGTGTCTATATTCTACTTATTTTTTATTGTTGTGCATTTCTAATCACAGGCCTAGTCAATTATGTTATACTGTCAATGACCCCAGAGATTTTTTTCCCTTTCTTTGTATAAGTGTATACACTCATTTTTCCTGTTCCACTGGTTTTGCTATAAGCTTTCCAGGTATTAATATGAAGAGTTATTGATTGACAGTGTCTACAAGATCATTTTTTCAGTTACTCATAAAATTCTCAACTGTTTACTGTAATTAGGTTAGGAAAAAATCCTGCTCTATTCCTTCTACAACATACACTGATAAGCAAACAACAAGGACGTCCCTAGCTGTCTAGTGGTTAAGACTTTGCCTTCCAATGCAGGAGGCACGGGTTTGATCCTGGGTCAGGGAGCTATGATCCCACATGCCTCACAGCCAAAAAACCAAAACATAAAACAGATTATAACAAATTCAGTAAATACTTTAAAAATGGTCCACATCAAAAAAATAAATAAAACCTTAAAAAAAAAGCAAACAAATATACTGCTAGAAACAGCCCTCTTATTAAATACAGAGATGAGTTTGTTTAAAATGCATAAAATAAATATATTGAAGATGGCAAAAAAGGGCAATAAGAAGCCAAAAGTTACTGCTGTAAACTATTTTTCCTTCACTCACAAGAAACTCCCTCGCAAAAAGCAAAGTTATGAAAACACCTAACGTGTACCTAAAATTTTGTTTTTAGAGTCATATATAAAGACACATAAAATAAAATTTTAAAGTTTCCCGTATAACTTAACTTTGCAGTATAAATGGAAGATGATGTCTAAATTTATGCTTAAAAAAATCAATGAATTTTCTAAAATAAATCTAAAAAGTTCTATTTGGTGTTATCAGAGATAATTTTAATATAAGATCTGGAAAAGGTTTTGACATAAACTTTCAGTATTACATCTTTACCTCCAAACATACCTCACGTTTGGGAAGCAATCAGTTCTGCTGTCTTAGACTTCCGTCTCAGATGGGCGTTTCTTTCATGTGTGACTCCAGCATAAACAGGCCACTCAGGGACAGATTCAAGAGTGCACGGAACTTGCTGGGCTTCCCCGGTGGCACAGAGGTTGGGAATCCGCCTGCCAGTGCAGGGGACATGGGTTCAAGCCCTGGTCCGGGAAGATCCCATATACCGTGGAGCAACTAAGCCCGTGTGCCACAACTACTGAGCCTGCGTTCTAGAGCCCATGAGCCATAACTATTGAGCCTGTGTGACACAACTACTGAAGCCCATGCGCGTAGAGCCTGTATTCCACAACAGGAGAAGCCACCACAATGAGGAGCCCACACACCACAATGAAGAGTAGCCCCTGCTCTCCACAACTAGAGAAAGCCCATGTGCAGCATCAGAGACCCAATAAATAAATAAATAAATTTATTAAAAAAAAAAGAACTTCATTCCTTTAAAAGAAAAAAGAGTATACGTAATTTACTTTATGAGCTTTGTAATAAACTTAACAGCTATATCCAGTGGTATTAGTTATTTTTATTTTGCTATAAATTGTACAGAACATTTTTATACATTTTTCATTGTCTCTGTTTATTATAAATACGGTAGTCTAACTCCTAACTTGCTACCACATAAATGTCAGTGTGCAAACTTTCTGGTGGCAAGCAATAAATAGCATTGCTAATAAAATAGGTGACATTTTAAGAATTACATAAAATTATGTTAGTTAAGCAATTGTTAGTTTGATTTCACACACATATTTGCTTTTAAGTATTATGAAGGTCTTTTTTAAAACAACAGATTTATTGGGTATAATTCAAATAATACAAAATTCACCCTCTGGAAATGTCCAATACAGTGGTTTTTTCAGTCTACTCACAGAGGTGTGTAACCATCACCACAGCCGAATTCCCAAATACTTTCATTATCCCAGAAAGGAAAGTGCTCCCTACCAAATTCCCCGTTTCCCCAGTCTCTGACAACTGCCAATCAACTTACAAATAGAGTCGGACAATAAATAATGTCTCATAAAACGCTACCATCACATTTTAGAAAATGCTTTAGACAGGGTTTTGTTTAAGTCTTTGCACATTTTAGGAAGGGCTGATGTAAAATCTCTGTCTCCTCACCCCAACCGCCGGGCTTATGAGGAAATTTCTGTTGCCTGTTTTTCTTCCCGCATGTTGGACATGCTTCCCTTTGTTTTTGTAGGTCTTACTTCTGTTGTGGTTGATGAGGGCACGTTTTAAACTGTACAGTGTGGCAACAATGGACATCAGAGGCCCCCCTCCCCAGTGTTTGGTGTTGCTGTTTGTTGTAATTCTGCTCCGTTGGCTTGGTCCTGGCTGCTCTGCACGGTTCTGTAAGGCGGGGATTGGGTTCGGAGCAACCTGCGACGTCTGTGCTCGCCTAGCTTGCTGACCAGCGCGTGGCTGGACAGAGATTTCCGCAAAGACTTCGGGCTGAGGGCCTGCGTGCTGTGGTCCTTGCAGAGGTCACAGCCGGGCCCCAGCTCCGCGTGCTGCCCGCACAGAGCCTCCCGACACTTTCATGCTCGACCCTCTCCAGCCGTGCACGGTTGCCCACGCCATCCCCGCACAGCTGTCCATCTCCTGCACGTCTAGATTCCGAGCACTGTTTGGGAGCTTTCAAAGCTCCCTGTGGATGTCATTTCCCAGATTCGCCTCAAGCTTTGGGGTCAGGCTCTGGTCAGTGCCAGTCGGGGCTAACGTCACTTCAGGTGGTTGCAGCCTTAAACACTGCCATCGGTGCTGTTTGACAAATGCCAGGGCTACAGGGCTACTGCAAAGGAACGCACTCTGGTGGGTGTAACAGAGGGAGGGCACCCCTGAGCACGGAGCTTTCCAGCCAGCGGCCAGGCAGCTCCTTCTCGGGGAGGGAGAGCTCCTTGAGGAGCTCCAAGCCACGCGCCCTCCCCACGTGTGAGCCCGGGGAGGTTTTCACATCCGCCGTAGTTAAAGGTTGTTGACATTCACGTCAGCCGGGGCTCTGGGCACAGAGCAAGTTTAATCCCCACAGACCTTGCTGTCTTTACCGCGATGCCGCCGTTCTTTCTTGATAAACATTTTCCGGCGGTTGCAAGCTGCTGGTTCATTTCCAGTTCTCGGTATTTTGACATTTTTCTAGTATTCTCTTCTCTTTATAGAGGGCTGGATTGTCAGGGGTCCTTGCTGTGACATTCTAGATATGCTTCCTTCTGACATGAAGTTTTATCTTTCCGGGGAAAGTGAAGAGGAACAGAAAGAACACTAGACACAGAGTTTAGAAAGAGGAGGGCATTTTTCCCTTTCAGAAAAGTAAAAATAAACAAGCAAAGAAGAAACGGGGAGTTGTTAATGGAGTTTTGTCCTGCGAGGTTTTTTTAAATATACTTTAAATTGTTATCTTATTGATTCCGTGTTATGCCCAGACTTTCCACTGTAGACTTTGTTTTATGACTCCTTGTTGATGAAAATGATTGTTGCCTTCTGCGTAAGAGGAGTAACCAGAGTTAGTCTCCAAGGACGTGTCTTCTTAGTCTCTCCATGTGCCTTTTCTCCACTTCCTCCTAAGCTCCTGCTGTGTCCTCTCTGACCTACACTCACCTTTTCCTTCTCTAATACTTTATAGTTTTACTCCTTTGCAAATTTTTTTCTACATAGGTAAATATTGTCTCTCCTAATACTGTTTGGAAAGTGAACTAACCTCCCATTTTTTCTTTCTTTCTGATTATCCATCCTTTCGGTTGGTGAGTATATTAAAATCACTCATTACATGCTTATTGAGCACTAGAGAATTTCCACCGTGCAGATTTTAGCACCATGCGGTATAAATATTCAATAAACATTAATTCCTGAACATATGCTAAATATTCTAATATACAGGGGCACTGCCTATTAAATCACAATTAATCATTTTCTGGCACCTGTAATAGACACACTTAATATAAACAGACATAAAATTTCTCCTCAAATGACTTAGCAATTCAGTGTGGCAGGTAAAGAGAAAAATGTAAAACTCAACTAGTAGGGCAAATGTTCTAATTTTGATGATCTCCAGTTTATCATCTTTGTTTTGTTTTATGCGTCATGCTTTTGGTGTCATGTCTAAGAACATCTCACCAATCCCTAGTTCCTCAAGATTTTCTCCTGTGTTTTACATTTAAACCTATGAACCATTTAGACTTAATTTTTGTATAAAGTATAAGGTGAAAGAAGGTTGCATTTCATTAATTGTGTATATAATATATATATTGGAGATACTATGTATTATATATATACATATCTCTAATTGTTCCAGCACCATTTGTTTAAAAGTCTATTTTTCTTTTATTGATTTACTTTTATATCTTTGCCAAAAATTAGAAAATGGGCAAAAGACATGAGTAGACATTTCAGCATAGAAAATACACAGACGGCAAAGAAGTACATGAAAATGTGTTCCACATCACTAGACAATAGGAAATGCAAATTAAGACCACAATGAGATATCTCTACGAGTATATCGTAACAGCTATAAATAGATAAAATTGGTGACCATATTTTGAAAAAGATGTGAAGACACTGGGTCTCCTTTACATTACCTATATAATGGAAGATTACACATGGGAAAACAGTTTGGCAGTTTCTTTAACATTGATAAATAAATTAGCATGCAGTTACTACTCTACCTAGCAATTGCCCTTCTGGGCATTCATCCCAGAGGGGTTTAAGCTGTGTTCACACGAAGGCCTGTGCAGTGCTTCTTAGAGCTGCCGTCCTGCTAGTAGCCCAAACTGGAAACAACCAAAATCTTCCTTAATGGGTGAATGGTCAAAGACTCTGCAGTGCAGCCAACTGTGGGACACCACTCAGAAGCGAAAAAGGAACAGACTGCTGACATACACAAGAGCAAGGATGGATGTCAAGGGCATTAAAGGAAATGAAAGAAGCGGATCTCAGCTCCCTTTGGGAAGACAGTGACCTTCAGCCGCTGGCTCAGGATGGAGAGCAGAGGGAGACAGTGACTCTGAAGTGTAGCACCAGGAGACCTTTGTGAAGTACACACGTCTGCACACGTGATGTGCTTGTAAACGTCCTGGGTTTGCTACTGTGCCCTGGTTGTGTGACCTGTGACCACGGACGGAAACGGAGTGAGGGTGCATGGGACCTCTCTGCACTGTCATTGCAGCTCCTGTGGAGCGGAATGTCAAATTTAAAAGTTGTCTACCAAGAATTTTGGAAAGTAGAGAAATTATAAATCCAGAAATAAGAATCATGCATGACTTCAGCATAAACCTGCATTTAACTTTGTCTTTATAGGCGTGTGTCTATGCAGTTGTCTGTTTTGAGAGAGATGTGGCATTGTACTGTGTTTTCTAACCTGCTTTAACGCTTGAAAATATATTGAGGATATTTTTTCTTCTCATTTTGTGTTTCTTATATCAATATCTTCTGATGGCTGGGGTATCCTTTTAAGTTTATTTGTCTATTTTCTTTAAAAATTTATATTATTACCCATCTGGATTGATACCAATTTAAATACCACCCTCTTTAAATATACTTATTGTGGATCTGCATATGTAAAGATCTCCTATGTCAGAGCTGGACAAATTCCTGAAAGTAGAATTAGAAGACCAAAGGTGTAAATGATGTGAAATGCTTCATACATACTTAATGAATGTCCCATAGAAATATTCTATCAATTTACATGACTTTTAGCAATATACATCCACAGGGCGAGAACTGAGGTGTGATATTATTGGCTTATTGATTTAATTACTAACAGGGTTGAAATTTCTTTTCAAATACTTACTGATTATTTTTTAAAATATTCAGTTATGCCTATAGCATTTTTTGTGATTTGTCTGTTGATTTATTACATATGGTCTTGCTGTTTTCTATACATTAATATACAATATTAAAATTTATTTTATACTGTTTATAATTTACAAGCACCAACTTTTTCTTGACGACTTCTTTTATTTTTAGGTATAAAATGCTTCCCCGATGCTCAGATCTTTGGAGACAATATTCCCCTATGTCTCTTATGATCCACACATCTTGTAGGTGAGGCACTGGCTAGACCTCCTTCTGAATTATATTAGCAAGGATGCTTTTATAGCCAAGTGCCCTGGATGGTAGAACTAGTGGCTTCCTAAATAGCAAATAGCATGTTTGCTTTCAGCCTTGGGAAATACAGATAATGATTCCCCCAGAGGAATCAGGCATGAGTACTAGCTCAGTCTAATAAGATACCAGGGTCCACTGAAGCCCAGTTCAGGAAGGCTTGCTGTCCTATAGCTCTGGGCTTCTCTGTGGCAATGCAGCCCTGTATGTGAGTCTTCCAGCCCTCTTGTCACTGCTCCATGAGAACTGAAGGTCAGGAAACCAGTACAAAACTAATGCAGCTCTGTCTATTACAACCACTGCAACTAATAAACTAACCTTCACCATGTACCCGGGAGTCCCCTGTCTTCTGCCAACACCATGAGATTGAGAGCTGGCATTCAGGCAACTCAGAGCCTTCACAGTTCTTGACAATCGTGTATAATACCTTGCAATATTTTTCTGTTTCATTTTCTAGTTCATTCAGTTATTTTTTTACGTAACATTTAAATAGTGTAGGCATTTCTAGGTTGCATATTTGAGACAATAAAATTCTTAAGAGCAAAGACTGGGGAGCTAGACTCTCTGGCTAAAGCGTCCATGGGATCTATATGTACATTTTTTTAAAGTTCTGATTAATCGATGATTATTCCAAAATGAAAAGTTAAAGAAATTTGGTGTTTAGCCAAAGGAGTTGAAAACTTACACCCATGCAAAAACACACACCCATATGTTTATAAGCTTTATTCACAATGGGCAACATTTGGAAGCAACTGTGATGTCCCTTAGTAGGCAAAAGGATGAATAAACTGTGGTACAGACCATGTCGTATTATTCAAGCCTAAAAACATGAGCTGTCAAACCATGAAAAGACACCTTCCGCATGTTTTTCCTTATTTAATTAGTTAATATGTGAATCACACTAACAGGTTGTCAAATATTGAACTAGCTTTGCACTTCTCAGCCAATCTCCACTGGACTATAGCACATAGATTTAAGACTATCAGTTTCTTCTCAGTGAAAATTTACCTACATCCCTTTCTTTATCTTTTTTTTTTTTCATTCTTGTAAAAGATAACCAGAGCTTCCACATTAGCTAATACACTGGAGTTCTGGGAGCAGGTGCACCTAGAGAGGGCAGGGAAGCCCCATGTTCCCACCCTGTCACATACATCTCTTCCAAAGTCAGTGAGTCTGGAGCTTAGATACTGAGCATGGCTTTTATTAGGCTGAAAAAGAGAACTCTGGTCTCAGACATGACAACATTTATGAAAATTTTAGAAAAAGAAGTGTAGAAGTTAACTTCACAGAATCCCTTCTGTGTATGACACCTGGTGATATAGAAAAATATGACTGAACTACCAGTGCCAGAATTCCAAGACCTAAATGAAAAGGCACAAAAAAATTATTTAAGACTCCAGTTGAGAACAATGACAGAGTGATGCTTCTGCAGACAAGGATATAAAAAGCGCAAGAAAAGAACTGCTTGATACAGTGAATGTCTTCAGGAAATATCCACACCAGAGGCACAGAGTGCTGGAACACCCAAAAAGAAACAAATCATTATAAAACTCAAAACTTCAATGATGCTCTGAAAATATATTTTAAAGATAGCAAGACAATAAAACTGTTCATAACTGCCCCTAATTCATCAAACCAAACTGATGCTCCAGACCTTCAAAACTGTGGGCTCAAAGTCATGCATGTTAAGAGATGCACTTCTCAGTGGCCGTACTCAACTACTTTTATCTGTAAATTTTAATGTCTGACTGTAAAAATGATCAGTCCTTTGCACGGAGATACAATCTAGGATGTTGAATGGGATTGTTTCCCTTTCATACCACATTTTTGTAAAATGTAGCCTAATCTTAATCGCACACTGAGATTTTGTTGCTTTTGCTATTATCATTCTTTTAATAATTATAAGCCAACAGAATCCACACCTTAATGAGTCACTGTATAACATTCTTTAAAACAGTTGTAAATACTGGTGTTTGCTTCTGACATTTTAACTTGAACGTGATATGTGGTGAGATAATATATTTTAACAATATTTGGTGATATTTAATAAATAGTCTACATGTGTTTAAAAAAGATAATCAAAACTGGAAAAGAATGATAAGAAAATCTGTCTATTACTCTGTCTATTAAAGATTCTTTAAATTCTTTAATAGGGTTCCTTCGAGTTCACGAACCACAATCTAATCTTGGGAACAGGAATAAATGTTTGGGGAAGTTATCCATATCCTTAAGCCTGAGAAGTACAGATTTAATCTGTTGAAGTAGGTGTAAAATGAGATAAGAAAAATATTCCTGCAGACAGGAAGATTCACTGGCAAGTTTATACTCCATGTTGCTAAAACAAAGAGATCCCAAGAGTGTCCTTAAAAAGATAAATGTTTATTAGGATACAATCCAGAGCAGACAGGCAACTAGAACACATGGATCACTCTTGGTCAGATGCAGTCCATCTTTTCTTTCAATATCTTTTTGGGTTATTTCCTTGCTGGGATCCAAGATGCTTGGATTCACATCCAGATTTCACTCCCAGAGGGTGGAGGAGAAAGAGATGATTTTCAGGAGAACTAGTTTGACTTTAAATCTGAGAGCAAATAGCTGCTGTACTAATACCTCTGCTCATAGTTCATTATCAAAAATAGATTCCCATGGCCACATCTTACTTGTCTAAGATAAATTGTATGGGAGAAACTCTGTAGGATTGGTGAATAAAATAAGACAAAACTGGAACGATTTGTCAAGAGAGTCTACAAACTGCCTGTATCTGGCTTTTTTATTTGTTTTTGACCATTTTTCTGCAGAAAAGTTTAAAAAATTAGAAATCCTTGAAGTTATTTTTTTTCTCTTCTTTAATGTGTCTTCCTCCTCCAATCAAAAGCTTTGATACATAAATGTTTGATGTGAATATCTGTGTTTAAACCAAGAGTGCGGTAGTGTTTTTTCTCAACAGTTTGTGATTTAATTTTTATTTTAAGACATTGTGGAAAATAAATTCACTCAAACTTAGATTCTAGAAGCAATTAAATAAAAAATGTATTTAGTTTGTGTACACACATGCTTAATACTCCTTAGATACGAGTGTATAGCTATTAATTAAATGTAAGCATATGCATTGAAAATTATGTGAAGAACATGATTTTGTTGATATTTAAAGAAAAATGGAAATGAGTATTTAATGTAAAGTGCTTGTCAAGAAGTATTTAATTTTAAATAATTAAGAGCACAAACGTGTGTTTAAAAGAAATATGAACACTTCCATTCATTTTGTCTGTTTCCTGATGAACTTTGTGTGTATCCTTGTGAGTTTAACCCTTTAAAGGAATATCTGTCTGTCACTTGGGTCACATGTGAGGATGTTGCCCATTGCATTCTGGGAAGTGAAGGACCACGTCTCCTCCCTGTCCTACGCAGTCAGAGTGTCCATCTATCAGAACTACCACTTCCCGTGACCGTCTTTGCTCACATTTTTATGATCATTTTCCAACATGTTTGTTCAGCTCCTCTAATAAGCTCCTTGGGGGCTAAATATCGTTCTACAAACATCCTTCTCCCACAGACTGCCCAAGAGAGCCTCTCGCACAAATTAGACCCTCAAAGTTTCTTGAGAGGCACTGCGAGGGTTGTCTTATTGTTCTTAGTTTTATCCACGCAAAGTGCCCTTGTCTTTACCGTAATCCACGCTGTCGAAAACAAACATATCTTTAACTGCTTGGTGTCAGAAGCAGCAGCTAAGATTACATGGTTCAGAATGAGCTGAGAGGCCACTTTATTATTTGCCCTGGATTTTAAATGTCTTAATAGCTGTGGACTGCCCCATTTACACTGAGCTATTTTTCCTTCTGGATTTGCCAGTCCCAGGAATAATACGTTCAGACATGGGCATCAGGGAACCTAGTGAAATGGTAGCGAGTTCCGATGACCCGACCTATTTGCATTTGACAAGCATTTAGTTTCCTTGCAGAGCTAAGGAAATTCCAAAAATAAAGAATTTGATTTCAGAAAGTAAATACTTAATGGCAAACAAGTTGTTTCATTTCAATTGGGCAAATATTTATTGAGCCTGGAGTACCGCAGACGCATGCATCGAATTATCTCTTCTGCAGCACTCAGAGAGAACACTAGCAGCTAGCTAGGGTCCAACGTGGGCACTTACTCTAAATGTGCACTTTGCCTTCAGAGACTCTGTTGATTTTGCAATTTTTAATTTACGGTGTTACAAATCTTCACTACTTTAGTATACATCATCTTTGCAAACTATGCCTAGTTCCTGAATTATAGACAAAAATATGAAAGAATAAAAGGTCAATAATGAAAAAAAGTAAGTGTCCTTCTAGAGACACTTTTCACCCAGGACATCTAGATTTTGTTTTGCAAACTCGAAATCCAATGACTGAAAGTTAATTTTTTTTTAATGAACACTTTATTTACTTTATTTTATTTTATTTTTGTGCATATGCTTTTTTTAATTTATTTATTTATTTTTTGGGGGGTACACCAGGTTCAATCATCTGTTTTTTTACACATATCCCCGTATTCCCTCCCTTCCTTGACTCCCCCTCCTCGAGTCCCCCCCACCCTCCCTGCCCCAGTCCTCTAAGGAATCTTCCATCCTCAAGTTGGACTCCCTTTGTTATACAACAACTTCCCACTGACTATTTTACAGTTGGTAGTATATATATGTCTGTGCTACTCTCTCGCTTCATCTCAGTTTCCCCTTCACCCCCCGCCCCCTCCCATACCTCGAGTTCTCCAGTCCATTCTCTGTATCTGCTTCCTTGTTCTTGTCACTGAGTTCATCAGTACCATTTTTAGATTCCGTATATGTGAGTTAGCATACAATATTTGTCCTTCTCTTTCTGACTTACTTCACTATGTATGACAGATTGTAGTTCTATCCACCTCATTACATATAGCTCCATCTCATCCCTTTTTATAGCTGAGTAATATTCCATTGTATATATATGCCACATCTTCTGTATCCATTCATTTGTTGATGGGCATTTAGGCTGCTTCCATGTCCTGGCTATTGTAAATAGTGCTGCAATAAACATTATGGTACAAGTTTCTTTTGGGATTATGGTTTTCTTTGGGTATATGCCCAGGAGTGGGATGACTGGATCATATGGTAGTTCTATTTGTAGTTTTTTAAGGAACCTCCAAATTGTTTTCCATAGTGGCTGTACCAACTTACAGTCCCACCAACAGTGCAGGAGAGTTCCCTTTTCTCCACACCCTCTCCAACATTTGTGGTTTCCAGACTTTGTGATGATGGCCATTCTGATTGGTGTGAGGTGATACCTCATTGTGGCTTTGACTTGCATTTCTCTGATGATGAGTGATGTTGAGCATCTTTTCATGTGTTTGTTGGCCATCTGGATGTCTTCTTTGGAGAAATGTCTATTTAGGTCTTCTGCCCATTTGTGGATTGGGTTATTTGCTTTTTTGGTGTTAAGCTTCGTGAGCTGCTTGTATATTTTGGAGGTTAATCCTTTGTCCGTTGTTTCATAGGCAACTATTTTTTCCCATTCTGAGGGTTGCCTTTTAGTCTTGTTTATGGTTTCTTTTGCTGTGCAAAAGCTTTTAAGTTTCATGAGGTCCCATTTGTTTATTCTTGATTTTATTTCCATGATTCGAGGAGGTGGGTCCAAAAGGATCTTGCTTTGATGAATGTCATAGAGTGTTCTGCCTATGTTTTCCTCTAGGAGTTTGATAGTGTCTGGCCTTACATGTAGGTCTTTAATCCATTTGGAGTTTATTTTTGTGGATGGTGTTAGGAAGCGTTCTAATTTCATTCTTTTACATATTGCTGTCCAATGTTCCCAGCACCACTTATTGAAGAGGCTGTCTTTTTTCCATTGTATACTTGTGCCTCCTTTGTCAAAGAGAAGGTGCCCATATGTGTTTGGGCTTCCTTCTGAGTTCTCTATTCTATTCCATTGATCTTCCTTTCTATTTTTGGGCCAGTACCATACTGTCTTGATCACTATGGCCTTGTAGTATAGTTTGAAGTCAGGAAGCCTGATTCCACCAACTCCATTTTTCCTTCTCAAGATTGCTTTGGCTGTTCGGGGTCTTTTGTGTTTCCATGCAAATCGTAAGATTTCTTGCTCTAGTTCTGTGAAAAATGCCATTGGTATTTTGATCAGGATTGCATTGAATCTGTAAATTGCTTTGGGTAGTACAGTTATTTTCACGATGTTGATTCTTCCAATCCAGGAACATGGTATGTCCCTCCATCTGTTTGTGTCATCTTTGATTTCTTTCATCAATGTCTTAAAGTTTTCTGCATATAGATCTTTTGCCTCCTTAGGCAAGTTTATTCCTAGGTATTTTATTCTTTTTGTTGCAATGGTGAATGGGAGAGTTTCCTTAATTTCTCTTTCTGCTCTTCCGTTGTTCGTGTATAGGAATGTAAGAGATTTCTGGGCATTAATTTTGTATCCTGCTACTTTACTAAACTCATCAATGAGTGCTAGCAGTTTTCTGATAGAGTCTTTAGGGTTTTCTATATATAATATCATGTCATCTGCAAAGAGTGACAATTTTACTTCTTCTTTTCCAATTTGGATTCCTTTTATTTCTTTTTCTTCTCTGATTGCTGTGGCTAAAACTTCCAAAACTATGTTGAATAATAATGGTGAGAGTGGACACCCTTGTCTTGTTCCTGTTCTTATAGGGAATTCTTCCAGTTTTTCCCCATTGAGAATGATGTTGGCTTTTGGTTTTTCATATATGGCTTTTATTATGTTGAGGTAATTTCCTTCTATGCCCATTTTCTGGAGAGCTTTTATCATAAATGGATGTTGAACTTTGTCAAAAGCTATTTCTGCATCTATTGAGATGATCATATGGTTTTTATCCTTCAAGTTGTAGATATGATGTATCACGTTGATTGATTTGCATATATTGAAGAATCCTTGCATCCCAGGGATAAACCCCACTTGATCATGGTGTATGATTTTTTTAATGTGCTGTTGCAGTCTGTTAGCTAGTATTTTGTCGAGGATTTTTGCATCTATATTCATCAGTGATATTGGTCTGTAGTTTTCTTTTTTTGTGACATCTTTGCCTGGTTTTGGTATCAGGGTGATGGTGGCCTCGTAGAATGAGTTTGGGAGTGCTCCGCCTTCTGCAATATTTTGAAAGAGTTTGAGAAGGATAGGTGTTAACTCTTCTCGAAATGTTTGATAGAATTCACCCGTGAACCCATCTAGTCCTGGGCTTTTGTGTGTTGGGAGATTTTTAATCACTGCCTCAATTTCCGTACTTGTGATTGGTCTCTTCATGGTTTCTATTTCTTCCTGGTTCAGTCTTGGAAGAATGTATTTTTCTAAGAATGTATCCATTTCTTTCAGGTTATCCAATTTATTGGCATAGAGTTGCTTGTAGTAGTCTCTCATGATGTTTTGTATTTCTGAGGTGTCCGTTGTTACTTCTCCTTTGTCATTTCTAATTCTGTTGATTTGCATCTTCTCCCTTTTTTTCTTGATGAGTCTGGCTAATGGTTTATCAATTTTGTTAATCTTCTCAAAGAACCAGCTTTTAGTTTTATTTATTTTTCTTATGGTTTCTTTCCTTTCTTTTTCATTTATTTCTGCTCTGATCTTTATGATTTCTTTCCTTCTGCTCACTTTGGGGTTTCTTTGTTCTTCTTTCTCTAGTTGTTTTAGGTGTAAGGTTAGGTTGTTTATTCAATCATTTTCTTGTTTCTTAAGGTAGGACTGTATTGCTATAAACTTCCCTCTTAGAACTGCTTTTGCTACATCCCATAGGTTTTGGGTTGTTGTGTTTTCATTGTCATTTGTTTCTAGATATTTTTTGATTTCCTCTTTGATTTCTGTAGTGATTCCTTGGTTGTTTAAGAGTGAATTGTTTAGCCTCCATGTGTTTGTATTTTTTGCAGTTTTTTTCCTGTAATTGATATCTAGTCTCATGGCGTTGTGGTCTGAGAAGATGCTTGATATGATTTCAATTTTCTTGAATTTGCTGAGGTTTGAGTTGTGACCCAAGATGTGATCTATACTGGAAAATGTTCCGTGTGCACTTGAGAAGAAAGTGTAGTCTGTCGTTTTTGGATGGAATGTCCTATAAATATCAATTAAGTCAAGATGGTCTAATGTGTCATTTAAAGCTTGTGTGTCTTTATTTATTTTCTGTTTGGATGATCTGTCCATTGATGTAAGTGGGGTGTTCAAGTCTCCCACTATTATTGTGTTACTGTTGATGTCCCCTTTTATAGCTGTTAGCATTTGCCTTATGTATTGAGGTGCTCCTATATTGGGGGCATAGATATTTACCATTGTGATATGTTCTTCTTGGATGGATCCCTTGATCATTATGTAGTGTCCTTCCTTGTCTCTTGTAATAATCTTTACTTTCAAGTCTAATTTGTCTGATATGAGTATTGCTACTCCAGCTTTCTTTTGACTTCCATTTGCATGGAATATCTTTTTCCATCCCTTCACTTTCAGTCTATATGTATCCCTTGGTCTGAAGTGGGTTTCTTGGAGGCAGCATATAGAAGGGTCTTGTTTTTGTATCCATTCAGCCAGTCTGTGTCTTTTGGTTGGAGCATTTAATCCATTGACATTTAAAGTGATTATTGACATGTGTGTTCCAATGACCATTTTCTTAATTGTTTTGGGTTTGTATTTGTAGGTGTTTTCCTTTTCTTGTGTGTCCTACTTAGAGAAGTTCCTTTAGCACTTGTTGTAAGGCTGGTTTGGTGGTGCTGAATTCTCTTCACTTTTGCTTGTCTGGAAAGCTTTTGATTTCTCCCTCAAATCTGAATGAGATTCTTGCTGGGTAGAGTATTCTTGGCTGTAGGTTTCTCTCTTTCAGGACTTTCAGTATATCCTGCCATTCCCTTCTGGCCTGCAGAGTTTCTGTAGAAAGGTCAGCTGTTATCCTGATGGGTTTTCCCTTATATGTTGTTTGTTGCTTTTCTCTTGCTGCTTTTAATATTTTTTCTTTGTGCTTAATTGTCGTTAGTTTGATTAATATGTGTCTTGGTGTATTTCTCCTTGGGTGTATTCTGTATGGGACTCTCTGTGCTTCTTGGACTTGGTTCATTATTTCCTTTCCCATGTTGGGGAAGTTTTCCACTAGAACCTCTTCAAATATTTTATCAGACCCTTTCTTGTTTTCTTCTTCTGGGATGTCTATAATTCGAATGTTGGTACGTTTAAGGTTATCACTGAGGTCTCTGAGACTGTCTTCTATTCTTTTTATTCTTTTTTCTTTTGCCTGCTCTGTAGCAGTTATTTCCCCCATTCTATCTTCCAACTCACTTATTCGTTCTTCTGCCTCAGTCATTCTGCTGGTTATAGCATCTAGAGTATTTTTAATTTCAGTTATTTTGTTATCCATTGCTGTTTGTTTTTCTGAGTTCTTATGAACTGTTTCTTGTACTTTCTCTATTTTGTTATCAGGATTTTGTATCATTTTTACTATCATTACTCTAAATTCTTTTTCAGGCATTTTTCCTATTTCCTCCTCATTTATTTGGTCTTGTGGGTTTTTTTCCTGCTCCTTTGCCTGCATGGTGTTTCTTTGTTTCCTCATGGTTGTCCAAACATTTGGGGTTGCTTGTCCTGGTGATAGAGGTGTTTATAGAAGACTGTCCAAGCCTCAGACTAATGTCCAAGTATTGGATTAAACGAATATTAAGTCTAGGAAACACATACATGTATAAGACACACAATTACTGAATCCATTAGGACATAAGGCTCTAGAAAGACCTGACAGAACCCCAGTGTGCTATCAGATATTCAAAGCGAAACCCAACAGAAATTGACAACTGAAACAGAACAAATCAGAGACAAAAGCAAAAGCAAACAAACAAACAAATAACACCTTACACATACAAACATTAATCCAGGGAGATTTTGTAAGCTAGGATCAAATATAGAAAAGAGCCAGGGTACCACCAAAGAGAATGGAGATTCTCAGAATGTAATTAGACAATTGTACTAAGAACTAAGATAAAGACAAAAGCCTAATATTAAATACCAAGGCAGTGCGTCATCTGGAGAATAGAGCAAGGAGTCTGAGCAGACCGATAGTGTTGCTTATACGTATGTTAAGATAAAATAAACTTAAAAAGGCTGGAAGAAAGGGGAACAGAGGAGCGTAATGTGGTTGGAAATATGCAAATAAAAAGAAAGGAATAGAAATGTATAAAAGATAGGGATGAAAGGAAAGTATGAGAGATATTTTGTCCGTACTACCAAAATCTTAGCTAGATATAGAAGTATATAAAAAGGCAAAAAAAAAAAAAGAATAAAAAATATGATTAAAAAATTATGTTATAAAACTTGTAGATCCCTTAGGGCTAAGATCGTATTTAATAAATCAAAAAAAAAAAAAAAAAAAAAAGAGAGAGAGCGAAAGAAAGAAAAAAAAAAAAATCCAGAACTGATCCCAGAATGGACCAGTTCAATAGGTATTGATACTACTATTTCTGTTTCCTTAGCATCTCAGCTTTAAGTGTCCTTCTCCTTGCCTTGGGTTTTTTTTTTTGCGTTATTCTGTGACCAGCAGAGGTTCCTTTATTGTTCGTCTGTAAGCGTCGGTGTGTGGAGAGGGAGAGGGTACAATAGTGGCTCCTTCTCCTGGGAGTGAGTGAGCAGTGGCGCACTGTTGTTTCAGTCAGGCTTGGAGGTGCCTGTTGCAGAGGCCGCTGGTGGCTCGGGCGTACACAGAAAGTCTTAAGAGTTGGGCCTCTCTCGGGGGTTTTTTTCTTTTTGATGCTTTTTTTTTTTTTTTTTTTTTTTTCCTCTTGGCAGCCTCCCTGCTGCCGGCGTTGCAAGGGGTTTTAATCTAGCCCCACCCGAGTGCCTGAGGGTGCTTGTTATCCCTGAGTGCCTTAGGTGGCCTGCAGGGCGTCTCTCCACTGCCTGTTGCAGAGGCACCGAAAGAGAGGGAGAGGCTAAACGCACGGCTCCTCCCCGCCTCCCGTGAGCCTGCAGCCTCCGGCCACTATCATGGCCGGGCAGCTCTCAGGGACGGGCACTCTTCCCCGCGGACCCCCTCCCTCCCGTCCCCTCGGTCCGTCACCCCTCCAGCAACAACGTTTCTCACCCTGAACCAGCTCCTCGGCCCCCACGCTCCCGCTCCTGGACCCCCCCTTCAGCCGCAGATCCACGTCTCGGTCCGGGAACGCCGAGCTGCGCTGCAGACCCTCCGCATGCCTCCCACTCCCTCCCGCCCGCCACAGCTCCGCCGCTTCACCCCCCCACCCCCAGCCCCTGCAGATGCCTCCCCACCGGCCATGTCGGGCTCCCCTCAGCCCTCCCTGGCGTCCGAGGCCGTCTGCTGGCGTTCAGCTGGCTCTCCGTGGGAATCACTGCATCCCTCCGTGCACTCCCAACGCATCCGTGGAGAGGGATGCACTCCACCTCTCTCCACTTCGCCGCCATCCCTTCTCTCTGAAAGTTAAATTTTAAAACGTTAACTGCGAATAAAGAAGATTTAAAGTATGCTCATTTAGAGCAAAGTTTTTTACACACATAAGTTTTAGTAAAATCACATAGTGCATGAGTTTATCTGAATCTTTATCTTTGTTTTTTCAAACTTTCTTGAGCTCAGCAGAAACTGTAAGGCAAGCACTCCGCGGCTTTGCGAGGCTGCCGGTGGTCCCGGGAGCTTTTGTGTGAGGCTGCGATGGGCTGCCGACTGGGTTTCCAGGCCCGGGAAACGCGCACCTTGCTTTATTCCCGGGAGGAGGGAGCAGATGTTAGAGTCTGGGACCCTGAGAGATGCGTCAAAGCAGCAGAGCAGGGTGGGGAGACCAGGACCGGCTGTAGTCGCAGCACAGAAGCCGCTGTCCACCTCCCAGGCACGAGAGTCACGGCTCCCTCTCCTTCCTTCCCTCACAGGGACGGACCTGGTGTCTCCAGGTGACGCAGCGGCTGTCCCGCTGGCCTAAAGGAGCCAGGAGCCCCGATGCTGCAGAAGGAACTGCCAGGCCGCCTGGGCGCTCACGTCTCCCACCGGCTCGGCTGCGTTCCCTTTGCGGCAAGTGTATCCGCACGCGTCTCCCCGAGTCCGGCAGCTGTGGGGCGACTTTCAAGAGTCACCTTCACTGCTGGGCTTTCCAGGGCGTGTGTGCAGAATGCACGCCCCTGGGTGCTCAGGTCACACCCCATCCCATTTATACAGTTCTTTATGCAAAACTTCTTTTCCTGAGAGTATAAGTGATCAAATATAGACCAAAAAACCTTCTGAAAACAATTAAATCATTAGGAAAAATCATAGAAAATATTTTTGTTATGATACTGGGACAGGAATAGTCTTCCCTGAGAAATATAGGCAACCACAAAGGGAAAGTAAGACAAATACAGCTACTAATGATTATAAATGCTTGTAAAGTGAAAGTTACCATAAGTCAAATTTAAAACAAGGGGAAGAGAGAAAACACTAGCAAGTCATTCGATAAATGAAGAATATAGTTTTCCTTATATACAGAGACTATTCGTTCGTAAGAGCGGGACAAGCTGATTAAAAAATGGGCAGAGGACCTAAGCAGACATTTTTCCAAAGAAGACATGCAGATGTCTAACAAGCATATGAAAAGATGCTCAACATCACTAAGTATCAGGGAGCTGTAAAATCAAAACTATAATGAGATCTGTCCCCATGCCTGCTAGGATGGCTATTACCCAAAGAACAAGAAATCGGAAATGTTGGAGAGGACGTGGAGAAGAGGGAGCCCCGTGCACTGCTGGTGCAGCCACTATGGAATACAGTTATGGAGATCCCTCAGAAAGTTAAGAATAGAACTAACTAACACACGGCCAAGCTATTCCACTTCCACGTATTTACCCAAAGAACATGAAAACACGAATTCTAAACGACATACGCACCCCCACGTTCATTGCGGCATTCCTTATGGCCAAGCTATAGGGACACCTTAAGTGTCTATCAACGGATGAATTGATAAAGAAGATGTGGTGTATATATTCAATAAATATTATTCAGACACACAAAAAAGAATGAGATCCTGCCATTTGCAGCAACATGGATGGACTTTGAAGTGCAATGCTAAGTGAAAGACAATCACACATCCCGTGTGACTTCACGCGTATGTAGAATTTTAAAAAACATAACAAAGTAAAACAAAGACAAATGCATAGATATGCAATCAGTCGGTAGGTGGGCAAAATGGGCGAAGGAGGTCCACGTGTGGGGAAGATGGTGACTGGACTCCTGGAGGTGGTCACGCTGTGGTGCATGCAGATGTCCTACTATGCTACAGTACACCTGCAACTTGTATAATAAAAAAAGAAGAAATTCTTTTTCTAATCTGGTTGCATTTCCCCCTTCATTGTTTTCTCAAACATTTCCAGAAGTTGCCTTTTCCTTTTGAAATTCCTTTCTCTACCTCCAGGCTTAAGATGAAACAAACAAAAACACACACACAAAGAAACACCAACTTTAATCATTTGAAGACTTTTGTTTTCTTTTTCTCCTTTTGGAAACTCCCTTGAAGTTTACCATCCTGTCTGCTATATAGAGGGAATCTAGGCAGCAAGAATTAAACCCGATTTGTACAGGAGTTTGAGAGTCTGGAGGCTGGGATGAAGGACAGGAAGCTATTCCAGCAGCCCGCTGAGAAACCAAGAACTTCTCCAGCTACTGGGACGATGGGTATTCCCCCAGGGCAAGAATTGTTATTAATTGCTCAGCTCACTATGTTTCAATGCCTTGGTGCAGTGGTATGTGCGTTAGTGCATACCTAGAGAGAGGAGAGGACAATTCCTTTAGCTTTCAAAAATATAAAATAAAAGTCATTAGCAATCACCTTAAAACATGATAATTTAAGTGTACTCTGTGTAAAGTATTATATTCCCAATATTTCTTTAAAAAGGATTCTTTGTAAGCTCTATTACCCACCTTTCTAGAAACGTCTACCTTGCATCATCTGTTCACATCCTGTCCTTTTCCTGAATTAGAAGTTTCTACCTAGGTTCATTTTGTTTCAGAGTTCTGTAAATTATTCTTTTTGTAAAACTGAGACTGATTTAAAAACAGAATTTCCAAAGTACGGGAAAAGATCTGCCTGTGACAAAGTACGAAGGGAGTTTTGGTTCAATCAGGAACACCGAGAACAGACGGGTCAAAGTATCCCGTTAGGATTCCACAGCTTGACAAGCAACAAACAGAAGCACACCTGAGAGAGAGCCTGGCCGTGTTGTGGGATGCCCCTTTGCCTTTTCTAGGATGTCTGATGTATTTAGAAGAGTAGACGCACATTCAGTGCTTCCTTTCTGATTCACTGGATATTGACTCAATACAGTTTGTCTGCTGCTCTCAAATAATGCTCCTGTAACCAGAAAATAGAAAAGGGTGCGACGGAGGATTCAACGCTGACTCTGAGCCTCAGGGAAGTACATTTTCAAAATGAATCAAATAAATATCATCTGAGATATATTAGCTGTGTGTATTCAGTTTCAGCTCCTACGCTCCCAGGTAGGCAGTAGGTCTTGCCAGCTCTGAGGCTCTGACTCCTGCGAGATTTCTGGGCTGATGAAGGTACTCAACCACAGGAAGAAAAGACACAGAGGGAGAGGTATGTAGCCAGAAACATGACTACTTCCTGTACTTCCTCCTAAGAAGATTGCCACTGTGCCAAAGCCCATGTGTCCTGGGTTAGGGAGATCACATCGGGGGTGGGGGAGGGATTTTTAAATGAGAAGGGAAAGAAGAAAGAGCCTTTGGAACAGCTGTTGGCCTGTGAGAGAACCAGAGAGAGAGAGAGAGTCAAAAAGAGAACATCTCAGACATTGCATATCTATTTCCCAGTCTTTTAACCATCTCTGAAAGGGAGATGTCAGAACACATGAACTTAGCTCGCTAAGGGAACGAACAATCCACGAAGGTCACTCAGTCTTCCTTGGCTTTGCCCATTCTGTTGATGAGACCATCAAAGGCATTTTTCACTCACAGTGGTGGTTTTTTCTTTTGATTTCTAGCACGTTCTTTTGATTCTTTCTTTGAGTTTTCACCTTTCTGTGTACATTGCACATCTATTCCTATATATAGTTTGCTGTTTTCCATTGCAGATCTGACTATATTACTCAGTGCTTTTAAATTTCCTGTGTAATAATTCTAAACCCTGTATCATATCTGAGTCCAGTTCTGCTTGTTGCTCTGTCTCTTCTGACTGTGTTTTCTTTGGCCTTTTAGCGTGGCTGGTAATTTTTGTTTAAAGCCAGACATGATTCGAGGGCAATAGTAACTGGGTAAACAGGCCCTTGGTGTGAGGGTTTGTTTGGTGCTGTATTTAATGTTTGTTTACCTACAGACGTGGGAACTTCAGATTCCCCAGATGTCCTTGGTTTTGCCTTGTTGTCTGGGGCTTCCCTGAGAAGTCCTTCCCAAGTAGAGACTGTGTCATGTGGCTTTTTCTGCCGTAATTCACATGTATTTTACTGAAGGCCTCTTTGTGTGGGGTTAAGGTATAGGGGGAAGCACCGTATAATTTCACTATTAAATCTGAGTCTTTAGAGCTGAGTGTGTCCCTGGTCTGTGACTTTCTCAAGGGCTTCCTACTCTCACCCACTCTTGAGACAGGAACCCTGGACGTGGACGTGCCCCTGATGAGACGTGTCTCTGGTAACATCTCTGTCCCTGGAAAGTAGACCTTCCTGGTGGAGAAGGCTCTGAATGTATATTGCAAGGGTTATTCTGTCCACCTCCTGCCAGAGCTAAGAGAGGACCTTTCTCAGACACTTGCTGTGAAAACCTTGGGATTTCCAGAAGGTAAAAGACACAAAATGTGGGAGCACAGTTAAGATGAGAGTCCCTGAAAGTTTCTCACACTCAAGCTAGTCCACACTCAGCCTCCAGTGACTCATCAGGGTCACCTTTTAAGTGCCACCCAGTTTGCCTCTAGTGGCTTCTTTCCAGATATGAGGTCCTGCCCATGACCCTCTGGGTTCACCTATTTGGTCCAATTTCAGGTGGCAGTTTACCTTGGGACCTCAGGACTCTGATGGCAGCAAAAACAGATTATCCATTTTTTTGAGAACTTTGTTGTAATAAGAATAGGAGTGATGACATCCAAGGTCATCACACGTTGGAGATGAGCCCAGGAGGTCCACAGAGAGTGTGTAAAATAGGCATCGCACCAAAGAGATGTCCAAGCGACAGACAATCAATAAGTGTTATCAATCCACTGGCTTCATTACATTGCCCTTAATCTACTTGTCTTTTCCATTGACTTCTTAGATTAAAGAAATCCCTCTTCTTATTGTGATGATGAGCTTTGAAATAATTCATATCAGGAATAAAATAAGTGTGCACTAAATTAAGTTATGTAAACTGCAGATGTTCAGCAGGTGGAACAAGAAAATGAACAAAGCCAGACTAGTCAGGGAAAGTTTCATGGGGCAGAGCGGGAGAACAGACCCATAATAAAAATGAAAAAAATTGGGTGGAACTTGGTAAAGGGAAGAATTTTACATCAGGTGAAGAGCGCAAGAATGCAGAAAAGCGCTCATGTAGGAACTGCGTGACGTTTCATAGGATGTGAAGTGGTTGTCATGACCGACGTGATGCGTGTGAACGCATAGGTTTAGATCAAAGCTGTTGTTTGTTGGAATTAAAACTATGTTGTCACTTTTGCTTGTTTTTTAATTGAGGAATTAGCAATTTAAATGTTATACTAAGGGCAATAAGCATACAATGATATTAGGTGAGTCTTGGAAAACATTTGGACATTGTCCTAATAGACATTTTGCCAGGTCAATAGCAAAAGCCAGTTAACATAATCATTAAATTATCATTATTTTTGTGATGCTATTAAGAGTAGTTATTTAAAATCCAAAATCGTGATTATAGCTCTTGGTTGAAGAAGCTAGGGGAGGGTCTGGTGTATATTGGTGATGAGTTTCCCTGTTTGGACAACAAAGTGAAGCACAAAGTTTCTTATTTCTCATCTTCCCTGGAGAATCAGCCGGGACATCTAGGCCATGGGGACCCATGTTCGATCCCTGGAAATCCCTTCTCATCTTTTGTGAATTACGCTAATTTTGCCCTCCCCATTTGCTTCAACAGGTGAATGTGGCTGAAGGAATCAGTGTCTTAACGCCTAAGAATTTTCAGAATAAATGTCAAAGTCCTAAGAGTACATTAGCAGTAATCTGAGGTGATGCTTAATCTGATCCTTCCTGTTCATCCTGTGTTACCATCAGGGAGTCAGAAAATTGGCTTGTTATCCCGTAACTACGTTCCTCATGTTCTCTTCTTTAAATTACAGCTGTTTGAAACTCTCACTTAAAATATATGCTACATCAAAGCTTAGCATTTTCAGATTGCCTTCAGCATTTTTAAAGTGAAAGATGACTTCCAAAATCTCTTTATTCAAATTCCTTTTAACATACAATGGTTTAGGTATCCACTAAGTTATATGTAACAGGTCAAGAATATATGTTAAAAGAAATAAATTCATTTACAAATTGTTTTCTCAGTTCTGGGTTCTCAGTTAAAATGTAATATGTGGTTCAACAGAGTTACAGAAATTTCTCAAACCTACATATAACCCTGATAACTAATAGCCTGAAAGCAAGTAGCCTGGCTTCAAATGACTAATCCTGGACTTCCCTGGTGGCACAGTGGTTAGGAGTCCACCTGCCAATGCAGGGGACACGGGTTCCATCCCTGCTCTGGCAGGATCCCACATGTCGCAGAGCAATGAAGCCTGTGCGCCACAACTACTGAGCCCACATGCCTAGAGCCCGTGCTCCACAAAACAAGAAGCCACTGCAATGAGAAGCCTGCCTACCATAACGAAGAGTATCCCCCACTCGCCACAACTAGAGAAAGCCTGCGTGCAGCCACAAAGACCCAACACAGCCAAAAGTAAATAAATAATAAATAAATCTTTAAAAAATGAAATAAATTTTTTTAAAGGCATGTATCTTTAAAAAGATTACTAATCCTGATGACAAAGACAACGCTAGATAGAATTTGCTAATTATATTTCATGGGTATGAACATGATTTACTGTTCATCTCTGTTACATATCCTGTCCACTCTAGATTTCACATGTTAATGAGTAGCGGGAGAGATGCTGACTTCTACATAAATTCAAAAGACGATGATACCATTAATTTTCATATTCAAATTTGGAATGTCAAATGTACAGTAAATCTCCATTTATGATGCCAGAATAATGCAAATAGACCCAGAAACATCTCAGGCTAATTATTTGGGTTTTAAATCACCTTTACTTCATTTACAATGTCAGTAACTAATTAGAACCTCTCTTTTTTCTCTTTGGTACTGTGTATATATATTTTATTCACTCAGTATTAGTTTTCCAGCATGTTACTGACCTAATACTTCCACTGTTTTGAGTGGTGCGTTATTAAAAGATAAATATGAGTATTTTGTAATAAGTCTACATTTATAAAAGACTAAAGAAGTAATATCTGTCTTAGAAAAGTCTGTTTAGTAACCCAAAAATTTAGCTTGAGGGTGACCAGATCATTTAAAGTTGTTCATGTCTATTCTTTTTTTCCTATTGCTTGTTTCTACTAAATTGCATTGTTGAAGCCGTAGACAGTCTTCCTCAAACCCAAGTCCATCTCGTCAGGTTCTTAGGGAAGCATCTCTGCGTCCGTCATCTTAGCAGCAGCTGCAGTGCTCTCTACAGTGAGACCTTGTCACTTCTCTTAGGGGTACTTGTGGGGGCAGGCGGTACCTTAGACTAGCTACCCTTTATCCATTCCCTCAAGTGTCAATGGGCTCTAAAGCACAAAAAGCTTGTGTTGAATCTCACTTAATTTTTCCCTGACATGCGAAGATGACAAGGTCAATTTTTATCCCAGTAAAACTGAACTTGGCTTTGACTAGTGACCTAGAAGGCTATTGTCTTCTTTCCCTGCCTGGATGGAGCCAACCCCACCCACTTATCCGCAAGATAATAGTCATCCTTGAGGTCAATCACTGGTTTAGTTAAAAAGAAAACTTGACTATTTAAAGGCTTTGAACCTTTTAGAACATAAGTTCATCCTTCTCTGGCATTAATCATTTTTAGGCTCTCAGCCTTTACCAGAGTTTTCATCTTTTAATTTAACCTCAAACACTGTAAAACAACTATACCCCCCCAAAAATAATTAATTAATTAAAAAAATTATATTGCCTAAATAAAAAAAATCTTACCTCAAAAAATCTTTCCATTTTTCTTGGTCATTTTAGCTCTCTATCTTTGATTTGCTAGAAATATGTATAAAGACTATTCCAATCTCAGATATACTAGGTTTCATACACAAAATAAAATTTCTCCCTCGCTTGTAAAAATGTCTTAACTGATCTCCCCGGGTGTGTGGCTCTGGCTGGCTGCACCAGCACAATGAGTTAATATATTAAGATTTTGGGAGAAAAGTCATTTTATGACATTTATCATATTCCATTATCATTTAAAATTAGAAGCCTTTTCATTTTTATATCCACAGTTCCAGATAGAAAGTCGACTCTCATTCAAGTGTTTTAATTATCTATTATATAATGGCTTATTTCTTAGTTATAGATATAGCTTAAATGTAAGAGTCTTCTTTTTAAATTGAATATACAGCTGAGAAGTAACATGTTTCTAGTAATAATAACCTACATGTTACATAATTATCTTTGTTTATCTAAAAATTTTTATGTTTCTCCTGCCCTTTAAGTTTCATAAAGAACTATAAAGTAGGTAGAGTAGATGTGCATTTTACATTTCTCCCTCATACATAGTTCTTCACCTATCCACTTTGACTGGACAATGAAAAACTTCATACCTTCCATAAGAAAGGAGGAGGAGTGATTATCACCATTGCAGATTTCACAGAACTTTTGTAAATAAAAATCATTATTGATAGTCCTTTCTGCAGGGCAGGCACATGCTGCCATGTTTTAGCTCCTTCTTTTGGTTTCAGAGACAAAACACAGCAGCTGGAACAGAGCCAACCCTCCTGAGCCTCACTTCTTTCCTGTGGAAATTAGACACACAGCCCCAACTACCTGCTCCCCGCCTCCTCTGAGAACAACTCTTCCCAGCTCCATGTATTAATTATACCCCCAATTTTTACTCTCCAAGATATCAGATATTCAGTCTACACAAGTTCTCTCCCTTAGAAGATAATAGAATTTTACGTAACAAGGAAAACAGCCAAAGTTATATATCAGGGGACATATGGAAGCAGACATCAATTAGTTTGTTTTCATCGACATCATTCAGAAAGCCACTGCCAGGGTTAGGATTAACAAGGAAGGCTTTTCACTAGAGTGACCGAGTTTGAGGTCTTATTCAAGAAAGGGCTTCTGAGGAACATCACGTCCCCATGCCACTATGGTCCCTGCGTCCTTTTCTGCCTGCTGTTTAGTTATACGGCTGACTCAATGCACTCTTAATTTCACACACTCTAGACCAAGGTGCACATTTTACCCAGCCAAACCTTTCAAGGAGTTCTTACAAGCTTTAAAATCTTCGTAAAGAAGACTTGGGTATATCTATCAAACTAAACGTCCCTAATTCTGGAAATAAGCAGATTTGTCCTTGTTCCGTCCTTATTATGGCTGGAGGACAGCTGAGCAGTCTCCTCTGTGCTGGTACTTTCTACCTGGAGATAGTTAACCAGGCAATATTCAGTCTTTCTGCCGCTGGCTGAAGTAATCCTAATTATTTTACTTCTCCCTTGGGTGTTACAAAAGTCATACATGCATATCTCATTTCCCCAGTTCATAAATCACTTTCATTCTCTTCTCTTAGATCATTTCTTCCAAATTTTACTTTTAAAAGGTGTAACAATGTAGCCAATAAAAGTGGATTAGGATGGTGATAAAAAGTGGAAAGGATGGGCTGAAGGATGGAGGAAGCTGGGGCATGGAACCCCTGGCCTCCCTGGGTAACCTCAAGGACATCAAGGTCTTCATCTGCCGAGTGGTTACAGTGTTGCTTTGAAGTGTTTGGAGGAAGGCATGTCAGGAAACAGCACAAGTGGGGAGATGAGTAGAGAGTTATAATCCTCAAACTGTGTAGCACTCAGTTTCCATCAGTTAGTTGCAGTGAATAAAGTGAATTTATTGCATGGCACGTGTGCAGCCTAGATTTTCCACCTAAACTCTCTAATGAGTAAAGTATAATTATGTAATCTCTACAGGTTCATCCAGCAGTAAAATGTATCTGTATCGTTTTCAGGTTGTCACACTAATTCGACTATGTCACTTGGCTGAGCATAAGAAACGTGTCTGGATGCCTATTGGATTGTTTACAATATTTTGCACAGTTTGTATGTGAATATAATAATAATTTTTGAATGAATGTGAACAAACCAAAGTATGCTTATTGCAACAAATATCTTTTTATCTCATCCATATATTTGCCTTCTATAAACATCACATCCACACATTTATATTTATATATGTGCATAAATATTTATAAATCAATTAATGTTTGTATATACACCATATGTGTACACAGGTATATAAGTAGTGTGTTTATCAATCATATATAGAGAGAGACATTTATATATATGCCTTAAAATAATAATTTCATGAGCTTTCATTTGGAAATCATTTTACAAATGTTGATTAACATATTCTCAAGAGAAACATTTTTGTCCTATCACCAAACATAATTATTACTTTGCTTTGCACAGACAAATATAATTATTACTCAGATTTGGACAAGTTGCAAAGGAAAAGAACAAAATGTGTTCCATGTGATACTACTTCTCAGAGATTCTAACATCTCTTAAAAATTATTGGGGGACTAATGTGCTTTTTCAAATGTGGGTTATGTATATTACTATTTCTCGCAGAAGTTAAAAGTAAAACATTTTTAAATGTTGTATGTTAATTCACTGAAAATGGCAATATTGAACTTATTACATAACATAAATAATTCAAACATTTGAAATACTTTAATTTTGTAATATAATATGAAATATTTTAAGCATAAAATATGTAAACAAAATATCTTGAAAGAATAATAAAAACCATTTTCAAAAACCAGTTAACCAAGTGGTGGCATTGGTTAGTTTTATAAATCTTTAACCTAACAGCATAAATAATGCAGCTGTGCTCTGTGTTCAGACTCTGGGCTGTGTTGTTTTGGTTGAAGTCTATGAGGACAGTCTCACCTCACACAGATAATAGCTTGAAGAGAGAGGCATGTTTTAGTAGTATTTTTAGACAACTGCGGCTTTTCTTCCTTAATACTACCTTAAAACTCAACAAGTGGTCGTTTCTTAGTAGTGACATGGAATTGGAAGCCACTTTGGTGAGCTCTTTGTTCGCAGCATGCATTATTCCCAAGCTGTTTGAATCTACCTTTGACTCATGTGTGGATTTGCAAGTACACGCACCGATCATTTAAAAACTGTCCTTTCACTCAAGTAGATATTGCAAATAATGGTACATTTCATTGTATCACATTAAGAAAATCTCTTTCATAATAGCATTCCCAATCTCATCCAAAAGTCTTTACATATCAGAAAGCTGCCTGGCGGTTGGCAGATACAAGTTTTCCAAAATTTTAACTCTTATTTAAATTCTTCAATTTAGCAAACACAAACAAAACATCAAACAAACCTACTGGTGACTTTTCTTGATGGAATAGGCTCACTTTTTCCATTTTTGTGAGACTGTTTGTCAAGAATCCAAATTCACCTAAAACTAGTTTCTGTGTCCATCATCCTTTCCAGTGAAACATGATATTTGTTCCATGAGAAAAAGCAGTTAATTCAGCTCGGAACCCAGATGACCCCAGACAGTCCTGGACCACTTCTCCTGGAGACAAGGGTTGTATTTCCCGGTGTGTCAGAGACGCTTCGCGTGTGTTTTCACACTAAATACTAAAACCTAGAATGTGCAAAGGTTGAGGTGTTAATAAGATTGCACATTTTTGCTGAATCATCAAGGCTATCTCACCGTGAACCTGACTTTCCTTTCCTTCCCACAGTTAGGCCACCGTGACTAGTAGTGTAGTTTGGTGCCAGTGACTTAACTCATGCTAACCAGCAAGCAAGTTAGTCATGGTTTATGTCACACGTTAACACAGTGCAAAAGGCAAATTACATTCTATCATTAGTATGCAAATTGGTTTTCTAAAGACCGTCCGAACAAACAGGTCTCGGGGCCCTGGGGAACCACGGACCGCACTTTGATCATCACTGCCTTAGAGGAAGGGAGGTAACACTGAAACACAGAAGAGCCCGAGCTAGAGAAGGGGAGGCAACGTCTGTGTCCTGACACACAGGAGGGGAAACTAGAAACAAGCGCTCAGGGCCAGTGCGGGGCCGTGTGGAAGGGAGCCCCCGAGTTGTGCGTCCTCGCCGGGAATCTGACCGCACACAGGTCCCGGGTCAACAGCACTGCTACCTCTGTGACGCTCACATCCCAGCATAAGAGGGTGAAACGTTACTCAAGCATCATGTGGTAACTAGTCTTTCTCAAAGATATTAACAATCTTTAAAAAGTAAAGAAAAATACTTTAATAAGATTTTAAAAAAGAAATGGTTCAACCCACATTTTATAGGAACTTCTTATAGAATTAGAAACTCCTAGACTTTCCGAGCAAGAAGGGATTTTAGGTATTGGACGCCTTGTATTTCAGCACCACGCATTTCACTAATGGTGAGTTCACAGGTGGGGAAATTCAGGTTGGGCGATGTTCTCACCTTGGAGTCTGTCAAAGGCAGAGCCACATCTAACACTTCAGGTTTTGGATTTTATGCCTCTTTCTGTGTTTCCTGAAGTGAAAATGGTTGTTTTCCCATCATATGCTTTAGGTATACTTTCACCTGTCATAAAAGAAAACTCAATTACACTGACTCAAGCAGTTTTATTTTTCTCACAGAAGGAAGAATCTGAGGCATTGTGGGGTTGTCTCGGGGGCCCAGTGATACCAGTGGGCGTCTCTGTGATGCTCCAGGCTTTTCCCTCTTGGTCACAGGACGGTGCCGCGGGCAGCCATCACACATGCTTTACAGTAGGATTAACGAGGAAAATGGTTGTATCTCTCAGAGAACTGGGCCTGGGAGGGAACACACACAGGACGGTGGTAACTTCCAGCCCCTGGAAACAGTCAGGAAAGAAGGGGCAAATTTGGTGTGTGTGGGGGACCAACCTGGGGGGCTCCCTCAGCACCACTTTTGTCTTTTTCCTGCAGACCCGTTGCCTCCAGGGATGCTGAGCCCTTTCCTGACCCTCATGCTGATGCTCTAAGGGTGTTTCTCCCCTGGTCCAGGTCCTGTGACCCAGGAGAGCCTGTCACGGAATGGCGACCCATTTGCAGTAGGGCTAGAGTGCACACAGGCCTTTTACTCAATTTCACTCAATAAATTCCAAGGAAGTTTTCATCACAGAAACTCCCCCTGTTGTGGGGAATAATCTACCATAAAAGGCCGTCTCTGCGCCTCTGCGTACAGCCAGATACACGCATCAATCCAGGACCCATCACAGCCTGAGACTAGATCTGTATCTGGAGCAGGGCAGAGACAGGGCATCACATGAGAAATGGGGTGAGGACACTGTAAATCCCCGCCTCTTCACAGTCCTACACTTAGACTTTGTCAGTTTCATGAGCCAATACATCATTTTTACGTCTTAAGCCGTTTTGGATTTTCTATTGCCTGTGCCTTAACACAACCATCTGATAAATTGACTGATGCACCTAGGAACTAAAATGGGTGTGGATAACTCAAGTTTCCATTCAATCTAAAAATATTTGCTGAGAATCTATCCCATAACATGCTGTCCAGGCTGTGGAAGGATCACAAGAACCCAATATTTCTTTTAAGACTTTATTTTAGTATGTATATAAAAGTAAGAATTAGTTATTAAATAAGAAAAATATACAATGCTGGATGGGCTGACTTAGGGTCAAGGTTTTTTATGATGAGGCAGAACTTACATACGAGCCTAAGGACCGGGTAGAATTTTGTCAGATATAGTTGGATGCGTGTTCTAGACCCAGAAAATAACACAAGCAAAGGCGTGAGCTCGTGATGTAAGGCAGCATATTTGTGGAGTACCACTGTTTTGTTTTTCAGATGTTCAGAACACACCAGAGGTAAGCTTAGAATTTATAACTAAAACATAAAGCTCAAATTACACTGCGAATGCTGGTCTGAGGAATGCAAAGAACATTCAGTAGGTCATGGGGAGGCTTTGGAAGTTTTTGAATAACTGAATGACATTATCAACCTTGATTTTAAAATGTCTCTCTGACAATAAGTACAGGGTAGGCAGGGGAGGACAAACCAGGCCACTATTGCGATATTCCAGGTAATCAGTAATAAATGCCTGGGTTTGTATGGTCGTTGTTGAAATAAATGAGCCATATAAAGTCACTAGCCATACAGAAATCATTAGCTTGATTTCTGACCCAATAGGCTTTCTACTATTCCATACAGCCACAAAAATGACACTCAAAGAAGGGGCCTGCCGACATGTGGGGGCGCCACTGTCATGGCATTTATGGTAGCATATTTTTTAGCTGCAAGTAACTTAATAGGCTCTGATTAATGCAAGAAGGGTTGATTGGATAGACATCTGAGTATCTCAGAGAATCAAATAAACATGCTTCAGCAAAGACAGAGAGCAGACAACTCTGGAATGGGGAGCGACAGCTAGTGTCCAGGCGTCACGGGAGACCTCGCCTCTCTCTTCTCAACATTCAGATTCTTTGTAGAGTAAATCTGACCTCCCTCACTTGGTTCCACAGCCCTGTTAGAAAATTGGCAGCACGTTACTGCAAATGAGTGAATTCCTCAAAGGGGCTCTTATCTAGACAGCAGAGTGGAGAGAAAGTGAAAACAGTCAAATGAAACAGCACATTCCTCACTGAAGAAAACAAGCCAGAAAACTACCAAATGCACTGTGACCTCAACACAAGGTAATGCACAAGACGACAGACGGTCAGATGTTCTTGTTGTAAGAAAGATGCAAAGCAGATTAATCAAAGATCTTATTTAACATAGCTTTTCCAAGGACAAAGACGTAGCTCTTCCAAAAGAAAACCTAATTCTTCTTTTGACTTCTCTCCTCGTGTTTAAAATAGAATGCTTTAAACATAAGCTTATATACTAACATAATCACCACGTCCATCCCCAGTTTTCAAAACTGGCATTACTTAGCATGAGCTTTAGAATAACGTAGATTTAGTCCTTTCTGAAATACCCAGAGACCACGAAGAGTCAAGAATATGTGCATCACAACTTAGAAAGTTTTATGAGCACACCCACAGAATGTTAAATATGTAGGATGGAAAGGCACTTCAGAGTATTCACGTAACACATTGATGCTGAATCTTCATATTTTGACAAAAAGCATTTAAAAAAAAGATTAAAGGAGATCTTGACTGGGGTAGTCCTCAGACAATTCCATTAGGACCTGAAATGCAATATGAATTTACTCATGCATGTTGAGAGTCTACAGCACAAAGAATATTTATGATTATGTTGGTGAAATCATTGTTTCCAATTAAAACAGCTAATGGTGTCAGTCCACATGATAGTTGCTAGGGGCTGGCTTGTGTCTCCTGCAAAAAGACCAGGTTTACTAGTCGTCTTTGCTGTAACAGCAAACAATCCCAGAATGTCAGTGTCCTGTAACACATGATTTCTCATTTTTCTCATTCCAAGACACACAGGAGTGGAAGCTTTCTGGAATGTGGTCTTCTTAAAGCACATGTGAGAGAGATGGGAAGACACACCCACTGCCTTTTAGAGCCTCTGTGCAGAACTGGACCTTCTACCTGCATTGAGTTGCATGGAAAATCTCAGCGTCCTCCGGGGCGACGTGCACACTGCTTCCCCAGAGGCACTGCGAAGGCCTGGCCAAATAGTCCTGCCACAAGGACAGATGCAGACGATTAGGAACAAGGTCTCAGTCCATCCAGTTGGCCATGAGTATCTATTTCTTTCAGATACACAAAATACACTCAATCCTCCTTTCCCAAATCACTCAAGGCATTTTGGGCATCAGATACCAAATCCAAAATCCTATGATCTATATCACGTCCAAGTCCAGTTCCTACAGGTTCAGAAAAGCAGAATGTCTTATCCATCTCTCACAAGCCAGGGTCAGGGCAGGGGATAAACTCGATCATTCCGGTCACGAATGTGAAGGGGTGGAAGACACAGAGCTACCCCTCATCCCTCGCAATTCTGAAAGGTTCCTTGGAAACATGATGGAGTCCTGGTGCTTTGTGGCTAGAGAATGCATTTTGATCAAGGGCTAATTTGACTCCTAGGGCTTAGCAATTTCCCACTCATTGTGTCCCCAGCTCTTGGTTCTGCCCCATGAGGTCCTGTCTTTTCTGTTTCCTTCTTGTCTACATCTAAAGAAGGTGATGGAGAAAGTACCATACGTTGTAATAAGAAACTTTCTCAGCTAACTGGAGGGCCTGTGGATGTCTGGGACCTAAGGTGGTTATGTGTGTATCAGTTACCAACAGTCATCGTCTCCTAGCCCAGGCAGGGCTAGTTTTATGTGCGTGTGTGTGTGTGTGTGTGTGTGCGTGCACACGCGTGTTTAATTACTGTACTTTCATAGCAAATTTTGGAATTGATGTAAAAATAACTTTTGGGCATTGATCTTAATTCATCAGTCTTACTAAATTTGTTTTTGTTTTGTTTTGCTTTGTTTTGCTTCTTTGGTTTTGGGGTTTTTGTTTTCTCATTCTTTATTTTAAATAATTTATCTACAGATTTATTTTTTAAACAAATACAATGAATCTCTCTGCAAGCGATAATTAAGTGGGATTGTTTGCTGGTCTTTTAGTGGATGTCCTTTTCAGATTAAAGGCATTATATTCTATTCCTATTTTGCTAGGGGGTTTAATTTTCTAATGAATAGATATTGAATATTATTGTGTTCAGTTTTACTTATTGCAGTGAAATATAATTTTTGTCCTTTTCTTTTAATATAGGAATTATATTGACTGATTTAAGAATATTAACATAATTACACATTCTTGCACAGTCACACCTTGGTTGTGATACATAACACTTTATATGCTGGTAGCTTTTGACTTGGTAACATTTTGTTTATAACTGTTGCATCTCTGCTAATGAGTGAAACTGACTCACGCTTTGCAATGCCCTTGTTGTGTTTTGGTACAAACATTACACTGCTCTCGTGCAAGTAGTGGGCCTGTTCTTCCCTTTCTAATCCGCGACAAATTTTGCAAAATATTAAACTCATTTCTCTCCTGATATGAATAGGCAGAGCATTTACATTTAAGAAATGGGATTTTCTGCATTTTAAAAATATAATTCTTGTTTCTGAGAATTAATGTTCTAAAATCCAGTTATTAAATGTTTTCTCAAATTTTATGCTTAGAAAGTAAGGAAACATAAGGCAACAGTCATTGACCATTTAATAGACGGAAATGACCAAGGCCATGAGGTGTAGAAGTTGTGAAAGAAGTCGGCCTTAACTGGCTGCGGAGTGAGGGAAGGCAGAAAGCAGCTGGGTCCCACCCCACCCCCTGTCCACCTCCCAGGCTAAGAAAACCAAGTGGGCAGAGAGGAGATGGAAGAGGCAGAGGCCAAGGTCAATGGGGTCAGGGGCGCTAAGGACCAGCATCCATGGAGACCTCCACGTCCCTCGAAGGAGGACCCCTGCTGCAGGGCCAACCCCGCAGGGCCTCTGTGGGACCCTTCCAGTGATGAAGCCCTCAGAACAGACACCGCATTCCCCTGAGCATGTGGTCAAGCTCCTCCATGGTCAGGGACTGGCCTGTATGCTCAGACGTTCCTCCTCACCCTCTCCTGGTTGTCTCTTGCTCAAACCAAGAGTGCGCACATGTCCTGTGCTACAAACACTACCCCAGAAAGTGCCCTTTTGCACAACTGGCTCACACCATTCCCTCTTCCTGAAACTCCCTCCCATCTTTCCTGCCCTTCTGCCTCTGGCATGGGCCTACCCATATGTTGTGACCTAATTGTAAAGTTACCACCTGCAAGAAGCCTCCCCCAATCCTTCCACACGTATAGGGTCTCCCAGGGCTTTGAACTGGCATACAACTCAGTAATTTACCATGTTGTGCCTTATGTTGAAGTTATCTGGGTATTCTACTTCTTGCCCATAATTGATGCAAGAAAGGAAGGAAGGAAGGAAGGAAGAAAGGAAGGAAGGAAGGAAGAAAGAAAGAAAGAAAGAAAGAAAGAAAGAAAGAAAGAAAGAAAGAAAGAAAGAAAGAAAAAGAAAAAAGAAAGAAAGGAGAGGAAAGGAAAAGGAAAGAAAAGAAGGGAGGAAGGAAGATTAAAGCAGCCCTAATGCCCATTTTTCAGACTGAAGCTGACTGAGGCAGTCAGAATCGTACATCTTGTTTCTAATAGTTTGCATAACAAGTCACCGCAGGTGAAGGCTGGACAGCAGCATGCTGACAACTGCTTTATTCAGGAAGGCACTGTGGTCTGGCTCGTCTCAGCCTATATGGGAAGGAGGGGTGTGTCTGCATGTGGAGTGGTGGAGATCAAGCTGGACCTTGCAGGACGGTGAATACATTTGATTTTTTAAACAACATTCTGGGGTTTTAAATACCTGTTTCTCATACAGATGCATAATCATATGTAGGTAGCTCTAACGTGATTGCCTGAAATCTGCCTGGGATGTTATTACCAGAGCAAGTCCTATCTGGGAGTAATAAATAATTACCATGGCAACATGGTCCTCACACAATGACTGCAATGAAAATGAAAGGAAGGAAGTGGAAGACTACCAGATGTTTTTTGGCATATATCTATATCTATATCTATATCTATATCTATATAAAATCATCGAAGGGAGGGATGTTTTTACAAAATCAAATAACCTTCTCTTAGCGAAAGGACCTCATCATTATTGTAGCCATCTGTCACTCAGACATGCGTGAACATTTAGAACGTGTATGTCAGGACACACACACACACACACACACACACACAAACAAACATTTTGTTGCTGAAAAGGAGCTCCAAACTGTAAGTTTTCTTGCTTGATAGTTAAGGAAACTAACATACTACTTGAAATTTTCATAAATAATAGGAAATGCCTTTGTGAACTGAATCCACATGGAAAATTATAAAGACAAACATGAACTTTAAACATTAGGGAACATTAATGTATCTAATTGGTAAAGCAGCTTGCAAGCAGGAATCAGGGAGCAGAATCCAGGTCAAACATCTAGGCTAAAATTGCCAGGTTGTCACCCTCCCAAATTTCCCCATGACTTTATAATGTTTTACAATTTAAAATAAGCTCCCCCAAATTTGTAGAATCGTGTGTTTATGAAAAAGTGTTTAATACTTTGGTAAAAATAAGAAAGAAAGACTAGAAACAATGATCATTTTAAGCAGTGAGAACAGAACCAACCTATGACCCAGCAGTCCCACTCCTGGCTACCTAGCATGAAAAAACAAAAGCGCTAATCTGAAAAGACACATGCACCCCTGTTCATAGCAGCGCTATTCACAACAGCCAAAATATGGAAGCAATCCGTGTCCATCAGCAGATGAGTGGATAAAGATGTGGTACATATACACAATGGAATATTACTCAGCTATAAAAAGGATGAAATTCTGCCATTTGCAGCAACACAGGTGGACCTAGAGAGTCTTATGTTTAGTGAAATGTCAGACAGAGAAACACAAATACTATATGATATTACTTATATATAGAATCTTAAAAACAAAACAAAGGAATATATATATATAACAGAAAAAGATTCACAGATACAAAAACAAACTAGTGGTAACCAGTGGGGAGGGGGAGGGACAAAATAGGGGAGGGGATTAAGAGATACAAACTACTATGTGTGACTAGATAATCAATAAAGATACATTACATAGTACAGGGAATTATAACTATCACCTTGTAATAATGGAGTATAACCTGTAAAAATACTGAATCTCTATGACGTACAACTGAAACTAATACAGTATAATATTGTAAATCAACTGTCCTTCAATTGTTTTAATTAATTAATTTATTTATTTATTTATTTATTGGCTGTGTTGGGTCTTCATTGCTCTGCGCAGGCTTTCTCTACTTGGGGGGGGCTACTCTTTGCAGTGGTGCATGGGCTCCTCGTTGTGGTGGCTTCTCTTGTTGCAGAGCATGGGCTCTAGGCACACGGGCTTCAGTAGTTGTGGCACATGGGCTCAATAGTTGTGGCTGACGGGCTTAGTTGCTCCTTGGCATGTGGGACCTTCCTGGACCAGGGATCAAACCTGTGTCCCCTGCATTGGCAAGCAGATTCTTAACCACCACACCAGCAGGGAAGCCCTGTACTTCAATTTAAAAAAAAAGTATTTACTCTTTCAGAGTTTCAACAAATTATTGAGTATAAGAGTTTAGTATCTACCTATTTTAATTCTATATACATTCAACATGTTAATTTTGCTCCTAATTTGTGCCAGGTACTGTTCCTGTTGTCTTAAAAATAAGACAATACACACACAAGCACACACACCAATAAGAACAACAAAATCTTGTATTTAGTATTCCTTTATTGAACAATTATATGAAATACAAAAATAATGCTAACATATCCGCTACAGGTATTGTAGCTGTCGTGGGCCACGGTATATACCTTCTAAAGAACTGATGTGTTACAGCATTAAAAATAATCTATATCTACATCAATGTTTTACCAGATGAGTGACTTCCAGGAGAACACACACTTTAGGAGAGTGTACCCAATTTTACATGCTAAGAAAATATTTCCTTTCAGTAAATATCCTCAAGAAATATCTTGAAGAAAAACAATCTGAGACAGAAGAATTTATGAGTAATAATCAGTAACATACTTGAGTATTATGAGAAGCGATTCTATTTGTTTATACAAATTTCCATCAAAATGTGGCAATAAATGAATTTCATATTCAAATGAGAATATTTTATAGTAGAAAAAGTAATTTTAATTATGCAATATACTAAATTTTTAAACATATTCAAGCAGTAAATCTCTGAACACAGGGAGAAAAATATTCTGTTTAGATATTTTTCTTCTGAAGAAACAAATTAAATATGCCTTTGTAATTTTATAAAAAAATATTAAAATTAACAAAATTTTAAAAGGACTTTTACAGTCAAAATTCTGAAGCTCCTTCTCTTCCAGAAATAGAATTATGTTAATCATTAAGCACATTAAAGTGAAAAATGTCTACTTTTGTGAGGAGAGTGTGGCAACTGATTTCAGAGGTGCCCACTATCTACTTCTACTGAGAAAAAGACATTTTAGTTATTATTTTCTAAAACAACTTTAAAATGACTGAAATCGGTTGTATCCTAGCAATAATACTGCATTTAGTCAGAGAGAAGAAAATAATTTTTTCTATGTAACCTTCTAGGAATGGCAGACACAGGGCAGAGGAAATTATTACCAGTGTCATATAATGTTCTTTTGAGAAATGTTGAAGCAGATAAAATTTAACATAAAATTGTGAGATTATATATTGAGCAGAGTTATTTTAATTACATCTCATTAGTCTTATCTTTTCTCATCTTTTAATCCACAATTATTAGCAATTCACACAGCAGCAGGACATATTCTAGCGATTTTAATCCAACCGACTACTTCAGTGGCCCTCGTTTGAATTACGTGAAATTTAAGTTCTCGGACATCATTCACCTTCTTAACTTAACACGGTCAAACAAACATAACTATGGTAAGAGGAAGCTAAATTTCTTCCAGAATACATTAACTATTAAAGGATAAGGAATAAGTAAAACGTTAAAATATGGTATTTTTATATGTTACACATAGAGAATGTAAGAATTGGATAGATGCATAAAGACCACTTCCCCCAATATTCTTGGTTCATGGATCAGAAATGCAAGCTACATAGATAGTAAGTCAAGTTGTTCGGTAAGTGAGTTGAAATATTCTACACTGAATAAAAGGTTCAAGTCTAGTGGTTTATTATCCATAGTGCACTTTGTCTCTGTCACCTGTCTTTACCTTACGCACAACATTTTCATCAGCATGAAGGTAGAAATGGTACGTGAGATACACAAGTCAGCTGCTCTCGCATGAGGCTTACCACCACAGGTTCTCATACAGGACCAGACTGCGATTTAAGAAAATATATCCTTTTAAAAACTATGTTCAGAAACACATCTATCAAATGTGAGTAACGTAAGGATGTTGCTCTTCATTTCACAAAATAACTCACCACAACTTAATAAAAGTTCTTAAGTGAATTTTTGTAATAATCATTAGTATCCACTCTATAGAAGACACAGCTAAGAAGAATTTGCAGACAAAATATTGACAAGGGACTTCCCTGATGGCGCAGTGGTTAAGGATCCGCCTGCCAATGTAAGGGACACGGGTTCAATCCCTGGTCCGGAAAGATTCCACATGCTGCGGAGCAACTAAGCTTGTGAGCCACAACTACTGAGCCCACATGCCACAACTACTCGTCTGCACACCTAGAGCCCATGCACAACAAAGAGAAGCCACTGCCATGAGAAGCCCACACACTGCAATGAAGAGTAGCCCCTGCTCACCGCAATTAGAGAAAGCCCATGTGCAGCAATGAAGACCCAACACAGCCAAAAATAAATAAATAAATAAATAAATAAATAAATATTATAGTAATTCAATATCTGATTTCATCCATGAGAGTATCTAGTACCAGACTTGACATGTTTCCTTAAATAGCTACAAAACTGCAGAAGAAAAAAACTGAGGTATCATTTTTCAGGTATTAGATAAATAGCCGTTAGAGAGTTGTTATCCCCGGGAGAAGGGCAATACATGAGGAGCACCTCACAGTCCCTGGCTTGTCCTGGGGATAAGGTCACCCTGCAGCGGGGGCAGGGAGGCAGCGGTCAGTGGTGCAGCATCCAGGGCTGCCGGAGCTCGGGCAGAGCCATCTTCCTGGCCTGTGACCTGGGCCACACTCGGAAGGGCCCGACTCTTGCTTTAATCCTCCTCTGGTGGCATCCTGAAATCCTTAATACTTTGGTCTTTGGGCTGGTGTTTTGTAATCGAAGTCCCATGGGATAAAGCATCCTGCGTGGGAGCAGAGGAGATACAGTGTGCATGTCTGCTGTTCCTGGCTCTCCCTCCCGCAGAGCCTTTGTGATGTCCCCGGGCACAGATAGGCTAGGCTCAGCGTGCTGGGGGCTCACCCAGGCTCACCAGAGGGCAAGGTGAGCCCATCGCACCTGTGACTGAATAAGGTGAGATGCTTTCCGCTCAAATTAAAACCTTCTTCAAACACAAAATGAAGGAACGTTGTAAGGAACCCTGTCATATCCTTTCTTATTCATGTTATTTCCACGTACTAACCAAACACTAATGCTGAAAATGATGACAGAGAGAAAAAGAGAAAGACTGGTCAATCCAGTTACTACTTTCCTTTTGGTCCTTTCTAACTAATCAGTAAACCAAGGAGATCAAGCCAAATTATGTGTAATCTTTGGATTTGATAATAAAGGCAGTATTGTTGAAAAAAGTTTTGATGAATTTCCTCTTAAAATTCCCTGAGGAATTAGTGGATCAAGAGGATGGTGATGTTAGAATAATGCATCACAATGGACGGGTCCCCCATACTCACCTATGGGACTTTACATCTTCATTCCATTACTGATAGGATTGCCATGCCAAAAAATCGATGGTACCTCTTACACATCACTCCTAAATCAGGAGAAATGAAATAAAGGAAACTCTAATGAAGATATAGACAGAGTGTGACATATTAAGATAGATGATAGATACATAAATAGACCAAAAAAAATCAAAATAGATGACAGATAGAAAGATAAAGAGACATCTTCAAATAGACTGCTCCAAGGAAAATAATAAAATCAAAGTATGAATTCCCAAAACTCCGATTAAGCTGATGATTAATTCCTAAATAAGACATCTGTGTATTATGCTTTTTGATGGTCTCATTACTTGCAGAAATCTAGTGAATGAATATTGTTTGAATCTGAGAAATTATGCATTCTATATGAAAATATGTTTTATATAGTCAAAAAACAAATGAACTGATATTGCAAAATCCTAAAACGTAGCAATTTAAAGAGACTTCTAAAAAGAAAATGAAAGTGTATTTCAGAGAGCATTTTTTTTCTATTTTGAGTGCTAAATATGAATTTAAGCTTCCTTTATACACAGAGAATTAAAAACTGAGACAATAAAGGTACTGGTAAATGCTTATAGTTTGATTTTTAGTTAGTAAAGTCATACCAAGCAATTACCAGTGCCATAATTTAAAAGAATTCTGTTGTAAACCATCTGGAAGGAAATGATATCCTCTAATGGGAATATTTGCACATGTAGTTTTTTGTATATACGTAAGTGTGTGTTTCCTGTATGCCAAAAAATGAACATTAGTTGAAAACCACGATGAAAGGTACATAAAATACTTTTCTGTATGCTTTTATTTTCCTGGCCCTTTATATGAAATGGATTTCTTTTTATGTGAGCACTATTGAAAGAAAGTAATTTTAGCTTTGCATAGTTAGTATTTTGCTGAAAATGTTGTGTTTATCCACTAATTCTATTTTATAAAAGCAAAGTGAAATGGTCTGAGCCCTGCTGTTACCAGCCTCCACATCAGGCCCCACCAAAGGTCCTTCTGCCCAGCGTCTCTCCCACCAACAGGAGGAGACCCCGTTCGGTTCACAAGCAAAGCAAGCCTCATCCTCTGAGTGAAGAGCGGAGAGATGCCAGCACTTGCTGGCCAGGAAGGTGGTGGGCAGGGCTGCCTTACAGGATCTCCCCCGAGGCAGGGGCTGGAATTCTCCTCTCTTGCCCAGCACCTGTAAGCCCCACCCACCTGACAGACCTTTTCTTTCGTCAGGTTGAGGCTGCAGGATGTTTACCCTCTTACACGCGCCTATGGCAGGCCTGTCCTCCCCTCTCCAAACCCCTGCCCGGCTCCAGGGCCCGGGGACTGTGATTTCCACCCTGTCCACTGGACTTCATTTTAATCCAAGACATTGACACCACGCTGGTGATGGGAGCAGCAACTCCCCAGGCATCCTGGTGGGACCCACCGGTGCCGGTGGTTAGGGAGAAATCCCACTAAAAGTCAGGGACACGCCGCCTCTCAAGTTTCCGAGCGCCGCGTGCTAAGACGAGTCACCATGTCCTTCTTAGGACAGTTGTTGCCCCTGACCTTGCCAGCCTGAGTGGCCCCATGGGAAACGACACGTGCCGCATTGGGGAAAGTGGGTCCGGTCCCTGTAGTGTTTGCGCTGGGCTTGGGAAGAGCGGGCTGGGGGAGGGGCCTGCCGCCTCTCACACTGCTTTAGGCCCCGGGGGGTTGGATTACAGGGGATGCGCATGGTGCTGCATCCCTCCCAGGCTTCGCGGGGCTCTCACTGGACCTCTCTGACCCCCGGGGCACAGCTATGCCAGTGACCGCAGGTCATTCCTTCTCCTTCCAGAAGAAGGTTTAGATTGTGTCCACCGCACCTAGAACAGCCCCAAGTACGTGATACAAATTTGCTGAAAAAAGCAGGAACTAAAATGAAAGTGAGGTTTTTTATAATATATAAATTTATTTATTTATTTAATTTATTTATTGGCTGCCTTGGGTCTTCGTTGCTGCACACGGGCTTTCTCTAGTTGCTGCCAAGCGGGGTCTACTCTTCATTGTGGTGGCTCCTCATTGTAGTGGCTTCTGTTGTTGCAGAGCATGGGCTCCAGTCACGTGGGCTTCAATAGTTGCAGCACACGGGTTCAATAGTTGTGGCGCACAGGCTTAGTTGCTCCAAGGCATGTGGGATCGTCCCAGAACAGGGCTCGAACCCGTGTTCCCTGCATTGGCAGGCAGATTCTTAACCACTGAGCCATCAGGAAAGTCCAAAAGTGAGTTTTGCTTCTACAACTTAATAGGGTTAGTAAATAGCTCAGATATAAATTTAATTAGAATATTTTTAAACTAAATAAAATATGGAGTTTATGTTTCTGAGCCCTTCAGTCAGGCCCTTTTATAGATTTTCCATAATAAGATTGCCAGCACCGTCTTCAAGCCCATATAGACTCTAACGCACCTTTCACCTCAAAGGCACTGGGCAGTGTCTACTTCCATCTCCTTCTCATAATTCCCCACAGGTGTGCTAACGTGCTACAAAGCACACACGTTGCTGCAGCAGAGATAGCGTTATCAACTGGAAATTAATCTTGTTTCTACTATTGTTGAAGTATAATGCACACTACGGCATTTATCAAAAAGACAAGGTTTAGTTCTCAAAAGTATTGACCAATAATTTTCAGATTATTACATCTTCTGATGTTTCCATATCTTCCTTTTATATCACCACTGTTCTCACTTACCTTCTGCTTGTCTCAGTATCTTTATATAATTACTCACAAATATGAACTGTCACCCTCTCTCAAGTATTGGTCATGGATTATGTGGTAGTTCTTTTTAATTCTTCTGATTAAAAATCTCCATAAAGGAGGGAGAGGAGGTGGGAGATGGTAGAGCTGAAGGATGGGCAGCAGTAGGAGACGGAGGGCGAGCTGCAAGTTCATTCACACCTGACGCTGACGGCACAGGTTCTGGTTCCTCGCCGGATTCAATTCTGTCTACCCTCTTGAAAAAATGACACAATGATCGGGGAGTAGCGCTTTTTTTCTCAGCATGGATGACATGGTAGCACTGGATTGCATTCTGAAAGGCTGCTGCACCCTTCGTGTATCGTTTTACGATCCGGTCCTGTGCCTCAAAAACTAACAATGCCACCTCAAATAAAGAAAATCCCCTTGCAAAAACAAACAAACAAACAAAAAAACTCCATAAAATACGATATACATCAATAGCCTTTCAGGATGAGTGTGTGTTAATCAAAACTTTCTGAGCTGGACCTTTAAGGGGAAACCAAATCTGTAATAAGCTGATGATACTATTCATTCTCTTAGGTTATTCTTTTTTCTTTCCAGTTACCACTAACTTTTATACACTTCAATGCCTGGTTGAGAAACATTTTTTTCATGTTTTCCCTGGTGATTTAAGTCAGTTAAGATGTTTTCTTTTTTATAACCCCCTTTTAAAAAAAATCTCATTATTTTAAATAGAATGTGTAACAGGAGAGTCTAGGGAACGTTTCCATCCTTGGTCTCTTTGTGGTGGCAAACGGCTTCCCTCATTAGAGCGCCCTGTACGGTTTTGACATTTTTAATCCCTTATACTTCAGTTGCTATAAATATGAGGTAAGTATTAAGTTCACTCTTAACAGACACTGTGTATTATTTCTATTGTATAAATTTCCAGTACCTAACACACAGCAGAGTTCCATACATTCTAGGCACCAAATAAATTCCCATTCACTGATTTTAAGTTCTTTTGAGCAAACAGAAATAATGATATGCTGTGGTAATGGTGAAATAATAAAGGAATTTTCACAGATTTTTGAAATAAGGGCCAAAAAAATCACTGCAATTGAATTTAAAATACAGTTACGCCTTTTTATACCATGGTTCTCTATGTCTTGGATTCAGAGATTTTGATCTTTCAAAATTATGTAACGTTTAAATGATGGCTTATCATAGGTTATGAATGTAGCCTCCTGATGTCAGCGTTCTCCTGGGGCTCCTCACACTAGGCTTAGTATCCTAGTGGGTAGGTAAAATGCAAATTTTAATCAGAGTTTCTGCTAGAAAAGAGATAAAAGATGAAGGGTATTTGAAACAGTGTTTCTACTGCACCTTCAAGAGATTCTCCCACAATCCTTCAATGAGTGGGATCTATCCAACGTGACAGAGCATCTGCCATCATCGGCAAGGAACAGATCGTCATGTGGGAGAACTTGCTAAGCATCTGAAAAGAGTCAATGCAAAGAGCAAAATCAGACTCATTGTAGAGGGAACAGTCAGGAAAACCAAAGTGGCTCAGTGATTTGCTCCAAACACATATGTATATATTTAAGTGTTAATTATATTTCAAGCCCTAGAGATGAAAATGTGACAATTTTGTTCTTATGGAGTTCACAGTTTAGTTGGGGACACAGAATGGAAAACAAATAGCAGATACTACAGAGGGCTGTAAACAAGGGATTTATAAGGTACAGTGATAGAAAAGTTGGCCATTCTTGCCTGAGGATAAAAAGTCAGAGGAAGCGTTTAAAATACAATATCAAACAGGAAGCATGCTGTAATCATATTTGACACAAGAATTTGGAATTATATTTGTGTGGTAACCTCTAATCTTATTATTATTGCTCCTCACCAAATAATTTTCCTGAAACAAAAAAAATTCCAAATAATTAAAAACATTGTCATTTATATTTTATTTTGAATAGATAAATATATTTATATAAAAAAAAAACATTTTCTGCCCTTACTAAAGAAATATTCAGAACTAAGACAAATAAAACATACTCAACAAAGTGCCAAATTCCTTTTGGGCTGGAAGATAAGATTTGAACAAAGGAAAGAAAGTATCTTAATACTGTAGAATGTAGGCAACTCAGTAAAATAGTATATCCTGCCAAACGCACAGGGGACATTCTCCAGAATTTTCCAGAAGAGCTATTCTTAAACTTCACTCTGATCTAGTTTGTACTGCAACCTTGGATTTCAGTCCCAAGACCTTTTTTTTTAATCCCTTATCTTCCTTAGCTAATAACATGGGTATAGAATTCTTGGTAGACAGGTTCCCTAACCCCCAGCACTTTAAATATGTTGTCTCACTGTCTTCTGGTTTCCATGGTTTCAGGAGCAGGCTGTTAATCTTCAGAATCCCTTATATGTGACACATCATTTCTGTTTTGCTTCTTTCAAGATTTTCTCTTTGTGTTTTGACATTTTCGAGATGATGGGTCTAGCTGTGATTCTTCTTGAATTTATACCACTTGGAGTTTGTTCAGCTTCTTTGATGTATAAATTAATGCTATTTATCAAACTTGAGTATTTTCAGGCATTATTTCTTTCAGGTATTATATGCTTTCTGCCCTTTTTCTCTCCTCTCCTCCTGGGACTAGGATTGCACATGTGAGAATTCTCGATGGTGTCTGCAGGCTCTGAAGCACTGTTCATTTATCTTAATTCTTTTTTTCTTTCTGTTTCTCAGGCTGTTCCTATACTGACCTGTCCTCAAGGTTTTTCTTCCAGTTCAAATCTGCTCTTGATCTTTCTTTAGTGAATTTTTTAAATGTCAGTAATTGTAATTTTTAATTCTAGGACTTCTAATTGTTTCTTTTATATTAGCTTATACTCTTTATAGATATTCTCTATTTGGTAATATATGATAGTCACACTTTCCTTTCTTTATTGTTACATGGTTTCTTTAGTTTTTGAATTTTTTAAAATAATAGCTGATTTTAAGTCTTTTTTGTCATAAATCCAACATCTGAACCTCCTCAAGTTCAATCTCTATTGACTGCTGTTTTCTTATTTCCTATACCTTATTTCCTTGTGTGTCTCATAATTTTTTTGTTGAAAACTGAACAATTCGGGTAATATATTGAGGCAACTCAAGCAATGAGATCTCCTCTCTTGAAAAGAGCAAGCTGACCTGAAAGTAACTAGACTTCCCGGTCCCCATGCCCCACACTCTCCAAGGAGGACACACAACACAAACTCACCATCATGTGAAAATGACAGCTCGTGACACTCAGTCAAAACGCTAAGCATTAGAAAGGAAGAAAATCTACTCACAAATAGGATATAAAATAAAAACTGTCACAGAAAAATAAGAAATTATCAAGAAGATGGGTTAGCAGAAAAAAACTTTCAAACATCTATTACTAATATGCGCATTTAAAGATTCAGAGAAAAACAAGAAAATAAAAGAGAGACATGGTTGGTTAATAAACAAAAGGGAGCTTCTGGAGACTAAACACACTAAGTGGAAGAAAATCAGTTAGGACTTGACTACACAATAAAAGTACAGTGACGGAAAAGAGGTAGTGATACAAACAAGCCAATGTGAATCGCATTTTAGATAAATACAAATAATTGAAATTATACTGAGTACATTTCTCTTAAAACAAAGGTTTTAAAGTACAAGACATTAACCAAAAGTTTTCTGGGAAACTACCAAGTATTTGGAAATTTAACAAAATGTCCCTATATAGTATATCAGTTAAAAAAAAACATAAACAAAATTTGTAAACATTTTGAATCAAATGGAAATGAAAATTAAAACACATCACATTTTGTGTGATTCAGTAAAAAATAGAGACTTCAAGGAAATTTGAGTTAAGTTCTTATATTACAAAAGAGAATTAGCCCAAAATCAATGCTCCAAGTTTCTACTTGAGAGGCTCTGACAAAAGCAAATGACATGAAGTATAAGGAGAAAATAATTAAAATAAGGAAACATTTTTTAAAAAGGAAGATAAACAAAAAAGTAGAAACACAAAATGATACTTAAGCCTGTTTTTTTTTAAAGAAACAAAATATATATACTTCTAACTAAACTGCAGAAATTACCAATATGAGGAATTAAGGAGAGAATATAGAGATTATATAAGAAATCAGAAGATTCATAAGGGAACATTTTCATTTTAAACAATAAAAATTCAGATTGTCCCTTAAATTCAAAATATTCCTTCTGAATACAGATGTGAACATTTATTACCAAAATTCAGCAACTTGAATCTGGTTGTGTATTAGAAGAATAACACACCGTGAGCATTTGAAGTTTATTTTATGAATGCCAGTGTGGTTTAATGAGCACTGTAAACTGAGACTCTGAAAAACAGAAAAGCTCAAGAATATATGTTATTTAGTGTTGTCAGCCTTTCCAGTTTTTAAAAAGATAAGCCACAGGCCACATTTTATGTGATTATTTTGTATTCTTCAGTGATTGACAAGTAGATGCATTTTTGTAACATTGTTTTTGTCATTATTTTAGCCTTTAGCCTGAAATGTCCTGACCGCTGCTCTTCTTTGCAGTGCAGCCTCAGGTCTCAATTACTTACACTCCTACTGAGTTGTGTTTCTCTATTTATTCTGTTGCCTGTTCATTGAAGGAGTTAGATTCATTCTGCCTGTAAAACTTTTCACTTGCGTTTCCTTTTTCCTGAACTCCCTGATCCACACCTTCACAGGGCTGGTTCCTTCATGTCCCTCAGGTGCCTATTCAAATGTTTCCTCCTCGGGAAGACTTTTCCAAATGCCTAGACGTGTGGATTCACAACTGACAGCCGGGTCTCACCTCCAGCATAACTTAGAGGCAGGTGCGGAGAATCAGAACAAAACACCTCCCACCGGAACCAGTGCTGAGTGGACAAAAGCCGGAACAGACAGATTGTAGAGGCTCAGCTTGGACAAGCTCAGAGTTAAGGACTCCGAGGGCCAGGATTTGTGAGGTTTCCTCCAGCAACCTTATCAGGTTCTCACAGTGAAATGCAGAGAAAACTCCTCTTCTGCTTCTTGCAGGGAGGATTGCAGGGAGGAGGGAAAGTAGCCGCTGTGAAACAAGCCCAGTGCCTTTTGTTGGCCTTAACGAGGCTCTCTTTTTAGAGAAACTATTTTCCCAGAGTCCAACTGACCAAGGGAAGGGACATAACCACTCCAGCCGATTTTAGCCTTCTAAGTGGGGGAAGGAAAATACCCAGTTCTACCTCCCTCTAGCCTTCCTGTTCAACCTGAGGGGAAAAAAAAAAAAACTCCCAGAGAAGCACTTAAGAAGTTCACAGCCCAAGGATATAGGCTCATTAAAGGACTGAGACCTAATTGTAGGACTAGAAACCTTCCCCAACATCAACCTCTACATTTTAACACCACAGCAATAGGACTCCAATATCATAACAGAGAAATACAACTGAAAGAATGGTATATCTCAGACCTTATCTAAGAAGAAGGCTCTAGGGGAAATCCAAAGACAACAGGGAGAGAAGAACAAAGTAATCAGAATAAATTTTAGGCTCTGACACTTGCCGTTCGTAGCAAACATTAAACACAGCTTCGATCTTAGCCAGATAAACATAAAATGTCACACTGAGGGCCTATTTATCTCATTTCCTTTTTACTAACGACACTATGTAAGGCTTTCAGCAAAAAACTATAAGACATACTAAAAGGAAAGAACAATGCCCAGAAGTTGAAGTGACAGGGCAAGCATCAGACCCAGCCTCAGATGTGACAGGGGAGGCACAGTTTCAAACAATGGTGGCTGGTATGCTAAAAGCCCTAATGGGAAAAGGGGCAAAATGCAAAGACAGATGGACAATGTCAGCAGAGAGACGGGGATTCTGAGAATAGGAAAAAAATGAATGAAATGGAATTTTTTGAATCCCACAATGGCCGAATCTCTGCTTCTGTAATAAAATATAACCTGAGTTAAGTACTTATGTTATGCATCCTTTCAAAGTCAGAGTCATGAGGAAATGGATTATTTCTGAACTAGCAAACAATTCATAAGTTGATAACTGGTGTGACTTTACAAGTATGATAGCAGAGAGCTCTTCCACATGCAAGTACACATTTGAGGGACCAAAGGAAGCAATATTAGAGTGAGCCAGAGCTAATATTTGTTATTAATTTTCCACATTCATCTTCAAAAGACCTTTATATATTTTAGAAGAGAGATTATTGAAACAAATCCAATGACATTAGAAGCTTAGATTAAGAACAATTTCATATAAAATGTTTTGAATACTTAGTTCAATTTAGGTAATGAAATAAGATATGTATTCATTTCAGGCAATATTTTTTTCTTTGAAAGTATAATGAAGAAACCTTGTAAAATATATGTATTAAATCAACCATAGATGCTTATAGCCCTAATCTTATCTTTTTCTTCAGATATACTCTGATTGTTTTGATGTGATATCATATTCAATTCATAGTTGTGCTAGAAGCTGAGCCCAGGGCCTAAAATAAAAATTGTGTGAGCCAGCTGGGTGCAGTTCAAATACAGCTTAAAATAAGTTGAATGGGTAACATCTAAATGTTTACAAATTTCAATAACAAAGTATATTGTCAGTTTTTAAATCAGATTTCATCACAATGTTGATCCGTTTTAATAGCTTGGTGACTCTCACCACCCCTGACTTGTGCACAATAAGATTTGGAAGAAGAGTTAGAATAAGCCATTGGGGTGAGTAGAGAGATATTACTCTGAGAAACAACTTTCAAACAATCTCTATACTGTTCCTTTTAATAAAAACATGTCATACTTTTTCAATAAATGTTATAGCGACCTTACCTCTAATCAAACAAAAATTAAAAATCAATTCATCCTATAATTTAAGAACTTAAGGACAGAATAGTTTTTTTTAAATTTTCAATTTTAGTTCATAATTCATTCTGTATGTACATCCAGGTAACAAAAATCTGAACTTTTTAGTAGAAATTCATGTTTACATTTTATCATTCCAATGAAAATATGGTAAAAGCCTTCTTAGACTCCATGTGTACAGGATGCACAGCCTTGAATTGCAGAAAGTAAACATTCATCATCCTCAATAGTTAATTAAATGCCTATAAACAAAAGCCATGGCTGTATTTGGAGCAGGTGCACTGGCGGGTGCTGTCTGGTTTTCCCTAGGGTTCTTCCTAACTAAGGTCCGCATGTGCAGTCCCTTGGGGGTCAATCCCCTTCGTCACTCTGGAGACCTGCTGATGGGGCTGAGGGATGCCGGGCAGGAAGCCTCCCACAGTCCAGGCCTGGGGCCCAGGTCTCCCAGTCGACCTGTGAGCAGTGTGGGAGGAGGACCCAGCACAACCGCACTGGGCACAGCCCCTCCTGAACAGCCCCTGGCTTTTCTCCCACACACACGCTAAAGACTGTCTCATGTGTTCACTTTGTTCACACATGAGGACATGCTCAGCCTGGTTTTATGAGTGGAATACTGTTGAAGACGCTCCACGCTAAAAGCCCATCAATCGTCCTTACGTGTGTAGTGCGTTGCGTATTCTGAAGTACCTGCACACCTTTCATGAGCAACAGACAATTCTTTGGAGCAAGACGAAGTTGAAATAAAGGAAAGATCGTGCCCGGTTCCTTCAAGAGCCCTGCAGTGCATAGCCAGTCTGTGCTGGGCTCACTTTGTAGAAAAGGACACAGAAACCTGGGGACAGAGAGCTCTAACCTTCAGCCAGCTGATCTCGCAGAGTGGCCCCAGTGTCCAGGGCAGGGCTCCTATTTCCTTGCTGCACCATGACCCTTGGTGCTGTGTGAAATGCAGGCCACGTCTTCCTCACACACCCCCAGCAGGCTTCGTTGCCATTTTTCTGATGACCTGGTAGAGAAATTGAATGCAAACACCTGATTCTGATCACCAGTTCCCTACTGACACCAAATAGATACATCAGTGTATTTAGCCCACAAATATGTGTCGTCTCAGAAGTAAAGGAAGGATGGAGGAGGGTTTCTGTCTCATTGGTGAGAAGTAGACGTGTAAGGCAGTGTGGTGACAAGCATAGCATTTATATTCAAAGTAAGACAAAAGCACTGAGGAGGACTTAATTTTACTGAATATTAAATGTGGTTGATAGTTTAAATCTTAGGCTATCTGAATGAGTGAGTGAATTTCTTCAGCAAAATAGGACCTTAACAGCTGCTTCTAAAGAGTACAGAACATGTATTTCTAGGATTTTTTTAATTTATATTTTATTTTACTATAGATGACAACTTGAAAGCAGAACTTCTAACATCCATGGACCGTTGTAGCGCAAGTTAGTTTGAGGAATGTCTTCTAATGTGAAAACTCTCCTTGACCATTTTCCCTCTTGTCTGCAAAGGATTTTGTGAGGCACAATGCACTCAAGGGTAGCCAGAGCAGACAGTTATCAGTAAAGGACACAAAATACCAGATTGCCCAAGATTTTTCTTCATTTACGACCGCGAGAGGATACTTTGACAGACTGCCTACGTGTATACCTCTTGATTCAGAGTTACAGAAAAGTCGGTATAAACCTCACCACACAAACACAGAAACGAACATCTTAGTTTCTTTGCAGAAACCATTAAACTCAAAAGTGAAAGAATATTTGTTACCGGCTACTTTTAGATCACCAACAAACCCAATATTATCGGTTTGTCAGTGAGATCTGAGCAATTATAGCAAAAACAAAACCAAGGGAAAAATTGAAATAGAATGGGCACCAAAACAGCATTTTCTAAAGGACAGAAATCCTGTGTTGAAACACCTTTTGCAAGCACTGCTGGTGTTGTGTTGGATGGACATCTGTCTGTCTGTCTGTAGTTCACTGAGAAGGGCTGCTTGGCATAAAGGAATGAGCATGAAATCGGGAGACATGGGCTTCCTTCTGCACCTGGACAAAAACCTGCTTTGAGGATTGACCCAAGTCAGTTTTTCTAGGATTCGATTTATGTCATGTGAAAATGAGCCATGGACTTCATGATTTCCAGAATCCCTTCTGCTACATCAAAGAGTAACCAGGTACAGCAGAGCCACAGACATGAAGTCGGAAGGCCTGGGCTGAAAGTCTGCATCACCTGATTTACTAGCTCATCAGAGGTGAGGATTCCAAGTAGCTAAGCTTCAGTTTTCAAACATTCAGTTGTGAATGATAACATGTGGTCTAACTCAAGACAGCACATATTTTTAAAAGATCTTTTAAAAATTCACTCGGGGCGCAATGCAAGTGTACTGACTGTCTGCTAATCCATTTATCGTGTGATGTCACCAGTGGTTCCCCTCGCACGGCTGTCTCCATCAGATGAATCTGCAGTGACTGGCTCATATTTCCTGGTAATATGACTCACAAGGTGGGGGAGGGTGGAAGGTTGGAATCCCTTAATAAAGTATCAAGACCTATTCACAGCCCTTTACAAAAGGAATATTGAAAAAGCAAGACCAATATTTTCCCTCTAGTCAGAAAGATGTCCTACCTAAGACTATCACAATTACATTAAAGACTAAGTAAAAATTATGTGGAATTTAAACCAAATTGAACACAAAAGTTTGAATTTGAAGTTAATTAAACGGTAGTAAACAGTGGAATATACTAATGGGACTTCTTTTCAAATTACCTTACCATCAATAAAATAGTTTCCTTTGCATGTGAGATTCAATCATGGCTTTAGTTTTGCATGGGGGCTAAAAACTAAATTAGATTATTTCCTAAGACTTTTGTTAATGGTATGGAATTAAAAAGAAGATACAGACATTTCTGTGTTGTCGTGGTGGACACAAGATGTGCTACAATAGAATAAACTGTAAATAGTGACATCACTCACCTTTATCATACTTTCATGTGTTTTTCTCATCTCATTAACTGCATCTTATAAACAGTAAATATAGATTCTCCCTAATCCCAATTACATCACTTGTACACAAAGTCCATGAGGTAAATGTGAACAAAAAGTGTTATTAACTATTATAAAATGACTAAGAGAAATTCGGAAAGAGAATTAACATGCTAGACCCAGGTTCAAAACTCTCCATGTAACGAACAGTTGCATTATTTTATCAAGTTTCTTAAGTCTCACTTTTATTATTTAAAGGACAACTATAGAGACACAGATGTAGAGAACAAACATATGGACACCAAGTGGGGAAAGTGGTGAGGGATGGGGGGGAAACGAATTGGGAGATAGGGATACCAAATTGTACACTCTAAATATATGCAGTTTATTGTATGTTAACTGTATCTCAATAAAAGTTCTAAAAAAAATAAAAAATAAAAATAAAGGATAACTAAGTTTCTTACAAAAATATGCTCTATTAGGAAGGAAATGTATACTTACAATTAAATTCCTCCCAGGGAAAAGTATCATAAATGATAAATGTTTATTTGAGGGTCAGAAAAGTAAGATGTTTGGAAAGCCTATTATATTGATAACCCTTTGCACAAAATTTATTTACCTTTAAAATATATAATGAATGAACCTGGTACATTTGTAGAAACATGGATGGACCTAGAGACTGTCATACAGAGTGAAGTGAGTCAGAAAGAGAAAAGCAAATATTGTGTATCAACAGATATATGTGGAATCTAGAAAAATGGTACAGATCAACCAGTTTTCAAGGCAGAAATAGAGACACAGATGTAGAGAACAAACATATGGGCACCAAATGGGGAAAGTGGGGTGGGGGGGGGCCGCAGTTAGAGGGAATGAATTGGGAGATTGGGATTGCCAAATATACATTACTAATAAGAAAAAATACCAAATTGTACACTCTAAATATAAACAGTTTATTGTCTGTTAACTGTATCTCAATAAAAGTTCTTTAAAAAAAAAGTGTATATATATATATATATATATATATATATATATATAAAACTCTCAGTAATGAAAATTCCTGTGTAAACCATGTCTGTGTTTTAGCAATTTTGACTGAGAGAAATTCTTCTAGGGCACATAAACTTCCTTTACTATGTTTTAAACTGTCTGAGCTATAATTTATGATATTGCTTTAGGAGGAAATCTCTATTGGTAGCATTTGTTATAAAACAAAACAAAGCAAAAACTTGTGTTTATATGTTGTAGCAAAAAGGAAGATTGGGAGGAAATCAGTTTGGCTATAAGCAAGTATTTCCAGCACTGCCATTTGATCCGTTGATCACAGAAGCATCCAGCTGAGTGGCAGGGTGTGGGGCTGCTTGGCCTTTGCTGGGCATCTCGTCTCGCTGGACCAGCTCTTAGGGATATGAGACAGCACGGTAACCAAAGATAGAAATGACCATAGTGGTGATTTTGGATGAAGGTGATAGCTAATCCTTTCTTCCTTTATTTAAATTTTTGATAATTTATTAAACATGGATTTTGCTATAAATTTTCATTTTTAAGAAATACTGTTTTAAAATACCATTTCCCTTGATTACTGAGGTTTTTGGTGATCCTTTAAATTGTGTGCCCAACACAGGTGGCAAAGCCCATAATAGGACAAACCAGAGCATAAGCCCTCTGAGCCTGTGCTGGGCCTGATGTGGGCAGGACATTCACATTCAGGGGTTGAAGCCCTGGGACCCATTCAGGGGTTCTTCCTTGATGGTGCTCGGTCTATCAGCTGTTGTCTTTGTCCCTTTGTTGTTTACAAAAATTCCTACTGATCACAGGTTTTGAGCAATTTGATGACAGTATGACTTGATATGTTTCCTTTATTTTTACTGTGTTTGGGCTGCATTGCAATTCTTGGACCTATGAAATCTACAGTTTTCACAATATGACAACATTTCAGGCACTTATATTTAAAATATGTTTGTCTGTCTCACCTTCAGAGACTCCAGTTATACGTATGTTATGTTGGTTGAAGCTGTGCCTCAGGTCAGTGATGCCCTGTTGATTTTTTTCTCTCCATGCTTCAGCTTGGTGATGTTTGTTGCTTTGTCTTTAAATTCACTAACTTCACCTTCCGCACATCTAACCTGCTGTTAACCCATTCGGAAACTTTGTAGTTTCAGCTTTAGAAGTTTTATTTGGGTCTTTTTTTATAACTTACATAACTCTATTTAAATTCTTTTAATGCATGCAATAGAGTTACAATAACCAATATAATGTCCTTGTCTGTTAATTCTTGTCAATTCTGGATAAATTGTGATATTTTTCCTCTTTATTATAGAACATATGTTGCTATTTTGCCTCCATTGAAATTATTGATAAAAGTGACAAAATTCTAGATGTTGTGAATTTTGTCTCATGGGGTGCTGGATATTTTATCATTTCTATCAATATATTTGAGTTTTATTCAAGATACATTTATGTTACCTTGTAATTAGTTTGATTTTTTAATGGAGATTTTTTCCCTTATTGATAAACTTAAGACTCAGGTACATCAAATAAAACCAGTTTCTGGTGGAAAAAAATGAAAACCTGCAATAGAATTTAAAAAAAAAAAAAAAAAAAAAAAAAAAAAAAACCTTCAAAAGCTAACACTGTCAGGGAATTAGCAAAACCCAGCAAAATACATTCTTTTAGTTGAAAATTTCTACGTACTTCATAATTAACCTTATGATACAAAATGACCTAATAAGTTTAGCAATGCCTATTTAGCAACTCATCTTTCTGTTCAAAACTTTCTGTTTACCTGTTCTATGAAAGCAGTAAGTCTAAAGACCTAACAAAAGACAGCACTTATTTTGGGTGTGGGTGTGGCTCTCTCTTTTCCCACTGGGGGCTTGCAAGCTGTCTGGGGCTCTGCTCTTACTGGAAGACTAAGGCTTCTTTCAGTACTTTATGTATTAAGTTTTACTGTTTATGAAGCTTTGTGATAGGCAGTAGGGTTACTATGGTGGAAGGAAGGAAGTTCTAGGTTACAAGAGGAGACAGATAATTTAAAATAGAGAAAAATATGTCATAAATTATTGAAGAATGAGTAGGTGTTAGTTAGGTTAGGAGAAGAAAAAAGATGGCGACAGAAAAGGAATGGCAATATTTCAGGCAGCTAGAAATGCAGCTATGATTTAGCACTTACTAACTGAAAGAAGCCAATCTGAGAAGGCTGCACACTGTAGGATTCCAACTGTATGACCTTCTGGAAAAGGCAAAACTATGGAGACAGTAGAAAGGTCAGAGGTTGCAGGATGGAGTGGCAGCAGAGAGATGAGTAAGTGGAAGACAGGATTTTAGGGCAGTGAAAATACTCTGCATGATATTATACATTTGTCCAAACCCATAGGATGTACACCACCAAGTGTGAGCCACAGCGGACTTTGGGGAATAATGATGTGTCAGTGTAGGCTCATCCCTGGTGAAAATGTCCCATCCTGGGGGGTGATGTTGATAACAGGGGAGCCTATGGGTGTTTAGGCTCAGGGGTTACATGGGAAATCCCCGTACCTTCCTCTCAACTTTATGGTAAAACTAAAACTTCGTAAAAACCAAAAGCTTAAAAGAAAAGCAACTCCAGAATCAGAACTGGAGGCAGGATGGGCTTTACAGTGGACTGAAAATAGATGCTGTACTATTATAGCCAGCCAAGGATGGACAGCCAGGCAAGGTCAGAGTCATCACAGGCAAAGCTGAGACTATTTAGGATAAATTATTCAGAACTGAATTATTGTCAAAAGTAACGAGTATTCCTTTTCTCTCTTATAGCCATATATATGGGAATTAAATGTACTCATTTTAAAAATGCAAATCAATTATGTAAATATCAGTTTATTTAATACCCATTTAATTGTCAATGACAAGCAATGCTTCCTGTGTCATACATCATAAAAAATAATGGATTTGGAATCCATTTACTTGTTCCATTTTGTTTATTTTTATGTCCGTGGCACACCACACTGATCTCTTCATTTAACAAACTGATATTCATGTGACAGTAACTATAGCAGCATTTTCTTGGTCCAATTATGTTTTCATCACATAAATGCTAATTATTCAATCATTTTCCTTGGTAAATATATTTTTAAACCCACAACATGACAGGCATTATGTTAGCCAAAAACTCTTTGTTTCCTTCCCTCCTGGGATCTGCAGTTGGTAGGCTGGAATGACATTAATTAAGGAGCCACTCAGATAAATGCACAGTTACACTCTTTAAAATAAGTCTCAAGCAGGAATACAAGGTGCTGTAATTTTATATTATAAAGGGAACATCCCAAGGAGAGAAGGGCAGGATTCTCCCATGAGGACTTGGTGATGAGCTCACACAGGAAGGAGGAGTGCGATGACCTGGAGAAAGAGGAGGAAGCGATAACACAACATCATAGCAAGTACAAAAGATGGTCCATACGTGTGGCTGATGGAGGTGAGCACGTGAGGATGGGGAGGCAAAACCCGGCACTTCCCACACTGGCTGGACCTTCTCCCAAGAGCAGCAGCAGACAGCAAACGTTCTGAGAAGGAGGTGGTAGGTAATTGTGACATAAGGGAATGAGTGATAATTAGATATGTATGTGAAAAGTAAAGTCTCTCTAGTTGCAGCGAGTGAGGGTAAGGAGATGAGAGTTGATATAAGGAGGCAAGTTTGGAAGATGTTGTAGAAATCCAGAGGAGAGCTGTTGGCCACCTGGGAGAGGGTATGGTGATACCATAGGGGAAAAGAGATGCATTTGGTTTCTCTGGTGATCCAGTGGTTAAGACAGTGCGCTCCAAATACAGGGGGTGTGGGTTCAATCCCTGGTAGGAGAACTAAGAGCCCACACGCGGTGCAGCCAAAAAGAAATGCTTTTGAGACAGAAGAATTTAGGATGAAAAATCACCTAGAATTGGTGATTGGGATTGGAGGATGACATATATATATAGCCTATCTATATAATATACATATATACATGGGGAAGAGAAAGAGATTTTTCAAATCTTTCTGATCATTCTGATGTTTCTATTATTTTTGTGCTTCTGTGATGTGACCTTTTATATTATAAGCATTTTATATTTTTATATAATAAATACACCTAAAATACTTCAGGCTCTAGAGTTGTTGGGAAGATGTTTCTATTCGGTTTCTGCAGTCGCTCATCCACTGTGGTGATCTCCTATTCTGGATTTTGTGTGTGTGTTCATTTGTGCTCAACCGTAGTTTGCCTGTGTCCTGAGGGCTTAAATTCTCCAAGCCTTCTTCAGAAAGACTGTAGACACGTTTTATGGGAAGCAGGGGTTGCCACCAAAACTGGAGCAATATAGTATCCCTCAAGATTCCCAGGCTTCACACTCCAGATTCCTTTTGTCTTAATGTACCTTAGGTTTATACAGGGGAGCATTTTGCTCACCTGACTGCTGCCGCAAAGCTTCCTCGCTGGACCGCAGAGTCGCCATGGGCGCCACCCTCCAGCTACTCCCTTCATCCTTTGTGGTTAACCGTCACTGCCACCTGTTATCAGGTAACAATTGTGGAGGAGAAAGTCAGATGAGAGGGTCCAATTTTTCACCCCAGTTCAAGACCTTCCTTTCTCTCCAGGTGAAAAGTCCACCAGCATCCACTGCACTTTCAGTTGGAGTTTTCTGTGCTGTTAAAAGTATTTGCAAGAATTGGTATTTCATTATTTTATACTTATTTCGGTATCATTCAAAAACCAAAAATAAAATTTACTATTGCTTCACAGAAATCATTCCCAAGGAGGCTAAAATATACTGAAATAATAAGGGAACGAGAGAATCATGGACTCCTTAAACGGGTCTGGCTACTGCAGCTGTGGATCGCATCCAGTGCTTTTCCTGATTTTATAACTAAAGATTTATGTGATCACCTCCAAGTTCATGTATTATGTACCATCTACATTTGCCTTCACGCTACAAAGACAGAGTTGGGACAAGATGTCATGGACTGTATAGCCCCCAAAGCTAAAATATTTACCACTTGGCTCTTTACAGCAAAAATTTGCCTACTCCTGGTTTAAAGGATGATATAAAAGTACAATAAACTATCACTATTGCATTATCACTCAATTTTATTATTGCATTGCCCGGAGTTCTGCATTTTCAAAAATGTGTAGAAGACTAGAGAAACCATCTTCATAGACTCTATTTAATTTTATTGAAAACAACTGAGAATGAATTTTTTAATCCTTCACTGAAAACGGCAAAGAAAAAAATTGGCCATGAAAGACGTCACAATTATTTAAAAAATCAGAGAAGTGAGCAAATAGCAGTATTTGAGATTGTAACTCCAGTTGAATGAATTTGACTATATAAACAAAGTATCAGATAAGTACTCAGATGATGATATCCTAGGTGAATTTTCTCAAACTTAGGAATTTATGGATAGACAACGTATGTTTAAGTAAAAAAGGCAATGTAATGTTCATATTAGTTTGGTCATTCATCAGGAAGGATTTCACCATGCAGTATTTTGTGACAACATCCTAGCCCAATCTGATCTACATTTTTCATTCTTCATTTCATGTGCTGAAGTTTACTAGATGCTCTTTGGAAGTTGAAAAGTGATGAAGTGAGTGAGTAAACAAGGTCATTGGTAGGAAATAAATGGTGTAGATATTTTAAAATTATTGGATAGATCATCCTAAGTGATGCTTATAAGTAAAAATGAAAGACGTAGCAATACAGCAAGAAGATGGTCATCTTCTATTCAAGATAATTATGAAAGGTTTCAAAAATTATGCAAGGATTATATTTTGATGGTGGAAATGCAGGAGGAATCACTAGTAATGATAAGCTGGAACTGACATATTTTGAATCTAGTATTTAGCATTTATGGGATGGATATTTTTCCACATCCATAAAGATGATTATTGCCCATTCTGGGTGCATGTAAATTGAAAGCCAGGGAAATGAGGAATACATGGCTTTAGGGTTTGCTATGGTTAAATTTTATCACAATTTCTGGTAAGCTGCTTTTCATCATTCCTTCATTCTTACTCATATAAAATGAATAAAATGACCTAAAATATAAAGACTTTAAAAGGATCCATTGGATCCAAAAGGTAAATGATGACTTTATTTCCAAGTTATTGGTTCCCTGTGATCATTAACGTTTTCCCATGTCTATAATTTTGTCATTGCAAGGATGTTATGCAAATGGAATCATACGTTTTTCAGTCTTTTGAGATCGGCCTTTTTCATCAGCAGTGTCCCCTTGAGATCCACGCAAGTGGTTATGTGTCAGTATTTTGAATTTTTTACTGCTGCACAGTATCCCGTGTTATGGATGTACCGTAGTGTATTTAACTCTTCATTTGTTGATGGACATCTGGGTTGCTTTCTGCTATGGACTATTATACATAAACCTGCTATGAACATTTGTGTACAATTTTCGTTTCTCTTGGATACCCAAAAGTTCAATGTATAAGTATATCATAGTAAATTAGTCTTTCCTTTTGATATTAATAGATATCCGTGTAGCTTACAGTTTATTGCTAACACATTTTTTCCTATGAACATTTTTGAAATAACTTTTCTTGTGAACTATCTCACAAACTTTTATGATCATCAGTAATTGGGAAATAGTGATGAACTCCTTCTCTGTTCTTACAGACTTAATATCTCCTTGTAGGTCTCTTAATGTGCAAATTATGTATTTTAAGCTGTGGTTTTCAATGTCCGCAAGTAGCTAATTATGTCTTCTCAATTAATTATTTTTTTGTCCTTATTAGCAGTCACTTTTATCTTTGGTACTGTTTTCTTTTTTATTTAAGGTTTTTTTTTTGATATTAATATGGCTTTACAACTTAGTGTGGTTTATCATATTCTACATTTCATTTTCTGCTTCATAACTGTTATGCTTTATTTTTAAAAAGCTAATTTGACAATGTATATTTTTTCAATAGACAGTTAATCCCTACATTCATAATGGCTGGTCATTTGTTTGGATTTATTTCTACCTTCTTATTTAGGGAACTTATGTCTAGATTTCTCCCGTGCTTTCTGGCATGTGTCTTGATTTATTCCCCAGTCTAAGACCGCCAGCACTCAAAGCATTGCAGCTGTCACTTTGATGCCTAGTACTCCTTCCGGCTTTCATGGTATCTCTTCTTGTCTTGGTGTTTTGTTTTGTTTTGTTTTTGGGGGGTGGGGTTCTGGTTTGTTTTGCTTACTTTGAGCTCATATTTTTGGGCTCACAAATTTCGAATATTGTGAGTCCTAGGCTGAAGGTCTGTTCCTTGGAAGAAAATTAGCATTTGTTGCTGCCAGGTGCCTAGTAGCACTATAGACCAGAGTCTAGGTCTAAATAAGTTCTGCTGAGGTTTTCAGAAACACAGGGAGTTGGAACTCAAGCTCCCAACTCACGTGAAGCCTGGATTTTGGTTACAAATTCTCAGGGGAATATTTTTCAATTCCTTCTATCAGCACCGAGTGAAAACTATGAACGTGCCCTTGCAATCCCCTCACAGCAGAGCAAAGCTTTTAAAATTTATAAATTTATTCAACAGATATTCATTGAGCACCTGTTCTCAGCCTCTTTGACCCTACAAAGCACTGTTCTTGGTGCTCTGATGTGTCAGTAAACAAAACAGAGAAACTTCCCTACCTCGGTGGAATTTCACATCCTCTAAGAAATGAAGTATAAAATACTAAGCAACTGAATAAATTGCATATATGATAGAAGGTGAGAAGCGCTGCCGTAGAAAGAAGAGTAGAGAAGCTAAGAGGGGAATTGAGGCATCCTTTGTCTTTCTCTTCCTCTTCCCACTTATTTTTCCTCCAGTGTGAACACCGAGCAGACTTGTTTTACGTGATATGGTTTTATAACTGCATGTAGTGTCTATTAAGTGCTCATTTTGTGCATGACCGATGTCTTTCAACCCTCAAACTATTTAAGATACAGTTGCTATTGTTGTAGTGAAGCAGCTTTTTCATGGTCAGAAAAATCTGGGAAATGACAAAGCTGAGACACGAACATAGACACGACGGCTCCAGGGTGCTTTCACTCGCACATATGGGCATCGGGTCATTCTTTGTTAAGCCGACAGTAAAAGGCATTGGCTCTTATAACTGGGAAATCTGGGAACAGGTCCTCCTGAGAGAATTCAGAGATTTGAAGGATGTGTACTAAATCTCACCTCACCCGAATTCTTGGTTCAAAATTGTCGCTTCTTCATCAGTCCCATGTTCCCCTGCTGTGTATATATATATATATATATATATATATATATATATATATATATACGTCCTCCAAGGTGGGGCAGGAGGTATGGAAGGAGGACGTGGCCACAGACCCCTTCAGCATGTGTCATCATTGATTAGTGATCCCTGATCAAAAGTGGTTTTGTTCTCTCGCACACCCATGGATAAATAACTAAACAAGGTAATGAGCTGTGACTCCTGGAAGCCCTATCAGGACCAGATAATGCAAGAAAGGAGGATTCCCCCAAAAGAAATGCAGAAAGTGCTGCCACCTGTAGCTGCGCGATGCCCACGTTATACACCCATGTTGGTGATGAGTGCAGTCTTTAAAGAACTAGAAGAGAATAAAAATACAAAACAAAACAAGAACATACTAACCATGTGTGCGAAGAAGATACAAGCATCCACCCACAGGACAAATACCGAATGACTTTTTTAAAGCAGTTAATGTAATTTTCCTTCTTCAACATTATTTTAAGAACGACAGTGACTCGGTCAAGGTATGCCGTGGTCTCACACATGCAGTGACTGCCACTCTTGAACAGAGGAGCCCAGAGTGGAATCTTGTTCTGCAAAGTCTGGTTCTCGGATGAGCAATGTCAGCACCGCTGGGGACTCATCAGAGATACAGGGTCTCAGACTGCACCTCAGACGTATGGTCAGTAATGCACGTGCATGTCAGTGTCCAGTGAAGGTCAGAGACACAGTCTCTGGGGTAGCTCGACGGGATCTCACCCAGACCCAAACACTTGCAAGCTGCGTGGTGTTGGGCAAATTCCTTACATCCTTTTGAGTTTTATCACCTTTTAAGTGGGGAGAGTCTAATATGGCAAATGCTTCAATATTAAAAAATGAAATATGTATTATACACTTATCACAGGGCAAGACACATTTAAATACTCGATAAAAATGACATTTATTTTTATTGGTTCTTTAAATTTAAGCCAGTTTATTTATAACCTCTTCTACTGGAACATTCATGTGAAAACCGTGGTAGGAAAAAAAGCATGTGAGTGAGTAAGCTCTTTGGTATTCCAAGTACAGTGAAAATTAATATTCTCTTTGAATATTTTAATTTTTGACTTTTAAAGACTAGCTCTGGTGCTAATTATTATAATTTTAGTTATATAAAAACTCAACAGATGTAGAAAATTGTATACCTTAGAATTTATGAAATGCTATTTTCTATAAATATTTAAAACATAATAAGGCCAGTTATACATTAAAAATATAAATGTTATACTTCCCTTTGTATTATTATAAAAACTATAAATAACTATGAAGCAGAAAGTTTATTTTTGTATCTAATACTAATATAAAAATAAATTTTCTGCTAATAATATATTTAGTCCTGAAAGTAACAGAAATATGACCTGGGAATGGATTTTCTGCCGAGTCGTTGCTGCACGTCATTGAGCTGCGTGTCCACGTCCCTCTGCTCATCTCGTACATGGACCTTTCCTTCCCTCAGTGCCCTCTCACCGACCTTACCCCACACACACCATAACAATCACAGCTGTCACTATATATCTGTACCTCCTAGTATAACTCACCTTGCTCATAAGTGCGGAATTCTAGCATAAATCAAACTGAAGCAAGTAAACAACAAACTCGAACGCCTCACCCATCATTTTCCTTCCAAATGCATCCTTTGCTTGGGTTTTATCTGCTGCCTTGGTGTGAGGAATAGACCATTAATCTCTAAAACTCTTCAACTTCACTCAAAATGCTAAAGCACATTCTAAGAAAAGGCGTCCACTAAAGGCCTGCAAATCCAATAAGCCCAGTAAGGTCCAGAATATCTCAGCAGTTCAGACACGGCTGTTGGAGGGAACACTGCTGTGTGGTGGGGGTTGGTGACAGGACCGCAGAAGCGAAAATGCAGGTGATGCATTGACCTTGGTTTTCTGTGTCCAGCCTGCGCCATCCGCGACTGAAGACCACGTGTTCTTTGCTTCCTTCTTCCTTGGCCAGTAGAATCCGTTGCCCCTACGAGGGGAGGATCACCTACAACGAACCAGAACCTGGTGACCAGAGCTGGAATGGGCTCCACCTGGCACCCAGGCAGCTAGACCTGGACGCTGGGAGGATTGTGGCTCCAAGAGCAGACAGCACATCCCTGCAACAATGCTTGTTGGCCGTCACCTCCTCTGCCACCAATCTGTGCATCTGACTCCTGCTGACCCAGAGCTGCTCTAGACGGGGATGGCACCAGGGCTCAGGACGCTTTTATGAGATTTATCTGCGCTACTTAGTGTGACACACACTTATCCCCACCCAACAGGACTTCCCTACCCTGGAACGGGTGGGATGGTTCTACCAAATCCTTACTTGCTTTACAGGATGTATAAGGTACCCGCCTGCATTGTCAAACCCACGGGGCTCAGATGCCTGAGCTCTAATGTTTGGTATCTGCCCAGCTGGTCCCTCGAGCCCTATTGGTATTAACATGCTTGCCTTCCCATCACTTCCTTTTTTGGACTCAGTTACAGCCCAATGCCTGATATTTGGTAGGAAACCTGCACAGCCTTGGATCTCACCTTTGCCCATCTCTGCTTTCAGGAAAACAACCTCAGCAAAACTGAGGTTTAGGATGGTTTTTTCACAGTCTGTGTTAATATTTTGATATTTTTCCCGGAGAAAGTCTCCTTCCCCACACCATTGCTCACACCTATTCAATGAGCTTCTCTCTTTAAGATTTAACATTTTCCTACCTTGTTCACAGTGCGTCAAATAACATAAAAAATAAAGAGAATAATGGTTGTCACAAAAGATGGGATCTACATCAGGCTGAAGGGTGGGGAATGTTAATCTAAGTAATTACCTTTAAATGAAAAATTTAAAGGACAGGCAGTAATTAAGGAAAGAGTAACCAAATTCACATATTCAGTGAAGGATGAAACACATTGACCAAGTAAAGAAAAGGAACACTAGGATAGCTGTAGGATTTTATGGATGGAGAGCAGTGAAGAATAGCGGTGAGGAGAGGATTCATCTCCATCATCAGTAGAGAAAGATGGGCACCTCAGCTTTCAGGGTCCTTCAGCATCATGCGTCTGTTTCTACCTATTTAGATGCAGGCTGTTTTTCTTCCTGCTCTTTACTCTTAGATGCCTGTATTGACTTTGAATTGCTGCTCTTTGGAGCTATTCTTTGCTATTCTTTTCTTTAGTGACCCCGTTTACCACACCTACGTACCTATTTCTCACATCTCTGTATTCAGATATAACCTCTCTTGTTTGCATTCTGATAAGGCTTTCTGTAGTATCCAATAGCACTTTAATTTTAAAATGTAAATCAGGCAAATAGTTTTAGGTCCTGACAATATTGCCTTGTCTTTAGTTTTTCTTTTCTGCTCATTGTGAAGGAAAGGTGATAAAGGATTCTGAACACACCACTTGGACTGGTGAAAAAGCATTAGGAACATTCTTTTATATCAGTAAAGTCTACTTGTATTTTTTGAAAAGCCCAATTGTGGATTCAATTTAAGTTCTTGTTTTTGCATCTGATTTTAAGTGCTTTAAAAACAGCTCCAAGTATCACACCTCATTAGATGATTTTAATTACAGTTTTTAAAATATATGTATAGCAAGTTCCTTCTGTCTAGCAGGGGTAGAACTGCAAATTAGACTGTTTTCATTATGCGAAACAGGCATAATATTTGGATGTTATTCGTATCTTCTTTAAAGTTTAAAGACTTTTCCCCCATGGCTTTCTCTGCTTTCATATTTTTATGAGTCTAAACTATATAGCAAAATATTACTCTTATAGAAAACTAAATTTCAAAAGAAGCACTGACATTGATGCACTGAAATTAATTCAGCCTCTGGCTCAAACCATCCTGTCCCTCTGGAGGTGTTAGCAAGCCTCAGTGTTTCGGTAACGTCTCATCAGCTAAACACGCTTTAGGCGCCCAGGAACTGGTTAGGCATCAAATGCATTTCTAGTTTATGAATCTAATTTAATACTGTCTTTCCAATATCCCTAATGCTAGTAATAAATAGGAAAACTGCTTAGAATTCTCTGGGGTCTTGTTTCATTTTTTCTATTTTCTAATTCTAATAAAAAAAATTCAACGTGAACAATTCAGTGGCATTAGGTACATTCACAATGTTGTGCAATCGCCCCCTACATCTTGTTCTAAAATATATCTGTCAACCCACAGTAAAACCCCTGCTCAGTAAGCAATTTCCCCCATTCCTTACGGCCGGCCCCACCCTTTGTCCTTGGCAAACAACCACCAGCATCCTGTCTCTATGAGTTTATTTATTCTCGTTATTTCACATAAATGGAATCAAGGCAGCATGAGATTTTATATCAGGCATCCTAGAAATGATGTCACATACACCCATGTGTGGTGTGTTCCAGCCCTTCGTGTCTTGTTATGACTGAATGATATTCCATCGTATTCACGTCACCTTTAATATGATGCGAGAGAGGGGTCCAACTTCATTTTTTTGCATGTGGATATCCAGTAGTTCCAGGACCACTGAAGAGACTATTCTTTTTCCATTGAACCATGCTGACACCCTTGTCAAAAATTAGTTGGCTGGGCTTCCCTGGTGGTGCAGTGGTTAAGAATTGTCCTGCCAGTGCAGGGGACACAGGTTCCATCCCTGGTCCTTGAAGATCCCACATGCCATGGAGCAACTAAGCCCGGGCACCACAACTATTGAGACTGCACTTTAGAGCCCATGAGCCACAACTACTGAAGCCCACATGCCCAGAGCCCTTGCTCTGCAATAAAAGAAGCCACCGCAATGAGGAGCCCATGCACCGCAATGAAGAGTAGCCCCCGCTGGCTGCAACTAGAGAAAGCCCATGTGCAGCAACAAAGACCCAACACAGTCAATTAAAAAAAAAAAAATAAGATCAGTTGGCTGTAGGTGGATGAGGTTATTGTTGTACTCTCAATTCCATTCCATTAGTGTGTGTTTGTATGTATACATATATATATATATATGTATACACACACTAATGGAATCTGTGATGCTTTGATTACTGTTACTTTGCAGGAATCTTTGAAATTGGGAAGTATGAATCCTCTAAATCTGCTCTTCTTTTTCAAGATTGTTTTGGCTCTTCAGAGCCACTTGAAACTGCATGCGAATTTAGAATTTGCCTTTTTCATTTTTTTGGTAAATAGATAAATGATGGTTGATAGATAGATGATAGATAGATGATGGATAGATAGATAGATAGATAGATAGATAGATAGATAGATAGATAGATAGATAGATAGATGATAGATAGATAGATAGATAGATGATAAATAAATACCATTGGAATTTTTAATAGATTTTGCATAGAATCTGTAGATTGCTTTGGGTAATATTGACATAAGTCTTCCATTCATGAACAAGGGATGACTTTCCATTTATTTAGGACTTTCGTAGTTTCTTTTAGTAATGTTTGTATTTTTTATTGAACAAATCTTTTACCTCCTTGGATAAATGTATTCCTAGGTATTTTATTATTTTGAATGCTATCACAATAGGAATTTTTTAAATTTCCTTCTATTATTGTAGAGCTGTGTATTTCTCCCTTCAAGTCTATTTTCTGTCATATACATTGCACTCAATGGTTTGGTGCATTCGTGTTTGAAATTACTTTTATCTTCTTGATGAATTGACCCTTTTGTCAATATATAATTTCTTCCTCTGTCCCTTGTAATAGTTTTTAGCCCACATCTAGTGTGACATACTACTATAATTGCCCCAGCTCTCTTTTGGTTATTATTTATGTGGAATATCCTTTTCCAGCTTTTCACTTTCAATCTATGACTGTCTGTGAATCTAAACTGAATCTTGAATTCTTGGAGAGTTTAATCCATTTCCCTTTAAAGTAATTAGTGATAAAAAAAAAAGTCTATCATTTTGCTATTTGTTGTCTGAATATCTTGCAACTTTTTTTGTCCCTCATTTTCTCCATTACTGCCTTGTTTTGTATTTAGATAATTTGTTATTGCAAAGTCATTTCCGATTCCCTTCTCATTTTTCTTCTGAGAATACATTTCTTACAAGTTACTGTGGGAATTACAGTTAACCTTATAAGTATAAAACACTCTAGTTTGAGTATAAACCAATTTAATTTCAAGAGCATACAGCAATTCTATTCTTACACAGCTCTGCCTCCCCTGCAGTTATGTTGTTTTTGTCACAAATTACATCTTTATAAATTACGTGCCAATGATATAGATTTATAATTATTTCATAATTATTCTTTGCATTCGTCTTTTATATAGTGTAGAAAATAAAAATTGGAGTTAAAAAATAATACTGGTTTTATATTTATCTATGTAGTTGCCTTTACTAGAGATCTTTGTTTCTTCTTATGACTTCCAGTTACTATGTAGTGTCCTTTTATTTCAACCTGCAGGACTTCTTTTGGCAGGACTCTTTTTAGGGCAGACTGATGAACTCCATCAGCCTGTGTGTATCTGAGAATGACTTAATTTCTCCTTTATTTTTATAGGGTAATTTTGCCAGGTGCCAGCATGGAATTCTTGATTAATGAGTTTTTTTAATATGTCATCCCACTTCCCCTGCCACCATGATTTGTGATGAAGATTCAGCTGCTAATATGCCCAAGGAGCCCTTGAACGTAGTGCCCTGCTGCTTTCTCTCTAGATTCAAGATCATCTCTGTGTCTTGATCTTCTGATCATACTCTCTTCTCTTTGGATCTCTCTGAACTTAGCCTGTTGAGTTTGTTGAGCTTCTTAGATGTGCAGATTCATGTATTTCCTCAAACTTATGAAGTTTGGGGCTATTATTTCTTCAGATATTCTCTTTGCCTCTTTCTCTCTCTCTTCTCCTCCTGTATCTTTACTGACTCTCTTCTAGTAATGCATGCATGGATCTGCCTGATGTCATCCCACAGTGTCTTAGAATCTGTTCATCATTCTTCATTCTTTTTGTTTTCTGACCCTCCGGCTGGATAATTTCGTCGTGACAGTTTTTTCACTAATTCTTTCTTCTCATTTGAATTCCTGGTTTTTCCAGTGCCATCTGTTGAAAATACTATTCTTTCTGTATTGTATTGTCTTCGTTCTTCGGTCAAAGATCATGTCTTCATCAGAGATATTTTTGCGAGTTCTTTCTGGCGTCTTCATCCTCTGCCTTTAATTTATGTCTATCCTTTCACCAATATCAAGTTTGATAATCTTATAATAAGCTTGAACTCAAGAAATGTGAGTTCACTAAACTTATTTTCATTTTCAGAATTGTATTGACTATTGTAGGTCCTTTGCCTTCTGATATTATAAAATATTAGAATCATTTTGTCAACACCTAAGCAATGCCTTGCTGGAATTTAACTGTGATTTTTTTTTTTAATCTGTGAGGCTACTGGGCCAGATTTGACATCTTAAAAATATTGAATATTCTAATCCATGAATATGTCTCCATTTATTTGGGACACTTCTAAGCCAATATTTCAAATATTTCTACTATTCTATTCTTGTGTTCTTGCTCTGTGATTCCATAAACCTGAGTGTTCCGTAGCCCCTGGATGTTCCTTTTTATTTTACTTTTTTTTTCTCTTTGCATTTCAGTTGGTGGAGTTCCTTTTAACACATCTTCAAGAACACTGATTCTTTCTTTGGTCCTGTTTAGTCTATAAATGAGCTCATTGAAGATATTCTTCATTTATGATACTGTGCTTTTAATTTTCTAACATTTCCATTTTCTTAGCATTTCCATCTCTCTACTTACATTATCTATCTGTTCTTTTATGTTGTCTGCTTTTTCCATTAGAGTTCTTAAAATATTAATCATTGTTATTTAAATTGTCTCTCTGGTAATGCCAACATCTGTAATAATACAGATATATTTGAATCTAATTCTGATGACTGCTTTGTTTTTCCAGACTGTTTTCTCTTACCTTTTGGCTGCCTTATAATTTTTTCTTATCAATATGAAATGTTATATAGGCAGTAGAATCAAGGTAAACAGGTCTTTAATGTATTTACATTAATTTGGCTAAGACTTGGGCTGTCTACTGGATGTTTTTAGGTATAGGTACACGACTCTTCACATTTCTCTGCTATTCCTGCTTCTGTCTTTCTTCTGGCTTCCATGGTGTATGCTTCAGTAAGGTTGTGGGAGGACTTACTGTAACGTCCCGGCTAAGCCTTAGTGTTTCATCTGGCCAACGTCTTGGGTCTCTGATCATCTTGAGAGCTTCTCCCATAGAATGGTTCCTTCCGCCACTCTGGATGCTAATCCCTTCCCTGCCTGCTTGATTCTCAGTGCCTTTATATGAACTATTAACTCCTTCTAGCTAAGGGTCACCCTCCCCCAGCTGACATAAGAAGGCTGCAAAGGGCAGGAGTGAGGTCCCCTCCCCAACCTGGCATAAAGTTTCAGGGTTGGGCTCTTTCTTTGGAGAATTCTCAGTGTTTTCATTGTGGTCACTTTCCCCTTCCTCTGCCAGAGCCAGGAAGAGACCCTCATGTGAAGATCCTGAAGGGGCTCCTGGAGGTGGAGCTCAAGGAAGCGGACCTCTCACCTAGACTGTGGTCTCCGGGAGATGCTCACTCTCACCCTAGTTCACACTCATCCCAGAGCTGTTCATCAAAATTCCTAAGGGTTCCTATCAGTTTATGCCTCCTGTGACTTCTGCTCCAGGTAAACAGATCTTTCCTCTTTGTATTCACTTGTCTCTCCACAATTTGTGATGGTGGTTTGCCCTGTTAATTTAGGATATTAGATCAATAATTGTCTTAAGTCCTTTCTGAAAGTTCTAAAAACATTCACAGTAAAAAGAGATCATTTTGCAAGGAAGTGAACATATTACTAGCTTCTGACTTTTCCTAAGAAAGAACGTTTGTTTCTTTATGAAGTACCTAAAATTCAGTCATTCAAAGAATGTGTGCTCATAATTACCTGGAAGAAAATTTTGATGGAAAAATTAAATAATTTAAATGTTTAGTCCTGTTAAAATGACAATTTTATCCTTCATGATATTCTTTCTTTAAAAAGTGTGTATACTTGGGCTTCCTAGGTGGCACAGTGGTTGATGAATCTGCCTGCTAATGCAGGGGACACAGGTTCGATCCCTGCTCCAGGAAGATCCCACATGCCATGAAGCAACTAAGCCCATGTGCCAAAAAAAAAAAAAAAAAGTGTGTATAACATTTTCCTCTTCAAATCTTTTTCCCTTACTTTTCTAAATAATTCATAATTCATACATACCTTTTCTTCCACTGCAAAATATTTAAAATTTATGCTTGAAATTTACCCACTCCCAAATTATGTATTTTCAGCCCATTCTCTCCTTAAATGTGAGCTGCAAACACAGTATTTTCCCTAATAATTTGCTTACTGCCTGGAAGACTGCCTCAGGAATTCTAGCCTATGAAGTTTTGATAAAAGCAGCTGAAGAAGTGTGAAATATTTAATTAACAGTTTTATTGAAGATAAGTGAAAGATTAACATTCATGTCCACACCTTTAAATTGAAGGGAGTTTTTGTTCAGATGATGGAACTGTGCACCTGATGCATTTGGTCCATTTTTCCCATGAAAGGGGAAGATTAAGTGATATTATCTATCTCTCCATCTAAAAATGTCAGGGAGCACCGTAGGCTAAGGTGAGTATAGGTCCAAGTAGTGCTAGTAATAATCTTCAATTTTACTTTGGAAGATGATTGATCCTGCTTTAACACTAAAATACTGAATAGCATGTTTGAGTCATTCTGCTTCATTTTATTGTGGTGGCCTCAAAAGAAAATACTTTTTAACATCTCAGACTAATTCTACTAGTCCCATAATATTTGGTTTAGTAGTGTTTTAAAATACTGGCATATGTCACATAATGCTAGGGCTATTTAAATTGCCCAGAGCATAGAAAGAAAAAGAAAAATTCCAACTTCTTTCTAAGAAACAGAAATATGACTATATCATAAAAATTGCATACAATAGACAACTCTAAGCCTATCTCACTTCAAAAATCAATACACAGGGCTGCATTGTTTTCTGTGGGATGATGCCATGAGGAATATGTAAAAATGTGAAAATGTTTTTGTAATTTGGAAATGGAAAGAGGATGGAAGGAATTTGGGGGTCATGATAGTAAAAGCCGAGATTGCCTCGAACACAGTAAAAACATCGATGATAACAAATCTGCTTCTAAGAAATCAGAAGGAAATAAAAGAATGGTAGAGAAAAACAAAACAAAACAAAAAATCAATACACAAATCACAAATAAAGTAGAAACAAACAAATTGTACAGTAGAGGAGTAATACATAACAACCAAATGGGATTGATTCTAGGAGTGAAAGGTTGATCCTAATTAACATATATCTCACATTCAAACATTTATGTTTATAAATATTAATATAACAAGAACATGGTAATCTATACACTTGCACAGAAAATATTAGACAAAGCACCACCTGGAAAAAATAAGTAAAAGGTATGTAAAATAGGAATTCGTGTATCTTTTTTAAGATGTAAAAGGTATATTCTCAGCCTAAAAGCCAGCATCATACTTATTTACTTATTTAATGTTCTGCTAAAGTCAGGAACTAGGCAAGAATGGTCATTTCAGTTAAAATGGCATCATAGAGAGTGCCAAAGTCCTGACCCTCTACAGAAACTTTGAGGGAAAACAAGCCAAATCTGTCAGAATCAAATTTGTCAAAACTCAGGAAAATAGTCAGCTTTATAGAAACACAGTGAACACTTCATCAGGAAAAAGTCAGCTTAAACATAGTAGGAAGGCATTGTGGCCTTTTAACTCAGTTGTTTCGCTTCCCCTGTCTGACTCAGTGGTGATGAGGATGGTAGCCTCTGTTCCCAGAGTGTCAGTCTGGTTATGGAGGGAGCAGAGTGGATTTTGCTTTCAAGGAATTGTGTTGTCTGGTAAGCCTGTCTGATGGTTCCCGGGTTGAAGCAAAACATTGATATCTGTTTAGCCTAATTTGAATTCTCTTGGGAAGTGAAAGTCCCTAAGTGAAAGGCACTGCTTGACAACATGGAAATTAACAAGCTGCTGCTGCCTGGGATGAAAGACCGCAGTTGGGATATAAATCGACACTCCAAAAGCCTTGGAGAGAAAGCTGGGGAGAGAGTTAATATAGGGCATAAGGACTTCAAAACTCTCCTGCACATAACAAGGTATCTAGAAAGCCAGCCACATACCCCGGGAAAAAGTCATGCTCAGGAAGAAACAGAGCAGGCTCTAGGCTTTCACCTCCAGCTGTTCTTTACACTCAGTGTAAGCAGAGTGGAGGCTAAGGAAGAGAACTAAACAGACTGGCTTAGCACTAATGGAATGCCAGGGCACAGAGCCAGTCAGCAAGCCCCAGGGACTAGAGTCTTCTTTTCTTTCTGGGGCTCTAGACCTTTAAGGAATTCTACATCAAGCCAGTAGCTCCCTATAAGGTAAAGGAACAGAGGCTTCAGAGACCACACGTGACAAAGAATACAGTCTTTAAAAAATAGTATAGAAAAGGTATCAAGCAACAAATAACAACAATGTGTAACAAAGAATAACAGAACTGAAGGAGGTTAGCGATTTGATTTCCCATTATAATAGTCAAAGTTTAGGCTTCAACCTGAAATTATGAGATATTCAAAGAAATATGAAAGTATAGCCCACTCAGAAGAAATAAAAGAACTAAAAAAAAAAAATGATCTCTTCAGAGGACAAGCATGGACTTACTCAACAAATATTTTAAAGCAGCTGCTTTATATATGATTAAAAGCTACAGGATCCACGGACAAAGAACCAAAGGAAACCAAGAGAATGACGTCTTGGCAAATTGAGAATATGAATAGAGATAGAACTCATAAAAAAGAACCAAATACAAATGCAAGAGTTGAAAAGTACAACAACTGAAATGAGAATTTAACTAGGGGTTTCAAAAGCAGAAGAAAAAATAATTGATCTTCATAACAAATTGAAACCACCCAATCTGAGAAGCAGAATGAAAGCAGAATGAAGAAACATGTAAAGATTCTAAGAGACTTGTATGACACCATTGAGCAAAGCAACACACACAGAATGAGCATGCCAGAAGAAGATGAGAGGAACAAAGGAGTAAAGGTGATTTGAAGAAACCATGGCCAAAATATGAATTTTGAATATATATATGAATATATGAATCTGCAAATGGGAAACATAATCAAGTTGCTGAAAGTCAAAAACAAAGAGGGACACTTGGAAGCGACAAGAGAAATGATGCATAACTCAAAAGTTATAAAATTAACAGCAAGTTTCCCATCAGAAACTACAGAAGACAGAGGGCAGTGAGACAAAACATTTAAAACACCGAGAGAGAAAAATGTCAACCAGGAATTTTATATCCAGCAAAATATTCTTAAAAAATGAAGGATAATTTAAGACACTTCCAGACACACAAATGCTGACAAAGTGTATTATTAGCAGATCTGCCCTAAGAGGAACACTGAAGGGAGTCTGTAATGGTGGAATCAAAGCCATATGAAGAAATAAAGAATCCTGCTAAAAGTACCCCTGTAAGTGAATAGGAAGACTGTTAACACCGTGCCTTTGATCTGTTAAGTCCTCTTTTTTCCCTGTGATTTAAAAGAAAAATTTATAAAAACAATTTAAAATTCCTGTTAGTATGTACAAAATATGTAAAAAGTAATTTGTGATAACAACTTAAAGGAGGAGGATGGAGCTGTAGAGGAGACGGGTTTTAGCATAAAACTGAAGCGAGGTGGATAATGTAACTGCATTGTTATAAAAGAAGATGTTGACTGTCATCCAGAGAGAAAGCAGTAAGAATATATAGAAAACAAAGTGAAATTGGAACCAGGTGAAGAGACCCATGGGGGGAGATTCCAAACAAAGGGGCTGCTGTCCCCCAGGAGCTTGGGGCCCCAGCAAAGTGGCAGCAGAAGTGTTCTGGATTCCTGATGTAGAAGCTCTCCAAAAAGGGTGAAAAAGCTCCCCTTTGGGGTTGTTTTTTGTTTTTGTTTGTTTTCAAGTTTTATTGCAATATAGTTGACATACGGCACTCTAGAAGTGCATGGTGTGTAGCATAATGGTGGGACTTACCTGCAGCATGAAATGGTGACCACGATAAGCTTAGTGAGCATCGCACATAAATAAAGTGAAGAAAAAACTATTTTCCTTGTGACGAGAAATCTTAGGATGTACTCTCTTGACTTTCATGTATAACGTACAGCAGTGTTCATTTATACATTTATCATGTCGTACGTTATATCCCTAGCACTTATTTCCCCTATAACTGGAAGTTTCCTTTGGGGTTTTTAATGGAGGCTTCATTACATGGTCATGAGGGACTGAATCACTGGCGAGTGATGACTGATTCAACTTCAAGCCCCTCTCTCCTCGTTGGAGGTCCAGGGGTGGACTGAATGTTCCCACCCTCTAATCACTGGGCTGGTTCTCCTGACAAACAGCCCCATGCTGGGGCAGGATCCAAAATCACCTTCGTTAATAAATCAGTGATGGTGGAAAGGGCGTGTTATGAATAACAAGACACATTTTTCACCTTTGTGGTTCTGAAGCCTTTCCAGGGACTGGGGACAAGAAGCCAAGTATTATAGCAAAAGATGCGCCCATCGCTCTTATCAATCAGAAAATTCTGATCTGGGGAGCTGTGAACCAGAAACTACACATGAAGACCAAATACATCAGTGAAATATATTTTGGTCACCTGAATAACCAAATATATATATATATATATATATAAAATAAATCGCAGTATCTCAGAAGCCCATTTTCAGAAGCAGATTTTTAGTGATGGGGACAGATTAGCTACAAGTAGCTGCTGAAAGAGTGAGTGAGACTACAGAACAGTGGCTCTCACTATTTTCAAGTTTCCACAAAGTACATGCCATGAGGTGTCATCTCACAGACACAGCACAACACATCACTCACACGACAATTCCGGGGCTAGGACGGGTGATTAACTGAGGGAGAGGAGGTGAACCTGGAGCTCAGCAGCGGTGGGTTCTGTGTGGCTTGAGCCCATCCCCCGGCTCTCACACAGCACCCAAGCCCCTCCCAACTCAGTCCCCTGTGAAGGAAGCTGTGTGCTGTCACCACCTGTGTGCCACACAACTGTCCACGTGAGAGGAGTGATGTTTAACTTACTTAAAATTTAAAATTGGGGACTTCCCTGGTGGTCCAGGGGTTAAGACGCCACACTCCCAATGCAGGGGGCAGGGGTTCAATCCCTGGTGGGTGAACTAGGATCTCACATGTCACGTGGCCAAAAAAAAAAAAATTAAAATCGATCACTTTGGTATATTTGTAGAAAAATGTGAAATCATATATAGGAAGACAAAAGAATCAACCAGTAGAGGTGCCCATTCACTTTTTGAATAAACAGTAGAAACTAATGCTTAGAAAAATAAATAAAATTATCTTTAGAGTTGAAAAGAAGCTTTGCATACTTTCAAGGTTAAAAAATGTGACAAAATAGAGTTTTGGGGTAATTCTTACTCTTTGTTATTAAAATAAAATATAATAGCCTGAAAGTGATCGTAACCACACAAGCCTTTGGTCCACAAGCCTCAGCACATTTCCTTCTCTTTTCCAGCACCTCGCTGCCTTTCTTTTCATTTGAGACGAATGCTTGTGTCTCTAAATGAACAGAAGATTAAAGGAATGAAAAGAATAGGAATTATTGTTTCTCTATTATTTCCCTGTACTTTAGGGAAAAGTTATATCCCAGTAATGCTCTCAAATTATTATCTGTTTACCTTTCCTTTAAAACATACATGCTTGAGAAAATGAAATGCCAAGGACTCCCTTGGTAACACTTTCTTCTGTAACCCTCATGCTGAAAAAACTTTCTTTGTAATGTCTAGGCTAAATTGCTTCTATTACAGTTGAAGCTAATTTTCTTCAGCTCTATCCTTAGTGAAAATAGAGGGCAATTTCCCCCAAAGACAGTGCTCTCGAACACAACTCAATTTACCTCCAGTTTTTTCTATCCAGTATAAAGTGTTTTATTAACCTTTTTCTATAGAGGCTGCTTAAGTCTCTTCATCACCTTATGTATCTGGGAATGAAGTTCCCCCAACTGCAAGTAATAGAAATCACAAATTCTAATTAGAAAAAGCATAACCTCAAATTATTTCTATTCTGTGTTGCTGCTTTACGTATATCTGTATGTAACTCTGCTCCCTCCAAATGTATTACGGCACTTGCTTTTTAAAAGTCAGCACTCCATTATTTTCTCATCTTTAGTTTATTGAGTACTGAAATCTCTGTGTGCTTTCCCCCCAAAAAATGGCATTGAAATAGACTAAATGCATAAATTCCATGGAAAAGTGCAGAGAAAAGAGAGAAGAGGCTTTACCTCAATGGACACAGCTGTTAGCAGAAAGCAGGCTGTGAACCAGAAGCAGAAGAGATCTTTAGAAAGAAGAATAATACTGAATCTAAAGTATTTGTAAAATTAACAACCAAACGTACACCTATAAAACAATGATGTTCTTCATAAGTGCTGCAATAAATAATTCCAAGAAAAAAAGCACGAGCCAGAAATAAAATAGCAAGTTTTCCCCACCTCTCCTTTGGAACTCTGCAGGTCCCTTCAGGTGCAGCCTCCCCTGAGCGGTGAAAAACTCCAGGGTCTTGGCGGGGGGTTGGGGGGGGCTGATAGTTGGCGGAGGTTGGGGGGGCTGTGCAACAGGGGAGCCCTCAGCCACCTGGGGCTACTGGGCATCTGAAGTGAGGCTGGTCCAAATGGAGATGTGCTGCAAGGCAAATTATACAGTAGTACTTGAAAGTCTCATTAGGATGAAACCAAGGATAAAATATCTCATTAATAATGTTTTGTGTCAATTATATGTTAAAATGATAACATTTGTATATTCAGGTCAAACAATATATATTAAAGGTAATCTGAGTTTTAAAACTTGGGTGGCAAGTAGATTTAAAAGTCCGTATGCAGGTCGCACTGACGGCTGACTTGCTCTTTCTACTGGTCTAGACCCGGGACCGGCAAGCTAGCTGTAGGTCAGATCCGACCCACGGACAGTTTGGGTAAATAAAATTTTACTGGAACACTGCCGTGCCCATTCGCTTACCTATAATCAAAGGAGGTTTATGTGCTATAATGGTAGTGTTGAGTAGTGTTGACAAAGTCTATTTAGCCACAAAGCTTAAAATATTCACTATCCTGATCCTTACAGAACAAGTCTGCCAACCCTTGCTTTACAGAAACAACATCTGACTTGAAGGTGTGAATGTGAGGGAGGTGTGTTTAATTGGAATGATTTGTGGGAATGAGAAAATAGGAAAAGATATATCCTCTGTAAAATAACTAAAAAGAAAACCAAAATGCACAGCCAAACAAAACATGTCATTTCTTAGCTGTGTCTTTTGATTATAAAAAATCTTTAATTTTAAGAAAGTCCAATTTATCTTTTTTTCCTTTTATTTAAATATTTTGTATTTTGGTATTTTTGTAAGTGCATTGCAAACTGGATATTTAAATAGACACATCTATTGTTTATTGCTAATATGTAGAAATACAACTTGTTCTATCAATTACTGAGAGTAGAATACTGAAATCTCCAAATATACTTGAGGACTTTTCTCTCTTCACGTTTCCAGATTTGGCTTAAACTCCTTCAAGCTGAGTTTTAAGTGCATGTACTTTAGGGTGGTCACATCCTCTCAACCAATTAATCCTTTCAGCCTTACAGAAGGACCTTCTTTTATCCATTTTAATATTCATTCCCCTGAAGTCTAATTTTCCTTGTGGTAACCTAGCCATTCAACTATTTTATTTATTTTTAGGTTTGGCTTAGTTTTTGCATGGTGTCTCTTTTTCATCTGTTAGTCTCCCACTTTTCCTCTACATTTGAATTGTTATTTAAATTAAATTTCTTATTGACAGCGTGGAGTTGGGTCTTTATTCTGTCCAATCCAACAACCTCTGCCTTCTAATTTGCCCATTTAAACTATCTATAATTATTGTATTGATATTAAGCTTAAATCTATATCTATCTCAATGTTCCTTTTCTATTTGTCTTACATACACTTTTTTCCTTTTTTTTTCCTCCATCTCTATTATCTCTTGGATTAACTGATTTTTCTCTTTTTTACTGTTTCTAGTGTATCTTTACTATTAACTTATCTTTCTCTCTTTTACTGGTTGCTCTACATTTTTAACTTAGTATAACCGACCTTTAATTAACATTATATGACCACTCGTATAAGAAACTTACAACAATATATTTCAATTCCTCCATCCCAGTCTTTGTGCCATTGTTTTTGGATATTTTACTTCTACATATGCTATATGCCCCATGCTACAGTGAGTGTTTTTTCAATTTAAAAAGTTAATAATTTTTGAAAGAGATTAATAAATGTGAAAAGTCTTTAAACTTACACTTTTACCAGTTTCATTTCTTTGTGAAGATTTTAATTTCCCTCTTATATAACTTCTCTTCTGCCTGAAATACTTCCTGAATATTCCGTTTAGTGTAGGCCTCCTGACAATGAAATCTCTCAGCTTTTGTATGTCTGAAAAAGTCTTTATTTTTCCTTTAACTTTGAAAGACATCTTTGGTGTATAAAGAATTTTAGTTTATGTATATTTTCTTCTTTCAGTACATTCAAAATATATCTTCATTTTGTTCTGACCAACAGGTTTTTTTAACAGAAATTGGCTACTATCCTTATTCTTCTATATTTAGTATTTTTTCCTCTGGTTTCCTTTTTGATTGCCTCTCATAAGTTTTTAAAAATTTCACCAGGCTTTTGTCTAGTCTTGTTTATGTTTATTCTACTTTTGTTCATTGGGTGTCTTGGATATACATCCTCTCTCTGTCTGGAATCCCAACTCTGCCCATATACAACTGTTCAGTACTGTCTCACAGGTCAGTAACGCCCTGTTCAATTTTTAAATTCTTTTTTGGGGGAGGGAAAATTTTGGATAATTTCTATTGCTATGAATTCAAGTATGTTGCTCTTTAGTTTTGCATCGACTAATCTGTTAATCTTACTCAAGAGATTTTTTTTTAATTTCAGATCCTATATCTTTCATATTTAGAAGTTAAATTTGTCTTTAGGTCTTCTATCATTCACTTTATAGTAGTTATGTTTTCTTCAACCTTTTCCAGCATATATAACGTATTTCTATGTGATGCTTTGATGATTCCATCTTATTATTTCTGTTTATGTTTTTATCGATTGCTTTTTCTTCTGCTCATGGGTCTAATTTGCATGCTTTTATGAATGCCTTAACATTTTTGGTTCTTCTCTAGCCTCAAGTACTTTTACGCAAACACAGGTCAGCTCTCTGCTAAAGAACCACGCACAACCCCCTGCAGATCTCCAGGGTTGTGTCTCCCTGGGAAGCTCCATCCTCTGTTCTCGGTGGCCCACCCCCCCTGAAAACAGAGGGGTGCCCTCAGCTCCGCAAGGTCAGCAGGCCCCCTCAGGGCTCCTCCTCCCTCTGCTGCCGCCAGAGTGGTGTTTCCTCCAGGAACTGGGAGCTACTGTTGAGCCGACCTTGCTTGCTCCCCTTCTCCAGGGGTCTGGTGTGCACTGTCTTTTGTCTAATGGCTGAAAACCAGTAGATCTGATATTCTGTGGTTTCTGGTTGTGTAATGCGTTATTCCACATTGTTCAGAACTGGGAGCCCCTGAATCTCTTTCTTTCAATGTTTTACAGTTGCCCTTCCCTTCGTTTTATCTTCCCTTTTAGCCATTTTCCATTATTTTGTTTTTGTGTTCCTTTTAATTTTTTCCTTCATTTTAAAATGTTTTTCATTTCCAATTCTGTCTGAAATATTGTATTGTATTCCTGCGTTTTTCTGATTTTGCTTACTTTATTTCTTGTATCATTTTCTAAGTGTGTTCTGTCACATTTGGAATCAGTGGGTGACATGTCATCTGTTTTATGGGGACGTCTTTCTGGCATCTTTCACTGTCAGTGGGGTGCTGTGCTGCTCCTCTCTCATTCTTCATGACTCTGTGCAGTCGGAAGGTGACACTTCTCTGTGCCTCACAGTTTATGTGAAATTAGTTTTCCTGAAGTCAATGTGAGACCATGTTTAGTACAACTTCTTAACTTCTTAGAGCCCTCTCTGCCAAGGTTTTCTTGTTTGTTGGTTTTTGAGGTTCCCTAGACCTGTTTCTTCCGTTAGTTTTAGCTGAGATTTTGTTTCCTTTGTTTTAATATCCTGGTCGGACTCAATTTTGTTTCCACCTTGAGTCCCTTCTCCTCAGTGTGGGACTTGAAGCTGACCAGCTGTGACTGATCAGTTTTGAGAGGTCACAGAAGTTCGAGAGCTCAGGCGCTTCCATCCTTGCTACATCAGACCACTGGTCTCAGCTTTAAACCTGGGCAAAAGTCATCCCAGTTTCAGCTGCTACACCTGCCCCATTTATTTGATTACCTGTGGGCTATGTGTTCCTTGTGATTCTTTCTACACAGATGCTGATAGCACACAGGTGTTAAGGATTTTCTACATCCACTTGTACTTTGAGGTTTGTGACGATATCTTGTTTTTCTGTTACTGAATTAGAGGTTCTGAGAAATTAAACAAAAACATAGCATCACTACTGCTGTCCCCTTCACGCTCATCACCTCTCCTGTTTGCCTTTTCTCTATTTTTAAAATCAGAAGATTAGTTTGGATCATGGATAACCTTCATCCCAAATCACTTTCTATATTATTACCTCAGTCCCCATGTGCCTCTTCTTTTTCTGTAGTTGCACGTGTCTCATATTATTCTGCTGTTGTTATTCAAACGTATTTATACCCAATAAATACTTTCATGAGATCTGCGCTAAGGCTGGCCCAGCCAGTGTGGTTCTAAGATGTGAATTTTGTGAGTAGAGCATCCGTCATCTGAGTGGAAGTTGTCAGCAAAAGTAGCAGGTTAGTGTAAAGAAACACATGCAGGAAAACGAGTTTAGCAAAATAGAGAGGATAATCTAAAAGAGTCCTGAAAATACCATTGTTCTGTGTGGTGGGAAAGGAAGCATTAGGATTCAGATTTCTCTAGGGAACCCTTTTCGGCTGCCGCACTAGAGGTGATTTGAAGTCCTTTTAAAATCAGCATATCTTATTTAGACATCCTCAGGGTGATGGCTACTCCACAAACATCCCACTGACATTTGACAATTAAATAAGCAGTTTTGTTTTAAAATATTCTCAAGGTTATTTTTTTAAAAATATATCTGTGTAAAGTTTAAAAATGATGAAGTGTACATATTGAAGCTTATGCATCCTTGGGGCTTTTATAGACCCTCAGTTATCTTTGTCACACATTCGACAGCACTCCATTAAAGTCGTCTGTGTTTATGTCTGTCTCTCCTACTAGGCAGGGACCATGTCTTTTCCACATTTTATATCTGGTACCCAGAAAAATAGGATGTAATATAAAACTCTCACATAAAAATCCCAGACTAATGCACCAGACCAGTCCGTAAATTTAATCAGTTTGTCTGACAGTATGAAAATGGAAGAGCTCGCTGAAAACTGGGAGCCGTAATCCAGTTGGTGTTTCGACTGTGATTACCTGCTTGAAGGCTCACTTTGCCTGAGGGGAACTTTTCATTGATTTCTACAAGCGCATGATGGAAAGGATCAATGAGCCTGGGACAGCTGCAAAATCCAGACCAATGGTTAGTAGGTGCCAGGTAGATGTGATAGAAAGAAAAACTTACCACATTTGTGCTAATTATATATCATGTGTCTGGATTACTCACAGCTGTGGCCAACTTCACAAACCATGGCCAGTATCAGTCACAGCAGCTGTATCTTTGACTCTCCTTGTCCTTTTGTATTTTCCCCTTTTTATGCTTTATTTTTAAATCATTGATCCTATTTTCTAAAAGAAATTCAATGTCTGCAAGATACCTGAAGCTAACCTATTATGTTAATTTACATGATCGGTGATTGACTTCTTTTAAAGTATGAAATGACCTCTTGGATTCCCACATAAACATTTCTGAGAAATGAAAAAAGATTCTCTTATGAAAATAAGAATGAAAATCAAGATTTCCTAAACAATTATTAGAATACAGGTCAAAGTTTCTACAAATGAAAGGCGTAAGGGAATAAAATGGGCAATATAATTGCTTGATTTTGACACACGTTTTGCTATGTCAAAAATACGCAAATGACTGAAAGTTTGATGAGAAGACATTTCATCCCTTCTCTGGTCAAAGATCCAGGGTTTATTTCTAGCAGACGGCTAGGCATCTCTATCCCTACCGATGAGATATGGTCCTATGTCTCCTCAAACTATACCCTCCCAGCATCGTTTTAATTCTACACACCCCCTGAAAATACTAGAGACTGGGAAAAAATATTGTGTTTTAAGCTTTCTCAATTCCATTGAACCCAAAAAAGCTAGGCTGCTGAAGGCTGCTATTTGTCATGTGATCCATTAGACTTTACATCAGAGGCAAGGTTTTATTTCCATTCTTTGGAGGGATTCCAGATGAATGGCTACACAGCTCATCTTCCAGCTGTAGAAATTTTAATTACCACCAAATACTATGGATGGCAGTCACATCCTTGTCCTTGTTTGGAAAATTGGGTGGTTGTGGTTTCTCTATTGGAAATAAGAAGGTCTAGTTACTAAAATGTACAGGGTCTCCCCAGTCAAGATGAGAAGATGTCAGAGTACCCAGTATTTTTCTCAAATCTAGGCGCTTTACAGCAAGAGTCAGCAAATGTTGTCTGTAATGAGCAGTTAGCAAACATTTTAGGCTTTGCGGGCTGTTCCTGTTACAACTCATAACTGTTGCTGTCTGGCACTGACAATATGAAAATGAATGAGCCTGGTTGTGTGCTAATAAAACTTCATTTGTGGTCCCTGAAATTTGGATTTCATATAACTATCACGTGCCATGAAATACATTCTTCTTTTCATTTTTTTTCAAAGAATTTTAAATTCAAAAAGCCTTCTCGGTGGCCTATACCCGCCCCCCCCCAAAAAAAATCTAAGTGCCGTTGTAAATATACATTTACAAAGTCTTACTACATGAATATTTTTACATCACAACTTAAGACTGCAATCTTAAGTTAGTCTTAATTTTAGTTTTATTTTATGAAAATATATTCAGAAAAAATCTTGGAAATATATAAGAAAACATTAGCATTTTAATCGCTAAGAGGAGGAATTTTGAATTCTTCCCATTTAGTTCTTTTATACATTTTAATGGATTTTTCCAAACTAGCTGATCTGAATTATAATTTTAATTCCAAAACAAAGTAGTCTCAGTCACTCCAGTGTGAAAGATTTAAACGATTTATAATTCCTAGTGTATGATACCATATGCTCCCACACATGCTTTGTTTTTGTAAACACATATTCACTTTCTAATTATAAAAAAGTTGACATTTACTAGCACTGATAGTGGTTTGTTTTACTACCTTCTAACATTTGATTTTCTTAGGACTCTATTGTTTTTAATTAGCAAATGTGTAGCCCTGGGGGTAGCAGACACCACCTGCTGGGAGCAGAGCTGGACCAGGAGACAGGGCACGTCATTGGGTAGCATCTAATAGGCGATTAGGCCAGCTGAAGTATCAAGAAATCAAGCCAGAGGTCAGAACTGCTTACGCAAATATCGGTTCTGCTATCATCCCCAGTGGTCAGGTTCTCCAGTAGACAGTTAAACAAAACTACAAACAAAATATCAGTTAGAGCCAACCATCTCTCATTTAAAAATTCCCACACAGTTGAGGACTCTCATCTCAAGTTCAGTGGCTCTCCCAGCCCTCCCCAGGGGTCTAGGGCCCTCCTGCCTAATGTGGCAGGTGGAGGTGGCTTGGATGGAGCCCTTGGAAAAATGCAGGTAAACCTCTTTTGTGTAACATATATGAGAAAATAAATGTGATTTTTAAACAGAGATACTTGGGAGCTTTTGAACTGTCAAAAATGTACATTCAAATGCAGGCTCTCTGGAAGCATTTATGCTGATAATATCTTTGTGTTAGACATGGGGCCGCTGCTTCCAGGGAGTTTCTTATCTGGGCCTGGTTCATCTGTTGTCTGGATCTCCAAGGATCATTCTAGCTCTGCTACCAGCACTTTAGTGGGACCCAGTCTGGAAAGCTTCAGGGTCCAAAGCCTTGTCGATCCAGACTCACGGCTTCTGCATGTCCTCGGGCCTCAGCATCTCAGGGTTTAGCAGCTTCCTCCACGTCCTCCTCAGCAGCATTTCGACTCAGCACCCCGCTAATTGGCTTGTGTTCCATGTTGCAGCTGGGAGAGGTCCTGCCTCCCTTTGAGGCGCCTCCCTGCTCTTGTCTCAGTTTCTGAGGATTTCCTGTGCATCCCACTCTATCCTACAACAAAGGCACTGATGCTGGGGGGGAGCTGGGGCCTCTCAGCTCAGCTCTTGTTTTTTCCTCTTTCTGAAGCACCCCCTTCCTCTCCTCAAAGCTTCTCCATGTCTTCTGCAGACAAGGTGGGCTTTCTTGTTTTCAGATCCTGACTTCTCTGGAGTCGCACATGTCCAAATGTACTGTTACGTAAGGCAAGGATTTTCTCTAATCAAATACATTTCTAGCAAAAGGTCAGCTTTTCTAGAAGATAAGCTTTGAGGACCAAAGGGCTCGACTTCCTCCTTTGTCCTAATGGTATCCATCTTCTACCCAGTCAATAAGAATCCCTGGGCCTGTGGTCCGAGCCCTCAGAGCAACAGCCTCTAGGCAGCTGGGCAGAACATCTTCCTGCACGTGCATCTCCTCTGCATCTCACATTGTAGCTTCAGGCTTGTGAGAGTTGGCTGAATCCTGTCATCCCTTCTGCATTAGGTGGGGAGTGTCCTGAGTATTTCAGGAGACAGTGGCCTCTGTACAAGCAGAAGTCATGATCGCAGTGAGGATGGTCACTGCAAAGAGCAGTGGTGATGAGGAGCCTGGGTTCCTAGGGGCTCGGGCACTGCCCGTGGAGCCTGCACTCCACTCTGGGATGGGCCTTTGGGTCACATAAAGGCCACTCTGGGTCCCCTGTGCCTGAGCTCTCTACTGCCTCTCCCTCCATCAGGACTCATCTCTGCAAATTCAGGACCACCTCTGGACATCCTTTTAGTGGATATAACCAAGTGCCACAGACAAGATGCTGACCCACTGTCCCACTCCACCGGGGCCTTACAAAAACTGTTCTTCGTGACACATTTCTCCCTGGATTTTGTCACCAGAGGACAAACAATAGCAACTGAGGGATTTCATTTTAATGTGTTTTGTATACTAAAATTCTAGCTTTCTATTTGTGCCTGGTGAACATCTGTCTTCTCTTCATATTCAGGGATAAAATGAGGTCCTGTAATCTACAGTGACATGATCACAGGTTCACAAGTTCAGAGCAGGAACAGTCTCTCCACCAGAGGACACGTGACCTACACCTTTCCTTTTCTGGACCTTCGAGGGCTTTCTTCAGAACCTGCCAGGTAAACTTCACATAGGTCAACTGTGGAGCCTGTAACTTTTAGCAAGGTTGCTTGGCCAAATTTGTGTGAAGCCAGAGAAACATTTTTTTGTGCGGCAGAAGAGGTTGGGATGATGAGAGAGAAGAGAAAACAAAGTGAGCAAATTCTAATCACGCTTTTACCCCCCAGTAAAAGAAGAAGTGCACTTGGAAGAAGCTGGACGCTGGGAACCCGTGGTAGCATAGCAAGGTGTGCTTTTATAGAAGCAGGTGATGCTGACTCCAGCCACCTGGGCGAGATGCTTCCGCATAGCCTTACCGCCCACACTGCAGCAGATGGGATCCAAAAGAACCCCAGCTTACAGACATGGACACAACACGCAGTGAAGATGAAGAATGTGATTTGTGCTTTTATGAAGTGCCTTTGAGGAGCGTGCTGTGTTACTGCACTGAAAGAAGCCAGATGCACCCAGAGTAAATATATTGCCTTGTATTCAATGTAGAGAAAAGCCAGCACAGAAGATTGCCCTTGTTTAAAAGCTAACAAAACAGGCTCTTAACCTTGGAATAACCTTGATTCTGGGCCCAAATTCAAAATGTTCACAAAAAGTCCTACTTCGCCGTTAACTAGTAAATTAAAAAAAAAAACTTTCAAGAGAATATGGTTTTATCAAATATATTAGTTTAAATGCTTTCTCGTGCTCACAGTTTTATTGTGGAGGAGGGAGGTACATTTACTTTTGATTGTGAAAGCATGTCAAAGGCAAAGATGTCAGAAACTGTACAGATGTAAATTTACAAATGCTGAACCAAACGTTAGCACGTCTTTGAAAAGATATTTCTTGCCCACAGTAAAATGAAAAATAAAATAAAATTTAATTTAACTTTAAATGGTTAGTGCAAATTTGTAACAAATTTAAATATCTCGAAAATGTGACTTTTATTCTGAGATTATGTCATTGCAATGTTTTTCAGAGTGCCTACCGATAGAAAGTTGCTTGTGTAAACTATCACTGCATGGTGATAGAATCGGGTCCTCTGTGAACTGACACGGGGTGATTTTTAGCACATATCCGACAAGTTACTAAATTCAAATGTAAATTATAACTTAGATAACAATATTTTGTCAATGTTAAATTTTTTTATTTTCTGAATTGTGCAGTGGCTATATAAGATGAATGTTCAGGACTTTGGAATTACATGTTGATGTAAAACGTGTGACTGTCAAATTTGAATCCTATTTTTCTTTATCTTAAAATTTAAAAAAATATTAAAGTATATTAAAAATTAGTATAAACTTATAATCTAATAATACTTAGAAACTAAAGCTAAATCATAATTGTGAAAAACTAGAATCTTTTTACATGTCTGAACATTGGGAAAGGTTAAATAAATTTAACTTTATCCAGGTATTATTTATTAGGAGTTTGTGAAACGTGATAAAGATATGTTTGATTCAGTTTTATGGAAAAAGCAAAACACGCTTGCTTTAAACTGTTTAAGAAGCAAATCCTAGTAATAGACAAGACGTGATCACAGCATACCAAATGCAAATAGCAGCTGCCCCTTTCATATTTGTAAAGGTTTCTCTTAATGGCATTAGCGGGTCCTGTGTGCTCTGGGAAGCTACAGGCAAAGACTCGAGCAGGAACTCTGCCTTCTCCTCCTCCGTGGCCAATTTCCCCCATTGTGGTGCTGAATTTGATTTGCAAACTTGTGCAGCTGATATTTGAAAACACGGAGAGCAGGGAGGATACATTTCCCTGAGATGATGAGATCCCGTAATAAGACCTGACAAGATCCTCCTGCCCCAGAGCTCAGGGCCCAAACAAGGGACACGCGTGGACGGCAGAGCCCCCAGAGCTCACATGTCCAGGAACCAAGGCCACCATTTTCACAGCATTGCAACCACAGGAGACATCGCCACAGGCCATTCAGTGATGCAAATAATACTGCTTTGTATCTTAATTTATCAACACTCTCCCCCAATAATTCAAAACAAAGATGATTTTCCCTATACTGAACCTTATCTCTCTTGTTTGAACTTCTCAATTACTTCTGATGAAAAGTCAAAACCAAAGAAATGAAGAATAAATAGCTCCTCATCAAAACATCCAAGACCATTCATTGAAATAAAATAGCATGCCTGCAAGGTGTTGGAATAAATGTAGGGGAAGGAATCTTGTGAGAAACAAAAGAAAACGAGATTTCTTTTTCTCTAACCCCCTTTGCCTAACTCCAGCTCTGTCGCTCTTTCTACCTCTCTCTGTCATGTGTGTGTGTGTGTGTGTGTGTGTGTGTGTGTGTGTGTGTGTCTGTGCACATACATCAGGTGGGCTCTGCTATGGTTGGTGTCTGAGCAAGTCGTCTAAATCTCTGAAGCCACCAGCAATGCCACACAAAAAAATATGAATGGAAAGACACCACTGTGCCCTAAAAACGTTTAAAAGCCAACTTAGCTAACAGGCCCTTGGGAAAATGATAAAGCATCTGCTCATTTGAAATCTTGCTGGAGAGGAGAAAGGAAAAAGGCCACCACCACTAGATCAGATGCAGAGGTGACAAAAGAAATTTCCCAGCTCTGCAGGATGCAATATGGTAAGTGCCTAATGTGATGCATCTCGGATGAAAGCTGCCGTAGTTGACAATTACAGAGACGATTATTTATGGCGGTACCAACCAGGGAGAGCCTGGGACGGCGGGGAACCAGGAAAGGCTTGCTTCTGCTCTCGCCTCTTTCCGTTTTGATTATAGCAGGAAATGGTATCATTTATCTACTCACCACTTTTAAGAAAGAGGCTGGGGTATGTTCATAGAAACCAAACTAGGAAAGATAACAGTCATTTACTAGGGAATAAGAGAATTGCAAGTTTAAAGAAGAATTCAGAGGGGACTCAGGATGTGTACAATATTTATGCAGGTATATAAAATTCTATATACCAGTTCTCCAGTGTACACTTCATGAGGCAACTATGATACCCATAGACAGAAATATTTTAATGTAAATTCATGAATGTCAAACCTAATATTTAAGTTAAAATGTTACGTGTTAATCGACTTTATCATCAACCACAAGCAGTTTTTCTTTTATACGAAATCTTGACTTTAAACATTTCGTGGCCCTCAGGAACGTTACTCTTGAATTATACAGATAATGGGATTTCTAAACATAAACACACCGGTTAGTGGATATTTTCACAGACGGGGTCTCTTAAAGACTGGGGTTTACTTCCATTATCTTTCAGACGGAATTTTTTTTCCAGAAATTGCTACTATAAAAAGGACCATAAGAAATGAATTTTCTTGTTTGATACCAATTTTTTATCAGTACTTTAACTTTTGGAAATCTAATTGCACACTTTCATGATGTATGAAGGTGGCCACTCTTCTTTGGACAGTATTTGAACACAAAATCAATTCTGTTTGTATTTTAAAGAAGCAAATGAACAGTAGCTACAAAAGACAACATTCACTCAACAAAATCAGATTCTGCACCTGCCACCAGCCCAAGGCCAGCACTCCTCTTGTGCCCTAGTTCAAGTCCAATTCATTCATCAATGCCAAGCCACGGCCAAGGGGCTGCTATGGGCCAGGGGGCTGTGTGCGCGTAACTCTCCTGCCTGACCCATCCCCCGGCCTCCATTACCAACCTCTTCTCCATCTAGCCTCTTCCTAGAAGCCTAGAGTCTAGTCTTTCCGCCCATAAGACAAACAAAAGAACTAGGCCCAACCTTAAGTTTGAATTTTCTCACCCACTGCTCCTCACCAGGTGGATTTCTCCTCGAAGCCCAGACTGCATCCACCGCCTTCTCCTCCAGGTCACGCCACTGTTGCATCCGACCTTTAGGTCTGTCCCTAATATCATCCTCAAACCTGTTTTGCAAAATTCATCAATGAAGTTATGAACATCAATGTAATATTCTGTCACATGACTGCTTTTATTATCCTCAGAGTTTCCTATGAGTATCTTGGACCCTGCAATGTGCTGAAGCTTTACGTTCACCACAGGATTCTGTTAACCATGAAAGGCTCAGCTGAAATATTGCTGTCCCATTAAGTCTTCCTTAATAAGGCAAATCAGTTCCTCACTCCTGTCTATTTTCTTAACACTATTTCTCACATATGGCATGATTCATATTGGTTTAGTAAATAAATACTAAATTACACAACATTTGAACAGATGGATAACTGAAATTTAAATTTATTTATATATTTTCTTCTGAAACAGAAAACATCTCTGGGGTAGGAGGGTGGAATATCTGTACCCACAATGTACAATAAGTGTTTATTGAACTTTATCGGAAAAGTTGAATAATTAAATTCAATGCAGACCATATTATCAAAAATAGTTAACACTCACGGTATTAATACATTTCATATACTTGCAGCACTTATCACAAAGCCATAATTGAATTCAGCTGCCCGGCCCTTTTTATTCCTTTGACCAGTTTACAACCTTGATATTTGCTTTCACAGACTCCTTGTAAAAGATTCAAACTACTTGAGTTTAAGGACTACCACATTGAATAAAACACAGGGATCCTATTCAAAGTAGAAAATAATGATTTGTTTTATGATTAAAAACAAAAATATCTCCTTCTTTCTTTTGAATATATAAAAAATTGAAAATTAAATTTTCTTATTGAAAGATCACATTTCATGAAAAAAAATGTATATTTTTTCAATTGAGCACCTTTTAAGGCTTTCTCAATGCTTTTGTCAAATAGTGTCAGCATGTACTATTTCCCCATGAAATTCCTAAATCACCAAACATTTCCAATGTGAAGTCTGCAGTGGCCTCAGCACCAGATGATGGAGGGAACCTGCAGACCTGGGGCAGGACTTCCTGTTGCAGGAGCTGCCCGTGTGTGTGTGTATGTGTGTGTACACGTGTGTACATGTGTGTGTTGGGGCAACAATGAAAATTGTTGGAGTGAGCTGTTCTATTGTTCTTCATTTTGATAGGAATGTATTTTCTTATTTTCTGCCTCAATTTGCTCTTGGGTCTTCACTGCACAGCAGCAGAAAAAAAAAACCATTGAGTGCTGAGTCCACAGTTAGCCATTGGTGTGTTCAGCTCCTCTCCAAGAAACACGGGCAATAAAATGCATTGCATTGATTGATAATCACATTGTAATGATTTTAGTTCTGTGTTCTCACTGAGTCACCTCTTAAAGACGCCATCATATAGCGCACAGTAAGAGCCAGAGGTGTCAAAGGCGATGAAGATTTACTGAGCGTTTAGTCTGTGTTAGACAGGTCACAGTCATTATAATAATATTTAGTGTCTAATAAAACTGTTTATCTACTGCTTTGGTTTATTAGCCAAGTCATAGGGTCCAAGCATTAAAGTCAAGTAAAAGTCATATCTCTTTTAAAAAAGGTACATTGCCAGCATTTTTAACTAGAGTACAATAAAACTGCCCAGCACATAACTGGCTGGGACAGTCTTTTAGTATCATATTTACAGTAGCTTATAATCAAAGCTAATAAAAAAAATAATTTAAGGCAGCCAAACAAGAAGCTAGCAGTACTGTGAAGAGTTTTATCACATTAATTTAACAATTAGCATGAAAAAAATTTAACACCTAACACATGTCTTTCAGTGCTCTCATTAGAAATAATCTTCATTCCTTCATAAATTTAAACAGTGATCTGAGTACATTCAATTGACTTTAAAGCTGTGATATGTGATTCTCACTTTTATCCTTTTAGATTTCTTTCTCTTTAGTGTCCACTGATATTATGAGGTTATATTTTTTATGATATATTCCTTTTTTGCCACTGCCAAGATAATTTAGGGATATTTAAGTTTTCTATGAAACTCTCATCAAAACAATGACACTTTCTTAGAATTCTTATGATGGGTCTTTTTTTTCTATACTTAACAGAAAAATAGTGCAAGTTTCTGATTCCCAGGCATCCTGAAGTCTGTCACATTAACTAAGCCTTCATAATGCAGAACTCATCGTACAAGGACAGACCTCAGTGAACAGTCAGAGAGAGGCAGGAATTGTATGAAATGAGAACTGGAACTTTAGTTATGGAAAAAATAAAGGTCAGAGCTCCACTCTTTGGTTATGAATGTGCTCTGGAAACAACACAGCCTCAGTCCTCCCCAACACCTGACGTCCTCCCTAACAATACCTCAACAGGTGTCAGAAGTCTATTCACTCTTTCAGACCTCTGGCAGCTATTTAATACTGTATAGTGTTTTCTATTGCATTTCGCTAAAGTCATTTGATAACGTGGTTAAATGTGTCCTCCAAAAGCTGATGCACCATCACAAGATGAAGTGAACTAGCTTGTGAGATGACAGCACACAGAATTCATACATCAGTAACATCTCCTGACTTGCTGAGAAGGCTGCCATTGCAACCCAAGATCTGTAAAACTACTGCTACCTTCCCCTTTTCATCTAAGGAGTCCCAGTAAACTGATAAAAATAAAGATTTGAATACAAAGGCAGAAAATTTACAAAGCTATGAGTTTAGGCATTTACCTTGCAGAGTGACCTTAAATACTTATATTAAAAATGCACACACATATACAAAACTTATTTTAAAGTTAAAAATTAGAGAGAGTTTTTGCAAACTGCAATCCGCCAGAGGGTATCAGGTTATCAGGAGTCTCTCTGCCTTAAATTTTTTTTTATTTCAGCCAAAAAATAGTACAATAAATATAAAACTAATACTTTCCATTCCCACTACAACTACAGTTACCTGAAAAAAAAATAAATAATGCTTTTAAAAAGTGCATAGGATGAGAACCACCTAATTTTCATCCAAAGATAGCATGCCAGTTCTGTGCTTTGCCCAAATTTGTTAACCTCTTTGAGCCATTGATCTTCATATAAAAACAGAGTAAATCCATCGATCTCACAGAAGTGCAAAGATGAAATCAAATGATGTATGTGAAATCCTAGCAAAATCCTAGTTACATAGAAGAATTTAGTAAAAGTTGTCTCCCATATGTTATACGAGTTATATACACTCTGAATCCCTCCATATCTGCGAATCTCTTAAATCCCACCAGCAAAGACATCTTGCTTGTATATATCATTTGATTAATTTCAGTGCTTTATTCTCAATATTCTAATGATATCATTTCACCATTTTAGATGAGAACTGCGGGATACCAGCCTAATTTATTTCCTTAATAGATAGTATGTTCTTTCTAAGATTATCTGTAGAATTTTATCCTCATCTTTGAAATTTAGGAATTTGATAACACTTAGGAATTGTCCATGGTATGCCACAGTGTACTTCTAATCAATCTACCCTAGAGCCTGGACTCTTTGAACCTAAAACTGTATATCTTTCTTTAGGTCCAAAAAATTATATTTCATTGATTTAATTATTTCCCTCCTCTGTCAACCCCTTTTACATCTCTGAATATCTTATTATTCATATATAAGACATTCTGAATTTATCATCTTATCTTCATTGTGAGGTTTTTCTTGTATTTTTGCCCTGGGCTTAGATATGTCTTCCTCTTGATCTTCAAGGACATTAATTTGCATGTAAATAGTAACCATTGTTATAAGCTGTGTCTACTGAACTTTGTGTTTTCAATTTTAAGATTCAGTTATAATTTTAAAAAAAAGTGTGCTTAAATCTCAGGTATTTTCATTATGTTGTTAAATTTTAAAATTATCATTCAAGTTACATCTTTCAAGAAACTATATTTCCTTTTTTGGACATCTATTTCATCTTCTGCCTGGTTTCTAGGTGTCCTTAGGTATGCTAGTAGTTTGTTTTTTGTTTTGTTTGCCTACTAGCAATTGGAGGAAATTATTAGGGCACTACCTCAGCAGCCTAAAGTGTGGGAGAAAAGGTGAACAAGCCAGAGGAGGGTGTGTAGCTGACCGACAAAGATGCCCATCTGGACTGGCAATGTACAGACCCTGGCGCACATTTAAGGATGTTTGGTAAGGCTGATGTGAGTTACTCAGCCTGGAGTTTCCACTAAATGAGACTGTGTCTCCCAGGAACCAGCCTGCCTTAGCATCCCTGCTGCAATTGGTCTTTGGCTGGGAGCAGCCCCTGAGGGTTAGTTGGCCTCTGCTAGGAACATGGTGATGAATTTCAAAGTAGAGGAGCCTTGGTTAGCTGTGCTTCCCAAAGTACAAGTTCTGAGGAATGCAGTTTCATTAATTCCACAAACCACCTTCCTCCCAAATTACATCCGCAGTTAGATTTGCTGAGTCCATTCTCTCCGGTCTCTGTGAACTCAGTTGCCTGTTCATCTTCACCTAGACTTCTGGTGGCCAGGAGGCCCCATCACCCTGTCCAGCGTCCATGTTGGTCCTACCTCTGGAGGACTGTGGGGCCTCCCGGGGTCCTCCGGAGCCTCCACCTCACTCACACACCTTCAGCCACGGCGTGTCCTTAGTGAAAGTAAAGATGTGCTCATGTTATCACCTCCTTAGCATCTTCAATGACAGGCTCACTGCCTGTTTCTCTCTGCCCTTCTGGGATATGAAATTCTTGAAGGGGAGGCCTGTGTGCTACTGCTCTCATTGATCGCGATGCTTCTGTGTCGAGGCTGTTGAAGGCAGAATTAGCTGTCTATAGGGCGTTGTTGGAGTTTCGGTTTACTTTACTGAACATATATCCTGGTAGTTTATTTTGGTGCTTCCATTTTTTTCCTATGGTTCAATCAGTGACTATATTATAATCCCAAGTGCTCAGTAATTTATAGTCAAAACCACTGTCCCCAAACTGCACACTATATTAGGATTTAGGAAAGATTCTAACAATTTTTATATTCTTTTCCTTGAATTACAAAACAATAATTCTGTTCTTGCCTCATAGAAAAGACTTATTATTACTTTAAAAAGCAATAGTTAAAATACTTAAATTTCTACAATTTCACTTTCTAAATAAACGTTCCACAAACACACCACCTTATTATCTAACAATTGTTGCCCTTGTCAGCAGTGGGAAAGTTCACTTGTATAAAAACCAATTATTTCAACTTAGCGTTCGGGTGTGACGGAACAGAAAAATGCCTTGAATTACTTTCTATGCCACGTAAAAGTAGCAAATTGATGATTCTGGGCAAATTTTTCATAACATTCTGGTAAATAGAAACATGGAAACCCTCAAAATAACTTGAAGGTCTAGAATTACTCTGCAAATTCCTTGATTGTGTTTCTCTCGATCTTTCCAGTGAAAACAGGAGCATCTGCACTCCATGTGGGAACAACAGTGAGGACCACCCAACTCTGTGTTGGGGGATGCTCTGGAGGAAGGAACACTTCACTCTGACCTCACGTGAACTTAGCTCCCAAATCTTCTCCCCCTGCCTCTTGCTAAACCCAAACTCCGAACCACCATGGCTAAGCCACGAGAGCAACGTCTCTCTCTTTGAAGAACCACACCTGGACAACTGTCCCTGAGAGTAGCTGAACGTGGACTGACTGCCTTGCTGAAGCTCCATGGAGGTCCCCCTACTTTCCCAAGGTCATTCCCCCTACTGGAGGGGTTCCCACGCTGAAGCTTTCCTGCAGGCCATCTGGTTGATTTTTTCCGCAGTTTCTAGTGACGTGACTCAGACGTCACAGATGCTTCTCCACCGCTTCCCCTTTAATGAGGGTGGGATACTCTGGGAGCTCTTCTCAGGGTCCTAGCACGAGGACAGCCAAGGCATGCCGTAACTAAATCTCTGCACCCCTGCACTGAATGTTGCAGGATTTTAAAATTTTTCCTCCTGTCTTTGGAGAAAGTGTTTAATTTGGTTTGTTTTCTTGCCCTGGGATCTGGCCAGTGAAGTGAAATTGCGGTGCTGAGACTTTGAAGACCTGACCATGCGAACTGACTGCCCCCAGCGTGGCAGTAGGAGGAACAGGAAGCACATCAGTGACCCTTCAAATCATCGCCTGGTGTCAATAGCACCAGACGTTCGAAGTTCAGGCAGATGTAATTTAAATTAGGTATTTATTTTTCAATAACTATAGATTTACCTATGGTCATATGAAATAATATGGAGAAATACAGTCTATTCTTTGCTCACTTTTCCCCAAAGGTAGAATTGCAACAGTATAGTACAATATAAAGACCAGGATATCTGTATTGATAAAAGCTGCTAATCTTACTCAGATTTCCCCAGTTTTAGTTGTATTCATGTGTGTATATGTGTGCTTAGCTCTAGGCAGTTTTATCACGTGCAGATTTGTTTATCCACCAAAATAACGAAGATAACAGAATAATTCCATTAGAAGCATCCCTGTTATAATAACTACACCAATCTTTGCCAACGCTTCTCAGCTGCTAGGTCCTGGCAAACACTGATCTGTTCTCCATTTCTAAAATATTGCCTTTTCAGAAATGCTGTACAAACGGATTTACAAAGTGTGTAACCTTTTCAGGTTGGCCTTTTACATCCAACATTCCTCCATGGAGATGTGTCCAAGTTGTTCCGAGTTCCTTTTTACTGCCAAGTAGTAACCCATGATACGGGCATTAATTTACCCGTGGGGAACATCACGGTTGTTCCCACTTTTCGTTTAGGATGAGAAACACCTAATACGAATATTCATGCCCAGGGTTATTGTGAGGATAACTTTTTATTTCTCTGGGATAAGTGCTCCAAGATTGGAACTGTTGTGTTGTGTGGCAATTGTACAAGAAGGTGTTTAATGAAAGAGTCAAACTTTTTCTCAGAGTGGCTACATTTCACTACGTTTACCATTTACTCACACATTTCTACTAGCGATGTGTGAATGAACCAGTTTCTCCACAATCTTGCCACCAGTTGATGTTGCCACTATTTTTTAAAATTTTACTTTAGCCATCTGATGGTGCATAATGATTTTTTTGCATTATGTGAAAATGTAACATATTTTTCACTATATTGTACCAAGTTATTTTTCTCTTTAGTAGCTACTCTAAGGCTTGCCATATACACTTTAACTTAGAAAAATTTGCTTCATATTTATACTATATATTAATTCTGATGAGATAAAAACTGTTATTCCTATATGGCTCAATTTCCCTTCCCCTATTTTTCACTTTATAGATCTTGTTTATTGCTGTAAAATATAAGAATTCTTTGCCTAAACCTAGATCCCAGTAAAAGAAGACTAGAGAAACAAATAAGACACTTAGAGAAAACAAAAGCAAAATGGTACCACTTGTATTAATAATAACATTAAATGTGAATGAGTTAAGTAATCCAATAAAATAGCAGAGATTGTCATACTGGAAAAAGAATCCAACTAAAAGGATGAAGAAAAATATATAATACGTAAACAAAAAGCATAAGAAAGCTGGAGTGGTTACACCAATATCAGACAAAATGGACTTTAAAACAAACCAACAACAAAAATAACTGTATATTTAGAGGGGGAAATATAAGAGCCAAAAGTATAAAAAATCTTAGCAGTAAACATGAGAGTAAATCTGCATGACCTTGTATTTGTCAACAGATTCTTAAACATGACACCAATATCACAATGAACACAAGAAAAATAGATAAGCTGGACTTTATCAAAATTGAACTGTCATGCATAAACGGGTGCCGTCAAGAAAATGAAAAGATAACCTACACAGTGAAAGAAAATATTTGCAAATCATATATTTGATAAAGAACATGTGTCCAGAATACTTAAGGAACCCTTACAACTCAATAATAAAAGATGAAAAACTATTTAAAGTGGGAAAATTATTTGAATAAACATTTCTCTAAGGAAGATACGCATGTGACTAATAAGCACATGAAAAGATGTGCAACATCATTGGTTAGGAAAATGCAAATTAAAAATCACAACAAGATAAACTCTTCACATCCAGTAGGATGGATGTAGTCATAAAAATTGGGTATGTTGATGAAAATGTGAAGTTGGAACCCTTATAAAATGTAATTTATGTAATGTAAAATACTGCAGTCACTTAGGATTACGAAAACCTGTGTAAAATATTTATAGCAACATTATTTCTAATAGCCAAAAAGTGGAAACAACTCAAATGTCTATTGAATGATGATAGGGTAAACATGTGGCATATCTACAGCAGAGGAGATTATTTGGCAGTAAAAATAAATGAGGTAGTGATGGGTGCTACTACATGGATGGATTCTGAGATCACACGGAGTGAAAGAACTGGTCACAAAGTCACACGTCCTGTATGATTCCATGGATTTAAAATGTCCAGAATAAGCAAATCTTTAGACAGGTGAGGTAGAAAACTGGTTGCCTGGGCCTGAGATCTAGGGGTTATTTTATCAATTGTGTCAAAATGTGTCAAATTTTCTAATCCGCAGTCATGACTGTGTAAAAGGTCCAGGCTTTTTTTCTCCATATTGCCATTCCCCTCCTCTGTATCTTCTTTTGCAATAATAAAAGTTCAAAACTGGGCTTGCGGTTTCTCTTCATAATCCCTAAATCCCCTTGCAATAACATGCTTTATCCAGTGTAATGAAGACTCTTAAATAAGCTCTTCTTTCGAGAAGTTTATTTAAATATAGCTACAGTAAACTTTAATAGATGCTCAACTCTTTTTCATTCAATTAAAGTGGTGTTGTATTGAATACAACTAAATGGCCTCAATAAATGTCAGGGCCTGGAAACCTTATTACACAGAGATTTTCATTCCAATCTTTAGAAAAAAAATAATACCTAGTCATTTTATAAGAATTTTCTTCTTTCTAAGTCTAGGCTCACTTCTAATAAATCTAGACATCAGAACCCTCTAGATGAGCTTCCATCTCACAGGAAACTGCTTTCTTTCAGCTAACCCATTTGTAAATTTCCTACTGTGGGCATCCCATAACCCAGGAAGGTTTTTGCCAAACTTTAATTTCATTGGTTTATATTACAAAAATAATATTTTTGTTTGGTTTTCAAAATATAAAATATTATAATGTAGAATACACTTCCCCCAAATAACAATGATCTCTAAGAATATCACCCAATCCACCTGCCCAGTGATCACCACTGTTGACATGTATATGTACATACATATATACACTTCATATATATGCACAGACAGATATATATCTTATTTTAAACAGCAGTAGCGTAAATCCTCTTCTGGACTTTTTTTTAACCTAAGTATACTTTAAATTAATTGTTCCATTTTACTCAATTTCATGCCAAAGTCCCTATTTGTAGATATGTCACACATTAGGGACCTAGTTCTCTATCCATAATGTTTATATTGGTTCCAATGTTTTCCTATTCCAAATGATATAGTGAAAAAATCCTTGGACTTATGCTTTTTTAATACAAAGCTTATAATTATTTTCAGGAAAAAAAAAAAGAGGGAAAAGGCTTTTTACTAGACTAGAATGAATTTCTAGTCAGGTGAAATAAAGACAGCCTTGCACCTGAGGTCTTCCAGGGAGACACCTGCCAGGTCAATGGACTGGAGTCACCTGAGGGGCTTTGCAGGGGCTCCAGGCAAATCCTGTCCCTGCAGGGGGTGCCAGCCTGCTGGTTCTCACCGTGGAACTCTGGGGAGGAGAAATGTTCCCTTCTACCCTTCTACGTTATGTGGCTGGTCTAGAATTAAATTGACATAAAACAGATTAACGGGAGAAGAAAATACAATTTTAATTACATGCGCATGGGAGCCCCACAGAGATGTGAGGCTCAAAAGGTGGCCAGAGATGGAGGCTTTTACACCATCCTGAGCTGAGGAAAGGGGTAGGGCTTGTGGGCTTGGGGTGGGGTTGGGGAGAGGAGGAAATGATGACTCACAAAGATAGCCCTTGGGCCCACAAATCTTCCAGGTAAAATGTCACCTCCAGTACAGATCCCCTTTATAATGGAAATTTCTTTTATAACTGCACATTTCCCTTACAAAAGGGCAACTTCTACTCCTGTGCAGTTTCTACAAGTAATTAACTCAGAATAATCCCATGCCAACTGGGCAGATTGTGGGCTGGCACAGTCTGCCACCCTTCACTGGGCTCTCGATTTTCAAAGCTGGGGGTGGGGGATGGAAAATGACCAGGACCAAAAGCCACAAAAATTTCTCTTCTCACCAAGATGCAGCTGTCTTTCTTCAATAATGCTCAACAAACTGGGGTTAATTTCCAGAGTCTGAAAATGTTGATTCTGACAATTTTGGCCAGTTTTTTTGTTCTTGTTTCTTTTATGGAGGGAAAGATTTTAAAAGCTGTTACTATGGCATTTTCACTGACACCTGAGAATAAATTTATTTTTATATCGACTTTGTATTCTGTGTTCTCACCAAATTTCTCTGTTACTTTTAAAAGCTATTTTGTCGTTTCCTCAATATTGTCTACATTAATTATTTCATCTGCAACTACAGTAATAACTCTTTTAACTCTTTCTTTCTGGCCTGTAACCCTTGGTTTCTCTTTTTTGCTTTCCATTGATTCGGACCCCAGGACAGCTGGACAGAGGTGATCAGAGAACGTCATTGCTTGTTCCCCAAATTTAGGAAGAAATCATTGAGTCAGTCACCACTAGGTATGTTGCTACCTGTAGTTTTTCATAATTGCTTTTTATCAAATCAATAAATTTCTTTTGTTAAATTAATTAAAGGAGGCCATCATGAAACAGAAAGATGTGGTTTCGGGGGCTCCCAGGAGCCTGGTCCTTTATGTCTCAGGGCAGAAAGAAGTCAGTGAGAGGCAAAGTGGTAGAGAAGAAGTGATTTATTAGAATAGGATGCTTGTGAGGCTTACCAGTGGGCGGGCAAGAGGGTGCCGCCCCGAGAACTTAGGGGGCTACAGTTTTATAGTCAAAGGAAAAGTGGGGAGGGGGAAGGGACCTTCTTTGTCTTTCTTGAGTTGACTTCATGCTTCCATCATCAGCTCCTCCTCCAGGTTGGGCAGGGGAGTTTCTTGTACCTACACAGTCAAGCCAGGACTGTAATAATTATTTCAGGTCTCTGTACAATGAGCATCTTTCCATAAATTATTGTATTTTTATGTGTGCAGAGAGCACGTCCTAGGGATTATTAACTTACTGAGCTCACTGGGCAGCATGTGGGTCTCATGCCACCATCATTTTATTGTTTTGGGGCATGTCTTGTGCTTGTGTAACATGGTCTTGTTGCTAAGCAAACCCGCTTTCTTGAGTAATCATTAGCTTACAGGGATGTCCCATACTTTTTGCTACTTACAATCCCCTAGTGAGATTAACTACTTAATCACCTACTATATCTCTTTACTCTGTCCCTATCAATCAGACTGAGGTCTTAGCAGCCTACGTAAGCAAACCAAAACCTCAGCTTGAAATGCTAATCGAGTTGCTATGAAATGATCCTGTAATATGTTGCTAAACTCTATTCTAATTATGATAAATACCTAATCTTTAAGTAGTAGTATGTATAGAATAACTATGCTCATTGATTCTGTCAATTGAAAACAAAATGCACAACCTGAAAATTGAGAGTTATGTTTTAAGCGGTGGACATTCTGAGGACTTCAAGTCTGGGAGACAACATCTCAGATAACACTGAGAAACTGTTCTGAAGAGGCAAGGTGGGGAGCCAAGATGCATAGGAGTTTTTGCAACAAAGTCCAGGTAGTCGAAACATCAAAAGATTACTGTTAATAAAAGAAATCCAGGTATCTCAAGTTAATGGATTTTACGCTTTTCTATGTATGGGAAGATGTGAGAGTCTGGGTTCACTGAAATCGTTACTTTGATATGCACCTCAGCTATCTGGGGCCAGTATCCTGTGTCTTCTCATCCTGAGTCTCTTCAGGTGCACCAAGTGGGGGGGAGGGGGGTACAGTATTTGATGATTCAGTGGCGGGGATTATGTTTCCATCCTGAGTTCCCTCAGGGCTCACCTGCAGGAGGCTGTAATGTGATGGCTTCATGGCTGTGACATCCTTTGTCTACTGATACGGCAGGTGGCATTTTTAGTTCACATGCTTTCAATAGTTTTCTTCCTGTAGGTGACATTTTACCATCGTATAATACAATAAGGGGGTTTAATTTACCCAATAAGCCTACCCTCCTAGGACATGTTTGCAGGTATTTGCCACAGAGAACAGTATATATCCTATAGTTTTACCTTAGTTGGGGAGCTAATCTTGACATTGAAATTTACTCTTTTCAAGAATTAATTTCATTAAAGAATGAAATATTGGTATAGTTACAGCAATTCTTGTTATTGGCTTTTTAGACACTTCAGAAAGTTATCCATTTTTCCTCGTGAATTTTTGATGACCTTTCTTTAAAAAACTTCTGCCTGGGTCCAAGGTCATCTTGTCTCAGTGCAAACAGAAACATCACAGGTTTTTGCCTCAGGTACGTAAACATAGTATAAAAAGGGCTTCATATTATTTTAGTGGGTATTTTCCAGTGATAATATCTTACCTCTATGAATTTTCTAATTCATATTTTGGAGTTGGTAGAAAACTTTGGAGTCAACAAAGCCATGCCCACTGTTCCAACATTATATTAAAAAGTTATAACTTTAAAAGTCCTAGGTTGTGTGTCATAAAATCTACTGCGGTTTTCTCACATGTAATCATAATATATTCACGACCTGTGTCTGAGCCAGGAGTGAACCACCACTCGGGTCCTTCACCAACCAGCAACAGGTAATAGACCACTTTAACCCCAAAACACCCACGTCTACAAGAGTTCACATCTTACCTATTTTATGATGTCAATTTCCACATTTTAACATCTCTGTAATTGAATATATCTTTCAATCAGTGTGTCTGAAAGTCACGGTCAGTGGCTATAAAAAAGTATCTCTCAGTGCATGTATATGTACAAATTTGGACACAGACGTCCATATTGTCATTTATTTTGAGAATTGCATATTATTAGTTGAACGTATTCAGTTTAATTGGTACTTAATATGTCTTTAAAATTATGCTACATTTCAACGTTGATGTAAAAGAGTATGCAAATAAAGCAGAATCTAAACAAAACTTATAATCAATAAATTTGATAAATATTCATATTTTGAGGAATGAGCACAATTGTATATCGGCTTGTGAATCAAAAACCAAGCTTTAAAGGATCAAAGAAGATACCTTGAGGTATCTTTGTTGTGTTCTGTTAGAAATACATTGCAAAAAAATTGTCTATCGTACGGCATCCAGTGTGAATTAAGGTAAGAAAAAAATCACCAAATTCTTCAAGGAAAGTCCAACTCATGCACACTCTGGTACTATTTTAAAGGCATCGACTTTGAAGTGTCAGAAGTTTCCCGTCTAATTGAGCATGCCAGAAGCTACCTAATTTCCAGTGTGATTTAAATCAGGAAAAAATAAAACCACATAGAAACTACCGGTTTATCCACAGTTTTTGACATGCCTTAAAGTTGCAGTGTCAGGGCTATGAAGACCAAGGTGATAAGTGCAGGCTGTGGAAGAGCAGCAGGTCACCGGAAGCTGTGAATCACTGCAGGTCACTGAACACTGCTTCCCTATTTAGCTCCAGCCTGTACACCAGTTCCTAGGAAGGACATCCTCCCCAGTGACTTGTGTAGGCACAGAACCTGGAATGGGTCAAGTGGGCGGGAGAATTGGCTGAAAGTTGCACTGCAGGGAGATCCTACAGCCATGAATTGAGCTCCTGGGTGTCTGGTTCTTAATGCAGTTCATAGGCCTGTGTTTGGAAAGGTAAAAATTGAGGTGAAAGCTCTGGTGACTCCATTCTATTCCTGGAGACTTGTGTGGTCAGGTACAGCCCCTCGGTATGTCAGACAACAGGCCTCTGAGGAAAGAAGATAAAACATTTCAGTAACACCTGTGACATCACCAAGAAAGCACCAGTGTCAGCCTCTGCAGAAAGGATGGCAGCGATGTGGAGGAAAACACCAGAGGGGAGCCGTCTCTTAAGAAAAGCTCCATCGTCTCCGGTCTTTGTTCCAGAGGGAGGAAAATAATTGTGAGAAAGCATGGACATGATGACTTTGAATTAAAAAGTTACAGAATTCCGTTGGACTCAAAGTGAAGTTTTTGTAGGAATATCATAATCATTACATTTATCTTATTTTTTTTACTAATACACATGACATGGAAAAAGTCTATGTTTAAATAAGTATAGATTTTTTAAATTCCTAAGTAAAAGATAAAATACAAGATATTATGATGTAATTTACCTTACAGTGTTTTTCCTTAGTAGTCCCCTAAATAATCTTATCATCTACAGCACCTTGTATTAAACAGCATTGTGGTAATATTTTCATCCTTTTGTCTTATGGGATTTTTAAAAACCAGATAATTAAGAAAAAATGATTTTGCATTATCCCTTGAGGATGGAGGAGATGGCTCTGAATATTTTCAGTTTGCCTCTTGAATGTAATTAGTTGGCAGTGCCCAATAAGAAGAGTATAGAAACAGAAATATGACATTATATAATAAGATTATATATGATTATAATGTATATGCTTCCAAAAGCTATTAGACTCCCTACAGGTAAATATTGCTGTCTTTAATCAATTCTTCTTTTATTAATTATCTCTATTATTTACCAGAATACAAGGAAAGTATCCCTGCCATCAAGATGTCATTTTACCAAACACAATGAATTAAAAAGTAAATAAAACTCAGTACCTTCCCTAAAGATGCTGTGTTCTAGGGGCAACTGTTGACTAGAACTCAATTTTGTAATGAAAAACAAATCTATCAGCTTCTGGGAAACTACTTGCCAGTTGTGAGTCCACTCAACATGCACAAAAAGCCTACAACGTATTAAGTACACAACTAGGTACAGGACACGAAGATGAATGAAGCACGGCTGCTGCACCCGAGGGAATTGTGGCTTGTTCACAATACACACATCATCATACAGTTGACCCTTGGACAACACGGGGGTTTGGGGCATCAACCCCCGGCTCGGTCGAAATTCCACATGTAACTTTTGACTCCCCCGAAAGTTAAGCACTAATAGCCTAGTGTTGACCAGAAGCTTTACTGATAACATAAACGGTCGATTAACACGTATTTGACATGTTATATGTGTCACATGCTCTATTCCTACAGTAAAGCAAGCTGGAGAAAAGAAAATGTCGTTAAGAAAGTCACAAGGAAGAGAAACACACGTACAGAATTGCTCTGTAGTTATCAGTACCGGCGAAGCTTACAAGACGAATTGTCAGTACCCACATCAGATGTTTTCTATGATACAAAAGGTTGTAGATGTGTGTATTACTAACAGCAGACATCAAAAAATAAAAGATAGTGTGAAAAAGAAATTCATATTTATTTACAGGTATAACGACCTGCCCATTGATAACCAAGAAGCAGCAGTATGATTGCTTCATGGTAGCCTAGAGTCATCCATATGATTGCTTTATAGCCCAGCTTAGACATTATTGAACAGTTATAACCTTCTTTTGGCATGCAGTATCCCAGTCATATTCAGAATACAGTATTGGAAACATTGTTACATTAAAAAAAAACCCACCTATGCTGATAGACTTTTGTACTTTCTCCATTTAGGAGAGAGAGAGGCATACTGTCCAGTACTGTAATTCTTTGAAAGCAAAGTTATAAAACAATAAGGAAGCTAACACACTATCAATTTTATGTTAATATCACTCCCCTTACACCTATGCAAGCCTAGGCTATCCACTTCCACACAAGTCTTGCACACAAGGTTCTACACAACGCACACTTAGGCAATGATGATGGTGACATGTAAATGTCTCATACAGTTCTTGCCTTTCAGTTACTAGATTTTCACAGGAAGACCCTCTCTCTCTCACACACACACACACACACACAAAACACACAAGTCTCCTAAATCCCACTGAGAATCTTTGATCAGTATGCATTAGATAGACCAGATGCATTAGATAAAAAGTTGCAGAGGTACATTCTTTGATGATTTTTTTCTTTCAAGGTTTTATTGTTTCTATATATTTACAACACTTTGAGCTTAAGTCTACTAAGAACAAAATTGAAGAAAGGAAGCGTGAGATTTCCAGAATCAGGACTAGATTGTGAACATATTGGAGGAACAGACCTGTTAGAACAGAGTGGGAACAGGTGTGACTTCACACACTCAGGCTCACTGATAATGACATTCGAGGCTCCTGCAGTTAGAATTCAGCCAGGATGCTCACTGAGGCTTAGTGAGACCAAGCACTGGACAGTAGGAGCCAAAAGCACACACCTGTGTGCAGGTCGCCCTGATTCTAAGCTCACCCTCGATGTTCTGAAGCACAAGATGATTTTGAACAAATTTTCTTCACTTTATGGGAAAAAAATCCATATGTAGGATTTTTTTTCCATAGAAGGGATTTAAACTGGGCAATCTGGATGTATAAGAAAACAGCCAACATGCTGTTAGACATTTCATATCAGCATATCATAAACAGAAAATGCACAGCTTGTTTTGTATATTCGCATTTAAAATAAAACAGCTGTTGTACATCTAAACTCATTTTAAGAGAGGGATTTTAATATCTTTTATATAACTTTTACAATACCACTCTTTTCAGCAATTCAGCCTTGGAGTGATGACAATGATGGAGTGTTTAAATATATACATTTACATTGTTTCGAAAGTGGAATATTGTGTGTTGCTTTGGCAGAGTGGTGTTTTTATCCTTTACTAGAGGCAACTTCTAGACTTCATGCTTCCTCTCAGCACCCTTGATACAAGCTGGGGGCTTTGGTACCAATTGTGGAGGGGTAACTGGGAAGCCAGCGTTGAGTAATAAACACACTGACTATATATACTGACTATATATTCACATGGTCTCTACATGAAATAAAATATTTAGAGGAAATACAAAGTATATTTTCAAGAATCTTTAAAAATCAAGGCATAATCCTTGAAGATAATACAGAGTCTATCATTAAAACTAAATAAGAATAATTTAAGTATAATTTGAAGGTCAGTGCGTCCTCTAGGAAATGAAAAGTGTCCAACAAAGACACTTACGTTTTGTTTTGTTTTTCCCTCTTTTCAAGCAGATGACAAAATTTGTACAAGGGTATTTTTTTGTCCTAACCTGGGTATCAATACTACCATTAGGTTTTTCATAATTCTAAAATTGGATTTAATACCAGCAGAATAAATGCTAATATCCACATTACAGGAATTAATGGAAAATGATGTTCTAATAATCAGAAAATTTGAATGATCCAAAAGATTAAATGTTTACAGAAAAGGATGTTGCTTTTTGTTCAGTAAATAATTCCTAAGATATTGTGACAGCAACAGCAAAATTGCAATCATAACCCCTGATGACATCTGTAATTCAGGTCCTGACACATCACCCACTCTCTCCTCTCCAGCTGCCAATGTGGCAGGGACAATGCTTAGAGATGACAGACACGGATGTAGCCTCTACCGCCACCAGGGCAGATAAAAAGCATCACTACTGAGTCAGAATAAGCCACTTGGACTACACCATAAATTTATATGTTTAAAAACTCGCTTGTTTTAATACATTGATGTAGGCATTTTATAATTTATGCATTCAAACTCTGAATTGTTGGGAAGAATGTCATAAATGTTACATAAATTGCTAGTGAGATTCCACTTGTGTCAACAGGAAGGCAAGCACAGAATAACCTGTTTTTTAAAATTCACAGAAAAAAGAATAATGATGATCTGAAATTTCCCCAAACCCTCCTCCTATTAGGGGAGTGAACACAGCTAAAAATATAACTCCTTTCAAATCCCTCTGAAAAATTTGCAGAATTTACATAAATTCCGCAGGGGACTATATTAACTGTGCTTCAATCAGCAGGAGTGTTCTGTATTTTATGGCTTTCTTTTATGCAAATATACTCTGCAGGAGATATAGTTTAAGTTCCATGAATTAAAGAAAAAAATCACAAGTGCCATGTACACGTTAGAGTACATGTAGGACTCTACCTGTCAGCTGTACTCTGATTTTTTGTACATCTTATATTTTACATATTGAGAAATAAGTCCTATCTCTGAAAAATAATCCCTTAACAAAGCCATTTAATTTTTTTTCCAAACAATTAAAGATTTCACAATGGTTAGTTGCAATAAAATATTTAATATCTCAGGTGGGATGCCCCTGACTGTAAGGAAAATAAACCCTCATTTCGTTTCGACTTAAAAACAAAGGGCATTGCAAATGAATCAAGAGACAAAGGATTAATCTCCAATATATAAACAGTTCATGCAGCTCAATATCAAAAAAACAAACAACCCAATCCAAAAATGGGCAGAAGACCTAAATAGGCATTTCTCCAAAGAGGACATACAGATGGCCAAGAGGCACATGAAAAGCTGCTCAACATCACTAATTATTAGAGAAATGCAAATCAAAACTACAATGAGGTATCATCTCACATTGGTTAGAATGGGTATCATCAGAAAATCTACAAACAGTAAATGCTGGAGAGCGTGTGGAGAAAAGGGAATGCTCTTGCACTGTCGGTGGGAATGTAAACTGATACAGCCACTATGGAGAGCAGTATGGAGGTTCCTTGCAAAACTAAAAATAGAGTTACCATATGGCCCAGCAATCCCACTGCTGGGCATATACGCAGAGAACACCATAATTCAAAAAGACATACGCACTCCAATGTTCATTGCAGCACTATTTACCAATAACCAGGACATGGAAGCAACCTAAATGTCTATCAACAGATGAATGGATAAAGGAGATGTGGTACATATATGTACAATGGAATATTACTCAGCTGTAAAAAGCAATGGAACTGGGGCATTTGTGGAGACATGGATGGACCTAAAGACTGTCATACAGAGTGAAGTGAGTCAGAAAGAGAAAAACAAATATCGTATATTAACACATATCTGCAGAATATAGAAAAATAGTACAAATCAACCGGTTTGCAAAGCAGAAATAGAGACACAGATGTAGAGAACAAACATATGGACACCAAGTGGGGAAAGCAGGGGTATGGGGGGGAATGAATTGGGAGATTGGGAATGCCATACATACATTACTAATAAGAAAAAAAAATCAAATTGTACACTTTAAATATATGCAGTTTATTGTATGTCAATTGTATCTCAAAAAAAAAGTTCTTAAGGAAAAAAAAAAAAGGGCATTAATTATCTCTCAAACAGGAGGCCTGGAAATAGGACTGCTCCCACAATGGTGTGTCAGACCTCAAAACTCACTTCTTCACACACGTTTGATTCTGTCCTTCTGATGTGCTGGCTTCATCCTGAGTCTGCAATCAGCAAATCCACTGAGATGCAGAAGAAAGGCAACTAGGGAGTATTCATTTCCCAACATCTTCCACCAAGAACTCCCTTCACAGTGTCGAGTCACTTGGTCATTCCTAAACCAATCACTCTGGAGCAGAAGGAGATTATGAAGAAGGGCTTAATTTGAGGATCCAATGCGTGTTGAGAAGCCAGCCTCCAGAAGTCCCACATCTTAATCCTTGGATGTGATACCAAGACTGGAGCTTTCCTGGGGAGAATCCAGGAGCTATGAAAATAGCACAGATTAATAAACATGATGTTTTAGTGTCAAATAGGTGATGGCTTTATTGTTCAGCTATCGATTACTAAAACAAAACCTTCCCCTTTCCAGACAAGTGGAAACAATAGTCTATGATGACAGAGAAGTAACAGCATCTGAAAGACAACAGGACAGCACTTCTATTAAAATCTTGTTCTGGGCTGTTTGTGTAAACTCCAACATTCCAGATGGTGAAAGCACAGCGTGGAACTAGTATTTAATGTTACTATCACAGTCGATGAGAAGCTACTCTCTAAAACATACACTGCATCTTGTTCCACACTGTACACACTGCTCTCTGTGATCCATGGGCACTCAGGTTTGCACATAATGAACACAGAAGCTCTGGGAGGTGAATAATATACATTAAAGGACTTTCTCTCCATAAAATTGCTTGGGACAAAACAGCGTGATTTAATAGTAGTCAGGGTGCAGCATCTTCAATCAATCACGTGTGTCAACAGAGGAGAAAACACAGAATAACCTTTTTCTGAATTCACAGAACAAAATTTTAACGATGACATGACTTTTCCCCAATGCCCTCCCTAAGCAGCGAACACAGCTGAAAATATAGTTGTCCTCAGGCCCCTTTGAAAGATTTGTGGGATTTGCAGAAATTCAGCAGAGGATCATATTAAGTGTGTTTCAATCAGCAGGAGAACTTTGTATTTTATGATTTTCTTCTATGCAAAAATGCCCCTCGGAAGACGTATTTTAGGCTAGGTGAATATTTTAAAAATACAAGTGCACGTACATATTAGAGCTGAAGGTGAACGCGCATAAAATTGCTCATAATTTTAAAGGAAACCCTGCGTTGATGGCCACGCTCCTCCCTTTGTGGGAAGTAATGAGCTTTGATTGTAACTTGGGTTTTGATTTAAACACCCCCCTTGACTATCAGTCTTGAAGCTGTATTTCTAATATGTCACTTCAGGAGTGAAACAGGAAAAAAATTAATGAGGGAGTGAAAATAAGGAAGTCTTTTCTACCTTGTTGCTTGATGTAGAAGCGGAAATTTGTGTGGTAAAATAGAGTGGCAACAGCAGGTGGTAGTGATGAAAAACGCCAATGTTCCTGGTATAATATACCCTCTCCAGTGCTCCTGATGTTGGGAGTAGCTATTGGAGCAGAAGAAAAGAAACAGCAGATAAAAATGCTCTCAAATTTGGTGCGTAAAGCTTTAAAAGGTCAGCATATGATTTTAAATTAAATAAAATCAATGCCGAGTCCCTATTGATTTACTAGCTGGGGTTACTGTCTAGCCCCCAGTCTGGCTTTCAAGTCATATGCAACCCGTCGTGCCCCCAGGACTTGTAAACGGTGTGCAGTGGATCCTCGTTCTGGAGAAGGAGATACTGAAGAGAACTGTTTCAGTTTTTCTGAAGATTTTCCCTCTGTTGGTATAATGAAAGGCCCTGAGAAATCCAAATGCCTTCCAAGATCTCCCTTGCTAAATGACACAGCCTGAAGTCTGCAGTCAGCATTTACTGTTCGCTTAGAGTGTAGTCCAAAAACCTCCATTCGAAAGAAGGTGAAAAATATTAAAAAGTTTCTGTGAGTTAGCTTATTCAATGACTTATCAATTTTTTTCCCAAACACAAAGTGCAGGGGTAATTGCATCTCCAATAAGTAAATTTTCATTACTGAATTTTGGAGGTGATAGATTCGGAGCCTATATCACTGATTTAAAAGGGCTTCTTTCAAACACGTGAGTTAACACTGTAAAGTCCCTACAACAAAATATATGAGAAAAACTTTGTGAACTTAACGTAGGCAAAGATGTCTTAAAGAGAACAAACACACCAGAAAAAAACTCTATAAAATCAAATAATAAATCAGACCTCATTCAAATTAGAATCTTCTGAGCATCAAAAGACACTGCTAAGAAAATAAAAAGGTAAGCCCCAGTCTGGGAAGAAAATATTTATACATATATATGACAAAAACATATTCAAAATGCAAAATCAAATCTTAAGAAATGATAATAAAAATACAAAATAAGGACAGTAAGAAAGCAAATAACCCGAACAGACCCTTTACCAACAAAGCTATAGAATGTCCCAAAAGCACATGCTCGAGGTGGGAAAATGAAGCTTAAACCCAGAATACAGCACCTTGGAATGGCTGACATTAAGTAAGAGGACTATATTAGGGAGATTGTAGAACAGTGGGAACTCGTGCATTGCTGGTGGGAATGCTTTGGTAGATCCTTACAAATTTAGACATATAGAAACAAAATATTTAAAGGCTGGTCTCCATGGGAGTGAGGGGAGATTACAAAGGTGGTCTTCAGCATGGAGGGTGCTTCAGGCACTAAAGCAGATGCTATGATGCCACTGTGAGCCTTGGCAAACCCTACTCTGCTCTGTGGAGTCCATCACTGTTCAAGATCCCTCGTCTTAAAACTATCTTGCTTCCATTTATAGTATACAATGTTCATTTCTAATAACTGTTAACTAATATCAATGAATAGCAGGTGTCATGACCTTAAATACAGAAAATCCTAAATAATCCACTAAGCTTAACAAGGTTGCAGGGCAAAAGATCATTATAAAGATTATACTTCTATAAAGTAGCAATGAGCGAGGAAATTAAGAAAGACTTCCATTTATAATACCATCAAAAACACTTAGGAGAACCCTGCTGCCAGTGCCCCTGTCTCCTCAGTGAGCCACAGCTGCCCCCCACCTCTGCAGGCAACCCTCCAACACCAGCAGATGCATTGGGAATGCACCGAAGGACACAATAATTCCCACAAAGAACCAGCTGAACACCAGCAGACGGCCTCGGACACCAGAAAGGACCACAAGGAGCCCAACATAACTGGACATGCAACCCCAAAAGTTTGGACAACCATGAGGAAACAAACACCATGCAGGCAAAGGAGCAGGAAAAAAACCCACAAGACCAAATAAATGAGGAGGAAATAGGAAAAATGCCTGAAAAAGAATTCAGTGTAATGATAGTAAAAATGATACAAAATCTCAATAACAAAATAGAGAAAGTACAAGAAACAGTTCATAAGAACTCAGAAAAACAAACAGCAATGGGTAATAAAATAACTGAAATTAAAAATACTCTAGATGCTATAACCAGCAGAATGACTGAGGCAGAAGAACGAATAAGTGAGTTGGAAGATAGAATGGGGGAAATAACTGCCACAGAGCAGGAAAAAGAAAAAACAATAAAAAGATTAGAAGACAGTCTCAGAGACCTCAGTGATAACATTAAGTATACCAACATTCGAATTATAGGCATCCCAGAAGAGAAGAAAACAAGAAAGGGTCTGAGAAAATATTTGAAGAGGTTATAGTGGAAAACTTCCCCAACATGGGAAAGGAAATAATGAACCAAGTCCAAGAAGCACAGAGAGTCCCATACAGAATAAACCCAAGGAGAAATACACCAAGACACATATTAATCAAACTAACGACAATTAAACACAAAGAAAAAATATTAAAAGCAGCAAGAGAAAAGAAGCAAATAACATATAAGGGAAAACCCATAAGGATAACAGCTGACCTTTCTACAGAAACCCTGCAGGCAAGAAGGGAATGGCAGGATATACTGAAAGTCATGAAAGAGAGAAAACTACAGCCAAGAATACTCTACCCAGCAAGAATCTCATTCAGATTTGAGGGAAAAATCAAAAGCTTTCCAGACAAGCAAAAGTGAAGAGAATTCAGCACCACCAAACCAGCCTTACAACAAGTGCTAAAGGAACTTCTCTAAGTAGGAAACACAAGAAAAGGAAAACACCTACAAATACAAACCCAAAACAATTAAGAAAATGGTAATTGGAACACACATGTCAATAATCACTTTAAATGTCAATGGATTAAATGCTCCAATCAAAAGACACAGACTGGCTGAATGGATACAAAAACAAGACCCTTCTATATGCTGCCTCCAAGAAACCCACTTCAGACCAAGGGATACATATAGACTGAAAGTGAAGGGATGGAAAAAGATATTCCATGCAAATGGAAGTCAAAAGAAAGCTGGAGTAGCAATACTCATATCAGACAAATTAGACTTGAAAGTAAAGACTATTACAAGAGACAAGGAAGGACACTACATAATGATCAAGGGATCCATTCAAGAAGAACATATCACAATGGTAAATATCTATGCCCCCAATATAGGAGCACCTCAATACATAAGGCAAATGCTAACAGCTATAAAAGGGGACATCGACAGTAACACAATAATAGTGAGAGACGTGAACACCCCACTTACATCAATGGACATATCATCCAAACAGAAAATAAAGACACACAAGCTTTGAATGACGCATTAGACCATCTCAACTTAATTGATATTTATAGGACATTCCATCCAAAAATGACAGACTACACTTTCTTCTCAAGTGCACATGGAACATTTTCCAGAATAGATCACATCTTGGGTCACAAATCAAACCTCAGCAAATTCAAGAAAATTGAAATCATATCAAGCATCTTCTCAGACCACAACGCCATGAGACTAGATATCAATTACAGGAAAAAAACTGCAAAAAATACAAACACATAGAGGCTAAACAACCAAGGAATCACTACAGAAATCAAAGAGGAAATCAAAAAATATCTAGAAACAAACGACAATGAAAACACAACAACCCAAAACCTATGGGATGCAGCAAAAGCAGTTCTAAGAGGGAAGTTTATAGCAATACAGTCCTACCTTAAGAAACAAGAAAATGATCGAATAAACAACCTAACCTTACACCTAAAACAACTAGAGAAAGAAGAACAAAGAAACCCCAAAGTGAGCAGAAGGAAAGAAATCATGAAGATCAGAGCAGAAATAAATGAAAAAGAAAGGAAAGAAACCATAAGAAAAATAAATAAAACTAAAAGCTGGTTCTTTGAGAAGATTAACAAAATTGATAAACCATTAGCCAGACTCATTAAGAAAAAAAGGGAGAAGATGCAAATCAACAGAATTAGAAATGAAAAAGGAGAGGTAACAATGGACACCTCAGAAATACAAAACATCATGAGAGACTACTACAAGCAACTATATGCCAATCAATTGGATAACCTGAAAGAAATGGATACATTCTTAGAAAAATACATTCTTCCAAGACTGAACCAGGAAGAAATAGAAACCATGAACAGACCAATCACAAGTACGGAAATTGAGGCAGTGATTAAAAATCTCCCAACACACAAAAGCCCAGGACCAGATGGGTTCATGGGCGAATTCTATCAAACATTTAGAGAAGAGTTAACACCTATCCTTCTCAAACTCTTCCAAAATATTGCAGAAGGCGGAACACTCCCAAACTCATTCTACGAGGCTACCATCACCCTGATACCAAAAGCAGGCAAAGATGTCACAAAAAAAGAAAACTACAGACCAATATCACTGATGAATATAGATGCAAAAATCCTCAACAAAATACTAGCTAACAGACTCCAAGAGCACATTAAAAAAATCATACACCATGATCAAGTGGGGTTTATCCCTGGGATGCAAGGATTCTTCAATATATGTAAATCAATCAATGTGATACATCATATCAACAAATTGAAGGATAAAAACCATATGATCATTTCAATAGATGCAGAAAAAGCTTTTGACAAAGTTCAACATCCATTTATGATAAAAGCTCTCCAGAAAATGGGCATAGAAGGAAATTACCTCAACATAATAAAAGCCATATATGAAAAACCAAAAGCCAACATCGTTCTCAATGGGGAAAAACTGGAAGAATTCCCTCTAAGAACAGGAACAAGACAAGAGTGTCCACTCTCACCATTATTATTCAACATAGTTTTGGAAGTTTTAGCCGCAGCAATCAGAGAAGAAAAAGAAATCAAAGGAATCCAAATTGGAAAAGAAGAAGTAAAATTGTCACTCTTTGCAGATGACATGATATTATATATAGAAAACCCTAAAGACTCTACCAGAAAACTGCTAGCACTAATTGATGAGTTTAGTAAAGTAGCAGGATACAAAATTAATGCACAGAAATCTCTTGCATTCCTATACACTAACAATGGAAGAGCAGAAAGAGAAATGAAGGAAACTCTCCCATTCACCATTGCAACAAAAAGAATAAAATACCTAGGAATAAACCTGCCTAAGGAGGCAAAAGATCTGTATGCAGGAAACTTTAAGACATTGATGAAAGAAATCAAAGACGACACAAACAGATGGAGGGACATACAATGTTCCTGGATTGGAAGAATCAACATCGTGAAAATGACTGTACTACCCAAAGCAATTTACAGATTACAAGGCCATAGTGATCAAGACAGTATGGTACTGGCACAAAAATAGAAAGGAAGATCAATGGAATAGAATAGAGAACTCAGAAGGAAGCTCAAACACATATGGGCACCTTATCTTTGACAAAGGAGGCACGAGTATACAATGGAAAAAACACAGCCTCTTCAATAAGTGGTGCTGGGAAAATTGGACAGCAACATGTAAAAGAATGAAATTAGAACACTTCCTAACACCATACACAAAAATAAACTCCAAATGGATTAAAGACCTACATGGAAGGCCAGACACTATCAAACTCCTAGAGGAAAACATAGGCAGAACACTCTATGACATCCATCAAAGCAAGATCCTTTTGGGCCCACCTCCTAGAATCATGGAAATAAAATCAAGAATAAACAAATGGGACCTCATGAAACTTAAAAGCTTTTGCACAGCGAAAGAAACCATAAACAAGACTAAAAGGCAACCCTCAGAATGGGAAAAAATAGTTGCCTATGAAACAACGGACAAAGGATTAACCTCCAAAATATACAAGCAGCTCATGCAGCTTAATACCAAAAAAGCAAATAACCCAATCCACAAATGGGCAGAAGACCTAAATAGACACTTCTCCAAAGAAGACATACAGATGGCCAACAAACACATGAAAAGATGCTCAACATCATTAATCATCAGAGAAATGCAAGTCAAAGCCACAATGAAGTATCACCTCACACCGATCAGAATGGCCATCATCACAAAGTCTGGAAACAACAAATGTTGGAGAGGGTGTGGAGAAAAGGGAACTCTCCTGCACTGTTGGTGGGAATGTAAGTTGGTACAGCCACTATGGAAAACAATTTGGAGGTTCCTTAAAAAACTACAAATAGAACTACCATATGATCCAGTAATCCCACTCCTGGGCATATACCCAAAGAAAACCATAATCCCAAAAGAAACTTGTACCATAATGTTTATTGCAGCACTATTTACAATAGCCAGGACATGGAAGCAACCTAAATGCCCATCAACAAATGAATGGATAAAGAAGATGTGGCATATATATACAATGGAATATTACTCAGCTATAAAAAGGGATGAGATGGAGCTATATGTAATGAGGTGGATAGAACTACAGTCTGTCATACAGAGTGAAGTAAATCAGAAAGAGAAAGACAAATATTGTATGCTAACTCACATATACAGAATTTAAAAATGGGACTGATGAACTCAGTGACAAGAACAAGGATGCAGATACAGAGAAATGGACTGGAGAACTCGAGGTATGGGAGGGGGTGGGGGGTGAAGGGGAAGCTGAGACGAAGCGAGAGAGTAGCACAGACATATATATACTACCAACTGTAGAATAGATAGTCAGTGGGAAGTTGTTGTATAACAAAGGGAGTTCAACTCGAGGATGGAAGATGCCTTAGAGGACTAGGGCGGGGAGGGTGGGGGGGACTCGAGGTGGGGAGAGTCAAGGAAGGGAGGGAATACGGGGATATGTGTATAAAAACAGATGATTGAACTTGGTGTACCCCCAAAAAAATAAAAAAAAACACTTAGGAATAAATTGAACATAAGTGCAAATTGAAGTGCAAGCTGAAAACTACAAGACTGTTGAAAACATTAAAGGCGCTCTTAAGAAATGGGAAGACATCTATGTTTATGGTTTGGAAAATTTAATATTAAGATGGCAATACTCCACAAATTGTTTTACAGATTCAGAACAATCCTTGTCAAAATAGCAGTCTGCTTTTCACAGAGATTGACAAGCTGATGCTAAAATTCATGTGTAAATTCAAATGACCAAAATAGCCAAAACAATTGTAAAAAGGACAGCATTGGCGGATTCCTATTTCCCAAATTCAAAATCTGCTATGGTTTCAAAGACAGGGTAGAAAAGGCACGAAGACAGACATATATGGGATATATATGAGAGTCCAGAAATTTACCCTCACATTTGATTTTACTAGGGCACCAAGACATTTCTATGGATAGAAAATGGTCCCTTCCACAAATGGTGCTGGACACAGGGAATCTGTCCACAGTAGGATGGAGTTGGCCCTTCTACCTCACATCATATCAAAACTAACCCCAAGTGGACACAGACCTAAGTGGAAGTGTTAAACTGTGCAGCTTTGGTAGAAAACAAAGGAATAAATCTTCGTGACCTTGGCTTAAGCAAAAAGACATTAAAACAGCAAATCAATGCCTATGAAAATATGGAACAAAATGTACCCACATGTTCAAATCATTAACTTTGTGTGGTGAGATTAATGTTTCCAATTTACTGAGTAAAGATGGATTTTTACGGAAAAATATCAACTTTACTTTTTAAAGTATTTGTAAGTTTCTTCTCCAATCATTTTAATTTCTCTCTTCATCTCTCTTTTCTATTTCTCTCTCTCCTATATATGTATATATACATTTGAAAGTTTAAAATATTTAGAAAAAAGATACTACATGAATAAGAACTATTATTAAAAAATGGAGATTTCTCAGATTTTGAACTGCATTTTTTGCTCCAAATGATTTGAGGAACAACTAATAAAAATCCTCTCAAAAACTTTTTTTATGCCTAAACCTAAAGAAACTGCTACAAGGCCAGTTAGGTTGTGATTCTAACCACTTTTATGTTAAAGTAACATTGAGCAACTATTTGTTTAAAACGGCATGTGTACATTATGATTTAGTAAGTTCTCTAAGAGTGATACACATTTTTAGGTACATATCAGATGTATACTCAATATTTCCTGCATCTTCTTTGCACCTATCAAGTGATAATAATAATAATAACATCAGCAAAAGCCTTCCTATGGGCCAAGCATTTTTAAAATGTTTTGCATTAATTAACTCAATCATCAAAATGATCCTTTGAAATATTACTAATCCCTCTTTATGTTGAAGGGGCTGGGCACAGAAAGGTTGGCTAACTTCCCAGGGTCACACAGCACGTAAGTCGTAGAGCTGGGAGTGAATGCAGGAAGAATGGTTTCAAGCTAAACTTCTCACCAGTGTGCTCTATTTTGTATCTTACTGAAACACACACACACACACACACACGCATGCACACGCACACACACATAGATGACTTCCTTTAAATTTTGTTTAAAATGCAACCTTCCCCAGACAGACAACAACTCAGTCTTTTTTTCTGTTTCATGTAATATTCCAAGGGGTCCCCAGTGGACCATTACCCTTATAGTGATGAGGCAATAAACTTGACTTTATTGTCTGCAGACCTGTCCCTGGGGGTCTTATGCTGATTACATAGAATAATTTCCACGGATACTCTAGGAGGTACCTTATTATATGCTTACTTTATCGAGGTCAATTAGTGTTCTCAAGTTTACACGAATAATAATTACCAAGGACAAGACTCACATCCAGGCCTTACGTCTCTAGAATCCTTACTCTTGATGACTTGAGATGAGAACTCCGTATTCTTGACACAACCATTTTGACAGCTAAAGCCAAAAGAAAGTACAAAATTGCCCAAGGAAATCAGGTAAATTAAGAGGAACAACGGGCTGGGTTTGTAAAATATAAGCATTAAAGATAGAAGCCGAAAAAGAGAGATGAACACAATGTGAAAAGTAGGGAAAACACCAGCTCTGGGGAGGTGGGGCACAGAGCCCAGAAGATGGCCCGTTTCAGAAAGGAAAGTGAGGTGTTGTCATATCTGAGCGTTTCAGTAAAGTTTAAAAAAAAAAGTCTTTGCATTGAATAGAGATATCCATAATCTAGAGTGGTTTTACCAGAGTGGTGGGATTGAACACTACATTCAAGGGTAGAAGTTGGGGGAGAAAATTGGATATAAGAAGACAGACATAGCAGATATAAATCCTTTATTTTTTTAAGAAACTTGCCTTAGAAAAGAAAAAGGGCTATTTTCAAGTGTGAGACGAGGTCATTTTTTTTTTACATTTGGTTAGCAGAAAAGTAAGAATGTTTATAGCTAGAGGAAAAAGTTCTAGTCCAGAGAAAGAGGTTTAAAATAGAGATGAGAGAAAAAGATGGAAGACTTGCTAGAGGAAATTATGGGAGGAGATAACACAAAATCAAATCAAGGTTATAGTTTTGGAAGCTTACACTCCTGGCTATTGGTAGAGAAGCTCAAAACAGATAAATTAGAAAAGTTTAATTAAATTCCAAAAATAGTTTGAAGGAATTAGAGGGCTTCTATCATACCCAGGACTTAAATGGCCAGAGCCTGGAGAAAAGGGGAGCTTATACGGGAGAGTTTAAGTTTAGGCAATTGTAGTCCTGTAGAGACTTTGCCCACATTTATCTACATGATGGACAGTACAGCAGTCATCCACTAATGCAGGCGAGCAAGGAGCAAAGCAGAACGGAGCTGCTGGGAGACAAAATGGACTTCGGGGCTCAGACAGAAGGTGGGTCCTGAGAATCGGTTCTGTCCCTGGGGTCCTACACCCTAGGAATGTAGGGGAACCAAAGGGAGACTGTGCTTTCCAAAGACTATGAACTCTAGTCTATAAACCACCAATCAGCTCCTAACAGATTTGAGGTTATCTACTTTTCTGTTTCCTGCCCTTAACTGCCAGAAAACAGGATAAATCTCCTCTGAAGGTAGAGAACATCACCTGTAGCCACTTCATTTCTGTATATAAAATTCCCAGCAGTCATTCAAAGAAGTAAAAATCATGCTAACACAAATAAAGGAGAAAAACAAACAATAGAAACAAAGCTATAAGTGACCAACATCAGAGCAGGTAGGAACAACTAACTACAGATAGAATATTTATACTACAATGAAAAGAGAACCATTATACCCAAGGGAAAAAGGAGAAAAACTTGAGCAGACACCTCACAATCAGAGATTTCCAGAAGGTCAATAAACATCTGAAACTGTTCAACTTCATTAGTCACTTAGGAAATGTAAATGCAGATGGCAGTTAGATTCTACAGAAGACTTACCAGAAGGGTGAGAATTAAAATGGCTAATTTGGGGGGTGGGTGCTTACAATTACGCCTCAGAAGACACGTACAAAACTGTTCCCATCAGCACTATTTGTAAGAGCTACAGCACGGAAATAGTCCAAATACCCATCAGCAGGAGGATATTGTACTATAATCACATAAGTTTACACTAAATAACAATGAGGACAGATGAGATAATGATAAACAGCAGGGATGAATGTCCCCAATACAACACTGAGTGAAAAAATCTGATCACAAGCAGTTCATATATAATTCCACTTATATGAAGTTTAAAACCTGGGAAACATAACCTAAGCTGTTAGAAGTTAGAACAGTAGTAATCTTTGGGGCGAGTGACCAGATAGGGACACAGGAAGGACCATCTCTGTGTCCAAAATCACCTTCTCTCACCTGTCTTTCTGCTTCAGCCACGGCTGTAGCCTTGAGCTCTGAATACAGGTGTCCTCTGGCTACGCTGACATCACTTGACTCCGTGTCTCTTATCTTCTGCCGGGGGCGGGGGGGGGGGGGGGGGGGGGGGTCTCTGCAGCTGCGCACGGGTTACTACGCGAATCCCCTCAGCCACTCCGGAACCCTAAACTTTCCCATTTGCAGAACTCATTGTAATTATGACTAGGTATTCGTTATTTGCACACCGTTTGAGAGCAGGAGATGTCTGTTTTGTTCAGTGTTTGCCTTGTTCAATGTTTGTTGAATGAATACAAAACTCACATCCTCTCCAAATGCCCCGCACAGCCGGCTTCCTCCCTGGTCTTGGTCTCCTTCCCCAGTCTGCTGAGCTGGGTTGGAAACGCACAAGGAAACCTCAACAACTCCAAGCTTTATACAGATGTTTTAAATCCATCAGGAAGTGCTATGAATAAGGTATTCCGGGGGATACACGAATGAAGGCTGTGATTATGCCAGGCGGGGTAGACGAGCGGCGCTCCAAGTAGGATTGAAGTCTTGAGAGAAATTCTTCCGAAAGAGAGCCACTTGATTTGACAGGAAGCATTAGGATAAGCAAATCCCCCAAAGGGAAAACATGCGGATTCATCCGCTCAGCGCACGTAATTACGGGCGTAGGACGATAAACACCCCTCCACTCCTCCATCGGATGTTGGAAACACAGGAGAAAGTGACCTGCGCATCACACCAGGGAAAGGCGAGCACGTCTCCGCGTCTCTGCGGCGGATGAAATCGCTTTGGCTGAACCCCTGAACAAAGAGGCTGGCCCAGTGAGGGTTTATTTCTTCCATGCACAGAAAGGTCCCGGAGAGGCTAGGCCAGGGCTGCTCCGAGCTCAGTGTGAGAACCGGAGGTCTGCACCTGTGGTCCCCCAGTGGGGCCAGCGCCTCATTCTGATGTGAGGGTGCCCAAGGGGGTCTCTTCTCCTGCCTGCTCGGTGTTGTCGGCAGAGCAGGTGAGAAGGAGGGTGCAGACCTTCCCCCGGGCCCTGCACCCACATCAGCTCCAGTCAGCAGTGGTCGCCCCGCCAGGCCTTCGCCTGAGCCTGGCCGGGAAGGTGAGTGACTGCACCGCGCACCTCGGGAGCAGGAAAGGGAAGGGCGGCAAGTGTGGGGCTGGGACCCTGCCACGCTGTGCAGCGCGCGTGAAATAGCGCAGGTGCTCATCCTGAGCTCTGACCGCAGAGGGTGGGCTTCAAGGAGGAGACAGTGAGTGAGTCCATCAACTCGCGTGGCCTGAGCACCGACAGCGCTCCTGGAAGCGGGAGGCACCGAGGGGGAACGAGGGGGTGCAAACGGGCCCTGGACCTGCTGGGGCGTCTCTTCAGGTGTGGCTGCGCCCCGACATGCCCCACCTGCTCACGCGTCACACCATCAACACACGGGCAGACGTCTTTGTCTCCAGGGCAACTTCCCTTCATCCACGTTTTCCCCTCAACCTGCATTTTTTCCTTGGATGTACGTGGCATTATTTAAAAACATATGATTTGGTTTTTTTCTTCATTTCCTCCAATAGAATTTCATCCCAAGCAGTCAGGGAAGTATTCGCTGGTGAACTAGCACAAAGTTATAATGTGCTAAGTTACAAAGCCCTTCAAGGTAGTGTCTGTAGTATTGGTGGTCAGACTTGCGGGAACAGACTAATAAAACCTGAAAAAGACAAAATGAATGTCTAGATAAGTGATGGAAATAGATGGATTTATATAGATACACAGGCATGTTCTCCAGCTTTAATGCTATGTATGTATTTCCTAATCTTAAGCCTTTGGCTTTCTAGTTGTGTTTTTCCTACCTCCTTTTGCCTTTAAGGTTAGAATAAAACTACAAGGATACAGTTTGAATTTTAATAAAGACAAAAAAGAATGAACAAATGAGTAGGAAAAAATGGCTTGATGCTATTTTACTCCCAATGGCTGGAAACCACACAAACGTTTGGACGGACTTAATAAACTCCCTGATTCTACTTTTTAAAACTATTCCAAATTCTGTCTCTTAAAAAACAAGCCAGCCATAAACTGTCTCCTCATGCTTTGAGGCTCTCTAAAAATTGAACTAGAAAAATTTCCATTTTCATTATTTTGCAATTGCAAATAAATCCTTTAAATGTGGTTATTTCACAGGTGTTATTTATTTGAAATTTGAGCTCCTCTATGCCCTATCAACCTATGTGACTCCCCTCTACCCTGAAGAAAACTTGCCTTTTACGAGGCCATGATTAATATCTCGCACTTCTAATGCTATGCCGACCAAGAAAACAAAAGGAAACCACAGGCGCCTACGCATTTATATACAGACAAAAATGGCAAGTAAAACATAAACAAATAGAATGGCTCTGTTCTCAGAAAACAAAGATCAATCGCAAAGACAAGATTCATTAATGTAATACATACAGAAATGGCCAAGGAGAAAACGCATTATTTACCTGATTGTGTTTGACATCCCATGGGAAATAATGCAACACTTGTTCTTAATAAAATGTCATAGTGAACCAAAATAAGAGGAAAACTTAACACGGCATACTCTGTCATCAACATCATACCTAACCGGGAAGTCATCACAGGGATTAATTTCTGATAACGGGAAGGCCAGCTGGGCAAAAAAAACCAGTAGAGTCAGCGACAGTCACCCCAGTAACTACAGCGACAACTCACAAGTGCCCCTGGGGACAGAATCTTGGAATTCTCTCGGGGAGGAGCCAGTGTCTCTCCCCGCATCTCCTGGGAAGGAGCCACCTGGGGGAGAGAGGCCCCGATTAGACAGGAAGACGAGAGGCCTGGAACCTTCTACCTGGGAGGATGTGAAGGGGAGGGCAGGGCAGGGTCAAGGTAAGGTTGCGGTTTGGATTCTAACCCTCCTCCCACCTGTGAGGAGGAAGGAGAGAATAATAAGATGAAGAGGAAGCCAAAGGGGAAGGAGCATTCCTATTTGGATTTCTAAGAAGAGATGACTTCACCTCTCTTTTCCCACTCCATGAATTTAAGGAACCCCCCAGGGACACACATGGACGGGACAAAGATAAGTGCTACCCTATTTCACGTTCACCCTGAAGGATCCTGACTCTCAGAAATGCAGGCACTAGAAGGTCAAAGGCTCACCCACACACGGGGAAAGGACCCCAAGGTGAAAGCAGCCTCTGCGCAGATAGTCAGTGTTTCCTGGACACACTTGGGGACCAGGAGAACGGGGGGAGACTTGCACAGTTGGGGTGGAGAGCATCGCTCCTTAAAACCAGCTACCGGTGCCCAGGCCCTGTCTCACGGTTATCACTGCCAGCTTGCTCACGTCACTGAAAACTCTTAAATCCTCCCTTTAGCTTCATTTTAAGACCATCAAAAGTATGTTTTCCAAAAATTCTTTTAAACTAGGACATGCATTTTCAGAGTCTTTCCACATCCAAGAATATTTTTTTGCTGATTCCGGTCATGAAATACAAATTTCTAAAACCGAATGTCTCTAGTTAAAATCTCTTCTCGCTCAGCACTCTGAGGCCATTTGGATTTGTTTAGATTTAAGTCCTTTGGGGGCTGACTTCCCCAACGCATTAGTGAGCTCTTTGGTTCAGAATATTGCCAAGGCAGAAATGTTTTCTTTTGTAATATGCCATGTTGTTGCTTTAGCTTCATTTATCAGAACATCTTCCTGGGGCCCACCCCTTGTTTTCATTCTGGTTCTGTTCAGTCCCCCATAACTCCTGTGCTGGTTTCTGGTTACGAGGACTGGCTCAGCTGTGCTGTCCTGTGCTGAGGGGTATGTTCCCATCACTCCACCCGCTCCCAGGCACAACCAGGGACGGAGCTGAAACCCCAGGGCACCCTTGTGGGCATTTGGTCCTGTGTGCAGCCTTCTCCACCACCCTGCTGCCCTTTTCTTATGGGATTCAGTGGTCAGGTTCCTGAGCTCCAGCTCATCTCTATCTGCCCAAAATGTGACAGAAGAGCTTGCAAATCTTGGGGCTTCTATCCTGGGAGAGAACTGTCTGGCCGTCCGCCTGCCAGTCCCTGCAAACAATGAAAACCACAATGCACGTTCACTTTGTCCTCAAAATTCAGAAGCTGTTTTTACTCTTTAAAGGTCAGTAGAACCAGTAAATAAAGTGGAGCTGGCAGTCATCTTCTCTCGTTCTCTCTCAAAGCGAGCAGGAAGATCATTATCCCTTCACGGTCTGTTCTCGGGCTCAGGGATCCAGGGACGATTTTAATCAGAAAATTGAGCAGCCGTCTCTTTACTTCATGTTCACAGCCTTTTCAAGCAGCCAGAGAACTTTTTCTCCCACCAGAGCTCTCTGACGATTATTAAAGACCAAACACTCCCTCCTCCTGCAAACAGCTAAAATGTAAGTTAGTACTAAGCTGAATTCTGTGGATCTAAAGACCCCTGAGCACATCTTTTCCACAACACGCATCAAGTTTCTCCACTCTCTTCCTTGAGTCCTCATCCCCGCCGAAAGGCAGGGCTCAGGCAGGTCCTGTTTCTCCTGCCTTTTCTTTCTCTTGCCTCAAATTAGTGGATACTCACAGCCTCCATTTCCTGTAATGTGGTCCAACCACAAACACATGGATATAGGAAGGAGATTCTTCTTTTTTACCGATCTCATTATTAAACCATTTTCAACAATGAATCGAGAGATACGGTTAGTCTTTCGGAAGATTTTTCTGGAAGTACTCTATCTGAAACATAACCACTGTTGGCACTGATTTACAATGGCGCTTTGGATGTTTATTACATTTGCCTAATTATAAAGTCTTGATATTGGTTAGTAAGATCACATGGTTTCACTCTGGAATAGTCATGCTCTACACATCAGATTCATCACCTGGCTTTATGTCTTCAATTGAATAAATGTAATATTTTACGAGAACTTATTCATTTTCCCAAGAGTCAACGACTCATGTTCTTGTCATTAAAATGTCTTTCTTTGCACTGTATGAAACTGTCATTTATAAAGTTTGGGGTTTGATTAGGGCAGATATCTTTTGTTCTAGTTTTGGGAACAGTGTTTTAAAATGTGAGTTCAATAATTCATGAATAAGTGAATGTTCAGATAGTCGTCAGGAAATGTCATGAACACTTTTCAGGCTGTTTAGATTTATTCTTGACAGTTAATGAATTAAATCTTGTCCTTGAAACGTCTCATTTTATTTTCGTATCCTGGGGTGAAACAGTCCCCAGTGCTGCACCTGGGGATATCACTTTATGTTAGGAATAGAAGACAATGACAATGACACCCAACACCTGCTTTGTCGTGACAATGATTATACGGTGGCCGTAGAGATATGTATTGTTTGTCTGAAAACTTTGGCCGTTAAAAATAGTTACCTAGAATTCTCTGCTAGGCTATTGATGACTACCGGATAGGTATGCTATTTCCAAGAGAGAAAAAAACACCATTATAATAGATTGGCTGGGTGATTTGCACAGGTACCCAACTCACGGACAACAATTTGATGAGATCTCTTCTATTTAAACTGTCTACTGACAAACTCTCTCAGGAAACTGCTCTTCTCTTTAGATCTGTGAGTTAGTAATGACTTTTTAATTAATCAGTTCACTTACCTGTTCTGAGTTAGGTCTGATCTATCTGAAATATATGAACATGTATTTGCACGAACTGAGTCGGAGAATAACAAGATGCCTTCCAAAGACCAAGTCACGTGTCCAGCAAGATGTGAAAAGTCTGAGTTAGAGCACGATAAGTAGAGTGGCTCGTTGGTCACGATAAAAGCATAAAAGAAACCTTCTAAGGTTCCAGTTGCATAGAATAGACTCAGAGGAATCACCATGTACCAGATACTGGGTGCTCGGGGACTGAGACGTGAAGAGGACACTTTCCAGATGCTTCCAGAGAACTGGGAGAGAACACATGTAAACACACAAATGCTCTGTGAGGCTGTCAACCAACGTGCCTGGCAAATATGACCCTTTCTACAGACATTGGTGTTTGGTTTCCATGGAAGTCGGACCTGAGTTACAGTGGGGGCTCCCTGTCCACTAGCCCAGCGAGCCAGCCGGTCTTCACAACCGAGTCTGAAAGAGTCAGTTTTCCAGAAAGATTGATGAGGACTCAGCAGCCTCAGCCCCCTGCCTGCGCTCACACCGGCCTCTCTGCTGTCTCAGCATCTGGCTGACGTCACAGCTGACCAGTGACTCCCTGGGCTGGAGGAGTCCCCATCACCTGGCGTCGGAGAGGCTGAACTGGTCTTTGAAAACAGACTGATTTACTGGTCAGCTTCCCACATCCTCCACTGAAGTCATCCGCCAGGTGAGTCAAGGGTAAGGAGTGTGCGTCTCTCTCAGTTAACACAGGTATTTCAATGATAAAGTAAGAGACAGAGGCATAAGGTCATGACTCATCAGTGCACTTGGCCTTCAGAAACACAAGCAAAAAGCTGGATGAGGCCAAGGCTGCTTGTTTTACCTTCACTGGCGTGTGCCTCGGAAAGTTGTTCATCCTCTCTGCATGTATCTTTTAATCTACATAATGGATTTAGGAATAATTCCAATTTTATAAGTTACTGTGAGAATTGAATGAGGTAATCCACATAAAACAACTGTTAGGATTCACATAAAAGCTTAAATTATGTTATATATTATTTTACCCTGTATTAACCTAATAATTTATATGTGTTTAAGTGACTTTAAAGAGAATTTCCCACGTTTTAAACAGTGATACCATTTGTTATAAATCAGTAATTTTTAAAGAAAGTATCGTAGGACCTCAGGGCCCACCGGGGGTGGAGGGGAAGCCAGGCCCTCATTCACATCCGGGAGGTCTGAACCGTCAGCATCCCTCTGCCAGGGTTTAAAACTCATTATGACTTATTACATCCTTTTCAGGTGAGGGCATTTAAACATTTTTATAACACATACATTGAAAAACTGTTGGACTTTCTTAAAGAAAGGGCACTTTGAGTCCTCTACAGCGGGTATTAGCTGTGCCTACCGTACAAGTGTATTTTACCTTCCATGACTCCTTTCGCTGGAAGTGCTGAACACTTACGCTGAATTTTAGAGCTTTAAAAATACCAGTTTATGTATTCATTCAGAAAGCACATCAGGAGCCACTGTCTGTACTGCCGTGATGCTTGGCCTAGAGGTGCCCCTTTCATAAGCGTAGCCCGGCCTCAGGGCCACACAGCCTGGAGGGAGCAGACCAGGGACCAGGTCCAGTCCCCAGCGGGGAGAAGGGCCTGAAGGTCTGTGAGCATCTGGCATCGGAACTGGCATCCTCACACACTCAGAAAAGCCTTGCTAGACAGAATGAACGAAGAGGTAAATGACGGGCACAACAGGGCTCCCAGGAGCCTTTGAAATTTCCAAGCAGAATTACCTGAATTTGGTTGATCATGAGCGCATGTACGTGTATTTTCTCTCTCAAGTATTTTTTCTCTAAGAATAAAAGCAAAAAAATGTGCATTATGGACAATTGGGACTATTTAACAGGTACATTTATAAAATACATGCCACCTGTAACCTCAGGACTTTGAAGTTCACTAAAATTGCTGATGTATTTTCTTCGAATTTTATTGTGTTGAAAGCTTTTCAAACAAAATAAGTATCACAGGATATGTTAGATTTTGATCCCTTTTTAATTAACTTTATGTAATGAAGAACTCAGTATTTGTAGACATCATTTTAAGGCTCATAATATCTCATTCTGCATATCAGCACATCGAACTTTGTGGATGATTTCCTGACTATAAAGGATTGTTCCCATTTTTGTCCCGTTAGTGATAATATGGTAGATGAGAATGTTTCTAAATGTGTGTTTCTCATTATCGACTAACTACAGTTTTGTCCTAGTTGCTGTTGTTTTCCTTTTATTACCAGTCTACCACTGAAAAACTACCAAAAATAAAAAAGGACTAAAAAGGATTAAAGATCAATATAAAATTTTATTCTAAGCCCATAAAAAGGACTGTATGGTGTTTCTGAACAGTAGAACTCTACAAACAGAAAAAGCAAAGGATCATGATATTTGAGCTCCCTGAAATGAAGTTTTGATCCATTTCACTGAGATCTCTGATTATTTTCAATAATTGTTGTAACCAAGCAAAGTAGCTGGAGTCTTAGACAAGAATTAATAAATGTAATAGCGCCCTGTCGGACCATCAGACCGTGAGGGAGAAGAGGAGGCAGGGTGACCCCTAATGACTGAGACAGTAGTGCTGAGTGAACACAGGCTGACTGGAGTAACCACCTGTAGATGCCGACCTTTCAGGGGACAAACGGGCTGTTTATGTGGTGCAGCCCAGCGGCTTCTGCATAGATAATGCTCCTCTTTGCTCCTCTAGGATTCAGCTGGAGATTTAAAAATGATTAGTAGTAGCTATTCCTGGCAAGATACTGGTAGGTAAATAAAACCTCATTCCCAAGGCATTTACAGACCAGAACTGCAGTTTCCTAAAAACATAAACAATAGCTGAATGGGGCCAATGGTAATAAGAATTGCAATGAGACAAACTATCACATAAATAGGAGAGCTTTGTTCACACTGCGGAATTCAGGTATAAATATGTGGAAAGATCATTTAACTTGACATCTGTTCAATACATGTTCATTGAGTGCCTATTGTATTTTCTAGATGTAAGGCATATAGAAATAAATGAAACAGAAATCTTGATCATGTATAGCTTATATTCCAATAGAATAAGGCAAGCTAAAAATAAAACAGGAAAAAATAGGATTATCACTTCCAGAGATGGACAAGATCAACAAAGGCCTGAATTAAGGCACAGGGTGACAAGAGTTCAGTTTAGCCAGGGTTAAGTTTAAAACTTGAAAGCAAGGAATAAATGTTTAAGGATAAGAAAGAGAATTTCATATAAAATGAGAATTGTAGGATCAATTTCCTGGAACGCTAGAAACTAATCCAAAACTTCTAGCAACCAGAGGAATGTTTAATAAAGAAAATGGCAGGTAATTTTTGCTAAGAGTGTGGTGTTTGTGTTCACCTATCTACCATCTCCTTTTTCCTGCCAGTGGGGAAGGAGTGGCTGCAGCGATGGGTACGGAGCCCTGTGTTCCTGTTGTGGCCCCATGGTTCAGAGGATGCTATGGACTTGTCCTTAAAATACTGTGGTTCTTAAAATGCTGTGTTTTGAACTTTCAGAAGTTCCCTGAGGAACAGGCACAGAAGCTGACCTTGTTTTTCCTTTGTTTGCTGCCTGGGGCTGGAGCTGTTGTCCTGGGACTGGCACTGGTGTCTGTCAACACACCACCGTATTGACATCCAACACCCATGCCTACCTGGGGCAGGGACAGCTTACAGGGCAGTCAGATAGACCCAGGCGTGAGGAGGAGGAGGAGAAGAGAAGGACGTCAGCAGAAATCAGATCTCAGAACAAACATCATATATGCCAGCAAAAGAGGGAGTGCAGACTGCATGCCCAGCCCTGGATACATGCTCAGAAAAGACAGGACTGAAGACCTAGGCCTGCATCTCTGGCAGATCTGTGGGTACCAGAAGCAGGAGGAGATGGCAAAGCAGAGCTGCAGGCAGTCCAGCTCAGAGCAATGGGAAATAACCAGTGTTGGGGAGGATGTGGAGAGATTGGACCTCTCATATGTTCTGGGTGGGAATGTAAGATGGTGAAGCCCCGGTGAAAACAGGCTGTGGTTCTGCTAAATATTAAATGCAGAATTACCCTGTGACCGAGCCATCCACTCCTACGTTGGCCCTGAAAGAAATGAAACTGGTACTCAGGCAAATACCTGTGCAAGCACATTCATAGCACTTCTATTCACAGTAACCAAAAGGTGGAAATGACCCAGAAGTCCATCAGTGGATGAGTAAATAACAAACTGTGGTCTATAAACACACAGACATAAACATCAGGTACTGAAACATACTACAATGTGATAAATCTCAGAAATACCACACTGAAAACTGAAACAAGGCAGACACAAAATATCACATATTGCATTACTGAATACCACATATCTGTATTTGTACAAAATCCATACAGATTGCAGACGGGTATTTGTGAGAAGTGAGGCTAGGGAGATATGGGACAAATAGCTGTACAAACATTTTGGACCTAGATACCTGTGGTGGTTGACAGCACTGTGAATGTACTAAGTGTCACTAAATTGTTCCCTTTAAAATGGCTAATGTAATGTTATATGAATTTCATCTTGATTTTAAAATGTAATGCAAATAACCTCAGTAAATTAAATGAAATGAACTCATGAAGGAAAAAAAGGAAAGAAAAGTATCCAGTGTCCAGTAGTCCCTAACTATTACCTTTCCCCAATTACACTTTCCCTCGTAAAAAGCCACAGGTCTCTTTTGGGGAAGGCTGGGGGAAAGAAGGACAGTAAGAATTTTCAGCCATGTGTCAGGGTCCTTCCTCCAGGGAGCCCAGCCCCCCCACCCCGGTGTTCCAGGGGCTCTGGGTCTGTATTTGCCTCTGATCTGAGAGCTTCCTTTGCTAATGGATGGAGCCTTGGTCACGTCTTTAAGTCTAATCACGTTCGAGAGCCAATTCTGAGCCAGTACGTCAGTTCACATGACTCTGGAGGCTGAGAATGCCCTAGAGCTGCTGTCCAGGAGCTAAAGGCCAGGAGAGCTGTGGTGTGGTTCTAAGCCCTGGAGGTGGGGAGCCCAGGGTGTAGACACCAGTCTGGTTCTGAAGGCCTGGGGACCAGGAGTCTGGGGGACATCCACGCCCGGCTCACAGCCAGGCTGAGCAGAGCCTCCCTGCCTCCACCTTTCCATTCTGTTTAGAGCCTCACTGGGGAGGCCGCGTCGGGGAGGAGGACCTGCTTTACTCAACCACCAACGCAATTGCCAACGTCTCGTGGAAACACCCTCCCAGACACATCCAGAAGCTACATTTAATTGGGTATCTGGTGTCCCATGGCCCAGAAACCATCACGGTCTGTGTCATAACCTTGTACTGAGGAAATCAGAATGTCACTCACCATACAGATTTAAATGTTAAATATGAGAGATGTATCTTATAAACAATTGTGTGACACAGAGAAAGATTTGACTTTTTTTTCCCAGAAATATTGAAGTAACTGTCTAGGCTCTACAACATCACATGAGTACAGACCACATAAAGAGGAGTCACCTCACTAAGTCTTCAAACACTGCTGCAGCGCCATGTATATAAATATTCATATGCTCATTTTAATTTTAATTTTAATTTTTTTAAAAATCCAGACAATTGAGACTTTTCAAAGATTGATACTAAAATAACCCCAGATTCAAATAAAAATTTATTTTCTGCCTTTTAATTAAAATAATTAATGCAATTAACAGTGATTACTTTTTCTAATGAATGCTTAATTTACTCTTTGGGAAGTCACTTATGATTAGAACACATTACCTAACAATTGCGTGCTACTTAGTGATTTGTGTCATGTTGTCAGTTCACATGCATGAGGGGATCAACATGCCTAAACTTAAATGTCTAGCCTCTGTATAGTTTCTTTTGATAATAAAAATTAATCAATGTACTCTTTTGCAATTGCCCTATGTGTCTTGAAAAATCACCAATGGGATAGAAATATTATTTTTGTGTAAAGAAGATATCAACATTGCAGTAGGGGTTAGGCTGGATTATACTTATCTTAGACTGTGGACGAATTGTCAGTAAAAGAAGGGACATTTTGGAATTGGAGGCCAGATCCCTGTTGTTTGCAGTACAGACACAACCTGCTTCACGTGTATCATTTTCCTGGGAGGAGATTCTCCATCTTGTGAATATGTATGTGTGTAGCTGAATCACTGTGCTGTACATCTGAAACTAACATGACATGGTAAATCAGCTGCACTCCCATAAATTTTGTTTTTTAATTTCCATTTTGCATTGAGTGCAATGTGAGTTCTTCCTCCCTCCGCAGAGGAGTCGGTCCACCCAACAGCCGCCGCCACCCTGAGGCCCTCCGCCTGCACCTGTGTCTCGGGTGACCAGTCCAGGAAAGGAAGGTGGGTGAACTGCAGGGCTCCGGGCACTGCACGCCTGTCAAGTCCAACATGTGTGTCAGGTCCCCTTGCCGCCAAGGATACGCCCTGCGGACCTCGGACAAACTTCATACGGTGTGTTAGCTTTAGTTGCTTCGTTTGTAACAAGGGTACAACCACAGTCTTGGCTGCTGAGACTAAGTGAAAACTGTGTAAGGCTCTCAGCTCCGCTCCTGGGGGTTCACGCGTCCGCAGCTGAGGGCTGCTGTCAGTACCAGAACATGTACCGTCCACAATGATCACCACACCACTGTGAAACACACAGTATAATGTTTTGTATGTTTTGCCTTATTGGGAAGAAAACTTCGAAGTGAGGAGGTTGAGTTACAAATACACAGGAAAATGCAGATTTAGACTATAAAGCCACACAACTTACACTGGATGTTTTGCAGCAGCACTTTCAAGGTGAAATGCCAGTATTTGGCACTGAACCTGCAATTCTTAGTAAGAGCTCAAAAGCACCCCATTTGTAGGTGATGAGCACAACAGACATACTCAAAAAATATCTATAGGATGAATAAAAGGATTTAGCATATTTTTACGAAATAAATTCTTTCAAATAGCTATTTCTCAGTGCTAATGATTTCTAAATTTACAATATTAGAAACTTCAATCTTTTTGGTGTTTCCCATTCTTCTCAATTATGAGGATGTCTTCAAAGCCCACACCACAGAGACAGAAGCGAGGCTTGCTCCTATGTGCAAATGTGAGCTTGCCACCCAGGTGAACAAGTGTCCTAGTGAAACATCTACAATTTCTCCTTAAACTGTGCCTCAGTGGAACCAAATAAAAAGTTCCAAATACTTTTTTGCATGATATACTATCTAATACATGTTGCTATGTGATATATACAAGGGTGAGTCAAAAATTATCCACACTCTGGTTATATTAAAACTTCTGTTGGCTGCACTGTCTTAGTGTGGATAATTTTTTTTTCTTTATTTTTTTTGGGGGGTACACCAAGTTCAATCATCTGTTTTTATAGACATATCCCCGTATTCCCTCCCTTCCTTGACTCCCCCCACTCGAGTCCCCCCACCCTCCCCGCCCCAGTCCTCTAAGGCATCTTCCATCCTCGAGTTGGACTCCCTTTGTTATACAACAACTTCCCACTATCTATTTTACAGTTGGTAGTATATATATGTCTGTGCTACTCTCTCGCTTCGTCGCAGTTTCCCCTTCACCCCCCGCCCCCTCCCATACCTCGAGTTCTCCAGTCCATTCTCTGTATCTGCGTCCTTGTTCTTGTCACTGAGTTCATCAGTACCATTTTTAGATTCCGTATATGTGAGTTAGCATACAATATTTGTCCTTCTCTTTCTGACTTACTTCACTCTGTATGACAGACTGTAGTTCTATCCACCTCATTACATATATCTCCATCTCATCCCTTTTTATAGCTGAGTAATATTCCATTGTGTACATCTTCTTTAAGTGTGGATAATTTTTGACTTTGCCCTTATGCGTGTGTGCGTGTGTGTGTGTGTGTAATTATCTAATGAAGAAAATTATGGAAAAAATACACGTGAAAAAAACCAAGTGAACTACTTTAGACTTAACAGTTTTTACCCCACCCTCTTAAGATAACATGATATATTTATTGGTTGAAAATATCAGCTTAGGTTTACTTCTTAAAATTTCATTTATAGACTTTAGTTCTGGAAAAATGCTTTTGACAGGTTCAAAATAACATGACCGACTCGCTGATATCACAGATGTCATTTAGATTTCTACAAGCAGATTTGATCCACCTCCTGTCAAGAGGAGTGAAGAAATAATAGCTTTGCAAGGAGAATCTGTGTGCGTGAGGTGGCAGCCAGCGCACTTAATAAAAGTGAGCAATGGCACGAGAGATGACGAACCCCACACACTCGCTGCAGCCTGGTTACAACAACAGTGCTGGTTTTGTGCCCCATATCTCTGTAATCTGTCTAATGCACCTTTTATTTTCCAGGAAGAGTTTTTATTGAGGATATATGTGCCAGAACTGTCCTGAGGCCCTTAACACATCAGTTCTAAATATATGTGTTTCCAAAACCTCTGAACAGAGCTGAAGTCAGCGTTACGTAAGGAGGTCAATTTAATCAATGAAAGACCACCCTGGTTTCTATTCTACCCTCTGAATGCTTCATCAGAAAATAGAGGAGGCAAAACAGCCCTGAATCCTAACACAGGATGAAAACAGCAGGAATGATGCTTGAGGGTCTCCAGGTAACAGCATTATAGGCCACGCTATCCTCTGGTCTCGAGCAGACCGTGCGGGCCACTGGAGGTCACCTCAGCCCCTGCAGCTGCTTCTCATCTCTAAGCTGGAGATTATGATAGATGGTTTTATGGGGTCGATTTGAGGGCATTGCTTGTCAGAAGGCACTTCCTTTAACTCCCCTTCCTATTCCATTGAGACCTCTTTTCCAAAGCTTTTCTTGAATTGCAGAAAACTCATTCAAGGGATAAATTAGGAGTTTGGGACTAACAGATACACACTACTCTATATAAAACATATAAACAACCAGGACCTGCTATACAGCACAGGGAAATATATTTAACATCCTGTAATAAACTATAATGGAAAAGAATCGGAAAAGAATGTATGTATGTATAACTGAATCTCTTTGCTGTACAGCAGAAATTAACACAACATTGTAAATCAACTATGCTTCAATAAGAAAAAAAAAACAGTGCTGAATATTGAGAGAATCTCTATATGGACGACAGCACCAAATGAGGCAGGAGCAGATGACTGACTTTCATGAACTTGTATGACAGCAGTTTCAGGAAACAAATCTAGAAACATGGCACTGTACAGAATCACCCACAGCACAGCGGTGCCGGCCCGTGGACACCTGGGTACAAGGAAAGAGCTTGATGGATTTAAGGTGACCATTTAGCCTACGTGGGTAGAACTAGTTCAGATTCCTGGACCAATCAGAGTCCAAGCAGGAAACAGAATCCACCCCAGATGGTTTAAATGTTGAGTCCTTAAGGAACTACCAATGGAATATGGTTGAGATTAAGGAAAGTAACAACAGTTGCTGAAATACATAAAAAGAGCAACTTTTTGACACTACAGCATGAAGGAGCAGGGGAGAAGTACCCTGACATCTGTTTCATTCTACCTTCCAACCGGAGTGTGAATCACAGCTGTGCTTCCTGCCTTTTTTCTACTGCTGTCAATCCTAAGGGTCCTCATGGAGAAACGCCTGACCTGAAAGTCTCTCTCAGAGTTGTTTCCTGGAGGATCCAAATTGCCCCTCGCCAGCTCTTAGGTGAGGCCGTGAAGGAGCCGTCCAAGGTCCCCACCCCAGATTCATCAGGCCAGGGGCTTGTGAGCCGCAGGATTTTGCAATAGGTCACATGAACTCAGCGGTAGGGGCCCTCCCACACTCTTTCCCTGTGAAACGAGTTCCTTGGTCTGAGCAGTGTTTCGTGAATACCGTCTTGGCAGACAAAGCATTCTGAATGTCCGCAGAGGGCAGTGCTGGCAGAAGCATTATAGACAAAAACAGGAAAAAATAAATCTGAAAATCCCATATCTCCCCATGAGAAGGTCACTGTCCTCTATAGGATGGAAGTTTCCAGTGTACCGAACTACTCCCTAAATCGTATAGGACCCATGTCTTCATAAGAACAGACACCAGAGATCACTTTTTCTGGGTGTTTATAAAGAAAAGGCCACGTGAGAGTGCAGTGAGAAGATGGCCATCCGAAGGCCAGAAAGAGCCCTCACCAGAAATTGACCCAGCCAGCACCTTGACCTTCAATGTCCAGCCTCCAGAATTGTGACGAAATAAACGTCTGTCATTTCAGCCTCCTCAAATGTGGTCCTCTGTCGTGGTCGCCCAAGTTGACTGATATAATATCCTTGTTCAACCAAGTGGTTAAGTAGAAAACAAGGCAATAAACAAGCATGGTTGCTAACTAAGTACTTAACTGACACAGCCGAATAGCAGACCAGTGCCTGGTGTTTGGCTCATCCACGGAGAGACAGCTCTGTGGTGGTCACTGTCCCTAACATGCAAAATTAATCTGCACATAATAAAAAAGACCAATGATCTTTCATATTAAGTAAATAGTGAAGGCAAGCAGGGTACAATGTATATTATAGAAGGAAGATTACAGACAAAATACATGATGAATCTGCCCCTCATTCGGCATGAAGGTTTTGGGGAAGAATTGGACAGAGAGCCTCAAAGCTTTAATAAGCTGAAAATTCCAGCCCTGAGAGCTGGACTCAGGAGCCACACAGAGAGGGTGGACGACGAAGCCTGAGCTTGACCAGTCCTTCCCAGCTCGTTAATGCCGCAGCGTCCTCACCCGCAAAGTGCCGTGTTCTAACATAATTTTATCAAATAACTTTAGAATGTCTGTGGTTTAATTGTATTTGATTTACACTAATCAGAGTCTCCCAAAATGGGGCCTTGATCTCTTCTTAGCCATCTAAGAGCCCTTTTTACCTTGTTTTTGTTATAGTCTCAGGTGTGTGGCTGCCTGCCTCTGTGTGTGTGTGTGCTCGCACTCCACACGTGTGTGCCCATCCTGAGTCATTTCGACAACCGCCCCCTCCTGGAGCGCCATCGGGCAGTAGTGCGTGTGTCCTTCTGCTGAGGCTGGGTCTCTGCTAAATGACACTTGACCCTGCGGTGGTCTGTTTCTGATGTTTTGTTCTCGAAATGGGAGCAGAGGACACTCAGGGCTCTGAGCGGGATCCCGCAGTTCTCTATCGACACTGGGAACGTGTGTTTGTGCTGCAGCAAGACAGCCCTCCTGCTTCCGTCAGCCTGCTGAGCTGTACACCCAGCTCCCGGGAAAGAATTTCGGTCTGACGGGCACCGTCCGGGCTGTTTCCTGAGCCCTGAGCAGCGTATGAAGAGAAGGATTTAGTCTGGCCTTTCCATCCTCATGAGTCTGAACAACAGACTTTTTAAAACTTTTTAAAAATTTTCAAAAAGCCTATTGTGCCTCTTAGTAAAACATCATAGGTGAACACAACTCATTTCAAATGTTTCAAAAAATGCCACATAGGAGGAACATAATGTTTAGGAACAAGTGAAAACAAAACAGATCAAACCCAGAAATGTGGGGATCACTGAATTCATATACTGATACCTCAATAAATGTATTGATAACCATTTTTATTGAAGCTATCTTGGCACATGTCATTTTTACAGAACTTAGAGGTGATCATCAACACGGTCGGACCCTTGTCTGGGTACCAGACTGTCAGCCACATGCTAATCTCTATATATTCTGTAAAGCTTTGCAAGTTTAGTTTCACACACACCGTGTGACGCCAAGGTTTGTGACAGGAAGATGTGAACGAGGCTGACTGGCACAGGGACACAGGTTAATGCCATAAATACAAAGGATGATACAAGAGGGACAGTCAGATGAACAACAACTGTACTCAAACATCACAAACAACAGGTAGTTAAGGCGGGCTCAGACAGGATGTGTCAGGAACTAAATGAGTTAAGTTAGCGGACTATAGTTCCAATTGGAACAACAAGAATTCGAACTGTGAAAAGTCATTCAAAACCAGAGGCTGTTTGCTGTACACCTGAAGGTAGCACAACATTGTAAATCGACTGTATGCCAATAAAAATTAAAGTTAGAAATTAAAAAATAAAAAAACAGAGGCTGAAAAATGCAGAAAGATACCTTTATCTATTGTAATTACTGTACTTAATTTGAAAAGACTAATTTACAAATGAAAAGTTAATGTGAGCATATTGAGATGGAAATAAACACTGAATAACTGAGGACTAAAGAGATTCAGGAGGAAGTTAGCAGGAGTCCACTGAGAGGCTTTTATTTGCCTTTGTGAGGCAAAGCCTGTGGGTACATTGACACAAAAGTGAAATGTTATGAGGAATCAGCCCAGGACCCAAATTCTGCGATTCTGTGGTGAAGCCCTGGGAGGCCAGGAGGCAGCTGACCCGGCACAGAACAGGTAGCACCTGTTTCATATCAATTCCTTCATCCTGGAGGCGGTCTGTCCTTCTCCCTGGTGCCACACTCAGTCACTGGAAGGATGACAGGAAATACTAAATTGGTTGTATTCCTTGCATTGTCTGCTACTGATAACACACCCCCTTACTGAAGAATGGCCCAAAATATGCCATCCTTTAAGACGTCCCTGAAAATGTGCTTAACCTCCAAATAAATCTGCAAAATACGTATAGCATAGAAGATCCAGTGGGGTTATTTCCTTTGGGGGAAAATCAAATAATTCCTCTAAGGAAGTTTCCACAATAAATTCATATGGAAATGAGACCATCCGTCACAACAAAAATGAAGATTAAAAGTAAATTAATAATCACTAATGAAATGGCCTATTAGTTGATATATGAAGTACGAATATAATAAAATTATCGCATAGGTAAACTTTTATTATGTAAATTAGTGAAGAGAAGTAGAGAGTGTTTGACAGTCAGTAACAGGAATATGTATTTGACTTTGGAATGACTGTGTTAAATAAGGAGAACTTTAGAAGAGAACCACGGTGAGCTTGTAAGAGATGAATTTACGCCAGGTGCCAGTGGGAAATAAAGAGCGCAGGTACTTGCTGGGCATGGAGATAAGGTCCCAGAGCTTGAACTGGGTTGTTGTGTGAGCAGTGGCAGAGGGCTCCTGGGTGCACGGGGTGGGGGGGGGCGGTGCAGTGGGTGACACCTGAACCTGGCGGCCCCCAGTGGCCACCCTCCCTCTGGAAGGAGGAACCCACCCTGCAGACACAAAGATGCTCAGCCAGGCGGCCATCACCGCAGCTGTCACCACCTCGGGCCAGCACGTGAGCATCACCTCTGACCTGCTTCTCTGACACCTACCCTGGTCCCTATACTAAGCCTGGAATAATCTGCGGTTTCTGTCTGTCGGTGACTTTGTTGGTGGAAGGATCATCTGACAGAGGGCACAGAACCCTTAAAAGTGGATCATTTGAATGTGGGCAAAGTGTGACAGTAACACACTGCAAACTGTTCAATCATCACTCACTCAGTCAATTAAATCACTTCTCCATGATTTATACATATCAGGGGATATATTCTTTTAATCATTTATAAAGTAACATTTATAAAGTTATTCTGGAGCATTTGGGGGGCCACACTTGTAAGCACCTTAGATCCAGAACGTGCTGAGTTGTCAGGCGGCCAAAACGACCCTAGGTGTGGTTCGCTGGCCCAGACATGTGCTCCACACCCCACCCCACCCCCGCCCCCGACACCCTCCAGGTCTCGTGTCCAGGTGGCCAGAGGAAGATGCCATCAGCCTCAGGAATCCAAGGGGGAAACAGAAAGTCACAAAGATCAGGCTCTGTGACCATGGTCTCATACCTTATAGATGACAGAACAGGAATTTAAAACAAGCCTCAGCTACTTCAAAACCATGTTTTATCTGTGTTTACTTTATCAACTCATCATAATGAAAAAGACACAGACTTTCAGAATTGGACCCAGAACCAAATTTCTTATCTGTTACCAAAGTTTCTGAGACTTTGAAACAGGCAGTACTTACAATAGCATCTGATCTATAGAAGATGATCTATTGATGTTTGTTAGATGTTTTTATTTTATTTGTCTGAGTTTCAATTTCTCTAACCTCAAAATTGACTAAAAATACTCACTTCCTGGTTTATTAGCAGAATTCAGTGAGATAACAGCTAATAAAGATCTACATGTGCTTTGCTTTCAATACATGTTGGTTTTCAGGGCCTTTTCTTCCTCCTACCTCTCTAATATTTACTGCACTTAAACAAGAAACAACCGTAAGTACTTGATACCAATTTGATGGGGTTAATATTGTGTTACTTTTCCTTCATGAGGTAGCTTAGACAAGAGAGTCAGCTTCCTTGTGTATTACTTAGTCCCTCAAAGTAAATGAGCCTGAGAATCTATCTCCTTATACAAGATTACTGAGTGTCAAGTAGAAATTACAGAGCATTTAACAATGTAGCATGAGTAATTTATAATCCAAAGGAAATATCACTACAAAGGGAATTTTCCAATGTAAAAGAGATGACTTGGTTTTCTTTTTCTTTTCACCTAATAAGAAAATTCCCAAGACTTCCCTGGTGGCACAGTGGTTAAGACTCCATGCTCCCAATGCTAGGGGCTCAGGTTTGCTCCTTGGTCAGGGAACTAGATCCCACATGCATGCTGGAACTAAGAGTTCATATGCCACAACTAAGAAGTCCGCCTGCCACAACTAAGACCCATCACAACCAAAATAAACTAGTTAATTTAATTTAAAAAAAAGGAAAAGAAAATTCCCAAGACTATCAGCAGAAAAGGTGACAGTATGAGGTGATTTTGCATTGTAAATAAGATTAGTTAATATTTTTTATTTTACTAGTTATTTTATATTGGAGTATAGTCTAACTCTGATTAAGGAAATATTTTCCTTATGATGACCCACAGTCAGATTGTCTCTTCCAATCTTGTTTCACTTCCTTGTTTCAACATGGGTTTGTCCCATTTCTCAGTGACTTTCTATGGACATCCTGCAAGTTTAAGATGGCTTCATCCGTGCTGTGTGCACATGATGTGAAGAGTATTTGGAGAAAAAGCTTTATTTTCCTTGGAAAATTAAAGAAAAATGACTGCTACAAATCAGTATTGAAAAATATATTTAAAGGCATAGGTTTATACTGGAAAAGAACTCACAGAAGAGTTCTTTTACTGGGAAGAAAATCCATTAAAATTGCAGATGAGTGAGTGTAGAGAGTTACCTTTTAATACTGAGAGGGTTTTCATGTCATCTTAAACAGGGATGGCTTTGCCTTCAAAGATAAACAATTGGTATGTATTCTTAAAATTTTCCATTTGCAGCTACAGTGAAATCTAGTGCATATCCAAGAAAAATTCTCTAATTTATTCATTGGATTTAGCAAAATAATGAGGCCACTGATGAACCCAGTAAGGTTGAAGAGGGAGGCTGCTTTCCTTCATGGGCGAGGCGGTGGTGACAAAAAAGAGGACGTGATTACCTTTGTCAGGAAGGCTTAAGGGGCTCAACAGACATGAGAACTTTCCTTCAGAAATTGTTGGAAAGAAACGTCTTATTTCCTGAGTCTGTAATAACTCTCTCATATTTTAATTAAACTGGAAAAAAAAGCTGGATTGTTTTGAAGGCTGGCAACAAGGAGGAAGAACGTATTAATTTTCTGTTGCTCTGGAAGCAGCTACCACAACCTGGTGACTTACAACCACACCCACCCCAGGGCTGGGAGTCCAGGAACGCTCTGCTGGGTGCTCTGCTCAGGGTCTCGCAAGCTGCACCCGCACCTGGAGGCTAGGCTGCACCCTCTCCTGGGAGCTGGGCTGCACCCTCACCTGGAGACCAGGCTGCACCTTCGCCTGGAGCCTGGGCTGCACCCTTGCCTGGAGCCTGGGCTGCACCCTCGCCTGGAGCCTGGGCTGCACCCTCGCCTGGAGCCTGGGCTGCACCCTCGCCTGGAGCCTGGGCTGAACCCTCGCCTGGAGCCTGGGCTGCACCCTCGTCTGGAGGCTGGGCTGGGAAGGGATCCACTGATTCCTTTCTTTGGCAGAGTTTGTTGCATGGGGGCTGTGTGACCGAGAACACTGCATTTTGTAGGCGGCCCACAGCCCCTAGATGCCACCTGCGGGTCCTTGTCAGGGGAACGCCTCTGACATGGGCAGTCACTGCATTGACCCAGCAAGGAGAGGCTTTCCCTAGGGGGGCCCTGTCCCTCCTTCAAGGCCTTTGCTTGACAGGGTCAGGCCTGATGGTTGACGTACCACCATCTTCTTTAGCACCTCAGTTACATCTGCAAAATATTCACCTCAGCCACAGTCTATTTGGCCAGAAGCGAGTCATGGGTCCAATCTATGTTCAGGAGAGGGGATTATAGGGGCAGAGTCAGGTGGCCTCCCCAGGATCTGCACACAAAAGGGGAAAGAGAACACTGGAGATGAAGCCGGGGCCCTGAGAGGTGTTTGCTGGGTTTAAAGAGCAAGCCTGCTGTGTGGGCTCAGAACTGTTTCCCCAGCAGAGGCAGGTTAAGACCTTACATACTGAAAATATTTTGGCAAACCCATATGCAATTAAAAATAAAAAATAATGTTACTTAAATTAAGAGTAAAGAAATAAAATGTAAAGAAAACTACTTTTTTATGATGAGTAACATCTTTTTTTATAATATTGCAGTAACAAATTTTAAATGTTCTTTTTTTGCTGTGTTCTGTCTGCTTACTGAGTCACCCAGTTTTGCTTGTTGAAAAAGATATGTACCGTTCACCTACTCCTGGGAGAGAAACAGATGTGGAGGGGAATGTGTGTCTGTGTGTGTGTGTGTGTGCACTTTCTAATAACCACTTACAGGTTCACCTATCACATGAGGAAAGAGAGAAAATATGAGATAATCTATCATTTTCAAAAGTGGCTAAATTGTGACAATTAACCACTTCAAATAATTTCATGGAAGACCTATATTTATACTGAAAGGAATTTAAAACACTTTAAAATATTACAATTTTCTATTGTCTATTTCTATTAATTGGCTACTAAATAATATTACCTTAATAATTGCCTGTAAAGCTGCTTTTCATCCTATTATTTTTAGGATACAATGTTCTTTGTCCTATGTCTAATGTTCTTATTAGACATGATTCAAAATAAAGAAAGCAGTATCAATTATTTTTAAATGTATCATAATTTATTACACATATTACATAAATCCCTAGTTTTGCTTTGTTAACTAGCTGGTTCTAATCACATAAAACTCCTGTTCAGCATTTCAGAAGAAAAGGAAAGACTGAGGAAGAATCAAGATGGCAGAGTAGGAGGAGGTATGCTCACTCCCTCTTGCAAGAGCACCGGAATTACAGCTAACTGCTGAACAATCATCGACAGAAAAACACTGGAACTCACCAAAAAAAACACCCCACATACAGAGACAAAGGAGAAGCTGCAATGAGATGGTAGGAGGGGCGCAATCGCGTTAAAATCAAATGCCATAATGCCGGATGGGTGACTCACAAGCTGCAGAACAGTTAAACCACAGAAGTCTTGAGGGTTCTGAGCCCCACGTCAGGCTTCCTAACCTGGGGGTCCAGCAACAGGAGGAGGAATCCCCAGAGAATCAGACTTTGAAAGCCAGAGGGATTTGATTGCAGGACCTCCACAAGACTGGGGGAAACAGAGACTCTGCTCTTGGAGGGCACACAAAATAGTGTGCTCACCAGGACCTAGGGGGAAGGAAAAGTGACCCCATAGGAGACTGAACCAGACCTACCTGCTGGGGTTGGAGGGTTGCCTGCAGAGGTGGGGGGCAGCTGTGGCTCACTGAGGAGACAGGGGCACTGGCAGCAGGGGATCTGAGAAGTGCTCATTGGTGTAAGCCCTCCCAGAGTTCACCATTAGCCCAACCAAAGAGCCTGTAAGCTCCAGTGATGGGTTGCCTCAGGCCAAACGACCACCAGGGTGGGAACACAGCCCCACCCATCGGCAGAGAAGCAGATTAAAGTGTCACTGAGCTCCACCCACCAAATCGGATTAAAGTTTTACTGAGGTCCACCCACCCAGCCCAGCCCACCATCAGGCCCTCCCATCAGGATGCATGCATGAGTCTCCTAGAGAGCTTCCTCCACAAGAGGGCAGACAGCAGAATCAAGCACTATCAGCAGTATTTCATCTTGTGGGACTGAAAATCACAGCCACAGAAAGACAGAGAAAATGAAAAGGCAGAAGACTTTGTACCAGATGAAAGGACAAGATAAAACACCAGAAAAACAACTAAATGAAGAGGAGATAGACACCCTCCCAGAAAAAGAATTCAGAATAATGATGGTGAAGATGATCCAGGACTTTGAAAAAAGACTGGATGCAAAGATCAAAAAGTTGCAAGAAAATTTACCAAAGACCTAGAAGAATTAAAGAACAAACAGAGATATGCAACACAATAAATGAAATGAGAAATACACTAGAAGGAACCAATAGCAGATTAACTGAGGCAGAAGGGCAAATAAGTGACCTGAAAGACAGAATAGTGATAATCACTAATGCAGAAAAGAATGAAAAAAGAGAATGAAAAGAACTGAAGACAGCCTAAGAGACCTCTGGGACAATGTTAAACACACCAACATTCGCATTACAGGGGTCCCAGAAGGAGAAGAGAGAGAGAAAGGATCTGAGAAAATACTAGAAGAGATTATAGTTGAAAGCTTCCTTAATATGTGAAAGGAAACAGCTACCCAAGTCCAGGAAGCACAGAGAGTCCCAGGCAGGATAAATCCAAGGAGAAAAATGCCAAGACATATAGTAGTCAAATTGACAAAAATTAAAGACAGAGAAAAGTTATTAAAAGCAACAATGGAAAAATGACAAGTAACATACAAGGGAACTCCCATCAGGTTAACAGCTGATTTCTCAGCAGAAACTCTGCAAGCCAGAAGGGAGAGGCATGATATACTTAAAGTGATGAAAGGGAAGAACCTACAACCAATAATACTCTACCCAGCAAGGATCTCATTCAGATTTGATAGAGAAATCAAAAGCATTACAGACAAGCAACAGCCACGAGAATTCAGCACCACCGAACCAGCCCTACAACAAATGCTAAAGGAACTTCTCTAAGTGGGAAACATAAGAGAAGAAAAGGACCTACAGAAACAAAACAATTAAGAAAATGGTAATAGGAACATACATATCAATAATTACCTTGAAAGTAAATGGACTAAATGCACCACCCAAAAGACACAGACTGGCTGAATGGATACAAAAACAAGACCCATATATATGCTGTCTACAAGAGACCCACTTCAGACCTAGGGACACATACAGACTGAAAGAGAGAGGATGGCAAAAGTTATCCCATGCAAATGGAAATCAAAAGAAAGCTGGAGTAGCAATACTCATATCAGATAAAATAGACTAAAATAAAAAAGGTTGCAAGAGATAAGAAAGAACATTACATAAAGATTAAGGGATCAATCCAAGAAGAGGAGATTACAGTTATAAATATATATGCACTCAATATAGGAGTACCTCAATACATAAGGCAAATGCTAACAACTATGAAAGAGGAAATTGACAGGAACACAATCATAGTGGGGGCTTTAACACACCACTTACACCAATGGACAGATCATCCAGACAGGAATGTAATAAGGCAACACAAGCTTTAAAGGACACAATAAATCAGCTTGATTTAACAGATATCTATAGGACATTGCATCCAAAAACAGCAGATTACACATTCTTCTCAAGTGCACATGGAACATTCTCCAGGATAGATCACATTTTGGGTCACAAATCAAGCCTTGGTAAATTCAAGAAAATTGAAATCATATCAAGCATCTTTTCTGACCACAATGCTATGAGATTAGAAATTAATTACTGGAAAAAAACTGGAAAAAACACAAACACATGGAGGCTAAACAATATGCTACTAAATACTGAAGAGATCACTGAAGAAATCAAAGAGGAAATCCAAAAATACCTAGAGACAAATGAGAAGGAAAACACAATGCTCCAAAATCTATAGGATGCAGCAAAGGCAGTTCTAAGAGGGAAGTTTATAGTGATACAATCCTACCTCAAGAAACAAGAAAAATCCCAAATAAACAATCTAAACTTACACCTAAAGAAACTAGAGAAAGAGGAGCAAACAAAACCCAAAGTTAGTAGATGGAGAGAAATCATAAAGACCAGAGGAGAAATAACTGAAATAGAAACAAAGAAACCAATAGCAAAAATCAATAAAACTAAAAGCTGGTTCTTTGAGAAGATAAACAAAATCAATAAACCTCTAGCAAGACTCATCAAGAAAAAGAGGGAGAGGACTCAAATCAATAAAGTTAGAAATGAAACAGGAGAAGTTACAACAGACACCGCAGATATAAAAAGAACCATAAGAGACTACTACAAGCAACTATATGCCAATAAAATGGACAACCTGGATGAAATGGACAGATTCTTAGAAAGGTATAACCTTCCAAGACTGAAGCAGGAAGACACAGAAAATATGAACAGATCAATCACAAGGAATGAAATTGAAACTGTGATTAAAAATCTCCCAACAAACAAAAGTGCAGGATCTCATGGATTCACAGGTGAATTTTATTAAACATTTAGAGAAGAACTAACATCCATTCCCCTCAAGCTCTTCCAAAAAATTGCAGAGGAAGGAACACTCCCACACTCATTCTATGAGGCCACCATCACCCTGATACCAAAACCAGACAAAGATACTACAAAAAAAGAAAATTATAGACCAATATCACTGATGAATTCAGATGCAAAAATCCTCAACAAAATACTAGCCAACAAAATCCAACAACACATTTAAAGGCTCATACACCATGATCTACTGGGGTTTATCCCTGGGATGCAAGGATTCTTCAATATATGCAAATCAATCAATGTGATATACCATATTAACAAATTGAAGAATCAAAACCACATGATCATCTCAATAGATGCAGAAAAAGCTTTTGACAAAACTCAACACCCATTTATGATAAAAACTCTCCAGAAGGTGGGCATAAAGGGAACCTCCCTCAACATAATTAAGGCCATATATGACAAACCCACAGCAAACATCATTCTCAATGGTGAAAAACTGCAAGCATTCCCTCTAAGATCAGGAACAAGACAAGAATGTCTTCTCTCACCACTACTATTCAACATAGTTTTGGAAGTCCTTGCCACAGCAATCAGAGAAGAAAAAGAAATAAAAGGAATCCAAATTGGAAAAGAAGGAGTAAAACTGTCACTGTTTGCAGATGACATGATAGTATACATAGAAAATCCTAAAGATGCCACCAGAAAACTACTGGAGCTAATCAACGAATTTGGTAAAGTTGCAGGATACAAAATTAACACACAGAAATCTCTTGCATTTCTATACACTAACAATGAAAGGTCAGAAAGAGAAATTAAGGAAACATTCCCATTCACCTTTGCAACAAAAAGAATAAAATACGTAGGAATAAACCTAGCGAAGGAGGTAAAAGACCTGTACCCAGAAAACAATAAGACACTCATGAAAGAAATCAAAGATGACACAAACAGATGGAGAGACATACCATGTTCTTGGATTGGCAGAATCAACATTGTGAAAATGACTATATTACCGAAAGCAATTTACAGATTCAATGCAATCCCTATCAAATTACCAATGGCATTTTTCACAGAACTAGAACAAGAAATTTTACGATGTGTATGGAAACACAAAGGACCCCAAATTGCCAAAGCAATCTTGAGAAGGAAAGATGGAGTTGGTGGAATCAGACTTCCCGACTTCAGGCTATACTACAAGGCTACAGTGATCAAGACAGTATGGTACTGGCACAAAAACAGAAATATAGATCAATGGAACAGGATAGAAAACCCAGAGATAAACTATGGTCAACTAATCTATGACAAAGGAGGCAAGGATATACAATGGAGAAAAGGCAGCCTCTTCAATAAGTGGTGCTGGGAAAACTGGACAGCTACATGGAAAAGAATGAAATTAGAACACTGTTTAACACCATACACAAAAATAAACTTAAAATGGATTAAAAACCTATATGTAAGGACAGACACTATAAAACTCCTAGAGGAAAACATAGGAAGAACACTCTTCGACATAAATCACAGCAAGATCTTTTTTGATCCACCCCTTAGAGTAATGGAAATAAAAATAAAATTAAATAAGTGGGACCTAATGAAACTTCAAAACTTCTGCACAGCAAAGGAAACTATAAGCAAGACGAAAAGACAACCCTCAGGATGGGAGAAAATATTTGCAAATGAATCAACAGACAAAGGATTAATCTCCAATATATATAAACAGTTCATCCAGCTCAATAACAAAACATCAAACAACCCAATCAAAAAATGGTCAGAAGACCTAAATAGGCATTTCTCCAAAGAAGACCTACGGATGGCCAAGAGGCACATGAAAAGCTGCTCAGCATCACCAATTATTAGAGAAATGCAAATGAAAACTACAATGAGGTATCACCTCACACTGGTTAGAATGGGCATCATCAGAATATCTAGAAACAATAAATGCTGGAGATCGTGTGGAGTAAAGGGAAAGCCCTTGCACTGCTGATGGGAATGTAAATTGATACAGCCATTATGGAGAACAGTATGGAGGTTCCTTGCAAAACTAGAAATAGAACTACCATATGACCCAGCAATCCCACTACTGCGCGTATACCCAGAGAACACCATGATTCAAAAAGACACATGTACTCCAATGTTCATTGCAGAACTATTTACAATAGCCAGGACATGGAAGCAACCTAAATGTCCATCAACAGATGAATGGTTAAAGAAGATATGGTACGTATATACAATGGAATATTACTCAGCTGTAAAAAGCAATGAAACTGGGACATGTGTAGAGACATGGATGGACCTAGAGACTGTCATACAGAGTGAAGTGAGTCAGAAAGAGAAAAACACATATCATATATTAACACATATATGTGGACTATAGAAAAATAGTACAAATCAACCGGCTTGCAAGGCAGAAAGAGGGACACAGATGTAGAGAACAAACATATGGACAGCAAGTGGGGAAAGCGGGGAGGGTTGGCGGGGAATGTATTGGGAGATTGGGATACCAAATTGTACACTTTAAATATATGCAGTTTATTGTAAAAAATAAAAGGTAAATTTTTTTTTTATTAATTTATTATTATTTGGGGGGTACACCAAGTTCAATCATCTGTTTTTATACACATATCCCCGTATTCCCTCCCTCCTTCGACTCCCCCCCCACCCTCCCTCGAGTCGCCCCCACCCTCCCCATCCCAGGCCTCTAAGGCATCTTCCATCCTCGAGTTGGACTCCCTTTGTTATACAACAACTTCCCACTGACTATCTATTTTACAGTTGGTAGTATATATATGTCTGTGCTACTCTCTCACTTCGTATCAGCTTCCCCTTCACCCCCTGCCCCCCCCAAACCTCGAGTTCTCCAGTCCATTCTCTGCATCTGCGTCCTTGTTCTTGTCTTGTCACTGAGTTCATCAGTACCATTTTTAGATTCCGTATATGTGAGTTAGCATACAATATTTGTCTTTCTCTTTCTGACTTACTTCACTCTGTATGACAGACTCTAGGTCTATCCACCTCATGACATATAGCTCCATCTCATCCCTTTTTATAGCTGAGTAATATTCCATTGTATATATATGCCACATCTTCTTTATCCATTCATTTGTTGATGGGCATTTAGGTTGCTTCCATGTCCTGGCTATTGTAAATAGTGCTGCAATAAACATTATGGTACATGTTTCTTTTGCGATTATGGTTTTCTTTGGGTATATGCTCAGGAGTGGGATTACTGGATCATATGGTAGTTCTATTTGTAGCTTTTTAAGGAACCTCCAAATTATTTTCCATAGTGGCTGTACCAACTTACATTCCCACCAACAGTGCAGGAGGGTTCCCTTTTCTCCACACCCTCTCCAACATTTGTTGTTTCCAGATTTTGTGATGATGGCCATTCTGATCAGTGTGAGGTGATACCTCATTGTGGCTTTGACTTGCATTTCTCTGATGATTAGTGATGTTGAGCATCTTTTCATGTGTATGTTGGCCATCTGTATGTCTTCTTTGGAGAAATGTCTATTTAGGTCTTCTGCCCATTTGTGGATTGGGTTATTTGCTTTTTTGGTATTAAGCTGCAGGAGCTGCTTGTATATTTTGGAGGTTAATCCTTTGTCCGTTGTTTCACAGGCAACTATTTTTTCCCATTCTGAGGGTTGCCTTTTAGTCTTGTTTATGGTTTGTTTCGCTGTGCAAAAGCTTTTAAGTTTCACGAGGTCCCATTTGTTTATTCTTGATTTTATTTCCATGATTCTAAGAGGTGGGTCCAAAAGGATCTTGCTTTGATGGATGTCATAGAGTGTTCTGCCTATGTTTTCCTCTAGGAGTTTTATAGTGTCTGGCCTTACATGTAGGTCTTTAATCCATTTGGAGTTTATTTTTGTGTATGGTGTTAGGAAGTGTTCTAATTTCATTCTTTTACATGTTGCTGTCCAGGAAACACTAATTTCTAGTTTTGTTCAGCATTTCAGAAGGAAAGAAAACATTGATTTGCCTCAAATGTCAAGGACATTACTAAGAAAGTCTGGAGTGCAAAGACCTATAGATCTGCCATGTGATTTGGAGATTTTTCTATTTTTTTCTCTTATGCTTCCTCAGTATGCTACCTCACACCTGTAACACAAGCGTTACCAGACACGTTATGTTCTAGACACAATTGTTGTGAAGTGATTGTCGGACAACACAGAAGTTTTCTATCCATCCTTCTGCTGTGCTGCATGTGATGTCAACCTGAACAACCCCTGGTTAGCATGCCTAGAGCATCTACTTACATCAAGTTAAAGGGACTTAACCTCCCACCTGAGCTCACTGCTGTGCAGGCTGAGAAGCCAGTTTGCTGTCCTCATAGTCGTCTTGCTTATGACTCGATTAATTGGTGTGGCCTGAGGGGTCTCAAGGCTTTGTTGCCTCTAGTCTGCAGGTCCCTCTGCACAGACCAGACCACTGGGGGCGATGCAAACTCCTCTTGGGCCCCTCCACTCACTCACCTGGATATTATAGATGCAGCAATAGTGCCCACTATGATCTCGGACCACTGCCTCTGCTTTTATTTTTAAATATTTTGTTGGAGTATAGTTGGTTTACAATATTGTGTTAGTTTCAGGTGTACAGAAAAGTGATTCAGTTATACATATACATGTAACCACTTTTCTTCAGATTATTTTTCCATATAGGTTAATACAGAATATTTTAAATCATAATGAGTAAATGCCAAAAAAAAAAATCACGAAATGGTGTTTTCAAAATCTGGGACAAGAACAGATCCCCCTTAAATGATTTCACATTAGTGCTCAACTCAGACCCACCACAGATTTTGGAAAGAAAGGATGTTGCTTTAACCACGTCCCAGATGGAAATCCACAGCCCCTGACTTGCAACTGGCTGTACCATTCAGTTCTTGACTTGTAACAATATCCATTAACCACGTGAACGAACAGAACACGTACCAAATTACATGGCAATAGAGATTCGAGGAGAAATAGACCAAAGATCAAGGTAAAATATGCTGTTAAGCCTCACAAGGATGGTGTTGTGTTCTATAGCTGCCTAAAATCATATTAGACAAAGAAATTATGCTGTATTTATCACTAAAGAACGCAAACGAACTGCTGGAAAATAAGTTCGTTTGTAACAGCTCATTAAGAATTGTACCCTAGTGATGAGAAACAACTACTTTACTATAAATCTAGTTTTCTTTGCAAAGCAGCATTATGCAGCTCAAGATGAATAATATGCAAAGTGAGGCAACTGGTCTACATAAAATCGAAACATATTTGACTATTTTCTACAAAAATGTTGTCAACATATTTTTCCATCTTTTCTTATAACAGCTCCTAAAAGTAATGTTAAGATCAAAACATGATAAAGCATGAAGTTGCAACTCAGCTGAAAACCACACTGAAATCCACAGGAAAGTGCTTGTTCTGTTAGTGTACTGCTCCGAAGGGCACAGGGAATCTTTTGGCTGATAGAATGTAGAATGATTATTTTCCAAGGTGTTCTATTCCCTTTAAGAAAAATGGAAGCAAAATTTCTAAGATGTTTAAAAATTGTGTGTGTCCAGGTATTTTATGACTGTGCTTCATTTTCTACCTTTTTTTCGCCAAATCATCCAAAATGGGTGACCCATCTCAAATATACAGGGAATTCAGATAGAACTGCCCACTTCATGTGGCAAACCTCTCCTTCACACTTACTTTCAAAGGAGCTGAGGCCATCTGGGAAGAGGACTCATCTTCAGGGAAGAAGGGTCAGGAAGCAGTGACCTGGCCCAGGAGGGAGCCCGAGTCGGGAGGGAGGGGCTCCGGCCTGCATCCATCTGCTGTTTTCCTCCTCCTCGGGGCTCCACGCAGCCCAGCCCACGGATGGGCTCACTCAGCACCTGTAACTAAAGACAGGAAGATCAATTCCATAAAACTCACTGAGACACGGAGATGCCAGGAGTTCTGCTGAGGCAGCCCTCTATCTAATCTTACAAATGTAACGTGGCGAGGGGGTCCTTACAGATTCTCAACAGAACTCTTCAAAGCCTTGCCCTTGAGTTTTCTCACACTTTAGGGACAGAGGGGACAGGCTATGGTAGTAGGTAGTGCTGGTCGTTCTCATGCTACCCAGTGGGAAACCTCTGTTCTCAGCAGAGCATCCATGGGAAATCACAGAGATTTTTCATGAACTCTTAGGAAGTACCTCATTAAAAACTCTAGGAATACTTGAATACCACTGTATTCAGGGATATAGATGCAGAGATCTCATAGGATGTATATTTTACATTAATTTTATAATTATTGCAATTTTATTAAACAGGCTGATGAAGCCTGGGAAGACACAGTTACACATTGGTGTGACCTCTGTCTCAGCTTTTATCACACCAGATCCTTGACCTCCACCCCATTTTTTTGAAGCTTGGCTTTGTTTCTGTTTTAATAATGTAAATTTATTATAAACTTTTGACTTTCCTCTTAAATATGTGTTTGTAAATTTGTAAGATAACTATATAAGTTGGGGGGGGAGGTTTAAAACCAAAAGATTGTTTATTGGCTCAGGTAGCTGGGATGGGCACAGGAGAACTCACCAAGGAGGAATTGTGACAGGAGCTTGTGGACCAGGTCCAGGCGATGTTGGACATCAGTCTCCCCCGCTGTTTCTCCTCCCTGTGAGGTGCTTTCCCCTGGGAAGGGGACTTGGTGATTCCCCACTATCATCCAAGAAGACAAGAGGACCACCTGTCCATCCCAATCTGAAATATCTGGGGAAGAAGGGCCCAGGCTGAAGTCACATGTTCACACTGAGCGTATCAATGATAAGATGTGCTGATTATTTTCCATTTCTCATCAAAGTGAATACTCAAGCAACCTGAAGCCCATTGGATGAATACACTTACTATAAAGACTCAGAAAAGTCCTTCTGGAAACAAGGAGGTCTTAAGCAACACATGACATTTTTGTGTGTCTTACCTTGGTCTTAGAGTTAGAGCAACAAACAATGTGAATTTGATTTTAAAAGACATTTACACATATAAAAACTTAACAAGTCTATTCATCTAAAACATTTATCCAATCCTTTCATCCAAGTCGATAAGTTTTTTGTTCGTTTTTATAGCTATGGAGACTACCACACTCTACTCATTAGAACTTTCCTTGGTGTGTCTTCTGCCAAGAATGTGATCTTTCTGGTGTTAACATCATAACCTTGCATCAAAAGCAATTTGCCGGTGTTGGTGATTGCATTTGGTGATACGTCATCAGCGTTTCTGATTCTGACCTAAAATAATAGCAAGGATGCAAACTCCTTAGCGGTGAAAGAAATACAAGACCAATATGACTGAGAAATGTTACATAACAAAAAAAAAAATTCATAGAACCCAACATCCAGGATATTCTGAGCTCCATTGCTCTGGCTTTTGTTCTGTACCAAGCTGGTTTCCTGTAACCTGTAAGTTAAGTTACTTTCTTTCGGATGCTTCATACTAATCTAGCGTGTTTTATGAGACACTTCATTACCCAGCGAGACTATTTTCTATATATTACATGCACACTATATTACATTTGAGCAGAACGTGTTTTCTTATTCTTATCCCTTTCAGTACAAGCGATGGAAATGGACAAGTGACTTGAAACCTGGATAAGTATTTTAGCATTTGAATACCACAGTCGTTCTGTAGCTGAGTGAGTCAGACACATGCCCTGTAGTGACATGAAACTCACATGGCGCCCTTCATTGATCTCACATTCAGAACTCTCCTAGGTAAGATTAATTTCAATACGGGGTCGGGGAGGGTATGGTTGATCAAAACTCATGAAGCTGATTCCAGTTCACTAACAGTTTTATTTTGGGCTCAATCGCCAGCAGGCAGGGTCATCAGCAGCCTTCCGCCAGCTGCACTGAAGTCCTCTCCATTCGCATGGTGCTTGGGGGGCTTCACCACGTACCAACACCAGCAACACTGCATGCACCCAGGTTAACACCTGAACTCAAAAGGTGACAGCCCACAGCTAACATCCAGCTTTTACAGATGTTCAGCGTTTTTTCAAGCTCCTCAGCTTATCAAATTTTCATGAATTATTCAGTTGGAAACACGAGGAGGGCTATCAGTTCTGCTCTGACGAGGCCATATGTTTCACAAATCAAATTCTCACACCTCTCTCTGCTACTTAGTGATGACATTTGCTGGTTAAGTGCCGGCACCAGAACCTTGCCTGTCCCTTTTACATTTCACTTTCCGATTCTTTAAAAATATAATTATTGCTCTTCACAGTGGTTGATCCTTAAAAAGAGAGAGAACATTCTGAACTAATCCTTCTCACATCCTGGAGGGATCATACTTAGGCTTTAATCATCAAGGCATTTTGACATCTTCTACGTGGAGAGCTAAGAAGATCCTCCACCAGCACCAACGAAACACTGCCCGTACTTACTGGCAGCTCGCAGGTGTGTGTGTGACTATTTGCTCCACGTCTATGATGAGAAAAGGAGGGGAGAAGATATTCGATTCCAGGTCATAACCCACTGAGTTAGCAGTAAAAGAACAAAATGAAACTTACTAAGGTTGAAATTGGCAGCTTTGCTTGATAATATCAAAAAGCATCCATTTCAGTGATTTCACCAGAGAAGAAAATGACTTTGGAATAAACACCAAGCTTTAGAAACTCCATCATTCTGGCTGCACTGGAGTCCTTAAGTGATTTCAGTGCGGTAGCCATGCTATCAAAAAAGATCCTTTGTACCTTTCCAAAATGCTTGGCCGTTCAACCAAACTACCAGCCAGAAGAGTCCTGGAGATAACTGTGTGATAAAAGCTCCTAGCAAAAACATTTAGAACAGAAATGCAATGATAAAATAGATCTTCTACAGGTTTCTGCTTATTTTATGTCAAAGATATACTCCTTTTATAGAGGCACAGCGCCACGGTGTCACTGGAATATTTAAACTATCCTTTTGCTTACGTGTAACTCTTTTACCTATATACACTGTCTCTCCAACTTCTACAAACTAATATTACTTTATCATTTCATTTAGGTTTGATATGTAACACCACTTAAATCCCTCCCTGCTTACGATAAAAAGGAAGAATTTGGTAGTCTGCAACTAATAACTTGACCATTACAGTAACTGGTGTCAGAAATAAAGATTTGATACTTTAATTGATTGAAGGCCAATGAGAATTAGTGTTAAATTATAGTATATCTGGTTGCTCTGAATACCAGCAGGGAAACAGATACCTAGAATGAAGTGTCAGCAAAGGTTTTGTCTACGCCGTGGACATCCAACGCTGTTAGGATGGGCATATAAAATGCCAGGGATGTGGGGTGGGGTAACCGTTTTACCTGTATTGTGGAACTTAGTAATAAAAAATTACAAAGTCAAATTTTTGGGGGGCTTGAATTATGGTCATAAAATGAGCATGTTTTTATAACTCCCTCAAAATAATTTCTAATCACTGGTGCTGTGTGGATCAGGGCAAAAGGAGAAGAAAGTCAGTCACAGAGTCGGGTCCTGAATATTGCTGTACTCATAGCTGCCTGTCTCAAAGAGACACGCTGAGATGGCCGAGGGTCTGCTATCAGATCAGTTTATGTGCATCTCACTCATCTCATGGCAGGTTCTGACCCAGGAGTCTGCTTAGTCTTCCAGCAAAATGGTCCCTCCCCGCAAGGCTGCCAGGAATCTGCTTTGCAAACTCAAAACTGAAAGGAAGGGCGAGAATTCGCTTTTCTGTAGACTTGCTCTTCTGACTTACATTTAAAGCGGTGTAGGGGGAGAAGAGTCTCGGACCCTGCTCTGCTCTAGCTCAGGGTTCGTGAGTTTTAACCCAGGAGTCACTCTGAGGTTAGAGGTACAACGCGTCCCAAGCACCAGGTCGCTGCGCTCACGCAGGGGCGCTGACCCTCTGGGGCCACTTCCTTCAACTGCAGCGGCTTGAGGAGCTGCTCCCTGAAAGAGACACCTGTGGCTACACAAACACTCATCAGCTATGACTCAGAGGAATTCTTCCCCAAATCAGGACACTAACCTAGACACATTTGCTGAAGGTGCTTTCCCGTGTGCCCAGGTTTGCAACATCTTCTCATCACTCCAGGTCACTCAACCCTAACACTAACCCCCACCCTCACCAAGGACCGCAACCGACCTTTTCCAGCGAGGGTGGGTACCACCCCCCACAGGCAGCAGGCTGGTCTCGCTTGGAGGAGGCAGCAATTCCAACTTACTGAAAGTGATACCACTGCCATGATTCATGCAAAAATAAGACCTCAAAATTGTAGTCATTACATGAGATAATGAATCTCAGTTCCACCGAAATTTTACCCACATGCTAGCAGTAAGTATACACTAACATCTCATCAATATCTTCATTTGCATCTTGACACAATTCATCTTTAGATCAACACTCAACCGACCACATCATTTCAACAGCGTAACAGGACATTTACATATTGGCGGAGTGGGGGTGTCCCTTCTTTCTTTACATTGTTCTTCATTTTGCTGTTGCCTGTAAAGCGTTCTTCCGAAAACTTAGATTTTGACTAGTCTTGACTCACTGATGCGTTCCTCGTTTTCAGTTCTCTAAATAATTCCATTTTTTTCCTACATAACAGAACAAGGAAGGAAAGTACTAACGCGTCTTGCACCAAAGTGCCATAATATTCTCAGATTATATTGCAAAAATCTTCTGTTGGGCTTTGAGTCATTAAAGTACTGGCTTTGAAAGTCCGTCAGGCACACTAAGTGTTTATAGTTTTGTTCCAAAGACGCCCTCAACACCATGTCCAACCATAAAATAATCAAATTGAACTTGAGCTGGACTCGATTTAATTAGTTTTGTCTATTAGAAATCACAGTCAGGATTTTGAAGGAGCTTCCTAATTCCTCTAGGCTTTACTACTTCGCCTATTTTCAGCATGTTTTTTTGTTTCTGTATCAGGTTATTAAAAAGCCCAGTGTAGCTGGTAAGGATCACACTGTTTCTCAGGGCCACCCAAGCAGCATTTTAAAGGAGATATAATGACTCCCAGGAAGAAGGGATGTTTTTAATTTTTATCTTTGACACAACAGCTGAAAAGAGCAAAGGTAGTGTTTGGTTCCTGAGAGAATCTTTCTGTTGCATTTTTCATCACTATCTTTTCTAGGCCCTACAAAATAATGACTTTAGAGATCTGGCAAGAGACAGATGCTAAGCACAGTTTAACTATCACTGTGTATTCTGCTCGATTCATATAAAGAAAAAACAATGACCCCACACCTAATGATATCAGTTCTACTCCACTAAAATATTCACTTTTAATAGCTCCCAGGGTACCCTTCCAAAAGTTTTCTACAACTCTAAAAATATATGTGATTTTAACTTATGCGAATTTACCTGTTTGCATTAATTTGTGCCAAATTATCTAAATAACCTTCTGAAAATTGTTACTCTACATCAGACAAAAAAAATCAGTCACAGGTGGGTTGTAGATCTAAATGTAAAGGATGCAACAAAAAAGCTTCTCAAAACATGGGTAACGTGTTAGGATTCTGCAGAGAAACAGAACCTACAGGAAATACATCTCTGGAGAGAGAAAGAGCTGTTTCATGAGAAACTGGCTCCTGTGGGTTACAAAAGCACACCCAAGACTGTGTAACCGATGTCCCAGTTTGACATCAAAGGTCAGTTGGCTATCGTAGAGCCAGGTAGAACCCGTGTCCCAGAGTGAAGACCCTCAGGCAGGAAAACTCTCTATTAGTTGGGGGAGGCCTGCACTTTTGTTCTGTTCAGGCCTTCAACTGATTGGATGAGGCCCACCCATCTGCTCTACTCAGTCTACAGATTTAAATATTAATCACACCCAAAAACAACTTCACAGGAGCACCCAGAATAGTGTTTGATCTGGGCACCCATGGCCTAGTCATGTTGACATATAAAATTAGCAATTGCAAGTAGTATTTATAAAAATGTAGCTTGAAGAACAGTTTCTTAATAGAAATTGGAGAGATTTTTAACCATAAAGGAAAGATTGCTAAAATATCACATTGAAATTAAAGCTAATAAGTCCTGTTATTCAATAGACAACAGTAAGAGAATACATTTACACAACAGAATAGGATGCAACCATCAAAATAAATATTTACTGTGACAAGAAAGTTGAGTGAAAGAAGTTAGACACAAAAAGAGAGAATGTTCCTATAATTCCATTGATGTCAACTAGCAAACGTAACGTTTAGCCCTAGAGGTGAAGGATGGCAGTTACATTTGGGGAGAGTGGAGATGGAGACGTGAGAGTTTTTTAAATGCTTACATTCACCTTGTGATAATTCACTGACTTACAAATTTACATTTGTGAAATATGCTTGATGTATGATGTACATGGATAAAGAATCAGCCAGATACTAATTTTCTTATTTTTTCAAGAAGCAATTAAATTGGCCTTCTAAATTAAAAGAACAAAAACCAAAAATCTCACTGTATCTTCTATAATTATTAATCATCAGAGGAACTAAAGACAAAGAAATACACAAATACAAGAGGAAAACAAAATTGATAGGCTAAAAAAAGCCTTATAAACTCACATACAACATAAAGATAGGTAACATAATTAGGGTTAAAATATCTATTATATTTAACAATGCTAAGTCTCATATTAGGGAAAATACCTGTCAGGTCTGTTTTTAAAAACTTAAAATACATAAGATAAAAATAAGAAAAAAATAAAGTAAAAGAATAAGCAGTCATACTGGATAAATGCAAAGAAAGAAATGGCAGAGTATTAAAGATTAAAATTAGACAACTATAGAATAACAGCCCGGAAATAAACCCGCCTGAATATAGTCAACTCATGAGAGCGGGCAATCTGCTCTACTCAGTCTACAGGTTCAAGGTCAATCTCGTCCAAACACACCCTCCCAGAAGTGCCCAGAAATGCATTTGGCCAAATATCTTGGCACCCACGGCCCAGGAGCTGACACAAAATTAACCATCACTGTTAGTAAAAACCATGTGGAGATTTACTCTTTCATGACATGTAATGATTTAATTGGTATAATAAGTTTTCCGCTTCTTATAGATTTGAATCAATTTCATGAGGGGCCAAGCAGATGTAGGTCCTAGGGAGCAGTGTAGCCCTAAACCCAAATGGAAACATTGTTATCATGTTGTGTGGTACAAGCCTCGGAGCATATCCATCGGGCAGACTGCATGAAGATGACTCAGCACACGGGTAGAACCCAGAGAATCAAGTTAGCTGCTGGTATCTCCTTTCCAGGCCTGTTTTGGGCTTAGATGTCAGGTTATGTGAAACATTCCAATTCATAGCAATAATATCTTTACCACACAAATGAATCGTTTCTTAGAATAAAATCTGTCTAGTTTTCGCTGTATGAATATTGTTTTCATTTTTTTATAGACTATTTTTAGAACAATTTTCACTTGCATTTCTCTGACAATTAGTGGTATAGAACATCTTTTCATGTATTTATCAGCCATTCGTGTATCTTTGGAGAAGTGTTTAGTCTTTTGCCTATTTATGAATAAAATTATAGAAAAAAGTTAAGAGAAAATTATTGAGACCTAGAGCTTGGTGAAGAATTCTTACGCTTGACACCAAAATATATCCATAAAAGGAAAATCTGTTAAATTGGACCTCAGTGAAATTTATTTTTTCACTCTGTGAAGAGAATGAAAAATGCTATAGACTCAAAGAAAGTATCTGCAACCCACATTTCTGACAGAGGACTCGTGTTTAGCATGTATAAAGAAATCTCAAAACAAAGTAGGAAAAAACAACAGCAAGTCAATTAGAAAACAGTCAAAAGGCATAAACAGACCTTCCCCTGAAGACGACTGACAGGTGGCATCTAAGCACATGAAAACTGGGTCAGTACCATTTGCTAGCAGGGAAATGCACAATAAACCACAACAAATTATCACTGCATGCTTATCAGAACGGCCAGTTTTGTTTTAAATGACAACATGAGATGTGGAAGAAGCACGCCACTCACACATTGTTGCAGGGAACGTGAGACTGTATAACTACTCTGAAAACAGTCTGGCAGTTTCTGAGAAACTAAGTATGTCCTCACCACACCACCCAGCAATTGTACTCCTGGGCATTTATCCCAGAGAAATAAAATCGTATCTTCACATGCCGAGACCAGCTAGGCGACTCGAGGTGAGTGACGGGTGCCGCAAGCTTGAAGAAGACACAGACACAGACTGAAGAGAAAAGTGGGACCGGGGGGCTCAAGACCTCTCGGATCAAGAGCCCTGCTGACTCATCCCAGGCTGCTTTTATTGAGTTCGTGGGCTAACATTCTTAGGTTACACTCATAAACAATCAAAGGCCTCACATGACTGAGGCAATTATCTTTGTTTACTTCCTGGATCTGAGTTGAGCAGGTGTGGATTTGAGCTGGAGGTGGAGAGCAAAACAGCCCTGGGGGCAGGAGACCTCTCTCAGATATTAGGGGTCTGTGCCCCACCCGTGTTGGCCCCTCTGCGACTGTGCCTGTCTTAGGTTGTTGCTCCCTTGAGGAATCTTACCCGTCTCTGGCTAACCAGTCATCCTCTAGGGCCAAACACGGTGATATAAGGAAGGCTCTATGCACCACCCCTGTTGGCCCCTCTATGGCTGTGCCTGTCTTAGGTTGTTCCTCCTCTGAGGAATCTTACCCGTCTTTGGCTAACCAGCCGTCCTTCAGGGCCAAACAGGGTGATATTAGTCTCCATGCCCCACACCCTCAGCTCCTCCACTGCTCAAGCAGGACATTCTGAATCCCATCATCGCTCGGCCCACATACTTCAACATTTTCAATGTTTCAAAAAGGTGCCAGAATGTCTTCCCACATTCACACACCAAGTCCTAGACATGAATACTTCTAAGAGCTTTGTTTGTAACAGCCAAGCACTGGAAACAACACGCTTGTCCTTCAACAGTTGGATGGTGAGGCAAACTGTTCCACCAACCATGGAAGCCCGTGTAGCAGCAAAGGACAGACACTGTTCACATACACACACCCCTGGGATGGGTCTCAAGCGGATTCTGTTCAGTGAAAAAAAGCAGTCCAAAAGGATTACACACTTTGTGATTCCATTTATATAAAATTATTGAAGTGACATGACTTACAAACATGAACAAGGCATTTGTGGTTTCCAGGCATTAGGGATGGCTGGAGAGGGAGCTCGTGGCTTATAAAACGCAGCACAAAGGATCCTTGCGATGAACTGTCCTCCACCTTGACTGCGAAGGTGTTTCCACGAAACTGCACAAGTGATAAAATTGCATAGAACGAAATGTGCGTGCGCTCGCGCACACACATGTTGGACGGCCTATAAAAGTGACGGTGTTTGAATAAAGTCAGTAGGTTGAATCAATACCAATTTCCTATTTTACAGTTGCACTAATTAAGCATGGTGACCCCGCTGCTTAACTAGTGAGATGGGGGTGAGATGGGGTGAAAGGCATATGGGTTCTCTCTGTAATATTTCTTACAACTGCATGTGAACCTACACTTGTGTAAGAAATATAAATAAATCACTTAGACCAAACATATATTTTGGTATGAGCAAAAACTCAGAATTTGAGTAGTACTGATGCATCACTGTAGATCCATGGACTGTGACAAGTATCCTGGTCCGTGAGGCGTGTTGGTGGTGGGGCGGTCCTACAGGGGAGCTCTCCGTCCTTTCCACTCAATCCCGTTGCGCACCTGAAGCTGCTCTAAGCTTAAGTTGAACTAAAGAAACAAGTAAAATAAAGCCTCTATTATTATTATAACTTATTACTAGTATTACGAATCAATGTATTCTATAATCCAAGGTTGTCATCTTTCTCTCATCGTCAAGTTGCAGCAAGTAATGGATCGTCTAGTTTCCTTCCAACAGGCTTGTGCATGTTCTTAAAAATCATCCCAGACTGATGATCAGTTACCTCCCCCTCTGATCTTAGTTTTGTCGAGTAGCAGCCTTGCAGCTATTTAAACAGAAGCCCACTTACGAGGCACTGAGGTCTGTATCTTCCCCAAGAGACGGATTATTAATTTATATTCCATCCATTTAAAGTGATTCATTCCTGGGGTGACATTGCTTCGGTAATAGGGACATCTTTCTTCACTATCCCCTCCAGATCTCCCGAACGTGGTGACAAAACAGACTCCTTCAGGACTCGTATTCGTGTGTAAACGACTCTCTCAAGTTGTTGGTATCTTTTTGAGCAAAGCTGAAAACCACATTTCCAGCTCTATTACTTTCCATCTACCTGACAGGTATTCCCCATTCATCATCCACTGGGAGAGAAGAATTTTGAAATTAAATCAGCAAAATAAAAGCCAGAGAATCTCCCAACTCAATCTTCCTCACTGATTTCCTGGAAACATTTAAACGGCTACAGAAGCTGTGTTCTCTTTAAAAAATCAAATCAATATTCTCTCTCTCTTTTTTTTTTTTTTTTTTTGCAGTGGCAAGTATTTCTTCTGCATTAGCTCAACTTATCATTAAGATTGCTGGCTAAAAACACACATTTGAAATCCCTTTTCTTTTGCCATATTAAAGTGTATGTACAAAACATGTCCATGTCTTAATGTACATTTCTTTCAATGGATTATTACTATGTCTATCTTGCCTTGAGATTTTTTTTTCAATACGATAAATGATGTTAATTGCTTTTTGAGTTACTTCTTGAGTTGAGATTTCTTCAAGACGTTAAAGCAACGGAAAGGGAAAAGGCCAGGTTGAATATTTCAAATAGAAGTGTCTTTAGTACATTCATCTGATTACATTATTTCGTTAAAAAAATAGATGAATTTCCTACTTGTTGGTGAGCAGACTGCTTTGACATCATATTCTTGGACGGATTCCTGACACTTTGAATCTGAGCCGCCATGCAGACAGCTCATGTTTAAGGGGCTCCCAGACTTCTAGGAAGTGGAGCTGGAGGTGGGGAGACTGGGGTTTAGCCACTGTGACAGCTGCCCACAGGAGCTCTTGCTATTAAGGGAAAGAGCGACTGCAGCGTGGCCACGTGGTTCTGTTCTGCGGTGGGATTTCAGGCCGCCTCGTGTTTGCCTTTAATCTTTTTCCGGCACATTAACTATGCTGCTCACATCCTCTCGTAACTGGTTTCATTTGCTCAGGAATCATTTGCTCATTTTATACTCTATTGAAAGAAGTCTGTCTTTGATGTACAAAGCCTATAGCTTACATTTTAAATGTGCGATTCATTACTGCACATTTTTGAATATGTTCACACGTATTTCTAACAAAATCCCAAAGCAAAATGTATACCATCAAATATATTTCATCTTATACGAATGATTTCATGCACGAACACATCCAAGCAAGAGGGAATTTAAATAAAACATGGATGTTTTCTTCTCCATTTCACGTGCTTCTGTATGATAACGCAAATGGAATAACCCACTTGTATGAGGATGGAATTTGAACATGTAACTGCGGAAACTGTTATCTTTACAAATGGAAAGGAAACAGAGTAGAGAGTATCCCGCACCACATATAACTGCAGCAGCTGATATGTGAATCCAGTGCTGCAGGTGGTGAAGGGTGACTATTGTCAAACAAAAGCGCCCACACACAGAATACTAGCCCTTCCCATCAGAAAAGATAAACATGGAAGGGACACGTTTTTCACAATGAATTCTCTTATAATTTAATCTGCTTTCAGTCCCCAGTTGTCTATCAAGTGGTTCACAACTACTCCGGTGGTTTTGGAGGAAAACGCAGAGGTAATTTGATTTCCAAACCTTTCTCAACTTTTGTGTGCATCTTATTCATACTTTTACGTAGAGATTCTGTCTGTATTTTGCAGAGCTGTATGGGCGTCTGAGCGAAAAAAATAAAAATCAGTAATACTGATCCTAGTTTAAAAGGTTGATCTTTCACTCCTCGGGGATTTCTGCGTTAATCTTGCTGTTATAAATTCTTGCATAAAGCACTATTTATGTGCATTACTGTGTGTTTCGGTGTACCCTCAGATGTGGCACCTGAGGGGAGAGGTAAGCATGGGTGACTGGTCCGGCCAACCTTGAGTGGGGGCCACCCCTCTTCATGGGCGCCCCGCACCACGGCTTTCTTGTGTCACATCAACATTTCGTTATCAAAATACGGCTCATGTGTCAGTGACGCAAAGGGTTCATGAAAGCAAAGAGCAATAATTACTAGTGAAGGAAACACTGGCGCATAAAGTATAAACACAAAAACTGAGAATAGCAGTATAAATGGAAACTGTGAGTCATGGAGTGTGATTGCAAACACCCGTGAGGAGTAAATATTTAAATAGTTTGGTTGCACCCAGGCACTGAAGAAGTAAATTTTGAATAGAAAACACAATTATGATAATCTAAAAACTGTTTTTTTATGACACCAAAATCCCTCATTCCCTGGACATGACCTTTGATAAATTTTGTCCGAAAATGGCATAAAACCAGCAACATGTGTATCATTTTATTTTTCTGAAAATTTTGGCTTTCTCAAATACAATCAAAAGCATGTTTTATAAGAAATAGATTTTTTTTGCCCTGAAGGCTCAAAAGAGACCCAAACTAGAGAAATTTCATTTAAAGGAATAGTAGTCATGCCAAAAATATGCCCAAGCAACTCTATTACCGAAAAGTTTAAAAACTAGTTAAACCAAAATTAATGAAAAGGTCCCATGACAGAGGCAAAAATCGAATGAATGTCGACCGACCTGCTGATCACGTGACCCGGGAAGTTACACGTTGGTGAAGAAGGATTGTGCTCATGCCGCAGGGAGACACCATGCAAGCCTGGTGTGCTCTTGGCACACGTGTGAGACCACCTTCAGGGAGGGAGGGGGCTTACTCTGCTTTTCACTGAGTCAGAAAGGTTTTTTCTTTATTGGGCAACTTTCTTTGTGAGCCGTGGAGGAGACTGCAATCGTATCTTAGAATCAGCATAGGCACAGCAAGAAAAGCCTTAACGCCAGATTTCACACTGTTTATCCACTGACAATTGTCATAAACCACAGACTTGATGGTTGCAAGAAACGGTGAAGCACATGACATTGGCAAATCACCTGACCACCAGCTGTCCATCACGCCACGTCCAGAAACGGACCTGGGGTCCAGCCTGCACGATGCAGTTAAGTAGCCTCTGTCCAGGGCACGGATGCACACTTACTTTATCAAAATGAGTGATACGATTTCTTAAATTTTTCAGAAAAGCATATTTACATTTAAAAGCATATTTTACATTAAAAGCTTTACCCTCTCACTTCAATCCTGAGATGAGAATTTTTCTTCTCAATGTTGGGAAAAAGCTATCATCATTTCTTTTTCTTTTCTTTTTTTTTTTAAGAAATTTTACTGAGATACAGTTAACAGACAATAAACAGCATATATTTAGAGTGTAAAATTTGGGATCCTAATCTCCCAATTCATTCCCCACCAACCCTCCCCCCTTTCCCCACTTGGTGTCCATATGTTTGTTCTCTACATCTGTGTCTCTATTTCTGCCTTGCAAACTGGTTGATTTGTACCATTTTTCTATAGTCCACATATATGTGTTAATATATGATATTTGTTTTTCTCTTTCTGATTCACTTCACTCTGTATGACAGTCTCTAGGTCCATCCATGTCTCTACACATGTCCCAGTTTCATTGCTTTTTACAGCTGAGTAATATTCCATTGTATATATGTACCATATCTTCTTTATCCATTCATCTGTTGATGGACATTTAGGTTGCTTCCATGTCCTAGCTATTGTAAATAGTTCTGCAATGAACACTGGAGTGCACGTGTCTTGTTGAATTATGGTGCTCTCTGTGTATATGCCCAGCAGTGGGATTGCTGGGTCATATGGTAACTCTATTTTTAGTTTCGCAAGGAACCTCCATACTGTCCTCAATCATCATTTCTTAAAAAGCAAACGGTGGAAAATCTTGACAACTGAATAATTGAGTTTTACCCACTGATTAAGTCTTTTTAAAACACATCTAAATTCAACAACAGAACATATGGAAGTTGATTCCAGAAGTGAATGAAACCAAAGAAATGATGGGAAATCCTTTCTTTGCCTTCCTCCAAGCTTAAATTTTAAACTTGCAACTTTTAGCTTTTATTTATTCATCTAACCTGAAAAATGTCTCTGAAGTTTTTAAAGCTGTCAAAGGCAACTCTGAGTTTCCAGTTAACTATTCGACAAAGATCCCAACACTCTTTTCCTACAAGTGTGAGTTAGAAATGTCCACCCTAATAAAGGTTTGTTAGAGAGACTGATGGCATGTTAATCCTTATTTATTGCTCAAGCTCTCTCTTAAGTGTGTCAAGAATTGCAATGTGTGCCTTCTGACGTGCGAGTGTGCGCACACGCACACAAAGAGCATATTGTTACAGTTTCATTTGACTTTTCTCAACCTTGTTGTCCTTCATGTGGAACAACCATGATTGATTCCGAATGTTCAAGAAACTTTGCTTCAAATTTAGTATCATTTTATTTTCACTTCAGTACAATACCAGTGTGATTGACACTGACTAAATGTTAATTAATTGTTAATTGATTAAACATTAACAAAATGTATTTGGCTTTAAATTTGCAGTTCATACAAATGAACATGGTGTTTATTTTATGATTGTTTTCTCATCATGAGCATGAAGACATAGCTACGGAGATGTTCTTTACTGTCCTTAATTGTTAAGAAATAAATGATGAATTCAGCTCGTTTAGTACAACATCAGACCATGTAGACCAGAGCTGTAAGTTTGGATTTTTATCCAGAGGTGAGAAAGCTCGTAGGTTTCAAGCAGAGAAGAGGAATTTCCTGAACCATGTATTTAGAAGGTCGCCCTGTAGAGATGAATAAGGGGGACAAACAGGATGACCCATTGGGCCTGGATGAGAGTCGGGACACAGCTGGACTGTCAGCTTGACGCAGGTGCTGACAGGAGAGGCGTGTACACACACAATTAGTATGCATGCCTATGTACCCCAGCCCTACCTGCTAACGGGGGCTAGGAGCAAAAGCAACCCAGAGAGAACACCTCCCAAAGAGGTGGGGCACCCTTGAAGTGTGCTCTATATGTAGTGACTTGTTTCCCAAAAGTGCAGTGTGAGAGAGGGGGGAGGGGAGTTAACGTTCCAGCAGAGAAAGCTGTGAACACTGCCTTAGTCAGGAGGTCAAGGTAAATCATGTTGGTAAATCATGTTGGTAGAATGTGACTTTGACTAGATGTGCTGAAGATCGCACTTACCTCTATCGGCCTCCTCCCCAAAACACAAAGCTCCAGCCTAACCTTGAGGACACCTGTTGCCAACAAATACAGAAATTAGGTTTTTCCTCCTCTCCTGATAACCAGGAAAAATAATGAACAATGAACAGGCTGGGGAAACAACATAAACAGGCCTGAAAGAGTTAAGCAGTCTTGGTTATTCTTGAGTTGTCATTACTAACAAACACTCGTAGCTGGACTTGTCCTGCAGGAAGCTGATGACTCTGACGAACATCTTCACTTGAGAAAGAAGGTCACAGGCCAGGCCAGTAATTCCAGGGACCCCAGGCCCGGCTGCTGCACCGCCTGACACCAGCTTTGGCCATGAATTTGCAGAAGAAAAGAAGTGCAAGACATTCACTGCTTTGATCCTTATCGTACACCCCGAACTGCGAGCCCCACGTATAAAATCTCCTTTGATTTGCCAAGGAGAGGGCACAGTTCTTGAGGTACCAGCCTTCTGTGTCTTCCCTTTGCCTGGCAAATACAAAGCCTATTTCTCATCTTCCGAGTCTTTGTCTCCGTATTTTTGGCATTGGTGCACAGTGCCGAGACCAGCTCGGCGACTCGAGGCGAGTGACGGGTGCCGCAAGCTTGAAGAAGACACAGACACAGACTGAAGAGAAAAGTGGGACCGGGGGGCTCAAGACCTCTCGGATCAAGAGCCCTGCTGACTCATCCCAGGCTGCTTTTATTAAGTTCGTGGGCTAACATTCTCAGGTTACACTCATAAACAATCAAAGGCCTCACATGACTGAGGCAATTATCTTTGTTTACTTCCTGGGTCCGAGTTGAGCAGGTGTGGATTTGAGCTGGGGGTGGAGAGCAAAACAGCCCTGGGGGCAGGAGACCTCTCTCAGATATTGGGGGTCTGTGCCCCACCCGTGTTGGCCCCTCTGCGACTGTGCCTGTCTTAGGTTGTTCCTCCCTTGAGGAATCTTACCCGTCTCTGGCTAACCAGTCATCCTCTAGGGCCAAACAGGGTGATATAAGGAAGGCTCTATGTACCACCCCTGTTGGCCCCTCTGCGGCTGTGCCTGTCTTAGGTTGTTCCTCCTCTGAGGAATCTTACCCGTCTTTGGCTAACCAGCCATCCCTCAGGACCAAACAGGGTGATATTAGTCTCCACGCCCTGCACCCTCAGCTCCTCCACTGCTCAAGCAGGACATTCTGAATCCCATCCCTGGGCCCACATACTTCAACATTTTCAATGTTTCAAAAAGGTTCCAGAATGTCTTCCCACATCTCCCCCTTTTTGTTTTCCTAGGATAAGCCTATTCGAGTTATTTCTTTTTCCGTCAATCCTTGGAGCGTTCCTCCTGTGCACCTGAGAACTTAAACATAGGATAATTAAAAGACAACAAAAAGTATCAAAATGCTTAGGAGACTGCTATTCATGCCTTTTATCCAATCCAATGGATGCAATGCTTTTAATCCATCAGCTATACTTTGTAAAGTAGCAAATTTGGTGTAGAGACTGCAAAAATCATATTGCATGCCAGTTATTTTAGTTTGTAATTGTTGTATGTCCAGTGTGAGACCATCCGCTCCATATCCCAGCAGATGTGTCACTGGCATCATGGCCATTCCAGATTTGTAATGTTCTTAAACTTAAGGGAAGTTTCCATATTTTTGTTTGAGCTCTGCCATTCTCTAATTGAGGCCAAGGAAGTATTAATCCAATCCTAAACCATAAGATGGGATAGGGCGAGTGCATGGCAATATTGGTATATGCCATCACAACCTTTTATAGGGATTGCAGGAGGAGTTGTTTTGGTGTAAACCATTAGAGACTGCATACCCCTTAGGGGACCAGTTTCATACTGTTCCATAGGAACCGTTAAGTAGTATCACACCCTCCGTCCCACGGCAAAAATCCCAAAGAATCTGATCTTGTCTGTCAGCCCATATCCGTTTTATTTTACACAAAGGTCTATCAGGGATGGCATAATTAGTAAACTTAGTCTCCAAAGCTCAAACCTGAAAACAAATGTACAAAGTTCATCTCCGGAGATTCTATATCCCATTCAAGATGGCGTTTCTTTGGAATGCTCATGATATGGCTTAATTCTCTGAGATGGAATCCACACAGGTTCCAGGCCTTGTCCTGGTGACACACAAGCAAACCCTCTTCCCCATGTGATTAACCTTCCTGATGACCAGATATTAGTCAATGGGTCCTGCCACCATATCAGCGGCTGTGAATCATTAAAATGAGTCACATTCCTAGATGAGGCTCGAAAATGCCTCTCAGCTGCTGTATCTGTAGCCTGTGCAGATACATTCAAAAAATTAATAGTAAATAAGGCTTTATTTAAAATTGTTTGTTGCCCTTGGGTGATTCCCCCTTTTTGTTTTTGGAGCATGTTTTTAAGTAGTTGGTTTGCTCTTTCAACTATTGCTTGTCCCTGGGGGTTGTAAGGAAGTCCTGTAGAATGTGATATAGACCACATATCAAGAAATTGTTGAAATGCTTTACTAATGTAAGCAGGGCCATTATCTGTTTTAATGGCTTGTGGCAACCCCATGACTGCGAAGCATGCATATAAATGCTTTTGCACATGCTTTGCAGCTTCACCAGACTGGGCAGTAGCCCATATAAATTGAGAAAATGTATCAATGGTTACATGCACATAGGAGAGCTTACCAAAGGATGAGATGTGAGTAACATCCATTTGCCATAAAGAATTAGGGCGCAAGCCCCGTGGGTTTACACCAGGTTCAGATTGCTGAGGATTATTAATAATTTGGCATGATGGACACGTTCTTAATATATCTTTGGCTTGATTCCATGTAATATCAAACTTCATTTTTAAGCCTTTAGCATTTACATGAGTTAATTGGTGGAAATGTTGAGCTTCATCCAATACGGGTGCAACAAGTTTATCAGCAGCTCTGTTACCTGTTGCCAGAGGCCCAGGCAAAGTAGTATGGGCCCGAATATGGGTAATATAAAAAGGAGCGTTTCTAGAATGGACAACTCGTTGAAGTAATAGAAAAAGATCATAAAGAGGCTGTGGAATAGACTGCTTGATAGTAGCAGTTTCTATCATATTAGTGGCTTGAACCACATAGGCAGAATCAGATAAAATATTAACGGCCTGAGGTATGTCTTGCAAAGCACAGATAACTGCATATAATTCTGCTTGCTGAGCTGAAAAGTGAGGGACAGGGATTTGTCGTGTTTTAAATCCCGTATATCCCGCTCGGCCCTTACTAGAGCCATCAGTAAAAATTATAGAAGCATCTGGTATAGGATCAGATTTTGTTATTCGAGGTAGAATCCATTGAGTTCTCTTAAGAAACTGCAAAATGGGATTTTTCGGATAGTGATTATCAATTTTCCCAATATAATCAGCAAAGGCAATTTGCCAACTTACACAATTTTGGAAACAAGCCTGAATTTCTTTAGTAGTTAAATTAATAATTATATGTGAAGGGTCAGTTCCAATTAAATGCTTACTTCGAGTTCTTCCCTTCAGAACCAACTGAGTTAATAATTCTAAATAAGGTGACAAGGATTTTACCATAGTATTTGCTAAAAACAACCATTCCACAATTCCTTCATTTTGCATTAATATCCCCGTAGGTGAATGAGGAGAAGGTAATGTAATTAATTGCAATGGCTGATTAACAGTTACTCTCTGTAACTGAGAAGAATGAATTTTATTTTCTACAAGTTTTAGTTCCTCTAAAGCAGCTGATGTTAAAGTTCTTGGACTATTTAATTTTGAATCTCCTTTTAACAAAGCAAATAGGTTAGACAATGCATAGGTGGGGATCCCTACGCATGGGCGAAGCCAATTAATATCTCCTAGGAGTTTTTGCAAATCATTAAGAGTTTGGATTTGATCTGACCTCAGTTCCACCTTTTGTGGTCTAATAGTTGTTCTATCAACTATTGTGCCCAAATATTGATATGGGCTATGCATCTATACCTTTTCTGGAGCTATTTTAAGTCCTGCTCTATCAAGGCAAAGCTGCATGCTAATATACGCAGAAGTAAGTAAATCTTGATTAGGAGCAGCACACAAGATATCATCCATGTAATGGATAAGATAACAATTAGGAAATTCTAGTCGTACTGGTTCAAGGGCTTTAGCAACAAAATTCTGGCAAATAGTAGGGCTATTCAACATGCCTTGAGGTAACACCTTCCACTGAAACCTTTTTCGAGGTTCTTTATTATTTAGCGCAGGCACAGAAAAAGCAAATTTTTCTTTATCCTTGGGATGTAATGGAATGGTGAAAAAGCAGTCTTTCAGATCAATAACTATTAAAGGCCAATTAGCAGGGATCATATTAGGTGATGGGAGGCCTGGTTGTAAGGCCCCCATTGGTTGTATAACTGCATTGACTGCTCTGAGATCTGTTAATAAATGCCATTTACCAGTTTTTTTCTTTATTGGAAATACTGGAGAGTTCCATGGGCTAAAAGATTCTTCAATATGTCCTTTTTCTAACTGTTCAGTCACTAATTCTGTTAGAGCTTCTAACTTTTCTATGGTTAAAGGCCACTGCTCAACCCATACAGGTGTATCAGTTTTCCAGGTCAATGGGATTGGTGCTGGGGGAAGCAGTAAGCTTTTACGAACAGTGGCCACTAGTGAAAAGACTGATATCCAAGACCTTCTCTATTTGCATTACCTTCAGCTGGAATGGGAGATAGCTTCCCTTGATGATATTTACCAAAACCTAACCCTGGCTGATATCCTTGATTTATTAGCATTTCTTGACTTTGCATACTATAAGTATCTATCATTGGAATGTGGATTTCAGCCTTCCATTGTTGCAATAAATCCCTTCCCCATAAATTAATGGGAAGGTCTGCTATATAGGGTTGTAAGTGGGCTGGCTGCCCATCTGGGCCAATACAAGGCAATATTTTAGCACTTTGCTGCAAGCCATGAGCTCTACCTAAACCTACCACTGTAATGTCTGCAGGACAAGTAGGCCAGCGAGAAGGCCAATGGTTACTGCTTATAATTGAAACATCAGCACCTGTGTCTATTAATCCTCTAAAAGCTTTTCCATTTATAGTTACTGAGCACGTCGGGCGTGTTTCTAAAATTTTTTCAGAGAGGAAAACTCCAGCCTCTCCTGTGCTTCCAAAGCCTCTCGTTCTCCTTACTTTTGTACTATTGCCAATCTTATAATATGGCAGAATAAGCAACTGTGCTAGTCTATCACCTGGATGGGCTTTCCATGGAACCGAAGTTGATATCATCACTTTAATTTCTCCAGCATAATCATTATCAATCACTCCAGTATGAATTCTAATTCCTTTTGCTGTTAAACCAGACCTTCCTAGTATTAAGCCAACGGTTTCTTTTGGCAAAGGTCCAGTAATTCCTGTCCTGACCAATGTTGGAGTTTCTGCAGGCAGTATAATAATAGATTCTGCACAAGGAAGGTCTAAGGCTGCGCTGCCTGCTGTGGCTGGTGATAATTCCATGACACTGTGGAGTATTGGGCCATTTCTGCCTGTTTCTAGATCTGATAGGCTCCCTTTGGTTGCGGGGCTAGGAGTGAGCCTGGTTGATAGTTTCCCGACAAAGGGGTTCCATCCTTATGGAAGTTAGATTTACACTGGCTTGACCAGTGAAATCCTTTTCCACATCTTGAACAAAGTCCAGGCTGTTTTTGCCCTTTGATTACATTATCTTGAAAATTAACAGCCCTTCTATCCACTCTCTTCCTACATTGTTTCTTTGTATGTCCTTGTTTACCACAGTTAAAGCATTTCCCTGGAAATTTGTTATTTATTTTCAGTCCAGCCATAGCTTGTGCCATCATTGTTGCTTTAAAGCTCTCAGTTCCCACTCCCTGACACACTCTAATATAATCATTTAATGTTCCCTTTCCTTTCATAGGTCCAATGGCCTTCTTACAATCTATATTCGCATTTTCAAAGGCCAATAATTGCAAAATAGTATCAGCAGCCTCAGCATTAGTGATCTGCCGCTTGATAGTCTCCTGTAATCTGGCAATAAATTCAGTATAGGGCTCTTTTGCCCCCTGCATGATCTTTTGAAAAGAGACAGGAGCTTGCCCTTTAGCTTCTATTTTCTCCCAGGCTCTTAAACAACAACGTCTCACCTGTTCTATGGCCTGATCTTCCATCAGAATCTGGTCTTGAACTCTGCCCCAATTTCCACTACCTATCAATTGATCCAAGGAGATAGGAATCTGCCTTGCTCGATTGTGGTTTGCCATAGTTTCAGCATGATCACACCACCAGGTTTTGAATTGTAAAAATTCTCCCGGGGCTAGTACTGCACGAGCCAACGTTGCCCAATCAGCTGGAATCAAACGAGAGCCTTTGGCTACTCCCTGTATGATACCTATGGTGAATGGAGAATTTACTCCATAATTTTGTACTGATTGTTTCAATTCTTTCAATATTTTGAAGGGTATCGGCTCATGTACTGCCTCATAAATTCCATTAGGATTATTAGGATCCACTCCAGGTGCCACCCTTTCATGAACAGTCACTGGAAATGCCACTTGCATAGCTTCCAGATCTCCCTCTTGTCTAGCCTGCAAAATGCCCTTCTGTAAGGGTGATAAAACTGAGTGTCCTATAGACACAGGAAAGGCATAAGTTCCCCCAGGTGGCATTAAAGAGGGTGGAGGAGGGGGCAGTATAGGAAGTTTGCCCTCCTCCACAAGTGAGGGAGCCGAGGGTCTTAATCCCTCAGCCATTTGTATTCCCTTTTGTTTTTCAGTTTCATTTGGCACCGCATATGCCCATCGGTCCTCTGACGGACGGGCTTCTTCATCAAAGCTATCTTTTGAGCCTTCAGGAGCCCATAGAGGCGCTAATAGAGGCTTTAATACTGACTTAATCAGAGACCACATTTGACCAAACAGAACCTGGTATGGGAGTCCCTTTAGAATGCAATTTTTAAAGTTTGCTCCCAACCTTATCCCCAAGTACATAAACCCAGTGTTAGCCTAAAGAAGGAAACCATGTACAGTATTCTCAACTATTTACAGAATTTCTAACAATCGACCTTCACTTGCTTTTTACAAGACCTTCACTTGCTTTTTACTCCACCTGCCCTTAGGAGCTGCCGTAACAGGCATACATCTGGTCGATATTAATCTAAACTTTTATTTCCCATATTTTACCCCGAACATAGACTACCCAAGAGATTTACTTACTGGCAGGATTTTCTCAGAGGCCTCTTACTCTCCTCTTGGGGGCTTCACGGCACTTCCCAATTCTTTACTTTTATCAATTTCACTTTCCGTGAACCTTCGTCACTCAAGCCTTTCGAGCCCCATGTTGGGCGCCACTTGCCGAGACCAGCTCGGCGACTCGAGGCGAGTGACGGGTGCCGCAAGCTTGAAGAAGACACAGACACAGACTGAAGAGAAAAGTGGGACCGGGGGGCTCAAGACCTCTTGGATCAAGAGCCCTGCTGACTCATCCCAGGCTGCTTTTATTGAGTTCGTGGGCTAACATTCTCAGGTTACACTCATAAACAATCAAAGGCCTCACATGACTGAGGCAATTATCTTTGTTTACTTCCTGGGTCCGAGTTGAGCAGGTGTGGATTTGAGCTGGGGGTGGAGAGCAAAACAGCCCTGGGGGCAGGGGGCAGGAGACCTCTCTCAGATATTGGGGGTCTGTGCCCCACCCGTGTTGGCCCCTCTGCAACTGTGCCTGTCTTAGGTTGTTCCTCCCTTGAGGAATCTTACCCGTCTCTGGCTAACCAGCCATCCCTCAGGACCAAACAGGGTGATATTAGTCTCCACGCCCTGCACCCTCAGCTCCTCCACTGCTCAAGCAGGACATTCTGAATCCCATCGTTCGGCCCACATACTTCAACATTTTCAATGTTTCAAAAAGGTTCCAGAATGTCTTCCCACAGCACAGGGAGCCAGATTTGGCAACAAACCTGGACAAACCCAAACTGAGGGACATTTTACCAAATATCTGAGAAACTGGCAAAGGCCAGAGTAGCCTAAGGAGGTACTATGACTAAATAAAACATGACGTTATGGAAGGGACCCTGAAGCAGAAAAAGGACATTGGAGGAAAACGGATGCAACCCCATAAAGCTAATTTCAGCTTAAAACACAAAGCTCACTCTAGCTGCTGTGTAAAGAATGATGGGAAGAGCCCGGCTCCCTGATGTCTATACAGCTATCACACCAGCTTTTCATAACCTATTCTGCACTCTTATTTTCTAAGAGAAAAGTGAGCCTTTATGTGTTGAAGTCATGCGTTTTCTTGATGCACGGTTTCTCCAGATGTGAAAATACGATGCATGTTTCATTCTTTTTCCATGAAAGATGACTCTGTTGACACGTTACCATTTGGAATACTGATTTCCCTTTTACACAGAGTGCTCTGGTTATCACTTCATTCAAGGTGCTTAATCCTAAAAAATGATCTGTTTTTTCACATGCCACTTTCAGTGACAGCAGCCTAGGGAAATGTGTGCCAAATCAGTCACATTTCTAGCGAGGGTGTACTACTATTTTGGTTGGCCAAAATATATCACCAAATTGGGTAATTCTAATATAGAACATGAGACACAGCACTTTTCTACAGGAATGGAATAGTTCTGTTTCAAGGCAGTCCCTACTCAGTGGTTTGGAGTTAAACTTCTAACCTGAAATTTCCCTTTGGCCTGTTCTGTGGTCTGTAAACTCATTTGCAGTCTCCCTATGTCATCTTGCTTTTCACCAGTTGCACTAGGCTCCTGTCAAACCTTGGCTGCATCAGGCAGACCAAAAAAAAGAGTCAAACTGGACCACCTGGGGAGAATCCATCCAATGGCTCTTCTGGGATGTTGATAATATCACCAATATCTGCATATAGATAAACTACAACTAAGCAAAGACACGATTACCCCAGGTTAATCAATTAACAAATATGTGACCTATATTTAAATCCCGCCAGCCAATTTCTTAAGCCTGTCTGTTTTCTATTGATAACCTGATTATAAAATTAATAAATTATATTTTTTACACTTGCACATAGAAGTACAATTCCTCTTTACCTTTAAAGGTAAGTCACCAACTCCAAAAATGCACCACTCTGCTTCTAATTTACTCTACATCGAATACAGTTTGGAAGGGTCAGAGGGAAGAGAAATAAAATGTAGAGAATGTCTGCTGTATACCAGACACTGAACTAGAAATTTCACAAATTTTAATCATTTCCAATTGGCGGCTTCCATCCAGCATTTTGTGGGAAATCTTCATCTCACTAGGATTTAGAATTACGTAGTAGGCTCTATGAATTTAGAGAAGGCAGCCTATCCCAGTGATCTTATTCACAATGCACAACGGCTCACATTCAATTAAGGACCATAAAGTGGTTTAACAAAATAGTTCAGTTTGATGCATAATCATTTATTTCAAAGATCTGTATAATAATTTATAACCCTGCCCATTAGAGTATCTCAAGGTTGTAACTAAAACCTTTAGTTTCTATCCTTTGATATCATGGGTTTCTATATTACTATATGAAAGACTTTTTTTTTAATTAAAGTGTAGTTGATTTACAATGTTGTGTTAATTTCTGCTGTACAGCAAAGTGACTCTGTTATATATATATATATATATATATATATATATATATATATATATTCCTTTTTTAACATTCTTTTCCATTACGGTTTGTCACAGGATATTGAATATAGTTCCCTATGCTGTACCATAGAACCTTGTTGTTTACCCATCCTATATATATTATTTTGCTTCAGCTAATCCCAAACATATTAAGTGCTGGGAATTCAGCAGTGAAGGAGGCAGATGGAGGCCCTACTCCCTCATCTCTTATGGGCTCCTTTCTGGTGGGGTAAACAGGTAATAAATCTCATCAGGTGGTATTTGGTGCATAGAGCAAGGCCTTTGTGGGTTTTTTTTAAAAAGAAATCTCAGTGTTTCGCTTTCTATTTTCCTTTTGAAGGGTGAAGTTGGAATCTCAGCCTGATGCTGAGAGTATTCTGCAATTTCTGTGAATTATTGTTCTTGGCATTTTGCCCATTTCTCCAATGGATTCTTGGACTTTTTCTCTCATTGATAAGAGTGCCTTAATGTTAATTAACTAGGCTTTGTGATAAGTTGTCAATATTTTCCTGCTTTCTTTTTTTCTCTTTGCCTCTAGCAAGGCCTTTGTTTTTCCCCTTTTATCCAGCCTTCTAACAAGCTAGCTATGAAAGTTCAGGGCCCCATGTCTCTATTTTGTGCCTTCAGCCTATGCAGTTTGAATGTCCACTGTGACGAGTAGTGGTAGTCAGGAGGGGGAAAGTTCAGAAACCTTCCTGAAGCTGACCACAGAGGACGCACGGCCTTAATCACTACCCATCATTCAACCTGTGCTTTTGTTTGTTTGTTTGTTTGTTGTTTTTAAGAACTTTTATTGAGATACAGTTAACAGACAATAAACAGCATATATTTAGAGTGTACAATTTGGTGTCCCAATCTCCCAATTCATTCGCCGCCAACCCTCCCCGCTTTCCCCATTTGCTGTCCATATGTTTGTTCTCTATATCTTTGTCTCTATTTCTGCCTTGCAAACTGGTTGATTTGTACCATTTTTCTATAGTCCACATATATGTGTTAATATATGATATTTGTTTTTCTCTTTCTCACTCACTTCACTCTGTATGACAGTCTCTAGGTTCATCCATGTCTCTACACATGTCCCAGTTTCATTGCTTTTTACAGCTGAGTAATATTCCATTGTATATATGTACCATATCTTCTTTATCCGCTCATCTGTTGATGGACATTTAGGTTGCTTCCATGACCTAGCTATTGTAAACAGTGCTGCAATGAACATTAGAGTGCATGTGTCTTTTTGAATTATGGTGTTCTCTGTGTATATGCCCAGTAGTGGGATGGCTGGGTCATATGGTAACTCTATTTTCAGTTTTGCAAGGAACCTCCATACTGTTCTCCATAGTGGCTGTATCAATTTACATTCCCACCAGCAATGCAAGAGGGTTCCCTTTTCTCCACACCCTCTTCAGCATTTACTGTTTGCAGAATTTCTGATGATGCCCATTTTAACTTGTGTGAGGGGATACATCATTGTAGTTTTGATTGGCATGTTTCTAATAATTAATGATGTTGAGCAGCTTTTCATGTACCTCTTGGCCATTCATATGTCTTCTTTGGAGAAATGCCTATTTAGGTCTTCTGCCCATTTTTTGATTAAGTTGTTTGTTTTTTTGGTATGGAGCTGAATAAACTGTTTATATATTTTGGAGAGTAATTCTTTGTCTGTTGATTCATTTGCAGATATTTTCTCCCAGCCTGAGGGTTATCTTTTCCTCTTGCTTATAGTTTCCTTTGCTGTGCAGAAGCTTTGAAGTTTCATTAGGTCCCACTTATTTATTTTTGTTTTTATTTCCATTACTCTAGGGGGTGGATCAAAAAAGATCTTGCTGTGATTTATGTCGAAGAGTGTTCTTCCTATGTTTTCCTCTAGGAGTTTTATAGTGTCTGTCCTTACATATAGGTTTTTAATCCATTTTAAGTTTATTTTTGTGTATGGTGTTAAACAGTGTTCTAATTTCATTCTTTTACATGTAGCTGTCCAGTTTTCCCAGCACCACTTATTGAAGAGGCTGCCTTTTCTCCATTGTATATCCTTGCCTCCTTTGTCATAGATTAGTTGACCATAGTTTATCTCTGGGTTTTCTATCCTGTTCCATTGATCTATATTTCTGTTTTTGTGCCAGTACCATACTGTCTTGATCAATGTAGCCTTGTAGTATAGCCTAAAGTCCGGAAGCCTGATTCCACCAACTCCATCTTTCTTCTCAAGATTGCTTTGGCTATTTGGGGTCTTTTGTGTTTCCATACACATCATAAAATTTCTTGTTCTAGTTCTGTGAAAAATGCCATTGGTAATTTGATAGGGATTGCACTGAATCTGTAAATTGCTTTCAGTAATATAGTCATTTTCACAATGTTGATTCTTCCAATCCAAGAACATGGCTTGTCCCTCCATCTGTTTGTGTCATCTTTGATTTCTTTCATGAATGTCTTATAGTTTTCTGAGTGCAGGTCTTTTACCTCCTTCGCTAGGTTTATTCCTACGTATTTTATTCTTTTTGTTGCAATGGTGAATGGGATTGTTTCCTTAATTTCTTTTTCTGATATTTCATTGTTAGTGTATAGAAATGCAAGAGATTTGTGTGTGTTAATTTTGTATCCTGCAACTTTACCAAATTCATTGATTAGCTTGAGTAGTTTTCTGGTGGCATCTTTAGGATTTTCTATATATACTATCATGTCATCTGTGAACAGTGACAGTTTTACTCCTTCTTTTCCAATTTGGTTTCCTTTTATTTCTTTTTCTTCTCTGATCTCTGTGGCAAGGACTTCCAAAACTATGTTGAATAGTAGTGGTGAGAGAAGACATCCTTGTCTTGTTCCTGATCTTAGAGGGAATGCTTTCAGTTTTTCACCATTGAGAAAAATGTTTGATGTGTGTTTGTTGTATATGGCCTTTATTATGTTGAGGTAGGTTCCCTCTATGCCCACCTTCTGGAGAGTTTTTATCATAAATGGGTGTTGAGTTTTGTCAAAAGCTTTTTCTGCATCTATTGAGATGATCATGTGGTTTTTATCCTTCAATTTGTTAATATGGTGTATCATATTGATTGACTTGCATATATCGAAGAATCCTTCCATTCCAGGGATAAACCCCACTAGATCATGGTGTATGAGCCTTTTAATGTGTTGTTGGATTCTGTTGGCTAGTATTTTGTTGAGGATTTTTGCATCTGAATTCATCAGTGATATTGGTCTCTAGTTTTCTTTTTTTGCAGTATCTGTCTGGTTTTGGTATCAGGTGGCCTTATAGAATGAGTGTGGGAGTGTTCCTTCCTCTGCAATTTTTTGGAAGAGCTTGAGGGGGATGGGTGTTAGCTCTTCTCTAAATGTTTGATAAAATTCACCTGTGAATCCATCTGGTCCTGGACTTCTGTTTGTTGGGAGATTTTTAATCACAGTTTCAATTGCATTACTTGTGATTGATCTGTTCATATTTTCTATTTCTTCCTGCTTCAGTCTTGGAAGGTTATACCTTTCTATGATTCTATCCATTTCAACCAGGTTGTCCATTTTACTGGCATGTAGTTGCTTGTAGTAATCTCTTATGGTGCTTTTTATTTCTGCAGTGTGCATTTTAACTTCTGTTTCATTTCTAATTTTATTGATTTGAGTCCTCTCCCTCTTTTTCTTGATGAGTCTTGCTAGATGTTAATCAATTTTATTTATCTTCTCAAAGAACCAGCTTTTAGTTTTATTGATTTTTGCTATCATTTTCTATTTCATTTATTTCTGGTCTGATCTTTATGATTTCTCTCCGTCTACTGACTTTGGGTTTTGTTTGCTCTTTTTTCTCTAGTTTCTTTAGGTGTAAGGTTACATTATTTCTTTGGGATTTTTCTTGTTTCTTGAGGTAGGATTGTATTGCTAAAAACTTCCCTCTTAGAACTGCCTTTGCTGCATCCCATAGGTTTTGGATCGTTGTGTTTTCCTTCTCATTTGTCTCTAGGTATTTTTTGATTTCCCCTTTGATTTCTTCCATGATCTCTTTGTTATTTAGTAGTGTATTGTTTAGCCTCCATGTGTTTGTGTCTTTTACAGTTTTTTTTTTCCTGTAATTGATTTCTAATCTCATAGCGTTGTGGTCAGAAAAGATGCTTGATATGATTTCAATTTTCTTAAATTTACCAAGGCTTGGTTTGTGACCCAAAATGTGATCTATCCTGGAGGATATTCCATGTGCACTTGAGAAGAATGTGTAATCTGCTGTTATCTATTTAATAGATATGTATTAAATCAAGCTGGTTTATTGTGTCATTTGAAGCTCATGTTTCCTTATTAATTTTCTGTCTGGATGATCTGTCCATTGTTGTAAGTGGGGTGTTAAATTCCCCCACTATGATTGTATTCCTGTCAATTTCCTCTTTCATAGTTGTTAGCATTTGCCTTATGTATTGAGGTGCTCCTATATTGGATTCATATCTATTTATAATTGTTATCTCTTCTTCTTGGATTGATCCCTTAAACTTAATGTAGTGTCCTTTCTTGACTCTTGCAACCATTTTTATTTTAAAGTCTATTTTACCTGATAGGAGTACTGCTACTCCAACTTGCTTTTGATTTCCATTTGCATGGGATATCTTTTTCCATCCTTTCACTTTCAGTCTGTATGTGTCCCTAGGTCTGAAGTGGGTTTCTTGTAGACAGCATATATATGGGTCTTGTTTTTGTATCCATTCAGCCAGTCTGTGTCTTTTGGGTGGTGCATTTAGTCCATTTACATTCAAGGTAATTATTGATATGTATGTTCCTATTACCATTTTCTTAATTCTTTTGTTTTTGTTTCTGTACATCCTTTCTTCTCTTATATTTCCTGCTTAGAGAAGTCCCTTTAGCATTTGTTGCAGGGCTGGTTTGGTGGTGCTGAAGTCTCTTAGCTGTTGTTTGTCAGTAAAGCTTTTGATTTCTCCATCGAATCTGAATGAGATCCTTGCTGGGTAGAATATTCTTGGTTGTAGCTTCTTCCCTTTCATCACTTGAAATATATTGTGCCACTCCCTTCTGGCTTGCAGAGTTTCTGCTGAGAAATCAGCTGTTAACCTGATGGGAGTTCCCTTGTATGTTACTTGTCGTTTTTCCATTGTTGCTTTTACTAAATTTTCTCTGTCTTTAATTTTTGTCAATTTGACTACTATATGTCTTGGCGTTTTTCTCCTTAGATTTATCCTGCCTGGGACTCTCTATGCTTCCTGGACTTGGGTAGCTGTTTCCTTTCACATATTAGGGAAGCTTTCAACTATAATCTTTTCTAGTATTTTCTCAGGTCCTTTCTCTCCCTCTTCTCCTTCTGGGACCCCTATAATGTGAATGTTGGTGCACTTAACGTTGTCCCTAAGAGGTCTCTTAGGCTGTCTTCAGTTCTTTTCATTCTTTTTTCTTTATTGTTTTCTGCATCAGCAATTATCACCATTCTTTCTTCCAGGTCACTTATTCTCTCTTCTGCCTCCATTAACCTGCTATTGGTCCCTTCTAGTGTACTTTTCATTTCAGTTATTGTGTTGCATATCTCTGTTTGTTTGTTCTTTAAATTTTCTAGGTCTTTGGTAAACTTTTCTTGCAACTTTTCGATCTTTGCATCCAGTCTTTTTTCAAAGTCCTGGATCATCTTCACCATCATTTTTCTGAATTCTTTTTCCTGAAGAGTGCCTATCTCCTCTTCACTTCATTGTTTTTCTGGTGTTTTGCCTTGTCCCTTCATCTGGTACAAAGCCTTCTGCCTTTTCATTTTCCCTGTCTTTCTGTGGCTGTGATTTTCAGTTCCACAAGATGAAATACTGCTGATACTGCTTGATATTGCTGTCTGCCCTCTTGTGGAGGAAGCTATCTAGGAGGGTCATGCGTGCTTCCTGATGGGAGGGACTGATGGCGGGTTGGGCTGGGTGGGCTGAGCCCAGTAAAACTTTATTCTGACTTGGTGGGTGGAGCTCAGTAAAACTTTAATCTGCTTGTCTGCCAATGGGTGGGGCTCTGTTCCCACCTTGTTGGTTGTTTTACCTCAGGCTGCCCAGCCGTGGGGCTTACAGGCTCTTTGGTGGGGCTAATGGTGGACTCTGGGAGGGTTCACACCAATGAGCACTTCCCAGAACCCCTGCTGCCAGTGCCCCTGTCTCCTCGGTGAGCCACAACTGCCCCCCCCAACTCTGCAGGCAACCCTCCAACACCAGCAGGTAGGTCTGGTTCAGTCTCCTATGGGGTCACTGCTCCTTCCCCCGGGTCCTGGTGAGCACTCTTTTTTGTGTGCCAAGAGTGCTGTCTCTTTTCCCCCCAGTCCTGTGGAGGTCCTGCAATCAAATCCCCCTGGCTTTCAAAGTCTGATTCTCTGGGGATTCCTCCTCCCATTGTTGGGCCCCAAGGTTGGGAAGCCTGATGCGGGGCTCAGAACCCTCACTTTAGTGGGTGGACTTCTGCAGTATAACTGTTCTCCAGTTTGTGAGTCACCTGCCCAGCATTTATGGGATCTGATTTTAAAGCAATTGCACCCCTCCTACCATCTCACTGTGGCTTCTCCTTTGTTTCTGGATGTGGGGTGTCTTTTTTGGTGAGCTCCAGTGTCTTTCTGTTGATGATTTTTCAGCAGTTAGCTGTAATTCTGGTGCTCTTGCAAGAGGGAGTGAGTGCACGTCTTCCTACTCTGCCATCTTGATTCCTCAACCTGTGTTTTTAATGCCAACTTCCTCCACACAAGCTGTAGACCCTGCTTTACTTATGTATAAATAAAAGTAATTTAGGTCAAACCCATTTTTCCTCGTTGATAATGGGCAGAAGAACTAGGGTAAACAAGGCTGATGTAACATGTCTTTCACTTAAATCTTTGATAAAACTTAGAGAAGAGAAATTAAGTCATTTAAATGTTTACTTTTTAAGAGTATGAGACATTCTGTATGCAACATTTGTTTGTTCACATCTATTTTATAGACTCTCTCACCTTAATTTAGTTTTATTGATGCTTTCTAATGAGCCAAAATGTTTAAAAAAATCCTCGTTTGATATTGATACAGATGGACTATGATATGGATTAAAAAAACATGTCAAGACTTCCCTGGTGGTGCAGTGGTTAAGAATCCACCTGCCAATGCAGGGGACACGGGTTTGATTCTTGGTGCAGGAAGATCCCACATGCTATGGAGCAACTAAGACCATGAGCCACAACTATTGAGCCCGTGTGCTGCAACTACTGAATCCCACGTGCCGAGAGCCCGTGCTCCACAACAAGAGAAGCCACAGCAATGAGGAGCCCATGCACCACAACAAAGATTAGCCCCCACTCACCACAACTAAACAAAGCCCTTGTGCAGCAATGAAGGTCCAACACAGCCAAGAAACAAACAAACAAATAAACAAATAAATAAATAAATAAATAAATAAATTTATGTAAAAAAAGAACATGGCAACTTCTTCATTACTAATTTAGTTTATAATTTTACTTTTCCACAGAAAAACAACTCCATGACTAACAGCCAACCAGAAATGTCTGAATGAAGTGCTTCAACAAATTGCTATTTTGCTGGAAACTGCCTATCTACCTTCAAGAACATCTAATAGTTGAATTTACTGTGGTCAACTCTTTGGAGAAGTAACAGCATCTTCTAACCTGCTTTTGCAATCATTATTAGCATACAAAGATGTGAATAAGACTGAAAAAATAAATTAATCATCAATATGACACATGTATTTAAAGAGTCAATAGAAAATGTAGGTGTATGTAAGTTATCGCTGGTGATGTAAGCTTACCCTTTCTCTGAGTAGAAGTGCTGTAAATGCCGCTATGTGGCCAGCACAGCTGGAGGTAATCATCATAATGGTACAGGAGAGGCATCAGTCATAGATTTTTCTGTTAGTAACTCCTACTGCACAAGGCAATTTGCATTAATACAATTGCACCATTCCTCTTCGTTTACTAAATGAATTCGCTCCTTCACGCTGCAGCCTGGGGGATAATGTCCTCAAGGCTGCGGAGACAGTCCTCAGCCAGTTTATCTGAAGCAGGAAGACAGCTTCCCTGACATTGAATCCCTGTAGGGAGCTCCTTCCATGGACGGCAACACAGAAGTAGATGTGAACCTAAAGACAAGACAAAACTATCACACCTCGAGAATAAACAGAAGAAGAATGCTTTCTTCACCCTGGAATAGACAAAGTCTTCTTAAACAGGAGCCAGAAAAGCATTAACCATAAAAGAAAAGATGAATACAAGTCAATAAGACTCATTAAGAGAATGAATAGGTGAGGCGGACTGGGAGGAAATGGGTTTCAATACATATTCAACTGAAGACTCAAATCAGGGCATATAAGGAGCTCCAGAATCAGCCACAAGGCTACAGAAAACCAAATATCTGAAAATCAAAAATTAAAGTAAGAATAAAGAATCACATATAAGCAATATCATATGCTATCTATCTGTCTCTGTTTGAGTTACTTCACTCAGTATGACAATCTCTAGGTCCATCCATGTTGCTGCATCTAAAAAAGAGGGGATATATGTATACGTATAGCTGATTCACTTTTCTGTACAGCAGAAACTAACACAACATTGTAAAGCAACTATACTCCAATAAAACTTTTTTAATTTAAAAAATTTAAAAATTAAAAAAAGAATGAAATAACACTATAAACATACCAGAATGGCTAAAACAAGAATGAGAGAGCAGTGTAACAAGGATGTGAGTGGTGGAAACTCTCACCTGTTGTTTGACAGGACTGTGAATTGATCATCTTTATTTTGGTTTCTACAGTTTGACAGTATTTACAAGAGCTAATCCTATGTGCACATTACAACCCAGCATTTCCATTCCTGGAGATGAATTCTTACATTCACCAAGAAATACATAAAAGAATTTTCACGTGAATATAGTTCATAATTGCCAAAACTTGGGAACAGTTGCCATGCCTACAAACACCAAAATGAAGAAACATATTGGGGTATATTCTTAAAGGTGTATTCCACACAGCAAAAAATAGCGCTAATTACTGATATAAGCAAGAATATAAATAAATTTTACTACACCCAAAAAAATCTATAGAATAATTTCATTTATTTGAAGTTCAAAATCAGGCATAACTAGTCTATGGTGACACCGGAGGCTGACGCAGAGGTGTCACAGGGCTCCTTCTGGGGTCCGATGATGTTCTACATCTGAACTGTGTGTGGCTGCCTGGTGTTCATGCATGTAAGAATTCACACAGGTACACGCTACAGATATGTGTACTTTACTGTATATAAGTTTTGCCTTGATATAAAAGAAAGGGGAAATCTCTAAGGGGCAGAAGTCTTGCAGAAGATAATGTTGTAGAGACAGGTTTTCAATGGCAGTAGAGTCTGAGTACCATCTGTGCATCCTGGCCGGGAAAGGATACATTCATGGTGCTGGGTTTGGGGACGCCACCCATGAACCAGGGCATCAAAGGGTCACCTGGCATGACTAGGAAAGTGATAGGCTTCTCCAGAGAGAATGACTTTTCATTTATATAAAAATTTTTCTTAAATATGCAAAAATTACTATTCTTTTTGATTCAGTATAACATTTTATACAGAGATAAATGTGTAACACCTGCTCAATATATCCTTAATGGATTGATTTCTGAAATGAGAGCAGTGAGTGGTAATTTATCCAATATTTATTTTGTGTCTACTTTGTGAAAAGCACTCTGTCTGCTACCTGTGTTGGTAGGAAACTCGGCAGTGCTGTGTAGACACAATTCCAGCCCTTATAAAACAGTACTGCCTCGAAATTTGATATAAAAACTTTAATCCCACTGTTTTACCCAAGATCCTTGTTCTGATACTTATTGTTACTGAGCCAACACTCCCACACCAGAGTCAGGCACATCACATCATATGTTAGTGACGAGGAGTAATACCGGCTATAAAATAGACAACAAACAACCTCCTCGATGAAAATCAAAGTTCCCAGTTTTATATCTCATTATAATAAGGAACTTGGAGATTTTACTAGAACTGTAAAATAAGACAGAAATAACTTTTATCCAAGAGGAAAGAAAATTTTGTTATTTTGTCTTTATGAAATTAGAATCTACTTCTATTTTTTAAAAATTTTCTATCTAAAACCACATAGAAAATAACCCACGTTGTCCAAGTTCATTCATTCTTTTAGAGAAGCTATAACCTTTGGCTGAGGGATGAGTCACCCAGGGATGACCTCATAGAACATAAAACCCACCTCTGCTCCGTCCCTCACGCACACTCTCCCTTTAGCCAAATCCAGTCCTAAGCCACAGGCTAAGGAACCTGTGGTCAGCCTCCGGGACAGAGAGCAAAGCTGGGGTAGGGGACAGCAGCTCTGAGGGGGCAAATAAAGAAGACGTGGAGTGGGCTGCAGGTCCCCGTCGCTCTGTTTCACAAAGCGGAGCCAGCTTTCCGGAGCACATCTACATCACCTTCAGTCAAGCGTACGGCTTCTTATTTCACCTTCTCATTTCTTTTCTGGTAGAAACAACATTATGATTAATTAGGTCAAGAGAATGCCACCAGATAAACCTGGAGGCATATGATAAAATCGAGACATTCGAGCAAAGAGGTTAAGGGCTTGGGTTTTGGAGTCGCACCTGGGTTCTGATCTGTGCACCAGTGTCCTTACATCTCAAGTTCCACTGCTCAGTAGGGGTGAGGGGTTAACTGAGATAACAGAGGTAAAGCTTTCTGCAGGAGGCCCGGCACACAGGAAGTGGCAGTTACTTCTCATAAGAAACTTATGATAGACTGAGTTACACCTTTCCTATCTCAGGTCAGTACAGAACAAATAACCTTTGGGCTGACCTTGAGAAATGTGAGGAAATGAGGTCTGAAAAAGGAGTTAATCAAAGAGACGGGTCAAGCCCAGCACAGCGAGTGAGTGATTAGGAACCGTACACACGTGGTGCAGAGGGAAAGCTGAGTCAGTGGACGGTTCTCTCATGGTGATTGATGAACACTGCACATGTAATAGGAAATGGAAAATTGATTAGAGATCATTGGGAAGCCTCCTTCACAGTCAGCAGGACCCGGTCCAAACCACAAGGACATCAGAACAGCCTCAAACCGGAATCACATTCTAGGCGAGAGCTGCACGTGCGTGAAGAACAATGGCTGTTGCTTTATTCTGAACCCCTTTGTCCCAACCAAGCAAACAACTCGCTACGGACAACGAAACCGCACACAGCCACAAAGTCAGGAAATAGGGAGCAACAAAATCTTCCAATTACCTTTGGCAGAAACAAACCGAGAAGAACCCCAGCAGCCACCCAGGCTGACAGCCAGTGGAGTCCTAGACCAAACTCTGTGCTGCAGAAAAAGTAAGGCTTCAGAAAACAGCAGGGGTCAACTGACAAAAACAAAATATAAGTGGTAGATTAGACTTTTAAAGAAGAATCATTTTTAAAAAAAATAGCAAGCTGAACGGCACAGCTGTGGAAAGACTTTGACATTTGAGAAAATGAGAGCCCGGGTGACCCTTTGGGACAAGGAGCTGGTGACTGGCTGTGGAAAAGGTCACAGGAAGAGTGACTTTTCTTTTTTTTTTTTTTTATTTGTGCCATGATTGTGTGTGTGTGTTTATTTCTGATAACATAAAGCTGTTTCTGAAATAAAGTGCGGGTTCCTGAAATGGGACACGTTCAGCTGCAAACACAGGCCCTGGATCAGACAAACCCCATCCGTACCCCTCCTCCCCGGCTGATCTCAGTCACGTCATTTAACTTCTGAAGTCTGTTACCTAGACCATGCATGTCTTGCACACACACACACACACACACACAGTCATCTATGTGTTATCTATAAGAATTTTCTGGACTGTGCGACAGAAACAATGTTAAATCTTAATAGACAACTCTAATTGATTGATTAAAGTATTGCCTTTAAAAAGATGAGCGACACTAATCAATTGAAATGATCAATCAGCTCCGTAATGTGTGAAGTTTGCAATGCAGGTTGTAGTCTATAATGAGCCTCTACAGTTTTCTGAGCCAAATTAATGGAGGTTTTACAAGTCCTTTTCTCTACTAAAACACTGAAATTACAAGATTGTCCTCTTGCGTAAAAACATGTTAATGTATTTCTCCTGCTAAGGTCAAACCATCTCCTGAGGCTGGAGGGTACGTGCCCTGCTGGGGAACGTAAATGGCTACAGTCCCCTGAGAGCGTTTAGTTCCAGTAAGAACCCACTCTGCCTCACACCCCAGCAAGTGAAAATGACTCACTTCTAAATTCAGTGAATAGCCAGACACAGTTAAAACTTTGAAGTGTATTTTACAAGAAGGTTTTTAATATCTAAGATATTTGATAAAAAACTTTCTCCATTGATTAGTGTATCAAGAAGACCACTCAGATCTCCAGATGATAAGAAGTTGTTGATCAATGACACCTGTCAAGGGCTTAGAAAGTTATGGCATTTTAATAAAATTCCCACAAGGAAACAAATTTCCCCTCTTTTGGAAAACACACAATTTTATCTCAGGTTTCTAGAACAACGTTAGCTGAATGTAGGCTAACAATTAGTGTTAGGGTAGCTAGACAATTGCTTTATACTTCGATCTTTTAAACTTTCTGTGATATTGGAGTTGATTTTTTGACACGGAAACATTATATAGCTGTATCTTGATGGAAAAGCCAATATCAACGTAAAGTTCCTGGAAATCAGATCAATTCTTGATTCTGACAAAAGTGGTTCCATGAAATCCTCTTCTCCGAGAAATCAAAAAACACCTTCTGAAATGAAGGAAGGTTGCTACGGAAAACTGGGTGGTGTAAAATGCCTGCACCATCTTCACCTTCTCTGACTTACTTCCTGCCCCTTTACTCTACGTTGTCCTGGTGGTAGCCTTTCATTGAGCCCATCCTGTCCGTGTGTATATACTCTCAGTGCCGGTTTCCACTGTGGTTTTGTGATAACCAGTTAATTGCTCTGTTTGATGTCTTCTTACACATTTTCCACTTTATTAATCTCCACTGGCAGAAAAAAAATCTTCCCAAACTGCTAGATACAATGATTTGAATGCAAATCCTCTAGGAACCTCTACACAATTTTTCAAGCTTATGTATAATGTCATGTTTTCAGTGCTTTCTCACCCTTATTCAATTTAAGCTGACTTAGGCAAGTGCTGTGTCTTCTTCTTCCTATATTTAGACTTTTCCTAGTCAACAGTCTGGCATAGAATATGCTCGATCAAGGTTAGTTGAATTTAAGTCCCTTTTCTATGAACATTCCTGACTCTACTCAATAGCTGTTCTTCAACGTCTGTCCATTTCTCCAACACTCACCTCATTTCAACATCACAGCACAACAGACAAGCGAGTTTCTTCTCAGGAATTAAAACATATTTGGTCTCTACCGGTTTTTTGCCTGTTTATATACTAATCCAAGCCAAGGTGTTGCACATGGAAGAAACTCAATTAACGTGAGCCAGTTTATATCAAAGCACCCATGACTAGAATGCTCTTTACACGCTCATACACACAATCAGAGCATTATAATGTCCTTTTAGAATTGAGCCCCACTTCCATCCCTTTCAAAAAGCCATCCGGGCTTCTAATTCATAGTTCCTGCTGCTGTGTGAAGCCTCCGCTGGCCAACGTCGAGGTAAGAGATGGAGGCCTGCAACATGGTGATAAGGATGGAGACAGAATAAAATCCTTGACATTTTGGAGATGGAAACATTAGAATTAACAATGGTTTAGACGGATGTGGGGAAGGCTGAATAATGACCCCACTCCCACCCCCAAAGATGAGGGACCATGTCTGAGCCCAGCAATTCGTGGCTTCTTACCTGTCGTTTTCAGAGAGACTCTGCAGACAGGATACAGCTGAGGATTCTGAGATCGGGAAAGTGCCCAGGATTATGCCCGTGGGCTCCGTGTGGTCACGTGGGTCCTGATAAAGCAGAAGAACCAGAGTCAGTAGTGGGAAATGTGACCATGGAAACAAGAGGTTAGAGTGATACGAGGAGGGGCCACAGGCCAAAGAATCAGGCAGCCTCTGGAATTTGAAATAAACTGGGAAATGATTCCCTCCTGAAGCCTCAAGAAGACACACTCTGTTAACATGTCAATTTTAGATCTCAAACCTCCAGCACTGAAAGAGAACGAACCTGTGTCACTTTAAGTCATTACATTTGTGGTAATTTGTTGCAGCAACAATAGATGAACAACACAGAAAAAAATGAGCTAAAGAATCAGAGATCTCCATCAGACATGAATAAGCTCCCCTCCCCCACCACACTGATGTCCTGGAGGCCAGATAGGGAGACAACGTCCACCTCCCCCAGTGGTAATGAAGTCCCTTCCCCTCAGCAGGGGGCTGTGTCCGTGGAGATGAGTGAGTGGCAGCAGGGATGAAGTCCTCCTGACCCCGGGCACGGAAGCACCGTGGGGACCAGGATCCCCGCCCAGGCCCAGCAACAGCAAGGGTGCTTCCCACCCATGTGTCAACGGAGGCCAAGTGGGACCTCTGCCTCCACCTGTGTAATGTAGGGGAGCCCACATGCTCCTCCTGGAGCGGCCCTAGAGGGAAACCACTGAAATAAAGCATTTACATATGCTCCAGAGCCTGGATAAAATTGTTGCAAAATTATTAATCCTGCCCATTTACAATGAACTGGTACCTCTACACAAATAAGCCACAGGCTGCTTAAAGAAAGAACTATCAAGTCTAAGAGTCTCAGGCCAATATTCTAGGTTTAATCCAAGCTTCAGTTTTGTTCATGTGGTTGGCTTTCTTAAAATCTTGGGATTCTGCCCGTGGTGACCTCTTTCTATGGTTTTGAAATTTTTAAAATGTAGTGTCTGTGAATGGAAGCTGTTAGTCCAAGCTTTCTTTTCCTTGTGCTATAATTAGACTTCCCAGTCATCCAGTATTTTTAATAATAGCGTAGTTTCCATCTTGGCCAAAATATAAATGTTGACAAGCAAATACATTTCTAGGATGAAGCCGCTTCTTTCTTTTCACCACGTCAGTGTGCATGAGATGAGGCATCTTATTTCAATGACTTTATTAAGCAGAAAGCTCTGCTTTGATGTCACTCATTTTTCACTAGCATTATTTGCCTACCTATTACTCGGAATCCAGTGACCACTGAACTATTTTTAATAAACTTCCTTATTGATAGAGGACATCGATGTCCTTGCTGTGGTTTCTGGTCCCTGACTGGACACTGAACGCGCAGTGGTCACATCCTGATGCCCCAAAGATGTTCTGTCTTAGCTCCATGTTTGCTTCACTAATAACTTAACCACATTGTGAATTTGTTTATGGGTGTTTACTAGGTTTTTGCCTATGTTTCTAACTAGAACATGACCTACAGCCACAAAACTCTGTCTTTTTACCGTTCAATTCTCACCGTCTTGCCAAGGTCATGGGTCAGCCACTTAACAGATGTTTGCAGGAGAAGGGAGTGAATGAGCCAATCATGGCAGACAGGCAGTTGGGTTGCTTCTTACAGACCTATTTTGGTCTCACAATTTTTCCACTGTAGTAGCTTTACACTATTTCAATGATTTCTGTAACTTGACTATGCACAAATTGGAAGGATGGATAAATGGATAGGTAGATAGATGATATAAAAGTGAATTTTACCAATTTTAGCCTGTTCTAGATGAACAACATATCTTTTTACTGTGGTCTGAATTGTACTTGCTTGGTTTATTTCATATTTGTGCTCACATCTTATTCACAAATAATTCAGTAAAAAAAGATGTGCTTGAAATAATCAAATAAGTGGATTATGTAGCTATTTTCCTTTGAACCATTATTTCCAAAGATACTGCCAAATTATAGGTTTCTGAAAAGTATCTCTTTATTTCCATTATTATAAAAATGATGTGTGAGTACACTGACATTCTTTCTGAAGTACTTTGAATGTATTTATCTCTTTGTCAGAGAACTAATTCTTTATCTTTTTTTTTTTCATAAACATCCTTTGTAGAAAGTATCATTAATGTTCATGCCGTTTCTTTACGCTGTCTGACCTCATTTGTAAGTTTTCTTCCAAACATTGCAGCTTGCAGGTGGCAGGTGCTGCTTTGCACAGAATTACAAGACATACCTTTTGCTCCGAGCTTTTCTTCCCTCCCCACCCTAGTTCAAGAACCATTAACCTGATGTATAACTTTTCCAAGTTTCTTTTTACCTCTGCTTTCCCATTTTTTAAGGCACTGGGCAATTTTACTTTCTTTCCATTCTTCTTTCTCTTCATCACAAAACAAATCAATTCTTTTAATTGCACTAGCCTGAGGGCAGGAAAAGCTGACAGAACCTGGAGAGGAGCTGCAGCCTCCAGACTTGGAGCCTTCAATAGATACTCGGACTGGAGGAGGGGAGCAGCTGTGCGTGGGCTGTCTCAGCATGGGAGGCCCAGCACACAGCTCGGAACTGGCCAGGCGGAGGAAAGGTACCGGTGCGCTGGAGACTCTGCAGGCGTGGATCAGCGTTGCCAGCACTACCTTTGCCCTGGTTTTTCAGAGACTGACTTCCAGTTTGTAAGGCAGATGCTCTGAATTTCTGAGGCAGTTAATGAAGTCTGGCATCTACTTTACCCCAAGCCCAAAGACTGACATAAAAAGAAAGAGACTTTTAACAATAAAAGTATTTAAAGTCTTAATTGTGTGTTCTCTCTCTCTCTCCACTCTGTGCGTATGTGTGTATCTGTGTGTGTTGTACTGAAGACCCCTTATCGATTTGATAAAATGTATACATGAATAAATGCATTAAAATCAAAATTTCATCTTTCTGAAAATTAAGCCAATACGTACTACATAATTTATAAAATTTGGAAAATGAAGAAAATAAATATTTACCTTAACCCATAAACCCACACTTGTGCTCCTTCAAGATCATTTAATTATTTTTATCTAATTAATTGTGTGTCTACTTTCTCTCTTTGATGGTAAACACTATGACAGCCAAGATTGTACCTGGTTTCTTCCAGCCATTAAAATTAACAATACTTTGCATGTAGTATGTGTGTATACGGTATGTAGTTAATACCTAGAATCAAGCCTTGCTTATAGTGTATATATGTTCAAATACAGTTTATACACACAGAACATGATTATGTAATTAAAAGTTGGATTATATATTGGTTAACATCCTCAACATTATACCATAAGTTTCATCATAAGCATTAGGTCTTTCAAACTCACATGTTATTACATTTCTCTCTTACAGTTGGGGAAATTGAGGCCCAGAGAGGTTAAGAAAGTTGTCCAAGATCACACAGATAGTAGGTGACAGAAGTAGGACTGTCATCTAAGGTCTGTTTACTCTGAAGCAGTAGTACACAGCCCCTAGTTTATTAGTCAGTTCAACACTGCTAAAACAAAACAAAACACATCTTTGATGACATCTTTATCTTGCCATCATCTCTGATTATTTCCTTAGAATATAATCCTCTAGGAAGTCAAAAATTCATAGGGCATGAACATGTCTAAAACTACACATGTATATGAATTGCTTTCAGGAAGGAACAGGCTTTCATGTGGTTTTCATGGAAGTTTCTATGTCACTGTGCCTGTAATGTGTTAAGAATAATTACTTTTATAAATATGTGTCCATTTGATATTCTTTTGATTGCTGGGTTTGGGTTTTTCTTTTTTAAACCTCTTTATCATTGCTGAGATTGACTACTTTCCCTAAGTCTATTGGGATGTATTTTCTTTGGTGAGAAACTAATTCTGTTGCCTTAGAACTAATCCAAACTCTCATTATCTCTAAGAAACTTCACATTCTGTGCAAGAAAAGTACACTGATTGAGGAAATTGATGCTATTTATTAGCATCAATAAATAACATTGAATGTAACACATTCCCCCACTATACATCTCCATTGGTCATTGTTCATATATTGGAAAGCTGGCTTTTTTTTCCAATTTAATCTATATCTGGACATTTCACTGAAAACTCCTCTTGAGCGTTCTTACTGCAACTGACGCAAAGCGTTAGAGTCAGCGCCAGGTCTGAGGTTCTCTGAATGTTTGTATTGCTTCTTTTGGTTTTCCAAGTGTGTAATCACATCATTTGCAAATAGCAATCATGCTTTCCCCATCCTAACGATCATATTTCTCACTCATTTGTCCTATACAGCTTTGGTCATGACAATAGTCAATCTAGACCTCTCCGTTTGCCCAGTTCAAAGGCACTGTTCTACTAGTTTACAATGTTAACTAATAGTAGGGTATAAATATTCTTTTTAAATGTTAAAGATGGTATTTCTATTTCTAGTTTTCCAAGCATGATATGGGAAATATTTTTGAGTGTTATGAATGTTATTAAATGCATTTTTAGTGCAAATGAATGTCTTAATTTGCAGTTGTTCTGATATGAAATACTTTATTTTGTTAGATATCTTAAACTTCATCTTTTTTATAATTGTAATGAATTATATACATTTATGCTAACATTAAATATTGTAAAATATTTCAATTTATATTCTAAGTTGGTAGATTTACAGTTTATTTTTCCTGTGTTGTTTCCATATAAGAGTTGTGCAAGATTTAAAACTTAGAAAGCTTTGCACATAGAAAAACTGCATACAAAATATATTCCTTAATTTTTTCTTACATAATTCCCTGCAGTGGTCCATTTTCTATGACTCACCATCATAAATGACTAGTGTTAGAAGATCAGTTCATCTGTCTTCTCTGCTTTACACATGAATAAATAGAAATCCAGGGTCTAAACTACCTGTCCACTGTCACAGATGTTAGATTACCTGTCCACTGCACGTTTACACCTGTGGCCCCCAGGGAAGGCAGAGCCCAAGAAAGGAGTCTGGCTCCTGAATCACCAGGTCAAGTAGCTCTGCCCACCAAGCAGAAACATGGCCATTGTACTGCATGTGAGCAAGAAATAAAATGCACAAATAAAAGGATAAATCCAGGTATTCCGATTTCTAACATGGCCATTTGGAGATTTAATGATCTTCCCATTATTTAATCATGGCGATCTAAATATAAAAACAAATGAATATTGATATTAAGTACTTTTGTTCTAGCTGGTCAGCAAGTCCAGCAGAACCTTTTCAGATAGAAACACCAATAGATGAATATCGGCTCTCCACATGTACCATATATTGAAATTAGCAGCAACAGAAGAAAGAAAATAAAAAGAGACAAATGACTCAGTTGAGCAATTAGAAAGGTGGTGAAGGTCCACTAGAAATATAATTATCTTTCTGTCTTTTTTGCTTTTGTCTATCTTCAATGCACCTGGGCAAAACTATGACTTCCACCTATAGACGAGGCTAGCATTCTCACATAAATCTTGACATGGAGATAATAAACTCAATAAGAACATGCGTCAGACCTCAAAATCAAGGCTATAAATTTGCAATGCTAACACGAATGACTAGAAAGCAGAATTAGTCTCTGACATAGTTACTTTTTTATTATGTTAACATTTTATGTAACACTGGAAGGTGTGGTAATAACTGAATAAAATCCATATCTTGTATAATTACATAGGATTATACAAATAATTTCTAAGGTAATAATAACATCACTGCCTGCAATCAGTGACATGATGAAGGGGCTGGGTAGCCTGTCAGGGGCTCCATCACGACTAATATTAAGTGAACCTGGAAGGCAGGTAGGTGCTCTGGGATAACAGTATCTCATACTAAAAAGAGGGGCTGGATGTGACAAAGGAAAATGCGAAATTCAAATTATAAAACAGAACTGAGAAGATACGTGATACAGGGGAAAATGGGAAATATAAAATACATACTAGTCTTGGGCACCAAAAAACTATAGGTTTGAAGTTTTCTTTTGTCTTTTATTATTACTTTTCACAGCTAAGATAGTTAATATTTAACCTGATATTCTTGAGTAGAGTTGAATTTCAATTGTTTTTAAATTTGCACTATATATTCCAAACTGCTTTGAAATATACATTCTCCACACATTTAAATGACACTGCTTTCAAAGTATCATGGCTTAAGACATGCAAAGGGGTTGACAGAGGGTTATTCATTACAAAATTCCTGTAATTATTTTCAAAGACTAGCTGGAATTTTTGTAGACAATGTATTAACCTGAATGAATCTGAGAAGTAAATTACCTTGTACACTTTTTCCCTCTCATATAAATCAGTGCTACTTGTAGGACTACATTGATTTGACTCAAACAACAGTTGTAAAGTTAATGAAACCGGAGCATCTGTAGATTCAACATAGAGGATGAATTGCTTTAGGATGTTGTGTCAAGTGCAATGTGAGCGTTGCTGTTAAATCCTGTTTTCCATTATTGCTGCAAAATGTTATTAAAAGCATTTGTGAATTCAAAATGATTAAATTTTTTGACCTCTACAAATGAAATAATCCCTGAAGACACGACCTCAAAATTCTAATTTTCCTTCAAACAGTTGACTATTTGAGGACTCTAATTAATTCATTACTTTTTCTACATGATAAAGTTCATCTTGATTTTGCATTCCATTTTAATAACCTTGAGTTCAAGAGCTGATTTGAATTTATGATAATTTTGCTTGTTACATTATCTTGAAAAATTTCCTTAAACGCTCATTTGCAAATACATAGTCTAAGATATTGTAAACATATTTAAAGATAAAAGTAGTAAAAGTGCAATAACCACAAACAAAAACCTTGAAAATAAACACAAGAATGTGTTTACCAAATCCCTTTATCTTATTTTCTTATCAACCTGGCCTTTTCTCCATATGGAAAGCTAATGTGAAACCAAAGTCTCCTGCCACTAACCTCTTTAATGCCTCTTTTTAAATGTTTTATTCAGACTAGAACAGGTAGTTGTTCCTGTGCTGAGCTGTGAGTAGTCCTGAAACCTTTTCTCACAGACACTCACCCAACAGTCACCTCTGACGTTTCATAATAACCACTCTTTAGGCGAAGGCTTTTAAATGTGCGTGTTAAAATGCATCAGAGAGGACTTCCTGGGTGGCGCAGTGGTTAAGAATCCACCTGTCAATGTAGGGGATATGGGTTCGATCCCTGTCCCAGGAAGATACCACATGTCGCGGAGCAACTAAGCCCGTGCACCACAACTATTGAGCCTGTGCTCTAGAGCCCATGAGCCACAACTATTGAGCCCATGTGCCGCAACTACTGAAGCCCACGCGCCTAGAGCCCGGGATCTGCAACAAGAGAGGCCACCGCAATGAGAAGCCCGCACACCACAAGGAAGAGTAGCCCCCACTCACCGCAACTAGAGAAAGCCATGTGCAGCAGCTAATACCCAACACAACTAATAAAATAAATAAGTAAATAAATTTATTTAAAAAAAAATATGTTGGAGAGGGAAACCCAGGGAAGACTAGATTAATTCAACAGTCCCAAGATATTTTTAAAGAATCCTAGGGTTTAAAGATAATTTTTACTCATAAAGTTTGGCCAAATGTGCTTGACTAATCACTTCTTTAAGACACCACTTGATTCTGTATCACGTATGCATTCACTCCGTAAATACTTATTTCCCACCATGGACCAGGCACTGTCGTGGCTACAGTAACTGTTGAGGCACAGACTCCAGGAGTGCATCTTCCTTGGCTCCACCCCACGGGCATCCTTAGTTCTCCTGTTGTCCTCACCACATGCGCCCTAAGGTGGTCACCTAGCCTGCACTGATCACACCATATATTCCATTTGACTTCTGCCTCCTTTACGGGATGTCGGCTCCTGGAAGCTGGTGGTCTTGCTCTGTGTACAGCACTGATCAGCGTCTGATTGTAATAGTGCTGGAGATGCTGACAGCCTTGGAGTTAGAAATGTGTTGTACACGCAAATACTCTTCAGCTTCCAATTTGCACACAGGGTCCCCTGCTGTACCTCCCAGCACTGTCTGGGCTGACTGGCTTTCACCCACTAGCAATTTCTGAACTGATTTCAGAATATCCTGATATATTAAAAAAACAGGGTGATATTTCAAAACCCAGTTTTCCAATTCCAATCATGAGGGACAATTTTCATAACATATTTATTTCAGAGACTTTTAAGATATTGATTTGGGGGACGAAAGATGCATTGAGAAGGAGTAGAGTCTCTAGAGTGAAAAATTATTGCGTTCAAGCTCTAACTGCATGGCTTTATCCACAAAATATCTTCAGTTAACAATGTTTACCTAGTACCTACTTTGTGCTAAAAAGATATGTAAGGTAGTATCTCATTATGGTTTTGATTTGCATTTCTCTCAAAATAGGTGATGTTGAGCATTTTTATGTACTCGTTGATCCTTTATATGTCTTTTCTAGAAAAAAATGTCTATTCAGGTCTTTTGTCACTTTTTCAGTTGGGTTATTTTGTTCTTTTGCTAATAAGTTGTAGAAGTTCCTTATACATTTTGGATATTAACCCAATCCCTTATTGGATATATGGCTTGAAAGTGTTCTCTCACTTTCCATAAGTGTTGATTGTTTCCATTCCTACGGGAAAACTTTTTTGTTTAGTTTAGTAGTCCCAGTTGTTTATTTTTGCTTTCTTTGCCTGTGCTTTTGGTATCAAATCCAAAAAACCATTGCCAAGACCAGTGTCAATGAGCTGTTCCCCTATGTTTTCTTCTTACTGGACACCTTAAATATCTGCAATTTTTACATGTCAATCATACTCCAATGAAGCTGAGGAAAGTAAAGAAAGAAATCATTCATTAAGATTGAAAACAACATGAAAAACATTGAGGTTTTTATTGTGAAAAATGTGGGATCCTTGTCAGAGCACTTACGGTCTAGGAACAACTAGATAAACCATTATAACAAGCCATGAAGGACTGTCTCGAGGTTTGTACAGAAAGAAAAGGAAATTCTTGGGAAGCACAACTATTATATTTTGCAGGATTCTCTGGAGAAAGACAGGGAGAAATTAGCCAAGAGGAGGAAGGTAAAGGATGGGCAAAGTGTTTCCGGTGGGATAAACCGGAGAAGCCCACCGCTGACAAGGCTGGGGCTTATGGATTAAGCTCATGGGAGCACGTGTGACCCATCTTAGAGCAGCAGAGGTGAGACTTTACACCCACCTCATGGGGCATCATCTGTAAAGCTCAAATGAGATGAAAGTGTGAGTGTGCATAAGGACATGGGCCTTTCTAACTTCACTGGGCAGGGGGGCCTCTATTTACAGTAAAGACTTATTTCTAAATTATTATTCAATTTACTTAATTTATTGGAGTACAAGGAAAAATAATTTGTCACTAAATCTGGTTTATAAGTATTACTCTATTTATAAATATAGTACAATTTATCGTCATTTACAAGGCTTTTATATCTTAGATAATTAAAATCCTTTATACATTGTAAACATTATAAATTTAACATCTCTAATTTCCTCAGTACCTAATTGTCTAACAAGCAAAATGTTTCCAGTTATTAACTAAATCTTATAAATCTAATGAGTTATGCTCATGAAGTTGATATAAGTTCTAAATACTACAATACTGCTTAAAATATTAGTGAAAATTCCTTTAAACCTTTCAATCATAAATGTTAAGATAATGAGTCTGTTTACACATTTCAAAAAGAAAAATAAGGTTTATCTGTTAAGCCTCTAACCTGTCAAGTTCTTTTAAGCAGAATAAATAAAACAATACTAAGTGTTCGCAGTTGTTCTAAATGGAAAACAAGCGTATTCAGAAAACAGGCTTGATTTTCTTCTTAATATTTCATATTTAGTTTCAGTTATTCTGGAATTCACGTTCTATATGCTTACCCACTGACAATTATTATCATTCCAAACAAAGCAAGAGTCCCTTGTCAGTATTTTTATGTCACCCATAGAGATATCTGGCCAGGATGATGACTTGATTCTCACCCCAGACACTGATTGAGAGCAGGAAGCCCTGTAGTCACAAGAACAAAACTCCATTGCTGTGCAAAAGCTTTTAAGTTTCACTAGGTCTCATTTGTTTACTTTTGTTTTTATTTCCATTATTGTGGGAGCTGGGTCAAGAAGGATCTTGATTGGATTTATATCATAGAATGTTCTGCCTATGTTGTCCTCTAAGAGTCTTACAGTGTCCAGTCTTACATTTAGGTCTTTAATCCATTTTGAGTTTATTTTTGTGTATGGTGTTAGGTAGTGTTCTAGTTTCATTCTTTTACTTGTAGCTGTCCAGTTTTCCCAGCACCACTTATTGAAGAGGCTGTCCTTTCTCCATTGTATGTTCTTGCCTCCTTTGTCATATATTAGGTGATCATATGTTTGGGGGTTTATCTCTGGGCTTTCTACCCTAGGCCATTGATCTTTATTTCTGTTTTTGTGCCAATACCATACTGTCTTGATTACTGTAGCTTTGTAGTACAGTCTGAAATCAGGGAGACAATTCCTCCAGCTCTGTTTTTCTTTCTCAAGATTGCTTTAGCTATTCGGAGTCTTTTGTGTTTCTACACAAATTGTAAAATTTTTTGTTCTAATTCTGTGAAGAATGCCATTGGTAATTTGATAGGGATTGCATTGAATCTGTAGATTGTTTTGGGTAGTATAGTCATTTTCACAATGTTGATTCTTCCAATCCAAGAACCTGGTATATTTCTCCATCTGTTCATCTCATCTTTGATTTCTTTCATCAGTGTTTTATAGTTTTCTGAATACAAGTCTTTTGTATCCTTAGGTAGGTTTACACTGGGGTATTTTAGACAACCCTCAGAATGGGAGAAAATATTTGTAAATGAAGCAACTGACAAATGATTAATCTCCAAAATACACAAGCAGCTCATGCAGCTCAACATCAAAAAAACAAACAACCCAATCCAAAAATGGGCAGGAGACCTAAATAGACATTTCTCCAAGGAAGACATACAGATGGCCAACAGACACATGAAAAGATGCTCAACATCACTAATCATTAGAGAAATGCAAATCAAAACCACAATGAGGTATCACCTCACAACAGTAAGAATGGCCATCATCAAAAAATCTAGAAACAATAAATACTGGAGAGGGTATGGAGAAAAGGGAACCCTCCTGCACTGTTGGTGGGAATGTAAATTGATACAGCCACTATGGAGAACAGTATGGAGATTTCTTAAAAAACTAAAAATAGAGTTATCATATGACCCAGCAATCCCACTGCTGGGCATACACCTGGAGAAAGCCATAATTCAAAAAGATACATGTACCACAATGTTCACTGCAGCATTATTTACAACAGCCAGGACATGGAAGCAATCTAAATGCCCATCCACAGATGAATGGATAAAGATGTGGCACATATATACATTGGAATATTACTCAGCCATAAAAAGGGGTGAAATTGACCTATTCATAGTGAGGTGGATGGACCTAGAGTCTGTCATACAGAGTGAAGTAAGCCAGAAAGAGAAAAACAAATACCTTATGCTAACATATATTTACGGAATCTAGAAAAATAATACTGATGAACCTAGTGGCAGGGTAGGAATAGAGATCCAGACGTAGAGAATGGACTTGAGGACACCGGAGGGAAGGGCAGCTGGGACTTAGTGAGAGAGTAGCATCGACATATACACACTACCAAATGTAAAATAGATGGCTAGTGGAAAGCTACTACAGAGCACAGGGAGACCAGCTTGATGCTTTGTGAAGACTTAAAGGGGTGGGATAGGTAGGTTGGGAGGGAGGCTCAAGAGGGAGGGGTTATGGAGCTATATGCATACATGTGGCTCTTTCACTTTGCAGTACAGCAGAAACTGACACAATAGTGTAAAGCAATTATACTCCAATAAAGATTTTTTAAAAAAAAGAATAAAACTACTGAGGACCATCTGAAACCTGCCAACCAAAGCACACCATCCACTGATTGAACTAAACACATTTATTTACTGCTTAACTCTGTTCTGAAGCAGTATTCCTCTTCTTCCTGTCTGGTAGGACCACAACTTCTGTAGATATTTCCCTGATACCCCACTGGGCCCCCTTAATCCCTGGAGGGTACGTCACCTCCCACACATCACTGATGTGTAGTCCATGCCAGGCACTGCCCTGGGCGCTGACATACAACCAGAACCCAGGAGACTCAGTCTTTCTCATGGCTTCCGTGCTAATGGGCTAGTGATACACTAGGAGGAGAAAATTAAATGAGATGGTGGGATAGTAACTGAGCGACTGCATTCATTAGCTGGTCAGGTAAGCCTTTTTCAAAAGGAAATGAACAAGACCTGTAGAAATCAGAGAAGAGAGCCATCTGGAGAGAAGGAAGAGCTGGTGAGTTGGGATTGAACATAATATACTTAAGTGTCTGAAAGCGAGGCAGTCAGGCCGGAACAGAGTAAATCAGGGAGAGAAAGGCTAGAGACAGACCTGCAGTCAGAGCTTGCAGACACTTTCAGGCAAAGATAAATTTGGGACAAAAGCCACCAGAGTTGTAAGGAAGGGTGTGGCAGAATCACATTTTGGAAAATCTCTCCATTGATTTTCACAGGTATTAAGGATTTAGAATGAAAGTGGTGAGACAAGGATGCAATTAATCAGGAGACAGATGACAGTGAAATAAATGTGGAGGTGGTGAGAAACAGTCGGACTCCGGGTGTTTTCCAGGCACAGAATAAGTAAGACCTGCTGATGGGTTGACTCTGGGCACTGAGAGTAGAGGAATAAATCAATTACTGCTGATGTATGACTTCAAAACTTGGGGTTTGAGAACCATGGTTGTGGGGGCTCTACTTGGGGTATCTTGAGTTTGAAATGCTTATTTAACACCCAACTGGGAAAGTCAAGGGCACATCTGATATACAGCCCTGGGTTATACGGAGACGAGTCAGGACTTAGGAATATATTTGAGAGTCATGACGTACAGGTGTATTGAAGCCACGAAAGAGTTGAGATCACAGGTAGAGAGCAGGTAGACGGCCAAGATAAAAGCACCTGGGAGCCAGGGCTGCAACATTTTAAAGACAAGAAGAAAAGGAAGACAAACAAGGGAAAAGAAAAGAAAAGAAAGGAAGTTCATAGGAATATTGAATAAAAGAAAAAAAAAGTGAATTTTTGTTTGAATAGATGCTCAGGTGGCAAAAGGAGTTCAAGATGTAAAACACAGTGAACTGTGTCAAATACTGAAAAGTATCTGGGTGAGGCAAGGACATGGAGATGAGGCCAGAGGCTGACGGGGGCAGCGGCGGTGGGGGTGGCGGGGGGAATGGGCTGCAGAGAGAAACAAAGACAGCATCTCAGCAAACCCTCTCGGTAAACATATGCAATCTTGTGCTTCTACTAAATGGAGCAGGGAGATGAGCGGGCCACTGGAGAAGTGTCTGGGCAAGGAGGTAGGTGCAGATGTTTTCATCTGAAGAAAACATGATTTTATGATGAAAGTACTTAAACAATAAAAATAGCCATTTTGATGATGCAGGGGAGAGGAGAGGTCCCTGCAGGACCAGGCTTTGGGAAGAGGGAGGAGGGGCACACACTTCATTGATGTGGTGATTAGCAAACAGGAAACAGGCTAGATCATTTCCATTTTTCTCAGTGACATGTGAAGTAAGACCATCAGTGGAAAGGGGCTAGATTTAAAACTTGTCTGGAGATAGAAGTTGTCAAACAGACATTTAGAAAACGCAAAAGACACAGTAAGAAAGGATGGACAGTTTGCTGGACATGAGAGTGTCCGTCTGCAATCTGAGGTCATGAAGTCGATGGAGACTTGGGTACCATATTGCTGTGTTCTCAGGCAGACAGGGGCCTGATACACTCTGCAAACGTTGAGTTTCTCTCAGGAATTTAACAGGAGAAAGAGACAACAGAGGAAGAATGTCTGCAAAAGAGAAATTAGAGCAACTTACCATGAAATCCAAGCTGGATAGGAAGGATTTGACAACAAAATAGTGAGAAAAAGTGGTGGTGGCTTCACTGGTGGTGACGGGGTGAATGGTGTGACAAGGAAATGTGGAGGGGATATGTGAAATCAGGGTTTATTCATGTGAATATTTGACTTTACAAATATTTGAAATCGTAGCAATTAACTATGAGTGAGTTACAGCTGATTGTCCTTCTAAAGACACAGCATATGGGCATACCCAGTATCAACACGCTCACCATCAATCTTACACATGTGTGTGTCTTTCAAAGACATACATACATATTCCCCTCCTTTGGGAGGAGAATTTATCATCAAAATGTACTTAGCAAAGTTCACTTAAATAAATTCCCTAAAATAGAAACTTACAACAGCTATTCGTGATTTACCAGATGGGATAAGAAGAGAATAAGGTATTCAAAGTGGTTTAGGTAACTTCCAATTTCCAGTCTGCAAATTTAAGGAGTTTCCAATTTAAGGAGTTTCAAAGTCAGGCTCCTACAATCCCAACAAGAAAAAACTAAACCAACTGAAAATCAAAACTCTTATTAGATTCATCAGACAGTTGAGGTCAAAGGGCACAGGGCTGCCCACAAAGTTGGAGAGAACAGGCAGACACAAAGGATCACATCTCAAGGGCAGCAGCGTGGGGCAGACAAGCTGCTGGACCAGCACCAGGGCCGGAACACCTGGCTGTAATCGGCAAAGAGCTAGAAGTTCGGTGTGGACAAGTGGAAGTCTACACCTCAGCTTATCATATTCAAACTGCAGACATCAAAGACCAAGAGATGATCTTGAAAGAAGCCAGAGGGAATAAGTACCTTACTTACAGAGGAGCAGGGTAAGAGTCACATCCGGCTTCTCTTCAGGAACCAGGAAAGCAAGAAAAGAATGGGATAAAATATTTAAATATTGCAAGAAAAAAACAACCACCTACATTCTGTACTCTGTGAAATTATCTTTCGAAAGTGGAGGAGAAATAAAGACTTTCTCAGACAAACAAAAACTGAGAGATTTTATTGCCAGTAGGTATGCCTGTTTTGCAAGAAATGTTAAAAGAAATTCTTCAGAAAGAAGGAAAATGATAGCAGTCAGAAACTAAGCTGTCCATAAAGAAAGACATTAGAAAATGAATAAATGGTAAAATAAAATTTCCTATTTTTCTTATTCTTAATTGACCTAACAGATAATAGTTCGTTTAAGCTAATAACAAAACTTTTGAAGGTTATATCTTACGAGTATGTGAAAGGAGCAACAGAAATGTTATGGGAAAGGGAAGGAGGAATTACGAACACCCTGTAATAAAATATCTTCACTACCCATGAAAATGTGATTTATGTTGTTTGGAAGAAAACTTGGATTAGTTGTTCATGTGTACAATAAACTCAAGGGCAATACAAAAAAAAATGATATGCTAAGAGAGAAGAAAAAATAAACAGAGTCACTGGAATCATATACCATTTTAAATGTCAGTGGTCTACATTCACTAATTAAAAGGCTCAGACTGCTGAGTGGATAGAAAGACAAACCCAACTACATGTTGATCATAAGAAACAGTGATTTAGGCCTCACATCAAGATGTTTGCTGTACCTTAGTCTCTCCACACACATATACTGTCCCACACATACCCTCTTAGCCTGGACACCGACTCTTAAAGACACCAGATGACAGTGGTTAGAACAGCCATGCTTCCCCACGTGGTGAAAGCACAGGACATCTCTGGAGTTGACATTCTATGTGGGGTAATTATGTAATTCAGCCATTCACTGAAAGCTCTGTTGGATGCCTATCTGATTTCCAGCTGGGCCGAGGCTCCTAGAAAAATGCTCATGAAGTGTCCCAAAGCTGTCTTTTCCACCATGGTGATGCGTCTCCTGAATTTTGACCTGATTTTGGAACCAAGACCAGTGTCTAAAATCCCCAGAGAACGTGGCACAGCAGCGCCCACACTGACCAGGTGATCACGTGTGCCGTGCACCTGGGCGTCCACTCCTCAGTGCTGTTGGACAAACGGTCTGAACTTAAACTATCGTGTTTTCCACTAGACTGGCGATTAGGTATGTTTACCTCCCAAATGCGTCTCCACCTGGGAATGCCATGAAACCACCTGTAAACATTCTTTGCATACTTCAGGAGAGGACTTACCACTAATATTGGGTCACTAGGCCGCAAACTGAAAACTCCAGAGAGGAATTATCAGGCTAACAGAAGCATCCCAAACTCACCTCCCTTAGGCTGGCCAGTTTCCATTTCTGACCTCCTGACACGTGTTTCAGCCCAGACACAGTCTTATATTCAAAAGAGCAAATCCGGTCCTTACAACCTGCTGCCCATTACACACAAACAGATGCCTTAGCAACAGCCCATCTCGATTTATGGCCACACAGAATGCAATAGCTGTGCCACTTGGCATTTTCTACCCTAGACAGTGGTGGTATTTCTCTAAGTCACTGGGACAAAACTACACATGCCCTCGAAGCCACAAACTGAGGAGCCCTGTGGTCAGTTACCCAAACCATCACAGGTAGTCCGGGAGCATCCCGTCACTTCTCTTCACCAGACTATCCAGGTGGAATATTTAGGCAGAAATGAAAAATCCTCTCTATGGATGAAACGGAGGTGTCTCCCCATACTGGCTCTCAGTCAGCACCAGATCCAAGCAAGACAGCTCAGGGTATCACTCCCTGGTGCCGAGTCAGCCTCATGGAAACGTGCTGTCGCGTCCTCCTGGGCCTGTGGCCTGAGTGTGAGTGACGGTCTGTCTGCCAGGGTCTCCCCACATGTACTCACTGCCTGCCTCACCCCCATCCTTGCCCTATGGTCAGTTATCCACTTCTGACATAGAGCTCACCCATAGGACCTGCAATAGCGGGGGCCTTGTAACACGCCTTGGCCCCATCCCGAGGGGAGGTCGTGGAACTTAGCAGGTAAGGGATCACAGTGCTGCCTACTGGAGCTGTTTTGACAATTACCTGTACATTGGTGAAGCTATGACCCACTCTGATGTACCTTTAGGAAGTTCAATGGAAGCCACATAACGTCAAATATAAAGGGATGAGTGTCACCATGTGCCAACTTCCAGCACCTTCCAGGCATGTGTGCAAGTTTAAACATGGACCCAGCACCACTGAACTGGAAAAAGTGAGATATTTTGTGAAGGGGAAATATAAATTTATGTGATTGCATCCTTCCCCACTTCTCTGTGCAGAACATGAAGTCCAAACTCAAGGCTCCAGCTCAGTTAGGTCTGGTGAGGACCCTCTTCCTGCTTCACAGCCAATCTTTCTCTCTGTGTCCTCACAGGGAGCAAGAGACAAAGGACCTCTATCAGGTCTTTTTATAAGAACCCTAACCCCATTCATGGGGGCTCCACCCTCATGACCTCATGACCCTCCCAAGGACCTCATCTCCCAATACCATCATCTTTGAGGGTTAGGATTTCAACACTAGGATTTTGGAGGGACACGACATTCAGACCTTAGTGCCTCTGATGCAAGAAATGAGTCATGTGTCCACACAGGATGAGTGGCCTAAATGCCTGCCTCTGTATCTCATGAGCTCAGCTAAGAAACAGACTAAGGCACCTTCCTTCTGCATTGCAATACCCTCTGAGCTGCAAACGGCTTTTTATGGGGTGTTGGGGAGGGGGAGAGTGGACAACTCCGTGATCCAGTTGCACTGTCCTCGGTGCATACACACAGGGGACGATCACGAGGGGTGCTCCTTTCTGCCCATGTTTTACTGAAGGTGTGTGTTTGATATCTGGACGTAACCAGAAGAAAAACTTACAGTGCTTCAGTGATTAATATGAGATTCATTAGTGCCATAGATTAATGGAATACTAATGTAATAAATTTTAATAACTCACTAGCAGAAATAAAGGCACTTCAACTTCAAAACTGTTATAATATTCAATCTCTCTAGCTATAGAGAAAAGCATTTTCTAGTTTAAAATCAATAATCAAAGATATAAGTTATGCCCTAGGGACTTGTGATCTAATATTTGTTTTGTTTTTTTTTAATTTTGGTTGCTTCTTTGTTTTTACAAAATATTACTTACCTTTAAAGGATCTAAAGCACCTGGTTACATTACATAGCTCACTCTAAGATACTTTTAGTAAAGAACCCCTTTAAATTATCCTGAAACACCTCACCTAAATATGGAGTCTTATGAAAATGTTCCAAGGACATTAACGTGAGGAAACATATGTTGCCGCTTTTAACGAACGCAACGAAAATTAGGTGAAAAAAGAAATACCAATGAAGCATCAATATTAGTGCAATAAGAGAAAAGTAATGAGGTGCCAAAAGAATCCTGAAGAATACTAATGTCACATGACATACCTCCCAAGTCGAAGGTGGGCTGATACTACACTGACAGTTTCCGTCTTTACTCTCCGAGCTCAGTGAGGACCGGCCGTCATGAGTCAGTCTGCAGAGACAGGCTCCAAGCACAGCAGCTTCCTTGGCAATGCCAATACCATGTGAGATGCCTGAAGGAAATACTTCTGTCTGAAGCCCGACAAGTATGAATTCCGCAGAATTTAATTAAAAACATCTATGCATGTCAATCTTTAAAAATAATAGGGAAAAGATGACAGATCTGTGAAATGATCTCAAAAATACATCATTCTTTTCAGGGCAAATAAAAATGCCAAATTGGATATAAATAAATTGCAAATGGAATATGTCTAAATTTCTAACATCAGCAGAACTGAATATAAATAAGATTAGGATGGCTTTTTATTATCTGTATTAGAATTAATTAGAAGAATATGGAAGAAGCATCAGTGAGATCAAGTTAGACTTCATATATCTAGGAACCAAAATGACCATGGTTTAAACAAGATAGTGATTTCTTTCTCTCATGAAAGAATTTGAGAGCAGGACGTCCAATAATATCTCTGGCAACTCCTGACTCTCATCTGAGAGGAAGTCTCCCAACCTCTGTTCTAAAAGCCTCAGTACAAGCCGCATCTTCAACTTACCTCATGTTCCAACACAGGTACCAGGAACTTGGTCATCCTCTTAGCCTATTGCACAGTGAGAAGGAGAGAAGATGGAGGGCAAAGGATCTCAGGAAGCTTAGGTGAAATCTCACGGAATGATGTCACTTCAATATCATCACTTAGTAACAAGGCCACACCTAGGAGCAAGGATGAAATCTTTTAGTAAAATAGCAAATGTTAACATTAGGGTTTTACAACTAAAGAATGAAGAGGAAAAATATATAATTTTTTGGCCACTGGCAGTTTCAGCCATAAAAAGGAAAATAAGGAATGTATGTTATTATTGTAATTGTTAAGAAGACAAATTTTGTTTCGAGTTACACATCATAGACTGAAATCCACGTTCTGCCAATTCCAAGGTTACGGATCTGGACTAGTTACATCAGCTCTTGGGCCCCATTTTCCAACTGTGAAATGAAAATAATAGTACCCTCCCATATGACTGTTTGGAGGACAAAATAAGATAACGTATTAATGAATTGCTGGTTTTGATTTGCTAATACTTTGGTGAGATTTTTGTATCTTATTTCATAATAGATATTGATCTGTAGTTTTGGGGGATTTTTTGTATTCTGTCTAGTTTGCATCTCAGGGTAATAGTAGCCTCATAAAATGAATTGGTAAATCTTTCTTTTTCTTCTATTTTGTGTTTGTAAAATTGATCTCAATTTTTTAAAATTTTGGTAGAATTCTTCAGTAAACCCATCTGGGCCTAAAGACTTTTTTTCCCGGAGCTTTTAAATTACAAATTCAACTTCTTTTATATTTATATCAAGATTCAGCTTTTCTATTTTACCTTAGTTGAGTTTGGTAGATTATGGTTTTCGAGAAATTGGTCCATTTCAGATAAGCTGGCAAATTTATGAGAGCAAAGTAGTCTACAGTATTCCCTTATTATCTTTTTTAATGGCTACAGAAGCTGTAGAGATATTGTGGCTTCATTCTTGATATTGGTGACATTTGTCTCATCTGTTTTTATCTTTGTCAGTTTTGCTAGAGTTTTCCAATTTTGTTGATTTTCTCTAAGAAATAACTATATCATTCATTTTCTCTAGTTTCCCTGTTTTCAATTTTATTCATTTTTGCTTTTTCCTTTGTTATTTCCTTCTTCCAGTTAACTTTGAATTAATTTTCTCTTCTTACTCGAATTTATGGAGGGAAGAATTTAAGACCATCAATTTGAGGACTTCCCTGCTGGCACAGTGGTTAAGAATTCACCTTCCAATTCAGGGAACACGGGTTTGATCACTGGGCCGGGAAGAACCCACATGCCTCAGAGCAACTAAGCCGGTGCACCACAACTATTGAGCCTGCACTCTAGAGTCCACAAGCCACAACTACTGAAGCCTGTGCACCTAGAGCCTGTGCTCCACAACAATAGAAGCCACCACAATGAGAAACCTGCACACCACAATGAAGATAAGCCCCTGCTCACCACAACTAGAGAACGCCTGTGCACAGCAACGAAGAGCCAAGGAAGCCAAAAATAAATAATAAATAATAAAATAAATCTTTAAAAAAATATATCAATTTGAAACCTTTTCTTTTTTTCTAATGTGAGCATTTAATGCTATAGATTTCCCTCTCAGCACTGCTTTAGCTGAATCCTTATCTTTCAATATGTTGTATATGCATTTGCATTCAGTTCTAAATATCTTTAATATTTCCTTGGAGATTTACCCTTTGATCCATGGATTATTTAGAAGTGTGTAGTTTATTTTAAAGTGATGGGGGATTTTCCTGTTATCTTTCTCCTATTGATTTCTAGTTTGATTCCATTATTGTCAAAGAACACACTCTGTACAATTTAAATATTTTAAAAATTAATTGATGGGACTTCCCTGGCGGTCCAGTGGAAGACTTCACCTTCCAATGCAGGGAGTGCGGGTTCGATCCCTGGTTGGGGAGCTAAGATCCCAAATACCTCATGGCCAAAAAACTAAAACATAAAATAGAAGCAACATTGTAACAAATTCAATAAAGACTTTAAAAATGATCCATTTCAAAAAAATCTTTAAGAAAATTAATTGAGATTGTCTTATGAACAATCATATGGTCTCTGTCTTGGTGAATGTTCCATGGGTACTTGAGGAAAAATGTGTATTTTACTGTTGTTGAGTGTGGTGTTCACACATACACGAGTTAGATTCTGTTGGGTGATGGTGCTATTTCTTCCTCATCCTTGCTGGCTTCCTGTCTGGTAGTTCTTTCAATTGTTGAGAGGGTCAGAGGCGTTCCCAAGTGTAACTGTGAATTTCTTTCTCTCCTGTCTGTTCTGTCACTATTTTTGCTTCACAAATTTTATGGATCCTTTGCGCAAAGCACACACATTTAGGATTGCTGTGTTCTCTTTGTTAATTGACCCTTTAATCATCATTTAATTGTCCTCTTGGTCTCTAGTAATTTTCTTTGATCTGAAGTGTACTTTATCTGATTTTAATATATCCATTTATGCTTTTTTAATTAGTGTTTTCATGGTATATTATCTATCCATTTACTTTCAACCTAACTATACAACTGTCTTTTCAGTAATATTCTTGTATATGGCATATAAGTGATGGTGTTTTGTTTTGTTTGATCCAAAGGTGCCAATATCCTCCTTATAATTGGTATATTTAGACCATTTACATTAATAGTAATTACTGATGTGTGAGAGCTCTAATCTGCCGTATTAATATGTGCTTTTGCTTGTATCTCCTCCGTTTCTTGATTTTCTGTTTCTCTTTTCTCACCTTCTTTTGGGTTACTTGACTGTTACTTAGGGTTGCATCTTGATCTATTTATGCTGTCTTCTTAATGTTTTGCACAGTCATTTTAGTTGTTGCTCTAGGTATTAGAATATATATTACATAACTTATCACTGCCTACTGCTATGGATGTTTTGTCATTTCAGAAGGAAATCCTACTTCCACTTAGGTCTCTGCATACTCCCCACTCCTTAAATGTAATTTTCTTATGAATCTCTGCATCCAGTCAACATCCTATTACTTGGTGGTTATCATTTTTGCTTCAACTATAAAATACCATTTAAAAACTTATAAGAAAGAATAGTCTACCATAGTTATTTTTACTCACTCCCCTGTCTTCTTCCATTTCTGAAGTTCTAATCTTTCCTCTGTCATCATTTCCTTTCTGTTTATAGAACTTGTTTAGCCATTCTTTAAGGTTAGTAACAAATTCTCTAAGTTTCGTTTCTGCTGAGAATGTCCTGATTTCCCTTAGAGATATTTTTGCTGGATATAAATCAGAGGTGGCATGTCCTCTCTTTCAGGACTTAACACATGAGCTGCTGTTTTTACAGCCTTCATGGTCCAGATGAATCATCTGTTAACATGCTAATTGCTGTTTCCCAGCAGGTTAAGTGTCTTTCTCCTAAGATGCATCCAAGGTTTTGTTGTTGTTGTCCTTATTTTTCAGAAGCTTTAGTTATGATCTGTCAGCATGGAAGTCTTCGTGTTCATCCTTTCTGATGTTTACTCAGCTACTTAACTGTGAGCGGGGTCAAAATATGCCACCCCAAAATATGCCATTTTAGCATAAGGATTATTTTGAGCTGAATATCTTTGAGATTCAATAATAAATGTAGAAAGAAGCCTTCCCAGAGTTTTGCTTTTTTGCTTACCTGAATGAAAGCAGAAACTTCTGATAAGGGAAGACCATCATAAATCCCTCCCTCAGGGAAGCTTTATGGTCGTGAAGAAGACAGAAAGTTGGCACCAGGATGAACCTTCACAAACAAACCTTGCTAAGATAGCCTTTATCTTGCATTAGTTCCCCAAATATATCTATCTACCCACCGTTTGCAGCCCTTAGAAGCCCCCAGACCCTTTTCCTTTGTCAAGTCACATCTTTATAGTTTATCACCTTGTGTTGAAAATGGAATATAAGCTCTCAGACCTCTCCTAGGATGGTCCCTGTGTCATGTAAAAATCAACATCAAGTAAAATTTGTACTCCTTTTTCTCCTGGTAATCTGTCTTTTGTCAGTCTAATTTGCAGGGCTCTGGTAAAGAACCTAAGAGGATAGAGGGAAAAAAATTTCCCACTTCTACAGTTTTGTATATTTGTCTTTTACCCTATTGGAGAAATTTTCAGCCAATTTTTCTTTGAATACTTTTTGAGCTCTACTATCTCTCTCCTTCTTGAACTTCAATCCCATGAACACCAGCTACTTTTTTCCTGACTCATAGATCCCTGAGAAGAGTCTCATTTATTTTTCATTTTATTTTCTTTATGTTGTTCAGATTAGGTAAATTCTACCAATCTGTCCTTCATGTTGCTCATCTACCCTCTGTCATGTCCACTCTACTCCTGAACCCAGTCAGTGGGATGTGCATTCTACCCATCAATGGAGTTGGAGGGCTGCCCTTTGCAAGGCAGCAGGGGTGGGGGAGGTGGAAGGTCAACTCCCACCAAAACCTTGGGTGGGAGAGAGAGGCTGAGTTGCTGTTTGTCTAGGAAATCACTCCTAAGATGAAGAGGTACTCTAAGATTCCACCCAAATTAACAAATGGGTAATGTGTACTCCAGAGCAACCTAAGAGTAAGCAGATGGATGAGAAGGAATAAAAGCTGAGCAAAAATGTAAATACAATGTCAACGCAAAACAACTGGAAAAATAAAACCAACATTATAAGGTATTAAATTACATATAAAGAACAAGACTTTTTTCTATTAAAAAATACATTTAGTTTAAACATCAAAACAAAGAATGAGTAGTATAATCAATTTTTTCAGAAAAAAAAACTAAGGAATCAGTTTCAGGAATAACAAGTGTTATTAACTTTTAACAAATGTTAATGAGTTTCAAATGATCCACATTTAAGGGATATACTAATATTTGTTTTTAAAACATTCTGCCTAAAAACAATTTTTTTAGTCACCCTTCCTGAGATTATTCAAATCATGTAGGGTAGAACACCCCCCCGCCACACCCACCATCCCCCATCCTCCCAGCTGTAAGAGCCTTCAACATTTCTTCACTGCAGTTCTTCCATCTCTCAAATGAGGAAACTCACCAAGTCTACCCATGGAGTTTCAAGGAAAGTCCTGATAACAAAAGCAGATACTAAATCCTAATCTCCATTGTTCCAGACCATTTCTCTCCTGCAGATGGTTTCCTCAGTGATCCCCAGGTTCTGTCCCCTTTCACCTGTCTACACGTACCTGTTTGCCTTGAGCTCCTGCAGGTCTCCACTGGAATGCCTTCCAATCAGGTGTCTCCCCAGTCCTGCTTCTTGTTAAAAATCAGTTTAAATTTTATAAGTTTATAAGCTCATCCTGATCTCTACACACTTCTTAAACTCCCTTGCCTCTGATCATTGACCTTGTGTATAAAATATAGAGAGAGGATTAATGGCGTACGCATTCTGTAATACGTCACCAGTATAGGATCAGCCCGCTTTGACCGCTACCTGGGAGTCAGGAAGAGGGGAGAGCAAGGGTGTCAGAGCCTCTGTCACTAAGTGTTTCTTCTCTGAATTGCACATCTGACAGCTACACCTCCTGGTTAAGCATGCCACACCAGCTACTCCAGCCTTGGTCCACCTGCCCGGAAGGTAAAGCCTTGTTGCAAATAAACTTCACAGCCATAAAAGTATAAAAACAAATCCTGCGGTTGACTCCTAGAATCAACCTTGTGGCTATAAAGGTAAGACAATGAAGAACATATGGGAAAGAATGTTTAATACAGCAGAGGTCAGAGTGAATTTCCATAAATTGGAAATTTGATCAGGATACATGGATACATTTACCTCAAGATAAATCAAGCACCCGTTCACAGGATGCGTCAGAATCGATGAGGCAGAATGATTTCCACAGTTTCTCATCAGAAGGACGAAGAAGAAAAACAAAATGTGTAAAAGGATGCCCCTTATGATGCTATTTTTAAAAAGTTAACACCGAAGGGAAAAAATCACCGCTTATAAATAGGTACATGCTTACAACAAAATGTTGAAGGACACACACAAGGTTGCTATATAGATCACCTAAAGGCAGAAAACAGATGGTATTGGGAAGGGGAGGAGATAAAAGATCCAGGCAGAAATGGGAAAAAAAATGTAAATACACTAAAAAGAATTCATATGCTCATGTGTGATTAATATAAAAGTCTGTTTAGGTGTGTATACGTGTAAAGAAATTAAATAGAGGTTTAATTAAACAAGCAAATTACTATTCCTTGATGATCTCAGATTGGCTTTTCATGGATACCTGGTGGGCTTAGGACAATTAGAAATGAAGCACACAGCTGTGTAGGTTCTCAAAGACATTCAGGGCAAGGTGTGCAGGGCAAATCCAGGCATACACATCCCACCCCATTACTGTCCTAGTCTCTGTGCTTCTGTCTTAAAACTTAGAGAAAACCCACTTTCTCCTCGCATTTTAATTTTTGAAAAATGTTATGAGATATACACCACCTGTTTCAAACTGAGACTATCCAAATACCTATTCTACCTGTCTATGTCCATCCGTTTGTAGATTCACACATGTACATACCTTTTATCCATCTTAATCTCAGTTATTGTGAAAAACATTTCCAATGAAAAAGTTATGTGATGAATTATTAAATGCAGCATATATTCCTCAAGGTTGCAAATCTAAATTTTGTTATCTGGGAGTGCTTTAAACATGCGCTTTCACAAGCGAATCACCTGCTTTCTTTGTCTCCACCTTTTTTAATATGACAGTGTTTTTGAAGACTCCAAGCTCGTCAGTGGTTTATTACAGCACTTTCTGAAATGTTTGCTTTAGGTGAGAGCTGTTATATTGAAAGAGTCCTTTACATCCTTGGCCTGATGACAATCTACAATTTAAAGCAACCAAAACTCTCTTTTGTCATTTTCAAAAGAATAATCTCCATTTGCATTGTGCTACGGACCAGTGTGTCCAAACAATTCACTTTATTGTATCGAGGAGTATGTTAGCATTCACAATATGAAATATATGAGTTTAAGAATAAATTTTGACATTATTCTATATATAGAATAATTAATAGCCAGAATACAAAACTAAAGACTCACTTGGACTTTCTGAAGAAACACATTTTCTCTGTGTCCTCTCTTAGTGTCTGTTGAGAATTTCTGTTTGTTGATGTCAAATCCTTAAAAAGCCTTTGGGTCCTCAAAATGCTCCTAGGTTGCGCTTGAAATTCCTGGTGCTCTCAGTTCACTGTCTTCCTCACCCTGGCATCCTCAGTCACTCTGTGGTTGTCACTTTGGTTAGGATTGGTTAGGTTAGGTCAGGTTAGGACTGGATTAGGTTAGGTTAGGTTAGGTCAGGTTAGGACAGGATTAAGTTAGGTTAGGTCAGGTTAGGTTAGGACTGGTTTCAGTGTGGGTTTTGGCTCAGTGAAGGGGCTACACTGCACATATCTTCCATTCAGACGTTCTCTTCTCTACAGTTTACAAAGCAGATACTCATTATCCCTAAAATCCAGTGATTTGTTTTTTCAGTGACTAATTTGTCACTTCATGGAACTCAACACTGAACACCTAGATCTGATACTAAGCTGCTGATTTGAAATATTCCATTTAGAAAATAATAAAGTTTGTTTTATTCCGGTAATGTTAATATTCATAGATATCTAGGGCATTTTGCTACCAAATTCCAAATCATTTCACATTAGAGATCTGCTCTTCCTCATGGAGAAAGCAATGGCCCGCTCTCTGTGGAGTGTCTTTTTCTGCCAGGTGAGACAGAGCAGGCAGCAAGGAGGCATTCAGACACCCCCGGGAGCAGGATGTCAGCGGTCCACCTGCAGCAAAAATCTGAGGTATTTGACACCACACTGTTTTGCAGACCCCAAGTAAAGGTGACGGGACCTGCATAGAAATCCATACCGATGAGAAGGAGGAATACAAGTAAATGAACACACCAAAAGCATTTTTGGTGTGTTTATTTGAAAATAAACAGTCCAGTTCTGAGGTGTGAATATCTATTCAGATATAAATAAGCACGGCAGCTATAATGTAAGATTAGGTGCTCACTAGGAACCACTGTATTATTTAAAGTCTTAGAACTCTGTTCTAAGATTTTTAATTAAAAAATTGTATGCATTTAAGAAAACACTTAAAAATTTCAGGAAAAGGACTTTTATGTGTTTTCCTTGTTCTTACAGAGTATACAAATTTCAGGCAACCTGGGTTCCTCTTACAGAAAAAACCCACCTTTCATGGTGTTATTTAGTAAACTGCAGATTAATATATTTTATACTTTAAAGCTACAATGCTATATATGCTCTAAGTAAGTCCATGTACAATTCAGTCAGCAAGTATTTGTGAGATGCCTACTAAGGAAATGGGTAGTAGGTTAGACTGAAGGTAGATGATGATAAAAGGGATTGTTTATTAGCACAAAGACGATAGCCTCTTGCAGGTGACAGGTGCGGAGAAACGATTACAAGATAATAGACTTGTTAGCGCTGATGTCCATATTCAGACCCATCTGTGCGCCTCACCTGAGTATGTGAACGGAATCAGGGTGAGAAAAACATATGGTTGTCCAGGGCAGATTTTAATGGGCCTTTAGATAGCATAATATCTAATTAATGTTTATTTAACTTCTGTCTTAAGAGATAGAATTGGAGGAATTTCAGCTGATGTGTGTTAAAAATCTCTTTTCCTTTTCTTCCTACTTTGTCTTAAAGCCATTATAATGGCCATCAATGAGCCTTTATGGTAACTTGCAGGAGAACCACTCTGGCATTCACATCACATATTTTACCTTTGCTGCCAAATAAGCACAGTGCATGCCAGAGTGAAAGCTCTGTAACGAGACTGAAGGGAAAGCAAAGACCGTCTCTACCAGGATTAGGGGCAACCTCAGCCCTGCCAGGGCAGCAGGGACGGCAGAACAACCAAAGAAGCCATAAACCAAAGGGCTCCTAGAATAAGGGTTAATAGGGGCTTCAGAATTAAGTTCTACCCAATTTAACTATTTCAGTGCTGTCTATAGAAATTCCAAGATGAAGTCTTTGAGTAAAGAACATAAACATTTTTAAAGCAGAGTCTGTTGCAAGAATTGGCTGTTTTTTCCTGGGTTGTTTTTTTCCTGTTTTTTGGCACATAAATATCTCTTTCACTGAATTATAACTAATATTCTCCTTATGCCTCTGCATCTTGTCTTTCTATCACCTCCTAATCAAAATGGTTCTCCCTTCTAAGACCCACTTAGCCTTTTTATCACTGACTTTTAATCTTCTTCCTTTAATGCGCACTTCGTTTTTACTTCATAAAAGCATTTCATATCCATTGAAAAAAATGTGTATTTGGATAGAGGTTGAATAAGTGATAGAGACTTAAAATATATATTGGTAATTAAATTTATTGATTTCACATATCAAATCTTTCTCATTGTACTTCTTTCAGGTACTTATTTACTGAAAACCATTTGACCTATTACACCTCCTGAGACCTCACAACAATAATCTCGGTTTATTGTAAGTTTGCTAAATGCCTCTCATCTACTGGATACTAACAGGCATTGTTAACTAACTCTCATCCTCACCACGTAAGACGTGTAATGAACAACCATCATTTAAAAATAAAACTGAGGCTTTGACAAGAGCACATCTCAGTAGGAAGTTAGAATTAAACCCAGATCTGTCTACCACGTGTATGCTATTTTTCATGGTCTATTTAATCTCCATAAGGAATAAAATGTTCCAAATGCAACAGAGTATACATCCATCAGAGGAAACAATTAGAGGAATCTGAGATGATTCCAGAGGAGAAGTAGCCAAATCGCATGCAGAAACGGAAGGAAAACAAGTAAGATCAGAAACCGAGTATCTGCAATGGCTGGAAAATCTACATGCTTTTGAAATTAGACAGCAGGGGATGCAGCCCTTACCTGCCTCCCTAAACCAAATATATGCAGAGACCCACACACTACCCATCGTTAAAAAGAGAGAAATGCTTAACCAGATGTAAGAACTCGTTCCACACGAGAACTTTCGTTTGGGCTCCTGGCTCATGGAATTGACTGGGGTCCACGGATCCCAAGACTACCCGCCACCTGGGGTCAGGTCCTGAAGGACCTCTTAGAGCCTGGGGACAGTTTATGTGGAAAGTGCAGGCCCACGATTGTGACGGGGAGGCAAACGGGAGGTGAGACAAAGATGCAGGCTGGCCAGAGCTCAGGATGCGCTCCGAGGGATGCAGGTGTTTCTCAGGAGAGGCTGCAGCCGGACCGCAGAGCAGCCCACGAAGGAGGGTGGTGCAACCGCCTGGCCCCCGCATCCTGTTCCCCATCAGTCACGTCCTCCCCGTGGGGGTGAATTCAGGTTGTGTCCCCAGCCCCGCAAGGCTGTGCGGGGCTCACAGCCTCTGCTCCCTGTGGGGCCTTGCACCTGAACCTGAGTGTGGAGATATCTCGGGTCTGCGACCGTGGATGGCGCGGGGCTGGGCCTCGGCTAGGCCTCCGGGCAGCTCCGCAGCCTGGGGCAGGGGGTGGGTGGTCCCGCAGCACGTCCAGGTGGAGGAAACAAGGCCACACCTTCTAAGTTGTGCTGCCTATGAAACTACCAGCCCGAACTGAAAATGTCTGTGATTTTTCAAGTCTTAAACTGCCTTTGTGCTCTCAAACTTGTAGTCTGTTAGTTTTCTGCTCTTTATTTTGAAGAGGATATTCGATAAATGTGTGTCAACAGAGCTGCACAATTTGTCATTACCTCTGTCTCGCAATATCTACACCAACAAGGAGTCAGTTTCATTAACAGCCTTGTTGATTCCACATCCGTGACCCCGTTGCTCAGGGTATCAGATGATGTTGTTAAATGAGACCAAGATGGTTTGTGTGATTTCTCTAGAAAATGAGTATGTATGTTAGCTTGACCTTCATTCTCTCAAAAAATGTCCTGTTTGAACTAAAGCAGAGAAAATATGGGATTGAGACTGAATCAGTAAAAATATATCTACACGGCCATTAAAAACAAAAACAAACTTGTTTTTAGGAAATGTGCTAAAGTTCAGTATTTTGGTAAAATCTACTTCAGTAGATTCAGCATCTCATCCTTCACATCTCTCCAGGTGACTGACGTTCATTTGAAAGTTTATTTCATCCAATTTTATAACACTTTCTCAACATGTATATATGGCATTTTTCTCTCTTGTCTACTGGCCCAAAGCACTTCCGTTCTTTTCTTCCAGATAACCCAGAATTCTTCATTAAATGTTCCAGCATAATCAGGGTTTCCTGCTGTCCTTTCACACATAGGCACACACACATTTTAGGCTAATTCACAATTGAGGATAATCTGTAACCCTCCCAGAGATTGCAATAATTCACCTCATACTGAAAACTAAATTAAAAACACTAAATTACTCCCTCCTCAGTTATGAATTTCACCAACAGAGATGGGATTGCCTCTTAGGAAGTTTTTACAAATGGAGATGAATATTAAAGGAGATGTTGGCACCACTTATCAATAATCTGTAAACATGATCCCTAGAATTAGCTGACTTGAAGCCCTGGCTGTACCACTTGTCAGCAGGGTACATTTGTCTAAGTCTCTTAAGTAAAAGTAAACTCTCCTAAGTAAAAGACCTCATTTGTAAACCAGGTGCACAGTCGGTTTTCACCTCTCCGGGATGTGAACGTTAAAGACAGCTAAGTAAGAGTCAGATGACAGGTGACTGTCACACAGGACAGGTGAAGGCGGGTGGAAATGGCAGGTGTAGTGACGGGAGGAGCAGTGGATTTGTTCATTTACTTCTAAGTCCATGAACACTGGGGAGAGACCAGTGTAGGGTCTGTAAGTCTGTAACACTGAATAAAGGATGTGGGGCTGAACCTGGGGCCACTCCCACATTTGAGAGGAAAGTGGAAGAGGAGGACCCAGCCTCAGAAAACTCTGAGAACAAGATGGGGGCTGAGTCCAGGAGGAAGGAATCGTGAGCCTTGCCCGATTCTGAAGAAAGTTTCAGTAACTGGAACACTGAAAAAGTGTGGAATGGGCTGAAAAATTATCTATCCTCCAAGCAGTGAGGGTGAAACCCAGATGACAATGGGCTTAAAAAAAAAACCCTAAAATAAAGGCAGTAAAAATAATATCTCTTGAGATGTGTTATGGTAAGAGAAAAGAGAAGACAAAGATGGATCCGTATTGGGAGATTGACAGATGAGCTTTTTTGAGAATAAAGTTTTATTGAAACACCCCAAGCCCCCGTGTATACACATTGTGGATGGGTCTTCCTGATGTCTCCTGGGGACAGAGCTGGGAAGCTGTAACAAACATCACAGGACCCACAAAGGCTAAACTATGAGCTGCCTGGCTTCTTATAGAAACAGCTCACAGACCTTTGCTCCAAGTGGTCCTGGAAATACCGACTTTGGAACTCGGGGGGTAGAAATTTGTTCTTCCTTGATCACATATATTTTAAGATAAAATATTTGTGCACCTACCATATAGCCCAGGGAGCCCTACTTAATGCTCTGTGGTGACCTAAATGGGAAGGAAATCCAAAAAAAGAGGGGAGGTATGTGTATGTACAGCTGATTCACTTCGCTGTACAGTAGAAATTAACACAACATTGCAAAGCAACTATACTCCAATAAAAATTTTAAAAAATGTATTTATTAACTTATGTAGGTACTAGCTCTCCCTTCTTGACTAATTAGCTACTAAATTCCATGAAGAACACACTCTCTACCCTGATAATTTGTTTTTAGTGTCTCATGAAATAGAAACAACAAAAAGCAATGTTATTCCCTCAACTATATAAAACTAAACGTAATTTGAAAGTAAAAGAATTTTCATCAAAATATACTTTAAAAAAACAACCTTATGAAAGTAAAATGGCTTCCCTTATCTACCATTTGAAGTTTCTTTTTACAGTAAATGATTGAATTTAAGTCATGTGCGATAAATCACAATTAGTAAGTATGTTTAATCATTTCTATATTAATTTTTAATATTATGAGTCATTCAACAAATTATCATTCAAACAAGTAAGGCATTATTTTAACAAGTATTTTTCAGCAGATGTGTAGTGTCATGAGCACAGATACCAACCAACCTGGTTCCGTAAACACCGTCTTATGAGTTACGGTTTCTATGGTGCCCAAGAAAAACATACGCCAAATTTGATTTCATTTAATTGCAAATTTCTAAGGACATGTTGCAGTATATTGGATTTCAGAAGTACTAAAAATTACTTATTGGCTCGAGGCACAAACACTAGTATTTCTTAAATCTTTTAGGAAATGAAAAATAATACCTGACCTCTCAAATAATTTGCATAAGAAGCAAAATTGAACGTGTTGTTAAAAATCTTAATGGTACGTGTGCTGCAGATGCCAAATACTAAAATTTGTACTTGATGAGAATGCAATAAAGATTAAAATAATGGGCAAAATAATTAAGAACGACGCGTACACACAGCTTCTATGCCTTTAATGAGGCTTTCAGTGCTTGCAAAGACTAAAGCCTGTAGCAGTATTCTCACTGAGACATTTTCTTTTATTACCATCCCTCAGAGAGTCTGGACATTTTCAATACAAAAGAGAGTCACATATTTCCAAAGTGAATTGGGAGCAAGTGACTTACACGTGCAAATATATATATATAACCGTAAGATTTAAAAAACAAACAAAAAAACAAACCCTTGTTTTAGTCATAATAAAGCATTAGCAAGAGGCAAATATAACCTCGACCCCTAAAGTTTAGAATGTTTTGAATCCATTAAGTAAAGCAGACAAGAAACAAGATCTAACCTATTTGCATTTGTTGATAACATAACTAGGAAACTTCACCTTATGTTTTATATCTTCTTAAGACTCAAATGATCATATCAAAAGAAGCATGTGAATTAAAATTATTAACCAAATTAAAGTTTTGGGAAATCTTTGTAGTTTGGCTTAGAATGTTTGGATATTCAGAAACAATTAAGCATGTTAAGTAAAGTTTCTTATAAAAATACCTTTAAAGAATCGGCCCAAATCACTTTTGAAATTAAAAGTATGGATTCTCCATTAGACAATGTCAGTATTTTTATAACTGACCTAAAATTTTGGAGTTTACCTATTTGTATATTTTATAATGAAGTTAAACATACTTTCATTATTTTTATTAAACTCTTTAGAAGTCCTATTTTTCCAATTTTACATTGATGCATTTTTGACAAATCTGCTCTGAATTCCTGGCATCTTACAAACTTTTTAAGAATTTTAAATGATCAAATATGACTTGGCTTTTATTGATATATCTGCCCCTCGAAATGTGAGCAAAGCTGCCATTGGTGGTAACCCAGAACTATTTTTCTTATTTTGAACTTGGGAAAGGTCTTAAAGAAGAGGTAGAGCGGGTGAGATTTCTGAGTTACTGCTAAGCTCGCGCTGCCTTAGCTGCAGGAACAAATCGCCTCTGGTTGAGAGATCTTCTCAAGGACGCGGGACGCCCGGCTGATGTACGCACCCACGTCAGGGACCAGCTGGGATCCAGCGGGACAGCAGACACTTGCGATGCGCTGTTGCTGGAAGCCTGGGTTTGCAGAGCTGGTGCTTCAGAAGGTCGCCTCTTACTCAGTAAGAACGGGAAGGTTTCTGGACTTGGTCAGCAGCTCGACACTCCTGGCCATCAAGAGGGTCCAGGCCAAGGGGTTCCAGGTCCTCTGCGCCGGGCAGGCCGAGTCCGCAGGAGCCCAGGTCTGCAGGCACTGGCCGCCAACCAGGCCGGTTTACGGGAGAGAAAGCCGAGCGGTCAGTACGAGGCTGAAGGCTGGAAAGGGGCTGCTCCAGCAGGAACGGATGTCGGCGTGCTGTTCTTACACGGCCGGGGCACAGATGAGCACCACGGACAGACCCCCGGGGTGTGCAAGGGGCCCGGTGACCCTGAGCAGTGCATCCAGGCCAAGGCGTGGGTTCCACGCTTCCCTCGGGAAGCTTCTCCTGATCCGACAGTGACCAGCTCACGGCTGGGGAGCCGGAGAAGTCCGCAGGGGCCTCGCTCATAGGGTCGGTCTCAGTCCTTTTGGAAATTCGTCAATATGTCAAAAACACCACTGTTAAACTGACAGAACCTTTACTCCTCCTGACACGCTCTAATTCCTTATTTTAATCTCAAAGGAAGATCTTTATTTCCCTCTATTAAAATTGATAATTCCTCCTGTGTGTCCATCATCTCAGGGACCTTTCTGAGACACCGGCCACTCTTAATTCCAGGCCTTCTTTTGCTCCCTCCGCTCCCACCCCAATCATGCGTCCCAGGATCTGCAAACATTCTGCGGTCCCCACGTAAACTTTACAAACAAAAGCAACAGCGACAAATGAAATCTTGCTTAACCCTTTTCTCCTCCTAACTCTGAAGGAGTTTTTCATTTCCCTGTTATAATCAAAGCAAGAGGTCTACGCCCATAGCTTCTAGCTCCTCACCAAGGACTTAATTTTTAATGTCTAAAATGGGCTCTTTCACTCTGACCCTGACAAACTCACAGATTTGGGGATTAACATACATACACAACTATATATAAAATAGATCATCAACAAGGACCTACTGTAGAGCCCAGGGGACTCTATTCAATATTCTGTAATAACCTAAATGGGAAAAGAATCTGAAAAAGAATAGATACATGTACATGTATAACTGAATCACTGTGCTGTACACCACAAACTAACACAACATTGTAAATCAGCTATACAGCAATATAAAATAAAAATTTGTTAAAAATGTGTTCTTTCACTCTTACTCTGTCAAAATCACCTTTCAAAGACTTTCAGCCATGTGCATTCTATTGATACCTTTAAAAAAGGCCTGTATTTTTTTTAAATGTATTGTCAAATCATTTAAAGTCTCATTTCCTCTAAGACAAATAGATTTCACCCAATTCCAATACAGAGAAATGGAAAACTATTGATTCAAAGCTACTTTTACATCTACAGATACTTGAGCTCTGGTTTAGGGATTCTTCTGAATTTCTAGAATTGGCTGGAATACTGGCAGGCTAGTCTTTATCCACCAGTTCCCTTGACTTAACTCTGATCCAAATCTCCAGTATGAGTCAGAATTCCAGGAGCCCAGAGACAGGGTGGGAAACAGACTGAAAGCAGGATAACATGAACCCTGAAAAGTAGCACCGTGCTGCCCTGAGGAGAGGGTGACTTGTTTATCCCCAGGGTCTAATAGAATAGATACTGTCATTAACATGAGATTATATTTAAGTTTTCTAATTTTTGTCTAACTATCCTTTGGCATTGATTTTGAACTAATCAATTTTCAAACTAGTTTCCAGATACTTAATTGCAGCCTGCTCAACTGTTAAGTGTTGTGACGTATCATCAGGGCAGATTCGATCCCACCATACGTTATGTGTCTGTGCCAAGTAGTTCTTTTCAGTGGTTTTTTCCCTCTCATTTTTTCAGGATATAGAAGCATAAATAACTTCTAGACATGAATAATGCATCAAACAAAGTTCAGCTTGATAGCACTAATCTACTTTTATATAAGAATCAATCGCTCCTTTTTTGGCATTCAATTCCAGCTTACTGCCTCATCAATATCTCTTCGTTCGACATTCTTGAGGGAAAAAAACCAACCAAGACAGCTGAAATGTACTGTTATTTCTATAATAAAGTGATGAGATACACATATATCTGTCAGAAAACATCTTCTCAACATAACGAAGGGGCACTCGAAAGCCAGGATAATTGGTTTAACTTGTACACCTTATCGATTCTTGGCTGCAAGTGTACAGTAGGACTCATCTCTTGAATGGTTTCTTCACTGATTTTATAATAATTCTCATCCATGGAAGAAACTGATATGGCCGTGACAGACACTGAAGGTCCTCTGACCGGCACTCACCCCCAGCATCTTTCTCCCGGGCAGCTCTCCCACCACAGAAACCAAGAAATCCAGCCAGCAGGTCCCGAGGCTCCCTTGCAGGCGGGTGGTCAGGTAGGAGGGTGCCAGCCAACGTAGTCGGAAATCTGCTGGGAGCAGGGGGCTCTGTGCAGGTCCTGATTCTCTATTAAAAGGTACAAAAAGCTTCGAGCATAGATATCTCCTGGTATCAGCACAGTCTTAGACCCCGAGGCAGCAGACATGAGGGGGGAGCACGTGTGCCAGAGAGGGTTCCCTGCCCCAACACCAGTGCCAGCCCACCACACCCAGAGCCCTTATCTTTAAGGCTTTATAATCAAGGCTAAATGCTATTCACAACCAAGATATCTCTAACTTAAAGAGCAAACAATTCTGCCATCAGCCTGGCTTGTTGACTTATAAAGATTAGTTTCTACGATTTTCCCTTCAAATGTCTCTTGCGATTACAGATGATTTTTCATTTTTTCTTTACAGCTCTAGTTTAAGTTACCATCTCATGCCAGAAATCCAGGTATCACCATTTGTGTGTCATTGGACCAGCTGTGCAAGGGTGCATTGGGCTGACTGGGACCCATGGCCCTCTGTTTTCTGGGTCTCCCGCATCCTGTCTTTATGTGAGATACCCCAAGTGTAAAACTTGGGTCCACAGGATCAAAACACAAGTCTCTTAGTAGCTGTGTTTTGATAGAATGCTCTCTGTGACAGAACTGTCCTTTATCTGGACTGTATAATGTGGGACCCCCAGGTCACAGCTGGCTGACCAGCACTTGAAACGTGACTACTGCAACTGAGGAAGGGAAAATTTAACATCATTTAATTAATTTAAATGCATATATCCATATGTGGCCAGGGGCTACCATATTGGACAGCAGAGCCTAGGGCAACTAAACTCACTGGTACTACGGCTCTCAAACTAAGCTTTACATGTCAGTTTCTGAGAGAAGTGAAGGCAAATCTGAAGAGGAAGGAATTACAGATTTGTAAATTTCATCCTGTGAATCTGGCAGTTTTTAATGTGAACACTATGATGTTTTATGTGTATACAGGTGCAGGACTGCTGCATATTTCTGATGAATTGTTTTTTCTTCACTACTCAATGAACATATTCGCCCTGTATTATTTTTCAAGGGCAGTTGTAATAGAGTTCTTTGTTTTCCTTTCCTGCCTTCTCTGGAATTGATCATGCTTTTCTGAGTGAAAATCACACATTTCCGTTATTCCAGTCATTACACGTAAGTTTTTGAATGCATGTTCAATTTAGAATATATCGTTAATCAATAATACCTCTGTACACTTTACCAAAAACATAAGAACTTTAGAATTCTTCAACACTGAATGCCTCTCGCATTGTTATGTTATATTCTGTAATTCTTTAGTTTTATCCTGTTTAAGAGTAGTTCAAAATTAGTTGCTAGTATTGTTATCTGTAAACTCTCTTTAACAAGCACTTGCAAACATGACTAGTGCAACTGTCACCTTCTAACTCTACCATACCATGTTGCCTTCTGCACAATTCCCTTACATTTATACTACAGTTAAAAATTCTCTTAAACATTGTCTAAACCTTCCAGTTAAGCCAACTGACATTTATTTTGATCATTATATTTTCAATTTTGGACATGATATTTGTTTCTTTCCAAACCTGACTCTCTTAAATTTGTTGTCTCCTATTTAACTGCGGCTCTATTCCTTCCCGTGTTTCTCTAAACCTCTGAAGTTGGAATTGTTCGTTCTCTTTCAGAATTTCCTGTCATCCCAGATTCGCGGGGGGCGCTCATCCTCGAGTGTGTGGTGATCCTGTTTGGTGATGAGCTGTTTCCTAGCACAGTTTGTGACGTCCTAATTGGCAAGGCCAAGGCTTCTTATTCACATCTTGGCCTGGGATGTCTACAGCCTAGCAGCTGTGGGAACTGGACTCCACTTCTCCACAGGGTCTTCAACCAAACTGGAACGTTCTCCAGAACCAGATTCTGTGTGTCCTGCCTGTTCCCTCAGCTCTGGTTCTAAACCATTGTCATAGTTACTCACACACCTAGTTTAGGTGCTTTACCCTCATTGGTTGTTTTCCTCCCTTCCTTCTTTTATTTTGGGGGGAGGGGGCAGCGTCTACTCATTTGCTCTAGAGGAGCTTCCCGTCTCAAGCACAGGGTCCCTCATCCCGTCAGCAAACTGTGTACTTTGCATGCCTCTCCTTGAACACATTGCTTATTTCTCTCTACTTTTAGAGGATTCTAAGTCTCCAAAAATCCAAGGTTTTTTCTAACTCAACTTAGTTCCTGTACTCCCAAAGTAGTGTAAACCACCTCACGCAGGAAACTTAGATCAGTTTATGTCATCTTTATTCAGCTGTGTGTCTGACATGGTAATTGCCTTTGAAATCCGAACAACTGGAATCTCCACCCATTCAAAATCCACTAGTAATTCTCAGTAAGTCAAAGGGCAAACATTCGCATTCTAACCCCCTCCCTGGGCATGCTGTGTATGTATCTTAAGTAGTTAGCAACTGCATCTCATTAAATAATGTGATGCATAAAGATGGAAATATACAAGGTAATTTATTTTAAATGTTGACTCAGAGATCCCTCCTTAAATGATCTTTATTCATCCGTCATATTTTAGGATTTTGTTCATGTACATGGAATTAAGAGTCGTCTCAAGACTTCATTGACCAAAATATGAACGATGGATGGTTAGATAAATAATGAATAATTAAATAGCATATCTCACTTCCAAAGATAAAAATATGATTTAAAACCTTCTACATTGGATCTTCCTCACATGAAAAATTCTAAATGTACAACTATATTGAGGTGCAAGGTATAAGAGAAGACACTATTTTAACCTTTGTTTACATATATTATACATATTATATATAAACGTGTACAGCATTTGTTATGTAGATAATAAATATATATGTATTTATATATGCATTGTTTTATATATGCTTTATATATATGTGCTGAGTCTTAGAGTTGAACCATTTTGATTAATAATTAATTTAAAGAAATTCTCCTCATTTGTTTTACAAAGTATATTAATAGAACAGAAAATGAGCTTCATAAATTTGGGAGAAATTATATATTCTCTCTCTTAGTTTATGTGTGAAATGCAAATTTAAGCATCAATTCATTTCTGATGCTTCAAACAAAAGTCAGCAAATTATCTGACACAAGGGATAAAAATACAGCCTATGGAGTTATATTTAAACTACAGATTTTAGCACTATTTATACATAGTACATCATCCCTCGTTTTGTATATTCATGAGGAACAAATAGGTTTTACATTGTTTTTCACAAACTCCATCAAGCCAATCAGTGCCGAGGACAGTCAGCTAAACATGGCTTTACTGGTGCACGTCCCTCCTAAAGTGGAAGGTGGGATTTCCGTGTGAGCCAGTCACGAATTCACCTTACTGATGGACTACATTTCATCTGAGGGTAAAAATGCATTATACCCGACACTGGTCAAGGGGCGTTTGCAGAAATTACAGTCCAGTAAGTCTGTGTTAACATCGTCTCACAAACTAAAAATAAAAAATCCTTACCAGAGCAGCAAGCAGTCATCCCTCCCTCTGCCCTGTAATATTCAATCTAGAAGATGAGCACATTGAGACAGATCTTCTCAGACCCTGTTCCTTGCCAGACATGCGTGTTAGGCTGACGGTCGGATTAATGCTGTCCTCAGTCCCAAACCACAGTGTCTACATCCTCCAACTGCAGGCATGTGCACTAGGAGTGCACGAGGCCATTTGTGCACCGGAGACCAAGGACAGAGATGACAGTGTCCCTGCAGGAAAAGAGCTGTTTTCTCCCTTTTCACACAACCATATACCTTGGCTAAAAACTTGGTTTTTCTTGATCAGAGGAAATCGGGGAAAGAATGAGCTCAAGAGTGCTTCATCTTCTTGGTGTGCATCCCTCCGTGAGAAAGGGGGAGGGGGGCCCGATCTGTAATGATCAGAACAGTGTCACCTACTGGAGACCATAAAATCTCTCCGGATCTTGAAATGAGAGATTTTCCACAGCAGTCAGAGTTCCAAAAGACACGACAAGGTATCCTTTTGATTTGCACATGTAGTATAGGAAGCTGGCAGGTTACAACAGGAAATATTTCTTAAGCTAGAACAGCCCCTGTGCACGTTGGTGCCTAAGATTGCGCACTATTTCAAGGAGTGTGAGAAAATGAAAACATCTTCAGTATGTTGAGCTAATGTGCTCTTCCATCAGTGGTTTCCATGTCAACCATGTGACTTCAGGTTAAAAATGAAGAAGCTGAGGGCTCGGCTGCCTTTCCCTGAGACATCCCCGCCCTGGGGCTCAGGAGCAGGTGACGTTGTCAGCGCTTCTCCGGGAAGTCAGCGGGCACCCCTGGGTCTCTGCACAATGGCCAGCAGCTTCCCTTCACCAATTCAGGACTGAGACACGGAGCCGGGGGACAAATGCCCCCACACAGGTGACCCAGCCGCTCTGAAAGGCAGCATCCAAAGGTTATCGCCATAGTGCTAAATTCCGGTGAAATTACTTTAAAAAGTTGTGTATAATACATAATCTGGTAGGCTGACTATCGCAGTACAATGAAAGTGACGCAGGGGCTGACTTCATTTTTACATTAGCTCCTATGGATTCTTCACTTCTACACATCTGCAGCGAGAAGAACGCAGCTAGAAGTGCTGGCCTGGAACATGTCACCTCCCAAACCGCACGGTGTGGGGCGTGGGGGGTGGCTGCACGGCCGGGCAGCAAGAGTCCAAAGGCCAATAAATAAACACTGAGCTTCTGTCTTTCGGTGGATGGGACCCTGACAACACTTTCTACGTTCACGCAGAGTTGGCCCACGGCTTTCGGGCAGCGTTCGCGGTGACTGCCGGGAGAATCAGAGGCGCTCCAGCCCCAGCTCTGCCCCAGTGCACGTCTGTGACCTTGGACTACGTTCCACAAGCCTCCTGAGCTCCAAGGCTCTCATCTGTGGGTGAGAAGGTGAAAAGCACGTGGCATCTGGCACTTGCCACAGAGAGTCACCATATTTATAACAAAAATCAGAAACCTCAAAGCCTCACATCACTATCTTGACCTTACCAATAGGCCTAGAGTCTACTCATCAAAAGGACTTTTTTTTCCTCTCTGAGTTTTTCGGGGCTATCTCCACCAGCGCGGGCATACCCCTGGCAGACCCGGGGAGCACAGACTCCTTCCTCCCTACAAATCTCCGTCATTGCGCATCCTGCTCCAAGTTGTTTATCTAAAGACGAGAAGGAAAGGAAAGCGGAAATTGAAACAGCAGCAACAGAGCCGATAAACAACACGGTTTGATGCAAGGCTCTGTTTTGTAGTTACACACCCAGAAGGCAGACGACACTTCAAAGCCAACACAGCGTCTTTGTTTTTACCCAGAACATAATGAATCTGAGTCATTCAGTGTCTAAGCTGAGAAATCGCTGTCTGTGTGTGGCAAAATATTGAATACGGATCTAGAATCCGAAACAGTGAATCTATAAAGGAAAAGAAATTAAAATCAGAGGAACGAAAGGACAGCTTTGGAAAATCTTCTCAGTGAGCGTAAATATGAATTCAATGAATCCACTGTTTATTTTTTGTACCTCGGGTACCACAAACAGCACTCATTTAACAAGTATGAAGTTTCAAAGATAAAGCAGACACTGCAGGGTCTCAGGAGCCGAAATCTGGGAGGAGACAGACCAGTAAACTACAGTATAAGCCAGTTGGATAATGAGGGTCTATGGCTGCCTGGGAAGAGAGGAGACTAGCCACTCCCAGTGCTGCCCCAGGGCATGGGGGGCAGGCCCACCCGGGAAAAGCTTTTGAGATGTAAGTGGAACTAAGACTAAGCTTTTCTGGAGAACAAGCAGGGTAAAGGCATTTCAGACAAATGGAAACAAGTTTTGCCCAAACCATGGGGACTGCAAGCATGTGAGTATTTCAGGAACGTGAGCTGCAATGGAGGGTAAAAGGCATCATGGGGGTGTTGGTGGGAGCTGAGGCTGGGGAGTGAGCAGCAGAGAAAATTAGGACCTTACCAGTCATATAAATTAATGTAGATATTTAATTTAGTCTCTAGACCATGGGGGAAATTCCAGTGATCACTACATGGAAATGTGAGGGACAGCCTTGTAAGAGCTGGGATGGAAAGCAGAGAAACTGGCAGGGGGAGGCCCCCCCGGCTCAGGTGAGGAAGGAAGAAGGGCATCAGCAGAGCCGGTAGTGGCAGAGGTGCTTGGCCGGCTCTGGGGGAGATGACGCCAAAGTCCCACTTTACGTCAGGTGTGACTCTTAGGTAATCACCATGGAGAAATCAGCCATGGAGAAATTAAAGCTGCTTAGTTGAGACAGAGTTTAGAAATGATGAAAAGAACAGTTTTACAAAAGAAGAGGCTAAGTCCAACAGCCCTGCAACGGGTGAAGGTGGCAGCTGCATTGCTACGGGCTAAAGCTTGCCCTCCAAAAACCCAGGTGCTGAGGTCCTAACCCTCAGCACTTTGGAATGGGACTGCATTTGGAGATATGGCCCTTGAAGGAGTAATTAAGTTAGAATGTGGTCATAGAGATGCTGCCTAATCCAATAGGACTGGTGTCCTTACAAGAAGCAGAGATTAAGACAAAGACACCAACAGTGGAAAGACCATGTGAAGATACAGAGAGAAGACAGTTGTCTGCAAGCCGAGGACACACCTTGGAAAAACTCAACCCTATCAATAGCTTGACCTTGGACTTCCAGACTCCAGAACTGTGAGAAAGTACATTTCTGTTGTTTCAGCTGCCCAGGCCTTGGTGCGTTACAGTAGCCCTAGCTGATGAGTACAGGCGTCAGTAGGGCTACAGCCCATACTTTCAAACGACCTTTCTAGTGTCTCACACTCTACCTGGGCATCACTACGTTCCCATCCTCCAGTGAGTGTTCCATTCAGATTCTTCTGAACTCCATTACTTGGCTGGAAATTAACCAAGGTTGTTTATATGTGACAGAAATTATTGTGCCCAAGAAAATGTCTGAGACAAACCGTTGAACAGACGATGTCTTGAGGACCATCAAAGTGATGATTTATTTTTAAATAGTTGTGGAGCACCTACTATTTGTCAGTTCTGTCTAGAGGACACTATAATTAAAAAGAATCCTGGGTTTCTATTATTAAGGCATCTGCAATCTGGTAAGGAGAGAGAATTTGCACAAAAACAAATGTGATAGAAGTCCAGGTGCCGCATGCTACTGGAGGACATACAATGATATGGGAGTTCAAGGAAAAACAATTATTCTTAGAGAAACAGAGTGGGAAAGGGAGTAACCAGGGGAGGATTTATGATTTAATTGGTACTTGGCTAGACCTTGAATAAAGGCTGCATTTGGCTACAGGAGGATATGCATGTGGGCATGTGGATGGAGGGTCCAGCACACTTCAGCTACAGGGAAAATGTGAGCATGAAGTTAAAAAGAAGGGAGGAGAAACAGTGAGTATCTCAGTGTGAAGAGAACATAAAACACATGAGACAGTTATAAAAGATGGATTAGGTCTGCCTTTTAAATAGCCTTGAACATCCATGAAATTGAACTTCATTGAGGAGGCCAAAAGTGTTGATGTAAAAAAAAATTGATTTCGTAAAATATTTTACCGCATGTGATTGAAGTAGGACAGTATTCCAAAACTACCTCTGAGGACAGTTAGCATCACAGTGCCCCTGCGTGGGAAGTGGCATTCATTTTTCACTAATTTATTCATTACACAAGAAGAATATTAAGTACCCAGCATGTGCCAGCTAAATACCAATGAGCTAAAGAGACCCACTCCCGGCTCCATGTGAGCAGTGAGAATGGACAGGATGATAGGTCAATTAAAGATCATGATGCAGGCAGGGGTAGGGTTTACAATGAGTAGATGAAAGTTGAATTATCCACCGCCTGAGTGGATCACAGGTGTGAAGAATGAAAATCTCAAAAACCTCTAGATATATTTCTGATTATAACCTAGAAGACTAAGATGAAAAAAAAACCCAACTTTTATTTCTAAAAATCCTGGGGAAATGAAAATACATTAGTAAAGTTGAATAAATTCCAAAAACATTTAAAAGAATAGAACTAGTTCTAAAATATGGAAAAGGGGACTTCCCTGGTGGGCCAGTGGTAAAGAACCCACCTTCCAATGCAGGGGACTCAGGTTCCATCTCTGGCCAGGGAGCTAAGATCCCATATGCTTTGGGGCAACTAAGCCCTCGAGCCACAACTATTGAGCCCACATGCCTCAATTAGAGAGCCTGAGTACCACAAACTACAGAGCCCACGTGCTCTGGAGCCTGCCCGCCACAGCTAGAAAGAAGCCCATGAACTGCAAGGAAGATCCTGCATGCTGCAACTAAGACCCGATGCAGTCAAAAATTTTTAAATATAAATAAATAGATAAATAAATAAATAAATAAATAAATAAATAAATAAATAAATAAAATTAAAGTATGGAAAAGAAATTCAGATGGCAACTTCTGTCCTCAAGAGGAAAAGCAGAGAAAATGAAAATAAACAAGAGACAGCAACATATCCATTGTGAACTTCAGGCACACTGAGGAACAAAATATTTTCAAATTTTAAGGAAGTGACAAAGAAACTCTTTACAGGAGGGAGACAGTCTGAAAATCTCTTGTGTGCCATAAGCATGAGACATAGTACATGATGAACTTTCATTCAGGACTAAGTTACAACATCTTGAGAGTAAAAAGATGTTGGTGGGGAGTCAGAACATGCTGGACTGTGACTTTCCCTACCCTCCCATGTGTTCACAGCTAGTATACAGACATACAATTCATTTTTGTATATTTATCTTTTGTGTCTTGTATCCTGTGACTTTGATGAACTTGCATACTCCTTCTAGAAGCTGTTTGGTAGTTTTCTACAGAAGTAACTGTATCATCTGAAAACAGTTTTGTTTTCCTTTCCAACCTATAGACCTTTTCCTTTTCTTGCCTTATTGCACTGGCAAGAACTTGCAGCATTGTGTTTAGCAAGACTGATAAAAATGGACATGGCTACTTTGTTTGCAATATTAGGGTGAAAGCATTTGATTGTTCACCATTTAACCTCTCAACACAGTGGATTACATTGATGATTTTTTAATATTAAACAAGCCTTGAATTCCCAGGCTAAACCCTCTTAATTATGTTATGTAATTCTTTTGATCTATTGCTATATGCTCTTTGCTAATATTTTGTGAAAGGTTTTTGCATCCATTTTCATGAGGGATATTGGTTAGTGGTTTTCTTTCTTTATGCTTTCTTTGTCTGGTTTTGGTAACAGAGTAAATACTATCTTCAAAAGTGAATTGAGAAGCATTTCTCCTCTGCTATTTCTGGAAAATTGGTGTTAATCTTTCTTTAAACATTTAGTAGAATTCTTTAGTGAAGCCATCTGCACATGGAGATTTTTGTAATTCAACTCCTTATTGCAAGGAAACATCCCCTATATGTGATTAGTATTCTGGTACCGTGCTGTATCTTTGCAGAGTTATTGGACAGGCTTCTTTAAACTTTAGTTATTCCAATCTATACGATAAGGCATGGTATTTGGGGAAAAAACAAACCTCCTCTTTGAAAGCTTTAATGGTTTTTCGAATTTCTGCTGCAAAATTGCTGAACTCCTGAGTGACTTTGCTTTTGCCAGAAGCATCATATTCCTACCATCTTCATCCACATTCAAGTTATCTTGTTGCCTGTTTGTGCAAGAAGCAAATAAAATGCTGAAAAATGGAAGTTGCATGAGGATAAAAATAAAATCAACAAATATTCCTTAGGCATTTGGAAAGTACAAGACACTGTGACTACTGCTCTGCGTAATCATAAAAAGAAAAATACGTGACTGGAATTAGAAATTAAGATTAAATGTCATGCAAGATAACCCAGAGTCACATTGCTTCACATGGTTAATTTAAAATGATAATGAAGTGCTTCTTGTGGAATAAAGGGAATGTCATGTCATATTACGTATAGATTTGACATCTTATTTAGATCTCAATGAATTGTTCATTTCACTTTACACAGTGAAAGAGCAATGACAAATTAAATATTACATATTATGTAGCATCCAGGTGGGAAAGTTGCTTGCTCTATTATAAATTCACGGCAAGAACTAAATTAAGGACACTGTGTCTGACAAAAATCTAATCTTGTACCAGATGCCAAATTGCTCTATATTGTTGATAACAAAAGGAAAGAAAAGTCTTGAGTTAAGTTTAAGATATGTTTCTTAGAGCTTAACTGATGTTCTCAAGAGCCAAAGGGAAATACTGAGTTTGAGAAACTGAAAGGAAAGTCCCATCCATCTAGAGTTATGATGTATTGTTTAAAAAATTTGTATAGATTTGATTTAGTTGACATGTTATCTGTGTCTCAAGCTTTCCATTTTTTTCCAATTTTGTTCAAAGGTGTTCCTTGTGAAGAAGCCATTGTAACTTTCAAAATGGTTCTGCTTTGTTCTGCTTGATATATGTCTACTGTTCAGTAAGAGAACAGCTTGCCAGAACCAGAACATCCTATGAGCTTGTAAAACCATTTGTGAATCAGGGACATGTTATAGAGCTGACATCAGAGAAGAACTTACAAAAGGGAAGCACTGAAAAAGAACCAAAGGAACCAAATGGCAGCCCCGTAGTCACTAGATAAACTCAGTCCCTTAAGATGCTAAATTAGAGGCGCCATGAATCACAGCCTTTACTCTGATGCCGGGTTAAAATTGGTTCCAGTTTACAAGTATTGATATGGCTAGTATCAACAAAAACAGGTAATTTTAAGTAAAAAGATGTGACATTTCTGTTTTCACAGCGCTCTCTCCTGTAAATCCTCGGTGTCTAAGCAAAGAGGATTTAAGCAAAAAGAAGTCTGGATAACTGGATAAAGATAGACCCAAGACTAGGAACTCAGGAGCGGCTGATGTAGGCACGAGAACGTACAAGGTAGGCTCACACCTAGCAAGGCCGCGCCAGGCGTTCTGCTGAGACAGACATGGGGGCGCTTCCAGCAGGTGGCTCACATTCACCCAGAAAAGGCGGCCTGGTGAGCAAGCATTTATGCAGGAGGACAAACAAGAAGGAGGGACCTCTGCCTGGGGGTGGGGGTGGGGGCGGGGACGAGGCAGGGGTCAGGGAAGCTACGGGAAGGGGACTGAAGCTCTCCATCCATTTCGGGGACCGTGTCAGTGTGCGCTCTGCCCCAGGCCACAGTCTACATGCTGGGGACCCCGCTGTGTCACTAGACCCACTCTCCAGCGCTCAGACACTTCATGTAGCCCTGTTTTTCAGATGAGACACTGCAGCTTAGAATGCGGTCAGCATGTCCATGTTATATCGCTATTACCTGACACAGCTGGGATGCAAACCCGGATTTTAAACATTTCTGAAGCCCCTCACCACTCCACAGCCTGCTCTCCCGCCGTGCAGAGCGAGGGGTCCTGGGCACCCAGGTCAGATGTGTGCTTTAGACTAGATGGAAGGAGAGAAAGCAGACATGGATACCAGTTAGGGAGATTACTAGGGGGAAGGGATGGACACTGGATGCTGCTACGTTCCAAATTCTTATTGAAAACATGAAACAGCATAGAATTTGTAAGAAAAGATAACAATATTAAGTCAAATGGATTTTAACTCATGAATAGCCTATGGAAAGAAAGGTTCTGGGATGCGAAGGACAAAGTTACTGCGGAATGTGCTTTCCATCCACTCCCTCCGTGGGCTGGGGCTGCACCGTCACTTGGGGAATTTAATTCCTCGGGGATCTGTGGAATGTTTACTCAGTGAAATGGATACGTCCAGGCACAAGTCACGCTCTTGTTTTCAGATGCTTCCAAGTCCACAGTGAGGAGAAACTTTGTAGAGAAGTAAGTAGAAGTGAGCACCTAAGTGTCACAAGAGAGGTCCTGAGAGATTTGAAAGGAAAAAGATGGACGTTTCTCAAGTCCAAGACTTCAAAAGTATTCCATGTTGGTCGCAAAATTAAGCCTTTCTTGCAATACCTTTATACGTGAATTAAAATCAGCTTAACTCGGGAATTCCCTGGCAGTGTAGTGGTTAGGACTCGGTGCTTTCACTGAATTCCCAAGTTAAGTTGATTTTAATTTATGTATAAGGTATTGCAAGAAAGGCTTAATTTCAGTCCCTGGTCAGGGAACTAAGATCCCGCAAGCCGCGCAGCACAGCCAAAGAAAAAACAAAAAAATCAACTTAACTTGATAAACATGATTACCTTTCTTCCAAACAATACACTTTTTCATATTTTCAAAAAGAATTTGAAAAATAGCAACAAGCATATATATATATATATATACTAATGGATTTTACACTGTTACATCAACCTACTGTCTTATCAACAATCAATAATCCATGAATATTTGCAGATCTGGGTGAGGGAAAAAAGAAATAGAAATGAACACCAAAAGAATACAGCTAAAAAATGTTTCAGCATGTAATGAAACAGTTTTTCTATTTCTGAACAGTATATAATTTTTGTCAGTAAATATTTATGTAGAATTTCTAAGTTGAGGTATTAGACTAAGCACTGTATGGAAAATAAAAGTGAATGAGACATGGCTCCTGGTTTTGAACAGTTGGCCAGTGGGTAAGCATGGCACTTCCAATGAAGCCAAATAACCCCCCTTCTAATCCTCATATAAAAAGGAAAAAAATACAGAGAAATGGCCCCGTAGGTCAACTCTCACTATCTATTGTCTCTCATTTAGTGTTTAGAAAGATAGAACTTGAGAATTTATTTATTCAAAGCATCAGTAGAATATGAAGGTCATCTACAGAAAAGAGACAGCAAAAAGCGGCTCTGTCAGGTGACAGGCACATGGGGAAGCACCCTGCACACCACCCAGCGCTGTCCCGTCACAGAGCAGGCACTGGGGGTCCTTCCGCGGTGGCGGGGGCGGGGGGGATCCTCCCGCGCGAGGACTCGGGTGAGCAACCATCTAGGATCAGCTTGCTTAATACGACAGCTGAAATGTTTTATTCCTGACGTCTATTTTTTTTAATGCACCTTGGCATTTATCCCTAGTTATTATTGAAGAGGCAAAGCGCCCTTGATTGCGGAATATTTGGCTCTTACATAAACAACATCTGAATTTAAACAGTATGCAGATTTGGTAGATGCTTCTGTTTTACATATATGCATGTATGTCTTTTATAAACATGTATATACATATGTACACATCCGTATTGTGCATATATATACATACACACACCCACATGTGTTCAAACTCTGTTCTTAGGCTTAATATGGAACTTTAATTTGAAACAATTTGAAACTTTACAATACACTGTGTTGCATATTATTATCCCTATTGTAAACTTGGGAAAAGTAAAGCACAGGGCGGGTCACATTACCTTCTCTGAAGTACTATAGCCTTTTAATGGAAGAGCCAGGATTTGAATCCAGACAGACTGACTCAAAAGTCCAACCACTTAACTGCTACCCCACAGCACAGAATGACAGTAATTGAAAAAACGAGATTAACGCCTAGATCTCTGGTCTGTGCAACATGGGACTAATGGTACCTTATCTGTTAACTAAATAAATGAATGGATGGATGAATGAGTGAGTGAATGAGTCTAGAGTGAGAGATAAAAAAGAGATGAATTCAGATTGGTTATAAAGTGTTGTCAAATTTCAGGTCTGCGTATGATGTGGAGGCATGAGATACAGCAGACAGAGTGTTTCCAGACAGCGGCAGGAGGTGTGGATGGAGACACAGCAGCTCGGCTCGTCTTCGGGAAGCAGGATGCTGTGTGTGAGCCTGGGTACCTTCCCCCACACCGGCGCAGCCTCACTGACCCCCAGCCTTCGCGCTGTGGGTAGAGCCCTAGGTTGTCCCTGGGTCACACCCCTTTACCTCTCCTGCCTCACTTCTCTCGAATGCACTGTTAACAGCCATGATCCAGCCCCAATCTCACTTGATCTCACCTGAGTACAAACGCCACAGCTGTCAGGTCATCTTCTCTAGGGAGCCTGAACTGTGGAGGCCAGGCTGGGTGGAAATTCATCTCGCCTCCTCAGCACTCTCTGTGCACACCTGTCCCAATACCTGCCGTTAGCCAAGAAGATAAGGGAGGAGGGCTCTGTCCAACCTACCAGTGTATCCTCACCACACTGCAGTGTCTGCACGGCACACACTTCTTGGGGTTCAGGCAGGCCGCCCCAAATATGCCCTTTGGTATATTGATTATTTTGAAGTTTCTTAAGTTACTTAAGAAACAGCCGGTACAAGAAGGACACTCTGACCCTCGTTTGTCCCCTGAAAGCAGGAGGTAAATCGCCCATATGAAGATGCTCTCCCTGTACCAGGACGGTACAAGGCATTTTATCACCAGAGGCAGGAAACTCAGGGCCCACAGGCTGTGCAAACAGACTGTGCATGTTAATTCTTCATGAATTTGCTCCCCAAGCCCAAACCCCTTTGTTTTGCCAATTCTTTGTAAATTTATTGTTTCTCTAAGTATAAAAGCTGCCTGTTTTGGTCACTGTTTTTGAGCCCCATATCTTTAAGCCTCCCATACAAACAAAATTAAATTTGTTCTGTTAATGTCTTATGTTAATTTATAGGGCAGGACTTCCCTGGTGGCACAGTGGTTAAGAATCCACCTGCCAATGCAGGGGACACAGGTTCGATCCCTGGTCCGGGAAGATCCCACGTGCCGTGGAGCAACTAAGCCCATGAGCCACAACTACTAAGCCTGCACTCTAGAGCCTGTGAGCCACGACTACCGAGCCCATGTGCCACAACTACTGAAGCCACCGCAACGAGAAGCCCGAGCACAATGAAGAGTAGCCCCCACTCTCTGCAACTAGAGAAAGCCCGTGTGCATTATCAAAGACCCAACACAGCCAAAAATAAATAAATTAATTAAATAATAAATTAAAAAAAAATTATAGGCCAAAGAATCTAGAAGAAAAGAACAAGATTTTCTGCTATATACTCAACAAATATTTAAATGAATGAATGAATGAATGAAATCAGAGACCAAATCGTTATTTTTAAGTAACCAGTTCTTAGTTATTATCTGAGTTTAAGCGTATGATTTCAGGTATCAGACATCTGGGTTTGTATCTTACCTTCCACATTAACAATATATTATGGTGGAGAAGACATTTAAACTTCTTTGACTTGGTTCTCTCTCCTGTAAATGAGGAGGCTCACATGATCTATTTCATGGAATTGCTGAAAGCATTAGAGTTAGCACTTGGCAGTTAGTTACTTAGCAAGTAAAGCACTTGGCAAGAATGCCCTGCACAGAGTAACTCAGACGTGGCTCTTACTTTTGGAGTAAACTTTAGAGAAGTAGATGACTGACTTAGTTCATACACGACTTGCACATAACACCACAGTTATGAAGGTGTTCTCCCCTCATAACTGACAACTGCCACTCAAACGAGGCTGCTGAATGAATCAGAACATGAGACCACGCATGCAGACTCTTGCAAGGTAATTCCAAGTGAGTTTAAAAAACATTTTCCTCAAAATAATTGGGTGTATGCATTTTAGGAGTTTTTTTTAATTCAGATTTCTTTATAGTGAAAAATAGCACAGAAAAATTTGCAGAGCTTTTTAAAGTGCAGCAATTTGCTATTTAAAATTAAACCAGTAGAAACTAAATTAAATCGGGCTTGGCTGTGAGTGCTGCAAAAGGGAAGTTTAGTTCAGTGTGTGTGGAGGTTTCAACCGTGTCCCAAAGAGTCACATCAAAACTCAGGCCCCATCAGGTCTAGCCCGGAGATGGACATGTGTAAGCAGATATTTCAGGATAAAGGTTGTGGATATTAATGACTAATTTGACCAAGTCAGAAGATTCTGAAGACAGTGGGTTGCCTTAGGAATACGCCTGGATGTTCCGATCATTGGAGTGGACTGACATTCCTTCATGAGGATGCAAGTTCATGGTGGGGAGGCCGAGCTGCAGTCGCTCACGGATCTTTCCACGAGTTGATCAAAAGTTTGCAACTCTGGAACTCTAGTGTCCCAACGCTGCACTCCCCATATTAAAAATATACTGACAACAGGCTTTAAAAATTGCCAAAAATACGTAACAATTCTGATTTCATCTTCAACACTTGTTTCTGACATTTTAGCACTCTCATTTGTTTGTATGGAAAAAAGTACAAATAACAATTTAAAGAAAAAATAAAAAAGACAATTTGGCCACAGGGTAGTTTGAGAACAAGTTTATCTACTGCTGTGGCTTTATGTTGCGTACATATGAAACAATAGCAAAATGTATGTATGAAACAATAGCAAAATGTAACTCCTAGTTCCTATGAAGGAATGAAGTATGTAAACATTTCTTATCTTTAGATGATGTTTCATCTGAATTAGTGAGAAATACTGAACTTTCTCTGTGATTGTTTTGAAGTGAAGGGTTCAGAGCAGGAAACCATCGATATTTCTTCATACACTTACTGGCATTTCATTTTCCTCTTACTTTACACTTGTGTTAATTATCTACTGAAGTGTAACAAGTGACCACAAACAAAGTGGATTAAATAAGTGCAACTGCATTCTCATGGACGGAATTGTGTCCCCTAAATTCATATCCTGAAGTCCTAACCCCAGGGCCTCAGAATGTAACCTTATTCGGAAATAGGGTCACTGCAGATGTAATTAATTAAGAAGAGGTTGCCCTGGGTAGGGGGGCCCTGACCCAACGTGACTGGTGTCCTTATAAACAGGGGGACCCTGGACACAGAGGCACATGGGTAGACCATCATGTGAAGACAAAGCAGAGACTGGGGTGATTTGGGAGAAGCTGAGGATGCCAACGGTGCCGGCTACCCCAGGAGCAGGGGGAGAGGAGGGGACAGCGTCTCCCTGACAGCCCCCAGTTGGCACCAACCCTGCAACACCTGGATCTCAGACTTCTGGCCTCCAGGACAGTGGATAAGGAATGTCTACTGTCGAAGCCGCCTGGCCCGCAGGACGTTGTTGTGGCAGCCCTAGGAAACTACCACATGTAACATCTCTCAGTTTCATGGGTTAGAATCAGGCACAGGGTAGCTGGGTCCTCTGCTCAGAGTCTCTCAGGCTGCAACCAAGAAGTCAGCTGGGCTGCATTCTCGCCTGGAGACCTACTGGGAGAGTCGCTTCCAAGCTCATTCAGGCCGTAGGCAGAACTCATTTGCCCTGATTACGTGACTGAGGGCCACCTGCAGGGCCCAGAGGCCACCCATGTTCCCCACCACGTGGCCCGGTCCACAGGCAACCCAACACACAGCCGTGTGCTTCCTCAGGGCCAGAGGGAGGAGGCCTCTCACCCTGTCTGGTAGGATGGTGCCTTATGTAGCGCAGCGTAATCACGGGGGTGACAAGCAATCCCCTTCGCCATATTCTATTGGCTAGAAGCAGGGACCAGATTCTGTCTACCCTGAGGGAGGGGATACAGAAGGGTGTGACCCGCTGGGGTGACCTGAGGGTCTGTCTGCCCCAACAACATTCATCTTGTGCCCTGCACTTGACCTCTTTCCATGAATCAAGAGGACTTCTCTCACAATAAAAAAAAAAAAATACTGTACTGTCAGTATATAACACACCACAAATTCCATACTTTTTCTGTAATTACAGCCCTTTAAAAATTATAAAATAAAATCATTATTACCAATTTTGGAGGGAGTATTAAAAAACTAATAAAAGCTTTTTGTATCAAACTTAGAAAGTAAGTTACAAAGAAGAAAGCAACTAAAAAGCATTCATAATCCTCCGAGTCCCAGGGAAGATGATTGTTGTAAATGTCTTCAATTCATAAATTTAAAATTTTGATACATACATTTTGATACATAATGTGGTCATTACTGTTTTTAAATATTTCGCTTAACTTCCATTACTTTCTTAACAAAATATTTGCTCAAGTGATTTTAAAATTTCTAAATAAGAATTTTATTTTCAATTGAATCACTTAATTTTAGATTGGTTGAAGAGTATTGCCCACGTGAAGTTCATTCTTGAGAATTATAGTTTTCCTTGTGTTATAGCATAGAATCAACTTTGGAAAAGTCTCCATAAATATTTGAAGGTAAATGACTTTTAGTTTACAGGGTACAGAGCTGGATGCCTCTCTCATGAATTCATCTCATTCGTGATGCTCAACTACACTTCCACCAAAGTGAGCTGAACGGCTGCTAAGCCATTTCAGAGGTGAGGGTTTCTAATTGCAGTACATACAGATTCTTACACGAAAGTAGGCCCTCCTGTCTCAATTAATGCTTTTCTTCCTTAAACACAGCTTTCTTCTCATTATTTTGAGCTCTCTATTGGAGTATAATTGCTTTACACTGTTGTGTCAGCTTCTGCTGTACAACAAAGTGAATCAGCTGTATTTATACATATATCCCCATACCCCCTCCCTCTCGCAACTCCCTCCCACCCCCCATCCCACCCCTCTAGGTCATCACCCATCATTGAGTTGATCTCCCTGTGTTAGGCAGCAGCTTCCCACTAGCTATCTATTTTACATGTGGTAGTGTATATATGTCTATGCTACCCTCTCACTTCATCCCAGGGTCCCCTTTGCTCCCCGACCCCATGTCCTCAAGTTGGTTCTCTACATCTGCATCTTTATTCTTGCCCTGTCACTGGGTTCATCAGTACTACTTTTTTTAAGATTCCATATATGTGCGTTAGCATACAGTGTTTTTCTCTTTCTGGCTTACTTCGCTCTGTATGACAGTCTCTAGGTCCATCCACCTCACTACAAATAACTCAATTTCATTTCTTTTTATGGCTGAGTAATATTCCATTGTATATATGTGCCATATCTTCTTTATCCATTCATCTGTTGATGGCACTTAGGTTGCTTCCATGTCCTGGCTATTGTAAATAGTGCTACAATGAATATTGTGGTATATGTTTCTTTTTGGAGTATGGTTTTCTCAGGGTATATGCCCAGGAGTGGGATTGCTGGGTCATACGGTAGTTCTATTTTTAGTTTTTAAGGCACCTCCCTACTGTTTTGCATAGTGGCTGTACCAATTTACATTCCCACCAAGAGTGCAGGAGGGTTCCCTTTTCTCTGCACCTTCTCCAGCATTTATTGTTTTTGGATTTTTTAATGATGGCCATTCTGATCGGTGTGAGGTGATACCTCATTGTGGCTTTGACTTGCATTTCTCTAATGATCGGTGATGTTGAGCATCTTTTCATATGTTTGTTGGCCATCTGGATGTCTTCTTTGGAGAAATGTCTATTTAGGTCTTCTGCCCATTTTTGGATTGGGTTGTTTGCTTTTTTGATATTGAGCTGCATGAGCTGCTTGTATATTTTGGAGACTAATCTACAGATTCAACGCAATCCCTATCAAATTACCAATGGCATTTTTCACAGAACTAGAACAAGAGATTTTATGCTTTGTATGGAAATGCAAAAGACCCCGAATAGCCAAAACAATCTTGAGAAGGAAAGACAGAGCTGGAGGAATCAGGCTCCCTGACTTCAAACTATACTACAAGGCTACAGTGAGCAAGACAGTATGGTACTGGCACAAAAACAGAAATATAGATCAACGGAGCAGAATAGAGAGCTCAGAGATAAATCCACACTCATATGGGCACTTATCTTTGACAAAGGAGGCATGGATATGCAATGGAGAAAAGACAGCCTCTTCAATAAGTGGTGCTCAGAAAATTGGACAGCAACATGTAAAAGAATGAAATTAGAACACATCCTAACACCATACACAAAAATAATCTCAAAATGGATTAAAGAGCTAAATGTAAGGCCAGCTGTCTTTAATGTTGTTATTGCCACTCCTGTTTCTATCTCTTTGGAAGCCAGGACTACTTTTACATATACTTTTATACTTTAGTGTTCTCAATAATCAGCCTATGAATGTCTCTTGCAATGGTGCAGAATTGAAGTTTGCTATGGACACACCTACGAATTTTCTACTTTTAACTATTCCCTTAATGCATTGAAACTTCAGCTCTGTCTGGATCTATTAGCTTTCTTTAATTTCACTTTTGGTTCACTGATGAACCAAAAACCTTCAGTTTCAACATTGTGCATGTTATTCTCCTTGAGATCTGCAGAGCATTCATCCTGGTTTTACAGGTAAGTACCTTTAAATTTCATGGGAGAATATTTGAAATGAAATCTCAGGAATTTTCAATATCAGTACTTAATAATGCTAAATAGTAAATAATACTGAAAGGGACATGTCTGATGGAAAAACAAATTTCAGGGATTAAGAGACCATTTCTTAATTTAAACAACTCAACAAAACTTTGCTTATTAATAATCTAGGTCTGATATAGGAAAATGCTTTCCCCCTGGGATGTCACAGATTGTAAATAAATGCTGTATTTGAAAGGTAACTTAATATCCCCAGAATTTAGAAGAGGCTACTTTCAAGTGAATGTTTGACGCTCTTTGTAAAGTGGATGAATCAGCAGAGCTTGATTCCTTAACTATATCACCTTTCGAACACATGTTTTGCATCATATCAGGGCTGTTTAGTGCCCTTTCTCCTGTGATGAGGTTTGTTCTCACCTTGATTTCAACAAGCTTTTCATATAAGATATTTTGTACTAGCAGATCCAAGGAGAGCAGGAGATGTCCTTACAGTGTTCTCTTAAAAATAGCAACAGCTTTCAAAGGTAAACCTGAGAACGCTCTTGCAATTTAATTGGTTCATTAAAAGCTTTATAAGAATTGCTGAAATCTTACTTCTTTAGCAATACTTTGAGGGATTTTTATAAGTTAAACATGAAACAGCCATAGCATGAAATATTATGGTAATAAGATTAAGTCTCTTATGGAAGAAATTAAACTTGTGTTAGCTTACAAACATAAGCACAATTTATTTGAACTGAAGTCATGAGTAAACATAAATATATTTACATTTGTACATAAAATATACTGTATTTAAAATTGCTTGATGTTTTAAAGACAGAGCTGAATGCAAAGGACATGGTTAGAAAGTCTAAGACCAGATGGTTTCATAAATCCCAGTGAAAAATACACATCTGCTGGGCCTTTTGCAAACCTGCTTTGTTTGAAGGAAGTATTATTTCATCACATGGCATCAGGTGTCTTAACACACCACTCGTCTTGTCTTAGGAGAGTACCACCTGCATTAGGCGTTATTTTTTATTTCTAGAAGGAGTGTAGAGCAAATCATTTTCTGTTTGATTCTCTAGGAAATGTTTTATGCTCTATCTAAAATCAACTTTATCAGCAGAGTTTAACTTATTTGATTTTGGGCATACACAAATGTGCCAATTATAGAGTTTGCTGAAATAAGTAGATGGGTAATAAGGACTTGTGAATCCTATTTAATTGCATCTGTAATCCTACAATATTATGCAAAGACCCTTATCAATTGATTAGATGATACTGAAAATTACTTTAAATTGATGATAAAATGTCAAGTGTTGCGTTTATAGTTTGTTAGCACAGGATTCAGAGTAGGAAGGTCAGCCAGCTGAAGAAGAGTTCCCATATTTACTACAGGTAAAAGTGACATGGAGGAACTTGCAGAAAGTGGAAAGAAGACTAGCCATCAGCTTCACAGAAGGATAAGGAGAAACAAAAACAAAAACTGGACTTGGACTTGGGTCGTCCAAGTTCCGGCCCTTTCTCTGCTAATCAGCCGAGGGTAAGTAACTGAGACCTTTCCAACCTTTGCTTCCTAATCTTCGAACAGAGTGTTTTGTTTCATTTTTTAGTCAAACGATCTCTCAGGTCATCTCTAGCTCTGAAAACCTATAACTAAGAGAAGTAAGGGAAGAAAAGAACCTAGAAACATAATGTGAAATGCTTTATAGTTTACAAATTAAGTGATATAAGATATTAAATCTCAATGAAGGTTTGAGAAATTTTGCATTATCTTATATGTTGGCAAAATAACATTCTTAGCTTTCTTATTATTTTCACTGATTCTGTCATCTGCTAATTTTGATGGCTGTGATCTTTTGATAATTATAATTTACATTTCCATTCTGAGGGTCCCATGTTCCCTTTAGTTTAAAAGCAATCAAATCATTCATTTCTTTGAATACTTGTAACTTATAATTTCAACAGTGCAGGCTCTGTCCAGGACCGCTCTTTTTTTCTCATGCTTTGCTCCATATTTTCAGCGAGAATCAACTATTTCCCAGCACGTACCTATGGCATTGCTACTACATGAATGATGTACAATTACTATGGCATTATTACTACTAGAATTACCACTTTTCTGCTGGCCAAAATAAGAGTAACTCCAACTCAAACAATTGACTCATCTATAATTACCCCTGCAAGCTAGCTTGGTGTTTGCATACGCTTTGAGTCACCTTGTTGGTTGTTTTGACATCATGTAGACACGTGTCGATTGAATAACATTTTCTCATGTCCTCTGAAAAATAGAAACCTCATGGATAAAAGGTAAAATAATCTTTCACCAGAATCTTCCATGATTTGAATGAGAATATTGTTTCTTTATCCTTACCAGAATTCACCATTCCAGAGTGTTATATTAAAAGACTAATGCATGAGTGTCCCAATTTTCTCCTGTATAACTTGCACCAAAGGCCAGCATCGACCTCACGGGAGTCTGTACCCACAGCCGGCAGACAGCTCCCGGCTCACCTGGACCATCCTTCCTTGTCCTCCGGCACCACTGGGAACCATGTTGATGCACATCACAGGCTTCCCAGAATGACTCCTGGTGCCCTGCTGGGCGGCACGACAGAGATGCAACAGGTTCCCTGAAGGAGGTCATCCTAGCAGACGGCACCCATTTGTCTTCAGATACATGCGCTTATATTAGTTCACACATATTTGGATGCAGCTGGCCCACAGGGGAGACAGCAGACCGTTTAAAAGTGACATATCAAAACACAGAGGCCAGCAGAAAAATTAACCCACACGGCAAAAGCAAGAAGTTGGCAATGCCAAAATAAAACACAGGGGATGCCTAAGGAAGAGGGGCTCCCTGAATCTGGGGAAGTTAGCGGTGTGATTTTTGTTTTTAAACTGAGGGCCTGTGGACCTACCTTTGGTGAGGAAGGGAATATAGCCAGTTGGACAATCAGCCCACTATCTACATCATACCTTGTCACCTCTGCACAGCACACTTCAATCAAGATTTTGATAAATTACAATGCTTTAAGAATATGCAGAATCAGAACTGTGAAGCAAGTCCAAACTGTGCAACATAAAAAATGGGGAGCTTGAGGGCTGGAGGTCTATTTAGTGATAATGAAGACTTACTGGAGAAAAGATAACCATCTTCAAAGCATAGGTGTCATGTCCCATGTTTCTCCACAAGGAAACAAAATGACCAAATGGAAACCTCTCATGGTAAGTTTGGTCTCAGTGTGCAATATTAAAAATAAACCCTAATAACTTGTTTCTAAAGGAAACAGACTCTTAGAAAACACAGGCTCGGAGTCCATGGGACATACATCTTCATGGTGGACAGGACAGGAGGGAGGATGGATGAGGCCACCGTCAGTGTGTTTTCTTTTCCCTGGGGTAATCCCCGAGCTTCTGTATAAGAGCAATTTTAATCTGAAAATAAAACACAGTGTTTTATAACTCACTTCCAGGTCCTACCTTAGCCTCAGAGCAATGCCAGCTTCCGCCCCAACTGCAGCGGCTTATTTTTAGTGCAGACCCCAGTGTGCAGGGAATGAGTAAACAGGGACCTCTGCGACCTTCAACAACCAGCACACTGCTTAAGGCTGTCCCGCAGGAAAGCTCCGGTTCCCAGGTTTTCCCCACAGAGCTTAGACCTTCATCAGAAGGCGGGAAGAAAGGTCCCTGCCAGACAGGTAGACAGCACATCACAGGAGCCCAGGAACTGCAGGTGTGGACGTGGCCTCAGGGTCCAGCATCTGGAGAGCGGTCTTCTCCTCAGCTCCCAGCCCCATGGGGACCTGGAGGCCTGTGTGTGTCCATGTAGATGGACTGGGCTTTGCTGAGGGCCTGGGGACAGAACCTCTGAGAATTATCCTGAAGGTCCGCAGCCCCGGGGAACCACGCCCAGCCTGGCCGAGGGCTCCGGGCAGCTCAGCTCTGGAAGGAGCCAAGGTCAGATGTCTGCTCTCAGAAAGTGAAGAACCTGGGTAGGTGCGCGGCCTTCCTGCCTGAGCCCGGGAGGGGCTGACGTCACAGCCTAGCCCCTCACCTGCTGCCTCATTTCTGCCCAGAAGGCACCTCAACAGCCCGGCCTGAACCCCATGATCCAAGAGAGGACGAGCCAGAGAGAGGAGGCCCGTGGGGAGGAAGAGACACAGCTGAAGATATGAGGATTTAGCCATTGCAGATGATGCAGAAAAACTTTTCAAAGCTTTAACAGATGATGTTGGAACCAAGAGACTAAAGAGATAAATTAAAAAAGATGTTGCCTGCTGAGAATGAAGTTAGTGAACTTGATATGTGTTAGTCATGTGCAAAAATAAATCAGAACATTTAGCAAAAATTTTTAAAAGGTGGAACTATGAGGAAAAAGCAAAGAGATCTGCAGGGTAGATCCTGCAGGCCTAACTCTGAAGGACATTTCAAAAGGGAAAATGATATTATACAATATCTAAGACATATGAAATTCAGAATTCCCTTTGTTGAACAAAAATGTGTATCTGTGAACTGACATTGCTCACTAAGTCTGTGACTGGGTTAATAATAAAGTTACATTTAGGCATATCCTGATCCAATTCTAAAACTCTGAGGGCAAAGAACAGAAAGATCTAATAGAATCACTGTAATAAAGAATTTGAAAAATGTATATAAACAGGAAAAAAAAAATGGTATCTAGGGCTTCCTAGGTGGCGCAGTGGTTGAGAATCCGCCTGCCAATGCAGGGGACACGGGTTCAATCCCTACTCCGGAAAGATCCCACGTGCTGCGGAGCAACTAAGCCCGTGAGCCACAACTATTGAGCCTGCACTTTTGAGTCCATGAGCCACAACTACTGAGCCCATGTGCTGCAACTACTGAAGCCCACGTGCCTAGAGCCCATGCTCCGCAACAAGAGAAGCCACGGCAATGAGGAGCCTGCGCACCACAACGAAGAGTAGCCCCCACTCACCACAACTAAAAAGAAAGCCCTTGCACAGCAAAAGAAACACCCAACACAGCCAATAAAATAAATTAATTAATTAAAAAAATGGTATCTAAACTTCCAGTTGCAATATAAGAAGGTAAAAATCAGCAATGGAACATCTATAACCAGTGAGAGAAAAAAAAAAGACCACAGCTCAGGAATCCTACACATAGTAAGATGGCCTTCACTTTTCAGAGAGAAAAAGACATTTGAGGATAAAACGTAAGTCAGAACATCTTACACAAGTACCCCAAGTGAGAGAGAGCGTTACTTAAGAAAAAACTAAATAATGAAACAGAAAAGACCACCTCAAGAAAAGGGAAAAGAAAAACAGTAATAAGAAGCAAACACTAGTGGGAAGCTGCTGCATGACACAGGGAGATCAACTCGATCATGGGCGATGACCTATAAGGGTGGGATAGGGAGGGCGGGAAGGAGTCGCGGGAGGGAAGGGATATGGGGGTATATGTGTAGATGCAGCTGATTCACTTTGCTGTACAGCAGAAACTGGCACAACAGTGTAAAGCAATTATATTCCAATAAAGAGCTTAAAAAAAAAAAAAGAAGCAAACTTGATATGCGTCTATGTATGCAATACATGTGCATATAATTAGATAAACAAAGGCAATTAACCTGCCAAGGAAAACTCTCAATAACAGCAAATGCAGAAAGTAAGGAAAGGCATTCTTATTCTAAGAAAACCCTCTCCCACGCCAGGACCTGAGAACCCCGCAAAGTTAAGGGAGAAAGGACTTCATGGTTAAAATGTAACAGCTGTTCCTCCGAAAGAGAAGTACAGCAATGCAAAAAACCTGCATAATATAAGCAAACACAGGTACAAAAAAGGCAAACATGCGGCTATGGGGTAAAGTCCGGTCCTCCAACCCCACCATCCACACAAACCCACAACACGCAGCTCTCTGAGTGACACACAAGCCCATGTCCACCTTTCTTATGTCTCGTGCTTTTTACGTAAAGAATAATAAAGTCTAGTTACCCAAACTCAACTGCATTTACATTATTACTGTTTGGACACACTAGGAGTTAATTCAGTGTATATATGCATTTAGGATAGAAACAATTTTCACAGGATTTTTTTATTATACTTAAATTGTAATTAAATTCAAATTTGGAACTTGATGATAATCAGTACTAACCAGTAGGTTATTACTCATGGGGAACAGAATTGAAGAAATAGTCTTGGAAAAAAATTCTTTTTTAAAAATAACATACACAGGGACTTCTCTGGTGGCACAGTGGTTAAAAATCCGCCTGCCAATGCAGGGGACATGGGTTCAAGCCTTGGTCCAGGAAGATCCCACATGTCGCAGAGCAACTAAGCCCATGTGCCAAAACTACTGAGCCCACATGCTGCAACTATTGAAGCCCACATACCTAGAGCCGGTGTTGCACCACAAGAGAAGCCACCACAATGAGAAGCTCACTCGCTGCAACTAGAAAATGCCCGCACAGCAACCAAGACCCAATGCAGCCAATAAATAAATAAATAAATAAATAAATAAATAAATAAATAAAAATAACATAAACAATTGAGAGCCAGTTTAATAATACCTTTCCTTCTAATAAAGAGAAACCTGTAAGGCTGCTTGGAGTGGCATTCAGATCCCAAACAGAGCTCCACACTTTCTAGGATAAAGTCAGTTAAAACAATTATCACTTAAACAGCATTCCTGTACTGGTTTTAATCTGAAAATAAGATGATCAGGGGAGGCTGAAGAATCCTTCAGCAGGAATGCAAACAGGACTGAACCCAGTGATCTGATTCATGAAGATAACAACTTCTGGACCTTTCTCCAGCCCGCTGCAGGAAGGTCACGGCTTCAGGTCTGGGGGGTGGACACAGCGGCGCTCATACAAGCACCTCTGGACCTGCTGATTCACGCCATTACGATGCGCGACCTGAGGAACCGGCAGAGCAGCCATCTACAAAGCAACCCTTCAGCCTCTGGGTGACCCATCAGCCCCTAATGTACGTACAGCCGTTAACATGCTGCTGTAAACTGGGAGACGCACAAGTACCTGCCTCAAGCCAGGGGCCCACTTCTAAGCTGTCACCAAGCACCTTTATTTAAAGTCCCTCATTTTAAAGAACTCCTTTTAATTTGCTTTTCTGAAAAACTGATGCTTGTTAGTCAAAAAGTACAAGGAAAAGTAAACCTGCATCCACCTACAATGGTTCTCATTATAAACATTTTCAGATTCCTTACATGACGACTGAAATCACGTGTGGCATATTTACATCCTTAGGTGATTTTGCTCCTGAAAAGACTTCCGAGCACATTGTGTAAGGAAGAGGTGATGCCCTGGGACCAAGCGCGGTTTTGAGAACGATGATGCCAGGAAAGGAAGCCCTGCATCATACATCCAGTTTCACAGATGTTTACTATCGGCTGATTAATTCCTGCAGAAAGAGCATCCCTACTATTGCTCAGGATGACAAACTCGGATCTTAAGAACAAGACTGCTTCACATATTCAAGAGTCCTTTCTCCCCTCATCTGGTAAATCTTTGCACTGCATTTTCCATAACAAGTATCACTCTTATCAAATACACTACAGTTTCAATAATGAGAGGCTCTCTCCTCTTGGTCCTGAGATGTCCACATTTGACAGCACAGTGGGGCCTCGGGACTGGAGGAGAGGGAGGCGCCCTCACGGGACACTTGCTCAGGTCTCTGTGCCCTGCACCTGCCCTACAGGTGCGATCAGGAGGCGGCGCCCACGGCACAGAGGGGAGACCTTCAGGGTGGCCATATGTGGGTCTAAATCCCAACCATGAGAAGTCCGGGTATGTATTTAGCCTAAGTACCTCACTTTCCCTATAATAAAACAGGGATAATAATATCCACCTTGAAAGACTCATGAAGATCCTATGAGGTCAGTGTTATGTCGGGGCCGGAGGCATGGACATCTAGAAGTGGTCCAGGTAGACATGGGCACAGTGGGACCACAGCCTCTGTGTCCTGGACTCAAGCCCCTGCCTCCACCCAGAGCACTACTGTCCTCGTTTGGCCCTCACCCTGCCATGCCACCGATTTCCCTGCACTCAGTGGCCCTCACCCTGTCCGAGGAGGGATGGAGAAGCAGCCAGAGGGTCACTACCTGCCCTGCATCTTATTCTTATTTTGTCTCCCTGCTTCTTGTGTTTCAGAGACTCGCAGATATTTCATTATTCCTGCCATCATCACCAGAAATCCGAGGTGAGGAAAGGTACAGCGTCCTCCCCATGGGACTGAATTACTCTCTGTCCTATAAAACACACCACGGAGGACAGGACACTGTGGTTCAGGTGGACGGTCTCTTGTATTTCTAGCACTTGCTTTCCCCACCCTGGGATGTGGGGCTGACAATCTCCTCCCTGCCCCTAAGAACACCCAGTGCTGCTTTTGTGTCAGGGGCTATCGTTTCATTCTTAGAGAATATGGGAGCCACCTCAGGTCCACAGCCTCTACACGTGGCAGGCATGTGGCTGTGGTGGGGCTGCAAGTACAGGTAAGTGCCCACACGTGAAAGCCCTGGCACCTTCTGCTCAAGACCATCCAGCCCTGAGTTCATTTCTAGGTGTCAGCGGACAATCCACCTTTTCCCTGGTCCCAGGTCACCACCTGCTCCCAGTTATCTGATATTTTTGAGCCATACATTCCCCATTTATTAAAGGAAAACAGAACCACATGTCTTAAGAGATACTGTGAGGACAAAATGGTTTCTATGAAGCACCCTAGGTAGAGTTTGGTTTATAAAACTCTGATATGGTAGATGTCCTATCACTAGAGAAGTTCTCTGTCTAATTCTATCAGGACTCCCCCCAGGTTTGCAATAAACATGGCTGTGACAGCTTACAGAGCGTGAACAGTCTGAGTTAGCTGGGCTCCTAGGATGTCTTCTCTCTTGCTGGTCCGCTGATCCCTAGGAAGGAGATTAATTCAGTACAAATGATAAGCGTTTGGTCCTTGGTATAGCTGTTGGAGATGCAGTGAGTATGTGGAGACCAGCTCCATCATCGGGGCCCGCTCCCCTCCCACAAGGCTGGGGTGAGTGGATGAGGCTGAGAAAGGGCCGCTCGATCCTCCTCGGGGTCCTTTCCATCAACACCCATCTGCATTCTCAAAGGAGAAGAAAGCATTTGTGTTTCTTTGTGTACCTTTGTACAAAGAGCATAATCTTTGACCCTGGAAATAGAGCAAGCGGGCACCTAAACCCAAACCAAGCTACTGACATGGGCACGGACCTTCACAGCCTCCGGCCACACTCGCAGATGGACTTGGGACTCTCACGGCCGCTCATGTAATCCTGCAGGGACTCTGCCTTCACACACACAGCAGCCTGGACTTGCTGAATGTTGTCACCACTGTCACAGGGCACATGGCCCAGCGACGCCTGTCTCAGCTGAGTGAGCTGTGCAGGGCCGAACACTCCGGGTTTTGGTACCATAATCTGGTGGTGAACAAAGAAAGGCACGTGTGACGGTCGGACCTGGGCTGAGGGATAGCCATGTGCCTTTAACAGAGAATATGGGGCAGCCAAAGGGAAGCGGTGGGAAGGCAGATGCTCGCCCTCCACTAAGGAGGCTCTGAATCGCCACCAATAAGTTCTTAACCCCCATGATTTTGAACCATCCCATTCTATTCAAGTTTTACAAAATGATTCAAAGTAAAGTTCTGTCAAGTTTTTTTAAAAGCACATCTTTTCATCTAAAACTCCATGATCGACCTTAGAAATTGTGATTTAATACCAACATGTTTGCCTAAAAGGGATATATTGCTTTTAATTATTAACATATACTAGCTGATTATATCTCTTGACTAATTAAAACAAACACATTCGTTTTTAAATGAAAGGATACAGTTTCAAAACACTATTCAAGGGAGCCCCTGTGTTCACTGTTTCAAGAAATGATTGAGTACACATGCCAAGCACTTTTCTCCTGCTGGGTACACCACGGCAACTAAGATGGGACACAGAAGAACTGGTGCCAATGACATGGTGTTATGGGTGGAGTGGTGTCCCCCTAGATTCACATGTTTAAGTCCTAAGCCCTGGGCCCTCAGAATGGGGCTGCGTTTGGAGTCAGGGCCTTTAAAGAGGAGGGAAATAAAAATAAGGTCATTAGGATGTACCCTAATCCAGTACGACTACTGTCCTTATAAGAAAAGGAAACATGGACACAGGTTAGAAGGGAGACCATGTGAAGACAAGGGGAGAAGACGGCCATCCACAAGGCAAGGAGAGTGCCCTCAGTAGGAACCAACTCTCCCGACACCTTGATCTTAGACTTCAGGCTCCAAAATTGTGAGACAACAGGTTTGTATTATTTAAGCCACACAGCCTGTGGTACGTTGTTTTGGCAGCCCTAGAAAACTAATACACATGGGGAAGACAGATTATTCAAAAAACCAAAGTTTTCCCAAATTCGTCTACTTTTTGACTACATATATTCTTAAATTATTGCCAATTAAACATATTGGCCCTATTATGTGTTGCAATAAATCCAGAGTGCTAAAAATAATTTATGAGAATAAATTTCATGAAATATTATACTATTAATGTTTGCCAACATGCAATAAAAAGTGTTAAATATTTCACTACTTTCTTTATAATATAATTCATAAATGGAAGAGACTGAGAAGAATGATTTTAAGGAAAGAATAATTTCTAGTATAGCATTAAATAAAAACTAAGTTCTAGGCAGCTTTTCCCCCTTCATATGTACCATCTTCTCAATAATACAAAAGTATGAATTGTCAAACAGGCGCACAAGAGTCCTAGCTTTCATTCAACTATACTAATGATTCAGAAGCTACAACATCTGGTCCGAGTGATACGAGAGTGACCATGAGTTTCAAGCCAAGTCAGGGGGGCGGCTCACTTTTGAGTTGTCTTACTTTTTATACTTGGTTTGTCTGGCAACTGTAAAGAGGTCACACAACTAACCTAAATTCTCCTGCCAGCTGAGTCCCGTTATTTCATAAATTCAAGTTTATTTACAACAGACACCTTGGGCAAGCCCAAGAGATTCTGGGAAGAATTCCCAGTTGTGTTTCCACTAGGAAGTGCCCTCAGCATGTAGCTTTGCAAGGAGGTCTCATCAACAGGTCTTCAGTGAGGATGGGGGGGACGGTGAGATCTGCTGTCGAGTCCTGCACCCCCACATCATTTACAGTTGCCACAACCCATGCGCTCTTGTTATACAGATTTTGCAGCTCAGAAAGCAGGTCTAGAGCAATATCCTTCCCAAAGGTAAACAGCTCTGAGTAGAGGTGCTCAGATTCAAACACATGGCAGTGAGTCTATGCAGCCTCATAACCACTGGCTCCCAGTGCCTTCCTGGACAGTCCTTCTTTTCTTCTTACAAAGCTTTACAAGAATTTGCAAGAATGGATGCTATCTGGTATTATTAGTGGTGAGAAAAATTCTGTGACCAGATGCTCTTTGTTATTTCTTGCATCCCATATATTTTATAGCATGGAAAGTATGGAATCACACCATCATGTTACTCTACATATATGCTTTGGAGCAGAAGTATAACAGATAGTCCTTCACCTGCCGCCATCTCTCACCCCTGAGGCAGGTAACAAGCAGGCACATCAGTGCTGGTCCCAGCCTCGCACCACACTCAGGTCCTCAGTCAAAGGGCGGGCCAGAACCCAGTGTCACTCTGGGGGCCCTTCAGCCTGGGCTGGACAGGAGGACATCACACACGAAAGTCCTAAAGTAACAACGGCAATGTGATTTATACAAATGATGGCAAAGTTGTTTTATTTTATACACACAAAAAGGAAACGCAGACATTATTATTATTCCCATTTCATAGGTAAAAGCATGGAGGTGATGAAAGAATTCAGGTACCACCCAGCAAGCAGGGAGCAGAGCAGTGACCTAACCAAGGGTATTTCACACCAAAAGCACGTGGCATCCACTGTGTTATTCTCCATAGCTATCCTTTAAGTATATGGACTATAACTGTATCTGTGTGTGTGGATACATGTATACTCATGTATGTGTGCATGTATATCCAACTCATTCTCTCAGAAGCATGTAGAAAATAAATGAATTAAGCATTCAAAAATTTACATGTCAGTGTATAGGATAGGTATGCTAAACAGAATGAAAAGTAATTTGTAGAAATAATATTGAAACAGCACAGGACCCTATGCCCCAGCCCCCACCACGTGTCCTCCGCCTGCCTTTTGTTGGTAGAAAAACTGTAGCCAGAGAATAGGTTTAATCAGAGAAGTGAGAAAATGCAGAAGCAAAGAAATGCAGTCAAAGAGGACAAAATAATAATAGTTTAGTTATTAAGCAAAATCTTTGGTTTTAGTTCTTCCTCAAGGGCTACAGATAATATTCTGAGCCATGTCCTGTGAGCTGTCTTATAGATACTGAAACCCCTACCAGATGGAAGAAGTTAAATACGTGATGACCAGACTGCAGTCATCACATAAGCTGCCGCAATTCTGAGAACTGGCCTCAAAGAAATGGAAACAAACCGACCCTGGAACTGAAGACTAACTGTACCTGAAACAATTAAGACGACGCTGGTCAGACCACTGATGACCAATTTCAAGATGCCTGTCAGAGCTGATTGTGCCCTTTCTGCATGTGGCCCCCTCTATCCGTCTATGAAAGCTCTTGCCCACTGGTTGTCAGGGGCAGTCAGACTTCGGACATGAGTTCGCCCTCTCCCCACATTGCCAGCCTCCAAAATAAAGCAAACTTTCCTTTCCACCAAAGCTGCCTCTCGAGTATTGGCAGGACCCCACTTTCAGTAACAGTATAATGTGTTAGATAAATTCTCTCTTGCTAAAAAAAACAATGATCATTTGATCTGGAATTTAAAGCAGTTTTTTAAAACTAAAAAAAAAAAAAAAAACCATAATGCAAATGACGATTTAAGACAAACAGCTTTGGACACATCACCCACTTAGAGAAAGAAAATATGACCAATACCCTTGAGGCTCACGGGAGCTGCTCTGACTGTGTCTCTCCTGCCCCTGAGGATAAACGTGGGAACATGTAACCTGTCCCCTATTTGACTCTATGGTTTTATCTCATTCTTGTGACTTCACAGCCTCCTGGAGCGTAGCTGCATGTTTTATCCCGACACAGATGGAAACTGCGCTCACTCCCTTCTTTCACTCAGCAGCGCATCTGAATGTCCAGCCACACAGGCACACGTCTGTCCCCAGTTCCCTGTCTCTGCTGTTAGGGGCCCGTTATCGGATACCCCTCCCCCAATTCAGTGCTCTGTCCTGCTAGTGAGAAATACTTGCAATGCTTTCACCTTTTATACTCTGAACACTCTCACACGTACTCCTTCACATGTACACAGGTCCCTCTAGACCAGCCATCAGCAAACATTCACTGTAAAGGACCAGCAAGTAAATGTTTTCAGCACTGCCCTCCACACACTGCAATCACTCAACTCTTCTGTCTTGCACAAAAGCAGCCAAAGACAACACTTAAAAATGGACATGGTTGTGCTCCAATAACATTTTATTTACAAAATCAGGCAATGGGTGGGATCTGGCCAGTGGGCGGGGTTTGCAGATCCTGCTCTGGAACATGCCAAGGCTAGAGCTGCAGATGCCACGTGCAGAGCACCATGCTTGTGATTTTGATGGATGATGGCAAACTCCTGCCCAAAATACATGTGCAACCTATACTCTCCCAGTGAGCACACAGAAGGTCTCTGTTGTACACACCCATGTGTGTAGCTTCAGTTTTAATGGACAGTGCCAGCCGCCACCCGAAGTGGACGTGCACGTCACGCTCTCACAAGGAGAACTCAGAAATCTCCTGTGATACCGTCCCAGCTTAGTGAGTCTCTTAGCCCTTGGCACACTGTCATTTATTCTTCAAAATCGTTTTGGGTTTAGTCAACTCTCATTACTGCTACTTCCTCCTTCCTCTGCCTCCTCCTCTCCTTCCTTCTCCTGGTCCCCTCCCGCATTTTTTCCCCTTAATTTCTGATGATGGCTGGGCTTTTTATATTTCCAAGTACTTGTTTGAGTGTTTGAGTGCTTGTTTAATTCAGCCTCGAGTGTTTCCCTCTGTTTCCATCTATTTCCTGGGGGAATTCTTCTCTGAAATGTTTTGATCGGCATTTCTGTTTTCTTGCTACACAGTTTTATTTGAAACAAGTCCTCTCTTTCTCTTTTTTATTTCCAAGCATTTCATGAACTGGGTTTCTAGCCAGTACCCCATCTTCTGTCCCCACGGTGAGGCATGGCACCTTTCACTGCGACGTTGGTGGTGATGGGATTGGAGTGGCAGCACTGGCCGGTTTCTCTTTCGTTCCTACAGATTCCTGATTTCACTTCGTCCTACTTTCATGCCACCGACCCCAGGCACAACCCTGTCTCTGGTTACTTTCAGCGCGTAAATGGCCTGAACTCCCAGGTTGTGGAGCTACATTTGCTAATTTAGTACCTAGTGTTGAACTTTTTCTTTCCAGATAAACTCCTTTTGTCCTGCAGTTCATCTTTGCCCTTCTCCCCTTTCTTTGTCCACAGAGATGTTTTAATTTCCCATCTTCCTTCTCTCCACAGTGGAAGTGGCCTTCAACGGCAGCTCTGTTGGAACTTGGTGGTTATTTTCAAACTTACAGTAACTTGAAACTCTTCCACTAATTTTCAATGTATGAGTCACGTGTTTGCTGATGTGACTCTAAGATCTCTCTGCTGGTCTTAGAGTTTTGCAGGAGACTGTGTTGAGAGATTTAAAATCAAGTGACCATTATTTTCCTAGGACTAACTTGAAAATAAGTCTACTTTTGAAATTTTGTGTTAATCTGATGAATGTGAAATGGCATTTCACTACAATTTTGCATTTTCCTGATTAATTATGCAGTCAAGCATCTTCTATATATTGATTTGTCATTCACTTTTTACTTATGTAAAATGCCTACTTATACCTTTTATCCGTTTTTCTATTGGGTTATGTTTTTCTTTCTTACTTTAGGATTTCTGTATAAATTGTGGGTGCTAATACTTTGTTTTCTATATTCAAGTGTACTTCTCCAAATTTATGGCTGTTTTTTATCATTTTCATTATGTTGGACTTTGATGAGACTTCTTAATTTTAAGGTCAGTTTTATTCTTTTTTATACCTAGTATTTTTTATCTTACTTAAAAAATTATTTTCTTCCTTAATGTCATATTCTCCTTTATGTTTTGTAAACTTTAAAATTTTGCTCTCAGATTTAAACCCCTCATCTATTTGGAACAGATTTTCACATATGCTGTGAGATAAGAATTTATACTCATTTTTAGCCAATTGTTACAGCACCATGAATTAAATATGTTCTCATTTCTCACTAATTTGTCTTGAAGTTCTTTCAAATATCATGTTTCCATACATAAGCACATTTTTGGTGGCTCTCTTTTGCATTCTACGAGTCTATTTGTTGATTCTGGAATCATTATTGCACTGTCTTAATGACTGATGGCTCGACATGAAGTGAACTACCTGGAACATCAAATCACTCCACTGAGCTCTTCTTGGCCGTCTTCTCTACCAAGTTAACTTTAAAATCAGCTTGTTGATGCCACAACAAAGCACTAGTAGGATCTTAATTGGAATTACAATAAATATATCATTTGGGGGCAGTGCTGTCCCATTTGTTTTATTGAATGTTACTACTCCTGAATAAGACAGTGGCCTCCACTTCTGTAGGTATTCTTTAATAATTACCCACAGAGTTTCACAGTTTTCTTCCTAGCATATTGTACAACTTTCATTAATCTTTCTCCTCATTTGATATTACAGTTTAATTTTTCTAATATTCTTCTTAGTTTACTAGGTAGATAATTTGCAAATATAATTATGACAGTTTTATCTTATCCTTTCCAGTATTTCTTTCTTTCCTATTTTATTATCTTGGTTATGAGATACAATCATACCTCAGTATTCACGGGGTGGGGGGGTTGGTTCCAGGACCCCCCTTCATGGATACCAAAATCCACAGATGCTCAAGTCCCTTGTACAAAATGGAGTTGTATTTGCATGTAACTTACCCACATCTTCCTGTATATTTTAAATCATCTCTAGATTACTTATAATTCCTATTATAATGTAAATTCTATTTAAATAGCTGTAAATATAATGTAAATGCTATGTAAATAGCTGCTGAAGCACAGCAAATTCAAGTTTTGCCTTTTGAAATTTACTTGATTGTTTTTAAGTTCTTTATTGGAATATAATTGCATTACACTGTTGTGCCAGCTTCTGCTGTACAACAAAGTGAATCAGCTGCATTTATACATATATCCCCAAATCCCCTCCCTCCGGCAACTCCTTCCCACCCTCCCTATCCCAGCCCTCTAAGTCATCACTACCTATCTATTTTACATTTAGTAGTTTATATATGTCAATGCTACTCTCTCACTTTGTCCCAGCTTCCCCTTCACCCCCCACCCTGTGTCCCCAAGCCCATTCTCTACATCTGCATCTTTATTCTTGCCCTGTCACTGTTTTTTTTTCCTTCTTTTTTTTTTTTTTTTTTGATCTGTGGTTGATTGAATTCATGAACGTAGAGCTGAGGGTGCAGGTGGGGTGACTGTACGACTTTGAATATAAATCATGATAGTTGCCCTCTTTGTATTATTTATATTTTTAAATAGAATGCTTTTAACATTTAATTGTTTGCAGTAGTTTTTTTGAGGTGCTATTTCTTAAGTTAGGATGCTCTAGTTTTCCTAGAATGCTAAGAGCTTTTCTTAAATTCAAGAGAGATATTCCATTTTTCATGGAATGTTTTTTTCTACCAAGACTGAAATGATCATTTTTTTTTCCTTTTTAATCTGTTCATGATATAAATTTTACCAATACTTAAAAAATTTTATACCAGTTATATTACCAGAATGAACCTATTTTGGTCATATTTTATATATACATTGCTCAACTTGGATTTTCAATGCTTTGTTTAGAATTTTTACCTAAATTTACATAAGATATTATCTTACAAGAGTTCTTTTTTTCATACTGTCATTTTTTTAATGTCAAAATGTTACTGTTCTCAGAAAGTAAGTTAGCGTTCTGTGTTCTGTCCTTTTATATTCTCAGAAAGACTCCATGGGATTTGGGACTGTTCAGATTATGTTTATAAATCAAATACTAGGTTTGATTTGAAGAATATGTGTCCAAAACTTATTTTGAAAAGCTTCTTTCCCACTTGAAGTCGTGACATCTAGACTATTCTGCCAAAGTATTGTGTTTCTGTTATTGCTGAAGGCCCTACCCTGCACTTCCAACAAAACAGGTAAATAATGTGTTATATTAAGAATAGGTTTTAATTATTGTTGTGAGCTCAACTGTGTCCTCAAGAAAAATCTGTTGAAGCCCTTGCCCCCAGGGGGCACCTGTGCAGGTGGTCGCATAATTTGGAAGCAGGGTCCCTGCAGATGTTATCAAGTTAGGATGCGTCAGTAGGCTGGGCTCTGACCCAGCGTGGCTGGTGTCCTTACAAGAAGAGGGCAACACGGATGCAGACATGCAGGGAGAGCCCCAAGGGTGACAGGTGGATGACGCGCAGCCACGGTAAGCCAAGGAAGACCAAGGACTGCCTGCAAACTGCCAGAAACTAGGAGAGGAAGGATTCGCCCTTACGAGTTTCAGAGGCAAGGGTTCCTGCTGACCCTCTGGATTCAGGCTTCCAGCCGCCAGAACTGCCGGGCAGCTCATTGCCACTGTCTTCAGCCACCAGGCTTGTGGTCCTTATTATGCAGCCCTAGGAAACTAAAGCAACTATTAGCTCCTGTCATTTCATACTAAATTCACTCTGAACTTCTAAAACAGTTTCCTGCCAAGTATTACCACTGTCCTGTTTTTCTGCTCATTTTTTAAAAATATGTATGTATTTGGCTGTGCTGGGTCTTAGTTGCAGCATGCGGGATCTAGTTCCTGACCAGGGATCGAACCCGGGCCCCCTGCCTTGGGAGCACAAGGCAGGAACGCAAGGGAGTGCACTGGACCACCAGGGAAGTCCCTCTGCTCATTTTTAATGTAAGGTAATTTTGACTTTATCTTTGAAGGCATTGTTAAATTAACATTAAAATTACTGTTAGAATAAGTTCTAACAATATGTTGCATTCTGAATGGTTAAACTGAAATTACACGGCATGAGAAATAATGGTTAATGGAAATCAGAAAGTTGATAAAGGTGAAATTAATGGCCATGAGTTGTAAGAGTTCAGAAAATACATGGTAGTTTGAGTCTGTAAAAATCAAAACATTGAACTTTCCCTAATGGTGTAATCTTAGTTTTGTTCATTTCAGTCCCTTGCTATTGACCTGTTTCTCAGCTCCTAACCAATTCGGCTAAACATTAGACATTTCTGTCCCAGTTGTTACTTGTTGCTTTCACTGTGGCTCACCCCAGAGCTCTGAGAAATGCTGAGAGTCTTTTAACCATGCTTAGCACAAGTGCCACACTGAGTAACTTATTAATGCTACGTAGTTGATGCTTGAAGCAGTACCAATCGTGAGCTCCAACCTCATTAGAGGGAAGTCTGAGATCAATACATTCTCAAAACACTTATTGATTCATCTACAGGCCTCAGGAGAATGTCAGCTCTATTTTTTTTAACTTTTTCAGTTGTAGACATTGTCGCTTCTCTTTCTAGGTTATAATTAGTCCTTCGCAGCAATGGAAAGCAGCTTCTGTACTAATATTTTGGGTATGTCGCTTCACTAGTCGAATTTCCTCCCCAAACCCAACAACAACATATATTCTATTCTTAAAAAAAAAACGCTAACCCAGCATAAAGGCGGCATGGTTGCGGCTGTAAAGATGTATGCAATCTGAGACGGCACTGGATGGGCACTGCTCCTGAGGGTGACAGTGGCAGCGCCCACCGACCTCCTTTTTGTTGAGCACAGGGGCAACCCTGAAGGCTGCAGGTGTGCTTGACCACAGCACTGCCTGAAATATGTACCGAGTGAGAGAGCCTGCCCAGAGCAAGTGGGGAAACTGTCTCCATGGGGTCTCCTGGCTTTGATAATATAAAGTTTAACTGTGTTTAAATTTAGCTTTTCACCTTCCTATTATTGCCAAACAGAAACACACATGGGATAATAAGAGGAAATGACGTCTAGCCATGTTTAAAAGTGGTACTTTTCTTGTTATTTTGATGTGCAAAGAATCAAAAGAAAAGATTCGCAGACCTTGAAATGAGCTATTCCATATCGATCCATATATAATTTCCTAAGGACAGTTTGCCTTAATGTATGCTTGAAAAGGATGGGTAATAAGAACTCTCATTCCACTGGACCATTCAGAGACACGGGGGCGGAAGGTCCTGTATGGAATTTTTTCAGGGCTGTACCTGCCGGCCTGATTCAGGGTGAAGGACAGATAATGTAGCAATTATGACTTAAATGAAACAACAGCCTTTACCACAAACACTGAGCAACGGCGTTTTGTGATAAAATGTCCTTATGGAAAAGCTTTCTGAGACTCTTCTGAATTTTTAGTACAAACAGAATCACTTAGTAGCTTTTAGAGAGAAAATATGAAACGTCATTCTATAAAGCAAAATGCCCTTGTGACTTTGAGAATTCCCTCAAGAAGGGGAATTCAGGGGGAGAAGCCTATAGAAACAAGGCCTTGTGATTTTTTAAATTGACTCCCCCCAAAATTGGTCAACTTCATGGAAAAGAATGAAATTTGAACACTCTCTAACACCATACACAAAAATAAACTCAAAATGGATTAAAGACCTCAATGTAAGGCCAGACACTATAAAACTCCTAGAGGAAAACATAGGAAGAACACTCTTCGATGTAAATCACAGCAAGATCTTTCTTGATCCACCCCCTAGAGTAATGGAAATAAAAACAAAAATAAATAAGTGGGACCTAATGAAACTTCAAAGCTTCTGCACAGCAAAGGAAACTGTATGCAAGACGAAAAGACAACCCTCAGAATGGGAGAAAATATTTGCAAACGAATAACAGACAAAGGATTAATCTCCAAAGTATATAAACAGTTTATCCAGCTCAATATCAAAAAAGCAAACAACCCAATCCAAAAATGGGCAGAAGACCTAAATAGGCATTTCTCCAAAGAAGACATACGGATGGCCAAGAGGCACATGAAAAGCTGCTGAACATCAGTAATTATTAGAGAAATGCAAATCAAAACTAGAATGAGGGATCACCTCACATCGGTTAGAATGGGCATGATTAGAAAATCTACAAACAGTAAATGCTGGAGAGGGTGTGGAGAAAAGGGAATGCTCTTGCACTGCTGGTAGGAATGTAAACTGATACAGCCACTATGCAGAACAGTATGGAGGTTCCATGCAAAACTAATAATAGAGTTACCATATGACCCAGCAATCCCACTGCTAGGCATACACCCAGAGAACACAATAATTCAAAAAGACACATGCACCCCAATGTTCATTGCAGCACTATTTACGATAGCTAGGACATGGAAGCAACCTAAATGTCCATCATCAGATGAATGGACAAAAAAGATGTGGTACATATATACAATGGAATATTACTCAGCTATAAAAAGCCATGAAACTGGGACATTTTTAGAGACATGGATGGACCTAGAGATTGTCATACAGAGTGAAGTGAGTCAGAAAGAGAAAAACAAATATTGTATATTAATACATATATGTGGAATATCAAAAAATGTTACAAATCAACTGATTTGCAAGGCAGAAATAGAGACACAGATGTAGAGAACAAACATACAGACACCAAGTGGGGAAAGTGGGGAGGATTGGGGGGGAATGAATTGGGAGATTGGGATCCCAAATTGTACATTCTAAATATATGCAGTTTATTGTATGTTAACTGTATCTCAATAAAAGTTCTTTAAAAAAAATAAAAATAAAAAAATAATTTGATTCCCCAAACCCAAACTCTGTTTAGATTCTTCACCAACTGGGCACCAAAACCTAAGTTTCTCTGTCCTGTCAGTTCCTTACCAGTGTACTGCTTCTTCATCTAAAAAGTATAAAAACCGCCTGAATCAAAATTTGTTCATTTTTCGTCTGTTAAGCTGTCTTGCATCAACTGTACTATTAGTCCAGCCACAGGACTCAAGAGGGGTCGGGGACGGGGGGGAGATGTCCCCTCACTGTCACACACTATCAGAGAAATGACACATCCAGCACGATGGTCAGATCAGAAATACTGACAGTGTAACATTACAGTTAATTGAGAATCACTAAAACACCAGAAAGAAAAGTTAGTCTCTTCACCTGGAGGAAATCTTCCTCAAAATACTTTTTACTAAATGTTGACGTCAGCACTCTAAATGCTTCCTGAAAGACTTTAATGACACAGTAACTTTTTTCTTTTAAAATTCTTCTACGATTAAAATGTTATGCATTTTGTTCCCCAAAAGACAAAACTATAGTGACAGATAACAGATGCTGCCTATGCTGCCTGGACTATTCATTTGAACATTCAAGGCATGCAGTTATCAAGAGTACAAAGATTTTGGGGACTTCCCTGGTAGCACAGTAGTTAAGACTCTGTGCTCCCAATGCAGGGGGCCTGGGTTCAATCCCTGTTCAGGGAACTAGATCCCAAATGCATGGCACAACTAAGCGTTTACATGCCACAACTAAGGATCCCATGTGCCACAACTAAGGATCCCATGTGCCACAACTAAGGAGCTGGTGAGCCACAACTAAGGAGCCCTCGAGCCACAAGGAGCCCTCAAGCCACAAGTAAGGAGCTTACCTGTCACAACTAAGATTTTTTTATTTGGTTGTCTGGCGCAACCAATTAAAAATAAAATAAAATAAAATATTTTGAACTTTTAAAAAATGTTATGCATTTTGGAGAGCTATAAAGCTCTATCTTTAAGATACATTGTCTCTGTAACTGAAAAGGCACAGAAAATTAAGCAAATGGGGAAAATGAACTGTGACTTTTTTTCTAACGTTATCCACTTTTTGCTTTTATAGGAAGAGGAAAGTTTCTACAACTACATTACAGGAGGAACATAATCTAGGCTACTTTACATGATATTTTAGAGAACGAAAAATGTAATAGTCATCAAATTTTCAAAAGCAGAGCATATAATATAGAACCCAATAAATATGTACAATAATAAAAATAATCACTTAAACTCTACCTTGTGATCAGTAAAAGGGAAAGAGATGGGACTAAAAAGTAGTTTCAAAAAAGAACAAGAAGAAAAAGAAGAATAAAAACATAAAGTAAATGATGGCAGAGAACCAAGAGAGAAGCAGAGGTGAGCCCAGAAGGTCACGGAGCCTGGGGCTGACGTCCACACAGGGAAAGTGGCAGGCTCACATCTGCCAGAATTTCATATGTACAGAACACTGGCATTTTGAAAAACCATCCTGAGAGAAAGTCTTTCATGAATATGAGATTTTGACATTTACGGCATAGCAACTATTAACAAGAAAATCCCCTCCCCTTTTTCCCCCCCAGTGGTACGCGTGGATGAGAAATATGCTTTTTAGTATATGTTTCATAGTCAGGATAAAATACAAATACTGAAAAAATAAACAGTTTTATTAAACTGTTTTAAACTGTATTAAACATACAGTAATGCTTTGAAATCTCTGGCCCTAAGAAATGTTTTCTTTCTGCTAAAAAGGCTCATTAATAAGTAGGTATTGGGGTTAAAGACATATAAGCCCCAGACAGACCTTTCCTCTTTTCATAACCAAAAAAAATGGGAAAACAACCAAAAAGGGAAAATGAATACATTTTTTTCCCTGTGTGAGACAACATTATTGAATGTCACGTCTGCAAACCATATAAAATTATCTAACACACCTCTTGTAGTAAGAATCCCACACTTAAGGAAATACAGTAAGAACCCATGGTTTTAGTTCCTGGTTGTGACATAAATGATTAACCCTTTCACTCGGTCCAGAAATTCTCAATGACTCTAGAGTTTTCTAGTCACCAGTCTGGGATTAAAAATACGAGAAATTGACAGCCCTTGCTCTAAAAAACATAGGCCAGTCAGGAGGCATGCTCAGACGTTTAAGACATAAACTACAGTGTTTAAAAACATGTCATGGTATCATGAACAGGGGCAATGAACAAAAGATGTCATTTGGTGAAATTCAAGGCATTTGACAACAACATTTGGCGATTTCTTCAAGGCTCTGAAGTCATAATCCATGTCCTTATACTATCTGTAGTAAGCCAGCTTGAGAGACAGACAAATAAATAGATGAGTGATAGCTAGCTAAGGGATAAGCATTTTATTTTGGGTCCTACTTAATCTTGACTATGAAAGGATGGGTTTATTGGAGGTAATGCCATCACAAGTTGAGGAAGATCACTGTACTGGGAAAGCAGCCACAGATAATGTATAAAAGAATGGGCGGGGTTTCCTAACAACGCCACTGCAAGAGCAGGTGGCCACCCTGGAGGCTGCAGTCTGCCAAACCCTGTGCTCGAGTCTGGCTTGCAGGGCGTCCATATTCACCTGGACGTTTCAGCACTCACAGGGCGGGTTCACACTCCGATGTGCCCTGGGGCCCATGGCCTGCCAGCGGCCCCTGAGGGACTGGCCATGTCCCTCTGGACCACTCATCTAAAAGAATCAGAATCGATGGAAAAAGATGGCGGTGAAGTAGAGAGACGTGGAGTGCATCCCTCTCCACAGATGCATTGGGAATGCACGGAAGGACGCAGTCATTCCCACAGAGAACCAGCTGAACACCAGCAGACGGCCTTGGACACCAGAAAGGGCTGCGGGGAGCCCGACATAGCCGGTAGGGAGGCATCTACAAGGGCTCAAAGAGGGTGAAGCGGCGGAGCTGTGGCAGACGGGAGGGAGTGAGAAACATACGGAGGGTCCGCAGCGCAGCTCAGCGTTCCCGGACGAGACATCGATCCGCGGCTGAACGGAGGGTCCAGGAGCGGGAGCGTGGGAACCGGAGAGCTGGTTCAGGGTGAGAAACATTGTTGCCGGTAGGGTGACAGACCGAGAGGTCAGGAGGGAGGAGGTCCGCGGAGAGGAGTGCCGTCCCTGAGAGCTGCCCGGCCATGATGGCGGCTGGAGGCTGCAGGCTCCCGGGCGGGGGAGAGGAGCCGCTCGCATAGCCTCTCCCTCTCTTTCGGTGCCTCTGCAACAGGCAGCGGAGAGACGCCCTGCGGGCCACCTAAGGCGCTCAGGGACAACAAGCACCCTCAGGCGCTCAGGCAGGGCTAGATTAAAACTCCTTGCAACACCAGCAGCAGGGAGGCTGCCGAGAGAAAAAAAAAAACCAGCATCAAAAAGAAAAAACCCCGAGAGAGGCCCAACTCTAAGACTTTCTGTGTACGCCTGAGCCACCAGCACCCTCTGCAACAGGCACCTCCAAGCCTGACTAAAACAACAGTGCGCCACTGCTCACTCACTCCCAGGAGAAGGAGCCACTATTGTACCCTCTCCCTCCCCACACACCGAGGCTTACAGACGAACAATAAAGGAACCTCTGCTGGTCACAGAATAATGCAAAAAAAAAAAAAAAAAAGCCCCAAGGCAAGGAGAAGGACACTTACAGTTGAGACGCTAAGGAAACAGAAATAGTAGTATCAATACCTATTGAACTGGTCCATTCTGGGATCAGTTCTGGATTTTTTTTCTTTCTCTCTCTCTCTTTTTTTTTTTTTTTTTTTTTTTTGATTTATTAAATACAATCTTAGCCCTAAGGGATCTACAAGTTTTACAACATAATTTTTTAAGGATACTTTTTATTCTTTTTTTTTTTTTTTGATTTATTAAATACGATCTTAGCCCTAAGGGATCTACAAGTTTTACAACATAATTTTTTAAGGATATTTTTTATTCTTTTTTTTTTTTTTTTTTTTTGCCTTTTTATATACTTCTATATCTAGCTAAGTTTTTGGTAGTACGGACAAAATATCTTTCATACTTTCCTTTCATCCCTTTCTTTTATACATTTCTATTCCTTTCTTTTTCTTTGCATATTTCCAACCACATTACGCTCTTCTGTTCCCCTTTCTTCCAGCCATTTTAAGTGTATTTTATCTTAACATACTTATAAGCAACACTATCGGTCTGCTCAGACTCCTTGCTCTATTCTCCAGATGATGCACTGCCTTGGTATTAATATTAGGCTTTTGTCTTTATCTTAGTTCTTAGTACAGTTGTCTAATTACATTCTGAGAATCTCCATTCTCTCTGGTGGTACTCCAGCTCATTTCTATATTTGATCCTAGCTTACAAAATCTCCCTGGATTGATGTTTGTATGTGTAGGGTGTTATTTGTTGTTTGTTTGCTTTTGCTTTTTTCTCTGATTTGTTCTGTTTCAGTTGTCAATTTCTGCTGGGTTTCTCTACGAATATCTGATAGCACACTGGGGTTCTGTCAGGTCTTTCTAGAGCCTTATGTCCTAACGGATTCAATAATTGTGTGTCTTATACATGTATGTGTTTCCTAGACTGAATATTCGTTTAATCCAATACTTGGACATTAGTCTGAGGCTTGGACAGTCTTCTATAAACACCTCTGTCGCCAGGACAAGCAACCCCAAAAGCTTGGACAACCATGAGGAAACAAAGAAACACCATGCAGGCAAAGGAGCAGGAAAAAAACCCACAAGACCAAATAAATGAGGAGGAAATAGGAAAAATGCCTGAAAAAGAATTTAGAGTAATGATAGTAAAAATGATACAAAATCTCAATAACAAAATAGAGAAAGTACAAGAAACAGTTCATAAGAACTCAGAAAAACAAACAGCAATGGATAACAAAATAAATGAAATTAAAAATACTCTAGATGCTCTAACCAGCAGAATGACTGAGGCAGAAGAACGAATAAGTGAGTTGGAAGATAGAATGGGAGAAATAAACGCCACAGAGCAGGAAAAAGAAAAAAAAATAAAAAGACTAGAAGACAGCCTCAGAGACCTCAGTGATAACCTTAAACGTACCAACATTTGAATTATAGGCATCCCAGAAGAAGAAGAAAACAAGAAAGGGTCTGAGAAAATATTTGAAGAGGTTCTAGTGGAAAACTTCCCCAACATGGGAAAGGAAATAATGAACCAAGTCCAAGAAGCACAGAGAGTCCCATACAGAATAAACCCAAGGAGAAATACACCAAGACACATATTAATCAAACTAATGACAATTAAACACAAAGAAAAAATATTAAAAGCAGCAAGAGAAAAGCAACAAACAACGTATAAGGGAAAACCCATCAGGATAACAGCTGACCTTTCTACAGAAACTCTGCAGGCCAGAAGGGAATGGCAGGATATCCTGAAAGTCCTGAAAGAGAGAAACCTACAGCCAAGACTACTCTACCCAGCAAGAATCTCATTCAGATTTGAGGGAGAAATCAAAAGCTTTCCAGACAAGCAAAAGTGAAGAGAATTCAGCACCACCAAACCAGCCTTACAACAAGTGCTAAAGGAACTTCTCTAAGTAGGAAACACAAGAAAAGGAAAACACCTACAAATACAAACCCAAAACAATTAAGAAAATGGTAATTGGAACACACATGTCAATAATCACTTTAAATGTAAATGGATTAAATGCTCCAACCAAAAGACACAGACTGGCTGAATGGATACAAAAACAAGACCCTTCTATATGCTGCCTACAAGAAACCCACTTCAGACCAAGGGATACATATAGACTGAAAGTGAAGGGATGGAAAAAGATATTCCATGCAAATGGAAGTCAAAAGAAAGCTGGAGTAGCAATACTCATATCAGACAAATTAGACTTGAAAGTAAAGACTATTAAAAGAGACAAGGAAGGACACTACATAATGATCAAGGGATCCATCCAAGAAGAACATATCACAATGGTAAATATCTATGCCCCCAATATAGGAGCACCTCAATACATAAGGCAAATGCTAACAGCTATAAAAGGGGACATCGACAGTAACACAATAATAGTGGGAGACTTGAACACCCCACTTACATCAATGGACAGATCATCCAAACAGAAAATAAATAAAGACACACAAGCTTTAAATGACACATTAGACCATCTCGACTTCATTGATATTTATAGGACATTCCATCCAAAAACGACAGACTACACTTTCTTCTCAAGTGCACACGGAACATTTTCCAGGATAGATCACATCTTGGGTCACAAATCAAACCTCAGCAAATTCAAGAAAATTGAAATCATATCAAGCATCTTCTCAGACCACAACGCCATGAGACTAGATATCAATTACAGGAAAAAAACTGCAAAAAATACAAACACATGGAGGCTAAACAATTCACTCTTAAACAACCAAGGAATCACTACAGAAATCAAAGAGGAAATCAAAAAATATCTAGAAACAAATGACAATGAAAACACAACAACCCAAAACCTATGGGATGCAGCAAAAGCAGTTCTAAGAGGGAAGTTTATAGCAATACAGTCCTACCTTAAGAAACAAGAAAATGATCGAATAAACAACCTAACCTTACACCTCAAACAACTAGAGAAAGAAGAACAAAGAAACCCCAAAGTGAGCAGAAGGAAAGAAATCATAAAGATCAGAGCAGAAATAAATGAAAAAGAAAGGAAAGAAACCATAAGAAAAATAAATAAAACTAAAAGCTGGTTCTTTGAGAAGATTAACAAAATTGATAAACCATTAGCCAGACTCATCAAGAAAAAAAGGGAGAAGATGCAAATCAACAGAATTAGAAATGAAAAAGGAGAAGTCACAACGGACACCTCAGAAATACAAAACATCATGAGAGACTACTGCAAGCAACTATATGCCAATCAATTGGATAACCTGGAAGAAATGGATACATTCTTAGAAAAATACAATCTTCCAAGACTGAACCAGGAAGAAATAGAAACCATGAACAGACCAATCACAAGTACAGAAATTGAGGCAGTGATTAAAAATCTCCCAACACACAAAAGCCCAGGACCAGATGGATTCACAGGCGAATTCTATCAAACATTTCAAGAAGAGTTAACACCTATCCTTCTCAAACTCTTCCTAAATATTGCGGAACGCGGAACACTCCCAAACTTATTCTACGAGGCTACCATCACCCTGATACCAAAACCAGGCAAAGATGTCACAAAAAAAGAAAACTACAGACCAATATCACTGATGAATATAGATGCAAAAATCCTCAACAAAATACTAGCTAACAGACTGCAACAGCACATTAAAAAAATCATACACCACGATCAAGTGGGGTTTATCCCTGGGATGCAAGGATTCTTCAATATACGCAAATCAATCAACGTGGTACATCATATCAACAACTTGAAGGATAAAAACCATATGATCATTTCAATAGATGCAGAAAAAGCTTTTGACAAAGTTCAACATCCATTTATGATAAAAGCTCTCCAGAAAATGGGCATAGAAGGAAATTACCTCAACATAATAAAAGCCATATATGACAAACCAAAAGCCAACATTGTTCTCAATGGAGAAAAACTGGAAGAATTCCCTCTAAGAACAGGAACAAGACAAGGGTGTCCACTCTCACCACTGTTATTCAACATAGTTTTGGAAGTGTTAGCCACAGCAATCAGAGAAGAAAAAGAAATTAAAGGAATCCAAATTGGAAAAGAAGAAGTCAAATTGTCACTCTTTGCAGATGACATGATATTATATACAGAAAACCCTAAAGACTCTACCAGAAAACTGCTAGCACTCATTGATGAGTTTAGTAAAGTAGCAGGATACAAAATTAATGCACAGAAATCTCTTGCATTCCTATACACTAACAACGGAAGAGCAGAAAGAGAAATAAAGGAAACTCTCCCATTCACCATTGCAACAAAAAGAATCAAATACCTAGGAATAAACCTGCCTAAGGAGGCAAAAGATCTGTATGCAGAAAACTTTAAGACATTGATGAAAGAAATCAAAGATGACACAAACAGATGGAGGGACATACCATGTTCCTGGATTGGAAGAATCAACATCGTGAAAATGACTGTACTACCCAAAGCAATTTACAGATTCAATGCAATCCCGATCAAATTACCAATGGCATTTTTCACAGAACTAGAGCAAGAAATCTTACGATTTGTATGGAAACGCAAAAGACCCCGAATAGCCAAAGCAATCTTGAGAAGGAAAAATGGAGTTGGTGGAATCAGGCTTCCTGACTTCAAACTATACTACAAGGCCATAGTGATCAAGACAGTATGGTACTGGCACAAAAATAGAAAGGAAGATCAATGGAACAGAATAGAGAACTCAGAAGTAAGCCCAAACACATATGGGCACCTTATCTTTGACAAAGGAGGCACGAGTATACAATGGAAAAAAAACAGCCTCTTCAATAAGTGGTGCTGGGAAAATTGGACAGCAACATGTAAAAGAATGAAATTAGAACACTTCCTAACACCATACACAAAAATAAACTCCAAATGGATTAAAGACCTACATGTAAGGCCAGACACTATCAAACTCCTAGAGGAAAACATAGGCAGAACACTCTTTGACATACATCAAAGCAACATCCTTTTTGACCCACCTCCTAGAATCATGGAAATAAAATCAAGAATCAACGAATGGGACCTCATGAAACTTAAAAGCTTTTGCACAGCAAAAGAAACCATAAACAAGACTAAAAGGCAACCCTCAGAATGGGAAAAAATAATTGCCTATGAAACAATGGACAAAGGATTAACCTCCAAAATATACAAGCAGCTCATGCAGCTTCATACCAAAAAAGCAAATAACCCAATCCACAAATGGGCAGAAGACCTAAATAGACATTTCTCCAAAGAAGACATACAGATGGCCAACAAACACATGAAAAGATGCTCCACATCACTCATCATCAGAGAAATGCAAGTCAAAGCCACAATGAGGTATCACCTCACACCAATCAGAATGGCCATCATCACAAAGTCTGGAAACAACAAATGTTGGAGAGGGTGTGGAGAAAAGGGAACTCTCCTGCACTGTTGGTGGGACTGTAAGTTGGTACAGCCACTATGGAAAACTATTTGGAGGTTCCTTAAAAAACTACATATAGAACTACCATATGATCCAGTAATCCCACTCCTGGGCATATACCCAAAGAAAACCATAATCCCAAAAGAAACTTGTACCATAATGTTTATTGCAGCACTCTTTACAATAGCCAGGACATGGAAGCAACCGAAATGCCCATCAACAAATGAATGGATACAGAAGATGTGGCATATATATACAATGGAAAATTACTCAGCTATAAAAAGGGATGAGATGGAGCTATATGTAATGAGGTGGATAGAACTACAATCTGTCATACAGAGTGAAGTAAGTCAGAAAGAGAAGGACAAATATTGTATGCTAACTCACATATACGGAATCTAAAAATGGTACTGATGAACTCAGTGACAAGAACAAGGACGCAGATACAGAGAATGGACTGGAGAACTCGGGGTATGGGAGGGGGCGGGGGGTGAAGGGGAAGCTGAGACGAAGCGAGAGAGTAGCACAGACATATATACACTACCAACTGTAAAATAGTCAGTGGGAAGTTGTTGTATAACAAAGGGAGTCCAACTCGAGGATGGAAGATGCCTTAGAGGACTGGGGCAGGGAGGGTGGGGGGGACTCGAGGTGGGGGCGTCAAGGAAGGGAGGGAATATGGGGATATGTGTATAAAAACAGTTGATTGAACCTGGTGTACCCCCCAAAAAAAAATAATAATAATAATAAAAAAAAAAACAGAAAAAAAAAAAAAAAAAAGACAGTATCGGGCTTCCTAGGTGGCGCAGTGGTTGGGAACCCGCCTGCCAATGCAGGGGACACGGGTTCTATTCCTGCTCCAGGAAGATCCCACATGCTGCGGAGCGACTGAGCCCGTGTGCCACAACTGTTGAGCCTGCGCTTTGGAGCCTGTGAGCCACAGCTTTTGAGCCTACGTGCTGCGGCTGCTGCAAGCCCACGCGCCTAGAGCCTGTGCTCCACAACGGGAGAAGCCACGGCAATGAGGAGCCCGCACACCACAACGAAGAGTAGCCCCCAGTCACTGGAACTAAAAAGAAAGCCTGCGCACAGCCAAAAAGACCCAACACAGCCAATAAAATAAATAATAAATTTATAAAAAAAAAAAAAAAAGACAGTATCAAGTGCTGGTAATGATGTGGAGCAACTGGAACTCCTGTACACTTGCTGGTGGGAGTGTCAAAGAGTACAATCTCTTGGGAAAAGAATGTTTCAGTTTCTTAAAAAGTTAAACATACACCAGTCCTTCAACTATTAGGCATCTACCCAAAAGAAATGAAAACTCATGTTCACACAAAGACATATACGAATGTTCAGAGCAATTTTATTTGTACTACCCCAAGACTGTAAACAACCTAAATGTCTATCAACAGTTGAATGGATAAACCAATTGTGGTACCTCCAAACAACAGAGTACCACTCAGCAACAAAAAGGAAAAAAAAAAAAGGATAAACTATTGGCATATATATATAACACGCGTGAATCTAAAAAAAATTTACGCTGAGTAAACGGAATCATATACACAAAAAGCACGTATTTTACATTTCCATGTCTATGAAGTTGGAGAATAGGCAAAATTAATATGTGATGCTAGAAATGGGATCAGGGGTTGCCTGGGGTGGAGACAGGGTTTTGACTGTAAAGGTGCACAAGGCTTACTGTGGTGATGGAAATGGTGAAGTAGTGGTTACGTGACTAGACCTATTTGTCAAATGTCATCAAACTGTATACTGCAACTGTGTGACTGATGTGGTATATAAAATATTCCTCCATGAAAAAAAAAAAAAAAAAAGAATCAGAATCACTGATCCTAAGAGAGATGTGCTTGGACCAGGAAAACACCTGGGCCGGGTCAGGCGAGTCTCTGAGCAAGTATGCAGACGCAGACTCACCATGAAGCAAGTGAAAGTAACTCTCCAGAGCTCAGGGCGCCAGGGTCCCTCTCAGGCCCTCAAGTGTGCCTGAGATGCTTCCAGGTGGCACACGGGCTCATAAGACGCTTGTCTGAGCAAGCTTCAGGCCCCGCACCCTGGACCCTCCCTGTCTGTCAACACTGCTCCAGACGCTAAGAGATCCCAGTGAAACAAAACTGCCGTCACGATGACCCAAACAGAGCAAGACAAATGCCTGAAAGTCACACATTCGGGACCACTAGATGCAGGAATGGCATGGATTTCATCTGTCCTGCACCCTCCTCCTGCATCCTGGTTTACAAATGACAGTAACAGAACAAATGCTTGTGGAGCTGACATGCTATTGAGAGAATCGATGCACTGAGGAACTAAGTCATTGTAGAAGGAGGTTTTTTTGTTTTTTTTTTTTTAATGGATTAAAGAAATTAGAAAAAAAAAGAATTAAGAAAATTATGAGACTAAAGAAAGCATCAAATTTTTTTAAAAGAACGGTATGTTTAATTAGAGAGTAAAAGGTGAAATTATGAAAGAGAAAACAGTGAAGGATTGACAGACACAATAAAGTTTGCTTTTCAGGGGAGAAAACCATGCCATAGAGTTACGGAAGAGACAGGAAGGGCAGAAGCCCTCACGGCAAGTCAAGGTATATTGGGAAACAGGCAACGAACAGCTATATTATTGCTTTCTCTCTCTCTCACTCTTTTTAAAATATATTTTGTAAGCAGAGAAAAGACAGGTTTGGAGAACTCGAGGTTTGGGAGGGAGCGGGGGGTGAAGGGGAAGCTGAGATGAAGTGAGAGAGTAGCACAGACATATATATACTACCAACTGTAAAACAGATAGCCAGTGGGAAGTTGTATAACAAAGGGAGTTCAACTCGAGGATGGAAGATGCCTTAGAGGACTGGGACGGGGAGGGTGGGGGGGACTCGAGGGAGGGAGGGAATACGGGGATATGTGTATAAAAACAGATGATTGAACTTGGTGTAACCCCCAAAAAATAATTAAAAAAAAAAATCTATTATCACCTTAATGAGACCCACACTGCTGTCAGGTGACTTCCAGGGCGGTCAGCCCAGCCGGCGCTTTAAGCCACAGCACAAGGCCTCTGGCTAAGGGGATGGTCACCTGCGACTCCGCAGCCTGGCCCCCGCCCCCCTTCCTTAGTCTCTAAGGGAAGATGATGTGAGGTCACAGCAGACAGTGGCTGCGCCGGCCTCTCTTGCTCCAGCTACTGACACTCACGCATCCTGGCTCCACGCGGCTGAGACAGAGACGTGGTCTGTAGATCTCCCGCCACCAGGGAAACCAGCTTCAGCAGATCACCCACGGTCCCCCAGGAAAAAGAAGACTCAATGGGGACCCTGAGGGTAGGACTCCCTTCTCTTTGATTTGCCATCGAGAAGCCGAAGCTGCGCTTCTGCCCTTTGCTTGCGTCAGGCAAACTCGGGGTCTGAGCGCCCGCGTGGCTGCAGGTCCTGCGTGGCAGACACGGGAGCCAGGAGCCTGGCCCCGAGGCCCCTCCCCACCACAGCCAACGCTCCTGTGTCTGCACACGGCTCAGCGGTACCTGAGTCCTAGGAGGTGGGCAGTGACACACATATCAGGAAGAAAACGGTACGACACTAACCATTTCTATGTTAATCAAGACATTCGTTCCAACTGGCCCTGCTTTTTCCTCAAGAGCCTGTAACAAAGCGATTTTCTACCTTTAATTCATAGAAGGAAGAACGAGGATGTGATCACATTTTAGCTTCTCAACAGTAAATTTTCCACCTGAAATCTGAGACCCTATGTGCTGCATTTTACTTTTTTAACATTTCAGCGAACGTGTTTGCTGCCGCCATTCTAGGGATCCTCACAGATGCGGCGTGTATAAACCGTACACATCAGGGCTGGTACGAAACCAAAGTATTTTGTTAAGGATTTGGGCTAATGAACAGAAAGTTGATAAAACATTTTGGTCTATTATGTTCCTAAAGGGAATGTCTACTGGGGACTGTTCATGGTCAGCAAGTCTTTACGAAATAATAAAAAATAAGCTTAAAAAGATTTTAATTCCCTAACAGAAATGGGTTTCAAAAAAGTTCCAGTGCTAGTATTCATGTTAAAATCACAAATTACCCTACTACATTTAAAGTGTTTTTGTAGTTGTTATTGAAATGTTTTGTTCTCTGTTGAGATATATTAAAATGGTAATGATTTAATAATCCAAATCCCTAATCTAAAGCAACAGGAATTAAATTACCTAAAAAACAAAAATAAAATAATATAAAAAAAAAAAAAAAATCCGTTCAATAACCCTCTGCCTGTTTAACAAGTATTTGCTAAAAACCAGGCATTGCAGACGTAAAAGATAGAAGGCTCAAGGAGATGCTATTTTCCCTAGAATGTTTACAGTTTAATGAAAAGTTCATAAACAGTCAGAGTACAAACTATTTTAATGGAAACAAGTACAAGGAAAAGTTGGGTCTTTAGGGGAAACAAGATGAGGAAGCTGATCTGGGTCTGGAAGACGGAGGGGTCCCGGCCAGGGAAGTAAAGGAAAGAAATGTCCTCCAGGCAGAAGACAGAGCTTACAGGGCGACCTGAAGCCTGGAACAGTCACAGCGTTCTCAGGAAAGGGAGAGTGAGCATCACCAGGGTGTGGGTTAGGAAGCGACAAGAAATATGCCTGAGAATTTAGATTAGGACCAGAGTCTGAAGGGATCTGTTGGGCTTCCTAGGTGGTGCAGTGGTTAAGAATCTGCCTGCCAATGCAGAGGTCATGGGTTTGATCCCAGCTCCAGGAAGATCCCACATGCTGTGGAGCAACTAAGCCCATGTGCCAAAAAAAAATATATATATATAATGGACTGAAGGGATCTGTTCCCAAATACAATATTTTTCTTAACCTAATTGGAAAGAGAAAATCCTATGATGTTTTGAAGAAGAGAGGTGATGGGCTCTAATTTGTACTTTGCAATAAATCTGATGCTGTAAGAAAAAAAGAAAGGTGGTGCAGGCAGAGAGAGCTGCTGTGAAAATTCAGATGCAAAGAACCCTAGAATAGAGACTGAGTTAAGGAAGGAAAAACTTCTGTTTAAACAATGGTATCAAGGCGAAAACTGTAGGCAAAAATACACGATTTAGAATGAACACGTTTTCTGTTTCTGGCTGTAAGCTCCGTACTGGGAGCAGACTAGTCCTTCCTTTACAAACAACCATGAAAGAGGACTAAATGGATGAATGCATGGTTTTTAAACACTGGAGAAACATCAGCATAAAACTAACAAACCTGAGAAAAGTAAAACTTGTGACAATGGCCCAGCTTTCCACCAAGCAGGGTGCTGGAGTCCCAGCAGAGCAAGGGGTGCTAGGCTGGGGGTCCCCTTGGCTTGTCCTGCATTTCCACTGAGACGAGGCACGGAGCCGCGTCTACACAAGTCCAGGCTGGAATCCACTAATTTACATGCATTTAAAAGTTACAAGACGGGCAAGGAAACCCAGCATATAGTCCAGACTTAAGAAAGTAAGTAGTCAAGAGTACTCACTTCTGAAAATGTGGCTGTGATGTTGAATTGCTCAGAAATGGACATGACAGCAGTTATTATAAACGTATGCAGAAAATTAAAGAAGCTCTGTCCTTAATGAGCTAACATTTAGGAAAATGTCAACAGAGAACTAGGAATCATAAAAAATGTAAACTCTAGAACTAGGGTAATAAAATGAAAATTTCACTCCATATATATGAGATAGCAGAAGAGTCAGTGAGCTTGAAAGAAAGATTGATAGAAAATATCCCAAAGGAAGAAAAGGTAAACACAGAGTTACCAAGTGATCCAGAAGTTACACGGCCTGGTTTTTATTCAAGAAAAATGGATACATGAGTTCACAAAAAGATCTACATGTGAGTGTCCGTGGCAGCATTATTCAGAATAGGTAAAAGCTGGACACAACCCAAGTGGCCACTCGGCTGAACAAATACACAGATACATTAACACAGAGAAGCTACTCACAGGTAACAGCAACAAAGTGTATCATCTATTGACACATCTGACATTTTGCAAATAGATGAATTTTCAAAAACATGGTAAGCAAAACAAGCCAAGCTTAAAAGAGCACACGCAGTAGGATTCTATCTATATAAAGTCATAGAACAGGCAAAACTGATATTTAGTGATAGAAATCTGATCAGAGCGTGAGGCAAGTTTCTGGGTGAGGAAATATTTTTTGTCTTTACTGGGTGACGATTACACCAGTAGGAAAACTATTGAAGTCATCAGATTTAACACTGAAAACATACACATTGCACTGAATGTAACTTCTACCATATAATGATTAAAAATGTCATTTTCTTCTGTTGGATTTTGGTTATCTAGGCAAAATACATCAAATTGTGTTCAGATGTATAGATTTTTGGTAAAACAAAATTAAAAAATAAAATAAAGCATATCTTTTTTTCATTATAAAGTTTTCTATAAAGAATTTATTATGATTTCACATTGTATATAACCAGGAACAATTAAGTTACAGTATAATATTAGTACATATTAGTATAAAATATATAGTATAATAGTATAATATAGTATAGATTTCTTCAGTTGAGTTATTATAATTGTAAAATAATCTAAAATAGCATCAAATTTCAAAGGTGGGAATAAAAGAAGATTCTGAAAAAGGTAGATATTTATCATTTCATTTCATTTCTAAAACACAATTACGAAGACACACAGCTATAAAATCCACAAAACTGGTGCTGAATTCAATGTCGTGCTTTAAGGCATTGAACTCATTATTTTGCATTCTGTTTCTTCAAGACGAATGGCACTGATGCCATCTAAGCCCTGGACCTTGGGGATAACTGGCCGGTGACTGGATTCTAATCGGCCTCCTGCCACTTTTTATTTACTCAGCTGGGTGTCTCCCTCCCTGCAGGGCTGCAGAGCTGACTGAATGAATTTTTAATTTTTGGAAATTGGGGTTAAGAATAATGCAAGAATCAAACATGTATGTGGTTTTCTCTGTCATCACTTTTCATTCCTTTTATTATATAAAATGTTATGACATCATAGCTGATTGAAGCTGCTAAACAGTTGATAAAAAATAAGTTGGCATGGATCAGTGTGAAAACTTCGTTCTAAGAAACCTAAGAAAACTTTATCTGGTCAGGGTTTCACCCTGAGAATCGTATGAAATCCAGGGCCCTCGAGGCTGAATGGACCGGCTGGGGTCCCTGCAGCTGCTCTGCAGGGCCGGGCCTGCACTGGGCCCAGGAAGTCAAAGGAAACCTGGACAACTGACCTGCCACGGAGGACGTACTCTCAGAGCCCTCCCACAAAATTACAGATTCTCTAGAAAAGCAGGGACAGGCTGGCACGAAGACGACCAGGAAGGTGAAGGCTCTGACAGGGCACTGGCAATCAAATAACACGACTCGGCGTAACTGTACAAGACGGTATGCTTACAAGTAACTGTTTGAAAAAACCTGATGCTCAGCGTTCTCGTCCCAGCTACACCGTGAAAGACCCTGTGTGCACGTGGGGCTGGGGGAGAGCCATCCTCAGGGCACTTTGGACAAAACAGGAGGAAGGAGAGCAGAGAGAGAGAGAGAGGAACAAACCCTGAACACAGAGCCGCAGAGACAGGAGTGGAGAGAAACACTGGGCCTCGGAGGCCCAGCTGTATTGAACAGTCCGGTTACCTTCTGCAAGGGAAGGACAAAATCCTTCCTTCTCAAAGGGACAGGGGACAAGGACGGCTGAGCATGGACTAAGGAAGGATCATGGTTTCACATTTGGGATCTGCTCTTTGGCCAGGGGGCTGGGAGGGGGGGTCCCCGGGGAGATGAGGTGGGGGCCCTAGATGAGGAAAGGATGATAGTAAATAGTTAATACCAACGTGGCTTCCAGGAATCTGCGAGGCCTCTAAAAATACAGACAGAACTTGGGGGTGTAGTTTTGTTGTCTTTTTCTGTAAAGAAGGTCCACAGCTTCTATCAGATTTATACAATGGTCTCACATAAAATGGTTAAGAATCACTGTTTTACAGCAAGTGAAGTTGCTGCTACACATACTAACCATCCAGTAAAGATGAAGGGATGATGTTATGAAAGGTCCTTGAAGGCGGGATGGATGTGAACGTCAAGAAACTGTTAGAAGAATGAGAGTCAGAAATCCTGGAGAAGGAAGGCCAAGCGTGAGAAGACTAAACATCTCCCTCGAGCAGCGGGGAGGAGAGACAAAGTGCTGAGAAGGTCACTGAGAGCCTGACCGAGTGGTACCCAAGAGTGAACAGAGGGGAGGCACTCAACTGCTCTGTTTGGTTTTTGTTTTCTTAATAGTGTCAAATGAAGCAGCTGTACAACGGTGCAAGGACTGAATACGTTACTTAATTGGTGAATTGTAAGCTATTCTGTAAAATAGCCGAGCCAGCCACATATCCTGGTGATGATGGGTGATAAGTGGACCTGTTTACTCCAGAACAACAGTAACCACACCCGCAAAAAAACACACACATGACATTTTGAAAAGAAGGTTCAAAATTAGCTTTTAAAATGGTCTCTCCCTGAGAATTTAAGTTCATCACTCAATGGAGAATTAATCTTCACATTTTGCTCATGTTTTGCGAAGAGTAAACAGAAACAGGCAGTGTGATTTTTGAGAGTAAAGATAATACTGTGAAAAGAAAATAATTCATTTTCATAAGGTCTTTAACTAAAATAACTCTTTAAAAAATAAAATCCTTTTGACAAAAAAAGATAAAATTAAAAAAAATTTTTTTTAATTTCCAAAGATTACCAAAGAATAATCTTTAAAGGATTAAAAATTACCATAGGTGAAAGAGGGGGGATAAATTAGGAGTCTCGCCCCCTACCTTCCTCACAGGGCACTCTGAGAAGCTGCCATCTCTTCTGTTATTTCTGCATCCTTTCACGCATCCATCACGAACACAGAAAGAAGTACTGACGTTGCTGACATCCCGTCTCCTCTACTGAAGAAAGACTGTGTTAAGGATGAGACAACGCCTTAATCATCTTTGTACCTCAAGCACCAAGCCCACTGACCAGCACACAGTACCAGTTTATACACCTCTGGAGAACTTAACTCAGTCAAAGAGAAGAAAAAGGTCACTGAGGAGGTGAAGCTGTCTTAGAGACCTTGGTCAAGGGAGGCAGGTCAAGCCCTCCATGTCTGGAATCATAGTAACTGTAGATCACAGAACAGCAGTAGTGATGGTCATACTCACGTCAATTACGCCCTTTCTACGGGCCAGCACTGTGGAAGCACATGAGCTGTATGAACTGATCCAGTCCCCCGGCAATGGAGTAGATCCTATGATGATCCCCAGTTTACAGGTAAGAATGCGAGGCACAAAGATGCTTAGTCACTTGTCCAAGGTCCCCCAGACGGTGCTGAGATGAGAATATAACAGGCTGCACAGCACGTGTGCAGGACCACCTCGCCACGCTGCCCAGGGAGGAGCAGGGGCAGTGCAGGGCCGCATGGAGCCATTCCAAGGTGCTTCTTTCTTGACCAACCACTGCCAAGCCTGGCTCTGACCTTCATTTGACCTTGAAGACAGCGATCGTGTTTCCTTGAATCTGTCCTGGTGTTGCAAAGCGTCCCAGGTGCCTCCATCAGGACAAGTGGGGCATTCGTAGAACTGAAGGCTTCACTGGTCTCAAGATGCTCCGACTCCAATTATAGGAAAACAGCACCTACCCGAAGCACGATGCTCACCTGTGGGCAACGGCGTATGACCAGGTGCTTGACCTGACGAGGACTGGCAGGACCACTGGCCTGACACTGTCTGGGGGAGGCTGTCACCACAGAGCCCGCTCCCTGGCATGGACCATGCAGTGCAGACCCGTGGCATAAGTTAAAGGCACTTAGATTCTGCGAGGAACAAGTTTCCTTCTCTTTGAGGCTGACCCAACCGCTATGGCCACCAGCACAGGGGTGGTACCTGCATACGAAACGGAAAACACCCCATGGTCTTCACTCTCCCTGGTGTGATTTACAGAGATCATAAAAACTAAGTAGAAATGAAGGGAAAGCAATTTCATAATCAAAATAGAATAAGTTCTTACCGTGAACACAAATGTCTTTGTGTGAAGTTAATTGCACTGTCAGCCTTCTGCCTGGCGTTAAGAATGGAAGATTTGACAAAGCCATCCCACCCTGTGTGGCTTTAAAAATCAATTCCATGATTAAAAATATCAAACAAAACTTGGTTAGGAAAGGTGTGCTATAAATGTCATCACAGAAACTTCGAAGACAATAGCAATGCTATACACTGTCCACATGATACAGTCCATTGCAGAGAAGTAGCTAATTATCCTGGAGTAAAGCTCCCATCAACAGTCACAGTATCATCTAGGGAATTAAAATGTTGCAGAATCTGGGAAAGCTGTATGAAATATTACCTTCTCTACAACACTGATTCAAATAGGGCTCAAGTACGTTAGCCGTTTGTCACCTTGAGAAAGGTGTGAAATGCCTATCTCTTCAGCCACCTTGCTTTAATGTTAAACATTAAAACAAAATACATATTATTATATCCCTATGGATATTTCTTAAAGCAAGAATTGAACTCTCAGTAATATTTCAGTGAAAAATAACTCATGCTGTTTCTACAGCTCTTCAATGTGTGAGAATTCTGCCAAGTTCAATATTATAGACAATGGAAGCTTTTCACTTAGAGTTGATAATCTTTGACAAATTAAATCTTCCCAAGATGATGGTTTAAGAAGTTTAACCTTTAAGAAAACATGCTAAATAAAAATGACCATGAATAAATATTTAAATTCATATAAGAAAAATAATCAAGCATAGCCCTTGTCTACTCGTAGTTCATTTTTGAGAATACTAGAAGTAAGATAAAAATGTATATGACATAGACAATTAAAACAATAACTTTTTAACACTGTTAAATATTCAAAAATTGAGTTGGAAAATAATGTCATTAAGGAAAAATAAGAGTTTAAAAGCATTAGAAAATAGGAAGGTGTGTGTCTTTCATATTATCAACTATATATTATGGTAATACATATTATACATTGTACTATATAATACAACATAGTATTAAGTATTCTATATTTATGAGTGTGTATATATTTATGTTTATATACTTTACAATACATGGGTCTAAATAGCATTCCACATCTGGGTGTTATAAGAAAACTCCTTTACTTTATGACAATATATACATACTACACTCGTTTATTGTTCTAAAAAGTCCACTAACATAAAAAATTTCTAGGAAAAAATACCAACAGGAAGGAAAACAGCAAAATCAATGACTCTGCTGAGAGAGCTTCCCAGTAAATTAGGTGCAGTAGTTATGGGATTGAGGCTACACTGTCAGCACAACTCAGCGTGTATCCTGAGCTCAGCACTGAAGCTCCAGTAGGTCAGTTAAAAACATGAGTCAGAAACCACATTGGGTTGACCGTACATTCACTAAAGGTAACTGAAAGAAAAAAAGACAAATCAATTGATTTGATTTCCATTTAAGGAAGGACATGAATAAAAAAGGTAAAATGGCCACAGACAAATGATACAGTGGGTAATGACATTTGCAATTTCTAAATCTGACACAGAATTAATATTCTATTTCATATAAGGAATTCTTGTAACACATTAAGAAAAAAATATAGGATATAAGGAACCCCCCTGCACTGTTGGTGGGAATGTAAATTGGTGCAGCCACTATGGAGAACAGTATGGAGTTTCCTTAAAAAACTAAAAATTGAACTACCATATGACCCAGCAATCCCACTCCTGGGTATATATCTGGAGAAAAACATAATTCAAAAAGATACATGCACCCTCAACATCCATTGCAGCACTATTTACAATAGCCAAGACATGGAAGCAACCTAATGTCCATCAACAGATGAATGGATAAAGAAGATGTGGTACATATATACAATGGAATATTACTCAGCCATAAAAAAGAAAGAAATAATGCCATTTGCAGCAACATTGATGGACCTGGAGATGATCATACTAAGTGAAGCAAGTCAGACAGAGAAAGACAAGTATCATACAATATCACTTATATGTGGGATCTAAAATATGACACAAATGAACTTATTTACAAAACAGAAACAGACTCACAGACATAGAGAACAGACTTGCGGTCACCAAAAGATAAAGGCAGGGGTAAATTAGGAGTTTGGCATTAAAATATACACACTACTATGTATAAAGTAGGTAAACAACAAAGACCTACTGTATAACACAGGGAACTATACTCAATTATATAACCTATAATGGAAAAGCATCTGAAAAAGAGTATGTGTGCATGTGTGTAACACTGAATCACTTCACTGAACACTTGACGCTAACAACACTGTAAATTAACTATAATTCTATTTTTTAAAAAAGTAAGAATGAGCCTACTTAATTTGTCACTTGTACTTGGAAAGAAAGCACCGGAGATCAATCACGCCCACCTGTGCTGTCATGCACGCTGACCTGCTTATTGAGCAAGACGTTAGCCTTTTCTCTGTCGCCTCCCTTTCACCCCTTCATCTGTGAACCTCATGTGTAGAAAGTGGCAAGAACCATCGCTCTCACTCACGACAATACCTGGCTCTGTGCCACTGCACCTGCAGGCATAACGGCCGTCCCAGGTCGGCCTGGATTGGGACGAGAACCCATGTGCTGGGACCCAGTTCCCTGCCACACACGGTGGTGCTGAGTGGCCGCAGCTCCATACGCTGTTCCCTGCGGCAGACAGAGCTTAGGAAGTGCTATTTACATTTCAGGAGAGCGCCATGTAACACGTTAATCTGAATTTTACCTGTTTGATAATATTGCTTTTATTCTATTTCTAAAATAGTTTTGCTGTCGTAGTCGTATAAAATTTACAAGCGTAAGGAATTTGACAACACTCTTCTTCATCTTTTGACTCAGTCATAAAGCAGCAATAGGACTTGTTCAGCATCTACTTCAGGCCTGATGTGATTGCCAAATTCAAGAAGGCCTGCAAAGTTCCTTCGTAACTACATGTCACAGAGCAAATATGAGGTGCCTTTCCAGGATTACTGTGTCCTAAACCAAGAGGTAATCTGTAACGTACCCTCACGTAATTATCAATCAATATTGTGCTGTCTTCTCACTTTCTTTCACCTGATTTGCTATTTCTCTGTATTAATAAGAACCAACAAGAGTGTAGATGTGAAAAGAAGGGGAAAAGGCATAAGAAAGGTGGCATAATATGTAAATATTCTTTGGAATCATTAAATTCTAAAGTGCACAAATAGAAAACACATAAAAGGGTGTTTGTTCACAGATTCTTAAAAGTGCATAAATGTTCACACAGAAAATGTTCTTAACGTTAACTTGGATTTCTGTTATTTTAAAGATGAACTTTTTAAAGTTTCCAAGTTTTAGGGTAAAATAAAGTAAGCTTCTTATTATTCACTTGGTTTCAGTATTATTTTACTTGTTTTGGTACAAGCTGCAAAATGATTTCTTCAGAACAGCACTGCATTATGCAAAATAAGTTCAGTTTATCAGGGCTCATTAGAATAAAACCACACGGTTAATATATTATTTGTGTCAGAACCCGCCTCAATTAATGGCATCAGGGAGAGAATAATCAGAAAATCCTTAGCTTTTTCTCCATCTTTTTATGCACAATTTTGCAGAAGTAGAGGAAGAACTAGATTACTTTCCTTTGTTAAGTCTTGGCACTAACAGAAAGGGGAAAAGGCCTCGGTCGGTTTACAGAATAAACCCACGTTTAGAGCTGTCTGATGGACGTCAACTTTCAACACCACCCGTGTGTCTGTGAGACCCCGCCCCTTCCACAGGGGATAAAGTCGAGGCTGACTGTGAGTCCTTTCAGGAAAGGGGAGCTTGGGGGGGGGGGGAAGGGAGGGGCAGTCGACCGCGCTGTGCCCAACGCGCCGAAGGCTTGGCTCTGGGGACAGACCCAGGGGAGGGCACCTGTGCTCCTGCAGCCACGCTCACCACAAAATACCAAGACCCCCATGAAAGCAGATCCTGTCACTGCTGCCAAAGGGTTTACAGAACTATCTATCCCCGTCCCAGCCCTACAGAAGAACAGCCAGACAATGTAACTCTCACAACGAAACAGGCCTGTTCATTCAGTCTCCCCTACAAAGACGGACGCTGACAGCCCCGACACTGGAGAGCCATCCTAGGAAACCAAGCACTTGCGAGCACACGAATTGACACTGATGACCGCCTCTGTGATACGGCCATCTTTCAGCAGCAGCCACATTGCCTCACTCACCATTTTGCATCGTTAAACGTGTAAGGCGTTCTTGTCTTGAAGGTTCCACTGCTTCTTCAGAGACTGGGAAAGGAAAGACACCCACTATCGTTTTTAGGTTTTGATGTTTGAGAAATGCCGTTTATTTTGATTATGTGCTTTCTTGATAATTTTTAAACCACACAAAATCTGGAAATGCTACCTACTGATCTTGAAATTTAATGCTAAAAGTTTTGAAAACGTGGCTTATCTCAGGATAGAACATATAGATTTTAAATCAGGAGAAACATAAACTCATAAAGAATATCAGAGTAAGACTGGGATTTTGTAACATTAAGAATTTCATGATAGAGAATTTCTGTCCCTACTAGAATACAGAATTGTTGGTTACTAGCTACACTGTTATAATGTAAATAATAATGTTCAACAGAGAATCCATTTTTACCATACAGTATTATATTTGTAAAGATTGATATGGTATTAATGAAAATATACTCTTTATATAAAATACTCAAAGAAATGGAATATTCAGAAGTTTGATATCTCAGAAGAATTTGCCAGTGGAAGGAATGTGAACCTACTGATACGGTCAATATGATTTCCTATATGATAGGAAAACAGTGACATCTTTAAGGGTGCAATTTGATTAAAGAAACCTATTTTTATAACCAGGTCTGTATTTATAACGAAAAGAGCCACCCAGTATCTTTTATAGACCCATAAGAGCTGGGAAAACTAAAAGGAAAAAATAAATATGTAAAACCTATTTAAGAAATCTGCCTATTTCTAAGGAAACCAGAAAACAGGCAAAGCCCAAAACAGCACTCCATATGCTTGTAGCTGAACTCATTTATTTCAACTGCTGATTGTCAACAAGGCAAAAACTCCTAAAGCCATCTGCAAAAGAGCAACTGTGATGTCAGTTCACGTGTGCAGACACCCCTGTGTGGGGACAGAGCACTCAGGCATCACAGCCTGTCTGCATTCCCAGGACCACGGCCGAGGTCTGGTCCAGTCTCCTGGAGTCTGCCTACCAATGAACTCTCTTTCTTCCATGATGAGCTGATTGAGAAAAATTACTTTATTTTGTATAAATCTCTGACAATCAATTTTTTAAAGTCACCACTAATAATCAACTCACAGGTCTAGAGCTCTATAACCAGATTGATGATTAAATGGAAAACAATGCGAATTATGTTGGCCAATTATAAATGCTTCCAAATATTGAGATACTTGTTCTCATAGTGGCAAATCTCACCCAGAAGCTTGATTGGTTGATTTTTCATCATAATGTAGGATTAAATACACTCGGCCAGAGTAACTCACGTGTGTTAGATTCCAATCATCCTTATGTCTCTGGCTCCACATTTATCTGGCTATGAATACATCTTACATTCTGTAATTTTCAAATCCTAAGAAAACATGATATACCTTTGCAAATTCTTGCTTTTGCTGTTCCCTGCTTGGCATTGTTAGTTTTGCTGTTTGACATCCATGGTTTACACTTCAGAGCTTAGATTTAAAACATTAAAATAGCTTTGATTTAATATTAACGTATAAGGGACGGAGGGTAGTGAGGTGAATCCTTTAGGACTCGGAGTTGAAGCCGTCCAAGGACACTTGTTCTTGTGTGTGAGGAGCTTAAACACTTACAGTGACGGCAAGGAGCACTGGCCACAGTGAGGTCGAAGGAGTTCCTGGCCTCACTATCACATCTTCCTTGGTCAACAGCCCTGAGTCCACCGAGGACATGGAACTTACTACCCTCAGGGATGGAAACCCTGCCTGGGGGTGAAACAGAACTGTCACTGGAGAAAAGGCGATTCCTTAAAAAATAACATCTTGTGGTTTGATATAGTGGCATCCATTCAACAAATATCCCCTGAGCACCTACTGTTTGTCAAGCACTGGATGAGGAGTTATATGACTCCACTGGAGAGAAGGGGAGGGAGACAGAGAGAGAGAGAAGTTTCCAGGAAGTGTGGTTTGTCTCTCTAATCAAAATAAATATGACACTCAAAAGTTCAATCACGTAAGTCTTCAATATGATGACTATTTCAAAATCACATTTCAATGAATGTAGATATACAGTTTATTCATACCCGGCTTACTTCTAAAAAAGAATTTCTGACGGCAGTAAAAGTAAAACCTGAAAAGGAGAAAAGTACTCACAAATCGACCATCAAAAAACATCAAAATATTTTCACACTTCTGATTTGCCTTCTGTTCCTCCTTTAGCTGTACTCTTAAGTTTTGTAGAGCTGCAAAGTTTCTATATATCAGTGCCTGTCAATTAAAATTATACTTTAAAAGATAAAAAAACTACATTCTCTATGGAATATTATTCAAGTGCCTCATTTATAGTTAGGATGGATTTACAAACTTTTCATTATTATGCCATTAATTTTAAACAGTCAGTGATGTTGGCCCCGTGAGACTGCAGGCAGGGTTGGGGATGCCCCACTGTGGATGCCCACCCCCTGGCCCCTTCCCCAAAGACTCGCAGGAAGCTGAGGCCGGGAGATATTCTTTCAAAAGAACTCACAGTCCAGGGGAGGTCGGTAGGGCAGATCATAACCACAAAGGTTTAGAGTGGAAATGTCTCCTAGGTCTTCAGGTTCTCACAGCTGCCTCTGGCCAGTGATCAGAAACAAGTCCAAGGTGACAGGTGGCTGGCACCTCAGGAGGAAACAGCAGGGACCCAACAGATGCAGGCAGACTGAACGAAACCAGGTGTGTAGGAGGGGGTGAGGTGGCCAGGTGCACGCAGAAGAGCCCAGAGGCTCTTTCCTCAGGACAGCCGCCTGCGCTTCCTCTGGCTGGACCACTGAAGCATCTTCTTTCCAAAGCTTTCTCATCCCATCTCACCTCCTCCAGCACTCTCGGGTTAAACCTCCAGGTCTATGATTTTGCTGAGAGTCTCTGAGCTGGCATATAGCTTTCCAGTAAATTGCTTATCTGCTGTTTTTAGGTAGTTTCTGCTGCTTTTAGAGGAAGTATCCTAACTCATACCCTCCCAAACCTGTGAACTGGAGAGGACTGTTACTAAGATTAAGTGTGAAAGTAACATAAAACGTCTGGTGTAGCCAGGCCTCGACCATTTGTGATCAGAAGCTACTTTTTAGAAACGAGACTCAGATAATTTGCCAATATGATCACACAATAGAGCACTGAGTAGACTGTCATATAAAGCTGTAGATACTGACCAAAATGTCATTTTTCACACTTCCTATTTTTATTATAAAAATATTTGCATTAAATAATATTAAATTTAAAAGGGTATTCAGACTATCTGAGGGAACATGAACCCGAAGGTTCCAGTTGAGACGTCTCAACCTTGTCTTTCTAGAGAACTGCCTATATTCTTAGCTGTAGCACAAAAGAAACGAGGCACCCAAAATATAAGGTCCTGTTACTACATGGCAACAACAAAAATTAACCAAAGGCCTTTGGAAAACAGCTTCATAATCTTTCACAGATTTTATTTTGTCAAAATTTTCATAAAAACTGCCGTTTAAATGTACTCAGCTTCATGTTTTTAGGAATACCAGAATCTCAGGCCAATTTGATGGAATTGAGGTTCCATCTCAATTCCTCCAGATCTGAGGTTCATTTTGATGGAAAACTTAAAATGGAAGAAGCAATTATGTTGGAAAGATATGACTCAAAGGACCAAAGGAAGTAAGAAATATAAGTAAGGAGGTTTTATTTTTCAAAAGTCACTCAAGTTTTGGGGCTTCCTAGGTGGCACAGTGGTTGAGAATCTGCCTGCCAATGCAGGGGACACGGGTTTGATCCATGCTCCAGGAAGATCCCACGTGCCGCGGAGCAACTAAGCTTGTGTGCCACAACTATTGAGCCTGCGCTTTAGAGCCCGTGAGCCACAACTATTGAGCCCATGTGCTGCAACTATTGAAGCCCATGAGCCTAGAGCCTGTGCTCCACAACAAGAGAAACCACGGAAACGTGGAGCCTGTGCACCACAACGAAGGGTAGCCCCCACTCACTGCAACTAAAAAGAAAGCCCGCGCACAGCAAAAAATAAAAGACCCAACACAGCCAATAAAATAACTAAATAAATAAATAAATAAACAAATTTAAAAAAAAAGTCACTCAAGTTTTGAACCCACAAAGTTCTGTTTTTTACATCCCTTTGTTTTAGTACCAAGCTTTGCATCCGTCCTTGTTTCCGCTAATGACCTGCTTTTAAACCACTTCTGAGTTATTAATTCAAACCTGTTCTTGCCAGTCACTAAAACTCTTCATTTATATATAACAAAAGCCATTTTTCCTTAGAGGAATTTAGTTATGCTTATGAAGCTTCCATCACCAAGCAAATGAGAAAGAATAAACTTTATCAAAGCCCTGAGACAAAATCAGATACCATCACTTTGAAAATAAAGGAGAAAGCAATAGATCTGTTTCAGTGTAAGAAGTATTGCTTGCTGGAAAAAATCACAACAGCAATAAATCAATCAAAGAATCACTACCTCTGTTTCAGCAGGCCAATCGATCTGTCAGTGTTTTAATATTATGTTACTTTTAGTTGAGATCTTACCTTTTTCCATTAATTTTGGGCTATGGTTCTCCCTGAAACTGACATGAAATGTTCACATTCTTTCCAACTTCTACACTTGTGTCCCCAGGTAGTTGAGTAAACACTGGGAGAGCTGTGGAAACAACCCCAAATAATGTCCCGTCACATCGTTTTTGTCAGTATGTGCCAGCCAAGTCAAGCAGTGCAAATTTGGGTACTACATTGGTCAGCCACAAAAAGTTTTTTAAAAATCAATTTCTTTGACATCTTTATTCTTGAGAGAATAATAAACATCAAACCCAAAGTAGTCATAATTGGGGTAGAGGTAAGAGCAGGAAAAAAGCAAATAAATAGAATGCATAGCCTTTAAGCATATTTGTATATTTATTTTGTCAGCTGAGTAGTGGATTCAAGGATTTTCACTATTCTTTCTCAGTATCTTTTTACGTCTGAAATAATGGTATATGGTAACACCAAAAATTTATTGATGGCTAAGATGAAAAGATTTAATCTTACTTCATTTCCTCAAAAAACTCAAATTACCATGACTCACCTAAAATGAAATAGATAATTGAAATAGCCCTATCACTACTAAGGAAATCAATTCATAATTTTTTAAACTCCCAAAAAATAAATCTCCAGGAAACAATGAAAATCTTTTCGCTGGAGAATTTTACTCAATAATTTAAAACGAATCAACACCAATTCTATACAATCTCATCTAGAAAGTAAAAGAGGAAAGCATGTTCCTGACTCTTTTGAGAAGATAAAGACAGGACCAAAAACAAACAGGAAAAAAATACAGACCAGTACCTCTCATGAGTGCAGACACAAAAGTCATTAACAAAATAATGGCAAATAAAACTCATCAGTATAAAAAGGTTTATACACTATGATCAAGCAGAGTTTATTCGTGAGATGCAAGACTGGTTCAAAACTTGAAAATCAGTCAATGGAATCCACTGTGCTAACAGCAGAAGAAGAAAAGCCACAGGATAATATCAGTTAATGTGAAAAAGGTTTTGATTAAATTCAATACTCATTTATGATTAAATAAAAACTCTCAGAAATACAGGAATGGAGGAGAACTTACACAGCTTGAAAATGAACATAGGGGCTTCCTAGGTGGCACAGTGGTTAAGAACCCACCTGCCGATGCAGGGGACACAGGTTCAATCCCTGCTCCAGGAAGATCCCACATGCCGCGGAGCAACTAAGCCTGTGAGCCACAACTATTGAGCCCATGTGCTGCAACTACTGAAGCCCAAGAACCTAGAGCCTGTGCTCTGCAACAAGAGAAGCCACACCAATGAGGAGCCCGCACACCGCAACAAAGAGTAGCCCCCACTCACTGCAACTAAAAGAAAGCCCATGCAGAGCAAAAAAGACCCAACACAGCCAATTAAATAAATAAATAAATAAATAAATAAATAAATAAATAAATAAATAAATAAATTTATTTTAAAAAAAGGAAAAAAGAAAATGAACATAAACAAAAACCTACAATAAATGTTCTATTTGATGGTGAAAGAGTGAATGCTTTCCCTTCAGCAAACAGCGCAAGCAAGTCTGCTCTTAACACTCTTATTCAACATGGTGCTAGAGGTGTTAGCCATCGTGATATGGCAGGAAAAGGACACCTAAGGCACGCAAATCAGAAAAAAAAAAAAAAAAAAAAACAAGAAATAAAACTACCCTTATTTGTAGATGATATTATTGTCTGTGTAGAAAATCCTAAGAAATCTATAAAAATAGATCAAAATGAGCTCAGCAAGACTGCAGGATAGAAGATAAATGTAAAAGAAAAATCAATTGTATTTATATATTCAAGCAATGAACATATGGACACAGAAATTTTAAAAACAAATCCATTTACAAATGTTTAACAAAATATTTAGGTATAAATCCAACAAAACATATACAGAACTTATTTGCTGAAAACTACAAAATGCTGATATAAGAAATCAAATAAAGTCTAAATAAAGAGACATCATCTTCACGGCTTGGAAGTCTCAAGATAGTTAAGATGTCATCTCTCAGTAAATTGACATTAGGTTTAATGCAATTCTTATCAATATCTTAGCAAGACATTATTTGGACAGATAGACAAGATTATTCTAAAATTTATACAGAAATGCAAAGGAACTGGAAGAGCTAAACTATTTTGACCAGGAAGAATAAACTGAGAGGAACCAGCTCACCAGATTTTAAGACTGATTCTATAGCTGCAATAATCAAAGCTGTACAGTATCGATGAGTGGTGGGCACAGACATAGGCATCAATGGAACAGAGTAAAGAACCACACAAATACGCCCGCTGATTCTGACTAAGGTGCGAAAACAATTCCATGGAAGCCTCTTCAACAATGGTGCTGGAGTGACTGGGTAGCTACCGGCAAAAAAATGAACAGCAAAGTAAATCTCACCCCTTATACAGAAATTAACTCAAAAAAGACCAAACAAATATAAAATGTAAAACTATAAAACTTTTATAAAAAAAAAAACTAGAAGAAAATAATTGGAATCTAAAGACTTTGCATCAAAAGCACAATCCACCAAAGGGGGAAAAAATGAAGCACTGGACCAAAATTAAAACTTTTGTGTTGTGAAAGATCATGTTGAGAGCATGAAAAGACAAGTTACAAACTAAGAGAAAATATTTGCAAACCACATACACAATAAAGAGTTAGTGTCTAGAATATATAAAGAACCCTCAAAATTCAACAATAAAGGCCAAACAATTCATGTAGACAAGGGACATAAGGTATGACATTGCCCTAAACAGACTGCACAGATGACAAGTAAGCATAAAAGATGCTCAACATCATTAGTCATTAGGGAAACATGCATTGAAACTGCGATAAGATAGAACCACTATCAGATAAGACAGAACCACTCCTATCAGAATGGCGGATATAAAAAATCGTGACAACACAAATGTCTGGCAAGGATGCAAAGAAACTGTATCACTCGTGTATTCCTGGTGGGAATGTAAAATGGCAAAGCTGCTCTGAAAACGAGTTTAGAAATTTCCTTAAAAATTTAAACATAGCAATTACCATACAACCCAGCAAAGGCACTTGTGGGCATTCTTCCCAGAGAAATAAAAATTCACACAAAAATTAAGTTCACACAAAAACCTGTGCTCGAATGTTTATAGTAAGTTTACTAGTAATAACCGCAGATTAGAGTCCAACCCAGATGTCCTTCAATGATTGATGATCAAAGTGCAGCACATTCACACCATGACATACGACCCAGCAGTAAAAAGAATGGTCTCTCGACACACCCCCTCTTTTCTCCCCTCCCCTCCTCATTTAAACTAAAGAAACACCTCTTCTCTCATCTTAAATGCTTCATTGGATTTGCAAATCCCTTCCCTCTCGCCACCTGAGAGATCCTGGACCATCTTTTACTCACTCTCTGCCATCTTTCTGATTTCTCAGCCTCTTCAGAAAACACCTCCCTGCCCCATCATCCCTGCCACCTTCTCACCACTTCCCTTCATGAAGAAGTTTCTTTAAAAACAGTCTCTACTCACCACCCTTCCCTCTTTTCTCCTTAGCCTACTTTCATGAAGGCTCTGGTTCCCTTAATCGTGTGGAAACTGTTCCTGTTCAGGTTCTCATATTCAGAATCCTTAAAAAGTACAAACTTTGTTGGAAGCACCTTTTTTGTGGCTTTTGACACATTTGATCTTTCTCTCCTTCTGCAGATAATTTCTTTCTCAGCTGTTGGGACTCCTGTCTCTTCCCAGTTTGACAACTGGTAGCTTCTTTTGCAAATTTCCTTCACCACACACACTACGAGAAGGGTCAAGATTTAATAACAATAGTATTTTTCCCATTTTATCAATAACACTCAAGTAAAATTACTCTTTTCCACGAAGCTCCCTAGCACAGCTGGGGCCACTGCCTTGGTTCCCGCTGAGGTCCTAGCACCAGACGCACCATCACTTCAGTGCTGTCAGGCAAATGTCCATGCAGGGCAAAAGGCTAATGACATCTTGACATCATTATGGATTAATTCTGACCCAGAAACCCCTGAAAGGGGCTTGGGGCTCTCCTCCAGGAGTGGTCCATGGAACACACTTGGAGAAACACTGCAACGTACAACACATCTTCAAGAAAGAAGAAAATAACAGGACATAAGAAACATTAACAGAATTAGTTTACAAAAATTTTCATAAAAGAAAAGAGTATTTGAATCTCCATAATAAAAGAACAGAGAATGCCATAAGGAAATCCAACACTGGAAGTCTTAGAACGAGGCTGTACATGAAAATTCATGAAAACATACACAATATGCCCAAAATATTGCTAAGGAAGCTGATTCTCTTCAGGAAAAAAAGGAAGGGTCTGCAAAACATCATGGAGGCAGTTACTAGGAAAATTAAAGATTACTGTTCGTAATTTCAGAGATGAGATGGCTCCTCCTGTGACAGGTTTACTCCAGGCCACGCACTCTTCCTTCCCCATCATCATGGGTGTTCCGGTCGCCAAGCACATCACTTGGCTGTAGTCACAGCTCCTCTAACAGTCTCCTACTTTCAGTGTTACTTCACTCCCACCCATCCTGTTCACTGTGGGTTGACCAATAGTCTACGTAACACATCAGATGAACAGTTCCAATAGTTCCATCACCTAAAGTAAACTCTGGCTTGTTCTAACTCACCCACCCACCCTATCCATCTCCTCCCATGTGCCCTCTGTCCTGCTCCACTCACACCATCTGCCTTCATCAGGGAAGGCTCCCCATTCCCTCAAATCTTGTTTCTTTGTTTCTACATTCATGCCCGTTGCTAATGATATCTTCTCAGCTGTGGATATTTGATAAAATTTATCAATTTCACCTACATCTGTCAATGACTAGATTAAATGGTATATTCTATTATTAATTTCAAAGCACACCTTATAATACCTTAGAGAGTCAAGGAAAGGAAACCTGAGGGAAGTGAAGTGGCTTCTACCTGGAGATCTAGCAGATCAAGGAAACAGTCCATTGAGGTAAAAGGATGTAATAATGGGGCAAAAGGAAGACAAAACTAACACCCATAACTTTAACATCCTCACATCACATTTTATCTGATTAATGTTTGTTGACTAAGTATTTCCTCTTTTTAAAAAACATAGCATGGAGAAGCCTCCTGATTTTTTGATTGGTTGAATTAGTTGAAAAACAACTCAAGGGTAGTTTTAAATATTCTGCAGACCAGCGTCTGTAATTTCCTCTTAGGCAAAGGAGCCAAAGAAGCAGAGGCTGCCAAGGGAATGTCATGTCCCTTCACCCTCTACAACGGGGTTTTCAAATCCTCCCCTGCATTTGAGTTGCTGTTTGCATACCTTCCCTCAAACCTTTCTTCTCTAATGAAAACTCAACTACCATCAAAAAAATGAAATAAGCATTTGGTACACCTAAAATACAGTGAGAAAGGAACTGATAACAGATCACATAGATGTTAGCTCCATGTGGTCCTGCATCCACGTCCTGGCATCAGGAACACTTGAACGTGACTTCTTCTCACACTGACATTGTGGAATACGGCAGCAGCCTGTTTCTGCATTTGACATGCTCTTATCTAAATACGTGTTGCCTCTGAATTTAGTTTTACAACATCAAAACAGATTACAGAAAGCTTGTGGAGAACCTTAGGAAAATATATTGAAATGTAAAGCAATACTGAAAATAAAAGTTAGGTGCTATATACATTGTAACTAAGATCCTTCATTTCAACATAAGCGGAGAACTAAGAAACTTCAATAGCATTTAATAACAATCATTTTTCATTTTTGTATTAGAATTATCTTTAAAAATTTAAATCTTGAATTTCCTTTTTCTACATGTCATTTAACAACAAACGATGGACAAATAACACCTCATTCCAGAATATTACTCCTTATGATAAACCAAAATACTGCTTTTACATGATGAGTCTGGAGCAGAGTGTCTGCAGTATTTTCCCAATAACCTGAGCATAAAAGACACATCAGTAGAAGACCAAGATTCAGCCCACCAGGTGTGAAAGACCACATCCTTCTGTGAGATGGTAGAGCTAGTTAATGAGTTTTGTAAAAAAAAAAAAAGGTAGGAAAACACAAAATGGTTCTTTTGGAAGAAAACATGAGAATAACTAGTATTAATAGAAATAAAATTCTAAAGCAAAAAAAAAAAGTCTTCGGGTCCCATAAAATACCACCTAACAGTAGTAAGGTCCTGGGTGTGTCAAAGGCACAGAGGGAGCCCCTCCAGGAAGTATAAAGGCCACCACGGCTCGTGTTACCTCCTCGCGTGAGGGCCAGACACACAGACTCCTTTCTCACCCCCATGGCTGATGGCTCGACATTCATATTGACCTTAACTCTGACCTGCTGCATGGTTGATTCTCAAAGTGCCTGAGGAGAGGACCATGTGCCACCTTCCCGAGGGGGGTGGGGGGCAGGCCCTCCTGCATAAAGGGAAGGAAGCTCTTTGGGCTGAGAGCTGAGAGCTAGGCCTGCAGGAAGGAGGGGTCTGATTTCAGGACCCTGGGCATCAGGGATTCAGTGACAGCCCCTCCCCATCTCTGCATCCAGCACGGAGGCCCCACCCTTGAGGGCCCCCACAGAGCAGCTCAGCCTCCTAACAACCCCCTCCCCCTTCAGGCTCCCCTCACTTTCACTCACCACAGGTAGAGAACAAAAGTCAAAACCAATCTGATCAGGGCAGCACCTTGGCATTCAGTGGTCTCCTGAAAAAAAGCTGAAAGTCTCTCCAGGGCCTGAGTGGATGGCACAGGCCAGCCCCCACGTTTCTCTGCAGCCTTAGCGCCCCCTGCCTGTTACTTAATGTAGTACTAACAGCGCAAAGTTTGGGTAGGAGAGGAATCATTTCCACAATATAACTGTTTATATTAATAACAGTTTTTATTTCTAGATCACCCACAAAATGACTACTAAATGCAATCTGCAAGTATCTCTAAACACTTGTTTATCACATGTACGCAACGTATGGAAAATTAAAACATTATCAAATTATAACATTTAACGGGCCAAGGCAGCACGTCAAGCGTGGTGAGTCTGCCTGCCTCTGACCTCTGAGCTTAGACTAGGCCTACACCCCCCCGTCATCTCTAGCAATTCAATGTCATTTGCAACTATTTCAGGGAAAATTTGTCATAATAAATATCTTGTTATAAACAAGAAAATAATACCTAATGTTTATTGAGTATGTACACAAACATGCCAGCTACTGTTCTGAATGTGCAGAGTATAAACATATTCAAGTCAATCTCCACCATCAGCCTAGGTTGTAGGGAATACCAACCCCCTCCCCGCATACAGACAAGGGGACACTGGTAAACAGCAGTTAACTCACCTATCCCAGGTCATCCAACTGGCAAATGAAGAAGCAGAGACGTGGGTCTCAGCCTTATGGCTGCAACATACACCTCCTGCCCACCGTAACCTTACACAGACCAGAGCAAAAAGTTCAGCCCAGAGAAATTCACAAATGTAGATACATTTAGCATTTAGTCTGGCACCTGAATTAATATGGAAGTTCGGAATTCCGAGCCCAGAGAAACTTTAGACAAGCTCTCATCTCACAGATTGTGGACCTTGTTCTGTGACGTCCCATGGGTTCCCTGGAATTGCCTGGGGTCCCACGGTGGCGGTGGGGGGTCGGTGGCCCCTCACCCTTCCCACAGTTCACAGACACTTGCTCTCTTTTATCCATTTAATATCTTAGAGCTTCACTTATGATTTCATTTCACCTACAATTTCATTTTGTATGGAAAGAGGATTCTGCCATCTAAAAAAAAATGTTTAAAACCACGGACTTTCCAAGAATTTCATTTTAAAAATCAGGAAACTGAGACCCAGAGAGGGCGATCTAAGGAAGGCCACAAGTTCAAATGCTGAAACTTGAAACATAGCAAACTATGATGACTTTCTGTGTGATGTTTTCCTGTCCATGGCATTCCTATCATATTAGTTTAAACTACTATCTTTGCTCTCGTGCAAAGAAAGTATTTATTTCTTCCCACAATCACTTCTCACAATCACAAATACCTGCTTTTGTCCAGTCAGCTCCTGAAGGGAGGCTGCCCTCTGCAGCACAGATAACTCTGCAGCCTGTCCTGCTAACACCACTTGATCCCTGGGGCTTACTGTAAATTGCAGGTGCGCTAAAGAGAATTCTAAAGTACATCAAAATTTTAAATAATTTTATAGTTTTTATTCCAAGGGGAAAATGGAAATACGGTTGAATATGTTGTGTAACTAGAATGCCTCCAATTATTTATAAGGGAGGCTATTCTGAGTGTGTAGGTGCCTGCATGTGTTTGCGCCTGTTTGCAAGGAAACCAGAAAAATATGGATTTGGTTTGCAAAGCAGAAAAAGCAGTCATCAATAAGAAGGAATTATCTCTAAATCTGAGGGGAGATGCTTCATATGATTAAACCTTCACAGCTGTTATTTACTAGCTGTGATAGACACTTTTAAAATACAGATCACATTCGAAGCATCAACAAAATTTTCTGCAAACTCTCACACACAGTAACATTTAAAACAATTTGCTCTATTCATTTCGGAAATAAAAAATATGCTCCTTAAGGTGAATGAATGTCCATCCAACAAATGATATGATCCCTTTGAATAAATCACATTCAAGTCAAATTCTAATATTTCCAAATATTCAGATCGTTTACAGTTGAATTTGTTTAGTGAATAGCTAATAGCTGCATAGACAGTTATAAAATCTGTTCATGACCCTTGTGTTAATATGGAAAATAAATCCACAGGGACCATTTAACAAGGGCTCTATGATCAGTAATAATACCTAAGGGATGGCTTTTCCTGGAGCCTCCTGGGAGGACCTGACAGACCCCTTCTCTTTGTTGTTCCATCTTTTCACAATCCCTGCCACTCCCTGTTCCCGCCTACCCTCTGGAAATACAAGAAACATGACAAAATAAATAATATTTGGCAAAATGCATTTGTTTCAGGTTTCATGTTGTGTGCAGGCAATAAAGCTTTTTAAAAGTCTCCAATTCTAAGGAAGGCATCAGGCTAAATAACTACAGTAGCAGATAAATTCTTAGGTCACTCAACTCCATGAAAGCCCTTGGGAACGCCTGCAAGATATCGGTAATCAGGTCTCAGAAAAGTCGACCTGGCTCCAAGTTCACGGATGAAGAAATTCAGGCTGGGGGAGGCTGGGAGGATGACCCTCAGAGCTAATATGTGGCAGAGACAATGTGAGAATCTAGGTCACTCAACCCCAGCCAGCTGTTCTTTCCAGAACATTACACTCGCTCTTAAAACTACCAGGAATCACTTGCAGTGAACAAAAATATTTCTACATTAAAAAATGGACCCATGGGCACTTCCCTGGTGGCGCAATGGTTAAGAATCCACCTGCCAATGCAGGGAACACGGGTTCGAGCCCTGGGCCGGGAAGATCCCACGTGCTGCAGAGCAACTAAGCCTGTGAGCCACAACTACTGAAGCCCTCGAGCCTAGAGCCCGTGCTCCACACCAAGAGAAGCCACTGCAAGGAGAAGTCCACGCAGCACAATGAAGAGTAGCCCCCACTCCCCACAACTAGAGAAAGCCCACCCGCAACAAAGATGCAACACAGCCAAAAATAAATTTTTCAAAAAAATAAAAATTAAAAAAAAAATGGATTCATGATACAGTATAAGCAAGTTGTAAGTAGTTAAGACAAGTCATCTAGTCAAGGCACCAATGATGGGAAATTCAATTTAACGTCTTGATAGTAACTAAAACTCACAATTAGCCAAGTTGGGGTAAAAAGTCTTTTATGGTCAATGTGTTCTCAACCACACACACACATGCACACACACACACACATTTTTTTAATTTCCTAAGACTCTACATCCTAACCAGACATAGAAAAAAAACACTAAAATGACCAACTTGCTAGATCATTGAAGAAATTTTGACCTAATGGTGAGAAAACCTCGAAGACCTGAACATCCAAAGGCAGGAAGTGTGGAGGAATTAGCCGGAAACAGAGGGCTGATGTCTCTGGGCCTTCCTCTCATGACGGTGGCCAGGAGTCCTGCCCCAGCACTATTTTATTAAAACCCACGCTGCTGTTGGATTTTCCAAAATCTTTGACCCGATGCCTCCACTGGAAAGCATTTCTATTTGCACTGCTGACGACCACAGGCTTGTGCACCCCGTGCCCGCACTGAACCTCACACCTCTCCTTGAACCTCTTGTTTTTTTTTTTAATTTTACTTATCATTTGCTCAGCCAGTCTAGGGAAGGAAATTAATCTTTGGGTAATTGTGATCTTGACGTAAAAGGACATTAAAGGAACTAAAGAAAATTGATAGAACATCTGTTAAGATGACACGAAAAAGGTACATCTTAAAATATTTAGTCTATGCACCAGTCAAATAAAAGAAGCCTCTTTTATACATGTAGTGAATGATGAATGGGCCATTTCAAGACCAATTAAAAGGCTGGACACATAGATCTACAAGTAACACAAGCACGAGATGCAAGAGACAAAAGGTAAGCAGATGGTGACTTCAGTGCCAAGTGACTGGCAGAAAGAAATCATCTGCATGTGGTAGCCTGAGAAATGAACAGGACCAGAAAAGGTGCCAGGGTTTAGTTAGACATCAACTGATGCAGATGAACAAACAGAAAAACAGAAACTAGTACAAGAAACTGAGAAGCTGGGTGTGAAATAGAGGAGTGAGTTAGAGGGCAAATGTCTAACCAGGCACCCTGCTTCCAAAGAACAGCCACTAAATACAAAATAGTGCAAGCAGAACAAAACTGAACACCATTTCCTCAAAAGCATCTTTCACTCTCAACACATTGAAAGTCTAAAAAAAAATGTTTGGGTCCTTGAAAAGTAATTTCCCCAAGGAGTTACCAAGAAAGAAATTTCATTTCCACACCTTCTTTTCAGAGCACGGGAAATGCTTTTCATGATATTAACATTTCTAGGGGAAAACACAATTTTTTCCCCAGACATGTCAATGGAAACAAGAAATTATTGATCTATTGTGACATAAGGGGTTGATGCTAAACAGTTTAATTCAGAAAACACCAACTGACCACTGAGTTCACCCAGGCTGGACGCGGTGCCACGCCTTCCACTGGGTCAATTTCACGGCCAGCAGTGGCCGACTCGCACCCCCAGCTGCTGCCCAACCAGGACCCCGTGGGACTGGACAGGTCCCTATTTCAAGCAGAAATTAAAGACTTACTTGGGTGTTAAAATGCCTAATTATTGGGCCTAAGTTTTGGGAGGTCCTTAATTCCTGAGATGAATATACCCTGAAGAGAGATAAACTGATTTAATCTATTTCGACAGTAAAAATTTAACTCAATTTTGACAATATTAATGTCTTACGTATGTTAGTAAAATGGTAGACTCTGGACAGATACAGTAAAATGGTAGATGCACAGGACACACACCTTCCCTCGTACGTTCCTGCTGTAGCTACAGGGACAGAGAACAGGACACATAGTCTGTAAAACCACAATATTCCTTGGCAATCAGTATGTTAGAATTGGGTGTAAACTGCTACAGAACAATAAAGTGCCGGCGGGAGGGACGGGAGAGCGTAGGCACAGCTACTGATAATGGAGGTAAGAAAGGCTTGGAAGTGAGTCCCTGACAGCGCAAGTGGAAAGGAAGATAATCTGATACATCGCAGAACTAAACTTCTAGGGATTTGATGAAGAAAAGGGAGCTGACTCCCTTTGATAAAGGTTACTAATCCTTCTTCATTAAGCCAAGTGTGTATATTTTCAAGGAAAACAGCAGCCAGTAAATAAACTCTACTTATGCAAACCTGAGTGTTTTTACATCCAACACGTTACCTTTAAAATTCTCTCTCCTTTCCTTTGGTCAATTGGCCCAGTTTTCTTTATTCACTCTTTCTCTCCTCCTAGTGTGGAAGTGATAGTCTCTTCCTATTTTTCAGTATTTTACCATAATTTTTAAGAGGCCTTCCTGAGTTATCAAAATCCAAACTTGTTATACATTTGAAAGCAATCTGCAAATTACTGTGGAATGAAACGTTTTATCTCTGACTTTCCATTTTCTGATCATAATGCACCAGGTATAGATTTCTTTTTAAGTCCTGTTTGGGAATCAGTACTATTCTTAATCTGAAACCTCATGATTTTTTTCATTTCTGGAAAATTCCTGGTTGTTACTTCTCCAAACATTGCCTCCAACTCTGTACTTCTGACCTCTGTTTCTGGAACTCCTCCTGGATATGCCTGGGATCTTTGCGTTATAGTCTCCATGACTCTTAACCGCTCTGAATCTACTTTATTCCAACAAATCTACCTTCTAATTCTCTAGTTCTTCTTTTGCTTGTGTCTAATCAGTTTTTACCCCACTCCTCTAAGGACCCTAAAGTCAGGATAGAGGAGGAGAAAAGGGTGATATTAAGGAAAGGACATTGTGTAGCTTCTAATGAACTGAGAGTTTTTCTTTTTTAGTCTGGCTTATGTTAAACAGATATTTGTTCAAAGTATATGCTATACTATATTTTACCTTTAATGAACTTTCAGTACACATCTTATCTTCCTATAAAAAAAATACTCAACAACAAACAGTAAGGTAAGACTTGATGTTAAACATTTCTTGGTATAAATCCTTCCCTTTCATCTGTAGTTTTTCTATATGATATGGTTAATATCCTAACATACATTTCCACCTTTACCTCCCCTCCCCTTCAGTTTATTTCTTCCTTTTCAATTTCTTGGTTTCCTTTTTCATGATCTTAGTTTCTTTATTCAGTATATTTAAAACCTTTATGTCCTACTTTCCATCAGGAAATATGATTCTTGACTTGTCCCTTTCTAAATACTAGTCAGTGCTTTGTAACCTCGAACACATCATGACTGAATTTAAACTGTAAGAAGGCAGAGCAAGCAGTTTTAGGATGTTACAAGCAGCAATTTCTGCTTCCCAAGTACTCTTGAACACTCTCCAGGTGGAAATAAATTGAAGTCTTCTATCGATTGAAGTCTTTCTCCTGGGCTAGATGCCGGATTTAACAGTATTCACAATCACCTTCTTGCCAAATTATTTTTAACCTACACTTATTAGTTTTTTGCAAGAATTAAAAACACATTCTACAAACATGTCTGAGTTTCTGACCACACTTAGAAATCCAAATTATACACAAAAAGGACACAAACTATTTATAATATTGTTTAGAATATTACATGAAGCAAAGTATAAAAATTCAGAGTTGATTATATACTGACTTGTCAGTAAATGGGGTCTTAGAAAGCAAATTTCTGTCACAGCGATCATCCGAGTAATCGTCCAAGGAGCCCAGACATCACACACATACCTACACACGGGCATGTGTGCACACACACACGCATGCACACACACATGCACGCATGCACACGTGTATTTATATTCACTGATTCATATTTAGAGCTACATATAGGAATATATAAACAAGCATATAAATATTCTTTAATTTATATTAAAAGCTTGAAATGAGAATCAAATAATATCCCAAGAAGCCATACTTAGCTCTTTAAGAAAGGCCTGAGAGCTTTAGAAGCAGTCAGAACATAAATATATGCCTATTTAACCTGAAGTGTGTATCATCTAAGATATACAAAGATATATTAAAACAAATTTTCATTACTTTAGTGATATTTGTGGTCCTATCTTACATGGAAAATAAGGCAGATTAGTTGAGTGTTTCTCCTGGCAATGAATATTCATGACTATTTGATCTAAAGTTGGGAAACCTAAATTATTGATTATTAGCACTAAGTGATACTGAAGTATAAGCAGAGACTTTAATGCTGGCATGAATGCCCTGAGATCTTGTTAAAAAATAATTTTCCTCAATATTTCTCCTTTGAAACTTGGAAGTTGGATTAAAAGATGCTCAAAGACTCTCCCGTCTCTAAGAGTTTATGATGACAAAAACCTCCTTAAATAAAAATGCAGATGATGAAAAGGAAATTGACCATACTTTTCACTAAATCCTTAAAAAACATTTCAGATATAATGCTTTTCCAAATGCAACTTTATTCAATAAACTTCATAGAAAGAAGGCAAAGAAAAACATTTTCATTATACATGCATAAAGAAAATTACACACTGCACTTGAACTCCTCTACTGTAACTGACACACAGCTGTCTGGAGAGCTCCAGGGTGTTAACACATGGACATCTCGGGCACAGCCTCATGTGAGCTCTGCTGGCCACAGGATGAGCTCTGCTGGCCACAGGAAGTCACCGTCACACCAGAGCTCTGAATCCAGATGCCTGAGCAGGCAGGCGAGACAACTGTTTTGTTTTGTTTTGTTTTGTTTTGTTTTTTGGCCACGCCCCACGGCATGTAGGATCTTAATTTCCCCAACCAGGGATCGAATCCATTCTCCCTGACAGGGAAGTCCAGGCAAGACTTACAAATGTTTAAAGTGACTAGTAATGTCTATTTTAAATCTTCTGGGTTAAAGTATTTAATTTCCTCTAATTTCCCTTCTCTGGGTGTTTTGACTCCAGTTCTAGTCACCAATCAACAGATTAAAACAAAGGCTTACCTGATGGCATATCTTGATCAGAGTAGGTATATTTCCATATTAACATTAGTTTTGTAAAGCACTGTACTCATTGATTACAAATAAATAACTGTAAGATGAAATGGAAGCATATTTGCTTTTTGAAGGTGCTCCTGCATCAGTATCCCAGCAGGTGCACTGAACAAAAGACAGAGACCTCCTGACAGTAGCCAGTGAATAATCACAACGCGGAAATACTTACTCACTTGGGCCTCTACGCTGCTCAACGCGCAATTTCAAAGGAAAAAAAAAGCATCAGGTAAATTAATCGATTCTATTTGAAAATAGAGGAATACATCACTTGACTTAGAAAATCCCTTTCATTTAAAGCTCCCAAAGCACTTTTTTAAAAGCATTTCTTTAATCTTTCCTGTAGGTGTGTGAGGAATGGGGTGGTCGTGAGTTAGAAATGATGGAGAACAGGTGCAGAAACCAAGGCAGGTGTCACGTGCAGACCCAGCGTGACACCCAGGGAACTGACACCCCTCCCCCAGTTGTGGAAAAACCTGGTGGTGGGAGGTTGGCTTTATCTTATAGCAGGTTGAGCCTATTTATGGTAGCCACTTTCCCGCATTCTGGGTTTTTCCTCTAAATTACTGCCGGACGGGCACAGGGATGAGGAATAACTCGGTGCTGGTGGCCACGGTCTCAGCTGGATCAGGACCCCACAAACCCTGAAGCAGCTGTCTCAAGTCACCTTTATGTCATTTTACCACCAATGGTCAGTGTACCACCTGCAAAAACAGATACTGAACCAACACAACATACTAGCAAAATTATCTTAAAACATCTGAAATAGAATGCACACACATGAGACACATACTGGGACATCATTGTAAGCATGGACCCCCTCTCCTTCTTCATTAGTATTTATTTCTGTGTTTCTGTCCCAGCAACAGAGTGAATGACATTTCATTAAATGTGAGAGGCTAGAACAAGAAGGAATAATAGAAAGAGATGAGAAAAAACTGAGATTTAGCATTTCAAGATATTTTAAGTCTTAGAAGCCAAGAATGATATCCAGATAGAAAACCATATAGAAAAGAAAACACTTAATGGGAATTATAATTGTTAATATACAGAGACAGCGACTCTATCCAGAAGAGACAGGACAGACCCAACAAAAGAGAAAGTGGGCAAGTAAGAAATTAAGCATAATATTCCTCCCACTACCAAAATAAAGCACCTTTGACCTTGTTACAAAACATCTTGGCATTCTTCATTTCCCAGAAATGATTAGAAAACAAGAATGTTGAAAGAACAATGATATACCACTATACACCTATTACAGTAGCCAAAACCCGGAGCACTGACAACATCAAATGCTGGTGAGGATATGGAGCAACAGGAACTCTCAGCCACTGCTGGTGGTAGTGCAACATGGTGCAGCCACTTTAGAAGACAGCTTGGCAGTTTCTTACAACATAAACATACTTTTACCATATGTTCTGGCAATCGTGCTCTTATGTCCACTCAAAAACCTGCATGCAGATGTTTATAGCAGCTTTATTCATAATTGCCAAAACTTGGAAGCACCAAGATGTACTTCAGTAGGTGAACGGATGGATAAATGGTGGTCCATCCAGACAATGGAATATTATTCAGAAGCATAAAGAAATAAGCTATCAAGCAATGAAATGGCTGCACTGTATGACTCCAACTCTATGATATTTTTGAAAAGGCAAAACTTTAGATTCAGTAAAAAAGAAAATCAGTGCCAGAGGTTGACAGGGAGGAAGAGATGAACAGGTGGAGAACAGAGGATTTTTAGGTCACTGAAAAATACTCTGTGTGATACCATAATGATGAATATATGCCATTATACCTTTGTCCAAACCCACAGAATGTACACCACCAAGAGTGAACCCTAAGGTAAACTATGCTCTCTGGGTGATGTTGACCTGTCAGTGTAGGTTCATCAACTGTAACAAATGTACCAAACGGTGGGGATGTTGACCGTGAGGGAGGCTGTGCGTGTGCGGGGAAATCTCAGTACTTTCTGTTCAGTTTTGCTACAAACCTAAAACTGCTCTGAAAAATAAAGTCTATTTGAACATCAAACAAACAAGACTGGGTGTGTGCTACTGCACGTGGCTGTGGTGCAACCAATTCTGACAAGTGAGAAAACTTTGGCGGGCAAAGAGGATCATCTGGCAAGGCCTTTGCGGGTTTGAGCACAAATAGCACAGCCCAAGGAGGAAAGACAGAGGCTGTGACAACAGCCAAGAAGGCGGGGAGTATAAACCTGGAAGCACGGGCTGGGACTGAGCGGCTAGCCCCTAGAGTGCTCACGGTGCTTTAAACGCAAAGATTCCAGGCGTGATTTCCAGCCACCAATTAAACACACATTTATTCCACCCTCCCTTCTCCGCCCCCGTGTCTGATTTGTACTTAATCTTCGCCTTCTCTTGCTCACGGACCCGGATCTGGGCGCAAAGCAACCGAAGGGCAAGGGCAGCAGAGTGGCCTCGGAAGGGAAGACTGAATTGTGGGCTCTCTCCACCAGATGCTCGACAACTAGCATTGGAAGCCGGACGCTTGACCTTCATCTGATAACTTATATTTGTGGTGCCGAAGGAAAAATCACAAAACAGGAAAACATCAACAACACAGAATGTACACAGAGATGGGTGAAGGACAGATCAGAGCAAAGGCTCGCGATCCACCAGGCAGAGCCGCGGGGCCAGCAGAGACCACATGGGAGCTGAGATTGGGATTTTCGTCCTGTTTGTTTAATGAAGGAAGAAACAGACTGAACTGGTATCCTCACAAAGCCTGTCTCTGGAAATTCTCTCATCTCTTTGTTAATAAATAGTTAAAGGAAAAGGTAGTCTTGGGAATCTTTAGATTTGCCAGCGAGGAAATTACTGAGAACCGAGGAAAACGTCTGTCTTCAACCTTCCCTTTGACTGTCACTTCTAAGAGAACACATGAAAGCACAGCAGACGACCTGGGCCCCCATCAGTCCGCAGCTCACAACAAAAATTTTCTCCCTAGCGCGCTAGAATTGCAATGACCTCTCACGGCAAAAGGGGACAAATGCACGTCCTTGCCTGGGGTTTATTTATTTTGGAGAAAATCATAGGTTTTTGTACTTATGCTTTTGCCTTTGCTTACAATCGCTTTAATGAATCCAGATGAGAAAAGCTCCCAGCCAGGATTTCAGATAATTTGTTGCTGTGCAAAAATCTGAAAAATAAAAGATAACTTTTAGTCACAACTGAGTAATGATGAGTTTAAGGGACTATTCTTTTCACCTAATTGTGAACCCAAATACATTTTTAAAGTATTTGGGGGGGGGGGAAGGGCAAATGTAATAAACACAAAGAAGAATGTCAACTGCGCAGCATTGGTTTCAAAGACTGGCATGTACGTATCTTGCACTGTATTGGTATTTTCTCATTGCTCTTTTGAGATTTTGTTTTATTTAGTTAGAGATTACAAACGCTAAAGAGAACTTCACAAAAATGAGGCTTTAAACAGATAGGAAATCAAGGTGGATGGTGTATTCATCAAAAAACAGCAGCACAATAAAAACACACAACTGCAGAAGCCTGCAGGTGAACCCTGATTAAGGGGAACATGCGGACGGCAGCCCTGTGTCTGTACTTCAGCTTTCAGCCGGCCGTGATTTCACTGAACTATAGTCCCATTTGGTGCTGCTGTGGTCACCGGTCCCTGAAGCTCCAGGTCAGTCCCCTCCCCAGGCACCATCATAGACAAGTGATTCCCAGACTCTGGGCCCAGGCTGCCTCTCCCAGGTCAGATTCCTCCAGGAGGTGATGGAGGGAGGTGGGAGGTGGAGGAGACCCAGGCCACAGAGTTCCTCCCTGTCCTGCTCCCTGGACAGCCCTGCACCCCAGCCATCCGTGCACCCCAGCCATCCCGCCTCCTTCCTCTGTGACAGAGAAACTGCAGCTGCACTGGGACCAGCTAGAGACTGTCTGGTCTCCAGCACCACCAACACATCTTCACCAGAGAGCACGCGGACACAGGAGGGCAGGACAGTAGTCTCCACAACCCAGAGGAGAGACGGCTCCGTGCCATGCGCGCCTGCAGCCTGGAGGAGAGAGCACAGACCCTCAGACGCGTCCAGAAGACACTCACAGTCAGCTGTACCAGCCTCTCGCTGAGTCCTCCTTCACGACGCGTGCCCCCGCCTCACAATTACATAAGATCACCTGACCATGTTCTCATACCAGTGTTCTGTCCCTAGCTTCACTGTAGCTGTTTTATCTATTAGGGGTTAAGGTAAAGGGGAACCAGCAGAGCCCTTCTTTCTGTGGGTTTGGAAACGTGACGCACATCGGAGTAGATACACATTTTCCCTGATTCTTTCTATTTCAATTCCTTGTACACATTGTCCCCTGCCCCACCCAATTCACCAAACTCAGAAGCAGTGACTGGAGAAGAACTCATGGACAGTTCGGTTAGGAAGGGTCTGCAGTGAAACTCCTTCCCCACCACAAGCCCTAACCGTATCTCAGGGAATACTGGAACGGAATCTCATGATGGACGGAAAAATAGCTTATAGTCCACTGCAGCTGAGCCCTGGGGAAAGCCACATGATGTGGACAATTTATGCATGTTTCATTTTTGCTAGGCTACAAGCTTATTACTTCATTATTTTACAACTAGTGTAGTTCAGTGTGATCACAACCTTACAGAGACTGCCGTTCATTCTCTTACCATCTTTAAAAGGCTGAAAATTACATCAATAATCAGAGATTAGAAGATGTTATCTATTTTCTGAGCCAAGTAGACCAGATTAATTGCTTAACAAGCAGAACAAATCAAGAAAAAACCCCAGCATTTCCATCATTACAGATTTTGAAGCAAGGTGTGTAAACACTAAAAAATCATTGTCAAAACTTTTTCTTCATTTTGTATAAACAGTGACAAAATGTTCCAAATTAATGTTATTTCAACATGAGTCTATGTCATACATGTTATTATGGCCCCCAAATCAGATGTTACTTCTACTTGCTATTTCTGTAACTGTTTGTTTTCAAGCAGATTTTTCTCTTTGTCTCAGTATCTTTTTCTATAAAATTGCTATGCATTGTGATAATAATTATTATTATTTACCCCTAGACAACTATCTCAATGACAGCACTAAAACAGTTATATTATTTCAGGAGCCTGTTTAGCAGGGCTGCAAAAATGTATGCCTTTATTCTGCTTTTTCTTTTTTTTGTCCAACTTCCCAGAAGTTAATCTTCAAAACATTTCTGCCATGTTTTTGTTGATTTCTGCTTGCTCTACTCCCAGCAACGACCTAAAAAGCACTTCTTCTTGTAGTGGGAAGTTTGTGTAATTATTTGCTGCTGGTGTCTTCCGTCAAAGATACTTGGTCAAAAAGATAAAACAAGGGTGAGTCAAAACTTATCCGCATTATCTGGCTGTAGAATTTACTGCAATTAACTTTTAGAAAAGACAAATACATCATTTTTCGACATAATCTCCTTGCTTTTCAATACACTTTGTCCATCTGTCAACAAGCTTTCATATTCCCTCATTAAAAAATGTTTTAGGCTGAGCTGCGAGCCACGAATGCACTGCTATCTTCACTTCTTCATCAGAAGTGAATCTTCTTCCCCGTAGGGCTGCTTTCAGGGAACCAAACAGGTAAAAGTCAGATGGAGCAAGATCAGGACTATAGGGAGGATGCTTTAACACCTCATAATGAAGTCATCCACGACAGACTTAGGTTTTGAAAAGTTTGTGCAAGATGGGTACGACTCACAGAAGAATATAAACAGAAGCGTTTGGATATCTGCAAACAAAATTTGGACCAATACTTTAAGGAAGGTGAAAGTTGCTTAAAGAGAATTATTACTGGTGACAAGACATGGATTCATCACTACGAGCCTGAGAGTAAACAGCAGTGTATGGAATGGAAACATCCTCAATCGCCGACCAAGAAAAAGTTCAAAAGTAAACCATCAGCGGGAAAATTGATGCTTACAGTTTTCTGGGATTCTCAAGGGCCAGTATTGGAACATTATCAGGAAAAGGTTCAACAATCCACAGTGCTCATTACAGTGAGATGCTTATTGAAGAGCTGAAGCCTAAACTTTAGATTAAACTTAGAGGACTGCTGTCCAAGGGCGTCGTGATCTTGCATGACAATGCACATCCGCACACTTCTGCCCACGCTGTCGACAACTCTGCAAAAACTTCGTTTTGAGGTGTTAAAGCATCCTCCCTATAGTCCTGATTCTTTTGGGAGTCTTTAGTGATTCTGTCTGTAAAAAATGAAAAAAAGAACACCAAGAAGAAGAAAACCTTGGTATTCGGTGCTCAGAAAGAATGCTCATGGTGCCTGCGAACACCTTGCTTTTGTTGGTTGGGGGAGAATACAGCTCCTGACAACGTCCCACTGGGGGTTTATGGAGTGACGTGGACAGGCCTGGAGCTGGCTAGCCAGGGAGATGCCTTCTTTACCAGGCATGCACCTCACCAAGGCCAAGGCATCCTCAAGAAGCTTTCTCAGAGAGTCGGAGTCGAGTATGAAGTTTTCTCTACTTCTCAGACATCCCTTGAATTTCCAGTGGGTACTTCTCAAAACACTAACTTAAAGTTCAGGCTGAACATTCATTTTTCTCTCCTTCTCAGAAGACTTTTGTTGAGAAAACTCATTTATGACTTTGCTTTCTTAACAACATGTATATTTCTGTCCCAGGAGAGAGGTCAGTCTGGATGAGGTCGGTGTGCATGAGATAAACACAAGAGACTGGACTAACCAGGGATGCCCACGGCTCGCTGATGTGCAGTTTGCAAGTGTCGTGGAGACACATGGCACAGTCGTTAGGGTCTTCAATACCCACCACGAGTTATGAGATGAAACGCCAGACTTGTGTGCTTCCGCAGAGGCATTACTGCTGTTTCCAGCCTGTGCATCAGGCTCTAAACCAACTTGAACATTTCAAGCCATGTGGCTCTACCAAATGTGCAGCGTTTCCTCTCCTTGGTGATGTAATAGAAAATAGCTTATGATGCTTAAAGGTAATGCATATCTACTACAGAAAAATCTAACTTTGGTAAAGCACCAGTATTTTCCATTCAATCCTTCTATTCATAGAAAAGATGAAGGCAGCTCTTCTCCTGCCAGCGTGGGCACCGTGCCTCCCTTGGAAAGGACATTCCTGTGCAAGTGGGAGGGTGGATATTCATGAATGTAACACAGGGGGCTTTTTTCAAGTCCCACCAATGAAGAACTGGTCTCCATGTCCTACGGCTGCTGAAGCAGTTACCTGACGATGAGTCACCCTGAATTTGTTTAGATTGAGAAATACCTTAATAGAACAGTTTAATTTTAATATCTAAGGTATTATTTCAACAAACAAATTTCAAAGTCAGGGAGAAAATTTCTGATTCAAAACTGAGCTCTGTACATCCATTCGCCTCATTTTCTTTCAAGACTCCACTAAAATAACAGCCCAGATGGTCAATACAAATAAACTCATAACAATCAAAAGGCCAGAATGGGAGAGGTCACCAACAGACAGGAGATTTCAGCAAATCCTGGAAACGGGTAAGGTGCACGGGAGGGGCTGCCGGATGCCACAGACACAGAGCCCTGAGGCAGGAGCCCCCTGCCCATCTGGCCCAGAGACCCCGCGCGGTAGGGGCGGGGGCGGGAGTGCAGGAGGGGCTGCAGACGGGCTCACGAAGCACGAGGATGGAGGAGTTCAGTCCATCGGTAGCTGCCACCCCCGCAAGGACACCAGCTGCTAAGAGGAAAAATATATACAGATATAACTCCTCTTATTATTACAGGTTCTTCTCTAAAGAAATTGAACACACCGACAGAAGGAAAGCAATGATTCTGTGTAGGGCTAGACTCAAGAGAAAACCACTCTCATCCTAGTTTTGGGAGGAGAAAGCTGCCATCTTCCCATCCAATTATCCAACTAAAATTCCCACCAAGAGGAAACTTGGTAAGAAAACAGACCCCCCCCTACAGCAGCGCTGGGGAAACGCGGACCACATTCCCATATCTCCATGAGCACAAGGCAGCAGGCCTTAGTCTGGAACATGAGAAACAAAGACCAAGATGAAAAGGAGGAAAACTAACCCCAGAAGAAATGGGGAAATTTGAAGAACTGAAAAAGGAAACAGGAAAAAGTAACAAAACGGATTATGATGAATACACTCAGACATCTTTCAGGAATATCATAATATATACATTTCTTTAAACAACAGGAAGGAGACGGAAAGCCCTGCCCTCTTTGTTAGTCAGTTCCTTGCGTGGATCCTAGGACGAGACCCTCCCCTCTATAAAGGCAGGACCTGCCATCCCTGCTGTAGGGGATGGGCTCCCAGATGCCCGTCAGGCACCAGGAAGTCCCTTCCCGGCTTTGTAGCTTTCAGTGCTGCTGTTTGGTGACAAGAGGGCACGGAGCTTGAGAGTGTGGTGGTTCGGTGGGTGTCTTGCTACACGGGGAGGCGGGGATGTTATGCTGATTCATCAGCAGAATGTCCCCCAAATTAGAGGCAGTGCCCCAGGCTTTTTGAGGTTGTTAGTCATGAAGCTACCCCTTGGCTTTACCAACGTGGGCCTCACTGCTCACACCTGCTAGAGCCAGAGAGGGGGTCCCAGGGAAGGGAGTTCAAGCCAGAAAGAGCCTCTTTCCTACCCAGGTCCTACCCTTCATCACATGCCTCCAGCAAAACAAACAAACAAAACTAAAGGATGTGACTCTATGCATGATGATTCCTATGCTTCTATATGCAAAAAGGACTCGAGTAACAGCACTGGAAAGTGGCTGACTAGCTCTTTTTATCTTTTAATTTTACTATTTTGTGCATTAATATTAAAGGGCATCGTTTTAGAAACCTACAAACTCCTAATTCAGATTTTTTTTCAGATCTATTTTTAATTCAATAGATTCCTGATTAAGCTGAACTACGTATTTCTTCATTTGCTTTCTTTTCAGAAAAAAATACCGTATCTTCAGCAAAAGACACACTACATGTGTTAATGTGAGGCATCAGAGAAAATGAAGCAGCCGCTCACTGTCATCTGATAAAAGGCAAAACCAAAGGAGGCTGTCCAGGTGTTCCCTTGGTGTCCACTGTCATTTAGTAAGATAGAACCTTCTCTAGAAAAGCGCACACACCATGACTTTCCCCACAGTTACCATCCAGGAAACACACAAAAAGACAAAAGCGTGTTAGGCCTGCAGAAACGCCTCCACCCCAATCCCCTCCCTCTCTCCAAAGGTAACCACTGTCTGGCTTCTAAATACTGCGTCTAGTCCTGCTATCCGTTTCGGAATTTCTCCTAAAAACAAAATCAAACAACGCACTTGTCAGTGTTTGGATTTGTTTTTTTCTCAAAATGTTTCTGAGAGCCACCTGTGTTGTATAGTTTTCTGCTTCACAGAAACACAGCCACCAATTTCTCGTTCACCGTCGGATGCTTGGCGAGCGTCCAGGGCGCAGCTGTTAGAAACGACGCTTCCGTCCACACTGAGGAACACGCCTTCGCCTTCCGTCACACAGATGTGCATTTCTGTTGCATCTGCCGTTAGGCCTGGAGCTGAGAGGTCCCGGGATGTGTCAGTTCGGCTGCAGAAGGCTCTGTGTCATACGCTGCCTAAGTGGCTTCACCTCACTGTGAAACGCTGCTCGCTTCTGCTCATCTCTGTTGTTGTTTCCGTTGGTCACCCACCTCCTCTCCGTTGACTTCAAACCACAGAATGTCTTACAGTAACTCCATTCTGCGGTACAAAGGTGCGGCCTCTGCTTCTTAGGCTAACAACAGAAGGCCCTGGTCTCCGGGGCAGCCGCTGTGTTGCATTGACAGAGCATGCAAAGTGGCAGGAAGGGACGTCTGAAGAGGCAACACTCACAGTCTCTCTGATTTCAGACGGTAAACCAAAGGCTCTGGCCACAGCATTTCTATTTGATTGAAATAAAGATTCTCGGGAAGGCACAAAATCAAATTGGTTATATCCTGGCCTGGTGAGCAAGATCAAAGGTTTGAGGAACGAGGCACAGCCTCAGCTGACGTTCAGCTCTCAGGGGTTTCACGTCTCTCCTGCTCGCCACAGGCCTGGGTCTAAAAACCTGATGCTCGAACCAGAATTGGAAGAGGTAACCTGATGCGGCCCTTTTCTCAGGTGATGCTCTTGAATGGAAAGATGCTGGGTGGGTGGGGAAGGTATGCTTTTACTCATTAAAACTTGTAAAATAAGTGAAACTAGACTAATAATAAGGCACATTGCAAGGGACCACGTGCTTGTTTACATTTCAGAATAGAGAGAATTCTCCTGTCTAGAGAAGACAAAGAATGACATATCTGATGTAATATGATGATTATTTGAAGTGAATTAACTATACTGCTGGGGGAAGCAGGAGAAATAATGTGTCCAGTTTTAATCCCTTTAGAACGAGACCCTTTCAGCCTTCAGTGTCCCCCTGCAATTTATCCAGTAGATGTTTCCAAAGCTGCCATTTCAGATGGCTTCTCCTGAAGTCACAGCAGCAGAGCTGAAGACAGAAGGTTTGCATTTCCCTCAGGAAACCTGTGATGGAATGGGGCAGCCTGCCTTCAGAGCAGACAGCCAAGCAGAGCAAATCTTAGATCCACTGGTGGGGCTGCACACTCCACTATGAAATTTAAATTTAAATTTAAATATCCACCACTCTGAGCACAGATTTTTCAAATCATCAAAGTGAAGCCAACAGGGATACACAGCAGTCTGCAGTAAACAGCTGCAGAAAGCACCTCAAACACAAAAGGCACCGAACAAAGTCTCACAACCAAGTCTCACGCTCACTTGTGCACCTATGAGGACCCAGCAGATCACACCTGGCTTCTCAGCAGGAAGCTCTCGGACTGGAAGTGAGGACACACAAAGAGAAGCTTTGTCTTTACAGGTTTCCATAAAATAGATGTATTTGATCACAATGAGAAATATTTTTGAAAGAAAGAAAAACATTTAAGGAAAAGAAACACTCTACTCATAGCTTCTTTCCTATAAAATCATTTTTACAGCACCAGCCCTTCGGACACTTCACACAAAAGCCTAACAATCACAGTAGAACGAAAGGATGTCGTTGGAAAGGGATAATTTCCAGCGGCTTCAGGTTGGAGCCTAAAGTCAGAGCTGTGCCCTCTGAAGTCTGGCACCATAGCTGGTGGTCTCAGGCATCCTTCCCAAGGCGCCCACCTGTTGTAAAAGCTACAAGGGCGACACTGCATAAGACGCTCCCGTGACTGCTTTAGTACTCGCAGAAGACAACTCTGCAACTTTACGCACACACTCGTGTGTACACACACTCACACACACACACACTTGGCCTCTACAAAATCGCGACTTCTCTGATGGGCCCAGCACACAAACGAAGAAGAGCCTGGAAGAGCTGCAGAAGGAAGAGCCGGGACGGGTGGGCGCTGGGGGAAGACGGGGAGCAGAGGCAGGAGGAGAGGCACTTCAGGGGCCACCACGAAGGACACTCTGGAAAGGGGTCCAGAGCGGGACACTTTCTTCCCTGCAACACACACGGCCTCGCGGGCCCCCGGCCCACCCGAGGAAGAGTGCAGGCACTTCACGGTGAACGTGAGATGAGTAAGTGCTGATTACGGCTCCAAGTTTAGCACGAACTAAGTAATAATAACCGTGACAACACCACACATGAACTGTTCTGAGTGCTCTGCACGCATTTAGTCATTTTCCACCCTCACAACTAGTCTGTGAGGGGTGGGGGGTCCTGTGAATACACCCATTATTTACATGGGGAAAACGTGGCACAGAGGTTAAGTAACTTGCTCAACTTTACGCAGCAGGGAAATGCCGGCACCAAGGCTCAGCACAGGCAGAGCCCAGCAGCCTGTGTGGTAGCGCAGAGCAGACTCCGTGGACAGGTGAGCGCATAGCTGACCTGCTGAATCCTGACCTAATGAGGCCGGGGCAAGGCCTTCCTCGAGTGGATGCCACACTCCACGTGAAGTCGGGGGCTGAGGCCACGGCGCTAATCCTAGTAGCTCCAAGCCACAAACAAGCAGCCCTGCTCACGGCCCTCACCTCCCCCCACCCCCCACCCAGAGGTTACCCCCTCCCCATCACCGTCGGCCTTGTCAGAGGGAAGGTGCAGGGCATTTCCCTGAAGGGACGACCATCTTCCCTTCCAGGCCTGGAAGACCCAGCAAGCCACCAGCAAAGAGCCACAGCCAGGTCTGTCCTTCGGCCACCTAATGCCACTCCCGGGTGCTAAAAGTGAATGTTCTGCTTTATGAATGACCTAGGCCCTGCTTTTCCTCGTTCCCACTTTTTAAACTTCTTTTGAACGATTCTGTTGTTAGAATTTTCATGAGAAATAAAACTGGACTTCAGCGCAGGCATTTTTCATCAGCAATGTCTCTGCCAGGACAGAAGGTAACAGAATCAAGAGATCTTTCTGTGGGGAGGGCGTCTTACACCCCAAGCCAACTGAAATCAAGGCCAGGAAGGGTTAAGACAGCACACAGCATTTTACCCAACATCGTGCCGGGCTGTAAGCACAAACCACACAGTTACATTTCTCATCAACAGGACTTGTGATCTGTATCCCACAGGAATTACGAGAATTATATGTTGATTTTTACATTTAAATATTTTATATTAGCAATTTATACTAAGTCCTTCGCAAGGAACGCATAACTTCCTCCAGCACAGACCTTCTGAGGACCTGCTACTCACAGCCTGTTTACGTCCTCCAATTCTACCCTGGAATAAGTCTCCCCAGTTCTAGACTCACCCAGGGATGCCCACTAGGTCAAATGCTTTCTGCTGGACTTGAATCTCATACACGGTAGGATAAGCCACTAGCATTTGAATTTACTACTAATGAATGTGGAAAATGCACAAAAGCAGATTTTGTTCCCAGCAGGGAAATAAGACAACCCGGAGTTCTATTTGATTATAGTGCAAGCGTCTTTAAGTTGTTTGTCCATATGATTTGACAAATTTTCTAACAAAATTTTTTCCAAAAAAAATTTTTTTATTACTTTAATTCAAAACAGTATGATATTTAAGTTAGGTTTGTTTGACGTACACCATGGTTTTAGTTCCGTCAAATAAAGATGGATTCAGCTTCAATTTTCACGCCCTTCTCAACTTGATAACACAGCAAGCCTACCCTCTCCTATAACTTTGTTTCTACTAGACTGTTGAAAATCTGACATTCCCAGGCATCTATTATAAGTACATAAATGTAAATGATCACTTGAAAGGATCTCAAATCTGTTTAAATCATTTCAAAGAATTTAGTCATAAATGAATTAGTAGCTATTTCTTCATATGTTGAAAGTGGAAAGTTATCGCCGTTGTCACTTCATGTTTATCCAAATACAACCTCCCCAGGTAATTCCACCTATACCCACGGCTTCCGTTAGTAACTCTATGCAGCAGAATTACAAACTACATCTCCACATTTATCTCTAAGGTCTCGATTCATACCTTCAACAGCTTCATAAACATCTCCTGGATTCTACAAAGGCACCTCAAGCCCAGGATGTCAGAAACTCAGTTCATAACCTTTCCCACCGCACCTGCTCTGTTACTGTCTCAATCAACGGAACCCCCATGCAGCAATGTGTGTAAGTAAAACAGGAGCACTGCCACCTCCCCTCTCTCCCTGATCCTGCTCAACTCCACATTATTCTGATTCTGCCTCTCTTACCTCTTGACTGAACCCCAGTCTCCCTTCACCCACGTCTTCCACTCTAGACCAAGCTGCCCCTCAGGACCTTCTGTGATACAAGAACCGTCCAGCTGGTCCCCCCACATCCTCCCGCCACCCTCCCATGCAAACACGTCTTCAAACTCCTAAAGCTTTAGGTTTATAAGGATAAAGGTACAAGTCCTTGACGGAGCCCAAGCCCCTTCATGATCCTGCCTGAAGACGTTGTCCAGCCTCCCTTCCGCCCTGCCTCCTTCACTGTCTCTCTCCCCCCACCCTGGTCTGTCGCATTTGCCGTGTTCCTGCCCACATGGTCTTTGCACAGTTGTCTTCCCAGCCTGATAACCTTTCCTCCTCATTTGCCTGGTGAATTCCTGCTCAGGTTTTGGATCCTAGCTGTGTCACTTCCTCCAGGAAGCCTTCCATGAGCCCCTGTTGAATCCCCCTCCTCCGGGCTCTCACAGCACCACACAGTTGTGATTTGATAGTATCTGAGTGAGTCTGACCCATGTCTGTCTTCCCGAGCTCCATGAAGACAGAGACCACACCTGGTTTAAGCCCATCTCTGCATACCCAGGGTCCCAGCCCAGGCTTAGCGTACAGGTCCTCTACATACAGCTGATCATTGGGAGAATGAACTACCAGCCAGTACTTTACACTAGCTTTGCCTTCACAAACAGGAACTCTCAGCACATCCTATGGAATAAGACAGAAGATGGGTTTATGAACCTTAATAAAAACTCTAAATTAATATTGGCTCAGCATCCTATGAGGGCATCACATTTTCTTGAGTAAGAGCTCTACCAAATGCTACCGTAAGCCTGACCTTTGTGAGATCTGTGATAATGTCTGTTTCACTGTGTTTCCTAAGACCTTATAGCATCGTTAGGCTCAATGAACCTAGAGGACATCTAGCAAATTCCCCATGGGGCTCTCTGAATCAATCCCATTCCAAGGCGATGTTTCAGAATCACAGTGTCTGACAGCACTTACCAGGGTAAACGTTTCCTTATACAATCACCTCTGGGTCTCAGGCCACCAAAATGAGGACACAAGGCCTCCCAGGGTCTCTGCAACATGAAAAGCAAGCACCTGCGGCCAGAGAATGATGACAAAAGTGCTACAGGGAGAAGGTTCTCAGGGCGAGAAGCTGCTGTCGTGGATTTACCTCCGGCACGAGCTTACTGAGCACACAAAACCCACCGCACTGTGCCGGTGCCCGACGTCACCCTGGCAACCTACCGCCCGGTCACGTGGGAGCAGAATGGGGCATGGACACCCTCTTTATCTGGACCCAACTGCACAATCAGAAAAGGACACAAGTTCAGTGCCCCAAGCTTTCTGTGAAAAGGAGCTACTTTTCATTTCCTCAAAAGCCTTGAGATCACAAAGAAGCCAGGAGAGCTGCCGGCAGAGGGAAGTGTCATCTGCCTGTGTCTGTACAATACGAGCTCAGGAAATACAGGTTGGAAGCATGTAGCTGAGGGGATGTGTAAAATCAGAGCGCAACAGTCTCCAAGAAGCAGCAGCGAGGGGTTCGCTGACTCGGAGACCTGCCGTGTTCCACCCCCATGTCCCCATGCCAGATGCAGCCCTGTGATTCCCACTCTCCATGTAAGTCAGGTGACGTTAAAATATGCATGTACTGGCTTCACTGCACGATAGCAAGTAAGAAGGATGTGTCAGAGCAATAAATTATTCATACAGTTTAGAAGTTAATTAAGCGTCTGAATGGAGAGCTTTATTTCAGAGCACAGTAAATTATGCTAACTGGTTTTAAAGGAAAAATAGACTGAATTATCATAATCCATTAGGCTAAAGAGAAAAGCTTTCTAGCATCTTATCTGCATGCTGTGCTGAAGTCAGTAACAGCAGATTCCACCAAAATGTATTCCACAAGGGATACTTATTCGTAAATAGTAAACACCAGTGAAAAATCATACTGTACATCTGACGCCTCAAGAAGTTACTTCAATCCTACATCAGGATAGTTAGCGAAAAAGTCATGTTTCTAAAACAGTTTAGGTAAAGTCCAATTGAGAGTCGTAAAAAGTTTTTCACCCTCTTGTTTCAAGTCTGTATTTCTTTTTGCCTGAATGAATAGCTATAAACGGTCCATCTAAACAAAGTCTCCTCTTTCCCTTCTCCTACACTGGATTACCTGATTACTCCGGCAGAAGACGTGCTGATTATAGCATCCCCTTGTTAGAACCACTAATGTCTACCCCATGTCTCCTGCTGGAGTGGAGGGTCCCCAGGATCTACAGCCAACTCAGGACTCCCCTCAACCCTCACAGGAATCTAACCACCCTCTAACCAAATTTCTACTTGCCTATTTCTGAATCTCCCCGACCTTTTTTTCCTATAATGTCTAATGTTTAAAACATTTTCTCCTGCATTTCACTCAATTCAAGTGGTACTTTCTCCACTGAGAACTAGACGATTGCTCATGTCACAGGTAACTTCACTTCACCGCCATCCTTTAGCATACTAAACGCTCATGAGCTTTACTGAGTGTCTGTGAAGTGTAAGACAAGATCTTGACCTTCTCAGAGATTAGAGTCTGGCAAGAAGTAAAAGACACAAAATCAATGACCACATCTCCCAGGATATGTGTTCTGATAATGGGATGCAAGGAAGACCATGAGAGGACACAGGATCTAAGTCAGATGTAAAGATAAAGAAAGGCGTGCAGAGAATGGATTCTTTAGTGAGTCTTTACGGACAAGCTGTACTTAACTGGACGCAAAAGAAGAAAGACAGCTTAGGAAGTGGGATGACAAGTCCACGTGGGCACAGAGGCAGGAAGAAGCATGGCTCTCAAAGAACAGAAGGACGTCTCGGAGGCCTAAGTGCCTTCGCAGCTTTGGGGAGATGGAGCTGGGAAGGAAGCGGAGTATTCGTCTCCTCTGTGCTCAACAAGGCAGTCTGAACTTTACCCCAGAAGTTATCAGGACATATTACACGATTTAAAGAAATGGAATTTCTTAATGAAAATTTCATTACAAAAACAGTATTCTAGTAGCAGTGTGAGCAAAAGGTTGGAAGTTGGCAAGAGAGAGAGATGGAGAGACAGAGAGAGAAACACAAGCTAGACCAGTGGTTTCCAATTCAGAGTGCTCGTGCCCACCCGAGGGCCACGTGGCCACGTGCGCAGATACTGCTGTTTGTCACGACCAGAGCTGGTGGCACCACAAGGCATCTCGTGGGAAGAGGCCAGGAGTCACTCAAAGTTCCACAATGCAGAGGACAGCCCACCTGTCCACAGTGCCCAGGTAGCAAAGTGCTGAGCTAGAGCCTGGTTTGATCTTCAAGCAGAAAAGGGCGGTGGTGACTTTTGGTGACAGTGTTGGACCACAGATGGGGGGGGCTGCTTCCAAGCCCAGAAAAACAACACAATGGGAAGCAATTAAAAGGGCACCAGAGAAGATGTGGTACTTACATACAATGGAATAGTACCCAGCCATGAAAAAGAACAAAGTAATGCCACTTGCAGCCACATGGGTGGACCTGGAGGTGATCATACTAAGGAAGTAAGTCAGGCAGAGAAAGACAAGCATCATATGATATCACTTATATAGGAATCTAAAATACAACACAAATGGACTTATTTATAAAACAGAAATAGACTCACAGTCATAGAAAACAAACAGTGTTACCAAAGGCAAGAGGTGGGGGGAGGAGTTTGGGATTAACAGACACACACTACTATGTATAAAAGAGATAAACAACAAGGACCTACTCTACAGCACAGGGAACGCTACTCAGTATCTAGTAATAACCTACACGAGAAAAGAATCTGTCAAAGAATATATGTATGTAATTGAATCTCTGTACTGTACATCAGAAACTAACATAACATTGTAAATCAACTACACTTCAATATTTTTTTTAAAAGGGCGCCAGAGAAGAAGAGGAAGAGTTAAAGTAGAAGCCGAGGGAGGCGGACTCTGCAGGGGACGGAAGGGAGCGGACGGACGGTGTGGAATGCACAGGCAGAAAGCCTGCGCCCAGGGCAGCAGGCCGGCCACGTGCGGAGCCACGTGGCGGCGAGAGAGCTGGTGGCCGCCCAGGACCCCTGCCCTCCATGTCACCCGTACAGTGAAAGGCAAGCCCTGAAAGAAGGACAGGGGAGCACATTCTGAACGGCCACCACAGCAGGATGAGGGGCTTAGCGTCTGCCTGTCGCTGCCGAGGCCGGGGCTGGGCCGTCAGCGCTGCCTCCTCTTGCACACACCGTCTGTGCTCTTCCGCTTCTACCCACACAGCAGCTCCTGCTCAGACCCCTTGGCTGTCTGCTTCTTCTCGCCCAGCCTCTCGTGTTGAACGCACAGGGCTCCATCCTCAGCCTTCTCCCCTCTTCTGTCCACACTCAGTGCCACCCGAGCCTGGGGCGTGAACACTCCCTGAAGCCAAGGACCCCCGAACTGCAGAGCCGCCCAGACCACCACCCAGCCCCGCCGCCCACCCCACACGGCCTCCCCCATCTCAGCTGATGACACCTCCTTCCAGGTGCCTGTGCCAAAACCTTGAGAACATCCCTGGATTCTTTCTTCCTCCAACCTCCTCCATCCAAGAGGTTCTTTTCAAAATATCCAGAAAGTATACCCTGGCAAAACCTACAGTGCGCCTCCTCCGCTGGGGCGCCACCCTCTGGAGCCTCATCTACACCAAGGGCGTCCCGACTGCTCCCTGTGCCCTCGCCTGGTCTCAGCCGGCCGTCGACGCAGAAGTCAGGAGGTGGCAGGAGATGCAGAGGGATCTCTTGAAGCCCGTCAGAGGAGTCCTGTCACCTCCTCCTTCAACCGCGCAGGGCTCACTCAGAGCAGAAAGCACGCCGCCGAGTGCAGCACAGAGCGGAGTCCCTGCTCCCACCTCCGAGCCCGTCTCTGCTCCTCCACCCGGCCGTGGACAACCTGGCAGCTCCCGCACGAGCCAGCTCTGTGCTCCCCCAGGGACACGCACCCCTGTTCCCACCCGCCCCCCAGCCTTGGAGGAAATGCCTCTGCTCACCGGGGCCTCCCCCGACCCCTCCTGTTTCAAACTGTGGCCCCACTCCCACCTCCCTGGCCCCCATTTCCTCCCTCCGTTTCTGCTCGTATATGGAAATACATTGCTACATCTCTGCCACTGACATACATGCTTCTATGCAGTATCTTACTTGTCATCTACATGGCTCGTCTTCCCTGATAGCTCTGCACCTGTCTGAGGAAGTAATCAGAGGTTGGGGGTTGGGGAACTGAGCCCATCAGAACAGAAGTGTGGGAAGGCATGAACGAGGCCTGGGAGGAGGTGGCTACAGATGTGACGCAGGGACTTTGGGGACAGAGAATGTGAGCTTGGGGCCCAGAAGCCCCACTCATCTCCTTCCTCGACCCCTTTCTGTCTCTGCAGGACGGAGTAAAGAGGCCTCACTGCGGGGTGGTTAGGGTTGCGCACAGACGCCCCCCCGCACCCTCCTGCTGGACGGAGGCAGACGGCGTGCAGCGGACGGGCAGCAGAGGGCAGAGGGGCTGAGGGCTCCACACCCTCAGAGCTGCAGAGGGGGGCCCAGAGGAGGAGTCTGCCCAGGGCCAGCCCCGGCCCCCTCCCCTCAGCCGGCACACGCGGGGGTCCAGAGCCCCCGTCAGCAGTCGTGCAATCCGCAACCCGTCTGTGGGAGGGGCAGGGGGAGGGGAGGGCGCGGCACCCCCTCGTCCAGGACACAGTGGGCACAGTGAGCCTGAGAACCAGCCTTAGAGAAACCGGGGGAGGGAAGAAGTGATACCCCTCCCCAGGGTACCGTGTTCATTATGCTTCTTCCAAGCCCTGAACTTGAAGGCCCCATCACCTGGCCGGGCACTTGCTACAATACTGTAGCTGGATTTAAAACCAAGGGAGTAACTACAGGACCTCACATTCCCTTCATGCACCATCATTTTATGACATTGTCAGAGTGTACACATTCACCAGGTCAGGCGCTTCCTCCTGAGATCAGACCCACGAAATCCCCTAAATGGGGCGTCACGCACAACTTATCTACTGAAACTTTGAAAATGGGAAAAGTATAGAGTACTTCAGGTCAGAGCAGCATAATGTGGGAATTTCACAGTTTGTGTCGTGAAGGAAAGAGAACAACAGAGTTAGACCCAGTGACGGAAGAAATATGCTAAAGAGGAGGAGGAGGAGGAGGAGGAAGCCACCTGCTGCAAGAAGACAGAGGTGACAAGTAGACCGGACATGACATGAGACCCGGACCCTGAGACGTAAGATGGCACAGACAGGGTCACACGGGAAGGGCCGAGATCAGAAGGAGGAAACAGCTACTCGGCCATAAAACAGAATGAAATTTGGCCAGCTGCAGCGATGTGGATGGACTTGGAGGGATGTATGCTGAGTGAAATACGTCAGACAGAGACAGATACTGTGTGATACCACTTATACATGGAATCTAAAAGGACAGCAAACTAGCAGATTCATAGATACAGAGAACAAACCAGTGGTTACCAGTGAGGGGAGGGGGCAGTATAGGGCCAGGGTGGGGGCGGGTGGTGAGGCACAAACCACCGGGTGTAAGATGGGCTCAAGGATGTATTTATGTACAGCACAGGGATAGAGACAATACTCTGTGATAGCTGTAAATGGAAAGTAACCTTTAAAATTGTATAAAAATTGTTTAAAAGTTTTTAAAAGAAGAATAGTCCAGCATGTGTGTCTTGGCCACAGAGTGTAGACATATTGTGAGAATACTGTAGACAGAGGAAGACGTGCGGGATGGTCTCCAAGGAGACAAGCAGCATCGTGGGAGGGTCCACGCCTACTTGTTACAGGATGAGCTCCAGAGTTTCCACGCAAATAAAACCAATTTTGTAGGAGCATCGGGAAGTTGAGATTTGTCTGAAGAGAATGGACTCCTGCCGACAGGGAGGGTCACAGGTGAGGTGAAAGGGTGCTGACACCGGCTGACGTTTGGGGGCCCCTGGCCACACCAGGCCCTGGGCCTCCTGTCTCGTTCTGGACATGAAGGGTCAGATCAGAGGAGAGGAGGCTCTGAAGACGGAGCCTGACGCCTGAGGAGGGGGGAGCCTTATGCCCAAGACCCCCAGCTCCGCGGCCTGTCCTCTCCCATGAACGTCACTTCAGAAGCAGCTGCACTAACCTGAGGGTGAGGCTGGGGCCTCAGCTGGGGGGCTGGGGGCGCTGAGGCAGGCTGGTGAAGGGCCAGAAGAGCCTCCATTCTCACCAGTACGCTCTCCCTGCCTTGTTTTCACCACTGAACACAAGCAGGACATGTGACCACTGTATCCATAACAAACTCTTCAAAAGGAAGCAGGATGAAGCTATAATAAATGTTACTCAAAAACCACAGAATTGGGAGACTGGGGTTGACATATGCATGTCAATATGTATAAAATAGATAACTAATAAAAAAATTATTTAAAAGAATACAATACAGGTCACTAGATGCACAAGATTTACATGTTTACTACAAGAGGCTTTGCTCCCGTAATTAGAAAGCACCCTGCTGCTGGTGGCCATTTGTCTGCACGTATCCAGCCTCGTTTTGTTTTAAACTGGCTGCAGAAGCCCACATCCCCTTTCTAAACGCATCCACGGCAAGCCAGGTTTCAGTCTGCTCCGCGAGATTCTTACCAACTCTAAAATTCCATGATTCTCTAAATGTTCTGGGCTGGAAAACACTCTCAATTGAACCTTTAAATCCAATTTCCGGCCATGGTTGGTCACTACCTGGGGATTTTCACCTCAGAGGGAACTAGAAATGTCTTTGACCAAAGCTTCCCATAAGCAGATACTGTTTTCTCTATGCCCGTACCTAGGGTTTTATTTTATACTTCATTTCTGGATTTAAGCCACATACGGATTACAGGAGGCCTGTCAACCATGAATAGACCAACTTGCAGTAACTGGAAGGGAACCCAGAGCTGAATTCCTCACCGAGGAACTTTGCTGCTGTTTGAAACCCTGAGTATATTAGCATTGCCTTGAGAATCAATTGCTTCTGTTCCGGTTGGAAGTGTAAGAAATAAATGAACAGCAGATAAGCTTTTAACATGTAGACGATAATAGGACAGGATAAGATATGAAGACAAAATCACAGCAAGAGTTGTAGGAAATAGTTAGTGAGCAGAATTGCAAAGAAGATTCAATTGTTCAATCAGCACATGTGACATATTTCCAAATTATAATGCTTGTTCCTTTCCTTTTAAGCCATTCATCCCGAATGTAGGAGAAAATGTCAGATTTCCACATATGGAATGTCACTGGAGGAAGCTTTCCAGATGTAAAATTTAAGACCCTCTTAGGTATATTCACTATTGTTTTGAAAATTCACATGATTTGATCATTGAAAGATTTATGATATAATTATTCGTAACACACCAATCTTCAGGTTACACGTTCCAGTAGAGCAATCTAAATTCCTTTCCATACACAGGAGTGAAAAGGAGGGTAAGATAAATCAACTTCGTTGCTGAGCCTCCAAAGATCCAACACTTCAAACAAATGACCTCCACTTACGTGTGTCCATTGCCCACATACACACGTCACCCCAAGTAGAGTCTAGGCAACGGTGTAAGACGCTCCAGGTCTCTCTGGAGAACCTGCAGCCCCAACAAACACAGTCCTGGGAAAATGGGGGAAATCACATCCCCACCTTGATCTCTGGAAGCCAATAATAATGAAGAAATTCCTGTCTGTTAACACACACTTTGGAGGAACATGCTTTGAGAAACATTGATCAGAAGCACCGTGATATTATCTCAGAGAAACACACGGTAAAAAAAAAAAAAAAATAGGAAAACTGCTGGACCTGAAATCACACGAGCTGCTGAAACAGCAGCGGGAAGCTGGGAGGATGCCGTGTCTTCACCTGGGTGAAGCTCCACCAGACGGGGATGGAGGACATCAGCCTGAAGAAGCAGAGCCCAATCCCAGCGGAAGTGAGAAGATGGGGAGAGCTTCCCTCAAGGAAAAGCCTGGAGCGATGGAAGCATTTGGTCTCTGAGCTGCAGAGTTCCCCAGGGAGCAGCGGAGGAGCAAGTGGATGGGGGATAAAAGGGGAAGACTGTCAGGGAGACAGACATTCCCTGGGGAGGGGCAAGGGCAAGGAGTACAGCTGGGGGGCGGGGGGGGGGGGGGCAGTAACACTGTGAGGTTCCAGAGAGTGACCCAAGTGGAGGGAACCAGCCTTCAGCCTCCATCAGCACTTTTGGTGACCAGCCCTTCTGCACCCTCCTGCTGGCCCCTCCTCAGCTTCCTTACTGAGGAGGATTCATTCCTTATCTCTCTTTTCTTATCTACGTGCACTCACTCCCTAAACCATCTTCTCCAGGGCCATGGCTTTAAATCATATTTACACTCTGAAGATCCTAGATTTCTCTCTCTGGTTCCTACAACTCCACCGAGCTCCACTTCCTCACAAGCACCTGCATCCCTTAAGTCTCAGTGTCCAGAAAGCATCTCATGCTTAACTTGCCCAAAGCAAGCACCCGATGCCCCTCCACACTCCTCCCTCCCCGGCCGCAGCTCAGAGGACGGCAGCCCCTTCCTTCCCAACGTCTGGAGTCTCTCCTCAGTGCCTCACTTTCTCACATTCCACACCCAATCCAGCAGTACAGCTTGTCGTTGCTCCCTTTCAAATATAGGGATAATTGACCACTTCTCAATGCTCCCACCCCCAACACGAGACCAAGCCAGCACCGCATCTCACCCAGACTAAGCTAGCCTCCTACTGATGTGCCCCCAACTTGCTCCCCACATGGTACTGAGGGATCCCCTAAATACATAAGTCAAATCTGTTACGCCTTTGCTCAGAACCTTCCATCTCACTTGCAACAAAGGCCAGGTGATCAGCCCACACACCCTTTTCCATTCTGGCATTAAAGCAGCACGTCAGCTTTCTCTGACCCCAAGATCTTCTATACAGGACACACCAGTCCATTCTGCCCTCAAGATGGCAAGACACACAGGAAGAAGCTTTGGAAATGGCCTCTCACCGAAGGGGAGGGGAGGAACTGCTTCCTGTCCCTCAGCACCGGCAACGAGGAGAGAATGTCACTCTTCCTTCCAGAAAAGGCTTCTTCAGAAAAAACTTCTCCCCAAAACTACAGTGAGGTACCATCTCGCACCGGTCAGAATGGCCATCATCAAAAAGTCTACAAACAATAAATGCTGGAGAGGGTGTGGAGAAAACGGAACCCTCCTGCACTGCTGGTGGGAATGTAAGTTGGTGCAGCCACTATGGAGAACAGTATGGAGGTTCCTTAAAAAAACTACACATAAAGTTACCATATGATCTGGTAATCCCACTACTGGGCATATATCCAGAGCAAACTCTAACTTGAAAAGATGCATGCACCCCAATGTTCACTGCAGCACTATTTACAATAGCCAGAACATGGGAGCAACCTGAGTGTCCATCGACAGATGAGTGGATAAAGAAGATGTGGTACATATAGACAATGGGATATTACTCAGCCATAAAAAGGAATGAAATAATGCCATTTGCAGCAACATGGATGGACCTAGAGATGATCATACTAAGCGAAGTAAGCCAGACAGAGAAAGACAAATATCTTATGATATCACTTACATGTGGAATCTTAAAAAATGATACAAACACATTTACTCACAAAACAGAAATAGACACAGAAAAGAAACTTATGGTTCCTGAAAAGGAAAGGGTGGGGAGGGATAAATTAGGAGTTTGGGATTAATAGATACACACTTCTATAGATAAAACAGATAAACAACAAGGACCTACTGTACAGCACAGGGAACTCTACTTGGTATCTTGTAATAACCTATAATGGAAAAGAAAGTAAAATAGAATATATACATATACAGGTATAACTAAATCACTTTGCTGGTCACTTGAAACCAACACAACATTGTAAATCAAGTATTTTTCAAAAAAAATTAAGAAAGAAAAAAAGAAAAAGAAAAAAGAAACCCTGCTCGTGACCCCACCCTGGGTGAAGGGCCTGTCCTGGGGCTGCACTCATGGGGTCGTCCTCGGCTGTAGCTCCGTGGTAAACCCCGGACCCACGTGTGTGCTTCTGGGCATTCCTCCGGCCAGGCCAGGGTCGCCACGAGCCCCGGCTTCACTCTGTGGGCTCCTGGGACCCCAGCGCTTGGGGTCAGCCGATGCTGGCTGGTGCTCTGTCCATCTCTGGGCCAGTCTGCTCAGGAGCTGGGCTGAGGTGGCCTGGAGCTGGCGCAGGAGCCGGAGGTGAGAAACCCTCCTGCTCAGCCCGGTGGGCCTCCTCCAGGCCCCTCCCGCCTCGGGAGACCGTCCCTCCGCACCCCCCGCCCTCCCCCTCACCCCACCCCCCCACCCCCATCTCCCTGCTCCAACTCCTCCTCCCCGGGCCTGAGGTCAAATCCACAGTCAATGTTCTCCCCAACAGGGCGCAGGCCCAGAGATTCTCAGACTCAGTCTGCAGACAAATTCTAGAGGGCCAGTCGTGAAATGAGCCTGACGGCAGCACTGTCGGCTGCCCCCCCCTCAACGCCCCCACTCCCGGTGACTCTAGCCCCACAGACAGAGCCCCTCGCAGTTCCCCCCACGCTCCTGCCTCGCGGGAGGCACCCCGCCCAGTTCTCTGACTGGGAAATTTCTCCACGACCTTTAGGACCCACTGAAGGCGTCCTGATCTCTGCAGCCTCTTCTCGCCCCCCCGCCGGCATCACTTGGTTTTTATTCCTTCAGGCACCAGCCAAGTGCCTGCTGGGACCCAGGAGCTGGTGAGTCAGGAATAAAGGAGGTTTGCCTCCAGTCCCTGGGCGTGCACAGCCCAGTGCTGAGCAGAGAAGGTGAGCTGAACACTGTCGTGAAAGGACTGTCACCTGCGGTCCGGGATTCTGGGGCGACCCCTCTATTGATAAGGAAGGAGGATTAGGGAGTATTTTAGGGTCTAAAATTCTTGACTAGTGTTTTGAAGGACAAAAAGGAATTTGCCTCCAGGTAAACAGATAGACGGGGGAGGGGGGGTAAGGACACCCAGGTAGGCGCAGCTTCTGTCCATCCCCGCAGATGGTAGTTGAGGCCACCGTGCGTGAGAAGGAGCGGGAGGGAGGTGAACAGTGATCTGGACCAGACCTCACGGTTCTGGGAAGTCCCTCAGGAATCCAGAGCCCGGCACCGACGTTTTCAGGTGCTGTACACACACGTGCATCCAACATTCATCCAACCCCATCGGAGATGCTTCTTTGGGTGTTTATCTCCCTCCTCGGGGCTAACACCCTTGGGAGTCATGAGGAAAACATCACCTTCTCCTTCTCTTCCTGCTCCTGCCCCTCCACCGGCCCAAGAATTGAATGCAGGGTTTAGGGAGAACCACTCTCCTTCCACAGGAAAGAGACTATGCTCTTGGCACAATCTGGGTCACCTCTGGTGCAAAACCAAGACACCCTGAGATCTAGCATCCTTACTCGTGACAAGCGGAAATTATATTCTGGAGGTCTGATGAGGAGGAGTAAACACCCCATATACAGACACAGACACACAAAGCACTTAGCACAGACGGACACTGAAACCTGTGACGATCTAGACATCATAGTTCAACTAGTTCCTCCCTCTTCCCTTACTTTAAATTTCATGAGATTTTCAAGGACTCACGTGGTTCAAGTTTTTATATTAATAAAGATATATAATGGTTTCTGAAACCCCTAAGTAACTTTTTAAGCCACTTGGATGTGAAACTTCAATTTAGAATCTTAACTGAGGTATAATAAGTCGTGTTCTTTTCAGTTGAAACAATTGAAAGGATATAGTTTCAGCTTTAGGTAGATTTTCTTTCTCTCTCTTTCTGACTCAGAAAGATAATTATTAAAGCTTTCTCTGAAACAAAATTATGCAGTTTTAAAAAGCAAATTTTATATTTATAAAAATCCTTCTGAGATGAATGACAGGATCACACAAGTCAAAGAATCAAGTCATGTTCCTTCTATCCAATTTAGGTGAAATATGCAAGGTGCATAGTGGAGCTCTGAGTGTAAAAATACTTCAGGACCACTTTTCATTAGAAATATAAGTTCAAGTCAACTCTAGAAGGAAGCTGGTTTTCACTGGGCCTGTGGAGCAGATAAACTGGCATTTAAGCCTGAGTCCCCAAGAATCTTGGCTCTGGCAGACATAAATTACAGTCTTTCCAAGAATATACTTTCATTTATATTTCTCCTTCAAAGTAAAAGGATTGAGAGTCAGAAAATCCACTGTGATAAATAACTAGAATTTTTCACAGCTCTTCATTTTACTTTAAATTGACATTCCATCCTGGTATGTTTCTAGATAAAATTTGTTTTAAAAATCACCATTCCCTAGAGATCACGGTATTAGTCTCATTTGCCAAAATGCGATGAGAAATACGAAGAAATGAATGGCCTCAGGTCACACAACCAGCCCTGCTCTTGCCACCGGCTGTGCTGTAAGTCACTGCGTGGTGGTAAGAGGGGCTTTCACTGTTTCGCCACTCTGGGGGTCAATGAATCTGTATAATTCGGTGTTAAATAGACACTCAGTGCCCTCAAAGAGTTAAAGTACCTTAGAGTTAAGGCCTTCGTTCAAGACGAAAGCTTGACAACGGAAAGAATTAGAAGCTGTCAAAGGCTTAGAACTTGAGGCTGTTACCTCCTATGTATCATTTATTCCAATTATCAACAAGCTCTAATCATGCAGTTTTTATTCTGTTTCAGCATTTTCACCTCTTTTCTTTCTTTGGAGGAAAAAACCCAAAAACAACTAGAACAATATTAGGAAGTCATTTCAACTCCTTTCACCACTAGTTCTCAGTCCTGGTTGAACATCACAATTGCTTGGAGGGCTTTCTTTTTTTTAATGTGGGTGTGAGGCATCCACTCTGACAGATTCTGACTTAACTGCACTGGTGGGGGGTGGGGGGAACACAGCCACTGTTCTTTTTTTTTCACAAATTCTCCGGGTAATTCTTAGAAAAAGCTCCAGTGAAGAACCAAATCAATAAAATATGATTCCCATATTCTAACTGCAATTTGCTGAAATATATTAAAGTATTTTATGAAGCAAATGTGAATTATACAATGTACAAAGCGCTTTTGTTGTACCCAAATGGGTTTAAAGTGAACAATGCACATATAATATATATAGTATTGCTCAGGGAGCTACAGCATCATTAATAAAACCCTTTCCTGTCTGTTTCTGATGGACTTGACTGTGTCTCACTCACGGTTTTTAAGACTGGGTCTAGCTTCTTTGCCAGAAAGGTAGATTTGCTATTTCTAAATGTGAGTGCGAAATAAAATGCATCCTACTAGCTCTGTGTGGCACATTTAAGATCAGTGATAAGGTAATTATATGTGTAATTGCTCTTTCTGTGTTTCACCAGGGACATTTTTATACAAACTTGTTCTCTTTCCTAGCTAGCGACAAGCTTTCAACCAGCTTCAGAGGAAGAACTGAGATTAATTGCTGTCTAGTAAATTGTAACTGTTGCTTCCAGTTTGCAAGGATCAGCATCTAATCAATAATATATTAATGACTGTTTGTTTTGAGCCCTTGGAAATGAACAGCTAAAGGCAAAGAGCTGTTTTTGTTCTCTACTCAACTCCTATAGAGTTTAGTGCAAAATCAAAAGAAAAGTAGTTTGGGTTTGGGTTGATGCTGACTTGGGCAGATTGCTTCTGCTTAGTGCACTTTGTTCCTCCATTCATCTTCCCATCACCGCAAGGCTGTGTCTCCAGCAAACCTCCCCAAGGCGACGGAGACGTCTCTTAACCGTGCTCCTCCTGAAGGTCCCAGGCAGTGTGTCTTGTTTGGTTTTTGTCACAGGTTTCCTTAACATACTAATCTTTTCTAAGCACAAATAAGAAATAATGGCCAACTTTCACATTAAATAAGTAAGAGTTTCTGCTGGGTTATCATCACCCCAAGCTGATATGGGAACGGGTCCATGAGAGCCCCTGGCAGCTCCAGGGGGGCCCGTGTCACCAACGCTCATGTCCAAGACCATCGGAGTCCCTGTGCTCACTGAGTGCACAGAACTTGTGCAAATCAGGACCTGCGCTTGTGAAACAACCACAGCACCAGGCGACACACAGTACATTCTAAACGGTGGGAAGCAGCTGAGGGTTTCAGCTGGTTAAAAGTGACAGAGGTCCCTCTGGACTGAAACTGCCAGGGAACATGGTAAAGTAACTTGATCTGTGTCCTGAGGAATGTTTACAGGGAGGGGAACAGGAGAAAGAGGCCAGTGATGGAAAACAGCATAAACCACAACAGGAAAAACTAACCTCGCTGAAGGATTACATGCACTGTGGAAGGACAAGGAGATGAGTGACAGGTGAGATCACACGACACCTGGAGCCTGAGAGGGGAGAGCCTGGCTTCATCCCGGATGGCGGCACAGAGCACTGAATACTAATGAGAGGAAAGAGGCTGAAGATAAATCTGACAAAGATCCAAAGAGTGAACGAGAGACAGGAAATGATGATGCAGAAGACCTGCTAGAGGAACTGCAGGCGTCACATGACGAAGAGAGGCTCACGTCAGGGAAGAGGAGGGGAGGAAGAGGAGAATCAAAGGCCAGCATAAAAGAGGAGAAAGACAGGAAACAAAAGAGGGCTCCAGGGTTTCAGTGTGAGAGATTCTTACAAACAGAAATGGAAATATGGGACAAGAACCTGGTTTGACTGTTAGAAAAGTAGAAATATTGAAAGAAGATTTGATGATTCTTCTCTTGAGTGGATGAGAAGAAATACAAGCAAAGATGTCATTAGTAATTTTAATTCTGAGTTTTTAGGATAAATGAAATAAGATATAAAAATGTACACTGAATATGTATAATGAAGACTAATATGAAAGTGATATCTGAGTCCAAGAGTAATCAAGAATTTTTTGGAGAAATGGAGAAGGAGAAGGAGAGAGGAGAGGGGAAAGCAGAGGATGAAGAAAGCTGCTGACCACATGGAGGGGCTTTAGCTGGAAAGGCAAATCCAGCTGGACTCTGAGTCCATAGGGAAGTGTGATCAGGAGTTAAATAACAACAGCAACAGATGTCATAGCAGAAGAAGTGCTGAAAGGTCAGTTCTCACGAGGGTAATAATGATGAGAGACTCAGGCGCATAAGTGAATAGACATTTTTCCAAAGGAGACCTACAAATGGCCAACAGGTCCAAGAAAAAGTGCTCAGCACCACTCATCACCAGGGAAACACGAATCAATGAGATACCACCTCACACATATTAGAGCTGCTGTTATCAAACAGCCCAAAGGTAAGTGTTGTTGAAGATGTGTCAAAGGACACCAGGAAAGATACATTTAAAAAAAAAAACACACACTTTTAAACATGACATATTAAAACAGCAGAAAACTAAAGACTAGGGGAAGACTGAAGGGAATAAAACAAAATATCTCATCTTCAAAAAAGCAAGGATGAGAATTATACTGGGCTTCTCAGAAATCACAGAAGCAACAAAAAAAGTGGAGTGAAATATTTACAGAGCTAGATGAGAAAAAACAGCCAACCTAGGATTCTATAGCCAGGAAAATTATCCTTCCAAAGTGAAGGAGAAATAAAATTTTCCCAGACAAAAACTGAGGCAAAAAACAAAACCAAAAAGCAAAACACACACACACCCCCGCCCCCAAAAACTAAGTTCTTCAAGCAGAAGGAAAATCATATAGATCAGAAACTTGGATCTACATAAACAAAGGATAATGTTAAGAAAAAAAATGAAGGGAAAACATAATCTTTTATTTGTCATTCTTAATTTCTCTAAAGTAATAAAATAAGGTATAATACAACTTCAGAATTAATAAAGTTGATGGAAGTTTTCTTCACTGTATTTACTACATGCCCTGGGAATAAAATGAGAAGGAAGGCTCTATCCCAAATGATGTTTAAAAGAAGAGATAAGAAAAAATATTTCTAGTAAATCTACACAAAGGTACTTTTATTCTCTCTATTCCTGGGTTCTCTGCTTTAACTACCATTAGGCCCCATCTGCGTCAACAGTTATGAGTATGAGATGAGTATAAATGAGAATGTCCATTCATCCAGGAGACGGGCAGGTAAGAGGAACCTGGCATTAAGGACTCACTGAAAAATTCTAGCAATGTGCAGGGAACTAAAACATATCTCCAGATAAGTTCATTTTTCATTGAAAAAGTAACACACTTATTTTTCTTCAATTATGGTTGGCATTACAGAGGACATTATAGAAGTCTCTTCTCATTTAATAAAATATTTTTTTCTTTGTGGGAAACATTCAAATTTATTACCTTATTCAGTCTCATTATCCAGAGAGGGGAGTTACCTGGGAGTGGTATCTTCTTATGAGACCGAGCTTCACCACAAGAAAAGAATAATTATCTTAGTGATAATTTGAAACTTTCTATATGTATAAAAAACCAATTGTGTATTCTGCTGAGGAGTAGAGTTGAATATCTATGATGCATCTGAAGAAATGTTCAGTGCAAAATTGATCAAGATATTAGGATTTGTGGTATACATTTTTAAATATTCTTATATATGACAGAAGAAAGTTGTGAAGCATCTACAATATGTATTCATTTTTTACTAGTTTTTCATAATAACAACTATAAAACTGTACTTTAAAAATAACACTTTCTTTGTATCAGTTGTGTACACAGTCAACACGGCCTGGCAGTCAAGGCATCCTGCAAAATAACTGACTGATGGTCTAAAATCTTGGCTTCCAATTTTGGCCAGCCATATGTGCCTGGTCATCTTTGAGAAAATCAGTTAAAATACCCAGTTCTTCATTTCATCGGCTAAAAAACAAAACAAGACAAAAAAAGAATGGAAGGGTTGAACATGATGACATCCCAAGTCCCTTCAAGATCACCGCACGATGCTTCTGAGAAAATGCAAGCTGGCATCATCTGGGAGCGCTGCTACAAGCTGCATCTCCAGCTATCCCCGAATACGGCAGCAGTCAGTTATTCACAAGGAGAACTCCAGAGGCATAGTTTAAAGTGGGTGCATGAGAACTTGCCCACTTTGAACAGCAGGTCCCTCAGGCCAAGAGGGAGCCTGAACAAGGGAAGGGGAAGAATTTAAAATTGATGCAAGACTGAACTAGACCAGGTTAGATTTTTTTTTTAATCCCAGAAAGAAATCAGAAAATTCTCTGATGTTCCACAGATGAAAATAAAGGCTAGAAAAGGAAAATCTCCACAGTTATAGATTCATGTTAGAAACACTGCCAAGCCCAGACCCTTGGATATAGAGTTTAAGTGTGTACATGAGACCGACAGGGGCTTTGCAGCAGGACAATGGCAGGCTCCAGCACAGGTGGGCACCACCTCTAGGGACTGCATTTCACAGGCACAAGTCACCCAGCTTCCTCATGACTCACAAGTTATTATTAGAATTACACCATCTGATGTATGACCCTGTTTTGAATGTAATTCTCTTCCTATATGTTCTTGCATCCCTTACATGACAATTTATTTTTTCTCCTCTGAAATGCTATGGTTTCTTATGAGTGAAAGAGATGAATGCAAAGTGCTAAGCACAATGCAGTACATCATAAACATATAAAAATATTGGCTATTATTAAAGTTCTTGATGAGAAACATGTTGTAGAACTCAGAAATTATTTTTTAAATGGTTGACACATCATGGACAATTGGATTGGCAGGCTGTTTTTCTCTAAAAGGGCAATGCATTTTAACTGTTACTATATGAACTTTTAAAGAACTGCCGTAGATGGTTCAATATCTGCATATCAACCAAACTGAAAAATATAAACCATATGGTCATCTCAATATTTGCAGAAAAAGCATGAGACAAAATTCAACACTCATTTATGATAAAAACTCTCAACATAATAAAGGCCATAGAAGACAAACTCACAGTTAACATCATAGTTAGTGGTGAAAAGCTGGAAACACTTCCTCTAAGATCAGAACCAAAACAAGGACACCCACTCTTACCACTTTTATTCAACATAGTATTGAAACTCTTAGCCACAGCAATCAGACAAGAAGAAGAAGTAAAAGAAATCTAAATTGGAAAAGAAGTAAAACCATCCCTGTTTGCAGATAATATGATACTATTGTAAAAAATAGTATATAAGACATCTTAGATGCCACCAAAAAACTGTTAGAAATTATAAATAAATCCATTAAAGCTGCAGGATACAAAATTAATATGCATAAACCTGGAGCATTTCTATATACTGACAATGAACAATTAGAAATAAAGAAAACAATCTCATTTATGATTGCATGACAAAGAATAAAAGACCTAGGAATAAATCTAACCAAGGAAATAAAAGATCTGCACTCGGAAAACTGTAAGACACTGATGAAAGAAACTGAAGATGACATAAACAAATGGAAAGATATACTGTGCTCATGGATTGGAAAAATTAGTATTGTCAAAATGACCATACTACCCAAGGCAATGTACTGATTTCATTCAATGCACATCAGAATACCAATGGCATTTTCCACAAAACTAAAACAAATAATTCTAAAATTTGTATGGAAACACAGAAGACCCTGAATAGCCCAAACGGTCTTGAGAAAAAAGAACAAAGCTGGAAATATCACCCTCCCTGACTTCAGACTATACTACATAGCTACAGAAATCAAAACAGTATGGTCCTGGCACAAAAAAACAGACACATAGATCAATGGAACAGAACACAGAGCCCAGAAATGAACTCACACTTATATAGTCAATTAATCTATGACAAAGCAGTCAAGAATATACAATGAGAAAAAGACAATCACTTCAATAAGTAGTGCTGGGAAAACTGGATGGCCACATGCAAAAGAATGATACTGGACTACTTTCTCACACCATATACAAAAATAAACTCAAGTGTATTAAAGACTTAAATGAAGGAAACATATAACTCCTAGAAGAAAACACAAGCACTATGCTCTTTGACATCTGTCTTAGCAATAGTTTTTTGGATCTGTTGCCTCAGGCAAGGGAAACAAAAGCAAAAATAAAGCAAATAGGACCTAATCAAACTAAAAGTTTTTGCACAGTGACAGAAAGTATCAACAAAACGAAAAGGCAGCCTAATGAATAGGAGAAAATATTTGCAAACAGTATATCTGGTAAGGAGTCAACACCAAAAATATAAAAAGAACTCATACAACTCAAAATCAAAAAGTGGGCAGAGGACCCAAATAGACATTTGTCCAAAGAAGACAGACAAATGAAAAGATGCTCAACATCACTCATCATCAGGGAAATGCAAATCAAACCCACAATGAGATAACACTTCACACCTGTCAAATGGCTATTATCAGAATGACAACAAATGAAAAGTGCTGGAGACGGTGTGGAGAAGAGGGAGCCCTTGTGTGCTGCTGGTGGGAATGTAAACTGGTACAGCTGCTAGGGAAAACAGCATGAAGCTTTCTCAAAAATTTAAAAATGTAACTTCCATGTGATCCAGCAATTCCACTTATGGGTATTTTTTTGAAGAAAAAAAAATTTGAAAAGATATCTGCACTCCTATGTTCATTACAGCATTACTTACAATAGCCAAGATATGGAAGCAACCTAAGTGCCCTTCAAGAGAGGCATGGATAAAGGTGATGTGGTACATGTATACACTAGAATATTACTCAGCCATACAAAATAATAAAATCTTGCCATTTGCAACAATGTGGATGAACCCAGAGAGTATTATGCTAAGTGAAATGTCAAAGAAAGACAAATACTGTATTATTTCACTTACACGTAGAACCTTAAAAATAAAACAAATGAACAAACATAACAAAACAGAAACACTCTCATAGATACAGAGAACAAACAGGTGCTTGCCAGAGGGAGGGGCAGTGAGGTGGTGAATGAAATAGGTGAGGAAGATTAAGAGATACAAGCCTCTAGTTATAAAATAAATGAGTCATGGGTATAGTGTGGGGAATATAGTCAATTATATTTCAATATCTTTGTATGGTGACAGATGGTAACTAGACATCATGGTAATCATTTTGTAACGTATAAGAATATTTAACGACTATTTTATACAACTAAAACTAATATATACTGTAAGTCAATTATACTTCAATTAAAAAAAAAAACCTCAAATCTCTTTCTCTGGGCTTTTCAAAGACTGTCACAACTCTCAACATTTAGGCAAATCTTCCCTCTTAGCATGGAATCAGACATCATATAAATGTATGACACTGCATTTTCATTTTAGATGTGAAATTCTTCTCATGATGCAACCATTAACTAAAAGAAAAATAAAACCATTAATATAAAATGTTTTCCTCAATTAATTCTCTCCTTGTCTCTCAAAAGGTATCATTTGAAGAGTTGGAATGTGTTCCTGAAACGCTTCTTTTACTTTTGGTTTGTGCCTAGTTACTGAACAGGAAATCATCAAATTCTATTATGTGGTCACTGTTTCTCTCCTGAAATAGCAACAGCACAATCTCATAGGAAATTGCTCTTGGGAGTTTTCCAACCCAAGGCTGCAATCTCGAAACTTTTGGAATTTTTGAAAAAGTTTAAGGTTAGAAATGCAAAAGTTCCAAACCATTCCAGAAGACACTAAAATGGTTGAATTGCACACCCAGCTTTACTGAAATAAAGGCAGCCTGAGCTGTTCTTGGTACGGTGCACCCCCAGAGGCCTGAGAAAGGAGAACAATTTTAAAGCAAACTCTGCTTCTGTTTTTAAAAATTGTTGGTTGAGGTTATATGTCAGCTTCATCCAGAAAAAAATCTTCCACAATTCCCCCCACACATCACTCTTTCCACCACAGGAAACGTACAGGAAGGCATGCTCGGTGAAGCCCATCTTTTTTTGGTCTGACCTAGCCATGGTTTTCAATGGTGTCATGGCTTCTGTAAAAACTATATACTGCTTTAAATGGGTGATTTTTATGGCATGTAAATTATACTTCAAGAAAGCTATTTTAAAAATGACATAATGCTTGAGAAAATTCAAACAATACAGAAAAGTATATTTAAAAAAAAAAACTTAAAAATCCCACCACCCAGTAATTACCAACTATAACATTTTGGGGGCTGCCCAATCTTCTGCTGTTCTCTCTCTGTCTATAACGACACACACTCAGAAATATGTATCCAGCTTAATAATAACATCTCTTCTCCCAGCTGTTTCAGTGAACAGTTCTAAATGCAGGGCTGTCTTCACAGAAGGTGGATGGAGCTGGCGCTGTCGGAATGGGTCAGGTTCAGCGCAACGGCCCATCAAAGGCACGGCGGTGAAGCCAGTGATTCCCACTGGGGAACCTGTCAACGCCTCACTGTCCTCATCAGGTGATTGCTGAAAACCAGAAAGTGTCATATTCTGGGTCACTCAGATGACCAGCAGAAAGCCCGGCTGCAGTCGGTCACGCGACCTGGCAAACTCAAGCACTCCTGCTTAATTTTGAGCCTGAAAACACAAACGCTGGTTATATAGAGCTGTGCAAATAAGCAACAGGAAACCCAACCCAGGTAGGCTGCTGTGTGTAAGACAGCCCGCGAGTGGCTGCAAATCTGGGAGGGAGGGAAAGCTCCCAAAAGTCCAGGTATTTCTCCATCTGAAATTTTACTGCATATATAGATGTTCCCCCTCACCACACCGAGAGCGTCACTAAAGGATAAACGCCATGCTCCTTTTGCTACAAGGCATCCTAGGGTCTTGCTGAGGTGCAGGTGCTGAGCAGCAGGCAGGCCTGGTGGACCAGCCCCGCGTGGCCGGCGCGGCCGCGGCTGGACCGTGGGGGAACAGCGCCACCTGCGGGAGGCACGGGGCACAGCCAGACTCAGAGGGCCGACCTGCCAGGCCCTCGGCTAAGGGGGTCCTGGGGGGTCATCATTTCCCGCAGGGAGACAGCCGCAGGGGCAGGGTCCCTGCTTATCCTCAGCCTGCGGAGGCAACAGTGTGTGCACCTCCACCTGACACACAGCATATAAGGCTCCAGTCACACCTAGAAGGGCCGTGAGAAGAGGGATCCCTCCCTGCAGGTAAGGGAAGTTCCGGGGTCTGGGGCAGACGCCAGGAAGACCTACTGCCGTGCCGCCCCCTCCGACTCCTCCTGCCTCCCCTGCTTCTGCCGCTGATCAGTTCTCCTCCTGTGACTCAGGGTCTCACCTCCAGACACACAACACGCCCTGCAGATCACGCTTTGCTGACACGACTGAAGGGAAACCGTGCCTCCGGGCACCTGCTGCAAACACACAGGCTGCCGATGACCATGGGGACACAGCCTCGCCCACCACGCGGCCCCACGGTCCACCTGTGCTGACGTGGTCCCAGTGGATCTCCCAAGTCAGGTGGGGCCTGCGTTTCCACCTGCCTGCATGGCCTCTCCCCTCCCCCGGGGGTCCTATAGGCCCCGCCCGCCCAGCACGGCCTTTCCTGGGCCTCACCCAGGGCTCAGCATCTTTGTTCACCCAGCTGACCCCCTGCCCCCCTCAAGGCCACTGTGGCTTCTCCGCCCCACCCCCCTCTGTCCCCAAAGCACTTTCTTAAAACTAATTTCTTTACTTGCCTCTCATTTTGGACGCATGCAAACATGTATTCAACAGCTGCCAGAAAATCTTTCTAAACCTGATTCTATCACTTCTCAGCACCTCCTCATCAACAAGACACCTTAACACAGCACAGGCCACAGCGACCTGGAGCTTCGGCGCAGTCCCACCCTCACGGCAGCCCCCAAGCCCCTCACGTGCCACGTCTCACACCTCCGTCCCCCACCTCACAGGTCCCCTCCTGTTCCCATCCATCTGCTGTGCTCTCTTGACCTGCTGTCCACCCTCGAGTTCCACCCTGTACCTGGCGAACACCCACCCCTCCAAGACGGTCACCTGAACAGTAATAAGCGCAAACACCTCTCGTCGCTTACTGTCTGCCAGGCACTGGCCCGGCCACTTCATATAAAGCACGCTGTTTACTCCTCACCACAAGTCTGTAGGGGAAATACTGTCTTTATGCCCTGGAGGGCCCCGGTCCAGGGCTCAGGACAGGCATCTCCGTGGCCACTCGTTTTCTGCACATAAACACCTAATGTGAGCTGCAGTAACCATGCTGGTCAGTAGTAAATACAGGTCCCCACAACCCTTACAGCCTGGAAGTGAAGCCTCCACGGGAGGGTGAGGACACCATGCAGAGGCAGCCCAGAGGGGAGAGACAGGGGCTGCTGAGAGTTGGCTTTGAAGAGAGAGGCCGTCAGGAAAGGAGCGCAGAACAGGAAGCAGGTGTGCAAGCTGGACGCACGAACCTGGCCCCAACTTCTCCTCACCGGCCGTCTGACCTTGGCCAAGGAGCTGCAACACTGGGTGCCCAGCTCCTGCGTCTGATCTGGTGGTTGTACGCAGGGACACACCAGAAGCCACTGCAGTATTACAGCCATGAGTGGATGAAAATATTAATAAGACAGGTCACTGGACTCATTCTTAAGTTATTTAGATCACTGCCCTGGGGCTGAAAATGACAGACCCTCCCAGGCTTCTTGCCACTTAGGAAAGGCCTTGGTGTCAAAAAGTCGTAAACGATTTCACTTAAGGATATAACAAAAAATGAAGGCCAAAGGGATGTCCCCCCAGAACTACTTAAGACAACACAATCTGAAAATACACAGCCCTCCAGCAATAAAAAGTTTAAAATTAATCATAATATATCCATACGGGTAGTAACACAGAGCCATTCCTTGTGGTATCTAGGAAGGCTTAACGGTTACTGTGGGGACAGAGCAGGGGCCTCCCACAGTGTCCACACACTGACCCCAGAACCTGGGATACAGTGTCACCTTCCACGACAAAAGGGACTCTGCAGGCATGATGAAGGGTAAGGACTTGGGAACAGGAACAGTATCCTCGATTATCTGGGTGGGACACACACTAGCCATAGACATCCTTACAAATGGAAGAGGAAAGAAGAGTCCACGGGGAGATGCGACAGAAGAAAGAACAGAGAGCAGGATCTGAGAGGGACTCACTCCACCTCTGCTGCTTTGGAGGTGGAGGCCAGAGCCCGGGGCCGTGGGGTGCAGCAGCCTCTAGACGCTGGGACAGGCCCTCAGCTTACAGTCCTACAACCCCAAGGAGCTGAATTCAGCCAAAGCCCAAGTGAACAGTGAATGAGTCTCCCCTAGCGCATCCAGAGTAGAAACAGCCCTGCTAACACCTTAACTGTAGCCAGGTACAAGAACCTGAAATTCTGACCCATGTAACTGTAAAAACATGAATTGTGTAGTTTAGGCTGTTGTTAGGTTTGTGGCAATTTGTTACGGCAGTGTTAGGAACCTAACAGCTAAAAACATTATAAATATGAAGTTAGAAGAAAAGAAGCCCAACCTAAGACTGCACATACCCTTTACCCCACTCACATCCATCATAAAAAACGCAGCGTGTACGTGATGACACACATGAAAGGAGGACAAGGACAGCAGCTCCGTGAGAACACAGGCTCTCTGTGACAAAACCGTGAGCAGATCCTCAAAGGAAAGAGACAGGGAAGGAGGGGAGAGAAAAGCGAAGGAGACTTGGGAAGGGTCCAGAGGAAGAGTTTCCATGCGACACAGAGCCCAGAGGTGGGTGGTGCTGGGGTCAGTGCAGGTTGTCAAAGGCAGATTGTTTGTTAAACAACCCAAGTCTTCTTTTTAGTAAGCATAAGTGAATATACTTTTTAAGTTTGGATTCTTTTTTCTTGACAATATATCACGTATTTTATGAGATCTGCATGGGCCAACACAATGTGAATATTCTCTGCAACATGAAGCAGAAGTGGAGGGTCGGGTCCCCAGAGTCTTGTGTGGTGACATCAGGAAGGGACATGAGTGTGAGAAGGTGACACCAGCAGCCCAGGCTTTGGGGGTGCAGAGAAACATGTGAGTGGTGACACTGTCGTGGTTTCTATTTCTTCAAGACCTGAATCCAAATATTCATAATAGTTCACTTAAAACCTAAACCTCACTGTTTGGCTGGAACCTGACGCAGCTTTTACACAGATAAAGGTAGACTTAGAGACCATAAGGTTTATGAACTATGGGTGGTGGTTGTTAGGAGTGTGTTGGAGACAGAAAAGCAAACACAAATCCCAAACAAGACTGGTGAGCATCTCTGGCTGTGTGACACCTTTAAGGTGGAGGCAGTGGCTCTAGACCCACAACTGCTGCTAGAGTCTCCCGGGGAACTTCAGAGGAGGCCACCACCAGCACCCTCCACTGCTGCTCTGATGTCCTGAGGAACAAGGGGGAGGATGTGCTATTTCTACAAGCTTGCAGGGTGATTCGAACATGCTTCCAGGCTGGGTGTGCTCTGGTTTGCGAACATGACTGAGCTCATTGCAGGGCAGATGAAAGATTTAACCTGAAAAGATTAATCCACAAACCGCCCTCTTAAAACATAAGTCAGAAAAAGAAATTCAATCAAAACTCAAACGCAGATGAAGTGGCAGCGATTCTGTTTACAGAATGACTTCAAAACCTACTCAGACCCGTGAATCTTACTCTTCAGACATCTGCTTGAAGTCCGATGGCAGAGGCTTTCCTTCCCTCTGATCCCTGCCTAGCAGAAGCACCTGGGTGTGGGCACAGGGCCAGAGACAGGAGACACTGCATCCCAGCACTGACCCAGCTCTCAGTGTGAGAGTCTGGGCCTCCCCCTGGGAGACCTTGGAGGAACAGAATGTCTCTGTTCCTAACATCCACTTCTTATTGAAGAACAAACCTGGACATGTTCAAAGTCAGGGTTACTCTTTATGTCATACAGATTTTATCTGGGATGGTACCAACAGGGAAAGGTCCTCAAAGCCTCCTTTTCATGCAGTGGCCAAAAGACAGCTCTCAGAGTGAGACACCTGTGGGGCATGTCAGTGAGGAAAAGGGATGATGCTGTGGGGTGCACTGAATGCTGCCCCTGACGGGCAGCCAATCCTGCCCCCAGGTGGGACACTCTGGGTCTGAAACACAGGGAATATGGTATCAGTGTTTCCCACCAAATGTCTCTCAGGCCTGATTATAAAGGCAGTTGGAAACACAGTTAAATAATGCAAAAACAAGACTATTCCTAGAGAGGTGCTTAGAAACTGAATTTTAATGATGCTCAGGAAATAGCATCAAAAGTGCAGTTCCTAGAGCAGCACATCAGCCCCCAAGTGCCTCAGGTCCCAAGAAAGATGCTCGATTGCTCCACCCAAGGTACACGTGATGTTATTACCTGCCAAGGATGTGATATGATTTTGCCCAAACTATTAATGAGACTAAAATGTTCTACCAAAAATAACCCATTTCAGAGGGAGAAGAATCAAGATGGCAGAGTAGGAGGACATGCGCTCACTCCCTCTTGCAATAGCACCGGAATTACAACTAACTGCTGAAGAATCATTGACAGAAAGACACTGGAACTCACCAAAAAAAATACCCCACATCCAGAGACAAAGGAGAAGCCGCAATGAGATGGTAGGAGGGGCGCAATCGCATTAAAATCAAATCCCATAAATGCTGGGTGGGTGACTCACAAGCTGGAGAACAGTTATACCACAGAGTCCTGAATGTTCTGAGCCCCACGTCAGGCTTCCTAACCTGGGGGTTCAGCAACGGGAGGAGGAATCCCCAGAGAATCAGACTTTGAAACCCAGCGGGATTTGATTGCAGGACCTCCACAGGACTGGGAGAAATGGAGACTCCATTCTTGGAGGGCGCACAAAGAAGTGTGCTCACCAGGACCCAGGGAGAAGGAGAAGTGACCCCATAGGAGACTGAACCAAACCTACCTGCTGGTGTTGGAGGGTTGCCTGTAGAGTTTGGGGGCAGCTGTGGCTCACCAAGGAGACAGGGGCACTGGCAGCAGGGGTCCTGAGAAGTGCTCATTGCGTCAGCCCTCCCAGAGTCCACCATTAGCCCCACCAAAGAGCCTGTAAGCTCTAGTGCTGGGTCGCCTCAGGCCAAACAACCACCAGGGTGGGAACACACTCCCACCCATTGGCAGACATGCAGATTAAAGCGTCACTGAGCTCCACTCACCAAAACAGATTAAAGTTTTACTGAGCTCCACCCACCCAGTCCAACCCACCATCAGTCCCTCCCATCAAGAAGCACCCAGGACCCTCCAAGACAGCTTCCTCTACAAGAGGGCAGACAGCAGAATCAAGCACTATCAGCAGTATTTCATCTTGTGGAACTGAAAATCACAGCCATAGAAAGACAGAGAAAATGAAAAGGCAAAAGACTTTGTACCAGATGAAGGGACAAGATAAAACACCAGAAAAACAACTAAATGAAGAGGAGATAGGCACTCTTCCAGAAAAAGAATTCAGAAAAATGATGGTGAAGATGATCCAGGACTTTGAAAAAAGACCGGATGCAAAGATCGAAAAGTTGCAAGTAAAGTTTACCAAAGACCTAGAAGAGTTAAACAACAAACAAACAGAGATATGCAACACAATAACTGAAATAAAAAATACACTAGAAGGAACCAATAGCAGATTAACTGAGGCAGAAGGGTAAATAAGTGACCTGGAAGACAGACTGGTGATAATCACTGATGCAGAAAAGAATAAAGAAAAAAGAATGAAAAGAACTGAAGACAGCCTAAGAGACCTCTGGGACAATGTTAAACACACCAACATTCACATTATAGGGGTCCCAGAAGGAGAAGAGAGAGAGAAAGGATCTGAGAAAATACTGGAAGAGATTATAGTTGAAAATTTCACTAACACAGGAAAGGAAATAGCTACCCAAGTCCAGGAAGCACAGAGAGTCCCAGGCAAGATAAATCCAAGGAGAAACACGCCAAGACATAGAGTAGTCAAATTGACAAAAATTAAAGACAGAGAAAAGTTATTAAAAGCAACAAGAGAAAAACAACAAGTAACATACAAAGGAACTGCCATAAGGTTAACAGCTGATTTCTCAGCAGAAACTCTGCAAGCCAGAAGGGAGAGGCACAATATATTTCAAGTGATGAAAGGGAAGAAACTACAACCAAGAATACTCAACCCAGCAAGAATCTCATTCAGATTCGATGGAAAAATCAAAAGCGTTACAGACAAGCAACAGCTAAGAGAATTCAGCACCACCAAACCAGCCCTGCAACAAATGCTAAAGGAACTTCTCTAAGCAGGAAAGAGAAGAGAAGAAAAAGACCTACAGAAACAAAAACAAAACAATTAAGAAAATGGTAATAGGAACATACATATTGATAATTACCTTGAATGTAAATGGACTACATGCACCAACCAAAAGACACAGACTGGCTGAATGCATACAAAAACAAGACCCATATATATGCTGTGGACAAGAGACCCACTTCAGACCTAGGGACACATACAGACTGAAAGTGAGGGGATGGAAAAAGCTATTCCATGCAAATGGAAATCAAAGGAAAGCTGGAGTAGTGATACTCATATCAGATAAAATAGACTTTAAAATAAAAACTGTTACAAGAGAAAAGAAAGGACACTACATAAAGATCAAAAGATCAATCCAAGAAGAAGAGATAACAATTATAAATATATATGCACCCAATATAGGAGTACCTCAATACATAAGGCAAATGCTAACAACTATGAAAGAGGAAATCGACAGTAACACAATCATAGTGGGGGACTTTAACACACCACTTACACCAATAAACAGATCATCCAGACAGAAAATTAATAAGGAAACACAAGCTTTAAAGGACACAATAAACCAGCTAGATTTAATAGATATCTATAGGACATTACATCCAAAAACAGCAGATTACACATTCTTCTCAGGTGCACATGGAACAGTCTCCAGGATAGCTCACTGTTTGGGTCATGAATCAAGCCTTTGTAAATTCAAGAAAATTGAAATCTTGTCAAGCATCTTTTCTGACCACAATGCTATAAACATAGTAATTAATTACAGGAAAAAAAACTATAAAAAAAACACAAACACATGGAGGCTAAACAATATGCTACTAAATAACCAACAGATCACTGAAGAAATCAAAGAGGAAATCAAAAAATACCTAGAGACAAATGAGAAGGAAAACACAATGATCCAAAACCTATGGGATGCAGCAAAGGCAGTTCTAAGAGGGAAGTTTATAGCAATACAATCCTACCTCAAGAAACAAGAAACATCACAAATGAACAATCTAACCTTACACCTAAAGAAACTCGAGAAAGAAGAGCAAACAAAACCCAAAGTTCGTAGAGGGAGAGAAATCATAAAGATCAGACCAGAAATAAATGAAATAGAAACAAAGAAAACAATAGCAAATACCAATAAAACTAAAAGCTGGTTCTTTGAGAAGATAAATAAAATCAATAAACCTCTAGCAAGACTCATCAAGAAAAAGAGGGAGAGGACTCAAATCAATAAAATTAGAAATGAAACAGGAGAAGTTACAACGGACACCAAGAAATAAAAAGCACCATAAGAGATTACTACAAGCAACTATATGCCAATAAAATGGACAACCTGGATGAAATGGACAGATCCTTAGAAAGGTATAACCTTCCAAGACTAAATCAGGAAGACATAGAAAATATGAACAGACCAATCACAAGTAATGCAGTTGAAACTGTGATTAAAAATCTCCCAACAAACAAAAGTGCAGGATCTCATGGATTCACAGGCGAATTTTATCAAACATTTAGAGAAGAGCTAACACCCATCCTTCTCAAACTCCTCCAAAAAATTGCAGAGGAAGGAACACTCCCAAACTCATTTTATGAAGCCACTGTCACCCTGATACCAAATCCAGACAAAGATACTCCAAAAAAAGAAAACTATAGACCAATATAACTGATGAATTTAGATGCAAAAATCGTCAACAAAATACTAGCCAACAGAATCCAACAACACATTAAAAGGATCATCCACCATGATCAAGTGGGGTTTATCCCTGGAATGCAAGGATTCTTCAATATATGCAAATCAATCAATGTGATACACGATATTAACAAATGGAAGGATAAAAACCACATGATCATCTCAATAGATGCAGAAAAAGCTTTTGACAAAATTCAATACCCATTTATGATAAAAACTCTCCAGAAGGTGGGCATAGAGGGAACCTACCTCAACATAATAAAGGCCATATATGACAAACCCAAAGCAAGCATCATTCTCAATGTGAAAAACTGCAAGCATTCCCTCTAAGATCAGGAGCAAGACAAGGATGTCCACTCTCGCCACTACCATTCAACATAGTTTTGGAAGTGCTTGCCACAGCAATTAGAAAAGAAAAAGGAATAAAAGGAATCCAAATTGGAAAAGAAGACGTATAACTGTCACTGTTTGCAGATGATATGATTTTATACATAGAAAATCCTAAAGATGCCACCAGAAAACTACTTGAGCTAATCAATGAATGTGGTAAAGTTACAGGATACAAAATTAACACACAGAAATCTCTTGCATTTCTATACACTAACAATGAAAGATTAGAAAGAGAAATTAAGGAAACAATCCCATTCACCATTGCAACAAAATGAATAAAATACCTAGGAATAAACCTAACCAAGGAGGTAAAAGACCTGTACTCAGTAAGCTATAAGACATTAATGAAAGAAATCAAAGAAGACACAAACAGATGGAGGGACACACCATGTTCTTGGATTGGAAGAATCAACATTGTGAAAATGACTATATTACCGAAAGCAATTTACAGATTCAATGCAATCCCCATCAAATTACCAATGGCATTTTTCACAGAACTAGAACAAGAAATTTTATGATGTGTATGGAAACACAAAAGATCCCAAATAGCCAAAGCAATCTTGAGAAGGAAAGACGGAGTTGGTGGAATCAGGCTTCCTGACTTTAGGCTATACTACAAGGCTACAGTGATCAAGACAGTACGGTACAGGCACAAAAACAGAAATATACATCAATGGAACAGGATAGAAAATCCAGAGATAAACTATGGTCAACTAATCTATGACAAAGGAGGCAAGGATGTACAATGGAGAAAAGGCAGCCTCTTCAATAGTGGTGCTGGGAAAACTGGAGAGCTACATGTAAAAGAATGAAATTAGAACACTCTCTAACACCATACACAAAAATAAACTCAAAATGGATTAAAGACCTCAATGTAAGGCCAGACACTATAAAACTCCTAGAGGAAAACACAGGAAGAACACACTTGGACGTAAATAACAGCAAGATCTTTTCTGATCCACTCCCTAGAATAACAGAAATAAAAATAAAAAATAAATAAGTGGGACCTAATGAAACTTCAAAGCTTCTGCACAGCAAAGGAAACTATAAGCAGGACGAAAAGACAGCCCTCAGAATGGGAGAAAATATTTGCAAACGAATCAACAGACAAAGGATTAATCTCCAAAATATATAAACAGTTCATCCAGCTCAATATCAAAAAAACAAACAACCCAATCCAAAAATGGGCAGAAGACCTAAATAGGCATTTCTCCAAAGAAGACATAGGGATGGCCAAGAGACACATGAAAAGCTGCTCAACACCACTAATTATTAGAGAAATGCAAATCAAAACTACGAGGTATCACCTCACACCGGTTAGAATGGGCATCATCAGAAAATCTACAAACAGTAAATGCTGGAGAGAGTGTGGAGAAAAGGGAACGCTCTTGCAGTGTTGGTGGGAATGTAAATTGATACAGCCACTATGGAGAACAGTATAGAGGTTCCTTGCAAAACTGAAAATAGAGTTACCATATGACCCAGCAATCCTACTACTGGGCATATACCCAGAGAACACCATAATTCAAAAAGACATATGCACTCCAATGTTCATTGCAGCACTATTTACAATAGCCAGGACATGGAAGCAACCTAAATGTCCATCAACAGATGAATGGATAAAGAAGATGTGGTACATATATACAATGGAATATTACTCAGCTGTAAAAAGCAATGAACCTGGGACATTTGTAGAGACATGGTTGGACCTAGAGACTGTCATACAGAGTGAAGTGAGTCAGAAAGCGAAAAACACATATTGTATATTAACCCATATATGTGGACTATAGAAAAATGGTACAAATCAACCGGTTTGCAAGGCAGAAATAGAGACACAGATGGAGAGAACAAACATATGGACACCAAGTGTGGAAAGTGGGGAGAGTTGGGGGGGCATGAACTGGGAGATCGGGATACCAAATTGTAGTCTAAATATATGCAGTTTACTGTAAAAAAGAAAAAAGAAAATAAATTAATTAATTAAAAAAAAATAACCCATTTCATTCTGCCTGGTCTGAACCCATGTATGGTGTGTCTGGTGACAAACACACCAACAAACTGATCCATACATTAAATGTAACTTCAATCAGAATCTCAGAGGGCTTCAACGGTGGGGGATAATATTGAAATGAACAAGCCAATTCTAAAATATATACGGAGGGAGTTCCCTGGTGGTGAGGTGGTTAAGAATCGGCCTGCCAATGCAGGGGACGCAGGTTCAATCTCTGGTCCGGGAAGATCCCACATGCTGTGGAGTAACTAAGCCACAACTACTGAGCCCCTGTGCTGCAACTGCTGAAGCTCTCATGTCTAGAGCCCGTGCTCCACAACAAGAGAAGCTACCACAATGAGAAGCCAGCGCACTGCAATGAAGAGTAGCCCCCACTCACCACAACTGGAAAAAGCACACATGCAGCAACAAAGAACCAATGCAGCCAATAAATAAATAGATAGATAGATAGATAGATAGATAGATAGATAAATATTTTTTAAAAAGATAATAATGAGCTATCACTTAAAAAATGAAATAAAATATATACGAAATGCAAACTATTTCTTTTTTTTTCAGATTTTGGATTTGTCTTTTTTTTAATCTCTTTATTGGAATATAATAGCTTTACACTGTTGTGCCAGTTTCTGCTATACAACAAAGTGAATCAACTGTATTTATACATATATCCCCATATCCCCTCCCTCCTGCGACTCCCTCCTACCCTCCCTGTCCCAGCCCTCTAAGTCATCACCCATCATCAAGTTGATCTCCCTGCGTAATGCAGCAGCTTCCCACTATCTATCTACTTTACATTTGGTAGTGTATATATGTCAATGCTACTCTCTCACTTCGTCCTGGCTTCCCCTTCACCCCCCCCCACCATGTCCTAAAGTCCATTCTCTACATCTGCATCTTTATTCTTGCCCTGTCACTGGGTTCATCCATACCACTTTTTTAGATCCCATATATTTGAGTTAGCATACAGTATTTGTTTTTCTCTTTCTGGCTTACTTCACTCTGTATGGCAGACTCTAGGTCCATCCACCTCACTACAAATAACTCAATTTCATTCCTTCTTATGGCTGAGTAATATTCCATTGTATATATGTGCCATGTCTTCTTTTTCCATTCATCTGTTGATGGGCATTTAGGTTGTTTACATGTCCTGGTTATTGTAAATAGTGCTGCAGTGAACATTGTGGCCCACGTGTCTTTTTGGATTATGGTTTTCTCAGGGTATATGCCCAGGAGTGAGATTTCTGGGTCATATGGTAGTTCCATTTTTAGTTTTTTAAGGAACCTCCATACAAAAGAAAAAGTCAGAGGCATTTTGCTGTCTGACTTCAAGACTTACTATCAGTCACCATATAAGATGACACATTTCACATGAAAATGGGAATGAGGGTAAATTCAGAGAAATATTTGTTAAATACTAATGAGAAATTTATATCTGTCCTTTTCGGTCAGCTTTATTGAGGTATCTTTTACATACAATAACTATTCACCAGTTTTAAGTATATAAATAGATTAGCTGAGATAAATGCATGTGCCTTTTAACCAGCATCACAACTGTGACACAGAGCAGCTCCATGACCCCAAATAACACCCTCACATCCTCTGCAGCCAATGCTACCCTGCCACCCCCAGACCCCCGGCCCCCCGGCCCCAGGAAACCATTGATCTGCTCTCCATCACTACAGTCACTCATACATTATTTTGTTCCAGTCAAAATTTTTAGATTTTCAAAGTATGTATAAATTCAGAAGTATCATGCTAGTTATGCATTCCTTGCAACATTAGGTTCTAAAAGGATTTTAATTAGGTTTCTGAAAAAGGAAATAAGATGCTTAAATAAAACCTTTGAAATATTAACCTTGTAATTAGGGGATATTACATGTTTAAAATTTTTTAGTATTACAGCCAGTTAATGGCTTATCGTAAGAAATAAAATTAGATGGTCCTTTAAGATTAACTAGACAGATCAAGAAAGGGCAAAGAAATAAAGTTAATGATACTTTGTGTCACTGGCTAAATTTAATTTTGCATTTAAAAACACACCATTTAAAATCAGCTGTTTCTTCAAAGAAGTTGTGCAGAAAGTAATTACTGAAATAATTATCACAAAATAATGACAAGAATGGTAACAAAGTCAGTATTTGAGTATTATTATTGCAGGATTTACTCTTGCCAAGTGCTTCACCTGTATCCTCCCAGGACCACAGAGTCAGTCAGAAAAATTGCCACTATTATCCCCATTTAAAAAACAACAAGAGGAAACGAAGGTTTAGAATTTTTAATTGAGAAACTTAAGATCAAATAGCTAAGAAGTGCCACACATTTTTGGGCAGATCAAACTGAATTCAGTCTGATTTCTTACATCTTCAGTTCTCAGCACCACCGCTTTGCCTCCTTTCCATAACAACTGCAGCAGGTGATGGATAAGATTTATATTTAGGATACGGAGTACACAGAACAGCTTAACGCAAGTACGAAAGCCTGCTGTTATCTAATAAAGATGCCCCAGATCAAATATCCCATTTAGAAATATAGTAGACATCTAAAGAAAAGGAAGAGGAAGAAATATAAACTTATGCATTGCAGAGGAAATGCAGGTTAGAAGATAATGACTGACTGAAATGAATAACATCACTCTAGTTCAGTGGTCATATGAGGAACATGGCTAGGAGGTACCATTTACAAAAAAGAGATGTCTTGTGTCTACTAAGGAGACAAGGACAAAGGAAAATTCATTGACAAAGAAAAATAAAATCAACGAAAATATGTCTATTGTATCAGTGGAATAAAGACAGAAATTTTAGATGAAAAAAGAATAATGGAAAGCAAATTGACAGACTAATAAGACAAGAAATATTAAACTGTGCTTTTAAAGAACACACCAGCTGCTCTTGTTCTGAAAGGTGGAAGCATGAGAGTCCTCTGTCATTTGTAGAGCAAAAGGTATGCTTTGGAGACATCACCTTTCTTGCCAGTGGTGTTCACCTATATACAAAACACAAAACTATACCAAAGACAATGGTCTTTACGTTTGGTAAAATTCATTGTAGGCTCACAAGTTTGTTCATTTTAATATACACTCTCCTAATACATGATCATTCTGTTTTCCTACATAAAAATTCAATGGTTATAATTTTATAAAGATAATTACTCCTCCCTACACTATGTACAGCCCTGACAGTACTACAAGAACAAATTATGCTGAATAAATACGTATGCCTTCTTAATGCCTAAAATAACACTTGTGTTTTAGTCTAAGCCTTTGTTATGTTTAGTTACAAAAGTTCTCTTTATGTAACCAACATGCAGAAAATGATACAATGCAACATAAAGAATCATTTATTCTTGAAGCAGAATGTGGTTTGACACTTTTGTATACCAGATCTCTAGGTTTTATTTACCTCGAATAACTAAAACTTTGTACCCTTTGATTAGTAATACCTCCCCATTTTCTTCTCCCCCCAACCCCTGGCAATCACTATTCTACTTTGTGCTTCTATGAGTTTGACTACTTTAAATTCCTCATATAAGTGATGGCGTGTAGTATTTGTCCTTCAGTATCTGGCTTATTTCACTTAGCATAATGTTCTCCAAATTCAGCCATGTTACCAGAAATGGCAGGATTTCCTTCTTCTTAAGCTTGAATAATATTCCATTGGGTGAACACACCACATTTTCTTTATCTGCATGTCTGTCAGTAGACAGATTGCTTCCATGTTTTGAGTGTTGTGAAAGCTGCAATGAACCTCGGAGTGAAGGTATCTCTTCAAGACTCTGATTTCAATTCCTTTGGATAAACACCCAGAAGTGAGATTGCTGGATCATAAAGTTCTATTTTTAATTTTTTGAGGAACCTCCATACTGTTTTCCATAGTGGCTGCACCAATTTACATTCCTACCAACAGTGCATGAGGGTTCTCTTTTCTCTGCATCACCACAACATTTATCTCTCCTTTCCTTCTTCTTTCCTTCCTTCCTTTCTTCCTTCCTTCCTTTATTTCAATAATAGTTATCCTAACTGGTGTGAAGTGACTTCTCCTTGTGATTTCAGTTTGCATTTCCCAGATGATAAGTGATGTTGAGCATCTTTTCATGTACTTCTTGGCCATCTGTAGATTTCATGTTGTATTCTTATTAACAATAATCACAATCATAAAGGGGGCAGGAGGAAACTCTTGGAGGTGATGGATATGTTTAAGGCACAAGTTGTGACGATGGTTTCATGGGTGTAAGCTTATCTCCAAACCCATCAGTTTGTAGACATTCAATACGCACGGCTCCTGTTTGTCAATCATATCTCAGGAAAGTGCTTTTTAAAAAAGTGTGTGGTGAATGAGTAAAATAATATAAGCTGTTGTCTTTCCGTCACCATACATGCAATGTAACATGCAGTGTTAGTGGTAAGAAAATAGAAATAATGGGAAAGGAAGAGCAGGAGTGTGCCAATAATTACTGGATTCTTACAGCGTGCTAGGGTCATTGTATTCATTTTTACATATAATGAAGAAATATATTATTTTATAATATATTATACATTATATTATATTAATATGAAAGAAGATACAGTATACCTTTAGCCCAGTTTCTGTCTTCGGTTGCAGAATAATATACTACTATTTTTGTAACCTTTAGCTAGTAACTTTGCATAAAATAATAAACTACTGAATGGGTATTTATTATCAAACTGTGATTAAAACAGATTATTTGCCATGTTAAAAAAAAAGTATGTGGTTTGCCAAATTTTCAATTGACAGATTTATTTTAAAAGGAATTAGATTAATAAGCCCTTCTTCGATATCTCTTCCTCATTCCCCATGGCCATTTGGGGGATCACACAAGACTGTGTTATGAAGAATATTGGCATATCAAAAGGTGTATTTTACACTAATTGTGAACAACCATGTCAGCAGCAGAATTAACAATAAATGCTCTACTATTTGTAAGGCTATGCAAACATGTATCATGCAGCACTGCCTTCCTCAAAAAGGAACTTGATCCAGAAGGATAAATACAATAGGAAATCTTAAAAGAAAGGCAGTGTAAATAGATCTTAATGAAAAAATATCTTGGGCATTTCAAGTTCTACCTTAGTTTTGTAGAGATATACTGAAATAAAAAGGACTTTCAGATCTATGAAAAATCATGGAAAATTCCAAGGATTAGAAACTACAATTTTGGAGACCAAAAATTATCTTTGAATAGTGATTCACAAGCACGTGGAATCATGCTTTAAAAATAGAAAGCAAAAATGCCTGTTTCCTTGGCTTTAAACATTAGCCATTACTCAATATTAGTTAAGACCACCAGTAATTATTATCAGAATATAAAGCACTTGCTGATGAGGATTATTTGCAATTTAAATGGGAATTATAACTTTTCACTTGCAAATTTTTATTAGCCATCTGTAAATATATTTGATGAAAACACATCACAGTGATAAGAGTTTTGCTTTTTGTTCTTGTTATTAAAGAATTTATACTTAACTGGTTTTTGTGATGATTCTGCAGTATAGTAAAAATTACCTAAAACAGTACACAATTCAAAATAAAAGGAAAAGTTGAAGAAAACACTTTGTTTCAGGGATGGTTTACGTAAAAGAAAATTAATAAGGGGAAAGTAGACAGAAGCAATAATTATTTTAAAAAATATATTTGATGATTGATCATATTTTAATACTATAACCTAACCCTTTGGGCTTCCAGGGGAAAAACTCCAGATTTCTTAAAGTATGTTTGTTATAGAATGACTGCAAATAGTTTTCTTTTGAAATTAAGAGGTCACATCAAAGACAGAAACAAAGTTGGGAGTCAAAGGCTTCTGGTATTTATTAGTCCTACTAATTAAAGATCAAAGAGCATTCTACTTGAATTGCAGAGAATTAGCATTGTTAAAATGGCCATACTACCCAAAGGAAACTGCAGATTTAATGCAATCCCTATCAAATTACTCATGGCGTTTTTCACAGAACTAGAACAAATAATCCAAATGTTTATGTGGAACCATAAAACATCCAGAATTGCCAAAGCAACCCTGAGGAAAAAGAACAGAGCAGGAGGCAGAACCCTCCCAGACTTCAGACAAGACTACAAAGCTACAGCAATCAAAACAGCATGGCACTGGCACAAAAACAGACATCTGGATCAAGGGAACAGAACAGAGAGCCCAGAAATAAAGCCACACACCTACAGTCAGTCTTCAACAAAGGAGGCAAGAATATACAATGGAGAAAAGATAGTCTCTTCAGCAAGTGGTGTTGGGAAAGCTGGACAGCTGCATGTAAATCAATGAAGTTAGAACTTAAAGACTTAAATATAAAACAAGACACCATAAAGTTCCTAGTAGAGAACACAGGCAAAACTTTCTCTGACATAAATTGTAGCAATGTTTTCTTAGGGCAGTCTCCCAAGGCAATAGAAATAAAGTAAAAAATAAACAGATGGAACCTAATCAGACCTTGTAAGCTTTTGCACAGCAAAGAAAACCATAAACAAAATGAAAAGACAAACTACGGACTGGGAGAAGATATTTGCAAACAATGCAACCAACAAGGGCTTAATTTCCAAAATATATAAACATCTCATACACTCAATATCAAAAAAAAAAAAATCAAAAAATGTGCAGAGGATCTGAATAGACATTTCTCCAAAGATGACTTACAGGTGGCCAAAAAGCAGATGACAAGATATTCAACACTACTAATTATTAGAGAAACACAAATCAAAACTACAATGAGGTACCACCTCACACTGGTCAGAATAGCCATCATCAAAAAGTCTATAAATATTAAATGCTGGAGAGGGTTGGAGAAAAGGGAACCCTCCTACACTGTTGGTGGGAATGTAAGTTGGTGCAGCCACTATGGAGAACGGTATGGAGGTTCCTTAAAAAACTAAAAATAGAATTATTATATCATCTAGCAATCCCACTCCTGGGCATATATCCAGAGAAAACTCTAATTTGAAAAGACACATGCACCCCAATGTTCATTGCAGCACTATTTACAATAGCCAAGACATGGAAGCAACCTAAGTGTTCATCAACAGATGAGTGGATAAAGAAGATGTGGTACATATATACAATGGAACATTAGCCATAAAAAAGAATGAAATAATGCCATTTGCAGCAACATGGATGGACCTAGAGATGATCATACTAAGTGAAGTAAGCCAGAAAGAGAAAGACAAATATCATACAATATCACTTATATGTGAAATCTAAAAAACAAATGATACAAATGAACTTATATGCAAAAAAGATACAGATACACAGACATAGAAAACAAACTTATGGTTACCAAAGGGGAAAAGGGATGGGGGAGGGATGTTAGGAGTTTGGGATTAGCAGATACAAACTAGTATATATAGAATAGATAAACAAGGTTCTACTGTATAGTACAGGGAACTATAGTCAATAGTCTGTAATAAGCCATAATGGAAAAGAATATGAAAAAGAATACATATATGTGTGTATGTGTGTATGTGTATAACTGAATCTCTTTACTGTACATCAGAAATTGACACAACACTGTAAATCAACTATACTTCAATTTAAAAAATCAAATCAAGTCAAAGAGCATTTTACATCTGAGCTTAGTGGCACAGACACTAACAAATGAGAGAAATCTCAGAATGAAACATCAAATTGTAGTTCAGTAACAATAGAACTACGTAACACAACTTTTTCGTATTGGGGAATTCATATGTCACACAGAAATTCGGACGGGTGACTCTAAAGTTTATGGAATTTCACATGCATTTTTGAAACCAGCCGTAAGGTGGCAAATGCTCATGAGGGCAGCGAGGTGGCCGTCGGGAGGCCTGGGTTGTAGTGGTAACACCACGGACTTTGACTCTTGGGCAAGTAATTTAACATTGGTTTCGTTTTATCATTTTGTAAAATGAGAGCTTAGATCAGATGTTCTGGGAGTTCCCATATCAGCTAAATGTCTATGAGCTTGTTTCATAAATTAATAATAAACACAACTACCTGTTAGTACCAGCAAAATGCCAATTGTGTGTCAAGTGATAAGCTAGTTCTTTGCATGCAATACCTCCATCCTCACAGCAGGAGTGTCTTCATTTCAGAGCTCTGAGATGCTGCACAACTAACCCACTCAGAGCTGGGCTTCCAGCTGAGACGTCTGTCCTCCCGCCCTCCTGTCAGCCCGACCTCACATTCTGGTCTTTATCCAACTGATGACAGAATATTCAATCATTCAGGCTGCATGACAAAGCTTAACATAATGGTTCAACTGTTCCAAAATGGCATTTTAAAAGCTTCTATTTGAACCATAATGTCAGTGATTCAATAAGGAAGTTTTTATTACTTACAGCTGTTCCAAAGATGAGTCCTTTAAATGTTTGCTTATCTTGTGTATGAATTCCATCCTTGTAGAGGTACCTGGAAAACATACAAGATCTTATTAAATTATACATTAGCATACATACCACATATCTTAGATCAGGACTTTTTTAAACTGCAGTATGGACCTAAGGAGCTTCGGGGTGTTAATAGATTCCCTAAAAATATAGGGAAACTTGGATTTCATATCGATATGCTCAATTGTCTGGGTAGGAGAGCTCCAAGGCTCTTATCAGAGCCTCAAAGGGATCCTGGGCCAAAAAATTAAGAATCCCTGCTGCAGCCTCTAAAACTCCAAGTGGTTGTGGGAAAGTTCTGACTAATAAGGTGGCAACGCCTCTAAGAAAAAGAAAAGTTTGACTCATGTGACCCCAAAAGTGGATGGAAACAAATCATGTAACCTGTGAGCACTTTCTTTGCCTTTTTTCTTCAACTACAGGATAGCAACGTTATTTCCTCTCTAAACCTACCAGTCTGTTGTTATTGGGTTTTTTTCCCTTAATAAACAGTGAATTGATTCAAACTGGAACTGCTGTTGTGTATTTTCTGAAGTGACTGAAAACAAACTAACACCAAACCTCAGAATACATCATCTTAATATTAAACCTGAATATAACTGAAAACAAAATCTCTGTGGGTTTTGTGAACATCGTGGAAGTGAATACCTGTTTATCAAGAGGTTGCAAAAGGAATGGGGCCGACTCCACGGAAGTTTAGAGACCGGGGAGAGATGGTAAAGTCTGCTCAGTGCTCAGCCAGCACCTGCAAAGGACACACTCAGCCAGTGACCCAAGGAGGCAAACGCACAGAGGGAGCAGCACTCCTAGCAGGATTCCGTGAGACAAGGATGCCAGAGCGGGGCCAATGGAGGAAGCAGCTGTCGTTCAGAGAAGAAGCTAAACCTAGGAAACCGGAACCACACCAGAAACAGACTCACAGATTTGAGGGTGGAAGAAATTTCCTCTTTAAATACCACCAATGACAATCTATCTATCTGAGACCTGGACACATATTCAACGGTTTCTGCCCAGTGGATATTTTTTAATAGTTCAGCGCTTGTAAGTGATGAGATGAGATCATTGCCACTTTGCAGATGTCAAGGTGTTTCTGAACATATAAATGTTACTTGGGAGTTTATCATCAGACTCATTCTGACTTGGTTATCCGTTCATATGCAGGAACGCGGTCCTTAGTGGCTGGTTCACTAAACCAAAGACAAGGAACGTTTTGCTCCCAGGTCCCAAAATCAGCGGACCATAAGGGAACCACAGTTCCCAGAGGTCCTCACCTGCACTTTTTCTCTTGAATCTGAAAGCAAATTTGTCCTAAGATATTTCAATTTGTTTTTGCCCAAGGGAATCAATGATACATTTAGACCAAAGCATGTTAGAATTTCAGAAGAGCTCAGAAATGCTTTTGTTTCAGAGAAAAATCTGTCCTCTCCTTTGTGCCTGGCAAGGGACTACCGCAGTCCTGCGGTGTGTTTCATCTAAAGGAAATCAGCCTCCTGGACATACACGCACTATAGCTACTGCATGTAAACACCCAAAATCCTTGAGAAAAGCCACCACGAAAACCACGGATGGACACACGCTACTGAAAAAGCTGAGGTGTTTAGTGGCCTTACCACCCATCAGTAACTAATGAACTCCACATAACTAAGACTGTTAATCACATGTCAAGCATTTATTGAGCACCTTATGTTCTCTTATTTATGCCCTAAATATTTAATGAGTAGTTACTGTGCTCTCAATGCTGGGTTACGTGGTAAATTAGAGGAGATGGCCCATCGCCTTCACAGGCTCCAGTGGGGAAATCAGAACACAAACAAGTGAAAACACATGACAGGAAAATATTAACTTCCGAGGCTTGTGTAAGAAATGAACAGGCACCATGAGAGAGAAAAGCAGAGAGGAGGCTTCCTAGAGGAGCTGGCATTAAAGGTGGGACAAGACAGAGGAAAAAGTCACCAGGCAAAAGGCGCACGTGGGAAGGCCCGCAGGGTGTGGAGTGCGCCCTCCCTGCGCGTGGAGAGATTAAAGGACAACGCATCTGATATAGAAGTCAAGGAAAGAAGACACACAGTGAATTTACGTGTGTGTCGATCAGAAGTCATGCTGGGACTTACAGGTCAAAATAGGGGGTGTGACTTCTTAAAATGAAACGTGAAGCTGGAACATCACGGCCCCTTAAACTGGGGGGAGGGCAGTGCAGGAGACACAGGGCACGTGGGCACATCGGGAATGTTCTCGGGGGTGGTGGGAACGGGGCGTGCGAGGAACCAGGAGGCGGCAGGGGGCTCACAGAGCAGAGGTGCTGCCCACCAAGCAGGTGCGAGACACCCAGGTGCGCGGCAGGATGGGCAAGGCTGGGGGCGGAGGAGTGGGGGCCGTGCTGTGTGCGCTGCCTGGGAACACAGGCAGGACCCTGGTTCACAAGGAGGTGGCTGTGCCGACCTCTACACACACACACACACACACACACACACACACACACACGCACGCACACGCGCGCGCAGCCTTGCTGTTGGGAATGCTCTTGGCGTGCTATCTTCCCCACACGTTGTGACAACCTGTTTTTCTGGCCATAAGGGGACAAGACGACGCATCTGCAGTGTGTGTGAACTGATGTCATCACAGAGGTGGTGTCCGTGTTCGCAGCAGGTTCTTGGCTTCAGTCAGTGATGCAGTAATTCACAAGCACCCCCTTATGTGAAGCCGCGCCTGCCTGTCGCACTGGGAGGTGGAACTGGCCCCCCCACTGGGCCACCTGTACACCCACGTGTGTCTAGATTCCAGAGCCACCCAGCTGTCCTGGAAGTAACTGTGTGTCCATCCCCCAAACGAGCAAGATCTGAGCAGGAAGCGTGTCCCTGCATCTTCACCCACCAGCCTCCCACTGCCTGCCTCAGCACCTCCACAGACCGGGAGTGATGAGCACCCAGATAGCAGGGGGTCTGTGAGCCCCGCCCAGAAGGAGCTCATGTCTGCTCCGGGGGTCTCCAGGACGGGCTCCCACGAGGCTTGTGTCTGCTCGTGTGGCGAGGCCAGGCCACCCTTGACGGCCTTAGACCCTGACATTTCCTTCCCAACCTTCAATTCCACTCTCTCCTAATCTGGACGGGGCGTCTGCATGGGGAAGTCTCGCAGCCCACACCCTCCTTTTTCCTAAGAACTGGTTTGAGAGGCAATCCTCACTCAGTAATTTTACTGAAAACAGGGAAAGACAGGCCTTAGTGGCCACACGGATGTGCTCACCATCTGTGTCATAAAACGTTGATAAATGGTCCTTCCCTTTCCCTGAGTCACATGACTTAACAGAAGCCCAGAGATATGATTAGAAGAGCGTTGACTAGAAGTATTGTGAAATGCTTTTCTTGTTCTCACGCAGAGCGTATAAAGCACACGCGCATGTAACTGGTCCGGCCACAGCAATGTGGGCCACTCATCGTATCCAAAATCAGCTTCTCACTAATAACTCATTCTACTAGGTTTCTTCAGTGAGCATCGCACTAGTAATAAGATATCTTCTAAACCCTTTTACAAGTTACAGAGTTTTTTTGTCTTGGGCTGTTTAATCAATTTGTTTGTTTCACTGTTGGGGAGATACTCCTTACATGCCCATGAGCAAAGAACCCCAGACCCCCCAGGAATGGGATGAATACAGGGAGGTCCAGAGCGGACTGCTTGCAGCACCAGCCTAGAAGCCCGAAGGATCCTTGGCGATGTTTCACACGTGGAAATCAAGAATGCCACGTGCCTGCTGGGCACGGAGGTTGGTCGTGAACGATTATGAGAACTAATAGAATGGACCAACTCTAACCAGGAACCAAGGATTCAGGACTGAAGGATGAAGAGAGTCGTAGCAGGCCCTGCCTCGTAGGCTGGGTGTCTCAGTTAAGCACAACAGGTTGCAAGGATCTTGAGCTGAGGTGTGATGTGGGTTCTAGTGACTTAGGAAGATGAGACGATCGTTGTATAAATTACACATGAGCAAAAGCGTCGGGATAGCATCTGCTCTTTACAAGAATAACTCCAGCTTTTCCCCCAGAGTCCTTCATGAATCCACAAATGGACATATTTGTGTAAAAATGTTAGTACCTCCTTAATGCTTTGTTTTTTAAAGTTGCAGCACTCAGTCCTTCCATTAAACAAACGTCCCTCTGGTTTCTTTTTTCGGCATTCCACATGAGCGGATCAGTCATGACCTCCCAGCTTTCAACCCATCAACAGGCATGGTTTCCACGTCAAAACAGGGAGTCGCTTAAAATCCCTTTAATCTCATTTGCCTACAATGCACAAAAGAGCACCACAACGGTCATACGTGTGAGCTATTGCTCGAAAGTGTGGTTCTCCCACAAGTTCACTCAAGATCCTGATGGTAATGGGTTCACTGCTCCAGAAGGTCTTGGATGGCTGAGTTGTTGACATAAAGGTTCTCTTGAATCAATGGCATTTTTACAACTATCGATTAGTTAGATTTGAATGTGAAAGTTGCACAAACTCTGTTTTGTTTTTATTTTTCTCCAATTTAGAACTTTTGTGACAGGGATGGAGGAACAGAAATGTGCACAAATATTCAGATGTTTTCAGACTAATAATCTGTTGAAATCAACAACCAACTTCACTTAAAAATGTTCAAGTGAGTTTTGGTGAAAGGGTGACAGTGTTTTTTCAGAAGATGAAGAATTACTTTAATTAAACAAAAAGGTGAAAATAATCTATCAGAACCATAAGTTATTGTTGATTTTTGTTGCAACTTACAGGTACAGCAAATTTTCATGTCCCTCAAAAGCGTTTCTGGAAATCTTTCTGAGTCGGCTGTTGTTCGAGAGACTGAAAAAACAGAACAAACAGGAATTCCAGAATGAGAAATAAATTCTCCAAACATTACGCTAGTTCTGCTAGATAGAGCTTTGCACAGCAGAAAAACATTTACCTACATGGTTCACTAAATTTAGAGATTTATAATTTTCTATTCAAAAGGCTATAATATTATTAGCTTGTGTCACAAAAGACTTTTCAGAAATTAATTTTTATTTAATTAAATCACCCTAAAATACCTCCCAAAAGAGTACTATAAACCCAAGGATAACATTCTTGTTTTCCTAAAGCCTATCCTTTAAAAGGAAAATTATCAACACTGTCATGGGTACAAAGGAGCATATTCCTATATAAACAGATGGAGAGTTACACACACTCGGGCTTAAGCATTTTCCTTGAAAAAATAAACATCACAGCCCTTGACATGCAGTGAACTCTCATTGTGCATTTGCTGAACTGTCAAACCCGGAGTCAACTACATCCAGAAAGGGGAGGCTTTTATAGGGCTATCAAACGGTCCAGAAAAAACTTCTTAAAAATCCAGGGAGAAAAATAACAGGTGGCAGAAATAAATTGTACTTGAACAGTAAAACGAGTTACCCAAAAATTACCTTTCAGCAACTTGGAAAACTTCGGGGAAAGTACTCTGGCAAATGAAAAGTACAGATTGCTTCGGATAAATATACTTAAAATTTCTTTCAAATTTAAATGATTATGGCATGTCTAACTGTATAAGGAAAGTCGGCTAATTGGATTGGCACACATGTTTCTGAATATCCTATAACAGCTACAAAAGGCGAAGCTTCTAAAATCTACTGCCAGCATCAAATGCTACAGGGTTCATTTTTAGTGTATTATAAAATAGTTGTTTCATGCTCTTTTTATGACAGATTAGGATAACAGAAGTGCTTTGCTAAGGGAATAGGTGCTATTGTAGCCACTATAGACTATTACACAGAGAGCCAGGGTCCAGAGCTCGACTGTTCCTAACCTCTCACCGCTAAAGATTCAGCCACCATTCTCCAAACAGCACCTCGTGCCGAGGATACCCCACCTGTGGCACCAAGGCCATTCCTCGCCATTTGTGACTGCCCAGTGTGCTGGCCGAGGGGGCCGGGGCAGGACCACCAGTCCACGGGCTGCATTAGCGCTGATGCCACACAGAGATCATGGCCATCCTTAGGGGTAGTTCTCAGCTTCGTTCAAAGTGAGAACGTTAGCGTCTCCACGTGTTCAAGGAGCCCTCACGCTGGCTGAAAGCCATGAGGCTAGTTAGTATCTGGAGTTAGTATCTTCCAAAAAATATATATATATATAAATAAATAAATAAACAGATTACTAAAAAAAAATGACAATTCTCTTCCCATATTTTATTTTTTTAATTAATTAATTAATTAATGTATTGGCTGCAATGGGTCTTCATTGCTGCGTGCAGGCTTTCTCTAGTTGCAGTGAGCAGAGGCTACTCTTTGTTGCAGTGCACAGGCTTCTCAGTTCAGTGGCTTCTCTTGCTGTGGAGCACGGTCTCAAGGCACAAGGGCTCAGTAGTTGTGGCACATGGGCTCAGTAGTTGTGGCTCTCCGGCTCTAGAGCACAGGCTCAGTAGTTGTGGTGCATGGGCTTAGTTGCTCCGCAGCATGTGGGATCTTTCCAGACCAGGGCTCAAACCCGTGTCCCCTGCATTGACAGGCGGATTCTTAACCACTGTGCCATGAGGGAAGCCCCCCATATTTTATAAAACACATACCAGCGCATGCAGAAGAAAGTCTATGCATGTATGTGCATGTATGTCTATGTACACGTTTATATACATGTGTGTACATGCATGTGTACACACACATATGTGTGTGCGCTCACGCACAGATAATGTAAGCTGTGGTCTGCACGTATGGTACACTGTGCACACTGTATTCTGTCTCATCTGAAACACAGGACAAAGGAAACATGCTGACTATTTCCACAATTCTCCCAAGGCTGGGGCCCCGTGGAGAAGCTGACCCACTTCACAGGCAATGCCTTCCAGCCTTGCTGCTAGTTCTCTCCCACACCACAGCTGAGGAAGGAAAAGGTACTACATATCGTAATTCACATTTCTTCAGTATATAAATATGCTTCAAGTCTACATTTCTGGATATTCTTATACAGTTATCTAGATTTGGGTAAAAATAAAATGTGAAATTTCTAAAAATTGCACTGTAGTTTTTATTTCTTTAACATTGTAATTCAATATGAATGTGAATACTCTAAAGTATGAAATAAAATATTATGAAACAGAAATAGACTCACAGACATAGAGAACAGACTGGTGGCTGCCAAGGGGGAGGCGGGTGGGGGAGGGATGGACTGGGAGGTTGGAGTTAGCAGATGCAAACTGTTACATAGAGAATGGATAAACAACAAGGTCCTACTGTAGAGCACAGGGAACTACATTCACTATTCTGTGATAAACCGTAACGGACAAGAATATGGAGAAGAATGTCTACATGTGCATAAGGGAGTCACTTTGCTGTACAGTAGAAATTAACACAACACTATAAATCAACTATACTTCAATTAAAATAATAATAAAAGATAAAGTATGAGATAAAATATTTAACTCACAGGTTTTGTTGGAAATATTTCTGTTGCCAACAAGAAACAAATCCATTAAAATGGTTCGCAGTTGAATGTGTTTTCCAATCACAAGTACATCTTTCTTCTCAAGGTTTATTCAAAGCATTATGCTTTCCATCGAAATGACTTTGTTATAATTTTAATGGATGGAATATTTTCCTAACAGTGTTTTGGTTAAGTGGTTACAGATACTGTCATTTATATTATTTTGTTTTATTTGCATAAAGGAGATATGTTCAGAATTATGAGAGATTTTACTGAAATTCAGGGTATAAAACAATACCAGGGACCTCCCTGGTGGCACAGTGGTTAAGACTCCGCATTCCCAATGCAGGGCGCCTGGGTTCGATCCCTGGTCAGGGAACTAAATCCCACATGCATGCCGCAACTAAGAGTTCACATGCCACAACTAAGAAGCCCACGTGCCACAACTAAGACCCAGAGCCACCAAATAAATAAGTAAATAAATATCTTTAAGCTTTTTATTGGAATATAATTGCTTTACACTGTTGTGCCAGTTTTTGCTGTACAACGAAGTGAATCAGCTGTATTTATACATACATCCCCATATCCCCTCCATCCCATGACTCCTTCCCACCCTCCCTATCCCAGCCCTCTAAGTCATCACCCATCATCGAGCTGATCTCCCTGTGTTATGCAGCAGCTTCCCACTAGCTATCTATTTCACATTTGGTAGTGTATATATGTCAGTGCTACTCTCTCACTTCGTCCCAGCTTCCCCTTCGCCCCCCACCCTACGTCCTCAAGTCCGTTCTCTACATCTGCATCTTTAAAATAACTATTTTTTAAATAAATAGTAGTAAGGGAGGAAGGCAAAGAACTGGCAGTAAGTTTACTACTTAAAAAAACAAAAAACCAATAGCTAACACCCTTTTACCAAAATCAGTGCCAACTTAGGGAAATGTGTGCTTGTCTTCTACATCCTAATATTGCCTACGGAGCCAAGGAGGAGAAGAACGAAGTAAATAAACCTCCCAAGAAATAAATGCCATGTTTTATTGAGGAAATAAGGAAATTCCTGAAGACAGGCCATCTGCTTATCTTGATGGTCAAAACCTTGGTGAAAACGAGGAACCAGCGATAGACCAACAGGTGCACTGGATGAGCTGCATCTCCTCTTGCTGAAACAGCATCGTACACACAGTGTGAGCACACACACTTGTGCATCTGATAGTATGCACACGTGGACTTTGTGGATGGAAATGTTTTGTTAAAAAGCAATAAGTAGCTATTAGGAAAGACAAAGCTTTTTGCATAGGTATGTATTCATCAAAGTGGGAAGAAGCAAAATAGAGCTTTCTCGTGTGTCACATAAAAGTTCTATCCGAAGTAATGCCCAGAGTTACTCTGAACGTGAACCGTTATACGTACAGTTAAATATCATTAAGATAGTATTCTTTTTTTTAAGTGGCAATAATGTTGGTCAGTTTCTGCCTGTTATGATTGTGTTTACTTTTCACTTGGGCGCTCTCCAGAAAAATGGCTCTGCCGCCTTAACAGGGCAGGGCTGTGTACACCCTTTCCATGCCTACAGAAGCACACAGAGTATTAACCTCCACAAGCATAAACCACGATTCCTGACTTATCTGCATGGTTGCCAGTGGGAGATTCATGGCAAAGTCACTAATGACCATCCTTTTCAAGTGTGTCATCAATACCATTAAAAATACACATTATTTTAAAAATAATATATATAAACAGTATGATAAGCACTACGTAAATCATTTGTAGTTCAAAACAAACAAAAAACTGGGAGGAGGCAAGGGAAAGGAAACAAAGGGGAAAATCAGGCTGATTTAAGGAACAAAATTCATTACCAATTAGATTTTTCAGCTCCTCTCTTAATGCGTATTTTTCAAAGGAAAAGGCAGATTTATATGTGAAACCTCTCTCTGAGTGACAAATTCTTTCACAAATCTCAGAGATTAACCATCCTCTTTATCTTTTGAAATTCTAAGAGTTCAAAATTCAAATGTTCTGAACTAAAAGGAAGAAAAAGACATTTTGAAACTTTATACTGATGGCCATGTGGGGTTTTCTTCTGTAAATTAACTAAATACATTTTTTCTCCATTATTTCTGCTTGGTTTTTTGTGTTCTCTTTATTGACTTAAGAACTCTTTGCATGTAAAACAATTAAACTTTTGCTGATAACGTGTTAGAAACAGTACTTCAAAGTCTATATTTTGTGCTTTATTATTTGTGTCATAAAGATGTTTTAAATCTTTATGTAATGAAATTTGTTGGTGATTTTTTTCATGGCTTTTGCATTGTGTATCATGCTTAGGCTTCCCTGAATCTCTAAAATTGCATACAAACCTTATTTTTTCTTAAGCTATTGTGGTTTCATTTTAATACTTAAATCTTTGATTCATCTGGAATTAATTTCATATTTTAATTACTAATATATTGCCATTACTATTGACTGACATATTTATGTGTTTCCTATGATGTACGATGTTAATATGATTATGCGTACCTCTGACATCATCTGGGTCTATTTCTAGACACATTACAAGGGAAATATTTAAATACTGTTGTTTACTAATACTTTATTTTTCAATGTAGGAAAGTTCTATCCTATTTTTACTATCTTAATGGTTATTTTCACAGATATTTTTTCTGTATGTACTTTAGATACATTCTTCAAATTCCCCAAAAAACTCCTCTGGGTATTTAATTAACATTTAAATTTTACCATACTGACCCTACCTATCTAAGAACATGACTGTCTTACCACTTATCTAAAGCATCTTTTTCAGCCCAGTACATCTTACAAGTTTTCTCCTTTCAGCTGAATGTGGGTATTTCCATTATACAATCATATCACACATTGACCAGGATATTTTTGCCTTTTCCTCCCCATAATTATAACTCATTTCTTTCTCCTACCTACTAGCATTGGATAAAACTATTAATTTCAAGCATTTTTCCCATTCTAAATCTAAATATACTACATATGCACATAACACAGGCAGGCGTGAGTTCACATATTCATACACACACACACCACAGCTCTGGTCTCATCTTACAACATGCAGAGCAAATGTCTCCTCTTCTCAGCTCAACCAGTACTAGGAAAATACCGTCCCTACATTCTAGTTCCAATTAGTTCCATTTTAGTAGAACTATAATGCTACATAAATAACCCACGTTAATTACAGAAAATTTAGAAAGTGCAGATATACACAAGGAAACTAAAAAATACCACTACTTAGAAATAAGCACTTAACGCTGGTAAATATCTCCCAAACTTTAGATGCACTGACAACGTCTGCAAGCTACTCATGGTCAGATAGGTAGTCCTTCTGAACTTTATGTTCTCATATTACACCATATTGAATACAAACACTTTTCCTAGGATGTGATTATGGTAGCTATGATGACATATACGAAGTCAAAAGCAGTGATTTTCTTTCATCGTATATGCACATTATGCAGCAAAACTAATCTATTTTGGAGGAGTGAGGCTGTGAAATTTGGAATCATCAAATCGAGAGGAGAACTTTACAGATTTGCTGAAACGTAAAACAGGTCAGACTGGACACTATTTTCAAGGCTTCCTGCGCTCTTATCCAGGTTTGGCTGTATGACTATTTTCTGCCAGTGTGTTACGGTCATATTGCTTCATGTAATGCAAAATAAGAAAAAGATTAAGAATCTAAGTTCAATAATGTAAAATACATACATATATAGTCATTGTGGAAACTGTTAATATCATATAAATATTTATTATAAAGAAAATCCCAAGGCCACAGGTACAGGATAATGCTTATTTGCTAGCTTCATTTAAATCTAAGATTGGGGATACTGTAATTGCATATCTGAAAGTTGCTAAGAGAGTAAATTTCAAAAGTCCTCATCACAAAGGAAAAAACATTATGTAACTATGTGCGGTGGCAGATGTTAAATAGACTGATTGTGGTAATCATTTCACAATATATAACAAGTACTGAATCATTATGTTACATACCTTAAACTAACGTAATGTTATATATATCAATTATACCTCAATTAAAAAATTAAAATTGAAAAAGAAGAGGCTCTTAAATGTATAACTTTAATAATAAATCATATTAACCTTTTAAATGTTGAATAAAAGAAAAATTAAGGTTAGATGCTTTTCTTTAAAAAAAAAAGATACCAAATGCTATATAATTGTGGATTGGAATTTGACTAATATGTAGCAAACAAGGAAAGCCTTCTCTTGTTACATTACTGGGACCTGATGTGACCTTGCAATACTGAGTATCCTATCATAGAATGTTAGACCTAAGGAGACCTTAGAAGTTATTTAACCTGGAATGTCTTTATTTGATTTGGCTTTCACAGTAGTGAAGCAATGAAATGTGTGTCTGTTTGGTATCACAGTGTATTTTTAGGAAGGTGAGCACGTGCCTCTCTGAGACCAGCAACATGACGGCTTCTGCCCCGTCAGGCACAGAACAATGTCCAAGCAGGGGGAGCGCCACCCTCGTGGTTTTTGGGAACCTCAATGACCAGCATGGTCCATAACACACCTCTGGGCACAGGCACTTGCCACGATTTGGAATAATACTCTACCCTCCCTTGCACTGCTTTCACTCTTTTGACGTTTTGAGAAAAGGATGCGACAGAGGCTGCTTACAGACCTGACAGCACGAGGAAGGGAACCCCACAGGTAAAAGGGGCCCTTTTCTCTGCCAGACTCCTACCAGCCACAGGAGCATCAGCTGAGCCAGAAGTGCCTCTGAAGATGCCTGACCCGGACACCTGCAGACCCCTCGGGGGAGCTCAGGGCCTCCAACTCCATGACCCCGTGGGGGGCTGACCTTCCCAAGTGAGCGCCTGGGTGCCCAGCCCTGGGAGCACAAATGCATCCGTCTCAGAGCAGAAAATTCTGCGTGTGGTCAGGCCCCTTTCCCCACTTTGGCCATGGCAGCAGTATTTATTACTAAAATTATTTGGATAATACAGGCTTTGAATTTCACATTTTCACATTACTACTAATAACTATTGTTTTTGATCTACTGAATAGAAATAACATTTTAAAAAACAACCAAACACTAAAAAAAACTAACACAAAGATAATTGTCAGCATTGAAAATAAAGATATCAAATGAGAAGAGGGTGATTAGAAGCCTATTCTCTGTTACCATGTCTTTCTGATATACATACGTCCTTTTCTCAAACACGCTCAGTATTACAAAAATCAGATCCTGCCCAGGGAATGTGACATAGCCAAGGGTTCAGAGGTTCCCAGCCTGAAAGTCCTTTTGAACATGAATCTGCAATAAGTCAAGATGAAGCAATTATTCCTACTGGACGATGGTCACTCCCATCCCTTACTGCGTATCTGTTTCATTAGCAGAACTTTTAAAAGAATAAAAATTGTAAATGTTAAATAGTAAATAATTAACACAAGCTTTAATTAATTTAACATTTTAAAATAATTCTTATGAAAAGTTATTCTCCATGTTCAAGACATTCTGAAGTCCTTGGAGATACAAAGGTAATAGAATAAAGTATAGAGAAATCTGAAAGATTCCCGAAGTTACCTTACGGCTCTGCACAGGAGAAAGAACATTGCGGTGAGGACCTGGTTGCAATTTCGGGTCAAGTCCCCCAGCATTTCTGGTTCCCTTGAGAGCACCTGCTTTATCAGGAGACTTTGTTACAATCCTTAGACACTAACGACTAAAACATGATAAGACTCTTTCACCCACAGGGGAAAACAAGTGACGGGATTTTAAAATATTACTCTCATAAATCATGGAGCATTCTTGTGACTTCTAAACACCATGGCCATCAAGTATTTATAAAGACAAATATTAGTAAACAGATTAATCTTCAAGCTAATCCCAAGTAGGTCAAACCATGCTGACTAATTCTGTCATTTTACAACCAGCTATGTAGACTCCTTAAGATTCATTTCAGTTGAAAATGAGCATAAAATATTAAATATGTAACGATTTCTTTCTGGCAGAAAAAAATATATTGGACATCAGGGTCCAAGTTTTACGCAGTGGTCTGGAGCGAGAGCAGGAAGATGAGGGAAAAATTTTGACAAGAGCATGGTAGCACGTGATCAGGATTACTCAGAGGTAAAATCAAGCTGAGAAATTGGAAAGAAGAAAGCAGCAAGTTACAGTAGCAAAGGAATAAGAGAAGAGAGGAAAAACAGAAAAGCTCAGCACTGAAATGATTTCCTGGCTCAAGCCCAATAACTGCCTGTCTTTAAAATATTTATTTAAATTGATTTTTTGTACTCTCAGGGAAGAAACTGTGATCCAGAATTCTACCACCCTCTTCTTCATAATCAGACAAACCAAACAGCCAATCAAAGATTTAAAGGTTTTCTTTGACTACCCTGCAGCCTTTGAGCTTTCCCAAAGTACTGTAATGAGCACATCAGGATTTCACCGTCATGCTCAAATTCAGGTCTTTTATGGCCAAATTTCTGTCATAAAGTAATACCTCTAGAGACCCAATAAAATACGCAATTTTAAAACCCAGTTTCACCTTTTATGTTAAAGATGGGGTGATCGCCACTATCGAGTGACCGGAATTAAGAGGAGACAATAACAGGAAGGGTTTTATCAAAGACAATAATGGAAACTGACATATATATTCCTTATTACGTACCAGCCGGTGCTCAGATAGTCAGCCACCTACTTACCACTGACCTTCCTACCTACTCTACCTACATCTACCATCTACCCACCTATACCTACCATCTACCTATCTATCAGTAGGAACATAGAAACCAAGACTTTACCAACTTTTCCTTCCCTCTGATGTTCGGATATGAAAGCTATAGACCTGTTATAGTAAACAAACCATTCCCCACCCAATCCATTTTTCTGAGACCTCATGGTCTCAGAGTGTGCTCGGGCACAGCTGCTGAGATCCCCAGGCTGCTGACTTGCAGTCCCCTCTTCCTTTACTTGTTTACGTGCATCCTTCACACATGTACTGCCCTGTAGAGGAGGAGAACTGTCCTCTCCTCCTCTAACGGGTAGATACATGCTCTGTTCAGAACCTCCAGACACACTTTCAAGCTTGCTCTTCTTGGTTTTTGCTTAATAGCAAGTGTCAAAGGTGGATTCAGTTATGTTGACAAACATTCAGAATAGTGGGTCCAGTAAAACGTAAATATAACCGCTTTCAAAAGCCAACCAAACACAGAAATAAACTCCAAATGGATTAAAGACCTACATGTAAGGCCAGACACTATCAAACTCCTAGAGGAAAACATAGGCAGAACACTCTATGACATCCATCAAAGCAACATCCTTTTTGACCCACCTCCTAGAATCAGGGAAATAAAATCAAGAATAAACGAATGGGACCTCATGAAACTTAAAAGCTTTTGCACAGCAAAAGAAACCATAAACAAGACTAAAAGGCAACCCTCAGAATGGGAAAAAATAATTGCCTATGAAACAACGGACAAAGGATTAACCTCCAAAATATACAAGCAGCTCATGAAGCTTAACACCAAAAAAGCAAATAACCCAATCCACAAATGGGCAGAAGACCTAAATAGACATTTCTCCAAAGAAGACATACAGATGGCCAACAAACACATGAAAAGATGCTCAACATCACTCATCATCAGAGAAATGCAAGTCAAAGCCACAATGAGGTATCACCTCACACCAATCAGAATGGCCATCATCACAAAGTCTGGAAACCACAAATGTTGGAGAGGGTGTGGAGAAAAGGGAACTCTCCTGCACTGTTGGTGGGAATGTAAGTTGGTACAGCCACTATGGAAAACTATTTGGAGGTTCCTTAAAAAACTACAAATAGAACTACCATATGATCCAGTAATCCCACTCCTGGGCATATACCCAAAGAAAACCATAATCCCAAAAGAAACATGTACCATAATGTTTATTGCAGCACTCTTTACAATAGCCAGGACATGGAAGCAACCTAAATGCCCATCAACAAATGAATGGATACAGAAGATGTGGCATATATATACAATGGAATATTACTCAGCTATAAAAAGGGATGATATGGAGCTATATGTAATGAGGTGGATAGAACTACAATCTGTCATACATAGTGAAGTAAGTCAGAAAGAGAAGGACAAATATTGTATGCTAACTCACATATACGGAATCTAAAAATGGTACTGATGAACTCAGTGACAAGAATAAGGATGCAGATACAGAGAATGGACTGGAGAACTCGAGGTATGGGAGGGGGCGGGGGGTGAAGGGGAAGCTGAGACGAAGCGAGAGAGTAGCACAGACATATATATACTACCAACTGTAAAATAGTCAGTGGGAAGTTGTTGTATAACAAAGGGAGTCCAACTCGAGGATGGAAGATGCCTTAGAGGACTGGGGCAGGGAGGGTGGGGGGGACTCGAGGGGGGGGAGTCAAGGAAGGGAGGGAATACGGGGATATGTGTATAAAAACAGATGACTGAACCTGATGTACCCCCCCCCCAAAAAAAAAAAAAAAAAGCCAACCAAGTTGTCACTGTGAAACAGAGAGTCACTTTGTATTTTAAAGAAGAGTCAATTTTGACATTCATATAAGTACACCTAGTAAAATATCAACACACGATACAAGCCAATCAGTTTGCCGTCATGAACCCAAAAGGCTATTTTTGTTACCAAAACTTTAAAGGGTGAGCAATGTCAGAAAGAGTTAGAGCTGTCATCACCCAGGCTGTGTCCACACGAACTATCCTATGCTTTCTGTTCACATTGTTTCGCCACCGTGAAGTTGTTCTGCCTCACTTACACTGAATCCGTGTTTTCCGACAACAGAGATTAACAATCTCACATGAGCACATTTAACTACATCATTAATGTCAATAAAGCATATACATATTTTTTTCAATTACATAAAGGAAGGCTCTCAGAGTACCACCTGAACTGCTGTATTTAGGTTTTGTGTGCCTGTGCGTGTGTGCGTGTATGTGTGGGTATGTGTGTCACTGCCCACTAACTTTTGAACTTGCTGAGGACAGAGGAGGATGATTCTCTGCAGCTCCTCAACTCCATCAAAACTTATAACCCAGGGTCCTATCCACACCTAAACCACCCTTGCCACCCATCCGTCTCCTATCCACCCAGCACAGTTTAAATGAGGTGATCCACATTTGTATTTTTTCTTTGCACATTCATTCAGCTCTCTTGTTTCTCCTCTGTAACTGGTCCACACCTGGAACAAGCCAAACTGTGTCTGAGACCAACTATTTACAGGTTAATTGTCTGCTCATGCTGCAGACCTTTGCCGGAGGAAACCTCTGACCCTGAAGAGTAGATTCTTTATAAATTCATAACAGTTAAGCCCAAGGGCATCTTTAGTCTCATCTGCTAATCTTACTAGATTTTCCTAGCGTATTATTTTTTTTGAGAAGTGTTATCCTGTGCTTTAGTGTCGGCTGTGTCTGGAGCCTTAAACTGGCCCTGTTGCTCTTCTCAGAGATTTTCTAGCAATTCTTTTCCTCCAAGTAGACTTTATAATCAACTTATCTAGCTCCAGAAAAAAAAAATCTGATGGTATTTTTATTATATTATATTAAATATATAAACTAACTTTAAAAAAGATCTTTATGATGTTGAGAACACATTTATTTAAATAAACATATTTGATTTTGTAATCACAAATGATGTTTTCATTAAAAAATTAACCATGAATCATATCTATAATTGTAAGCCAACTGTACATGCAGGAGTTTTTACATTCTAAATTTCCTCATGAATTTGCTTATAATATTTCTGGATAAATTTAAATACTGTATTAGCAGGTAACCAAGTGGTTACCAAGTTAAAGGAATAAATTTCAGAACAGAGCCTCCAAAAAATGAAATTAAGATATTTGGAAAAATTAATAGATGAGTTTTAATAAGAAATCAGTTGTTCCTAATTATTTATATATGACCATCCAATTTACTGATAGTTTTAAAATATCTCAAGTTATCTCCATTAGCCAATTATACCATTCATGGTCAAGGAAGATACATTGAATTTCAATTATATATTAAATGCATACATTACATTTTACTACAGTACTTTTACACTATTTAGGGGAGACACGGATGTTAGATAAATTAAGTTATAAAAAGTACAATGACAATAGGTGACAGAATAGAAGAACAAGTAGCTCTAAAAGCCAGTCATTCAGAAAAACATCAGAAAATCAAGCAGTAACTGTCAGAACCAACTTTACCAGAACTATGGAAAACAGTCAAAGGTTTACAAAAACAAAGTGAGTACTGAATCAAAAAAGATAAAGTGGTACCAAAGCTTTGTGGCATTTTTACCTGCCCTTACCCCACGCATCCTCTGGCACTATGGTGGTCTTGAAGACAGAAACCCATGTTCCCAGTGTGGCTCCCTGGACCCTGGTTCTGGAGGGAACAGAACAGACCTTATTCTCAAAATGTTGTCCAAGCATTCTCCTGTTGCAACCACCTGTGGGCGACCCTAAGGACTGACCCAAGGTGCTTGCCTGTGTTTGCACAACTCAGAACTCACTCAGGGTGGAAAAGAGGCAGGTATTCCTGCAAACCACTCCAAAGCAAATGAGCAGCAGGCAGCCACCAGGGCTAAAGATCACACCGGGGCTGAGTACCGAGAGCCTGGGAAGAAAGCTGGGGAGGGGCTTCCTTTGGGGAATGAAGACTTTCCAAAGTGTCCCTGTACACTGGAGAATTTAGAAAGCCCTAAGAAGAGCAGGACACAGGCTTGGAAAAGACCCGAGAAGATCCTACGTTTGCACCTCTGGCTGATTCTAGGCTCAAACCACAACAGAAAGTGAGGCCAAGGAGGGGCGTCCGTGAGGGGTGTCCGTGGTCTGGCTGGGGTGGAAAACATGCCTGAGTGCAGAGTCAGGCAGAAAACTGAGAGGCTTTCCTTCTTCCCCTTTCTTTCTTCTCTCTGTATGTCTATGTTTATGACACCCCTCCCCACCTGCCACCTCTCTCTCTAGTTTTTTTCTTTATTTTTTGGCCTTTTGGCTCCTGGCATTCAAAGACATTTCTGTCAGAGCACTAGCTGGACACAAGCAAAAGGAACAGAGTGTTCAGAGACCACATATAAGAAAGAATAAACTTTATAAAAATCATTTAGAAAAGTCTTTAAGTAAACAACCATCTGTGGACCACAGCAAGCAGCAAAAATAAACCCTGGGGAGGGCATGAACTTGACTTCCAGAGTTACCACATTATAGGATTCATAATAGCCATGTTTCAACAAAAATTATAAAGCAGGCAAAGAAGCAAGAAAGTCTGTTCACAAAAGAAATGAACAGAAACTGTCCCTGAGGAAGCACAGACAGTTCACTCACTGGACAAAGACTTTCAAATCAACTGTCTTAAATACACTCAAATTTCTAAAAGAAACCAGGGAAAAAGCGATAAAGAGGCCAGGAAAACAATACACAAAGATGTAGAGTTAATAGAGAGACAGAAATTAGGTAAAGGAACCAAATAGAAATACTAGAGCTCAAAAATATAATAAAAGAGGACTTCCCTAGTGGCTCAGTGGTTAAGAATTCACCCACCAATGCAGGGGACACAGGTTCAATCCTGGTCCAGGAAGATCCCACATGCAACTAAGCCCATGAGCCACCACTACTGAGCCCATGTGACACAACTACTGAAGCCCGCATGCCTAGAGCCTGTACTCCACAACAAGAGAAGCCACCACAATGAGAAGCCCGCACACCACAACGAAGAGTAGCCCCCACTCACCAAAACTAGAGAAAGCCTGTGAGCAGCAACAAAGACCCAATGCAGCCAATAAATAAATAAATAGATTTTAAAAATACAATAAAAGAAATGAAAGACTCACTAGAGGGTTTCAGTAGAAGATCTGAGCAGGCAAAGGAAAGAATCAGCAAATGTGAAGACAAATCAGCTGAGATTATTCAGGCTGAGAAACAAAGAAAAAAGGATGAAGAAAAACCAACAGAGCTTAAGAGACTCACTGGACACAGGTAAGTGTACCAGCACAAACAACGGGAAGCTCAGAAGGAAAAAAGAGAGAGAGAAAGAGCAGAAAAACATCTAAACATCCAAGAGGCTCCGTGAGCTCCAAGAAAGATAAATGCAGAAAAGCCTACACAGAGAAAAACTATAATCGAACTCCTGACAGCCAAAGACAGAGTTCTGCAAGCAGCAAGAGAGAAGCAACTCGTCATGTACGAGGGACCCTTAGTCTGGTCATCAGACATCAGAAGGATGTGGGACTCTTTTAAAGGGCTGAACATAAAAACAGTCAACAAAGAATTCTATATTTAGCAAACTTGTCCTTCACAAATGAAGAAGACATGAAGGCACCCCCAGGTAAACAAGAACCTAGGGAGCTCATTACCTGAACACCTGCCCCACAGAAAAGCTAAAGGGAATCCTTTAGTCTGAAATAAAAGGACACTAGACAGTAACTCTAAGTAGTACTAATAAATAAAGAACTCTCGTAAAGGTAACTCTATAGGTAACTATAAAAGACAGTATTATCATTTTTGGATTTAACTTCTCTTTTTTTCCCTATATGATTTAAATTACAAATGCATAAAATAATAACTAAGTCTGAGTTCATGGGCACACAGTACACGAAGATGTAATTTGTGACAATAATGACGTAAAACGGAAAGAGGGTAGTTATAGAGGAAAAAAATGACAGAAAACAAACAGAAAGATAGAAAACAAATAGAAAAGTGACAGAAGTAATTCTTTCTTATCAATAATTACTTGAAGTATAAATATACCGAACTCTCCAATCAGAAGGCAGAGATTGGCAGAAAGGATTAAAAAACAAAATGTAATGATTCGTTTACACAGGAGACTTACTTTCTATCCATAGACACAAATACATTGAGTTTGAAAGGATGGAAAACAATATTCCACGCAAACAGTAACCAAAGAGATCTGAGGTGGCTATACTTGTCAGACAAAATAAACTTTATATCAAAAAAAGTTTACAAGAGACAAAAAAGGACATTATATATTGAATTATATCTTCATAATTCATCACGAAGATATAACAATTATAAACGCCAACACAGCAAACAATGGAGCCCCAAAGTACAGGAAGCAAAACTGACAACTGATACAGACAGTTCTGCAATAATACTGGAGACTTCAATACCATACTTTCAATAAAGGATAGAACACCCAGACAGAAAATAGATAATGAAATAGAGGACTTGAAAGACCAACTAGATCTATGAGTACATATACGCATATGTATACATGTACATTTATTTTAAATGTACATTTATTTGTAATAAATATATAATGACATATGAATATATATATGTAAATCTGTATAATTAGACACATATATATCAGATATACACAGAGATTGAGGCAGAAATTGGAGTGATGTGGCCACTAGGAACACCAAGGAATTCCAGCTGCCAGAAGCTAACAGAAACAAGAAACGCTTCTTCCCCAGAAACACGGTTCTACCCAAAATTGGGACATTTGTGGGGACATGGATGGACCTAGAGACTGTCATACAGAGTGAAGTGAGTCAGAAAGAGAAAAACAAACATCGTATATTAACACATATATACGGAATATAGAAAAATGGTACGAATCAACCAGTTTGCAAGGCAGAAATAGAGACACAGATGTAGAGAACAAACATATGGACACCAAGTGGGGAAAGAAGGGAGGATTGGGGGGGAATGAATTGGGAGATTGGGATTGCCATATATACATTACTAATAAGAAAAAAAATACCAAATTGTACACTTTAAATATATGCAGTTTACTGTATGTCAATTGTATCCCAATAAAAGGTCTTAAAGAAAAAAAAAAAGAAACACAGTTCTACCAACACTGTCATTTCAGGCTTCTAGCCGCTAGAACTGAGATGATAAATTGCTTTTGACTTAAGACGTAAATATTGTGGCAGTTTTTTACAGGAGTCCTGGAAAACTAGTATACCTTCTTTGAATTTCACACACTGTGTTTTACATATTATGTTTTATAACTGCATTTATTCCATGACCCAGAATTATACTATTTTATAGATACAGAAACTAACATCACACAGGCTAGTAAAATCAGAGTTGGAACTCTCACCCAGGTAGACGATTCCACAGCCATCACTATGTTCATATTTAGAGTGTTCTGATGATTTCGTGTGTTTTACTAAAATGTTTTACTACACTTAAAAACTATGTGAAAAATAAAACAACATATAGTAAACATGTAATAAAAATTACAAATGGGTTAAGAATTCCAAATCAATACAGGCTGAACTCTCTCATCTGCGAGAGTAGCACAAGACCAAATGTAAAAGAGATGGCTCGTGGGAAGCTGCTGCATAGCACAGGGAGATCAGCTTGGTGCGTTGTGACGAACTAGAGGGGTGGGATAAGGAGTTTGGGAGGGAGGCTCAAGAGGGAGGGGATATGGGGATATATGTATGCATGTGGCTGATTCACTTTGTTGTACAGCAGAAACTGACACAATACTGTAAAGCAATTATACTCCAATAAAGATTTTTAAAAAAAGACAAAGAAAAAAACAACGGCAAAAATTCCATGTTCAAAATACATCTTGTGGGGAAGAGAAAGCTCTTTGGCTGGTGACTGTGTTTGCAGTTCTTCAGATGAGACACACCAAAGACACTAATAATAGCCACTGAGGTGCCAACATACAGCCCAGCACTGTTCTAACTGTCATTCCCTCATCTGTCTGGAAACAGCACATTGAACTTGAAAGAGAAGTGCTGGAAGTAACAAAGCTGCTATGGGACTTGAAACTTTCCCATTAAATGTACTTTTTTCCTGAATTTAGAAGTTTATAATCAGACACATATACAATTTATACAGTATGGGCAAAAGAAATAAATGCTATTTCCCCATCTAAAGAGCCATAGAAGCAGAGAAGATGAAAGGGTTAATTACACTCCTTCATAGCGGAGAAATCTTTGCACGATTCAGTCCTCAGGATAGCACCCAGCATGGAGTGGACATTCAAAATATTTATTACTAGATGAATGATCTATTGATAAATTAATTTCCCCCAAACTGTGGTTTAAGACAACTATCCTTTTATTATTTCTTACGATTTCTGTGGGTTGGAAAATGTACTACATTTTTAAGCTATAATTTTAACAACTTCCCTTGTAAATTTTTCCTGTGGTAGCATCTTTCTTTCTACTGAGAAATAAGTACTTTGTGATGCTGAGAAGGCATAATCTTTGTACTCTGTGAATGAAGAAACTGTAGCCGAGGAAGTGAGATAATTTACTAAGGTCACCTAAGCAGTCGTCTTAAAACATCTACCACAATACTTCACATACAACATGGGTACAATAAATAGCAAATGCTTTTCCTTTATTTTTAATTAAACATTTGATATTGACTTCAGAAAAATTATCATTATTGATCTGTTTCACAGATGAAACATTCTTTTAAAGGTGAAAACCCAGTGGGTAACCGTTGAACTCATTCTGTTGGAGTTCTGCATCTGAGATGCTATGTCAGCATACAGCCAAATACTGACAGTCAAGAGAGTAAGACAGTAATACTCAAAATTTGATAATGTATATGCATAGATAGAAAATACAATAAAGTCTTCAAATAGATCTTGGTGTAAGCGATTTTTTAGCTAGAAGTTTTCTCTGATCTGCCCTGATTCTTTCTATCAGCCCTCTAGTTACTCACAAACATTTCCATATCCTGGCCTTTCTGCTTGTGGAATTTGCTCTATGAGAACCATATCTGGGATCAGACTGGGTCCACAGGCAGAATAACCAGTCTCATGCTGGTGAAGCTGAGTGTAATTTATGCTACAATGTCAAAGTTGTGGAGATAAATTAGTCTATTAGCCACCAGTGATGAGGTTAATTGTTGAGCAGCGAAACTAAGAAAAATGCATTCACTTTGTAATTCAATAAAAGCAAAGACATAATCATCTAACCCTTACTACAAATCAATGACTAGCTCATCCCACACCACTATATTCTCAAAACAAGGATTACAAAGAAATCTACAGCTAACATCACATGCTATCCCCTGAGGTTGCATAAAGATAAAAAAAAAAAAAGAAAACTTTTTCCCCCAAGGGACATGACTATGTACATATAAATTCCCAAAGATTTATAAGGAAACAGTTAGAATTAATAAGGATTAATTTAATGAGGTCACTGGATACAATGTCAGCATACAAAAATCAAATGCATTTTTTATATATGAGCAAGAAACAATTAGAAAGCAAATTTAAATGCCATTTAGTACTATCATATATACATATTTATCATATGTGATACATAGCTATATATTCTATATACCTATATCTATATATCTTACCTAGGGAAAAAAATCAAAGAATGTGCATGACTTCTACAGTGAAAACTACAAAGTATTTTTGAGAGATATTTAAGACCCCTAAATAAACAAAAAGAAAGTCTGTATCATGTACTGGATGACTCATTATTGTACACAAGTCAACATTCCCCCAAATTGATCTATAAATTCATATAGTCCCAATCAAAGTATCAGAAGGCTTTTCTATGGAAACTGAACAAATTGGTAAGATTTCCACCACCAGGTTCCAAGACATGCTATAGAACATGGTAATTAAGATAGCATTATATTGGTTCAAGCAGACAGATGGCTCAATAGCACAGAACACAGAGTCCAGAACTGTACAGCCCACACCGGCATCTACCTCGTCACTCAACTTATGTCAACAGTGCCACTGCAACCAGTGAAGAAGGGATGGTCTTTTCAGGAAGGTGAAGGAGCAACTGGACACCCACCCACGTGGAAAATAGGAATCGTGACCTTCTATCAACACCATTCACAAAAGTTAGTTGGAGATAGATAACAGACCTCTAAAATTCTTGAAAAAAGATTAGGCTGCTGGGGTAGCCAGAAATATCTTAAATAACATTAAAAGGTACTAACCATTAAAATTTGAAAAATTAAAATTCATTAAACTCAAAAACCATCATTAAGCAAGTGAGTAAACAAGCCACAGATGGAGATATGTACATATTACATATAACTGACAAAGAACACAACCAAAATTTATAAAGAAATTCTATACATAAAGAAAAAAATGACAGGCACCCCAATGTAAATGAGCAAAAGATTCAACAGGTGCTTCACAAAAGAAAATATCTGAATGGCCAATAAGCATATAAAAACACAGTCAACATCACTTGTCATAAAGGAAGTACAAATTAAAACCACAATGGAATACCATTTACAGCCATCAAAAATGGCTAAAAATGATTAAGACTGACAATGTCAAGTGTTGGTGTGAGTCTGGAGGAACTGGACTGCTCACAGATTGCTTTGGGGAGTGTAAGTTGGTTCAACCACTTTAGAAAACCATTTGTTTGTACCTACTAAACTTAAGCATAGCTCATCCTATGGCCCAGAAATTGCACTGTTATGTGTCTGCCCAAGAGCTACACAAATTGATCCTGGGTTTCAAATGAAAATACACATGAAGAACATTAAGAATGGCTGGGAAAATGGAAAAGGAGCAACAACGGGGCAGCAGGAGGGGAGGCCTCTTTTATAAAATGTGGTGCTGGCCCGTAAACAGACGAACCAGCATAAAAGGAGTAGAGATCCAGCACCCAGACCTTGGTCTCTAGGTTCTTCAGTAAAAGGAACCAGGTTCTCTGTGGAAAAAGGACTGATTCTCAAAAGTGAGGAAGTGTTTGAAAAACACCCCAAAACCCACAATACATGAAAGGAACACTGGAGCCAACTGGAAGAGCTCCTGAAGGCCAAATTGGAACATTTTGAGCAACAAAATAAATAGTTTGGAATGTAACCCAAGTTATAAAATAAACATCCATAACTCCACACTGATATAAATTATTGAGATATCTATATAAAATTTGGAGAGAAGAGAGATCTCCTGTGCAGCAGAATACCAAATAAACTACGTAGACAATCCACTCTAGAGAAAGGAGGGAACCGCCACTCACCCCAACTGTGGTCTGCGTGTAACGACTTCCTTCCAAAGAGGACAGCACGGAAGGGAGGAGAGGGAGGAATGACCTCACAGTGAAGGCAACTGATGGCCAGGTGGTCAAAGCCAGCATCGACCATCACAAATCAGGTCGATGGTTTGCATCCTTGAAATGGTGTGAGGACAGTGGCATTCCGTGACCTTCCTCCCAAAACCCATAACCCCAGTTCCATCATGAGAAGAAAAACTGGGCAAATTCCAATGGAAAGATATTCTATCAAATATCTGACCAGTGCTGCTCAAAACCGTCCAGGTCATCCAACACTAGGAACAACTGTCACAGCCAGAAGGGTCTAAAGAACCTCGATAACTAAATGGATGGGTTCCTGGAACAGCAAAAGGATCTCAGGTAGAAACTAAGGATCTGAGTAAAAGGATCTGAGTAAACTATGGGCTCTAGTTAATAATCATATAGCAATACTGCCCCTTTAACTGTGACAAACGTGCCACAATTTGAGAAGTTAATAATAGGGAAGCTACGTGCAATTCAGGGGAGTGGATATTGTGGGAAATCTGTACTATTCACTCAATTTTTCTGTAAATCTAAAACTGTTCTAAAAATAAAGTCTACTAGCAGCAAAGAATAGAAAGTTCAAAATTAACTCAGGAACATGTGGAAATTCTGTATGTGATAAAAGTGACTGAACTCTTAAAATAAATGGTGTTGTAACAAATGGTAGCCTTTCAGAAAAAGATAAAGTTGGATCCATACCTCAAAAGAAACCCCAAAATAAGTTCTGAATGGCTCAGGGATCTGAATATAAAACTATGAAACTATATGACTACTAAAAGAATAACATGGATAAATTCTTCTGTGAACTTGATATAGGAAAAGGCATTCTAATTGTGATTCCAAAGTTAAAAGCAATAAAAGAAACAATGTACAAATTTAACTACCAAAAAATTAAAACCGAAAACTTCAGTATTGCAAACAACAAAACATCTTAAAGTCAGAAGAAAAGTGAAAAACTACAGGAAAATATGTGTAGTCATATAAAGGGTTAATCTCTCTATAATACAGAGAGTTAAAAATAAAGACAAAGAGACTAAAATCCTGGTATAAAATGGGCAACAGACATGAAGAGACAATTCACAGAAGATACTCTCATAGCTCTCAAACATGTGAAGGATGTTTTAACTTCACTCATAATATGAGAATACAAATTAAATCTACACTGAGAGATTATTTCTTACCATGAGATCAGCAAAAAATCAAATTCAAAACTTGATGGCCACTGGGACTTCCCTGGTGGTGCAGTGGTTAAGAATCCGACCACCAATGCAGGAGAGACAGGTTCAATCCCTGGTCCAGGAAGATCCCACATGGCACAAAGCAACTAAGCGCCCATGTGCCACAACTACTGAGCCTGAGAGCTCTAGAGCCTGAGAGCCACAACTACTGAGCCCCCGTGCTGCAACTACTGAATCCTGTCCTCCTAAAGCCCGTGCTCCACAACAAGAGAAGCCACCGCAATGAGAAGCCCAAGCACAGCAATGAAAAGTAGACCCTGGGCTCTGGTCCCTGCGGCTGGCGGCCAAGCCGTGTGTCTCCTCCTCCGCCGCCGCCATATTGTCTGTGTGAGGAGAGGGGAGAGCGGCCGCCGCCGCTGCTGCTTCCACCACAGTTTGAAGAAAACAGGTCTGAAGGTCTTGCCCCCAGCTGCCTCTCAACACTGTGACTGCCAGCTCTCTAAACATCAAGTCCAGCCAACCTGTCTGACATGTTGGGACCCGTGCCAAGCAGGGCCAGAGTTTACACAGATGTTAATATGCACAGACCCCAAGAATACTGGGATTACGAGTCACATGTGGTGGAATGGGGAAATCAAGACTACCAGCTTGTTAGAAAATTAGGCCAGGGTAAATACACTGAAGTATTTGAAGCCATCAACATCACAAATAATGAAAAAGTTGTTGTTAAAATTCTCAAGCCAGTAAAGAAGAAGAAAATCAAGCATGAAATAAAGATTTTGGAAAATTTGCGAGGTGGTCCCAACATCATCACCCTGGCAGACATTGTAAAAGACCCTGTGTCACGAACTCCCGCCTTGGTTTTTGAACACGTAAACAACACAGACTTCAAGCAATTGTACCAGACGTTAACAGACTATGATATTCGATTTTACATGTATGAGATTCTGAAGGCCCTGGATTATTGTCACAGCATGGGGATTATGCACAGAGATGTAAAGCTCCATAATGTCATGATTGATCATGAGCACAGAAAGGTAAAGTGATAGACGGACAAGTCTTATTTATCAACATGATAGAGTTAACAGCCCATCTTCAACATTTTATTCCTAGCATCTGTCATAGTCCGTGGTGCCTATTAGGCACTTAAAAAATATTTGATGAATGAATGAATGAATGAATGAACAAGTCAGTGTTGAATCTAAATTTGACACATATGAACTTACCTATGAAACAGACTCACAGACATAGAGAACAAACTGTGGGCGCCAAGGGGGAGGGATAGACTGGGAGTTTATAGAATGGATAAACAACAAGGTCCTACTCTATATAGCACAGGGAACTATATTCAATATCCTGTGATAAACCATAGTGGAAAAGAATTTGAAAGAGAGTGTGTGTGTGTGTGTGTGTGTCTGAATCACTTTTCTGTACAGCAGAAATTAACACAACATTGTCAGTCAACAAGAATAAAATAAAATTTTTTTAAAAAAAAATCAAAAAAAAAAAAAAGTAGACCCTCCTCGCTGCAACTAGAGAAAGCCCGTGTGCAGCAACAAAGACCCAACACAGCCAAATAAATAAATAAATAAATAAATAAATAAATAAAAACTTGGCCATTATCTAGAACTGTTATGGAATGGTTTCCAAAATATGCTATCAAGTGATAAAAATGGCAGGATATGTCACCTTTTGAGTAAGAAGGAAGGTGGAACAAGAAGATACACACACACACACACACACACACACACACACACACACACACACACACGCACGCACTTCTTGGTGTATATGTGTTGCAGAAAAAAAACTGATCCCACGAGAAACCAAGCACAACACTCGGAGAGTTGGAGAACTCAGGTTTATTGAGCCGGCGGACCCAGATGAGCTAACGCTCCAAAATTCTGGGGCCCCGTTTCAGGGGAGTCTTCTCCTTATATAGGTTAAAACATACAGCTATAATTGGTACAAACTGATTGGCTACAAATTACTATAGGTCACGGGCAGTTACAGGGCATGGGAGTTGCCATGGGTTACACACATAGTAGGGGGTCCTAACAGGAGCTTATAGGAGCCGGACATTCCATTCCTATCAGGACTAAGGTCACAATTTGCATTCTCATATTGGTTGCAGGTTGAAGTTAATGGTCACTTAACAAGTCTATGTGCAAAGGGTCTCAAACAAAGGCTTGGTGTGGGTGCCTGAGAGCAAGACATTCTTCCCTCATCTGATCACTCTTAGTAATTCATTTTACTGTTTAACTGAGAGTGGCCAGCAGGCCTTTGCAAGATGGAGGAGAGTAAGCAATTACAAGTATGGAAGTTTCAATTTCCTCATCGTATGTATGCATATTTACATAGATATTTGACTATTATCACCAAACAAACATAGGGAGGATAAAGCTGGAGCTAATGGAACAGTTACATCAAGGGAGGGGGTGCAAACAGGGTAGAAAAGGGTAGGACTGGGATTTAACAAACCTTTTTAATATACTTTTGACCTTTGAAATGTGAATATTCTATCAAACCAGATTTTTTTTAAACCTAAAAATGAACTCAAACAGAAACAGATGAAGCTAACTATATAGAACACAGGTAACAAACTCAGAGGAAAGAAAGGATTGAGTTGGTTAGCTTTTAAATACAACATGTTGAGTCTCTCTTGATGATACTAAAGCCAAAGAGTCACTGAACTATCATGCACTTAACTTAGCACATTGGCTGTGATGCGATACCTGGCATAAAAACATCAAAGTGAGCCTGAATCACCTTGGGTCAGAAAGCAAAGAAATTTCCAAAGACTAAAAGGAATGTGACAGAAGATGCTGGATCTATTTGAAGAATCCGCATGATCAAATTTAGAACAATCTGGGCATCAAAAAATCATCACAGTAGTAGATTATAACACTTAAGAGAAAAAAAATCCCAGAATGCATAATGATATTAAAATGAGAGAGGAAGCTCTTCCAAAAAAGAAAGCAAACCAATAAATGTAGAAGGATGCTAGATTTAGAAAATCACTACTATTTTTACTATAATAAATGAGGAAGGATGCTAGATTTAGAAAATTACTACTTCGCAATCACCAATGTAATACTCGATTCAGGCAGGTACCAAATGGATTCTAAACCTACTGGGAGAAAACGGCTGGGGAACAGGATGGTCATGAGACCTCGAGGTGTCACTGCATGTTGCTTGTGACAAGGGGAAAGTGTCCTTACAGTGGAAGGATCTGGTGGACACGGCCTTAACCAACCAGTCAAACTTGGTGGCCTTTCAGCTGATCATGAAGAAGTAGCACAACTGCAGATTAGGGCCCCTTCTACAAAATAACAGGGTCGTGGAAGGTTAATTTGATACACCAAGGTTTTAAAAGACAAAAAAAGTGGGGTCAGTGTTTTAGATTAAAGGATACTAAAGAGACATGATAACTGGAGGCTTAATGGGTCCTGGGTTGGAAGGGAAACATCTATAAATGAATCTGAGGGACATCTGGAGAAAATTGAGTATGGACTCTAAGTCAGATAACAGTATTGACTCAACATTAAATTTTTTAGGTGTTGCAAGGAACCTGAATAAGTTATGTAAGAAAATGTCCCTGTTCTTAGGAGACACATGGTAAATTACCTAAGACAAAGCATCACAGCATCTGCAATTTATTGGAAATGGTTCAGCCAGTTAGAACCAATACACAAGAACATGCGTGTGCTCACATACACACGGACATGCGTGTAGAAAGAGGGAGAAAACGTAAACACGGCAAAACGTCAGCAACTGGTGAACTTCCGTCAAAGACTGCAGGTAACCATTGTACTGTTCTTTCAAGCTGTGGGCAAGTCTGAAATTTTTCAAAATAAAAAGCTGGGGGAAATGTTAATAAAGACTTGGAGAGGTCAAAAAATAATTTTGCCAATCGTCACACAACTAATTGAAGGACCAGAGATGACACCCATTTCTGGCTTCTTCCCCAGGTTCTCTCTGCCCTGCTATTTAATCAGGACTTCTTTCCAGAAGGCAGCAGACGACCCGGAGGCCAGCCCCGGGCTAAGATCTGAGCTTTTCAGTTGTCATTTAAATAATGGCCTGCTTGTGTTTTACTCTGTGGCTTAGTATAACCTTCTGTCCTTGGTGTTTATTAATTACCATTGCTCCTCCGGGTCTCAACCATCTTTTCTCCAAGCATGACTGAGTTATCCACTATTGAACTTGACCTGCTTCCCAGACCACTGAACTTGACCCTCTTCCCAGCTGCATTATCCTATCATTTTCATTCAGAAGCGGGAACGCTGAAGGGTCCTGGTGAGTCTCAGCTTCCTGCCAAGCTGCACTGGAGGGGGTGGAATCCAGGGTCTTTAGATAACACCCCGGGTCTCACCCCACAGCTCTCAGGCTTCAGCAATACAGAAAGTCTCTAACTCATTTTAATATCCTCTGAGCAAGCGCTGTGTTTAGCACAAAAATGCCAACTCTTTTTGAGAAAAAAATCTCTTTTACAATATAAAGGCAACGTGGTTGGAGTTTGTTTCCCTGTGATGAGTACAAAAGCAACCCAAGGCAATAAAATCACCAGACGCACACTTTGTCGTGCTATGTTGGTATAAAAGCCACTTGGTCAACATTTTTAATATTTTTCCATAAAAATTGTACCTTTAAAAGATTTTGTCCTTATTCCCTTTGCCCCTATGATAAATTAGCAAAGTCATGGTCTGTTATTCTCACCACCTTTCAGAGACGCACAGTGTGATGTGACTTGCAAGAGGCCACTGGCCCCTGGTGTTCTCATGCCCATGGTTCTAACTAGTTAGGATTCATGTTGTAACTTCTAGGGTAATCCCGCAGGATCCTAACCACACTATTAGGTCACTTGCTTTGCGAGGAGCACAGTCTTTTCTACGTTTAATTCTGCATAATTTAAGTTGACTAGGACTAGACCGGCTAGTAGGTTTAATCTGGTTTTGTGTCTCACACATCCATTTTCACTTTCACTCATTTCCAAATATATTTTTCTCTGGTTTCTTTACTTTATCCATGAGTTATTTAGGAGAAAGTTGCTTAATCTCCAAGCAAGCAGGATTTTCTATTTTGTTTAAATCCACTGAAGTCAAAGTACATATTTTCTATGATTGTGATGCTTTAAAATTTGATGAAACTTGCTTTAAGATAGAGAATATGGTCAGATGAATTGGGAGATTGGGACTGACATATATACGCTAATATGTATAAAATAGATGACTAATAAGAACCTGCTGTATAGCACAGGGAACTCCACTTCGCTGTACAGCAGAAACTAACGCAACATTGCAAAACAACTATACCTCAATTTAAAATTATTTTTTAATTTAAAAAAAGAAAGAGAATATGGTCATTTTTTAAAAAATGTTCCATGTGCACTTGAAAAGAACATTTATTCTATAGCGTGTGCAGTGTTCCCTATGTGTTATTAAGTAAAGTTGTTTATTTGCATTGTTAAAATCTTCTATATCTTATTCATTTTGTCTTAGATACTGAGTGAAATGTATTAAAATCTCCAATGATAAAAAAATGGTTATTAAAAAAATCTCCAATGATACACATGTGTAATTTCTGTTTTTCCTTCTACTTCTGTCCACCTCAGTTTTATAAATTTCATAGGTGCACACAATTTATTATTGTATCTTCCTGCTGAATTGGCCTGTTATGCGGTGTGAAATCTCCTGCTAGGTATTAACACAACAAAAACTGCTTTCCTTTGTAGGCTTGAACTTTGAATGCTTATGTGCCCCTATGCTGGCCTCTTTTAAATAAAATACAGTTGCATTTAGTTTGTTTTTTACTCCCTTCCGACAATATTTACTCAATCAGAAATTTGGTCCATTTATATTATGTGCAATCACTGATGGTTTTGAGTTTAAATTTGTCATCTATGCATATATTTTCTATTTCTCACGTCTGTTCTTTGCTCCTTTTGCCTTTCTTGCCTTCTTTGGACTAATCCAATAGCATTTATTATTTCATTTTTCTTAGTAATTTCTTAAGGAAACACTTTTTATTATTCTTTTAGTGGTTACCCTAGAAGTTACAACATGAATCCTTAACTAGAGTCTCCCTTAAACTGTTTTAGCATTTTCTGAACAAAGCACTTTTACTCCATTTAACTTCCTTCTACATTTTCTGCTGTTATTGTGTTTTAAACACACATTATTACTACAAGAAATAAATTTTAATTTAAATTTAGTCAAAACATTTCCTTTCTATGTGTTTTTCAAGGCCAACTGACTGAAAATTACCTCAGCTTTCACGTGTCTGAAATGTCTTCATTTTTACCCTCATTTTTAAAGGATGATTTCCCTGTGAATAGAACCCAAGTCCTCCAGGTCTTTTCCTTCAGTGCTTGTTTTGTACTTCCATCATTTCCATGGTTGTTTCTTCAAAGATAACGTATCTTTACTTAGGGATGTTGTTTAAACAATCCCTTTTCCTTGGTTTTCAGCAATCAGCCTATAATGTACCCGTGCGTATTTTCTTTGTATTTGGTCTGTGTGACCTCATAGAGCCTCCTGAATCTGTGGCTGGGTGTCTGGTTTTGGGGGAACATTCATGTGTAAAATCTCTTCGGTGCTGCTCCTGTCCCATTTTCTCAGTCATCTCTGTCTGTGATTCCAACTACAAATAGATATTTTTGCCATGTCACTGCCTTTTATTCTCTTTTCTATACTTTCTATCTTTTTTCCCCAATGTGCTCCTATCCAGGTAATTTCTCGTGACCTATCTTACAAGCACTCAGATCCTCTCTTCTGCTGTATTCTAATCTATCACTGAACCAACCCCCTCAATCCCTAAATTCAATGATTTTTTTTTTCAGTTCTAAGAGAAACATATAAACATTTCCGCCTCCCTGGTAAAAATTTCTACCATGTCACATATTCCCTTAAATATATTAACTCTCGTTATTTTAAAGTCCATGTTTTATAACTTCAAAATCCTAAAGAAGCATGACATTTTAGTTGTCTCTTTTTTCTCTTGGTTTTCCTTGGCATACGTGGACATACTGTATTCAACGCCAGATGCTGTGAATAAAAAATCGGAAAGGGTCTGGATTGTCTTCTATGTCTCCAGAGAGGGTTTAATTTGACTTTTAGAGACAGATACAGCCGATCACCTTGCCCCCGACCAGAACGGCCCACTGTTCTCAGGCCACAGCACTTCATGGGTACAAAATGAACCCGGGACATTTACCAGGAGGGCCCTTTCACTGTGATGGGCCCTAAACTCTTATTTTTGTTTCTCTGGTATCTTGAAACCGCCCAGGTCTCTGATTAGCTTTGGCGTCTCAGCGGCTGCTCTCTGCTTGGTTTCTTGGCCGTCCTTCCCATGCGCATGGGCTCTAGGTGGGCAAATGCCTCCACTGAAATGTCAGGCAGGATCCTCCCTCCTCTCTTCCGCAGCTGCCTCCCCTCAGGTACCGGCGCCTCCTAGCTCAGGCTTCTCGGTCATCCTCAACTCCAGCCTTTGTCTTCCCAGCCCGTGAGATGCCGTGGAGCCCAGGCCTCTGCCTTCTCCTCAGCCCAGGTTCTGCATCTTGAACTGGCAAATGGCCAGAGAGGGAAAAGTCACACAGACGGTGTGAGGCAGCTCAGGGAGCTTCCTGTCTTTCCCAGCGTTTAGCTTCTCAAGGCCCAGATGCCTTGACTGCCATCTGACACCTTCTGTATTTTACCCAGATCTTCGCATTTTTTTCACCTGGGCGGGTTGTCTGATACCAGCTTGATCAGCGTAAGCCTACTTGGGTTATCTTTCCATCTTAAAAGTAAGTTACAAAGTAAAGAAGTTACAAAGTGATCTCATGGCTAATGGTTGGTGGAAAGCCCGGTGTAATCTCCCCAACTCCCCTCTCCCAGAAACCAATGCCTTGTGTTCAACGCGCTCCACCCTCCAACTGCAAAACTCTGCTAGTATTTACTGCTGGGAATCTCTTGCCCTTGCTGCATCACAAGACAACCTTAAAAACATACCAAACTTCTCTGCTAACATCTGGCTGCTTGCAGAGTGGCACCTCAGGCACACAGTTCAACATTAACCCTTTAAGTCTTGAGAGGAAAGAGAGTGTTCTGTCAGATCCGTGGATAAAAGCAAATAAATAGTGATTAGTGCTTCATCAACACGATAAGGAGCTCTCATAAGAGGAAGCACAGGAAGAGTTCTCACCACGCTACGTAAAATGTAATAACACATCTCGTCACCATATCCTGAGAAATACCTTAAATATTGCGATTTTCTTATGACGTTTGGTACAGTTTAGTAGTGCTTTTAAAACACAGCTGGGAACTCAGTCATTACAGGAATAGGCTCATTTTTCACTTTTTTTCACGAACATACTTGCAGTGTAAGTATAAACCCAGTGGGTCCTCAGAACTCACTGAGCCAGTGGGTCTTCACCTCACTGGTCTAACACAAGTGCCCTGCAGTCCTGAACCTCTCAGTGTCCCATTTCTTAGCCCATTCCCTCCTCTCTTACACCACTCACCACCTAAGCGGCACGTCATCTGTTGTGATGAGCTGGCCTCCCTGAGAGCGATCGTGAGGAAACACCAGCCCAGCCGCTCATGGATCAAACTCTGCGTGGACCCTGACTCTGCCCCCTTCTGGTCGTACGAACATCGGTCAATCACAGTACAGCGTCCTCACCTGAGAAATGGAAATAATGACATGATCACACCATTTGGCAGCCACAAGCAGAGCTAAAGTATATGAAGCACGTAGAGTAGAACGAGGCCTGTCATTAGCACTATCAATGATAATTATCTTTATACGGTTTGTATTAAGAATACTTAGACACAACTTAATAATAAGTATGCGTTCTACCAAAGAAAGAGGTGGATTACTCATTAATAATTAAAGCATAGTGTACTATACTCCAAAATGTAGACAAATGCCAATAGAGATTATCATTTGTTATTCTCTAATGAAGAGATTTGATAACATTTTGTAATATTAACAATCTGATAAACTCATAACCTATTTGGTTATTTATCGCCTACATATCTCAGTAGACAGTGACGGAAGGCTCCCCAAGGAGCAGACCCCCTAGAGACACTCCTGAAGATGCAAGCGTTTGGGCTGCTCCTGAGAAGTGCTGAGTCAGAGCCTCTGGGGAGGAGGGCCGGCCACAGGCAACCCAGGAACTGTCTCTACCCATCACAGCTTGAGAACCACTGTTTAATGGTAAACAAGGAGTAAGCCCTGCATTCCCTACTTTCTCATGCTCTTGAGTCACCCCAACCAGGCACTAGGATGAAGTATATGTATTTGGGCATCAGTTATTGGAAAGAAACCAGATGGAAATGTTTAAGGGGAAAGTCACGATCTCAACCCTAAAGTCAGAAGAACTAGCTCGGCTGCAGTACGATGAGAAGTTCAGCTAAACGGGTAATATTTCTAACTCTCTTATGAAAATATTCTGACGAGAAGACAAATGCACCCACGTGGTTCTAAGAACAATGAATATTCCTAAATTTCAGCGCTTTCACCCTATGGATTAATCCAGACTTGGCACAGAATGACTTTAGCACTGTTAGTCCTCCTAAGCTCTGTCCTCATCTCCACTCTTTCCTCATGGACCCTCATGGTGGGTCTTTGCTGTTGGACTCAGAAGCTATTCCACAGCAAGGACTCAGAAGCTATTCCACAGCAAGGACTCAGAAGCTATTCCACAGCAAGCCAACAACTGCTACACACACAACAGACCATAAGGGTCTGCAGAGTGAGTAAAATGAGCGCTTCGAACATTGAAAATTTCTATCGGAGTTTAGCTGTATAGTTGTCATTTTTCCTCGAAGTACATGATTTTAAAGGTCTTCACGGTGCCACAGAGAAGGAGGGCCGGCAGCATCCTGGTGAGGCCACGAGCTTGGAGTCGGGAAGTCATGAGGTTTAATCGCATTTCTATCACTTTGGTGATGGGACCCAGAGACAAGTCATTAACGACTCTTTCTCTGTTTCTTCATCTCATGAGCCTTTTCTAAACCAATAGCGTATAAATGACAATTAGATAAGCAGGAACATCTCCTAATCAGAAGGCAGCAAAAATACAGACCCTGGGAAGAAGCAAGGATTCTGCTGGTCACGAAGCCCCTCGTAGGTGCTGACCTCAGGTGCGGCTTTTCATGGTCAAGCGCAATCCAACTAGCTCATAATCTCAGCAACCCCACAGATGAACACCAAGTACGCACACAGTGTTCAAATTCCTGAGTTTCTTGGAGGTGCTCCCAGGAATTTCTCTTATTCTGTTAAACCTCAAGTCTCTGGGAACATAGAAAGATGGAGAAAAATTAGAATATATTGATTTCAGTTCTGTCGTTATTTCCAGAAGCTTGAGAGTTAATTCTCCTTTTATGACCAATCACATAGCACCAACGGACTAAACACAATTAAGGCAGATTTATGCACATCACGCACTAAGTGTTAGTAGGTGCGCTGCTTCCAGACGACTGCACGTGTCGGGTGCCATGCGTGTCCAGAGAAGTACAGCTGGTTACAGAGCCGGTCACCCAGAGTCAACGGCAACTCCACCACTTGCTTTAGGCTGTGTCTGCATGACACCAAAACAAATTCTATTTATAGCAACATGCCAACCGAGGACATTCAGTTGGGAAATTAATACTGATATGTCAGATGTCACCTGTCGACACAACATAATGCCGTTGTTTGAGTTTAGGCAAAGTTATTCATTAGCTAACGTTTCTTTGTGGCCCAGGAAATCAACGGCTTTCTAAGGAAGCATTAAAGCAAGTCAACAAAGCAATGAGTCTGAGAGAGATGTTTCTGGACAACCAACATTCTCTTTCATTGAAATTATTATCTCATTAAGTCACTGAGTGCCAACTGCATGCCATGTATAATGCGAGGTCATAGGGATGTGAGAGTGAACAAGGCACATAGTTCAGCTGAAGGCGACACCATCACAGCACCAGCATGTAAGGTGTCAGTGGTGCAACAGAGGGCGACCAAGTGCTCTGCACAGACAGCATCGCCCTCTCCACTTCTGATGTCACCGGAGAGGATCCCTTGTCCACACCCCAGGAAGCTTACCTACGTTATGGCAGCTTCAGGGACAGGCCAGCTGAGGACTATGGGGACCTTACCCCCCAACTCCACCCATCTTTACTACGACACAAAGCTCACTTCTCATGACTCGACCATGGTAGTAACACAACAGGTGGAAGGAAGGAAAGATCTCTTCTAGGAAGGATTTTACTCAACCTGTTTTTCCATAGTATCTATAGCCTATTTGCACAGAATTGCAGGACTGCTGGCATCACTGCTTCAATTAGGGGCACAGACTCATGACTCGTGTCAAAGAATCTTCTACCCACCGTTGACGTATGTGATTCTACGTCATTATAACTGCCAATGCCATTGAAACTTCTAATAATATATTAAGCGATATTATCTTCTATTAAAAAAGTATTCTTCCTTTAAATGGTATGTGAAGTTTAGATATAAATGTATTTTTATCAAATGGTCCAGATATTTCTAGAAATATTACCTGATTGGAAGGATTATAAATTTTGAAATGTTCTTACATATAATAAAATGACCAAAAACCATCTGTTGACAAACAATGGGTAGAAGGACAAAGGCATGGATAGAGGGATATTGCCTCTTCCAACAAGAAAATAAATATTAATTAAAATAAATATTATTATAAATAATAATAATAAATAATACAGCAGTTTATGCACTAAAGTAACTCAGAAATTGTATGAGAAACAAATCAATGAATGAATGAATAACAATGAGTGAATATATTAAAATACTAACCTATTCTATCCCTCAGATTAACCAAGAAACAAGATGCTGCAAGAAACCTTGTCAATCATATATTTCAAACCAGATGTAAGAATAAGGAAACACAGTCCATAAAAGCTCACAGAATTAACTAGACCTACTAGTTAGGGGACTATATTTCAGATCTCCTGATTTGGATTAAAGTGATTTTCCAATGGGGCACATTATTGTTTGCTTCTAGTAACTAAAATGAAAAAAAAAAAAAGTTGTCCTGTTGTGACCTATTTTCAGAGAAATGTTTTTTAATGAGCAAAAGAATAGTGTATAATTCACTGCAGTTCCTAGTCAGCAGTTTGTATGACAGGAATTATGGTATGATTATAATTGCTCACTTAGGTTTTGGAAACATTTCAAACTTCTTTGCCAGTTTATACTTCACGGCACCCTTTAATCTCGAGCAGGAGATGGCTGGTCAGCCTTGACAGGGTACCTTCGGGGTTTCAGATGAACTGAAGATTGGCAGGAATTTATCACGTGTGGGCACACACATACTCACTGCACACACACTCACAAAGTTAGATTCAATTCCTGATTTAATTAACCAAGGTTTATAAAAACAGCTATCAAAAGCAAGGTGGCCACACTGCCAGGAGTAAAGTTTGCCTAGCTCCCCTGAACCTCAGAAATCAAAAGAGAGGCATGCTAATCTAACAGATGGGATTTTAAAACCCTTTCCGAAACGGTATTTTTCACACATAAACACACAATACCTCCACAAACACCATAAGAATATAGCACGTGTCACCTCTTCCCATATCTTCTCTGATTCAACAAATGCATTGGTGAACAATGAAATAATACAATTATGATTTATTCATCATTTTATGATACATCATTTTAAGATGGACTCATCATTTTAAAATTGCTCATTGCTGATAAAGTATGATGCAGGAGAGAAAGCATCAGATTCTGGATTAAGGTCCACTGTTCACCAGCTCTGGCACTGGCGGTCTCCCTAACCTCTGAACTGAAGGAAGTGTCTTCACCAGGGGAAAGGCAAGCTTTACCTAGCTCTGTGCTAGGTGCCACTGCTGCCAAGTCTAATAATTAGGTATAAGACCACCACCAGTCTATCAGCTTAACAATTATTATCAGTCTGTACTAGCTCAATTATATGGAACCTGAAATCCATAAGCCCCCAAATAAAAATCTTGTAATGTGTCCTTCTCAGGAGTCAGAAGTTGCAATAAAACCTACGACCTTTACTCCTTCTGCAGCATTCCAGAAATTACAGCCACGGAGACCCTTATCTGCCAAAGTACAGAAGAATTAGTGCATCATTTTTCAAATCATGTGACTACATCTTATGTATTAACTTTTGTTTCTACTTTACTCAGATGGTAAACACTGAGGAAAACTGTAAACCAAGCAAAGCTGTTGGTCAGTACCCTGGCTCCCTGGTCACTCCAGGCTGGCCCCACAGCTAGGACTGGAGCCCAGCCTCCCCTGGCTCTTCTGGACGCTGACCCGACTCCTGGAGCTGATGGCACCGTACCGCTCACTCCCCCTCGTGTGGATCTAGAAACTAGAAATAACTGATTACAGGTAAAGCTAGTGTTAGCCAGTTCTTGTCAGGGAAAAGGCTAATGAAATATTACATTGTGTTATCTGACTATGGAAGAACACTTATCAGTTACAGGAAAACAGAATCCTAACGTGCTCTGAAGTACTCAGGTGTCAACCAAAGTATTGTGTTCGGTTGCAGGTAAAAGGTACAAGCCAACAAGATTGAATTCAGGAGAAAGCAATTTCGATGGTGAAAGGCAGAGAAACTGTTAGACGGGAAACAATCAAACAAAAACGGAGGGGGTTTTAACTTTGAAAAGACTCAGAGAAGACATGAATACTCTCTTCAAATATTTGAAAGAAATTCCAAGCGTTACATATGTATGTTTATCTGCACTAATTGACCCACAAACTAAGGGAATGGTAAATAAATCACACCTGGATTTTGGGCTATTTGAAAGCGTGCTTTTGAAGACTATTTGATGACGTGGAGAAATATTTCCCATATAAGATGTAGTTCTGAAAACAGTGTAAGAAGCTAGAGTTCAATTCCAATTTCACACCTGAGCATGTTTATAAGTACACATGGGAAAGCCTGTGAAAAAAAGATACCAAATGCTACCCTGTCTCTGCAGGGTAGACTGTAGGTGAATTTCATTTTATTTTTTATTCCTTTTTTATATTTTCCAAAGTTTCTACAATGAACAAACACTTCTTTTCTAAATATGAGCAATATTATTATAATCAAAAATATGCCTATGGCCTCCTCCCTAAAAACTGCAATAAAGACCAGCAGCTGCAGGGAGACAGGCTTTGGCTCAACCAAACATTTTAAGTTTCTAAGTCAGATTTGTCCAACGAACTGAACAGCCCTGGGAAACAATGAGTGCTCATGACCTCAGACATTTCGACAAAGGCTAGAGGACAACCCAACTAGTACATCACAAACAAGAATCAAGAGAAGATGTTTTCAACGTTTACAATCCTTTTAATGCAGAGAATCTATGATCCCTTAAATGTGAAAACCCAAGAGCCACAAAGGTGGCCTCTCTGAATGGTCTGGTTAAACCCAGAGCTGATGTACAGAAAGACCTCAGCCCTCCAGCGATTCAGACTTAGGAGAAGTTTAGGCTTTTCTAGACATGGGTATAACTTTTTCAATATTTAATTAGGAAATGCCAACAGATCACAGATGATAAATAATTGCCTTTTTTAAAAAAACCTCTAAGAACATAAGAACTAAGAAGTTATTTTAAAAGGTACTGGTTAAAACCATGTGACCCAACACTTGAAACTGCACTATATTCCATGACCAATTTATTAACCCAGTATTTTCAACCACTGAATTTCAAAAATGGCTTTCCACCTCTTTGAAATGTATAAGATATACTCAGTGCCTCCGAATTACCCACATTTTTCTCCCATTTTCTACCTATAAGGAGCAGAATCCAAGTCACTGCCTGTTTCTCTCTTACTGCTTCTGAGAAGGCCCTTGATTCTAGATCCTGAGAAGACAAAGGGATCACAGTGCAGCTCCGTGAACCTGCTCAGTGATGCAGGAAACTCAGGCTGCCTGGTACCCAGACGGATTCAGGGACCAAGGCCGGATCGCCATGGGCTCTGGTGAATGGAAATGTGAAGGTAATAATGGCTAATTGGAGACTTGAATTGAGCATCAAGGAAAACCCCTGAAATAACTGGACGCCATGACGCTAGAAAGAGACCCTTCCTATAGGCTGCTCTTTTCAGAGAACCTCAGACGTGGGGGGCTTTTTTGTTCCCGTAACGTGACTGCTGGTGAATGGCACATGCCCCAGGGAAAGCAGCACGTTGAAGGGGTTACAGCACAAACTTCACCTGGGTAAGTCTTTCTTCTGAGATTCCAGGTGGTATCTGGCATTGACGTGGGAGCAGCTTGGACCTGAGTTAGGAGTCTGGGTTCCCGGCCTGGCTGTGATGCACATGGCAGCAAGAGCCTGCTCATGTCTCACCACGACCTGGCTGGACTGGAGCGTCACCTCTGCATTACACACGAGCACAGAAGTAACTTGCCCAGGTGCTACCAACCTGCTCAAGTAGCCGGTTTCAATCCAGATTTGTCTCTTTCCGAAGTGTTTACTTAACAGCCATGCGATGCTTCCTTAGATTGTGGACAAACTTCGTCCTCCCTGGGTCTTATTTTTCTGGGCTGTGATGGTGTCGATCAATGACCCGACCGCCTCCGTGGTGATGACATCCCCTGAGTCCACGGGAAACAGACAGTAGCTTCTGGGTCCTGGTCACCCACATCCGGCACAGCCCATCATCTGCTAAATGCTCCCCTGCTTCTCCAGGGCACCGATTCACACTTGGAACCCGCCGGTTCTTACAAACGCTTGTCTGTCTCCAGTGGAAGACTTCTTCCCTTCAATGGCCTTCCTACTGCAAAGTCAACACGGAAAACCTTCTGAAAGTCACTTGTGTAGATTCTTAACCCACTGCATCTCTTACAACTTCTTCCCACTCATCTCAAGTGTAACAGTCAGCAATTGGTGTTGTTTGGGGAAGTTACTAACAGGTCCAAGCCCCTGCACCTCCGTAAAACAGGGCTGAGACAACCAAGCGGAAGGAAGGAGGTGAGCACTGAGTCCACAGTGAGGGACCCTGGTGCTCAGGTTCTCGCTGGCTGAGCCACAGGTGCGGCCATCATCACCCCCTCGGATGCCCCATCTGTGTCTTCACAGCCGCTGGTTCCTCCCTCTGTCCTGGCCAGTCACACTCTGACAAGCGTCTGTTTTCTCTGTGCTCCTCTCAGCACAGGATGGCTTTTGACCGCTGGCCCTCCTTTCCCGTTTGTCCTCCAGCAGAGATGTGCTAAGTTCCAGAAGCTTCCAGCCCTTCATCAAAGTCCACTAGACCCTCCCACTTGGCTTAGAATTTCCAACCATGTGGGGATGATGTGCTTCTGGCCATCATAAAGCCTTATCTCTTCCATCTGATCAGTTCCAGGGCTATGAGAACAGGCATGTATGTGTGTTCCGTCTCACCGCTGTGGTCACCCAGCCCAGTGCCATAGAGCCCTTGCCCGCATAAACACCCTTTGACCTTGGTGATGGGCCCTGGGGTCCTACTCCTGGCACTGGGGTTCCGTGACCTCAAGGACAGAAAGCCCCATCCCCTGGACGGTCCTCAGATCACACACAGCTCCTGAGCACCATGATGGCCTCGAACCACCGACTTTCTTCCCGCCCACCTCCTCTTCAGCAGCAACCAGGCTTACCTCGTTAACCTAAACATTCTAACTTCCATAAATGTATAACGTAGAGTTTATGGTTTCCACCCTTTCAATACAAAGTTTAGATACAGAGAGGGATGTGGAGATGATGAAGACATAGACATTCAATAGAGAGAGGCTGTATGATGGGATGGGTCTAAACTAGAGTTGACCAGACTCCCCTGCAGGGCTTGTTAAATACTGATGGCTGGATGCACCACCCCTACCCGGTGGCCCACCAGCACATTAGTGAATCGGGTCCAGGGTGGGCACTGAGGATGTCCTTCCCTAACCAGGTGGCAGGTGGTGCCGATCCAACTTACACTCCAGGAACCGTGGGCACTGCCCTTGCTCCAAACCTTGGGTACCACAAACTACAGATGAGTAGTGACCTAGGTCAATGTATAAAGCAAGATCATATGAAACACCTGAGATCAATCAAAAAGACCCAGAAATATTAATTAACACATTATGCACAGACTGACCAACAAGATGAAATAAGTAAGACACAGGAGCAAAGCACATAGTAATGAGACAGAACACAGATGTAAGCGTGTCCTCCCAGCCTCTCCTCTAAACACCTCTAAATCTTCCCTGTGGGAAGACATTCGGGAACCTTTCTGAAACCTTGAAAATGTTAAAGTATGTGGGCCGAGTGATGGGATTCAGAATGTCCTGCTTGAGCAGTGGAGGAGCTGAGGGTGCGGGGCGTGGAGACTAATATCACCCTGTTTGGCCCTGAAGGATGGCTGGTTAGCCAAAGACGGGTAAGATTCCTCAGAGGAGGAACAACCTAAGACAGGCACAGTCGCAGAGGGGCCAACAGGGGTGGGGCACAGACCCCTAATATCTGAGAGAGGTCTCCTGCCCCCAGGGCTGTTTTGCTCTCCACGCCCAGCTCAAATCCACACCTGCTCAACTCGGACCCAGGAAGCAAACAAAGATAATTGCCTCAGTCATGTGAGGCCTTTGATTGTTTATGGGTGTAACCTGAGAATGTTAGCCGAAGAACTCAATAAAAGCAACCTGGGATGAGTCAGCAGGGCTCTTGATCCGAGAGGTCTTGAGCCCCCCGGTCCCACTTTTCTCTTCAGTCTGTGTCTGTGTCTTCTTCAAGCTTGCGGCACCCGTCACTCACCTCGAGTCGCCGAGCTGGTCTCGGCACTTCCCAACAAAAGCCTCATCACAGACCACACTTTGAAGCTGTACAGAGGCTTAGCAAGGGCTCAAGAAAAGAGGCAAATTCACAATTTTGTACCTTTAATAATTATTTTGGAAAATAATTATTTAATAATTATTTTCAAATGTATTTTCAAGCAGCTTTCCCAGGTTTAAACACAAACTATGTCTTCTAAAAACCACGGTGCCTCTATTCATTTCAAGAGCACTACTCAATGAGCCTAATATGCTACAAATAACAAATTATGTCCATTCTAACATAAAAATAAATGCCTTGGAAGTTGCAGGTAATTATAAAATCTTTGCATTTACTAGAAGAGGTGAGTACAAAGTAGCAAACGGTCAAAACACTAATCAAGCTTAATGTCATAAAGAACATGTTGAGATCCGTCTTTTCTGGATCAAGGCTGCCACTCCACACGGTGCCTGTGTTATTCACTCCCTGCTGACACCAGGTCTGCATTCTGTACTGTTATTCTCATTTCACAGAAGACAGACAGACACGGAGGTCCAGTTTTCTGTCAACATCACCCATCTACTACCAGAACTTGAAACCAAGGCTGATCTCTCTTCAATTCAGGCTCTTAACACACAGGCTGTAAATGACACAGAAGAACATCTTTCACTGTCAACAGAGATGTGATCATAGTGGACATGCTGTTTAGAGAAAAAAAGCTAGAAACAAGAATTTATCTTAATAAACATGACAATTTACTCAGAGTTACTAAATCACAGTTCTTTTTTTCTCCCAAGCATAATTCTTTTTTGGAAAACCCAACAGCTTTCTCTTCTCTGACCTCCATCCCACCAATGGGAGCAGAGAGTGTCAGCCTGGCCTCCTGGAGAAAAATGCTTCACCAACGACCATGCCCTTGACACACCTGACCCCACAGAGCTGGTGCCTTGTGACAGAAGGGACAGCAGAGCCCTCTCTCCACCAGGTGAGGACACCAGGGGAGGCAGCCTCTGCAGGCCAGGGAGAGGGCCCTCTCCAGAATCCCGCCACCCCAGCACCTTGATCTTGCCCCTCGGCCTGCAGAGCTGTGAGAAATTACTGTCTGTTTTTCACCACTCAGCCTGTGCTATTTGTTATGCAGCCCGAGCTGACTAAGACACTGGTTCAACTTGGAGGAGCATCTGGACAGAGGAGAAGGCAGGAGACTGCTCCTCTTGGGAAAGAACTCAGGCTCAGGAAATGCACACGTGCACATACACACACACACACACAACTTTGGAACAGTCTTTGTTGGTCATGGTGCTACTGTTCAAAGCAGAAATGAATACACAAAACAGTTGCAAATGTGAGGACGGTGACCCATAAAGAACAGAACGGTTGTTTAGATTTCCACTTAAACACAGAGGAATACACTCAACACCAACTAAGGAAATAGAAAAGATGAGTTTCTTGTTCTAAAAAGTTTCACTGAAGAGTTTGTTTGGCTTCAGTGTACTTAGTGGTGCATAAGAAAAGCAATCTCTTCGGCTAGACAGCATGCATTGGGGGAGGGGCAGACTGTAAAACCACATCAGCCTTCAGAGTGCTTGCTACCTGGAAGCCTTTCCTAATGACTTTGGTTCGTCTTTTTCTCAAAAGTATACAATTACAAGTACTTTCAGGAAAGCACATTCTACACAAAATGACAAATTACATACATTATCATTAGCAATTTCCTTATTAGTACTTCATATGTATGTATATAAACAATTTTATCTTCAATAGAAGTGCAGGGAGGCAGGTGGATGTGGAATAGCTAGCTCCCCCCCTGCCCCCGCCTGCTCCTTCACCCAGAATCTGTATTAAAACCTCCTTTTTCACGTACGGCAGGTCTTCACACATTGCAGTGAGTAATTCGTGATGACTCTCATTCCAGAGCAGATTTAGTGCATTATTCAGTGCTAATTCATTTTCCCCTTGTTTCAGAAGAAGAGTTAGAAATTCCAAGGTTTCACTTTCAGGCTGGAAACAGGTAGAACCACCTCCGCTCCATTTCACCAAACTGAGTGACCCCTTCTTTTCAATCCCTGGGGGGCTCATTAAAGCAATTAGCATCACCTCCGCAATGTATTTCCCATCCCCTTGACACTGCTGTCATTAAACAGATTCCAGCATGACTGATTTACACGGTAACCATCCCCTCTCCACTCCTCATTTTTCTAATCCTAGCAAAACAAACTTCAGCTCTGAGAGTCGGGTTTTGTTTCCATCAAAGGGCAGCTGAGGTACTCTACTATATCTCGATTAAAAGATAAGAAGAAAAAAAAGTTAAGGGCAAGACCTTTCAGATATAAGATAAAGAAAACACATTCCTTAATTGCTTGGAAGCACCTCAAATGGCACTTAGATGCGAAATATCTAAGACAGTGGTTCCCAGCCCCGGCTGCCTGCTAGATTCACCTGAGGATGCTGTAAGTGCTGTGGGATGACCTGGTCCTGAGTACAACTCAAAAGTGCCCCTGTGAGTCTTGGGTGTAGGCCAGGTAGAAACCCACTGGCCCAAAGTTTGGACTTGAATGGGCCATTAATCAATGTGTTTTTTGTTATAATGTGAAAAGTAAAAACACTGTGTTAATTAAGAATACTCCTCTAAATATTGTTATAATGCTAGAAAAATACATGTTTCCTGCCCAGGATCACTTTAAGAAGCATGACCATTAATTCCACTATTTTTCCCCAATTTTTCACTAGAGGATGGTCATTTACATAATAGCTCTCACACTGCAGCGGCACCTCCCGTTTCTTTATCTATGTCTTCTGTAACAAGCTGCACGGAGGACACTAACTTCTAGAACGACTTCAGAATGACTGACTTGCTATTGGCAGCTGGCTCTCCACTGAATACCTGCTGGGATGCTGTGACCTCCGGCTGAAGGGACCCTCGGGCATCAGTCCTGGGAAATTAGGGTGGAAAGCGAATGACAATAGAGGTGGGTGTACGAGAGAGAAAGAAACTTTTGGAAGATGGTGGGGAAAGTTGCTTTAGATCCAAGGACACAGCCATGCAGAGAACTCTCCAGCTCTCACTAGAACTTTCAGATGAGAATCAATGCACACCTGCCCTTCGTCCTACCTGAAAGAGTGGAACGTGGTGACTGGGGTGTGCCTGGACATGAACTTCCACCCTGCAATTCATCAAATGTGGGACGTTATGCAAGACACTTAAACTCACCTGCCCGACTCTCGCCATCTCCCTCGTGGGCACAGTAACAGGTTGGATCCCGTCCGGCTGGTTATGAAGAGTAAATAAGCTACCTCCTCCAAGGAGCAACAGGAACTGCTACCACATTCCCAGAACTGCACTTGGACTATCAGGGCTTCAAAATGGTTCCATCATTATCAAATTTATCCAGCCAACCCAGAACTACACTGAAATGCAGCAGCAAAACTAAACTTCCTGTTTCCTATTTCAACACAATCTCTCTGCTCACAAGGAGGAACCACGGAATCTGAACACCCAGGTACCTTCGACATTTTTCATTATCTCATTCTTATCACATTTCCTCGACATTCAGAATAAACACTTCGGAAACATTCTTCTCAACACTGTAAACTGTGGCCACTATCTGGAATCTTTGCTAATCAGCTGAGGTTAAATGTACATAAAGCACTAGATGTACTGTGGGGAAAACCACTGCATTAATCTTTCAGTTCTCAGTGAACTTCTTTCATTTTCTGTGCTAAGTAACATAAATTGAATACATTAATCAAACTGATTTTATACAAGTATAATTTAATAGTACAGCATAAATTTTTCCATTTGAGGATTTTTTCATAGCAAAAGACATATGTTGTTTCCCAGTAACAGCCATCCACAGAAAGCAGCCGCAGGGAAATTTCTGAGTATTTTCCCTATATGTTCTTTGTGTATTAGAAACTGATCATTAACTTATCTGTTAATTTCATTGCCTTTTTTTCTTCAAATGAACAAGCATAATCGTATCTTTGCCAAAATTTGGGGATTTGGTTTGCTTTTGTTTTTGCTTCTCTAGCTTTTATTTGCCAAAATTTGCAAAATATTTACTCTGACTCTAACCCAGTGTTTCTTATAACATGGTCCCCAGAACACAGGTGACATGCTTGATAAAAACACAATGGAGGTTCCTTAAAAAACTAAAAATGGAACTACCATATGACTCAGCAATCCCACTACTGGGCATATACCCTGAGAAAACCATAATCCAAAAAGAAAACATGTACCTCAATGTTCACTGCAGCACTATTTACAATAGCCAGGACATGGAAGCAACCTAAGTGCCCATCAACAGATGAATGGATAAAGAAGATGTGGCACATATATACAATGGAATACTACTCAGCCATAAAAAGGAATGAAATTGAGTTATTTGTAGTGAGATGGATGGACCTAGAGTCCGTCATACAGAGTGAAGTAAGCCAGAAAGGGAAAAACAAATACCGTATGCTAACTCATACATATGGAATCTAAAAAACTGGTACGGATGAACCCAGTGGCAGAGCAAGAATAAAGATGCAGATGTAGAAAGTGGACTTGAGGGCATGGGGGGCGGGGCAAAGGGGAAGCTGGGACGAAGTGAGAGAGTAACACTGACATATATACACTACCAAATGTAAAATAGATAGCTAGTGGGAAGCTGCTGCATAACACAGGGAGATCAACTCGATGATGGGTAATGACTTAGAGGGCTGGGATAGGGAGGGTGGGAGGGAGTAGCGGGAGGGAGGGGATATGGGGATATAGGTATAAATATAGCTGATTCACTTTGGTGTGCCTCGAAAACTGGCACAACAGTGTAAAGCAATTATACTCCAATAAAGAGCTTTAAAAAAACTCAGTAATCCAGATAAATAATATTTTAATAAAATATCTTTAAAAAATAAATAAATAAATAAATAAATAAACAAATAGAATAAGAGGGGACGTCCCTGGTGGAGTAGTGGATAAAACTCTGTGCTCCCAATGCAGGGGGCCTGGGTTCGATCCCTGGCTAGGGAACTAGATCTCATAGGCACGCCACAACTAAGAAGCCCACGAGCCACAACTAAGGAGCCCATGTGCTGCGACTAAGGAGCTGGTGAGCCACAACTAAGACCCAGTGCAACCAAATAAATAAATAGTTAAAAAAAAAAAAAGAATAAGCAATTTACGTGCACCGTGTTTAAGACGCTCTCTTGTGAACTTCAGTGGCAAATATTCTTTCGTTTGTGTTGTGATAAGATGTTTTCTTGGACAACTAGTTTAGAATATTTGCCTTTGTTTCTTCTAATGTTTTCCAGAGCAAAGTAGTATAAAATTGTCTTAGTGCTTTTACTTTATTTTTCATAAGAAAAAACAATCTATTGTCAGAAGTCTTCCCTACTTAAAAAATTAGAAAATCCGCTACAAACTCATGATGTTGCTGTGAAGTCACCTGTGTCTGCCCCTTTTCAGCCTCTGACCAGCCTACAATAAGAATGCTTAATACATGAAATGTAATGTTTATTCAGGTGACTGTTATTGCTTTACTAATTGAATTTACTATTTGAACTTGAGCAAAGCTACAACTCTGTTAGCTTTAAAAACTTGTTGCTAATAGCCAGGACATTGAAGCAACTTAAATGGCCATCAACAGATGAATGGATAAAGAAGATGTGGCACATATATACAATGGAATATTACTCAGCCAAAAAAAGGTATGAAATGGAGCTATATGTAATGAGGTGGATAGACCTAGAGTCTGTCATACAGAGTGAAGTAAGCCAGAAAGAGAAAAACAAATATTGTATGCTAACTCATATATACAGAATCTAAAAAAAAAAAATGGTACTGACGAACCCAATGACAAGACAAGAATAGGGATGCAGATGCAGAGAATAGACTGGAGGACACGAGGTTGGGGAGGCGGCGGGGGGGGGGGGGGTGAAAGGGAAGCTGGGACGAAGTGAGAGAGTAGCATAGACATATATATACTACCAACTGTAAAATAGATAGCCAGTGGGAAGTTGCTGTATAACAAAGGGAGATCAACTCGATGGATGATGCCTTAGAGGGCTGGGACGGGGAGGGTGGGGGGGAGTCAAGGGAGGAAGGGAATATGGGGATATGTGTATAAACACATCTGATTGACTTTGGTGTACCTCAAAAGCTGGTACAAGAGTGTAAAGCAATTATATTCCAATAAAAAACAAAGTCGGCAAAAAAATAAAAAATAAAAAAAAACAGCACTTAGCACATAGTTCAATAAATACACGTTGACTAAAAAAAAAAGAATGCTTAATACATGAAATGTAATGTTTATTCAGGTGTGTGGGAAGACATTCAGGATCTTTCTGAAACCTTGAAAATGTTAAAGTATGTGGGCCGAGCGATGGGATTCAGAGTGTCCTGCTTGAGCAGTGGAGGAGCTGAGGATGAGGGGCGTGGAGACTATGGGGGCATAGGCAGAGGATTGGCCTTCTCTGGGGGCGCAGCCCCTTTCTCACTTGCACACCTCATATCACCCTGTTTGGCCCTGGAGGATGACTGGTTAGCCTAAGACGGGTAAGATTCCTCAGGGGAGGAACAACCTAAGACAGGCACAGTCGCAGAGGGGCCAACAGGGGTGGGGCACAGACCCCTAATATCTGAGAGAGGTCTCCTGCCCCCAGGGCTGTTTTGCTCTCCACGCCCAGCTCAAATCCACACCTGCTCAACTCGGACCCAGGAGGCAAACAAAGATCATTACCCCAGTCATGTGAGGCCTTTGATTGTTTATGGGATTAACCTGAGAAGTTTTAGCCAGGAAACAAATAAAAGCAAGGTGGGATGAATCAGCAAGGCTCTTGATCCTAGAGGTCTTGAGTCCCCCGGTCCCATCTTTCTCTTCAGTCTGTGTCTGTGTTTTCTTCAAGCTTGAGGCACCCGTCACTCACCTCGAGTCGCTGAGCTGGTCTCGGCACACGTGACTGTTATTGCTTTACTAATTGAATTTACTATTTGAACTTGAGCAAAGCTACAACTCTGTTAGCTTTAAAAACTTGTTGCTAATAGCCAGGACATGGAAGCAACCTAAAGGCCCATCAACAGATGAATGGATAAAAAAGATGTGGCACATATATACAATGGAATATTACTCAGCCAAAAAAAGGAATGAAATTGAGTTATTTGTAGTGATATGGAGGGACCTAGAGTCTGTCATACAGAGCAAATTAAGCCAGAAAGAGAAAAACAAATACCGTATGCTAACTCATATATATGGAATCTAAAAAAAATGGTACTGATGAACCCAGTGACAGGGCAAGAATAAAGATGCAGATGTAGAGACCAGACTTGAGGACACGGGGTGGGGGGGCACAAAGGGGAAGCTGGGATGAAGTGAGAGAGTAACATTGACATATATACACTACCAAATGTAAAATAGATAGCTAGCGGGAAGTTGCTGCATAACATAGGGAGATCAACTCGATGATGAGTGATGACTTAGAGGGCCAGGATAGGGAGGGTGGGAGGGAGTCCCGGGAGGGAGGAGATATGGGGATATATGTATAAATACAGTTGATTCACTTTGGTGTACTTCAAAAGCTGGTACAAGAATGTAAAGCAATTATATTCCAATAAAGAGCTTAAAAAACAAAAACAAAAAAATACAGCTGATTCACTTTGGTGTACCTCAAAAAGTGGCACAACAGTGTAAAGCAATTATATTCCGATAAAGAGCTTAAAAAAAAAAAAAGACAAAAAAACTTGTTTCTAGACAGACTTTTTTTTTAGTTTTCTACAATTGAGCAATGGATATTTTTTTATAATTTTACCCTCTGTCAAAGCCCTCTGCTGAAATTTCAAATAAAAAAGACAAAATTCATCACATTCCAGGTTTTAAATCAATAAAATCTTTGTAGAAGCAACTTCCTCCTTTCATTTCAAGTGAACTTGACGTTGATTCTTGACCACATACATGCACTGCGGTCCTGTGTTTCAGCATTACACATACGGCTTGTTTTCTGATTATAAAAATTATAAAGATCTAATAGAGTTGAGATTTACCATGACATGACACTCCAGAATTATGAAAAAGAAACAGTACATATTTGGGAACCAGAGAGCTATGACTTCTAGATTCCAACCACTTTGGTCAATTTACTTTCAAGTGACTTTGTTTTGTGACGGGGACTTTCCACAATTTCCAAATGGAGGTACTGGTCTAGACTTGCATCTGCAAAACTATAGTACACGTCTTGGTGGTATACAGTTGATTTTATCATGTGTCAATAAAAAACACTGTGTCTACATGATTTTCCTTAGCACATCTGGCTGTCTTTACCCTGCTCTCATTTTCCTTTTTATGCAGCATTTATTACCATATGAACGATGTGTACTTACCATGTTTCTCACTTTTCTCCATCTCTCTGCTGAAATGTAAGCCCAGGAGGCTTGGTTCTGTTTAGTTTGCCCATCTGTTCCAAGCACCTAGAACAGTGCCTGGGACACAGCAGTCGCTGGATAAACATTTGTTGAATAAGTATTTAGACACTGATCACATGTATCAAGGTTAATATAAACAAAATAGATGACTTCAGCTCTTCTAGAAAGGAAAACATAATGACTTTGGCCTCTATAGCGGAAGAAAAAATAATTTGCCTTGTACGGCAAATTTTAGATATTAGACACACGTCCTATAAGACAAATCTAGATTATACACAGTGCTCAGAAGACTCTAATTTGGTTTATTAAATTCTGTTAAAATATTCCTTTCTCCATAGTGGTTGCACCAATTTACAGTCCCACCAACAGTGTAGGATACACATACCCCTATGTTCATAGCAGCACTATTTACAACAGCCAAGACAGAAGCAACCTAAATGTCCATCAACAGATGAATGGATAAAGAAGATGTGGTACATGTATACACCTATACATATCTACATGTGTATGTGCGTGTGTGTGTATATATATACACAACAAAATACTACTCAGCCATAAAAAAGAATTGAAATAGTGCCATTTGCAGCAACATGGATGGACACAGAGATTATCATACTAAGTGAAGTAAGTCAGGCAGAGGCAAATACCATATGATATCACTTATATATAGAATCTAAAATATGACACAAATGAACTTATCTACAAAACAGAAACAGACTCACAGACATATAGAACAGATTTGTGGTTGCCAAGGGGGAGGAAGTGTTGGGGGAGGGAAGGATAGAGAATTTTGGATTAGCAGATGCAAACTATTATATATATAATGGATAAACAACAAGGTCCTATTGTAGAGCACAGGGAACTATGTTCAATATCTTGTGATAGACATAATGGAAAAGAATATAAAAAATAATATGTATACGTACAACTGAGTCACTTAGCTGTACAACAGAAATTAAATGCAGCATTGTAAATCAACTATACTTAAATAAATAAAATACTCCTTTCAAACCTGTTTTGGAAATGTTTTAATATCTTATGATTAATGGGTAATAAAATATAACTTTTTTTTTATTTTTTTTTTTAGGGGTACACCAAGTTCAATCAACTGTTTTTATACACATATCCCCGTACTCCCTCCCTTCCTTGAACATTTCTTTATTTACAACTTTGCAGCGTCTCAGGGCATTAATTCTTAACATTATTTCACATTATGCAACAATAAACCATAGAAAGAAAAAGTACAGAAGACTGAGCCTAACTGGTGCTGACCACAATTAAATCCCTAATGTGGAGTAATTTTAAGATCATTTTTATCTTTCTCCTAAAATGTGAGCGAATGAAAAATCTGGTTAACCAATACTTGGGGGTTAGTCCATCTGGATTGTTCTAAATGACTTAATAAGGAAAACATTACCTGAAACTGGTTTACATGCCTTATCTTCAGGAAATCTTGTTAGACAGATTTCGTAAACTTTACCTAGAACTTGTAACATCAGCTGAGCTGTACTAAGACAGAGGTAAGGCTTTAACCCACAAAATCTCACCTGAAACACCACCCAAGGCACCTCTGAGGTTTCCTATGCCTGCGCTTTTTTCACGAAGAAACTTTACACCCCTAGAGCAGTCTTCTGGCCAACTGTGAAGTGATGGTGGGGCTTGGCATCCAAACGGGGACCCTTGAGGGCAGAAAGGGACACCGTGAGCCCGAAAGCAGCCCTGTGTCAGCCTGGTCCTCCGAAGAGACTGGGCAGTCCAGCTCCGCGTGACCAGTTCACACCACTGAGCTGAGGATCAAATCACTGGCACGCGGACGCTGAGGGCCAGGTGCTCAGCCACGGAAACTCCACGAGGTGTCAACTAACGTGAAGGGCCCGTTTAGTGAAATGGGCCTTATCCTTTTGTCATCAAAGTAGAAAAAAGTGCAGTGAGAAAGCGAAGTGCTTGCCACGGAGAGACATACATTCTTCTGAGAAATCACTGGTAATATAAGAGGAGCTGATTAACAAAACCTGAATTTCCCATCGTGGGCCATTTTTCTTAATGAGTGCTGCAATGTGTTCCCAAAGGATATTAGATGCCAGATCCAAGCAAACCAGTCACTCGCTTTATTAACATAAAAGTGAACTATTATTTTTTAAAAAACAAACACCTTGCCTTTTCCCTGTATCACTCTAATTCTCTACACAATTACATTTGCAAAATCCATACAATAAAAATGTAAATTGTTTTGTCAGCGCCTTCAGTGAAGGAAATTACGAAAATAACAAGATCCAATAATCACCCCAAAATGCTTCTTAAAGCTATTTAAAATAGATAGTATGTTGATTTCAACCCCTTGTTAAGATAAGAATATTGTAACAAGCAAAATTAAGTCACCCCTAATGACTGCTGCATAAATTGGTCACATTTTATGTAATATTTTCCTCTAGGCCTCGTATTTTTTATTTAACAAATATGCCTGCACTTTCCTTGTGCCTCTAGATGCCTTTCTGCTGCACAGATAACATCACACAACTAGTGAATCCAAGACCTGGTTTTGCTGGTTTAGCAACACTGCAGCACCCTCACCCAGCACCCTTATGTTACAGAGCTGAGGACGCCCCATCCCCTCTAGACTGTCATCTGTGTAAACACACCACTAGTGAACAGACACGTCAGTCACTCTGGAAAGCTGTCTGCACTTTCTTTTAATGGCTCAAGGGAACCAAAAAAAAGCTTTTCTGAATATAGTATTCAGGAGAACATTCAAGTTTAAACATTGAGATTGTTAAATATTGAGACCTTATTACCACAATAATCCAATTCTAAGAGCACTTGAAAATCTAGAAGGAATAAAGTGTTACCAATTTTCACAGAATGATTCAAGAAAGAACTGTCCAGACAAGAGAATAGTCCAGAGGGAAACATAATTGACAAGAAGGGGGAAATGATGAGGCAAGGTGTTTGTCCCAATGTGCCACTTTGCAAACTGAAATGAATATGAAAGAACAAGTGAAATACATTTCCAGATGCTTTTTTTTCTTTGCATTATCTACTGTTTTCCCAGTCAATTTACAAATTCAAAAGTTCACTTTTCTTTTGTCAAGGAAACAGAGAAGGCATCAAGGAGGTATGGCTATTCCTCCTGCAAAGGAAGAAAGTGTAGAGCCATAAAGCACTTCCAACCTCTCCAGGGCGAATGTCAAACCCTCCCCACGTGTCCCCTACCCAGCGTGACCTGCCCACATTCTTTCCACTTCCTTCAGCTCTTCCTAAGGCTTCCGTTGCTTCTGAAAGCAGCTCTCTTGCCCCTTTCCTGTTTTATGCTTTCTGTTCCTCTCTAACCTTAAAAACCTGATTACAGGAATGAGACCACTAAGCAACTGAACCGAACTCCTAACATGTGCTCTCCTGAATGCAACCATGCCTTGCCTGACCTGCTGATTCTTTTCCTAGATAAAAAGGAGTAAGATGAAGAAGTAGTTCAAGAATGCCTAGCTCTCTGCCCCCAGAGCCCCCTTCGCAATCCTGCAGGCAGACAACATGGGTGAGTTGGCATCTGAAGAGGGCGGCAGGTCTGCACACAATGGAGGATGCAGAACTCACCCTTCTGCCTGGATGACCCACGGAGATCCTGCCCCACTTTTCCCTTTACACACTGTCCCGGCCAAGCAGAATATTCAGAGCTGGTCTCTGGACACATGTCCACCTTCTCCCCAGACTGCTGGCTTTCCCTGTTAAAACCACTTTCCTCTCTATTGATACTGGCCCCTCGAATTATTGACTTTTGAGCAGAGAGTGGTGAGCAGAACCTGAGTTAGGCAACAACTGATGAACACTAAATGCAGACGAACCTCAATGACACGGATGGAAAGGGTTTTTCACCCTGCATCACCACGGCGACATCAATAAATGCGACGATGTCTGGTTGACCCGGTGGGCATCTTCCACCGTGGCCAGCATACGAGGTCACCTGTGTGGGCTGTTTTCCTCCCCTGTGTCACTCACCTTTATTTCTTCTATATCATCCTCCTTCTTTTGACTAACTCTTTTTCAAATTTACTGACTTGGATGCTCTGCTTTGCTTTACCTTCCCGAGGTCCCTCATCCTGTCGTCTATAAGATTATACGTCAGGGCTCTGGTGTCGTCATGAAAACTGCAGGTAAAAATATGATTTTCATCTTCAGAGGTCTTGAAACAGGGCATTTGTTGGGGACACAGAGGTGCTGGCCCCCTAGCATACTCACAAAGGATTAGGGTTTGTTGGTTGGTTTTCTAATTTTATGGCTGAGGGAACTGAATCCTTGAGGAGCTTGGTCCGAAGCCTCAAGTCTAACAGGGGGAAGGAAGGGCGCGTCCCACGTCACTGGATGACCCCAGCGTGCTCCCTAATCACACATTCACCAACATCCCTCAAGAAACACAGAGCCATTCAGGTCTACCTTGGATACAGAATTATTTAGCCCATAAAAAGGAGCCAAGTTAGCATCTTTAATCATTTACATATTGTCAAGTGCTTTCTTCAGCTAATCTTTCCTACTTTACAAGTCCTCTGTATCTGACTAAATAGGGACCTTAAGAAACCTCAGCACAATCACACACAAATCTTCAACCTTCTGAACAACTGAAACCATCAGTGTCATAACACGCAAACCTTCAACTTTCTCAACAACGGCTAGCAGCTTAGCCATTATCTTCATGTATCTCTCAATGTAAGAACATTTAGGTTCGTTAAACTTAATGTGTTTACTCCTCACTTTTGCAAAGACCTGAGAATCTAATTAGTGAATATGGTGGGTTTTCTTCCACATCTGGTTCAATGGATGTGTTCTGAAATAATTGGTATTTGGTCCACTTGGAAGACTTGTTTTGGGGAGGGGGACATTTCCCCGGGACCCCTCCTGAGTTCTTGTACAAGGCTAATAATAAAGTTGACACAAGACATATGAACAGGAGAAAAAGAAACATGTTTTAATTCGTGTACATGGAAGTCTCATAGAAATAAGACCGAGAAGCGGCCAGAGCAGACGGCTTTTATACTTTTTAGACAAAGAAACAATACACTGGTGAGAAACTGACAGGACAAAGAAACTTGGGTACCGGGCTCAATTAGTGAAGAACATAAACAGAGTTTGGGCTTCAGGGAGTCAGTTAAAGAAGTCACAAGGTTTGTTCACCCAGCCTTCTTGGCCAAATTCCCCGTCTCTGGAGATAAGGGTGTCCTTCTTCTACCTCCGGATGCAGGAAGAGCACCTTTCACAGGGAGATTGATTTCCTGCTTCAGGGAGACACAGAGGACGGTCAGAGTTCCTCTTGCGATGGTCATTTCTTAATTCAAAATAATCAATAAGCTGCTGAGGCACAGTTGGGGGTGGCCCGCCCTGAGCCCCAACAGTTACAACATGAAAATTTACATTCAAGAGTTTATTTTTACTTTCCTGATTCCTAGATACTGATTATCTCTGGGGGCCTCAACCACAGGCTGACCTGGCACTTACAGGTCCCTCCAGCATCCGAAGGTAGGTGCCACCTGGACCCGAATTCCTCGAAACCTATGGTGAGACCTCCCCTCATTCATCACTGTCAGGAACAGAATTCCACAGGGATGCCTGCCTTCAAAACACTCAATTCCCATCTGGCAAGACCCCAGTGACAAAGGAAAGCTCTGTGTCGTGAGGCAGTTCCCTCCAGTCCCTGTTTCTTGGCAGCTTTGCCCTGGGCCATCACAACGCTGCCCCTTCAAAAACATGAGACCCTAAAACACACACAGGTGCGCGTGTTCACACACGTAAGACAGGAACGCTCCTGACCTCTGGCTAATTCCACGGAATGACACTGACTTTCAATCTGACAGAACAGTTAAGCAGATGCGTAGTTACCTATTTTGTCTTCAAGCTGCACGCTTGGATAGGCTGTGGCACTCAGGCTGCAGAACACAGCGGAATCAGTGAAATGCAAGCACGTCTTCTGTTAGGAGAAGGTCCTGTGAAAACAAGACATTTCAGAACCCTTGAGGACAGCGGTCCAGGGGCCTGAGTGTGCCACGATCGCTTCCCGGTTCTTTTCCGGGTCTAATTCCTACCAGAAAGTAAAGGGTTACACGGGAAAAGATGCAAACATATGGAGAAAAGCTTTGGACAGACCCCAGGGCAGCTAAGAAGGCACTGTGTGCGCAGCTCCTGCAGCCACCAGGCAGAAAGTGGGGATGCTTCCCCGGGACCACAACACGTGTGGCGGGAGGTCAGGGCTTAGAAAAACAAGATTTTAGTCACTGTCCAAGGAAGCGCAAATCCAAGTGTGTTTTTTGTTGTTGTTTTTGTTTTTTTCTTTCCTATTGTATCAGTTAGGAATGACTTGGGCTGCAAATAACAAAATCTGAACCAGGCTCAAACAGACACATCCTGGAAGACCAGGGGGCTCTCCAAGCTGTAGCCCCCAGCGTGTCGTCAGGGACATGCTTTTGCATTTCCACCCTCAGCGTGTGGGCTTCTTACTCCTCGTGATAACAATGGCTTCTTTTCTTACTCACAGAAATGAGGCAGAAGAGACCTGCAGCTGAATGTCCCTGGACCCGGCAGGGGCCTCTCCTGCAGGACACCAGTGTCACTGGCTGCATTGGAGCCTGGGCGACAAAGGTTACCTGTAATTCAACTACCTACTTTCCTGCATTATAATTGTTTTTCTTCTCAAAAAAGATGGCAACCACCCACAGGGAACCAAGATACACCCATCCCAGCTAGAACTTAACAGTCCACCTTTACCTACATTTTCCTATGGTCCCTAAAAGGGTGCTTTTTGTTGCTTACCGATCACATTTGCTTCATTTTTTTAATAGAAAATTGTTTAAGAATGTTGTAATATGTCTTTTCAAGTGCTATAAAACTCAAAGGTGAACACATCTGCTTGCATCTCATTTTACAATTTCCTAGTGATGACTCATCTGGTACCTGGAGGCTGGAGATTCCCACTTCTCTGTGAATATACTCGGAGGTCCTTACACAGGTGACCTGCCTGAGCACCTCCATTCCTCTTGTAATCGTAAACACGGGATGTTTTCCATTCTTCAGGACCCCAAATTTGTCATCGTGTTAAAATGCTCACAGACTAAAGATGAGCTTTATCTGAGTTTAAGGGAAATTTTATAAAGAAGCAAACTGTTCTTTTTTTTTTTTTTTTTTGAGGTACACCAAGTTCAATCATCTGTATTTATAGACATATCCCTGTATTCCCACAAACTGTTCTTGAAAACCAATTTGTATGACTTTTTTTCCTTTGAGTTTTAAAAAACTCAAGAAACTAATTTTTTAAAAGCTATGTTTAATACTCAGTAATCTTTATCAAAATTTGAAAATGTCTTCATAAATGAGAAGTTTTAATTCACTTTTATTTTCCTAAGCTTACTGTCAGCTGTTATTTGTAAAACAGATATAATTTATAAACGAGGTTTATTTGGTATAATCATGACATTATATGGATCACATATAAACAAAAATATGCTTTGCTGAGAATTTATACATAGTATTTTATTTTTATTAACCAAAAATTCAAAAATAAATGTGCAATCCTGACATTTTGTAAGTATTGGGGGCATTTTGTTAGCAGAATATTAGATGAACTATCACTTGAACAATCCATAAATTCAAGTGAAATTAACTTAGCCATCAATTAACAAAACTTGAGTGTGTTTTTTCACTTACTAGCTAGTTATTTTGGTGAAACAGTTAGGACTAAACATCAAACATCACCCTTGCAACTGAATAAGGTACATATTCACACAGAGTAACCAAGCAGGACCCCGTGGGGCCTTGGGCGGGGACAGCCCCTCCCCCACATCCTCAGCTGCAGCTCCTCTCTGAGGTGCCTGGGTAACAGTATCTGGTGCACATTTCCTGAGTTGTTTCACAGATGTGAAACCTGACCCCCACCAAATGGAAGATGTTAACTACTTGAGGACCACAAGCACGTAGCCCCCAGGTGTCCTAGAGCCTAAGGACTGGTGATGTGAGCCCTTGTGACACCACCCATGACCTCTCCATCCACCAGAGAACCGAGGAGCTGATCACACACCCTGCGACCCCTCCCTCAGCTGCTTTCCTGAAATTCATCCTGAAACTCAGCGGGACGCTCAGCTTTTAGAGCACTAGCTGCCCTGGACTCCGTGTCTGGTGCCTACTAAATGCTGCGCTTTCCTCCACCACCACCTGGTGTCGGGAGGTGGGCGTTAGTGCAGGCGAGCGGATCCACCTTTGGTTGGGTAAAGAGAGCAGGTTATGGTTTGTCCTGGCAGTGTCTCCTCTTCCCGCCAGCTCCCCGCCGGCTCTAAATAATTTCAGACGCAGATAAGAACGAGTGTTCAATTTTGACAAATGTAACAAAACTAGGGTACCAGCACGCCCCCGCAAGGGCAAATCCCATTTTCTTCCCAAAGCCTGTCCCATCAGGCCCCAGGACATCTAGGCACTAAAGGATGCTTCCCGGTGGGGGTAGAGAGGTTACAAAACCAGAGAAAATTCCAGCAGAGCCTCCTCGCTGGGCCAGTGTTCACAGGAAGAAAGGAGCCCTGAAACAAAGAGCTTCCACCAAAGGTGGCGCTTTCATTGCCTGACAGCCTTCAAATGGCAGACGAGGGCCTCAGGACTGCAGTCTGACACCTTCTACCTGGCACGGAAAACTAGAACGGCGCTTTACATTCGAGAATTTGTTTCTATACCTGTGTTACTGTGATTTATTAGAAATACACATTTGGTCCTTGGTCCTAGCACATGGCTCCTAAAGCCCTAGAAATTTCCTAAGGAATAAGAGCAAGGAGAGAATCTTCTGTTCTCAAATAGGTCCTGAAACAGCTCCGAGTGAGAAAGGATGAAGAGCCCTCCCAACCCCACCAGGGTTTATGTTACTTAGGTGACTACTGGAGGCACCTAAGGATGGGGGCTGGTTGGCAGGGGAACCAGCCATCATCCTTCAGCCTCCCACCCCCAACATACTGGTAGGGAAGAGGGGCTGGGGGTTGGATTAATTGCCATGACCAATGACTTGATCAATCATTCTTATATAAAGGAGCCTCAATAAAAACCCACAAGAAGGGGCTCGGAGAGCTTCTGGGCTGATGAACAGGTGGAGGTGCTGGGAGGGTGGTGCATCTGGAAAGGGCATGGAGGTCGGCATCCTCCCCGCACACCTTGCCCTGGGCATCAATCCCATCCGGCTGTTCTTGAGTTCTATCCTTGTAGAATACACAGGTAATCTGATAAGTAAACTGCTTTCCTAAATTCTGAGAGCTGCTCTAGCAAATTAATGGAATTCAAGTAGGAGGTCGTGGAAACCTACAATTTATAGCTAGTTGGTCCACAGCAGACACCCTGGACTTGTAACTGGTGTCCTGGCAGATTGGGGGGCGGGGGGGAGGTAGTGCTTCGGGACTGAGCCCTTGACTGTGGTTCTGACGCCGTCTCCAGGTGAACAATATCAGGAGTGAACTGAATTGCAGGACACCCAGCTGGTGTCACAGAATTGCTTGTTATGGAGAAAACCCCCACATATTTGGTGACCAGAAGTGTCAAAAGTGTTGAGAGTAGTGTAGAGCATGGACGAGAAACACAGGAGTTTTCCCTTTAAAATAACATATAGGAAAGAAGCGGGGGGGGGGGGGGGGGGGGGGGGGAGGGACACAGGAAGGGGGAGGGAGCGGGGAGGGAGGGAGGGAGGAAGGGAAGGAAGGCAGGCAGGCAGGCCTAGAGTTCCTCAATGTCTGTAAGCAAAACATACTGTTAAAATCTATACAAAACAATTACTCTCCCTTCTGAACAGTGTAAAATAAAGAAGGTTGCCCACCCCCCAGCCCTACAGGGACCGTGTCGTCAGCCACGCAGTCGCTGTGCAGCCTGGAAGGAATTCAGGATGCAGATGAGGGTGAGGCACTCTGTGCTCTGCGAAAACAGGCAAAACAGGCCCTTAGACAGAGGTATTTCAGGAAAAAATTTTATGAACCCAAACTCTTGTATTTGCCCACATGTAGAAAAGCACTGAAATCATTAACTGAGATGTCTGTTCCCCCGAGATGCGTGCTTGACGTCACATACTCTTCAGCCAAAATCATACCTACACCTGCCCTCCCCTCCCTCTTGGAGCGACCTGTTTCCTGGGCTATCGTCCTCAGTAAGACGCTGAATAACTCAATTCACAGACCTTATAGCGTGCGTTTTTCTTTCAGTCAACTGTATTCTGTCACCCAGCTCTGCGCGAGGACTCGGCCCAGAAGAGACTCACTTCGGGGCATCTGGTGTCTTTCCTAGTCAACCTTGTAATAAGGTCCTGAGGAAAAAGACCTTTCCGTGGTTTTGGTACCCCCATGATGCATGTTACTAAGTGAAAGGGGCCAATCTGAAAAGGCTACACTGTGTGATTCCAGCTATAAGACATTCTGGAAAAGGCAAAACTACGGAGACAATAAAAAGTGTGGTCAGAGGTTAGAGGAAAGGAGGGATGAACAGGTGGAGCACAGAGGATTTCAGGGCAGTGAAAATACTCTCTGTATGATAGTGTAATGCCAGATAATGCCTGTATACATCTGTCAACATCCACAGGATGTCCAAAACCAAGTGGACCCTCACTCACGTAAACTATGGACTCCAGGTGATAATGGGGTGTCAGTGTAGGTTCCCTGACTGTCACAAATGCACCGCCTGGAGGAGGATGTTGATGGAGGGGACCTGAGCGTGGGAGAGGCTGTTCCTGTCGCGGTTGGGGGGGAGGGGGGAAGGCAGAGAGTACACGGGAAATCTCCGCATTTGTCACTCCGTTTTGCTGTGAACCTAAAACTGCTCTAAAATACAAAGTCTATTTTTTAAGTCAACACAAATAACTTTCCTGAATTTTATTTACTTTTCTTTCCTTCATTACACATCCCATGTTTCAGAATCAGTTTTTAATTACAGCACATTCTGCAAATAAATTATAGTTTTATCTTCATAACCTGGCTTTCATCAACCCACAGGACTTGTTTTGCAGTGATAAGGCAGAAATCTCTAATTAGTCTATGAGCAGTTTACCAACAGTCTGCTATATGCCAGTGATTGTCTCTATGCTGTGGATACAAAGATGATGAAGACGGAATCTCTGACCTTACGGTCAAAAGCAAATGCTCATAAGAGGTGTTTACTCATGAAGAAACACTGACATGGGATCCCAAGTGTGTATCAATGATGCACTGTTCCCTACGACACCCAGTGCCTGTGGCTGTTCCTGGGGCAGGCGCTTCCTAGCTGCTCTAATGAGAGTCTGAGCTGTGCTTTGCTCTGACTGGTGCCCGTCACGCGGCTGGTGCTCAGCATCTGCCTGAAGCACGAGCACAACTCTGGGAGGAGGCACTGGTCGAATCTGGTCTGGGAGGAAATCTAAGGCCAAGGGGACAGGAACACCCTGCGCTGGCCTCGCCCAGGTGTGTAAAGCCTATTTCATGAGTGTTTGCAAGAAACCAGATAAGCAGCACATTTTTCACCTCCCTCTTCTCTCCTCTCCATCCCCAAAGCGGGCAATGGCAGCTCTCCCGGTGCTCACGGGGCTGCCTCACGACTGACAGACCTCCCAGAAATGTAACTCAAGTTCGTTCAGATGGGTAGATTTTGTTTTTGGAAAGTTAGAGCAGGAGTAAAAGATTTGCACACCATGTGTTCATCACAAATAGAAATCAAGCTTATTGGTTTTCAGAAAAGGAGGAGACATGAAGGAGAAGGTGAACAGAAGCAGGTGGAATGTAAAGAAAGGAAAAAGACAAAAGAAGAGATACAGGGAGGTCTGCCTGGCTCACAGTGCATTGTAAGTAACACACCTGCACAAGAATATTTCATTTCATATTAATAAATACCTTGGATACCTACTTTGTCGTTAACACCAAACATTCTTGACTAGAAGTGTATCTTTCTTTTTTGTAATTTATTTATTGACATATAGTTGATTTACAATGTTGTGTTATTTCTGCTATACAGCAAAGTGATTCAGTTATACGTGTGTGTGTGTGTATCCTTTTTCATATTCTTTTCCATTATGGTCTATCACAGGGTATTGAATATAGTTCCCCATGCTGTATAGAGTAGGACCCGGTCGTTTATTAATTCTATATATACTAGTTTGCATGTGCTAATCCCAAACTCCCAATTCATCCTTCCCCCCCTCCCCCTTGGCAACCACAAATCTGTTCTCTATGTTTGTGAGTCTGTTTCTGTATCATAGATAAGTTCACTGTGTCATATTCTAGATTCCACATGTAAGTGATAAGGTATTTATCTTTCTCTGATGGGCTTACTTCAGTTAGTGTGATAATCTCTAGGTCCAGCCATTCTGCTGCAAATGGCAACATTTTCATCTTTTTTATGGCTAAGTTATATTCCATAGTACATATGCACCACATCTTCTTTATCCATTTGTCTGCTGATGGACATTTAGGTTGCTTCCGTGTCTTGACTTACTGTAAGTAGTGCTGCTATGAACATTGGGAAAGTGTATCTTTCAAGCTGAGGAACGATGTTCTTGTCATATCAGCAAAGGAACTTCTTTCTTGGTCAATAGGATAGCATCTTTCTAAGTTTCTTATTTTGGAAGTTATTTTAGAACTTAAAGCTCTAAGAATTCTTTTAAGAGTTTGTGAGGGAAGAGTAGAGATAAACAATGAGTTCAGACCAACTAGTTTTTAAATCATTTACTAAAAGTAAGAATTGAAGCGAACTAAAATAAAAATAGAGGACATATCTGAAAATACCCTATTTTTCCAATACCCCAAATTCCTTTCTGTGTATGGCCTAGATAAATTGGTCTATTTCAGTCCTACTTGTTCTTGCAAAATGATGGAAACAATTTGGTTTTGATAGCTCGGGCCTGGAAGAGGGAACCTCGGAGGAAGAGTGAATAGTCTCCAGCCCTTCAGGAATTCACAGTTCATCAGTATCAATACACGGTGTTTGTATGAGAATCTTAACCTCTTAATAGGAAAGAGAAGACAGAGACAATACAAACAAGCATTTTGCCCAGCAATTTCAGACATGCAGAATACAAGGCAGAAAAAAAACAGACCAAACCATCTGCTACCTTCTAGGCTGACACCTAATAAACCAAGTGTAGACAGTGTTTCCTGCTCCGCTCTTTCAGGCCTCCAAGGAAAATTAAAAGACAGTGTTAAACCAAGCATGGAGTCACTGAGCCTCAAAATTACATTACTTGGCAACATTAGCACTGCAGAAACCTGAGAACAGGAAAGGTGAGCCCTATGACCCTCCTGGGAGCCTCCTGCACAGAACACGGAATAAGAACAGTCATGACCGGTCCTTCACCCCGATGGTCCAGAAAGAGATGCTGAGGTAGAGGGATGGTTCCGTGATAAAGGCTGCAGCGCTGCATCCCTGGACAGGTATGGAGAGAACTGCTGTCTCTCTCCCTACATGTCTGTCAAGATAAAGCTTCCAGCTTTCAAAAAAACCTCAAGCACTAGTCAAAACAAAATAATACAAAACGAAATAAGCAAATAAGAGGAAGAAAGTCAATCCAACAAGCAAACAACCACAAAACCCCTGATTGTGTTGGTCCAGCCCGTCTCCCATGCTTAATTTAAAAGCCTGTGCAGCTGGCCAGCAAGGCTTTAAAATAAGAAGTTATCTTCAAATTTATACTCACAAAAAGATAGATAATCAAAAGGAAGTATGTGCTAGAGTAGCAGATTTTATTCACCCTCACACCATTTAATCTAAACCAGAAGGCAAATTGCTACTCTGCTCCCAGGGTCGTAAATCAATACCTTCTCACCTGAGAGGCAGTCCTTACCTGGAGGCAGAAAGGAGACAGAGCCCCCTGTTGCACACTCACTTCAGGTAAAATCAGGGTTAGCACTCCTCACAGAGCAAACGCCCTTATGTCCTACAACCACCTTCAATTCTCATAAGGGACTGAAGCCTGCAGCACTCCGGTGCAGACTCTGAATCTGCAATGTCGTGGTGATGTCATTAGTCAGTACGATCAGGCAGAGAACAGAGGACTGAGGCCCCATCTTCATCCACGCATAAATCCTTAACCGAGAACGTCCTGAAGGGAAGAGCAAAGACCCACAGGCAGTGCAACCATCCCTGTGTTTCTACCAAACCGGTGGGAAATGAGGATACATTTCAAATGTTTATAAACGGACATCTTTTCATTTGCAATTGCTTTCTAATAAAAAAAAAGAACAACACCTTTTTTCTGTTTTCACTCTGACCCATAATGTCACAGTCACTCTAAAACAGCACCTCAGCGCAGTCCTGAGACCTGCAGACGTCCCATCGAACAGTTCACTGATGACCTGCTTCACTTTCTACCTGAAGCAAGCTGAATGAAAAAGAACAGAGTGGAATTCAGCAAAGGTCACGCCGGGGAGATTTCTTCACAAGGAAGGAAAGATGAAAAAGACATAAGGTGCTGAAGGGGGTACACAGTTTTCTGAGAAAATTATAGCAGCGAAAAACAGATCATCTAGAGCAAGCAGAGTAGAGGTGGTTCCAAAAGCAGATTTATGATTAAATAAGTAGGGTGGGAAGATCCTGACCCAAAGCCTGGCTCGATAAAGTTCTGGTCCAACAGCCTCTAAGACCCAGCAGACGCGTGCTCACTCCTGCTGAGACCAGCTCCGCGACTCGAGGTGAGTGACGGGTGCCGCAAGCTTGAAGAAGACACAGACACAGACTGAAGAGAAAAGTGGGACCGGGGGGCTCAAGACCTCTCGGATCAAGAGCCCCGCTGATTCATCCCAGGCTGCTTTTATTGAGTTCGTGGGCTAACATTCTCAGGTTACACTCATAAACAATCAAAGGCCTCACATGACTGAGGCAATTATCTTTGTTTACTTCCTGGGTCCGAGTTGAGCAGGTGTGGATTTGAGCTGGGGGTGGAGAGCAAAACAGCCCTGGGGGCAGGAGACCTCTCTCAGATATTGGGGGTCTGTGCCCCACCCGTGTTGGCCCCTCTGCGACTGTGCCTGTCTTAGGTTGTTCCTCCCTTGAGGAATCTTACCCGTCTCTGGCTAACCAGTCATCCTCCAGGGCCAAACACGGTGATATAAGGAAGGTTCTATGCACCACCCCTGTTGGCCCCTCTGCGGCTGTGCCTGTCTTAGGTTGTTCCTCCTCTGAGGAATCTTACCCGTCTTTGGCTAACCAGCCATCCCTCAGGACCAAACAGGGTGATATTAGTCTCCACGCCCTGCACCCTCAGCTCCTCCACTGCTCAAGAATCCCATCGCTCGGCCCACATCAAAAAGGTTCCCGAATGTCTTCCCACACACTCCTTTCTGTGACTTTACAGAAAATCATACTGAATCCCAATCGATCAACACACCTTTGACCCTCAAACTATGTATTTCATTTATCAAACCACCAGAGAGCCGAAACTTATTTTTATATTTTTCTGTTGGCTATTTTGATAACAGCCTATAAAGATGTATCCTGAAACATTATAAAAACCATTCACCAGTCTCAAAATATACAGTGTCTGTTATGCATGTATTTAATACAAGGTTAAAAAATCTGCAGCAAAAGGACAAAACCAGAAGTATTTATTTTACAAGTGAGGAGGAATAGGGATTTTACTATAGGATTTATCTACACCAACTTCTTAAAATATGACAGTCCATAAAAGAGAAAAATGTACTGAATACCCACATGCCAAGTCCTGTGAGAAGCCACAAAGATCCACGTGTTTGCCCTCAAGCAGCTCTTGATACAGGAGACAGAGCGGATGCTGAGAGCACCTGCGATGACCCTCCATGGGATGCAGCCCAGACATAAGGTCTGCAGAAGGGCAGAGGGAGAAGTGACGACCCGGGCTGATGGGGATAGGAAAGGCTTCTCGGAGAACGAGCCGGTCCATCCAGGCTCCGAAAGGCAAGTCATGGTGACAAGTGGAACTGCGGAGGGGGGTGGCGGGAAGGGGAGTACCAGGTACTACGTGCCCATCTGGCAACACTGACTGGGCATCACTTCACATGAGGTCCTGGAGGACATGGAGGGCCCAGCACCGAAGGATGGAGACCCGTCCACCCAGGCCAGCATTTCCACCTCAGAGTCTGGACAAGACCACAAACAGACCCACACTGTGTATCCACACTGTGAAGTGATGGAAACCGGACTATTACATAAGATACATTCTGTCACCCTCTCTTGACAAGAATACCTCCATAACGATAAGACCTTTTGAAAATCACAATCACTGCCCGTGCTGAGTTGTTCTGATGCTGGACCAGTGGTGGTGGACAACCAATAAAAGGAAGACACAGAGAACTCACAAATGTTCACATATTTATTCCACAAAACTTATCTCCTGCCTTCATGTCAAAAAAAGTTATTAATTTTATGTGTTTACAATCAAGGCTGTCCACGTAATTCTGCTTTATTGAGAATAATGCCAAATTAAACCATCTTTCTAGAGTCACTGTAATTCTTGGAGAGATTTTTTTCAGTTTGGAGAAACTTCATTCACTGAGGCAGCAGCAACTGTTAATAAAATTCTTAAAGTGATACTAAGACTCAGGGAAAAAAACAGATGTTACATATGGAATTGTGAAGGCAGGGAAAATGCCATAGAATATTTTAAATTTCCTCATATGAATCATTATTACAGATCTAAACATCTCTTAAAGAAACATCTAAAACAGAGAGGATATACGTATATATATGACAGATTCACTTTGCAACCCCTGAAACTAACACAACACTATAAATCAACTATACTCCAATAAGAACTTTATAAAAAGAAAAAAGAAAAAAAATCTGGATGCTTAAAAATTCCCATTATATTAAAATTTTCACTTGATCTTATCATTCTAGACAGTTTTAACTTGTTTTTATTATTTTTATATTTATCTGACATATTCAGACAGTCTAGCCACAAACTCCAAAGTTATTTCTTCTATACTTAGAATCTATCCATTGTTTGCAGTACATATTGGACACTGTCAAAAAATAAAGCATCATTATATTTGACTAAATCTGTTTGGCTAAGTATTTTTAGAACATCATACCAATGTTTTTATATTGACTATAACATCTCTTTGTTAAATACTACCATTTTTTTGCTATTTCTTCAGAATTTTTTCAATTCTAGCCACTATATGTGTACTTTTCTCTGTAATAATGATTTTTTATATGCTCTTCATAAAGAACCCAAATGCTTCCATCACAAATAACTTCACTGACAAAAGCTGCTCTTAAAGATTAGCTGTAGGGACTTCCCTGGTGGCAGAGCAGTTGAGAATCCACCTGCCAATGCAGGGGACATGGGTTCGAACCCTGGTCAGGGAAGATCCCACATGCTGTGGAGCAACTAAGCCCGTGTGCCACAACTATTGAGCCCGTGCACCATAACTACTGAAGCCCGTGTGCCTAGAGCCCATGCTTCGCAATGAGAAGCCACTGCAACAAGAAGCCCACTCACCACAACAAAGCATAAACCCCACTCTCTGCAACTAGAGAAAGCCCGCGAGCAGCAACAAATACCCAATGCAGCCAATATATAAATAAATATATAAATAAATAAAATTTAAAAAAAAAAGATTGTAAAACAGAAAAATAGGAACAAAATATAGATTATCTGTGAACTTAAAGGCTCATTTCTACTACTTCTTCATCCAATGAAAAAGGTTCTTCAACCTGAACTCGAGTCAGCTTGTTTTCTGGAAGCAGGGCCATCCTTCAGGATCAGTGCCCAGAGGACAGCTGGGCTCTCCGTCCTGACTTCTTTCCCGATCTGCTCATTCTGGGAAGGTGTTTTATTCAGCATCTCACGCTGGACAGAATTGCACTTGTGTTTCTGGGTTAGGATTTTGATGTAAATGCTCTTGTCATTTATTGCCATTATTCTGATCAGTAATTCTAGCTTCATTTACTAAACACTGTAGTTTCATAAATTTTATCAGACCTGATACAATTGTGGATTTGATGAGAATAATTTTCTGCTCAATTTCATTATTTTGATCAGTGGTAAAAATCTAAACAATTTGCAATATCCATTTGCCTTGTTTTTATGGTTCTGATCAGTAATTAAACCTGAAAAATGTGTGATGAATTCTGCAGACTTTTTATGGGTCATGCATGACAGAAGCCTACTCATTCATTATTTTCAGATTTTAAAAATTTAAGCAGATTGCTTCTGAAATTCTACCTCTCTGCTGTTTTTTTCCCCTTTCCTGAGCTCTATTTTTGTGTCTTTATAATTGTATCCAAAGGCTATTTGAATATATACATATTCATAAAAATCCAAACAAAATGTAAAAAATGAATAAATTATTTTTCATGTGTATTTTGACAAAAATTATTTTTCTAAAATAATCTAAACTGAGCAAGATGACACAGTAGGAGACACCAGCCTTCATTCCCCTCACAAAAAAACAATTAGAGGGACTTTCTAGGTGGCGCAGTGGGTAAGAATCCACCTGCCAATGCAGGTGACACGGGTTTGATCCCTGCCCCAGGAAGATACCACATGCCGCAGAGCAACTAAGCCCGTATGCCACAACTATTGAGCCTGTGCTCTGGAGCCCGTGAGCCACAACTATTGAGCCCATGTGCTACAACTACTGAAGTCCATGCACCTAGAGCCCATGCTCTGCAACAAGAAAGGCCACAGCAATGAGAAGCCCGTGCACCACAAAGAAGAGTAGCCCCCGCTTGCCGCAACTAGAGAAAGCCCTTGTGCAGCAAGGAAGACCCAACACAGCCAATAAAATAAATAAATAAATAAATAAATAAATAAATAAATAAATTTATTTAAAAAAAACAATTAGATAGCCATTCACAAATGAAAATAGGCTTAGAAGGGCTGAAGAATCCAATTAAGAACCTATAGCGTGGGCACCCACACACACAGCACCAGTGACAGCACCACCATGAAGGCAACCACAAGCTGGACCAATTACCAAAAAACCCCTCAGCCACGACATGCCCCATGGAAGAAAAAACAGCAGGTGGTCCCAGCAGACTTTGCCCCTGAAGACCCCAGCAGCCCTCAGCACCACTGCAGACACCCACAGCCTTGGTCCCCTAGAAGCCCCACAATCTTCACTGTCCCCAGCTGATAAAGCTGCATAGAGCCTACACACAGAGCCGTCCCCAGAGCCAGAACCACTACGCCAACCCAGCCACACCCTCCACTCATGCACAGGTGAAGGTCTTTCCACACCAAAACCAGCCTGTCAAGTATGAAAGAGGTGACTGCAGACACAAGAGCAAGTCTACAGGAAACATAAAAAACTGAGAAAATATGACACACCAAAGGAACACAAGTTAAGTTGTTGTCAGCTTAAAACAGACTGTTATATTTAAAAGAAGTTTCATTTAAGCCTTATGGTAACCACAAAGCAAAAAATCTACAGTAGATACACACCAGATAATTAAATAGGAATCAAAACATACCACTATGGAAAATCATCAAATCATAAGGAAGAAAGCAAGAGAGGTATGGGGAAAAAAAAAAAAAGAACAAAATAGCCAGAAAACAATTAACAAGATGACAACAGTGAGCCCCTACCTATCAGTAATTACTTTAAATGTAAATGGATTAAATTCTTCAATCAAAAGACACAGAGTAGCTGAATGGATTCTTTTATAAAAGAGAGAGATCCAACTATAGACTGCTATAAGAGATTTGCTTCAGCTTTAAGTACACAGGTTCAAATTAAAGAGATGGAAAAATATATTCCACACAAATAGAAACAAAAGCGAGCAGGTGTAGCTATACTTATATCTGACTAATAAACTTTAGGTCAAACACTGTAAGGAGAACAGAGAAGGTCATTATATAATGATAAAGAGGTCAATTCATCAAGAGAGTATAACAATTGTAAGTACACATTACCCAGCATTGGTACACTCAAATACATAAAACAAGTATTAACAGATCTGTAGGGAGAAATGGACAGTGATGTAATAATAATAGGGAACTTCAACATCCCACTTTTAACAATGGGTAGATCATCCAGACAAAATAAATAAGGGGGTACTGAACTTAAACTACACATTGGCCACATGGACCTAACACACATATATGTAATATTTCACCCAACAACAGCAGAATACTCCTTTTCCTCAAGCTTGCCTGGAACATTCTCCAGGATGGATCATATGTTAGGTCACAAAAGAAGTCTTAACAGATTTAAGAAGATTGAAATCATATCAAGTATTTTTTTCTGAACCACAATGGAATGAAAGTATATATTAATAACAAGACAAAAACTTGAAAATTCACAAATATGTGGAAATTAAATGACACACTCCTGAACAATCAATGGGTCAAAAAGAAACCAAAAATGAAATTTAAGAAAATCCTGAAACAAATGAAAATGTAAACACAACACAGTAAAATTTATGGGATTCAGCAAAAGCAGTTCTAAGTGGGAAGCTGATAGCCATAACACCTACCTTAAGAAAAAAGAAAGATTTTAAATAAACAATCTAGTTTTACACTTCTAAGAACTAGAAAAAGAACAAACTAAGCCCAAAGTTAGCAGAAGGAAGGAAATAAAAATCAGAGCAGAAATAAATTATATAGAGACTAGGGAAACATTTTTTAAAGATCAATGAAATGAGGAGCTAGATTTCAGACAGGTAAAATTGACAAATCTGTAAGTAGACTAAGAAAAAAGAAGACAAGTAAAATCAGAAATTAAAGAGTAGACATAACAACTGATAGCGCAAAAATACATAGGTTCATAAGAGGCTACTATGAAAAACTATATGTCAACACATTGGATAACCTAGAAGAAATGGATAAATCTGTAAAAAAGTACAACCTATTACTGAATCACACACACACACAAAAAAGGAAAGTCTGAAGATCTGTAACTACTAAGAAGACTGAGGGACTGAGGCAGTAATCAAAAACACCCAAAAAACAAAAGTCCAGGACCAGATGGTTTCAATGCTCAATCCTATCAAACATTTAAAGACAAATTAATGTCAATCCTTCTCAAACTCTTCCAATAATTTGAAGCTGAAGGAAAACTTCCAAACTCATTTTACAAGGCCAACATTACTCTCAATAACAAGAATAGTACAAGAAGAGAAAATCACAGGCTAATATTCCTGACAAAAAATACATGCAAAAATCCACAACAAAATACCCGCAAACTGGATCCCACAGCACATCAAAAGGATCATATACCACAATTAAGTGGGATTTATCCCTGGGATGCAAGAATGGTTCAACATACAAAAACCAATAAATGTGATACACCACATTAAGAGAATGAAAGATAAAAATCAAATGATTATCTTAACAGATACAGAAAAAGCATTTGACAAAATTCGACATTTTTTCATGATAAAAATTCTCAACAAAGTGGGTTGAGAAAGAACATATTTCAACATAGTAAAAGCCATACATTGCCAAGTCCACAATTAATATCAGACTTGGTAGTGAAAACTTAAAAGTTTTCCTCTAAGATCAGGAACAAGACAAGAGTTGCCACTGTTACCATGTCTATTCAACACAGTACTGGAAGTCCTAGCCAGAGCAATTAGGTAAGAAAAAGAAATAAAAGGCATCCAAATCAGAAAGGAAGAAGTAAAACTGTTTCTGTTTGCAAATGGCACAATCTAATACTTAGAAAACCCTGAAGACTCCATCAAACTAACTGAAAAAGAAATTAAGAGATCAACCCCTTCGACAGTTGCATCAAAAACAATAAAATACTTAGGAATAAATTTAACCAGGGAGGTAAAAAAAAATCTGTGTGCTGAAAACTATAAGATGATGGTGAAAAAACCTGAAGAAGACACAAACAAATGAACAGATATCCCATGTTCACATATTGGAAAAAATAATATTAACACATCCATAGTACCCTAAATGATACACAGGTGCAATGCAATCTTTATTAAAACTCAATGGCATTTTTCACAAGAACAGAAAAATCTATTTATACCTAAAATTCATATGGAACCACAAAAGACCCCAAAATAGACAAAGCAACCCTGAGAAAGAACGTAGCTGGAGAAATCGCACTTTCTGACTACAAGTGATATTACAAAGCTATACTAATCAAAACAATATGATACTGGTATTAAAAGAGACATATAGACCAACAGAACTGAATAGAGTCCAGTATTAAACCCACACATATACAGTCAATTAATCTTTGACAAGGGTACCAAGAATGCACAGTGGGGAAAAGATAATCTCTTCAATAAATGGTGTTGGGAAAACTGGACAGCCACACACCAAAGAATAAAACTGGGTCACTAACTTATACCACTCACAAAAATTAACTCAATACACATTAAAGGTTTAAGTGAAAGAACTGAGACCTAAATCTCCTAGGAGAAAACACAGAGGAAAAATCCTTAAGATTGGTCTTGGCAATTTTTTGGATCTGATCCCAAAAGCAAAGGCAACAAAAGCAAAAATGGGACTACATCAAATTAGAAAAATTCTACATAGCAAAGGAAATCATCCACAAAATGAAAAGGCAACCTATAGTGTGGGAGAAAACATCTGCAAATATACATCTGATAAGTGGCTAGTACCCAAAATATATAAAGAACTCATACAACTCAATAGCAAAGCCCCCAAATAATCTAATTTTAAAACGGGCAAAGGACCTGAATAGACACTTTTCCAAAGAAGATATACAAATGGCCAACAGGTACATGAAAAGATGCTCTACATCACTAGTCATTAGGGAAATGTAATTCAAAACCACAATAAGATATCACCTCACGCCTGTTAGGATGGCTGTTATGAAACAGACAAGAAATAACAAATGCTGGCGAGGATATGGGAAAAAGACAGCCCTTGTGCACTGTTGGTGGAGCGTAAACTGGGGCAGCCACTGTGGAAAACAGTATGGAGGCTCCTCAAAAAAAGTAAACATAGAGCTACCATAGGATCCAGCCATCCCACTTCTGTGTGTATCTCCAGAGGAAACAAAACCAAGCTCTCAAAGAGATACCTGCACTCCCATGTCCACTGAAGCACCATTCACAACAGCCAAGACGCTGTCAACATGGATGACCCAGAGGGCATTGTACTAAGTGAAATCAGCCCAACAGAGAAAGATAAACACTGTGTGTGGTATCACTTATATGTGGAATCCTAAAATTTAAAATAAAGTTGGGCTCACAGAATCAGAGACTAAAACAGTGGTTGCCAGGACCTTGGGAGTGGGGGAAATGGGGAGATGGTCAAAAGGTACAAACTTTCAGCTAAAAGAGGTTCTGAGCATCTAACGTACAGAGGGGTGACTACAGTATTGTAGATGTGAAATCTGCTAAGAGAGCAAGAGTTAAAGCATTCTCACAGATAACAAAACAGAAAAGGTAACTATGTGAGGTGATGGATGTGTTAATCACCTGGGTTGTAATCATTTTACAGTGTACACATGGATCAGATCATCACACTGGACATTTTAAATATATAGAATTTTGTCAACTGTACCTCAATAAAGCTGGAAAAAATAAAAAATAAAATAATCTAAACTAGTTAAATGCAAATCATAATCTATCAAGTTTTAAATCAAACATTAAAATTAAATCTTTACTTATAAAAATGTAATTAAATCTCATTAAATATTTTTACAAAAGTAAATCTATTTGTAATTAAGCATTCCAGGTTTATACAGTTACCAGTGTAAAGCATCTGTATCACACTTCACACAGATTATGTCTAGACATGCGGATACATAAATGTAAAGTGTCATGAATTCAAGATGAATCATCTAATATTCCTTAGTCACCACTGCAACCATCCTGCTCATTTATGAGTAAGTCCAGTCCAGGGATGGGTTCACAAAGCAAATCAAGCAAACTGATGACCAATGAGACTGAAAAACAACACGTGATTGTGCAAGAACAAGGATGGCTGTGTTGCAATACAAACAGAAGTGAGTTTCTCCATTGATATGGAGGGAATAAACTAGCAGTGGGGGAAATTGTTGCAATGCAAATAGAAGTGATTGTTCTTTTCCCTCTGGAGAGCAAGGAAAACAAAGAGCACTTCCAACAGGCTAAAGGAGAAAGATAACCCGGCCTGAAAGAGTTAAACAATCTTGGTTATTGCTTAGCTGTTACTACTAACAAACACTTGTAGCTAGACTTGTCCTTCAGAAAACTGATTACTCTCTGACTCCATACGAATTACACCTTGCACCTGGCATTTCTTCCCACCCCACACTCCTTTGTAGCATGCTTCATTTCAGAAAGAAGGTCATGCGCCGACAGCTTCAGGGACACCAGACCTGGTTGCTGTGCTGCCTGATGCCAGCTTTGGCCATGAATCTGCAGAAGAAAAGAAAGCAAGATCCTCACCACCTAGACTCTTATCATTTACCCGGACTGCGAGCCCCACATATAAAATCTTCCCCAACTCCCGAGGAGCGGGGCAGCACAGTTCTTGAGGCACTAGCCTGCTGTGTGTTCCCTTCTTCCTGGCAGAAAAATAAAGTCATCTCTTCCTCCAAAATCTCTGTCTCCATATTTCTATTTGGACTCAGTGCACAGAATAGCCATTATTACGGCATCAAGTTGTCATGCTGCTGGGAATAGAGGGATGTGAGGAGGTAATACATTTGTGTTCTCTCTCACCTACTCGTTCCCGCAGCTCACATTCCCTCTGTGCTCCAGTGTCAGCACAGGTATCACCCACAAGTCTCAGCAGCCTTTGGAGAGGTAACATCTCCTTTCGCTTTGAGGCATTAGGGCAGGAGACAAGGAGAAGCGTCTTCTGGGACCACACAGCATTGGCCATGAGAGCAGACGTTTGGGTTTCGTGTGCACCGTGCCAGCACCGAGCCCTGGCTCCCAGGGACAGAGCCCCAGAGGCCACCCATCTGCCCAGGCTTGGCGGAAGGAGGTTCCCCTCTACTCCTCTCCTCTACTCAACATCTTGAGACACTCTCCCCCCAGCCACAAAGCCCCACTGCCCTGCTTTCAGCTTCTCTAAGTGCCAAAATCTCCCCTGCTTTAGGCTCCAAGCCTCTGCTTGGAAGTTCTTTGAATGGCTGCCTCCTCATTCTGTAGCTTTGCACTTAAACCCCCTTCTCAGGCAGACCAGCCCTGAAACTTCTCAATAAGTTCTCCCCACCCCCACCCACAATGTTCCATCCTACCCAGTTTTCTGCATAAGACATCTCAGAATTTGCACTCTATATATTTGGGGGCTTGGGTTTTTTTCCCTCTATTATCTATGTTCCCATTTTGGGTATAAGAACCAGAGGGAAGGACCAAGAGGTAAGAAATAGCTTTTTTTTTTTTTTTAGCTGTTAGCACAAAATAGGCACTCCATGAATATTTGTAGGAAGAGGAGAAGGAAAAAGACTGGAAAATTCTCTGCAGGCAGGAATTATTTACAGATCAATTCTCCACTTAAAAATACTTCTAGAGATGACTATTCATTAGCTTGTCATGTTTTAATAGTTATGCTGCAGGAAACTAAAAACAAGGAAAAGTGAGCAAAAACGCAGCACAAAATTATGTTGTCTCTCTAGTGGACGGAACATCAGAAGAGCCAGCCGTTTCCCAACCAGATGTCTGGGTCTCTGCTTGGACGCCCTAGGGGAGATCCTGCCTGGAGACAGGGCGTCACACCTCTGAGTCCACTGAGGCACCAGCCTGGCGGGGAGGCTAGCCCTGAGCAAATCCTGCTAAACTTAGTACCTCCCAACACCCTTAGGTGCAGCCCTTGAGGGTCCCTTTAAGATTCTACCCAGAGCTCCAACTTCTCTCTTAGCTCTTGGGTTAATTTCCTCCAGAAAAAGGAAAAAGCTCAAATTTCTTAACAATTAGTTTGGAACTCAAGCTACCCTTGTCGTTATACATATTTGACAAACATATATGTAAGTTAATATGTTATGAAAATTAAAAAGTCCATCAAAACTGACTCCTTGTCAAGACTAATTAGGTAGTCGCTCATCCTTAACAAGTGTCAGGAAAGTTAATTTTTAAATTGGATTCCTTAACTCCACATTCCAGCTGGTCGTTTAGTTTAACAAGATTATAGACCAGCGGGAGAGAATAAGACAGTTAATGAAGTTACTATAGCTCATAAAGTTAGGATGGCTTACTGAGCTGTTTAAAAAAAAATTAAAATAAAATAAAAACCAAAAACAAACCCATTATTTATGGTAAAAGTGCAATAAATAGCATTTTGTTCTAAATATAAATATTGCTTAACTGACACTTCAGAGTACAGAAATAAAATGCATCCTCCTTTAAAAATCTGTCACAGGGTGTGAGACCAATGTAAATACTGAATAGACTCAAATGAGATTCCCGTTACAGGATGAATGCACTTGAAATTTCCCAGTCCATGTAATAGTAATGTATTATAATGAGAGGTACATCACCCATCACTGGAATAGCGTGCTGATTATGAAGCAGTTTTTTTTAAAGTGGACCCGTGGCATCTGAAGCTTCAGCACCAACATCCATGATGTGCAGGGTGTGTCCACGGGGCACCAGCAGTGCGTGTGCTAGTCGCAAACCCAGCACAGAGGTCCCAGGGAGGCTTCGAAATTCTCTTTTCCTCTTTATATAACAGAAGTATTTGTGAGTTTAGTTCCCTGGGAACCCTGCCCCCAGCCAGCTTCCATGGTTGCTTGAAGGAAATCACGACACTTTTCAGTAGCTCCTCACTGTATAATGAGGGAAATACGCGATGTATTTCCAGACACCAGGGTTCATAGAGGCCCCAGGACATCTGCTGAGACTGTGTTGTGAGGAACATCATCTAGAGGCTAAGAGCCTGTTTCTGCCACTTACTAACCTGATGACTTTGGTTTTCACGCATCTGTAAAGTGGGGAGAGCGAAACCCCCAATACATGGGATTCTTCACTTAGCTCATATCCTGTGCTCAATGTCAGTCATCACCTTGTTATTAAATATTAAGGGTATTCTGCACAGTAATTAGATATATATTTTTTAATTTACATGTATGTTTATTTATTATGTGTACTTTAAAATAAAAAGCTAAGGTTTAGGGACTCTCCTGGTGGCACAGTGGTTAAGAATCTGCCTGCCAATGCAGGGGACATGGGTTCAATCCCTGGGCTGGGAAGATTCCACATGCCAGGAGCAACTAAGCCCTTGTGCCACAACTACTGAGCCTGTGCACCGCAACTACTGAAGCCCATGTGCCTAGAGCCCGTGCTCCAAAACAACAGAAGCCACAGCAATGAGAAGTCTGCACACTGCAACAAAGAGTAGCCCCTACTTGACACAATTAGAGAAAGCCCACGCGCAACACCAAAGACCCAAGGCAGCCAAAAATAAATAAAAAATTTAAAAAAAGAAAAAAAAGCTACAGTTTAAAGTTCTCAATAGACTTGCCCATGTCAGACTTAATATTAAAACTCACATTTTCTAGTGTTCTCTCTTGGATGCTCTTGCTACCACATGCAATGGCTGTACCTACTTTATCTAAAATACTTTTATCTACCTCAGTGCCTCCAAAGTTTACAGTCTGATAAAATGTATTCCAAAAATGCTTACTGAAAAAAAAAAGTATATTGCAGAAAATTTCACTTAAATGACTTCTCCTGATAGATTAAAATGATTTTTACACTGAATACTCATAGCATATTACATGCACACACATACACATTCATGTTATAAAAAACTGCACTTATCTGCCTGCCAATGCAGGGGACACAGGTTTAATCCCTGCTCCAAGAAGATCCCACGTGCCACAGAGCAACTAAGCCCGTGCGCCACAACTATTGAGCCTGTTCTCCAGGAAAAAAAAAACAAAACTGCACTTTCTTGGGAAGCTTTGAAATATTTGCATTCTCTACAGAGCAACTGGGGCCAGAGAATCTTAGTGTACAGGATTAACAAAGAACACAGGAATTATAAGAAAAGCGTCTCTGAGAGTAAAACAATGAGTCAATAGGGCTCTGCTTTTAAAAATGTTCAACTTTCATAAAACTTCCTAGGTGTACACCTTTTGAGTAAAATGAGCTAGAAGCAGCTAATTTCAACTCCATCTCGCTCATTTCTCAAATGAGACAATGAAGGCCAAGGGAAACAATGTATGATAGCCATATTGAGATGTAATCTGCATACCAAAAGACTTGCCCACTTGAAGTGTACCATTCACTGGTTTTTAGCATGTTGGCAGAATTGTGCAGAAATCTCCATTATCTACTTTTAGAATATTTTCATCACCCCAAAAAGGCCAAACCATATCACCACACCCCACATTCGTATCATCATACATGCTCATGAGCAGAAATTCTCCCATTGACTCGCCCTCCCACCGACTCACCCTCTCACCCCTGCCCCGACAGTCAATAATCCACATCTCTGTCTCTACGGATGTGTCCACTGTGGACACAGAAACAAAGCCGCACAATACACACTGGTTGTGACTGGCTCCTTTCACTTAGCGGAACGTGGTCAAGCAGCATCCACACTGGAGCATTGCCTTTCACCGTCAGATAACATTCAAATGTAAGGACAGACCACATTTCCTGTATCCACGTACCTGTCGATGGGCACGTGGATCACTTCCTGATGAACAACGGTACTGTGAACACCCCTGAACAACCTTTTGTGTGGAAACATGTTTCTGTTTTTCTTGGTTATTTACCTAGAATGAAGATTGCTGCGTCATATGGTAATTCTACGTTTAAGGTTTTGAAGAACTGCCAAGGTGTTCTCCAACGTGGTTCGTTTCACAGTTCCATGTTGACATTTTTGTTGTTGTTGTTTTTATATTTTATTTCGTTTTAATTTTTCTCAATATTTTTACTGACGTATAGTTGATTTACAATGCTGCATTAATTTCTGTTGTACAGCAGTGACTCAGTTATACATATATATACATTTTTTTTTCATATTCTTTTCCATTATGGTTTATTATAGGATATTGAATATATTTCTCCGTGCTGTACAGTAGGACCTTCTTTATACACACTATATACAAACACATCTGCTAATCCCAACCCCTCCCCCTTGGTAACCACCAGTCTGTTCTCCATGGTCATGATTCTGTTTCTGTTTCATAGATAAGCTCATCTGTGACACTTGTTTTTATCTGTCATCTTTATTTTTGCCATTCTCGGGGGTTAAAGTCATCATTCACCCTGGCTTTGATGTGCATTTCCTTAATGACTAATGATGTTGAGCATCTCATGATGGGCTTTATTGGCCATTTGTGTATCTTCTTTCAAAAGACAGCTCTTCAAATATCTTGCTCAATTTTTACTGGGATATCTGTTTTTTTATTATTATTATTGAGGTGGAAGAGTTCTTCATATATTCTGTTTACTAAAGAGTCTTAGATACACAATTTGAAAATTTTCTCCCATTCTTTGTCTTATCACTTTTTTGATGGTGTTCTTTGAAGTGCAGAAGTTGTTAATTTTGATGAAGAACAGTTTATCTATCTTTCCTTTTGTCGCTGTGCTTTGGTGCCATATCCAAAATCCACTGCTGCTAAAAAAAAAAGAAAAAAAAAAAAAAAGAATCCATTGCTGAACCCAAGGCTATAAAAGGATGTGGCGTAGGACGGGGACCTGCAGGGCAGATCCAGCCACGGCCCTCCAAGGTCCCTTTCCAGCCCGCGTGCTGCACTGGGGTTCCTCTTGGAGGACAGGGTAAGGGATCACTTTGCTACAGTTTTACCAGATCGGTTACCTTTATTTACCATTTATCAAATTCAGCATTCTGCTAAGAAACAGAGTATCTTGAAACTATCACATTGAAAAGACCTTCCACTAAGCATATACCATTTCCAGCAGCAACCATTTTTTTATTACCAGTTATTCAAGGTTACTCCGCTGAACTGAATCTTTATGTACAACATGAAAAAGTGGTTTGCAGTCCTATTCAGGACTGCCTTGCCTTTCTTACGAAATACTCCCCCCAAAACGAGCACTGCTCCTGGGAGAAAAAGTCAAGCAAATCTTAGGGAATATGTAAATTCATATAAGAAAAGATGGTTATTGTGCAGAAGATGATCTAAAAAGAGTATTAAATACTAATTGTAGTGTAATTTCAATGCAGCACTTTGATGTGAATGTCTCCTTTAATCCACAGAAGTATAATTTATACGAAAGTCATTGACGATCTCTGCAATTTTAATGGTTTAATGGTGATTGAGACAACAGGATTCTTTCACTTCATAATATTCAGAACTTCAAGTGAATTTTCAAAGTGAGATCTGTGTTTTACCTAACTGCTGTTTTGTTTTGGAAGAATAGCAGAATTTTTCTCCCCACTTAACAGAAATACTGTTGAGCCTCAAACGATTAGGAGCAACTTAACTTTCAACGGTGCTCACCAGCTAATTAATAAAAATGTTTTATTAACTGTCATTTTTAAAGGCTATTCTCGACTGCTTTCCAGAGAAATGTCATCAATGTTACTTTTTTTAAATTATACATGCAGGAAAGATTAAAGTGTTAACAATTTAAAATTATTGTTAATATTTAAATGGTTAAAAGAATCATGTATCTCCTGATTATGTAAATTCACAAAAGAGATTTAAAAGGATGAGTTAAAAGTATGTGAGTAGAGCGGATGCAGAAGAACAGACATTGGTTATTCTTGTTTGGCTTATTATTTGGTCTCATGATGGCGGTAAAAATTTTTAAAAATTTAAAAAAACTATAATTTGAAAATGTATACAACTAACTCCTCCATATTATTTCATGAAATTCTATAAAAGGTCAAGAAAAATGCATTTATTACCATAATACATTTTCACACTTGAAAGTAAGATACACAAAGTATTTTGTCATTGTGAAATTGTATCATGCATACAATTCACCGAAGGACGGGTTTCTGAAATTCTAAGGTTTCAGAGTATTTCATTTCCTTCCAAAATTAAATATGTATATAAGAATAATATAGCTTTTATGGGTTTGTTCTCCCACAAATTCTGTTGAACACGTTTATACAGTAGTTATTTACATAGGGAGCTCGCTTACTAATTAGTACTTTCCATCCACAAAAGCCATTAGTGCAAATTTACAGGCTGATGTGATTTCTGAAAACACAAAACTCAGCAGTTTAGAAGTAGGAACAAAGGTAGAGAAATTTTGTATCATCAGTAAAGAACAAGCTACATGGAGAAAAGGTGGAAAATCAACGGTTCTAATAGGTATTAACTTTCCCATGAAATTAATCAGTCCAGACAAATACCAACACCAACTTAATACGCTGCTCCATTCATGGCCATTCAAAGGGGCCGCAGAGTCCTGGCCAGGAGTCTGTGAGCAACGCGTCTCCTGACAAGGCTCCCCTGAGCCTCTCTGTCACCAGGCCTCAGCCTCGGCGTCTTCCAGCTGCCAAGTCAGCGTGGGGCGATCCCCACTCCGATGTGTGACCCTCCAATTCTGCCTCCAGCAAGAGTCCCTCCCTCCCTGTTTCCCCTTAGTGATCCCGCACCTGCCCCTCATCCCCTCATGGACTGTGAGCCCCTGTGTGCAGAGTGGGCCCCAGTCTGTGTCCCTGTCACAGGGGTCTGCAGACAGAGGCAGGTGCAGTCAGCCCACAACACCTGGCCCGTCCTCACCTCCGGCAGCAGCTCTGTCCTTCGCCACAGGCTCACCGAGTCCTGACTCAAACCTTTAACATTTTCACGTTCAAGTCAAAGTAAAGTAAATATATAAGTAAGATGCATGAGCTACTCATTTCCTACATGCTGTCTTCCAGCCACGTGCCCAGTGTGTCCATACGACATAACAGCCTAGAACCTCTGTCATCACCGCTCCCTCCCCGGGTAGGAAAACACCAATTTTCCCCCATTTACCCAGGAGGGCAAGTCACGCAGCCCCTGCAAGCCTGTCTCCACATTCCCACAGTGGAGTCACTGTCACCTAGCACCGAGGAGGGCTGTGGGCATCAGAACGCTAACACCCATCAAGGGCTCGGGAAGCTGTCATCCACAATCAATGTCAGCTGCCAGGATCATGGCACCCGGTGCCAGGCAAGAGCTCACCCACCCTCAACAGGGGAAGCGGTCAACGTTACCTCCCAACTGTACGTTCAGATCTCACGTTTCTGACGACTGCCCTTTTTACCCCAAATTTAGTCAGTGCCAAGCACGCAGGCTGCAGAAGGTGAGCTGGAAGGTAGTGAACTTGTTCTCCAGCGTGATGGGAAACACAAAAGCCACAGAGACAGGAGCTGGAAATGAGCGTCAGGGATGTGAGCAAACGCTCAGACTCAAGACCTGAATACGCCTCTCGGCCCGGCAGCTTGAGCCGCCCTGTCTGACTTGACTCCCCGGGACGTCTTCACCTCCATGACCCCCAGCTCCAGCTCCCCTCCTCGGGCCTGACCCTCTACTCCCAGGGAGGTACGGAGGACACGTCCCTCTACATATATTTGTAAGAAGCACACGATTTACCACCTGCGTGGCTCCCACGGACCAGGAACCCCTGTGCACTTCCTGCTCATTATTTTCAAGTTAGATATTATTATTATTGCAGAGGAAAGAACAGACTCCGAGAGGGAGCACCTCACCCCACATCCCAGGGCCAATGAGGTGGAGTGGATTCACCCAGGCCCCTGGATTCAGACAGGGAACCAGCTCCTTTCCCACTGCACAGCCCCCACACCTTCACTCGCAGAGGAAAGACCAGAATGATTCTTAAAATAGCTCTGCGTCTTCTTCTTGGCATCCCAATTCCTGCCAGAAGCTGTACTTTATTTATGATTCAGTTTTTGCAAGTATTCTTCTTTTCCAAAAGTATGCTCTTTTGCTTTCTAAAGAACACACTGAGTTTTGCTATTTACAGTCCTGAGACTTGACAAGCCAGGAAGAGCTTCCACGCTGCTGACGAGCTTCCCCGAACCTCTACTTTAGTTCGTTTCAGGGTATCACCGAGACCGGCTCTGATACGACTCTAAAAGACTATACCCACTTATAATTGAAAACAAGAAAAAATTTAAAAGAAATCAACATCAATAAAAAAGCGGGTAGTGAAAAGATAACGCTGTAGTCAGACTTCGAGAAACATGAAGGTTTTGTGCATAGGTGTGCCGTTTCTCATGGGCGCACAAGCACATGTAATTAGAACATTAGCACATCCCCCCCAGGGCCCTCGGGCACCAGAAACCCACATCCAAGGGTCCCCCCCACACCCCGCTGCAAGACCATGAACAAGGCGAGGCCAGGACATTCCTCGGGCTCATCAGGAGTTCCCAAGTGCTGGAGAGGCAGCCGCCCCCCCCCCCCCCCCCCCCACTCCAACAGCTCATCACAGGCAGAATCCCAGGCGGGGACCCCGGACAGAAGAGTGAGGACAGGAATCCAAACATGTTCGACGAGTGATGGGCCGGGAAGGGGGTGGAGTGAATCTGGGCCACCTGGGGACCCTCCCATCACCTGCAGAGACTCGAGTGCCCCGGGAGCCTCTGAGGCCTGGCACTCCTGGCCAAGTGCGTTGCCATGGATACCACTGTGCTGCTTCTGCTCTGACAGCTGCTCATCGGTAGCACCAAGAAGATACCCGGAAACAGTGGCTCTCGCCTTTCCTGGGCTGGGACAGGTCCAGCTGGGCTTCGGGGTCCCACAGACACGGGCTGTCAGGGGGCATCGGGACCCCTGCCCCGCAGAGGGCTGCCCCCAGACTCCCCCATGGTCACTGCTGGAGGATCTGTTAGAAATGAAGAACTCAGGCCTCCTCAGACCTTCTGGTTCAGAAACCACTTTGTCACCAGACCCCCCCCCCCCGCCCTTAACCTGCTTGCACATTGCAGCTGTGGGAGCCCTGGGGCAGGTGGTTCTGGTGGAAAATCCTCAGACACCCAACGAGACACGTGTGGATCTTCACGACTCCGAGGAAACTGGTTCTGGGACAGCGTGTGAGTACTGCATATCCTAACCTGACAAACCTGTAAACATTACCTGTGCACAGGTGACATCAAATACATTACACATGTATATCTGCATTAACCACGTTCAGTGTGGAAAGGACAGCTCCACAAATCAAAAGGGTGTTTCCTTCCGCAGTGAAGGCTTCAGGGCTGGGGGAAAGAAGAGGAAAAGATGCCCCCAGGGCCTCCCCCTTCGCAGGGTCCCTTTGCCTCCTGTTCTCACCCAGCTGCGTGACCACAATCCCCATGTGGCCTTCCAGAACAGCCAGCCCAGCTCCTCCAGGGACCCTGCCTGCCGAGCCCAAGGGCAGGGAACCCATGTGGGGTGGGTTCAGCAAGCGTCCCCATCTTGGGGGCCACCCTGGCTCATCAAGGGCGATGCAAGAAGGAAACCCAGCCCAGCTCCTCTTTCTCCCCGGCAGGGCACCGCCAGGGAGAGCGGGCGCATCCTTAGACCAGGCAGCTGGTCCTCAGGCCTCACGTGGGTCCCGCCCTGTGGAGGTGGCATCTCAGCCCTCTGTGATCGCTCAAAGCAAACAAGATATGTCAGTTATTAAAAAGTTACGGAAATTCTGTTTCAAGGTCAAAGTGACCCCTGAGGGTAAATTAAAAACAAAACCAACCAGTGGAACTTGGGAAGAGCTGAAGGAATCCTACATCCTTCTTGCACAAGATGAAGTGTGGATCAGCTGATACATTTCTTCACAACTGAGCTGAAGTCCTTTCCCCGTGTCTCCCTCCTCTCCCCGCTGCCTCCCCTCCTACCTTTTCCCTCTGGTTTTGTATTATTTGGAGAGCAAAGTAAGTCTGGTGCACAAGGGAAATGCCTTTAAATTAAACATGTAAAATTTCACACTGTACATTCTTGTGAATTTGAAACATTTGGGGAAATCCTCAATCATTAAAACAGCCCTCCGCGGACACATTTTCTGATGTAATTAAGACAGTTTTTAGAGAATGTTCAGTCAATCTGAGTCTCCATCTCTACCCTCCCACCCCAGGAATTCTAAGAACTTCCCATTTCTTAACCAGCAACTAAGACTCAGAAAGTACAACCCAGTGACCCCGGATAACATGGAATCAAAGCTAACCCCAGTGTTCTGGTTATGGGCAGGCTCCCTAGAGATGCATCGTTACTAGAAACTTTAACTGTAATTCTGAAAGATTTGCTTCCCTAAAATACACAGTATGACGAATGAGAGCTTCTAAATGGTAGTAGAATATTTGGTAAATGATATGTGCTTTGACATCTTTATAGATGGAATCAAATTAAAACTGGGGGGAGGTCACAGCTTTGCATTTTTCTAAACTTAATGCCCTGATAAACCATAATCAACCTTTAAATATAGTGAAATTTTTAATCTACGGTTAAGAAAAAATGTTTTCTATAATAAGGTTAAAATTCTAAAAATATGGAAAGAAAAAAATCTAGAAGAGTACAACAGTACTACCAATCATCACTTACTAGCACTTTGGCCATTTATAGTGTTAAATGTGTTCTTTACATTGTTTCCACTGTCATGTGACAATACACATATATTAAAGTGCGGTTTCACCAAAACACTTCATTCTGCTGTTAAGGAGAAACTGAGCCAGGCCCCATGTGCCTTAGCTTTCAAAGGCTGATGTGCCTTTTCTTTTTCAGAATTTAGTTGTGGTCCTTCGCAATATTGCTTGCATGAAAAGGTAATCCTATGTGAAGGTTTTTTGGTCCAAAAGAAATAGAGGACCAAACTTTGCATGTATTTCTCGGCTTTCATACTATTTTTCCAATAGGCATCACAAACCAAAGTTCTGGACTGAAAATAACCTACAAGAAACAGGAGGTCAGACCTTTCACTTTGAAAGTCAGGGAGGGAATTCCCTGGTGGTCCAGTGGTTAGGCCGCCATGCTTTCAATGAGGAGGGTGTGGGTTCAGTCCCTGGTTGGAAAACTAACATACGTGCAAGCCACTCGGGGCTAGACCAAAAAATAAAAGTCAGGGAATTTCACTTCTGATTTCCATATTTTCTTGCAAAATACGACCAGCTCATTCACAATGGCCCCGAAGCCCTGGGGCAGCACCCACTCAGGAGCTGGCTGGCCCCGGGCTCCCCCCCTCCCCCCCCCCCCGCATGGGGGGTGTCCGGCTGCAGGTCAGTGGCTGCCCATCTCTTTATTCAGGGCAGTCCGGCTGTCACCCACCCTGCCCCCCACAGGTGACTCTGTCGCCAGCTTCCTGCAGATGAGTCTGAAGCTCCTGCCCTGAGTTGTAAACAGAACAGTAGTGACAGCGACCCTGCCATCGCGCTGGCCTTAGGCAGACCCTCTCCTAAGCGAGTAACATGCACTGACTCGGTCATCCCAGAGCAACACGGCTAGCATCTGCACTTCACAGAAAAAGAAACCGAGACACTAGGAAGCTGGGGACTCGCAGGGGGCCCGGCTGGGGGCCTGCGGGCCCAGCCACAGGCTGTCAGCCAAGGAAGGCTCCGCACAGTGCCGAGGACACACCCTCTCCCTCCCGCTCAGAGTCCCCAGGAGAGGGTGTCCGGCGCGGGCTGCCCGCCGACCTTGGTGGCCAGGCCGCCCTCTGCCCGGCGCTGTGACTTCTGCAGAAACTGACGCCACGACACAGGGACGGTTCAAGGACAAAAAGGCCCGCTCGCCCTGTGCTCTGACCAACGCACTGTGAGTGGCCCCGGCCTCAAGAATCCGTCTTGTGAGTTTTTAAGAGTAGGACAATTTCATATTCATAAAATTAACAAAATACTTAACAAAAATTACTCTGAAGACGTACGGGGCGAATATATGTGGTTTTATGTGCAACTACCAACCACCAGCTTCTACTTTCATTACCCAGCTAAATCCCCGTTTCACGATTATGACCAAAAATGACCCGGCGCTGCTCTTCCTACCTCGTGTTCACACTCCCCGGAGTCTCGGGCCACGTCTCTCCGCGCAGGGACGGATCCGAACCGGACAGGCAGCTCGCTCCAGCGCGCACCTGCCACAACCTGCGAACAATTTACGCGCACAGTGAGCCCTGCCCATCGGACTCGCCCCGGCCCGGCCGCACTTCTACTTTTCTTCTCTTGAGGAGTAGAGCTCGAAAATCACCATCATAAGAGATGTGCACTTCACACACATCATCTCACCGAGATGTGGCCTCAGTGACACCGGCTTCTCATCCCCATGCTGAAGCCAGGCCCGCCTGCCCCTACATTCTGGTGCGTTCTGTTCTCCCGGCTCACAGGCCCCCGGGGGCTGCCCTGGGTGCTCGGCAGGACCCCGCGCTGCCTGCCTAGGGCAGGGTGGGGGTGGGGGGGCCTCTGGGGAACCGGGAGGCCCAGCGGGGTGCGCAGACACGCGGCGTGGACAGCTCTCAGGCTGCACGAGTTATTTCCAAAAGAAGCAGCCGCTTGTTCACCCAATTCCGAGTAGGAAAGATGCGGGGGGGGGGGGGGGAGGGGGAGATAAAGGGACTCAATTGGAAATCAGTGCAGGAAAATTACCCAAGGAATGAAGATGCAAATTCTCCGTCGTAACTTCTGGAAGATGCTAGAAAGGAAACCAATTCCTTTCACCGCTTCACCGCTCGCGTTTTCCAGTCTCAGCGCGGAAGCCTGCGGTTGCGGGAAGGCGAGCAACCTGCTCCCACGACGCGGAAGCGGCACCAGGGGGGACAGAGGCGCGGCCTCGGCGGGCGGGGCTGGCTCCCGGAGCCGCAGGTGCGCGCGGGGGCGCGCGGGGGCGGGCGGGCTCAGCCGCTGGTGCGCGCTGGGGGCGGGGAGTTCGGGGGCGCGCTCAACCACAGGTGCGCGCGGGGGGCGGGGCCCGGGGCGTTCGGGGGCGTGCTCAGTCGCAGGTGCGCGCGGGGGGCGGGGCCCGGGGGCGGGGCGCGCACTCAGCCGCACAGGTGCGCGCGGGGGGCTGGCGGACTGGCCCCGCGCCCTCCGAGGCCAGGACCCGTCGGCGCCAAAGCCGCGCGGGAAGCTCGCTTGCTCCCGCCGCGTCGCCGCCGCGTCTCCGGAAGCCCAGGCTCTCGGCCCCGGCCGGGCTTCGGCAGCTCACGTCGATTATTTAGTCGCATCCATGCAGGGCGGCTGTTCTTCCTTGTGTCCAGTAACATTTCCAAACCCTGAGGGCGGGCGGAGTAGTAGCGGCTGATCCAGGCGCACGTACTCCCTACTCCAAGCCCTACGTTCCGCTCCTGGAACCCAAAGCGCTGCGCGAACACGAGATTCCCACCAGCTGCCTCTGATTTCTTCCTCGTAGTGAGCGTCTGGCACCGCCCGCGCGAGCCCGGAGCAGACGCGCCCACGGCCACGGCGCGAGCCCGGGAGGAGGCCCCGCGGAGCCTCCAGGACCCGCCGTCTCTCCCCCCGCCCGGGGGTCACCGGTGGGAACAGCTGACTTCTGCAGGAAATGTCTCAGTTATACATGTACTTTTAGGTCACTCTGTAAGCAGGTATTTAAAAAAAGGGTTTTGGTTCTATCTTTAAAGACTGAAATTTTCAAACAAATCTCATCCCTAAGATAGAAGTTAAAAACATGCAAAACATAGAAAGTAAAACTTGGTCAGTTTTGGCAACAATTCCAGATGACCAGTCTGGGAGACAAAGGTAGTGCGTGGAGAACGTTCTGTCAAATTTCACCAACCTTATGAGTGAGGAAAAACAAATTCATTCTCTTCCTCTCAGTGATCTTTCAGGCCCTTTCCATTCCACTGTAGGTGAATGCTGCCCTCTTTCGGCAGAGCGTTCCAACTTTTAAATACGTGGGGTTTTTTTCTTTTCTAATACAAAAAGCATAAAAAAAAATCTCCATGAACAATAATGATTTAAAATAAACTTGAACTATGCTAGGCATCGTCTGTGTGTCTCTTACTGTCTATATCAATACACCAAAAACCCAGCTTCTTCCTTTCAGGCCCACTGCTACAATTCCGATGCTTTTGGTGATGTTTGCAACTTGGAGAACTTGGACAAGACATGCAGGTTTGTGCACTGTTTTCAGTTCAAAATATGATAAACATTACATTGTATTCATAGCACATTTTTCTGGAAGGAAAGACTAAAAACTTTCTACTTTAGAAACCTAAGCTAACAGTCAATGAAAAACAAACAAGCAAAAAACCTACTGTCACCTTCCATGAGGACAAGGCTAAGAACTGCAAGGCCAGAGGAGCATATGAAGGGCAGATGTGCCGCTTAGAGATACAAGCCTATGTGTAAAACCGCAGCAAAAAGCCAGGTGTGACCATCACACACAGGCACCCTGGGGTGGTTAAGATGAGCGGGGAAGGGGCACACAGGTCACGGCAGTGCTAAAGGTCAAGCCTCGTGGTGTGTACACACATGTACTAACATGTACGCTCAATCATTCCGTGTCCTTCCACGCATCTTATAAATATCCTTCATATCTACTTGAATAGTTTATAAAAATAAATTTTTAAAAACCCTACACCCTTCAGAGATGGCAATAGTCAAAATAAATGAGATGTCCAAATACAGACAACTCTATATCATAATTCAGCATATAATCCACAGGTGTGCTGACATTTTCTAAATTTTTTAAAAAGAGAAAAAGAAAAGGCAGGCCACTGGAGAACAATGCTTCATTATATGCAACTGTTTATTTAAAATAATTTTCCAAGGTTCCCCATAATTTAACAGGTTTCGTTTCACTTTCGTCCTCTCAAACAGCTAGAAACCAACACTTATTTTGTATTTTAACTACTATGTGTGCTATTTTAATGACATTTTTCTTGATTAATTCTAGAACCAGATATATCGACCAATAAGCAGTACAGATTTAAACGATGGTAGTTACGGTGCTACTGGCAGTTCTGGGGCTTTATCGGATTCTGGACGCTACTTCAAGCCATCTCCATCCAGAAGTCTGACTGAAGGCGAAGTCGTGCTCCCTCCCTGGCTCACTTTCTCTCCACAAAATAATTAAAATTTATCCCGCTGTAAAATAGCATGAATACACTGCTCATCTTTTTCAGTTACTTCATCTTTATTTGCTACCTCTCAGCTATAAAGCATAATTATCCACACTCGAATATAATGATTCATTAAAAAAATAAACACCCAAAATATTCTTAATCATTCTAATATATTCCCATTAATAGATAAAAAGGCTGTCACTTAAAATTTCGTTATTTCTACTTCTTTATTTAAAGTCAATAGTAAAGTCACAACTGTAAAATAAATGCATTTAAAAACACAAAAGATACATTTCAATGACAAAATAGGCAATGATTATGAAAATCTACTGTACATTTTGCCAAGGCCAGCAGAATGAAAGCTGATATGAAAAACTCAATCTTCAAATATATCCTTAACAAAAACTTCCCTCATGAGTAGTAAAATCATCATTTAAGAAAACATTATATGTTTATATATCTGAACACTTGTTCCAAAAACAACAAAGTATGGGGTTGGGGGGGTGCTAGATAATAATATGTGGGCCCCAGGAACTCAAAATTAAACTTCCAAAATGAACATTTATTTCAAAATAAAATGAACATTTCTAACATGATAATTGTATGAAACCATTTTTTTTCCTTGATAGAAATGAGACGGGGCATTTCTTAACAATAACAGCTTAGTAATCATCTAAAAAAAATTGTGGAGATACCCCCAAACCTCCAACCCCCAACGCCCAAGCCCAGTCACTGGTATAAAACAAACAGCTTGCATGAAATCATCATCCACATTATTGAAATATCCTGATTCACCTGGGATAACTCATGCTTAGAACACTTCAAGCACTTGTTTTTAGACGTGTGGAATTACCAGAGCTGAGGCTTTTTACACCATCTGTGTATTACTAACGTTTGAGTCTTTGCACAGACACAGTAACACTTCCACTGTACCGCTGACTGCGTTTCCTCGAGCATATTTGATCCGCAGTTGTAACAGTGCTGCTGGTGGTATTAAGTGATACTCTCAAATTTTTCTTTTTAAAAAATATATCATCCATGTGACACTAAATAGTAAATATGCTCCACTTTATACTTTCTTAACAAGGAATGACTCTTCAGGCCCTCGTAGGAAGAAAAGCAGCACACTAATAATGGCATTTACTACCTGTTTTACCACTGACATTCAAATAATGAATACAGTATGTAATATTAAGCAAAAAATGAAAATCATTGTTATTTTACCACAAGAAACAACAAAATAAAAACATGGGAAGAAGTTAAAGGAGCCCAACGTAGGTCCCAAAGATTACACTATGATTCCGAATTTCCAAAGCAGTAGGCATCTACAGATAATTTCTGTGAATACTTCCTATACCACAACGATGAATTTCAAAGCAAATGCAGGCTGGCACAGCCCTACTCGTCGAGGATGAACCTGCCCCCGAACTGGGAGTTCCCCTGCTAAAGCTAAAGTGCACCTGTGACGTGACCAGCCCGCCCCGCCGACTCCCTCACTGATGAGCACTGGTGGTGACAGGGAACAGCGGGCTCTCCTGCACCAGACACTGCACACAGTGGACTGCAGGGAACAGTCCTGAACATGCGATCTTCCACAACTTCAGAGAAAGACAACCTCATCATGTTTAAATACTAAAAATGTACAGGGTTGATACAAACTAAGAGTTGTATTAAGTATATACGTCTGACCTTAAAATTCACTTGATGTGCTCTTAAAATCTCTATGAGAGAAGCAGGTATTTCCCCCACGTCTTTTGGCAACAGATTCAAAAGCAAGAGTAGCAGTGCTGTTGAATTCCATGAAACGAGGTTTTTAAAGCTACATTATTCCGTATCTGTACTGTTATTGCACTCATACATTGCCCGGGACAGACCTACAGCAACTCAGCAACAGTGCCTGCAGCACGAGGAAGTGGCCCTCAACGCTTCTGACATCCTTACTAGGTAAGCTTTCATGGAGGAAATGCACACGGCTGCAATGCGCATCACATTACACATGCTTCATGACAATCTCACCCGGTGGAAAGCTAAGTGTAACCCTCACCACTACAAGTCTGTAAGGAACCAGGCGAGGACCTGCAGGGCCCAGTCTTGACTACTGCTGCATTCCACTCTTGAAGTCGCTCCAAGTTAAAACAGCAATTTTTCCAAGATTTAAAGAAAAATATATTTTATAAAAGGGATTCTTTTTAATCACCGAATACATCATTTTTATTACTAAGACAGAAACAAGTTATATTTTTTCCACTATAAATTCACTCTGATGAAAGAAAGAATTCTCTTTTAACGCCTAACAAATGCTACATTTTCAAGACTAAAGGAATTATCAGTAGGCATTCTTTCTTCTTGTGCTAAGTTATTTTTCCCTAAAGTACGTCAAGTAAGCTTTCAGAGACTCAGGCAGGGGCAGCCTCATGATCTTCTCTCTCAGCAGGTTCTGGGGCGGCTCCTCCGGCTTCTGAGCTTCACCCTGGTCTCTCTCCTCCTCCTCTTTGTCTTCCTCCATCTTCTCGTCCTCCTCACTGTCTAGCGGCTGAGGGATGAGCTGATTCCCCACAAAGACGTACGTATTAATCCTCTGCTTCACCCTCTTCCTTTTCCTCTTGGGCGGAGCCCTCTGAGGGATCCCCTTGGCCTGCATCTCATCATTTATGAAATTTCTAAGCGTGCGCCGGATGTAAATGCGAGCGAGGTCCTGCAGATTCCTGACAGCACAGGGGGCTGTAAACACACAAACACCAAAAATAAAACATTATGTGTTGCTCATTTCTTAGCGAAACATCAGAAGACAAGAGACATAAACACTCTGGCTTTCATCTAACACAGGTCTTAGGAGGGGGCGCCTACTCTGTGCCAGACCACCGTGGTGTTGAGGGCAGCAGACGGCACAGGGTTCGCATGTGCACACGTGTGCGCGTCCCCAGGTACCTGCACAAACCCTCTCTGGAAGGAGACACAGCTTACAACAGTTAGAGCACGTGAATTCAGCAGTTAGGGGACAAGAATAGAAGAGAGTTTACCCTGCACATTTTTTATACTTTCTGATGTGGAACAGCATGTGAAGGCACTGTCTGAAGAGCTGCCTCGGTCTGAGCTCTGAACTACATACACATACACACGCAGTTTCCATCTTTCTGTAAATCAACAGGCATAACTGGTTCACAGGTAAAGGGCCACCGGAAATCATGCTGTAACACTTTAACAGCCCCCAACACCACAGACTTAAGTTACTGATATTTACTTCTATCAGACACACAGCAGAGTCGAACACGTCCTGTCTGCTTCACTTCCACCCCCCACCGATGCGCAGATGGTAAGACCTAGAGCCACACACTCCTCTCGGTGGCCTCTGCCAATGCTTTGCACCTAGAGAAACAAATTCTCTAGTCCCCACCTGAATTTCACCTAGTTTCCATCCCTGAGTAAAGAGAACTGTTATCAAGGATCCTTCTCAAATACCTCACAAGACAGCCCTCCTCGGTTCAACAGCACTAGCAAGCCTTCGTCGTTCCCTTACTTTGAGCACGCTTTCTTGGCTACCTCCCTTCCAAACCTTCCTGTTATCACATCAGTTATCCGAATGTGTATGTGGTCTGTCTTTGCCCTCAACTGTGAGCTCTTGGAGGGGAGAGCGGAGGCAGAGCTGGGAGGAGGGCTGGGGTCTTTCCTTGCCCCCAGCCCCCACACAAGGCCAGCAGGTACACATCCTGTCCCGTGTACTCCCCTCCTGCCCTAGTGCCCTGGGCTCTGCCCAGTCACAAGCTGGGCACACACTGCAGGAGGAGATACAGTTTTTCATAAAACTCCAGGCAAAAGGCATCTTAGACCAATTCAAAGATCCCTTAGCACATACTTCCTGGCCTGCTACAAAACCTTTTATTCAAACTCTCTACTGAAACCCGAAATGGAAAGGAATCCAAAGAGCCACTCTGGGCAGGTTCAGCTGGACCGTCTACTTTGCCATCTGCACCTGCCCCAACCATGCAGGGAAACAGGAACAACCTGTAACAACTCCGCCAGCAACCAGCTGTGTGAACACACAACAGACCTGAGCGCTCATCCCTTGTATGTCATGACCAAGACTGCTCTTACAGAGAGTGCACATTTGGGGAGGGGTAGATAAAAAATTACAGGAAAAAACCACCAATGATGTAGAAAGTAACATGGGGGCAAGGCTACTCTTGACTGGGTGGCCCTCGTGGTGTCCCTGAGGAAGTCACATCTGCACTTGGATCCACATGACAGGAGAAGGCAGCCCTGTGAGTGCCCTGGGCAGAGGCAGGTGAGCTCAGCTCACAGCACGAGGAGCAGAAGGCGGCCAGCATGGGTGAAGCGTGGGGCAGGAGGGCGCAGGGAGGGGCCTCGTCCTGGTCTGGAAGGCCGTGGCCATCAGCAACTCCAAGGCAAGCTTCTAAGGAAGCAGGGCTATAACGTAACAAAGAGGACGCTTTGGCTCCTCTGTGGAGTGGGGGCGGGGGGGGGGGGGGCAGGAGGCCCGCCAGACATGCCAGTCACATCTGCCTGAGACAGGACCACACTAGGGCGGAGATAGCAGCACAGAGGAGAGGAGAGGACACGCCTGAGTTCTGCTCTGAAGACAGGATGTCCAGGGACAGGACATGGGAGTCTGGCCTCAGCAGTGAGGCGATGCTAACACTGATTACTGATGTGACAAAGAGAAGAAAATAAAGATTTGTTTTGTTTGTGTTTATCCTAAATGGAGGTTTGTCCCCCCCGCCCCACCACGCGGACTTTTCACATGTAGCAGCCAGTCAGTGCCGAGTGAGGAAAGTGGAGAGGGCTCGATGAGCTGCTCAGGGTCTCAGAGGCCACGCGACGGGGATATGGAGGCAGACACCCGGCCCCCTTCCAGCCACAGCGATTATGTCACGGCACCAGGGGTTGGGGTTGGGGGCAGAGCCAGGGCTGGGATGGAAATCCAGGGTCTTCGCCCCCCCACCCCCACCCCTGTGACTGCAAAGACCAGGAGAGCCCCCACGGTGGGGGGCAGACAGGGGAGGGAGACTGGGGGTCGAGGACTGTCAGCTGCGGGAGGCGGGGTGGAGAACAACCAGGAAACAGCATCACTGGTGCTCTCTCTACACCGTCACCCTCCTCTCCTCTGGCAGCACTGCCTGATGCTCCAGGGACACAGTCATGGCGACAACCTGTCAGGCACCAACCAGACCCAGAGCGGAAAAGGATTCAGACCTGCCTTCAGTCGCTTCTAACACTCACAAGTCCTACAACAGCATCCACACAAGCTTCGTTTAAACAGTCTCCTGATTATACAAAAACGTTTAGACAATTCTCAACCCTACTTATTCAAAAACCCCAGTATCTTCTGTACTTTAACCTTCCTTGTTCCCAATGCTTCTAGTCAAGAGAAGGATTCAATGCACCAGACAACACCAGTCCCGACCGCTGCAGAACTGTCCTGTGAATTGAAGCTTTTAGGCCAAAACTACAATGAAGATTATCTCTAACACACACATCGGCACTATCTGTTCCCCAAAAGGTGGGCTCTGTGTAGATTTCATAGGAAGCTAGCAGTCAGCATTTTCGTTTTTATTTGTTAAGTAAGATTGAAAAGGGCATTAATTTAGGTGAAACCTCATCTTTAACCCACAAAAACAGCCATTTCAACGTGGTGCAGTTCCACCGTTCATGAAGTCTCCTGACCTCTGTGATACTCTGATTTATAAGGAGAAATATACATTTGCTTCCCCTTCCTGACACAGAGCTCCTAAAACCTGTGGAATTTCCTAAGTGATAAGAAAACAGAAGTGAAAAGGAGTGCCTTTTACTGTTCATAAAAAGTTCCTTTCAGCCTCACGTGAGTTTATGTTACAGAGGTGACTTTTGGTAAGCCCTTCAGGATGCTGGGCTGGCTGTAGTGGAACCAACCATGGGATTAGAGGATCAGAACTTTCAAGCCACCCTCCAGGGAGGAAAAGGGGCTGGAGGCTGAGTTAATCAGAGTTGACGATTTAATCAATCGAACCTCCATAAAAGCCCTTAATGGAAAGGGTTCAGAGAGCTTCTGGGCTGGCAAACAGGTGGAGGTGCTGGGAGGGTGGTGTGTCCTGAGAGGGCGTGGAGGTCTGCGCCCTCCCTGCACACCTCCCCGTGGGCATCAGTCCCACCTGGCTGTTCCCCAGTTAATCCAATGAGTAATCTGTTCTCCTCTGTTTTGGGGGCCACTCTGGCAAATTATCAGACTCTAGGAGGGGTCATGGGAGCCCCATCTATAAGCAGGTGATGAGAAGCTGGAGGAGGACAGAGCCTGTGGCCTGTGGGGTCTGTGCTGACACCGGCAAGTGTCAGAATGCATGGGACTACAGGACAGTTCCCTGGTGTCTGCAGAGAACCGCAGGGCACGTCTGGACTACAGGAGGACCGTCAGGTGGTGTATAAAGGAAACGAAGTTTTCCTTTAGTTGGTGTTGGGTTTTTCCTTCACCCCTTCTAGAGGGCCTGCCATGAAATTTATTTTTAGAATGTCTTATATCAAAGAAAGAGGAAGAAATATAACTTTAAGTTGAATAAAAATTTGTGATGAACCTGAGGAAAAGCTGTAAACACATTTTAGTAACTGAGCAATTTCACAGCTACAAAATGCATCTGGCAAAGGATCTGCATGTTTATGTTTTAGGGTTTTTTTATGCTAACATTGTTTCATATTTTTATTCCCTATAATTCATGAAATAACGTTCTCTACTCAGAAACCTATTTTAACTTATTTTAACAGAAAAGCAAACTTGTTTTTATTCTCCATACACCCTATTATATTTCAATTCCTAGCTATCTGGTCCCCAAGTCCATCTCTCCACTGGTAAGAACCTGAGCAGAGGAAAATGGGTGTAATTTACTGACCTTCCCCAAATCCCAATACTATTCTTTATTAACCAGTTATTACCTGCTAAGCATTTTATAAATACTACTTTGCTTAAAACTCAAAACCACCCCAAAAGGCCACAAAATCACATGGCTTGAAACAGGGTAAAGTAACCCTGAAAATAAAATCTCTCCCAGGTTCCTATGAAATAAATTCATTTAAAAAGCAAATTAAAACAAGATGGGTACTATGGTAAAGTTCTAAAGCTCATTCTTGGTAAAGAACTTTACTTATTGGTTTCCAAAGCCATGATACACGCTGAGCCAACCACTGCCACACTCACCATTCTTCTCGCGGTCTCAGCAGCCCTCAGGGAGCTCAGCACCCTCACCTCCTCCAGAGACTGGTTTTCGCACACTGCACACGGCTGTCCTCCCCTGTCTTGGCCCTGCCTTTGTTCAGGGCCCAGCTCCCAGCACCACCCCTGGGTCTCCTCGCCTGTTCTCATAGCTTGTGCAGCAGGATGACACCCACATGACTACCTAACAGGAAACTCAAGCACGGCCAAAATAAAGTCTCTTATCTTCCTACAATGATTTCCAAACTATCCACCCTCAGTCTTCAACAGCAACAAGTGGTACCATCACTCAGTGAGGGGCTCAGGGTAAAACTGTAGAGCCTCTTACTCCTCCATTTTCCTACCTTCAAGCAACTCCACCCCATCAGCACAGACTCTCACCTTGAAGATAAGGAGAGTCTTCATCAGCCACCCCAGCAGCCCAGCCAAGGAGCTTCAGTGACCCTGCAGCTTATTTCTGGTCTTGGAACAACCCAGCTCTTTTCAGCCTAAAGAAAGGCTTTTGTGTTTGCTGTCCGTCTATATGGAAAATGATGCCAACAAAATGACTGTAGCTAATAAATTCACAACTATAATGAATAAACTCATCCATCGTTTGATCGGCCCCTTCTTTTCATGCTTTCATGAAAGCAGCCAACAGTGTCTGGTGCAAGGTAGGAGCTCTATCCAAAGAAAACAAACAAACGCATAAATCCACTGAATATACGACTGCACGTTTACTCAGCTCCAAACTCATGACCACACAGCCCAGGAATCCTGAGCACAGTCCACTCAGAAAGGATGGGGGTTACTCACGGAGGCCCACGGAATCCGGCTTGCCATTGTCGTTCTTACTCGGCTGCACGAGTGGAGCGAATGACACAGCAAGGATGTTTTTACTTTCCCAAGTGTTTTGCCCAGTTCGCATAATTTGTGTTAACTATTTAGAGGGAAGAAAGAAATAGAATGGCTTAATCCTGGAAGTGTGATAGCCTTACAGTCACGATTTTGTTTTGACAGAATAACAGCAGTGACTGCTACATAATCATTTGTGTTTGAATGCAACCAAATTACATTCATTTAAATATTTACCATAAAATTATACAGGAGGAGTCACAAATACCTGCTGTTCAAGATAGATACTTCCCTGCAAACAGCATGACTCTGCAGGTTATATCTGGGGTCTGAGGGCTTCTAAGGGTATTATTCCAACCCGCACTTGCCACTGGCTCCCAAAACACACACCTCACACAGGTTCAGTTGTTCGGGTACAGCATTGTATTAGTAAAAACACGTTTTGATTACTGTACCAATGAGTCAACTTCATGATCTTCCATGGTGGTAATAAAATACAGATTCTAATACCAATTTGATATTTTCATAGATAAATGTAATTAGTCACAAGGGGATTAGAAGTTTTACCCACTCAGCAAACACCCATCATCAGTTCTTGGGAAAAAACATTAGCTCAGCACATGGCTTGAGCAAGATGAATTAGTGTCTTCAATTTACATTATAAAAAACAACCCAGGGACTTCCCTGGTGGCACAGTGGTTAAGAATCTGCCTGCCAGTGCAGGGAACACAGGTCCGATCCCTGGTCCTGGAAGATCCCACATGCTGCAGAGCAACTAAGCCTGCAAGCCACAACTACTGAGCCCATGTGCCACAACTACTGAAGCCTGCACACCTAGCGCTCATGCTCCACAACAAGGGGAAGCCATGGCAATGAAAAGCCCTCACACTGCAACAGAGGGTGGCCCGCCCACAACTAGAGAAAGCCCGTGCACAGCAACCAAGACCCAACACAGCCAATAAATAAATAAATAAATAAATAAATAAATACATAAATAAAATCAACCCATCGTTACATTTTATATTAGTATAATTGTATATAATAAATATTCAACAAAATACCAACGGGAAACTATGTTTTGAATGTCTAACTGACAAACAGTGCATGGTGACGGTGAAATTCTGTGACCTGCAAATCACATGTTGTGAAGTTAGGGGACCCTCAGATGTACAAACTCCAAAACAACCACATAGGTCCCAGTCATCTTGGACAATCTATCTTCTACTTACAAACCATGAGGAGTTCTAAACATCTCAGATTTAGGTTAATATGAATATAAATGATATTTTTTGTAATGTGTATTTATAAATTTTTAAAGTAAAAGGTCCACCCATTTTCTGAATAGATTAGCATTTCATACAATTATTATACCTAATAATTCCAAACCAAAGGCAGGCAAATAGGTGGAAAATACTTTGAGATGAGCCTATGTAGTGCTAAAAGAACATCCAAAAATTTACTCATTTCTGGAATGGAGTTAAGCAGTTCAAACCAAACAGGATTTCCTTTCCATACGTTCAGCTGGAAGAGGTCACTGCATTCAGTAGCCACCCCCCCACCCCGGGCGAGGACACTGACGGGGCAGCAGCAGGGCAAACACCACGCGGGCGCGGCCGAGCGAGCCTCTCCTGACCCTGGGTACCATGTCTTCTCCGCATCTGCTCTGGTTAACAGTTGAGTCCATTTCTGTGTTTCTCTATATAGACAGATCTGTGGAGAGTATGTCTTCCTTAAAAATTACAGTGTACCTTTCCCTGAAGAAACACTTGCCATCTTATCACACTAAGTGTGTTTCCTGCGCCATGCAGGAAAAGGGCAGAGGAAGCTACCTGGTCTTCTATAGGCATGACTAGAATGCCCCCGACTTTCAGTAGTATTTTCATGTAGTTTTCATGGTCTTTCTGGACTCCAGCTCCACAATAAATTCGATCATACTGATGACTGTCCGATGCTATCTGGAGGCAATTACCAACCACAAACGCAGGTTCACAGAACTCAAATCTGTATGGAAAAACAAAAAATATTTTAATTCATTTAAACAAAAGATTAGACCTAAAAAAATTAACATAATCCACGTTCTTTGAAATAGCGAAGTTACCCAAATTAATTATAAGCATAAAATATCATTACAAAATTTGATTTAAATGCATTTATGAAGTTTAACACTGATCAAATATAGTTTTATTATCAATGATACAGTGTACTTTTCAAAACATGAACCTATTTTTTCCCACACTGAAACCTTACTTCAGCTTAAAAGGTGAATGTAGTGAAAAGCCATCACAACACCCATCTGGTGACGCCCACAAATGACATACAAGAAGCATGAGAATCCCGAGGGTCAAACAGAAGAGAAAGGCATCACTTTCCCCGGCCCTCTCCAACAGAAGCTGGGGGCCAGTGGACGTGCAAGGGCTCGTGCAGCCTCCACTGCTGCAGTAACAGCGGCAAAGCTCGTCAGGAAAAGACACGGGGCCCTGACCACAGACTCTCGCAACACTAAGATGTTCCTAACACGTTTGGGCAGAACTCTGTTACAGGACTGGAAAAGAGAGCAGAATGAAGTGCTCTGGCCCCCGTGCTCTCCCTACGCAACAGAAGAAGAGATGTGGATGATTTCAAAGCACAGGTACCTCACCCAGGCAGCCTGTTCTGGTTACAGTGTTGGTTCATCGCATTCAGAGTTATGCTCTTACAGACTATCCTATTTAGACTTCTACTCTGTTCCTTAGTTCTGACAAACCTGAAAATCGTCTCTAATATAACATAATTAAAATCCCAATGCACTAATAAAACATGTATGGAAATTTTTTAAATTAATTCATGAAATATCCTTTCACTTTTAAGTTGATTAAAGTTAACATGACCACACAGCAAAATCAGGCTATCATTTGAGGATGAAAAAATTTACATTAAAAAGTTCAGCATGCAGTGAAAAATGACACTGAATCATAATCGTTTTTATTTTGTAAAACGTATCCTGTCCTTTGGTAATTACTAGACTTATTATGCAATAACGTTCCATTAAATTCACTAAAATATAGGCACACTATGGTCACTGACACTTAAGGAGGAGTTTCCCAGAATGATGCCCTGTCCTCGAGTTCCTGTCCCCTTGGGGGGGGGGGGGGGGCAGAAACAGTGAGACCCTGCACTCTCCCCTCCACAGCCCACACAGGGCTGGTCCTGCCCCACCGCTCCTTCTGCGGTGACTGCATCCCGAAGCTCACCCCTGTTGGTCTCCCTTCCAGCGCCTGCAGCCCAGTTGCTCAGGACAGGTTCACGCCACGTGGGGCTCTTTACAGTTCTACCTTCCTGTCTCCCTTCCAGACTCATTTCCTGGCTCTGTCCCCCACCTGCCACGGGTGATGCTATAGCCACAGGCTGAATTAACTGGTTTCTAATCGCTCAGAGGAAATACTACAAGCGTCTCCTGTATCTGTGTCTGCTGTTCCTTTGACTGAAAGGCCCCCCCTCTCTTCCAGATAAGTGCCTTGCATTGCTTTGAGACAGTTCAAACATGAGCTACGCAAGGAAATCTTACTCAGCTCTTTAAGAGGATCTCATTCTTTCTCCTTGCATAATACACACAGAAATGTAAACTTACCTATTCAATGGACAATGTTTAATTTTTTTGTTACACTCAAGACAACCTAGGATTGTCTAACATATGGCTTTTAAATAACTAGATATCGTGGATCACGTGTTTAATCATCTCATCAAACTCACAGTAAGCATCCTTTAAAAAGAAAAAGACTAGTATTTTCAATCTAAAAATCCTCATTCTTATAAAAATTCATTTTAAATAATTTTAAAATAATTTAAGCCAGCCTTAAAATTTTCAGGATGAATGTGAGCAGGGAATTTAAATTTAAAAATTTGAATTATTAAATCTTTTATTATTAAGTCTGTTAAGTCAACTTAATATATGCTTGTAGTTTAAAAGCTTCCTACTAGTTAAAACCACATGATACCTTACAGAACTACTATCTAGGAAAACACCATTACAAGTAAATAACTCACAATTAAAACCACTTCTCGTATTAGTGATATTTTTATATACTCTCACCCCAGCAAAATGAGTTAGAAAGAATTTAGTGCCTGATTCTAAACTCAAATGTGTGACTCTGGTCAAGTGGCCTGACACCAGAGATTAGGACAATTCACTCCAAATACTGTTTGTGGGGCACTGGTTGTGTCAAGACTGGGAATACAGTGGGAAACAGCGTGCCTACCTCTAGTGGAAGAGACAACAATCTCACTAATTAAAGATTAGTTTACAAGTGTGATAAATGCTCTAAAGGAATATGACTCCATAAGTGAGACCCAGGATGCAAGGAAACTGACGGACCCGGGGAGTCAAATGAGCCCTGATCTGAAAAGTGAGGAGACAATTGAACCACGCTCTCCAAGGTGGCAGCCACGAGCCACATGTGGATACAAGCCCTCAAAACGTGGCTCATCCACACTGAGATGTGCTGAAAGGATAAAAACCACACGAGACCCCAAATACTTAGTGTGAAAATGTAAAATACCTCGGTATTTCCTTCATGCACCTGTGTGTATGTATACGTGTATGTATTTCAACAGCCACATAAACTGAAAACACTAAACAACTCCCCTTCCACTTTATCACCTGTAACCAGGAGCTTCAAATACTTTCCTTGATACAATCTTCCCTTTGGAACAGTCTCCTGGTTTTCCTGGTATCTCTTTGAACACTTCTTCTCAATTTTAATAGTATCTCCATCTCCTACTACAGGCCTCAAAAAACATTTACTAAGCAAGTGAGCAACATAAGAAACATAACTGATTTGTCAACTTTTCCGCCTACCAACTTTGAATATGAACCCAAACTTGACAAATTAAACATGCTAATCACAAGAATCTCAGGATTAGAAGAGAAACTTGGCCAGAAAGAGTTACAGAAAAAATATGTGCCTAAGGTCACTTCTATATCAATATGATATGACGGTTCTTGTTTTACTAAACTGGATACTATAAGTCACTGTAGCTTCATGTTACAAAATACATGATTTTTTTCCCCAAAGTGCCAAAAAAGGCAAAGCTCAAACAGTAAAAAAAACAAAACAGACCCTTGCCTTTAATGAATAAACCAACCGTCCTTTAACCAAAAGTGATTTTGGGGGACTTTCTGAAGATCTTAAATAAGCCACCCTTATTCTGGGAAACAAAGTCACTTCCCTTGTAATGCATATCTGAACAAGCATATCTGCTTCCACTTAGGGAGTATTACAAAGAATCACTATAGAGAAAAACTAGGCTCTAATAAATTAACAAATAATTTCTACTAATGCAAATGGAACATATACTTCTAACAAACTCATATGGGGCATCTTTATACTTTCATTTAACATGCAAACTAATTTCCTTTTCCAGCATACTCAAATTTGAAAGTTTTACTAAACTTGAGACAGCATTCCAAAAGGAGCAGAAGGACTGGACTATTTCTAGACACAAAACAATAAAGCTTCAAGGACATAACTGGGGAGAAAGGTGTAATATTTTTAAAAACAGGCGCTAAACCACCTAGAATGCAGTAATTCACTAGTTATAAGAAACATGTCTAGCAGAGACAGTGTCCACCTGGGGCCTGTTCATCACACTGACGGCTGCAGCTGCACCTTCTCCACCAACAATACACGAATCCTTCGTATTAGTACAGAAAACAAAACAACTCTCAAACTGCCTATACTTATAGCATTATTTTTTTAAATACACAAATGGGTTATAGATTATCATTCCCTATAAAGGATTTAGAGAGGAGCTTAGTATTTTTGACTAGGTGGAGGTGTGAGGATCTCACTTAGACATTCTGTATTCTCGTACTGAAATTATGGCTTATTTTTATCATACCATTTCATGTAAATAAATTCATACATATTCTACTGCTATTAATGTCTTTTCAAAAGTCTATGAGTAAAGTTTTTCAGGTAAACATTTACAGATATGCTCATATATGTATGAAGAATACATGACTGATTTAAGGCATGGATGACAGCTACCATGTGGTCAGAGTCAATTACAACTGCTCTTAATTCTTCCAGTATAAAGAAGAAAATAAAGGAAACAGTTTCCTTTTTCAGCTGTAACTAGATTTTGAAAGCTGCACCTTCCCTAAGTTTACACAAACCTCTATGGGCAGAGGACATATTTTATACCACAAATACAATTCTATATAATCTGGAAGACTGTAGTAAGAAACTAACCAGAAGTTCTCACTTTATTATAAAACAGTGCTACATTATCTGTATACACACAAAATCTAGGCTTAAAAATAGTGAAAGAAAAAATCCAAATTCCACCTTCTCACATAAACCACACACAAATGGAACCTGAGAAAGGAAAAAGAAAAAAAAGAAAAAACAAAAAGAAACCAAAAAAAATGGCAAGAGGGCTACCAAAAGGATACTTCCTACTTGGTTATAATTTTAATCTTAAAGGTATGTTTCTTGTGTTCTCTTTCAGTTTTCACACCTGATCTAGGGGAGCTCATTAAAATTTTATGTCTGTTAGTAACATGAAAAGTAGCAATCATTTTTATTCTTTGAAGAAAATTTCCAAAACAAAACTTCCCAGATATAGATGTCTTTCACTCCTAAATTACACCAAATTATACTTCCTAACAATGTAAGTTATCTGTATACAAAAAAAGTTAAACAGTTCTGAAATGTAATAACTACAAATTCATTCACTTTAAACTTGTAATCATTTTTTGCTTTAAACCTGAAAATCTACTGGCTTAATTACATAAAGAAAGAAAACTATTTGACACACCCTTACTGAAACAAAACATACACAGAAAATCATTTGTGGGAAAAGAGAAAGCACAGATATCTTGGTTACGACACGAGCACTGGCCAGAACAGCCGCGATTCCAATCACTTACCTCAGCAGTGGGTTTCTTTACAGGTGTGGGCCGGATTATTCTCCTCTCAGGATGGACAGACGACTTCGTGCGCAGCAGGGACCTTGCCAACTTGCCCACATAATTCTTTTGATAAGCTGCTAGGAGATCAGGGTGACCTAGCCTTGCCCTGCAGCTTCCCTCTTAGACGGATAGTCTAGGTCTAGGAGCTGACTGAGAGTAGAAAAAACAACATTCCCCTTCAATACACCGTCGAAGTGGGGGCTGAAAATTTGCACACCTAGTTTATCATGTGCCACAGGATGCTGTCATTGAAATTTCAGACTATTATCCAGTGGAATAAAGGCTTTCAAGGACATAGGAAAGAATCCTATCTTGTTCTCATACCTTGTCCAAAACAACCTGCCAAATGAATCACAGACACTTCTTTTTCTTAAAGCACTTTGTCATAATTACATTTTGAACTGTAACAGCTATGACTGCTTCATTAAAACAACACAAAACTTCACAACCTTCCACTGGGAAGAAAACCCAGGGAAACGTTAATCTCTTGATCTCCAAATACAATTACACCATTCAAAAACTCTTACAACCAAGAATTAAGCTATCGAATTCTTAAAAATTAAAAAAACAAAGACTTTACCTTTTCAAGTTGTTTCCCTTCCAACTGCATCAAACTCATCTCAGAATAATTCAAGCATTATTTAAAGTAAAGTGTTAAGAGTAAATACACAGATTTTTCACTGAATAGAGCTTTAGGAAACTCTGCAGGACCAAAAACAATCTCTAAACATTTTATAGGAAATGTGACAGGTTACATCATATAAAAGTGAGCCTTCATACAGTTCAACAATTTCTTTTCATTTCAACAATGATTTCTTATAAAATAACTTGGGATAAATGCTATTTTATTTCTGTCAAACAGTATGTTATTCCTGGAATACTTTCTTCTCCTAAAATGTGCTAGAAGCCATCAAACTTCCCCCCATACAATTTCTAACTGATGTTAAAATACATACCTGATAGCCCTGATGACTATTTTTAAGCATTTCTGTGTCCTACCATTTGAATGTTTGTCATGATTAAAAACTGTGTTTATAACCTATAATATCTCTCATAAAACTACCATCTGAACATTATTAATATACCAAAATGTTCAAATATCTAAGAACTAGTTTGAAATAATGTTGCCTATGTATCTATAGACAGCAAAACTGCTCCAAGTCCACCAGAATTCTCGTACCATGAAGCAGGACTGCTCTAGTGATAAAGTTCACGGAATATAGTATCATTTAATTTTTTCCAATGCAAACTGAATTATGTGAAAAAGGAGCCTATAATTAAAAATAAAATTAGGACACTAGACATTGCCATAAATCTAGTAAATCTTCTAAAATACAAACAACTACACTAACTCCAAAATTAAAATGGACACTGACTGAGGAACACATCACTGCTCCTACCCATCTCTGTCACCCACCCCACAGGGAGGTCTCATTAATGAACAGGATGGGTGTGCTTTGCGATAAAAATGCTATAGTGCATTAAAGCATACTAACATAGCACTCCCTAACTTCTAATCTGGAAAAAATAAATAAATGATGGAAATAAAAATGCTGCTTCAACTTTTTATCTGGGGCTAAAATGTTAGGCTGTAATTCATTGGCACAGCTTAATGCTGGGAAGAAATATGATAATAAATAATTTTTTACACTACCATAGCACTAAACAAAAAGACTGGCCTGGCTGAAGTTACAGCCTGTCTAATCCTGTTTTCCCAACTGGGAAATGTGGATACCAATACTGCCTCTAGGACTGTGGATACAGCACTTAGAATGGTACATGGTACCTAAGGAACAGATAATACACATTGTCATCTCATTACTGTCTTCAGTACTCACTTCGTGACTCATTTCTACAACAAGTTACTTAGAAACAATGGCCCTCCATTCAAATAGCATGAAAATCTTCAATAAATCAGACCAGGCTGCACTCATGAGGCTACTGACAGGAGAGTATTTCCAAATCAGGTAGAGTATCCTTGGAGGGGAGAGGAGCAGGACCTGCGGTCCCATGGGGATGGCACGCCCTCTAGGGAGCCCACGTCAGCGCCACACACATGTATACACATTATACAAGCACATAAATGAAGCCACAAATGAATGATGTACCAGTTACGAACTTACTTGCAAAGCACTTACAGGGTAAAGGTTTATAATTCAGGCGCCTTTAACTGACTTACTATTCCAAGTAAACAGAGCTGGACAGATTGTTTTGCTTACTGATTCAGATGATCTAACTTCCCCAAACTTCTCCTTCCCTCATGAAAGCCAGTCACCCAAGGGCCTTTAAAACCTAGGCTCAAAGACTTCTTTATATCAGAGTGGCTAAAATAAAGATGCTATGGAGAGTATGTGAAGAGCAGAACAGGAGCACAACAGGCCAAATGCAGCCTGCACTTGTTTCTGTAAATGAAGTGGTACTAGAACCCCTTTACCCACCCCTTCCTGTGGAGTCCAGAGACCTTTGCACTGCAGTGGCAGAGCTGAGCAGCTGCAACAGAGACCACTTAGCCCAGGAAGCCAGAAATATTTACTGTCTGGTCCTTCACTGTAGTGTTTTAGAGAACTTTTGAAATCAAATGTCAGTTCTTAAGGGAATATCAGTGAATCCGGGAATACCATACACACAGCAAAGGAATAAGCCACACAAGAGAACTCCCCCCTTCTCTCCTATCTCCAAGTACAGTAAATTCAGCATAGCCTCTCCAAATTATTTCATTTGCTGATACAGAACTAAGACACAGAAATTTAAGAGTATATACGTTATGATAAGGGTATTTTTTCTGAAAGAAGAAATAGTACTCTCAAGACTGAGGAACCAAGCTTGCTTTATAAAGCACACACAAAAACATACATCCATATTTTTTTAATATATATCTGACATTATATATTCTAATGTTGAATAGTTTATTGAATCTTTTCTTACCAACTATATTTTGCAGTTCACTATGATCTCCAACAGATTACTGTAAGAAACCTTTAAAGATAGTTTAAATTGTAAGTGACATGACAATACTTTTGAAAAAAGAACTGATAAGAAAGATCCAAACCAACAGAATAAACAAGACTGGAAAAGTACTAGGTTTTGGCCTTCTACTGTCCTCGTGTCACACACAGTAAGGGTAGACTGGCACGAAGGAACGGTGCTAAGCACTAAGGAATACGTAAAGAGCAAGTACTTTTCCTGGGTTACTTTATACTTTATTAAAACATGTATTTTGATGACCCATACACAATTAAATATAATAAAAATGCTTAGGAATGGAATTTTAAAAATCACTTTGCACAGCAGGTTTTTCAAATTTAAAAACTGAAAGTAACTAGGAACAGTATCCACAAATGCCAAGAAAATAACAAAAAAATCATCAAAACACAGGTGAGATAGGATGAAAACTACTATATCTTCATCATTTCTATCACCAAATCCAAATGGCATTAAATAACCCCAAAAGGAGCCCATTAAAAGACTCATCAACTTTGATTACTTAACTTCCACACAACTCACAATCTTCTGCAAAATGAAGCATTTCCCAGCACCTACCATCCTTGTATGCAAGATACGTTTATAATCTGAAGAAACTACTAATTCAGAAGCTACTTGAAAACCAGAATAGATAACAGTTCCAGAACTGTCTTTTTCAAAATAGTTTATTTATATAAGAATCTGTTTTAAAAATAAGTTGTAACACTTCAGAAACAACCATATTATAAAGTCTGATTATTTTAACTAAAATAACAAGACCATCAAAAATTAGAGAGAAACATTGAGATCAGTCATATCACCATATTTGATGATTCACCATTTTATGAAGAACAAAACTCTATAACACAGTAACAACACCACTCAAGAACTACAAGCCAAGGGCATGTCATCATTTTACCATCACGTGAAAACCATTTTAGAAAATTTTTAAAAACTGAGACACTTAAATACATACAGCTTTCAAACTTATCTGTGCTATAGATTATTCAATATTTAAGTTACATCGACACAGAAATACTTTAAAGAATGACATATTTCACTGTTTGCCAGGACCACGCCCACTGTCAGCAATAAACTTGGCTCCACAGATATCATAAAGAGGTGCTTCCATTCAAAGTCCTTCCTTGAGTTTGTTCTGCTTGATTAATGACCCAAAAGTGAATTATCTGTGCCTTTATGTGTTAATACCCAAAATATATTATCTAATATATAGTAGCTTTTAAGATAGACCATAAACATTTGCTTTTACTAATACTGCTTTCATGTTTTATAAGTTTAATTTTATTCAAAAGGTCTTATGTGTACATTGTTTCAACATCAAAACAACAGAAATTCAATAAATTCAAAGTTCCATAGTTCTAATAAACAGTACAAAAATATCCATGCCCACACCTTAAGCACTTACCACACCACTAATTATAAGATAGACGGAAATGATGAAGACACAAAAGGATACTAAAATTGAATCTCAACTTCTGATAAAATAACTTGGACTAAAAACTACTTTATTTCTATCAAACAGTATGTTATTCTTGGAAACAGAATATGAACCAACACGGTAAGCATTTGAAAATGACTCAAAGCATGTGAATTAAATGTTAACTATTTATAAAGACAGAAGAAATAAGATAAAGGACAGTGTTCAGTAAACTGGTGCAGAAAATTCAAGTGACTTGCTCAAATCCACTGGCTTGATTACAGAACAAAACCAAACCCGAGCACATACAGCTCCCAGCTTGCCTGACTGAGGTCTGTAACACCCAGTCACACTCACTCCCTGGCCCTTTCCTCTGCACCAAGAATTCTGCTGCAGCTCAGTTTTTTGTTCTTCAACCTGCCAAGTGCCACTTGCCAGGGGACAGATACAAACTGGCCATGGCAAAGGGGACTGAAAGAAAAGGGCCAGGGAAGGGGATGAGAAGCAGAGGAAGGAAGAGAAAGGGGAAGACAGACCAGGAGACACTCAGGGGCCTACCTGCCTCCTTCTTGGCACTGACCCCCACGGCTGAACTCTAGAAAACAGCCCTCAGCTCGGGACCCTTCCCCACCCCCCCCAGCCCCACCCCCAGGTCTCTCACCTCCATGGCCACGGCCAGGCCAGAGCTGACTGAGGAAGGCCCACTTCCCAACAAGCTGGGTTGGAACCAAAACTTTGTTATACAGTAAGGGGACTAAGTTCTAAGCTTGATTCCTATCCTTTTTAAGCCTTCCTCTCTTTGAAAATATGACTAGTTGAGAGAGATAAATGCCCTCCACATTTTCCAGTTTCACAAGAGCTCACAGACTTTAGCAGAAGCAGCCCTTGTTCCACAGGACTATCACTGCTGAAGTTTAGGGACATTACACAACAGACTTCCCTGACCATGCAAGGACCAATGCCTGTGCATTATTCTTCTAAGGGAAAGTAGGAGTTCAAAACAATGGTTTTACAAATTTCTCAAACACAGCCCTCACAGGATATATCATTATATTTCTACGATAATTTCCTCTGGATATATTACTAAGTAACTTCATGTTTTTAAGTGGTATGCTAACAGGTACCACTCTTATGCTACAAATAAAGAGGGCAAACTATTAAAATACTATCCCAAAGTTATAAACACAGTCCCCAGAAAGTACTCTAATGCCAAGCACATCTTTACATTCTACCTTCGGAAAAGGTACTTGTATGATGTTTAATGAATGGAACATCATGTAATTAGTAGCATATAATTAAAACATAAGTTATTTATTTGTACTTTATTATATACTTACACAGAATAAGAATTATAGCATAGTTTTCTAACTTAATTTTTTCTCTCATTTTATACCACACTGATTTTTCCTGCACTCAGTTGAGCATTTCAGGATCAATAAACTAGTAGTAGTGAGGAACAGACATGTCACACGTATCTGCTAATCAAGTGCTTTCAAAGCAAAACTATAGGTAAGAGTACTTACTTATCAAAGCTGTCACTATTTTTGATGAAGCTCTCCAGTTTTTCCTTGGCATATTCCACCACATCTGAATGAAGCTCAATCCCATGATTTATTCCAAAAGGACCTGCAATTGTAGCAGCAGCATTTATAAAAAATATTAAGAATGTCTTTACAGATCTCTTTTAATTTCTGCTCATTTACCTATCATAGGAGCTTTTACAGCAGGCTTGAAACATGTATCTGCTAGCCACAGATTTAAAAAGCTATAAGGAAATCAATTTACATCGCTTTAAAAAAAATCAGTCATAAAGAGTTCCCTCAAGGATGTAGCTTATCTGTCAGGACAATACTGCCAAAGAAATAATCAGTTTAAGTTATTCACCATTATATTTTCGTTTATCATCTGTTAAAAATTTGGTAATTCTCAATGGTCTGAATCCATGGGCTTACACAGATATGACATAAGCCTCTCAAAGCACCCTCAACCCAGTGAACGCTGAATTCCTCCAGGGCTGAGACCGCGCCCGCTGCCTCTGGAGCTCCCACTGTCCGGGGGACTGTGGCCACTGGGCAGAGCTGGTCTTACTCTCCTGCTCCAGAACACTGCACACGTCTTAGTTACCATCTCTTTTTGCACACTGCCAAGGATGAGTGCCAGTTCAGTTGGGGGAACAGGGGGTGATCTTGGGACGGCTTCTTCCCCCCACCCTGGTACTTGCTGAGAATGTGACCTACGGGGTTCACGTTTCCTAAGGCTACTGTGCCTCGTGCCTGCCCCGTGACCTCATGACAGTAACACACCATCTCATCTAGTCACCTCATTCCTCCCAAACTTCTGAAACTCAGCCAGTCAGGTTTTCCACTCTACATTTTTGTTATTATTTTTGTCTTACTTTGAGATTGATCTCCCAGGAAAAAGTGTGTGTGCGTGTGTGTGTTATTTTCTGTATCTGGTATATACCTTAGGAACTACTTAACTGGATGTGCCCCTTATTGAATGCCATTAAAAATATAACATATACTGGAGTTCCACTGATCTCTAAGGACTTTAAAAAAATTACAGTCCTCAATTAACATTTTTGAATGTACAGGGGGCACATGAAAATACTGGTTTGTAATCTAGGAATTATCTAACTATAAAAATTAAACCAAATGTTCAGATACTATCTTCAAGTCAAAAGCAGATAAACCTACTATATTTCTATAGTATTTGATTAGTATTTTTTTTTTGGAAAATGTATTCAGATAAAAAAAGATTAAATAAAAAGGTACTTGATTCATTAGACCACAGCAGATAGCATTAACTTCCTCTGCAATGCTTTTATTTTTTTTTAAATAAGTTATTCTGATGGATACAATCTTAAATGTTTTGCTTCTCACTTTTTGTTTCCTCACTGTCAAACTTAGTCTTCATCTGCAAACTGGAACATCCATCCATGAAGACCTCTTGTAATTCCTTATTATTACCAAAGACAAACTGATAAAAACTAGAATTTCCTTTTTTCAAAAAACAAAAATGACAAAAAAATTAAACTTAGAGACATAAACACAGTGACATCACTTTTTAATTTAGTATTGAATCTGAGCATTTTGAAAACTTGAATTTACGTAAGGAAACAAAAAAGGCTAGGAAACACTGAATGAAGTTTTCCTCATTTAGAAAACTCAAATTACACTACAGTTACTTAACATTTTAAACACAGTAAGGAAAACATTGCTCTAGGAAATGAATCTAATATTCCTTTTACCCTTTTAAGGTAATCTACTGAATGTAAAACATAACAGAGATCTTTTTATTTTCATTAACCATTAAGAGTCTAATTACACTAACCTACCATTTGGAAAACAAAAGGAGGGCTATATGGATGAGCGATCAATTAAAAAAGGGTCAGTATTGTTGGGGCTGAAGTTTCCAATAGGACTGAATGGATAAGCACTACAGTAAAGGTGCCGAGTAAAGAGTCTAGAGATCAAGATTTCTACTCAATATTTCAAGTTGCCTTACTAACAGGGAGCCTGAACTTGAGAGCTCTACATAGGCTGTTTGTCACTTAAGACACCACTGGTCTGCTGTTCCTTTTCTCGCTTTCTGCTTATATAATATCTAAAAGCAAAGTGACAACTTTTTGAAATAAGGTTTAAAGTTTGTTAAAAATATTTCTTAAGATTGTTTTTCACATCATCTTGACATAAAACAATTTCATTAATGTATAACAGATTTGTCTGACAGTATCACAAACACACATGTACAATATACTATCATTAATTTCTAGTACAAACACCACTTATGATTTTTTTAATGGCTGGAACTAATTTTAGAATAACATGGAGATATACTTTTAATTATCACTAATAAACTGAATAGTAATTAACATTGAAAAGAACACATTAATAGAAGGCAGAGCTTAAGTGGCAATATCACAATATCTCATTTATTTGGAATGATATACAACTAGAATACATCAAGTACATGACAAAGATGTAGTGTGAGGTTCTTTACTACAACTCATTTGGCACCTGTATTAAATAGAACAGAAAAACAAAATGTAGAAAGTAAAACAGCATACACAGCTGCTTCCAAGGAGACTCAGAGGTCTGGGCTGGGAAGGAGACATTTTCACCATTACCCTTTTGTCTAAAGTGTGTTTTAACACATGTACATGTAACTTTTCCAACCAAAAATTAATAGGCTGGTCAAAGAGACTGAAAAAAAAAGTACAAGATTTTCAAATAAATAAATAGTATAAAATAATTCTAACAGAAAGGTATAAGCTGTCGCTGGAGACAACTGAAATGCCATCCAAAAGAAGAAAGCCTAAGACTTCCTAACACCATCTAACAGATGAAGCATGAGTCTGAATGTACTGAATAGATTACAATGTTATCTGTATATTCCAATGTTATCTGTATATGCCAATGTGAAGAGATTTTTCTATGAAATAATAAAAGCTCAATTTTTGTCATACAGATTTTTTTAAAAAAATCAAATTGCTGGGCTTCCTAGGCGGTGCAGTGGTTAAGAATCCGCCTGCCAATGCAGGGGACACAGGTTCGTTCCCTGCTCCAGGAAGATCCCACATGCCTCGGAGCAACTAAGCCCGTGTGCCAAAAAAACAAAAAAAACAAAAACAACAACAACAAAAAAATCAAATTGCTAACAGTTGACCACTATCTTTAACTGCTAAAAATATTAAAGAGAAAACAGAAACTTATACAGAAGTCAAAGTTTATTAAGACAAATTCAGTTATTGGAAAAACCTAGGTATCCTACATTAGAAATTATTTTTAAGGCTGGTAAAAGTCCATTTATTAAGAGCAATAACAAAAAAAATTCCAATATAATAAAATCTAGAGACTTTTTCTTTTGTAGTATTTGGACCAAAACCAGCTTACTTATCATCTTCCAGTTGGTCAATAATCAGAGCTTATATCACTGATTACTAGGTCTAGATACCAAGTGTCTATCAAGGTCTATCCATTTCTTATCTGCATCCCTGCTGACCGTGTGTGACGCCCAGCACTCCCCGCCGAAGCACTGGAGAGGTGACTGAGTGTGGTATGCAGGCCCAGGTACCTAGAGCTGCACAGGGCCCAGGATGCCCGGTGCCCTCCGTACTATGTGGAGAGCCACTTCATAGCACACAGCACACAACAGAGCAGCTCTGAAGATGAGCTAATTCACGATCCAGCTGAGACCGAAACACTGTGAAGTGGAGAGAAACATAGTGGATTTAAGGCCAGCGCCATATTTTCCAACGCTGGCTCCTCCTACAGCTGTACAATCAGACCAGTCACTTACCATGTGAGGTTTTTCCTACTGTATAAAACGGGTCTGTAGGAAAACCATGTAAATAACGTAAAAATCTTTCACACACCATAAAGTACAAGATGGGCACAAATCATAAGAAATTACGTGTTCTCCCCTTGAACAGAGAACTGGTTAATTGCAGAAGCAAAACTGCAGCCTATAAGTGGTTCTCTACCCTGACTGCATGTTAGAAAAACCTGGGAATTTTAAAATTAAATTTAAAAGTAGACTAAATTTAATTTGATTTAAACTGTAAACAGGGAGGGAATCCCTCAGGGTGAGGCCCAGGCTTTGCAGGTGACCCTAACATGCAGCTTGGGTTGAGCACACTAGCCACACCCTCCTAATTACTGCAATGCCCAATCCAAATGATTTTTTAAATCTCTGTGGACTATTCAAATCTGTGCTCTCGCTAGTAAAATGATATTAAGAGTTAGTAACTACAAATAAAAGCATCAGGGTAAAACCACATATCTACCACAAGAGGGAGTACATGAAACAGTTATTTGGTTTCTATGAAACTCGCATCACCTTTCTCAGTGAGAACTAAAACACAGTCATCCTTCATTATGTTTGGGGGGGAAGGGGAGGGTTGGTTCAAGGACCACCCCTGCAAATACCAAAATCTGTGGACACTCAGGTCCCCTGCAGAAATAGAGTAGTAACGGCATACACCCTGAACCCTCCCCTAATCATCTTGACTACTTACAAAACCCAGTACAATGTAAATGCTACATATAGTTGTAAATACAATGTAGGTGCTACATATATTGTAGTATGTTGTGAATACAATGTAGATGCTATGTATAGTTGTAAATACACTGTAGATGCTATGTATACAGTTGCCAGCATGTGACAAATTCAAGTTTGGCTTTTAGGAACTTGCTGGATTTTCCCCCCCATTATCTTGATGCGTGGTGGATGGATCCAGACGCGGAACCCGTGGATACTGAGGGCCCACTGAATATGTAAAGACATCTTTACACAGGTTACAGTGATATTTTATTACTAATTCTAGTTGAATAAAATAAGGCATCTTTAGGAAGATATACAAGTAACTTCATAAGAATTCAGAAACCATAAACAGGTGAAAAGCAGACAAGAACAGGTTTCATTCTTTCTTTCTGTGAACACCCTGGGGTATGATGCAAAGAAACAAAATAATGCAAAGGCAGGTGAAGGAAAGGGGAGGGAAATGAATCAGCAAAAGATTAAGTAACCGATAACTAGATAAAAGAAACTGATTCAATGCATTGCCACTTATTACGATATAAATATTTTCTTATGGTTTCTCCATCTTATTATATCATGCTAAAAAGGCATATTAACAGAAGACACTGCAAACACTTACTGAATCTTGCCAAGATAAGCTTAAAATTCTTTAGCTAGTGGGACATATCGAAGACTGGAGACTTGTTCTCTGCTCTTGAGGTTTGGGAAAGGCTTCATGAAGCAAGTCTTGGAATTTACCAGAGAGTTCCAGTCCCTTGGGCTTCTCTCAGCTTACGGATATAAGTGCAGTTTTCTTTTACTACACTTGAATCTTAGAAACATGTTTACACAAGATTTGAAAGTGTTGGTTTAAACAGTTATGGAGCATGGACCCAAGCCCCTAAGTAAACTACACGTCTAAAATGTCAAAACATCAAGAACACATGTCACAATCAGCTGCTTTAGATATCTCCACCCAGTGGGCTGATAATATCCAAGTCTAACATGGCCAGAGTAATTTACGACTGTATCTGACACATCTACACTGGAACATTACACCAAAGCAAAGTCAATAAACTGAGAAATGTGATCAACTGTAACATAACAGAACATGGTTTAAATATTAATGGAAACAGCTTCAGATCTTGGTCCAAGTCTGTTAATGCACTCACTTCCCACGGAAGCCGTTTCATCAGCTCTTTCGCTGTACTGCATATTCACCTGTGAAGATACTCCAGGGCCAGTGCAGTGACCAAGTCACATCAGTACTTAATAAACATTTCCTGAACTAAGTGAAGAATAGCCAATGCTTCTACTGCTAGTTCAGAAAGGACGCGCATGATTTCGAGAGTGTGGGATGTGTACCCTCAGCGGCCAGCACAGGGCACACACAGTAAACTCTCTGAATGAATGATGAAGTTTATAAACAAAGCTACGGTCCCAGATTTGAAAGGTTCACAAATAAGACTGAGGCAAATGATATATACAAAGCATAAAAAATGTGTATTTTCCAAGTCTTTATAAGTATATTGACAAAAAGACATGTTAAATCTACTTTATCACAGAATGAGGCATTGTACAGAAGTAAATCTTACTGAAAATTATACAGTAAAACCTTGGATTGAGAGTAACTTGTTCGGCGAGTGTTCTGCAAGACAAGCAAACATTTCTAGTAAATTTTAACGTGATAAACGAGCGATGTCTTGCAATACGAGTAGTACGTGACACCGAATGTCACATGACCACAACTGAGCCAACAGACCTGACCACCAAAGAACTGATGGATCTGCATCGCGAGCAGAGGCTATGGAGCAGATCTCGTCTGCAGAGAAGGAGGAGAAAAAGGCGGAGGAATCCCTCACTTCAAATGCAATTAGGCCCGTGTGTAAAATGTGGGAAACAGTGTACAATTTTGTAGAAAAGCACCACCCGAATAAGGCTGTAGCAGTGCAGGCAATGAATCTGTTTAACGAAAATGCAATGTCACATTTCCGCAAAATCCTAAAAGGAGGCAAAAGCAAGTGTCATTGGATAGGTTCCCTGTTAAAGCTGCATGAAGGGCTTCCTAGGTGGCGCAGTGATTAAAAATCTACCTGCCAATGCAGGGGAAACGGGTTCGATCCCTGCCCCAAGAAGATCCCACATGCTGCAGAGCAACTAAGCCCGTGCGCCACAACTACTGAGCCTGCGCTTTAGAGTCCGTGAGCCACAACTATCGAGCCCATGTGCTGCAACTACTGAAGCCCATGCGCCTAGAGCCCGTGCTTGGCAACAAGAAGCCACGGCAATGAGGAGCCCGCGCACTAAAACGAAGAGTAGCCCCCACTCACCGCAACTAAAAGAAAGCCCACGCACAGCAAAAAAGACCCAACACAGCCAATAAAATTAATTAATTAATAATTTTTAAAAAGCTGCATGAAAAGAAAAAGATTCCATTGAGCCAATAGACAGCAGTGATTCCATTAGTGATAGTGAAAGTCATCCTACACAATAACCCTCCTCTCTCGTTTCCCTCACACTAGCCACAACGGTTTTAAAAGGTAAGTACAAGTTAATTTATTTTCCTTTATATTTTGTATTTTCTTTATTATTTTGTATTATATTACTATATTGTAATCATTTTTATATGAATATTTTTGGGTTGTGGAATGAATCATCTGAGTTTCCATTATTTCTTATGGGGAAATTCACTTTCATATACAAGTGCTCTGGATTACAAGCATGTTTCCGGAACGAATTATGCTCGCAAACCAAGGTTTTACTTTGTATTTCATTCAAAATAAATTTCTTATTAATTTTGGCTGTTTGCTAGAAATCTTCTAAAATGCAATACATATTTTCCTCTATGGACCTAAGAAAATTCTTCTAATCTCAAACTGTCATCCCTACAAACATCATGTGAGTCTATGTGAAAGTGGAGATGTCCCCAGGGTTCCGTACACCATTCACCTGGGGAGACAACTGGACAGGGGAGGAGAGGAAGAGCTTTAAAAGTGTGCCTTTTGATGCTTTTCAGTTTTTTACCCCTGAGAATATATTACCTATTCCACAAAATATAACTAAAGAGAGACTGGTGTTCAGGTTTCTGTCTTGAGTAATTTTTGTATAAAAAAGTACCTTCCACCAAAACGGAAACACATGAGGTATAAGCCAACCTGAAGGACTCTGTCTTGTGTGGGAGAGGGTAAGGAAGGGTAACCTGAGTTGGAGACAGGCTGAACATCTGGAATCTGGTGCACACTGAAGAAGAGGCATGCAGCAAGTACTGCATGGTCAAGTATCCAGCTTGTTGGTCAGCTTGGAGGATGCAGTGTCCAGAGCTCAGCAGCCAGACTGGTGCTAGAAACCTCTGCCTGTGGAGGTGACCTCAAGACAGAAGGAAGAGCCATCCTTCACCACAGGCCGAAGCCAAAGAAGCTTCCGCAAAAGGGCAGAGGAAGCATATCTAAAGGCAATGCAGGGAGAAGCACAATTCAGGGAAGACTCTCTGCAGCCAAAGGTGTGGGAGGGTGGACGGGCGGGCGGCGCAGGGGGGATGCGCAGGGGGGATGCGCAGAGGGGATGCGCAGGCAGGCCCAGGCACAGCCCTGCACCGCAGGGGAGCCTATACAGTGGGCACTTGGTCCAGCACCCAGCTCAGCCTGCGGAAGACTGTGCGACAAGAGACCAGCCGTGGACGCCAGCTCAGAGTGAGTCGCTGGGAGATGGAGATTCACAAGGTACTTGACGCTGAGACACAGGTTCAGAAGGGTTAGTAGTTTTCTGAAGTATCCAGTCACTATGCATTATTTGTGGTAATTTATGTTCTGTAAAGTCCGGAAAACACTTACTAAGCAAATGCTGCACTACGGCTACTATGGGAACTATGTGCATATACCACACACATGTACATACCTCAAACAGACAATAACATTCAATCCTAGAAACCCACCCTGCTAGAGTCTATTTTCTTTATTTTACAGAAGAAATGAGCTTCAGAAGAAATGGGCCCAGCACCTGAGCTGCTTGCCTGGCACTGGGACTCGCTCCTCTGGCCACCACCGTGACTCTTGAAACCAGGAGCAGAACTGCCCCTCGACCCAGGACCCACGGCAGCCGGGACCAGGCCTACAGAGCAGCTCCCACCACCACCCTCCCCCCACTCCCCCAACGTGTGTGCCAATGACAGACACTGATGTGAGGGTTACAGATATGGAAACATTTCAGCAAGAAGGCAAATTCGCAAACACACTTCACCTGGTTGTGGTTCACGGCTGACCCGCAGGGGGAGCGAAGCCTGAGTAAAACTCAAGATGCAAAGTGACCTACCTGAGACTTTTCACAGCACTGAGGGCACTGTCTTTCAACCTCTAAGAAGAGCATGAGGAAATACAACCAGAAGAAATTACTGTGAAAACTCTGTAAAATTTCTAAAACGTGTGCTATTTCCTAATATCTGACATTTTTCTCACTATCTGCTGCCCTGCTACGATCAGCAGTAGAATCCATGAGCACGAGGTCACCTGGGGACTGCCTTCAGAGGAGCAGCAGTGAAGGAGGTGCTGTCAGTAACGCTCTCCCCTCCACAACCAGACGTGAGGGGACCCTCAGATACGGGATAACGGTAGCAACTCCATACAGAGTAAAGGGCAGAAAAAAGATGCACAGAAGCCCAACCAGAATTAAGAAGTAATGGTTTAAACAGTAAAGAGCTTTACTGATTTCAGAAAGTGAGTAGCTTAAACAAAAGGGTTCTTTTCAAAACAGATATGCTCACAGCCCAAAATAAAGCATGTACCAAGAAAAGTCTTCATAATTCCTCAAAAGAAAACAAAAGAAAAAAACTCCTAAAAAAAAAAAAGTAGGGTAGAAAAACAGAGGGAAAACCTGAGGTTTGGCTTCATGCAGAGAAGAAAAGAAGAGAATGTACCTTAGAACACTGGAAGCCTGCAGAATGTGTTTTGTTTTTTACCAAAAAAGACAGGGCAGAGGAGGCAGAAGACCACTCTGGATCTCCTCATTCTCAGGGCTGAAGTGGGCCATGGGAGGTTTCTAAACGGTGCTTAGAAGGATATGAAAAGATATTTGAAAATCCTATATCTGATAAAGGGTTTGTACCTAAAATATATAAAGAACACCTGCAACTCAATAATGACACCAACAACTTAATTTAAAAATGGAGAAAAGATCTGAATAAACATTTCACCGAAGACAGAGGAAAAACCAAAAAGCACTGGAGCAGACGCTCCACATCACTGGTCACCAAGGGAGAGCAAGTTAAAACCACAAGGTATCACTTTATACCGAGATGGCTATTTTAAAGAAAAACAAAAAAACCCATCAGTGAGGCCGCAGAGAGGCTGCAGCCTCCCCCATCACTGGTGTAATATAACATGGCACAGCCACTCTAGAGGACAGTTTGGCAAGTGCTTAAAAAGTTAAGCATAAACTTACCATATAGCCCAGCAATTTCACTCCTAGGAATCCACCCAAGAGAAATGAAAATAGAAAAATGGATGTCTCCATCAAGATTTGTAAGTGAACGTGCACATCAGCATCATTCAAAATCGGCATCAAGTGATGAAAGGACAAACAAAATGTGGTATATAACCACACAGTGGAGTGTTACTCAGCCACCAAAAGGAATGGAGCACTGAACACGCCACAGCACAGATGAACCCTGAAAACATAGCGCTAAGGGGAAGAAACCACACACAAAAGATCACAGACTGCATGATTCCACTGACACGAAACGTACAGAAAAGGCAAACCTAGAGACAGAAAGTAGGTAAGTGGCTGTCAGGCGCTGGGCATGGGGCTCTTCTTGGGGGACGGAAGTGCTATCAAACTGGTTACGGTCACGTCTGCACAACTCTGCAAACAGACTAAAACTCACTGACTCGTACAGTTAAAACAGGTGAACTTTATGGAACGTAAGTTATACCTCATCAAAGGGAGGAAGGGGGCTAAAATAACAGAGGAAACATGAGTGTCTGAGGTCAAAGGCAATGTTAATGTAGCTGAATTAGTAAGCACCACTTCATGTTCCGTGGTAAAGAGAAAGAGCAGAGAGACCAAACATGACGGCCACATGAAGCCTGAGCAGTCCTCCTGGAGCTGAAGTTACTAGGCACGCTGGCACTGCACTTTCCACATGAGCCTGCCACTGTCTGACCTGTAGGAACCAAGGCTGCAGAGCGGAGGCAGGGGCGTGCGTGGCACGAGGTGAGTCTGAGTCTCTCCAGTCACACCTAGTAACTCAGGACCTAGGCAAGAGACTAAGAAAGGCATCAAGCTCGATATTATAGGTTTTATAAGAAACACCTAACTTTCCTATTACGGGTTTAATAAGGAGTGAACCCCCAAGCAAAAAGGATCAGAATGGAGACAAACCCGAATCTTAAGGATTATCAGGATAGCCGGCCTTCGTGGTTCCGATACCTAACGAGGATGTGAGAGACCTCTTTTCCTGCACGCTCTTCAATGGGATTCCCTGGATAGAAGACAGCACTGAAACGAGGATCAATTCATGACTAGATCCTCTGTAAAAATCCTTCGCTCTAGGAAGACTTAAGGAGAAGTGAGTGGAACAAGAACTTATCTTCAATTGGAAACTGAACAACTTGTCTGAAATGAGGCACAATTTAGAGCTTGGAGTAATCCATTTTCTCAGCGTGCGGCAAAAATAAATTCCATTTATGCATAACTGCTTCAAGTGTACTTTACTCACAAGAAATTTCCTGAAGTTAGGATGAACCTAACTCCTCTCACTAAACAAGAGCTCTCAAGACTGCAGCCCATCCTCTCGAGATGGAGACTCCTCAAGAGGCCTCCTCTGCAGATGCCCTGCCTCAGCCCAGACCCCTCCAGATTACACAAGCATGTCCTTGGATGAGAACACTGCCGACGGGCAGCACCTGTCCCCCCATCTTGTGACAAGAGAGACAGGGCTGCGGGCCAGGGTGTCAGAGTAACTTGATAAGGAAAGAGCTTGTCGATAAGGTCACTGGCAAGCACTGGAGCCAAGCCCCACACACCACACGCAGATAATTACACGGAGCATGTAAGCATCCTCCTTTGGAGCTACTTCTAAATGGTTTTTATGGATGTATCCCCCTCCTTGACTTAATTAAATGCTCACAAAACACAAACCAAAAAAGGGGAGCAGGGGAAAAAAGATTAGCTTCCTCATAAGCTGAGAGATCCAAGATTTATTACCTGTAATCACAGTTTTACAGACTCTGTTCTTTCTGCCTTTCCTTTTTAAAAATGGTTTTATTTTATCTCTCATCAAGTAAGCATTCCCCATCAAAAGAAGAATCATGCCCTGGTCCTGACTGCAGGACCACACACAGGCAAATCCTGGAACAATGTCCAGTAAGTGTGATCATACACGTGACTGAAGACCCGTGACTCCCAGAGTCTCACAGAGGAAGCGTCACAACTGCGGATCACTCACGCGGGGTCTGCTTTTCCACACTGCCCTGGGCACGAGGGGAAAACCCTCAAGATATGATAAAGGTGCTGGTCAGCCTACAAATGCACCTGGCCCCAGTAATCTGATTCCTTGGGGACGGGACTATGGAACGGAGTTTTTAGGAGGGTGACCCCACTGCTGGTGAGGTTGCTAATCATGACCCCTCCTTCCCCCGCCAGGCCTTTCGCCAAACTGCCCTCCCTCAGCAGGAGCCCGCTGACCAGCTGGGGCATGGAAGACGGAACGACAGGTGCTCGGACGTGGACTGAGGCCTGGACGTGAGCCTTAAGTAGCCAGAGCTGGTCAAGAAATGCACTGGTTCGAGGAAGCCAGCTCCCACTTTGGAAAAGAAGCTCTCCCTACTCCCTCTGCTAAGTTCCTTTGATTTGGGGATGATCTCAAACCCTAGAGATTCCTTTTTCAAAGAGGCTCCAACAATACAAGTGCTAGATTTCTAGTATTCCCAACCTGATGAAAAACTGCTCTCTCACGATCGGCAGAGCACCAAATGTACATGTTAGCGGCTAAATGTCTTTCTTGGCAAAAATTAATAACGTTACAGTTTCTGACCAGTTATTATGTATCAAGAACTGATTCAGTTGTGGGATGAAAGGGGAGTTCTATTGGTGTTATTTTTGTTTTTTTTTTAAAGTGAAATGACTGCAGGTTCCATGACTAGGAGAGAAACTATGGAGCTAGGCCGTGTTTAGAAAGGGGGAATTTAAGGCCTGAAAATGCCTGAAGTCCTATGATGTGACCACTGATTAGGATAACCAGGAAAAGCAGGACTGCCTCAGCACACGAGGACACAGCACCCCCTCCTTCCAGAGCAGAGCCAGTTCTCTATTTAAAATCCTTCGATGACCCCATCACTGCAGAGTGAACTGTACACCGTAAACCAGTCTCAGCCCTATAACCTGGGCACATACCCCAAAGATAGCACACATCACACAGGATGAGAACTGTGGATCCTCCTATGTCCCCCACCAGCCTGCAAACTCAAGGGCAAGAGCCTATGTGACATGGGCCTTGATGCTCTGCCTTTGTGCCTGTCACACAGCAGTTCTCAGCAAACACTAAGTGGCTTAGTGACAGGCAAGGCTGTTTGTCCTCCACCCAACATCTCAACGTCTCAGAGCAGACTATCCTCCACGCAGGCTTTGTCCACCCACATTCTCAATCTCCCAGCTGTCGTTTTCCAGCTATGTGACTCTGGGCGAGTTACTGAACTTCTGTGCCTCTGTTTACTCACCTACACACACAGGAACCATGACCATACATACTTCACAGGATTAACAGGAGCGTGAAATGAGCTACCGTTATGTCAGGTGCTTTCAGCAGTGCCGAGCCCTCACAGGAAGCGCCCAGGAAGCTTCGTGAAGGCAGAGATATTTGTCCCTTTTGATTACAGCTGTATACACGCTCCAGAAATAAGGCCTGGCAGAGACACTTGACCAGATGGCTGGACTTAATCACTGCATACTTCTCTCTGTTCCCTGGTCCTGTACTTTCCCCCAGCAGTGCCACATCCTCCATGCCCCCCAGACTCCCAGATGCCTATCAGGAGCACAGCGCCACCCACCTCACCACGGGAGACTGACAGCCATCAAATGCTGTTTGCCAGCTGGCAGACACTTCACCTTCACCTGAAACAGATATCCTACCTGCCAACTGTTCAGTTTTAAGTACAGACAATAGCTGGGGGTTCGAAAACAGTTCCAAGAACTTTTTAAGTCTAGGACTGAACGCAAAGCCAACTATCACGGTCAGGGCTGAACGTAAAGAAAAGATTACCACCATGACCGCGTGCTTCCACACTTAAGGAAGGTAACTACTTCTCGTATATACATTCGAACATACACTGTACACAAAGTTACAAACTCTAGAAATCATAAAAGGTAATAAAAACTCAGCTTACTTTTTAAAATAGAATTTTACAAAAATAAAATTACCTAAAATTAAGCCCACCATTGTACTTAAATATCCGGTTCCACTTCCCAGGTTAAGAAAAGACAATCCTGGTTGAAGTTTCAAGGCTTCCATAACTTCAGAATAAATGCAAGGTGCTGACAAGTGTATGTTGCCATGCTTCCAGGCTAAGTCTTTGTAAGCATTGTCCCGGTAGCCTTCCAGATAGTAATCCCCGCGATCGATCGCTCGGAAGGCTTGCTCCACTCTCTCAGTGCGGATATACTGCGCTTCTTTCAGGTTATCAATCAAGTCATCGTTATCTTCCCCAGCACTCACAGCTCCTCCCATGACAGCATTCACATCACACCACACAGCTTAAAAGGGGACAAAATTAGCAGAAATGGCTTCCAATAATGCAGTGTGGTTTGTTTTCTTTTTAATACTGCACTTGATTTCCAAAAATAAATTAATCCTGAAAGGGAAGAATAAAAATAAACAGGTTTAAATGAATGCTCAAAAGGAAAGTAATTCCAGTTTATTAAATATATAAGTCATTATAACAAACTACCATTTTTCAAGAACATATTCTGTTCCAGGCACAGAGTTAAGCTCCTTAAATATATTAATTTTATTTATTCTTATAACCACCACAAAAGGTAGCTTAAGTTGGATCACAGACAGGAAACCTGTGACACAGAAAAGTTAAGTCACCTCATACTGTGGAGCCCAGTATGGCAGCCACAGTCACACATGGCTAACAAGACCTAAATTAATTAAAATTATATACAATTAAAAATTCAGTCAGTCACACCAGCCACCCTCCAAGTGCTGAACAGCCCCACGTGGCCAGTGGCCGCCGTAGTGGACAGTGCTGCTGTGGAAGGGGCCACTGCTGGGACGTAGTCCCTGGTCTTCCAGACTCCAGAGACCATGCTGGGCATCACTGAGCCACGTGGCCTATTGCAGAGTGTGGAAAGCCTAGATAAAGCCTAGATGCACGAATTACTTGATTTAAAATTCCTAAACTTAAGAATCTGCTAACAATTCCTAAATGCACCACATAAATTCAAAATGTTAACATAAAGAATAATTTATTACCTACACACCGAATACAAAATGGAACTAAAAACAGACACGTTTAAAATGTGTATATAAATAAATATATATGTATACATACATGTAAATATACGTGTTAAGATTACTTTGTCTGGTAAATCCTGTCATGATAAATGAGACCACAAATTTTGTTAACAACTTTAATAGTTTAAGCACTAGAACATGTTATACACACATGTACAATGAACGTCTTTAACAAGTCAAACTGGAAACGAAAAGTGCAACTTGATAAATAAGAATTTCCATACATAATACTGAATACACAATTTAAGCTTTATTCAATTTGTTAATAAGCAAATTCATATACCAATTAATTTCTGAATCAATAAATCAGGCAAGAGGGAAAGCAAGAAATGACATACTCATGGCCAGAAAAAAAAAAGGGGGGGGGGGGTTCTGAGAGCCCAGTCCCTGTCCCGCCAGGCAGCAAGAGGAACGAGGAACGCAGACCCCTGCACCGAGCAGCTTCCCCCCCAGAGCCTGCCCCTCTGCCTGTGCCCCTCTTGTCTTTCCTACTTTTGGAGCAGAGGAAATACCGTACACTCATGTCACATTCCTATTGGACTTACTCAAACTCACTCATACAAATGGCTGGCTCAGACGCCCCCACCCACTCTCCCTGCAAAGAGCCAGGGCCCCCAGCACCATTCTCCCTCATGCTCTGCAGCCGCATTGCAACGAAGGGGATAGGGACAGGTCCTTTCCAGCTCAAGCACCTTGCCACAAATGCAAAGCCAGCATTTAACAAAGCCAGCATTTAAAGGCGGTTTTGGTTTTTTTGGTTCTTTTTTTTCCAGTCACGCAGTGCGACCTGCAGGATCTCAGAGTCCTAACCATGGACTGCCAGGGAATTCCCCATTTAGAAGTGTTTTTCATGGCATGGCCTCTAAGCACAAGTTAGCTTTTTCACCTGGTCCTCAAAGAGTAAACATCTTCCCAAGACAACAGAAAAGGCGGCGACACTAGGCTGGGAGGCAGGTCCTCACTAGGCTGGGAGGCAGGTCCTGTCAGCGTCCAGTGTGGCTCCCGCCCAGGACTGGATGAGAGTGATTCTGACTATGCAGAGACATTTAACAAACGGCTCTACCGGAAACACCATAACTCACTAGTTTGAAAAATGAGTCCCCTTCTGCTCTGTTCTACGGCTGAAGAGTGACCTGACCCTTCTCGGGTCCTTCTGAACTCCACCCAGAATTATCACAGCAAAACGCACACACATGGACTTCACTACACAGACGCCCACACTCCCCGTGAGAAAAGCAAGAGGAAGAACCAAGCAAACAGGAACTACCACCGCTGCCGTCATCTGTATATTATCTCATTAAAGCCACAAGATGACTGTGAGGAAGGCACTCACACGCCCACTGTCAAGTGAGAAACCACCTGTTAAGGGATAGGGAGCTACACTGCCTGTGACCGACAGCTGCTAAAGGAGCCCAAGGAACCCGAGGAGGGAACTGGCTCCCGGGATCAAGCAAAGCTTTCTTAAGGGCATGGGCTGTGCAACACAAAAAGGAGTAAGGGAATTGCAGACTGAGGAAACAGCTCGGCCAAAATCAAAAGAGCAGGTGCTACATATAAGAAATTAGAGTTGGGTAGGCTTTATCTGTAGGCCAGTGATTTTTTTTGTGGGGGACCCTTTTGAGAGTTTGATCAAAAACTTCCCTCCATTAAATACTGAATAAATTAGAAGTTTTCCATACAATTTCAAAAGGCTCCTGAATTCCTAGACACCCATGAGTCTGCTCTAGTTTAGGAACATCTACTACAGGCAACAGTCAGGTACTAAAAAGGGAAATTACATGTGGTACATGTGGCAAAGAGCTGCCATAAACAATTACAAAACCAGATGAGTAGAGCACGGTAGTCACACAAGGTGTTACAGGTACCTGCCCAGACACGGTGGGGGCAGGGGAGGGGATGGAAGGACAGGAAGAGTTGCCTAGAAAAGATGAGGGCTTGGGAAGCACCAACAGCAGAAGGAAGGAGAGGTGTTTAGGGACGCGGAAGGGACAGGGCAAGGCGCCCAAAGTGCTGCACTGCAGAGTGGAGCCCGCACAGAAAGCAGTACTCCGGAGGCCAGAAGGACCAGGGAGCCCAGACCTCCTCCTGCAGGCTGCAGAGCCAGGGAAGGATCTCAGACAGTGAGAGGCACACTGAGTGACTGAAACAGGATGTTAAGGGAAAGCCAAAACCATAAAAGAAAGGGCCTATTAGAATTAGAATACAGTATTTGGTCTGTGGAAGGCAATATTTACATAGTCATAATAGTGAAAACATGACTGCTGATTTAATTTGAATAGTCATTTAACCACACTGGGAGGACGAGGAGAGGTAAAGGGGTATGGAAGTTAACGCTTCATCTGCAACAGCAAGTAAAAGCTGTCTTTTTAAGCTCCCTCTGGAGTGTGAGCCTCCTGGGGCAGAAACAGGTGAAGCCAGGAACTGCTAGGCTTTGTCTTCAAGGCTTGTAGTATCAACGTTCTAAACTGTGTATATGCGTTATTTGAACAAAATTGACAAGGTAAAAATAAAGAGAGCTATATATGTTTATTTAGACCATCTGAAGTACAATAAAGACACATGGAGAATAATTTCCTAAGGAATAAAAACACATTTAACAAAATAAGTGTACAGCAGGAAAATCAAGGGAAAAAAAAGATCATAATATAAATAATTCACACTACAGAGCTTCAAAGATGTCATTTTATCATATACATTGTTCTGAAAAACTGAGTGAAAAATGAATCACGTTACATATAAATTATATGTATAATTATTGTAAATTACATTTTATAATATTCACTGATTTGATTAGAAAAGTAGTACATGCATTCATAGAAAACTTGAAAACCAAGTAAAATAAATAAAAATTATTGATAATCTTAACTTTCGAAGAGCAACTGTTATTACTTTCTAAGCAACAATATTCTTACTTTTTTACTACAATGTTGTTATTATACTGTCTATATTATTTCAGACTTTCACTTAATACGTCTTAAGCATTTATTCATGCCATCAAAAACACTTCCAAAATCCAAGGGCGTGATATCCCATCAGGTAGATGCACCAAGTAACCAATCCTCTGACTACTGGACCATGAGATTTTAAATTAATTATAATCAATCTACATATGAGGAGTTCCCAAGTTAAATCTGTAGTGAATATTTTGATAATTCAACAATTATCTCCTAACCTGAAATACAGTTCATTTTTTATGAGTAAAGCAAACAGTATTTAAAAAGCCATTACAGCATTAGGTCGTGGAATGTGTTTGCCATTTGTTAATTCTGAGATAATTCCATCTCAATCTTGCCAAACACAAGTCAAGTGCCAAACACAAGTCAAGAGACCAAGGTCTCGCCTTGATCCCATTGATAACTGTGCTGCATGGCTCTGGGCAACTCTGCAGGACACCATTTCCTCACCTGTGAAAGGAAGAGGCTAAAGGCTCTGATTCCTAAAGTTCCCCAGGACTCTTATTTCCCTGCTATTTTGGCATCAGGTAAACCTCTATTTGAATACAAGAGAGTTTTAGTTATCTAGGAATGTGTCCATGCCTCAGCATTTCTGTTACTTCAGTTTTTTCTGCCCCACTCCTGCCATCTTCTGTAACATGGAAAAAAAAAATTAGGGGGTGTTCCAGTCCTGCAGTAAACAATAAAAGCAAAATAAGGATTCTGAGAAAAAGAAGAAAGGGTAAAGGCAGAACAGGACAAAGTGTCAGAATAAAGGACTGAACAGTTTAAGCAGTTAAGTCTGAGAAGGATGCTGTCGCGCTTACTCCCAGAACACGACTTCACTCCTTGACACTTTCTCTCTAGTACGTGTGTTTGGAGTGAAGTAACAAAAAGGTACATACACATAAGCTCACCTGACATGGTTTGCAAGTGTTCCAAAAGCTGCCTGCTATTCTTTCAAAATTAATTAATGCATTTGGTTGAGGGGAAGAACTACTGGCAGCTTAGGGATGTTTTATGGAAGGTTAAGACGAGTCAAAGGAGGTGGGAAGCAAGCAGATGGCTGAGTGATGTCCTGGGGTTGGGGCTGGGGTTAGGGTGACTCCCTTCCCTGCCCTCCTGGAACTGGTGGCAAGCAGCCAATGGCTCCCTGTGCTCCTGTCTCTGCAGAGGTAGGGACACAGCTCACCCAGCTTCGGGGGAAGGACACTAGTGACCCAAACAAAGGAGAATACACTACTGGAGAGTATGAACAAAGGCTCTTTCTTCCTTGGGCCATAAAGGACCTTGTCATGGGAGCCATGGACCAAGGCTGCTGTGAGTATAGAAGCAACTGCACAGGGGAAAATCTTTCTCACTGATGACAAATAGACATAAGGAAATATAAATACAGAATTATGAAAGAAAGAAAATGAAAGACTAGGATAAGCTAAGGTTCTCTACTCCCTGCCAAAAGCTGCCGGGAACATCTAATCAACTCTCCATCCAATGATAATACAAAACTTACCCTTGTTTTAGTAGTGATAACGTATACACACAATTTCCTATGTTCCTGCTACCTACCAGGCACTGACACGTTTCTTCAGCATCCCTAGGAAGAGGCACTAACCCTACTTTACTGAGGAGAACAAAACTCAGAGACCACGAGACAAGCTCACGGCTGGCAGGGCAGAGCCACAACTGAAACCTGGTCTGTCCAGCCGTGAACCCTCCTGAAGCACAACAGCTGGCCCAGAGACTCCTGACCCCTCACTCAAAAGAACTTTTCCCTCTCTTAGCTGAAAAGATGTTCAATTCAGATCTCCTTCCCTCTCCTCAACCTCTCATTTCCTCTTTTTCCTCCCTTTTGTACTCTTGGTTTCAAAGAAAGAATGGATTAAAGGGAAATGAAGCATCTGGTGTCATTTACTGACTGTACAGCCTCAAATTGTTTAAACTGCAATCTTCAGTTTCCCTATTTATAAAATGGGAAAAATAATAACCACACCATGAATGTGCAAAAAGTAAATAGTGCACTGCATATAAAGCTCATAATACACACAAATCCAATAAATACTTCATTTTCTTTCACTTCTATGATGAAAAAACACATTTGAAACTTTCATTTTTCAATCTGGAAAACCAAAAAGAGAAAACAAAAAAGTCCCAATTTCGAAATCCGGTGCAGTTATCACCTAGTGACCCCCTTAAGACACAATCACAGAGGGAAAATGTAAATCCTGAAGTTGCAGGTGTCAAGAAGAAAATCAAACTGATAAGCCACTGCCTCAAAACAATGCAAGACTGTCTCCTCCCCTAACCCTTCAATTCACTACTACAAACAGTTTGAAGTAACAAAAGGAAGTCTGCTGGAAGCATCCACGTTATACAGTTTAATATTTGGCAAGTTTGAAGATGCCCATATTCACAGATGTAGACTTTTCCGTTACTTTCTCAATTCCATAATTCCAGTGCTGCTTCCTATGCCTTCCCCCCACCGTCCCCCTCATTCTGCTAATTCTCCCTCCTCTGCACCTGAGACAGGACAACAGCATGACTCGAAGATGGAGAGAGAAGCAGTAGGTGGTGGCTGGATGAGAGTTCAAGGCACAGGACATGAGGGGATAAAGAAATACATACTTTTTTTTAAAGGAGAGATACATAGCAACTCAATCTGAAATTTTATTATTTTGAAAATTACAGAACTTCATGTAGCTCCAAGTCTCTCCTCCTCTCCTTTTACTCAAAGATCTGAATCTACGACCTCTTCAAACCTCTACCACTGCAGTGCAAGCACGTGGTCACTGAGCACAGCACTAATGATAGACCACAAACACTCTCACCATGTACATGAATCTGCGACCTAACAAAACCAATCCTCGGGGAATAACCTCCTCAGGCTTGAGGATTTTTATTTAACATCTTTCAATTTTTCAAGAAGTATTAAGAAGTGCTATGCTACACTCCTTAATGCTTAAAAATAATCCTCATAGGAGCAACAGCCTGCAAGGTGTTTACCTCCTCCTATTTGGGAAAAGCCTGAAACAGAATAGTGAAATGGCAGCTTTCAGTCTGTTAAGTGACAATGTTCTCAAGACGTAATGAGATCAATGGGGAAGCATCAGAGAAAAGCATACACGTTTTCAGCTCCTCTTGGGTCAGGCTTTCAAAGTGGAGCTTATTTGAAAAATCATGAATTCACACAGGACAATATTCAAATAAAAATAAAAGAATACTCTAAAGCAAAATTACATGGTTTGTGAACTGCTCATCAGTTCAGATGATTTGTGTTCCACTACTTCGTTATAAAATAAACCAGAAGATGAGCTCACACAAAAGATATTCTTTCTATATATTATCATACTGTGTAATGCAAATTCTGGCCTTGTCAACACAATATGATTTTGAGCAAGTGATCATCTTTTCTGGTTCTGGTTTTTTAAACTGGGAGATAAAGTCATTACATCAAATTATTTTGATGGCACCTTTAAAAACTTCCAAGAAGCCTAAATAAGCTTCTTTACTAAACAAAAAATGTAAGTAGGTTAACTATGAATTTTTTGGCATTATAAAATGGCATCTTTCTCAAGTCCATCATGGTCATTTTATCTATAGACAGACACAAGTAAAAGCTGCATAAAACAAAAACACCTTATTATATATTTCAATACCAACTCATACAAGTTCATAATTACCTTAGGGTATTACAGGACAGGTGGTATTACCTGTACCATACAAATGAAGAAAACCAATTGAGAAAGAGTAAATTGTTCTCGACTTCCCAAATACAGAGATATTTCAGCCTTACTCATAGATCTTATGTCATGCATTACTAATATTCACATCATCAGAAATAAAACTACGAGAAATGCAGGTCTGAGACCCTTTAGAAATGCAAACACACACACCACACTGATACTATAGCTTCATTTCATTTATGGGGACAAACAGTTCTATCCTTATTTTCACTCACAACCCAGAGAAAGTTTAAGAAGTCCTTAGGAACAACCTGTCATCCTAAGATGATCGTAATAACGCTACAGGCTCTGAAGTAAGTGCTAAGAGCCTCACCTTACGTTCAAATGATTAATCTGTCATCAATGGTTCCTTCCGTTAATAAATCTCATTTTGATAAAACTATCCAAACCAAACAATCAAAATGCTTGTGAAAGCTTTTTAAACCATAGCTCAGTGCCTCCCTCCAGGCTGCACTGAACACTTCTCCACCATGGGTTCAGCAAGATGGGCAGGACACAACACACAAGGAAAGAATGTCAAAGGACGGCCACAGTGCACACAGTCAGTCTCTGCTCAAGGAAGTCAGTCTTATCTTAAATAGGTAGTGTTTTCAGAAAAAAATGTTTAAAAATTACTTTGAATTTGGCTAAAACGAATTCACAGAACTTAAGTTCTCTAGTAATGTAAGAAACTTTCATTTAAAAATGAAATTAGGTTAGTCTTCAAACTATGAACAGTAGTCAAACTGTGTGAGTAAAATCATGTTTATTAACAGTGTATTTTAAAATACTAAATGTTCCCTCAACAAAAAGTTACTCAAGACAATTAGTATTACCTTAACCTTTGGATACTTTAATTTTTAAGTGTTTTGCACAAAAAGACTTCATTTGAGGACCTCCTCATTTTATAAACAAAAACCGATCACCTTGTTATGTCTCAGGAACTGTGATAGGCACAGGGGTTATGGTGCTGAGTCACAACACTCAGCAATGTGAACTCCTGGTTAGAATTCAACTGGAGCTACGTCAACAGGAACAGAACTTAATTTTACCTTACTCTTTGCAACCCTTACGAGGATCATGTGTAGAATGAGTATATGTCAAATCGCAACTTCACATCAAGCTGTATGTTCATTATGAGTCATATTCTAACAGAAAGTGCTCTTTCAAAATAAAAATTATACTTAAAGGCTCATATGATACTGTGTGGGCTCTGGGTCAGAACCCTAATTCTACAGCTTCCTAGATATGTGGCCTCAGGAAACACACTTCATCTCTCTAGGCCTCAGCTATTACACGGTAAAAACAAGATTAATAATAATAATTACCTCAGAATTAGTGAGAAATATATGGGATAATTTATGTAAACTGCCTGTGACAGTCCATAACACAGACCACATGCTCAATAGCTGTTTTTGATTTAATACAGACCTACGTAGTCCTCTCGCAAAAGAACGTTTCCATTTCAAGAAACATTCATCATGTGTCTAGAAGTCTAGCAATAAAATATAATAAAGACATAAAATACCGTGGATGTTAGGTGCCAACTGCCAATGAGATCTCAATAACCCTATGGTGTTTCTTGGGGAAACCAAAGCGTGGAAAGACAGGGGCAAGACCGTGAAGATGTATCTTATGCGCTGGATGGAACTGGAGGAATCAATGCAAAATCACGATAGGGTTTAAAACACACACACATATAAAAACAGGAAGCTATATAAAACACATATACAGACATACTTCTCCATGTTTACAAGGCTGAGAAGACTGATAACGGCTGCCTTTCACTCTTCCTGTAAAAGGGGCAGAAGATGTGCATTTCTGCTTCCCACCCCACTCTCCTGTCTGCACACACCATCTCCTCATCCGCACACTGAGGACCCCGCACACTGTCTACTCCCCATCGTCAGTGGGGCCTCTGGCATCTCAGCAGTAGGTTCTCTGCTGCCAGCTCTCATCATCACCCTGGACACTGTCAACAACGGCTCAAGCTCCAGCAACTGCAACTGTCTAATGTCTGAGGACCAGCCCACCCACTGCCCCTCTGAATCTTTATTTCATTCTCCAAGCACATCTTACATCTAATTTGCTGATCCTTCTATTACTACACTTAATCTTCAGTGTCTCCAGTCCTTGAGTTACCTTTTTCTGTAAAAGGTCAGATAGCAAGTATTTTAGGATTTGCAGACCATAGTTTCCATTACAACTTCTGAACTGTGTGCTTCTAGAGCAAAAGCAGCCACAAACAACTTGTAAATCAAACAATGTGGCTGTATTTCAGAAATTTTATTTATGGACACTTGAAACTTGAATTACATATAATTTTCACATCATAAAATATCACTCTTCTTTTAGTTTTTTCCTAAACATTTGAAAATGTAAACACCATTCTTAGTCTGCAGGCTACACAAAAACAGACAGTGGGCCCAGTTTAACCCCCAGGCCACAATCTGCTGACACCTACCAGCACCACTTCCTTCCCAAACTAAACAGGTCCCACAAACAAGGCTTCACTCCCTTACTCTCCCATTCCTCTCAACTTCTCATCCTAACTTTCCGCCGCACTCCTCTTGCAGACACCCCACCTTAGACAGTCCAATCGTGTCTTCGCAGGCTCCCACAGAGCAAGAGAGTTCCCAGCACCAGCTCCCTCGGGCACTTTGTGGAAGGCAGCCTCTAGTGAAACTCCTCTCTGTGAACATCTCTGCCTGGTACCCCAGAGAGCAGATTTCTGGCAAGTTCATCAAGGAGGCACCACAGCAACCTCTCTGCCACCCAATGAGCCACCACTCTCTCAATGAGGCTTGGATGTTATCCCAGGAGGGTCTCTTCCTTAAGGGCTCAATCACAGCCAAGGGTGGTGGCTGCTCCTTAGACCATTTCTATATTTTTTAGGGCTCTCTTTACCTCCCAATCCCATTATACCTAATAATTCTTCACATTAAACTTCCCCTGCTCAAATTACCGTGTGGTTTCTCTTTCATGTATGGCCTAGACTGACACAAACCTGAAAACCAGGAAAACTACATTCAGGTCCATCAGAGAACAAGGTCAGTTAGGCAATAAAATGAACCAAGAGTACAAGAGATTCTGATACTTTGCCAGCCGAAACTTCCCACAATCCCACGGATCTGACATAAGCTGCTATATCCTGAAACACCCCTCCCCCCTTTTTTAAACTTCTAAGTATGTGAATGTGTTTTATCTTAGTTTCTTGGCAAAACGTTAAACACTTGTCACCAGCTTTTTTTGTGTGCTATGAGAGCTGTCCACCCTGATCACAGAGGGAAGTCAGACGGCCAACAGTGACTGTCTGAGGGCAGGAACCACCAACTCTGTCATCTTAAAGTTCCCACTCAGGAGATCCATCACTGGGTCACCCTCTTAGAAGGATGTCTGGTGGCCTCAGCTACTGGAAGTCAGCTTAAACACGAGCTTGTTAAGTGAAGCACAACATCTTTCTCATCCCCTTGTTTCCCCTGTATGGACTTCAATAATTATTAGCACACCTGGAAAAGGACAAAATAAAACCAGTGAAAAGCTCATTAAATCCCATGTAGGCATGGAAAGCAGGCTAAAAAGAGAGACCCACAAAGGAATGAAGGAACAGGGAAACAGCAAAGACAAATTCTTGAAACAAATGCCAGAGATAAGCAATAGTAGAGGTTACTTTTCCTTGTTAGTGGCATTTCACATTGAAAGAAGACAAGATCATCAAAAAACATTTATTGGAAAAAGCAGTCCCCGAGTTGTAGGAACACAGAGGGAAAACTAAATATACCAACAGGCACAAAAGAATTCAATGAATCTGTTATATTACTCACTTACCAAAAATAATTTTGGAAGAAAGCAACAGTAAAAGACACTAAATAAGCCATATAAACTTTGCTGCTGCCCTAAAAATGCAATACACTGAACACCACAGCAGAGCAGTAACTGCCAGAAAGACATGCTTATGTTTCCACAGCGCATTTGTTTTATTTTAATGTGTGCTGGGTGGGGAGGTATATGTGTTTTGGAAGAACAAAAAATATTTTCAAAGATAATAATTTCTAGTAATTTATCTTATCCAACTACCTTATTGTAATTTTTCCATTTTTTTACAGCTGGGGAGCCTAGGGTAGAAATTTACTTATGTCTATTTACAGTGAATGCACAGGGACGGTCTTTCTTTCCTACTGAGAACAAAGAGCGTATACAACTTCTTCAAATACAAGACTCCTTCCCCCAAACTGGAAAAATTCCACGTAGCAAATTCACAAGGACCCCAGCTTCTGTCTGCCAGAAAAGCAACTTAAATAGCTGTTAATTTTGTCCATGCCTTCCTCCAACACACCGCCTCAGGATTTTCAGGGCAGGTATGTATTTCTCCTCTCCTGTTCCGCCGATTCCAAAGCATCCTCCTCTTCAGTACAAATTTTCCAATACATTTATCAAGTTACTAGATTTCACAGGGTCAGGGGTCCGCATCATCACTTCAAATATAACACATCCAAAACCTGCGATACAGCCCCTCACCTTGCAGTCTAGCTACTCTCTTCAATTACTCCCACTGCTCCCCGAGAAAATTCCATTCTATCACCATCCTTATTAAATTTAGCTAGATTACTACAACCACTTTCAAGATGGTCTTCGTAACTGTGATGCTCCCAACTTCAACAGCATCTGTACACCATTTTGATTCAGCTACCCAATATACCACTTTTACCATCAAGAAAGGACGAAGCTCCAGAAACTCAGAGGTGCCTCCAGAATGCTGCAAAAATGAGAGAAAACCCCAGCTCGCAGGGCTCAAGACCACCCCCATTTAAACACAGCAGAATTAGTTTTATCAGTATTGTAAATGTCATCCTAATATTTTGTTGGGGGAATGGGTTGCTTAGCAATCATTTCTCTAAGGAATCAAATGATGACAATATATTACCTGTATACGTTTTCTATCACTGCCTTAACAAATACCACAAATGAAGCTGCTTAAAACCACCCAGGTTCGTTACACGGCAGTCCCGAAGGTTTGAATCTGACACGGGTCTCACTGGAATGAGATCAGGGTGCAGGTAGGGCTGCATTCCTTTCTGGAGGCTCTACACGCACGGGGTTTACTCTCTCATTTTCAGAAGTCTAGTGTCCGTCTGCTTTCTTCGGCTTCTGACCCTTCCTGCATCTTCAAAGCCAGCCACATCAGGCTGAGTCCCTCTCACTCTGCCTCCTTCTTCCACTTCTAAGAAACCTCGTGATTACTCTGGGCCCAAAAGTAATGCAGCACACTCTCCCTATCGTAAAATCAGCTGATTAGCACCTTAATTGCCTGGGTCTGAGGGTAACTACTGACTGTCTAGGAATTAAAGCATGAGCACCTGGGGGAAGGGGGCATTACCTGTCTGCCACACTCCCCAAACTCTACAGCAGAATGCTGCTCCACAGGGAATTACTGTGTACATTTGGGGACTGAATCCATCCTACTCACCCAAGACACAGGAAACGAAATAAGAGATGACAAAGATAATCAATGACAAGAGATACACTCATATTCTTTGACAGAACTTGGGATTCATTTTCTTTTATATATAAGGCACGGTCACATTAAGACAACCTGAAGTCCTCTGAAACAATCATAACTACACCACAGACTAACTGTACAAGGACTTTAAAGATGACCCTGAAACTCAATTTGAAGTACTAACTGGAAACACTGCAACAAATAAAACTATCAATTTTTTGGTTTGGTTATTCTTAAGGCATGTAATAATTTTTTCTTTTAAAAGAAAATGTATGCCCAGTCCTAACCCTTGAGCAGTATCACAAAAAAACTTCAGCATTGCTAATATATTAAACCATTGGGAGAAACTGTGCCTAAGCTTAAAACCACTTCAGGCTCAAACCTGCTTAATTCCTGACCTTACTCTTAGGACAGTGAGAGCCACTACACAGATTCATTCTGAGTGCTGACAAAAGTTCAGTTCAGCCTAAGTAAGAGCCTGTACGTGAGAGCTGGCACCTTTTCTCAGCTTGTCAGGATATTTGCAGCAGATTCAAAACTGTCCAAACTTTAACGTAGTATGATTTCAGGTGGGCCTCAGGAGGGAGTACCCTTTTAAAACGGACTGCCCTGCAGGTGGTGCTTTGTGTGTTACCACTAAAAATGAATGGGACAACACGTGAACCAAAAGAATACTAAGACAATTAGGAGGAGGACTTGATTTTAATAACGCCCTACACAACACAAGCCACTAATGGATATAAGAGAAAGCAAGCACACACTGAACTTTATAAATAAGCTTTGGGCTAACAGTGAGAAAAGGGCCCAGAATCAAACATATTTATGAAGGTCTGAACTCCTGGACTTTACCTTAACACTGACCATTGACCTTACTATCAACTATACCTCAGTTTTAAGAATTAAAATAAAGTACATATTCAAATTTAGTAAAATCCATTTTATCTAGCACCATTGAGAGTAAAAAGAACTAACGTTACAGATAACTGAAAGACAGCTCTTTAAGCTTCAAAGATTGAAACTAACTGATGAAAGTTTTCCTACAGTGTGATGGTCCAGAGTCTTATAGAATACCTGGTATCATTCAGCACTTCCTGATGGTTCCAAATCACTATGAACAACGTGAGTGACAATGGTACGTCAGGAGCACCTCAGGGCTAGCGGGTGCAGGACCAACACTCCACAGTTTAGAACTCTCTCTTCCCCTCTCGCTGCAGTAATTTCTCATGTCTTGTTGACCAGATGACTGAAGTCTGCTTTGTTTTACACACGATCACGTGGGGCTTGATGTGGCTCCACAGCCACCCTGTCCTGGCTCCCAGGCTCCACCAAGGCTTTTCACCTTTTCCCGCCTGACTCCACGCACACGATACTAGGTGAGGCTGCCCCCAAGTCTGGCCTCTCCTTTAAACGGACGCTGCTGCTGTGTGAGGTTCCTCACTTGGCCAAGTGACAGCTGACCTCATAATCTTTGAAAAGTAGTGTGAGACTCATAAAACATTATTACCTTTATCATTAGTGCAACTGTCATTATTTGAGCACTTACTGCATATAAAGCTTTGGTATTTTAACTCATTTAATTTTAACAAAACTCCGTGTAATAGTATTACTTCCAAGGACAGGGATTTGCCTAACTTGCTTGGGAGGCAGAAGGGGCTTTGAGTTCTAGGTCTATTCTCACACCAAGCCCTTTGTCCTTAAAGACTGCAGATCATTTCACAGGAAAGAAAGCAGATTCAGCAGATTCAGGAAAAGGAAGTAACTCTGAGACTCAGTTAATGCATCTATAAATGAGACTAATGATATTCGCCAGACAAGATACTCTTTGACAAGGCTGTTGTAAAGATTAAATGGAAGTTATATGAAAGTGTGAAAATGTTAAAGCACTGAGACATTAGCATCTCGTACTGCACAGTTCCAGGGAGCATGAGGCACACACAGTGTGAGACTTCCTAAGGCAGTGCAGGGAGTGGTAATCACACTGTGTGTGTGTGAACGGGGCCTCTTGGAGCTGTGCACCTCAGATGTCCACGTACACGTGCATATGCAGGTGTGGGCCCACAGACATATACAATGTGCGATCTAGGCACAATAAAATCAGGGACTATTAAAATAAACTGTGACAACTGAACAAGTCCTTAACAAGAAAAAGAAAGCTTACAGAATGCTTTTTTGCCATAAACAATAAGGCGGCTCAACTACTTTCAGACCATGGTGATTTCCCTCCCTTTCCTTCAGAACCAAACCAATTTCAGGAGCAGTTACAATACAGATATTTACATAAATCACTGTAGAAAAGCCTAAATCTTTCTTTTTCCATTTCTAATTTCTCTGGTTCATAAAAATACAGGATCAAAATCACTCTATTTGCAGGAAAAAAGTCAAGTCCATTAAACCATTAAAATGGTTTAGAAGTATTTGAAGTAATTCTTTTACTATGGGATTTATTCAAAACAATACATGTTAAATCACTATAGACCACTGCCAGGCTTTTTCTTAAAATTGTAGTAACTACCTTAATGTGTTCCAAAGTTTGCTCTTATATTTGGGTATCAAGGTGACCATGAATTTAAAAATCTACTCTAGTCATCAAGAGACTACAGTGCAAACAAGAGACTAAAAAAGTATCAGGACTTAGAAGAGTCATAGGCATAAAATACCCCATTCTTCTAAATGTCAAACAAAGAAAGGTGCATTTTGTATTTGTTATTGAGCTATGGCATTTCTAAATATTTTTTTCTAATAAACTTAAGATCCAGTATTTTAAAGATGGATTAAAAAAATACAATGATACATAATCAGAATAAAAGCTCTGAACTATTAAACTAGGAGCAGCGACAGAGGTGGATACCAACCCACCTACTGACACACATGTGGCTCCCACCACCAACAGCTAGACCACTGAGCACTTGGCCATGCATGTGCACAAGTCACTCGGCACGCTAAGCGAGGCCCAACCACATCCTTGGTTACCTGGCAAAGCATCCAGGTCAGAGAAAACTCAAGCACTCACGTTTTCCACTCTTCTATCACCAAATATTTGTGGCTTATATAGCAGCAGGATTTATAAAGCTGGGCTTTTCTAGTTGGTGTTCTCATTAATGGAGAAATCTCTCAGAATTAACTAGAGGACACACCACTCCAGGTGATGACATTCCCAACAATCTGTTTCTTGTTTAGCCATATTTTCTAGTCTTCCTAGAATGAATTCTTACTGCTATTATGTGTGGCACGATCTGGGGATGAAAAAAACAAATGACCTTTTTACCTATTATTTCTACAATGGCCAGGGAAGTGTGTGTAAGTGACCAAAAGAGTATTACAGGTGTTCAGAAATGACTCAGTGCAAATGAACCCGTTGCAAAAACCTAAACCACATGGACCCAAGCAGCATATACAGCACCAGCATAAGAAGAAATGACATAGCTATCGAACACCTAAAAATTAATTTTTTGATGCCTATCAGAAAAACACTCAAATCCCATATTTAGGACAGAATGACTGAAAAATAACAAAGAAAAGACAATTCATCCTATTCAGTAGCCATATCTACTACATTTAAGAAAAAACACAGCTTGGGAAACCTTAAATGACTTGTTAGGAGCATCCTGTTAAGCCAGCTACACAACTTTAGCAGCTGTTACACTTTACATAATAACACTCTGTATTTATAGCACCCCTGGGTCTGAAGGAATCAAAGAGCATTCACTATTTACCTGGTATCCCATCATCGCCTTATTCATTTGTTATTCCATATAATTCTGACTTTCATTATTCTTACCATTACTTGTTATTCAATAAGATTCTGACATTTTTAAGATGCATGAATGTTATTTTTGTTTATACAAAAGTCTGAAAGGAGTCACACCACACTGTTAAAAAGCCATTATTATTACCCAAGCAACCCGTGAGGAATAGATGTGGATGGCGGAGGTTTGCTAAAGGAGGAATTTGTTTAACTTCCTTTATTTCAGTAGTTTAAATCTTATCTCTGAACATATAATACTACTACAGTAAAAAATTTAATGACCTCATAAAATATATTGTGTGGCTGGCCAGGACATTTCCTTCTAGATGACACCCAGGGATCTTAATTCCTGAAGAGACTTCCTATGTTAAACACACTATTACAGGCCACAGACCCAGACACGAGTTTCCAGCCATCAAGAATCATTTCCAAGCACAGAACTTCTAAAAGCAGGCAGAGCTGGCCTCGCCCAGAGCAGACAATTGGTCCCAGGAGCTACTGCCAATCACCACTGCCATTCCTACTCTTCCCATCCAATTGTCAACCTCGGACTCCAGCAAGCATCCTCACAGGGTCCCATTCTTCTCTCCATTCACTTACCATTAATCATCAGGCCTGAAAAGGAACCCATTTCGTTCCCTACCAAGAAACATCCATTTCAGCTTTCAATTTTTATTTTTACCTAGAGAGAAAGGTCTTCTACTTTTTATTTCTCTTCCTTCAAACAGTTGCCTTAGTGGGTATAATAGTAAAAAACTGAAAATAATTCAAATGTCCATCAATAGGAATACAGTTAAATAAATGATAAAATATACAATCTATATACATAGCAATATAGAGCAGAGACTGTGAGGCTGCAAAAAAAAATTCTTGAAGAAATTCTTTACCTACTGTTATGAAATATTAGAGATACGAGTGAAAAATACAAGGGAAACTGTTTGCAGTTACCTCATCCTAACTGGAAAGAAAAAGAGTATTTATTCAAATTTACTTGTATACAAATACAGTAAATTGTTTTTTTTGTATTATTCCAGAGATAAGTGGCTACCTCCCAGCGGGCAAAATCGGAGGTTGAGGAGAAGTCATTTTCAGTCTATAACTTTTTATACCACTTAAACACTGAACAATGTGACTACAGTACCTATTTGCAAAATCAATTAATTATTTTAAACTTGCTTAAAAGTTTTATCTTCAGAGACGTATTTGTGATTAATCCTTTATACAGTTGAGAGCAGGAAGACTGACAAATTGATTAGTCTGAGAGTCAATCTCGCTTTTTATAATCATGCATTTAGTCTTGCAAAAAGAAACCCCAATGTCTCCCCCATCACCAGCACCAAGACATCCTACGTTCTCAACTCCTAACAGGAGGCATTATGGTTCTATATAATAAAGCAAAAACTAATTACTTAAATACTTATATTATATTACTTAAGCTGTAAACAATATAAGATGCAAAGGCAGATATAAGAGAAACATACAATTTTAACCTCTGCATGCTAACCATTAACCCTGATATAGTCAAAACAGTCTGAAATTCCACATGAACTCTTCAGTTCATAAGCAGACTTACGATGTATAATCTGTGTGAGGGCATTGCAGCTCATCAGAAAGTTGGAGCTTCCTGGTGTCACCAAAAGAAATAAATGACACTGCAGGACAGGCACAGCTCTACTCTCCCATATCTAAGTGAGCACAGAGAAAGCTGTGAGGCCAGAAAGCTTATGAGAATATTGTAGTTTGAAAATGTGTCTAATTCAACAGCATGCATAAAAAATTTAAATGTCAAACCTTTAATTTTAAGAATTTACATACATATGTTAAATATTTATGTACAATTGTCAGTAATTCAGCCATGAGCATATAAAAAAACAAAACTGAATTTTTAAAAATAAACAACTTGGGACTTCCCTGGTGGCACAGTGGTTAAGAATCTGCCTGTCAATGCAGGGGACACAGAATCAAGCCCTGGTCCGGGAAGAGCCCAGATGCCATGGAGCAGCTAAGCCCATGAGCCACAACTACTGAGCCTGTGCTCTTGAGCCTGTGCTCTAGAGCCCGTGCTCTGCAACAAAAGAAGGCACTGCAATGAGAAGCCTGTGCAACACAACAAAGACCCAACACAGCCAATTAATAAATAAATAAACAAATAAAATTTTTTAAAAATAAAATAAACAACTTACCATAATTATCTATAAATGAATCAGGAAATTAAACTCATTTGATAGCCTACAACAAGATAGTCTGGTTTTGTTACATATACAAAATTAAAAACTCCAATAAACTATTGTGTGTCATCTACTAACTAAAATCAAATACTACCCAAATTGCCATTAACTAGGCAGGTAACCGGAGATCATTTTCACATTCATTCACACACATCTCCTGAGCACCCATAACACATGGTTTCTGCTTTTGAGCATTTTACAATCCAATTACAACTGTTACAGTACTCAAAAACAAATTCAGAGCAGAGAGTTCTCACCACAAGGTTAAGCAACTATATGAATTGAGAGGAGGCCTTACTAGCAGATGGGGAAGAGGAGCCCTAGGAAAATATAGCACAGCAGCTAGCCTTCTACCTGGAGGATCTCGACAGGCAGAGATGGGAAAGGGAGGAAATTCCAAGCAAAAACGCATAAGACATCAGAAGTCTGAATAAAATAAGAAGCAAATTTGAGGAGTGCTGGGGCCACGTAATGCAGTTTTGAAAGGCAAAGGTGAAGAACAAGGACTGTATTCCAGAGTCAATCGGGAGCCACTCGGTGAAGGTGCAGAGGTCAAGAACACCCAACTGGAAGGCATGCCTGGGATTCAAACTCCAGTTCTTCTACCTACTAGCAACTCCTTCAGGCTCATGAAGTCTCAACTTCTTCCTCTGTAAAGTGGCATAATAGTACCTACAACATAAAACTATAATGAGGACCAAATGAGACAAAGCGCACAGCACAGTGACTGTCAGAAGAAACATTCAGTACGTTTTGAGGTTTGGTTTTGCTTGCTCCTGCAGGCAGGGAAAAAAAAAAAAGATCAGGGCTGCATTTAGGACAATTAATTTGACAGCAGCATGCATGATGAATGGCAAACCCAGAGGTTAGGGATGTCTCCTACCAATGGCAGCTGAAGCAAAGGGATTAAAAGTATTTCACTGCTGGGCAAATGGTAAAGAGGCAGGAGAACCAGGACCCACATGCTGTAAACGACAGATCACTTCTAAGAAAAAGGAGAGTGAAGCACTTAGGGTGTCCTCTGATTTTGAGCCTAAATGACTAAGAAAGTGTGAGGATCGTTAATATAAACAAATAAATGAAAGAAAAAGAATTAAATTTGCAAAGAAAACACTTCAATTCTGAATCTATTTGAGTCAAGATAAAATGACAGCCACTTTTCTTTTTCCACAAGGAAAACAAAAGGCAAGTCTGAAGCTTGATGATGCAGAACTGCAGCCTCAGCAAAGAGGGAATGAACAGGGGAAACCAGGGGCCTGTGGGGGCCAGAAAGGAGCGAACACAGCTCCAAAGAGGGAAATGAGAACTCTATCTCAGGTAACACCTGTACTCAAGTGAGATGAGAAAATAAACAAAGGCTGCAGGGACGACTGAGTCTGAGGTGCTGGCCCGCAGGAGGAACAGGAAAGACAAGGGCTGCACGGCACTACACGGTCCACAGCTCTCAGATGCTCATTTACACTTGAGATTATACACTGAACTGACTTATGATAATGTGGTTACTACAGGTTTACAAGAGCCTGCACGTTACTGCAAAGTGTTAATTATTGCAACTCAACCCCCAGCAGGACACAGCTAATACAGGATAATAACCATAATTAGATTTTTTTCAGTATCTCAAAGCTCAAAGAACTGTAACTTTCAAGTTCTTATCTCCCTTGACCTCCATCCACACAGCTGACTCTTTCAGGAACCACCCCCCCCCTTCCCTCTGTCTACTCTGAGGGCCAAGTCTCTGGTTTTCTCCCCTCTATCTTGGTTCTCTTGTATCTTAACTAGTTTCTCCCTAGAAACAGAGCTATCAGAGATCAGGTCCTTTAGGCAATTCCACTAGATTTTAAACTCTGGATCATAGCTGATGCTTTTGTTATCATTCATAGGACCTCAACAGTTTACTGATTTCTGGCTACTCATGAAAGTATGCCCCCCCAAAAGGATTTTTAGGCTAAACTGGAAAACTTTTTGTCATGCTTCCCATCAGCCATAAGATCTCTCTTATTAATTTTTGAGAATATGCACATACAGCATTGGATTCCCCATCCTAACGTATTCTAAAGATATCTGGCTGGTGTTGAACTGCTTTTTGTATCCCACAACCATAAACCCACTCACATTCAGCATAAGTTGTCCAAGAGACACGTGATGGCAGATATGTGATTACCATTCTTACCAACTGCCAAGAATAAAAGCTCACATATTTTCCTATATGGGTTTCTTCTCAAACACATACTACAACTGATCATACTTTAACTTCAGCATTTACTGTATTTCCTTAAACCACACAGTTGTCACATCTGCTGGAAAACCAAAACAGATTAATAACTGTAATATTATGACATATACTCTATTAAATTGCCCGTCATGATGCAGTTTTAGAAGATAAATAATAAAAACCAAAATAAATAAATTTTAATCTTTTTAGGGCCCTCTTTGTATTCTTTTCATTAGTTTACAAAGAGTAACTGGGTTCATAAAAATAACACTAAATGAAATGAGACTAGTCTATAAGTAACAAAAGCATCTAAGAGGTACAACTTACTATGACATCTGAATTTAGCACGGCATCAAGCGGACTGACTGAAGACTAAAGCAACACAATCCCCCATCTTCCTGGTTAATGGCATCACCTCAACGAATTCAATATTTTAATAACACACCATCAGAAACCTCATCTAAAAAGACATCACTGGAGTTTCACACTAATTATCCTTTAGATTATTTTTCAATGCATACAATTCTATTCACGTCTCTACTTTGTAAGGAACATCTCCAAGCCAAAAAGGAGAAGGAAACTCTAAGATCAATACTTCTTTAAAGTAATTTTCATTAATGGGGGGGCAGCAAGGCAGAGCAAAAAACAGGTTCTTGGAAGCATGTCTGAAGCATGAAGCATGCCTGAGTCTAATGTAGTCACCACCACTAAAAAGGCAATGGGTCAGTTTAATCTCTCAGAGGCTCTGCTTAAAAATCCACAGACTGGAGAGAATGCCACCTATGCTGCGAGAAACACATAAGAAAGAGCCTTCTATTATCAGCAAGGAGAACTAAAAATGCCATGGATTCTTTTGATTCCTTCTAAACACAGTTTCCCAAATAATGAAATGCTACACAACTGGGCTTATGATTTCAGGCTAATTGTTGCAAACCAGATGGTTCTTTGTGATTACCTTTCTCGGTTCTGTTTTCCCTAGAAGCCAGCACCAAGATGAAAACACACTACATTTTCAATAAATACAAGGCAGTGATTAAATCAACAAAGCCTCCAGTTCTTCTGCACACAGAAATATAAGATACAACAAATTTCCTAGCTTTCTGTCCTACTGAATAGTAAGCAGCTGCTACCATCCTTCCACTTGACAGCTTACTCCCTACGGTTTACCTTTTACCTGCCTGAAACACAAACTTGTGGGCCACTGACCTCCTACTTTACCTCTTCTTCAAACACGGGTCAGCTCATATCTCAGGGACTGAATTTATTTTCAACTGACCACACGGAATTTGTTTACTCTGAAAAATGCTCTTTAAAAAACAGAAAATAAAGTATTTTAGTAACCTGCTTTATGAAGTTATCCAGGCCTCCTGTAAGGTGCCATTAAGCTCCATGTAAACATATTACTCAATTTCCTAATATGTAAGTATCCCCAACTGGCTTCAGACACTGCCAAAGTTTACCACATTATGTTTCAAAATATTAGTTTGTAGACCTTATTAAAAGCTAATTAAAAGCTAAAAGATTATAGAAATATTGATGACAATGTTCACTGATTAAAAACAATATAGCTGTGTAGTTTTTTAAAAGAATGAGGTATGTAATAAAATGGAAAAATAACCATGAGTATTGTTGGCCGATAAAAACTATATGCTATAAAAGATCCCAATCTTGTTTTTTGTTTTTGTTTCACTGAAGTATAGTTGATTTATAATATCGTGCCAATTTTGTTTTTAAAATATATTTATTACATGCACAGAAAAATCCTTAATGGCTAAACACCACACGGGGCGGGGCGGGAAGCAGAGTTCTTCATTGCTGGGCTGCTTAATTTTTTCCTAAGGAGCATGTAACACTTTTGTAATAATGACAGATAAAAAACTGGGAGAAAAAAGACTACTGGTAAAACCATACTTCCTCCTCCGTACCCAAATGATTCTAATATGTAAACTTGAAAGCATAGGATCTCTCAATATTAAAAAAAAAAAAAAAAAAAAAAAGAGGACAAACAAAAAAACAGTACTGGAAATGGGGCGGGGGGAGCCCTGGACTCGCAAATTCCTCCCGGTGAGGTTCCACCCCTGGTGCCCTCGGCACGAGCTCGTGCTTCACCGCAGTAAACGCCCAACCAGAAACCGCAGACGAGAAACCTCAGGCTGCGCGGTCCCAGCCCCGACCCCCGCCCCCCGCCCCGACACCCCCCACCCCCTCCCCGCGGCCTCAGCGCCCGGGCCGCCCGAGCCGCCGCCGCCGCCGCCGCGGGCAGCTCCGCCTCCTCCAGGCCCGACGGCAGCAGTCACGGGGACGGGGAAGGCCCGGCGGCGGCCCCGGGCCCCGGCCCCTTCGACCCTACCGTCTCCTTGGACCCCCCGGCCCCCAGCTTCCCCTCAGCCTCCCCGGCCCCCTCGACCCTGACGACTTCCCGGCCCCCGACCCCGGCCCCGGCCCCCGACCTCCTCCCGCCCCCTCAGCCGCCCAGCCCGGACCTCTGGGCCCCGCCCCCGCCCCTAGCACCGAGCGGCGGCCTTACCTGGGGCGAGGCAGTCGGTGGGCCCGCCGCAGCGGACGCAGGTAAGGCGCTGGGACTCCGCGGCGGCCGGCGCCGCCACCAAAACAACACGTCTGCCGCCGCCGGGGGGAGGAGGGGCGGGCCCGGACGCAGGCGGGGGAAGCCCGAGTGCCGCGGCCTCGGAGCCCGCGGGGACCGGGCATGCGCGGACGGCGGCGGGCGCGAGGGCCGCCGCCGGGACGCCGAAAGTCTACAGGGCCCGGGGACGCCCCACCCGGTCCCGCCCCTCGGGTCTCCCCGCCCCCAGCCCCAGCCACGCGAGATCTTGACGGGGGCCCGGGGTCGCGGCGGCAGAGAGAGATCCCGCGAGAACAGACCCCCGACTCGCCGCAGTCGCAGCCGTCCCGCGTGTGGCAGCTCTCGGGGCCGGGCCTCGGCGGGCGGATACCCGCCGGCTGGTCCCGGCGGCGAGGCGGTCCGCGAGCCGGAGCCGCTCCGCGGTGCCCGCCGCCGCATGGGCGCCTGTGGTCCGTCACGGGAGGGCTGCCGCGCGGGGGGTGGGGGTTCTGCCGCGGCGGAACCCTGGATGCCGCGCTGTGGCCACCGCGGCTGGTTGCGTGCGGGAGCGGCTCCTCGGCCCGCGGGGCGGAGACTCCGGGGAAGAGATCGCGGGCGGGCGGGCTCCCGAGCAGGGCTCTCAGCGCCCGGCGGCCTCCTGCGGTGAGCTGGGGGGCCCGCGCGCGGCCGCGTGAGGGGGGCGGCTGAGAGCGCGCCGCGCCACCCGCCCGGCCCCCGCGCCCTCCTTCTCCCTTGCTGGTTCCGTCCTGCCGTGGGGCTTTTTCAGAGTTCTGGACTTTTCTTCATCTTCTTCCGCGACGGCATGAAACTCGACCGCGTGTCGTGTTTAGCGCGTGCCGTGGCGCGCAGACAGGCCCAGATGCTGTTCCCGCGGGTGAGTGACGCCACGGCGAGTCGGCCGGCAGCCCCGCGTCTCCCTAGGCTGCCCCGCCTCCAGGCCGGTCTGACCGTGCCTCCCTGTAGCACACGTCCTGGATGCTGTGCTTGTGCGAAGTGTGTGCCCTGCTGCAAGGCTGCTGCTCTGCAGTTGATAAATTCTGAGTCCCAAATTAGCCCGTCATCCTGAATTATTTAGAGATTTATTTAGACTTTGATGAATCTAGATGCCCTCCAGTTTATTCCCAGAGTTCTTGGCCCATGTTGCAGCAAGTCTGGACCTGGCAACAGGAAAAGGAGCACTTGCTGTGATAACTTAATGCTTCACACCAGGTTGCTTCAGTTTTAATGTGAAGCAGAAAATAGCCAGCGTGAATACTTTGTGAATACAGAGTCCTGTGTAGGCAGGACCGTTGTAATATCGAAGATGCTCTGTTTTTTGCACACATAAGGCTATCGACTGAAAAAAAAAAAAAAGCACACCATGAGAGTTGTGAGTCAAGTTTTATTTGGGGCAAGATCAGGACTGTAGCCTGGGAGACCGCATTTCAGCTTGCGCTGAAAAACTGCTGCAAAGAGGTGGAGGGGCCGTCAGCATTGTATATGATTTTGGTGAAGGGGGGTTACATACGCGTTTCGGCAGAGGCTCGCTGCTAGTCACGCGGAGCAGATGTCGCTGTGTATGCTTTTAGTGCTTTTCTAGATATGAGAAGATGCAAGAGTTGGGCTCTAAAAATCTCCTGAAAATATCTGACCATCTGAAGGCCAGGGCTGCCAGTTTTTCCCAGAGCACAGAGGGCCTCATTCCTGATCTCCACCCTGAACTCCTCTCAGGGGATGTGGAAGGTCAGCAGTTGCAGCGGCTTGTGCTTTAATCCTTGTGGAGGTAGCTAGCAAGTGCCCGTTTGTGGTTGGCAAGGCATGCTTATTAAACTAAATCAAATTCAGGATACAAACTGCTGTCACCATCCTGCGAGTTTACATTTCCCAAAGTCATGGCAAGAGTTGCTGCATGTTTTCCTCAGCCTCAGGATTGGAGGTCTTCGAGTGTTGCCCAGATTAACATTAAATCGCCTAGCTATGTGCAGACATGTCTGTTGCATAATGCGCCTTGGTTACGGTTTATAGTGAAAGCCAAGTCTGCTCTGAGGCCTGAAAGAATTTCCTTGTATCTTTCATTTGACCTGCAATGTCTGGGGAAAATCCAGAACTAAATCCTACTAAATATGGAACTGTTTTGTTCTGCAGTTTTATTTCCTTGTACTATTTTCAGTACAGTTACAAGTCCATCGCTTCAGTACAGTTACAAGTCCATACTCCCTTTCTAATAAAAGAGAATTCGTTTCACTGTACTTACTTTTCTGTTTGAAAAACAAGGGCAACATATGGGCATTTCCTTGCTGATTTCAAGAAACTTAAATTTAGTTTGTTGGGAAGATGGTAATGTTTTCTAGAGTAGGACTAGAATTTGAAAATGAAGGCAGAAGCTTCAGATCCTACATTCCAGAGAGGTGATATCTGTATAATTTACAAATCAAGGAAATGTAAAGCAGTCTCAGAGCTGACAGAGATGAAAGGGAATCTTTTAACTTCGTGACACTTCTTTTTTCACAAGATATCTCCTTGGTGTTGTGTCCCACGGAGGTCACTTAACATTACTCCACATACTGAGAAACATTATAGTCAAAATCAAGGATTTCTCTATGACAACATAAAAGTACTATTCTCCAGAAAAGTGAAATAGACCTTAAATCAGTGGTTCTCAAAATGTGGTCTGGGCCCAGAGGCATCAAACCATAAGGGAACTTACCAGAAGTGCAAATTCAAGGGGCCCCACCCTAATTTAACAAGTCCTCTGGGTGATTTTGATCAATGCTAAAAGTTTGAAAATTCACTTTTTCGGTACTTTTTTTCTAAAGTACATGTAATTCACAGATATGAAACTGGGTGGAAAGTAGGCTTGCTTTGGTGAAAACACTCCATTCCTGGTATTCCCAGTGTCTATACATCATCTCCTGACTAAGAGAACTGCACCTTCCCCAGTGGTTCGTCCTTCATGAGCCTTTCTCAATCCTTTGAGCCGCAATATGAGGTTGTTTTGTTAATATTGTTCACGTTCAAAGACACTATTTGTGATGGTGGATGTGAAGGACAAGACTGCTCAAGCAATCTTTTCCATGTGGAAAAAATCTCCCTGAATTGTGCACCATTGCTGCTTCTGTGGGCCCCAAACTTTAGTGACTGTTCTTTATTTTTTTTCCTTCCAAACTACCCACCCAGAATGCCAGGTTGATTAACAGACTCTATTAGTTTCCCAGCATTTCAAAGCTATTCTGTATTTTCTGAAACTTCTTAATATGTTAAAAAAACAAACAAAACCTGTGGCAAAGTTTATGTAATTTTATAAGGGTCTTAAAAAACCAACCTGAAACAGCAAAGAATTCAATTCTGAGACCAAACAACAAGTGTAAAAACACATACCTTGCATCTAACCTCCACTTTTCTCCACTGGAAATACTTATAGCAAAACACTGAAAAGCAGAAAAGTTGCTTTTAGCTTCTCAAATTCAGTAACCATTGAAATCTAAGTAATAAAGGAATTGTATGTGTAACTAAAAATAAAATTATACTTTCCCAAAGTCACTTGACCCTATTCTTTTGAGTGGATACTTCCAAAATTTCTGCTGTACTTAATATTAAAAATGAAACCTGCATTGTATGTCAACTGTATCTCAATAAAAGTTCTTTAAAAAAAATAAAACCTGTTTGTGCAGACTGTATCCAATTAGAAGTGAATTTTAATTGGAAGTTTAATCTCTTATTAAACCATAATATGCGTATGTTTGTGTTACGTTGTTTTTATATGTAGATACCTTTTATTCTATCTCACATAAAAATACCAAAGACATTTAAATGACTATTTTAAACCTGATTTCTCACTTTTTCACTTGAAAATATTTGATAATGGACTAGTGATTCCTGCATGAACTCTTTTTCTGTTTTCCGTTGGCTCAGAAGTCTTTATACTCAAAGAAAGCTATGCAGGTAGCCCCTTTGATCACCTCTGTTGAGAAGTCTTAAGGTTACTTGTGGCATTTTTCTAAGACTCTAATTGTACACTATGTAATATTAAATTGGCCAGATGGTTTTTAAAGTGACATAATATCCATTTTACTAATAAGTAAATTGATAGAGATTCAGTGAAAATAAGAATAAGGAAAAAAGGACAAGTGCCAGCCATGTTAATGTTAAAATTTAATTTATAAAATAATTTGAGCGATTGCTGTATTTATGTTCACATGTTTTTATGTCATTTTTGTTGTTGTGGGTCTAAGAAGTTGATGAATACAATAGTTTATTACTATATACACTTAGATGAAATAACTTTTGAAGTGATGGCATAACTTTAATTGCTTCATCTTAAACAAGGAAAACAGTTGTTTAATGATTGCGTCGTTATCTTTGCCCACCTTTTCTCTTGCCCTAGAACCTGTCTTTCCTCCACATAACATATTTGGCCCCCTCTCTAATAGGTTAAAAGTACAATAAGGTAAAATCATTTTCCTATGACAAGTATTCACATTTACCTTAGTTTCAGATTTTGCAAAACAGGCTGCTTTCTGGAACTCAAATATGATTATGTGGTTTCCCTTTTCTTTAGAATAACAGCTCAGGGAAGAAATTGCCATAAGAAGCTAATTATATATCATAGGTTTATATATTTTAAGCTACTAACATAATAGATATAATGAAGAGATTTTTATTGACAAAAATAGCATTTAAGATGCTCTGTTTCCATGAAAACTGTCAGCCTCTTCCTCGCCTCCTTTCTCCAAGTTTTCACCATCTTTTCTACTGTGGGCATTCAGGCACTAGTAAATAGAAAGGGGAAGTTATGGCATTTTCAGACCATGAACATTTAAGAGAAGAGAAATCTTACCCATGTCTTGCATCTGGATTCAGATCCACGTTTAGAATTTTTTTCCCCCGGCAAGGCTTATTCCAGACAGCTGCCTATGAGCAAACTTTTATTATAAACTTGAAAAGTAATGGCATGTAACCTTCAAATTTGGTAAGAGTAGTTTGGTTTTTTGAACCTGCCCCCCCCCCCCCCCCCCCCCCCCCCGCCACTAAGCAGTATAAGCGCAGAGTCCTAACCACTGGACCACCAGGGAATTCCCAAGGTCTTTTATGAATGAATGAGAAGGAGAAAAATACCAGAAGTGTGCCCATGTTTATACTTCCTATTCCTTGGTACCATGAGAATTATATTCTATTCATATATATATTACATCTGTGCTAAGAACGAGGAGAAGGAGGGGAGGGAAGGGGAGAAAGGAGAGAAAGAAAAGCCATCTACCTCTCACTCTCCATTTAGTAAAGTTCATACAGGCCAAATTAACTGATTCTCCTTATCCTTTTCAATTGCATTTCCCATATTATCTTATTTTTAACAGCCCTTACAGCTGTGTTCGCATTTAATTTATGGTGTTGACAGGCCTCTCCAAACAGATTGTGAGAAGCTCAAAAGGGGCCTAGGACCTAGCAGAGTGGCCCGCCTGCAGAAGGGGCTCTAGCACCCGGTAGAATTTGCATAGTCTATAAACCTCTGCTGGAGGGAGGCAAACACTGTGGTTAAGTGATTCACTCACTCATCCAACAAGCATTTGTTAGGATGTGAGCTCCGCTGGGCAGGGGAGATACAGCAGGTGACAGTCAGAAAAGGCCCTGCTGTCTTGGAGCTCACGTCGTAAAGCAGCTGTACGTAAAACAGGAGGAAATTATGGGATAATAGTATAAAGAATTCCAGAACTAACCATTACCTTAGAAGGCATTTGATCAGCTCCTCACATTTTACAGATGGATTGAGTATTAACTGTAACTTTGCAATTACAGTAGATTTAATATTGATAGGATACTGGAAATTCTTCCAGTAAAAGAATATAAAAAATTATCAACAAAAAAGGAAATTCTTTTAGGAAAATAAGCATTTCTACTTCACTGCAGTAAATAGTGACTATTCTTCATTAAGATGCTTTTCCTTCATTAAGGATACTGCTTGTAAACTAGTTGTATTGAAACTAGATTAAAATTTTTTAACTTATATGTAACTAAATTTTAAATTTTTAAAGAATCTATTAAAATTTTTAAATTAAGTAATTTATTCATTTATATTTCTTGGCTGCATCTGGTCTTCGTTGCTGTGCGCAGGGCTTTCTTTAGTTGCGATGAGTGGGAGCTACTCTGTTGTGCGTGGGCTTCTCATTGCGGTGGCTTCTCTTGTTGCGGGGCACGGACTGTAGGCGCACAGGCTTCAGTAATTGTGGCACGTGCACTTAGTAGTTGTGGCACACGGGCTTAGTAGCTCTGTGGCACGTGGCATCTTCCTGGCCCAGGGAACAAACCAGTGTCCCCTGCATTGGCAGGCGGATTCTTAATCACTGCGCCACCAGGGAAGTCCCTAAAGAGTCTATTACAAATTTAACGCACATTTTCTGAGAAACTATGATAGATGTTCAAGATATGTAGCAAAATGTGACATGGTTGCTTTCTTAATAAACTTGTATTCAAATAATACAAGGAAGAAAGCAACCCGTGGCTTAATACAAAAGGAGAAAAGCAAGATGCTGTTGCTTTACAGAAATGCCCCATGGCAGAAGTCAAATTTGAATCAAGACCCCAAATCTAGACAGGAGTTTTGCATCACACAGATGACGAGAATGGTCATTTTAGGATAGGGAATAGCATAGAGTAATATTTTAAAGAGCAGAGATTAATCTCATTGACCTAGAACGCAGGGCTCAAAGGGATAACGGGACAAAGTCTGTCAGGTAAACGGCGACCAGGTTTGGGGCCTTAGATTCATGCAGCAACGACGAGTCACGTCCGTCTTATTTATGTGCCATGGGCTTCCGTGCCTTATCTCAGAGCTGAAAAGTGTACTGTACATAACTATTGCTGTGAGAGTTTGCTGTGATCTATCTGAGAGTTTGCCTCAGGGAGTCATGGTATAAATGAAGTGTGTGTGTGTGTTTAATCTATGGCACTTGAATTCGGAAATGAAGGTGATAAATTACTTGGTCAAAAAGCCTGTCTTTATTGATCAGATAACTGAACCATAGTAATGAGTCCAGGCACTAGAGTGATAACTAGTATTTGTAGATTCTTCCTGTTCTAAATAGATTGATAACCTTGAACACAGTAATTAGAACCAACTAGCCTTCAAATAGAGTGGGGTTTTTTTTTTAATCCCATTAAGTGGAATAGTTTGCTAAAAATAATACTAAAAATAGGGGTTGTGTCAACAAATCCATTATTAGGTCAGAACAGAGAATTTAAATGAAAAATCCTAACATCTTGGCCTAAATAATCATCAACATCCTTCCTTTTAGCAAAAAATGCTGGATAAATCAGAATGTAATTTAAAGTCTATGCTTTTTGAAGGAGAAATTTACAGAGTCTGGTCCACCTCAGACACGCTGAAAGAGTGTTCAGGGTAGCCCAATGTGAAGGTCACAGTTAAGTGACAGAGGCAGTCCAAGAGCACAGGTGCTTGGATCATGCCACTCCCACTGCCCGTCTGCCAGGACCAGCTATAAACCAGCACGTAACACGAGCAGCACCTCAGCTGTCCTCTGCCTGGTGCCCTCATGCTGCCCGAGGCTATGTGGGGACCCCTCTGTGGTCTCATCCACACCTTCCCCACCTGCGTGGTCTTATGACCCAACATTCCCTCTGCTTCTCTTCCTTGTGTCCTGTTGGACCCAGGACTAGCGCCATGTTGGAAAGAACTTACGATAAGGGGTTCAGGCCAAGATGCTTCATATACAAAATCAAGCTTGGTTTCCCTCCAGAAGTGTTTTTACTTAGACAACTCTTTCAAAATCTAGAATTCTCACAAAAGAATTAACTAACAAAGTTCTAATCGCAGAGGACTTCAGCCTCCACAGGAAGCCCCAGCAGAATGTTACTGGAGGACATTTCTGTTTTCTTAGCTTCCTTCAATTTTTGATTAAAAAGCTGAAAGCTGAAATACATCTCTGATACTAGGTTATATTTTTATTCTGCATTTTTTCCTTTTCCTATTCCTGGATCTGTTTGAGCAGGTAGCCAAGTCATGTGGCTTTCTACCTTGTTGAAGAGCTGAGGTTGTTGGCAGGACAGAAAGCTGACTTTGCTTGTGTAACAGTTATGCCCCAAGGCCTCGCCAGATGCAAATGGAACAGATGACCCTGGGTCCAGCAAGCAGCAAAACAAAACAAAAACCTGTTTACCAACCAGGGGGCGAGACCTCAGAAGAAAAGGATGCACAGCATAGCTAGAGAGGCTGGGCTTTTTAGACTTGGAGCTTCCAGCTTCACTAAATTTTCTGATGCCCGTCGGGTAGAATGGGCTCAGTAGGACCTCTAGAAGTGAAGGGTCTGCACCAGTGGGGACAGTGGTCATCTCTGCAGTAACCGCTGTGAGCTGACATCTCCTGGCTGGAGAGCCTCCTCGGCGGTTTGACCTCACACGAGGACCCAGAGTGTTTAATCATTATGGACATAGGAAACCTGAAAGTATAATTTAAAGTGAAATTTCTTATTAGTTCCGTAGGTTACAAGCTCACACTCAAAATTCATTTGACTAGGAAAAAAGGTTTGACTGTATTGATTTATGCTCTAAAATTGCACAATCCACTGTGTTTTTAACTGCATTCCAACATACCACTGGAGAATATTACTGGACAGCTGTCTGGTGGTCAGATGTTCTGAGCCCACATGCTGAAGGTGGCCGTCCATCCTGGTGTGCCTGAGGCAGTCACAGTTGTGGACTGTTGTTCTGTCATGATTATTGACAGTGTGTCCTTTTACTCTCAAGCATGGAGGTTTGGATGATAAACTGTGGGTCCGTGATACAAAACTCTCTCAGCTACTCAGTCTGCATAGGGTAGATGGCGCTGCTCTAACAACATGAAGTTGCAAGTGGTTTCCCCACGACATGAGTCTATCAGGAGTTCCAGGCCACTGTCCTCCGTGGGTTGGCTTGGTGTTCCAGACCCCACCACATTAACGTGGGCTTTTCACGACCTTTACAATGGGAAAAGAGAACACTGGAAGCAACTCATGCCAGCAAATAAATGACCCAACTTTCTGGCCGGAACTATTCATACAGCTCAAACTATTGGCAAGGGAGGGGTGGATAATTTTCCCATTTTCCGAGAAGAAAAGAGCAGAATATGAGTGTGAAAAGTCTCACTGCTAGCTATCCAAGCAAGAAGCCAAGGGGCATATTTACTGAAGCTGAAAAATGAATTCTCAAGTTGGCGGATAAGTTCTTTGTCGCACCCTTCAAGCTTAGTAGCTAGTAACAGTGACTCTCTGAGGACCCTAGTCCCAGTTCTTAGAGTCTAGAAAAGAGGGTTTGAAGTTGTGTCTGTCACTAAACAAGGAAGAGAATCAACAGAAGACAAGAAAAAAAGTACAAAATCTGATTCAGGATCCTTTGAGTTTGAGAACATTAACAGTAAAAAATAATAGCCATAAAACAGAAACATACACTTCATAAATATATATGTACTGTCTAGCCCCTAACTTAACTAGTAGTCAGGAGAAAAAAAACTAAGCTAATTCTGGGACCTCCCTGGCGGTCCAGTGGTTAGGACTCCACAGTCCCACTTCCGGGGGCACAGCTTCCATCCCTGGTCAGGGAACTAATCCTGCACAGCGGAGACGCAAAAAACAAAAAGTAAACAAAACCCACAAAACCTAAGCTAATTCATGCATATGCATTAATGGTTATTAGCATATCTGTTGAGGAAATTAACCATTTGCTCTGCCTGTAGAGAGAAACTATGTTTCCATAGAACACTTTAGCACAGGCTTTTGGGTTATCAGTTTCTAGTCTTAGTCATTGCCTTTGAGCTGTTTTTCACCTCTTTATAACCTACAGGGTTTTGTTATCTACCTGTCAGTTGGACTGGATTCTGCTGTTGTGCACGTGTTGTCTGGCGTTACCAGGTTTTCAGTTCTTCTCATTGGTTCGTATTGTTTTTCTCTCCTCAGTGTGCTCTTGGGAGCCTTGCCCAGGGCTCTGGTGGCTGTGGTCCGACGGTGCCAGAAGGTCACTGCCTCAGCCCAGCTATTGCTAGAGCTCTGCAAATACTGCTCACCCCAGAAACACTCAGTGAGCACTTAAGAAGAAATGTTTCACTTAGTGCCTCTTTGTTATAATCTACCCTTTTCTCAAAATCATCCTGGGGTTGTCATTTTGCTTTATTACAAATTTTTTTGTTGTTCTTTTTCAATTCTGAAGATTACTTCTCTTTTCCTTATTAGAAAAAAAATATTCCTTCTTCAATTTATTTCTATCACCTTAAGATTCTTAATCATTCTGTTACTTGAATACATTTCAACCTGTTTCTTAACATTTTTATTTTGAAGTAATTATAGATTCACAGGAAATGCTAAAGACAGTACAGAGAGTTCCCATGTACCTTTACCCAGTTTAATATCTGATGTGTTTATTATATGATATCAAAACCAAGAGCTTGGGAGTTCCCTGGTGGCCCAGTGGTTAAAATTAGGCACTTTCACTGCAGAGGCCCAGGTTCAACCCTTGGTCAGGGAACATCCCACAGGCCGCACAATGGGGCAAAATACAAAAACAAACAAGCAAACAAACAAAAAACCCTCAAACAAAAAAAACACAAGAGCTTGACCTTGCTGCAGTCTGCACATTTAATGCATCTGCTCAACGGAGCCTGAAGCTCTCTGCTGCATTTTCATTTCGTTCATTGAGTTCTTCCGCTCCAGGACTGTCCTTTGGTTCTTGTCACTAATTTCTCTCTCTTTGCTGAACTTCTTGTTTTGTTCATGGTTTGCCTGCGGCCCTCATCTGTGTTCTCTTATAGCTCGCTGAGCTTACTTAAAATAAAATACGTACTTAGAATTCTTCATCGGGCAATTTGTAGATCTCCGTTTCTCTGGGGTTGGTTACTAGGAATTTCGTGCTGCTTTGGTGGTGTCCCATGTGTGTGATGTTGCGTATTCCGTGCTGCCTTGGTGAGTGTCTCTGTATGTGAAGGAACGGTGGCCCTGTCGAAGCTTGATGGACTGGCTCAGCTACCTGCAGCAGCTGCCAGGTTGCTTGCTGGGGATGCTCGCGCAGCGACAGGTCCAGAGCCCGTCCAGGGGTGTGGGGGACGCCAGTTCTGGGGGGCCGTGGGGGCATGGATTCTGGGGGAGCACAACGGCACTGGGGATGGGGGGTATGCACGGTGAGAGGGTCTCAGGGGCGCCTCCAGCTGGGCAGGGGCAGCGGGGGCAGAGGCAGCTCCGTAGAGGAAAGGTGGGGGGTCTGTGGGCCCCTTGATCGGCCTCAGCAAACTGTGGGGTCCTCCTGCTCTCCTTCCCGCCCCCAGGGGAGACTGCAGCCGAGGGGCCCTCTCCGCACCCAGCTGTGCAGTGCAGGAAGAGGCTAGTGCAGGTACAATGCTCCCTCAGCTTTTCTGTGCAGCCACCCTTGGTTGTTATGCTCTGCTGGGTCACTGCAGCATTTTGCTTGTACTCTGGAATTTTCCCAGAGCTACTTTCTTTCTTCCAGGGGTGGTTGTTCAGTCATTGTTTTTCTGGGGGAAGGAGGGCTGGGAGGTCCTAGTCTACCATCTTGCTGACATGACTTCTGTGTGTAGAGCTCTAGGGAATGTTATTATCTGTGCAGATTCCTGTAATCACCACTGCAGTCAAGACACAGGACGATTCTATCATCACAAAGGTCTTCCATCTATTACCCCTTTATCATCACATCCACCCCTTCCCCATCATCCCTAACCTGTGACAACCACTAATCTGTTTTCCATGTCTATAATTTTGTCATGTAAAGAAAGTCATAAGCATGGAACTGTACAATACATGACATTTTGCGAATAGCGATTTTCGATCAGGGTAACGTCATTAATATCCACCCAAGTTTTTGCCTGTCTCAAAAGTGTATCCATTTTCCTTGCTGAGCAGCACTCCACGGTACAGAGATACCACTGTCAATTGAACTTTCCATCATCTGTTGAGGGACACCTGATTATTTCCAGTTCGGGGCTATCACAAATAAAAGTGCTGTGCATAATTGTGTCCAGGTTTTTCTGCAGACATAACCTTTCATTTCTTCGGGATAAATACCCAGAAGTGCAATTGCTGGGTCACATGGTAAGTGTATGATTAGTTTTTTTAAGAGTATGCCAGGCTATTTTCCAGAGTGGTTGTACAATTTTACATTCTTGCTGGCAATGTATCAGAGAACTAGATCCTCCACGTCCTCACCGGTCTTTAGTATTGTCATTATTTTTTTTTAACTGTCCTAATAGTAGTGACACTGAACATCTTTTTATGTGCTTAGTTACCACCAGTATACCCTCTTCGGTGGAGTGTTTTTTTACATCTTTTTCTCATTTTCTAATTGAACCTAAAATAGGACATAAATGAACTTACCTACGAAACAGAAACAGACTCAGGCATAGAGAATAGACTTGTGGTTGCCACCATTAGGTTTCAGGATCTCGAAATAATCACCTGGGCTCACAAATTCACCCTTCAAATTCCTGACTCTGGGCTTGTAGTTCTGCCCTCTGGATTCCTGGCTCCACACATGGAGTCATCCTTCTGTTTTCATGAAAGGTAGCAGGTTTGCAATTGAGTGGTTTTATCAGCCTGTTCCCTGCCTGGAGAATTTGGGGAGCCTTAGCATCCTTCCTTCATTTTGTTCTTTCTGGTCCATTTCAGCTCAGTTCAGTGTTTCTGCCAAGAAGCGTGTGCGCCTCCCATGTACGTCTTAGGGATTCGCTCCATTAGAGACAGGAGCTTCCCTACAGAGCTTTCCTGGATTATCCCGTATCTATTCCTCATTTATACTTAGGTGGCTGAGGATGGCCACCTCAGTGAGTCAAATACACGGTCTCTTCAAAGAGCCTCCTGTGTGCTTGAATACTCTCATGACGAGAAAAAGGTGTCCAGCCACACACCTGGCTGGCCCTCAGAGAATGCTTTCCTGCCAGTGAATCTCTGAATTCTAGCATCTTCTGCAATCTGAGTAGGATGGCTGTTTCCCAAATCATCAAACCCCGATTCCTTTTTGCTTCACAGTTCTTCCTTCAATTTACCTCTTTCCTCTCATGTTTTACTTGTGAGCTGCGAGAAGAAGCCAGGCATCAACTTCAACATTCTCCTTGAAAATCTCCTCAGCGACATAGTGACAAGGACTCTCTCCTTTGACCAAACTCTCTCCTCTGAGCCCTCGCTTTGACTAGGTCTTGCCCTTGGGCTCTGTCTTTAGCTTATTTCATCCAGCTTCAGCAAGAATCCTGCTGATTCAGTTTAGTGAAAATCCCCACCCTTGATATCTGATCAAATTCCTCATCCTCAGCCTCTGCTAGCTGCCTTCAGCAAAACCCTGTCAGGCCAGTTCAGCCAGAATCCCCCACCCACAATGCTTCCTCTTAGTAATTTTCCATCCAGGGACCCCTCCTGCTCCTTGGAGAACTTGTGCTTTGTACTCTGTGTTGAGCTAAATCTCTTTGCCTCCTGCAAAGCCCTTGTAGCGGTCGCTGAATGAAGACAGCCTTACCGTCTTTCACATGGGTCATGAGAATTTTTTGAATTTTTCTTTAACGTTGTCCAAGTTCATCACTTACAAGTTGTGCTTCTCACATAAAAGCAGGAAACTGCCAGTATGTAACGGGGATCGCCTCCTCCAATTTCCAGTAGTGTTTTACTCTGTGGCCCTCACAGCAAAGCCTTGGATGTCTCTGTTAAAAGTTTCTTCATGATCATTTACGAATTCTCCAAGAATTCATGAATTCCTTTCTCTGCCATGCTTCCCACTGCCTTCTGAGTCCACACTAGCAGAACCACTAGCAACCACATTTTATAATAGGGGAGAAAAAAATCTGCTTTTACTTTAACCTTTGTGTTCTATTGCTTTTGCTGCAAGTTCATCCCTAAAGGGATGTTGCCTATAGCTTAAAGTATACATAATGGCCCATGTCAGGGAACCCTGTGTGGGAAGACATTCAGAAGTCTTTCTGAAACCTTGTAAATGTTACTAAAAGTAATTAAAGTATGTGGGCCGAGTGACTGGATGCAGAATGTCCTGCTTGAGCAGTGGAGGAGCTAAGGGTGCTGGGCGTGGAGACTATGGGGGCATAGGCTACCGTGGAAACAGAACATTGACCCTCTTTGGGGGCGCAGCCCCTTTCTCACTTGCACCCTGTTTGGCCCTGGAGGATGGCTGGTTAGCCAGAGACGGGTAAGATTCCTAAAGGGAGGAACAACCTAAGACAGGCACAGTCGCAGAGGGGCCAACAGGGGTGGGGCACAGATCCTTAATCCTTCTGAGAGAGGTCTCCTGCCCCCAGGGCTGCTTTGCTCTCCACACCCAGCTCAAATCCACGCCCAGCTCAGATCCACACTCTGCTCAAATCGGACCCTGGAGGCAAACAAAGATCATTGCCCCAGTCATGTGAGGCCTTTGTGTGTTTATTTCAAAGATAACCTTGTTTGTGGGACTAAACTGGGAGTGTTAGACCCTTAGGCTATGCCAAGAACTCAATAAAAGCAACGTGGGATCAATCAGCAAGGCTCTTGATCCTAGAGGTCTTGAGTGCCCCAGTCCCATCTTTCTTTTAAATCTGTCTGTGTTTTCTTTAAGCTTGCAGCACCCGTCACTCACCTCAAGTCTCCGAGCTGGTCTCGGCAACCCTGCCCCTGCTTGTGATTTAATCCTGGTAGAGGTAGATGGCGAGTGCCAATGGCCAACGCCAATTTGTAGTTGACAGAATCTTTGCCAGACCTGGGAACAAGCTCTCCTAGCACCATGGGACAAAATGGTCATGAAATGCCACCAAAACCATAGTCAAATTTAGGACCATGAAGGGGCCCTGCCTGCTGAAAATTGACACTTGCCATCTACCTCTCCATGCAGCTGCTGACCTTCAACACCCCCCTGAAAGGAGTTCAGGGTGGAGATCAGAAATGAGGCCCTCTGTGCTCTGGGGAGAACTGGCAGAACAGGCTTTCAGATAGTTAGATATTTTCAGATTTTATGAGCGCAATTCCTGCATCTTCTCATATCTAGAAAAGCACTAAAATCACGAAGGGTGACATCTGCTTTGGCCCATGAGGAGAGAGATGCATCTGGAAGTAAAAATGGAGTAGCTGAGTCAGACTCCGACGCCACCGGCCGTTCTCAAAGCAGTGTCGGCTGGAATGTGGGTACCTCTGTCAAGTTTATGATTAACCTCCTTATCTGAACCTTTATTCCTTTTCTTGTTCAAAACCTGTTCTCCTCAACATTGAGGGGTATCAAAGAAAAGGGGGGGGTTGTAACCGAGCAGGACCCCTTGGGGCCTTGAGGGGGAACCAGCCCTCCTACACATCCTCTGCTGCAGCTCCTCTCTGAGATGCCTGATAACAGTATCTGATGCACATTTCCTGAGTTGTTTTACAGATGTGAACCCACCCCACCCCACCCACCTCCCAGCAAATGGAAGATGTTAACTACTTGAGGACCTGAGCACAGAGCCCCAGGCCTCCTGGAGCCTAAGGACTGATGCTGTGAGCCCTTGTGACACTGCCCTGTGACCTCACCATCAGCCAATCAGAGACTTGTGCACCATCTGATCACATCTCCTGTGACCCCCTCCCTCACCAGGCTTTTAACAGTGGTTTGCCAAAACCCTTCCCAGAGTTCGGGGTTTTTTAGGGCATGAGCTACTCCTCTCCTTGTGTGGCCCTACAAACTCTCACCTTTCAGTTTCTTTGGCCTCACTGTGTATTGGGCACACAAACTGGCATTGACAATTTCAATTAGCAGTCTGTTCAAGACAATCTAAGGTTTTTCTGGTATCCTCCTCAGAATTCTTCTGGCCGCTACACTTTATCCAAATCCAAAGCCTCTTCCACACTTTTAGGTGTTTTTTACAGCAGTTCCCCAATCTTGGTATCAAAATCTATAACTAGCTTCCTATTGATGTTTAAGAAAAGAAAACATAACACACCATCTTAGTGGCTTTAAACGGCACATATTTGTTAGCTTATGGTTCTGCAGGTCAGAAGTCTGAAAATGGGGTTTATCGAGCTAAAATAAAGGTGTCAGCGGGAAAGCTGAGTCCCTCTGCCAAGTCTGTGATTAGCATCTCTATTCAAAACGTTACTCCCTTTTCTTGCCAGACATCTGTTCTCCTCAAGACTGAGGCACATCAAAGAGAAGGGGCGGGGGCGGGGGGGGGAGGAGGGGGCAGTGGAACGGGAGGAGGGGGGCCTTGGGCTCCTGGGCACGGAAGCCCTTTATTTGTCCCCTGGTTCTTGTAGGCAAGACTCCAGCCTCCATGGCCTTCCCTGGGTTCCAAAGGGCAGATGGACCAGTTGTTCATCAAGGGAGGAGCAGCCCAGAAGCCACCTGAGGCCAGATTAAAGGGACCAGAGAAGCTCATCAAGATTAGGAGAAGGACCACCTGAGACCCGCACACACCCTAATCTTGTCAGCAACCCCACCCTTGAAGAATTATTCTAAAACTTCTCATCAAGTTGTCCCGGGTGGGGACACGTAGTTTTTCACGTAGTTTTCGAGGCAGGAGCCCGCTGTGTCCCCCCAGTAAACTGTCCTTTTCTACGTCACCCAAAACTCTGCCTCCGAGATTGGACCCGGCACCGGTGCAGGGAAGCCGAGCTCTCAACATCAGCAGGACATTGTTTCTGGAGGCTCAGGGGGCATTCTTCCCCTGCCTTTTCTGGATTCATGAGGCTGCCTGAATTCGCTGGTAGTAGAACAGTTATTGTCTAAAAACTTTCTGTATTTCTAGGCTGTCCCTTTCCTTGTCTTTTGAGACAGCAGCCTTGGCTTGGGACTTTTTTTGTTGGCACCCAGTCTGGGATAATAAGGCAAAAGGAAACCCAGGGAAGTCGCCACTGGGTCATTCCCTTAGGTCCCCAGGTCCCCAGTCTGTCTGGCTTCTCTCCAACTTTCAGATTCTTTTCGTGCATATGTATATATATTTTAAATTCATCATGGCAGCCTCTTTAATAAACTTATATCAGGTCTTGCTCAAGACCCAGGTTTAATCCTAACAACTCTGGTGCCCCACATTATTTACTTGCTACATGGCATGATGTTCAAAGAAATACAAATTTTGTGTATATTTTATATGTAAAGTCCAGGGATTTTTAGTTGTACTTAGCAGGAGAAGTAGGGGAAAGAATCTTCTCTAATCTTTTGAGACCACAGTGACTCTTTGGAGGCTGCTTCTTCAAAGGCCGCACATCCGGCTGCTGTGTCCAGGTCTCAGGGTCTCTCATTATGCCGCCCTCTGAGTCAGCCTCCAGTAATTGGGGCCAGACATCCTAGGATTCCGTGCACCTCCGACAAGCGCCCTCTCTCCTCCCCTCCCAGCCAATTTGTCTTCTTTTGGCTTCTGGGACTCACAGCCTCAAGAGGGTTGTAGAAAGACAGATACTAAGATGGAAGGCTGGACATTTCCTCAAAGAAGAGGGCTTTGTGTAACGTGAGGGACTTAGAAACCCTCAGCTTGAGAGTCACTAGTGAAGTGCTGGGGGAAGGAACATGCTTTACTTTGTCTTGGTGACAAAGCAGTTATTGCTTATGACTGCAGTTCTGCTTAAGCTTCAAACGTCCAGTTTTTGGAAATTCCTTCTAAATGATGGTGAGGTATGCTGTCAACCTTCACTTGTTTTTGGTGTTACCTTGTCTTCTGAATCTCACCCGGACAGAAGGGTTCTGCTGTGGGAAGCCCGTCAGCACCTGTGTAACCAGGACCCCCGGGCGAGGGCAGTGACTGCCCGGTGCCACCTCTACCCATGCCCCGGGCACAGGCCTCCAGCTCCATGACCTGGGAATCAGCATCTCTCCTCACCCCCGTCTCCCCACACTTCCTTTAGGTTCGTGGTAGCACAGTTACTCTTGCCCAAGCCAGAAAAGTGCAGGCAGGGCTCCTCCTGGCCCTCAGCTGACCAGGTGTTTTGTGTCTTCACTCCCCTCCACCTGCACTGGCTTTGCCCACGTCGGGCCTGATAATTTCACCCCCTCTGAGCTCCCCGTTTCCAGTCTGAGCTCCCGTCCACTGACCTTCACGCTGCTGCCAGAAATCTCAAAAGGCGGATCTTGTCATGTTGTTCTATTTAAAATTCTTCAATGGCTTCCTCTTCTCTAGGTTTAAAACAACAAGCATTTAAATGAAGTATTCATAAAAGGCAGATTCTTCACAATCCAGCCCGGTGGTTCTTAACCCCAGATATTCCCTACAGTCTCCGGGGCAGCTTTTAAAAATTATAAATTCCTGGGCCTCACATCTGGCAACTCTGGTTTAATTGGTGTGGACTAGTGTCCTGTGCTTTACTCTTATTGTTATTATTTTGCATTTTTCTGTTAGGTAAAATTAACATGACATACATTAACCTTTTAAAAGTGATGAGAGACAGAGAGAGAGACACACACAGAGAGCAACAGAGACGTCAAGGAATTAGCTCTGCAGGTGTGGGGCTGGCAAGTCCAGTGTCCACAGGGCAGGCAGGCAGCCTGGGAACTCAGGCAGGTGCAGGTGTTGTAATCCTGAGCCCGACCTTCACAGAGCAGGCTGGCGACTGAAGACTCCGGTGAAACCTCTGTATCCGTCTTAAAGCGTCCCTCCTTCTCCAGGAAACCTCAGTTATTGTTCTAAAGGTGGTCAACGGATTAGACGAGTCCCACCCATGTTAGCAAGGATCACCTCCCTCAAAGTCAACTCCCTGTACAAGTTGATCATCTCTAACTTTCACAGCAACATCTAGACTGGTGTGGAACCAAACGCCAGGGTACCGCAGCTTAGCCAAGGGGATGTGTAACATTAATGCCGTACATGGAAGAATAGACGGAATGTTTGTGTCCCACCAAAATTCATATGGTAAATCTAAATGCCTGGTGTGATGGGATTTGGAGATGGGGACTTTGGGAGGTGATGGGTCACAAGAGATTATACGTGTATATATAGATAGATTAGTGCTCTTCTGTATAAGTGGGGCTCCAGAGAGCTCCCTCAGTCTTTCCGCCACGTGAGGACACAGAGGGAAGACAGCCATCTGTGAACCAGGAACTGTGACTCACTTGCTATGAGCATCCAAACATCAGAACAGCACTGAAGTTCACCATCAGATCCCACCCATCCAGATATCCATTTATAACGATCCCTGGAAAGGCTTTTTTAATTTATATTTTTCAGTATCAAAGTGATGTGTCATAGTTAATAAAAACCAAATCTTGCTGTAGACCTTAAGACGAAATCGGCAGTTCCTTTGCCCATCCTTCTTCACCCCTGGCCCACTCTCCCCAGAGGACAACACTCGTAACCATTCCTTTTAAAGTGCTTACAGTGCTCATTTCTTGTTCTAAAATTGCACGCAAACTGCTGTTCATGGATCACCGTGTGCACATGCTATCATCCCTTCCATAGCCGGTAGGGAAGTGGTTCACTTCCTTCACCACTGCTGCCGCTCTCTGTGCGTTTATTTCTTCTACCATCGCTTCTGTCTTCAGGACCATCTGTGTAAGCCTGTCCTCGGCTCCCGCCTTGCGTGCTGGTGGACTCCCTTGCACCGACCCTTTGCCTCTTCCCTTCCCAGGTTCCAACCTCTGTGACCTCTCAAGGTCATTATTGTTTTTATTATTTGTAATATAATTATAATGATAATGAAATTAGAAGGGCTCTTCCACCTGGAATCTTATGAATACAGACTGTAAGAAGGACTTCATGAGAAAGATGCCTAGGGAATGAGGACGGTGTTGTTTACAGTTCAAGCATGCATAATTTCATGCCACAAATTTTGCATAACGTAATGTGCTGAAATTGGCTCTCCTAAATTAACTTTGAATATTTCTTCATATAGAACTGGTGGAAGCTTTCGCCAGCCTGGCTGATCTGTTGCAGAATTTGCTTGTCTCCTGTGTGGGTCCAGTGGGCCTGCTTCCTGGTTTTATTCCCCACTTGCTGAGCCTCCAGGGGCAACTGAAGCCGTTCTCAGGTGTCTGTACCTCCAGCTGCTCCAGATTTCAATTGCTATGAATAAATTCCACCTGACCTCTAAGACTTTCTTGCTTCCGCTGTAAGGTGGACAAAATACCTGATTTGGGTTCTATATAATCCAGAAGGTCTTCTTTTACTAATTATGTGTATCTGCTCTCCTGATGCTTAATAATCACGATTCTTTTTTTTTTAAATAAAATTTATTTTATTTTTGGCTGCGTTGGGTCTTTGTTGCTGTGCGCAGGCTTTCTCTGGTTGCAGAGAGCAGGGGCTACTCTTTGTTACGGTGCTCGGGCTTCTCATTGCAGTGGCTTCTCTTGTTGTGGAGCACGGGCTCTAGGTGTGTGGGCTTCAGTAGTTGTGGCACGTGGGCTCAGTAGTTGTGGCTTGCAGGCTCTAGAGCGCAGGCTCACTAGTTGTGGCACACGGGCTTAGTTGATCCGAAGCATGTGGGATCTTCCCGGCCCAGGGATCAAACCTGTGTCCCCTGCACTGGGCAGGCGGATTCTTAACCACTGCACCACCAGGGAAGTCCCAATAATCACAGTTCTTGTAGACATGGAACATATAACATGCTGTGCAGTTTACTATCTCTTTTGCTGCCTCTTGTTTCTCATCTGAAATGTTTGTTTCTCAGGGCAGTGTCCCCTGTGGTCCCAGCCCCGGTCACGCTCTACCCCATGCCTCTGTTTTATTCCCTTCATAGGTCTCATCCCCGTGGGAAATTGTGTCGTTTGTGCATTTATGAGTCTCGCCTTCTCGAAGGTGTGCTCCCTGCAAGCAGGCACTGTCCCTGCCTCTCTCTTGTTGTGTCCTGAAAGCCAGGGCAGTGCCTGGTGCAGGCTGGCTCGATGAGGGTGGCTGGGTGTCCACGACATCTTCTCTCCTTCCTCCTGGTGCAGGACAGGTTACATTTTCCAGCAGAAGCTTGGCTGCGTGCCTACCTGCTGGTCAGTGTGCTGGAGCGTGGAGATGCGTGTCTTTCCAGCCAAGGCCTCAGCACAGAGTGTGCAGACACTCAGCGCCCCTTCCCTTTCCAGGAGGACCCCACTACAGCCTGTCAGGGGCGTGATGCCCCAGGGGAAGGTGGGGCAGTGCTTACAGGACTGGTCCCTGAAGATGAAGAACATGGGGAGCAGAGCTGTCCCCCCATACAGCTCAATTGGCAACTGTTTTGTGAAGAGAAGCAAACATTCTTTGTTCTTCGAGCTATTGCCTTATTGGGACTCTACACAGTAGCTTTGCCTTTACTCCAACAGCATTGGTGCTTAATAAATATTTGTTGAATGACTGATGTCATGTTTTCACTTATAATTGGGGAAACAATGTAGTAATGGGTGCTACCCAAGGTCACCCAGTTCTGGATGTTCAGTAATCCCAGGTTTTACTCCAACACCCGTCATTTCTCCTCTGTCCCAGCGGTTCCCAAGCTGCATCAAGATGACCTGGAGGGCTGCTTGGACCACAGCTTGCTGCCCCCGCTCCCTGCCCCCAGCTCCCAGTGAATACCAGGCCCCTGTCTGAGGATTACGCCCTGAGAGCCTCTGAGCTGGCGTCTGTACTCTGCTTGGATGGTAAGGCTGGGGTGAGCTTATGCCATGTGCTTTGTGGACGGAAAGGGAAAAAGTGTCACCTGTGGATTGAGTTTGAGGGATAGTGAAATATATCCACTAAGGTAAGTTCTCAAACTCTAATGTGCCTGAGCATCAAATGACAAACCTGTTAAAACTCTGATTGCTGGGCTCTGTCCCCAGGGATTCTGATTTAGGAGATCTGAAAGCTCGTGGATTTGCATTTCTAACAAGCTCACAGGATCATTCGGTGAAAACAGTGTTCTAGGGGAGACCATGTGTCATTTGTGGCATTACATCTGTGGCTGCAAAAACTGAGAGATTTTGGGACTTCTCTGGTTGTCCACTGGTTAAGAATTCGTCTTGAAATTCAGGGGATGCCGGTTTGGTCCCTGGTCGGGGAACAAAGATCCCATGTGCCTCAGGGCAACTAAGCCCATGTGCCGCAACTACTGAGCCCATGCACCTCAACTAGAGAGAAGCCCAAACGCCACAGCTACAGAGAAACCTGTGCTCTGCAACGAAGAGCCCGTGTGCTGCAATTAAGACCCAGTGCAGCCAAAGATCAATAAATACTAATAAAAAAACAAAAACTGAGAGATTTTGTTTTGTTCTACTATTTAACTATTCACTACTTTTCCATAATTTCCTCCAAAGGAGCATGGCCTATAGCATCCTTTCTCTCGAGACGTAGGAAATAAGTGTACCCAGGGCTCGGTCCACCTTGTCCACCTTCCGCTTTGTCCCGGATGGAGTCCATGCATTTTCATCTTCCTTCTGTCTGAGGACAAGACCCTGCCCACCTGGGCCTTCGTCCTGTCTTCTTGTCAGAGTCTTCATCCCAGTTCTAAGTGAGCCTTGTGTCAACAAAGCTCAGAGACCTGGCTCACACCCAGTTCTCTGCAGCTGTGACCTCTGTGCTTCAGCCAGAGGGGGTTAAGGCAACAGCGTGAGGCCCTCTGTGCTTTGGAAAAACAGGCCCCTAGAGAGTTAGATGTGTATCTCAGGAAGAATTTTAATGAACCCAGAGTTTCTCATCTTTCCATACATAGAAAAGCACTAAAATCGTTAACTTGAGATACCTGCTCTTTGTGACGAACAGTAGCCTTTTACCAAGGTGTATACTGGACTGCACGTATTCCCCAGCCAAAGATACGTACACTAGCCCCACTCCCTTCCTCCCTCTTTGGAACAGCTTCTCAGAGCTACTGAGAGGTTGTCTCCCAGGCTACAGTTCTCAATAAGGCCCTGAATAACAAAACTCACAGCTCTTACATTGTGCGTTTTTCTTTCCACGGACACTTGTAAGTTACCTCTGAGATCAAGGCAAACCCTGTTCATTACAAGTCCTTTAGGATCTCATTCTGTAGGGATTCCTGGGTGTCCACTCTGGCCTGTGAAAACGCCTGTGTAAATGCAGATTAGGAGTTAACTTTGGGACCCTAATAGTTGGGAAGGAATAAGTAGACAGAGAAGAAGTATTTCGCATTTTGCACACAGAATTAAATGAATAGGATGAAATAATGTTTTTTCTCATACAACCTTCAATTTAAAATTGAACCACAGGTCTCATAAAGCTTGCTAAAATGTGATGATAGATACAACTTTTACTATTATCTGGTTTTTTGCAGAGAAAGCAAAAGAGTGAGAATTGTAAAACACGCATCAAGGATTGTCAGGTCCTAAAAGCAACGCTAGAACATTTTCTCAAGGACTGTTCAGAGGCTGTGAAGTACGTTCTCCCAGTCTTGACAGGTCGCACACCCCAGGCAGCGTGAAGGATGGTGAGGAATTCTGGATGGGACTGAAGAGGCAACCGGGAGAAATTGCGGAAGAATTGGCCTTTGCTGTGACCACTCCCCTCCCCCTCCCCCGCAGAAGCCCAAAGGAGGGGATTTCAGCAACGTGGGGAGCCGTGGTCCCCTAGGACTTGGGGGGTTAATGGCACGGCTAGACTCCTTAGTTCAGCAAGTGGGCTCAGGCGTCACAGCAGCTGGTGTGAACGTCAGCTCTGCTTCCTGCAGCAACGTGAGCTTGGGTGTGGCCCTCCGTCTCCTCGCCTTCGCTTCCTGATCTGTTGAGTGGGGTCACTGAGGACCCACATCCCAAGACTGTTGTGAGGACTTAATGATGTTTGTGAAGCAGAGTGGTTCTGACATGTGGTAGGGCTACGTGTGCTAGAACTTGGCTAGCTAACCCTGAGCGCCAGGGAAGGTTTCTGTCTCTGGGGAAGCAGCAGAGAACTAAAGTATCCAGGCCTTTGTGATTCCCAGAGTTGTCAGCTGTGACCTGAACATCTCTGATTTCAAGACGCTTCATCTTTAAATATCTTTCCAGTTCTGAAATTCTATGAAAAAAGTAAGTATTACCAAATTGACAAAAAACCTATCAATTCAATGCTATTTTCCTGCTTTGATGGTTAATTTTATGTGTCTACTTGTCTGGGCCATTGTCCCTAGATGTTTGGTCAAATACCAGTCTAGATGCTGCTGTGAAGTTATTTCTAAGATGGAATTAACATATAGGTCAGTAGGCTTTGAGGAAAGCAGATGACCCTCCCCAAGGTGGGTGGGCCTTATCCAATCAGTTGAAGGCCTTAGAGGAAAAAAGACTGCAGTTTCCTGAGGAAGAGGGAATTCTACTCCAGATGCTCTTGGACTAGAGCTGCAGCTTCTGTTCTTCCCTGAGTGTCCAGCCTGACAGCCCACCCTACAGACTTTTCTCCTGCCAGCCCCCTACCCCCCACTTCATGTGAGCCAAGTTCTGAAAATAAATCTTTCTCTCTCTCTCCAAATGTATAGATAGGTGAATAGATAGATAATTGGTTCTCTTTTTCTGGAAAATCCTGACTCACACACCTACCAAAATTAATGTACGGGCCCTCTGTTTTCTGGGCTCGTAAGCATCATTTACAGTATGACACACACTAGCTGATACATGAAACTGCACTAACACATCTTTTGAACTTGCTTGTCACTAACAAAGGAGGTGAGTATGTAACGTGGGCAGTTGTTACTAGATGTTGATTCCTTCCCGTTTCTCACAAGCCTCCACTTTCCTGCTAAATTTGGATACTGTAAAATATTCAAAGTCTCACACCAATTTAGGTTTTATCTTACAAGCTCTTCTATCCTTCCAGAATTAAAAAAAAAAAAAATTCCCAAGTTTAGCTGCTGGAAGCTGTGTCCTGCTTCGAGGCGTTTTCCTGTGAGCTGGGACTCACCTTCCCTTCACCAGCTTAAGCCCAGTTCTCATCCACACAGGACCAGGGTTAAAGAAGCATTCAGCACCATGATTGTGGTTTACCATTATAAAGCTGAACTGCAGTTTCTGCACAAGTTAACATCTCCAAGCTGAGGTTTGCTGCCTGGGGATGCATAGGGGACCAGGAGCTGGCCGAGCCTCCCTGGGTCATCAGGTGCCCTGGAGGAAGTGACAGCCTCTGCCCAGCATCCCCGATTCCACCCAGGATGTTCAACGTCTCCAGGTCTCAGGCAGCTCCCAGAATTTGGGGGGCTTCTTATCCAGATGTGGAGAGAGACTTTGTTTTGTCCCAGATTTAATGTATGAGCCCCTAGAGAAGAGCTTTCAATAGTGTTTTAATTTTGCACCCAAATAACACTAAGAAATAATAAGATATTTTCTGCACCAGTTTTTCCACCTTCTACTGATGCAAAATTGTCTTGCCTGTTGTGTTTCGTTTTTTGGTGATGTGTTTCAAAGTTCTGAAAACTCAAGGCCCAGTGGTCACAGAAGAGGTGACCAGAGAAATGCTCATTCATAATTTATCTCGGGGATAACAATAGTACCATCTGCCGGGCTGACCCCAAGATTGCTAAATCAGTACCACGGTCAAGCTCTCCAAACACTGATTAGCATATAACGGGTGCCACAGATTTCAGTTAAGGGAACCTGTGGTCAAGCTTCGTAGAGGCTGCTTTGACCCTGGCAAGAAGAGCTGCCACCTGTTTTACTACCTCTAATAGCATTAAAGTGCAATTCTACCTTTCTTATTTGAGGGCATGGGAGGGGAGAACAATATCTGTTTTGTAACAAAAATGTAGCAAAGTTCCAAACCTACAGAAGCCGCTAGAGCAAGATGTGAAGATCAAAGAACATCTCCTGCTTTTGTTCTGTCCCTGGTGAGAACTTGATCTGAGACCAGAATAGCAGCATCCTGGTTCCCGTGCTGTAAGGCAGTTTATCCAGGCCAGATTCGCTCAGGTGAAAGAAACACTGTCCACCGCAGAGGAGCCACGCTGCAGGGTCCAAGGGTGTCCAAGTGTTTCAGGCACGTTTAGGAAATGGTGTTTTTGATGCACCCCTCAGATAAGCCTCATGCAGGTGGTTATCGCAATTTTGAGAAACAAGGGTCTAGTCCCTTATTAAACTTCAATCAAACTCACAACTTTTAAATACATTGCAATTTAACTGAGTGAACTGAGGTTTTCTATTCTTTGTAATTTTAGATGAGATGAGAATAGAAAACTTAGTAACAGTTATGCTGAATTTTTACAAAATACAAAACGTGCAAAATGTTCCTTGCATAGGAGCAGATTCCTGTATTTAAGATTTCTTGCTCCTTAATTTCACATTAGAGTCCTTAATTCTTTTTCTGTTTTGTAAACTTCTGAGAAGCTTCAGACAACCCGGGTGCATACATTCCAAGCGTCGGTTGTCTGGGTCGATGCAACGAGTACAGTTTTGCACATTGGGATTTTGTTTGACGTTTTTGCAAAAGACAGTCCAACAATGTTTTAACTGGTTATATCAAAAATAAGAAAAAAAATTCATGGTGGATCATGCTGTTAAGAGAAATGTTTTTAGCCATAAGTTATATAATAGTATATGAAAATGTTTTGCTTTTTTTTTTTTGAATTGATAAATGTGGGCGTGTTTGTAGGAAATTTTATCTGAGGCTCAACTTCTAACTTTGTCCCTATGTAAATACTAGAAAATGGCTCATATGAGACACACACACAAAAACCAGTGCCATAAATAAATGTTACATCTCACAGAAATCATGATTTTCCCAAAGATGAAAATCACAGGAAACAGGACTGTTGAATTCTAGGAAGTCATTGTCTGTACCAAGGACAATGGTCTTTTAAATTTCAACATTCCTTTTAAGTTGTGCCTTTTCAGATAAATCAGTGGCTGCTGGGTGGTTAAACACAAGGACTTTGGGTTCTGTTGAGGGATTGGGAAAGCTCTGGCCTTTTCAAAATGCTTAAAGTTACCATGTCATACCCCAGCACCCTCCTTGTGTCTTTGTTGTAAACAAGAATGAATATACTAATGAAAAAAAATCAACATTTGTTTTTTTGAAATATTTTTTCCTAAAGAAAATAAATGCCTTTTAGTAAAAAAGAAAAAAAAAGTCATCTTTCTTTCTCCCAATATAACATAACAGAGCCTTTTGAATTTTCTTTTGTATTAGTATGGTGAAACCATCATTCCCTACTTAGAAGGAGTAATTCACGAAAATAACAGATGGTAAGGGGTGTGTATGAAAGATAGGGGCTCGAGGGGAACCACAGCTCACACTGCGTGGGAGAGAGAAGAGAAGTCATGACCACCCTTATCTAAAATGATCTGAGGGCAGAGAGAAGAAACCCTCAGAAGATGCACAGAGCAGTGCTGAGTGGCAGGTAACAGAGGTGATGTTAGATGAGACGCACGAGGACCTGGACTGTGTGAGCTCCTACAGGCTGTGGGTGACTTTATCAAGGATGGTATTCGTGGCCCGAGTGTGGAGTGATGCCCATTCCAGAGGATTCCAGAGCATTCTCCCCGACCTTGTCGTAGGTGAGGACATGGTCTTTCTTACCTAAGCTCTTTCCGCCACCTTCCACGCGGCAACCAGGACAGCCCCCCATAAATGCCTCCATACTTTCACCATTGCTTGAAGAAAAAATACTCCACACAATATTTTAAATTCACAACTTTTTGGATCCAAAAGATCAAAATTGAATTGGGCGAACCTTGGCAGTTTCGTAGCATGTGGAAAATGAATCGCCTCTAAAGAATTATGGGAATTTCAGGGCCTCTTTGCGTCTATACTTCTGATTTGACAAGAGCTGTCTCTGGGTAACACCACCTTGTCCCATAGCTGAAACCCACAAATAATCAGGATAATCCACTCATATAAACCGTGGGTCTACACGGACGGGCAGAGGTGCTGGAGGTCTATGGTCCCTGGGGGAAGCCACCCTGTGTACAAGACATACGGGGGCCCCATCCTCCCTTCCCTCCTCTCTCCTCACAATGTTCCCCGTCTCCTTCCCTGGGCCAGAACCACACTTCTCCCATGGCTGCCTGTGTAGGTATTTAACCAGAGGTGTTTGGGGTTGCTTGGGCATGATTTTGGGGTCTCACCATGCATCTCAAGGTGCCCACTGAAGCATTAGCCCCCAAAGGGAGTTCTCCTGAGCTGCCCACCATCTCATTGTCCCTCAGAATTTTCTTTCTGTCCAGCTCTGCGTCCAGCGAGCCTGGGGACCACAGGGGCCAAGTCCCTCATCTTAGGTTCCAGTCAGATCAGCTAATGGAAGCTCTGAGGTGATGGGGCAGGCGGTGGAGTGGGGGTCCAAGCAGGCCTTTCTCCAGTGGCCAAGGTTCAGGCCTAGGGCTGGCTGAGTGTCCCCAGGAGTGTCTTGAAGCCGTGCATCTCTGTGAATGGCCAGCTGGAGGATCACCAGCGGGTGCCTCTGCCCTGAGCGCTGCAGGTCCCCCCACCTGATGCCACACAAGCACCAACATGCACGGCTTGGTTGCACCCGGTCTCCACTCTCACCAAACGCCAGCCTCTCCTTCACCCCAGCTGTGACTTTGCTTCCCACCCTGCAACACAAGCCTTCTTTCTGCCCACACCTGCCTCTCCTTCTCCAAGGCCCCCTCAAACATCCTTGGTCTGGGAGCCTTTTCCCTGTGCCCCAGCACCCCCACCACCCAAGGGCTTGGACTCCTGCTCCCACGTGGTGACTATTTTATGATGTGTCTGCCTCCCCCATAGGAAAGACAACAACTTCATCCCCCAAACAGTTGTGCTTGGAGAATCTTCTATGATGTGGACACTGTTCTAGATCATGGGACACAGTGTCCAACAATGCCTGCCCTCCTCAAGCTGACACCCGCGTGGGGAGACCAGGAAGCAATAAGTCTGTAAGGCATCCAGTGGGGACAGGTACCATGGAGAGGGATGGAGCAGGCTGAGGGCCGAGTCCCCCGAAGGCAGACAGTTGTTGCCGGGGGGCCCCAAGTGAAGACAGGGCATCTGAGCAGAGACCTGAGTGAAGTGAGGTGATCTCCGAGGGTACATCTTTTAGCCAAGGAAACAGCAGTGCAAATGTCCTGAGGTCGAAATGGGCTTAGCACTTGTGAGGAAGAGCCTGGAGTTGTGGCCTGGGGGGGCTCTGAGACAGGACATGAGGGGTCCCTGGGAGGTGAGCCCAAGGTCACAGGTGCAGAGGCCCCTGGAGAGCTGTGAGTTGGGGGAGGGGTGCTGACTGGACTGCACATCCTGCTCAGCCCCCCACCCTAGTGCCCAGATGACCAGTCATTCACAGTTAGTCCTATAAGTTTTCTTCCCCTTTAGCCAACACACTTTCCTAAGTGTTATCAAAATAACTGTGGCTTTCTTTAACTACAAAGCATCAGGCAGCACAGCTGACACCCAAGGTGACAAGGCTGGGAGGTGGCTGGCCTGTCCCATTCATCTCTGCCTCCTGTCTGTGGGCCTCTCTGATTTACAAAGTTCCTTTCAAGTCTCGGGCACCTGGGCCTCCCGCACAAACGGGAGGGCAGGAGGCGTGGTTGGGGGGCGTTGTGTGGCGGGTGTTGTCCCACCTCTGTCAGGATCACTGAGCTTAGTGGTCACACATTTTGCCTAATTAGTTCTACCTTCTTATTTAGTTATTTATTTGGCCAGGTCTTAGTCATGGCATGCAGGCTCTAGTTCCCTGACCAGGGGTGGAACCCGGGCCCCCTGTATTGGGAGCTCAGAGTCGTAACCGCTGGACCACCAGGGAAATCCCTAGTTCTACCTTCTTAAATCAAGTTTTATTAAATTTTAAAAAGATGGCAAAAAGAATAACTTACACTAAGAAAAAGGATGCTGATAACACATGAGTATTGGTCTCCTTGCTGAGGATACATTTGTGAAATGCTTTATATTCTCATTCATGACTCAAAATATGAAGTTACCTGTAAAATGTACCAATTTCATTATGCTTTTTCTTTCTGTAAGTTTTAGCATCATGTCATTACTTGGGGGGATGAGGAAATAGATAAGAACAGAAAACCTTGACCCCCATTTCTGCACTGAATATTTATTTTAGTTTCTGGATTATGCAAATATTTGATCAGAAAGAAACTATCCTAGAAGTACTGTATTTAACAGTATAGGTTATTGTACTTGCAGTGAGATTGATTGCTTCTATTACATATACTTTGTGATTGAGAATTCCATAAGGAAAACATAAAAATATATATTTTTTAAATTTCAAAACTCTACTGTTTATTTTGTGTGTGTGTGACATGGTAGATGGAATTAGGTGAGGGAACCGTGAGATCCATTTTTTCCCCATTATCTAACATTCTTTCTTTCTTTCTATTTTATTGAAGTATAGTTGATTTACATTGTTGCATTAATTTCTGCTGTATAGCAAAGTGACTCAGTTATACATATATATACATTCTTTCTCATATTCTTCTCCATTAGGGTCTATCACAGGATATTGAATAACGTTCCCTGTGCTCTACAGTAGGACCTTGTTGTTTATCCATCCTCTATGTAATAGTTTACATCTGCTAACCCCAAACTCCCACTCCATGCCTCCCCCACTACCCTCCGCTTCGGCACCTACAAGTCTGTTCTCTGTGAATCTCTTTCTGTTTCGCAGATAGGTTCATTTGTGTCATATTTTAGATTCCACATACAAGTGATATCATATGACATTTGCCTTTCTCTGTCTGACTTACTTCGCTTAGTATGATCACCTCTAGGTCTACCCATGTTGCTGCAAACGGCATCATTCTATTTTATATTTTTTATGGCTGAAAACTCTACTATTGTTAATCTTTTATTCATTAATCAAATAGCACATCAAGAAAGCAAGTTATAATTGATTACAGAACCACTGGTCACAGAAAGCTAAACCTATTCCTTAATTAAGTGTAGCCAGTAGACAGCTCCTTATGGGGTGGGAGTGCTGGTCCTTGTTGTTTTAGTAACATCACAGGGATTGACCCACAGCACAGAGCCCACCCTTGGCCAGAGCGCCTGATGGAGAATTTTCAGCTCAGCCCTCCCCCGGTCACTGTTTCTCACCTGTGAAGAAAATGAGAATTTTCAAAAATCTAGGATACAGATTGCTTTACTAAAGATGGCTTAATTACCATATTTTTTAAAATCTTGGAAATGGAATCCTCTTTAATAAACAAATACAGGGACTTCCTAGGTGGCACAGTGGGTAAGAATCCGCCTGCCAATGCAGGGGACATGGGTTTGATTCCCTGCTCCAGGAAGATCCCACATGCTGCGGAGCAACTAAGCCCCGTGCACCACAACTATTGAGCCTGCGCTCTAGAGCCCGTGAGCCACAACTACTGAGCCCATGTGCCGCAACTACTGAAGCCCACGTGCCTAGAGCCGTGCTCTGCAACAAGAGAGGCCACGGCAATGAGGAGCCCGCGCACCACAACGAAGAGTAGCCCCCGCTCACCGCAACTAGACAAAGCCTGTGTGCAGCAATGAAGACCCAACACAGCCAATAAAATAAATTAAATAAATAAAATAAACAAATACAACAAATCCACTCGAGATTGAAAAAAAGAAGAAATGAGATTAAATTGCGGTGGAAGAGGGACTTCCCTGGCGGGCCAGTGGTTAAGACCCTGCACTTCCACTGCAGGCAGCGCAGGTACGATTCCTGGTCAGGGAACTAAGATCCTGCATACTGTGTGGTGTGGCCAAAAAATTAAAAAAAAAAATGCAGTGGGAGACATTTGATTTAAATAGAAGAGAGACCTTTTTAACAGAAAAAGTCTCTAGACATAGCAAACAGGTCGCTGCATGGCCCTTAGAAATATTTCTCCCGTAACGTCTGTAATTATGGGGCAGAAAGCCATGTTTTGAAAGAGCTAAGTATTTTAGAAATTAAACGAATGATTTTTTTCAGGAAATGAACAGTCTTCTGTTCAAATAACTGTGAGTGTGAAAAGTTTTTAGAACTTACTGTTACCTTTCACATGACGTAAGACCTCACTTTCATTCTTTAGTCACTATTTGTTATAATATTCAAAAGAGAATTTTACTGGGTATTTTCTTTTTGTGATTTTTTTCAGTGTGGTAAAATACATGTGACATAAAATTTACCGTTTTAACCATGTTTAAGTGCACAGTTCAGGAGGACTAAGTGCCTTCACAATGTTGTACAGCCACTGCCACTGTCCTCTCCAGAACTTTCTCACCTTCCTGAAGTGAAACTCTGTCCCCATTAAACACAGACTCCCCAGCCCCCCAGCCCCTGGCACCCACCACCCACTTTCTGTCTCTATGGATCTGACTACTCTGTCCCTCACACGAGTGGAGTCACATATGATCTGTGCTTTTGTGACTGACTTGTTTCACTCAGCTTAACCCCTCCAGGTTCACCCAGGCTGTCGCCTGTGTCAGAACCTCCTTCCTTTTTAAGGCTGAGTGATGTTCCACTGTACGTATATACTGCCTGTAGCATAGCCGCTCCTCCAGGGGTGGACGTGATTACTGCCACTGTGAACATGGGTGTCCTAATGTCTATTTGAGTCTCTACTTTCAGTTCTTTAGGGTATCTCCCCAGAGGTGGAATTGCTGGATCATATAGTAATTCTGTGTTTAATTTTGTCTGAAGAACGGGCGTGCAATTTTCTACAGGGCCTCCATCTTTAAATATTCCCAGCAGCAATGCACAACAGTTCGAATTTCTCCACGTCTTGGCCCACACTTGTGGCTTTCTGTTTTTATTTTTTTTATGGGCTCCATCCTGGTGAGAAGTGGTTTCTTGTGGTGGTTTTGATTTTCATTTCCCTAATGGTTAGTGATGTGGAGAAATGTCTATTCAAACCTTTTGTCCTTTTAAAAATTAAGTTGATTTTTTTGTTGTTGTTCTTGAGTTTTAGTTCTTTATATATTATAGATATTTATCCCTTGTCAGATATATGATTTGCAAGCATTCTGTGTGGGATACGGTTGAAGTAAAAAATTTAAAAGTTACAAGTGAAAATATTCTAACGGGAGTCAGATCACAAACACAGGGAGGTGCCTTGGGCCAGTTAATTTCCCAGAAATTGGCCTTTGTTTTACCCCTGAATCGCTTATTTTCTTTGGCTCCTGACTAAAAGCGAGGTTTCCCCAGCTGTCCGTCTCCAAGTGGGATGGTTCAACTGATTGCAGACAGGCTGGCACCACTGAAGGTTTCCCAGCACCTGTATGAAGACTTGTTTTCAAGACCCTGTGTGACCTTGAGTAAGTCATTCACACTCTCGGGGCCTTAGTATTCCATCTCCAAACTCTCCTTTAGTTCTAAGCTCCTCTGTGAATAAGTTATACAACCAGCACTCCTGGTTCCTATTTCTGGTATTGAAAAGGCTATTTCTAGAACTCTCTTGGGCAGAAAATCCGGCATAATCTGTAGAGGATGCTCTCATGCTTGCAGTACCTTTTAGAACGAGATAAATTCAGCATCGTTAATTAGATCTCTCCTCTCTCCAGTCTCACACTTTTTCTCATGCTCTTAAAATCTTATGTGCTGGGCTTCCTAGGTGGTGCAGTGGTTAAGAATCCGCCTGCCAATGCAGAGGACATGGGTTTGATCCCTGCTCCAGGAAGATCCCACATGCCATGGAGCAACTAAGCCCGTGTGCCAAAAAAAAAAAAAAAAAAAAAAATATCTTATGTGCTGCCATAGATACATTTTGAAAGGAAACTTTCTATGTTCTTTCATGTAAGGTCACTCAGGATACTAACGTTATTAGCAAAATTAATTGTATTCAATGTTGATGTTGTACAAGTTATTAACATTTTATTGCCAATAATTTCCAAAGGCAGTTTTAGTTAATAAGCGTTTAGTATCCAACATAACGGCACCCGTGTTCGGGTGGTGATTTCCTCTCGCTTAAGGTACGTTTCAGTGCCCGTCAGTCCCGTCTGAAAGCACTAGAAGCTCCTTGTTACGGTACATGAATGACGGCAGCTTTGGATACGGCGTATCCAGATCGGAGTTTGTGGAGGCCGGTGTGCTGGGAAGGCGTGGATCTGTCTCAGTGCTGCTACTGTTAGTGAATTACCACCGTGATTCCCGGTCCGCTGGCTGGCAGTGCCCTCAGGCCCTGGGTTTATACACCCTCCCTATGCACAACTCCGGGCTCGGATGCTGGTTCTCTCCCTTTAAGGTCCCTGACAACCTTTCAATCAACTTCTCTGGCTGTTTAGAGTGAAATTGGATGTTGGGAAGCTCTGACTCTTCTGAAAGGGCTTCTTTAGGAGGCAAGAAGGGCTTCTACCCAGGAGACAAGTTTGGTTAAAGGGCTAACGTGCTCCAGGATACCGAGCACATCCAAACGCCTGGCAGCTATTAGTACCTGCCTGGGAGTCACCCTCGGCCTTTGATCCCACCTCCTGGGGAGTGCGTCGCTGGTGGGAAAAGCCACATTTTGTGCGCTCCTGGCCGCGATGGATGCTCTAGCCACTCAGTGCTGCAGGAACAACACAGGAGCAGCTTAACATTTTCTTTTCATGTCCTACGGGACCGGGCTGTCTACCGGACAACTTTGCAGCTTTTCCCCGGATTCCATGCTCAAGTTTACTTGGTTAGTTCCTTGCTTGTTTGTTTGTTTCTTTCCTTAATGTGCACTGATTGTAGGATGTATTACCCAGAGGTAAGACTTTTAGGTATTTCCACGGGTGACACTATTTTTCTGTATTATATTGGTAATGTAAATGATATTCTTTCTGTTTTCCACTTTCTCACTTCAATTAGATCATCGAAAAAGTTAAATCCCCCCGTAAAGAACTCCAAAGCTAAATGTTCACTGGTTTCAGCGCATCGGGACGCGGGTGGCTTGGGTCTGCGGCCTCCAGTGTAGGTTCCGGATGTGACGGAAGAGACAGCCACCAGGTTATGCCTCTCCGTGGGTCAGAGGCTGTCCCCACCCCCCCCCAACCTGCGTTTCCGTGCAGACTTCCTGCGACACTAGCATCGTGGGATCAGACAACAAACACATCTAGCCCTACCTCAGTGTGGGTTTTGGTCAAGGCTCACATGTATCAGTAAAGACCTCCTTCCTTTATGTAAACCGTCAGGTACATGAAGCCCACTTTCTAACCAGGGCAGGGTAAAGGCCAGACGAGGTAAGAGGGTGTACAGGTTTTCTGAGGCGACTGTTTAATAAAATATGAAATGGATGGAGACAATAGATTAAATGGGGGAAATGGGACTTAAAGCAGGTGGGGGTTTCAGAATCCCCTCCCTTAATTGTGTTGCTCTGAGATCTCAGTTCTGGTTTCCCCTCCCTCCTGCCCTCCCTCCTTCCCTTCCTCCTCCCCTCCCCCCTCCAAGACACCAGGGTTTCAGAATCAAGCAACTCCATGTCTCATAAGGCAGTAGGATCAGTCACAAAAATACCACAGAATGTGTTTGTCGAGAAATTACATATTGTCTTCATTTTGTGAACCACTTCTCTATTTGCAGCCCAGCCAAAGCCTCCTCATGGAGCCCAATGTTCCTATGACAACCCCTCTGAGCCCCGCCCCCACCCCTGCACAGCCTGTCACATCTGGTGCCACCTTCTAGCCCCCAATGGGGAGGCCTCTGTGTGCAGGGACTGTGTGTCCAGGGGGTGGCCCAGTGCCCTGAGCTGGCCGGCCCACACCTCCCACGTGTCCTTACCTCTGTCTTCTTGTTCCCCTTCCAGCTTCAAAGTCCTGGCGGCCCTGGAGTGGAGCTGGGGTGATGGAGGGGACCTACTCCAGCCCCTTGGCTGGCCTGCGCACGGCTTTTTGCTAATCACAGGTCAGAATTTGGGTAAAGGAAGCCATGGCTCTCCCTGGATGGGATGAGGAGGACTCATCTATGTGGGATGGGATCCAGTTCAAAGTCCCTACTGCCTGGGCCCTCCCTCGGGGTCTTCAGAGGAAGCTGGCTGGGGGCTTCGGGGTGTAGCATGGGGTCTGCTCCTAGGGAATCAGGAGCTGAATGGGATTAGAGAGAGAACAAGAGCAGAAAGACCCCAAAAGGGGCACCAGCCCCCCGCCCTGATCTTTTATGAGACAATCGGTCCCCAATAAAGTCACTTATACTGAGCCCATGTCACCAAACTGAGACCTAACCTCACTACAGTCTCTGGTCTCCCAGAAATGGAATCTTAAACCGGTCAACTGCGAATGGCCCGTCCAGCACCAGTGAGGCCATCTGCCTGATGCCTGTCCCCTGAAGGAGGTGGCCGGGCCACAGGCAGCTGCTGTAGCTGTACCATCCTTGCTGCCCTCCCCCTGCCTGGGCAGCCTCACGGTGTGCAGCCCCTCCCAGCGCCTTTCTGTCTGCTGGATGGGATGCTTGGTGCCAATTGGAATCAATTTTCACATAAATAAACCCTTAAACATTTTAATACACCTCAGTTTACCTTTTAACACCCCCTTTAGCCCCCTTTTGTTCTAAATGAGCCTGGGATTGTCATTCTTATTAATAAATGCATACTCGAGGGGGAGACTGAGCCACAGGCAGCAGGGAAAGGAGCGGACCTGAGCTGTGCCGGGAGCCCCTGCGCTTGGGCCAAGGGTCCGGCGTGGGAGCTGATGTCCTTTGGACACTGTGCCCCGGAACCTCGGCCAGAGCACAGCAGATGTCCGTTCCTGTGAGGCCAGGCCAGCAGCCTTGAGGGGGTCCCCTCCTGACTCCTGACCTTGGGGTCTGAGTGCACAGTCAAGAGCCTGGGGAACGTGCTGTGCGTTTGCACACGGCGGGGACTTTCTGAGTCTGCCCTCCCAAAGAGCGTCGCCACAGCACGTTCCCGCCGTCTGGGCATCTCTCCTTCCACACATCCCCAATGTGTTCTGTCCAGAAACCAAGCTAGTCTTGCTCTTGTCAACAGAGGCCTCCCCAAGCTTCTACCTATGGTGACTTAATATTCTCTGTCTATCAGAGACTTAATTAATGAAGTTTGTGGCATATAGAATGCAGAACTTCTCAAATAAAAACTATAGAACAGAAAATATTATCCTAACATTGATTTTCTCTTTCTGGGGTTTGGCAAATAGTTTTCACACAATCCTTGAGAAATTAGGACTTTCTGGAAACAGAATAGAAACATTGTAAATGAATTTAATATAGTAACACTTGATAACTCTGCTGGAAAACAAAAACACTTGTAAATGGTGAAAAATAAGCTGTGAAGTGCAGCTGTGAATTCCCCCATATCAGATTCCAGTACCAGAGGCCGTGGGGAAAAGTTTAAGGTTAAGGTGTGTGTGTGTCTACACGTGTGTGTATGTGTGTGTGTGTGTATGTGTGTGTGTATGTGTGTGTGTATATGTGTGTATGTGTTTGCATGTGTGTATATGCGTGTGTGTGTATATCTGTGTGTGTGTGTGTGTGTGTGTGTGTGTATGTCTGTGTGTGGTGTTACTTGGAGAAAGACCACATTAAAGCAGGAACTGGAGGAGGACTTTATCTCTTCTTCTCACTTGCACTTGGGGTGGAAATGGCAGGACGCGGGACAAGATGACCTCAGGGAAACTGGCAGGACACAGGAGGCTTCCCCAGGGCAGCTGTGGAAACAGGGCCTCGACAACTCAGCTTGGCTTGGGGACCAGGGCCTCTGCACCCGAGGAGGAGGAGGAGGAATCCCATCTGGCCAGCCGGCAGGTGACCATCCAGCACAGGGCTCAGTGCGGAGCAGGTTCATGTCCAGCTCACCCCGCGATGGCCATGGAGATGCAGCCCTGCTGGCAGGTGTATCTAAGCATCACCTCCTCGTCTGCGCCCTGAGGACAGACCGCTGACCCCCACGGGGCAGTGGAAGGAACAAGCCAGCACCGCCTGGACTCAGGAGGAGCAGCACGGACGGCAGCAAGGCCAACTTGGCCATCAGGAGTTGGGCTTCAGCTCAGGGCAAGATGTCCTGAGGAAAGGAGGGAACTGATTCTGGAGGTGCTGACCCTCAGCCTGGATGAGCTCCATGTAAGGAGGCTGTACACCACGTCCGGGATGTCCTGGCTCAGACGCCCGGACTCCCTCCTTGCTCCCCACCAGCTGGGGTCCCAGCTGGAGTTAGGAGTCAGTTCCAGGAGTTAGGGCCTGGGAGTGAGCCTTGAGCAGGGAGGAATGGGAATGGGGTGGGGGAGGAGTTGGGCAAATAGCACCCCCAACACCTCTACTCCACCCCCACTGCAGCCCCTCCAGAGAGCCCCGTGTGGACAGGTGGGTGTGATGTGCTATCACGTACACATGGCCCATCCTCTCCCCTGTGTCTTTGCCTTTTCCCTCACGTCACCGTTCTGAGCTTGCGCCTCTTAAATAAACTGAGCAAATTCATCCTTGCTTCTGGCTCTACTTTCAGCAAGATCTGGGCTAAGACAGGTGTTTCTTTTAAGTCTGAGCTTTGCTTTTATTGCAAAGCTAAGCTTCGACTTTCGCCTCATTAGACAGGATGTCATAAAAAGAGCCATGTGCACTGATTTGTCCAGGATTTGTCTACCTGTTCCTAATAGCAAATCACATTGTCAAGACATTAGGCATTTACATAATTATTTGGGGCCAAGACACCGAAGTAGCCTTGTTTTTCATACTAACTGTGATATTGAGATAGGGGCCTCTAATCTCTTATAGTCCAGGGCACCGATTGTTCTTGAAGAGGGAGTTTTTGGAGGCTTTTGCAGAGAAGAGGAAAGGATTTATGCTGAAGATGCCAATTAGGGGGATTAAGGAGGACCCAAGGAGGTGGGAGGAAAAACCAGGAGAGTGTGGAGTCCTGGGACCTCTGGGAAGAGAGTTACTAGAGGGGAAGTGCAGCTGTGCTGGTGCTGCTGAGAGGGTGGGGAAGGCAGAGACTCCAGTTTCCTCTGCAAAGAGGATGGGGTACCAGTGACAGAATGGATGTGGCCAAGGCTGGAGCGAGGGTGGATTGGATTTGATGCAGCAAAGGTGAATGAGAGGCCAAGATGGTGTAGACAGAAAGTCTGCGGGCAGCTGGACACAGGGTCAGGGACGCTGTCTCCACTGACAGAGAGCCACCCAGGAGGGAGGGGAGATGGGCGATTCCAGAGGCAGTAGATGATGCCAGAGATGCCAGAGAGCAAAGATGAGGGAGGACAGGGACGGGGCGGTGGTGGGGGGGGCTGGTCGCAGTTGGAGAGACAGGCCTTTGGTCTGAGGGCTGCGTTAGTTTCCCAGGCTGCTGTAACAGGGCGCCACAGACTGGGTGGTTTAAACTAAAGAAACGCATTTCCGCCCAGTTCTGGAGGCTGGATGTTGAGATCAAGGTCCCAGCGGGTGGCTTCCTTCTGAGGCCATGAGGGAAGGACCTCTCTCCTTGGGCGGCTGGTGACTGTCTTCTCCGAGTCTCCACACGGTCTCCTCTGTCTGCAGGCAAGAGTGTGCTCACAGCTCCTCCTCTTATAAGGACACCAGTCACATTGGACTAGGGCCCGCCCTAAAGGGCTCATTTTAACTTAATTATCTCGGTACAGACCCTGCCCCCAAATACAGTTACTATCTTAGTCCGTTTGGATTGTTATAACAAAACCAGCCTCCCAAGTAAAACAAAACAGAAGAACAAAACAAAAGTAAACTCATAGATGCGGAGAACAGACTGATAGATACCAGAAGGTGGGTGGGGGTGAATTTGTGAAGATGGTCACAGGCACCAACTTCCAGTGACAAGATGAATAAGTCCCGGGATGGTGGTTATAGTAAACAATGCTGTACTGCACAAAGCTACTAAGAGACTAGATCTTAAAAGTTCTTATCACAAGAAAAAGATTATAACTACGTGTGGTGATGGATATTAACTGAACTAACTGTGGTAATCGTTTCACAACATAGATATATATCAAATCATTATGTTGTACACCTAAAACTAACACAATGTTACATGTCAATTATATTCAATAAAAAAGAGAAGCAAAACAAGAAAAAGATACAAAGATTGGAAGATAGTTATGGGAGGTCCAACATGAAAATAATAGGAGTTTCAGACATACTACAACAACGCTTCCCCAATTTTTTTAAATGGGGGAGGAAATTTTTTAAATGATACTTGAAGCAATTTTTACGTCAGGAAAAATTTTTGCTTCTTCATTTGAAAGGTTTACTAAATATCCAGCAAAAGAAATGAAATGTAGATAGTTTCCATTTGTTTTCATCTATACCTAGTCTTCCCTCAATCTCATTTTTTCAAAATTTTGGCCAAACCAGAGGCTACCTTTACTTATAAAATAAGCCTGCAGAGGGGAGACCAGCAGGTTCTACCTAGACCTCCTGGCAGGGGGGCATGTGACAGATGGGGACCTGGAGAAGCCTGGTCTGAGGGGGTCCCCTATGGGACTTGGGCAGTGCAGGGTCCCCAGGGAGACAACTGCCTGTGTTCCTGGGGTCGGGCTTTGCTAAAGACCTCGCCTTCACATTTAGCTCAGAATAATGTGAGCTCCCAAACTTCTGGACTTGAACAGTAGACTTGTTAGCAGTGTCCAGTTTTCTGGAAGGTTCAAGAAGCCAAGGACCTCATTCAAGGGGAGGGGAAGGAACTCCAAAAAAATTAACTTTGGCTTGGAGCGATGAAAAACCAGTGACTTTCTTACTCCTTATCTAGGGAGTAAAGCTCATGCTTCCTGCGAATGGAATCTTTTATCCATGTAATGCAACAGAGAGAAGAAATAATCGTAGCTCCACTGGAATTTTTGACCCCACGTGTGAAATTCAAAGCAGCAGGAGTACATGAATGTGAATGGTCCAGAGGCTGCAGGGGCTGTAATCAAACCCAGGTGTCATCGCCATGGAAGTAAAACCTACACACCTGAGAAACCCACAGACTCCGTGCCGTAAGCAACATTTCTTTCTCACGGTTCGGAGGCTGGGACGTCCAAGATCAAGGCACCAGCAGATCTGGTGAGAGCCTGTTCCCTGTTCCGGGGGCATGGAGCTCTCTTGGGTTTCTTTTCAAGGACACTAATTTCATTCGCGTGGGCTCTGCCCTCACGACTGTTTGGGGCCTTGGGTGGGCGGCCCCCAAAATGCAACGGCAGATTGATTATTACTGAATAAAAGTTACTTAAGAAACACCCACCACAAGAGGGACACTCTCACCCTCCTTTCTGTTTCCCTGAGGCAGGAAATCAGTCTCCCTGTGAAAGGTGCTCTCCCTGCATCCAGAGGTAGAAGGACGCCCTTATCTCCAGAGACAGGGAATTCGGCCAAGAAGTCTGGATGAACAAACCTTGTGACTTCTTTAACTGACTCCCCGAAGCCCAAAGTCTGTTTAGTTTCTTCACGTACTGAGCACCGAATCCAAGTTTCTTTGTGCTGTCAATTCCTCAGCAATGTATTTTTTCTTTGTCTAAAAAGTATAAAAGCCGTCTGCTCTGGCCACGTCTCAGGTCTCATCTCTGCGGACCCTCCATGCACACGATTAAAATTAGTTTCTTTTTCTCCTGTTCATCTGCCCTGTGTCAACTGTATATTAGTTCAGCCACAAGAACTCAAGAAGGGTTGAGGGGGAAAGTTCCCACTTTCTGACATGACTTAATCACCTCCCACAGGCCCCACCGCCAAAGGCCATCACATTGGGGGATAGGTTTCAACAGGAACTTGGGGTGGAGGGGACACACAGCCAGCGCATAGGAGTCCCATTCTGACGTACTGGGCTGGGGGCTTCAGCGTATGAACGGTGGAGGTGGACCCACTTCAGAACAAGGTGGACCGTGTTCCAGAACAAGGAAAAACATTTTTTTCTTCTGTAACAGAAAAGGAAAGACAGGGCAGACCCGGGTAGGTGTATAGACGTGGTGGCAGAAGTGGGGGGAGGCTGCCTCGTTCTGGGGGTCTAGAGTCTCAGGGAAACAAGTATGTGTAGATTAGAAAAGAGAAAATCATTTGAAGCAGTCGCCTGGGGGTCAGGATGTGAACTTGTGGAAGGCAGGCACGGAGCAGGAGTCCTGGGCCGTGGTGAGGCCTGGTTCAGGTTTGTGGTCAAGAATTTAAAGTGAAACCAGTCAGCTCGGTTTGTAATTTCCTGCAGCAGCTGCTCCGGAAGACAGAAGAAAGCGGTGGGGCCTTTACCAGCAAGTGTTACTCACCGCCAGGAATGGAAATAACAGCACTGACAAGAGGGTAAAATAACATAGACGCTGAGACAGAATCCACCACGCTCTTCACCCAGTGTTAGTGGCTACCAGTTACCCCTTTACCTCTTTCTGGTGCCCTCTGAGCTTGGCTGATGAACCTGCATCCAATATTGGCTTAGAACCAAGACTTCCCACTGATGTCACACCTCCGGGCTTCAAAACAGCTGCACTGGCCAACCAGATCCTCTAGACCAGAGTCAGGGGTGTCTGCCTGGTGTTGGAAGACCTGCCAAAGCTCCAGCCTGGAGAAGGCGTGGAAGCCACTGACTTTCATGTTCACCTATAACAAGGGAGCCTGGAGAGGTTACAACATTGTGCGTTCACAGCCTTCAATGAGCTTTTGTTTATTCACTCAGCCGACACGTCCTGACAGCTCTCTACATGCATGTGCTGAGACGGGAGGGAGTGAGAAACATACGGAGGGTCCGCAGCGCAGATCAGCATTCCCGGACCGAGACATCGATCCGCGGCTGAACGGAGGGCCCGGGAGCAGGAGCGTGGGAACCGGAGAGCTGGTTCAGGACTTAATATTCGTTTAATCCAATACTTGGACATTAGTCTGAGGCTTGGACAGTCTTCTATAAACACCTCTGTCGCCAGGACAAGCAACCCTAAAAGTTTGGACAACCATGAGGAAACAAAGAAACACCATGCAGGCAAAGGAGCAGGAAAAAAACCCACAAGACCAAATAAATGAGGAGGAAATAGGAAAAATGCCTGAAAAAGAATTTAGAGTCATGATAGTAAAAATGATACAAAATCTCGATAACAAAATAGAGAAAGTACAAGAAACAGTTCATAAGAACTCAGAAAAACAAACAGCAATGGATAACAAAATAACTGAAATTAAAAATACTCTAGATGCTATAACCAGCAGAATGACTGAGGCAGAAGAACGAATAAGTGAGTTGGAAGATAGAATGGGGGAAATAAATGCCACAGAGCAGGAAAAAGAAAAAAGAATAAAAAGAATAGAAGACAGGCTCAGAGACCTCAGTGATAACATTAAGTGTACCAACATTCGAATTATAGGCATCCCAGAAGAAGAAGAAAACAAGAAAGGGTCTGAGAAAATATTTGAAGAGGTTATAGTGGAAAACTTCCCCAACATGGGAAAGGAAATAATGAACCAAGTCCAAGAAGCACAGAGAGTCCCATACAGAATAAACCCAAGGAGAAATACACCAAGACACATATTAATCAAACTAACGACAATTAAATACATGCATGTGCTGTTCTCGGGCTGGAGGAGGTGAACAATCTCTGCAGTTCCATAGGGAGAAGGAACGGGACATATATGCAAGCAAAATGCTTGTGTGATTTCACAGGGGTAACCCTGTGAAGAAAATAAAGCACAATAAGGAGGTGGGGGGGCGGGGATTTAGACAAGGATGGCATGAACTCGGAGGATGTGCGTTTGGGGAGGGCGTGGAGGAAATGAAGGACAGGCCCTCTTGCAGCCTGTGGCCCCCAGAACTCTTTATGCTCAGCGCCTGCTGAACTGCAGGTGGAATGATGATAACTCTGCCTGTGGGAGATTCCACTTCCTAACTCACAGTGCTTTGGATACAAAGCGGATTAGCCATTGCTTTATTGGAATCATTGCAACAAGGTAGAAAAGTCCTGCTATCAAAGTTTCCACTCTATCAGTTGATTCTCCTATTATTTGAAATTTTAGTGACTCCTTAGTACTCATAAACAAAAGTAATAGAGACGCTGAAGGCACACAGACTGTCAGTTTTCACAGACAAACGGCTGGATACTCACGCCCCCCCCCTCCCCCCCCCCCGCCATCATTACAATTGCTAAATGGGCTTTCAGACTAGCGGACTCTTCTGATGACATAGAGGATATTTCTATATCACAGGATTGTCACATGAGCTTTTTCCAAATATAAATTCACCTCTCTGCCAAGGCACTGTGACATGATAGCTAAACAAGTTTGGTATTAAAAGCAGTGGAGACATTTAGAGAGAGAGATAAGATCACACTTTAGAAGGAAGCTCCCCATCCACATGGCGTCTATGTAGACACGTGTGTCCACCTTTCCCAACGTGCTCCACTCTGCCCACTTCAACAAATTTAGAAATCCACGCAGCGGTAGCTTTCGTTAAGGTAAGTCAGTCCCAGGTGTACTACTTCATTTAAGTGATGGCTTTTCTAGGGTAGTATTTTACATCTGGCTCTTTGCCATGTAGTTGTAAATAGGCTGATTCAGTTTCCATCAGGATCGACCCCCACCAGAAACAGTCAGTTCTGGCGAATCTAAGAATCGGTCCCTGTTCTCCCCAGCAGATCACTGCTCAGACAGGTGAGTAAAACAGTGGATGTAAAAGCATTGTGAACACTGAAAAGCACAATACAAATACATAGTTTTGTTGTGTTTCAAAACTGTTCTGAGAACCATATATGTGCATCTGTCCATCTGTAGGAGACTGGTTAATTATAATAAATTATCATATATCAAATATTTCTGGAAAGTTCCAAATTTCCAGTGACTTCAGTACCTGTAACCCTCTTGGCACTAATGTGTGATACGTGGAGTATTGCAGGGCAGGGACCCTTGTCCAAGGTTCAGTGTCAAAGTTTTTACTGGGACTTTATTACAGGGCATGATTGATTGATTGATTGACTGCCCAGGGTTGAACTCAGTTTCCAAGCCCAGCCTCCTCCCCAGAGGTTAGGCTGGTACAAAGTGGCACACACCCACCACGGGTCAGCTTGTTAACGTAAACTGTCAGTGCCATTTGAGGGACTCAGTGAAGGCAGTCCTATTGCTTCAGAAATCCCAGTGGTTTAGAGGGTCCCTCCCAGGAGCTGGGGACAAAGGCCAGACCTCTTTTGGGGTAAGGTCAGTTCTATACCACACAGCCTTCGTAATGGTGTTGAACTACTAATATTTAACTAAATCATGAAACTGAAATTCATGCATATTGGAACCATGCAAAGCAAAAAGTATATATCGTGCATGTATGAATTGCTTATAAACAGTAAAAACAATTTTCTTATTTACAAAAATGTGTTGTCAAAATGTATCAAAAAGTCTTAAAAAAAGCATACATTGCATCTGATGATCTCATACTGTGACTTATTCAAAGAGTAACATCAAATATAATAAAAAATTAATGTTGAAAAATGGAAAATAACATAAAGTTGGGCAGTGTTTATGTTTGGAGGAATTTAGTGAAGCTTTATAATCCACCAAACTGAGAAATGTTTCTATGTATATAACGTTAGGTCTGAAAAAGTATGTAAGACTATACATTACATGAACAGAATTATATTTTAGAAGGCATACTAAAAATGCTATGGTAGCAATGTTTGATCTGTAGAAAAGAAATAAATTGCTAATTTAGTTTTACTTTTCTGTATATGTCAATTTCCCACAAGCATGAGTTTATAAAAAATTAAAATTTAAAACATAAAACTAACATAAATTTGCGCAGAGTTAGTTTGTAAGTAAATGTCTTATGTACCCTTCACATACGTTGTGTTTCGTTGTTTTAATGGACTTAGACACTGGATTCATACACAGAATTGATACAAAATTCGTGGTTGAAGTTTGGATCGCAAAGAAACCACGGGATTCGATTTCTCGAGGCAGGAGACACTGCCCCCTTGTGGCAAGATAGAGAATTTCAGGGCTCGTGTCCTGCAGAATAAATCAGCTTGAGTGTTAATTTATAAACCAGGACAGATGTCCTATTACTAAATCACTCTGAGTCAAATGAGTTGTCTATTTTGGAGGGGGCAATGAGTGACACTTCAAAATTAAGTGAAGAGGAACTCGTACCTATCATAAAAGCCCAGGACACAATATTTTTGGAGTGGGTTTCAAAGTTGCCCAAGGGTGGTCCTAAAAGGAATTGACAAACTGGACTCTTATGAAGTAGGTTTGTACAGAGTGACATTGTTCCCCACCCTGCAAACTCCTCCTCCTGTAGGCCTCACCTGTAAGAAGCCTGTCACCTGTAAGAAGCCTTCTCACATGTGAGAAGCCTCCTCCCTCTGTCCAAGCAGAGGTGACCGCTCCCCTCTCTGTGCTCCCAGGACATCTGGGACATCTGGCATAGCAGTTATTGGGAAAGTAACATTCGAAGCAAAAACAGATGATTTCAGCTTGTTTCCAGCCTTTCATCTTCTTCCAAACCAGAGACGAAAGGGAGAGGACGAAAAGCTGGAGGCCAGGAGTGGAAAGCACTTTCTCTCTGGGGAGACTGCTGGACTTGTGAGACGTTTTAGGAGGGTCTCGTGTTCACTTTGAGAACCTGGGAGACCATCCCCCGCGACCCTGTCCAGCCAGTGCCCCTGGCTTGCCCCCTTCCACCCCCCCCCCCACTCCAGCACCGCACCCCGGGGGCCACAGCACCACCTCCAGGATTCCCGGGGGAGATGCCACGTCCCTACACAGCCGTTTCTGGCTTCGCTCCCTCCCCATCTACGGGCCACATTTCCTGGGAAAGCCTAAGCTGATCTTGAACTCACTCTGGATGCACTGTGTCTTAGCTGTCACCATTCACGTCAGGACCGGCCCGTGGGGTCCTCCATGTGACTGTCTCAGAGGCCTGGTCTCACGGATCCAACGCCCAACAGGTTTTTGTGACGTGAGTAAACGTAGGACGGAAAGAAAGCTGCCCCGCAGCAGCCGCGCGGTGATGTGGGAGGTTCCCCAAACGCTGCAAGTTAGGATCCCTGTGGCTTTTCTACTTCAGCAAACACACCCGCTCTTCATGAACTGAACCATATTAGGTGGTGAGTGAAACTCCTAAATATTTGTATCACGTTTGCACGCTCCAAGTGAGTCATCTTTTCCAAACCGATGTAGCGTATTATTGGCTTTAAAGATGTTTTCACTGCTTAAAATGATGATAATACTGTTTGAGCAGAAGAACTTTTTATTGCGTTTAATGGTCCCAGAGACTCATTACTTTTCTTTCTTGAAACACGGAACCAAAACATTTTCATCTGGTCCTAAATAATTTTTATGAAGCTGATTTTCTCCAGCACTGAATTTAGAGAGAAATCTCTTAATTCAGAATCAGACATTACATGCTATGTGTTGCCTTAAATACCTAAGTATGTATGTAAAGCAGCTTGTTTTCTGCACGTGGAGCAATATAATATTCAGGTTGATATTTTAAAGAGTCAAAATACAGAAACTGAAAGGAATGTGTTAATTATTTTTAGTTGGTCAGGAATCAGGTTTAAGACATTAGAAAATTATATTCAGGTAAAGATGGTTGGTACTCTTTACATCTCATGCATGGTTTGAAAGCGTTTTAATTCAACATCCAAAGCAAACCTGTGCTTGCACTTTCCGTGTCACTCTGTGCTGATGAGGAGTTGAGGATGTACAATTTCGTGTCACTTTTAATGAATGTGCACATGGGGCCAGGGTTCTCCTGTGGGCTGAATCTGTCCCCCAAATCCCTATGTGGAAGCCTCAACCCCAAGGGTGTGCAGGGCCTTTGAAGGGAATTAGCTCAGGAGGGCAGGACCCTCTGAATGGGGTTCATGCCCTGAGGAGAAGAGACACCACAGAAATCATCTCTGTCTCCCTCCACCATGTGAGCCCACAGTGGGGAGCAGCTGTCCACAGCCAGGAGCAGTTCTCCCCAGGACCCCAACTTACAGCACCTTGACCTTGGGCTCCCAGCCTTCTTAAATGTCTCTTAGGTAAGCCTCCCAGTCCATGGTGTTGTTACAGCAGCCGGAGCTGAATGCGACAGATTTCCATGAGCACACGACCAGATGAGAACTAGGAGAGCCTGAGAGGAGACTCAGAGGAGAAGGCAGAGGAACCCTAGGGAAGGCTGAGAGGAGGCTGAGGGAAGGCTCAGGGGAGGCTCAGAGGAGGCCAAGGGGAGCCTGAGAGGAGGCTGAGGGGAGGCTGAGGCCAGGTTCAGAGGACTGCCCTGCCCCTGGCTGCCCAGCACTGGGTGGGTGTTACTGATCTCATCACTTTCTGAGTCTGAGAATCTGTGGCTGTCCCAGAGAAGGTGCAGAAGTGCCATGCCCTCTCAGAGGCACTGGAGGGGGGTGGCACTGCCAAGTAGGTGCTTTGTGGTCAGTACAGCCTCGCATGGGTGGCAGGTTCTGTTTATTCTTATTTGTTTTGCCATTTCTACATTATGGAGGGAGATGGAGCAGCAGACGAAATATCCATTTTAGGCAGCAGGAGGCAGGACTCAGAGACCATGAGCCCACGTGTATCATGTTGACTGGATCAGAGTCCACATGAGTCCCTGCCATCAGCATCTCTGGGGCTGGTGCTCTCCCTCCTCAGGTAAAAGGAGTGTGCTCCTCACTCTCCTGTCAGGTGCTATGAGGACAGGCATCTGAAAAATTTATGAGCAACTGTTAATGGGAATTTATTAAATATACACTGTTGTTCCTCTGGCAACAATATGACCTCTGAGTAGTGCTGGTTCGGAGCTGCGGTGGCTCTGCAGCCTCTCCCAGTGGCTTGTCAACAGTAAAGAGAAGTCGGGCAGCAACTGTGTTTGGAGGGTCACTTTGAGGCAGCAAGCATGGTGCTTTCCATAGGGGAACTTGGCTGTATATCCTTTCAGGCAACAATGTCGAATTTCAACACAGAACCTGTCCCTGCAGTCTCTAAGCTGTGAAACACTCCACAGGCCAAAACCTCAGTATTTCACTGGAGAAATTATCCTCAGCGAGAGTCTGCAGGCCATGCAATGTATAACAGGGAAAAGGCCCTGCATAGACCTAGGTGACCAAGGGGCTTGCCGAGGCCTAGCTGTACAGATGGAAAAGTGTGCTGCTTTTCCGGGCCGTTGATAAATACTAACTTCTGCTGGGGGTCGAGAGATCTCAGGGAGAAATACAAAGGCTGAATGTGAGGAACAGTGCTTTATCCCTGCAGCACTGGTGTTCCCGCTAAGGGCAGGCCTGACTGGAGCGGTTAGAAGGGTCTTGCACTGTGTTCCCAAGGCTTTCTGTAAGTGGGAGAAATCACCACTCTAACAAGGAGAGCAGTGTAGAGCCCTGCATTCTGCACATAAACTAGCTGATGCCAAAGGACGCTGTGGCTGAAGGTTGCTCAGAAGACCCAGAAGAAGCTTATGGCACACAGTGGTCCTCAATGAAGAACAGTGCACACAGAAGCTGCCATGGTCTCCAAAAAGGCAAAGAATCCTGAGAGCGCTCTGTGGAGAAGATTCTCAGACACCTGAGACTTGCCTTGCTGGAGGAAGAAACGTCCCCTTACCTGGAGGCTAGTGGTCAGGTTTCATTTTCCCCTTAGGGAAAGGGGTTTGTGGGATGAGCTCCTACCAAGGATTTCCAGGCACCATGTTTCTTTGGGGAAAACTCACTTCTCCTCCCAGAGGCTTGTCAACAGTAAAGAGAAGTCAGGCAGCAACTGTGTTTGGAGGGTCACTTTGAGGCAGCAAGCATGGCACTTTCCATAGGGGAACTTGGCTATATATCCTTTCAGGCACCAATATCAAATTTAAACACAGCACCTGTCCCTGCAGTCTCTAAGCTGTGAAAAGCTGCCCAGGCCCCAAACTCAGCATTTCAATGTAGAAATTATCCTCAGCAGAGAGTCTGCAGGCCATCTAGGGCATACAGAGAAAGGGCCCTAGGTAGGCCTAGGTGACCCTGGGGTAGCCAAGGCCTAGCTGTGCATGGGAAAATTGCCCTGCTTTTCTGGGCTGCTGATATATATAGTCTAACTTCGGCTGGAGGTAAAGAGACCTAAGGGAGAAGCTCCCAGGCTGAATGGTAAGCACTGTGCTTTGTCCGAGCAGCTCAGATATTCCCACTATGGGCAGGTCAGACTGGAGCAGAAAGAAGGGTCAAGAGCTGTGTTTCTGAGGCTTTTTGTAAGTGGGAGACATCAGCACTCTAAGTAGGAGAGCAGTGCAGAGCCCTGAGTCTGCATGCAAACAAGCTGATTCCAAAGGGCACTGTGGCTGAACGTTGCTCATAAGCCCCAGAAGAAGATTGTGGCACACAGTGGTCCTCCATGGAAAACCGTGCACACAGCAGCTGCCATTGCCTCTGAAAAAGCACAGAATCCTGAAAGCACTCAAAGGAGAAAGATAAGCAGGCAGCTGAGGCTTGCCTTGCTGGAAGAAGGCCCCTTACATTAAAAGCTAGTGGCCAGGCATCCTAGGTGGCACAGTGGTTGAGAATCTGCCTGTCAATGCAGGGGACACGGGTTCAATCCCTGCTCCAGGAAGATCCCACATGCTGCAGAGCAACTAAGCCCATGCACCACAACTACTGAACCTGTGCTTTAGAGCCTGTGAGCCACAACTATTGAGCCCATGTGCTGCAACTACTGAAGCCCATGCGCCTAGAGCCTGTGCTCCACAATGAGAAGCCATGGCAATGAGGAGCCCGTGCAACACAACAAAGAGTAGCCCCCAGTCACTGCAACTAAGAAAAAAAAGAAAGCCCGTGCACAACAAAATAGAGCCAACACAGCCAATAAAATAAATAAATTAATTAAAAAAAAAAAAAAAAAAAAAAGCTAGTGGCCAGGTTTCATTTCCCCTTTAAGGAAAGAGGTGTGTGGGATGAGCTCCTACCAAGGAATTGCAAGCCCCATGTTTCTTTCCCAAAACCTCTTTGCCTCCCAGAGGCTTGTCAGCAGTGATGAGAAGGCAGGGAGCAAGGGTGATTGGAGGGCCACTTTGAGGCGGCAAGGCTCACGTTTTCCCAAGGGGATCTTGACTGGCTTACCTTGCTGACCCCATTTTCCAGGTTAACACACAACACCTGTCCCTGTTGTCTCTGATGTGTGAATAGGTAGCAAGGGCTAAAACTCAGCAGTTCATTGAAGAAACTATCCCTGGGATAGAGTCTGCAGGCCATGAAAGGTATAACCAAGTTGGGCCCTAGTAACGCTTAGGTGAGCATGGTGCTTTCCAATGCCTGGCTGTGCAGAGGGAAAAGGTATCCTGCTTTTCCGGGCTGTTGATAAAGACTAACTTCTGCTGGAGCTAAAGACCTTAGGGAGAAATACACAGGCTGAATGTGAGGACCAGTGCTTTGTCCCTGCAGCTCAGGTGTTCCCGCTAAGGGCAGGCCTGACTGGAACCGAAAGAAAGGTTTAGAGCTGTGTTCCCGAGGCTCTTTGTAAGTGGGAGAAATCACCACTCTAACAAGGAAAGCAGTGTAGAGCCCTGCACTCTGCACACAAACAGGCTTATGCCTAAAACTCTGTGCCTGAATGTTGCTCAGAAGCCCTGGAGGAAGTTTTTGGCACACAGTAGTCCCTCATGCAAATGGTGCACACAGCAGCTTCCATAGCCTCCAAAAAGGCACAGAACCCTGAAAGCACTGCATGGAGAGAGATTCCCAGACAGCTGAGGCTTGCCTTGCTGGATGGAGGAATGGCCCCTACATGGAAGTGAGTGGTCAGGTTTCATTTTCCCTCAGGGAAAGGGGTTTGTGGGATGAGCTACTAACAAGTACGTCCAAGCCCTATATTTCCTTGGGGAAAACTTGCATTTCTTCCCAGAGGCAGGTCAGCAGTGAAGAGAAGTTTGGCAGAAACGGTGTGTGGAGGGCCACTTTGAGGCAGCAAGCTTCACACTTTCCAAAGGGGAACTTGAATGTCTTTCTTTCGGGCTCCAATATTGATGTTAAACTCAGCACCTGTCCTTGCAGTCTCTACATTGTGGGAAGCTACCATGGCCATAATCTCAGCATTTCTCTGAAGAAACTATCCTCAGCTGAGAGTCTACAGGCCATGCAGTGCATAACAGAGAAAAGGCCCTACATAGACATAGATGAACCTGGGGCTTGCCGAGGCCTATCTGTATAGAGGGAAAAAGTGTCCTGATTTTCCAGGCCATTGATAAAGACCAAACTCTGCTGGAGTTTGAGAGATCTCAGGGAGAAGCTGCCAGACTGAACGTTAAGCACAGTGCTTCATCCATGCAGCTCAAGTGTTCCCACTAATGGCAGGCCTGACTGGAGATGAAAGAAAATTCTGGAGCTGTGTTCCAGAGGCTTTTTGTATGCAGGAGAATCACCACTCTAACAAGGAGAGCAGTGCAGAGCCTGCACTCTGCATGCAAACAGGCTGATGCCAAAGATGATGTCTCAACCTGAAGGATACTCAGAAGCCCCACAGGAAGCTTTTAGCACACAGTGATCCTCCATGGACAGTGGTGCACACAGCAGCTGTTATATCCTCTGAAAACACACAGAATCCTGACAGCACTCCATGGAGAAAGACTCTCAGGCAACTGATGTTAGCCTTCCCAGAGGCAGATGTGGCCAAGAGGCTAGAGGTCATGTTTCATTTCCCCTTAGGAAAAGGGTTTTTTTTGGGATGAGCTCCTACCAAGTACATCCAAACCCTATATTTCCTTGGGGAAAACTCACATTTCCTCCCAGAGGCTTGTCTGCAATGAAGAGAAGTCTGACAGCAAGGGTGACAGGAGGGCTATTTGAGAAGGCAAAACTCATCCTTTCCATACGGGCCCTGACTCATCCTATGTGACACCAATATTGACGCCCAATAGAGCTCCTATTCCAGCACTCTCTAAACTGTGAATAGCTTCCCAGGTCCCAAACTCAGCATTTGAACATGGAAACTATCCTTGGCAAAAGGACTGCAGTCATGCAAGTCATAAAAGACAAGAGGCCCTAGGTAGGCCTGAGTGACCCTCTGGCAGCTGAGACCTAACTTTGCAAAGGGAAAGAGTGAACTGCTATTCTGGGCTGGTGATAAAGTCAACTTATGCTGGAGGTCGGGAGTCTTCAGGGAGAAGCTGCCAGGAAGAATGTTAAGCACAATCCTCTGTTGGTGCAACAAAAGTGTTCCCACTAAGGCAGCCTGACTGGAGATAAAAGAAGGGTTTTGGGCTGTGTTCCAGAGGCTTTTTGTAAGCAGGAGAAATCCCTAATCTAACAAGGAGAGTAGTGCAGAGCCCTGCACTATGTACACAAACAAGCTGATGCCAAAGAAGAGGGCTGTGCCTGAAAGTTGCTCAGAAGGCTCACAGAAATCTTTTGGCACACAATACACCTCCATAGAAAATGGTGTACCAAGCAGCTGCCATAACCTCTGAAAAGGCACAGAATCCTGACAGCACTGCATGGACAGAGTTTCACAAACATCTGAGGATTGCCTTCCTGGATGGAGAAATGGCCCCTTACCTGGAGCCTGGTGGTGAGGTTTCACTTCCCCTTAGGGAAAGGGCTTCCTTGAATGAGCTGCTACCAAGGATTAACAAGTCCCATATTTCCTTGGGGAAAACTTGCATTTCTTCCCAGAGGCCTGTCTGCATTGAAGAGAAGTTTGGCAGCAGTGGAATTGGAGGGCCAGTTTGAGAAGACAAGACTTGCACTTTCCAAATGGGCCATTGACTGCCTTTCCTATCCTGCACTAATATTGAAGTACAACACAGAACATACCCTTGCAGTCTCTAAGCTGTGAATAGCTTCCCAAACCCCAAACTCAGCATTTCAAGGTGGAAACTATCCTCACCCAAGTGATTGCAGCCATGCAGGGAATAAGAGAAAAGAGAGTCTACGTGGGCCCAAGTGACACTGTGGATGCTGAGGCCTAACTGTGCAGAGGGAAATGGTTATCTGCTCTTCTGGGCTGCTGATAAAGTCTAACTTCTGCTAGATGTTGAGAGACCACAAGGAGAAGCTGCCAAGCTGAACGGTAAGCACAGTGCTTTGTCCATACAGTTCAAGTGTTCCCAATAATGTCAGGCCTGACTGGAGATGAAAGAGGATTCTAGAGCTGTGTTCCAGAGGCTTTTTGTATGCAGGAGAAATCACCACTCTAAAAGGGAGAGCAATACAGAGCCTGCACACTGCATGCAAACAGGCTGATGCCAAAGATGATGCCTGTGCCTGAAGGATGCTCAGAAGCCCCACAGGAAGCATTTGGCACACGGTGATCCTCCGTGGACAATGTGCACACAGCAGCTGTTATATCCTCTGAAAACACACAGAATCCTGACAGCACTCCATGGAGAAAAATTCTCAGACAATTGAGGCTAGCCTTCCCCAAGGGAGAAGTGGCCAAGAGGCTAGAGGTCAGGTTTCATTTCCCCTTAGGAAAAGGGTTTGTGGAATGAGCTCCTACCAAGTATATCAAAGCCCTATGTTTCCTTGGGGAAAACTTGCATTTCCTCCCAGAGACAGGTGAAGAGAAGTTTGGCAGCAATGGTGTGTGAAGGGCCACTTTGAGAAGGCAAAGCTCACACTATCCGTACAGGTCCTGACTGTCTCTCCCATCTGGCATCATATTGAAGTTCAACAGAGCTCTTATCCCCGCACTCTCTAAACTGCAAATCTCTTCCCAGGCCCCAAACTCAGCATTTGAATGTGGAAACTATCCTCGGCAAAAGGACTGCAGCCATGCAAGTCATAAAAGACAAGAAGCCCTAAGTAGGCCTGAGTGACCCAGTGGTAGCTGAGACCTAACTTTGCAAAGGAAAGCAATGATCTGCTCTTCTGGGCTGGTGATAAAGTCTAACTTCTGCTGGAGGTCAAGAGACCTCAGGGAGAAGCTGCCAGGCTTAGCATTAATCACAGTGCATTGCCCATGCACTTCAAGTGTTCCCAATAATGGCAGGCCTGACTGGAAATGAAAGAAGATTCTACAGCTGTGTTCCAGAAGATTTTTGTATGCAGGAGAAAACACCACTCTAACAAGGAGAACAGTGCAAAACCAGCACTCTGTACACAAACAAGCTGATGCCAAAGATGATGCATGCTCCTGCACTTGCTCAGAAGTTCCACAGGAAGCTTTTGGCATACAGTGGTCCTTCATGGACAATGGTGCACATAGCAGTTGTTATAGCCTCTGAAAATGCACAGAATCCTGACAGCACTCCATGAAGGAAGATTCTCAGACACCTGAGGCTAGCCTTCCCAGAGGGAGAGGTGGCCTCTTACTTGGAGCCTAGCAGTCAGGTTTCATTTCCCCTTAGGAAAAGGGGATTGTGGGATGAGTTACTACCAAGTATATCCAAGCTCTATGTTTCCTTGGGAAAAATGCACATTGAATTCCAGAGGTTTGTCTGCACTGAAGAGAAGTCTGGCAGCTAAGGTGATTGGAGTTCCACTTTGACACGGGAAAACTCATACTTTCCATATGGGTCCTAACTGCCTATCTTATCTGGTACCAATATTGAAGTTCAACAGAGCACCTATCCCTCCCCTCTCTAAACTGGGATTCGCTTCCCAGACCCCAAACTCAGCCTCTGAACGTGGAAAGTATCCTCGGCAAAAGGACTGCAGCCATGTAAGGTATAAAAGAGAAGAGGTAGGCCTGAGTGACCTTGGGGCTGCTGAGGCCCAACATTGCAAAGGGAAATAGTGATCTGCTCTTCTGGGCTGTTGATAAAGTCTTATTTCTGCTGGAGGGTATAGACCTCAGGGAAATACTGCGATGCTGAACGGTGAGCACACTGCTTTGTTCCTGCAGTTCAAATGTTCCCACTATCGGCAGGCATCACTGCAGATGAAACAAGATTGTAGAGCTTTGTTCCAGATTAATTTTGTATGCAGGCCAAAACACCACTCTAACAAGAAGAGCAGTGCAGAAACAACACTCTGCACACAAACAAGCTGATGCCAATCATGATGCCTGCTTCTGAAGTTTCTCAGAAGCTCCACATGAAGCGTTTGGCACACAGTGATCTTCCATGGACAATGGTGCACAGAGCAGCTGTTATGGCCTCTGAAAATGCACAGATTGCTGACAGCACTCCATGGAGAAAGATGCTCAGGCAATGGAGGCTAGCCTTCCCAGAGGGAGAGGTGACCTCTTACCTGGAGGCTTGAGGTCAGGTTTCATTTCCCCTTAGGAAAAGGGGTTTGTGGGATGAGTTCCTATGAAGTATATCCAAGCTCTATGTTTGATTGGGAAAAATCCACATTTAATTCCAGAGGTATGTCTACACTGAAGAGAAGCCAGACAGTAACGGTGATTGGAGATCCACTTTCAGAAGGGAAAACTCATACTTGCCATATGGTCCTGGTTGACTATCCTATCTGGTACCAATATTGAAGTTCAACACAGCTCCTATCTCTACCCTCTCTAAACTGTGAATCACTTCCCAGGCCCCAAACTCAGCCTTTGAATGTGGAAGCAATCCTCGGCAAAGGGATGGCAGCCATGCAAGTCATAAAAGAGAAGAGGCCCTAGGTAGGCCTGAGTGACCCTGTGGTGGCTGAGACCTAACTTTGCAAAGGCAAATAGTCATCAGCTCTTCTGGGCTGTTGATAAAGTCTAACTTCTCCTGGATTTTGAGAGACCACAGGGAAACGCTGTGAGGCTGAATGGTGAGCACAGTGCATTGTCCGTGTAGTTCAACTGCTCCCACTAACTGCAGGCATCCCTTGTGATGAAAGAAGATTCTAGAGGTGTGTTTCAGAGGATTTTTGTATGCAGGAGAAAACACCACTCTGGCAAGGAGAGCAGTGCAGAACCAGCACTTTGCACACAAACAAGCTGATGCCAAAGATGATGCTTTCTCCTGAACTTGCTCAGAATCCCCACAGGAAGCTTTTGGCACACAGTGATCCTCCATGGACAATGGTGCACACAGCTGCTGTTATAGCCTCTGAGAACATGCAGAATCCTGACAGCACTTCATGGAGAAAGAATCTCAGACAACTGAGGCTAGCCTTCCCAGAGGGAGAGGTGGCCACTTACCTGGATGCTAGAGGTCAGGTTTCATTTTCCCTTAGGAAAAGGGGTTTGTGGGATGAGCTCCTACCTAGTATATCCAAGCCCTATGTTTCTTTCGGGAAAATTCACATTTCCTCCTAGAGGCTTCTCTGCACAAAAGAGAAGTTAGGCAGACATGGTGATTGGAGGGCCACTTTGAGAAGGGAAAACCTGTACTTTCCATCTGGGCCCTGACTGTCTCTCATTTCTGCTACAATTATTGAAGTTCAACACATCTCCGATCCCTGCACTCTCTAAACTGTGAATTGCTTCCCAGGTCCCAAACTCAACATTTCAATGTTGAAACTATCCTTGGCAGAAGCACTGCCACCATGCAAGTAATAAAACAGAAGATGTCCAAGGTAGGCCTGAGTTACTCTGGGGTGCTGAAGCCTAACATTGCAAAGGGAAATAGTGATCTGCTCTTCTGGGCTGTTGATAATGTCTAACTTTTGCTGGATGTCTAAAGACTTCAAGGAGAAGCTGTCAAGTTGAATATTAAGTACAATGCTTTGTGCATGCGGCAAAGTGTTCCTACTTAGGCAGCCTAAGTGGAGATGAAAGAAGCATTTAGAGTTGTGTTCCAGAGTCTTTTTATAAGCAGAAGAAATCACCAATCTAACAAGGAGAGTATGGTAGAGCCCTGCAATGTGAACACAAACAAGCTGATGCCAAAGAAGATGCTTGTGCCTGAAAGTTACTCAGAAGCCCCACAAGACTCTTTTGGCACACAGTACTCCTCCATGGAAAATGGTGTAGCAAACAGCTGCCATAACCTCTGAAAAGGCACAGAATCCTGACAGCACTCCATGGAAGAAGATTCTCATACAACTGAGGTTTGCCTTGCTGGATGGAGAAATGTACCTTACCTGGAGTTTAGAGGTCAGTTTTCAAATCCCTTTTAGGGAAAGTGGCTGCAGTCACTGAGAAATGAGTCTTTCTGAGCAACCTACATTTTATTTCCTGCCCAGAAAACCATGGCAGTTTTTTCCTCTGCACTGCTAGGCCTTGACAAATCCCATGGTCACCTAGGCCTACCTAGAGCCTTAACTTGGTTATGCCAGTCACAGCCTGCAGCCTTTCAGCTGAGGATACTTTCTTTGTTTAAAGACTGACTTTGTTGCCTGGGTATCTTTTCACAGGTCAGAGATTGCAGGGACAGATGCTGTGTGTTAACTTGGATATTGGTGCCTGAAAGGAAACACAGTCAATTTCCTCTTTTAAAGCGAGAGGCTTGCAGCCTCAAAGATGTCTTCCAAACATCGATACTACCCACATTCTTTTCACTGCTGACAAGCCTCTGGGGGGGGGGAAGAGAGTTTTCCCCAAAGAAACATGGGGCTTACAATTCCTTGGTAGTAACTCATCCCACAAGCTCCCTTCACTAAAGGGGAAATGAAACCTGACCACTAGCCTCCAGATAAGGTACGTTTCTCCATCCAGCAAAGCAAGCATCAGTTGTCTGGTAATTTTTCTCAATGTAGTGTTTTCATGATTCTGTGACTTTCAAGAGGCTGTGGAAACTCCTGTCTGCACCAGTTTCCATGGAGAACCACTGATTACCAAAGCTGCTTCTGGGGCTTCTCAGCAACCTTCAAAGACATTGGCCTTTGGCAACAACATTTTCGTGTGCAGAGTGCAGGGCTCTGCACTGCTCTCCTTGTTAGAAAGGTTGATTTCCCAAGCTTACAAACATACTTGGAGCGTGCTCTAGGGTCTTCTTTCCTTTCCAGTCAGGGCTGCCATAAGTGAGAACACATGAGCTGAATGGACAAAGCACTGTGCTTGGCATTCACCCTGGTAATTCCTACAAGAGGTCTCTCTACCTCTAGCAGGGGCTAGATTTTATATCCTCCCTGGGAAATCAGAACAGTTTTTCCCTTGGCACTGCTAGGCCTCAGCAAGACCCAGGGTCCCTTAGGCCTAAGCAGGGCCTTAGTCGATTCGGCCTTCTCTGCCTGCAGACTCTCTGCTGAGGAAAGTTTCCTCATGCAAAGGCTGAGTATGGGGCCTGGGAATCTTTTCACCCATCAGAACCTGCAGGGACAAATGCTGTGTTTTAACTTGGATTGGTGCCTGAAATCAAAGTTAGTCAGTTTCCCCTTTGGAAAGAGCAAGGCTTACAGCCTCAAAGTTGCCAGCCAAATACCATTTCTCCCCACCTTCCCTTCACTGCTTACAAGCCTCTGTGAGGAGAAGCAAGTTTTCCCAAGAGAAACAGGGAGCTTGCAATTCCTTGGTAGAAGCTCATACTTTGAGCCTCTTTCTCTACAAGGGGAAATGAAATCTTACTAACAGCCTTCAGGTAACACGCAATTCTCCATCCAGCAATGTACACAGCATTTGCAGGGTAATTTAACTCAGTGGAGTGCTTTCATGATTCTTTGCCTTTCTGGTGGCTATGGCAACTGCTGTTGGCACTGTTCTCCATGGAGGACCACTGGGTGCCAAGAGCTTCTTCTGGGGATTCTGAGCAACCTTCAGCCATGTTGGTGTTTGGGTTCAACTTGTTTGGGTGCCTACTGAAGGGCTCCACACCCATCTCCTTGTTAGGCTGACTTCCCTGGTTTTCAAACAGCCTCAGATACACAACTATATGCCCTTCTTTCCATTCCAGTCAGGCTTGCCATATGTGCGAACACCTAGGGTGCCCTGACAAAGCACTGTGCTTATTATTCACCCTGGGAGTTTCTCCGTAGGTCTCTTGACCTCCAGCAGAAGCAAGACTGTATGAACTGCCCAGAAAAGCAGGACACATTTTGTGTCTGAACAGCAAATCCCTGCAAGACCCAGAGTCACCTAGGACTGCCTCGGGTCTTAACCTGATTAGTCCTTCACCAACTGCAGACCCTCTTCCAATGAAATTTTCCTCATGCAAAGGCTGAGTATGGGGTCTGGGTATATTTTCACCCATCAGAATCTGCAGGGACAGATGCTGCGTGTTAACTTGGAGTTGGGAGGCTTACATTAATTTAGAACAGTTACTATAAGGGCAATTTAGACCCGACCCACTGGCCTCTAAGTATTATGCAGTTTTCTCCATCCAGAAAGGCAGGCAGCAGGTTCTTTGAAACCCTTGGTCCCTGGAGTGCTTTCACCCTAGTATGCCTGTTGGGCAAAATGGAAGCTTGTGTCTGCACCATTTTCAATGGAGGAACACTGTGTACAGAAAATTTCTTCTGTGGCTCCTGAGCAAACACGAGTCACAACGGTCATTGGGATCTGCTGTTTGTGAACATTGTTAAAGGTGACACATGGCTCCATTTCTTAGATACTTAGATTACTCCAGCATTCCTACAGCCTCAGGAGCAGAGTTGTAGCCAGGCTTTTCATTCCAATGCAGTTCTGCCCAAGTGTGGAAAACTAACCTACATGGAAAGGGCACTGTGTTTAGTATTCACCATGGAAACTCCTACCTGATATCTCTCTTCTTGAAGTAGAAACTTGACCTTAGATCAGGCCAGAAGACAAAGAAGTGTTTTTCCCTTAACACTCATAGGCCTTGGGAAAACCCAATGGCAACTTGATGTTCGTGAGGCCTTAATTCAGGTGTGCAATTCACCACCTGCAAATTCCCATGGAGAAAAATTTCATCTTGGAAGGGCCCAGTTTGTGTCCTCTATGTCTTTTCACTTTTCAGAAACTGCACATCAGCTTTGAAATAGGGGCCCCATGGGAAAAGAAGCCATTTCCCCATTTGAAAGTGGGAGTGTAGCAGCCTCAAAACTCACCCAAAACACATTTGCTGCCCATTTTCTCTTCAGTGCTGGCAAGCCTCTGTGAGCAAAGTGTGTTTTTTTGAAAAAGCAGGGTCTTTGCCATTCATTGCTACCTGTTCAATCTACAACCCTCTTTCCCAAAAGGGGAAAGGAAACCGGACTATAAGTAGGAAACCTACTATAAGTAAAGTGCAGTTTTTCCATCCAGAAAGGCATGCAACAGTTTCCAATAACCTTTAGTCAATGGAGTGCTTTCACTCTTGTATGCCTTTCAGGATGCAGAAACTTGTGTTTGCACTCATTTCCATGGATCAACACTGTATGCCAAAAGTCTACTTTGAGCTTCTGAGACTCCTCTAGCCATAGTAGCCCTTGTTATTTGCTATTTGTGTGCAGAATGAAGGGCAATTCACAGCTCCTTATGATAGATACCTGGATATTCTCAGGTTTCCAACAGCCTCAGGAAAACAGTTCTGAACAGAAAAAACAAACAAACAAACAAAAAAAAACCCAAAACACTGTGCTCAGCATTTACCCTGGGAAACCATACCTGAAATCTCTCTACCTCAAACAGACAGTCCACTTTCAATTCAGCTTGGAAAACAAAGGAGAGTTTCTCTCTTAGCACTCCTAGACTTTGGCAAGACCCAGCAGAATCAGAGCTATGTAGGACCTTAACTCCATTGTGCCTTTCACAGCATGCAGACTGCCTATGAAAAAAAAATGTTTCTTCATGGAAGGTCCCAGTGTATGCCCTGTGTGTATTTTCACTGCTCAGACACTGCATGTACAGACACTGCTCTGTGTCAACTTTGAATTTGAGGCCTGATGGGAAAAGCAGTCATTTCCTCATTTGAATGCAGGAGGCTTGAAACCTAGAACTCACACAAACCTTCTTTGTAACCCATGTTCTCTTCACTGATGGCAAGACTTTGTGAAGGAAGTTTATTTATGAGAAAAGAGTGCTTGCAGTTCCTTGCTAGGAGCTCATCCCACAATGCTCTTTACCTAAAGCACAAATGAAAGCTGACCACTAGCCTCCAGGTAAGGTGTAGTTTCTCTATCCAGAAAGGCATACAGGAGTTTCCTTGAACCCTTAGTCAATGGAATGCTTTTGGGAAACTATGCCTTTCAGGAGGAAATGCAAGCTCATGTCTGCACACATTTCTGTGGACCAACAAAGTGTACTGAAAATCTCTTCTGTGGCTTCTGAGCAACATCCAGCCACAGCATCCATTGGGATTCCCTCTTTGTGTTCACTGTGAAGGGAAATTCACTGCACCCTTTGTTAGATTTCTAGATTTCCCTAGCACTAAAACAGCTTCAGGAACCTAGATCTTTTTTTCCAATGTGGGTCTGGCCTAGTGAGGAAACCTGAGATGCATGAAAGAAGCACTGTGCTTAGCATTCACCCTGAAACCTACTACCTGAAGTCCCTCTACCTCAAGCAGAAACTAGACTTTAGATCCAGTGCAGAAGAGAAAGGAGAGTTTTTCCCTTAACACTGTTAGGCCTTGTTAAAAGCCATTGCCAGCTAGGCTTACCTAGGGCCTTAACTCAAAGTTATTCCATTGACCCCATGCCAACTCCCTGTGGAGAAATGTTTCTTCATAGTAGGGACAATGAGTGTCCTGTGTGTCTTTTCTCTGCTCAGAAACTGCATTTACAGCTACTGTATGTCAACATTGAAATTTGGGCCTGATGACAAAAGCAGTCATTACCTCATTTGAAAGTGGGATTTTAGCAGCTTCAAAGCTGCCTGCAAAACACCTTTGCTGCTCATCTTCCCTACACTGCTGGCAAGCCTGTGTGAGGAAAGTGAATTTTCTCAAAAGATTAGGGTGCTTGCAATTCCTTATTAGGAGCTCATCCCACAAGCCTATTTACATGAAGGGCAAATAACACCTGACACCCTTGCCTCCAAGTAAAGTGCATTTTCTCCATCCAGAAAGGTATATAACAGATTCTTTCAAGCCCTTGGTCAGTGAAGTGCTTTCACCCTCATGTGCTGGTCAGGATGAAATGGAAGGTCAGGTCCACACCAATTTCCATGGAGTAACACTGTGTGTCAAAAGTCTCTTCTGTTGTTTCTGAGAAACCTCAAACCACACGACCATTGGGATCCACTATTTCCATGCATTGTGAAGGGTGACACACAGCTCATTCTGTCAGACACCTAGATTTCCCCAGTGTTCCTACAGCCTCAGTAGCAGAGTTCTAGCCAGGTTTTCATTCCAATGTGGGTCTGTCCAAGTGAGGAAACCTGAGCAGTATGGAAAAAACACTGTGCTTAGCATTCTCCCTGGAAACTCCTACCTAACGTCTCTCTTCTTCAAGTAGAAACTTGACCTTAGATCAGGCCAGAATACAAAACAGAGTTTTTCTCTTAGCATGCCTAGGCCTTGAAAGACCCAGTGGCACCTCAGCCTACATAAGACCTTGACTCAGTTGGCCATTCACTGCCTGCAAACTCCCATGGAGAAATATTTCTACATTGAAGGGCCAAGTGTGTGTCCTCTATGTCTTCCCACTGTTCAGAAACTGAATGTCAGCTTTGAAATAGGGGCTGGATGGGAAAAGCAGTCATTTCCCCATTGGAAAGTGGGAGTGTAGCAGCCTCAAATCTTCCCCCAAAACACACTTGCTGTCTGTCTTCTGTTCACTGCTGCCAAGCTTCTGTGAAGAAAGTGTGTTTTCTTAAAAAAAACAGAGTCCTTGCCATTTCTTGATACCTGCTCATTCCACAACCCTCTTTACCGCTAGGGCAAAGGAAACCTGCCTGTAAGCCTCCAAGTAAAGTGTAGTTTCTCCATCCAGAAAGGCATGCAGCAGTTTCCATTAACCCTTAGTCAATGGACTGCTTTCACTCTTGTATACCTTTCAGGATGAAATGGAAGCTCACCTACACAACAAACTCAAGTAGGAACACTGTGCCAAAAGTCTCTTCTGTGGCTTCTGTGTAACTTCCAAGCACAACGACCATTGGGATCCACTATTTGTGTGCATTGTGAAGGGTGACACACAGCTACCTTTGTTAAATATCTAGACTCCCCCAGTGTTCCTACAGCCTCAGGAGCAGGATTCCAGCCAGCCTTTTCATTCCATTGCAGATCTGCCGTAGTGTGGAAACCTGAGCAGCATGGAAAAGCACTGTGCTTAGCATCCACCCTGGAAACTCCTACCTGATGTCTCTCTTCTTCAAGTAGAAACTTGACCTTAGAGCAGGCTGGAAAACAAAGCAGAGTTTTTCCCTTAGGATTCCTAGTCCATGGTAAGACCTAGTGGCACCTTGACCTATATAAGGTCTTAACTCAGTTATACCATTCACAGCCTGCAAACTCACATGGAGAAAAAATTCTTCTTGGAAGGGCCCAGTGTGTGTCTTCTATGTCTTTTCACTGCTCAGAAACTGTGTGTCAGCTTTGAAATTGGGGCCTGATGGGGAAAAGCAGTCATTACCCTATTGGAAAGCCAGAGTTTAGTAGCCTTGAATCTTCCTCAAAATACATTTGCTGACCATCTTCTCCTTACTGCTGACAAGCCTCAGTGAGTAAAGAATGTTTTCTCGAAAAAATAGGCTCCTTGTCATTCCTTGCTATCTGGTCATTCCACTATCCTGTTTACATAAAGGGCAAAGGAAGCCTGAACATTGGCCTCCAAGTAAAGTGAGCTTTCTCCAACCATACAGGCATGCAGCAGTTTCCATTAACCCTTAGTCAATGGACTGCTTTCACTCTTGTATGCCTTTCAGGACAAAATGGGAGCTTACATTTCCACCGATTTCCATGGAGCAACACTGGGTGTCAAAAGTCTCTTTTGCAGCTTCAGAGCATTCTCCAGCCACAGAGGCCCTCGGAGTCTGCTTTGTGTTCAGAATAAATTGCAATGCATAGCTCCCTTTGATAGATAACTAGATTTATTCAGCATTCCAACAGCTTCTGGAACATAGTTGTAGCCATTTTTTTTTCCAATGTGGGTTTGACCTAATGAGGAAACCTGAGCTGCACAGAGAAAGCACTGCGCTTAGCATTCACCTTGCAACCTCCTACCTGAAATCTCTTTTCCTCAAGCAGAAACTCAACTTTAGATGTAGCCCAGAAAACAAAGGAGAGTATTTCCTTTAGCACTGTTGGGCCTTGGCAAAAGCCATTGGTAACTAGGCCTATATAGGGCCTTAACTTGTTTATGCCATTGACCATATGCAGACTCCTTGTGGAGAAAAGTTTCTTCATAGAAGGACCCAGTGTGTGTTCTGTGTGTGTTTTCTCTTCACAGAAACTGCATTTTTGCCTTTCAGTTTTCCTCACTTGGGAAGACCCATATTAGAATGAAAAGACTGTCTAGAACTCTCCTTTGTTTTCCAGGCTAGATCTAAAGTCCAGTTTCTGCTTGAGGTAGAGAGACTTCAGGTAGGAGGTTACATAGTGAATGCTAAGTATAGTGCTTTTTCTGTGCAGCTCAGGTTTCTTCAATATGGCAGACCCACAACAGAAAAGACAATCTGGGTTCCTGAAATTTAGGAATGCTAGGGAAATCTATGTATCTAACAAAGGGAGCCATGCATTACCCTTCAAAATGAACACAAAGAACAAATCCTGTCACTGTAACTGCAGGTTTCCCAGAAGCCACAGAAGAGACTTTCAGCACACATTGTTGGTCCACAGAAATGTGTGCCAATGCAAACGTCCATTTCGTCCTGAAAGGCATAGTAGCCTGAAAGCACTCCATTGACTAAGGGTTCAAGGAAACTCTTTCATGCCTTTCATGATGGAGAAACTACATCTTAACTGGAGGCTAGTGGGTAGCTTTCATTTGACCTTTAGGTAAGAGAATTGTAGGATGAGCGCCTCAATTGAATGTTTTCATGATTTTGTGACTTTGTGAAGTCTATGGCAGCTTCTGTGTGCACAGTTCTCCATGGAGGACCACTGTGTGCCAAAAGTTTTTTTTTCTGGGGCTTCTGAGCATCCTTCAGCTACAGTGTCATTTGGCATCAGCTTGTTTGTGTGCAGAGGAAAGGGCTCTGCACTGCTCTCCTTGTTAGAGAGGTTGATTTCCCTGACTCTAAAACAGCCTCAGGAATACAGCTGAAGGCCCTTCTTTCCATTCTTTTCAGGCCTGCTGTAAGTGAGAACCACTGACTTGGATGGTAAAAGCACTGTGCTTAGCATTTACCCTGGGAGTTCCTACAGGAGGTCTCTCTACATCTAGCAGAAGTTGTATTTTATATCCTGGCTTGAAAACCAGGACAGATTTTCCCTTTGCACTGGTATTCCTCGTCAAGTCCTACCTAGGTCCTTAACTCAGTTAGGCCTTCACTGCCTGCAGACTCTGCTGAGGGAAGTTTCCTTGTGCAAAATCTGAGTGTTGGCCTGGGTATCTTTGAAAAGCTGAGAAACTGCAGGGACAGATGCTGTGTGTCCTTGGAAACTGGGGCCTGAAATCAAAGGCAGCCATTTCCCCCTTTGGAAGGCGTGAGGCTTTTAGCCTCAAAGATGCCCTCCAAACACCTTTGCTCCCTGCCTTCCCTTTACTGCTTGCAATCCTCTGGGAAGAGATGTGAGTTTTCCCAAAAGAAACAGGGGGCTTGCAATTCCTTGGTATAAGCTCATCCCTTAAGCTGCTTTCCCTAAAGGATAAATGAAACCTCACCTGTAACCTCCAGGTAAGTTACATCTCTCTATCCAGCAAGGCAGGCAGCACTTGAAGGGTAGGCTTACTCAATGGAGTGCTTTCACATTTCTGTTAATTTCAGGAGGTTATGGAAGCTCCTGCATGCACCATTCTCCATGGCTCCATGGAGGACCACTTTGTACCAATAGCTTTTTCTGGGGCTTCTGAGCATCCTTCAGCCACAGTGGCCTTTGGGATCAGCTTGTTTGGGTGCTGAGTAAAGGGCTCTGCCCTTCTCTCCTTGTTAGGTTGATTTCTGTAGCTTTCAAACAGCCTGAGGAACACAGCTGTAGGCCTTTCTTTCCCTCCCAGTCAGACCTGCCATAAGTGAGAACACCTGAGCTGCACAGACCCAGCACTGTGCTTAGCATCCACCCTGGTATCTCCTATGGGAAGTCTCTTTACCTCTAGCGTAAGTTAGATTTTATATCTTGCCTGGAAAACCAGGACAGTTTTCCCCTTTGTGTTGCTAGGCCTCAGCAAGAGCCAGGGTTCCCTTGGCCTACCTAGGGTCTTAACTCAGTTAGGCCTTCACCACCTGAGGACAATGTGCCCAGGAAAGCTTCCCTGTGCAAAGGCTGAATGTGGGGCCTAGGTAATCTTTCACAGCTCAGAGACTTCAGGGACAGATACTGTGTGTTAACTTGGAAATTGGTGCCTGAAATCAAAGGCAGCCAGTTTCCCCTTTGGAAAGTGTGATGCTTGCAGCCCCAAAGCTGCCCACCAAACACTGTTTCTCCCCCCGTTCCCTTCAATGCTGGCAAGCCTTTGAGAGAAGAGAGTTTCTGCAAAAGAAATAAGGGGCTTCCAATGCCTTGGTACGAGCTCATCCCTCTAGCCTTTTTCCCAAAAGGGGGAATGAAACCTGACCAATAGCCTCCAGGTAAGGTGCCTTTCTCCATCCAACAAGGTAGGCAGCAGTTGGAGGGTAATCTTACTTAATGGAGTGCTTTTACTATTCTGTGTCTTTCAGGAGGCTATGGCATCTCCTGTCTGCACTGTTCTCCATGGAAGATCTCTGCGTGCCCAAAGCTGCTTCTGGGGTTTCTGAGAAAACTTCAGGCACAGCAGCCTTTGGGATCAGTTTGTTTGTGTGCTGATTGAAGAGCTATACACTGTTCTCCTTTGTAAAGAAGTTGATTTCCCTGGCCTTCAAACAGCCTCAGGAACACAGCTCTTGGCCTTTCTTTCCTTTTGGGTAAGGCCTTCCATAAGGAGAACACCTGAGTGGCATGGAAAAAGCACTATGCTTAGCATTCATTATGGGAGCTCCTATGTGTGGTCTCTCTAACTCTAGCAGGAGTTTGATTTTCTATCATGCTCAGAAAACCAGGAAAGTTTTTTTCCCTTTGCACTGCTAGGCCTCAGCAAGACCCAGGATCCCCTAGGCCTACCTTGGGCCTTAACTGGGTTATGCCCTTCACAGCCTGAAGACTCTCTGCTGAGGAAAGTTTCCTCTTGCAAAGGCTGAGCAATGGGCCTGGGTATATTTTTACAGCTCAGAAAATGCAGGGAAAGATGATGTGTGTTAACTTTGAAGTTGGTGCCTGGAATCAAAGGCAGTCAATTTCCCCTTTGGAAAGCATGAGCCTTGCAGCCTCAGAGCTGCCTGCAAAACACCATTGTTCATCACCTTCCCTTCACTGTTGGAAAACTGCTGGAAGGAGAAGCGAGTTTTCCCAAATGAAACAGGGGGCTTGCAATTCCTTGGTACAAGCTCATCCCTCAAGCCTCTTTCTGTTAATGGGAAATGGAAACTGACCACTAGCCTCCAGGTAAGGTGCCATTTCTCCTTCCAGCAAGGCAGGCAGCAGTAGCCATGCCATCCTACTCAATGGAGTGCTTTCACGATTTTCTGCCTTTCAGGAAGCAATGGCAGCTCCTGTCTCCACCATTCCCCATGGAGTACCCCTGTGTTCCAAAAGTTTGTTCTGTGGCTTCTGGACAATTTTCAGCCACTGTGGCCTTTGGAATCAGCTTCTTTAGGTGTCAGTTGAAGGCTCTGCACTGCTCACCTTGTTAGTGAGGATGATTTTCCTTGTTTTCAAAGAGCCTCAGGAAAAGAGTTGTAGGCCCTTCTTTCAGTTCCAGTGAGGCCTGCCATAAATGAGAACACCCAAAGTGCACTGGAAAAAAACTGCTGAGCTTCTACATGAGGTATCTCTACCTCTAGCAGAAGCTAGATCTTATATCCTGTCTGGGAAACTAGGACAGGTTTTCCATTTGAACTGCTAGGCCTTGGCAAGACCCAGTGGCACCTTGGCTTACACAGGGCCTTGACTCAGGCCATTCACCACCTGCAAACTCGCATGGAGAAAAGTTTCTTCTTAGAAGGGCCCGGTGTGTCCTCTATGTCTTTTCACTGCTCAGAAACTGAGTGTCAGTTTTGAAATTGGGGCCTGCTGGGAAAAGCATGATTTCCCCATTGGAAAGCCTGAGTGTAGCAACCTTAAAGCTTCCCCCAAACAAATGTGCTGGTCATCTTCTCCTCACTGCTGGCAAGCCTCTTTGAGGAAAGTGTTTTCTCAAAAAACAGGGCCCTTGCCATTCCTTGTTACCTGCTTATTCCACAACCCTCTTTACCTAAAGGGCAATGGAAACCTGATCATTAGCCTCCATGTAAAGTTCAGTTTCTCCATCCAGAAGCCATGCAGCAGTTTCCATTAACCCTTAGTCAATGGCATGCTTTTAGGTTACTATGCCTGTCAAGAGGAAATGGAAGCTCCCATTGCACCAATTTTTGTGAACAAACACTGTGTGCCCAATGTCTCATTTTTGGCCTCTGAGTGTACTCCAGCCTCAGTGGCCCTTGGAGTCTGCTATTTGTGTGCAGAGTGAAGGGCAACACATGGCTCCCTTTGATAGATACCTAGACTTCCCCAGCTTTCCAAGAGCCTCAGGATCACAGTTCTAGCCAATCTTCTCATTCCAATGTAGATCTGCCCAAGTGAGGAAATCCGAACTGCAAAAAAAAAAAAAAAAAAGCAAAAAAAAAAAAAGCACTGTTTTCAGCATTCACCCTGGGAACTCATACCTGAAATCTCTCTACCTCAAGCAGACTCTCCACTTTGGATCCAGCCTGAGAACAAAAGAGAGCTTCTCCCTCAGCACTTCTAGGCTTTGGCAAGCCCCAGTGGCACCAGGGTTATATAAGACCTTAACTTGGCTATGCCATTCACCACATGCAGACTGCCTACAGAGAAGTTGCTTCATGGAAGGAGCCAGTTTGTGTCCTGTATGTCTTTTCACTGCTTGAAAACTGCATGTAAAGAAGCTGTGTGTCAACTTTGAATTTAAGGCCTGATGGGAAAAGCAGTCATTTCCTCATTTGAATGTGGGAGGATTGAGACCTAGAACTCACACAAACCTCCTTTGTAACCCATGTTCTCTTCACTGATGGCAAACCTTTGTGAAAAAGATGATTTATTGCATAATAAGAGTTGCTTGTGATTCCTTGCTAGGAGCTCATCCCACCATCCTCTTCACCTAAAGGGCAAGTGAAAGCTGATCACTAGCCTTTAAGTAAGGTGCAGTTTCTCAATCCAGAAAGACATACAGGCATTTACTTGAGCCCTTAGTGAATGGAGTACTTTCAGGCTACTATGCCTTTCAGGAGGAAATGGCAGCTCACATCCACACACATTTTCAAGGACCAGCAATGTGTGTTGAAAGTCTCTTTTGTGGCTTCTGAATAACCTCCAGCCCCAGCTGCCATTGGGATTCACTCTTTCTGTTCATTGTAAATAGTAATGTATGGCTCCCTTTGTTAGATACCTAGATTTCCCAAGCATTCCAAAAGCTTCAGGCCCCCAGATCTATCCAGTCTTTTTTTTTTTCCAATGCAGGTCTGCCTTATTGAGAAAACATGAGCTGCCCAGAAAAAGCCCTGTGCTTAGTATTCACCCTGGAAACTCCTACTTGATACTTCTCTTCTTCAAGTAGAAACTCAACCTTAGATCAGGCCAGAAAATTATGCAAAGTTTTCCCCTTAGCATTCCTAGGCCTTGGCAAGACCCAGTGGCACCTCGGCCTACATATGACCTTGACTGGGTTATGCCATTCATCTCCTACAAACTCCCATGGTGAAAAGTTTCTTCTTGGAAGGGCCCAGTGTGTGTCCTCTATGTCTTTTCACTGCTCAGAAACTGTGTGTTGGCTTTGAAATTAGGGCCTAATGGGAAAAGCAGTCATTTCCCTATTGGAAACCAAGAGGGTAGCAGCCTCAAAGCTCTCCAGAAAATACATTTGCTGCTTATCTTCTCTTCAATGCTGGCAAGCCTCTTTGAGGAATTACGACCTTTCTGGAAGGAAACAAGATACTTGCTATACCTTGCTTGGAACTCTCCCACCAACTTCTTTGTTTCTTCCACAAGAATGGCATGTAGCACTTTCCATGAACCCTCAGTCAATCAGTGCTTTCAGGCTAGTATGCCTTTCAGGAGGAAATGGAAGTTCACATCCACACTGATTTCCATTGACCAACACTGTGTGCTGAAAGTCCCTTCTGTGGCTTCTTAGCAACCTCCAGCCACAGTGGCCATTGGGATTCTCTCTTTGTATTTATTGTGAAGGGTAATGCACAACTCCCTTTGTTAGATACCTAGATTTCCCCAGCTTTCCAACAGCATCAGAATTAATGTTCTAACCTGTCTTTTTGTTCCAATGCAGGTCTGCCCTAGTGAGGAAAACTGAGCAGTATGGCAAGAGAATTATGCTTAACATTCATTGTGGGAACTCCTACCTGATGCAGAAATTCAACATTAAATCCAGCCCAAATAAAAAAGGAGTATTTTTCTTTTAGCACTGCTAGATCTTGCCAAGACCCTGTGGCACCTCGGCCTTCAGAGGGCCTTAACTATGTTACACCATTGACTTTATGCAGACTCCCTGTGGATAGAATTTTCCTCATGGAATAACCCAGTGTGTGTCCTGTGTGTCTTTTCACTGCTTGGAAACTGCAGGTCACATGCTGTGTGTCAACTCTGAAATTTGGGCCTGATGGGAAAAGCAGTCTTTTCCCCACTTGAAAGTAGGAGAGTTTCACCCTCAAAGATCCCAGCAAAACAATTTTGTTGCTAGTTTTCTCTTTGCTGTTGGCAAGCCTCTAGGGAAAAACTGTGTTTTTTTTTCAGAAGAAACAGGGTGCTTGCAATTCCTAGCACAGAGCTCATCTCACAAACATATTTACCTTAAAGGCAAATGAAACCTGACAACTAGCCTCCAAGTTAGGTTCAGTCTCTCCATCCAGAAAGGCATGCAACAGTTTCTGTAAACCATTAGTAAATGGAGTGTTTTCATGGCACTATGCCTTTCAGGAGGAATTGGAAGCTCAGGTCTGCACAAATGTCCATGGAGGAACAGTGTGTGCTGAAAGACTCTTCTGTGGCTTCAAGTAACCTCTAGCCACAGTTGCCTTTCAGATCAGCAGCTTGCATGCAGAGTGAATGAAAATGCACAGCTCTCTTTGATAGATACCTAGATTTGCCCAACTTTCCAACAGCCTCAGGAACACAGTTGTAGCCAGTCTTTTAGTTCCATCCTGGGCTGCCCTAGTGTGGAAACCTGAGCAGCAAGGACAAAGCACTGTGCTTTGCATTCACCCTCAAGACTCTACATGACATCACTGGGCATCAAGCAGAAACTCAACTTTAGATCCAGCAAAGAAAACATTACAGTTTTTCCCTTAGCTCTGTTGGGGCTTTGCCAGACACAGTGTAATTTATGCATACCTAGGGCTTTAACTCAGTTTTGCCATTCACCACATTCAGACTCCCTGTGGAGAAAAATTTCTTCATGGAAGGGCCCAGTTTGTGGCCTTTGTGTCTTTTCACTGATCAGAAATTGCAGGTACAGATGCTGTATATCCACTCTGAACTTTGGGCCTGTTGGGAAAAGCAGTCATTTCCCCATTTGAAAGCAGTAGGGTTGCAGCCTCAAAGCTGCCCTGAAAACACCTTTGCTGTCTATCTATTCTTCATTGCTGGCAAGACTCTTTGAGGAAAAGTAAGTTTTCTTAAAATAGGGAGCTTGCAATTCCTTGCTAGGAGCTCATCCAACAATTCTCTTTACTTAAAGGGTAAATGAAACCTGACACCTAGCCTTCAAATAAGGTTCAGTTTCTGCATTCAGAAAGGCATGCAGCAGTTTCCATGAACCCTAAGCCAATGGAGTGCTTTCACACCTGTATGCATTTCAGCAGGAAATGGAGGCTTGCATCAGCACCATTTTCCATGGAGGAACACTGTGTGTCAAAAGTTTCTTCTCTGGCTTCTAAACATCCTCCAGCCACAACATCCATTAGATTTAGCTGTTTGTGTGCAGAGTGGAGGTCAATTCATAGCTCTCTTTACTACATAGTTGGATTTCCCCAGCTTTCAAGCAGCCTTAGGATGATAGTTCTAGCCAGTCTTTTCATTCCATGTGGGTCTGCCCTAGTGAGGAAACCTGAGCTGCACAGATAAAACACTGTGCTTAGCATTCTCCCTGGGAACTCCTACCTGATGTCTTTCTATCTCAAGCAGGAATTTGACTTTAGATTCAGCCTGAAAAAAAGGACAATATTTCCCTTTGCATTGTTAGGTCTTGGCAGAACCCAGTTTGTAGTGTTCCTCCACGGAAAAACAATGAAGACATGAGCATACATTTCCACTAGAAAGGCATTATAGTGCTAAAGCACTCCATTGACTAAGGGTTCATGGAAACTGCTGTATGACTTTCTGGATGGAGAAAATGCATCTTACTGGGAGGTTAGCTGTCAGGTTTCCTTTGTCCTTTAGGTGAAGAGGGTTGTGGGATGAGCTCCTAGTAAGAAATTGCAATTACTGTGTTCTTTTGAGAAAACTAATTTTTCCACACAGATGCTTGCCAGCAGTGAAAGGAAGACAGGCAGCAATGGTGTTTTCAGGGCATATTTGAAGCTGCAACTTCCACTTTCAAATGGGGAAATGACTGCTTTTCCCATCAGGCCCCAATTTCAAAGGTTGATACACAGCATAAGTACCTACATTTTCTGAGCAGCTAAAAGACACACAGGATACACACTGGGCCCTTCCATGAAGAAACTTTTCTCCACAGGGAGTCAGCATGTGATGAATGGCATAACTGACTTAAGGTCCTAGGTAACCCTAGCTGAAAGTCTCTTCTGTGCCTTCTGAGCAACCTCAGCCCCAGCTGTGGTTGGGATCAGCTATGTGCAGAGTGAAGGGCAAAGCAAATCTCCCTTGGTTAGATAACTAGATGCCCTCTGCTTTTAAACTGCCTCAGGAACACAGCTTTAGCCAGTCTTCTCCTTCAGGTCTGTCTTAGTGAGAAAAACTGAGCTGTTTGGAAAAAACACTGGTCTTAGCTATCACCCTAGGAATTTGTACCTGACATTTCTTTACCTCAATCAGAACCTTCACTTAGATCCAGCCATAAAAAAGGGAAAAATTTCCCCTTAGCATTGCTTGACTTGGCAAGTCCCAGTGTCACCCAGGCCTACCTAGGGCCTTAACTCTCTTATGCCATTCACTGCATGCAGAGTCCTTGTGGAGAAAAGTTTCTTCAATGAAGGGCCCATTGTGTGGACTCTGTGTCTTTTTGCTGCTCAGAAATTGCAGGTACTGATTCTGTGTGTCAACTCTGAGTACATAAAAATAATACTCTTGAGATTTAGCTACATAAATATTCAAAATAAAATTAAGAATTAAAATATATTATTTAACTTATTTACCTCATTTTTGCTCCTCTCATCTTAGTTTTTCCCCATGGGATTTGGCTGTATTCTCCATCTTCCTTCATTCTATAAACCTAGCAAATGCTGTATAATTTTTAGAAACAAGTTTATGAGGAACAAGTGGTGTCACCAAAATTAGAACTAGTAAATATTTCTGAGTACAATTAAGAAAAGCTCTCCTTCAAAGAAACATTCTGATATGCTACCTCTAATACAATCCATAATTTAGAACTATTGTAAATAAAGCAATTTTGTGTGCATTTGAGATGTCTTTTTTCTTAGTTTTAAGAGCACCTGATGGGACATTCATCAATAATTAGTCTTAAAAAAGCATTCTAGGTGATGAATTCAAGCTGAAAATTTCTAATTAGTGCACTGTGAAAACATATTTCCTATTGTCATTGTATATTCTTGAATATACATAAAAGGATTCTGATGAACCTTCCTTAGATGGCTTGACAATACTGAATAGTGGTAATTGGACTCAACTTTATATCCTTACATTCATTCAATGAAGTCTTTCCTGTGCATACAAAATAAGATTCATTTCTAAAGCTCTTATAGATATTGCTGATACCTCAACAACTTTGTTTTAAATAATAGGTCATGTTCACGAGAGCAAAAAAGGCCATTTATTAATCAACAAATTTAATGACTTGGTTTTAAACTTTATTTGAATGATACAGGTCCATCTAGTGGACACATGTGATTCTTGTAATTCTCCTGTTGGGTTCATGATGGGTGATGCAACCTGGAAAAGTCTTCCCAAGAGGTAGTTTACTGTTCTTGTACCTCAACTCTGACTTTCAATCACTGCTTCTATCTCCTGCATCTCTGAGGGCCAGCCTTCTTTGTTTCACATCTCAGATTCCCGTGTTTGCATGTCAAAGGTCCAGTCACATGTGTGTATCAACTTCTACAAATGTGATGCTGAATAATCCAGTTTTATTAGGTGTCCACTCTTTGACCAAATGAAAATTTCAAAGGAAATAGTGTCATAAGATGTCAACCTAACTGCTGAGTCTGGTAACTCCTAGAGAAGCAGGTGCAATGTGAACTAAGTAGACCCACAATGAAATATTCACTTCTCGTTTCCCAGTGCTTTACCTGTAGCAATCACTGCTAGGTTAAGAACCAGCTCATAGCTGTAAAACAGATATTGTATATAGGATATTATTTTCCATAATAATCAGTTGTTTTCTTCTAGATTTGGTTTCTGTTGAGAGGAATAAGCCTATCCACTTCTTGGTTGTACAAAATATCAGTTAGTTATGCACCATCTGATTATTGGTTATCTCTTTCCCAAGACAGTTCCTATTGGTAATGTTGGATTTTATCTAATAGCCTAGCTGGCTCTTAGGACAAGTATTTGTCTTAAAACTTGAAAACTGCAGGGAACAAACTGGTTATGTTGTACCTGTCTGGATCCTATCTTTTGATATATTTACATATTGGGAGGAAAAACTTTTGTTTCCATCTATGAGAAAAACTCTTAGAGAATAGAGCTCAGATTGTCTTGGTATCTTCCATGGTTCCTCCCACTGCTACGTGTTTGTGGTAATTGCTCAACATATGTTTATGCTTTGACTCACCACTTCATGTATATTTCTATGTTTATTTCTTGCCACATCCTCTCGGCCTTTTTGTCCTACAAAAGCATCCTGCGGTTTGTCACTCAAAGCACACATCATCATTTTTATCTCTGCTAAGCTTTTGCTCACAAATGATCTCCCCACTTAGAATGTCTTCCTGTCAGGCCAGACCTCTTACATTCTCCTCTCCCTCTTGGGCTAGATAGAGCCTATCAGCCTCAGTTACCACCTCCTTCATGCACCACTACATTAATATATGACACTACATCCACAAAAAATGGAAATTATAAAAAGATGAAATAAAAAGAAAAATGATTTTCTTCTACTTCTTCCCACACCCCACTAGATAGTCCTGTGCATTCCACTTGGGAGGACCCTGGTCAAGAGCAATTGTTCTCAAGGAAGACTCACCAGGAGTTTTTGTGGAAATGCATATTCCCAGGTTCCACTCCAAGTACTGGAAATTAAGTAGGGCCAGAAAATATGTCATTTTTAGATACATTTCCAGTGATTCTGATGCAAAGGTTTCATAGGCCACATTTTCAGACACACTGTTCTAGAAAAAAGAAGGTGTTTGAAGCCACCACTTTTGAAAATACCAATTCATCTAGGATTCCCTGTTAGCAAGACTCTTCTTGTAACAAAAACCATTGAGTTATCTATTGCTCTGCAACAAGCCATGCCAAAATTTACTGTCTTAACATAAAACCCATCTTATTTGCTCATGATTTGTTAGCTCAACAGTTTGGACTGGATTCAGTTACCATTCTGCTGATCATTGCAGCTATAGTCAGTTGGTCTGGGAATCCTCAAGTGAGATGTTTTATCTGTGCTCCATGTATCTCATTTTTCAGTAGGTTAGGACTTATTTACATGGTAGTTTCAAAGTAACAAGAAAAGGCAAGGCCCAGCACACAAGAACTTTTCAAGTCTCTGTATTATGTTTGCCAATGTTCCATTGGCCAAGGAAAGTCAAATGGGTAAGCTCAGCATCACTGTGGAGGGCATTACACCAGGGCATGTATATAGGGAGGTATGTGTCTTTGAAAGAATTGTTGTAGAAATGCACCACAACAAGGATTTGTTTTTATGTAGCTTACTAACAATATTTAATCGATTTTTATTAAATTAAAATCTAATTTATAGCAAAGGCTGACAGTATTTTAAAACAAATGTTTTAAAGAAATAATTAAGGAGCATGACTATTGTACTCCTGGCTGCCTCTGTTTCAAATAGACAAAAAAATGGAGATTAAAAAAAATGTGACATGGGCCAGAAAACTCTTCTGCTTCAAAGTTTGTTTATGGATTAGAGAAGTACAAAGTCAATCACCCCCACGTCAGATTCTCAATAATAGCTCTCAGGTTTTCATGGAGGTTGACACAGGCCCATATACCTGGGTCATATAATAATAGACATTAAAAGCCAAAGAAGTGGTTCATGACACTCTGTGCTGGTGTCCAAGCTGGGTACCTGGGTAGAGAAGTGGTAAGAGGAGATGAGAATGTCTGTTGTCATGCGAGATAGACTTTTAAGTATGTTTGGATTGACAGTTTGTATTTTTTAGAAATCAGGGAAATAAAGGCACTGTGTCCATGAGTTACAAACATCTTAGAATTTTTAAAATACAAAATTACTAGGCAAAATCAAGTAGTAAAGCATAAATGGATTATGGAGTAGCATAGGGGAAATTTAAGTCATATTAGCCAATGAGGAAGTATACATTCATTCCACAATTGTGCTGCTTCTTTTCCATAAGGAATTTCACAAGGACTGAGTAACCAAATCCAAAACAGATTTTCAAAAGTTAAGGATAACTTGGATACTGATGGCAGAAAAAGTTAGAAGGATTCTGGGTTCCTGAATCTTGGTTCTCCCATATCAGTTTTGAACTGTTTGTTTTAAGAATGTTAAACTGGGAAAAATAAACTTGTATCTTATTTTAGGGCTCTGTAACAGCTGCTGAATTTAAATTCTAAATAATACAGATGTAAAACTTTGAGAACAAAGCTTCTATCATTTTGTTTAACTCTTCATTTTCATTCTTGTTCTCATACGCTGTTCTTTACATTGTAGATGCTAAGTATTTTCTTAAAATATTTGTGTATTTTTAAAAAGTTGACTTCTACTTTTGTCAAATTCACACATGTACATAGCTTTACATGGCAAATAATACTGTAAGGCTCATCATAAAAACAGCCTTCATCTTCTCACTTACCAACACAATGTTTATTTTACAGTGCTATTTCTTGATTTTCCAGTTTTAGATTTAGATAGATATTGACTGCCAGCTTTGAAATATGAGGATTTACTTCTTTTAATACACACTTCCAGAACACAGTAAGACATTCACACACACACATATCTACATACAGATGTCTTCTCAATGTATTTATATTGCTATTTTGGTTTAAATCAACATTCTCTATTTACATTATTTTATAAACTATATTATTCTATAACCATAATAACACTAGCTTTTCCAAATACATCCAAAAATCTACCTACTTCTCATCACTCATAGGGCTGTATCCCTGGCTCAAGACACCCTCACGACTTGCTAAATTATTGCAATAGTCTACTAATTGGTCCTACTGCTTCTGCTCTTGTCTACCTATAGACAATTTTAAATGGAAATGTCAAAGTGAGCTTTAAAATTCTTAAATTAGAACCTGGGAGTCTTCTGCTCAAAGACCAATATCTTCTCAACCATTCAAAGTAAAAGCCAAGGCACTTACAATGCCCTTTCAGATCCCAGATGGAGAACTGTGGGGCTTTTCCTAACTCTCTAATCTCACATAATTTTCTGTCACTCTCATCATTCTCTTCTAGCCATGCTGTCCTGCATGGTATTTCTCAAAAATGCCAAATATGCTCCCTCCTCAAGGCCTTTATACATATTTCCTTTCCTGGAAGACTCTTGCTTCAGATATCCCATGGTGCAATCCCTTACTTCCTTTAAGTATCAGCTCATATGCTGCACCTTATATAAAATATACTTGATACTTGTAAATTTACTTGATATTTATTTATTGTCTGTATCCACACAATCTGGTAAGTTCCATGAGGACAATATTGAATATTGTCAATTTAATACTCTTTTCTATTCCCAGTGTCTAAAACAATGTCTGGCACATAACAGGTGCTAATTATATATTTGTTAAATGAATAAATTGTTCATATTTGAGTCATATAATTTACTACTATTCATTTCATTTCTTGTGTAACTCTTTGTCTCCCCTGGCATTGATATTGTTTTTGTTTGGTTTTCTATGTACTTAATCAACTTACATTAAGGTAAAAATTAACCCTTAAATTCTACACACTTATGCCAACAAAGATTTATTTCTTGCTGTTCTTTTCAACTTCAGATAGCTGTCAGTCTCCTTCAGCTTCCCTTTTTCTAGGATCCATGATGAAGAAGCTAGTCCTTATCCAGGACCTGCTGGGAGATAGAAAAGAACAAATGGAAACACCATGTGATGGTTCTTAAAACTCACACACAGAATTTGCTATGCTAACTTTGCTCCTTGTTCTTTGGGAATTTAATGATAATATTCTATAATCATCACATTTTTTTCAGGACATTTTGTTCAGGACAATAGAATCAAATATTCTATATTTTCTAGATATTTCAAGTAGGAAGAAGTCTAGCACAGGAAGTTTCCACATCTGGGAGTGAGAATGAGGAAGTACAGGTCTTGTAGGTGGGAAGCAGCTATTGATCTCATCTTCCCGTAGCACCAAAGCAGATGGTTCTCAAAAGGAGTCAAAAACTGTGTCAAAACTCCACATTGGGCAATACCCATGAGCCTCTCCACAGTTGGTGACCACAAATAATGTCTTTTCCTTTTCTTCTCCCTTTCAAATATCTTATGAGTGGGCCTCCTTGGTAAAATTAACAGAAGTCCTAAAGTAAGGAAGCATGAGAAATATAGTATCCAGATTTATTCTAGGAATGAACTTAGGAAAGTAAGAATGATCTTGTTTAGGTAAAGCTGCCTTCGTGTGGGTCTTTATTCACCTTACAATTGGGGGGCTTTTCCAATCTGAAAAGTCATGCCATAGTTAATTCTATTGAATTCCTTATTTGATAACATCTTGCCTTCTTTATTCTTTGTTATGTCTTTCATGAAATCTTATTATCAAAGTTGAAAAGAAAGTATACTTCATTTTCTTAAGCATACTCTCCTTTTTTTCCATCTCTTTTTCTTTCTATTACATTTTCTAAGGTATTTCTAAGTTGGTTTTCCAACACTACTGAGTTTTCACATTTTCTGGGCATATACATGTATATTTAATTTTCAAGAGCAATTTTATGGTCTTTGACTATTTTGTTTAAAAAAAATAACGTTCACTTGTTTTATGGATACTTTTAAACATATTTAAGAATACAAATGATAATTGTCCTTAACATTTTGCTTTGCTCCATGAATTGCATCAGTTTTCTCTTTGTAGTTGTCCCTGGTGTAATTCATTGATATTTTCATATACCTGCTTTATAAGCACATGATAATATTGTGTTTTTAGACTATTTATTGTTGAGTGGGCCCATGTGACAAGTTCAGTCCAGGGATGTGTGACACTTTCAGGCCAGAGAATTTAACTGCCCATACCAGGCCTTCCAAAGTTATTTCCCATCAGTCTCTGTCATGGTGATTGGCCAGGTTTGAGAAGGCTAGCATAGCTGCTCTATAGCTCTAGGTCACTAACTATGATGTGCAGAGCTTACCTAGCAACCCATGTTGATCATGTGGCAGGACTGAAAAATAAAACATTGTCATTTTATAGCACAGGAACTTTGTGGTCATTTGCTTCATAGTACAAACATAACTATCCTCACTAATTGGGATAAGCTCTCCATTTTGTTTTGGTCTTGTCTTCTAATTTACAGAAATTAGCCAAATATCTGATAATCCTTGGACATCCTTGAGAGTGAGGCTCTGAAAAGGAAACACATATTTAGAGGGTGTGAGTAGGCTTTTAACTAGGATGATTGTGTGGAGGTTTGTCTGTATATGTCTGCCATGGGTTAGAGAGATATGCTTGTTTCTCCAGAGGAATTCTCCAACATTCTACCTAGTAGAGCTAGGAACAAGGAGTTATAAACCTGGATTACAGCTTTCTGAAAACCTAGAAGATGAGGGAACTTAGATTTCTTCCTCTGAAGTCAGTCTATTTCTCCTTACTCTTCCTGTTTTCATCCTGTCCTTTCAGCTCTTCCCTTTAATGTGTCTTGTATTGATATAACCAAATATGGGGCCTCATTAGTTTATTTCTTTCAGAGAATAAATCTCATCTCTTCCACTATGGTCATAAAGGGATTTGATGTCTGAGTGCACAGTAAATACAAAATACTGGATTCTAATTATTTTATGTGTAAACTACACTGCAAAGCCATAGTAATCAAAACAGCATGGTACTGGAAGAAAAACAGGTGCATAGATCAATGGAAGAGAATTGAGAGCACAGAAATATATCCATGCATATATGGACAATTAATTTTTGACAAAGGAACAAAGAACATACAAGAAAGAATAGTCTCTTCAATAAAGGGTATTGTGAAAACTGGAAAGCCACATACAAGAAAGAAAGAAAGAAAGAAAGAAAGAAAGAAAGAAAGAAAGAAGAAAGAAAGAAAAAGAAAGAAAGAAAGGAAGAACATCCAAAAAATTAACCTGAAGTGCATTGAAGACTTGAATGTAAGACATGAAACCATAAAACTCCTAGAAGAAAACCTAAGTTCTTTGTTATCAGTCTTAGCAATATCTTTCTATATATGTCTCCTCATGCAAGGGAAACTAAAGCAAAAATTTTAAAATGGGGTTACATCAAACTAAAAAGCTTCTGCACAGCAAAGGAACCCATCAATACAACAATAAAGAAAACCTATGTAGTGGGAGAAGTTATTTTCAAATGACACACACTATAAGGGGTTAAATATCCAAAATATATAAAGAACTCATTTAATTCAACAACAACAAAAAACAAACACCCTGAGTGAAAAATGGGAAGAGGACCTGAATAGATATTTTTTCTAAAGAAGACATGCAGATCACCAACAGGCACATGAAAAGATGTTCAACGTCTAATTATTAAGGAAATGAAAATTAAAACCATGAGATATCATTTCACACCTGCCTGAATGGCTATTATCAAAAAGACCACAAATAATAAATGTGGCCAAGGATGTGGAGAAAAGGGAACACTTGTACACTGTTGGTGGGAATTTAAACTGGTGTAGCCACAATGGAAAACAGTATAGAGATTCCTCAAAAATTATACATACACTAGCTGTAGAATTTATTTTAATTAACTTTTAGAAAAGACAAATGCATCATTTTTGACACAATCTCATTGCTTTTCAATATACTTTGTCCATCTGTCAACAAGCTTTTGTATTTCCTCATTAAAAAATGTTTTAGGCTGAGCTGCAAGCCACGAATGCACTGCTGTCTTCACTTCTCCATTGGAAGTAAACATTTGTCCTTGTAGCCTGCTTTCAGGAGACCAAACAGGTGAAAGTCTGATGTAGCAAGATCAGGACTATAGGGAGCATGCTTTAACACCTCAAAACGAAGTTTTTGCAGAATGTCAACAGTGTGGGCAGAAGCGTGCAGAAATGCACACTCTCAGATCACAAAAAATGAATCACTGCACACTGCTCTTTCTTGCAAATCACAAGTGAAGCATCCACTTTTGCTCACAGCACAGTTACAAATGAACAGATGTAACACATTGACACCTGCACAGAAGTAACTGGGGAGACAGTAGCCTTGAATGGAATGCACTGATAAGACACTGCGGCCAATAGAAGTTTTAACATAACTGCAGTGCAGATCATTTTTGACCCACTCTTGTACATATATCTATTCTTTTTCAAATTCTTCTCCCATTTAAGTTGTTATATAATATTGAGCAGAGTTCTCTGTGCTATACAGTAGGTTCTTGTTGGTTATCTATTTAAAATATAGCAGTGTGTACATGTCAATCCAAACGCCCTAACTATCCCTCCCCCCAACCCTGGTAACAAGTTTTTTCTCTAAGTCTGTGAGTCTGTTTCTGTTTTGTAAATAAATTCATCTGTATAATTTCTTCTTGGATTCTGCATATAAATGATATCATATGATATTTTTCTTTCTTTTTCTGACTTACTTCACTCAGTGTGATAATCTCTAGATCCATCCATGTTGCTGCAAATGGCATTATTTCATTCTTTTTAATAGCTGAGAAATATTCCATTGCATATGCACCATATCATTTTTTTATCCATTCCTCTGTCAATGGATAGTTAGGTTGCTTCCATGTCTTGGCTATTGTAAACAGTGCTGCATTGAACATCAGGGTTCACGTATCATTTTGGAACATATATTTTCTCTGTATATATATCCAGGAGTGGGATTGCAGTATCATATGGTAGCTCTATTTTTAGCTTTTTAAAGAAACTTCATTCCTTTATCCATAGGGCTGTACCCATTTATAATTCACACCAACAGTGTAGGAGGGTTCCCTTACCTCCACACCCTCTCAGCATTTATTGTTTCTACATTTAGTGTTTTGTTTTGTTTTAGCTCTTTATTGCAATATAATTGCTTTACATTGCTGTGCCAATTTTTGAGGTACACCAAAGTGAATCAGCTGTATTTATACACACATTCCCACCCTCCCGCGAATCCCTCCCACCCTTCCTATCCTGGCCCTCTAAGTCATCACCCGTCATCGAGTTTGTCTCCTTATGTTATTCAGGAACTTCCCATAAGCTATCTATTTTACATTTGGTGGTGTATATATGTCAAAGCTACTCTCTCACTTCATCCCAGCTTCCCTATTGCCCACCCCCAACCCTGTGTCCTCAATTCTGTTTTCTACATCCGCATTTTTATTCTTGCCCTATCACTGGGTTCATCAGCACCATTTTTTAAATTTTAGATTTCATACATATGTGTTAGCATACGGTATTTGTTTTTCTCTTTCTGGTTTACTTTGCTCTGTATGACAGACTCTAGGTCTATCCACCTCATTACAAATAACTCAATTTCATTCTTTTTTATGGCTGAGTAATATTCCTTTGTATATACGTGCCACATCTTCTTTATCCATTCATCTGTTAATGGGCACTTAGGTTGCTTCCACATCCTGGCTATTGTAAACAGTGTTGCAGTGAACATTATGGTACATGTTTCTTTTTGAATTATGGTTTGTTTGGGTATATGCCCAGTAGTGGGATTGCTGGGTCATATGGTAGTTCCATTTTTAGTTTTTTAAGGAACCTCCAAACTGTTTTCCATAGTGGCTGTACCAACTTACATACCCACCAACAGTGCAGGAGGGTGCCATTTCCTCCACACCTTCTCCAGCATTTATTGTTTTTAATTTTTTTGATGAAGGCCGTTCTGATTGGTGTGAGGTGATACCTCATTGTGGCTTTGACTTGCATTTCTCTAATGATTAGGGATGTTGAGCATCTTTTCATGTGTTTGTTGGCCATCTGTATGTCTTCTTTGGAGAAATGTCTATTTAGGTCTTCTGTCCATTTGTGGATTGGGTTATTTGCTTTTTTGGTATTAAGCTGCATGAGCTGCTTGTATATTTTGGAGGTTAATCCTTTGTCTGCTGCTTCATTGGCAAATATTTTATCCCATTCTGAGGGTTGTCTTCTAGTCTTGTTTATAGGTTCTTCTGCTGTGCAAAAGCTTTTAAGTTTCATTAGGTCCCATTTGTTTATTCTTGATTTCCTATTATCATTTTCTTAATTGTTTTGGCTGTGTTTTTGTAGGTCTTTTCTTGTCTTTTTTTTTTTTACTGCCTAGAGGAGTTCCTTTAACTGTTGTTGTAAGACTGGTTTAGTTGTGCTGAATTCTCTTTTGCTTGACTGTAAAGCTTTTGATTTCTCCATCATATCTGAATGAGATTCTTGCTGGGTAGAGTATTCTTGGCTGTAGGTTTTCCTCTTGCAAGACTTTAATTATCCCCTGCCACTCCCTTCTGGCATGCAGAGTTTCTGCAGAAAGATCAGCTGTTATCCTTATGGGTTTTCCCTTATATGTCATTTGTTGCTTTTCTCTTGCTGCTTTTAATATTTTTTCTTTGTGTTTAATTTTTGTTAGTTTGATTAATATGTGCCTCAATGTGTTTCTCCTTGGGTTTATTCTGTATGGGACTCTCTGCACTTCTTGGACTTGGGTTACTATTTCCTTTCCCATGTGGGGGAAGTTTTCCACCATAATCTCCTCAAATATTTTCTCAGACCCTTTCTTTTTTTCCTTCTTCTTCTGGGATGCCTAAGATTCAAATGTTGATACACTTAATATTATCCCTGAGGTCTCTGAGACAGTCTTCTATTCTTTGTATTCTTTTTTCTTTTTCCTGCTCTGTGGCATTTATTACCCCCATTCTATCTTCCAACTCACTTACTCATTCTTCTACCTCAGTTAATCTGCTGTTTATACCATCTAGAGTATTTCAAATTTCATTTATTGTGTTGTACATTACTGTTCATTTGCTCTTTAGTTCTTCTACATCCTTAATTGTTTCTTGTGTTTTTTCTATTTTGTTATCAAGATTTTGGATCATCTTTACTATCATTACTACGAATCCTTTCTCAGGCAATTTTCCAATTTATTCTTCATTTATTTGGTCTTGTGGATTTTTATCTTACTCCTTTGCCTGCAAGGTGCTTCTTTGTTTTCTCATTTTGTCTAATTTATCATGTTTGCTGTCTCTTTTCCCTATTCTGCTTAGTAGAAATTCCTCTTATCTCTGTTCTGTTTGGCTTGAGGTGTTAAGTACTGGAGCTTGCTGGCCTTTAATTGGGTTTGGAACTTGTTGTTGAGAATGAGAACTCTGGGGGGCACTTGCTGATTAATATCCCATGGGGTCAGGAGTTCTCTGGTGGTCCAATGTCCTAGACTCTACTCTGCTGTCTCAGAGGTCCAGGTTTGGCCCTGGCCAGGGCACAAAGACCCTGAAAGCTGCACAGCACAGAGAAAAAGGAGGTAGAAGGAGAGCAAAGAAAAAAAGGAAGAAAAAAGGGAAGAAAGGGAAAGGGCAGACTGATCCCAAAGATTGGTGGTGAAAGCAACTCTAATCAGTCAAAATCACACAAAGAGATGTGTACACTTTCACTTGCAGAAATAGATGTGGAAAATAAAAAACAATGGGAAGAAAAAATGGGAGAAGAAAGAAAAGAAAGGAGACAGTACTCATACCAATTACAAGCAAATCTGCATGCACATATGTACAGTAAATATTTAACTAACAAATACCTAAAACCAGAAATAAAATAAGTATACCAAAATGTCCTCTAATATTTCTAGGTATGGCTCTGCCCCTACTGTGGAGAGGACTGTGGAGAGTTCAGACTGTGATGTGGTATTAGTCCTGTGTGTATTTGTTCCCACAGTCCCCATTTGTCCCCTATGCCTGCAGTCTCTCTTGTAGAAACACTCATCTAATCAGGTAATCCACAGATGCAGTTTCTTTCAATCCTATTGTGGGCATTAAATCTTCTCCCTCTGTGGCTGTTTCTCTTTCTCTTCTTTGGTCCTGCAGACCTCAGGGGTCAGTTTTGGTTTTGGTCCCTACTTTGCTTGTGGGTTGCTCTCAGAAGTTGGTTCCTCATCCAGGCAAGAGGGGGTGAAAAAGGGTGCTTGGGTCTCACTTGAAACTTCAGGTTGGATGTAGGGAAGGATATGGTAGTCTTACTGAGATCTGCGGGATGGCATGGAGAAAAAGGAGGTAGAAGGAGAGCAAAGGAAAAAAGGAAGAAAAAAGGGGAGAAAGGGAGAGGGCAGACAGGTCCCCAAGACTGGTGATAAAAGCAACTCTAATCAGTCAAAATCACACAAGGAGATGTGCACACTTGCACTTGTAGAAAGAGAAGAGGAAAAGAAACCAATGGGAAGAGAAAACAAGAGAGCAAAGAAAAGAAAGAAGAAAGTACTCATACCAATTACAAGCATGTTTACATACACATATCTATATACTAAAAGTTTAGACAAGAGGGCAGACAGCAGTATCAAGCAGTATCAGCAGTATTTTGTCTTGTGGAACTGAAAACCACAGCCACAGAAAAAGAAAATGAAAAAGCAGGGGACTTTGTATCAGATGAAGGGACAAGATAAAACACCAGAAAAACAACTAAATGAAGAGGAGATAGGCACCCTTCCAGAAAAAGAATTCAGAATAATGATAGTGAAGATGATCCAGGACTTTGAAAAAAGACTGGATGCAAAGATAAAAAAGTTTACCAAAGACCTAGAAGAATTAAAGAGCAAACAAGCAGAGATATGCAACACAATAATGGAAATGAAAAATACACTAGAAGGAACCAATAGCAGATTAACTGAGGCAGAAGGGCAAATAAGTGAGCTGGAAGACAGAATGGTGATAATCACTGATTTGGAAAAGAATAAAGAAAAAAGAATGAAAAGAACTGAAGGCAGCCTAAGAGACCTCTGGGACAATGTTAAACACACCAACATTCACATTATAGGGGTCCCAGAAGGAGATGAGAAAGAGAAAGGACCCAAGAAAATATTAGAAGAGATTCTAGTTGAAAACTTCCCTAACATGGGGAAGGAAATAGCTACCCAAGTCCAGGAAGTGCAGAGTCCCAGGCAGGATAGACCCAAGGAGAAACATGCCAAGACATAGAGTAGTCAAACTGGAAAAAATTAAAGACAGAGAAATGTTATTAAAAGCAACAAGGGAAAAATGACAAATAACATACATGGGAACTCCCATTAGGTTAACAGCTGATTTCTCAGCAGAAACTCTGCAAGCCAGAAGGGAGTGGCATGATATATTTAAAGTGATGAAAGGGAAGAACCTACAACCAAGAATACTCTACCCAGCAAGGATCTCATTCAGATTTGACAGAGAAATCAAAAGCTTTACTGACAAGCAACGGTTAAAAGAATTCAGCACCATCAAACCAGCCCTACAACAAATGCTAAAGGAACTTCTCTAGGTGGGAAATATAAGAGAAGAAAAGGACCTACAGAAACATCAACAAAACAATTAAGAAAATGGTACTGGGAACATACATATCAATAATTACCTTAAATGTAAATGGACTAAATGCACCAACCAAAGGACACAGACTGGCTGAATGGATACAAAAAGAAGACCCATATATATGCTGTCTACAAGAGACCCACTTCAGACCCAGGGACACATACAGACTGAAAGTGAGGGGATGGAAAAAGATATTCTATGCAAATGGAAATCAAAAGAAAGGTGGAGTAGCAATACTCATATCAGATAAAACAGACTTTAAAATAAAAAAACATTACAAGAGACAAGAAAGGACATTACATAAAGATCAAGGGATCCATCCAAGAAGAGGAGATAACAATTATAAATATATATGCACCCAATATAGGGACACCTCAATACATAAGGCAAATGCTAACAACTATGAAAGAGGAAATGCAAGGCAGAAATAGAGACACAGGTGTAGAGAGCAAACACATGGACACCAAGTGGGGAAAGTGGGGAGGGTTAGGGGGGAATGAATTGGGAGATTGGGATACCAAATTGTACACTCTAAATATATGCTGTTTATTATCTGTTAACTGTATCTCAATAAAAGTTCTTAAAAAAAAAGTTTAATGGACACATACCTAAAACCAGAAACAAGATAAACATACCAAAGAGTCCTCCAATATTTCTAGGTATGGCTTTGCCCCTGCTGTGGAGAGGACTGTGGAGACCTCAGACTGTGACCTGATATTAGTCTTGTGTGTATTTGTTCCCATAGTCCCCAGTTGTCCCCTATGTCTGTAGTCTCTATTGTAGAAACACTTGTCTAATCAGATGATCCACAGGTGCAGGTTCTTTCAAGCCTATTGTGGGCAAAATCTCTGGGATTGCTTTCAGCAGCAGAGTTCAGTGAGCCTGAGATGTTGGTGGGCTTCCCCTGCTGCTGGGACTGTGTGGCCAGTAACTTGCTTTACATACAGGACCTTTGGTGGTATGGCTGTAAGAGTGCCAGGGTGGCGGCATGGTGGCGGGGGCAGGGGAATGGGAGAGCAGGGTGGAAGGCAAGTGGGCGGGCATTCAATGGGACCCAACTGTGCCCAAAGTGGGTGGGGCATGAGGTTGGCTAGTTTCTCAATCCAGCAGTTCCTGGGCCGGTGTTGCAGCAGCAGGGGTGGGGGAACGGGGCCTGGCAGGCAGGTGGGCAGGCATTCAGTGGGACCCAGCGGTGCATAGCACTGGCTCAGAGCCACGAGCTTTTGCAGCCAGCAGCCTCGAGTCACTCCACTTCGCTGCCACCTGTGGGTTCACGGAGAGGGCTTTTCCTCCCAAGCACTCTGAGACAAAAGTCCCCTGACTCTCCATCTGTCCCAGATTTTCCCCCAAACTCCCTATCTTGCTGGCGCACCAGCGCACCAGGCTTTTCTCATGCAGCCTGCTGGCGCTCTCTCCCTGGGGACTGTTCTCTGAAGCCTTCGCCTCTGTGCCCAGCCCCCGCCTCCTCCACGGGTGAGCAGATTAGCTTCTCTGGCTGGGGAGTGCTGCCTGACTCCTCTGTGCAGGGATTTCTCCGTTCTGCCCTCTGCAGACCTGCCGTTGCTCTCTCTTCTTTCTGCATGCTCGGTGGCTCTCCCTGTCGTTCCCTGCCAGCGAGGGGCTCCCCCATGTGGATGTTTTGATGATAGCCGTTTTGACAGCTGTGAGATGATATCTCAGTGTAGTTTTGATTTGCATTTCTCTAATAATTAGTGATGTTGAACATGTTTTCATGTGCCTCTTGGCCATCTGTATGTCTTCTTTGGAGAAACGTCTATTCAGGTCTTCTGCTTATTTTTTAATTGGGTTGTTTGTTTTGACAATATGAAGTCTCATGAGCTGTTTGTAAATTTTTTGAGTCTAATGCCTTGTCGATCACATCATTTGTAAATACTTTCTCCCAATCTGTGGGTTGTCTTTTTGTTTTGTTTATGGTTTCCTTTGCTGTACAAAAAACTTTTGAGTTTAATTAGGTCCCATTTATTTTTGTTTTTATTTCCATTACTCTGGAAAACAGATTGAAAAAGATATCACTGAAATTTATGTCAGAGGGTGTTCTGCCTATGTTTTCCTCTAAGAGTTTTATAGTGTCCAGTGTCACATTTAGGTCTTTAATCTATTTTGAGCTTATTTTCCTGTTTGGTGTTAGAGAATGTTCTAATTTCATTTTTTAATGTAGCTGTCCAGTTTTCCCAATATCATTTATTGAAGAGACTGTGTCTCCCCCATTGTATACTCTTGCCCCCTTTGTTGTAGGTTAATTGAACATTGGTGCATGGGTTTATTTCTGGGCTTTCTATCCAGTTTCATTGATCTATGTTTCTGTTTCTGTGCTAGTACCATACTGTTTCAATTACTGTAACTTTGCAGTATAGTATGAAGTCAGGGAGCCTGATTCTTCCAGATCCATTATTCTTTCTCAAGATTGCTTTGGCTATTCAGGGTCTTTTGAATCTCCACACAAATTTTAAGATATTTTTTGTTCTAGTTCTGTAAAAAATGACATTGGTAATTTGATTGTTCTTGCATTGAATCTGTAGATTGTCTTGGGTATTGCAGTCATTTTGGCAGTATTGATTCTTTCAATTCAAGAACATGGTGTATCTTTGCATCTTTTTGTGTTGTCTGTAATTTCTTTCATCAGCATCTTATAGTTTTCTGTTGTCTCCTTCGGTAGGTATAGTCCTAGGTATTTTACTCTTTTTGATGTGATGGTAAATGGGATTGTTTCATGAATTTCTCTTTCTGATCTTTTGTTTTTAGTATATAGAATGCAACAGATTTCTGTGTATTAATTTTGTAACCTTCAACTTTACCAAATTCATTGATGAGCTCTGGTAGTTTTCTGGTACCACCTTTAGAATTTTATATGTATAGTATTATGTCATCTGCAAAGAATGACAGTTAAACTTCCACTTTTCAAATTTGGATTCCTTTTATTTCTTTTTCTTCTCTGATTGCCATAGCTAGGACTTCCAAAACTATGAGTAAAAGTGGTGAGAGTGAACATCCTTGTCTTGTTCCTGATCTTAGAGGAAATGCTTTCAGCTTTTCACCATTGAGTATAATGTTACCTGTAGATTTGTCATATATGGCCTTTATTGTGTTGAAGTAGGTTCCCTCTATGCCCACTTTCTGGAGAGTTTTTATCATAAAATGGTGCTGAATTTTTTCAAATACTTTATCTGCATCTATTGAGATGATCATGTGGTTTTTATTCTTCAATTTGTTGATGTGATATGTTGGTTGATTTGCAGATATTGAAAAATCTTCTCATCCCTAGGATAAATCCCACTTGATTATGGTGTATGATACTTTTAATGTATTTTGACATTGGTTTGTTAGTATTTTGTTGAGGATTTTTGCATCTATGTTCATCAGTGATATAGCCCTGTAATTTCTTATTTGTGGTACCTTTGTATGGTTTTGGTATCAGGGTGATGGTGGTCTCATAGAATGAGTTTGGGAATTTTCATTCCTCTCCAATATTTGGAACAATTTCAGAAGGATAGATGTCAACTGTTCTCTAAATGCTTGATAGAATTAATCTCTGAAGCCATCAGGTCCTGGACTTTTGTTTGTTGGGAGTTTTTAAATCACAGTTTCAATTTCAGTGCTTGTGATTGGTCTGTTCATGTTTTCTATTTCTTCCTAGTTCAGTCTTGGGAGGTTGTACCTTTCTAAGAATTTGTCCATTTCTTCCAGGTTGTCCATTTTATTGAACTATAGTTGCTTGTAGTAATATCTTATGATCCTTTGTATTTCTGTGGTGTCAGTTTTAACTTCTCATTTTTCATTTCTAATTTTACTGATTTGAGTTTTCTCTGTCTTTTTTATTTTTGGGTGAATCTGGCTAAAGATTTATCAGTTTTGTTTATCTTCTCAAAGAACCAGCTTTTAGTTTCATTGATCTTTCCTATTGATTTCTTTGTGTCTGCTTCATTTATTTGTGCTCTGACATTTATGATTTCTTTCCTTCCTCTAACTTCAGGTTTTTTTGTTCTCCTTTCTCTAGTTGCTTTAGGTGTAAGGTTAGGTTGTTAATTTGAGATTTTTCTTATTTTCTGAGGTAAGATTATATTGCTGTAAGCGTCCCTTTTGGAACAGCTTTTGCTGCATCTCATAGGTTTTGGAACATTGTGGTTTCATTTTCATTTGTCTCTAGGTACTTTTTGATTTCCTCTTTGATTTCTTCAATGATCTATTGGTTGTTTAGCAGCACATTGTTTAGCCACCTTGTGTTTGTATTTTTTACAGTTTTTTTAAATTGTAGTTTATTTCTAATCTCATAGCATTGTGGTTGGAAAAGATGCTTGGTATGATTTCAATTTTCTTAAATTTCCAAGGCTTGCTTTGTATCCCAGCAGTTTGTCAATCCTGGAGAACATTCTGTGTGCACTTGAGAAGAATGTGCATTCTGCTGCTTTTGGATGGAATGCTCTATAACTATCAATTAAGCCCATCTAATATGTCATTTAAGACCTGTGTTTCATTATTAATTTTCTGTCTGGATGATCTGCCATTGATGAAAGTGGGGTGTTAAAATTCCCCAGTATTATTGTGTTACCATTGATTTCTCCCTTTATGGCTGTTAGTGTTTGCCTAATATATTGAGATGCTCCTATGTTGGATGTATGCATATTTATGATTGTTATATCTTCTTCTTGGATTGATCCCTTGATCATTATGTTGTGTCCTTCTTTGTCTCTTATGAGTTTTTATTTTAAAGTCTATATTTTCCGGATATGAGTATTGTTACTTAAGCTTTCATTCAATTTCCACTGGCATGGAATATCTCTTCCATCCCTTCACTTTTAGTGCATATGTGTCCCTAGGTCTTAAGGGGATCTCTTGTAGACAGCAAATATAAGTCTTGTTTTTGTATCCATTCAGCCAGTCTATGTCTTTTGGTTGGAGCATTTAATCCATTTACATTTAAGGCAGTTATTGATATGTGTTCCTGCTGCCATTTTGTGAATTTTTTTGTGTTTGTTTTTGTAGGTCTTTTTCTTCTATTCCTCCTTTGTTCTCTTGTGATTTGATGACCATCTTTAGTGTTGTATTTGAGTTGCTGTGTGTGTGTGTGTGTGTGTGTGTGTGTGTGTGTGTGTGTATCTATTGTAGATTTTGGGTTTGCTGTTCCCATGAAGTTTTGATAAAGCAGTCTATATATACACATGGTTGTTTTAAATTGCCTCTCTCTTTAGCGCCTAGAGGAGTTCCTTTAGAATTTATTGCAAAACTGCTCTGGTGGTGCTGAATTCTCTTAGGTTTTGATTGTTTGAAAATCTTTTGATTTCTCAGTCAAATCTGAATGAGAACCTCATTGGGTAGAGTATTTTTGGTTGCAGCTTCTTCCCTTTCATCACTTTAAATATATATGCCATTCCCTCTTGGCCTGCAGAGTTTCTGTTGAGAAATCATCTGATAACCTTATAAGAGTTCCCTTGTATGTTGTCATTTTTCCCTTGTTGCTTTTAATATTTTTCTTTGTCTTTAATTTTCATCAATTTGATTACTGTGTTTCTTGGCATGTTCCTCCTTGGGTTTATCTTGTCTGGGTCTCTGTGCTTCCTGGACTTGGGTGACTGTTTCCTTTCCAATGTTAGGGAATTTTTCAGCTATTGTCTCTTCAAATATTTTCTCATGTTCTTCCTCTCTTTCTTCTCCTTCTGGGAACCCCTATAATGTGAGATGTGGTATATTTAATGTGTCCTAGAGGTCTCTTAGAATGTCTTCATTTCTCTTCATTCCTTTTTTTAAATTCTTTCCCATGGCAGCGATTACCACCATTCTGTCTTCCATGTCACTTATCCAGTCTTCTGCCTCTGTTATTTTGCTGTTGATACCTTCTAGTATATTTTTCATTTGACTTATTGTATATTTCATCTGTTTGTTCTTTAGTTCTTCTAGGTCTTTGTTAAATATTTATTGCATCTTCTCGATCCTTGCCTCCATTCTTTTTCTGAGATCCTGGATCATCTTCACTATCATTATTTTGAATTCTTTTTTCCAGGAAGTTGCCTCTCTCCACATCACTTAGTTGTTTTTCTGGGGATTTTATCTTTTTCCTTCATCTGGGACATAATCCTCTGCTGTTTAATTTTGTCTGTCTGTGATTGTGGTTTTCATTCTGCAGATTGCAAAATTGTAGTTCATCTTGCTTCTGCTGTCTACCCTCTGGTAGATGAGTGTATCTAAAAGGCTTGTGTAAGCTTCCTGATGGGAGGAACTGGTGGTGGGTAGAGCTGGGTCTTGTCCCTCTGGTTGGCAGGACCATGCTCAGTAAAACTTTAATCCACTTGTCTGCTGATGGGTGGGGCTGTGTTCCCTCCCTTTTGGTTGTGGGGCAAACCTGCACTGGAGCCTACAGGCTATTTTGTGGGGCTAATGGTGGCCTCCAGGAGAGCTCATCCCTATGAGTACCTCCCAGAACTGCTGCTGCCAGTGGCTTTGTCCCCACACTGCACCATAGCCACCTCCCACTTCTACAGGAGACCCTCCAATACTAGCAGGTAGGTCTAGCCCAGTGTCTTATGGGGTCACTGCTTTTATCCCCTGGGGCCTGGTGTGCACAGGATTTTGTGTGTGCCCTCCAAGAGTGGAGTTCCTGTTTCCCCCAGTCCTGTAGAAGTCCTATAGTCAAATCCCATTGGCCTCAAAGCCAAATTCTCTGGGGATTCTCCTCCCATTGCCAGGCCCCCAGGCTGGGAAGCCTGACATGGGGCTCAGAACTTTCACTCCAATGGGAAAGCTTCTGTGTTATAATTATTTTCCAGTTTCTGGGTCATCCACCTGGTGGGTATGGGATTTGATTTTATTGCAACTGCTTCCCCCTTACCATATCTTGTTGTGGCTTCTCCTTTGTCTTTGGATTTAGGGTATCTTTTTTGGTAGGTTCCAGCATAATTTAGCTGATAGTTGTTCAGTTGTTAGTTGTGATTCTGGTGTTCTCATTAGAAGGGGTGAATGCACATCCTTCTACTCCACCATCTTCTCAGTAATCAACATGGATGGATCTTGAGGTTGTTATGCTAAGTGAGATAAGTCAGATGCAGAAAGACAAATACTATATCATTTCACTCATATGTGAAATATAAAAAAGTAATGAACAAACAAAAAGATACAAACAAAATAAATGAACAAACCAAACCAAACTAAAACAAATACATAGATACAGAGAACAGAGTAGTGGTTGCCAGAGGTGAAGGGGCAGAGGGAGAGTAAAATGGGTAAAGGGGATTAACTGCGTGTTGATAGATGGAAAATAAATTTTTGGTGATGAGCACAATGTAGTGTATACAGAAATAGAAATGTAACATTGTACATATGAAACATACATTGTTATACATCAATGTTAAATCAATTAAAATTATTTTTGAAAATTAAAAAAAATATGTGGACTTTCAATCAATCTTATGTTTAGTTCCAGTCTTTATGCAAACTTGTCCAGAATTGCCTGGGACCTCAAAATCCAGGTTTCCTTTTCCTGCAGAAAATTTCAACTTTCCATCTTCTAAAACATTATTGACATTTCTTATTTCTTATTCTACTCCCTGTGTCTTTGTGGATTTATATCATTTTTATTCCTTTCCTACTGTATGTGTGTTATTTGGGAAAGAAATAAAGATATCTGCATTCAACCTCACATTTTTTACCTGATAGTCCTAACAAATGCTTACTCTTGTTAGTTCAGGATTCTACAACAAAATACTGCAGACTGGGTACCTTTTAAACAGTAGAAGTTTATTGCTTACAGTCTGGAGGCTGGAAGTCCAAGATCAGAGTGCCAGCATGAGGGCCCTCTTCCAGGTAGCACAATTCTCCTTGTAGAAGGGGGCTAGGAAGCTCTTTCTGAAACCTCTTTTTAGGGCACTAATCTAATTCAGGGTTCCACCTATATGACTTAGCACCTCCCCAAAGCCCCATCTACTAATGTCATCACTTTGTGGGTTAGGATTTCAACATATGAATTATGGGGGGACACTTTCAGGCTATAGCAATCATTTAAAGCTCCCATGAGTCTTCTACAAATTCAGACCATAGTTGCAATTTATGCCATTCCAACTGTTTGTACATTGTAGTTACTTTTTCCAGATTATTAGACTGCAAAGTAGCAGGAAAAGAGAAGGAAAAATGTTTTGTTCAGTGACACTCTATTCCAGGCACTTTGTTGTGTCTATTTTTTATTGAAATTTGAGTCATATGTCATACAATTCACTATTTTATTTTATTTTATTTTTTTCAACTATTACACAATTATGCTAATGTTTTATTTTCAAAAGCACTTCACAAGAAAATATAAGTATGGCTTCCAATAGGAATGGTATACCTGGACTTGGTTTGGTACCAAGCTCAGATTTTAGTTTTGCAAGGAAAAATAGGCTTTCAGGTTAAACAACAATTTGTAACCAAAACTTTAATCCCAACTATTCTCACAAAACATATTACAAATGACAGCATGAAAAAAAATCTCGCACAGTAACTCAAAAGTTCAGCTCTACAATGTACCCTTAAACTGGCAGGACACTGGTATCTTGAACAGTCTCAAATTTCCAAATAATGTTACAAAGAGCTATGTATTCATATACAGCAATCACAGAAGGAACTTATGACCTAAAGCAAAGGTAAACTAACTTTCTTGACACTTCTTAGATTCTAAACCCACTGGACAATCTCTCGTCCAGTGTGAAGACTAGTGGAATTTTTAAACCTCTAATCTAGTTTAAAGGTGCAGCTTTAATTTTTTACCTGCTGGCTTGTGTTCACAGCAGCTTTTAAAGACTGCTTGCTTAACTATAGCTGCATACCATATCCCAGCTCTGGAAAGCCTTTTCAATTTTTGCCAGTTTTGTTTCCACAATATTAAACATCGCACTTTAGCTGGGCAGAAGTTAGAGGTTTATTATCAGTCTATGCAAGACTAAAAATTCAAAGCAAATTCAATTTTGCTTAAGGGAACATTGTAAAGTAACAATTCTTGATATTACATGCCTCGTATGCTCCATTTCAAACCATAGAGAATTACACTTTTATGTGTCACTGTTCCCAGAAACAAACAAATGTGAACAGCTAAAACATTTTAAAAATGCACCAAGCTTATGAAGTCTCAAACAAAACTTGAATTTCAAACAAAACTTGAATTTTCTGTACATACTCCTGTCAAATGAAGTTATTTCCTGTACACCACTCCTCTCACAAACTGGTCTTCTATTTCCTTTCATTTGACCTAGATCGGCTACGAGACCTAGAGAAAGATCGGGACAGCTTATGATTTCTCTCCCGGGACAGTGATCTCTCTCTTCTCCTATCTCTAGAAAGCGACCTGCTCCGGCTTCAGGAGAAGCTTCTCCGTCTTGGAGATCTGCGGCGAGGTGGAGGACTCCTCCTCCGATAATCATCTCGAGGGCGACGACCCCAAGAAGGAGGTGGGCCACGATTTCGACTTCTCTTTTCACCATTCGACAGTTCCACTCTTACTCGGCAGCCACAGAGTGTTCTCCCATCTAGCTCTAGGACAGCATCGCCTGCATCTCGGGGATCTTCACATTCAACAAAAGCAAAGCCGGGAGGGTTTCTAGCAACCCACACACTTCGGAGTGGTCCATAATAACCAAAAGCTCGTTCCAACTCAGCCTTGTTACCATTGTTTCCAAGATTACCTCCATAAACCTTACAGTCCAACGGACAGGAATCACGATGCATTTCGAGATCTTCGGTTAGAAACGCGGAGGCTCAAATCCACACACCCTCGGCCGGGTCTTCCCGGTTCTCTCCCGCCTGCCACCCGCAGATGCTCTCCCAGACCTGGCGTCCACGAAATGGCCCAATTCACTATTTTAAAATGCAACATTTAGTAGTTTCTATGTTTAAAAATTTATGCAACCTGCTAGGTAGTTTTTACAAATTTTATTTCATTGAATTCTATCATTCTCAATGGTTGCTATCATTAACACCATCTTCATTATAAGCACACTGAATTAGGCTCATAGAGACTAAGTAGTTTTCCCAAAGCCTCCCATACAAGAAAAATAGGTCCTCTACTTAATAACCCAATCCCTCTATAATGTCTTCAAAGCCCAACTTACCCACTGCATCTTACCACCCAAGAAATGGTGAAATTTTAAAACCATTATCTTGATCATATCCATGAACCCTGAGAAATTATTCATATTAAATTCTCTTTATTCAATTCTCTCTTTCACATAATGAAAGAAAAACAATAACTACCATCACATTTTTACAGTAGTAATGAATGCTTTCTGACCCCCCTTCAAATGTATTACCTAATTTTATTTAAATATTTTGCAAATTTATTAAGTAACACTAACCAAATGCAATGAAATTCATGTCCATAATAAAACAGAGGATAGCATAAGCTTAATTGAAAGTTTGATGGCTTCATTCAAAGTTGTTTTTATCTCTGTTCCTGGAAACTCATAGGTCAAGAGACCTTGTACTCTTTTAAGAAACTCATTTAAAACCAAGTTGAGAGTAAGAGCTATGATTCTCCTAGAAAGGCTAGGAGTATGGATGGAAAGTTTTCAGAATTTAATACTTTGTGAAATCTTTTCTTTGATGATAGCTTTTACACATTTTACAGATAATCCCCTCATATAGCCCTCTGAGAGTTTTATTTCAAAACTCCATCCTTATCTGAGATATGCCACAATCCTCTGGACATATCACAGTCACAGTAATGAGATTTAGAGGCACTAATGTATTTCCTGTACCTGGCCTATGGTCCTCTCTCTATTTGAATGTATGCTTATATCATCAGTATCTGTTATCAAAAATGTCTACTGGAGAGAAGGAGAACTGCCATCCCCCCAAACCCAAAATAAATGATTAGAGTAACTATTACTAAGGAAAACAGCATTTGCTGCTTTAAGCATGCTTACAATAGGAATTGAAATGATCAATGTAAAGCAGAGGATCTCAAATGTGATCTTTGGACTGGCAGCATCAGAATCACCTAGGAACTTCTTAAAAATGGAAATTCACAGAAGGACAACAGACCTACTGAATCAGGAGCTATGGGGGTGGGCTTTCCGCAATCTGATTTGTCAAGCCCTCCAGCTTGGTGATGCTAAATGCCTGATAAAGTTTGAAATCTGTGCTGTAATGTGAGGCTGACAAACAAAAGAATAACAAATAATCAAACAGAGATCATAGTGTATAGTAGTCCCCCTTATCTGCGGAGTTTATATTCCAAGACCCCAAGGATGCCTGAAACCTGAAACCACAGATGGTACCAAACCCTATATATACTATATTTTATCCTATGTATAGGTACTTATGATAAAGTTTTATTTACAAATTAGGCACAGTAAAAGATTAAAAACAATAACTAACAATAAAATGGAATAATTATAAACATACTGTAGTAAAGGTTATGTGAATGTGGTTTCTCTCAAAATATCTTACTATGCAAATTTAATTCTTTTTCCATCTTAACTAAGCACTCATCATGTACTGTGGCCATAACTTTTGCTGTGTCAGGTGCCACAGCAAAACTGGCATGGATTTCTTTTTCTTTCTTCAAAATTTCACAAATAGAAGATTTGTTCTTAGTGTAGATTTTAGCAACCTAAGCATATGATTTTTTTTTCTTGTTGATTCTAGAACTTTCACCTTTTCATTTTACAGCACTTTACAGTTTCTCTTTGGCATATCTGAATTGCCAGCATCACTACTCTTGAACTTTGTGGTCATTATTAAGTAAAGTAAGGGTTGCTTGGACACAAACACTATGGTTACCAGGACAGTCAATTTGATAACAGAGAGGATTAAGTGACTAAGGGGCAGTGTACACTGAGCAAAGTGATGATTCATATCTCAGTCAGGAAGGAGCAGGACAGAGTGAGATTTCATCACACTATTCAGAATGGTGAGCAATTTAAAACTATGGATTGTTAATTTCTGGAGTTTGCCATTTAATATTTTCAGATTGTGGTTGACTATGGGTAAATGAAACCCTGAAAAGCAAAACCATGGATAAGGGGGGTCTACTGTATTCGAATTATTTTTGAGGATTCTATAGCATAATCATAAGATAGTTGAGCCTGAATGGAACTCAAGGATGCATTTGGTACCAGCTTTTGCATGAAGTAGGTTGTGTAAACAAAAGAGAACCTCTTCTACTGAGATACATAAATGGAGGCTCCTCCATTGCTTTCATTTCCACTTTATACTAGATATCAGGATCATTTCCAAATCTGGTAAGATCCAATGTAAAACTCAAGAAATAATACACATGAAAAGAACAAAGTGATAATTATAAACTGTATCTTAAGATATGAGAATCAGTAACTTCTTCCTCATACGTGACTATCATTTTTATTCTTTGGGAGAACAGTTTGTTCATCATGAAAGTGTTTTAAATGGATATAGACTGTCCTAATTTTTGATTGTTAAAGTTAACTATGGTGACCACAAACTAGGGGTTTTCTGAGATTTTGTATAGTGCACATTAGATCAAACTTTTAAAATGTATTTGTTGAAATTAACATGTAATATATATTTATTACATCTTTGAAAATAGAGAAAAAATACCTACTGTGTTTCTGACCCTATGCACTGGTCATGTGAAAAAATGATCTCTGTTCTTATAATCTTCAAGGATAAAATATGCATAATAATTCACATAATGCTGATAGATTCCATGACTGACAAGAAGTTACAAAGGATGATTGTGAATGGAGATTAGATTTCCTAGAAAAGGTATCATTTGAGCTGGTTCTTGAAATAGAATTTTAAATACAGCTTTATTGAAGTATTTTTTACCTATATAAAATTTTCTCATTTTAAGTGTCCAATTCAATGACTTTTAGTAAAATTTCTGACATGCCACAATCATCACAACTCCCTGTGCCCATTTAGAGTCATTTCCCTTACAAACCCCAGCTCTAGGCCACCACTAATCTACTATGTAGACTTGCCTTTCCTGGATAGTCCATATAAATGGAATTATAAAATATATAGTCTTGAGTGTCTGGTGTCTGTCACTTAGCACAATATTTTTATGGTTACTTCATGTAAACTGATGGTTTTCTTCCTTTTTATTACTCAAAAGTACTCCACTGTATGGATATACCACTTTTGTTTGTCTATTCATGAATTAACTAACATTGAGAATGTTTTAATTTTTGGCTACTATGCATAACTGTTTTCAATATTTATTTATGAATCTATTTATTGGTATATTGCAGAGAGTCCCTGTGCTATATAGTAGGTCCTTATTAATTATCTATTTTATATATAGTAATGTATATTTGTCAATTCCAATCTTCCAAGTTACCACTCCCTCCCTTAGCCCCTGGTGACCATAAGTCTATTTTCTACATCTGATGCCTGTATTGTGTTCGAATAAATTGTTTTTTTAAAAAGGGTTTATTGGTTTGAGTTGCTATTTGAAATTTATATGAGATCCTACTTGTTAATGGCCAGAAAATGGACTCTTTAAATTTGCTATATTTAAAAAAAAAATTGAGAACTCTCATTATAAACACCTGTCATATTGGTACCTATAGGAGGATCAAGATAAAGGATTAAGGATAAAATAATAGAAATTAAACTTAAAACAAAAAGCCACCATAAATTCCCCCTCTGAAAAATCTCTCCTTCTCCTTAGCATTTCCACAGATCCTCCTACAAATAATCAGGAAATTAATCAGCTGAAGGCCAATATTTAAAGGCTAATAGAAAGAACTCCACAAAATGAGCAGTCCAATTCTAGAAGCAATTCAAGGCCTGCCTATTTTTACCTATTCCAAGTCCTTTCCTATTGCTTTCAAAATATTTGGACATATTCAGTATTGGAATATCCTGTAGTTAGAAAAAAAATTAATAATAATTAACCCAAGGCTTACGATAATAGATAAATATACTCCAAAACTCCTAGAAGAGAACTTAACATTTTCTTTCTTTTTCTGTCCCTTAAAATTATAAATCTTACCATGTCTTTGAAATGTAAACACAGCCCACATCCCATGAGACTGGGCTCAGATTAACTCAATGGGACAAACATGAAACTAAAGACAAAATAAAGGGAAAGAGATCTTTTAAACACAAATAACCTCCTTAAAATTGCTTATCAAGGGCAAATACAGATCTTAAAAATCATCTCCACAAATTATAAAATATTTTAGTCATCTGAGTGAGTAAACAATTTATTCCAACTGTTATTTATAAAATAGTGAATTGTACCTGACTCAAGATTAAAGTTTTAAAGTGAAAACTACAAGAGTTCTGCTTGTGTCTGTATGTCTATATGTGTACATTGTAGATGTGGCACTATGCAAAATGAGTATACTCTCAAAAAAATAATAGAACTAACCCAAATGTTTTTCAAGTTTACATGATCTAAGATTAATCTTTAGTAAATAAAAGCTAATTTAAATTTGTTTAATAAAAACTGATATGTCTTTAGATTTATCAACTCAAAGTATAATACTTCTATTTTACTAACTTGGTAAATATGTTTGGTATCATGCTGAGAAATATTCTATGAGAAAGTATGTTTCTAAAAATTACAAAATGTATTTATGTTTGCCAGTGTACAGAATGCTGTAGACAGTTCATAACTGGTTACTTTTCACTAGAAATTAAGGTTTCTAAAGGTTAAAAATTCTAATTAATATATGCAATTAAAGCTACTAAAATTAAAGCATCTTCATATGCAAGGAAATTTTTTTGATAGGTATAAGGAATGGAAATGCATTTTGTTAAGATTAAAGTGATTTTTTTCCCTAAATCTGGTTATTCCTAAATGGGGAGGAAAACAAGGGACAAACAAAAATAGATATAGAAGATTGTAGATTTTTGAAAAAAAGGAATCTTTAGAAAGAAATTTATGTGTAGTCAGGACAGGCTAAAATTGGAATAAATTGAATTAAGCAAATGCGTTTCAATATAAAAAGTAAATGGGGCAAAATTAAAATTTGATTTTTCTCTATGTTTTCTTAGATTATTGGCCTGGTCTTAAAAAGAAATTGTAAACAAAACTTTTCTTTACCATTAATATAATCTGTCTAAGAAAACAGAGATTCTATATTCTATAACTAAGGCTTTGGGAAACTATTTAAATTTCTGTAATTGCCTGTGAAATCCTTGTCAATTCCATTAAATAGGTAACTAAGCATTACTTTACAGTGACCTGTTAAGACAGTTTTAAAACCTTTTTTGATACTTTTGACAAACTTCCCCAAAATCTAATTCTAAGTGAAATATTTTGTCTTAGAATGAACTTTGAGACATGAGATATTTCAAAGTCTCCTCAAACATCTCAAAGATTTGTTCCTACCCCTCATAAAAAGGAGAGATAGTCAACTAATCAGGCATATTTGATATGTTAAATTCCATGGGAAGCATTGTCAAATAAATAACATTAAGCTTTCTTTATGTTGTGTCTGAATAGGTATGTATTAAGGGTGTTCCAGAAATTGTGTGAAATTCCTGGAAGTCTTATATGTCCTGGCATAAAATGTTATCTGTCATCAATACTGAGGCTCACATTAAAAGAAATGAACCCAAATATCAGGGAAATGTCCTGACTTTCATGTAAAGGCAGCAACAACAAAAATAATCTGTAAGGACTGTGGTATATATGAATGAAGTTCATTCTGCTTCTGAAAAAACAAATAAATAAATAAAATTGACCTCTCATTGTTAGACTTTTGCCATCCCGATGTCCATGCAACATGCCCACAGTCTGCTCCTTAATCAAAGATATTAAGATGGGTAAACAATAGCTGTAAATTACAAACAGTTGGGGCTGTAGGAAACCCAAGGTGGCTGCTTGGTTCTTCTTGGCTCCCTGGCAAACCTCATTTTCTATTTGTTGTTGTTGTTTGTTGGTTTGTTTACTTTTCATTCCTTCACTGACGATAATGCATTTAAGATGACTCAAGTTGTAACTAGACATTGGTAGGAAGATTTCTATAAAATTGTAAAAGCAGTCTACCAGCAATATCTGACATTGAAAAAAAACAAAACAAAACAAAACTATTTTTGTCTCCTGAGGCCTCAGATCTCTTCCCTTTGGACCTGCAGCTAGACTTCATTCAACTGCCATTTAATATGGGTTTTCAAAATATTCTTGTTATTGTATGTATGTTTTCTGGATGGGTTGAAGCCTTTCCTTGCTGCAAGACTGATGCCCTCACAATGACAAAGAAACTGTTAGAAACTGTGTTTTCCACTTGGGGTATACCTTCCAGAACTTCCAGTGATCAAGGCACCCACTTCACTGGGAAAATGATATGTCTTGACAGAAACCTTATAATCTTATTGGAATTATCACTGTCCCTATCACCCTCAATCATCAGGCAAGTTTGACAGAACTAACGGAAAAACAAGATTCAAGCAGAACAAGAATTAACTACATTGGACTGAATGAAACAATAATACGATTACAACTTTTATGACTTTTTAAAATATTTTGTTTTCCAGATACAAACACATTTTTTTCTAAGTAATTTAGTAAATTATACCTTTGTAAGCAGAATTAAGACATTTATCTTTTTCTCCCTACCTGATTATCGGAAACTCTCAGTGAGTTTTCTTATTTTCTTGACAATATAGTTATTTGCATAAATTCAATAAAAATCTGTTTTCCTTATAACAAGACACAATTGGAAACATTGATTATATTACCAAAGCTTTGACTGGAATGTCATATTTGAGAGAGACATGCATATACTCAGACATGATCAGACAGCTTTAAGAGACTAAGGTTGATTTTATGGAGCCTATAAAGCCCCTTGGAAGAACAGCCTGGTACCTTGCTTATGGTGTTCCCAGCAAACTTATTAGGTAAGGTGAAGTCTAATGACAAATGTTTGGCTTGACTTCTTAGCCTTGAGAGGCTACCGAAAGTTCAATCTGGAGATTCTTTATAAAAAGTTCCAGCAAAGCAGATTGGCCAGTCTATATGTCAATCACTATTCTTGCTGGACTTATGTAAAAAACAAGGCCAAGTTTATTGAATGTAGACTTATTTTGCAAACAAATTGGTCTTAATTTGGCTATCTTTGGTAGAAATGAGGGTGATTTTAGAGAGAAGTGATGTTTCAGTAATACACTTTTGTGGATATTAAATTCTAGTGCTGTTCACTGTCTTTTAAGGTTTTGTTTTCTACCTGTAAACTGGATGGGATCCTATATTCTTCTAGTTTCCTCCAGTATCTGGCTATGACTCTCCAAACTAATGTCTCCAGTTTTTTCTCCCATTCTTTTCACTTGGAGCCATTAAGAACTAAAACTTCCCTTTTCCAGAGGCCATGAAAGCTAAAATTGGACTATTTGAAAGCACCACAATGGCTTATGTTTAGACAATCTTCATGCCTGTTGCTATGTGGGCCAATCAGAGACATTCAAACTGCAGCCCAGGATAACATGTCAGGTTGCCACTGCCTGCCTCACTTCATTGGAGGATGCTGTGAGCCTGACATCTAGAAATCGTCTTAAATGGCTAGTCTCAGAACCCAGAAACTGGGATTAAAGTCTGCTCCAATTATTAACCATTGTTTTTGTTTTGTGTCCATAGAAATGCCTCTTATTTAATACCTGATTTTCTGTACCATAGACCTAGCTTTTGGAGCCCACCTGTGTCACTGGCTCCTGAAATGAGATACAGCAGTTTAACTGAAATTATCTGTTCTCAGAACTAAGAAACTGGTTCAATTAAATGGAATATTTCCTAACCTGTTCTTTTCCACAGTCACCAGCTCAATTTTCAATATGTGAGACTTCCTTGGAAGTTTCAGAGGAGGGAATTTGGGGGCTTAGGGTGGACTGTCTTAAAATATGCCACAATGGCATATTGATTATTTTGAATTAAAGTTACTTAAGAAATGTCTAACATAAGAGGGGTGTTCTGACCCTCCTCTCTGTCTCCCTGAAAGCAGGAAATAAATCTCATGCAAAAGGTACAATCCCTGCCTCTGGAGATAGGACACATCACCAAAAACAAGGAATTCAGACCAAGAGGCATATGTAAACAAAACTTATTACTTCTTTAATTTACTACCCCAAGCCCAAACTCTGTTTAGATTCTTCACTAACTGGGCATCCAAAACCTATATTTCTTTGTCCTGTCAAGTCCTCCTAAATTTATTATTTCTTTGACTAAAAAGTATAAAAGTTGCTTCCCTTAGAGACACTTTTAGTTTCCATTTCTATGAGACCCCAATGTACATGATTAAATCTTGTTTTTTTTTCTCCTGCTAATCTGTCTTGTGTCAATTTTATTATTAGTCCAGCCACAAGAAAATAAAGAGGAATAGAAGGACAAATTTCCCCCTCCCTGACATATTTTATGTTGGGTTTTTCTTATTATAGTTCTTCCTGTCCAATAACTTTGCATATTCAGATACAAATGAATTGATAGAATTAATGTGATAACTCTTGATAACTCTTCACATGGATAAAACTAGTTAAATTTTCTAACCATTTTGCTTTTACTACCTAGAACATAATAACAAAATAAAATGTCCCTTTATTAGATGTGGAGAAAAAACTAATACAGTGTAATCAGAGAAGTCATCCAAAAATCAATAAAAATTAATATTTTCTTCATCCTTATACTAACCAAATAGTAGACTAGTGATAGAGACACTCAACAAAGCCTGAAGTACTGCAAAACCAAGCTTTAATCTCCCAATACCTCCAAACCCAGCCTTTGTCTGCCCTCCTCATTTCCCACCCTTTCTCTCGTACTTTCCAGATCTATTTCTTTTCCTTTAATTTTTTTTGTGCTCTTTCCAATGTAATTTTCTTGTCACCTGAAACTTCTTAATTCCATCCTGTCACCCCACAACTCCCAGTTTACTTGATATAGTAAGTACAGAGAAAGATATGCTGCCTCTCAGACTCTAAACTTGTCTATATATATGGGACAGACGTTTAGCCCAGAACAAGACAGGAATCCACCAGGTCACTACCACCATGACCACCTCAGGGGCAATATCACTCAGTACATATATAGCTGCCAGATTTTAACATCCAAAAACTTGGTAAGGGACATTAAGGGGAGAACAACTTACAGAGGAAGGTCATGATAAGAACACCTTGGAAGGTATTATCTGTACAGAATGCAACAGAATACAATAGAAAATATAAATGTTTATTGTGAACTGCCAGACACTATTTAGAAGGAAGTTAATATATTGATCTAAATCACAAGAATAGCTATACTTTTAGGTTTCTGTCAATTTCATTTCCAAAGATGTTAATTGATTCTTTTTACAAAAAGTTACTGTCAGAACAATAATTTATTGCTTTTGTTGAAAAATACTTAGGAAAGATTTTCTCTTTTTGTATCAAGCTCTGTGTTGGGTTCAGGGGAACTAACAATATTAAATCAAGGAGCTTATGGTCTGATTAGAAATAATTATGGGTTATAATGGGTATACTCAGGAAGGAGTACTCAACAAACATTTGTTAAGCATAATTTATCACCACCTAACATACACAAACTGTTGCCCCTCAGTATCTGTGGGGGATTGGTTCCAAGACCCCATGTGAATACCAAAATCTGTGAATGTTTAAGTCCCTTATATAAAATGGTGTAGTATTTCCATCTAACCTATGCACATCCTTCTGTATACTTTAAATCATCTTTAGATGATTATATGATATAATACTATGTGAATAGTTGTAAATACAACCTTACTGCATAGCATAATCAAGTTTTTCTTTTTGGAACTTTCTAAAACTTTTAAGAAATATTTCTGATCTATGGTTGTTTGAATCCATGGGTGTAGAACTCATATATACGCAGGGCCCACTGTACTTTTAATTTTAAATTTCCTGCTAGCATGCAAACTTTATAAAGGCAGAGATGTTTGTTTTGTTCACTTTTATATCATCAGTGCCTAGAACAGTGTCTGACACAAATTAGACGCTAAAACACTTGTTAATGAATGGATAAGTGAATCTTCTATTAGCTGGGCACTATGCTGTGTGCTGGGACTATCATTATAGATAAACAAGGAATTTTGCATTCAGAAAGCTTACAGTACATCAAGGTAAAGAGAGATCAGGACATCTGAGTTCTGTCAGCACTCAGTAGGCATTCTGCATGAATTGTTCCACTTGTAGATGTATTTTCAATGTTTCTGTGGAGGGAGGTTAACATATATACAATGGAATATTACTCAGCCATAAAAAAGAATGAAATAATCCCATCTGCAGCAACATGTATGGACCTAGAGATTATTATACTGAATGACGTAAGTCAGACACAGAAAGACAAATATCATATAATATCACTTATATATGAAATCTAAAAAAAAGGGGGATACAATGAACTTATTTATGAAACAGAAGTAGAGTTTTTGATGTAGAACCAAATTTATGGTTACCAGGGGATTGGAGGGGGAGGGATAAGTTGGGAGAGTGCAACTGACATATGCACACTGCTATATATAAAATAGATAACTAATAAGAAACTGCTGTATAGCATAGGGAACTCTACTCAATACTCTGTAATGGCCTATATTGGAAAAGAATATATATATATGTGTGTGTGTGTATATATATATATATATATATATGAGTGAGTATATGTATAACTGACTCATTTTGCTGTACACCTGAAACTAACACAACATTGTAAATCAACTATACTCCAATAAAAGTTTTTAAAAAGAGATTAAACCAATAAATTTACAAATATATAATGAAAGTAAAATAATAGGAAGCATTGCACAATTCTACTTTAACTTGGGGAACAGCATATTCAGAAAGGCATAGAGAAGAGATTCAGCCTGAGATGTCTTGAAAAATGGTTAAGAATTGTTCAGGCAAAAATAAAGTTTCACCTATTGGGACAAATGGTTTTATTACAGAGAGGAAGGAATGTGTACAAAGGTTTAGGGTTTTAAATATCCTGGTAGGTTAAGGAAAGTATAAGAAGTTTGAGTTGGTAGGATATGAAAGTAGGCACACAGAGTGAAATATCTCAGTGTTAGAGAAACTGAAAGTGGTTTAGGAAGGCTGGGATGGAAGCAGCTATATGAGCAAGACCAGATCAAGTCCAGCTCTCATTGTAGTGGTTTTGGGATTTTCCCAAAGGCACTGGGACCACAATGAAGAGGTTTAAATGAATTAGTTTTGGAAAGGGCACTTCATGTATGTATTTACATGTAAAATAAAAATAAAGAATACAAATAAATTATATAAGCCAGATGTGGAAAATTTAAATCTAAAAGTAGTGGAGAAAAAAAAAAAAGTACACTGGTTTTAAAAAAAATGGTTAGGACAGAATGGGGAAGCAAGGTATTTAGATTTTTGCATGGAGGAAAACTTGAAAAACCTATTTCATTGAAATTATATTAAAACTTGGGTTTTATTTTTGTATTTTGCGATGAATTATGACCCTATGGAGGATAAAGTTGATTTATAGTTGGACTGAAAATCTCTTCCTTTATCTGGGGAAATGCCAGGGTATTTTTTTTTAACTTTTGGCCAACATAAGGGCAATGCTATTTAAGGGATATGCTATTTAAAATCCTAAGCAACTCAGAAGTAAGCCCAAACACATATGGGCACCTTATCTTTGACAAAGGAGGCACGAATATACAATGGAAAAAAGACAGCCTCTTCAATAAGTGGTGCTGGGAAAATTGGACAGCAACATGTAAAAGAATGAAATTAGAACACTTCCTAACTCCATACACAAAAATAAACTCCAAATGGATTAAAGACCTACATGTAAGGCCAGACACTATAAAACTCCTAGAGGAAAACATAGGCAGAACACTCTATGACATCCATCAAAGCAAGATCCTTTTTGACCCACCTCCTAGAATCATGAAAATCAAATCAAGAATAAACAAATGGGACCTCATGAAACTTAAAAGCTTTTGCACAGTGAAACAAACCATAAACAAGACTAAAAGGCAACCCTCAGAATGGGAAAAAATAGTTGCCTATGAAACAATGGACAAAGGATTAACCTCCAAAATATACAAGCAGCTCATGCAGCTTAATACCAAAAAAGCAAATAACCCAATCCACAAATGGGCAGAAGACCTAAATAGACATTTCTCCAAAGAAGACATACAGATGGCCAACACACACACGAAAAGATGCTCAACATCCCTAATCATCAGAGAAATGCAAGTCAAGGCCACAATGAGGTATCACCTCACACTGATCAGAATAGCCATCATCACAAAATCTGGAAACAACAAATGTTGGAGAGGGTGTGGAGAAAAGGGAACTCTCCTGCACTGTTGGTGGGATTGTAAGTTGGTACAGCCACTATGGAAAACAATTTGGAGCTTTCTTAAAAAACTACAAATAGAACTACCATATGATCCAGTAATCCCACTACTGGGCATATACCCAAAGAAAACCATAATCCCAAAAGAAACATGTACCATAATGTTTATTGCAGCACTATTTACAATAGCCAGGACATGGAAGCAACTGAAATGCCCATCAACAAATGAATGGATACAGAAGATGTGGCATATATATACAATGGAATATTACTCAGCTATAAAAAGGGATGAGATGGAGCTATATGTAATGAGGTGGATAGACCTAGAGTCTGTCATACATAGTGAAGTAAGTCAGAAAGAGAAGGACAAATATTGTATGCTAACGCACATATATGGAATCTAAAAATGGTACTGATGAACTCAGTGACAAGAACAAGGACGCAGGTGCAGAGAATGGACTGGAGAACTCGAGGTTTGGGAGGGGGCGGGAGGTGAAGGGGAAGCTGAGACGAAGCAAGAGAGTAGCACAGACATATATATACTACCAACTGTAAAGTAGATAGCCAGTGGGAAGTTGTATAATGAAGGGAGTCCAACTCGAGGATGGAAGATGCCTTAGAGGACTGGGACGGGGAGGGTGGGGGGGACTCGAGGGAGGGTGCAGGGGGAGTCAAGGAAGGGAGGGAATACGGGGATATGTGTATAAAAACAGATGACTGAACTTGGTGTACCCTCCCCCAAATAATAAATAAATAAATAAAATTAAAAAAAATAAAAAGAAATATATAAACTTAAAAATAAAATAAAATAAAATCCTAAGCACCCTGGGAACACTTACCAATGGTTTACCATTGGCATGCCCTGGCCTACATATATGATCATAGAAGCATAAAACTAAGAACTTCTGCTCTGATCTCTCCCAAAACATGCATCCCCTGCAGAGAACTTGGTGATGCAATCCTGAGACAGAGTGTGGTCAGCTCTTGTATGACTAACACCTGGTAGCTTGCTCATGGGATGTCAATCAAACCCATAATACTTGCAGCTCTCTCTCGGTGCACTGTATCTGTTGCCTTTAAATAGAAGTCCTACATGTGTGTGTTCTGTGGAGTGTGGTGATTCCTTTCAAATATCCAAACTTGGGAAATTTGTCCAGACTCTTATTGTCTTCCCTAGGGCTAGTATTCTTTTATAGTCTTAGTCCTTCAAAGGTCTATTAAAAATAATACCCCTAGAGTTTAGTAATTGTTTTGAAAGCAAATTTTAAAAATTTACAGCAATTAAAAAAAATCTCAGTAAGCAGACATAATTATAGAATTTCATAATTCAATTTGTCTCCTTAAATCAAATATATTATAAACATGTTTAACTACCTGAAATGCTTTTTTCCTCTATTCTATCACTGAAGCTGCATTTTTTGAGGCAAATAATTCCCACAGCTTAAAGTATAGTGTGGGGGCTTTGGAAGACAATTCCTACTTTTGATATCCATGCTTCTTACTTTAGAGAAGTTAATACTTGTAATTCCTTTTAGGCGTGGCATAAGGTCTGAAAGGCTGTGGGTCTATGTTCTAATATGTATGGTTAGAGGAAAACTACTCAACTTTAGGGAGACAGTAAAATTTCAACTATATATATACTCTTTTGAAAATTTTTTAAAAAAGGAAAATCAGGAGTTTTTTGCAGCAGTTTTGTATGTATTCTAGCTTCTCATAAACATTACCTGAAGAGAGGTTCTAGAAACAGGGACATTGAGGAACAATTCCCAGAGTTTGATGAAACTGTTCAAGGATACAGTCCATGTATGAGTATTTTTTAAAAGCTTATCAGGTAATGCTGATGTGCAGCCAGAGATGAGAGCTATGGAGCTGAAGGAAATGAAAGCCCTATTTTATAGTAAACATCCTTACTCATATCCTGTGTGTCAAACATGGAATGACACCTGAGACTGCCTAGTCCTTGCAGAGTATGCTCCCCCAGGCATTACAAAGATGTAAGGATGAACACAACACTTGTCTGATAGGAAATAAAGAGCTTATTTTGACTAGAGTAGTTCTTGAAACTATTTAATTGCTCCACCATAATTTTCCTCTATTTTTGTCCAGTGTTTGTACAATTTAAATTTACTTTAGTGTTCTTAAGGAGTACTCTAAAGTGCTAATTTTCAAAGTGTACTCTGAAGAATCCTGGCATCCCTGGTGGAGTCTCAGGGATGCCAGGATTCTTTTTTAGGGAATGGGTGGGATAGGTGGGAACACCATCCCTTCAACCAGAGCGTGTTTGCTCCATTTGGCTCTGTGTGTGTGTGTTTGTGTGTGTGTGTGTGTGAGACATATATTTCTTTTCTATAGAAAAAAGGAGGACTTTGAAACCTCAGAAAATATTTGAAAAGCATAATTTCATAAAAATTGTAAGAGGTCAATAGAATCTTACCTCCAAACAACGGATATTTACTTCTTTCTTTAAAGACTCAAACATTTAACACATTAACCTTTCAGCTACTGGTAAATAGAAAAAGAATATAGAAGCACCTCTTGCAGCTTAACTCTCAAAATCTTTTCTTTGCTAGAAAGGTAGCTACTAGCATGATCTAGGGGAAAAATACATCAATTGGTCTACCTATCATCTATCTATCTATGTATGTATCTATTTTTAGAAACACTCAGTCCTTTCTCCTGTATTTTTTCTTTACTTTTACACTACTACCACACTCACAACACTTGACAACAGATGTGAGTTTCCCCCATACCAAGCTATTCTCTGTGATACCAGCTTGGTGTCCTACAATTTAACTCAATTTTGAAACTATCTGCCTGAAGATAGCATTAGATCCCACAGGTTAAAAGCTCAGTCCCCCACTCCCCACTTCAGATGCCAGGTTACCCACAACTTCTGTCCAACTTGGCTACAAATTGGAGGTGACCATGATCTCTTCCTCGAGTTCAATTAATTTGCTAGAGTGGCTCACAGAATTCCAGGAAACACTTACTTACATTTGCCAGTTTATAAAGGATATGATAAAGAATACAGATGAACAGCCAGATGAAGAGGTATGTAGGGTGGATCTGTCTGGGAGGGTCCTGAGCACAGGAGGGTCCCCATGGAGTTGGGGTGTATCACCTTCCTGGTATATGGATGTGTTAACCAACCTGGAGTCTCTCTGAAGCCCATACTGCTGAGATTTTACGGAGGCTTCCTCACATAGACATGACCAATTATTACCTCCATTTCTAGGCCCTCTTCCTTCTCCAGAGAATAGGGAGTAGAGCTGAAAAGTCCGAGGTTTTAATCATGGTATGATCTTTTTTATGACAAGAACTCCATTCCGAGCCATACAGGAACCCATCCAAAGCTGTCTCATTAGAAAAAAAATGATGCTCTTGTCACTTAGGAACTAATAAAGATTTTAGAAGCCTTGTGTCAAGAACCAGAATCAAAGACTAAATGTTAGAATAAAGGACACTCCTAGTGCATTTATTACATAGGAAACTACAAGGGTTTTAGGAGCTCTGTGCCAGGACTTGGGGGCAGAGACCAATTTTTCTATCTATCACCTATCTATCTATCATCTATCTATCTATCTATCTATCTATCTATCTATCTATCTATCATCTATCATCGATCTATCTATTATCATCTATCTATCCAGTTATCATCTATCTCTATCATCTATCCATATACACATACATATATATATATATATAAGAAAATATTAAAAGGGACATATTTATAATGTCAGAAAATATTAACAGTGGTTAGTGTGGCAAAACATAAAGATGTGTTCAATTAAAAAATAGAAGTTATTCTGAGGAAAGACATCAGCAGCCAAGATAAATCTCAAAGATTGCTTAAATTTCCGCTATGGAAAGAATGACAACCATTCAATTGAGTAAGAACTGATAACATTTGATACAGGACTGGAGAACTGAAATAAGCAGAAAACAGAATACAAATAGCTGAAAAATCTGGCAAGTCCTCAAATGAGTATTTGAACTGGGAGTTGCTCACAGGCTGATGCAATAGAGACATGACCCACAAGGGGACCCTAAGTGGCTTTGGCAGATAGTAAAAGGTACATTTTAAAAATATTTAAATTGTTGAGCTGGTTAAATAGTAAAAGTGGCATATACGAAGTATATTTTAACTGGAGGGAATGTGCTATAATGCTCTAAGTTGCTGCCAACTCTTGGGCATCGCTTTTGCAACCACATGTTGCCATGGCCACTTTTATTCTATAAAATAGACATTTTTCCATCAAATAGAATAATGAAAAAACAAGTCTGATTTTGCAGTGCTTGCAGACAAAGTTGATATTAAATTAGAAGAAATAAATATTTTCTAAGATCAGATAACAAATATCTGCTATTTTCACTGCAGCCAGTCAGAAAGTAACATAGTAACAGTCTGCCTAATAAACAAAGGAAAACAGAGCATGCTTGTATAGGGAGGTTTAAAAAGCGCTTCAGCTAAAAATAGGTTGAAAATATAGCATAAATAATACCAAAATAAATATTACTGATAAAAATATACGACATGATGTTGCAAATAATTATATTTTCTTCAGTGAAAGGAAATAGCTAATTTCTCTTTATCATTCATCTCTTCCCTTCTATTCGTGCACAACAATCCAAACACAAACTCAGACGTGATCATTTCTATCTTTCAGAGAAATGTGCCCTCTGGAAGGAAAGGCAATTTTCTCCATATATTCTCAACTTTTAAAAGTGGAAAAATCTTAAATAGGATGGAGGATATACAGTTTACTTAATTTTCATCTCGTGCTCAATTTTCTCCTAATTTTCTAGTTTCTAGGAATGAAAACTTTGTCATTAAGCCTATTTTTGTCATTTCTGTCCATTCTTTGTAGTGATTTAAAAACTCATGGCTGTAAACATCTATAATCCAGCCAAGTGGTTTAGAAGTAGGTATTAGGCAAATAATTGTTGTAAAGAATTTTCCCATATAATTATCTGTACCATTTGCATGAAAACTATCTTACTATTGTAAGCTTAACAACTTAAGCCTGTATTGTAATGCCTATGTTAGAAAACTAGAAAGGTCTCAAGTAATGATCTTTGTATTAAGAAACCAGGAGAAAAAAAAAGCATATGAACATCTCTGTAACTTTTGATTAATTATTTTGCTGTGAACCTAAAAACACTCTAAACAATAAAGTCTATTTTTAAAAAGCAATCTAAATCCAAAATAAACAAGAGGAAAAAATTGAGCAGGAATCAGTGAAATGGGAAAAAGGAAAATTTTAAAAATTTTTAAATAAAGAAAATAGCTTCAAAATGCATACAATTGATACATCCCTAGCCAGAATAATCAGGAAGATTGAAACCACCAAATGTTGATTGTAGATTTTATAGATTACCTTCCCAAAAAGAAACTTCCAGTCCCCAGATGTCTATACAGGTAAATTTTACCAAAAATTTAAGAAAAAAAGAATAATACCAATCTGTACATATTTCTAGAAAGTGGAAAACATCCCAATTCATTCTATAAGGTCATTACTCTCTTTCTAAAATGAGACAAAAACATTATGAGAAAAGAACATCACATGTGTTAAATCCCTCAGGAACACAAATTCTAAACAACATTTTAGCAAATTGAATAGAAAAATAATTGTATTCAGAATTTGTACCCAATCAACATGAGACTATGAGCAAGGCATAAAAGACATTGTTGTCTGCATACTGCAATTCCTAGGAAATTTTGATCAAGGTGCCAAAAAACAAAGATGTGTCCTAGTGTCACAATTGAAGATGGCAATGACCTTCAGCTGTAGGACACCTGGTAAGAGAAACATCCCCATACCGAGAAAACATCCTGGCATATTTTTATCGACCATGAAACATTGCTGTTGCTACATGAGCTATGAAGAGATGAAACTGGAAATACATGGGCCTATTGATGGCAAGGCCTCCAAATTATGTATAGGAAGAAAGACAACAGTCGACACAAAGACTGTGCCTTTAAGGAAGTTAGTGTTACCCATATACCAGAGAATTTTGGAGGTTAAGCTGAAGCTTAAAATTAGAGGTCTTGAATGTGTCTGAGAAGAAGAAAATTTTGTCTGCTCTTCTAGATTATTTTGGCTGGTCTATGAATTAAATTAACATGATATGGATTAACAGGAGAAAATCACACAAAAGTTAATAACATATATACATGGCAGAGATCCAGGGAAACTGGATAAGTTGCCAAAATGGCAGAAATCCTTACTTTAAATACCATCTTCAGCTGAAGACAAAAGAGAATGTTGGGGGTAGTGGTTCAGGATTTCAAAGGGGAGAAAGGCAGTTCATATGGAGATGAAAAAGCAAATGTTTGGTAAACAATAGTTTGGTTGGCCATGAAGAGACTGTGGGACACAGAGAGAAATTTTAACAAACAGACTTTTCTAGGTTGTCCCCTGTGTATACACCTAGTTCACACCATAGTTGTCTATGATGATAGCTTCTTTCCTGGAACAAGTCTTCTGTCTACATTCTTTTTTTTTTTTAAATAAATTTATTTATTTATTTTATTGGCTGTATTGGGTCTTTTTTGCTGTGTGCAGGCTTTCTTTTAGTTGTAGTGAGTGGGGGCTACTCTTCGTTGTGGTGCACGGGCTCCTCATTGCCGTGGCTTCTCTTGTTGTGGAGCATGGGCTCTAGACGTGTGGGCTTCAGTAGTTACAGCACATGGGCTCAATAGTTGTGGCTCACAGGCTCTAAAGCACAGGCTTAATAGTTGTGGGGCATGGGCTTAGTTTCTCCGTGGCATGTGGGATCTTCCTGGAGCAGGGATCGAACCCATGTCCCCTGCATTGGCAGGCAGATTCTTAACCCCTGTGCCACCTAGGAAGCTCCCTGTCTACATTCTTTAGGCAGTTAGGGGGAAGGTCAAAGTTTCATCCTGAGTCTTTTGGGCCTTTATTGTTTTCAGCTTGAAATAATACACATGCCAAAGACACATTCTGGGGTGGCATATTTTGTTCCCCTACATCCCTTAGGAGGAGGAAAACAAATCTGAGAGTGCTGGGGCCTAGGAGGGTTGTTTCTCAAACTTTCCTTTTTCTTAAGTGCAGGACAATCTTTCTTCCAATGTCCTGAATTCTTGCAATATCTGCAATTGTCTGAAGGCACATAAGGAGGGCTATTAATGAGCTTTAAATTATTCTCAGAGTCATATTTTTGTTTTTCTAAAGATTCAAGTTGCAGAGCAAGAGTCATTGTTTTTAATTCATTTTTCCTTCTGCTTTCTGTAAAGCATTTAGCTTTACAGAGCTAAAGCACTGTGTGGCAGCTTCCATCATTACACTGAAAGGCTGTCCTGACCAACCAATCATGCTCTTTTGAATTTGTTTTTTAATATCAGGAAAAAATTTCCTGCTAGAGCAGAAATTACTAGACTTCTATGCACTGGAGCTTTAAGGTTTAATGCAGTCTGACTTTTAAAAGTTTCTACAAAGTATTTGGATGTTCTCCCTCTTTCTGAGTGCATAATTCAGTATTTCCCAATTAACTTTAGGAGGAATTGCTTCTAAAATTGCTCTTATGAAGTCTTGAATATCAGCCTCTAGAAGAGTCATCTCCTGGTAATTTGCAGGTTGGGCTGGAAGAGGGTCTGGCCATCTATTTTCTCTGTGAGAGGGATTTTCTCCAGGGGACCATCTGGCCCGGTTGATAACTACAGTGTGAATAGCTGCTAATCTTTACAATTGCTCTCTGAATTTTGAGGATCTTCTGATAATGGGGTTTTAAAAGTTTTATAATTTAAAAGATCAACTGCTGTCCAAGGGACATGAATTCTCTGTAGTATGGTCCTGGATACATCTGCAAGGGACATTGTATATGAATGCCTGATTACAAAGTCCTGGAAAGTAGAAGCAGTCATAAGGGACAGCAAAAGGAGGTCCAGGTTACTTTTGCTAAATTTACTTCCTGGCTTTCAGCATTTGCACAAGTGCCATCTATGCTCATACGTGGATGTCAGGCTTGAGTGCCCTCTGTAACTCCTCTAGGGAAAGAGAAGTTAAAATTTTCAACTGGATGTTTTCTGCAGAATCTGGGGTCTTAAGATCTAAGGGAACTGGTGGAAGATTTTGAGATGTGGTGTTAAGATGTGGAAAATCCACAAGATTTTCTGGAGGGTCAGAAGTAGGAAGTTGGGGAAAATAGGGGAGTATAGGAGGGAGGGAGAGGGGGATTTATACAGATTTGGCTTTTAATTTTTCTTCTGTCTGACTTTTGTCCTGTCAATTATTAAGGGATTCCCTGAGGCTAGCTGTTATACTTCTTTGGGTTTTGTTTTCAACTTGATCCTCCCATAAATATTAAAAATAGGCAGCAGCTTGGAATGAGAGCTCCCCAATAACATTTCAAATATAAAAACGTTTCCAATTCAAAAGATCTGTCCTCTGACCATTGACAAGTAGGATCTCCATTAGTATATTTATTCCAGTAGAGACTTAATCCAATAAGCCTATTTCTGGAAAAACCCTGAGGTAACATTCCAGGCTTAGAATAAGTAATTTCAGTGAATGAAAGGTGTCCCTGATGAGGGAACAGATGATGTAGACTCCATGATCCAAAAGTTCACTCCCAAAAATTGTTGAAAAAAGTAAAGACTTCCATTGCATAGGCAGTAAGGGTGGTGTAGTGAAGATGGTGTCTCTGATCTCACACAGAAATATGGAGTACCTCCAACCACAAACCTGCTAATTTATGGCACAGGGTAGGTGCTGCTGGAATGGGACTTTTCCAGCAGTAATGAGCAACAAAGATTTGAGTGTTAAAAGTCCCTTATGGACTGGAACCCCTTGTGACATACTCCCCTGAGGGCTGGCATGGTAGACAAAGATTGCCGCTTGTAACTTTGTGTCTCAGAACCTTGATCTCTTTGATTGGCCACCAGATGCACCAGATGCACCAGTAAATGCATCTTCTGATGATGGAGACCAGAGAAAGTTTTCACACTGATAAACAAGCCAAGCTCTTCACTACATAAAACAAGATGGGAGAAAGAAACCTCTTCTGTGTGTTTTTTAATGCATATTAACAGCTTTACTTAAGCCTTGGGTTTTTTGGAGCCATAATAATGCTTAAGCGGAATGTGCCCCAGAATTGAGGATTGTGTGATGGTTTGTAAAGTACCTTGTTGTATGGAAATTTTCTTGCAGTTAATGGATGACCTAGTGTCAATCTAACTCATTCCACCATCAACTTATCCTTTCATGGTATTTTCTTGAGGTGGCACATGCCCTAATGGCCTCAAAACACTTGACCCATGCCCACCATGGGTGCAACTGTGGCTTCCAAGATATCTCTCAGCAATACCTTTTATCTCATGTGCATATTAACCCACAGTAAAATTTGTCTAAATAGATACCTGTCTGGCAAGACCCCAAAACACACCAGTCTGCAAGGCTAGCCTGGCTAACAGGTTTATAGGGCCTATTCCTGCATCCTACTCTAAGGAATTCCCTTTTTATTACAAATGACACAATAGACAAAGAAAGACCATAACCATATCTGGGAGGAAAAGGATCAACAAACCAAGAGTACTCTATCAAATTACAAACCAAGGGTCACAGAGCTGAAGAAATAGTTTCACAAATATTTTCTCTTGCTAATCTAAATTTAGAGAGAGAGGAAAAAACATTCTCTCCACTTTCACTTCACCAGAACCTACAGACAGATTCTAAGAGGCCATTATGGTAAGAAATCTTATCTTTGGCTGGCTTTTGTCAGACATCCTAGGATCTATCCATTTGTAGGAGGAAGTCTTCAAGAAGAAGCAGTTTTCCAGACAGAAGAGGCAGTTTTTCAGCCAGATTTTATCAGCCAGGTAAGCATTCTGCCTATTACACCAACTGTGGGGGAGGAGAAATTTCACTTGTTTCTCCACTAGTTTTATTTGGCTGGCAATAAAATGACATAAGGCAGATTGACAGGAGAAAATCAAATTTATTACCTGTGCATTGGAATCCAATGTAAGTGTGAAGAATTCCAAACACAGAAAGGCAAAGTGATTATATATATATATATATATTATCTGGACTAAGGAGAAGGAAGTAGGGTACAAGGCTTCAAGAGGAAATAAGGTAATTTACAGGAAGATAAAAAGAGTTACTGTTTGGTAAATAAATGTTTTCTGGGCCATTCAAAGAAAATGGGACACAGAGAGGACTTTGGGTTTTGCTAAGTTACCCCATCTACCGCACCTAATTTATACATTATAGTTATCTATGGTGATAGCTTCTTCATGGGATAGGCCTTGTCTCTTTAGACAGTAAAGGGAAAGTTTAAAAGTTCTTCCTGAATCTTTTGGCCTTGCATTGTTTTCAGCTGAAAATAATCTACATGCCAGAGTGACACATCTTGGGGCAGCCTGCCCTGACCACATCAAGTGGTATGATCTGAAAGTTATAAGAAACTTGTATTCATCAAAAAGTCCTTTCTATGAATCTTCTTGAAGGAGAAGCATTTTTTTCAAAAGCATCAGAGTAAAACAATAACTGTAGTTGACAAATACTTAAAATGGCACAATTAGCCCTTAGCCTGGAGGAAGCAACAACATCCCAATAACTTGCAGACCATGGCACAATTGGTTTTGACAACAGAGATATCCAAATACTGTCCTGGTGAGAAATTTAAATAGGAAAGTCATTGAAAAAAGTGGAGGAGACAAGATGGTGGAGTAGAAGGACTTGAGCTCAAGTTCTCTCAAGAAAACACCAAAATCACAACTAACTGCTGAAAAACCATTGACAAAAAGGAATGAAACCTACCAAAAAAGATTCTACATCCAAAGACAAAGAAAAAGCCACAACAAGATGGTAGGAGGCGCACACTCATGATATAATCAAATCCCATACCCACTGGGTTGCTGACCCACAAACTGGAAAATAATTACATTGTAGAGGTTTTCCCATGAGAGTGAGAGTTCTGAGCACCACATCAGGCTCCCAAGACTAGGGGTATGGCCTCAGGAAGAGGAGCCCCAGAGCTTCTGGCTTTGAAGGCCAAAAGGACTTGTGTGCAGGAGCCCCACAGGACTGGGGAAAACAGATGGACACATACAAGATTTCAAATGCACTGGGACCCAGGGCAAAGCAGTGACTCCCTAGGAGCCTGTGCCAGACTGACATGCTGGTCTTAGAGATTCTCCAAGAGAGGGTGGGGGTCAACTTTGGCTCACTATGGGGACAGGGACACTGTGCAAAGGCCCCAGGGAATATTCATCAGCATTATCTTTCATAGAAATCACTATTTTACCACCAAGACCTGGCCCCACCCAATGGTCTACAGGCTCCAGTGCTGGGAAGCCTCAGGCCAAACTACCAAAAGGGTGGGAACACAGCCTCTAAATATGCCTCTTGATGTAACTGTGCTCACAGGAGAGACAAGACCCAGCTTCACCCACTAGTGGGCAGGTACCAGTCCCTCCCACCAGGAAGCCCACACAAGCTCCTGGACCAGCCACACCCACCAGGGGGCAGACACCAGAAGCAAGAGGAACTACAAACATGCAGCCTGAAATATGGAGACCACAAACACAGAAAGGTTGACAAAGTGAGATGGCAGAGAAACATGTTCCAGATGAAGAAACAAGATAAAACCCCAGAAGAACAGCTAAGTGAAGTGGAGATAGGCAATCTGACTAGAAAAGAATTCAGAGTAATGGTAGTAAAGATGATCCAAGATCTCAGACCTCAGAAAAAGAATGGGGGCACAGATGAAGAAGATACAAGAAATGTTTAACAAATAGCAAGAATATCTAAAGAATAACAAACAGAGATGAACAATACAATAACTGAAATGAAAAAATACACTAGAGGGAATCAATAGCAGAATAAATGAGGCATAAGAACAAATAAGTGAACTGGAAGACAGATTGGTGGAAATCACTGCTGCTGAATAGAATAAATAAAAAAATGAAGTGAGGACAGTCTTAGAGTCTTCTGGGACAAAATTAAACACACCAACACTCAGATGATGGGGTCCCAGAAGGAGAAGAGACAGAAGAATAATATGAGAAAATATGTGAAGAGATAATAGATGAAACTTCCCTAATGAGACAGAAAATACTCACTCAATTCCAGAAGCACAGAGAGTCCCAGGCAGGATAAACCCAGGGAGGTGCACACCAAGGCACATATTAATCAAATTGACAAAAATTGAGACAAAGAAAATATTAAAAACAAAAAGGGAAAAGCAACAAATTACATACTAAGGAATCTCCATAAGATTGTCAGTTGAATTTTCAGTAGAAACTCTGCAAGAAAGAAGGAAATGGCACAATATTTTTAAAGTGATGAAAGGGAAAAACCTGCAATCAAGAGAAATCTACCCAGCAAGGCTCTCATTCACATTCAACAAAAAAATCAAGAGAAAGCTAGAGAAGTCAGTACCATTAAATCAGTTTTACAACAAATGCTCAAGGGACTTCTCTAAGTGGAAAAGAAAAGGCCACAACTAGAAACAAGAAAGTTATGAACGGGAAAGCTCACTGGTTAAAGGCAAAAATACAGTAAAGTAGGTAATCATCTACAAACAAATATGATATCAAACCCAGCAATCATCAGAAAAGGAGAGTAAAAATGCAGGATTCTGGAAATGCATTTGAAATTAAGAGACCAGCAACTTAAAACAACCTTGTAGATATATAGACTGCTATATAAAAACCTCATGGAACAAACAAACAAAAACTACATTGATACACACACAGAAAAGAAAAAGCAATCCAAACACAGTACTAAAAATAGTCATCAAATCACAATAGAAGAGACCTAAATAGTCATTTCTCCAAAGAAGATATACAGATAGCCAAAAAACACATGAAAAGATGCTCAACATCACTGATTATTAGAGAAATGCAAATCAAAACTACAATAAGGAATCACCTCACACATGTTAGAATGGGTATCATCAGAAAATCTATGAACAATAAATGCTGGAGAGGATGTGGAGAAAAGGGAGCCCTCTTGTACTGTTGGTGGGAATGTAAATTGATACAGCTGCTATGGAGCACAGTATTAGATTCCTTAAAAAACTAAATATAGAATTGTCATATGACCCAGCAATCTCATTCCTGGGCATATACCCAGAGCAAACCATAATTCAAAAAGACATATGCACCCCAATGTTCATTGCAGCAGTATTTACAATAGCCAGGTCATGGAAACAACCTAAATGTCCATTGACAGATGAATGGATAAAGAAGATGTGGCATGTATATACAATGAAATATTACTCAATCATAAAGAGGAATGGAATTGTCATTTGCAGAGATGTGGTTGGACCTAGAGACTGTAATACAGAGTGAAGTAACTCAGAATGAGAAAAACAAATATTGTGTATTAATGCATATGTGTGGAATTTAGAAAAAAGCAGTACAGAGGAACTAGTTTGCAAGGCAGAAATAGAGACAGAGATGAAGATAGCAAACATATGGACACCAAGAAGGGAAAGCAGGGGGTGGTGGTGGTCCCATATATATGCTGTCTACAAGAGATCCACTTCAGATCTAGGGACACATGCAGAATGAAAGTGAGGGGATAGAAAAAGATATTCTATGCAAGTGGAAATCAAAAGAAAGCTGGAGTAGGAATGCTCATATCAGACAAAATTGACTTTACCATAGATTGTTACAGGAGACCAAGAAGAACACTACATAATGATCAAGGGATCAATCCAAGAAGAAGATATAACAGTTGTAAATATATATGCAACTCAATATATAAGGCAAATACTAACAGCCATAAAAGGAGAAATCAATAGTAACACAATAATAGCGGGGGGCATTAACACCCCACTTTCATCATTGAACAGATTATCCAGACAGAAAATCAATAAGGAAACACAGACCTTAAATGACACATTACATTAGATGAATTTAATTGATATTTATATAACATTCCATTCAAAAACAGCCAAATACACATTCTTCTCAAGTGTGCATGGAACTTTCACAAGGATAGATCATATTCTGGGTCACAGAGCAACTCAATAAATTTAAGAAAATTGAAATCATATCAAGCATCTTTTTGACAACAATGCTTGTAGAAATTAGCAGGTTAGAAATTAGAAATCAACTCCAAGAAAAAAGTGTAAAACACACAAACACGTGGAGACTAAACAATATGCTTCTAAACAACCAATAGACCACTGGAGAAATCAAAGAGAAAATTTAAAAATAGCTAGAGAGAAATAAAAATGAAAACACAAAAATCCAAAACCTTTGGGAGGCCACAAAAGCAGTTCTAAGAGGGAAGTTTATAGCAATACAATCTTACCTCAGGAAACATGAAAAATCTCAAACCACCTAAACTTAACCTAAAGCAAGTAGAGAAAGAAGAAAGAACAATACCCAAAGCTAGGAGAAGGAAAGAAATCATAAAGGTCAGAGCAGGAATCAATAAAATAGAGACAAAGAAAACAATAGAAAAGATCATTGAAAATAAAAGCTGGTCCTTTGCAAGGATAAACAAAATTGATACATCTTTAGCCAGACTCATCAAGAAAAAGAAGGAGAGGGCTCAAATCAATAAAACAAGAAATGAAAAAGGACAAGTTACAGCTGACACCACAAAAATATAAAGGATCATAAGAGACCACTACAAGCAACTATATGCCAGTATAATGAACAAATTCTTAGAAAGGTACAATCTTCCAATATCGAACCAGGAAGAAGTAGAAAATATGAACAGACTAATCACAAGCACTGAAATTGAAACTGTGACTTAAAAACTTCCAACAAACAAAAGTCCAGGATCAGATGCCTTTGCAGCTGAATTCTATCAAATATTTAGAGAGGAGTTAACACATTCTTTGGAAAATATTCCAAAAAAATTGTGGAGGAAGGAACACACCCAAACTAAATCTATAAAGCTACCATCACCCTGATACCAAAACCAGGGAAAGATACCACAAATAAGAAATTACAGGGCAATGTCACTGATGAACATAGATGCAAAAATCCTCAACAAAATACTAAAAAACTGACTCCAACAGTACATTAAAAGGATCATACACTGTGATCAAGTGGGATTTATCCCAGGGATGCAAGGATTTTTCAATATCTGCAAATCAATCACTGTGATACACCACATTAAAGAACTGAAAAATAAAAACGATATGATCATCTCAATAGTTGCAGAAAAAGCTTTTGACAAAATTCACCACACATTTAGGATAAAAACTCTCCAGAAAGTGGGCACAGAGGGAACCTACCTTAACCTAAAAAAGGCCATATATGACAAAACCACAGGTAACATCATACCCAATGGTGAAAAGCTGAAAGTATTTCCTCTAAGATCAGGAGCAAGACAAAAATGTCCACTCTCACCACTTTTATTCAACATAGTTTTGGAAGTTCTAGCTCTGGCAATGAGAGAAAAAAAGAAATAAAATGCATCCAAATTAGAAAAGAAGTAAAATTTTCACTTTTTGCAGATGACATGATATTACACTTAGAAAATCCTAAAGATGCCATCAGAAAACTACTAGCACTCAGCAATGAATTCAGTAAGTTTGCAGGATACAAAATTAATACACAGAAATCTGTTGCATTTCTATTCGCTAACAATGAAAGATCAGAAAGAGAAATTAAGAAAACAATTCCATTTACCATCACATCAAATAGAATAAAAGACCTAGGAATAAACCTACCTAAGGAGGCAAAAACTGTACTGTGAAAACTCTAAGATGATAAAAGAAATCAAAGATGGCATAAACAGAAGGAACAATATGCTATGTTTTTGGATTGGAAGAATCAACATTGTGAAAATGACTATAATACCCAAGACAATTTCAATGCAATCCCTATCAAATTATCGATGGCATTTTTCACAGAACTAAATCTAAAACATTTAAAATTTGTATAGAAACACAAAGACCCAGAATAGTCAAAGCAATCTTGAGAAAAAAATATAAAACAGAGCTGGAGGAATCAGACTCCCTGGCTTCAGACTATACTATCAAGCTACAGCAACAAAAACAGAATTGTACTGGCAGAAAACAGAAGTATAGATCAATGGAATAAGACAGAAAGCCCAGAAAATAAACTCACACACCTATGGTCACTTAATCTATGACAAATGAGGCAAGACTATAAAACAGAGAAAACAAAGTCTCTTCAATAAGTGATGCTGGGAAAACTAGATGGCCACATGTAAAGGATAAAATTAGAACATTCTCTAACACCATACACAAAAATAAACTCCAAATGATTAAAAAGCTAAGTGTAAGGCCAGACACTTATAAAACTCTTAGAGGAAAACATAGGCAGAACACTCTTTGACGTAAACCATAGCAAGATCCTTTTTGACCCACCTCCCAGAATAATGGAAATAAAAACAAAAATAAACAAATGGGACATAATGAAATTTAAAATCTTTAGCACAGCAAAGGAAGCCATAAACAAGACAAAAAGAAAACCCTCAGAATGGGAGAAAATATTTGTAATGTAGCAACTGACAAAGGAGTTATCTCCAAAATACACGAGCAGCTCAATATCAAAAACAGAACAAAACAGAACAAAAACAAACAAAAACAACCCAATCCATAAATGGGCAGAAGACCTAAATAGACATTTCTCCAATGAAGACATCCAGATTGTCAACAAGGACATGAAAATATGCTCAACATCACCAATTCTTAGAGAAATGCAAATCAAAGCCACAGGGAGGTATTACCTCACATCAGTCAGAATGGCCACCATCAAAAAATATAGAAATAATAAATGCTGGAGAGAGTGTGGAGAAAAGGGAATCCTCCAGCATTGTTGGTGGAAATGCAAATTGATAAAGACACTATGGAGAACAGTATGGAGGTTCCTTAAAAAACTAAAAATAGAACTACCATATGACACAGCAATCCCACTACTGGGCATATACACAAAGAAAACCGTAATTCAGAAAGATACATGTACTGCAATGTTCATTGCAGCATTATTTACAATAGCCAGGACATGGAAGCAACCTAAATGTCCATTGACAGATGAATGGGTAAAGAAGATATATATATATATAGAATGGAATATTACTCAACCATAAAAAGGAATGAAATTATTTGTAGTGAGCTGGATGGACCTAGAGTCTGTCACACAGAGTGAAGTAAATCAGAAAGAGAAAAACAAATATCATATGCTAACACACATGTATATATATGGAATCTAGAAAAATGGTACTGATGAACCTAGTGGTAGGGCAGGAATAGAGATGCAGACATAGAGAGTGGACTTGAGGACATGGTCTGGGGGGAAGGGAAGCTGAGAAGTAGTTAGAGAGTAGCATTGACTTATATATGCTACCAAATGTAAAATAGATAGCTAGTGGGAAGATGCTATAGAGCACAGGGAGATCAGCTCTATGCTTTATGAAGACCTAAAGGGGTGGAATACAGAAGGTGGGAGGGAGGCTCAACAGGGAGAGGATATGAGGGTATATGTGTATATATATAGCTGATTCACTTTGTTGTACAGCAGAAACTAACACAATACTGTAAAGCAATTATACTCCAATAAAGATGAGAAAATAAAAAAAAAAATAGATGGAAAACCTAAGAAGATATTTCTCCAAAGAAGACATACAGATGGCCAAAAAGCACGTGAAAATAGGTTCAGATCTGCTAGTTATCAGAGAAATGCAAATCAAAACTACAAGGTATCACCTCACACCAGTTAGAATGGCCATTGTCAAAATGTCTACAAACAAAAAATGGTGGAGAGGGTGTGGGGAAAGGGAACCCTCCTACACTATTGGTGGGAATGTAATTTGGTAAAACCACTGTAAAGAACAGTATCAAGGTTCCTTTAAAAACTAAAAATAGAACTTTCATATGATCCAGCATTCCCACTCCAGGGAATATATCTGGAGAGAACCATAATTCAAAAAAATACATGCACCTCAATGTTCACAGCAGCACCATTTACAATAGCCAAGACATGGAATCCACCCAAATGTCCATTGACAGAGGAATGGATAAAGAAGGTGTTGTAAATACATATACATATACATACACATATACATATACATATACATATATATATACACACACATAATGGAATATTACTTAGCATTAAATAATGGATTAATGCTATTTGCAGAAATATGGATGGGCCTAGAGATTATCATACTAAGTGAAGTCAGACAAAGAAATATCATGATATCACTTACATGTGGAATCTAAAGAAAAATGATACAAATGAAATTATTCACTAAACAGAAACAGACTCACAGACTTTGAAAACAAACTTATAGTTACCAAAGGGGGAAGGTGTGGGGGAGGGATACTTTAGGAGTTTAGGATTAACATACGCACAATATATAAAATAGATAATCAACAAACACCTACTGTATACCACAAGTAAGTCAACTCAATATTCTGTAATAGCCTATATGGGAAAATGATCTGTAAAAGGATGGATATATGTATATGTATAACTAAATCACTTTGCTGTATACCTGAAATTAACACAACATTGTAAACAAAAACAAAAAACAAAAAACAAAACCCCAAAAAACCCCAACCAACTAAACCGAAAACTCACAATATAGTAAATCATCTATATCCAAATAAAAAATAAATATTTCTTAAAAGTGGCATTATTTTATTTTATTTTTTTTAAAGTGGCATTATTAAGGATCTGATTATATCACAATTCACAAGGAAAATATTGGTTGTTTCTGTGACACACAATGTTTTAAGCCAATAAGTAGAATTATGATTAATAGCATTATATCAGGACATATCTGAATTTTAGCAATTTTATATAATTTCTAGAACATTTATATCAATAATATTTACCACACAATGTAATCTAAGAAGGTTTATCATCAAGCAACTGACAATGTATCCCATGAAATTTAATTTACCAAATAAGACTTTGTTTAGAATTTGATTTGTGAAAGTTTGTGAGATATTAAAATATTTTAAAACACTTGGTCAAAGAAGATCATAGATCACTATGAAGCAATACTTAGTTATCCATTTAATCATAATGACAAAGACTTTACAGGTAAGTACCAAAAGTTAAGTAGTTGTAAAAAAGAAAACTTAGCTCTTTTAATATTTTAAAGACTCAGTTTAATCATCAAAGACCTGATAAAGACAACACAGGGAACTATTTTGATAAAATGTAAAACCCTTATTTATTTATTTTTTTTGGCAGACTACTCAAAGGTAAAGAAAATTTTTTTGTTTGTTTCTTTATCAAGAGCCGAATTTGTCTTTTTAACAGAGAGAACACTAAATGCTAAACTTGCAACTACTTGCTTTAATATTAAAATTCATTCATGTAATTAAATTCGCTGTAATATTAGCCAGTCTTGACCATGCATAAAACTTTTTTCTCAGGGTTCTATTTCCATAAACCTTCTATAACTTCCTTTTCTATTCAGATTTTTGTCCTCTGCTCCCCTCTCCCTGAACCTTAACCTCTCTTTTGGATGTAATTACTTTTTTAAAAAATTTAACAAAATGCACTTCCATTCCTTATAGCTTTAAAAAAAATCTTTGCAAATGAAAATGTTTTCTTGCTAATTTTGATAGTTTTAATTATATTATATAATTTAGATTCCTGAACCCTTAGATAAGTTAATTTCTAGTGAAGTTACTAATAAGTAAGCAACTCTGAACTGTTTGTTTTATGAGTTTTTTTTTATTGGCAAACTTATAAATACATTTTATATTTTCTAAAAACATGCATTTTCTTATAGCATAATTTCTTTTATAAAATATGGTACATAATGTGCTTCTAATAGACCTAAACATCTTTGGCTTTTCTATAATAATGTAAGCAGGTAGGATAGGGGGTTCCCAGACAAAGGGAACCAGGCATAGCTTTCTTGACATAAGAAAAACCATTTGTTTGGTCTAGGCCATTTTGTGATGTAAGCCTGGTCATAATGCTTGTCCTTGTACAGGTCTCAGTAATTAATGATCTTAAAGGAAATGAGGGAATGCAGGAACAAAGCAAAAACAGTCAAGAAATGAATGGAGTCTTATTTCCTCCTCAATCTAGTACATATCTTTGAGTTCTGCAAATACTTAAGGCCCTCACCCATGTGGAGGATGGAATGATGATATTTTCTGATCCCCCTGACATCAATCAACTAAAACTTGGACTCTGTCAACCTTTGCCCCAATTTTATGCTGAAATCTCCTCTGCTCAAGTCCCTTTATGAATATGCTGTTCTAGGACACATTGCTTTGGGAAAGGGCCCCGGTATTCTCCTTACTTGCTGCAAGTAATAAATCCTTTCTTCTCCCCATCTTTGCCTTGGTTGCGCCTTTTGGCTTACACCCATGAAAAGACAAACCAGTTTTGGGGGTAAAAATAAGAATACAAAAGTAAGTACATTTAGACTTTTTTAGCAATTAATATTTCAATATTCTATCTTTTTTGAAAATGATCTAGACATTTAATGAATTCCTATCATTTAACTTAGCTTAGCAAAACTCTAAGGTTTAAGTTACCAAAGATTTTGGAAGCTATTTTTAAATCAAATCATATCCCACTTAACATCTGAAACACTTGTTCCCAGAAATTAGGTTTAAATTACCCATGAAAACAACAGGATACATTACACAAAGTCAGCCATTATCCTAAGCTATTTTTCTTGCTAATAAATTTTGTAACAGAGAGAATACAGACTTATCTTACTTTTGCTAAACCTAGGTAAACTGAAAGTTTTACATTTAATGCTGATAATTCTGAAGACATGCCTGTTTAATTAAAAAATAACTTTAAATATTTTTATATTTACTAAAGATTAATTCTAGATCATACAAACTTGAAAAATATTTGTTACAATTTCTATTATATTTTTGAGAATTTTTATTTTATTTTATTTTTTTGGGGGTACACCAGGTTCAACTGTTTTTATACACATATCCCCATATTCCCTCCCTTCCTTGACACCCTTGCCTCGAGTCCCCCCCACCCTCCCTGCCCCAGTCCTCTAAGGCATCTTCCATCCTCGAGTTGGACTCCCTTTGTTATACAACAACTTCCCACTGACTATTTTACAGTTGGTAGTATATATATGTCTGTGCTACTCTCTCACTTCTTCTCAGTTTCCCCTTCACCCCCCACCCCCTCCCATACCTCGAGTTCTCCAGTCCATTCTCTGTATCTGCTTCCTTGTTCTTGTCACTGAGTTCATCAGTACCATTTTTAGATTCCGTATATGTGAGTTAGCATACAATATTTGTCCTTCTCTTTCTGACTTACTTCACTCTGTATGACAGATTGTAGTTCTATCCACCTCATGACATATAGCTCCATCTCATCCCTTTTTATAGCTGAGTAATATTCCATTGTATATATATGCCACATCTTCTGTATCCATTCATTTGTTGATGGGCATTTCGGTTGCTTCCATGTCCTGGCTATTGTAAAGAGTGCTGCAATAAACATTATGGTACAAGTTTCTTTTGGGATTATGGTTTTCTTTGGGCATATGCCCAGGAGTGGGATGACTGGATCATATGGTAGTTCTATTTGTAGTTTTTTAAGGAACCTCCAAATTGTTTTCCATAGTGGCTGTACCAACTTACAGTCCCACCAACAGTGCAGGAGAGTTCCCTTTTCTCCACACCCTCTCCAACATTTGTGGTTTCCAGACTTTGTGATGATGGCCATTCTGATTGGTGTGAGGTGATACCTCATTGTGGCTTTGACTTGCATTTCTCTGATGATTAGTGATGTTGAGCATCTTTTCATGTGTTTGTTGGCCATCTGTATGTCTTCTTTGGAGAAATGTCTATTTAGGTCTTCTGCCCATTTGTGGATTGGGTTATTTGCTTTTTTGGTATGAAGCTGCATGAGCTGCTTGTATATTTTGGAGGTTAATCCTTTGTCCGTTGTTTCATAGGCAATTATTTTTTCCCATTCTGAGGGTTGCCTTTTAGTCTTGTTTATGGTTTGTTTCACTGTGCAAAAGCTTTTGTTTCATGAGGTCCCATTTGTTTATTCTTGATTTTATTTCCATGATTCTAGGAGGTGGGTCCAAAAGGATGTTGCTTTGATGTATGTCAAAGAGTGTTCTGCCTATGTTTTCCTCGAGGAGTTTGATAGTGTCTGGCCTTACATGTAGGTCTTTAATCCATTTGGAGTTTATTTTTGTGTATGGTGTTAGGAAGTGTTCTAATTTCATTCTTTTACATGTTGCAGTCCAATTGTCCCAGCACCACTTATTGAAGAGGCTGTCTTTTTTCCATTGTATACTCGTGCCTCCTTTGTCAAAGAGAAGGTGCCCATATGTGTTTGGGCTTCCTTCTGAGTTCTCTATTCTATTCCATTGATCATCCTTTTTATTTTTGTGCCAGTACCATACTGTCTTGATCACTATGGCCTTGTGGTATAGTTTGAAGTCAGGAAGCCTGATTCCACCAACTCCATTTTTCCTTCTCAAGATTGCTTTGGCTATTCGGGGTCTTTTGCGTTTCCATACAAATCGTAAGATTTCTTGCTCTAGTTCTGTGAAGAATGCCATTGGTAATTTGATCGGGATTGCATTGAATCTGTAAATTCCTTTGGGTAGTACAGTCATTTTCATGATGTTGATTCTTCCAATCCAGGAACATGGTATGTCCCTCCATCTGTTTGTGTCATCTTTGATTTCTTTCATCAATGTCTTAAAGTTTTCTGCATACAGATCTTTTGCCTCCTTAGGCAGGTTTATTCCTAGGTATGTTATTCTTTTGATTGCAATGGTGAATGGGATTGTTTCCTTCATTTCTCTTTCTGCTCTTCCATTGTTAGTGTATAGGAATGCAAGAGATTTCTGTGCATTAATTTTGTATCCTGCTACTTTACTAAACTCATCAATGAGTGCTATCAGTTTTCTGGTAGAGTCTTTAGGGTTTTCTATATATAATATCATGTCATCTGCAAAGAGTGACAATTTTACTTCTTCTTTTCCAATTTGGATTCCTTTGATTTCTTTTTCTTCTCTGATTGCTGTGGCTAACACTTCCAAAACTATGTTGAATAACAGTGGTGAGAGTGGACACCCTTGTCTTGTTCCTGTTCTTAGAGGGAATTCTTCCAGTTTTTCTCCATTGAGAACAATGTTGGCTTTTGGTTTGTCATATATGGCTTTTATTATGTTGAGGTAATTTCCTTCTATGCCCATTTTCTGGAGAGCTTTTATCATAAATGGATGTTGAACTTTGTCAAAAGCTTTTTCTGCATCTATTGAAATGATCATATGGTTTTTATCCTTCAATTTGTTGATATGATGTATCACGTTGATTGATTTGCGTATATTGAAGAATCCTTGCATCCCAGGGATAAACCCCACTTGATCATGGTGTATGAATTTTTTAATGTGCTGTTGCAGTCTGTTAGCTAGTATTTTGTTGAGGATTTTTGCATCTATATTCATCAGTGATATTGGTCTGTAGTTTTCTTTTTTTGTGACATCTTTGCCTGCTTTTGGTATCAGGGTGATGGTATCCTCATAGAATGAGTTTGGGAGTGCTCCGCCTTCTGCAATATTTTGGAAGAGTTTGAGAAGGATAGGTGTTAACTCTTCTTGAAATGTTTGATAGAATTCGCCCGTGAATCCATCTGGTCCTGGGCTTTTGTGTGTTGGGAGATTTTTAATCACTGCCTCAATTTCTGTACTTGTGATTGGTCTGTTCATGGTTTCTATTTCTTCCTGGTTCAGTCTTGGAAGATTGTATTTTTCTAAGAATGTATCCATTTCTTCCAGGTTATCCAATTGATTGGCATATAGCTTCTTGTAGTAGTCTCTCATGATGTTTTGTATTTCTGAGGTGTCTGTTGTTACTTCTCCTTTTTCATTTCTAATTCTGTTGATTTGCATCTTCTCCCTTTTTTTCTTGATGAGTCTGGCTAATGGTTTATCCATTTTGTTAATCTTCTCAAAGAACCAGCTTTTAGTTTTATTTATTTTTCTTATGGTTTCTTTCCTTTCTTTTTCATTTATTTCTGCTCTGATCTTTATGATTTCTTTCCTTCTGCTCACTTTAGGGTGTCTTTGTTCTTCTTTCTCTAGTTGTTTGAGGTGTAAGGTTAGGTTGTTTATTCGATCATTTTCTTGTTTCTTAAGGTAGGACTGTATTGCTATAAACTTCCCTCTTAGAACGGCTTTTGCTGCGTCCCATAGGTTTTGGGTTGTTGTGTTTTCGTTGTCATTTGTTTCTAGATTTTGTTTGATTTCCTCTTTGATTTCTGTAGTGATTCCTTGGTTGTTTAAGAGTGAATTGTTTAGCCTCCATGTGTTTGTATTTTTTGCAGTTTTTTTCCTGTAATTGATATCTAGTCTCATGGTGTTGTGGTCTGAGAAGATGCTTGATATGATTGCAATTTTCTTGAATTTTCTGAGGTTTGATTTGTGACCCAAGATGTCATCTATCCTGGAAAATGTTCCATGTGCACTTGAGAAGAAAGTGTAGTCTGTCGTTTTTGGATGGAATGTCCTATAAATATCAGTTAAGTCGAGATGGTCTAATGTGTCATTTAAAGCTTGTGTGTCTTTATTGATTTTCTGTTTGGATGATCTGTCCATTGATGTAAGTGGGGTGTTCAAGTCTCCTACTATTATTGTGTCCCTGTCAATGTCCCCTTTTATAGCTGTTAGCATTTGCCTTATGTATTGAGGTTCTCCTATATTGGGGGCATACATATTTACCATTGTGATATGTTCTTCTTGGATGGATCCCTTGATCATTATGTAGTGCCCTTCCTTGTCTCTTTTAATAGTCTTTACTTTCAAGTCTAATTTGTCTGATATGAGTATTGCTACTCCAGCTTTCTTTTGACTTCCATTTGCATGGAATATCTTTTTCCATCCCTTCACTTTCAGTCTATATGTATCCCTTGGTCTGAAGTGGGTTTCTTGGAGGCAGCATATAGAAGGGTCTTGTTTTTGTATCCATTCAGCCAGTCTGTGTCTTTTGGTTGGAGCATTTAATCCATTGACATTTAAAGTGATTATTGACAGGTGTGTTCCAATTACCATTTTCTTAATTGTTTTGGGTTTGTATTTGTAGGTGTTTTCCTTTTCTTGTGTTTTTTCTTCTTAGAGAAGTTCCTTTAGCACTTGTTGTAAGGCTGGTTTGGTGGTGCTGAATTCTCTTCACTTTTGCTTGTCTGGAAAGCTTTTGATTTCTCCCTCAAATCTGAATGAGATTCTTGCTGGGTAGAGTATTCTTGGCTGTAGGTTTCTCTCTTTCAGGACTTTCAGTATATCCTGCCATTCCCTTCTGGCCTGCAGAGTTTCTGTAGAAAGGTCAGCTGTTATCCTGATGGGTTTTCCCTTATATGTTGTTTGTTGCTTTTCTCTTGCTGCTTTTAATATTTTTTCTTTGTGTTTAATTGTCGTTAGTTTGATTAATATGTGTCTTGGTGTATTTCTCCTTGGGTTTATTCTCTATGGGACTCTCTGTGCTTCTTGGACTTGGTTCATTATTTCCTTTCCCATGTTGGGGAAGTTTTCCACTAGAACCTCTTCAAATATTTTCTCAGACCCTTTCTTGTTTTCTTCTTCTTCTGAGATGCGTATAATTCGAATGTTGGTACGTTTAAGGTTATCACTGAGGTCTCTGAGGCTGTCTTCTAGTCTTTTTATTTTTTTTCTTTTTCCTGCTCTGTGGCATTTATTTCTCCCATTCTATCTTCCAACTCACTTATTCGTTCTTCTGCCTCAGTCATTCTGCTGGTTATAGCATCTAGAGTATTTTTAATTTCGGTTATTTTGTTATCCATTGCTGTTTGTTTTTCTGAGTTCCTATGAACTGTTTCTTGTACTTTCTCTATTTTGTTATCGAGATTTTGTATCATTTTTACTATCATGACTCTAAATTCTTTTTCAGGCATTTTTCCTATTTCCTCCTCATTTATTTGGTCTTGTGGGTTTTTTTCCTGCTCCTTTGCCTGCATGGGGTTTCTTTGTTTCCTCATGGTTGTCCAAGCTTTTGGGGTTGCTTGTCCTGGTGATAGAGGTGTTTATAGAAGACTGTCCAAGCCTCAGACTAATGTCCAAGTATTGGATTAAATGAATATTCAGTCTAGGAAACACATACATGTATAAGACACACAATTATTGAATCCGTTAGGACATAAGGCTCTAGAAAGACCTGACAGAACCCCAGTGTGCTATCAGATATTCAAAGAGAAACCCAGCAGAAATTGACAACTGAAACAGAACCAATCAGAGACAAAAGCAAAAGCAAACAAACAACAAATAACTCCCTACACATACAAACATCAATCCAGGGAGATTTTGTAAGCTAGGATCAAATATAGAAATGAGCTGGAGTATCACCAGAGAGAATGGAGATTCTCAGAATGTAATTAGACAACTGTACTAAGAACTAAGATAAAGACAAAAGCCTAATATTAATACCAAGGCAGTGCATCATCTGGAGAATAGAGCAAGGAGTCTGAGCAGACCGATAGTGTTGCTTATAAGTGTGTTAAGATAAAATAAACTTAAAATGGCTGGAAGAAAGGGGAACAGAAGAGCGTAATGTGGTTGGAAATATGCAAATAAAAAGAAAGGAATAGAAATGTATAAAAGATAGGGATGAAAGGAAAGTATGACAGATATTTTGTCCGTACTACCAAAAACTTAGCTAGATATAGAAGTATATAAAAAGGCAAAAAAAAAAAAAAAAAAGAATAAAAAATATCATTAAAAAATTATGTTATAAAACTTGTAGATCCCTTAGGGCTAAGACCGTATTTAATAAATCGAAAAAAAAAAAAAAAAAAGAGAGAGAGAGAAAGAAAAAAAAAAAATCCAGAACTGATCCCAGAATGGACCAGTTCAATAGGTATTGATACTACTATTTCTGTTTCCTTAGCGTCTCAGCTGTAAGTGTCCTTCTCCTTGCCTTGGGTTTTTCTGTGTTATTCTGTGACCAGCAGAGGTTCCTTTATTATTCGTCTGTAAGCCTCGGTGTGTAGGGAGGGAGAGGGTACAATAGTGGCTCCTTCTCCTGGGAGTGAGTGAGCAGTGGCGCACTGTTGTTTCAGTCAGGCTTGGAGGTGCCTGTTGCAGAGGGCGCTGGTGGCTCAGGCATACAGAGAAAGTCTTAGAGTTGGGCCTCTCTCAGGGTTTTTTCTTTTTGATGCTGGTTTTTTTTTTTTTCTCTTGGCAGCCTCCCTGCTGCTGGCGTTGCAAGGAGTTTTAATCTAGCCCCGCCCGAGTGCCTGAGGGTGCTTGTTATCCCTGAGTGCCTTAGGTGGCCCACAGGGCGTCTCTCCACTGCCTGTTGCAGAGGCACCGAAAGAGAGGGAGAGGCTATGCGCGCGGCTCCTCCCCCCCAACCGGGAGCCTGCAGCCTCCAGCCGCCATCATGGCCCGGCAGCTCTCAGGACTGGCACTCCTCTCCGCGGACCTCCTCCCTCCTGTCCTCTTGGTCCGTCACCCTACCGGCAACAATGTTTCTCACCCTGAACCAGCTCTCCGGTTCCCACACTCCTGCTCCTGGACCCTCCGTTCAGCCACAGATCGATATCTCGGTCCGGGAACGCTGAGCTGTGCTGCGGACCCTCCGTATGTTTCTCACTCCCTCCCGTCTGCCACAGCTCCGCCGCTTCACCCTCTTTGAGCCGTCGTAGATGCCTCCCTACTGGCTATGTCGGGCTCCCTGCAGCCCTTTCTGGTGTCCGAGGCCGTCTGCTGGTGTTAAGCTGGTTCTCTGTGGGAATAACTGCATCCTTCCATGCATTCACCATGCATCTGTGGAGAGGGATGCACTCCACGTCTCTCTACTTTGCCACCATCTTTTCTCTCGAGAATTTTTATATAAGCACTTTTAGTCAATTAAATACACTCATAATTTATATATATAATTAATTTTTATAATATAATCTGGATGTAGAAAAATACTATGCCTATAATGCCAACTAAAAATCAGCACTTGCCATCTTCCTCTATAATGATTAAATCACTAGGCACTGCAAACACTGACCTTCAACACACCCTAAAAGGAGTTCAGTGTGCAGATCATGGATGAGCCACTCTGTGCTCTGGAAAAAACTGGCAGAACAGGTCTTCAGAAAGTAAGATATTTTCACAGGAAGAATTTTTTTTCTATTTTTTTTAGCTCTTTATTGGAATATAATTGCTTTACACTCTTGTACCAGTTTTTGAGGTACACCAAAGTCAATCAGCTGTATTTATACACATATCCCCATATTCCCTTCCTCCCACAACTCCCCCCAACCCACCCCATCCCGGCCCTCTAAGGCATCATCCATCATCGAGTTGATCTCCCTTCGTTATACAGCAACATCCCATTGGCTATTTTACAGTTGGTAATATATATATGTCTATGCTACACTCTCACTTCATCCCAGCTTCCCCTTCTCCCCCTGCCCCCCCAACCTCGTGTCATCCAGTTCATTCTCTGCATCTGCATCCTTATTCTTGTCTTGTCACTGGGTTCATCAGTACCATTTTTTTTTTTTTTTTTTTTTTAGATTCCGTATATATGAGTTAGCATACAATATTTGTTTTTCTCTTTCTGGCTTACTTCACTCTGTATGACAGACTCTAGGTCTATCCACCTCATTACATATAGCTCCATTTCATTCCTTTTTATAGCTGAGTAATATTCTACTGTGTATATATATATGCCACATCTTCTGTATCTATTCATTTCACAAGATTTTATGATCACAAATTCTTGCATCTTATATCTAGAAAAACACAAAAATTATTAATGGAGACATCTGCTCCTTTTGACTAGCAGCAACATTCTTGTGACAAGCAGCAAGCCTCTGCCAAAATGTGTCTTTGACTGCACCTATTCCCCTTTACTAAAATCATATATAATACTGACCTTCCTCCTACCTCTTCATAGCACTTCCTCAGAACTATCTGAGTTGCTGTCTCTCAGGCTATTGTCCCCATTTTGCCCTAAATAAAACTCAACTCACAACTCTCACGTTGCACATTTTTTCTTAAGTCAACAATAACCTATATATATACATATAGATAGACATAAAAAGAGATCCTAAAATTTTTATTTTAAAACTTTGGTCAAGAATCAGATATAATACAAAGCTCACTAGTTTATAAATAACCATTGGAATAAGTCAAGTTTATCCACTATCAAAAATATAATAATAATAATAATAATAATAATAATAATTTAGGAAGCTGCAAATAAGAAAAGAGATTATTTGGGGTTTTAAGAATTGTAATCCAGGAGACACAAATTTGGGTAAAACCAAAAGCATATTCTGGGGAAGACACAGTCAGGGGTCTATAAAGGCAAAAACCATGAGGCTATACTACGATAGAAGAAAGAAAATATTTATTCTTAAGGGATCGCTGTCACAAGTTGTTTCAGGGTAAGGGTCTGATAAGTATCTTGAGTTTCTGGCAGATATTCTGAATGCCTGATACTGAAAATCTACCTCTATACACTGGCACCAAATTGAATCTCAGAGACAGTTTGGATGAAGTAGAAAAGAATAGCTTTATTGCTTTGCCAGGCAAAGTGGGCCAGAGTGGGCTAATGCCCTCAAAATTGCATGCCCCTTCCCAGGGGAGGGGGTTTGTAAGGAGTCTTATAGTCAAGGAGTAGGGTTGTTGATAAAGGTCAGGGGGTGTGAAGGGCCTATATTCCTTCAATCTAGAGATTATCTTGGCATCAGTTGGTCTCATGATGGGCTTCTGTGTTTCTTGAGATTATTGAAGTGTGACCTTTTCTCTGGATTGAAGAATACTTCATCAAGTAGTTAACATCTTCCATTCAGTGGGGGTTTTAGTTCTACAGAAGAGCTCAACGATATTGTTATGTATATCCCTTGAGGATAAACCAAGACTGCCCCAAGGCTGCACTATTTTTTCTTACTGCTCCCCCCTTGTCTCTGCATCCCATCTCTTTCCTGATTAGCAACTGTTTGAACCTGCCATTTGGAACTAAGGGACGTTTATGGAGGTTGAATGAAGCTTATTTCTTACAAATAAGAAATGGGGGATACAGAATGACTTTTGTGCCCAGGAGCCCCATGGTTCTGCTCAGTTTCATACCTTCATTAGAATAATAAGTGGTCAAAAGGTCAGATTCTATCCAGTCAGGTAGGTGCATAAGTCACACTTCCTCAGTGGCCTCCCAGTTCCATTTTAGAGAGCTCTCTTAAGAATACCAACTTTGAAGAGTGAAAGATGGCAGCAAAGTAGAAGGATGTGGAATACATCCCTCTCCACAGATGCATCAGAAATACACCAGAAGACACAATAATTCCCACAAAGAACCAGCTGAACACCAGCAAATGACCTCAGACAGCAGAAAAGACTGCAAAGATCCTGACATAACCAGGTAGGAGAGGTGGAAAAATAAACAAAAAGAAGAAATAGGAGGAGAAAAAAGGAAAGGGACAGGTTCCACACCCTAGGGTGGGGGGATCTGAAACAGAGGGGAGGTTGCCGAATTCAGGGAAACATCCCTTACCTGACAGGGAAACCCCTTCTCCAACAGGGAATTTCCCTGGGTCAGAAGAGATGCATTTAGGACTGCTCAAAAAGGGTGAAGCAGCTGAGCTGTGGCAGACGGGAAAGAGTAAGAAACATACAGAGGGTCCGCACCATGGCTCAGCATGCCCAGACTGAGACATCAATTCACAGCTGAACAGGGGGTCTGGGAGATGGAGCGTGGGAACTGGAGATCTGGTTCAGGGTGAGAAACATTGTTGGCAGTGGGAAGATAGGCTGAGAGGACAGGAGGGAAGAAATCCACAGTGGAGAGTGCCTAACACTGAAAGCGGCAAGGCCATAGTGGTGGCTGGATACTGCTGACTCACAAGCAGGGCAGAGGAGCCACAGGCATAGCCTCTCTCTCAGCACCTGCAACGGACAGAGGAAGGACCCCTGTGGGCCTAGCTAATGCACTTAGGGATAACCAAGGCCCCCAGGCAGTGCTGGCCTAGAGTGTCTGCAGCTGAGAGCCAAAAGCCCTCAGAGTGGCCCAGCTCTGGAGACATTCTGTTTACACCTGAGCTGCTGGTGTCCCTCTGCAACAGGCACCACCATGGCCAACTGAACCACTGTGACCCAGACAGGGGGCCTGGTGGAGTAACACCAGGGGGCAGGAGCCACGGTTGGAGTCACACTCTTGGCCCAAGCCACACAAGATGCCATGACCAAGGCAGGGTACCCAGCAGAGTCATACAAGGGGGCAGGAGCCATGGTTGGAGTCATGCTCTTGGCCCGAGCCATCCAAGCAACTGTGACCCAGGCAAGGCACCACTGCTCACTCACTGCCAGGGGAAGGAGTCACTACTGTACCCTCCCTCTCCCCACACACCAGCACTTACAGATGAACAATAAAGGAAGCTCTGCTGGTGACAGAATAATACAAAAAGCCCAAAGTGGGTAGAAGGACACTTATAGCAGATACCCCAAGGAAACAGAAATATTAGTATTAATTCTATTGATCTGGTCCATTCAGGGGTCAGTTTTAGTTATTTTTTCTTTTTCATTAATTACAATCTTAGTCCTAAGGGATCTACATGTTTTATAACATATTTTTTATTTTATTTTATATTCTATTTTTATTTTGGTCTTTTTATATATTTTTATTTTTAGCAAAGTTTTTTGTAGTGCTGACTGTATCTCTCCTACTTTCTTTTCATCTCTATCTTTTATACATTTCTATTTCTTTCTTTTTCTTTTCATATTTCCAGTCACACTATCTCTTCTGTTGTCCTGCCTTCTATCCTTTTTTAGTTTATTTTATCTTAATATACTTAAAAGCAATATTATTGGTCAGCTCTGTTTCCTTGCTTTATTCTCCAGATGACACACTGCCTTGGTATTTATTATTAGGTTTTTGTTTTTATCTTAGTTCTAAGTATAATTGTCTAATTTCATTCTGAGAAGCTTCAGTCTGTCTGGTGGTACTCAAGCTCTTTATTATATTTGATCCTAGCTTTCAATATCTCCCTGGGTTTGTGTTTGCATGTGTGTGGTATTATTTGTTTGTTTGTTTGTTTGTTTTCGTTTTTTGTTTTGTTCTGTTTTGGTTTTGAATTTCTGTTGATTTTCTCTTTGATTGTCTGATAGCATACTGGGGTTCTTCAGTCAGGTCTTTCCAGTGCTTTATGTTCTATAGGATTCAGTATTTGTGTGTCTTATACATTTATCTGTTTCCTAGACTTAGTATTTGTTTGACTCAACACTCTTCCATTAGTCTGTGTCTTGGACAGTCTTCTTTAAACCCCTTTATTGCTAAGACAAGCAACCTCTGAAGTTTGGACTACTATGGGAAAACAAAGAAACAGCATGCAGGCAAAGGAGCAGGAAAAAAACCCACAAGACCAAATAAATAAAGAGGAAATAGGAAAAATGCCTGAAAAAGAATTCAGAGTACTGATAGTAAATATGATACAAAAAAATCTCAATAACAAAATACAGAAAATACAAGAAGCAGTTAATAAGGACTCAGAAGAACTAAAGAACAAACAAACAGTAATGGACAACAAAATAACTGAAATTAAAAATATTTTAGATGGTATAACCAGCAGAATAACTGAGGCAGAAGAACGAATAAGTGAGTTGGAAGATAGAATGGGGGAAATAACTGCCACAGAACAGGAAAAAGAAAAAAGAATAAAAAGAATGGAAGACAGTATCAGAGACCTTGGTGACAACATTAAGCACACCAACATTTGAATCATAGGCATCCCAGTAGAAGAAGAAAAAAAGAAAGGCTATTTGAAGAGGTTATAGTGGAAAAATTCGTCAACATGGGAAAGGAAATAATTAACCAAGTCCAAGAAGTGCAGAGAGTTCCACACAGAATAAATCCAAGGAGAAATACACCAAGGCACATATTAATCAAATTAACAAAAATTAAACACAAAGAAAATATATTAAAAGCAGCAAGAGAAAAGCAACAAAAAACATATAAAGGAAAACCCATAAGGATAACAGCTGACATTTCTGCAGAAACTCTGCAGGCCAGAAGGGAATGGCAGGATATACTGAAAGTCCTGAAAGAGAGAAACCTACAGCCAAGAATACTCTACCCAGCAAGAATCTCATTCAGATTCAACAGGGAAATGAAAAGCTTTCCAGACAAGCAAAAGTGAAGAGAATTCAGCACCACCAAACCAGCCTTACAACAAGTGCTTAAGGAACTTTTCTAAGTAGGAAACACAAGAGAAGGAAAAGACCTACAAATACAAACACAAAACAATTAAGAAAAAGGTAATAGGAACACACATGTCAATAATCACTTTAAATGTAAATGGATTAAATGCTCCAACCAAAAGACACAGACTGGCTAAGTGGATACAAAAACAAGACCCTTCTATATGCTACCTACAAGAAACCCACTTCAGACCAAGGGATACATATACACTGAAAGTGAAGGGATGGAAAAAGATATTCCATGCAAGTGGAAGTCAACAGAAAGCTGGAGTAGCAATACTCATATCAGACAAATTAGACTTTAAAGACTATTAAAAGAGACAAGGAAGGGCACTACATAATGATCAAGGGATCAATCCAAGAAGAAGATATAACAAATGTAAATATCTATGCACCCAACAGAGGAGCACCTCAATACATAAGGCAAATGCTAACAGCCATAAAAGGGAATATTGACAGTAACACAATAATAGTACCAATTACAGATCATCACTCCACTCACACCAATGGACAGATCATCCAAACAGAAAATAAATAAGGACACACAAGCTTTAAATGACACATTACACCATCTTGACTTAATTGATATTTTTAGGACATTCCATCCAAAAACTACAGAATACAGTTTCTTCTTAAGTGCACATGGAATATTCTCCAGGATATTTCACATCTTTGGTCACAAATCAAGCCTTGGTAAATTCAAGAAAATTGAAATAGTATCAAGCATCTTCTCTGACCACAATGCAATGAGACTAGACACCAATTACATGAAAAAAACTGTAAAAAACCAAACACATGGAGGCTAAACAATATGTCATTAAGCAACCAAGAAATCACTGACTAAATCAAAGAGGAAATCAAAAAATACCTAGAAACATATAACAATGAAAATACAATGACCCCAAAACTATGGGACGCAATGGAAGCAGTTCTAAGAGGGAATTTTATAGCAATACAATCCTACCTCAAGAAACAAGAAATATTTTGAATGAACAACCTAACCTTACACCTAAAACAATTAGAGAAGAACAAAAATACCTCAAAATGAGCAGAAGGAAAGAAATCATAAAGATCAGATGAGAAATAAACAGAAAAGAAATGAAGGAAACAATAGCAAAGATTAATAAAACTAAAAGTTGGTTCTTTGAGAAGATAAAATTGATAAACCATTAGCCAGACCCATCAGGAAAAAAGGGAGAAGATTCAAATCAACAGCATTAGAAATGAAAAAGCAGAAGTAACAACTGACACTGCAGAAATCCAAAAGATCATGAGAAACTACTGCAAGAAACTATTTGGCAATAAATTGGATAATCTGGAAGAAATGGATAAATTCTTAGAAAAGTAAAATCTTCTAAGACTGAACAAGGAAGAAATAGAAAGTATCAGTAGACCAATCTCAAGTACGGAAGTTGAGACTGTGATTATAAATCTCCCAACAAACAAAAGCCCAGTGCCAAATGGTTTGACAGGTGAATTCTATCAAATATTTAGAGAAGAGCTAACACCTATCCTTCTCAAACCCTTCCAAAGTATAGCAGAAGGAGGAACACTCCCAAACTCATTCTATGAGGCCACCATCACCCTGACACCAAAACCAGGCAAAGATGTCACAGAACAAAAGAATATTACAGGCCAATAGCACTGGTAAATATAGATGCAAAAATCCTCAACACAATACTAACAAACAGAATCCAACAGGACATTAAAAAGATCATACACCATGATCAAGTGGGGTTTATCCCTGGAATGCAAGGATTCTTCAATATATGCACATTAATCAATGTGATACATTATATTAACAAACTGAAGGATAAAAACTGTATGATCATCTCAATAAACACAGAAAAATCTTTTGACAAAATTCAACATGCATTTATGATAAAAACTCTCCAGAAAATGGGCGTAGAAGGAAATTACCTCAACATAATTAAAGCCATATATGACAAACCAACAACCAGCATCATTCTCAATGGTGAAAAACTGAAAGGATTCCCTCTAATAACAGAAACAAGACAAGGGTGCCTACTCTCACCATTATTATTCAACATAGTTTTGGAAGTTTAAGCCACAGCAATCAGAGAAGAAAAAGAAATAAAAGGAATCCAAATTGGAAAAGAGGAAGTTAAATTGTTACTATTGGCAGATGAGATGATATTATATGTAGAAAATCCTAAAGACTCTACCAGAAAACTGATACCACTAATTGATGGGTTTAGTAAAGTAGCAGAATACAAAATAAATGCACAGAAATCTCTTGCATTCCTATACACTAACAATGAAAAAACAGAAAGAGAAATCAAGGAAACACTCCCATTCACCATTGAAAAAAAAAAAAAGAATAAAATGCCTAGAAATAAAACTGCCTAAGGAGGCAAAAGATCTGAATGAAGAAAACTATAATACACTGATGAAAGAAATCAAAGATGATACAAACAGATGGAGAGACATGCCATGTTCTTGGATTGGAAGAATCAACATTGTGAAAATTACTATACTACCCAAATAAATTTACAGATTCAATGCAATCCCCATCAAATTACCAATGGCATTTTTCACAGAACTAGAACAAGAAATCTTAGGATTTGTATGGAAACACAAAAGACCCCAAATAGCTAAAGCAATCTTGAGAAGGAAAGACGAAATTTGTGGAATTAGGCTTCCTGATTCAAAGTATACTACAAGAGTACAGTTTTCAAGATAGTATGGTACTGGCACAAAAGGAGAAATGTAGATTAATGGAACAGAATAGAGAGCCCTTAGGTAAACCCCCGCACATATGGGCACCTTATCTTTGACAAAGGAGACAAGAACACACAATGGAAAAAGGACAGCCTCTTCAATAAATAGTGTTGGGAACATTGGACAGCTACATGTAAAAGAACGAAATTAGAACACTTCCTAACACCATACACAAAAATAAACTCCAAATGGATTAAAGACCTAAATATAAGGCCAGACACTATAAAACTCCTAGAGGAAAACATAGGCAGAACACTCTATGACATACATCAAAGCAAGGTCCTTTTTGACCCACCTCCTAGAATAATGGAAATAAAATCAAGAATAAACAAATGGGACCTCATGAAACAAAAGCTTTTGCACAGTGAAAGAAATCATAAACAAGACAAGAAGACAACCCTCAGAATGGGAGAAAATACTTGCCAATGAAGCAACGGACAAAGGATTCATCTCCAAAATATACAAGTAGCTCATGCAGCTTAATGCTACAAAAGCAAATAAACGAATCCACAAATGGGCAGAAGACCTTAATAGACATTTTTCCAAAGAAGACATGTGAATGGCTAACAAACACATGAAAATTTGCTCAACATCACTAATCATTAGAGAAATGCAAGTCAAAGCCACCATGAGCTATCACCTAACTCCGGTCAGAATGGCCATCATCAAAAAATCTAGAAACAATAAATGCTGGAGTGGGTGGAGAGAAAAGGCTATCCTCCTACACTGTTGGTGGGAGTGTAAGCTGGTACAGCCACTATGGAAAACATTTTGGAGGTTCATTAAAAAACTAAAAATGGAACTACCATATGATCTATCAATCCCACTAGTGGGCATATGCCCAGAAAAAACATAATCCAAAAAGAAACATGCACCATAATGTTCACTGCAGCACTATTTACAGTAGCCAGGACATAGAAGAAACCTAAATGCCAATCAAGAGATGAATGGATAAAGAAGATGTGGCACATACATACAATGGAATATAACTCAGGCATCAAAAAGATTGAAATTGAATTATTTGTAATGAGGTGGATAGACCTAGAGACTGTCATAGAGAACTAAGTAAACCAGAAGGAAAAAAACAAATACTGTATGCTATCTCACATATATGGAATCTAAAAACATGGTAGTGATGAGCCCTGTGACAGGGCAACAGGGCAAGAATAAAGATGAAGATGTATGGAACGAATCTGAGGACACGGGTTGGGGGGTGATGGGGAAGATGGGATGAAGTGAGAGAGTAACATTGACACATATACACTACCAAATGTAAAATGGTTCGCTAGTGGTAAGTCACTGCATAACATAGGGAGATAACCTTGGTGATGCGTGATGCCTTAGAGGGCGAGGATAGGGAGGGTGGGAGGGAGTCGCGGGAGGGAGAGAATATGGGGATATATGTATAAATACAGCTGATTCACTTTGGTGTACCTGAAAAACTGGCACAAGTATGTAAAGCAAAATTATATTCCAATAAAGAGTTTGTCATAAACTACTGAGGTAAACTGATTTGGGTTATATATATCACTTTTAGAAACCTAAGAGTTAACTATTTCAATTTCATTTCTTATCAATTATTGATAAAGGAATCAATATAACTGGAGCAATATTTTATTCTTTACATCCCTTTTCTCTTATTGTCTCAATACTGAGCAAAGACACTGAGACTATTTTTGTAAATCCAGACAAGAGGATAGGGAGGCATCCGCAACACTATAGGGTTGTAGTGCTTAGGAGAGCATTATATGGAGTAGAGACACAATAAATGGTGCTTTTGTTAATAATCTAAGTACAAAGAGTCAATTATCATTGTTCTTATTGGCTAGGGGAACTTATGTGTCTCTACTCACTTATTTCTTTATTTATTGAAGTATTGTTGATTTACAGTGTTTTGCTAATATCAGGTGTACAGCACTTTGATTCAGTATATAAATATATACTGAATATATACATACTGTGGTATACAGTAGGTTCTTGTTTGTTATCTGTTTTATATAGGATAGTGTGTATATGTTTATCTTAAACCACTAATTTATCCCTCCCATCTTTACCATTTTGTCTTCTATGTCTGTGGGCCTATTTCTGTTTTGTAAACAAGTTTGTTTGTATTTCTTTGAGATTCCATATAAAAGTGATATCATATGATATTTGTCTTTGGCCCACTTCACTTAGTATGATAATCTGTACGTCCATCCATGTTGCTGCAAATGGCATTATTTCCTTCATTTTTATGGCTGAGTAGTATTGCATTGTATATATATACACCACATCTTTTTTTTCTGTTCATCTCTCAATGGCTATTAGGTTGCTTCCATGTCTTGGCTATTGTAAATCATGCTTCAATCAATACTGGGGTGCATATATCTCTTGATTTATATTTTTCTCTGGTTATATGCCCAGGAGTGGAATTGCAGGATCATATGGAAACTCTATTTTTAGTTTTTTAAGGAACATCCATGCAGTCCTCTATGGCAGCTGTACCAATTTATATTCCCACCAAAAGTGTAGGAGGGTTGCTTTTTTTTCACCCTCTCCAGTGTTTATTATTTATAGCCTTTTGATGTTGGCCATTATGACCAGTGGGAGGTGATATCTCATTCTAGCTTTAATTTGAAGTTCTCTAATAATTAGTGATGTTGAGTATTTTTCATGTGCCTATTGGTCATCTGTGTCTTCTTTAGAGAAATGTCTATTTAGATCTGCCCATTTTTTGATTGTGTTGTTTGTTTTTTTGATGTTGAGCTCTATGAGCTGTTTGTATATTTTGGAAATTAATCCCTTTTCAGTCACATCATTTGCAAATATATTCTCTCATTCTGTAGGTTATCTTTTCATCTTATTTATGGTTTCCTCTGTCATACAAAATCTTTTACTTTAATTAGGTCCCATTTTTTATTTTTGTTTTTATTTCCATTACTCAAGGAGACTGATCCAAAAAGACATTGTTGCAATTTATGTCAAAGAGTGTTCTGCCTGGGACTTCCTAGGATGCGCAATGGTTAAGAATCTGCCTGCCAATGCGGGGGACATGGGTTTGATCCCTGCTCCAGGAAGATCCCACAAGCCATGGAGCAACTAAGCCTGTGAACCATAACTATTGAGCCCACGTGCCACAACTACTGAAGCCCATGTGCCTGGAGCCTGTGTGCTACAACAAGAGAAGCCATGGCAATGAGGAGCTCTCACACCACAATGAAAAGAAGCCCTCGCTTGCCACAACTACAGAAAATCTGTGTGCAGCAACAAAGAAAACCAACGCAGCCAATAAATTAATTAATTAAAAAAAAAAGAGTGTTCTGCCTAAATCTTCTTTTAGGAGTTTTATACTATCTGGTCTTAATTTAGATCTTTAATCCATTTTAATATTTTTAATGGTGTTAGAGAATGTTCTAATTTCATTCTTTTATGTGTAGCTGTCTAGTTTTCCCAGCACCAGAGACTGGGAAAGAAGAGACTGTCTTTTCTCCATCATATATTCTGCCACCTTTGTTGTGGATTAACTGACCATAGGTGCATGGGTTTATTTCTGGATTTTCTATCCTGTTCCATTGATCTATATTTCTGTTTTTGTCCATGTACCATACTTTTTTGATGTCTATATCTTTTTTAGTATAGTCTGAAGTCAGGGAATCTGATTCCTCCAGCTCTGTTTTTCTTTTTGAAGATTGCTGTGGCTATTCGGGGTTTTGTTTGTTTGTTTTGTCTTGTCTTTGTTTTTCTGTTTCTATACAAATTAAAAAAATTTTTTTTGTTCTAGTCCTGTGAAAAATGCCATTCGTAATTTGATAGGAGTTGCACTGAATCTGTAGATTGCTTAGGGTAGTATAGTCATTTTAAAAATATTTATTCTTCCAATCTAAGAACCGGGTCCATTCTTTTGTGGCATCTTCAATTTCTTTCATCAGCATCTTATAGTTTTCAGAGCACAGGTCTTTTGCCTCCTTAGGTAGGTTTATTCCTAGGTATTTTATTCTTTTTTATGTGATGATAAATGTGATTGTTTCATCAATTTCTCTTTTTTTATTTTTTGTCGTTAGTGTATAGAATTGCAACATATTTCTGTGTATTAATTTTGTATTGTACAACTTTACCAAATTCATTGATGAGCTCTAGTACTTTCCTAGTAGCATCTTTAGAATTTTTTTGTGTGTACTATCATGTCATCTGCAAACTGAAAATTTTATTATCCTTTTCCAATTTGCATTCTTTTATTTCTTTTTCTTCTCTGATTGCTATGGCTAGGACTTCCAAAACTATTGTTGAATAAAAGTGGTAAGAGAGAGCATCTTGGTTTTTTTCCTGGCCTTAGATGAAATGCTTTCAGATTTTCTCCATTGTGTGAAGTCAGCTGTTAGTTTGTCATATGTGGCCTTTATTATGTAGAGGTATGTTCCTTCTATGCATGCTTTCTGGAAAGTTCTTATCATAAATAGATCTTGAATTTTATCTAAGTTTTTCTGCATCTATTGAGAGGATCCTATGATTTTATTTCTTCTATTTGTTAATATGGTGTATTGCACTGATTGATTTGCACATATTAAAAAATCCTTGTATATCTGGGATAAATCCCATTTGCTCATGCTGTGTCAACCTTTTAATGTATTGTTGGAGTTAGTTTGCTAGTATTTTATTGAGGATTTTTGTGTCTGTGTTCATCAATGTTATTGGCCTGGAATTTTCTTTTTTGTGCTATCTTCGGTTTTGGTATCAGGGTGATAGTCGCCTCATAGAATGAGTTTGGGAGTATTCCTTCCTCTGCAATTTTTTTTATAATACTTTCAGAAAGGTAGGTGTTACGTCTTCTGTAAATGTTTGATAGTATTCACCTGTGAAGACTTTGGTCCTGGACTTTTGTTTGTTGAGAGTTTTTAAATCACAGATTCAAATTCAACACTTGTGATTTGTCTGTTTATATTTTCTATTTCTTCTGGATTCAGTCATTGGAGATTATAGCTTTCTAAGAATCTGTTCAACATTTCTTCTATATTGTGCATTTTATTGGTGTATAGTTTTTTGTAGTAGTCTCTTATGATCCTTTGTATTTCTGTGGTGTTGGTTTTAATTTCTTTTTCATTTTTTATTTCATTGATTTGGGCCTTCTCCCTTTTTTTCTTGGTGAATCTGACTAAAGTTTTATCAATTTTCTTTATATCTTCAAAGAAGCAGATTTTCATTTCATTGATTTTCTATAGTTTTCTTAGAGTCTATTTTATTTATTTATTTATTTATTTATTTATTTATTTATTTATGCTTTGATTTCTTTTTTTTTTTGGGCACATGAGCTTAGTTGCTTTGCAGCATGTGGGATCTTCCTAGAGCAGGGATCGAACCCATGTCCTCTTTATTGGCAGGCAGATTCCTAACCACTGCACCACCTAGGAAGCCCTATGCTTTGATCTTCATGATTTCTTTCCTTCTACTAACTTGGAGTTTTGTTTGCCTTCTTTCTCTAGTTGCTTTAAGTGTATGGTTGGGTTGTTTATTTGAGATTTTTCTTGTTGTCTGAGGTAGGCTTGTGTTGCTATAAACTTCTTTCTTAGAACCGTTTTTGCTGCATTCCAAAAGTTTTGGATCATCATGTTTTTATTTTCATTTGTCTCTAGGTATTTTTTAACTTCCTATTTGATTTTTTCAGTGATCCCTTGGTTATTTAGTAGCATACTGTTTAGCCTCCACATGTTTGTGCTTTTTGTAGTTTTTGTTTTTTTTTCTTGTAGTTGATTTCTAATTGTGGTCAGTAAAGATGCTTGATACAATTTCAATTTTGTTAAATTTAGGGACAATTGCTTTGTGACCCACCATGTGATCTGTCCTGGAGAATGTTCCTTGTGCATTTGAAAAGGTGTATTCTGCTGTTTTCAGATATAATGCTCTAAAAATACAATTTAAGTCTATCTGGTCTAATGTGTCATTAAGACCTGTGTTTTCTTATTGATTTTCTGTCTGGGTGATCTGTCCATTGATGTTAGTGAGGTGTTAAATTACCCCACTATTATTGTGTTACTGTCAATTTCTCATTTTATATCTGTTAACAATTGCCTTATATATGGTGGTGCTATTATACTGGGTGTAATATATATTTACAATTGTTATATCCTCTTCTTGGATTAATCCTTTGATCCTTCTGTAGTGTCTTTCTTATAATCTCCTAACAGTCTTTATTTTAAAGTCTATTTTTTCTGATATAAGTATTGCTACTCCAGCTTTCATTTGATTTCCATTTACATGGAATAGCTTCTTTTACCCCTCACTTTCAGTCTGTGTGTGTATCTAGATCTGAAATGGGTCTCTTGTAGATAGTGTATATATGGGACTTCCTTTTGTATCCACTTAGCCAGTATATGTCTTTTGGTGGGAGAATGTAATCTGTTTTATTTAAGGTAATTATCAATATGTATGTGCTTACTGCCATTTTGTTGTTTTGGATTTGTTTTTGTAGGTCTTTTTTCTTCCTTTCCTCTTCTGTTCTCTTCTCTTGTGGCTTGATGAGTACTTTTAGTGTTTTGTTTGGATTACTTTTTCTTTTTTGTGTAACTATGGTAGATTTTTGTTTGCAGTTACCATGAAGTTTCAGTATAGCAGTCATTATATATACATGATTGTTTTAAGTTGCTGATCTCAATTTCAAATGCATTTTAAATAGTCTTCACTTGTACTCTGGCCTGCAGACTTTCTGCTGAACAATCAGCTGGTAGACTTATGAGGAGTCTTTGTATGTTATTTGTCACTTTTCCCTCATTACTTTTAATATTTTCTCTCTAACTTTTGTCAGTGTGTCTCAGCATGTCCCTCCTTGGGTTAATTCTGTATGAGACCCTCTGTGCTTCCTGTAATTGGAGGTCTGTTTCCTTTCCCATGTTAGTGAAGTTTGCAGCTATTATCACTTTAATATTTTCTGAGGTCCTTTCTCTCTTCTCCTTCTGTGACCACTATAATGCAAATGTTAGTGCATTTGATGTTGTCCCTGAAGTCTCTTCAATTGTCCTCATTTCTTTTCATTCTATTTTCTTTATTCTGTTCAATGGCAGTGATTTCCACCATTCTGTCATCCAGCTCACTGATTCATTCTTATGCCTCATTTATTCTACTATTGATTCCTTCTTCTGTTTGGTTGTTTATATTTTCTAACTTTTTGTTAAAATGTCTTATAACTTCTCACTCTGTTCATCCATTCTTTTCATGAGTTCTTAGATCATCTTTATGATCATTACTCTGAACTCTCTCTTGGGTAGATTGCCTATTCTACTTTGCTTAGTTGTTCTACTGAGGTTTTATCTTGTTCCTTCATCTGGAACATAATCCTCTACCATCTCATTCTGTTTAAATTTCTATTTGCATTTTTATGTATGTGGTAGTTTAGTTACATTTCTTGACCTTAGAGAATTGGCCCACGCAGGAGATGTGCTATGTGTCCCTGCAGTATACTTCTCTCATTACCCAAGCACCAGGGACTAGCTGGTCCCAGAATAGATTCTGACCTGTGTTTGCAGACTCACTTCCACAGTCTTCAAGATCATTTTTTTCTTGCTTCTGGTATCTGCCCACTTGTGGGTGAGGCTTGTCTGGAGGCTTGTGCAGGCTTCCTGGAGGGAGGGGTCATTGCCTGCTCACTGGTGGGTGAAGCTGGATATTGGCCTTCTGGTGGGCAGGGCTGTGTCAAGGGGTATGTCTAGAGGTGGCTGTGGACTCAGGAAGCCTTTAGGCAACCTTTCTGCTGATGCGTTAGGCTATGTTCCTGCCCTGTTGGTTGTTTGGCCTGAGGCATTCCAGCACTGGAGCCTACAGGCTGTTGGGTTGGGGCCAAGTGTTGGTGTTAATGATCCAAGCAAGATGTCTGCTTCAAGGAGAGTTCATGTAGTTGAGTACTTCCCAATATCTCATCACCAGCATCCACTCCCATGGTGAGCCACAGCTATCCCCAGCCTCCCTAGGAGACCTTCTAGGACCACCAGGTAGGTCTGGCCCATGCTTATATGAAGTGACTGTTTTTGCCCTGGGTCCCAGTGTGCAAGGGATCCTGTGTATACACTCCAAAATTGGAGCCTCTGTTTTCCCTGTCCTGTGTATTCTCTGCAATCAAGCCATGCTGGCCTTCAAAGCCAAATTCTCTGGGGTGTCCTCTTCCTGATTCTGGCCCCCCCGCTGGAGAGCATAACTTAGCATTCAGAACTCACTCCCATATGAGAAATTCTATGATATAATTATTCCCCAGTTTGTGGGTCCCCTACCCAGGAGGTATCTATCATATTTGTTTATATCATTGGTGCACCCCTTCTAGCACTTTGTTGTGGATTCTTCTTCATGTCTTTGGAGGTAGAATTTATTTATTTTTGCATGTTTCTAGCCTTTTTTATTGATTATTGTTCAGCAGTTGGATGAGATTTTGGTGTGCTCATGAGAGGAGGTGAGCCCATGGATCTTCTACATTGCCCTCTTGTCCCAGAAGCTTTATAATGGAAAAAATTAGCAGAGCCTTGGTTACCTTGGACACCTAAGGGCCTTATATATGAATAGACAGAGAGAAAGACCCCCCAAATAGAGCTAGATAGAAGGATGGGGAGAATATTTGAAATAATAATGGAAACATTTTCCAAATTTGATGAAAACGCTAATGTATGTAATCAACAAGCTCAGTAGACTCAAAAGCAAAAAGATACATTATAATCAAATTGTGGAAAACCAAAGAAAAAGAGACAATGTGGAGAGCACCAAGAGATAAATGACTCATCATAAAGAAGGAATATTGAACAAGATTCACAGCTGACTTCTCATTAGAAACCATGGCGGTCAGGATGCCTTGGGATGTCCTAATTAAAGTACTGAAAGAAAAAGAGTTAATAAAGAATTCTATGTCCAGTAAAAGTCACTTAAAATAAAGAAGAAATTAAGACATGCCCAGATTTTTAAAAATTGAGATTGTTAGTCTTTTGTAGAACTGCTCTACAAAAAATACTAAAAGAAGTCTTCTAGACTAAAAAAAAAAAAAAAAAAAACATAAGACAGCAACTCTAATCCACATGAATACATAAAGAATATGGGTAATGGTAATTAAATAGCAACTGTAAAAGATCATGTTAATGTATTTTTATATGCAGTTCTTTTCTGTATGATTTAAAAGGCAACTGTGTAAAATAATATTAAACAATATTAAAACATTGTTGATAGCTTAAAATTAATAAAGATGTGATTTACTTGAAAACAATGACACAAAGGAGTTAAGGGTATTATAATGGCACAAGTTTTTCACATAGTATTGAAATTAAGTTAATATTAATCCAAAGTAGATTGTTTTAAGTTAAAATATTAATTGTAATCTTTTTGTTTAACCACAAAGAAAATAACTAAAGAGTAAGAAGAATAAGAAAGTAATTAAAATGGCACACTAGAAAACATCTATTTAAAGTCAAAGAAGGCATTAAATGAAGAAATTGAGGAACAAAAAGGTATGTTGTATAAAAAATAAATTTGAAAATTTCAACATATCGAATGTATTGATGAATTCATTAAACACTCCAATCAAATAGCAGAGAATGGCAGCATGAGTTTTCAAAAATATATGATATTCTATTTAATTTCTGATATTAGTGACGTGAGACATTTCTCCTTTTATTTCTGTTAGTTGTACTGGATGTTGATAAATCTATTATTTTTTTCAAAGAATCAACCTTTTATCGCTTTGGTTCTCTCTATTGCTTTTCAATTTTCAATTTCATTGATTCCTGCTTTTAGTTTTATTATTTCTTTTTGCTTTCTTAGTGTTTAGTTTACTTTACCTTATTTTCTTAGGTGGTAACTTAGCTTATGAATTTGAGACCTTTCCTCATTTCTAGTGCAAGTATTTAGTGCTCTTAATTTCCCTTCAGTACTGCTTTAGCTACATCCTACACATTTCAATATGTTGCATTTCATTTTCATTCAATTCTATATATTTTTTTTAGTTTTGTTTGAAACTTACCCTTTGGCTCATCAATTATTTAGAAGTACGTTTGTTTAATTTCATGTGTTGAGAGAACTTACTATTATCTTTGTGTCACTGATTTCTAGTTAAATTCCATTATGGTCAGAAAGCACATCCTGTATGATTTCAATTCTTTTAAGTTCATTGAGGTTTGTTTTATGGTCAAGGATATGCTATACATTGGTAAATGTTCCCTGGGTATATTAAAATATGTGTATTTTGCTACTGTTGGGTAAAAGGTTCTATATACTACTGTATATACAGTATATACTGTCCCCTACATACAAACCTTCAAGTTGCGAACTTTCAAAAATGTGAACGTGTATTCACATGTCCAGTTATGTAAGTTAGTTCATGTGTTGGGAGTACATTGTCAAATGCATGTGTCAGGAGTACATTGTCAAAAACCTCCATAAGTGGTTGTGATTTTGTGTACTTTATAATACTGTGTAGAGCAGTATTTCCCAACCTTTTTGGCAACAGGGGCCAGTTATGTGGAAAGCAACTTTCCCATGGACAGGGGTGGGGGGGGTGGGTAGAGGATAATTTGGGGATGATTCAAACACATAACCCTTACTTCCTATTATTATTACATTGTAATATATAAAGAAATAATTATACAACTCACCATAATGCAAAATCAGTGGGAGCCCTGAGCTTGTTTTCCTGCAACTAAATAGTCCTGTCTGGGGGTGATGGGAGACAGTGACACCCGAAGTGTGTTGCTTATGTTCAGTCTACTCGATAATCCCATTTTGGTTGCTGTCACTGCAGAAAACCCAGATTTACAAAGATAGGATGTTGGAAATGGAAGCAGGTTTTTCAGTCCTTTAGTGGCAATCTCAGGATATTCTGCCTTGACCTTAGTCCAGAATGTATGGAGATTTGAAGTTGTCTCAAACATACTTTTAAGGCCACCATCAATTGCGATCTCAAGCAGTTGATCCTCTTCTAGCATGGACAAAGTTGATTCACTTGGCTTATTCACAAATGGGTTGTGGATGCATTCCTTCCCAGTTTGGGGGTCTTTTGTGGTTGGGAAGTAATGCTCAAACTCTTTTGAAAGCTGAGATAGATGACCATGCACCATCTGGTAGAAAAAAATGCCCTGGCTCATTCTCTTTCAAAATTCCTGCTAATGTTTGAAACATGTCAAAAATCCCACTGTTCACTAGTCACCTCCATATTCCAGTTTGGCTTTGAATGCAGCCACTTTATCTGCTGACTTGAACACAGTTGTTTTTATCCCCTGAAGTGACAGATTGAGTTCATTGAGCAGGTTGAATAAGTCACACAAGTAAGCAAGTTTTGGGACCCATCCTGTGTCACTGAAATGTGCTCCCAGTGGTGACTGTTTTCCTAAAAGAAAACTCTGGAGTGGCTCTGATAACTCAAAAACTCTGGCCAGTGATCTACCTTTAGAAATCCATCTCACTTCTCTGTATAAGAGAACATGGGTGTGCTCTGCATCCATCTCCTCACAGAGCTGTGCAAAAACACATGAGTTAAGGACATGTACTTTAATATGGTTGATAATTTTAATCGCACCCTGCAAAACGTTGTTAAGTTCAGGTGACATTTTTCGGCTAACCAGCATGTCTCTATGAATGACAAAATGCACAGACCCATATTCAGAAGTGACCTCTTTGACCCAATTAGTGGAACCAGAAATCCATCCAGTCATAGCAGCCACTCCATCCATGCATATACTTACACAAAATGACCTGTTCAGTTTTCCTGATATGTAATCATTCAAATACTTGAATATTTCTTCAGCTGTGGTGTTGTTTGGCAACAAAAGTGCACATAACATCTTCATTCACATCCTCCTGAAAAATATATTGCACAAAAACAAGCACTGATGCCTTGTTGTCAACATCGGTAGACTCACCAACCTGGATTGTGTACTATGATGACTCATTAATCCTCTCTAACAATTGTGCCTCAATATCCTCTGCTACTTAATTTGTCTAGTTATGGTGCTAGCCATAAGAGAAACATGTGCCACCTTTTGAACCTCAGCCTCTCCTAAAAGTTCATGATAAATGTCCTTAGCAGCAGGAAGGATCAACTCTTCACCAATAGTAAAGGGTTTCTTAGCTTTAGCAATGCAGTTAGCCACTAAGAATGATGCTGTCAGTGCAGACACATTTGATGAAGTGGTGGCCTTCAAAAATTGCTTCTGTTCTTTGCATTCACATTTTTTTTTCTTTTGAAAAACTCCAAAGGCTTGTCTTTTAATGCAGGGTGTTTGGTCTCTATGTGGTAAAGCAGCTTTGAAGGTTTCATGACTTTGTTCAATAGCTGGTTGCCACATATTATACAAAGCATGATTCAGGAATGTGAATCACCTATTGCAATGAACCCATACTTAAGTAGGACTATTGATATTTTCTTTTAAATACAGTTTTCTTTTAGTTGGCAGTCTTAGAGTCTTCTGCTGTCTCATTATTGCATCTTCCACCCTTTTCAAAGAAGCTTTCCAGTGATGTTTGTTTTTTACTCATTTTGACTAGGGTTAGCTTGTGGACTTACCAAAACTGTGACTGAGACCAGTTCAGGAAAGTGGCAGGGGTGTAAGTGGTAAATAAAATAATGGATGGGCCACATATGGACTAAAATAAGTGTCGGATTCTGACTTAAAACCTGCCACCAGATGCAGATTAATTTTCACTTGCCACTTACTGATATGATTTTGATATGAGTCTTCAAGCAGTTGATTTATTATGGTCTGTGTGCTTTCAAAACTCTCTGATAATCTGTATTTGCAGCCACTACCCAGTACTAGCATCACCACCTCAGCTCCACCTCAGATCATCAGGCATTAGATTCTCATAAGTAGCATGCAACTTAGATCCCTCACATTTTCAGTTCATAGTAGGGTTTTTGCTCCTATGAGAGTCTAATGCTGCCCCTGATCCGACAGGAGGTGGAGCTCAGGTGGTAATGCGAGTGATAGGGTGTGGTCTAAAATACAGATGAAGCTTTACTCACTCGCCTGCTGATCACCTCCTGCTGTGTGGCCTGTGTCAAAGCAGGCCACAGACCAGTACTGGTCCATGGCCCAGAGGTTGGGGACCCCTGGTATAAAGTACAGTAGTACAGTATCTTTATTTTTAGCCCAGATGTCCCAAAGCAAGTGTAAAAGCAGCAGTGATATAGCTGGTACTGCTAAGAAGCATCAAGTGATAACAATGGAAAGAAAAGTGAAAATATTTGAGAGAGTGGAGCGAGGAGAAAAGATGGTAGACATTGCTTGTTCTTATATGTGAAGTCTGCTCAGCTGATGATGTTGACAATAATATCAAAGAAGCATGGAGAAGTGATGTAGGAGATGGAGAAACTTCTCAGTGTGTAGATGCAGGATCAGCAGAAGCATCAATTCCAACTCAGCTTAATGTAGATTCAAAAGGAAGCTAAAAGCTTTTATGAAGACCTGAAGAACAAACATGGTGAAGAATAAGCAGGTACATCTTTTAATGCCAGAAATGGCTGGTTTCATCAGTTCAAAGTTAGAGCCAGCTTTCACAAAGTAAAAGTAAGTGCTGAGTAAGTGAGTGTCAATAGGGTAGCTGCCCAGGAATTTCCTGAAATGGTTCAAGAAATTATTTACGAAGACATACATTTACCCAAGCAGGTTTTTAATGTGGATGAGACAGGAATGTACTGGAAGAGGATGCCAGACTGAAATTACATCATTAAGGAGGAAAAGTTGATGCCAGGCTAAAAAGCAGCAAAGGATGGAATAACTGTTGTTTGTTGACAATGCTTCTGCCAATATGAAGCTGAAGTCTCTCAGTTTATCATTAGCAGACTACAAGAGCACTTAGAAACATATCCAATGGCTCTATTCCTGTTGCGTGGAAGAGTAACCCCAAAGCCTGGCTTACACAGGCCATTTTCCAGGACTGGTTTTTCTACCACTTTATCCTGGAGGTAGATAAATATTGCTTGGAGAAGGACATCCTGTTCAACATTCTTTTGCTGCTCAACAATACTCCAGGCCACCCCCCATTCATGAATGACTTTCATCCCAATGTCAAAGTAGTGCATCTGCCACCAAATACTATGTTGCTCATCCAATCTAAGGACCAGGAATTATAGCAACTTTCAAGAAATATTATTTATGTCACAATTTTCATCAGTCAGTAAAGGTGAGTGATGAATCAAGAACAACCTTGTGACAATTTTGGAAGGACTATAACATCTACAAGGCCATAAAAAACATTGACTTTGCTTGGTGTGAGGTTATGGCCATCACCACGAATGGGGTGTGGAAGAATCTATGGTCACAGTTTGTTCATGATTTTCATGGACTTGAGAAAATAGATGAGGTCTTCAGCAACTTAGTGACCATCAGCAAGAAGCTATGACTAGATCTGCCAGAGGATGACTACATTGAACTTGCTGTACAACACGAGGAACTAAGGAAGACCTGATGGCATTGGAGGCCCAGAGAAAGGATGAAAAGAGACAAGAGGAAGAAGAAGTTACTGAAGAGGTTCATGATGCAGGAAATGGCAAAGGGATTTTCTTTAATTGATGAGGCACTGTTAATTTTTGAGGCACAGGACCCATATGGAGAACAGTACACAAAGGTACAGTCATGCAGCCATTCAGAATACAATCCAGTGCTACCATGTCATCTATGATGAGAAAAAAAGAGCTATACCCAGACATCACTGGACCATTTTTTGAAGAAGGTAGATAGAATTGAATCCAGCAAGGAACCAGAAACTGCCATCAACGTTAGATGTGAGTGAAATTGCAGCTTGCCCTCAATCTCTATTGCTGATGATCCTTCAGCTCTACCTTCTCCCACCTCTTCTCACTCCTCCAGTCAGTAACACTTCTTGCCTGTTCACTTGATGCCAACCCCTGTATGCCAGCTATTGTACTTTTCAAGGTACTGTACAATAAGTTTAAAAATGTTTTATTATTTATGTTTGTTCATTTTTGATATATTATTTTATGAAAAGTATTATAAACCTATTATAATACAGTACTATATAGCCGATTGTGTTTGTTGAGTACCTAGGCTAACTTTCTTAAATTACAAACAAATTGGACTTACGAACGCACTCTCAGAATGGAACTCATTCGTATGTAGGGGATTTACTGTACATCAGTTAGATCCTGTTGGTTGGCTCTGATCAACATTTATTATCTTTGTGGATTTTCTGTCTAGTAATTTTATGTTATGGAGAAGAGAATGTTGAAGACCTTCAGTTTTAACTATTGATCTTTTTCTCCTTTCTGCTTTATCAGTTTTTGATTTATGAATTTTGATATTCTGTTGCTTGATGCATACAGATTTAGACGATTATGTCTCCTGGGTGGATTGTTCCTTTTATTATTATTCACAGTCTCTTTTTTTGTCTCATAGTTTTCTTTTCTCTGGAATATACTTTATCTTATAATTTTTTTCAAGACAGCTGAACTGGGTATTTATTTATTGATTTATTTATTTATTTTTAGCATCACTTTTATTTTTTATCCTTTAGGTTCTCATTAGTTATCTATTATTATACATAGTAGTGTATATATGTCAATCCCAATCTCTCAGTTCATCCCACCCTCACTTCCCCCCTTGGTAACCATGAGTTTGCTCTCTGCATCTGTGACTCTATTTGTGCTTCACAAATAAGTTCATCAATACCATTTTTCTAAATTGCACATATAAGCAATGTTATACGATATTTGTTTTTCTCTTCCTGACCTATTTTATTCTGTATGACAATCTCTAGGTCCACCCATATCTCTGCAAATGGCCCTATTTCACTCCTATTTATAGCTGAGTAATATTCCATTATATATATGTACCACTTCCTCTTTATCTATTCCTCTGTCAATGGACATTTAGGTTGCTTCTATGTCCTGGCTATTGTAAATAGTGCTACAATTAACATAGGGGTGCATATATCCTTTCAAATTCTGATTTTCTCCAGTTATATGCCTAGGAGTGGGATTGCTGTATCATATGATAGCTCTATTTTTAGTTTTTTAAGGAATCTCCATACTGTTCTCCATAGTGGCTGTACCAATTTACATTGCCACCAACAGTGTAGGAGGGTCCCCCTTTCTCCACACCCTCTCCAGCATTTGTTGTTTGTAGACTTTTTGATGATGGCCATTCTGACTGGTGCGAGGTGATAGCTCACTGAAGTTCTGATTTGCATTTCTCTAATAATTAGTGATATTGAGCATCTTTTCATGTGTTTATGGACCATCTGTATGTCTTCTTTGGAGAAATTATCTATTTAGATCCTCGGCCCATTTTTTGATTGGGCTGTTTTTTGATATTGAGCTGCATGAACTGCTTGTGTATTGTGGAAATTAGTCCCTTGTCAGTTGCTTCATCTGCATATATTTTCTCCCACTCTGAGGGTTGTGTTTTCATTTTCTTTATGGTTTCCTTTGCTATATATAAGCTTTTACATTTAATTAGGTCCCCTTTGTTTATTGTTGTTCCTATTTTCATTACTCTAAGCAGTGGATTGAAAAAGATATTGTTGTGGTTTATGTCAAAATGTGTTCTGCTTATATTTTCCTCTGAGTTTTATAGTATTCAACCTTACATTTAGGCCTTTAATCCACTTTGAGTTCATTTTTGTGTATGGTGATAGGGAGTGTTCTAATTTCATTATTTTACATGTAGCTCTCCAGTTTTCCCAGCACCACTTTTAGTATAGTTACTCCTGCTTTTTCAAATAAATGTTTGTGTGGTGTATCATTTCTCACGTTGTTATTTTCAACCTACCTCTATTATTGGATTTGAAGTTAGTTTTTTTTTTTTTTTTTTTTTTTTTACAGCATATTGTTGGACTGTGTTTTTCTTATCCACTCTGCTGATCTCTGCCCTTTGGTTAATGCATTTAGGCAAATTACATTTTTTTTAATATAATTTCTTTACAATGTTGTGTTAGTTTCTGCTGTACAATGAAGTGAATCAGCTATATGTATACATATATCCCCTCCTTCTTGGACCTCCCTCCCCTCCAACCTGCCCATCTAGTTGATGATAGAGCATTGAACTGAGCTCCCTGTGAAATACAGCAGGTTCCCACTAGCTATTTTTCACATGGTAGTGTATTTATGTCAAACTTAATCTCCCAATTCATCCCACCCTCCCCTTCCCCCACTGTGTCCACACTTCCATTGTCTATGTCTGTGTTTCTATTCTTTCCCTGCAGCTAAGTTCATCTGTACCATTTTTCTGGATTCCACATTTATGTGTTAATATAAGATATTTGTTTTCCTCTTTCTGACTTACTTCACTCTGTATGACAGTCTCCAAGTCTATCCACTTCTCTACAGATGACCCAATTTCATTTCTTTTTATGGCTGAGTTATGTTCCATTCTATATATGTAGAACATCTTCTTTATCCATTCATCTGTCAGTGGACATTTAGGTTGCTTCCATGTCCCAGCTATTGTAAATAGTGCTGCCATGAACATTGGGGTACATGTGTCTTTTTGAATTATGGTTTTCTCAGAGTATATGACCAGTAGTGGGATTGCTGGGTCATATGGTATCTCTTTTTAGTTTTTAAATGAAGCTCCACAATGTTCTCCACAATGGCTATGTGAATTTACATTCCCTTTGCAAGAGGGTTCCCTTTTCTCCACACCCACTCCAGCAATTTTTATCTGTAGATTTTTTGATGATGGCCATTCTGACTGTTGTGAGGTGATAGCTCATTGTAGTTTTAACTTGCATTTCTCTAATGATTAGTGATGTTGAGTCCTTTGGTTAATGCTTCTTGGCCTTCTATATGTCTTCTTTGCTGGGATGTCTATTTAGATATTCTGTTCTTTTTTTATTGCATTGTTGGGTTTTTTTAAAATATTGAGCTGCATGAGATGTTTGTATATTTTGGAAATTAATCCTTTATCTGTTGATTCATTTGCAAATATTTTCTCCCATTCTGAGGGTTTTCTTTTCATCTTATTTATGGTTTCCTTTGCTGTGCAAAAGCTTTTAAGTTTAAATAGGTCCCATTTACTTATTTTTGTTTTATTTTCATTACTCTAGGAGGTGGGTCATAAAAAATCTTGCTGTGATTTATGTCAAAGTGTGTTTTCCCTATGTTTTGTTCTAAGAGTTTGATAATATCTGGTCTTAAATTATGTCTTTAATCCATTTTGAGTTTATTTTTGTGTATGGTGTCAGAGAGTGTTCTAATTTAATGTTTTTACATGTAGTTGCCCAGTTTTCCCATCACCATTTACAGAAGAGACTATCTTTTCTCCATTGTATATTCTTGTCTACTTTGTCAAAGATAAAGTGACCATAGGTGTATGAGTTTATCTCTGGCCTTTCTATCCTGCATCATTGATCTATATTTTTGATTTTGTGCCAGTACCATACTGTCTTGATTACTGTACCTTTGTAGTATAGTCTGAAGATGGGTAGCCTGATTACTCCAACTCCGTTTTTCTTTCTCAAGATTGCTTTGGCTATTTGGAGTCTTTTGTGTTTCAATACAAATTGTAGAGTTTTTTGTCCTAGTTCTGTGAAAAATGCCATTGGTAATTTGACAGGGATTGCATTGAACCTGTAGATTGCTTTCTGTAGTGTAGTCATTTTCACAATGTTGATTCTTCCAATCCAAGAGCAGGCTATATCTCTCTATCTGTTTGTGTCATCTTTTATTTCTTTTATCAGTGTTTTATAGTTTTCTGAGTATGATTTTTTTGCCTCCTTCAGTAGATTTATTCCTCAGTAATTTTTTTGTTGCAATGGTAAATGGGATTATTTCCTTAATTTCTCTTTCTGATTTTTCATTGTTAGTGTATAGGAATGCAAGAGATTTCTGTGCATTAATTTTGTATCAGACAACCTTACCAAAATCATTGATTAGTTCTGGTAATTTTCTTGTGGCATCTATAGGATTTTCTATGTATGGTATCATGTCATCTGCAAACAGTGACAGTTTTACTTCATTTGCAATTTGGATTGTTTTATTTCCTTTTCTTCTCTGATGGCCATGGCCAGGACTTCCAATACTATGTTGAATAATAGTTGCAAGAGTGGATATCCTTCTTTTGTTCCTGATCTTAGAGGAAATGCTTTCAGCTTTTCACCATTGAGAATTATATTTTCTGTGGTTTTGTCATATATGGCCTTTATTATGCTGAGGTGGGTTCCCACTATACCCACTTTCTGTAGAGTTTTTATCATAAATGGGTGATGAATTTCGTCAAAAGCTTTTTCTGCATCTATTGAGATGATCACATGGTTTTCTTCTTTAATTTATTATTATGGTTTATCACATTGATTGACTTGCGTACACTGAAGAATCCTTGCATTCTGGGGATAAACCCCACTTGGTCATTGTGTATGATCCTTTTAATGTGTTGCTGGATTCTGTTTGCTAGTATTCTGTTGAGGATTTTTGCATCTATGCTCACCAGTGACATTGGTCTGTAATTTTTTTTTTTGATATCTTTGTCTGGTTTTGTTATCATGGTGATAGTGGCCTCATAGAAGTGTTGGGAATGGTTCTCCCTCTGAAATTTTTTGGAAGAATTTGAGAAGGATAGGTGTTAACTCTTATGTAAATGTTTGATAAAATTCACCTGTTAAGCCACCTGGTCCTGGACTTTTGTTTGTTGGAAGATTTTTAATTACAATTTACATTTCATTTCTTGTGATTTGTCTGTTTATATTTTCTAATTCTTCCTAGTTTAGTCGTGGAAAATTGTAGCTCTCCATGAAGTTTTCCATTTCTTCCAGGTTGTCCATTTTATTGGCAGATAGTTGCTTGTAGTAGTCTCTTATTACCCTCTGTATTTCTGTGGTGTCTGTTGTGATTTCTTCTTTTTCATTTCTAATTTTATTGATTTGACTACTCTCCCTTTTTTTTTTCTTGATGAGTCTGACTAAAGTTTCATCAATTTTGTTTATTTTCTAAAGGAAAGAACTTTTAGTTTTATTGATCTTTGCTATTGTTTTCTTCATTTCTCTTTCATTTGTTTGTACTCTGATATACATGATTTATTTCCTTCTATTAACTTTGGGTTTCCTTTCTTTTTTTTTCTAGTTTCTTTAGGTTTAAAGTTAGACTGTTTATTTCAGATCTTTCTTGTTTCTTGAGGTGAGATTGAATTGCTACAATCTTCCCTCTTAGAAATGTTTTTGCTGCATCCCTATAGGTTTTGGATTGTTGTGTTTTTGTTGTCATTTGTTTCTAGGTATTTTTTTGGTTTCCTCTTTGATTTCTTCAGCAATCTCTTGGTTATTTAGCAGTGCACTGTTTAGCCTCCATGTGTTTGTGTTTTTTACAGGTTTTTTTTCCCTGTATTTAATTTCTAATCTCATAGTGTTGTGGTCAGAAAAGATGCTTGAAATGAATTCAATTTTCTTAAATTTTCCATGGTTTGATTTGTAACCCAAGATGTGCTCTAACCTGGAGAATGTCCCATGTGCACTTGAGAAGGAAGTGTATTCTTCCACTTTTGTATGGATTGACCTATAAATATCAATTAAACTTATCTGGTCTATTGTGTCATTCAAAGCTTGTGTTTCCTAATTTATTTTCTGTCTGGATGATCTGTCCATTGGTATTAGTGGGTTGTTAAAATTTCCCACTATTATTTTGTTATTTATTGTCAATTTCCCCTTTTATGGCTTATTAGCCTTACATATTGAGGTGCTCCTATGCTGGGTGCATAAATATTTATAATTGCTATGTTTTCTTCTTGGATTGATCCCTTGATCATTATGTAGTGTCCTTCCTTAGCTGTTGTAGCAGTCTTTATTATAAAGTCTAGTTTATCTGATATGAATATTGCTACTCCAGCTTTCTTTTGATTTCCATTTGCATGGAATATCTTTTTCCATCCCTGCACTTTCAGTCAGTATGTGTCCGTATGTCTGTTGTGGGTCTTTTGTAGACAGCATATATGTGGGTCTTGTTTTTATATCCATTCAGCCAGTCTGTATCTTTTGATTGGAGCATTTAATCCATTTACATTCAAGGTGATTATATGTATGTTCCTATTACCATTTTCTTAATTGATTTGGGTTTATTTTTGTGGGTCTCTTTTCTTCTCTTGTGTTACCCACCTAGAGAAGTTCCTTTAGCATTTGTTGTGAAGCTGGTTTGGTGATGCTGAATTCTCTTAGCTTTGGCTTATCTGTAAAGCTTTGATTTCTCCATGAAATCTGAATGAGATCCTTGCTGGGTAGAGTAATCTTGGTTGTAGGTTTTGCCCTTTCATTACTTTATTTTTTTATTTTATTTTATTTTTTTTAGATTCACTAAATTTATTTTAAAAATCATAAAATGTTTCTTACAAAAGAGCATTACATTCTGCACACTGCTCTGAATAGATGGCAGGGACATATGGACTACTGTTACTTTTCCTCCCTGTCCCACCCCCCCCCCCAAATGTTACAGTGACCACAAAGCAAAGTGTTCACAATAATTACATGGGGGGATTTTTTTTAAACCACCAACAATGAACAAAAATTAAAATTCACTCACTCTGCTGCTGTTTCAAAATTTCAATGTTAGTTTTTTGCACACACTCACCCACCCCCCAACCCTGTTTGTAAGGAACTAAAACATTACATCTGGTGAACAGCAAAGATTTCACTACACCTCAAATGCAGAACACCTATGAAGCAGAGGAATGTTGGCTTTTTAAACAGAAGCAGATAAAAAAAAAAAAAAGATGCAGGACTCCTTCAGTTCTTCACTAGTCTTAGAAAAACTTTCCAGAATACTGCTTCACAGTATAAAAAAGAAAAAATATCTTGCATTAGAATCCTTCAAAATCTGCATACTGCTTCACACTGTCCTGCAGAAAATACTGTGCATTCTGTATCTGGTCCTGTGTTCCTGTAATGGTAATGATCCGATCTTCGGACCCTTCTAAAGGCTCATCTATTTTGAGCGAAGCTCCTGACTCATGATGGATTTGTTTAATCCGCTGACCACCTTTGCCAATAATAGATCCAGCCAAATCTTTGGGAATAGTTACTTGTGTAGTAATAATAGGTTCACCAAGATCACCATATGAGCCACCACCCCCTGCATAGGAATAATCATATCCAGAGCCACCCTGTGGTTCATAAGCCATCTGCCACTCTGATGGGCTCCATGTATCTATTGCGGAGTCCCAGGTTTCATCAGCACTGAAACCAACCATGCCATCATAACGGTCTCCAGGTCTTCCTCTTCTGTCATAGGCCATTAGATCTCCTCCTCTAGGTGGTGGTGGTGGTGGAAGAGGAAGATTCCAAGCTCTGCTACCACCCCGGCCACCTCGTCCAGGAGGAGGTGGAGGAGGTCTTCGACGAGGGCTCATATCATCGTAATCTCTTCTGGATGCAGGCATGGGACGCCCACCCCGACCAGGAGGCATTCTATCAAAACCACCTCTTCCCCGCATAGAAATCCCACAGGACATCCACAGCGGTCATCAAACATCATTGTAAAACCACCGTAATCATAGGTTTCATCATAAAAATTGGGATCATAAGGCTGAGCACGTCCTTTGATGGGAGACTCTGATATAAGATCCAGGATGATCTTTATGCACTCTACAACCCTATCAGGTTTTCCTCCAATAAGAACGACTCTGTCAGTGGATTGAGGACAACATTCCTGGAAAAGCTTGATTGTTGTCTGAGTGTTCTCTCGAAGTTCTTTGATTTTAGCACCTTTGACCCCAATAATTCTTCCTGCCAGACTCTGATGAATCAACGGTCTCAACTCGCAGTCAAAGTCGCTTCCTTTATAGTGTTGGTAATTTAAGCATTCCACAGCATCAGATTCGAGCGGGAGCTGGCTGGTTGCAGTGGGTGATGGCAACTGCAGGCCCTCTTCCAAGGTAGGGATGATTTTCTTCAGAATTTCTCCAATTGTTTCAATATCAGCAGTGATACTCAATATGCGCTCGGGGCCACTGCTGTCTGGGACTGAAACACTGGCATTGTAGTCTGTACAGAGAGCCTTAATATTCTTGCCTCCTTTTCCAATCACTGCCCCAGCATTCTTGCTTTGAAGCAGAATGCGTAATTCAACCATCTCATCAGTGTTTCTAGATCTTTTAAAAGCTTGTTCCTCTTCCATATCTTCAGCAGGGCGTTTACCAAATTCGCCATTGGTTTCGGTGTTGGGAAAGGTTTCCTCTGGCTGTTCAGTTTCCATTTTCTTGTATTAAAGGAACACACCAATCTGGTAAGGCTACCGTCCCTACGCCGCCGCGCCACCTCAGCCGGTCACAGCTAGACAGAGAATGAGCATAGGCCCCCACCCCATTACTTTAAATATATCCTGCCACTCTCTTCTGGCCTGCAGAGTTTCTGCTGAAAAATCAGTTGATAACCTTATGGAATTCCTTTGTATGTTATTTGTTGCTTTTCCCTTGCTGTTTTTAATATTTTTTCTTCAAATTTATTTTTTGTTTGTTTGATTAACATCTGCCTTGGTGTGTTTCTCCTAGGGTTTATCCTGTATGGGACTCTTTGCACTTCCTAGATGTGGATGGCTATTTCCTTTCCCATGTTAGGGAAGTTTTCAATTATAATCTCTTCAAACATTTTCTCAAATGCTTTCTTGTTTCTTCTTCTTCTGTGACCCTATAATTCAAAAGTTTTTGCACTTAATGTTGTTCCAGAGGTCTCTGAGACTGTCCTCAATTCTTTTCATTCTTCTTTCTTTATTCTGCTCTATGGCAGTTATTTCCACCATTCTATCTTCCAGGTCACTTATTCACTCTTCTGCCTCAGTTATTCTGCTGTCGAGTCCTTCTAGTGTATTTTTCATTTCATTTATTGTGTTGTTCATCACTGTTTGTTCTTTAGTTCCTCTAGGTGTTTGTTAATCATTTCTTGTATTTTCTCAATCCATGCCTGCATTCTATTTCTGAGATTTGGGATTATCTCTACTACCATTACTCTGAATTCTTTTTCAGGTAGGTTGCCTATTTCCTCTTCATTTATTTGGTCTTATAGGTTTTTACCTTGCTCCTTCTTTTGTAACATATTTTTTTGTCATCTCATTTTTTTCTGATGGGTAGACATGTATTCCTGCCTTACTGGCTGTTTGGCCTGAGGCATCCAGTACTGGAGTTTGCAGGTGGATGGGTAGAGGTAGGTCTTGGCAGTGAGATTAGGACCTCTGAGAGACCTCACTCTGATTAACATTCCTTGGGGTCTGAGGTTCCCTGTTAGTCTATCAGTTTGAGCGTAGAGGAAAATTAGAAGTTTGCACTCAGCTAGAAATAACTTCATGCTTGCCCTGCTTCTGTAAAATCTGCTTGCTGCACTGAGATAAGAATAAGATGACCTAGCAATCAACTGTAACCTTAAGATGTTCTGAAAAGTATGGAATGTTCTGCTCTTGCACCTGCAAGTTTCTGTTTGGAAACATCCTGCATGTAACCCACAGCAACTCCCGCACTCTGTAACTGCCTGTAACCTATAGTAACCAGGTAAGCAATCAACCAATGCTAACTGTAACCATGTGCACTGACCCCTATAAAAGTAAAGCTCACCCTGAGCTCAGGGCCCCAGAACTTTAGAGCATTAGCTTGTCTGGGACTGCTAGCTTAATAAACCTGAGTTCTCCAACCCTCTGTGTGTGGTGCTTGGTTTCTCGACAGAACAATTTGATTTCTTTTTTTTTTAATTTATTTGTTTATTATTTTATTGTCTGTGTTGAGTCTTTTTGTGCTGTGCATGGGCTTTCTTTTTAGTTGCAGTGAGTGGGGGCTACTCTTCATTGCAGTGCACGGGGGCTACTCTTCGTTGTAGTGCACGGGCTCCTCATTGCTGTGGTGTCTCTTGTTACAGAGCACAGGCTCTAGGCAGGTGGGCTTCAGTAGTTGCAGCACATGGGCTCAATAGTTGTGGCTCACAGGCTCTAAAGCACAGGCTCAGTAGTTGTGGCGCACGGGCTTTGTTGCTCCGCAGCGTATGGGATCTTCCTGGAGCAGGGATTGAACCCATGTTCCTTGCATTGGCAGGCAGATTCTCAACCACTGCGCCACCTAGGAAGCCCCAATTTGATTTCTGCAACATGGACTCAGTGCTCCCAGCACAGGAGCTCAGGCCCAACCCCCATCTGGGAACCAAGATCCCTCAAGCCATGTGGTGCAGCAAAAAAAACAAAACAAAACAAAACAAAAAACAAAAAACAAAGCAAAAAGGAGGGCAACAAGCCAACTGGAGCAGAACAAAAACAAAGTACAGGGAGAGAGAAAAGATGGTGGCGAAGTAGAGAGACGTGGAGTGCATCCCTCTCCACAGATGCATTGGGAATGCACGGAAGGACACAGTAATTCCCACAGAGAACCAGCTGAACACCAGCAGACGGCCTTGGACACCAGAAAGGACTGCGGGGAGCCCGACATAGCTGGTAGGGAGGCATCTACGAGGGCTCAAAGAGGGTGAAGCGGCGGAGCTGTGGCAGATAGGGGGGAGTGAGAAACATACGGAGGGTCCGCAGCACAGCTCAGCATTCCCGGACCAAGACATATCCGCGGCTGAACAGAGGGTCCAGGAACGGGAGCGTGGGAACCGGAGAGCTGGGTCAGGGTGAGAAACATTGTTGCCGGTAGGGTGACGGACCGAGAGGACAGGAGGGAGGAGGTCCGCGGAGAGGAGTGCCCGTCCCTGAGAGCTGCCCGGCCATGATGGCGGCTGGAGGCTGCAGGCTCACGGGCGGGGGGGAGGAGCCGCACGTGTAGCCTCTCTCTCTCTTTCCGGGCCTCTGCAACAGGCAGTGGAGAGACGCCCGTGGGCCACCTAAGGCTCTCAGGGATAACAAGCACGCTCAGGCACTCGGGCGGGGCTAGATTAAAACTCCTTGCAATGCCAGCAGCAGGGAGGCTGCCGAGAGAAAAAAAAAAAAAAAAGCATCAAAAAGAAAAAAACCCCAAGAGAGGCCCAACTCTAAGACTTTCTGTTTACACCTGAGCCACCAGCGCCCTCTGCAACAGGCACCTCCAAGCCTGACTGAAACAACAGTGCGCCACTGCTCACTCACTCCCAGGAGAAGGAGCCACTATTGTACCCTCTCCCTCCCTACACACCGAGGCTTACAGACGAATAATAAAGGAACCTCTGCTGGTCACAGAATAACACAGAAAAACCCAAGGCAAGGAGAAGGACACTTACAGCTGAGACGCTAAGGAAACAGAAATAGTAGTATCAATACCTATTGAAATGGTCCATTCTGGGATCAGTTCTAGATTTTTTTTTTTCTTTCTCTGTCTTTTTTTTTTTTTGATTTATTAAATACAATCTTAGCCCTAAGGGATCTACAAGTTTTATAACATAATTTTTTAATGATATTTTTTATTCCTTTTTTTTTTTTGCCTTTTTATATACTTCTATATCTAGTTAAGTTTTTGGTAGTACGGACAAAATATCTCTCATACTTTCCTTTCATCCCTATCTTTTATACATTTCTATTCCTTTCTTTTTATTTGCATATTTCCAACCACATTACGCTCTTCTGTTCCCCTTTCTTCCAGCCATTTTAAGTTTATTTTATCTTAACATACTTATAAGCAACACTATCGGTCTGCTCAGAATCCTTGCTCTATTCTCCAGATGACACACTGAATTGGTATTTAATATTAGGCTTTTGTCTTTATCTTAGTTCTTAGTACAGTTGTCTAATTACATTCTGAGAATCTCCATTCTCTCTGGTGGTACTCCAGCTCATTTCTATATTTGATCCTAGCTTACAAAATCTCCCTGGATTGATGTTTGTATGTGTAGGATGTTATTTGTTGTTTGTTTGCTTTTGCTTTTGTCTCTGATTTGATCTGTTTCAGTTGTTGATTTCTGCTGGGTTTCTCTTTGAATATCTGATAGCACACTGGGGTTCTGTCAGGTCTTTCTAGAGCCTTATGCCCTAACGGATTCAGTAATTGTGTGTCTTATATATGTATGTGTTTCCTAGACTTAATATTCGTTTAACCCAATACTTGGACATTAGTGTGAGGCTTGGACAGTCTTCTATAAACACCTCTATCACCAGGACAAGCAACCCCAAAAGTTTGGACAACCATGAGGAAACAAAGAAACCCCATGCAGGCAAAGGAGCAGGAAAAAAACCCACAAGACCAAATAAATGAGGAGGAAATAGGAAAAATGCCTGAAAAAGAATTTAGAGTCATGATAGTAAAAATGATACAAAATCTCAATAACAAAATAGAGAAAGTACAAGAAACAGTTCATAAGAACTCAGAAAAACAAACAGCAATGGATAACAAAATAACCGAAATTAAAAATACTCTAGATGCTATAACCAGCAGAATGACTGAGGCAGAAGAACGAATAAGTGAGTTGGAAGATAGAATGGGGGAAATAACTGCCACAGAGCAGGAAAAAGAAAAAAAGAATAAAAAGACTAGAAGACAGCCTCAGAGACCTCAGTGATAACCTTAAACGTACCAACATTCGAATCATAGTCATCCCAGAAGAAGAAGAAAACAAGAAAGGGTCTGAGAAAATATTTGAAGAGGTTCTAGTGGAAAACTTCCCCAACATGGGAAAGGAAATAATGAACCAAGTCCAAGAAGCACAGAGAGTCCCATACAGAATAAACCCAAGGAGAAATACACCAAGACACATATTAATCAAACTAACGACAATTAAACACAAAGAAAAAATATTAAAAGCAGCAAGAGAAAAGCAACAAACAACATATAAGGGAAAACCCATCAGGATAACAGCTGACCTTTCTACAGAAACTCTGCAGGCAAGAAGGGAATGGCAGGATATACTGAAAGTCCTGAAAGAGAGAAACCTACAGCCAAGAATACTCTACCCAGCAAGAATCTCATTCAGATTTGAGGGAGAAATCAAAAGCTTTCCAGACAAGCAAAAGTGAAGAGAATTCAGCACCACCAAACCAGCCTTACAACAAGTGCTAAAGGAACTTCTCTAAGTAGGACACACAAGAAAAGGAAAACACCTACAAATACAAACCCAAAACAATTAAGAAAATGGTAATTGGAACACACCTGTCAATAATCACTTTAAATGTCAATGGATTAAATGCTCCAATCAAAAGACACAGACTGGCTGAATGGATACAAAAACAAGACCCTTCTATATGCTGCCTCCAAGAAACCCACTTCAGACCAAGGGATACATATAGACTGAAAGTAAAGGGATGGAAAAAGATATTCATGCAAATGGAAGTCAAAAGAAAGCTGGAGTAGCAATACTCATATCAGACAAATTAGACTTGAAAGTAAAGACTATTAAAAGAGACAAGGAAGGGCACTACATAATGATCAAGGGATCCATCCAAGAAGAACATATCACAATGGTAAATATCTATGCCCCCAATATAGGAGCACCTCAATACATAAGGCAAATGCTAACAGCTATAAAAGGGGACATCGACAGTAACACAATAATAGTGGGAGACTTGAACACCCCACTTACATCAATGGACAGATCATCCAAACAGAAAATCAATAAAGACACACAAGCTTTAAATGATACATTAGACCATCTCGACTTAAATGATATTTATAGGACATTCCATCCAAAAACGACAGACTACACTTTCTTCTCAAGTGCACACGGAACATTTTCCAGGATAGATGACATCTTGGGTCACAAATCAAACCTCAGCAAATTCAAGAAAATTGCAATCATATCAAGCATCTTCTCAGACCACAACGCCATGAGACTAGATATCAATTACAGGACAAAAACTGCAAAAAATACAAACACATGGAGGCTAAACAATTCACTCTTAAACAACCAAGGAATCACTACAGAAATCAAAGAGGAAATCAAAAAATATCTAGAAACAAATGACAACGAAAACACAACAACCCAAAACCTATGGGATGCAGCAAAAGCAGTTCTAAGAGGGAAGTTTATAGCAATACAGTCCTACCTTAAGAAACAAGAAAATTATTGAATAAACAACCTAACCTTACACCTCAAACAACTAGAGAAAGAAGAACAAAGAAACCCGAAAGTGAGCAGAAGGAAAGAAATCATAAAGATCAGAGCAGAAATAAATGAAAAAGAAAGGAAAGAAACCATAAGAAAAAAAAAAAAACAAAACTAAAAGCTGGTTCTTTGAGAAGATTAACAAAATTGATAAACCATTAGCCAGACTCATCAAGAAAAAAAGGGAGAAGATGCAAATCAACAGAATTAGAAATGAAAAAGGAGAACTACCAACGGACACCTCAGAAATACAAAACATCATGAGAGACTACTACAAGCAACTATATGCCAATCAATTGGATAACCTGGAAGAAATGGATACATTCTTAGAAAAGTACAATCTACCAAGACTGAACCAGGAAGAAATAGAAACCATGAACAGACCAATCACAAGTAATGAAATTGAGGCAGTGATTAAAAATCTCCCAACACACAAAAGCCCAGGACCAGATGGATTCACGGGCGAATTCTATCAAACATTTAGAGAAGAGTTAACACCTATCCTTCTCAAACTCTTCCAAAATATTGCAGAAGGCGGAGCACTCCCAAACTCATTCTACGAGGCTACCATCACCCTGATACCAAAACCAGGCAAAGATGTCACAAAAAAAGAAAACTACAGACCAATATCACTGATGAATATAGATGCAAAAATTCTCAACAAAATACTAGATAACAGACTGCAATAGCACCTTAAAAAAATCATACACCATGATCAAGTGGGGTTTATCCCTGGGATGCAAGGATTCTTCAATATATGCAAATCAATCAATGTGATACATCATATCAACAAATTGAAGGATAAAAACCATATGATCATTTCAATAGATGCAGAAAAAGCTTTTGACAAAGTTCAACATCCATTTATGATAAAAGCTCTCCAGAAAATGGGCATAGAAGGAAATTATCTCAACATAAAAGCCATATATAAAAAACCAAAAGTCAACATCGTTCTCAATGGAGAAAAACTGGAAGAATTCCCTCTAAGAACAAGAACAAGACAAGGGTGTCCACTCTCACCACTGTTATTCAACATAGTTTTGGAAGTGTTAGCCACAGCAATCAGAGAAGAAAAAGAAATCAAAGGAATCCAAATTGGAAAAGAAGAAGTAAAATTGTCACTCTTTGCAGATGACATGATATTATATATAGAAAACCCTAAAGACTCTACCAGAAAACTGCTAGCATTAATTGATGAGTTTAGTAAAGTAGCAGGATACAAAATTAATGCACAGAAATCTCTTGCATTCCTATACACTAACAATGGAAGAGCAGAAAGAGAAATTAGGGAAACTCTCCCATTCACCACTGCAACCAAAAGAATAAAATACCTAGGAATAAACCTGCCTAAGGAGGCAAAAGATCTGTATGTAGAAAACTTTAAGACATTGATGAAAGAAATCAAAGACGACACAAACAGATGGAGGGACATACCATGTTCCTGGATTGGAAGAATCAACATCGTGAAAATGACTGTACTACCCAAAGCAATTTACAGATTCAATGCAATCCCCATCAAATTACCAATGGCATTTTTCACAGAACTAGAGCAAGAAATCTTATGATTTGTATGGAAACGCAAAAGACCCCGAATAGCCAAAGCAATCTTGAGAAGGAAAAATGGAGTTGGTGGAATCAGGCTTCCTGACTTCAAACTATACTACAAGGCCATAGTGATCAAGGCAGTATGGTACTGGCACAAAAATAGAAAGGATGATCAATAGAATAGAATAGAGAACTCAGAAGTAAGCCCAAACACATATGGGCACCTTCTCTTTGACAAAGGAGGCACGAGTATACAATGGAAAAAAGACAGCCTTTTCAATAAGTGGTGCTGGGAAAATTGGACAGCAACATGTCAAAGAATGAAATTAGAACACTTCCTAACACCATACACAAAAATAAACTCCAAATGGATTAAAGACCTACATGTAAGGCCAGACACTATCAAACTCCTAGAGGAAAACATAGACAGAACACTCTATGGCATCCATCAAAGCAACATCCTTTTTGACCCACCTCCTAGAATCATGGAAATAAAATCAAAAATAAACGAATGGGACCTCATGAAACTTAAAAGCTTTTGCACAGCGATAGAAACCATAAACAAGACTAAAAGGCAGCCCTCAGAATGGGAAAAAATAATTGCCTATGAAACAACGGACAAAGGATTAACCTCCAAAATATACAAGCAGCTCATGCAGCTTCATACCAAAAAAGCAAATAACCCAATCCACAAATGGGCAGAAGACCTAAATAGACATTTCTCCAAAGAAGACATACAGATGGCCAACAAACACATGAAAAGATGCTCCACATCACTCATCATCAGAGAAATGCAAGTCAAAGCCACAATGAGGTATCACCTCACACCGATCAGAATGGCCATCATCACAAAATCTGGAAACAACAAATGTTGGAGAGGGTGTGGAGAAAAGGGAACTCTCCTGCACTGTTGGTGGGACTGTAAGTTGGTACAGCCACTATGGAAAACAATTTGGAGGTTCCTTAAGAAACTACAAATAGAACTACCATATGATCCAGTCATCCCACTCCTGGGCATATACCCAAAGAAAACCATAATCCAAAAAGAAACTTGTACCATAATGTTTATTGCAGCACTATTTACAATAGCCAGGACATGGAAGCAACCGAAATGCCCATCAACAAATGAATGGATACAGAAGATGTGGCATATATATACAATGGAATATTACTCAGCTATAAAAAGGGATGAGATGGAGCTATATGTCATGAGGTGGATAGAACTACAATCTGTCATACATAGTGAAGTAAGTCAGAAAGAGAAGGACAAATATTGTATGCTAACTCACATATACGGAATCTAAAAATGGTACTGATGAACTCAGTGACAAGAACAAGGAAGCAGATACAGAGAATGGACTGGATAACTCGAGGTATGGGAGGGGGCGGGGGGTGAAGGGGAAACTGAGAAGAAGCGAGAGAGTAGCACAGACATATATATACTACCAACTGTAAAATAGTCAGTGGGAAGTTGTTGTATAACAAAGGGAGTCCAACTCGAGGATGGAAGATTCCTTAGAGGACTGGGGCGGGGAGGATGGGGGGGACTCGAGGGGGGGGAATCAAGGAAGGGAGGGAATACGGGGATATGTGTATAAAAACAGTTGATTGAACCTGGTGTACCCCCCAAAAAAATAAAAACAAACAAACAAACAAACAAACAAAAAATCAAACAAAAAACAAAACAAAACAAAAAAACAAAGTACAATGAATAAAATAAAATTATAAAAATAAAAAATGTATTAGAAAAAATAAAAATATAAATTAAACAACAGCAATAATGTAAAACAGACCCTCAACCTAAAAAAAAAGAAAAGGCCAAAAAATGCCTTGGCTGTGGGGTGGGGCTTAGGTGAGGGTGAGACTGACACTTTGATGCGGCAGGGCTTAGGGTTGGGGGTGGGGCTTAGGCTCAGGACCTGTTCAGCAGGGCAAGGCAGCATAGCCAGAGGTGATCTCAAACTGGGAATTGTAGAAATAAGGCCCTGGGTGGGGGTGGGGGGCCAGGGCTTAGGCTCAGTGTGGCTGGAGGTGTTCTCAGAGGTCAGCGGGATTAGGCCTGGGACCTCAGGAGGCTCTTCAGTACCCCAGTGGGTAGGGAAAATACTGGCTGCCTTCCTTTCTGATCTTGCACTCCTCCAAGTGTCTCTCCCTGTCCCTGCTGATTCCCTAACTGTGGGTGGGCCCCTCTGGGCATGGGAACCCTTTCCTTCCTCCAGCTGCCTCTCAGGGGCACTGCTCCTGTCTGTCAGGCCTCTCCTTTTCCTCCCTTGTCCCTCCCTCCCTTGCCCTTAGGGTCCACATGGCTGGACAGGACCTCAGTGGGCAGAGGATCAGTGTGGGAACCCCTATTCTCCTCCAGATGCACCTCAGGGGCACCATTCCCACCCCACCTCCACTTCTCCTCCTCTCTCCCTCTCCTCTACATCTTACTTAGTCACTCAGGTGTTCCTTCCATCCCCTTTGGTGTCCTTGGTCCCCCACCAGTGCCTGGTATATGCCCTAATTGTGAGGAGATGCAAACTTTGCATCCTCCTAGTATACCATCTTGACTCCACCCAGACCATTTACATTTATAGTAATTATTAATATTCAGTACTTATATATTCTATGTTATTAGTTTTTCATTTGTTTCTATTTCATTGACTTCCACTTTTCTCTGTTCTTTGCTCTGGTTCTCACTACTATTTCTTTTTTCTTACCTTGCTAAATATTAACTGAATTTTTTTAGAATTTTATTTATTTATAGTGGATATGAGTATATCTCCTTGTAGAATTTTTCCAGTGGTTGTTCTGAGTATTACAAAGTACATACATGACTCTTAGTTTTCTAGGGATGTCTTAAAGAAATACTACAGATGAAGGGGCTTAAAAAACAGAAATTTATTTCCTCACATTTCTGCAGGCTAGAAGTCCAAGATGAAGACAGTTGGTAGGTTTAGCCTTCTGAGGCTTCTCTTTTTGGTTTGCAGATGGCTGCCTTCTCTTCATGTCCTCGTATGATCTTTTCTCTGTGTCCTAAGCTCTACTTACAAGGACACCCAGTCATACTGGACTAGGGCCCACACATATGACCTTAACTATCTGTAAAGAGATATTACTTTTAAGAGGGTGTATCTTTAAAGAGGCCCTAACTCCAAATACAGTCATATTCTGAGATACTGGGATTAGGACTTCAACCTATAAATTTTGAGGTGACATAAGTCAGTCCATAACAGTAACTGAATTACAATCTACCTGTAACAATATTTTACTACTTCAAGTGATGTGTGGAAATCTTATTTCCATTTAGGTTTGTTTACCTTCTCCACTTTTAAATACCATTGTTCTGAGTATTAGTTAGTGATATAATTTTTCTTCAATAATCAAACATGATTCATTAAGCTCCAGAGGAAATGGATACCCTAATGTATGGATTTATATGTCTGGTCTTTTTTCTTTCTTCTTTCCTAATGATCCAAGCTTATTTCTTTTATCATTTACTTTATGATTCAATAATGTTCTTTAATCAATCTTTAAGGATATATCTTCTAGTAATAAATTATTTTAATTTTCCTTTGTCTGAGAGTGTCTTTAATTATTCTTTATTCCTAAAGAACAGTTTTGCTGGACATAGCTGTTGCAGTTGACATTTCTTTTCTTTCAGCACATGAAAGATATAGTGCCATTTGCTTCTGACCTCCATGATTTCAAGCAAGAAATCATCTGTCATTCAAATTGGTATTCTCATACAAGTAATGTGTCATTTCTCTCTGACTGCTTTCAAGATTTTGTTTTTAGTTTTCAAAACTGTAATTTTGATGTATCTTGGTGTTGATTTTTTTGGGCTTATCCTAGTTGTGATTCACTTAGCTTCTTAGCTCTATAAGTTTCTGTCTGTAACCAATTTGCAAAGTTCTCATCCATTACTTATTCAAATTTCCTTTCAGTTCCACTCCTTCTCTCCTCTCTTTCAAAGACTCCAATGATATAAATGATAGATCTTTGGTTATTGTCTTAATGGTCCCTGAAGCTCTGTTTTTGTTTTTTGTTTAAGTATACATTCTTTCTGTTGTTCAGATTGGGCAAATTCTATTAATCTGTCTTATTCTATTTTCTGTTATCTCTATTCCACTCTTGAGTCCATCCAGTGAGTTTTAAAATTTGTCATTATATTTTTTAGTTCTGTAATTTCCATTTTGTTCTATATATCTTTACTTATTTGCCAAGATTTTCTATTTTTTTCATTTGTTTTAAGAGAATTTATAATTGACTGTTGAAACATTTTTCTTATCACAGTTGCTTTAAAATTCCTGTCAGATTATTCCAACATGTGATTAATCTAAGTGTTGGCACTCATTGATTGTCTCTTCTCATCCAAATTGTGACTTATTTGCTTCTTGATATGATAGATGATTTTCACTTGCACCCTAAACACTTTGTCTATTAATGTTACTAAACTATAGATTTTATTTGTCATTTATTTTAGCAGGAAGTTGCCACATTTAGGTTTGATCATGGTCTACTTTGTGGACTATATTTCAAATAGTTGAATTTTCAGAGCCTTTGTGATGTTATTTTAATCTAATACTTGGCTTCCAGTGCCACTGTTCTTACTGGTCCCTGCTAATGTTACTTGAGGGAATAAAATGTGTTTCTTCAAGCTGGGTGCCCAGGTGTCTTTCAATGGGGAGAATGTGAGGGGATGGAGGGAGTGTCTTGGGTCTGTGGAAATGAAGATGTTCCTTGGCAAGGGTGCTTGTTGTGGTTGGATTCCTTTAGCCAGGGACCCCATTATCCCAGGTATATCTGGGCAGGAAAGAGGAGTCTCAGGTCCACAGAGACAAGGTCAGGCTGCTTTTTGTGGTGGTGTCCCACTTGCTGGTTCTACGAGACTACTTCAGTATCTCTCAGTAAGGGAGGGTTTTAAGGCCAGATGGGGAAAGAAAGTACTTCTCTTGGCCTATTTTTATTGGCAGTGTGATTGTTTCTGCCTACTACTGGTGCTGGGCTCACCTGGTATTGTCAGATGGACTGGCATCCCATTTAGGGAGAAGAAGAGCATCCCTGGGTTGCCTTCTATTGATAGGTTGGAGATGGGAAACACCAGGTCTGGGGTTAGTCTCTTCAGCTGGGTGGTGGTGGGTATAATTCACCCTGATGCTGTGTTGCTCCACCAGTCCTAGGGCTTCTAACCAGTTTTCATATTTTTATTACCTTTCAGAGGTCTCCTCTGGTTGCTTACTGTTATATTTTCAAGATTTGTAGTCATACTTATTAAGGGAAGATCAGGGAGTAATAGGTTTATACCATCTTGTTCAGACTGAAAATTCCTTCTTCCAAGGTGTCTTTTCAGGGTGATGAAAGTGTCTTACAATATGAATATGGAGGTGAATATACTAAAACCACTGAATTGTATACTTGTATGAGTGATTTTATAATATATAAATTATACCTCAATAAAGCTATTTTAAAAAGAATCCAAGTTTCTTTTCATAGAAAGTAGCTTTGGAATTTGCAAAAAGATTGTATTCCATATTCCACAAGGCAAAATGTCATATTTAGAGGCAGGCTGGAAAAATGTTTTTACCAGTTCCAGCAGGAGACTCTCAGAGGAGGGTACAGTGATAAATACATGAAGTGTGATAAGAGGTGTTACCAAATTCTTGGGCATGTCTCTGAGACATGAGGGGGAATCTGCTGAGATCTACCAAGTCCACTGTCTCTACTGCCTCTATCTTAGCAAATAATAACTGGATGACAGATTCAGAGCAAAGTTGGACTGTCACTTATGTGATGTTGAACCCTGAACTAAAGAAATTGCTGCCCAAGTGCAAGAAAGTTTTCCTTTATTTTTTAGTTGAAAGAAGAATACAACATAACTTTAAAATGTCATGAAGAATTAATTTAGTATTTCACTCATTGATTTAGTCAAGATTTCAAAGTCCACATATTTCTTTAGAAGATAAGAAAAATGTCTAGGAAAAAAATCCACAAAACAGCAGTATGGAAAAGTATGGACATAGCATAATAGAAGAAAAGGCCCAGTCATTCTCTGAAAATGGTAACAAGTAAAAAATAATGCCTACAAAAAAGAGAGAAGAAGCAATTTACAGAGATATATAAGTAATAAACAAACTAAAAATCTTAATGCAAAAAGGAAATTTAAGCACAATGAGAGATTTGTCAGGATATTTTTGGAATAGAACAACACATTTGCCTCTTTCAAAAGGATCAGCTCTAATAGAAAAGAATATTCTGTATTGACTAATGCATTTTTAAAGACAATAACCTGAGAAAGTCTCCTTTATATATGCATTTGGAGTTGGCGTGTAGTTCACTTCATTAAATAGATGTCTTTTGAAAGTACCTTTATCCCCTTGTTACTAATTATTCCTGCCCTAATATGGCATTCTGTTCCTTCATAAGGCAAGAATCTTCTCCCTGGTCCCATCTTCACCTCCCCCACATTAGGGGATGGTGGAAGAGCAGTTAACAGCCAATTTGATGTACCACAAATGGTCCTAATTCACTCTGTTCTATATTTTCATCTCCTGCAGGTGGTAGAATCCATTCTAACTGGTAATTATAATACCAGAATCTAGTTGAAGAAAAATCCACAGCTTTGCAAAACTACATCTCAGATCAGACTCCTTAAATGCTGTGTCATTAGTTGCAGCTCATTTGATTGTGTTGTGACAGCAAGAATGGTTTGGTGTGTCTCCCTATTGGAACAAAAATGAGTTTCAGTACAGAGTTATATGCTCATGTTTGTAACATATCTACAAAGTCAATTTATCTAATTCTAGATGGTTATAGTTTGAACATTTTGATATCCAGGGGTCACAGAAGGACAATAGCAGTAAACTGAATAAAGCTGAATGTCCCTGGTGAACTGGGGTGACTCTTTGTCTAGTCAACCATTCACGTAATTATCAAGGTCATTTGTAAAAAGTCCTTTTTTTTGGCAAGATTGCTACCCCTGTGAGAGACTCAAATCTGGTCCTTTTGGCTGGTGCCAAGTATGAAATGTGCCCTGGAAAAACTGACTTAACAAGAGAAGCAGGAAAACACTGATCTGTGTGTCCAGGACCTACAAGAATCTAGCTTCATCTTAATGAAGACCAGGCACTGGGCCAACTCCTTTTATATTTGGTTTTCATGAGAATCTGTCAGTGGAGGAGCCCTGACTGTTTTTAGTGCAATGACAAGCTTGTGTTCTCTTAGCTAATTAGGTGTTGGCTAAGGAGGAGGATAAAAGGTGGACCTTCTGCAAAGATCTGGGTATAGGTGTGACTCTTGTGTATGCAGGTGGCAAAACAGCACCTGTTGAGAACAAAATTTAATTTCTAAAACCCAATAATCTGTTACATGCTAAAAGCACTAGCTTCTCTATAACTTTTGACATGTGGTTTTATCCACAATTCTCTGCAAAATAAGATTGTGTATAGCACATGTATGTTAACATTTTTCCACTCATTATTTTCTAAAAATTTAAAATTATGCTAGTGAGGACTTCCCTGGTGGTCCAGTGGTTAAGACTCAGCCCCCAATGCAGGAGGCCTGGGTTCAATCCCTCATCAGGGAACTAGATCCTACATACTACAACTAAGGGTATGCATGCTGCAACTAAAGATCCTGCATGCTGCAACTAAGATTTGGCACAGCCAAATAAATAAATAGTTTTTAAAAATAAAATAATTAAAACAAAAAGAGGCTAGTGATGTTTAGTAAGTATTGAGTTATCTATCAGAAGGACCAAAGGAAATCATTAGTTTCTTCTTCTACTCAAAGTATATGTATATTTCTTTAGGGTCTACTTTGTGCCAGTGAACTAAACAAAGATCCCTGTCTTCATGGAGTTTTCTTTCAGACAATAAATCATTTTAATCCTGAAAGTCCTTCCTGAGGATTCTGGACAACCCATGCAAATTTTTTTTCAAAAAGGCCCTTCACTGTTTCTCCTGTTAACTCCTTATGGTCTCTTTAAACTTTCATAATTAGGAAGATATTTTAAAGACTATCCTTTCTCTTACTGTCCTTCAGAGAGATACTTTAAGTGAAAATATCCGGTAGAGTATAAAATACTTAAAATATATAAGATACAACTTTACTGTTAAATTTTGGTGTAAAAAATAATCCAAATGGATGATGAATGTGGTTGTTCTTTTTCTCCAGGTGGGAAAGATAATAATTTGATTTTTGAGTTAACCTCATGAGTTTTAGAAGTTGTAAAGTACTCTATAATAAGGTAAGCCCCAAATAATGAGTAAGTTCTGATCTTTAGGTCTGCTTTTAACCAGATTAATTCAGTGAAGCATCATCCCCATTTCTCATCAAGGTACCTCTCACACTTGCCAAATGATATGCTAATAGCAGGAGCAAAAAATCAAATCCTTTTATTTGTAGGTTCTCTGCATATCACTGTCTCTCTTTTATATTCATGCATTGTCACGGAAACCACATTACCAGAAAATGTTTTTTTTTTGCTGTGCTGTGCTCCCTGTAAGCTGATAATCTGAAGTTAATATGCTTTCATTATTTAATACAGAATTTGGCAGGAGTAGGGTAGACAACAGTAAAGAGTGTTTATGTTTTGGGTTTGGTTTTAACTTTTACTCAAGAATACTTCTTTATTGGGAAGGGAACCAATTTACACATATTGATTATGTGAAGAATTGCATGTGAAAATATGGCTTAACTGACATCACAGAGCCACATTATTCCAGTCATGTTTAATCCTTTTTATAAACTAGTTCTGTGGCAGTAGCCCCACTGAGCTGTTTCTTAAACCTACTAGCTGTGAATACCTTTTACAATCAAATTTTACTGTTTCATAAGTTTCTGCTAATTTATTGACTTCCTTCAATCATCACAGTTAACTGCATGTGCACATTTAATTTTTGAGCAGATGGTCTTAATTTTAATATTGTCCTTTGTGTATGAAGGTGATCCTACTGATTGACCAGACTTGGGGCATATATTTTGATTTTTCTCTCCAGTAATGGGTATAGATTTTTTCTTGTATACTTATGCCCTTGCTGGGTAAAGCTAAGGCCATGAACCAGGCTGACTGGCCTCAGGGAGGTACAGGCCACATACCACATGATTATGCAGTTGTTGGCGCTGTTAGCTAATTTGCTACATCAGTGGTTACAAACATAGTGTTTCATACCCAAGTCAAAACAGATCTTTGGCTGAGCAGAGGGTGGTAATGGAGAAAGTCTCCAAAGGCAGCCTTGCTCCCCTTGGTGTCTTGCTTGGGCCTCAGCGAGGTCTAGGGTTTGCGAGGACTTTTGCATGCAGCCAGCCATGGGTGGAGTCAGGGAGAATGGCAGGGGACCTGTGCAGCTGGGGATGCTGCTTCCACCTTCCTCTGGGAACAGATTTGATCCACAACCTGCCAGGTGACAAGGGGCTGGTCATCGAGCATCCGTCTATGACATAAGCCTCTAGGCACAGCTGCATGTGGGCCCTGAGCTGGGCAGTTGAGTATCTGAGGCTGTTTGAGGTCAAGCCCACCTTCTTCACTCACCTGCTGGGCTACATCCTGGCCATGGAGATACTTACCTGGCTCAATATCAATGTCCTCGGCCCCAGCTGGGTGCCCAGCACCCTCCCCGCCCTTATCCTGTCTGTCTCCCAGCCCGGAGCTGGTGTCTGCAGAATGACCTGGGCCACATCTCCATCTTTAGGAAGTCCAGTGGAACCATGTAGCCCAGCAGTTTGTAATGGGTCTTCTCTGCCCACCGCTGGATCTTCCCAACATCTTCCACAAGGAGCCGTATGTGACCGTGGTGCCCGTCTTCCTTCTGGGGAAGTCGTCCTTCAAGTACTGAAAGAAGAAACACAGATATTTACCCTACAACCATCAGCACCTGTAGTTCTTCCTGATCGGCCCACCACTGCTCATCCTGGTGAACTTCAAAGTGGAAAATCTGGCATACATGCTGGTGTGCACGCAGCAGACATACTTTTTCTGGGTTGCCAGATTCTATGCCCACTTCCTCTAGTCCTACATCTGCTTCTTCGGCATTCCTGGGGTGCTGCTCCTCTTTATGGCTGTCAGCATCCTGGAGAGCCACTGGTTCACGTGAATCACACAGATGAAGCATATTCCCCAGGATATCTGCCACAAGAAGCACCGGGACTGATCCAGCTCTCAGCTGGCAGCCACCTGCAACATGGAGCCCTCGCTCTTCATCAACTGGTTCAGGGGACACCTCAGCTTCCAGATAGTGCACCACCTCTTCCCCACGATGCTGAGGCACAACTACTGCAGGGTGGCCCTGCTGGTCAAGGCCCTGTGCACCAAGCATGGTCTCAGCTACAAGGTGAAGCCCTTCTTCACAGCCCTGGTGGACTCATGGAGTCCCTGAGGAAGTCTGGCAATATGTGGCTGGAAGCCTACCTCCATCAGGGAAGGCAGCAGTACCCAGGTCCCCGGCAGGCCACCATTGCTGGAGCCACAGGTAGCCACACGCATCGACCCTTTTTGCTGTCTTGACGATGTAACCTAGGCAGCCATGAAGTCATTCATGAATTCCTCTACATTCCTGACTGCCCTGTAGCTTTGATGGGATGAGACTTATCGGGAAAGCTACAAGCCCAGATAATTTTCAACTCCCCTGGCCAAGCAACTCTGACCCTGGGGAAACCAGGAGCAAAATTCATGGCCCTTATGGTTCCCTGAGAAGAGGAGTGGCACCTCTACAATTTCATAGAAAAGCCACAACAAGGTCCTTAGCCCCCTTTTAAGGTGCCTGGAGTATGGGTTGAGGACAACCTCCCCAGGCTGACCAGGAATGTACCCCCAATAATAGTGGAACTGAAACCTGGGACAGAGCCTGCTTGTCAAAAGCAGTATTTCATACCTCACAAGGCACAGATTGGAATCCAGAAGCATCTGGAGAGATTTCTAAAGTACCGGATCCTCCAACCCTGTCAGTCGGCTTGGAACATGCCTCTCCTGCCAGTCCAGCGACCAGGAACAGATGACTACCAGCCAGTTCAGGACCTATGAGCAGTAAACCAAGCCCTTCACCCAGTCATCCCCAATCCCTAAACACTCTTGGGACTTATCCCCACTGAAGCTGCCTTCTTCACATGTATGGGCCTCAAAGATGCCTTCTTCTGTATTCGCCTGGCCCCTCCGAGTCAACCAATCTTCACCTTCCAATGGGAAAATTTTGAAAATGGTAACAAAGTCCAGCTGACCTGGACTAGACTGCCTAAAGGTTTCAAAAATTCTCCAACCATATTTGGCACAGCGTTAGCCTTGGATTTAAAAGCCTTTCCAGCCAACCAGCTGAACTACATGCTACTCCAGTATGTAGATGGTTTATTGCTAGCCAGACAGACTCGGGAGGACTGTATGGAAGGGATGTGACAGCTCCTCACTCTCCTATGGGAGGGTGGCTACAAGGTTTCAAGGAAAAAGGCCCAGGTCTGTCAAGAAAAAGTCAATTACCTTGGCTTTCACCTCTCTCAAGGGCAATGGCAACTTGGCTCAGAAAGGAAGCAGACTGTCTGCTCAATCCTGGTTCCATTGACCCGGTGCCAAGCTCAGGAGTTCCTTGGAGCTGCCAGCTTCTGTAGAATCTGGGTACCCAACTTCTCTATTCTAGCAAAACCCCTATATGAGGCTACAAAGGGGGGAGAATAGGAACCACTGTTGGAATGAGCACAACAAAAGGCATTTGATGAGATCAAGTGGGCCCTCACCAATGCGCCTGGCTTAGGATTCCCAGACATTTCTGAACCCTTCTTCCTCTATGTGCATGAGCATACTGGCATTGTGGTAGGGGTCCTGACACAAATGTTGGGGTCATGGCACCGCCCAGTGGCATACCTCTCCAAACAGCTGGATTCTGTTGCCTAAGGGTGGCCACCTTGCCTGTGGGCACTCACAGCCACAGTGCTCTTGGTGTCTGAGGCTGACAAACTTAACAATGGGACAAGACCTAACTGTCCGAGTGCCCCACTCAGTGTTAACCTTGATGGAGTATAAGGGACAATATTGGCTGACTAACGCCCAAATGGTTAAATACCACGGAATGCTGTGTGAAAACCCATGCATTCACCTGGAAGTAGTAAGGACTCTAAACCTGGCAACCTTACTACCAGTCTGGCCGAGTCAGCCAGAACATGACTGCATCGAGGTCATGGATGAGGTGTTCTCCAGCTGACCAGACCTAGCAGACCAGCCTCTCAAGGACCCTGATGTTGAATATTTCACTGATGGCAGCAGTTTCGTGAGAGAGGGAGAACGCCTTGCTGGTTACTCAGTAGTGACACTAAATTCCACCATCAAGGCAAAACCTCCGCCAAAAGGGACCTCTTCACAAAGGCAGAGTTCATTGCACTAATTCGAGCCCTGCAGTTGGCAGCAGGAGTACAGGTCAATATATACACTGATTCTAAATATGCCTTCACCACCCTCTATGTGCACAGGGCTCTATATAAAGAAAATGAGCCAATTAAATCAGGGGGAAAGGACATAAAATATGGCAAAGAAATCCTTGAACTCTTAGATGATGTATGGGCCCCTAAAAGGGTGGCAGTTATACATTGTCAGGGACATCAAAAGGGAGATACTATGGTCACCTGGGGAAACCATAAAGCAGACCAAGAGGCAAAGCTTACAGCTTCCAAGGGAACACTGGAAACAGCAGCTCTGACCACTGCACTATTTCCTGATCCCCTGGCAGGATGGGACCCCAATTACTCACAGCATGAAAATACTTGGTTTAAGACTGAAAAGGGGAGCTATCTCCCTGGTGGATGGTGGAAATTTGAAGACGGCCGAATAGTAATTCCTGAGGCCCTAGCCCCAACTTTTGTTAAACAGTTCCACCAGGGAACCCACAGTGGCCGAATGGCCTTGGAAGCCACATTGAACCAGCACTTCTATGTTCCCCGACTTTCTAGCATAGCGTGAGTGGTATGCGAACAGTGTGAGACATGTGCTCAAAATAATCCACGCCAGGGACCCAAGACCACCCCTGGGGTACAGAGCATTGGGGGAGCCCCATTTGAAAATGTTGTGGTGGACTTCACTGAATTTCCCTGAGTCCAGGGCTATAAGTATCTACTAGTTTTTGTGTGCACATTCTCAGGTTGGGTAGAAGCTTTTCCCACCTGCTCAGAAAAGGTACGTGAAGTGGTCCAATTTCTTTTGAAAGAAATCATTCCCCAATTCAGAATTCCAATCACCATAAGATCAGATAATGGGCCAGCGTTTGTAGCCGAGGTGGTGCAGTTGGTGGCAAAGGGGTTATGGATCACCTGGAAGTTGCACACAGCATATCATCCCCAGAGCTCTGGGAAGGTAGAGCAAATAAACTGAACTTTAAAGTTACAACTGATTAAACTGTGCCAAGAGACTCACCTACACTGGGACCAGCTGCTGTCGATTGCTTTGTTGAGGATTAGATCTAACCCCACTAGACAGATGGGATTTTCCCCTTATGAAATTCTTTACAGGCGTCCACCTCCCATTATTAGGAGTATGCGGGGAGACTTAAAAGAATTGGGCAGTATAACCCTAAGGCAGCAAATGTAGGCTCTTGGCTTGACCCTAGCTGATATACATCATTGGGTCAGGGAAAGACTACCTGTAAACCTAACCACCGACGTCCGTTCCTTTAAACCCGGAGATGCTGTATGGGTAAAAGAATGGAATGTCCAACCCCTTAAGCCCCTCTGGAGGGGACCATTTACTGTTATTCTGTCCACTCCCACTGCAATAATGGTGGCTGAGGTGACTCCTTGGATTCACCACAGCAGAGTGAAGCAGGCCCCTCAAGACTGGGAATGCATCCCTGATCAATCGACACACTGTAAACTGATCATCCGGAAGAAGCAAGTTGTGGCACCTGGGGACCTGGAGGACAGCAGTCTTGCTTCAGTCACTCTGGAAGCTGACTGATCTATGCACAGAAGAAGCTTGAGGAATCAACTGTTGGGCAAAACATACAAACTGTTCTTGTTTCCTATAAAAATGTCACCCTTTATCCCTAGCTGTTGCTGTAATTCTTACCTTGGTTTTCACTTTAGGGCTGACAGCGACCACTCCAGCAGACTGGAAATGGAGTCAAAAGATTTTACTAGCATGCCTCTTTTCCCTATGGACAGGGTGTTTTATTACTGTTGGATGTTTCTAATCTGGACCCCTCTAGTAGACTTAGACTCCCTTTCTTGTGACCCATGCATCCACATAACCCGGTTGGGTCAGGGAGTTACTTGGACCTTGCTTTACCACACCCACTTCTCATGGCAGAGACAAGTACATGGGATTTGCACCCACAATAAGACCACTTACTCCATCTGCCAGAACGGAGACCAATATACATGTTTTGACCCACAGTCTTTCCCTTTATGAGAAATGGCTAGAAGTTTGGCACTCTCAGGAAAGGGGGCATTTAATTGATTGGACCCAGATTACTAATCCCCACCTGCCAGTGTCAATACTTTTGATGTATGTGAGGCCATCGGTGGTACCTGGTAGACCTATAGTGAACCATGTGGGGGTCTATATTGGGAACAAAAGTATGGACCTGCTGATAAATGTGCGATGTGTCCATAGGATTTTTGCCATGTGCTGCCGAGGACTATTTCTATTGTCCTTATTGGAGCTGTGTTTTGTGGGCCACTTTGAAAGGAAAGGCTGGGACCTGGGAGACTTATTTGAAGGGGGGTTTTCAACCTTTGGGGACTTCAAGACCCTCATAATTAGTGTGCTCTTAATCTTGGGAGCCTGCCTAAGCTTGCCCTGCCTGGCTCCTCTGGTTATAAGACTTGTCTCAAGTTTCATCAAGGCCATGGTTGAAAGAAAAATGGCCACACATGCAATGATGCTATGGAAATATAAACCCCCAAGCCAAAGTGATGCCCTTGGACACTAGAAGGAAGGGTCTGAGCATCAAAGGGGCAAATGTGGTGGGAGCTCCCCCAGAACAAAGTAAAACTAGGGCCCGGAGGCCATAACTCAACTAGAAAGGATTGCAGTTGGATCCTGCCACTACCTTTATGTGCCCATTAACTCTGAAGCCCCTCTCACATGGTTCCTGCATAAATCTGTTGCTAGGTAATTCCTGCCTAACTCTGTAACTTAGCAATGGCCCAGAGGCCATAGAAAGGGAAGTACCCAATCAGGTCATACACTCCTTTGCTTGTTACCTTATTTGGGAGACAAAAAAATTCCAATGTATAGGAGTTTAATGAAAGCATATAAGGGGGTGCCTCACTGTGTTTGGGGCTCAGCCTTTGGATATGAATCCACTGAGCCTGTGCCAGTACAATACACATTGCTTCCTGCTTATAGCCTTTGTGTCCTGTCTGTTGCTGCCAATTCCTGCTACATTTCTAGGGTGAGAAAGAGACACTTCCTCCTAAACTTTTGAGGCCAAATTTATTCTTCTTTTTACCTATGTTAGCACAAACAGAAGTATTGAGACTGTAAACATCTGAACCATTGCCTTCTCTCATTTAGCTTGGCCACAGTTGATGGGTAGTAGTTAAGATCAGGGTAATCTAGAACTTCATCTTGGGAATAGTTTCTCATTATGTTGTAAGTGGTGCTCTGGATACCCTAAGCCTGTGTAGGGACCTAATAGACTAAATTACAAATGATTACTCTAGATGAGACGTTTATGGTCTGGTGTATTATTTCTGCTTCAAAGAGCTACACTTGACTTACATCATGATTTTCACCTGGGGCAAGAGCAACCAAATAACTTGAGCTATGGAAGCAAGGGGTGTGTGTGTGTGTGTGTGTGTGTGTGTGTGTGTGTGTGTGTGTGCGCACTCTCTCATCTGAGTTTTTTTCCTCTAATATTCTTTGAAACTATTATATTGTATTATTCTTCCAGTTGCAAGTACTGTTGGAATGGGAGAAGAGCTATATTTTAAGAGAAATGTAATAAGTCCTTTATAATAACCATTTCATTCAGTTATATTCAAAACTCACATAGGAGAGACCTCTAAAATGTCAACCTGAGTGACAGTGCATAATTTAGGGTCATGGTACTCAGTCAGCAAGGTACTCATCTGGGGTTTTGAAGAGAAGTTAATGGTATGTGTGCATGGGTGTAGGTGGAACTAAGGGCACCAAGAGGTAGTGGAGCACCCAGAGACTCAGAACCTATTAGCACCCTATTATCTAAGGGGGCAGAGAGAGAACATGATGTCATTAGAGCCCAATGAGAGCTAGACCTCAGGAAGGAGAATCTCTTGCTAATAGCAACCACTGCCAGAAACCCAAAGTTGAGAAAGAGGGGGCAAAAAAATAAAGCCCTTGACCTCTCTGCTCCCACTCTTAGATGCCCATTTCATGCCTTCCTTTGCCAGGTCCAACTAGAAGCCAGAAGACTTCGAAGTGCTCAGGTTATGTAGTTGGCAAGAGTCAAATTCCTGGGGCAAAGAGCAGGGTAGAGAAGGGCAGACAGATCAAGGAGGGGTGTTACAAAATGTGGAATAATTGCATAACCCCTCAGGGCTGGCAGGCCATAGCATTTCCTTTTGGTCCTGCTCAACATTTTAAACTAGTTGGGTAAAGAAATAATGCAAGAATATAAGCTCTGTGAAAAACAAAAAGCAGAAATCGGTGATGAATCAAGTCTAGATGCAAATTATCTTGACATTCAGAAAACAATACAATGAAAGTAAACAGGAAAATTGGATAAGTTCCATTTTTGCAAGAGAATGGGGAGACATGGGAAAAGTGCTTGATGGGAGTTCATATTCTGAAAGATATCAGTATCAATCAATGCTGGCTCATGATTGCTTGCAGAATGAATGTAATCCAAGGTTGAACTTTCAGCTGCTACAGGGCATTTCTAGATGTTTATCCCTCAAACCCAGCTTGCCAATTCCTGATCCTGTTACCTTCTCATCTCTCTCCAACATTGGACTCTTGTGTTCTCCCTTTGGTTAATCATAGAGTATCCACAGAGTATCTCAAGCTAGGAGCCTTGGAATTATCTTTGGTTTCTTCTTTACATCCCACATTTAATGCATCAGTAAAACATTCTATCTCAAAACATGGCTTGAAAACCCTATTTCATTTTCATTATCTCTTCCTTTTTCACGCCCCACTGTTTCCAGGCTCTAGATTCCTATCACAGCCTCTTCATTATCCTGACTTCAGTTCATTTTCCCTGCAGCTGTCAGAGTTGCCATCAACTAAACAAATGGGCACTGTCAGTCCTTAATTAGAAAAATTCTCTGTTCTTATTGTGGTATATAAGATTAAGGGTAGATTCCTTACTTAGTTATATGAGTCTCATTTCTCTGTAGAACTTCTTTTCCACCACACACAAGCACATTTGCTCCAGCCACAAGGAACTGCTATTCTGCAAGTACCTCAAGCTCTTGTGCTTTTGTACTTATTCTCTTCACCTGAAGTGTTTCTGTTCCTCTGTAGTTCTCACAGAAAGCTTCTACTCAGCCTTCAAGACACCTTCCAAACATCTACCTCTGATCTCCTTTTAGAAAGAACTCTCACAGCTCTGAAATAACACTTGCCAAGGTGTTTTTCAGTTTGTGAAAATTTAATTATTATTAAAACTTTGCACCACTTAATTATAATTCATCTTTATTGCTCTAGCACTCAATAGAATAATTGCCACATGAAAGATAACTAAATCTTTGTTGAATTTTAATGCACTATTTAATTAAGATATATTGTTTAGAGTATAGGAGATAATGGTCTCACTACACTTAACATTGACCAGGTTACCTATAGAGTACTTTGCTTGATCTGGCCATTTTATTTTAAGAGATATACAGCCAAATTGGATTAAAACCAGAAGAGGACAGATGGCATAGAAGCTATATTATATATGGCTTTTAAATTGTTATTTCTCTGAAATAGGAACAAGATGACTTATTCTGTAGCCATCTTTTATTCCTACACATATAAAAATATCAGGACAAAAATAATCCTTATGCTATGAAGTTGAGACCATAGAGAAAATGCATGCAAAGTGTTTACATGCCTGACATAGTAAATATTCAATAAATGTAGTTTTTTTCATTATTGGGATTTTATTATTAGCCTATAACACATATTAAAATAGTATACCTTTTGCTTATAATGCTGTCTTTACCAATTTATAAAATAGGACTCTACATAAGACATACATATCAATGCATATTATTAACTCAGCTAAGAACAGTACTTTTTACTCAAATAGATAAGGAGTACAATGGTTCTAATGCTATTCTATCCCTCTTTTTTTCAGGTTGGATTGCACCTAAACCACCTCAGATATTATGGTTTATAATATTTGTCTTGATAAAACCTCTTTTACTTGCAAGCTACAGAAATAAATTCAGCCTATCTAACACAGTAAGTGGAATGTGGAATGCAGTGTGTGTGTGTGTGTGTGTTGGGGGGTGGGGGTGGGGACCAGGGCTTTGCCTGAAATATGAGGTCAGGCAGCACAACCAAGTTTCACAGGAAATTTGCTCTCCATAGCACTGTGGTCATTTCTTATTGTATTTCTGATTGCATCAGTTGATTGTTTTCAGACTCCAGGATGGCTTATTTAGTTCTCACGGCACATGATGGAAAATGATTCCCACACCTATGGAGCTGGATTGCTTCCCAGTCCAGTGAGCCATGTAACAGACTGGGTTCTCCAAGCTCCAATGGTGTATTCCTAGGAATGAAAAGGTACTGGCTTTGAGTCAGTTATCTCTCCATGACCAATCTCTATGGCCAATAACAGAGAGAACAAAACACTCTATAGGCATCCATCCCTGTCAGTGTAAGTTTCATTGAAGGTATGTGTTGGGTAGCCAGACATCTCATGCCTGTCTCCTCCACAATGCAATTGCCCATGATTCTCAAGACAGGAAACTAGAATCTGATTTTTTAGAAATTTCATGCATAAGAAATTCTTTCTCAGGTCTAAATTAAACACTTTCTGTTATTGTTTAATAACAAGTTCTTTTTCTGTTCATAATGCACATAAAATTGCCTGGTTATGTTAAGTCTGCATAATAATCTTTCAAACATGATTACAAATTTTTTTTCAGCAAGAGACTCTGGGAAATTATCTCCATTTACATTTCCAAATGCTTAAAGATAGTGAATTATAAAAGTGCATTAATTTGTCCTAAATACCTCTCTGGAGATTGAGAGGCCAGGGATATCATTTGCTGATATCTGGGAAGGGAGTAGCACCCTGAGAAAATTGTCTCTCCGTGTGGAGGAGGCCATAAGTTATTTCCGGACAGAGTCTAGCTCAGCTGCCAAGAAATGTAAACAATAAACAGAATTGAATTTTAAACAGGAAGAACAGTGATCCTCTTTATGGTGATAATTGGAGCTGATGTTGCGTGAGAGAAGAGAAATACTGATAGTGTGGGGCAGAGGGATAAAGTGATGTGTTTGATCCAAAGTACACTGGAGTTATATAGAGTCAGGAATTCAGGTAGGACATAAGTGAGATTGGCCTTACATAAACATAGAAATCATCTTAATATTCTGGCAATAAGAGCTTAAGACAGTGTACCATCTGAAAAGTCATATTTGCTGAAAAAAATAACGTAAGACTTGTAGTAGTGAAAAACAGTGTGAAGCAAGAATAGATTCTCCTGATACCAGGGACAGTGGAAGAAACAGCTTGAAATGAAGGAGGCATCTGCAAAGTCCAGGAAGGATGGCCTGAAGGCAATGATACACCCATGGGCCAGAGAAAAACATTTTTTTCATTCACACTCATTCAGGAAACTATTCCAAAAGGGCAGAACTTGCAGACAGTACAAACAGCAAGAACTGCTGCATGGGGGAAACCTGGGACTGTTCCAGGTACCTTGACAGTGGTCGGACAAGATAAGGGCAGGAAATACCAGGAGTGATGTCAGGGTTCTAATTAGACCTAGCTTTGTCCAGGCTAAGACAGATTCATAGGCTTCCGTGGGTCAGCCAAGGATGGAGGAGGGGAAGCCAGTACAAGGACAAGACTAGCGCCAGACTTTGCAGTGGTAGCAATCAGATATTAAATCCTAGGCTCTTCTAGATAAAAATTCATGAACTTAAATGTTACTAGAAATCTTTTTACCTCAGTGTTCTCATCTGTAAAACTGGGACAGTAATAATCCCTATCTCATAATGCTATGAGAACTAAATGGTATGTAAATTATATATAGTAAGCAGAACGCATATATTTGGGGCAAATAAGAGACAGAATTAAAAATCAGTTGTAATAAGTATGAGAGAGAAAGTTCAAACATAAAGTATCTTTGAAATAGTAAAATTTTTCTCCATACATCTTTCCCATTTGCCTACTATTTAAATGGGACAAAACAGAAATGAGAATCTCAGAAATGATCTCTAAAGAAATATGCTCTCTCAGATATGTTTAGTAGGAAGAAAATTAGTAGAAACTTTTTAAGGGCAATTTTATAATGTTTGTCAAAATTTTAAATGCATATACATTTTTGATTGAGAAATTTAGCATTTAAAATATAATACAGCTAATTTACACAAGGCAAATATATAAACATTTTCATCATAGCATTTTTCTGCAATAAAAACATACAAAAAATTTTTTCTGCCCAAATAGCTATCAATTCAAAATTGGTTAAATAAGTTGCAATACATCCATATAATTAATTTCATTGTAAAAACTAAGATGAATCATGTAAACTTCTACTTCTGACCAAAACAGAGTAAGAGGAATTAGATTTATTCTCCCATCTGAAACAACCAAAAAACAAATGAATATGTGAAACAGTGGTTTGTAAAATATTATGCATTAGGCAGTGAAGAATAGTGATCTCTGAGAGAAGGGAACAAATGAGATGAACCCTACTATTACTTCAGCTTACTGCCTAAAGAGAGTGTCCAGGTCAAATGCAAGGAGGGGAAACCCAGCAAAGCCTGATGGACTATGTGTGTTAAGGAGATATTGCTGAGAGTTTGGGAAGACCAAGGCAGTAAGAGTTCACAGGACAGAGTACTGGAATAAACAGAGTTATATAGAGAGTTCTGCAAAAATTCTTCCTTAAATATTCAGCTGAGTAATGCTCATCACATGCATGTGAGGATAGGGTCAGTGCCTATACCAGGAAAGAAACATATGAGAAAGGATCATGGTAACAACATGCTTGTATAGGACTAGGAATAGTGCATTTTTCAACCAGCCAGAATGGAAAACCTCAAGATTCACAGGGCACTGGGTAGAGGACACAGAAACATCTCCATGGAAGTGTGGAATCATTAGGCCTAGACTTAGCAATTGAACATCTACAGATGAAGACTACAATGTCTGAGAATTTTTTTATTTTATTTATTTATTTATTTTTTATGGCACATGGGCTTAGTTGCTCCATGGCATGTGGAATCTTCCCAGAGCAGGGCTCGAACCCATGTCTCCTGCCTTGGCAGGCGGATTCTTTACCACTGCGCCACCTAGGAAGTCCTGAGAATTTTTTTAAAAAAGAAATTACCAAAAGAGATTAAATTCAAATTAGACATACGGGAGAAAAAAATGGTTAGCTTGAAAACACAACAATAGAAACTATTCAAAATGAAATACAAAGAGAAAAGTAAATAGATCATCAGTGAGCTGTGGAACAACTTCAAGCAGCCTGACATATGTGAAATTTGAGTCCTTGAGAGAAAGGAGAGGGCAGCAATATGTGTAGAGTAATTGCCAAAATTTTTCCCAATTTGATGAAAAGTATAAACCCACAGATCCAAGAAGCTCAATGAATTCCAAGTATTAAAAAACATGAAGAAAACTATACCACAGAATAACATAATCAAATTGCTCAAAATCAACAGCAAAGGGAAAATGTGGATGAGGTGTTGACCAAGATAGAGACGTAGGAGGCTCCTGAGCTCTCCTTCTCTCACAGATGCACCAAATGTGTAGGTATACAGGGAGCAATTATCTCTGAAAGAGATCTAGAAACTAGCTGAGTGACTCCTATATGTCAGATGAATAAGTTTAGCTGCATACTTCAAAAACTGCTGCCTGAGGGCCATGGTTCTAATTTAGCTGGCATTAGGGGCCTGCTCTTTCCAGCTTGCTCCAAGTTGCCAGTATCTTTCTGGCAGAAACTTGTACACATGAGTGCACTCCTGCTTTTATGGCTGCTGCCCAAGGGACAGATCCCTAGGTCACTTGGCTGTGAGAGCCAACAGAGCTTCCATTCACAAGTCCCACAAGACTGTGAATAGCAAATAAAAGAGCAGTTCTTAACCGGCTATCCTACCAGAGCTCAGTGCAGAAGGAACAGGAAAAAACAAACAAACATCATTCAGTCTTTCTGTAAAAGACATTTATCTCCATATTTTAAAAGCTGCTGCCTGAGAGCCAGGCTTCTAATTTAGCGGACACCTAGGGGCTGGCTGCAATCCTTCTCAGAAATGGAGGATGCCAGTGGCCACTTTTCCCACCTTCTCCTGCCAGCTCGCTGTAAAACCAAGTCACTAGTATCTCCCTGAAAGGAGTTTGTACACATTTCTTGTCCCCCAGACTTTGTGGCTGCTACCTGAGGGATGGGCCCTTGGATCACCAAATGCTAATAGCCAATGGGGTGTGCATTCACAGGACTGTAGCAAACAAACTGTTCCTAATGGCTGAAGGAGTATATCCCACCACCAGCACCATGCAACTGTGGATGAAAGATGTTGCCTGCCATATAGGTAAGCAAAGGATCTCTCAGCTCTCATGCCAGTAGCCATGGCAAACTGTATACCCTGAAGGGATTCAAGGTGGACTAAAGCTGGCCTTAGATAGTTACCGTGTATATCAAAGGCATGATTTCAATGAACCGGTCTCTTGAAACTTCTCATACATAGAAAAGCACTAAATTCATTAAATTAAAATGTCTAGTTTTCTTTAATTAATAGTAATCCTTTGATGTTCCAACACCTGGGTTTTGTGGAGAAAAGCTCATAAATATCCTGGCTCCTCCCTTACCTTTCTGGAGCAGTCCTTCAGAGCTATCTGAGAGGCTGTCTTCCAGGCTTAAGTCCTCAGTTTTGCCCACCAAATAAAACATAATTCTCAACTTTTTTTCAATTAAGTTTTATTGCAGTATAGTTGCTTCACAATGTTGTGTTAGCTTCTACTGCACAGCAGAATGAATCAGCCATACATATACATATATCCCCTTCCTTATGGATTTGCCTCCCATTTAGTAGAATTCCTTGTGCTATACAGTATGTTCCCATAAGTTGTCTATTTTATACATAGTATCAATAGTGTATATGTGTCAATCACAATCTCCTAATTCCTCCCACCCCACCCCTTTCCCACTTGGTATCCATACATTTGTTCTCTGTGTCTGTGTCTCTATTTCTGCTTTGCACATAAGGTCATCTATACCACTTTTCTAGATTCCACATATATGTATTAATATATGATATTTGTTTTTCTCTTTCTGACTTACTTCACTCTGTATTACAGTCTCTAGGTCCATCCACATCTCTACAAATGACCCAATTTTATTCCTTTTTCATGGCTGAGTAATATTCCATTGTATATATGTACCACATCTTCTTTATACATTCCTCTGTTGATGGGCATTTAGGTTGCTTTCATGTCCTGGCTATTGTAAATAGTGCTGCTATGAACACTGCAGTGTATGTATCTTTTTGAATTATGGTTTTCTCTGGGTATATTCCCAGTAGTGGGATTGCTGGATTTTAGGCTGTGCAGTTTTTTTTTCAGTCAACATAACTATGCATCTAGGCCCAACACAGGGGGAGCAGGTAAAAATGCCCTTCTCCTAGTTTGTAAATGGGAGGGGATTAACTACATACTTTCTCAGCTGCTGCCTAAGGGGTGTCTTTGAATGAGCCTGCATCTAGCTGCTGAGTGCAATCCTTCCCTTTGGGACACTGATGGGTCTTGGCACACACTCAGATACTGGGAGTAACTTAGAACAAAGAAGGTGTCTTGGACAACCACTAAAGTTTGAGAGACAACTAGGAGCTTGGGCTGGGCTCCAACAGGGATCATCTACTATATGAGACCACTCTGCTGAGAAGTAGACGAATGCACAGAAACCAACACAGATTTAAGGGAAATGGTGAAACAGAGGAATATGTTCCAAACAATAGAACAAGGTAAATCTCCAGAAACAGATCTTAATGAAACATAGACTTGAACTGAAGACCTGAAAGCATAAAACTCCTAGAAGAAAACATAGGGGGTAAGCTCCTTGATACTTGTCTTGGCAATGATTCTTTTATTATTTTTTTTTAATTTGACACCAAAAGCAAAAGCAATAAAGGCAAAAATAAACAAGTAGGACTACATCAAACTAAAAAGCCTCTGTGGGAAGACATTCAGAAGTCTTTCTGAAACCTTGTAAATGTTACTAAAAGTAATTAAAATATGTGGGCCGAGTGACTGGATGCAGAATGTCCTGCTTGAGCAGTGGAGGAACTAAGGGTGCTGGGCATAGAGACCATGGGGGCATAGGCTACCGTGGAAACAGAATATTGACCCTCTCTGAGGGCGCAGCCACTTTCTCACTTGCGCACCTCATATCACCCTGTTTGGCCCTGGAGGATGGCTGGTTAGCCAGAGACAGGTAAGATTCCTCAGGGGAGGAACAACCTAAGACAGGCACAGTCGCAGAGGGGCCAACAGGGGTGGGGCAGTGACCCTTAATCCTTCTGAGAGAGGTCTCCTGCTCCCAGGGCTGCTTTGCTCTCCACGCCCAGCTCAAATCCACACCCAACTCAGATCCACACCCTGCTCAAATTGGACCCAGGAGGCAAACAAAGATCATTGCCCCAGTCATGTGAGGCCTTTGTTTGTTTATTTCAAAGATAACCTTGTTTGTGGGACTAAACTGGGAGTGTTAGACCCTTAGGCTATGCCAAGAACTCAAAAAAAGCAACGTGGGATCAATCAGCAAGGCTCTTGATCCTAGAGGTCTTGAGTCCCCCAGTCCCATTTTTATCTTAAATCTGTGTCTGTGTTTTCTTTAAGCTTGGGCACCCCTCACTCACCTCGAGTTGCCAAGCTGGTCTCGGCAAGCCTCTGCTCAGTAAAGGAAACCATCAATAAAATGAAAAGGCAATCTATGGAATGTGAGAAAATATTTGCAAACTACATATCCAATAAGAGCTTAATATGCAAAATATACAGGGAACTCATACAATCAATTGAAAAAACCCAATTAAATATTGGCAAGTGATCTGATAAGACATTTTTCTCAAAAAAGACAAACAAATGGCCAATATGTATGTGAAGAGGTGCTACTAATCATCAGGAAAATGCAAATGGAAACCACAATAAGATAGCACCTCAGGATACCTGTTAAGATGGTTGTCATCAAAAGGATAAGAGATAACAGGTGCTCAGAGGATATGGAGAAAGGGAAACCCTTGTGCACTCTTGGTAGGAATGTAAATTAGTACAGATATTATGGAAAACAGTATGAACATTCCTCAAGAAATTAGAAAAAGAACCACCATATGATCCAGCAATCCCACTCTTGGACATGTATCTGGAGAAAACCATAATTTGAAATGATATGTGCACCCCAATGTTCATTGCAGCACAGTTTACAATAGCCAAGACATGAAAGCAACCTAAATGTCCGTGGACAGATGAATGGATAAAGAAGATGCGGTACATATATACAATGGAATATTACTCACCTATAAAAAAGAATGAATTAATGACATTTACAGCAACATGGATGGACCTAGAGATTATCATACTAAGTGAAGTAAGTCAGAAAGAGAAAGACAAATACCATATGATATCACTTACATGTGGAATCTCAAATATGACACGAATGAACTTATTTATGAAACAGAAACATGCATGAAATACCAGCTATCTCACTTCTGGGTATGTAACCAAAGGAAATGAAATCATTTCCTCAAAGAGATATCTGTACTCCCAAGATCATAGAAATATTATTAACAATAGCCAAGGTATGGAAATAACCTGTGTCATTCAATGGATAGATCAATTAAAAAATGTGATAGGTATATATCTCCAATGGAATATTATTTAGCCATAAAAAAGAAGGAAATCATGCCTTTTGTGACAACATGAATGACAACAGGGAATTATGCTAAGTGAAATGTCAGACAGAGAAGTGCATTTCTCTCATTTACATATATGAAATCTAGGTGACCTTGGGTTTGGTGATGAGTTTTTAGATACAACACCAAAAGCACAATCCATGAAAGAAAAAATTGATAAATTGTACTTTATTAAAATTTAAAACTTCTGTTTTGTGAAAGACACTAAGAGAATGAAGAAACAAGCCACAGACTGGGGGAAAATACATATTTACAAACATACATCTGACACAGGACATGTGTCCAACATATAGAAAGAACACTTAGAACTCAACAATAAGAAATAAGCAACCCAACTGAAAATTGGGCAAAAGATCTGAGCAGATAAATCACCAAAGAAGATAATACAGATGGGAAATAAACATATGAAAAGATGGTCATCACCATATGACATTACGGAACTGCAAATTAAAGCAACAATGAGACACCACTACATAACTATTAGAATAGGCAAAATACAAATTTTAAAACCTGACAACACCTAATGTTGGTGAGAAAGTGGTGAGATAGAAACACAGGAATGCAAAATGGTACAATCACTTTGGTTGCTTGATGATTTCTTATAGAGGTAAACCTATCACACAATCCAGCAATTGCCCTCCTAGGTATTTACACAAAAGAACTCAAAACACATCCACACAAAAACCTGCACATGAGTGTGTATAACAGCTTTATTCATAATTCCCAAAATTAGAAGCAACCAAGCTGAATGGATAAACAAATGGTGGAATACTCATACAGTGAAATATTATTCAATGATAAAAGGATGAGCTATCAAGCCATGAAAATATGTGAAGGAAACTTCATATGCATTCATAAGCATATTAATAAAGAAAAGAATCCAGTATGAAAAGGCTACATCCTATATGGTTCCAGCCACATGACATTTTAAGAGGCAAACTATAAACACAGTGAAAAGATCAGTGGTTGCCATGAGTTTCGGGGGATGAAAGGGAGAGATGAACTAGTGAAGCACAGAGAGTTTTTAGGAAATGGAAACTAATCAGTATAAAATTGTAATGGTGAGTACATGTCATCATGTATTTGTCTAAAATTCTCAGAGTTGTAAAATATAGAGTGAACCTTAATGTAAACTATGGACTATAGTTAATAATAATAATGTATCAAGATAAATTCATTAATTTTAATAAATATAGGGTGGGGAGAAAATACATGGAACTCTATGTACCATCTGCTCAAATATTCTGTAAGTCTAAAACTATTTTAAAAATAAAATCTGTTAATTATTTTTAATAGATTAGAAGTGAGGATATAGGTCTACTTGCATATTCTCTTCACTGTTTCTAAGGACAAGAATGTGGAAATAGTGATTATCCTTTGAGAAAGGAGAACAGAAGCCTGTGATGGGAAGGACAGGAATGCACTTTTCACGGTAAGCTATTTTTTAACTATTTGAATATTTATTTGTTTGTTTGTTTACTTACTTATTTTCCCAGATCTATTGAGATATAATCAACATACAGTGCTGTACAATTTTAAGGTATAAAGCATTGATCTAACCTACATACATCATGAAATGATTACCACAATAAGCTTAGTAAGCATACATCATCTCATATAGACATAAAATAAAAGAAAAAGAAAAAGTATTTTTCACTATGATGAGAACACATAGGATTTACTGCATTATTAATTTTCATACATAGCATAGAGCAGCATTAATTATATTAATCATGTTGTACATTATATCCCTAGTACTTGTATATCTTATAATTGGAAGTTCATACATTTTGACCACCTTCATCCAATTCCCCCTTCTCCCAACCCCTGTCTCTGGTAACCACAAATCTGATCTCTCTTTCTATGAGTTTGTTTTTGAAGTATAATTGACCTACAACACCATGTTAGTTCCTGGTACACAACAAAGTGATTTGGTATTTCTGTACGTCACAAAATGATCACCACAATAAGTCTAGTTACCATCAATTACCAAAGAAAGATATTACATTATTATATACTATATTCCCCATGCTGTACATTTCATCCCTGACTCATTTATTTTTTAACTGGAAGTTTGTACCTCTTAATTTCCCTCACCTACTTCACTCTTCCCCCCATCCCCCTTCCCTCTGACAACCAACCACCTGCTTGTTCTCTGTACCTATGATCTGTGTCTGTTTTATTATGTTTATTTATTTTGTTTTTTAGATTCCACATTTAAGTGAAATCTTTGTTTTTTAGATTCCACAATTAAATGAATTGTCTTTCTCTGTCTGATTTAATTCACTTAGCATAATACCATTTAGGTTTAGTCATGTTGTTGCAAATGGCAAGGTTTTATTCTTTTTTTTGACTAAATAATATCCCATTGTAGATATGTACATCTTCTTTATCCATCCATCTATTGAGGGACACTTGGGTTGCTTCCATATCTTGACTATTGAGAATAATGTTTCAGTGAACATAGGGATTCATATAATTTTTCAAATTAGTGTTTTTATTTTCTTTGGATAAATACCCAGGAGTGGAATTTTTGGATCATAGTAGTTCTAGTTTTAATTTTTTGAGAAATGTTCATACTGTTTTTCATAGTGGATGTGCCAATTTGCATTCCCTCCAACAGTGTATGAGGGTTCCCTTTACTCCACATCCTTGCAAAAACTTATTTGTTTTCTTTTGATAATCTATTCTGATAATTGTGAGGTGATATCTCATTGTGGTTTTGATTTGTATTTACCTGATGTTTAGTGATGTTGGGCATCTTTTCATGTGTCTGTTGGCCATCCATATGTCTTTTTTGGAAAAATGTCTATTCAGGTCCTCTGCCCATTTTTAAAATTGGATTGTTTCTTTAATGTTGCGTCATATGAGTTCTTTGAATATCATTGATATTAACCTTTTATTGGATATATCATTTGCAAATATCTTCTCCCATTCGATATGGAGACTTTATGCTTTGTTGATAGTTTGGTTTCCTTTGTTGTGCAGAAGTTTTTTGGCTGGATGTAGTTCCGTTTTTGCTTTTGTTTCCCTTGCATGGTGAGATGTGTTTTTCAAAAAAAAAAAAAAAAAATAAGACTGATGTCAAAAAGAGTACAGCCTATGTTTTCTTCAAGGAGTTTTATGGTTTCAGTTCTTACATTTTGAGTTTATTTTTGTATAGTATGAGAAAATAGTACAGTTTGATACTTTTGCATGTTTCTATCCAGTTTTTCCAACACTATTTTTGAAGAGGCTGTCTTTTCCCTATTGGATTTTCTTGTCTACTCTTTCATAGAGTAATTGCCAATATAGATGTGGGTTCACTTGGGGGTTCTCTCTTCTGTTCCATTGATTTATGTATCCATTGTGTTTTTGTGCTAGTACCATACTGTTTTTATTACTGTAGCTTTCTAGTATAGTTTGAAATCAAGACGTGTGATACTTCAATCTTTGTTCTTCTTTCTCAAGCTTGTTTTGGTTATTCAGGGTCTTTTGTGTATACACACCAATAGAATTATTTGTTCTAGTTCAATGAAACCTGTCATTGGTATTTAGATAGGGATTGCATTGACTCTGTAGATTGCCTTGGGTATTATGTCCATTTTAACAATATTAATTTTACCAATCCATGAGCAGGGTATATCATTTCATTTGTTTGTATGGTCTTCAGTTTCTCTCATCAGTGTCTTATAATTTTCTGAGTACAGGCCTTTTGCCTTTCTGCTTAGATTTATTCCTAGGTATTTTCTTCTTTTTGATGCAAGTATAAATGGGGTTGTTTTCTTAATTTCTCCTCCTGATGGTTTATTATCAGTGTATAGAAATGCAAGAGATTTCGGTATATTAACTTTGAATCCTGCAACTTTACTGAACTGTTTTATTAGTTCTAATAATTTTTCGTGGTGTCTTTGGGATTTTCTATATATAATATCATGTCATCTGCAAATACTGACAGTTTTACTGTCCTTTCCAATTTAGATTCCTTTTATTTCTTTTTCTTGTCTGATTGCTGTGGCTAGTGCTGGCAATACTTTGCTGAATAAACGTGGCAAGAGCGGGCATTCTTGTCTTGTTCCTGATCTTAGGGGAAATGCTTTCAGCTTTTACCTTTGAGTCTGATGTTGGCTGTAGGTTTGTCATATATGGCCTTTTTTATATTGAATTATGTTCCTTGTATATGCACTTTGTTGATAGTTTTTATCATAAATGGATGTTGAATTTTGTCAGAAGTATTCTCTGCATGTATTGAGATGATCATATGATTTTCATTCTTCATTTTGTTAATGTAATGTATTGATTTGCAGATTTTGAACCATACTTGCATCCTTGGGATAAATCCCATTTAATCCTGATGTATGATTATTTTAATGTAATGCTGAATTTGGTTTGCTAATATTTTGTTGAGGATTTTATTTATGTTTATCAGTGATAGTGGCCTATAATTTTCTTTTTTTTGTTTTGTCTTTTTCTGGTTTTTGTATCAGGATGATGCTGGCCTTGTAGAATGAGTTCTGAAGAGTTCCTTCCTCTGCAATATTTTTGAATAATTTGAGAAAGATAAGTGTTATTTCTTCTCTAGATGTTTGGTAGAGTTCACCTTTGAAGCCATCTGGTCCTGAATCTTTGTTAGTTGTTGATTAGAGCATTTAGTCCACTTACATTTAAAGTAATTATCAATAGGTATGTACATTTTAACTGTTTTGGGATTGTTTTGTATTTTTTTTAAAGTTCCTTTCTTCTTATTTTATTTTCCTCTCTTGTGGCTTGATGATGATCTTTAGTGTCATGTTTGGATTCCTTTCTCTTCTTTTTGTTCATATATCTATTTAGATATTTGGTTTGTGGATACCATGTATTTACATACATGTATAATTATTTTAAGTTGATTTTTGTTAAGTTCAAACACATACAACAACTTTGTAATTTTACTACCCCAACCCTACATTTAATGTTTTTGACATCATATTTTACATCTTTTTGTTTTGTGTGTTGCTTTTAACTACTTACTGTGGGTGTAGATTTTACTGCTTTTGTCTTTTAACCTTTCTATAGCTTATACTTGGTTAATACTACCATTATTGTATATTTGACTTTACAATGAGATATTTTTTCCTTTCAGAATTTTCATGTTTCTAGTTGCAGCCCCCCCCTTTTTTTTTCACTTAGTGAATTCCCTTTAATGTTTCTTGTAAAGTCATTTAGTGGTGCTGAACTCATTTAGCTCGTGCTTGTCTGTGAAACTCTTTATCTCTCCATCAAATCTAAATGAGAACCTTGTTGAGTAGCGTATTCTTGGTAATAGGATTTTCCCTTTCATCACTTTAAGTATATCATGCCAATCCCTTCAGCCCTGCAGAGTTTATGATGAAAAGTCAGCTGATGGCCTTATGGGATTTTTCTCATATAACTTGTTGCTTTTCCTTTGATGCTTTTAATATTCTTTCTTTATCTTTAATTTTTGACATTTTACTCACAATGTGTCATGGTGTGGTCCTTTTAGAATTGATCCTATTTCAGACTGTGCTTTTTGGGCTTGGATGTCTATTTCCTCTCCCAAGTTAGGAAAGCCTTCAGCTATTATGTCTTCAAATATGGTCTCTGTCTGCCCCTTTCTCTCTCCTTTCTCTTTCTCCTTCTGGGAACCTTATAATGTGAATGCTTGATGTTGTCCCAGAGATCTCTTAAACTGTCCTCCTTTCTTGTCATTCTTTTTTTTCTTTTTCTGTTCAGCACCAATGATTTCCACTTCTCTGTCTCACAGCTCACTGATCAGTTCCTCTATATCATTTAGTCTACTGTTAATTCCTTCCAGTGTATTTTTCATCTTAGTTATTTTATTCTTCATTTCTCTTTGGTTGTTCTTTATAGTTTCCAATCATTTGTTAAAAACTTCTAACTTCTTGATCTGTGTATTAATTCTTCTCCTAAGTGCTTTGATAATCTTATAATCACTACCTTGAATTCTTTCCTGCATATATTGCCTGTATCCACTGAACTCATTGTTCATTATATCACTGTTTTTCTTATAGTGTTTTATCTTGTTCCTTCACTTGGAACATGTTCCTCTGTTGTGTTATTTTTCCTAACTTGCTGCTTTTATTTCTATGTGTCTGGTAAGTTGGTTATATTTCCTAACTTTGGAGAAGTGGTCTTTTGTAGGATAGATCTTAGGCATCCCAGCAGTACACTCCCCTCTCACCACCAGAGCTATATGCTCGAGGCATGCCCCCTGTGGGGCTGCTTGTGTTATTCTCTTGTGGTGGGCTGACTACTGTAGGTGGTCTATGTTTGGTTGCCCCCCCAGTCCAGTTGATTGACAGGCCCTGCCTTGTGCTGATGTTGTTGGTCACTGCTTGGTGGGGCCATATCACAAAGCAGTGGAACTTTGGGGGCCCTCAAGCTAATGCTACCTCACTGGCTGGTGAAGTTGAGGTCCAGGAGACCCCAGGGATAGCACCTGCCTATCAGCAGGTAAAACCATGTTCTGGGGCTAGTGCTTTTCAACTAGTGGGAAAGCTGAGTCCTAGGGGCTGTCCTAGGGGTCCCAAAGCTGGTGTTTGGCTGCTGATGGGTAGGCCTGATTTCTGACACAGCTAGCTGCAGTGTACAGGGTGTCCCAAAGGTTGTGTTTGCCTGTTATATGTGGTGGAGCCAGGGCCCAGCTGTTCCTAAGGCTGATGTTGTCCTGTTGGTGGGTGGGCTGGGTCTTCAGGCTGTGAGGTTTTGGTTGTCCTGAGGCTGTTGTCTGCCCACTGATGGGTTAGGCTGGTACTGAGGCTAAGTAGATCAGCTGGTGGGCAGCCCTGGGGCCCAGCTGGTCCCATGATAGATACTGGTCTGCTGGTTGGTGGACTGGATCCTTAGGCTGTCAGTTACTGTTTTTCTGGAGCTGTTGTCTGCCTGCTGGTGGGTGACATTATGCCCAAGGCTAGAACAGGCTCATTGTGGGTGGGGTTAGTGATTCTGGGGATGGGGCCTGCCTATTGGTGTGTGGAACTAGGTTCTGTTACCTCTGGCTGCAGGGCTTTTTGTTCCTAGGTCCATTGCTTGTACAATGGTCTGTGGTGCTTTGTCCTGGGCCCTCTGAAGTGCAGGGCTGCATCCAGAGGTGGCTGTGGGCTCAGGGTTTCTTAAGGCAGCCTCTCTGCTGATGGGTGGGGCTATGTCCTCACCCAGTTAGTTCCTAGGCTGGAGGCATCCCAATACAGGTGCCTACAGGTTGTTCATCAGGGTTTGGGCTGGGTCCTGAGACTAATAAGCTAGAGGGAGGATTCTGCTTGCCAGCACCAGTATCCATATGATAGAATGAGCTCCCCAAAACAGCTGCTGCTAGTGTCTGTGTTCCCATGGTGAATTTCAGTTTCCTCCTGCCTTTTGGAGAAGATCCCCAAGATCAGCAGGTAGGTATGACCCACTACCCTTTCTAAGTGCTGCTTCAGAGATTTTGTGTGTACTCTTTAAGGGTAGAGTCTCTATTTCCCACAGCTCTTTGAAACTCCTGAAAGTAAGCCCTTCAAAGCCAAGTATTCTGGAGGATTGTCCTCTTGGCACAGAGCCCCTGGGCTGAGGTGCCTGATATGGGGCTCAGACCCCCTCTCTCCCTTGGGAGAACCTCTGCAATTGTAATTATTCTCCCATTTGTGGGCTGCCCACCCAGGGGTATGGGACCTGACTATATTGCAACTACACCTCTCCTCCCTGTCTCATAGCAGTTCCTTCTTTACATCTTTAGCTGTAGAAGACCTTTCCTGGAAGGTTCCGGTCTTTTTCATCAATGATTGCTCTGTAAATAGTTGTAATTTTGATGGTCTGTGGGAAGAGGTGATCTCAGGATCTTTCTACTCCACCATCTTTGCTGATCTCTGGACATTTGAATTTTTAAATAAAAAGTCTATCACTGTTTAAATATATCAAAAAGGGAGCCTATCAGGATCTTCTCTGCTGACAATGGATTAACCAGATAGATGTGCGGTTTGGAGTTTCGAAACCAATGTAATTGGAAGAGATCAGTCTTGCAGCTGCTGAACATGTAACTGATCAGTCAAGGATGGCCCCTAGTCAGATGTTGTGCTCCCATTCACTTCCTGGGGATGGGTAGGTACAGCTCTACTGGGTCTCTTTCATTAGAAATACACCGTGAGAGCCTCGATTTTGGTGCCATGTTTTCCACTCCTTCAGTCTCCTCATATAATGGCTTTTTGCCCATTGATCACTTAGGACTTCCTGTGGTCAGTACATTCTCAGTAGGCTGGTAGTCAAGAAAAACTTGTGGACTGTTTTTAGAAAACAATTGCAGTGCTGTTATTAATTCCAAACCTACTGAGCTTTTAAGATACAGAACAAAAGAATGAATGAATCAGAAGTGATGAATGCCTATAAAGCTTTCTGGCTCAAAAGAAGTCTAAGAAGCTGAGTTGATTGAACCTGAAGAAAAAGAATGACTCAACACTTATTTTAGAATAGCAAAGTTAATAGGTGTTCTTTGTTTGGATCCATTTGGTAGGGGTGAAAAGGACAGAATAAAATGAAAAATGGACCTCCTTGGTTTTATAAAATACTTGTTCCATGAAAGAACACAGTGTTCCTTGACATGTACTCTCTCTCTGTTTTAGTACCATGAATATTTTCCTTTATATACATCCTCTTCACCGAAGTTCCAATTGCTAAGTCTGGGACTTTGATTAGTAATGTATTCATCCTTAAGTGTTATCTTTCATTTATATTCTTCTAAAATCTGTCTACCTCTGGTTTCCTTGCCTTTTTTTAGTTTTGTACATTCACTTTTATTAACATCCCAGCAATATTTTTCTAATTAAAAATGATACATTTTCTCTTCTTATCATAAAAAGCGGTAGAAAAATTTATGCTTCCTAAATGGCCTCCTATTTCTCTTTTTATTAAGTAGAATGAGCTATGAGCATCAAACATATAATCAAATATCAAAATATACATAATGAATACCTATGAATTTCTATAGATCAAAGTTGTCATGAACAGGTAATTATTATTCCTACTTTAATACAGAGTATAGTATTTTAAGGCATCTCAAAAATTTAGATCTTTGTTAGTAATATTGATACAAATAATGCAAATGATATTACTTCATTTTCAGAACAAATCTGACTTATTAGAAATATTTTGTTAAGTCATGAGTTCTTCCTTCTTATAGTCACAAATAACATCACAGATCACAAGCTTTTTTTGAAAGTATGAAAGCTCCCCTTCTTGCCACTTCTTTTGCACTTTGATATCATTCTGCCTTCTTTACTGCTCACAGGATTATGTCCCAGATTTCTCCCTGGTTAGCTCTCTCCCTCAATGTGAATTTTATTTTATTTATTCTTACTGGCCATTTGCCATCTTGGCTAAATAGTCTACTCCCATAGAGACACAAAACAACTCCAGAGAGATGCAAAACTGCAAATGTATGCTGTACTTGCAAGTGCCAAGGCTAATACATATCAACATCCAGTCATGCAGATATATACAGACATGAGAGCTTACAGGTACACCACTCTCTTTTTGCTCCTTTCTTCTATCCTATAAATATCCTAATTTCCATTTTGATCTGCTGGTGACCTAGTTTAAATGACCCAATTACTTTTACATTGTAGATGAGCACATTGCTATCTCACAGTTAATAGTCCACTTTGAGCAAATTTGACTTTATGAATGCTTTCAAAATGTGTTGGAGTTTTGCACAAAATTTAAATCTCCCTTCTGAGATTCACACACTTTAATTTAGAAAAGTAAACCAAGAATTCTGATAGCCACCTTCTTCAGATGTCCTTAGCAGGAAAAATGTGACCTACCAAGCATAAATTTTATTTTCTGAGATTTAAACCTAACTTCCTTTATCTATTTCTACCTCATGGTTTCACTCCGTATGGCTGTAGCTTGGGGAAGATGCCCTTTCCAAAACTGTTTAATACTCTTACATGATTTTCCACTGGCCTTGTTATAATACATTTTATGCAAATTCAATTCCTATGTAAATTAATAACTAATTTATTTGATTATCAAGTCATAGCACAGGAAGAGACTCTAATAGGTGAACTTGAAATGAGAATCTATTTGCTGTTCAAAATTTCTAAAATTTTATGCCTCTTATGCAGATTATTTAAGCTCTTCTGGGCATATCCATAATGAGAGAAAAGGTCAGAGTTAACTTGTAAATATATGGCTTATGATACAATTTTGAAAAAAGAACTTCTTAGGAGGGTCATAATTCATGGAAGTCACGTATTGAAGTCTGAAAAAACTTTCCAGAATATAAAACCACTTTCTGCAACCTATAAAATTGTCTGGGAATTCCCTGGTGGTCCAGTGGTTAAGACTTGGCATTTTCACTGTGGTGGCCCAGGTTCTTTATAAAATTGTCCATGCCACTGGGATTTAAATGGAATCCTTATTTAAAAATTCAGCTTCAGTTAATGTTATTAATAGAGGATGTTGTTAACAGAATACATAATAAATAAAGATTTGAAGTTTTTCCTATTCACCGGATTTTAGCTTGTTGAGACACTTATTGGACTTAACTGTAGAACTGTAAGATAATGAATTAATGTTTAAACTGTTAAGTTTGTGATAATTTGACAGGTGGATGGGTGTGCTACTGGGATTTGGGGGTATATTTGTCAGTACATTTCCCCAACTAACAGAGTGTTATTCCAGAATCCTCTGATGTCTTCACACTCCCCTACATTTTTAGCATGTCCTCAGCTCTTTCCTCTCTGCCTGCCCTCTCCCACTCCCACATTTCAGCTTCCTCTTTGTTCTTGGGCTAAACCTCAAATTCACTTCTCTCTCTGATACTGGAAATCTTTGTCCTGGAGCTATTTCTTCTGGTACCCATTTCTAATGCTGAGAAATGTCATTTTCTGAGTTGTAGAGAGCATAAGTCTTTTGGTTTTTTTAAATTTTTTTTTAAGAACTTTTATTGAGATACAGTTAATAGACAATAAACAGCATATATTTAGAATGTACAATTTGGTATCCCAATCTCCCAATTCATTCCCCCCCAACCCTCCCCACTTTCCCCATTTGATGTCCATGTGTTTGATCTCTACACCTGTGTCTCTATTTCTGCCTTGCATTTCCTCCTTCATAGTTGTTAGCATTTGCGTCACGTATTGAGATGCTCCTATATTGGGGTCATATATATTTATAATTGTTATCTCCTCTTCTTGGATGGATACCTTGATCTTTATGTAATGTCCTTTCTTGTCTCTTGTAACATTTTTTATTTTAAAGTCTATTTTCTCTGATATGAGTATTGCTACTTCAGCTTTCTTTTGATTTCCGTTTGCATAGAATATCTTTTTCCATCCCCTCACTTTCAGTCTGTATGTGTGCCTAGGTCTGAAGTGGGTCTATTCGAGACAGCATATATATGGATCTTGTTTTTGTATCCATTCAGCCAGTCTGTGTCTTTTGGGTGGTGCATTTAGTCCATTTACATTCAATGTAATTATCAATGTGTATGTTCCTATTACCATTTTCCTAATTGTTTTGTTTCTGTTTTTGTAGGTCCTTCTCTTCTCTTATGTTTCCCGCTTAGAGAAGTTCCTTTAGCATTTGTTGTAGGGCTGGTTTGGTGGTGCTGAATTCTGTTAGTTGTTTGCTTGTCAGTAAAGCTTTTGATTTCTCCATCAAATCTGAATGAGATCCTTGCTGGGTAGAGTATTCTTGGTTGTAGGTTCTTCCCTTTCATCACTTTAAATACATCATGCCACTCCCTTCTGGCTTGCAGAGTTTCTGCTGAGAAATCAGCTGTTACCCTTATGGGAGTTCCCTTATATGTTATTTGTCATTTTTCCCTTGTTGCTTTTAATAACATTTCTCTGTCTTTAATTTTTGTCAGCTTTGACTACTATATGTCTTGGCATGTTTCTCCTTGGATTTATCCTGCCTGGGACTCTCTGTGCTTCCTGCACTTGGGTAGCTATTTCCTTTCCCATGTTAGGGAAGTTTTCAACTAGAATCTCTTCCAGTGTTTTCTCAGGTCCTTTCTCTCTCTCATCTCCTTCTGGGACCCCTATAATGTGAATGTTGGTGTGTTTAACATTGTCCCAGAGGTCTCTTAGGCTGTCTTCATTTCTTTTCATTCTTTTTTCTTTATTCTTTTCTGCATCAGTGATTATCACCATTTTGTCTTCCAGGTCACTTATTCTCCCTTCTGCCTCAGTGAATCTGCTTTTGGTTCCTTCTAGTGTATTTTTCATTTCCATTATTGTGTTGCATATCTCTGTTTGTTTGTTCTTTAATTCTTCTAGGTCTTTGGTAAACTTTTCAATCTTTGCATCCAGTCTTTTTTCAAAGTCCTGGATCATCTTCACTATCATTATTCTGAATTCTTTTTCTGGAAGGATGCCTATCTCCTCTTCATTTAGTTGTTTTTCTGGGGCTTTATCCTGTCCCTTTATCTGGTACAAAGTCCTCTGCTTTTTCATTTTCTCTCTCTTTCTATGGCTGTGGTTTTCAGTTCTGCAAGATGAAATACTGCTGATACTGCTTGATACTGCTGTCTGCCCTCTTGTGGAGGAAGCTATCTAGTAGCCTCCTGTTTGCTTCCTGATGGGAGGGACTGATGGTGGGTTGGGCTGGGTGGGTGGAGCTCAGTAAAGCTTTAATCTGATTTGGTGGGCAGAGCTCAGTAAAACTTTAATCTGCTTGTCTGTTAATGGGTAGGGCTGTGTTCACACCTTGTTTGTTGTTTGGCCTGAGGCCACATACACCGAGTGCTGGAGCCCACATGCTCTTTGGTGGGGCTAATGGTGGACTCTGGGAGGGCTCACACCAATAAGCACTTCCCAAAACCCCTGCTGCCGGTGCCCCTGCCTCCTTGGTGAGCCACAGCTGCCCCCCCCCCCCCCGCCGCTCCCCGGGCAGGCAACCTTCCAACATCAGCAGGTAGGTCTGGTTCAGTCTCCTATCGGGTCACTGCTCCTTCCTCCTGGGTCCTGGAGAGCACATTTTTTTGTGTGCCCTCCAAGAATGGAGTCTCTGTTTCTCCCAGTCCTGTGGCGGTCCTGCAATCAAATCCCACTGGCTTTCAGGGTCTGATTCTCTGGGGATTCCTCCTCCCATTGCTGGACCCTCAGGTTGGGAAGCCTGATGTGGGGCTCAGAGCCCTCACTTCAGTGGGTGGACCTCTGCAGTACAACTGTTCTGCAGTTTGTGAGTCACCCACCCAGTATTTATGGGACTTGATTTTAATGCGACTGCGCCCCTCCTACCGTCTCATTGCGGCTTCTCCTTTGTCTCTGGATGTGGGGTGTCTTTTTTGGTGAATTCCAGTGTCTTTCTGTCAATGATTGTTCAGCAGTTATTTGTAATTCTGGTGCTCTTGCAAGAGGGAGTGAGCACATGTCCTACTCCGCCATCTTAATCCTATCTCTATAAGTCTTTTGAAATACATTTTTTTTAAATCTCTTTACTGGAATATAATTGCATTAGATTTTGTGCCAGTTTTTCCTGTACAACAAAGTGAATCAACTGTATTTATACATATTTCCCAATATCCCCTCCCTCCCATGACTCTGTCCCACCCTCCCTACCTCACTCCTCTAAGTCATCACCCATCATCAAGTTTATCTCCCTATTTTATGCAGCAGCTTCCTACTAGCTATCTATTTTATGTTTGGTATATGTCAATGCTACTTTCTCACTTGGTCCCAGCTTCCCCTTCTCCCCCACCCCTTGTCCTCAAGTCAGTTTACTACATCTGCATCTTTATTCTTGCCCTGTCACTGGGTTCATCAGTACCATGTTTTTAGATTCCATATATATGGGTTAGCATACAGTATTTGTTTTTCTCTTTCTGGCTTACTTAGCTCTGTATGACAGACTCTAGGTTCATCCACCTCACTACAAGTAACTCAATTCCACTCCTTTTTATGGCTGGGTAATATTCCATTGTGTATATGTGCCACCTCTTCTTTGTCTGTTTATCTGTTGATGGCCATTTAGGTTGCTTCCATGTCCTGGCTATTGTAAATAGTGCTGCAGTGAACATTATGGCATATGTTTCATTTTGGATTATGGTTTTCTCCGGGTATATGCCCAGGAGTGAGATTGCTGGATCGTATGATAGCTCTATTTTTAGTTTTTTAAGGAACCTCCATACTGTTTTCCATAGTGGCTGTACTAATTTACGTTCCCATCACAGTGACGGAGGTTTCCCTTTTCTCCGCACCCTCTCCAGAATTTATTGTTTCTAGATTTTTTGATAATGGCCATTCTGACCAGTGTGAGGTGACACCTCCTTGTGGCTTTGACTTGCATGTCTCTAATGATTAGTGATGTTGAGCATCTTTTCATGTGTTTGTTGGCCATGTGGGTTTGTAAATGGGTTTGATTACTCCCTTCTTTGTATCCTCTCTTTCTCTTTTCTTTGTTTTCTCTTCTCCTTCTCTTTTCTTCTCTTTTTGCAAGTGTAAATGTGCACATTTCCTTGTGTGATTTTTACTATTTAGAGTTGCTTTTACCACCTGTCTTAGGGATTTGTCTGCCCTTTCCCTTTCTTCCTTTTTTTCTTTTTTCTTTTCTCTCTTTCTACCTCCTTTTTCTCCATGCTGTGCAGCTTCAAGGGGCTTGGTGCCCTGACTGGGAGTCAGACCTGGACCTCTGAAGTAGCAGAACTGAGCAGGACATTGGACCACCAGAGAATTACCTGGCCCCATAGAATATTAATCAGCAAGTCCTCTCCCAGGGCTCTCATTCTCAACACTAAGATCCAGATCCAACCAAAGGCCAGCAAACTTCAGTTCTGGATACCTCAAGCCAAACAACTAGCAAGACAGGGACATAACCCCATCCATTAGCAGACGGACAGCCTACAGTCATATTAAGCCCACAGACACACCCAAACACACCAACAGATGTGGCCCTGCACATCAGAAGGATAAGATCCAGCTCCACACACAAGAACACAGGCACCAGTCTCCCACACCAAGAAGCCTACACAACCCACCGGACCAACCTCCACAATGGGGACAGATAAAAGAGTTAAAAAGAACTACGACACTGCAACCTAAGGAAAGAAGACCCTAAACACAGTAAGTTAAATGAAATGAGAAACAGAGAAAGATGCAGCTGATGAAGGAACAAGGTAAAACCCCACAAGACCAGGCAAATGAAGACAAGATAGGCAGTCCACCTGAAAAAATAATTCAGAATAATGATAGTAAAGTGATCCAAGATTTCAGAAATAGAATTGAGGCACAGATGGAGAAAATGAAAGAAATGTTTAACAAGGAACTGAAAGAACTAAAGAACAAACAAACAGTGATGAACAACACAGTAACTGAACTCAAAAATGCTCTAGAACAACACAATAACTGAACTCAAAAATGCAGAGCAGAATAACTGAGACAGAAGACAGAGAAGTTACCTGAAGGATAGACTGGTGCAAATACATTTTTAAAGAGTTTATAAACTCTAAATTTGGTGGCCCTGGAAACAAAGCTCCAGTTGCTCATTCCTTAGAATAAGGCACTGATTGTACATCTGATATATTCTCTTAAACAACTATGCTAAACTGCAACAAAATCAATTTTGTAGCAATTTGCACAAACCATTAAAATCCTCAAAAAGAACAGATAACATTTCATTTATTTCAAAAAAATAGAGATAATCCCTCAGTTGTCATCAGCCTCAAATTATTTTATTTTGTATTAGCTAGAACTCTATTAAAAAGAGTTCAAGGAGGGTGATGCAACTCAAATGGAAAAGAAAAAAAACTGAAATGACTTACAGTTTTCAAGCAACTGCTAAGCTCTTAGGGCAGCTGAACAAAAAGCATTTTTGAGGGTACTGAATGTTAATTCTCAATTTGTAAGCCAAGGCAGGATAAGTTGTAAAGTGTAGGTTGAGTGGACTACTTCCCATTCTTGTTTGTTCTTCCTCCATCAGGAGGCTAAACCTAATGATGTCCATTGCAGTGAAGAGGGCTTACACCCACAAAGTAGATCTTGACCCTAAGTTGCTAAGTCCAAGGAAGCACTACACTTGATTTGAAACCAAAAGTTTGGAGATGGTTGGCACTTCAACCTCACCCTTTCAGACAGAAAGTATTTGATGGGGGGAGGGTTTGACTGTGGAGAAAGGAAGGGAGCAGTGAAGAATACAGAGTGAGAAACCTAATAGAGTTTGTGCCTCTTGACAACTTAGAGAAGAATCCTAAGGGGGCAGGGGTGGGGTAGAAAGGGAGAGCAGAAAACACAATAAGGCCCCTCATAAAATCTGGGGACATTTGAGAGAGGAGTCAGATTTGTTTTCCATCTGCAGCTTAAGAGAAATGGTTCTGCAAGTGGGTCTCACAACAGCTGGGTTTGAGAGAAACAAGATAGATGGCAGCATGACACAAATAGTCATGAGATATGCCTTAAAATTTCACTCCCTATAGTGGGGTGAATAACCCCCCCCCAACAGATATATCTAAATCTTAGACCCTGGAACCTGTGAATGTGACCTTATTTGGGAGAAGGGTCTTTGCAGACATAATTAAGTTAAAGATCTCAAAATGAGACAATACTGGATTATATGAGTAGACCCTAAATCCAATGGCAAATATCCTCTGTAAGACAGAAGAGGAGGAGACACAGACACAGGCACAGAGGAGGTCATGTGAAGATGGAGGCAGAGAATGGAGTTATGCAGCTATGAGCCAAGGAACGCCTGGAGACACAAGGAACTGGGAGAGGCAAGGAAGACTTCTCCCTAAATCTTTATCTTTTTTAAAGGTTTTTAAAATAACATTTATTTCTAAAAAGTTAACATGTGCATAATAGGAAACCAAAGAACACAAGAAGCAAAAAACAAAGTCATCCATCATCACAAGCAGTTTACCATTTGATGTGTCCTTCTAGGTATTGTTGGTGTATTCACACAACTAAGCATCCATTTTTATGTAATTAAGATCACGCAGTTAAGTATCATGCTTTTTCACACATCATGAATATTTACCATTTCAAAGTCCCAAAGCTATGAGTATTTTGATAACCAGGAGTACACTACACCACCTCAATCTGGAAAGAAAAAAAAAGTAATCCTGCCTTTCTTGGTGACAGAAATTTCAGAAAAGACAAAAATAGCAACAGGCCTCTAGATAAAGATATTGGCAGAAATATGATTAAAATACTACATTCCCTTAAGTGTTCAATTAAAAATGAGACATAAAGCAACAGAGTACACAAAGTATAATGCTTTTAAGAGAATTCATTATCTGATCTAAACTATTAAAATATTAGCAAGGAGGTATGCTTCCATTGAATTACTTAACAATGTATTCCTATAGCACAGCCAAAAGATGCACACACATCCATGGTTATCATCAAAATATAAATATGAACACATCCTCATACATCCTTCCCTTTATACTTTCTTCTGTCCCTCTGCTGCCAGCCTAATGAACAAGTCCTGACATACATTTCTCAGAGATGGTGTAACAATTCCATGTCCAAGATGCTGCTTTTTTTAAATCAATATGACAAGGATATTTACAAATTGGCTAAGTCACTAGCTCTACTTTTTTATCATACACTGTCACCTCAGGATATCTAAAAAGTGTAGATGTTGCAAAATAATGAATCTTGCCCATAATAAACATTGGTACTTTACAAAAATGCACATATAGGTCTATGGTTATAACCTAAAACTGTCTACTATATTTGGAGATATTAGCCAAGAGCCCTTCCCTTCAGCCTTCCTCTTACCCCTCCTCCAGCAGTTCAGCAACTAAGTATAAGACTACATAAGATGACTTAGAGGACTGGGTTGGGGAGGGTGGGGGGGACTTGAGGAAGGGTGGGGGGGGAGTCGAGGGAGGGAGGGAATACGGGGATATGTATATAAAAACAGATGATTGAACTTGGTGTACCCCCCTAAACATAATAAATAAATAAATAAATAAAATATTAAAAAAAAAAAGACTACATCTAGCTCCAAGATGTGGATTGACATACACACTTCCAGAAGACACAGCCCTTCCTAAAAACCAACAAAAGGGCATTTCTTAAGGGATTATTTTTTTACTACCTCTACTTTTAATATACTTTGGGCATTAAGACTTGGTTATTATTTAATACACAGCAATATCAACACACAAACAGAACAATGGTTAGACAATCTGAACTTATGGGCACGGAACCCTTCTCTCTGCACTCCCTTATCTGTCCCCTCTCCCCTTCCCCACCACCAAGTGAACTCTCAAGTTTAACAGTTCCACTCTCCAAATACAACCATTCCTATGAATTAACAGAAAAAATACTTAAAAGATGTTACCTTAACTCTCTACTTTTAACATATGTTGTGCACTTTTACATATCTAGAAAGGCTAGATGTTTCAAATAAGGATTTAAGTTTGTCCACTATATACATGTAGTAGCATTGAATAAACTGCATACAAAGGCTATAATTTCAAAGCATCTCCTAAACAGGAACACTACTCTGGCCTAGAACCCTTCCCCTTCTCATCTCTATCAACCCAGGAGACAAGCATTAATAAGCATCTGTAATGCTTAGAGGGGATTTTAACAATTTCACTTCTTCCAGTTGTTTTCAGAAGTCTTTCCTATGAATTTCAACACACAGTGTACACGATATATTTATTTGCTATTTTTATAATACACTGGCAACCTCTTTAACATCTAGAAAGACTAGATGTTGTAAATTTGGACATTTGTCCTTTATATACACCATATACACAGCTAAGTAAAACAAAATGCAGAGACATATGGGACAATAGTTAGTTTTGGTATAAAGCCCTTTGCAGTTTTTTCTTTCTCCCTGAACCAGCATAAATAAAATAATGTGTGCTGCTTACAGAGGTGGTTTGATCATTCCATTTCTAAGACAGTATTTCATATGAATTTTAACAAAAGGATATATCTACAAAATATGTTATTTTACAACCTCTACTTTTAATATACTTTGTGCACTTCTAAAAATCTATAAAGACTAGATGTTTCAAATAAGGACTTAAGTTTGTTGACTATATACACAGTAGTGTTGAATAAACTACATACATGTAACAACGGCTATATCTGAAACTGTCTTCTACATAAGAACATTCTAGTCTAGAACCCTTCATTTCTCCCAATACCTCCTTTCCACCATCTATCCAACAGTTGGGCAAGTATAGGCTCATGTGCCACTTAGATGTGATTTACAATTCTACTTCCAAAGGTCCTTTTCAGAAGATGGCCTTTCAATGAATTTTAACACAAAGTGTACAAAAAGTGTTAGTTTACTAACTCTACTTTTGTCATACATTGGCAACCTCTTTAATATCTAGAGACTAGATATTATAAAATTGGGACCCATTTGTCCAGTATATACATAATATATACAGTAAAGGTAAACAAAATTCATGTAACGTATAGAGCAATGGCTAAGTTGAAATGTTCTAGTACACACTAGCAAAACAAATTCTGCAGTCTTCCCTCCCACCTCCCTCAACCCAATGAACAAGTACACAGTATACTGTTCAGAGCAGAGATTTAACAATTCCATTTCCAAAGATAGTATTTCCCATCAGTTTTTAAAAGCTATTCACAAGAAGCACTATTCTACTACTTCTACTTTTAAATGCATCAAGCACTTCCAAACCTCTAGAAAGACTAGATATTTCATATAAGAACTTCCTTGTCCAGTATGCACACAGCACTGTTCAATAAAATTGCACACGTGTAACAATGGTTAAAATCTGAGGTATCTTCTAAATATGGCAGTTTTGGCCTAAACCATTCCTTCCCTTACTTCCTTCTTTCCACCACCAATCCAGTGGACAAGCACAGGCATGTGTAATGCTTAGAGGTGGTTGAACAAATTCACATCCAAAAGCCATTTACATAAGACAAGCTTTCCTATGAATTTCAACACAAAGTGTACAAAATGTGCTAATTTTACTACTTTGTCATAAACTGGCAACCTCTTTAACATCTATAGACTAGATATTGCAAAATTAGGACTCATTTGTCCATTATATACACTACATACACAGCAAAACAAAATGCACATAACATACAAAAAATGGGTGTCTGAAAATGTCCAGAACTTTGAGAATAAATTTAGTTTGTTAAAGTGGCCTTAGGAAACTAAGATACACCCCCCCCCCCCTACTTCTAATGATTCAAGACCTGAGAAAGGTGGCAATTTATGAATGTTCTGTGCATCTGAAACCACATGCATATGAAATTAAAAGGGTGAGTTCCAGTAAAAGTATGCTGCTAGGATGAGTAGAGGAACTGGAATGCCCATTAGGGATGGGAGGAGAGAAGCTGCATTGATGTGGAATCTTCTATAACCTGGTGCTGTGCTGGAACCAAATGTGACAACCACCAAAGCCACCAATGCATATCATTTACTCCATGAGGGCAGACAACAAGGCCATTGATTATTGACAACAGAGTGGGAAACACAAGCTGAGAAGGAGATATAAGGAGTATCATACTACCTCTTCCCTCATTAGGGGCTATGTAAGATCCCCAGTGAATTTATTAATATCGGCAAGAGCAGGAGAGGAATTTACTAGGCCTAAATAATCACTAAATAATAATCACTATTAATCACTAAATAATCACTAAATCATAATCACTATTAATCACTAAATGATCATTAATAATCACTATTAATTTGACTAGGAAGTCAGTGAATTTGAACTGAATTTACTGAATTACTTAGTAGCTCTAGACAGTTCTATCTCTAGACAATTTATTTTCCCTCTCCCTTGCATCCTAATTAAAAATAAAATAAAATTATTAACACCTGATATAAACCTCTACGTGAAAATTTGAACTGAAGAAAAAGGGAAGGAATTCTCTAAAACTAATCTAATTTCATATTAAATATGGCAAATCAGTGGATACTAGTAACAAAAGCAGACCACAGAATAAAGCAGATTTGAATTAATTCTTATCTGATAATGTGACAAAGCAAATAAGTCTGTAAAAAAAATTGAGGTAAGCCATAAAAATAATTAATTTGAATAAATTCCTACTCAGGTATCTATTGTATATGCAAATAAATGTCTTTAAAAACTTGGAGGGATGTTAAAGGCATCCTTGTGCATACATTGAAAACAAATATTTCCATGATTACACAACAAACAACAGGGGGAAATATGGAATACATTTTAATAGAAATCAGTCTGAACCAAAAATAGAAGAATGCCCACATTTTGAGCCATGGATTATTGTAGGATACTAATATATTTAAATCTAAAATATTACAGTACTAACCAGCCTGTGTGACTGGCTGCTAGATTACAATTTTAGTGAAGAAAATGATCCAGGTTAGAAGATTTCATCTTAGTTTGAATTTCTGTGCTCTACCACTTGGAAATCATATCATAGTTAGTGTATTATCCCATGCTACTTTTCATATTTGCCAGAATAGTTTTCAATATTTAGGGAGAGGATTTTGTCATAAGTGCTCACAAAAAATGAGACCTCTCAGGGCTTGTAGATATCAAAGGATCTGTAAACACTTTAGTAGTTATAAAGTGCTACACAGAAATGTACAATTATATGCAATTATCTTATTTCAATAAAGAGTTACATTTTGCTTCATGTGATAACTCTTGAAAAAAATACATTAGAGGATATGATTTTCAGTATAGAACTACTGAACAATTGTATAACAAAATGATAGTAGCTTAGTGTTTAGTATTGTTGAGCCCAGGGTAGGCCACCCCAAAATTTGCCCCAATGTCATATTGATTATTTGAGTTAATGTTATTTAAGAAATGGCTGATGCAAAAGGGACACTCTGACTCTCCTTTCTTTCTTACTAAAATCGGAACGTAAATCTCGCATGTGAAAGGTACACTCACTGCCTCTGGAGGGAAAAAGACACCTTTGTCAACAGAGATACAGAATTTGGGTTGAGAAGTTTGCAAAAACAAGTCTTGTTACTTCTTTAATTTACTACCCCAAGCCCCAACTATGTTTAGATTCTTCACTAATTGGGTGGCCAAAACCTAAGTTTCTTTGTCCTGTCAATTCCTAACAAATGTGTTGATTCTTTGTTTAAAAAATATAAAAGCTGGGCTTCCTAGGTGGCGCAGTGGTTAAGAATCCGCCTGCCAATGCAGAGGACACAGGTTCGATCCCTGCTCCAGGACGATCCCACATGCCGTGGAGCAACTTAGCCCATGCGCCAAAAAAAAAAAAAAAAAAAAAAAAATATAAAAGCTGTCTGCTTTGGCCATGTCTCAGATTCCATTTCTATTTATGTGCATAAATTAAAATTTATTTCTTTTTCTCCTGTTAATCTGTCTCACATCAATTTTATTGTTAGTCCAGCCACAAGAACTCAAGAAGACCAGAGGCAGAAATCACTCTCCAACAGTTGGTTAGCCAGGCAGGAACCTGGCTAGACACTGTTTCCTGCCCTGAGGCTGCTCCAGCTGAGAGATCATGCAAAGGGTGAGATTTCTTCTTTTATTTTTCATTGCTTTTAGTTTTTAATTTATGATATATATGTACTTATTGAATTTATTTTTAGTTTGAGTATATATTATATTTAATAACCTTTTACATATAATTTTGATCCTATCCTAATCATTTTTTCAGGTTGCTCTATCATAATCACAACTTTTCTTGATGGTGGGGTCATCATTATCCAATCATTTCTTAACAGTTTTTCATTGAAGTTGCTTCCAATTTTTGCTGTTGTAAATGTTGCTCTGATGAAACTGTTTACATATGTATCAATTTTTGCATATTTCAGATTATTAAATGATTTTTTTGGTTGGGTTACTGTGGTTTCCTCTTTATTTGTTATCAATGTCTCTTGCTATTTAATGCTTTCTAAAAGACTGTGGCACTTTTTTGTGCAACTTTTTATATTAAGGTATGAGTACTTATCATATCAGCATTAAGGATATCTGCCTGCAAGCTGTAATGGAAGGGAAAGTGGTGAGAGTCCCTTTTCTCTCTCTAAATTTAGATTAGCAGCAGAAAATATTTGTAGAGTAGTTCCTTGGATTAGCAACTCTTAGGGATTCTTTTCCTCCCAGGCATGAAAACTCTTTTTGTCTCTGTTTATTATTTTATCTCTCATAAAGAAGAAGAACCATAGGACAGAAGGCAAGAATAGGACCTGCAAGCCTGCTGTTTGAGCTGGCCTCACAGGTGAGTTAACAGCATCTATTCAGATAAACTTTGCTGTGGGTCCTCTATGAAAAAATGGATGAGATTTTCTCTTCCATCTTGGTTTATGTCCTGAGAGCTTGGCTTTGTGTCTGGTAAAAATATTCTCTTTAATCTCCACCATCTGAAAAGTGCTTTATGAGGGTTCATCTGGTGACCAATCAAATTGACTGGGTTTCCAATCCACAGCTGGGCAGAAGACATAAATAGACATTTCTCTAAAGAAGACATGCAGATGGCTAACATACACATGAAAAGATGCTAAACATCACTAATCATTAGAGAAACGCAAGTCAAAGCCGCAAGGAGGTATCACCTCACACCAGTCAGAATGGCCATCATCAAAAAATCTAGAAATAATAAATGCTGGAAAGGGTGTGGAGAAAAGGGAAAACTCCTGCACTGTTGGTGGGAGTGTAAGTTGGTACAGCCACTATGGAAAACAGTTTGGAGGTTCCTTAAAAACTAAAGATGGAACTACCATATGACCCAGCAATCCCACTACTGGGCATATACCCAGAGAAAACCATAATCCAAAAAGAAACATGTACCATATGTTCATTGCAGCACTATTTACAATAGCCAGGACATGGAAGCAACCTAAATGCCCATCAACAGATGAATGGATAAAGAAGAGGTAGCACATATATGCAATGGAATATTAGCCATAAAAAAGAATGAAATTGAGTTATTTGTAGTGAGGTGGATGGACCTATAGTCTGTCATACAGAGTGAAGTAAGCCAGAAAGAGAAAAACAAATATTGTATGCTAACTCATATGTATGGAATCTAAAAAAAAAAAAAAAAATGGTGCTGATGAACCCAGTGACAGGGCAAGAATAAAAATGCAGATGTAGAGAATGGACCTGAAGACATGGGGTTGGGAGGGGGCAAAGGGGAAGCTGGGATGAAGTGAGAGAGTAGCATTGATGTATATGCACTACCAAATGTAAAATAGATAGCTAGTGGGAAGTTGCTACATAACATAGGGAGATAAACTCAATGATGGGTGATGACTTAGAGGGCCAAGATAGGGAGGGTGGGAGGGAGTCACGGGAAGGAGGGGATATGGGGATGTATGTATGAATACAGCTGATTCACTTTGGTGTGCCTCAAAAACTGGCACAAGAGTGTAAAGCAATTACATTCCAATAAAGAGCTTAAAAAAAATGACTGGGTTTCTAAGACACAAAGTGACAAGCAGCACTCTCTTTGTTCAGTTATGCCAGCTATCAGGGCAGTTTGTCATAAGGGGGCCTGGTCCATAGGGGGCCTTTTTAATCTCTAACTTCATTTCTTGTTAGTGCTGGAAAAGTCTCATTCCAGTAGTGCCTGCCTGTTTCCATAAATTAGTGGGTATGGTTGGAGGCATCCCGCAGTTCTGTGGGTTGCTTAGAGACACCATTTCCACTGTATGAGGGTTCCCCAGACCCCAGGCCATGGACCGGAACTGAGTGGAAGGAGTGAGCAGAACTACATCTGTGTTTACCACCACTCCTGCTCACATTACCACCTGAGCTCCACCCCCTGTCGGATCAGCAACAGCATTAGATTTTCATCGGGGCATGAACCCTACTATGAACTGCACATGAAAGGCATTTGGCTGCATGCTACTTATGAGAATCTAATGCCTCATGATCTGAGGTGGAGCTGAGGTGGTGATGCTAGTGCTGGGGAGTGGCTGCAAATACAGATTATCACTAGCAGAGAGGTTTGACTGCACAGAGACCATAATAAATCAATTGCTTGCAGACTCATCAAAACCATATCAATGAGTGGCAAGTGAAAATTAAGCTGCATCTGATGGCAGGCTTTATAGTAGCAAGTGATTTGATGTATTTCAATTGTACAGACAGGCTTTAAGTCAGAATCCGACACTTATTTTAGTCCATGTGTGCCCTGCTCATTATTTTATTTACCACTTCCATTCCTGCCTCTTTCCCGCACAGTGCACTTGTCTCAGTCACAGTTTTGGTAAGTCCACAAGCTAACCCTAGCCAAAATGACTAAAAAACAAATGTTGCAAAGGGGGGAAGACCCAATGATGACACAGCAGGAGACTGTAAGACTACCAAATAAAAGAAAAGTGCATTTAAAAGAAAATACCATTAGCCCTACTTAAATTATGGGTTCATTGCAATAGGTGATTCATATTCCTCAATCATGCTTTGAATAATATATGGCGACCACCTATGCAACAAAGCCATGAAATCTTCAAAACTACTTTGCTACATGGAGACCAAGCACCCTGCATTAAAAGACAAGCCTTTGGAGTTTTTCAAAAGAAAAAAAAATGTGAATGCAAAGAACAGAAGCAATTTTGGGGGCCACCACTTCATCAAGTGTGTCTGCACTGACAGCCTCGTTCTTAGTGGCTAACTGCCTTGCTAAAGGTAAGAAGCCCTTTACTATTGGTGAAGAGTTGATCCTGCCTGCTGCTTAGGACATTTATCATGAACTTTCAGGAGAGGATGCAGTTCAAAAGGTAGCATGTGCTCCTCTTTTGGCTAGCACCATAACTAGACAAATTAAATAGCAAAGGATATTGAGGCACAATTGTTAGAGAAGATTAATGAGTCACTGTGGTACACAATCCAGGTTGATGAGTCTATCGATGTTGACAACGAGGCATCAGTGTTTGTTTTTTTGCGATATATTTTTCAGGAGGATGTGAATGAAGATGTTATGTGCACTTTTGTTGCCAACCTACACCACAGCTGAAGAAATATTCAAGTATTTGAATGATTACATATCAGGAAAGTGAATTGGTCATTTTGAGTCGGTATATGTACAGACAGAGCAGATTCCATGACTTGGATGGCTTTCTGGTTCCACTACTTGGGTCAAAGAGTTCACTTCTGAATGTGAGTCTATGCATTGTGTCATCCATAGAGACATGCTGGTTAGCCAAAAAATGTCACCTGAATTTAACATTTTGTAGGATGTGATTAAAATTATCAACTACATTAAAGTACATGGCTTTAACTCACGTCTTTGCACAGCTCTGTAAGGAGATAGACACAGAGCACACACGTCTTCTCTTATACAGAGAAGTGAGATGGATTTCTAAAAGTAGATCACTGGCCAGAGTTTTTGAGTTATCAGAGCCACTCCAGAGTTTTCTTTTAGAAAAACAGTCACCACTGGCAGCACATTTCAGTGACACAGAATGGGTCGCAAAACTTGCTTCCTTGTGTGACATATTCAACCTGCTCAATGAACTCAATCTGTCACTTCAGGGGAGAAAAACAACTGTGTTCAAGTCAGCAGATAAAGTGGCTGCATTCAAAGCCAAACTGGAATATGGGGGCAATGAGTGAACATTGGGATTTTTGACATGTTTCAAACGTTAACAGGGGTTTTGAAAGAGAATGAGCCAGGGGGTTCCCTCTCCCAGCTGGTGCATGATCTCAGAGTTCAAGAGTTTGAGCATTACTTCCCAACCACAAAAGACCCCCAAACTGGGAAGGAATGGATCCATGACCCATTTGTGACTAAGCCAAGTGAATCAACTTTGTCCATGCTAGAAAAGGATCAACTGCTTAAGACCATAAATGATTGTGGCCTTAAAAGTATGTTTGAGACAACTTCAAGTCTCCATACATGCTGGATGAAAGTCAAGGCAGAATATTCTGAGATTGCCACAAAAGCACTGAAAAGCCTGCTTCCATTTTCAATATCCTATCTTTGTGAAGCAGGGTTTTCTGCAGTGACAGCAACTAAAATGAGCTTATGGAGTAGACTGGACATAAGCAACACATTTCGGGTGTCACTGTTTCCCATCACCCCCAGATGGGACCACCTAGTTGCAGGAAAACAAACTCAGGGTTCCCACTGATTTTGCATTATGGTGAGTTGTATAATTATTTCATTATATATTACAATGTAATAATAATAAAAATAAAGTGCACAAAAAATGTGATGCTCTTGAGTTATCCTGAAACCACCCCCTCCCTGCCCCCCAACACACCCTGGTCCGTGGAAAAGTTGTCTTCCATGAAACAAGTCCTTAGTGCCAAAAATTTGAGGATTGCTGCACTATATCACTGTAGTAATGAAGGGCTTTTTTCCTAGACTAACTTGGGAGTGAACTTTCTGTATCTTATGAGAGCTATATACTCTCTCATGAGACATCGCTTGCATCTTTGGATAAGTCATAATAAAATAGTGGTATGAATCACTATTTGATTTTACTATAAGATCCTACTTTTCAATAGGCACATGGTGGATCCTTTAAATTTGCTATATTTAAAAGGAAAAGAAATATATTTTCAAGGAACCTGTATACTGTTCTCCATAGTGGCTGTACCAATTTACCTTCACACCAAAAGTGTAGGAGGATTCCCTTCTCTCTATACCCTCTCCAGCACTTGTTGTTTGTAGATTTTTTTGATGATAGCCATTCTGACTGGTGTGAGGTGATAGTTCATTGTAGTTTTGTTGTGCATTTCTCTAATTATTAGTGATGTTGAACATCTTTTCATGGGCCTCTTGGCCATCTGCGTGCCTTCTTTGGAGAAATGTCTGTTTAGATCTTCCGCCCATTTTTTTGATTGTGTTGTTCATTAAATGATATTGAGCCACATGTGCTGTTTGTAAATATTTGAGACTAGTCCTTTTCATATGATCCAGGAATCCCACTCCTGGGAATACATCAGGAGGAAAATGTGGTTTGAAAGGATACATGCACCGCCATGTTCATTGCAGTACTGCTTGCAATAGCCAAGGCATGGAAGCAACCTAAATGTCCACTGAGAGATGAATGGATAAAGAAGATGTGATACATATATATAATGGAATATTAGCCATTAAAAAGAATGAAGTAATGCCATTTGTAGCAACATGGATGAACCTGGAGATTATCATACTGAGTGAAGTAAGTCAGACAAAGACAAATATCATATGATATTGCTTATATGCAGCATATGAACAAAAGTGATACAGATGAACTTATTTACAAAACAGAAACAGACTCACAGACTTAGAGAATGAATTTATGGTTATGGGGGGAAGGGTGAGTGGGAATAGATTGGGAGTTTGGGATTGATGTGTACACACTGCTATATTTAAAATAGATAACCAACAAGGGCCTACTGTATAGCACAGGGAGTTCTGCTCAATATTCTGTAGTAACTTAAATGGGAAAAGAATTTGAAAAAGAATAGATACATGTGTATGTATAACTGAAGCATTTTGTTGTACACCTGAAACTAACACAACATTGTTAATCAACTATACTCCAATGTAAGATGAAAATGTAATAAAAATTAAAATAAAATGAAAGGAAAAAAATTTTTGAGAGTCCTTATCATAAACACCTGTCATTTTGGTAGTTATGGGAGGATCAAATTGAAAGGAAAAAAACAATGTATAAGGACTAGTCTTAAAGAATCCCTTATCAAGATGAAAAAACAGAAATTAGACTTAAAACTCAACAGAAATTTCCTTTCTTAAAAGTTTTCCCGTCTCCTCAGCAATTCCCCAGACCTTCCTACAAATAATCAGGAAATAAATCAGCTGGAATCCAACATTCAAGAGAATAGAAACACCTGTCTTTGCTTTGCAGATCTCTACAAGACCAAAAGTACAACTCTAGAAACAGGTCAAAGCCCACCTAATTTGACCAGTTCCAAGGCCTCACATATTTCTCTCAAAATACCTGTAGACCTCTAATAGATCAGGATATTGTAGTAAAATTGTTCTGTAGTTAAGATAAAAATTAAATAATAATTACACTAAGAATTATGGTAACAAACAAGTATACTCCAGAACTCCTAGGAGAACACTTACATTTTATTTCTCTTTGCCCCCTAAAGTTAAAATAACCCTTAAAATTACAAATATTATCATGTATTTGAAATGTAAATGCATCCCACATAGCCTGAGCCTGAACCCAGATTAACTCAATCAGAAGAATGTGAAATTAATGATAATAATAATAATAATAATAATAATATTTTAAAAGCCTTTTAAAACACATACTGTTTAAAAAAACTCTCTTGCCCAAACAGACTTCTTAAAATTGCTTGTCAAGGGCAAAGACAGATCTTAAAGATCTTCCCCACAAATAAGAAAACTTTAGCCATCTGAGTAAATAATCTTATTTTTCCAACTGTTATTTGTAAGCTAGTGATTTTTTTTAATTGTACCTGATTCAAAATAAAAATTATGAGATCTCATGTCTCTCTATACATCTATATGTGTTTTACTTCTGGATGATATTGCCAAAATTAATTGTAAAAGAGTTCTTCTTAATTGCCTTAAGCACTTACAGTAAAACTTCTCAAAAATATAATAAAAACTAATCCAAATGTTTTTCACATTCACATGTTCTAGGATAATCTTTAGTTAATAAAAGCTAATTTTAATCTTGTTGGCTCAATTAATACAGGTAAGACTTCAGAGATAGCATCAAATATAATACAGATAAACAACTTTTGTTCTACCTGGGTTTAGCAGTCAAATGGGTTAGTATTGTCTTTGTTGCAGTTTGTAAACCAAAAAAAAAAAAAAAAAAAAAAAACTCCACGAAAAACAAACAATGAAAATCATGGGAATGACTAGCTGTTTTAATGTCTCATGACATTTTCATGAGTGACCTATGTATGATTAAGAACAAATAGATTAAATAGATGTAAATAAGGGTTTTCAGGTGAATGTTTTAACAACTCTTTTATGATATGACTACTTAAAGAGGTTCATAATCTCTTTAGTAATTTTAATTTACATCTATAGAGTTTTACTAAATAAATTAAATAGTGGGAATTCATTGAATGTCTAGGTCATTTTCAAATGAGTTAAAATACTGAAACATTAGTCGCTAAACAAGTTTAAGTTTACACCTACTTTTGACCTCTTGTTACAGGTAGACTACATTTGGTTCTATCAATAAATATATCTTGTGTTTTATTGAAATATCATACTATAAAGTATGATATCGCATGTTTCTAAAAATTATAAAATGCATTTACAAGCTCACTAAGCCACAAAATATGAATGCAGTTCACAATTGTTTAATCCTTTATTGTCAATAAAAAATTAAGATTTCAAGGATTAAGAATTCTAATTAATATGTATGGTTATAGCTACCAGATATAATAATAAAAATAGAATGTATTTGGGGGTAAGAAAAAATATAAGATATGGTGATGTTTTCATTAAGGAAAAAAAGTGATTTTATTCTAAAGCTGGTTATTTCTAAATGGGAAAGAAAACAAGGGACAGACTAAAATGGAAATAGGAAATTGCAAAATGTTTGTGCATAAAGAATCTTTGGAAAAGAATTTTATATGTAGTCAGGACTGGACAGGATTGGAATGAGATTAATTAGGTAAATGATTTTTAATATCAAAGTAAACTGGTGCAAAAATTGGAATTTGGTTTTCTCTCTGTAAAAAGACAGTTTTTCTTTATTTGGCCTTGATAATAAGAGATAATGAAAGTTTTTTTAACCTTTAAATAATCTACCTAGGAAAAACCTCCCACAAAATCTTGTGTCTTGTCAAAATAATTACTTATAATTTGTGTTGTATTTATCAGATCTTTGATTAATTACTTAGCAAACCTAGTCATCTTGATATTAAAAGAGCTAAGTTTTGCTCAACTGTATAGCCTTCTATACTTACCTATGAAGTCTTTGTTGTTTTGATTAAATGGATAGTTACATACTGTTTCATAGTGACATATTTGAAGTATTTTAAAGTATTTAAAAACCTCGATATTTTTGACAGACTTCCCCCAAATTAAATTCTAAGTGAAGTCTTTTTAACTTAGAACTAATTTTGTGATATGAAATACTTCAGAGGGCTCCTGGAATACCTCAAAGATTTGTTCTCTCTCTTTATAAAGAGAGAGGTTAAACTCATTAGGCATATTTCACATGTTAAATTACATGGAAGCATTGTCAAATAAGAAGTAACATTAAGCCTGTGTCTGTAAGTATTCAAGAAATTGTGTGAATTTGCTGGAAGTCCTATATCCTGACATAAAATATTATCTGTTATTAAAATTGAGGCTCACTAAAAAATTGAACCTGAGGAAGAGAGAAATACCCTTTCATGAAAAGGCAGCAACAATAAAATAATCTAAAAGATTGTGACACATGTGGGTGAAGTTTATACTGCTTCTGCAAAAAACAAAACAAAACAAACAAACAAAAACCCCCCAAACAACTGACCCCTTATTGCCAGACTTTTGCCATGCTGATGTTCTTGTACAATGGCAACAGTGTGCTCCTGAATCAGAGGAATTAAGATGGGTACACAATTGAGGTAAATTAAACAAACAGTTTTTATACCCAAATTACTGATATACAGGTGAGTCTAATGGCAAGTCTTTGGCATGGCTTCCCGGCCTTGAGTGGCTACTAAAATTTCAATCTGAAAAGCAAAGCATATTTCAAAGAGCCTTTGTGACCAATTGTTATTCTTGCTGGACTTATAATTAGGCCAAATTTATTGAATATAGACTTATTTTTTAAAAAAGTCTTAATTTGGCTACCTTTGGTAGAAATGGAGGTGATTTTAGAAGGAAAAATGTTTCAATAAAAACTATAATACACAGTAGAGGATGTTAGATTATAGTGCTATTAATTTTCCTTTAGGTTTTGTTGTTTACCTGAAGACCAGACTGGATCGTGAATCTTTCCTTTTCCCTCCAATATCTGACTACATCTCTATAAACTAACATTTCCAATTTTCTCCCACCCTTTTGACTTGGAATCACTGAGAACTAAACCTGCTGTCTCCCTGAAAATTAAATTAGACAATTTGATATAAACTTAAGCAATATTGCCACAATGGTTTATATTAAACAATCCTCATGCCTGTTGCCATATGAGATACTCAGACACCTTAACACCTGATGACATCATCAAATACATTTCCAACTGCAAAAGATGGTTTGACCCTGACATCTAGAAATCTTGCCTGACTGCCTCCTGGGCTCAGAAACTGGTTTATAATCTGCTCCAATCATTGTTGTTGTTGTTGTTTTCTTTTGTTTCCATAGAATTGTCTCTTATTAAATATGCAATTACTTGCACCATATGCCTAGCTTTGGGAGCCCATCTGCATCACTGTCTCTTGAAATAAGATACAACTGTTTAACTGAACTGATCTGTTCTCAGAACTAAGAAACTGATTCAATGAAAGAGAGGACTCTACTAAACTGTTCTCTCTCTCCATAGCCACCACAGCTGTTTTTAATATGTGAAACTGCCAGGGAATTTTCAGAGGAGGGAGCTGTTGGCACTCAGGGTAATCCACCCCAAAATGGGCCTCAATGACATATTGATTATTTTGAATTAAAGTTATTTAAGAAAGAGCCAGCACAAGAGGGACCCTCTGACTCCTTTCTGTCTCCCTGAAAATGGAAAATAAACCTCTCAGGTGAAAGGTGAACTAACTGCATATGGGGTTAAAAGGACACCATTATTGCCAAAGATAGGGAACTTGAGGCTGAGAAGCCTATATAAACAAACCATGTAACTTCTTTAATTTACTATTCTAAGCCCAAACACTGTTTAGATTCTTAACTATTGGGCATTCAAAACTGAAAAATCTTTATTCTGTCAATTTCTCACAAATTTGATTCTTTGTCTAAAAAAGTATAAAAGCTGCCTTCTTTGGCCACTTCCGAGGTCTCATCTCTATTGGACTTCCATGTGCATGATTAAAATTTGTTTATTTTTTTCCTATTAATCTGCCTTGCGTCAATTGTATTAGTCCAGCCACAAGAACTCAAGAGGGGCAGAGGTGGAAATTTCCCCCTCCCTAACAGTATTTTCAGTGGTTGTTTAATAGATAGAGACATTAATAGAACATTCACTTGGTGCTCTGGTTTGGGGAGATGTAGCCAGAACCTTGGGGAAAAGATTCAGTATCCCAAATGACCTAGGTGAATTGATAAGTGATTTAGAAGAAACAGAAGAGGCTAAATGAATGGATGTTAAATAAATTGCCTTGGAGAAGGAAAATCCAATGATGGGGAAAAATGCAAGCCCCACTGAAGACATATCTCCCCAATAAGCTTTATCCAATTATGACTTCCAGCTTGACCATATGGCATGCCTTCTGCCCTACATCAATATTAAGTCAAAATCAAATCAAGTTAAACTTTATAGGCTTCATGTATGACCCAAGTATTTACTTAAGTACTCTCATATTTAGAACATTATTAATATCATATTAAGAACATGACTAAGAATATCTGAAATATTTTCTCTATGTGGTATTCCTAGCTCACCAAATGGGCTATGAATCCACTGAGGGCAGGGACCATATTTTATTATTTCTAATTTCTTTTCTTTCCAGAGAAATACATAAAACATATTGAATATTTGGGACATGTTGTTTAGTGGCTGCAATCATTGATAAATTAAGTTTAGGAATTTGCTAGGTGAAACTTCAATCTGACTCTACTACTTATTTCCATGTAAACTTGGACAAGTCATTAACTTTTCTGGCCATCCACTTTCCTTAACAAAGATCACTTGAAATAATTTATGTAAAACTCCTGGCAGGAGTAAGTGCTAAAAGGAGAGAGATCTTTTTTATTACTGTATTATGACTAAGAGAAATGAGATGTGCAAACATTTTAAGAAAGAGATCTCAGTTACCAAAGTCTAGAAAAGTACCTGGAGGACCCATGACACAATGACTTTGACTACTTTGAAGATGGTAACCTAATCTTAACGTCTAACTAATATATTACAAGAGAAGGAAAGCCAACTACAGGACAACATAAAAGATTTGGGCTAGATATGAAGAAGGACTTTCAAAAAGGTGTTATAATGTTAGAATAGATGATTATAGATAAAGGTTATAAAATTCCTTGAGATTACATGAAAACAGTTTGCAGGAAAGAGTAAGGCAAAAAATGCATGCACAAATTTTTGTGGTATATATATATATATATATATATATATATATGTAAACATAAGAAAATTGAGATTCATCAATATGAGGCTATAGTTAGAAATAACATCACAGCTGAGAAAAAAGATATAAAGTAACTCACAGTGTCAATTGAGATGAAGAAAACGTGACTATGGCACATATAAGGAGGATTGATAGCTAGGTATACAGCTCATTAAAGCACAAAGCTCTCATATGGTACCTAAAACACTGTTAGTTTACTAAGTTTCACTAATGTAAAACCTATCATCTGCAGGTTTGATTTACAAAACATTAAGGTCTCCATTTTGATCTTTTAATACAGAGAGAGAGAGAGTCTATCACAAATACTAAAAGGAATTCGGTAAAAGAGTGCAATCAAAAGTTAGGGTGCTTTCAACAAATGTTTGTTAGCCGCCTAACATGTCTCAAGATTTAGGAGCTCAATGATTCAGTAGAATATGTTTGTTTGTTTGTTTGTTTTTTAAGAACTCAACACCTATTAAATCTTTTTTTAATTAATTAATTTATTTATTTTAATGGCTGTGTTGGGTCTTTTCTGCTGTGCATGGGCTTTCTTTTAGTTGCGGTGAGTGGGGGCTGCTCTTTGCTGTGGTGCATGGGCTCCTCATTGCCATGGCTTCTCTTGTGGAGCACAGGTTCTAGGCACGTGGGCTTCAGTAGTTGCAGCACATGGGCTCAGTAGTTGTGGCTCATGGGCTCTAGAGTGCAGACTCAATAGCTGTGGTGCACGGGTTTAGTTGCTCCGTGGCATGTGGGATCTTCCTGGAGCAGGGATCAAACCCATGTCCCCTGCATTGGCAGGAAGATTCTTAACCACTGTGCCACCTAGGAAGTCCTGTTTGTTTGTTTTATTAGGGTATAGTGGCTTTACAATGTTGTGTTAGTTTTTGCTGTATGGCAAAGTGAATCAGCCACGTGTATACATATATCCCCTCTTCCTTGGAATTCCTTCCCATTTAGGTCACCACAGAGTACTGAGTAGAGTTCCCTGTGCTATACTGTCTGTTCTCATTAGTTACCTATTTTATACATAATAGTGTACATATGTCAATCCCAGTCTCCCAATCCATCCCACACTCTTCTTTCCCTCTTGGTATCCATATGTTTGATCTCTACATATGTGTCTCTACTTCTGCTTTAAAAATAAATTTATCTATACCATTTTTTTCTAGATTCCAGATATATACATTAATATATAATATTTCTTTTTTCTCTTTCTGAATTACTTCACTCTGTATGACAGTCTCTAGGTCCATCCACATCTCAACAAATGACCCAATTCTGTTCCTTTTTATGGCTGAGTAATATTCCATTGTATATACATACCACATCTTCTTTATTCATTCCTCTGTTGATGGACATTTAGGTTGCTTCCATGTCCTAGCTATTGTAAATAATGCTGCAATAAACACTGGGGTGCATGTATCCTTTTGAACTATGGTTTTCTCTGGATATATGCCCAGGGTTAGGATTGTTGAGTAACATGGTAGTTCTATTTTTAGTTTTTTTAAGGAACGTTCATACTGTTCTTCATGGTAGCTCTACCAATTTACATTCCCACCAACAGTGTAGGAGGGTTCCCTTTCTCCACACCCTCTCTAGTATTTATTGTTTGTAGATTATTTTGAAGATGGCCATTCTGACTGGTGTGGAGCAATAGCTCACTGTAATTTTGATTTGCATTTCTCTAACAATTAGTGACGTTGAGCATCTTTTCATGTGTTTATTGGCCATCTGTATGTCTTCTTTGGAGAAAAGTCTATTTCGATCTTTTGACCATTTTTTGATTGGGTTGTTCTGTTATTGTTATTGTTAGGTTTGTTTGTTTGTTTGTTTTGTCATTGATCTACAATGATCTGTTTGTATATTTTGGAAACTAACCCGTTGTCAATTGCTTTGTTTGCAAATAATTTTCTCCCTATCTGAGGGTTGTCTTTTTGTTTTGTTTATGCTTTCCTTTGCTACATGAAAGCTTTTACATTTAAGTCCCACTTTATTTTTGTTTTTGTTTTCATTACTCTAGGAGGTGGGTCAAAAAAGATCTTGCTGTGGTTTATGTCATGTTTTCTGCCTATGTTTTCTTCTAAAATCTTTGTAGTGTCTGGCCTTACATTTAAGTCTTTAAGCCATTTTGAGTTTATTTTTTTTTACGGTATTATTTATCTTACATATAGCTGTCCCATTTCCCCAGCACCATTTATTGAAGAGACTGTCTTTAGGAGAATATAATGTTAAATCTGCCCCTGATATCACATTGCTAACAGTCTAATGAGGGAGAGACAGGCCTCAATCAAAATCAGTGTAGGAGCTGTGACAAGGGATACACACAGTGCAATATGCATCCAGGGAAGAGATTTAATCTGTGTCATAGTGAATATAAAATTTCATTTTGGTCAAGAGCAGGGGAGGATTAATAATATTTATTAGAAGGAAAAGTATCATCTGCAGTCTTTTATAAACTCTGGAATTATGGTCAAAACAGGATGTAGGAGGGGTAGAATATAGGATGGGATGGGGCAGGTCAGCAGTAGGTACATTCAAACTTCTCAAGGTTAAAATTCCAATTCCTGTGTTTTCATATATTTTTTAAGTGTATGTGCCTATGTCCTAATCACCTCTTCTTATAAGGACACCAGTTGTACTGGATTAGGGGCCATGCTAATAACATCATTTTACCTTAAGTGCCTGTTTTAAGACTCTACCTTCAAATACATTACATTCTGTTGTAGTGGGGATGAGAATATATATATATATATGAGAGAGAGAGAGAGAGAGAGAGAGAATTTAGTCCTAAACAAACATAGCAGAGATACTAGTAAAATATGTATCTTGACAGTGTGAAAGGTTTATTTTTTGTTTTTGTTGTGTTTTGGTTTCATTTGTTCTGTTTTGCTTTTAATAATCCATGCTAAATTCAGGCTCTGATGACTCTTTCTTCTTATCAACTTCTCCTCCATTATCAGTGGCCACAAGTTCTCACAGCTGATTACAAAATAAGTAAGTGGGTGGGGAGTGGGAAGATAGAGAATAGTTTAGGAATTGAATAAGCCAAGGGACCATGGAGAAGGTAATAGAGACATTCAAAATAAAGCAGTCTCTTTCTTTTTCAGCCTCAATTTGCACTTCCAAAGCTATCTTCCTCATCTTGACTCTGTAAATTGGACTCTTGGATTGCTGGGACATAGGGAACAGGAGGCAGCTTGCCACAACTATTTTATTATCTTTAAAAAAGATTGTGTTGTTGTAGATACACAGGAGCTGTGTTTGAAAGAGTTTGACTGTCATCTTGAGTTTGACTTTATCCTGTGATAAAGGTTTCTAGTTGGAAAATTAACATTCTTAAATTAATTTTTAAGAATTGTAATCCTGGAAAGGAGGAGGTAGAAAAAGGAGGATGGAAAAACTGACTGGAGAGAGTCTGAATGGCATGATACATGGCTATAATAAAACAAAGGCCATAGAGAAAAGAAGGAAAGCTGGATTAAGGAGATAAAATATTAGTTAATAATACCATATTGTATATTTGAAAGTTGCTATGAGAGTATATCTTAAAAATCCCCATCTCAAGAAAAAATGTAAATACATGTGATTATGGATGTTAACTAGACATTGATCAATAGGTATATAGGTGTAAACAATAGGTATATACAATAGGCATATACCTGAAACTAATGTAATGTTATGCATCAATTATATATCAGTGAGAGAGAGAGAGAGAGAGATGATCTCTGATCTCAAATGGGCAGAGTTTGGGTGAGTGATAAGTAGCAGTTGCCAATTATAGATTGCAAATTAGGAAATGATGTCATTAAACAAAACAGAAAATACAGGAAAAAAAAAACAAATCTGAGGACAGACATTCAATAAGCCATGGATCCATTTTTAGACATGTTGAGCTTCAGGAGCCAATGGGACAACCAGGTGTTAGCAGAGGTGAGCTTGGACATGGGTTGGAGCTCAAGATAGAGATGTATATTTGGAAGTTAATTACTATGGATTACTAATCTTGGAATTGATGACACCAACCAGGAGTAGAAAATAGGGTGAGAAGAAAAGACAAGACAAAGACCAGTCAGGAAGGCAGCAAGAAAGAAACTAGTCAGAAGAAACACAGTTTTCACTAGTAGGTAGAAGCAAGTTCACCACATACTTGGATGTACTTTATTGTCCTTCGTATTCCACCCCAAAAAATATACAAGTCCTATTTTCCTTCAGGCTCCTGGTGCAGTTTGGGTAGTGGTAAAATCAAGTGGGCTCTGGATCCAGACTACTGAAATTCAATATCCAACTCTATTACTAGATATATAACTTTGGACTAACTACATAACCTTGTCTTGCTTCAGTTTCCTTACTTACAAAATGAGAGTAATAGAAGTATCTGTGACATAGGGCTGTTCATAGTAAATGAGAAACTATATGTGCAATGCTTAACACTAAGTGTTATTTGTCATCAGTATGGACCAAAGGTACCAAATTATAAGATGATTCCAAGTTAAAATATGCCTTACAATAAGAATCCTGAGAAAGAGAGAGAGAGAGAGAGAGAGAGAGAGAGTTAGTTCTCTGAAGTTGTATACAAGTGAACAAATACATCTTATTCTTTTTGATTTTAAGTCTTTTCTGGAAAGAAAGCTGCCCTAGAAGTTTTACTCAACATCATCTATCATGTTGCTGCCACTCAATTAAGCCAGAGTAAAAAAATAACTGAATAAAAACTGTGATGCAGGATATTCAAACACACAAAATCCTAGTTGTATGCCTTCTAATAATTAAGAGGGAAAGAACTCTTCAAGTATCTGCTTAAACAACTTGAATGGCTTCATTTCTAAAGGAATACTTATGTTAAGCAAACTTAGTTCTACGTTATCATGAAATGTTCTCCTCATCCACCAATTATTGAAGTCCACATTATACTAGGTGTAGAATGTTTCTGCATGGATTTTCCACTCATATACAATAAGCACATAAGAATAAAAATCCACAAAGAAAGATTTCCATTGTAGAACCTCAGGGATACACCTACATTTCCACATTGACTACAGCCTCCTTCACAGTTTATTTAAGGCTAAATTTTCTGATCTATTTTTCATCACTTCCCCAAAGACATTTCAGAGAAAATAAAGGACACATGCTTCCTCCCCTTCCACAAACATGAGACAAAAGCACTGAGAGATAGAAATGATTGAAATCTGGGTATGTCAGGGAAAGAGATGTTGGCCTTAGCTGTTATTCTTCCCACCTGAGCAATTTGGTCTAGGATGTCATTGTGAAGTATAATAACACAGTTTTCCATTGGCAATTTATTTCCTCATACTCTCTACAGTGGGAACTCACTGCTCTAACCCCCTGACAGTGCCTGTCTCTCCCTTTTCTTGCATGTTTCCTTGGTCTCTTTATCTCCTCGACCTTCAGCAATTAGGGTTTAAGGTATGACTATCCCAGTTCTTTATTCTTCCCTTATCAGACTCAGATATCAATAGAGTGCAGGCTTTAAACTTTAGCTGAATTCCTCGGGACATTCAATATTCCCCAGAGTCACGGAGAGTTATGTGAAGCAAACAAGGCTGAGTATGGATCAGCCAACCTGTGTTGTAAGGCTGCTGAGTCAATTGAGTCAAGTTTCCAAATGTGGATAACAATTTCCCTGATGAGATTAAGGTAGTGTAGAAGAGATAATGAGATATGAGTCTGTGGTAAATATCAGAAAGGGAGTGAGTCATAATATTCTCTCAGAAACCACAGTATTAACTTAGCAGGGGGTCAGGCAGAAGAGTTGTTCTAGTAAACAGCTGCTTCTATTTACCTCCAGCTACACTTTTCCAAACATTTTGAACATCTTTTGAAGAGGATTAAAGTTCATGGACTGAATCTAAGCGATCAAACTGCTTATAACACATGCATCCAGAGGTCATCATTCATTCTAGGTCATCACTTGACCTTGTTCTCCATGGTCTAAAGTTTAATGACGATCTTTAATTCATAAACTGGTCTAATTAAAAAGCCACAATTCTCAATAAAAATTGTTAAATCATTAATTTTACTTAGGTCATGTTTTCATTTTAGCTAGTAATTTTTGAAAGATTTTATTTTTAAAAAGTACCCGTATAAAAGACCCCGAATAGCCAAAGCAATCTTGAGAAGGAAAAATGGAGTTGGTGGAATCAGGCTTCCTGACTTCAAACTATACTACAAGGCCATAGTGATCAAGACAGTATGGTACTGGCACAAAAATAGAAAGGAAGATCAATGGAACAGAATAGAGAACTCAGAAGTAAGCCCAAACACATATGGGCACCTTATCTTTGACAAAGGAGGCACGAGTATACAATGGAAAAAAGACAGCCTCTTCAATAAGTGGTGCTGGGAAAATTGGACAGCAACATGTCAAAGAATGAAATTAGAACACTTCCTAACACCATACACAAAAATAAACTCCAAATGGATTAAAGACCTACATGTAAGGCCAGACACTATCAAACTCCTCGAGGAAAACATAGGCAGAACACTCTTTGACATACATCAAAGCAACATCCTTTTTGACCCACCTCCTAGAATCATGGAAATAAAATCAAGAATAAACGAATGGGACCTCATGAAACTTAAAAGCTTTTGCACAGCAAAAGAAACCATAAACAAGACTAAAAGGCAACCCTCAGAATGGGAAAAAATAATTGCCTATGAAACAACGGACAAAGGATTAACCTCCAAAATATACAAGCAGCTCATGCAGCTTCATACCAAAAAAGCAAATAACCCAATCCACAAATGGGCAGAAGACCTAAATAGACATTTCTCCAAAGAAGACATACAGATGGCCAACAAACACATGAAAAGATGCTCAACATCACTCATCATCAGAGAAATGCAAGTCAAAGCCACAATGAGGTATCACCTCACACCAATCAGAATGGCCATCATCACAAAGTCTGGAAACAACAAATGTTGGAGAGGGTGTGGAGAAAAGGGAACTCTCCTGCACTGTTGGTGGGACTGTAAGTTGGTACAGCCACTATGGAAAACAATTTGGAGCTTTCTTAAAAAACTACAAATAGAACTACCATATGATCCAGTAATCCCACTCCTGGGCATATACCCAAAGAAAACCATAATCCAAAAAGAAACTTGTACCATAATGTTTATTGCAGCACTATTTACAATAGCCAGGACATGGAAGCAACCGAAATGCCCATCAACAAATGAATGGATACAGAAGATGTGGCATATATATACAATGGAATATTACTCAGCTATAAAAAGGGATGAGATGGAGCTATATGTAATGAGGTGGATAGAACTACAATCTGTCATACAGAGTGAAGTAAGTCAGAAAGAGAAGGACAAATATTGTATGCTAACTCACATATACGGAATCTAAAAATGGTACTGATGAACTCAGTGACAAGAACAGGGAAGCAGATACAGGGAATGGACTGGAGAACTCGAGGTATGGGAGGGGGCGGGGGGTGAAGGGGAAACTGAGAAGAAGCGGGAGAGTAGTACAGACATATATATACTACCAACTGTAAAATAGTCAGTGGGAAGTTGTTGTATAACAAAGGGAGTCCAACTCGAGGATGGAAGATGCCTTAGAGGACTGGGGCAGGGAGGGTGGGGGGGAATCGAGGTGGGGGCGTCAAGGAAGGGAGGGAATATGGGGATATGTGTATAAAAACAGTTGATTGAACCTGGTGTACCCCCCCAAAAAAATAAAATAAAATAATAATAAAAAAAAAAGTACCCGTATTACATAGTCTAATATCCTTTACATACAGTGGATGAGAAAAGACAGTCAAAACCCAACAAAATATTTCTGGGAATTTAACTGTCAATTGTTCCTATTTTTTTACAATTATCAGGAAGCAAGGAATTTCCTCTATCCTTCTAAATTCTTCTGGCTGGTCTAGGAATTAAATTGACATAAGACAAATTAACAAGAGAAAATCAAGCAAAAGTTTAATAACTGTATACATGGGAGAGATCCAGGAAAACTTAGTAACTCACCAAAATGGCCAATGTCCTCACCTTAAGTAACATCCTTGGTTAAAGACTAAAGAGGATCTTGAGGTAGGGAGAGTCAGTTATGGAAGTTACCAGGAAAATCATAGTAAACAAGGATAAGGTTGTTATGCAGATTTGTCATCGCTTTCTCCATTGATGAGTTTCTAGAAATATTGCCATTCCCCTCTTTCTGTTACAGGATGGGAGACACCCTTACAAGGGGAGATTTCTTTTATAAATGTAAATGTTTCTTAGAAAAGTGTAACTCTTACTTGGCTTTCATGATTTTCACGTCTGCTGTTTCTTAGAAAATAAGCAAATTGAAATAATTAATATGTGAAAGAGACATATCTTGGGGTGGTAAATTCTGCTCTCTTATACAACTAAATATTAAAAAAAAAGGTCCTCAGTGTTACAGTGGTCTTCATGTATTTACAATTCTCCCTCCCCACCCTACTATAGGAGAGAAATACTTACCATACCAGAATATCTTTTTGGTATGTGGATTGTTTTGAGCTGAAAGCAATTAAGGCCCAGAAGACTCAGGAAGAAACTGTGACTTCCTGTCAAATGTCTTAAAACTTTTAGATAAAGGGCCTCTTCCTGAAATAGAGCTATCACCAGAGATGTCTACAAAGAATATGGGCTAGGTATGGTGAGGGCAAAGTGCTTTTCCATCTCTGTGTCAACTATGTTCCTTTTCTTTTGAGGTCCCAAACCACTATCCCAAACATTCTTTTATGTCTTCAGCTGAGGATGGAATTTAAGGTGAGGATTACAGCCGTTTTGGTGAGTTACTCAGTTTTCCATGGTCTCTCCCATGTATTCGTGTTATTAAATGTTTAATTGATTTTTTCCTGTTAATCTGTCTGATGTCAATTTAATTCTTACACCAGCCAGAAGAACCTAAAAGTGTAGAGGAAAATTTCTTCCTCCCCAACACCACAAAGAGCCATACCCATAACACTAGACCCAGCAGATATTTTAAGATAACAAATAATTAGGGGGAGGGGCAGGAAGATGGCAGAGGAGTAAGACTTGGAGATCACCTTCATTCCCACAAACACATCAAAAATACATCTACCGGTGGAAAAGCTCCTACATAACAACTTCTGAACGATGACAGGGGGGCTCAGACCTCCAAAAAGGCAAGAAAATCCCCATGTAACTGGGTAGTGCAAAAGAAAAAAGGGAAAAAAAGAGACAAAAGAATCCTGAGAAGACATGCCCCTCTGGGAGGGAGCTGTAAAGGGGGAAAATCTTCCACACACTAGGAAGCCCCCTCACTGGTAGGGATGGAGGGGAGGAGCTTCAGAGCCCCCAGAGGAGAGAGCAACATGTGTGTGGAAGGCAGAGTGGAAAGATTCCCTCACAGAGAATTCAAGCAGCACTCCCCAGCCGGAGATGCTAGTCTGCTCACCTGCAGATGTGGATGGTGGCTGGGTGCTGAGGTGTGGGCTTTGGAGAACAGATACCAGGGAGAGAACTGGGTCTGGCTGCATAAAAACAGCCTGGGGTTGGGGGAAGTGTGCCACAGCTAGCTGGAAGGGAGTCTGGGAAAAAGCCTGGGCTTGATGGAGAGGGAGGAAACTTTTGTTTCATGGTGCTTGAGAGGAGATTGCTGCTCTTCAAACTCACAGGTTGCAGAGCAGAGCCTAGGAGAGCACCACTGCAACCTGCAACTGCTAAATTGAAACACAGAGTCTGCTGCCACAGACACCAAGAGTCCTGTGTGTAAGGCAGGTCATGGGCCATACCCTCTCGGCAGCAGGTGCAGGTCGTCAATGCCAAGGGTCCTGTGTTCAGGAACAACTTCCCTGGGAGAATGCATGGCATGCCTCAGGCTGAAGCTGACCTCTGTTGCTGCAAGCACCCAGCAAATTTCAATTAGACTGCCATATCCCTCCCTCCCCCTGACCTGAATTTGCAAGTGAGCCTCAATCACCCTTTTTGGCCCCCATTGCCTGGGCAGGGAACCAAATCCTGAGAGCAACCCACATACAAAGAAAGGACCAAAAGCAAAACTGATTCCTGGGGACTGTAGGAGCAAAGAAGAGAAAGGGAAACAGTCACAGGAGGAGCAGATTTAATACCCACAATAGGCTTGATAGAGTCTGCATCTGTGGATCACCTTAATAGATGAGTGTTTCTACAATACAGGCTGTAGACTTAGGGGGCAACTGTGGACCGTGGGGGAAAATACACACAGGACTAATACCAGATCACAGTCTGAGCTCTCCATAGTCCTCCCCACAGCAGGTGTAGAGACCTACCTAGAAGTATTGGAGGACTTCCTGTTCCCAGGGTCTTGGTGCCCAGCCAGGGGTCAGGCCTGTCCCACTGAGGCAACAGAGCTGAGTCCAGGACACTGGACCACCAGAGAACACCTGACCCCATGGGATGTTAATCAGCAAGTGCTCCTCCAGAGGTCTCATTCTCAACACTAAGATCCAAATCCAACCAAAGGCCAGCAAGCTCCAGTGCTGGATACTTCAAGCCAAACAACTAGCAAGATAGGAACATAACCACATCCATTAGCAGACAGACTGCCTATAGTCATACTAAGCTCACAGGCCTTGCACATCAGAAGGATAAGATCCAACTCCACACACAAGAACACAGGCACCAGTGCCCCCCATCAAGAAGCCTACAAAACCCACTGGACCAACCTCCACACTGGGGACAGACAACAGTTAAGAAGAACTATGACCATGGAGCTTAAGGAAAGAAGAAACCAAACACAGTAAGTTAAACAAAATGAGAAAACAGAGAAAGATGCAGCTGATGAAGGAACAAGGTAAAACCCCACAAGAGCAGGCAAATGAAGACGAGAGAGGCAGACTATCTGAAAAAGAATTCAGAATAATGATAGTAAAGACGGTCCAAGATCTCACAAATAGTATTGAGGCACAGATGAAGCAAATGAAAGAAATATTTAACAAGAAGGTAGAAAAACTAAAGAGAAAACAAACAGTGATGAACAATGTAATAACTGAGAAATACTCTAGAAGGAATGCAGAGCAGAATAACTGAGACAGAAGAACAAATAAGTTACCTGGAATATAGAATGGTGGAAGTAACTGACATGGAGCAGAATAAAGAAAAAAAAAATGAAAAGGACTGACGACAGTCACAGAGACATTTGGGAAAACATTAAATGTACCAGCATTCGAAATATAGGTGTCCCAGTAGATGAAGAGAAAAGAAAGTGTCTGAGAAAATATTTGAAGAGATTATAGTGGAAAACTTCCCTAACATGGGAATAAAGATAGTCAATCAAGTCCAAGAAGCACAGAGAGTACCATATAGGATAAGCCCAAGGAGAAACACACTGAGACACATATTAATCAAATTATCAAGAATTAAATACAAATAAAAATATTAAAAGCAGCAGGTAAAAGCAATGAATAACATACACGGGAACTCCCATAATACTAACTGCTGATCTTTCAGCAGAAACTCTACAGACCAGAAGGGAGTGGCAGGATATATTTAAAGTGATGAAAGGAAAAAAAACTGCAATCAAGATTACTCTACCCAGCAAGGATCTCATTCAGATTTGAAGGAAAAATTAAAAGCTTTACAAACAAGCAAAAACTAAGAGAATTCAGCACCAACAGACCAGCTTCACAACAAATGCTAAAGGAACTGCTCTAGGCAGGAAACACAAGGAAGGAAAAGACTTACAAAAACAAACCCAAAACAATTAAGAAAATGGTAATAGGAACATACATATCAATAATTACCTTAAATGTTAATGGATTAAATGCTCCAACAAAGAGACACAGATTGGCTAAATGGCTACAAAAGTAAGTCCCATATAGACGCTGTCTACAAGAGACACAGTTCAGAGCTAGGGACACATACAGACTGAGAGTGAGGGGATGGAAAAAGGTAGTCCACACAGATTGAAAATAAAAAAAAACTTGGGGTAGCAATACTCATATCAGACAAAATAGACTTTAAAACAAAGAATATTAGAAGAGACAAGGAAGGACACTACATAATGATAAAGGGCTTAATCCAAGAAGAAGATATAACAATTGTAAATATCTATGCATCCAACATAGGAGCACCCCAATATATAAAGCAAATGCTACCAGCCATCAAAGGGGAAATTGATAGGAACACAATAATAGTAGGGGACTTTAACATCCCACTTATACCAATGGACATATCATCCAAACAGAAATTAAAGAAAGAAACACAAGCTCTAAATGAGACATTAGACTATGGCCTTAACTAATATTTATAGGATTTTCCATCCCAAAACAACAGAATACCCTTTCTTCTCAAGTGCACATGGAACATTCTCCAGGATATATCACATATTGGGTCACAAATCAAACCGCAATAAATTAAAGAAAATTGAAATTGTATCAAGCATCTTTTCTGAACACAAAGCCATGAGACTAGATATCAATTACAGGGGAAAAATGTAAAAAATATAAACATATGGAGGCTAAACAACACTACTAAATAACCAACAGACAACTGAAGAAATCAAAGAGGAAATTAAGAAATACCTAAAGGACTTCCTAGGTGGCGCAGTGGTTAAGAACCCACCTGCCAGTGTAGGGGACATGGATTTGACCCCTGCCCCAGGAAGATACCATGTGCTGTGGAGCAGTTAAGCCCATGTGCCACAACAATTGAGCTGGTGCTCTAGAGCCCATAAGCCACAGCTATCGAGCCCATGTGCCACAACTACTGAAGCCCATGTGCCTAGAACCCATGCTCCACAACAGGAGAGGCCACCACAATGAGGAGCCTGCACACCACAATGAGGAGTAGCCTCCACTTGCCACAACTAGAGAAAGCCCTTGTGCAGCAAAAAAGACCCAACATAGCCAATAAAATAAATAAATAAAAAATACCTAGAAACAAATGACAATGAAAATATGATGATCCAAAACCTATGGGATGCAGCAAAAGCAGTTCTAAGTGGAAAGTTCATTGCAATACACTCCTACCTGAAGAAACAAGAAAAATCTCAAATAAACAACCTAACCCTACATCTAAAACAATTAGAGAAAGAAGAGCAAAAAAATCCCAATGTTAGCAGAAGGAAAGAAATTATAAAGATTAGATCAGAAATAAATGAAAAAGAAATCAATGAAACAATAGCAAAGATCAATAAAACTAAAAGCAGGTTTGAGAAGATAAACAAAATTGATAACCCATTAGCCAGACTTATCAGGAAAAAAAGGAAGAATACTGAAATAAACAGACTCAGAAATGAAAAAGAGAAATAACAACTGGCACTGCAGAAATACAAAGGATCATGGGAGACTACTACAAACAACTATATGCCAACAAAAATGTATAACCTGGAAGAATGGACAAATTCTTAGAAAAGTACAAACCTCCAAGACAGAACCAGGAATAAATAGAAAATAATAACAGACCATTCACAACCACTGAAATTGAAACTGTGATTAAAAAATCTCCCAACAAACAAAATCCAGGGCTAGATGGCTTCACAGGTGAATTCTACCAAACATTTAGAGAAGAGCAAACACCTGCCTTTCTCAAACTCTTCCAAAATATAGCAGAGAGAGGAACACTCACAAACTCATTCTACAAGGCCACCATCACCCTGATACCAAAACCAGACAAAGATGTCACACAAAAAAAGAAAATTACAGACCAATATCACTGATGACCATAGGTGCAAAAGTTCTCAAAAAATACTAGCAAACAGAAGTCAACAACACATTTAAAGGATCATACAGCGTGATCAAGTGGGGTTTATCCCTGGAATGCAAGCTTCTTCAATATATGCAAATCAATATGATATACCATATTCACAAACTGAACAATAAAAAACATATGAAAATCTCAATAGATGCAGAAAAAGCCTTCAACAAAAATAAACACGCATTTATGACAAAAACTCTCCAGAAAGTGGGCATAGAGGGAACCTATCTCAACATAATAAAGGCCATATATGACAAACCCACAGCCAACTTCATCCTCAGTGGTGAAAAATGGAAAGCATTCCCTCTAAGATCAGGAACAAGACAACGGTGCCCACTCTTACCATTATTATTCAACATAGTTTTTAAAGTTTTAGCCACAGCAATCAGAGAAGAAAAAGAAATGAAAGGAATCCAAATTGTTGTTGTTTTTTTAATTTTTATTTATTTATTTATTTTTTTGGGGGTACACCAAGTTCAATCAACTGTTTTTATACACAGATCCCCATATTCCCTCCCTTCCTTGATGCCCCCCCACCTCGAGTCCCCCCCACCCTCCCCACCCCAATCCTCTAAGGCATCTTCCATCCTCGAGTTGGACTCCCTTTGTTATACAACAACTTCCCACTGACTATCTATTTTACAGTTGGTAGTATATATATGTCTGTGCTACTCTCTCACTTCGTCTCAGTTTCCCCTTCACCCCCCGCCTCCTCCCAAACGTCGAGTTCTCCAGTCCATTCTTTGTATCTGCTTCCTTGTTCTTGTCAGTGAGTTCATCAGTACCATTTTTAGATTCCGTATATGTGAGTTGGCATACAATATTTGTCCTTCTCTTTCTGACTTACTTCACTCTGTATGACAGATTGTAGTTCTATCCACCTCATTACATATAGCTCCATCTCATCCCTTTTTATAGCTGAGTAATATTCCATTGTATATATATGCCAATCTTCTTTATCCACTCATTTGTTGATGGGCATTTAGGTTGCTTCCATGTCCTGGCTATTGTAAAGAGTGCTGCAATAAACATTACGGTACAAGTTTCTTTTGGGATTATGGTTTTCTTTGGGTATATGCCCAGGAGTGGGGTCACTGGATCATATGGTAGTTCTATTTGTAGTTTTTTAAGGAACCTCCAAATTGTTTTCCATAGTGGCTGTACCAACTTACATTCCCACCAACAGTGCAGGAGAGTTCCCTTTTCTCCACACCCTCTCCAACATTTGTTGCTTCCAGACTTTGTGATGATGGCCATTCTGATCAGTGTGAGGTGATACCTCATTGTGGCTTTGACTTGCATTTCTCTGATGATGAGTGATGTTGAGCATCTTTTCATGTGTGTGTTGGCCCTCTGAATGTCTTCTTTGGAGAAATGTCGATTTAGATGTTCTGCGCATTTGTGGATTGGGTTATTTGCTTTTTTGGTATTAAGCTGCATGAGCTGCTTGTATATTTTGGAGTTTAATCCTTTGTCCATTGTTTCATAGGCAAGTATTTTCTCCCATTTTGAGGGTTGCCTTTTAGTCTTGTTTATGGTTTCTTTCGCTGTGCAAAAGCTTTTAAGTTTCATGAGGTCCCATTTGTTTATTCTTGATTTTATTTCCATGATTCTAGGAGGTGGGTCCAAAAGGATCTTGCTTTGATGGATGTCATAGAGTTTTCTGCCTATGTTTTCCTCTAGGAGTTTTATAGTGTCTGGCCTTACATGTAGGTCTTTAATCCATTTGGAGTTTATTTTTCTGTATGGAGTTAGGAATTGTTCTAATTTCATTCTTTTACATGTTTCTGTCCAATTTCCCCAGCACCACTTATTGAAGAGGCTGTCTTTTTTCCATTGTATATTCGTGCCTCCTATGTCAAGGTAAGGTGCCCATATGTGTTTGGGCTTACTTCTGAGTTCTCTATTCTATTCCATTGATCTTCCATTCTATTTTTGTGCCAGTACCATACTGTCTTGATCACTATGGCCTTGTAGTATAGTTTGAAGTCAGGAAGCCTGATTCCACCTACTCCATTTTTCCTTCTCAAGATTACTTTGGCTATTCGGGGTCTTTTGCGTTTCCAGACAAATCGTAAGATTTCTTGCTCTAGTTCTGTGAAAAATGCCATTGGTAATTTGATGGGGATTGCATTGAATCTGTAAATTGCTTTGGGTAGTAGAGTCATTTTCACGATGTTGATTCTTCCAATCCAGGAACATGGTGTGTCCCTCCATCTGTTTGTGTCGTCTTTGATTTCTTTCATCAGTGTCTTAAAGTTTTCTGCATACAGATCTTTTGCCTCCTTAGGCAGGTTTATTCCTAGCTATTTTATTCTTTTGGTTGCAATGGTGAATGGGAGAGTTTCCTTCATTTCTCTTTCTGCTCTTCCATTGTTAGTGTATAGGAATGCAAGAGATTTCGGTGCATTAATCTTGTATCCTGCTACTTTACTAAACTCATCAATTAGTGTTAGAGTCTTTAGCGTTGTCTGTATATAATATCATGTCATCTGCAAAGAGTGACAATTTTACTTCTTCTTTTCCAATTTAGATTCCTTTTATTTCTTTTTCTTCTCTGATTGCTGTGGCTAACACTTCCAAAACTATGTTGAATAATAATGATGAGAGTGGACACCCTTGTCTTGCTCCTGTTCTTAGAGGGAATTCTTCCAGTTTTTCCCCATTGAGAATGATGTTGGCTTTTGGTTTTTCATATATGGCTTTTATTATGTTGAGATAATTTCCTTCTATGCCCATTTTCTGGAGAGCTTTTATCATAAATGGATGTTGAACTTTGTCAAAAGCTTTTTCTGTATCTATTGAGATGATCGTATGGTTTTTATCCTTCAATTTGCTGATATGATGTATCACATTGATTGATTTGCGTATATTGAAGAATCCTTGCATCCCAGGGATAAACCCCACTTGATCATGGTGTATGATTTTTTTAATGTGCTGATGGTGTCTGTTAGCTAGTATTTTGTTGAGGATTTTTGCATCTATATTCATCAGTGATATTGGTCTGTAATTTTCTTTTTTTGTGACATCTTTGCCTGGTTTTGGTATGAGGGTGATGGTAGCCACATAGAATGAGTTTGGGAGTGTTCCGCCTTCCACAATATTTTGGAAGGGTTTGAGAAGGATAGGTGTTAGCTCTTCTCGAAGTGTTTGATAGAATTCACCTGTGAACCCATCTGGTCCTGGGCTTTTGTGTGTTGGGAGATTTTTAATCACTGCCTCAATTTCATTACTTTGATTGGTCTGTTCATGGTTTCTATTTCTTCCTGGTTCAGTCTTGGTAGATTGTATTTTTCTAAGAATGTATCCATTTCTTCCAGGTTATCCAATTGATTGGCATATAGTTGCTTGTAGTAGTCTCTCATGATGTTTTGTATTTCTGAGGTGTCCGTTGTGACTTCTCCTTTTTCATTTCTAATTCTGTTGATTTGCATCTTCTCCCTTTTTTTCTTGATGAGTCTGGCTAATGGTTTATCAATTTTGTTAATCTTCTCAAAGAACCAGCTTTTAGTTTTATTTATTTTTGCTATGGCTTCCTTCCTTTCTTTTTCATTTATTTCTGCTCTGATCTTTATGATTTCTTTCCTTCTGCTCACTTTGGGGTTTCTTTGTTCTTCTTTCTCTAGTTGTTTGAGGTGTAAGGTTAGGTTGTTTATTCAATAATTTTCTTGTTTCTTAAGGTAGGACTGCATTGCTATAAACTTCCCTCTTAGCGCTGCTTTTGCTGTGTCCCATAGGCTTTGGGTTGTTGTGTTTTTGGTGTCATTTGTTTCTAGATATTTTTTGATTTCCTCTTTGATTTCTTTAGTGATTTCTTGGTTGTTTAAGAGTGAATTGTTTAGCCTCCATGTGTTTGTATTTTTTGCAGTTTTTGTCCTGTAATTGATATCTAGTCTCATGGTGTTGTGGTCTGAGAAGATGCTTGATATGATTTCAATTTTCTTGAATTTGCTGAGGTTTGATTTGTGACCCAAGATGTGATCTATCCTGGAAAATGTTCCGTGTGCACTTGAGAAGAAAGTGTAGTCTGTCGTTTTTGGATGGAATGTCCTATAAATATCAATGAAGTTGAGATGGCCTAATGTGTCATTTAAAGCTTGTGTGTCTTATTGATTTTCTGTTTGGATGATCTGTCCATTGATGTAAGTGGGGTGTTCAAGTCTCCCACTATTATTGTGTTACTGTCGATGTCCCCTTTTATAGCTGTTAGCATTTGCCTTATGTATTGAGGTGCTCCTATATTGGGGGCATAGATATTTAGCATTGTGATATGTTCTTCTTGAATGGATCCCTTGATCATTATGTAGTGTCCTTCTTGTCTCTTTTAATAGTCTTTACTTTCAAGTCTAATTTGTCTGATATGAGTATTGCTACTCCAGCTTTCTTTTGACTTCCATTTGCATGGAATATCTTTTTCCATCCCTTGACTTTCAGTCTATATGTATTCCTTGGTCTGAAGTGGGTTTCTTGTAGGCAGCATATAGAAGGGTCTTGTCTTTGTATCCATTCAGCCAGTCTGTGTCTTTTGGTTGGAGCATTTAATCCATTGACATTTAAAGTAATTATTGACAGGTGTGTTCCAATGACCATTTTCTTAATTGTTTTGGGTTTGTCTTTGTAGGTGTTTTCCTTTTCTTGTGTTTCCTACTTAGAGAAGTTCCTTTAGCACTTGTTGTAAGGCTGGTTTGGTGGTGCTGAATTCTCTTAACTTTTGCTTGTCTGGAAAGCTTTGGATTTCTCCCTCAAATCTGAATGAGATTCTTGCTGGGTAGAGTATTCTTGGCTGTAGGTTTCTCTCTTTCAGGACTTTCAGTTTATCCTGCCATTCCCTTCTGGCCTGCAGAGTTTCTGTAGAGAGGTCAGCTGTTATCCTGATGGGTTTTCCCTTATGTGTTGTTTGTTGCTTTTGTCTTGCTGCTTTTAATAGTTTTTCTTTGTGTTTAATTGTCATTAGTTTGATTAATATGTGTCTTGGTGTATTTCTCCTTGGGTTTATTCTGTATGGGACTCTCTGTGCTTCTTGGACTTGGTTAATTATTTCCTTTCCCATGTTGGGGAAGTTTTCCACTAGAACCTCTTCAAATATTTTCTCAGACCCTTTCTTGTTTTCTTCTTCTTCTGGGATGCCTATATTTCGAATGTTGGTATGCTTTATGTTATCACTGAGGTCTCTGAGCCTGTCTTCTATTCTTTTTATTCTTTTTTCTTTTTCCTGCTCTGTGGCAGTTATTTCCCCCATTCGATCTTCCAACTCACATATTCGTTCTTCTTCCTCAGTCGTTCTGCTGATTATAGCATCTAGAGTATTTTTAATTTCGGTTATTTTGTTATCCATTGCTGTTTGTTTTCCTGAGTTCTTATGAACTGTTTCTTGTACTTTCTCTATTTTGTTATTGAGATTTTGTATCATTTTTACTATCATTACTCTAAATTCTTTTTCAGGCATTTTTCCTATTTCCTCCTCATTTATTTGGTCTTGTTGGTTTTTTCCCTGCTCCTTTGCCTGCATGGTGTTTCTTTGTTTCCTCATGGTTGTCCAAACTTTTGGGGTTGCTTGTCCTGGCTATAGAGGTGTTTATAGAAGACTGTCGAAGCCTCAGACTAATGTCCAAGTATTGGGTTAAACAAATATTATGTCTAGGAAGCACATACATGTATAAGACACACAATTACTGAATCCATTAGGACATAAGGCTCTAGAAAGACCTGACAGAACCCTAGTGTGCTACCAGATATTCAAAGAGAAACCCAACAGAAATTGACAACTGAAACAGGACAAATCAGAGACAAAAGCAAAAGCGAACAAACAAATAAATAACACCTTACACATGCAAACATTAATCCAGGGAGATTTTGTAAGCTAGGATCAAATATAGAAAAGAGCCAGAGTACCACCAGAGAGAATGGAGATTCTCAGAATGTAATTAGACAACTGTACTAAGGACTAATATAAAGACAAATAACCTAATATTAAATACCAAGGCGGTGCATCATCTGGAGAATAGAGCAAGGAGTCTGAGCAGATTGATAGTGTTACTTATAGGCATGTTAAGATAAAATAAACTTAAAATGGCTGGAAGAAAGGTGAACAGAAGAGCGTAGTGTGGTTGAAAATATGGAAATAAAAAGAAAGGAATAGAAATGTATAAAAGATAGGGATGAAAGGAAAGTATGAGAGATATATTGTCCATAGTACCAAAAACTTAGCTAGATATAGAAGTATGTAAAATGGCAAAAAAAAATAATAAATATCATTAAAAAATTATGTTATAAAACTTGTAGATCCCTTAGGGCTAAGATATCATTTAATAAAGCAAAAAAAAAAAAAAAAAAAGAGAGACAGAAAAAGAAGAAGAAGAAAAAAATGCAGAACTGATCCCAGAATGGACCAGTTCAATAGGAATTGATACTAATATTTCTGTTTCCTTAGAGTCTCTGCTGTAAGTGTCCTTCTCCTCACCTTTGGTTTTTTTGCATTATTCTGTGACCAGTAGAGGTTCCTTTATTGTTCGACTATAAGTGTTGGTGTGTGGGGAGGGAAAGGGTACAATAGTGGCTCCTTCCCCTGGGAGTGAGTGAGCAGTGGCACACTGTTGTTTCAGTCGGGCTTGGAGGTGCCTGTTGCAGAGGGACGCTGGTGGCTCAGGTGTAAACAGAAAGTCTTAGAGTTGGGCCTCTCTCAGGTTTTTTGTTGTTGTTGTTGTTGTTGTTGTTTTTCTTGGCAGCCTCCCTGCTGCCAGCATTCCAAAGGGTTTTAATCCAGCCCCACCTGAGTGCCTGAGGGTGCTTGTTATCCCTGAGCGCCTTAGGTGGCCAATGGGGCATCTTTCCACTGCCTGTTGCAGAGGTGCTGAAAGAGAGAGAGAAGTTATGGGCGCAGCTCCTCCCCCCCCGCCCGTGAGCCTGCAGCCTCCAGCCACCATCATGGCCCGGCAGCTCTCAGGGGCAGGCACTCCTAGCCATGGACCTCTTCCCTCCTGTCCTCTCGGTCAGTCACCTTACTGGCAACAATGTTTCTCACCCTGAACCGGCTCTCCGGTTCCCACACTCCCACTCCTGGACCCTCTGTTCAGCTGTGGATCAACATCCCGGTCCAGGAATGCTGAGCTGTGCTGCGGACCCTCCGTATGTTTCTCACTCCCTCCCGTCTGCCACAGCTCTGCCACTTCACCCTCTTTGAGCCATCGTAGATGCCTCCCTACCAGTCATGTCAGGCTCCTTGCTATGCTTTCCAGCGTCCGAGGCCGTCTGCTGGTGTTCAGCTGGTTCTCTGTAGGAATTATTGTGTCCTTCGGTGTATTCCCAATGCATCTGTGGAGAGGGATGCATTCCATGTCCCTCTACTTCGCCGCCATCTTTTTCCTCCTTTCAAAAGGAATCCAAATTGGAAAAGAAAAATTAAAAATGTCAGTGTTTGCAGATAACATGGTACCATACATAGAAAATCCTAAAGATGCTACCAGAAAACTGTTAGAGTTAATCACAGAAGTTGGTAAAGTTGCAGGATACAAAATTAATGCACAGAAATCTCTAGCATTTATATATACCAACAATGAAAAATCAGAAAGAAAAATTAAGGAAACACTCCAATTTACCACTGCGACAAAAACAATAAAATACCTAGGAATAAACCTACCTAAGGAGACAAAAGACCTGTGTGCAGAAAATTATGACACTGATAAATGAAATCAAAGATTACACAAACAGATGGAAAGCTATACCATATTCTTGGATTGGAGCAATCAACATATTGAAATTGACTACAGTACCCAAAACAAACTACATATTCAATGCAATCCCTATCAAATTACCAATGGCATTTTTCACAGAACTAGAACAAAAAATTATACAATTTATTTGAGGACACAAAAGACCCTGAATAGTCAAAGCAATCTTGAGAAGAAAAAATGGAGCTGGAGGAATTAAGCTCCCTGACTTCAGACTATACTACAAAGCTACAGTAATCAAGACAGTACTATACTGTAACAAAAACAGAAATATAGATAAATGGAACAAGATAGAAAGCCCAGAGATAAACCCACGTACATATGGCCACCTCGTCTTTGACAAAGGAGGCAAGAATATAGAATGGAGAAAAGACAGCCACTTCGATAAGCAGTTTTAGGAAAACTAGACAGCTACTTTTAAAAGAATGAATTTAGAACATCCCCTAACACCATAAGAAAAATAAAGTCAAAATGGATCAAAGACCTGAATGTAAGGCCTGATGCTGTAAAACTCTTAGGGGAAAACATAGGCAGAATACTCTATGACATAAATTACAGCAAGGTATTTCTTGACCCACCTCCTAGAGTAAAGGAAACAAAAACAAAAATAAACAAATAGGACCTAATGAAATTAAAAACTTTTGCACAGCAAAGGAAACCATAAATATGATGAAAAGACAAAGCCTCAGAGTGGGAGAAAGTACTTGCCAGTGAAGCAACTGACAAAAGATTAATCTCCAAAATATACAAGCAGCTCAATATCAGAAAAACAAACAACCCAATCCAAAAATGGGCAGAAGACTGAAACAGACATTTCTCCAAAGAATACATACAGATGGCCAAAAGACACATGAAAAGATGCTCAACATCACTAATCATTAGAAAAATGCAAATCAAAACTACAATGAGGTATCGCCACACACCAGTCAGATGGGCCATCATCAAATAATTTAGGATCAATAAATGTTGGAGAGGCTGTGGAGAAAAGAGAACCATCCTGCACTGTTGGTGGGAAGGTAAATTGATACAGCACTATGGAAAACAGTATGGAGGTTCCTTAAAAAAACTAAAAAGAGAAATACCATATGACGCAGCAATCCCACTGCTGGCATATATCTGGAGAAAACCATAATTCAAAGAGATACATGTACTACAATGTTCATTGCAGCATTATTTCCAATAGCCAGGACATGGAAGCAACCTAAATGCCCATTGACAGATGAATGGATAAAGAAGATGTGGCACATATATACAATGGAATATTACCCAGCAATAAAAAGGAATGGAATTGAGTTATTTGTAGTGAGGTGGATGGACCTAGAGTCTGTCATACAGAGTGAAGTAAGTCAGAAAGAGAACAAATACCATGTGCTAAAACATATATATGGAATCTAAAAAATATTATTGGCAGGGAAGGAGGGGAAAGAAGTTGGAGAAGGTGGGGAAGGTGAAGCTGGAACAAAGTGAAAGAGTAATATTGACATTTATATATTACCAAATGTAAAATAGACAGCTAGTTGGAAGCAACTGCCTAACACAGGGAGATCAACTCATTGATTGTTGATGACTTATAGGAGTGGGATAGGGAGGGTGAGGGGGATGCTGAGGAGGGAGGCTCAAGACCAAGGAGATATGGGGATATATGTATAAATACAGCTGATTCGCTTTGTTATACAGTGGAAACTGACACAACAGTGTAAAGCTATTATACTCCAATAAAGATAAAAAATAGATGAATTGATAAATAAACTGGTACATCAATTAAAAAATAATAATTACCATTTGCTAAGATGGATCCAATGACAAAAATATGTACAAGATACAGAAGTAGTAAAGAAAATGGAGTCAATAACTTGTGGTGGAATTTTGGAGATGGGCAAGCTCATAGGGAAGGAAGGAATGGATAAAGTATTAAAAACACTTTGCTTGCTGCACAAGAATCCAACTTTTGGTTAACCCTTCTCTCCCCATCTGTGCTACTTGGAAACCAGGTAAGATATGTTATAACTGTATTGCTAGGCAACTTTACTAAAAATAAAGTGACTCTGACTTAGAAATTGTATTTAGATTGGGAGAACAATAAATGAACTACAAATACCAATTGGAGGAATTATTCAGGGTAGCTTTGAGCATTCCTGAGTACATTGACCCTGGAAGCAATGCCTATTGAAATTTTATAAGAAATACTGGCCCTATGAGGCATGTGGCCTCTTCTATGGCAGAGTAGCACCTGCACTTGCCCCACATGGATCTCATCTGCTTGGCCCTAAGTCATATCCTGGGGAAATGATAGTGCTTGAAAGGCTAAGTGGATTCCTGCATCAACTGCCCTAGAAACCACCTGATGTCACCATGTGGGCAATCTATGGTTCCTCTGTGGCACTCTCTGAGCAAATTGGTCCCAACTGTGGCCTAAGCTATTTCTGTAAGTCTGCATGCCTTAGAAGACCACCTTGGTGGGAAAAGCTGAAAGGGTACCAAAGGTATTGGCAAATTAGAAGGCAGGGAAAGGGCATTCCAGGATTTAGTGTAAACTGCCTGACAACTAGCTTTTTTTCAGTATTGTAATGTAAATGCTTTGATTACTGAGGCTCCCATTCCAAACATATTGCCAGCTAAACAACTAGATAAAAAACTTACATGAAGTTTCCCTTTTAAAAAGCCCTCTTTGACCTAGATGATTGACCATTGGCCCAGCACACTCCCTAATCTTATTAGCAACCCCACCCTTGAACTGTTGCTATAAAACTTCTCATCAAATCCTCCCAGATGGGGACACGTATTTTTTGAGGGCAGGAGCCTGCTGTGTTCCCCTTTGCTTGGCAAAGCAGTAAAGCTCGTCTTTTCTATTTCACCCAAAACTCTGTCTCCAAGATTCCATTCAGCACTGGTGCACAGAGGCTGAGCTTTTAGCATAATCATTGTTAACTTTGGCAGAGACTTCTTTTACAATAACTGTTGAATAATATTTTTATCATATCTAAATATCATTATGCTCATGGCATTTTATTTCAGATAACTATGTAAATCCTGCTGTCTTGCCATTTCCTAATTAATAAAAGGCTATTTTGATTTATTCCATTGTGTGCATAACAGTTTATTGAATAGGCCAAGTCAGTTATGCCAATCAGAAAAATCATCTTCTCCTCATGAAAGTCCTTCAAACCCACTTTAGCTAATCTCCTTCTGATCTCTATTCCCTGACTCTAACAATGTCCAATTTTAAGCAATAGAAAAATTCTATTTTCAGATATTAACATGTCAAGTCAGATCTAAATCAGAATATCAACTCCCATCCAATGGAAAGATCTCCCCTGCAGTGAAGGTGGTAGGCAGGTGATTTATTGCTTCCTGCTCCTTTTCCTACAACCTGCCAACTGGCTATGCTGCTTCTGACCCTTCTGGAATGGGGAAGGGGGAGAAAGACTGGAAAATCTTATTTGATTGAGGTTGTTTTCCCTGGCATCTTTGTCTATGTGATAGGGCCCTTCTGTGGCCCCATAGAAATCCAGGAGTCTACCATGTCGTCTTCTCTAAGCCATTGCCTTTCCTTCCAGCTTTTTGGTAAGCCCTCAGTAATAGCTCCAAATGCACACCCACTTAGGTTCTTGCTTCTGTGGTCACTTCTTTTGCAAGCAGTCCTCTCAAACAGCATACACTCAAATGGCTTAAGCCCAGCTACTTTTCCACTCTGGACATTGGGAAACAGAGCATATCCTTCCTCTTCTGAACTCTGACTCCTCCCCATGGCTCTGATCCTCACTTTCCTTTACAGTCATCTTCACACAGCCCCTTAAATTTGTGCCTTTCCAAATCAAAGTAAAACAAAACAAAACAAAACAAAACATGAAACAAACAAAACACAGTCTCTGGAACACACCACCAGATACTTTAGTAGACACAGAATTAGTTTTCTCAAGAATCCTAAAGCAGCACCAATTCTCTTTCATTTACGCTATCAATTATTTTCAAACTTTCACATCCTATATAGGATAAAATTCTATGTATAATGCAAATTGTTATATAGGAGCACAGAAGCAGTTTACATCTTACTAAGTATGCTACCAAACAGAACTCAGATTCACTCACCCTATGGGCAGCAAAGTCAATCTCCTGACACCAGCTTGTGATGAAGAAAAAGTACAGTGTTTATTTGCAGAGTGCCAAACAGGGAGAACAGACAGTTAATGTTCAAAGGACATCAACTCCTTGATGGCTTACAGGCAAGGGCTTTTAAAGCAATGTTAAGGGTAAGGGTCACAGGGTACATAATCAGCAGATTGGTTGGTGGTGAGGTGACAAGGTGATATTTCGGGAATCTTAGTCATCAACCTTCTGGTCCCAGCCAGTCTGTGGTTTATGTGCTTGTGTTCAGCATGTAGTCAACATCCTCCACCTCTGGGTGGGGTGAGGGTATGATTCTTCGTTTCTGCAAAACAACTCAAGGATATGCTTCAGAATGGTATTTATATCCTTTGAGGAGGAACTAGGAGTCATGACTAGCCATGACTGCTTTATGGCTAAACTGTTGTTTAAGCTATTATTACTTTTCTTGCTTAACTGCTTTTCCTTTGTTTCTGCATTCTCTCATTTCTCTAATATTAATTGCTTGAGTCTGCTTCTTGGAAATCAAGGAAGGCCTAGGAGACTAAAGCTTTTTCTACAAACAAGAAGCAGGGGATATAACAAACCTACAGCAAACATCATTCTCAATGGTGAAAAACTGAAAGCATTTCCTCTATGATCAGGAAGAAGACAAGGATGTCCACTCTCTCCACTTTTATTCAACATAGTTTTGGAAGTTTTAGCCATGGCAATCAGAGAAGAAAATGGAAAAAAAAAAAAAAAAAAAGGAATCCAAGTTGGAAAAGGAAGAAGTAAAACTGCCATGCAGATAGCATGATACTATACGTAGAAAGTCCTAAAGATGCTATCATAAAAATACTAGAGCTAATCAATAATTTTGGTAAATTTGAAGGATACAAAATTAATAGAAATCCCTTGTATTCCTATACACTAACAATGAAAGACCAGAAAGAGAAATTAATTAAACAATCCCATTTATCACCACAACAAAAAGAATAAAATACCTAGGAATAAACCTCCTTAAGGAGGCAAAATAATTATACTCAGAAAAATATATGATACTGATGAAAGAAATCAAAGACAACACAAACAGGCAGAGAGATATACCATGCTCTTGGATTTGAAGAATCAATATTGTGAAAATGACTATATTATCCAAAGCAATCCACAGATTTAATGTAATCCCTATCAAATCACCAATGGCATTTTTCACAGAATTAGGACAAAAAATTTATAATTTCTATGGAAACACAGAAGACCCTGAATAGCCAAAGCAATCTTGAGAAAGAAAAATGGAGCTGGAGTAATCAGGTTCCCCAAATTCAGACTATATTACAAAGCTACAGTAATCAAGACAGTAAGGTAATTGCACAAAAACAGAAATATAGTAGGAATAGGATAGGAAGTCCAGAGATATACCCATGCACCTATGGTTTCCTAATACATGACAAAGAAGGCAAGAATATACAATGGAGAAAATACAGTCTCTTCAATAAGTGGTGCTGGGGAAACTGGACAGCTACATGTAAAAGAATGAAATTAGAATACTTCCTAACACCATTCACAAAAATAAACTTAAAATGGATTAAAGACCTAAATGTAAGGCTGAACACTATAAAAGGCTCAGAGAAAGACATAGGCAGAACACTCTTTGACATAAATCACAGCAAGATATTTTATGATTCACCTCCTAGATTAATGAAAATAAAAAAAATAAACAAATGGGATCTATTTAAATGTAACAGTGTTTGCATAGCAAAGGAAACCATAAACAAAACAAAAAGACAACCCTCAGATTGGAAGAAAGTTATTTGCAAACAAAGCAACTGACAAGGGATTAATCTCCAAAATATACAAACAGCTCATTGTAGTTCAATAACCAAAAAATTAAAAAATTAAAAAAATAACCCAATTAAAAAATGGGAGTAAGATCCAGATAGATATTTTTCCAAAGATAACATAAAGATGGCCAAAAAGCACATGAAAAGTTGTTCAACATCACTGATTATTAGAGAAAAGCAAATCAAAACTACAATGAAGTATCACCTCACAGCTGTCAGAATGGCCATCATCCAAAAATCTACAAACAGTAAATGCTGGAGACAGTGTGGAGAAAAGGAAACCTTCCTACACTGCTGGTGAGAATGTAAATTAATATACTTGCTATGGAGAACAGTATGGAAGTTCCTTAAAAAACTAAAAATAGAACTACAATATGACCCAGCAATCCCATCCTGGGTATATACCCTGTGAAAACCATAATTCAAAAAGATACATGCACCCCAATGTTCATTGCAGCACTATTACAATAGTCAGGACATGGAAGCAACCTAAATGTCAATCAACAGAGGAATGGATAAAGACGATATCACACATATACACGATGGAATATAACTAAGCAATAAAAAGAACAAATGCTGTTTGCAACAACATAGACAGACCTAGAGATTATCACACTGAGTGAAGTGAGTCAGACACAGAAAGACAAATATCATATGATATCACTTATATATGAAATCTAAAAATGGGGGTGGGGTACAAATGAACTTATTTACAAAATAAAAGTAGAGTCATGGATGTAGAAAACAAACTTGTTAACAGGAGATAAGGTGGGGATAAATTGTGAGATTGGGACTGACACGTACGCATTACTATATGTAAAATAGATAACTAACAACAACTTGCTGTATAGCACAGGGAACTCTACTCAATACTTTATGATGGCCTACATGAGAAAAAAATCTGAAAAAAGAGTGGCTATATGTATATGTATAACAGATTCACTTTGTTGTACACCTGAAACTAATACAACATTGTAAATCAACTATACTCCAATCATTTTTTTTTTTAAGTAAGAAGCAGGGGATACAGAGGGGCTTACACCCAGGAAGGCCCCATGGAATCCTGTTCAAGTCTAAGTGCTGATGATCTACATCTCTCTTTAAAACTTGTTTGAATTTAACACTTATTATCCTTAGCTTTGGGGCTCTCAGCTAAACACTGAGAGAATAGGAAAGGTACCATTTATCATCCAGTTACAGGTATTAATTTTATGTCAATGCAAGTAAGTCAAATACTTTTACATTTGCTACCAGAAGCACAAATGGTAATTAATGGTACAATAAGTCTTAAATTACCAGGGAGATGAAAATGAGGGTTCACCCCAGGGAAGGGAGTTCAGTGTGTTCATGTTTTTGTTTTTTTGTATTCACCTGGCTACAAGGGTATTATTTACATGCTTTTTACCTAGTATGCTAAATAGCACTTTGATGGTCTGTCAGGAAGGTTTGTCAGAATTTCCTGCTAATGGATGCTTTTAGGCTTGTGTTTTGTTTTCTTTTAGGACCAACAAACAACTAACAAAACAGCAACACAAATGAGCCATGCAGTTCATGTGGGTTAGAGCAATTTACCTTTACTAATTTGAAATTTTGTGATTGTTTTTTGCTTTGGAAAATCATCAATTAATTTTTGCTAATAGGCAATCAGTAAGTAGAATAAAAGTCTCTCTTCCAAAACATTTAATTCTATATTTGGACTGTGTATTCACTATTATGGAATTTTCTTGCAATGCTCATTCAGTTTGGACATCAGTTCAAAAGGTAAACAAAAGCCTGGTTGAGAGAATTGGGGTGGAGGTGGGGAGGTCATGAATAGTTAGTTGCTTTTAGATAGTTTTTCCACATCTGTTAAAGCTTAGATTGAGTTCCGTAACAGCTTTTATGCAATAGGTTTCTATTCATGTAAAGTTGTGTGTAAATCAATTTTTCATAAATTGATTCATAATTTGAATGCATTGAAAGCCTGCTATTGTACTCTAAATTTTCCTGTAACATAAAGAATTTATTTCCATTTTGTGAAATAGGTATGAGAGAAGGAGAGAGAGAGACAGAGACACAAAGAGAGACAGAGACAGAGAGAGAACAGGTATATTTTAAGAAAGACATGCCTACATAACAAGCCTATAACCACCATCTGAAAAATATAGAGAGACAGATGCATGGCTTATTTTTAATGCAGCTTATCATTGGGGTCTCAGAAATTCTAATGGCTAAGTGCTTTGTGACAAAATTGTCCTCCCCAAACACTATAAAAAACTTTCTACGGTACAATCCATAAGCTGAGAGCTCTTGTTCTCTTTTCTGCTTTTATCACAGCATCTCACGGTGGTGGGTAGAAAGGAAATCAATGAAATCACTTCTGTGTTCCCTAGCAGCAGACATGAAAATATCCATAAAGTTAAGAACATTGTTAGAGAACCAGAGCCAAAAGTAATCTCAGTCCTCAGAATAACTCTATGCTCTAGTGACTCATTTTACAAATGAGTAAACTAAGGCACTGAGAGGTTCATTAATAGTTGGCAGAGTTAAGATTTAGACCTCAACAGTTTGACTCTGGACCTTAGACTTGCTTGAACAACTATACTACATAGGTATATGTTTATTGATAAATGGTGATTAGATAATTGAAGATATAGATATAAAATGTTTAAGTACTGCTAAATGATGTAAGATTATATGAATCATTTGTAACTAACACTTTTATCGTTAAATAAAATAGTTGTTTTCAGCATGGATCTTGGACTCAGTTAAATGGTTTTTCTCTTTAGGAAGCCAAATATTTGCCAAATTTATTACTATACAAAGTTTACAAAGCATATTTATAGTTGTCCTGAAGCCTAGATACCCTCACAGCTATGCTTTATAGCATATAACTTTTTTTTAAACTAGGAAATTTTATATCAAATTCTAGTATTCTAGCTACTTTTACAAAATTAAATATTCAATTAGCCCACATTTTTATAAGGAAAACAATAAACTTAGGACTAGCTATGCTCTTCAGTTTGTCACAGTTGCCGTAATGCCTTACAGTCTTTCCCGTGGCTTTCCTCACACATTTAGTTTACCTCTTGGCCTCTCTGGATAAATGAGAAAGAGAGAAAAACCTCATTGTGAAAGAGTTCAAGGAAATCTCTCTCTGTCTCTTTCTCTGTCTCTCTGTCTCTCTCTCTCTGTATATATATATACACACACAGATATAGATAGACATAGATATAGGTGCTGATAAAGATATATATCGCTAGTCAGAAAAGACATAAAAAAATTCAAACACTTGTGCACACTATTTTTAACATGTTTTTATTCAGTTAGTATTAAAGATTTCCACTGCAAGGCAGCATTTGATGTCTTGGTCATAACATGTATGTTTTAAGGTTTCCTAGCTCTGCTGATACATTCATGAAGGGATGCAGAAGTTGTGGAAGCCCCCTTAACCAAGAAAGAAGCCAGGGGATTTTAAATTCTTTCTGTGTATTATCCAAGCCTGAGCAAAAAGAAAATAGCAAAAATGATGTCTGTACACAGATATCAATATAAACCAACAGAAAAGTATGGAGTGGAAGGAAAAACAACCTTATGTCCAATACATTCCTAAATCCCAAACTAAATTGAAATTATCACTTGAAAGTATATAGGGTTCTACTAAATACATATTTTAAAATTCTATCACAGTATAGAAATATAAGCCTCTTTTTTTACTTGCATTCTATTCCATCTGAAATTAGGTTCTCATTGTCTCAGTAGGAGACTAAGGCAATACTTGTAGTAATTATACTACTTTGAAGGAAGTCTATGAAAATAACTGTGTGCTGTTATATTTCTTTTCACAGCACTCCGAACCTCATTAATGAACAATCAAAAGTGTCCAGCAATCAGAACGTGATATAAACATTCACTAATCCTCTTGTGCTGCTAGCACAAACAATGAATGCAAGTTTCCAGACTGGACAAATATGCTTCCTACTTCCTATTCTATTGGTAGGAAGATTCCAAATGTGAGAAGCAGACAGGAATTAGATCCACTGAAATAGCCTCTTTCAAAGCACCCTTAGTCACGTTTTCAAAGAACATTTTGTAATCATCCTTGACAACTGCTTCCCAGAAGGAAAACACTAAAACATTTAAAAACACAAGCATTTGCAAGCAAACTGAAACAGCATAACAGTTGTGAAGAGGTTTATGATCCTTGAATATCTACCATCAAATAAACAGGGGGGAAAAATACCTGTGTTTTTTTAGGACTAAATATTATTTAGTATCAAATATTTTTTAGGACCACATGTTTTATAGAAACCAGAATTTGTTTCTGAGAGCATGGGCAGAACCATATGTTTAAAAATGTCAGACAGGTTATGAAACACTTGATAATTTCTTCTTCTATGTACAAAATGAATGCTTTTATCTATGATATTACTTTCTGTGAATGCCTTGGCTAAGTTGTTATATTCAGTATTTGCCCAAGCTGTTTACCTCACCTGAAATTGCCTCCCTTCTGTTATCTGCTTAGCTATGTATTACCAGGTCCAGAAGCATCCATGGATTATAAAAGCCACAGATGATCCAGTCTTTGCCCTACGTACTCTTACACCAACTAAGAAGTGGCCAAAGCAAACAAGTTTTATACTTTTTACACAAAGAAATGATAAATGAGAGTGTTATTGTAGAGTATATTACTGTCTTATTGCAGAAAGTATTCAGAGATAAGACATGAAGTTTGAGAGATCAAAGTGAGGATTTATTTTTATTTGCATAAGTTCAGTAAGAATCTATTAACATAAAGAGGCCTAGGTTTGCTTAAGTAATAAAAACCCAATAAAGACAATACAGAACATAATTATTTTGAAAAGACAAGATTTTTTACATGTAAATTACTTAAAGGTAAAGAGAAACGTGCTCTTATCAAGAGCAGATCAATAAAAAAACAAAACTTTGTCCTTTTAACAAAGAAAATCAAATTCCAATTTTTATACCACTTTACTTTGATATTAAAAATCATTTACCTAATTAAATTCATTTCATTATTGTCCAGCCCTGACTATACATAAAATTTCTTTCCAAAGATTCTTTATTCAGAAACACTTTGCAATTTTCTATGTCCATTTTAGTTTGTCTCTCATTTTCTTTCCCATTTAGGAATAACCAGCATTAGGATAAAATCACTTTCTTTTTCCTTAACAAAATATCTCCAGATCTTATACATTTTCTTACCCCAAAATACAACCAGTTTATGTTATTATATCTGGTAGCTATAACCACACTTATTAATTAAAATTCTTAATCCTCTGAGATCTTTAGTTATTAATGAAAATAAAGAAGTTAATGATTGTGAAATTTATCAATATTTTGTGGCGTGGTAAAATTATAAACATATTTTATAACTTCCAGAAACATGTTACTTTACAGTACAATATTTTAATAAAGCAAATGATATGTTTACTAATAGAGCCAAACATATTTACTGTCCCTGTAACAAGAGATCAAAAATAGATATAAACTTAGACTTAACAGATAATGTTTTGGTATTTTGTCTTATTTGGAAAATGATCTAGACATTCAATGAATTCCCATCATTTAATTTAACATACCAAAACTCTAAGAATGTAAATTAACAAAGAGATTTAGGAAATTATTTAAGTAGGCTTGTCTAGAACAGTTATTGTTAAAAAGTTCATTGCATTTAGGTCTATTTAATTGATTTGTTCTTAACAATCATACAAAGATTACTCATGAAAATTTCATGACACACTAATGCACTTTGCCATTGCCTTAATTTTGTTTGTTTGCTTTTTTTTTACCCATAAACTTTGAAATAGATACATTAGCCCATTTGACTAGTAAATCTAGGTACAGCAAAAGTTGTTTAACTGTATTATATTTAATGCTAACTCTGAAGACACACCTGCATTAATTGACATAAAATTAGCTATAATTTACTATATATCATCTTAGATCATGTGAACTTGAAAATCATTTGAATTAACTTTTTATTATATTTTTGAGAATTTTTATATAGACACATTTGTTGAAGCCAATTTTTTCTAAATACATGACTCAAATTATATTTTCCCTCCTTATTTTATGCCATTTATATATAGACAACCATTTTCTTAGCTTTTATTTTATATTGGCATATAGATGATTTACAATGTTGTGTTAGTTTCTGGCCTATGGCAAAGTGATTCAGATATACATATACATGTATCTATTCTTTTTCAGATTCTTTTTCCATTTAGGTTATTACAGAATATTGAATAGAGTCCCCTGTGTTATACAGTAGGTTCTTAATCATCTATATATAGTACTGTGTGTATGTTAATCGCAATCTCCCAATTGATCCCTAACCTCACACATTTCTCCTTTGGTAACCAAAAGTTTGTTTTCTAAGTCTGTGAGGCTTTTTGTTCTGTAAATAAGTTAATTTGTATCATTTTTTAAAGATTCCATATATAAGTGATATCACATGATGCTTGTCTTTCTGTCTCACTTATTCACTTAGTATGATAATCTCTACCATCCATGTTGCTGCAAATGGCTTGCCTGCCTGCCTGCCTGACTGCCTTCCCTCTCTTTCTTTCTTTCTTTTTCTTTCTTTCTTTCTTTCTTTCTTTCTTTCTTTCTTTCTTTCTTTCTTTCTTTCTTTCTTTCTTTCTTTCTTTCTTTCTTTCTTTCTTTCTTTCTTCCTTCCTTCCTTCCTTCCTTCCTTCCTTCCTTCCTTCCTTCCTTCCTTTCTTTCTTTCTTTCTTTTCCTTCCTTCCTTCCTTCCTTCCTTCCTTCCTTCCTTCCTTCCTTCCTTCCTTCCTTCCTTCCTTCCTTCCTTCCTTTCTTTCTTTCTTTCTTTCTTTCTTTCTTTCTTTCTTTCTTTCTTTCTTTCTTTTTCTTTCTTTCTTCCTTCCTTCCTTCCTTCCTTCCTTCCTTTCTTTCTTTCTTTCTTTCTTTCTTTCTTTCTTTCTTTCTTTCTTTCTTTCTTTCTTTTTCTTTCTTTCTTTCTTTTTCTTTCTATTATTTTTTGAAGCTGAATGATATTCCATTTCATATATGAATGAAATCTTTATCCATTCATTTGTCAATGGACATTTATGTTGCTTCCATGTTTTGGCCATTGTAAATACTGTTGCTATGAACATTGGGGTGCTTGTATCTACTGGAATTAGGTTTTTTCCAGGTACATGCCCAGAAGTGAAATTGCTGGATCATATGGTAGCTCTATTTTTAGTTTTTTTAAGAAAACTCCATACTGCTCTCTATAGCAGCAGTACCAATTTACATTCCCAGCAACAATGTAGGAGGGCTCCCTTTGCTCCACACCCTCTACAGGATTTATTGTTTGGAGACTTTTTGATGTTGGCCATTCTGACTGGTGTGAGATGATACCTTATTGTAGTTTTGATTTGCATTTCTCTAATAATTAGTGATGTTGAGCATGTGTTCATGTGCATTTTGGCCATCTGTATGTCTTCTTTGGAGAAATGTCTATATGGACCTTCTACCCATTTTTTGATTGGGTTGTTACCTGTTTGTTATTGAGCTCCATGAGCTGTTTGTATATTTTGGCAATTAATCCCTTGTCAGTCGCATCATTTGCAAACATGTTTTCCCATCCTTGTGTAGTCTTTTCATTTTGTTTATGGTTTCCTTTGCTGTGCAAAAGCTCTTAAGTTCAATTAGGTCCCATTTGTTTACTTTTGGTTTTATTTCCATTACTCTAAGAGACAGATCCAAAAAGATATTGCTGCAATTTATGTCAAAGAGTGTTCAGCCTGTTTTATTTTAGAGTTTTAGAGTACCTCATCTTACATTTAGGTCTTTAGTCCATTTTGAATTTATTTTTTATGTGGTGTTAGAGAATATTCTAATTGCATTCTTTTACATGAAGTGGTCCAGTTTTCCCAGCACCATTTATTGAAGAGACTGTCTTCACTCAATTGTATATTCTTGCCTCCTTTGTCATAGATTGGTGACCATATGTGGATGGGTTTATCTCTGGACTTTCTATCCTATTCCATTGTACTATATTTTTGTTTTTGTGCCAGTACTGTACTGTTTTGATTACTGTAGCTTTGTAGTATAGTTTGAAGTCAGGCAGTCCGTTTTTCTTTCTCAAGATTGCTTTGGCTATTCAGAGTCTTTTGTGTTTCCATACAAAGTGTAAAATTTTTTGTTCTAATTCTGTGGAAAATGCCATTGGTAATTTGATAGGGATTGCATTAACTCTGTAGATTGGTTTGTGTAGTATAATCATTTTGACAATATTGTTTCTTCTACTCCAAGAACATGGTATATCTCTCCATCTGTTTGTGTCATCTTTGATTTCTTTTATCAGTAACTTATAGTTTTCTTAGTACAGTTCTATTGCCTCCTTAGGTAGGTTTATTCCTAGGTATTCTATTCTTTGTGATGCCATGGTAAATGGGATTGTTTCTTTAATTTCTCTTTCTGATCTTTCCTTGTTAGAATATAGAAATGCAACAGATTTCTGTATATTAATTTCATATCCTGTAAATTCATCAAATTAATTGAGGAGTTCTAGTAGTTTTCTGGTAGGATCTTTAAGATTTTCTATGTAGATAATATCATGTCATCTGCAAACAGTGACAGTTTACTTCTTATTTTCCAATTTGGATTTCTTTTATTTCTTTTTCTTCTCTGATTGTTCTCTGTCCTAGCCAGGACTTCCAAAACTTTGTTGAATAAAAGTGGTGATAGTGGATATCCTTGTCTTGTTCCTGATCTTAAAGGAAATGCTTTCAGCTTTTCACCATTGAGTGTGATGTTACCTATGGGTTTCTCATATAAGGCCTTTTTCATGTTGAGGTAGGTTCCCTCCATACCCACTTGCTGGAGCGTTTTTATGATAAATGTATGTTGAATTTTGTCAAAAGCTTTTCCTGCATCATTAAGATGATCATTTGGTTTTTGTTCTTCAATTCATTAATGTGGTATATCACAGTAATTGATTTGCACATATTGAAAAATCCTGCATCCCTGGGATAAATCCTACTTGATCATGGTGTATGATTCATTTTATGTGTTGTTGGAATTTGTTTCCTAGTACTTTATTGAGGATTTTTTGTGTCTATGTTCATCAGTGATATTGGCCTTTAATTTTCTTTTTTTGTGATATATTTGTCTGATTTTGGTATCAGGGAGATAGTGGGCTCATAGAATGAATTTGGGATTTTTCCTTCCTCTGCAATTTTTTGGAATAATTTTAGAAGGATGGGTGTTACCTCTTCTCTAAATGTTTAGTAGAATTTGCCTGTGAAGCAATCTGGTTCAGGACTTTTGTTTGTTGGAAATTTTTAAATCATAGATTCAATTTCAGTACTTGTGATTGGTCTGTTCATATTTTCTATTTTTTCCTGTTTCAGTGCTGAGAGATTGTACCTTTTCCTATGAATTTGTCCATTTCTTCTAGGTTGTCCATTTTATTGGCATATAGTTGCTTATAGTATTTTCTCATAATCCTTTGTATTTCTGTGGTGTCCATTGTAACTTCTCCTTTTTCATTTCTAGTTTCATTGATTTGGGGACTTTCCCTTTTTTCTTGATGAGTCTGGCTAAAAGTTGATCAATTTCATTTGACTTTTCAAAGAACCAGCTTTTAGTTTCATTGATCTTCTCTGTGTTTTCTTTGTGTTTATTTAGTTCTGCACTGATCTTTATGATTTCTTTCCTTCTACTAACTTTAGGTTTTGTTTGTTCTTCTTTCTCTAGTTGCTATAAGTGTAAGATTAGATTGTTAATTTGAGATTTTGCTTGTTTCTTGAGGTACAATTGCTGTAACCTTCAGTTTTAGAACTGTTTTTGCTGTGTCCCATAGATTTTGAATCATCATGTTTTCATTTTCATTTATCTCTAGGTATTTATCCTTTGATTTCTTCAGTGATCCATTCATTGTTTAGCAGCATATTGTTTAGCCTCCATGTGTTTGTGGATTTTGCAGTGTTCTTTTTGTGTGTGTGTGTGTTTGTGTGTATATTTTATTTCTAATTGTGGATTTAAAAAAATGATTGATATGATTTCAGTTTTCTTAAATTTACCAAGGCTTACTTTGTGCCCAAGCATTTGATCTATCCTGGAGAATATTTAATGTGTACTTGAGTAGAATGTGTATTCTGCTGCATTCGGATTGGATGTTCTGTAAATATCAACCATGGCCATCTGATTTAATGTGTCATTTAAGGCCTGTGTTTCCTTATTGATATTGAGTCTGGATGATCTGCCCATTGATGTAAGAAGGGTGTTAAAATCCCCTGCTATTATTGTGTTACAGTCAATTTCCCCTTTTATGGCTGTTAGTATTTGTTTATATATTGAGGTACATCTATGTTGGGTGCATATATACTTACAAATATTATATCTTTTCCTTGGATCCCTTAATCATTATGTAGTATCCTTCTTTGTCTGTTGTAACAGCCTTATTTTATTTTTACTATATATATATATTTGTTTTGGCTGCATCAGATCGTCGTTACAGCACATGGGATCTTCATTGTGGCATGTGGGGTCTTTTTGGCAGCACATGGTCTTCTCTCTAGTTGTGGTGTGTGGTTTTCTTTCTCTCCTCTAGTTGTGGCACACAGGTTCCAGGGCACATAGGCTCTGTAATTGCAGCACACAAGCTCCAGAGCATGTGGGCTCTATAGTTTTGTGGCATGTGGGCTCAATAATTGTGTCACACAGGCTTAATTGTCTCAAGGCATGTGGGGTCTTAGTTCCCTGACCAGGGATTGAACCTGCATCCCCTGCATTGCAGAATGGATTCTTTACATTGAAGATTGGATTCTTCCCTTGTGGAGGACCACCAGGGAAGCCTCCCAACAGCCTTTCTTTTAGTCTATTTTGTGTGATATAGATATTGCTACTCCAGCTTTCTTTTGATTTCCATTTGCATGGAATACATTTTCCATCCCCTCACTTTCATTTAGTATGTGTCCCTAGATCTGAAGTGGGTTTCTTGTAGACAGCATATATAGGTTTCTTATTTTTGTATCCATTCAGCCAATCTATGTCTTTTGGTTAGAGAATTTAATCCATATGTATTTAAGGTAATTATTGGTAAATATGGGTTTTTTTTTTTTTGCCATTTTGTTAATTATTTTAGATTTGTTTTTGTAGGTTTCTTTTTCCTTTCCTCTTTTTTTCTCTTCTCTTATGATGTGATGACTAACTTTATTGTTGTCTTTGGATTCATTTTTCTTTTTTGTGTATGTATCAATTGTAGATTTTTGCCTTGCTGTTCCATGAAGTTTTGATATAGCAGTCTCTCTCTCTATATATATATATGTATATACATATATATGTATATATATACAAAATTGTTTGAAGTTGCTGTTCTTTTAATTTCAAATAAATTTCCAATATAATGTATTTGTACTCTCCTCACGATTGCTGGTTTTGATATCATATTTGTGTGTAGATGATTTCCTATCTTTACTGTATGTTTTCCTTTACCAAGGAGCTTTCCCATTCATAATTTTCTTGTTTCTAGTTGTGACCTCTCCTTTCCTGCTTGTGGAAATTCCTTTAGCACTTTTTGTAGAGCTGGATGGGGGTGCTGAATTTTCTTTTCTTGTCCTGTCTGTAATGCTTTTGATTTCTCCTTCAAATCTGAACAAGAGATGTGCTGGGTAGAGAATTCTTGGTTGGTTTTTCCCTTTCATCTCTTTAAATAGATTGTCCCACTGCTTTCTGGCCTGCAGATTTTATGCTGAAAACTTAGCTTATAACCTTATGGGAATTCTCTTGTATGTTATTTCTTGCTTTTCCCTTGTTGTTTTTAATATTTTCTCTGTCTTTTCAGTTTTTGTGAGTTTGATTAATATATGTCTTCTCTTGTTCCTTCCTCGACTTACCATGTATGCAATTCTTTGAGCTTCCTGGACTTTGTTGAGTTTTTTCTTTCCCATGTTAGGAAATTTTTCAGCTATTATCTCTTCAAATATTTTCTCAGGCCCTTCTCTCTCTTCTCCTTCTGGGACCCTATAATGCAAATGTTGGTGTGTTTAATGTTTTCCCAGAGATCTCTTCAACTGTCCTCATTTCTCTTTATTCTCTTTACTTTATTCTGTTCCATGTCAGTGATTTCCACCATTTTGTCTTCCATTTCACTTATCTGTTCTTCTGCTTCATTTATTCTGCTGTTGATTCTTTGTAGTGTATTTTTAATTTTAGTTATTTTAATATTCATCTCTGTTCTTTGAATCTTCTAGATCTTTGTTAAATGTTTCCTGTATCTTCTCAGTCTTTGTCTTTGTTCTGTTTCTGTGATCTTGGATCATCTTTACTATCATTACTCTGAATTGTTTTTTGGGTAGATTTCCTATCTCCTCTTCATTTAGTTGTTCTTCTGGGGTTTTATCTTGTTCCTTCCTCTGGAACATATTTCTCCACCATCTAATTTTTCTCTCTTTCTGTGATTGCAGTTTCCATTCCACAGGTGGCAGTGTTGTAGTTCCTCTTGCTTCTGGTGTCTGTCCCCTGGTGGGTGACCTGGTCTAAGAAGCTTGTATAGGCTTCTTTGTGGGAAGAACTGGTACCTGCCCACTGATGGGTGGAGCTGATTCTTGTCCCTCTGATGGGTTGGGCCATGTCAAGGGATGTGTTTAGAGATGCACGTGGGCTCAGGAAGATTTTTGGCAACCTGTCTGCTGATAAGAGGGTCTCTGTTCCCACCTTGTTGGTTGTTTAACCTGAGGTATCCCAGTACTGGAACCTACAGGCTGCTGGGTAGGACCAGGTCTTGTTGTCAAAATGATGGCCTCCAGGAATGCTCACACCAACAAGTACTCCCTGCATCACTGTCACCAGTGTCCTTGTCCCCACAGAGAGCTCTAGCCACCTTCTACTTCCCCTGGAGACCCTCCAAGATGAGCAGGTAGACCTGGCCCTGACTTCTATGAATTCACTGCTTTTTCTCTGGGTCCCAGTGGGCATGAGACCTTCTGTGCACCCTCCAAGAATGGAGTTTCTGTCTTCCTCAGTCCTTTGGTGTTTCTAGTATGGAGCCCTGCTTACCTTCAAAGCCAAGTGCTCTGAGGAATCCCCTCCCAATGCTGGACCCCCAAGATGGGAAGTCTAATGTGGGGCTCATAACTCTCACTTCTGTGGGAGAACCTCTGAGATATAATTATTTTCCAGTTTGTGGTTCACCCACATGGAATGTATGGGATTTTATTTTATCCCCTTTACCATCTTGTTATGGCTTCTTCCTTCTCTTTTGATGTAAAATATCTCTTTTGGTATGTTCCAGTCTTTTTTATTGATGATTGTTCAGCAGTTAGTTGTGATTTTGGTGTTTTTCTGAGAGGAGGTGAGCTCAAGTCCTTCTTCACCATCTTGTCTCCAACCAAGTCTAAAGTCAATTAATAGAACTCTTTTACAAATTAATTTTGGCAATATAATCTAGAGGTAGAAAAATACCATATCTTTAGCATATACATACAGACATATAAACAGACACAACCAGATAACTCAGTTTTCACATTAAAATTTTAGTAATTTATCATGTACAATTTAAAAACTAACTAGTTTACAAATAACAGTTGGAATAAATTGTTTACTCATTCAGATGGCTAAAGTTTTATTATTTGTGGAGAAGATTTTTAAGATCTGTATTAGTCTTTGACAAGCAATTTTGAGTAGACTGTTTAGGCAAGGGAGGTTTTTTTTTTAGCTATTTGTGTTCAAAAAATGTTTCTTCTTCTTCTTCTTTCTTTTTTTTTTTTAAAGTTTCAAGTTATACAATTGAATTAATCTAGACTCAGGCTCAGGCTATGTGGGCTGTGTTTACATTTCAAAGATTTGATGAGGTTTATAACTTCAAGGTACAGAGAAGAAAAATGTAAGTTTTCTCCTAGGAATTCTGGGGTATATTTGTCTATTATAACAATTCTTAGAGTAATTTTTTCCTTAAGTGCAGAAGAATTTTGCTCTAATATTCTGATATATTAATAATTTCTGCAACCATTTTGAGAAGACTGGGTGAGGCCTTGAGACTGATAAAAATAGATGGGCTCTGACCTGTTTTTAGAGTTGTGCTTCTGGTTTTGTAGAGATTTGAAAGAAAAAAGAAAGATATTTCTATTAACTCTTGAATATTGGACTCCAGTTGATTTATTTCCTAATTATTTATAGGAAAACCTGGGAAATTGCTGAAAGAAAGGGTGGTTTTTAAGAAAGAAAATTCATGTTGGATTTTGTTTTTAGTATAATTTCTGTTCTTTCATCTTAATAAGGGATATTTTTAATGAAGTACAGTCAACTTACAGTATTGAAATATAGTTGATTTACAATATCATACAGCACCATGACTCAGTACTTTTGCAAATCATATTCCATTATAGGTTACTATATGATAATGGATATAAATTCCCTGTGCTATACAGTATATCCCTGTTGCGTATCTATTTTTTTTTCAACATCAGAAGAGTTATTTATTTTTTAATGGTTGTACTGGAGCCAATTTTCCTCATTAAGTACCTACAGGGATTCAGCACTCTCTTTAGGTTGCTTGAATACAAGAATATGGCATTGATAAGTAAATACTACAGTTAAGATAAAAGGACTAACTTCTGACTTAAATCTAAACCAAAAATGAATTTTGAAAATATATTTTAAAATACCCTCCCAACCACTGTTAACACATTCCTTTATGTGTTCACACAGCATGTTCCAGGAATTATAATTTTCTGTGCTTCCACAGGTCTTTCTTTTGGGGTAGTCATCAATCATCTTCTTTCTCAATATATGTCTTTGCATTAACCCGTGCCATTTGCCAGGCCAAGTATCTGTCTCTTGCTGACATCTCAGTTTCTTCGTTGCTCTGCTTTGCAAACTTGTTCACTGTCTCATGTGGCCTCTCTTGTTCTTTGCCTGTCTCTTGACATTCCTCTGTGATTCTGTGTTTTGCTCCCAGTGATGTTTCAGAACTGGAGGGTTTCTCTGGGCTTCTTTCTTTGTCCTTTTCCATGTTTCTCATTTTACTGGCGCTTTCCTGGTTAAGAAGCCTATCCTCTGCCCTAGAATTTGCACTGCTTTCCTTTCTGTCTTGATTTCTCTCTGAAGATTGAACACTTACTTCTAGTTTTTCTCTATCTCTGTATTTATCACTGTTTTCATATCTTTCTTTCCTTGCTTTCATATGCTCTTCCTTTTCTTTGCTTTTCTCTTCCTTCTCTCCTCCTTTCTCACTGTGTCGGTTATAATCACTTCGTTGTCTGTCTCTTTCTTGTTCTCTTGAGGGATATTTCTCCCTGTCTTTTTCACTCTTCCATTCCCTATCATTTCTTTCTCTCTGGTCTCTTCCCCTCAGTCTATCTTCTTGTTCATGCCTCTTCCAGTGTGAATCTCTGTAACTGGCCTCTCTGTGCCTATGGGAATCCTTCTTTTCTTTTCTGTAATCACGGTCAGTGTAATAGCTGTCCTGCTCCCTGGATTGTCTCTCTTGATACTGATCTTCCCTTTTCTTGTGTCCTCTTGACTTGGAACTTTTTGTGTGGTAATTGGTACCATTCTCTCTTTCTTCACTAGATGACCTTGAGTGGGTATGATTCCTGTGATGCTTGGAGTAATTTTTTAAGGTTTCTGTGCCTTTTTCCCTTCTGCAGTTCACTTTATTATTTTCTTCTGTATCACCATCCTCAATGCTCTTAGCATCAAAGTCACTGTCTGCATCTGGGTTTTCCTCTACTTTCATAACAGTTTGGTGAATGCAGTTCTCATGAGGTATTCTGTTTTCTGAACTTACTTCATTGGAATATTCCTTTGATTTCTCTTCTTTTATCCCAGACCTGGTTTCACAAAAGCTGCATGTAGGTACTTCCTCTTCACCAACTGCTTGATTTAATAGGTGCCTATAAAATCCACTGAGATCTCTCTGCTTGGTTACATCCAAACGTGCTTCAAGTGCAGCAGCCCTCCTTTCTCTTTCTTCCTCTTCAGCTCTCTCTTTCAGTTTTTTCTTATAAGCAGATGTTACAAATGCCTCTTTATCATCAAATTCTCCCTTTTCCATTTCTCATTCTCTTTGTATTTTCTTTTCCATTCTTTTTTCCTGTTCCTTTTTTCTGATCTCAACTGCTTTTAGTAAGTTGTGAATGCACTTGGGCTTTCGGTCTTTTCCCAAAAGCAATTTTGGATTACTTTCTTCCTTTTTTTTCTGCATTTCATCATAAATACTATCATATTCATATACAGTAGAATCTTCTGCAAGGGCCTTCTGGATTTCCAGTTTGGTCTGTTTCATTGCTTGCTTCTTAGCAGCTTCCCTCTGAAGGCTTTCACTCATGGAGGTCTCCTCCTCCTCATCAGACTTATTCCCAAACACTGACGGCTTTTGCAAAACAGGGTGCAACTGCTGTCCTTTCTTTGGCAAAATAAGCCCATACTGCCTGCCCGGAATTGCCATCTTGCTCCCGTCTCCGCTGAACATGTGCTTATCTATTTTATACATAGTGATTTATATCTGTTAATCTCATACCCCTCATTTGTCCATCCCTCTACCTCTCCTCTTTAGTATTCACAATATTGTTATCTCTCTATGAGTCTGTTTCTGTTTTGAACATACATTCATTTGTATTATTTTAATTCTACATATAAGTAGTATCATACAGTATTTTTCTTATTTCTTATCTGTCTGACTTAATTTACTAAGCATAATATTCTTTAGGTCCATCCACATTGCTGTAATGGCAGAATTTCATTTTTTGATTGCTGTGTAAAATTCCATTGCATAACAACTTCTTAATCCAATTGTCTGTTGAGGACACTTAGGTTACTTCCATGTCTCGGCTATTGTAAATAATGTTGATACAAACATTGTGGTGCATGTGTCTTTTCAAAATAGTGTTTTTATTTTTTTCTCTATGTATACCCAGGGGTGGAATTGTTGGATCTTATGGTAATTCTATTTTTAGTTTTTTGAGGAATCTCATTACTATTTTCCATAGTGGCTGCACCAATTTGCATTACCACTAACAGTATATGTGTTCTCTTCTCTACACATTCTTTCCAACATTTGTTATTGGTAGACTTTTTGAGGATACCCATTATAACAGGTATGAGGTGATACCTTATGTTGGCTTTGATTTGCATATTTCTAGTAATTAGGGAATGTTGAGAATTTTTTCATGCTGCTCACCTGTACGTCTTCTTTGGAAAAATGTCTATTCAAGTCTTCTGTCAATTTTTTTATTGAACTTGTTTTTTAGATTTTGTGTTGTATTAGCAGTTTGTATACTTTGGATGTTAACTTTCTCCCTTATGTAACTGTAGGTTTTCTTTTCATTTTGTTTATGGTTTCCTTTGCTGTGCAAAAACTTTTAAGTTTGGTTAGGTCCCATTTGCTTGTTTCTGCTTTTATTTCTTTTGCCTTAGGAGACTGATTTTAGAAAACATTGCTACAACTTATATCAAGGATGTTTTGTTTATTTCTCTTCTAGGAGTTTTCTGGTTTCATGTCCTACATTTAGGTCTTTAAACCATTTTTTTTGTATATGGTGTGAAATGTTCTAAATTCATTGTTTTATGTGTGGCTTTCCAGTTTTCCCAACACCACTTGTTGAAGAGATTGTCTTTGTCCATTGGATATTCTTGCCTCCTTTGTCATAAATTAATTGACTGTAGGCACATGGGTTTATTTCTGAGTTCTCTAATATCTTCTACTGGTCTACATGTCTGTTTTTGTGCCAATACTATGCTGTTTTTTATTACTGTAGTTTTGTAGTATAGTCTAAAGTCTTCAAGGGTTGTTCCCTCTAGCTTTGTTCTTTTTCTCAGGGTTGCTTTGACAATTCAGGGTCTTTTGTGATTCAGTACATATTTTAGAGTTATTTGTTCTCATTCTATGAAAAATGATAGGGATTTCATTAAATCTGTAGATTGCTTTTGGTAGTATGGTCATTTTAATAATATTGATTTTCCAATCAAAGAACAAAAGATATCTTTCCATTTCTTTGGATCATATTCAATCTCCTTCATAAATGTTTTATAGTTTTCAGAGCATAGGTCTTACCCCCTGTTGATTAAGTTTATTCCTAGTTATTTTTTTCACATAATTTTAAACAGGATTTTTTTAACTGTCTCTTTCTGATATTCTATTATTGTGAATATAAATGAAACAAATTTCTATATATTAATCTTATATCCTGCAACCTTTATGCATTCATTTATTAATAACAATAATTTTTGAGTGGAGAATTTAAGGTTCTCTATATGGAATATCATGTCACCTGCAAATAATGACAGTTTTACCATCTTCCCTTCCAATTTGGATGCCTTTATTTCTTTTCCCTGCATGATTGCTATGGATGTGACTTTCAACACTAAGTTAAATAGACGTGGTAAGAGTGGGCATCTTTGTCTTTTCCCTAATTTAGCAGGAAAGCTTTCAGCTTTTTACCACTGAGTATGACGTTTGCTGTGGATTTGTCATAACTGGCATTTATTATGTTGAGGTATGTTCTCTTTGTACCCACTTTGATGAGTTTTCATCATGAATCAATGTTTAGTTTCATCAAATGTTTTTTCTATGTCTATTGAGATGATCAGGTGATTTTTGTCTTTTGTTAATGTGGTGTATCACATTGATTGATTTGCATATATTGAACCATCCTTGAAATGAATCCAACTTGATCATGATGTATTATCCTTTTTACCTATTGTTGGATTTAGTTTGCTAATATTTTGTTGAGGACTTTTGCATCTATATTCACCAAAGATATTGGCTTATGATATATTTTTATAGTGTCTTTGGTTTTGGTGTAATGGTGGCTTTGTTAAATGAATTTGGGAATCTTCCTTCCACTTCAATATTTTTGTAACAATTTGAGAAAGATGGTTAAAAAGTTGTCTTTTATGTTTGGAAGAATTCCCCAGCAAAACTATGTGGTCCTGGACTTATGTTTGCAGGAAGGTTTTTTGTTTGTTTGTTCATTTGTTTTTACCAACTCTATTTCACTTCTAGTTAAAATTGTCTGTTTCTTTTTGACTCAGCCTTGGCAGGCTATATATTTGTAGAATTCTATCCAATATATTGGTATATAACTGATTATAGTATTCTTTTATGGTCTTTTTGTGTTTCTGTGATAGTTGTTATTTGTTCTCTTTCATTTCTTATTTTGTTTATTTGGGCCCACAACCTTTTATTCTTGGTGAGCTTGACCATATTATTAATTTTACTTATATATTCAAAAAACACATATTTTTATTTCATGATCTTTTCCATTGTTGTTTTGAGCTCTATTTTATTTATTTCCTCTGTGATCTTCATTATACTCTTCCTCCTGCTAATTTTGGGGTTTGTTTTTTGATTCCAATTTTTGTAGGTGGTATAATAGGTTATTTATTTGAGATATTTCTTGTTTCATGAGGAAGACCTGTGTCGCTATGAACTTCGCTCTTGAAGTTGCTTTTGCTGCACCCCCTAGATTTTGCAAGGTTGTCTTTTTATTTTCATTAGTCTTGAGGTATTTTCTGATTTCTTCTTTGTTTTCATCTTCAACCCAGTGGTTTCTCAGTTGCATGTTGTTTGGTCTCTGTATACTTTCTCTTTTCCCATTTTTCTTTTTGTTGTTGATTTCCAGTTTCACATCATTGTGGTCCAAAAAATGCTTGATATAATTTCTACCCTCTTAAATATGTTGAGGCTCTTTTTGTGACCTAATGTGTAATCTATCCTAGAGAATGTTCCATGTGCACTTGAAAACAATGTGTGTTCTGCTTTTTCTTTTTTCTTTTTGAATGTGATGTTCTATAGATAACAATTAAGTCCATCTGATTTATTGTGTCATTTAGTATTTCTGTTGCCTTATTGATATTCTGTGTGGATGATCTGTAATGCCCCTGGGGTGTAAAAGTCTCCTACTATTATTGTATTATAATAAATTTCTCTCTTTATGTCAATTAATATTTTCTTTATGTATTTAGTTGCTCCTGTATTGAGTGTGTATATGTTTGCTAACATAATATCTTCTTATATTAATCCTTTTATCATTATATAATGCCCTTCTTTGTCTTTTGTTATAACCTTTAAAGTCTATTTTGTCTGAGTATTGATACCCACACTTTCTTGTCATTTCCATTTGCATAAAATATGTTTTCTTTTTTTATTGGAGTATAATTGCTTTACAATGTTGTGTTAGTTTCTGCTGTACAGTGTAGTGAATAAGCTATATCTCCTCCCTCTTGGACCACCCTCACGCCCCATCATTCCATCCATCTAGGTCATCAAGAGAACCGAGCTGAGCTGCCTGTGCTGTACAGCAGGTTCCCACTAACTATTTTACACATGGTAGTGTATTTATGTCAAACCTAAACTCCCAAGCCATCCCATGTTCCCATTCCTCCACTGTGTCCACATGTTCACTCATTATGTCTGTGTTTCTATTCTTGGCCTGAAAACAAGTTCATCTGTACCATTTTTATAGATTCCACATATATGCATTGATACATGATATTTGTTTTTGCTCTTTCTTACTTACTTCACTATGTATGACTGACTCTAGTTCAACCCACATCTCTATAGAAGGCCAAATTTCATTTTATTTTATGGCTGAGTAATATTACATTATGTACATGTACCACATCTTCTTCACCCATTAATGTGTTGATGGACATTTAGGCTGTTTCCATGTCCTGGCTCTTGTAAATTGTACTGCAGTGAACATTGTGGTATGTGATTTTTTGATGATGGCCTAGTGACCAGTGTGAGGTGATAGCTCATTGTAGTTTTTATTTTCATTTCTCTACTAATTAATGATGTTGAACATCTTTTCATGCACTCTTGGCTATCTGTATTTATTTATTTTTTTTGATGAAATGTCTATTTAGGTCTTCTGCCCATTTTTTTGATTGGGTTGTTTGTTTTTATGATATTGAGCTGCATGAGCTGTTTGTATATTTTAGAGATTAATCCTTTGTGCATTGCTTCATTTGCAAATATTTTCTCCATTCTGTGTGTTGTCTTTTTGTTTTGCCTATGGTTTGCTTTGCTGTGCAAAAGCTTTTACATTTAATTAGGTCATATTTGCTTATTTTTGTTTTTATTTACATTACTCTAGGAGGTGGGTCATAAAAGATCTTACTGTGATTTGTGTCAAAGAGTGTTTTTTTCTATGTTTTCCTGTAAGAATTTTAAAGTGTCTGGTCTTACATTTAGGTCTTTAATCCATTTTGAGCTTATTTTTGTGTATGGTGTTAGGGAGTGTTTTAATTTCATTATTTTACATGTAGCTGTCCAGTTTTTGCAGCATTGCTTGTTGAAAAGGCTGTCTTTTCTCCATTGTATATTCTTGCCTCATTTGTCATAAATTAGTCAATCATAGGTGTATGGCTTTATCTATGTTCTTTCTATCCTGTTCCATGGATCTTTATTTCTGTTTCTGTGCCAGTACCAAACTCTCTTGATTACTGTAGCTTTGTAGTATAGTCTGAATTTGGGGTGCTTGATTACTCCAGCTCCATTTTTCTTTCTCAAGATTGCTTTGGGTATTTTGGGTCTTTTGTGTTTCCGTACATACTGTAATTTTTTTGGTTCTAATTCTGTGAAGAATGCTGCTGGCAATTTGATAGGAATTGCATTGAACCTGTAGATTCCTTTGTGTAGTTTAGTCATTTTCACAGCATAGATTCTTCCAATCCAGAAGCAGGGTATATCTCTCCATCAGTTTGTGTCATCTTCGATTGCTTTCATCAGTGTTTTATAGTTTTCTGAGTACAGGTCTTTTGCCTCCTTAGGTAGAATGTTTATTCCAATGTATTTTATTCTATTTGTCACAATGGTAAATGGGTTTGCTTCCTTAATTTCCCTTTCTGACCTTTTTTATTAGTTTATAGTAGTGCAAGAGATTTCTGTGCATTAATTTTGTATCCTTCAACATTACCAAATTCATTGATTAGCTCTAACAGTTTTCTGGTGGCATCTTCAGGATTTTTGTTATTGTTTTGTTTCATATATTTATTTTATTTATTTAGTTGCACCAGGTCTTATTTGTTACAGGCATGCTCCTTAGTGGCAGCAGGTGGCTGCTTACTTGTGGCTCATGTACTCTTTAGTTGAGGCTCGCTGGCTCCTTAGTTGGAGAATATATGTGGGACATAAACCCCTGACCAGGGATTGAACCTGGGCACCTGTATTGGGAGCTTGGAGTCTTAACCATTGTGCCACCAAGGAAGTCCCAGAATTTTCTATGTATAGTATTATGTTATCTGCAGACAGTGACAGTTTTAATTCTTCTTTTCCTACTTGGATTCCTTTTATTTCTTTTTCTTCTCTGATTGCTGAGGTTAGGACTTTCAAAACTATGTTGAATAATAGTGGAAAGAGTGGACATCCTTGTCTTTTTTCTGATTTTAAAGGAAATGCTTTCAGTTCTTCACCATTGAGGATGTTTGTGGTGGGTTTGTCATATTATAACCTTTATTATGTTGAGGTAGATTGCTGCTATAACAACTTTCTAGAGAGTATTTTTAAATCATAAATCAGTCTTGAATTTTGTTAAAAGATTTTTCTGCATCTACTGAGAGATCATATGCTTTTTATTCTTCAATTTGTTAATATGATGTATCACATTGATTCATTTGGATATACTGAAGAATCCTTGCATCCCAGGGATAAATCTCACTTGATCCTGTTGTATGATCTTTTTAATGTGTTGCTGGATTCTGACTGCTAGTATTTTGTTGAGGATTTTTGTGTCTATGTTCATCAGTGATATTGAACTCTATTTTGCTTTTTTGTGATATCATTGTCTGGTTTTGGTATCAGGGTGATGGTGGCCTAATAGAGCAAGCTTGGATGTGTTCCTCCCTCTGCAATTTTTTGGAAAAGTTTGAAAAGGATAGGTTTTAATTTTTCTCTAAATGTTTGATATAAGTCACCTGTGAAACTATCTGGTCCTGGGCTTTTGTTTGTTGGAAGATTTTAAATAATGGTTTCAATTTCAGTGCTTGTGGTTGGTTGGTTCATGTTTTCAGTTTCTTCCTGATTCAGTCTTGGGAAGTTGTAGCTTTCTAAGAAACTTCATTTCTTCCAGGTTGTCCATTTTATTGGCATATAGATGCTTGTAGTAGTCTCTTATGATCTTCTGTATTTCTATCTTGTCAGTTGTAATTTCTCTTCTTTCATTTCCAATTTTATTGAGCTGAATCCTTTTCCTTTTTTTCTTGATGAGTCTGGCTAAAGGTTTATCAATTTTGTTTATCTTCTCAAAGAACCAACTTTTTGTTTTATTGATCTTTGCTATTGTTTTCTTCATTTATATTTTATTTGTTTTTGCTCTAATCTTTATTGTTTTTTTCCTTCTATTAACTTTGGTTTTCTTTGTTCTTCTTTTTCCAGTTGCTTCAGGTATAAGTTAAGATTGTTTGAGATTTTTCTTGTTTCTTGAGGTGAGATTGAATTGCTATAAACTTCCTTCTTAGAACTGCTTTTGCTATGTCCCATAGGTTTTGGATCATCATGTTTTTGTTGTCATTTCTGTCTAAGTATCTTTTGATTTCTTCTTTGATTTCTTCAGTGATCTCTTGGTTACTTAGCAGTGCATTATTTAGCCTCCATGTGTTTGTATTTTTTACAGTTTTTTTCATGTAATTGATTTCTAATCTCATTGTTTTGTGGTCAGAAAAGGTGCTTGACATGATTTCAATATTCTTAAGTTTCCCAAGGCTTGGTTTGGGATCCAAGATATGATCTATCCTGCAGAATGTTCCTTGTGCACTTGAGAAGAAAATGAATTCTTCTACTTTTGGGTGGATTGTACTATAAATATCAGTTAAATCTGTGAGTCTATTGTGTTGTGCAATGCTTGTGTTTCCTTATTTATTTTCTCTCTGGATGGTCTGTCCATTGGTGTAAGTGGGGTGTTAACGTCTCCTAGTATTATTGTGTTACTGTCATTTTCCCCTTTTATGGCTGTTAGTATTTGCCTTATGTATTGAGGTGCTCCTATGTTGGGTGCATAAATATTTATAATTATTATGTTTTCTTCTTGGATTGATCCCTTGGTCATTATATAGTGTCCTTACTTATCTCTTGTAATAATCTTTACTTTAAAGTCTATTTTGTATGATATGAGTATCGCTACTTCAGCTTTCTTGTGATTTCCATTTGCATGGAATATCTTTTTCCAACCTCTTGCTTATAGTATGTTTGTATCCCTAGGTGTGAAATAGTTCTTTTGTAGACAGCATGTATACGGGTCTTGCTTTTATATCCATTCCACCAGTCTGTGTCTTTTGGTTGGAAAATTTAATTCATTTATATTCAAGATGATTATCTGTATGTATGTTCCTATGACCATTTTCTTAATTGATTTGAGTTTGTTTTTGTGAGTCTTTTTCTTTTCTTATGTTTCTCACCTACAGAAGTTCCTCTAGCATTTGTTTTAAAGTTGCTTTGGTGGCACTGAATTCTCTTACCTTTGCTTGTCTGTAAGGCTTTTGATGTCTCCATCAAATCTGAAGGAGATCCTCACTAGGTAGGGTAATCTTGGTTGTAATTTTTTACCTTTCATTACTTTAACTATATCCTGCCACTCCCAAGTGGCCTGCAGATTTTTTGCTGAAAAATCAGCTGATAACATTATGTGGTTTTCCTTGTATGTTATTTGTTGCTTTTCTCTTGATACTTTTTATATTTTTTCTTTGAATTAAATTTTTGTTACTTTGATTAATATGTGTCTTGGTGTGTTTCTCTTACATTTTATCCGGTATGAGATTCTCTGTGTTTCATGGACTTGAGGGGCTATTTCCTTTCCCACTTTAGGGAAGTTTCCAACTATTATCTCTTTAAATGTTTTCTCAGACACTTTTTCATTCTCTTCTTCTTCTGGGAACCCTCTAAATTGAATGTTGGTGTATTTTACATTGTCCAAGAGGTCTCTGAGACTGTCCTCAATAATTTTCATTGTTTTTTCTTTATTCTGCTCCATGGCAGTAATTTCTATCATTCTATCTTCTAGCACCCTTGTTTGCTCTTCTGCCTAAGTTATTCTACTATTGATTCCTTCTAGTGTATTTTTCATTTCAGTTATTATGTTTTTCATCACTATCTGTTATTCTTTAGTTTTTCTAAGCCTCTGTAAACATGCTTTATATTTTCTCAGCCTGTGCCTCCATTCTATTTCCAGGATTTTGCATCACCTTTACTATCATTACTCTGAATTATTTTTCTGGTAGGTTTCCTATTTCCTCTTTATTTATTTGGTCTTTTAGGTTTTTACCTTGCTCCTCTGTCTGTAGTATATTTTCTGTCATCTCATTTTTTTTTTTTTTGGATGGTTTGGGCTGAATTCCTGTCTTAACTGGTTGTTTGGCCTAAGGCTTTCAGCACTGGGGTTTGGAGGCAGTTGGGGTAGATCTGGATCTGGTGCCAAGATGAGGACCTCTGGGAGATGTCACTCTAATTAATATTTCCTGGGGTCTGAGATTCTCTGTTAGCCCAGTGGTTTGGACTGTGTGCTCCAACCACAGAAACTCAGGCCCAATTCCCAGCTTGGGAACCAACATCCTACAAGTTGCCTGGCATTGCAAGAAAAGAAAAAGGGAGGAGAAATAAAACAACAAACAATAAAAAGTAAAATAAAATTAGAAAAATAATAAATACATTAGAAAAAATATAAGTGAAATAATTACAACAAGGTAAAACAGAATCACAACAGAAAAAAGAAAAAAAGGGGAGTGAGGAACAAGCCTCAGAATCATAACAAAGTATAGGCAATAATATAAAATTAGGAAAATAAAATAATTATTAGAAAAAATGAAAACATAAATGAAAGAACAACAAAGTAAAATAGAATCACAACCTAAAACAAAAAAAGGCCAAAAAGGGCCTTGGATGTGGGGGGTGGGGTTTAGGCATAGGTGGGGTTTAGGGTGGGGGTGGGGCCTAGGTTCAGGGACCACATGGCTGGGAAAGGGAGCATGGCCAGAGGGGGAACTCAGAATGTGGAGTAAGGCCTTGGGTGGGGGTGTGGAGCTGGCTTTTAGGCTCAGTGTGGCCAGAGGGAGCCTCAGAGTTTGGAGGATTAGGCTCTGGAACTCAGCAGGCTCTGCAAGGCCCAAGTGGGCTGAGGAAATGCTGGTCATGTTCCCTTCTGATCCTCCACTATCCCTCATCCCTGTAGATCCCCTAACCACGGGTGGGCCCCTCCAGGCATGGGAACCCCTCTCCTCCACTGATGCCTCTCAAGGGCCCTGGTCTTTTCTGACCTCCACTTCTCCTCCCCCCCTTCCTCCCCACTGTGTCCCACCTGGTCTCTCAGGGATTCCTCCCATCCCTTTAGGTGTCTGTGGTCCCCAACCAGTGCTAGGTAACTTCCTTAGTTGTGCAATGATGTGAACTCTGCATCTTCCCAGTCTGCCACCTTGACTCCTGGTTATCTCAAAATATCATTTTTCACCCTCCCATTTTCAGACTGTGCATGTCTTTCAAACTGAAGTGAATATCTTATATGAAGCACATAGATGTGTCTTGTTACTTTACCCAAATGGCCACCCTCTGCCTTTTATTTTTTTTCTTGTTCTATCTTTTCATTTTTTAAAAAAAACTTTTATTGAGATAAACTTAACATGCAATAAACTGTGTATATTTAGAGTGTACAATTTGGTATCCCAATCTCACAATTCATTCCCCTCCAACCCTCCCTGCTTTCCCCACTTGGTGTCCATATGTTTGTTTTCTACATCTGGGTCTCTATTTCTGCCTTGTAAATCAGTTGATTTGTAACATTTTTCTATATTCCACATATATGTGTTAATATACGATATTTGTTTTTCTTTTTCTGACTCACTTCACTCTGTATGACAGTCTCTAGGTCCATCCATGTCTCTACAAATGTCCCAGGTTCATTGCTTTTTACAGATGAGAAATATTCCATTGTATATATGTACCACATCTCTTTTATCCATTCATCTGTTGATGGACATTTCAGTTGCTTCCAAGTCCTGGCTATTGTAAATAGTGCTGAAATGAACATTGGAGTGCATGTGTCTTTTTGAATTATGGTGTTCTCTGGGTATATGCCCAGCAGTGGGATTGCTGGGTCATATGGTAACTCTATTTTTGTTTTTTCAAGGAACCTCCATATTGTTCTCCATAGTGGCTGTATCAATTCACATTCCCATCAACAGTGCAAGAGTGTTCCCTTTTCTCCACACCCTCTCCAGTATTTACTGTTTGTAGATTTTCTGAGGATGCCCATTCTAACTGGTATGAGGTGATACTGCATTGTAGTTTTGATTTGCATTTCTCTAATAATTAGTGATGTTGAGCATCTTTTCATGTGCCTCTTGACCATCTGTATTTCTTCTTTGGAGAAATGTCTATTAAGTTCTTCTGCCCATTTTTGGATTTTTTTTTTTTGATATTGAGCTGGATGAACTGTTTATATATTTTGGATATTAATACTTTTTCTGTTGATTCATTTGCAAATATTTTCTCCCATTCTGAGGGTCGTCTTTTCATCTTGCTTACAGTTTCCTTTGCTGTGCAAAAGCTTTTAAGTTTCATTAGGTCCCACTTATTTATTTTTGTTTTTATTTCCATTACTCTAGGGGGTGGGTCAAAAAAGATCTTGCTGTGATTTATCTCAAAATGTGTTGTTCTGCCTATGTTTTCTTCTAGGAGTTTTTTAGTGTCTGGCCTTCCATTTAGGTCTTTAATCCATTTTGAGTTTATTTTTGTGTGTGCTGTTAGGAAGGGGTCTAATTTCATTCTTTTACATGTAGCTGTCCAATTTTCCCAGCACCACTTATTGAAGAGGCTTTCTTTTCTCCATTGTATATCCTTGCCTCCTTTGTCATAGATGAGTTGACAATAGTTTATCTCTGGGCTTTCTATCCTGTTCCATTGATCTATATTTCTGTTTTTGTGCCAGTACCATACTGTCTTGAGCACTGCAGCCATGGAATATAGTTTGAAGTTAGGAAACCTAATTCCACCAACTCTGTCTTTCCTTCTCAAGATTGCTTTTGCTATTTGGGGTCTTTTGTGTTTCCATACAAATCCTAAGATTTCTTGTTCTAGTTATGTGAAAAATGCCATTGGTAATTTGATTGGGATTGCATTGAATGTGTAAATTGCTTTCGGTAGTATAGTCATTTTCACAATGTTGATTCTTCCAATTCAAGAAGATGGTATGTTCCACCATCTGTTTTTGTCATCTTTGATTTCTTTCATTAGTGGCTTACAGTTTTCTGGGTACAGGTCTTTTACCTCCTTGGTTAGATTTATTCCTAGATAATTTATTTTTTTGTTGCAATGGCGAGTGGGATTGTTTCCTTAATTTCTCTTTCTGATCTTTCATTCTTAGTGTATAGAAATGCAAGAGATTTCTGTGTGTTAATTTTGTATCCTGCAACTTTACCAAATCATTGATTAGCTCAAGTAGTGTTCCCATGACATCTTTAGGATTTTCTATGTATAGTATCATGTCATCTGCAAACAGTGACAGTTTTTTTCTTCTTTTCCAATTTAGATTCCTTTTATTTCTTTTTCTTCTCTGATTCCTGTGGCAAGGACTTCCAAAACTATGTTGAATACTGCTGGAGAAAGTGGACATCCTTGTCTTGTTCCTGATCTTAGAGGGAATGCTTTCAATTTTTCACCATTGAGAATAATGTTTGCTGTGGGTTTGTCATATATGACCTTTATTATGTTGAGGTAGGTTCCCTCTATGCCCACATTCTGGAGAGTTTTTATCATAAATCGACGTTGAATTTTGTCAAAAGCTTTTTCTGCATCTGTTGAAATGATCATGTGGTTTTTATCCTTCATTTTGTTAATATGGTGTGTCACATTGATTGATTTGCCTATATTGAAGAATCCTTGCATTCCAGAGATAAAACCAACTTGATTATGGTGTATGATCCTTTTAATGTGTTGTTGGAGTTTGTTGGCTAGTATTTTGTTGAGGATTTTTGCATCTAAATTCATCAGTGATATCAGTCCATAATTTTCTCTTTTTGTATTATGTTTCTCTGGTTTTGGTATCATGGTGATGGGGACCTCATAGAATGTTTAGGAATGTTCCTTCCTCTGTAATTTTTTTGAAAGGGTTTGAGAAGGATGGGAGTTAACTCCTCTCTAAATGTTTGATAAAATTCACCTATGAAGCCATCTGGTCCTGGACTTTTTTTGCTGGAAGATTTTTAGTCACAGTTTCAATCTCATTACTTGTGATTGGTCTGTTCATATTTTCTCTTTCTTCCTGATTCAGTCTTGGAAGATTATACTTTTCTAAGAATCTGTCCATTTCATCCAGGTTGTCCATTTTAGTGGCATCCAGTTGCTTGTTGTAGTCTATTATGGTGCTTTTTATTTCTGCAGTGTCCATTGTAACTTCTGCTTCCTTTCTAATTTTATTGATTTGAGTCCTCTCCCTCTTTTTCTTAATGTGTCTTACTAGAGGTTTATCAATTTTATTGATCTTCTCACAGAAGCAGCTTTTAGTTGTATTGATTTTTGCTATTGTTTTCTTTGTTTCTATTTCATTTATTTCTCCTCTGATCTTTATGATTTCTCTCTGTCTGCTAACTTTGGGTTTTGTTTGCTCTTCTTTCTTTAGTTTCTTTAGGTGTAAGGTTAAATTGTTTCTTTTGGATTTTTCTTGTTTCTTGAGGTAAAATTGTATTTCTATAAACTTCCCTTTTAGAACTGCCTTTGCTGCATCCCATAGGTTTTGGAACTTTTTGGTTTCATTATCATTTGTCTCTAGGTATTTTCTGATTTCCTACTTGATTTCTTCAGTGATCTCTTGTTTATTTAGTAGTGTATTGTTTAGCCTCCATTTGTTTGTGTCTTTTACAGTTTTTTTCCTGTAACTGATTTCTAATCTCATAGCGTTGTTGTCAGAAAAGATACTTGGTACGATATCAATATTCTTAAACTTACTGAGGCTTTATTTATGACCCAAAATATGATCTATCCTGGGGAATGTTCCATCGGCACTTGAGAAGAACATGTTATCTGCTGTTTTTGGATGTAATGTCCTATAGATATCTATTAAATCAAGCTGACTTATTATGTTATTTAAAGCTTGTGTTTCGTTATTAATTTTCTGTGTGGATGATCTGTCCATTGGTGTAAGTGGGGTGTTAAAATCCCCCACTATTATTGTGTTACTGTCAGTTTCCTTTTTCATAGTTGTTAGGTTTTGCTTTATGTATTAAGGTGCTCCTATACTGGGTCCATGTATACATATAATTGTTATCTCTTTTTCTTGAATTGATCCCCTAATCTTTATGTAGTGTCCTTTCTTGTCTCTTGTAACAATTTTTTTTATTTTAAAGTCTATTTCATCTGATATGAGTATCACTATTCTAGCTTCTTGTGAATCCCATTTGCATGGAATATATTTTTTCATCCTCTCACTTTCAGTCTGTGTGTGTCCCTAAGTCTGAAGTGGGTCTCTTGTAGACAGCATATGTATGGGTCTTGTTTTTGTATCCATTCAGCCAATCTGTGTCTTTTGCTTGGTCCATTTAGTCCATTTACATTCAAGGTAATTATTGATATGTATGTTCTTATTACCATTTTCTTAACTGTTTTGTTTTTGTTTTTGTAAGTCCTTTCCTTCTTTTATGTATACCACCTAGAGAAGTTCCTTTAGCATTTGTTGCTGGGCTGTTTTGGTGGTGCTGAATTCTCTTAGTTGTTGCTTGTCTATAAAGCTTTTGATTTCTCCAAATCTGAATGAGATCCTTGCTGGGTAGAGTATTCTTGGTTGTTGGTTTTTCCCTTTCATCACTTTAAATATATCATTCCAATCCCTTCTGGCTTGCAGAGTTTCTGCTGAGAAATCAGCTGTTAACCTGATGGGAGTTCCCTTGTATGTTATTTGTCATTTTTCCCTTGTTGCTTTTAATAATCTTTCTCTGTCCTTAATTTTTGTCAATTTGACTGCTATATGTCTTGGTGTGTTTCTCCTTGGATTTATCCTGCCTGGGACTCTCTGCACTTCCTGGACTTGGGTAGCTATTTCCTTTCCCATGTTAGGGAAATTTTCAACTAGAATCTCTTCCAATATTTTCTTGGGTCCTTTCTCTGTCTCTTATCTTTTTGGGACCCCTATAACGCTAATGTTGGTGCATTTAACATTGTCCCAGGGGTCTCAGGCTTTCTTCAGTTCTTTTCCTTCTTTTTTCTTGATTCTTTTCAGCATCAGTGATTATCACCATTCTGTCTTCCAGGTCACTTATTCGCCCTTCTGCCTCAGTCAATCTGTTATTGGTTCCTTCTAGTGTATTTTTCATTTCAGTTATTGTGTTACATATCTCTGTTTGTTTGTTCTTTAGTTCTTCTAAGTCTTTGGTAAACTTTTCTTGCAATTTTTCAATCTTTGCATCCAGTCTTTTTTCAAAGTCCTGGATCATCTTCGCCATCATTATTGTGAATTCTTTTTCTGGACGAGTGCCTATGTTCTCTTCATTTAGTTGTTTTTCTGGGGTTTTATCTTGTCCTTTCATCTGGTACAAAGTCTTCTGCCTTTTTATTTTCTTTATCTTTCTGTGGCTGTGGTTTTCAGTTCCACAAGGTGAAATACTGCTGATACTGCTTGATACTGCTGTTTTCCCTCCTGTGGAGGAAGCTATCTAAGTGGATTGTGGATGCTTCCTGATTGGAGGGACTGATGGTGGGTAGGGCTGGGTGGGCAGAGCTCAGTAACACTTTAATCTGCTTGTCTGCCAATGGGTGGGGCTGTGTTCCCACCCTGTTGTTCATTTGGCCTGAGGCCACCTAGCACTGGAGCCCACAGGCTCTTTGGTGGGGTTAATGGCTGACTCTGGCAGGGCTCAAGCCAATGAACACTTCCCAGGACCCCTGCCAGTAGTGTTCCTGTCCGCTCAGTTGAGCCACAGCTGCTCCCCACCTCTGCAGGCAACCCTGAAACATCAGCAGGTAGGTCTGGTTCAGTCTCATATTGGGGTCACTGCTCCTTTCCCTGGGGTCCTGATGAGCACACTTTTTTTTGTGAGCCCTCCAAGAGTGGAGTCTCTGTTTCCCCCAGTCCTGTGGAGGTCCTGCAATCAAATCCCGCTGGCTTTCAAAGTCTGATTCTCTGGGGATTCCTCCTCCCATTGCTGAACCCCTGGGTTGGGAAGCCTGAACTGGGGATCAGAATCCTGACTTTAGTGTTGGACTTCTGTGGTATAACTGTTCTCCAGTTTGTGAGTCACCCACCCAGCATTTATGGGATTTGGTTTTATCGTGATTGCGCCCCTCCTACCATCTCATTGCAGCTTCTCCTTTGTCTCTGGATGTAGGGTGTCTTTTTCGGTGAATTCCAGTGTCTTTCTATTGATGATTGTTGAGCAGTTAGTTGTAATTCTGGTGCTCTTGCAAGAGGGAGTGAGCACATATCCTCCTACTCTGCCATCTTGATTCATCTTCCACCCTATGTCTTTTGATTAGAGCCTTGAATCTATTGACATTTAAAGAAATCATTGATAGTTATATACTTATTCCCATTTTATTTCCTGTTTTCCAGTTGTTTTTGTAATTCTTTGTTCATTTCTTCTTTTTGTTTCTCTCATGGTTTCATAATTTTTTTTTTTTTGTAGTATGCTTGAGTTTCTTTTTGGTTTTGTTTTATGTATTATAGGGTTTGTGTGTGTGTGTGTGTGTGTGTGTGTGTGTGTGCTTACCATGGGTTCATATGTGTTGACCCATAATTATGTCTACTTGTTTTTAGCTGATAATCATTTCAGTTGAAACACATACTAAAATGTCTATGTTTTTACTCCCTTTCCCCACATTTAAAAATTTTTTATGTCATATTTCACATCTTCATGCTTATCCCTTTGCTGTTTATTATAGTTTTAGTTGCTTTTACATTTGTTTTAATATACGTACTAGATCATTTCAGTGATTTTTAATCTTTAGTATATATTTTCCTTTTCTATTCAGATTTTCCCTTTCCTATAAATTCTTGCTTCTTTTCCATTTAGAGAAGACTCGTCAATATTTATTTTAGGGTAAGTTTAGTATTTCTTAATTCTTTTAGTTTTTGCTTGCCTGAGAAGTTCTTTATCTCTCTTTCTATTTTAAATAATAATCTTGCTCATAAGTATCCTAGGTTGCAGGTTTTTCCCTTTTAGAATTTGAATATATTATGCCATTCTCTTCTGGGCTGTAAATTTTCTGCAAAGAAATCAGGTAATAGCATTATGGGTATTCCTTTGTATATGATTCTTTGTTTTCTCTGTGGTTGCCTTTAGCATTTTCTCTTTATTTCTAACTTTTGTCATTTTAATTATGATGTCTTGGTTTGAGTCTGTTTGGATTCATCTTTTTTGAGACCCACTGTGCCTCCTGTAACTGGATATCTGTTTCCTTCTTTAGGTTTGGGAATTTTTCAACCACACTTTCTTCAAATATATTTTCAAGTCCCTTCACTTTCTTTTCTCCTTCTTGAACTCCTATTATGCATATTTTGCCACACTTTATATTATTCCAGAGAGCTCATATATCACTTTTGGCTTTTTTTTTTTTTTAATTTGTCTTTCTCTCTGTTGTTCTGATTGTGTGATTTCCATTATTCTAACTTCCAGATCACTTATGCATTTTTCTGTGTCATTTAGTTGGCCATTGATTGCTTCTAGAGTCTTTTTATGTCAGAATTTATCTGTATTTGATTGAGTTTCTAGTTCCTTGTTAAAATTATTTGTGTTTATAATTAATACCATTTCTTAATTCAGTTAGCTTTTTTACTACCAACTGTTTGAACTCAGTGTCTGGAAGACTGGTAATCTGTGTTGCATTACTTGTTTTTTCAGAAGTTTTCTTCTTCTCCTTCAATTGGGAGTAATTTCTCTGCCTTTTTATTTTACCTAACTTTCTCTATCTCTATGAATTTAGCTGAAATATATTGTCGTCTTAAAGGGGTGTTTTTATGTGGGAACCTCCTGATGTATAATGCATATGCCCAATGTCTTTGGTGAGAAGGCTGGATTTGATGTTGATGCCAACCACTTCTTTCCTCAGGGTGTACTGGCCACTATCACCTTAATAAGGGGTGTGGCTGGTGTTGGAGGAGGTAAAACCTGCACAGGGTGTAAGGTGAAACTTCCACTCTGCTCAATGACTTACACTGCTCTGTCAGTGGCAGGATCTGCTTCTAAGTTGCTGGAGTGGAAGCCCTGAGGTTTGGGCTTCAGCAGGCTCTTTTTCCTTTATGTGTATGCCTTTTCTTCTACCCACACTGGGGCTTTTGCCCCAAAGTAGGAGAGTGATGAAGTAAGTGAGGCTCATATGCTTACAGAGGTCTGATGTGCTGCCCTGTAGGCATCTGCAGCTCTGCTATTGTGGTTTGTCCTTTTGTGGTTGTCCCAGATCTAGAGCAAGGTTGTGGTGTGTAGTGGGTCTGGCCAGAGCATTTTCTAGGCTGGGACTAGGTGCCATGGCATTGTGGTTGCAGGAACTGAAGCAGCTGCACTGCTGTCAGAGTTCTGCACTGTTTCCATTATGCTATATGGGTAAGCATCAACAATGGCCACCCCTGCCCCACCTGAGGTACAACCCAGGCAGCCTCTGCATTGCTAGATTAAGTCTTTTCCTAGCACCCAGATGCCTTAGATCCTGTGCTAAGCTGTGGCATGGAGTGAGTGGGGCAGGGTGTTCACCCATTTTGGATTGGGGAGAGCAGTGAGGCAGCAGCCCCCAGAGCAGGCCTCTCTCTGCCCTATCTTTTGGAAAGCCAGCATTCATGCAATCCTTGTAAGTAGAGTCTGGGCTTCTCTAGCCTTTCTACCTTCCCAGCAGTTCTCCCAGCAGCCAAGGGGGCTTGCATAGGACCCCAGGACTGGGGTGCCCAGTCTGTGGCTCTACCCACTCACTCCCTGGGGTAAGAGCCCACCCATGCAGTTTTTCTTTTCCCCTGAGTCCCCTCCCAAAGACACAAGTCCTTACCTGATTTCTTTTTTCCTGTCTTATCCAGTTACATGGGAATATTTCTTGAGGCCTTGGTTCTGTAGGAGTTCTTCTGCCAGTTTCCAGTTAGTTTTCTGTGAGAATTGTTGCAAATGTAGATATAATTTTAGTGTATTTCAGGTGGGAGGTGAACTCCATGTCCTCTTACTCCACTGTCTTGAATCATTTCTGGTTAATAAAGAATTCTTAAAGACTAGTCATTATATATCATTTTCCTTTCAGTTTGATCCTCCTGTAGCTGTTTAAGATGAGGGCTGTCAATTTTTTTTTCCTCTTAAATATAGCCAATTTAAAGGATTCATCTGATCATTGATGAGTAGGTTCTTATAGTAACTTCAAAAAAGCAACTCAAACCATTAAGTATTTTATTATGGCTTAACCAAAGACAGAACAACTGTCTCACAAGAGATTTATAGCCTTCACAAGATCCAGAAAGTTCATTCCCAGAGTTAGTCTAAGAAAGTAAAAGCCTTTTGTTGCTACAGGTGGTAGGAATGGCATAGTGAAAATGATGGCTATAGTGTCCCACAAATATGTGGATACCTCTGATCATAAACTCACTAATTTAAGGCATTCAGCAGATGCTATTGGAATAGTACTTTTCCAGCAAGGTTGAGATGACAAAGGCCCCTTATGGGCTGGGATCCCTTATGACAAACTCCCCTGATAGCTGGCACAACTGGGCAAAGAGAGTCCTGCTTGTGACTTCATGCCTAGGAACCCTAGTCAATTTGACTGTCTACCAGATGCACCCTGGTAAATGCACTTCCAGATGTCAGAGGTGAGAAAGAATTTTTTGCTGGACACAAAGCCAAGTCCTCAGGACATAGAACAATATGGAAGGAAAAACCTCATCCATTTTTTCATAGAAGACCCAGAGCAAAGTTTGTCTGAATAGACACCTGTCTGATGAGAGTCATTAGCTTACCAGTCTGTGATACTGACTTGAACAGCAGGCTTTAGAGGGCCTATTCCTGCTTTCCATCATATGGTTCTCATTCCTTATAACAAACAACGTAAAAGACAGAGACCAAAAAAAATGACCATTTTTGGGAGGAAAATAATCCCCAAGAGTTGCTAATCCAAGGAACTGCTCCACAAATATTTTCCCCCACTAATCTAAATTTAGAGAGAGAAAAGGGACTCTCACCACGTTCCCTTCCATCACAATTTGCAAGCAGAGATCCTGAATACTGATGTGATAAGAAATCTTATTTCTGCAGGCCTTTTCTCATGTCCCAGGACCTTGCAGCTGGAGAAGCCTCAAGTAAGGAACCAGGGTCTAGCCAGCCTCCTGCCTGGCTCATCAACTATTGGGAAGGGGGAAATTTCCCACTCTACTCCTCGAGTTCTTGTGGCAGGACTTATAATAAAATTGACAAGAGACAGATTGACAGGAGAAAAAGAAACAAATTTTAATTCATGCACATGGAGATCTCATAGAAGCGGGACCTGAGAAGTGGCAAAGAAGGAAGCTTTTATAATTTTTAGACAAAAAAAAAATCAATAAATTTGTTAGGAATTGGCAGAACAAAGTAACTCAAGTTTTGGATGTTCAATTAATGAAGAATCTAAACAGATTTTGGGCCTAGGGGTAGTAGAGTAAAGAAATGTTTGTTTATAGAGGCTTCTCAGCCATGAATTTCCTATGTTGGTGATAAGGGTGTCCTTTTACATCCAGAAGCATGGACTGCATCTTTCACATGAGAAATTTATTTCTGCTTTCAGTGAGACAGAATAAAGAGTCAGAATGTTTCTCTTGTGTTGACTGTTTCTTAAGTAACTTTAACTCAAAATAATCAATATGCCTTTGAAACACATTTTGGAGTGGATTTCCATGGGTCCCAACAGGATCCAAAAAGCTGGAAAAGAGCAAAATATTTATTATTGAGGAACCTGGAGAATGGGCAACAATTACTCTTCTTTGATATATTTTATTCTATGAGTCCAACTTTGGGGTGAGTCATAGTAACAAAGTCTTTTATCCGTTTCAGTTTCCTCCATCCCCCTCCTGATCCCACATAGTGTCTGAAATCTCCATGGTTTTCCCCAATTAGCACTCATGGGTATTGCAGTGGGTAGGTGAGATCAGGAGAACTATTTTACATTTGATAGTTTTTAAATTTCAGACTATTGTGAGATAGTGTTGACCATGCCATTTCTGCATGTGTTTTTGAGTACAGTGGGCCCTTTGTATCCCTGGGTTCCACATCCATGGATTCAACCAACCAGGGGCCAAAAATATCTGGAAAAAAAATCCAGAAAATTTCAAAAAGCAAAACTTGAATTTTCCACAAGCCAGCAACTATTTGCCTAGCATTTACATTACATTATGTAACGTAAACAATCTAGAGATTATTTAAAGTATACAGGAGGATATACCTTGGTTATATGCAAATACTATGCCATTTTGTATAAGGGACTTGAGAATGCTCAGATTTTGTATCTGCTGGGGTGGGGGGTGATGTGCTAGAATCAATCCCCCAAGGATACCAAGGGAAGACTGTATCACCTTTCCACTACGGTCTAGATGTGTATCCTTGAACAAGTAACTTAATCTCTTGATACTACAATTTCTTATATATTGGGTTGGCCAATACGATGTAACAGAAAAGCCCAAACAAACTTTTTGGCCAATCCAATGTAAAAAGAAGACAATAGCTATCTCATAGAATTGTTGGGAGGATTATATGGAAAATTCATGCAAAGCATTTTGTAAATACATAGTAAGGACTTGATTCATGTTAATTATAATGATGAGGATGTTGATTATCCTTGACTTCAGAATTAACTGCCTCATCCTTGCATGCATGTATATGTTAACTATAATACGCCAACTCTAGAAATATGTAATGGTCTTTATGACCCAGAAATCAGAGCCAAGCTAGTGGAAAATTAGTTTTGATTTAGATTAGATTTAGATTAGAATTAGATTTGGAATTAGATTTAGCCTTTAATCTAATCTATTGTATTCTACTTTTTTCTATTTTCTTTAGACATCTGTATTTTGGGGAGAATCCTAAAACCCTTCTTAAATTACCACACAAATCTAAATCAAAATAGTAGTCAAAACTATAGTTTGGAATTGTATGGAAAAAAAAAACACTCTTACCCTGATGTGCTTTTTGAAAACATACATTTTTCTTTCCCTAGTGATAATGGATTAACCTTAGGAACAGTCTCAAGAAGGAGAAGAAGTGTCACTTATGAATTTGCTGTATTAGGCTGACAAGAAAACAGGATCTACTCGAGGCATTTTGTAAAACAAAAAGTGACATAATATAGTGAATTAGATTCCCACAAAAACACTTGAAGAGCTGGCGAAGTAAAAATAGGGAAAACGGTTCTCCTTTTCTCTACCATCATGGTGTATGCAGTTGACTCTGCTCTTAGCCATGTCTTCTCACAAGACTTTCAGGATCCAGTGATTCCTGGCTAAAAAAGCAAAAACAGAATCATCCCATTCTTCAATGGATTCAGATGATAATTGGTAGTAGAATCACATAGAACTCCATGAGGAGACACAGAAGAACCAAGCTGGGTTTATAAGGAGTCACACATGAGATGGCACACACGTTTATTCTGTATCAAGGTCACTTGCATTTTACCTTAACACTCTGAAAGCATCACAACTATCTGGACAGCCATATGTGCTTAATTGGGAAAATAATTTTCCTTTTAGTTTCCATGTTTCCTCACTAGTAGTTTGGTTCAATAATAAACATGTGAGAACTTTTGTTGGGAAAAAAATCTAAGGAAAACTACTGTTGCTCTCTGGTTCCATGCCATTTCAGGAAGTTGCAGGAATCACAAGAAACCAATGCTGATACTCACAACTGCCTGAAGCATGAGTCAGGTGGTTCATCAGTAAACACTCTGAGAAGATGTAATACCTCAGGTCTGCCATTTGCCAAGCTCCTATGTCTATTTGCTTTTGCTGAAGGTTCAATAATCTCATATATGTTTCTCTCATTTGTGGATTCTAAACCCAGCTGATAAGACATTTTTTAAAAAGGAGTTTGCAAGTTTCCAGCCCCTGAGGTACAAGAAAGAACATAAAACAGTAATGAATAAATGCTGTTTGATTAAAAAGAGAGTCTATCAAACCACTTCTTTGGCTACTTCCCATTCATGCATACCAAATAAACAAACATTGAAATTTGTATATAAACAACAATATATTTGTATCAACCATGACCCAACTCTTCTTCAATTTAACTAAGACCAACCTATCCTTACTCCAAAGAGGACAGACCTGAAGCACCACCAGTCACTTTTATTCATCTGGAGTTAACGATCATTACTCTTTTAGTACAGTCACAATCCTTTGATATCTTGGAACCTGAAGACAAAATGAGAAAAATAACCACTATCAGCAGACCTTACATAAAATAGTAAGAAAGGAACAATTAAAATTGATTAGAAAACTATGATAGATAACTATGATTTCTGCTATTGGCTACAAAAAACCACAGTTGCTATTTATGATGCCCATGTTGCATTACCCATCTCATTGTCCTCAGTCAGCACCAGCTGCTCATGTTTGTTTTTTTCTTTCTCTCTCTTTCTTTCCTTCTTTTCTTTCTTTCTTTTTCTTTCTTTCTTTCTTTCTTTCTTTCTTTCTTTCTTTCTTTCTTTCTCTTTCTTTCTTTCTTTCTTTCTTTCTTTCTTTCTTTCTTTCTTTCTTCCTTCCTTCCTTCCTTCCTTCCTTCCTTCCTTCCTTTCTTTCTTTCTTTCACAAATAAATACATACTAGGCAAAGCCTCCTGCCTTTCTCAAAGTGTCCACCCTATGGATCCTCCATCGTGGGAGGGGTTAGGGAAGTCTGTCCTGGGTGGAGACAGGCTCCGCCTTTCAGCAGTGCCCATGCCAGTATCGCCAGTGCCCTCTTCCAGGAAAGGGAATCTGGAGAGAGACTGTTTCGAAGGCCCAGAGGCCAAGAAGACATCAGTGCTCAAAGAACAGGGCGCCTGTTGTCTACCGTCACTTCAATTACTCGGGCTGCCCAGCCACTTCAAGGGCGAGAGGCGCATCCATGTCTCCAGTAGGGACAGTACGTCGCTGGGAAAGAACAGAGATGCTGTGCCTGGCTCCATCGTCCAGGCACGCCGCCTTCGTGGTCGAGCACCGGCAGGTCTTGTGGCTCAGGCGCCACTAGAGCTTCTGGGAAGGTGAGCAGAGACCCCCTAGGACGTTGCGGCGCTGGCGGCTGAGCCCAGGTCTGGGCAAAACCGTTTACTATTTCTGAAGGGTGTAAATCCTTATGAGTCCTGCCTGCATTTGATTTCTGTCATCTTACATTAATTTTTATCCCTGGACCTAGAAATAATAAATATTCAAATGGTCTCCAGGGTTCTAGACATAATGCCTTCTCCCATTGTGTAGGCTATTTCCCAATGGTCATCAAAGTCAGTCATTCAAGCCAGGTCACTATCTCCCTGTTTACTCGTTTATTTAGTGGTGTGAAGAGAAGAATATGGCCAGGTGGGCACTCTCAACATCTAGAAAGCGTTCCTCCACTGAGAACGAAGATCACCAACGCACATAGATCTGAGTTATAGGGACAGAACGCAGAATAATTCAGGAATCACCCATGCTTCCACCTCGGCTAATGTTAGATGTACAACACTGGTTTCTGTTGGTCACAGAACTATTGGAAAAACATCACCATATACTGGAGATTTACACAAAGCTTAAACTGTTTCTTGAAGGACAATACTCCAATCCCACGAATTGTTGTCATCAAGCCAATGCCATTCTGGGTTCAAACCAGGTCATTTCACTGTTCTGTTACGCCAGCTGCTTTGGATGAGTGGGTATGTAGTAATAACAATGAATTATGTGGCTTATAAGAACACTGTTTCATTTCTTAGTTAAAAGGAGTAGCTAAGTCAGAAGAAACATTTCATGACATACCATGAAGATGAGTAAAAGTTTCTTTAAGTCTGGGCAAAAGGGCACATGGGAAGTAGATGGAAGATGGAGAATAATCTGTATAACCTCTAATTTTCTTCTAAAAGGGAGGAATTTGAATCCTGTACACCCATTTCATTATGCCTTCAAAAATATATGTAGGAACTTCCCTGGTGGTCCAGTGGCTAAGAGTCCACGTTCTCAATGCAGAGGGCCCAGGTTTGACCCCTGGTCCGGGAGCTAGATTCCACATGCTGCAACTAAGAGTTTGCATGCCACAACTAAAGATCCCTCACATGGCAACAAGGATCTCCTGTGCCGTAACTAAGAGCCAGCATAAATAAATAAATATTTTTTAAAAATAAAATAAAAAATATATGTAGGTATTAATTATAGGAAAATAATTTTAACATTTTTTTCTAAATAAAATCTGATATTGAACAAATTTAAATTATTTCCTTGCAAAGAGATCTTCCATGTATTCTTACACGTAGGTGACTAAAAATGCCCTGTGAGTGTGATCCTTATCTGAACTTGAGTAGCTGCAGATTATTCAAAGCTATTGTTATAAAGCAAAGGAACTGAAAAAAAAATTTGGCTTGCAGAGGGAGGGATTGAGAGAGAGAGCGAGGCTGAGAAAGGGATGGAAGTTTAACAGAGAGACAATCTATTTCTTCCACTGCAGGGAGTCTTATGCCAGGGGAATTTTGTGAATATCTTAAAATGAAAGCACAATGATTTACATAAGCATGTGAATTTATCTGGGGAGAAGAATCATGGAGTTCATGACATAGAAAAAGATTAAAAAGACACAAATTCCTCATTGGACCAATAATTAGCAGTGGAGTGGCTGGGTAATTTTATCTCTCTGTTTTCAATAAGGTATAACTCACATATCCTGTTATGCAATTATCAGGGTCAACAGGCATGTTTTTCTTTCGTTTTTCTTTTTCTCCTTTTCTTCCTCTTTTCTAAAATAATTTTCTTCCCTACTCCAATTGCTATTGTAATGTGGAAGAGCTAGTTCTCCCTAGCTCAGTCTGAAGTTTCAATATATTTAGGTAAAAAAATTATGTTTATTAAATGTCTTAAATTGTCTAGTTGGTGCCAAGCATTGCATCAATCTCTAGATGCAGCAAATTAAACACTATTTCTTCCTTCAATGAGTTTTTAGCCCAGTAAAAGAGACTTGAACAATAACAAAATGACATAGTAAATTAAATGTGGGAATGAAAGTGTGTAGCTTTGCATTTTTTTTTTTTTTTGCTGATTTTACTCCCTCACCTTCCTCCATTTCTCAAATCACTGCTACAGATAAAATGTTATGAAGAAATTTTCTTGGTTATATTATTCAAAGAAAACTGTCCCATTCTTATCTTACTTGATCTTTCTACAACATTTGACGCTTTCATCAGTCAGGGTTTGATCAGGTAAACAGAACCATTATGAGAAGTATGGAATACAAAACATAATAGGAATTAGACCTTACCCAGCCATGGAAGGAATTGAGGCAATAAGGTGTGAAAATAATTGAGAAAAGTTTCTAACACAGCCCTGGCACATGTGGACTAGTTGGAGCCTACAGGAGAGTGCGGAAACATCAGGCACTTCTAGCTACTGGAGTAGGAATTAAGAAAAGGAAAACTGCTTAAAAAAGCCAACAGAAGGCTGTTGTCCCAGTGTCTGGTGGTGGATCTGGGATCACTATTGGGGTGGCTGTTGGGGTCACTACAAAGCTGAAAGTCAGAAAGAAGAGCTGGTGCAGAGTAGGGAGACCAAGGATAACCTGGAACTTGCTAGAACCTCTGTATATGTCTCTGACCACATTTAACCATTATGACTTTAAAGAGAACAATGGCTTCATGCATATTGCTACCTTCCAGATCTTGTACACATTCTCTTTGTGATAAAACTAACCATATAGAAGGGGATTCTGGGAAATGTAGTTCCAACTTAGCCAGGTGAAAACTGCAAAATAACCATACTATTGACTTCTCCCCCCTTAAATCAATCTCCCACCTCAATTTCTAGACATTATTTCTTTCTCTTTCTCTTACTGCCTTTTTTACTGTTTCTTCCTAAAGAAAATAGAGAGATGGGTATGAATATAAATATGGGTATGTATGTAGATATTATGACATGAAGATTAAATTATATTTAGATTTGAATTTACTTAGATACATTTAGATAGATTACAAAATGATCCAAGCCAATTAGATTGCTCAGCAAATATTAGTTTTTGGGGGGTAAATATTAGTAGACTGTATAAATAGTTATGTGGAAACTATGTATCCCTTTTCTCACAGCCTTACTAATAGATAACAATTTTACAATGAAAAACAGTCTCAGACCAAAATTTCACCAAATTTACAACCATTTATTAGCAAAATAATTTATAAATGGTAATGCAACCTGTTACATAACTTGGGAAAAATATAATCTCTGCCTAGATACATTGCTTACCACTCATCAAAGAGAATGCAGTGGGGGCTTCCTAGGTGGCGCAGTGGTTAAGAATCTTCCTGCCAATGCAGAGGTCACGGGTTCGATCCCAGCTCCAGGAAGATCCCATATGCTGCAGAGCAACTAAGCCCGTGTGCCAAAAAAAAAAAAAAAAGAGAATGCAGTGGCATTTGGATAGTGTATCAAGTCAACCTTGAAGTAGAATCCAGCATCTGATTTCTCCAGGAAGAAGAGAAACATAGGACCAGTAGGATTATAGGCTTTGATTATTCCATCAATGGCATTAAACTGCTGGTTTTTGGAATTTTATACATCATTTATTCAAAGTGGTGAGGCTTCTACAATATTTTAACCATACACCTGTCTTGGACAACTCTCATTTCATGAACAATAACTAACAAACACCCTGAGACATATTTCAATAAGTGTATTTTAAGTGTTAAGTAACCATTTTGGAAATGTTATTTCCTGGCTAAATGGACTTCAAATGCTAATAACCACACTTGAGGTGTATGTTAGAATTTGTTTATAACATACACACACACACACACACACATTACCCTGTTTATACAGAACTATTGTAAAATAAGTCAACACATTAGAAATATGATTATGGAAGGGCAGAAAGAACAGTCCATCCTCAAAAATATTTTACTACTTTTAAGCAACATCCTCCACACAGAGAACATAAGGTAATGCTTATCCATGCTTGAGAGAAGTTTAACAATCCATCCCAACTCTGCTCAATGGCCCATGCAGTCTTCTAATTTTACCAATCCTAGGTTTAACTAAATTGGAAAATTCATCTTGTTTCTTAAATCACTAAAAATGAAAATAGAGATATGTGTGGTCTAGACAGTAATCTTCTGCGTTTCTTAGTCCCTATTCAGCTTGACCGAGTTTATATGTTGCTAGTTCTTTACCTTCCTACTTCCTTTCCCAGACTTATCCAAACTCTTCTATCCTGGAATGTTGTTTGGCAGCCATCACTTCCTAGTACTGTCCTAGAGGAAACCTTGACCAGATATAGTGCATCTCATAAGCTTATATCAGAGAGTTTTTATTTAAAGTGCTATGGATAAGATATAATGGCCCTACAAGAACACCAAGTTTGGAAGGAAAAGCAGGTCAAGGGAGGGGAAGGTTCCATGTATGCAGTATTTACACAGTATAACTAAAAGCTATTGATAATACCATGAGACTGTCAGAGAGAATAGTATGTATATTCTCATTTGTTTATGTTCTACACCCCCAATTATATAAGAAGCACTGAAAGAGTATGAATTTCTTAAATGCCTGCCCACCATTTGTTTCTTAGTGTTGTATTTACAATAATATTACCAAAATGACTTGCACTATTAGAAACTCAATATTTTGCATATTTTAGATAAATATCAAAATCTCATCTAAACAACATGTTATTTAGATACTTTCAAGTATTTAAAATATGTTATTTAGATAAGATTTAGAAACTTTAGATATTTTGTGGATTCATTGAAAGAATAGGATGAAAAAAGGGAAAAGGGTTATAAATTAAAAGATCATCAATCACTACTGAGATTAGTGAAGAGGATTATTCCCTATGATCAAATAGCTAAATAAAATAAAATAAATAAAAAGTTAAAAACAATTTGGTGTATGGTAATGGGATGTTTATAGCAGTTTATACTGTTGTGCAGATTAGAGCCTAGCAGTGTTTGTTATCACATCTAAAACAAGCAAAGTTGTGAATGTATTTAGTTAGCACTTAATATATTAATTAATATGATTTTGTTAAAGTTTATTTTTGTAAAGAAAACATTCTGATTCAATGAAATTTAGTTCACATTAAGTTTCTATTCTCATCCATTTTCGTTAGATGTCTCCATAATTGAAAAACTTTATTGAGCATGTGAGTCATCCTTTCTTCCAAGGCTCCATTTCTCCAGACAAATTGTAATTTTCAATACTTGGGTCCTCAACTTCCATTTGATTATTCGTATATCACAAAAAAATTAAGTATTGGAAGTTATTATTTGTGTTTAGTAGGAATGTAACTTGGGCAACTTGGTTTCTATGGTATAGATTAAATTGAATGGGCATTCTCTCCTTTTGTATTTTTTTTATATATACTGCAATTTTATTTCAATCACACAAACGAAGTTAGCGTGTAGGAAATTTAAATGACAGTACAGTAAAAATAGCAGAGAACCAAAAACTCTAAAAAGGAAGTACACCTAAAGCATGAGAATCCAATATTCATTAGTGTTTCATCTTCAGTTTTGATTGACACTTGATGCTTGCAGATTTTGAAACAAACTTTGAGATCATGATGACTATTCTGAAGAGATTTCAGCACCAGCACTAAGATTTGTACATTCAGTTGGTTTGCAATTGACTTGTTAGCCATTTGCATAGTGTATATATAGTACAGATCTGTCACAGGTCAGATCACAGTGTTGAAGGAAAGAAGTACCTTCCTGTAATCAGAAAAGATCCCCTAAACTGCACTCAGCTTAAGACATCCAGTGTACAAGAGCACGAAACCACCAGAATAATGCGGCTCCAGGGAACATTGTCTTGATAAAGAAAAGAACCTAAGCTTCTGTTTGCCATTTTAATTACTGAAATCTCTAATAATGACAAAACTGTCACATAGGACAGTAAAGTGTACAGTAATTCAATCTAACTTCTTGGAAAGAACACATTTAGCAATCTGGGATAATGCAGAATGACAGGAAATAAAACGTGATTCAACACTGGTTCTTTTTGTCATTTTACACAGACATCCTGTTAATATTAGACCAAGGCACAAAACATTTAGTGCATAAACTAGTTTCTTTTTTAAGATCTAGCATTTTTACCTTAGTCTTTTATCTTACTTTGAAATTCTCCTTTTGTATTAATGTCTTGAGTTCTAAATGTATGATGAATTCACTAGAAGCTTCACAATATAAAAGTGGATCACAAATTACTCTATCTGCCTTACAGGGACTGGCTTATTACTAAATCATAATTTTGACATGAGGGATCAAAGAAAAATTTTCATTTTACAGTGTAAATGATTTTACAGTTTATAAAAATCATAAATATTTGAAGATATTGCAGATGCTGGAATTTTGAGGATGAATAGTTTTTTCTATTTTTATTATTATTTATGGCTATACAGTCTAGAAGGACCGAAGGCCTGTAAACCATCTTAAATTCTTTTCTCCACAGCATCAGCAGTGTACCACAGGATCTACCTTACCAAGCATCATTCAAATAGTGTAAAGATTCAATAAAGGGATTTTTTGACATTTCAGACCATTCTATATAGGAATACTTTAATAGAGAGTGTAGAGCATAGCAAATCCTGGATTTGAAGGTTAGCTCTGCCATCCACCAACTATGAGAAAATCACTCAACCTCTCTAACCTTCTGTTTCCTTATCTGCCCAATCTAACACTCAAGATTGCTCTGGGACCAGTATTTGCAAGAGTTCTTTGGAAACTATGAGCTCTCAAACAAGGTGTATAATCCAGGAATGTTAGTTTTCTAGAGTTGTAGCAAATTATTGGAAACTTAGTGACTTAAATCACATAAATTTATTATTTTATAGTTCTGTAGATCAGAAGTCTAACACGAGTCTCACTAGTCTAATCATTTGAAGGGGTAGGTTCTATGTCCTTGCCTTTTCCAGCTTCAAGAGGCTGCTAATGTTCCTTGGCTCTCGGACCTCCTTCCTCCATCTCCAAAGTCAGAGACATTGAATTTTTCCCTGACCCTTCTTCAATCATTATATCTCTCTGTCTGACTGTAGCTGGGAAAAATTCTCTGCTTTTAAGCACTCACATGATTAGTTTGCACTCATTCAAGTAATCCACGGTAATCTCTCCATCTCAAATTTCTTAACTTTAATTTTATCTGTGGAGTCCCATGTAAGGCCATGCAAGGTAACATTCACAGGTCCTCAGGATTAGAACTTGGATATCATCTTTGGAAGCCAAGGGGAGCATTAATCAGCTTACCACACAAGATATTACTCTTTTAAATCAAGGAGCATCTAAGCTTTCCCCAGTAATCCCTCTCCACTCCACTGAGATTGTTCCTTGTAAGAATTTATGCAAATGGGTTGATCTATGTTATTATATATTTGTTTACAGGTTGCTTTATAATTGCACTAAACCTGAATCGTATATTCACTTCTTCTCTCCCAATTAGTAATAACGTTCTTTTAGCATACAAAATTTACTGTATAGATACTAATGAATATCAATAATTAAGTGTAGATTCATGAATGATAGGAGAGATTTAGTGAGACTGAAGGTCTGTTTACTCACATATGTTTTTGAGACATATCACAAGCATGTGGGGCAGTATAGCAAGTGGAGACTGGACAGAGGGTGGTCTTTGAACACAGGCTGTCCTAGATCTAGGTCTCAGATTTTTCTCCTGGTAGATGTATAATCATGGTCTAGTTGTTCAATCTCTTTATGCCTCAGTTTCCTTAGCTATACAATAGGGATAATAATTGACAAAAACTTTATGGTTTTTATGAAGATACAAGAAATACATGTAAAACTCATAGTCTTGGCGAGAGTGTCTGACAAATAGTAGGTACTCAGTAAATATTCACTACAAGCTGCACAGCAGTCACCTACAGGCCCATAAAATCAGTACTACATATTTCTGAAACTTCATCTTACATTTATTTTTTCCACAGTGTTTCAATAATAACTCTTCAAAGAAAAAGGCACCAAGGGCTATTTTTTTCCAATTCATAATTATCCAGAGATGTACAATTTCTATTTGTGAATTATCTGGGCCCTTTGCTACTCCTTCTTACTACTACTGTCTGATTTTGGGGCGACACTCTGCTATTATCAGCTGCCATCAAGAGTGAGCCAAAGGGGGAGGAGAAACCCAAATCAGCCTATTTATGTTTCCATTGAACCATGCAGTTGGAAGTTTAAAACTACTGGACATCAGAAAGTTTTGCAATTATCTGTGGATTTAATACTTCTGTATTTTTCTTGTCCTCAAAATATTGAGAATTGAAATTTGAAATTTTCTTTTTTCCCACTCAAAGGCATAAAACCTAGACATTCACAACATGGGCCTGTTCCTGAGACATTCTGGAAATTTTAATTGCATGAGTCTGAGAGAAACCACTTTACCATGTCTATCCATATAACAGAACAAATAAAGCTGTAGGCTCTGGAGACTTTAAGGAGAAGTCATCCTCTTGAAAGGGAAGCTGTCATAATGCTTTTTCAGATCTATTTATGTGTAAGGGCTCTACAGACAAGCACACTACAGGTTTGTGAGAAGTCCATGATTATTTCAGTGATTTCAGCCCTTTCTGAGCAGTCTGTATGCTATCTTCCTGTTTTGTGAGGGCACTTTGCAAAGGAGAAGCTGTCTTGGTAATGTCTGCTTTTCTTCTCTTAACGCTTCCCAGTGCAGAATCATTTCAGACCCTGTCAGATTCTCCATTGTAGGTTCTAGTTTTCAGCAATTTATAAATAATGTATAAATATTCATTTGTGGTAGAAAGAGAATTAGAATTTCCACGGTGATCACTTGAGGAGTTAAGGGAAGAAATTATTTCTTACCGTTGACATGTTAGAGGAGAGAAGAAAAGAAGGAGATCATTTGGATGGAACACAATGAAAGATTTGGAAATTCACAAATTTTAAGCCTTATTTTCATGATACAAATAAATTGCACTTGATTTTATCAGAATCAAAGTAAATTATTTCTGGTGAGACGCCTACAGAACTAGGTAATTCAGAGGGTATAAAATTTTCTGTGTATGTTATTAAATTCAATGTCTTTTATTTGGGGAATGCACCCATTGTTTATTTTGGTGTTATAAAACCACTTGTAAGTTAATATAGGGAGATTCTTTTGTTGCAGATTTGCTGCAATCCAGTTTCCTCAACATGTTTTGGCAAGACTTGTGATAATATGCACACAGAGAAACCAAAACTACATTGCAAGGAGGAAAAATACATACATAAAACACTGTACTTGCAAAAAGAAAAAAATAATAAAGATCTCAGGGAACATCATTATGGCTCTTTGTTCACAGAAAAATCCATTTTGTTGTAGTTTTATGATAGCATCCTGGGCACAGTTCTTGGTGTTTTTTGTTTGTTTTTTGAAGAAAGAAATAGGCTAAAATAACTGTTTAAATAAATCTTGTTTGAAGAAGAAGGAAAATAATATGAAGAAAGAGAAAAAGAAGAGAGATGGCAACAACACAAACAAACCAGTCAGCCTATTCTGATTACCGATTTGGATGGAATGGAAGGATTTTCAGGCAGAATATATATTTCCTTAAGTACATGAACAGGAGGGAGAAGAGAAGAAAAGCCAGTGATACTGAGAAACTCAGATAAAGCAGCATACTTCAAAAGGCAAGATCTCTTTAAATGGGAAAAAGGTATAAAATATGGTACAAAATATGAATTTTTTAATTAATTTTATTTATTTATTATTTTTTTGGGGTACACCAAGTTCAATCATCTGTTTTTTTTTTAATTTTATTTATTTATTATTTTTTGGGGGGTACACCAAGTTCAATCATCTGTTTTTATACACATATCCCCATATTCCCTCCCTCCCTTGACTCCCCCCCCACCCTCCCTCGAGTCCCCCCCACCCTCCCCATCCCAGTCCTCTAAGGCATCTTCCATTCTTGAGTTGAACTCCCTGTTTTACACAACGACTTCCCACTGGCTATCTACTTTACAGGTGGTAGTATATATATATATGTCTGTGCTACTCTCTCACTTCGTCTCAGCTTCCCCTTCATTCCCCGCCCCCTCCCAAACCTCGAGTTCTCCAGTCCATTCTCTGTATCTGCATCCTTGTTCTTGTCAGTGAGTTCATCAGTACCATTTTTAGATTCCGTATATGTGAGTTAGCATACAACATTTGTCTTTCTCTTTCTGACTTACTTCACTCTGTATGACAGACTCTAGGTCTATCCACCTCATGACATATAGTGCCGGGATCAACTCGGCGACTCGAGGTGAGTGACGGGTGCCGCAAGCTTGAAGAACACACAGACACAGACTGAAGAGAAAGATGGGACCGGGGGACTCAAGACCTCTAGGATCAAGAGCCTCGCTGATTGATCCCACGTAGCTTTTATTGAGTTCTCGGCATAGCCTAAGGGTCTAACACTCCCAGGTTAATCCCATAAACAATCAAAGGCCTCACATGACTGGGGGCAATGATCTTTGTTTGCCTCCTGGGTCCTGATTTGAGCTGGGCGTGGAGAGCAAAGCAGCCCTGGGGGCAGGAGACCTCTCTCAAAAGGATTAAGGGTCTGTGCCCCACCCGTGTTGGCCCCTCTGCGACTGTGCCTGTCTTAGGTTGTTCCTCCCTTGAGGAATCTTACCCGTCTCTGGCTAACCAGTCATCCTCCAGGGCCAAACATGGTGATATAAGGAAGGCTCTATGCACCACCCCTGTTGGCCCCTCTGCGGCTGTGCCTGTCTTAGGTTGTTCCTCCTCTGAGGAATCTTACCCGTCTTTGGCTAACCAGCCATCCCTCAGGACCAAACAGGGTGATATTAGTCTCCACGCCCCGCACCCTCAGCTCCTCCACTGCTCAAGCAGGACATTCTGAATCCCATCGCTCGGCCCACATACTTCAACATTTTCAATGTTTCAAAAAGGTTCCAGAATGTCTTCCCACAATATAGCTCCATCTCATCCCTTTTTATAGCTGAGTAATATTCCATTGTATATATATGCCACATCTTCTTGATCCATTCGTCTGTTAATGGGCATTTAGGTTGCTTCCATGTCCTGGCTATTGTAAATAGTGCTGCAATAAACATTATGGTACAAGTTTCTTTTGGGATTATGGTTTTCTTTGGGTATATGCCCAGGAGTGGGATTACTGGATCATATAGTAGTTCTATTTGTAGTTTTTTAAGGAACCTCCAAATTGTTTTCCATAGTGGCTGTACCAACTTACAGTCCCACCAACAGTGCAGGAGAGTTCCCTTTTCTCCACACCCTCTCCAACATTTGTTGTTTCCAGATTTTGTGATGATGGCCATTCTGATCGGTGTGAGGTGATAACTCACTGTGGCTTTGACTTGCATTTCTCTGATGATGAGTGACATTGAGCATCTTTTCATGTGTTTGTTGGCCATCTGTATGTCTTCTTTGGAGAAGTGTCTATTTAGGTCTGCCACCCATTTGTGGATTGGGTTATTTGCTTTCTTGGTATTAAGCTGCATGAGCTGCTTATATATTTTGGCGGTTAATCCTTTGTCCATTGTTTCATAGGCAACTATTTTTTCCCATTCTGAGGGTTGCCTTTAAGTCTTGTTTATGGTTTGTTTCACTGTGCAAAAGCTTTTAAGTTTCATGAGGTCCCATTTATTTATTCTTGATTTTATTTCCATGATTCTAGGAGGTGGGTCAAAAAGGATCTTGCTTTGATGGATGTCATAGAGTGTTCTGCCTATGTTTTCCTCTAGGAGTTTTATACTGTCTGGCCTTCCATGTAGGTCTTTAATCCATTTGGAGTTTATTTTTGTGTATGGTGTTAAGAAGTGTTCTAATTTCATTCTTTTACATGTTGCTGTCCAATTTTCCCAGCACCACTTATTGAAGAGGCTGTCTTTTTTCCATTGTATATTCGTGCCTCCTTTGTCAAAGATAAGATGCCCATATGTTTTGGCTTACTTCTGAGATCTCTATTCTATTCCATTGATCTTCCTTTCTATTATTGTGCCAGTACCATACTGTCTTGATCACTATGGCCTTGTAGTATAGTTTGAAGTCAGGAAACCTGATTCCACCAACTCCATTTTTCCTTCTCAAGATTGCTTTGGCTATTCGGGGTCTTTTGCGTTTCCATACAAATTGTAAGATTTCTTGCTCTAGTTCTGTGAAAAATGCCATTGGTAATTTGATCAGGATTGCATTGAATCTGTAAATTGCTTTGGGTAGTACAGTCATTTTCACAATGTTGATTCTTCCAATCCAGGAATATGGTATGTCCCTCCATCTGTTTGTGTCATCTTTGATTTCTTTCATCAGTGTCTTAAAGTTTTCTGCATACAGATCTTTTGCCTCCTTAGGTAGGTTTATTCCTAGGTATGTTATTCTTTTGGTTGCAATGGTGAATGGGAGAGTTTCCTTCATTTCTCTTTCTGCTCTTCCATTGTTAGTGTATAGGAATGCAAGAGATTTCTGTGCATTAATTTTGTATCCTGTTACTTTACTAAATTCATCGATTAGTGCTAGCAGTTTTCTGGTAGAGTCTTTAGCGTTTTCTATATATAATATCATGTCATCTGCAAAGAGTGACAATTTTACTTCTTCTTTTCCAATTTGGATTCCTTTTATTTCTTTTTCTTCTCTGATTGCTGTGGCTAAAACTTCCAAAAAGTATGTTGAATAATAGTGGTGAGAGTGGACACCCTTGTCTTGTTCCTGTTCTTAGAGGGAATTCTTCCAGTTTTTCCCCATTGAGAACGATGTTGGCTTTTGGTTTCTCATATATGGCTTTTATTATGTTGAGGTAATTTCCTTCTATGACCATTTTCTGGAGAGTTTTTATCATAAACGGATGTTGAACTTTGTCAAAAGTTTTTTCTGCATCTATTGAGATGATCATATAGTTTTTATCCTTCAAGTTGTTGATATGATGTATCACATTGATTGATTTACATATATTGAAGAATCCTTGCATCCCAGTGATAAACCCCACTTCATCATGGTGTATGATTTTTTTAATGTGCTGTTGGAGTCTGTTAGCTAGTATTTTGTTGAGGATTTATGCATCTATATTCATCAGTGATATTGGTCTGTAATTTTCTTTTTTTGTGACATCTTTGCCTGGTTTTGGTATCAGGGTGATGGTAGCCTCATAGAATGAGTTTGGGAGTGTTCCGCCTTCTGCAATATTTTGGAAGAGTTTGAGAAGGATAGGTGTTAGCTCTTCTCGAAATGTTTGATAGAATTCGCCCATGAACCCATCTGGTCCTGGGCTTTTGTGTGTTGGGAGATTTTTAATCACTGCCTCAATTTCATTACTTTGATTGGTCTGTTCATGGTTTCTATTTCTTCCTGGTTCAGTCTTGGAAGATAGTATTTTTCTAAGAATGTATCCATTTCTTCCAGGTTATCCAATTGATTGGCATATAGTTGTTTGTAGTAGTCTCTCATGATCTTTTGTATTTCTGAGGTGTCCGTTGGTACTTCTCCTTTTTCATTTCTAATTCTGTTGATTTGCATCTTCTCCCTTTTTTTCTTGATGAGTCTGGCTAATGGTTTATCAATTTTGTTAATCTTCTCAAAGAACCAGCTTTTAGTTTTATTAATTTTTCTTATGGTTTCTTTCCTTTCTTTTTCATTTATTTCTGCTCTGATCTTTATGATTTCTTTCCTTCTGCTCACTTTGGGGTTTCTTTGTTCTTCTTTTTCTAATTGTTTGAGGTGTAAGTTTAGGTTGTTTATTCGATAATTTTCTTGTTTCTTAAGGTAGGACTGTATTGCTATAAACTTCCCTCTTAGAACTGCTTTTGCTGTGTCCCATAGGTTTTGGGTTGTTGTGTTTTTGGTGTCGTTTGTTTCTAGATATTTTTTGATTTCCTCTTTGATTTCTGTAGTGATTCCTTGGTTGTTTAAGAGTGAATTGTTTAGCCTCCATGTGTTTGTATTTTTTGCAGTTTTTTTCCTGTAATTGATATCTAGTGTCATGGTGTTGTGGTCTGAGAAGATGCTTGATATGATTTCAATTTTCTTGAATTTGCTGAGGTTTGATTTGTGACCCAAGATGTGATCTATCCTGGAAAATGTTCCATGTGCACTTGAGAAGAAAGTGTAGTCTGTCGTTTTTGGATGGAATGTCCTATAAATATCAATGAAGTCGAGATGGTCTAATGTGTCATTTAAAGCTTGTGTGTCTTTGTTGATTTTCTGTTTGGATGATCTGTCCATTGATGTAAGTGAGGTGTTCAAGTCTCCCACTATTATTGTGTTCCTGTCGATGTCCCCTTTTATAACTGTTAGCATTTGCCTTATGTATTGAGGTGCCCCTATATTGGGGGCATAGATATTTACCATTGTGATATGTTCTTCTTGAATGGATCCCTTGATCATTATGTAGTGTCCTTCCTTGTCTCTTGTAATAGTCTTTACTTTCAAGTCTAATTTGTCTGATATGAGTATTGCTACTCCAGCTTTCTTTTGACTTCCATTTGCATGGAATATCTGTTTCCATCCCTTTACTTTCAGTCTATATGTATTCCTTGGTCTGAAGTGGGTTTCTTGTAGGCAGCATATAGAAGGGTCTTGTTTTTGTATCCATTCAGCCAGTCTGTGTCTTTTTGTTGGAGCATTTAATCCATTGACATTTAAGGTGATTATTGACATGTGTGTTACAATTACCATTTTCTTCATTGTTTTGTGTTTGTCTTTGTAGGTGTTTTCCTTTTCTTGTGTTTCCTACTTAGAGAAGTTCCTTTAGCACTTGTTGTAAGGCTGGTTTGGTGGTGCTGAATTCTCTTAACTTTTGCTTGTCTGGAAAGCTTTTGATTTCTCCCTCAAATCTGAATGAGATTCTTGCTGGGTAGAGTATTCTTGGCTGTAGCTTTTTCTCTTTCAGGACTTTCAGTATATCCTGCCATTCCCTTCTGGCCTGCAGAGTTTCTGTAGAGAGGTCAGCTGTTATCCTGATGGGTTTTCCCTTATATGTTGTTTGTTGCTTTTCTCTTGCTGCTTTTAATATTTTTTCTTTGTGTTTAATTGTCGTTAGTTTGATTAATATGTGTCTTGGTGTATTTCTCCTTGGGTTTATTCTGTATGGGACTCTCTGTGCTTCTTGGATTTGGTGAATTATTTCCTTTCCCATGTTGGGGAAGTTTTCCACTATAACCTCTTCAAATATTTTCTCAGACCCTTTCTTGTTTTCTTCTTCTTCTGGGATGCCTATAATTCGCATGTTGGTATGCTTAATGTTATCACTGAGGTCTCTGAGACTGTCTTCTATTCTTTTTATTCTTTTTCCTTTTTCCTGCTCTGTGGCAGTTATTTCCCCCATTCTATCTTCCAACTCACTTATTCATTCTTCTGCCTCAGTCATTCTGCTGCTTAGAGCATCTAGAGTATTTTTAATTTCAGTTATTTTGTTATCCATTGCTGTTTGTTTTCCTGAGTTCTTATGAACTGTTTCTTGTACTTTCTCTATTTTGTTATCGAGATTTTGCATCATTTTTACTATCATTACTCTAAATTCTTTTTCAGGCATGTTTCCTATTTCCTCCTCATTTATTTGGTCTTGTGGGTTTTTTTCCTGCTCCTTTGCCTGCATGGTGTTTCTTTGTTTCCTCATGGTTGTTCAAACTTTTGGGGTTGCTGTCCTGGTGATAGAGATGTTTATAGAAGACTGTCCAAGCCTCAGACTAATGTCCAAGTATTGGATTAAGCAAATACTAAGTCTAGGAAACACATACATGTGTAAGATACACAATTACTGAATCCATTAGGACATAAGGCTCTGGAAAGACCTGACAGAACCCCAGTATGCTATCAGATATTCAAAGAGAAACCCAACAGAAATTAACAACTGAAACAGGACAAATCAGAGACAAAAGCAAAAGCAAACAAACAAACAAATAACACCTTACACATACAGACACTAATCCAGGGAGATTTTGTAAGCTAGGATCAAATATAGAAAATAGCTAGAGTACCACCAGACAGAATGGAGATTCTCAGAATGAAATTAGACAGTTGTACTAAGAACTAAGATAATGACAAAAACCTAATATTAAATACTAAGGTGGTGCGTCATCTGGAGAATAGAGCAAGGAGTCTGAGCAGATCGATAGTGTTACTTATAAGTATGTTAAGATAAAATAAACTTAAAATGGCTGGAAGAAAGGGGAACAGAAGAGCTTAGTGTAGTTGGAAATATGGAAATAAAAAGAAAGGAATAGAAATGTATAAAAGATAGGGATGAAAGGAAAGTATGAGAGATATTTTGTCCATACTACCAAAAACTTAGCTAGAAATAGAAGTATATAAAAAGACAAAAAAAATGAAAATAGAATAAAAAATATCACTAATAAATTATGTTATAAAACTTGTAGATCCCTTAGGACTAAGATCATAATTAAGAAAGAAAAAAAAAAAAGAGAGAGAGAGAAAAAAAAAATTCAGAACTGATCCCAGAATGGACCAGTTCAATAGGATTGATACTAATATTTCTGTTTCCTTAGAGTCTCAGCTGTAAGTGTCCTTCTACTCGCCTTGGATTTTTTTGCATTATTCTGTGACCAGGAGAGGTTCCTTTATTGTTCAGCTGTAAGCGTCGGTGTGTGGGGAGGGAGAGGGTACAATAGTGGCTCCTTCCCCTGGGAGTGAGTGAGCAGTGGCACACTGTTGTTTCAGTTGGGCTTGGAGGTGCCTGTTGTAAAGGGACGCTGGTGGCTCAGGCTTAAACAGAAAGTCTTAGAGTTGGGCCTCTCTTGGGGTTTTGTGTTTGTTTGTTTTTTTCTCTGCAGTCTCCCTGCTGCCTGCATTGCAAGGGGTTTTAATCCAGCCCCGCCCAAGTGCCTGAGGGTGCTTGTTATCCCTGAGCACCTTAGGTGGCCCACAGGGCATCTCTCCACTGCCTGTTGCAGAGGCCCCAAAAGAGAGAGAGAGGCTACATGCGCGGCTCCCCCCCCCCACCCCCCCCCCCAGCCCATGAGCCTGCAGCTTCCAGCCGACATCATGGCCAGGCAGCTCTTAGGGGCAGGCCCTCCTTGCCGCGGACCTCCTCCCTCCTGTCCTCTCGGTCAGTCACCTTATTGGCAACAATATTTCTCACCCTGAACCAACTCTCTGGTTCCCACGCTCCCACTCCCGGACCCTCTGTTCAGCTGTGGATCGATGTCGCGGTCCGGGAACGCTGAGCTGCGGTGCAGACCCTCCGTGTGTTTCTCACTCCCTCCCATCTGCCACAGCTCCGCCGCTTCACCCTCTTTGAGCCGTCATAGATGCCTCCCTACCAGTTATGCTGGGGTCCTTGTGGTCCTTTCTGGTGTCCGAGGCCGTCTGCTGGTGTTCAGCTGGTTCTCTGTGGGAATTATTGCGTCCTTCGGTGCATTCCCAATGCATCTGTGGAGAGGGATGCATTCCACGTCCCTCTACTACGCTGCCATCTTTTTCCCCCAAAATATGAATTTTTGAATTAATTGGAAGTTAAATGAAATAACATTAAAACAAAAGTGGGCTTTTGAAAATGAAGATACAATAGTACAACATCTAAGCATCTTGCATTTCTAAATCTCAGGGGACAGCAGACCACATATTTAAGCTCAAAAATATCCATAAACTAAGTCATTGTGGTCATTTTTAAGTGTTAGGCAGACAAAACAAGATATGGAAAATATGTATGCCAGGACAAATGTCACACAATATTTTGGGAGAGGCTCTCAGCTGAGAATCGCTGATATCAAGATGGTTTTTTTCTTCATTCTTTTTTTGTATGGTCTTTACAACCTGTAATTTTTACCTTGTTACTTATTACATGCAAGTAGAAAGTATAATCTAGTTTTCACTTTCTAAATATCTATCTATTTTCTTTGTTTCTATTTCATTTATTTCTGACTTGATTTTTATGATTTCTCTCCTATTATCTTTGGGTTTTGTTTGTTCTTATTTCTCTAGTTGCTTTACATGTAAGGTTAGGTTGTTTAATTGAGATTTTTCTTATCTCTTGAGGTCAGATTGTATTGCTATAAACTTCCCTTTTAGGGCTGTTTTCACTGCATCCCACAGGTTTTGGGTCATTGTGTTTTTGTTATCATCTGTTTCTAGGTGTTTTTTTTATTTCCTTTCATTTCTTTAGTGATCTCTTGGTTATTTAGCAGTGCACTGTTTAGCCTCCATGTGTTTGTGTTCTTTACAGTTTTTTTCTCTGCGATTGATTTCTAATCTCATAGTGTTGTGGTCAGAAAAGATGCTTGATGTGATTTCAATTTTCTTAAATTTACTGAGGCTTGATTTGTGACCCAAGATGTGATCTATCCTGGAGAATGTTCTATGTGCACTTGAGAAGAAAGTTATTCTGCTGCTTTTGAATGGAATGTACTGTAAATATCAACTAAGTCTATCTGCTCTATTGTTTCATTTAAAGCTTGTGTGTCCTTATTTATTTTCTGTCTGGATGATCTGTCCATTGGTGTAACTGGGGGTTAAAGTCCTCCACTATTATTGTGTTACTGTCAGTTTTCAATTTTATGGTTGTTAGCATTTGCCTTATGTATTGAGTTGTTCCTATGTTGGGTACATAAATATTTACAATTGTTAAATCTTCTTCTTGGATTGATCCCTTGATCACTATGTAGTGTCCTTCTTTGTCTCTTGGAAAAATCTTTATTTTAGTCTAGTTTATCTGATATGAGTATTGCTACTCCAGCTTTCTTCTTATTTCCATTTGCATGGGAGACCTTTTTCCATCCCTTCACTTTCAGTCTGTATGTTTCCCTAGGTCTGAAGCAGGTCTGTTGTAGACAGCATGTATATGGATCTTGTTTTGTATCCATTCAGCCAGCCTGTGTCTTTTGGTTGGAGCTTTTAATCTATTTGCATTTAGGTAATTGTTGATTTGTTTATTCCTATTATTATTTTCTTAATTGTTTTGGGTTTATTTTTGTAGGTCTTTTTCTTCTCTTGCTTTTCTCACCTACAGAAGTTCCCTTAGCATTTGTTGTAAAGCTGGTTTGGTGGTGCAGAATTCTCTAAGCTTTTACTTGTCTGTAAATTTTTTGATTTTTCCCTCAAATCTGAATGAGATCCTCTCTGGGTAGAGTAATCTTGGTTGTAGGTTTTTCTCTTTCATCACTTTAAATGCCACTCCATTCTGGTCTGCATTGCTGAAAAATCTGCTGATAAGAGTTTCTGTTAAAAAATCTGCGGATAAGCTGATGGTGGTTACCATGTATGTTACTTGTTGCTTTCTCTTGCTGCTTTCAAAATATTTTCTTTGAATTTAATTATTATTAGTTGGATTAATATGTGTCTTGTGTCTTGGCATATTTCTGCTTGGGTTTATCTTGTATGGGACTCTCAGTGCTTCCTGGACTTGGGTGGCTGTTTCCTTTCCCATGTAGGGGAATTTTTGGCTATAGTCTCTTCAAATGTTTTCTCAGACACTTTCTCTTTCTCTTCTTCTGGGACACCTATAATTCAAATGTCAGTGTGCTTAATGTTGCCTGAGAGTTCTCTGAGACTGTCCTCATTTCTTTTCATTCTTTTTTCTTTATTTTGCTCCTCAGCAGTTATTTCCACCTTTCTATCTGGGAAGATATTCCTTCTTCTGGAAGATATTCCTTCTTCTGTCTCTTCTAGTGTATTTTTCATTTCAATTATTGTTGTTCATCACTGTTTGTCCTGCTATTGATTCCTTCTACTGTATTTTTCATTTCAGTTATTGTGTTGTTCCCTGTTTGTTTGTTCTGTAGTTTTTCTAGGTCCTTTTAAACATTTCATGTATTTTCTCAATCCATGCCTCTATTCTATTTCTGAGATTTTGGGTCATCTTTACTATCATTACTCTTTATTATTTTTCAGGAAGGTTGCCTGTCTCTTCTTCATTATTTTGATCTTGTAGGTTTTTTTGTTGCTCCTTCATCTGTAACATATTTTTTGTCATCTTAATTTATTTGATGGGTGGGGCTGTGTTCCTATCTTGCTGATTGTTTGGCCTGAGGCATCCAGCCCTGGAGTTTGCAGGCAGTTGAGTGGAGCCAGGTCTTGGGGTTGAGATGAGGACCTCTGGGAGACCTCACACCAATTAGTATTCCCTGAGACCTGAAGTTTTCTGTTAGTTCAGCAGCTTGGACTTGGTGATCTCACCACAGGAGCTCAGGCCCCAGCCCATCCTGGGAATCAAGATCCTGCAAACTGTGTGGTGCCTCAAAAAGAAAAAAAAAAAAAAAAAAAAAAAAAAAAAAGGAAAGAAAGAAAGAAAGAAAAATAGAGAAAGAAAAGCAAAATACAGAAAAGAGGAGAACAATAACAAAGAATTAACAAAATAAAATTAGAAAAATAAAAACTATATTAGAAAAAATAAATAATAATAAAAATGAAACAACACAGCAAAACAGAACCACAACAGCAAAAAATAAAGAAAAAAATAAAGAAAAAATAAAAAATAAGATAAAAGATAAGAATTCCTGGTACCTCCTCTATTAGTGTCCTTGACCCCATGGTGAGCTACAGCCTACCCTCACCTCCCCAGTAGGCCTCCAAGACCTCTAGGTAGGTCTGTGGACTTACTGTGTCAGCCCCACCTCTGTGTGCTTTCTTCTCACCAACATCTGTTCCTGAAGGTGTCCAGAGTCACATGTGCCTGTGCAGGCCAGCTGGGGTGCAGGCTTCCACAGGTGTACATGCAGAGGCCAGCACAGCAGTAGGAGGCCTTGGAGGGGGGGGCAGCACTTGGCCTGCCTGGACCCATGTAGCCAGAGGAAGCCATGTCAGGGTGACATTCAGGCTGCCAGGGCCCTTATGGCCAGAGAAGGCTTTGGTGGAGGTGGGGCTCAGGACTGGCAGCTGTGGGGCTCATGGAGGCCTTGTTGGGGGGCAGTACTCAGGTCCACAGGGACCTGCAGAATCACAGGAGGCCCTGGCTGGGGCAGGGCTCCAGCCCAGGACTCACATGGACAGAAGATGTCTAGGGGAGGCTCAGACCTGGGGACCGAAGCAGCAGGAGGGGGCTCTTGCAGTGTTCAGGTCCAGGATCTACACAGCCAGAAGAGGCCTTGGCGGGGGCTGGGGCTCAGGCTTAGGGACCCACATAGCCAGAGGGGGCCCTGGGGGGGGGACAGGGCTGAGGCTCTGGACTGGGGGGAGTCTTTACACCAATTTCAAGGAGCAAATGTATTTGTAATCACAAATTAAAATTCTGACCATATTTTCCCACAGAAATATGAGAAATGTTTATGCTTACTGTTTAAATTCTGTAAGACTATTAGTTATGTTCATCTTTGTAATATATATTTAATGGATTTTATTAGTATAGCATGTAACCAAACTAATTGTCTCTCATTTTAATTCCATAATGAAAGGTTTTCTCAGGTGTGAAGGTGCACCCTGTTGGTGATTAAATCTTTTTCCTAACATCTGGATGGAGGTAACACTGCTATGCCATAGAAAGTATCTCCCCTTTATTCAGGGGAGGGTATAGGTTCCCTGAAGACAATTTATAAGTAGGTTTGCAGCTTTTGAATTATTCGTTCCCAATGAAGACAGTCAACTTTTATTATCTGAAAGAAAGGATGAAATCACCTTTTGTGTTTTAAGGTCTAAGAATGTAGGTTGTGTTATCCTAATGGAAGAGTGCCTTTCCTGGGCAAACTATCATGGACCAGTGAATTCTGGCTGATATTAGCACTTATCTATGTATGTTAGATTCCTACACATAATTTTTTTTTATTTATGAAGAACAATTCCATAAACACCATTGGACACAACAAATAATGTAACTCACTGAACATGTAACATGGAGAAGTGGTAGAAGAAAGCTAGGACCTTCATGCCTCTACTATTGGGGTCATCTATGGCACACTGAGTTGGTGAGAGAGAGATGTGGACATACTATCACAATAATATAAAATATTTTAAATGAATTTGAACTCCTACTTAACCTGCAGTATCATTTTATTACACCAAAATTCAACTACTAATATTTTATTTTTGGTTTAAAGGAAATTCTTTTCTTTTAAATTCCATAAGCATTTATTGAGCTCCTACTATTTGCCAGGACCTGGACTAGCCATGCGGACACAGCAGCAAATATAACAGGTAAATGAAAATGCATTACTGTTGTCACAAATAAGGAATTATTAATGTCTTTTTATTTTATTTAATTTTTCTTCCTCTGATCTTTATCAGAGTATAATTGCTTTACAATGTTGTGTTAGTTTCTGCTGTACAGCAAAGTGAATGTGCTATATTTATACATATATCTCCATATCTCTTCCCTCTTGAGGTCCCCTCTCACCCTCCCTATCCCACCCTTCTAGGTGGTCACAAAGCATCGAGTTGATCACCCTGTGCTATACAGCAGCTTCCCACGACCCATCCATTTTACATTTGGCAGCATATATGTCAGTGCTACTCTCTCACTTCATCCCAACTTCCCCTTCCTGCCGCTGTGTCCTCAAATCTATTCTCTACATCTGTGTCTTTATTCGTGCCTTGCCACTAGGTTCCTCAGTACTGTTTCTTTAGATTCCATATATTTACACGTTAGCATACAGTATTTCTTTTTCTCCTTTTGACTTACTTCTCTCTGTACGACAGACTCTAGGTTAATCCACTTCACTACAAATAACTCACTTTCATTCCTTTTTATGGTTGAGTAATATTCCATTGTGTATATGTGCCACCTCGTCTTCATCCACTCTTCTGTCGATGGACATTTAGGTTGTTTCCATGTCCTGACTATTAGAAATAGTGCTGCAATGAACATTGTGGTACAAGTTTCTTTTTGAATTATGGTTTTCTCTGGGTATGTGCCCAGTAGTGAAATTGTTGGGTCATATGGTATTTCTGTTTTTAGTTTTTAAGGAATTACCATACTATTCTCCATAGCAGCTGTATCAATTTACATTCCCACCAACAGTGCAGGAGGATTCCCTTTTCTACACACCCTTGCAAGCATTTATTATTTCTAGATTTTTTGATGATGGCCATTCTGACCAGTCTGAGGTGATACATCATTGTGGTTTTGACTTGCAGTTATCTAATAATTAGTGATGTTGAGAATCTTTTATGTGTTTGTTGGCCATCCTGATGTCTCCTTTGGAGAAATGTCTATTTAGGTTTTCCAACCATTTTTGGATTGGGTTGTTTGTTTTTTTGATATTGAGCTGCATGAGCTGCTTGTATATTTTGGAGATTAATCCTTTGTCAGTTGTTTCATTTGCAAATATTTCCTCCAATCCTGGGAGTTGCATTTTTGTCTTGTTTATGGTTTCTTTTGCTGTGCAAAAGCTTTTAAGTTTCATTAGGCCTCATTTGTTTATTTTTGTTTTTATTTCCATTACTCTAGGAAGTGGGTCAAAAAGGATCTTGTTTTGATGTATGTCATAGAGTGTTCTGCCTATGTTTTTCTCTAAGAGTTTTATAGTGTCTGGCCTTATATTTAGGTCTTTAATCCATTTTGAGTTTATTTTTGTGTATGGTGTTAGGAAGTGTTCTAATTTCATTATTTCACATGTAGCTTTCCAATTTTCCCAGCATCACTTATGGAAGAGGCTGTCTTTTCTCCATTGTATACTCTTATTTATTTATTTATTTATTTATTTATTTATTTATTTATTTATTTATTTTTTTGGCACACGGGCTTAGTTGCTCCGCAGCATGTGGGATCTTCCTGGAGCTGGGATTGAACCCATGACCTCTGTATTGGCAGGCGGATTCTTAACCACTGCGCCACCTAGGAAGCCCCTCTCCATTGTATACTCTTGCATCCTTTGTCAAAGATAAGTTGACCATATGTCTGTGGGTTTATCTCCGAGTTCTCTATCCTGTTCCATTAATCTAAATTTCTGTTTTTGTGCCAGTACCATACTGTCTTGATTACTGTAGCTTTGTACCATAGTCTGAAGTCAGGGAGCCTAATTAGTCCAGCTCCATGTTTCTTCCTCAAGATTGCTTTGGCTATTTGGGGCCTTTTGTTTTTCTATACAAATTTTAAAATTTCTTGTTCTAGTTCTGTGAAAAATGTCATTGGTAATTTGATAGGGATTGCACTGAATCTGTAGATTATTTTGGATAGTATAGTCATTTTCACAATTTTGATTCCTCCATTCCAAGGGCATGGTGTATGTTTACATCTGTTTGTACTGTCTTTTATTTCTTTCATTAGTGTCTTGTAGTTTTCTGCATGCAAGTCTTTTTTCTCCTTAGGTAGGCTTATTCCTAGGTATTTTTGTTGTTGTTGTTGCAATGGTAAATGGGATTGTTTCCTTAACTTCTCTGTCTGATCTTTGTAGTTAGTGTATAGGAATGCAAGAGATTTCTCTGCATTAGTTTTGTATCTTGCTAATTTACTGAATTCATTGATTACCTCTAGGAGTTTTCTGGTGGCATCTTTAGGATTTTCTATGTTTAGTATCAAGTCATTTGCAAACAGTGACACTTTTTCTTCTTTTCCAATTTGGATTCCTTTTATTTCTTTTTCTTCTCTGATTGCTGTGGCTAAAACTTCCAAAACAATTTTGAATAATAGTGGTGAGAGTGGGCACCCTTGTCTTGTTCCTGATCTTAGAGGAGATGCTTTCAGTTTTTCACCATTGAGGATGATGTTGGCTGTGGTTTTGTCATATATGGATTTTATTATGTTGAGGTAGGTTTCCTCTATGCCCACTTTCTGGAGAGTTTTTTTTTTTTCTTTTATCAACAATGGGTGTTGAATTTTGTTGAAAGCTTTTTCTGCATCTATTGAGATTACGATATGATTTTTACCCTTTGATTTGCTAATATGGTTTATCACATTGATTTGCATATATTGAAGAATCCTTGCATCCCTGGGATAAACTCCACTTGATCATGGTGTGTGATCTTTTTAATGTGCTGCTGGATTCTCTTTTCTCATATTTTGTTGAGTATTTTTGCATCTATATTCATCAGTGATATGGGTCTGTAATTTTCTTTGTTTGTGACGTCTTTGTCTGGTTTTGGTATCAGGGCGATGGTGGCCTCATAGAATGAGTTTGGGGGTTTTTCTTCTTGTAAACTTTGGAGTTTGAGAAGGATAGATGTTAGCTCTTCTCTAACTGTTTGACAAAATTTGCCTGTGAAACCGTCTGGCCCTGGGCCCTTGTTTTTTGGCAGATTTTTAATCACAGTTTCAATATCAGTGCTTGTGATTGGTCTGTTCATATTTTTTTATTTCTTCCTGGTTTTGTCTTGTAAGGTTGTACTTTTCTTAGAATTTACCCATTTCTTCCAGGTTGTTTAATGTATTAGCACATAGTTGCTTGTAGTAGTCTCTCATGATCCTTTGTGTTTCTGCAGTGTCAGTTGTTATTTCCTTTTCATTTCTAATTCTGTCAAATGCTATATTTTGATGGCAAAAGTAACAGGGAACAACATTGACTTTTCATCTTTTTAAGAGCCATCAGAGAGTGTATATTAACAAACTTCTCACATTACAAGTTTCGTTTGGTCTATAGTGAACAAGGAAAAAGCTACTCAGGTACCCTCCTTAGAGTAAATTGTCTGGTTGGTTGATTTACTCATAAATGCTTTCTTCTGTTCTATTCACTTTTGAAAAGTTTCTTCTGAAATTATCTAGGACTAGAAACTGTTAGCACACAGTTTAGAATAATTTAACTGATAATCTTATTTTTCTTTACAATAGCTAAGTCTCCCCAAGAGCAGTAATGGATCCTGAACCAATAATTCAAAAGTTCTCATTGAAAATACTCATTGATGCCTGAGAATGCAATAAAGGTTATTAAAAGTATTGTTTATATTTTTTTTGGCTACAGTTAGATTAATTTGGCATTGGTGATTGATTATACATGTCTTTAGTGAATAGTCTTTACAAAATAAGAAAATGAATTGCTTATTAATAAATCTCTGAGTACTTGAACCCAGGATATTTAACCCCAGAGACTGTGCCATTACTCACTCTGCTCCATGATCTCTCAAGTCTAAAAATAATTATATATAACACGTGGTGTTAAGTCTCATGACAGAGATATGCATGTAGTTCTACTGGAACTGACTGAATAATGTGGGGAAGACCATGGCTCCTACTGGAAATAGAAGTAGCCAGACAAAGAGGTCCGAGCTCTGAGGGTGAAAGTGTTGGCAGGCACTGGTTGACCTTAGGCAAAAGGAACATAATGGAAAAATAAGGGCACATTTGCCAGGAAACGACAATTATTTCTTTAAGCATTTGCATTGACAATGGCCAGGGATGAGATGTGAGAAAGTAGGCCTATGTTGGCCATCCTGTAGAGTTTGGGATTTTTGAGATTTTAAATTCTGTTCCTTATTCACACTAGACACACTTCAAGTATGCAATAACCACACACAGCTAGTAGCTACTATATTGGACAATAAAGATTATAGACCATCTCTATTACTGGAGAAAGTAATAATGGTCATTGCTGCCTTAGATGGTACATAAATGTCTCTTATTCACAGCTGCATTTCTAGTATTCAGATCAAGGTTCATTAAATATTTATTCAATTAATTTTTAAAATGCCAGATGATTTTCTAAGCTATCTATTGTCAAAATTCACACAGAAACTCAATAACCATTTCTCTATAATGGGGCCTTTGATGGAAGTCTCCAGAATTTCTCCAAATAGGCATGATAAAATGTTGATGCATTTCTCCAACTTGTACCATTGTTTCTGAAGTTACATAGGCCTGGGTGCTGACAAACACTGTCATAGTAGTTTTCAAAATCACCCCTAATCTTAATTCTTTGTACAGACACTGTGGTTAAAACTTTTCAACACTGTGGGAAAACTTTCATCTTGTTACCCCCTGCTACAGGCCTTACATTGCCTTCTGAAAGATATTCACATCAAATTGAAACTCTAGGCCTAATCAGAGTGAACCTAACCTCATCACTCTCTTGTCACTATTCCCCCACAGGGGTAGGCCATTGCAATTAGGCATATCAATACGAAAACACGTCTATTTGAAACAGTTCTTTAACTCTGCTATCTTCTCCCACATGTTTTCCAGAGAAGCTTGGACAGAACCCTCAGAAATTGTCACCAGCTTGAAGAGACATGAAAAAAAGATATTCATTCAACAAACATATTGAGCATATCTAGAACTGTCTCTTGCTGTTTTTTGTTTTTGTTTTCTGACTCATGCTTTGTCTAATGCACTGTTTATTTGTAGTTCAACTTATGCAGATTTTTTAAAACATATCTGTAACTCTAAATTCCAATACTTGACACCCAGAATGCCCAAGATCAATAGCCCAGGTGACAAGAAAAGGACTGTAATCATATCTGTATCATCACATATTTCACTAGCACTTCACCCTGCCTACAGTACAGGACATGTTGATATCTGCTTTAGTGGGCTTCTTTACATTCCTTAGGCTACAGGAAAAAAACTTTTGTCAGTTCATTTATTCTACCAATAGTTACTGAGAACCTACTATGTATCAGACTCTAGAGAGTGAGGATAAAAAGATGATTAGGATGGATGTGATCTCTTCTCCCTGTAGCACAAACGAGACAACATGAAATTGTTCTGATCAGAGGCTTATAGGGTGCAATTGGAGTACAGAGGAGGAGCACTCACACTTCCTGGGATAAGGGAAGGCCTCCCTCCCTGAGGAAAAATGTTTAAGTTAAGAACTAAAAGGCTTCTGAGAAGTCATGGGGAAAAGGGAGGATGGTGGTGAAGACAGGTGTTCCTGACAGGAGGAGAAGGAATCAAGAGATGGGCGGAAATTTCAGTGGAGCAATATAGAGTATAGAGTGGACTAAAGATGTAAACAAAGACTGATCATAATGGGCCTTGTATGCAAATTAAGGAGTTTAAGACTATTCTCAGGCAACTGGAAGTCAATAGATTTCAAACAGGGTAGTGGCATCATGATATTTATGTTTTAAAAGGGTCAGCTTTCCTGCAGGACACCATTAGGAAGTTATGTGGTAATTCAAATATTCCCCAAGATCTTCACCAGCTAGGACCTGGTGGCTGTCCCTCCAGTGGTTCTGAGGTGGCTTATTCCAGAGGTGGCTATTAACCATCTGGCATCCTTCACTTTCCCTTAAACACATTTTTATGGATGTTGCCTCAACTAGGTGAATTTCCTCATCTCCAGAGAAATTTTGACAGGCTGTTCATGCACTTGTGTCAATCACTTCTTAGCAATAGACCCCTGAATGGATCTTATAATCCAGCCTCATGCTGCTTCCCACTCCCCTCAAACTTCCAATTATGGCTCATTCACATCACAAGACAAAAATCAAGCTCTTTTACTCTGATTTCATGCTGACTCATATGTGAAAAATGCTATTTGAGCATAGTCCCATTACTGGTGCTACCTGTGGTCTTAGAGTCCTAAGGCCTTGCTGGGAGATGCTTTTTCTGCTGTGTGCAATGGCCAATGAGTGTTTCATTTCAGGTTGTCCAGTCATTAACCTTTACTGAGAAAGCTGCATCATCAGTAGAAGGGTCTTAGATGAAGATAAGTCTTAAGCATTTTATTTATTTTTATTTTTTATTTTTATTATTGGGGTATAGTTGCTTTACAATGTTGTGTTAGTTTCTGCTGTACAATGAAGTGAATCAGCTATATGTGTACATATATCCTCTCCCTCTTGGACCTCCCTCTAACCCCCTATCCCATTCATTTAAGTCACCACAGAGCACTGAGCTGAAATATTTTACTATAATATTATGTGTCATCTTGACCTGCATTGTCCTGTAGTCACCATATATGACTCTATAATCTCTTGTGTGCCATAGGTTTTAGAGCATTGTATCATTCAACCCTGGGGTCAAGTTCAAGGATATGCAATTAGTTCAGTTGCACAGGTACCAACACTGAGAAGGACCTTGGGCTTGAGGTTGAATATTCTGCAGTAGCCTTCATGAAATGCTTAATAACTTTAATTTTGAATTTTTGTTTTTAAGTGAAGTCTATGGGAGAGTGGATTATGTATGAGGGCCTTGGAACCTCAGCTCATGTAGCCTAGATACCTCCCCTCCTCCATGAGATAGGTTCTTGGCCATGTACTTACCCACTGCTGGCATTGGGCCTCCTGCCCAGCCTCCCTTCCCGCCCCTGCCCAGGCACTGCTGTTATCCTCCACCCCTACCTGGGGCCAGCTGATTAGACTGTTCTTAGGACACTGGGAGCCAACATGTTTCACACACATACAAGATAGGACAGGGTCAGGCACATACCTTGTGGTCTCTCCAGGTGGGGTGTGGCAGCAGCCTCTCTTGTCCCAGGCTGCCAGTGCCACGGCACATTCTGTAGGCAACTACTGAGCATTTCCCATCCCTGATCCAGGTACTGAGCACATCCTGGAACACATTTTGCAATGCCTTGGGGGTCTCCAGTCCACCCTGATTTGAGGCAGGAAGCCATGGGGAGACAGCTTCCTGGAGAAGTGAATCCTTGTGCAACAGAGCACAACTCATATAATAAGTGAAAAACACTGTGACCAGTGGACAGAGAGACCAAGAAAAAAAAAAAAGTTTTATATATTGAGTACCTTTAATGACTTTTTTTTTGCTTCTTGTACAAGGGTCCCACATTTTTATTTTGTACTGGGTCCCACAAATTATGCAGCCAGACCTGTTTAACCACAACTCTTTAAGGCTGGCATCTGTGTTGTGTGCCTATTTCACCATCAAGGAGACTAAGGCTCAAGAAGTGAACAGATAAGCTGAGTGTCACGGATCCTGTAAATAGCAAGGCTAAGATGTAAGTCCAGAGTGGCAGGCTCAAAGCCCAGGCTCTCAGAGTTCCTGCCTTTCTTACTGGAGCTTGCCCTTCCAGGCATGTCAGCATCCAACCTTAGCTGTTGATTAGTTCCCTTGAATTTTTTATATATATTAGAGGAGTATATATACATCATATATATCTCTGGGAGTCTCATGTCAGCTGGTGTAGAGGTGTCCTATGAGGAGAGCTCAAATAAGTACAAACAGGTCCTAAGAACTGTATTTCATCCTAGTTATTGACACATACTCAAATATTCTCCTCGGGCTTCCACATAAAAATGGAGTGTTATATACAAGATTTCAAGAGATCTTGCTAAATTTAATCTCTCTTTTGATCAGTAACCAAACAACACTTATAGTTTTGTTTTTGTTTTTGTTTTCCATTAAGAGCTGGTCTGAGAAAAAGAGTACGTTTGGCTTTTTTTCCATAAAAATGGTGATGAAACATTACCATTATTTATAATATTCCATTGGTCAAATTTTCCCGGAGATTCAACTAATTAAGTCAGAAACACTCTAGCCTGTGTTCCCAATGTCTCAACAAACATCAAATTTCTAAGTATTAAACTTGAATGCATCTCATTTCAAGGTGAACAAATCATTTCAAAGTGCTTAAACAACCTCTTCAAAATAGAAGGAAGTATTGCTCCCCCTATTAAATATTCCTTTAAAAGGATATCATAATTATGAGAAGCTGATGAAAAATCACCTTGCAGATATATACTTAAATAATTTTTAAAGCAAGTTAACACATAGCACTTGGAAATTTAATATTCATCTGTGTTTATGGGGCTCTTCTAAATTAAATAGTAAAAAAAATCTTGATAATTTAATGGGTATTATATCACCTTCAAGAATCAAAATTATTTTTAAAGAGATCAACTGGGTCTTAATCCTTGGCAAACTCAGAAAAGGTTTGTCCTTCCTGCTTCTGTTAGAGGATTTCAGATTGATACTGTGGACAGGTGAGGATAGCTATGATGCATTTTTAAAGGATCTTGCTAAGGATCCAAACGAGGGGTTACTTACACTGGTATCACATAAAAAGTTAAGTCAGCATAAAGTTATCAATAGCATAAAATAAATTGAAATTAACTATGTGAAACTTTGGCATGAGGCAAAATTATTAAAGTGAAAGATTTTTTTTCCTTCTAACTTGTTGATTCCCCTTTCTTTCTCTTTCTGAATTCAGTAATAGCTTCCCTCTGTTTAAGGCACCCAGTGTTCTCATACATGCCTGAAATCTCAGGGCTGGAACAGTCATTATGTGACCATCTGCTCCTTCTGCCTTTCCTGGAGGCTACAGAGGGAAACAATGACCTAAGCCTTTATCCGGTGGGAATGACAATGCATCTTATTCAAGAAGTATTTACTAAGGTCCTAAAATTTCCTAGGTGCTTTGGATACAATAGAGCACATGAGTCAATCTTTGCTCTCAATAAATTTACACCTCTGATAGATTTGTGACAGATTTGTACTTTCTTTGTTTTAAAATAATCTACAGCACTTATTTATTTTTTTAATTAAAGTATAGTTGATTTATAATGTTGTGCCAATCTCTGCTGTACAGCAAAGTGACTCAGTTATACACCTATATACATTCTTTTTTTTTCTTTTCCATTATGATTTATCACAGGATATTGAATGTAGTTCCCTGTGCTATATATTAGGACCTTGTTGTTTATCCATTCTAAATGTAATAGTTTGCATCTACCAACCTCAAACTCCCAGTCCATCATTCTGTCTCCACCTCTCCCCCTTGGCAACCAAAAGTCCGCCTTCTGTGTCTAAGAGTCTGTTTCTGTTTTGTAGATAGGTTCATTTGTGCCATATTTTAGATTCCACATATAAGTGGTATCATATGGTATTTGTCTTTCTCTTTCTGACTTACTTCACTTAGTAGGATAATCTGTAATTGCATCCATGTTGCTGCAAACGGCATTATTTTGTTCTTTCTTATGGCTGAGTAGTATTCCATTGTACCATACCTTCTTTATCATTCATCTGTTGGTGGACTTTTAGGTTGTTTCCATGTTTTGGCTATTGTTAACAGTGCTGCTATAAACATAAGAGTGCATGCATCTTTTTGCTTTATAGTTTCATCCAGGTATATTCCCAGGAATGAGATTGCTGGATCATATGGTAATCCTATTTTTATTTTTCTGAGGAACCTCCATACTGTTTTTCATAGTGGCTGTACAAACTTACATTCCCACCAAACAGGGTAGGAGAGTTCCCTTTTTTCTACACCCTTTCCAGCATTTGTTATTTGTGATATTGAGCATCTTTTCATGTGCATACTGGCCATTTATATGTCTTCTTTGGAGAAATGTCTATTAAGGTCTTCACCCCTTTTTTGTTTGGGTTGTTTTGTTGGTGTTGTTGTTGGGTTGTAGGAGCTGTTTGTATATTTTGGAGATTAAGCCCTGTTGGGGAAGTTAGTAAAATAGTCTTATTCAGGTCTCAGAGAGAGAAGCAGGCCTCTAATTGACCTATGACCCTGCCTGGACTGCGTGCCTGCTTACACACCTAACAATTGCTGCTAGCAAGTCTAGTGGTGCTTATGATAAGAAATGGAGTAGGTATTGGAATTTCTTGAGCCCTGGGGATCTGGTCAGTCCCCTTGGGTCTGGAAAATGTTGTAACTCACAGGGTGAAACCAACAACATTGTTAAAGTAAATCCAGAGCTTCATTTTTGCACACAAACTGATGATATCAGTTTGCAGCCTGGAATTATAAGAAGAAGTCCCCAGAACTCCAATCTGAAGTCTCACCCATGGAGTGGATACACTGCCTGAGGCCCTTCCCAATTGTGCCTCCAGATTGCTGTTACTTGGAACTTCCCAGCGCTGCTTGGATCTGGATGTAGGTGCTTCCCCAATTTGGTGATGTATAATCCTCTGTCCTTACTATTCTTTCTTAGTATACTGTAATCTTTATTAATTCAATAAACTCTCTAAATTCTTGTTTAACTGAGTTTAGAGTGGTTATTTTGCCATCAAGTCCTATGAAACTTGAAACCGAAAGTAAGGCTTTCGGCAAAACAAGCCCTTGTCTGTCACATCACTTGCAAATATTTTCTGCCATTCTGTAGATTATCTTTTTGGCTTTTGTTTGTGTGTTTGTTTTTATGATTTCCTTTGCAGTGCAAAATCTTGTAAGTTTGATTAGGTCTTATTTGTTTATTTTTGTTTTTATTTCTATTGCCTTGGGAAACTGGCCTAAGAAAAGATTTGTACAATTTATATCAGAGAATGTTTTGCCTATGCCCTCTTCTAGGAGTTTTATGGTGTCATGTCTTATGTTTAATTCTTTAATCCATTTTGAGTTTATTTTTGTGCATGTTGTGAGGGGGTGTTCTAACGTCGCCGATTTACATGTAGCTGTCCAACTTTCCTAGCCCCACTTGCTGAAGAGACTTTTTCCCATTTTATATTCTTGCCGTCTTTGTTGAAGATTAATTGACCATAGTGTGTGGGTATTTCTGGGCTCTTCATTCTGTTCCATTGATCCATATGCCTGTTTTTGTACCAATACCACACTGTTTGGATTACTGTGGCTTTGTAGTATTGTCTGAGGTCTGGGAGAGTTATGCCTTTTGCTTTGTTTGTTTCCCTGCCCCGCCACCCCCACCCCCCACCCCTGCGCTCAGGATTTCTCTAGTGATTCTGGGTCTTTTATGATTCCATATAAATTTTTGTATTATTTGCTCTACTTCTGTGAAAAATGTCATGGGTAATTTGATAGGGATCACATTAAATCTGTAAATTGCTTTGGTTATTATTGTCATTTTAACAATATTAATTCTTCCAATCCAAAAGCATGGGATATCTTTCCATTTCTTTGAATCCTCTTTTATTTCCTTTATTAATGTTTTATAGTTCTCAGTGTATAAGTATTTCACCTCCTTGGTCAGGTTTATTCCTAGGTATTTTATTCTTCTGGTGTGATTTTAAGAGATTTTTTCTTTTTTACCTTCCCTTTCTGATATTATATTGTTAGCGTAAAGGAAAGCAACTGATTTCCTTTTTTTTAAAAGATACAAATTCATAATGAAATTTATTTATATGTGAGTGAATTGTTAACTCAAAGAATTGATACCTTTAAAATAACAGTGAAATTAAAGTACAGTACAGAGAAAAAGTATCAGTGAATCAATGATAATCCTAATTTATTTGCTTCATGATTTAGGTAGACCATATGTAGTTTAATTTTCAAATTGTTGAAGTGAAAATAGTACCATTAGATGAAAGGAATAGGACACATTTCCGGATCCCTAAGTATTGATCTTGTAACATCCTATTAATCTCAGGTTTTAAATTGCGCCCTTGAAAATTATGTTTTGTTTATGTAAAGGCCTATAAACCAAGTATTTTATTTTATTTTATTTTATTTATTTTATTTTTAAAAGCTCTTTATTGGAATATAATTGCTTTACACTCTTGTATCAGCTTTTGAGGTACACCAAAGTGAATCAGCTGTATTTATACATATATCCCTATATCCCCTCCCTTCCATGACTCCCTCCCTCTCTCCATGTCCTGGCCCTCTAAGGCATCATCCATCATTGAGTTGATCTCCCTTTGTTATACAGCAACTTCCCACTAGCTATCTATTTTACAGATGATAGTGTATATATGTCTATGCTACTCTCTCACTTCATCCCAGCTTCCCCTTAGCCCCCCACCCCACCAACCCCATGTCCTCCAGTCCATTCTCTGCATCTGCATCCTTATTCTTGTCTTGTCACTGGGTTCATCAGTATCTTTTTCTTTTTTTTTAGATTCCACAGATATGAGTTAGCATACAATATTTGTCTTTCTCTTTCTGGCTTACTTCACTCTGCATGACAGACTCTAGGTCTAGCGACCTCATTACATATAGCTCCATTTCATTCCTTTTTATAGCTCAGTAATATTCCATTGTGTATATATGCCACATTTTCTTTCTCTGTTCATCTGTTGATGGGCATTTAGGTTGTTTCCATGTCCTGGCTATGGTAAATAGTGCTGCAATAAACATTATGGTACATGTTTCTTTCTGGATTATGGTTTTCTCTGGGTATATACAAAATAGTGGGATTACTGGATCATATGGCAGTTCTATTTTTAGTTTAGTAAGGAACCTCCAAACTGTTTTCCAAAGTGGCTGTACCAACTTACATTCCCACCAACAGTGCAGGAGAGTTCCCTTTTCTCCACACCCTCTCCAAGATTTATTGTTTCTAGATTTTTTGATGATGGCCATTCTGACTGGTGTGAAGTGATACCTCATTCTGTCTTTGACTTGTATTTTGCTAATGATTAGTGATGTTGAGCATCTTTACATGTGTTTGTAGGCCTTCTGTATGTCTTCTTTGGAGAAATGTCTATTTAGGTCTTCTGCCCATTTGTGGATTGGGTTATTTGCTTTTTTGGTATTAAGCTGCATGAGCTGCTTGTATATTTTGGTGGTTAATCCTTTGTCCATTGCTTCATTGGCAAGTATTTTCTCCCATTCTGAGGGTTGTCTTCTTGTCTGGTTTATGGTTTGTTTCACTGTGCAAAAGCTTTTAAGTTTCATGAGGTCCCATTTGTTTATTCTTGATTTTATTTCCATGATTCTAGGAGGTGGGTCCAAAAGGATGTTGCTTTGATGGATGTCATAGAGTGTTCTGCCTATGTTTTCCTCTAGGAGTTTGATAGTGTCTGGCCTTCCATGTAGGTCTTTAATCCATTTGGAGTTTATTTTTGTGTATGGTGTTAGGAATTGTTCTAATTTCATTCTTTGACATGTTACTGTCCAATGTTCCCAGCACTGCTTATTGAAGAATCTTTCTTTTTTCCATTGTGTATTCTTGCCTCCTTTGTCAAAGATAAGGTGCCCATATGTGTTTGGGCTTACCTCTGAGTTCTCTATTCTGTTCCATTGATCTTCCTTTCTTTTTTTGTGCTGGTACCATACTGGCTCGATCACTGTGGCCTTGTAGTATAGTTTGAAGTCAGGAAGCCTAATTCCACCATCTCCATTTTTCCTTCTCAAGATTGCTTTGGCTATTTGAGGCCTTTTGCATTTCCACACAAATTGTAAGATTTCTTGTTCTAGTTCTGTGAAAAATGTCACTGGTAATATGATAGGCATTGCATTGAATGTGTAAATTGCTTTGGGTAGTACCATCATTTTCACAATGTTGATTCTCTCAATCCAAGAACATAGTATGTCTCTCCATCTGTTTGTTTCATCTTTGATTTCTTTCATCAGTGTCTTATAGTTTTCTGAGTACAGGTTTTTTGCCTCCTTAGGCATGTTTATTCTTAGGTATTTTATTCTTTTTGTTGCTATGGTAAATGGGAGAGTTTTCTTAATTTCTCTTTGTGCTTTTTCATTGTTAGTGTATAGGAATGCAAGAGATTTCTGTGCATTAATTTTGTATCCTGCTACTTTATTGAATTCATTGATTAGTGCTAGCAGTTTTCTGGTAGTTTCTTTACGGTTTTCTATGTATAATATCATGTCATCTGCAAAGAGTGACAATTTTACTTCTTCTTTTCCAATTTGCATTCCTTTTATTTCTTTTTCTTCTCTGATTGCTGTGGCTAAAACTTCCAAAGCTATGTTGAATAGTAATGGTTAGAGTGTGCAGCCTTGTCTTGTTCCTGTTCTTAGGGGAATGCTTTCAGTATTTCACCATTGAGAATGATGTTGGCTGTTGATTTGTCATAAATGGCTTTTATTACTTTGAGGTAACTTCCTCCTATGCCCCCTTTCTGGAGAGTTTTTATCATAAATGAATGTTGAATTTTGTCAAAAGCTTTTTCTGAGTCTATTGAGTGGATCATATGTTTTTTATCCTTCAGTATATTAATATGATGTATCACATTGATTGATTTGCATATATTGAAGAATCCTTGCATCCCAGGGATAAACCCCACTTGATTATGGTGTATGGTTTTTTTAATGTGCTGTTGGATTCTGTTAGCTGATATTTTGTTGAGGATTTTTGCATCTATATTCATCAGTGATATTGGCCTATAATTTTCTTTTTTTGTGACATCTTTGCCTGGTTTTGGTATCAGGGGTGATGGTGGCCTTGTAGAATGAGTTTGGGAGTGTTCCTCCTTCTGTGATATTTTGGAAGAGTTTGAGAAGGATAGGTGTTAGCTCTTCTTGAAATGTTTGATAGAATTCGCCTGTGAAGCCATCTGGCCCTTGGCTTTTGTTTGTTGGGAGATTTTCAATCACAGTCTCAATTTCCATACTTGTGATTGGTCTGTTCATAGTTTCTATTTCTTCCTGGTTCAGTATTGGAAGATTGTACTTTTCTAAGAATGTATCCATTTCTTCCAGGTTATCCAATTGATTGGCATATAGTTGCTTGTAGTAGTCTTTCATGATCTTTTGTATTTCTGCAGTGTCAGTTGTTACTTCTCCTTTTTCATTTCTAATTCTGTTGATTTGTGTCTTCTCTCTTTTTTCCTGATGAGTCTGGCTAATGGTTTATCAATTTTGTTTATCTTCTCAAAGAACTAGCTATTAGTTTCATTGATCTTTGCTATTGTTTCCCTCATATTTTTTTCATTTATTTCTGTTCTAAATTTATGATTTCTTTCCTTCTGCTCACTTTGGGCGTTTTTGTTCTTCTTTCTGTAATTGTTTTAGGTGTAAGTTTAGGCTGTTTATTCAATATTTTTCTTGTATCTTGAGGTAGGACTGTATTGCTATAAACTTTCCTCTTAGAACTGCTTTTACTGCATCCCATAGGTTTTGGGTTGTTGTGCTTTTGTTGTCATTTGTTTCTAGATTTTTTTGATTTCTTCTTTGATTTCTTTAGTGATTTCTTGGTTGTTTAATAGCATATTGTTTAGCCTCCATGTATTTCTATTTTTTACATTCTTTTTTCCTGTAATTGATATCTAGTCTCATGGTGTTGTGGTCTGAGAAGATGCTTGATATGATTTCAATTTTGTTGAATTTATTGAGGCTTGATTTGTGACCCAAGATGTGATCTATCCTGGACAATGTTCCATGTGCACTTGAGAAGAAAGTGTATTCTGTTGTTTTTGGATGGAATGGCCTATAAATATCAATTAAGACCAGATGATCTAACTTGTCATTTAAAGCTTGTGTGTCATTATGTATTTTCTGTTTGGATGATCTGTCCATTGACCTAAGTGGGGTGTTAAAGTCTCCTACTATTATTGTGTTACTGTTGATTTCCCCTTTTATGGCTGTTAGCATTTGCCTTATGTATTGAGGTGCTCCTATGTTGGATGCATAGATATTTACCATTGTGATATGTTCTTCTTGGATTTGTCCCTTAATCATTATGTAGTGTCCTTCCTTGTTTCTTGTAATAGTCTTTACTTTAAAGTCTAATTTGTCTGATATGAGTATTGCTACTCCAGCTTTCTTTTGACTTCCATTTGCATGGAATATCTGTTTCCATCCCTTTACTTTCAGTCTATATGTATTCCTTGGTCTGAAGTGGGTTTCTTGTAGGCAGCATATAGAAGGGTCTTGTTTTTGTATCCATTCAGCCAGTCTGTGTCTTTTGGTTGGAACACTTAATTTATTCACATTTAAGGTGATTATTGATATGGGTGTTCCTATTACCTTTTTCTTAATTGTTTTGTGTTTGTATTTGTAGGTCTTTTCCTTCTCTTATGTTTCCTACTTAGAAAAGTTTCTTAAGCAATTGTTGTAAGGTGGTGCTTAACTCTCTTAACTTTTGCTTGTCTGGAAAGCTTTTGATTTCTCCCTCAAATCTGAATGAGATCCTTGCTTGGTAGAGTATTCTTGGCTGTAGCTTTTTCTCTTTCAGGACTTTCAGTATATCCTGCTACTCCCTTCTGGCCTGCAGAGTTTCTGCTGAAAGATCAGCTCTTATCCTTATGGGTTTTCCCTTATATGTTATGTGTTGCTTTTCTCTTGCTGCTTTTAATATTTTTTCTTTGTGTTTAATTGTCATTAGCTTGATTAATATGTGCCTCAGTGTATTTCTCTTTGGGTTTATTCTGTGTGGGACTCTCTGTGCTTCTTGGGCTTGATTATTTACTTCCTTTCCCAGGTTGGGGAAGTTTTCCACTATAACCTCTTCAAATATTTTCTCAGACCCTTTCTTTTTTTCTTCTTCTTCTGGGATGCCTATGATTTGGATGTTCATGCACTTAATGTTGTCACCAAGGTCTCTGAAACTGTCTTCCATTCTTTTTTCTCTTTCCTGCTCTGTGGCAGTTACTTCCCCCATTCTATCTTCCAACTCACTTTTTTGTTCTTCTGTCTCCATTATTCTGCTGTTTATACCATCTAGTGTATTTTTAATTTCATTTATTTTGTTGTCTATTACTATTTGTTTGCTCTTTAGTTCTTCTGGGTCCTTATTAACTGTTTATTTTATTTTCTCTATTTTGTTGTTGAGATTTTGGATCATTTTTACTATCATTACCCTGAATTCTTTTTCAGGAAATTTTCCTATTTCCTCTTCATTTATTTGTTCTTGTGGGGTTTTTTTCCTGCTTCTTTGCCTGCATGGTGTTTCTTTGTTTTCTCATTTTGTCTAATTTATAGGATTTGCTGTCTCTTTTCCCTATGCTGCCTACTAGTAATTCTTCTTGTTTCTTCCCTTTGCCCCCTGTGGTGGGGTTTGTCCAGTGTCTTGAGTAGGCTTCCTGGTGGGGGGGTCTGGTGTCTGCTTTCTGGTGTGTGGCTCTGTGTCTTTTTTCTCTGATGAGAAGGGCTGTGTCAGGTGGTGTGTTTTAGGGTATCTGTGAGGTTAATATGGTTTTAGGTAGTTTGCGTACTGTTGGGTTGGTTTGTGTTCCTGTCTTGTTTGCAGTTTGGTTTGAGGTGTCCAGCACTGGCAGTTGCAGACAGTTGGACAAAGCTGAGTCTTAGACTCTGATACAAGGCTCTGTGAGAGTTCTCTGCAGTTAATCTTCCCTGTGTCTGAGAACTCCCTAGTAGTCTAGCATCCTGGGTTCAGTGCTCCCTCCCCAGAGCCTCCTACTTGACTTCTGATGGAGTAATCCAGACTTCATAATTTGTGCCAGTTATGTTGGGATCTTTGCAGTCCTTTCTTGTGTCTGAGGTTGTTTGCTGGTGTTCAGCTGGTTCTCTGTGGGGATTATTGCATCTTTTGATGTATTCCTGATGTATCTGTAGAGAGGGATGTATTCCATGTCCTTCTGCTTTGCCACCATCTTTCTTCTCTCTCTCTTGTTTTTTCTGTGGCTTCCAGCAGCAGCCTGGGGTGTGGAAGGGAGGCTACAAAGGGTGGACCAACCAGGAGGAAGGGCTGTCATCAGAGGGAGGTATCCTGGGGCTTGCTGAGCTGCTGTGCCAGAGTGAAGCAGAGGGACATATGGGGTACAGGAGGAAGGTTGCTGGTGGCTGTGACCCCACCTGCAGCAACAGTGGGCCCGCCATCCCTCATTCTCTTCTTCCAGCCTTGTCACCTCTGTGACCACCACCCTCATTCATTTTTATGGCTGAGTAATATTCCATTGTATATATGTGTTGCATCTTCTTTATCCATTCATCTGTTGATGGGCATTTAGGTTGCTTCCACATCCTGGCTATTATACATAGTGCTGCAATGAACATTATGGTACATGTTTCTTTTAGCAACCAATTTCTGAATGTCAATCTTGTATCCTGCTACTTCACTGAATTCATTTATTAGATCTAGCAGTTTTTGTGTGGAGTCCTTAGGGTTTTCTACATATAGTAACAGATTTGTGCTCTCTGGGAGGAACCAACAAACTGAGTATTGACAATTGGCCAATCATTTCATGTATTTTATTTCTTTAATTTTTACAACATCCTATGAAGAAGGTAATTGTAACTAAACTTTTAGATAACTTAATTCTGGTAATTAAGAACTTGCCCCAGCTTAACTGCTAAGCAGAAGAACTTAGATTCAATCTTGCTGTCATGTAGTTTCCAAACTTGAAGTTTTTCTATTCAGACTGATAGCCTCCTTGAAAGCAAGGAAGAATCTCAGCCTCCAGCTTCTGAAGACTGATGGAGGAAATCATCTACTCTTAGGAATATCTATTTATAGAAGAGGATGAAATTTCATAAAGGAATGCACTATGACAGAATGCCCTCCAAGAGTGCCATAACTCTGAAGCTAAACAAATAACTTTAAACCATCATTCACCCTCTCCAGAGAGTCAGTGAATTCAGACAGAGACCAACTAGAATAAATAGAAAATTATCTCACCCATTACCACCATCTGTATATGAACAGACCTCCTTTCAAGGAACCAAAATGTGTCCAATGAAAAATATCCTCTAAATGCTCCTTCTCTGGGAAAACAGATAGCTTTCTTGAAACATAGAGTGCTGTGGAAAGATAGGTTTTAGTAATATAACTTTACATTTAAATTTCTTAATAATACTACAAATCAGGTATTTTCTTCAGATTATGATGTTGCTTTTGTCACATATATATACATCTGTATATATATATATATATATATATATAATTTTGTGACATAGACAGATAGATAAATTTTAATAGCAAAGAGTGGAATTATGGGTCACCTGTGCATAAAAAATCAGAATTACTAAAATGACCTGTTTTTCACATCTGAGCCCATAATAGGAAATGTTTTGCATGAATATTACATACACTTGTCTCTCTAGTATTTACTGACATTTAAAGAATAAAGGAGAGGAGAGAAAAGATGGCGGCAAAGTAGAGGGACGTGGAGTGCATCCCTCTCCACAGATGCATTGGGAATGCATGGAAGGACGCAGTAATTCCCACAGAGAACCAGCTGAACACCAGCAGATGGCCTCGGACACCAGAAGGGACTGCGGGGAGCCCGACATAGCCGGTAGGGAGGCATCTACGAAGGCTCAAAGAGGGTGAAGCGGCGGAGCTGTGGCAGATGGGAGGGAGTGAGAAACATACGGAGGGTCCACAGCGCAGCTCAGCGTTCCCGGAACGAGACGTAGATCCGCAGCTGAACGGAGGGTCTGGGAGCGGGAGCGTGGGAACCGGAGAGCTGGTTCAGGGTGAGAAACATTGTTGCCGGTAGGGTGATGGACTGAGAGGACAGGAGGGAGGAGGTCCGCGGAGAGGAGTGCCCGTCCCTGAGAGCTGCCCGGCCATGATGGCAGCTGGAGGCTGCAGGCTCACGGGCCTCACAGGAGGGGAGGAGCCGCTCGCATAGCCTTTCTCTCTCTTTCGGGGCCTCTGCAACAGGCAGTGGAGAGATGCCCTGTGGGCCAACTAAAGCGCTCAGGGATAACAAGCACCCTCAGGCGCTCGGGCGGGGCTAGATTAAAACTCCTTGCAATGCCAGAAGCAGGGAGGCTGCTGAGAGAAAAAAAAAAAAAAACAGCAACAACAACAAAAAAAAACCCAAGAGAGGCCCAACTCTAAGACTTTCTGTGTACGCCTGAGCCACCAGCGCCCTCTGCAACAGGCACCTCCAAGCCCGACTGAAACAACAGTGCGCCACTGCTCACTCACTCCCAGGAGAAGGAGCCACTATTGTACCCTCTCCCTCCCCACACACCGAGCTTACAGACGAATAATAAAGGAACCTCTTCTGGTCACAGAATAATGCAAAAAAACCCAAGGCAAGGAGAAGGACACACAGCTGAGACGCTAAGGAAACAGAAATAGTAGTATCAATACCTATTGAACTGGTCCATTCTGGGATCAGTTCTGAATTTTCTTTTTCTTTTTCTTTCTCTCTCTCTTTTTTTTTTTTTTTCTTTATTAAATACGATCTTAGCCCTAAGGGATCTACAAGTTTTATAACATAATTTTTTAATGATATTTTATATTCTTTTTTTTTTTTTTTGCCTTTTATATACTTCTATATCTAGCTAAGTTTTTGGTAGTAGAGACTATATATCTCTCATACTTTCCTTTCATCCCTATCTTTTATACATTTCTATTCCTTTCTTTTTATTTGCATATTTCCAACCACATTACACTCTTCTGTTCCCCTTTCTTCCAGCCATTTTAAGTTTATTTTATCTTAACATACTTATAAGCAACACTATCGGTCTGCTCAGACTCCTTGCTCTATCCTCCAGATGATGCACTGCCTTGGTATTTAATATTGGCTTTTGTCTTTATCTTAGTTCTTAGTACAGTTGTCTAATTACATTCTGAGAATCTCCATTCTCTCTGGTGGTACTCTGGCTCTTTTCTATATTTGATCCTAGCTTACAAAATCTCCCTGGATTAATGTTTGTATGTGTAAGGTGTTATTTGTTTGTTTGTTTGCTTTTGCTTCTGTCTCTGATTTGTTCTTGAAGTTTCAGTTGTCAATTTCTGTTGGGTTTCTCTTTGAATATCTGATAGCATACTGAGGTTCTGTCAGGTCTTTCCAGAGCCTTATGTCCGAATGGATTCAGTAATTGTATGTCTTGTACATGTATGTGTTTCCTAGACTTAATATTTGTCTAACCCAATACATGGACATTAGTCTGAGGCTTGGACAGTCTTCTATAAACACCTCTATCGCCAGGACAAGCAACCCCAAAAGTTTGGACAACCATGAGGAAACAAAGAAACCCCATGCAGGCAAAGGAGCAGGAAAAAAACCCACAAGACCAAATAAATGAGGAGGAAATAGGAAACGTGCCTGAAAAAGAATTCAGAGTAATGATAGTAAAAATGATACAAAATCTCGATAACAAAATAGAGAAAGTACAAGAAACAGTTCATAAGAACTCAGAAAAACAAACAGCAATGGATAACAAAATAACTGAAATTAAAAATACTCTAGATGCTATAACCAGCACAATGACTGAGGCAGAAGAACGAATAAGTGAGTTGGAAGATAGAATGGGGGAAATAACTGCCACAGAGCAGGAAAAAGAAAAAAGAATAAAAAGAATAGAAGACAGTCTCAGAGACCTCACTGATAACAATAAGCGTACCAACATTCGAATTATAGGCATCCCAGAAGAAGAAGAAAACAAGAAAGGGTCTGAGAAAATATTTGAAGAGGTTATAGTGGAAAACTTCCCCAACATGGGAAAGGAAATAATTCACCAAATCCAAGAAGCACAGAGAGTCCCATACAGAATAAACCCAAGGAGAAATACACCAAGACACATATTAATCAAACTAATGACAATTAAACACAAAGAAAAACTATTAAAAGCAGCAAGGGAAAAGCAACAAACAACATATAAGGGAAAACCCATCAGGATAACAGCTGACCTCTCTACAGAAACTCTGCAGGCCAGAAGGGAATGGCAGGATATACTGAAAGTCCTGAAAGAGAAAAAGCTACAGCCAAGAATACTCTACCCAGGAAAAATCTCATTCAGATTTGAGGGAGAAATCAAAAGCTTTCCAGACAAGCAAAAGTTAAGAGAATTCAGCACCACCAAACCAGCCTTACAACAAGTGCTAAAGGAATTTCTCTAAGTAGGAAACACAAGAAAAGGAAAACACCTACAAAGACAAACACAAAACAATGAAGAAAATGGTAATTGTAACACACATGTCAATAATCACCTTAAATGTCAATGGATTAAATGCTCCAACAAAAAGACACAGACAGGCTGAATGGATACAAAAACAAGACCTTTCTATATGCTGCCTCCAAGAAACCCACTTCAGACCAAGGGATATATATAGACTGAAAGTAAAGGGATGGAAACAGATATTCCATGCAAATGGAAGTCAAAAGAAAGCTGGAGTAGCAATACTCATATCAGACAAATTAGACCTGAAAGTAAAGACTATTACAAGAGACAAGGAAGGGCACTACATAATGATCAAGGGATCCATTCAAGAAGAACATATCACAATGGTAAATATCTATGCCCCCAATATAGGAGCACCTCAATACATAAGGCAAATGCTAACAGCTATAAAAGGGGACATCGACAGTAACACAATAATAGTGGGAGACTTGAACACCCCACTTACATCAATGGACAGATCATCCAAACAGAAAATCAATAAAGACACACAAGCTTTAAATGACACATTAGACCATCTCGACTTCATTGATATTTATAGGTCATTCCATCCAAAAATGACAGACTACACTTTCTTCTCAAGTGCACACGGAACATTTTCCAGGATAGATCACATCTTGGGTCACAAATCAAACCTCGGCAAATTCAAGAAAATTGAAATCATATCAAGCATCTTCTCAGAACACAATGTCATGAGACTAGATATCAATTACAGGAAAAAAACTGCAAAAACTACAAACACATGGAGGCTAAACAATTCACTCTTAAACAACCAAGGAATCACTAAAGAAATCAAAGAGGAAATCAAAAAATATCTAGAAACAAATGACACCAAAAACACAACAACCCAAAACCTAAGGGACGCAGCAAAAGCAGTTCTAAGAGGGAAGTTTATAGCAATACAGTCCTACCTTAAGAAATAAGAAAATTATTGAATAAACAACCTTACACCTCAAACAACTAGAGAAAGAAGAACAAAGAAACCCCAAAGTGAGCAGAATGAAAGAAATCATAAAGATCAGAGCAGAAATAAATGAAAATAAAGGAAGGAAGCCATAGCAAAAATTAATAAAACTAAAAGCTGGTTCTTTGAGAAGATTAACAAAATTGATAAACCATTAGCCAGACTCATCAAGAAAAAAAGGGAGAAGATGCAAATCAACAGAATTAGAAATGACAAAGGAGAAGTACCAACGGACACCTCAGAAATACAAAAGATCATGAGAGACTACTACAAGCAACTATATGCCAATCAATTGGATAACCTGGAAGAAATGGATACATTCTTAGAAAAATACAATCTTCCAAGACTGAACCAGGAAGAAATAGAAACCATGAACAGACCAATCACAAGTACGGAAATTGAGGCAGTGATTAAAAATCTCCCAACACACAAAAGCCCAGGACCAGATGGGTTCATGGGCGAATTCTATCAAACATTTCGAGAAGAGCTAACACCTATCCTTCTCAAACTCTTCCAAAATATTGTGGAAGGTGGAACACTCCCAAACTCATTCTATGAGGCTACCATCACCCTGATACCAAAATCAGGCAAAGATGTCATAAAAAAAGAAAACTACAGACCAATATCACTGATGAATATAGATGCAAAAATCCTCAACAAAATACTAGCTAACAGACTCCAACAGCACATTAAAAAATCATACACCATGATCAAGTGGGGTTTATCCCTGGGATACAAGGATTCTTCAATATACGCAAATCAATCAATGTGATACATCATATCAACAACTTGAAGGATAAAAACCATATGATCATTTCAATAGATGCAGAAAAAGCTTTTGACAAAGTTCAACATCCATTTATGATAAAAGCTCTCCAGAACATGGGCATAGAAGGAAATTACCTCAACATAATAAAAGCCATATATGAAAAACCAAAAGCCAACATCGTTCTCAATGGGGAAAAACTGGAAGAATTCCCTCTAAGAACAGGAACAAGACAAGGGTGTCCACTCTCACCATTATTATTCAACATAGTTTTGGAAGTTTTAGCCACAGCAATCAGAGAAGAAAAAGAAATAAAAGGAATCCAAATTGGAAAAGAAGAAGTAAAATTGTCACTCTTTGCAGATGACATGATATTATAAATAGAAAACCCTAAAGACTCTACCAGAAAACTGCTAGCACTAATTGATGAGTTTAGTAACATAGCAGGATACAAAATTAATGCCCAGAAATCTCTTGCATTCCTATACACTAACAACAGAAGAGCAGAAAGAGAAATGAAGGAAACTCTCCCATTCACCATTGCAACCAAAAGAATAAAATACCTAGGAATAAACCTGCCTAAGGAGGCAAAAGATCTGTATGCAGAAAACTTTAAGACATTGATGAAAGAAATCAAGGATGACACAAACAAATGGAGGGACATACCATGTTCCTGGATTGGAAGAATCAACATTGTGAAAATGACTATCCTACCCAAAACAACTTACAGATCCAATGCAATCCCTCTCTAATTACCAATGGTATTTTTCACATAACTAGAACAAGAAATCTTACGATTTGTATGGAAATGCAAAAGACCCCGAATAGCCAAAGCAATCTTGAGAAGGAAAAATGGAGTTGGTGGAATCAGGCTTCCTGACTTCAAACTATACTACAAGGCCATAGTGATCAAGACAGTATGGTACTGGCACAAAAATAGAAAGGAAGATCAATGGAATAGAATAGAGATCTCAGAAGTAAGCCCAAACACATATGGGTACCTTAATTTTGACAAAGGAGGCACAAATATACAATAGAAAAAAGACAGCCTCTTCAATAAGTGGTGCTGGGAACATTGGACAGCAACATGTAAAAGAATGAAATGAGAACACTTCCTAACACCATACACAAAAATAAACTCCAAATGGATTAAAGACCTACATGGAAGGCCAGACACTATCAAACTCCTAGAGGAAAACATAGGCAGAACACTCTATGACATCCATCAAAGCAAGATCCTTTTTGACCCACTTCCTAGAATCATGGAAATAAAATCAAGAATAAACAAATGGGACCTCATGAAACTTAAAAGCTTTTGCACAGCGAAAGAAACCATAAACAAGACTAAAAGGCAACCCTCAGAATGGGAAAAAATAGTTGCCTATGAAACAATGGACAAAGGATTAACCTCCAAAATATACAAGCAGCTCATGCAGCTTAATACCAAAAAAGCAAATAACCCAATCCACAAATGGGCAGAACACCTAAATAGACATTTCTCCAAAGAAGACATACAGATGGCCAACAAACACATGAAAAGATGCTCAACATCCCTAATCATCAGAGAAATGCAAGTCAAAGCCACAATGAGGTATCACCTCACACTGATCAGAATGGCCATCATCACAAAGTCTGGAAACAACAAATGTTGGAGAGGGTGTGGAGAAAAGGGAACTCTCCTGCACTGTTGGTGGGATTGTAAGTTGGTACAGCCACTATGGAAAACAATTTGGAGGTTCCTTAAAAAACTACAAATAGAACTTCCATATGATCCAGTCATCCCACTCCTGGGCATATACCCAAAGAAAACCATAATCCCAAAAGAAACTTGTACCGTAATATTTATTGCAGCACTATTTACAATAGCCAGGACATGGAGCAACCTAAATGCCCATCAACAAATGAATGGATAAAGAAGATGTGGCATATATACACAATGGAATATTACTCAGCTATAAAAAGGAATGAGATGGAGCTATATGAAATGAGGTGGATAGAACTACAATCTGTCATACAGAGTGAAGTAAGTCAGAGAGAGAAGGAGAAATATTCTATGCCAACTCACATATATGGAATCTAAAAATGGTACTGATGAACTCAGTGACAAGAACAAGGATGCAGATACAGAGAATGGACTGGAGAACTCGAGATATGGGAGGTGGCGGGGGGTCAAGGGGAAACTGAGTCGAAACGAGAGAGTAGCACAGACATATATATGCTAGCAACTGTAAAATAGATAGTCAGTGGGAAATTGTTGTATAACAAAGGGAGTCCAACTCGAGGATGGAAGATCCCTTAGAGGACTGGGGCGGGGAGGGTGGGGGGGACTCGAGGTGGGGGGAGTCAAGGAAGGGAGGGAATACAGGGATATGTGTATAAAAACAGATGATTGAACTTGGTGTACCCCTCCCCCCCAAAAAAAAAGAAAAAGAATAAAGGAAATTGAACTTTTTAATTGCAAGACTCTCTTGAGGTTCCTGGGCATAAAAGTGTTTTTAAAGTGTTCTTTTACTTATATTCCTCCATAAGCTAGAGATTTGAGCTAAAAATAAAACCTCTGGTATGTGGAAAAAAAGTGTTGCCATTGCAAAAGTTCTCTCCAAGTCACTGTGGAAACCTCAGTCATAAAATGCTTAAAGGGGGCTTTCAACTCCCTGGTTGCTTTTCCATTTTGGAAAGAGTGAGTGAGAGAGTGCGAGGCAATTTTGGAAAGAGTATGTGTGTGCCTATGTGTGTGTATGTTTGTGTTTCTACAACTCTTGTCAATAAAGTGAATATGTGATAAACACAGAAGTGATATCATCCAATGAATGGAAGATAGCCAAGGAATCAGGCATGTGTGACATATGGTGGAGTCAAACATAAAGCTATTAACAACCTTTGGCTCTGTAGATTGAGCCTAAGAGATAGAAGGTCCCTGAAAGCCCAACAATAAACAGACTTTTTATGTGGGATTTGAAGGTGAGGGCAAGGACTGGGGAGAAGGGATGATTTCATGGGAAGGCAACATCTGGGAGGGCACACCTAGGTGAAGAGTCCCAGAGGGTGGTCTTGAGTCATTGAGGAAATGTGGCAACATAGGATACCTATAGGATCCCTGTCCTTATTTTACTGTGTTAACTAGGGCAGCTCTGTCTAACCAGTGGGCATCTTACCTGATCTTATTGTGAACTATTTTTCCATTCATAAAATGGAAGTGGTAAAATGTGCCTGACTTATGTCCTGAGAAACATAGTGGGATTAAATGTGTTAATATAAACCTGTAAACTTGGAGACTTTCTCAGGAATTATGCTACATGAATTCAAAGAATGAGTAGAACTAATTACTATTATAATTTGAGTTTCAGTTACCAAAATGATTGTGATCATTTAGCAGTTAATATTTATCTTGATAAAGAATCAAGAAGCTCTCTTATTTCTAGGGATAAAAATTGCCTTTGTTGAGTGATATAACATTTTTTATTTAATTTTGTGTATTTAGTAGCTTAAGAAAGATATTTAAATATGAGTGAGTAATCAAATAAATGAGTTATACAAAAATATTTTAAAAGCCTATAGGTACCATGCAAAAATAAGATGTTATTGTTTAGTACTATTAAAATCATTTACTGTGCCTCTGGGATAATTTTTTTAGCTATACAAAAGCAAAGTTTCTAAACCCAAGAATTAAACTACCACACATATCTGTTTAAGAAATCATAGAAAATTAGATAACTTTACTTTTATATAGTTTAAAAAAGTTTTGTTGTATGTGAATATATTTCAAAACATTTATTTAAACAAAATGTAACAATTTTTATCAATTCTCTGTGTTTTATTTTCATTCACATTTAAAGATTCTAAATCTTGATTCTAAATACATTTCATTTGCTGCCGAGACCAGTTCAGTGACATGAGGTGAGTGATGGGTGCCTGGGTGCTGCAAGCTTAAAGAAAACACAAACAGATTTAAGAGAAAGATGGGACTGGGGGACTCAAGACCTCTATGATCAAGAGCCTCGCTGATTGATCCCAAGTTGGTTTTATTGAGTTCTTGGCATAGCCTAAGGGTCTGACACTCCCAGTTTAGTCCCACAAACAAGGTTATCTTTGAAGTAAACAAACAAAGACCTCACATGACTGGCGGCAATGATCTTTGTTCCCCTCCTTGGTCCGATTTGAGCTGGGCGTGGATTTGAGCTGGGCGTGGATTTGAGCTGAGTGTGGATTTGAGCTGGGTGTGGAGAGCAAAGCAGCCCTGGGGGCAGGAGACCTCTCTCAAAAGGATTAAGGGTCTGTGCCCCACCCCTGTTGGCCCCTCTGTGACTGTGCCTGTCTTAGGTTGTTTCTCCCCTGAGGAATCTTACCCGTCTCTGGCTAACCAGCCATCCTCTGGGGCCAAACAGGGTGATATGAGGTGTGCAAGTGAGAAAGGGGCTGTGCCCCCAGAGAGGGTCAATTTTCTGTTTCCACAGTAGCCTGTGCCCCCATGGTCTCCACACCCAGCACCCTTAGTTCCTCCGCTGCTCAAGCAGGACATCCTGCATCCAGTTGCTTGGCCTACATACTTTAATTACTTTTAATAACATTTACAAGGTTTCAGAAAGACTTCTGAATGTTTTCCCACAATTTGCCAGGAAATTTCATTCACATCCTGAGGTTACAGGCGAGAAATGCTAGGTGAGAGCTGCCATCTCCTATCACCACAAGATAAAGGAAACTTCTATTTCCTCTAGCCCATTTAACCTAGGCAAAGTTGGAAACTCAAAAGCAAGCCTGGAAGATAGCCATAAAATAAACCTTCAGGCATCTTAGAAATGGCTTTAATAGGCTGTGAAAGTCATTCCAAGTCCTTGAAATAGTTACCCTGACTTGGTTCTGGAAGCATGCTCATAAGCCAATAATACTGAGATTGTGTGCCTTTGTTGCCAAGTTGCTTTACCCTGAAATAGGCCAAAGTTATTTCCCTGCAGTCTCCGAGGTTAACCCCCTTGCAGCCTAAAAGTGCAAAGATCTTGGTAGTACAGCGAATGTCAGAAAAGAAGAAAATGATCAAAATGAAGAGGCTGTTACTGGGAAAACATGTGACTTGGACACACTGTGGATGTGGATTTGATGATATCCATAATGAAACCAGAGCAAAATCCTAGGGAGCCAGGAAGCCTCTAGGTCAGGAAGCTGCTTTTGCAGTCACCAGCCTATGAAAACCAGCCAGGGCACTTACAGGTTACTGAGCCAACACTCAGATGTTTTGATCTAGCCTAACCCTGGTGTCCTCTTGGAATAATCAAGGCCTTGAGCAGGCATGGAGAATTCTACCACAAAACTGTCAGGTCCTAGTAATATTGCTGATTAAAATGGGTGCTGGGTTTCTAGAGAAAACTCCTGCAGCACTCTTGGAAGCCACTGCAAAATTCTGAACAGGAATGAGCTAATTATAATCCAAAGCACACTGCCATTAGCAAGGTAAATGTCCTAACATGGACATCTCTAGGCACTCAAATTTCATAATCTTCTTAATAGGTCTATTAGTATACTTTTTCCTTCTGGTTGTCAGAAAGACCTATTTTATCTCTAAGGGAAAATTGCATGTTCATTAAAGTATGTATGTCCTTTTTTTATTTGCTACTGAAAAGAAAAGCTGTTTAGGACTTTTTTAGAAATTAAAAGTTTTCATATATTAAAAAAGTGCTCACTCTTTTTTTTAAAAATAAACTTATTTATTGCTGTGCTGGGTCTTCACTGCTGTGTATGGGCTTTCTCTAGTTATGGTGGGCAGGGGAAACTCTTCATTGTCATGCATGGGCTCTTTATTGCAATGGCTTCTCTTGTTGTGGAGCACGGGCTCTAGACACATGGGCTTTAGAAGCTGCAGCACACAGGCTCAATAGTTGTGGCTCACAGGCTCTAGAGCACAGGCTCAGCAGCTGTGGTGCTCTGGATTAGTTGCTCTGTGGTATGTGGGATCTTCCTGGAGCAGGGATTGAATCCATGTCCCCTGCATTGGCAGGCAAATTCTTAGCCACTGCACCACCTAGGAAGTCCCTTGCCCTTTTCTTTGCATAAAAAAAAAAAAAAAAAAAAAAAGAGCAAAAAATGAATACATGAAAAAGTATTTACTTTGACATTTCCTTATGAGATCTGGTTTCCATCTTTCTATCCTTGTCAAAAAATGAAAAGATTACACAGTCAACCATGTTTATGAAACAGTTACACTATAGCCCTTTTTTGGAAACTCTTGATGCATATTAGCACTTTAAAGACCTTAAGGAAACCAAGGAGATACATGTTGATTTCTGTGCAAATCTATCTCTAGTGGCAGAATAAAAAAAGCCCTCGAAACATGCATTTTATTTTTTCTTAAAATATACATTTTAATAAGATTAGCAGTGTTGTTTAATATATAAAAGATTGTGAAATGTGCATAGATGTTATTATGTAGGTAAATCAATAGGCCAGGACACAATATCTACTTAAAATCTACCACTTGGGGCTAGGGTTCAAGATGGTGGAGTAGAAGGACATGTGCTCACTTCCTCTTGCAAGAGCACCAGAATTATAAGTAACTGCTGAAAAATCATTGACAGAAAGACACTGGAACTCACAAAAAAGACACCCCACATCCAGAGACAAAGGAGAAGCTGCAATGAGACATTAGGAGGGGGTGCAATCATGATAAAATCAAATCTCACAGCCACTGGGTGGGCAACTCACAAAATGGAGAACAGTTATACCACAGAAATCCGCACAATAAAGTGAGGGTTCTGAGCCTCCTGTCAGGCTTCCCAGCCTGGAGGTCCAGCAATGGGAGGAGAAATCCCCAGAGAATCAGATTTTGAAAGCCAGCAGGATTTGATTGCAGGACCTCCACAGGACTGGGGGAGACAGAGACTCCACTCTTGTAGGGCACACCAAAAATAGTGTGCATACCAGGACCCAGGGGGAAGGAGCAGTGACCCCATAAGGGACTGAACCAGACCTACCTGCTGATGTTGGAGGGTTGCCTGCAGAGGTTGCAGGCAGTTGTGGCTCATGGCAGGGACAGGGACACTGGTGGCAGGGGTTCTGGGAAGTGCTCATTGGTGTGAGGCTTCCTGGAGTCCTCCATTAGCCCCACCAAAGATCCTGTAAGCTGCAGTGCTGGGTAGCCTCAGCTCAAACAACAACAGGATGGGAACAGAGCCCCATCCACTGGCAGATTAAAGTTTTACTGAGCTCTGCTAACCCAGACCTACCCACCATCAGTCCCTCCCATCAGGAAGTATCCATGAGCCTCCTAGGTAGCTTCCTCCACAAGAGGGCACACAGCAATATGAAACAGTATCAACACTATTTCATTCTGTGGACCTGAAAATCACAGCCACAGAAAGATACAGAAAATGAAAAGGCATAGAACTTTTTACCAGATGAAGGGACAAGATAAAACCCCAGAAAAACAACTAAATGAAGAGGAGATAGGCACTTTTCCAGAAAAAGTATTCAGAATAATGATGGCAAAGATGATCCATGACTTTGAAAAAAGACTGGATGTAAAGATCAAAAAGTTGCAAGAAAACTTTGCTGAAGATCTAGAAGAACTAAAGAACAAACAAACAGATATAGCAACATAATAAGTGAAATGAAAAATACACTAGAAGGAAACAATAGCAGATTAACTGAGGCAGAAGGGCAAATAAGTGACCTGGAAGACACAATGGTGAAAATCACTGATGTGGAAAAGAATAAAGAAAAAAGAATGAAAAGAAATGAAGACACACTAAAGAACTCTGGGACAGCATTAAACACACCAACATTTGCATTATAAGTGTCCCAGAAGAAGAAGAGAGAAAGTACCCAAGAAAATATTGGAAGAGATTATAGTCAAAAACTTCCTTAACATGGGAAAGGAAATATCCAGCCAAGTCCAGGAAGTGAAGAGAGTCCCAGGTAGGATAAACCCAAGGAGAAACACATAGAAAAACATAGTAGTCAAAGTGACAAAAGTTAAAGACACAGAAAAATTATTAAAAACAACAAGGGAAAAGTCACAAATAACATACAAGGGAACTTCCATAAGGTTAACAGCTGATTTCTCAGCAGAAACTCTGCAAGCCAGAAGGGATTGGAATGATATATTTAAAGTGATGAAAGGGAAAAACCAACAACCAAGAATAATTAACCCAGCAAGGATCTTTATGAGATTTGACAGAGAAATCAAAAGCTTTACAGACAAGCAACAGCTAACAGAATTCAGCACCACCAAACCAGCCCTACAACAAATGCTAAAGGAACTTCTCTAAGAGGGAAACATAAGAGAAGAAAAGGATCTACAAAAACAAAAACAAAACAATTAAGAAATGGTACTAGGAACATACATCTCAATAATTACCTTGAATGTAAATGGACTAAATGCTTCAACCAAAAGCCACAGACTGGCTGAAAGGATACAAAAACAAGACCCATATGCATGTTGTCTACAAGAGACCCACTTCAGACCTAGGGACATGTACAGACTGAAAGTGAGGGGATGGAAAAGATATCCCATGCAAATGAAAATCACAAGAAAGCTAGAGTAGTGATACTCATATCAGATAAAATAGACTTCAAAATAAAAAATGTTACAAGATACAAGAAAGGACACTACATAATGATCAAGGGATCCATCCAAGAAGAGGAGATAACAATTATAAGTATATATGCACCCAATATAGGAGCACCTCAATACATAAGGCAAATGCTAACAGCCAGAAAAGGGGAAATCAACAGTAACACAATAATAGTGGGGGATTTTAACACCCCATTTACAACAATGGACAGATCATCCAGAGAGAAAATTAATAATGAAACACAAGCTTTAAATGACACCATAAACAAGCTAGATTTAAAAGATATCTATAGGACATCACTTCCAAAAAGAGTGGATTACACTCTCTTCTCAAGTGCACATGGAACATTCTCCAGGATACATCAAATTTTGGGTCACAAACCAAGCCTTGGTAAATTTAAGAAAACTGAAAATGTATCAAGCATCATTTCTGACACAATGCTACGAGGTTAGAAATCAATTACAGGAAAAAACTGTAAAAAACACAAACACATGGAGGCTAAACAATATGCTACTAAATAACCAAGAGATCACGGAAGAAATCAAAGAGGAAATCAAAAAATACCTAGAGACAAATGAGAAGGAAAACACAACAATGCAAAACCCATGGGATGCAACAAAAGCATTTCCAAGAGGGAAGTTTATAGCAATACAATCCTACCTCAAGAAACAAGAAAAATCCCAAATGAACAATCTAACCTTACACCTTAAGAAACTAGAGAAAGAAGAAGAAGAACAACAACAACAAAAACCCAAATTGAGTAGAAGGAGAGAAATCATAAAGATCAGAGCAGAAATAAATGAAATAGAAACAAAGAAAACAATAGCAAAAATCAATACAACTAAAAGCTGCTTCTGTGAGAAGATAAATAAAATTGATAAACCTCTAGCAAGACCCATCAAGAAAAAGAGGGAGGGATTCAAATCAACAAAATTAGAAATGAAAAAGGAGAAGTTACAAAGGACACCACAGAAATAAAAAGCACCATAAGAGACTAGTACAGACAACTATATGCCAATAAAATGGGCGACCTGGAGAAATGGACAGATTCTTAGAAAGGTATAACCTTCCAAGACTGAATCAGGAAGACATAGAAAATATGAACAGACCAATCACAAGTAATGAAATTGAAACTGTGATTAAAAATCTTAAACAAACAGAAGTGCAGGACCAGATGGTTTCACAAGTGAATTTTATCAAACATTTAGAGAAGAGCTAACACCCACACTTCTCAAGCTCTTCCAAAAAATTGCAGAGGATGAAATACTCCCAAACTCATTCTATGAGGTCACCATCACCCTGATACCAAAACCAGACAAAGATATTACAAAAAAATAAAATTACAGACCAATATCACTGATGAATTTAGATGTAAAAATCCTCAACAAAATACTAGCTAACAGAATCCAACAGCACACTAAAAGGATCATACACCAGATCAAGTGGAGTTTATCCCTGGAATGCAAGGATTCTTCAATATACACAAACCAATCAATGTGATACACCATATTAACAAACTGAAGGATAATAACCACATGATCATCTCAATAGATACAGAAAAACTTTTGACAAATTCAACACTCATTTATGATAAAAACTCTCCAGAAGGTTGGCATAGAGGGAACTTACCTCAACATAATAAAAGCTATATATGACACACACACAGCAAAAATCATTTTCAATGGTGAAAAACTGAAAGCATTCCCTCTAAGATCAGGAAAAAGACAAGGATGTCCACTCTTTCCACTACTATTCAACACAGTTTTGGATGTCCTTGCCACAGCAATCAGAGGAGAAAAAGAAATAAAAGCAATCCAAATTGGAAAAAAAGTAAAACTGTCACTGCTCACAGACGATATCATACTATACATAGAAAATCCTAAATATGCCACCATAAAACTCTTTTAGCTAATCAATGTATTTGATAAAGTTACTGGATACAAAATTAACACAGAGAAATCTCTTGCATTTCTATACACTAAAAATGAAAGATCAGAAAGAGAAATTAAGGAAACATTCCCATTCACCATTGCAACAAAAAGAATAAAATACCTAGGAATAAACCTAACTAAGGAGGTAAAAGAACTGTATGTAAAAAACTATAAGACACTAACAAAAGAAATCAAAGACAATGCAAACAGATGGAGAGATATACCATGTTCCTGGATGGGAAGAATCAACATTGTGAAAACGACTATACTACCCAAAGCAATCTACAGATTCAATACAATCTGTATCAAATTACCAATGGCATTTTTTACAGAACTAGAACAAAAAATCCTAAAATTTGTATGGAGCCAAAAAGACCCCAAATAACCAAAGCAGTCTTGAGGGGAAAACAATGGAGCTGGAAGAATCAGACTCCCTGACTTCAGACTATACTACAAAGCTACAGTAATCAAGGATATTTGGTACTGGCACAAAAACAGAAATATATAGATCAATGGAACAGGGTAGAAAGCCCAGAGATAAAGTATGGTCAACTAATCTATGACAAAAGACGCAAGGATATACAATGGAGAAAAGGCAGACTCTTCAGTAAGTGGTGCTGGGAAAATTGGACAGCTGCATGTAAAAGAGTGAAGTTAGAACACTCCCTAACACCATACACAAAAATAAACTCAAAATGGATTAAAGACCTAAATGGAAGGCCAGACACCATAAAACTCCTAGAGGAAAACATAGGAAGAACAGTCTTTGACATAAATCATAGCAAGATCTTTTTTGACCCACATCCTAGAGTAATGGAAATAGAAACAGAAATAAATAAGTGGGACCTAATGAAACTTCAAACCTTCTGCACAACAAAGGAAACTATAAGCAAAATGAAAAGACAACCTGCAGAATGGGAGAAAATATTTGCAAATGAATCAAAAGACAAAGGATTTATCTCCAAAATATATAAACAGTCTATGCAGTTCAATATCAAAGGAACAAACAACCCAATCCAAAAATAGGCAGAAGACCTAAATAAGCATTTCTCCAAAGAAGACATGCAGATGGCTAACAAACACATGAAAAGCTGCTCAACATCCCTAATTATTAGAGAAATGCAAATCAAAATGACAATGAGGTATCACCTTACACTGGTCAAAATGGGCATCATCAGAAAATCTACAAACAGTAAATGCTGGAGAGGGTGTGGTGGAAAGGGAACTCTCTTGCACTGTTGGTGGGAATGTGAATTGATAGAGCCACTATGGAGAACAGCATGGAGGTTCCTTGAAAAATTAAAAATAGAGTTACCATATTACCCAGCAATCCCACTACTGGGCATATACCCAGAAAACATCATAATTCAAAAAGACACATGCACTCCAATGTTCATTGCAGCACTATTTACAATAGCCAGGACATGGAAGCAACCTAAATGTCCATCAACAGATTAGTGGACAAATGTCATATATTAACACATATATGTGGAATGTAGAAAGATGGTACAAGTGAACCGGTTTGCAAGGCAGAAACAGACACAGATGTAGAGAACAAACATATGGACACCAAGTGGGGAGTGTGGGGGAGTGTTGGGGGGAATGAATTGGGAGATTGTGATTGCCACATATACATTTCTAGTAAGAAAAAAATATCAAATTGTACACTTTAAAAATTGTACACATATATTTCTAATAAGAAAGAATATCAAATTTGTATGCTTTATGTTTATTGCATGTCAATTGTATCCCAAAAAAAGTTCTAAAAGAAAATTACCTACCACCTGAAGGGCAAAATTGATGGGAGATTTCAGAATCAATTTGTCCAGCATCTTGTCCATTTTTTTAAATATTTGATATCTTTCAGGCAACAAGCATACTTGATAATATTGTACAGAAATACTTCTAGGAGTAGGAACCCTCATTTATTTTTTCAGAATTGATTGTTTATTAGGGTATGACTTTATTTCAGCATCATTTCTTATGATAACTTTGTGCACACGTGGAACTTAGCTGGTGTTTTGAATCTCTTAAACCAGTGTTGTTTTTTTCCCTGTAAATTAGTTTATCTTGAGCTCTTCTACAATTATAGCCCAATGAAATAGGAGAAGTAGATGCTATCTCATGAAAGAGGATAAAATAATTTCTGGGAAGGTTCATAAAAGCAAGAAAAAGAGGGACAAAACTCGCTTCTACCACCCACACTTGATTGTGATCCTACGGAAAGAAAAGGGAGGGGGGTAAGTTGTAGACTAATGGCTTTACTGCTCCAGCCTTGAGAGAGAAGATGTGTGGGTGGTGTGTGGGGGGAGACCCAAATTAGAGGGGCTTTGGGGGATCTCTGGAGGGAGATCTCATAGGGTGCATCTGTTGTAACCTGGGGTGGGCTCAGCAGTAGACCAGTGGCAACACAATGGGTTGAGGCAGTGGGAGAACTCAGTAGCTCTCTCAGCCTGCCTCTTTCTCCTTTGTAGGTTAGAAGGTTTCCTAGATTTCTCTGGTGGCCTCAGCAGCACACAGAATTCACTGAGGTCTTAGTGGGGAGATTGACAGAGGGGCTTGCTGTGGTGGGTGTGAAGTAACCTTATAGACAAGGGTTCGTTCTCTAGACAAGAACCAGATGCAGATCATACCAGATCTGAGCTGTTCTGCAGTAAAGGAAAGTGACAAGTAATGAGAGTGTGAAGGGGTGTCCTGGTGGAGCCAAGAGAACTAACTGGATTCTCACCCACCAAATCGCCAGCATTGATACCAGAAAGCTCTCAAAAGCAGGCAGACAGGGGAAACTGTGAGGAAATCACATGAGACAGGAAAACTTATAATGGTTGCAAATGTGTCTCTGAGCATCACACCACCCCCTCCACCCCCACATACCCCCACAATGCTTCCCTCAGCTGTGAAGTCATACATTGAGTATCACCAAATGCCATCTTAGGGAGAAAGAGCACACAAGCAAATCTGAAAACTGAGCTTTAAGAAAAATGACTGAGTCACCTAAAGGAAATGTCTACCTTATTTAGACCAGCTGAGTTTAGCAAGTTGAGTTAACTTAGTGTTTCTGTCCCTGTCTGAAAACCCTCACTATCTAGAGGAGTATAATTTATTAGGTAGTTCAATGAACCAAGGGAAATAAATAAGCTACATTTTCTTAGCCAATTTGTATGTAGAGTGTGTAGATTTATCAGTTCACTACACACAGAGGTGCCCAATATGCTAAAATAGAAAGTGAAACCATTGACCTAAAGTTATGCTTCATATGATGAGGCTGAAAGACCCACCTAGCTATGAAACTTTTCCCATTAAGTTTGCAGGTGATACTCAGGGCTGTGGTTTGCTAAAGAAAGCAGTGCTTTAGAACCAGACAGATTTAGGTTTAAGTTCAGGCCACTACCTCTTATCTGTCTAATCGCTCTGAGATTCAGCTTAGTTTCTCAGTTTGCTATACTGAGATTCAGCTTATTGTAATGTGGGAATAGTAATTCATTTCCAGAATTAACTGTTATCGCATGAAGTACCAGGCTCTTTGAAAAACCTCAAAAAAGTAAACCAGAAACATGGAGCTCACAGGTTGAATTTCCAATGCCAAGGATTTTAAGATGTCCCCTGAGCATCTTCATGTGGGTTAAATTTACTAATTACTTCTTCCTTTTGGTGGGCAAGAGTTACTGTTTTAGAAAGACAATGATTTTTTTGTGTGTTTTTCCAGGTATATGGGTTCCTTTTAAAATCACTTTTAACTTGCCAGACCAATATAGGCATTTGAGCATTAAATGATTTAATTGGATGCTTTTTAACTCAAAGTGAAAGGAATAAGGCTTTAAAACCCCAGGAGGACCAAGAGGGAATAAATGTCACAATATTTGTGGATTACATATATATATATGTGTGTGTGTGTGTGTGTTTTAATGTATCATCTATCTCAGTTTGAAGTTTAAACAATTTTGTTTTAAACTGGAAAATAAAAGTTTAGGAGATTTGGAGCTTCAACAATGCTCAAATGCATTTAGGGTTTACTTCACATTTGTCTTTCATGGGAAGCAACAGGTTGATGTTCTCAAGAAGCTCCAAAGCTGATGAGAAATTGAGGTCACAGGGTAAAACTGTGAAGATAAAGGGAAGAGGGCTTAACTTTTAGTGTTCTCAGGAAAAACATAGAATGTGGAAAGTCCAACCTTTGGGATGAAAAAATATTCTCAAAGCTTAGACCATCTGGAAGGATCTGCATCCTCCTTTTCCCCTGAGCCCACTCCCCAAACTTCCTTGAGGGCATCCTCATTCACCTTGCTTTTTTTTTTTTCCTTTACCAAGTGCTATTTCCTTTACTTCTCTTAAGCAACCAACAGAACATAATTGACTATCATTCATCCATGGTTTTCAGGAAAAAGAGTCTCACGTCTTTTGAAGAAAGACATCTAATGGAATCCATATATTTTTATTTTATGAAAAATACTTCAAATCACTTTATTATGATTTTTTAAAAAAATTCATATTCTTACCTATCAAGTAAAAAAATATTTTTTACACTATAGTCATTAGCTAATACAAAATATGTGATTTCTAATGGTGACTATGCAGAAAATTTTGTGCTGCAAGCTAACAAGTAAGGAAACAAGAAACAAGCCACACAGAATGTTTGAAGTCAATATGGCCTCTATTTAATAAATAGTGACATCCTTCAGTGCATCTTCTTTTTTTTTTTTGGACTGAAAATAAGGTAGAAAACTTTGTTTCCAGTATAGAGCAAAACAACAAATAAAACCACAACTATGTAAACAAAAGAATAGTTGCTGCTAAATCAAGAACTACAGCAGCATCTCCTTTTAATAAATTAAATGGTTTAAAACAGTGCTTTTAAAAAAAAGTTGCACACATTTCCCTTAAATCTATTCTCCGTAATATTTCACTTCTATTTAACACAAGCTGGGACATAAAAATTCTGTTGGAGATACTTGTGGAAAATGTGAGAAACTAATGCTGAATTCAGATTATACATGACGAAAAGAAAAATATACCAGACAAAAAAAGCACATAAAATGCTTACAGTGTAATTGCTACTTTAATATCCACAAAAGTGGATTTTTAACACATTTAGGGGGAATGAGGATTGGTGGGATCTCTGGGGCCACAGGAATCTGAGACAATGAAAGATACAAAGTAGTGATCTTTCCTCTGCCAAAAGGAACTTGGCACTTGTCAAACAGATGCCTCAAATCAAACTTAAGCTTTTAAGATAGCTATAAAAGGCAGAGGGCCAGCAGTTGGAAAATATATATTGTCATAACCTGCCCTGGTAAAGTCATAGCTAAGACTTAAAAGCTGGATCTCATTCAAAAGGCAGGACAGTGCATCTTGATATAATCTATTTTACTGTCATAAATCAGATGCTATTTTAATGTTGCTCATTATTCTATTTTTATAACTCTAAACTCATATTATTATTTCTCTTACATAGATATTTAAATGAGCACATTTGTTTTATTTGAACTTAGTTTCTGTAAGTATTGATGGTAATTATCACTTTTTTTAAAAAAATTATAAGCCACAAGGAAAAAAAAAAAACTACCTCATTTTTACCACAATAAATTTTTGTTGTATTCATAAAACTGTTGGATAAAATCAAGCTACCAGGATTACCAGTGGTTTATAGATTTGGAGTTTAATAGCACAGTCCACAGAATCTTGTACAATTTTCTGGAATCTTGGGTGCAAGGATTTTGAGGGATACTCAAATATAGCTCCAAGTATTACACTAATTTTCATCTACTTCTTAGTAGAGTGCAAACTCACAGTTGTTTGAAGTAGTATAACAGCAACCCTGCTGTATTTTACTAATTATAATCAAGTAATGATCTTCAGCTCAGGGAGTTAACTAAGGAAATTTAGACCACATTGTAGATTGCAGGACTCTTCTAGATCTTTGCTACTCCTGCCTTCTTGGCTTTATCTTCTCATAGGATGATGTACATAACTCAGCCTGACCCAGCAATCACACAACAGAGACTGTCCATCACTTTCTTTCTTTAAAACACACAGTTTTCTTCATATGGCTGAAACTCAAGCAGCCAGAAAACTTGGTGCTTTAAAAGCACCTTAAAACACCTAGAAAACTATACTACTATTACTTTAAAACAGCTTTACTTAGATATTCTTGTATTTTATTATAGATGTTCCTTATGCATCATTTTGAATCATTTATAATTTTTAAATCCAAGTATTAAAAATGGAAAAACAATCAATAATCTTAAATAATTTTGAAGGAAATTGGAATGCTTCTCTCAACCTGTTACTCAATTTGTTTTTCTTTTTTTCTTTCTTTTTTTTTTTAATTTTTGTTTTTCTCTCTATCTGTCACTCAATGTATCTATGCTGGACAAATCTGGTTTTTCATTGCCATCTAATTTTGTCATCACTTTTGAGCTGATGGAAATATATGTGACAATCCTAGTGCTGAATAAGGAGCCTAAGACATTGGGGTTAGCCATTCCCTACATAACCTGATAATTTAATTTTATTTTCTTCCTAAGACTTCAAATTAAGTCCTATGTATTTTTAAGTTTAAACCATAACAGGCAGAAATCATAGGAAATCAAATCTGTAAATATACCTGAGAAATTAAACTAATTACTATCCACTTTAAAGGAGACCATGGCTATCCACTGATTATAAGAATAGAAATCTATAGGTTTGTCAAGCCCTTATTAAGTGGGAGGTCATAGAGCATATCCTTTAAGAGCTGGGATTTGGAAACAAAGTGTTCCTGGTTCAAATTGCAGTCCTACCGCTTACTAGCTAGCTGACCTTGAAGGAATTACTTATCATCAAAGGATCACTGCTTATCCATAAAATGGGATTAAAACTAGGGCCTATTTTCAAGGAGTTGTGATAAGAATTAAATGAGATAATGTGTGTAAAGTACCCAGTCAGCATCTAGCAAATAGCAAGTCCTCAAGAAATATACATTCTCTTACAGTATTTTTATCAGCATTCTCTCTTAACCGTAAAATAGGCCACATCTGTGGATTTAGGATGTCAACCTTCTTTGGACTCTAACACTAAAGAAGTCCTCCCATTAGTCCTACCACTAACATTCACTTAGCCAAACAACATTATTAAAAGCCCTTATATTTGGTAATGTTATGGGAGGTACAAAACTTGATTAACCTCAGATCTTGCTTTCAAGCAGTTTATTATCTAATAAGAGGTATGACACAGGCATAAACCACTGAAGTGCAAAGTAAATGGTGTGTGAGCTAATGTGCTCGAGAAAAGTGGTGTCAAACTGGGATTTCTGTACTCACAGAATCAGCCCCACCTGGGAGTTTCTCAGACATGAAAATTCTTAGGTCTACCCTATTCCTACTGAATCAGAAACACTGGAGTTGGCTGCAATAATGTGTTGTAAGAAGCCCTTGGGGTGATTCTGATGCACAGTAAAAACTGAGAAGTAGTGCTGTAAGAGAAAACACTTGCAGTTGATGAGATTAAGAAGGATGTGGAGAGGATGAAATTTGACCTGGGCCTACAAATGAATGTGATTTGGACTTGAGGATATGTGGAAGGGAACAAGGATAAATAGAAAAAATTACATTGGAAATATCAAGTGGTTCACTTTGGCTTAAACATTGGTTACACAAACTGAAGTGATAGAAAGATTGGGAAGAGTAGGTTGAGATTAAATTATAGAAAATCTGGTTGTCACACTAAGGAGGTTCATCTTGGACCTCTTCTGTCTTGGTCTTCAGTAAAGAAGGGACAGGTTTTAAGGCAAGGGATACTCATGAGCAGATTAATTTAGCAATGATGTGTAGATGAGAGAAGGTCTGAAGACTGAAGATTTGTTGTGATAATTTTATGAGCTTTGCAAATACATGAATTCAAGTACATCTCTGCTCAGGCTCTCAGTATACGTGTAGTCTCATTCCCAAATTACTTGACGAGTTCCCACTCTATAATAATATTATTGAACACTTACTATGAGTCAGGCAAATGCTAAATGCTCTCCATGCTTCATCTCATTCACCTCACACCCACCCAGTATCACCAGATAGGTTATCCTTATATTATAAATGAGGAAATTGAAGGCTTGACAAGTTTATGCAAACTTGACAAGGTCTCAGAGCTGGTAAATGATGAGGTCTGGACTTGAATCTAGTTGATCTGACACTGGAAGCCACACTCACAATTTTTTAATAAATGTATTTATTTATTTATTTATTGGCTGTGTTGGGTCTTCATTGCTGCACACCGGCTTTCTCTAGCTGCGGAGAGTGGGGGCTAATCTTCCTTGCAGTGTGCAGGCTTCTCATTACAGTGGATTCTTTTGTTGCAGAGCACAGGTTCCAGACACATGGGCTTCAATACTTGTGGCACTCAGGCTCAATAGTCATGGTTCGTGGGCTCTGGAGTGCAGGCTCTGTAGTTGTGGCCGTGGGCTTAGTTGCTCCATGGCATATAGCATCCTCCTGGACCAGGGCTCGAGCTCATGTCCTCTGCCTTGGCAGGTGGATTCTTAATCACTGCACCACCAGGGAAATACCCATACTCATAATTAATATGCTATATTAAAAATAGCCACACCTAACAGGAAGTACAACTTAATCATTTTAAAGTGAAAATGGACTTGCTTGAAGAGAGAAAGAATTAGCAGAAGTATAAAATGCTTGGAATCTAGAAGAACCCTCAGAAACCCATCGTAAAGGGTTAAGAGCATGAGTTTGGGGGATAGGAGGTAGACCTGAGTTTCATTTCCAAATGATCCTTATTAACTCTATAATTACAAACAAGGTCCTTGAGACCTTTCAGAATCAGTAAATGGAATTCTTTCAATAGTGTGCAGTGACTTCCATTCTTAATATATCTTTAATAATAAGAGCTAAATTAAAAATTACATATTCATAAGGAAAACTTTGGAGTTTGTGGTAAAAGGGAAAGATTTGCATCTCTTTGTACCAATGTTCAGCTCTCTTTTATCTAGAAATCCTACTTTTTTGTGGAATTAATACCTTGGTACAGGAACTAGTGGAATTCTTTTTTTTGTTTGTCTTTTCATTTTTTTTAAGCTTTTTATTGGAACATGATTGCTTTACACTGTTGTACCAGATTTTGAGGTACAACAAAGTGAATCAGCTGTATTTATATATATATTCCCATATCCTCTCCCTCCTGTGACTCCCTCCCACCCTCCCTATCCTGGCTCTCTAAGTCATCATGCATCATTGAGTTTATCTCCTTATGTTATGCAGCAACTTCCTGCCAGCTATCTCTTTTACATTTGGTAGTGTATATATGTCAATGCTACTTTCTCACTTCTTCCCAGCTTCCCCTTTGCCCCCCGCTGCCCCAACATCGTGTCCTCCAGTCAATTCTCTGCATCTTCATCCTTATTCTTGACCTGTCACTGGGTTCATCAGTACCATTCTTGTAGATTCCATATATACGAGTTAGCATACGATATTTGCTTTTGTATTTCTGGCTTACTTCACTCTGTATGACAGTCTCTAGGTCTATCCACCTCACTACAAATAACTCAATTTCATTCCTTTTTATGGCTGAGTACTATTCCAGTGCATATATGTGCCACCTCTTCTTTATCCATTCATCTGTTGATGGGCATTGAGGTTGCTTCCACATTCTTGCTATTGTAAATAGTGCTGCAATGAACATTATGGTACATGTTTCTTTTTGGATTATGGTTTTCTCTGAGTATATGCCCACTAGTGGCATTGCTGGGTCATATGGTAGTTCCATTTTTAGTTTTTTAAGGAGTCTCCAAACTGTTTTCCATAGTGGCTATACCAACTTACATTTCCACCAACAGTGCCAGGAGGGTTCCATTTTCTCCACACCCTCTCCAGCATTTATTTTTTCTAGATGTTTTGATGATGGCCATTCTGACCAGTGTGAGGTGATACCTCATTGGGTTTCTGACTTGCATTTCTCTAATGATTAGTGATGTTGACCATCTTTTCATGTGTTTGTTAGCCATCTGCATGTCTTCTTTGGGGAAATGTATATTTAGGTCTTCTGCCCATTTGAGGATTGGGTTATTTACTTTTTCAGTTTTAAGTTGCTTGAGCTGCTTGTATATTTTTGAGATTAATCCTTTGTCAGTTGCTTCATTGGCAAGTATTTTCTCCCATTCTGAGGGTTGCCTTCTAGTCTTGTTTATGGTTTCTTTCACTGTGCAAAAGCTTTTAAGTTTCATGAGGTCCCATTTGTTTATTCTTGATTTTATTTCCATGATTCTAGGAGGTGGGTCAAAAAGGATCTCGCTTTGATGTATGTCATAGTGTGTTCTGCCTATGTTTTCCTCTAGGAGTTTTATACTGTCTAGCCTTACATTTAGGTCTTTAATCCATTTGGAGTTTATTTTTGTGTATGGTGTTAGGAAGTGTTCTAATTTCATTCTTTTACATGTAGCTGTCCAATTTTCCCAGCACCACTTATTGAAGAGGCTTTCTTTTTTTCCATTGTATATCCTTGCCTCCTTTGTCAAAGATAAGGTGCCCATATGTGTGTCGGTTTACCTCTGGGCCCTCTATTTTGTTCCATTGATCTATATTTCTGTTTTTGTGCCAGTACTATACTGTCTTTTTTGTTTTGCCTTTTTTTAACATGCAATAAACTGCATATATTTAGAGAGTACAATTTGGTATCCAAGTCTCCCAATTCATTGCCCTCCAACCCTCCCTACTTTCCCCACTTGGTGTCCATATGTTTGTTCTCTACATCTGTGTCCCTCTTTCTGCCTTGCAAACTGGTTGATTTGTACCATTTTTCTATATTCTGCATATATGTGTTAATATACAATATTCATTTTTCTCTTTCTGACTCACTTCACTCTGTATGACAGTCTCTAGGTCCATCCATGTCTCTACGAATGTCCCAGGTTCATTGCTTTTTACAGATGAGTAATATTCCATTGTATATATGTACCACATCTTTTTTATCCATTCATCTGTTGATGGACATTTCGATTGCTTCCATGTCCTGGCTATTGTAAATAGTGATGCAATGAACATTGGAGTGCAAGTGTCTTTTTGAATTATGGTGTTCTCTGGGTATATGCCCAGCAGTGGGATTGCTGGGTAATATGGTAACTCTATTTTTAGTTTTTCAAGGAACCTCCATACTGTTCTCCATAGTGGCTCTATCAATTCACATTCCCACCAACAGTGCAAGAGTGTTCCCTTTTCTCCACACCCTCTTCAGCATTTACTGTTTGTAGATTTTCTAATGATGCCCATTCTAACCGGTGCGAGGTGATACCTCATTGTCATTTTGATTTGCATTTCTCTAATAATTAGGGATGTTGAGCAGCTTTTCATGTGTTTGTTAGCCATCTGCATGTCTTCTTTGGAGAAATGCTTATTTAGGTCTTCTGCCTATTTTTGGATTGGGTTGTTTGTTCCTTTGATATTGAACTGCATAGACTGTTTATATATTTTGGAGATAAATCCTTTGTCTTTTGATTCATTTGCAAATATTTTCTCCCATTCTGCAGGTTGTCTTTTCATTTTGCTTATAGTTTCCTTTGTTGTGCAGAAGGTTTAAAGTTTCATTAGGTCCCACTTATTTATTTTTGTTTTTATTTCCATTACTCTAGGGGATGGATCAAAAAAGATCTTGCTGTGATTTATGTCAAAGACTGTTCTTCCTACATTTTCCTCTAGGAGTTTTTTAGTGTCTGGCCTTCCATTTAGGTCTTTAATCCATTTTGAGTTTATTTTTGTGTGTGCTGTTAGGAAGGGTTCTAATTTCATTCTTTTACATGTAGCTGTCCAATTTTCCCAGCACCACTTAATTGAAGAGGCTGCCTTTTCTCCGCTGTATATCCTTACCTCCTTTGTTGTAGATTAGTTGACCATAGCTTATCTCTGGGCTTTCTATCCTGTTCCATTGATCTATATTTCTGTTTTTGTTCCAGTACCATACTGTCTTGATCACTGCAGCCATGGAGTATAGTTTGAAGTTTAGAAGCCTAATTCCACCAACTCTGTCTTTCCTTCTCAAGATTGCTTTTGCTATTTGGGGTCTTTTGTGTTTCCATACAAATCCTAAGATTTCTTGTTCTAGTTATGTGAAAAATGCCATTGGTAATTTGAGAGGGATTGCATTGGATCTGTAAATTGTTTTGGGTAGGATAGTCATTTTCACAATGTTGATTCTTCCAATCCAAGAACATGGTATGTCTCTCCATCTGTTTGTATCATCTTTGATTTCTTTCATCAGTGTCTTATAGTTTTCGGGGTACAGGTCTTTTGCCTCCTTAGGCAGATTTATTCCTAGATATTTTATTCTTTTTGTTGCAATGGTAAATGGGAGAGTTTTCTTAATTTCTCTTTCTGCTCTTTCATTGTTAGTGTATAGGAATGCAAGAGATTTCTGTGCATTAATTTTGTATCCTGCTACTTTACTAAATTCATCGCTTAGTGTTAGCAGCTTTCTGGTAGAATCTTTAGGGTTTTCTATATATAATATCATGTCATCTGCAAAGAGTGACATTTTTACTTCTTTTCCAATTTGGATTCCTTTTATTTCTTTTTCTTCTCTGATTGCTGTGGCTAAAACGTCCAAATCTGTGTTGCATAGTAATGGTGAGAGTGGGCACCCTTGTCTTGTTCTTATTCTTAGAGGAATGCTTTCAGTTTTTCCCCATTGAGAATGATGTTGGCTGTTGGTTTGTCATATATGGCTTTTATTATGTTGCGGTAATTTTCTTCTATGCCCATTTTCTGAAGAGTTTTATCATAAATGAATGTTGAATTTTGTCAAAAGCCTTTTCTGAGTCTATTGAGTGGATCATATGTTTTTTATCCTTCAGTATGTTAATATGATGTATTACATTGATTGATTTGCATATATTGAAGAATCCTTGCATTCCAGGGATAAACCCCATTTGATCATGGTGTACTATTGGAGTTGTTAATTATTTAACATTGTAGTTCTAAAATTTTAGAGCAGCTTCTGTAGATACGAAATAGATAAGTAGAATCAAGAGATTCTAAGAAACAGAAAGACAAAGAGGGGAAAAAACTAAGGAGAAGGAACTCTGCTTAAAAAACAAAATAATACTAGAAAAGAATAAAAATACTCTATGCCAAGAATTCTAATTTAAATAGAAAACATTTCTCTTTTGGATGAGATTAGTCCTATTGAAGGCAAGAAGATTATAAACAATAATGTTCTCTTATTTCCCAATCTAGCTATAATAGACTGAAGAGAAGATAAATTGAGAAGGAGCTCAGTTAATGTTGGAAATTAACAAATTGATGGGAAAACAAAATAAATGAAAGGAAAGGGCACATGTCTTTCCAAATTGTATTCTCTAATTCATTGACTATTTCTAGTGAGAAAATCATGTGATAAGAAGAAATTTTTGTCTTCCAAATACCCTAAGTAGCAGAGTAGAGAGTGGAACACTGCTTCATTTTTATTTTAAAATGTAAGTATTAGAGAGACAATACAAATATGGAATAGTTTTGAATACATGTACTAGTAGTTATGCATAGAGAGAAATACCTAAAAGAAAATACTCCTAAGTGTTAATAGCAGCTTGTGGCTGTGTAGGAAGAATTTGGGAGATAGATAGATGATAGATAGAGAGGTAGAGGATGGAGATATGTAGAGATATAGATATATCTTCATTTCCCAATTTTCCTAGATTTTTATTGATACATTCATAACAGAAAAGATGGCTTTAAAAATATCCTATGCATTTGTTTTTCAGTAGAGATGTCATTTTAAAAATATTCCTACCATCTCTGTTAACTCTATTTGCCTGTGATGTGAGATAGAGAAAAATAGTTTGAGCTATGAATGGCCCACACATATTACACAAAATGCAAACTTGTGGAATTTTGAATTTGTACTTAGGTATGTGTACATATTTGAACACAAAACAGGCCATATTTCACACAGATTGTGTAAATTATGGGTAAAGACATAATTGTATGCAAGTCAGAAATACGTACCACTTTCAACACAGCCTGCTTGAAGTAAGTGTTTTTGTTGCAAAGCTGTTCTGTGACCAACATCTGTAAGTCCCTTAGGAAGCAACCTAAATTAGATAGGTAGCTGCAAGAAGGAGTGTGTGTGTAGTGAGGTGGGGGTAGCTCTAGAAAGTCAAATATCTTCAAATAGTAATCTTAAGGTAAGTTTGAGTATTATTATATTTTAATAAGTATTTCTGATAATAAAATAAATAAAATATGTTAATTATAATTAACTTGGAAGGTATATAAAGCATAAAATACTCAAATCCTCTAATCCCACCTCCAGTGATAACCACCACTATTAACATTTTTTCAGATTTCTTTTCAGTGAAGTGATATTTTTTTTCAGATTTTTATTGGAGTATAATTGCTTTACAATGCTGTGTTAGTTTCTGCTGCACAACAAAGTGAATCTGTTATATGTGTACTTATTCCACCCCTTTAGGTCATCACAAAGCATCGAGTTGATCTCCCTGTGCTATGCAGCAGCTTCCCACTGGCCATCTATTTCACATTTGGTAGTGTGTATATGTCAGTGCCACTCTCTCACTTGGTCCCATCTTCCTCTCTCCAACCCCTGGGTGCTCAAGTCCCTTCTCTTAGTCTGGGTCTTTATACTTGTCCTGACACTAGGTTCATCAGTACTTTTTTTTTTTTTTTTTAGATTCCATTCCCTATGTATGCTTTAGCATAATGTATTTGTTTTTCTCTTTCTGACTTTTCAGGCTGTATGAAAAGTTCTAGGTCCATCCACCTCACTACAAATAACTCAATTTGCCTCCTTTTATGGCTGAGTAATATTCCATTGTACATATGTGCCATATCTTCTTTACCCATTCATCTGTTGATGGGCATTCAGGTTACTTCCATGTCCTGGCTATTGTAAAGAGTGCTGCAATGAACATTGTGGTACATGTATCTTTTTCAATTATGGTTTTCTCAGGGTGTATGCCCAGTAGTGGCATTGTTGAGTTATATGGTACTTCTATTTTTAGTTTTTTAAGGAACTTCCAAACTGTTCTCCCACAGTGGCTGTTTCAATTTATCCCACCAATAGTGCAGGATGGTTCCTTTTTCTCCACACCCTCTCCAACATTTATTATTTTTAGGTTTTTTGATAATGGCCATTCTGACCAGTCTGAGGTGATACCTCGTTATGGTTTTGATTTGCATTTCCCTAATGATTAGTGATGTTGATCTTTTCATGTGTTTTTTGGCCATCTATATGTCTTCTTTGGAGAAATGTCTATTTAGCTCTACGACCCATTTTTGGATTGGCTTCTTTTTTCTTTTTGATATTGAGCTTCATGAGCTGCTTGTATGTTTTGGAGATTAATCCTTTGTCAGTTGCTTCATTTGTAAATATTTTCTCCCATTCTGATGGTTGTCTTTTCATCTTGTTTATAGTTTCCTTTGCTGTGCAAAAGGTTCTACATTTCATTAGGTCCCATTTATTTATTTTTGTCTTAATTTCCATTACTTTAGTAGGTGGGTCAAAAAAGATATTGCTATGATTTGTGTCATAGAGTGTTCTGCCTATGTTTTTCTCTAAGAGTTTTATAGTATCTGGCTTTACAGTTAGGTCTTTAATTCATTTTGAGTTTATTTTTGTGTATGATGTTAGGAAATGTTCTAATTTCATTCTTTTACATGTAGCTGTCCAATTATCCCAGCATCACTTATTGAAGAGGCTGTCTTTTCTTCATTGTATATTCTTGCTTCCTTGGTCAAAGATAAGGTGACCATATGTTTGTGGGTTTATTTCTGGGCTTTCTATCCTGTTCCATGAATCTATATTTTCGTTTTTGTGGCCAGTACCATACTGTCTTGATTACTGTAGCTTTGTAATATAGTCTGAAGTCAGGGAGCCTGATTCCACAAGCTCTGTTTTTCTTTCTCGAGATTGCTTTGGCTATTTGGGGTGTTTTGTGTTTCCATACAAATCATAAGATTTCTTGTTCTAGTTATGTGAAAAATGCCATTGGTAATTTGATAGGGATTGCATTGAATCTGTCAATTGCTTTGGGTAGTATAGTAATTTTCACATTGTTGATTCTTCCAACCCAATAACGTGGTATACCTCTCCATCTATTTGTAGCATCTTTGATTTCCTTCATCAGTGTCTTATAGTTTCTGCATACTGGGCTTTTGCCTTCTTAGGTAGGTTTATTCCTAGATATTTTATTCTTTTTTGCTGCAATGGTAAATGGGATTGTTTCCTTAATTTCTCTTTCTGATTTTTGTTGTTTGTGTATGGCAATGCAACAGATTTCTGTGCATTAATTTTGCATACTGAGACTTTACTGAATTCATTGATTATATCTAGTAGTTTTCTGGTGGCATCTTTAGCATTTTCTATATATAGTATCATGTCATCTGAAAATAGTGAAAATTTTACTTCTTTATCTCCAATTTGGATTCCTTTTATTTCTTCTTCTTCTCTGATTGCTGTGGCTAGGACTTTCAAAACTATGTTGACTAATAGAGGCAAGAATGGACACCTTTGTCTTAGAGGAAATTCTCTTAGTTTTTCACCACTGATAATGATATTTGCTGTGGGTATGTTGTATGTGGATTTTATTATATTGAGGTAGATTCCCTCTATGCCCACTTTCTGGAGAAATTTTATTATATATGGCTGTTGAATTTTGTTGAAAGATTTTTATGCATGTATTCAGATGGTCATGTGGTTTTCATTTTTCAGTTTGTTAATATGGTGTATCACATTGATTGATTTGCACATATTGAAGAATCCTTGCATCTCTGGGATAAATTCCTCTTGATTATGGTGCTTGATACTTTTATTTTTATTTTTATTTTTTTTAATTTTTTTGGGGGTACACCAAGTTCAATCATCTGATACTATTTTTATATATAAATTTGCTTATTTATTTATGGTTGCATTGGGTCTTTGTTGCTGTATGCAAGCTTTCTCTAGTTGTGGTGAGCAGGGGCTACTCTTCATTGTGGTCCTTGGGCTTCTCATAGTGGTGGCTTCTGTTATTGCAAAGCATGGGCTGCAGGTGTACAGGCTTCAGAAGTTGTGGCATGCAGGCTCAGTAGTTGTGGCTTGCAGGCTCTAGAGCACAGGCTCAGTAGTTGTGGCACATGGGCTTAACTGCTCCATGGCATGTGGGATCTTCCTGGACCAGGACTTAAACTTGTGCCCCCTGCGTTGGCAGGTGGATTTCCAACCACTGCACCACCAGGGAAGTCCCAATGGTGCTTGATCCTTTTAATATGTTGTTGGATTCAGTTTTCTAGTATTTTACTGTGGATTTTTGCCTCTATGTTCCTGAGTGATATTGGCCTGAAATGTTCTTGTTTTGAGATATCTTAGTCTGGTTTTTGGTATCAGGGTGATGGTTGCCTCATAGAATGAGTTTACAAGTGTTCCTTCCTCTGCAATTTTTTGGATGAGTTTGAGAAAAATAGGTGTTAGGTCTTCTCTAAATGTTTGATAGAATTCACCTGTGAAGCCATCTGGTCCTGGACGTTTTCTTTTTCTTTTTGGAAGATTTTAATCACAGCTTTGATTTCAGTAATTGTGATTGTTCTGTTCATATTTTCTATTTCTTCCTGGTTCATTCTTGAAAGGTTGTACCTTTCTAAGAATTTGTTCATTTCTACCAGATTATCCATTTTATTGGCATATAGTTGCTTGTAGCAGTCTCTTATGATTCTTTGTATTTCTGTGTTTCTGTTGTACCTTCTTTTACATTTCTAATTTTATTGATTTGAGTCCTCTCCCTTTTTTTCTTGATGAGTCTGCCTAAAGGTTTATCAAATTTGTGTATCTTCTCATAGAACCTGCTTCTACTTTTATTGATCTTTGCTCTTGTTTTCTTCATTTCTATTTCATTTATTTCTGCTCTGATCTTTATGATTTCTTTTCTTCTACTAACTATGGGTTTTTGTTGTTCTTCTTCTTTCTCTATTTGCTTTAGGCATAAGGTTATGTTGTTTAAGGTTTTACTTATTTCATGAGATAGGTTTATATAGCTATACATTTCCCTCTTGGAACTACTTTAGTTGCTTCTCATAGGTTTGAGGTCATCATGTTTACATCGTCATTTGTTTCTAGGTATTTTTTCATTTCCTCCTTGATTTCTTCAGTGATCTCTTGGTTTCTTAGTAGCATATTATTTAGCCTCCATGTGTCTGTGTGTTTTTTTACTTTTTTTTCCTTTAATTGATTTCTAGTCTCAGAGAATTGTGTTCAGAAAAGATGCTTGATATGACTTCAGTTTTCTTAAATTTACCAAGGCTTGATTTGTGACCAAAGATGTGATCTATCTTGGAGAATGTTCCATTTGCACTTGAGAAGAAAGTGCATTCTGCTGCTTTTGGATGGAATGTCCTATAAATATCAATTAAGTCTCTCTGTTCTAATGTGTCATTTAAGGCTTGTGTTTCTTTCTTAATTTTCTGTCTGAATGATCTGTCCATTGGTGTAAGTGGGGTGTTATTATTGTGTTACTGTCAATTTCCCCTTTTATAGTTGTTAGCATTTGCCTTATGTATTGAGGTGTTCCTATGTTGGATGCATAAATATTTACAATTGTTATGTCTTCTTCTTGGATTGATCCCTTGACCACTATGCATTGTCTTTACTTGTGTCTTGTAATAGTCTCTTTTAAAGTCTATTTTGTCTGATATGAGTATTGCTAGTGCAGCTTTCTTTTTATTTACATTTGTATGGGAGATCTTTTTCCATCCCTTCACTTTCAGTCTTTATGTGTCCCTAGGTATGAAGTGGGTTTCTTGTAGACAACATATATATGGGTCTCGTTTTTGTATTGATTCAGCCAGTGTATGTATTTTGGCTGAAGCATTTAATCCATTTATATTTCAGATAACTATTGATATGTATATTTCCATTACCATTTTCTTAATTGTTTGGGCTTTGTTTTTGTAGATCTTTTTTTTTTCTTTTCTTGTGTTTCCCACCTAGAGAAATTACTTTAACCTTTGTTGTAAAGCTGGTCTGGTAGTCTGAATTCTCTTAGCTTTTGCTTGTCTGTAAAACTTTTGATTTTGCCATCAAATTTGAATGATATCCTGTCTGGGTAGAGTAACCTTGGTTGTTGGTTTTTTCCTTTCATCACTTTAAATATATCCTGCTACTCCCTTATGGCTTGCAGAGTTTCTGCTGAAAAATCAGCTGATAACCTTATGGGGATTCCCTTGTATGTTATTTGTTGCTTTTTCCTTACGGATTTTAATATTTTTGTATTCAATTTTTGTTAGTTTGATTAATATATGTCTCAATGTGTTTCTTTTTGGGTTTACCCTGTGTGGAGCTTTCAGCACTTCCTGGACTTAATTGACTATTTCCTTTCCCATGTTAGGGAAGTTTTCAACTGTAATCTCTTCAAATATTTTCTTAGGCCCTTTCTCTTTCCCCTCTTCTTCTAGGACCCCTATAATTCAAATATCAGTGCATTTAATGTTGTCCCAGAAGTCTCTGAGACTGTCCTCATTTCTTTTCATTCTTTTTTTTTTATTATTATTCTGCTCTGTGGGAGTTATTTCCACCATTTTATCTTCCAACTCATTTATCCATTCTTATCTATTGTGTATTTTGCTATTGATTCCTTCTATTGTATTTTTCATTTCAGTTATTGTGTTATTCATCACTGTTTGTTGTTTAGTTCTTCTAGGTTCTTGTTAAATATCTCTTGTATTTTTTCAATGTGTGCCTCCATTCTATTTCCAAGATTTTGAATTATTTTTATATTGTTACTTTGAATATTTTTTGTAGATTGCCTATTTCCTCTTCATTTCTTTCATCTTATGGGTTTTTACCTTGCTACTTTATCTGCCACATATTTCTCTGCCTTCTCATTTTGTCTAACTTGCTATGTTTGAGGTCTACTTTCTGCAGGCTGCAGGCTCATTGTTCTTCCTGTTTCTGATATCCCCCCTCCACCCCTGGTGTGTGAGGTTGGTCCTGTGACTTGTGTAGGCTTACTGGTGGGAGGTATTGGTGCCTGCCCTCTGTTGGATTGAGCTGGATATTGTCCCTCTGATGGGCAGGGCTGCAACATGTGGTATGTTTTGGGTTGTCTAGTATGAATTTAGGCACCTGTCTGATGATGAGTAGCTTTGTGTTCCTGTCTAGCTTGTTGTTTGGCATAAGAGATCCAGCACTGGACCCTACAGGCAGTTGGGTGGAGACAAGTCTTGGATTTGAGATTGAGACTTATGGGAGAGTTCTGGAGCCAGGAATTTCCTGGTGGCCTAGTGTCCTGGAGTCAGTGATCTCACCCCAGAGGCTCAGGCCTGACCCCTGGTTGGGGAATCAAGATGATGCAAGCCACATGGTTCAACAGAAAAAAAGAGGTGGGAATAAAACAAACAGACAAACAAAACCCAAGACAAATAGCAAAGACAAAAACAAACAGTAAGCAGAAAAATTAAAAAAAAGAAAACAAACAGATAAGTAAAACCCAAGAGAAATGATAAAAGCAAAATAAAACAAAACAAAAATTAACAAACACACACATACAAAAAAAGAAACAACAACAAAAAAAAAAAAAAAACAAGAGAAAAACAGATAAATAAAATAACCCCAAAATGAAATCAAACACTTAAAAACAAAAGTAACAAAAACAAAAACAAAAAAAGAAACAACACAAAAGGAAAATGCAAACTGGAAAAAAAAAAAACAAACACACAAAAACAAAAAAGAAAGAAAAAAGATTACAAACAAAACAGAACAAAGAAAACAAAAACAAAAACAAGGGAAAAGGACAAAACAATGAAAAGGTAGAGTAAAAATAGAAATACTAAACATATATATTAAAAATTTTAAAATAAAATAAAAAGTTAAAATTAAAAAATAAAAACAAGAACAGAACAAAGCAAAACTAAAAACAATATTAATATTAATATTTTCCTGGGGTCTCAGCTGTCAGTGTCCTTGCCCCCACTATGAGACACAGGCAACCTATCTCCCCAGGATGCCCTCCAATACCTCTAGGTATGTCTTTGGACCCACTGTGGGCACTGTGGGGGCAGCTCAGATTCTGACCTGACTCAACTTCCATGTGTATTTGCCCCCAAATTCCATGGCTGCTATCTCAGTTGTGGGAACACTCACTGACTATTCATATACTCCATAGATGCAGGGTTTACCAAGCTGATTGCAGGGATTTAACCTGCAGTTTGTACAGCTGCATGAAAAGATTTTTATTCATCTTCCTTAGTTGCCCTACCCCTGGAGCTCAGCTGTGGGTCACCCAGCAGAGTCTGCTCCCAAGGCTGCCCTGGATTACTTAGATCTTCCCTGATGAGGACAAGGTGCAAAGGTGGCACAGCTGCCTGGATCACAGGAGCCCCAGTGGTGACAGGTGCCCAGGACAGTTGGCAGCCACAGGAGATTGGGTTCTGTCAGTGAGGAGTTGTGCAGGGAAAACAGAGGCCATGGGTGCAAGAGATCTGGCCCTAGGGGGGCACTTTCCAATGCTTGGTAGCCATCATGAGAGCAAAGCATCACTTTAGATATCTTGCATAAATTTTGACATATTCTTTGTTCTTTCTCTCTTCTTTTTCTTTCTACTGTTGGATCAAGTGTTATTTTAATGGTTCTATCTTCACTATTGACTTATTTATACATTCATTTCTAATTGCTTTCATGGCTCCTCTAGGCAATACAGGCATGCCTTGAAGTTATGTCAGGATTGGTTTTAGACCACAAAAATAAAAATAAAAATCACAATGAAGTTAATCACACAAATTTTTGGTTTCTTAGTGCACATGAAAGTGATGTTTACACTATACTGTAGTCTATTAAGTGGCAATAACATTATGTCTAGAAAGCAATGTACATACCTTAATTTGAAAATGCTTTGTTGCTAAAAATGCTAACCATCATCTAAGCCTTCAGCAAGTAATAATTTTTTGCTGATGGAGGGTCTTTCCTAGATGTTTATTTCTATTGACTGATCAGGGTGTTTGTTGCTAAAGGTTGGGGTGGCTATAGTAATTTCTTAAAATGAGACAACAGTGGAGTTTTCTACATTGATTGGCTCTTGCTTTTTTTTTTTTCATGAATGAATTCTCTGTAACATTCTATGTAATTGGATAGCATTTTACCCACAATAGAACTTCTTTAAAAACTGGAAGCAAACTTCTCAAAGGCTGCCACTGCATTATCAACTAAGTTTATGTAGTGTTCTTTTCTTAGATGTATTTTTTATTGATAAAGCTATACTATATAGGCAACAATACTCATCGATTTTTTTCCCTGTGTTAGACATTACATCCCTGTGACATTTATTTTATAACTGGTAGTCTGTACCTCTTAATCTGTGAGTTTACTCCTGTTTTGTTATGTTTATTTGCTTTGTTTTTATGATTCCATATATAAGTGAAAACATAACAGTAAATGTCTTTCTTTGTCTGAGTTAGTTCACTTAGCATAATAACCTCTAGGTCCATCCATATTGTAAAAAGCAAGATTTCATTCTTTTTTTATGTCTGAGTAATATTCCATTGTAAATATATAACACATATTTACCCGTTCATCTGTTGATGAGAAGTAAGGTTGCTTTCATATCTTGGCTATTGTGAAAGAGTTGCAATGGACATAATAGATTATATATCTTTTCAAATCAGTGTTTTCATTTTCTTTGGGTAAATGTCCAAGAGTGGGATTGCTGAGTCTTATTTTTAATTTTTTGAGGAATATCCATACTGTTTTTCATATGTGAAAATGGTCTACTTTCATTCTTTTACATTTATCTGTCCAATTTTCCCAACATCACTTATTGAAGAGACTTTCTTTTTCCCACTATATATGCTTGCCTTCTTTGTCATAGATTAATTGATCATATGAGTGTATTTCTGGGCTTTCTATTCAGTTCCATTGATATATGTGCCTGTTTTTGTGACAGTACAATGCTGTTTTGATACTGTAGCTTTGTGATATAGTCTGAAGTCTGTTAGGGTGATACCTCCAGCTTTGTGCTTTCTCAAGTTTGCTTTAGCTATTCAGGATCTTTTATGTATCCATAAAAATTTTAAAATTATTTGCTCTAGTTCTGTGAAAAATACCATGAGTATTTTGACAGGGATTGCATTGAATCTTCAGATTGCTCTGGGTAGTATGGTCATTTTAACAATATTATTTCTTCCATGAGCACAGTATATATTTCCATTTGTTCATGTCATCATCAATCTATGTTTTAGAGTTTTGTGAGTACAGGTCTTTTACCTTCTTGTTTAGATTTATTTTTAGATATTTTATTCTTCTGATATAGTTTTTTTTAAGCTCTTTATTGGAATATAATTGCTTTACATTGTTGTGCCGGTTTTTGCTGCACAACAAAGTGAATCAGCTGTATTTATACATATATCCCCATAGCTTCTCCCTCCCACAACTCCCTCCCACTCTCCCTATCCCAGCACTCTAAGTCTTCACCCATCATCAAGTTGATCTAGTTGTGTTATGCAGTGGCTTCCCACTAGCTATCTATTTTATATTTGGTAGTGTATATATGTCAATGTTACTCTCTCACTTTGTCCCAGCTTCCCCTTTGCCTTTCACCCCATGTCCTCAAGTCCGTTCTCTACATCTGCATCTTTATTCTTGCCCTGTCACTGGGTTCATCAGTATCATTTTTTTAGATTCCATATGGATTCCATATATATAAATTTTTATTCTATATATCTGATGTAGTTTTAAATGGGATTATTTTCTTGATTTCTCTTTCTGATAGTTCATTATTAGTGTATAGAAATGTAACTGATTTTTGTATATGAATTTTTATTCTGCAACTTCATTGCTCTAGTAGGTTTTTGGTGGAGTCTTTAGGGTTTTCTATATAAAGGATCATGTCATTTGTCAATAGTGACAGTTTTAATTCTTCTTTTTAAATTTAGATTCCTCATTTCTTTTTTCTTGTCTGATTTCTATGGCTAGGACTTCTAATACTGTGCTGAATAAAGTGGCAAGAATAGGCATTCTTGTATTGTTTCTATCTTAGAGGAAATGCTATCAGTTTTTAACCATCAAGTATGTCATAAATGCCTTTATTATTTTCAGGTATATTCACTCTATACCCACTTTGTTGAGAGTTTTTATAGTGAATGAATGTTGAATTTTGTCAAATCCTTTTTCTGTATCTATTGAGATGATCATATGATTTTTATCCTTTGTTTTGTTAAAGTTGTGCATCATGCTGATTGATTTGCACATACTGAACCATCCTTGAACCCCTGGAATAAACCCCAGGATGATCATGATGTCTAATCTTTTTAATGTGTTCTTGAATTTGGGTTGCCAATATTTTGTTGAGAATTTTAACATCTATGTTCATCAGGGATATTGGCCTGTAATTTTATTTTGTGTGTGTGTTTTTGTCTGGTTTTGGTATCAGGGTAATTCTTGCCTCATAGAATGAGTATGGAAGTGTTCCTTCCTCTTCAATGTTTCTACTAGTTTGGGAAGAATAGATATTAGCTCTTCTTTAATTCATTGGCAGAATTTTCCTTTTAGCTTCCTGGTTCTAGGCTTTTGTTTTTTTGGGAATTTTCATTCAATTTCACTTCCATTCATTTCATTTTGATTCAATTTTATTACTAGTAATTTGTCTGTTCTGATTTCCTGTTTCTTCCTGTTTCATTCTTGGAAAATTAAATTTTTCTAGAGATTTATTCATTTTGTCATATTTGTTGGCATATGGTTGTTTGTAGTATTCTCTTATGATTGTATTTCTGTGATATTGATTGTAACTTCTCTTTTATTACTAATTTTATTTATTTAGGCCCTCCCTTTCTTTTCTTGGTAAGCTTGGCTAAAGCTTTATCAACTTTACCTTTTCAAAAAAGAAATCTCTTAGTTTCATTTCTTCTTTTCTCTTGATTTTTAGTTTCTTTTATTTATTTCTACTATCTTTATCATTGATATTTCCTTCCTTCTTCTAACTTTGTTTTCTTATACATTTAGATGTAAGATTAGGTTGTTTGAGATTTTTCTTGTTTCTTGAGGAAGGCCTGTATTGCTTGCTATGAACTTCCCTTTTAAAACTGTCCTATAGATTTTGAAAAGTTGTGATTCTATTTTCACTATTATCAAAGTATTTTTTTATTTCCTCCTTGATTTCTTCATTGACCCATTGATGATTTAGTAGCATGTTGTTTAGGCTCCACATGTTTGTGATTTTTTTCTTCCTGTAATTAATTTCTAGTGTCATACTATTTTTATTGGGAAAGATGCTTGATATGATTTCAATCTTCTTAAATTTATTGATACTTGTTTTGTGGCCTAGCATGTGATCTACACTGGAGTATGTTCCACATGCACTTGTTGAATGTGTATTCTGCAGGGTTTTGGTTGAAATGTTATATATATATATATATATATATTCTTCTGTGCACTTTAAGGCTAATGTTTTCTTACTGATTTTCTTTTTGTCCATTCATGTAAGTGAGATGTTTAAGTCCTCTACTATTATAGTGTTACTGTCAATTTTTTTCTTTGTTAATATATTCATTATGTATTTAGCTGCTCCTATGTGGGTTGTATATACATTTACAATTGTTATATCTTTTTGTTGAATGGTAATGTCCTTCTTTGTCTCTTGCTATACTTGTTTTGAAATCCATTCTGTTTGAAATGAGTATTGCTATACAGCTTTTTTTCCCCTATCTTTTGGACATGCTGTGTGGCATGTGGGATCTTAGTTCTCCAACTAGAGATCAAACCCACACCCCCTACAGTGGAAGTGTGAAGTCTTAACCACTTGACTATCAGGGAATCCAGCTTTCTTTTCATGCCTGAATGGAATATCTTTTTCCATACCTTCACTTTCAGTCTCTATGTGTCTTTAGCTCTGAAGTGAGTCTCTTGTTGGCAATATATAGACGAGTCTTGTTTTCTTTTTCTCCATTAAGCCACCCTAAGTGTTTTTATTTGAGCATTTAGTCCATTTACATTTAAAGTGAATATTGATAGGTATGTACTTATACTCATTTTGTTACTTATTTTATGGTTGTTTTTGTAGCTCTTCTTTATTCCTTTTGTCATCCTTTAGTCTTTTCCTTCATGGTTTGAGAATTTTCTTTAGTGTTATGTTTCCTTTCCTTTTTTCTCTGTTTTTTACATACCTACTCTAGGTTTTTGGGTTTTGGTTACTATTAGGTATATGTGTGTGTGTGTGACACACACACATACACATATATAGAGCTTATATTCACTTAATCTTGAACATATTCTAAAATCCATATTTTTTATTCAAACCTCCATATTTTATGTTTTTGATGTCATATTTTCCTTCTTTATATGTATCCCTTAACAACTTATTGAAGTTATAGCAGCTTTTACAACTGTTGTCTTTTAACCTCAATACTAGCTTTTTAAGTGTTTTATCCACTGCCTTTACTTTATATTTACCTTTACCAATGAGATTTTTTTCTTCATATATTTTCTTATTTCTTGTTACAGACTTTTCTTTTTTGCTTAAAGATGGCACTTTAACATTTCTTGTATAGCTAGTTTAGTAGTAGTGAACTCAGTTTTTTCTTATTTGGGAAACTCTTGATTTCTCTTTCAATTCTGAATGATAACTTTGCCAGGTAGAGTATTTTTGGTTGTAGATTTTTTTCCTTACAATGCTTTAAATATATCTGGAATCCTCTTCTGGCCTGCAAAGTTTTGGTGAAAACTCAGCTGATAGCCTTGTGGTGGTTCCTGTGCATGTGACTGACTGCTTTTTTCTTGCTGCCTTTAAAATTCTCTCTTTTTTTCCATTTTAATTATGATATACCTTCGTGTGGATCTCTTTCGATTCATCTTGTTTGGGACTCTCTGTAATTCTTGGACCTGAATATCTGTCTCATTCCCCAGGTCGTGAAAGTTTTCACAGTAATGTCGTGAAGTATATCATTTCTCTGTTGTGTCTCCTTCTGAAACCCCTATGATGCAAATGCTAGTATGCTTGAAGTTGTCTCAAAGGTCACTTAAACTATTCAGGCTTTTTTTCTTTTTTCTTTTTAAATAAATTTATTTATTTATTTATTTATTTATTTATTTATTTATTTATTTTGTTTTATTGGTTGTGTTGGCTCTTTTTTGCTGTGCACAGGCTTTCTTTAGTTGTGGTGAGTGGGGGCTACTCTTCATTATGATGCACAGGCTCCTCATGGCCGTGGCTTCTCTTGTTGTGGAGCACGGGTTCTAGGTGCATGGGCTTCACTAATTGCAGCACATGGGCTCGATAGTTGTGGCACATGGGCTTAGTTGCTCTGTGGCATGTGGGATCTTCCTGGAGCAGGGATCGAACCTGTGTCCCCTGCATTGGCAGGCAGATTCTTAACCACTGCACCATCTAGAAAACCCCTATTCAGGCTTTCTAAATTATATTTTCTTTTTGCTGTTCTGATTGGGTGATTTCTACTATTTTGACTTCCATATCTCTTATACATTCTTCTGTATCACCTAATCTGCTGTCAAGGCCTTCCAGTGTATTTTTATTTGTTATTATTCTTCAACTCTGATTGTTTCTTTTTACCATTTTCTTCACAGCATTTTCACCAGGAGTAGTTTCCATCTCAATAAACCAATTTCTTTTCTTTTCTTTTTTTGTGTGTCTGTCTCCCTGTGGGCCTTTTCTTTTTTTTTTATCTTTAAATTTTATTTATTTATTATTTTTGGGGGAGTACATCAAGTTCAATCATCTGTTTTTATACACATATCCCTGTATTCCCTCCCTTCCTTGACTCCCCCCCACCCTCTCTCGAGTCCCCCCCACCCTCCCCGTCCCTGTCCTCTAAGGCATCTTCTATCCTCGAGTTGAACTCCCTTTGTTATACAACAACTTCCCACTGGCTATCTACTTTACAGTTGGTAGTATATATATGTCTGTGCTACTCTCTCACTTTGTTTCATCTTCCCCTTCACCCCCCGCCCCCTCCCAAACCTCGAGTTCTCCAATCCATTCTCTGCACCTGCATCCTTGTTCTTGTCACTGAGTTCATCAGTACCATTTTTAGATTCCGTATATGTGAGTTAGCATACAATATTTGTCTTTCTCAATAAACCAATTTCTTTGCATGTCTGTAAGAAGCAACTCCTCATCCATTCAAGTTTTATCATGAGATTACAGCAATTCAGTCACATCTTTAGGCTCCACTTTTTTTTTCCGATTTTTATTGGAGAATAATATCTTTACACTCATGGCAATTTCTGCAGTACATCAAAGTGAATCAGCTGTATTTATACATATATCACCATATCTCCTCCCTCTTGACCCTCCTTGCTAAGCCTCCCTCCCACCCTCCCTATCTCACCCCTCTAGGTCATTAGCAGGCATTGAGTTGATCTCCCTGTGTTAGGCAGTTGCTTCCCACTAACAATCATTTTACATTTGGTAGTGTGTAATTGTCAATACTACTCTTTCACTTTGTTTCAGCTTCTCTTTCCCCACTTCTCCATGTCCTCAAGTCTGTTCTCTACATCTGCATCTTTATTCTTTCTCTGCCACTAAGTACATCAATACCATTTTTTAGATTCCATATATATGTGTTAGCATCTGGTATTTGTTCTTCTCTTTCTGACTTACCTCACTCTGTGTGACAGACTCTAAGTCCAGCCATGTCACTACAAATAACTCAATTTCAGTCCATTTTATTGCTGAATAATATTCCATTGTATATATGTGCTACATCTTCTTTATCCATTCATCTGTTGATGGATATTTAGGTTGTTTCCATGTCCTGGCTATTGTAAATAATGCTGCAATGAACATTGTCATACATGTATCTTTTTGAATTACGGTTTTCTCTGGGTATGTCCAGTAGTGGGATTGCTGGGTCATATAGTAATTCTATTTTTAGTTTTTAATGAACCTCCATACTGTTTTCCATAGTGGCTGTGCCAATCTACATTCCCACCAACAGTGCAGGAGGTTCCCTTTTCTCCACAGCCTCTCCAGCATTCATTGTTCCTAGATTTCTTGATGATGGCCAATCTGACTGGTGTGAGATAATACCTCATTGTGGTTTTGATTTGCGATTCTTTAATGATTAGAGATGTTGAGCATCTTTTCATGTGTTTGTTGGTCATCTGTAGGTCTTCTTTAGAGAAATATCTGTTTAGGTCTTCTGCCCATTTTTGGATTGGGTTGTTTGTTCTTTTTGATATTGAGCTGCATAAGCTGTTTATATAATTTGGAGATTAATCCTTTCTCTGTTGCTTCTTTGGCAAATATTTTCTCCCACTCTGAGGGTTTCCTTTTTGTCATATTATGGTTTCCTTTGCTGTGTAAAAACTTAAGTTTCATTGGGTCCCATTTGTTTATTTTTGTTTTTATTTCATTTACTCTAGGAGGTGGATCAAGAAAGATCTTGCTGCCATTATGTCATGGAGTTTTGTCTATGTTTTACTGAAAGTGTTTTATACTGTCAGGCCTTATATTTAGGTCTTTGATTGGTTTCGAGTTTATTTTTGTGTATGGTATTAGGGAATGTTTTAAATTCATTCTTTTACAAGTAGCTGTCCAGTTTTCCCAGCACCACTTAGTGAAGAGGCTGTCTTTTCTCAACTGTATATTCTTGCCTCCTTTGTCAAAGATAAGGTGAGCACACGTTTGTGGGTTTATCTCTCAGCTTTCCATCCTGTTCCATTGATCTATATTCCTGGTTTTTGTGGCAGTACCACACTGTCTTGATTACTGTAGCTTTGTAGCATAGTCTGAAGTCAGGGAGCTTGATTCCTCCAGCTCCATTTTTTCTTCTCAAGATTGCTTTGGCTATTCAGGGTCTTTTGTGTTTCCATATAAATTGTATAATTTTTTGTTCTAGTTCAGTGAAAAATGCCTTTGGTAATTTGATAAGGATTGCATTGACTATATAGATTGTTATGTGTAGTATAGTCATTTTCACAATGACAAAATGATATATGTCTCCATCTATTTGTATCATCTTTGATTTCTTTCATCAGTGTCTTATAATACTCTGCATACAGCTCTTTTGCCTCCTTAGGTAGGTTTATTCGTAGGCATTTTATTCTTTTTGTTGTAATAGTAAATGGGAGAGTTTCCTTAATTTCTCTTTCCAACTTTTCATTGTTGGTGTATAGGAATGCAAGAGATTTCTGTGCATTAATTTGGTATCCTGCAACTTTACCAAATTCTGTGATTAACACTGAGTGGGGAAAGCAGGGGCTGTTGGGGTGAGATGAATTGGGAGATTGGTATTGCCATACATACATTAGTAATAAGAAAAAAATAGTAACAGTTTCCTGGTAGCATCTTTAGTGTCATATATATATATATATACACACACACACACATATATAGTTATATACTTATATAGTTTATATCATGTGATTTCCAGACAGTGACATCTTTACTTCTTTTCCAATTTGGATTACTTTTATCTATTTTTCTTCTCTGATTGCTGTGGCTACAAATTCCAAAACTACAGTGAATTATAGTGATGAGACTGGGCACCCTTACCTTGTTCCTGATTTTAGAGGAAATGCTTTATTTTCCACCATTTAGGATGATGTTTGCTGTGAGTTTGTCATATATGGCCTTTATTATGTTGAGGTAGGTTCCCTCTATGCCCACTTTCTGGAGAGTTTTTATCATAAATGGGTGTTGAATTTTGTTGAAAGCTGTTTCTGCATCTATTGAGGTTATCATATGGTTTTTATCCTTCAGTTTGTTAATATGCTGTATCACGTTGGTTGATTTGCATATATTGAAGAATTCTTGCATTCCTGGGATAAACTCCACTTAATCATGGTGTATAATCCTTTTACTGTGCTGTTGGATTCTGTTTGCAGGTATTTTATTGAGAATTTTTGCATCTATGTTCACCAGTGATATTGTAAAGCCATCTGGCCATGGGCTTTTGTTTGTTAGAAGATTTTTAGTCACAGTTTCAATTTCAGTGCTTGTGATTGGTTTATTCACATTTTCTACTTCCTGGTTCAGTGTTTGAAGTTTGTACTTTTCTAAGAATTTGTCCATTACTTCCAAGTTGCCCATTTTATTGGCATATAGTTGTTTGCAGTAAGGTCTCATGATCCTTTGTATTTCTGCAGTGTCAGTTATCTCTCCTTTTTCATTTCTGATTCTTTTGATTTGAGTCTTCTCCCTTTTTTTCCTGATGAGTCTGGCTAATGGCTTATCAATTTTGTTTATCTTCTAAATGAATCAGCTTTTAGTTTTAGCAATCTTTGTTATTGTCTCCTTGATTTATTTTTCATTTATTTCAGATCTGGTCATTATTTCTTTCCTTCTACTAACTTTGGGATTTTTTTGCTCTTCTTTCTCTAATAGCTTTAGTTGTAGGGTTAGGTTGTTTATTTGAGATTTTTCTTGTTTCTTGAGTTAGGATTGTATTGCAATGAACTTCCCTCTTAGAACTGCTTTTGCTGCATCCCATAGGTTTTTGTCATCATATTTTCATTGTCATTTGTTTCTGATACATATATTAATCAAAATACTAAAATTAAATGCAAAGCAAAATATTTTTTTATTTCCTGTTTGATTTCTTCAGTGATCTCTTGATTATTTAGTAGAGTGTTGTTTAGCTTTCAGTGTTTGTATTTTTTACAGTTTCTTTCATGTAATTGATATCTAGACTCATAGAGTTGTGGTCAGAAAGGATGTTTGATACAATTTCAATTTTCTAAAATTTATTGAGGCTTGATTTATGACCCAAGATATGACATATCCTGGAAAATGTTCTGTGTGCACTTGAGAGGAAAGTGTATTCTGTTGTTTTTGGATGGAAAGTCATATAAATACTAGCTTTGGCCATGTGGTCTAACGTCTCATTTAGAGCTTGTGTTTCTTTCTTTAATTTCTGTTTGGATGATATGTCCATTGGTATAAGTGGGATGTTAAAGTTTCCTACTATTATTGTGTTACTATCAATTTCCCCTTTGATGGCTGTTAGCAATTGCCTTATATATTGGGACGCTCCTATGTTGGGTGCATAGATATTTACAATTGTTATATCTTCTTCTTGGATTAAGCCCTTTATCATTATGTAGTGTCCTTCCTTGTCTCTTGTAATAGTCTTTATTGTAAAGTCTATTTTGTCTGATATAAGTATTGCTACCCCACCTTTCTTTTGATTTCTATTTGCATGGAATATCTTTTCCCAGCCCCTCACTCTCAGTCTGTATGTGTCCCTAGTACTGAACTGTGTCTCTTGAAGACAGCATCTATATGGGTCTTGCTTTTGTGTCCTTTCAGTCATTCTGTTTCTCTTTGTTGGAGCATTTAATCCATTTACATTTAAGGTAATTATTGATATGTATGTTCCTATTACCATTTTCTTAATTGTTTTGGGTTTGTTTTTGTAAGTCTTTTCTTTGTCTTGTGTTTCCTTTCTAGAGAAGTTCCTTTAGCATTTGTTGTAAAGTTGGTGTGGTAGTGCTGAATTCTCTTAGTTTTTGCTTGTCTGTAAAGCTTTTAATTTTTCCTTCAAATCTGAATGAGATCCTTGCTGGGTAGAGTAATCTTGGTTGTAGGTTTTTCCCTTTCATCACTTTAAATATATCCTGCCACTCCCTTCTTGCTTGTGGGATTTCTGTTGAAAGATCAGCTGTAAGCCTTATGGGGGTTCCCTTGAATGTTATTCATGGCTTTTCACTTAATGCTTTTAATATTTTGCTTTGTATTTAATTTTTGATAGTTTGATTAATATATGTCTCAGTGTGTTTCTCCTTGGGTTTATCCTATATGGTACTCTCTGTGCTGCCTGGACTTGATTGACTACCTTTCTTCCCATGTTAAGGAAGTTTTCCACTATAATCTCTTCAAATATTTTCTCAGACTCTTTCTTTTCCTTTTCTTCTTCTGGGACCCCATGCTTCGAATATTGGTACATTTAATGTTCTCCCCAAGGTCTCTGAGTCTGTCCTCAATTCTTTTCACTCTTTTTTCTTTATTCTGCTCCATGTCAGTTATTTCCACTAGTCTGTCTTCTGGTGAACTTATCCGTTCTTCTTTCTCAGTTATTCTGCTCAGCATTCCTTCTAGAGTATTTTTAAGTTCAGTTATTGTGTTGTTCATCATTGTTTATTTGCTCCTTAGTTCTTCTAGCTCCTTATTAAACATTTCCTTCATTTGCTCCATCTTTGCCTCAATACTATTTGTGAGATCTTGGATCATCTTTACTATCACTCTTCTGAATTCTTTTCAAGTAGTCTGCCTCTCTTCTTCATTTGCTTGGTCTTGTGGTTTTTTACCTTTATCCGTTATCTGCTGCATCTTTCTCTATTTTCTCATTTTGTTTAACTTACTGTGTTTGGGGGCTTCTTTCTTCAGGCTGCAGGGTTGTAGTTCTTGACTCTGTTGTCTGTCCCAATGGGGAGGTTGTCCCAGTGGGTTTTGTAGGCTTCTTTGTGCAGGGGACTGATGCCTGTGTTCTCGTGTGTGGAGCTGGATCTTATCCTTCTAATATGCAGGGCCACCTCTGTTGGTGTGTTTGGGTGTGTCTGTGAGCTTAGTATGACTATAGGCAGTCTTTTTGCTAACAGGTGGGGTTATGTCCCTGTCTTGCTAGTTTTTTGGCTTGAGGTGTCCAGCACTGAAGCTTGCTGACCTTTGATAGGAGTTGGATTTTAGTGTTGAGAATAAGACCTCTGGGAGAGCACTTTCTGATCAATATTCCATGAGGTCAGGAGTTCTCTGGTTGTCCAATGTCCTGGACCCAGCTCTACTGCCTCAGAGTTCCAGATCTGACCCCCAGCCAGGGCACCAAGACACTTGTAGCTGCACAGTATGGAGAAAAAGGAGGAAGAAGAAGAGAAAAGGAAAGAACAGGAAGAAAGGAAGAAAAACTGACAAATCCCCAAGACAGGTGGTAAAATCAACACTAAGTAGTCGTAATCGCACAAGGAGATGTACACACTTGCAAGTGCAAAAAGAGAAAAATAGAGAAGAGGAAAAAACGGAAAGAAAAATAGAGAAACAAAAAAGACAGTAATCAAACCTATAAAAAAAACCCAGATACAAACATATATGGTAAATATTAAACTAACAAATACATAAAACCAAGAACAAATCAAACACACCAGGAAGTCCTCCGATACTTCTAGGGAGGTTTCTGCACCTGCTATGGGGAGGAGTGTGGAGAGCTCAGACTGTGATCTGGTATTAGTCCTGCATGTACTGGTCCCCACAGTCCACACTTATCCCCTAAGTCTACAGCTTCTAGTGTAGAAACACTTGTCTATTCAGGTAATTCACAGATGCAGGGTCCCTCAAGTCTATTGTGGATATTAAATCTGCTCTGCCTGTGGCAGTTTTTTCTCTTCTTTGGTCTCCAGGGATCATTTTTGCTTTTTGTCCCTTCTTTGCATATGGGCTGCTCTCTGGAGTTGGTTCCCTGCCCAGGCAAAAGGGGGCAAAAGAGGGTGATTGGGGCTCACTTGCAAATTCAGGTTGTGAGGAGGGAGAGATATGGCAGTTTAATTGAAATTTGCAAGAGTGCTTGCAGCAGCAGAGGTCAGTGTGAGCCTTAGGTGTGCCCTGCATTCTCCCAGTGATGTTGATTCTGAACACGGAACTATGGCATTGGCAGGCTGCACCTGCTGCTGGGAGGGTGTGGCCTATGACCTGCCTTACACACAGGACCCTTGGTGCCTGCAGAAGCAGGCTCTGTGTTCTGATTTAGCAGCTGCAGCTCTTGGTTGTGCTTCTACCAGCACTGCTCTGCAGCCTGTGAGCTCACAGGGCAGCACGCTCCCCTTGAGAACCCCAAAATAAAAGTCTCCTTTGTCTCCAACTGGTGCAGGATTTTCCCAGACTTCCTCCCAGCTAGCTGTGGCGCACTTGCTCCCCAGGCTGTTTTCATGCAGCCACCTCCAATTTCTCCCTGGTGTCTGTTCTCCAAAGAGCAAGCCTCAGTGCCCAGCCCCTCCCACCACTGTGGGTGAGCAGACTAGCATCTCAGGCTGAGGAGTGTTGCTTTGCAGGGATCCTCCTTGGAGGAATCTTTCTGCTTTGCTCTCTGTGCACCTATTGTTGACCTCTCCTGCAGGGGTTCCAAAGCTACCCACATCCATCCCCACCAGTGAGGGGGTTTCCAAGTATGTGGAAGCTTTTCCCCTTCACAGCTCCCTTCCAGAGGGGCACATCTCCTCAGGACTCCTTTGTTTCTTTTTTCATTTTTTTTCTTCTGCATTACCAAATTATGTGGGGATATTCTTCCCTTTTTAGAAATCTGATGTCCCCTGCCAGAGTTTGCAAGGTCTTCTGTAGGAGCTTTTCCTGATGCAGACTTTTTTTTTTTTTTTGATGTATTTGTGGGGAGGAAGGTGATCTCCACATCTTACTCCTCTGCCATCTTCCTGTCTCTCCTCACAGATGTAAGATTTTATGTACAAAATGTACAAACAACAAGGTCCTACTGTATAGTACAGAGAACATAAACAGAGACAGCAGAAACAGCAGATGATGTAAACTAACCTATAAACTTCAGATACTGGAAAGAAAGCTACAAGTATGTTTCATATGTTTAAGAAATAAAAGGGGCTAGGCTGTACTTCTGATTCTAGTTCTCTTGCTATTTCTACTGCATCTGCAGATACTTCCCTCACTGAAATGTGACCCCCTCCAAGTCATTCAAGAGGGTTGCCATCAGCTTCTTCAAAGCCCCTGTTAATGTTGATATTGTGACCTCATCCCATGAAGCACAATTGTTCTTAATGGTACCTAGAATGGTGAATCCTTTCCAGAAGGTTTTCAATTTACTATGCCCAGCTACATTAGAGGAATCACTATTTATGGCAGCTATTGCCTTACAAAATGTATTTCTTAAATAATAAGACATGAAAGTTGAAATTGCTTCTTGATCCGTGGGCTTAAAAATGTATTTTGTGTTAGCAGTCATGAAGACAACATTAATCTTGTCGTAAGGTACACCTCCATCAGAGCTCTTGGGTGACCAGATACCTTGTCAATGAGCAGTAATAATTTGAGAGGAATCTTTTTTCTGAGCCACAGGTCTCAACAGCAGTCTTTAAGTAATCAGTAGACCATGATGTAAAGAGGTGTGCTGTTATCCTGGCTTTGTCGTTGCACTTAGAGAGTGCAAGCAGAGTAGGTTTAGCATAATTCTTAAGGACCCTGAGACTTTCAGAATGATAAATGAGCATTGGCTTCAACTGAAAGTCACCTGCAGCATTAACACCTAATAAGAAAGTCAGCCTGTCTTTGACGCTTTGAAGCCAGACATTGACTTCTCCTCTCTAGCTATGAAAGTGTGAGATGGAATCTGCTTCCAGTATAAGGCTGTTTCATCTACATTGAAAATTGTTTAGTGTTGCCACCTTTGTTAATGATCTTAGCTAGATCTTCTGGATGACTTGCTGCAGCTTCTACATCAGCCTTGCTACTTCACCATTCACTTTTATATTATGAAGATATTTTCTTCTTCAAATCTCATGAAACAACCTCTGCTAGCTTCAAACTTTTCTTCTGTAGCTTCCTCACCTCTCTTAGCCTTCATAGAATTGAAGAGAGTTAGGACCTTGCTCTGGATTAGGCATTGGCTTAAGGAAATGTTGTGGCTGGTTTGATCTCCTACCAAGACCAACAAAACTTTCTCCATATCAGCAGTAAGGCCGTTTCCCTTTCTTATCACCTGTGTGTTCACTGGAGTAACACTTTCAATTTCCTTCCAGAACATTTCCTTTGCGTTCACAACTTGGTTAGCCATCTGGTGCAACAGGCATAGCTCTCAGCCTATCTCAGCTTTGACATGCCTTCCTCACTAAGCTTAATCATTTCTAATTTCTGATTTAGAGTGAGAGACTTGCAACTCTTCATTTCATTTGAACATTAAGAGGTCATTGCAGGGTTATTAATTGGCCTAATTTCAATGTTGTTGTGTCTCAGGCAATGGGAAGGCCCAAGGAGAGGGAGAAAGGTGGGGAAAGATCAGTTCATAGATCAGTCAGAACTCACAAAACACTTATTGATCAAGTTCACCATCTTATATGGCATGGTTCATGGTACCCCAAAATAATTACAACATTAACATCAAAGTTCATTGATCACAGGTCATCACAAAAAATATAACAATAAAAATGTTTGAAGTAGTGCAAGAAATACCAAAATGTGAGAGAGAGATACAAAGTGAACAAATTCTGTTAGAAAAATTGTGCTCAGATTTTGTCAATGCAGGGTTGCCACAAAGCTTCAATTTGTAAACAACAACAACAACAAAAAACAACAAAAAACATGCAATATCTGTGAAGCACAGTAAAGTGAAGATAAATTAAATGAGGTATATTATAAAATAATTTTATTAAGTCAATATAAACCTTGACATTTAAGACAAGGTGGAGACAGAGAAATTGACAGGGACTTGAGAAGACTCAGAAAAAGCAACATTCTGACCTTTAGATTTTAAAGTGTTAAGAGAAGAGTTGTCATACAAAGGCTGCTGACATACATATTTGTCTCCTAAAGAGTGTTTACTATAGTGTCTCAGACATTGTACAAATGTCATAAATGCTCAAAGTTTCAATTGATGGTAGCTGAGATGAAGTGATTGAGCTAGTATGAAAAAAATCAAGAGTGAGTTCTGTCATAGCTCTTTTAGTCTGTTAATGAGCATTTTGTAGGGTATTAACTGGAATAGGTGAAGACAAAATGGACACATCTTGTTGAGGATGTTAGTTTTGAAAAAGAAAGGAGAGAATGAAGGAGACTAGCAAAGAATAGTGACAGAACAAAATACTATTTTGTTAGAAGAAAGTAATGCCCATGAAGCTTGTGACTTTAGGCACTGGTTTCTGCAATATTTAGGGAAATGAATAAAAATACTGAAATTCCTTTTTTCCCCATTTGCTGTAAATCATAAAATTTGAGCATTATTTTTCGATATTTTCATGAACTGCCACTTTCAGTTATCAAGTTTTGCTCATTGTTTCACTGTATTAAATAACAACACAGAAACCTCTTAATGAATTCTTAAACTTTTGATGCTGAAGAAATACTATTTAGGTTAATATACACAAGAAATTTTAAGCAGAGTAAATCCATTTGAACAATCATTCTTATAAAAGAAGGTTTTCATTATATCTTTGTTAAAATTAAGCTAAGTATGAATATTTGTCTATAGAAAGGTTCTTAACAAGACTCAAAAAACCTCTACTTCTAAGAAAAAGTTATTAAATGGACTACATTAAATTTGAAGGCATCTGTCTGTGAAAAGGCAATAAGAGCAATAAGGCAAGTAGAGTGGCCAACCATACTCATTTGCCCAGAACTGAAGGAGTTTCCCAAAATGTAAGATTTTCAGAGCTAAAACTGGGAGAGTCCTAGGCAGATTAGAATGGTGACCAAAGGCAAGCAATAAAAGCTGTTATACTATTTGCAACACCTCTTTGACAAAGGGCTCAAAAACTGAGACCACTTACATCTGCATAATTTAATTCTCAGGACTGAAATCAGACCATTTACAATTTCTTCCTGAAAACATTAGCTAAGAGAGAAAGATATGATTGTAAATCAATAAATAACTTCACTGCTTGCTTCAGGAAATTCATAAAAACTAAACATATCCAAATGATAGATAGCTCATCCAGGAAAGCAAGCTCTTTCTCAGGACAATAGGTTGCTCACCTGGTCAAAAACTCACATGAAACAGATGAAGGAGGCTTGTTTCAAATCTTTGCTTTTTGTGTCCACCAATTTTGAACTCTTAAATCATGAATGTTTCCCAGTGCCAATAATACATTGTATTGAAAGATTCTCCTTAAAACTCTTGATCTCAGATATGAAAATCCTATGGCCATCCACTCCTGACTTACCCTTTCTGAAACTTCAGACTATCAAAGTGGTGCTCTCCATTACTGCCAAAGGTATATAAACTTGGCTTTGCTTGATCATCACAGTATTCTAACAGCCTTTTATAAGAGTTGGCAGTTGACAAGCCTCTTATAGAATATAAATAAACTTTTAAAAATATAAGAAAAAGATAAGACCACCCAATAAAAAAATTTACAAGGAAATATGCAAATAGATAACTAACAGAAAAAGGGTTCAACTTAATTAGACATCAGGAAAATGCACATTAAGAGCACCCATCAGAATGACTGAAATTAAAAAGTATTGGGGAGGAAATTTTATGTTCTGGTGATAGGAATGTAAATTGGTACAATCATATTCAAAGATAGTTTTCTACTGTAAATAAAAGGTGAATATTTGTATATTCTATGTTCCAGAATTTCCACTCCTAAGTATAAATCCCAAAGAAATAATGAATATGTACACTAAAAGACATGCACAGGAATATTAGTAGCAGTATTATTTGTTACAACCATAGATATTCATCAATGGTAGAAGAGAGAATGTATTGTCTTTGTACAACAGAATAGCAATGAGAATGAATGAACCACAGAATGCACAATATGGATTAATTGCACAAACAATATTAAGAGAAATAAATTCATCACAAAAGAGTACTTATTTTATGATTCCATTAATATAGAGTTCAAAATAGTCCAAATTAATCTCTGGACCTAGAAATCAGGATAATTGTTACCTTTGGGGGATTGCAACTTGAAGGTATCTGGATGGGCTTATGGAATACTAGTAATGTTTTATTTCTTGATCTAGATGATGGTTACACAGATGTGTTCATTTAGTAATAATTTGGATGTCCATTTGTTATCCACTTTTTGTATGTATGTATTTTAGTTATCTATTGCTATGTAACAAACCCTCCTAAATTAGTGGCTTGAAAAAGAAAAATCATTTATTTGTTTTTCCACGCTTGTGCAATTTAGGCAAGGTTTATCAGGGGCCACTTGTCTCTGTTCATTGCTGTGGCTGGCTTGAAGAGTGAGGGTGACTTGGAATCAGAATACTTTCAGTCATTCCTCTGGCAGTTAATGCTGGCTATTGGTTTGGGCCTCATGTGAGGCTATAGACTGGAACACCATGGTGACTGAATTCCAAAGGTAAGCATACTAATTGAACAGAGCAGATACACATGCCATTTTAATGACCTACTGACATAATGTTACTTTTACCATATTTAATAGTCAAGGCAATTACAGAAGTCAACCATGATGCAAGAGGAGGGGCATAGGTACCTTTGCTCAATGGGAAGAATGTAAACGTAACTTGTAAGAAGAAAACACATGAGATAAAATATATTATTCTGGCTCTGGCTACTGTTTTTAAAAGCATCATAATACAGACATGGGAAGTTAAAGAAATATAAAATAGCAACCTCTGGTGGTTATTTTTAAGTGCAGAGGGTACATATGATAAGCAACACATCAAAGGTAAAATGTAATAATCTAGAGCTATAAACTCCCACAAATTAACTCATTTATCTATTTGTTGATAACTAATTAAGCATTCAGTATTTGCCAAGTCCCTGGGAATATAAAAATGAGTAAGACAAGGTTCTGGCTCTAATAAGACAAATAACTTCACCATAATTTTAATGCTATTGACTAAATTTTGGGGCATGCAGGGTGCTGGTACAGTAAGCACTTCGAAGGGTTGGTCTCTGCTTCAAGGCAGCTTATGATATTTTCTATTTCATTGTTTCCCTGTGGGTGTTGCCTACTTTTCATGTGGCCTATATAGTTAATGTGTATTCATTGTCCCTTTGAATCTGGTATGTGCATCTGCCAATCACTTGCTTCTGGTAAGCCTCAGTATTGCTATTCACATTATCATTGATTTAAATAACCATGGTGCTTGGCTTCTCAAGGATACCACTCTGGAGGGTATACAGATTTAGCTAGAATTAAAGTAAATTGGGGCAGTGTATTTAGTTACAGAATATAGCAATGTGTCCTACTAAGGACAGCTTCTTAATCAGGGAAAGCTATATATAACTAACTCTTTTTTAATTGCTTTGATGTAGTTCTAAAAGCATTGAAATTAAATCTCATAGGAACCTTCCCCTTTTTATAGATCCTTAGTCTTTCTCAGGTTTAAAAAAATGCATTTACCTCATTTTAGCAAAGAACAAATACTCCATCGTGCAAAGGAATATTAACAGGAAATATATTTCCTTTTTGTAATGATGCATGTTTTAACACCTAAGACATGAAATAGATGAGTGAATAAACCTTAACAAGGTTAGTATTTTTGCACACTTACTTTCTCCTTTATAAACTCATATGAAGTTTGCACAAAACAAGTTTACATAAATGTGGAGCAGTAGCTAACATAGTACCACAAATAAAGTGGGTCATGAAGACTTTCAGGATATACTTATATTTCTGTATTTATATTCATGACACACACAATATAAATATGATGGCCTACTCATAGAAATCTATTTGCACAGTGAAGGAGCATATTCAGTTGAAGAGCTGGTGTGGCAATTTCTCTGGCATATTTGAGAATCTTTAGAAACAATGGAGAATAATCTGCCAAGTGGAATAGTTTTACAGAGTGATATATTGGTGCTTACTTGGGAAGTTATAAGGTGGTTTCTCCCACTAAAGTAAAACTGTCTTCTAATCTGCTTGGAAAATTGCAATGACAGGAATTTCACATTTCACTACATCACAAAGCACTCTTCCCATTCCCCCAACTCTTTTCATTGCTGAAATATTACTTTCTGTGCTGAATTGAAGTCCTCCTCATAAATTATTTCTTTTTAGATCTATAAGTAAAACTCCATTTTAAGAAGGATCAAGGAATTTTCTTTTCAAATGTTTGAGGATAATTAAAAAATGTCTACTTATACAGAAAACTTTTCTATATTTTTCAGCAACTCTCCATGTGTTTTTTAGGCCTTTCTATTGCTTTTTCATATTAGATTCATTACTACTAGATAGAGTCATTAATCTGTGGTAAAACAAAGTGCCCACTCTAGATATTGTGTTAGGAATGTACACATACATATTTTCACTTTATTTCAGAATAATCTCCTGAGGTAGATATTGTGAACCAGGAATCTGAATGGCAATGTTAAAAAATTTGCCAAAACTCACAAAATTGTGAGTGGTGAAGCTGGTTTTCCCAAGCAGATCCTTTGACTACGTCTTCAGATATCTCCAATTCTCCATAGCAATCATAGGAGTTAACTGTCAGAAGTGGAGACTAGATGGTAGAGTAGAAGGATGTGAGCTCACCACCTCTTATAAAAACACCAAACAGTTATCAACCAAAACACCCTGGAACCTACCAAAAGAGATATCTTATATCCAAGACAAAGAAGAAGCCATAAAGAGACAGTAGGAGGGGCACAATTGTGATAAAATCATATCCCATACTCACTGGGTAGGTGATCACAAACTGGAGAATAATCATATCATAGAGGATATCTATAAAATTATCCTTCCATAGGAATGAAAGTTCACATCAGGCTCCCCAGCCTGAAGGTCTGGCATCAGAAGGAGAAGCCCCAGAGCATCTGGCTTTGGCCAGTAGGGTTTGATCACAGAAATTCCACAGGACTGGGGGAAACAGAAACTCCAGTCTTGGAGGGTGCACACAAGGTCTTGGGTGCACCAGGACCAGGGTGACCTCACAAGAGTCCTGGGCTGGACCTACTTGCTGATATTTGAGGGTCTCCTGCAGAGGTAGAGGGTGGCTGTGGCTCAATGCAGGGACAAAGATATTGGTGGCAGTAGTTCTGGGGAGTACTCATTGGTGTGAGCCCTACCATTTTCTCACCAAGACCTAGCCCCACCCAACAGCCTGTAGGCTCCAGGGCTGGGATGCCTCAGACCAAATAACCAACAGGGTGGGAACACAGCCCCATCCATCAGCAGACAGGCTGCCAAAGTCTTTCTGAGCCCACAGCTGCCCACTAAACATACCCCTTGATATGGCCCTGCTCACCAGAGGGACAAGACGTGGCTCCACCCACCAGTGGGCAGGCACAAGCCTGCACAAGCCTCTTAGTTCAGCCTCATCCACGAGGGGGCAGACAGCAGAAGCAAGAAGAACTGCAATGCTGCAACCTGCAGAACAGAAACCATAATCAGAGAAAGTTAGACAAAATGAGACAGCAGAGGAATTTATCCCAGATGAAGGAATAAGGTAAACACCCAGGAAAACAACTAAGTGAAATGGAGCTAGGTAATATTCTGAAAAAGAATTCAGAGTAATGATAGTAAAGGTAATCCAAGTTCTTGGAAAAAGAATGGAAGCACAGATCAAGAAGATACAAGAAATGTTTTACAAATAGCTAGAAAATCTAAAGAACAACAGAGATGAAGAACACAGTAACTGAAATGAAAAATACACTAGGAGAAATCAATAGCAGAATAAATGAGGCAGAAAAACAGATAAGTGAGCTGGAAGACAGAATGGTGGATATCACTGCCACAAAACAGAATAAAGAAAAAAGAATTGGAAGAAATAAGGACAGTCTAAGAGACCTCTGGGGCAGCATTAAGCCCACCAACATTCACATTATAGGTGTCACAGAAGGAGAAAAGAGACAAAGGACCTGAGAAAATATTTGAAGAGATTATAGCTAAATACTTCCCTAACATGGGAAAGGAAACACTCACTCAAGTCCAGGAAGTGCAGAGTCTCATATAGCATAAACCCAAGAAGGAAGAGGCCAAGACATATATTAAACTCACAATAATTAAAGACAAAGAGAAAATATTAAAAGCAATGACTAACATACAAGGGAATTCTTATAAGGTTAACAGCTGATTTTTCAGTAGAAATACTACAGACCAGAAGGAAGTGGCATGATATATATAAAGGATGAAAGGGAAGAACCTAAAACCAAGAACACTCTACCCAGCTAGGCTCTCATTAAGATTTGATGGAGAAATCAAAAGCTTTACAGGCAAGCAAAAGCTAAGAGAATTCAGCACCACAGGACCAGCTTTGCAACAAGTGCTAAAGGAACTTCTAGGCAGAAAAGAAAAGGCCACAAGCATAGAAAAGAGAAAATTAAGAATGGAAAATCTCACCAGTAAAGGCAAACATATAGTAAAATTAGGAAATCATCCACACACAAATGTGATATCAAAACCACCAATCATGAGAAGAGAAGAGAACAAAGGCAGGATATTGGAAATGCATTTGAAATTAAAAGACAAGCAACTTAAAACAGTCTTTTTTATATACAGACTGTTGTATCAAAACCTTATGGTTAACTGCAAACTGGAATGAGCTGTCATTCTTCAGATACTGATTAAATATCTGATGTTATTTAGACCAGCAGTGCTTAAATATTAGTGGGCACTGGAATCACTTGGAGGGCATTTAAAAGCATGTATTTATTAATCTTACCTTAGAGTTTCAGTTTCAGTATGTTTGGGGTGATGCCTAAGAATTTTTATTTCTATCAAGTCCCCAGATGATGCTAATGTTGTTGGTCTCAGGGCCACACTTCAAGAACTACTGATTTAGAGCATTCTATGGTGCTTATCTGCAGTACTCTGTAGTCAGAGCAGTACTCTGGTGATTAACAGGAAAATAATAGAAAGAATTGCCTTTTCCAAGAAAGCTATTTAGATGTAGTAATGCTCCTCTACCCTGTACACCACCCTCTAACTTCCCCTTCTGTCCACTGCCACAGAACACCACTCTTCTAATCCCATAATCCACTGTGCATCTCCATTACTGCATTTATCATAATGCATATGAAATATTTTTTTTTTCTGTTTCCTCCTATTAGATTGGGCAGCTATTGAGGGCAGAAGCTATGTTATTTCTCTCTGTACTCCTGACATCTAGTGAAGTGTATGACATTCAAAAGAAACTCAAAAATTTTAGAATGAATGATGAAATAAATATAGCATGTTAATTACATTTGTAAGTAGCAGAAAACTATGAAAATATGTTGTATGTCTATAAAAATATAAAAATTCAAAAAAGTTTGAAAGATGTGAGCTGAAATGAAGATAAAGTATCACAAAGAAAATACAAAATTTCAAATTGAGATTCAAAAGGAATTTTGAATAGTCTTTGTTGAAGTTGATGTGAAGAAGTTTTCGGGGGTTTAGTTAAATCTAGTTCAGTAGGATCAGTAGTATGAAGTAGCTGCTAGGACAATTAATAAACCATGAGGCTTATATAGAGAGTATCTGAATTTAATAGAGTCAGATTATTTGTTAATTTTTACCTTAAAGGCAATAGTAGTGTTTGAAAGAAAAGAGCCTGGTAGGATGATGGGTTAATGTTCCCACTAATTTCTTATTATACCAAAAGCCAGATTATGTGTAAAGTGTGTGGTCTTTCATCTGGACCTATTTAAATTTTACACCAGGAAGACTTCATTGAGTTTTTAAAATGTACAGCTGCAAACTTTTAACTGTCGGTTTCCTTTTCTTTTTTCTAGCTGGGAGGAAGCTGTAGCCAATATCTTATTACAGTATCCGCTATAGAAAACAAGCTTTGATTGTTCATGCCACTTTTTACCAACTCTTAATATTTTGAAGTGGATCTCTTTTGAGCTTAAGGTTCATGCATCTAGTCTTAGTTCAGCTAAGAGAATTATTGAAGGAAAGAATGGTTTAAATAAAAGCATTTCTTTTTCTAGCTATCTATATAGAGCTAATTTCCTATTAGAAAAAAAATCTGATAAATGTTTTAGGAAATATTATTTTTAAAATAATTGATATTTAAATTTGAAAAAAAATCTTAGTTTCATAAAAAAAGTTTCAGAAAAAAGATTTAATGGAATAAAGAAATGGAAAATTTTTAGCTGATCTATCTCTGAATGTGGGTTGTAATGATTAAAACAAATGCTAGAGGGAAGTTGATGCTCTTTTCTCTTTTATGACCTAATTATAGTCTTATTTTTCTTATATTTCTCTGACCACTCATTCTCTGTTTTCTTTGCTGGACATTTCTCTATGGGCCACAATTTTTTCACTCTTGTACTTATTTCCAAAGTCTCACCTCTCGACTCTCATTTCTTCCCCTTTTATAATATCCAGTTCTATTTATGGCCTCAGGTTCAATCCCAGTTTTTTAAACTATCTATTTAATTTCACATAAATATCCTGTCATTACTGCAAATGTACTTTTTTTTTAAAAAAAAATTGGATATATTGCCTTTCGGTTCTAATCAGACCTCCCTCCTAAATTCACTGACCGTATCAAAGCACTATCATTTTGTCAAACACTTAAATTTAAACTTTTATATCAACTTTGAAATATTCTTTGTCTTTCATCCAAATCCTATCAGCATTTCTTGAAAAGACTACATGTCCTTTTTCAATCCTAATGGCTGTTGCCCAAGTTCATGCTCTCCTTCCAAGTTATCTCAATCTTTCTCTCACTGTTCCCCTTCAGTGCAAGCAATTCATACCCTAAATCTAAAGCAACACCTAACAGCATCCTTTGTACAACCAACAGGCTCATGGCAACATACTCATCAGGAATTTGGAGTTGGATCTTTAAGTAATAGATAAACAAAAGTTCATGTTTGAGTAGGATAGCTGAGTTTGTCCATATGTATACAGGTGACAGGAAGGGCTAAAAGCATCAAGAGAAGCAGGAATATTAAATCATCTGGCAGGGAGATATGCTGAGCCAAGTTATCATGACTTCCTGAGAGATGGAGGGAGGAGCCTCACTTGTTGACTTTGTGGTTCGGCCTCCAAGTGGCGTGACCTACTTTCTTTACCGTCCTGAGATTTTTGTAAACTTGCAGCTTGTATTCTCACAGTGTCTCCTTTTACTTAAATTAAATGGACTGAGATTTTGTTTCTTGCAAATAAACATGTCCTTACCTAGATACCACCTTCCAATCACATGTGGACATTAGCCTTAACTCTTTAATTCACCTCATTAATGCTAATGTTTAAGGATTTAAATCATTCTTGTATATACTTGATAGATTAATATTGCTAACCAAACATATCAGACTTCTGTTAAAAAATTTAACCTTCTGGAAGTAACCCTCTAAAAGTTGTAAAAGCAAAAGCACCTCTTCCTGGCTTTTATTAAATTTTGCTTTACATGTTCAATCTAATTTTTCCCTTTTACCAATACAAATCTTCCACTGAGCCAGGCTGGTGTTTTTCAGAATTGCCATGTTTATTCCTCATTCCATGCCTTAACTAATAGTGTTTCCATCATTTGTAATGCTGTTCCATTATCTTTTCTACTGGTCCAGTTCCTACTGTTAATTCTACACCTTTGGCCTAATAAAGCTACACACTCCAACAAACAATACATCTGGCAAATGCCCACTGATTCTTTAGCTCATGCATTGCCAGATTTAGAAAGCCTTTCCTGACTCTTGTATTTCAATGACTTTCTTGTTATATTATTACACTAATGGTGTATTAATACCATTTGTTCAAGTATTTATCTTTCTCAGAATAACTGTTCATGCCGGGGAATCAAGGCAAAGATCAACTTTGTACCTTCAGAAAATAACAAAGTGCTGATAGAGAGTTCTTAGTAAATGAATGTTCATTGAGTAAATGAATAAGTTAATGAATGAATGCCTACCTTTAAAACTCAGGTTAAAGTCCAACTACCCTAGTGATGGCTCCATAGATTATTCTCAGCATATGCTGATGTCTTTTTTGTTAACAATTATGGATTTTACTACAAAATTTAGTATTTAACTATGTATACTCTTGCTTTTTAAAATTTCATTTTATATTTTGGTCTTCTCTGCCTATTCAGTTCAGAAATTCTTGAATATCAAAGAACATACCATTGTCTTATCCTGTGTTTTCTACACTGCTTAGTATGAAAAGCATGTTGTTCATATCTGTTGATTATAGTTTTTCAATTCTGTGTAAGAATTAGAGATGTAGATTGTAGAGGTTTTATGTAGATTGGCTAGAAATTTTTCTGCAGATATGTCTATATTTCATCTCAACTAAAAGATTCCCTTCAGTAACTTCTTGAAAATAGCAGTGCCCATTTGTGGGCCTATATATTATTTATTCCAGTCTTTTCTAAACAAGATGCCTAGCACACAATAAAAATTATGAGACACAAGACAAAAACAACCCATTATCAAGATAATGCAATCAACAGAACCAGTCTTAGATGAGATCCAGCTATGAAAATTATGAGACAGAAACCTTAAAATAACTATGGTTGATATATTAAAGGATATAGTCAAAGTGATGGGGAATTTAAGCAGAGATAGAATTATCAGAAATAGCCAAAAGAAAACACCATTTTAAAGACTCTATGTCATAAATAAATAATGTCTTTGACTTGCTCATCAATTGACTTGACACAGACAAGAAGAAATCAGTGAATTTGAGAAGAACAGAAATAGCAGTATGAAGCATAAAGGAAAAAATAAAACAAACAAAAACAATGTAAAACAGAAGAAATCATCCAAAAGCTGTAAGATAATATAAACTGGTCTAACATATGTGTAATTATAATCCCAGAAATAGTATTGAGAGGACATAACAGGAGGAATTTTTTAAGAAACAATAGTCTAAGATATTTTTCCAAAATAAAGACATTAAACCACAGATTCAAGAGATCTCATGAAACACACACACACACACACACACACACACACACACACACACACACAGACACACAAATTAAACACACACACATTCAAACTAGACACATTATATTCAAACTGCTGGAAATCAAAGTTAAAATGAAAATACTAAAGGTAGCCAAGGCAAGAAAACATTATGCACAGAGATAAAGATAAAAATGGCTCAGAAACTATGCAACCTAGAAGACAATTGAATGAAATCCTTAAAGTTCCAAAAGAAAAAAAGAGAGAACGCTGACAATTCAGAATTCTACACCAATGATAATATCTCTTAAAAGTGAAGCTGAAGTGAAGAATTTTTAATACAGTTTCAAGTTGAGAGAATTTACTGCCATCAGATCTGTATTAAAGGAAATGTTAAAGAAGGTTCTTCAGGCAGGCATATACCAGTCAGAAACATGCCTCTACAAAAAGAAATGAAGAATTCGAGATCTCATATTGGATTTATTACAGGGCTGAGCAAGGAGAAGGAGACTCCTGCTCAAAAAGCCCAAGCCTCCTGATAGGCATAAGGCAGTTGGGGATATCAGTTGGTGAGTGCAGTGTGAGGAGGAGGAAGGCAAATTCCATTGATACAATGCAGAAATTGAATGGGCCAGTTGTTTGCTTACCAACCTCATATTGACCACCCCAGTCACCTTGTTAAGGTGACTAAGCATTAAGCACTAATAACCAGGGGATAGGCTAATGCAGTCCTCCACTACCACAAATTGCACAGTTGAGTTTCCTGTTTTTGTGGAAATTGCAAGAGTGAACACACCCACAGTGCAATGGATAAGCCTTACCCTGTAAAAATCACCTTTGTGATCATGATATCTTCCCCTGCCAGGTAAGTATTTTTTTCTTATTGTTAATTACTGTAAAGAGAAGTGATTTTCTAAAGAAAAAATAGTAATGTAATGTAATTTTAAGACATTCAAAATTTAAATGTATGACAATAGCACAAAGGATGGGAGAAATTGGAAGCATACTGTTCTAAGTTTTGTACTGTACTTAAGGTGGTATAGTATTTAATAACCATTAATAACATTTTATTGTTATTATAGTTTTTGTGATGACCTGTGATCAGTGAACTTTGATGTTAATATTGTAATTATTTTGGGGTACCATGAACCATGCCATATAAGATGGTGAACATGATCAATAAGTGTTTTGTGAGTTCTGACTGATCTATGAACTGATCTTTCCCTACCTTTCTCCCTCTCCTTGGGCCTTCCCATTGCCTGAGACACAACAACATTGAAATTAGGCCAATTAATAACCCTGCAATGACCTCTTAATGTTCAAATGAAATGAAGAGTTGCAAGTCTCTCACTCTAAATCAGAAATTAGAAATGATTAAGCTTAGTGAGGAAGGCATGTCAAAGCTGAGATAGGCTGAGAGCTATGCCTGTTGCACCAGATGGCTAACCAAGTTGTGAACGCAAAGGAAATGTTCTGGAAGGAAATTGAAAGTGTTACTCCAGTGAACACACAGGTGATAAGAAAGGGAAACGGCCTTACTGCTGATATGGAGAAAGTTTTGTTGGTCTTGGTAGGAGATCAAACCAGCCACAACATTTCCTTAAGCCAATGCCTAATCCAGAGCAAGGTCCTAACTCTCTTCAATTCTATGAAGGCTAAGAGAGGTGAGGAAGCTACAGAAGAAAAGTTTGAAGCTAGCAGAGGTTGTTTCATGAGATTTGAAGAAGAAAATATCTTCATAATATAAAAGTGAATGGTGAAGTAGCAAGGCTGATGTAGAAGCTGCAGCAAGTCATCCAGAAGATCTAGCTAAGATCATTAACAAAGGTGGCAACACTAAACAATTTTCAATGTAGATGAAACAGCCTTATACTGGAAGCAGATTCCATCTCACACTTTCATAGCTAGAGAGGAGAAGTCAATGTCTGGCTTCAAAGCGTCAAAGACAGGCTGACTTTCTTATTAGGTGTTAATGCTGCAGGTGACTTTCAGTTGAAGCCAATGCTCATTTATCATTCTGAAAGTCTCAGGGTCCTTAAGAATTATGCTAAACCTACTCTGCTTGCACTCTCTAAGTGCAACGACAAAGCCAGGATAACAGCACACCTCTTTACATCATGGTCTACTGATTACTTAAAGACTGCTGTTGAGACCTGTGGCTCAGAAAAAAGATTCCTCTCAAATTATTACTGCTCATTGACAAGGTATCTGGTCACCCAAGAGCTCTGATGGAGGTGTACCTTACGACAAGATTAATGTTGTCTTCATGACTGCTAACACAAAATACATTTTTAAGCCCACGGATCAAGAAGCAATTTCAACTTTCATGTCTTATTATTTAAGAAATACATTTTGTAAGGCAATAGCTGCCATAAATAGTGATTCCTCTAATGTAGCTGGGCATAGTAAATTGAAAACCTTCTGGAAAGGATTCACCATTCTAGGTACCATTAAGAACAATTGTGCTTCATGGGATGAGGTCACAATATCAACATTAACAGGGGCTTTGAAGAAGCTGATGGCAACCCTCTTGAATGACTTTGAGGGGGGTCACGTTTCAGTGAGGGAAGTATCTACAGATGCAGTAAAACAGCAAGAGAATTTGAATCAGAAGTGGAGACTAAAGATGTGACTGAATTGCTATAATTTCATGATAAACCCTGAATGGATGAAGAGTTGTTTCTTAGGGATGAGCAAAGTGGTTTATTGAGATGGAAACTACTCCTATTGAAAATGTTGGGAAGATTGTTGAAACAACAAAGGATTTAGAATATTATGTAAACCTAGTTGATAATGCAGCTGTAGGGTTTGCAAATATTGACTACAATTCTGAAAGTTATATTGTAGGTAACATGCTATCAAATAGCATATGTTACAGAGAAATCATTCATGAAAGGAAGAGTCAATCAATGCAGCAATCTTCATTGTTGTTTTATTTTGAGAAATTGCCACAGCCACCCCACTGTTTAGCAACCATCATCCTGATCACTCACCAGCTAAACATCTAGGCAAGACCCTCTAACAGCAAAAATTTACAGCTTCCTGAAGATTCAGATGATGGTTAGCATTTTTCAGCAATAAAGTATTTTTAAATCAAGGTATGTACATTGCTTTTTTAGACATAATGTTATTGCACACTCAATGCAATACAGTATAGTATAGACATGTTTTATATATACTGGGAAACAAAAAACTCTATGTGACTCACTTTATTGAAACATCCATTTTGCTGGGAACCAATACCAAAATATCTGTGAGGTATGCCTCTATATGTGTTAATCCCTGAAGTGAAGTGTCATACCCATATACTACTTGGAACCTATATCATTGTTGATTCAATAACTTAATTAATATTCCATATATAATCATATAGCTTTTTCTCTAGTATCTTATTTCTTGTATTCTGCCAGACTTTGCTTCTTAAACTTAAACATTGAAACTTGGTTTAGACTTTCCACAACTGTTTATCCCAGTGATTATATCTATAACTTCTGGTCAAAACACAAATAGCAAAGTCTGAGAACTCTAAAAAATGAATTGGAGAGGGATACCAAACCAGAAGAATAAACAGTAAACAGGCATTATTTTTCTGTTTTTATTTTTCCTCTTTTTTACTCCTGTCTTTATTCCAAGTGTGGTTCCAATGAAGAACTATGCAGCAGGCATGGGAAGCAAAAATTCAGAGAGACATTTTGTCTTTCTCAACTTGGAAAACCAACATCTGTTTTCTGGAGACTATGTGTGTTTGTTTTTTTTTTCTTTTCTTTTTCCTTTTTCCATTTTTTTTTCTCTTCAAGCTCCGCCTCTAAGGGGAACTTCAGTCATAGAGCTTCACTGCAGCAGCGGGAGCAATTGTGCAGATATTTAAAACTAGTTTTCTGGCCAAAGGAACTAGGAAGAGTGGGCCCTGTGGTCTCATGAATATGAGACAATCCCCATTGTTTTCCTCACTCTGTTTTCTCACCACTTTACCCCAAAATCAGTTCTAGTCATGCAGAAGTGTATGGCAACATGGGCATATAAATCTCTAAGAGAAATTCTCTCTTTCTACCCAGCTGACTGGAAAAAAGGGTAAATTACATGCCTGTATTTATCCTTTCAATCTAGAGACATGTCTACTTCATGAAACTTTGAAAAACATTTTGTTATTTCTTTCAATATTTCCTCCCTTCTGTTCTCCATTCTCACTTCCTCATACTCTTTTTAAATGGATTTTGAGTTTCTTGTCTTGGTCTTCTAGACATGTAATATTTTCTCATAAATTTTCCATTGATATGCATTTTTTTCAAGTTTCTGGGAGATTTTGTTAATTTTCTCCCAAATTGTTCATTGTTTTTTTTTTTTTCCTTCAACCATCATATTTTTCTTTCCTTCAACCATCATATTTTTCTTTCCTAAGGATTTTAAATGTTTCCTAATTTCTTTGTTTTGCTCTCATTGTGTTTAGGATCCTATTCTTGAATCACCAATGCAATCTTCTAAAATAACTCCAAAATACAAATTAGTATTCTATTATTGGTTATTTTCTTTTAATTTTTAGAAAGTTCCTTTCTGTTTACTGAATTTTCTGTTTCATTTGTGTTCATTTGTGTTTACCTCTGTGACATAATAATAACTATATATAATATTTGGTTTTTGCCCCTGGTCCTGACACAGAGCTTCTAAAATTCTTGAACTTTCCTAACTGATAGGGGTAATAGGAGCATCTTTTATCCATAGCTAGCCCCTTTCAACATACTTAAATTTATGCTAATGAGGTGACTCAGTGGCTCCTAGTTACCTTCAGTATGGGAGTGGTTGCCAGAGGAACAAACCATGTGACTACTCACATGGAACTTTCTGCCAACCGATGGAGAGGAGCTGAAGATTGAATTCCGTCACAAATGATCAACAATTTAATCAATTACTATGCCTATGTAATGGAGCCTTTATAAAAACATCTAAACAACAGGATTCAAAGACCTGTCAACTTGGCCAATACATCCATGTGTCAGGAGAGTGATATATCCTAACTCCACAGGGAGAGAAGCTCCTGCACTAAGGACCCATCCACAACTTTCCCTACATACATTTCCATGTGGCTGTTCATTTGTATTCTTTATACTAAACCAGTAATAGTAAAGTGCTTTCTGGAGTTTATGAGCTGTCCTAGTAAATTATCAAATATTAAAGGGAGGGTGGTGGGAGACGCTCAATTCTGTAACCAAGTCAGACATAAGTGTGAGTAACCTGGGGATTTGATATTTTTGGATGCATCTGAAATGAGGGCAGTCTTGCAAAATTGAGCCCTTAAACCTATGGGTTCTGACACTAACTCTTTTAGTTAGTGTCATAATGGAAATGCACTGTAGTATAGCCAGTTGGTATCTTGAGAGTTGGAGAAGTGATATTGGAAAAGACACAATATATTTGGTGTCAGGGGAAAAAAAACCTACCCTTTTAGTGTCATACATGCTGTGATTAAAAACAGCCTGTCTGTACCATTTTTTAAGATTCAGGGCAAGAATAAAGATGCAGATGTAGAGAACGGATTTGAGGACACAAGGTAGGGGGTGAAGGAGAATCTGGGATGAAGTGAAAGAATAGCATTGACATATATACACTACCAAATGTAAAATAGATAGCTAGTGGGAATCTGCTGCATAATACAGAGAGATCAACTAGATGCTGGGTGAAGACTTAGAGGGCTGGGCTACGGAGGGTGGAAAGGAGTCATAGGAGAGAGGGGATATGGGGATATATGTATAAATACAGCTGATTCACTTTGTTGTACAGCAAAAACTGGCACAACAGTGTTAAAGAAATTATATTCCAATAAAGGAATTTAAAAGACCCCAAACAAACAAACAAATAAAAACAACCTATTTCTTTCCCACTAGACTTTATTTAACTACTCGAGAAAATACCATTTTTATCTCTTTGGAATTTTTGATTGGCAAATTTTGCTTTAGAATATCAGAGTAGGAAAATGTCTGGAAAGTCCCTAAACCACCAATATAGAGGTCTGAAACATCAAAGCTCCTAATCTGCTCTACGTCTCAGCAGTGAAGATGGCTATATTTCTTCAGAGAAATACTTGAGTATTTTTTTTTTTTTTTGGCTTGAGCTGGGGTGTAATCCTGCTCACAAATATTCTATGTGCAGAGAGTTGGAAAAAAGGATAGAACCATTGATTATTTTCATACTAATTTCAATTAATGACCTTCTGTATTAGTACATATTGCTGCTATAACAAATCACCAAAAATGTAGTGACTTAAAATAAAACTAATTTATGATCTGAATGTAGATCAGAAGTCCAGGTGAATTCAGCTGGGTCCTCTGCTTAGGAACTCACAAGGCTGAAATCAGCCTTGAGTGCTGCTTTCTTTACTGGATGTTTTGGGAAAAATATGCTTTCAGCCTATTTGAGTTTGTTGACTAAATTCAGTTCCATGTGATTATAGGAATGAAGTATCCATTTCCTTGCTGTCTATCAGCTAGGGAAAAGTCTTCAGTCCTAGAAGTTATCCACATTCCTTTTCATTCTTTCTGTGTAGACCCCTCCAGCCTCAACAGATTGAGCATCTTCCCTGTTTTGCCTCTCTTTGTCTTTTCCTTGAGCTGCATCACTCTAACTCAGAGAAAATTCTTTGCTTTCAAAGAACTCCTGTGTTTATATTGGATCCAGATAATCTCTGATAATTTTCCTATCTTAAGGACTACAAATTCAATTACATCTGCAAAGTTCCTTTTGCCATGTAATGTAACACACTCACAGATTCCTGGGATTCTGGTATGGACATTTTTAAAGGAGCCATTCTTCCTACCATACCTCTTTTTAGCCCCATCTCTTGTATTCACATTCCATTATAATAAAAATGTGATAGTCCCAGACTTCTATGAGATTTTGCAAGGCAAACCAGCTGGCCTCAAGTTCAGCCTACTCCATATAGGTAATAGTTACAAAAGGCCAAGATTAAAACTAGGATTAGACTACTTATCAGTAATACCCAGTGCTAAAAATTATAGAAAAATGTTTTGAGAATCCTGGAGGAAATCTATTTTCAATCTAGAATTCTATATCACACTCACACACACACAAAATCAACCAAGTGTGGTTGCAGAATAAAATGTTTTTAAATAATCAAGCAGTGAAAAATTATGTCTCATGTGCCCTCTTTCTGGAAAATACTTGAAAATGTGCCCCCAAAAAGTTAACAAATAAATGACAAAAGAATAAGATGACATTCAGGAAACAATTCAGTCAATGTTGTATATTAAAAAAAGAATTCCAGAAAATTGGCTGTGCAAAATACCTAAAGAGCAGGGAGCTGAAGGCACATACATAAACATTATTTTTCATACATGACCTTCTCAGTATGTGATTTTTTTAAAATTGTGTGTATATATTATTTTGACTTTGGAAAAAAAGACATTTCCACATATTGCCAATCTAAATTGAATCTGGACAGGTTCAAGTTTGCTTTGACAAATAAAATGCAGCAGAAGAGATACTACATAACTTTCAAAGCTGGGCATTGAGAAACCTTCAGCTCCTACTTAGAACTTTTAATATTTGAGCTCAGCCACAGTATTTTGAGAAGGTCAAAACATATGGAAAAGCTACATAGAGGAAAAGAAAGCCATCTTGGTCAATAGCCTCACCAACTCCCAGCCAACAAACAACTCTAATTGCCAACCAGTTAGGTGAGTTGATCTAAACATTCCAACCTAGTTGAGAGTTCAGTTGACTTCCTCCCCTATCAACTATACGTGGAGGAAAAGAACTGCATAGTGGAGCCCAGTTCATGCACAGAATCATGAGAGATAATAAACAATTGTTGTAGTTGTAAGCTACTCTGTTTTGGAATGGTTTATTATGCAATAAGATAACTAAAAAATGCATTTAATATATTTAAAACATTTAATGAATTATAGGTAGCTGGATTGATATATTAGCCCTTGGATTGTCCATTTATTCAAATATCTTACTTCTAAACCTTTGTATCTTTTGAATATTTATTGGTTACGCAGAAAAAATTTTCCCTTACTAATTACCATTATCCAGGCATATATCTTGTCTCTTTTTAAAACAATTTATTGCTGTTCTGGAAATAGATCTACCACATGTGTAACACTATTGGAAAATTTGCTTTTGAGAGATAAAAATAACTACTTACAGCTTATTCTGTTATGCCTTGTTAGAAATGTTTTTCTTTTCACTATCATCTTACCAAGAACCATCATACAATCTATTTTCATCCTAATTATTTAAATTCATTTATGGAAACATACACATAAACAAACACACACATAATTTTTTTAACTTCTTTGTAAAGAATATGCATTTAATTATACAACAAATACTTAAGATGACCTCTGACATACTCTATGTCAGTCAGTGATCTTTAAAATTACACTTTTGATCTTCTCATTCATATGAAATACACTAACTTTATGAGTTAAGACCTTGTGCTTTCTTTGCAGTCAAGGCTCCAAGTCTCTAATCCCTATATAGCCTTACTCTCACTAACTCTGCTCTTTACTCTCATTGTTTTTGCAGCTGCATTTCTCTGCATGTTCTCCCAGTCCATGTACTCCTTCAGATTTCACTTACATTACTTTTAACCTATTTTCCATGATCAACCATTTCAGTGTATCTACACAAGTATTCTAGTCCTTTTGTCTTTTTAGGCCTTTTGCCTTTTTAGGCCTTCTGGCCCTGCACTGTGTTAAAACCTATGGCAGGGAACTTGTGGAAGATAGCAGAGGGGTAAGATGTGGAGATCACCTTCTTCCACACAAATACATCAAAAATACACACACTTGTGGAATACCTCCTACAGAACACCTTCTGAATGCTGGCAGGGGAGATCAGACCTCCAAAAAGGCAAGAAAATCCCCACATAACTGGGTAGCACAAAATAAAAAAGAGAAAAAAAGAGACAAAGGAATCCTAAGGAGACATGCCCCTTTGGGAGGGAACTATGAAGGGGGAAAACTTCCACACACTAGGAAGGCCCCTCACTGGCAGGGATAGACGGTGGAGCTTTGGAGCCCCTGGAGGAGAGAGCAACAGCATGTGTTTGGAGGACAGTGTGGAAAGATTCCCACATGGACAATCCAGGCCAAACAGCACTCCCCAGCCAGAGTCACTAGTCTGCTCACCCACACATGTAGGTGGGGGCTGGGCATCACAGCTTGGGCTTTGGAGAACAGACACCAGGGAGAGAATCGGGGCTGACTGCATGAAAACAGCCTGGAGGGAAAGTGCACCACAGCTAGCTGGGAGGGAGTCTGAGAAAAGTCTGGACCTGACAGAGATACAGAAGACCTTTATTTCTGGGTGCTTGAGAGGAGTTTACTGCTCTGCACACTCACAGGCTGCAGAGCAGCACCTGCATGACCACCACTGTGACCCACAGTTGCTAAATCAAAACACAGAGCCTGCTGTTGCAGGCACCAAGAGTCCTGTGTGTAAGGCAGGTCATTGGCCACACCCACCCAGCAGCAGGTGTAGCCTGCCAATGCCAAGGGTCCTGCATTCAGAACCAATTTCCCTGGGAGAACAAACAGCACAACTCAGCCTCACACTGACTTCTGCTGCTGCAAGCACCCCCCCAAATTTCAATTAGACTGCCATATCCTTCTCTCCCCACAACCTGAATTTGCAAGTGAGCCCCTATCACCCTCTTTCACCTCCTCTTGCCTGGGGTGTGGGGAACCAAATCCTGAGAGCAGCCTACACACAAAGAAGGGACCAAAACCAAAACTGATCCCCAAAGACTGTAAGACCAAAGAAGAGGAAGAGAAATAGCTGCAGGAGGAACAGATTTAATACCCACTATAGGCTTGATAGAGCCTGAATCTGTGGACCACCTGAATAAATGGATGTTTCTACAATAGAGGCTGTAGACTTAGGGGGCAATCGTGGACTCTGGGGGCATATACACACAGGACTAATAGCAGATCACAGTCTGAGCTCTCCAAAGAACTCCCCACAGCAGGTGCAGAAAACTTCCTGTGCAAGTATGCACATCTCCGTGTGTGATTTTGACTGTTTAGAGTTGTTTTTACCACCTGTCTTAGGGATTTGTCTTTCCTTTCCCTTTCTTCCTTTATTTTCTTTTTTCTTTTCTCTCATCCTACGTCCTTTTTCTCCATGCTGTGCAGCTTCCAGGGTCTTGGTGTCCTGGCTGAGGGCCAAACCTGGACCTCTGGGGCAGCAGAGCTGAGTTGAGGATGTTGGACCACCAGAGACCTCCCGATGCCATGGAATAGTAATCAGAAAGTGCTCTCCCAGAGGTCTCATTCTTAACACTAAGATCCAAACTGAACCAAAGCCAGCAAACTCCAGTGCTGGATACCTCAAATGAAACAACTAGCAAGACAGGAACATAACACCACCCATTAGCAGACAGACTGCCTATAGTTATACTAAGCTCACAGACACACCCAAACACACCAACACATGTGGCCCTGCTTATCATAAGGATAAGATCCAGCTCCACACATGAGAATACAGGCACCAGTCTCCCACATCAAGAAGCCTACGCAACCCACTGGGCCAATCTTCCCACTGGGGACAGACAACAGAGTTAAGAACCACAACCCTGCAGCCTGAGGAAAGAAGACCCCAAACACAGTAAGTTAAACAAAATGAGAAAATAGAGAAAGATGCAGCAGATAAAGGAAAAAGGTAAAAACCCACAAGACCAGGCAAATGAAGATGAGATAGGCAGTCTACCTGAAAAAGAATTCAGAATAATGATAGTAAAGATGATCCAAGATCTCACAAATAGTATTGAGGCAAAGATGGAGCAAATGAAAGAAATGGTTACCAAGGAGCAAGAAGAACTAAAGAGCAAACAAACAGTGATGAACAACACAATAACTGAACTTAAAAATACTCTAGAAGGAATGCTGAGCAGAATAACTGAGACAGAAGAAAGGATAAGTTACCTGGAAGAGAGACTAGTGGAAATAACTGACATGGAGCAGAATAAAGAAAAAAGAATGAGAAGAATTGAGGACAATCTCAGAGATCTCTGGGACAACATTAAACATACCAATATTCAAACTATAGGGTTCCCAGAAGAAGAAGAGAAAAAGAAAGGATCTGAGAAAATATTTGAAGAGATTATAGTGGAAAATTTCCCTAACATGGGAAAAGAGGTAGACAATCAAGTCCAGGCAGCACAGAGAGTACCATATAGGATAAACCCAAGGAGAAACACACTGAGACATATATTAATCAAACTATCAAAAATTAAATACAAAGCAAAATATTAAAGCACCAAGCAATAAGCAATGAATAACATACAAGGGAACCCCCATAAGGCTAACAGCTGATCATTCAGCAGAAACCCTACAGACCAGAAGGGAGTGGCAGGATATATTTAAAGTGATGAAAGGGAAACACCTACAACCAAGATTACTCTACCCAGCAAGGATCTCATTCAGATTTGAAGGAAAAATTAAAAGCTTTACAGACAAGCAAAAATTAAGAGAATTCAGCACTACCACACCAACTTTACAACAAATGCTAAAGGAACTTCTCTAGAAAGGAAACACAAGACAAAGAAAAGACTTACAAAAACAAACCCAAAACAATTAAGAAAATGGTAATAGGAACACACTTATCAATAATTACCTTAAATGTAAATGGATTAAATGTTCCAACAAAGAGACACAGACTGGCAGAATGGACACAAAAGCAAGACCCATATAGATGTTGTCTTCAAGAGACACAGTTCAGTACTAGGGACACATACAGACTGAGTGAGGGGCTGGGAAAAGATATTCCATGCAAATAGAAATGAAAAGAAAGGTGGGGTAGCAATACTCATATCAGACAAAATAGACTTTACAATAAAGACTATTACAAGAGACAAGGAAGGACACTACATAATGATAAAGGGCTTAATCCAAGAAGAAGATATAACAATTGTAAATATCTATGCACCCAACATAGGAGCATCCCAATATATAAGGCAAATGCTGACAGCCATCAAAGGGGAAATTGATAGTAACACAATAATAGTAGGGAACGTTAACATCCCACTTATACCAATGGACATATCATCCAAACAGAAATTAAAGAAAGGAACACAATCTCTAAATGAGACATTAGACCACATGACCTTAACTAACTAGTATTTATATGACTTTCCATCCAAAAACAACAGAATACACTTTCTTCTCAAGTGCACACAGAACGTTTTCCAGGATATATCACATCTTGGGTCACAAATCAAGCCTCAATAAATTTAAGAAATATAGGAACACCTCAATACATAAGGCAAATGCTAACAACTATGAAAGAGGAAATGCAAGGCAGAAATAGAGACACAGATGTAGAGAACAAACATATGGACACCAAGTGGGGAAAGCAGGGAGGGTTGGGGGGGAATGAATTGGGAGATTGGGATACGAAATTATACACTCTAAATATATGCTGTTTATTGTCTGTTAACTGTATCTCAATAAAAGTTCTAAAAAAAAAAAAAAAACTCTCCAGAGCGTGGGAATAGGGGGAACCTGCCTCAACATATTAAAGAACATATATGACAAACCCACAGCCAACATCATCCTCAGTGGTGAAAAATTGAAAGCATTTCATCTAAGATCAGGAGCAAGACAAGGGTGTCCACTCTCACCACTATTATTCAACATAGTTTTGGAAGTTTTAGCCACAACAATCAGAGAAGATAAAGAAATAAAAGGAATCCAAATTGGGATTTGGGAAAGTTGCAGGATACAAGATTAATGCACAGAAGTCTCTTGCATTACTATACACCAACAATGAAAACTAAGAAAGTGAAATTGAGGAATTATTCCCATTCACCACTGCAACAAAAAGAATAGAATACCTAGGAATAAACCTACCTAAGGAGGCAAAAGATGTGTGTGCTGAAAATTATGACACTGATGAGAGAAATCAAAAATGACACAAACAGATGGAGAGATATACCATGTTCTTGGATTGGATGAATCAACATTGCAAAAATGACTATACTACCCAAAACAATCTACAGATTAAATGCAATCCCTATCAAATTACCAATGGTATTTTTCACAGAACTAGAACAAAAAATTATACAATTTATATGGAAACACAAAAGACCCAGAATAACCAAAGAAATCTTGCAAAGAAAAAACGGAGCTAGAGGAATCAAGCTCCCTGACTTCAGACTATACTGCAAAGCTACTGTAATCAAGACAGTATGATGGTACTGGCACAAAACCAGAAATATAAATCAATGGAACAGGATAGAAAGTCAAGAGATTAACCCTCATACACATGATCACCTTATCTTCGAAAAAGGAGGTAAGAATATACAATGGAGAAAAGACAGCCTCTTCAATACGTGGTGCTGGGAAAACTGGGCAGCTACTTGTAAAAGGATGAATTTTGAACATTAGCTAGCATCATACACAAAAATAAACTCAAAATAGATCAAAGACCTAAATGTAAGGCCTGACATTATAAAACTCTTAGAGGAAAACATAGGCAGAACAGTCTATGACATAAATGACAGAAAGATCTTTCTTGACCCACTTCCTAGAGTAAATGAAATAAAAACAAAAATAAATAAATGGGATGTAATGAAACTTAAAAGTTTTTGCACAGCAAAGAAATCATACATATGATGAAAAGACAACACACGAAATGGGAGAAAATATTTGCCAATGAAGCAACTGAAAAAGGATTAATCTCCAAAATATATAAACAGCTTATGCAGCTTAATAAAAAAAAAAAAAAAAAAAAAAAAGACAACCCAATCCAAAAATGGCCAGAAGACCTAAATAGACATTTCTCCAAAGAAGATATACAGATGACCAAGAAACACATGAAATGATGCTTCATTACTCATCAGTGATCTCTGTGTTTCAATGTAGGTTCCAGAAGCCTATGCTAATCTCATATTTTTCTAGTGGAAACCTCTCACTGTCTTTATATAGATTTATAATTTTTTTCTATTCTTTCGCTATTGTTTTTATGGAGTCAGGAGGAAGAAAAGATAAATGCATGTGATAAGACTGCCATCTTGAATTGGAATTTATTGTTCATTTTTCACAATATGCCAGTCTTATGTTACACATGCAATATATTCATAGATATCTCTGAGGCTACTGATTTAGTTTTAAGTCTTTCTTAATTCCTGGAAATTTCCTTGTTTCCTCAGATGCAATTTTTATCATCTATCTTTCTTTTTTTCCTTTCCTCAGATTTCTGTGATTCTTTGTTTCTTGTTCATATATAAGAATATCGACATAGAAAGGCTTTCTAGGTGCCCTATATGAATTGCTGAGCTTGTTGATAGACCTATTCTTTTAAATTGAGAAGAAAGTTAGTCATTATTCTGGGGGACCTGTTTCTAAATCTGCAGTGTCTCTGAAAACACTTACCAAATAGGTCAGATGCCTCTTTGACTGAAGCTGCCTTTGAGGATATTCTAGACTATGGTTTCCTTCACTTGAATCATTCCCACTGGAATATTCCAGGTGAAAGAAAGCCCAAATGAGAGAGGAGAATTTTGCCATTAAATAACATTTGAAAAGTTGATTACTATTTTCTCTGATGAATTTTCCTGAATTGAAAATTTTGGCAATGTAAAATAACCATAGGACTCTCTTCTACCTAAATGTGGGCAGAAAAATTATAAAACTAATTTATTCTTAAACAACTAGAAAGATAAATATTAGGAAAAATAAATAAAGTTATGCTCTGACTGTGTTGTATCCAAGACAGCTCCAACATAATGGTGACAACTGGCAGGTCCATGAGGCACATTGTCTGATTTGTTCATATTTACATTTCAACACCTAGCCCAGTGTCTGGCTCATAGTAAGTACTCAAACATTATCTGTTTTTTTTTTCTTTTTAAAAAGAATTTTATTGAGATATAATTGACATACAATTAACTGCATGCATTTAAAGTGTACAATTTGATATTTTCAAACATTATCCATTAAAATTGAACAAATGAAAGAAAGAATAAACCACTAGAAGACCTTTATACTCTACTTAATTGCCACATGCCAATCTTTTCTAGGTTGTGTATCCTCCTCTCTTATTCAGTGCTCATTAACAAAAGACTTATTGAAGTAAATCCTCCCAGGAAATCTTACATCTTCAGAAATATCCTAATTTCCTTTGTATAGTAAATATGACTTCACCAAATTTTTCTCTTGATAACACTGTCAAGCATTAATAGTGGAAACTCTTGAACCAATAACTTTTAAAATATTGAATTTAAAACTGTGGTTTAAACAATCCAAGAGATTGGAAAGGACTTTCAAGTTCAGTCTTGTATTCCCTCCTCATTTATGGAAAATGCATTCTTTTAGTCAGCTCAGACTACTATAACAAATTACCATAGTCTGAATGGCTTAAACGCTAAACATTTATTACTCAAAGTGCTGGAGGCTGCGAAGTCCATGTTCAAGATACCAGTTGATTGGGTTCCCAATGAGAACTCTCTTCCTGGTTGCAGATGGAAGCCACCATCCTCTTATGGTGAAGAGAGAGATCACCTCTCTCCTGTCTCTTCTTATAAGGGCACTAATCCCGTACATGAAGGGTCCTAATTATCTCCCAATGTCCCCACCTCCAAATGCCATTATATTGAGGATTTCAGCTTCAAGATATGAATGTTGGGGAGATACATTCAGCCTATAGCAGTATTTAAGGTCTCAAAGAAAGGAAAAAAATAGTTATCACCTATTGTGTGACATGAGAATCTTGGAGAACTAGGGTGATTTGTCACAGCGGTGGTTTGTGAAGTTTTTTTGGTGAAATCCAACTATACAGCTTTTTTTTTTTAATTAACAAATCAAAATAATAACACCTGCACTTATTGATGACTATAACTACAAAACTCATTAAAGTGGACTGGTCTATGTATGATCAAGATCTTCAGGTTAGTAGAGTTGACTGCCATGATCTGCTCTGACCCAAGGCCAAAGCAAGTTTCCATTGCCCAGGCTGAACTTTAGGCACAAAAGTAGTTAACTTGTACGTAAAACTACAGTCCTATTTTTAATACATCTTTATTGAAATATAATTCACATACTACCACAAAATTAACCCTTTTAAAGTACACAATTCAGGTGTTTTTCAACATTCACAAAGTTGTATAATCATCAACTATCTAATTTGACTACTTTCATCACTCAATAAGAAACCCCATATCAATTAGCAGACATTCCCTATCCCCTTCTACTTTCTTTCTCTATAGATTTGCCTGTCATGGATAATTTATATGTCATATAAATGAAATCCTATAGATTATGGACTTTTTTACACGACTTTTTTCACTTATAATGTTCTCAAGGTTCATCCATGTTGTAACATGTTTCAGTCTGTCATTACATTGTGTGGACAAAAATTTTCATTATATGGTTATACCACAATTTGTTTATACATTCTTCGGTGATGGACATTTTGATTGTTTTCACTTTTGAGCTATCATGAATAACATGGCTATCAACATTTGTGTGCAAATTTTAATGTGAACATATGCTTTCAGTTTTTTTGGCTTTATACCTAACAGTAGAATTGCTGGGTGTGGTGGCTTGAATAATGCTCCCAATTATGCTCCCTTCATTTCCATATGAATTTTAGAATCAGCTTGCCTATTTCTTCAAAAAGCCAGTTGGCATTTTCTTAGAGACTGCATTGCATCAGTAGAACAATTTGGGAAATATTGCCATTTTAATCATAGTGAATCTTCCAATCCACTAGTATGGAATGTCTTTCAATTTTTAAAGCCTTTTTCACTTGTTTCAATGACAGTTCATGGCTTTCAATATTAAGGTTTTGTATTTCTTTTGTTAAATATGTTTCTAAGTATGTTATTCTTATTGATGCTATGGTAAACTGAATTTTCTGAACTTAAAAAAAAATTCCACTAACCAATTTTAATTAACTTTATCTTTAAAAACCATTTTTACCTCCATCAGTGATATTGGTCTGTAATTTTCTTTTTTGTGATATCTTTGTCTGGTTTTCGTGGGTGATGGGTGATTGTGCCCTCATAGAGTGAGCTTGGGAGTTCCTTCTTCTGCAATTTTTTGGAAGTTTCAGAAGAGTAAGCATCAACTCTTCTCTAAATGTTTGATAAAATTCCCCTGTGAAGCCATCTTGTCCTGGAATTTTGTTTGTTGGAAACTTTTTTTCATTTTTTTATTGGAATATAATTGCTTTACACTCTTGTACCAGTTTTTGAGGTAAACCAATGTCAAACATCTGCATTTATACACACATCCCTGTATTCCCTCCCTCCCTCAACCCCCCCCCCACCCTCCCCATCTCAGTCCTCTAAGGCATCATCCATCCTCGAGTTGAACTCCCTTTGTTATATAGCAACTTCCCACTGGCTATTTTATAGTTGATAGTATATATATGTCTATGCTACTCTCCTACTTCATCTCAGCTTCCCCTTCACCCCCCACACCCCCCAAACCTCGAGTTCTCCAGTCCATTCTCTGTATCTGCATCCTTGTTCTTGTCTTGTCACTGAGTTCATCAGTACCATTTTTTAGATTCCATATATATGAGTTAGCATACAATATTTGTCTTTCTCTTTCTGACTTACTTCACTCTGTATGACAGACTCTAGGTCTATCCACCTCACTACATATAGCTCCATCTCATCCCTTTTTATAGCTGAGTAATATTCCATTGTATATATACATGCCACATCTTCTTCATCCATTCATCTGTTGATGGGCATTTTGGTTACTTCCATGTCCTGGCTATTGTAAATAGTGCTGCAATAAACATTATGGTACATGTTTCTTTTCGGATTATGGTTTTCTTTGGGTATATGCCCAGTAGTGGGATGACTGGATCATATGGTAGTTCTATTTGTAGTTTTCTAAGGAACCTCCAAACTGTTTTCCATAGTGGCTCTATCAACTTAAATTCCTACCAACAGTGCAGGAGAGTTCCCTTTTCTCCACACCCTCTCCAACATTTGTGGTTTCCAGATTTTGTGATGATGGCCATTCTGATCGGTGTGAGGTGATACCTCATTGTGGCTTTGACTTGCATTTCTTTGATAATTAGTGATGTGGAACATCTTTTCATGATTGTTGGCCATCTGTATATCTTCTTTGGAGAAATGTCAGTTTAGGTCTTCCACCCATTTGTGGATTGGGTTTTTTGCTATTTTGGTATTAAGCTGCATGAGCTGCTTGTATTTTTTGGAGATTAATCCTTTGTCTGTTGTTTCATTGGCAACTATTTTTTTCCATTCTGAGAGTTGCCTTCTTGTCTTGTTTATGGTTTCTTTTGCTGTGCAAAAGCTTTTAAGTTTCATGAGGTCCCATTTGTTTATTCTTGATTTTAATTCCATGATTCTAGGAGGTGGGTCAAAAAGAATCTTGCTTTGATGGATGTCATAGAGTGTTCTGCCTATGTTTTCCTCTTGGAGTTTTATAGTGTCTGGCCTTCCATTGAAGTCTTTAATTGATTTTGAGTTCATTCTTGTGTATGGAGTTAGGAAGTGTTCTCATTTCAATCTTTGACATCTTACTGTCCAATGTTCCCAGTACCACTTATTGAGCAGGCTATCTTTTTTTCCATTGTATACTCGTGCCTCCTTTGTCAAAGATAAGGTACCCATATGTGTTTGGGCTTACTTCTGAGTTCTTTATTCTATTCCATTGATCTTCCTTTCTATTTTTGGGCCAGTACCATACTGTCTTGATCACTATGGCCTTGTAGTATAGTTTGAAGTCAGGAAGCCTGATTCCACCAACTCCATTTTTCCTTCTCAAGATTGCTTTGGCTATTCGGGGTCTTTTGTGTTTCCATACAAATCGTAAGATTTCTTGCTCTAGTTCTGTGAAAAATGCCATTGGTAATTTGATGGGGATTGCATTGAATCTGTAAATTGCTTTGGGTAGTACAGTCATTTTCACGATGTTGATTCTTCCAATCCAGGAACATGGTATGTCCCTCCATCTGTTTGTGTCGTCTTTGATTTCTTTCATCAATGTCTTAAAGTTTTCTGCATACAGATCTTTTGCCTCCTTAGGCAGGTTTATTCCTAGGTATGTTATTCTTTTTGTTGCAATGGTGAATGGGAGAGTTTCCTTAATTTCTCTTTCTGCTCTTCCGTTGTTAGTGTATAGGAATGCAAGAGATTTCTGTGCATTAATTTTGTATCCTGCTACTTTACTAAACTCAACAATTAGTGCTAGCAGTTTTCTGGTAGAGTCTTTAGGGTTTTCTATATATAATATCATGTCATCTGCAAAGAATGACAATTTTACTTCTTCTTTTCCAATTTGGATTCCTTTTATTTCTTTTTCCTCTCTGATTGCTGTGGCTAAAACTTCCATTACTATGTTGAATAATAGTGGTGAGAGTGGACACCCTTGTCTTGTTCCTGTTCTTAGAGGGAATTCTTTCAGTTTTTCCCCATTTAGAACGATGTTGGCTTTTGGTTTCTCATACATGGCTTTTATTATGTTGAGGTAACTTCCTTGTACGCCCACTTTCTGGAGAGTTTTTATCATAAATCGATGTTGAGTTTTGTCAAAAGCTTTTTCTGCATCTATTGCGATGATCATATGGTTTTTATCCTTCAATTTGTTGATATGATGTATCACATTGATTGATTTGCGTATATTGAAGAATCCTTGCATCCCAGGGATAAACCCCACTTGATCATGGTGTATGATTTTTTTTATGTGCTTTTGGATTCTGTTAGCTAGTATTTTGTTGAGGATTTTTGCATCTATATTCATCGGTGATATTGATCTGCAATTTTCTTTTTCTGTGCCATCTTTGCCTGGTTTTAGTATCAGGGTGTTGGTGGACTCATAGAATGAGTTTGGGAGTGTTCCTCCTTCTGCAGTATTTTGGAAGAATTTGAGAAGGATAGGTGTTAGCTCTTTTCTAAATGTTTGATAGAATTTGCCTGTGAATCCATCTGGCCCTGGGCTTTTGTTTGCAGGGAGATTTTTAATCATGCTTCAATTTTCATACTTGTGATTGGCCTGTTCATAGTTTCTATTTCTTCCCGGTTCAGTCTTGGTAGATTGTATTTTTCTAAGAATTTATCCATTTCTTCCAGATTATCCAATTATTGCCATATAGGTGCTTGTAGTAGTCTCTCATGATCTTTTGTATTTCTGCAGTGTCATTTGTTACTTCTCCTTTTTCATTTCTAATTCTGTTGATTTGCATCTTCTCACTTTTTTCTTGATGAGTCTTTCTAATGGTTTATCAATTTTGTTAATCTTGTCAAAGAAACAGCTTTTAGTTTTATTTATTTTGCTATGGTTTCCTTCCTTTCTTTTTCATTTATTTCTTCTCTGATCTTTATGATTTCTTTCCTTCTGCTCACTTTGGGGTTTCTTTGTTCTTCTTTTTCTAATTGTTTGAGGTGTAAGGTTAGGTTGTTTATTTGATAATTTTCTTGTTTCTTAAGGTAGGACTGTATTTTTTTTATTATTATTTTATTTTATTTTTTTTGGGGGTACACCAGGTTCAATCAACTGTTTTTATACACATATCCCCATATTCCCTCCCTTCCTTGACGCCCCCCCTTCGATTCCCCCCCACCCTCCCTGCCCCAGTCCTCTAAGGCATCTTCCATCCTCGAGTTGGACTCCCTTTGTTATACAACAACTTCCCACTGACTATTTTACAGTTGGTAGTATATATATGTCTGTACTACTCTCCCGCTTCTTCTCAGTTTCCCCTTCACCCCCCGCCCCCCCCATACCTCGAGTTCTCCAGTCCATTCCCTGTATCTGCTTCCCTGTTCTTGTCACTGAGTTCATCAGTACCATTTTTAGATTCTGTATATGTGAGTTAGCATACAATATTTGTCTTTCTCTTTCTGACTTACTTCACTCTGTATGACAGATTGTAGTTCTATCCACCTCATTACATATAGCTCCATCTCATCCCTTTTTATAGCTGAGTAATATTCCATTGTATATATATGCCACATCTTCTGTATCCATTCATTTGTTGATGGGCATTTAGGTTGCTTCCATGTCCTGGCTATTGTAAAGAGTGCTGCAATAAACATTATGGTACAAGTTTCTTTTGGGATTATGGTTTTCTTTGGGTATATGCCCAGGAGTGGGATTACTGGATCATATGGTAGTTCTATTTGTAGTTTTTTAAGGAACCTCCAAATTGTTTTCCATAGTGGCTGTACCAACTTACAGTCCCACCAACAGTGCAGGAGAGTTCCCTTTTCTCCACACCCTCTCCAACATTTGTTGTTTCCAGACTTTGTGATGATGGCCATTCTGATTGGTGTGAGGTGATACCTCATTGTGGCTTTGACTTGCATTTCTCTTATGATGAGTGATGTTGAGCATCTTTTCATGTGTTTGTTGGCCATCTGTATGTCTTCTTTGGAGAAATGTCTATTTAGGTCTTCTGCCCATTTGTGGATTGGGTTATTTGCTTTTTTGGTATGAAGCTGCATGAGCTGCTTGTATATTTTGGAGGTTAATCCTTTTTCCGTTGTTTCATAGGCAATTATTTTTTCCCATTCTGAGGGTTGCCTTTTAGTCTTGTTTATGGTTTCTTTTGCTGTGCAAAAGCTTTTAAGTTTCATGAGGTCCCATTCGTTTATTCTTGATTTTATTTCCATGATTCTAGGAGGTGGGTCAAAAAGGATGTTGCTTTGATGTATGTCAAAGAGTGTTCTGCCTATGTTTCCTCTAGGAGTTTGATAGTGTTTGGCCTTATATGTAGGTCTTTAATCCATTTGGAGTTTATTTTTGTGTATGGTGTTAGGAAGTGTTCTAATTTCATTCTTTTACATGTTGCTGTCCAATTTTCCCAGCACCACTTATTGAAGAGGCTGTCTTTTTTCCATTGTATACTCGTGCCTCCTTTGTCAAAGATAAGGTGCCCATATGTGTTTGGGCTTACTTCTGAGTTCTCTATTCTGTTCCATTGATCTTCCTTTCTATTTTTGTGCCAGTACCATACTGTCTTGATCACTATGGCCTTGTAGTATAGTTTGAAGTCAGGAAGCCTGATTCCACCAACTCCATTTTTCCTTCTCAAGATTGCTTTGGCTATTCGGGGTCTTTTGCGTTTCCATACAAATCGTAAGATTTCTTGCTCTAGTTCTGTGAAAAATGCCATTGGTAATCTGATCGGGATTGCATTAAATCTGTAAATTGCTTTGGGTAGTACAGTCATTTTCACGATGTTGATTCTTCCAATCCAGGAACATGGTATATCCCTCCATCTGTTTATGTCATCTTTGATTTCTTTCTTCAATGTCTTAAAGTTTTCTGCATACAGATCTTTTGCCTCCTTAGGCAGGTTTATTCCTAGGTATTTTATTCTTTTGGTTGCAATGGTGAATGGGAGAGTTTCCTTAATTTCTCTTTCTGCTCTTCCGTTGTTAGTGTATAGGAATGCAAGAGATTTCTGTGCATTAATTTTGTATCCTGCTACTTTACTAAACTCATCAATGAGTGCTAGCAGTTTTCTGGTAGAGTCTTTAGGGTTTTCTATATATAGTATCATGTCATCTGCAAAGAGTGATAATTTTACTTCTTCTTTTCCAATTTGGATTCCTTTTATTTCTTTTTCTTCTCTGATTGCTGTGGCTAACACTTCCAAAACTATGTTGAATAACAGTGGTGAGAGTGGACACCCTTGTCTTGTTCCTGTTCTTAGAGGGAATTCTTCAAGTTTTTCTCCATTGAGAACAATGTTGGCTTTTGGTTTGTCATATATGGCTTTTATGATGTTGAGGTAATTTCCTTCTATGCCCATTTTCTGGAGAGCTTTTATCATAAATGGATGTTGAACTTTGTCAAAAGCTTTTTCTGCATCTATTGAAATGATCATATGGTTTTTATCCTTCAATTTGTTGATATGATGTATCACGTTGATTGATTTGCGTATATTGAAGAATCCTTGCATCCCAGGGATAAACCCCACTTGATCGTGGTGTATGATTTTTTTAATGTGCTGTTGCAGTCTGTTAGCTAGTATTTTGTTGAGTATTTTTGCATCTATATTCATCAGTGATATTGGTCTGTAGTTTTCTTTTTTTGTGACATCTTTGCCTGGTTTTGGTATCAGGGTGATGGTAGCCTCGTAGAATGAGTTTGGGAGTGCTCCGCCTTCTGCAATATTTTGGAAGAGTTTGAGAAGGATAGGTGTTAGCTCTTCTCGAAATGTTTGATAGAATTCGCCTGTGAATCCATCTGGTCCTGGGCTTTTGTGTGTTGGGAGATTTTTAATCACTGCCTCAATTTCTGTACTTGTGATTGGTCTGTTCATGGTTTCTATTTCTTCCTGGTTCAGTCTTGGAAGATTGTATTTTTCTAAGAATGTATCCATTTCTTCCAGGTTATCCAATTGATTGGCATATAGTTGCTTGTAGTAGTCTCTCATGATGTTTTGTATTTCTGAGGTGTCCGTTGTGACTTCTCCTTTTTCATTTCTAATTCTGTTGATTTGCATCTTCTCCCTTTTTTTCTTGATGAGTCTGGCTAATGGTTTATCAATTTTGTTAATCTTCTCAAAGAACCAGCTTTTAGTTTTATTTATTTTTCTTATGGTTTCTTTCCTTTCTTTTTCATTTATTTCTGCTCTGATCTTTACGATTTCTTTCCTTCTGCTCACTTTGGGGTTTCTTTGTTCTTCTTTCTCTAGTTGTTTGAGGTGTAAGGTTAGGTTGTTTATTCGATCATTTTCTTGTTTCTTAAGGTAGGACTGTATTGCTATAAACTTCCCTCTTAGAACTGCTTTTGCTGCGTCCCATAGGTTTTGGGTTGTTGTGTTTTCGTTGTCATTTGTTTCTAGATACTTTTTGATTTCCTCTTTGATTTCTGTAGTGATGCCTTGGTTGTTTAATAGTGAATTGTTTAGCCTCCATGTGTTTGTAGTTTTTGCAGTTTTTTTCCTGTAATTGATATCTAGTCTCATGGCGTTGTGGTCTGAGAAGATGCTTGATATGATTTCAATTTTCTTGAATTTGCTGAGGTTTGATTTGTGACCCAAGATGTGATCTATCCTGGAAAATGTTCCGTGTGCACTTGAGAGGAAAGTGTAGTCTGTCGTTTTTGGATGGAATGTCCTATAAATATCAATGAAGTCGAGATGGTCTAATGTGTCATTTAAAGCTTGTGTGTCTTTATTGATTTTCTGTTTGGATGATCTGTCCATTGATGTAAGTGGGGTGTTCAAGTCTCCCACTATAATTGTGTTACTGTCGATGTCCCCTTTTATAGCTGTTAGCATTTGCCTTATGTATTGAGGTGCTCCTATATTGGGGGCATAGATATTTACCATTGTGATATGTTCTTCTTGGATGGATCCCTTGATCATTATGTAGTGCCCTTCCTTGTCTCTTTTAATAGTCTTTACTTTCAAGTCTAATTTGTCTGATATGAGTATTGCTACTCCAGCTTTCTTTTGACTTCCATTTGCATGGAATATCTTTTTCCATCCCTTCACTTTCAGTCTATATGTATCCCTTGGTCTGAAGTGGGTTTCTTGTAGGCAGCATATAGAAGGGTCTTGTTTTTGTATCCATTCAGCCAGTCTGTGTCTTTTGGTTGGAGCATTTAATCCATTTACATTTAAAGTGATTATTGACATGTGTGTTCCAATGACCATTTTCTTAATTGTTTTGGGTTTGTATTTGTAGGTGTTTTCCTTTTCTTGTGTTTCCTACTTAGAGAAGTTCCTTTAGCACTTGTTGTAAGGCTGGTTTGCTGGTGCTGAATTCTCTTCACTTTTGCTTGTCTGGAAAGCTTTTGATTTCTCCCTCAAATCTGAATGAGATTCTTGCTGGGTAGAGTATTCTTGGCTGTAGGTTTCTCTCTTTCAGGACTTTCAGTATATCCTGCCATTCCCTTCTGGCCTGCAGAGTTTCTGTAGAAAGGTCAGCTCTTATCCTTATGGGTTTTCCCTTATATGTTGTTTGTTGCTTTTCTCTTGCTGCTTTTAATATTTTTTCTTTGTGTTTAATTGTCGTTAGTTTGATTAATATGTGTCTTGGTGTATTTCTCCTTGGGTTTATTCTGTATGGGACTCTCTGTGCTTCTTGGACTTGGTTCATTATTTCCTTTCCCATGTTGGGGAAGTTTTCCACTAGAACCTCTTCAAATATTTTCACAGACCCTTTCTTTTTTTCTTCTTCTTCTGGGATGCCTATAATTCGAATGTTGGTACGTTTAAGGTTATCACTGAGGTCTCTGAGGCTGTCTTCTAGTCTTTTTATTTTTTTATCTTTTTCCTGCTCTGTGGCGTTTATTTCTTCCATTCTATCTTCCAACTCACTTATTCGTTCTTCTGCCTCAGTCATTCTGCTGGTTAGAGCATCTAGAGTATTTTTAATTTCAGTTATTTTTTTATCCATTGCTGTTTGTTTTTCTGAGTTCTTATGAACTGTTTCTTGTACTTTCTCTAATTTGTTATCGAGATTTTGTATCATTTTTACTATCATTACTCTAAATTCTTTTTCAGGCATTTTTCCTATTTCCTCCTCATTTATTTGGTCTTGTGGGTTTTTTTCCTGCTCCTTTGCCTGCATGGTGTTTCTTTGTTTCCTCATGGTTGTCCAAGCTTTTGGGGTTGCTTGTCCTGGTGATAGAGGTGTTTATAGAAGACTGTCCAAGCCTCAGACTAATGTCCAAGTATTGGATTAGACGAATATTCAGTCTAGGAAACACATACATGTATAAGACACACAATTATTGAATCCGTTAGGACATAAGGCTCTAGAAAGACCTGACAGAACCCCAGTGTGCTATCAGATATTCAGAGAGAAACCCAGCAGAAATTGACAACTGAAACAGAACAAATCAGAGACAGAAGCAAAAGCAAACAAACAACAAATAACACCCTACACATACAAACATCAATCCAGGGAGATTTTGTAAGCTAGGATCAAATATAGAAATGAGCTGGAGTACCACCAGAGAGAATGGAGATTCTCAGAATGTAATTAGACAACTGTACTAAGAACTAAGATAAAGACAAAAGCCTAATATTAATACCAAGGCAGTGCATCATCTGGAGAATAGAGCAAGGAATCTGAGCAGACCGATAGTGTTGCTTATAAGTATGTTAAGATAAAATACACTTAAAATGGCTGGAAGAAAGGGAAACAGAAGAGCGTAATGTGGTTGGAAATATGCAAAGAAAAAGAAAGGAATAGCAGTGTATAAAAGAAAGGGATGAAAGGAAAGTATGAAAGATATTTTGTCCGTACTACCAAAAACTTAGCTAGATGTAGAAGTATTTTAGAAGGCCAAAAAAAAAAAAAAAAAAAAAAAAAGAGTAAAAAATATCCTTATAAAATTATGTTGTAAAACTTGTAGATCCCTAAGGGCTAAGATCGTATTTAATAAATCAAAAAAAAAAAAAATCCAGAACTGATCCCCGAATGGACCAGTTCGATAGGTATTGAAACTACTATTTCTGTTTCCTTAGCGTCTCAGCTGTAAGTGTCCTTTTCCTTGCCTTGGGTTTTTTTTTTTTTTGCATTATTCTGTGACCAGCAGAGGTTCCTTTATTGTTCGTCTGTAAGCCTCGGTGTGTGGGGAGGGAGAGGGTGCAATAGTGGCTCCTTCTCCTGGGAGTGAGTGAGCAGTGGCACACTGTTGCTTCAGTCAGGCTTGGAGGTGCCTGTTGCAGAGGGCGCTGGTGGCTCAGGCGTACACAGAAAGTCTTAGAGTTGGGCCTCTCTCGGGGTTTTTTCTTTTTGATGCTGGTTTTTTTTTTTTTTTTTCCTCTCGGCAGCCTCCCTGATGCTGGGGTTGCAAGGAGTTTTAATCTAGCCCTGCCCGAGCGCCTGAGGGTGCTTGTTATCCCTGAGTGCCTTATGTGGCCCCGCAGGGCGTCTCTCCGCTGCCTGTTGCAGAGGCGCAGAAAGAGAGAGAGAGGCTATGCGCGCGGCTCCTCCCCCCTGCCCGGGAGCCTGCAGCCTCCAGCCGCCATCATGGCCGGGCAGCTTTCAGGGATCGGCACTCCTCTCCGCGGACCTCCTCCCTCCTGTCCTCTCGGTCCGTCACCCTACCGGCAACAATGTTTCTTCCCCTGAACCAGCTCTCCGGTTCCCACGCTCCCGCTCCTGGACCCTCCGTTCAGCCGTGGATCGATGTCTCGGTCCGGGAACACTGAGCTGCGCTGCGGACCCTCCGTATGTTTCTCACTCCCTCCCGTCTGCCACAGCTCCGCCGCTTCACCCTCTTTGAGCCCTCGTAGATGCCTCCCTACCGGCTATGTCAGGTTCTCCGCAGCCCTTTCCGGTGTCCGAGGCCGTCTGCTGGTGTTCAGCTGGTTCTCTGTGGGAATGACTGTGTCCTTCCGTGCATTCCCAATGCATCTGTGGAGAGGGATGCACTCCACGTCTCTCTACTTCCAGGACTGTATTGCTATAAACTTCCCTCTTAAAACTGCTTTTGCTGCATCCCATAGGTTTTGGGTTGTTGTGTTTTTGGTGTCGTTTGTTTCTAGATATTTTTTGATTTCCTCTTTGATTTCTTTAGTGATTTCTTAGTTGTTTAAGAGTGAATTGTTTAGCCTCCATGTGTTTGTATTTTTTGCAGTTTTTTTCCTGTAATTGATATCTAGTCTCATGACGTTGTGGTCTGAGAAGATGCTTGATATGCTTTCAATTTTCTTGAATTTGCTGAGGTTTGATTTGGGACCCAAGATGTGATCTATCCTGGAAAATGTTCCGTGTGCACTTGAAAAGAAAGTGTAGTCTGTCGTTTTTGGATGGAATATCCTATAAATATCAGTTAAGTCGAGATGGTCTAATGTGTCATTTAAAGCTTGTGTGTCTTTATTGATTTTCTGTTTGGATGATCTGTCCATTGATGTAAGTGGGGTGTTCAAGTCTCCCACTATTATTGTGTTACTGTTGATGTTTCCTCTTATGGCTCTTAGCATTTGCCTTATGTATTGAAGTGCTCCTATGTTCGGTGCATAGATACTTACCATTGTGATATGTTCTTCTTGGATGGATCCCTTGATCATTATGTAGTGACCTTCGTTATCTCTTTCAATAGTCTTTACTTTCAAGTCTAATTTGTCTGATATGAGTATTGCTACTCCAGCTTTCTTTTGACTTCCATTTGCATGGAATATCTTTTTCCATCCCTTTACTTTCAGTCTATATGTGTCCCTTGGTCTGAAGTGGGTTTCTTGGAGGCAGCATATAGAAGGGTCTTGGTTTTGTATCCATTCAGCCAGTCTGTGTCTTTTGGTTGGAGCATTTAATCCATTTACATTTAAGGTGATTATTGACACGTGTGTTCCTATTACAATTTTCTTAATTGTTTTGGGTTTGTATTTGTAGATGTTTCCTTTTTTTGGTGTTTCCTACTTAGAGAAGTTCCTTTAGCACTTGTTGTAAGGCTGGTTTGGTGGTGCTGAATTCTCTTCACTTTTGCTTGTCTGGAAAGCTTTTGATTTCTCCCTCAAATCTGAATGAGTTTCTTGCTGGGTAGAGTATTCTTGGCTGTAGGTTTTTCTCTTTCATGACTTTCAGTATATCCTGCCATTCCCTTCTGGCTTGCAGAGTTTCAGTAGAAAGGTCAGCTGTTTTCCTTATGAGTTTTCCCTTAAATGTTATGTGTTCGTTTTCTCTTGCTGCTTTTAATATCTTTTCTTTGTGTTTAATTGTCATTAGTTTGATTAATATGTGTCTTGGTGTATTTCTCCTTGGGTTTATTCTGTATGGGACTCTCTGTGCTTCTTGGACTTGGTGAATTATTTCCTTTCCCATGTTGGGGAAGTTTTCCACTATAACCTCTTCAAATATTTTCTCAGACCCTTTCTTTTTTTCTTCTTCTTCTTCTGGGATGCCTATGATTTGAATGTTCGTATGCTTAATGTTACCACTGAGGTCTCTGGGACTGTCTTCTATTCTTTTTATTCTTTTTTTTCTTTTTCCTGCTCTGTGGCTATTATTTCCCCCATCCTACCTTCCAACTCACTTATTCGTTCTTTTGCCTCAGTCATTCTGCTCGTTATACCATCTAGGTTATTTTTAACTGCAGTTATTTTGTTATCCATTGCTGTTTGTTTGTTCTTTAGTTCTTCTGAGTTCTTATGAACTGTTTCTTGTACTTTCTCTATTTTGTTATTGAGATTTTGTATCATTTTTACTATCATTACTCTGAATTCTTTTTCAGGCATTTTTCCTATTTCCTCTTCATTTATTTGGCCTTGTGGGTTTTTTTCTTGCTCCTTTTCCTGTATGGTGTTTCTTTGTTTCCTCATGGTAGTCCAGACTTCTGGGATTGCTTGTCCTGGTGATAGAGGATTTTATAGAAGACTCTCCAAGCCACAGGCTAATGTCTGAGTGTTGAAGTAACCAAATACTAAGTCTAGGAAGCACATATATATATAAGACACACAATTACTGAATCCATTAGGACATAAGGCTCTGGAAAGACCTGACAGAAAACCCCAGTATGCTGTCAGATATTCCAAGGAAAAACCAACAGAAATTGAAAACCAAAACAGAATAAAACAGAAACAAAAGCAAAAACAAACAAACAAGCAAATAACACCTTACACATACAAACACAAATCCAGGGAGATATTGAAAGCTAGGATCAAATATAAAAAAGAGCTAGAGTACGGCCAGACAGAATGTAGATTCTTGGAATGAAATTAGACAATTGTACTAAGAACTAAAATAAAGACAAAAAACTAATATTAAATACCAAGACAGTGTGTCATCTGGAGAATAGAGCAAAGAGTATGAGCAGATCGATAGTGTTGCTTATAAGTATGTTAAGATAAAATAAACTAATAATGGCTGGAAGACAGGGGAACAGAAGAGTGTATTGTGACTGGAAATATGCAAATAAAAAGAAGGGAATAGAAGTGTATAAAAGATAACGATGAAAGGAAGGTAGGAGAGATATATAGTCTATACTACCAAAAACTTAGCTAGAAATAGAAGTATGTAAAAAAGCAAAAAATAAAAATAGAATAAAAAATATGTTATAAAACTTGTAGATCCCTTAGGACTAAGATCGTAATTAATAAAGAAAAAACAGAAAAAAAAGAAAAAAAAAACCCAGAACTAATCCCTGAATGGACCAGTTCAATAGAATTGATACTAATATTTCTGTTTCCTTAGAGTCTCAGCTGTAAGTATCCTTCTACTCGCCTTGGGTTTTTTGTATTATTTTGTGATCAGCATAACTTCCTTTATTGTTCATCTGTAAGCATTGGTGTGTGTGGAGGGAGAAGGTAAAATAGTGGCTCCTTTCCCTGGGAGTGAGTGAGCAATGGCACACTGTCGTTTCAGTCGGGCTTGGAGGTGCGTTTTGCAGAGGGATGCCGGTGGCTCAGATGTAAACAGAAAGTCTCAGAGTTGGGCCTCTCTCAGGTTTTTTTTTTTTTTTTTCTCGGCAGCCTCCCTGCTGCTGGCCTTCCAAGTCTGCTCTCAGCTGCTTGCTGGGACTTTATGCTAGCCTCGCCCGTGGCCCTGAGGGTACTTGTTATCCCTGAGTGCCTTATGTGGCCCACAGGGGTCCCTCCACTGCCCATTGCAGGTGCCAGAAGAGAGAGAGAGGCTATGCCCCTGGCCCCTCCCCCCACGCATGAGTCTGCAGCATCCAGCTGCCTTTATGGCCGGGCAGCTCTCAGGGGCAGGCACTCCTCGCCATGGACCTCTTCCCTCCTGTCCTCTTGGTCCGTCACTTTACTGGCAACAATTTTTCTCACCCTGAACCAGCTCTCCAGTTCCTATGCTCCCACTCCTGGATCCTCTGTTCAGCTGTGAATCAATGTCTCAGTCCGGGAATGCTGTGCTGTGGTGCAGACCCTCCGTGTGTTTCTCACTCCCTCCCATCTGCCACAGCTCAGCCGCTTCACCCTTTTTGAGCCATCGTAGATGCCTGCCTACTGGTTATGTCAGGATCCTCACAGCCCTTTCTGGTGTCCAAGGTCATCTGCTGGTGTTCAGTTGGTTCTCTGTGGGAATTATTGCATCTTTTGGTGCATTCCCAATGCATCTGTGGAGAGGGATGCATTCCATGTCCCCCTATTTTGCCACCATCTTTTCTTTGTTGTTGGAAATTTTTTAACCACAGTTTTAGTTTCAGTACTTATGATTGATCTGTTCATATTTTCTATGTGTTCCTGGTTCAGTCTTGGAAGGTTATACCTTTCTAAAAATTATCCATTTCTTCTTGGTTGTCCATTTTATTGGTATATAAATTCTTGTAGTATCTCTTATGATCATTTGTATTTCTGTGGTGTCCATTGTAACTTCTCCTTTTTCATTTCTAATTTTATTGATTTGAGTCCTCTCCCTTGTTTTCTTGATGAATCTGGCTAAAGATTTATCAATTTTGTTTATTTTCTCAAATAACAGCTTTTAGTTTCGATTTCATTTCGTTGTTTTCTTCATCTCTATTTCATTTGTTTTTGCTCTGATTTTTATGATTTCTTTCCCTTTACTAACTGGGTTTTGTTTGTTCTTCTTTTTCTGGTTGCTTTAGGTATAAGGTTAGGTTGTTTATTTGAAATTTTTTCCTCTTTTTTGAGCTAAGATTTTATTGCTATAAACTTCCCTTTTATAACTGCTTTCACTGCATCCCAAAGGTTTTGGGTCATTGTGTTTTCATTGTCATTTGCCTGTAGGTATTTTTGTATTTCCTATTTGATTTCTTCAGTGATCCATTGGTTACCCCTATTAGCAAACTGAAGGATAAAACTATATGATCATCTCAATAGATGCAGAAAATTTTTTTGACAAAATTCAACACCCGTTTATGATAAAACTCTCTAGAAAGTGGGCATGGGGGAACCTATACCAACTCAATAAAGACCACATATGACAAACCCACAGCAAACATCATTCTCATTGGTGGAAAAACTGAAAGCATTTCCTTTAAGATCAGGAACAAGACAAGGATGTCCAGTCTTTCCACTATTATTCAACATAGTTTTGAAAGTCCTGGCCACAGCAATCAGAGAAGAAAAAGAAATAAAAGGAATCCAAATTTGAAAATAAGTAAAACTGTCACTGTTTGCAGATGACATGATACTATACATAGAAAATCCTAAAGATGCTATCAGAAAACTACCAGGGCTCATCAATAAATTTGGTAAAGTTGCAGTATACAAAACTAATACACAGTAATCTCTTGCATTGCTATACACTAACAACAAAAGATCAGAAAGATAAATTAAGTAAACAGTCTCATTTATCATTGCTTCAACAAGAATAAAACACCTAGGAACAAACCTACCAAGGGAGGCAAAAGACCTGTACTCAGAAAACTATAAAATACTGATGAAAGAAATAAAAATCACACAAACAGATGGAGACATATACCATGTTCTTGGATTGGAGGAAGCAATATTGTCAAAATGACTATACTACACAAAGTAATCTACTAATTCAATCCAATCCCTGTCAAATTATCAAAGGCACTTTTCACAGAATTAGAACTACAAACTTTATAATTTGTAAAATCTTGAGAAAGAAAAACAGAGGTAGAGTAATCAGGCTCCCTGACTTCAGTCTATACTACATAGCTACAGTAATTAAAACAGTATGGTATGTGCACAAAAACAGAAATGTGGATCAATGGAACTGGATAGAAAGTCCAGAGATAAATGCATACACCCATGGTCACCTAATCTATGACAAAGGAGGCAAAATTATACAATGGAGAAAAGACAGCCACTTCAGTAAATGGTGCTGGGAAAACTGGACAGCTAATGTAAAGGACTGAAATTAAAACACTCCCTAACACCATACACAAAAATAAACTCAAAATGCATTAAAGACCTAAATGTAAGGCTGGTTATTATAAAACTCTAAGAGGAAAACATAGGCAGAACAATCTTTGACATAAATGGCAGCAAGATCTTTTTCAATCCACTTCCTAGAGTAATGAAAATAAAAACAAAAATAAACAAATGGGACCTAATTACATTTAAAAGGAAACCATAAACAAAACAAAAAGACAAGCTACAGAATGGGAGAAAATATTTGCAAGGAAAACAATCAACAAGGGATTAACCTCCAAAATGTACAGACAGCTCATGCAGCTCAATATCAAAAAAATGAACAACCCAATCAAAAAATGGGCAGAAGATCTAAATAGATATTTCTCCAATGAAGACATACAGATGGCCAAAAAAGCACATGAAAAGATGTTCAACATTACTAATAATTTCAGAAATGCAAATCAAAACTACAATGAGCTATCAACTCACTCCAGTCAGAATAGCCATCATCAAAAAATCTACAAACAGTAAATGGAGAGGTTGTGGAGAAAAGGGAACCCTCCTACATTGTAGATGTGAATACAAATTGGTACAGCCTCTATGGAGAACAGTATGGAGGTTCCTTAAAAATCTAAAAATAGAGCTACCATATTACCCAGCAATCCCACTCCTGGGCATTTATCTGGAGAAAACCCATGATTTGTAAAGATACATGCACCTCTGTGTTCATTGCAGCACTACTCACAATAACCAGGACGTGGAAACAACCTAAATGTCCATCAACAGAGGAATGGATAAAGACGATTTGGTATACATATACAATGGAATACTACTCAGCCATAAAAAAATGAATGAAATAATGCCATTTGCAGTAACATGGATATACCTAGAGATTGTCATACTGAGTGAAGTAAGTCAGACAGAGAAAGACAAATATCATACATTATTGCTTATATTTGGAATCTAAAAGTAGGGTACAAATGAACTTATCCACAAAACAAAAATAGAATTACAGATTCAGAAAACAAACTTATGGTTACCAGGGGTAAGTGGAGGGAGGAATAAATTGGGAGATTGGGATTGATATACACACCACTATATACAAAATAGATGACTAATAAGGACCTACTCTATAGCACAGGGTACACTACTTAATACTCTGTAATGGCCTATATGGAAAAGAATCTAAAAAAACAGTGGATATATGTGTATATATAACTGATTCACTTTGCTATACACCTGAAACTAACACAATATTGTAAGTCAACTATACTCCAATAAATTTTTTAAAATAAAATAAAAATAAGTAAATAAAATAAAAACCACTGTTGATGATTTTTCCCTTTTTCCATTTCTTTATCCCTCCTTTCATTATACAATTCTTACTAATTTTATGTCTTACTCTAAAACATGAAACTACTTTTGTATTTCAATGTACGAACACTCTCTTCTATCTTTAAGATTCTTAGAACTGAAAGGCACAGGGGTGATAATATAATCCATTCTATTGACAACACAGCTGAGACATGGCCTGAGAGGTAGAATAATAGTTTGGTATATTTATGGAATGCACGTTTGGAAGGGATGATTTTTCTGACTCCGAACTTCAGATTCTAAATTCTTATAGAATGAAAATATGCCAATTAATCAATATTTTGCTATGTGGGACACCTAACACAACACATGGATGCTTCAAATGTGCTTCTTTTCATTATGACAATTATATCTGTAGGACCCATGGTCCTGTGGGTGGATGGACTCTCTTTTATGAAATTTGTATATTTTAAGACTTTCTCTCATTAATTTCTGCCTACAAATATTATTTTTTCTTACACAATAATTATGTAGTGCAGTTTGACTGGGAATGGAGAAACCATCAGCTTGATCCTCAAAGCATTTAGATGATAGCTTTCAGAATTATGAATGGGTTTAATTCCTTTTGATTGCAGAGTTTGAAGTTTCATACACCTTGTTTTGATGATAATAAACATAAATTCTCTTTGATTTAATGACTGCCTACAGTTGCAATGACAGTGTTTTCTGCTAGCAATTGCCTGTGTTTACCTCAGTTATTCAAATTCAGGGTTGTATCTATGGATTAAATTGAATAAGATGCCTTGTCAGCTGAACTAGTTAGTACAAAATGTAATTCTACCATGGGGAGGGGCTTGATTCAGACTTCTGAGAAAAAAGTGGAAAGGGGACAGTTGTTCTTTTAAATATACAGTTAAATTTTAACTTATGTGAAGGCCAACCCTCAAAACAGTCTTTTAGTGCATTAAGTAGGACGATTTTCCTTAATTCAGTGTGCAAATTGAAAAAGTATAAAATAGTAACACACAAAATTGGTTCAAGGTTTATGTAATATGGTAGTGTGTTAGAGAAGCATAAATTAATGGACTCTATAAACCTAAATATATTATTAAATAACCAGACAAATACATAAAAGCTCTGTCTTTGCCTATAGAAACAAATCCTTCTATCACAGCAATAACATTTTCCACCCACTGCTGAATCACCAGGAATTTTAACATCCGTTTTCTTGGTTGACATAAAAAGCCAAGCAGGTGTCAACAATTCAGCCATCGGGAGCACATTCATACCAAACGGAGTCATTAGTTAATAGTTCTTAACAGTTACTTGTAAGCACTGGCAGTTTTCTAAACCAGTGAGTGACTGCAACACACAAACACACACAGAGATAGATTTTAGGATAGTCAGACTCTCAATCCTGTGCCTCCCAGGTCTACACAGACATCTGAGCAATTTCAGAGCCTTCTGTCCTTCTACTCTTTCTACCAGTACAATTTGTAACATTGGTGGCTAGCCTTAAACTTGGAAAAAAAAAATTCCTCCTTTTTTTATACTTTTGATGAAGTGAGCCCTTTTGTTCACCTCTCACTGGGAACTGATAACAGTGAGAGCACCAGCAATTTGAAAATAAGTCTATATTAAAAGAAGTCAAGAAGCAAAAGTCTGGCAGGAACACGAATCCTGATGCTCATACAAGCCCCAGGTAGGTATTCTAGAGAATCTGAGATGCTCCTCTCTCTGAAGAGGGAGAACATTGTGTTCTCACCCAGTCAACCTCTACTGCTGCTCAGGAAAACACAGATGTACTGTAGTGAGAGTAAGCTTTTGCCCAAGTGAAGGGATGTAGGTAAAATACTTTCAGGTGAAAATAAGAAAAATTATAAATGAAAATAATTGTGAAAATGGAGTGATTTTTAAATGTTAGCAATTATAAGCTAAAGATGGTCCTTTGAGACATATATAAATGGATTATCTGTGGTTACTGCTTTTACAGTTGAATAACTTCTACATAAATAGCATCCTCACTGAGGCAATTGCATTTAAATTTCACTTTTGGAGTCATCATTTTTTCTTGTTAAATTCAAACTCTTTAGAATGATAGCTGTAGAGTGAGAGGTGATTAAAGAATCCATAACAGGGAATATGCTCAGAGAATAAAAATAGAACACCTTTGATAATGTGGAACCAATGAAGGGTGGATGAGAAACTCTTCAATCAGCTTCAGATTTTCTCTTGTTTGTCATAGGGTTGGCAGACAATTGGTAAGGGGTTGGATTATGTAACCTACTCACAAAGACTCATTATTTCCTTCACTTAAATTACCACCAGACAATTATCCCTTTACAAAATAGCATTTATTCCATTGTCATATATACATATTAGAAATATGATGTATAATTCATGTCTGTGATAGAATTTTAGTCTGCTGGTTTTAAGAGTGATAGATTAAGTTTTTTATTTGAGATTTTGTTTGTTTCTTAAGGAAGGCCTGTATTGCTATGAACATCCCTCTTAGAACTGCTGCTGCTGCATCCATATATTTTGGAGTGTTGTACTTTCATTTTCTTTTGTCATGAGGTATTTTCTGATTTCCTCTTTGATTTCTTCATTGACCCAGTGATTTTTCAGTAACATGTTGTTTAGTCTCCATATGTTTGTTCTTTTACTATATTTCTTCCTGTAGTGGATTTCTAGTTTCATACTGTTCTGATTAGAAAAAAATGCTTGATATAATTTCAATCCTCTTAAATTTGTTTAGACTTGTTTTGTGGCCTAGCATGTGATTTATCCCAGTAAACATTCCATGTGCATTTGAAAAGAATGTTAATTCTACTATTTTGGATGTAATGTCCTGTAGATATCTATTAAGTTCAACTGGTCTACTACGTCACTTAAGACCACTGTTTCCTCATTGATATTCTGACTGGATAATCTGTTTATTGATATATATGTGTGCTAAAGTTCCCCTACTATTATTGTATCATTGCCAATTTCTCCCCTTATGTCTGTTACTATTTGCTTGATAATATATTTAGGTGTACCTGCATTGACTACAAATATGTAAATGAGTGTAATATTCTCTTCCTCTATTGATCCCTTTATTGTAATGTAATGCCCTTCTTTTTCTTTTTTATAGCCTTTGTTTTAAAGTCTACTTTGTCTGATATGAGTATTGCTATCTCTGTTTTCTTGTTGTGCCCATTTGCATGAAATATCTTTTACATCCTCTCACTTTCAGTCTGTGTGTCTTTAGCCCTGAAGTGAGTCTCTTTCAGGCAGTTTATTGAAGAGTCTTGTTTTTTTACCTGATTAGCCACCTTATGATCACTGCATTTAGTCCCTTGACTTTTAAATTAATTATTGATAGGTATGTAGTTGTTATTTTATTACTTATTTTATGGTTGTTTCTTTACTTCTCTGTTCATTTTTTCTTTATGTTTCTTCCCTTGTGGCTTGATTATTTTCTTTACTAGTATGTTCAGAATCCTTTCTTTTTGGTTCTTGTGTACCTATTTTTGTCTTTGATTTGTGGTTTCCATGGGGTTTCTATATGTTGACCCATAATTATATGTAGTTGTTTTAAACTGGTAGTCATGTAAGTTCAAATACAGTCTAAATATATTTTTGCTCCTCTCCCCTACACTTTGTTTTTGATGTAATATTTTATATCTTCATGCTTATCCCTTAACTGTTTATTGAAGTTAAAATTGATTTTATAATATTTTGTCTTTTTAATCTATGTACTGGCTTAATGAAGTGGTCTTAAATCCTACTATATATTTTCCTTTCCAATTGGAATTTTCACTTTCCTGTAGATTCTTACTTCTTCTCCATACAGAAAAGATTCTACACCATTTCTTTTAGAGGAGGCTTATTATGCCTGAATTCTTTTACTTTTTGTTTGTCTGAGATGTTATCTTTCCTTTTATTCTAAATGATAATCTTGATGGACAGAGTATGCTATGCTGTGGGTTTTTCATTTTCAGTACTTTGAATATATCATGGAACTCCCTCTGGATTGCAAAGTTTCTGCAGAGAAATTATGTAATAATCTTAGGGGTATTTTCTTATATATGACTCTTTTTCTCTAGCTACATTTATTTGTCTAATTTTTTTAAAAAATTGTACAATTTGATATATATATTTTTTTCTTATTAGTAATGTATATATGGCAATCCAATTCTCCCATCCCCAACACACTGCTTTCCCCACTTGGTGTCCATATGTTTCTTCTCTACATCTGGGTCTCTATTTCTGCCTTGCAAACTGGTTGATTTGTACCATTTCTCTATATTCCACATATATGTGGTAATATACAATATTTTTTTTATCTGTCTGACTCACTTCACTCCGTATGACAGTCTCTAGGTCCATCCATGACTCTACAAATGTCCCAATTTCATTCTTTTTACAGCTGAGCAATATTCCATTGTATATATGTACCACATCTTCTTTATCTATTCATTTGTTGATGGACATTTAGGTTGCTTCCATGTCCTGGCTATTGTAAATAGTGCTGCAATGAACATTGGAGTGCATGTGTTTTAGGAATTATGGAGATTTCTGGGTATATGCCCAGGAGTGGGATTGCTGGGTCATATGGTAGTTCTATTTTTAGTTTTTCAAGGAACCTCCATACTGTTCTCCATAGTGGCTGTATCAATTTATATTTCCACCAACAGTGCAAGAGCATTCCCTTTTCTCCACACCCTCTCTGGCATTTACTGTTTGTAGATTTGCTGATGATGCCCATTCTAACTGGTGTGAGGTGATACCTCATTGTCATTTTGATTTGCATTTCTTTAATAATTAGTGATGTTGAGAAGCTTTTCATGTGCCTTTTGGCCATCCGTATGTCTTCTTTGGAGAAATATCTATTTAGGTCTTCTGTCCATTTTTGGATTGGGTTGTTTGTTTGTTTGCTTTGATATTGAGCTGCATGAATTGTTTATATATTTTGGAGATTAAACCTTTGTATATGATTCGTTTGCAAATATTTTCTCCCATTCTGCAGGCTGTCTTTTTGTCTTGCTTATACTTCCCTTTGCTGTGCAGAAGTTTTGAAGTTTCATTAGGTCCCACTTTTTATTTTTGGTTTTATTTCCATTACTCTAGAAGGCAGGTCAAAAAAGATCTTGCTGTGATTTATGTCGAAGCATGTTCTTCCTATGTTTTCCTCTAGGAGTTTTATAGTGTCTGGCCTTACATTAGGGCTTTAATTCATTCTGAGTTTATTTTTGTGTATGTTGTTAGGGAGTTTTCCAATTTCATTCTTTTACATGTAGCTATCCAGATTTCCCAGCACCAATTATTGAAAAGGCTGCCTTTTCTCCACTGTATATCCTTGCCTGCTTTCTCATAGATTAGTTGAGCATAGTTTATCTCTGGGCTTTCTATCCTGTTCCATTGATCTATAGTTCTGTTTTTGTGCCAGTACCAAATTGCATTGATCACTGTAGCTTTGTAGTATAGTCTGAAGTCATGGAGACTGATTCCCCCACCTCCGTTTTTTCCCCTGAAGATTGCTTTGGCTATTCGGGGACTTTTGTGCCTCCACACAAATTTTAGGATATTTTGTTCTAGTTCTGTAAAAATTGCCATTGGCAATTTGACAGGGATTGTATTGAATCTGTAGATTGCTTTGGGTAGTATAGTCATTTTCACAACATTGATTCTTCCAATCCAAAAACATGGTTTATCTCTCCAACTATTTGTGTCATCTTTGATTGCCTTAGATAGTGTCTTAGTTTTGTGAGTACAGATCTTTTACCTCCTCAGTTAGGTTTATTCCCAGGTATTTTAATCTTTTTGTTGTAGTGGTGAATGGAATTGTTTCCTTAATTTCTCTTTCTGATCTTTCATTGTTAGTGTATAGAAATGCAAGAAATTTCCATGTGTTAACTTTGTATCCTTCAACTTTACCAAATTCATTCATTAGCTCAAGCAGTTTCCTGGTGGCACCTTTAGCATTTTCTATGTATAGTATCATGTCATCTGTGAACAGTCACAATTTTACTTCTTCTTTTCCAATTTGGATTCCTTTTATTTCTTTTTCTTCTCCGATTGCTGCAGCAAGAACTTCCAAAACTATGTTGAATAGTAGTGGAGAGAGTGAACATCCTTGTCTTGCTCTGATCTTAGATGGAATGTTCTCAGTTTTTCATCATTGAGAATGATGTTTGCTGTGGGATTGTCATATATGGCCTTTATTATGTTGGGGTAGGTTGCCTCTATGCCCACCTTGTAGAGAGTTTTTATCATAAATAGGTGTTGAATTCTGTCAAAAGCTTTTTCTGCATCTATTGAGATGATCATGTGGTTTTTATTCTTCAAATTGTTAATATGGTGTATCACTTTAATTGATTTGCACATATTGAAGAATCCTTGCATTCCAAGGATAAACCCCACTTGATCATGGTGTATGATCCTTTTAATGTGTTGTTGGATTCTGCATGCTACTATTCTGTTCAGGATTTTTGCATGTAAATTCATCAGTGATGCTGGTCTGTAATTTAATTTTTTGTAGTATCTTTGCTTGGTTTTAGTATCAGGTTGATGGTGACCTCATAAAATGAGTCTGGGAGTGTTCCTTCCTCTGAAATGTTTTGGACGACTTTGAGAAGGATGGGTGTTAACTCTTCTCCCAGTGTTTGATAAAATTCACCTGTGAAGCTATCTGGTCCTGGACTTTTGTTTGTTGAAGATTTTTAATCACAGTTTCAATCTCATTACTTGTGAAAGGTCTGTTCATATTTTCTATTTCTTCCTGATTCAGTCTTAGAAGGTTACACCTTTCTAAGAATCTGTCCATTTCATCCAGGTTGTCCATTTTATTGGCATATAGTTGCTTACAGTAGTCTCTCATAGTGCTTTTTATTTCTTCAGGGTCCTTTGTAACTTCTCCTGTTTCATTTATAATTTTGTTGATTTGAGTCCTCTCCCTCTTTTTCCTGATGTGTCTTGCTAGAAGTTTATCAATTTTATATTTCTTCTCAAAGAACCAGCTTTTAGTTTTATTAATTTTTGCTATTGTTTCCTTTGTTTCTATTACACTCATTTCTGCTCTGATCTTTATGATTTCTCTCCTTCTACTAAATTTGGGTTTTGTTTGCTCTTCTTTCTCTAGTTTCTTTAGGTGTAAGGTTAGATTGTTTATTTGCAATTTTTCATGTTTCTTGAGGTAGGATTGTATTGCTATAAACTTCCCTCTTGGAAATGCTTTTGTTGCATCCCATGGGGTTTGCTTTCTTCTGTTTTCATTGTCACTTATCTCTAGGTATTTTTTGATTTCCTCTTTGATTTCTTCAGTGATTTCTTGGTTATTTAGTAGCATATTGTTTAGCCTCCATGTGTCTCTATTTTTCACAGTTTTTCTTTCCTGTAATTGACTTCTAACCTCATAGCATTGTGGTCAGAAATGATGCTTGATACAATTTCAACTTTCTTAAATTTACCAAGGCTTGGTTTGTGACCCAAAATGTGATCTATCCTGGAGAATGTTCCATGTGCACTTGAGAAGAGAGTGTAATCCGTTGACTTTGGAAGTGACATCCTATAGATATCTCTTAAATGTAGCTGGCTTATTGTGCCATTTAAAGCTCGTGTTTCCTTATTAATTTTCTGTCTGCATGATCTGTCCATTGGTGTAAGTGGGGTGTTAAACTCCCCCACTATTATTGTGTTCCTGTCAATTTCCTCTTTCATAGTTGTTAGCATTTGCCTTATGTATTGAGGTGCTCCTATATTGGGTGCATATATATTTGTAATTGTTATCTCCTCTTTGGGGATCAATCCCTTGATCATTATGTAGTGTTCTTTCTTGTCTCTTGTAACATTTTTTTTTAATTTTAAAGTCTATTTTATCTAAGTATAGCTAATCTAGTTTTCTTATGATTTCCATTTGCATGAAACATCTTTTTCCATCCCCTCACTTTCAATCTGTATGTGTCTCTTGGTCTGAAGTGGGTCTCTTTTAGGCAACACATATATGGGTCTTGTTTTTGTATCCATTCAGCCAGTCTGTGTCCTTTGGTTGAAACATTTAGTCCATTTACATTCAAGGTAATTATCGAGATGTATGTTCCTAGTACCATTTTCTTAACTGTTTTGTTTTTGGTTTTGTAGGTCCTTTTCTCCTCTTATGTTTCCCTCTTAGAGAAGTTCCTTTAGCATTTGTTGTAGGGCTGGTTTGGTGGTGCTGAATTCTCTTAGCTGTTTCTTGTCTGTAAAGCTTCTGATTTCTCTGTCAAATCTCATTAAGATCCTTGCTGGGTAGATTATTCTTGGTTGTTGGTTCTTCCCTTTCATCACTTTAAATATATTGTGCCACTTTCTTCTTGCTTGCAGAATTTCTGCTGAGAAATCAGCTATTAACCTTATGGGAGTTCCCTTGTATGCTGTCATTTTTCCCTTGTTGTTTTTAGTAATTTTTCTGTGTCTTTAATTTTTGTCAATTTGACTACTATGTTTTTCTATGTGTTTCTCCTTGGGTTTATCCTCCCTGGGGCTCTCTGTTCTTCCTGGCTCTGGGTGGCTATTTCCTTTTCCATGCTAGGGAATTTTTCAACTATAATCTCTTCCAATATTTTCTTGGGTCCTTTCTCTCTCTTCTTCTTCTTCTGGTGCCCTTATAATTGATGCATTTTATGTTGTCCCAGAGTTCTCTTAGTGTGTCTTCATTTCCTTTCATTCTTTTCTCCTTATTCTTTTCCACAGCAGTGATTTTCACCATTCTGTCTTCCAGGTCACTTATGCGCCCTTTAGCCTCTGTCAATCTGCTATTGGTTCCTTCTAGTGTATTTTTCAATTCAGTTATTGTGTTGCTTATCTCTGTTTATTTGTTCCTTAATTATTCTAATTCTTTGTTAACTTTTCTTGCATATTTTTGATCTTTGTATCCAGTCTTTTTTCAAGGGTCATCTTCACCATCATTATTCTGGGTCATCTTCACCATCATTATTCTGAATTCTTTTTCTGGAAAGGTGCCCATCTGCTCATCAGTTAGTTGTTTTTCTAGGGTTTAACTTGTCCCTTCATCTGATACAAAGTCCTCTGCCTTTTCATTTTCTCTATCTTTCTGTGGCTGTGATTTTCAGTTCCACAGAACTAAATACTGCTGATACTGCTTGATACAGCAGTCTGCCCTCTTGTGGAGGAAGCTATCTAAGAGGCTTGTGAGTGCTTCCTAATGGGAGGTACTGATAGCAGATAGGGTTGGGTGGGCAGTGCCCAGTAAAACTTCAATCCACTTTGGTGGGTGAAGCTCAGTAAAACTTTAATCTGTTTGTCTGCCAATGGGTGGCGCTGTGTTTCCACCCTGTTCGTTGTTTGGCCTGAGGCTAGCCATCACTGGAGCTTATAGGTTCTTTGGTGGGGCTGATGGAGGATTCCAGGAGGGCTTAGGTCTATGAGCACTTCCCAGAACCCCTGCTGCCACCACTGCCCCCCACCTCTGCAGGCAACCCTCCAACACCAGCAGGCAGGTCTGGTTCAGTCTCCTATGGGGTTACTGTTCTTTTCCCTGGGTGCTGGTGCACATTATTTTTTGTGTGCCTTCCAAGAGTGGAGTCTCTGTTTCCTCCAGTCCTCTGGAGGTCCTGCAATCAAATACCGCTGGCTTACAAAGTTTGATTCTCTGGGATTCCTCCTCCCATTGCTGGACACCCAAGGTTGGGAAGCCTGACCTGGGGCTCAGAACCCTCACTTTAGTGAGGTTATACCACTTCTGTGGTATAACTGTTCTCCAGTTTGTGAGTCGCCCATGAAGCAGCCATGGGATTTGATTTTATCGCGATTATGCCCCTCCTACCACCTCACTGCAGCTTCTCCTTTGTCTCTGGACATGGGGTGTCTTTTTTGGTGAGTTCCAGTGTCTTTCTGTAGATGATTGTTCAGCAGTTAGTTGTAATTCTGATGCTCTTGCAAGAGGGAGTGAGTGCATGTCCTGCTATTCTGCCATCTTGAACTGTCTCCTCTCTAGCTACCATCTTTAACTGTTGCCACTGTAATTATAATAGATGTTGGTGTGGGTCTATTTTGGGGGGGACCTTTTGTGCTTCCTGTACCTGGATATCTGTTTCCTTCTTCAGGTTTTGGCAGTTTTCAGCCATAATTTCTTCAAATACATTTTTTAAGCTCTTTATTGGAATATAATTGCTTTACACTTTTGTACCAGCTTTTCAGGTACGCCAAAGTGAATCAGCTGTATTTATACATATATCCCTATATCCCCTCCCTCCCACAACTCCCTCCCACCCTCCCTGTCCTAGCCCTCTAAGACATCACCCATCATCGAGTTGATCTCCCTTTGTTATACAGCAACTTCCCACTAGCTATCTATTTTACAGTTGGTAGTATATATATGTCTATGCTACTCTCTCACTTCGTCCCAGCTTCCCCTTCGCCCCCTGCCCCCCCAACCCCATGTCCTCCAGTCTATTCTCTGCATCTGCATCCTTATTCTTGCCCTGTCACTGGGTTCATCAGTACCATCAAATACATTTTTGATTCCCTTCTCTCTTTCTTCTTCTTCTGGAACCTTCCTAATGAGACTGTTTGGATATTTGTTTTTCCAGAGATCTCTTAAATTGCTTTCATTTTTTAAAATTTGTTTTTCTTTCTGCTGTTATAAGATAATTTCCATTATTCTATTTTCCAGATCACTTATACATTCTTTCATGTCACTTTGTCTGCTATTCATTCCTTCTAGTGTGTTTTTTTATTTTACTTACTGAATTACTCATTTTTGATTAGTTCTCTTTTATATTTTCTAGTTCCTTGTTAAAATTTTCAGTGTTTAGATCAATTCTTTTTCTTAATTTAGTTAACATTTTTATTACCAATATTTTTAATTCTTTATCTGGTAATTTTTTAAATTTCTATTTCATTATTTATTTTTTCAGGGTGTTTCTCTTCCTCCTTTGATTGAGAGTAGTTCCTCTGATGTCATTTCACTCAACTTTCTCTGCCTCTATTAATTTATGAGAAACAATTAGCTTTTGCAGGTCTAGAAGTGTTGTTCTCATATGGGAGCACCCCTATGCAAACTGCATGTGCTAAATACCTTTGATGGGAGGGATGGTTTCATGTGGATGCCTTTCACACTTTTCCTCATCTTTGCCAGCATCCATCACCTTGGTAGGAGGTGGAGTTGGAGATGGAGGGGCTAAAGCCAGACAGGGTGTGAGGCAAGACTTTCTCTCTGCTCAGTGGATGTCACCATCCTGTCAAGGGTGGTAGCTGATCCCAAGATGCTGAAGCATAAACTCTGAGGTTCGGGCTTGATCTGGCTCTGTTCCCTATGTGTGTTTTTCCCTGTCCTTGCACTGGGATCTATGCACCACAGGAGGGGTATAGAGGAGTGTTGAAGCAAATGGCACCCATTCACATACAGAGGTCAAATGGGCTGCCTGTGTAGGCATCTGAAGCTCTGCTCAGACACAGCCCACAGTTGAGCGTTTACTCTTCTTGTGGCTGCTCCAGATCCAGTACCACACTGTAGCATGGAGTGAAGGGGCACAGAGCCTTTGCTGGTCTAGGGCTGGGGTACATGACAAGGCAGTCATGGGAAACTTGGCAGCCTTTAGAGCAGGTCTCTCTCCACCCTGCCTCGGGGCAAGACCCTTTTCTTTTTCATAGCTGATCACTGTCCCCAGCCTCTGCTATTCCACACTGTTGTGAAACTGCTCTACAGGGGAGGCAATGCCCATGTGATTTCTCTGTATGTATGGGAGTGAGGGGTGAGCTGTGGTAGAGTAGCTGCTGTCTGGAAATGTGCTGCTTCTGGGTCACTTCTTGAGTAAGCACCAACAATGGCTGTTGCAGCTCTACCCAGGCTCTGTCCCAGGATCAGATTGCCTCTGTATCCCAAGGTTGAGTGATTTCCCTGGCCTTTGCCACCCCAGATCTAGTGCCATTCTGTGGCATGGGGTGAGCAGGGCCAGAGAATTTGCTCAGCTTTGGCCAGGGCATGTAGCAAGGCCATTGCCAGAATTCTGGCAGTTGCTAGAGCAGACTTCTCTCTGCCTTACCTCTGGGGTTAGCCAGTGCACACATGTTCCTCATGAGTAGAGTCCAGCCTTCTCCAGCCTTTCTATCTGTCCCAGCAGTTCTCCAACCAGCCAAGGGAGCATGTATCCTCTGTGCAGAACCCCAGGACTGGGATGCTCAGTTTGTGGCCTGACCTGCTCACTCCCCTAGGCAAGTGTGCACCCACACAATCTCCCTTTTCCTCTGAGTCCCATCCTAGGGGCACAGGTCCTAATCCAATTGCTTTTATTCCTTTCTACCTGATTAGACATGTATTTTTCTTACAGCCTTTTTTGTATAGGAGTCTTTCTGCCAGTTTCCAGTTAGTTTTCATTGAGAATTTTTCCACATGGAAATGTATTTTTGATGTGTTTGTGGGGGGAGGTGAGTTCCACATCCTCTTACTCTGTCATCTTTTTTAATTAATTTATTTATTTACTCATTATTTACTTCTGGCTGCATCGGGTCTTAGTTGTGTCATGTGAGATCTTCACTGAGACATGCAAAATCTTTCATTGTGGCATACGGACTTCTCTCTAATTGTGGCATGTGGGCTTTCTCTTCTGTAGTTGTGGTGTACAGGCTCCAGAGTGCATGGACTCTTAGTTTGTGACACACAGTCTCTTTATTTGAGGCATTCAAACTCAGTAGTTGTGGCATGCATGGGCTTAGTTGCCCCGTAGCATGTAGGATCTTAGTTCCCTGACCAGGGATCGATCCTGCATCCTCTGTATTGGAAAGTGGATTCTTTACCACTGGACCACCAGGGAAGTCCCTTACTCTGCCATCTTGATCTTTCCAACTACATGTTAACAATTAGAGTTCAACTCAGAAGTTTTTATGCCCCACCTTTATTTTGAGTTCACCATCTATGATGGTTAACCTAATGTGTCAAACTGATTGGGTTAAGGATGCTCAGATAGCTGGTTAAACATTATTTCTGGATGTGCCTGTGAAGGTATCTTTAGAAGAAATTAGCATTTGAATCTGTAAACTGAGTAAATAATATTTTCCTCACCAATATAAGTGGGCATCATCCAATCTGTTGAGATCTTGAATAGAACAGAAAGATGGAGGAAAGGCAAATTTGCTCTCTGCTTGAGCTGGGAAATCCATTTCCTCCTGCCTTCAAACATTGGTGCCCTGGGTTCTCAAGTGTTTGGACTTGGACTGAGACTTATACCATTGGTGACTCTGGTTCTTAGGCCTTCAAGTTTTGACTCAAACTGCACCACCAGCTTTCCTGGTCCTTTAACCTGTAGACCACAGTTCATGGGACTTCTCAGCTTCCATGATCACGTGAGCCAACCCCTCATAATAAACATCCATCTATATATCATCTGTCTATCTATCATCTATCTCTTGTTGATTCTGTTTCTGGAGAACTCTGGCTAAAATACTATCTTATTGTTAAAGCACAAACTTTAATAGTTGTTTTATTGGAGTTCTGAGAACAATAAATTCTATTAATCATTTTACACATGAACAAGTCTGTATTTTTGCCATCACAGTTGAATAATAGTATGATAGTTTAGCTGAGTACTACATTTTAGATTAGAAGTTATTTTTCCTCAGCACTTTGAATATGTTCCATTGTTATCTGAGACCTATTATTGCCAGTGAAGTCTGTTGCAAATATAACAGTAATATTTTGGCAAGCAATGTCTTTTTTTATTTCAGATCTTTATTGGACTATAATTGCTTTACACTGTTGTGCCAGTTTCTGCTGTACAACAAAGTGAATCAGCCTTATTTATACACATATCCCCATATCCCCTCCCTCTTGAACCTCCCTCCCACCCTCCCTATCCTACCTCTCTAGATCATCACCAATCATTGAGTTGATCTCCCTGTGTCATGCAGCAACTTCCCACTAGCTATCTATTTTACATTTGGTAGTGTATATATGTCAATGCTACTCTCTCACTTTGTCCCAGCTTCTCCTCCCCCTGGTGTGTCCTCAAATCCATTCTCTACATCTGCATCTTTATTCTTGCCCTGACACTGGGTCCATCAGTACCATTTTTTAAAATTCCATACATATTTGTCATCATACGGTATTTGTTTTTAATGTCTTTTTCAGTAGCATTTAGGATTACTTATTTATCTCTGAAGCTGTTAAAGCATGATGTGTCTAGATGTGGATGTATTATTTTTATTTATACTCCTAGGTACAGAGATTTCTCTACTCAGCTACAAACTCATAGCTTTTTTTCTTAGCTATTCTATTCAATCCAGTACAAATCTCAATTAATGAGTGAAGCTTCAGTTCCCTGCTTTTCAGGGTGCATTCTTAGTTCCCTCTCCCCCATATAAACCCAATTCCTAGTCATCACTGCTAGGTTTAGACTCAGATCTCAACAAGCTAGAATCATCAACTGCTGTCTCCATTTTTAATTTCTCTTTCACTTCTGGTCCAGAGTGACTATTTGTCTGTTTTTAAATCCTATTCTAAGCATGAGGCTTCAGTATGATCAGGGTTTTAAAAATATATTTGGGAATTATCACAACATGGGTTGTCTTTACAAGATAACTTAGAGATAGTGTCTAAAATGAGAAGGGCAAACAAGAACAGAACCCTACAGAACACCAGTGCTTTAGAACTTATTAGAAGAGTTGTCCATGAAGAAAATTGAGAGAAAACCATCAGAGGTACAAGGTAAAAAACCAAGAGAATAACATCAAGGAAGTTAAACTAAGGAAGTAGAGACTTTCAAGAGTGAGTATGTATTTAACTGTGTCATATTTCAAAGTCCAATAAGATAAAACTGCAAAGTTTCCACTAAACATATTAACAAAGAAACCATTATTGACTTTTATTAGAGCAATTTCAAAAGAACAGATGTAAAAATGTTGACAAGGATATGGAGAAATTGGAAAACTTACATATTGTTGGTGGAAATGTAAAGTGATACAGTTGCTATGAAAAACAGTATGTCAATTTCTCAAAAAAAATAGAATTACAATATAATCCAGCAACTTCATTTCTGGGTATACAACCAAAATAATTGAAAGTAGGACCTCAAAGAGGTATTTGTATATCCATGCTCATAGCAGCGCTATTCACAATGACCAAAAGGTGGAAGCAACACAAATGTCCATCCATGGCTGAATGGATAAATAAAATGTGGTATACATATACAAAGGAAAATCATTCAGCCTTAAAAAGACAGGAAATTCTGATACATGCTATATTATGGATGTGTCTTACGGATATTATACTAAGAGAAATATGCTAGACACAAAAAGACAAACTGCTGTATAATTCCACTTACATGAGGTAGAATAGTTAAATTTACAGAGAAAAAAATTATAATGCTGGTGGCATATGGGGCTAGGAGTAGGAAATTGAAAGTTGTTGTTTAATGAATTTTAAGTTTTGCATGATGAACAGAGTTCTGGAGATTGATTTCACAATAATGTGAATGTACTTAACACTACTGAATTGTACACTTAAAAATGGCTAAGATGGTAAAGTACATGTTATATATAATTTACCACAATTAAAAATAAAAATAAGTGAGAAAAACAATGAAGAAGACTGAAGCAGTCAATTGAGGAGTAGCAAAGGGAAGATGAAAACTCTAAATAGTGTATGAAAATCTATTCTTTCAAAAATTATGGTTGAGGGAAATTTTCTGAGCATGAAAGTATTGAAGGAAAACATAAAGATCAACAAAACTGATCACCTAAAATTGAATACATTTGAGACCTAAATAGGCATTTCTTCAGAGAAGACATACAGATGGCCAAGAGGCACATGAAAAACTGCTCAACATCACTAATTATTAGAGAAATGCAAATCAAAGCTACAATGAGGTATCACCTCACACCAGTTAGATGGGCATCATCAGAAAATCTACAAACAGTAAATGCTGGAGACAATGTGGAGAAAGGGGAACCCTCTTGCACTGTTGGTGGGAATGTAAATTGATACAGCCACTGTGGAGAAGAGTATGGTGGTTCCTTGAAAAACTAAAAATAGAGTTACCCTATGACCCAGCAATCCCACTCCTGGGTATATTCCCAGAGAACACCATAATTCAAAAAGACACATGCACTCCAATGTTCATTGCAGCACTATTTACAATAGCCAGGACATGGAAGCAACCGAAATGCCCATCAACAAATGAATGGATAAAGAAGATGTGGTGCATATATACAATGGAATACTACTCAGCTGTAAAAAGAACAAAATTGGGAAACTTGTAGAGTCATAGATGGACCTAGAGACTGTCATATAGAGTGAAGTGAGCCAGAAAGAGAAAAACAAATATTGTATATTAACATATATAAGCAGAATACAGAAAAATGGTACAAATCAACAGGTTTGCAAGGCAGAAATAGAGACCCAGATGTAGAGAACAAACATATGGACACCAAGTGGGGAAAGTGGGGGTTTTGGGGTGGGATGAATTGGGAGGTTGGAATTGCCATACATACATTAATAATAAGAAAAAATGTCAAACTGTATGCTTTAAATATATGCAGTTTATTGTATAGCAATTGTATCTCAATAAAAGTTCTTAAAGAAAAAAAATTGAAAACATTTGAAAGCCAAAACTTCAGATGAAATAGGCAAAAATCAAATGAAGGAAAATTTGTTAAAACAAAAAAGACCTACAAACCTAATATTTAAATAGCTAATAATAATAAATAACATGTACCTGGCACTGCTGTTAGCACTTAACATATTTTACCTAATTGCTCCTCACAACTACTCTGAGACATAGCAATGATTATTGTTCCCCATTTTAAAGATGAGAACTCATGCATACAGTCACTCTGTAACTTGGATGTTGTTGTCTCACAGCAAGTGGTAGAGCCACAGTGAGGTTCAGGAAATCAACTGTAGAGAGTCTATGATCTTAACCACTGAAGTTTGTTAAAAACAAAAAACAAACAAAAAAAACAGGAACACTCTAATGGGGAAAAAATGACAAATGATATGAATGGGTGTACTCTAACGAAGAAAGAAACTGTCCATATATGTGTTCAGCTCAAAAATCATCAAAGAAATACGAATGAATGTATTACCATTACTTACCTTTCAAGTTGATAGAGATTTCTTCCAGTTATGATACTCAGTGAGCACAAAATTACGAGACAGATTGTTGAAGAAATTCAGAAAGGTTGGAAAATTGATGGGGCAAATAGAACCCCTGAAAAAAGAACAAAATCAGGAGCAAATAAGAGTTCAAATGAAGGAGAAAAATCCTACCATTTTTCACTTTTTCTTGTTTTCATCTCCATGAAAGCACATATATCTTCAAAATAACCAGTATAATGAGTCATTGAAGGGGAAACCGGCTTATTGAGGAGCTGACAAAAAGTAAAAGCCCTTTCTGAGATGTTTGGGGTCTGTACAGGTAGGCCATTTGCCATCGTCATGTCAAGTACAAGCAATTTTCCTTCCTTTTGACTTTGCCTTAATCAACTGCCAGCCAACCTGGAGCCAGAGCTTGCTGCCATGTCCTCTCTGCTATGTCTGCCACCAGTTTTTGTTTCTGCTCACACATTTGCGTTTAGCATAATCAAGCCTCTACCCCATACTCTGTGGTTTGCAGGGAGGATCAAGAAGGAAATATTACATGTATTCACTCCAATAGGCTTCTGGGAAGCGATTCGTTTCCCTGCAGTTTTATTTCTGTAGTAATCATTTATCAATAATTTCCTAGTTACACTACAATCCATTGCAAACTTTCCCTCCCAACAGATACAGTTAGCTCTTCCTAATTTGTAGTCAGTCTTTTTGTTTGTTTGTTTCCTATTTTAAGAACTGAAGATATTCAAGGAGCAGAAATGTTCGCATCCCACTCTTTTGTGAGGAGGTTTAGAGTGTGACAAAGTAACAATTTCCTCTATAATATAGGGTCAGATTGTCTGCAGGGAAACAATAATCTTGGGTGTTTTCTTTTTTTCTTAACAGGAACTCAAATTCAACAAATAATAGCTATGATTATTCAATCAACATTTTTTTTTACAAAAGATTTATTAAGCATCAACAATTTGCCTAGCATAGGTCTGGACCCTCAAAATATAACAGCCATGAGATAAAGTCTCAGACCTCAAGAGCTTCCAATGGTAGGGTCAACTACAAACTGGCACTTGCCATTTATTCTACAAGGGTTAAATCATGAGCTGCTGCAGCTGTTGACTTTCAACACCCCCTGAAAGGAGTTCTGGGTGGAGAGCAGAAATAAGGCACTTTGTGCTCCAGCAAAGACTGACACAACAGGTCTTCAGGTAGTTAGAGATATTTTCAGGAGACAATTTTATGAGTCCATATCTTGTATCTCCTCATATCTAGAAAAGCACTAAAATCCTTCATAGTGGTGTCTGCTCCTCATGACTAGCAGAAACCTTCTGCAAAAAAAAAAAAAAAAAAGTGCTTGATTGCATGTACTCCCCCTTCACCAAAATCACATATATACTCACCCTCCCCCCTACCTCTTTGGAGCAAGTTCTCAGAGCTATCTGAAATGCTGTCTCCTGAGCATTTTAGCCTTCATTTTGGCCCAAATAAAACTTAACTCACAATTCTCATATTGTGCATTTCTTTTTCAGTCAGCAGCAGAAAACATACAATACATTAAAAAAAATAAGCTTGAATACCCCAGAAAATAAAAGTTCTATAAGGAAAATATAACAGAGGACCAGAGGAAGAACTTATTTAGAAGTTCTTGTTTAGAAACCTTCTTTGAGGAGCTGGCATCTAATAGGAGACTTGAATGTTGGGAAGGTGCCAGCCTTAATAATTCCTGGGGTCTCTAGGCCAGGAATGAGTTAGAGCTGTCATGGTTGAGGGACTAAAATAAGTAAAGGGAGAGTGGAGAAGGTGAAATCAGAAGGTGAGCAGAAGTAAAGTTTAAGGCCACAGGGAAGAGTTGGGACTTTATTCTAATTGTAATAAACTATTGGGGATTGAGAAAGATGTGATACAATGACCTACCTGGAACTGTGAGGACACATGATGTTTCCCTAAATCATCTCCTACTCCAATCCTCAACATGGCTCTCCCATCAGGGTGAGAATAAAACTCATCTGATTGCAAAAATTCAAGCCCCTAGAAAAGCTGTCCTACCCTGAAAGGTCTCTCCCAGGTATATACATAATGTTTTAAGTTTCAATAAAAGAAACAGATTCATTTCACTTTCAGAAGTTCCTACTATGATGCAAATACTAAAAGATCATAATGAGCTGTTAAAGTCATTAGCACATTAGTGTGGATTAACTTGTCAGTTTGTATCACCTGAAAGAATAGGTGAGTTTGGGAGAAAGGGAGATTTGGAAGGTAAAACTCCTTCACAATGGTAGGCCATTACCAAAATATCCCAAAGTGGGGGCTCAGGCAATAGAAGTGTTGGCATTAGGGCAAGGAAACATCTGGTGCAGAAAATGGGCCAGCTGGTAAATACAAAGACACTGAGGACAAACCTATAAATGCACGAAAAAACTGGTCTTCCTTAAAGTCAGTACTGTGCCTTCAGTAGAAACTACACATATACTGAACAGTCATATAGATTTTATTGGTAGCTCTTATTAGCAATAGCTCAGAAATCAGACTTTGAGGAAACCAAGTACTTTTATCTTACTTACCTGATAGAGGCAGGAAAAATAAATCAGGAAAGCATCACTTTCTTACAACTTATAACTTCTAATATGCTAGTCAACAGCTAACTGCTAACATCAAAACTGTGAAAACAGAATTATCAACATGTTTAGAGATATTTTATCCTATATCCAGTTCCAACCTCAGGAACCTAAGCCAAGATTTCCTGTTTATATGTGGCTATTTAAATATATCCTTCTGAAGAGTTCAATAGTACTAAACTCATATTGACTTTAAAAATCTAAGGAATGTTCCTAGAATGACTAAAATAAATTCTCATATTTGTTCAAGTAGTCCTCTAGATACCCCTGAAAGTAAGTGACATTTTTCTCTGAATTTTCAAATGAAAGAAATTGGAAAACTTAAACATCTTTTGTTTTAGTTAGTTTGTTTTACTGGAAAATTAGCCCTAGACTCTATAATAACCATTGTATATTTGTTTATGTGTTTGCTTTATTGCTCCCATTTCACTGTAATTTCCTCAAGGAGAGCAGCTGTTTTCTCTTATACCTCCCTAGAGAACATAGCAGATGCTCATTAAATGCCGTTGACTGACTGGCTATCTGACATGACATAAAGGGCAGGACAAAAATAATTGACATCATCCCTACAGAAAAGAAATAAGGAGACATAAAAGTAACATTTCACATTGCTGATAGTCATCTTGTATTTTTCATAGGTGGAGCAGAATTCCTAACTTTAGGGTGGCTCCACATGTCTCAAATAACATTCAGACTTCATTATACAATTTTTAATTATGTCATAAAAATTGTCTAATCATGACAAGCAAGCATTGTATTGACCTTAATAAGAAGTTGCCAAATTTAGACCTGATAGAGGAATCTGAATGATGTAAAATATTTGATGTTTTATTTCTCAATTTCACAGGCAGAGACTGCATACAGAGTCCTTTGCAGAGATTGCATATAGAGTCCTCTGCTTTTCTATGTGAATTAACAGGAATCTTTCTGTGGGTTTGTCTTTGTCCTCTCTTGGGCATTTTAGCACTATTGAAAAGGAATATGCTTGTGTGGCTATGAACAAGTATAATTCTCTTTAGTATATTTAATAATTGAGAAAATCAAGGACTTTTTTCTATTTCTGTTATCTTTTACTTTGTGGATGTTTCATGATTATGATGAAGTCTTATTTGAGCATATTTACATGAAGTCTTATTTGATGCTGACTTATTCAGTGATGATAAAATAGTTAATTGAAAGCAAGTATGTAAGAATGCTTAATTTGCATATTATATGAATGCCATCAATGTTATTTCATTTCTTTTGCCAAGGATCCTCCCTCACTGACAAGAAAGAGTTTGAAAAAATTTCCTGCTGAGCAGCATTTCTGAATGAGAAGCCAATAATATCTACAAATAATCAGGTCATTTGAATCCTGTGAGGAAAACACTGTGTATCTAACAAGCATCTGAAATTCTGATTCAATATCCTTCTGAAGGGATTCTAATTCTTCAGAAAGTCACTCTATCAGAAAGCAGAAGTCTGATTGCAGCTGTGGGAGCTTGTTGTCAGGGGTAACCTCAACTGAAAAGAGATTGTTTTTAAACTACCTTCAAATCTCAAAGAAGGTGCAGCAAACTTTAACTTACCTTTTCAGAAAAAGATTCCTTTCTCCTTGGAGAGTGGAAAAAATTGCTTCTTTTGCTGGTAAGAAATCTTTGTGTGAATTCATGCTGTTGACATCAATTGGGGCTGTAATTTCTTTACCTGTCTGTGGCAAAAAGAAATCTTCAGGGCTTCAGAGGAAATTTCAGGTCTTCCGGGAAAATGAGAAGGCAAGGAAAGAAACCCAAAACTCTCTTTTATTTTCATCTATCAGCCTCCCAAAGAATAGTCCATGTGCTACTGGGTAAGGAATGCCTTCTCCAACAGACATTGCCAGGCATACTGCTAGGAGCAGTTTCATTGGTGAATAGGACAGTTCAATCCTTGCCTTCATGGGCCTTATGAATTAGAAACCCACAAGGATGCTGTTATCACCTAACCTCCTCTGTGAGATCCAAGAAATTTGTGGAAGAAAATCATGTTTAAGCTCAGACATGAATGGAGAAAAGCAAAAGGTGAAGATAGGATAGAACCACAAAGCTGAAAAAACTTTTAGAGGCACTTTTGACATCAAATCAACCTAACATTGACTCTTCCTTAGAGATATCTTTTCCCCCCAACACAACCTCCTAAAGGATTAAAAGCACTTTACAAAACTCAGCACATTTAACCTTCAAAACCAATCTATTAGGTAAGAACTATCTATCATCATTTTTCAGATGAGGAAACCAAAGCATACAAAGCTTAGGAACCTTGCAGTTTGCTCCACATTTTATGTTCATAACCACTATGATAAACAACTTCTCCATCTGCTGCCAAGCTCAGAAAAATATAGAAAATTTTCACCTGAACTTAAAAATCAGGATTTGATTGAGTAGTTACTGAAAATGATTGAGAATGGGAAGTTTTATTAACTTCTCTTTACAGATTTAAGGTTTAAAATTACGGTTGAAAGAAATTAAGAAATCTACCAATACACCTTTGTGTGAAGTAGAACTGAAAATCAAACTAGATTGGTTTTGAGATCAAAATCTCAATTTCTTTTTCTATTACCATCAATTATAAACTAACCAAAAAATTGTGTACAATATTTAGACCTCTAACAATGACCATTATATTTCATAGATTCTGAATGATAGTCATCTTTTAAAACTATCTATTAACTATCCAAACTTGCTCCTCTTTTGAAGTTGTAGGGATGATGAAAGCATAAGGAAACAGCAGCAGAATAAATTTCCTAAGTCTCTGACTTCAATTTATGTAAAGGTTCAGGATTTTGAAATTTGGGCTATAAAGTTACCAAGGAAAAGGGAATCTGCATGAATAAGAGTGAAAGAGCTAGCTAAGGAATTAAGAAAAATAAATGGACTTAAAGGAGAAGAATCTGCAAATAGATGTAAGAACTGTAGACAGTGATAGGAGCTTATGGGAAGAATAAGGAAGAGGAACTCTGAAGGATGAATCAATATCCCTATATCAGCAAAGTATGTTTAAAACCCTTAGACATGAGCAAAATGTATTATCTGGCTAATCCTTCTATAAAATTTCCAGGATAATTATTTTACTAGTAATCTTTTTTCTTACTTAAATATTATTAATGCTCCTTTTATCTGATATTTAAGAAATCAATTAAAATATATCAAATGAAAAAAAAGTAAGGCTATCAATTTCTTCGCTCTTGCAAGGTGATATAATTACATGTCAGTATCACAAAGCTGATGCTGAGGTTTTCTCCGTAACAAGTGGCTATTGGAAAATTCAGTTCTGCACAATACAAAATTTGTTGGCATAAAGATAACATGGCTTCAGAGTATGCACACTTCATTGTCTGCTGAAGATCAATGTGCTACTTAACAACTTTGTTAAGTTACAAAAAGATGGATAACAAATAGTTTGTAAACTCCCAAGTGTCCTGCCTACCTGGTTCAATTTTGCTAATTTTTCTATCTTATAGAACTCATTCTGTTTCTCATCTTTTTTTCTCTACCTTAAAATATTTAAAGAAGGCAATGAGTAGAAGAGTGAAGTAGCTGTATTTCTGTCTCTACCTTTACAACAGAATAGGAAAATGATAGGATTGACCATGGGACTACTTCTGGCCAACACATTTAATTCTAGTCCAAAATTCACCAGAGCTCCTTTTCCTACAGCCACAATGATTAACAGTGTTCCAGAAAGTGATTTCCCTATCAGTCTGGGCCCCAGAATAAGGGCAGTGTGCATTAGAGGACCAGCTGAGCCTTAGGGATATGTAGCATACATTTGTTATTTTAAGCCACTGAGATTTTAGGAGCTTCCTAATATCACATTACCTACCCCATGCTGACTATCTCACAGAGGGAACAGTTAGAAGAAAAAAGAGACATAAATTAAATAAAAAGACTCTGGAAAAGTTTAAATGCTGGGCTAGAATGTTTCAAGCTTATTAAATAAATAGTCAATAGGAAATCATTGAAGCATTGTGAAGAAAGAAAGGAATTACTCAATGTAGAGTTTTAAGATCAGTGTGGCCACACAAATAGGATGAATTTTGAGGAAAGGATAATCCAATGAAAACAATAAGTTCCTGAACAGAGAATAATTGAAAATGAGAAAAGAAAGATGAAAAGTGAAAAATGAGTCTGGCATTTCAAGCCCAATGCCTTGAAGACACGTAAGTACTACAGTTAATATATAGGACATTCCAAATTAAAGGATTGTCTATCTCTGTTAACAACAATATTGTTTTCTTAAACTGATTTTTAAAAGAAAGTTTATTTTAGATGTGTCAGTTTTGGGATGACTGTAGGTCAGATAAGTCAATGTGTCCAATGAAGATGTGGAAACAGAAAAATTCAAAGGTAGAATATTAGATCTGGGATTTATCTGCATACTGGCTGGGTTAGGTAGTTGTCTGGATGGTAGTAACATTCTCTAATATGGAACCTGCAAATGAGAAGCCGTCTCAGGGTTGTGTCAGTCAGCATTTGGTGCAGGAAACAGAATTCAAAGATGAGCAGCTGCTCTTCCCACCTTGAGGTAAGGACACTGCTGCCAACATCACATGTGGGATAGTAGACTCCAAGTGCCAGCACTTATGTCTGTTGGAGATGCTTCTCTGTCATTAACACTGTAGAAAAGAATGGCCTCTACCTTCCTAATAGTTCATGGGTGCATTTCATTGGCAGAACCTAAATCACATCCAGGACCCTAGCCACAGAGGAATATCTAAAATACAGTGTTTAGACTAATAGTCCCTCTAATATCATATGAAGGGGGGAAAGTGTTGGAATATAGGAAGGGAAGAGAAGTGGATGCTGACTGCAGCTAGATGATATCTTCCAAGGGGTAATAGTAATAAGCTTAGATTTTTTTGTGCTGAATTTGGGGGTCCTCTGAGACAACAGGTGGAGAAATCTAGTATCCCTTTGACAGTAATAAATAAGATTCTGGGATCTTGAAGAGAGATCTGGACTGGGTATCAATAATAAGATGGTTTCTGAAGGAACTAAGTGAGACTGTTTAAAGGGAGTATTTAGATGATCTGAAGTGTTAAATACTCTTCCAGATGACCACCAGCCTTCAAAAAGAAGTCTACATTTAAAAGGTAGAAAGAGAGAAATCAGGATAATTTGCTCCATATCAAGTTTTTGTAGCACACATTTTTGACAAAGAATTTCCAAGTACTGTACTCAAAACACTGTAGAATGAATAGATTGAATATCCTGTGACAGTGTAAGTGGTTTGAAACAGGAAAAACCGAATGGGACTGATAATCAGTTAAAATATAGTAATATATAAAATTTCCCAATGTGAATGTATGTGTGCCATGCACATATATGTATATATTTTAATTGATTTACCTAAAAATTAATATTAGGCTCTGATAAAATTTTATTTCAACTTGCTATCTCCAAACCTGAAGGTATTAAATAAGCGTTAATATGTTTTTTCATTATACTTTTCTATTTGGATCAATTTCAAAACCCAATTATTTGCTTGAAAAAGTATTTTAACGTGAGTATTTATTCTGTTCAAGTAGTATTAGTCATTTTGTGAGGTTCAAAGACAAATAAGAATCATACACCATGATCAAGGGGGTTTATCCCTGGGATGAAAGGATTCTTCAATATATGCAAATCAATCAACGTGATATATCATATCAACAAATTGAAGGCTAAAAACCATATGATCATCTCAATAGATGCTGAAAATGCTTTTGACAAAGTTCAACATCCATTTATGATAAAAGCTCTCCAGAAAATGGGCATAGAAGGAAATTACCTCAACATAATCAAAGCCATATATGAGAAACCAAAAGCCAACATCGTTCTCAATGGGGAAAAACTGAAATGATTCCCTCTAAGAACAGGAACAAGACAAGGGTGTCCACTCTCACCACTATTATTCAACATAGTTTTGGAAGTTTTAGCCACAGCAATCAGAGAAGAAAAAGAAATAAAAGGAATCCAAATTGGAAAAGAAGAAGTAAAATTGTCACTCTTTGCAGATGACATGATATTATATATAGAAAACCCTAAAGACTCTACCAGAAAACTGCTAGCACTCATTGATGAGTTTAGTAAAGTAGCAGGATACAAAATTAATGCACAGAAATCTCTTGCATTCCTATACACTAACAACGGAAGAGCAGAAAGAGAAATGAAGGAAACTCTCCCATTCACCATTGCAACCAAAAGAATCAAATACCTAGGAATAAACCTGCCTAAGGAGGCAAAAGATCTGTATGCAGAAAACTTTAAGACATTGATGAAAGAAATCAAAGACGACACAAACAGATGGAGAGACATACCATGTTCCTGGATTGGAAGAATCAACATCGTGAAAATGACTGTACTACCCAAAGCAATTTACAGATTCAGTGCAATCCCGATCAAATTACCAATGGCATTTTTCACAGAACTAGAGCAAGAAATCTTATGATTTGTATGGAAATGCAAAAGACCCCGAATAGCCAAAGCAATCTTGAGAAGGAAAAATGGAGTTGGTGGAATCAGGCTTCCTGACTTCAAACTACACTACAAGGCCATAGTGATCAAGACAGTATGGTACTGGCACAAAAATAGAAAGGAAGATCAATGGAATAGAATAGAGATCTCAGAAGTAAGCCCAAACACATATGGGCACCTTATCTTTGACAAAGGATGCACGAGTATACAATGGAAAAAAGACAGCCTCTTCAATAAGACAGCAACATGTCAAAGAATGAAATTAGAACACTTCCTAACACCATACACAAAAATAAACTCCAAATGGATTAAAGACCTACATGGAAGGCCAGACAGTATAAAACTCCTAGAGGAAAACATAGGCAGAACACTCTATGACATCCATCAAAGCAAGATCCTTTCTGACCCACCTCCTAGAATCATGGAAGTAAAATCAAGAATAAACAAATGGGACCTCATGAAACTTAAATGCTTTTGCACAGTGAAACAAACCATAAACAAGACTAAAAGGCAACCCTCAGAATGGGAAAAAATAGTTGCCTATGAAACAACAGACAAAGGATTAACCTCCAAAATATACAAGCAGCTCATGCAGCTTCATACCAAAATAGCAAATAACCCAATCCACAAATGGGTGGAAGACCTAAATAGACACTTCTCCAAAGAAGACATACAGATGGCTAACAAACACATGAAAAGATGCTCAACATCACTCATCATCAGAGAAATGCAAGTCAAAGCCACAATGAGGTATCACCTCACACCGATCAGAATGGCTATCATCACAAAATCTGGAAACAACAAATGTTGGAGAGGGTGTGGAGAAAAGGGAAGTCTCCTGCACTGTTGGTGCGAATGTAAGTTGGTACAGCCACTATGGAAAACAGTTTGGAGGTTCCTTAAAAAACTACAAATAGAACTACCATATGATCCAGTAATCCCACTACTGGGCATATACCCAAAGAAAACCATAATCCCAAAAGAAACATGTACCATAATGTTTATTGCAGCACTGTTTACAATAGGCAGGACATGGAAGCAACTGAAATGCCCATCAACAAATGAATGGATAAAGATGATGTGGCATATATATACAATGGAATATTACTCAGCTATAAAAAGGGATGAGATGGAGCTATATGTCATGAGGTGGATAGACCTAAAGTCTGTCATACAGAGTGAAGTAAGTCAGAAAGAGAAAGACAAATATTATATGCTAACTCACATATACGGAATCTAAAAATGGTACTGATGAACTCACTGACAAGAACAAGGACGCAGATACAGAGAATGGACTGGAGAACTCGAGGTTTGGGAGGGGGTGGGGGGTGAAGAGGAAGCTGAGACAAAGCGAGAGAGTAGCACAGACATATATATACTACCAACTGTAAAATGGATAGTCAGTGGGAAGTTGTTGTATAACAAAGGGAGTCCAACTCGAGGATGGAAGATGACTTCGAGGACTGGGGCGGAGAGGGTGGGGGGGACTCAAGGGGGGGGGAGTCAAGGAAGGGAGGGAATACGGGTATATGTGTATAAAAACAGATGGTTGCTGATGAACTCAGTGACAAGAACAAGGATGCAGACACAGAGAATGGACTGGAGAACTCGGGGTATGGGAGGGGGCGGGGGGTGAAGGGGAAACTGAGACGAAGCGAGAGAGTAGCCCAGACATATATATACTACCAACTGTAAAATAGTCAGTGGGAAGTTGTATAACAAAGGGAGTCCAACTCGAGGATGGAAGATGCCTTAGAGGACTGGGGCAGGGAGGGTGGGGGGGACTCGAGGGGGAGGGAGTCAAGGAAGGGAGGGAATACGGGGATATGTGTACAAAAACAGATGATTGAACCTGGTGAACCCCCAGAAAAATTAAAAAAAATTAAAAAAATAATAAAAACAAACAAAACAAAAAAAAACAGATGATTGAACTTTGTGTACCCCCCCAAAAAAAAGAAACAGAATATAAAGATATAATAATAAAAAAAGATAAATAAGATATTGTCCTTACCCTAAAATAATTCAAAATTTATTAAATTAAGATGTTAAACATTCTCACCACCACAAAAAAAGAGTTAACTATGTGAGCTGATGGATGTGTTTATTATCTTGATCTTGGTAATCATTCAACAATAAATGTTCATACCAAATCATCAAGTTGTACTCTTTCAACATATTCAATTATATTTGTCAATTATTCCTCAATAAAGTTTGGGGAAAAATATGTAACAAAGATATCTCCTAATACATGTATACTGTTATTATGACTTAGAACTATTAATTGGAGCCATGATTATTGTTTAGAATAATTTTTTATTTCTAATTTTTATTATTTCTACAGAAAATGCAGTCTTTTTTAACAGCTTCCCCAAAGATTTTACAATTCAAACTGTTTTTAAAACAATTCATATTTCTCTTTATATGTGGGTCTAATGAGATTGCAGTTTTTTTTTAAACTCTGTCATTTTTAGCAAGTATATTCTTCCTACTTTTTATCAGTTTCCTAAAAGTTTCTACTTGATTCTAATATTAATTCAAATAAAAATCTATCCATTAGCTTTATGAGACTACATATATGATAAAATATACTATCTACACATAGATATATCCACAGAATCTCAAGCTTAATATTGTTAATGGTTAATAAGCAAATTCATCAATCATATTTTTGTATATACTTCCATTGTCAACACTATTTGTTTTTCTAAAGCTAGAGAAACTTATTAGGGCTATTAGTGGCAATGAGTAAATAAAAATGTGTTTGAAATTCCACAGTGCCTGCAATAGACTTCAAGTCAGATATGAAACGCATTCTCACAGGTTAATATCAATTATCTTGGGACATAAGGGTTTACCTCTAAAATAAGTCAGAAATTTTCTTTCCTCATATCTGCTCTGCATGTGTGTGTTTGTATGCAAGACCCTGTTAGTAAAGCAAATACATTCACATATTGTAAATATTTAGTCATTTGCACAAGCTTAGAAAATCATGGCTTAGAGCATATTACTGTGCCTTGTTGTTTGACTCAGCATTTAATGTTGCTCTACTAATTTTTATTTCCATGAAAAAGTGGATTCTGAACACTAAGAAATAACAAGCACAAAAATGACTTTTTTTTTCAGTTTTTATGCCTAATGGAATAGTTATCACTTGTTTGTGTTTTGATTAGGCTTCAACACAGAAAAAGCTGCAGGTCCTAAGAACAATTTGCTCCCTTTTACTGCATAAGACTTCAGTATGTTAATCTGTAATCATCAAATGTGTGGGGGTCAAGGGTCTATCTAACTTGTGTAAGGACCTAACTTGTGTGTCTACCTAACTTGCGTGTCTACCTAATTTATCCCAGTCAAGTTAGGTATACACTAAAAATATATAATGCCCAGGAACCCAACTAATAACACCATGTCCAAAGAGCCAAAGTCCACCTCAGAATCAATACCAACAGGTAGAATTCTGGAACTCTCCATACTAGAGTAAAACAAGTTAGGAAAAGGAAGAAAATAAAGAAGAAGAAGATTCTGGGGCAGTTTCTGGCAACAACTTTGTGGTATCTGTTTCTCAACTGCATTAGTAGGTGGCAATATGGTAAGGGGGTATATCAGCTTGGCTTAAAAGTAGGGTGACCAACTTTTTTCCAGCTTTATTAAATAACAAATGATGTGTAAATTCAAGGTGTGTAATGTAATGATTTGTTATATGCATATATTGTAACATGATTATCACAATAAGATTAGTTAACACACCCATCATCTTATAGAGTTACCTGTGTGTGTGTGTGTGCACATGTGTGTGTGTGTGTGTGTATGGTGAGAACATTTGAGATCTACTCTCATCAAATTTCAAGTACATAATACAGTATTGTGAACTACTGTCATCATCATTTTGTACATTAAATCCCTCAAATTTATTCATCTTAAAATTGAAAGTTTGCACCCTTTGACGAACATCTTTCATTTCCCCCACCCCCAAGTCCCTGGAAATCACCAATCTGCACACTATTTCTATGAATTCAACTTTTTTAGATTTGACATATAAATGAAATCATTGACCCTTGAATAACATGAGGGTCAAGGACAACATCCTCCAGCACAGTCAAAAATCTGTGTATAAGTCATCCCCCCATATTAAATGTTCTGCATCCACAGATTCAACCTGCTGTGGACTGTGTAGTAATGTAGTGTGAATCTATTGAAAAGAATGTGCATATAAGTGGACCCATGCAGTTCAAATCTGTGTTGTTCAAGTGTCAACTTTTTTGTTTTTCTCTTTCTGACTTATCTCACTTAGCATGATGCCCTCAAGTTTCATCTATGTGGTCACAAATGTCAGGATTTTCTTCTTTATTAATAATATTCCAGTGTGTGTGTTTTGTGTGTGTGTGTGTGTTTACATGTATACTCTTCATACATGCATCAATTGACAGAAACAGGTTATTTCCATATCTTGGCTATTGTGAATAATGCAGCAGTGAACACAGATGTATAAATATCTTTTTGAGATGATGATGCTTCCTTTGAAAGTATATCCAGAAGTGGGATTGCTGGATTATGTGTCCTATTTTTAGTTCCTTAAGGGAACTCCATATTGTTTTCCACAGTAGTTGAACTAATTTACCTTTCCACCAACATTGCACAAGGGTCCTTTTTCTCCACATTCTCACTAATACTTATCACTTTGCTTTTTTAATAATAACTAACCTAACAGATATGAAGTGATATCTTATGATTTTGATTTGCATTTCCCTGATGATAATTAATATTGAGCACCTTTTCATGTACCTGTTGTCTATTTGCACATCTTCTCAGGAAAAATGTCTATTTGTGCACTGTTTTTGTTTGTTTTGTTTGCTATTAAGTTGCATGAGTTCTTTATGTATTTTGGATTCTAACTCCTTATCAGATATATGATTTGCAAATGTCTCCCCCATTTCATAGATTGCCTTTTCATTTTATTGATTGTTTCTTTTGCTATACAGAAGCTTTTTAGTTTGATGTAGTCTAATTTGTTTATTTTTGCTTTTGTTGCTTGTGCTTTTGGTGTCACACAAAAAGAATCATTGCCAGGATCAACGTCGAGGAGACTTCTCCCTATGTTTTCTTCTACAAGTTTTATGGTTTCAGGTCTTACATTTAATTATTTATTCCATTTTAAGTTAATTTTTATGAGTGGTGTAAGGATACAGTTTCATTCTTTTGCATGTGAATATTCAGTTTTCCAAACACAATGTATTGAAGAGACTAGCATTTCCCATTGTATATTTTTGGCCCTCTTGTAAGATATTAGTTGACCATATATGTATGAATTTATTGTTACCACCTTTTTAGGAAGCCAGTCTGAGACACAGTCATATCAAACCAAACAACCATAATAATATAATATATAATAAATAATTATACACTTGTCATTACCTTAACAAAAATATGAAAAATATATGTTTACATAAATTATAGATTATTCTGCACAATTTACTTTTCTGTTATGTAAATGTTAGAATTTAAACAAACAACAATAAGGAGGGAGATCAAAATGGCAGAGCAGGAGGACACTGACCTCATTTCCCCACCATGAACACATCAAAAATACATGTGGAGTAACTCTCACTGAAAACAAACTGGAGAGACTGACAATAAGGGTCTTCTACAACTAAGGTTGTAAAGAAAGATCCACACAGAATCAGGTAAGAAGGGAGGAGAAATGATTCAGTCAGGGCCTGCACCCCTAGCAATGGACATGAAAGAAAGGGAGAATATCACAGGCTTGGGAATCCTCTCTAGGGAGTGAGGCATTCAAGCAAATATTGGGCACCCCAACCCTGGGGTCCAGTTCTGGGAAGATGAGTCTCCTTACCTGGTTTGAAAACCAGTGGGACTTACCAGAGGGCCATAAGAAACCAAAATTCTGCTCATGAAGAACATGTGCACATGAACAAAGCAAAGGAAGCAGATTGAAAACTCCTCAAGGCTCTAGCCAATTTCCTGTGGTCATCCCAGTGGTGCACATCCCAGCCTGTTCCAGGAGTCTGCTCCAGCCTTTCTTGTTCCAGTGCAGTTCTCCATTAGGGAAAAGACTGCTGTTGCAAGAAGAGAGTGCACACATAGAACAGAGCCAATTCAGACCTAAACCTGCCTCAAAACAAGGTGAAGGCAAGCAGAAACTAAAAGAGTTTATCAATACTAAACCAATCTGACAAGAATTGTAAAGGGACTTCTCTAAGTGAAAAAAGAAAAGCTACAACAAGAAGTAAGAATTTATAGGAAAGGAAAAAATCCCACTAGTAAAGGCAAACCATGAGCAAAGACTGTAGATCAATCACTTAAATAAGTTAATTCAAAAATTAAAAGACGTAAGTTGTAAAATTAACTATAACTACAATAAACAGTTAAGGTATAGACAGAAAGAAATAAAATCAAGATATCAAAAACACAAAACAAGGGGGAAGGGAGTAAAAATATATATCTTTTAGAAGGTGTCTGAACTTAAACATCTTTCATTTTAAAACAAATGGATATAGTTATACATCAAAATATATGAACCCCTTGGTAAACATAAATCAAAAACTTACAATAGATACACAAAAACTAGATATAAAGAAACACAGGCATACCACCAAAGAAAATCATCAAACCACGAAAAGCAGAAAAGAACAAAGAAGCAGAAAAGAACAATCAGAAAAACAAGTTTAAAAATGGCAATAATACATACCAGTATACTTATTAAATGTCAAGGAACTAAATGCTCCAATCAAAAGACACAGGATGGTGGCTTATTGAATAAAAACAAGACCCTTCACTATGCTGCTTACCATAGGCTCACTTCAGAGATAAGGATACACACAGACTGAAAATGCAAACAGAAACAAAAAGAAAGCAGGGTAGTAACACTCATGTGAGACAATATTGATTTTTTAAAACTCTACAGCAAAAGACAAAGAAGGGCATCATATAATGATAAAGATATCAATACAAGAAGAGTATATCCTCTTATAGTCCTTAATATATATGCACTTAATATAGGAGCACCTAAATATACAAAGTAAATACTAACAACCATAAAAGGGGAAATTGACAAATAACACAATAGTTGTAGGGGACTTTAACACACAATTTACATCAATGGACAGATCATCCAGACAGAAAATTAATGAGTAAACAGTGGTTAACTGACACATTAGGTCAGTTGAACTTACAAGATATCTACAGGACACACCATCCAACAAAGGGAGAATATACATTATTTTCAGGTGCAGATGAAATGTTCTCCAGGATAGATTACATGCTAGGCCACAAAACAAGTCTCAATAAATTTAATAGAATCCAAACTATATCAAGAATTTCTTACCACAATAGTATGAAACTAGAAATCAATTACAAGAAGAAAAATGGGAAAAACACAAACACATGGAGACTAAACAACATATTACTAAAAAAAAACACAATAGATCAGTGAAGAAATGAAAGAGGAAATCAGAAACTACCTAAGGCAATGAAAATAAAACACAACTTTCCTAAATGAGATTCAGCAAAAGCAGTTCTAAGAGGGAAGTTTATAGCAATACAAGCTTACCTCAAGCAACAAGAAAAATCTCAAACAGTATAACCTACCATCTAAAGGGAGTAGAAAAAGAACAAACAAACCTCAAAATCAGCAGAAGGAAGAAAGTAATAATGATCAGAGAGGAAATAAAATAGAAGCCAAAAATCATAGGAAAGATCAATGAAACCAAGAAACTTTTTTTGAAATAATAAGCAAAATTGATAAGTCTTTATGCAGGCTTATTAAGAAAAAAAGAGAGAGTACCAAATAACAAAATAAGAAATGAAAGAAGAGACATTACAACTGATATCACAGATATACAAAAAATCATGAAAATACTCCAAACAGTTATATGTCAACAAATTGGACAACCTAGAAGAAATGGATAAATTCCTAGAAACACATAATCTTGGAAGACTGAATCAGGAAAAAATAGACAATCTGAACATTGATAACTAATAGTGAAATTGAATCAGTAACCAAAAAACTCCCAGCTAACAAAAGTCCAGGACTGAAAATCTTCACAGGGTAATTCTTCCAAACATATGAAGAAGAGCTAACATCTATCCTTCTCAAAATACTCCAAAAAATTAAAGATAAGGGATCATCACAATACCCTGGTATTAAAACCAGGAAAAGACACTGTCAAAATAAAGAAAAATTACAGGCCAGTATCTCCAATGAATACAGATGCAGAAATCTCCAACAAAATATTAGCAAACTGAATTCAACAATATATTAAAAGGATTATATACCATGATCAATTATTATTAATTATTATTAATGCATTATTTCAATGATGCAAGCAGGGTTCAATATCCACAAATCAAAAAAAATGAAATACACTAAATTAACAAAACAAAGGATAAAAATTGCATGATTATCTCAATAGACACAGAAAAAGCATTTAACAAAATTTAACATCTTTTCATGACAAAAACTCTCATCAACGTTGGTATAGAGGGAACATATCTCAACATAGTAAAGGCCATTTATGACAAACCCACAGCTGACAGCTTTTATTCTAAAATATGAAACAAGACAAATGTGCCCACTCCCACCACTTCTATTTAATATACTCCTAGCCACTGCAATCAGAAAAGAAAAATAAATAAAAGGCATCCAAATTGAAAGGGAAAAAAGTAGAACTGTCACTATTTGCAGATCACATGAAACTATGAGGTGAGTAAAAAATTATCCACACTCCAGCTGTAGAATTTACAGAAGTTTTAATATAACCAGAGTGCAGATAATTTTTGACCCACTCTTGTATATACAAAAAAAATCTAAAGTCTCCACCAAAACACTATTAGAACTAATGAAGAAATTCAGCAAAGCTGAATGATACAAGATTAATGTGCAGAAATCTATTGCTTTTCTATACACTAAGAGTTTACTGTCAGAAAGAGAAAGCAAGAAAACAATCTCATTTAAAAGTGCATCGAAAATAATAAAATACCTAGTAATAATCTTAACCAAAGAGGTGAAAGATCTGTACTCTAAAAATAATAAAACATTGATGAAAGAAATTAAAGATGATACAAAGAAGTTAAGGATTGGAAGAATTAATAATGTTACCATGGCCATATAGACTTAATATAACTCCTATCAAAATTCCCATATTTTTCACACAACTACAACAAATTATCCTAAAATTCATATGGAATCACAAATTGCCAAAAACCAAATTGCCAAATCAATCTTGAGAAAAAAGAACAAAGCTGAAAGTATAACCCTCCTAGACTTCAAACTATACTACAAACCTAAAATAATCAAAATAGCATGGAATTGGCAAAAAAAACAGACATATAGATCAATAGAAGATAAAAGAGAACTCAGAAATAAACCCACCCACCATGGTAAATTAATCTTTGATAAAAGCGGAAAGAAAATACAATGAAGAAAAGAGTCTCTTCAAGAAGTATTGCTGGGAAAACTGGACAGCTATGTGTAAAACAATGAGACTAGCACATTTCCTTACTCTATATACAAAAACAAACTCAAAATGAATTAAAAACCTGAATGTAAGACCTGAAACTATGAAATTCCTAGAAGAGAATATAGGCAGAACACTGACATAAATTGTAGCAATATTTTTTGGATCTGTCTCCTTAGGCAAAAGAAACAAAAGCAAAAATAAACAAATGAGATATAATGAAAACTAAAAGCTTTTTCACAGCAAAAGAAACCATTGACAAGAAGGGAAAAACCTACTGAATGGGAGAAAATATTTGAAAATGATATAATGGATAAGAGATTAATATACAAAATATACAAATAGCACATAAAACTCAATATAAAAAAACCTTGAACAACCCAATCAAAAAATGGGCAAGAGACCTGAATAAACATTGTTTCAAAGAAGACATACTGATGGCTAACAGGCACATGAAAAGATGCTGAACATCACTAACTACTAGAAAAACAAAAATCAAAACAATGAGATAACAGCTCACACCTGTCAGAATGGCTATCATCAAAAAGTCTACAAAATAGCAAACATTGGCATGTATATGAAGAAAAGGGAACACATATACTTTTGGTGGGGATGTACAGTGGTGCAGCCACTATGGAAAACAGTACAGAAATTACTAAAAAAAGTTTAAATAGAACTACTATATGATCCAGCAGTTCCACTCCTAGGTATATATCCAGAAAAAATGTGAAAAACCAATTCAAAAGGATACTTACACCCCAATACCAATGTTCATAGCAGCACTGTTTATAATCGCCAAGATACAGAAGCAACCCAAGCGTCCATTAACAGATGAATAGATAAATAAGATGTGGTATATATACACAATGGAATAGTATGTAGCCTTAAATAAGAATGAAATTCTGCCATTAGCTGCAATGTGGAGGGATCTAGAAAGTATTATAAGTTTAATAAGTCAGGCAGAGAAAGACAAATACTCTACATTTTCACTTACATGTAGAATCTAAAATATAAAACAAATGAATGAATATAACAAAACAGAAACAGCCTCACAGATAGAGAGAAGAAACTCATGGTTACAAGTGGGAGAGGGAGGAGGAGGTTCAAGATAGGGGTAGGGGATTAAGAGGTACAAACTACTATGTATAAAATAAATAAGATACAAGGATATATTGTGCAGCACAGGGAATGTAGCCAATATATTATAATAACTTTAAATGGCGTATCATGTATAAAAGCATTCAATCACTATGTTGCACACCTAAAACTAATATAATGTAAATCAACTATACTTTAATAATATTTTTTAAAATAAAAATAAAAAATTCATCTTTCCCTCTTAAACATTAAATTAAATTAACAAATAACAATAGAAATAAGTAAAAGGCAATATGCAACTAGTAGTAATTAAAAGTAGGACTAAATAAATAAATATATAGGTGTAATAATATTTCTGTCCTCTGAAGAGCAATTTTAACCTTTTTAAACTTTATTAAGCATTTAAATTTTGCAGACTACATTATTGTGTACCCATAAAATATATAAATTAAACAATTTAAAAGGACAAAATAAATATAATAAAACTAATTAAACATATAAATTGCCTATATTTAATGAAAAAAGGATATTGATTCTTTCTGTCCTAGAATAGTTTGCTCTTTTCATTTTCTTTCTCGTTAATACTTCTCTGAACTGACTGCAGTCTTTAGAACAGCCTTCTTTTTTATGTAGTGGCAAAACTGAATACAATCAAACATAAACATGTTTACTTTCACTTGTGGCTCTACTCTTCAAGTACATACATACTGATTCTTGGTCTCAGTACAATGTGTTAGTACCAAGTTAAGCATCTTTGCAACACAAGTGTTTAGTGGTGAAATACTTGGGATTTTACTTCCTAGCAACAGTGTTTTGTTTTGTTTTGTTTTTTGAAGTATAGTTGACTTACAAATTATATTAGTTTCAGGGGCACAACATTGTGATTCAATATATTTATAGATTATACTCCATATAAAGTTATCATAAAACATTGGCCATATTCCCTGTGTTGTACATTACATCCTTGTGTCTTATTTTATACGTAGTAGTTTGTACCTCTTAATCACTTTCACCTTTCTTGTCCCACTCCACACTGATAATCACTAGTTTGTTCTTGGTATCTGTGAGTTTGTTTCTGTTTTGTTGCATTCACTTGTTTTACACAGTGAGATTTTAGATTTGTAGGAATTAATTTCCAGTTCTTCAAAAATTCACATCTACTTTGCATCTGCCGGCTTATCTTCATAGACCAGTTGTTGGTCAATCAGATTATTTGCCTCTATAAATTCATTATAATGATTATCCATGTCTAAATTGTCCATCATTCTTAAACTCTTCAAAGCACATTAGATGTAATTATACATTATAGTTTTCTTTCTTAGGACAAAAGTTATATGTGCTTAATAAACTGAAGTTGGATTCCCAATAAATTAGTTTTAATAAATAAATTGAGGAAGTCCTTTTCTCGTTGGCTTCCCTGCTCTGGTGACTTTTTTGAGTTTTGAAGCCATATTTTTTCTCAAAATTTGTCTTTTTTTTCCCCTTTTGCTGTATGAGGATTTGTTGCCACCCACATATAACATAAAACAACTGAAGTGTAGTTAGTTCATCCTTTTCTAGGGTCCTTACGGCCTCCTTAAAAATTAGCAAGGAGTTTTTGAAAACTTCTCTTTTACTATAATCCTTTTCTCTATTTTCATTCCCAGTATATTTCCAAATTGCAGAAAGTCATTCTTCTTATCTCATACTTTGAAAATATGATTTTACAGCAAACCAGCACTTTTAGATCTTTACTATGGACAGCAACAATACTGTCCCATCTTACAGGCGCTTTTCTAAGGAAACTCTCTCCTTTAATTTCTGTAAAGTTGAATATCTCAGTAAATGCTTCTATGCATTTTGAGGAAACTGAAAAGTGACCAATAACTTGTGTCATGAGTTTTTCAATATCGTAAGTAAATATAACAACCCTTTTTAGCAGTGTTGTGTACAGCATGTTCAGGACATTTAGCTGGTAAGATCTTTTTCATTATCTTTGGGAAGAAATTTATAGAATGAATGGAATTTTCCAAAATTTATATTTTCACTGTCTATGGAATATGAAGATATATGAGCAAAATACATTTTGTATTTGGATATCAACAATCTTATGTTTTATGTTTTCTGAGACTTTACTAAAATCTTCAGAGAAATCAAGATGTTTGGAAAGTACATTTTTGAAATCAAAATGCCTAAGAGCTAGGAGGTATATTTTTTGTTGCTGTAATTTGAGGCATCACTTGATATACTGTAAAAAGTATAACTGTTGGTGAGATCTGACAGAATCAGCTCCACACACTTGTTACCAAAATTTGTCTTTTTTGCTCCCCAAAAGGACATTCTGAGGTTAGTGGCAATCTGTTCTGTTTTGGGTATTTGCCTTCCTAATTCAGTTGCATGTGTCCTTCCATCTATCATTATTATTTAAATAACACGCAGTCATTTAGGCTTTTTCATAATGTCTTGGTCATGCTGGAATTGTTATTATCATTCCCACTTTAATTTTCTGAACTCTTTTCACTCTTATGTTATTGTGAAAAATGAAACATTTCCAAAGTTAAAACAGCACTATATCAATTCAAGGCACAGTAATTAATCCACATACAAAGTCAAAGACTGACTAACACACTCACAATGGCAATGCACTTGAATTACACACTTTAACTGCATCCATTGTTGTGAGCCACAGATCATGGTTACTAACATCACTGATCAGGGGAAGAGAAGAAAAGAAAAAACAGTGATAGCAACCATAAAAAATAATATATGACCCATTCAATTGACACTAAAACAATGCTGTTTCCAGCCCCTAATTTTTGGGCCACGTGTGCATTTTGAACTTTTTCCCCATCCTTCTTCATTTATCCCTGAAAATTGGGACTTTTCACATTCTAAGGAGGGTTTTCTTAGGACCTAAGACTTATAGGGCTAAAACCTGGACAGTACTGAGAAGATTAGAAGATTGGTCACTTACTTTAAAAAAGCAGACAGACATAGTATCTATCAGCCACACCTATACACCAAGATCATTTGAACAGGCTGATTAATAAGTAACTACTAGGTTGTTTGAACAAAGAGGGCATTTAATCAGTGTGTTGAAGCATGTGGATACAAACAGTAATCATCTTAGGAAGAACCTAGCACTTTCATGGGAGCCTGATCCACTTCTGGTAAGAACTAGCTTACATTTTGCTGCTGTGTATAATTGGATTTCCTCCTAGACAACAGTAGAACTTAAAATGTTTGAAAATTCATCTCAATGACCAAATAAATGTGAAGGTCGGGTTTTTATACTATCATACCTATAAACTCCAGGAAGGTCAATAAGTCAATAGAGCTTCCTTACCGTGTTACTAGTTAGGTGTCAATCTCTCAGACCACAGGGACCACATTTAGCTATCCTGCTTGCCATTTACACAGGTTTAATAAAGCCTTTACTAAAATGACTGCACCAACTTTTGTACAATTGTGCATAATCACAGAATATATATAAATGCCTAAACATTTGGAAGGCTGCTTCACAGGTAGGATTTCCCCACAGGCTTAGAAGTTCTATTTACAGCCATTTACAGATCTATAAACAAGAAGCTAATAATCTAGAAAACTTGGCTCTTAGACACTCATGCCGTTTGCATTTTTAATGCTTACTTAGAGTTCTTCTTGGGATCCTGCTGAATTAGGAGAACTTCAGGGCACTAAGCAATGAGTGTTCCATCTTGTAATATATAGCTTGAACAAAGGGTTCCTTAACCAAGACCAGGGTAAAGGACTATCATCTTTACTCAGAAAGACAGTCAGGTATCCAGTTTCAAGCATAAACTCAGACAATTTTACAGAATCCAGAATCCCAAGCTTCTAGTACGAAATAAGCCCATCATTGAACATAAGCAGGTAAGTTCATTATTTCATTTCTTTTCTTACATGTAGTCTGAATAAGAAAGGTGATATTGAGAGTTATATATGTAAGTATAGCTATTTTTTTAAATATACAAAGCAGGTTATTTGGGTGAAATGCCTCTTTTTCAACTGCTGTTTTCAATTAAGTATATAACTGTACCTTACTTCATCTTGCAGCTCTCTAACAATATTCAGAATGCAAGAGAGTCCAATAATTCCTCACAACCTCCTTGAAACCATCATTGAGATTTTTCTTTGCATCTTTGTCATATGCAAGAAAACACAGATTAAAAAAATACATATTTTCTCTGACACATTCAAACTATCCACTCACGGGAGGAAATTTTGCTCAGCTAATTATTAATGTGTTCTTTGATTATTATTGTAGTCAGTGCTGACAAGTACACTTCCATGCCAGCCAAAATCAAATGCATGAATGTGGCAAGTCCCAAGTTCAAGTACTCTCATAATAACTGAAATTTGCTATTGTTTTTGGTCTACTTTTTAAATGGGTGCATTTACCAGAGGTTTTATACCTGAATACTTTTGTATCACATAGTGGTAGAATAAAGACTAGAGTTCAGAATAATGTCTTCTTTGCCATTCCCTGAACACAGTGATTATAGGAATCATAAGATTCTAAGGAAAGTATATTATCTCCAGTTTACAAAGGAGGCAAGTAAGACATTACCCCCTGCCAAGAACTTCAGATCTATACTGAGAGATTTTAGAAATTTATGTAAATACAGTTCTTGAGATTCTAGGAATTAGGAGATAATTTTAGTCCTATGGCCTCTTTGCTTAGTGACCAAATCTCCCAGTTCTCCTTAACCATCAATGTAACATTAAGTAATGTCCCTAAAAGTTTGTACAAAGTTTTCCAGAAAAGGCTCACTGCACCAGTTAGTGAAGTCCACAGTGCAATGCTGTGATTTTAAATAGCACACAACTAATAATGTAATAACCAGGGGTGAGGTTCATGAGCCAAGAAGTAGTGTGATCACTGTGTCTGGCATTACTTGGAAGTGCTATAGTCCATCTCCACATTGTGAGAGGGATCTAGCAATATTGGGCAGAGCTCAGAGAAGAGCCACAAAAATGATTAAAGGGTTGGAAAAGTAGAACTAAGGGAAGAGATCAAAAAAGCTAGGACTATTAGTCCAGAAACAAGAAAACTCTTTAGTATCTTAGTAACTGTCCTCAAAATTTACTTTAAAAGCACTTCTGACCAACTATTTTCCATAGAGACTGTAACTGAAATAAGTGAAATTAAAGTGACAGAAATCTCAAATAAGCAAATGGAGGATCTTTTCAAAAAGCAAGAATAGCTGACAAAAGTTGTTGGTACTAGTGTACTTATTCTAAAGAGCTTTATAAAGCAGTCATCTCTTCTAGACAGATTATATTTACTTTTTTTTATGTCTGGGTTTTAGAACAAATTAGTAGTTCTTATTTTTTTTCCTGGGTCATGGACCACTTAGAGAATATCGTGAAAGCTACAGATCATCTCAGGAAAATGCATGTGTTCACACAGATCTGGAAGCTCTTTGAGCCCCTGAATATGATGACAGCTAACTATGAGATTCCTTCTAGCTATGAGATTCTGCAGGATGCTCTGAGACGCTTGTAAGAAATGAACTCTTTGTGTGTTGCGTATCATACTGTTTTCTCCAATTTTCTTTGATTTCCGGCATCAGGCTGCAAAGCCTCAGTTGTCATTCTTCTTGTTCTACATCTCATCCAAACACTAGCAGTCCACACCTGAAACAGAATATGCTGCTTGGGCAGGAAAAGGATGGGCAAAAATAAACTCTTGTTAAAGCAAATGTCGTTCCTTACTATTTCAGCAAACGCCATCCCTATCTATCTTATTCCAAGCCTCAAGTTCCACTTTTTAGAAAGCAGGGAACCATTGCCACACCCATACTCCATATCTCCATTAGAAATCAGCCAAAGCTCCACATGAATAAACACATTAGTAACAGGGAGAGGGACATTAGGACCTTCTTAAATCAGCTTAGCCAAACACATTAAGGCTGATCTGGCTAAAGTTATTTTTTAATTATGATTTAGTTTGAGACCAATTTGCCTTAATAAGTATGCAGCATCAAGTAAGTCTAAGGACAGGTAATGCTTAAAGTTTGTGACTCCCCTAATGCTACCTAAGTTTCCCCAAGCAGGTGTTTCCAAGCACTCTGTAATCACGACCTTTTTAAAAAAACTGAAAATTTTAACTTCTCCAGCTTCAGGATATCTCTATCAACTAGAAACTTGTTCAAGTTTAAACTAGTTCATGTTTAAATGATGTTTTATAAGGCTTTTTAGAGAGGCATTTATAGTATTTCAATAAAAAGATTACGTAGTTTCAAGTCCCAGTGGTATTACTTACTAGCTGTGTGGCTTTAAAGAGATTGCTTGATCTCTCTGTACTTCAGTTTTCTCATAGGTAAAATAGACAAAGTAATTATTCTTATTTAAGAGAGTTGTCATAAAGATTAAATGAGATAAAGTTCTTAAAAATCTGCCTGGCACATAGTAAGTGCTCTCTGTAGGGTAGCATTAGCTATTAATATTTTCATAGACATTATCTTATCTGATCCCCATAACAGCACTGGTGGAGAAAGCAAGACAGAGTTAATTTCACATCTATTGGAAACAAAGATTCATAGAATTTAAGTGACTGTTCAAGGTCACATAGAGAATAAGTGTTAGACCTGAGTGGTGCTATTTCCTTTATACCCATGGTTCCTAAAATTTGTTGGGTCATAGATCCTCTGTGAATTTTATATAATTCTCTACCCTCCAAAAAATGCATATCTAAAAGTCATCCAAATTTTTTCCTATAATGTCAAGGGCTCAAGGACAACATGAAGCCCATCTATCAACACTTATGGATCTCAATTTCAGAAATTTCAGTTATTTTCCAAGAAAATCATTCTTTTTATGATGTTCACTTCAAATTTCAAAATTCCTTTCTATCAATGATTCTCAGGCAGGATAACATCTAGAGTACTTGAAATGCAGTTTTAATTATTGCTCCCCTGACTCTCCTGCTTCTATATTTAACTCAACAAATTCATTCCATCTATGTTTTGATCACTAATACCCATTACCTCAGTCTCTGGATCATTCCCATTTGTTTCCGGATTGCCTTCTGCTTCTACTAATAAAGTCAAAGTGATGACCCCCCACTTGCATTTCCACTCCAACTCCTCTGCAGCAAAATTAAATAAAACTGGTATGAACAAAACTGGCAGGAATTCAAACAACTGTCAGCCTTTTTAAGGTTCTATCAGTCCATCTTTTTTTTTTTTAAACTGGAAAATTATATTACATATGAACTCATTTTACACAAATCTTTGGGATTTTATTCTTCTTTTACAACCATCATTTTGCTTGCTAAAACATCTTTGGGCAAAAATCGGTCAGGATCACCATTAAATTTACTTTTTTTTCATCTTTATTGGAGTATAATTGCTTTACAATGCTGTGTTAGTTTCTGTTGTACAACAAACTGAATCAGCTATATGTATACATATATCCCCATATCCCCTCATTCTTGAACCTGACTCCCACCCTCCCTATCCCACCCTTCTAGTTCATCACAAAGCACCAAGTGGATCTCCCTGTGCTATGCAGCAGCTTCACACTAGCTATATATTTCACATTTGGTAGTGTGTATATGTCAATGCTACTCTCTCACTTCATCTCAGCCTCCACTTCCCTCTCTGTGTCCTCAAATCTGTTCCCTACATCTGCGTCACTATTCCTGTCCTGCCACTAGGTTCATCAGTACTGTTTTTCTAGATTCCATTATATATATGTGTTAGCATATGGTATTTGTTTTTCTCTTTCTGACTTACTTCACTCTGTATGGCAGACTCTAGGTCCAACCACCTCACTACAAATAACTCAGTTTTGTCCCTTTTCATGGCTGAGTAATATTCCATTGTATATATGTGCCACATCTTCTTTATTCATTCATCTGTCGATGGACATTTCGATTCCTTCCATGTCCTGGCTATTGTAAATAGTGCGACAATGAACATTGTGGTACATATATCTTTTAGAATTATGGATTTCTTAGGGTATATGCCCAGTAGTGGGATTCCTGGGTCATATGGTAGTACTGTTTTTAGATTTTTAATGTATTTCCATACTGTTCTCCACAGTGGTTATATCAATTTACACTCCCTCCAACAGTGCAGGAGGGTTCCCTTTTCTCCACACCCTCTCCAGCATCTATTATTTCTAGATTTTTTGATGGTGGCCATTCTGACTGGTGTGAGGTGATACCTCATTTTGGTTTTGATTTGCATCTCTCTAATGATTAATGATGTTGAGCACCTTTTCATGTGTTTGTTGGCCATCTGTATGTCTTCTTTGGAAAAATGTCTATTTAGATCTTCCACCTATTTTTGAATTGGGTTGTTTGTTTTTTTGATATTGAGCTGCATGAGCTGCTTGTATATTTTAGAGATTAACCCTGTGTCAGCTGCTTCATTTGCAAATATTTTCTCCCATTCTGAGGATTGCCTTTTCATCTTGTTTAGGGTTTTCTTTGCTGTCCAAAAACTTTTAAGTTTCATTAGATCCCATCTGTTTATTTTTGTTTTTATTTCCAGTACTCTGGGAGGTCGGTCAAAAAAGATGTTTGTGGTTTATGTCATAAAGTGTTCTGCCTACCTTCCTCTAAGAATTGTATAGTGTCTGGCCATACATTTAGATCTGTAATCCATTTTAAGTTTATTTTTGTGTATAGTGTTAGGAAGTGTTCTAATTTCATTCTTTTACATGTAGCTGTCCAGTTTTCCCAGCATTGCTTATTGAAGAGGCTCTCTTTTCTCCATTGTATATTCTTGCTTCCTTTGTCAAAGATAAGATGACCATATATTCGTGGGTTTATCACTGGGCTTTCTATCCTGTACCATTGAGCTGTATTTCTGTTTTTTTGCCAGTACCATACTGTCTTGATTATTGTACCTTTGTAGTATAGTTTGAAGTCAGGGAGCCTAATTCCTCCAGCTCCGTTTTTCTTTTCCAAGATTGCTTTGGCTATTTGGGGTCTTTTGTGTTTACATACAAATTGTATAATTTTTTATTTTAATTCTGTGAAGAATGCTATTGGTAATTTGATAGGGATTTCATTGAATCTGTAGATTGCTTTTGTAGTATAGTCATTTTCACAATATTAATTATTCCAATCTAAGAACATGGTCTTTTTATGTCATCTTTGATTTCTTTCATCAGTGTTTTATAGTTTTCTTAGTACAAGTCTTTTGCCTCCTTAGGTAGGTTTATTCCTAGGTATTTTATTCTTTTTGTTGCAATGGTGAATGGGATTGTTTTCCTAATTTCTATTTCTGATTTTTCATTGTTAGTGTATAGGAATGCAAGAGATTTCTGTGCATTAATTTTGTATCCTGCAACATTACCAAATTCATTGATTATCTCTAGTAGTTTTCTGGTGGAATCTTTAGGATTTTCTATGTAGAGTATCATGTCATCTGTGAACAGTTACAATTTTACTTCTTCTTTTACAATTTGGATTCCTTTTATTTCTTTTTCTTCTCTGATTGTCATGGCTAAGACTTCCACAACTATATTGTTTAAGAGTGATGAGATCGGACATCCTTGCCTTGTCCCTGATCTTAATGGAAATATTTTTGGTTTTTCACCATTGCGAATGATGTTTGCTGTGGGTTTGTCATATATGGCCTTTATTATGTTGATGTAGTTTCCCTTTATTCCCATTTTCTAAAGAGTTTTTATCATAAATGTGTGTTGGATTTTGTCAAAAGCTGTTTCTACATCTATTGAGATGATCATATGGTTTTCACTCCTTAATTTATTAACATGTGATATCATATTGATTGATTTGTATATACTGAAGAATCCTTGCATTCCTGGGATAAATTCCACTTGATCATGGTGTATGATCCTTTTAATGTGCTGTTGGATTCTGTTTGCTAGTATTTTGTTGAAGATTTTTACATCTATGTTCATCAGTGTTATTGGTCTGTAGGTTTCTTCTTTTCTGATCTTTGCCTGGTTTGGTACCAGGGTAATGGTGGGCTCATAGAACGAGTTCAAGAGAGTTCCTCCCTCTGCAATTCTTCAAAGAGTTTGAGAACATTCTCTAAATGTTTGATAGAATTCACCTGTGAAGCCATCTTGTCCTGGATTTTTTATTGTTGTTGTTGGAAGATTTTAAATTATGCTTTCAATTTCATTCCTTATGATAGGTCTGTTTATATTTTCTAAATCTTCCTGGTTTAGTCTTGGAAAATTATACTTTTCCAAGAATTTTTCCATTTCTTCCAGGCTGTTCATTTTATTGGCATATAGTTGTTTGTGGTAGTCTCATAATTTTTTGTATTTCTGGGGTGTCAGTTGTGATTTTTCCTTTTTCATTTCTAATTTTATTGATTTGGGTCTTCTCCCTTTTTTTCTCAATAAGTCTGGCTAAAGGGTTATCAATTTTGTTTATCTTCTCAAAGAACCAGCTTTTAGTTTCATTGATCTTTGTTATTGTTTTCTTTGTTTCTATTTCATTTGTATCTGCTCCAATCTTTATGATTTCTTTCCTTCTATTGATGTTAGGTTTTTTTTATTATTATTATTTTTCTTTCTCTACTTGCTTTAGGTATAAAGTTAGATTGTTATTTGAGATTTTTCATGTTTCTTGGGTTGAGATTGAATTGCTCTAAATTTCCCTCTTAGGACTGCTTTTGCTTTGTCTTATAGGTTTTGGGTTGTCATGTTTTCATTGTCATTTGTTTCTGTGTATTTTTTTTTCTCTGATTTCTTCAGTGATGTCTTGGTTATTTAGTAGTGAACTGTTTAGCCTCCATGTGTTTGTATTTTTTACATTGTTTCTTGTAATTTATTTCCAATCTCATAGCATTGTGGTCAGAGAATATGCTTGATATGATTTCACTTTTCTTAAATTTACCAAGGCTTGATTTGTGACCCAAATGTGATCTACTCTTGAGAATGTTCCATATGCATTTGAGAAGAAAGTGTATTCTGCCACTTTTGGGTGTAATGTCCTATAAATATCAGTTAAATCTATCTGGTCTATTGTGTCATTTAAAGCTTGTGTTTCCTTATTTATTTTCTGTTTGAATGATCTGTCCATTAGTGTCAGTGGCGTGTTAAAGTCTCCTACTATTATTGTATTACTGTCAATTCCCCCTTTTATGGCTATTAGAATTTGTCCTATTTATTGAGGTGCTCCTATGTTGGGTGCATAAATATTTACTTGTTTAGCTTCTTCTTGGTTTGATCCCTTGATCATTATGTAATGTCCTTCCTTGTCTCTTGCAACAGTCTTTACTTTAAAGTCTATTTTGTCTGATACATGTATTGTTACTCTAGCTTTTTTTTGATTTCTATTTGCATGGGATATATTTTTCCATCCCTTTACTTTCAGTCTGTATGTGCCTCTAGGTCTGAAGTGGGTCTCTTGGAGACAGCATATATATTGGTCTTGATTTTGTATCCATTTAGCCAGTCTATGTCTTTTGGTTGAAGCATTTAATCCATTTACATTCAAGGTTATTATTGATACGTATGTTTCTATTACCATTTTCTAATTGCTTTGGGTTTGTTTTTGTGGGTCTTTTCCTTCTTTTGTGTTTGCCAATGAGAGAAGTGCCTTTAGCATTTGTTGTAAAGCTTGTTTGGTGGTGCTGAATTCTCTTAGCTTTTGCTTATCTGTAAAGCTTTTGATTTCTCCATCGAATCTGAATGAGATCCTTGCTTCATAGCGTAATCTTGGTTTTTCTCTTTCATCACTTTAAGTATATCCTGCCACTCTCTTCTGGCCCGCAGAGTTTCTGCTGAAAAATCGCTGATAATCTTGTGAAGATTCCTTTGTATATTATTTTTTGCTTTCACCTTGCTGCTTTTAATATTTTTCTTTGAATTTAATTTGTGTTAGGTTGATTAATATGTGTCTTGGTGTGTTTCTCCTAGGCTTTATCCTGTATGGAGTCTCTGTGCTTCCTGGGCTTGAGTGACTATTTCCTTTCCCATGTTAGGGATGTTTTCCACTATAATCCCTTGGAATATTCTCTCAGATCCTTTCTTTTTCTCTTCTTCTGTGACCCCTATAATTCAAATGTTGGTGCATCTAGTGTTGTCCCAGAGGTCTCTGAGATGGTCTTCAATTATTTTCATTCTTTTTTCTTTATTCTGCTCCTTGGCAATTATTTCCACAATTTTGTCTTCCATCTCACTCATTCCTTCTGTCTCAGTTATTCTGTTATTGATTCCTTCTAGTGTATTTTTCATTTTAGTTATTGTGTTATTCATCTTTGTTTGTTCATTAGTTCTTACAGATCTTTGTTAAACATTTCTGGTATTTTCTTGACCCATGCCTCCATTCTATTTCCAAGATTCTAGATCATCTTTACTGTCATTACTCTGAATTCTTTTTCAGGTAGTTTGCCTATTTTCTCTTCATTTATTTGCTCTTGCAGGTTTTTATCTTATTCCTTCATCTGTGACATATTTTTTTGTCATCTCTCTCTCTTTTTTTTTTTTTTTTTTTGATGAATGGGATTGTTTTCCTGTCTTACTGGTTGTTTGGCCTAAGGCTTCATGCAATGGAGTGTGTAGGCTGTTGGTAGAGCTGGATCTTGGTGCCAAGGTGAGGACCTCTGGGAGACCTCACTCCAATGAATATTCCCTGGGGTCTGAGGTTCTCTGTTATTCCAGTGGTTATGACTCAGAGCTCAGGATCTCAGGCTCCACCCCTGGTTCATGAACCAAGATCCCACATGCCACACAGGGCAGAACAAAAAAAGAAAAGAAAAGAAAAAAGAACAATAACAAAGAGTAAAAAATACAGTAAGATTAGAAAACAGCAAGATATGTTAGAAGAAATTTAAAAAATAGAAGAAACAACAACCAGAAGGTAAAACAGAACCATAATAGCAGAAAAGAAAAAGGGGAAAAGGAAACAAAAAAGACAAGCCAGAAAAGCCCTTGGGGTGTAGTGGGTGAGGCTTAGGCTCAACGATGCAGGAGGGACCCTGGAATGCCTCTGGCTTTGGGGGCAGGGGATCAGGTCCAAGACCCCATCAGACACCTTGGACCTAAGTGGGTAGGGGAAATGCTAGGCACATTCACTCCAGATCCTCTTTTCCTGGAGGGTCCCTCCCCAGTTGTGTCTCTTCTTCCTCCCCCCTCCTCCTATGCTCCTAGGACCCATGTGGCTGGAGGGTGCCCCAGAAGGCAGGGGACCAGACCTGAAGCCCAACACTCTTCCTGAGACCAATTGGGTAAAGGAACTGCCTGCAGTCCTTCCCCTGATCCCCCATCTTGGGACACCCCCATCTGCCTCTCCTCCTCTTACCCCTTCCTCCCTCGCTCCTACACCCCTAGGAGTCCAATTGCTGGAGGGGGCTTCAGAGAGCAGAGGACTAGGTCCAGGAGCTCAGCAGGCTTCCTGGGGCTGAGTGGGCAGGGGAAAGGCCCTCTCTGCCTCCCCTGATCCTCCAACCTTGGAAGGCCTCCCTTTCCTCCTTTCTTCTTCTCTCCCCACATCCCTCCTACACTCCCAGGACTAACATGGCCTGGAGGGGACCTTGGAAGGTGGAGGACTCACCCTGGGAGCTCAGCAGGCTTCCCAGGGCTGAGTAGGTGGGGGAATCACCTGCAATGCCTCCTGTGATCCTCTGGTCCTGGAGGGCCCCTCCCCACATTGTCCACCTCTCTCCCTCTTCCCCCTTCTCCCTCCCTCCCATGCTCCTAGGACCCCTGCAGCTGGAGGGGACCCCAGAGAATGAAGGACCAGGCCTGGGAGCCCAGAAGGCTTCCCGGGGCTGAGTGGGCAGGGGAAATGCCTTCTGCACCTCTCCTGGTCCTCCAATCCCAGATACTCCCATCAACCATCTGCCTCTCCTCCTCTTCCCCCCTCCTACATCCCTCCTAGGCCCCTAGGACTCACCTAGCCTGGAGGGGGACTTGGACAACTGGGCCAGCAAGCCCAGAAGGCTTCCCAGGTGGATTAGGTAGAGGGAAATGTTAGATGTGCTCCTCCCTGATCCTCCAAGCTCCTGAGGGTCCCTCTAGACATGTGAACCCCTCCCTTCTCCCAGCCACCCATCAGGAGTGTTGGTCCTGTCCAGCGTCCACTTCTCTTCCCCCCTCACTTCCTCCCACATCCTACCCAGCCTCTTGGGGGTATTCCTCCCATCTCCTTGGTCATCAAGGTCCCCGCCTGTTTTGAGCAGTTGCCCTAATTGTGGGGAGATGTAACTTCACGTCCTCCCATGCTGCCATCTTGACTGTCTCTCCACCATTAAATTTAGGTTATTTCTCTTTGCTGTTTCTTCAGATGCCCATGGGAGTAGAGGCTGGGGAGAAAGAATGCATTCACCAGGAATTTGATAAGATAATCTTACTTATCTTAGTTACTCATATTAATGAGTCATAGTCTTAGAAGGCAGGCAGTTATGTGCTTTTGCACAGCTGATGTCAGCTGAAATTTATGCAATCCTAAGATACAAAAACATCAAAAGTCAAACCTATAGAGGGCCCATAGTAACAATTCCTGAAAAACAAAAGTACAATTACACACTGAGCTAGAGCAGCATAAGCTTTGCGTAGAAATCCAAACTTCCTAGGAAGGAAAAAGTTGATTGCCAAATTATGGAAATAAATTTGGTATTAACAATAGTCTGTTAACTTTTCAATTTCAATAAGACTATTTTCATTTTGATAACATTACCCCAAAATCCTAAAAACAAGGGTAGACAATTCTTCCTGATTTACATATTCTTTAAAAAGTTTTATACTTCACTGGCTAAAATAATGTCAACCTTTCTATGAATTTAGCAACCATGGAATGATATTTCCATGGAGAAGAAAAATAATTTTTTAATCTACTATAAAATAAAATCTCTCATTAACCTCATTGACATGGAAAAAAGAAAGCATAATCTTGAATGATGCAAGATGTTCTCAAGAAAAAATAGAAAAAAAAATTAAGTGATAGGGAGAACTCAGCTTCCAGGGATGCCAAACTACTTTTTTGCCTTGTTTCTTTTCTCCATGAATTACCTTGAAAATGAAAAGGAGGTCTGCACTGCAACAGTTAGCATGGAGCTCATCCAGGCACATAAACATTTCCCAGTCACTTCCAGTAGTTCTACAGTAAGTGCCAATCCCAACAGTTGCCATATGGTGAAACAATCATTGTTTCAGCAGTTACTGAGCATCTACCAGGGGTCAGACATTATTCTAGGCAGAAGGGTCATAAAGATATACCCATCATCTCTCCAGCCCTTAGGGAGACATAAAATAATTATAGGAAGCATAATATGCTATAAGAAATACACCAGCTGCTGGAGCAGCCATTGTCTAACATCATAAAGCACATTAATCCAGTAAAGTTCCCCAAGACCACACTGTTTTTGCCAACCAGAAACCCCAGACCAGAGGCAACCCCAGCCTGTATCTCAAAACTCAACTTTGTGGGTAGTCTTCAAGATCTTTTGAGGATATTGGTCTAAGCATCAGTGTCTAAAAAGTCAGTGCCCTTCTAAAGCCAGGGCCTAAAGTATTAGAGACAGAGAACCTTGAAATTAAACTTAGCACTATCTTTAAAACCTTGTGAATGAGTAAATGTGGTTTTCATTTGCAGAGTATATTGTGTCTTTTGAAGGACTTTAGAAATTTTGATTCTTATGTCACTTGTGATGTTTAGAGGAAAGATATTATTATTATCATATCATTACATACTATTATCTGCAAATATAATTTATTATATAACAGCTTTATACATTTTATAATTAATTAGATTATGTATTAATCTATACCAAATATAATACAAATATATGAAGCACACATTTACTATATATAAAGAATAATGCAAATGATGTTTGCATTTTAATTGTTTAATATCTGCCTATCCCATTTGAATTAAACTCCCTGAGGGTTTGTTTGTTTTATACACTCTACATACCCATGCTTGGTTAGAAAAGAGCAAAGCACACAGTTGCCATTCATTACATATTTGTTGAATGGATGTTTAATGAATTTTAAGAAAACTTTGAGAAAACAAGAGTTGCATGACCTACAAATAGTGAACTAGTTAGCATATGAGAGACAGAAGATGGAATCAAAGTATTCTGGCTCCTTCAAGCTTCTTCCAGATTTCTTCTCCATCACAAGAACTTAATGAGGAGATAGCATAAGTCTATCAGCTGATTTCACTACAGAAACATTGCAGGCTAGAAGGGAGTGGCATAATATATTCAAAGTTCTAAAAGGGAAGAACCTGCAACCTAGGACACTCTACCCATCAATATTGTTAGAATGCAAGGAGAGTAAAGAATTTCTCAGACAAGCAAAAACTAAAAGAATACAGAAATACTAACCTACATTAAAAGAAATATTGAAATGTCCTCCATAATAGAAAAGAAGTAAGAACACCTAGGAAAGGGAAAATCACAATAGGAAAGGAAAATATATAAAATGATTGAAGATCATTTAAATAATCTCGTATATAGAGGAAAAAAATTGTAAAAGCAATTATAACTACAATTAAGAGGAAAAGGCTAAATATGAGGAATTAAAAGAGGACATCAAAATCATGAATGTGGGAGAGGGGAGTTTAAAAATATAGATATTTTAGAATGTGTTTTAATTTATAGGACTATTAGTCTAAAGAAAGTAGATGTAGTTAACATACTTGAAATCCAGGGTAATCACAAATCAAGAACATATAATAAATTCACAGAAAACAAAAAGAAAGGAACTCAGGCATAATACAGAAAAAATCCATCAAACCACAAAAGGAAAATCAAAAAGAAGAAGAAATGGACACAGAATAACTACAAAATCAGTTTAGAAACAAGGTTTAAAATTGCAATACATACATACTTATCAATAAGTACTTTAAATGTTGATGGACTAAATGCTCCAATCAAAAGATACAGAGTGGCAGATCAGATAATAAAACAAGAGCTTACAATATGCTGCCTACAAGAGACTCACTTTAGGGTGAAGGACACACATAGATTGAAAGTGAATGGATAGAAAAAGATATTTCGAACAAAGGAAAATGACAAGAAATCAAGAGTAGTAATACTCATGTCAAACAAAAGAGACTTTAAAGCATAGTCCATAAATAAAGAAAAAGAAGGACACAATATAATGATAAAGCAATCAATACAAGAAGAGGATGTTACACTTGTTAACATGTATGCACCTGATATAGGAGCACCTAAATATTTAAAACAAATATTAACAGACATTAAAGGAAAAATTGACAGGAATAGAATGATAGCAGGAACTCTAACACCCACTGACATCAATGGACAGATCTTCTAGACAGAAACTGAATAAGGCAACAGTGATCCTAAATAACATAATAGGCCAGTTGGTCTTCACTGATATCTACAAGACACTAAGTCCAGAAAACAACAGGATACACATCCTTTTCAAGCTTACATAGAACATTCTCTAGGATAGACCACATACTAGGGCACAAAACAAGCCTCAACAGATTTAAGATGAAGAAATTATTTCAAACATCTTTTCTGACAACAATATTATGAAACTAGAAATCAACCACAAGGGAAAAATAACTGGAAAAAAAATGATCACATGGATACTAAAAAACCTGCTACTAAATAAACCATGGGTCAATGATGAACAAAATGGAAATCAAAAAACGCCTTGAGACAAATAACAATGAAAACAACAACCTTACAAAATCTATGGGATGCAGGAAAAGCAGTCCTAAGAGAGAAGTTCATAGTGATACAGGCCGCTGGCAAGAAACAAGAAAAACCTCAAACAACCTAAGTTCTCCCCTAAAAGAATCAGAAAAGGAAGAACAAATGAAACCTAAAATCAGTAGAAGGAGGAAAATAATAAAGATCGGAGAGAAAATGAATAAACTAGAAATAAAAAATTTGAAAAGATCAATAAAACTGAGGTAGATTTTTTGAAAAGATAAACAAAATCAATGAACCTCTAGCCAGAGTCACCAAGAAGAAATGAGAGAGGACCCAAATAAACATAATAAGAAATGAAAGAGATGAAATAATAACCAACATTGCAGAAATACAAAAAATAATGAGAGTACTATAAATAGTTATATACCAAAAAATTGGGCAACCTAGAAGAAATGGGCAAATTTCTAGAAAATACAACCTGCCAAAACAGAATCAAGAAGAAATAGATAATTTGAACCTACTGATAACTAGAAGTGAAATAGAATCTGTATTTTTAAAAAACTTCCTGCAAACAAAGGTACAGGACTGGGTGGCTTCACTGGGGAATTCTACAAATGATACAAAGAGGAATTTATACCAATTCTTCTCAATTCTTCCAAAAGATTGAAGAAGAGGGAACACTCCAAAATTCATTCTATGACACCATCATCACCCTGATACCAAAACCAAAGATACTACCAAAAGAGAAAATTACAAGCCAATATCTTTGATGAATATAGATGCAAAAATTCTTAGCAAAATATTAGTAAACTGAATCCAGCAACACAAACACCATGATCAAGTTGGATTCATCCCAGGGTCACAAGGATTTTTCAACATATGCAAATCAATCAATGTGATACACCACATCAACAAAAGAAAGGACAAAACCCACATGACAATCTCAATAGATGCATAAAAAGCACTTGATAAAATTCAACATCCGTTCATGATAAAAACTATCAACAAAGAGGGTATAGAGGATATACAGCTCAGTAATAAAAGCTACGTATGACAAACCCATAGCCAACATAATACTCAATTGTGAAAAGCTAAAAGCCTTCATGCTAAAATCTGGAACAAGATGAGGATGCCACAGTCACCACTTCTATTCAACGTAGTATTGGAAGTTCTAGCCACAGAAAGCAGACAAGAAAAAGAAATGAAAGATATCCAAATTGGAAGGGAAGAGGTAAAACCATCACTATATGCAGATGATATATAATATAGAGAGAAATCCTAAAGACTCCACACAAAAACTAATAAAACTGATAAAAAGAATTTAGCAAGGTAGCAGAATGCAAGATTAACATGCAGACATCTGTTTTAATGTGATCCCTAGCAAATTAGCTATGAAATTTTTCACAGAACTGGAACAAATAATCCTAAAATTTATATGGAACCACAAAAGATCCAGAATTGCCAAAGCAATTTTGAGGAAAAAGAACATAACTGGAGGCATAATCCTCCCAGACTTTCAGACAATAATATAAAGCTACAGTAATCAAAACAGCATGGTATTAGCACAAAACAAACATACAGATCAATGGAACATAACAGAGCGCAGGCATAAATCCCCACAGCTATGGTCAACTAATCATCGACAAAGGAGGCAAGAATAAAATAATGGAGAAAAAACAGTCTCTGCAGCAAGTGGTGTTGGGAAATCTGAACAGCCACATGTAAAGCAATGAAGTAAGAGCACTCCCTCACACCATACACAAAAGTAAACTCAAAATGGCTTAAAGACTTAAATATAAGACACAACACTGTAAAACTCCTAGAAGAGAACACAGACAAAACATTCACTGACATAAATTTTAGCAATAGATCCTTAGATCAGTATCCTAAGGCAATAGAAATAAAAACAAAGATAAACAAATGGGACCTAATCAAACATAAGATTTTGCACAGCAAAGGAAACCATAAAGAAAACAAAAAGACCACCTATGGAAAGGGAGAAAATATTTGCAAATGATGTGACCAACAAGGGCTTAGCTTCCAAAATATATAAACAGCTCATACAACTCAATAACAACAACAACAAAAACCAACTCAATCAAAAAAGAGGCAGAAGACCTAAATAGGCCTTTTCCCAAAGAAGACATACAGTTGGCCAACAGGCACTTGAAAAGATGCTCAGCATCACTAATTATTAAAGAAATGCAAATTGAGGTTAGAATGAGGTGTCACCTCACACCAGTCAGAATGACCGTCATTAAAAAGTCTATACATAATAAATACTGGAGAGGGTGTGGAGAAAAGGCAATCCTCTTATACTGTTGGTGGGAATGTAAATTGGTGCAGCTACTATGGAAAACAGTTTGGAGGTTTCTTTAAAACTAAAAATAGAGTTACCATATGATCCAGCAATCCCACTCCTGGGCATATATCTGGAAAAGACAAAAACTCATTCAAAAAGATACATGCACCCCAGTGTTTGTAGCAGCACTATTTACAATAGCCAAGACATGGAAGCAACCTAAATGTCCATTGACAGATGAATGGAAAAAGAAGATGTGATTTTATATATATATATATGTAGATATATATATGCACACACACAATGGAATATTACTGTCATAAAAAGAATAAAATAATGTCATTTGCAGCAACATGGATGGACCTAGAGATTATCATACCAAGTGAAGTAAGTCAGATATAGAAAGGCAAATATCATATTATTACTCATATGTGGAATCTAAAAAATGATACAAATGAACTTATTTACAAAATGGAAACAGACTCACAAACATAGAAAAAAAACTTATGGTTACTGAAGGGGAATTGTCAGGGGTTAGAGGGATAAATTAGGAGTTTGGGATTAACAGATACAAACTGTTGTATATAAAATAGATAAATAACAAGGTCCCGCTGTATAGCACAAGGAGCTATACACAATATCTATAATGGAAAAGGATCTGAAAAGAATGTGTATATATATCTATATCTATATCTGTGTCTATATATATATATATTGAATAACTTTGCTGAACACCAGAAATTAACAAAACATTGTAGATCACCTATCCTTTAATGAAAAAAGAATAATATTTGAATTTGATGGACCTGATAAATCAATGCCCTCATTAGTGAATAGGTCTATATATGGATATACTTATAACTAACTCCTTTAAATCTTACTTCAATTACAGCTTAATTAAAAATAAAGTTTAAATCTAAGATAGCTGCTTGTTTTGCTATTATTGTAAATTTATTACCAGCCTTGAAGCACATAATATAGTTGGCTTTCAAATGACAGGGTGCCTCTGAAACTCAAATTCTCATATCTGGATTTACATTTGCATGGCTTGAGATTCTGCCTTTGGTAGAATCGGTTTTGGCTCAGATGTTCCCTTTGAATAAGGTTTTCTGTGGAATCACCTGCTCCCTAAAGAAACAGGGCTACATGGCTAATTTTCCTAGGAAGAATTTCTTGGTCAGCCATGCATCATCTCTATGTGGACACTGCAGAACAGAATATCATCCTGCTACAGACTTCTTCATGTTTTCCTGAACTTTTATGTTTTTTACAGCCTTATATAATCCTTATATGATTCCTAAACCATGCAGAAATTCAGACCCCTGAAGAAACAGACAAGAAAAGCAGAGGATTTTACTTTTGTTCTTGGTTCCCCACTGAGTGCCCTCAACCGCAAGCTTATCTCTTTCTACTTCCTATGGAGTTGTTCAGAGTTGTTAGATTCCAGAACATTCATTGGACCACACTTTTTAATGAGGAGTGTTACTATGTCTTAACAGACATGTAGAGAACAGAACTTCCTTTCTTATATATCTGATTTTATTTCAATGTGGTAAGTTGATCCAGGTAAGCTCTACCTTCTTGGACAAACACCCGTGTGTGTTTTTGGTTGGTTTGTCAGTTTGGCCCTTAGGGAAGTAGATGCAAAGACAGAATTACAATTGCAGGAGATTTATTAGGGTAACACCTGTGAAAAAAAGGGGACCTGGAGTAGACAAAGAAAAACTTCAGACAGCAAAGAGGTCTGACACCTGCGAAGAGAAAAGGGAAAGGAAGGATATGTGGGTAGGAAAAACCTCTCACTGTGGTGCAGCTCTAAAGATCCTCAGTGCAATGAGATGCTAGCAAAGGTCACCTGTGGAAGTGTCCTGCTCTGGGCAGAAATGGTCAGGTTCAGCTACTCCGCTAAGCCCGGTTGTTGGCCAGGAATTCCCAAGGAGAAACTGTCCTCGACTCCAACACTGCAGATCTCAAAGGCCTGAGGCTGGAGACTTGGCTGCCTAACTGCTCATGGAAGATTCTCTCTTAAAGGGTGAACTGCGTGGAGTGCCTCCATGACAGCCTCACTGAGGTTTAAATTGGGATTTGAGCACAAGCGGTTTGTTTGGGAAGAGATCCCAGGAAACACCAGCAGGGAGTGGGAAAGTAAAATCAGGGACGGGATAAGACCAAGAGTGTGCCTTATGGTATTTATTTTTTCTGTTGCTGTCATAACAAATTACTACAAACTTAGCAACTTTCATCAGCATGAATTTAGTATCTCCCAGTTTCCGGAGGTCAGAAGGCCCAGCACAGTAAGGTTAAGCTGGTTCTCTGCTGAGGATCTCCCACGACCAACACCAAGATATTGGCAGGTCTGGGCTCTTATCTAGCTGCTCTGGGGGAGATTCTCTTTTCATGTTCATTCAGGTTGCTGGCAGAATACAGTTCCTATGGTTGTAGGTCCTGTTTCCTTGCTGGCTGTCAGTTGTAGGCTACTCTTGGCTCCTGAGGCCTCTCTCTGTCCTTGAACATTGGTCCTTATGTCTCAGAACTGGCAACACTGCATAAACTCCTCCTCATGCTAAATCTCTCCAACTTCTTCCATAGTATTTCTTCTGCCTCCAACTGGAGAAAATTCTCTGCTTTGAGGGGAGCTATATGACTAGATTGGGCCCACCTGGATAATCTAGAATGCATTCCCTATCTTAAGATCTGTAACCTTAATTAATCTCCAAAACCTCTTTTCCTATATAAGGTAATTTCACAGATACCAGAGATTAAAGGTGTGAACATATTGGGGACCATCATTCTACCTACTACAATTATTAAGCAGGTTACCACTGGAGGCAACTGAATCTCAACTCAGCTGGAGAACTCTAGGAGAAAGGGTAGAATATGCCCCAGATTTGTTCCACCCAAACAGTGAAGAAGCTGGGGTATTTATCCTTCAGCTTTTATCACCTGAGTTCTATTCCAGGGCCATTAACTTCCAGCCTGCCCAGCTGAGAATACACCCTAAGGTGATGAGTCCTAGGTGCATGCTGTAGGATGCTTTCAGCAGAGGCTGAGACTGTGAGTGCTGAGAAGGTATGGTGGGGGGAGTGGATAATGAATAATGATGGTTTCTGTGAAAATGTGTTTGTGTAAGTGGACTTAAAGTGAACCCCAGCCATAACTATTTTTTTGCAGTTATACCTTGGCCTTTTGGTCTCAAAATTTCCATTTGGAGACGAGGGAAACAAACAAGAAAACCTTGTGTAAGCCTCAGTCCTAAGCCTCGGACTCCAAATCAGTCCTTTGGCAGAGATCTAGCCTAGGCTACAAAGTTCATGTCCAACTATTAGTAAAGTGGAACTCTGCTTCATTTACTATTTGATTCCTTATTTGTAGGATTTTCACTGAAACCCCACAAGAAGGAAGTGTGATTAACAAATAGAATCCAGGTATCATAATGTCATGAACACTCCACCCCTATTCCTTGTAATCATCTGACAACTAAAATGGGGGATATAACTTTGTGAAGAATAGAAAGAGCTGCCTCTGAAAGGCAGATGTGCAAAGCAGTAGTGTTGAGGCAGAGGTTAAGTGGTGCCCACCCCATTATCTACAAACACTAGATCAATAAATAGTCATGGTACGCAGATACAGACTCACTACTTAATACATTTTGGAATAGAACTGAATTTCCCTATTTGTGACAAATTCACCACAATATTATGCTGGCTGAACTTTCAGCCTGTACAATATCAGAACAGATAGTCTAAGGCTGTTTGTGGAGCTAAGATTACCCTTGCTTTTGAGTACATTCCAAAAACACCAGGAAAAATAGCATAAGACTAAAGAGGATAGGCTTGAAAGCAGACAAACCTGGGTAGCCTGATATTCCCTACCTACTTAATGTAGGACCTTGCTCACCTTATGTTACTAAATATAAGATGGTTGAAAGGACTAAATGAAATAAAGCATATCAGGCAAATAGCCATAATACCTGATATGTAGTTAGAATTCAGTTAAATGAGTCATTTTTTTCAAGTAATATTAATGCAGGCACAGCCTAACAACTAAAGAGTGTCTTTGTTTTGTTTATAATATTCCCTGGAGTTGGAATCAATTCAAATTAATGTTTGAATTGGCTGACAGTGGGCCCTCATCTCTCATCACCCTAACTCTGCACCCTGAACCTGTTTGGGTGCTGGAAGCTGCTCAGAGTCTGCACCCCTGGTTTCATACTGAGTCAGAAAGGCTGCTCCCTATCTCACGGGGAAAGAAATGTGCTCTGAGCCCTGTAGACAGAAGAGGTGGAGGTGCTTATTTATTCAACAGAAATATTATTCTCTCAAGTATTAATACAGACCAATATCTCACCATCAAATTTAGGGAATGAATACACAATTTAATACTAATTCACAACCTAGTGGGGAAAGAAATGCTACAACAGTGACATTATATTCATCAGAAAGTAAGTTTGGGATCACATTTTGGATTTTCTGTGTCCCTCTAATTGCTTCATCTCATCTATAGGCTCTTCTAATTTCTCACATCCAGCTTCTATAACAAATTTCTTTTGTAACTTAGGTTCTCAAGATGTGAATTAAAAAACCATTTTCTATGCAGCAAGATACCTTAGCTAAGTTTTGTGTCAGCTATTTTTATTTATTTATTTATTTATTTATTGGCTGTGTTGCGTCTTCGTTGCTGCACATGGGCTTTCTCTAGTTGCAATGAGCAGGGGCTACTCTTCATTGAGGGCTCCTCACTCAGGTGGCTTCTCTTGTTGTGGAGCATGGGCTCTAGGCACATGGGCTTCAGTAGTTTTGGCACACAGGCTCCATAGTTGTGGCTCAAGGGCTCTAGAGCACAGGCTCAATAGTTGTGGCACACGGGCTTTGTTGCTCCACAGCATGTGGAATCTTCCTGGAGCAGGGATTGAACCTGTGTCCCCTGCATTGGCAGGCAGATTCTTAACCACTGTGCCACCTAGGAAGTCCCTGTGTCAGCTATTTTTGATTGGTAAGTACTGGAGGTAGCCCACAGCTGTACATTTTTGGAGAATTGAGAACCCTGGAATTTAATTATCCTCTAAGACATGCTCTAATTTTGTTAAAAACAAATTTAGTGACAATATTGATAGCACACAAAAATATCTAAAGCTCCCAAAGATCTGGTAGAGTAGGGAAGTACAATGCTGATGCCTAAAAATAATATAACATTTAGATAAAGAGTAAAGATATTTACTGAATATTCACTTACAGATTGTTGTGCCAAGCACTACAGGTGATTTTTTTTATAATGTACAATAATAGAAATATAATCTAATAGAAAAAATAAGATTTTTTAAATGCACTGAACTTGGAAGAACACACCATAGTATACAATCAAGTGCCAGTGGAACATCTGAAAACATTCCTGATAAAATTAAAAGCAAGAACTTCAAAATTGCAAATGAAAGGGAATATCCTTATGGGGACCTTGTGTCCCTGACTTTACCTCCTCTTTGGGACTTACTGGGAAAGAGAACAAGTATCCCAGTAGGGGACTTAAGTGGTGTATAATCCCAATAAAGATGGAGTTTAAATTAGGAAAATCCCAAATTCCTTCATGACTCATGGTAAATCTAACAATGTGAAAATTACAATAGGCTGAAAAAAGACTGGAGGAACAAAAAGGAAATGGCTTGTAATTTAATAATCTGATATAACAGCCATGCTTCATATATATCTTCAAACAAAGCCTCTACAGTGCAGCCTCTCCATCTAGATCCCTGTATGGCTGACCAACTTTTCCTTCCCATCTGAAAGCTCATCCAGAAACTTGTAAGTCCGGATCCCCAAGAGACGCAGGAGAGACTTTTTCATGCCTAAGACCCAGGTCTCCTGAATTCTGGTTTCCTGTCTGAGGGTCTTGCCTCCTCCCCAAGTGATTGACATAATGTTCACCTCATTGAGGATGGATCCTACTATCATTCCTATGTCACTACTATTACTATTACCTGTGGTGTTATTGCTATTGCTAGTAAAGATAATAGCTACCATCATTTATACAGCACTGATTCTAGGCACTGTGGTAAGCCCTTTTTTTAAATAAATTATTTTATTCTCATTAGTAACTAATTCTTACTTTATCCCTAACTCTATAGGGATACTATTGATTAAAGAGGTTAGGTAACTAGCCTAATGCCAGAAGCATGAGAGATGGAATTTTCACCTAGTTCTGTCTGATTCCTTATCTAATGCTCCTGTTACACTGTACTATCCCCTTGAGGCCCATCCTACAACTTGAAGACAATTATTTCAGATTCTCTTCATTCACAGGACATATACATACATAAGGCAGCTTGGGTTGGATGCTGATTTATTACAGAGAAAAGATAAGGTGATAATTATGCCATGTAGATAATAATTGCTACCTAAATACCACATTTTTCTTTATCCTAATGATAGGATGATGGAATACTACCACTGATTAAGGTAACTAATGGTTTGTTAATGAACCCAAACATTTTCAAATAAACATATCTGAGCCAGGTGGGATTCAGACATTGGGAAAGGCATGTCCTTGTCAACCCCTTACTGCTCTTGATTTTCTTATAAAGAGGCATAATTATTCTGAAGCTCAGCTTCTGGCACCAAACTTTGGTTTTCAATGACTCTCATCACCTTCCTCTGATTACAGGTTTGTTACCCTGTCTCAGTCCTCTCAACTGTACTTGGCTTGCTGCCACATAATCTGCCATTATCACCACCAGGATTTAAATAGTACCTCTTTAGACACAGAACAATGAGAAACTTTCATATGTGTAAACAAAAGGTGTAATTGGTTTTCACAATAACAGCCAGCTTTGTATTCTTTTCACAGTACGGAGATTGATCCACCAAACTATCCAAACAACATATTAGATATTTTGACCCAGTTCAACAAATATTGAGAACTATGGGGATATTATCCTAGGTGCTGGGAATAGAAAAATAAATACGCTTTATGCCTAGGAGTTTTCTGACTAGTGATAGAGAGCATTACACATCACTTAGTGTCGACTGAACAGCCTCAATGATAATATAGAGGGTCAGAGTTGCTCTGCCAGCACAGAGAAGTGACATTTGCAGCAACTTGTGGGTTCAGGGCCTCTTGCTTCATACAATAGTGGAGATCTGCAGCACACAGTTAAAATAGCAGCCACACTTTGGCACAGAACACTGCATTCACCAACAGCTGGAAAGATGACAGCTATAATTGTAAATAGCCTTGAAATGAAACCTTCACCAATGTTATAATTTTGTTTTCCACAAATAGAGAGTTACAGAATTATCATTCTCTATGTCAGCTTCATAGCCGTCCCTATACAGACTAAGACTATATTTTGACAGAATGGAAGACTCTCCAAGAAAAAATTCAGAAGGCCCTCACTTCCACTAAACCTCTCCAGTCTGCTTTCACAACATGAAACCTCTCTACGTTGTCTTAGAGTACACAATTAGACAAAACTTAAATGTAACCCTCCTGGGGATACAAATTTAAAAAGGTATAAAACAAGAGCCTAATCCATGACAGGCACCATGCTAAACATTTTTGTGTAATCATTCACTTAATCCCCACAGTAGTATGAGATAAACACTAGCATTCTTACCCTTGATAACTGAGGAAACAATGCAGAGGCTCAGAGAAGTGGAGGAACTTAGTCAAGTCTCATGGCCTGAGTCAGGATGCAAATCTAAGACTACTCAACTTCACAGTAACCAGGTCCAGCTGACATGAACAAAGATTAGGTGGAAATGACTGATAGAAAATTTCCTAAGGGAAAAGGAAGAAGTAAATCAAAAATGGAACACTGAAGAAAAGAGTGCAGAAAAATGAAAGGAAGAGGGGCTTAATAATATTATATCTCGGGGGGCTCTTGGTGAGAAAGTCTTAGCCACATCTTATTATAGCCTTCCTGATACTTCTCTCAACCCCAACATACACACACACACACACACACACACACACGCTTGCACAAACTTTGAAGCTTGAAATTCAGCTTAATTTTCTACCTGAGAAATCATGATTAGTGCACATTAGACTTATACTAGGAAAAGACCCAGTTCTTCTTCTTCATAGCAGGTACTTTTGGGGCACTAAATTGCAGGAAGTGATTATCTTTATAATTTCCATCAAAGGAATTATTTTTAAAAGCTAATTCTTATTGGGAATAATTACTGAAGCAGTTGCCAAGTGTGTACCTTCTGTTAAGTACTTGCCCACATACAGGTTTCTATGATGTGAGACAATGGTCTTGGGAACCTATGGCAATCTTTCTATAGCCAAGCCCCCACCACCCTGTCCAGGAGCTAACAGACTTTTCATGCAAAACAAAAGTTTGCATATACTCTAGAAACTGAATCAGACAACCTATAGTCTAGTCTATACTCTCCAAAACTAATTAGCATGTGACCTTTAGAAATTCATTCTTTCTAAAATTCCATCATCTATGTGAGGCAAGCAGAATTACGTGATTGCCCAGGTTTTTCCTTATGATTCTCATAAGATGTCACTTTAACTAACACATAGGCATAAATCCACACAGAATACAGGGAACTCTGTGAGATGAGGGATACAAAGACAGATAATTTATGCCCCATGTCCCCAAAAAGTTGCTTTATCATAAGAACTGTTTGGAATACTAAAGTTAAAAAATTATTAGTGATTTTAACGTTTCAAACATTAACCTTTATATCATCATAATCTTAATAAAAAGATTAAGATATATAGAGTGTGTGTGTGTGTGTCATCATATTTACCTCACATTATGGTTGTCAGGATTAAACCAATAAATATATGAAAAGTGCCTAGAATATAGTAAACAATGACTAGTAACAATAATCACCATTTATTAAGGATTTTCTATGTGCTAGGTATTTTCAGTACATAGCTTTTGTAAGTTACCTATGTTCATGACAGTCCTTAGATATATCTATTCTTCTACCCATTTGATGAATGAGAAACATAAGGCTTAGAAAATTAAGTACCTTGCAAAAGTCACACCCAACAATAATTGGAATTAATTTCTGTCTAATTCCAAACACATATATTTAACCAGCTTATGAATTTTCCTGTTTGGTCACACTTTCTCCGTCCAGCTGACTACGTTCTGCACATCTAATACCATGGTATCTGCTTTTAGTTTATCTTATTTTATTTTAGGTCATGCCCCATGGCTTGAGGGATCTTAGTTCCCCAACAAGGGATTGAACCTGGGCCACCAGTGAAAGCGCCGAGTCCTAACCACCACTGCCAGGGAATTCCCCTGCTTTTTTTTTTTTTTTTAAACTCTTTATTGGAATATATTTGCTTTACACTCTTGTACCCGTCTCTGAGGTACACCAAAGTGAATCAGCTGCATCTACACACATATCCCCATATCCCCTCCCTCCCACGACTCCCCCCCACCCTCCCCATCCTGGCCCTCCAAGGCATCTCCCATGAAGTTGATCTCCTTTTGTTATACAGCAACTTACCACTAGCTATCTATTTTACAGCTGGTAGTGTAAATATGTCTATGCTACTCTCTCACCTCCTCCCAACTTCCCCTTTACCCCTCACCCCAGGCCCATGTCCTCAAGTCCATTCTCTACTTCTGTATCTCCACTCTTCCCTGTCACTGGTTTCATCAGTACCATTTCTTCAGATTCCATATATATGTGTTAGCATACAGTATTTGTTTTTATCTTTCTGGCTTACTTTACTCTGTATGACAGACTCTAGTTCTATCCACCTCATTACATATAGTTCAATTTCATTCCTTTTTATGGCTGAGTAATATTCCATTGTATATATGTGCCACATCTTCTTTATCCATTCATCTGTTGATGGGCATCTAGGTTGTTTCCATGTCCTGGCCATTGTAAATAGTGCTGCAATAAACATTATGCTACTTGTTTCTTTTTGGATCATGGTTTTCTCAGGGTATATGCCCAGTAGAGGGATTACTGGATCATATGGTAGTTCTATTTTTGTTTTTTTAAGGAACCTCCAAACTGTTTTCCATAGTGGCTGTACCAGCTTACAATCCCACCAACAGTGCAAGAGAGTTCCCTTTTCTCCACACCCTCTCCGACATTTATTGTCTCTAGATTTTTTTGATGATGGCCATTCTGATCAATGTGAGGTGATACCTCATTGTGGCTTTGACTTGCATTTCTCTAATAATTAGTGATGTTGAGCATCTTTTCATGTGTTTGTTGGCCATCTGTATGTCTTTGGAGAAATGTCTATTTAGGTCTTCTACCCATTTGTGGATTGGGTTATTTGCTTTTTTGGTATTAAGCTGCAGGAGCTGCTTGTATATTTTGGAGGTTAATCCTTTGTCTATTGCTTTGTTGGCAAGTATTTTCTCCCATTTTGAGGGTTGTCTTCTTGTCTTGTTTATGGATTCTTTTGCTGTGCAAAAGCTTTTAAGCTTCATGAGGTCCCATTTGTTTATTCTTGATTTTATTTCCATGATTCTAGGAGGTGGGTCAAAAAGGATCTTGCTTTGATGGATGTCATAGAGTGTTCTGCCTATGTTCTCCTCTAGGAGTTTTATAGTGTCTGGCCTTCCATGTAGGTCTTTAATCCATTTGGAGTTTATTTTTGTGTATGGTGTTAAGAAGTGTTCTCATTTCATTCTTTTACATGTTGCTGTCCAATGTTCCCAGCACCATTTATTGAAGAGGCTGTCTTTTTTCCATTGTATATTCTTGCCTCCTTTGTCAAAGATAAGCTGCCCATATGTGCTTGGGTTCATCTCTGAGTTCTCTATTCTATTCCATTGATCTTCCTTTCTATTTTTGTGCCAGTACCATACTGTCTTGATCATTGTGGCCTTGTAGTATAGTTTGAAGTCAGGAAGCCTAATTCCACCAACCCCATCAGTTTTATATCAGAATTTCTATCTATACATATCTAATAACCAATTTTTGTTAGAATCTCTAAACTTTACATCTTTCCTGTTTCCTTTTTAAAGTACACTTATCATTTGATCCATTCTGTGTCCCATCTTACTTTTTCCTAACTTATTAGGGGAAATAATAGTTAAAGTTTGCTTAGGATGCTGAAAAGTCATGAGAGGTCAATGGAGGTGTTCACAGCCACGGGCAAGTCTCCACCTCTACAATCATTTTAATACTGCTCACTCATTGGGTTGTGATACCTGTTAGGAAGCCCTCCTCTTTTGGACTGTAACTCTGACACCAATATATATACTTTTCCCTCATTTCTGAATCTGTTATTACTTTTGAAATAGTTCTTTAAACATTTCCACCCATCATCATCAACAACCGGTTAAACAGCAGTTGTCTCTCATGGCAAGTAGTACACATTGCTTATACAATTGTTTGCAAAATACTTCTCCTACAGTAATATATTATCAGTGCTAGCCACCTCCCTGTCTCCCCACATCCATTTAAAATGTATTTTTATGTCCCATGTCCACTACCACCCACTTTTATCTTTGCTTGTCCTTGGCTAAGCAAGGCTTTCCTCCTCCTGGTTGTCCCTCTAGACTTGTTTTTTTTTTTTTTTCTTGCCTTTCTAATCAGATTCCATCACAGTCATTCTCCTTTATTGCCATATTAAACTAGTGCTAAAATGTTCATCCCAAGCTTTGCTATTTCAGAGTGACAAGAGTGGCATCTTTTATTTTACCCATGTCAACCTCAATTCTGTCTTTCACATCCATCTTGTCACTCCTACCTGCCCATACCCATGGCTGTAAATAAATTCCAGCCTGTTGACCTGCTTATCAGAGAGTTTTAAACTAAGACTTATAAATGAGTTTCAAAGGCTCTAGAAACATCTTGAGCCTGGAAAGGGTTATGTGTATGTGGATATTTTCACTTTTTTTATGAGATCATTTATGGTTTTCATGAGATCATAGAGGAATTTTTAAACAAAAATCTGAGATCTTAGATATAGATGAACCACATATTTACAGAATGAAAGAATGTTGAACATGAGAGAGGTTTTAAAGAGCATCTAGTTCGGTGCTCCATTATGGAGTCCATAGACACTTGAAACTTTGTGGTGATAGCAATGGGAGCACTTAGCTATTTCTAGTATTTCAAGTAGAATGGGAATTATATCTTTACAATAAGGCACTATGATATAATGGACATTTCTAGTTACTCTGTTTTGTGCTAAGCACTTTTCATCTTTATTACACTTAATCTTTGAATAATACATATATTATACTTGTTTTTTGGGTGATAAAACGGAGGCTTTAAACAATCACTACCTTTGCCCATGGTCAAATATTTAGAGAGCCAGGATTTGAACCCAGTTGTTCTGACTCTAAAGTGTATGCACAGCGAAGAGTAGCCCCCACTCCCCACAACTAGGGAAAGCTCATGTGCAGCAACGAAAACCCAACACAGCTAATAAAATAAACAAATTAATTAATTAATTCAAATAAATAAATAACGTGTATGCAGTTGATGGCTGTGGAGTGAGAGAGGACTTGTTTCATGCTCTGGTTAACAGTTACATATATCTGTATTAATAAAAACAGGAAATATACTATTACTTAATAAAAGTTCCTTGCCTGGGTTTTGTTATCCCTTAAACCAGTGATTCTCAACCTGGGATGATTTTGCCTCCTAGGAGACTTTTGGCAGTGTCTGGAGACATTTTGTTGTTGTTACAATTAGGGATGCTATTAGCATCAAGCAAGTAGAGGCCAACTATGCTGCTAAACATCCTACAATGGGTAGGAAAGCCTCCCACAGCAAAGAATTATCTAGGCCAAAATGTCCATAGTGCCACTATTGAGAAATCCTACTCTGACATGGTTTATAGGTTAATAAGAATACCAAAATGCTTTCTTTGTGATGAAAATATTGAGAGACATCAATCTAATTCAACCACAATACAATAAGCACTCTATTTTTTTGTTGAATACATGAATCCCTATATGTAAGGAAGAAAACTATTTTCTTACCTCTTGGCTTTTTTTAATCTTTTCTGATATTACCCCATGTGTCCCCTAACCTGGTGTTTCTCAAACTTCAATGTACAATAGAATCTAGACGGCTTTAAAAAAATTCCTAGACACCAATCCCAGAGTTCGTGTGTGTGTGTGTGTTTGTGTGTGTGTGTGTGTTAACTTTCTTTATTGACAGTGATGAATTGTGTATGATATCCCTTATATATGGAATCTAAAAAATAAAACAAATGTATATAGCAAAACAGAAACAGATTCACAGATACAGAGAACAGAGTTTCTGTTCTTTAGGCCTGAGGTGGGGACTGAGATTCCACTTTTCTAACAAACTCCCAGGTGATGCTGGTAATGCTGGTGCATGAGTAGCATGGCAGTTCACCTTGCCATCCTGGAGGCTTCCCCCATCTCCTTCAAGAAAACACCCTATTTCTGTAGTAGGCCACATCTCATTTACCCTGGTGCTTCTCATAAACTGGTTTATATTCTGCTTGTTTGAAAGAGGAAGTGTAGTCAAAGTTTCTTTCTTTATCCATCCAGCACATTCACAAGACTGGCAAACACTTTTTGATAACTGTTAATACATTGTGGGGAAAGTTGAAATCTAAAATCACACTTCTTGGAGGAGTCAGGATGGTGGAGGAATAGGAAGATGTGGAATTCATCTCTTCTCATAGACTCATCAAGAATACATCTACAAATGGAACAATTCTCACAGAGCACCATTTGAACACTAGAATAGGACCTTGGACACATAAAAGGACAAGAAAGACCCCCATGTAACTGGATAGGATGAAAGAAAGAAGGAGGGGAAAAGAAGAGGAGAAGAAGTGGGATGGGATCTGTGCCCATGGGGGTGAGGGGAGCTGAAGGAGAGGAGAGGTTTCCGCATCCACGGAAACCCCCTGACTGTCAGGGAGATCAGATGGGACATAAAGGGAGCTTTGGGGGCTATCAGAGAGTTCAGCAACTGGTCTGTGGCAGACAGGACAGAGTGAGACCTACACAGATGGTCTGTCCCACAGTCCTGCATGCTCCAGCCTGAGACATGTGTCCACCTGTGCGGACGGGGTCTGAGTGCTGGAATTTAGAGTTTGAAGAGCAAATCTGGAGAGAAGACTGCTGTTGGCTGTGAGGAGATAGGAGTGTGACAGGGAATGCTTGTAGAGAAAACCTGGACAGCCATAGAAGTGAAGCAGCATTGTTGAGTGATGTGCAAGGGGCAGGGTGGACATTGCAGACTCTCTCCACACTCAATAGCCTCTGCATCCCTGGGCATTAGGAAGGACTCCCACTAGAGCTGGCTTTCTCATGCCAAAGGTCACTGGCTCCCCCACATGACCTGTCCCCACCACAGCAGGTGCTCTCTCAACCCTGGCCACTGCCACCTCTGCACCCCCTTCTCACTTGGGCAGACTCATGTGCTCCCGGGTAACCTCAGGAGCAGACCTCTGTGGGTGGCCCACACACAGAGGTGGGGCTGAAACTACAGCTGAGCCCCAGGAGCCATGCCACTAAGAAAGAAAATCTGAAATCTCCCCTTGCATGAATTTACACCACTGCAACTACCTTTGTAAACTCAGTAGCTACAGAACATCTGAACAGACAATGAGTGCTCCTGCAGCAAAGACAAGCCTAGCTTTAGCAGCTATAGACTTTGTGGGCACACACACATAGGTGTTGGGCCAGGCCAGAGTCTGAGTTGCCCCTATAGCACCCACAGCAGATCCAGATCCATGATTACTACAGTCTCAGGTCCTGACTTCAGTGGATCTACTCTGGTGGCCTGGTGAAAACAATGTCTGAGAGACACCAGGGCCAATAGCCAGCATACTCACATTTAAGGTGGGGCCAAGAGAAGTACCAACGATAGTGTAATCTAAGAGCTTGCACAACTGCTGAAAGGTGACACAACAGAGCACACCAAAAGGTGAACAATTCCAGAGGAGGAATACTCAATGGCTTCTCTCCCAGTGGGAGTGCACTAATGCTGCTACTTTGCACTGCAAATTGGAAACGCTGCTAAGAAACAGATCTGGGGGACCTCTACTCCAACACCTAGGGAGCAGATTCCACCTCTGACAGGGCAGTGACAATCACAGAGCATGGGGGAGGCTCTGCTCAATATCCAGTGCAAGCTCTGGTCACCAAAACATCAGTCACACCTCCTATCAAGCGGATAATGGCCAGCATACACTGAGGAAAGAGGCGGAAGACATTTATACTAAAACTAGCTCTCACATCAAAAAGTATCAAACCCACACAGGCTACACAGGGACATTCCCACATAAAATTGGCCCTCCATGACAGTCTGAGGATCTGGCATCAGAAAGAAGAACCCTCAGAGCATTTATCTTTGAACACCAGTAAAACTTGAGTGCAGGAGTTCCACAGGGCTGGGGGAAACAGAGACTCCACTCTTGAAGGAGTCACACCAGGTCTCACATGTACTAGAACCCAGCACAAAGCAGTATCTCCATAAGAACCTGGGCTACACCTACCAAGGTGTTGTGGAGGGACTCATGAAGATGCAAAGGTTGACTATAGCTCACAGTGGGACAGGGACATTGGTCACAAAAGTCCCAGGGAATGTTGATTGGAGTGAGCTCTCTTGGAGGTCCACATTTTGGCACCAAGATCCAGCCCCACCTAACAACCTGTAGGCTTCAGTGCTAGGAAGCCTTAAGTCAAACAAACAACAAGATAGGAATATAGCCCTGCCCATCAAAAACAGGCTGCCTAAAGTAATACTGAGCTCCAAACCATCTCAAAACATACCACTTGAAATGGCCCTGCCCATCAGAAGGATGAAATCCAGCTCCACCCACCAGAACATAGACACTAGCCCCTCCCACCAGGAAGCCTACACAAGCCCCTGGACCAACCTCACCCATGAGGGAGCAGACACAAAAAGCAAGAGGAACTACAGTCCTGCAGGCTGTGGAAAGGAGACCACAAACACAGAAAGTTGGCCAAAATGAGATGACAGAGAAATATGTTGCAAACAAAGGAACAAGATAAAAACCCACAAGAACAACTAAATGAAGAGGAGACAGGAAATCTACCCAAAAAAGAATTCAGAGTAATCATAGTAAAGATGATCCAAAACCTCAGAAAACGAATGGAGAAACAAATCAAGAAGATACAAGAAATATTTAACAAGAAGCTAGAAGATTTAAAGAACAAACAGATGTGAACAATACAATAACTGAAATGAAAAATATACTAGAAGAAATCAATATCAGAAAAAATGAGGCAGGAGAAGAAAGATGGCAGCAAAGTAGAAGGATATGGAATGCATCTCTCTCCACAGATACATCAGGAATACACCAAAAGATGCAACAAATCCCACAGAGAACCAGCTGAACACCAGCAGAAAACCTCGGACACCAGAAAGGACTGCAAAGATCCTGACATAACTGGTAGGACAGAGAGGGGAAAAAAATGGAGAAAGAGGGGAAGAAGAAAGGAAAGGGATAGGTCCCACACCCTGGGGTGGGGGGACCTGAAACAGAGGGGAGAGTGCCAAATTCAGGTAAACGTCCCTTATCTGATGGGGAAACCCTTTCTCCAACAGGGAATTTCCCTGGGTCAGAAAGGAGGCACTTGTGACTGTTCAAAGAGAGTGTAGCAGCTGATTGGGGCAGAAAGGAAAGAGTGAGAAACACACGGAGGGTCTGCACCATGGTTCAGCATGTCTGGACTGAGACATCGGTTCACAGCTGAACAGGGGGTCTGGGAGCTGGAACGTGGGAAGCAGAGAACTGGTTCAGGGTGAGAAACATTGTTGGAAGTGGGGAGACAGACTAAGAGGACAGGAGGGAATAAATCCACAGTAGAGAATGCCTACCATGGAAAGCTGGGCAGCCATGGTGTCATCTTGATACTACTGACTCACAAGCAGAGGGGAGGAGCTCCGGGTGTAGCCTCTCTCTCTCACACACTCTCTCTCTCTCTGCACCTGCAACAGACAAAGGAAGGACTCCTTTGGGCCTGGCTAATGAGGTCAGGAATAACAAAGACCCCTGGGTGGGGCTGGCCTATAGTGCGTGAAGCTGAGAGCCAAAATTCCACAGAGTGGCCCAGCTCTGGAGACATTCTGTTTACACCTGAGCCACCAGCGACCCTCTGCAACAGGCACCGCCTGAGCCACCCAAGCTGCTGTTACCCAGGCAGGGTGCTACTGCTCACTTACTCCCATGGGAAGGAGCCACTATTGCACCCCCTCTCTCCCCACACACTGGCACTTACAGACGAACAATAAAGGAAGTTCTGCTGGTCGCAGAGTAATACAAAAAGCCCAAGGTGGGTAGAAGGACACTTACAGCTGAGACCCTAAGGAAACAGAAATATTTTTAATTTGATTGATCTGGTCCATTCTAGGGACAGTTCTAGCTTTTTATTTTTTTTAATTAATTACAATCTTAGTCCTAAGATTCAATTTTTATTTTTAGCCTTTTTATATATTTCTATTTCTAGCTAATTTTTTTGTAGTGCTGACTCTATCTCCCCTACCTTCTTTTCATCTCTATCTTTTATACATTTATATATTTTTTCTTTTTCTTTTCATATTTCCAGTAACACTACACTATTCTGTTGCCCTGTCTTTTACCCTTTTTTAGTTTATTTTATCTTAATATACTTATAAGCAATATTATTGGTCTGCTCTGTTTCCTTGCTTTATTCTCCAGATGACACTCTGCTTTGGTTTTCATTATTAGGTTTTGTCTTTGTCTTAGTTCTAAGTATAATTGTCTGATTTCATTCTGAGAATCTTCAGTCTGCCTGGTGGTACTCTTGCTCCTTATTATATTTGATCCTAGCTTCCAAAATCTCTCTGGATTTGTGTTTGTGTGTATGTGGTGTGTGGTGGTTTTATTTTATTTTACTTTTTTTTTTTAATTTTTTTTTATTTTTTATTTTTTTGGGGGTACACCAGGTTCAATCATCTGTTTTTATACACATATCCCCGTATTCCCTCCCTTCCTTGACGCCCCTCCCCTCGAGTCCCCCCCACCCTCCCTGCCCCAGTCCTCTAAGGCATCTTCCATCCTCGAGTTGGACTCCCTTTGTTATACAACAACTTCCCACTGACTATTTTACAGTTGGTAGTATATATATGTCTGTGCTACTCTCTCGCTTCGTCTCAGTTTCCCCTTCACCCCCCCTGCCCTTATTTTACTTTTTGGTTTTGAATTTCAGTTGGTTTTATCTTTGATTGTCTGATTGCATACTGGGGTTCTTCTGTCAGGTCTTTCTAGTGCCTTATGTTATATTGGATTCAGTATTTGTGTGTCTTGTACACATATGTGTTACCTTGATTTAGTATTTGTTTGACTCAACATTCTGCCAGTAGTCTGGGGCTTGGACAGTCTTCTTTAAACCACTTTATTGGTGGGACAAGCAACCTCTGAAGCTTGGACTACTCCATCAAAAGTTAAGTAGGAGGTTCTGGGGAGGGAGCACTGAATCCAGGATGCTAGAATAATAGAGAGTCCTCAGACACAGGGAAGATTACCTGCAGAGCACTCTCACAGAGCCCTGTATCAGAGTCTAAGACTCAACTTTGTCCAACTGTCTGCAACTGCCAGTGCTGGACACCTCACACCAAACTGCAAACAAAACAGGAATACAAAACCACCTATCAGTACACAGACTACCTAAAGCCATATTAACCTCACAGATACCCTAAAACACACCACCTAACTTGGCCCTGCTCATTAAAGCAAAAAGACACAGAGCCACACACCAGAAAGCAGACACCAGACCCCGCCCCCCAACAGGAAGCCTACTCAAGACATTGGACAAATCCCACCACAGGGGGCAGAGGGCAGAAATAAGAGCAATTACTACTAGGAAAATTGGGAAAGGAGACAGCAAATCCTATAAATTAAACAAAATGAGAAAAGAAAGAAACAAAATGCAGGCAAAGGAGCAGGAAAAAAACCCCCATAAGGCCAAATAAATGAAGAGGAAATAGGAAAATTGCCTGAAAAAGAATTCAGAGTACTGATAGTAAAGATGATACAAAATCTGAATAACAAAATACAGAAAATACCAGAAACAGTTAATAAGGACTCAGAAGAACTAAAGAGCAAACAAACAGTAATGGACAACAACATAACCAAAATTAAAAATACTGTAGATGGTATATACAGCAGAATAACTAAGGCAGAAGAACAAATAAGTGAGTTGGAAGATAATTTCCACAGAGCAGGAAAGAGAAAAAAGAATAAAAAGAATGGGAGACAGTCTCAGAGACCTCAGTGATAACATTAAGCACACCAACATTAGAATCATAGGTATCCCAGAAGAAGAAAAGAGGAAAGGGTCTGAGAAAATATTTGAAGAGGTTATAGTGGAAAACATCCCCAACATGGGAAAGGAAATAATGAACCAAGTCCAAGAAGCACAGAGAATCCCATACAGAATAAACCCAAGGAGAAATACACTGAGGAACATTTTAATCAAATGAATGAAAATTAAGCACAAAGAAAAGATATTAAAAGCAGCAAGAGAAAAGCAACACATAACATATAAGGGAAAGCCAATAAGAAAAACAGCTGACCTTTCTACAGAAAGTGTGCAGGCCAGAAGGGAATGGCAGGATATACTGAAAGTCCTGAAAGAGAAAAACCTACAGCCAAGAATACTCTACCCAGCAAGAATCTCATTCAGATTTGAGGGAGAAATCAAAAGCTTCACAGACAAGCAAAAGTTAAGAGAATTCAGCACCACCAAACCAGCCTTACAACAATTGCTTAAGGAATTTTTCTAAATAGGAAACACAAGAGGAGGAAAAGACCTACAAAAACAAACCCAAAACAATTCAGAAAATGGTAATAGGAACACACATGTCAATAATCACCTTAAATGTAAATGGATTAAATGCTCCAACCAAAAGACACAGACTGGCTGAATGGATAGAAAAACAAGACCCTTCTACATGCTGCCTACAAGAAACCCACTTTAGACCAAGAGACACATATAGACTGAAAGTGAAGGGATGGAAAAAGATATTCCATGCAAATGGAAGTCAAAAGAAAGCTGGAGTAGCAATACTCATATCAGACAAATTAGACTTGAAAGTAAAGACTATTAAAAGAGACAAGGAAAGACACTACATAATGATCAAGGGACACACCCAAGAAGAACATATAAGAATTGTAAATATCTATGCCCCCAACATAGGAGCACCTCAATACATAAGGCAAATGTTAACAGGTATAAAAGGGGAAATCGAAAGTAACACAATAATAGTAGGAGACTTTAACACCCCACTTAGGTCAATGGAAAGACCAACCAAACAGAAAATAAGTAAGGACACACAAGCTTTAAATGACACATTAGATCATCATGAGTTAATTGATATTTATGGGACATTCCATTCAAAAACTACAGAATACACTTTCTTCTCAAGTGCACACGGAACATTTTCCAGGATTGATCACATCTTGGGTAACAAATCAAGCCTCGGTAAATGCAGGAAAGCTGAAATTGTATCAAGCATCTTCTCTTACCACAATGTCATGAGACTAGATATCAATTACAGGAAAAATACTATAAAAAATACAAACACATGGAGGCTAAACAATACACTATTAAACAACCAAGAAATCACTAAAGAAATCAAAGAGGAAATCAAAAAAGATCTAGAAACTAGTGACAATGAAAACACAACAACCCAAAACCTATGGGACACAGCAAAAGTTGTTCTAAGAGGGAAAATTATAGCAATAGAGTCCTACTTCAAGAAAGAAGAAAAATATCGAACAAACAACCTAACCTTACACCTAAAACAATTAGAGAAACAAGAACTAAGAAACCCCAAAGTCAGCAGAAGGAAATAAATAACAATTGGAGAAAAAATAAATGAAAAAGAAATGAAGGAAACAACAGTAAAGATCAATGAAACTAACACCTGGTTCATTGAGAAGATAAAGAAAATTGATAAACCATTAGCCAGACTCAACAGGAAAAAAAGGGAAAAGATACAAATCAATAGAATTAGAAATGAAAAAGGAGAAGTAACAACTGACACTGCAGAAATACAAAAGATCATGAGAGACTACTACAAGCACCTATATGACAATAAATTGGATAACCTAGAAGAAATGCATAAATTCTTAGAAAAGTATAATCTTCCAAGACTGAACCAGGAAGAAATAGAAACCATGAACAGACAAATCGCAAGTACGGAAATTGAGACTGTGATTCAAAATCTCCCAACAAACAAAATCTCAGGGCCAGATGGCTTCACAGGTGAATTCTATCAAACATTTAGAGAAGAGCTAACACCTATGCTTCTCAAACTCTTCCAAAATATAGCAGAAGGAGGAACACTCCCAAACTCATTCTACGAGGCCACCATCACCCTGATACCAAAACCAGGCAAAGATGGCACAAAAAAAGAACATTACAGGCCAATATCACTGATGAATATAAATGCAAAAATCCTCAACAAAATACTAACTCCCAGAATGCAACAGTACAAAAAGAGATCATACACCATGATCAAGTGGGGTTTATCCCTGAAATGCAAGGATTCTTCAGTATAAGCAAATCAATCAATGTGATACATCATATCAACAAATTGAAGAAGAAAAACCATATGATAATCTCAATAGACGCAGAAAAATCTTTTGACAAAATTCAACACCCATTTATGATAAAAACTCTCCAGAAAATGGGCATAGAGGAAATTACCTCAACATAATAAAAGCCATATATGAGAAACCAAAAGCCAACATCATTCTAATTTGTGAAAAACTGAAATGATTCCCTCTAAAAACAGGAACAAGACAAGGGTGTCCACTCTCACCACTATTATTCAACATAGTTTTGGAAGTTTTAGCCACAGCAATCAGAGAAGAAAAAGAAATAAGAGGAATTCAAATTGGAAAAGAAGAAGTAAAATTGTCACTCTTTGCAGATGACATGATATTATATATAGAAAACCCTAAAGACTCTACCAGAAAACTGCTAGCACTAATTGATGAGTTTAGTAAAGTAGCAGGATACAAAGTTAATGCACAGAAATCTCTTGCATTCCTATACACTAACAATGGAAGAGCAGAAAGAGAAATGAAGGAAACTCTCCCATTCACCATTGCAACCAAAAGAATAAAATACCTAGGAATAAACCTGCCTAAGGAGGCAAAAGATCTGTATGCAGAAAACTTTAAGACATTGATGAAAGAAATCAAAGACAACACAAACAGATGGAGGGACATACCATGTTCCTGGATTGGAAGAATCAACATCGTGAAAATGACTCTACTACCCAAAGCAATTTACAGATTCAATGCAATCCCCATCAAATTACCAATGGCATTTTTCACAGAACTAGAGCAAGAAATCTTATGATTTGTATGGAAACGCAAAAGACCCCGAATAGCCAAAGCAATCTTGAGAAGGAAAAATGGAGTTGGTGGAATCAGGCTTCCTGACTTCAAACTATACTACAAGGCCATAGTGATCAAGACAGTATGGTACTGGCACAAAAATAGAAAGATAGATCAATGGAACAGAATAGAGAACTCAGAAGTAAGCCCAAACACATATGGGCACCTTATCTTTGACAAAGGAGGCAAGTATATACAATGGAAAAAAGATAGCCTCTTCAATAAGTGGTGCTGGGAAAATTGGACAGCGTCATGTAAAAGAATGAAATTAGAACCCTTCCTAACTCCATACACAAAAATAAACTCCAAATGGATTAAAGACCTACATGTAAGGCCAGACACTATCAAACTCCTAGAGGAAAACATAGGCAGAACACTCTATGACATCCATCAAAGCAACATCCTCTTTGACCCACTTCCTAGAATCATGGAAATAAAATCAAGAATAAACAAATGGGACCTCATGAAACTTAAAAGCTTTTGCACAGCGAAAGAAACCATAAACAAGACTAAAAGGCAACCCTCAGAATGGGAAATAATAGTTGCCTATGAAACAACGGACAAAGGATTAACCTCCAAAATATACAAGCAGCTCATGCAGCTGAATACCAAAAAAGCAAATAACCCAATCCAGAAATGGGCAGAAGACCTAAATAGACATTTCTCCAAAGAAGACATACAGATAGCCAACAAACAAATGAAAAGATGCTCAACATCACTACTCATCAGAGAAATGCAAGTTAAAGCCACAGTTAGGTATCACCTCACACCACTCAGAATGGCCATCATCACAAAATCTGGAAACAACAAATGTTGGAGAGGGTGTGGAGAAAAGGGAACTCTCCTGCACTGTTGGTGGGAATGTAAGTTGGTACAGCCACTATGGAAAACAATTTGGAGGTTCCTTTAAAAACTACAAATAGAACTACCATATGATCCAGTAATCCCACTCCTAGGCATATACCCAAAGAAAACCATAATCCCAAAAGAAACATGTACCATAATGTTTATTGCAGCACTATTTACAATAGGCAGGACATGGAAGCAACCTAAATGGCCTTCAACAAATGAATGGATACAGAAGATATGGCATATATATACAATGGAATATTACTCAGCTATAAAAAGGGATGAGATGGAGCTATATGTAGTGAGGTGGATAGACCTAGAGTCTGTCATACAGAGTGAAGTAAGTCAGAAAGAGAAGGACAAATATTGTATGCTAACTCACATATACGGAATCTAAAAATGGTACTGATGAACTCAGTGACAAGAACAAGGATGCAGATGCAGTGAATGGACTGGAGAACTCGAGGTTTGGGAGGGGGTGGGGGGGTGAATGGGAAGCTGAGATGAAACGAGAGAGTAACACAGACATATATATACTACCAACTGTAAAATAGATAGCCAGTGGGAAGTTGTTGTATAACAAAGGGAGTTTAACTTGTGGATGGAAGATGCCTTAAAGGACTGGGACGGGAACGGTGGGGGGGACTCGAGGGAGGGTGCGGGGGGGAGCCGAGGGAGGGAGGGAATATGGGGATATGTGTATAAAAACAGATGATTGAACTTGGTGTACCCCCCCAAAAAATAAAAAAATAATAATAATAGTTTAAAAAAAAAAAAGACAACTAATTAGCCAAGTTTCCTTTCTCAGACCCCAGGCAAGAGTAATTGTAAGATCATATGCTATTCAAACTTAAACCCAATTCTAACTCTGTTAACATTGTGATATCCAAATAGATGGTGATTATTTCAAAAACTCTAGCAATGACTAAAAGAGGACCAATTAGCATTTCTCCTAATAGTGATTCCTCTGGTGGTATTAAAGCTAGGGTTAGAGGGAAAGAATAGTTATTCTTGATGCAGCCCCATGTAGTTGGGGAATGGGCCAAGCCAGATTTTGGCATAAACTGAGGAGGCAGCTGACTATTGTGGTTTAAAAAGTTTGAAGTGTCTCCTACTCTTTCTTCCAAGGCACCTGTAATCCCCATATTATTAATGCTTCTGGTTTAAAATGCAAATGTTATCTAGGAATTATAATACTCCCTCATAAACTAGTTTTCTTTACATTATCCAAGAAGAAGTGGGTTAGACAAAGGTAAGAATTTTAGAACACAGGACAAAGTAAAAATAAGGAAGTGTTCAGAAAATCAGGACAGAAGGATCAACCTCAGCAAAGACAGAAGTAAATCACAAAATACAGTTAAGAGAAAGACAGCAAACTGACTAAAGCAGATTTTGAAAGAATAATAAATGAAAGATCTGAAAAATGATGTAATATTGGGTGTTTTCACTAAGGCAGCAAAATACTATAGAAAATATATCTAAAACAAGGTATCCCACCAAAATGCAACTTTTCCAAGATATCACCAAAAATTGTTCTGTGATTCTAAAGGTCCCTCAGCCACACAGAGGATATAGCAGAGTCCAGAGAGTGGAGGTATGGAGAGGATTTATGAGATCCTATTTTTGGAAAGTTCTCATGGTTTTTTGGAAGAAATGGGGTGCTGACCCCTCACTATAGCTCTAGGGAGAAGAGCTTCAACAGGAGCTGACAGGGTCTTATGTGTCTCCAGAAGGAGGGGTGTTTTTGTCACTTGTTCTTGGCTGGAAATTCTTAGCAGCAGAGATTCTACTGGCTGCTTAGGTAGCAGAGAAAGAGAGAAGTAACATCTTTATTGACATCAGCCTGTATCCCAATCTTTCCAGGGGAAAATTTAATATATTAGTATTTCACCTAAGAGAAATAGTCTGAAGCCATTTAAAACTCTTCCCTAGAAGTCCTCCTGGAAAAATGGAAAAAATACAGTGTGGGGAAAAGCAACTGGAAAAAAATATATTGCCCTCATCACTGGACATATACTCTAATGCTCTCCATGAGAGATTTTGGAAAATCACACAAGAAGAAAAGAGTTGGGTGGGATGTGGAAAGTCATCTTACAGTAATACCAGCATATGAGGCCTTTCCTGGTCTTTTCCCACCTTCAAAATGAGGAATAAAAAACCTTGACTGCAACAATATAGGAGGAGAGTGAGAAGAATGGACTCTTGTTTCCTGTAATAGCTTCTTTAGTGGCTTAGATTCTGAAAGTGGATTGATAAGTAATAGAAAGATGTTTTTCATATGCCTATATTAGGTGTAAAATTCCTAAGTAAAGTTTACTTCCTTCAAGCTCCCTTCTCAAACCAAAGACTTCTCTCCTACAGCACATCCTAGCTCAGAGAAGGAGAAAATATTTAAATCAAATTCAAAACTTTATTACTTAACGGACCTAAACTTGTTAAAATATCAAACTGATGTGTTTTATGACTTAAAATGAACATAATGCTTTGTATTTATTAAATGTGACCAGAAAATTCATGGCTCTAAGTTTTCAAAAAGGGGATGGAGGAGTTCCATCACTAAATAAATGTTAAAGGGAAGCAAGAATAAAGATATTTTCTGATTAAATTCCATGAATTTTACTCATTTAACATTCCTGTTGCCATACTAATAGTAATAACACCAAATAAAATAGCTACAATTTATTAAAGACCTACTATATACCAGACAGTATATGTACTTAGCATATGTTATCTCACTTAGTGTTCATGACAAGACTACTAGTTTGATAATATAATTTCCACTTTAATCAAAATGAGATGAGGAGGGTTAAGCAATTATCCAAGATCACTCAGATGTATGATCAAACCACTTATATAAGTGACCATTATGAGAACTTTAAAGTTATATATTCTCATTTAATTATAGCATATTGTCTCAATGCTAGGTTATAGAATTTTCATTTCATCCAGCAGGCACTGAAGGGCCATTATAGTGTAAAAGAAAAAGAACAAGAGAACAAAAGTGGTGTTTTAAGAAGGATAACCTGACAGCCCCTTACATTGTGGCTCTATAGCATACTCTGGCCACTGTGACAGCAATAGTTAGAGGAATTGGTTACTCCCCAAGTCCCTTGCCAATGCCCAAAGCCATCTAAATGAGTCATCAGACACACTGTAGTAGAAGGGGGTGGTATCAGAACACATTCCTGTGTCTGACTCTTCCTGCAACACATCTAGGACACTCCATTTAGAAGTTTCATGTCATAAATAGGCACATGAATAATAATACCTTCTATTGCTAACCAATCCACATTTAGAAACTAAGCCAAGAGTCTATTACAGAAAGTCAACAGTCCGTTTCAAGAAACTTGCCCTTCTGTTTTTGTTCTCCTCATTCTTCTTATTCTTTTTTTTTTTTTTCTTCTTATTCTTTTCAGTGACACTAGAATCACATGCTAATGAAAGAAAAATCCATGAGCAACACTAGCCAGTCACTTAGAGTAAATAATTCAGGTGTTAAAAGTCTGACCTGTGGGCTATTCAGTCAGATAACTGTGAAAAGTTTAGAAACCAGAGCACAAACATTAAAGAAGCCATTTAATGTTTTCCTCTTACACTGTCAGCACCAAATATGTAAAAACTATAAATTATATTCTAAGGTACTTTAAATATCACAATGAATATAAATACTTCACAAAATTCTTTAAATAAATCTTAACTCTCTTAGATGAAGGAATTTTGTTACTAAAATATTTCAATCAAGAATTTTATTTTCTGTTTCATATTTTTCATGTTGCTTACTCACAATGACCCATGCAAAGATCAAATGCAACTTCTACATCAGGTAGAGTTGTCCTTGACCAGAAACACCACTGTCTATATTAAGGTTATTGTAGTTCATTAAATACCTTGAGATTTCTTTTGCATTTTTTTAACCCAAAAAGATATATTTCTTAAAACTTGCAACTTCAGTAAGCAAATATATAGAATTAGGCATTTTTCCCAGTCAATTTTCTAAAACAATCTAGTATCCACTGCCCCCCTTTTTAAAAATATTTATTTATTTTATTTTTGGCTGTGTGGTCTTAGTTGTGGCACACAGGATCTTCATTGTGGTATGCTCTCTAGTTGTGGCCCGTGTGCTCAGTGCTGAAGTGGTCAGGCTTAGGTGCCCCATGGGCATGTAGGATCTTAGTTCCCTGACTAGGGATTGAATCCAGGGCCCCTGCATTAGAAGGTGGATTCTTAACCACAGACCACCAGAGAAGTTCTCGCTCCCCTTTTTTTTAATATGCCAACCTGTATATGTAGACAACATTTCAGATACTTGAATTCATTACATAGGCAATTTGGTCTTCTGAATAAAGCTCTAGCAAGGCTAAACCCAAGGTGAATTCCAAAACTGCTGTGTCGCACTGAAACTAAAACTTCGTTGATCGGTATCAGCCAACTACAAGATATGAATCCCACTGTGTGCCTCCAGGATGGAATCTGCCTTCTGGCTCATATTACTTATTTGCAGCAGCACAAAAGCATTACATCCAGAATGTTTTACTTTACTGGATATCTGAGTAAACACAAAAATATAAAACCACTGAAAAATCTTATTGTTTACCACAAAAGAAACAGTAATTTTTGACAGTGGCCTCAGAAGCTCTGAGGGTAAGGAGTTAGAAAGGAGTGAGCCTTCCTTGTGCCTTCTGAATCTCAGAAGTGGTAGGAATAGCCTCCGTGGTTTGTTATAGGAAAGAGGAAGGCATACAAAGATCTTATGTAAACAAGCATGCAAAGAGATGTACACAAGCATGCGCTGAACATGAAAACTCTGGGCAATCTAATAATCTTCATTCCTGGAAGCACTTGAAAAACAACAAAAGACACTTTTGGGAGTTTCTAGTTAGCAAACAAAACTGGAGAAATAAAAATAGAGAGCAAATGTATTGCTGTGTTCACTGTGGGTGTTGACTGATTATGATTTCCAAGTATACAGTAAATATTGCCTAAACGTTGTCTGAATTTATCGATGCTCAGGGTTTGAGTCAAGAGAGTTAGCAAACTTCTCCTGGCTATGTTACTGTTTTGTTATTATGGAAAGTGACCCTTCCCACCTGTATCAGCTTTCTGAAGTAATATAATAAAGTGAATAATAAACCCCATCTCAGATGGATGTAATGAAGGGAATTCCAAGTTCATAGTTTATAAGACTTTCTGGGTGACTGATTCTCTATAAATGCAAACATGAGCAGAGAAGCCAGTAATAAACCATAGGTTATTTGACACCAGCTTTAATGTTTGATCCACAACAATACCATTTTTTAAAAATATATTTGAAAATAGTGTGTCAGAGCTTTCTTTCATGTCTCATTTCACCCACATTCTGCATGGTTTTCTGATCATTTTCTGTATTAAATAAAGGACAGTTTCCCACCACAATATAAGCAGGAGGCCAACTACCTCCTCATCTCTCTTTATAACTTGTTTTCATGTCTAAAACATTTATTTTTTATGAAAAAAGTATATTATGAAGTTAATAATATTCTTTTTTTTTCCGAAAAGATGTGGTAAATTAATTTTAATTGAATAAATTTTCCCAGCTTTATTTTTTCTTTCAGTTTTTTTCTTGAGATGTAATTAACATACAGCTCTGTATAAGTGTAAGGTGTACAGTATAAGGATTTGACTTACATACATCATAAAATGATTATCACAAGTTAGTGAACATTCATCATCTCATAAGATACAAAATTAAAGAAATAGGAAAATATGTATTTTTCCTCATGATAAAAATTCTTAGGATTTACTCTTTTAACACTTTCACATATAATATACAGCAGTATTAATTATATTTATCATGTTGTACATTACATCCCTAGTGCTTGCTTACCTTATACCTGGGAGATTGTACTTTTTGACTGCCTTCATTCCATTTCCTCTTCCCCCACCTCTGGTAACTGCAAACCTGATCTCTTTTTCTATAAGTTTGTTTGTTTGCTTGTTTGTGAAGTATAATTGACCTACAAAACAATATTAGTTCCTGTTACACAACATTGATTCGTTGTCCCTGTACATATAAAAATGATCACCACAATAAGTCTAGACACCATACAAAGACATTACCTAATTATGGACTACACTCCCCATACTGTTCATTTCATACCCATGACTCATTTGTATGGCAACTGGAGCTTAATTACCCTCACATTTCTTTCCTCCCCACACCAAACATCCCTCCGGCAACCACCTGTTGATTCTCTGTAACTACAATTCTGTTTCTGTTTTATTAAGTTTGTTCATTTGTTTTGTTTTTCAGATTCCACATCTACATGAAATCATACAGTATTTGTCTTTCTCTGTCTGATTTATTTCATTCAGCATAATACCCTCTAGTTACATTCATGTTGTTGCAAATGGCAAGATTTCATTCCTTATTATGGCTGAATAATAGTCTATTGTATATATTTACCACATCTTTTTTATCCATTCATCTGTTGATGAGCACTTAGATTGCTTTCATACCTTGGCTGTTGTAAATAATACTGCAATGAATACAGGGGTGCATATATCTTCTCAAATTAGTGCTTTCATTTCTTTAGATAAATACACATGAGTGTAATGGCTGTATCATGGTATTTTTTAATTTTTTGAGGAATCTACGTACTGTTTTCCATAGAGGTTGCATCAATTTACAGTAGTACACAAGGATGCTCTTTTCTCCACATTTTTTCTAATACTTATTTCTTGTCTTTTTGATAATAGCCATTCTGACATATGTGAGGTGATACCTCATTGTGGTTTTGATTTGCATTTCCCTGATGATTAATGATGTTGAGCATCTTTTCATGTTCCTGCTAGCCATCTGTATGTCTTCTTTGGAAAAAATGTCTATTCAGATCTTCTGCCCATTTTTTGACTGGGTTGTTTGTTTTTATGAGGCTGAGTTGAATGAGTTCTTTGTATATTTTGGATGTTAACCCCTTATCAGATATATTGTTTGCAAATGTCTTCTCTCATTCAGTAGGTGGCCTTTTTGTTTTGTTGATAGTTTCCCTCGCTGTGTAAAATCTTTTTAGTTTGAGTCCCATTTGTTTATTTTGCTTTTGTTTACTTTGTCTGAAAAGATCTATCCAAAAAATTATTTCTAAAAACAATGTCAAAGAGCTTACTGACTATGTTTTCTTCTAGCAGTTTCATGGCTTCAGGCCTTCCATTTAAATCTTTAATCCATTTTGAGTTTATTTGTTTACATGGTGTGAGAGAGTAGTCCTGTTTGATTCTTTTGTACATGGTTGTCCCAATTTCTAAACACCTTTATTAAACATGTTATCTTTTTCCTATTGCATTTTCTTGCCTCCTTCATCATAGATTAATTGCTGGTATAAGTATGGGTCCATTTCTGGGCTCTCTATTATGTTCCATTGATCTATGTGTCTGTGTCAGTACCATACTATTTTTATTACTGTAGCTTTCTAGTATAGTTTGCAATCAAGGAATGCGTTACTTCCAGCTTTGTTCTTCTTTCTCATGATTGCTTTGTCTATTGGGGGTCTTTATGTTTCCATACAAATTTTAGAATTATTTGTTCTAGTTCTGTGAAAAATGCCATTGGTAATTTGATAAGGATTGAAAATAATCTGTCGATTGCCTTGGGTAGTATGATCATTTTAACAATATTAATTCTTTCAATCCATGAACACAGTATATCTTTCCATACATTTGTGTTGTCTTAAATTTCTTTCATCAGTATCTTATAGTTTTCAAAGTACAGGTTTTTTACCTACCTCCTTAGTTAGATTTATTCCTAGTTTTATTCCTTCTGATGTGACTATAAATGGGATTATTTTTCTTAATTTCTCTTTATGATATGATAGTTCATGTTTAGTGTATAGAAATGCAACATATTTCTATATATTAATTTTGTATCCTGCAATTCCATGATGAGTTCTTATAGTTTTTTCTTGGTGTCATTAGGATCTATGTATCATGTTATCTGCAAACAGTAAGTTTTAATTTTCCATTTCCAACTTGGATTCCTTTTATTTCTTTTTCTTCTCTCATTGTTGTGACTAAGACTTCCAATACTATGTGGAGTAAAAGTGGAAACAGTGCCACTCTTGTCTTGTTCCTTATCTTAGAGGAAATGTTTTCAACTTTTTATCATTGAATATAATGTTAACTGTGGGCTTGTAATATATGGCTTTTATTATGTTGAGCTATATTCCCTATATACCCACTTTATGGAGAGTTTTTTTCATAAATGGATGTTGGATCTTGTCAAGAGCTTTTCTGCATCTATGATTATATGATTTTTATTCTTCAATTTGTTAATGTAGTGCATCACACTGATTGATTTGCAGATACTGAACCATGCTTGAATAAATCCCACTTGATCATGATGTATGGTAGTTTTAATGTTATTGTTAAATTCACTTTGTTAATATTTTGTTGAGAATTTTTACATTTATGCTCATCAGTGATATTGGCCTGTACATTTCTTAGTTTGTATTATCCTTGTCTGATTTTGGTATCAAGGTGATACTGGCCTCATAGAATGAGTTCAGAAGTGTTCCTTCCTCTGCAATTTTTTGGAATAATTTGAGAAGGATAGGCGTTAATTCTTCTCTAAATGTTTACTAGAATTGAGCTGAGAATCCATCTGGTCTTGGACTTTTACTTGTTGGCAGTTTTATTACTGGTAACTGGTCTGTTTATGTTTTCTATTACTTCCTGATTCAGTCTTGGGAGATTACACATTTCTAGGAATTTGTCCATTTTGGGAGAATGTAGTTGTTCATAGTAGTCTCTTGTGGTCATTTGTGTTTCTGTGCTGTCAATTACAAGTTCTTTTTCATTTCTGATTTTATTGATTTGGGCTCTCTCTCTTTTTTCTTGATGATTATGGATAAAGGTTTATCAATTTTGTTTATCTTTTCCAAGAATCAGCCCCTAGTTTTATTGGTATTTTCTGTTTTCTGGTTTTTACTCTCTACTTCATTTATTTCTGCTCTGATATTTATGATTTCTTTCCTTCTACTAATTTTGGGTTTTGTTTATTCTTTTTATCCTACTTCCTTTAGATGTAAAGTTAGGCTGTTTATTTAAGATTTTTCTTGTTCCCTGATGTAGGCTTGTATCAGTATAAACTTCTCTCTTAGAACTGCTTTTACTGCACTCCATAGATTTTATGGTTGCATTTATTGTGGATATAGATGATTTGCAAATTTTGTCTTTTAACCTTCCTACTAGCTTTTTACATGGTGGACTTACAACTTTTACTGCATATTTGCCATTGCAATGAGATTTATCCTTTAGTATTTTTCATATTTCTAGTGTGGCTTTTTTTTCCCCACACTTAGAGAAGTACCTTTAACATTTCTTGTAAAGCTGGTTTGGTTGTGCTAAACTCTTTTAGCTTTGCTTATCTTTAAAATTTTTGATCTTGCCATGAAATCTGAATGAAAGCTTTGCTGAATAGAATATTCTTGATTGTAGGTTTTTCCCGTTCATCACTTTAAATTTATCATGCCATTCCCTTGCCTACAGAGTTTCTACTGAAAAGTCAGCTGATATCCTTATGGGAGTTCCCTTACATGTTACATGTTGCTTTTCCTTTTCTGCTTTTAATATTCTCTCTTTATCTTTAATTTTTGCCATTTTACCTACAATGTGTCTTGGTGAGGTCTTCTCTGGTTTATCCTCTTTGGAACTCTCTGTGCTTCCTGGACCAGAATATTTGATTCCTTTCCCAGGCTAGGGAGTTTTACAGCTATCATGTCTTCAAATATTTTCTCTGCCCCTTTGTCTCTCTCTCTTCTCCTTCTGAGACTCCTATAATGCAAATGTTAAGAAACTTGATATTGACCCAAAGTTTTCTTAAACAGTCCTTATTTCTTTTTATTCATTTTTTGTGCAGCTTGAATGATTTCCACTACTCTGTTTTCCTGCTCACTGATCTATTTCTCTGTATCATCTTGTCTACTATTGCTTACTTCTGGTATATTTTTTATTTCAGTTATTGTATTCTTATCTCTTTTTGGTTCTTCTTTATATCTTCTAACTCTTTGTTAAAAGCTTCTAACTTTTCACTCTATTCACCCATTATTCTCCCAAGTTCTTTGAACATCTTTATAATAATTGGGTAAATTTTTTATCTCTATTTCACTTAGCTCTTCTTCTGAGATTTTATCTTGTTCCTTTACTTTGAACATGTTCCTCTGTTGCCTCATTTTGCCTAATTTGTTGTTTTTATGTCTATGTATCTGGTAGATTGGTTGCATTTTCCAACCTTGGCGAATTGGCCATTTGTAGGAGACATCCTATGCATCTCCTTTCTGGTCATCAGAACTATATTATCTAGGGGTTCCCCCCTTTATGGACTTCATGGGTCCTTCTGTTATGGCAGGCTAACTACTCTGGGTGGTCTGGTAGATGTGGCTGGCCCCCATTCCAGTTGGTTGCCAGGCCCTGCCTTGTGTGGAAGTTACCAGCTGCTTGTGTGTAGGGCTAGGTTCTGGGGTAAGTGATTGAGGGGCTGGGGATACTGGATCTAGTTTCAGCCTGCTAGTATACAGGACTAGTTCCTGACATGGCTGGCTGTGTGGTCTGGATTGTCCCAAAGTGTGTATCAGCCTGCTGATGAGTGGGAATGAATCCTGGGGTGGTTGACTAAGGGGTCCAGTGTTTCTCAGAGCTTGTATCATCCTGCTGTTGAGTGACACTGGGGCCCAGGAGTTCCAGGGCTAATGAAGGCATGCTGGTAGGCAGAGCCAGTTTCCAGGGTCTCTGCTGAGTGCCCTGGGGGTTCCAGGGCTCATGTTGGCACAGTGGTGGTTGAAACCAGAACCTAAGGTGGCTGACTGGGGGGACCAAGGTTTTTCAGAGTTGGTGTTATCCTACTGGTGGACAGGTCCAGGGCCCAAGGCCCCAGGGCTCATGCCAGCCTGCTGGTGGGTGAGCTGGATACTGACATGGCAGGCTGTGGGACTGTAGTGGTTCTGGTGCTGGTTCCCACCCACTGGTTGTTGAGGCCAGATTCCAGGACCACTGCCAGCCCACTGGTGGGCAAAGGTAGTTTCTGGGGTCTCTGGTTGCAAGGCCCTGTGGGTTCCAGAGTTGGTGTGTAGGCTGGTGGGCAGCACCAAGCCTGGGGTCTCCAGGAGCTGTGTGCCTGCCTACTGGTGGGTGAGGCTTATTCAAGGACTAGTATTGGCCCCTGGTGTGTAAGCTCTGGTCCTGGGCCCTCTGGTGGACAGCATTGTTTCCCAGGGTGGCACTAGGGTCAAGGGGTTTTAAAGCAGCTGGATTGCTTGCAGATGTGTTTGTGTCCCTGCCTGGTTAGCTGCTTGGCCTGAGGCATCCCAGTACTGGTGCTAACAGGCTGGGAGGTGGAGCCAGGTCCTGGTGCTTATAAGCCATAGTGAAGATTCCAAAATGGCACTTACCAGCACCAGTGTCCTCATGTTAGAACAGGTTTCCCAAAATGGTTGTCACCAGTGTCTGTGTCCCTAGAGTGAGCTCTAGGTGCCTCCTTCATCACTGGGAATCTCTCTAACATCAGCAGGTGGGCCTGACCCAGTGTCCTTTCAAATTTTTGCTTCTTCCCTGGGTCCAAGAGAGTGTGCAGTTTTGTGTGCACCCATCAAGTGTCATGTCTCTATTTCCCACCACCCTGTTTCTCCTGGAAGTAAGCCCTACTGACCTTCAAAACCAAATATTCTGTGGGCTTGTCTTCCTCGTGCAGGACCCCCAGTCTGGGTAGCCTGAAATGGAGCTCATTCCCTGGGGAGAACCTCTGCAATTGTAATTATCCTCCTGTTTGTGGGTTTCTCATTGGGTGTATGTCTTGACTATATTGAGTCTCCACCCATCTTACCCTTGTCATTGTGGTTCCTTCTTTATATCTTTAGTTGCAGAAAATTTTTTCCACTAGTCTTCTAGTATTTCTCATCAACAGTTTCTCTGTAAGTAGTTGTAATTTTGGTGGGCCTGTGGAGGAGGTGAAGTCAGTGTCTTTCTACTCTGCCATTTGGCCACTCCTCTCTCCTTTTAATTTTTAAGAAATTTGTTTATTGGATGATTGATCACTTGCTCAGCTACAGATGAGCACTATAGGGTTCTAAGTTAATGTAGTGTCATCAGGTTTCTGATTATATATGACCATAAATAAAATCCAACCTAGTAGTTCATACTACCTAAATAGCAACCTACTCAACTGAAAGTAATAGTGTGTATCTGTTACCTGGACTGTAATCTCTGCTTACTAAACTAGTATCTGCCATAAATAAAAGTAGATGGTAGTAATTTTGAGCCACATAACTTTATTTTGTTTCACACGTTGTTATATACTACTTTCATACTTACACGTACATTATTTGTCATTACTTGAAGGAAAATTTGTATGTATCACATTTTCAACTCTTTTTTTAGAGTTGAGTTGATAACTGATGAAAACTTTTTTTAACACTGTTATCACCAACAACAATATCATACAGCAAAGCCACTTTACTAGCATAAAAAAATAATTATTCTCAGTTGTTCAGAATATACCTGGCACACAAGAAACCTAAGCAGCTCTTATCAGATGACAAAATGAAAGAGTAAGGCAGATAGAATAGGAAACACTGGTAAGAACATATTAAATCAAAACTTCAAAATAACAGACATTACTATTGAGAGTTTCTTTACAAACATCCTTAGCAGGCAGACAAACTTTCCACACAATAATCAATAGAATAGTATTCCATTTGAATAGAGAAATAGTTCTGTCAGTGAGGTTTGGAATAAACAACTTGAAACAGATTTCTAAAGCAGTAGCCATATCCACAACTCAACAGTATTCAAGGGTGTAATTTAAAAAACATCAACACTTTTATTGTTTTTTTTTCTGGCACAATCAATCATGGTTAGTAACATAGTGGTTAAAATGATATGGGGAGATTGGAATTGCCAGGGAGATTGGGATTGCCATATATACATTAATATGTATAAAATAGATGACCAATAAGAAAAAATATCAAATTGTACACTTTAAATATATGCAATTCATTATATGTCAATTATATCTCAATAAAACTTTTTAAAAAAAAGAGAAATGAAAATTATATGGCTTTAGGTATTTTAAGAGTGGTCAAATCACAGGGAATGGATAAGATATAAAATTTTTACACAAACACACACACACGTACACTCACACTCACTAGTCTTTCAACAAAAACATTTTTAATGGCTTAGTAAATATACTCAATGGGGAATTTGGGTGGCTGATGGGAGTCACAGGAAACACTCACATGAAATGTTACCTGAAAGTCAGTCAAGTCTTTCACCACTGACCATCAATATTATATTACCTTTCATTTCTCATCATCTGTATAAGTCCACTAAGAGATACAGTTTCTAGAAACAACACATCATCTTTGATACCAGGCACCAAAACCACTAACATCTTCAAATATGGTCTTGAAAAGTCAATGAAATACTGACTTTAGAAACGAGGATTAATTAAATGTTTTCTATACATTAAAAAAATATGAACACAAATAGAAATAAAATTATCAGAAATAAAGGTGCAATCATCTCGTTCTTCAAGTCAACCTATAGAATTTATTTTACAAATTGATCATTTAAGCAAGTCTCTAAGTTCTACTGTAAAATCATGGAAAATTATTCAATCATTTCAACTGAAACAGCAGGTCATTTCGACCCCTAAATTGAGTGCTTCCTGAAAAGCATCAAGTACAATGAAATGTTATTTCATACTCTCAATATAATGACAACTCTTTAGTAGTAAAATAATTGGCAGAGCCTGTCATTTTGGAAAATATAAAAGCTCATTGCAAGAAGTAATCATTTAGACATAAACAGTTTATTTCAATTGCAACAATTATTATTGTAATTATCTGGTTATCCTTGGCTGTTCAACAAATTACCCATAAATTTCACTGCTTAAAAATAATGACAATTTTGTTAAGGTCTCTTGTTTCCACAATTTGAATGGACTTATAGGTCAGTCTGAGTTTCTCATGCAGTTGCACTCAGATGGTGGCTCTGGCTGACAGATCAGCTGTGCCAGATGTTCAGTACACCTCCTTTACTCACACCAGTGTTTGGCACCCTAGTTGATATGCCTGGAACATTTGGGCACTGGCCAGGCCACATATATGTCCTCTCAGCCCCTGCCCTCCACTCTACTTTCTCTCTCTCTCTCTCTCCCTCTCTCTCTTCCTCCCTTCCTCCCTTGTTTCCTCCCCCCTTCCTCCATGCAGCATCTCTATATGGCAGCTGAAGAAACTTCACAATGTGATGGTCTCAAAGCAGTAGATTTCTTATGTGGTGGATACATGTTCTAAGAAAATGTGGAGATTGCAAAGCCTTTATGATCCAACCTCAGAATATATGTAGTGTCACTTTCACTGAATTATATTGGTTACATATGGCAAGTCTATATTCATTATGGGAGATGAGTATAGAAGGATATGAATACCAGGAGGTTTGGTTCATTGTGAAGCCATTTGTAGACACCAGTCACCACAGTAACTAACAAAACTCAGTAACAAGATCAATGAATATTTTTTGTTGATGTTAGAACTATTAGTATCATAACTATTTTTAAATAAATAAATTATTTATTTATTTATTTATTTATTTATTTATTTATTTATTGGCTGCATTGGGTCTTGGTTTCTGCACATGGGCTTTCTTTAGTTGTGGCATGCAGGGGTTGCAGTGGCTGCTCTTCATTGCAGTGCTCAGGCTTCTCATTGTGGTGGCTTCTCTTGCTGCAGAGCACAGGGTCTAGGCATGTGGGCTTCAGTATTTGTGGCATGTGGGCTCCTTAGTTGTGGCTCACGGGCTCTAGAGCATAGCTCAGTAGTTGTGGTGCATGAGCTTAGCTGCTCTGTGGCATGTGGGATCTTCCTGGCCCAGGTCTCGAACCCATGTGCCCTGCATTGACAGGCAGATTCTTAACCACTGCACCACCAGGAAAGCCCATGACTATTAATTTGCCCTTTTAAAATGGAAAGAAAGAATGGAACTAATTTCCAAATTACTTTACATTCTTGTAATCAGCAACTAGAAAAAAAAATGAAATGGTTAATTCTGAAAGCAATGATAAGTTCAATATTGTTCTTGATTTGTTTTGTGATCTTAGAAAATTGAAAGCTCTTAAACTTTGTTTCTATGATTGGTATCATCACCTAACATAGCTTCTATCTTCACGTACAAAGAAATAATCTCAGAATAGTAAAAATCAATAAGTTGCATTTAAATGATATTAATTAAAAATTTAGTGTACAGTTTCTTAAAAGGTAGAATGCACAGGCTCTGTTGTAGTTCAGTCGGAAAAGACTGTCTTTTAAATAAATGGTTCTAGGTTAATTGAATATCTATAGGTAAAAAACAAAATTTGTTGCCTAGTTCATAACATACAAAAAAAAGCAAGGTAGATAACAGGCCTAAATTTGAAAGCTAAAACAATCTAGTGCAACTTTCATCTCCAGCCATAATAAACTTATACTGAAACAATATAGCCAGTGTAAACAACACTGGAAATGAAAAAATATATGAGTTGACACTTCAGTTTTTGAACAACAGATAATAAACGACTATGATCCCTGAAAGAAGGAAAATACATGCACTAAGCTCCAACATCAATCCAACTTTCTGCCTGAGAACACTTTCCAGACAACAAAATGGAGATGGAGTTGAAGAAGAAAAAAATCCTGAGGCAGTAAAGGTAAGAGTTTGAGGTTGCTAAGGTGGCAGAATTTTAAAGAGCAGAGTAGTAGAGAGAAGAAAACAGTACAGAAAGGGGGCCCTAGAAATCTTCTTGGGGTCTCCTTCAGCCTTTGATGATTAAGCTGTTAACATGAAACTCTCAAGTTGTGCCAGTGAACTGAGTTGAATGGAGTTTCTGGTGGTCTCCCAGGATATAAAAACAGCATAGATTATAAGTATGACTACCCTATTACTTGTGTAGAGAATGCTTTTAGCTGCCTGGACTGGGCTTTAAAACAACATTCAAAAAGATAAGAGTGATCCACCAGTAAACTTACTGCATGCCAAAACAAAAAGAAAAACTTGTTAAAGAAAGATGAAACAATGAAAAATCCAAACTTTAAACAATATAGTAATCACTACATTCCTTAGTCAATTACCAGCCATGTGTGAAGAGGCCAGAAATTATAATGCTTGATTTGGAAAAAAAAGAATATTCAATAGAAATCAAACTTGAGATGACCCAGATGTTGAATTTCCAGATAAAGACTTTAAATCATCCACAATAAATATGGTCAAGGATTTAAATGAAAAGATGGCCATAATGAACAAACACATGGAGAATCTTAACAAAGAAAAACTAAGAAGAAACAAATGTAAAGCAACTATACTCCAATAAAAATTAACTATAAAAATAAAGAAAGAAGAACAAAATGGAAATGCTAAAATTGAAAAGTACAATTCTTTACTGTTTGTTTCTATTGCTCTGCATTCAAGTGTACTAATCTTTTCTTGTGGAATGGTTAATTTGCCATTAATTCTATCCATTTTATTTTTTACTTCACACATTTTAGTTTTGATCTCTGGGAGTTCAATTTGGACTTTTTTACAGCTTTCATGTCTCAACTTAACTTTTTGAACAAATGGAATATGGTATAACAAATGTTTTAAAGTCCTTGTTTGCTAATCCTAATATCTATGTCAATTCCAGGTTGTTTTTGACTATCTCCTCATTATGGCTGATACAATTGACCCTTGAACAACATGGGTTTGAATGCATAGGCGCAGATTTCTTTCACTAAATACATACTATAATGCTACACGATTCAAGGTTGGTTGAATTCATGGATACAAAACCCCAGATACAGAGGGCTGACTCTAAAGTTATATGCCACTTCATGGAGGGTTAACCCCCCCAACTCCCACATTACTCAAGAATCAACTGCATTTTCCTGCTTCCTTATTTCACTGGTAACTTTTGATTAGATGCCAGACATTGTAAATTTTACTTGTTAGATCCCAGGTATTTTTGTATACCTGCATATAAAAGCCTTTTTTGGGACACAAGCTGTAAACTGTTGGAAACAATTTGATACTTTTACATCTTGCTGTTAAGATTTGTTAGGCAAGACTGAAGCTCAAACTTGAGCTAATTTTTACTTATTACCAAGGCACCTCCGTGTAGTCTAAACAATGGCCCCTGAATCACGAGGTTTTTCATTCTGATTTGTGTGAACACAGAGCACTGAATTCTAATACTGTCAGGCAGTTCTTTCCCCAGACTCAGGTAGCTTCCTAAGACATATTTGCTGATTAGTACTTATTTGACTACTGAAGAAAGACCATCTGAATATCTTTTAGAGTTCTCTTTTTGTCCACATCTCTTCTTTATAGCACTCTGTCTTGTGAATTCTAGCCCACCTGATCTCCATGAACTTAGCCTGATCTTTAACTCAGGGATTCTGTCATGCTTCTACCTGAGTTCATGCTTTTACCTGTGTTCTTCCTTCCTGAACTATGGCCTAGACACTCTCTCAAAGAAAAAAAAAATTAAAAAACTTGAGTAATCATAGGAGCCATCTCTTTTCATCTCTCATAGATCACTGTCCTTCATTTCCTTTGTCCAATGCTTTAAATTTTGTCATTCCTTATAATTTACCTATTTTTGGTTGCTTTAGATAAGATGGTAAATCTAGTCCCTATTACTCCATTTTGGTTGAAAGCATAAGTGCTCTGTTATATGTAAAGCTAATTAAAATTCTATGTGCAAAACAATAGGGCACTAATTAAAAATGGAAAAATAACAAATATAATTTATTAAGATTAATTTTAGAAGAACCAGTGAATTAATTTGAGGATGAAGCTAAAGAAAATATTGCAATACAGACTGTTTGGAGAACTACAACCTTTGATAAAAACATTTGTTAAAAACCTGCCTCTCTCTACCCTAGTATTATATCTCAGTATATTTGTATATGGACACAGAAGATATCAAAAGCCCAAAAAGTCACTGCTAGAAAACACTTAAGAGAGCAAAGTAAGATGGCCTAAATAAAGCCTAAGCCCAAGAGAAAATGCTTTGTTATTCATAAAGGTATAAATTTAGATTGATAAGGATTGGTAAGAGTTTTAAACTCCAGGATTACCTATAGCCCCTCTCACATACCATGCTTTAATACAGTATGCTTACATGCTATTTGATATTTAAAATGACAAAATACTTATACTAAGGTTCCAAACAGCTTGGCCCATAAATTCCATGTTCCATTTTATTTTTTATACAACTAATATTTTCTTCTTTCTCTTCTTTCACAAAAGAAGCTGCATCCTCTTGATTTTATCTTCATCCTCCAGTTCAAGTCATTGCCTATTAATTCTTCCCATCTCTTGCACTTCAACTTATCCCTTACTCTAGACTTTTCCCCTTAGTTGCCAGGCATCTCAGTTCTTCACCAACTCTCTTTCTTTTCCATCAACTCTCTTTCTTTTCAAGATCTAACCTCATCTCTCCCATTCCCTTTCACCACCAAATTTCTATTCCATTCCCTTCTGAATTGAAATCTTTCTTCAATGTTCTTGTCCAAAAATCTCTTCATCATATCATTCTTCTTGAACTCACTACTAGAGTCAATATTTTGATGAACTACCTCTTTCCTTGGTTTCTGAAACTGTATTTTCTTTGGGATTTCTCTACCAATACAGATCATCAGTGAGACTTAGTTTTCAGCTATTATCTCATACCACAGTCTCTCTTTGGACAATATTAACCACTCCCTCAGCCAGTGATTCCCAGCACTGTATCTCTAGGATTGAGCTCAGCCTTGGGCTCCAGATTTTATATTACTCACATTGAATATTTCCTGGAATGTGCCATGCCTTTGCCCAAGCTATTTCTGACCTATTGCACCCTTCCATCTCCTCTATCTTCCTTTAAAAATAAGTATGAATTTCTCCAGACCCAACCCTCTATGTGAAGCACTTATGGGTCTATACACACAGCATGTACACACAAAATCAGTTTCTTTTCCATTAGCCCCACCCCCATTGGGCCTTCTCACTAATGGTGTAAGTCATACAAGTTTTAATTGCCCAATCAAGAAGACTTACAGGACCCAAAATAACAATGCTTACAAGTCTAGAGTTTATTACAGGAAATGAATACAATACAGCTACAGCATTCAAATAAGAATATGCATCATAATCTAAGGCTATCTCACCCCAGGGGTCCTGGAGAGGCCAAGTACAAAATCCTATTGTCCTCCCCTGCAAGGGCCATGGTAGGATGCAACTTCTCTCTTGAATCAGGAACCATCATTATGACACTGAACACTCTGCAACCAGAGAGGCTAAAGTGAAGTCATCACTAGGGTTTTTGCTTTTTGTGGAAGTTTCTGGTTTTGTTTCTTTCTTTTTTTTTTTTTTTTTCTGGTTATGTAGGCATATTCCTTTTGTTTCATCTGCTCAAACAGCAGATTCTTCTAGGGGTCTCATCGAATCCAGGCACAGCTTATCAATCTTACCATTACAAACAAACAATGGTACAAACCACCTGAAACTCTTCATACTAATGGTTACAGAACAATACTCTTACTGAGTTGGGGTCAGTGCCATACAGAGAGAAGCAGAAGATCTCAGGCTAATTCTAGGCCTACTGGAATTAACCCTCACAAAACAACCTTTACTGAAATACCGAACTCTGATTTTTGGTATTTATCTGTCTTCAAAAATAGACTATAAGCTCCATAAAAGTAACAACTATATTTTACTTGTCTTGAACTTAAATATCTAAATTAGTATCATGCATTTATTAAACATATTCTCCCATTTTCCTTAAATATATCAAAGACTAAACTAATGAAAGGGCCAAACCACTGACAGATAGGCAAGTAGAAATACAATGAAAAAATGTGTACCCACACAGAGATTTCATTATACATAAAAGTTGTAATTTCAAATTTGCAATTTTGAATTTGCAGCATCATAAGACCATTGGCTATATGAAAAATCTAACTAGAGAACATATTTTATTTTCAATAATAAAAAACTCACAAAAGTAGAAATAGAACAGAATAATAAAATAAAATAATAAAAGTAGGATAGAAAAATAAACCCATCATCAAACTATTATAATGATCAACTCATGGCTACTCTTGGAAAATACATTTTTTAACTTAATCAACTAAGTTTTAAAAACAAAATTAAAACAGCAAAAACATGCTTTTATATTAGTAGCTAAAATCAAATTAAAAATATTTCACAGCCATAGATTTTGCTAAGTGCTTTGTGCACTTTACCATTCTCTAGAAATACAGCTTCCATATTCATCACAGCCAGTGGCATACTTCTCTTAATAAAAGCAACTCTTTCAAGGAATATTTATGACTTGATTTAACTTACTGGCAATTGAATAGGCAGGACTACTCACCTTGAAACTAAACACAGCTTCAGAGCAAACTGACATAACATATGCACTGCCTAAAGGACTTAATTTCACTATCACCTAACTTATCATTAGCCTCCAAGATAGTGCTTCCCAAATTACAAAGAGAGTAATATATGTTCCTGAGTTATCACAAGCATCAGCTGAGGCTCCAGTTACAGGATATGCTCCATCTTGCTGATACAGTACAAGGAGACTGGTGTACAGTATCCCAAGTGCAGTCTCTGTAATAGGGATGGGGGTAGATGCATTCTCCTAGCTAAGGCACAGGCTCTCAGCTATGTCAGCATTATATGTTGGTGCTTTATTTGGGTGATGACATTTGTGTCCCCTGAGAGCTAACTCAGTTGACCCCAGAGTTCTCTGTAGCATTAACCCATTATAGGAATCAAAAGAATGTTATGAGCTGTGAATTGTGACTATCAGAGGTGGGATAAATCTATTGTGAGGCTATACGGTCACTTTACTACTTGCACTTTAAGCAAACAATGAGAGAGAGAGACCACAAATAGCAGTTACCAACATATTACTGCTTCTTGATATATTTTATCATAGGAGTCTATCTCTGGTCTCTTCTTTGTTCATACAGCAATATAATTGGGAGTCTTGTTAAAATCCAGAATCCAAGTTTGGTCTTCAGCCTTTTCAATTGGTCTTCAGCCTTTTCAATTTTTATTTTGATCCCTACTATTTGCTCTATTTAACTTTGCTTTGCAGATGCATCAAGTGTTCTTTGCTGCACTAATTATCACAAAATTCAAGTCTTTGAAGTGTTGACTACATGTTATTTTTTTATATCCTACAAACCCTGATTTGGTTAGATTTTGCCTCTTCTTCATATTAAGGAATACTCTAAAGGAATAATATAGTTTCATTTTTCAACTCCCTTTTCTAGTAAAACAGATTTCTCATGAATTCATTACGATCTAAATTATCTCTGAGAAAAATTTTAAAAGAAAGGCCAACTTGCCCAGAGCAATTAGCATGAAAGGAGGGTGTTGTCATAGGCAATGTATTATTTGAAGCTCTTCATCTATGACCCTGGTGATGTAAGAAACACAGAACTGAAATCTTGTCAGGAAGGGTGACTTCCAGTCAGGGGAAAAGGACACCAGTTTGGTATTCTAGGTGTTGGATTATTGTTAGTAAACAATAAATGACTGAAGAAGAATCAAAGGGACAATGCTGCAGTCTTGTTACACATGAATAAAATCTCTGGAGAATCATTTCTACCTTGTCATTGCTGTGGTAGGAGCTACCAACTTCATTCCCAATTAAGTCAATGACCACTGTCATTCTGTGTAGTAAGAATTACCTCAGTCATAGCATCCCTAAAATGGGACTATTACTGTCTATTTAGGTATAAAGAGACACTTTACTACTATTTTCTTAAAGAAATTTCAATCATAGACTGTGCCATAAAACCCAACTCTTTGTATATCAAATTCAGCCTGGGAGACATTTATTGATCTAGGTCATTTTCCTTTCATCTAAGTTCCTGAGTCCAACCAGATCATCTTGCACAAGTGTTTTCTAGTGCCATGGTGATTTCCAGCTTTCTGCTAATAGAGTAACCCTCACTGTAACTAGCAGTTCCCTTATCATATAGAGCTGCCAAAACCTTGAAATGCACTCTCAACAGGGAGTATACTGATAACTATCTCCTTCTTACTCCTTCTTCCTCTCTAAACCTGCTCCTCTTCTGCTATTTTTTATCTTAGTTAAAGGCATCATTATCTACCCATTTGCCCAAGCTAGAAATGGCAAAATTTTTTTCAGTTACTCACTTTTCCTCTTTCTCCACATTTAGGAGGTTTCCACCATGTCATGACCATTCTGTCTCGAATAGATCTTTTAAGTAGATCTCCTCCACCATGCTCCTACTGCCTTAGTTTTAACAATCCTCCTCTCTCACCCTGACCATGGAAGTAAAATGTTTAAATGGTTTAAGAAATGGGTAAATTTGCCTTTGTTTTTTTCCTCTTTCACACTGATGCCTGAATTAATTTTCTAAAATTCCTTCCTGTAAAATAGTCATTGATTTCCTACAGCCTATAAAATAAAGGCATTACTCAAGTAATATTTGTAGAGTACCTACTATGTACTAGGAATTAAGAGCTCACTATACAAAAGTAAGAAATATGAAAGAAAGATAGAATCCCTTGCCTTCAAAAAGCTCACAGTCTAGAAGGGGAAATAACATAGCAACATAATGTGGCAAGTGCTATGTTATTAGAGTAACATGTAATGGTCAGTGGTAGCATAAAATGCAAAAGAGGGAGCAAGCAATTCCACATGGAAGTATTGAAGAAGAGCATATAGATTTGACTGTGTCTTGATGTATATATATATACTTTTTCCATGCAAGTAAATGAAAGAAGGCCTTCCAGGCATAGACAACAACTTGTGCAAAAGTTCTAATACCTAGGTAAGCATTGTTTATTTAGGGAACTACAGGTTATTGGACACTGGAGGAGAGGATATAAATGGTATTAGGTGATATACACAAAGGAGTCTTTTGACCTGAAAGTTATAATAAGCCATTAAAGAGATTTAAGAAGGATAATACCAAGGATCATGTTTGTCTTTTAGGAAAAAGCTGAAATGAAAGACAGAACAATTGGAACATTATTACAATAGATAAGATATGATGAAGCCCTCAATTTGAACAGCAGCAATGACATTTGTAATGGCTGGGGTTATGACAGACAAAAGATAACTCCTTACCAAGAAATGAAACACCCTGCAAAATGTAGTCTTGATCTATCAGAGTTCCTGGCACATGGTGGATACTCAATAAACTCAATAAATAATTGTTGAATAAATAGTTACTTTCCATATCTTTTATCTACTGCTTCATAAGAAATCATTCCGAAACTTAGTAGCTTAAAAGTACAATGCTTATTACTTTTCACAAATTTGTTGGTTAGCTGGATGGTGCTTATGTTGACTTTTGCCTAGGTTCGTACATATGACTGCATTCAGCCTGCTAGGCAGATGAAGATGGAGTCCTCCCAGAGACTCATATCTTCACTTGGTCTCTCTCCTTTCATGAAATTTCTCTGTACATGGTGTGATTCTGTGTGTGTGTGAGTGTGTGTGTGTGTGTGTGTGTGTCTTTGTCTTTCTTTGGGATATCTCTACATGTGGTCTCTCTCTATGAATCTCCTTCCACATGGTCTCTCTCTCCATGGGATCTCTCTCCACATAGTCTCTCTTTCATTGGGATTTCTCTCCATGTTGATATTCCTTCTCCATAAGATCTCTCAACCTCAGGTGCCTAATCTAGCCTTCTTCAGCCGTGATAGTCTCAGGGTTCCAAGCACGCAAGTCTTATGTATGAGTTCTTGTCCAGCCTCTGTATATATCACATGGTCAAGCCCCAGCAGGAAAGGAGATTATACAAAATGAGTCTTCCAGGAGGCATGCTTCCTTAGAATCCACTATAATAGCAAACACACATCTCTATACTCAATGTATACTACTTCCCTCACAAGAACCCAATATTCTAGTCTATTGTTTTTCTCCTAGGTTTCCAGGCATGTAATGAAATTTATGCCTTCTTAACTTTACCCAGGCTTATCCTCTTATACTTCATAGTGTCCCCATCTGTCTCGGAATATTCTCTGCCTCAAATAGAAAGTACCAACTTTCAAAAGTCAACCACAATGGCTGAAAAGCCTGAAAATACACATAAGGAACAGTCCTTTCCATGAATCACTTTGCTCTTAAATTATAGTAGTAATCTCAATGTACCAGAATTATCTATTGACATGTCTTTCTTTAGCCAGCATTTGAGCATCTCAAAGGTAGTTACTATGTCTCATTTATTTTTGTATATCCAACAGCTATCATCAGTTATCCTCATTCTTGATGTAGAGTTGCTTCTCAACAAACATTTACTGGACTAATGACTCTGTTCCTAACTTAAATTCATAGGGTTGTGAGTCATTTTGTAGAGTCTGCACACCATTATAGAAAGAACGGCCTAAAAATAAATTATACACATTCAACAGATTTTATCCAGAAATAGAGACCTAAAGTATGTATTAGAACATTACATGCCTTCATATAAGCATGTAAAGAAGTGACAATATTGTCTTAGTGGCTAGCACCAGATTTCTTTTTAGAGAAGAAAATTCCTTGATAAGTCAATGCAAGATATATCAGTTCCAGGAATGAGATCTGGCTCCCTTTAAAAAAGATGAGCCAGAGCCCCAAGAATACCATCCATGTGGAGGGTAATCCTTGCATCCTTGGTAGAATCAGCAAAGTGATCCCTAACTAGAATGGTTTCTATACAGCTTACTTCTGAGATCCCTATTTTGGGAAATAAAGAGGAGGTTCCCTTGAAAGGGGGAAATAATCCATCAGAATTAACTTCTGAATCCACTTTGGAGACTGACCCTCCTAACCTCCAACAGGATCCAATACCTTGTGTCATCCTACGCATGTGGTACTGTCAATCAAATGTAGTTCAAAGAGCACTCTAAATTATAATGTGAAACAATGTGACACAACTGTAAACTTCCAGAAACCCAAGAGTGACATAGTAGTCTGACTTATGGTCCTTCCAGAGGATGAAGTTCTTTCAATATCTGGAAATATGTACCAAAGGGCCTAATAATCCTAGCAGCTTCATACAGCAACTTCAGGTAATGAGGCACTGGTTTACTTAAGCATGTTGTGGCAGAGGCAGTAACACTCATCAAATATGCCATTTGCTCCCAACACTTCCTAACCTCTTTGCGTTCTTGATAAAGATGTATGACTGCTTCTGTTCAAAGACATGAGTGGAGAAAAGCCAGTGCGTGATTCTCCAGTTTCTCTCTCTTCCCCTCCCATGATGGCTGAATAGAGAGCTTTAATCCAAATGGTGCTGCTACCAGACTGTGGAGCCTACATCAATCTAGATGCAGAGCCCTCTGTCAATCACAATAATATGTTTCAAGAGCAAGAAATAAACTTTTGTATGTTAAATTACTGATATTTGGAGGTTGCCTATTACCAACAATGTAATTTAGCCTAGTCTGGCTAATACATATTATCCAAACATAGGATTTTTTTTTCAGTTATCCTCAAATAATACTTCAACAGACATTTATTACCTACTATGAGCCAAACACTCTACTGAATATTTAGGACATATCAATCCTCAAATAATACTTCAACAGACATTTATTAACTACTATGAGCCAAGTACTCTACTGAATATTTAGGGCATATCAGTAAACATTTTTAAAATGCTGTCCTTGTGGAGCTTATATTCTAATTAAGAAAATCACAATCACTACCAATAATCATGACCATTCAAGGAGAAACTGGCAAATAAAGGAGAAACTGTCATAATATTATTAATGACATTATTATTTATGTGTGGGTTTTTTTTCTTATTCACAAAATTAGAATATATGCTTACCTTAGCTGATTACATATTATACAATTGATTTACATTTGATTCAATATTTGCTTCAAATTATTTAAAATGTGCAGCATTTTGAAAGGAGCACCAACAATTTAAACAGTTTTGAAGAAAGGTGAATGACGAAGCAAGCAGTCTACTGCCTAGCCAAAGGCCATTATCATGCTAAATATAGTAACCAGGTTGTGCTCACTGAGAGAAGTCAGTCATCATCAGCTTTCAGTCATTATTTGAAAGGCATTTAGAGGGCAAACCAGATTTCTTCTTGTCATTTGCTAAGAGAAAACTCTGATCCAAAGTTCTCAAATTCAAGTGCCTTTGGTTCAAGGAAGGTAATAAAAGCATAAAGTAAGCCAGATGTTTTTCATGTCAACTGCTAAAAATATAACTATTTTTTATTTTATTGAATTATGGTTTGACTATGTATAATAATGCAAACATGTATTATAGTGGAGATTATATTTTAAATTGTACCTTAAATATACACTTTGGCAGAGTCAAGAGAGCAGAGTAGAAGAATATGGAGTTCAAGTCTCTTCACAACTAGGGCACCTACTAGGTTCTAGTGGGAGACCTTGGACACCTACAAAGAATCCCTTCATGACCAGGTAGGATGTTAGAGGGAAGGAAGGAGGGAGGAGAAGTGGAGGCAAGATGGGACTGGCACCACTGAGAGGGGGCTGGGGGAGGGGAAAGATTCTCATGCTTGAAGGGGCCCACTCATGTCAAGGGGGTCAGTGGGGATGGATAGGGACCTTTGGGACTTTGGGGGATCAGAGGGGAATGCAGCCAGTGTCTCCCCATCTGCTTTATCCCCAGCAAGCCTTCTGGAATCCCAGGCCTGAACCCCCACACCCTGAGGCCCCCTCCAGCCACATGAGTCCTAGGCCTGACAACCATCCCCCCACAGGCCTCTTCTGGCTGCTTGGGTCCCAGGCCTGAGCCCCACCCCATCCAGGACCTCCTTCAGCCACATGGGCCCCAGCAGACCTGAGTACTACCCCCCACAAGGCCTCCACTGGCTGCACAAGTCCTGGCAGGCCCAAGCACTGCCACCCCAAAGCCTCTGCAGGACACACAATTCCTGACAGCTCATGCACCACCCCAAAAAAGCCTCTTCTGGCTGCACAGGTCCAGGGCCTGAGCCCCATCCCCATCAAAGCTTCCTCTGGCCATAGTGGTCCAGTGCTGCCCCCCTCCAAATCTTCCTCCAACTCCTGCTGGCCTCTACAAGCACATCTGTGGAGGCCTGCACCCCAGCACACATACTCTGGGCCAGCTCCAGGAACAGACACTGGTGAGAGAAACACATGCAGAGGTGGGGCTGACACAACAGGTCCAGAGATCTACCTAGAGGTCTTGGAGACCTACTGAGGAGATGGGTGTAGGCTGTAGTTCATCATCAGGCCAAGGACACAGATAAAGGAGGCACCAGAGAATTTTCTTTTCCATTTCTTAGTTTGTAATTTTTTTTAATTTTTTAAATCTTTTTTAATCTTTTATTTATATTCTTTTTTAATTAATTTTTTATTTTTAAATTTTATTTCATTTTATTTTTTGCTGTTGTGCTATTGTTTCATTTTTATTGTTATTTTGTTGCTATTGTTTCATTTTTATTGTTATTTTTTCTAATATACTTTAATTTTTGTTGTTTGTTATTGTTCTGCTCTTTTCTGTTTGTTTATTGGTTTGTTTGTTTGCCACTCAACATGGCTTGTAGATCTTGTTTCTCAGACCAGGGGCCAGGCCTGAGCTCCTGTGCTGGGAGTGCTGAGTCTAAGCTGCTGGACTAACAGAGAACTCCAGGTCCCAGGGAATATTAATCAGTGTGAGGTCTCCCAGAGGTCCTTATCTCAGCACCAAGACCCAGCTCCACCCAACTGCCTGCAAACACCCATACTGGACACCTGAGGCCAAACAACCAGCAAGACAGGAACCACATCCATCAAAAAAGTGAGATGACAAAAAAATATTTTATAGATGAAGAAGCAAGATAAAAACCTACAAGATGAAAGAAACGAAAAGGAAATAGTCAACTTACCTGGAAAAGAATTCAGAGTAATGATAGTAAAGATGATCCAAAGCTCATAAACAGAATGGAGGCACAGATCGAGAAAATACAAGAAATATTTAACAAGGACCTAGAAGAACTAAAGAGCAAAACAGTGATGACCAAAGAGTGATGAACAACACAATAACTGAAATGAAAAATACACTGCAAGGAATCAATAACAGAATAACTAAGACAGAATAACAAATAAGTGAGCTGGAAGATAGAAAGGTGGAAATAACTGCTGAGGAGTAGAATAAAGAAAAAAGAATGAAAAGAAATGAGGACAGTCTCAGAGATATCTGGGACAACATTACATGCAACAACATTTGAATTACAGGGTTCTCAGAAGAAGAAGAGAAAGAGAAAGGGTCTGAAAAAATATTTGAAGAGATTATAGTAGAAAAATTTTCTAACATGGGAAATGAAATAGCCACCCAATTCCAGGAAATGCAGAGTCCCATACAGGATAAACCCCAGGAGAAACATGCTGAGACATATATTAATCAAACTAACAAAAATTAAACTCAAGAAAAAAATATTAAAAACAGCAAGGGAAAAGCAACAAATAACAAACACAAAAATCCCCATAAGGTTATCAGCTGCTTTTCAGCAGAAACTCTGCAGCCCAGAAGGGAGTGACAGGATACATTTAAAGCAATGAAGGGGAAAAACCTACAACCAATATTAAGCTACCCAGCCAGGATCTCATTCAGATTTGACAGAGAAATCAAAAGTATTACAGACAAGCAAAAGCTAAGAGAATTCAGCACTACCAAACCAGATTTACAACAAATGCTAAGGAATACTCTAGGTAGGAAACACAAGAGAAGACAAAGGCCTACCAAAACAAATCCAAACTAAAAGAAAATGGTAATAGGAACATAGTTATCAATAATTACCTTAAATGTAAAATGGATTAAATGCTCCAACCAAAAGACACAAACTGGCTGAATGGATAGAAAAACAAGACCCATATATATGCTGTCTACAAGAGACTCACTTCAGACCAGGGACACATACAGACTGAGGGGATGGAAAAAGATATTCCATGCATATGGAAATCAAAGGAAAGCTAGACTAGCAATATTCATACCAGATAAAATAGATTTTAAAATAAAGACCATTACAAGAGACAAGGAAGGATACAACATAATGATCAAGGGGTCAATCCAAGAAGAACACATAACAATTATATATATTTATGCATCCAACGTAGGAGCACCTCAATAGATAAGGCAAATGTTAACAATCATAAAGGGGAAATCAACAGTAACAAAATAATAGTGGGGGACTTACACACCCCACATAAACCAATGGATGGATCATCCAGACAGAAAATTAATTAGGAAACACAAGCTTTAAATGACACATTAGATGAGATGGACATAGTTGATTTATAGTACATTCCATCCAAGAGCAGCAGAATACAGTTTCTTCTCCAGTGCTTGTGGAACATTCTACAAGTTACATTATACTTTGGGTTACAAACCAAGCCTTGGTAAATTTAAGAAAATTGAAATTGTACAAAGCATCTTTTCCAACTACAATGCTATGAGATTAGAGATCAATTGCAGGAAAAAAAAAACTGAACCTGGCTTCACAAACACATGGAGGCTAAACACTATGCTACTCAATAACCAAGAGGTCACTGAAGATATCAAAGAGGAAATAAAAAAATACCTAGAAACAAATGACAATGAAAACATAATGACCCAAAACCTATAGGATGCAGCAAAAGGAGTCCTAAGAGAGAAGTTTATAGTAATTCAATCCTACCTCAAGAAACAAGAATAACCTGAAACAAACAACTAAAATTACACCTAAAGTAACTAGAGAAAGAACAAACAAAAGCCTATGTTGGGAGAAGGAAGGAAATCAGAAAAATCAGAGCAGAAATAAATGAAATAGAAACAAATAAAACAACAGGAGAAAATCAATGAAACTAAAAGCTGGTTGTTTGAGAAGATAAATGAAATTGATAAAACTTTAGCCAGACTCATCAAGAAAAAAAGGGAGAGGATTCAAATCAATATAATTAGAAATGAAAGAGTAGAAATTATAACTGACACTGCAGAAATACAAAGGATCCTAAGAGATTATGACAAGCAAATATATGCCAATAAAACGGACAACCTTGAAGAAATGGACAAATTCTTAGAAAGATACAACATTCCAAGGCTGAATCAGGAAGAAATAGAAAATAATAAACAGAAAAATCACAAGTAATGAAATTGAAATTGTGATTAAAAATCTTCCAACAGGCAAAAGTCCAGGACTAGATGGCTTCACAGGTGAGTTCTATCAAACATTTAGAGAAGAGCTAACATGTTTTTCACAAACTCCTCCAAAAAATTGCTGAGGAAGGAATACTTGAAATCTTTTCCTACAAAGTCACCATGACCCTGATACCAAAACCAGAAAAAGGTATCACACAAAAAAAGAAAATTATACACTAATATCACTGATGAACATACACACAAAAATCCTCAACAAAATACTAGCAAACAGAATCCAACAGCACATTAAAGGGATCTTACACCATGATCAAGTGGGATTTATCCCAGGGATGTAAGGATTATTCAATGTATATAAATCAATCAATTGTGATACACCATATTAACAAATTAAAGAATAAAAATCATATGATCATCTCAATAGATGCAGAAAAAAAGCTTTTGACAAAATTCAACACAAATTTATGATAAAAACTTTAGAGAAAGTGTGCATAGAGGGAACCTACTTCAACATAATAAAGGCCATATTTGATAAACCCACAGCAAACATCATTCTCAATGGTGAAAATCTAAAAACATTTCCTCTAAGATCAAAAACAAGACAAGAACACTATTATTCAACATAATTTTGGAAGTCCTAGCCATTACAATCAGAGAAGGAAAAGAAATAAAAGGAATACAAATTGGAAAAGAAATAAAACTGTCACAGCTTGCAGATGACATACTATGTATAGAAAACCCTAAAGATTCCACCAGAAAACTACTAGAGCTTGCTGGCCCTTGGGTGGAGTTGGATCTTAGTGTTGGGATGGAGACCTCTAGGAGAGCTCTCATTGATTAATATTCCATAGGATCAGGAGTTCTCTGGTGGTCCAATGTCCTGGACTTAGCTCTCCCACTTTGGAGAATTAAGCCCATCCCCCAGCCAGAGCACCAAGACCCTGCAAGCCATACAGTTTGGAAGAAATGAAGAAAAAAGAAAAGAAAAGAAAAAAATAAAATGAAGAGACAAAAACCCCAAGACAAATGGAAAAAGCAAAACTAAACAGTCAAAATCACACAAAGGAACATACACACACGCACTCACAAAAAGAAAAGAAAAGAATAAAAAAGTGAAAACAAAGTACAAGAGAATGACCAAACCAATAAACAAACCCAAAAATGAAAGCAAACACTAAAAACTAAAAACTGAACTAATAAATACATGACTAGAAACAAGTCAAATGCAAAAATCAAACTAAAAAAAGGCAATGAAAGCATAAAACAAACATGCAAAAATGATCATAAAAAATAAATGAAAGACAAAAAAGGGATAAAAACAAAAGGAAAAACTACTAATCAACAAAGTAGTAAAAATAGAAAAATATAGAATATAGTTTAAAATAAAATGAGAGCAAACAAAACAAAGGAAAAATACACACATAAGGAAAAAACACAATGTAACAAGAAAGTACAATAGAAATAGAAAAAAAATAATAAAATAAAATTATACTAAAAATAAAAGTATTAAAAGGAAAAGAGAAAGTATATAAAAATTAAAATTAAAACATAAAAAAGAACAACAGAACAAAGCAAAAGAACCAAACATACACACTTTTGTGATAAAAAGTAAAAAAAAATGTAGTAATATTTTCCTGTGGCCTTGGCTGTTAATGTTGCCCCCACAGTGAGCCACAGCCAATCCTTGCCCACCAAGGAAGTCCTCTAATACTTCTAGGTAGATATCTGGACCTGGTGTGGGCACTGTGGGGCCAGCTCAGACTCTGATCTGGCCTTACCCTTGCATGTACTTGCCCTCAAAATCCACAGTCACCTCCAAAGTCCACAGCCTCAGTTGTGGGGACACTCATTGTATATTCAGGTATGATCCTATGCCTGCAAAGAGATATTTCCCTTTTCTCTTCTTTGGTCACACAGGGGTTCAACTTTGGGTTTGGCCCTGCCTCAGTGTGTCGGCTGCCCTTGGGCGTCTCTTCCCCTCCCAGGCAAGTGGGGCAAAAGCAGCAGCTGATTAGGGCTCTCTTGCCCACTCAGGCCCAGGGGAGGGATGGATACAGCAGTTACAATTGAAATGTGCATAGGGTGCCCATGGTGGCAGAAGCTGGCATATAGTTGCAAGAGCCTAAGATGTGCTATGCATTCTCTTGTGGAAGTTGGCCCCAGATCGTGGGACCTTACCAGTGGCAGGCTGCACAGGCTGCCAGGAGGGTGTGTACAGTGGCTGGCCTGGCACACAGGACCCTTGGTGTCCCACAGCAGCAGCCTCTGGGTTCTGAGATAACAGTTGCAGCTCATGCTTGTGCTCGTGTAGATGTTGCCCTGATGTCTGTGAGAATGTGGAGCAGGAAGCTCCTGTGGTAGGCTGCCCCTCAAGCACCCCCAAAAAAGTTCTGCTGCCTCTCTTTATCCCAGGCTCCCTCAGCTGTGGTGCACTAGCCCCCAGGCTGTCCTCACACAGCCAACCCCAGTCCTATCTGGGGTCTGACCTCTCAGGCCCAAGCCTGAGCACCCAGCCCACACCCACACCAATGGGCAAAGAGGCAAGTATCTCAAGCTGGTGAGTGCTGCTCAGCACTGTTTCTCCATGCAGGAATCTCTCCTCTCTACCCTCTGCACCCCTGTTGCTGCCCTCTCCTCCAAGGTCCTGAAGCGCCCCCCTCCCTGCCAGTGAAGGGGCTTCTTTTCCTTCACAGCTCCCTCCCAGAGGGGCAGGTCCCTTCCTGATTCCTTTGTCTCCTTTTTTTTTTTTCCTTTTTTCTTTTGCTCTACCCAGTTATGTGGGGTTTTCTTGCCTTTTTGGAAGTCTGAGGTCCTCTGCCAGCATTCAGTATGTGTTCTGTAGGAGCTGCTCCACATGTAGGTGTATTCTTGATATATTTGTGGGGAGGAAGGTGATCACATCTTACTCCTCTGCCATCTTTAAAGTCTCTGGAATTAAATCTTAATAACAACTTAAATGATTGTTTAGCACACATAATTTCTTCTGTTTTTAACAAGGCAGTAATTGTAGATAATATTTAACTGAATTTTATGGCAATTTACCTCAGGTTTTTAAGTTCAAAAACAAGCTCAGTAAAAACTTTGTAACTTCTTCTCAGATCATTGTTTCTCACCAAACAAATTTTCCATATATCAATCATATTTCTTATTATGGTTGCTTACATAATAGTACTTTAAGTTGTATTTTTGGACAAAAACACATTTTACATATTAAACACATAGGAATAATATTCACTTTTCAAAAGAAATGTGCTCTCTCCCATGTGCTACCCTCTCAGCTTATCATTGGTTTTCCCTCTTTTGATAAAAATAAAAGAAATTATCTTTTTCTCTATAAAAGAAAAGAGTAATAGAAATACAATGATGTAAGGCAAATTAAATTTAGTCTCTTCATCAGGGATGCAAAAAAGGAAACTATGTTTCATTCTGTTTCCTTTTTTTTTTTTTTTTTGTCTTCTTAAGATCTTTATTGGAGTATAGTTGCTTTACAATGTTGTGCCAGTTTCTGCTGTACAACAAAATGAATCAGCTATATTTATACATAAATCGCCATATTTCCTCCCTCTTGAGCCTCCCTCCCACCCTCCCTGTCCAACCCCTCTAGGTCATCATCAAGCATCGCGTTGATCTCTCTGTGCTATCCAGCAGTTTCCCACTAGCCTTCTATTTCAATGCTACTTTCTCGCTTCATCCCAGTTTCATCATCCCCCCATGTCCTCAAGTTCATTCTCTATGTCTGCATCATTATTCTTGCCCTGCCACTAGGTTCACCATTACCATTTTTTTAGATTCCGTATATATGTGTTAGCATATGGTATTTGTTTCTGATACTTAGTTTGAGAATTTGTGCCAGTTGTGCCAGATCTTCTAATTTTTCAACAGAAGGCCAAAACCTTGAATTTTCTGTAAAAATGCTCAATTTTTACATGTGGAAAAATAATTCAAAATGTGTTTAAAACATTATTCAAAATAAGCTGAGGCTGGTGGGGGCAGGTATAAATTAAGAGTTTGGGATTAGCAGGTAAAAACTACTATATATATATATATATATATATGTAAAATAGATAAACAACAGGCCCTACTGTATAGCATGGGGAACTATACCTTGTTATAAACTATAATGAAAGAGAGAGAGAGAGCACACACTGAATCACTTTGCTGTACACTGGAAACTAACATAACATTGTAAATTAACTATACTTCAATTAAAAGAAAAAAAGAAAAGCTGACATGGCATTTGGCCCATGGCTGGTTTGCGGTCTCTGTGCTGAGTGTGTCAAGTCTTCATTTTGTGTGAATTCAGACCCTTGTCTATTTGCCCTACATCTTACTAAACACAGATTTAGCTGCAGATCCTGATCTCATTAATTCTTAAGCAAATCATTTATACATAACTATTATTCACCAAAAGTACTGCTTGACATTTAAAGAAATAGTGAAAAATTGAATTCACACAACTTATTTACATATACTGGAATATTCCAAAGTGTAAATTTTAATAAAGAATAGTATTTTGGAGGGTTTCCCTCGTGGTGCAGCGGTTAAGAATACACCTGCCAATGCAAGGGGACATGGGTTCGAGCCCTGGTCTGGGAAGATTGCACGTGGCACGGATCAACTAAGCCTGTGCTCCACAACTAAAGAGCCTGTGCTCTACAGCATGTGAGCCACAACTACTGAGCCCACATGCCACAACTACTGAAGCCCCCACATGCCTAGAGCCTGTGCTCTGCAACAAGAGAAGCCATTGCAATGAGAAACTCACCCACCACAATGAAGAGTAGGCCCTGCTTCCCACAACTAGAGCAAGCCTACTCCATGCAGCAACAAAGACCCAATGTAGCCAAAAATTAAATAAATAAATAAGTAAATAAATAAATAATAAAATGCATCTTTAAAAAGATGCTCTCTCTGCCATTCATGTATTATTAAAAAAAATCATATTTGAATCATGATCTATATAATCTGTTTTACAAATGGGTAGAAGAAGAATCAACATATCATGCTTTCTTCATTAAACCACATGATGCTAAAAGCAACTAGAAGAGAGTTTTCAATATAAGACTTGCCAGATAGTTCTTACAAGTCCAAATTCATGCACAAAGAATATCAGATTTTGTATCCTATGAGAAATCAGTGTGTAAGGGTTTGGCCACCTGAAATTCTCCTCCAAATAGAAAACCAAACTAGCAAATAAATTATGGACTCAGAATGAACTATCTGTAAGATCATTAAATTCAGCTGCAATTTTATTTTTTAAGAGTTTTATTGAGATATAATTGACATACAATAAACTGCATATATTTAAAGTGTACAATTTGATATTATTTTTTCTTATTAGAGATGTGCATATGGCAATTCCAATCTCCCAATTTATCCCACTGCAATCACCCCAGATTTCATCCTCCAGTGTCCATATGTTTGTTCTCTACATCTGTGTCTCTAGTGCTGTCTTGCAAACTGGTTGATCTGTACCATTTTTCTAGATTCCACATATATGTGTTAATATACAAAATTTTTTTCTCTCTTTCTGACTCACTTCACTCTGTATGACACTCTCTAGGTCCATCCATGTCTCTACAAATGTCCCAATCTCATTCCATTATCCAGCTGAGTAATATTCCATTGTATATATATACCACATCTGTTTTATCCATTCATCTGTTGATGGACATTTAGGTTGCTTCCATGACCTAGCTATTGTAAACAGTGCTGCAATGAACATTGAGGTGCATTTGCCTTTTTTTTTAGCTCTTTATTGAAATATAACTGCTTTACACTGCCATGCCAGTTTTGAATCATGGTTTTCTCAAGGTATATGCCCAGTAGTGGGACTGCTGGGTTATATGGTAATTCCATTTTTAGTTTTTTAAGGAACCTCCATACTGTTCTCCATAGTGGCTTTATCAATTTACATTCCCACCAACAGTGCAAGAGGGTTCCCTTTTCTCCACACCCTCTCCAGTATTTATTGTTTGTAGGTTTTCTGATGATGCCCATTTTAACTGGTGTGAGGTGACACCTCATTGTAGTTTTGATTTGCATTTCTCTAATAATTAGTGTTGTTGAGCAGCTTTTCATGTATCTCTTGTCCATCTGTATGTCCTCTTTGGAGAAATACCTATTTAGGTCTTCTCCCCATTTTTTAACTGTGTTGTTTGTTTTTTTGATATTGAGCTGCATGGACTGTTTATTTTGGAGATTAAACCTTTGTTTGTTGATTCATTTGCAAATATTTTCTCCCATTCTGAGGGTTGTCTTTTCATCTTGTTTATAGTTTCCTTTGATGTGCAAAAGCTTTTAAATTTCATTAGGTCCCATTTGTTTTTGTTTTGTTATTTCCATTACTTTAGGAGGTGGGTTAAAAAAGATCTTGCTGTGATTTTTGTCAAAAAGTGTTCTTCCTATGTTTTCCACTAAGTGTTTAATAGTGTCTGGGCTTACATTAGGTCTGTAATCTATTTTAGTTTACTTTTGTTTATGGTGTTAGGGAATGTTCTAACTTCATTCTTTTATATGAGGCTGTCCAGTTTTCCCAGCACCACTTACAGAAGAGGCTGTCTTTTCTCCAATGTATATCCTTCCCACCTTGGTCATAGATTAGTTGACCATAGTTTTTCTCTGGTCTTTGTATCCTGTTTCATAGATTTATATTGCTGTTTTTGTGCCAGTACCATGCTGCCTTGATTACTGTAGCTTTGTAGTATAGTCTGAAGTCAGGGAGTCTGATTCCTCCAGCTTCGTTTTTTTTTTCCCTCAAGACTGCTTTGGATATTTGGGGTCTTTTGTGTCTCCACACAAATTTTAGGATTTTTGTTCTAGTTCTGTAAAAAAAATGCCATTGGTAATTTGATAGGGATTGCATTGAATCTGTAGATTGCTTTGTGTTGTATAGAAATTTTCATAATGTTGATTCTTCTAATCCAAGAACATGATATATCTCTCCATCTATTTGTGCCATCTTTAATTTCTTTCAACAGCATCTTATAGTTTTCTGAGTACAGGTCTTTTACCTCCTTAGTTAGGTTTATTCCTAGGTGTTTTATTCTTTTTGTTGCAATGGTGAATGGGATTGTTTCCTTAATTTCTATTTCTGATCTTTCATTGTTAGTGTATAGGAATACAGTGCAGATTTATGTGCATTAATTTTGAATCCCACAAATTTACTAAAATCATTGATTAGCTCAAGTAGTTTCCTGGTGGCATCTTTAGGATTTTCTGTGTATAGTATCATGTCATCTGCAAACAGTGACAGTTTTACTTCTTTTCCAATTTGAATTCCTTTCATTTCTTTTTCTTCTCTGATTACTGTGGCTAGAACTTCCAAAACTCTGTTGAATAGTAGTGGCAAGAGTTGACATCCTTGTCTTGTTCCTGATCTTAGAGGGAATGCTTTCAGGTTTTCAGCATTGAGAATGATGTTTGCTGTGGGTTTGTCATATATGGCCTTTATTATGTTGAGGTAGGTTCCTTCTATCCCACTTTCTGTAGAGCTTTTATTACAAATTGATGGTGAATTTTGTTGAAAGGTTTTTCTGCATATTGAAATGATCATATGGTTTTTATTCAATTTACTAATATGGTATATCACATTGATTGATTTGTATACATTGACGAATGCTTGCATCCCTGGGATAAACCCCACTTGATCATGGTGTATGATCCTTTTAATATGTTGTTGGATTCTGTTTGTTAGTATTTTGTTGGGGATTTTTACATCTATATTCATCAGTGATATTAGTCTGTAAATTTCTTTTTTTGTAGTATCTTTGCCTGGTTTTTGTATCAGGGTGACGGTGGCCTCTTAGAACGAATTTGGGGGTGTTCCTTCCTTTGAATCTTTTTGGAAGAGTTTAAGAAGCATGGGTGTTAGCTCTTCTCTTAATGTTTGATAGAATTCACCTGTGTAGACATCTGGTCCTGGACTTTTGTTTGTTGGACGATTTTTAATAACAGTTTAAATTTCATTACTTGTGATTGGTCTATTCATATTCTCTGTTTCTTCCTGATTCAGTCTTGGCAGGTTATGCCTTTCTAAGTATTTGTCCATTTCTTCAAGGTTGTCTATTTTATTAGCATATAGTTGCTTGTAGTAGTTTCATGATGCTTTTTATTTCTGCAGTGTCTTTTGTGACTTCTCCTGTTTCATTTCTAATTTTATTGATTTGAGTGTTTATTGATTTGAGTCTCCCTCTTTCTTTTGATGAGTCTAGCTAAAGATTTATCAATTGTGTTTATCTTCTCAAAGAACCAGCTTTTAGTTTTATTGATTTTTTGCTATTATTTTCTTTTATGTCATTTATTTCTGCTCTAATCTTTATGATTCTTTCCTCCTACTAACTTTGGGGTTTGTTTGTTCTTCTTTCTCTACTTTCTTTAGGTGTAAGGTTAGATTGTTTATTTGGGATTTTTCTTGTTTCTTGAGGTAGGATTGTATTGCTATAATCTTCCCTCTTAGAACAGCTTTTGCTGCATCCCACTGGTTTTGATCATTGTGTTTTCATTGTAATTTGTCTCAAGGTATTTTTTGATTTCTTTGATTTCTTCAGCGATCTCTTGGTTTTTTAGTATTGTATTGTTAGGCTCCATGTGTTTGTGATTTTTACAGTTTTTTTCCTGTAATTGATTTCTTTTTTTTTTAATGTTGAATGTTATGTTTTATTACATTTACAAAATTCTGTGTTTCCAAGTATTATATTACAGAAACAAGAACACTCATTACTAACTTCTAAATCTTAGTTTTTGTCTTATACCTTTTATTCTACACAGGTTTATTCTTTTTTGTCTGACATCTGCTGGTAATCTTCCTTTAGCATTGTCTATTAGTGGACTTTGCTCTTTTCACAGAAGAATGCTGCTCCCCCAGACATTTTCATTTAGATAAAATTGCACTTCATTCTGTTGGAAGTATAAATGTCTTTTTCCTAAAATCCTTGATTTCTAATCTCATAGTGTTGTGGTCAGAAAAGATGCTTAATTCAATTTCAATTTTCTTAAATTTACCAAGGCTTGATTGTGACCCAAGATATGATCTCTCCTGGAAAATGTTCCATGTGCACTGGAGAAGAAAGTGTAATCTGCTGTTTTCAGGTAGAATGTCCTATAAATATCAACTAAATCTAGCTGGTCTATTGTGTCATTTAAAGCTTGTGTTTCCTTATTAATTTTCCTGTCTGGATGATCTGTCCACTGGTGTAAGTGGGGTGTTAAAGTCCCCCACTATTATTGTGTTACTGTTGATTTCCTCTTTTAGAGTTGTTAGCATTTGCCTTATGTGTTGAGGTGCTTCTATCTCAGGTACATATATATTTACAATTTTTATACTTTCTTCTTGGACTGATCATTTGATCATTATGTAGTGTCCTTCCTTGTCTCTTGCAACATTCTTTATTTTAAAGTCTGTTTTATCTGATATGAATATTGCTATTCTAGCTTTCTTTTTATTTCTAATTTTCCATCCCCTTTCTTTCAGTCTATATGTGTCCCTAGGCCTGAAGTGGGTCTCTTGTAGGCAGCATTATATGGGTCTTGTTTTTTAATCCATTCAGACAGTCTTTTGGTTGGAGCATTTAATGCATTTACATTCAAGGTAATTATCAATATGTATGTTCCTATTACCATTTTCTTATTGTTTTTGGTGTACTTTTGTAGGTCCTTTTCTTCTCTTGTGTTTCCCAATTAGAGACGTTCCTATAGCATTTGTTATAAAGTTGGTTTGCTTGTCTGTAAAGCTTTGATTTCTCCATTGAATCTCAATTAGATCCTCAGTGGGTAGAGTATTTTTGGTTGTATGTTCTTCCCTTTCATTATTTTTAATTTATCATGCCACTCCCTTCTGGCTTGCAGTTTCTGCTGAAAAATCAGCTGTTAACCTTATGGGAGTTCCCTTGTGTATTATTTGTCATTTTTCCCTTGTTGCTTTAATAATTTTTCTTTGTCTTTAATTTTTGTCAGTTTGATTACTGTGTCTTGGCATGTTTCTCCTTGGGTTTATCCTGTATGGGACTCTCTGCATTTCCTGGCCTTGGGTGGCTACTTCCTTTCCCATGTTAGGGAAGTTCTCAATTATAATCTCTTCCAATATTTTCTGAGGTCCTTTCTATTTCTCTTCTCCTTCTGGGACCCCTATAATGTGAATGTTGGTGCTTTTAATGTTGTCCCAGAGGTCCCTTAGGCTGTCTTCCTTTCTTTGCATTCCTTTTTCCATGGCTGTGATTTCCACCATTCTGTCTTCTGGGTCACTTATCCATTCTTCTGCCTCAGTTACTCTGTTATTGATTCCTTCTAGTGTATTTTTCATTTCAGTTATTGTATTGTTCATCTCTGTTTGTTTGTTCCTTAATTCTTCTAGGTTTTTGTTAAACATTTTTTTGCTTCTTATTCATTCTTTTTCCAAGGTGCTATATCATCTTCACTATCATTATTTTGAATTCTTTTTCTGGAAAGGTGCCTATCTCCACTTCATTTAGTTGTTTTTCTGGGGTTTTATCTTGTTTCTCCATCTGATACAAAGTCCTCTGTCTTTTCATTTTTTTCTCTCTTTCTGTGGCTATGGTTTTCATTCCACAGGCTGCAGGATTATAGTTCTTCTTGATACTGCTGTCTGCCTTCTGGTGAATGAGGCTCTCTGAGAGGTTTGTGCATGCTTTCTGATGGGAGGGATTGGTGGTGGGTAGAGGTGGGTGTTGCTGTGGTGGGCAGAGCTCAGTAAAACTAATCTACTTGTCTGCTGATGGGTGCAGCTGAGTTCCCTCCCTGTTAATTGTTTGGCCTGAGGTAACACAGCACTGGAGCTTACAGGCCCTTTGGCAGGGCTAATGGCAGACTCTGGGAAGGCTCACACCAATGAGTACATCTCAGAACTTCTGAGGCCAGTGTCCTTGTCCCCACAGTGAGCCACAGCTACTGCCTGCCTCTTCAGGAAACTTTCTAACTCTAGGAGTTAGGTCTGGTTCAGTCTCTTATGGGGTCACTGCTCCTTCGCCCTGGGTCCTGGTGCACACACGACTTTGTGTGTGCCCTCCAAGAGTGGAGTCTCTGTTTCTCCAGTCCTGTAGAAGTCCTGCAATTAAATCCTGCTGGCCTTCAAAGTCTGATTCTCTGGGGATTCCTCCTCCTGTTTCCAGACCCTCAGGTTGGGAAGCCTGATGTGGAGCTCAGAACCCTCATTCCAGTGGGTGGATTTCTGTGGTATAATTGTTCTCCAGTTTGTGAATTGTTGACCCAGTGGTTATGGGATTTGATTTTATTGTGATTGTCCCCCTTATACTGTCTCACTGCAGGTTCTCCTTTGTCTTTGGATGTGGGGTATATTTTTTGTGCATTCCAGTGTCTTCCTGTTGATGATTGTTCAGCAGTTAGTTGTGATTCCAGTGCTCTTGCAGAAGGCAATGAATGCACATCCTTCTATTCCACCTTTTTGAATGCTCTCCAAAATTTTTAGATATTTGAATAATAGCATTTCTTCCCTTGATCTTCTCTTCTCCGGGCCAGGGGTTCTTAAAATGTGTTCCCCAATTTGCAACATTAACATCACCATTGACTTCAATTTTAAATGTAAACACCTAGGACAAGTTTACTCCAGGAAAGAAAATATTTAGGAAAGGCCTGGGAATTCAACTTGGAGAAAATGTAAGGAGGAAAAAATAGAGTTGATAATATATTTTACATATACATATTAACTATGTAATTATTTTACATATACACATTAACTGTTAGACAGAGCATGTTAGGTAATATATAAAATGTAGGTCTTAAGAAGTTACATTTCCCATTAACTATCAGGATCCAAGAATATCTTCTCCTAAATTCAGAGAGAGCCTCATTCATCATTAAATGCTTAGTTTCAAGGAAGACATAGTGTCATACAAAAAGAACTGATCAATGTGATTATCCTGGGTCCATGGACAGGCAACAGTGATATTAATGAAGTCCCTGAAGTTATGTGTGTATGTAAAATTTTCTAAGGAAAAAGTTTATAATTTTCATAAAATGTTTAAAATAATTAACTGCAATTAGTTTGAAATTATTATTATGGTAGGAGCTACAATCAAAGGAATAATTTGATTAGCATTTCTCATTAGAATCTAAGATAACCAAATCTTATTTTTTAAAAAATAACTTTCAAATAGTCATTAGTAATTATTTGCCTAAGTCCTTATTAAATATGCAGTAAAATATTGTGACTTAAATAAATTCATTAGAAAAAGTTGTGGAATATTGAAAAACATATGGATAGAGGATGCAAACAGAACTATGTTTTATCCTAGTTCTGCCATTAATTAGATACCTGACAAAGAACAAGGTATTTAAACTCTCTGAACCCCTGTTCTTTCTTCTGTCAAAGATAATAAGTCATTTCTCAAAATGACTGCTTTAAAGGGGCTTCCTAGGTGGTGCAGTGGTTAGGAATCCTCCTGCCAATGCAGAGGACATGGGTTCGATCCCTGCTCCAGGAAGATCCCACATGCAGCAAAGCAACTAAGCCCATGTGCCACAACTATTGAGCCTGCACTTTAGAGCCAGTGAGCCAGAACTATTGAGCCCATGTGCTGCAACTACTGAAGCCCACATGTCTAGAGCCTGTGCTCCACAACAAGGGAAGCCACAGCAATGAGGAGCCTGCACACCACAACAAAGAGTAGTCCCCACTCACTGCAACCAAAGAAAGCCCACGCACAGCAAAAAAGACCCAACACAGCCAATAAACTAACTAACTAACTAAATAAATAAATAAATATAAATTTATTTTAAAAAAAGGACTACTTTAAAAAAATTAGGAGGCTTTTAAAAAATCTGGAACTCCCTGGCACCTAGTAGGAACTCAGTAACAGTCTTTCCTATTGAACAAATACTCCGTAATTGCCTAAAATATGCATACCGTTCATTCTCAGTAACTGAGAAGGCCAGTGGTAAGCAACTTGCAAAAATATCCATAGGATACAAAACACCTCAAAAATTTCCATCAAAATGAACCAAAAAAAAAAAAAATGAATATACTTTCAACCATGCTGAAGCCAAGAAAGGCCCCAATTCTGTATGGAAACTCTTAAAAATATCAGCAAAGAATAATAAAAATTTGACAAATCCTAGGGATTATATTCACAAGCACAGGGCTGAGCCCCAGAGGTAAATGGAGAACATTTTGAAGAGTATTACTAACCTTCTTTAGCTGGTTAGTGAGGCTGGAAAAAAAATCATGAAGTCAAGAGAATATTCTTTCTGACTAAAATTGTCTTGGGAAAAGACTGGAGAGAGTAAACTGAAGGAATTGGCAAAAACCACTCAAGTAAAAAATGGAAACACAGCATTTGCACCCAGATTTCAGTTAGTACATTAAGCACACAAAATGAAATGGAGATTTTCTGCCTCAAAAAATCCACTACTACTCATGGAGTGGACAAGTATAAGGTGAGGCCCGAGGGCAAAACTATAATACAAACACAGTGCCTACCAGAGAGGAAACTTCCATTAACCTATGAAGTAAGAAAATAAAGATCAATATTGTAAGTGTATAGACACCCAAATTTGCACTATTTAAGAGACTATACTTTTTCTACTTCAGAGGAATTAAAATATTCTTTCTTTTATAAATCTATGATAATAGTAAATAGTAACTTTTCAATTAACTTATATTTGAATCTAAAATTAATAATATTATGTATTTTTCCAATTTTTAAGAGTTTTATTTTCTGTAAAATGGTCTAGAACTAATAATCTGCAGAACTGCTAGGGGAGATCATACCTGATAATATTAATTATCAATTAATCTAAGTTAATTATTTTAATCATCATTAATATGATCAGGCAACAGAAAATCCTCAGAAATAAAAAGAAAACCAGAAGCCCAAAAAGTGACCAAGCTGGGTGATCAGAACAAATAACCACCAGTGAATATTTAATTCTGGAAACAAGAGAGAATTTTTTTTAAATTCTAAGCAAAATTCTCAATGAGATGTGAGAAGATAATATTGCATTGTATTTTTTTTAAAGAGTAAGCACCTATTTTTTTTTTTCAAAAGCACAAGAGAAAAGTGGACTTTTAAGTAATTAAAAAATAATTGATAAAATAGATAATGGAATAGAAGTAATAATTTTCAAAAAGAGTAGTACTCTGAAAACCAAGTCTAAGAATTAAAACTTGGGAAATAGTTTTAGAAGAGGATTATTATCCTAGAATTATATACCAATAAACTATCATTTTTGTATGAAAGCAAACATTTTTTCAATAAATGAATGGCTAAGTATAAGAATTTATTATAGGTCCAAAGTAATGAAAATCTATAACGATTTGAACACTTATAACAGATGCTATTTCTCCTCACTCCTTTGCAGGCCTGACTTCCAACTACCAGCACCTGAAATTTAAAAAACAAAAATGCTGGCTTTCTCTGGCTGCCAGAGCCCACTCTTGCGGGGAGCCGTCCGGGGATTGCCTAAAGGCTCAGGCAAGGCCGAGCACTTCGGGAATAGCCTGCAAGGCGGGAATTCCGATGAAGGCACCTTCGGTTCAGGAGAGCTGCAAAGCAGGCATCTTGGAAGTACCGGAGTTCCCCGAGATTTAGTTTCACTATGAGTCTCCTTTGTGTACTTTTTCTTTCTAGGAATGATGAGCTCTCTGGGTGAGGGGCGCCAACGCTGCCTTCAAGAATGGTGGCTACCCCCCGCTTTCTTGGTGTTGTGGAAATTCTATGGGCCACAAACAAATCACATTTAGACCCTTAGGGGGCCCGGGTAATGGAGGAATGTTTAAACTTATTGTCCCCACCCTTGGGCCATGCTGGCAATTCGGCCATAATGGGCCATGCATTGTGATCAGGAATGCTGCCTCACCCAATCACAATTATCCCAAACCTCTGAAGTGAGGGTCCGTCAAACCAAAGTTGCCTATAAAATATCCCATGCACCCTTCCCTTATAAGAACGGAATATTATGGGTATCCATGTTATGTCCATGTCCTGTATGTCTGCTGTCATGTAGCATAGAGAATGTAGCTCACTAATTAAGCTTAACCTACTAACAATGTGTCTGTCACTTCAAGCCTGGGCGCCTGAGAGGCCTGCCCTTAGAGATTGTTATTCTGTGTTCCCCTCACCCTTGTAACCACTGGAAGGACAAAACAAGAACACGAAGAACTGATAAGAACTAATGATTACATAGAAGACTCGTCACCTGACTAAGGACAGGCCCCCGGCGGAATCATTGGGACATTTGAGGGAGGGATATGGGGCCCCTAATGGAAAAATCCACAAAGCAAGATGTAAGATATATAAGACCCGAGCAAAAATAAAAGTTACTCTCACTCTCTCACTCTCACTCTCTCACTCTCTCGCTCTCTCTCACACTCTCACTCTCTCTCTCTCTCCTGTCTCTGTCTCTTTTTTTTCTCGCCGACTCTACCCCTCCCAAGGGACTCCCTGGATCCTGCCTGGGCTGGACCCCGGCACACTCTGACTGCAAATGAAACAGGTCAGAAATGCTAGAGAAGTAATGCCTCCAGCCCTGGAGTAGTCTTCAACCAATAACTGATGAGAGTGGGTGAATACATATCCCAGCTCTTCCAACATCTGGGCAAGGATAACTCTGAAGTGTATTTTCTACACTGACTCCCGAGAGTTTCTCAGTGAGATTAAGCTCTAGTTGCTCACAATGGTAAATTACTTGCTAACACAGCCCTTCTTGGCTTCCCTAACTTCTCTGTCCCAGTTCCTCAATACCTTACCTATACTTCCTAGAAATGACTTGCCCTTGAATCCAAGCTAAAATAACTCTTCTGCCCCCCAAAATTAGTCAAACTATTAGAAAACTATTATAAAGGTACAAAAGAAGGCCACAAACATAATTGTAAATTTAAAACTCCCTCAGAACATGTAGGGAGAAAATAACAACCTAGGGAGACCTGTGTAAGAAATAGAAGATTTGATATAATGAATTACATGCACAAGAACATTATCAAAGATTTGCCTTTCCCCCACAGGACCAGACAAAGATAATTTTCCAAATTCAAAGAACAGATAATTTCTATGTTATTTATTTTTTTACAGAGAATAAAGAGGTTTTCACTGTTAACTTTATGAAGCTAGCATAACTTTAATTCTAAAAACTAATTGACTTTGTATGCCCACCTGTGAGCACATATCCATCCACATGCTCACTAACTACAAAGCAATCTCATTTGGGAGTATAATGAAAAAATCCTAATTAAAATATCAGCATATCAAATCCAGTATTATATCAAAACCATACTGCAGCAAGGCCAATTTGACTTTATTCCAGGAAAACAAGGATAACTCAGCTTAGGAAATTCAATTCTGTGGTTCATTATGTTGATAGATACATAGATAAAACCATATATTTATTTCTAAAGCTGATTTTAAAGGTATTAAATGTAACATCTATTCCTATATTAAGAATAAGGCTTCCTTAATGTGATTCAGTTTAACAGAAAAAAATTAGCATCATCATCCTTAATGGTGAAAAAATTAGAGGCATTTATATTAAAGTCAGAGATGAAACATGGATATTTGCTGTCACTTCAATTAATTGACATGGCTCTGAAGTTTCTTGTCAATACAATGAGACAAGAGAAAGAAGATGGGTACACACAGGAAAGCAAGTAAGCAAATTATCATGATTTGCAAATAATATAATTATCTTTCCCCAAAAAAGGCAAAAAAACAAATAAAAAATTTTGAGAGTCATAACAAAATGTTGTAGGTGACTAACTTGTGATATTAATACACAAAAATCAGTAAATCCTAAACATAAGTAATAATCATTTAGATGCTTGAATGGAAAAGTCCTATTGAAATAAAAGCTATATTATTCCTAGAAATAAACCTAAAAAAACTATATAAAATCCCTGTGAAGAAAACTATAAAATGTTACTGATAAGTATAAAAGACTTTCTAAATAATGTTTAATAAAGACTTTCTAAATAAAATTCATACTATGCTGATTCTTAGATGGGAGTACTCAATACTGTGAAAATTTCAGTTTTCTCCAACATAATCTATAAATTTAATGCCTTCCAATTAAATCTCTATAGAATTAATGAAAATGCAATGCACTAATGGTATGGAATGTACAAAAGTGATTTTACTTTCATGAAGTATAAGTTCATGAGGATGATCAAGACATTTTTGAAAGAAAAAAATAAAGGGGATGTATTTACTGGACAACAAGATTTATAAAAAGCTACAATCATAGGCATAGTAATAAATAGATAAAAATTTAAAAATAAGATCTACACCCATAAATACATGAAAACTTTTGCATTGTAAATGTGACATTTCAAATCAGTGGGAAAAAAAGGATGACTAAATATAATAAATAATTTTGTACAGCTGGATAAACACTTGGAGAAATATTAAGTCTCTGCCTTACACAAATCCAGATGTATTAATATTTAAATTCTTTTAAATTCCATAAGATTATTACAAACAAAAGAGCATATTATTTTAATAGTGAAGAAGAAAGACAATCCTCAGGTGTAAGAAATCCAAAAAACTATAAAGTTATGTAACTATATATAATTTTTAAAAATTTAAGGCAAAACATTATGAACAAAATTAAAAGATAAGTAAAAAGAAAAACATCACAATGTATACAATAGACAATATTCATAGTACATAACACCCTAATATTGTATATCTTAGTATTACAATATATTGCCATAGTTTATAATACTCTAAAAGAAAAATAGGGATAAAACACAAGCAATTTACATAATAAGAAAAACAAATAATAAGTCAAGAATACTCAATGGGGAAAAGATAGACTCTTCAATAAATGGTGTTGAGAAAACTGGATAACTACATACAGAAAAATAAAATCAGACTTCTATCTTATATCACTCACAAAAATTAAATCAAAATTGATTAAAACTTAAACATAAGACATGAAATTTTAAAACTCAAAGAAGAAAGTTTAAAGTAAAAGCTCCTGGACATTGGCCTTAACAATGATTTTTTTGGACATGACACCAACTAACAAAAGCAAAAATCAACAAATGAGACCACATCAAACTAAAAAGCTTCAAAATGTGCTCAACATCACTAATCTTCAGGGAAATGCAAATCAAAACTGCAATGAGATTCACCTTGCACCTCTTAGAATGGTTATTTTCAAAAAGACAAGAAGTGTTGGCAAGAATGTGGAGAAAAGGAAACCCTTGTACACTGTTGGTAGGAATGTAAATTGACAATAGAAAACAGTATGGAGAATACTCAAGAATTAAAAATAGAACTACCATATGATCCAGCAATCCCCCTTCTGGGTATATATCCAAAGGAAATGAAAACAGATCTCCAAGAGATATCTGCACTGCCAAGCTTATTGTGGCTTTATTCACAATAGCCAAGATATGTAAACAACCTAAGTGTCCATCAATAAATAAGTGGATAGGAAGATTTTATATATATATAAACATATATATATATAATTCAGAATAAGAATGAAATCTTGCCATTTGTGACAACATGGATGGATCTCAAGGGCACTGTGATAAGTGAAATAAGTCAGACCAAGAAAGAAAAATACTGTGTGATCTCATTTATATGTGGAATCTAAAAAAGCCAAACTCATAGAAATAGAGAGTAGTTGATGATTACCAGAGGCTGGGGAGCAGAGGAATTGGGGAGATACAAATCTGCAACTAAAAGATGAATGAGTTCTGGAGATCTAATGTACAGCACAGCAATGCTAGTCCACAATACTCTATTATATACCTGAAAGTTGCTAAAAGACTAGATATTAAAGTTTTCCATCACAGAAAAGAAATGATGATTATGTGTTGTGATAGAGGTGTTAGCTAACACTACAGTGGTAAATCACTTGCAATATATAAATGTATCAAATCAACACATTGTATACCTTAAATATACTATATTATGTTAATTATATCTCAGTTTAAAAAAAGAAAAAAATAACAATATGAAAATGCTCATTTCAGTTAATAATTTTTAGAATTCAAATGAAAATAATATGATTATATTTTCTTTTAACGTAGATTGGCAAAGTTTAAAACTATAAGCAGTATGATGTTAAGAAGCATGTGAGACAATAGACACAGTTTTGATGGAAATGTAGCTTGAAAGTATCTTTCAGGAGAGCATCTCAGTATCTTTAAAATTTAAATACTATTTGATTCTGCAATTTAATTTCTGATACTATATGCAAAGAAATAATAGGACAAAGATATATGTACAAGGATATTTATTGAAACATTATAATAGTAAAGAACAAATGGAATGTTCTATGCATAAGTTATATTAAATAGGTTCTCAAAAATATCACTTTTGTATTAACTTGGGAAGCGGTCCACGAAATCTGTTTAAGTCAAATAAATGTCTTACATTCTCAAACATATATTAGGTATAGTTATGATTACATGCATACACATATATGTGTATAATGTTAAAGGATGGGAGAGAGTACAGTGAAATATTAATAGTAAATAGCTTTATAAGGTGAGATTACAGGGGAACTTTAAATTTTTCTGTTTCATAATTTTTACCAACATTTGTATTACCAAGAAATTATCTTCTATTTTGAAACAAAAATGAATAAGGAATATTAAATTTTAATATTTGGGAGAGTCATTTTGACTCACATTTTTATCCCTAACTGTCCTTTCAATGAAATCACTGGTCTAAATAAATATTTACATCATCCATGAACAGCAGTAAAATAGGGGATTTATTTTTTAAAGTTTACAAATAAAGTTGTGATTTAAAGCAAAGCAAACATTTGATATTGAATTGAAAATAAAGCTGAGTTTTAATAGCTTTAAGAAAAGACTTCTACTAACAAGGCAACATCTATAGCTCCAAGATATTTGAAATTTTTAGCCATAGTAACAAACATACTCTGCATACAAAAAGGAAAAAAATAATCAATATTATTATTTTCTTTCATTTCTGAAGGTTAATGTTAAACACAAATCAGTGGAAGATAAAATACAATTGGTAACTTATAAATAACAGAATGACAGATTTTAAAGTTAGGCTTCTCAACTAGTTTCAGCATAGCAACTCATTTGCTCATTTGAGGTCATTTACAAGATCAAGGAATGTGAATTTTCATTAGATTGATTCAAAGAAGCCAAATATGTTCTTTCTTTCAAACATACCCATTAGCTTTAGTGGAAAGAACATATTTATGTTGAAAGGATATATTTTCTTTGTTAGCCTACTCAAAATAACATTATGAAAATATTGTAACATTTTCATTCTTGCTAAAATTTTACTAAAACTACAAAAAGATATATACATTTTTTTCATACACAATGGAGTACATCTGACAGTATATATTAACCTATATACAATGTAATTCTATGAAATAAAATCAACTAGCCAAGTGAATCTTTTAAATAAATGATCTATGTCTAGCAGTGTAAAATCCTTTTATGTTCCAAACATATATATTTACCCCCTCAAATGGAACACTGCCTGCTGTGTAAATAATGTGTATGGTCTTTGAATGTTCATAGTTATATAATTATGCTTGAAATCAATCTCCAATTTCACCTAGGTAGGCTAACAAAAGAGATTTGTATGAAAAATGTAATGAATATCTATTTAAAACTATATTTATAACAGTTTCTCCAATAGCAGAAATATTAAGTGAAACATTTTTATCCAAAATATATGGGACTCTGTGTATGAATTTATCTTGCATAAACAACTTAGTTCCATAAACAAACTTTTGGTTGATGATTTCTCTCTATTTAGTAAACTAGTTTGTAGATATAACCAAAAGTTATAGTTTAATTTTCAAAAGCAATATTCCTAACACCTAAGTCTACCCAATGACAAAAGTGCCCACCTATCATTTTAATTAAATAATGGAAAAAGCAGCCAATTTGATTTTTAAAAATTAGCCAAACAATTTTTTGATTTTAAAAGCCAAATAATAAGGTTCTTGAGTAGTCTCCACTGTCAAATTTCTCTGGCTTTGTTTCACTCTGTCTAATTGTCCCAGGATAAAGTTGTTAGATTGAATTATTGAAAGACATTGTGGAGTGATGGAAGCACATAATAAATGTTAGGTTAGTTGATTATGACAAGGAAGATAGGAGGAGAAAGAAGAGAACACCAACAGAAACACTTGCACCTTCTCATTTAAATCTTTCAACAGCTTAGACAAATCTTATTATCCCTGTATTATAAATGAGGAAACAGGCACAAGAAAAGTGAAATAATTTTTCCAAAGTCACAAAGGTGATAAATGTTGAACTCAAGTTTTAAACCCAAGTATCTGACCCCAAACCAGAGCTCTTTCCCTCTTTACCATGCTGCTTCCACCAGGCTCAAATGAGTCAGTACAGTGTAGACATTTTCAGCAATATGGATTTATTTCATCTCTAGACCAATTTTGATGTTACATATGAATCATTCTAAGAAACTAGTTATTGATAGGTGGAGGCTTGGTTAGCAAGAAACAGAGCTCAGATTGGAATCTAAGGATTGGATCTGGAAACAATGCCCCACCTCTTCCGTACACTTGGCTAATAATTCTATCAAATTCTCTATAGTGACAAAAAAAATTTAAGAGAATGAAACTTCCTATCCCTGGTATAAAATGGTTGATTCAACTTCAAGGGTAGCTTGGGAGAAATTGCTTTGTATGTTTCAGACTCAGTTTACTCAGCAAGAAAAGATGCTAGATATTGGATATTTTATTGCTATCTCTATTTTTGCTAAGGAGACAAGGGAACTAAGTTAGAGACTGGGGGAAATTATGACATCCTAAATAAAATCTCTCCCTCTCAAGAGTTTTTTAAAAAATAAAAATAGCTTATGTTTTGTGCCGTCACCATAATTTGATGAAAGAAGGAGAAAAGGTAAGCTTAAGCTACCTGATTCTCTCCTAGGATCAATAACTCTTCTGGGATTCCAGTCAGTTACTTCTTTCAGAGCACTTTAATGCATAAAGGAGTTACTGGATGTTGTTAGAGGGAACAATTTTTCTATCACTCTGATTACTCCTAGGACATTGGTTTGTTTTTAACTCCTTGAATAAAAGTGTTGTATCCTATATTGTTCCAGGTTCCCATTGGTTGCAGTACTCTGACAATTTCCCACTAAGCAATGTAATCTCAACTTTTTTCCATCAATAAGAGATCATAGGTTGGAGAAACTCACTTGCTAATTTGCACTAGTGGTAATAGGGACTATTGAAAATTACCACATTTCATAGATTAAAAGATATGTAAGCAAACATGATTAAAACTCAATAAATATATTTTTTCTGAGCAATTTCTTACTTTGAATTATTTACATAAACATCCTTCACTCTAACTGTACCATGACAGTGAAATATCACCAAGTTTTAGTAACACTTTAAATCATTTAATCTTTTCTAGGCAATGGAGTGAGTCACTATTATTTCTTTTCTTAACAATGGGGTGAGACGTTATGTATTTATTTTCTCCAGCAGAGCAAGAACAGGAAAAATATTTAAATTCTACTTATAAGGAAAATTTCATTTTAAATGAAGGTCATTAAACACTGAAATAGGATTGGGAAAGGTCAAAATAGAACAAAGATGTGTTTTAACTAAAGAATAGATTTTTGTCTGCTGGAAGGATTCAGTTATGGTTCAAGGACCATAAATTCCTATAAGTTTAAACAGTCTTAGTCTACATCAACATAATAAAAGAGGGTCTATTCTTACCTCTTCAATTTATAGGCAAGGAAACTGAGACAGAGGGATGAAAATTAGAATTCATGGGTCAGACAAACTTTTCACCTTGGAAAATACATTTTCACAGCTATAGTTGACAAAAAAATAAAATAAACTAAAACATGTTACTTGAGATTCGGAGAACATGGGTTGAAGAGTTGATGAAAACTCAAATAACACTGCTATATAACTCAAGAAAATATTGAAGTTAAGTATCTGTCCTTAGCCTTTTCTCTTTATATAAATATTATTCCTTTTGTATTGCTCTATGAACCTGTATTCTTCAGAGACCTGATTATATAGCCAGTGGCACAGCTTGCTTGGATTTGAGAGTTTATATTAAATAAAAAGGACTTTGAACTCCATATTTAGAAATATATGAAAGAAGCACAAATTTCAAATGTGTACGTCATCAAGTTTTGCAATTAACTTTTAGTTAGGCCAAAGGAGTTGATTTTGTCTCTAATTTGATGGATGGGTTCCTAGAAGAGTTAGCAATGAGTCATCCAATCTAAATTTGAATTCATGCTATTATTTGGATTAAAGATAATTCAGACTGCTATCAAGGGATTAATTTAACAAGGACTTTTTAAGTAAAATTCACAGCAATGAAAATAAGAAAATATAGAGAGAAAAATCTAAAAATATGCATTAAGTTTATGGCAAAGTTGTACAAGGAGAAACATAAGGTATTTTCACATTTAAGATTAAAATAATAATAATGCCAATACCAAGAGAAGAAAATGGTGTTTTCACTACAAAAGTGAGAAACTTACAGGAAAAATCCTTGGGTCAAAGTTTTAATATACATAAAGTTATGTACGTATACTGTTAAAAATAAGAAAACAGGCCCAAAATAGAGTAGTTGATGCTAAGCCCTACATCACCAAACCAAAATTTAATTACAGTTTCTAGTCTCCCAGAAACAAAATCTTAAGACAGTCAATCAGTAATTGCCTGATCAGCACTAATTAGGTCATCCACATGATAGACTCCTGCCATGTCCTAAAGGAAAGTAACCTTCCAATAACCAACCTACCTTTTTGACTAGTGCAACTTTCTTGTTCCTGCTGCTTTCTGCCTATAAAATTATTTCATTTTGTACAGCTCCTCAGAGCTCCTTTCTATCTGCTCGGTTGCATGCTGCCAGATTCTAATGAATTTTTTCTAAAATAAACTCAGAAGCTTAATATGCTTCAGTTTATCTTGTAACAACTCTGATGTCAGAAGAGGGAACCAAAGAAGACCTTGAAAGTCCCCAGGAGCAATGAGCAATTAGATGCAGATACCTGTTGAGCCCCTTGAGTTTGCTGCTTTCTAGAGATGATGGGTAAGTCCCTCTCAGATCCTAGGTCTGTAGCTTTAGCATTAGGAGCTTTCAAACTTTATTTGAGCATTTCTTTTTCTGGACTGGGTTCAGAAATCAGCCAGAGTTGAACTGAGTTTGACTTAGAAACTAGACTGGGTACAACTTAAGTTGAGCTATATCCAGTGTAAGGCTTTGGGTGAATAAAAAAAATAAATAAATAAGGCTGAAAAAGTAAGTTAACCTTACCAAAGATAATCTTGAATTACAGTGGTCATAGTGGAGAACTTTTAACCTGAGATAAGCTTACCCATTTATGGGGGGAAAGGGGTCTCAGCAAAGCACTCACCACAAAGTATGGAAGGAAAATTATTTTTTCTCTACTGGAACATCCCACTCAAACCAAAGCCTGCAGACAGTGGGAGAACTGGCAGAAGCTGACCAAGAGTGAGAACTCTTACCAAAGCTTTCCCAGATTTCTATCTGTGCTTGGTCAAGAAAGGAAGGTAAAATTTCACTTTGACCCTTTCTTTCCAAATTCAGGTTGACAGGCTGTTGGAGGAGGTCATCAAAAGAACATGACTTCTGGTGACCCCAGAGCTTGACCTGGGCAATGAGAGGCTCCTCCTCCCTTTCCCTGTCCTTGGAATGTATGTTTGGCACATCATTCCCACAGTGGGGACCTTTTCCAAGGATGCAGCCTTGAGAGATAATATGTTGTTGAGACCATCTGGGCACTATTCTTGACTGAACACAGTTAAAGTCTCTTTGTAAACTTTTAAGATTCTGGTGGATGAGGGCAGAGATCTACTCATCTTACAGACACCAAAGACAACCCTTATATGTAAGTTACCTTGCTTATTAAACCTTCCACCTACCTATCTGAAGTGATCTGCCTCTTTCTTCAGTCTCTGCATGCCCTCCATGCAGGGGGGCCAATTTCAGATTTCACCCAGGAAGCTTCCAAGTTTTCAAACCAACAATTGGTAAGCCAGCCAGGAGACCAAAAAGTGGGCCTTGGAAAAGAGGCATGAGGTGGGGAGAAATCCCACGTTGGTCATCAGCCTCTGTGTGAGGAGGGGTAGCCCATGCACTAGACGCTTGTGGATCACTGAGTGAGTATGGGACACCCCAAAAAGCCAGCTAGTTTGATGTGCTTATTTGAGGAACTGCTGCAAAGCAAGGAAATTAATGGTTACACAGTGGGTTGGCTTCTACTGTGAGCAGATCTGTGGCCACTGATGCTTAACTAGAGGCTGATACTCAAGTTAGAAAGTTGGAAGAAGAGCTGAGGTTAGAGAAGGATACGCAGTTATCTCTGGTAGCCTCAGGACTGACAGACAAGGTGAGAGAGCAGATAATAAACTGAAGGCCTTAGCATGCCAATTTGCAAAGGTAAGGAGGGTACAAGCTGCTGCAAATTACTGTCTGTGTGCTTGCGACAAAGCACAGATTGGGACATTAAGCACTGCCAAACCTGATTGGAATGCTAAGAGTTGGAATCCTTAGGAAAGTGAGAAGAGTGAAGGGGAGGATATTGTGGTGACTGACAGTGAAACAGGGTAAACACCCCCTGCTAAAGGAAAGCAAAAGCAGAGCAACAACAACACAACCAGCATGGAAGCCCCCAATTCAGGAAACATTCAAGATGAGGGAATATATTCCTGTTGAACTTATTGCTATAACTACCAAGTTCCAGCAAAAGGCCAAGGAAAGTATCTAGGCACAGTTAGTACAGCTATGGGATATGGAGTGGGGCAGTGGGGAAGGGTAGAGATTATATGGCACTTGTCTGACAGGAAGGAGGTAAGAAAATGAACCTCATCACACACCCCACCCTGTCCTTAGGTAGCTCCTGCATGGAACCAGGGGATGAGAGGAGGAGGACACTGTTCAAGGTACTCACTCCTTTATAGATTGGATTATTCTAGCCTGTATGGAGATTTGGCCCTATGAGGGGGATCTCCCTGGCCATGTGGGACCCTAGAAATCTATAGAGGAGATACAACTCTTAGGTAGTTAAGAATGAGACAGGCCATCTATGACCCTGTCTTTGAAGGTCCTGATATAGCCACGTTCACTGCAGGAATGAAAGTGAGCTACTTCAATCCCCAGTACCTGGTGTGGGATGCTGTTATCCATGGTGAGCCCAGTTATGGGCCAAGACATTTATGATATGAGTAACCATTGCTGATCTGGAGTAAATTGACAAACCCCTAGGTACAGGTATGGTCTGTGGGAAAGACCCAAGACAGAGAGACAGCTTGAAAAACCAAAGCCTATCCTAATCAGCTGTGAAGTGTTGGGCCAACTTTTAAAATTTTTAATATGCCTCAGTTCATCTCTTAACATTTCACATATATCTATATGTATGGATATATAGATATAGATATGCATGCATAAATACACAGTTTGTATGTGTGTGTGTGTAGGTACAGATTAAATCCTGTTCATTTTAATTCTCATCACATGTCAATTCTCTCACTGAATCTTAAATTTTAAATTATTAAGACATGCTTATTAACCAACAGAGTTTCTAATTAGACTACGACTTTTGATCACTTAATCTTTGTCAGCATAAAACATTACTAATAATTGTATAAGGTTCACAGCTTGAACATAAAGGAATACTGAAAAATCTAGTCTTCTAACCACTAACACACAAAAAACCTCCAGAGCTATTGTTCAGCAAATAAAAAGTAAAAAAACATTTCAGTTGTTTCACAATGCCTCTCATTCTGCAATTTTTGATAACCGCAAAGGGAAATAATTATTCCTTCACTATTTACACTTCACACCCACTAATATTAATGAAAATGGCACTTGGGAAACAAATGCCAAATTTGCTTTTAGTGTTGCTGGAGCCCCCAAAGTGGCTAGCTGAAAATATGCATAGATGATGACATGGTAAATAAATCTCACTGGGATAACTCCACAGCTGAGTAGATGATTTGCACTAGCAAACTCTAATTATGCTAACTAGTTACCTTATCATCCCCCATGATAATATAGACCTATTTCAAAATCATAAGAATCAGTGATGAACTAGTTAATATTTTCAGGTTGTGTACTTTAGTTACTGCCTTTTTCCATATAACACTTTATTGAGATGCCATCCATATAATGTATTTGCCTTTGAATCACATGCAATTGACCTATCTCCATAGTAAGATTTGAAATTACACAATTCAGAATTTCCAGTATTTATTTCAGGGCTGCCACTACTTATTAAGGATCCTCCTAGCTCCAACATGTTACAAATATGAACATTTTCTCAAGGGATAATTATGACCTTTCAGATATCAACAGATCCATAATGGAATTATATTAAATACATGTAAGCAAAAATTTGCTTTTCATTAATTGAGATCCAAATGTTCTTACCTCTAAATACCTTTGCTTTAAATTAACAAATATTTATTTTTCTTAAAAGCCAATGTCTTTTTTCCTGAGGGTTATCTGGCATATAAAAAACTTATTTTGGCTAAATATTATAAATTTTTTTTATTTATAGCTGGTGATGGAGTTTTCAGTGTGCTGATAACAATATAAACAATATAAAAACATAGCCCAGTCTCTCAGCTTTTAAAAGCTACTTAAGGTATATGCATTCTATGTCTATGATGAATGTTCTCCTCTTCCTATCCCCCTCCCAATTCTCCATCCTTCCTCTGCTATCCTTATAGAGACTGTGTAGAAAAGAAATCTCCATATAGAAGGATCATGTTATAAATGTTCAAGTTATGGTGCCTCAATGCCACAGTCCTTTTCACTGGGGAAGATTTTCTAAAGCTGCTTACTTAGAATATCATAGAACTTCAGAGTTGGAGGAGATCCTAAATGTCAGTTAGTCCAATCCCTTTCTGGTTCTTGATTTTCATCTTCAACAGCCCATGATACAGAATATCTCATCTACCAAGATTCCATTTCTGATTAGTTTGATGCTCAGTCTTTTTCCCAAATTTTGAAATTAAAATCCCTGTTTTCTATCCATTGGCCTTCTGAGGCAATTTTTTTAAATAAAAGGCAAGAAGAAGGCAGATTTAAGGAAAATTTAAGTATGAGAAAACCCGACAACCCAGAAATGTCAAAAGGAGAAGAAAAAAGCCCCAAGAAAAGCCATCTCTCTCTAGCTAAAAGATAAAAAAAGAAAGTGCTACCTAGCTCAGCAACAAACTTTTAGACAATAATTTCTCTACTCTAACCAAATATCCCAGAGAAAACTATGGCTATACCCTACCTCTGCCAGCAAAAGCCAAGTGAAGAATATTGACTTCCACTCTCTTCTGACTATAATAAGTTACCCTCATCAGGTGGTGTTAAAGAAGGTGTTGGCATAAGAGTGAAGACACTACATAAGAGCTTTGCTCTGAAGACAAGGGACAAGACTCCTGCAAGCTGGTCATGGCTTTCTCAGACAACTGAAAAGTTTATGGGAGTGGTGGAGGCAGAGCTGTCATGCTGTGCAGTGGCCCCATAGGGAAACCCACTCATTAATTAAAACACTTGCTTGCCAGGGGGTCATGAGAATTGGCCATTCAGCAATCTGAGCATCCATGGCAGTCTTAGACAGCTGATGCAAGAAACTGAGACACATAAGAGGGCTGAAATGAATCTGTGGTGACACCTAAAGTAGTTAAACTCACAAGCAGTACACTGACCCAACATACAACTTCATTATTAGTAAATTTTATCCCTTACAAATTCAACTTAAAATGGCAAATAGAATCCCTCAAACACAGAAACAAGGGGTGTCAGAAAGCCAGCCTCTAACACTTCAGGCAGGTTTATGTACCTATAAAAACTTATACTTGCAAGTACCTACTTAATTGAGGAACTTATGCTAAAGGAGCTTTCAACCTAACATGACTAAATTGAGGTTCTTTTGATATTCCAAAATTGATATTTTTGAGCACACAGTTAGAAAAAAGCCAGCCCATAAGATCAAACAGACTGAATGGAATGCTTACTTTGATTGGTATCTAGAAGCTTCTAAAAGAGGAAACCATAGAGTAAATTCTTTGCAGGAAACCAACAATTAATTACTTGAAACTATACCAGATCAACTTTTCAAAACCATTAAAAAGAAAGAAAAGGGGATACCTGCAAAAATTATGAACCTTCAATTGCCCCAATTAAGTACACAATGCTGGTCAAAGGTTAACCAACCAGTAGAGAAAGCTAGCTTGCAGAGAAAAAACATAACAACCCAGAAATGTCAAAGGTAACAAAACAAAACAAAACAAATCTCCTCTCTGACCCTGAGGAACAAGTCCTACTAGGAGAACTTGATTTTTCTCTCCCTGTGCCTTGAGACCAGGGATCTCAGGAACACTTTTCTTACCTAGACCATCTCTAACTCCTGAGATTGAGGGAAAAAAATTGGAAGAAGCCTTTAAAAATTTTTCTTATTTCAGCTGTTATTTATAAACTAGTGAGTTTTATATTATGATATCCAATTTATGACTAAGTTTAGAAAATGCAACTAGATCTCTTGCTGTGTCTGTCTGGACATATGGATATCTCAGTATGTGTCTTTGTCTTTGGATAATATTGCTGAGGTTAATTTGTAAATGAGCTCTATTTAATTGGCTTAAAGAAAAGTAAGTGCTTACAAATCAAACAATTCTAAGTACAAGAGAAATCAAATAAATTTCAGGTTCATGTGAACTGGGAAATATTCAGTACTAAATTAATACACGGTATTAATGTTGAAGTTTATGATTTAATTAATATAGACATGTTTTAGAGTCATAAACTTTAAGTATAATACTTTTATTGTGCCTAGGTATAATATAAGCTGAATAAAATCTTGTTATATTTGTTACAAATTTGTCAGCAAGGAAAGTAATGAGGTGAAGAAACTTTTAAGGAAAGAAAATGCAAATGAGACAAGAGGTTCTAGATAAACTCTACTAAAAATAGTTATGCTTTAGGACTTCCTAGGTGGCACAGTTGTTAAGAATCTGTCTGCCAATTCATGGGACACATGTTTGATCCCTGCTCCAGGAAGATCTCACATGTCAAGGAGCAACTAAGCCCATGCACCACAACTATTGAGCCCATGTGCCACAACTGCTGAAGCCCACATGCCTAGAGCCCATGCTCTGAAATAAGAGAAGCCACCACAATGAGGAGCCCATGCACCACAATGAAGAGTAGCCCCCACTCACAACTAGAGAAAGCCCATGTACAGCAATGAAGACCCAACATAGCCAATTAATTAATTAATTAATTAATTAATTTTAAAAAAGAATACTTATGCTTTAGGAATGTCTATACAAAATGGTCTCTCCAGATTCTGGTAACTTGAAATTCTAGAGTTGTGCTAAATTAAGTTAAGTGATGGAAACTTATTCAATAGCTATGTCATTCCCAAATAAAATAAGATACTGAAATAATAATTACTGAACACTGGCTTCCTTTTACAGAAAAACAAAAGATATTTAGGACTATTAATGAATATGCTTGGTGCCACATCTTTAAAGAAAGCAAATATTTTTAGAAAATATTGCTGCTATTTATGTTCACCAATCTACAGAATGCTAATTGCTTACTTCTTAGTTTTCACAAGAAGTTAAGGTTTTAAGAGTTGAGGAGTCTAATTTACACATGTAACTAAAGCTAATAGAAATAGTAAAGGAAACATTTCAGTATACTGTCAGAAAGTAAGATGTGTGTTGTTTGTAAAGAAGGTATGAGGAATGGAATTATATTTTATTAAGAGAAAAGGAAGTAGGTCTGACTTACAGGTGGTTGTTTCTGAATGAGAAAATAAAGCAATGGATACAGAATGATTAAAAGTCTTACGGAAAGTGGATCTTGAGAAAACAGTTTTGTGCATGATCAGGATTAATAAGTTTAGAATAAATTTAATTGAACAAATGAATTTTAAAAGTAAGCAGGTGCAAAACTTTGAATTTGGCTTTTCTCTCTGTTAAGAGGATGAGTTTCCTTAAAATGTTGAACTGCCTTTGATTAACAGATTTTGTTTCCTTATCTTTTAAGTGATCTGTTCAGTATTTGCCTTTGAAATCTTATCATTACTTTGGCTAAGTGAATACCCATTGTTTCACAGTGACCTATGATCCTATCTGGCTAAGTGTTCTAAACCCTTTTAGATATTTTTTCACAAAACTCCCTAAATTGCATTCTAATTGAGTCCTTTTGACCTGTAGCTAACTTTGGGATGCTTCAAAGTGCCCCTGAAACATCCCAAAGAGAGATATAAACCAGGTTCATTTGGTACATTAAGTTATATGGGAAGTATTGTCAAATGAGTAATAAATCTTTTTAGCTTTTCATGTATAAGTGTTGTTAATATAGATATTCTATAAATTATATGGAGTTCCCAAAATTCTGACATGTTGGTAAAATGTCATCTATCATAATTCCAGTTATTATCTTAAAGTGTTGTATGTCACAGCATTAACTGTTACTTTGTCAATTGCATTGCATCATAAGCAAATTTTAAACATGCCTTAAGTCTTTTGTCATTATAGACACTTAAGGTGTCACCCTAATGCCTTTGCAAAAAAATACTTCCTCTTCAAGAAGATTTATAGAAAGGATTGTGGATAAATATGTTTCTGATTTTCAGACCATAACTGGGTAAGAAATTGAAGTAGTCTAATGAAAAAGCTGATGGCTTCATAAAGCTGTTAACAAAAAGGATTAGTTACATAGGGCTGAGTGAACTGGTGAATATGGTTATAATTTTTTTGGTTTTTATCTGAAAAATTACTGGTTTAAATCTGTGTTTTCCAGGTGTAAGGAAAACCTTCTGCTCAAACTAACTATGAGTTACAGTAATTTGGTAGATTATATGTTTGTAAACAGGATTTAAACATTTATCTTTTCTCTCTATCTGCTCACTCCAGACATCAGAAACTCTTAGGTTCTCAGCAGCTTCATCAGATAAATTAGGAAGGCTACCTTACTAACAGATGCAGAAATTTCAAGGTATTTTAGGGACCTTAAAAAAGAGGCATTCACCTAGATATGGTAGGCAAAATCTGTGATAAGCCCTTGGCATGAGTTTCCTAGCCCCGAGAGGTCTTTTAAAAGTTCAGTGTGAGACTCCTTATGAAAATTTCAGCAAGGAAAAAACCTGTATGATCAATTATAGTTATATAAATCATCAGGCCAAGTTTTTTTGAGACCAAACTTATTTTGCAAACAAATTAGTCTTAATTTGGTTATACTTGGCAGAAATGAGGGTAATTTTAAAGATAAAAAGATTTTGTTTCAATGAATATTAAATGCCAGTTTTGCTGGTGGAGGTCTGTATTTACTGAGATTCACTTCCTGGATAGTTCCGTGCTGTTACACTATATTAATATATAGTCTAATTGAATTATTAGAAGGACACCTTGTTTCTGAAGCTTACTTATCTCAGTAATCTATCTTTGGATGAAAATCAGATGCCCCATGACCTGCAACCAGGGGATTATGCACACTGGAAAAGACATAATTGAAAGGACTACTTCTAACCTAGACAGAAAAGAGGAGAAACTTCACTTACACTAGGACAAAAAGGAGCTGACATCAGAAGTAAACAGCTAGCCCAAGATCCTGGACCTGACTCGTATGATCATTTATGTTTTCTTGACTTCTTGGAGCTTTGTATATGAATCAAATCATTCCCTACCATGGGCACAATCTTATGCTAATTTTAAAAATCAATCCAATTTGTTGGATTTGCAGCCAATTACCTGTGACTAGTACTTTTGGGTTGCCTTGGTGGATTTCTCCCCTCCAAGTCTCTAATTGGATGGCCCTTAGGAAATTTATTCTAGAGGAAAGAATTTATAGTTCTGTTCAGGGGATCCCTTCATCTAGCCAGTTAATAATACCTGCTCTGACCCTGGCCATAAAAATGAATTGTCCTCTAAACTTACTCAAGCTCAATAAGAGCAACAAGCAATATTTCGGCCAATGAATAAAACCTCCCACAATTACGGGATGGATTTGTGTGGTTTACAACAGGCTGTGGTCATTTAAGTTTTAAGGCCCCCACTTATCTTGGGAACAATTAAATTATGCTAAGGATAACCAGCCTAGCAACACTAGGAAATTGGGCTGGGAGCCTTATGGATAGTGTCAATATATAATTTCCTTGAAAGATAAAGATTGATACTAATACACTAAGTCAGATGACCTAGAATATACTGGGCTGCAGCTGATGGAAGTTCTTGGCTTAATTCTTGCTTATAACTTTAATAATACTTCTAGCTCTGTTATTTGTATATTGTCTGTTTACAAGATTGTCATTTCTTACATTACCAAATGTGTGACTGAGCCTCTATCAAAAATATATAATTTTATATGAGATCAGTAATTGTAATAGTGTAACTATGGATATGGGAAGATACATCAGGAGGAAATTTTCCCTGGACCATGACAGATTAGTAAGGCAGGTGTTATACTTATTGCTTATAAGACCTAGTCCTGTAATAACACATTGAGTGGCCTATCAGTGAAAACTTCACCAGACTTAGGAATGAGCCTTCCTAACACCATGGGATGAAATGATCATGAAATGCCTCACAAAGCATGGTCAAACTTATGACCATGAGGGAGCCGTGTCAGTTACAAATTGGCACTTGCCATCTACCTCTACAAGGATTAAATCATGTGCTGCTACAGCTGCTGATTTTCAACACCCTCTGAAAGGAGTTTGTTATCTCCCAGGCTGCAGTCCTCTTTTTGCACCAAATCAAACATAACTCCCAACTCTTACATTGTGCCTTTTTTTGTCAACAAACTCTTCAACAATACTTAAAATGTGCAGATCCACAAACACTCTATGCTCTTGCATGAACACCCTCTACCATCACCAACACCACCATCCCTAACTCAGTGTATTTACCATCATCACTAGGCCCTCAATAGCCACACTCCACTCTGTTTTTGCCTAGATAATTCCTTCTTGTGCTTAGATTCCATCCCCTCCTGGAACTCACTGCCTCAACTAACTGTGTTAAGTATGGTCTGTATTCTTCCACACTACTCAGCATCATCTTTTTATAACATGTTACACTGTGTTGACATTCCTTGTTTACTTCTCTGTGTCTCTAACTAAAGGATAAATTCCTTGGAAATAGAGAGAGAGCTTGTGATTTAACATTGCATCCCCAGCTTATTTGCAGTAGAGGGCACATAGTGATTGTTGAAAAATTGTTTTTGAGTAAAAACATTATTAACAAATTCCAGATCAGCATTTAATTTTCAGTTTCATTATCTTCCATGGAAAATGTTTCCAATTATATGAGTGGAATCGGTTGGAAAATAGGATTTGCTATATGAAAACTCACTTAAAATTCAATTTCATTAACACAAATATACTTCATAAAGTGAAATATGGCTCATTAACTACTGATAAGTGGAACATTGCCTGCCATATCAGTAAACAAAGGATGTCACAGTCATCAGTGATTGCAGCCACCACTGGATGGTGAGCTGGTGAGCCCTGAGGGAACTCAGAAAGGAAAGAATACCTGCTACATAGCAGCCATCATACTGCAGCCACTCCCTACCATGAGCCCTGAGAAAACTTAAGATGTGAAAACACAGGATACTGGTATCAAATAGCTGAGATGCATATCAAATGAATGATTTCACTGAACCAAGACTCTTGCATATTCCCACACATAGAAAAGTGCTAAATTCCTTAATTTGGGGTAATTGGTTTTCTTTAATTAACAATAACCTTTTTATGTTCTGACTACCTGTTCTTTGCTGCCAAACCCCTATATATCCTCACCTCCTTAGAGCAGCTCTATCAGGGTTACTTGAGATGCTGCCTCTTGGGCCTAAAGTCCTACAGCTTCCTGCTGAATAAAACATAACTCTCAACTTTGAAGTTGTGAATAATTTTGTAGTCAACACTACATATGCTTGCATACACAAACACACACACACACACACACACACACACACACACACACACTGGAGTGAGTCAAAAATTATCCACACTCTGGCTGTAGAATTTATTTTAATGAACTTTTAGAAAAGACAAACACATCACTTTTCAACATAATCTCCTTTCTTTTCAATACACTTTCACTGTCTGTCAACAAGCTTTCATATTCCCTCTTTAAAAAATGTTTTAGGCTGAACTGTGAGCCATGAATGCACCCCTGTCTTCACTTCTTTGTCAGAAGTGAATCTTCATCCTCATAGGACACTTTTCAGGGGACCAAACAGGTAAAAGTCTGATGGAGCAAGATCAGGACTATAGGGAGGATGCTTTAACATCTCAAAATGAAATTTTTGCACAGTGTTGACAGTGTGGGCAGAAGTGTGCAGACGTGAACATCCTCAGACCACACAAAACGAACCTCTGCACACTGCTCTTCTTTTGTGCAAATCACAAGTGGGGCATCCATTTTTCCTCATGCCACAGTTACAAATGAACTGATGTAACAAGTTCACAACTGCACAGCAGTGACTGGGGAGACAGTAGTATTGAACAGAAAGCACTGATAAGACAGTTTGGTCAACAGAAGTTTTAATATAACTGGAGTGTGGATAATTTTCGACTCACCCTCATACTTAGTGCATAGTTATAGGTAAAGCTCTGTCCACTTATCTTCAAATAATTTTTAAACAGTGTTCATCATAATTAACATTATGATTATGGGTGCTTTAGTTATTTTGCATTTCTCTGGCACCAAATACCACTGTGCTGGGTGCAGTTCCTCTGAGCATGTTCTAATTGTTATCCATCTATCTGTCAAGATATTTCTTTACTGTTCAACACTGCTCTCCCTGGGCACATATATGATTTTTAAGAAAAAAAATTTTAATAGCATTTTCCTAAAGGAAATTGAGTATAATGTAACAACTCTCAGTTTGATTTATCCCTAACTATTCCCAAGCTCTATTTTTCTAAGAAACAAAACAGAAAAGAAACCAACTTTCAAATTGCCCTGATGTCCAAAATATTCTTAATGTTTTGTTTGCAGAAGACACACTCACAAATGTCTTGTGTCAGATAGTTCTCTCTGTTTTCTTTTGTTTCATTACTGATTATCTCTTTTTACCTTCATTTTTGTGATGGCCTTAAATACTCCTTTTATTCATCTTTCATGAAAGCATTTTCCCAGGAGATCTCTTTATTTTGTGTCATGGCTGATTGGAAATAGATATCCTAAGATTCATTTACTGAGACTGTGCTAAGCTTACACAAAATATCTCAAAAACATTGTGATAAGTAGACTTCACCTTTATATTTTAATTCATCCTGGCATTACTTGCAATGCATAAGTCAAAAGTTCATTCAAAACAACACCTCTAGTTAATGAATTATGATCTATGAATGAAAACTAACAATAACCATACAGTAATTATACACCAATAAAAACTGCCATGGAATTTTGCTATCACAAAAGGCATGGGATTGTTTCACCAGTCAATTACAGTGAATCACGATGAGAGAATTTTAAGATAAGAATCTTGAATCTAATTGAGTACTCTTACATGCTAACCTTAAAAGATGCTTATTATTACTACATTAATCACTAACTACTTGAACTGGCTAGCACCCTACCAGGCAATTTATCTAAGGTTTCTTTTTTCATTTTACAATACCATGAGACAAATATCACCATTTTACACAGTTTAGAACTCCTCTTGACCAAGGTCACAAAATTAACAAGTAGCAAAATCAGGATTTTAATCAGGTCCTCCTAGCTGCAAATCCTGTGCTTTTCCTATTATCCTGTGGTTCCCAATCAGTGATATCTGTTTTTATTTAATGAATAACAGAGTAACAGTAAAAGATGTTGATTTTCTTCAAAGCTCCCCATACACTCAATAAAAGCTTATCAGACTAGATTAAAAAAGCAAAACCCAAAATGTTGTCCAAAAAAAGATGTATCTTCGATTCCAAGTGTCAAATAGGTTGAAAGTAAAAGGGTAGAAAAGCATATAAAGTGCAAACAGTAACTATAAGGGAGCTGTAGTGGCTATATTAACATCAGACAAATACATTTTAAAATAGGAAAAACTATACAAGACAAAAAGGGATACTTTATAAAGATAAAAGCCAGGGATATATAATAGTCATAAATGTATACACACCTAAGAACAGATTATCTAAATAAATGAAGCAAAACATATACACACCTAAGAACAGATTATCTAAATATGTGACAGAAAAACTGAAAAAAATTGAAAGGAGAAGTAGATAATTGAAAAACAATAGTTGTACATTTCAATATCACTCTCTTAATAATTGAAATATATCTACATAGAAGAAGAGAAGGATAGGGAAAGGAAGAAAAAGAGAAGAAGGAAGAAAAGAAATTTAAGAATTCAGATTGGAAATGAAAAAGTAAAAATATGTTTATTTGAAGGTTAAGTACTCAATATGTAGAAAATCCCAAGGAATTCACAAAAGTACTAGAATTAATGAGTGAGTTTTGCAAGGTCACAGGATGTAAGATCAAAGTACAAAACAACTGTATTTCTACATACTACCAATAAACAATCTGAAAATGAAGTTAAAAATAATTGCATTTGCAATAGCATCAAAATGAACAAAATATGTAGGAATAAATTTAACAAAAGACTGTAAGGTTTATACACTGAAAACTGCACACCATTCCTGAGAGAAATTACATAAGATATAAATAAATGAGGGTTGAAAATGTGGTGGTGAAGTAGAAGGATGTGGAATGCATCCCTCTCCACAGATGCATCAGGAATACATCAAAAGATGCAATACTACCCACAGAAAACCAGCTGAACACCAGCAGAAGACCTCAGATGCCAGAAAGGACTGCAAAGATCCTGGCATAACTGGGTAGGACAGAGGGGGGAAAAAAAAGGAAGAAGAGGAGGAGAAGAAAGGAAGGGGATGAGTCCCACAAACTGGGATGGGGGGAGATTGCTGAATTCGGGAAAAGTCCTTTATCTGACGGGTAAACCCCTTCTCCAATGGGGAATTTCATCAGGTCAGAAGGTAGGCATTTGGGACTGTTCAAAGAGGGTGAAGCAGCTGATCTGTGGCAGATGGGGAAGAGTGAGAAACACACAGAATTTCCACACCACAGCTCAGCATAACTGGACTGAGATGTGGGTTCACAGCTGAATAGGGGGTCTGGGAGCTGGAATATGGGAACCAGAGAACTGGTTCAGGGTGAGAAACATTGTGAGCAGTGGGGAGACAGACTGAGGGGACAGGAGGGAAGAAATCCATAACAGAGAATGCCTACCACAGAAAGCTGAGCAGCCGTGGTGGTGGCTCAATACTGCTGACTCACAAGCAGTCAGGAGGAGCCACGGGTGTAGTATCTTTCTCTCTCTCTCTCTCTCTCTCTCTCTCTCTCTCTCTCTCTCTCTCACTGTGCCTGCAAAGAACAAAGGGAGACCCCCTCTGGGCCTGGCTATCACAGTTGACAAGGGATAACAAAGGCCCCCTGGTGGGGCTGGCCTGGAGTGCCTGCAGCCAAGAGCCAAAAGTCTGCAGAGTGGCCCAGCTCTGGAGACATTCTGTTTACACCTAAGCTGCCAGCTTCCCTCTGCAATAGGCACCACCACTGCTGCCTGGGCTCCTGCAACCCAGGCAGGGCACTACTGTGGAGTCATATGCAGGGGGGAGGGGCCTCAGTTGTAGTCTCTCTCTCAGCCTGAGCCACTGGCTTCCCTCTGCAATAGGCACTGTCACCACCACCCAGGCTCCTGCAACCCAGACAGGGCACTACTGTGGAACCATATGCATGAGGGAGTAGCCACGGTTGTAGTCTCTCCCTTGGTGCCTGAAACAAACCAAGGAAGACCCCCTTCTGGGCCTGGCTATTGCAGTCAACAAGGGGATAACAAAAGCACTTTAGTGGGGCTGGCCTAGAGTGCCTGCAGCTGAGAGCCAAAAGTCCACAGAGTGGCCCAGATCTGGAGACATTCTGTTTACACCTGAGCCACTGGCTTCCCTCTGCAATAGGTGCTACCACCAGCACCCAGGCTCCCATGACCATGGCAGGGCGCTACTGCTCACTCACTCCCAGGGGAAGGAACCACTATCATACCCTCTCTCTCCACAAACCAGCACTTACAGGCAAACAATAAAGGAAGCCCTTCTGGTAGCAGAGTAATACAAAAAGGCCAAGGTGGGTAGAAGGACACTTACAACTGAGACCACAAGGAAACAGAAATATTATTATTAATTCTATTGATCTGGTCCATTCTGGGATCAGATCTAGCTTTTTTTCTTTTTTCTTTTTTTTTTATTACAATCTTAGTCCTAAGGAATCTACACGTTTCATAACATTTTTTATTCTACTTTTTCTTCTATTTTTATTTTTAGCATTTTTATATTTCTACTTCCAGCTGTTTTTTGTAGTGTTGACTTTATATATCCTACCTTCTTTTCCTCTCTATCTTTTATACATTACTATTTTTATCTTTTTCTTTTCATATTTCCAGTCACACTACACTCTTCTGTTGCCTTCTTTTCTATGCTTTTTTAGTTTACTTCATCTTAATACACTTTTAATCAATATTATTGGTCTGCTCTGTTTCCTTATTTTATTCTCCAGATGACACACTGCTTTGGTTTTTCTTATTAGGTTTTGTCTTTATCTTAGTTCTAATTATATATGTCTTATTTAGTTTTGGGGATCTTCACTCTGTCTGGTTGTTCTTTTACCCTTTATTATATATGATCTTCACTTTCAAAATTTCCCTGGATTTGTGTTTATGTGTGCATAGTTTGTTTGTTTGTTTTGTTTTGCTTTTGAATTTTTGTTGGCTTTCTCTTTGATTGTCTGATTGCATATCTCAGTTCTTTTATCAGGTTTTTCTAGTGCTTTATGTTCTATTGGGTTTGGTATTTGTGTGTCTTGTCCATGTATGTGTTTCCTTGATTAAGTATTTGTTTGACTCAACATTCTGCCAGTAGTCTGGGGCTTGGACAGTCTTTTTTAATCTCCTTTATTGCCAGGCCAAGCAATCTCTGAAGTCTGGACTACTCCATCAGAAGTCAAGGATGAGGCTCTGGGAAGGGAGCACTGAATCCAGGATGCTAGACCACTAGGGAGTCCTCAGCCACAGGGAAGATTAACTACAGAGAATTCTCATGGAGCCCTGTATCAGAGTATAAGATCCAGTTTCGTCCAACTGTCTGCAACATCCAGTGCTGAATACCTCACATCAAACTACAAACAAGACAGGAACACAAACCCACCCAACAGCACACAGACTAACCAAAGCCATATTAAGCTCACAGATACTCTAAAGCACACCAACTGACATGGCCCTACTCATCAGAGAGAAAAGACACAGAGCCAACACCAGAAAGTAGACACCACACCCCCCACCAGGAAGCCTACTCAAGACACTGGACTAACCCCAACAATGGGGACAGAGAGCAGAAACAAGAGGAATTGTTACTAGGCAGCATAGGGAAAGGAGAGAGCAAATCCTATAAATTAGACAAAATGAGAAAACAAATGAATACCTTGCAGGCAAAGGAGGAAGATAAAAACCCACAAGACCAAATAAATGAAGAGGAAATAGGAAAATTGCCTGAAAAAGAATGCAGAGTAATGATAGTAAAGATGATCCAAAATCTCAATAACAAAATAGAGAAAATAAAAAAAAACACTTAATAATGACTCAGAAGAACTAAAGAGAAAACAAACAGTAATGAAAATACAATAACTGAAATTAAAAATACTCTAGATGGTATAAGCAGCAGAATAACTGAGGCAGAAGAAAGAATAAGTGAGTTGGAAGATAGAATGGGGGAAATAAATGCCACAGAGCAGGAAAAAGAAAAAAGAATAAAAACAATGGAAGAGAGTTTCAGAGACCTTGGTGAAAACATTAAGCATACCAATATTCGCAACATAGGCTTCCCAGAAGAAGAAGAAAAAAAGAAAGGGTATGGGAAAATATTTGAAGAGGTTATAGTGGAAAACTTCCCCAACGTGGAAAAGGAAATAATTAATGAAGTCCAAGAAGCACAGAGAGTCCCATACAGAATAAACCCAAGGAGAAATACACCGAGGCATGTATTAATCAAACTACGAAAATTAAGCACAAAGAAAAAATATTAAAAGCAGCAAGAGAAAAGCAATAGATAACATATAAGGGAAAACCCATAAGAATAACAGTTGATCTTTCTGCAGACTCTGCAGGCCAGAAGGGAGTGGCAGGATATACTGAAAGTCCTGAAAGAGAGAAACCTACAGCCAAGAATACTCTACCCAGCAAGAATCTCATTCAGATTTGAGGGAGAAATCAAAAGCTTTCCAGACAAGCAAAAGTTAAGAGAATTCAGCACCACCAAACCAGCTTTACAACAATTGCTAAAGGAACTTTTCTAAGCAGGAAACATAAGAGAAGGGAAAGACTGACAATAACAAACCCAAAACAATTAAGAAAATGGTAATATGAACACAGATGTCAATAACTACCTTAAATGTAAATGGATTAAATGTTCCAACCAGAAGACACAGACTGGCTGAATGGATACAGAAACAAGATCCTTATATATACTGTCTAAAACAAACCCACTTCAGACCAAGGGACACATATAGACTGAAAGAAAGGGGATGGAAAAAGATACTCCATGTAAATGGATGTCAAAAAAAAAAAAAAAGCTGGAGTAGCATTATCATATCAGACAAATAAGACTTTAAAGTAAAGGCTATTACAAGAGACAAGGAAGCATATGACATAATGATCAAGGGTTCATCCAAAAAGAAGATATAACAACTGCAAATATCTGTGCACCCAACATAGGAGCAGCTCAATACATAAGGCAAATGCTAACAGCCATAAAAGGGGAAATCAACAGTAACAAATAATAGTGGGAGACTTGAACACCCCACTTACATCAATGGACAGATCATCAAAACAGAAAATAAATAAGGACACACAAGCTTTAAATGACACATTAGATCATTGTGAGTTAATTGATATTTATGGGACATTCCATCCAAAAACTACAGAATACACTTTCTTCTCAAGTGCACACAGAACACTCTCCAGGATAGATCACATCTTGGGTCACAAATCAAGCCTCAGTAAACTCAAGAAAATTGAAATCATATCAAGCATGTTCTCTGACCACAATGCCATGAGACGAGATATCAATTATAGAAAAAAAAACTGTAAAAAATACAAACACATGGAGGGTAAACAATGTGCAATTAAACAATGAAGAAGTCACTGAAGAAATCAAAGAAGAAATTAAAAAATACCTAGAAACAAATGACAATGAAAACACAGCAACCCAAAACCTATGGCACTCAGCAAAAGCAGTTCTAAGAGGGAAGTTTATAGCAATACAGTCCTACCTCAAGAAAAAAGAAAAATCTCTAATAAACAACCTAAACTTGTACCTAAAACAATTAGAGAAAGAAGAACAAAACAAAACAAACAAACAAAAAAAACCAAAGTGAACAGAAGGAAAGAAATTATAAAGATCAGATCAGAAATAAATGAAGAAATGAAGGAAACTATAGCAAAGATCAATACAATTAAAAGCTGTTTCTTTGAGAAGATAAAAGAAATTGATAAAGCATTAGCCAGACTCATCAGGAAAAAAAGGGAGAAGACACAAATCAACAGAATTAGAAACGAAAAAGGAGAAGTAACAATCAGCACCACAGAAATACAAAGGACCATTAGAGACTACTACAAGCAACTATATGCCAATAAAATGGATAACCTGGAAGAAATGGATAAATTCTTAGAAAAGTACAATCTTCTAAGACTGAACCAGGAAGAAATACAATATATGAATAGACCAATCATAAGCACTGAAATTGAGACTGTGATTAAATCTCTCCCACAAACAAAAGCTCAGGGCCAGATGTATTCACAGGCAAATTCTATCAATCATTTAGAGAAGAGTTAACACCCATCCTTCTCAAACTCTTTCAAAATGTATCAGAAGGAGGAACAATCCCAAACTCATTCTATGAGGCCACCATCACCCTGATACCAAAACCAGGCAAAGATGGCACAAAAAAAGAACATTGTAGGCCAATATCACTGATGAATATATATGCAAAAATCCTCAACAAAATGCTAGCTAACAGAATCCAACAGTACATTAAAAAGATCATACACCATGATCAAGTGGCATTTATCACTGGAATGCAAGGATTCTTCAATATACATATATCAATCAATGTGATACATCATATTAACAAATTGAAGGATAAAATCCATATGATAATCTCAATAGATGCAAAAAAGCTTTTGATAAAATTCAATATCTGTTTATAATAAAAACTCTCCAGAAAACGGGCATAGAAGGAAATCACCTCAAAATAATAAAAATCATATATGACAAACCAATAGCCAACATCATTCTAAATGGTGAACAACTGAAAGCATTCCCTCTAAGAAGAGGAAAAAGACAAGGGAGCCAACTCTCACCATTATTATTCAACATAGATTTGGAAGTTTTAGCCACAGCAATCAGAGAAGAAAATATAATAAAAGGAATAAATTTGGAAAAGAGGACATAAAACTGTCACTCTTTGCAGATGACATGATATTATATATAGAAAACCCTAAAGATTCTACCATGAAACTGCTAACACTAACTGATGAATTTAGTAAAGAAGCAGGATACAAAATTAATGCACAGAAATTTCCTGCATTCCTATACACTAATAACAAAAGAGCAGAAAGAGAAATTAAGGATCCTCCTATTTACCATTACAACAAAAAGAATAAAATAGCTAGGAATAAACCTGCCTAAGAAGACAAAAGACCTGTATGCAGAAAACTAAGACACTGATGAAAAAAATCACAGACAATACAAAGAGATTGAGAGACATACCATGTACTTGGATTGGAAGAATGAACATTGTGACAATGACTATACTACCCAAAGCAATTTACAGACTCAATGCAATGCCTATCAAATTACCAATGGCATTTTTCACAGAACTAGAACAAGAAATCTTACAATTTATATGGAAACACAAAAGACCTCGAATAGCCAAAGCAATCTTGAGAAGGAAAGATAGAGTTGGTGGAATTAGGCTTCCTGACTTCAAACTATACTACAAGGCCACAGTGATCAAGACAGTATGGTACTAGCACAAAAACAGAAAGGAAGATCAATGGAACAGAATAGAGAACCTAGAGGTAAATTCAAGCACATATGGGCAACTTACCTTTGACAAAGGAGGCAAGAATATACAATGGAAGAAAGACAACCTCTTCAATAAGTGGTGCTGGGAACATTGGACAGCTACATGTAAAAGAAAGAAATTAGAACACTTCCTAACACCATACACAAAAAGAAACTCAAAATGGACTAAAGACCTAAATGTAAGGCCAGACACTATAAAACTCATAGAAGAAAACTCAGGCAGAACACTCTATGACATATATCAAAGCAAGGTCCTTTTTGACCCACCTCCTAGAATTATGGAAATAAAATCAAGAATAAACAAATGGGACCTAATGAAACTTAGAAGCTTTTGAACAGCAAAAGAAACTGTAAAAAAAAAAAAACCAAGAAGATAACCCTCAGGATGGGAGAAAATGTTTGCCAACAAAGCAATGGACAAAATATTAATCTCCAAAACATATAAGCAGCTCATGCAGCTTAATACCAAAAAAGCAAATAACCCAATCCACAAATGGGTGGCAGACCTAAATAGACATTTCTCCAGAGAAGACAAGCAAATGGCTAACAAACACATGAAAACATGCTCTACATCACTAATCATTAGAGAAATGTAAGTCAAAGCCACAATGAGATATCACCTCACACCAGTCAGAATGGTGATCATCAAAAAATCTAGAGACAATAAATGTCAGAGAGGGAGTGGAGAAAAGGGAACTCTCCTGCACTGTTGGTGGGAATGTAAGTTGTAGAGCCACTATGGAAAACAGTTTGGAGATTCCTTAAAAAACTAAAAATGGAACTACCATATGATCCAGTAATCCCATTCCTGGGCATATACCCAGAGAATAGCATAATCCAAAAAGAAACATGTACCATAATGCTCATTACAGCACTATTTACAACAGCCAAGACGTGGAAGCAACCTAAATGCCCATGAACAGATGAATGGATAAAGAAGATGTGGCACACATATATAGAATGGAATATTACTCAGCCATAAAAAGGAATGAAATGGAGCTATATGTAATGAGGTGGATAGACTTAGAGACTGTCATACAGAACAAAGTAAGCCAGAAAGTTAAAAACAAATACCAGAGACCTTCTCGCCTGGGAGGTGCTGGCATCAGGAAGAATCTGACTTGTAAAGAAAAGTCTCCGGATCTTGTATCACATCCAGAAAGGGAACTTTGGGAAGATGGGAAAGAGCAGATGTTCAAAAGTTCTGAAGACTTTCAATGAAACCGGAGGATGTGTTCTCTGACCACATTTCGTTTTGTGATTACCTAAGACAATGAATTTGGATACAAAATTTGGAAAAAAAAAAAAACCAATCTCTTTCTTCCCCTTCATTGAGGATCTTTTCTTGCTAAGATAGAAGGAGACAGAAAAAGAAACAGAAATAGAGTGGGAGGAAAAAAAGATGGCGGCGAAGTAGAGAGACGTGGAGTGCATCCCGCTCCACAGATGCATTGGGAATGCACGGAAGGACGCAGTAATTTCCACAGAGAACCAACTGAACACCAGCAGATGGCCTCGGACACCAGAAAGGGCTGCGGGGAGCCCAACATAGCCGGTAGGGAGGCATCTACGATGGCTCAAAGAGGGTGAAGCGGCGGAGCTGTGGCAGATGGGAGGGAGTGAGAAACATACGGAGGGTCCGCAGCGCAGCTCAGCGTTCCCGGACCGAGACATCGATCTGCGGCTGAACGGAGGGTCTGGGAGCGGGAGCGTGGGAACCGGAGAGCTGGTTCAGGGTGAGAAATATTGTTGCCGGTAGGGTGACGGACCGAGAGGACAGGAGGGAGGAGGTCTGCGGAGAGGAGTGCCCGTCCCTGAGAGCTGCCCGGCCATGATGGCGGCTGGAGGCTGCAGGCTCACGGGCGGGGGGGAGGAGCCGCTCGCATAGCCTTTCTCTCTCTTTCGGGGCCTCTGCAACAGGCAGTGGAGAGACGCCCTGCGGGCCACCTAAGGCACTCAGGGATAACAAGCACCCTCAGGCACTCAGGCGGGGATAGATTAAAACCCCTTGCAATGCCAGCAGCAGGGAAGCTGCCGAGAGGAAAAAAAAAAAAAAAACAACAACATAAAAAAGAAAAAAAACCCCTAGAGAGGCCCAACTCTAAGATTTTCTGTTTACGCCTGAGCCACCAGCGCCCTCTGCAACAGGCACCTCCAAGCCTGACTGAAACAATAGTGCACCACTGTTCACTCACTCCCAGGAGAAGGAGCCACTATTGTACCCTCACCCTCCCCACACACCAACGCTTACAGACGAACAATAAAGGAACCTCTGCTGGTCACAGAATAATGCAAAAAAACACAAGGCAAGGAGAAGGACACTTACAGCTGAGATGCTAAGGAAACAGAAATAGCAGTATCAATACCTATTGAAATGGTCCATTCTGGGATCAGTTCTGGAATATTTTTCCTTCCTTTTCCCTCTTTCTTTTTTTTTTTTTTTTTCTTTATTAAATACCATTTTAGCCCTAAGGGATCTACAAGTTTTACAACATAATTTTTCAATGATATTTTTTATTCTTTTTTTTCTTTTTGCCTTTTTATATACTTCTATATCTAGCTAAGTTTTTGGTAGTATGGACAATATATCTCTCATACTTTCCTTTCATCCTTATCTTTTATACATTTCTATTCCTTTCTTTTTATTTCCATATTTCCAACCACATTACACTCTTCTGTTCCCCTTTCTTCCATCCATTCTTAGTTTATTTTATCTTAACATACTTATAAGCAACACTATCAGTCTGCTCAGACTCCTTGCTCTATTCTCCAGATGACGCACTGCCTTGGTATTTAATATTAGGCTTTTGTCTTTATCTTAGTTCTTAGTACAGTTGTCTAATTCCATTCTGAGAATCTCCATTCTCTCTGGTGGTACTCCAGCTCTTTTCTATATTTGATCCTAGCTTACAAAATCTCCCTGGATTGATGTTTGTATGTGTAGGGTGTTATTTGCTGTTTGTTTGCTTTTGCTTTTGTCTGTGATTTGTTCTGTTTCAGTTGTCAATTTCTGCTGGGTTTCTCTTTGAATATCTGATAGCACACTGGGGTTCTGTCAGGTCTTTCTAGAGCCTTATGTCCTAACGGATTCAGTAATTGTGTGTCTTATACATGTATGTGTTTCCTAGACTTAATATTTGCTTAATCCAATACTTGGACATTAGTCTAAGGCTTGGACAGTCTTCTATAAACACCTCTATCACCAGGACAAGCAACCCCAAAAGTTTGGACAACCATGAGGAAACAAAGAAACATCATGCAGGCAAAGGAGCAGGAAAAAACCCACAAGACCAAATAAATGAAGAGGAAATAGGAAAAATGCCTGAAAAAGAATTTAGAGTAATGATAGTAAAAATGATACAAAATCTTGATAACAAAATAGAGAAAGTACAAGAAACAGTTGATAAGAACTCAGAAAAACAAACAGCAATGGATAACAAAATAACTGAAATTAAAAATACTCTAGATGCTATAACCAGCAGAATGACTGAGGCAGAAGAATGAATAAGTGAGTTGGAAGATAGAATGGGGGAAATAACTGCCACAGAGCAGGAAAAAGTAAAAAGAATAAAAAGAATAGAAGACAGTCTCAGAGACCTCAGTGATAACATTAAGCATACCAACATTCAAATTATAGGCATCCCAGAAGAAGAAGAAAACAAGAAAGGGTCTGAGAAAATATTTGAAGAGGTTCTAGTGGAAAACTTCCCCAACATGGGAAAGGAAATAATTCACCAAATCCAAGAAGCACAGAGAGTCCCATACAGAATAAACCCAAGGAGAAATACACCAAGACACATATTAATCAAACTAATGACAATTAAACACAAAGAAAAACTATTAAAAGCAGCAAGAGAAAAGCAACAAACAACCTATGAGGGAAAACCCATCAGGATAACAGCTGACCTTTCTACAGAAACTCTGCAGGCCAGAAGGGAATGGCAGGATATACTGAAAGTCCTGAAAGAGAGAAACCTACAGCCAAGAATACTCTACCCAGCAAGAATCTCATTCAGATTTGAGGGAGAAATCAAAAGCTTTCCAGACAAGCAAAAGTGAAGAGAATTCAGCACCACCAAACCAGCCTTACAACAAGTGCTAAAGGAAATTCTCTAAGTAGGACACACAAGAAAAGGAAAACACCTACAAATACAAACCCAAAACAATTAAGACAATGGTCATTGGAACACACATGTCAATAATCACTTTAAATGTAAATGGATTAAATGCTCCAACCAAAAGACACAGACTGGCTGAATAGATACAAAAACAAGACCCTTCTATATGCTGCCTACAAGAAACCCACTTCAGACCAAGGGATACATATAGACTGAAGGTGAAGAGATGGAAAAAGATATTCCATGCAAATGGAAGTCAAAAGAAAGCTGGAGTAGCAATACTCATATCAGACAAATTAGACTTGAAAGTAAAGACTATTAAAAGAGACAAGGAAGGACATTACATAATGATCAAGGGATCCATTCAAGAAGAACATATCACAATGGTAAATATCTATGCCCCCAATATAGGAGCACCTCAATACATAAGGCAAATGCTAACAGCTATAAAAGGGGACATCGACAGGAACACAATAATAGTGGGAGACTTGAACACCCCACTTACATCAATGGACAGATCATCCAAACAGAAAATAAATAAAGACACACAAGCTTTAAATGACACATTAGACCATCTCGACTTAATTGATATTTATAGGACATTCCATCCAAAAATGACAGACTACACTTTCTTCTCAACTGCACACGGAACATTTTCCAGGATAGATCACATCTTGGGTCACAAATCAAACCTCGGCAAATTCAAGAAAATTGAAATCATATCAAGCATCTTCTCAGACCACAATGCCATGAGACTAGATATCAATTACAGGAAAAAAACTGCAAAAACTACAAACACATGGAGGCTAAACAATTCACTCTTAAACAACCAAGGAATCACTAAAGAAATCAAAGAGGAAATCAAAAAATAACTAGAAACAAATGACAACAAAAACACAACAACCCAAAACCTATGGGATGCAGCAAAAGCAGTTCTAAGAGGGAAGTTTATAGCAATACAGTCCTACCTTAAGAAACAAGAAAATGATCGAATAAACAACCTAACCTTACACCTAAAACAACTAGAGAAAGAAGAACAAAGACACCCTAAAGTGAGCAGAAGGAAAGAAATCATAAAGATCAGAGCAGAAATAAATGAAAAAGAAAGGAAGGAAGCCATAGCAAAAATAAATAAAACTAAAAGCTGGTTCTTTGAGAAGATTAACAAAATTGATAAACCATTAGCCAGACTCATCAAGAAAAAAAGGTAGAAGATGCAAATCAACAGAATTAGAAATGAAAAAGGAGAAGTAACAACGGACACCTCAGAAATACAAAACATCATGAGAGACTACTACAAGCAACTATATGCCAATCAATTGGATAACCTGGAAGAAATGGATACATTCTTAGAAAAATACAATCTACCAATATTGAATCAGGAAGAAATAGAAACCATGAACAGACCAATCACAAGTATGGAAATTGAAGCAATGATTAAAAATCTCCCAACACACAAAAGCCCAGGACCAGATGGGTTCACGGGCGAATTCTCTCAAACATTTCGAGAAGAGTTAACACCTATCCTCCTCAAACTCTTCCAAAATATTGCAGAAGGCGGAACACTCCCAAACTCATTCTACGAGGCTACCATCACCCTGATACCAAAACCTGAAAAAGATGTCACCAAAAAAGAAAACTACATACCAATATCACTAATGAATATAGATGCAAAAATCCTCAACAAAATACTAGCTAACAGACTCCAACAGCACATTAAAAAAATCATACACCAGGATCAACTGGGGTTATCCCTGGGATGCAAGGATTCTTCAATATACGCAAATCAATCAATGTGATACATCATATCAACAACTTGAAGGATAAAAACCATATGATCATTTCAATAGATGCAGAAAAAGCTTTTGACAAAGTTCAACATCCATTTATGATAAAAGCTTTCCAGAAAATGGGCATAGAAGGAAATTACCTCAACATAATAAAAGCCATATATGAAAAACCAAAAGCCAACATCGTTCTCAATGGGGAAAAACTGGAAGAATTCCCTCTAAGAACAGGAACAAGACAAGGGTTTCCACTCTCACCATTATTATTCAACATAGTTTTGGAAGTTTTAGCCACAGCAATCAGAGAAGAAAAAGAAATCAAAGGAATCCAAATTGGAAAAGAAGAAGTAAAATTGTCACTCTTTGCAGATGACATGATATTATAAATAGAAAACCCTAAAGACTCTACCAGAAAACTGCTAGCACTAATTGATGGGTTTACTAAAGTAGCAGGATACAAAATTAATGCACAGAAATCTTTTGCATTCCTATACACTAACAATGGAAGAGCAGAAAGAGATATTAAGAAAACTCTCCCATTCACCATTGCAACCAAAAGAATAAAATACCTAGGAATAAACCTGCCTAAGGAGGCAAAAGATCTGTATGTAGAAAACTTTAAGACATTGATGAAAGAAATCAAGGATGACACAAACAAATGGAGGGACATACCATGTTCCTGGATTGGAAGAATCAACATCGTGAAAATGACTGTACTACCCAAAGCAATTTACAGATTCAATGCAATCCCCATCAAATTACTAATGGCATTTTTCACAGAACTAGAGCAAGAAATCTTACGATTTGTATGGAAATGCAAAAGACCCCGAATAGCCAAAGCAATCTTGAGAAGGAAAAATGGAGTTGGTGGAATCAGGCTTCCTGACTTCAAACTATACTACAAGGCCATAGTGATCAAGACAGTATGGTACTGGCCCAAAAAGAGAAAGGAAGATCAATGGAACAGAATAGAGAACTCAGAAGTAAGCCCAAACATATATGGGCACCTCATCTTTGACAAAGGAGGCACGAGTATACAATGGAGAAAAGACAGCCTCTTCAATAAGTGGTGCTGGGAAAATTGGACAGCAACATGTCAAAGAATGAAATTAGAACACTTCCTAACACCATACACAAAAATAAACTCCAAATGGATTAAAGACCTACATGGAAGGCCAGACACTATCAAACTCCTAGAGGAAAACATAGGCAGAACACTCTATGACATCCATCAAAGCAAGATCCTTTTAGACCCATCTCCTAGAATCATGGAAATAAAATCAAGAATAAACAAATGGGACCTCATGAAGCTTAGAAGCTTTTGCACAGTGAAACAAACCATAAACAAGACTAAAAGGCAACCCTCAGAATGGGAAAAAATAATTGCCTATGAAAAAATGGACAAAGGATTAACCTCCAAAATATACAAGCAGCTCGTGCAGCTGAATACCAAAAAAGCAAATAACCCAATCCACAAATGGGCAGAACACCTAAATAGACATTTCTCCAAAGAAGACATACAGATGGCCAACAAACACATGAAAAGATGATCAACATCCCTAATCATCAGAGAAATGCAAGTCAAAGCCACAATGAGGTATCACCTCACACCAGTCAGAATGGCCATCATCACAAAATCTGGAAACCACAAATGTTGGAGAGGGTGTGGAGAAAAGGGAACTCTCCTGCACTGTTGGTGGGAGTGTAAGTTGGTACAGCCACTATGGAAAACAATTTGGAGGTTCCTTAAAAAACTACAAATAGAACTTCCATATGATCCAGTCGTCCCACTCCTGGGCATATACCCAAAGAAAACCATAATCCCAAAAGAAACTTGTACCATAATGCTTATTGCAGCACTATTTACAATAGCCAGGACATGGAAGCAACCTAAATGCCCATCAACAAACAAATGGATACAGAAGATGTGGCATATATATACAATGGAATATTACTCAGCTATAAAAAGGGATGAGATGGAGCTATATGTAATGAGGTGGATAGAACTACAATCTGTCATACAGAGTGAAGTAAGTCAGAAAGGGAAGGACAAATATTGTATGCTAACTCACATATACGGAATCTAAAAATGGTATTGATGAACTCAGTGAGAAGAATAAGGGTGCAGATGCAGTGAATGGACTGGAGAACTCGAGGTATGGGAGGGGGCAGGGGGTGAAGAGGAAACTGAGACGAAGCGAGAGAGTAGCACAGACATATATATACTACCAACTGTAAAATAGTCAGTGGGAAGTTGTTGTATAACAAAGGGAGTGCAACTCGAGGATGGAAGATGCCTTAGATGACTGGGGCGGGGAGGGTGGAGGGGACTCAAGGGGGGGGATTCAAGGAAGGGAGGAAATACGGGGACATGTGTATAAAAACAGATGATTGAACCTGGTCTAACCCCCACCCCCCAAAAAAAATACCATATGCTAACTCATATATAAGGAATCTAAAAAAATGTTACTGATGAACCCAGTGACAGGGCACGAATAAATATGCAGATGCAGAGAATGGACTTGAGGACACAGGGTTGGTGGGGAGTGAAGGGGAAGCTGGGATGAAGCGAAAGAGTAGCATAGGCATGTATACTCTACCAACTTTAAAATAGATAGCTGGGGGGAAGTTGCTGTATAACATGGGAAGATGAACTCAATGATGGATGATGCCTTAGAGGACCAGGACAGGGAGGGTAGGAGGGAGTTGTGGGAGGGAGGGGATATGGGGATATATGTATAAATACAGCTGATTCATTTGGTGTACCTCAAAAACTGGTACAAGTTTGTCAAGCAATTATATTCCAATAAAGATCTTAAAAAGAAAGAAAGAAAGAAAGAAAGAAAGAAAGAAAGAAAGAAAGAAAGAAAGAAAGACATTCCATGTCCATATAGTAAGAGATTCAATACTATTAAACAGCCATTCTTTCCCATATTCATCTATAGATACAACTCAATCTCTGTTAAATTACAGATTTTTATATAAAAAGTGTCAAGCTGACCTGAAATTTTATGAAAATGCCAAGGACCTCTAAGTGCCAAAGCAATTTTGAAAAAGAAGAAAAATTGGAATATTTAAACTTCCCAATATCAGAACTATCAATACAGTTAGCAATAATCAGGACAGTGTGAAATCAATATACAGATTGGCATTAACTTTAATTGAACAGAAATGAGTGTCAAAAATAAATCCTTGTATTTACAATCAATTGATTTTCACAAAAATTGTCAAGGCAATTAAATAGGTAAAGAACAGTCTTTTCCTATGATGCTGGGGGAATTTGATATCCATATGTAAACAAATAAACTTAGATCCTTGTTTTATACCATACACAAAAAATTAACTCAAAAGAATGTCCATCAATGGATGACAAAGAAGATGTGGTATGTATATAATGGAATATTTTTCAGCCACAAAAAATAAGGAAATCTTGCCATTTGCAACAACATGGAAGGACCAATGTCCATGAGGGCATTATGCTAAATGAAATAAGTGAGACAGAAAAAAACAAATCCTGTATGGTCTTAATTTCATGTGTTATCTGAACCAAAAAATAAACAAAACAAACAAAAAACCAAGCTCATAGGTATAGAGAACAGATTGGTGGTTGACAGATGTGGGGGCAAGGGTGAAATGGATGAAGAGGGTCAAAATTTATAAACTTCCACTTATGAAATAAATAAGTCCTAGGGATGGGGTGTAATGTACAGCATGATGACTATATATACTACATGTTTGGAAGTTCCTAAGAGTAGATCTTAGAAGTCCTCATCAGAAGAAAAAAAATGTGTAACTATATATGGTGAGAGCTGTTAACTAGACTTATTGTAGTAATCATTTCACAATATATACAAATATCGAATTATTATGGTTGTACATCTGCAATTAATACAATGTTATTTGTCAATTATACCTCAGTTTGAAAAAATTAACTCAAAATGATTATAGATTTAAATGTAAGAACTGGAATTTATGAACTAACAGATAACTTTGAAGAAAAACTTTATGACATTGGGTTAGGTAAATATCTCTTAGGTACAATCCCAAAATATAAGCAATAAAATAAAAAATATTAATTAAAACTTGAACTTTTTGCACTTCAAAAGACACCATTAACAAAATTAAAAGGCTAGCCAAACCATTGTGGATAAATAAAATGGAGTGAAATATTTGCCCATCATATAACTGGTTACAGATTTGTATACAGCACACACTTAACAGGAAAACACCCAAACTTACAAAAAAGCAAAAGCTTAAGTAGACATTTCACCTATGTAGATACATGCTTGACTAATAAGAACATGAAAAATATACAAAATCAGTACACATAAGGGGAATGCAAATTAAAACCAAAATGAGATACTACTATACACTAACTAGAATGGCTATAATCAAAAAGACAGTCAATAACAACTGCTGGTGAAACTGTGGAAAAACTAACATATTCATGCATTGCTAATGGGAATGTAAGTATAAATGATATAACCATTTTGGAAAACAGTTTGGAAGTTTCTTAAAAAGTTAAATCTAAATTTATCATATGGTTTTGCAATCCTATTCCTAAGAATCGACCCAAAGGAAATTAGAACATATGCCCCCACAGAGTTTTGTGTATCAGTGTTCATAGATCCATTATTCATAATGACCAATAACTTGAAAGAACTCACATGTCCACTAACTGGTAAATGAAAAACAAAATGTACTGTATCCATACAATGGAATACTATGCAGCAATAAAAAAGGAAAGAAATATTGACACATGCTACAACATGATTGAACCTCAAGAACATTAGAAGCCAGTTGCAAAAGACTACACATTGTATTCCATTTATATGAAATACCATGAAAGAGAAATTTACAGAAAAAAAAACATATCACTGACTGCCTGGGGCTGGTGAAGTACAAGTACAGATTTACAACAGGCCTAAGATAAATTCAGGTGGAGAAAACTAAAACTGTATTGAGGTGGTAGTCTTACACTGTATAAATTCATTAAAAATCACTGAATTATATACTAACAGTGGGTGAACTTTATGGTATATTTCAATAAAGCCATTAAAAAATACTAAATGAGCAAAGCCTTCAACCTTGGTTGCACATTTGAATTGCCTGGGTAGTTTTAAGACATACTCATGTCTGCGGCCCATTGTCTGATATTCTGATTTAATATTCTTAGAGTCAGGGCACCAGGAAGTTTTTTAAGCTTTTCAGGTAATTCAAATATCTAGTCAATGGTTGAGAACCACTACAATAAAAGTTTGTTCTTCCTTGAAGCCTTAATATATGGCATTCCAACTCTCTATTAATTTATTTAACAACTTACTGAACATTCATTACATCCCAGGCACAGTGTTTGACATTAAGGAGACAGAAAATAGACACCTCATCTCTGTCTTCATGGACTAATGTACAAGAAAGAGGTAAAATGCAATCACTACAACAAAATAAATTTTATAACAAAGGTAAGTACAATGTTAGTAGAAGTGCAAAGAAAAGAATAATCAATTCTGAACAATGAAAGAAAAGGCCAAGAAAATCTTAAAAGATAGTGGCTCTTAATCCTGGAAGATTACAAGGAAAGGAAATGGCAAGCAAAAATATACAAAGCATAGAATATTGAAGGAAAAGCTAGTAATTCAATACAGCTGAAAAACTAGGGAAAGAAAAAAAAAACAACATTGAGAGAACCTGTAAAGGAGGGCAAAGTGAAATTACAGAGCAGATCATAAGCCTTACAATGAAAAGCCACTGAATGACAGGCCTTTAGAAAGAGCATTCTATCAGAATCATAAGTAATGAATTAGAAGATTTCCACTTCTGATTAAGGTGGAGCAACAAGAACCAAATACACACACACATACACATACACACCTGTAAAAAGCAAAAACTGTACAAAGTATGTGAAACCATAGTTTTCAGGACAGCAGAGATCAGGCAACAAAAGGCAGGTACTCCTAAAGACAAGAAACAAATGAGACGAGCTCAATCATTGCTCCAGCTTACTGCCTTGAGAAAGTTCTAGTTCATGGTATAGGGTGAGGACTCCAGGTAGAGTCCAGCAGACTTGTGAGTTGAGGAGACAATGCCAAGAGTCTGAGGAGAAGAGTGTGGATCAAGTTTACAGGCAAGAGTACTAGAAAGAAGAAACCTGCACAGAGGGAGGACCCTGGAAATCTACAGAGGGTCCTTCTTAGGATTCCTGCTAAGTAGTGACCAGTTCATTCATATGAGGAGATTAACTAAAGCTGGGAAGAAACCACTAGGAAGGAAGAGAAAAAGGAATATTTATTTAGTTATATGGCTGAGAATAGTGCCTATTCTGACCAGATAGACTGGGAAACCTCATGATTCTTGGGGCATTGGGTAGAGTACACAGGGGGATCTTATCTTAGTAATGGGGAATAATTAGCCTTAGACTAAACACTGCTCTGGCCTGACAAGAAAGACCCAAACAGATGAAACTGTTTTCCACAATATGAACTGTGTCCTACAGCAGTGTTCAAGAATATGTATAGGAATACAAAAACATGCAATACCCAACAAGGTAAAATTTACATTGTCTGGAATCCAATAAAAATCACCAGGCATTCAAAGAACCATGCAAATATGACCCATTCTGAGAAGATAAACTAATTGATCAAAACTGACCAAGAACTGATGCAGCTATTATTGCACACAAGGACATTTAAAACATTTATAACTGTATTCTATATGTTCAAAAAATTAAGTAGAGACATTGAAGATATAAAAAAGACTCAAATTGAACTACTAGAGATGCAAACTACAATGTCTAAGATGAAGATACACTGGATGAAAGTAACACTGAATTAGAGATTTCAGGAGAAAAGATTAGGGAGCTTGCAGACATAGCAATAGAAGTTCTCCAAAATGAAACACATGGAAAAAAAACTATTTTAAAAACTGAAAATTGCATTGGTGAACTGTGGGACCACTTCTAGTGACCCAAAACACATATAATTGGAGTTTCCAAAAGGATGAAGGACAAAGAAAGAAAGATTTAAAAACTTTCACTTTTTATGAATTCCAAGAGTTTTCCAAGAAAATTTTCCAAATTATAAAATTTTCCAAAAAGTAAAACAAAAAGGAAGCACAAGAAACATAAATCATATTATACCAAGACACATTGTAATCAAACTTCTCAAAACCTGTGACAATGACAAATCTTAAAAGCAACCAGAAAAAAAAAAAAAGGATACTTTGCATATACACACAGAGAAACAGAGAAAAATTAGATTTTTTGTAAAAAACAAGGCAAAGGAGAGGATAGTAGAGCAACATTTTTAGGTACTGAAAAAAAGTATATGGTCAAAAAAACTAGAGAAAGGATAATCTTTCCAAATTTGGATACTCAAATGCAAAACAAATGAGCTTTGATAACATACTTCAAAATTAACTGAAAATGATCATAGACCTAAATATAAAACCTAAAACTATAAAACTTCTAAAATCAGAACATAAAATCTTTATAATCTTGTGTCAGGAAAAGATTTCTTAGAAACGCCAAAAACATGATCCAACAAAGAAAATATTGATAAAGTGAACTTCATCAGAATTTAAATTCTGATCTTCAAAAGACAGCTTTAAGAGAATAAAAAGACAAGCCACAGACTAAGGGAAAGTATTTACAAATTGTATGTTCAATAAATAATATATATCCAACATATATATTAAAAAAAAAAAAAAAAAAACCTCAACATTCAATAAGAAGATGACAAGCAACCCAATTGATAAAAGCCTTTAACACGTATTCCACCAAAGGAAAATAAGCACATGAAAAGATGCTCAATATCATTAGTCATTAGAGAAATGCACATTAAAACCATAATAAGATACTACTACATACATATTATAATAGCTAAAATAAAAAGACTGACTATTCCAAGTGCTGTACTGGTACAAGAGTGTAAAGCAATTATATTCCAATAAAAAATCAATCAATAAAAAAATCAATCAATAAATAAACATATACCTCCCATATGATTCAGCCGTTCTACACCTACATGTTTTTCAAAGAGAAATGAAAGCCTATGTCTATATAAAGACTTGTGCATGGACATCCATAACAGCTTTAAGTGTAATGGCCAGAATTGAAACAAACCAAATGAACATCACCAGGTGAATGAACAAAGTGTGGTATATCCATGCATTGGAATACTACTCAGCAATAAAAAAAAAGAAACATTTATATACATAGCAACACAAATTAATCTCAAAATAATTATGCTGGAAGAAGCCAGACAAAAAGAATGTGTATTGTATGATCTCGTTTACATAAAACCCTAGAAAATGGAAACTGATTTATAGTGGCATAAAGCAGATCAGTAGCTGCCTGGAGATGGTGAAGAGGCAACTGGAAAGAATGGAAGGAAAGGAAGGGTTATAAAGGGGCAGGAGGAAATTTTTGACGTGGTAGATATTGTTCACTATCTTGACTATGGTGATGGTTTCACAAAGTAATTAATTGGTCAAAAGTTGTCAAATTATACACTGTAAGTATATGCAGTTTATCATATGATAATTTTACCTTTACAAAGCTGTTTTTTAAATGAAGAATTAAGTAGAGAGGCATCAGAGTAGAGACAGAGGACCACCTAAGAGGCTATTGCAATGGTCCAAGAACTGACTAGGCTGAAGGGGTTAAACAAAAGAGTGGCCTTGGGTGGGATAAAGAGAGAAATTTATTATTTTGGAATAAATCAGTTCAGTGTGGTGAGCAGGAAAGTCCAGACCCTGTGGCTTGGGAAACTGAATACCCATTAACAAAAATGTGAAATACAGAATGGGAGGGCATTGACTAAGGTGAGAGTTGGAATATGAGTCCAATTTTGGGTATGAATTCTGTGGATTTAATATCCTTGAGTGTTTTTAGCCATATACTTCCACACAGCAATTTACTTTAATTAGTTTCTACATTTGCCTTGGGTAATATAGTATGTTTTTTTTCCCATGATCCTCTCCCCTCCTTGTTTATCCTCCCTATCCATTTGAATTTAGATCTCAGAAAAGCAGAACATAAGAATACAAAACGTATTGAAGTTTCAGATCCTTAATTAAGAACCCTTACATCTTTATATGTTTTAATAGCTCATTTTAATAGTTCATTAATAACTCATTTTTTAAAATATCTATTGTGTCAGGTACTTTGTGTCAGGTACCTATGAAACAATGAAGGAAAGATAGACTTGGTCCTTGTCCTGAGGGAACTTGGAATCTGGCAAAAAAGAGATGTTAAAAGTTAGAGTGACAAGTGTTATGATAAAGGAAGTACACAGGGTTCTCTCTGACCATATAGCAAGGTTTTATAACAAGAAAAAAAATGTAGGAAAAGACTTCTTGTAAAACTGACATTTAATTTTAGTCCCAAATGATGATCAGGAGTTGGCCCAGCTAAGAGAGTTCATGAGGATGCTCCAGGAAGCAGGAAGCATATGTGCAAATGCCCTGGAGAAGAAAAGAGAATCTTGAAGAACTAAAAAAGATTCACACAGAATGCAATAGGGCAAGTGTGTTGGAAAGAGATGATTCTAAAAAGTCAGACACCAGACTGTTAACAACTTTGAAATTCTTGAACGATGCATACTTGTTTAATTGATTAGTTATCCATTTTCAATTTCCTATTACATTTTTTAAAAGGCTAATTTTTTAATTCAGTGCATGTATTGATGAGAACTTTCCACCTTTTATACATCTAAATATTACAAAAGTCTATTGGGAAAAAAAGTACAATTATAAATTCAAAGATATTAACATATAATGGCTTTCTTCTAGTCAGATATTAATTCAGATTGAAATCAAGATGTGATAAATTTCCTGCCTATATACTTCCTTTTATCTGGGCCTTTAAAACCACTTTATAAATAACTGCATAATCCAGCTGAGAGGCCAGGCAGAGAAAATGTAGAACAGTAAGCTACTCAAAGTTACTCAACAGAGAGAAGTATTATCTCTTAGTGAGAAACTGAGAGACCTGGCAATACATAAACCTGTAGGAAGCTGCTGATGGATAGTACTCCAACAGAGAAGTATTGAAGCAGGAAAAAGGCAAATTTCCCAGAAAAAGGAGAATAACATAAGCAAAGATTTACTGCAAATATGTAGGTGTTGTGTGTTTGTGTGTGTGTGTGTGTGTGTGTGTGTGTGGTTGGAAAGATGGATATTATGGGAATAGTGTTGGAAATACATTGCATAGATCATAGGTCTCTGGATTCTAGGCTGAGATTTAAGTTCTATTCTTCATGTAACTGGGTATCCCATGAAATTTTTGAAGGGAATTAACAGACTTCAAGTTTAATACACCACTGATTTAAGGTACATGATTATCATGTATCAATTTGCCAATTGTAGAACACTAACTGTAAGATACATCACAATATCAGAGATTGAAAAATGTGAAAAAAAAAAGGAGTTTAGGACTAATTAAAATTGTTATCAATTGAAGAAGACTGATGACTTTAGATATCTACTCTAAAGAAAAAAAATTTGGTAAAATCTGCCTTTCATGGTTTAGATCCCTTTCTCTCCATAAATCAAGGGATTTTATGTCTTTGAAAAAATGAAAATACAGGTAAGGTAAAAAAAAAATTTGTAGCAGTATTTACTGGTGTTTGTAACTCAGGAGGTTAAATGATGCATTTAGTGAGACCAAGGACTTCAGGATTATCTTAAGTAGGTCAGTTAGTTACCAAGACAATCATTTTTGCTCAAGGCCATAGTCTATACTCCTCACTAGAAATCTATTTTGCAAATATATACTACTTATCACAAAAACACCAAGCCAAGCAGAGTCACAAAATTATAGAATTGAAGAGTTGGGAAGGATCACAAAAGTTAGAAAGTCAAAATGCCCCCAGTGCATGTATCCCTTCTCACAGCCTGCCTTTTGTTTTTTTTTTTGTTTTGTTTTTATTTATTTATTTATTTATTTATTTATTTATTTATTTATTTATTTATTTTTTTTTTTGGGGGGTACACCAGGTTCAATCATCCGTTTTTATACACATATCCCCATCTTCCCTCCCTTCCTTGACTCCCCTCCCAAGCCCCCCCCCCACCCTCCCCGCCCCAGTCCTCAAAGGCATCTTCCATCCTCGAGTTGGACTCCCTTTGTTATACAACAACTTCCCACTGACTATTTTACAGTTGGTAGTATATATATGTCTGTGTTACTCTCTCGCTTCGTCTCAGTTTCCCCTTCACCCCCCGCACCCTCCCATACCTCGAGTTCTCCAGTCCATTCTCTGTATCTGCATCCTTGTTCTGGTCACTGAGTTCATCAGTACCATTTTTAGATTCCGTATATGTGAGTTAACATACAATATTTGTCCTTCTCTTTCTGACTTACTTCACTATGTATGACAGACTGTAGTTCTATCCACCTCATTACATATAGCTCCATCTCATCCCTTTTTATAGCTGAGTAATATTCCATTGTATATATATGCCACATCTTCTGTATCCATTCATTTGTTGATGGGCATTTAGGTTGCTTCCATGTCCTGGCTATTGTAAAGAGTGCTGCAATAAACATTATGGTACAAGTTTCTTTTGGGATTATGGTTTTCTTTGGGTATATGCCCAGGAGTGGGATTACTGGATCATATGGTAGTTCTATTTGTAGTTTTTTAAGGAACCTCCAAATTGTTTTCCATAGTGGCTGTACCAATTTACAGTCCCACCAACAGTGCAGGAGAGTTCCTTTTTCTCCACACCCTCTCCAACATTTGTTGTTTCCAGACTTTGTGATGATGGCCATTCTGACTGGTGTGAGGTGATACCTCATTGTGGCTTTGACTTGCATTTCTCTGATGATTAGTGATGTGGAGCAACTTTTCATGTGTTTGTTGGCCATATGTATGTCTTCTTTGGAGAAATGTCTATTTAGGTCTTCTGCCCATTTGTGGATTGGGTTATTTGCTTTTTTGGTATTAAGCTTCATGAGCTGCTTGTATATTTTGGAGGTTAATCCTTTGTCCGTTGTTTCATAGGCAATTATTTTTTCCCACTCTGAGAGTTGCCTTTTAGTCTTGTTTATGGTTTGTTTCACTGTGCAAAAGCTATTAAGTTTCATGAGGTCCCATTCATTTATTCTTGATTTTATTTCCATGATTCTAGGAGGTGGGTCAAAAAGGATGGCGCTTTGATGGATGTCATATAGTGTTCTGCCTATGTTTTCCTCTAGGAGTTTGATAGTGTCTGGCCTTCCATGTAGGTCTTTAATCCATTTGGAGTTTACTTTTGTGTATGGTGTTAGGAAGTGTTCGAATTTCATTCTTTTGCATGTTGCTGCCCAGTTCTCCCAGCACCATTTATGGAAGAGGCTGTCTTTTTTCCATTGTATATTCGTGCCTCCTTTGTCAAAGATGAGGTGCCCATATGTGTTTGGGCTTACTTCTGAGTTCTCTATTCTATTCCATTGATCTTCCTTTCTATTTTTGTGCCAGTACCATACTGTCTTGATCACTATGGCCTTGTAGTATAGTTTGAAGTCAGGAAGCCTGATTCCACCAACTCCATTTTTCCTTCTCAAGATTGCTTTGGCTATTCGGGGTCTTTTGCGTTTCCATACAAATCGTAAGATTTCTTGCTCTAGTTCTGTGAAAAATGCCATTGGTAATTTTGGTCGGGATTGCACTGAATCTGTAAATTGCTTTGGGTAGTACAGACATTTTCACGATGTTGATTCTTCCAATCCAGGAACATGGTATGTCCCTCCATCTGTTTGTGTCATCTTTGATTTCTTTCATCAATGTCTTAAAGTTTTCTGCATACAGATCTTTTGCCTCCTTAGGCAGGTTTATTCCTAGGTATTTTATTCTTTTGGTTGCAATGGTGAATGGGAGAGTTTCCTTCATTTCTCTTTCTGCTCTTCCATTGTTAGTGTATAGGAATGCAAGAGATTTCTGTGCATTAACTTTGTATCCTGCTACTTTACTAAACTCATCAATTAGTGCTAGCAGTTTTCTGGTAGAGTCTTTAGGGTTTTCTATATATAATATCATGTCATCTGCAAAGAGTGACAATTTTACTTCTTCTTGTCCAATTTGGATTCCTTTGATTTCTTTTTCTTCTCTGATTGCTGTGGCTAAAACTTCCAAAACTATGTTGAATAATAGTGGTGAGAGTGGACACCCTTGTCTTGTTCCTGTTTTTAGGGGGAATTCTTCCAGTTTTTCTCCATTGAGAACAATGTTGGCTTTTGGTTTTGCATATATGGCTTTTATTATGTTGAGGTAATTTCCTTCTATGCCCATTTTCTGGAGAGCTTTTATCATAAATGGATGTTGAACTTTGTCAAAAGCTTTTTCTGCATCTATTGAAATGATCATATGGTTTTTATCCTTCAAGTTGTTGATATGATGTATCACATTGATTGATTTGTGTATATTGAAGAATCCTTGCATCCCAGGGATAAACCCCACTTGATCATGGTGTATGATTTTTTTAATGTGCTGTTGCAGTCTGTTAGCTAGTATTTTGTGGAGGATTTTTGCATCTATATTCATCAGTGATATTGGTCTGTAGTTTTCTTTTTTTGTGACATCTTTGCCTGGTTTTGGTATCAGGGTGATGGTAGCCTCGTAGAATGAGTTTGGGAGTGCTCCGCCTTCTGCAATATTTTGGAAGAGTTTGAGAAGGATAGGTGTTAACTCTTCTCGAAATGTTTGATAGAATTCACCTGTGAACCCATCTGGTCCTGGGCTTTTGTGTGTTGGGAGATTTTTAATCACTGCCTCAATTTCCATACTTGTGATTGGTCTGTTCATGGTTTCTATTTCTTCCTGGTTCAGTCTTGGAAGATTGTATTTTTCTAAGAATGTATCCATTTCTTCCAGGTTATCCAATTGATTGGCATATAGTTGCTTGTAGTAGTCTCTCATGATCTTTTGTATTTCTGAGGTGTCCGTTGTGACTTCTCCTTTTTCATTTCTAATTCTGTTGATTTGCATCTTCTCCCTTTTTTTCTTGATGAGTCTGGCTAATGGTTTATCAATTTTGTTAATCTTCTCAAAGAACCAGCTTTTAGTTTTATTTATTTTTCTTATGGTTTCTTTCCTTTCTTTTTCATTTATTTCTGCTCTGATCTTTATGATTTCTTTCCTTCTGCTCACTTTAGGGTGTCTTTGTTCTTCTTTCTCTAGTTGTTTCAGGTGTAAGGTTAGGTTGTTTATTCGATCATTTTCTTGTTTCTTAAGGTAGGACTGTATTGCTATAAACTTCCCTCTTAGAACTGCTTTTGCTGCATCCCATAGGTTTGGGTTGTTGTGTTTTCGTTGTCATTTGTTTCTAGATATTTTTTGATTTCCTCTTTGATTTCTTTAGTGATTCCTTGGTTGTTTAAGAGTGAATTGTTTAGCCTCCATGTGTTTGTATTTTTTGCAGTTTTTTTCCTGTAATTGATATCTAGTCTCATGGCGTTGTGGTCTGAGAAGATGCTTGATATGATTTCAATTTTCTTGAATTTGCTGAGGTTTGATTTGTGACCCAAGATGTGATCTATCCTGGAAAATGTTCCGTGTGCACTTGAGAAGAACGTGTATTCTGTCGTTTTTGGATGGAATGTCCTATAAATATCAATGAATTCGAGATGGTCTAATGTGTCATTTAAAGCTTGTGTGTCTTTATTTATTTTCTGTTTGGATGATCTGTCCATTGATGTAAGTGGGGTGTTCAAGTCTCCCACTATTATTGTGTTCCTGTCAATGTCCCCTTTTATAGCTGTTAGCATTTGCCTTATGTATTGAGGTGCTCCTATATTGGGGGCATAGATATTTACCATTGTGATATGTTCTTCTTGGATGGATCCCTTGATCATTATGTAGTGTCCTTCCTTGTCTCTTGTAATAGTCTTTACTTTCAAGTCTAATTTGTCTGATATGAGTATTGCTACTCCAGCTTTCTTTTGACTTCCATTTGCATGGAATATCTTTTTCCATCCCTTTACTTTCAGTCTATATGTATCCCTTGGTCTGAAGTGGGTTTCTTGTAGGCAGCATATAGAAGGGTCTTGTTTTTGTATCCATTCAGCCAGTCTGTGTCTTTTGGTTGGAGCATTTAATCCATTTACATTTAAGGTGATTATTGACATGTGTGTTCCAATTACCATTTTCTTAATTGTTTTGAGTTTGTATTTGTAGGTGTTTTCCTTTTCTTGTGTGTCCTACTTAGAGAAGTTCCTTTAGCACTTGTTGTAAGGCTGGTTTGGTGGTGCTGAATTCTCTGAACTTTTGCTTGTCTGGAAAGCTTTTGATTTCTCCCTCAAATCTGAATGAGATTCTTGCTGGGTAGAGTATTCTTGGATGTAGGTTTCTCTCTTTCAGGACTTTCAGGATATCCTGCCATTCCCTTCTGGCCTGCAGAGTTTCTGTGGAAAGGTCAGCTGTTATCCTGATGGGTTTTCCCTTATATGTTGTTTGTTGCTTTTCTCTTGCTGCTTTTAATATTTTTTCTTTGTGTTTAGTTGTCGTTAGTTTGATTAATATGTGTCTTGGTGTATTTCTCCTTGGGTTTATTCTGTATGGGACTCTCTGTGCTTCTTGGATTTGGTGAATTATTTCCTTTCCCATGTTGGGGAAGTTTTCCACTATAACCTCTTCAAATATTTTCTCAGACCCTTTCTTGTTTTCTTCTTCTTCTGGGATGCCTATAATTCGAATGTTGGTACGCTTAATGTTATCAGTGAGGTCTCTGAGACTGTCTTCTAATCTTTCTATTATTTTTTCTTTTTCCTGCTCTGTGGCAGTTATTTCCCCCATTCTATCTTCCAACTCACTTATTCGTTCTTCTGCCTCAGTCATTCTGCTGGTTATAGCATCTAGAGTATTTTTAATTTCAGTTATTTTGTTATCCATTGCTGTTTGTTTTTCTGAGTTCTTATGAACTGTTTCTTGTACTTTATTTGGTTATCGAGATTTTGTATCATTTTTACTATCATTACTCTAAATTCCTTTTCAGGCATTTTTCCTATTTCCTCCTCATTTATTTGGTCTTGTGGGTTTTTTTCCTGCTCCTTTGCCTGCATGGTGTTTCTTTGTTTCCTCATGGTTGTCCAAACTTTTGGGGTTGCTTGTCCTTGGGTTTTTTTGCGTTATTCTGTGACCAGCAGAGGTTCCTTTATTGTTCGTCTGTAAGCGTCGGTGTGTGGGGAGGGAGCGGGTACAATAGTGGCTCCTTCTCCTGGGAGGGAGTGAGCAGTGGTGCACTGATGTCTCAGTCAGGCTTGGAGGTGCCTGTTGCAGAGGGCGCCGGTGGCTCAGGCGTAAACAGAAAGTCTTAGAGTTGGGCCTCTCTCGGGGGTTTTTTTCTTTTCTTTTCTTTTTTTTTTTTTCTCAGCAGCCTCCCTGCTGCTGGCGTTGCAAGGGGTTTTAATCTAGCCCCACCCGAGTGCCTGAGGGTACTTGTTATCCCTGAGCGCCTTAGGTGGCCCGCAGGGCGTCTCTCCACTGCCTGTTGCAGAGGCGCAGAAAGAGAGAGAGAGGCTATGCGCGCGGCTCCTCCCAGCCGCCAGTGAGCCTGCAGCCTCCAGCCGCCATCATGGCCGGGCAGCTCTCAGGGACGGACACTCCTCTCCGCGGGCCTCCTCCCTCCTGTCCTCTCGGTCCGTCACCCTACTGGCAACAATGTTTCCCACACTGAACCAGCTCTCCTGCTCCCACACTCCCGCTCTTGGACCCTCCGTTCAGCCGCGGATCGATGTCTTGGTCCGGGAACGCTGAGCTGCGCTGCAGACCCTCCAAATGTTTCTCACTCCCTCCCGTCTGCCACAGCTCCGCCGCTTCACACTCTTTGAGCCCTCGTAGATGCCTCCCTACCGGCTATGTCGGGATCCCCGCAGTCCCATCCGGTGTCCGAGGCCGTTTGCTGGTGTTCAGCTGGTTCTCTGTGAGAATTACTGCGTCCTTCCGTGCATTCCCAATGCATCTGTGGGGAGGGATGCACTCCACATCTCTCTACTTCGCCGCCATCTTTTCCTCTCACAGCCTGCCTTTTGACTTCTACATTCTTTCCTGATAAACTGTAACCTCCATGAAGACAGAGACTGTCTTTTTCACCATTATAGCCCCCTGAATAATATACTGTGGTCAGTAAGTATTTTGAGCAAATAAAGGAGTATTCTTGTGGGGGAATTGTTCCACCTATATCCAGTAGTGCCCATTTTGTAGAAGAGCTCAAATTGATAGATGTTTGTTTAAACTGCACTAAATCTACCTCTGGTGCCTTCTGATAAAGTCTGCCCCATTTTCCATATGTAAGCTTTGCAAGTACTTGCAGGCAGCAACTTCTCCAAGCCACACTTCACCATTTCATTCCAACATTTGCCACATCATTGTTTCCAAGACTTTCTACTGTCCCCTATGTGAGTAACATTTGGTCATTTCTTTTTCTAAACTTGTGGCACTCAGGATGGAATATAATTCTTTCCAATTGTTGCCTAACCAGCCCAGAGAACAGAATTCTCTGTGACTAAATGTACGCAAGTTTATCAATCTTTGGGAAAATAATATCAAATGACAAAATGATGCTGATGATGTATCTTGCAGAGAACACAAGTAGGTAAACAATGAACTCCTCCCAGAAGGCTTAATTCATCTATTAAGGACACCTCTAGGGAATTCCCTGGCTGTCCAGTGGTTAGGACTCCAAGCCTACATTGCAGGGGCCATGGGTTTGATCCCTGGTCAGGGAACTAAGATCCTACATGCTGTGACATGGCCAAAAAAAGGACACCTCTATGAGAAGCTATGATGCTAAGAGATAGTGATTCATTATGTCCCATAAGAGATTGAACCCATAGTGAAAGACTTCTGGGAGCTTTCTTTTCTGAGTAGAGTTTAAGTAAGCATTTATTAAACCTGAGAAGTTCAGAGTCTTCCAATTTGCATAGTGAATTGGAACCACAGTAGCCTGAATATGAATGGAGATATGGTAATTCAGTACCATGAAATGGGAAATGCATTTTAATTACCGCAAGGATTTCTTTCTTTTTTTTTTTTTTGCAAACAAATTGCTTCTATTTTTTTGACAATATTAGATCATGAACCCAGTCACCTTAATTGTGGGTAATGAGGCCTATAAAGCAGGTCATAAAAATGCTTTGTTTACAATGCTATTTTTAGAAACTCCAATCTTATGGAAAAATCTTTCTCATTATTAAAAGCTAATATAGTTCTTCAAGAATCCTAGAAATGAAAGGATTCCCATGAACTTAAGAAGATCCTTCTCACTTTAAGGAATCAAAGGATTTTAAGACAGTGATAAGAATTATTTCTAAATTTACTTCAAATCTATATAAAACATACACTTCGTTGCTGGTACAATAAAGTAGAATTTAATCTAGAAATGGCTAAAAATCGTCTGAAAAGAGACACTGTAAGTACAATTAGGTAACAGTCTGAGACAATAGACTAATAATAGTTTCAAGGAAAAATATTTTCTATTGACTGATATTTCTGCTATTAAATATATATATGATAAAAATCTCACCTTAGAAAATCAAAAGGTAAATTTTAAGAATAGTGAATGCAAATTAAGGGAAGACTAATAACCTATCTAGTTATCCATTAGATTAGCAAAAAATTTAAAGGCAATAACATTCATAGCTAATGAGAATAAGTCAACCTCACACTTTGTATGAGTTGCTACAAATTGGGGAAAATAATCTGGAAATGTGTATTAAAATTTAAAGTATGCACGGTTCTGAACTAACAATACTACTAGTTGGGACTCTGTCCTGCTGTAATAAAAAAAAAAATGTTGGGTTAGCCAAAAAGTTCATTTGGGTTTTTCTGTACCATCTTATGGAAAGACCCGAAGGAAATTTTTGGCCAACCCAATACATGTATTGGGAATTCCCTGGCGGTCCAGTAGTTAGGACTTGGTGCTTTCACTGCAGTGGCCCAGGTTCAATCAGAAAAAATAAAAATAAAAAAAAAAAATTTAAAACTAGAAACAGGGCTTCCCTAGTGACGCAGTGGGTAAGAATCTGCCTGCCAATGCAGGGGACGTGGATTCGATTCCTGGGCTGGGAAGATCCCACATGCCAGAGAAACAAAGTCCATGTGCCACAACTACTGAGCCTGAGCTCTACAGCCCACGAGTCACAACTACTGAAGCCCGCATGCCTAGAGCCCATGCTCCAAAAAAAGAGAAGCTACCACAATGAGAAGCCTGTGCACTGCAAGAAGAGCAACCCCTGCTTGCCGCAACTAGAGCAAGCCCAAGGGCAGCAATGAAGACCCAATGCAGCCAATAAATAAATAAATAAATTTATTTTAAAAACCTGGAAATAACCTGAATGTCTATAATTACAGTTAACCAATAAAATATTATTTGACTATAAAAAATTATGAATTAGAAGTTGATGTTAATAGTGGAGTGATGCCTGATTTAATAATAAAAAGTTATAGAGTAATATAAAGAATACAGTTTCTTTTCTGTGAAACCAATTTTTTTAAAAAAAACATATTTCTGTGTTTGTAAAAACATGGATATTTTAATATTGCTTGCTCAAGGTAGTGGCAGTACTAAGAGATGACTTAAAAGGGGGCTTTAGATATCCATAATCTACACTAGTTCCCTCAAAAGCTGTTAGACATAAACATAAAAAGTAAAAAGAGTGTACTTGCTATTTGCACACAGCTGCAAGAAAATCACCTATTCCTTTCCCACCCTAAGCAAATCACCACGCCTAAACAAAGCTACATGGAAATTCTGAAGTCTTCTTAGTTTCAGCAAAGTGAAGTGGAAAAGAGACGGTTTTTTTCATATACTTTTTTTTTTTTTGGCTGCGTTGGGTCTTAGTTGCAGCACTTGGGATCTTCGTCGAGGCATTCGAGATCTTTCTTTGCAGCACAAAGTCTTCTCTCTAGTCGTGGCATGAGGATTTTCTCTTCTCTAGTTGTATCACACAGGTTCCAGGGCATGTGGGCTCTGTAATTTGTGGCACACAGGCTCTCTAGTTGAGGTGCGTGAACTCAGTAGTTGCAGCATGTGGGCTTAGTTGCCCAGCAGCATGTGGGATCTTGGTTCCCCAAACAGGAATCGAACCTGCATCCCCTGCATTGCAAGGTTGATTCTTTACCATTGGACCACAGGCACATCCCCTCATATACAACTTTAAAAAAATTTTTAAGTTGTCATGTGATATTTTTGAAACTTAAAATGATACTCTAAAAAAAAAGTTTTGGTGGAACTATTTAGGAAGTTATACCATTGTGTGTTGGGTGGGGGGTGTTCAGGAAGAAAATTAGTTGTTACCAAAAGTAACATAAATGTTAGTTGTTTTTTTCATTGGTTTGTTCAATTCATGTTTTTCATTTTTTCCGAGCATTTTTCCTTCTCTCTGAACTGTACCCAAAGTCTAGACATTGTTAGTTGCTAGGACTAGAAAGGGTCAGAGTGCTTCCTCAAATCATTCTATGGTCAATTCTTTCTCACCCTCTCTTTGAAATTTATCCTCTATCATTTTCTTTCAAGTTCACATACTATATTTTTCATACAAAGTTCCTGCTGCTAATATAGTGGCAAAGTAGATTTAGGATTAGTCTTCCAGAAATTATGAGCTTGCACAAGCTATTGGTTTTTCATTCCCACGACCATTTCTCTTATAACCAAAAGTGTCCACCATGGAACAAAGTTTTCTCTGTGCTTCTTATCTAAGAAAAGTTAGAAAATTTAAGCTTCAACTCTCACACATGCAGAAAAATTAGGAGGTTTTTGCATACCTAGTAGCTTGTGCATACCTCCATTGTACCTATAATGTCACATGTGTGCATGTGACTGTAACCTTGTAAATCTAAGTTTCAATAAGGTAGGCACCATGTCTTTTATTTCATTATTTTTCAGTGTCAAACAGAGTGCTTGACATAGTAAGTATGAATAAATGTTCATGGGATAAAATAAAAGTATAAACAAATGAATATTTAATGAATGCCTATTTAGTCCAAGAATACAGTTATTTTACCTCTTGTGTAAAATATTCATAGTAGTACTGCTCTGCATAACAGTCTCAGAGACTAAATGTGAGAATCATATAAGGTAACTAAAGTGAAAACAATTTGTGTACTGCAAAGTACTATGGAAGTGAGAACTCCATTGAGAAGATTATTGAAATAGGCCACAAATCCAGTCCTAGGTAGACTTATACTCTCAGAAACATAAAATTGAGGGTTTTCATACCCAATTATACAAGGTTAAAAAACAGAGCTTGGTGAATTCACTTTAATTCACTTTAAGTCTATATTGGCTGTATTTGAATTTTCTCTTGTTCCTTCATTTTGCTTTTGTACCATTCTAATCAGACACTTAAGATACATCTTTAGTGGACCTCAGGGTTTCAAAATATTCAAAACTAAATACTTTAGAATTATTTAAATAAATAAATTATCTAAATATATTATTTATTATATTAAAATACATAACGTGTTCAGTTAGATATTTTTCCCACCTCTGATGGTGACTTCCTGTTTCTGAAAAATTCTTTAACAGGATTTGCTTGGCATAGCAAAAAGGAAAGATACGTATGTTCCAGCTGCAGAGCAGGGCCTTGGCTGGGTCATTAACTCACCTAGGTGTGAACTTGGACCGGATCCTTGGCTTCTCTTTCTTTAGTTTGCTCACTCTTTCTAAACCCAAAGGAGATAAACCATGGTATCCCTAAAGATCACTTCCTTCTCTTAACATTTTAAGGTTTTATGGTTTACTTCTGTCACTTTCCAATTATAATTCTACTTCCAGTTGAAAAGAAACAAACAAACATAACCCTGCTTTCTCATGTTGGCAAACTTGTTTATATAAACCATCTTAAGAAGCATTCATGTAATGGTCCTCACAAGCACAAAATAGAATAGTTATTGATATCAATAAATTCATTGTATACATTAATCAAATTAATCTAATATTTGCCAAAATTTCACCTGACTTTGTTCTAACAAATAGTAAAACATCTTGGAGAAATCATACACATACACACACAATATAAACATTATTTATGTGGTTCTACCCTTAATTAGCTTTCCTCTTCCCTCTTAAAGTCAAAACCTCTTCACATACGTTATTTTACTATAATATTCAGGAATAAAATACCTTTTGGACATAAGAATGTGGAGGGAAATTAGTCTGTTTTCAGCATCCAGTCTCTGAGTTAAGGATTTCCCATCACCTGCTGCTTTATACATTTCAAAACTACTGCTCCAGCTAGCTTTCCTGGGAGGAGAGGAGAAAACTGGAAGGGAGGGGGAAAAGGTTGGTGCAGCAAGAGGCGGGATTGAGAAATGGGAGGCAAGAGGAGGCGTGGTCCGGCTCGCCTGTGGATAAATAACGGAGAACTGGGTGCCGGGTGTGGAGAGACAACTCCGAAGGCACGCCTGAGCTGAGCAGCACCGAGGACAGCGCCTGGCAGTGTTGCGCACTGCTCTTCTTCCTCCAGGAGCCCAGGATTTCTTCTTTACATACACACACGCACACGCACGCGCGCGCGCGCACACACACACACACACACACACCCTGAGGTTCTCACCCCACTTTCGTCTTGACACACTCACACACACATATTCCACGCAGACACACACTCCGCTATACAATGGCAGAATCCCACCTGCAATCAACCCTGATCACAGCCTCACAGTTTTTCGAGATCTGGCTTCATTTCGACGCTGACGGTGATTATCTTCTTTTTAACTGTTTGAAGAACCTTGTCCATGCCCTTTCCCACCCTTTCCGCTTCCCTGAGCATCCTGATCCGATTATCCCTCATTTCTTTTCTTTGGTTCTTCCCCCATCTCCCTAATCTTATCTCTCCGGTTGGCTGCCAACCATTAACTTTAACGTTTATGTATTGTTTCTGTTATCCCATAACATTTTTCCTCCAAGAATGACACTAATAGAAAGTAGGGGCCGGGTGGTTGAGCGAGAGCGCAGGGATTGAGGGACCCTGCCCCCCAAAGTTTCTAGGGCTACACTCAGCATCCCAGCTATCTTCCTTTGCCCTTAATGGGTTTAAAGTTTGACACCCCGGGAGGGGAGCACTGCTGAGTTTGTATCCTTTGCGGATTAATCAATATCTAGGCAAGGGAGAATCTCTCCGATGGCCATAAAGATAGCTGTTGTGGAAATCGAACGGGGAAGAAACTCAGAATGAGATGTCTGACACCTGGGTACCTCTTTGTCTTTACAGGAAGTGGTTACCTGGAAGGGAAAGAGCTTCAGAACTTGATTCAGGAGCTCCAGCAGGCGCGGAAGAAGGCTGGATTGGTAGGTTGAAGTTTGCAAAGGAGGAAAAAGACCTTCGCCCTTAAATAAACAGATATTCTAGCGTTCTCATAAAGAGCCAGCAAAATCAAATGGTTTCTGAGAATGTATACATTTATTTACTGAGAAGGAGAGAAAGACCGCCTTTCCAAATTGTGTAGGAAAAAGAGAGGAGAGGGAGAAGGGGAGGGAGAAGGGGAAGAGGGAGAGGGGGAGAGAAAGGTGTGTGTGTGTGCGCGCGCGCGCGCGCGCGTGCCTGTGTGTGTGTGTGTGTGTGTGTGTGTGTGTGTGTGTGTGTGTGTGTGTGAGAGAGAGAGAGAGATTCCTTAAAGGGAAAATAATCTTACAATATGAAATCAGAGCTTTTAAAATATAGATTCTATGCTTGTACTTTCTTTAATAGTGCTTAAAAGGAAAATGTGGGTGAGATCTTTTAGCAGATCACCACCTCTTCCACTGAGTTCAGTTAGGTAATTTTTAATTTCTCTTTAACAGCCTGAGAAGTAAGGGGGTAGAAATATATTTCTGCCCCTTGGTGGTCAGGAAACAAATCTGCAGATTATGGATCTCTATTCTGTTGCCAATTATTGCCAATTACTATTTTTGTAATGTTGATGTGGTTGGAGTGATAAGAAAATGTCCTGCCTTGACCTTCTTCACTGGGGGAAAGTTGTACAACTTTGCAACATAACAATGAGCAAGGAATTTAGAAAAAAAGGGGGTTCATTTCTGTTGAGAAGGAAAAAAACCGTTAGAGATGTAAAAAGTAATTTTAAGAACTTCACATATTTTAAAAAAGCAAAGTGCTACTTTAATGGGAAGCATTAGTATTGTTTTGAAAATAAGCTATATTTATAATTTAAGCCATTAGTTAATTAAACAAATGACAATTTTTACTAATTATGAACGTCTTCCTTTAGGCATAAATTAACCTGTTAAGAAAGATATTGTCAGCAAAAAAATAAAATATACCCAGCTTTAAAACATAGATGAGATGATTGTGTAGAGGTAAATAGGTAAAGAATTTTACTAATCTATTGGGGTTTATGTAAGACTACATTTCAGAAGGTAGTGTTGGATTTGGGCTAGGGATATGTTACTAATCTTTGGCTTTTTTTGGCCTTTTTGACTACCATTATAGATTTTATGTACATACATACATATATATATATGAAAAGATAGTTTTGTGTGATCCTTTAGTAGATCATCACCTCTAGCATTGTTATATATAATAGTACAGATATATTATATATGTCTATACATATAATTTACTAACAGTTACCTTTTTGTTCTATCTAAATTGAAAATTGTGTGATACACATCTCTGTGCAACATATTCAAAAGAATCCCAGAGGACACTAAAATGTATTATGATGCCTTAAAAAACTATCAATTGCTAAAATCCAATGATTTAAATCAAATTGATTTAAAGCAAGATAACACTCTGAGTATTGTTTTACCTAGATTTAATATTACATAAATTTGAAAGTATAATAGGATGTGATCAAATAAAATTGAAAACATTTTATACACTTTCTCCACACCCTCCCTCCACCTTATACATAATCATGTAAATAAATTCATGCAATACCTCCATTATAGCTCTATGTATCTTTGACTAATAAAACATTTTCTTCCACATTTAAAAATATATATATTTAAAATATTTGGTTGAAAAATCTTACTTGCCATAAAATTTCTAATTAAAACCTTGAAAGATGCTTCCAGCAGCTAAATGATTATATGTTAATTTTTCTAGTAGTAATTTTAATATTTATTTTCATCTTAGAAATTCAGATATTTAGAAACTCTGTATGTGTTTTCAAGATATTTCTTTTCCTCTTCCCATTTTAATGTTTATACTTTTTTGTAAACAGTGACTTCATGTTAGAGTTTTAAAGATTTTAGATCTTAATTATTTTTTCTACTGCCAACTTTCCAATTTTAGAATATTGGAAGCCGTAATTATTGAATTATAATCCAATAATACCAAACTTGAGCACAGGTACAGGATTATATCATGTTGCTTAATACCTTGATTATTGAATATTTTATGAATTATGTAGTATAGGCTTTGCATAGTTAAAATCTAAATCAAGATATGGATTGAGAGATTCATGTACTGGCCCCATTGTACTATGTGTACTTTCATATATTTTTTTCTTCTCTTTTTTTAGAACCTTGACTTTATAAACCAGGTTTCTCTGCATTTCCAGCAATAGGATAACAGATTTTACTGTATTGATGGAAACATTGTTTGGCTTATCATATTAATAATGTAAAATTTCAAAAATTTCACTAATAGTAACTATAAGTGACTATAACATTAATGGACTATAACAACCCAATATACTTTCAGAACTACCATTTTTCACTAAACATAGTTGTTAAGTTTGCATTTATTTTTTATAAATCTTTAATTTATTATTATAATTATCAACATTATGTTTTACACTGTATAAAACATAAATTTGGACTAGAGGTATACACTGTTTTAAGTTTACACTTTTTTGTTATTTTAAGGTATGTATAAAGAACATAACAACTGATAGTCCCACTATTGCAACTTTCACTTTCTTACAATTGTTGCTGTAATAAAATTTAACAAATGCAAGTTGAAATTAATCCATATTGGAAGAGCTTTTTTAAATTTATATTAAATTGTTTAATCACTATTTGTTACTTCAGTTCTACTAAAGATATCTACTTTTAACTTAAGTGGGAATTTGTAACACTGGTAATAATAATATTCAGCCTCAATATAGCCCTCAAATTATATTAACCTTTCTATCTCTAGCAGAAATGTGTGTGATAGATAATATCACTATCTTGTTATGATAAAAACTGAGACCTTAATTTACTTTTCCAAGGACACAGAATAGGACACTTACAAAGGCTGACCTATTTTACATAGGCTTCAGTTAATGCAACACGGCTATTTTAAATGGGCTATGTTGAAGACCCAAGGGTATAAATCCAACTTCCTGAATACTAGTTCTATGTTCAGGTCACTAGTTTACAGTTCAGAGCTCTCTAATCTGTCAATAGGTGAAGAGATTATATAAGCAAAAGAGTACATTGAAAAAAATAAGTCAAATGAGATGAAAGCATTCACTTTGTCACTCAAACATGTGTTATGTACGTAACTAAATGGGAGAGAAAACATCATCTTGGAAAAAAATAGAAACAAGGAAAAACTGGAAAATTGCTCTCTAAATTATGCTTGGAGGCAAAGATCTTAAGCATATGCAATCAGTGACCCAAAATAAGGTCATCAGTATTGTCTTTCTCTAATGAAAATACAAATTGGTCATCATTTTCTCGATCTGACACATATTTTTCTGATTTTCAATTTGTAAGCAGAGAATATTTGCATCTAATTCCATGTTGGAAACATTCTTTGTTTATAAATGAGTTGCTCTTGAACATTCACATTATTTGCTTGTCCAAATTGAAAACACATATTTTTACCTTCCATGAATAAAACATGTTATAATAAGGAAAATGTTATAGGACAATTAGTGCAACAATATAAAATAATCTTTCCTGAAGCAGGCAATGTTAAAGTACATTCACAGTGATCATTATATCTAAGTTCACTAAAGGTGAATCACTGAATGATTCCGACTGCATTTTCAAAGGATAATGTGTTCTCAAAACTAATAATAGAAGATAAATAATAGTGATTGATTCAGAAATAATAATGATGTCTTTCATTTGAAACCAGTAAGAACTGTGTATCGGTTATAACTTAATTTTCATGAAAATAGTTAATCAGTATGCACAATTCTAAATGGTTCTAATTCCAACTTTTCTTTGCAACAAGTTATGAACACCATCACAAGCATACTGTTTGTTTGTTTTAAAAAAAACAGAAACAAACAAAAAAAATCTTACCTGCTTTTTTATAATTTTAGGAGTTATCACCTGAGATGAAAACTTTTGTGGATCAGTATGGGCAAAGAGATGATGGAAAAATAGGAATTGTAGAGGTAAGGAACTTATGCATTGTTCCCATTAGTTTTAATAAATGAGCTTTTCGGAATTGTATTCAACTCAAATATGATATGCAAAACCTGTTCCAAGAGGCTTATTTTACTTAAGTAGCATGTTATCTTTGGTTCAGAAATATAAAATCAAAAACTGCCCAGAAATGAAAGAAACCTAAGAGTTTGCATAATCCAAAGCTGAAATGTAATACATTATGAAACTAGGACTTGGAGAAGTGAAATTATTTGCCTTTGGCTATGTAACTGTTTGCTGGCACTGGTACAGTTAGAAGCTCAAATCCCCAACTTCTGGATGAGTATTCATCCCATTACATTACCTAGCCTCAGTTCAATAAAACGCCAACCAAGTACATGGTTCATTGGTATTTCTTATTGTTTAACAGCATAGACTTTTCTGTTAGAATACAAAATGAAGTATTTGCTGTCCCTAAGATGATATCATGACAAAAATGCTGCATCCTGGTTTCTGAAATTCCATTTTAGATTGTCAATTGGCCTTATAAAAACACAAGAATTTAGCCAAAGTGAGTGAATATTTTATGATGTGTTATTGGTACAGATTTCTTTCCAGTCTTTAAAAGTTAAAAATGTGGGTGTCAAATCTTATCTTTTGACAATTACTTTTCCTATTAAGGACAACTTTTTATGTTTTGGTCTATGAATCAAGGAAGCAAAACTTTGACTATGCATTAATACTTCAGCATTCTCAGATTTGTGAAACAGCTGTTGCTTCCCTTACTTCTACTTTTATAAAATCTAGTGTCTCAGCTACCTTCTTTATCTCTGCAACCCATTAGAGAGATTGAGTGAACAACTTTTTTCCAGAAAAATTGATAAGGTCATATTTTAATATATACGAAATCACAGGCATAATTATGTTCTTTATGTAATATTCTTAGTGTAATAGATTGTGAAGTGTTCTGGCTGTCAACAACATTAAGTCATAATTTACCTCTGATTCAGAGAACTAACCTGGTTTTCAAATAATTGATCTTATAGGACACCTGTGATGTCAATGTGAAATACACTTATTTTTAAACAGCTACTACAAATAGAGTTAAGGAAGGACATACTATTATTATCTTTGTAATTAAAATATTTCCCTGGAGTACACACTTTCCCCTTTGACTACGTGTAACTCATTACTATATAAATAGATAAATTAATAGTAATGGGACTTATAGGCTGACATAGAGGCCAACTAATCAAGATATGAATCATCAAGGATAAGAAAATAACTTTGAAATGAACACAAATGAGATAACATAAATCTAATTATTCAAAACTAGTTGGAAATTCTGAAATCAGTGAAATTATAGATGTGGGTATTTCCGAGTTTGGCATACTTTGTAATTCTAATAGAGGAAAGACTATCATCTCGTATTTAATGTATTTCACCTTTAAGGACTCCAACAGACCAAGCTATTTATTTTAATTTCTTCAGTGATACTAGGTTGTAACAGTAGCACAAAAAGCATGGATCTGATTCACATGGAGTCTACATTTTTAAAAGGAAAAGATGAATTAATCTGTTTTGAATCTATATTTTACTGTATATGATATGGTATAATAATTGAAGAATTATTTGAGGTCTAATTTGAATGAGAAGCTAGGAGTCACAAACAGATACATTTTCCTAGAGGTTTGATGCAGGAAATTTCCCCAGAAGTTTGAGAAAAGAAACTGTTATAGGAAAGAAATGATTTCTGTGTGAGGAAAGATAGAGAGAAATAGGTAACAGAAGAGGATAAAGAAGTTAAGACTGAAATGAAGACTTGAGGAACTTTTACAGCAATAACAGTAAGAAAAATAATTTTCATTTATTTGTATGAAATTATACAATATTTAGAGTGTTTTCAAATATGTGATACCATTTAATCTCCATAATAACAAAATAAAATAAATATAAATATAAAATGAGCATCTAATTTATAGCTGAGGGAACCTGTGGCTTCAATGGAATTTCAGTCATCTTCCTTTAAACTACGCAGCCTTCTTTTACAATTGATAATCTATATATTTTCTGCATTAAAAGAAAATATTTTCAAGCTTCAGTTTGTTGATTACTTATGGCAAAGCTTAAATTTAGCCTAGTCAAACAGGGATGCACAAAGTATAAAAAAGTTATTTGACCAAACCGCCTGAAACACAATTTGGGAAGAACTTTCAGATCAGCAGAAGCAGGGAGAGAAGTGAGACACCTAAGAATTAATTAGAAAGTTTAACTATTCCAGGACATGGACATTTTGTTATATGGGACCTGTGGGAAAAACTAGCCAAGATTTCTCACTTTAAGGATAAAGAAACTGAAGCCCAGAAAGGTTGAATGATGTGTCCAAAATCCCACTGGCAGGGAGTGACAGAACATTTATACAGGCCTAGATCTGACTCTGATTCCAGAATTCTTTTCATTAATCTGAGTTATTAGCCAAGATACAGAAGGAAGTAGGAAGGGTAAGTACTTGGAGAAATGAGAATGAGAGAATGGGAGAACAGGGAAGAGATTGCCGCTGTGGTTCATATGCATGTTGATCATACTTAGCCTGGTTAAGCTGGAGTGACAAGAAAAAGGAGAGGTTCTGAAAAATCATTGGTAAAAAGGAATTAAAAGCTACAGATTACATGTACAAAATGGAGAAAGAGAGAGTGTGGAATATCTGAATTTATAATGTGCCCTCTAGTGTCACCAGGAAGTTGTATTAAATAAAGTTCATCCTTTCTGTTTTCCAACTTGACATATATCACTGTTAAGAAATCCTAAATATAACATGGAATACAAATACACAAATCTCAGCCAGCTATGAAGGAATGAAAAAATCCAGGTTTTCCAAAATATGTAATAGTCTACCTATCCCCATCATCTCACATCAAGTACACCATAACTTTGATGTTGAAAGGGAAAAGAGGGTAGATTTGCTTCTGTTTTGCCCACTTAGTAGGTGTACACAGGGACTCATCAAAATCTAATCAAAGTAAATCAAATGGTATTTAAGTGGTAGCCTGCTTTCCTGGTAGAAACAGGCCAAATTGACTTGGCTCTAATTGAAATGTGTTGTTCAAAAGATCAGAAAATACAGTGGTTAATTTTCAAACTTATGCTCTAATGAAGTTTATTGACACTTTCCAACAACACGCTATTGCTACCTAGATGGGTGAAAACATGTAAAAAGAAGGGTAATGAACAAATATGCTTTCTTGTGAACTTCTAAATTTCACGTCTTTAAATAGATTTTAAAATTCACACAAATACAGTTCGGTAATAAAGAGATTGTTGATACGAATTCAAAACAGGAGCATGGAAATTCTGAGATAATTTAACAAATACCATGACAGTCAAAATGTTCTAAATTTATTCTGTCTAAAAGCTCTATTGCAGAGAAGACTGACTAAAACAGTTAAGTAGGGAGACTGAATGATTTAGCAGACAATAGAAATGTCTTCTCTGGTGTTCACATTAAGTATAGATATTTCCCTTAGCTGGATGTCAAATCTGCAAATTTTCACCTGATTCCCTGGGCACTGTGTGGGAAACTACCAGCCTCTCCAGTCTTATTGTGTCTATATGTCCAGGTCAGTGTATCCACTAGAAAAAATAGATCTAAAAGCTATTTTAATCCTAAAACTGTAATAACCCTCCCAGTGAAGCAGGCACTTCTCTAGACTTTCCTTCTTTTCTTCCATAGTGGTATTTGAGCATGTGAGTTTAACCATAGTAACTGTAATTTTTTTATAGCAGACTATTTTTCTACCTCAGAATTTGGGGAAATGATTGACAATAAAATCTGATTTAAAACTTCATTCTGGATAGATTTTTAAAAACAGTTTATTAAGAAAACTTTTTGACTGAAGATCTTAATGAAGGGTGATGATAAAAGGACAAGGTTCTCAAGATCAAAAAAGTCAGACTGTCTGATTTCCAGTCTGACTCCAACTGTAAGCTATGTGGTAGCAGGCCATTTATCTTCTCTGAGCCTCTGTTTCCTTGACTCTGAACAGGGGTGACATATAAGTGTCAACATCAAAAGTGATAATATGTGTCAAAAAAATAGATAAACCCTGGCACACTGTAAAAACTCAATAAATGTATTTGCTATTATTATTAAAAATAAATATATTTCATTGGAAAATCTACACCACTTTTCTGCATGTCAATCTTTTTCCCATCCCTATAACTTGTCAAATTCAAATTATTAATTTCAACTAGCCTTTAATTTGTATGAAAAGATTATTTGCCTTTCAAATTTCCAAATTCCCTGGACTCACTTCTCATCGGCTAGAAAAATACTTCTTTTGTTCCCAAACAAAAAAAGCGAATGTTTTCTAATATGTGTTGAAGGATGCTAACATGCACCAAGATTGTCTTCAAAAGTTATGCCTCATGTGTGCTTTAACATATAACTCAGCCACTTATATTTCTAGTAAAGTTGTCCTTCATGAGTACTCTCCCAGTACCTAGCATGTAGCTTTATCACTGTAGCTATCTCTTGCTTTGAAATTGTCAGAAAAAAAATTTTTTTTAATTATCTGCCTCCCTGCAAAGTTCTTACTATCAGTGACTATGAATCCCCAGCATCTAGCACAGCGCCTAGTAGGTTCTGAATCACAGCCACACGTGCCACAGCAAGGAATTTCAACCTACTCTAAACATAGGCAAGGGCTCCGTATCATGCCTAGGAATAGAAGGGAGATGGTCAAGATCCTTGTCATGGGACAGGTTGAGTTCGTTGGGGAGCATATCTGAGTTGAAGGTAAGCAATGAGGAAGTTTATTAGGGCTCAATACCCGTCAAAAGGAAATAAAAAGAGCAGGGCTGGGCAGAGGGAGACATTGGGCTGGATACAGTCTCAACTTCAGCTGACCCTGCAGTGAGCTCTGAACTGGGATAACCCTTCAGAGATGTTCCAAGTTTTGAGTGAGATTTCATATCCCCATGTGCATCAGTCATAGAATTCAGCTTCCTTGGGGAACATAGCTCTGTTCAGCCCTGGTAGTCTCCTAAAGAGACCTGACAGCTGAGACCATAGCAACACTCCTAGCATCTAAAAGAGCTCTGAACACCCAACCCCTATCCACAGCTCAGTAATGAGTTATTTGAATTATCTCCAAAGGAACTTTATTTCCATTGATTTGCAGCCTATGCTAATCCTAGATAATCAATTGCCTTCATTCATTGTATGAGTAAAATATCTACTGAAATTTTTGCAGGTACCAGGCAAAGAAACAGTAATTAACATCTATGTTTAAAAGTGAGAAGAAAAATAATATTCAGAAACTGATTCCTGAAATAATGCAAACTTATAATGTATCCCGATAAACTTTCTGATGTTGTGGGAAGATTTTTTCTATAGTGAATCCTGTGGGCGTCTCCAAGTATTACCTCTGAATGATAGGAATTGGCTCCTGCACACACACACAGGTAGACACCCACACACACATCTATCTATACATACTGACTTAAGCCAAACTCTTGTCTTGCAGATGTAGAAATTGTTGCTTTGTTTCTCTGATAAAACTAGTTTTAGACAAAAAATAGGGATGATGACTCTCTTAGGCCATGCTGATGTTAACAGAGAAGAAGCCTTCTTTTCTTTCTTCTATGTGAAACTTGAAATGAGGAAAAGCAATTCTAGTGTAAATCATGCAAGCACTGTAATTACCATAAATAAGAAAATTCAAGAAGATTCAATCACTGTATAGAATGATAAAGTACCAACTCATTTCTTATATCATATTGTTAAATAAACTGTGTGCAACAGACAAAAAATGGAATGCATGTACAGGACGTTAACACTTCGTGTTCCAGCTCTTTTGTTATGAAAATGCTGTTTTCAATATTGTATTTGGACTATGCATGTGGTTTTTTCCCCATTGTGTATAAAGTACCACTTAAAATTGATATAAATTACTGAAGTTTTTTTAAAAAAAAGACACAGACTCTGTCCTCAAGATGTACATAGACTGATAGGGAAGACAGGCAAGTAGAGAAAAATGTTTGCTTCCCCACTTTCAGTGACAAGCAACCAGTTTTCATAAATGAAGCGTTGAGAGATTCTCCTTGTAACCACAGTTATCTGCCTTCCGCTCATTCCCTTGCTTTTCTCCACTCTCTTCTCCAATCCATAATATAGTTTTGAGAGTTTATTTAAAAAAGCAGGCAGACAACCTAAGAACTAAGAAATCACCAATAATCTTGGAACAGGTAGTATTGGATACTACTGCGGACAACAGAGACTCAGCAAAACAGACACAAAAGCAGCCCTAATTAACAGCTTCTATAAAAGACCTCAGGCACTTTGTAGATATGGTCTTAGAGTCGATAGCTGGAAAGTTACTTCATCCAGATCTGAAATTTGAATATTGATTCATATGCATTGTGAAACAAACCTTGAAAAAGATGATTTGGGGAATTCCCTAGCCATCCAGTGGTTAAGACTAAGCACTTTCACTGCCAAAGGCCTTGGTTCAATCCCTTGTCCAGGAACTAAACCACAAACCACGTGGCATGGCCAAAACAAAACAAAAACCAAAAAATAAAACAACACAAAAAAGGTGATTTATTAATGATCACTAATACCCACATCCTATCCAAACATATTCAACGCTTCTTTCTTAGTGGCTGGTTTGTCCTATTACAATGTTTTATGTGTTTAAGACTCATTTTTAACATCTGTAAAATAGGATGGCACAGTAATCAGTTTAACATTAACAGTTCAATTAAATTAAAAGATTGACTATGCTGCATGTATGAAGGTGAGTCAAAAATTATCCGCACTCTGGCTGTAGACTTTAATTAACTTTTAGAAAAGACAAATACATCATTTTTCCACATAATCGCCTTGCTTTTCAATACATTTTGTCCATCTGTCAATAAGTTTTTGTATTCCCTCATTAAAAAATATTTTAGGCTGAGCTGCAAGCCATGAATACACCGCTGTCCTCACTTTGTCATCAGAAGTGAATCTTCATCCTCACAGGGCTGTTTTCCAAACAGGTGAAAGTCCCATGGAGCAAGATCAGGACCATAGGGAGGATGCTTTAACACCTCAAAATGAAGTAATCCATGACAGACTTAGGGTTTGAAAAGTTTGTGGGAGATGGGTACTGAAACAACTCACACAAGAGCATAAACAGAAGCATTTGGATATCTGCAAACAAAATTTGGACCAATACTCTGAGGAAGGTGAAAGTTTCTTAAAGAGAATCATTACTGACGACAAGACATGGATTCATCACTACAAGCCTGAGAGTAAATGGCAGAGAATGGAATGGAAACATCCTCAATAGCTGACCAAGAAAAAGTTCAAAAGTAAACCATCAGCTGGAAAATTGATGCTTACAGTTTTCTGGGATTCTCAAGGGCCAGTATTGGAACATTATCAGGAAAAGTTTCAACAATCGACAGTGCTCATTACAGTGAGATGCTTATTGACGAGATGAAGCCTAAACTTCTGGTTAAACGCAGAGGACTGCTATCCAAGGGCATTGTGATCTTACATGACAATGCATGTCCGCATATTTCTGCCCACACTGTTGTTTTGAGGTGTTAAAGCATCCTCCCTATAGTCCTGATCTTTCTCTATGGGACTTTCACCTGTTTGGTCCCCTGAAAGCAGCCCTGTGAGGATGAAGATTCACTTCTGAAGACAGTGGTGCATTCATGGCTTGCAGCTCAGCCTAAAACATTTTTTAATGAGGGAATACGAAAGCTTATTGACAGATGGACAAAGTGTATTGAAAAGCAAGGCGATTATGTGGAAAAATGATGTATTTGTCTTTTCTAAAAGTTAATTAAAGTAAAGTCTACAGCCAGAGTGCGGATAATTTTTGACTCACCCTCATAGATATAATATGTATTTTCTTGTGATTAAACCAACTAGGACCAAAATGGCTTGGGCAAAGAAATACACATTTATACCAAACACGAAGAGGAATTTTACCATCTCTATATTTGATGTTCTAGAGACCTCTGAACTTTATGCAAATTATATGACATTTAATTTTTGAAAGAAAGATGGTCAAAATTTCTCTAATTTTACATGTGGTCATTGCTTACTAGCACATCCTTTTATTTTTCTTTTTTTATGTATTTGGTGGATTACGATAAGTAGAATTTTTTTAAAAAAATTATTTTTGTTCAAAACAACACACAATAATTAGGAAAATCCAAGCAATATAGAAAATTGCAATGAAGGTGGAAAAGAATGCTCACTACAAATCATGTTAAGTAGGTATTTTTAATGAGGTAAAATTATCAACCAGTTCCAAACATTTACGTCAGGCACCTAACATGCTGAGCACCACACTGAGTATTCAGAGGATGCAGACAAAGAATAGTCTTTGCCCTCCTGAAATGGATGGTCTATAGGGAGTTCTACAAAAAATTTGTAAAGTGGTATCTGACAAGTCACATACCAATAAAGAAAGAAAGAGTTGGCATTGGCTATTTCCTGTTTCCTAAATAAATACTTGCATTAATGCACAACCATACTAGTGACCTTTGTTTCAAAATAAAAAAGAAAATGTTTTCTAAGTCATACTAAACATCCTAATAAGATATCTGACCCTATCCCTTAGTTTCATCCCATTATTAGTGCCTATAAACTGAATGATTCTAATTTGAGATATTATTTCAAAGATTTGAAAGCAAGATAAGTGAAGGGACATATTCTATAGGCATAAAGAAGTTGAGATTACTTGCCTATAAGTAAAATGATACATTTTATATTAAATTTAAAAAATTTTAATGGACCTAAAAGGACAACATATTTTAAATGTGAGAGTCTTTCTTATAATTTGGTATAAGTTTTGGTGTTTATGCGGACCTTAAGGTTAATCTAGACCAAGGTTAATATAGCCAGGGTCTTGGTCTAAAATCCAGAGATGAGGGTTCATGCCTGTACTTGAGGGGATTCATCAACTTCTGGAAATTAGATGAAATATAGTGTTTAGGTTCATTCTTTAACGGTGAAGAGGCAGTGATTCTAAAAGATTCTCAAAGTCATTTTGAACCCAATACATTTAGGAGACACTGGTTTCTATTTCAACTCCTTATTTTTGTGAGGAGGGTGCTAAGTTCCAGAAATGGCTGAGGGAGTTGCTGGGTACCACAGCTAATTAGCAGCCGAGCCAGGAATAGAACCCATACCTTCAGTGAGGCCATCAATCCAGCTCCCTCCCTCCCTGCACACAATAGACAGATTATATTCATCTTAAAATGGGATCTGGAGTCCTTCTTTCCTCAAAAAAAAAAAAAAAAAATCATTGAAGTTATGAAATGATATCTAAGGAGAAATGTCATAGGGTCACTAAATGGAGATCATCAAATAGAATTCAAGCCCTGGACTCAAGCAGCAGACATTCTTTTAGCAGAAACCAAAAATTTGAGAACTGATATTCCTATTACTGTTCAGTTTCCACTGTTTATTGTGAATTGTCTTTTCCACCTCTCTTTTGACTGTCTTACAATTGTCTTGAGTTTATCTTCTTTTGCATCTCAATAAGATTTCTCCTCAGACTTAGGAATGCATTTTCCCTTCTATCTTTTCTGCTACATTCATATTTCTCTTAATTTCTTTTATTCTACATGAAATGTATGGCCCCTTTTGTGCCGTTCTGTGTGCCCTGAGAGGAACAAGACCTGATCTGTGGCACAGAAAAGATGAAGGGGTCAAGCCACCAGGATGAGTCTGCTCGTGTGTCTAGCAGATGAGAAGTGGTCAGATTATCCCTATCTGAGCTTCCTATGTGCGCTTGCTGTAGCCACCTCTCAGACCAGAGAAACAGTCACTCAAGGGCACCCAAGCACTGGAAAGCACGATGGCACTTTGTAGAGACAAAGTATTAGAAAGGGAAAATTGATTGTAATGTTTTTCCTCTCCTAGTTTTCTAGTTAAAAAACTATGTTCAAGAAAAATTAAGAGCAGGAAATGTGAGAAACTTGCTTTCAAGATCCTTACAACAACTATTTCAATCTTTTCTAGTTGGCTCATGTATTACCCACAGAAGAGAACTTTCTGCTGCTCTTCCGATGCCAGCAGCTGAAGTCCTGTGAGGAATTCATGAAGGTATAAGAAAGCTCTGTCGCTGAGTGACGTCTTCAGAAAGCTACTTAAAAAAGGGAAATAGTGGCCTTTTTTAATATGTTTGGTTTTCCTTATCTAAAATTATTTACAGACATGGAGAAAATATGATACTGATCACAGTGGCTTCATAGAAACTGAGGAGCTTAAGGTAAGCAAATAAAAAGTGTAAGTTTTTTCCTTTCAAGTACAATTATAAACTTTGTAGCTTTTTTTAAAACCTTCCACAAAAGAAACTAATGTTGAGCAATGGCACATTTTCACCCACTCTTCCACATTGTTAATAAAGCACCAGATCAAAAAAAAAAGAGTTTTCAAGTAATTGAAATTCTGTTCAGCAATGCAAAATTAGCATTTTGTATGGTGTATACAAATTGTTACATAAGAGATAGATGAGAGAGAGAGAGAGATGATGATGATATACTAAGCCAAATAAGTTGGTTACTTTTGTTAAAATTTGACATTTTATTTTATAAATTAAACAACTATATAAATAGATTTCTCTTTCAAGATAAAGAAACAATATTGGACACCTACTATATGCCAGGTACTTTACACACATCTTGTTTAATCTTCATGTGAGTTCTTTGAGATTAGTATTACCCCAGTGAGGAAAAAAGTTAAGGGAAGTTAAGTCATGTACTGAAGGCTACACAGAAATAAGACATAGAGCTGTGATCTTTAAACTCGTCTGCTTCCAAGGCCCCTAGCTTACTGCCTCTCGGTAACAACAATAAAAACAAAGTCTTGATATAATCAAACTTTTGGAAAACTGCAACTTTGAAAATGAATTTACCAATTCATATCTCACAGATACACATAGGAGCTGATGGGGGAGGAGGAAGACATGAAGGAAAATGCAAAGAGGTCTGAAATCAAGTCTTACCTCAGACAAATCTCTATATCATTCTGCCTGATTTTTTTTAATCTTTTATATGGGAGTAATAATACCTTCCTTTCAGATTTATTGTGAAGATCAAGTACGATGTTGCACATGGAAGATTTTGTGAAATACAGGCACATATAAATTATATTACTCATGAACTCAGTAATTTACTAGCCTTTCAGAAATATAGAAACATCTTTCTCTCACTTTGTTAAATTGACCTTCATACTTCTCATCCTGGAAGACTCTACTTTATCTTCAGGATATAGAGTGACAAAAGGGAAGCAAATTAATAATGACTGAGCACCTACTATGTGTAAGGCATAGTACAAGATGCCTGAAATATATTTTAACATTTAATCCTCACAGAAAAGTTGCAAGGGAGGTATTATAATTCCCATTATACAAACAGAGAAACTGAAATTCAGAGAGATTAGATAATTTTTCAAGAGTACATAGCTGCCTGGGAAAAGAACCTGGATTTGGACACAGAATATCTGGTAATGGTAATAATGGTTTTCTCCCCCACAACACCAAATGTTTTCAAGCTTCAGTCATCAAGAGCTACCTCTTCTGCTGTTACGTAGGGGGAAACATGAATATCAAACATGGTTTCCCAGTCATAGTTTAACATGGTTTGAGTCACATATATTTGTACCACTGCAAGATTACTAAAACGTATTTAACTAAAAACACTTAGAGGGACTTCCCTGGCAGTCCAGTGGTTAAGACTCCATGCTTCCACTGCAGGGGGTGCGGGTCTGATCCCTGGTTAAGGAACTAAGATCCCACATACCATGTGGCATAGCCAAAAACAATTTTTTTTTAATTTTTCTAATTTAAAAAAGGGAAAATAATAGTAATAATATCTTAAAAAATAAAAAATAAAAATACTTAGAAATGTAAACATTTTTCATGTTAAATCACCAAAAGCAATGTGTTTCATGAATTTGCAACTCAGCAACCCACAAGGTGCCCAGAAGGTGACAAACCATTATGTTTTTATTCTTTTGGACCAAAAAAAATTCTTTTAAAAATCATTTCAAGTTCATAATGAAACTTTAGCTCATTTTCAATACTGACCTTCTTTGTTCTAAATTTTATTCTCAGAAGAGATTCTAAATAGAAGTACTCCTCTCTGGGGAATTTTGAAGATAAGTTGGCATTCTTTTTTAATGGATCTTTCAAGAAAGCTAATTTTAAGATCCATAATAGAGTAAAACATTGCTTGCTCTCAGACACGACTTTGAATCTCAGCATCCCGAGGTTTCTCCCAGGCTATTTTTGTGACCACCATTTTAGTCTCTGATGAGTATTTTTAACCCAATTAGTCTCTGACAAAAGCCTCATATGGTTCAAAAGTAAAATTCACCGCCAACAGATAACTTTGAATTTTCCATGCTTTGCTCTGAACTTGAAATGGAATGTTTGAAGTGAAAATAAATTTATCACACAAGGAAATAGGTCTCCTTCCTTGAAAATAGTAAAGTTAAATCAGCCCAGTAGAACTAAAAAATTGGGGATGGAGATAAATGACTGCAAAACAGAAGAAACCCAATCCTTCAATAATACCTGAACATAATATCTGCTCAGTTTTCCATAATTGCATTAATTCATTTCCTGAACAAATAAAGAAGTTGCAAATGAACAGCACTAGACAAAATGAAAAACTATTATATTCCTAAGTACTTACATTTCATTTATAAGGCAAGCTTTTGTAAAGCTTTTGACTTATTTCTCTGTTAAAAAAAAATTAAACTCCCTCCTAAACTTCAACTGTCAAATTAATAATCATCTCTTTTTCATCTTTCCCACATTAATCTCTACTTTGATGTGATTCATATATCCTTCAAAGATTAGGTAACATCTGCAGCCAACTGTTTTAGTTTGAACAGTCAGCTGAAATATTGTAACCAAGATGTTTTTACTGCATCAAGCCTAAAAGCTAATGGACCCTCTGGTGAAACATGCTTCATACTGGCTATAAACTGATGTGGAAATACAACTTGTAAGGGCAGAAAATGCACTTGAAATTCAGAGTAGATCTCCACCTTGTTTATTGATAGTTGTTCACATATCTTACAAAGGCTTAAGGGAGTCCCTTGTGTTTCTTGTTTCTTGGAGAAGAGTCATATGAGTATTTGTGAAGATACCATTAGGTAGAAACACATCCACTGGGCTGGCTAGTTTTACAAGTTTTTACTCTGATTCCTACATGGTGCACAATCCAGATGCCCCTTTAATTGAAATCATAAAAGCAGAGCAGAGCAGAGCACAGACTTTGACAGATTGGTTCTCAGTAAAAGGCAGATATCATGCCTGTCAAAGGCAGAGTCGTTGCTGGAATGTCAAGAGGACCTCCCTTCTGAGCTCCTCCCCTTACCCAGTTCTACCCTCAAAAAGAGACTTTCTTTGTATTCTTGGGGTGTTCCATTTCAAGGTAGGCTGAAATGAAAGTAGATTTTTTTGTTTGATGAAATTTATCTGACTTTTTTGTCTTAACAGAACTTTCTAAAGGACCTTCTAGAAAAAGCAAACAAAACTGTTGATGATACAAAACTAGCTGAGTATACAGACCTAATGGTAAGACTGATCTTGAAAAGATTATAGCCAAGAGCCTATGAAATGCTACTGTGTTCTAGCTAATTCTCAAGGCTACACAGGATTAAATAAATAAACCATGGTGTGGGCATCATATGTACATAGGTATCATTCACTTGAAAAGTGAAATATATAGGTATCATTCACTTGAAAAGGGATGCTTATACCTTGTAAGGCTGAATGCTACAAGTGTAGTTAAGGCTGGCTTTAAGGCTCAGCATATAAGCATTTCCTTTCACGTGGAGCTAGGTTTCATCTATCAAAAGATCACTTGTTTTTCTTACAAAGCCAGTGTAATAATATCACTAAATTATATAACATATATATATATGTAAGTTACATTATAGATATATAAATTATATCACTAAAAACTCATTTTTATAGAGATTCTGAATCCATTTTTATCATGTCTTAGGAAATCATTGATTTTGTTAGAGTTTAAAGAAAACTTCTAGCTACTTTATTCATTGAGTGACTAAAAATGGGTATTTCCTTCTTTCGATTCTTGTTATTTTGAAATATTGTCTTGGTGCTTTGGGTGAAGACATCCAAATATACCTTGAGCTTGATGTTATACTAAATAGTATAATCAAGAGTTGTAGAACATTGATAATAGGGCTAAGAAAATTGCTTTATACATAAGCACTTAATGTTTGAAGAATGAATAAATTAACAAAAAATTTAGAAAGTTCTAGATAAAATAATCCAATGCTCATGAAGTTAATTAACTTCCGAGTGGGTAAGGTTTGTTCATTTTGATTCACAACATTACACTATGAGGAAAAATCCTTTGCCAAAGTGATTAAGCCATGGGCTAATATTTTGGCAACAGTATTTTAATTGTTTAAGTTTTGAAATTCAGACAGTTTTAAATTATCCAGATCAGTACATGTATTTATACATGCTTTAAATACTATAAATGTACACTGTATTCTTACCTCATTGATATAAATAAATAACTTGTAAAACATAGGTGCCTACCATAACAATTATGTTATTTTAGACCAATAAAGGAGTTGGAATTTTTTCCTGAGAAATAATTTTATAAAGGATTTGATCATATTTGATGTAACCAAGGTTTCCTTTCAGCCTATCAGCCTACTTTTACATAGGGAAAAAAAAAAAAACAGAAACAAAGTTTACTGTTGGCCTATTCACTCTACAGTGATATTTATTCTAAAGTGGGACTAATCTTTAGTTTCAAAACAATCAAAAAAGTTTTCATTGTAAGGAAGTGTCCTCTTTAATTCCTCATTACATTGCCACTTACCACAGCATTAACATACACGTGTCACAGTGGGCAGATCTACACCCGAGTAACTTTTGGAAAATGAACAATAACCTACATGAATCAATTTTCTGTTTTGTGCCAATATTAAATGATGTCTACTTAGAGACTGCTTTCCAATTAGAAATTTGAAGCAGCCTTTTTAAAACCATGCAGATGGGAGTTTCCCCCCTGTTGAATTGGCCTGGCCTATCTAGTTAAATGTCATAAACAAGCTCAAATCAAGGAAGCAGATTAATCAAGAACTAATTAAAATTTAAATATATTTGTAAGGAAATATTTCCCTGTGGACACTAGACTATGTGATCTGGTGCCCAGTATCTTGGTAGACAGTGTGACAACTTTAGAACTTACAGTCAATGGACTATAAAATGTTGTATCAGTATCAGATCCTGAATAAAATCTACCTCCTACATAGGATTCTTAGAACATCTCAAACTATAGAATGCCCTTCCTTTTCCTCCAAAAGAGACCTCACCAAACCTATATGCTTTAAGTTCATATTTCTTTCTTTAAAAACAAAAATAATGCCACTTTTTCATATATTTTATATATTTTATTTCATATGTAGTCCTTCTATATATTAGAATAATAGTTGCAACTTTCTAAAAATATGAATGCTTCCCAAATATGGGTATGAATGTGTTTATACCTGGGTATGTCTTGGTGTACAATGTGTATGTAAGTGCAGTGGGGAGAGAAGGAGATTACTGAGTACCTAGCACTCAAGGCAAAATAAAACAATTCAAACTTACTCAAAAATTTATTCTCTAAGGATTTTTTTCATATTATCTGCCTATTCTGTTTGTACTCTTTGATGCTCTGAAAGAGAGAAACAAATATTTATTTTCATACTATCATTTAGAAAGTTTCAGGATGTGCTATGTACTGCCAGACACCATCTCTCCCACATCTTGATCCATATAAACACATATTTGCAAGAAAAATAAATGATGATGTTCCAGAAGCCTAGCCTAAGATCACTATTACTCTGACTATTCCATATTTTTCTAATAAACTTTGGTAACTGACACGTCATAGAACTGAAATTTTGCACTGAAAGTTTAATAGATGCTAGTTTCTAGAATTCTATCTATATAAGTAATTGATAACTCAAACTGCTTTATTTTGAATTTCCTTTTCCTTAATGCAATAAATAATTCTTCAATGGCTACAGTAATGCATTCTGTCTTTCAGCTGAAATTGTTTGATTCAAATAATGATGGGAAGCTGGAATTAACTGAGATGGCCAGGTGAGTTTGGGAACTATGCCAATATTATTATAATAAGCTGCTTCTTGTCAAAAATCTAATGTATTTATATAATGTTTTTCTCTCAAAAGGTTACTACCAGTGCAGGAGAATTTTCTTCTTAAATTTCAGGTATTTCTCTTTTTCTCTACCATAAATAATATTTTGCTTGAAAGGTTAGAATGTGGGATATTTGCCAAGGGAAACACCATGAAATGTAATAGTAGCATTTTAATCTTTGCTCTCTTCTCTATCATCTAGGGAGTCAAAATGTGTGGGAAAGAGTTCAATAAAGCTTTTGAGTTATATGATCAGGTAAAAAAATTTTCTTTCTATAATTTGATTCTTTAGAAAAATTTGGAAAATGCTCAGGAAGGGAAAAACAAAGCCTCAAACTCACGGTTATATTATAAGAAACATGAGCTATTAAAATTACTCAGCCAATTTATTCTTGTCATAAGAAATGGATTACGTTATATCCCAAATTAGACAAATTTGATTCAAAGCCCATGCTACAATTTATCTCCTGTGAGGCTTTGAATAAGATAAGAGATCCTCTGGTCATCAATTTCCTCATTTGTAACCAAGAGATAATAATACTCACTTTGCAGGGTAGAATGAGGATTAAGCTAGATGAAAATATCCAACAGAATCCTCCCATGTAGTATATGGTAAAATCATGTGTGTGAGGAAAGGCTGTTTATGATGTCACTAGTTAACATGCTTTGTTTCTTCTAATTTCCCTACTCCTGGACCAAATCAGTCCTCTGTGGGCTCTAGTACAGCTCTTCTGCTGCCTAATGTGACATTAGGCAGTAATATAGCTTCCCCAAGCCTGTGTCTTCATTCACATGAAAATATTTGTGATTAATTACTTACTTCAACAGGAGGTTTGTTAACATAAAGTGAAATAGTAAATGTGAAATCACCTTGAAAATTTCAAAGCATGTTATAAAGATAAGGTGCTGAATGAGAGGCAATCCATATCTATTTTGGAACTTTGGCGCAGTTAAAAATTTGAGGGTCTGCCCTAAGAGGTTAGAATATCTGCCAAGTTTGCAGTGGGAAGGTTTTCTGAGGATTTCGGTTATTTCCCTTTCACCACATTTTCCGTTATTATGGGTGAGGCTGCTTATACACTGTTTTATTACTGCTCCCTAGGATGGCAATGGATACATAGATGAAAATGAACTGGATGCTCTACTGAAGGATCTGTGTGAGAAAAATAAACAGGTAATCTGGTTACCTTGCCACTTACTTCTTAAACAGACTTCATGCATCCATCCACCAGCAACCACATATCCATTTTGGAGAATTTACTTAAAAAATTTATGGAGAAGCGGAAGTAGATTTCAGTTCCTAACCTGATTAGGTACTGGCCTGAACCAGTGTTTAACTGTGATAAATAGGTTTCAAAAACAACCTTGTGATTTATTCACATTTGTATCAGAATTTAATCCAGCTCTTTTTAAATGGATTGATGTAACAAGCAGTTTTGTCTCACATTTTATCACTTGACAATTGTTAATTCACTTCCATGCTTAACTGGATTATAATACAATCTATGTCCTATATAGGATCTGGATATTAATAATATTTCAGCATACAAGAAAAGCATAATGGCTTTATCGGATGGAGGGAAGCTGTACCGAAAGGATCTTGCTCTTATTCTTTCTGCTGGGGACAACTAGAGTTGATGACCATTTACTAGCGATACATTGTATCTAAAAAGTAACTGTGCACTGTAAGGGAGTAGGCTGTATTTTCTATTGTATCTGTAAATTTAACTGCATATAGATAATTATCCAGGATGTGTGGCACACTCTTTTCAGTTTGTTTCTATACTCTTTGTAATGTACAGTTTTTGTAACCATATGACTAAAGAGGAGAATGTCTATGCTTAGGCCAGTCAATACACCCAACTTAAAAAAATAACCTGACATATTCTTGCTTCCATATAGTTGGACAAAATTTCCCTAAAAATTCCACCAGGATTAATCTCTAAAATCCTAGTCTCTTATATGTAAATGCATATTTATCTCTGAATAGAAGAATTATACATAACAAGCCAAGCATTCTTATTTCAGACAATTGTAAGTCTGCCCCACAAAACAGTTCTAAACTGTATTTCCAATTAGAAGAAATGTGCTTTTGCATCTAAAATGCCAAAATATCAATCGTTAGTTAATTGTTGCTCCATGAGGTTAACTCACTAGGCAAGGTTTAGTCAATTAATCAACAATAAATCTATTGCTTGAATCCATACTAATCTATTGGTTCAAGTTGATTTGACGACAAGGCAGACCCAGATGACACATAAATCTGTCTTATTCTACATTTGTATTTCCAGTGAGTCTACTGTCAAAGAGTATGACCTTAACCCATTTTCTGAACTGTTTTCATGTGTTGCAGACTATAATTATTCTAGCAAACTGCTGTTTTTATGTCATATTCTATGTACTATCTGATTAAATTATATATATCAAGTATCCTGGTGTTTAGTTTGCATATTTCCTGGATTTTCTTTCTATGTAGAACTGTTCATTTCCACCAAGTGTAACTGCTGCCTCTGAAAATATTTTTTTCTAGCTACAACAGCTCTATTTTTACTACATAATTGAAGTTTAATGTAAAATTCATAGCACCCTTATTATTGAATGTTTTGTCATCAATAATTTTGTGTATTCTGTGAATTCTGTATTTCATATTGAGATTAGCATTCAAAATAGTTCTATTTCTATCTGCAAATAGTTTCAAATGATTTAAAAAGAACATCTGAAGAAAAATGCTAATGCAATCATTTATCTTATTTAGCGAGGGTGATTCTAAAACATTCTTTTGACCCACATCCAAGTCACAGTTTCATATATTTGTAGCTAGAATATATTATACTGGTTATAGCTGACATGTAATGGTTGTTGATTTCTCATTTTTTGATTGTGAAGCAGGGAACGATGAGAGATGTGTCCCTTTGAAATTTATAAATTTACTGCCAAAGAGTTTATGATTCTGGGTCATTTTGAATGTCCCCATTCTACAAATTCAGCATTTGACTTTCTCCATTCATATAAATAACAAAAAAGTGAGGTATCTCTTTCCTCCAAGAATGCGCATAAAAGAGATTGACAAAAAAATAAAATTTAGCATATGATGGCAGTGGTAGACTGGCTTTGCTTCTACTGTGTAAACGGAAGTACTGACCTTAGGCTGAATTTAACTACTAATAACAAATAAAAATAACTCTAATAATCTCTTGTATTTTTGTTTTCTTCCTCAAAAAGGTCAGTGAACGTGTAGCCCATGATCAATCCAAGGGAAATGTGGGTTACTGAAATTATTACAGTCTAAGAAATCTAAATAAAAATAAATCTGCCTGACTCAGTGAATTATTGGATGCCTCATTGAATTAATAGGTGTCTCTGACATTAAGATTTACAAAGAAATCTCAAAAAATCCAAATATTTGGAGTTTTTTGCGCTACAGACATAGTCAAATATTTATGAAAGATGTTCTCCAGAGGAATAGCAAGATTATACAGAATATTCCTACATTTCATCTGTGGGAAAACAGCTGTCCATTACAAAGTATACACCATAACTAGACCAGGTTTGGTACTCTTACAATAATAGCATGGAAAAAGAAAGAAAAGCAACAACAAAAATCTGATAGGTAAACATCTGAGGGAACTTCCTAGGGTGCTGACAGTAATAATGGCCATGAATCCAGCACCTGGCCCGTCATGGTGGAGTTTAACTCCTGAGCACTACCAGGAAAAGAAATTCTTATAACTCAGCTAAATCGGTCACAATTACATATAAGTGACAGGCCAGCCTCCTGGAGCAGAGAACAGAATGAAGAATGGAAGAAGAATCTGAAAGGGCAAATGTAAGATCGCTCATATAACATGTACCTTATATCACAAAATTCATTCCAAGTATATTATCAATCTAAGTGGGAAGTATACACAGACAAGAGACTATCTTTAATACTTCATATGTGGAAAAATTTCTTAAGCAATTATGAAAAAACAGATTGAAAAATTGGACTCTGTTAAAATTAAGAACTCTGTTCCCAAAAATACAGTATTAAGAGAATAAATTCATTTGTAGTTTGAAAAATCAAACATCAAAGTCTCAGAAGATATTTATGTTGGCTCACAACCTTGAGAGTTCCCCAGGTGAAATCTGAAACTGACCCCAGTACACGGAGGGCAAGGAGAGACCTAAGAAAGAGGCAGACCATTTCAGATTTGTAGGTGGCAGGTTTAATGACCAAGGAAACTTACATACAAGGTTTGGCTTGGGTGTAAAATGAGTAGATCTCCACACCTGCCCACCAGAATCTTAAAGTTTCTATAGAGTTCAGTAATGCACTCAGTCCAGATGGTCTCAACAGCACCTAACTCACTCAAGGCTACTTCCCTGAAATAACTCTGGCTGTCGGAATGGTGGCTCAAATGTACATTTCAGGATAGGGGAGGGAGTGAGGAGCCTGGATTCAGCTCTTGGGTCAACCTGCAGTCACATCCTCTCAATGACCTCTTCCAACAATTTGTAACACTGAAAAAGGTACATATCCAAAATATATAGGGATTTCCCTGGTGGCACAGTGGTTAAGAATCCGCCTGCCAATGCAGGGGACACAGGTTTGATCCCTGGTCCAGGAGGATCCCATATGCTGTGGAGCAACTAAGCCCGTGCACCACAACTACTGAGCCTGCACTCTAGATCCCGCAAGCCACAACTACTGAAGCCCACATGCCTAGAGCCCATGCTCTACAACAAGAGAAGCCACCACAAGGAGAAGTACAAGCACCACAACGAAGCATAGCCCCTACTAGCAGCAACTAGGGGAAGCCCAAGTGTAGAAACAAAGACCCAATGCAGCCAAAAATAAATAAATTTAAATATATATATATATAAATTATCCCTAAAAATAATGTTTATACATAACACAACAGAAAAATGTATAAGAAATTTCAACATGGGGGAAAAAGGTTGCGGCAAAGTAGAAGGACATGGAGGGCATCTCTCTCCACAGATGCATCGGGAATACATCAAAAGATGCAATAATTCCTACAGAAAACCAGCTGAACACTAGCAAAAGACCTCGGACACCAGAAAGGACTGCAAAGATCCCAACATAACTGGGTAGGATGGAGGGGGAGGAAAAAAAAGGGACAAAGAGGAGGAGAAGAAAGGAAAGGAAACGGTCCTACACCCTGGGGCGGGGGGAGATGAAACAGAGGGGAGATTGCCCAATTTGGGAAAACCTCCCTTATTTGATGGGAAAAACCCTGCTCCAATTGGGAATTTGATTGGGTCAGAACAGAGGCATTTCGGACTGTCCAAAGAGGGTGAAGTGGCAGATCTGTGGCAGACAGGAAAGAGTGAGAAACACACAGAGGGTCCATACCTCAGCTCTGAGTGTCCCAGACTGAGACATGGGTTCAGAACAATACAGGGGGCCTGGGAGCTGGAACATGGGAACTGGAGAACTGGTTCAGGGTGAGAAACATTGCTGGCTGTGGGGAGAGGGACCTACAGGACAGGAGGGAAGAAATCCGCAGCGGAGAATGCCTACCACGGAAAGCTGGGTGGCCATGGTTGTGGCTCGCTACTGCTGACTCACAGGCAGGGGGCAGGAGCCACTGTTGTAGCCTATCTTTCAGCGCCTGCAGTGAACAAAGGGAGGCCCCCACTGGGCCTGGCTGTCGCAGTTGACAAGGGATAGAAAAAGCCCCCTTGGGGGGCTGGCCTGGTGTGCCTGCTGCCAAGAACCAGAAGAAGTCCACAGCACAGACCATCTCTGGAGACATTTCTGCTTATACCCAAGCCCACTGGCTTCCCTCTGCAATTGGCACCACCACTGCCACCAGGGCTCCTGTGCCCCAGATAGGGTGCTACTGCTGAGTCACATGCAAGGGAAGGAGCAACTGTTGTCACCTCTTTTTTGGCACCTGCAACGAACAAAGGGAGACCCCCTCTGGGCCTGGCTGTCACAGTCGACAAGGGATAAAAAAGCCACCTACAGGGGCTGGCTTGGTGTGCCTGCTGCTGAAAGCTAGAAGTCCACAGAAAAGGACATCTCTGGAGACGCTCCGCTTACACTCAAGCCCACGAGCTTCCCTGTGCAATAGGCACTGCTACCACCACCAGGGCTTCCACAACCCAGGCAGGGCACTACTGCTGACTCACACAGAGGAAGGAGTCACTATTGTACCTTCTCTCTCCCCACAAATCAGCGCCTACAGATGAACAATAAAGGAAGCTCCACTAGTTGCAGATTAACATAAATGTCCCCGAGGGCTGCCCCTCAGTTGACTTGTGCCAGGCACCAGTAAAAAACCACACTAACACCAGGTGTCCTATACCTGTGGCTGCCAGAATCCCTGCACATTCAACATCATCCCCAGGGCTCCCACAATCCAAGCAGGGCGCTACAGTTGAGTCACACACAGAGAGAGGAGCCACTATCAAAGCCTCTCTCTCCCCACACACATCCATCTGCAGATGAACAATAAAGGAAACCCTCACTGAGGCAGACCCAAAGAACTCCGAGGCAGACCCAAAGAGCTCCAAGGCAGCTGTAGGACCAGACTCTGGAGGTTAGACTACACACAGAAGCAGGGATAAAATCAAAGCTGAACACCAGGGACAGGAGAACTAAAGAGGAGGTTCTAAAATCTTCCCATCAGATATACATGCTGGAGACTAAATCCCCATGATCAGCTAGGTAGACCCTATGTCTCTGGAATATCTGAGTAGACAATGAAGTTTCCCACAAATGAAAACAGTCTAGCTCTGGCAGCTGTGGACCATGGAAGCAAGCACACACAGGAATTGGGCCAGATCAGGCCTTAAGTGGACCCCATAGGACCTACAGCACAACCAGAGTCAAACCCAGAGGCAGAGCAAGGTCTCTTGGGGAGGTGAAGGTGGCCTGAGGCTTAAGGCATGTACAAGGACATTTACAGGTGAGACCCCAAGAAAACAGTATTATTATTATTAATTCTATTGATCTGATCCATTCTTTTGTCAGTTCTAGATTTTTTTTAAATTACAATCTTAGTCCTAAGTGATCTTCATGTCTCATATTTTTTCCATTTTTTACTTTTTATTTTTAGCCTTTTTATATATTTCTATTTCTAGCTATCCTTTTTGTAGCTCTGAGTTTATCTTCTTTACTTCTTTGTCTTTAATACATTTTTATTTTTTTTCATTTTATATTTCTAATCATATTATGCTCTTCCATCGCTCTGTGATTTATCCCTTTTTATTTTATCTTATAAAACTTTTAATCAATATTATTGGTCTCCTCTGTTTCCTTGCTTTATTCTTCAGATGACACACTGCTTTGGCTTTTGTTATTAGGTTTTGTCTTTATCTTAGTTCTAATTATAATTGTTTGATTTCATTTTGGGGATCTTCAGTCTATCTGGTTGTTCTCTTGCTCTTTGTTAAATTTGCTCCTTCTTTCTATTTGGTCCCTGTTATATTTGGTCCTTGTTTTCACAATTTCCCTGCTTTTTGTTGTTGTTGTCTTTCTGGTTTTGAATTTCTGTTTCCTCTTTAATTGTCTGATTGCATTCTGGGTTTCTTCCGTCAGGTTGTTCTAGTGCTTATGTTCTATTGGGTTCTGTTTTTGTTTTTCTTGTGCATGTACATCTTTCCTTGATTCGTTATTTGTTTATTTGACTTTACCTTTTACCACTAGCCTGGGGCTTGGATAGTCTTTTTTTATTTCCCTTTATTGCCAGGATGAGTGACCTCCAGAGTCTGGATTCCTCAACCAGAAGTCAAGTTGGAGGCTCTGGGGAGGGAGCACAAAGTCCAGGATGCTAGACCACTAGAGAGTGCTCAGCCACAAGGAACATTAACCGCAGAGAACTCTCATGGAGGCCTCTATCAGAGTCTAAGACCCGGCTTCACCTGACTGCCTGCAACTGCCACTGCTGGATACCTCCCAGCAAACTAAAAGCAGAACAGTAACACAAACCCAGCCACAGACTACCTAAAGCCATACTAAGCTCACAGATACCTTAAAACACACCACCTGGAACAGCCCTGCTCATCAGCGGGAAAACACTCAGATACACACACCAGAAAGCAGGCACCAGACCCTCCCATCAGGAAGCCTACTCAAGACAATGGACCAACCCCACCACAGGGGGCAGAGAACAGAAACAAGAGGAATTACTACTAAGCAGTGCTGGGAAAGGAGACAGCAAATACTATAAACTAACAAAATGAGAAAACAAAGAAATACCTTGCAGGCAAAGGAGCAAGGTAAAAACCCACAAGACCAAAAGTATTCAGAGTAATGATAGTAAAGATGATCCAAAATCTTGAAAACAAAATATAGAAAATATAAGAAACATTTAATAAGGACTGAGAAGAACTACAGAGCAAACAAACAGTAATGAACAACACAATAACTGAAAGTAAAAATACCCTAAATGGTATAAACAGCAAAATAACTGAGGCAAAAGAATGAGCAAGTGAGTTGGAAGAGAGAATATTGGAAATAACTGACAGAGAGCAGGAAAAAGAAAAAAGAATAAAAAGAATGGAAGACAGTCTCAGAGACCTCAGGGACAACATTAAGTGCACTAACATTCAAATCATAGGTGTCCCAGAAGAAGAAGGAAAAAAGAGGGGTTCTGAGAAAATATTTGAGGAGATTATAGTGGAACACTTTGCCAATATGGGAAAGGAAATAGTCAATCAAGTCCGAGAAGTGCAGAGTCACATACATAATAAACACAAGGAGAAACACACCAAGACACATGTTAATCAAACTAATGAAAATTAAACACAAAGAAAAGATATTAAAAGCAGCAAAAGCAACAAATAACATATAAGGCAAAACCCATAAGGATAACACATGGAGGCTAAACAATACATTACTAAGCAACCAAGAAATCACTGAAGAAATCAAAGAGGAAATCAAAATATACCTAGAAACAAATGACAATAAAAACATGATGACCCAAAACCTATGGGATGCAGCAAAAGCAGTTCTAAGAGGTAAGTTTAGAGCAGTACAATCCTACCTCAAGAAACAAGAAAAATCTCGAATAAACAACCTAAACTTACACCTAAAACAATTAGAGAAAGAACAAAAATCCCCAAAGTGAGCAGAGGGAAAGAAATCATAAAGATCAGATCAGAAATAAATGAAAAAGAAATGACAGAAACAATAGCAAAGATCAATAAGACTAAAAACTAGTTCTTTAAAAAGTTAAACAAAATTGATAAACCATTAGCCAGACTCATCAGGAAAAAAAGGGAGAAGACACAAATCAACAGAATTAGAACTGAAAAAGGAGAAGTAACAATGGACACTGCAGAAATACAAAAGATCATGTGAGATGACTACAAGCATCCATATGCCAATAAATTGGATAACCTGGAAAAAAAGGATAAATTCTTAGAAAAGTACAATCTTCCATGACTGAACCAGGAAGAAATACAAAATATGAACAGACCAAGCACAAGCACTGAAATTGAGACTGTGATTAAAACTCTCCCAACAAACAAAAGCCCAGGGCCAGATGGTTTCACAGGCAAATTCTATCAAACATTTAGAGAAGAGCTAACACCTATCCTTCTCAAACTCTTCCAAAATATTGCAGAAGGAGGAACACTCCCAAACTCATTCTACGAGGCCACCATCACCCTGATACCAAAACCTGAAAAAGATGTCACAAAAAAAGAACATTGCAGGCCAATAGCACTGATGAATATAGATGCAAAAATCTTCAACAAAATACTAGCTAACAGAATCCAACAGCACAAAAAAAGGATCATACACCACGATCAAGTGGAGTTTATCTCTGGAATGTAAGGATTCTTCAACCTATGCAAATCAATCAATGTGATACACCATATTAACAAATTGAAGGATAAAAACTATATGATCATCTCAATAGATGCAGCAACAGCTTTTGACAAAATTCAACATCCATTTATTATAAAAAAAAAAAAATTCTCCAGAAAATGGGCATAGAAGGAAATTACTTCAACATAATAAAAGCCATATATGACAAACCAATACCCAACATCATTCTAAATGATGAAAAACTGAAAGCATTCCCTCTAAGAAGAGGAACAAGACAAGAGTGCCCAGTCTCACCACCATTATTCAACATACTTTTGGAAGTTTTAGCCATAGCAATCAGAGAAGAAACTGAAATAAAAGGAATACAAATTGGAAAAGAAGAAGTAAAATTGTCACTTTGCAGATGACATATTATACATAGAAACCCTAAATACTCTACCAGAAAACTGCTAGCACTAATTGATGAATTTAGTAAAGTATCAGGATACAAAATTAATGCACAGAAATCTCTTGCATTCCTACACACTAACAATGAAAGAGCAGAAAGAGAAATTAAGCAAGCACTCCTGACTTCACACTACACTACAAGGCTACAGTGATGAAGACAGTATGGTACTAGTACAAAAACAGAAATATAGATCAATGGAACAGAATAGAGAGCCCAGAGATAAACCCACACACATACGGGCACCTTATCTTTGACAAAGGAGTCAAGAATATACAATAGAGAAAAGATAACATCTTCATTAAGTGGTGCTGGGAAAACTGGAGAGCTACACATAAAAGAATGAAATTAGAACACTTCCTAACACCATACACAAAAATAAACTCAAAATGGATTAAAGACGTAGATGTAGGGCCAGACTCTATACAACTCTTAGAGGAAAACATAAGCAGAACACTCTATGATAAAAACCAAAGCAGGATCCTTTTTGGCCTACCTCTTAGAATAATGGAAATAAAATAAAAAATAAACAAATAGGACATAATGAAACAGAAAAGCTTTGCACAGCAAAAGAAACCATAAACAAGACAAGAAGATAGCCCTCAGAAAGGGAGACAATATTTGCCAATGAAGCAATTGACAAGGGGTTAATCTCCAAAACATACAATCAGCACATGCAGCTCAATATTAAAAAAGCAAATGACCCAATCCAGAAATGGGCACAAGCCCTAAATAGACATTTCTGCAAAGACATGCAGATGGCTAACAAACACATGAAAAGATTCTCAACATCACTAATCATTAGAGAAATGAAAGTCAAAGCCACAATGTGGTGTCACCTCAGACTGTTCAGTATGGCCATCATCAAAAAATCTAAAAACAATAAATGCTGGAGAGGATGTGGAGAAAAGGGAACCCTCCTGCACTGTTGGTGGGAATGCAGATTGGTGCAGCCACTATGGAGAACTGTATGGAGGTTCCTTAAAATACTAAAGATAAAACTACCATATGACCCAGCAATCCCACTACTGCACATATACCCTTAGAAAACCATAATCCAAAAAGAAACATGTACCACAATGTTCACTGCAGTACTATTTACAATAGCCAGGACATGGAAGCAACCTAAATGCCCATCAATAGATGAATGGATAAAGAAGATGTGGCACATATATACAATGGAACATTACTCAGCCATAAAAAGGAATGAAACTGAGTTATTTGTAATGAAGTGGACAGACCTAGAATCTGTCATACAGAGTGAAGTAAGCCAGAAGAGAAAAACAAATACTGTATGCTAACTCATGTATATGGAATCTAAAAAAATGGTACTGATGAACCCAGTGACAGGGCAAGAATAAAAATGCAGATGCAGAGAATAGACTTGAGGACATGGCGGGGGCGGGGGGGGGGCATGCAGGGCAAAGGGGAAACTGGGACAATGTGAGAGTAGCTTTGACATACATACACTACCAAATGTAATACAGATAGCTATTGGGAAGCTGCTGCATAACACAGGGAGATCAACTCAATGATGGGTGATGATTTAGAGGGAGGGTGGGAAGGAGTCACGGGAGGGAGGGGATATGGGGATATATATATATATATAAATACAGCTGATTCCCTTTGCTGTATAGCAAAAATTGACAACAGTGTAAAACAATTATATTCCAATAAAAAGCTTAAAAAAAAGTTGAAGAGGCATTTAACAAATAAAAGAATATCTAAATATCCAAAATAAAAATAAAATAACCAGTTTTATTACTAATCAGGAGAAATACAAATTAAAAGAAAGGAAATAGTATCATGTACTCACCAGAGAGGCTAAAGTTAGAGAGATTTTGAATGCTAAGTATTGGTGAGGATGTGACACAATGGAAATTTCTACACATTGCTTGGTGGGAGGTTAAGTTGTGAAGACTTTGAAAAGCCATTTGGTGGTATCTACTAAATCTGAGCATATGTACACTTCACAACCCAGCAATTTCACTCCCAGGTTTTATCAACCTAACAGAGAAAGGTATCTTCTCAAAACAAACAAACAAACAAAAAACATACTCACGGCAGCACTGTATTTGACATAGCCAATACTCGAAACAACCTAATGTCCACAAATAGCAGAACAAATAAATGCTGGTATATTCATGCAGTGGAATGTTATATAACAATGAGAATGCATAAGCAATTGCTACACAGAATAAAGCCAGAAATAGGACACATGTTGCGTAATTCTACTTACATAAACTTCAAAAGCAGCTTAGCTTAGATTTTAAAATTCAAGATAGTCGTTAGTTTTAGGAGAGAAAGGGAGTCATGATGGGGGATGTAAGTAGGTTTTTGGATTCCTGGTGATATTTTGTTTCTTACCTGGTTAGTGGTTATACAAGTGTATTCACTTTGTGAAAATTCATGATTTGAGTATTTTTAGAAATCATAGGTCACTTTAAAAGTTTTAAAAAATTAATGGTGTGCAAATAGGGATATAGGGAGGCCTCTCTGAAGAAACTAGCCATATAGACAAGGAAAAGTACAATCATAGGACAAATAAGCAGCTAGTGCAAAGGCCCTAGGCTGAACAATCTTAGTGGACAGAAACAAAGCTGCTGTGACAGAGCCTGGGTGAGGGAAGAGTGTGTATAAGGTAGAACAGGCAAGATCACCTCTGCCAGTGTAAGGATTTGAGATTTTATACTAAACACCACATTTTCTGTCTCTAAACCCAAGGATTATTTTACTCTACATTTGAGAAATGTAAGACCTTAGAAGAAAATTAAAGGGACTGAGATTAAGAATGAATTTATGAAAGTCTAATAAATATTTTATGTTCAATTTCAACAAAATAAAATTGATCAAGAACACCCTCCCCCCCCAAAAAAAATTAATGGGTCTTTTTCCCTTTGAAGGCTTTTGTAATAGAACTGTATCTCATAAAGACCCTATTATTGTCTCTTGGTTTAAATTATGATCCCAAGAAACTTGTCCAATTGAGTAGGAGACATAAGTGTGACAAATTATATGACCTTGGGCAAGTCATAACTTTCTTGAGCCTCAGTTCCCTTAACTATAAAATGAAGGGGCTGAGAGTAGTATCTTCTAAGACTTATCCAGCTCTAAAATTCTATTATTCAAAGTTACTAAATTCTCACTGCTTTAGTTTTCCACAAGAACAAAGTAACAATAGCTGTTACTCCTTACCTGAAACATTTCCTGGAGATGTCTTCATACATTAATTTAAAAATGAGTGATACTGTTACCAATAATTGTCACTTTAATCTTCTGAGTATTAACGCTTCAGTTAAAGCATTAGAAGCAGACTCTTAGAGAAGTCATCAAGTAGAGTGACAAAGTATGTTAAGGTATGGTACCCCAGTGAAGGGGAAAATTATTGGAAATGTCAAGGCCACTGATTCTAAACCATTTATATATACAATTTAATGTAATTTATACACAAAATTAACTGTCAATGTGATAAGGATTTGCATATCGGGCTTATAGCATATAATTCAAACAGAAAAACTAGATTCCTTTACAGATCTATTCAGAGGAGCTAAGACAGAAGCTGGTCCCCTCTCTTGGTAATTCAGACAATGGGGAAAGTCAGTCAAGTGAGCATGGAATGAGTGATTCCTAAGAAAGCAAAATACTTTTTTCTTAATATAAACTCAAAATTATAGCTATATAGATTTGAGACTGTGGCTTTCTTATTATTTGATCCTTAGAATGACAAATTAGTCAAACCAAATATGGAATGAAATAAAATTATACAGAAAAATATTTTATAAGTTTTGTTCACCTTCTCTACACAGAGAATAGTTTACTTTTTTAGCATTTCCTATTCCAGTACACTTTATTTTTTTATAATAACATTTTTTATTTTTTATTTTTTTTTCTATTCTTTTTCAAATTCTTTTCCCATTTAGGTTATTACAGAATATTGAGCAGAGTTCCCTGTGCTATACAGTAGGTCCCTGCTGGTTATTTATCCTAAATATTGCAGTGTGTACATGTCAATCCCAAATTCCCAGGCTATCCCTCCCCCCTTGGTAACAATAAATTCATTGACAATATATACTTTAAAAGCTGAGATGGACTGCTATCTCCTAGGTGTCACTTTCTCTAAACTCTGAAGACAGAATGAATTACTTCCCCTTTCACACTTTTACACTGCTGAAATATTTATCACAATGAATCATAAATAATTATTTACAGGTCTATCTATCCTGCTAGATAATGAGTTTTAAGAGAGCAAAGGCTGTAGATTATTCATGTTTTCTTTTTATTCTCAGTACCAAATAAAACATCTGGCTACAAAATAGGTCCTGGCAAAAACTTGTTTAAATTAACACTGAGCTATCTAAAGAAGACAATTCATAAGTCCAATGAAAAGGAAATACACTGCAATGACAGAGTCCATTAGAGTTACTATAAATCCTCTACTTTCATTTTGTCTTCCTGATGAGTTCTTCTATTGTGTCCCACTGCTCCTTGGTGACCTATCACAAAAAGAAAAAGCCAGTTTAATGAGGTGCTTGTGTGTTTTTAAAGCTTGGTATCCTTGCTGCCAGTATTATATTAACAAAATGGCATTACCTTCCTCAGACTGTTGAATTCCCCTGAAATAAGTACTTCCTCTCCGCCATCAAATCTAATTACCTGAAAAACAATAATAAAAGCTGTGAAACTAACTTCTTTTAAAATGTTTCTGAACCATTAGCCATTTTTCCCTCCTAACTAGATGGAATATCTCCTTGGCGCTTTCAATCAAAGCCCAATTTTTAAGGACAAAACTGATAATTAAACCTAAATTGATTTACTCTCTTTAAAATCCTCTCTCCATCATTTCTACAAGTTCAAATTCTACCCAATCTTAAAGATCATTTTAGAGGCATGTCTACCAGAGTGATTTGCATTTAATAAAATTAATTTGCCAATGAATCAATTCCATAAGCTAAACAATATATCTTAATGTTTCTATATTATATATACTAAATCCAGCTAATTAAATACTTTAAATCATATTTACATTCAACATTGCCAAGATTGGTCCTACAATCCACCTTCCCATTCCAAATCCACCTCCCCCAAAAGTTGAGAGACACAACAATACTTACAGCTCCATTAATCCAAGAAGCATAATCACTACAAAGGAAAGCAGCAAGATTTGCAAGTTCTTCCACAGTTCCTAGCCGACCACAGGGAATTCTGTCAATCATGTCTTTCTCAAATGCTCCAGCTGGGTCAACACGGCTGAAGGCACCCTTAGGAATTAAGAAAACAGTTAGGTTGCTTTTTCTTGATACAACCCCTTTCTTATTTAAGAAACAAATTTGCATTAAATGAAATGTTACTATGGCGGCCTGTTCATACCTGAGTCCTTGTAAGCAACAGAGAGTGCTGCCAAATTCATCCATATTCATTTTATCGAACACTGAGCTTTAAAAAACCACTAGAAAATATAACCGTTTTAACCTCAGTTTCTTCATATGTGAAATAAGGATGCCTGTCTTAGCTATCTCACAAAACTGTTATCTGAGAAATGAGGAAATGTATACAAAAGTACTCTGAAATATGTACAAATTTAGTGTGGTGGAGGTAGGAGTGCTACTGTCATTTGATTTAGTAAACACAGAAAAATGACTCAAGTAGGAAATATTTAAGAGGAAATTCCTTTTCCTTTCTTCTCAAAATAAAGAAAAGGAAGAAAACAAGATATAGGAATATTAAATTCAAGTAGATCCCAGAGAGAGAAAAACCGTAGTTAAATGTGCCAAACAGCTTCTGCCTTCTGTTAAACAGGAACAGACCAAGGTACAGTATGCGTGCACACTGATTCATAAAAATAATTGGTTTTTTCTCTACTAGTGCCTGACAGACTAGGTGACAATCCTCTTCAATAACACAGATATGAGACAGAACAAGCAGGTGCAGGCTCTCTGTGAGTCCTTCAACTCTCCCTAGGCAAGTATAAAGCATCAAAGACAAAGGGTAGACAAAGTTCCCAATCTTGGTTCTATCAGCACTTGCTAGAGAGTTTTTATACTTCAATTTTCTTTTAATCGTTTTAAAACTATGTGCTTGTTATCTGCATAAGAGTCATACCTATATTGCTAGACTAAAAGCTCCTTGATGGCAAGCATCTTGTCACAAATGTTTTTGTATTTTTCTCAGCACCTTTGCATACAGAAGGCACTCAGTAAATATATGCTAAATAAATAATACAATGCAGATGATCTTTCCTAGATATTGAGGTCTTAGAAAGAAGTTTCCATGACTATATAGTCCTTTTAAGACAGTGCTTAGCACAGTGCTACTCTGAATCATGTGTTTTAATATGTGCATTTGAATTACTTTTCCATTAATTTTATTATTTTCTATTACTGAAGTGCCAAACAAATAAGATATTCAGTCAAGTGTCACTCACTCAGGTAGTTTTTCTTTCCATTTTCCACCCTTCAAAGTGCTAAATGAATTAATACAACCATCTCCATGTTAATATTTAATACCCCAGAACCACCTATAAGCCAAATGTTCCTTAGCATTATTTTCAGTTTATACAACAGAAATAAATTAGCAAATTTCATCTGGGTCTTCAAAGCAACATCCCTGTTGGGATTATAAATTCTTGCTTTCCATGAAAACAAAAAGAAGTATGAGAATGAAGTTATTTGGGATAATGTGAGAGAACAAAGAACCTGTGAACATTTTGAGCAACATCTGTAACAGCATTAGTGATAATTATGAGTTGCAATACCTGACTTCAGGTGAAACACATGCCATCAGAAAGATTTTTAATTAGAGAGACATGGGAATTAGATAACGTGCATAACTGAGTGTTTGAAACTGAAAAGGCACAGACATGAGTCAAAGAAAATGCTGCCTATAACAAGACCAAGCTTATGTGATAAATTTCTAAAACAGCTCTTAAATTTAAAATACAGCTATATTTCCATGGTTTTAAAAAAGGATGTCAAAGTAAGAACCTTTAAAATACAGTAAAAATTTAAAAATAGAACATAATAACAGATCATTAAAGCAAATCAGACAAAATCCAAAATTGATGGCATAAAAGATCTCAGAAACATTCAGACACTGAAATAGACCTTATCAAGGATTTGGATAGCTGCTGATTTCTTGCCCAGCTCCTTCCCTTCCACCAGACAAAACCCTCTTCTCTTCTATCAGGGCCCCAAACTCACGTATCCCTGGAAAATCCTGCACACATCAGAATGTATCTATCAACCTTTTACTCCTTATTCACTCATAATGTGATCATAAGCAAACTAAAACTTACTTTGGTTTTTATAGGCCCTGGTTGAATCACATTGAATCTCATTCCATATTTACCCCATTCGGCTGCAAGAGATCTAAAAATTAAAAATAAACATCAGATTCTAAAATATTATACTATATATTAAAAATACTAATAACCAAGACTTACTGAATGCTTACTACATGCCACAGACTACAACTATAATAGGTAGGTACTATTATTATACCCCATGTTACAGACAAGGAAACTGAGGCACAGAGAAGTTAAATCATTTGTTCTGGGTCACATGGCTAGTAAGTCAACCTCTAGCAGTCTAGCTGTAGAGTTTGTGCCCTTAATCACACTCTGCTGTACTATCTACCATTTACATTTTAATGTCCTTAAGCACTATGCTAGACTACCTACCATTCTTATTTTAGAATGAAGTCTAATATCAATACACATTTTTAAAGAGGGTATCATTATTTAGCATAAAGTAAGAGAAGCATGTCTCTCCCCCACATTTTCTAGAGTTCAGTCCTGCACGTACAAAGTTCAATGTAACTTTACTTATAGTACATTGAAATACAATGTCTGCAACATCATAAGTGCCTTAATTTCATAAGAGATGGATTACATAGATTTAAAATATTAACCACATTATGTTTAACTAGGCTTTAATACAATTGTTGAACTGAGCTTAAAAGGAAATAGGAATCTAAAAGAATCTTGCTAAATGTCCTGCAGCAAAATAGAACACAAATATCAAACATGAAACCTTGAAGAAGCAACCTGTTTTAAAGGCCTACTTGATAGATATGTCTAACTTTTATTACCTAAACTTATTTTAGAAATTTATATTCATACTTATATTTGTGTGTATATATACTTAATCTAGTTTCTAAAAAATGATTTAACGTAACTTAAGGAATACAAATGAGGAACGCAAATGAGGAAGATAAAATTATTCGAAAAGAAAGAAAACAAAAGCATAAGGAAATATAAAGAAGTCAAGAATGAAACAACTAAATGTATTGTGATATTCCATGTAATTATAATAAGCAGGTCAAAAACTTGTATCTATTCCTCCCATGATGTTATACAAAAAGGTAAGCCTAATCAGTTACACAATTCACAGTGTTCATAACGAAAAAAGCAAGCTAATCTCTCAGGAAAAACAATTGTTTCTGATAAAAAAATTTAATAAAACATTTCTTCCACGAAAACGTATAAAAGGAAAATTGTGTAATATAGTAATGTCCTTAAGACACTGTATCCTTGCAATATATACAAAGGGATAAGTTTTATGTAATTATAAGATATCTATTAACATACGTTTTATGTAATTATAAGATATCCATTAAGATAAGTATTAACATTGCTTTATAAAGAATTGTGCTCTAAGTGTAGCCTGTTAAACTGACTTAATCCACTGATGCATTTTAGAGTGGACTTCATCTCTTTCAGGCAAATCATACATAAAAACTGCTTTTCTGAGTGATGCCTTTGACAGAATTCATGACCACACCTACCCTGAGTATGTACTTGTAGCGCACCTACTCTAAATTGCTAGGGAAGTAGTGATTGTGTGTCTTAACAGAATTACTGAGCTGAGCAGAGTTTACAGCATCCTGTGAAAAACTGAGTAAGCTATTAAGGAAACCAGCTTAGAGGAAAAGCCGTGCTACCTCTATTCATAGGTGCACCAGATTAATCTGTTCTAGTGCTAGCTCTTTTAATCTAGTTCATATTCTCAAGATCTATTGTAACATGAGGAATCCACCTCACTGGCTCACTCTGTATGTTAAGATATACTCAATAAACTCAGCATATGTTAACCATTATTGTTGTTCAATCAACAGGTGTTTATTGTGAGCTTACTATATGCCAATACCCTCAAATAAAGAAAGGCAGTTCCCGCTTTTAGGAGACAGTCCCTCTCTCAAGAGAGGTCATTTTAGTTGTATAATGAACTAGATACTACTATCCTGGGAACTGTGTAATATGTGCCAAGGCTACTTAAAGGAAGAAGTACCTATGTCTGCCAGCAGTACAAGGGAAGGCTTCCCCCAGGAGGTGATAATTGAGCTGACACTTGAAGAAGGATTAGGAGGTTTTTGTGGGAGTGATGGAGAAAGGAGAAGAGGATGGGAGATATTAGAAGGTAGGGTGCAGGAAAGAAGACAGCCCAGGCATACGGGCCAGTATGAGTAAAGAACAAAGGCATAAACAACATGCAGTATGCAGGGACCTACAATACCTTATCTGGTATGATTGTGTACTGTAAAGTATGGAAGAGAGCTGATGGGAATACAGGCTGGGAAGGAAGGTATACATTTACTGAGCATCTACTATGTGCAATTCACTATGCAGTAATACCAACAAAGCAGCACAGAACCATAGTCCTTAAAGGACACGAAATTGAAATGTCTAACAAGACTCAAAAGATCTTGACAAAACAAATATTGATATTGTACAAATAGTGCCAAAATAGTCAAGATCCAATCCCTTATTTCCAGTATTACTTGACCTTAAAAAAACAGTAATTATCTCTATTTAGACTACGTTTAAACTGGTGGGTAAGGTATGACTTCTTTATATCTCAAACGAATGTGTATACTGGTTTAAAAGTTAAAAAGTACCTTGAGACTACTCAAGAAAGAGAACAATTATGTAGTTCTGCCTGCAAGTATTGAGCACTAGCTATGTACCACATCTCGCTGAGCAATGAGTATACAAAGATGAATAAGATATGCTTTCTTCTCTCACAGAACTCACATTCTAGTGGGGAACTCATATACTTTAGTATGTTAAAAATAGTCTACAATGCCTTTCCTTGTGCCCCTTCATTTTAGAATCTATAACACTGGATGACATTTATTAATGTGTGAGTCTTCTCACTAGATTGGAATAAACAAAGTTTTAAGGGTACAAAGAATAGAGAATGGTTAATTCTGTTCTAGAGAAATGAAAGAAAATATTCCAGAGGAGGTGATACCAGTGCCTGAAGGGAGGCAAAATATCACAGCAAATTCCAGCAACAGTGTAACCCAGGCACACAGATATAAAATGCATGGTCTGATTAAGGAAATATAGAGCACAGGAATGATGGTAATTAAACTATAGGAATAATGGTAAAAGAATACAAGTTCAGGTGAGAATGAGGACTGTTCTGTTTCCATCAATACCATATCCCTATACCTAGCACAAATGCCAAGAACACAAAACGTACATAATAAACATTTATCAGATAAGTCAATGAATAAAGAAAGGCTAGGGAAAAGTTTGTTTAGAATACCATACTGAGTTTTGGCTTTTATTCTGAAGAGTAATAGAAAAAATAATCTATTTTTTTAGCTAGGGATTATAATAAGCACATATACATTTTTAAAAAGATGAGTGCTGAGAATGTGAATAAAAATAAAGAGAAAAGAAACTGGTAGCAGAGAAACACATTATGGGGTTATTACAATAAGCAAGACAAGCAATGATAAGAACTTCTGTTACAACAAAGACAGTGGAAAAGGCTAATGGGGAACAGATTCACAAAGCAATTGCACGCTGCTAAGAAAAGGCCAAAAGACCTGACAAGTGGTCACGTCTATGTTAGTTCTATTAATGTTGTATAGTGGGTACAATAAAAGGATGAAGGCATGTTTAAGAGAGGTTAGAAGGGGCACTAGTAAAGATACATGGATACTCTAGTCTTGAGTTCCTACCAGCCCTTTTCTCATACTTTCTAATACACAGTCATACTGGATAAGTAATTAAAATTAAATAAAATTTAGTTTCTCAGTCACAGTAGCCACAATGCAAGGGTTCAATGGCCACATGTTACTAATGGATAGTGCAAATTTACAGAATAGTTAGATCACTGCAGAAAATTCTATTGGACAGTGCCACTGAAGACAAACAGGACCTATTCATGAGATGGAATGTCTCCTGGAATCCAAATTAGTCTTTGTTTTATTTTCTCTGGAAAGAGACTAGAAAGCAGGAATTTAGTTACACAAGCTACCAAAGAACATTATTTATCTTCAGTGACAGAATTAACATAATAGTACTCACTTGTTCATGGCCTCCACTCCTGCTTTGGCAGAAGCACTTGGTACTACAAAACCTGACCCAGTCTCAGCATAGATGGTTGTAATAGCAAGAAAGGATGCTCCTGACATTTTAAAATGATACAGTTATTAACAACACAGCTAAATCAATTCACATCAGGAAAACATTATTTATAATAATGGGATCTGATTCAAGAGGGTATAACAAACTGAAGAATTTTTCAAAACTTCACTAATACTAAACTAATGAAAGAGTAATCTAATAATATTGCTACATCTTTACCAGTAATCTTACTGTCATTCAGGATGGCCCAGTCTGTGCTTAATTAAAATTCTGTACCAGGTGAGTCAATACTAAGGGCCAAATCTCAGAGGTATAGCCCTATTACACCCTGCATAATCAGCTGGACAGGATTTCCATTAACTTAGCACCCAATTATAAGAATAAATCAGAACCAAAACTAATTATAGCAGGGACTTCTGCCTCCAGCATCAGTGGACTTGCCCTCCTCCTGTAAACACAAAGAAACTGTATCAAATATATGATACAACTATTTTCAGATACTGTTTAGCAGGCAGGGAAAGACAGAAATTCCTGAGAGAAGGAAAACACATGAAATGAGCCCTAAGATCAGACTTTGCCTAAAGGCACTATACATATACTATAGTATGTACTATACACTACATATATACACATATAATATGCTCTATATTATATACTATGTATTATACTATATGCATATGTCACATAGACTATGGCATCAGGAGTAGGAATACAGCAAAACATGGCATTATCACTGAGCTGAGGAGACAGATCAGAGTTTGGGGAGAATAAGGAAGTTGCAATTTGTGAGGAGATATATTGTTTGCAGGTTTAACTCTTCTATTATTACTGCCAGCAATTCATCTTCCTGACAATTATAAGATGAAGAAAAAACTCTTCTCTTTTTGATGAAGGCACAGAGGACACTGTCTCTCAGTCACTTTTTGATAAAAGCCTAGACTGAATTTAAATCTAAACGTCATCAACACTCTAAAAGTTATTCACAGGATGATCATATAACTTAAAAGCAAATAGAATAACTTATTAAAAGAATATTATCTACTAAATGAAGACATCTCATTTGAACATTCAACATAAATACATCCTTCACGCATGTTAAAACTCAGAAGTTTAATTACAATAAGTGGTATCAGGGCTCCAGTTTTTCTAGTCTATTTTCATTATGAGACATAGCATCACATTGAGATACTTTATGGTACCCTTGTAAAACAGGTAGTAAAAATACACTTATCTTGGAGGAATCTCACATTTTCTTTAATAACGAATACTTCTTGAGCAGTATTCTGGTCCAGGCACTGTTCCTAATACTTAACAGACACTAGCTCACTTAATCATTACATCTATCCTAGGAGGAAAGTTCTACCTTTATCCACGTATTTACAAAAGAGACTGAGGCACAGAGAGGTAGTTTTACCCAAGTTCACACTACTAATAAGTGGTATCATCAGGACTGGAAGCAGGCAGTTTGGTTCCAGAGCCCACACTCTGGAAGAATTTCTCTAAGAAATTTACAATTATATAGTTAAAAAGAAAAAAAATTCCTTTCCAATATTTCCAAATCACCTTACCTTTATATTATCTTCACAAAACATCAAAGTAAGGTACACAGTTGCTATAAGAAAATTTAATAAATGAGGTTGAAATGTTCTATCAACCTCTAGCAAACTCTAGCAAAAAGTGATTTTAAAAGGATATTAACACTGCCTTAATAATAAATTCCAACTCATTACTAAGAATGTGTTTCTAAACATTCTTAAAATGCACCCACTGTTCTAAGGAAGGCCTAGACACAATACACATAAATGTACCCATATGGTTCTTCCATACTTTAAAATCTAAACAACATACAACTCGCACTCACACTATGGACAAATAAGAAAAGCCTCATCCTATGCTTGCTCTATGCTTCCTTTTTCTGAAACACGGTGCATTTGCTTCCTTATCGGTTGATTTTGTCAAATGGCTGGTCATCTTCTTTTCCCCTAATAGTAAAGCTGATGGACATCATTGAAAGTAGTGTTAAATATGCCCTCAATTGACCTTTTTTTGGTGGGTCTCAAAAATGTTTCATTCCATAAACAAAGCATCACTTTTGTGCTTAGTAATAACTTAGTAATAACTGGTGGGAAGAAGAGCAGTGAAAGGGTGGAAAGGATTTGCAGGTGGGGCAGAAGTATTGTATACTGATTGGTAATACCATTTCCAACCTTGATGGATGGGAAAAGGAAACTTACAACATGGAACAATAACAACGTGCAGCATGTTTTTAAATGCTGAAGTGTGTATTACAGCCTTTCAATAGGACATCCTTCACTGAGATGTGGAACTAAAGTTGGGCGTGACAATTCTACATGGCTTAGGGAAAAAATGATTCTAGTCAGAGCAGCCAAACAAAGGGAGCATACAGAATGAAGTGAGATTGGACAGGCTGAGGTTCACTGAAAGATGAATGATGAGGGAAAAGGGCCAAGATCAATATCAATGGATTGAAAATAAGAAGGCTTTAAAATTTATTTCTGTGTTTACAGTTCACATATTCTGTCTAGAACAGCAAGATGGTTAAAAACCTTGTGTATTCTGATAATTTATTTTAAATTGGCTGCATGAAGAACATAAAGTATTTTACTTAGTTCAAAGCCTTCAACTGTTTCTTCATAACTATTGATCAAAAGGATCTTTTCTTTTTTAGTTTCTTCAGTTGGTGCATTATCTGCATTTACTCTTCCTCTAGTACAAGGCTGCTGCTAAGATCATCTCAGGCATACTTTCAATGACACTGATCCTATCAATGATTTCCTTTACAGCCACTTCTATTTCCCCTTCATTGTTCATGATTAATCTGCCCAGACAGTAACCTTTCACTCCTTGCCTTTCCCTGATACAGTGCATATGATTCAAGTTTCCTTGGGTTACTTCTGACTACTCCTTACTCTAGACTCCCTGAATCTCTGAAAATTACTTCTACCAAATTCTTTAAACTGTCTAAGCTACCATTGTTCACTCACATGCATGAAGAAGCACATGTACATTTCTGAAACAATTTATATTTTTCACAAAACTTTTGTATCTAATACCTTGTTTTCTTACTAAATATTGGAATAGTAGTTAATTATCCCATCTCTTTTACAGATGAGAAAGCTGAGTAGTGGTCAAAATATCAAGACTCACTAACAGTCCAAGTATCAGGTATAAACTAGGTGACAATGACTTCAACTAAACCACTGTTCCTTCTTTTTTCCCACTAGACCACTTTTGACAATTTAAAAAAGGTCAATCATCAATTTTAACAGTGATAATTAACACTTATTAGGTATTTAATAAACCAGTTTCTCATCTAAAGTGAGAATTAAAAAATCTATCAATAAATTAAAAAAGACTAACTCTGTGCCTCAATTTCTATCCATAACTATAAACAGCACTTACCTTGCAGAGTCATTACAAGTATTAAATGAGTTCATAAATATTTAGCAATTAGAACAAAACCTGATAGAGAACAAGCACTCAATAAATGTTAGGTGTTTTAAAAAAGTAACAAGAGAGGAAGTAAGGAGAGAGAGGAGAAGGAGGGAAGGAGAGGGAGGGAGGGAGACGAGAAGGAAGAAAATTTAGTAAAATCAGAACATTTCCTAATAAATAATATTGTTCAATATTCTAACACCTATGGCATCTTGTATCCTTATTTAATAATTACACAAGTTGCCATAATCACTACAGATTCCTCATATGTGGTCCTGCAGTATAAAGTAATCCACATGACTCAATTATTCAAGACAGTCCAAAACCAAGTAACATATCTGGGTAGGTTGTCACATGTTTTGTTATTTAACACATGCAAAAAAATAAAAATAAAATTTAAGAAAGAGCTTCAAAGCCTCGGAGGAAAGGACAGCAACAGGAGGGTGGAGGGCAGAGAGGAGAGATTCCCAGACAGAAGATCGGTGCCAACCAGCACTCACCAGCCTGAGACACTTGTCTGCTTGCCCACCGAAGCAGGTGGGGACTGGGCACTGAGCTTAGACTTTGGAGGTCAGACCTCAGGGAGAGGACTGAGGTTGGCTGCATGAGGATAGTCTGGGGGGGCGAGTGCGCCATAGCTAGCCGCGGGGTAGCGGGGAGTCCAGGGAAAAAACCCAGGCCTGCTGCAGAGGCAGGAGACCTTTGCTGCTCCCTGCCCCCTGCACTCACAGACAGCAGGACAAAGTCTATGTGAGCATGAGCCACGGCTGTTACCTTAGATCCCAGAGGCTGCTGCTGCCGCCACCAAGTGTCCTGTGTGTAAGGCAAGTCAATACCCACAACCTCCTGGCAGCCTGTGCAACCCGTGACTGCTGAGGATACCACGATCCAGGGCCCACTTACCCAGGACAACACACAGCACACCTCAGGTTCACACCAAGCCCTGCTGCTGCAGGCACTCCCTGCACATTTCAACTGGACTGCCATATACTTCCCTCCCTGAGGCTGAGTGAGCAAGTGAGCCCTAATCAGTCATTGCTTTTGCTTCTCTTGCCTGGGTGGGGAACCGACACCTGAGAGCAGCCCACATGCAGAGGTGGGACCAAAACCAAAACTGAACTCCAGGGGCTGTGGGGACTAAAGAAAAGAATGGGAAAACCTCTCCTTACAGCTGCAGGAGGAGCAGATTAAATACCCACAATCAGCTTGGTAGACCCTGAATCTCTGGAATACCTGAATAGATGAGTACTCCTACAATTGAGGCTGTGGACTTTGGGAGCACCTGTGGACTTTTGGGGCAAGTACATGTGGGAGTAAGGCCAGATCAGAGTCTGAGCTGACACCACAGTGCCCACAGCGGGTACAGAGACCTACCTAGAAGTACTGGAGGACATCCTGGTTTGCCTTCCACTTGGACTTGTTTCTGTTTCTATGTTTTTGTTAGTTTAGTTTTTAGTGTATATTTTCATATGTGGGCTTGTTTATTGGTTTGGTTGCTCTCTTCTTTGTTTTCTCTCTTTTTTTTCTGTTTTTCTTCCCCTTTTTTTCTTTTCTTTTTGTGAGTACAGGTATGTAAGTCTCTTTCTGTGATTTTTGTCTGTTTAGTTTTGCTTTTACCATTTCTCTTAGGATTTTGTCTGTTCTTTTTCTTCCTTTTTTTTTTTCCTTCTTCTTCCTTTTCTTCCGTACTGTGAAGCTTGCAAGGTCTTGGTGCCCCAGCCGGGGGTAGGATCTGGGCCTCCAAGGTGGGAGAGCTGAGTCCAGGATGTTGGACCACCAGTGAACTCCCAGAGCCATGGAATACTAATCAGCATGAGCTCTCCCAGAGGTCTCCATCTCAACACTAAGATCCAGCTCCACCCAACGGGCAGCAAGCTCCAAAGCTGGATGCCTCATGCCGAAAAACAAGCAAGATAGGAACACAATCCCACTCATTAGCAGACAGGCTGCCTATAGTCATACTAAGCTTACAGACTCCCCGAAGCACACCAACGGACATGGCCCTGCCCATCAGAAGGACAAGATCCATCTCCATGGACAAGAACAAAGGCACCAGTCCCTTCCACGAGGAAGCCTACACAAGCCACTAGATCAACCTCCTCACTGCAGACAGACAACAGAATTACGAACTATGTCCTGACAGCCTGAGGAAAGGAAACCCCAAACACAGTAAATTAAACAAACTGAGAAGACAGAGAAAGATGCAGCAGATGAAGGAACAAGGTAAAAACCCACAAGACCAAACAAATGAAGGTGAGATAGGCACTCCACCTGAAAAAGAATTCAGAGAAATGATAGTAAAGATGACCCAAGATGTCAGAAATAGTATGGAGGCACAGGAGGAGAAAATACAAAAATGTTTAACAAGGAGCTAGAACTAAAGAACAAAAAACCAGTGAATAGCACAATAACTGAAATTAAAAATACTCTAAAGGAATGAATAGCAGAATACCTGAGGCAGAAGAACAGATAAGTGACCTGAAAGATAGAATGTTGGAAACAACTGCCACTGAGCAGGATAAAAAAAAAAAGAGCGAAAAGATTTGAGGACAGTCTCAGAGACCACTGCAACAACATTATATGCACCAACATTCAAATTATAAGGGTCCCAAAAGAAAAAGAGAAAAAGAAAGGGTCTGAGAAAATATTTGAAGAGATTATAGTTGAAAACTTACCTAACTTGGAAAAAGAAATAGTCAATCAAGTCCAGGAAGCACAGAGAGTCCCACATAGCATAAATCCAAGGAAAACACGCCCAGATGCATATTAATCAAACTATCAAAAATTAAACACAAAGAAAAAATATTAAATGCAGCAAGGGAAAAGCAACAAAGATAAAAGGGAATCCCTGTGAGGTTAACAGCTGATTTTTCAGCAGAAACTCTACAGGCCAGAAGGGAGTGGCAGGATATAGTTAAAGTCATAAAAGGAAAAAACCTACAACAAAGATTACCCAGCAAGGATCTCATTCAGATTCAAATGAGAAATCAAAAGCTTCACAGACAAGCTAAAGAAAAGAGAATTCAGCACCACTAGGCCAGCTTTACAACAAATCCTAAAGAAACTTCTCTAGACAGGAAACACCAGAGAAGGAAAAGACCTACCAAAAATACCCCAAAACAATAAAGAAAATGTAAATAGGAACATAATTATCAATAATTACATTAAACGTGAACAGATTAAATGCTCCCACCAAAAGACACAGATTGGCTGAATGGATACAAAAACAAGACCCATATATACGCTCTCTAAAAGAGACACACTTCAGAATAGGGATACATACAGACTGAAAGTGAGGGAAAAAGACATGCCATACAAATGGAAGTCAAAAGACTGCTGGAGTAGCAATACTCACATGAGACAAAATACACTTTAAAATAAAGACTATTACAAGAGACAAAGAAGGATACTACATAATGATAAATGGCTCAATCCAAGAAGAAGATATAACAATTGTAAATGTTCATGCACCAAATATAGGAGCACCTCAATACATAAGGCAAATGCTAACAGCCATAAAAGAGGAAATCAACAGTAACACAATAATAGCAGGGGACTTTAAAATCCCACTCAGACCAATGGACAGATCATCTAAACAGAAATTAAAGAAATATAAGCTCTAAATGACACATTAGATCAGATGCATTTAATCTATATTTACTGGACATTCCATCCAAAAACAACAGAATATACATTCTTCTAAAGTGCACACAGGACATTCTCCAGGAGAGATCATATCCTGGGTCACAAATCAAGCTGCAATAGATTTAAGAAAACTGAAATCATATCAAACATCTTTTCTGACCACAACTCTATGAGACTAGATATCAATTACAGGAAAAAAAAACTGCAAAAAATACAAACACATGGAGACTAAACAACATGCTACTAAATAACCAAGAGATCACCTAAGAAATTAAAGAGAAATCAAAAAATACCAAGAAACAAATGACAATGAAAACACGACAACCCAAAACTTATGAGATACAGCAAAAGCAGTTCTAAGAGGGAAGTTCATAGCAACACAATCCTACCTCAAGAAAGAAGAAAAATCTTAAATAAACAATCTAACCTAACATTTAAAGCAATTAGAGAAAGAAAAACCAAAAACACCAAAGATAGCAGGAGGAAAGAAATCATGAAGAGCAGATCAGAAATAAATTTAAAAAATGAAGGAGGACTTCCTAGGTGGCACAGTGGTTGGGAATCCGTCCTGCTCTGGGAGGATTCCACATGCCGTGGAGCAACTGGGCCCATGCGCCACAACTATTGAGCCTGTGCTCTAAAGCCTGTGAGCCACAACTATTGAGCCCGTGTGCCACAACTACTGAAGCCCACGTGCCTAGAGCCCGTACTCTGCAACAAGGGAAGCCACTATAATGAGGAGCCCGTGCACCACAATGAAGAGTAGCCCCCGCTCACGGCAACTAGAGAAAGCCCATGTGCAGCAACGAAGACCCAACACAGCCAATAAATAAATAAAATAAATAAATAAATTTATTAAAAAAAATGAAGGAAACAATATCAAGGATCAACACAACTAAAAGCTGGTTCTTTGAGAAGATAAACAAAATTGATAAACCATTAACCAGACTCATCAGGAAAAAAAGGCAAAAGACACAAATCTACAGAATTAGAAATGAAAAAAGGAGAAGTAACAACGGACACCACAGAAATACAAAGGATCATGAGAGTCTACTACAAGCAACTATATGCCAATAAAATGGACAACCTGGAAGAAATGCACAATTCTTAGAAAAGTATAACCTTCCAAGACTGAATCAGGAAGAAACAGAAAATATGAACAAACCAATTAACAAGCACCAAAATTGAAACTGTGATTTAAAATATTCCAACAAACAAAAGCCCAGGAACAGATGGCTTCACAGGCAAATTCTATCAAACATTTAGAGAAGAGCTAATGCCTATCCTCAAACTCTTCCAAAATATAACAGAAGGAGGAACACTGCCAAATTCATTCTATGAGGCCACCATCACCCTAATACCAAAACTGGTCAAAGATGTCAAAAGAAGAAAATTACAGGCCTATATTATTGGTGAATTTAGATGCAAAAATCCTCAACAAAATACTAGCAAACAAAATCCAACAGCACATTAAAAAGATCACACACCATGATCAAGTAGGGTTTATCCCAGAAATGCAAGGATTCTTCAATATGCAAATCAATCAATGGGATACACCATATTAACAAACTGAAGGATAAAAACCATATATGATCATCTCCATAGATGCAGAAACAGCTTCTGACAAAATTCAACATGCATTTACGATAAAAATTCTCCAGAAAGCACAAAGAAGGAACCTACCTCAACATAATTAAAGCCATATACAATAAACCTATAGCCAACATCATTCTTAACAGTGAAAAACTGAAAGCATTTCCTCTAAGAACAGGAACAAGACAAGGGTGCCCACTCTCACCACTATTATTCAACATAGTTCTAGAAGTTTTAGCCATGGTAATCAGAGAAGAAAAAGAAATAAAAGGAATCCAAAATGGAAAAGAAGAAGTAAAACTGTCACTGTTTGCAGATGACATGATACTATATATAGAAAATGCTAAAGATGCCACCAGAAAACTTGTGCTAATCAAAGAATTTGGTCTAATAGCAGGATACAAAATTAATGCACAGAAATCTCTTGCATTCCTATACACTAACAATGAAAAATCAGAAAGAGAAATTAGGAAAATACTCCCATTTACTACCACAACAAAAACAATAAAATACCTAGGAATAAACCTACCTAAGGAGGTAAAGAGCTGTATGCAGAAAACTTTAAGACACCTAGGAAAGAAATCAAAGATGATACAAACAGATGCAGAGATATACCATGTTCTTGGATTGGAAGAATCGATATTGTGAAAATGACTATACTACCCACAACAATCTACAGATTCAATGCAATCCCTACCAAATTACCAATGGCATTTTTCACAGAACTAGAACAAAACATTTTACAATTTGTATGGAAATGCAAAAGATTCCAAATAGCCAAAGCAATCTTCAGAAAGAAAGATGGGACTGGAAGAATCAGGCTCTTGACTTCAGACTATACTACAAAGCTACAGTAATCAAGACACTATGGTACTGGCACAAAAACAGAAAAGAAGATCAATGAAACAGGATAGAGAGCCCAGAGATAAACCTATACACATATGGGCACCTTATCTTTGACAAAGGAGTCAAGAATACACAATGGAGAAAAGACAGCCTCTTCAATAAGTGGTGCTCAGAAAACGGGACAGCTACATGTAAAAGAATGAAATTAGAACACTTCCTAACACCATACACAAAAATAAACTCAAAATGGATTAAAGACCTAAATGTAAAGCCATACACTACAAAACTCTTAGAGGAAAAAATAGAACATTCTATGACATAAATCACAGCAAAATCCTTTTTGACCCACCTCCTAGAGTAATGGAAATAAAAACAAAACTAAAGAAATGGGACCTAATGAAACTTAAAAGCTTTTCACAGCAAAGGAAACCATAAACAAGACAAAAAGACAACCCTTGGAAGGGGAGAAAATATTTATAAACAAAATAACTGACAAAGGATTAATCTCCAAAATATACAAGCAGCTAATGCACTTCAATATCAAAAAAATAAACAACCCAATCCAAAAATGGGTGAAAGACCTAAACAGATATTTCTCCAAAGAAGATATACAGATGGCCAAGAGTCACATGAAAAAATGCTCAACATCACTAATTATCAGAGAAATGCAAATCAAAACTACAATGAGGTCAGACTGGCCACCATCAAAAAATCTAGAAACAGTAAATGCTGGAGAGGGTGTGGAGAAAAGGGAACCCTCCTGCACTGTTGGTGGGAATGTAAATTGATACAGACACGATGGAGGACAGTATGGAAGTGCCTTAAAAAACTAAAAATAATACTACAATATGACCCAGGAATCCCACTACTGGGCATATACCCTGAGAAAACCATAATCCAAAAAGAAACATGTACCACAATATTCACTGCAGCACTATTTACAATAGCCAGGACATGGAAGCAACCTAAATGTCCACAGAGAGATGAATGGATAAAGAAGATGTGGCACATATATACAATGGAATATTACTCAGCCATAAAAAGGAACGAAAGTGAGTTATTTGTAGTGCAGTGGATGAACCTAAAGTCTGTCATACAGAGTGAAGTAAGTCAGGAAGAGAAAAAACAAATTCCATACACTAATGCATATATATGGAATCTAGAAAAATGGTACTGATGAACCTTGTAACCTTGTAACCTTCACATGAGAAGATGCTCAACTTCATTAGTCACTAGTAAAATGTAAGTTAACACCATAAATGAAGAACGACTACACAACCCTAGAATGGCTAAAATGTAATATGGCTGACCCTTGAACATGTGGGCTGGGGCATCAACACTCCATGCAATCAAAAATCTGCATGTAACTATCATTTGCCCTCTGTGTATTTGATTCCTCTATATCTGTGTTTCGGCGTCCTGATTCAGCCAACCTCAGATCATGTAGTACTGTCACATGAAAAACATTCGCATGTAAGTGGACCTGTACAGTTCAAACCTGTGTTGTTCGAGGGTCAACTGTATGAAAAAGTGAGTGTTAGCAAGAGTGTGGTGCACCTACAACCTATAAATTGCTACTGGGAACACAATGTGGTAAAGCCAATTTGGAAAACCATTTGGCAGATTGATCAAAATTAAAATTTCTTCTGTAATCAAAGACACTGCTAAAGAAATGAAAAGATAAGCCATAGACTAGGAGGAAATATTCTAAATATATACTGTATCTGACAAAGTACTCAGTCCAGATTCTATAAAAAATTTCTACAAATCACTAACAAAAAGACAGAGCAAAGTGGGAGAGTGAAAAGCTACCTTTATCTCTCCCCTTCAATATACAACTAGTAAAATACATCTAAAATACAACAGGTGCCTCTGCCCAACACACCAGGAGAATTCCACATATCTCTATTTCTACAGGTGGGTGGACTGGAACACAAAGAGGAGACGGAACCAAGGGAAAAGTGGAGGCAGTACCTGCAATCCCATCAGCTGAGCACATAGCCCCAGAAAAGCTGGTAATAGCAGGGGACGCAGCCCACACAATGTTGACCTCCCAACTGCAGTGGTGCCCACAGCCATAGGTAACTAGGCAGCAGCAGCAGTGGGGCCTGTGACCCTATCCCTTCAGCCACTGAGGCACACATAACCTTGGCCCCATATTCTCCCACCCACAGTGGTGGAGCCCATGAACCTTACAACAGCAGATAGATCAGAGACAACCATGTGATCCCAGGTGCCCTCTACCCTCACCTTCCCCCAGCATGGCAGAGCCTATGATTCAGGGGATCCTATACATGAGAAAAAAAGCCCATCATCCTAGTGCACCAGGCAGTAACACCAGCAACACTGGCAAAAGCAAGGTATCAATGACCCTGGGGACACAAGAAGCAATAACAAGGGCATAGGGCCACAGAGGTGGCGGAGAGTGGAAGGTGCAGACTCTCAACTATCAATATAACCAAAGGTAGCTTATATAAGAGAAACAAATGAAAAAAGTGTTCTACAGCACCATCTACTGAAAAAGAAAAGAAAGGCCTCAATTTCTAATCCACTGATTCATTAGAATCAAAAAGAAAGGAGTTCCCTACTTCAAATGTGTCAGCAAAGGAACACTGCATCAAGTACCATGAAGAAACACAATAACACTGTACGATAAAAAGAAAATGACAATTCTCCAGAAATCAAATTTAAAGTTACAGAATACTGCAGTTTAACAGATAGAGAATTCAAAATATCTTTCATGAAGAAAATCAACAAGCTACAAGAAAACTGGGCATGGGAATTCCCTGGTGGCCCAGTGGTTAGGTCTCTGTGCTTTCACTGCCAAGGGGCCAGGTTCAATCCCTGGATGGGGAACTAACATCCCACAAGCCATATGGCATGGCCAAAAAGAAAAACAACAACAACTAAGAAAGATAGTTCAACGAGCTCAGGAATAAAATTAATGAACAGAAGGAATACTTTACCAAAAATATTGAAACACTAAAAAAAGGAACCAAACAGAAATTCTAGAGCTGAAGAACTCAGTAAATTAGATGAAGAATGCATTCGAAAGTACAGGAAATAGAGCAAATCATATGGAAGAGAGAAGTAATGAGTTCAAAGATAGAAATCTAGAAGTGATGCAAGTCAAAGAAAAAAGAGAAGATATAAAAAAAAATGGGGAAATTCTACAAGGGCTATCTAACTCTTTTAGGAAGGGCAACAGTAGGGTAATGGGTATCCCAGAAAGAAAAGAGAGAAATAAGGAAGCAGAGAGTTTATTTAAAGAAATATGGGACTTGCCTGGTGGTCCAATGGTTAAGATTTTGCCTTCCAATGCAGGGGCATGCAGGTTTGATCCCTGGTCAGGGAGCTAAAAGCCCATGTGCCTCACAGCCAAAAAAACAAATATAAAACAGAAGCAATATTGTAACAAATTCAATGAAGACTTTAAAAATGGTCCACATCAAAAAATCTGAAAGAAAGAAAGGAAGGAAGGAAGAAAGAAAGGAAGGAAGAAGGAAGCAAGCAAGCAAGCAACAAGCAGAGAAGTTCCCAAACTTGGGGAAGGAACTGGATATACAAGTCCATGAAGTTAAGAGAACATCTAATTACATAAATGCAAGAAGACCTTCTCCAAGACACATTATGTTAAAATTGTCAAAAGTCAATGACAAAGAATTTTAAAGGCAGCCAGGGAAAAAAAGATGGTAACCTACAAAGGAACCCCCATAAGGCTAACAGTAGATTTCTCAACAGAAACTCTACAGGCCAGGAGGAATGGGAAAGACATCCTCAAAGCACTGAAAGATAAAAACTGTCACCAAAGAATACTCTATCCAGCAAAGTCATCATTAAGATAGGAATGAGAAATAAAGACTTTCCCAGACAAACAAAAGCTGAGGGGGTCCATCAACACTAGACCTGCATAACGAAAAAATGTTGAAAACAGCACTTCTACCAGAAACAAAAAGGCAAAAGTACACAAAACTTCGAGTGAGGTGATAAATAGAAAAGACATAATCAGAAAATTGCAACTCTATCAGAACAGATTTTTTTTTTCTTTCAGTTTTATTGAGATAAAATTGACATACAGCAAGCACTATATCAGTTTAAGGTGTACAACAAAACGATCTGACTTACATACATCATGAAATGATTACCACAATAAGCTTAGTAAACAATGATCACCTCATATAGATACAACATAAAAGAAAAAAATGTTTTTTCCTTGTGATGAGAACTGTTAGGATGTACTCTCTTAACTTTCATATATAACATACAGCAGTGTTAATTATACTAATCATGTTGTACATTATATCCCTACAGAATAGGTTTTTTTAAACACTTCATTATTGCATAAATGTTAAAAGGGAACAAAAGCAGAAAAATAACTAGAGCTACTTCAATTTGGTAACAAACTCACAACAGAAAAAGCAGTAAGTTGAGATAACAAAAATACAAAAGGCAAGAGTCAGAGAATGGAACCCATACAGGTAAATGAAGATATGATGCTATCATCAGCAAAAGGACAATTTTATCTATGAGAAATTTTATACAAATCCCATGGTAACCACAATACACACACCTAGAGCAGAGACACAAAATAAAAGAAAAAAAAAAAAGAGGAAACTGAGTAAAAGATCTAGAAAACCACCAAACCTAAACAGCAGACAGAAACACAAAGAAAATGAAACTGGAGATACAGAACAAGCAGAAAACAGAAGATAAGATGGCAGTCCTCATCTATCAATAATTATCCTAAATATAAATGGATTGAATTCACCAATCAAAAGACAAAGAATAATTAGATGAATTAAAAAACAAGACCCAAATATATGCTGCCTCCAGGAGACTCATCTCAGCTCTAAAGACTAACATAGGCTAAAAGTGAAGCAATGGAGGATAATAATCCAAGCAAATGGCAGCCAAATGAAAGTGGGTATAGGGGAATGATCACAAGATGGCAGAGGAGTAGGATGTGAAGCTTACCTCCTCCCACAAAATCATCAAAAACACATGTACGAGTGCAACAATTCACACAGAACATCTGCTGAATGCTAGCAGAAAGTGGATATAGCTATACTTAGACAAAATAGACATCAAACAAAATAGGTAACAAGAGACAAAAATGGAGAGTATATAATGATTAAGAGGACAATTTATCAAAAAGACATAGTGATTAATATATATGCACCTAACATAGGAGCACCAAAAGATATGAAGCAATTATTAACAGACCTAAAGGAAGAAACTGACAGCAACACAATAATAGTAGGGGACTTTACCACCCCACTTACACTGATGGATAGATCATCCAGACAGGAAGTCAACAAGGAAACAGGGGCCTTAAATGAAAGATTATGCTATATGGATTTGATAGATTTGTATAGAACATTCCATCTAAACGTCCCAGAAAACACATTCTTCTCAAGTTCACATGGAATTTTCTCAAGGATAGACCATATGTTGGGACACAAAACAAGTCTCAAAAAATTTAAGATTGAAATCATATCAAGCATCTTTTCCAATCACAATGGTATGAAACTAGAAATCAACTACAAGAAGAAAGCTTGAAAAATCACAAATATGTGCAGGCTGAACAACATGCTACTGAACAGCTATTGGTTCAATAAAGAAACCAAAGGAGAAATCAAAAATTACCTGAAGTGCTCACTTTGGCAGCACATATACTAAAATTGGAACGATACAGAGAAGATTAGTGTGGCCCCTGCACAAGGATGACATGCAAATTCGTGAAGCGTTCCATATTTTTGAGTTCAACTCGAGGATGGAAGATGCCTTAGAGGACTGGGACGGGGAGGGTGGGGGGGACTCAAGGGAGGGTGGGGGGGGAGTCGAGGGAGGGTGGGCGGGGGAGTCGAGGGAGGAAAACAGATGATTGAACTTGGTGTACCCCCAAAAAAATAATAAATTAATAAATAAAATTAATAAAAAAAATTACCTGAAGACAAATGAAAATGAAAATATAACATGCCAAAATTTATGGGATGCAGCAAAAGCAGTTTTAAGAGGGAAGTTTATACTAATACAGGCCTACCACAAAAAACAAGAAAAATATCAAATAAATAAACTTACACCTAAAGGAATTAGAAAAAGAAGAACAAAGCCTAAAGTCTGTAGAAGGATATAGTAAATATTAGAGCAGAAATAAATGAAATTGAGACTAAAAAGACAAAACAATATTGACAAACAAACAAAAAGTGGCTAATCTTAGCTAGACTCAAAAGAAAAAAAGAGAGGGCTCTGATAAATAAAATCAGTAACAAAAGAGGAAAAATAACAAATACAACAGAAATACAGACTTATAAAAGAATATTACAGACAAATTATGTCAACAAATTAGAAAACTAAGTAGAAATGGATAAATTCGTACAATCATACAATCTTCCAAGACTGAATCATGAAGAAACAGAACATCTGAATAGACTGATCACTAGTGCAGAGATTCAAACAATATTCCCAAACCTCCCAAAAAACAAAAGTCCAGGACCAGATGGAGTCACAGGTGAATTCTAGCAAATATAATAATACCAATTAATAACTGTTCTTCTAAATCTCTCAAAAATTTGAAGAAGAGGAAACACTTCCTAACTCATTTTTATGAAGCCATCATCACCCTGATACTAAAACCAAAGATGACAACAACAAAGAAAATTACAAGCCAATATTCCTGATAAACACAGATGCAAAAATCCTTGATAAGATATTAGCAAACCAAATACAACAATGCATTAAAAGGATTGAAAACTATGATCAAGTGCAATTTATCCCAGGGATGCAAGGATGGTTCAAAACTACAAATCTATATAATATGCCATATTAACAAAATAAAGGATAAAAAACGTATGATCATCTCAATAGATACAGAAAAAGCTTTCAACACCATTCAACATCTGTTTATGATAAAAAAAAAATAAAAAAACTCTCCAGAAAGTGGGCAAAGAGGGAACAATCCTCAATATAATAAAGACCCAATACGACAAACCCACAGCTAACATCATACTCAACGGTGGAAAGCTGTAAATATTCCCTCTAAGAGTGGGAACAAGACAAGGATGCCCACTCTGGCCACTTTTTATTTAACATAATATTGGAAGGCCTAGCCACAGTAATCACACAAGAAAAAGAAATAAAAGGAGTCCAGATTGGAAAAGGAGCAAAACTGTCATTGCTTGCAGATGACAAGATACACAGAAAATCCTAAGAACACCACCAAAAAATTACTCATCAATGAGTTCAGTGAAGTTGCAGAATAAAAATTTAATATACAGAAATCTGTTGTATCTCTATACACTGATGACAAACTATGAGAAAGAAACTATGGAAACAATCCTATTTACCAGCACATCAAAAAGAGTAAAATACCTAGGAATAAACCTATCTAAGGAGGTAAAAGTCCTGTACTCAGAAAACTGTGACACTGATGAAAGAAACTGAAGATGACACAAACAGATGGAAACATATACCATGTTCTTGGATTGGAATAATTAATATTGTTAAAATGACAATACTACTCAAGGCAATCTATAAGGTTCAATGCAATCCCTATCAAAACACTAATGGCATTCTTCACAGAACTAGAACAAATAATTTTCAAATTTGTATGGAAACATAAAAGACCCCAAATAGCCAAAACAATCTTGAGAAAGTAGAACAGAACTGGAGGAATCATGCTCCCTAATTTCAGTTTATACAGCAAAGCTACAGCAATCAAAACAGTACAGTACCAGTGCAAAAACAGATGTAGAGATCAACGGAACATAATAGAGAGCCCAGAAGTAAACCCACACATCTATGGTCAATTAATCTATGACAAAGGAAGCAAGAATATACAATGGAGAGAAGCCAATCTTCAATAAGTGGTGCTGGGGAGACTGGACAGCTACATGTAAAAGAATGAAGTTATCAGAACATTCTCTAACACCACATACAAAAATAAACTCAAAATGGGTTAAAGACCTAAATGTAAGACTAGAAACTATAACAGTCCTAGAGGAAAACATAGGCATAACACACTTTGACATAAATCACACCAATATTTTTTTGATATGTCTTTTAAAGCAAAGGAAATAAAAGCAAAAATAAACAAGCAGGATCTAACTAAACATAAAAGCTTTTGCAAAGCAAAGGAAAACATCAACAAAACAAAAATACAACCTAATGAATGGGAAAAAATATTTGCTAATGATATAACTGATAAAGGGTTAATATCCAAAATACATAAACACTCGTACAACTAAACATCAAAAACACAAATAACCTGATTAAAAAATGCGTAGAAGACCTGAATAGACATTTTTCCAAAGTGGACGTGCAGATAGCCAATAGGCACATGAAAAGATGCTCAACATCACCAATCATCAGAGAAATGCAAATCAAAACAACAATGAGATAGTACCTGACACCTGTCAGAATGGCCATTATCAAAAGAACATGAATAACACATGCTGACGAGGATGTGGAGAAAAAGGGAACTCTGTACATTGTTGGTGGGAATGTAAATTGCTGCAGCCACTGTGGAAAACAGCACAGAGGTTTCTCAAAAAACTAACACTAGAACTACCATATGACCTAGCAATTTCACTCCTGGGTATACATCCAAAAAACACGAAAACACGAATTTGCAAAGATACATGCACTGCAGTGTTCATAGTACTAACAGTATTATCTACAACTGTCAAGATATGGAATAAACCTAAGTATCCATCAACAGATGAGTGTATTAAGATGTGAGAGAAATATATATATGAAACATATATACACATATATATACATATGGAACACTACTCAGCCATAAAAAAAGAATGAAATTTTGCCATTTGCAACAAGATGGATGGACTTGGAGGGCATTATGCTGAGTGAAATAAGTCAGACAGAGAAAGACAAATACTGTATGTTATCATTTATATGTGAAATCTAAAAAATATAACAGACTAGTGAATATAACAAAAAAGAAACAGATTCAGATATAGAGAACAAACTAGTGGTTACCAGTGGGGAGAGGGAAGGGGGGAAGGGCAATTAAGAGGAACAAACTATTATGTATAAAATAAGCTATAAGAATATAGTGTACAACACAGGGAATACAGCCAATATTTTATAACTATAAATGGAGCATAACTTAAAAATTGTGAATCTCTATATTGTACACCTGTAACATATATATCAACTATATACTTCAATTAAAGAAGATATTTTATGGAGACATTTGGTAAAATCTGAATATAAATTAGATATTAGCTGACATTGTGGAATTATTAATTTTCTTAGGTATAGTAATGGTATGGTGTTACAGGGAAGAATAAAATTTTTGTTCTTTTTACAAAGATGCATGTGAAAACATGCAACAAAAGCCAAAATAGACAAGTGGTACTACATCAAACTAAAAAGCTTCTGCACAGCAAAGGAAATAATCAACAGAATAAAAAGGCAACCTACAGCATGGGAGAAAATAATTGCAAATTACATATCTCATAACAGGTTAATATCCAAATTATATAAGGAACTCTAACACCTCAATAGCAAAAAACAAACAGCCAGATTAAAAAATGGGCAAAGGACTTGAATAGACATCTCTCTAAAGAAAATATATAGATGGCCAACAGGTTTATGAAAAGATATTCTACTTCACTAATCATCAGGGAAATGCAAATCAAAACTACAATGAGATATCACCTCACACCTGTTAGGATAGATATTATTAAAAAAAATAAAGTGTTGGGAAGGATATGGAGAAATTGGAAACCTAGTACACTGCTAATGGTGAATGTGCAACAATTATGTAAATGTGAAATGGTGCAACCACTATGGAAAACAGTAATGGAGGCTCCTTAAATAATTAAAAATGAAACTACCTTTATGATACAGCAAACTCACTTCTGGGTATATATCCAAAAGAACTGAAGTCAAGATCTGGGAATGGTATCTGCACTCCCACGTACATTGCAACATTATTCACAATAGCAAATACATGGAAACAACCGAAATGCCCATGGACCGATAAAGAAAAAAAGAAAATTTGGTATACATATACAATGTAATATTATTAAGCCTTAATAAAAATCATCATATGCAACAACATGGATGAACCTGGAAGACATCATGCTAAGAGAAATAAGCTGGTCACAGAAGGACAAATATTGCATGATTACATTTATATAAGGTATCTAAAGTAGTCAAACTCATAGAAGCAGAAAGTAGAATGGCGGCTGCCAGGGCCTGGGGGGAAGGGGAAATGGGGAGTTGTTCGATGACTATAAAGTTTCAGCTATGCAAGGTGAATAAGTTCTAGAGATCTGCAAAATCTCTTTAGGTATAAAATCGTACCTAAATTTAGCAATACTGTACTGTGCACTTAAAATTTTTAATTAAGATAGTAGTTCTCACATTAAGTGTTCTTAACACACACACACTCACACACACACACAGAAGATGGGCATGAGAAACCTCGTTGAGGTGATGGATATTTTTTATCACCTTGATTGAATAGTAGTTTCATGGGTATACACAAATGTATACATTAAATACGTAGTTTTTTATACATCAATTACACTTCAATAAAGTTGTTAAATTAAAAAAACCGTATGATCATCTCAATAGAAGAAGAAAAAGCATTTGAAAAGATTAAATGCCCATTTATAATAAAACTCTCAATAAAGTGGGTATGGAAAGAACATGCTGCAACATAAAGGCCATACATGACAAACCCACAGCTAATATCATACTCAGTGAGGAAGAACTGAAGACTATCCCTCTGAAATCAGGAACAAGATAAGAACACTCACTCTTGTCATTCATTCATTCAACATAGTATTGGAAGCCCCAGCCTGAGCAATTAGGCAAGAGAAAGAAATAAAAGGCATTTAAATCAGACAGGAAGAAGAAAAATTGTCACTAGTTGTGGATGATGAGATTTCATATATAGAAAACCCTAGGGACTTCCTAGGTGGTACAGTGGTTAAGAACCTTCCTGCCAATGCAGGGGACACAGGTTCTATCCCTGCCCCAGGAAGATACCACATGCTACGGAGCAACTAAGCCCACATGCCACAACTACTGATCCTGTGCTCTAGAGTCCATGTGACGCAACTACTGAAGCCCACACTCCTAGAGCCCGTGCTCCACAACAAAAGAAGCCACCACAATGAGGAGCCCACACACCACAAGAGTAGCTTCCACTCGCCACAACTAGAGAAAGCCTGTGTGCAGTAACGAAGACCCAATGCAGCCAATAAATAAATAAATAAATAAATAAAAAGAAACCCTAAAGACTCCCCAGATACTATTAGAATTAGCAAACAGTTGCAAGGTACAAAATCAACATACAAAAAATTGGCTGTGTTTCTAATCACTAACAATGAGCTAGCTGAAACAGAAAATAAGAAAACAATCCCACTTACAATCACACACACAAAAATAAAATACCTAGGAATAAATTTAACCAAGAAGGTAAAAGATTCATACACTGAAAGCTGTAAGACACTGTTGAAAGAAATTGAAGACGACACAAATAAGTGAGAAGATATTCTGAGCTCAAGGACTGGAAGAATTAACATTGTTAAAAAGTCCTTATTACCTACAGCAATCTACAGATTCAATGCAACTCTTCCTTATCAAATTCCCAAGGACTCTTTTCACAAAAATAGGACAAGAAATTCTAAAATTTATATTGAGCCACAAAATACAGCAAATGGCCAAAACAATCCTGAGAAAAAAAGAGCAAAGCTGGAGGTATCACACTCCCTGATTTCAAACTATTTTACAAAGCTACAGTAATAAAAACAGCATGATAATGAAAAAGAGATACATAGATCAAAGGAACAGAAAGGAGAACCCAGAAATAATCCCATGTATATATAATTAATACACAACAAAGAAACAAAGAACATACAGTGGAAAGGGGATAATCTCTTCAGTAATGGGTGTTGGGAAAACTGGATAGCCATTTACAAAGCATGAAACTAGACTATCTCACACCGTACATAAAAATTGACACAACATGGATTAAAGACTTGAATGTAAGACCCCAAACCACAAAATTCCTAGAAGAAAATAGGCAGTAAGCTCTTTAACATCGGTCTTAGCAATATTTTTCTAGATATGTCTCCTTAGGCAAGGGAAACAAGCAAAAATAAACAAGTTGGTCTACCTCAAACTAAAAAGCTTCTGCACAGCAAAGGAAACCATCAAGAAAATGAAAATACAGCCTACAGAATGGAAGAACATACATGCAAATGATAAACCTGATAAGTGGTTAACAACCAAAATATATAAAGAACTCATACAACTCAACAATTAAAAAAAAAAAAAAAAACATTTAAAAAATGGGCAGAGAAGCTGAACAGACATTTTTCCAAAGAAGATTTACATGTGGCCAATGGGCACATGAAAACATGCTCAACATTGCTAATCATCAGGAAAATGCAAATCAAAATTACAATGAGATAGCAGCTCACACCTGTCAGAATGGCTATCATCAAAAAGACCATAAATAACAAATGTTGGTGAGGATATGGAATAAACAGAACCCTAGTAAACTGTTAGTGGGAATATAAATTGGTGTAGCCATTATGGAAAACAGTATAGAGAGTCTTCAAAAAATTAAGAACAGAACTACCATATCATCCAGCTATCTCACTTCTGTGTATTCATCCAAAGAATACAAAAACACTAATTTGAAAAGATATATGCACCCCTACGTTCATCACAGCATAATTTACAACAGCCAAGACAGTAAGATAGCTAAGTGCCCATCAACAGATGAATGGATAAAGATGTGATACGCACACACACACACACACACACACACACACAGAGGAATACTACTCAGCCATCAAAAGATAAAATTTTGTCATTTGTGACAACATAGATGGACCTTGAGGGTATTATTATGCTAAGTGAAATAAGTCAGATGGAAAAAGATAAACACCATATGATGTTACTCCTATGTGGACTATAAAACACACAAACACACACACACACACACACTAAATGAACAAACCAAACAAAAACAAACATACAATAAAATACAGAGAACAAAGTAGTGATTACCAGAGAGGAAGGGGCAGGGGGAGGGCAAAATGAGTAATGGGGATCAACTATACGGTGATAGATGGAAACTAAATTTTTTGTGGTGAACACACTGTAATGCATGTAGAAGTAGAAATATAATATTGCACACTTGAAACATATATATGTTATAAACCAATGTTATCTAAATAAAAACTAAATCTAGAATTTTAAAAATAAAAAGTGAAACTCAAAAAATGGATTAAAAATATAGATAGTGAGGATTAAGTAAAAAGTGGCAAGAGGGAACTCCCTCTTTGGAGGCAGTAGAAATGTTCTATGTCTTTGGTTTGCATAATGGTTACCTAAGTATACAAATTTATAAAACATTAATTTATACACATAAAATTTGTGGATTTCACTATATGTGAATTTTTCCTCCATATATTAGAGCCACATTATGCACTGATTTACTCTTTCTTTAATCTATCTGCATTTCAGCATACAATAATCCTGAGTTTCACACTGATTCCATACTGGTATATGGAATACTGTAACTAACAAAGCACTACAGTGGTATAAAGTATTATTAATGGTACTTTAATAAAATACTTATTACATGTCCTAAAATAACCTCTTGAGAATTTCAAGAGGTATCTCTTGCTTTTAGTGATCTCTAAGGTTTGATGGAAAAATTCAATATTTATCCTATCCATGTCCTTTATGGCTAGACTCTTAAATAAAACTCTGTTATTACTCTCTCTTTTAGTCTTTCCTCATTGCAAGTTCTCTCAATTCTTTAATAAAATTAGGTACTCTTTTCCACGCTATTTTCTAAACATTTTTACATTTATACATGACATCCTAGTGATGAATGAACGTCAGCATGATAATTTCAATATCCTTCCCAAAAAGGATCAGCCATGTATTTACTGACCTTTGTGGCTATAGGAGCACATTGGACTAAGGTCTTTAGGAGTTTCCTAAATCTTTTATTTGTTCAAAATTGTTAATTTTGCATCAATATTGCTTAGAAACATACTTTAACAGTATCCCTCTAATTTTCACTTCTCTGCCCCTGCTAAGGCCATAGTTCTCTTGATCTTCAGTCATCTGCGAGCCCCTCTCTGAGTGTACCTCATCACCAATTCCTGCCCCCAGCAAGTGAGTATCTGTCTTCTAGTTGCTGATGCCCTTATCTTTTCTAGATATCTTCCCAGATATCTCACTTTGGCTGCCTTCCTAGATACCAGACCACTTGAACATACTTCTGATCACAGACTATCACAGATTGCCTGCCCCCTGAACTGACTTCCACATTTACCACTCTGACACACTTCAGAGGTCATTAGCACCTGAGTTCCTTGACTATCACTCCAATACCAGAATAGACCCTATGCATTGTACTCTCCACAGCCTAGTAATACATGTCCTTAAAACCCTGTCAGGTTACAGCATCTATAACTGACAGGAATTTTGGAAGAATAAAAACTTGCTCCATCTTTTAAGAAGACTTAGCTAATATATTTTTAATGAAGCCCACAGAATTTTAATCCAATATGATGAATAAAAATAAATCAAAGTCTTTGTTAAAATGAAAGACAATAATGAGAAAAGAAGGGAGAGTCAGACAGAAATCAAAAGTGACAGAGATAGGAAGGGGATGAAATAAGAGACAAAGCAGAGAAACACCAAGGGATGAGCGAGACCAAGATGAAGAAAGAAAGAGAACCAAAAGTGAAGATCTGACAGAGAGATAGAGACAGAGACAGAGACATACAGACATACAGTGAGAAACAAATAGAGAAATGAATAAGAGGTATGCAGAGAGGAAATGAGACAGAGGCAGAGTGAGAAGAGATACAGAAGAGACACAAGGATCCTAGGACAGAGATGGGAGAGAAGTCAGCCCCCACTTCTCTGTCTCCCTTCCCAATCATTCATCCCTTTAAAAAGAAATCAAAAAAATTCTGTAAATGCCAAATTTCAATCATATCCACTTTGCTGTGATGGGAATGAGTAACCTGGGGTTTCAATTTCAATGAGTGCATGAAGAAGTGATGGAAGTTATTAGCACATGTATAGAAAAGAAGCTAGTGCCTCTCTAGCAACCTTCTGTCTGTTCCTACATCCCTTCTCAAGCTGATTTGAGAATTAGCCACACTGTACAAAAGAAATTGAATCTAATGAGGTAAAGGCTTTGAACCAACAGAAGGAAACTGGTCAGCTCCATGCCATTCCCCTCAAGCCCCAAAGGACATCCTTCAAGGAACACAAGGATTCTTCTTCCTTGTCCTGGTTCATAATACTCTCCAACCTCCAACCTGAGAAAATACCCCCATCCCTCAAGTCCCAACCACAACTTGCTCAGGGACAGTGTCTTATTCACCTCTGTCATCTGGGCATGCAGCACAGGATCTGATACACAAAAGTCATCGTAAGTGTGAAGTGAATGTACACTAGTTCTAGACATATATGTATATATACACATAAATACATTACATTTTCACTATTTATATTGTATGAACTTTTATAAAGAAGTCTGTTCCTATAGTACTAAACAAAAATGTTCTAGTACATTCTAAATCTATTCTCCTTCCAGTTTTCTCACTGATGTCATCATCACTGAAACTACCCACTCCAACTAAAAAACTCTCTCACCTAATCAGTAAGGCCTATTGATCTTATCTTCTAAATATCTCCTAATTTATCCTCCATGCCATCTACCCAAACAAAAGGAAAATAAGAGCCTCCTAAATGATCCCTCTAATCTTTTCCAGCCCCGACATTGGTCCCAGTAACCTTTCTAATCAAGTCACATTCTTCATGAGACACCTTCAAGAAAAATCCTTAAGGAAGTAATTCCCCATTTCCTCAAAATTAATATCAAATTCCCCATTTTGGTGTTGGGAACTTTCCCAATTACACCCAACCCACCTCTCATAATCTCTCCAACTCATCTCCCTCCCATCTCTAACCAGTCCCTAAATCCTTCTGCTTTTCCCACACTAGGCTTCTTCCCATGGATATTTACTTTTCCTTTCCTTCTCCCTTCTCCATGTCTAGATCTTTGAAAATTCAGCTCTAATTGCATCCTGTTTCTCAACATGATAATCATCCCTAGGAAGAGTTAGTTATTTCCTTCTCTGGATTTCCAATGCACTTCAAACATAACATTTACTAAAGCCTAGATCATAGCATATGGTAACTATTTAAGTATCTTTCTTCCCCATGAGATTATGAGTTGTACAAGTACAGACACTGTGTCGTTTATAAGTTTATAAGTCTGTAAGTATCTCAGGGCTTAGCACAGAACCTGCACACAGTAGGGATCCAATAAACATGTGAAGAATAAATAAACATACCTTTCTGTGCTTTGATTAGTTGCTTTCCGATTTCTAGTGTCACAAAAGCTGTGCCATTTAGAACTATGTCAGTTATGGTCTTCCAAGCATTAGCAGAGAGTCTTTCGGTGGGAGAAATAAAATTCCCTGCTGCATTGTTTATCACAATCTAATAAATGAATAAGGTAAATTACAGAAACTTAGATGAGGAAGAATATTTTCCCTAAAGGACTTTTTTGTTTTTGAAAATTACTAATCCAAATAATATAATAAAGCTAAAGTTCACAGTCTGCTATGAAACAATACTATGAGATTTGGTTCAGTTTTACCTTTTCTAAGCCTGTGAAAATTTCCTATTATTATTTACCAAATTTTAGAATTCTAATCCCTATCTCAAAACTAGGGTAGAGTCTATTATTAAAAACATAAATACAGATTAAGCATATCTATCATGTGACTATACTTTATTTCAAGGAACTTCAATTAAAATTCCTTTAATTTCTGGTATCATTTTGGCTTAATTTAGTGGATGAAATTCTTGGTTGATGACCTGCTTCTTCAAGATCAGTAAAGACTCCACTTAGTTCTATAGCAGATATAGTATTAGTCTGTCTGAAAATATCTTTAACATAGAAGAGTTAAAGACTACTGGAAGAAATGGCTTCTTTCCAATATGTGAACCAAATAAAAGCAAAATACCCATGCATATCTCAGGTCTTACAAGGAGAAATCTGGAGTATTTTGTAGGTTTCTTTGTTTGTATTATTCTCCTCCACTGACAGAGATAATCAGAAGTTATTTTAAAAAAACAATAACAAAGAGCATGAATCATTTAAACTAGATATTGTGCTCTTGGATTACTGCTCTTATTTCATAATCTTATTAAATAAAGTGAAATCAAGATTGTTCTATGATTGTAAATGTATTTTTTAAGTATTCCTGAAAGGAAATGGTGTAGTGGTCCTCCTAATCTATCCCCTGCTTTAAACAGAGCTGGCTTTTCGCTAGCGATAGAAAATTGGCGCTTCTTAACACAGCACTTGCTGACATCAATATTTTATTTCCTTAATATGCCTTGGTAGGTGTTATCAACATCAAACACCTCATACTTTCGCCTAATCAACATTACACTTACATCGGGATGTCCTACGACTTTGATCAGTTCTGACACAGTGCTTTGCACCATACCAGGATCCCTCACATCACACTGAATTGCATGAACCTGCAAAACAACAAAGAGAAAAAAGAATCCTACATTTTTTCAGACTTTCTAATCCATAAGCATGAATAAATTACTGAAACATGCTATAATTCCTAAATCTGATTTAAAAAACTGTCTTTAATGTACCTTATTTCCAGTTTGAGAAGAAATTTCTTCTGCAGTTGCTTTCAAAACATCAATTTTCCTAGAAATAAACACATGGTACTTTGCATGAGTTCTGAAATAACTCTGGGTTATATTTTTTCTTTTTAATTTCATAAATTAAAAAAGATTAATGACATGCATTTTTGAGACAACAGAAAAGCTACATCTACAAACAAGTTAGTTTGAATGTATTTATTTTCTAGAAGTTAAATTTAAGCAATTTTCATATATCTGACACTAATTATTGAATTACTTTTATACCAGTTATTTTATATCTACTCATAGATTTTAAATTATTTCCTTAATTATATTCATTTCTATGTGTTTCCCTGCCCAAGAGTGCTTTAGAAAGAAAGCTTACATCATTCCAGGAATGTATTTATGTTAAACTATAAAAAAATCTATGTTATGTATAAAATCTATGTTATATATAAAATCTATGTTAGTAGACTTCAGACCAAATTGATGGATCTAGGCAACCTATATGTATTTAGAATCTTATGCTCTTGAGAGAAACACACAAAAAAATACACAATGTAAATTATGTAGTGTTACAAAAAAAATATTTTAACACAAAAACATTACAACATGAAAAAAATGTTTGCGTTAATGAAAACATCTGAAAGAAATTCCTTTTCCCTCTTGTAAATTACACAGTGACTTATCATTCAGGTTACTACTTAGCCTACCTAAAAATTTTACACTATTGAAAATTGGAAGGACAGGTAGATTTTTTTGACCAGTCTCTAAACCTCCAGATTTGCATAGTTAGAAGATACCAGGACATGCCTAATTAAGAAATTCTTTCCACATGGTCTCACCCTTCCTACATTCACCACAACAGATGTTTTGAAACATCTGCCTATCTTACAGAAAATGGAAGCGTTATATCCATTATCCTGGCACAAGGTTAACTATCTACTAAATCAGTAATTATAATCACTCTCACTGAAAACAAAGCAGTTTCAATATAGTACTTTTTAACTTCATATACAGAAAAAACTCTGTCACTGAATTTGTGAAATATATATCTCATCAGTTCCAAAATCAATCATTATCTCTATCATCACAAATTATAACTGACTTTTTCCAAGGAGATTTAATTAAATAATCTAAAGGATATTTCACAGAAGACTAAGATACAAATCAAACAACTCTAGCAAATACTGTTTTCAATACTGAGGCACAGAATTATTCCATCAATAGACTCTTGCCAGGCAACTTGCTGAGACTGACTTACCGGCTGGCTATCACACACTGTGCACCTAGGCTGGACAGATAAGTCGTCATTCCTTTACCAAGGCCAGTACCTCCTCCAGTAATGAATGCTACTTTTCCTTGAAAACTATTTGGTGGTAGCATCACTTTTTGTAAGGGAGGAAAGAATTTAGACTGAAAATCTTCATTGTTTTGATATAATATTTTTGTTCCATAACTGAAAAACTAAAAGAAAAAAAATGAATTGAAATTTACATATTTGTATTCCCACAAAAGAGATGAATTTTTTAAAACTCACGCTAATATTAATCAAATTCTTGGATTAACACAAACTCACCGTAAACATATTGGTACTGTATTTAATCAATTTTTATTCTTTTCCTGTTGGAATGTTAAGTAACAGTAGAATGGTGAAAAGCATGGGCTTTGGAGCTAGACTACACAGGACAGAATTTTCACCCTAGTCATGTAACCTTCAGCAAGTTATTTAACCTCTTTTTGCCTCAGTTTCTTCTATAACTGGAGACAATAACAGAACCTTCCTCATAGGACCTTATAAGGATTTCATGAGTTAATATAAATAATAAACCTAAAAAATTGTGTAGTACATAGAAAGCACTCTATAAATGTTGGCATTATCAGTTTAGGTGTTTAGCTAAATTTAACTTTTAAAAAACGTATATAAAGCATTTCTGTCTTTTAACAAGAATAATTTGGATAAAAATCATATTCCATCTTTGAATCACTGTAGAAAATTATAAAAAGCCCTTTATAAGGTTTATTATCAAATGCCTCTTTCCATGTTGTCTTCTGGATAATAAATTTAGAACAGATAAAAATATTTGTTCTATTTAAAATGGGGGGGAATCAAACCATTTTCAACTAAAAAATATTTTTACTGACCTATCTTATATCTTACAGCTTACTCTCATATTATTTGTCAAAATCACTGCTATTCTCTCATTTTTAATTATGAAAACAAACTTTTAAGTGTTAAACATAATAACAAACAATAAAGAGCTAATATTTATTATTTACCATGTATCAGGATTAGAAACTAATCTTCACCACCCTATGAAATAGGTATTATTTTTACCCCACTGTGCAGGGGGGGCCCGGAGAAGTTAAATATGTTGCCGAAGTTGCAAAACTAAGATTATGACCACCTTGTATATTGCCTCTCTCTACTCACTGAGCTCCTACTGAGTTTAATGGTCACAGCAGTGGGTATCTGATACTCCCCATCAGGTCATGGTTGTAAGATTAAAACTCTAGTATCTATAATTTCCGGCTTAGAGCATTCTTATAAATTAAATGGGCTGCGATTAGCTGTTCTGAGATATCTAGAAATTTACCCTAAGGAAACAGAAATGTAGTCAATGATTTAGGATAAGACTATTCATCAATTAGAAATTGAACAAGAAAATGCTTATAATATGATAAGTACAAAAAAGAAATATACAGGATGTTCTTAACATAAACAAAAATATATGCTTAGAAAAAAGAATAGAAGGAAGTAACAGTTAGTAGTAGATTCAATATTTACCATGTGCCAGGTCTACTAAGGACATTCAACAACCCGATCAGGTAAATTCTATCGTTACTCCCATTTTAGATGAGAAAACTGAAGCACAGAAAGATCAAATAACTTTTAAAGACAAATAATAATAAGTAGTAAAGACTCAACTCTAAGATGTGTCTGACTTTAGAGTCCATTCATTACCTTTCACAGTTATGTATGTCTAAGTGATGGGATAATGGAAGATTATTTGTTCTTTTTGTTAGGCTGATTGGTTTTTAGTAATTTCAAAATCTATTCAACAAACATAATTTGATTTTATAACCAGGGAAAAAAGTTACTGAAAGATAAAACTTGAAAACGTGTAAAATGAATTGGTAAAGATAAATTTGCAAAACTGGTAATCCTTCATGTTGGTCATTATATTTCCTTTAGCATCATGTTAACAAAGCATATTTTTGTATCCTTTTGCCAAACCATGATAATCCAAGCAATTTACAATAATCCTTCTCTACATAAATGGCAGTTTTACCTAAGGCTGCCACCATCTCCGAAACTATCATATTAACATGATGAATCAGGAAATTTGCACAAGTAGCTGGTGAGTTTGTCATTACCTAGTAATAATGAAAAAAATGTGTTCTAATTTCCCAAAAGCTCTAAGATGAATTTTTACTTATTTAGTGTTGATCTGTATCGGGAATTTGTTACTTTATGAAAGATAAACTGAGATATCTGCATATAAACTCTCTTTTTTTATTTTAAAACATTTTCTTAATCTCGTAGAGGAAAGGTTATAAAGGTAAAAATAATCACATTTGAAATAACAACTCCTGGGACTTCCCTGGTTGCACAGTGGTTAAGAACTCGCCTGCCAATGCAGGGGACATGAGTTCCATCCCTGGGCCAGGAAGATCCCACATGCCTCAGAGCAACTAAGCCCGTGCGCCACAACTACTGAGCCTGCACTCTAAAGCCCACGAACCACAACTACCGAGCCCATGCGCTGCAACTACTGAAGCCTGCACGCCTAGAGCCCATACTCTGCAACAAGAGAAGTCAGCACACCGCAACGAAGAGTAGCCCCTGCTCGCCACAACTAGAGAAAGCCCACGAACAGCAATGAAGACCCAATGCAGCCAATAAATAAATCTTTAAAAAAAAGAAATAACAGTTCCTAATAATTGTCTATAATGTAACAGATTACAACATAGCATAGTCTCACCTATTGTATCTTATTTGGTCTGATCACTACTGTTCATATGACTTCCCTTCCCCACCAAACCAAAGGTGAAGAAATTGATATGTTACTTTAATTCACATCACCTTCTGAAAATTCATGGCATATATGCTATTGAATATTAAATTCAAGCCACCTGTTTGCCTAAAAGCAAGTTGTTCACTTCAACATTAATTCCCCTAGAGATGAACAGACCTCACAGGATCATATTGTATGCAATCTCCTACTTCTACAAAGAATCCTGAATAACCTGAAAAAGCATTTTGGCCATTTTTTTTGAGCCATAAAAAGTAGATACAAAATAGGCTTTTAAAGAGTTTCAAACCTTGCTTTGTGGTATTTCTAGAAATAATTTGTTTTTGAAAAAGGAAACATCTTTCATACCAAGATTGATTTCTCTAGAGATCTTTTAACCTCTAAAATCCTTAAAATTCTCTGAAGTCTTCCAATTTTGGCAATCAGATTTATTTTTCAGAGTTAGAATTTCCAAAACCTCCCAGAAAAAAAAATTAGCTATTATTTGCCTCCCCCTCCATACTCATCAGTCTCCCACATCATATAAACAATGTCTTCCTCCTTCATGTATTCCTAAATTATAGCCTAAACTAATGAAAAATGATCACAGTCCTAATTCTCAAAATAGCAATTCTGAAAGAGTCTTGACTATCATTCCTAGAGGATGAGGAGTATATATCAACAAAATGTATACCTAAATTATGTAAGTATTTTTGGCTAGTCTAAAATGTCTAGAATAAAAATGTAAAAGAGAGGTAGACTGGTGATTCTAGGCCAAATACATTTTGTTAGGTCCACCCAGTGTCTTTAAAAATTTGAACCAACATTTAGATACTGGGAGAATTCAAATAAAAATCAGAAGCTCTAACAACACTTAGGTCCACCATCCTACATGGTTGAGTTCATGGCCCCTTGACACAAGGCCTGAGCTCTGCCCAGCTGCTATTCACAGAGACAAAGTGAGCCATTTTCACTGGGTGCCACTTTCACTTTCAGGGCCTTCAGGAACCTGACGCATTTGAGTGTGTGATTCCTAATCTAAATAAAACCCAAGAAACCAATACACCAAAGAAGGAAAAAATGTTTTGTTTTGTTTTCGTACCAGAGAGGAAATGTTTCTGAGGTTGCATGTAAAACAAGTTTCTGTAAAAATAATTGTTTAATGTGCTAGGTACATTATGAAGAAAATCCAGTTTCAAATCTGTAAAAATCATATAATAACAGACCCTCTTATGAAAGTTGTAGATCTAAAAAAGTTAATATTTAAATGACTCTTAACTAAGCTGTTTCATTACCATTGTCATCATTACTATTGATTGGGCCTCGACATTAAAATCCTGTCCCTCAAAAACATTAATGTCCTCCAGAGCCAAAAATACAAAAATTAAACTCATTAAGCATGGCATTCATGCTGTTGGACAATATGACTTCAATCTACTTTCCTAGCCCCATTTCCTACTAGTTTCACCATGTATGGGTATACTCTGTGCTCACCAACCCCTCAGTTCCTGAAACTTGCCAAGTATTTTCACCTTCTGGCCTTTACTCCTACTTTCTCTTCAGCCTGAACTACTCACTCTCTCTCTCACCCTTCAGAACCAAGTAAAAGTGTCAAAAACTCTGTTGACACTTTTAAGCAGGTGTCTCTGTTAAAAATGGGCCAAGTGAATCCCTCCTCCATCATGGTGTCAGGCTTCCACACTAGACTGTGAGTACCCAGGAAGGCAGAACAGTCTCCATTCATCACTGCAATAGGGTTTCTAGTACCAATTAGGCATTCAGTAAATACGTATTTTATTGGATGTAACACTGATTGCCCAGACTCCAATGTCATCAAAAGTGCGTGAGTGCAGACAAGTAGAGTCTTATGCAGACATATGACACAAATCCAGCTCTTCGCCACTTGTTTCAACAAGTTAAAAGTTATTTCTGTCTACAGCCATACCACTCTGTACACACCTGGTCTTGTCTGATCTCAGAAGCTTATTAGCAAGGTCAGGCCTGGTTACTACTTGAATGGCAGGGGGTGGAATAGTTATTCCCAGTTACTCTAAATTATAGCATCTTAAACACAGCTTACACCCAAGAAAAGAAAATCCAAATTTATTGATATAAGTATTAATAAGTCATCTGCAAACAGAAAAACTGAGCAAGGGGCTTAAAAAGGTAGACCAAACGAAACAAAATATATACAACCATACTTATAGCTGAATAAGTAAATTTAAACAAAGGAAGAAACAATTTTCCTCTTACTAAACTGAGAAGGTTCAAAATTTTATAATATGTAATCCAAGAAACAGCTTATTAAAGTCACTCTTACAATCTATCAATATGAATTGGGGCAACTTTTTGGTGGCCAATTTGGCAACATTTCTCAAAATGCTAACTATAAATACCCTCTGACTCAGCAATTTCAAATTTGAGAATTTATCCAACCAACATATTCACTTATTTGGCAAGAGGGGGAGAAGGGAGAAGCTATGTTCAAAGATATTAAGATTAAAATGAAATTTAAAAACAAATTCCACTTACAGTCACATTGAAAAAAACAAAATAATTACTAATAAATTTAATAAAAGCAGTGCAAGACTTGTAAACTGAAAACTACAAAACATCATTAAGAAATTAAAGAAGACACAAATAAATGGATAGACAGCCTGTGTTCATGGGTTGGAAAACTTAATTTTGTTAAGATGGCAGAACTCCCAAAATTGTTCTACAGATTCAGTATAATCTCTATTAAAATCCCAGTTGGCTTTTTGCAAAAGTTGACAAGTTTATTGAAAAATTCATTTTTAGGGATACAGAAATGCAAATGGTTCAAAATAGCCAAACATATTCATTAAAGCATTGTTTGTAATACAAAAGGCTAGGAAACAATCTAACTGCATTTTCATTGGGGATATACCCAATCAGGGTATATCCATATAACAAAACAGTGTGTATCCTATTAAAAGAAATTAGAACTTACATACTGAATGTAAGCATTGCTACCTATATGTTGTTTATTCAATCACTCAACAAATATTAGTTGAATAACAACAATGTGTCTCTATATGTCAAAGGAAAAATCCAAGATAGAGAAATACATATTAAATGCTCCCATTTGTGTGGGTTTTTTTTTTTTTTTTTTGGGGGGGTACACCAGGTTCAATCATCTGTTTTTATACACATATCCCCGTATTCCCTCCCTCCCTTCCTTGACTCCCCCGCCTCGAGTCCCCCCCACCCTCCCTGCCCCAGTCCTCTAAGGCATCTTCCATCCTCGAGTTGGACTCCCTTTGTTATACAACAACTTTGTGTGGGTTTTTCTTAATGAGGATATCCTCATAGGTATGTTTTTATATGCACAAAAACTATTGTAAGCATCCACAAGAAACTATGCATAGCCGTTTATAACCGCTTCGGAGAGGGGCTTACTGTATTGTCACTGCTTATCCTTTTATACTGCTGAATGTTCTATATATTCATAAATTAATTATTCATTAAAAACAGTTAACAAAATCTAATCACATATGTAAGCAAACAATATTAGAAGGGTTAGAGAAAAACAAAGTTATAGCAAGAAAAACAAAGTTATAGCAAGAAAAACTAGGATAAAACCTGTATCATAATAAGGATGTATGCTCTTTTTGAAAATTAAGTATTCTAGTTCCACAATTAAGTGTGAGCTATATTTACAAAGATAATGAAATATTACCATATCTATTTTTTTGGAGTACCTGTTAGTTTAGGTCAAAATGAATATTTTTTTAGATCAAATATGCCATGACAAACTGACATAAATGCTTTGCAAATTGGGCTTTAACTGTCATATAAAAAAATGTCAGTTTGGTGAAGACCAAAAATCTTACTTTTCAAAGGACTTTGAAAAATGCACAATTTTGCATCTCCAAAGTAACTCATGTAGTCCATGCACACAGTTAGCCTCCAATAACTACTTTGCAATTTATTTTGTCCAGTTGCTAGAAGGCACATGTCTGTCACATGCATGCATTCTTTTCAATGCCCAGAACCTACTGCCACTTTAGGATAGCTGATGTAGTTCAAGCTGGCGGCATCTGGAAATACAAGGAGCAAATACAAGGACACTATTTGCTGCTCAGTGCAGAAATCTTTATTCCTGCAGAATAAAAAAACTGTCCCACCTACTAATGCCAAAAGTGTCACTATACTACAAACTTTAAAAGAACTGAAAAGCCCAAACTTTACCCACCCCATGGCTTGCCACAGGCTTTGTTAAGCTCAAACTCTGTGCCTGTGTGGACTGCTAGAGCACCTCTACTCACTGCTTCACTTAAACAGGGCACTGCACAGAGGCCACTGATATTCTAAGCTTCTGTAGAACACAGATCTCATTGCCACAGCAACTTGAAGGTAAGGCTGAGCAAATAAAAAAAGAAAGTTAGCTGGACTCCAAGCTCCAGTGGCTAGGTTGAATTATGCAGTTGCTACCAGTAACAAGACAAAAATTACATTTTTGAGTGATGATACATCTTACAGCAATGAACATAAGTCCTTGAAAAAGTAGTTGCTCTGTATTACAGGGTGTACTTGATAATTTTTATTACAATTCTTATCTGTATGCAATTAGATGGAGACCAAATAGATGCTTCACCAATACTATACAATAAAGGAAGATGAACTCAAAGAGAGAAATTAGCAGGCAATTTGAGATTTTCACCTGGAGTTTTCACTCCTGCTTGCCTCTCTTTCAAGTCTTTTCTTATTGGTCCCTATCACATTAGCCAAAACTAACATGACTATCTTTTTTGAACCAAGAAATAGAACCCATGTGCTTGAAAAGGGTTTGTTTTGATTTGGGAATTTGCTTGCATGAAAAAGTATTAGAGAGAAACATGATAATTATGACTAGGTATAGTGTTAACTGATTTTATTTATTAACAAGTTTTTACTGAGTGTATGCTATGCCCCAGACACTGTTCTAGGCAATGGCAATACAGCAGTGAGCAAAACAGACACAATATTCTACCCTCAGAGAGATTATCTTTGGGGGGAGAGGAGATAAATTAAGTGAAATATATAGTATATTATAAGCTAATATGTTGCTGTTGGGAAAAATAAGGCATAGAATATGGGTAGAGTGTTGCTATTTTAAATAGAGTGGTCAGCAAAGGTCTCACTGAGGTGACATCTGAGCAAAGACCTAAAGGGAGTGAGGGGATAAATCGAATGGTTCTTTCAGGCAGAGGGAAAACTAAAAGCAAAGGCCCTCAAGAAGGAAGCATGCCTAACACATTAAGTAGGGTCAGAGGGCCAGTGTGGCTGAAGTAGAAGGAGGGAGAAGAGGAACAGGAGGTAAGGTCAATGAGGTACAGGGGACTGGATCACACAGGCTAAGTCAACCACTACGTGGATGTACACTTTTACTCAAGTCGAGTTGGAAGCTCTCCAAAGTTTTGAGCAGAGGACTGACATGACCTGCCTTAAGTTTTTAGAGAATCATTCTGGCTACTAAGTTGAGAATGGAATGTAGGAGGCAAGACTGGAAACAGGGAGAGTAGGTACAATGTTTTTACACCAGGCCAAGCAAGAGATGATGACTTAGACTGCATGCCATCATAGAAGGGGTAGAAAGTTAGCAAATAAAATTACTTTCAGGTGGGAAGGTCCCAGAAAATGAGGATGTAGTTAGTTAATTATTACTGCAGCTAATATTGCCTGATCCAATTATTTCTTCCCGTTTCAAACTCCAACCTCAGCACACACTGACCTGTTTCACTAAAAGCAAACAAAGAGGTCTCTCCCTTTGATCAAGGCCATTTGGCAGATAGAGCCTTTTCCACTTCTTTCACCTTCACCTCAATATCTCTGCTACTTTTTGCATTGCCTTTGTGTTTTAGAAACAATACGATTTAACTGTGAGCTAGAAGGAAATGCAGATGAGTCAGACAAAAGGCATTAGTCTAAGTGAGAAATAAGGAGGACAGCAGAAATCAAGACAAGAAAACACTTTCCACACATTTAACATGTTGATTAGACTGAACTCAGAAGCCAATTAAGTGGAAATGGTGAGCAAGAGGGGAGAGCTGAAGATAACAGAGTTTCCTAGTTTAAATAGCTGCATGTGGAGTGATGCTGTAACTTAAATGACTGGGTTGACATGAGAAGATTCAAGTTGGAGAACTGAAGATAACCAGTTCTGTATTAGAAATGCTTCGCCTGGAACGCCTGTGGAATATTCAGGTGGAGATAATCTGCAGTTGGAAATACAATTTTGAAGCACAGGGAATAAAATATATCAGGGCTAAAAGTAAATGCCAACATCATTTCACAAACTGTGAAAGCCTAAATTCAATCACTGCTTTAGATACAATGTAGTGTGGGAGTTTCCCCATGCTGGAAGGGATCAAAGTATAGCTGTCCCCTTACTCTTAATTTATATTTACGCAGGCACTTCTAATCTCAGTCAGTTTTCACTTTAGGAAGAGAATATAGGATAGCTAAGATTGCTGATTATTTTCTACCTGGAATTTTCTTTAAAAACTAAGGGCTGCCAAACATCAATGAAATACCTTCTAACATGGGCTATAGGAAACCCTGGCTAACTTTAGAATTCCCCTCCTTTTTTGATGTGCTTTATAATGACCTGTGGGGAATAATCTGAGATCTAGATTTTCTTCTAACTTTACAAAGTTAGCTTTACAGTTTTGGAAGGGAGTTTGTTTTGAAATTTCTTCACATGAATATTTGAGCTCTGAGGCCACCATTTATCCATGTGATTCCCTCTAGTGACTCCTTCACATCCTCTTTCTCTTCACCTAATGTATTCCATCCCTCTCTGAAGGCTGAGGCCTTCTCTAACACTTCTGACAGAATTATCATTCTCACTGCCACCTCTATAGCCTAATCAAATTATCTGTATACTAGTTTAGAAGTCCTAGAACCCCTTTAATATTCAAGACACATCACTTACCCCTCTCTTCCCTCTGGCTCTCTCTCAGAGAGTAGCATTTCCCTTAGCTCAGGGGCCAAAGATAGAAATCTGGGCATCTCACACCACATACCCAAACCACTAAGTTTGGTTCATTTTTGTCCTAAATAGATCCACAACCGCCCTTAGTTCAGACCCTTATCGCTTTTAATTGCACTCCCCATTCAAGTCTCAGCTGATCACATTACTTTCCTGCTCACAGTTCTGATGGTGCCGTTCACCTCCTCAGCATGGCCCAATCTTCCTTCCTCACTCCATACCACCAACCAATCACCAAGGTCTCTAAATTTACCTCTTAAATATCACCAGACTTTAAGTCTCTCATGCACTGCCATTCCCTAGTTGAAGCCCCCGTGTCTTCTCTTCTGGAGAGAGGATCACCCAGGTTGCCTCCATCCTCACCCCTACGCCCAGGCCTCAGGACAAAGCTCTCACTCCTTAATGTGGCTCACAGGCTACTCCCCCCGCACCTGCCTCCTTACTTGCTACCTATAATTATAGTCTGGGCCTTCACATAGGCCCCTCTCCTGCCTAGAACTTTCTTACTCTTACTCCTCCCCCTCGCTAACTTCTACTACTCCCGGCTTATATGTAAAATCCAAAAATCATACTCCTTAAAACTGTATACTTCCCTGTGAAAGGGAAATGTTTCTTCCCCAATCCTGATGTTTCATTTCCCTCCAGGAGGGGAGCTGAGTTAGTTTAACTCCGAGCTTCTTTTTGCCTCCTTAGTCACCCTGTCCTGCAGGAAATGGTTTATCTGCCCAGCAAATTTTGAGAGAATAACTGGGCATGAGCAGTCCTCCTTAAACCTTCTCCCTCTTGGGAGCTAGCTGCCCTCAGAAAGCAAATGTTCCACCTGAGGCAATAAGTCTGCCTAATTCAGAAAATCCAGTTAACATTGGCTCTCATACCAAACTGTAACAAGTGATATTTTGGCCTCCGTCTTTACTCTGGTTTTTCAAACTGGAGAAGAGGGATGCTATTTATTTGGACCCCCTCTAAGATCAAGAAAACTCATCATAACACACACCATATTATACCATAATGTTACTAGACTGTTAAGCTTCCTGAGAGCAGGACTCAGCTCTTTTTCTCGTGCTCATATCCCTAGTACAGTGCCTAACATACTGTAAATGCTCAATATGCCACATAAATAAGCAAAGCTCACCATGCCCTGGCCCCCCAGCAACCTGTCCAGTCTCATCTCCATGCACTTCTCTCTGACTCCAATACCTCACAAACTCCACAATGCCAAACCACTTGAATTTTTAAAAATAGGCCATGTTCCTTCACTTGTTAATACATGCTACTTCTTACATCTAGATTATCTTTGGGGCCCTGTACACTACAACCCCTTCAAAAGTAAGCTCTAGGAACCACCTCCTCCATGAAGCCTTCCCTTCCTCCTCTAGGCACACACTGTTTTGTTCATACGTGCATTCTAATACACATCTGCATTTTCACAGTCTATTGATGTCTGGTGATGACCCACCAGAAAATCATTTTTCAAATATACTCTGAATGAGGATCTAGTAAGAAATATGCCATATACACAACACAGTACATGCATTCAGTCATGTAACAGATATTACATATTTACTCTGTACTATGCACTATTCTAGGCCTGGAAGTATAGCAGTGAACAAATCAGATGAAAATCCTTGCTTCCAGGAAGCTTATATTCTGAAATTTTGAGATGAGTAGAGAAAGACTTTTTCGGCTTTATGGATACAAAATAATAATAATAATAATAATAAACTCAAAACACAAACAAGGGGGAAAAAAATCCAGCTGGCCTTACACTTCTCCCTGACAATATTCAGCATCAGAAGACAATGAAACAATGTTAAGTTCAATGGGAAAAATAAATGTGATACATCCAAGCAAAATTATGCCTATCTACCCATCCTTTTACCAGCACAAACAGATGCCTGGAATGATGGTCACCAAATGTTAACCCTAATTATTTCTGGGTGGCCAGTTCAGGGACAATTTATATTACTTGAATGCATATTGGCCCGGTATCATTTTTATAAAAATAGTAGTTATTACTCGTGATAAAAAAAGGAAAATGATGGCAATGTGCATCACAGATACTAAAGAATGAATTTACAAAAGGAAGAATAGTAAATTAAAAAAAAAAGTTTCACAAAGTAAACTTAACCTTACTACAGAAGATGAATTCTGATACTTTCTATTCTATTCCACTTTATTTTTCTTAAATTCATTTTGTTCCACTAAATTATTTCAAGGTCCACTCATGAGTTATTCTCCATAACTTGAAAAACACAAATGGAGGCTATTAGCTCAAGGATGGCAGAGACACTTTTCAAGTAAGGATCTCCAAAGAATGCCCAACACCTTGCAGGCACTTAATTAGCATTTCTTGATAAACTACTTGACAGCAAGTTTCATTAGCCTCTGCATCCTCAGGGTCAGGCACAGAGCCAGTTCTCATTAAATGCTACACTGAACTGGGCCCTACTAGCTGACAGCACCATCCAGCACTTCATAAATAGGACCTATGATGAAACATTTCTCAGGCTCTTTGTAACAAAAATATTCAAATCAGGGGCTTTAATTGTAACAACTTGTATTTGCACACAAAAACATTATGTTCCCTGGAGCAACCTCCCACTTCACAGATGTGACAACTTTTCTTTTCCCAGGAATTCACACCCAAGCCTGCATGTGCCAGGAAAGAGAAACACCACCTATGAGGGCCTCTCTTGCCTTCAAACCCCCAACCTCAAAACTTCCATTTTTTTCTTAAGCAATTTCAAAACTGTGAGATTACAATTAATTTTTAAATGAGTTCATCTTCTTCCTCTCTTGCTGTATTGCCTAATGGTGTCAGACAGCTGGGATACAGTCTGTGTGATCTTATACTACAATCCTAATGATTTGTGTTTTAAAAAATCTCTAAAGACTTTTCTACTTTACAGAGCTATTGTAGGATTCAAATGAGAAAGTTCTTTGAGAAGGGATCAGAAAATGTAGCCTTCTTTTACAATAACCTATAACCTAAATCTTTATAAAACAGTATCAACAAAACCCTAGCCTTTAAGAAATCTCATTTTTCAAAAGGAAGTTCCTTCTTACTTCAGAGACTCATTATACCATTTTCTTGTGTTCACGTTCGGAATTTGGAATTCGTCCATGTTTCTCAAAAAGAAAAAAAAAAAAAAAAAAAGGCTGCCTATTCTAACTGAAAAAAAGTTTTTTCACAGTTGGCAGATTAATTTTTCTCTCTGGCTAAGGAAATTGTGAATTCTGGTTTTGTTTAGTTTAGCTAAGGTTTTTGTTTTTTTTTTTTAATTTAGTTGGGAGAAGGGGCTCTCTTGGATATCATTACTTCTTTTTATTTTCCTTTCTCTTTCCTTCCCCCTCCAGCTGCCTTCACTTTCACACTTTATTTTGACTACTAGTCTAGTGGAGAGATGTTGCCTAAACAAAAAATTATATGAGGGAGAAAGAGGTGGAAACCAGCCTGAGATGCAGCTCTCCCAGCATTATCTCTAGGAAAGGAAATTTAAAAAGCTGAATTTTCTTTCGTTTTATCTTTTTTACGTGAATATGTCTGCATTCGTGTTTAACTGAACAACTAACTTGAATGAATTTCTTCATTAAAAAGAAAGAACTACAGATAAGGCCAATGCTCCCTCCGGGCCCCCTCCCCACCCTGTCCCCCTCCCACTCCTCCAAAGGCTACTGTGTATAGTGTCCTTCCCTCTTTCTGTTTACGCACCACTTTCAAACTTCTAGGAATGCGAAACGTGAGAACCACGGCGTGCCCTGCTCATACCCCTCCACACAAACACAAATGTATACAAGGGCTACCTCCGACAGCAGCCGAAGGCGACTTCCCCCCCTTAATCCCAGTCCCCAGGCTCCCGCTCCTCGCAAGATACCCGACAGCCCCAATCCCCTCTCCTCGGGACACCCTATCCTCGCTCCCCGCGCCCCGAGGCCGCGGGATCCAGGCTCTGTGCTTCTCCCGGCGTCCGGGGAGCCCCGGTCTTCGCTCCGCTCGCCCCCGGGCCAGGGCGCTTGCTTGCGGGGGAAGCGCAAGGCCCTGGGTCCTTCCAGCGCCGCCTTACCCGCCGAGGATCGCGGCCCCAAGCGCAGAGAACCCGGCCTAACAGCGCCATGTCGCGCGTCCGGACGTCTGGGCGGAAGCGCAGGGGCGCAGGGGGCGAGCCAGAAGCCCGAGCGCGCAGAGAGCTGGGCTGGGCTGGGCTGGGCTGGGCTGGGCTGGGCTGGGCTGGGGGAGCGGGGGGCTGGGCCGGGCTGGGCTGGGGGAGCGGGGGACCGGGCTGGGCTGGGGGAGCGGGGTGGCTGGGCCGGGCTGGGCTGGGGGAGCGGGGGGCTGGGCCGGGCTGGGCTGGGGGAGCGGGGGGCTGGGCCGGGCTGGGCTGGGGAAGCGGGGGGCTGGGCCGGGCCGGGCTGGGCTGGGGGAGCGGGGTGGCTGGGCCGGGCTGGGCTGGGCTGGGCTGGGCTGTGCTGGGCTGGGCTGGGCTGGGGGAGCGGGGGACTGGGCCGGGCTGGGCTGGGCTGGGCTGGGGGAGCGGGGGGCTGGGCCGGGCTGGGGGAGCGGGGTGGCTGGGCCGGGCTGGGGGAGCGGGGGGCCTGGGGGGCGCGCCGTCGCTCCGCCCGCATCTGAGCCGCAGAGCGCTCCCCAGCGTGGCCTCCCCAACGCTTTTTCTTGTTTTCTTTCCCGTGGTCGTCCGGATTGTTTTTTACAGGGCCAGAAATGGCGGTTTGTACGTCCTTGTGTGGGTGGACGAATTGCTGTGCCAGAGAAGTTTGAAGGGTGCAGAAACACGAGGCATGTATACCCTGCCAGAGTGCTGATGCCTTTTCAGTAATTTCTGTTTATTGCTTAAGTGCATGTTTAAGTCCAAGCTGAATCACACATCATCAGAATAATAATATATTAGATTTAATACCCAACAGCCCTTTCCTAAGGGGGAGTGGCTGAAAGCTAATAGAAACTGCAACTCTGGGTAGCTTTTATTTTTTGCAAGGACACACTGCCATTTACCTTATCGCCAACAGCGGGGCTCTGACCCTCCTGCGTTTGCTTTTTCTAAGTGATTAATAATATACACCTCAAAAGTAAAGGCACATCTCTGATTCGCCGTTCTTCATTTTTTTAAGCATTTTTTATTTGTTTATTTAACATTTTTGGCTGCACTGGATCTTAGTTGCAGCTCGAAGGCTCTTCACTGGGGTACACCGGGCTTCTTTCTAGTTGTGGCCTGCGGGTTTTCTGTCTCTAGTTGTGGTGCACGAGCTCCATGTAGGATCTTAGCTCCCTGACCAAGGATCACCCTGCACTGGAAGGCAGATTCTTTACCACTGGATCATTCTTAATCTTAATGTAATGTACATTTTGACTTCCTGCATAAGCACAGATCACATTTCTTCCTTATTTGTAAAGTGTGAATACTATTCATACCTAACTCAAGATTATTGTTAAGGTTAAAAAAGAATGCTTGTGAAGCCCCAACTTTAGACTGGTGACTGGTATGTGACACTGAGAGTTTACTAAGTGCATTGTATTTTCCAAGTGCTGAGAAATTAAAAAAGCAGCCCAGTACTGGACTTTCAGAATGTGGCCTAGCACTAACAGGTAGACCATGCTAATCTATTAGACCTAAAACATCTTACAGAATACCTCAGACAAGGTTACTCTGAGATCAGAAGGTGAGACAAAGCAAGGCTACTTCACAATTTTGTCTGACCACAGGCAGAAACAAGTTCACAGTGTTGAAACAAAAATAGAAATGAGGTTTCTTTCTTCTTCTGATAACAAGGAAAGTAAAGGGAACAGTGAACAAGCTAGAAAAGAAACAAACAGGCTTGAAAGAGTTAATCAATCCTAGTTTTATTTTAACTGTTGCTAATCTATACTATCTGTAACTAGATTTGTCCTTCACAAAGTTAACCTGTCACCCCCTAACTCACTATAAATTTCATCCTGCAGCCATCACCCCAAAGTCTGTGTAACTTATATCCTGCACCTGGTATTTACTCTCCCTGCACTCACTTGTAGCACATCACCCCTTGTAGCTGTTTGCATTTCAGAAAGAAGGTCACAGGCTGATGACCTAGGGATGAACAGGCCCAATTACTGGGCGGCCTGTCACCAGAAGTGACTGTTTTGAAATAATGCAAGAAGAAAAAGAATGCAAGACCTTCACCACTTTGATCCTTATCTCTTACTCCCAGACTGCGAGTTCTACCTATAAGACCTCCTGTAATTCCCCAGGAGAGGGGGACACAGTTCTTGAGGCACTAGCCTGCTGTATCTTCCCTTTTGCCTGGCAAAGGAATATGTCTGTGCAGCACCAGTGTACAGAGAGCCAAGCAGTTATCACCCATAAGCACCTAACAACCCAGTTCTTGGGCCCAATGAGTGACTATTTCTTAACCAATTGCAACTCTAACTTCATTTTAGCCTCCCCTCACTATAGATAAGATTTATTGAGATCCTCCTTCATAGGATTGCCTGTGCTTTCTGTCAGCATCCAATCCCCACTTCCTTAGACCATCTCCCAAACCACCCAACCAAAGTCCAAATACTATAATAGGTCTTTTCTGACACACTTTTGCAGAGATATCCCATGATATCCCATGGTGTGTGTCCTACCTTCATGCAAAAAATTAATAAATTCAACTGGTTCAACTGTAGATGTGTCCCTGGTGGTCTTTGGCTGGAGGGTATTGACAGTGCCCTTGTTACCAAGTCCAAGCTTGCTCTTCTCACCACACAACAGGCCAATAAGTAGGGAGACGAGGTGCTGAAGCAAGGAATAATGACTTTATTTGGAAAGCCAGCAGACTGAGAATATGACAGACTATGTCTCCAAAAAATCATCTTATCGGGATCTGGATGCCAGTTTCTTTTATAGAACACAAAGGGAGAGGAAATGAGGAAGTAAAGTAAAAAGGCCATTTATCTTGGCAAATAGTAAGAACTGTGTTAATTTCTTCTTTTCTGCAGCCATTCACTTGTGGGCAGTGTCAGATTGTCTCCCTGTGAGCTGAAAAAAAGCACTTTAGTTTAACATTCAGGCAGAGGAGCAGGGTTTCCTGAGGCAGATCATTATGTATGTTTATAATAACAATAGCACAAAAAACAAAGGTTAAAGTCAAAGAAAGACACCCAACATGGAGTCTGATATAGCTCTTCCCTGTTACAATTTCCCACTGTGAATGACCATTTCACAATCTTGTAGAAAAAGGGGTGATGACCATGCTAACTGTTTCGTCAGATGGTTCTTTCTGGGAGTGTCCTACATCAGTGCCAGTGTTCCAAATGTTGAGCTTTGTCTTCTTTTGTTCCTCTTTAGAAAGTGTCTCTTTTACATCTGTAGAATTAAAAAATATGCACAACCTGAAAGTTGAGAGTAAGGTTTTATTCAGCAGGAATTTTGAGGACTTCAAGCCTGGGTGGCTGCACTGAAAGTTAAGGAATTTAATGTTTTTCTATGTATGGGAAGATGCAAGATCTGGGCTCAATGAAATCATTCTTTCGATATGCTATCTGGGGCCTGTATCCTGTTCTGAGTTTCCTCAAGGCTTAGCATAGGGAATGGATGCAGTCTGATGGCTGCTAGATGGCAGATATTCTTCTCCTTCCTGAGTTTCCTTAGGGCTCACCAGCTCATGTTGGAGGGTTGCAAGCACTGATGACTGATCCTCTCCTCTTGTTCAGGAATTTGACCAATATTTGGGAGACATTTGTGATCAAATTTTGTCCTGAGGCGCTGGGAGGCTCATCCTAGACCATGCGAAAATTCTTGATATACCACTCCAGGTGCTAAATTTTGGATTAGGCCCTATCGACAATAAAAGATTCTCTGGATCCTCTGTCTAATTATGATCTAGGTGACATTTTCCCTTGTTGCTTCTTCCCATACCTAGAATCACACTATTATAATTATTTTGTATTATAAATGTGATCTGTTACCTCAAGATGTGCAGCCATAGTTTCTTTGGAGGCCTGGTTACACACTGAGTACTGTAAGAGACAACAATCTTATAAAATAGATAGGATATAAGTAATGCAGCTAGTAACATTGACAAAGATACAGTACATCAGGTAGACACAAAGCACAAACAATTTGGAAACAAAGAACAAATTAAAACAATGATTAGTATAACTAGTTGTAATCCAGTTGCAATAACAAGAGACCAAAGGAACCATAACTGATTTAATGAGCCATCCACAGTTTCACTGTACCGGCCATACATACTTAGACATGCATGGCTTGATCTTTGAGAAAAGCATATACTACTGGGAGGATCAACTATGTAGAGAGAAAAAGATAAATGTTTCATCTTGTTTACAGAGTCATACTTTATCAACTTGTCATATGTCATAGCATAAGAGAAAAACAAAGATTATAGCTAGTATATTTCCCAAAGTCATAAAGTTATAAATAAATCATATTTACCAGTTCGTTCAGTCCCATGTAATTAATTTCTGTTAATCCGGGTGAACTAATCAGGTTTTCCATTAGTTTTGTCATTTGTTACCCAGTCCAGTGGTATAAAGGTTATCAGAAACTTATAATTGTTAAAAAGTTCCTTTTTATCAGTCTTCTTGGAAACCTCCATTTTACTACCTGAAATAGCATGGTTAAAATTTTGAGTACAATGAAGTTAACAGGAAACGTGGATATTTCTGTGACATATAACATTTTAGAATAACTACAATTATGATTAATAACATACCAGGATGTATCAGATGTTAGGGATTCCATATACACTTTAGAATATATATATTGACATTTATCAATACACTATAAACTAAGGTTCATTTCCAATCACTTGACAATGTTTTTGAAGTAATTTAACACACCAAATAAACTTAGTTTGACAGTGCTCGCTGAGATGTCTCAGAGATGTTCTTTTAAAGTATCCCAGAGTCAGCTGGAGACTGAAAAAGCTTTGGTCAGATTTTAATATTTGGAAAGTTTGTTAAAAATCCAAAAAGCTTTGCTCCTTGTGTTATGCAACAGCTTCCCACTAGCTATCTATTTTACATTTGGTAGTGCATATATATCAATGCTATTCTCACATAAGTTTAAAATAGTTCTAATAAAAGTACACTTGAGACAATTCAAGATGGCGGAGTAGGAGAATGTGCACTCACTCCCTCTTGCAAGTGCATAGGAGTTACAACTAACTGCTGAACAATTATTGACAGAAAGACACTGGAACACACTAAAAAACACACCCCACATCCAGAGACAAAGGAGAAGCTGCAATGAGATGGTAGGAGGGGCACTATTGTGTTAACATCAAATCCCATAAACCCTGGGTGGGCTACTCATAAGCTGGAGAACAGTTATACCACAGCTGTCCACCCACTGAAGTGAGGGTTCTGCCCCATGTCAGGCTTCCCAACTTGGGGGTTTGGCAATGGGAGGAGGAATCCTCAGAGAATCAGACTTTGAAAGCCAGTGGGATTTGATAGCAGGACCTCCACAGGATGGGGGAAAAAGAGACTCCGCTCTTGAAGGGGACACAAAAAGTAGTGTGTGTTCACCAGGAACCACAGGGAAGGAGCAGTGACCCCATAGGAGACTGAATCACACCTACCTGCTGGTGTTGCAGGGTTGCCTGCAGAGGTGAGAGGCAGCTGAGGCTCACCACGGAGAGAGGGACACTGGCAGCAGAGGTTCTGGGAGGTGCTCATCAGCCTGAGCCAACCCAGAGTCTGCCATTAAACCTGCCAAAGAGCCTCTAAGCTCCAGTTCTGGGTTGTCTCAGGCCAAACAACCAGCATGGTGGGAATGCAGCCCCACCCATTGGCAGACAAGCAGATCAAAGTTTTACTGAACTCCACCCATCAAAGCAATACACAGCCCTACCCACCATGAGTCCCTCCCATCAGGAAGCACCCACAAGCCTCTAAGATAGCTTCCTCCACAAGAGGGCAGACAGCAGTATCAAGCAGTATCAGCAGTATTTGGTTCTGTGGAACTGAAAACCACAGCCACAGAAAGACAGAGAAAATGAAAAGGCAGAGGACTTTGTACCAGATGAAGGGACAAGATAAAACACCAGAAAAACAACTAAATTAAGAGGAGATAGGCACCCATCCAGAAAAAGAATTCAGAATAATGATGGTGAGGATGATCCAGGACTTTGAAAGAAGACTGGATGCAAAGATTGAAATGATGTAAGAAAAGTTTACCAAAGACCTAGAAGAATTCAAGAAAAAAGAAACAGAGATAAGCAACACAATAACTGAAATTAAAAATATACTAGAAGCAACCAACAGCAGATTAACTGCGGCAGAAGGACAAATAAGTGACCTGGAAGACAGAATGGTGAAAATCACTGATGTGGAAAAGAACAAAGAAAAAGGAATTAAAAGAAATGAAGACAGCTAAAGAGACCTCTGGGACAACATTATATGTACCAGCATTTGCATTACAGGGGCCCCAGAAGGAGAAGAGAGAGAGAAAGGAGCCAAGAAACTATTGGAAGAGATTATAGTTAAAAACATCCCTAATGTGGGAAAGGAATTAGCCACCCAAGTCCAGGAAGCACAGAGAGTCCCAGCCAGGATAAATCCAAGGAGATACATGCCAAGACACATAGTAGTCAAATTCACAAAAGTTAAAGACAGGGAATAGTTATTAAAAGCAACAAGGGAAAAATGACAGCATACACAGGAACTCCCATAAGGTTAACAGCTGATTTCTCAGCAGAAACTCTGCAAGCAAGAAGGGAGTGGCATGATACATTTAAAAGGATGAAAGGGAAGAACCTACAACCAAGAATACAATACCCAGCAAGAAACTCATTCAGATTCAATGGAAAAAATCAAAAGCTTTACAAACAAGCAACAGCTAAGAGAATTCAGCACCACCAAACCAGCCCTACAACAAATGCTAAAGGAACTTCTCTAAGTGGGAAACATGAGAGAAGAAAAGGACCTACAAAAACAAACACAAAACAATTAAGAAAATGGTAACAGGAACATACATCCTGATAATTACCTTGAATGTAAATGGACTAAATGCTCCAACCAAAAGACACAAACTGGAGGAATGGATACAAAAACAACACCCATATGTATGGTGTCTACAAGAGACCCACAGACTTAAGGACACATGCAGACTGAAAAGGAGGGGATGGAAAAAGATAGTCATGTAAATGGAAATCAAAAGAAAGCTGGATTAGTGATACTCATATCAGATAAAATAGACTTTAAAATAAAAAATGTTATAAGAGACAAGCAATGACACTACATAAAGATCAAGGAATCAATCCAAAAAGAGGAGATAACAATTATAAATATATATGCACCCAATATAGAAACATCTCAATACATAAGGCAAGTGCTAAAAACTATGAAAGAGGAAATCGACAGTAACACAATAATAGTGGGGGACTTTGACACCCCACTTACACCAATGGACAGATCATCCACACAGAAAATTAATAAGGAAACACAAGCTTTAAATGACACAATAAATCAGCTAGTTTTAATAGATACCTATAGGACCTTACATTGAAAAGAAGTATATTACACTTCCTTCTCATGTGCACATGGAACATTCTCCAGGATAGATCATATCTTGGGTCATACTTCAATCCTTGATAAATAAAAGAAAATTGAAATCATATCAAGCATCTTTTCTGACCACAATGCTATGAGATTAGAAATCAATTACAGGAAAAAGACTGTACAAAACACAAATACATGGAGACTAAATAATACGTTACTAAATAACCAAGAGATCACTGAAGAAATCAAAGAGGAAATAAAAAAAAAAAAATACCTAGAGACAAATGACAATGAAATCACAATGGTCCAAAATGTATGGGATGTAGCCAAAGGCAGGTCTAAGATGGAAGTTTATAGCAATACAATCCTACCTCAAGAAACAAGAAAAATCCCCCCAAAAAACAATCTGACCTTACACCTAAAAAAACTAGAAAAAGAAGAGCAAACAAAACCCACAGTTAGTAGAAAGGGAGAAATCATAAAGGTCAGAGCAGAAATAAATGAAATAGAAACAAAGAAAACAATAGCAAAAATCAATAAAACTAAAAGCTGTGGGGCTTCCTAGATGGCTCAGTGGTTAAGAATCTGCCTGCCAATGCAGGGGACACTGGTTCTAGCCCTGCTCCAGGAAGATCCCACATGCTGCGGAGCAACTAAGCCCATGTGCCACAACTATTGAGCCTGTGCTTTAGAGCCCGTGAGCCACAACTATTGAGCCCATGTTCTGCAACTACTGAAGCCCATGCACCTAGAGCCTGTGCTCTGTAACAAGAGAAGCCACGGCAGTGAGGAGCCTGTGCACCACAACGAAGAGTAGCCCCCACTCACTGCAACTAAAAGAAAGCCTGCACACAGCAAAAAAGACCCAACACAGCCAATAAAATAAATAAATAAATTTATTAAAAAAAACTAAAAGCTGGTTCTTTGAGGAGATAAATGAAATTGATAAATCTCTAGCAAGACTCATCAAGAAAAAGAGCGAAAGGACTAAAATCAACAAATTTAGAAATAAAACAAGAGAAGTTACAATTGATACCACAGAAATAAAAAGCACCATAAGAGACGACTACATGCAACTATATGCCAATAAAATGGACAACCTGGATGAAATGGAAAGATTCTTAGAAAGGTATAACATTCCAAGACTGAATCAGGAAGAAATAGAAAATATGAACAGACCAATCACAAGTAATGAGATTCAAACTCTGATTAAAAATCTCCCTACAAACAAAAGTCCAGGACCAGATGGATTCACAGGTGATTCTTATCAAACTTTAAGAGAAGAGCAAACACCCATCCTTCTCAAGCTCTTCCAAAAAATTGCAGAGGAAGGAATACACCTAAACTCATTCCACGAGGCCACCATCACCCTGATACCAAAACCAGACAAAGATACTACACAAAAAGAAAATGACAGACCAATATCACTGATGAATTTAGATGCAAAAATCCTCAACAAAATACTAGCACACAGAATCCAACAACATACTAAAAGGATCATACACCATGATCAAGTGGGGTTTATCCCTGGAATGCAAGGATTCTTCAATATATGCAAATCAATCAATGTGATACACCATATTCACAAATTAAAGGATAAAAACCACATGATCATCTCAATAGATGCAGAAAAAGCTTTGGACAAAATTCACCACCAATTTATGAAAAAAACTCTCCAGAAGTTGCGCACAGAGGGAACCTACCTCAATATAATAAAGACCATAGATGACAAACCCACAGCAAACATCATTCTCAATGGTGAAAAACTGAAAGCATTCCCTCTAAGACCAGGAACAACACAAGGATGTCCACTCTCACCACTACTATTCAACAAGGTTTTGGAAGTCCTTGCCACAGCAATCAGAGAAGCAAAAGAAATAAAAGGAATCCAAATTGGAAAAGATGAATTAAAACTGTCACTGTTCGCAGATGACATGATACTATACATAGAAAATCCTAAAGATGCCACCAGAAAACTTCTTGAGCTAATCAATGAATGTGGTAAAGTTGCAGGATACAAAATTAACACACAGAAATCTCTTGCATTTCTATACACTAACAATGAATGATCAGAAAGAGAAATTAAGTAAACAATCTCATTCAACATTGTAACAAAAAGAATAAAATACCTAGCAGTGAACATAACTGAAGAGGAAAAAAAAACTGTGCTCAGAAAACATAAGACACTAATGAAAGAAAGCAAAGATGACACAAACAGCTGGAGAAATATATCATGATCTTGGATTGGAAGAATCAACATTGTGAAAATGACTGTACTACCCACAGCTATCTACAGATTCAATACAATCCCTATCAAATTACCAATGGCATTTTTCACAGAACAAGAATAAGAAATTTTATGATTTGTATGGAAATGCAAAAGACCCTGAATAGCCAAAGCAATCTTGAGAAGGAAAGATGGAGTTGGTGGAATCAGGCTTCCTGACTTCAAACTATACTACAAGGCTACAGTGATCAAGACAGGATGGTACTGGCACAAAAACAGAAATATAGATCAATGGAACAGGATAGAAATCCCAGAGATAAACTATGGTCAACTAATCTATGACAAAGGAGGCAAGGATATACAATGGAGAAAAGGCAGCCTCTTCAATAAGTGGTGCTGGGAAAACTGGACAGCTACATGTCAAAGAATGAAATTAGAACACTCCTTAACACCATACACAAAAATATACTCAAAATGGATTAATGACCTAAATGTAAGCCCAGATACTATAAAACTCCTAGAGGAAAACATAGGAAGAACACCCTGTGACATAAATCACAGCAAGATCTTTTTTGATCCACCCCCTAGAGTAATGGAAATAAAAACAAAAATAAGTAAGTTGGACCTAATGAAACTTCAAAGCTTCTACACAGCAAAGGAAACTCTAAGCAAGACGAAAAGACAACCCTCAGAATGGGAGAAAATACTTGCAAACGAATCAACAGACAAAGGTTTAATCTCCAAAATATATAATCAGTTCATGCAGCTCAATATCAAAAAAACAAAAAAAAAAAACCCAATCTAAAAATGGGCAGAAGACTTCTAAGTAGGCATTTATGCAAAGAAGACATACAGATGGCCAAGAGGCACATGAAAAGCTGCTCAGCATTACTAATTATTAGAGAAATGCAAATCTAAACTACAATGAATTATCACCTCACACTGGTTAGAATGGGCATCATCAGAAAATCTACAAACAGTAAATCCTAGAGAGGGTGTAGAGAAAAGGGAACACTCTTGCACTGTTGGTGGGAATGTAAATTGATACAGCCACTATGGAGAACAGTATGGAGGTTCCTTGCAAAACTAAAAATAGAGTTACCGTATGACCCAGCAATCCCACTATTGGGAACCAGAGAACACCATAATTCAAAAAGACACATGCACTCCAATGTTCATTGCAGCACTATTTACAATAGTCTGGATATGAAAGCAACCTAAATGTCCATCAACAGATGAATGGATAAAGAAGATGTGGTACATATATACAATAGAATTTTACTCCGTTGTAAAAAGAAATGAAATTGGGACTTTTGTAGAGACATGGATGGACCTAGAGACTGTCATACAGAGTGAAGTGAGTCAGAAAGAGAAAAACAAATATCGTATATTGACACATATCAGCGGAATATAGAAAAATGGTACAAATCAACTAGTTTGCATGGCGGAAATAGAGACACAGATGTAGGGAAAAAACATGGACACCAAGTGGGGAAAGTGGGGGTAGGGGGGAACGAATTGGGAGATTGGGATTGCCATATATACATTACTAATAAGAAAAAGAATAAATTGTACAATTTAAATATATGCAGTTTATTGTATGTCAATTGTATCTCAGTAAAAGTTCTTAAGAAAAAAATCCACAAAGATTTCAAAACACAACAGGATCATAGGTCACTGTGATGACCTATGATTTAACCAAAGTCACAAAACAATTAAAAGCAAACAACATGGATCAACGAAGGCCACAGAATCTCATACAATCTGTTATCAGAAAGGAGTACTTCTAACAGAGAGAGAGATCAAATTCCAGTCTTGTGTTAGGTTACTTAACAAAATCCATTTACTTAGTTAACTTCAATCTATATTTAGTTAATCCTGACCATGTATTAAACTTTCTCAGTAAAATGTAATTCCATTCCTCATACCTTCTTAACTGAAAACACACATTCTACCATACTAAAATGTTTTATTATTTTCAGTTGCTTTAATTATATATTTAAATTAGAATACCCAACTCTTAAAAACCTTAATTTTTAGTGAAAACTGAGAGGCAAGTAACAGTTACCAAAATCTAGAGAGACTATTTTAGATGATATCTAGAACACAATTATTCTTAGAGAGTTTACCTAAAAGCTCTTATCTCATTTACATTTACTGTAAAAGTTTTATCATATCAAGTTATTTTCCTTGCTGACAAATTTGCTATAGATATAACAAGATTTCAGTTAACTTCTATTAATCCTAGGTGCAATGAAACTACTATACTTAATGTTGATGACTCTAAAGGCATGTCTATGTTAATTAAATCAACAACAAAAATTAACACCAGGAGTTAATTTAATACTAAATATTTCCCAGTCCATGTGAACCTGAAACTCATTTAGTTTAATTTCTCTTGTATTTAGATATGTTTGGTTTGCAGGGGCTTACTTTTCTTTAAGCCAGTTAAACAGAGCTCATCCACAATTCCTCAGCAATGTTATCCAAAGACACGTAGAAACGCACACACAAACAGAGAGACCTCATATTTCTTATTTCAAAGTTTCAGCCCTGCGTCAGGTGCAACAATGTAAAACCCATCAGTTTACAAAAGAGGTTGGATTACAGTTGAGTTTCTGGCATATGGATCACTTGTTAAATCCTTTTATTTACAGAAAATACACTTAGGATTTCTATTTATCCCTGACAAGTCAATTTCTAAATTACTTTACCCTCTTTTCAAAATTTGCATTTTAAGAAGATGGCAGAGATGAGGGTTCCTCACCTCACCTATGTCCTAAGATCAAATAGGATATTTGCATCTCAAAGATACAGGCAAGTTTCTCCTAGGATGACTTTGTTTCCTTTTCTAGGTTTCCATGAGCTCCATTTGTAGACTTAAAGCATGCCCTGGTGGGACACTGATGTCAAGATGTTCTGGTGAAAAAGTTACTTGAGTATTTAATTTACAAGGGAGACCTCATCCCCAAAAGGGGGATTGGACACTCTGGCATGTATAAGAAGCTATGTTTCAGGGTGAGGTCCCCTAGTTGGCATTCTAGAAGTTGTAAGAATAAACGATTTTGTAGTTCTCCAGAAACTCCCATGACTGGGATAGACTAAGATGTTTTCTCTTTCACCATGGTGTTTACCACACAATATGTGGCACCTGTATCTATTAGAAAGCAAATCAACGTTTTCCCTACTGTCAAAGTTACCCTGGGCCCCTGAGGGGAAATTAGAATCAGATGCCTCAAGTCTAAGGGAATCTTTTGGCCTCTTACAGTATATTGGTGCAAGGGAAATTGCCCTGCTGCAGAAGTGGCTCCCAGTCCAAATTGGGTGCCCTGTCAGGTCTTAGATGCTAAAACTAAACCAGGTCCCTGTGCCTCGGGTGTTAACATAGAAACTTCTATTCAATCCCCATGGGTAGGGGAAACAGGAGGTGGTGAAAGGAGTGAATATGTTGGTGGCACAGGGGGGCAGTTGGAAAAACTGCCAGTGCAGCCTGTTCTGCCAGTGGGGGAGCTGGATAGGCTGCAAGGGGGAGTTGGAGTAATATATCTCCACTCCCATTTTCTCCCTCTTCCCCTTGTAGAGCAGGTTCTTCCTCAGGTTTCCTTTCAGACTGCTGCACTATAAGGTGGCAGCCCTCTGATTCCTTTTCCTCCTGATGCAATAGCATAAATGCTTATACATATGGAATCTCGTCTCTTTTCTCCACTCTTTTGCAAAGCACTTCTAACTGTGAGATCATATAATAATTGAGTGAGCCACTTAGAGGCCATCTCTCTTCTGATCCTAACACATATTGGGTCCATACCCTATTACAATAGTATATCATGTCTTTCTTGGTCATAGGCTCATGGCTATGTTTTGCATATTTATCTAATATATGCCCCCAAAGGGCTCTCTTTCAGGATAGATGGAGTATTTCCCATTTTTATGTTTGATAACACCAAAACACAAAAGATGCAAATTCCAACACAAAAAGCACAAACAAATTCCAACATCGACACACAAAACCAAAACCAAAACCAATGAACTGGTTCCCAAAATCAGGTGGAGTCCAATAATTCCCCTTTCCAACAGTGTACCCCAATCTAACAAATTGGCTTGTCCAGTAAAGGAAAAGCCCAAATTGAGAGGGGAATATGGAAAGGAAAAGCCCAGCTTGAGGGGGAAATATGTTCTTTGTGTGCACACTGGAGCAACATACCCTCCAAAATTGAGTGTGTCAACTTGCAGAAGTTTGTCAGTTCCCTGCTTCAACTGCCAAGCACTGGGATCACCAGTGTAACTTCAGGGAATTTTGAAGGGAAGATCCTCAGGACAAATGGTCCCAGGAGCTGCTAGGGCCTTGCCCCAATATTCCCTGACTGGAGCCAGCTAGCCATGAGCAGCAAGGCTCCTGTTGGCTAAGCCAAATTTGTTATCAAGTCCAAGCTTGCTCTGCTCACAACATGACAGGCCAATAAATCAGGAGACAAGGTGTTGAGGCAAGGAATAGTGATTTTATCCAGAAACACAGCAGACCAAGGAGATGGAGGACTAACATCTCCAAGAAAACCATCTTATCAGGGTCTGGATGCCAGTTTCTTTTATAGAACAGAGAGGGGAAGGAGTTGGGGAAGTAAAGCAAAAAGCCCATTTATCTTGCAAAATAGGAGGGGATGTGTTAATTTCTTCCTTTCTGCAGCTATTCACAGGTGGGCAGTGTCAGATTGTCTCCCTGAGAGCTGAACAAAGGCACGTTAGTTTAACATTCAGGCAGAGGAGCAGGGTTCCCTGAGGCAGACCATTATGTGTGATTATAATAACAAAAGCAATGAAAAGCAAAGGTTAAAGTCAAAGAAAGACACCCAAAATGGAGTCCAATTTAGCTTTTCCCTGTTACACCCTTACAGTATTAACCCATTGTCTCAGTTTGGACCCCTTCAAAAAAGATCCCAGCAGGAGGATCCAGCACAAGTGACTCATTGGGGAATTTTGGAACACCAGTAAGAAAGGGAGGCAGACTATACAGTGTGAGTTATCCAGTTAGCAAACAGTGGGCAATTAGCCCAGTGCCACAGGTAAACTCTGGGAGAAGATGGAGAACACATGCTGCTATGAACTGAATATCTGTGGTCCCCCAAAATTCACATATTGAAATCGTGACCCCCAAAGTGATGGTATTACAATGAGAAGTCATCTGTCTGCAAACAAGAAGGGTGCTCTCTGCTGGCACTCTGATCTTGGACTTCCAGCCTCCAGAACTGTAAGCAGTACATTTCTGTTGTTTATAAACCACCTAGTCTATGATAGTTTGTTATAGCAGCATGAATGGATTTAACACACATATGCAGAGAAAGCCCAGCTTCTCATGATCCTAAGAGAGTGAAGGAAAGGAACAAGACTCTAAGGATGACTAAGGTTGAATTTCCCATAATCATGGACTGATGAATGAGGGCTAAGAATGGGACTTAAATAAAATCAGGTGATATTACTTTCACTCCTGATTATGAGGTTGAAAATTCATACACACTATACCTATCTTGAATGTGACACAAAAGAACTGGTCAAATTAAATTTTTTTAATTTCTAATTTTTCTTGCTATTGAAGGGCCTAAAAACATACGTTTTTGCCAGCCCTCTTTATGGTTCAGCCTTAGTATCTGCACCCCAGTTCCTCACATCTTCCCCCTGCCATCCCCATCCCATATACAAACCCATAAATACACTACCATCTTATTGTGGCTGCCTCTGACCCCATCTTAAAGAGCCAGCTTCAATGTCATTTTCTCAGAAAGTTACCTTGACTTCTGGACAAGTTTAAGGCTCCCAGCTAGACTTGTGTCCAAGTTTGGTGATATCTGATACTTATATACTTTGAGGAGCCCTCTTTAAGAAAATAGAATACCAAAATATGTAAAAAAAAAAAAAAAAAAAAAAAAAGAATATTAGTTTAGAATGTAAGAAGAATTACAAATGTCTTTTCACACATTTCACACATTTCACACAATCCAGAAAAGTAAGGTAATATATTTAATTACTTAAGTGCTTAATTACCATACCTCTATTTACACTTTTCCCCTACATTTTTTAGCTGCATTCCCTTTGATTGCCCCCTCATATATCAGAGATTTCATAAGCACATTTTCTATAGAGGGAGTAGAAAGTTTGGGTGCTAAATCATGTGACCTCATGCATACACAGACTCGCTATTTGTAGGACTCTACTGTAACAGGGAAGAGCCAATTTTGACTCCATGTTGAAAGTGTTTCTTTGACTTTTACCTTTTCTTTTTGTTGCTTTTGTTATTATAATCATACATAATGGTCTGCCTCAGGGAACCTTGCCTCTCTGCCTGAATGTTAAACTAAAGTGCCTTTGTTCAGCTCTCAGGGAGACAATCTGACACTTTCCATCTGTGAATGGTTGCAGAAAAGAAGAAATGAACACATCCCTTCCCAGATGCTGGCCAAGCCAGGCAAAATGAATGGTCTTTTTACTTTACTTTCCCAACTCCTCCCCATCTCTGTTCCATAAAAGAAACTGGCATCCAAACTCACATAAGATAGTTTTGGGGGGACACTAGTCTACCATCTTCTTGGTCTGCCAGCTTCCCCAATAAAGTCACTGTTCCTTGTTTCAATACCTCATCTCCCGATTTATCAGTCTGTCATGCAGTGAGCAGGGCAAGCTTGGATTTGGTAACACTACAGATCTATATCCTGCATAGACAGAAATTCTGATAAATTCTATTGTGTCTGATTCCCATTGTCGACTTAAGAATATGCACAACATGAGAGTTGGAAGTTAAGTTTTATTTGGAGCAAACTGAGGACTGTAGCCCAGTAGATAGCAACCCAGAAAGTTCTGGGAAACTTTCCCAAAGAGGCAGGGGGAAAGGTCAGTATATATTTGATTTTGGTGAAGGGAGAGTACATGCAATAGAGCACATATTTTTTAGCAGAAGGTTTTTGCTTGTCATGAGGAACAGCCATCACCATGAAGGAGTTTAGTGTTTTTCTAGATATGAGAAGATACAAGAATTGGGCTCATAAAATCAGCTCCTGAAATTATCTGACTATCTACAGACCTGTTCTGCCAGTTTTTCCCAGAGTATAGAGTGCCTTATTTCAGCTCTCCACCCTGAGCTCCTGTCAGGGGGTTGTTGAAAATCAGCTAGATGCAGCAGAACATGATTTAATCCTTGTAGAGGTAGATGGCAAGTGCCAATGGTGAGTGCCAATTGTAGCTGACAGGGCCCCCTCATGGTCATAAACTCAACCATGCTTTGGGAGGCATTTCATGACCATTTCTTCCCACAGTGCTAGGAAGTCTCATTCCTAGATCTCACAAAGATTTTGATGATAGTCCACTTAATATGTTATTACTGGGTTAGGTCTTTTAAACAAAAGTCAAAGGTCTCTGGACCTCCTGTATTTCTAGTCTGTTGTGGTCCAGGAAAAAATTCCCTCTTGTTGCATCTTCCCATATCTAAAGTTACACTATTACAATCATTCATCAAATACAGAACTATATATTTGATCAACTGCTTCAAGTCACCTAGTTATCATTATCTTTGTCAGTAGCTTAGTCACACTTTTGGTAATTTAAGAAACAATAATCTTGTAAAATAGTCAAAATGCAAATAATATAGCTAATAACATTAATAGAATTATAAGTAAATACTTAAGCCAAGAACTTCCATTAGGTGAAGCCCAATATATCTTCAGGTTGTCTAACTTAGTCTATTCTGTACCAATTTTTATCTTTCAAGGCAATTATACTTTGACACTGTCCATAAGTCCCCCAGTCCAATTTCCTAATGCTATTAGGCTTATTATCCTTAGTACAATTTAATTGTTTCCAAGATAAAGGGGGGTGTTAAAACTTAAATGACCACAGCCTGTTAACCACATAAATCTATCCCATAATTGTGGAAGGTTTTATTGATTGGCTGGAAATATTACTTGTTGCTTTGATTGAGCTTGAGTAACTTTAGAGGAAAATTTATTTTTTTATGGCCAGGGTCAGACCAGGTATTAGTAATTGACTAGGTGAAGGGATCCCCTGAACAGGACTATATATTTTTTTCCTTTAGAATAAATTTCCTAAGATCCATCCAATTAGAGCCTTGGTGGAGAGAAGTCCACCAAGATAACCAAAAGTACTAGTCATAGGTAATTGGCAGCAAACCCAACAATTGAATTGATTTTTTAAATTAGCATGGGATTGTGCCCATGATAGGGAAACATCTGATTCATAAACAAAACTCAAAGAAGTCAAGAAAACATTATAAGTGATCATATGAGACAGGTCCAAGATTTCGGGCTAGGTGTCTACTTCTGATGTCAGCTTCTTCTCATCCAAGCATGAGTGTAGTTTCTCTCTGGCAAGTGTCATTCCATCTAGGTTGGAGATTGTCCTTTAAATTATGTCTTTTCCAGTATGCATAATCCCTTGGTTGTTGGTCATGGGCTTCTGATTTTCATCCAAATATAGATTACTGAGATAAGCTTCAGAGACAAACTTAGAGTGTCCTTTTAGTAATTCAATTAGACTTTATGTTAATATACTGTAATAACAAGGAACTATCCGGGAAGTGAATCTTAGTGAATACAGACCTCCACCAGCAAAACTGGCATTGACTATTCATTGAAAGATAATCTTTTTCTCTCTAAAATTACCCTCATTTCTACCAAATCAAGACTAATTTGTTTGCAAACTATCTGGCCTCCAAAAAAAAAAAAAAAGAAAGAAAAAAGAAATCAACTGGCCTGATAGCTTATGTAACTATAGTTGATCATATAGGCTTTTTGCTTGCTGAAACTTTTATAAGGAGTCTCAGACTGGACTTTTAAAAGAGCTCTCAGGGCCAGGAAAGTCACCCCAAGAGCTTATCACAGATTTCACCTAACAGAACTAGTGAATTCCTCCCTTTTCAAGGTTGCAAAAATACCTTGAGTTTTCTATGCCTGTTAGTGAGGTAGTCTTCCTAATTTATCTGATAAAGCTTCTGGGAACCTAAGACTTTCCAATATGTGTAAGGAACAGATAGAAAAAAATAAATGTTTCAATTCTGTTTACAAATGTAAAATTTACCAAATTACTGTAAGACATAATTAGTTTGAGGGGAAGGTTTTCCTTACACCTTGAAAACACAGATTTAAACCAGTAAATTTTCAGATAGAAACCATAAAATGTATAACCATACTCACCAGTTCACTCTGTCCTATGTAACTGACCTTTTTTGTTAACAGCTTATGAAGCCATCAGGCTTCTCATTAGGATTCTTCAATTTCTTACCCAGTTCAGCATCATGGTCTGAAAGTCAGAAATTTGTATTTATCCTTGTATTTATAAAGTCCTTTTTACAATGTTCTTGAAGAGGAAGCATTTTTGCAAAGACATCAGAATAAATTCGTAACCATCTATAATGACATAAGGCTTAAGACGACGTGTTTAAAATCTGATTGCAATGTAATTGACAAAGATACTTGGTTACTGATGTGACATACAACACTTTAAGATAGTAACTAGAATTAGGACTGATAACATTTTACCAGAATATATCAGAATTTTAGGAACTTCATTTAATTTCTAGAATATCTATATTAATAACATTTACCATACACTAAAACCTAAGATTTATTGCTCATTTGACAACACTTTCCATTTATCTTAATGTACCAAATGAATCTAGTTTATATCTCTCTTTGGGATGTTTCAGGGACCCTTTAAAGCATCCTGAAGTTAGTTAGAGGTCAAAAGGACTTCATTAGAATTTGATTTAGATGGCAACAGAGTAGAAGGACATGGAGTTCATCTCTATCCATGGATGTCTCAGGAATACATCTATAGATACAACAATTCTCACAGAAAACCAGCTGGACACTAACAGAAGACCTTGGACACCAGAAAGGACTATAAAGCTCCCTGCATAACAGTAGGATTAAAAAAAAAAGAAGAAGAAGAAGTAGAACAAGGGCGAAGGAGGAGGAGAGGAAACAGGATGGGACTTACACTCTGAGGCAGGGGAGCTGAAGCAGAGGAGATATTCCCTAATTTGGGGAAACCCCCTCTCTGATGGGTAAATTGATTGGAACAGAAGGGAAGCATTTGAGGCTGTCAGAAGTGGGTGAAGAGTGTGATCTGTGGTAGATGGTACAGAGTGGTCCAGACTGAGATGTGTGTTCAGAGGTGTGCAAGGGGGCTGGGAGCTGGAGCGTGGGATTGAAGAAGAGGTTCTGTGTGAGAACTGCTGTTGGATGTGAAGAGATGGACTGAGGAAATGGGAAGTAGGAAATCTGCAGCAGGGAATTTCTACAGAGGAAGACTGGACTGCCATGGAAGCAGAGTGCTACTGCTGAGTCATACACAGGGAGAGGAGCCAATATTTTAGCCTCTCTCTCCCCACACACCAGCACCTGCTGATGAACAATAAAGAAAGCCCTCTTCAGGTCTGGCTGTCTTGTGCCAGTAATAGTAAAAGTCCCCCCAGTTCTAGCACTCATGTGCCATATGCAGGCACCAGAAAAGGCCCTCAGCAGGGTCATAGCTCTTGCGCCTATGGCCACTGGCTTCCCTGAGTATTTGGCACCACCAGGGATCCTGCAATCCAAGCAGTCATACCACCTCTGTGTCCTGTCCTCACTGAGGCAGACCCAAGAGCTGCAAGGCAGCTTCAGGACCAGATTCCTGTGGATGGACCATTTGCAGGGGTGGAGATAAAACCAAAGCTGAACCCCAGGAATGGGAGCACTAAGGAAGTGGATTAAAAACCTTTCCATCAGCTGTACAAGCTGGAGATTAAATCCCCAGAATCAGCTAGGTAGACCCTGCATTGATGGAATGAATATCTGAGTAGACAATGCTGCGGATTTTGGGAGCAAGCACACGCAGGAATTGGGTCCCAGCAGGGCCCACAACAGATCCAGAGACCAACCCAGAGGCAGAGGAGGACCTCTTGGAGAGGCAAAGTTGGCCTCTGGCTCAAGGTGTGTGCAAGGACACTTACAGCTGAGACCCCAGGGAAAAATAATTATAACTATTAATTTTATTATGTTTTGATTCATTCTGTTGTTGGTTCTAGCTTTTTTTTTTTTTTAGTATTTTTTTTTAATTTAGTCTTTTGGGATCTTCATGTTTTATAACATTTTTTAATTTTTTAATATATTTCTATTTTCTGTTTGCTTTCCTGTTCTGTGTTCTTTTCCAATTTTTTTTTCTTTAATATATTTTTTATTTTCTTAATTTATTTTTATAACTATATTTATATATATAAATTTATATTTTAATTTAATTTATAATTTTTAGTTTATATTTTAATATATTTCCCATTTAATATATTTTAATATATTTTCCTTTTTTCTTTCTTTAATATATTTTTTAATTTTTTAATTTCCATTTCTCCTTTGCTTTTCCATAGATGTGTTTTTGCCTTTTTATTTTATTTTATTTTATTTCATCATATTTAATTTTTAATCATTTTTATTAGTTTGTTCTGTTTCTTTCCTTTATTCTTCAGTTGGCATACTGCTATGATATTGTTTCTAAGTTCTGTGTTTTTCTGAGTTCTGATTCTAATTGTTCGACTTTGGATCCTTTTGTATATCTAGTTGTTCTCCTGCTCTTTGTTTTATTTGGCTCTGTTTTTGTTTCTTTTGTGTGAGTGTGTATTTCTTTATCTGTTTTTGATTGACTGATTTTGTTTTCACCATTTCTTTGGGATTTTGTTTGCCTATTTTTTTTTCTTTTATATATGTATATATATATATTTTTAAAGCTTTTTATTGGAATATAATTGCTTTACACTGTTGTGTCAGTTTTCACTGTACAACAAAGTGAATCAGCTGTATTTATAGATATATCCCCATATCCCCTCCCTCCCTTGACTCCTTCCCACCCTCCTTATCCCAACCCTCTGTCATCACTCATCATCAAGTTGATCTCCCTGTTTTATGCACCAGCTTCCTACTAGCTATCTATTTTACATTTTGTAGTGTATATATGTCAATGCTACTCTCCCTCTTCATCCCAGCTTCCCCTTCACCCCCTACCCCATGTTCTCAAGTCCATTCTCTACATCTGAATCTTTATTCTTGCCAGGTCACTGCGTTCAACATTACCATTTTTTTAGATTCCATATATACGAGTTAGCATATGGTATTGTTTTTCTTTTTGTGGCTTTCTTTGCTCTGTATGACAGACTCTAGGTCCATCCACCTCACTACAAACAACTCAATTTCATTCATTATTATGGTTAATATCCCATTCTATATATGGGCCACATATTCTTTATCCATTCACCTGTTGATGGGCATCTAGGTTGCTTCCATGTCCTGGCTATTGTAAATAGTATTGCAATGAACATTGTGGTACATGTTTCTTTTTGGATTATGGTTTTCTCAAGGTATATGCCCAGCAGTGGGATTGCTGCGTCACATGGTAGTTCTGTTTTCAGTTTTTTGAAAAAAGAACTATCATACTGTTTTCCATAGTGGTTGTACCAATTTACATCTCACCAACAGTGCAGGAGGGTTCCCTTTTCTCTGCACCCTTTCCAGCATTTATTGTTTCTAGATTTTTTGATGATGGCCATTCAGTCCAGTGTGAGGTGATACCTCATTGTGGCTTTGACTTGCATTTCTCTAATGATTAGTGATGTTGAGCATCTTTTTATGTGTCTGTTGACCATCTGCATGTCTTCTTTTGAGAAATGTCTATTTAGGTCTTCTGCCCATTTGTGGATTGGGTTATATGCTTTTTTAGTATTAAACTGCATTAGCTGCTTGTATATTTTGGAGATTAATCCTTTGTCAGTTGCTTCATTTGCAAAAACCCTCCCCTTCTGAGGGTTGTCTTCTTGTCTTGCTTATGGTTTCTTTTGCTGTGAAAAAACTTTTAAGTTTTATTAGGTCCCATTTGTTTATTCTTGTTTTTATTTCCTTTGTTGTAGGAGGTGGGTGAAAAAGGATCTTGCTTTGATCTATGTCATAGGGTGTTCTGCCTACGTTTTCCTCTAAGAATTTTATAGTGGCTGGCCTTATATTTAGATCTTTAATCCAATTTGAGATTATTTTTCTGTATAGTGTTAAGAAGTGTTCTAATTTCACTTCTTTGCATGTCACTGTTCAATTTTCCCAGCACAACTTATTAAAGAGGCTGTCTTTTTTCCATTGTATATTCTTGCCTCCTTTGTCAAATATAAGTTGCTCATTGTGTGTGGATTTATCTCTGGGCACTGTATTAGGTTCCATTGATCTATATTTCTGTTTCTGTGCCAGTAGCATCCTGTCTTGATAATGGTAGCCTTGGAGAATAGTTTGAAGTCAGGGAGACTGATCCCTCCACCTCCATCTTTCCTTCTCAAGATTGCCTTCTCTATTTGAGGTCTTTTGTGTTTCCACACAAATTGTAAAATTTCTTGTCCTAGTTCTGTGAAAAATGCCATTGGTAATTTGATAGGGATTGCATTGAATCTGTAAATTGCTTTGGGTAGTATAGTCATTTTCACAATGTTGATTCTTCCAATCCCAGAACATGGTATGTCCCTCTGTGCTGTCTTTGATTTCTTTCATCAGTGTCTTATAATTTTCTGCATACAGGTCTTTTGCCTATTTAGGCAGGTTTATTCCTAGGTATTTTATTCTTTTGGTGGCAATGGTAAATGAGATTGTTTCCTTAATTTCTCTTTCTGATCTTTCATTGTTAGTGTATAGGAATGCAACAGATTTCTATGCACTAATTTTGTATCCTGCTACTTTACTAAATTCATCAATTAGTGCTAGCAGTTTTCTGGTAGTTTCTTTAGGGTTTTCTATGTATAATATCATATACTTAAAGAGTGACAATTTTACTTCTTCTTTTCCACTTTGGATTCCTTTTATTTTGTTTTCTTCTCTGATTGATGTGGCTGAAACTTCCAAAAGTATGTTGAATAAAAATGTGAGAGTGGGTACCCTTGTCTTGTTCCTGTTCTTAGAGGGAATTCTTTCAGTTTTTCACCATGATGTTGGCTGTTGGTTTGTCATATACGGCTTTTATCATGTTGAGGTAACTTCCTTCTATGCCCACTTTCTGGAGAGTTTTTTTTACCAAAAATGGGTGTTGAATTTTGCCAAAAGCTTTTTATGTACCTGTTGAAATGATCATATGATTTTTTTCCTTCAACTAGTTAATATGATGTATCACATTGATAGATTTCCATATATTGAAGAATCCTTGCATTCCTGGGATAAACCTCACTTGATCATGGTGTATGATCTTTTTATAGTGCTGTTGGATTCTGTGTGCTAGTATTTTGTTGAGGATTTTTGCATCTATATTCATCAGTGATATTGGCCTGTAATTTTATTTTTTGTGACTTCTTTGGTTTTGGTATCAGGGTGATGGTGGCCTCATAGAATGAGTTTGGGAGTTTTCCTCCTTCTACTATATTTTTGGAAGAGTTTGAGAAGGATAGGTATTAGCTCTTCTGTAAATGTATGATATAATTCACCTGTGAAGCCATGTGGCCCTGGACTTTTGTTTGTAGGAGGTTTTTAATCACAATCTCAATATGCATGCTTGTGATTGGTCTGTTCATTTTTTCTACTTCTTGCTGGTTTGGTCTAGGAAGATTTTACTTTTCTAAGAATTTATCTATTTCTTCCAAGTTATCCATTTTATTAGCATATAGTTGCTTGCAGTAGTCTCTCATGATCTTTTGTATGTCTGCAGTGTCAGTTGTTACTTCTCCTTTTTCATTTCTAATTCTGTTGACTTGCCTCTTCTCCCATTTTTCCCTGGTGAGTCTGGCTAATGGTTTATCAATTTTGTTTATCTTCTCAGGAAACCAGCTTTTAGATTTATTGATCTTTGCTATTGTTTCCTTCATTTCTTTTTCATTTATTTCTGATCTGATCTTTATGATTTCTTTCCTTCTGCTCACTTTGGGGTTTTTTTGTTCTTCTTTCCATAATTGTTTTAGAAGTAAGTTTACAACGTTTATTGCAGATTTTTCCTGTTTCTTGATGTAGGATTATATTGCTGTAAACTTCCCTCTTACAACTGCTTTTGGTGTGTCCCATAGGTTTTAGGTCATGGTATTTTCATTGCCATTTGCTTCTAGGTATTTTTTAATTTCCTCTTTGATTTCTTCAGTGATTTCTTGGTTGTTTAATAGCATATTGTTTAGCCTGCATGTGTTTGTATTTTTTACAGTTTTTTTTTCATGTAATTGATATCTAGTCTCATGGCATTGTGGTCAGAGAACATGCTTGATATGATTTCAATTTTCTCAGATTTACCAAGGCTTGATTTGTGAACCAAGATGTGATCTATCCTGGAGAATATTCCTTGTGCACTCGAGAAGAAAGTGTATTCTCTTGTTTTTGGATGGAATGTCCTGTAAATATTAATTAAGTCAAGATGGTCTAATGTGTCATTTAAAGCTTGTGTGTCCTTATTTATTTTCTGTTTGGACGATCTGTCCATTGATGTAAGTGGGGTGTTAAAGTCTCCTACTATTATTGTGTTACTCTCAATTTCCCCTTTTATGGTGGTTAGCATTTGCCTTATGTATTGAGGTGCTTCTATGTTGGGTGCATAGATATTTACAATTGTTATATCTTCTTCTTGGATGGATCCCTTGATCATTATGTAGTGTGCTTCCTTGTCTCTTGTAATAGTCTTTACTTTAAAGCCTAATTTGTCTGATATGAGTATTGCTACTCCAGCTTTCTTTTGACTTCCATTTGCATGGGATATCATTTTCCATCCCCTTACTTTCAGTGTGTATGTGTCCCTAGGACTGAAGTGGGTTTCTTGTAGACAGCATATGTAAGGGTCTTGTTTTTGTATCCATTCAGCCAGTCTGTGTCTTTTGGTTGGAGCATTTAATCCATTTACATTTAAGGTGATTATTGACATGTGTGTTCCTATTACCATTTTCTTAATTGTTTTGGGTTTGTTTTTGTAGGTCTTTTTCTTCTCTTGTGTTTCTTGCCTAGAGAATTTCCTTTAGCAATTGTTTGTAAGGGTGACTGGTGGTGCTGAATTCTCTTAACTTTTGCTTGTCTGTAAAGCTTTTGATTTCTCTGTTGAATCTGAAGGAGATTCTTGATGGATAGAGTGTTCTTGGGTGTAGATTTTTCTCTTTCAAGGCTGTAAGTATATCCTGCCACTCCCTTCTGGCCTGCAGAGTTTTTGGTGAGAGATCAGCTGTTATCCTTGTGGGTTTTCACTTATATGTTGTTTGTTGCTTTCCTGTTACTGCTTTCAATATTTTTTCTTTGTGTTTAATTTTCATTGGTTTGATTCATATGTGCCTAGGTGTGTTTCTCCTTGGGTTTATTCTGTATGGGACTCTCTGCATTTCTTGGACTTGATTTACTATTTCTTTCATATATGGGGAATTTTTCCAGTATTATCTCTTTAAATATTTTCTCAGACCCTTACTTTTTCTCTTCTTCTTCTGGGACCACTATAATTCAAATGTTGCTATGTTTAATGTTGTCCCAGAGGTCTCTGAGACTGTCCTCAATTCTTTTCATTCTTTCATCTGTTTTCTGCTCTATGTCAATTATTTCCACCATTCTATCTTCCAGGTAACTTATCCATTCTTCTATCTCAGTTATTCTGCTCTGAATTCCTTCTAGAGTATTTTTAAGTTCAGTTATTGTGTTTTTCATCACTGTACATTTCCTCTTTAGTTCTTCCAGCTCCTTGTTAAATATTTCTTTCATTTGCTCCATCTGTGCCTCAATACCATTTCTGAAATCTTGGATCATCTTTACTATCATTATTCTGAATTCTTTTTCAGGTAGACTGGCTATCTTGTCTTCATTTGCTTGGTCTTGTGGGGTTTTACCTTGTTTCTTCATCAGCTGCATCTTTTCTCATTTTGTTTAACTTACTGTGTTTGGGCTCCTATTTCCTTAGGCTGCAAGGTCATAGTTCTTTTCAACTCTGCTGTCTGTCTCCAGTGGGGGGGTTGGTCCAGTGGGGTGTGTAGGCTTCTTGGTGGAGGGGACTGGTGCCTGTATTCCTTTGTGTGGAGATGGATCTTATCCTTTTGATGTGCAGGGCCACGTCTGTTGGTGTGTTTGGGTGTGTCTGTGGGCTTAGTAGGACTGTAGGCTGTCTGTCTGCTAATGGGTGGGGTTATGTTCTTATCTTACTAGTTGTTTGGCTTGAGGTATCCAGCACCAGAACTTACTGGCTTTGGTTCAGTTTGGATCTTAGTGTTGAGAATGAGACCTCTGGGAGAGCACTTGCTGATTAATATTCCATGGGGTCGGGAGTTCTCTGGTGGTCCAATGTCCTGGACTCAGCTATACTGTCTCAGAGGTCCAGGTCTGACCCCCCGCCAGGGCTCCAAGCAACTTGAAGTTGCACAGCACAGAGAAAAAGGAGGTAGAAAGGAAAAAAGAAAGAAAGAGAATTTTGTGGCAGTGAGACCTGCAAATAAAGGGGAACACCGGGGCTGTGGTGGGAGGAGGAGTGCGGGGGCTGGCAGCAGCATGCTCGGGAGGCCTGGGCAGTGAGCAGGCAGTACGGGGTCGGCCTATGTGACTGGGTAGCTCCAGCGTGGCCTCCATGCGGAGAGGATTCAGGATGACCAATGAGGAACCTCTTCCCAAAAATGTTCGACTGAGTGAAACAGACTTCAAAGTTATGGCACGAGACGAATTAATTCTAAGGTGGAAACAATATGGAGCATATGTGCAGGCTTTGGAGGGCAAGTACACAGATCTTAACTCTAATGATGTAACTGGCTTAAGGGAATCTGAAGACAAACTAAAGCAACAACAACAAGAATCTGCACACAGGGAAAACATTCTTGTAATGCAACTAGTGACCAAGGAGCAAGAGATATAAGAGTATACTACACAAATCCAGTACCTCAAGCAAGCCCAGCAGCCTAACATTATCCAACTGAGATCAACAATGGTAGACCCAGCAATCAACCTGTTTTTCCTAAAAATGAAAGGTGAACTGGAACAGACTAAAGACAAACTGGAACAAGCCCAAAATGAACTGAGTGCCTGGAAGTTTATGCCTGATAGGTAAACAAATCATACTCCCCAGTCAAGACTTCCCTGACAGTCCCACTATAAGGAAGCTGTGGTGGGACAGCCAAGTACTTGTTTCCACACCAAGACTCAGACTTTTTGAGCCAAAAAGCCACATTTCTATACAATCCAGCTTGTAATGGTTAATGTAAAACTTACCAGATGAACCTTGTGTTTCATCTTTTTTCTCTTCCCCCTTCCCTTGCTTCAGAGGCCTGATGACATTGGACTATTCCGAATAAGTGGCCACCTCTGAAAAATTCCCCTTCTAGAACATGTAGACACTTGAGAAATGTTTCTGTTTGAAGAAAATAGAGGGAGAAACAGAAGTCTTAAGTCTGTGGCACACTGTGTCTTCAGACAGTTTGGAGGAGTGAAAACCTAGAGATTTAAAATCATGAATTGAACGTGTAAAATTCCAGTAAAATGTAAAGATGGAATATGCATCACTCTTAACCTTGAGCATAGTGACTTAGAGACACTGTATATCAGTTTTGCCAATAAGACTGTGGACTTCGTGATTGTTGTTGAACTTCTGGGTCAAAACTCAAATAAGGTGAATTTTGTCTTTAAAGAGTTTATTTGCTACAAACCAACTTAATAGTCATGAGAGAATCAAATAATACATGTCAGTACAAGTAGTTCATATATTTAACCATTAAGTTTGGGGCTCCATATTACTCAGTTGAGCCTTAAATCAATGTTGTTTTACTCAATGATTTGTTCTTTGAATGGTTGCTAATACTGTAGATAACCTTTTGAGGACTGTACAAACATGAAGGTGTGGTATCAAACTTGAGGTTTAAACTGTTTGAAGCATTATAAACATTCATTTCATGACTAGATTGTATAAGGATATTGGCTATGATGAAACTCACTGTGTTATTTTTTTCAGTAGTGAAATTTATTAAATCCCCATTCCATTCAACAGGCACATGTTGAAAGAGCATTGTCATTGGTGTTAATGGGGGAATGTGTTCCTTCATTGTATTTGGGCCTCTTGTATTGCACTCTTGACATTAGATTAAATGTGCCTTGGAAAAAAAAAAGAAAGAAAAAAATGGAAGAAAGGGAAAGGACAGACAAATCCCCAAGACAGGTGGTAAAAGCAACTCTAATCAGTCAAAATTACACAAGGAGATGTTCATGCCTGCACTTGCAAAAAGAGAAGAAAAGAGATGGAGAAGAGAAAGCAAAGAAAAGAGAAAGAGAGAATACAAAGAAGAGAGTAATCAAACCCATTTACAAACCTACATACAAATGTATACAGTAAACTTTAAACTCACAAATACATAAAACCAGGAAAGAGTCAAACATACCAGGAAGTCCTCCAATACTTCTCAGTAAGTCTCTGCATCTGCTGTGGGGAGGACAGCAGAGAGCTCTGACTGTAGTCTGGTATTAGACCTGAGTATATTTGCCCCCCACATTCCACACTTGCCCCCTAAGTCTACAGGCTCTATTGTAGAAACACATCTATTCAGCTGATCCACAGATGCAGGGTCTATCAAGCCTATTGTGGGTATTAAATCTGCTTCTCCTGTGGCTGTTTCTCTTTCTCTTCTTTGGTCCTACGATCCTTGGCAATCAGTTTTGCTTTTGGTCCCTTCTTTGCACGTGGGCTGCTCTCAGGGGTCCATTCCCTGCCCAGGCATGAAAGGGTGAAAGCGGGTGTTTGGGGCTCACTTGCAAATTCAGGTTGGGGGGAGGGAGGGGTATGGCAATCTTATTGAAATTTGCAGGAGCACTTGCAACAGCAGAGGTTGGCATGAGCCTGAGATGTGCCCCCAGGGAAGCTGGCCCCAAATGCAGGAACCCAGCGCTGGCAGGCTGCACCTGCGGCTGGGAGGATATGGTCAATGACGTGCCTTGTACACAGGGCCCTTGGCAGTGATGGCTGTAGGTGATAGGCTCTGTGTTTTGATTTAGCTGTTGTGGGTCAAGTGTGGTGCTGGCACAGGCACTTCTCTGCAGCCTGTGAGTTTGCTGAGCAGCAAGCTCCTCTCAGGCACCCTGAAACAAAGATCTCCTGCCTCTCCGTCAGGCCCAGGATTTCCCCCAAACTCCCTCCCAGCTAGCTGTGGTGCATTTTTCCTCAGGCTGTTTTCTCACAACCAGCCCGTTCTCTCCTTCATTTCTGTTCTCCGAAGCCCAAGCCTCAGCTCCCAGACCCCACCTGCTGCTGTGGGTGAGCAGACCAGCATCTGGCTGGGGAGTGCTGCATGGATCCTCAGTATGGGAATCTTTCTGCTTTGTCCTCCTCACACCTGTTTTTGCTCTCTTCTCTTGGGGCCCTGAAGCTCTCCATCTGACCCAGCCAGTGAGGGGGCTTCCCAGTGCATGGAATCTTTGCCCCCTTTACAGCTCCCTCCCAGAAGGGCACGTCTCCTTAGGATTCCTTTATCACTTTTCTTCCCTTTTTTCTTTTGCACTACCCAGTTCCCTGGGAATTTTCTTGCCTTTCTGGAGGTCTGAGGTCAGCATTTGGAAGGTGTTCCCTAGGAGCTTTTCCACAAATAAATGTGTCTTGATGTATTTGTGGGGAAGAAGGTGATCTCCTCTTCTTACTCCACAGACATCTTTTTTTGGTCCTATTTAATATATATATATTTTTTTATGTTTCTATTTCTAAAATTACTCTTCTGTGTTCTGTCTTGTTTTCCCCTTCTCTCTCTCTTGCTCTCTTTTTAAAGACACTTTTGTCACTTTGTTTTGCCTTTTTTGCTTCATTCTTCCTTTGGCATTTGGCTTTGGTTTTGTTTTGTTAGTTTTATGCTTTTGTTAGTTTTCTTTTTAATTGTTTGATTTCATTCTGGGTATTTTTGTTTGTTTGTTTGTTTGTCTGGTTTTTCTGTTGCTTTTTGTTTTACTTTGTCCTATTTTCACTTCTTTTGTGTGTGTGCACGTGTTTCCTTGTTTCTCTTATTGTTTGTTTGACTTAATTTTATACCATTTGTCTGGGGCATTGTTGATCTTTCTTTAAAATCTGCTTTATTGCTGGGATGAGTGACCTGTGGAGTCTTGGTTCATCAACCAAAAGTGGGTCCTGAGGCTCTGAGGTGAGAGCACAGAGTCCAGGATGCTGGGCCTCTAGAGAATTTCTGGCTCCAGGGAAGATTAATTGCCAAGAGCTCTCATGGACACCTCTATCAGAATCAAAGACCTGGTTCCTCCCAACTGCCAGCAGCTCCCAACACTGGACACCTCAAATCAAACAACAAACAAGACAAACCTACCCATCAGCACACTGACTACCTAAAGTCATACTCATCTTACAAACACCCCCACCAAGACACACCACCTGCAATGGCCCTGCTCATCAGAGGGAAAATACTCACCTCCACCCACCAGAACACAGGCACCAATACCTCCCATCAGGAAGCCTACACAAAACAGTGGACCAACCCACAGAAGAAAGAGGAACCATGACTCTGAAGCCTAGGGAAAGGAGATCTCAAATAATGTATATTAGACAAATTAGAAGACAGAGAAATATCTCGCAGGCAAGAAAGCAAGATAAAAACCCACAAGACCAAATAAATGAAGAAATAGGCAAATTGCCTGAAAAAGAATTCAGAGTAATGATAGTAGAGATGATCCAAAATCTCAGAAACAGAATAAAGTACAAGAAACATTTAAAAAGGAACTAGAAAAACTAAAGAGTAAACAAACAGTAATGAACAACACAGTAACTAAAATTAAAAATCTTTAGATGGAATCAATAGCAGAATAACTGATGCAGAAGAATGAGTAAGTGAGCTAGAAGATAGAATGGTGGCAATAATTGCCATGGACCAGAATAAAGAAAAAAGAATGAAAAGAATGGAGGACAATCTCAGAGACCTCTGGGACAACATTAAGTGCACCAACATTTGAATTATAGGTGTCACAGAAGAAGAAGAAGAAGAAAAGAAACAGTATGAGAAAATATCTGAAGAGATTATAGTCAAAAATTCCCAACGTGGGAAAGGAAATAGTTAATCAAGTACAGAAAGCACAGAGACTCCCATGCAGGATAAACCCAAGGAGAAACACAATGAGACACATATTAATCAAAGAAATAAAAAAGTAAACACAAAGAAAAAATATTAAAAGCAGAAAGGGAAAAGCAACAAATAACATACAAGGGAACCCCCATAAGGTTAGCAGCTGATCTTACAGAAGAAACTCTGTGGTCCACAGGGGAGTAACAGGATATACTTAAAGTTTTGAAAGAGAAAAACCTACAGCCAAGGTTACTTTACCCAGGAAGGATCTCATTCAGATTCAATGGAAAAGTCAAAAGCTTCACAGACACAAATCAAGCCTCAATAAATTTAAGAAAATTGAAATTATACCAAGCAACTTTTCCAACCACAATGATATGAGATTAGAAATCAATTGCAGGAAAAGAGCTGTAAAAAACACAAACACATGGAGGCTGAACAATATGCTACTAAATAACCAAGAGATCACTAAAGAAATCAAAGAAGGAATTTTTAAAAAATACCTAGAAACAAATGACAATGAAAACAGTAAGACCCAAAGCCTATGAGATGCAGCAAAAGCAGGTCTAAGAGGGAAGTTTATAGTAATACTATCCTACATCAAGAAACAAGAAAAATCTCAAATAACTTAAACTTACATCTAAAGCAATTATAAAAAGAAGAACAAAAAAACTCAAAGTTAGCAGAAGGAAAGAAATCATAAAGATGAGATCAGAAGCAAATGAAAAAAAAATGAAGGAAACAATAGCAAAGGTCAATCAAACTAAAAGATGATTCTTTGAGAAGATAAATAAAATTGATAAACCATTAGCCAGACTCATCAGAAAAAAAGGGAGTGCATGCAAATCAACAGAATTAGAAATGAAAAGGGAGAAGTAACAACTGACACTGCAGAAATAGAAAGGATCATGAGAGACTACTATAAGCAACTATACATCAATAAAATGGACAACCTGGAAGAAAAAGACAAATTCTTAGAAATGTACCACCTTCCATGACTGAATCAGGGAGAAACAGAAAATATGAACAGACCAATCACAAGCACTGAAATTGAAACTATGATTAAAATCTCTCAATAGGAAAAGCCCAGGGCCAGATGGCTTCACATGTAAATTCTCTCAAAGTTTAGAGAAGAGCTAACATGTAACCTTCTCAAAATCTTCCAAAATGTAGCAGAAGGAGTAAAACTTCCAAACTCACACTAGGAGGCCACCATCTCCCTGATACAAAAACTAGACAAAGATGTTGCAAAAAACAAGAAAACCACAGGCCAGTATCACTTATGAAAATAGGTGCAAAAATACTCAACAAAATATGGGCAAACAGTATCCAACAACACATTAATAGGATCATACACCATGATCAAGTGGGATTTATCCCAGGAATGAAAGCATTCTTTAATATATATATATCAATCAATGTGATACACCATACTAACAACATGAAGGATAAAAATCATATGATCATCTCAATAGCTGCAGAAAAAGCTTTTGAAAAAATTCAACACCCATTTATGATAAAAACTCTCCAGAAAGTGGGCACAGAAGGAACTACCTCAACATAATAAAAGCCATATATGAGAAACCAAAAGCCAACATCATTCTCAATGGTGAAAACTGAAACCATTTCCTCTAAGAACAGGAAAAAGACAAGGGTGCCCACTCTCACCAATATTATTCAACATAGTTTGGAAGTTTTACCCATGACAATTAGAGGAGAAAGAGAAATCAAAGGAATCCAAAATGGAAAAGAAGTAAAACTGTCACTCTTTGCAGATGACATGATACTATATATAGAAAATCCTAAAGATACCACCATAAAACTTCTAGAACCAATTGATGAATTTTGTAAATTAGCAGGATAAAAAATTAATGCACAGAAATCTCTTGCAGTCCTATTCACTAACAACAAAAATTCATAAAGAGAAATTAAGAAAACATTCCCATTTACCATTGTAACAAAAAGATTAAAATACCTAGGAATAAACCTACCTAAAGAGGCAAATGACCTATATGCAGAAAAGTATGACACTGATGAAAGATATCAAAGATAATACAAAATAATGGAGAGATATACCATGTTCTAGGATTGGCAGAATTAACATTGTGAAAATGACTATACTACCCAAAGCAATCTACATTTTCAATGCAATCCCTATCAATTTACCAATGGCATTTTTCACAGAACTAGAAGAAGAAATTTTACAATTTGTATGGAAACACAAAAGGCCCTGAATAGCCAATGCAATCTTGAGAAAGAAAAATGGGACTGGAAGAATTAGGCTTCCTGACCATGCTACAAAGCTACACTAATCAAAACAGTATGGTACTGGCACAAAAACAGACATATAGATCAATGGAAAAAGATAGAAAGTCCAGAGATAAACCCACACACCTATGGCCCTATCTTTGACAAAGGACACAAGAATATACAATGGAAAAAAGACAGGCTCTTTAATAAGTGGTCCTGGGAAAACTGGACAGCTCCCTGTAAAACAATGAAATTAAAACAATTCTTAATATCATACACAAAAATAAACTCAAAATGGATTAAGGATCTACATGCAAGGCCAGACACTATAAAACTCTTAGAGGAAAACATAGGCAGAACACTCTATCACATAAATGACACCAAGATCCTTTTAGATCCACCTCCTAGAGTAATGGAAATAAAAACAAAAATAAACAAATGGGACCTAATGCAACTTAAAAGCTTTTGCACAGCAAAAGTAACCTTAAACAAGAGAAAAAGACAACACTCAGAATGGGAGAAAATGTTGCTGATGAAGCAACTGACAAAGGATTAATCTCCAAAATATACAAGCAGCTTATGCACTTCAATTAAAAAAAAAAAATCAACCTAATCCAAAAATGGGTGGAAGACCTAAATAGACATTTCTCCAAAGAGACTTACAGATGGCCAACAAACACATGAAAAGATGTTCAACACTTCTAATCATTAGAGACATGCAAAGCAAAACCACAATGAGGTATCATCTCACACTTGTCAGAATGGCCATTATCAAAAATCTAGAAACAATAAATGCTGGAGAGGGTGTGAAAAAAGAGAACCCTCCTGCAGTGTTCATGGGAATATAAATTGATACAGCCACTATGGAAAACAGTATGGAGATTCCTTAAAAAACCAAAAATGAAACTACCATATGACACAGCAATCCCACTAGTGGGCGTATACCCAGAGAAAACCATCATCCAAAAAGAAACATGTACCGCAATGTTCATTGCAACACTATTTACAATAGCCAGGACATGGAAACAACCTAAATGCCCATCAACAGATGAATGGATAAAGAAGATGTGACACATATATACAATGGAGTATTTCTTAGCCATAAAAAAGAAGAAAATTGAGTTATTTGTAGTGAGGTGGATGGACCTAGAGACTGTCATGCACAGTGAAGTAAGTCAGAAGGAGAAAAACAAATACCCTGTGCTAAAGCCTATATATAGAATCTAAAAAAAAAAAAAAAAAATGGTACTGATGAACCTAGTGGCAGGGCAAGAATAAAGACACAGACATAGAGAAGGGACTTGAAGACACAGTGTGGGAAGGAGAAGCTGGGACTAACTGGGAGGGTAACATTGACCTATATACACTACCAAATGTAAAATGGATGGCTAGTGGGAAGCTGCTACATAGCACAAGGAGATTAACTTGATGCTTGGTAGTTACAAAGAGGGGTGGGATATGGAGCATGGGAGTGAGGCTTAAGGGGGAGGGGATATGTGGATATATGTAGAAATATAGCTGATTCACTCTGTTGTACAGCAGAAATGCACACAATACTGTAAAGAAATTGTACTCCAATAAATATCTGGAAAAAAAAATTTGGTTTAGGAAGTTTTGTCCAAAAAATATCAAAAAGCATTTAGAACCCTCAGTTCTAAACTGAGATAGGATCACAGGTTACTGTGAAACAATAGTTATTCACTTAGCCAAAGTAACCATAAAAGATTTTAAAGCAGATACAGAACAGATTACTCAAAAGGTAAAGAAACTTGAAATCTGTTGTTAAGTGCAGTTCAATAATTTAAGAAATCTTATCCTCTCAAGAGAGAGAAAAGCCAAATTTAAGTTTTATACCCACTTTCTTTTAAAATTGATTTACTCAATTAAAGTTATTTTAACCTTAGTCAATCCTGATCACACACAAAACTCTTTTCTTGGAGTCCACTTTCCACCAAGGTTTTTGTCACTTTCTTTATCCAACACTTTATTTTCCATTCAGAAACAGCCACCTGTAAGTCAGACCTACTTTCTTTCCCTTTAATCCCATTCCTCATGGAATTCCACTTCTTTACTGAAAACACACATCCTACTTTCCTTAAGCAACCATGAACTGTCCTTTATATTACCATTCTGCAGATTAGTGAACATAAAAACCAGTGATAATTTATAAAAACATTTGCTTACTTTAGAGAACATGGCATGAAACATATTCATTAATAGTCCAAATTATCTTGTTTCTCTGTAAGAGGAAGCCAATGTTCTGTAATTAATGTTTCAATATCTTATTTTATTTGGGAAGGTCGTAGCTATTTAATAAGATTCTCTCACTTAACTTACTACAATTCTGGAATGTCAAGTTACCAGAATCTGGAGAAACTATTTTATATAGACATTCCTAAAGCATAATTATTCTTAATAGATTTTATCTGAAAGCTCTTATCTCACATTTTCTTTCCTTGAATGTTTTTTCATATCGTATAGTAATGCATATATGTGGAATATAGAAAAATGGTACAGATCAACCAGTTTGTAAGGCACAAGTAGAGACACAGATATAGAGAAAACACATATAGACACCAAGTGGGGAAAGTGGGGGTGGGGGGGATTGGCATGGGATTAATTGATTGGAATTGCCGTATATACATTACTAATAAGAAAAATAATATCAAATTGTACACTTTATGTACATGCAGTTTATTGTATGTCAATTATATCTCAAAATTTCTTAAAAAATAAAATAAAATACATATGGAAACGTGGAAAAAAATGTGTTCACATCAAGCTACTTTCTGTGCTGACAAATTTGTAACAGATATAACAAGATTTTATTTAGCTTATATTACACCTAGGCATAATAAAATATTATACTGAATGTTGATGACTCTAAAAACATGTCTACATTAATTAGATCAACAAACAAATATTAATACCAGGTATTAATTTAATTCTGAGTATTTCCCAGTTCACGTGAACCTGAAATTCATTTAGCTTAATTTTTCTTGTGTATAGAATTAATTTGTAAGTGCTTACTTTTCTTTAATCCAATTAAATGGAGTTCATTTACAAATTAACCACAGCAATATTATACAAAGACAAAGACACATACTGAGACATACATATATCCAGACAGACACAACAAGAGATGTAGCTGCATTTTCTAAACTTACTCATGAATCACATATTCATTATACAAAATACACTAGTTTATAAATAACAGTTGAAATAAGAAAAAATTTTAAAAGGCTTCCTCCAGTTTTTATTTCCCCTTCTTAATCTCAGGAATTAGGGATGGTCTAGATAAGATAAGTGTTCCTGAGAGCCCTGGTCTCAAGTCACAGGGAGAGAAAATTAGGCTTTCCTAGTAGGACTCACTCCCCTAGCCTGAGAATCCTGAAGAGAATTTTTTTCCCTTCAAGCTAGCTTTCTTTACTGGTTGGGAATTAAATGGGGGTCTGTTAACCTTTAACTGGCATTGTGTAATTAACTGACACAATTCAAGGTTCATAATTTTCATAGATACCCTTTTTTTTTTAATGGTTTTGAAAAGTTGGTCATCCAGTGTAACAAGGGTGTTTGTATGTAACACGGACCAACCTAGGTTGTGACTGTTGACAAGAGTAGCCAAATTCTCATCTAAGCCTTCTAAAAAAGTAGAGTTAAGCAAAGGATCATTTTAGTGGTTAGAGAATGTCTCAGGTGTCAAGCTAGAAGATTGCTTAAAAGTTTTTTCAAACCTCTCATAATAGTCCAGAATTAATTCATCTGGTTTTTGCTTACACTGTTGAATTTTCATCCAGTCTATAGCTTTTGGAAAAGGCTCTGGGATAAGTTCAAGTAATTTCTCAGCTAATTCATTCCACTCAGTACAAGCCTGTGGTTCAAAATCCAATAAGGGATGTTTCCATCCTGCTTTCTTTATCCATTCCCTTGCTTTGCTTTCAGAAACTAACAGCTGTATTAGTTGACATAGATCTGAAAAACCTAGGCTTGTAGGTCTGAACGGTCAACTGAAATTCCTTAGCAAATCCCAATGGATCCTGACTTAGATCAGGAAATTCCTTAGACAAGGCTCTAAGTTCTGCTTGGGTTCAGGGTGTGTACATAAGCACCAAGGATGGTTCACCTCCCCTGTGATAGGTTTCTCCTTAAAGGGAGCTATAATCACTTCTGATTTTTAATCCTCCTTTGCTGGAAAGGGAAGCAGCAGGAGGCAGAAGAGTTGGAAGAGAAAAAGAGATGGGATCTGGGTCAGGCAATTCAGATAGAAGAGGATACATGGGAGGAGCAGAGGGAGAGACAGAGTTAGAGATAGAGTGCTAGCAGCCTTTTTAGTTTAGAAGCTTCTAGACACCAAAGTAAACATTCCATTCAGTCTGATTTTTTTAAAAAACTTTTATTGAGATACAGATAACATACAATAAACTGCATATATTTAGAGTGTACAATTTGTTTTTTTTTTCTTATTGGTAATGTATATATGGCAATCCCAATCTCCCAATTCATTCCCCCCCAACACTCCCCGCCAGTCTTTTTGATCTTAAGGCTGACTTTTCTCTAACTGTGGTGCAAAGTAGCAACTTTGGAATAACTAAGGATCCCCAATTTAGCCCTTTTTTGGGGGAGGGGGCTGCATTGGGTCTTTATTGCTGTGCACAGGCTTTCCCTAGTTGTGGCAAGCAGGGGCTACTCTTTCTTGTGGCACTTGGTCTTCTCAGTGCAGTGGCTTCTCTTGCTGTGAAGCACAGGCTCTAGGTGCATGGTAGTTGTAGCATGTGGGCTCAGTAGTTGTGGCTTGCAGGTTCAAGAGTGCAGGCTTAGTAGTTGTGGTGCATGGGCTTAGTTGCTCCACAGCATGCGGGATCTTCCCTGACCAGAGCTCGAAAAGCCTGCATTGGCAGGCAGATTCTTAACCACTGCACCACCAGGGAAATTCCCTCAATTTAGCTATTTCAAATTGAGATCTCCTTTAGTAAAATTTCCCAATTAAGTAGGTACTTACAAGTATCAGTTTTTTACATACATAAAGCTGGCTGAGGTGTTAGTCAGAGGCTGGCTTTCTTACACCCCTTGTTCCTGTGTTTTAGAGGCTCTATTTCCCATTTTAAAGCTGAATTTGTCTGAGATTTAAAAAAAAAAACAACTCTAGTGAAATTGTGTGGTGGACCAGTGTGCTGCTTGTGAGCTTAACTCCTCTAGGCATCACCCTAGAGTCATTTCAGCCCTCTTATGTGTCTCAGTTTCTCCCTTCAGCAGTCTAAAATCACTAAGTTTGCTTGGATCGCTAAATGACCAATTCTTATCTATGACCCCTGGATGAACAAGTGTTTTAATTAATGAGTGGGTTTCCCTATGGGACCACTGCATGGTATGAGGACCCCATCTCCACCACTCCCATAGATTTCTCAGTCCCCTGAGAAAGCCATAACCAGCTGGGAGGAGTCTTGTCTCTTTTCTTTGAAGCAAAGCTCTCGTGTAATATCTTCACTTTTATCCCAACAAATTCTATTAAGGCAGCCGAATTGAGGAAAGGTGTCATATCAACCTCTTATCTAACCACTCAGCACAGACACTCAGTTTCCTACAACTCAGCAAACCCTGGTACCTTTCAACCAGCACACCCCCCACCCCCCAGTATCTTTCAACTGGGAAGAGGCAGGTACCTGCTACACCACCAAATAAAACTCAGGATCATCAACCAATACAGGAGATCTATGAACTAGGAGAGACTTATCCAAATTTGTCTGGACTCTGATGGGGTGGATGGGCAGAAGGGGCCCCTGCTAGTACCAAGGCTCTGGTTCCTCACAGAATTCAGGTGAAGGAGAGAAGTCCACTCTGGGCCCCTTCTTTCATGGTCACCATTACTGTTGACTTAAAAAAATGCACAATGTGAGAGTTGTGAGTTAAGTTTTATTTGGGGCAAAATGAGGACAGCAGCCTGGGAGACAGCATCCCAGATAGCTCTGAGAAACTGCTCCAAAGAGACGGGGGGATGTTCAGTATGTATGTGATTTTGGTGAAGGGATAGTTCATGCAATTGAGCACATATTTTTTTAGCAGAAGGTTTCTGCTAGTCACAAGAAGCAGTCATCACCATGAAGGAGTTTAATGTTTTTCTAGATATGAGGAGATACAAGAATTGGGCTCATTAAATTGGCTCTTGAAAATATCTGACTATTTGAAGACCCATTCTGCCAGTTCTTCCCAGAGCACAGAGTGCCTCATTTCAGCTCTCCACCCCGAACTCCTTTCAAGGGGATATTGAAAATCAGCAGCTACAGCAGCATATGATTTAATCCTTGTAGAGGTAGATGGCAAGTGCCAATGGTGAGTGCCAATTGTAGTTGACACCATCATACACACAAAAATGTATGGTATGGATTGCTTTTTGCAATCCATAGCAGTGTGGATTGCAAAAAGCATGCCTTATATTCCATGTCAAAGAGCTTTCCTGATGCCAGGTATGTCATATGCCTACATTCATTTTTTGCACCATGTGGTGAGACAACAAGAAAGTCAGCAACTTGGTGTGCTGACAGTGCAGCAAAGCATGATTTTAATTAGCTCACACAAAGGACACATTGAGGAAAAAGTAACATTTCATTGAGGAATATACTATTAAACACAACCCTCCTTGACCTGGCATTTATCAGGATAAGTGTTGAAACCATATGACTGGTTAAGACTTTTTCATTGTCCTTTAACCCAGGGATATATGGCTCATTTGCAGGAACATTTACTTTGGAACTTTCTCAGTTTCTTTGGCACCTGAGTACTAAGAGTCTTCATATCACCATCTTAGAGAAGAAAACACGTCTTTAATGAAATAGTATACATATTTAAAAGAAAAATAGACATTAGAAAGAAAAAAAAAGTATGGTGCATCATAAGAGTAAATACTATATTATCGAATATTCCTGACTTCCATTATGATTATGCATCCATGAAACCATATCCTCTGCTTACAGTTTTACACAACTGATACTAAAATCTTGTTCCATAGACTTCAAACATTTCAAACTTTTCTTCTCCTTCAATTCCCATATTCTTCCAGGACTGGATACCTGGATATATCTATATCTTAACACCACCTCTGGCCTTAGACATGGATGTCATAAGGTACAGAGAAAGTATATTTCTGGAAGATAGCCCTATAGCAGTACAACTAAAATTTACTTATCACTATACTGAAGAGATAACAAATTTGCAAAATATTTCTCATTTAGTCCAAGTCTAACCTAACCCCAATTCAACTTCCTTTTAGCAAATCCCCCCAGCTGCTGATTGTCACCCTAACATTATCCAACAGGAGAGGAGGTTTGACAAACGTAAGTGGAATGAAAAGTTATTTTAACCACATATGTTAAGATATCTTGCAAATTTTACTGAAAAATAAATGGCTCTGTGTCCTTGGAAGGACTGTGCTAGTGAGGTGTCCTGAAATTTACTAGTTTCAGGGAAATCCACGTTATTCTGTGTTTTCATAGATCCTTGTAATTTCCCTTTTGTAGCTCTTGTCACAATTGCAGTTGCATCTCTCTTTTATGTATTAGAGGGGAGGTGTGGGGATGTGTGTCTTTTTTATTTACTATTTTTCCCCCTCCCATATCTAGCAAATGCCTGGTAATATAGTGAGCCCTCAAGAAACATTTGTTGCATGGATTTGTAAACACTTAAACTGTTTCCATTTCAAAAGCCAGTGACATAAATATAATTTAGAGAACTTGTAGCATTGACAGGCACTACCAAGGAATAGACTGGGGGAATAAAAAAAAGAGACCATTCCAAATGCAATGCATTATTTCAATTAGGCAGAAGCCATGGCATTTGACTTCAATGCATGAGGATATATTACTATTGCAAGCTAATATCTCTCAACTTTTCTGCTTGTCAGACTGTGCTCAGCATCTTATGCACACATACCAGTAATCTTCATGAGCATTCATGATGTTGTCGACTGAAAAAAAAACCCACAGAATCTAAAAGTTGAGACTTATGTTTTATTTAGCAGACAAAACTGAGAACTTAAGCCCAGGACACAGCCTCTCAGATATCTCTAAGGGTCTACTCCAAAGGGCTAAGGGAGGAGCCAGAATATATAGTTTTTGTCTTTGCAAAAAAAGACCAGGTAGTAGGAACTTCAAAAAATTACTGTTAATTAAAGAAAATCAGACATCTCAAGTTAAGGAATTTAGCACTTTTCTATGTATGGGAAGATGCAAGAGTCGGCTTACTGAAATCATTCCTTTGATATGCACCCTAATCATCCAGGGTCAGTATCCTGTTCTTTCCCATCCTGAGTCTTCTCAGGCTGTGCCAGCAGGGGTAGATGCAGCAGCTGAGGGCTAGGCAGTGGGCAGCCTATTTCCATCCTGAGTTCCCTCAGAGTTCACTCTCATGGGCTGCTGTAATGTGATGGTTTAATGGCTGCAGCATCCTTGGCTTACTGATATGGCAGGCAACATTTTATACTGTGAATTATATATATTCACAGGTTTATGCTATTATTATACCAATTTGAAAAACTGAGGCAAAGAACAATTAGGCAAACTTCCCAGCTAATAAATAACAGTGACAGTATTTGAACCCAGACTGGTCTGGCTCTGGGGCCCATCTCGCAGCCATTGTATTATACTCTTTGCTAGTAGGTTTTAGACATGGGAGTCAGGCTGCTGAGGTTCAAGCCAAGCTACATATTTCTCTATATGCCTAATATTTAGCAAGTTATGACCTCTGTTTGATTTTCTTATCTGTAAAGTACAAATATAAGAGTGTTGACCTCATAAGGTTCTACACATGTTTAAATGAGACAATATATTTAAAGCACATAGAACAGGGCCTGGCACATAGAAAAGAGCCAATAAACACTCACTATTATTATGCATATGGACAAATGCAATTGTTAACCCCAAATTAGAGGCAAACCCCTAGCATCACTATATAATGACTTTTTTCTTTTCCCATGTAACCAGTCTCTTACTATTAAGCAAGTTCAACAAGATTATTACCCAAAAGATAAACTACTCCAAGGGAGAGAAAAAGAAGGAAAAACTTACAAAATTCCTGCTCAAGCATTATTGTCAATGCTGTTTAATAATTTTGTTAGAGAATTTTACAAAAACCTAACATACAGGGCCTTCCCTGGTGGTGCAGTGGTTAAGAAACCGCCTGCCAATGCAGGGGACATGGGTTTAATTCCTGGGCTGGGAAGATCCCACGTGCCACAGAGCAACTAAGCCTATGCACCACAACTACTGACCCTGTGCTTTAGAGCCTGTGAGCCACAACTACTGAGCCCATGTGCCACAACTACTGAAGCTCATGTGCCTAAATCCCAGGCTCTGCAACAAGGGAAGCCACTGCAATGAGAAGCACATGCACCACAATGAAGAGTAGCCCCTACTCGCCACAACTAGAGAAAGCCTGTGCACAACAAAGCCCCAACACAGCCAATAAATAAATAAATATTTTAAAAAACCCTAACATAGTGTCCAAAATAAGTTTAGCAAGTTCTGTTTGTACAAAATTGTGCCTCAGGTTCTGCTCAAGGGGAAGAGGTTGAAGAGGGTGATCAGTTCCAATTAGTTTGGTAATATAAGGGGAATACAAATTGAAAATAATAGACAATTCTCCCTGTTGAAAATAAGGGGGAAGACTCCATTACCTACTTTTTTGTTAGAGCATTTACCTTTTGTTTTCTTTTAGATTTATTTTATTATCTATTTATTTATTTGCTAATTTTATTTTTGTCTGTGTTGGATCTTTGTTGCTGCACACAGGCTTTCTCTAGTTGTGATGAGCGGGGGCTACTCTTTATTGTGATGCACGGGTTTCTCATTGCATTGGCTTCTCTTGTTGTGAAGCATGGGCTCTAGGCAAGCAGGCTTCAGTAGTTGCAGCACATGGGCTCAGTAGTTGTGGCTCGCAGGCTCTAGAGCACAGGTTCAGTAATTATGGCACATGGGCTTAGTTGCTCTGCAGCATGTGGCATCTTCCCTGACCAGGGCTCGAAAGCCTGCACTGGCAGGCAGATTCTTAACCATTGCACCACCAGGGAAGCACTAGACCATTTACTTTAGAAAATTTATAATTGTAAATTCTTTCTCTTTCCCTTTGAAATGTGTGTAAATCTTTTAAAAAAGGATAAATAAATGTCTTGATAGCTTTACAACCCAGCAATGTCTTTCTTAGAGACCTGGGGACCATTTCTTAGAAACATAATTATAAAGGAAGACAGTACCCCATCTCCTAGTTTCTGTGGGAGGGTTGGGGAGCCTGACTTCAGAGGATCTCCAACTCCAACTTGCAAAATTACTTCCTGTCATAAAGATATGAGACATTTATTTTTCCTTTGGATAAAGCCAATTAGTTAACACAGATGTACACTCCAATTACCATGTGAATTTAGGATGAACAATATCTGACAAAATGCACTGTCAAGTCCTCCTTACTTGAAGACCAGTTATTGGTTATCTTGAGAACATGCATGGGATGGGTTGTATCTGCTTGGCTATTAGTGAACTAAATTAATATTTTATTGGCAATACAAGAAAAATTTAAATATAAAATTTTTCTCTGCCCATATGGGCCTCCTTCCTCCCCTGTAGTGGGTACTGTGTATCTGCATTAACCAGAGCTCTTAAGGAGATAACATTCCTTCTTAATCTTGTAAGGGATTATGATGACCCACTACTCATTTTGTACATTTAGATCTGAATTGTGTAAATGGTCAATATGTAATTTGACATATAACTCTCTGTCTCAAAAAAGTTGTATAACTGTATTTTGATCTCTAATGGGCAGAATAGTCCTCAGAACTATTTGAAAGACTATCTCAAATAATTCATTTCTTTTTTGTTTTCTTTTTGAAGATTCTAAAGCTTAAGAGCTATATTTATTTATTTTTTTAAAAACTTTTATTGAGATACAGTTAAGATGCAATAAACTCCATCTAAATATAGCGTGTACAATTTGGTATCCCAATCTCCCAATTCATTCCCCCCAACCCTCCCTGCTTCCCCCACTTGGTGTCCATATGTTTGTTCTCTACATCTGTGTCTCTATTTCTGCCTTGCAAAACAGTTGATGTACCATTTTTCTATATTCTGCATATATGTGTTAATATACGATATTTGTTTTTCTCTTTCTGACTCACTTCACTCAGTATGACAGTCTCTAGGTCCATCCATGTCTCTACAAATGTCCCAGGTTCATTGCTTTTTACAGATGAGTAATATTCCATTGTATATATGGGCCATATCTTCTCTACCCATTCATCCGTTGGTGGACATTTCAGTTGCTTCCATGTCCTGGCTATTGTAAATAGTGCTGCAATGAACATTGGAGTGCAGGTGTCTTTTTGAATTATGGTGCTCTCTGGGTATATGCCCAGTAGTGGGATTGCTGGGTCATATGGTAATTCTATTTTTAGTTTTTCAAAGAACCTCCATACTGTTCTCCATAGTGGCTGTATCAATTCACATTCCCACCAACAGTGCAAGAGCATTCCCTTTTCTCCACACCCTCTCCAGCATTTACTGTTTGTAGATTTTCTGATGATGCCCATTCTGACCAGTGTGAGGTGATACCTCATTGTCATTTTGATTTGCATTTCTCTAATAATTAGTGATGTTGAGCAGTTTTTCATGTGCCTCTTGGCCATCTGTATGTCTTCTTTGCATAAATGCCTACTTAGAAGTCTTCTGCCCATTTTTAGATTGGGTTGTTTGTTCTTTTTATATTGAGCTGGATGAACTGTTTATATATTTTGGAAATTAAACCTTTGTCTGTTGATTCGTTTGCAAATATTTTCTCCTATTCTGAGGGTTGTCTTTTCATCTTGCTTAGAGTTTCCTTTGCTATGCAGAAGTTTCATTAGGTCCCACTTATTTATTTTTGTTTTTATTTCCATTACTCTAGGGGGTGGATCAAAAAAGATCTTTCTGTGATTTATGTCAAAGAGTGTTCTTCCAATGTTTTCCTCTAGGAATTTTATAGTGTCTGGCCTTACATTTAGGTCTTTAATTCATTCTGAGTTTATTTTTGTGTATGGTGTTAAGGAGTGTTCTAATTTCATTCTTTGACATGTAGCTGTCCAGTTTTCCCAGCACCACTTATTGAAGAGGCTGCCTTTTCTCCATTGTATATCCTTGCCTCCTTTGTCATAGATTAGTTGACCACAGTTTATCTCTGGGATTTCTATCCTGTTTCATTGATCCATATTTCTGTTTTTGTGCCAATACCATCCTGTCTTGATCACTGTAGCCTTGCAGTATAGTTTGAAGACAGGAAACCTGATTCCACCAACTCCATCTTTCCTTCTCATGATTGCTTTGGCTGTTCAGGGTCATTTGTGTTTCCATACAAATCATAAAATTTCTTGTTCTAGTTCTGTGAAATATGCCATTGGTAATTTGATAGGGATTACAATGAATCTGTAAGTTGCTTTGGGTAGTGTAGTCACTTTCACAATGTAGATTCTTCCAATCCAAGAACATGGTATATTTCTCCATCTGTTTGTGTCACCTTTGTTTTCTTTCAGTAGTGTCATAGTTTTCTGAGTACAGATCTTTTACCTCCTTAGTTAGGTTTACCCCTAGGTATTTTATTCTTTTTGTTGCAGTGGTGAATGGGATCATTTCCTTAATTTCTCTTTCTGATCTTTCATTGTTAATGTATACAAATTCAAGAGATTTCTGTGTGTTAATTTTGTACCCTGCAACTTTACCAAATTCATTGATTAGCTCAAGTAGTTTTCTGGTGGCATCTTTAGGATTTTCTATGTATAGTATCATGTCATCTGCGAAGAGTGACAGTTTTACTTCTTCTTTTCCCTTATTGCTGTGGCAAGGACTTCCAAAACTATGTTGAATAGTAGTGGGGAGAGTGTACACACTTGTCTTATTCCTAGAGAAAGCTTTCAGTTTTTCACCATTGAGAATGATGTTTGCTGTGGGTTTGTCGTATATAGCCTTTATTATGTTGAAGTAAGTTCCCACTATGCCCACCTTCTGGAGAGTTTTTTTTCATAAATGGGAGTTGAATTTTGTCAAAAGCTTTTTCTGCATCTATTGAGATGATCATGTGGCTTTATCTTATTTGTTAATATGGTGTATCACATTGATTTCATATATTGAAGAATCCTTGCATTCCAGGCATAAAACCCACTTGATCATGGTGTATGAGCCTTTTAATATGTTGCTGGATTGTGTTGGCTAGTATTTTGTTGAGAATTTTTGCATCTAAATTCATCAGGGTGATGGTGGCCTCATAAAATGAGTTTGCGAGTGTTCCTTCCTCTGCAATTTTTTGGAAGAGCTTGAGAAAGATGGGTGTTAGCTCTTCTCTAAATGTTGATAAGATTTACCTGTGAATCCATCTGGTCCTGGACTTTTGTTTGTTGGGAGATTTTTAATCACAATTTCAATCTCATTCCTTGTGATTGATCTGTTCCTATTTTCTATTTCTTCCTGACTCAGTCTTGGAAAGTTATACCTTTCTAAGAATCTGTCCATTTCATCCAGGTTGTCAATTTCATTGGCATATACTTACTTGCAGTAGTCTCTTATGGTGTTTTTTATTTCTGCAGTGTCCTTTGTAACTTCTCCTGTTTCATTTCTAATTTTATTGATTTGAGTCCTCTTGCTCTTTTTCTTGATGAGTCTTGCTAGAGGTTTATCAATTTCATTTATCTTCTCAAAGAACCAGCCTTTAATTTTATTGATATTTGCTATTGTTTCCTTTGTTTCTATTTCATTTATTTCTGCTCTGATCTTTATGATTTCTCTCCATCTACTAACTTTGGGTTTTTCTGCTCTTCTTTCTCTAGTTTCTTTAGGTGTAAGGCTAGATTGTTTATTTGGGATTTTTCTTGTTTCTTGAGGTAGGATTGTATTGCTATAAACTTCCCTCTTAGAACTGCTTCTGCTGCATCCCATAGGTTTTGGATCATTGTGATTTCATTGTCATTTGTCTCTAGATATTTTTTTATTTCCTCTGTGCTTTCTTCAGTGATCTCTTGGTTATTTAGTAGCATATTGTTTAGCCTCCATGTGTTTGTGTTTTTTACAGTTGTTTTCCTGTAATTGATTTCTAATCTCATAGTGTTGTGGTCAGAAAAGATGCTTGATATGATTTCAATTTTCTTTTACTTACCAAGGCTTGATTTATGACCCAAAATGTGATCTATCCTGGAGAATGTTCTATGTGCACATGAGAACATTGTGTAATCTGCTGTTTTTGGATGTAATATCCTATAGGTATCTATAACATGTAGCTGATTTATTGTGTCATTTAAAGCTTATGTTTCCTTACTAATTTTCTCTCTGGATGATCTGTCCACTGGTGTAAGTAGGGTGTCAAAGTCCACCACTCTTATTGTGTTACTGTCGATTTCCTCTTTTATAGTTGTTAGCATTTGCCTTATGTATTGAGATGTTCCTATATTGGGTGCATATATATTTATAATTGTTATCTCCTCTTCTTGGATGGATCCCTTGATCTTTATGTAGTGTCCTTTCTTGTCTCTTGTAACATTTTTTATTTTAAAATCTATTTTATCTGATATGAGTATCACTAATCCACATTTCTTTTGGTTTCCATTTGCATGGAATATCTTTTTCCATCCCCTCACTTTCAGTCTGTGTGTGTCCCTAGGTCTGAAGTGGGTCTCTTGTAGACAGCATGTATATGGGTCTTATTTTTGTATCCATTCATCCAGTCTGTGTATTTTGGTTGGAGCATTTAGTCTATTTAGATTCAAGGTAATTATCGATATGTATGTTCCTATTACCATTTTCTTAATTGTTTTGTTTTTGTTTTTGTATGACTTTTTCTTCTCTTATCTTTCCTGCTTAGAGAAGTTCCTTTAGTATTTATTGTAGGGCTGGTTTGGTGGTGCTGAATTCTCTTAGCTGTTGCTTGTCTGTAAAGCTTTTGGTTTCTCTGTCAAATCTGAATGAGATCTTTGCTGGGTAGAGAATTCTTGGTTGTAGGTTCTTCCTTTTATCACTTTAAATATATTGTGCCACTCCCTTCTGGCTTGCAGAGTTTCTGCTGAGAAATTAGCTGTTAACCTTATGGGATTTTCCTTGTATGTTATTTGTCTTTTTTCCCTTGTTGTTTCTAATAACTTTTCTCTGTCTTTAATTTTTGTCAGTTTGGCTACTCTATGTCTTGGTGTGTTTATCTTTGGGTTTATCTTGCCTGGGACTCTCTGTGCTTCCTATACTTGGGTAGCTATTTCCTTCCTCATGTTAGGGAAGTTTTCAACTATAATCTCTTCCAATATTTTCTCAGGTCCTTTCTCTCTCTCTTCTCCTTCTGGGACCCCTGTAATGCAAATGTTGGTGCATTTAATGTTGTCCCAGAGGTCTCTTAGACTGTCTTCAGTTCTTTTCATTATTTTTTATTCTTTTCCCCAACAGTAATTTTCACCATTCTGTCTTCCAGGTCACTTATTTGCCCTTCTGCCTCCGTTGATGTGCTATTGGTTCCTTCTAGTGTATTCAGTTATTGTGGTGCTTGACTCTATTTGTTTGTTCTTTAATTCTTCTAAGTCTTTGGTAAACTTTTCTAGCATCTTTTCAATCTTTGCTTGCAGTCTTTTTTCAAAGTCCTGGATCATCTTCACCATCATTATTCTGAGTTCTTTTTCTGGAAGGGTGCCTAACTCCACTTCATTTAGTTGTTTTTCTGGGGTTTTATCTTGTCCCTTCATCTGGTGAAAAGTCCTTTGCTTTTTCATTTTCTCTATCTTTCTGTGGCTGTGGATTTCAGTTTCACAGAATGAAATACTGCTGATACTGCTTGATACTGCTGTCTGCCCTCTTGTGGAGGAAGCTATGTAAGAGGCTTGTTTATGCTTCCTGATGGGAGGGAGTGATGGTGTGTATGGCTTGGTGGGTGGAGCTCAGTAAAAGTTTTATCTCCTTTTCTGCCAACAGGTGGAGATGTGTTCTCACCTTGTTGGTTGTTTGGCCTGAGGCTAACCAGCACTGGAGCTTACAGGCTCTTTGGTGGGGGTTAATGGCAGACTCTGGGAGGGCTCAAGCCAATGAGCACTTCCCAGAACCCCTGCTGCCAGTGCCCCCGCCTCCTGTTTGAGCCTCAGCTGCCCCCCACCTCCGCAGGCAGCCCTCCAACACCAGCAGGTAGGTCTGGTTCAGTCTCTTATGGGGTCACTGCTCCCTCCCTCTGGGTCCTGGTGAGCACACTATTTTTTGTGTGCCCTCTAAGAGTGGAGTCTCTGTGTCCCCCAGTCCTGTGGAGGTCCTACAATCAAATCCCACTGGCTTTCAATGTCTGATTATCTGGGGATTCCTCCTCCTGTTGCTGGACACCCAGGTTTGGAATCCTGACTTGGAGCTCAGAACCCTCACTTTGGTGGGTGGACTTCTGTGGTACAACTGTTCTCCAGTTTGTGAGTCACCCAAGCAGTATTTATGGGATTTGATTTTAACATGATTGCGCCCCTCCTACCATCTCATTGCAGCTCCTCCTTTGTCTCTGGATGTAGGGTTTCACTTCTGCTGAGTTCCAGTGTCTTTCTGTCAATGGTTGTTCAGCAGTTAGTTGTAATTCTGATGCTCTTGGAAGAGGGAGTGAGTGCATGTCCTCCTACTCCACCATCTTCAGCTTAATCGATTCATTTCTTCATTGACATATACATAGTATAGTTGACAGATATCAGAGCTACCCACCTGAGGAAACCTGGAGTCTACCCAAACTGTTACTTGGTACTAGCATAGGCCAACTGAGCCCCACCAGCTTCTCAGTACTCCTCAGGTGTTCTGGTGAGTTCTCCTGATATCTGGATCTCATTGCTTTTAAGTGATGATTCTAAAATTTTTATTTGAGTGTTTTTACTTAAGACTTGAAATCTTAAGGGGCACTAGTGTATTTCTTAGGCAGGAACCTAGGGGGACCTAGGCAGAAGAGTCAGGGAAACATAGGTTGCTGTCTTTTTACAATTTGGCTTAAATTGAGAAAAACAATTTGATATATGTTCAGAACAAAACTTTTGTTAGTGGAATGAAAGATTGAATTATTCAGCTGTGAAGAACAAGGGATATCCACATCTGACCTACCACAATGTCCTTAGAAAGTTGTTCAGATCATATCTAATATCTGAATAAGGTTACCAAGGTAATGTTGCGAAATTGTGCCTCAAAGACCGAACAGTTCCTGGACAGATAACCACCCAGGGGGATATCAGCTGGGTTTATGTGTACTTGCAATTACTTACTTATTTGGGTATTAAAGGAAATCCCACCTTGAAATGGCCAAGATGGGGTTCTTTAGGCACTCTAAAACTGAATTTTGTGTGCACAGTTAAAGAAAGCCAGTGGAAGGTAAGTTCTTACCATGACAGTCAGTCTGCTGGATCTCTGTCTGCAGGATTTACTCAAAAAAGAGTGGTAATAGTTTTCTCTTTTCTAAAATTAGACCAGCAGAAGAAAATATTTTTAGGTCTAGCTTCTTGGATTTTTTGAATTGGAAAGACTTCAAAACTGTTAAAATATGTGAAAGCTCTCATCTTAAAACATTGTACTTACTTTAATTGGTATGCAGAGGCCCCTAAAGATTTCAAAATTCCAAAATAGCCTCATTGAAGGATTTGCCGTAGAAGGCTAATGAAAGATTGATATAAAAGGTACCTAAAACAAAAGACTTCAAGACTGATGTAATTACTGTTCCCCTCTGTTCCCCTTTATTTTAGTACTAATGAATGGAATATTTATAAATGGAATATATCCTGCTATATCAATAAGCAAATGATGTCACAGTTATCAAGAATTGCAGCCCTCACTGAAAAGAATACTTACCATCTGACTGCAAGCCACTCACTGTGGTGAGCCCTGAGGAAACTCAGGCTGTGAACATGCAGGCCCCAGATAGCTAAGGTGCCTATCAAATAAATGATTTCAGTGAGTCCAGACCTTGCATCTTCCCTTACATGGAATAGCACTAAATTTCTTAACTTGAGATATCTTGTTTCTTTTAATTAACAATAATCTCTTGATGTTCCTGGCTACCTGTTCTTTGTTGCAAAACTCCTATATATCCTAGCTCCTCCCCTCACCTCCTTGGAGCAGTTTCTCAGAGCTATCTGAGATGCTGTCTCCTGGGCTACAGTCCTCATTTTGCCCCAAATAAAACTTAACTGGCAACTCTCACATTGTGCATATATTTTTTTAAGTCAGCACTACTCATTCTAGTAATCCTCTGAATTACCTTTCGACTATGAAGAGGTTATTAAATGGTTATCTTCAGGAATGTGACCACCTGAGGCTTTAGGTGAGCATTTTCTGATCAAAGGCCAAACTGAGGGCCCTAGTTAAAGAATTTTTTAAACCCAGGGAGAATCCTCAAATGTTTTTGTAAATGGATTACCAAGAGGGGAAGCTACCAGTCTGACCAAACCATAACTAACGTTGAGGGCCTGATAGGATTTTTTTTTTTGCCTTCTTCCCTAAGCTAAAGGAGGGAAAGGAAAACAGTTGAACATAGATGAAAAGGTATGTCAGAACTATGATGTCATTTAAGTGGCCACTCAGTCCTTTGAGCAATTAAAAACAGCTATCCTTGTTTTATAAGTCTAGTCTTTACAGGACCACAGATGTGGCTCCAGAAATAATCCAAAACCCATCAATCTTTTTAACACTCCCAATCCTCCCTATTTATCTTTTTGTTTTTTCTTTTTTGGAGTCAAGTATTTTATTTCCATTTAGCAGAAGGATAAATACACTGCATCACAAAGAGTAGCTTACTATGTTTTTACAATATAATAAAGTAGAATTCAATCTTAAAGTTTAATGTTTTTATGATCATTTTAGTTTTCTGACTATAGATTTTTAACTAAAACTCTTACCTATTTATCTTTAGTGCCTTGTAAGTATTGAAAAAATAAATTCTGGCTTTAAGGGAACAAAATTTCTTCCTAAGAGGAATTTGCATTTCTTCTCCTATGCCTTTCAGATGTTAATGTTCTACCTGGTCTTCTCCAGGAACTCTTTTGTAGGCCATCTTTTTAAAATGCAAATTTCAGGAAGGTAACTCTTAGGGAATGAAAAAAACAAAGAGGGGATAGTTAATTTGGAACTTGACTTGTCAAGAACAAATACAGATCTTAGTGTCTTCTCAATAAATAATAGTAAAAAGGATTTAGCCATCTAAACACATGCCCTTGATTTGTTCCATCTTCCAGAAACCCAATTTGAATCCAATCTCTTTTATAATTGTTGGGTTTTATACTATTGTGCATGATTCACAGCTGAAATTTTATTATGGGAACTATGGGGTCTCTGTGTCTGTGTGTTTGTATGTATCTACATACATGTGTTGTAGATGTGTAGTATTGCCAAAATTAATTTGTAAAAGAGCTCTATTTTCTTGGCTTAAAGGAAATTAAGCTCATATAAAAACTCAGAAATATAAAAGAAACTAATCCAAATGAATTTAAGGGACACATGATCTAAGATTTTAATGAATGAAAACATTGTGTTGTTTTAATTAATATATGTCTTTAGTCATCAACATTAAGTGTAATATCAATACTTTTATTGTACCTATGTTTACCATGTCGAGTTGAAAACAATGCACAATGTGAGAGTTGTGAGTTAAGTTTTATTTGGGGCAAAATTAGGACTGCGGGCTGGGAGAGAGCATCCCAGATAGCTCTGAGAAACTGTTCCAAAGAGGTAGTGGGGAGATCCATATATATGTGATTTTGGTGAAACGGGAAAACATGCAGTCAAGCACATAATGTTTACAGAAGGTTTCTGCTAGTCTCGTGCTGGCTAGTCACGAGGAGCAGTTGTCATCATGAAGGATTTTAGTGTTTTTCTAGATATGAGTAAATACAAGAATTGGGTCCATAAAATTGGCTCCTAAAAATATCTAACTATCTATTGACCTGTCCTGCCAGTTTTTCACAAAACGCAGAGTGCCACATTTCAGCTTTCCACCCTGAACACCTTTCAGGGAGGCTTTGTCAGTCAGCAGCTGCAGTAGCAGCACATAATCCTTGTAGAGGTAGATGGCAAATGTCAATGGTAGTTGACAACTACAAGTCAAATAAGTTCTTATCATTCCTGTTGCACAATTTGTCAACAAGAACACTAAGGTGATGTGATGAAACTTTAAAGTACATTAAATGTAAATGAGGGAGAGTTTTTTAGTTGAACTCTAGGAGTAATTGTGTTTTAGGACTGTCTACTTAAAAGTTTCTCTAGATTTTTGGTAACTTGAAACTGCTAAATTAAGTTAAATGATGGGAATTAATCAAATATCAAGATCATTTCCAAATAATGTACTGAAACTTTAATTGCTAAACAAGTCTAAGTTTACCTACTTTTGTCTTCTTATTAGAGAAAGACTGAAGTTATTTGGGCTCTTTAGATATATATTGTTCCTCACTGAGGAAAGAAATTAGGTTATAGAATATGTTCCTAAGTCTGCCATCAGGAAGTACTGATATGACAAACAGTTTGTCAACTACAATTGGCATTCTCCACTGGCATTTGTCATCTACCTCTACAAAGATTAAATCTTGTGCTGCTGCAGCTGCTGACTGTCAACGCCCCCCTGAAAGGTGCTCAGGGTAGAGAGCTGAAATGAGGCACTCTGTGCTCTGTGAAAAACTGGCAGAAAAGGTCCTTAAATAGATATTTTCAGAAGCCAACTTTATAGGCCCAATTCTTGTATCTCCTTATATCTAGAAAAACACTAAAATCCTTCATGGTGATGACTGCTGCTTGTGACTAGCAGGAACCTTTTGTAAAGAATATGTGCTTGATTGCATAATTTTCCCTTTCACCAAACCATGTATATACTGAACTTCCCCTCTGCCTCTTTGGAACAGTTTCTCAGAGCTATCTGGGATGCTGTCTCCTGGGCTGCAGTCCTAATTTTGCCCCCAATAAAACTTAACTCACAACTCCCATGTCGTGCAATTCTTTTAAGTCAACAAGTTCATAATTACTTGCTTCTTAATTTGAGACACTAAGGTTTTACAGTTAAGAATTCTAATTAAAATATGTAATTAAAACTACTAAAAATTAACAAGGAAAACATATTTGTATGCAAGGAAAAAGAAGGTATAAGGATTGGTAATGAGTTTTGTTAAAGGAAAAGAAAGTAGTTTTGTCCTAAAGATGGTTAATTCTAAATGGAAAAAGAAATAAGGGTCAAATTAATATGGATATAGAAAGTTGTAGAATGTTTGTGAGAAAGAATATAAAAGAATCTTTAGAAAGGAATTCTATGTCAGGATTTGCTAAGATTAGAATAAATTTAATTAAATAAATGAATTTTAATATTAAAGGTTAAGCGGTGTAAAATCTGAATTTGGTTTTCTCTCTGTTAAGAGGACAAAGTTTTCTTAGGATACTAACCTGCTTTTGATAACAGATTGTAAAGTTTCTTAACCTTTTAAGTGATGTGTTAAAACTTCATTTTAGAGAGAAAGATTATGTTTCAGTGGACATTAAGTTCTAGTGCTGTTGTCTTTGAAGTTATGTGTATTTACTTTGTAAGACTTACCTCTTCACTTATCAAATGGCTCCTTATTTCTATGTTACATTATTGCAAACTTTGTTTCTGAAGTTTATCCCAGTAATCTGTCTTTGAATGAAGATCAGATACCCCATGACCAGGAGATTACTGAAAAACACATCAGATAAAGGATTCTTTTCAGCCACATTGGAAGGGGTCATATCAGGCCTCTTCTCCTCCAGAATGAACTGCAACTCCTGTTTCTGACACCCAACTAACTTAAGACCAGCACAACTAGACCAGGAAAACATGACATCTGAAGTAGACAGCTGACTCACGATGCTAGGCCAGGCCTGTATTACTTTGGTACACTTTTGTTTATGAACCAAATGTATATCTTTCTTGGGCTCAATGTCACCTACAGGGAGTTTTGGATGCAGTCCATGCCAATCTGGCTTTTCATTCTGGATTCAATCATTTCTCCAATGGTATGGCCATTTGGTAAAAATATTTGTTCCATTACATGGAATAGAAGGTATCATTAATCACATAGAGGCTTTAACAAAATTTACTCAGCAAGCTTCAAATATTAATAATTAAGCCATTAGCGTGCTCAATTCAGAAGTCTGCGTGAAGATCAGAATCACATGGCCCTCAATATTCTAACTGCTTCCCAAGGGGGAGCTTGTGCTATAAGACATATTGAATGTTGGGCTTTTATACCTGATCAGTCTTTTACTGTAACTCATCTTATGACACATATGGAAAATCAGATTTCCACTCTGAATGATCCTCTTCCCAGTTTAGGGGAAATACTAAGAAAATGGGTTGGTTTAGGAGGGTCTTGGCTTAAACCTTTACTAAATGACATTGTTACTTATATTGTCAATTTTGATTACAGTTTGTGTAACTCATAAAGTGATAATTTTTTGCCTTTTCACTATGCATCACCTACTTCTACTAAGAATGATATATAAACAACTTGAAACTACTGATCACATCTATAGTTCTCTATACATTAATGAACATGCATGATGCACATGCAAGATAAAGTTGGTGTAAATCCTTTTGGACAAGATGGAATTGACATTAGTTCTTACTAGTACAACCCCTAAAGGGGAAGAAAGAACCAGGTCATTAAGACCTGACATCAAGGAATATGATGGACCCAGGACAGGTAAGCAACCACCTTGTCATTGAGGAACCCAATATTTGGTCACCTAATGCTTTCTCTCAAAAGAGTAATAATCAAAAGGGGGAAATTGATGAAATAAAATTCATTTTATGACAGGACAAAAATTTAATCATAAATTCTTTTCTGCATTTTTGGGCCTCCTCCATCCCCCTTACTGTGTATTGTGCCTCTGCATTAACCAGGCCTCCTTAGGAGATAACCATCATTCTTAATCCTGTGAAGTGTCATGTTGATCAACTACTTGCTTTTTACATGAAGATCTGGATTGTGTAAACAGTCAGTACATCATTTGATGTATAGCCCTTTGTCTCAAAAACTTATATAACTGTGCTTTGACCTCTAATGGGTAGAAGAGTCCTCAGAGTTTTCTGAAACACTGTCTCCCAGCTTATAATTCTCAGCTTGGCTCAAATTAAATTTTCCTTTTCTTTCTTAGGTCAACTATTGATTAAATTTTTGTCAACACTCTATAGAAGGGTGAAATTTCTTTCTGTCTTTAGCAGATCACCTGTGTCTTTGCAACCTCTTTAGCAGATCACCTGTAATTCTAGTTTATGCCTATTCAATAATAAAGCTATTCCCTTTCTCTTCTATCTTTGTGGAGAGATTTTCAGGGGTAGCAGATTTTGTTTTTAATCATTCCCCACCCCCCACCCCCAGCAATGAACCCCTCAGTGAGCAAAGCCAACAAGGCCCAGTGCTAAAGCCACATAGTCACATCAGCCTTGGGCCTGGACTGCAGGGTATTAAAGAACCATCACTTCTAGAAATGGCCAGAGGGTTGTTTAGTATAGTCTTGAAGAGGGATTAGAGTGACTGAGAAGTCCTGGCTTCTATCTCACTACTGGAGAATAGCAGATGTCCACTTATTTTAGGTGAGAGGTACCAAACATGTGACCTGTAACATCCTTAAAGGTATACGTCTGGAAAGGAAGCAGCAGTTGATAATGTTCCTCCCTCTGGTTTCTGATCCACTTCCCAGGCTACACTGCACAGAGATTGCTCAAGCGTAGGGCTCTAAGGACATGATCCAGGTTGCAGCTGAAGGGATCCAAAGAGAGCTGCACTGAGAAGCTGAAGTTTGTTCCTGTTATGACTCTACTACAAATTGGCTTTCTGCTACTGTGCAAATAAATTTTTACCAGCTTTATTTTCCTCATCCATGAAACTGGGGTGTTAGTATAAATTATCTTTAAAATCACTTGTAGTTCTAAAAATCTGTGATTTTACAAATAAATTAGATTTGGTAGAAATATTATAGACCATTTGGTATGGTACTAAGAAAGTCATTGTGAAATGCTATTAACATAGACTAACTGATAGGATATGACTTTCTTTAGAATAGTAGCTCTTATGTATCTCTAGTATATGAGTACTTTATTTAATCTACACATTTTAGATGAATATTCAGCTTCATATTTTTAAAGTGTTTTGCAGTCATTAAGTAGGTTGACTTAAGTGACTTCTAACCCACGCTTCCATTACATAGGCTTGTTTGTTCTTATTCTGTAAAGTGAAGTCATACACTTTGCAGTTTGGGGTCTTGCATTCTTTTATCTTCCAATTATTTTAATACATAAATTCTGGTCAAACAGCCAATTTGATCATTGTAATCCAGTAGATTAATTCATTGAGTCTACTAATAATGCACAGATTAACTTGTATATACTATTATACTCCCATGTAAAGACAAAACAAGTTAGTCATGTAGAAATTAAATTGTTTATTCTCATAAAATATAAAATCATTATAGTAGAATAATTTCAGTACAATAGAATTAGGGTTGGGTTACAAAAATAGAACTTGTTGCCTACTATCAGATAATCCTCAGAATCATAAAGATACACCTTGAGTCAACACTGTTTTTCCACATGCTTCTTATTCCCCCACATACCACCTACCTTCACAGTTCCGAAATAAGTAAAGGTTGAAAAGAGGACTATTCAATGAGATATTCGAAAGACATCAATGAGCAGTTAAATTCAACAAACACTTATGTGGCTGTCGTGTATCCATCATTATGGTAAATATTAGGGATATAAAAATGATTTACACAGTAGCGACACAAAAATGATTCAGACATAGCCCCTACTCTTAAGGAACTAGAAAGGAAGGAAAGAAAGGAAACGAATATTTGTTTAACACCTACCATGTATAGTACAGTATCTCATTTAGTGCTAACAATATTACCTCAATGTAGCTATTATTTAAGCCCACTTGTGTGTCAGAGGAGACAGCTACCTTAGTTAGTGTGTGATCTTAAGACAATTAAATTCTAGCTCTATTAAACCTATGCTTAACATTACTTAGAAAATAATGGCAGGGTTAATGGAATTTTGGGGAAAGATAAGACAGTCTTTTAAATGTTTTTAAAATAAGGTGAAGCAAACAAGAAAGAAATTGAAGATATTTAGGAGAAAGAGGTAAATCATAAAGCAAAACCTTATTGTAAATGAGAGGAGATGGGCTTAAGTTAAGTACAAATGGAGAATATGATCCCAACTGAGGGGTCAAATCACACCCTGAAATAAAAGATAAGAAGGCAAGAATGAGGGATTTCCCTGGTGGTCCAGTGGTTAAAACTCTGCCTCCTAATGCAGGGGGTGCAGGTTTGATCCCTGGTTGGGGAACTAAGATCCTACATGCCACACAGTATGGCCAAAAAACTTAAAAATAAATAAAAATTTAAAAAATAAAAGAAGGCAAGAATGAGGTATAGGTATAGATTTTAAAAGAAAAGAAGTTTGTCTTATGTTGGGCGTAGAAGCAGACTAGGATCAGAAATTGCAAGAAAGTTCTTGCATCAATTTCCTCAGTAAGATATGATACCATATTCTTAGAAGGAGATGACCAGATTTGAAGAGATTGGCAAAGCTGTGGGATAGCTCTTTAGGTTTATAGAGAATGAATTAAACAAACAAACAAACAAACAAAAAAAGGAAATGGGACTGATGAATAGTGCCCTGTAGTTCAACTGATGTTAGAGTTTATGAATTTGCATTCATGTCGTATTTTCGAAGATAGGTAGATTTTATCCAGAAGCCTCGGTATAGAAGGTTGCTGTATAATTGACTCAGGACTGAGGGGTTGGTAAGGCTCATAGAAAAGTGAGCTATAGAGTTGAAAGTGAGAGTTGAAAGCTCTGAGAGTAAAAGTTGTTCTGAGAGGTATTCTCAGTACTGAGAGAGGAGCTAAGAGTAAAAGTAGTTCAAGCTACAGATCCTGGTGTCTATCCGGCATATGTTGGAGGATAGAAGGATACTGATAACCTGCGTAAAGTGCAGGGCTCAAGTGGCTGGATACCTGGAAGAAGCTAAACAGCAGGTTTAATGGGAGTCAACATATAAGAAAGTGAGAAGGCCAAGCAGCTCCAGTCAGAAATTAAGATATTAAAAGTGGAGAGAGAGAGAGAAAGTTCTGGTAATTTAGAAAGCTAAACTGTGACCATCAAAGAGGTAGTAAGTGTGAAGCAGAAATGAAAGTCACAGGAGTTGAAAGTCAAAGAAACGTGAGCCTAGTTGATAGAGTACATGGTCCAGCTGTGCCTCACAATTACTTGAGAATGATGGCAGGAATTGGGATGGAGAAGAAAACTCTCACATAGATGGCAATGTCTTCAATGAACATGGGAAAATGACATGGACATATTTGCTATTACTAACAATAAAAGGGGTATAGAGGATGGGTAGTCATATGAAATGATCCTGACCTAGAAGAGATTTTGCAAGGCAGGGATGATCATTACCCAAAAATGGAAGTGAAGGTTTAGGGGGAAATAGTAATCCTACTGGTCAATAAATATGGTGCATGTCAGTGGGAGAGGTATTGGAATGACTATCCTAGAATTCGTGTAGGGAAGCTGTAACCTATGGAGAGAGCCATGTTTCATTTAAGGCAAGAAGTAGAGGGAATTTTCCATGAAGACTTTAAAGATCTAAGAGGGTTTGTTTATAACTGAACAGAGGGCAGAGGAGATGCCAGCAAGCTACATGAAGCAAGGAGCATGGAACAATGAGCAGACAAATTTGCTACCAATCTTGCACTACCTGCATTGTGTCCCATCTTTTTAATATTTCTCAATTCTGATTAACAGACCTGTATTGTTGCCAAGCAACAGTTAAGTTTTTCCTTAATCACTCTGAGACTACCCCATCTCTCCTTCTGGTAATCAGACATGAATAGGGCAAACTTGTAGCAAAAGCCAGCTGGGGAAGGACTTACCCTGAAAAGGGAAAAAGTGACTTTAGTGAAGGAGCTGCAGAACCTCACCAACATGTACCAGCAGAAACAAGGAGAGTGCTTATCAGACTATATTCTGAGAATGCTAAACAAAGAGCAGATGGAAAATAATTTTGGATAAGGGAGAGTTTATTGATTTGATAACACTCTCTAGGGAAAGAGAATTTAATACTGGCAAGGACCTGAGGAAATATGTCTATCATTCTTCCATGATGGCTCTTAGAAGCTTGAAGAAAGTGGTGGACCACACTAAGAGAAGTAGAAATGTCAGAATTGTCATAGCAGATGGTAGATGTCAGGAGCAAAATGCTCAGAGAAGCATGCATGCTAGTGTGCTATACCATGTAAGACTGGAAACTCCACCAGTTAACAAAATTCCAATACAGATGCTCCATTTATCAAAGTGACTAGGAATTCTCTCGTGAGAGGGGCAACAACATCACTGAGAAGCTCAGTGGTGGCTCTCCTCGTAGGTCATGGTTAATGATAAAAGATGTATTTACAGAAGTGGGTTCATAGATAAGTAACAAGGCCAACAGAATCCTGAAACAATACAAGCCAGGTGGCAGCATTTAACCATCAGAAAGGTACAAGCACAGGTTTCCAAAGGAGTGGCAAATAGGAGTGACAGAGATCCTGACCTCTGAAGATGATTAATAGAATATTGCATTGGGGGAAAGATAGAGGCTAGCCAACAAGGGCATGCTCAATCTATATAATGACAAGAAATCAAGAATGGGTGACATAAGGCTGAGAACAGCAGTCTCAATAAAAAGTCAGTCTCTAATCCTGGTTTTCTAACTTGAGCCAATTTACCAACCCAGAACCCAGTTACTGAAGGAGAGGCAGGATTGCCAGGAAGGGGGACTCTGCAACACCTTGGTGAGAATATATGGTAGTGATTTTCCCAACCATGCCCACCCCACCTTCAGTCTTTCACTAAAAGGACCTATGCCCATTCCCTTGGGAAATCATACATTGAGGAAAAAGGAATGCTCAAATATTTTGAGGATTGTTGGACACATGATCATTGATACCCAGGAACCCAAAGTATTACTATGGCCTGCTATTAGAGGTATATAGGAGCCAGATAATAAATGGAATTTTTGCCCAGGTGTGGAAGAAGCAGGTCCACTGAGCACAGAGACCTATCTAGTGGTCATTTCCCCAGTTCCCTAATGTATAATTGAAAAGGACATATTTGGTAGTTGGTACAACACCCACATTAGTACAGTTCTTTGGCCTATGGAGTAAGAGCTATTAAAGTGGGAAAGGACAATATGGAGCCTCTGAAATTGCACAGGCAAGATAGTAAATAAAGAACAATATAGAAATTTCCAGTTGTAATGTACAACATGACTATAGCTAACAATACTGTTTCGTATATTTGAAAGTTCGTATGTGTGTGAAGTATAGGGTCAGTCTTCATATCTTCTGCAGAGTTAATTAATAACCCTAGGACCATTTATTGAAAAAAGAACTTTCTTCCATTGCTCTGTAATATCACTTCTGAAAAATCAAATTACATGTACAGATCAACATGGTTGACCTAAAACAGGTTAGGTCTATTTTGACACATTTGCCTATTTTCTAACCTTGTGTCAACAGAACACTGACAATAACTATAACTTTATAATACATCTTGATACTTGGTAGTTGTAAGTAATCCAGCTTTATTCTTCTTCAAAATTTCCTCGGCTGTTCTAGCCTTTGCATTTCCATATAGATTTTAGAAACTGCTTATCAATTTCCACTCAAAAAAATTATCTGGAGCATTGTATTAATTTCATTGACTGTAAAGGTCAATTTGGGGGAGAAATGGCATCTTAACAATCCATGAACATGGTATATTATCCTGCATTTGTTCAGAACTTACTTTAATTTCTGTCAGTGATTTTTTTTGCAGTCAATGTTTTGTATCACAACTTTTGGTAGATTTATTATAAGATATTTGATGACTGTTGGTGCTATTATAATTATCTATTTAAATGCCATATTCTGGAATAAAGGTATACAACTGAATTTTTAAGACATTGTGTTCAGCAAACTTATTAAATACACTTTTCAATTTTTTTAGATTTTCAATGTACATAGTCATGTCATTTGTGAATAGTGACTTTTATTTCTTCCTTTCCAATCCATATGCCTTTTCTTTATCCCCTTTACTGCATTGGTTAGAACATCCAAGACCATGTTTAAAATAAGTGTTAAGAGCCAATATGTCCTTATTTCATTCCTGATGTCAGGGGGAAACATTCAATAATTTACCTTAAGTATAATGTAAGCAGCAGTTTTTTGATAGATGCCTTTTATCAGATCAAGAATGTTCCCTTCATTCCAATTTTTCTGAGAATAAATGCACAGATGTGGAATTTTATCAAATGATTTTACTGCCACTACTAAGATGATCATTATTTTTCTCCCTTTTTCCTGTTATTCTGGTGAATTACATTTATTTTTTCCCAACCCTTCTATTTCTGGAATAAGCCGCATTTAGTCATGATTATCCTTTTTATATACCACCTGATTTAATTCGCTAATTTTGTGTATAGGATTTTTGCATCTATATTCATAAAAAAGCGTTTCATAAACCAGCCTTTTAAAGTGACATTTTTTTTCCTTCTCATTTCAGAACGCTTTTGAAAACCAGAAATTATATAATCAGAAGTGTACTCAGGGTGTTTACTTTGTAGTGTGTAGACTATAGAATGGATTAGTGCAGGAGGTGGGTGGTGAAGGAGTAGGAGGCTACTGGAGTATTAAGAGAAGAGCTTGTACTAGCTCGGTACAAGCAGATATGGAAAGGATGGATAAACTCTCCAGTATTCAGCTCCTGATTAGATGAAAGCGCAACATTATGAAACAGAGAAGTTAGGAGAAGTTGATTTTGGCTTGGAGAAGAGTAAACATGATGAGTTTACTTGGGGTGAAATCCTTATCTTCACCGTAATTATCACCATCATTAGGATCCGTACAAAGGAATGACAGCAACTTAAATTGAAAATTCATGGAAATACATAACGTTATGTCTTTAATCAGAGACTTTCCTTACGTTGCTTTGAAGCTGATTTTTAAAATCATTTCCATTCACAATTAGAAAAAAATTTGTAATGTTCTGTATCCGTCGTATTCTTGTACTCGTTTAGCACCTTGAAACGAGATCTTTCTAAAACTGCGCGTTTCCGTACAGACCCCGCCCTTCCTCCCCCGGCCGCCGGGCGGCCTCCAGGCGCCGACGTGGCATTCGCGTCCATCCCTCCGCTCTGCGGGCAGGCGCGGCTTCCGGGAGCGCGCACGTCCCAGAGTCCGGGCCGATCGCCGGGGCTGCGGCCGCGCACGTCGGCCCGCGCTGGTTACTCTTCCGCGCGTCGGCCCGACCCTGGGGACCCAGGCCCATGTGGAAGTTGCTCCCCACTGCGGGCCCGGCCCGAGGTAAGGGCGTGAGGGAGGTGTCCGGGGGCCGGTTTCCCGGCAGGAGCTGCGGTGGGCACAGGGTTTGCGGAGCGTTACTTCCGGCCCGTTTTCGCTTCTTTCGCCGCCTTCCGGCGCGGTCTTCGTCCTCGCCCCGGGAGGCTGCAGGAGCAGCCGCGGGAGCGCTGCCGCGAGAGCCGAGCGTGGGGTGTGTGGGGAGCGCGTGGTCGTCCTCGGCAGGGGCGCAGCGCTTGCGAACCAGGCTCTGGCTGGGCGGGTGGGGTGGGCGCGTGGAGTAGGTGAGCGCCGCTGGCGGGACCGGCCCTGACCCTGGCCTAGGTGGTCTGCCGGATGGAGTCTTGGCCCGGGTACCTGTTGTGACACCTAGTGTTTTAAGCTCTCGAGGAAACACCCAGAAAAAGTGAGCACAGTCTAGACGACACGGTGGCGATCTTGCGCTACGTGTAAATGGCAACTACGGGGAAGCATTATTTCGGTTTTGTTTTTGTTTTGTTTTATTTTTCTTTTTGTCATCACAACAAATGAAAAAGTGCTTTTTTCCCCCTTTATTTCTAGCAATGGAAAATGGTAATTGCATGTAAATTGGTTGCCTAGTGTATGTAAGCACTTATTAGTTTGTTTTTGCCCTCAGGAAAGTTTACATTGTGATTGAAAAAAGGATCTATGTGGAGGGTAAATCGACTGCCAGTGTAAGGAAGTACGGAGAGGGCCAAACGAAGGAAAATAAATACTAATACTGTAGATACTAAACAATATTAGGAAGACTCAAAGATCAAGGCTCACTGTGGACCTGTAGCATTGCGAGATCAAACAGTAGGAAGAGTTTCCGGAAACGGTTGTAGCTGTGGCTGGCTCTTTGAGTTCCCTTAAGGTGTAGCAGAAGAAAAACGCCCCTAGCGCCCTTGGGTGGCCTCCTTAACTTTTGGGGGTTTTGAACTCTTTTCAGAATCTAATGGAAGCTGTGAGGTGCCGTCCTTCTAGGAAAAATGTAAGGAAACCAACACAAAAGCTTTTCGTTGAAAGAATCCACTCTAGGTTAAGAATCTGGTTAATATAATGATATAATCCAGGTCTGGTCAAGGCTTACCTGGACTCCTTTCTACTTGTCTAGTTTATCTGCCCTAATCACTCTACCAGTCCATTGGTCCCAGACTAAACTGTAAGTCTCCAGCATACATGCTGTTCCTCCAACAATTGGTGATTTCCAACATTTTTTAAAAACTAATATCCCTTTCCCATTGTTCTAAAAGCTACCTACCTTTAACATAAAAAAATTCCCCAAATTATGCACTTGAACCTGCTCTGGACTTTTCTTGCATTGATATATTTTTTTTTACTCTTGATCCAATACCATACTTTTAACTGCTATTGCTTTGTGGCATAGCTTACTACCTGGAAGAGGAAGTTCCCATAATATCCACATTTTTCTGGACAGTTTTTCACATTATATTTTCCTGATAGAATTTTGAATTTGTTTATCAAGCTCCAAATATAAGTGTTGTGATTTTATTTGGTAATGCATTAAATGTGTAAGTTAATTTGTGCAAGCGACAAAATTGTTTTCCCTTTAGGAAGATGGTGGAGCTTTCTGTCTGTTTAGATTTGCCTCCTTCGGTGAGGCTTTCCTAGAAAATACAAGTTTGATTTACATAAAGTTGATTATTAGCATTTAAATAGCAGAATAAAAATATTTAAATATTTGCCATACCTATATCTTAGATACATGTTTATGTATGTGTGTACCTGTTAATTTACTTCTTAAAAAAATTCTCTTAGAACCATACAGACTTTTGGTTGGTGTTGAGTACATTGTTGGAAGGAAAAACTGTGGCATTCTAATTGAAGATGATCAGTCAATCAGTCGAAATCATGCTGTATTAACTGCTGACTTTTCTGTAACCAACCTGGTAAGTTACTAATTTTATTTCTCTAGCTGACAGTGAGGGGGTTGAAATCACAAAAGTTTACCTTGGTGTATGTGTTAGAGTTTGGGAGACTTTTCATAGGGCTGTTAGTTCTCTTTAAATGTTAACAAAATTAAGTACATTTTGGCAGTGGTACTGGTGGTATTTGTTTATTTCGAGATTTGATGTTTCTGTTTCAGTATTTTACTGTTTTAGTGATTTAGAAACTCAGAGGAAGTAGAACATATTTGTATTTATTTACTTGAACATTTGTTGAGTGCTGTGTGTCAGTCACTGTGCCAAAGCCTGGGAATAGAGCAGTCAATAGACCATCATGAATCCTGCCTTAATGAGTTTGTGTAGCCATATGAACACTGGTATTTTCCTGTATATCTTAGGTTTTCACAAGGGAAATTGATTTGCTTTACTAGGGAAAATAGCTGTTGTATATGCCCCACAGATCCTTTAATGGCTTTGAGTTTGTTTTGGTGTGTGGGTTGTTTTAATAATAAAGGTGGATTATAAAAGTAATATAAATGTATACAAATAGCTGTGCTCATGGTAATGCTGGTGGCAATTAAGAAAGAAAAGCCATTGTTTTGAGCAAAGACTGCATATTGGCAAATGCTGGATTTGTTCAGTAATATTTAGATTGTGTGTCTGTATTCTTTTGGAAAAACGTTGTTGAAAATCCTAAAGAAAAAATAAAGTTGTTACTGCAAGTCAGACACTCTGGCCTTTTCTCATTGGACTGATTTTTACTATGTGATTTTGATAATGTAAAAAATATAAACCCTTAGGAATGAAGCTGTCATGTTATACATGAAACAGACTGTACAGAAGCAAATAATTCTCAAATTAAGGGGTCAGAAAAATCTCCACTGACTTACAAAAATAAAGAAAATGTATCTTCTAAGAGGAGTGATTCTGGAATTAAGACATTTTTCTCTTAATTGCTAGTTGAGTGATCATTCTTTGCATACAACCAAAACAATAACTGTATTGCCTGCTGTGTTTGGAGTTAACCACCTATTGCCTATTTCAAAAATTATCAACCATTTCTTTTGAAACTTTTCCCCTTAGGAATTGTATTTACTGAGTGGTAAGAGACTTTAGATTATTTATTGATCTTTTTTTTTTTTTTCAGAGCCAAACAGATGAAATCCCTATATTGACAATAAAAGATAATTCTAAGTATGGTACCTTTGTTAATGATGAAAAAATGCAGAATGGCCTTTCCCGAATTTTGAAAACAGGAGATAGAGTTACCTTTGGAGTGTTTGAAAGTAAATTCAGGTAAGAATTTTTAAATTGATATTAAAATGGACAGCTTTATTTTGCACTAGTCATATTCTAAAGGAAAAGAATATTTATGGATAATAAATTGAAAGTAGTCTGTTTAATTCCTACTTAGCACAGTAGTGAACTTTGCACCACACGTGGTTAGTGCATTTTATTAATCACTTTATTAATCATAGATAGTGACAAGAGTGAATGAGAGTTTGGGTCCTGAGAACCTTGGCAGGAGCTACTTTTGTTTGATTCTGCATAGGTCAAAGTATAATGTTAAATTTTGATCATTGTTATTTTCTTAATTGCAATTTAAGACATAGGAAGTGGTAATTTCGTAAGTTAGAAGGTTTAGTAATACATGAAAATCAAAATAACAGCATGTGATGTGAGCTTAAAGTTTAAAGTACCGTAAGTTGCATCTCTATAACTATGATAATTTTGTATATCTTATTCTTATTTACAGAGTAGAGTATGAACCTTTGGTTGCATGCTCTTCTTGTTTAGATGTCTCTGGGAAAACTGCTCTAAGTCAAGCTATATTGCAACTTGGAGGACTTACTGTAAACAATTGGACAGAGGAATGTACTCACCTTGTCATGGTATCAGTTAAAGTTACCATTAAAGTAAGTTAAATACCTTGTTATTATGTTAAAATAAGTTCTCTGAATTTAGGTTTATTCAGTTAGCCACTATACACAGATGTTTTAAAAGTCATTTACTTTAAAACTGTCAGAAGTGTTAGTTGTAGATATATATGTATGCCAACCAATGCCGTATCTACCATGTAAGCTAGAATGGTTTTTCAGAAACACTGTTTATTATCTGGGGCAAGCAAAAGCAAAAGCAAAAGCAGGTTTTGATTTAGCATGTAAATGATTTATATTATCTTTTCACCAAGAAGTTCATTACAGTGCATAGTTTGTGTTTCAGTCTAAAAGCAAAGCAGTTAGAGATCAACTGCCAGTCTTCAGAGTTAGCAGCTCATGTCTTTTCTTCCTCCAGTCTCTGGTATCATCCCATGGTTTCATGCTTTTTTTATATAGTTTTTAGCTGGCGTTAGGCCCTAATCATGAAGACTTTAAGTTCTTACGGTTTAATGTTACCTTAATGTATTGTCACAATCTGGAGATATGTAGATATATGCCTTTAGAAGATGCTGTTTGTTGAAACTGATATATTTTGGCATGTTTTCAGATTTTGCGTCTTCTTCAGATTTGGTTAATCCAAAGCTAATTGAAGAATGACATTAGGGGGTAATTTGTCTCCTTTCAGCAGGTTGACTATAAAACAACAAATGTTTAGAATCCTTTATTAGATGATACAAAAATCCTTTAATATATAATTAATTAAATTAGAATATGTGTATTATAGCTAAATAGTTGTCATAGAGAAAGGCTTGCTGTTCAGATTGTATCTCATGTTAAACTTGTATCTTAGTGGGGTTATCTCTGATCAAAGATCGTTTCGTCTTTGTAAGTTTATGAAATTGATTTATAAATTCAACAGAGTGATTAGCCTCCTGAGTCCTAATTTATACTAATAAATCCAGATAATAGATTCATAAATCAAAATGTCCATTTATTAGTTTACAGTAGGGATGTACCTTTATAGTGACCAGAATATTTATGTGTGGACTCCAACATGATCCCCTTAAAGATATCAAGGTACCTTAGAAATGGGATAGGTAATCATGCCGTTGCTTGATGGGTATGAAATAAAGTGCTTAGATGGACTTGAAAGATATTTTGCTGAGTCTGTGACAGACCTGGAAACTAGCATCCGTTTTACAATAGTACACACTATTCCAGTTACTAGGATACTAATGGCTACTCAGTCCCTGGATGTTAGAGAGTACTGTATATACACCAACAGAGGCTTGCAGAGCAATACTCCTTTTTCAGTATTTCTGATCATGTGCCAAAACATTTTGTCATTATATTATTTTTTTAGTAAATTTTCCAAAAATACAAGTTCGTTTATGTTTAAAAATTGTTGAATGTTAGAACCAAAAGGGAACCTAAAGAGCATTCAGTTGTTTTTATTTTCCAAAGAGGAAACTGAGGCATGGAGCAGTTGACTCCTTTGTCCAGGATCACATGTATTGGAGCTTACTCAGTCCAATGTTGAATTGCACATTACTGCTTCTTGGAGGAAGTCAGTTATTTCATTCATGTTTGAGGTTCTATTTCATTCATGTTTGAGGTTCATAACTTTCAGATTCCATTCTCAAGAGATACCCTAAATTGCTTGCTCACATTTAGGTAATCCCCCATGTTTATGAGAAGCATACTTACAGATTCTTTAGTTGAATTATTTCCTAGAATTGTGCTGAATCTTCTTTATTTTCATTGCCAATGGTAGTATTTTTTAATATTTCTCAAATTTTGTGGATACATCTTATTTGAGGCTTATAGCTTAATTCCCTTGCTAGCTGGTTTCTTCCCCCCACTCCATTTGTATGTACTTATTTTTAGCTTTTATCCAACACCAAACAGTTATTCCTTTATTTACTTTCTTTAAAAGATTTTATTCCATAATTACAATCAATTTGAAAAGCAGTTAGGCTGAAAGATCTCTCTCATGTTTATCTCTTGATACTGTCTTCTCTAAGGCAGATGTTACATTGTCTTAATTCTAAGATATACATTTTAATGTTTTTAAAATGGTATACATTTTTAAATTGACTTGTATTTTATGTTATGTTGTTCTGCCCCCCCCAGCAGTTTTTAAATTAAAAACCTTATAAATTTGTTATAAATTTATTTATAATATAAAATTTCAATTATTAAGTAAGTAACAATATACTATATTATAATATAAGTTTTATATTATATTTAAGTATATTTTTAAATTTTAATTATAAATTTTAAAATTTAATTATAATATTTAAATTTATTATAATAAATTTAAAGAGAGGAAGAAAAACAGAACAGCCTCTTTGTAGTCTATAACTTAAAACTTTTCTTTAAAAAAGCTACAATATGAATATATGTATTCACATGTTTTCTTCTTTTTAGACAATATGTGCACTCATTTGTGGGCGTCCGATTGTAAAACCAGAATATTTTACTGAATTTCTTAAAGCAGTTCAGTCCAAGAAACAGCCTCCAGAAATTGAAAGGTATATTGTGTATTTTATATATAATAAAATAAGACATACAAAATATGATAGCACTGGTTTTATGTAGGTTAATTCCCTCTCTATTGACTGTTTCAGGATATAATATTACAGTTCAGTGTTATTAATGAAGTTTTTTTGTTAGTGTGTGAAGAAAGTTTCCCAGACAGTTCTTTGCTGATTGTTCCTTATCTCGGTGAAACAAATGTTACATATGTGCTGACATTTAAAGAAAAATATTGAAGGATAGTATGACTGTAGAGGTAAAATCAGTAGAGCACACATGCCAGTGCTCGGCACCATGCACGCAGGACACCAGTTGTGTGGTGCAGCAGCCCTGTTCTGGAGCCACAGAGTCCTGGGCCAGAATGTTAACAGCGCTGTGGCCTTGGGAATTGAGCTTATTTCTTCTAAGTGTCAGTTACCTCCTTTGAAAAATGAGACTAATACCTGTCCTGCTGAGTGTTTAAGTATTTAGTATTATTAGTATAAGTATTATTTATTTTAACCAGTGGTAAACCCAAGGTCTGAGCATATTGCCTGGCATCATAATAGGGGCTTATTAAAAGAAATGTAGCTAATTGTAATATCTGGGAAGATTCGTAATAGCTTTATTATTTATTTAATTTTTTGGTTGCTCTGCTAAATTTGTGAACCACCAGACTAAAGGATCTATCTACTGTGTGTATTGTATTAGTAAAGTTTGCAGTAATGTAAACTATGGTTGAGGAGGAAAATATTTGTGATTTTTCTTTTCAGGTTGCACGGTTAAAACACTAGTGACTATAAAATAGTGGGTGTTTTTAGTCAACATAAGAACATGCTTGCTTAAAATGTATGTCAGCAGCTTATAGTCTATATGGCATAATAGATTTGAGGAGGTTTTAAAAATCTTAAATTCTATGCAAATTAAGTATTTTATTACCAATTTAAGTAGTAGCTATTCAAGCTAAGTATTTTATTACTAATTTAAAATTATTACTAGGTATTATAAGCTAATTTGCCCAGTGCAGATATTTTTAGAAACTATTTATGCCTAGTAATATGTATCTGCTTCTAAAAGTAACTGAATATCAGATTTTTCTCTTTGTTTTTAATTTTCATTTGGGAAGTTTCTTGTGTTTTATAATCTGGTTAACAGATAATATGCTTTCCTTTGGAAAGAGATCATCAGAATTTATTTTATATTTTGGCCGTACCAAGCAGCTTGAGAGATCTTAGTTCCCTGATCAGGGATTGAACCCAGGCCCTTGGCGTTGAAAACACGGAGTCTTAACTGCTGGACTGCTAGAGAATTCCCGAAATTTTAAAATACGTGATTCTTAACCTTTTTTGAGTACTAGACTCCTGAGAACATGAAATACTCATTTCTCCTCTACAAACTTCAGTTACTACTAAATTGCATAGTATTTCAACAGAATTACATTTTTCCCTGAAGCCTATTTATGAACCTCCCTAGAAAAGTCGATAAATCCTATAAATAATGACTCTTGTTATAGATAATAAACCATTCTTAATTCTAGATTACTTAGGAGTAGAGGGGTCTGATAAGTTTTTACTACTGGTGGTATGTTTTATGGTCTTGGAGTTTTTACAGTTAGTCATTGATTCTTACTTATTGTTCAGATTCTCAGGTGTATGTAACCTGGGTTTTGTTTTTGTTTTTTTAACTTTAGGTTAGGCATAGTTTTTTTTTCCTGACTTCAATTTGTGACTATATTAACTTAGATGGCTATAATAAAACATCCCTACTATAAGATTGTTCAGTAACTTCTAATTCAGTGTTAACCAGGAAAGACTATTACATTAGTTCATGTTTGATGATGGCAGCTGATAATCAAGTTTTTAATTCTGTTTTAAAATACATAGTTTTTGGCCTTAATAGATTCCTATACCTATTGGGATCCATTTTGATATATTTATTGAAGACTAATTTGACTACGTACTCAATTATTAAACAGAAAAATGCTTAAGATATTAAATAGTAGGATGGATTATAAAAGGGATATGGGATACATTGTGGTGGCTCTTTTATTACATAACTACCTGTTCTTTTAGTTCTGTAAAAGCATTATCACTAGTCCTGAATTTAAATTAGGACGCATACTGTACTATTTTTACCTAACAAAAAGTGTAGTCCTTTTTGGTGCAGTTATATCTGCATCTCTGCACTGTTATCACAGAACACAGTAAGTCATGGGTAAGATAGAGTACTTGACATGGTTTGTGATATCTAATTTTCCTATAGTGTTATCAAAGTACCAACGTAGATAAAGTCATTTTTAGAAGAGTCCATTTGAAAGAAGTACTTAATTTTGATACTCTATGCTCTAATAAAGGAAGTTCATTAAAACACTGTATATGTCTGAATGTAAAAAAAAAAGATCCCTCAAGAAAAAAAAGGGAGTTTCTCTTGATTTGAAATTTTACAAAGTCTCTCATATTGTCAAGTGCTTTCTCAATTTATTTCAAACATCAGGCATCGTTTTGAGAAAACACTGTTGGGAAAAGTCCTTACGTCATACAAAACTTGCTGGACATACCAAGAATGGAAGGCCCTGACTGCCCTATACCCAGACCATTTCTCAGGGTTATGTTTGCAGTGAGAAACTTGGAGGGATGAGGTAATATCTCCTTCCCAGAACAAAGAGCAGGCCTGCGTATAGCATGTTATAAAATGGGTGAATTCTCAAGTTCAGTGTAACACTACGCATGGTATATGTCTCTCCTACAACACAACCCACAGTATGCACCTTCTGTGTCATCCTCATGAGACTTGGTATGGAAGGAGACCTACTGCAAACACAGTGAGGCTTGCTACTTGCTTTGTCTCTGACCTAGGAGTCTTGTGTCTTCTACCAGCATCCATGAAACAGGAACAGATTAACTTATTAGCTTGTAATAAAATCTCAGACCCAAGAGACGCATTAGCCTGAAACAATCTTGGTAAATGAAAGTTCAGGAAGCTTATAGAATTGACTTTAAATAATTAAAATTCAAAGCAAAGAAATGTAGCACACACTAGAAGTTTTTTTCCTGGAGGTGCAAGGTCAGTTTTACAAGTTGCAGATGCCAGTGTAACCTTTTAGAGATCACCAAAAAAACAAAACAAAACAGTGTAGTAAGTATGTAGTTCTGGATATCATAAACATATACCTTTGGGACTAATGAAATAAGCACCTGTCCAGATGTTGGTCAAATAAATACTGTGGCCTGGAATACAATTTCCAGGGCCAGAATTATACATGAATTCAGAAAAATTCTGTATTTGAAAAATCTTGGGACAGAAGTGAAGATGATGTGCTCTGAGTTGGATGAACTTTATTTAAGATCATGTGAAGAATTTAAATAAAGTTATGAAATGGCACAGGAAAAAGTCAATATTTCTAGGTTAATAGTGTATAGAATTTGTGAATAATATGTAGCAGTTAACTACATAATAAAGCATAATTATTATATTTGTAGCTCGAAGTTTCTGTGTAAGTATGGCAAAAAATATTTTAATTTTTTCATTATAGAAGTTAGAGGTCACTTTATATTTGTGGTATCCTTGTATTCAGGCAGTGTGCCTCTAACCTAGGTCTCTGCCTAGTTAATTTACTGTTTTCCAATTTTATTACTAGCTGTCAAATCACTATAGCCTTAGAAATGCTTTACAACTCATAGGGTGTAATTTTTCAGAAATATTGATTTTTTAAATGATGTTTTCTTCACATTTATCACTAGTCTCTCCTTTCTTGTTCTCATCCTTAATACTGCTAAAGAGAGAAAGATTTTTCTAGGTATATCAAGTTCCAGAACATCATCTATTATTTATATGTATGTGTATCTATGCATGACTTCAACATTTGATTTTTTCTTTCAAAATCAGCCTTATTGAGTATTGGGGCTCAAATTTACCAGTGTTTTTAAAAGAAAACCATAATACATTTTTCCAATCCTAGAATTTTAATATACAAATTTGTATTGAGGGATGTTTTTACTTTTGGTCGACTTTTAATTTAGTAGGTAAAATTTTTATTTGTTTTATACTATGAATTTATTTATTACCAAATATTTATTGAATCAAGCAAGATAGACTTGAGGGTATAATGATAAGCCAAAAAGCATTACAGTTTGTGCCATTTTGGCACTTAATAGAAGAACCAAACACGAAAGAATCACACAAATAAGTTAGAACTCTGGTCTGTGCCATTAAGGAAAGCTAACGGTACATCATTCTCACAGAATGTGACTTGGTATAACAAATGTTCACTCTTTATCAAACTAAACTGTAGTTAACTGTTGCCTGTTGTCTGCGGCAAAATTAATCATGACGGTGTGAATAACACAAAAGCTGTAGATAATTTTTAAATGCTATTTTGGTCATTGGAAAACAGTAGGAATCTCACATTTACTGAGTCATATGTATGTGTTAAACATTTACATTCTGTTTTTGTCTGACTGGCCCTGTAGTCTAGTGTTGTTACCTTACTATGTAGGCTAATTCATGAACAGCCATTTATATATATGAAGCCTTTTTCACTAAAAGAAGTATGAGATATGAAAGAATTTTCTTGAAAGGTATGTTAGGTGTTTGAGGAAGAGATAGTAAAATTTATCCTATTTATGAATTAGAACGTCTACTAATTTTTTAGCACTATTTTCTCATTGTAGATTTCATTAATAGTTAAGATTGTTTCCACCATTCTCTGTATATCTTTAAAAGTAGAATAAATAGAATTTTAAAGTTATTTAGAAAACTGCAGAAACTCCACGGATGCATTCCATCCTGCCAACTAAATCTGCTCTTACCTGCAGATAACTCACTTATTTGAGGTTGCAGATTCTAGGAATCACTACTTTAAAATAGACTTAAAACATCCATTGTAGCAGATTAAAACACATGCATTTGTGATTTAGCTATAAAAGTTTTTTAAAATTAATAAAATTTTAGTCATGACTCAGCTTACTTTATGAAATATGTATGTTTCCAAGGAGAAGTCTAGGGGGTGGGAGGAGGGAAATGTAGGGAAATTAGTTCTGAAATGCTGGATGGTGACTCTTATGACCGAAACATTTTTGTTATATTGCGCGTTGCTCTCTGTGGATAGGTAACTCTAGTGATTGACTGTTCAGATTCCCCCCATCCTACATTGTCCCTTCATCATCACCATTATGTTTTAGTAATTTTTTAAAAATCTTTTTTAAAGACTTCATTTTTCAGAGCAGTTTTAGGTTCACAGCAAAATTGAGAGGAAAGTACAGGTTTTCTATATACCCACTGCTCCCAACATTTGTAGCCCACCCCATTATTGATATCCCCCACCAGAGTGGCACATTTATTACAATTGATGAGCCTACATTGACACATCATAATCACCCGAAGTCCATTGTTTACACTAGGATTCAGTCTTGGTGTTGTACATTCTATGGGTTTAGACAAATGTAGAATGCACATATCCATCATTATAGTATCATGGAGTATTTTCACTGCCCTAAAACCCCTCTGTACTCCACCTATTCATCCCTTCCACTTCCCCAGCTCCCAGCAATCATTGATCTTTTACTGTCTCCATAGTACTGCTGTTTCTAGAATGTCATATAGTTGGAATCATACAATATGTAGCCTTTCCAAATTGGCCTTTTTCACTTAGTAGTATGCATTTAAGTTTCCTCCCTACCTTCTCATGGCTTGATAGCTCATTTCTTTTTAGCGGTGAATAATATTCCATTGTTTGAATGTACCACAGTTTATTTATTCATTAACTACTGAAGGACATCTTGGTTGCTTCCAAGTTAAGGCATAAGTTCATCTCCTCTGGGTAAATAAAGCACAATTGCTGGATCATATGGTTAAGAATGTGTTTAGTTTTGTGGGAAAGTGCCAAACTTGTCTTCCAAAGTGGCTGTACTATTTTGCATTCCCACCAGCAATGAATAAGAGTTCTACATCTTCACCAGCATTTGATGGTATCAGTGTTCTAGATTTTAGCCATTCTCATAGGTGTGTAGTGGTATCTCTTTGTTTTTATTTGCATTTCCTTGATGATATATGATATTGAGCATCTTTTCGTGTGCTTATTTCCTCTATTTCTTTGGGGGGGGTATCTTTTAAAGTCTTTGGCCCTTTTTAAAAATCAGGTTCTATATTTTTGATAACAGTCCTTTATCAGATGTGTCTCTTGCAAATGTTTTCTCGTAGTATGTGGTTTGTCTTCTCATTCTCTTGACATTATCTTTCACAGAGCAGAACTTTTTAATTTTAATGAAGTCTAGCTTGTCAATTATTTATTTCTTGGATCAAGCCATGGGTGTTATATTTAAAAAGTCATCTCCATGTCTAAGGTCATCTAGAAGAGCATAAGATCTGAGTCTAGATTAAATTTTTTTTGCATGTGAATGTCCATTTCCATCACCAGCTGTTGAAAAGACTATCTAAGCGCCATTGAACTGCCTTTGCTCCATTGTAAAAGATCAGTTGACTCTATTTATGAGTCTGTTTCTGGATTCTTTGTTCTCTTCCACTGATCTGTTTGTCTGTTTTCACCAGTACCACACTCTATCTTACTGCTGCTTTACTGCCGGTAGTATCAGCACTCCAAGCTTGTTCTTCCTCAATATTATGTTGGCTATTCTGAGTCTTTTGCCTCTCCATATAAACTTTAGAATCCATTTGTTAATATTCACAAAATTACTTGCTGGGAGTTACTGGAATTGTGTTTAATCTATAGATCAAGTTGGGAAGAACTGACATGTTGACAATATTGAGTCTTTCTATCCATGAACGTTACTAATTTTTACTAGAAGTTAGAGAGAGAAACTAAAAGGCTGGTCAGTTATGAATAGGTGTAACAAAAGATCTGATTATATAGAAAGTTGAAGTTATGGACTGATGAGAGATTTAAGAATTCTCTGTTGATTTTACTTCTCTATTTTCTTCTTTTCCCAAATCTCTATGGATGATTAAGATGTGTTTATAGTATTACATTAAAGAGCTAAAAGATTGTGTTTTTAAATCTTTGGAAATTTTTTTTAAGCTGACAAAATGTAGGTTTTAAAATTTCCTCAGCTTCTCCAAAGAGATTTATAACAAAACATAGTAGTAGTTCATAGAATTACAATATGAGCATTATTGCTAACACTTACTGGTTCCTAAGCAAGCACAACATGTTAATGGATGATGATTCAACCATTTGGTTTTTTGTTGTGGGGGTTTTTTGTTTGTTTTCACTTTTTTTATTGCTTTTTCTCTCTTAACCATTTGTAATTCACATAACTTGTTTGATTCATATGTTTAATTGTATCTTGTTATGATTGTCTACTCTTGCATTATATAGTTTTAGAAAATACAGAACAGTTCTACTGTTCTGTGTGGCACCTGCCACCATATTTCTAGAAAAAGCATTTAGGCACTTTCAGTCCTTTTGTCCCATGTAAAACTCTTAGTTTTTTAATAATATGATATTATGGAAATTAAGCTTTTCTGGTGTCTAGATTGCCATTCCATTTGCAAATTTAATGTTATACATACAGTGTAGTATATAATTAGAATGTACTTCATTTTATTTTTTATAGTTTTTACGCACCTATTGATGAACCAGCTATTGAAAGTAAAAATATTGATCTGTCAGGACGACAGGAAAGAAAACAAATCTTCAAAGGGAAAACATTTGTCTTTCTAAATGCCAAACAGGTAATGCTATAAGCTGAATTTTCCTAAAAAAAAAAGTTATAAACCAGGATAAATTATTACTGTTATCAATAGTTGTTAATGCATTTCCTTTTGAGATTTTGTATAGAAGTGTGACGTGAAATAAAAAACTGCTCAGGCACCAGAACTTGCCCAGCGTTCATGTATATGACTGTGGCATTTCTTAATATCTGTTAACTGGCTTACTAATTAAGTTTATGTAAATAAGTTCGGGAAGGAGACCAGAAACTTTGGTTTAAGTTCTGACTTGTTTGTTTAGTAAGCAGCTGTTGAATGTCTTCCATGTGCTGAAATGAGAGCTCCAGGAGTTTATGTTGTAGGTGAAAAAATCATGTGAGTAAGCCCACAGTTACAGTACTGTGTAATGAGGAACTGTAGATGATGTAAGGATTCCAGGGCTGCAGCGGTACCTGGTGAAGAAGGGATTTTCTCAGAGTGAAAGCTCAGATTGTCCTCTCAAGAAGTATTACAGAACCAATTTGACTTCAATTCTACTTATATTTTACTTCCCAGATCAAATTCTTATAATTTTAAGAATGTATTCAAGGAATTAATTATGGCTATTTCATTACTTTTTTTCTTTTTCTTTCCATATTTAGCATAAAAAATTAAGTGCAGCAGTTACATTTGGAGGAGGACATGCTAGGTTGATAACAGAAGAAAATGAAGAAGAAGATAGTTTCTTTTCAGCTCCTGGAACTTGTGTTGTTGATGTAGGAATAACAAATTCACAAACCTTAATTCCTGACTCTCAGAAAAAATGGATTCATTCAATTATGGATATACTCCAAAGGTACAGAATTATTCTTTATTAGTTAAAAAAAAAGGGGGGGGGGGCAAGTAGTTGATTTTATATGTAACTTGTTTTGCACTCCATGTAATAATGTAAAGGTATATATAAGAATTATTATAAAGATTTTATTGTGTATGATACTTGAAAATTTATTGTGACTTAGTATGCTAGAAATAGAATATATCCATGACGATTTTATATCAATATTTATTTTCTGCCTCTTTTTTTGTTACTTCTGTAGAATTTGCAGAATATACCTCTCTTAATAAAGTAGTATTTGTAGAAAATGTAGTTGAGAAAGTTAAAACTAAAATGTAAAATTTTTTCTAAAATAGCCTAGAGCTGAAATGTATTTTTCCCTTCATTATTATTACCCATTGAAAATTCGTATAAAAATTTGTATCCCTCTTATATATATATAGGCTATTATGGGAAAGCAAGAAAAAGTATCAATTATTTTAGAATAGTGTTTGTAGTTGCAGAGGGGGGCACTTTAAAAGCACTAAAGCAAAGATTTTTTTCCTGGATTCTTTATTGGTATTAATAAAATATTAGCATTTTTGAAACACAAAGTGAAAAATCAGCCTTGACAGTCTGTTGACTAAATTCCTGTTCACCTAGTAAACAGGAATTTACTGGACCATCAGGGCCGGGACTTCCCTGATGGTCCAGTGCCTAAGACTCTGTATTCCCAATGCCAGGGGGCCTGGGTTCTATCCCTGGTCAGGGAACTAGATCCCATATGCCACAACTAAAGATCCCATATGCCACAATCAAAGATCCTGCAAGCTGCAACTAAGACCCAGCACAGTCAAATAAATAAATAAATATTTTTTAAAAATTAGGGCCTATTTATATGTCTAAAAAGTCCATATAAATAAGCTGTTTATACTATTCATTTTTCCTGTCCCAGGAATCCTGACCATAAAGATTGTTTTTTTTTTAAATGGGTTTGCTGAAGTAAAAAGTAAAATTTCAGTCCTGTATCCCATAAATATTTCAGTTAATGGAGATATATTAACTGCTGTGAAAAGAAAATACTTGTGTAACAAAAATACCATATTACTACTACAACCAAAATATACTGGGATTCTATTATGTTTTAGGCACTGGGAATATAATAGTAAACAAGATAGCTATGGTCCCTGCCACCATTGGAGCTTACTGTCTAGAGGAAAAGACAGATAAAGAAAAGGAAGCAGATAATCACAAATGTGTATAAGGAAGCAGAATAACAGGGCAGAGGAGAGAAGTTTATTCTAATAGAGAAGGCTTCTTTCAGGCAATATTTTACTTATGACCAGTCTACCAGTCTTTAAAAGCCATGTGAAATAATAGCAATAATAGCTTACTTACATAATATTATATACTGTAGCAGGTCCTATTCTAAGTTTTACATATGTTAGGACATTTAATCCTCATAGAATCCTGTGTATTTTTACTGTTATGGCTCCCATTGTGCAGATAGGGCAAAAGCGGGTTTGAGTAGAACATGGGGAGTGAGCAGAGGTGCCAGGATGTGAACTCAGGCAGTCTGGTTCCAGAGTCCATGCTCTTTACCATTGCATCTTGCCATTACATCATGCCTTTCATATACAGGGACCCTGAGATAAGAAAGTAGCTATAGAGTGTAAGGTTGCTCAGAGGCTGGTGGCTTGATCATGAGGTGACATTTTGTTCTGTAGTCTTTGGCTCCTGTTTCAGTTTGGTTTTGGAGAGAGGACAGTTTTATAGTTTGAGAAAGACTATCGCTTAAAATAACACCTGTCCATTTAGTCGAAGCCATTGATAGCCATTAAAGGTGCAGTCATGTCAAACTAGTAAAGTCAGCTGTTGACTTTTCATACAACAGGCTAACATTGGGATTGGTTAGTGTCATGGTTCTATTGATTAGTTGTCAGAAATGGGTATAGAATATCAGTGATTAAAATTAAATATTTCTGAAAAAGATTAGCAGTCTAGGGCAACAATATAACCCTGATTTTTGTCCTTGTTAAGATATTTTCCCAATATCTTAGCCCAAATTTGGGAATTCTTCCTGTTACTAATTTAATTATTTTCTCTTTATCCTCTCCTCCTTTGCCTTGTCCTTCTCACCTCTTCCAGAGCTTTGCATAAAATTTGAATGAATCATAATCTTTGGATCGTGATAACTGTCATCATTGAACTATGAATAATACACATTCATTTTGTTCACTAATTACTTAGTTATTTTAAATAAATTTTTATTATTGTAAACTGCTACTGAGATTATCTTTGTATGTTTCCTATTGGTACTTGTGCAGGATTTTCTTGGGATATATTTCTACATTAGTAGGGTTAGAACACTCAACAGTATCAAACTGTTTTCCACTTTACACTCCCACCTACAGTACGTAAGAGATCGTTAGATGCATATCATTTTCAACACTCGGTATTTTCAGACTGTCATTTTTGCCAATTTAATGGATCTATAATCATACCTTGTGATTTTGATTTGTGTTTCCCTGATCATCAGTGATGGTTAACATTTCTTCAAATGTTTATTAGATGTTAATTTTTCCTCCTTTGTGAAATACATGTCTCTTGCCCAGTTTTCTATTGGGATAATTGTATTTTTTTTTAATACAATTTTCCCTAGTTTTATGTGTTCTTATGTGTGGTCTGTGTGTATTCAGTTCTGTATAATTTTATTCCAGGGTAGGTTCGTGTATTCACTATACTTAAGATACAGAACAATTCCATCACCACTAGAATCTCTCATGTTGTTCTTTTATAACCACATACCCCTCCCCGCCTCCCACTCCCTGTCCCTAAATTCTGGCAACCACTAATTCTCCCATTTCTAAAATTTTATTATTAAAAAAGTGATACATAAATGAAATCATACAGCATGTAACCTTTTAGAACTTTTTTTGTCACTCACCATAATTCCTTAGAGATTCATCTAGATTTTGTGTATCAGTAGTTCATCCTTTTTTATTGCTGAGTAGTGTTTCATGGTATGGATAACCATGGTATGGATGTTGTCTCTTTAATTACATTTTCTAGTTTACTGCTGATACATAGAAATTCAGGTGACATGGATTTTTTTTTTTTTTAATTTTTTGGCTGCGTTGGGTCTTCATTGCTGCACACGGGCTTTCTCTAGTTATGGCGAGCAGGGGCTACTCTTCATTGCAGTGTGAGGACTTCTCAGTGAGGTGGTTTCTCTTACTGCAGAGCATGGGCTCAAGGCGCATAGTAGTTGCAATATGCAGGTTCAGTAGTTGTGGCACGTGGGCTTTAGGGTGCTCAAGCTCAGTAGTTGTGGCACATGTGCTTAGTTGCTGCATGGCATGTGGGATCTTCCCAGACCAGGTAGCGAACCTGTGTCCCCTGTATTGGCAGGTGGATCCTTAACCACTGTGCCACCAGGGGAGTCCTGACATTGATATTAATTACATATCCCACCACCTTGTCAGACTCCCTTTTATTTCTAATAATTTATCTGTAGTCTTTTTTGTATAAACCATATCATCTGTAAATAATATATCTCTCCACCTTTTTAATCCTTATGCCTCTGGTACTGCTCTCTCTCTCTTTTATTCTCTTTCTCTCTTGGTTTTGGACCAACTGGGACATCCAAAGCTGTTGGATAGAGGTGGTGATAGTAGCCACATTTATCTCACTATTGACTTTAAAAGGAATGTTTCTAGTGTTTCCTCATTTAACATGATGTATGTCTGTATAACATTATTAAATGTGTATTTTGTTTTATATAGCCAATCTTTATAACTAACTTTCATGATATATTTATAGTTTCAAAACTGTCAGTAGAGTAGTAAAATAACAGTTTTGAATTGTCTGAAGATAGGTATATGTGATCACTAGATGATACTTTTTAAAATCCTTTTTTAGTGTTATTATAATTGAACAATGAATGTTAAGCATTTGAAAAATACCTTTTAAACTACTACAGCCACTTAAAATATATGTATATATTACATATTCTGTGGTATGGGTATATTATGGTTTGTTGAGTCATCCAACCATTGAAGGACGTCTGCATTTTTTCAGCTTTTATTACAAATAAAGCTGCTGTGAACATTCATGTACAAGTTTCTATGTGAACATAAGTTTTCATTTCTCTGGAAAAAATGCCCAAAAGTGCAGTTTCTGGATTGTATGGTAATTGCATATTTGTGTGCCTTTTATTTTTTAATTTGTAGGAGTTCTTTATATATTCTTGACATTCATCCTTTTTTCACTTTCATGTGATTACATAAAAGGTTACAGAATCTATCACCACTTTGTAAATTATCTTTTTATTGTGTTTATGAATGAAAGCCCTTAGTTTTAATATCCTAAAAATTAACAGTCTTCCGTAGTCAGTACTTTCTGTATTTTGTTTAAAAAATCTTTTTCTACTCATAGATTAAAAAAACATTCACCTACATTTTTTACTAATTTTTACTAGTATTTTGATATTTTGTTTTTGAAATTTATTTTTAATAAATTTATTTATTTATTGGCTGTATTGTGTCTTCGTTGCTGCGTGGAGGCTTTCTCTAGTTGTGGCGAGCAGGGGCTGCTCTTTGTTGTGGTGCACAGACTTCTCATTGCAATGGCTTTTCTAGTTGCAGAGCATGGGCTCTCACATGGGCTTCAGTAGTTGCAGGATGTGGGCCCAATAGCTGTGGCTCGTGGGCTCTACAGAATAGGCTCAGTAGTTGTGGCGCATGGGCTTAGTTGCTGCACGGCATGTGGGATCGTCCCAGCCCAGGACTCGAACCCAGGTCCCCTGCATTGGCAGGCAGATTCTTAACCACTGTGCCACCAGGGAAGTCCCTGAAATGTATTTTTAATCTATCTGGAATTGATTCTGTTTTATACCAAGGGACCTTACATGTATGGGAATGTTTTTGGCTTTCTTTCGTTCCATTGAGCAACATGTCTGTTCTTATACCAATACCACATTTACCATATTGTCTTAATTACTATAACAATTTAAATCCTCATATCTAGTAGGAGAAATATTTTCTTTCTGCTCTTCTTCAAAAGCATCCTGGCTATTCTTGGCTTTTTAGTTTTCCATATACATGGTAGAATCATCTTTTTAAAAACTTAACAAAAAACCAAATGTTAAGCATTTGAAAAAGACCTGTCAAGCTACTACAACCACTTAAATTATCTCTACAATAACTATTAAAAAGAGTTTTAAAGCTCTTAAAATTTGAGGTGTAGTTTCTATATAGCATTATTGTTATGTTAAATTATCTTTGTCTTATAAAATCATTCATTATTCACATTACAGAATAACAGAAGATAGGTTTGCCATAAGATTCCTTTAATAAGATTCATTAATACATGTAAATTTGGTAAAATGATTTGATTTACTAAACTTAAATTATAACACATATATAGATGTAGCTTATTTATAGTTCTTTGTACTTTTCTCTCTCCTTCTCCCCTTTTTCTTTCTTTCTTTCTTTCAAATTTTATCTTAGGATTCTAGTAATCATAGATTTGCTTTAAAAATCTATTTTATTGCTTAATCTGGGAATTACTATTCTTATTCTGAAAATTATAGAGTTTTAAAACTGGAAAGATCTGTATCCTTTACTCTAGACTTTTATTTTACAGGTGAAATGACTGAATTACTAATAGGTGGTGAACTTGCCCAATATAGCATTGCTCCAGGAAATAAGCTAGCACTATAGGTATTTGCAATTCCCTCTGTACCATAAAATTGTGATATCACTTTGGGGGAAAAAAAGATAGATTCAGTTTGACATCATCTTAATAAAAGTTGTTAGTTTTAATATATTATCATACTTAAACTATTTTATTCTAACAGGCAGGGTCTTAGACCTATTCCTGAAGCAGAAATTGGATTGGCAGTTATTTTCATTACTACAGAGAATTACTGTGATCCTCAGGGCCAGCCCAGTACAGGTAATTAAAACATTATTTTATTGATTCTTTAGGAGCTTTATTATGTAAATTGATGATAGGCTGTATGCACATTATACTTGCCAGGGGTGACCATTTTCACCATCTTTTAAAAGTAATATGTTTATCCATTCATTTATTCTTTTGATAAATATTTGTGGCTGCCAAGTACTAGGCACAGTTGTAAGTACTGAAGATACAGTGGTGAATAAAGTAAAAACAAAATACCTGTTGTTGTGAACTTTATATTCTGCAAGTCAGGAATCAGACAGTTAACAAGCAAACAAACACATCTGATAAGTTCTGTTAAGGCCAAGTACAAAGATAAAGCTAAAACAAGATGATGTGATAGGAGTAGGCTATTTTAGATTGGTAGTCAGGGATAGTCTCACTTAGGATGTCATATTTGAGCCTCATGTGACCTGAATGATGAAAAAAGGCAGCCATGGGAGGATCTGGATAGCAGAATTCCAGGTAGAAGGAACAGATCACAATCATGTCTGTGTGGAGAATGGATTCCAGGGGTCCAGAATGAAAGTGGGGAGATGAGTAGAAGCTATTTTGGAGGTCCAGGTCAGAGAGAGCCTGGTGCCTTGGACCATGGTGTTAGTAGTAGAGATGCAGAAAAACAAATTCAGGCCAACTTTTGAAACTAAACCCAGCACATCTTGCCTGTGGAGGATTTAGAAACAACTCCTAGTCTTTTGGCATGAATAACTGGTTGGATGGTGGTGCCATTTACTGAGATGAAGAATATATATTATAATCATCTCAGTGTTGACTCTCACAGAAGCCAATTTACTCAGAGCAGCTATTACCCCTTTGCTTTTTAAAACCCATTCCCCTACTTTTCTTGATAAGCTGCTGATGCCATCAAGAAGATGGTTCATTTATTCTTTCCTTCTTTTTTTTTGTTTTCAGAACTTTATTGGAATATAATTTCTTTATACTGTTGTGCCAGTTTCCTCTGTACAACAAAGTGAATCAGCTGTATTTATACATATATCCCCATAACCCTTCCCTCTTGAACCTCCCTCCTCCCTTCCCTATCCCACCCCTCTAGGTCATCATCAGTCATGGAGTTGATCTCCATGTGCTATGCAGCAGCTTCTCACTAGCTGTCAGTTTTACATTTGGTAGTGTATATATGTCATTGCTACTCTCTCTTCATCCCAGCTTCCTCTCCTCCCTTCCCATGTCCTCAAGTCCATTCTCTACATCTGCATCTTTTTTCTTGCCCCGCCACTGGATTCATCAGTACAATTTTTTTAGATTCCATATATATGCATTAGCATATGGTATTTGTTTTTCTCTTTTTGACTTACTTCACTCTATATGACAGACTCTAGGTCCATCCATCTCACTACAAATAACTCAATTTCGTTCCTTTCTATGGCTGAGTAATATTTCATTGTATATATGGGCCACATCTTTATCCATTCATCTGTTGATCTAAATGACACATTAGACCAGATGGACTTAATTGATATTTATAGGACATTCCATCCAAAAACGACAGAATACACTTTCTTCTCAATTGCACATGGAACATTCTCCAGGAAAGATCACATCTTGGGTCACAAATCAAGTCTCAGTAAATTTAAGAAAATTGAAATTGTATCAAGCATCTTTTCTGATCACAATGCTATGAGACTAAACATCAATTACAGGAAAAAAAACTGCAAAAAATACAAACACATACAGGCTAAACAACATGCTACTAAATAACCAAGAGATCACTGAAGAAATCAAAGAGGAAATCAAAAAATGCCTAGAAACAAATGACAGTGAAAATATGACCCAAAACCTGTGGGATGCAGCAAAAGCAGTTTTAAGAGGGAAGTTCATAGCCATACAATCCTACCTCAAGAAAAGAAAAATCTCAAATAAAAAACCTAACCTTACATCTAAAGCAATTAGAGAAAGAACAAGAAGACCCCAACATTAGCAGAAGGAAAGAAATCATAAAGATCAGATCAGAAATAAATGAAAAAGAAATGAAGGAAACAGTCGCAAAGATCAGTACAACTAAAAGCTGGTTCTTTGAGAAGATAAACAAAATTGATAAATCATTAGCCAAACTCATCAGGAAAAAAAGGAAGATGCAAATCAACAGAATCAGAAATGAAAAAGGAAAAGTAACAACTGACATTGCTTCTTTACCTTAGATATTTTTACATTTACTCTCCCTCATAACTTTTCTTTGTCTAGCTATGAGTGCATCCATTCATACATTTATTTGCTTCCTAGGTTCTTTTTATAGTTATTTGTCAGTTGTTATTGGACTTTGGCTAAAAGACAAGTTAGGACAGCACTGCCTAATTATACACTCCACAGGGTATTGTTTACATTGTAGCCCACTGCATGGCACCTAAAGAACTGGACAGTGTACCTCCTGATTAGTAGTAATAGCTGCTGTCTCTTGAGTTTGCAGACACTGAAATAAGTGCTTTACGTACGGCATTACAATTTCATCTGCAAAACAATCCTTTTAAGATAGATGACATTGTTTGCATTTTATAGATGAGGGAACTGGTGTACAGAAAGGTTAAGAAATTAGCCTGAGGTCACATAGCAAATAATTTGTTTCAGACTGACTCTAACTCAAAGCTATTATATTATTGTACTGCTATTATGATTGATGGTATGGGAGTAACTGGGAGCAGATGTAAAAGGAGAGACAGGCTGGTATTTGGATTTTATGATTTGGGTAAGAATGTGTATTCACCTAATATCTCTACCATTTCCCATGAATACATTAGATCTGTTTCTGTCTGTACATGGGTAACCTGCAAATGCAGTTTTAAGAGTTTGTGAAGTCTCCATTGTAATTGTGATATGGTGGATATTTCTTCAGAATTCATGACTAACGTTCTCAGAATTTATCCTTCGAGTCAGAAGTTAAAGACCAACTCTTCAGCCTCATAGAGAGAAAACAACTTTGATGTGGATACCGGAATTGAACCGTAGTCTTAGAGAAGCTGTCCCTTAGAAAGCTCCATAACTCTTTAGAAATAGCATGTGCTGTGGATACTATTTTGTTGACAGTGGATTTCTGTTCTGTTATAGAAAAAACAAAAACCCTATGTGTAATTTCAGACTTTAACAACACAACACAAAATATGTAAAAATAAACAATCATTGGGTCTATATGAGTAGCTCCCCTTGTCCCAGTCCCTAGTTGGAACAACTATCCTTTGTTTCTCTTTTAGAAAACTAGGTCTCAATTAGATATGTGCTTCAAAAATAATTTTTTTTAAATGTAAATTCACATTCTCTATTATTCAGAATATTCTGGGATGCAGCCAAAGCATCACCTTTTTTTGGTTTGTTTTGCTTGATTTTAACCTCCTGTTTGTCATATAAACTCCCAGAAACTAGGGAAGGACTGAACTCTAGAGAGAAGCCTTCCTTTATATAAATGGAGGAGGCACTCAGACTATAAGCTTGTCATTTTTTTTTATTCCTACAGACCTGAAATTCTTCCTCTGTAGCTTCTGCTCAAGAGGTCTGCTTACCATCCCTTTTCACAGCCACTGCTCTATTTGAACCCTCCATGTCTTTATTTCCCGTGGGCTTACAACTGCCTCCATTAATTGTCCTGCCTCCATATTCATCTCTTATGTAATAAATTTTATGTTTACTCAAGTTAATATTCCACTTTGCCACTAGAATCACCTTCCCTTCTCCTAAAAACTTTTACTAGTTCTCATTATCTATAGAGTAAATCCCTAAGCCCTTTGTCTTGACTTTCATGCCTTCAACAGTTTAGCTATAGCCTGTCTCTTCCCATCCTCACCTTTTTTTTAATATACTTCCCTACAGAATACATATGCCATATTTTTATATGTGCCATTCTTGACCTTGCTCATCATGGTCCCTGTTCCTACAATGCCAACACTGCTCTTCAAAATCTGACTCATTCCACAATTGCTCACCTCCTTTGTGAAGTTTTTCTAAGTTTTTTTCCTCCCATAACTCTTCTCCAAGGCAGGTTAATTATTCTGTTTTTTATACCCCAATAACTTTTTTTTTTGGTCTTCTAGTTAGAATTTCTTCCTACTTTGAAACATAACCAGTTGTTTCCATGCCTTTTTTAGCCACTAGATTGTAAGCTCTTGTTAATTTTGGATTCTCTGACATCACCAAGCGTAATAACTTGTTTGTAGTTGGTATGAATATTTGCTTAATTGAACTAAGTTATTGGTACACAAGATTATCTTTGCTAGGGTGGAGCAACAAAAATTAATGAATGTGTTAACAGTTAGTAGAGTGATGTAAAGGATAGTATGGGAGCCAAAATGAGGGCATCTAATTCAATGTGAGAGGTTCAAGAAAACTATTCCAGAAGGGTGGCACTTGAATTAAATTGCTATTCTGATGTATAAAATGATGAAGTAATCATTATGGTTTTCTGGAGTAGCCAAAAAGTTTATGTCTAAAACTGTTTATTGCTTCTTTTCAAATAGTGTATTCCTTCTAAAAATTAAGTTCACATTGATTTTGATTTGTGACAAATAGACAGTAGAGTAGATATACTTTCTGTGGGGGGAGAAATTTTAATTTTTTGGTCTCCTGACTAAAAACATAATTTGAATTAGAATTTGAGTTTATTTTTATTTAAGTTGATAATAGTTTAACAGGAAAGATTTGATGTAGCTTTAAAATGATTTGGTTTAGATAAGCCCATCACAGATGCCAACAGGCTGCTGCTTATAGGCTATTTTGTTAAGTATTTGGAGACAACAGTGCGCTGTAGTTAATTCCCTTGATGTGGCACAGTCCTAACAATTTTAAGTGACCGAATGTCCATCTTGTGCCTAGCAGTTGTGATTCTTTCTTTCACTTCTTTGATTTATAGGATTGAAGACAACTTCAGGTCCAAGCCTTTCCCAAGTTTTACCAGCTGATGAAAACTTAATGCCAGGTGTCCCTGTGAATACCACAACATATGTAGCTGATACAGAACAAGAAGATACATGGTAAAGCTTCATTGTTAACGAACTATTGTTCTTACTCTATCAATAAATTAATAGCATATTCAAGAAGTAAAGTCAGTGCCTGTATCAAGTCATCTCTTGGATGATAAAGTCTTGGGAATGTGGGATGCCAGGGGAAATATTTTGGGATGGAGTTCAGCAGACTTTTTATAAAGCACTAGAGAATAAATATTTTTGGCTCTGTGGGCCATTGATCTCTGTTACAGCTACTCAACTCTGTATGAGTGTGGCTGTGCTCCAGTGCAACTTAATTTATAAAAGCAAGTGGCAGGCCAGATTTGTCCTGCAAGCCATAGTTTGCCAACTCCTGAAATGATAAAGTGTTTTGTTTTTTTTTTAAATGCCTTGCAAATGTACATTGAAGACCACAAAGTATTATACTGTTTTATTTGTGACTGGTAAATCAGTTTGAGATAAATTTGTTTGTGTTATATGATGTTGCCTGTATGTGAACATTACTTACAGTTTTGGAGATACTTTATATGTGTGTACCTGGCTATCTAAGTAGTCAATATTTGTTCATAAAGGTAGGGTTTTTTTAGTGGTTCTATATTTGAAGAGCATTTTTTTATATAAATTTATTTACTCATTTATTTTATTTATTTTGGGCTGCATTGGGTCTTCATTGCTGTGCGTGAGCTTTCTCTAGTTGTGGCGAGTGGGGGCCACTCTTCCCTACAGTGTGCTGGCTTCTCATTGTGTTGGCCACTCTTGCTGCAGAGCACAGGCTCTAGGCACACGGGCTCAGTAGTTGTGGCTTGCAGGCTCTAGAGCACAGGCTCAATATTTGTGGCGCACAGGTTTAGCTGCTCCATGACATGTGGGATCTTCCTGGACCAGGGATTGAACCTGCATTCCCCACATTGGTGGGTGGACTCCCAACCACTGCACCACCAGGGAAGTCCCCTGAAGAGCATTTTTTTTAAATTGTTTTTTTGATTTTTCTTTCTTTTTTTTTTTTCCTTCTTCTTTTTTTTTTCTTTTTTTTTTTTTCGAGAGCAAGGGTAGCTCAATGTATCCTGTGGCATTTGTCACTTAAGACAGTGTATTTTAAATAATCCATGATGAATTATTCATATTGAAAGATACTTATGATAGCACTATATTAGACCATATTTAAATTTTCCCTATACCTATATTTTGTATTGAAACCATTGAGACTTAACTTTTAAAAGAGAAATTATTAATTTTTTGAAAGTTAGCTGATTGACAATTTGAGGTTTTGGGGTGAAATAAAAATAGCAAAGGTAGTATATATTTAAGCACACATTTTAGAACTGTGTGTTTGTGTGTGTGTGTATTTAAAATATTTTTCTGATGATCTAGAGTTCTGTTCTGGAGACTGCCATCTGGTTGGAATATCACCATATCAGTTCATCGAAAGTTATCTAAATACCCCCTTATATTTGCTACTGGAATGATAGCTTATTCTTTTTCTGAATTTACAGTTTCTGTTAATTTTTTTACGTGAAAATAATTTAAAAACAAAGCAAAAATCCCTTAGGAATATGATCTGGTTTAATTTATAATAGGATACTATGTTACTATTCCATGTGTGTTTGGCAGTTTTTTATAAAGCATGCCTGACAGTATGTGCTACAGGGGTTGAAGAAGAGAAGGGTATCATCTCTCTTCAGAGAGCTATGATGACAAAGGAGCTACTTTCTTGGTAAAGTGAAATATATTCAGTAAACTATTGTCTCAATATAACTATGTTTTAAAGCTGTATTACATTAGTACTTGGTAAAGGACTTTGTTTCTGGATAAAAATTGCTGTAAACTTGATTGTATACCTTGCATTCTTTTCTTTTGCTACAGTATGGATTTGAATGAAAGGCCAAAAGAAATCAAAATCTTCAGAATGGAACAAAAATACAGAATACCTTCACAAGAAACATCCACTGTGAAGGAACCCCACAAAATAAGCTCTAGTAATAATAATATAGTATCTAATACTCTGGTTAGGATGAAAATCCCAAACTATCAGCTTTCACCAACTAAATTCCCAGGTGTAAATAAAAGTAGAGATCTGGCTTCTCAGCATCAGCAAACCAACTCCATCAAAAACTACTTTCAGCCAGCTACCAAAAAGAGGTATAATTTTTAATAATACCACTCTGTGTCTCTAAAAATATAAATATTTGTTATATGATTGTAGAATGCTACTAAGGTTGTGTTCTGCTTAAGTATGCTTCTGTGGAAAGCTGTGGCCCTTTGAGCTTATTCCTGCTCAGAAATGTCCACATCTTCTTCACTAAGGACCTTAGATTTTCCCTCATCTTTTTCCTTCTGTGGTTTCATTTGCTGCACTTCTCTTGAAGAAGAAGTTTCCCACACCTGAGTTTTTTTGACTTACCTGTTTCCCTTGGTCACATCTCTCATTTCTTCTAGGACCACGCTTCATCAATTATTCTTAACTTCTAGGACCTTTAAGATTATCTCCTAGGTCATTTTCTTCTATATTCAAAGGCTCTGTCTCATTTTTAGTTTTTAAATACTTCCCTTGACTTGATTTCTTCCTCTAGCTACTGCCCTTTATCTTTCACAATCACTGTTAAGCTTCTCCTAAGAGGAGATAATTGTTACTGTTCCCATTTCTGTATGAAATATTTCTTAACTCGCAATATTTCATCTTGACACAACATCCTTGAAAGTAATTGTTGACACAGTTGCCACCTCGAGTGTCCTTTTGGTAACACTCAACTCTTGAACTTTTGTTCTCCTTGTGGTCTCTTTTTGATTTTTGTGGTAGCATCCTTTCCTGGTTTTTTGTTTTGTTTTTTTGTGTGTTTTTTGTTTGTTTGTTTGCCTCTCTTTCCTTTGCTCCCTTTGAGGACTTCTTTTCCTCCTACTGTGTATACTGTACTTAGGTTATAGATGATCAGTATATTTGGTCCTGACTTATTCTTTAAGCATCACTTTTACTTTCCCACAGAAATCTCCTGCTTTTTCCTTAATCATAGGCCTAAAACTTTTTTTCCCCTGTCACTGCGTTGCATATATATTTTTGTTAGTAGTTTACTTTGTTAGAATCTTTGACTCTTTCTCCTCTGCCTCCCAGAACAGTAGTGCTGATTCTTATTTTCATTGTCTTGTAAATTCCTCTCTTTCCATCTGCTTGTGTTGCTAGCTCTCTGATTCAAACGCTGATCATTTACATTATTACAAAAACTTCTTTATTGGTTTATTTAGGACACTGACATTAGATTAGTATTATTAAAATATCACTCTGTTGCAGTTCAACATGAATCCAGTAAACTGGAGAGCAGAGACCCATGTTTTCATGCCCTCTATGGGCCTCAGTACAGTTTAAATGAGTCAGGTATTCAGTACTTATTGAATTAATGATACAGTATTGTATAGAATACCCTTAATCATATATTCACATATTCCTTGCAGTATACAGTCTATACTATATGCTGGATTTAGCCGTTTTGGGTTACCATCTTGAATCTGGCTCTCATTAACCCATCAGGTTTTAGTCCCAGGGTAATTCTTCCCTGCCCACAGGTTCCCTACATTATAAAGTAAGCTATTGTTTTCTGACAACAAGTCTTTTGTATTTTATATTTTTCTACCTTTTCCTCCACACTGATTCAACAACTACTGCAACTTCTAGCAAAGAAGGTAGACATCTTCCTGTTGTTTAAGCCATGGGATTGATCAGTCCTCTCAAAACAGTGGAGTGTGGATGAACTATGCACTGTTTTCAGATGTCTATTTTTTTATTTCTGGTTAGATTGTTAGCCAGTAAAATCAAGAATATTGTCAGTTAAATGAAGAAGGGGGTGAATATTGCTGAACTAAAAATTATTTAGCTGTGTTCATTTTCTGTTTTTGTTTTCTTCTCTCCTTTTTTGAACCTAAGGGAAAGGGATGAAGAAAATCAAGAAATGTCTTTATCCAAATCGGCAAGGATAGAAATGTCTTGTTCTCTTTTAGAACAAACACAACCTACTACATCTTCAATATGGAACAGTAAGGAGCAGCATCTGTGTCAGAATGAGCCTGTGGGGAAAAAAACAGATAATTCATATGCAGATACAGATTTCAAATCCACTGTGAAAAAATCTGCTAATAAATCTCTTTCTACAGAAAAGCTAATATCAGAAAAAAGAAAAGAAATTGATGATTTAGCTATAGAAGATGAGGTACTAGAACAGTTATTCAAGAACACAGCACCAGATTTAGAAGTTGAAGTGAAAGTTCAAAAACAAGAGGAAGATGTCAATATTAGAAAAAGGCCAAAATTGGATATAGAAACAAATGGCATTTCTAATGATGAAGCAGTACCAGAAACTAACAAAATCTCTGTAAGTAACATTTTTTTAATGAGAAGTATCGTAAATAGGAACTTAGAATGTTAAAAAAGTACTTTAGATATTTGTATTGAAAGTATGAGAGGTTGTAATGTTTACTAAAGGAAAAAAATTAGTATCTTCTACATCTAGTATTAAGTATAGGAATTTGTTGGTTGATAAGGTAAATGTTAAAAATACAGTGATTCTTTGATGATATATAATAAATGACAACAAATAAAACTATTATTCATGATTGTTTTTATAGATTTCCAGGCTGTACTATTATATCAGACATTTGGCCATGGTGGGAAGTATAAGAGGTGCTGTAAAGAGTAAACAGGCACAGAGAGATGAAGAAAGTTAGTAAAACAAAGTATCTACTAAATAAATTTTTAGGCTAGAACATGTATAGCATCACTAGGGATTTTTAATTTTCGTTTTTATCTTTTATGTTCTGTCCTCTCTTCATGGGTGTTGGTAATTTGTCTTACCCATTTTGGTCTAAGAAAACTCTTAGATTATTTCGTATTTTATGCATCAAGTCGCCTACTATTTGTAAACTAGTTACCTCAGGTGAGAGCACAGATGTGATGATTTGGTAAGTATTTGTTGAGAACCAAGTATCTATCAAGCACTGTATATAACTATAACTACTATTGAAAAATCAAAATATATGTCCTGTTTAGCCCATATGCTGTCATCTTCGTATGAGAGAGAAAATCCTCTTTGTTTGTTATTTCTTATGAGTAAGTACTTAATGCCGTTTTGTGGACCAGCTGCATCAGAATCACCTGGTGAGCTTTTTAAAAACAGGGACTCCCAGACCAGAGCCCCAGAGATCCTGATTTAGCACATCGTTTTCTTCCCAGAAAAAGTTCCCTTGTTATATTAGTTAAGAATTCCTTCTGCTGTCTTTAAAAATTCTAAAATCAGTGGCTTAAATAGGATGGGGTTGTTGTGTTTTTTCCCTATAAAAGATGCCCAGAGGTAGGTAACCAAAGCTACTTGACAGTTCCATGGTATTAGTTTCCAAGGTGTCTGTGTTTTTGCTCTGCAAGATGGCACCTCTGGCCATCAGGTCATCTTGCCTATGAGGAAGAACAGGATGGAGAGGGAACAGGGTAAAGGCCTTTCCGCTTGAGTTCCACATTCTAAGGAGCTTTCTCAGAAACCCCACTTGATAACTTTTGTCGTTGGCCAGGATTTTTAGTCATGGTCTCTGCCAACCCCAACCCTTACCCTCAATCTACAGGAGAGTCTGGGAAATGTTTTAAACTTAGTACATCGCTGTCCCTAACAAACTTATTAGAGTTATATTAATATGGAAGAAAGAGAATGGATACTGAAATATCTTTTAGCCAAATTGAGAACTTCAGAGACAGAGGAGTCCTTTATTATCAAAGATTTAAGATTGGTTATCATGGTACAGAAAAGATTAATTGAACCAAGTGGTTTATATACCTTATAAGTCACTTCTGTAGCAGTTTCCACTGTAGTGGAGAACTAGGGAAGTTAGTTTAATATGGCATTTGGTGAAATCCAAGGGATGATTTCGTAAATTTAATAAATTTGTATCTCTTTATAAAGGTACGTTTACTAGATATGTTTATTCATCTTACATTCTGGGTTTTCATTGTCATCTCAACTCCAGACTGTTCCAGAATCTGTGTGCAGGCTAGTACTTAATAAGTGTTTAGTCTTTAGAAAATTAGGCCCTATTTATATTAGTTTGGCCACGCCTTTGGAAATACCTTTGCCTTGTGGGACCCTATCCTCCTATATTATTTCTAATTTTTCCTGATGTGTTCTTTTTTTTTTTTCTCTAATCTTCTTGTCCTTTTTCATAGTTTATATCTTTTCTAAAATAGCCTTTTTTTCTTTTTCTTAAATTCTATCCCAAATTGATCCACTACTTGCAGTGGCCACAGCTCTGTCTGGCAAAGTTGTAATTTTAGTCACAGAATGCTTTGGTCATTGCTATCTGCTGCTAATTAATTCCTGAGTGCTTTTGACCACACATTCTCCCAGGGCTCGTATCACCCAAGGAATTGGGCATTAGAGCCCAGACTGGGAGAGAGAAGAAGTGAGCACCATATACCCACCAGTGGTATGAGAACCATTAAACAGTTTTTTGTGGACCTGGAAAGACCTTTCATTTAATGCCAAGGTTTATCTGTTATATAATGAAATCAGGGAATATAGTTATTTTACTTTGCTCTATGATTCTGCAGTATAATTCCTTTGTCCTTATTTTACTATTTTAGAATTCATGACATTCTGAATAAAAATATGGTACAACATAAATATGTTGTAGTAGACTTTTGGAGAGTGAATAGCAACTTGATTATGACACTTCTGGATATACTAAAGTTAAATCACTATCTTAGCACTGTACTTTTTTAGTAAGAACCTTGTTAACAAAAGTAATTTTGCTATCAGTGTAAGATAATTTTTTTTAACTTTTTATTTTGAAATAATTGCTGATTCACATGGAGTTGTAAGAAATTATGCAGAAAGATTCCATATACCTTTCACACTATTTCCCCTAATTGTAACATCTTGCAGAACTTCAGTATATTACAACCAAGAAATTGATATTGATACAATTCATCAACCTTACTCAGTGAAATTATTTTGAATTCTTTCGTTTTTACTGTTTTAAGAATTTTTTGTCTTAAAGTCCTTGTGGATTCTCATGGATTGAAAGAATTACAGTTAATTTTTCTAGCTACAAAAATGTTTATTAGAAAAAATATTTCTTAATATTTCATTTAAAAAAATTCTTTCAGTTTTAAGAAGGCAAAGATGTGATACTTCTCTTTGGCATTGGACTCCTTAGCTGTATATCAGAAGAGCATTTTCTAAAATATGTTGGTAGAACTAACTTTTTTTTTATTTGGGGATTAAACATGGATTCTAGCATGTCTGTAAGATTTTATATAAGCTGAAATAGAAAGCTATTGGCTAGATACCCCTGGCTAGGAGTTTATCCTGATGTAAATGATAGCAATGTCAGACTCTTGGCCTTACTTTCAATTTCCCAGTCTCTATAAAAGGCAAACATAACTCCACATCCTTGTCAACATTCCTCCTCTTAACAGCACCCACTATCTACAGAATATCTCTTTGTCACCTGTTTCCACTCTTCTATTCTAAGGTTTACTCTTCTCTTACAACCATAGCATCTTTGAAAGCCTGACAGTTAATACCTGCCGCTTACTGGATACCATCATGCTCTTTACAGCAACCTGCAGTGAAGTAGTCCTATACACATTGAACACATTTGGAAACTGACAGTTGGGAGTTAAGTAACTTGCCAAAGTGACTGAGCTAGGTTTTGACAACTGAGACAAAAACACAAGGTCCACCCTGTTCCTTTGGCTGTTCCTTTGTCAGATTTTTCCGACTATCCGTTTGTTTGTTTGTTTGTTTGTTTGTTTGTTTATTCTAAGCATTGGGCATGCTAACATGAAAGGCATTCTGAGAGGATGTTTGACAGGGCTTTAGGAGATAGAATCTCTAGGACTTGGTGATTGACTCAATATGAGAAATGAGGAGAGAGGAAAGAGTATAGGAAAATTCCTAAGCTTACAGTCCAAGGGTCTGGGTAGGTTGTAGTGTGATTCTCTGAGATGGGAAATGAAAACTTGCTCAAGGGGGTGAGCAACTTTGAGGGAGTAGGACAGGATGGGGAAAATGTTCTGCTTGCTGTAATAGCTTCCAGTAGGTGATGTATGTGAAAATACTCAGTAAAAGCATACATGGTAGGCTTGGAATAGAAATTTTTAATCTTACTACTGATACATAACATTAATTTTCTGTAGTCCCTAAGCAAGCACAGAGTACATTTTGGTTTTTCTTTCCAACTTCCTTATTATTAAAAAATTTCTGAATTTTTATTACTGAATCATTGAAACTTTTATGTAAAATGATGTGCCCCCCTATTGTATCCAAAGGGATTATAGTTTTTATTGAAAGTATTAGAAAGCTGTCTGTGTAAATATACTTTCATCTAGTATGTGGTCTGGATATATGAATATGAAGGATAGTATGATTTTATACAAGGCAGTCTCCATTTTATTACAGATAAATATCTTGAACAATTAAAATAACTTCTTGGATTAAGGGTGATTTAACATTCAATTCTAAATAAATTTAGACTTCTTTAAAAGTTTGTTTTTATTTTTTATCGTAGAAGTAATACATGATCATGTAGAAATATGAAAAATAAAGGAAAATATAACAGTTTGTTGATAATCATACCATCTGCAGATAACCAGTTAATATTTTGGCATTTTCTTTTTTAAATCTTATTTTTAAAATTGGACTCAAATGTTAATGCAATTTTATAACCATTTTGAATTCATTTGTATTATGATTATTTCTCATAAATATTCTTTAAGTATATAACATATTAACTTAGATTGCTTCTTGTTCTTTACTCAGTTCATACTACAGAGTCTTTTTCTACATATCTTTCTATTCTCATCTCATAGTTTCTCTAGGAAAAATTCTTGAAAGTCAAATAAGTGGGTCAAGAACATGAATATCTCTAAGGTTTTCAGAAAGGTACCATCTTAAAACTCTATGAACAATATTTTTTATTTCTTTAGCAAGAAAGTGAAATTGGGAAGAAGTGTGAGCTCAAGAAAGAATCACTCTGGTCAACTAAAGGACTATTTGTGAGGAATTTTTATTTTATTTTTGTAAAGATTTGGCTTATATGAACCATTATTTCATCAATTTCTGTCAGTCTACATTCTTAGGATTAATTGATTCTCTTTCTATAATTTTGGTCTGTTTCATAATTATGCTTCCTCTGGAAATGGATAGATCATATTATAACCATGGTATAGCAAAAAGAGTATGGACAAAGCCTCTACTCCATAGATATGTGACCTTGAATAAGTCATTTCACATTTGTGAACCTCAAGTCTTTTGTCTATAAAATCAGGTTGACACTTCTGCAACAGGAGTTGTTTATACCAATTAGAGTAATGGATATGAAATATTTGTAAACTCTAAAACAAAATACAAAAGTATTATGTCATTGTTATTTTATTAGAGTTCCTGATTATATTCTGTCACTGTCACATGAACCTTTTCTTTTGACTTTTCCCTTTTTTCTTCTCTCCCTGACTCTCTTTATCTTAGTCCTGTTAGCAACTTCCAAATGGATACATAGTAAAGCAGTTTAAAAAACTAAGATGGTCAGCCTTGAGCAGCTGTAAGAATGTGGACATGTAACTAGCTAGTTAGTTAATAGTAAATGACATAAAGAATCTCTTCCAACAACAGGAAGGAATCTTCAGGGTGATTTAATAACTATTAATTTGGAATAAAAACATGGCTTTCAGTTAGTGAGGTGGTGTGCCCAGAATAGTACTTGAGTAATTTTCTGGTTTTGAAATAGATATGATTTGATTTCAGATACAAAGTTCAGGTGCCAGAAATAAACCTTTTTTTTTTTTTTTTTTTACTGTTTTTTCAGGTATTTGAATTTTTTTCTGTAAACTCCTAAATGACAAGTAATATTCCTTTTCCTTCTGATTTCTTCTGTTCATCTTAACACCATTTAAGAACAATGATGAACTTCAGGATGATGGGGAGATGCTTCCAAGGAAGGTGTTGCTGACTGAATTTAGGTCACTGGTGGTTCGTAACTCTACCTCCAGAAATGCATCCAGTGTAAATAATGATTATGGTGAGCGAAAGAATTTCAAGAAGTTCAAAAAGGTATGTATTCTTTTAACTAAAATATCACAAGAGGCCAGTGTTTGAAACATTTTTTAAAATATGCTAAATAGTGATAGAAGCAGTTTATGTTGAAAACTGATGCTATTTCTTCTGCTTAAAATAGTTAAAAAATTACTCTAGTAAGCACATAAACTGACACTTAAGCAAATATATAAAACAAACTTTATTAAGGTTGAATTCTTTAAAGGATGCTGTTTTCTTGTTTACCTTAAGCAACAGTCTTTTGGCTATATTGACAGGGTCCTCCTAGGGGCTTTTTGTTGTTGTTGTTGTTGTTGTTGTTTTTGTCTTTTGGCTGTGCAGTACAGCTTGTGGGATCTTAGTTTGCAGACCAGGAATCAAACCCATGTCCTCTTTGGTGAATGCATGAGGTGCTAACCACTGGACTGCCAGGGTATTCCCAGGTCCTCCTACTTCTACTATTGATCTGTGACTACCTGAAGAGGTTCTTTAACTCAGGACTTTGTGAAGATAACAGATTTGTTCAAAATAACTGAGCACATTTAATAATGAAAACTAAGCATTTATTATTACATGTGTGTATAAAACAAAATATAAATATGTATACTGAATATCAGACCTGAGTTCCTCCTCCTATAGGAACTGATAAGGTATTTTATCAGTACGGTTAAAAGAATATTTCTGATCCAGTCTGTATTCTTTTTGTTGTCTATTCTGGGATGCCTGCTTCTTGCTCAGTACTGCTACTGACTGCTAGGTTTTGCTTATGCATTTGATCAGAAAATAGTAATGTTTTCAAAAGTGATTCTGTAGAAGACTCCTTTTGTCTGGAACATGATCTATATATGATACTTGCTCTGACTACAAGGTGTTGTAGCTTTTTCTCTCTAATGTGAGCTACTGTTAACACTTTTCAGTTAAATTAGTTTTCTGCCTATGACTTTAGAATCACTTAGAGTATTATAATGTTATTAAAGGGTTCTAAATTCCATTTAACAGGAAGAATCTCTTAGAGTGGACATTGGAAAATATCTCCCACTTACATGGCACCCACTTCACTCTTTTCCACCCCACAGCTGTGGCTCATGAACAGCATGGGGCATTCTTCTTACTGCATGGTTACTTCATGTTCAATATCGCATTACAAAATCTTTGTTAAGTCAAAATTCAAAAGACATACTAATTTTTTAATTAATGAAATTACCAAACAAAAAGCAATAATAGTCAATAAAAAAAAGTTTAACTGGATTGCCTCCGGTGAAAGAATTTGAGTTTTTATGTATGTATTCAAATCAGTGAAACAGCTTTGTTTCCTCTCTTACACTCATTTTCATTTATAATATATAAACATATTTATTACCTGTGTTATATGTGATTTACAATCTTTGGGGTGTTTTTAAGCTTTTGTTTTTTTTTCTTTAAATGATTGTCTTAATTTTTTAGTGCATTTAACAGGGTTTACTGTTTAACAGGTCACATTTCCTGGAGCAGGAAAACTTCCACACATCATTGGAGGATCAGATCTAATAGCTCATCATGCTCGAAAGAATACGGAATTAGAAGAGTGGTTGAGGCAGGAAATGGAGGTTAGTAGGAAGTAAGACCAAGTAACTTGTTTAGTTTGTATTTTGACCCCTTGTAATTTCCTTAGAACAGATTCTTCTTAAAACTAAACTTAAGATAAGTGACCTAAGGTTATTCACTCAGAAAAATTCTTGAGCTACAGAACATTAAGATTAATTTGTACCTTTCCCATAACACTTCTTTAAGTGGCTTCTATATTTATTTTTTTTTAAGCTCTTTATTGGAATATAATTGCTCTGCACTCTTGTACCAGCTTATGAGGTACACCAATATCCCCTCCCACGACTCCCCCCCACTCTCCCTGTCCCGGCCCTCTAAGGCATCACCCATCATCAAATTGATCTCCCTTTGTTATACAGCAACTTCCCACTAGATATCTGTTTTACAGTTGGTAGTATATATATGTCTATGCTACTCTCTCACTTCGTCCCAGATTCCCCTTAGCCCCCTGCCCCCCCCCAACCCCGTGTCCTTCAGTCCATTCTCTGCATCTGCATCCTTATTCTTGTCCTGTCACTGGGTTCATCAGTACCTTTTTTTTTTTTTTTAGATTCCGTATATATGAGGTAGCATACAATATTTGTTTTTCTCTTTCTGGCTTACTTCACTCTGTATGACAGACTCTAGGTCTATCCACCTCATTACATATAGCTCCATTTCATTCCTTTTTATGGCTGAGTAATATTCCATTGTATATATATGCCACATCTTCTTTATCCATTCATTTGTTGATGGGCATTTAGGTTGCTTCCATGTCCTGGATATTGTAAATAGTGCTGCAATAAACATTATGGTACATGTTTCTTTTTGAATTATGGTTTTCTCTGGGTGTATGCCCAGGAGTGGAGTTACTGGGTCGTATGGTAGTTCTATTTGTAGTTTTTTAAGGAACCTCTAAACTGTTTTCCGTAGCAGCTGTACCAGCTTACATTCCCACCAACAGTTCAGGAGAGTTCCTTTTTCTCCACGCCCTCTCCAACATTTATTGTTTCTAGATTTTTTGCTGATGGCCATTCTGACTGGTGTGAGGTGATACCTCATTGTGGCTTTGACTTGCATTTCTCTGATGATAAGTGATGTTGAGCATATTTTCATGTGTTTGTTGGCCATCTGTATGTCTTCTTTGGAGAAATGTCTATCTAGGTCTTCCGTCCATTTGTGGATTGGGTTATTTGGTTTTTTGGTATTAAGCTTCATGAGCTGCTTGTATATTTTGGAGATTAATCCTTTGTTAAGGGACTTCTGTATTTATTGATCATATCTACAACTAATATGCTGCCTAAGCCTCAGGAGCCCAAACCTCGGTTATAGCATTGCTCTTTTGGGCAAACATGAACTGCTTTACAGCTCTCTGTATTAGAATGCAGTTTCCAAACACTCCTTGTTTTACAGAGATCAGCTACATGTAAATATTTATAAACTGCTATAATGAAAACTCACAGGGAAGAATACAAAAATATGCATCTTTTACTTTCTCCCTGGGTGCTTTGAGTCCTAGTGTATGTTTTATACCAAGACTGTCGACCGGATCCGTAATTCTTTCAACCCCTTCCTTTCTCTAAACTGGAAAGTTTAATAAAAATTCATTGAAGTGAGGAGCATTTTAATATAGAAGTACTACATGGAAGTTAAGGATCCAGAAACACATGACCATTGAATTGAGAGATAATCAGAGTCCGTATCTGAAGTTAGAAGGTCTTCATCTTAATGTTCTGTTGCCTGATTATCCAGTGCGACTGGAACCCAAAGGTGGGCTCCTTTGGTCATCTCAACAGGCTGTTTGAAGTAGGGCTGTTCGTAATTAGGGGTTAGGAGTGGTATCTCTTTCTTGCACTCTGATGTGACATAAGTTAAATCCCACTTTCTCCTTAGTGTATCTTAGCTCCTTTCTGTATATTTCACTGCTTTGTTTCTTTGCATTGTACTTTTAGTAATTTCTTCAGATTGTCTTCCAGTGTAGTACTTCTCTCTGTAGATCTGTCTGGTTGGTATTTCATTCATCCATTGAGTTTTCATTCAACCTATTGCATTTTTTCATTTCTGAAAGTCTGTTTCATTTATTCTAAATTTTGTTCCCTGCTATTTTATTTAAAGCTCCTCTTTTGTATTGTTTTCCTAATGATACCAATACCTAAAGTGTTCATCTGTTTAATCTAGTTCTCTCTTATGGTTCCTTGTTTCTAAGTACATATTTTGTGATCTTTGAATGTGAACTGCTCATTTTCCTTGAAACTGGATATATGAAATTAGGACTTAAGTCTTACATTTATTTCTTCCAGAAAAGATATGTTTGTGTCTGCCAGTCTTCTACCGATATGAGACTACTTTGTGATGTTTTTGGATCATTTGGATAGTTAACATGTATTTGGACAAAAAGCTTGATTGAAGGTTAGCTTGTCATTATAAACTTAGTGAGATTTTTTCTTTCTTTCTTTCACCCTGTGTCAGGGTCAAGACAGGCAAGTTTCTTCTTTGCTGTCTCCTATTGTGTTGTAGAGTTTGTTCCTCTTTCATCTGTTAGTGCTGAAGTCTTTTATTCTATTTCCTATCTTGAGTTTTCTTTCATGATGCTCATTTCCCAGACAGACATCAAAGGAGAGCCTGGGTTTTTTGTGGCTTGAAGATCGTCACAGGGCAGGGCAAAAGCTGGCATTGGTACTTGGTAACATCTCAGGATTGATATTTTGCTTTATTGTGGGTTTAATGTAGTATTCAAAAATTTGTTTTTAAACGTGCTTTTTTTTAATCAAAAAATTGTTAGGTCACTCAGAAAAACAGGGTTGTCAGGATTATTTACTGTCAGAAAATGGAAGAATGGAGGTACCATCTTTTACTTCTCTCTTTTTTGAAAGAATAATTGGCTTTATTTTATAAATGTGCATTCCAAATAATTATGGTAGTACACAAAAGAATGAAGAAGTTAAAATCCTAATTACCTATTTAAACTTTAAATGCATAATGTTCCAGACATCTCTTTATTGAGGAGTGGAGGCAGGGATTGTGTAGGAAGGGAGGGGGAGAGATTGATGGAAAGAAGTAAAACTGACAGCATTGCTGAATTCGTGTAAATGTTTCTTCCTTCCAAATATTTCCTGAGATCCCTAAATAAGAAAAACACTATCAGGTTAGAATCAGTATTTGTTTCAAACTGCGTATTTTGATTTTAGATACTGTTTGTTGGGTCCTTGCTGTAGAGAGTGAGGAAATTATTTGTGATTCCTCCATTTCTCCACCCCCACCTCATGCCAGTCCCTTTTTTCCTCTTTTTTAGGTGACTTGCATGCCTACAGTATTCCTTCTTAGGCTTGAAAGTCAGTAACAATCAGAATATATCTCAGTGTTGATCATTCTCCCTTCAGTTTTCCTGGAATACAGTATACTATTTTAATTTGTAGATGCAGTTCTTTTTTATTTCAAGAAATTTTTCTGTTGCATCTTTAAAAACATTTTTATGTTTGCTGAATTCTCTGCATTTAAAACATAACTCTCCTTTATTAAATCACCTTTGCCTTTCACGTATATTACTTCTACATTCATTGTGCCTTTCTTAAGCTCTTTCACTATGTTAGAAATTCAAATTTCAGTTGTGTCTGTTCTATTTCTCACCAGCTGTTATGTGACCTTGAGAAAATTACTTATTTATGCCTCTGTTTCCTCTGCAGAATGGGAACAATAATAGTACCTCCATTTCACAAGCTTTTTGTGAGAATTATATAAGATACTACTTAATAAAGCATTTACTATAGTAGAAACAGTGTTAGCTCTTTCTCATTTATTTAAATTCTGAAATGGTGTTATTAGAGTTCTCAGTTTGTTTACTTAGCATTCATTCCCATTTCATTTCATTGTGTTTTTTCTATCATTTAACTTTTTTGTTATTTTATTGCTTTCATGTTCTTACTAATTTTATTTATTTTTTATTCATGGGTTATTATTTCTTTGCAGACTAGTTTAACTCTCTTTTACATGTGCTATTCCAGTCTCTCTCTCTTTTTTCCCATCTGAATGCGGAGTGGCTTTGCTGTTTTCTTTCATCTTGCAGCTATTTAAAGTAAAATACCCTGTCCAGATATTGTTTGCTGTGTGAAGCATCATATGACATCTTATGCAGGGATTACATTCTAAAACCAGTTTGTGAGGCAGAAATTGAATGTAGTTGAAATCACTCCTACCCTTCTTAGCTTACTTGTAAAGAACAGAATTATTCTGATGCCTCTATACTGTCAGTATGACAACATGTTCAGTCAGAGACACATTGCATGTCCCATCTAGTTTCTCTTGCCTGAAAATATTGAATTGAGGAAAGCGGTGGGCGGGAGGGGCTCAGGTAAAGCTATGTGCAGCTCTTTCTTGGGACTAGAATTAAATATATACCAGGAAGTGTATCTTATCCCAGAAGATAATAACCTAGGTTATTTGCCTAATCTGTCTGGAATGCCTGGAGTTTATGCCTTTGGTCAGTGTCAGTCCCGCTTATTCACCTCTCCATGCCATTAGTCCCCTGCCAGCAGTCCGCCAGCAGTTGTTTTCTCTTTCCTGCTCAGGCTGCTTTTTCCCAAGTTTGCATTACTAGTAAGAATTCTCAGGTTTGGACAGTTCTGCAGCACCTTTTAATGAGTTGGGGGAGTGTTAGGAATCCGTTCCGTTAATCTGTTGGTTCTTTGCACAGCCACCTGTTTGAAGTCTATGGCATGGGGTTATGCTCTTCTTGATTAGTTATAGCTGTCAAGTGTTATTTGTTCTTGGATGCGGAGGAGTTGACAGAATGATGGTGCAGCTGCTGACTTTTTTTTCTGTCTTTATTTCATTAGCATTAGTAGAGAGGCTGTGTTCTAGATTTATTCTGCCAAATCTCTCCTTTTTTTGCTCCAGCAATTTTAGGTGGTCTAGGTAGGATTTGCTTTCTAAGATGATAGAGTTGACTTTGTTCTTCCTCATGGCTACAGCTTCTGTGTATAAATGTGCTACTGTCTTGATGTTTCATTTCCCTAGGCTTGCTCTAGCTACTCTTCTGTATTCCCTGCCTTATGTTCCTTTTCAGCCCTTCTTTCTCTTCTTTTGCTGCAGACCAGTCTTAGTTTTCATGATCACTTAGTTTCTGTACTTTCTTAGAATATAGGATATTTTTATTTTGTGCATTAAACATAATAACTCTTTGAACTCTACCCAACCTGATTTGAATTTAGAAGACTTTGATTTGTAGTTCTCCCAAGCCACTGAAAAATGCCAGTAATAGGAGGATTTGTTTTTTAATACCATTTTACTTAATGATTTTACTAAGATATATAAGATAAAGCTGATTTTTCTTTATTAAATTTTAAAATTAGCACCTATTACTAGGAAACCTTTAAGAATATTCAGGAAAATGACACCAGCAGCTTTTTTGGCAACTGCTTTGTGAAAATCATGTGCCTGTGTTCTGCTATACTTATTAGAAAATGTAAAAAGATGTAATTTCATTTTGACATTTCACTGTATGAATAGAAAATCATTCTATAAGTTTGAATCCCTTCAAATCTTCTTCTAGGCCCTTTCCAAAGACTCAGAAGCAGTGTAACAATAGCCTGGTTAATATCCTGGTGCTCATATTCAAGTAGACCTGGTCAATCCCAGACAGCTTTTTGATTTTCTACAGCTTACTTAACCTAAATCTCTGTCCCCTTATTGGTTACAATTGGGATAATAGTGTATGAAGATTAAATGAGTTTTTTTTTTAGAAACAGTTTTAAGATAGTATCTGGGAATACACAACTGTAAATTACTTACAGTAAACAAACAGTATCTGCATTCAGAGAACTTACAGTTTTTTAGTGATGTGATATAAATAATTATAACAGAAGGTAGAAATTGATAAGCATCTAGGAGTCACATAGCTAAAGTTTTGTGGGAGTTCTTCCTAGACTTACTTTTAAATGAAGAGGATCAAAAAGCCATGGTTAAAGAGGTAAAGAACACGTTCCTTGACACATAGTAGGTACTAAATAATTACTGAGTGAATGCACCTTGAAAGATGGTCAGATGTGGAAAGAGGAGGAAAAGGAGGTAATTTTCTGGGTAGAGGGAGAAACATTAACAAAAGCAGAGAGGGTCCCAGTATATTTGTTAGGAGGTGAGTCTGGTTTTTTGTTTGTTTTGTTTTTGTTTTATCTTTTTGTATCATTGAGTTTAACTGGCATACAGGGTTCATGAAGAGGAGGGTGAGAAGCGATTGAGAAAGTAGAATGGAACCAGATTATGAAGAGCCTTTCCCATTTAAGGGTCAGACTCAAAAGTTTATGTTTTCTTTGGTAGGTGGGAGAAATCATTGAAGGGTTTTGAATGGCGCATGATAGGATCATAGCTGGACTTTAGGAAGATGCACCCAGCACAGGGTATTTCTAGTCCTAACTCTCAAAGGTGCTTTAGGAGTCTGGTGAGTTAGTGTTTGCAGTTATTTTGTGGGTGAGGTGATTCAGCAGCAACTTCTGAGCTCTGATTTGGGACTGTGAGAAAGAGAGCCAGTTTACCTATAGAGCTGCTCTGGTTGAAGGTGAGGTAAATATTGCCCTCTCAGCCCCTTCATCAGTGGTATGATCTCCAAACTACGAAATTACATTTAGTGAAAGAGTTCTGCTGGAAAAAAAATGCTTAAAAACTCAACAAGCTAGCAATATGTATGTTGGTTGCCTTTGAGAGGAGATTGGCTGGAGAAAGTTGTTTAATTAGAGGACTTTTGTAATAATCTTGGCATGAAGTGAGAACTGAATGGATCTGTTAAATGGGCAAGAAGTCATAGAGGCAAAAACTTACAGACCTGGTAACCTCTGGGATGTGATCACCCAGCATGGCAGTTTCATTAACTGTGTATTCATCACTGAGCAAATGTTTGAAACTGTGTTAATTTTGACAGGTGCAGAATCAGCATGCAAAAGAAGACTCTCTTGCGGATGAACTCTTCAGGTAAAGTTTAATTTTAGCTTTCTGGTGAATCTTTGTATATAAAATGCAGTTCTATTGATAGAGTTTAAATATTTGTTTCTTATGTCCTTAGAAATAGACACTTAGTACCTCCACCTAAAGAATATTTTGTCTTATTTTTAATATATGTATTTCTTTTTACTACTTGAGCACCTCTTAATGGGGTTTATAGCTTCAAGGTTTGGGCTTAATTCACTTGTGCTGTATCGCAAGATATTAAAAATTTATATGGGGTATTTAGGCAAAAGAAGGTTCCTTACCTGGGTGAATTTGGCAGATAAATTTGTGAGATTTTCAGCTCTGAGTAGAATTACGAATGAATGGGTTTTGAAATAAGACAAGTAAAATACCAGACCATTTGTTAGTTTTATTTGGTACATACGTGAAAATAAGAAGCTGAATTAGAGTTTCAAAGCAGGTTTTTGTGGGCAGGTTAGAGGAGATATAAAGGATGATTATAATTTAATTCTGATTTAACATTTTCAGCGTTCCTGTACGCCCAACAAACTTTATAATTATTAGCTCTCAAATACTCATAAAATATAGTATTGTAGGTAGACACTGGCTAGGGGAGAATAACATTTTCCTAAGAAATACTGTATTTTTTAGTCTGTTTTGTAGCCAATTTGATTCTTTAATTTCATTATTGACAGTATGAATCATTGATGAAATTGTTGACAAATGGTGCTGAATTTTCATAAGTATAGTCAGATGAGAATAGTTGCGTGACTACATTTGTTTAATTGCCATAGGAGAAGAATTTATAATGTAATTTATATTTTAGGTTCATTATGCTCTTTTGTGAAAATGATGTAATTTAATTTAGGAGTGGAGAGGTCTGTTTGCAGCCATCCTGGAGGAAGTATAAAAACATGTATTAATTTTTAAATTGTTGTTTTCATTAATTTAATGCTTTTACAGGATTTTTTGATGATTTTTTACTTTTACCAAGTATCATCAAAGCAACATCAAAAGGATAAATGACAGTAAAAATGTCAGTGCTTAATATCTGATCCTAAGGATAAAATTCTCATTCTGTTTGCCAAAGTGGGTCTATATTTTGAAAGCCCTTTAACTTGAAAAGTGAAAGGAGTGCTATCATTTATCTAGATATTACTTAACTCTGTTGCTTTCTTTGCAGATATAATCCTAATGTAAAAAGGAGAAGATGACAGGGTTTTATGAAGAAGCCATGGAAAAACATTTCCTATCATTCCTCTGGAATACATACATATAGTATTTAGAAGATTTAAGTTTATGGCCTAAATTTGTTAAATAAAGTGCACAAAACTCCATTTCTTTTGTGTGTGACAATTAGTATTATTTGTTCTGTTTTCAGTCTTTGTCATCTCATCTTTTATAATAATTTTTTTTCATTTTTAAATGTTATTTTAACTTATTGAATAGTTAATATAGTCACAGTTCAAAATTCTAAAAGTATAAAAGGGTAAAAGTTTTAAAAATCTCCCTTCCACCACTGTCCTAGCTATTTGTTTCCCCTCCTCTGAGAAAAATCCATGATACTCACTTTTTATGAGTCTTTACAGAGATTTTTAATGCCTATTCAAGTTTCTCTGCATATCATTTTTCAATAATTTTCTATAAAAATGATAGCATAATCTATACAGTGTTCTGTACCTTATTCTTTTTCACTTACTGGATTGGAAGGTTATGGTCATATCAAAACATAATTTTTTTCTTTTTATTATTTTTTTCTTTTACAATATGCTGTAGTCTTCCCTGAGCTGAAATAACCCAAGTGAAGTAGATTTCAGTGTTGAAGATGTCATCCACATGTTCTAGTACTGGAACGACAGTGGAAGACTTCATTAAGCTTGTGGATGTATCTCACTAGAGTAAGATAAGGCCTATTTGGTGGTCTCACTGAGCTGGATGTTTTGAGCTTTTTAGAATCCTAGTTTTTGTGTCTGTAAAGTAGAAATAGTAAGATTATCTTCTTTTTACCTTAAAGGGAGATAGTAAGAAAAAAAATATCTTTTTCCAAATTTTGTCATATAGACAACTTTGGCTGTGCATTATAATTAAAGTCTTTTTATCAACTCTAAGGACTGCTGCATTTTGTCTTAGGAGATAGAACATGCTTTTTATACTTATAGACTGAAAACTTCCTAGTTTCGCATAGGTTGCCACTCGGAGGAGCTTACCTTTCTAGGTTGTGAGAGGTAGCCTAGCATGAAAAGTTATAAATTAGTTTGCAGTGTTGCTAATTCTTCATGGAAGATTTTGTGTTCCTCCATATTCAGTCAAGGAAAGTCACCACATTTAAGTATCTGGCTAAGATACTTTGCATCCTTGACCAGCCTTCAGAACATGTTATTTCCTTTCAGGAGATAGTTTGTAATTGTCCTAGCTTTTTCTTGTTTGTTTCTTTGTTTCATTATCCCTTCAAATTCTTTGTTTAGGAAACATTATTAAATGTGTATTTTGTATAAAACATTGCCCTCCACAACACTGAAAGAATTTAAAGATAAATTAATGATGCTCTCTGTACTTTCTGGAAGTAGTCTAAAAGCTCAAGCACTCCAGAACTGACAGTCTGAGTTTTTTTAAATTCCCTTTAAAAGTTCTACTTAGAAAGTATTGTTAAATAGATGGAAAATGTTTGCCATTGCTTTGCATAGATCCTTCAGTGCTGCACAAATTTTGTAAAGCTGTTAGCCCTGCCCTGAACAACTTCAGTCACACCCATGCTTGGGTAGGATGTGTACCTTTTCCTTTGGATTTTTGGGGGACTCTTTTCTAAGCCTTTACATGTTTTAGGAGAAAGAGGGAGAGGTGTAACTTGACACCTCCCTTTGTTAGTCAAATGAATGGGAACTCTGCCCCCATTTTTGACCTGGGGCTTTAGGTGGTGGCAGGGAAGAGGTAGCCTGGTCTTTGGCCGTAATCTCACAATTGGCTGTTGCCCAGCAGCACTTTGGAAGTGGCACACCCCTTTCCCTTTCTTTAGGTATAATGCTCTTTCTACCCAGAAGTATCTTCCTTACAGATTTCTTCCTAATTTGACAACTAAACCTTGCGGCTGCTCACGCTGTAGAGGTCTACGTTTGCTGATTTGAATGATGATGATCCATATTCCTTCCTAAGAGATTGAAGCACCCTGAGACTTAGGTAAAATTTTCTCCTCCCTCAAGTTTAAGGCTGCTTGTACAACTTGCTTTTGAATATTTTTGCCCTTTTTTGTCAGGCTGTTATCAACTGTGAATTGATAAACATAATTCTGTATAATCACTCTGGTTCCCTTTATAAGAGGTTGATGTGGTGTGAGCAGACTACTGGAAGTTATTTTACTGCTCTAAACCATGGAATTGAATGTCACTGTGATTTTTCTGTCACTGTGTAGGCTAGCCTCCCAAACTAGGAGAATAACACTTCTTTAAAATGGAGTGTTGATTTTGTTAATAAATTACAAGACCTTAACTGTGGGCCAAGAGGCCTGGATTTTATTCAGTAGGTAGTGGGGGAGCTGCAGACAACTTATGAATCAGTATGTTGATTGTGTCTATTAAGAAATGGAAGCTAGAGACATTTTGACACTGAACTTTAATTGAAGTAAACAGAAACCAGTGTAAGTGTTTTAAGCAGGAAATGATTTAATACAGGGAATTAGATGACTAAAATGGCTAAACTTGGAGCAGGTTCTTATGTGGGCCTCCAAGGAAACTGCCAGAACAATTTAGAGGAGACCTATTTAGTTTGCTTCTAACTCTGAGACCTCACTGGAGCTATGTGCCAAGAATACATCTGTGTACCTGTGATTCTGAGAGCAGCAAGCTGAAGTCACAATTACTGCAACTGCTCAATTGTCTGGAGAATAGGAATGGAATAGTACTACAAGGGAAAACATCTTTTCCATGACTTCGCTTGCAAGCAGGAACAGCAAAAGGGATAGGAGGTTGGACTCTACCTCACTCTCACCCTCCAAATCTTGGGAGAGCACATCTGCTTGGCAGAACCTAATTAACATACTTGCAAGTTCTGCCTACTTGCATGTGGGACTCCAGCTGCAAGGGAGTTGGGAATGTAGTTTTTATAGATTCTCAGCCTCCCTAGGAAGTGGAATGGAGTGAGCCAATCTACAATATCTAGTGTAGGCATCAAGTTTAAGAGTCATTTTAAAAAGATAAAGAGATTATTGAAATAGCATAAGATGTAAACATGTAAATTATAATAGTGGTAGTGATACTGGAGAGAACATGGACACCTTAGAATTAACAAGGCTTATTCATTGGTAAAATAGAGTCATTTGATTCTCTTAATAATCTTGCTTCATAATTGGGTAGTGAAACTGATGGAATATATATGGTCTCCTTTTTTCACCTGAGGAATATAATGGACAGACTAATATAATGGTCTCTGTCATGCCAGCAGCCCCTTTTTAAGGAAGATTGCCCTACCTATACCATTAAAAGAATTCTGGTAGCTCCAATCTGCAAGGCTTGGTATGTTCAGTGTTTGTCCTTTTTAACCATTTATAATGGAAGTGTAGTGCTATCTCATGGTTTTAATTTGCATTACTCTGATAACTGTAATTGAGTTATAGAAGTTCTTTGTATATTCTGGATTTAGGTCTTTGTCAGATACATGTATTGACATTATTTCTTCTAGCCTGTGGTAATTTTCATATTTCATTGTTTTTCATAATGATGTCTTTTGAATGGATACTTTAAATTTTGATAGTATCAGATTTGTCAGTTTTTTCTTTTATTGATGTTTTAGTTTCTTGAAATATTAGATTCAATATCAAAATTTCAAAAATATTCTTTATTTCTATGAACTTTATGTATTTAAGTCTGATCCATTGTGAATTCATTTTTGAGTATGGTGTGAAATGTGGATCAGGATTCATTTTATTACCCATGTAAGTATCCAGTCTAGCACCATTTGTTGAAAGAACAATCTTTTCCTCATTAAGTTGCTTTGGCAACGTTGTAAAAAAATAAATTTACCATATATAGATGGGTCTGTTTCTAGACTCATTGATCTGTTTGTCATTTCTTACATACGTACCACACTGTCTAGAATTACTGAAGCTGTTCAGTAAGTCTTAAAATCAGGTACTGTAAGTTTTCAAAGCATGTCAATTTCTATTAAAAAAATGCTAGGATTTTAATTGGGATTATACTGAATCTAAAACTTGATTTGGGAAGATGACATCTTAAAAATAAATATAAATAAATCTTCTAATCCATGAGCATAATACATCTATTCATTTCCTTAGATCTTTAATTTCTTACAGCATTGTTTTATAGTTTCAATATAGAAGCTTGTACATCTATTGTAAATTTATATAATTTAACTATGTTTAATATTTTTGATACTGTTGTAAGTGGTACTTTTAAAAATTTTATCTTTCAATGATTTATTGTTTATGGAAATAAAGTTACTTTTTTATATTATATTTTTATTTAGAGACTAAGACCATGCTAAACTCATAAAGCTTAGTAATTTTTTGGTAGATTCCTTAGAATTTTTATATACCTGTCAGCTGTGAATGAAAGAAGTTTTGCTTTTTCCCTTCTAATTGTTTTGCCTTTTCTTTTACTTTATTACACTGATTAGGATTGTCAATACAATGTTGAATGCCTTTGCTCTGATCTTAGGAAGCTATTAATATTTCCTCTTTCTTGTGGCAGTTTTGGTAGTTTATGTCTTTGAAGGACTTTGTCTGTTTTAATAAATCATGAAATTTACTAGTATAAAGTTGTTCATAATATTCCTATATTAAACTTCTAGCGTCTACATAATATATAATGATGTCTCTTTTATTCTTTTTAGAGATTTGTGTTCTCTTTTTTCCTTGATCAGTCTAGTTAGAGGTTTATCAATTTTTAAAAATTTTAAAGGATGTTTAGTTTCATTGATTTTCTCTCTTTTTTGTCCTTTTTCTATTTTATTGATTTTCACTCTTTGTTTCCTACCTTCTATTTACTTTGTGTTTAATTTGCTCTTATTTTTCTAGCCCCTGTAGATGGAAACTTATATCATTGATTTTAAACCTGTCTTCTTTTCTAGTATTAGAATTTAAAACTATAAATTTTCCTCTGTGCACTGCATTAGCTGTATGTGACAACTTTGGATATTTGTGTCATTATTCAGTTCGAAATATGTTTTAATCTCCCTGTGCTTTCTTCATTGACATGTGGATTAGCTATTTAATTTCCAAATAAAAGTTTTCTATCCAAAGATATAATATAGCTAATTACCAGCTTCTAAATTAATTCCACTATGATGAGAGATGTGTTTAGTGAGAATTTCAGTCTTTTGAAAAGTTTTTTGAAACTTGTTTTATCACAAGCATATGGTTGGCCTGTTTGTGTTCTATTTGCACTTAAAAATAAAGTGTATTTTGCAGTTTGTGGGCGTAGGTTTCTGTAAATGTCAGTTAGGTCAGTGGTTAATAGTACTATTGAAATCTTTTATATACTATTTTTTTTCTCTTTGACAGTTTACTGAAAGGTGCATATTAAAATCTTCAACGGTAGTGGATTTGTCTGTTTCTCCCTTTAGTTCTATCCATTTTTGCTTCGTATATCTTTTTTTAAGTTTTACTGAGATATAAATTAAAGGTGTACAACATAATGATTTGATATATGTACATATTGTGAAATGATTACCACAATTAGTTAACATTGATTACCTCACATAGTTACAAACTTTTTTCTCTCTTGTGATGAGAACTTTTAAGATCACATCTTAAAGATTACTAGCGTTTAAATATACAATACAGTATTCTTAAAGGTAGTCAAGATACTGTGCATTCAATACCCAGAATCTCTTTATCTTATAACTGGAAGACTGTTGTACCTTTTCACCACCCTGACCCATTTTCTCCACCCCCTGCCTCAGGCAGCCACCAATGTGTTCTCTGTTTCCATAAGTTGTGTTTTTTTAGATTCTACATGTGAGTGAGGTCATACAGTATTTTCACTGCCATTTTAGTATAATGGCCTCAAAGTTCATCCATGGTGGGCTTCCCTGGTGGCACAGTGGTTAAGAATCCGCCTATCAGTACAGGGGACACACATTCAAGCTCTGGTCTGGGAAGATCCCACATGCCACAGATAACTAAGCCCGTGTGCCACAACTACTGAGCCTGCACTCGAGAGCCTGTGAGCCACAACTGTTGAGCCCATGCACTGCAACTACTGAAGCCTGTGCGCCTAGAGCCCATGCTCTGCAATAAGAGAAGCCACTGCAATTAAAAGCCCACGCACTGCCATGAAGAGTATCCCCTGCTCTATGCAACTACAGAAACCCCGTGCGTAGCAACGAAGACCCAATGTAGCCAATAAATAATAAAATAATTAAAAAAAAATTTTCATCCATGTTGTCACAAGTAACAGGATTTCCTTCTTTTTTTATGGCTGAGTAATATCCCATTGTGTATATATACAACATTTTCTTTATTCGCCCATTGACCTAAGTTTTTTCCATGTCTTGGCTATTGTAAATAATGCTTCGGTGAAACATAGGTGCATATATTCTTTTGAGATATTATCTTTCTTTCAGATATATAGCCAGAAGTGGAGTTCCTGGGTCATATTATATATTTTTTAAAAAAATTTTTGAGGAACTTCCATACTGTTTTTCATAGTAGCTGCACTGTATACATCCGCACAACAGTGCACAAGTGTTTCCTTTTCCCCCCATCCTAGCCTGCACTTGTTACCTCTTATCTTTTTGATAACAGCCATTCTAATAGCTGTGTGGTGCTTTTGATTTGATTTCCCTGATGATTAGTGATGTTGACCACTTTTTCATGTACTTGTTGGCCATCTGTGTGTCATTGGAGAAATGTGTATTCAGTTCCTCCGTCCATTTGTTAATTGGATTGTTTGGTCTTGCTATTGAGTTCTTTATATATTTCAGCTATTAACCCCTTATCAGATACATGGTTTGCATATATTGTATATATTTTCTCCCATTCCATAGGTTGCCATTTCATTTTGTTGAATGTTTCCTTTATTGTGCAGAAGCTTTTTAGTTTGATGTAGTCCCCCTTGTTTATTTTTCTTTTATTGGCTTTGCCTTTGTTGTCAAATCAAAACAAAACAAAATAAAATCATTGCCAAGACCTATGTAAAGGAGTTTACAAGGTTTCTTAGAGGAATTTTATGCTTTCAGCTTTTACATTCAGGTTTTTAATCCATTTTGCCTTGATTTTTGTACATGGTGTAAGACAATGGTCCAATTTGTTTTTTGCATTTGGCTGTCCAGTTTTCCTAGCACCATTTACTAAAGAAACTATCCTTTCCCCATTTTATATTCATGGATTCTTTGTCAAAAATTAATTGACCATAAATGCATAGCTTTAAATCTGGGCTCTCTATTATGTTCAGTTGATCCAAATGTCTTTTTATGCCAATACTGTCCTATTTTGATTGATATAGCTTTGTAATATACTTCAAAATCAGGAAGTGTCATGCCTCTAGCTTTGTTCCTTCTAAAGATTCCTTTGACTTTTTAAGTTGTTTGTGGTTCCATACAAATTTTACAGTTATTCTATTTTTGTGAAAAATGCCACTGGAATTTTGATAAGGATTGCATTGAATCTGAACATTGCTTTGGGTAGGAATGATATTTTCAGTCCATGAACACAGATTAATGCTGGCTTCATAAAACAGGGTTGAAAGTGTTCCCTCCTTTTCAGATTTTTTGACTCACTTGAGAAGGATGGGTATTAATTATTCCTTAGAATTTTTGTATAATTCACCAGTAAAGCTATTTAGTCCTGGACTTTTCTTTGTTGGGAGGTTTTTGATTATGGATTCAGTCTCTTAGTAGTAACTAAAATTGTTTTCCATAGCAGGGTATTGAATGAAGTCCCCTACTGTTATTGTATTGCTGTCTATTTCTTCCTTCAAGTCTGTTAATATTTGCTTATATGTTTAGGTGCTATTATGTTGGGCATGTAAATATTTACGTTTGCTATATCCTCTTGTTGGATTGACCCTTAATATTATGTAATGACCTTCTTTGTTTTGTATTATAGTCTATTTTGTCTGATAAAAGCATAGCTACTCCTGCTTTCTTTTCATTTTCATTTACATGGAATATCTTTTTCCATCTCTTCACTGTCTATGTGTATCCTTAAAACTAAAGTGAGTCTCTTGTAGGGAGCATATAGTTTGGTTGGTTTGTTTGTTTATCCGTTTGGCCACTCTATATCTTTTGATTGGAGAATTTAGTCCTTTACGTTTAAAGTAGCATGTGTGAACTTACTCTTGCCATTTTGTTGTTTTCTGACTAATTTCTGTAAACTGTTTTGTAATTCATTTGTTCCTTTCTTCTTATCTGTGCTCTTCCTTGGTGATTTGATGATTATCTGTAGTGGTATGTTTAGATTCCTTTATCTTTTGTGTGTGTAGTGTAGGTTTTTGCTTTGTGGTTTCCATGAGGCTTACATAAAACATCTTATAGTTGTCATTCTATTTTAAACTGACAACAACTTCAAATGCATACTAAGCTCTGCATTTTTACTCTTCCCACCCCCATGTTTAATGTTTTTGATGTCCCAATTTATATCTTTTTGTCTTATGTAACCATTAATAAATTATTGTAACTATAATTATTTTTTTCTACTTTTGTCTTTTAACATTTATACTAGATTTTTAAGTGATTTACTCATCACCATTACATTATTCAAAATTTAACTGTATTTACCTTTACCATAGATTATATTTTCATATGTTTTTCTGTTACTCATTAGCATCTTTCTTTTCAACTTGAAGAAGTCCCTTTAACATTCCTTGTAAGGCCAGTTGAGTGGTGATGAACTCCTTCAGCTATTGCTGTCTGGAAAATCTCTCCTTTTGTTCAAAAAGACAGAACAATTCAGAATGTTGCTGGGTTGCGTATTTTTGGTTGGCAAGTTTTATTTTATTTTCCAGCAACGTGATTATATCATTACATTCCCTTTTTGCCTGCCATGTTTATGCTGACTAATTTATTCACTTTGTTCAAACATTGTTCTGACCTCAGTGGTCATCTGTATGGCTATTAGGCTGATCTCTTTATCAGCTAAATAAATCACTTATCTCCATCACTACTCTGCTTCTGGATTTTTATCTTGTTCTTCTGTTTGGAACCTATTCGAATCTTTCTTTTTCTTTTCTTTTTTTTTTTAAGAACTTTTATTGAGATACAGTTAAGAGACAATAAACAGCATATATTTAGAGTGTATAATTTGGTATCCCAATCACCCAATTTATTCTCCCACGACCCTCCCTACTTTCCCCACTTGGTGTCCAAATGTTTGTTCTCTACATCTGTGCCTCTATTTCTGCCTTGCATTTCTTCTTTCATAGTTGTTAGCATTTGCCTTATGTATGGAGGTGCTCCTATATTGGGTGCTTATATATTTATAATTGTTTTCTCCTCTTCTTGGATGGATCCCTTGATCTTTATGTAGTGTCCTTTCTTGCTTCTTGTAACACTTTTTATTTTAAAGTCTATTTTATCTGATATGAGTATTGCTACTCCACCTTTCTTTTGATTTCCATTTGCATAGAATATCTTTTTCCATCCCCTCCCTTTCAGTCTGCATGTGTCCCTAGGTCTGAAGTGTGTCTCTTGTAGACAGCATATATATGGGTCTTGTTTGTGTATCCATTCAGCCAGTCTGTGTCTTTTGGTTGGTGCATTTAGTCCATTTACATTCAAGGTAATTATCGAGATGAATGTTCCTATTACCATTTTTTTAATTGTTTTGTTTGTATTTTTGTAGATTCTTTTCTTCTCTTATGTTTTCCGCTTAGAGAAGTTCCTTTAGCATTTGTTGTAGGGCTGGTTTGGTGGTGACAAATTCTCTTAGCTGTTGCTTGTCTGTAAAGCTTTTGATTTCTCCATTGAATCTGAATGAGATCCTTGCTGGGTAGAGTATTCTTGTTTGTAGGTTCTTCCCTGTCATCACTTGAAATATATCATGCCACTCCCTTCTGGCTTGCAGAGTTTCTGCTGAGAAATCAGCTTTTACCCTTATGGGAGTTCCCTTGTATGTTATTTGTCATTTTTCCCTTGTTGTTTTCAAAAACTTTTCTCTGTCTTTAATTTTTGTCAGTTTGACTACTATATGTCTTGGTGTGTTTCTCCTTGGGTTTATCCTACATGGGACTCTGCACTTCCTGGACTTGGGTAGCTATTTCCTTTCCCATGTTAGGGAAGTTTTCAACTACAATCTCTTCCAAGATTTTCTTGGGTCCTTTCTCTCTCTCTCTCTTTTCCTTCTGGGACCCCTATAATGCGAATGTTGGTGTGTTTAACATTGTCCCAGAGGTATCTTAGGCTGTCTTCAGTTCTTTTCATTCTTTTTCCTTGATTCTTTTCTGCATCAGTGATTATCACCATTCTGTCTTCCAGGTCACTTATTTGGCATTCTGCCTCAGTTAGTCTGCGATTGGTTCCTTCTAGTGTATTTTTCATTTCAGTTATTGTGTTGCATATTTCTGTTTGTTTGCTCTTTAATTCTTCTAGGTCTTTGGTAAACTTTTCAATCTTTGCATCCAGTCTTTTTCAAAGTCCTGGATCATCTTCACCATCATTATTCTGTATTCTTTTTCTGTACGGGTGCCTATCTCCTCTTCATTTAGTTGTTTTTCTGGGGTTTTAGCTTGTCCCTTCATCTGGTACAAGGTCCTCTGCTTTTTCATTTTCTCTGTCTTCCTGTGGCTGTGTTTTTCAGTTCCACAAGATGAAATATTGCTGATACTGCTTGATTCTGCTGTCTGCCCTCTTGTGGAGGGAAGCTATCTTGGAGGCTCCTGGGTGCTTCCTAATGGGAAGGACTGATGGTGGGTAGGGCTGGGTGGGCGGAGCTCAATAAGACTTTAATCCAATTTGGTGGGTGGAGGTCAGTAAAACTTTAATCTGATTGTCTGCCAATGGGTGGGGCTGTGTTCCCACCTTGTTAGTTGTTTGGCCTGAGGCAACCTAGCACTGGAGTTACAGGCTCTTTGGTGGGACTAATGGCAGACTCTGGGAGGGCTCACGCCAATGAGCACTTCCAAGAACTCCTGTTGCCAGTGCTTCTGTCTCCTTGGTGATCCACAGCTTCCCCCCACCTCTGCAGGCAACCCTCCAACACCAGCAGGTAGGTCTGATTCAGTCTCCTATGGGGTCACTGCTCCTTCCCTGTGCATCCTGGTGAGCACACTGTTTTTTGTGTGCCCTCCAAGAGTGGAGTCTCTGTTGCCCCTAGTCATGTGGAGGTCCTGCAATCAAATCCTGCTGGCTTTCAAAGTCTGATTCTCTGGGGATTCCTCCTCCCATTGCTGGACTCTCAGGTTGGGAAGCCTGGTGTGGGGCTCAGAACCCTCACTTTAGTGGGTGGGCTTCTACAGTATAACTGTTCTCCGGTTTGTGAGTCACCCACCCAGCATTTATGGGACTTGATTTTAATGCGATTGTGCCCCTCCTACTACCTCATTGCAGCTTCTCCTTTGTCTCTGGATGTGGGGTGTCTTTTTTGGTGAGTTCCAGTGTCTTTCTGTTGATGGTTTTTCAGTTAGTTGTAATTCTGGTGCTCTTGCAAGAGGGAGTGAGCGCACATCCTCCTACTCGCCATCTTGATCCTCCTCTCGGAGCCCCTATATCCTTGATCATTATTTCTTCCTATTTTTCTTCATTGCCTTGACTCTCTGTGTTGGTTTCTTTGTATTAGTTAACATAGCCACCTCTTCCAGTATTGACAGAGTGGTCTCATGGAGGAGATAAAGATAACCATTCAGTCAGACCCCAGCCCTTAGTTTGTCTCTCAAACCTTTGTGATCATCGAAGCCACAAAATTTGTACTTAGTGGTTTCCAGTAGTTGAGGATGTGGCAAGTTCTGTATGTGTCCTAAAGGGGAAGAACTCAGTCAGCACTTATATGAAGGCTGATTAGAAGCTGGACCCTCAGGCAGCAGCTTTTTAAAGCATTCAAGTAGATCTCTTTCACGGAACTGTGGCTGGGAGTTTCTGTCTTCTGCACTGGGCCTGGGGGAATAGCAGTTAAGAACAATTTATATTTTGCTACAATCCTATGTGATCTGTGAATGCAAATTCCTTCCAGTGAGATATTGGTAATTTGGATTTGGCTACAGGGAGAATGCAGATATAGTGTCTGCTGGATTCCCTGATCCTTGGGTAGGATGTCAGTCTCTACCTACATAAGAGCCAAATTAGAAGTCTGACCCTAAGGCTGTAGCTTTTAAGATAAGCAATAGGCCTCTCATGGAAAGACTAGGAGAAGAGAATTTCTGTTTGCTGCCTTTGCATTGATCCCTGGGGGACAGCTGGTTAAGAACTGTTTATTTGCTACATCCCTATTGAATCTGTGAACCCAGTCTCTGCTGGCCACCAAAGCCAGAGTATCAAGGAGTGTATCCTCTGGGTGGCAGCCACAAAATTGAGGGTACAAGACGTGCATCATTTTCTTTTGGGGTGACACCAGTAAGCTGGAGTGGGGCAGAAGGGAAATGCAAAACATGACAGCTGCTGGTCTCCAGAGAAGGTAGCACTCTGTCCCTAGATGTGTGCTAAATTAGGAAACTGACCCTCAGGCTGCAGCTTTTAAGTTATGCAAATAAGCCTCTTTTAGGGAAAGACAAGGAGATAGGCATTTTTGTCTGCTGCCTCTGTACTGAGCCCTGATGGGATAGCCACAGCAAGTCTAAGCCAGTTAAGAATTGTTTCCTTTTCACTATAGTCTTGTGGGTCTTGTGGACACAAGACTCATTGGCTTTCAGAGATATCTGTTTTGGGGGGCCTGTCCCTCAGGTGGAAGTCTTAAAGTTGGGGTGCTTGATATTGGGTCCAAACCCTTCATTTCTCAGGGAGTTCCTTCCTAATTGTCTCCATGCCAGAGGTGGGTTTTCTAGCAAGAGAGTTTCTCAGCCTTTCCTACCAATTTTTGATATTTTTTCCCTAGTTCACTGGATATATATGAATAATTCATCTAATTTCTGGATTTCTTTCAGAGGGAAGTGTTCTGTGTGTAGCTTTAGATTCAGTGTGTCCACAGACGGATGTGAATTCAGGGATCTCCTAGGTTACCATCTTGGATCAGAACTTCACTTTATATTGAAACTCAGAAAATAGATGCATGTATTTTTAATATTGGTATGTCTTTTGGAATTACTAAATCTTTTTTTTTTTATTAAATCCTTCCCTTTCTCTAGTAATACTTCATCTTGAAGTCTTTCTCTTAAATTTGTATGCTATGTCTTTTTACTTATAATCTATCAGTATCTATATTTTATGAGCCTCTTTGTCACATCTCTTCTTTGTTTCTTTTTTCCCTCCTTTTCTGCCTTCCTTTGTTAATCAAGTATTTAGGGGGAGGGAGTGGCCAAGATGGTGGAGTAGGAAGGCCCTGAGCTCACCTTCCATCGGCACACCAAAATTACATCTGTTTCCAGAGCAACTATTGATGAGAACAACATGAAAACTAGCAGAAAATATACTCCACAACTGAAAATATAAAGAAGGAACCAGAGCAAAACAGGTGGGATGGGCAGAGATGCAATATAGTCAAGACCCACACTCTCAAGTATGTGATCCACAAACAGGAGGATAATCACAACTGCAGAGGTTCTCCTTGCATAATGAGGGGTCCAAGGCTCACATTGGGCTCCTCAACCCACAGGTCCTGCACCAGGAGGATGAGCCTCCAGAAAATCTGGCTTTGCAGGCTAGCAGGGCTTGTTTATGGAAAGCTGGAGGACTCTAGGAAATAGAGACTCCTCTCTTAAAGGGCACATGCAAAAATATCACTCACTCTGACTACCAGCACAGAAGCAGTAATTTGAAAGGATCATGGGTCAGACTCACTTGCTGATATTGGAGAGACTCCTAAAGAAATAGGAAGCAATAGGGAATTCACCTGAGGTCATAGACACTAGCAGTGTCTATTTGGGGGAGCTCATTGTACCACAAGGACACTGGTGCTGCCAAGTGCCATTTTGGAGTCCTCTCTAGCTTATTAGCACTGGAGTTTTACCTGTGCACTGGCCAGTTGGTGTCTACCAGCAGGATGGCACCAGCCCTGGGACTCTCCTGGGCTTAGCCTACCCAGCAAGGGGCCAGTTTCACTTACCTGCATGCCAGTAGTAGTTGGCCCTGCCACAACAAAAGAGCCTATGCAGCCCACGTGCGTGACATCCCTAGAGGACATAGCTCTAGTGATTAGAGGGGTATGTGTTGCTGTGCCCAATAGAACATCCCCTACATAAGGCCACTTCTCCAAGATCAGGAAATATAACCAACCTAATACATAGAAATGAAAACAGACGTAATGTGGTGACAGAGGAATAAGTTCCAAATGAAGGAATAAGATAAAACCCCAGAGGAAGAACTAAGCAAATTGGAGATAAGAAATATACCCAATAAAGAGTTCAGGGCAATAATCATAAAGAAGCTCAATGAACGCAGGAGAAGAATGGATGAACAAAATGAGAAGTTTAACAGCTATAAAAAGAAGAACCAAACAGTTGGAGAATAAAATAACTGAATAAAGAATGCACTAGAAGTAATCAATAGAATAGGTGATACAGAAGCTTGAATTAGGGAACAGGAAAAGTAGTGAGAATCATACAAGCTGAGGAGAAAAATGGAAAAAGAAGTTTTAAAAATAAGGATAGTTTAAGAGACCTCTGAGACAAAATTAAACCTACTAACATTCGCATTATAGGAGTTCCAGAAGGAGAAGAGTAAGAGAAAGGAGCAGAGAACATGTTTGAAGATGTAATAACTGAAAACTTCCCTAACCTGGGAAAAGGAAAAGACATCCAGGTCCAGGAAGAACAGAGAGTCTCAAGCAAGATCAACCCAAAGAGGTCAACACCAAGGCACATTATAATTAAAATGGTAAAAATGAGAGAGAGAAAGAGAATCTCAAAACAACAAGGGAAAAGCAACTAGTTATTTACAAGAAAATGCCCATAAGACAGTCAGCTGACTTTCAGTAGAAAGTTTGCAAGCCACAAGAGAGTGTCACAATATGTTTAAAGTGATGAAAAGAAAAAAATCTATGCAGCAAGGCTATCATTCAGATTCATATGACAGAGAAAGAGTTTTACAGACAAACAAAAGCTAAGAGTTTAGCACCACTAAACTGGCTTTATAAGAAATAAAGGAACTCCTCTAAATGGAAAAGAAGAGGCCATAATTAGAAATAGGAAAAATTCTAAAAATACTAAAATCATCTATTTCCACAATAAGTTGTTAAGGGATACATAAAAAAATATATAGATATAGATATATATGCACACACACCCCCCTCATGGTAAGCATGAACTAAAAACCTACAATAGATACACAAAAAAGAGAAAGGAATTCAAACATAACACTCAAAATAGTCATCAAATCACAAGGAAAGAGTACAAAAGAAGAAAGGAACAAAAAATAAGTACAAAAACAATCCCAAAACAATTAACAAAATGGCAATATCTACATACCTATCAATAATAACTTTAAATGTAAATGGACTAAAAGCTCCAGTGAAAAGACATAGAGTGACTGAATGGCTAAACAAAACAATACCCGTATATCCTGCCTACAAGAGACTCACTTCAGCTCTTAAAGACACACAGACTGAAAGTGAGAGGCTGGAAGAAATTCCAAGCAAATGGGAATGAAAAGAAAACTGGGGTGGCAATACTAATTTCAGACAAAATAAAATTTAAAATAAAGACTGTAACAAGAGACAAAGTAGAATATTACATAATAACAAAGGGATCACTCCAAAAAGGAGATGCAAGAATTGTAAATATAGTGAACCCAACATAGGAGCACCTAAATACATAAAGCAAATATTAACAAAGATAAATGTAGAACACAATAATAGTAGGGTACTTTAACATCCCACTTACATCAAGGACAGATCATCAAAAAGAAAATTATGAAACACTGGCCTTAAATTACACATTAGTCAGATAACCCTAACATGTATATTTAGAACATCCCACCCAAAAGCAACAGAGAACACATTCTTTTTCAAGTGCATTTGGAACAGTCTCTAGGATAGAACACATGCTAGAACACAAAGCAAGTCTCAATAAAATCTTAATTAAGAGCTTTCTAGGTGGCGCAGTGGTTGAGAATCTGCCTGCTAATGCAGGGGACATGGATTCGATCCCTGCTCCAGGAAGATCCCACATGCCATGGAGCAACTAAGTCTGTGCACCACAACAATTGAGCTTGCACTTTAGAGCCCATGAGCCACAACTGTTGAGCCCATGTGCTGCAACTACTGAAGCCCACGCCCCTAGAGCCTGTGCTCTGCAACAAGAGAAGCCATGGCAATGAAGAGCCTGCATGCTACAACAAAGAGTAGCCCCTGCTCACCACAACTAAAAAGAAAGCCTGTGCACAGCAAAAAAGACCCAACACAGCCAATAAAATTAATTAATTAATTAATTAATTAAAAAAATCATAATTAAGCTTTTCTGACCACAGTGGCATGAGACTGGAAATCAACTATAAAAAAAACCAAAACAAACAAAACAAAACAAACAAAACTTCTGCAAAACACAAACACATGGAGACTGAAGCAATGGGGAAAAAAAGAGGAAATTAAAATTAAAGTAAAAAGTACCTAGAAACAAATGAAAACAGAAACACAAATGATCCAAAATGTATGGGAAAGCAGTTCTATAGCAACACTTGCCTTCCTCAAGAAACAAGAAAAACCTCAAATAACCTAATACACCTAAAGAAGTAGGGAATAAAGCAACCCCCTCCCCCAAGATTCATAGAAGGAAAGAAGTCATAAAGATCAGAGCAGGAATAAATATAATCGAGACTAAACAAACAAAATAAATAGCAATGAAACTAAGAGCTGGTTCTTTAAAAAGATAAAATGATAAAATTCTGGTCATACTTATCTAGGAGAAAAAAAAGAGGGCCCAAATAAAATCAGAAATGAAAGAGGAGTTAAAACTGGTGCTACAGAAATACACAGGATCATAAGAGATTAAACATTTATGTGCCAATAAAATGGAAAACCTAGCAGAAATGGATAAATGCCTAGGAATGTACAATCTCTCAAGACTGTATCAGGAAGAAATAGAAAATATGAACAGATAAATCACCAGTTATTAAATTGAATGAGAAATAAAAAAATTCTAACAAAAGTCCAGGACCAGATGGCTTCATGGGTGAATTCTACAAAATATTTAAAGAAGAGTTAACACATCCTCTTCAAACTATTCCAAAAAGTTGAAGAAGGGGACTTCCCTGGTTGTCCAGTGGTTAAGACTCAGTGCTCCCAATTCAGGGCACAGGGGTTCCATCCTTGGTTAGAGAACTAAGATCCCATATGCCACACAGTGTGGCAAAAAATAAATAAATAAAAAATTTGAAGATGAAGGAACACTTCTGAATTCTATGAGGCCAGCATCACTGTGATACCCAAACCAGAGGCACCACAGAAAAGAAAATTTGAGAACAAAATCATTGACAAACATAAATGCAAAAATCATAAACCAAATATTAGCAAACCAAATTCAACAATACATTAAAAGGATTATACATCATGATTATACACCATGATTAAGCAGAATTTACCCCAAGGATGCAGGAATTGTTTGATATCAATGTGATACACCATGGTAACAAAGTGAAGGATAAAAATCATGATTATCTCAATAGATGCAGAAAAAGGTTTTGACAAAATTTAACATCCATTTGTGACAGAAACTCCACAAAGCAAGTATGGAAGGAACATACCTCAACATAATAAGGTCATATATGACAAGCCAACAGCTAATATCATACTCAAAGGTGAAAAGCTGAAAACAAACCCTCTAAGTTCAGGAACAAGACAATGATGCTTATTCTCACCACTTTTATTCAACATATTATTGGAAATCTTAGCCACAGCAATCAGACAAGAAAAAGAATCCAAGTTGGAAAGGAATAAGTACAACAGTCACTGTTTGTAGATGACATGATACTATATTTAGAAAATCCTAAAGATGCCCCCCCACACACAAACCCAAAACAAAGAAAAAAAACCCAAAATATTAGAACTACTAAATGAATTCAGTAACATTGCAGGATACAAAATTAATACATGGAAATCTGTTGCATAGATTTCTATATCTAACAACAAACTATCAGAAAGAGAAATTTAAAAAACAATTCCACTTTTGCATCAAAAAGAATAATATACTTAGGAATAATTCTAACCAAGGAGGTAAAAGACCTATGCTTAGAAAAGTATAACATACTGATGAAAGAAACTGAAGATGATACAAGCAAATGGAATGATATACCATGCTTGTGGATTGGAAGATTTAACATTGTCAAAATAACCATACTACACAGAGCAATCTACAGCTTCAAAGCAATCCCTATCAAATACCAATGGCATTTTTCACGAAATTAGACCAATAATCCAAAAATCTGTATGGAAACACAAAAGACCTCAAATAGCCAAAATAATCTTGAGAAAGAACAAGGCTGGAGGAGGTATTATGCTCCCTGATTTCAAACTATACTACAAAGCTACCGTGATCAAAACTTTCATGGTACTGGAACAAAATAGCCTAGAAATGAGCTCATATTTCTATGGTCAATTAATCTATAACAAAGGAGGGAAGAATATACAGCCTCTTCAATAAATGGTGTTGGGGAAAACTGGACAGCTGCATGCAAAAGAATCAAACTGGACTACTTTCTCCCACTGTATACCAAAATCAACTCAAAATGGATTCAAAACTTAATAACAACTGAAACCATAAAACCCTTAGAAGGAAACCTAGGTTGTATGCTCTCTAACATTAGTCTTTGCAATATCTTTTGGTGGGGATATGTGTCCTCAGGCAAGAGAAACAAAAGTAAACATAGGGACTTCCCTGGTGGCACAGTGGTTAAGAATCCATCTGCCAATGAAGGGGACAGGGTTCAAGCCCTGATCCAGGAAGATTCCACCTGCTGCAGAACAAAGCCTGTGTGCCACAACTACTGAAGCCCATGCACCTTAGAGCCCATGCTCCACAACAAGAGAAGCCACCACACTGAAAATCCTGTGCTCCACAACTAAGAGTAGCCCCTGATCTCTGCAACTAGAGAAAGCCTGTGTGCAGCAACGAAGACTCAACACAGTCAATAAATAAATAAAATAAATAAAATTTAAAAATAAAAAGTAAACATAAACAATGGGAATACATCAAATTAAAAAGCTTTGGAACAGCAAAGGAAACAGTTAACAAAATGAGATGTTCTACTGAATTGGGAGAAGATATATCTGATAAGGGGTTAATATTCAAAATGTACAAAGAATTCATAAAACTCAACTTCAACAGGAAGACAAGTAACCAGTGTTGGTGAGCATGTGGATGAAGGGAACCCTCATGCACTGTTGGGGGGGAATGTAAAATGGTACAACTACCATGGAAAACAGCATGGAGTTTCCTCAAAAAATTAAAAGTGGAACTACCAAGAAATCCAGCAATTCCACATCTGGATATTTTTCCAACAAGAACACTAATTCAAATAGATATATGCATCCCTATGTTCCTTGCAGCATTGTGTGTGTGTGTGTGTGTGTGTGTGTATGTAACTCAGTCATAATAAAGAATGAAATCTTGCCATTTGTGACAACAGGGATGGACCTAGAGGGTATTTTGCTCCATGAAATGTCAGAGACAGACATATATGTATGGTTTCACTTATATGTGGGACCTAAAAGCAAATGAAAAAACATTATCAAACAGATAGATTCCTACATGCAGAGAAAAAGCAGGTCATACTCACAGTGAAAGGAGGTGGGAGATATATGAAATAAGTGAGGGAGATTAAGAGGTACAAACTTCCAATTGCAAAATAAATTGAGTCATGGGGATGAAATGGACAGCATTGGGAATATAATCAATAATATTGTAATATCTTTGTATGATGACAGATGGTAACTAGACTTATCATGCTTACCATTTTTTATTATATACAAATATCAAATCACCATGTTGTGCACATAGAAAAGATAAAAATTTCAAAATAATTTTTGGTATTCTACTTTACACCTGCTATTGGCTTTATAGACACACCTTATAAAATTTTATATTTGATGTAAGGAATACCTTTATTGCAGTCTACCTTAAATAACATACCACATCCTGTGTAACATATACATCTTATAAATGAGTACTTCCATTCATCCTATTACTTGTTTTTTTTTTTTTTTTTTAGCTCCTTATTGGAATATAATTGCTTTACACTGCTGTGCCAAGTTTTGAGGCACATCAAAGTGAATAAGATGTATCTATATATATATCCCCATCTTGCCGCAAACCCCTCTCATCCTCCCTATCCTAGCCCTCTAAGTCATCATCCATCATCGAGTTTATCACCTTATGTTATGCAGGAACTTCACACGAGCATTATATTTTACATATGGTGGTGTCTATATGTCAATACTACTCTCTCACTTTGTCCCACCTTCCCCTTCACCCCTTACCCTGTGTCCTCAAGTCCATTCTCTACATCTGCATCTTTATTCTTGCCCTGTCACTGGGTTCATCAATATCATTTTTTAGATTCCATACATATGAGTTAGCATATTGTATTTGTTTTTATCTTTCTGGCTTACTTCACTCTGTATGACAGACTCTAGGTCCATCCACCTCACTACAAATATCTCAATTTAATTCCTTTTTATGGCTGAATAATATTCCATTGTATATATATGCCACATCTTCTTTATCCATTCGTCTATTAATGGGCATTTAGGTTGCTTCCACATCTTGGTTATTGTTAATACTGCTGCAATGAACATTATGGTACATTTTCTTTTTGGATTATGGTTTTCTCAGTAGTGGGATTGCTGGGTCATATGGTTGTTCCATTTTTAGATTTTTAAGGAATCTCCAAACTGTTTTCCACAGTGGCTATACCAATTTATATTCCCATCATCAGTGCAGGCAGATCCTTTTTCTCCACACCCTCTCCAGCATTTATTGTTTCCAGATTTTTTGATGATGGCCATTCTGACCAGTGTGAGATGATACCTCATTGTGGCTTTGACTTGCATTTCTGTAATGATTAGTGATGTTGAACATGTTTTCATGTATTTGTTAGCCATCTTCATGTCTTCTTTGGAGAAATGTCTACTCAGGTGTTCTGCCCATTTGTGGATTGGGTTATGTGCATTTTTGGTATTAAGCTGCATGAGCTGCTTGTATATTATGGAGATTATCCTTTGTCAGTTGCTTCGTTGGCAAATATTTTCTCCCATCCTGAGGGTTGTCTTCTTGTCTTCTTCTTTTTTTTTTAAATGATGAAAATAGAGATTTTCATCATTCTTTTCTTTTTTATATAAATTTATTTATTTATTTATTTATTTATTATTTCATTGTCTGTGTTGGGTCTTTTTTTGCTGTGCGCGGGCTTTCTTTTTGTTGTGGTGAGTGGGGGCTACTCTTCGTTGCAGTGCACTTGCTCCTCATTGCCGTGCCTTCTCTTGTTGCGGAGCTCGGGCTCTAGGCATGTGGCCTTCAGTAGTTGCAGCACATGGGCTCAATAGTTGTGGCTCATGGGCTCTAAAGCACAGGCTCAATAGTTGTGGTTCATGGGCTTAGTTGCTCCGTGGCATGTGGGATCTTCCTGGAGAAGGGATCAAACCCATGTCTCCTGCACTGGCAGGCAGATTCTCAACCACTGTGCCACCTAGGAAGCCCCTGTCTTCTTGTCTTCTTGATGGTTTCTTTCACTGTGCAAAAGCTTTTCAGTTTCATTAGGTCCGATTTGTTTATTCTTGATTTTATTTCCATTATTCTATGAGGTGGGTAAAAGGATCTTGCTTTGATGTATGTCATAGAGTGTTCTGCCTTTGTTTTCCTCTAAGAGTTTTATAGTGTCTGACCTTACATATAGGTCTTTAATCCATTTTGAGTTTATTTTTGTGTATGGTGTTAGTAAGTGTTCTAATTTCATTCTTTTACATGTAGCTGTCCAATTTTCCCAGCACCACTTCTTAAAGAGGCTGTCTTTTTTCTACTGTATATTCTTGCCTCCTTTGTCAAAGATAAGCTGCCCATATGTGTGTGGTTTTATCTCTGGGCTCCCTATTGTGTTCCATTGATCCATATTTCTGTTTTTGTGCCATACCATACTGTCTTGATCACTGTAGCCTTGTAGTATATTTTGAAGTTAGGGAGCCTGATTTCTCCAGCTCCATCTTCCCTTCTCAAGATTGCTTTGGCTATTTGGGGTCTTTTGCATTTCCATACAAATCCTAAGATTTCTTGTTCTAGTTCTGTGAAAAATGCCATTGGTAATTTGATAGGGATTGCACTGAATCTATAAATTGCTTTGGGTAGTTTAGTCATTTTCACAATGTTGATTCTTCCAATCCAAGAACATGGTATATCCCTCCATCTGTTTGTATCATCTTTGACTTCTTTCATCACTGTCTTAAAGTTTTCTGCATACAGGTCTTATGCCTCCTTAGGCAGGTTTATTCCTAGGTATTTTATTCTTTTTGTCACAATGGTGAATGGGAGTGTTTCCTTAATTTCTCTTTCTGCTCTTTTGTTTTTAGTATATAGGAATGCAAGAGATTTCTATGCATTAATTTTGTATCTGGCTACTTTACTAAATTCATCAATTAGTGCTAACAGTTTTCTGGTAGAATCTTTAGGGTTTTCTATGTATAATATCATGCCGTCTGCAAAGAGTAACAGTTTTACTTCTTCTTTTCCAATTTGGATTCTTTCTATTTCATTTTGTTCTCTGATTGCTGTGGCTAAAACTTCCAAAATGATGTTGAATAATAGTGGTGAGAGTGGGCAACCTTGACCTGTTCCTGTTCTTAGGGGGAATGCTTTCAGTTTTTCACCATTTTAAATGATGTTGGCTGTTGGTTTGTCATGTATAGCTTTAATCATGTTGAGGTAACTTCCTTCTGTGCCCACTTTCTGGAGAGGTTTTATCATGAATGGATGTTGAACTTTGTCAAAAGCTTTTTCTGCATCTATTGAAATGATCATATGGTTTTTATCCTTCAATTTGTTTCTATGTTGTATCACATTGATTGACTTGCATATATTGAAGAATCCATGCATTCCAGGGATGAATCCCACTTGATCATGGTGTATGATCCTTTTACTGTGTTGTTGGATTCTGCTTGCTAGTATATTGTTGTGGATTTTTGCATCTATTTCATCAGTGATATTGGACTGTACTTTCCTTTTTTGGTGACATCTTTTTCAGGTTTTGGTATCAGGGTGATCTTGGCCTCTTAAAATGAATATGGAAGTGTTCCTCCTTCTGTTATATTTTGGAAGATTTTGAGAAGGATGGGTGTTAGCTTCTCTAAATGTTTGATAGAATTCACCTGTGAATCATCTGGCCCTGGGCTTTTGTTTGTTGGGAGATTTTTCATCACATTCTCAATTTCCGTGCTTGTGATTGGTCTGTTCATATTTTGTATTTCTTCCTGGTTCAGTCTTGGAAGATTGCACTTTTCTAAGAATTTATCCATTTCTTCCAGGTTATCCAATTTGTTGGCTTATAGGTGCTTAGAGTAGTCTCTCATGATCTTTTATATTTCTGCAGGGTTGTTTGTTACTTCCCCTTTTTCATTTCTAATCCTGTTGATTTGTGTCTTCTTCCTTTTTTTCCTGATGAGTCTGGCTAATGATTTATCAATTTTATTTATCTTCTCATAGAACCAGCTTTTAGTTTTATTTATCTTTGCTAATGTTTCCTTCATTTTTCCTTCATTTATTTCTGATCTGATCCTTATGATTTCTTTCCTTCTGCTCACTTTGAGGTTTTTTTTGTTGTTGTTGTTCTTTCTCTAATTGTTTTAAGTGTAAGCTTAGGTTGTTTATTCAAATTTTTTCTTGTTTCTTGAAGTACAATTGTATTGCTATAAACCTCCCTCTTAGAACTGCTTTTGCTGCATCCCATAAGTTTTGGGTCATTGTATTTTCTTTGTCATTTGTTTCTAGATATTTTTTTATTTCCTCTTTGATTTCTTTAGTGAATTCTTTGTTGTTTAATAATGTTTTGTTTAGCCTCTATGGGATTGCATTTTTTACAGTTTTTTTTTTCCTGTAATTGACGTTTAGTCTCATGGCTTGTGGTCAGAGAAGATGCTTGATATGATTTCAATTTTCTTGAGTTTACTTAGGCTTGATTTATGCCCCAGGATGTGATCTATCCTGGAGAATGTTCCATGTGCACTTGAGAAGAAAGTGTATTCTGTAGTCTTTGGCTGGAATGTCCTATACTGTAGTCTTTGGCTGGAATGTCCTATATCAGTTAAGTTGAGATGGTTTAATGTATCATTTAAAGTTTGTGTTTGCTTATTTATTTTCGGTTTGGATGACCTGTCCATTTGTGTCAGTGAGGTGTTAAAGTCTCCTACTATTATTGTGTTACTGTCAATTTCCGCTTTTATGGCTGTTAGCATTTCCCCTGTGTATTGAGGTGCTCCTATGTTGGGTGCATAGATATTTAAAATTGTTGCATCTTCTTCTTGGATGGATCCCTTGATCATTATGTAGTGTGCTTCCTTGTCTCTTGTAATAGTCTTTACTTTAAAGTCTAATTTGTCTGATATGACTATTGCTATTCTGGCTTTCTTTTGACTTCCATTTGCATGGGATATCTTTTTCCATCCCCTTACTTTCAGTGTGTATGTGTCCCTAGGTCTGAGGTGGGTTTCCTATAGACAGCATTTATTAGGATCTTGTTTTTGTATCCATTCATCCAGTCTGTGTCTTTTGGTTGGAGCATTTAATCCATTAACATTTAATGTAATTATTGACATGTGTGTTTCTATTACCATTTTCTTAATTGTTTTGGGTTTGTTTTTGTAGGTCTTTTTCTTCTCTCGTGTTACTGCCTAGAGGAGTTCCTTTAGCAATTATTGTAAAGCTGATTTAGTGTTGCTGAATTTTCTTAACTTTTGCTTGTCTGTAAACCTTTGGTTTCTCCATCATATCTGAATGAGATTCTTGCTGGATAGAGTATTCTTTACTGTAGGTTTTTCTCTTTCAAGGGCTTAAATATATCCTGCCAATTCCTTCTCTCCTGCAGAGTTTCTACAGAGATATCAGCTGTTATCCTTGTGGGTTTTCCCTTATATGTTATTTGTTGCTTTCCTGTTGCTGCTTTTAATATTTTTTCTTTGTGTTTAATTTTCGTTAGTTTGATTAATATGTGCCTAGGTGTGTTTCTCCTTGGGTTTATTCTGTATGGGACTCTCTGCACTTCTTGGACTTGGTTTACTATTTCCTTTCCCATGTGGGGGAAGTTTTCCACCATAATCTCCTCAAATATTTTCTCAGGCCCTTTCTTTTTCTCTTCTTCTTCTGGGACACCTATGATTTGAATGCTGCTGTGCTTAATATTATCCCCATGGTCTCTGAGACTGTCTTATATTTTTTCTATTCTTTGTTTGTTTGTTTGTTTGTTTGTTTTTTCACGCTCTGTGGCAGTTATTTCCCCCATTCTGTCATCCAACTCGCTTACTCATCCTTCTACTCAGTTATTCTGCTGTGTATACCATCTGGAGTATTTTTAATTTCAATTATTGTGTTGTTCATTACTGTTTGTTTGCTCTTCGTTCCTCTAGTTGCTTATTAAATGTTTCTTGTATTTTCTCTATTTTGTTTTTGAGATTTTGTATCATCTTTACTATCTTTACTCCGAATTCTTTTTCAGGCAATTTTCCAATTTCTTATTCATGTATTTGGTCTTGAGGTTTTTTATCCTGCTCCTTTGCCTGAAATGTGTTTCTTTGTTTTCTCATTTTGTCTAACTTGTCATATTTGCTGTCTCCTTTCTCTATTCTACTTAGTAGAAATTCCTCTTATCTCTCTTCTGTTTGGCTTGAGGTGTCAAGCACTGGAGCTTGCTGGCCTTTGATTGGGTTTGGAACTTGTTGAGAATGAGAGCTCTGGGGGAGCACTTGCTGATAAATATTCCATTGGTTCAGCCTTTCTCTGGTGGTGCCATGTCCTGGACTCTGCTCTGCTGTCTCAGTGTTCCAGTTTGGGCCCCCACCAGGGTACCAATTCCCTGGAAGCTGTATGGCACAGAGAAAACGGAGGTAGAAAGAGAGAGAAAAAAAAAAGGAAGAGAAAAGGGAAGAGAGGGAAAGGGCAGACAGATCCCCAAGATTAGTAGTAAAAGCAACTCTAATCAGTCAAAATCACACAAGGAGATGTGCACACTTGCACTTGCAGAAAGAGAAGAGGAAAAGAAACCAACGAGAAGAGAAAATGAGAGAGCAAAGAAAGAAAGAAGAAAGTACTCCCACCAATTACAAGCAAATCCACATACACATATGTACAGTAAAAATTTAACTAACAATTATCTAAACCAGAAACAAAATAAGCATACCAAAATGTCCTCTATTATTTCTAGGTATGGCTCTGCCCCTGCTGTGGAGAGGACTGTGGAGAGCTCAGACTGTAATCTGATATTAGTCCTGTGTGTGTTTGTCTCCACTGTCCCCACTTGTCCCCTATGACTGCAGTCTCTATTGTAGAAACACTCATCTAATCTGGTGATCCACAGATACAGGTTCTTTTAATCCTATTGTGGGCATTAAATCTGCTCCTCCTGTGGCTGTTTCTCTTTTTCTTGTTTGGTCCTGCAGACCTCGGGAATCGGTTTAGCTTTTGGTCCCTACTTTGCATGTGGGTTGCTCTCAGGAGTTGGTTCCCTGCCCAGGCAAGAGGGGGTGAAAGAGGGTGATTGGACTCACTTGAATCTTCAGGTCAGAGGTAGGGATGGGTATGGCAGTCCAACTGAAATCTCTGGGATTGCTTGCAGCAGCAGAGGTCACTGTGAGTTTGAGATGTGCTGTGCATTCTCCCAGTGAAGTTGGTCTTAATCACGAGACCCTTGCTGTTGGTGAGCTTCTCCTGCTGCTGGGAGTGTGTGGCCAATAACTTGCCTTACACACAGGTCCCTTGGCAGCTGTGGGTGCAAGGGCCATGGGCCAGAGGTGCAGCAGCGGGGGCAGGGGAATGGGGTGGCAGGCTGGTGAGTGGGCGTTCAGTGGGACCCAGCAGCATGTGGAGTGGGCTTGGGCATGGGGGCTGCTGGTTTTTCAATCCAGCTGCCCCCTGGCTGGCAGCACAGTGGCAGGGGTGGGGGAATGGTGTAGGTGTGCAGGTTGGTGGGCAATTGGTGCAACCCAGTAGCATGTGGGGTGAGCAGGGGCATGGGACTGCGGGCTTTTGGAGCCTACAACCACGAGTCACACTGCTTCACTGCCTGCCTGTGGGTTCATGGACAAGGATTTTCCTCACAAACACTCTGAAACAAAATTCCCTTGCCTCTCCTTCTGTCCAAGGTTTTTCCCCAAACTCCCTATCTTGCTGGTGCACCAGCCTGCCAGGCTTTTCTCATGGAGCCAGCCCCCACTGCCACCAAGGGTGAGCAGATTAGCTTCTCTGGCTGGGTAGTGCTGCCTGACTCCTCTGTGTGGGGATCTCTCTGCTCTGCCCTCAGCAGACTTGCTGTTGCTCTCTCTTCTGGGGGCTCTAAGGCTCCCCTTGTCCTTCCCCACCAGTGAGGGAGACTTCTCCCCTCACAGCTCCCTCCCAGAGGGGCCAGTCTCCTCAGAATTCTTTGTCTCTTTTTTCCCCTTCTTTCCTTTGCACTACCCGGTTACATGGAATTTCTCTTGTCTTTTTGGTGGTCTAAGGTCTCCTGCCGGCATTCGGGAGGTGTTCTCCAGGAGCCGCTCCCCAAGTGGATGTGTTTTTGATGTATTTGTGTGGAAGAAGTCCTACTCCTCTGTCATCTTTCTTTTCTCCTCCTCATCCCATTACTTGTAATTATCATCTATTTTACTTCTACATTGTCCTAAATCTGAGTTTTTGATTTCTGCTTTAAATTTTTTTTTTTTTTTTTGGCTAAACACTGTCATTTTTCTTTTAACAGGAAAATTGGATTTTAAATAATTTAAAGAATTAGAAAAATAATTTAAAATTTTCATTTCTGGAAATATATGTAGATATACGTATCTATGTATCTATGTATGCATATATATATGTAGATATATATTTTACAAGGTATCACTACCTTCAATGTGAAGAATTTCCTTTAACATTTCTTGTAATACCTATCTCCTGGTATAAAAGTTTTATCAGGTATCATAATAGGAAACTTTCACTGAATAGAGAATTTTAGTTTGACAGTTTTTTTTTTTTTTTTTTTTTTTACTTCAGTAATTTAAATATGTTCCACTGTCTTGATTACATTTTTCTGGTAAGTTGTTCATTCTTCTGTTTACTGTTATATGTCAAACTATGACTGCTTTTTAAAATTTCTTATCTTTTTTAGTAATTGATCACTTTCCTTTGTATTTATCCAGTTTGCAGCTTGAGTTTCTTGGATCTATGGGTTGCTTTTTATTTTTTAAATAAAACTTATAAAATTTCTAACTTTTATTTTTCTACATATACTTTTCTGCTCCAGTCACTCTTCCTTTCTTTCTGGATCCAACTATAAATGTTAGACCACTTGTTATTTATCTCATATGTCAGGCTTTTTTTTTTTCCTTAATCTTTTTGCCTATACTTTAGTTTGAATAGTTCCAGTTAACCTGTCAAGTTCACTGATCTTTTCTCCTACAGTGTCTTGTATATTTTTACACCCATCTAGTGAGTTTTTCATTTCAGCATATATTTTTCAGCTGTAGAATGTATGGGGTTTTCGTTTTTGTATTTATTTTGTTGTTGTTCTGAGACTCACCACCTATTCGCTCACTGTAAACCTTTTTCTTTAATATTTTGAACATTTATGTAGTAGCTTTTAAAGTGCTCTCTGTGGGAAAAAGATGGCAGTGAAGTAGAAGGATGTGGAGTGCACCTCTCTCCACAGATGCATCAGGAATACATCAAAAGATGCAATAATTCCCACAGAAAATCAGCTGAACACTAGCAGAAGACCTTGGGCACCAGAAAGGACTTGCAAAAGATCCCAATATAACTGGGTAGGACAGAGGAAAAAAAGAAAAAGAAAAGAAAAAAGGAGAAAGGGGGAGAAGAAAGGACAGGGACAAGTCCTACACCCTGGGGTGGGGGGAGCTGAAACAGGAGAGATTGCCAAATTCAAGGAAACCTCCCTTATCTGACAGGGAAACCTCTATTCCAGTGGGGGATTTGGGTCAGAAGGGAGGCCTTTGGGACTGTCCAAAGAGAGTTAAACAGCTTATCTGTGGCAGACAGGAAAGAGTGAGAAACACACAGAGCGTCCGTACCACAGTGCTGCATGTTCTGGACTGAGATATGGGTTCACAGCTGTACAGGAGATCTCAGAGCTGGAATGTGGGAACTGGAGAACTGGTTCAGGGTGAGAAATATTGTTGGCTGTGGGGAGATGGACTGAGGGGACAGGAGGGAAGAAATCTGCAGCAGAGAATGCCTACCATGGAAAGCTGAGCGGCCATGGTAGTGGAGCACTACTGCTGACTCACAAGCAGTGGGGAGGAGCCATTGTCATAGCATCTCTTTCAGGCACCTGCAATGAACAAAAGGAGGCCCCCTCTGAGCCTGGCTGTTACAGTCGACAAGGGATAGAAAAAGCACCCTGGCGAGGCTGGACTGGTGTGCCTGCTGCCAAGAGCCAGAAGAAGTCTGCAGAAAAGGACACCTCTGGAGGCATTCTGCTTATACCTGAGCCTACCAGCTTCCCTCTGTAATTGGTGCCACTGCCAGCAGGGCTCCCGTGAGCCAAGCAGGGCACTACTGCTGACTCACATGCAGGGGAAGTAGCCACTATTGTACCCTCTCTCTCCCCACACACTGGCACCTATAGATGTACAATAAAGGAAGCTCTACTGGTTGAAGAGTAATATAAAAAGCCCCTGAGGGCTGACCATCAGATGCCTTGTGCTAGGCACTAGTAAAGAACCACACTAAGGCCAGATTTCCTATACTAGCAGTTGCCAACATCCCTGTGCATATGGTGTCAACCCCAGGCTCCTGCTATCCAAGCAGGGTGCTACTGTTGAGTCACTTGCAGCGAGAGGAGCTACTATCAAAGCCTCTCTCTCCCCACACACCTCCATCTGTAGATGAACAATAAAGGGAACCCTCACTGAGGCAGACCCAAAGAGCTCCAAGGCAGGCGCAGGACCAGACTCTGGCAGTTAGATCACATGCAGAAGCAAGGACAAAACCAAAGCTGAACACCCTAGACAGGTGGATTAAGGAAGAGGTTCTAAAATCTTTCCATCAGATATACATGCTGGAGACTAAATTCCCATGATCAGCTAGGTAGACCCTATATCTTTGGAATATCAGAGTAGACAATGAATGTTCCCACAAATGAAAAAAGTCTAGTTCTGGCAGCTGTGAACTTTGGGAGCAAGCACACACAGGAATTGGGCCAGAACACAGCCTAAGTGGACCCCATAGGTCCCACAGCATGTCCAGAGTCCAACTCAGAGGCAAAAGAGTGCCTCTTGGGGTGGCAAAGGTGACCTAAGGTTCAAGGCTTGTGCAAAGTCACTTACAACTAAGACACCAAGGACAGAGAATTATTAGTATTAATTCTATTGATCTGATCCATTCTGTGGTCAGGTGTAGCTTTTTTCTTTTCTTCTTGTTTTTATTTTTTTTTTTTTAATTATCATCATAGTCCTAAGGGATCTTCACGTTTTATAACATATTTTTTATTCTATTTTTAAATTTTTAGCCTTTTTATATATTTCTATTTCTAGCTAACATTGTTGTAGTGTTGCATTTATCTACCCCATTCTTCTTTTTTTCTTTATCTTTAATACATTTTTATTTTACTTTTTTTCTTTTTATGTTTCCAGTCATACTATGATGCTCTTCTGTTGCTCTGTGTTCTATCCCTTTTTACTTTATTTTATCGTATTAAACTTTTAATCAATATTATTGGTGTGCTTTGTTTCCTTGCTTTATTCTTCAGATGACACACTGCTTTGGTTTTTGTTATTAGGTTTTGTATTTATATTAGTTCTAATTATAATTGTTCAATTTTGTTTTGGGGATCTTCAGTCTATCTGGTTATTCTCTTGCTCTTTGTTATATTTGTTCCCTGTTTCTGTTTGGCCCCTGTTAAATTTGGTTCTCATTTTCACAATTTCCCTGTTTTTTTTGTTTGTTTGTTTGTTTGTTTGCTTTATGGTTTTGAATTTTTGTTGGTTTTCCCTTAATTGTCTGATTGCATTCTGGGGTTCTCCTGTCAGGTTGTTCTAGTGCTTTATGTTCTATTGGGTTCTGTTTTTGTGTTTCTTGTGCATGTATATGTTTCCTTCATTCAGTATTTGTTTGTATGACGTAATCTTTAACCATTAGTCTGGGACTTGGATAGTCTTTTTAAATCACCTTTATTGCCAGGATGAGAGCTCTGGAGTCTGGATTACTTGACCAGACATCAACTCAGAGGCTTTGGGGAGGGAGCACCGAGTCCAGGATGTGACACCACTAGAGAATCCTCAGCCACAGGGAAGATTAACCACAGAGAATTCTCATGGAGGTCTCTATCAGAGTCTAAGACCTGGCTTCACCTGACTGCCTGCAACTGCAATGCAGAGTACTTCACACCAAACTACAAATAAGACAGGAACACAAAGCCAACCATCAACACACAGGCTACCTAATGCCATATTAAACTCACAGATACCCTAAAATACACCACCTGACACAGCCCTGCTCATCAGAGGGAAAAGACTCAGATCCACACACCAGAAAGCAGGTACCAGACCCACCCACCGGGAAGCCAACTCAAGACACTGGACCAATCCCACCACAGAGGGCAGAGAACAGAAACAAGAGGAATTAGTACTAGGCAGCATTGGGAAAGGAGACATCAAATACTATAAATTAGACAAAATGAGAAAACCAAGAAACACTTTGCAGGCCAAATTCACAAGACCAAATGAATGAAGAGGAAATAGGCAAATTCCTTGAAAAAGAATTCAGAGTAATGACAGTAAACATGATCCAAAATCTTGAAAACAAAATAGAGAAAAATACAAGAAACATTTAATAAGGACCTAGAAGAACTAAAGAGGAAATGTACAGTGATGAACAACACAATAATAGAACTTAAAAATACTCTAGAAGGAATTCAGAGCAGAATAACTGAGACAGAAGAACGGATAAGTTACCTGGAAGATAGAATGGTGGAAATAACTGACATAGAGCAGAAAAAAGATGAAAGAATGAAAAGAATTGAAGAAAGTCTCAGAGACCTCTGGGACAACATTAAACATAGCAACACTTGAATTATAGTGGTCCCAGAAGAAGAAGAGAAAAAGTAAGGGTCTGAGAAAATATTTGAGGAGATAATACTGGAAAAATTCCCAATATGTGAAAGAAATAGTAAATCAAGTCCAAGAAATGCAGAGAGTCCCATACAGGATAAACCCAAGGAGAAACACACCTAGGCACATATGAATCAAACCAATGAAAATTAAACACAAAGAAAAAATATTAAAAGCAGCAACAAGAAAGCAACAAATAACATATAAGGGAAAACCCACAAGGATAACAGCTGATCTGTCTCCAGAAACTCTGCAGGCCAGAAGGGAGTGGCAGGTTATACTTAAAGTCTTGAAAGAGAAAAATCTACACCCAAGAATACTCTATCCAGCAAGAATCTCATTCAGATATGATGGAGAAACCAAAGCTTTACAGACAAGCGAAAGTTAAGAGAATTCAGCACCACCAATCATCCTTACAACAACTGCTAAAGGAACTCCTCTAGGCAGGAAACACAAGAGAAGAAAAAGACCTACAAAAACAAACCCAAAACAATTAAGAAAATGGTAATAGAAACACACATGTCAATAATCACCTTAAACATAAATGGATTAAGTGCTCCAACCAAAAGACACAGACTGGATGAATAGATACAAAAATAAGACCCTTACCTATACTGTCTACAAGAAACCCACTTCAGTCCTAGGGACACATACACGCTGAAAGTAAGGGGATGGAAAAAGATATCCCATGCAAATGGAAGTCAAAAGAAAGCCAGAATAGCAATAGTCATGTCAGACAAATTAGACTTTAAAGTAAAGACTATTACAAGAGACAAGGAAGCACACTACATAATGATCAAGGGATCCATCCAAGAAGAAGATGCAACAATTTTAAATATCTATGCACCCAACATAGGAGCACCTCAATACACAGGGGAAATGCTAACAGCCATAAAAGCGGAAATTGACAGTAACACAATAATAGTAGGAGACTTTAACACCTCACTGACACAAATGGACAGGTCATCCAAACCGAAAATAAATAAGCAAACACAAACTTTAAATGATACATTAAACCATCTCAACTTAACTGATATTTATAGGACATTCCAGCCAAAGACTACAGAATACACTTTCTTCTCAAGTGCACATGGAACATTCTCCAGGATAGATCACATCTTGGGGCATAAATCAAGCCTAAGTAAACTCAAGAAAATTGAAATCATATCAAGCATCTTCTCTGACTACAAGCCATGAGACTAAATATCAATTACAGGAAAAAAATTGAAAAAAAAGCAATCCCATGGAGGTTAAACAAAACATTATTAAACTACCAATAAATCACTAAAGAAATCAAAGAGGAAATCAAAAGATACCTAGAAACAAATAACAAGAAAATGCAATGACCCTAAACCTATGGGATGCAGCAAAAGCAGTTCTAAGAGGGAAGTTTATAGCAATACAATCCTACCTCAAGAAACAAGAAAAATCCCAAATATACAACCCAACCGTACACCTAAAACAATTAGAGAGAGAGGAACAAAACAACAACAAAGTGAGCAGAAGGAAAGAAATCATAAAGATCAGATCAGAAATAAATGAAGAAGAAATGAAGGAAACTATAGCAAAGATTGATAAAACTAAAAGCTGTTTCTTTGAGAAAATAAAAAAAAATTGATAAACAATTATCCAGAATCATCAGGAAAAAAGGGAAAAGACGCAAATCAACAGAAATAGAAATGAAAAAGGAGAAGTAACAATCGACACCGCAGAAATACAAAGGACCATGAGAGACTACTACAAGCAAATATATGCCAATAAAATTGGTAATCTGGAAGAAATGGATAAATTCTTAGAAAAGTGCAATCTTCCAAGACTGAACCAGGAAGAAATACAAAATATGAACAGACCAATCACAAGCACGGAAATTGAGACTGTGATGAAAAATCTCCCAACAAACATGAGCCCAGGGCCAGAAGGATTTACAGGCAAATTCTATCAATCATTTAGAGAAGAGTTAATACCTATCCTTCTCAAGCTCTTCCAAAATATAGCAGGAGCAGAAACAATCTGAAATTCATTCTACGAGGCTACTATCACCCTGATACCAATACCTGAAAAAGATGTCACAAAAAAAGAACATTACAGGCCAATATCAATGATGAATATAGATGCAAAAACTTCAACAAAATACTAGCAAACAGAAACCAACAGCACATTAGAAAGATCATACACCATGATCAAGTGGGGTTTATCCCTGGAATGCAAGGATTCTTCAATATATACAAATCCATCAATGTGATACATCATATTAGCAAACTGAAGGATAAAAACCATATGATAATCTCAATAGATGCAGAAGAAGCTTTTGAGAAAATTCAACATCGATTTATGATAAAAACTCTCCAGAAAATGGGCTTAGAAGGAAATTACCTCTGCTTGTCTGCCAATGGGTGGGGCTGTGTTCCCATCTTGTTTGATGTTTGGCCTGAGGCTACCTAGTAGTGGAGCTTACAGGCTCTTTAGTGGGGCTAATGGCAGACTCTGGGAGGGCTCACGCCAATGAGCACTTCCAGAACCCCTGCCCCCAATGCCACTGTCTCCTTGGTGAGCCACAGCCGCCCCCCACCTCTGCCGGCAACCCTCCAACACCAGCAGGTAGGTCTGATTCAGTCTCCTATGGGGTCACTGCTCCTTCCCCCTGGGTCTTGGTGAGCACACTTTTATGTGTGCCCTCCAAGAGTGGAGTCTCTGTTTCCCCCAGTCCTGTGGAGGTCCTGCAATCAAATTCCGCTGGCTTTCAAAGTCTGATTATCTGGGGATTCCTCCCCCCATTGCTGGACTCCCAGGTTGGGAAGCCTGACATGGGGCTCAGAACCCTGACTTTAGTGGGTGGGCTTCTACAGTATAACTGTTCTCCAGTTTGTGAGTCACCCACGTAGCATTTACGGGATTTGATTTTAATGTGATTGCACCCCTCCTACTGTCTCATTGCAGCTTCTCCTTTGTCTCTGGATGTGGGGTGTCTTTTTTGGTGAGTTCCAGTGTCTTTCTGTTGATGGTTTTTCACTTAGTTGTAATTCCAGTGCTCTTGCAAGAAGGCGTGAGCACACGTCCTCCTACTTTGCCATCTTGATCCAATCTCTCCATTAAGTTGCTGTCGGCCAGGAAGCAGTAGAGATGAAATCTGGCTGCCTGTACGCAAGCACCTAGTCTTGAGAAACTGGCATTAGCTGCTTGCAAGAAAATCCCAGAGGTGGTAGTGGAGCACTCTTTCACAAAATCCTGCTTTACCAATACTCCTGATGGCAGAGAGGATGACACTGTCTCATTCTCCTGTGGCAACAGATGAGACCCAGAAGTAGCTGAAGGATGGCCAAGGAGCCTGGCAGATGGGGCACCATGGTGGGAGGCAACGTTAAGTTGAAGCAAGGGCTGCAGAGCAGGAGGTCAGGTCCTCACTGAATGAGAGTCAGAACTGACTTCAGAGGCACAAAAGGAGATTAAAGTTTTACTGATCTTCACCCACCAAATTAGATTAAAGTCTTACTGAGCTCTGCCCACCCAGCCCTACTCACAATCAGTCCCTCCCATCAGGAAGCACACAGGAGCCTCCTAGATAGCTTCCTCCACAAGAGGGCAGACAGCAGTATCAAGCAGTATCAGCAGTATTTCCTTCTGTGGAACTGAACACCACAGCCACAGAAAGACACAGAAAATGAAAAAGCAGAGGACTTTGTACCAGATGAAGGGACAAGCTAAAACCCCAGAAAAACAACTAAATGAAGAGGAGATAGGCACCCTTACAGAAAAAGAATTCAGAATAACGATAGTGAAGATGATCCAGGACTTTGAAAAAAGACTGGATGCAAAGATTGAAAAGTTTACCAAAGACCTAGAAGAATTAAAGAGCAAACAAACAGAGATATGCAACACAATAACTGAAATGAAAAATACACTAGAAGCAACCAATAGTAGGTTAACTAAGAGAGAAGAGTGAGTAAGTGACCTGGAAGACAGAATGGTGATAATCACTGATGTGAATCAAGAAAAAAGAATGAAAAGAACTGAAGACAGCCTAAGATACCTCTGGGACAATGGTAAATGCACCAACATTCGCATTATAGGGGTCCCAGAAGGAGAAGAGACAGAGAAGATATTGGAAGAGATTATAGTTGAAAACTTCCCTAACATGGGAAAGGAAATAGCTACCCAAGTCCAGGAAGTGCAAAGAGTCCCAGGCAGGATAAACTCAAGGAGAAACATGCCAAGACATATAATAGTCAAACTGACAAAAATTAAAGACAGAGAAAAGTTATTAAAACAATGGGGGGAAAATGACAAATAATATACAAGGGAATTCCCATAAGGTTAGCAGCTGATTTCTGAGCAGAAACTCTGCAAGTCAAAAGGGAGTGGCATGATATACTTCAAGTAATGAAAGGGAAGAACCTACAACCAAGAATACTCTACCCAGCAAGGATCTCATTCAGATTCGATGGAGAAATCTAAAGCTTTACAGACAAGCAACAGCTAAGAGAATTCAGCACTACCAAACCAGCCCTACAACAAATGCTAAAGGAACTTCTCTAAGTGGGAAACATAAGAAAAGAAAAGGACCTACAAAAACAAACACAAAACAATTAAGAAAATGGTAATACGAACATACATATCAATAATTACCTTGAATGTAAATGGACTAAATACCCCAACCAAAAGACACAGACTGGCTGAATGGATACAAAAACAAGACCCATATATATGCTGTCTCCAAGAGACTCACTTCAGACCTACGGACACATACAGACTGAAAGTGAGGGGATGGAAAAAATATTCCATGCAAATGGAAACCAAAAGAAAGGTGGAGTAGCAATACTTATATCAGATAAAATAGACTTTAAAATAAAAATTGTTACAACAGACAAGAAAGGACGCTACATAAAAATCGAGGGATCCATCCAAGAAGAAGAGATAACAATTATAAATATATATGCACCCAATATAGGAGCACCTCAATATGTAAGGCAAAAGCTAGCAACTATGAAAGAGGAAATTGACAGTAACACAATCATAGTGGGGGACTTTAACACTCCACTTACACCAATGGACAGATCATCCACAAAGAAAATTAATAAGGAAACACAAGCTTTAAATGACACAATAAATCAGCTTGATTTAAGAGATATCGGCAGGACATTACATCCAAAAACAGCAGATTACACATTCTTCTCAAGTGCACATGGAACATTCTCCAGGATAGATCACATTTTGTGTCATAAATCAAGCCTTGGTAAATTCAAGAAAATTGAAATCATATCAAGCATCTTTTCCAACCACAATGCTATGAGATTAGAAATCAATTACAGGAAAAAAACTGTAAAAAACACAAACACATGGAGGCTAAACAATACACTACTAAATAACCAAGAAATCACTGAAGAAATCAAGGAGGAAATCCAAAAATACCTAGAGACAAATGACAATGAAAATACAATGATCCAAAACCTATGGGATGCAGCAAAGGCAGTTCTAAGAGGGAAGTTTATAGCAATACACTCCTACCCCAAGAAAGAAGAAAAATCCCAAATCAACAATCTAATCTTACACCTAAAGAAACTAGAGAAAGAAGAGCAAACAAAACCCCAAGTTAGTAGATGCAGAGAAATTGTAAAGATCAGAGCAGAAATAAATGAAATAGAAACAAAGAAAACAATAGCAAAAATCAATAAAACTAAAAGCTGGTTCTTTGAGAAGATAAATAATATCGATAAACATCTAGCAAGACTCAACAAGAAAAAGAGGGAGAGGACTCAAATCAATAAAATTAGAAAGGAAACAGGAGAAGTTACAACGGACACTGCAGAAATAAAAAGCACCATAAGAGACTACTACAAGCAACTATATGCCAATAAAATGGACAACCTGGATGAAATGGACAGATTCTTAGAACAGTATAACCTTCCAAGACTGAATCAGGAAGAAATAGAAAATATGAACAGACCAATCACAAGGAATGAAATTGAAACTGTGATTAATAATCTCCCAACAAACAAAAGTCCAGGACCAGATGGATTCACAGGTGAACTTTATCAAACATTTAGAGAAGAGCTAACACCCATCCTTCTCAATCTCTTTCAAAACATTGCAGAGGAAGGAACACTCCCAAACTCATTTTATGAGGCCATAGTCATCCTGATACCAAAATCAGACAAAGATACTATAAAAAAACTACAGACCCATATCACTGATGAATTTAGATGCAAATATCCTCAACAAAATACTAGCCAACAGAATCCAACAACACAATAAAAGGATCATACACCATGATCAAGTGGGGTTTATCCCTGGAATGCAAGGATTCTTCAATATACACAAATCAATTAATGTGATACACCATAAAAATAAATTGAAGGATAAAAACCAAATGATCCTCTCAATAGATGCAGAAAAAGCTTTTGACAAAATTCAACACCCATTTATGATACAAACTCTCCAGAAGGTGGGCATAGAGGGAACCTACCTCAACATAATAAAGGCCATATATGACAAACCCACAGCAAACATCATTCTCAATGGTGAAAAACTGGAAGTATTCCCTCTAAGATCAGGAACAAGACAAGGATGTTCACTCTCGTCACTACTGTTCAACATAATTTTAGAAGTCCTTGCCACAGCAATCAGAGAAGAAAAAGAAATAAAACGAATCCAAATTGGAAAAGAAGAAGTAAAACTGTCACTGTTTGCAGATGACATGATATTATACATAGAAAATCCTAAAGATGCCACCAGAAAACTACTTGAGCTAATCAATGAATTTGATAAAGTTGCAGGATACAAAATCAACACACAGAATCTCTTGCATTTCTATACACTAACAATGAAAGAGCAGAAAGAGAAATTAAGGAAACACTCCCATTCACCATTGCAACAAAAAGAATAAAATACCTAGGAATAAACCTAACCAAGGAGGCAAAAGACCTGTACTCAGAAAACTATAAGACACTAATGAAAGAAATCAAAGATGATACAAACAGATGGAGGGAAATACCATGTTCTTGGATTGGAAGAATCAGCATTGTGAAAATGACTATGCTACCCAAAGCAATTGACAGATTCAATGCAATCCCCATCAAATTACCAATGGCATTTTTCACAGAACTAGAACAAGAAATTTTACGATTTGTATGGAAACGCAAAAGACCCCGAATAGCCAAAGCAATCTTGAGAAGGAAAGATGGAGTTGGTGGAATCAGGCTTCCTGACTTCAGGCTATACTACAAGGCTACAGTGATCAAGACAGGATGGTACTGGCACAAAAACAGAAATATAGATCAATGGAACAGAATAGAAAGCCCCGAGATAAACTATGGTCAACTAATCTATGACAAAGGAGCCAAGGATATACATTGGAGAAAAAGCAGCCTCTTCAATAAGTGGTACTGGGAAAACTGGACAGCTACATGTAAAAGAATGAGATTAGAACACTCCCTAACACCATACACAAAAATAAACTCAAAATGGATTAAAGACCTAAATGTAAGGCCAGATACTATAAAAGTGCTAAAGGAAAACATAGGAAGAGCACTCTTTGATGTAAACAACAGCAAGATCTTTTTTGATGAACCCCCTAGAGTAATGGAAATAAAAACAAAAATAAATAAGTGGGACCTTATGAGACTTCAAAGCTTCTGCACAGCAAAGGAAACTATAAGCAAGATGAAAATACAGCCCTCAGAATGGGAGAAAATATTTGCAAATGAATCAACAGACAAAGGACTAATCTCCAAAATATGTAAACAGTTCATCCAGCTCAATATAAAAAAAACAAGCAACCCAATCTAAAAATGGGCAGAAGACCTAAATAGGCATTTCTCCAAAGAAGACATATGGATGGCCAAGAGGCACATGAAAAGCTGCTCAACATCACTAATTATTAGAGAAATGCAAATCAAAACGACAATGAGGTATAACCTCACACTGGTCAGAATGGGCATCATCAGAAAATCTACAAACAGTAAATGCTGGAGAGGGTGTGGAGGAAAGGGAACGCTCTTGCACTGTTGGTGGGAATGTAAATTGATACAGCCACTATGGAGAACAGTACGGAGTTTCCTTGCAAATCTAAAAACAGAACTACCATATGACCCAGCAATCCCACTGTTGGACATATACCCAGAGAACACCATAATTCAGAAAGACACATGCACTCCAATGTTCATTGCAGTGCTATTTACAATAGCCAGGGCATGGAAGCAATCTAAATGTCCATCAACAGATGAATGGATAAAAAAGATGTGGTACATATATACAATGGAATATTACTCAGTTGTAAAAAGCAAGGAAACTGGGACATTTCTAGAGACATGGATGGACTTGGAGACTGTCATACAGAGTGAAGTGAGTCAGAAAGAGAAAAACAAATATCATATATTAACACATATATGCAGACTATAGAAAAATGGTACAAATCAACTGGTTTGCTAGGTGGAAACAGAGACACTGATGTAGAGAACAAACATATGGGCACCAATTGGGAAAGCAGGGAGCGTTGGGGGGAACGAATTGGGAGACTGGGATACCAAATTGTACGCTCTAAATATATGCAGTTTATTGTATGTTAACTGTATCTCAATAAAAGTTCTAAAATTAAAAAAAAAAAAAAGGAAATTACCGCAACATAATAAAAGCCATATGTGACAAACCAACAGCCAACATCATTCTAAACGGTGAAAAACTGAAAGCATTCCCTCTAAGGAGAGGAACAAGACAAGGGTGCCCAGTCTCACCACTATTATTCAACATAGTTTTGTAAGTCTTAGCCACAGCAATCAGAGAATAGAACACAATAAAATCAATACAAATTGGAAAAGAATAAAATTGTCACTCTTTGCAAAATTAATGCACATAAATCTTTTGCATTTCTATACACTAACAATGAAAGAGCAGATAGAGAAATTAAGGAAGCACTCCCATTTACCATTGAAACAAAATGAATAAAATAACTAGGAATAAACCTAGCTAAGGAGGCAAAAGACCTGTATGCAGAAAACTATAAGACACTGATGAAAGAAATCAAAGAGGATATAAAGAGAGGGAGAAACATACCATGTTCTTGGATTGGAAGAATCAACATTGTGAAAATGTCTATACTACCCAAAGCAATTTACAGATTCAATGCAATTCCTATCAAATTACCAATGGCATTTTTCACAGAACTAGAACAAGAAACCTCACAATTTGTATGGAAACACAAAAGACTCCGAATAGCCAAAGCAATCTTGAGAAAGGAAGACGGAGCTGGAGAAATCAGGCTCCCTGGCTTCAAACTATACTACATGGCTACAGTGATCAAGACAGTATGGTACTGGCACAAAAGCAGAAATATAGATTAATGGAACACAATAGAGAGCCCAGAGATAAACCCACGCACATATGGGCACCTTATCTTTGACAAGAGGCAAGAATATACAATGGAAAAGACAGCCTCTTTAAGAAGTGGTGCTGGGAAAATTGGACAGCTACATGTAAAAGAATGAAATCAGAACACTTACTAACACCATACATAAAAATAAATTCAAAATGGATTAAAGACCTAAATGTAAGGCAGACATAAAACTCATAGAGGAAAACAAAGGCAGAACACTCTATGACATCCATCAAAGCAAGATCCTTTTTTACCCACCTCCTACAATAATGGAAATAAAATCAAGAGTAAAAAAATTGGACCTAATGAAACTGAAAAGCTTTTGCACAGTGAAAGAAACCATAAGCAAGACAAGAAGACAACACTCAGAATGAGAGAAAAATATTTGTCAACAACAGAATCAAGAAAGAATTAATCTCCAAAATATACAAGGAGCTCATGCAGCTTAATAACAAAAAAAGCAAAAAACCCAATCCAAAAATAGGCAGAAGACCTAAGTAGACATTTCTCCAAAGAAGACATACAGATGGCTAACAAATACATGAAAACATGCTCAACATCACTAATCATTACAGAAATGCAAGTCATAGCCACAATGAGGTATCACCTCACACCAGTCAGAGTGGCCATCATCAAAAAATCTAGAAAAAATAAATGCTGGAGAGGGTGTGGAGAAAAGAGAACTGCCTGCACTGTTGATGGGAATGTAAATTGGTATAACCACTATGGAAAACAGTAAGGAGATTCCTTAAAAATCTAAAAACGGAACTACCATATGACCCAGCAATTCCACTACTGGGCATACACCCTGAGAAAACCATACTCCAAAAAAGAAACATGTACCACAATGTTCACTGCAGCACTGTTTACAATAGCCAGGACATGGAAGCAACCTAAATGACCATCAAGAGATGAATGGATAAAGATGTGACACATATATACAATGGGATATTACTCAGCCATAAAAAGGAATAAAATTGAGTTATTTGTAGTGATGTGGATGGACCCAGAGTCTGTCATACAAGATGAAGCCAGAAAGTGAAAAAGAAATACCATATAACTCACATACATGGAATCTAAAAAATAAAAAAATGGTACTGATGAACCCAGTGACAGGGCAAGAATAAAGATGCAGATGTAGAGAATAGACTTGAGGACATGCGGGAGGGGGGCGAAGGGGAAGTGGAACCAAGTGTGAAAGTAGCATTGATATATACACACCACCAAATGTAAAATAGATACCTAGTGGGAAGCTGCTGCATAACACAGGGAGATCAACTCGATGTTTGGTGATGACTTAGAGGGCTGGGATAGGGAGGGCAAGAGTTGCAGGAGGGAGGGGATATGGGGATACATGTGTAAATACAGCTGACTCACTTTGGTGTATAACAAAAACTGCCACAACAGTGTAAAACAATTATATTCCAATAAAGAGCTTAAAAAAATAAAGTGCTCTCTGCTATCTGTAACATCTGTGTCAACTCTGGATATGTTTTGATGACTTGTTTTTTTTTCCCTGGTTATGTCACATTTTCTTGTCTTCACACCTAAAAATTTTTTATTGCATGTTGTTTATTGTGGATGCTGTGATGTTGCTGAGGATCTGGATTTTGTTGTCTTCCTTTAGACAATGTCAAGTTCAGTGGTGGAAGGCATTTACTTTAACTGGCAAATCAGTATGATCCTGTTGAGGACTGGTTTTAGGGTACTACTTATATATAGTTAACTGTATTCCCAAGGCTTGGCTTGTTTGGGGTCTTGATTAAATGCCTGGCTTTTTTTTCTTTCCTTTCACTTTAAAAAAAGTAAAGTTGAACAAAGTTCACATATTCAGGCTGCTTAAAACACAGAGACAAGGGACTTCCCTGGTGGCGCAGTGGTTAAGAGTCTGCCTGCCAATGCAGGGGACACGGGTTTGATCTCTGCTCTGGGAAGATCCCACATGCTGTGGAGCAGCTAAGCCTGTGTGCCACAACTACTCAGCCTGCACTCTAGAGCCCCTGAGCCACAACTACTGAGCCCACAGGCCACAACTACTGAAGCCTGTGAACCTAGAGCCTGTGCTCCGCAACAAGAGAAGCCGCCTAGATGAGAAGCCCGCGCATCACAATGAAGAGTGGCCCCCACTTGCTGCAACTAGAGAAAGCTCACATGCAGCAATGAAAACCTAACACAGCCAATAAATAAATAAATTAAAAAAAAAGGAAAAAACATAGAGCCAGACTACATCTTATCTTTATTGTATTATTTCAAAACCCCAAAGAGGTTCTGCTTTTTAATCATTCTTTCAAGAGCTAGACTTTTGAGGGATGAAGGAGATTCCCACAGCATGGTATGGCTAGTCAAAATATTATTGCTTTCCTCCCTCCCTGAATAGGTAATTGATACTGACGAATAATGAAAGATATGGAATTATCGGACAGAAATTGATCAACTTAAGAGCACATTACATCAGAGAATGAGCTTTAATGTTACGTGCAACACAGGACTACTAGGTTTGAGGGAAAATTGAAAAATGGGAAGTTATTAAAAATGAAATTATTCACTAGGTTTATTTAGGACCTCTAGGGCCCTACTGATTTTCCCTGAAGTCTTTTTCTTTCTTTCTTTCCCTCCCTCCCTTTCTTCCTCTCTCTCTCTTCTTTTCTTTGAATACTCTAATTACAAAAATGCTATCGGTTGGGTAAAAGCAAACTTTTGAGACACAAGGGGATGACAACGGTTTTTATCCTTCCTTAGAAACCATCTTTATAAACAATGTCATTTTCAATTTAGAAGCGACATTAAGAAAAGCATCAAATTCAATTCATTCAGAGCTCAAAAGAACAAACAAGAGAGTGCTCAATCAAGTGCATTTTGATGTTATATATCAATAGGTGTGAAATTAATTTGAAAAAATTATTATAAAAACTGGGTGCATCATTTCTAAAATCAAGTTAATCCGACATGATGGTTATCAAGAATATAAGAATTCACCTGAAACAGCTAGATGTAGATGTTTATTCCAAACATTATATTTTAAGTTGAATTATGATTCTGTAAGCACATAACATTGCAATAACATGGACAGAAAAATACATTTGGTCCATTTTTTTAAATACTAAAAAAAAAAATAGAAATAGAGTTTCAATAAACACATTCCAGGTGAAATAAATTTTACCAACCCCCCTCCCCCCAATTAAAAAAGAGAAAGAGAGGAAAAGAGTGAGAAATTCAATTTGCCATGGAGAACTTCATAAGTAACACTTTTTTTTTGTCCAATACTAAATTTCTGGGGATTTGTATGAAAACACAGACATGAAGCACACCTAAATATAAATCAAGATAGAACATATAACTCAATAAATAACCAAAGGACTAAATGCTATGTCATCTCCAATGGACAAATTTCAAAGTAATCATTTTGAGAATAGAAAAGACAGGTTTTAGCCTTTTCAACTTTAACCTTTAATAATTCTGGTAATACTCAAAAAGTATTGCAATGTAAGTACTTACACCCAAATATTTTAAGTTTCAGTGACAGAAATTAACTCATTGTTCACACAGGAATAAATAGTTCCATTCAAAATTTATTGAACTGCAAATTAAAGTGTTCTGCTAGTTAACTAGAGAATATATCTCCAAAAAATACCTTGGCATGTTCCTGGATGTCTAAGTATATGCCAACATTAATGCATTGTTTAAATCAGAAGCTGAAACTATGAATTACCTGTCAAGGTTTCAACAATAAAAAATTTTAAAAGCCCATTATATTTGTTAATAAATTAGATTTATATAATTGATAACTTCAAAATAAATAAAACCTGAGTTGTATGTGCCCTCTATTTCCACCCTTCTCAGCATATACACTTTTATATCCCATTTTCTTTTAGACCAGTGTGTCTCAAACTTTAATAAGCATACATATTCCTTGAGGATCTCATTAAGATGCAATTTCTGATTCAGTAAGTCTGTTGTGAGGCCTGAGAGTCTACCTTTCTAACAAGCCACAAATGAAGCTGATGCTGTCTTTGAACCATCCTTTGAGCAGCAAGGTGAGGGAAACCTCCAGCCTAATGATTGTGGTTTTATATATTCAATGCTGTTGTATTTTGGAATCAAACATAAATAAGCAACAATGATCGCCAAAAATAAGTCTTGGAAGAAAAGAATGTTTTAGTTAAGTGAGAGCTTAAAAGTATACCAAATTAGCAGTGTTTCTGTTTGTCTGACAATTGACATCTTTGATCCATTGTAATGTAATCAGGACACCAAATTCTAGTAACTTTAAAAAATAGTTATTATAGCTTGAGGCTCTCCCAGTTAACTCAAGTTCAGAAAATTCAGCCAGTACACTGTAAAACCACTATTAAAAATCTTTAATGGTAAAGCGTCCATATAAATTACTTGTAAATCTGCTCTAAGCTATCCCATCTCCTCCTCCTCTTTCAACAAATAAATGCTGCTTTTTTTTCTTCTGTCTTATAGCTAAACAGCGTGTAATACCCAGTGCCCCTCCCTTTAAAAATCGAACAAAATTGTCTCCAACCAAAGGACCTAATGCAAAAAGATTGGCTTCTTTAACACACTCATAGGTATATGCATCTACTTCCACAGGATTACCCTTACATGTGATTGGCTGATTTGAGTTATGGCCCAGGTAACACCCTTGCTCCTTCAGAAAAGACAGATTGGGATGAGAACCTATCAACACTACTGCTGCAGAGAGCTTAAATATTTTCTTCAATCCAGAGATATTCTGAAGAATGCATTTCATGTCCGACTTAAAGGAAAGCACACGGTGCTCAGGAAAACTGGTATAATCAGATAAAAGATTTGAGTCTAAAGAATATGACTGAGTACACATCATATGATAGACTTTATGGTATTCTGGATAAAGCTTTTTGGGAAGCTGTTTGAAAATTAAGCTTGGATCAGTTACTCGTCTGCGAAATACATGAATCACAGGGACATTACTGTTGTAAGCACACAGTACTGCATCAGCTGCCGTAAGCCCAGAACCTACAATTAACACTGGATCCACTTTGCCACGCAACTTTCCTTTGCTTATAGCAGCTCCAAATTCAGGCATTGAATGAAACACGAAAGGAAAATCTTCCCCTTCAATTTCCAAACGGCCAGGAGAATCCAATGTTCCAGTTGCCAGAGCTACATTTTCAGCAAAGAGACAGAAGGGAATATGGGAACCATCTCCTATTCGCTGATAACCCCTGATTTCCCAGTTTCTCTTGGTAAATTTTGACTTCTCTATCTGTAAATGCTGTGTTGAAATATCTCTGCCTTGACCATCACTATCAACTTGATCTCTGTAGAGTCTTGATACAGAGGTAATGTAAGTATTTTCTCTGAAATTCTTCTGAAGACCCATTACTTTTACATAGTGTTTATAGTAGCGAGCTATTTCCTCTGGCATAACTCGATCCCCTTTTAGGTTCCTATAAAAAGAAAAGAAAATATTCTATGTGAGTAATACGTTTAGTTTCCATGATTAGTAATTCTCCATCTAGTAAACTATTACACCTTTTTAATTCCTCTGGACTGTCTAAGCTAAAGCTAACACTTAGCATAACACTTTACAAAGAAAGAAAGCTTTTCCTTTTTTTAAAAAATGTTAATAAATTAGTTTTATCAATGGAAGAAGTCCCATGAGGGTAGAGACTGTATTTAATGCACCTTTGATTCCCCAATGCCTTGTATACGTATCTGGTCAGATTAGCTGCCTTTATCAGTAAAGTTTTATTAAATAAATGGATTAAAATGTAGATATCTGAAAATTAGACTATTTTTATCTCACAATTGTAATCTAAACAATTTAGTCTACAGCTATACTATTCAGTCTGTATTCTATATAACTATAGACTGAATTATTTAGATTACAACCAATGAGATATTACAGATCTGACTATCACATATACTTCTTAAAGATAGTATCTAGACACTATTTTTAATAAGTTGCTTTCTATCTTCCTAATGACCAAAAATAATTCAGATCAGTCTTTTGCTGAACAGAATCATCTTACATTTAAGTAGATAACATTTCTCTCTGTGTTTTCCTACTCATAAAAAGATCTATAAATATAATCTGCTCTTTATGCAAAAAGCACATTAATACATCATGTATTTTCCACTTGAACTTTTAAGCAATGGGCATTAGTATCCTTAAACAGTGCCCCAATTAGAAGTAAGTAGCAGTAAAAACACCAAATCAGGGAATTCCTTGGTGGTCCAGTGGTTAAGACTCTGTGCTTTTACTGCCCAGGGCCCGCGTTTGATCCCTGGTTGGGGAACTAAGATCTCACAAGCCATGCGTTTGGGCCAAAAAAAAAAAAAAAAAAAACCAGAAAAAAACCAAAAAACAAAAACAAAACACCACCAAGTAATTTCACATAATTCAGTGTAACTTGTAACTGGAAGAAGTTCAAAGTTTAATGGCTATAATAATTAAGATTTAGAACATATTAACTCTCAATTTTTACAGAAACCCTATGTAACAGTTACTACTATCTCCATTTTGCAAACTAGGAAACTGATAGCTAGTTTAAGTGTTTGATCAGGGTCACAACATTAGAAGTTACAGTCAGGATTCAAACCCTGCCAATCTCTAGAGGTCTAAAGGACTCCTCTTAACACTATGCACGGGCAGGAACTAAAGCTAATATTTATCACAAGATTCATTTTCACATATTACTTAAACACACGATATGTTCAATTCAGAAGGATGCACACTTCTGGTACGTAAATTACAAAGTTATCCCTTTCTTACCCATATCATAAAGGGAAAAATATGTTGCTCAATTTCACTTTCTTACTTATGCAAATCAAGAACTTGTACAATTTGCCTGATTTTGCAACTTTACATTTCAAACCCATATAAAATTCCTTTTTAAAAACTCAGAAGTAATATTTGAAAGGTTTAATTTCAATTACCCATGCTGGTATAATTTTTCTCTCCTTAAGTCTTCTCAAATTAAGGATAATTACTATAGATTAACATGGTTTCTATCTAGCAGGAAGTCAAGCATTCAAATATTAGAGCCCTGTTCTAACAAAGGTTGAGTAACTCCCTGCTTTCATTTATTGTTTCTGTCAGCAAATTAGAGTAGATTCTCTGTATTAGTAATTCCTAACTATTGGAATGAAAATGGCTTGAAAATGATAAGGCTTTTCATATTTCTCTTTTTAAATTTTGGGTTCTTTCTCCCAAATAAACTTGCATTCTTTCAAGTTGAGATTTTCATATTTTCTATTCTCATATTTCAGTACTCTTATTAAACATTTACCTCTACAGCCAAGTAGGCAATCACATCATGGATTCTATTTTATTCCATCATTCTAAATTATTCATTATATATACTCTGGTTTCTCTTCAGATTGTATAAATCTTTTGCCTTTTTAAATTATTCATCATATATACTCTTCTACTTTGCAAAATCAAATACTTTAGGTATGTATACATGAAATATGCATACATGTGGACAAGAAAGTAACTAAACAGAGAGTGGTTTAACAGGAGAATGGGATAAAACTATGATTAACAATCTGTAGACAAGCCCTTACCTCTGTGTGCTTAAGTTTTATAAAATCTCTAAATAGAAACTAGCTCATAATCACTGCTGCAAAGAGGTTTTATTTGAAAGACACATACATCAATATTATTCATCTAGGACAGGATCACAACTATTTTGAGATTTGCTGACAGACTCTTTCTCATTGTAAACAAAAATTTTAATAGTTTGATCTTTACCTTCGTTTGCTAGATATCCAGTCTTTAAATTTAAGTCCAGGTAGCTCCATCCAGTTTCCAAAGCTGATTGTCAACATAGAGCCTTCCATATTCTATATGAATAAAAAATGTACAGTCAAAAAACACATTTTATCAATAACATTTTTTTTTAACCAAAGCCATCTCATTTACTATAATTAAGTCTGGATAAGGAGAGCTCAAAGAAGTCCTAAATGGTCGTGTAAATTACCTCTGGAAGTTTATTCCAATTAACTTTCAAATACTTTCAACACTTGGTAGTATCTATACTCCTTTTTTCATATAGTTCTATGTTCATAAATCAAATTCACAATATTACCCGATGCTTACACAATGTTGATAGCTTTGGCCTATAATCAACATAATTAGATGCAGAATGTCGTGTTAGAGGAGCAAATCAGTATTTTCACATTTTAAACAAAATGGGAAAAATTCATTAATTTCTAACACCTTAAAGGTCTTTCCATTTTAATATTATTAACAAATTTTTTAAATGGGCAGCAAAATAGCTTTCCCCTCCTCCATCAGTTATGACTGTGAAGTCTAAAGCTGGTTTCAATACAGTAGGCATAACTTTCTAAAACTAGGGAAATAGGGAAGTGGTTGCTTGATTAGGAACAGGCTCACAGCTGAGGCTAATGCTGCCTTTAAGGAAGTGAGCCCCTCAAGCTTGCCGTACTTATTTCTACTTTGCTCATACAAAGGCAAGAAAAGACCAAGGGCCAAAAGCACCTTTCCCAATGATCTCAATGATCTCTTTCAATCAACTGTTTTGAGCTATGCCTTCTTTTACCTGAACCCTTCTTGTCCTGCTTTTACACAGCCCAGTATTGGGAATGGGACATTATTATTATTGGCTAACATTTACAGAGCACTTACTGTATGCTACAGCTTATAAAGTCTTATTTGTGACAGTACAAGATCACCACAGGAAGAGAATGCAGCAAGTTGCCACTGCTTTGAAGCAGGCTGGGCCTGATACTAGGATCAGAATCAAGTATATTTCGCTTTACCACTGATTCAAATGTTTTTAGTAATCAAGGCTTATCCATACTTTTATATCCCTACATATAAGTGAGAGAAATGAAGTAACAGAGATCAATTATTGCCTGTACATTTTTCTACACAGAAAATATATAAGTACAATAAAACCTTAGGAATTTATAGAAGGTAGTCTAAACACTTAAAAATGTATTACAGCTTTTTCAATAAAATGCAGTTTTATTAAGAATGCTACTTATTAATAAAGTAAATATAAGCACATAAGCTAAAAGGCACAGATATTTTGATAGTTGCTATGCATTACCATAAAGGTAATTAAGATTAAAAAAAGGTCAGTGATATACTTAATCCATAAAGTCCTCAAAATACTCTGAAACAGTCGTTTGATAAATGTAAACAACTTTTAGCCACATAGCACTAATACAGGTATATCCAACTGAGGTTTATACTAAAGATTTGATATTTAATGTCAAAATTTCCATGAAGTCTTTATTTCATAACATAGCAAAGATTATTAACATTTATTTGTATAATAAATGAGCACTCACCACACACTAGACACTATACTAACTGCTAAGGACACAAGAGTGAAGAATAATTATTAGCTGCTGCCTGCTAATGAAATAAGCTGGATCTTTATGTTGTCAGTTCTCTGATTTAACCCCTGCTATGGACTGAATTGTATCACTCCCCTCAAATCCAGGTGCTGAAGCCCTAACCCCTCAACGTGCCACTGTTTGGAGGTGGGGCTTTTGGAAGGTAATTAGGGCTAGATGAGATCATGAGGCTGATGCCCTCATAACAGGATTAGTGGCTTTACAAGAAGAGAGTTCACACTCTCTTTGCCACATATGGATATGCAAGAAAGCAGCTATCTGAAAGCCAGAAAAAGAGCCCTCACCACAAACTGAATCATCTGTCACCTTGATCTTGGATTTTCCAGGCTTCAAACTGTGAATCTGTTGTTTAACCCACTCAGTCTATGGTATTTTGCTTTAGCAGCCCAAGCAGACTAATATAGTTTTTGCTTTTATGTTTTTCATTTAAGATCTTGAAAATGTAGGGAAATAATAGATATTAGTGTGAAACACTGTGAGATTTTGTAAACTCTACACTGATAAACAAATTAAAAATGTTTACTATGCAAAACATTCTTGAAATATTTTCTATATAATTCTTAGAGAAACATTTATTCTAAGACACTATCAGTAATTAAATTTGGCTTAATTTCTACTAGTAATTAACTCATATTTAACCGAACACATTAAATTTCTCAGATAAAGATGTAATCATCATATATAACATTATATGATGTTGAAGAATCAAAATGGTCTCATCAAGATGACATATAATAATTCACATTCACTAAAATGCTAAGAAAAATGTACTCACATGCCAAGCTCCACCAGGTGGACCTTTACCAAGAACTAAGTGAGGGATATAATGATGCTGCTCTAATTTCCAATGCAAAACGGAGGGATAATCATACCCAAAGTCAGCATCTGGATGGAGAAGTGTGTCGAAAAGTACTGCAACTGGGTTGGATGATCGGCCCTCAAGGCCCTCAGACAAATACTCTAAGTCCTGAATGAATTTTTTTTAAAAAAGAAAGAAAACAGTTAGAGTTTGGAAAAAATGAACCAAAAACTTCAGCTAATATATTAATAGTGAAGACCATTACTCTAATCCAACATTTCCCAGATAGTGTGCTACAAAACACTGATGTTCCTTGAGATCTTAACAGATTCTCTGGTCAAATAAATACAGGAAAAGGTTGGGTTTCAAAAAGCTAATCAGATTGTTTTACTACAAAACCTGAAAATGCCTTTAATATGCTAGTATGCCTTAATATGTCTACCATGACACTCCAATAATAAAAAGCAGCATTTCCCAAACTTACCTGAGCATAGAGCACCTATTAAACTCCATCAAGAAATAATCTGGGAAATTCTGCTCTAATTAATTTAGGAAAATAAATGGAAGCAACTCAGCAGAATATATTTACAAATCTAAAATTAAAACGTTAGGAAGTGTTATTTAGAAGAAAAGGTTTTCAGCTAAGAAATAGAATGCTTTTGTAGAACACTAACCTTATCTCAGTATAAAAAAGTTTAAAAGGATTCACATGTGAAAAATAATACCTGATCAACAATGGAAAGATGTCTCGCTTCTTCTAATTTACTATGTAGGACTGTATTTGGATGTATTGCTTCTGATGATAAATATGGTCTGTAGCCTGATAGCATATAAGAAAGACAGATTCCTGAGGGTCCATTTCCTATCAAAAATAAAAGGTGGAGAGGGGTGTATCACGCATCTTAATATTTACGTTCTTTGGCTTTTCCAGTTCACAGATGACTTTTCTCCTTCACCAATACTTCCTTCTCTAAACTCTTAAAACCAAGTATTCACAAGAGAAGACTTTTGTCTTCTCTCCTGTTTTCTTTTGGGAGTCTCACCTCTCAAAGCTTCAACCCTCTACGCTACTAACCCTCAAAATTAGATTTCTAGGCCGACTTCTTACCCCTAAAATATATCCCATATTCCCATATGCCACTTCATCACTCTACGTGACCGAACCACTAATAACTTAATCACAATGTGTTCAAAAGCAAATTCATGAGTTCCTCCATTTTGGTGCCCTCTCCTTTAAACCTCATTCCTTCTCAAAGTATGATACTTACCAGAAAAATCCTAAATTAATCAGGTTCTGGCTCTAAACCTATTTTGTCACCTATATCCATTCAGTTGTCTTTGCTATTCTGACCATATACTCTTACTCAGAAGACGAAAATCTCTTCTTGTTCTTCTTCAAGATTCACCTACTCCAAATCATTTCACATTCTACATTCAAATGACTTTTCATAACACAGTTCTCATTATGTTACCCACTCTATTCTAAAGCCCTTCATTGCTTCTTTCTTCTATCTAGCGTTCTCCATGCTCTGGTCTCAACCATCTTTCAAGTCTCACCTCCTTATAACTTCCCTCCTGTATTTCTATATCCTTTACCCAAAACCAAACTGGATTTTTGTTGCTGTTGTTGAACTCTGTTGAACTACTTTGATTTCTGTAGTTCCTTTAGTCTGGGTTGCCACTTCTCTGTTATATCTATCTACCAAAAATTTAATCCACCTGGGACAACTGTAAGCTATAAGAAAAAAATCTTGTTCCTTGCCTAATATTTTGCCTCAAATAAAATAAGCTCAAAGATATAAACATGAAAAGTAAAATCATATTAGAAAAGAGGCTAATATTTCTGCGTATAATGCTGTAGTAAGGTGACTTTAAGTATGACACAAAACTCAAAAGATAGAAAGGAAAATAAATGATTTGACTTCATAGAAATTTTTTTTCAACAATAAATACCAGTAGTTAAGATCTGAGGCAAACAGCTAACTTCCTTGAATCAAAAAGAAAGAGACAAAAGGTAAAGAAGAAAAATCATGATAATACCAACAGAAACAGAAAAAACATTTGAGAAAATCCAGCACCTATTCATGTCAAAAACTCTCAGCAGACAACAAACAGAGGGAGATTCCTTAACTTGATAAAGAGTATCTACAAAAATCCTACAGCTAATATAACACTAAATGGTGAGAAATTAGGTTTTCCCCCCTATAAGATTCAAGGATGTCTCTTCTCACCATTCCTACACAACACATACCATAATGGAAACCCTAGCTAGTGCATTAAGACCAGAAAAGGGAATTAAAGGTGTACAGATTGGGAAGGAAAAAACAAAACTGTCTTTGTTTGTAAATGCCATGATTATCTATGTTGAAATTCCCAAAGAACTGACCAAAAAATTCCTGGAAGTAACAAGCAATTATCATCAAGGTTGCATGATACAATGTGCAAGTCAATTGCTTTCCTACATACCGGTAACGAACAAGTGGAATTTGAAATTAAATATACAACACCACTTACATTTGCAAAAAAAAAAAGAAAAACACTTGTGTATAAATCTAACAAAATTCACATAAGATCTAGAATGATTCAATATTATTAAGATGTCAGTTCTTCCCGATTTCATCTACAGATTTGATGCAATTAAAATCAAAATCCCAGGAAGCTACTTTGTGGATATTGGCAAACTGACTCTAAAGTTTAAATGGAAAGGCAAAAGACCCAGAACTGCCAATATAATATTGAAGAACAAAGTTGGGACTGATACCATCCAACTTTATCTTACTGTAAAACTATAGTCAACAAGACAGTGTGGAAATGATGAAAGAACATACAAATCAATGGAACAGAATAGAGAGCCAAGAGATAGATCCTCACAAATACAGTCAACTTATTTTTGACAAAAGAGCAAAGGCAATGCAAAGGAGAAAGGATAATCTTTTCAACAAATGGTACTATAACAACTGGACATCCACATGACAAAAATATGAATCTAGATAATAACTTTATATCTTTACAAAAATTAACTAAAACCAGATCATAGACCTAAATATAAAACACAAAATTATAAAACTTCCAGAAGATAACTAAGAGAAAATCTAGGTGACATCGGGTTTGGTAATGAGTTTTTAGGTATAACACCAAAAGCAAGATCTATGAAAGAAAAAATTGATATGCAGGACTTCATTAAAATTTAAAATTTCTGCTCTGCCAAGTCACAGTTAAAAGAATGAAAAGATAAGTCACCGACTGGGAGCAAATATTTGCAAAACATGTATTTGGTAAAGTACTTGTTTCTAACATATACAATGAACACTGAAATCTCAACCATAAGAAAACCACCAACACAATCAATTAAAAAGTAGGGAAAAGCTCTGTACCTCAAGGTACAGAGACGGAATATAAACATATGAAAAAATTCTCAACATTGTATATCATTACAGAACTACAAATTAAAACAATGAGATACCACTACACACCTATCAGAATGGCTAAAATTCAAAACACAGACAATATTAAATGCTTCCAAGGATGTGGAGCAACAGGAAATCTCATTCATAGTTGCTGGGAATGCAAAATGATACCATCACTTTGGAAGACAATTTGACAGTTTCTTAAAAAGCTAAACATAGTCTTAGCATATGACCCAGCAATCACAATCCTAGGTGGATTGAAAACTTAATGACCATGAAAAAATTTGCACATGAATGTTTGTAGCAACTTTACTCATAAATGTCAAACACTGGAAGTGACCAAGATGTGCTTCAAAAAGCAAATGGATAAACAAACATCCATACAATGCAATAGTATCTGGTGGTAAAAAGAAATGAGCTATCAAGCCATGAAAAGACAGAGAGAGGGATTTTAAATGCATATTGCTAAGTCGAAGAAGCCAGTCTGAAAAGGCTACATACAGTGATTCCATATATATGACATTCTGGAAAAGCCAAAACTATAGACACAGTAAAAGATCAGTGGTTACCATGGGTTGAAGGAAAAGATGAATAGGTGGAACACAGGAGGTTTTTAGGGCAGTGAAACTATTCTATATATTATAATACATGACATTATACATCCAGAAAAACCTATAGAACTGTACAACCGAAAGAGTTAACCCTAATGTAAACTACAGATTTTAGTTAATAATAATGTATAAAAAGTGGTTCATTAATTGTGACAAATGTACCACCCCAAAGTAAGATGTTAATAAAAGGTATAAAGGGGGTTGGGAGGGAGAAAAAAGAAAATATATAAGAACTCTCTGTAATCTCTACTTCATTTTCCTATAGACCTAAACTGCTCTAAAAAATAAAACCTATTAAAATAAATATTGACTCTACAAAAAATAGTGGGAGTTAATATCTGAGGCAAAGAATTAAACAGAAGTAACACTTAAAACACAATACAAAAAGAATACAAACAGTTCACAGAGAAATATACACACAGGCAGAATGTGCCCCAAGGCCCAAAGATTTCCCATTCCTAAACCCAAGAACCAGAGCATTACCTTAAAGGGAAAACGGACTTGTAGATGTGATTAAATTAAGGATCATGAGCTGGGGAGAGCATCCGGGATTATCCAGGGGGGCCCAATCTAACCACACAACTCTTTAAAAACAGAGACCCCCTTCCTACCTGTGAGGAGGAACCATAACTATGAAAGGTTAAAAGAGAAACAATATTGCTGGCTTTGAAGACGCAGAAGGGGTGGGTCCAGGAGCCAAGGAATACTCGAAGCCTGGAAAAGCAAGGAAACCTTCTATCTACCCTAGAGCCTCCAAAAGGAATGCAGCCCTACTGATACCTTGATTTTAGCCCAGTGAGACCAGTGATGGGCTTCTGTTCTATAGATGAGCTAGGTAATACATTTATGTTAAAGCCACCGGGTTTGTGGTAATTTATGACAGCAACTGAAAACAAATTAGCCCTTGATTATGATCAGCTGGTGGTGCTAAAGCCAGCAATAATGGCCCTGTATACGTGAGGTTAAGCTATTCTTTGGCTAGCAGAGACAAAACAGGAACAGACTGTTTTGAGAGAACTGAGGTGGGTAGGTACAGATGAAAGCAGTTTTTCCTTTCCTGACGCTGCCATAGCCCAACTAGAACAAGAAGACAGGGTTCCTTTACCTATTGCAAGACATCCAGGATGAAAACCAGTGTTGGATATAGGTGGGAAATGGAACATGAAGTTTAGTTTCCAAAATATCCTGGATGAGAACTACTGCACTCTATCAGCTCCCCTAGAGGGGAATCTAGTATAGATCTATCTTGCTTTCCTTCTTTCCTTCCTTCCTTCCTCTACTGCACCTCCTATGAGGAGATGCCAATATGCCAGACAGGACAGACCTTTCCTCCCCATTAACTTTGAAACAGGCTATCAAAGAAACTAAGGAAGCTGTATGCCATCAAGGTCCCCTAATTCCTTCCTCTGGCTTGATTTCATACTACAGTACTTGTCCAACTTCATGTGTTTGAATATTAGATTGAAGATATACATGACAGGTAATTAAATACATGCCATAAAACAAAATCATAAAATTTTATAATTCTGAAGTAATGAGGTTTTATTAATAGCTTAATTTTTTAATATCTTATATACTTATCTATTGAGGTGGTACAATGGACATATAATAGCAACATACAGTTAAAATATTATAAACATAACAGTAGAGTACTATAATATTCTTTTCTAACTGCGCACTGACTACTAACTTGCACAAGTTACTCAACTACTTAGTTTCCCTGTCTGTCCATACCCTACAGCATCAGAGGGCTACAGGCATAACCCAATAATGTACACAGAATGCTCTGTACGGGGCTCTAATAACATTGGTTACCATCATTATCATGACACTGCCATAAAAGTAACACAGCTGATAGACTGATATTTTAAAATAATATATATCAGCCCTTCAATGAAAAAATGTTCCATTCTAACACAGAACCTAATATCAGATAAACCAATTCCTCTCTCCAAAGATTTGGTTACTAGTTATTTAAAAATATCAAGCAACCTAAGAATACTTTTCAATACAATCCTAAGAACTTGTGCTATGTAACTGTACATTTATAAAAGTAGTAAGGATCATAACTGTAATTTTAAGAGATAAAATACAATAAAACTTACCTATTATTACCACAGGCAAAGTCACTGATGAATCTTCAAGTAAAGAAGTTTCTTCAACTAATGGCATAGCTTTAACTTTTTGCCCCAAATTATCACCAAAATATTGCACTAAGGAATTAAAAATCTCTCCTTCAGTTTCAGTGTCACTATAGTTTCTTTTAAAAGAAGAACATGGAACAAAAACAAAACAAATATATAGTCAATATAGCCTTTATAAAAATCTGTCTTTATTCAGATTTTATTCAGGCCATAAAATATTCAATAATTCCACAAAAGGAGAAAAGGAAATTCTTCTGATTAATGCTTTCAAATTAGCTATATGTCAACATACACCACTTTGTCAGAAATCCTAAATACAGTGGTCCCTTGGTATCCAAGAGGGGTTTGTTCCAGAATCCCACCCTCACTCCCCAAATACCAAAGTCCATGGATCCTTTATATAAAATGGTACACTATTTGCATAAAACCTACCTACATCCTCCCATATAGTTTAAACCATCTCTAGATTACTTATATCACCTAATACAATGTATGCTAAGCTATGTATGTAGTTGCCTGCAAGCAGCAAATTCAAGTTTTGCTTTTTGGAACTTTCTGGAATTTTTTCTTTCCCAAATATTTCCATCTGCAGTTAGCTGAATCTGTGGACCCAGAACCTGCAGATATGGAGGGCTGATTGTAGCTGTTAATATGTCTTTAGTTCCTTGAAGGCAACTCTTAAATAAAGAAGCTATTTTTAATAACCGAACACAGCATTGTATTGGAGATTTTTATAATTCTCTGAGACCTACTAAGACTGGAGAGTTTCTCCTTCACTTTTTTCTCATTAATAAAAAGGTGAGTGCATTAGAGGCAGTATATTTGGGGAAAAAATAGTCACACATAATATTATAAGGAAAAGTTACTGAACTTATATATTACAAAGTGTGCATTTTGGTAAAAAAAAAAAGGTTTATACATCTTATTCTCAAGGAAATACTGAAAAATGCAAAGATCTTAATGTTGATTTCCAATCTACCTTCTTTCCCAACCACCTTCCTAAAAACTAGTTTTGATGTTCTGACATGCTCATGCAATAAATGGAGTAACCTCTGAACACAGTTAATGTCCTGCATTATACTAGATATTACTTCAGAATAGAATTCCTGAGTTATTTTTCATTTTCATATAGTCAGAAACAGGCCAACATCTGAAATTATTAAACTGAGTACTGACTAGTGGGTGAGTATGCTTATTACTGTTCCCAAAATGATAAACATGGGAATCGGTCAATTATTTCACAGGACTCACTGATCTAGGGGAGGATGACAAGTGGAAAGAATTAGGCAGAGACCAAAATTTCTTCTTCCCTATAACCTTCCAAGTTCCCAAACTACCCTAGGATAGGGAAGAGTTCCCCAGGATACACTGACAGCTTTCCTACCCCGAATAATTGGGCTCCCCTAATGATACATGGCCCCTTTTGGTCAGAATAGACACCCTTCAGATATGGCTACTAAGGAAAGCCCCTCCTCATATTGCAAGCCTGCCCCCAGAAGAAAGTCTTATGCTCAACCCATCCCTTTCAGATCATTCCAACTCCTACCACCGATCAGATCCAGATGTACGAGAGTAAGTCAAAAATTTCCCACACTTTGGCTGTAGAATTTATTTTAATTAACTTTTAGAAAAGACAAATACATCATTATTCGACATAATCTCCTTGCTTTTCAATACACTTTGTCCATCTGTCAACAAGCTTCCGAATTCCATCATTAAAAAATGTTTAAGGCTGAGTTGCAAGCCACGGATGCACCGCTGTCTTCACTTCTTCATCAGAAGTGAATATGGCTCCTTGATGACTGACACTTGTGAGACCTTCCCTGAACTTCTCTACCCATTCATCAACACTTCTTTGCGATACAACACTTTCCCATATTGCACACAATCTTCGATAAATAACGGCACCAGATACACCCTCAGACCACAAAAAATGAATCACTGCACACTGCTCTTCTTTTGTGCAAATCACAAATGGGGCACCCATTTTTGCTCGCATCGCAGTTACAAATGAACTACTGTAACACATTCACACCTGCACAGCAGTGACTGGGGAGATAGTAGCCTTGAATAGAAAGCACTGATAAGACAGTGTGGCCAATAGAAGTTTTAATATAACCAGATAATTTTTGACTTACCCTCGTACTAGCTGTCTTGCCTTTTGTTTCTTAACAACTGAACTCAACATGAGTTTATTATACTTGGCCCTGTCCCTGATATTTCTCCAAGGACAGGTTCCTCAGCTTCCTTTGGATGCTTCTGATTAGTCCTTTTAGGTACCCAGGCCTCATTAATATGGTGGTGGTTGTAAAGGCCATAGTTCTTTTTCAGGAGATACAGACCTCATGGCCAGTCTCCTTCTGACATCCTTATCTCACACACTGCTGTTTCCATATATAGAACCTGAGATTTAATTAATAAAAATGGTCATCACTCTAAGATTCTGGTAAATGAAAAGATGTCTCCGTCTTCAAACCTTAACAGATGTTTCACATTAATAAAAGGGGGGATATGCTGGGGGTTAGTCAACTTGAGACTATATAAATATTAAACTAGATACTCGAATGTTATCTGATATCCTGTACACTCTGAGAGCAAACTGATAATCCTCTGGGTGACTTAATGAGGTATTTTATCAGTTACTGCCACATTTGATTTTATAAGCAAAACAATCATCTAAAATGCCTTGGCCAGTTTCTTAAGTCTACAAATAAATGCTGTGAAACAATATTTAAATTCCTTAAGAATAAACAAATCATGGCTAGAAGTGTTGGCTTAAACTCCAAATCACTTTTACTTAAAGGTACAGTGTAGAATTCATTTTTTAAATAACTCATTAAGAGGCATTTAATATTCTAAGTCAAGATGTCTCAAGAAACATTTTATTTTCTGGCAGGCCTCAGAATTTTAATATCGCTATCAATTCTATAAACCGACTATATATTTTACAAGGATCTTCCATTACACTGGACTTTTCTTCTCAAACAATTGGTTTATACTTAAGAAAAAAACTTAAAGAGGTTAAGGCAATTAGAAATAAAATGCCTCCTCTTTTAGGCTTCCATTAATTATGAAAGACAAAGTTTTCAAGAGTTCAGAAACATCAGAAAAACAACAGATCATTTGATCAGGCCTTAGTTTTCAAGAGTTCAGAAACATCAGAAAAACAACAGATCATTTGATCAGGCCTTAGACCAGGGTAAGTAGAAGGAACTTGGAAATGCTTTTTTTTGGTAAAAAAAATAAATAAATAAAGGACCTTTAATGAGATATAATTCACATATAAAATTCACCCTTTTATTTATTTATTCTTTTGGCCGTGCCACACAGCATATGGGATATTAGTTCCCTGACAGGGATCGAACCTGTGCCCTTTGCAGTGGAAGCGCAGAATCATAACCACTGGACCGCCAGGGAAGTCCAAAATTTACCCTTTTAAAGTGTACAATTTGGGGTTCTAAGTACATTCACAAGGTTTTGCAATCACTACCAATAACTTCACAGAAATTTTATTACCCCAAAAGTATAAATTGCACCCATTAGCACTCATTCCTCATTTTTCCCTACCCTCAGCCACTAATCTACTGTCTTATTGGATATGCCTACTCTGGAAATTTCAAATAAGTGGAACCCCTCATATATTATGTGGCCTTTCGTGTCTGGCTTCTTCCAGTTAGCATGTTTTCAAGGTTCACCCATGTAGGATGTATTGGTACTTCATTCCTTTTTATCCTGAATACTATTCCATTGTATAGATATAACACATTTTGTTTACCCGTTCATGAACTGATGAGCATTTGGATGGCTTCCACTTTTTGGCTATTACAAATATGCTATGAATAATCATATATAAATTTTTGTGTGGACAAATGTTTTCATTTCTCTTAGGTATCTTCTTATGAGTGCATGCAATGGCTGGGCCATAAACTCTGTTTAACATCTTGAGGAATTACCAAACTGTTTTCCCAAGTGTGCACCATCTTAAATTCCCACCAGTGATACGATGGTTCCAATGTCTCCACATCCTCACCAGCATGTTATTTTTTGTGTTTTTTATTTTAGCCACTCTAGTAGGTGTAAAGTAGCATCTCATTGCAGTTTTGATTAGCATTTCCCTAATGACTAATAATAATGTTAAGCATCTTTTCATGTGCTTATTTGTCATTTGTGTATCTTCTTCAGGGAGTAATTCAAATTATTTCCCCACTTTCCAACTGGGTTGTCTTTTTTATTGTTGAGTTTTAAAAATTCTTTATATGTCCTGGATAAAAGTCCCTTTTTGGATATAAGCTTTATAAATATTTTCTCCCATTTTGTGGGTTGTCTTTTCACTTTCTTTATATTGTCTTTCAAATTACAAGTTTTAATTTTCGATCAAGTCCAATCTTTTTTTTCTTTTGTTGCTGTACTTTTGGTGTCATATCTAAGAAAGCACTGCCTAATTGAAGATCGCAAACCTGTTTTCTTCTATGAGTTTTATAGTTCTAGTTCTTAAATTTAGGTCTCTCATCCATTTTGAGTTAATTTTTATATAGGGTATGAGGTAGCAGTCCAACTTCATCTTTTGCTTGCGGATATCCATTTGTCCTGGCACCCTCTGTTGAAAAGACTGTTACTTCCCTTTTGTCTTGGGATCCCACAGAAATCAACTGACCACAAATAAAGGGAATTATTTCTGGATTCTCAATTCTATTCCACTGATCTCTGTTTATCTTTATGCCAGCAAGACACTGTCTTGATTACTGTTTCTTTGCAGTAAGCTGTGAAATTAGGAAGTGTGAATCCTCCAACTTTGTTCTTTTTTCAAGACTGCCTCGGCTATTCTGGGTTCCTTGTAATTCCATGTGAGTTTTAGGATCTACTCATCTATTTCTGGAAAAAAAAAAGGCGGATAGGATTTAGATAGAATTACACTGAATTTGTAGATAAATTCAAGGAATATTGCTATCTTAAGCTTTTCAATCCATGAACATAGGATTCCTTATTTATTTAGGCCTTCTTTCATTCTTCTCAATGACGTTTTCTAGTTTTCAGTGTACAAGTTTCACATTTCTTCTGTTAAATTTATTCCTAAATACTTCATTCTCTTTGATGATAATATAAATTGAATTGTTTTATCAATTTCATTGTCATTGTTCACTGTTAGCATAAAGAAATACAACTGATTTTTGTATGTTGATCTTGTATTCTGCAATATCGCTGATTTATTAGGTCTAGTAGGTTTTGTGTGTGTGTGTGAGCCTCAAGCAATTTGACACTAGTCTCTCCCAAGACTCAAGTCAAGTATATAGAGCCAAAGTTTTAGCTTATCTTAATTCTCCACAGAGTATAGGTAATTTGTTCTGATTTTCTACTAACTGGTCATAGGTATAATTTTTGTGTATATGATCCATAATATTGGTATAAACTATTTGTAATAAACTTGCACAGTACTTGATAAATACTAGTTTAATACAGGCATGAAAAACTGAATCGAGAGAAGAAATGAAAGTAAGGTTCACTGAATTTACATAAAGAAACAACGAAACAAAGGCCCATTAGTAAGTATTCGTTCTAAAAAATTCAGAGTCTAAATTATAAATTTAGTATTGCTGTACGTATTTTACAGTATGTGCATACTATATAGATCTGTGTTCACAGGTCTATGAACAGTGAAAATTTCCAATTTAGATATCCAATCCAATTTGCTGAATGTTATATTTAAAATAAGTATTTATCTTGAGTAATAAAATAATCTACTTTTCCTTTATTTGGGGCAATAAATTGGAAAATATAATTAAGTTTTAAGAAATAGTAAAGAACAGCACTTTACACACAAGCAAAAATAGTTACCCTATTGTTAGGCACCAAGTTAGAAGATTATTTGAAATTTAAGATGATTTTAGATGTCTTCCATGTTTTGTTTTTGAAACATTATGGACCAAGGTCTCAAAACAAATTTAAAAGGATGGCACAGACATAATATCTGAATAACAAAAGACTTTTCTCACATCTAGCAATATTTTTCTAAATGATCAAACTAAAATGAAATGGTTTACTAACCCGAGTTTAGTCTTTGGAAGCATGAGCTTAGATTGTTACCAAATTGATACTACCATAAGAAAAGAAGGTTCTAAAGTCACAAATGAAGTCAGTCACACTCTTTATCTTCCAGAACAGGAAGTATGGAAGTTTTCTTCCTTGGAAAGTTAGGAGACAGTTCTCTCACAATACTTATCCTTTCAGATACAAGACAAGATCCAAAATGTAGATGTTGTCACAACTGATTTTAAAATGTGTTCCTAATGATATTACTCAAAACAAACAAAAAAACCCCCCAGCATTAGTTAATTATAAATCTCCTCCTAAGGAAATGTTTTAAATATTGAATAAAGCTTTTCTTTTAAAAATTTATATAAGATAGAGATGTTTATTCAATGGAAATACGGTTATCAGTCACAATTTTTATTCTTTGGCTAGCAAGCTTGTTTTCCTTTATCCCTCAAATTCAAAATATAGCGAATATCTTGTTTTCATCTCCTCCACCAAATTTCTGTACAAAGAGGTAAGCATATGATATTCACTACCTAGGGTTAGTTGAATGGATATGAATCCTAAGCTGTGTCCTTAGAATTCAACTGCACCAAAAGGTGTCAAAAGACTTTTTGACAGTACTTTAAAAGGCATGTTATTTTCTCAGGGGCTTCAGTTTAGCAAGTTTTCACTAGCGGAGCTTATTTTCTAAAGTTCTCCAAAGTGGATGTGATACTCTTAAATCAGTCTGTCAAGTAAGTAACCAACAAATTTGTCTAGAATTTAAGATCCAGCAGTTTATTACATAAAATAATTTTTAATATCCAGAATTTAGAGACTCCTCCAAAAGTCACTGAGAAGGTGGGCAAGCCTGGATTGCTGCTCTATTACAACAGGAATTCTGAGTCTTTTCTGCGCAATTTGGTGAAGCTTCTGGACCTCTTCTTTGAATAGTATTATTAAACAGATAATAGGATTTACAAGGAAACTAAAAAGTAAACTTGGAATATGTTTTTATGTACTCTATTGTATTAAATAACAAGCTCAGTGATGTAAAATAATTATTGTAATCCTGAAGAAACAAGTAAATAGTATTTCTAGGTATGTGCAACAACTAATGTGCTATAAAAATATTTGTAATTTTTATTTATGACAAAGTCACAAATACTACTGTGATTTACTGCTTATATTCACAACTGAAGAAAACAGATTTTGGTTAATACTGAGTGAAAATTCTCGGTACCTTTCTTTACATCCAAGTTCATGGGCCACCTAAAGTCTATATATGCACCCCAATTTAAGAACGCTTGATCAGAATTTCATATTTTACAAAAGAAGTTTTGCATATCATTATTCTAGCACATTCGTGTATATATAAGGCAAGGCACTTTACCAAAGCCTTCGCTAAGCTTAACTTTTCTCCACAAGGTTAAAACTGGTTTTAAGAGGTCCTTCTCTCCACAACTGACTGAAATGTTGGCCAGCTGTGCTAGATCTAGTACATTCACTTTTATTTTAAAACGTATTATGCGTATCACCCCTAAAAACGTTCCTCATAATGTTAGTCTCGAATCACATTTTTCAAATTTCTACAACATACATGACTTACGATGACTGACATCTTAAAAGTCAGAAACCTGTTTATAGCTATAACATCACATCTTAAACATAGTTCTTTGCCTCCCTTCAACCCAGTAACTTAGGTTATTAAATTTTTTAGAGGAAAAAAAAATGTTTAAAGTGTGCGTGGGAGCTCAGAGCCCTTCACTAAAACTCTGCACTACTTAGAAGTCTCAGTTCGCAGTAACCTACTTGATCCGGGCCTAGCCAGTCCCGCAGTCCAGTGACTGGCGCGGTCCAGGGAGAGGAAAAGGGGACAACAGAGGAGAGCCCCCCGGAAAAAGCAGCCAAGCCGGGTAACCTCGCCTAGACAGGAAGCAGGAGAAAGCAGCGGCCAAGGCGGGCGGCCTCTGCAACCCAGGCGCTCGCCTTCCACCCAGGACCCGTCCCCGACTCCCTAAGCCACGCGGCCTGTGCCCCTTTCGGCCCCGGCCCTGCTGCGGGGCCCCGCAGTCCTCCACCCTCCGCTTGCTCCCCTTCCTTACACGGCAGAGAAGTCACCTGAAATGACCCGCCAGAGAGCAGCGGCAGCACCACACGGGCATGGAGCGCGGCGCACGGGGCGCCGAAGCGCGAGCGCCACGGCCACCTCCCTCAGCGGGACTGCCCGTTCGGGGCGCCCGCCCGGTCGCGGGGTCCTCGGGGCGCCCGCGCCCCGCGTCTCGCCGGTACCGGGGCTGCCGGAAGCTGCGGTTCGGTAGCCGGCTGGGCTGTGGAGCACCCAGGCGAGCTTCAGGAGAGCGGCTTCCGTTCCTCGCCTGCTGGCAGCCAGTCGCCGGGGGCCCGCGATCTCTGGGCGCCGCGATGGGGGCGGAACGGGGCGGTGACGCCGCGACCGCTGCGGCGGAGGCGCGCGGGCTCCTCCTCGCAGGTGCGGAGGCTGTGGCGGCGGGCAAGGCCCGGGATTGGTGGAACCGCGGCCAGGGCGAGGGGCCGGTCTGACGTAGTGCTGGCTGCGAGGGCCCGGGGACCTCGGTCCGCCCGCCCACCAGACGGCCGCGGCGGCAGCGACTGGGGCCCAGGCCTGGGCCTGCTCCCCGCGCCTTCTCCGCGTGCGTGGGACCCGCGGCGTGGGAGGTGGGCGAGGCTGGGAGAAAGGGCGTCGGGAGGGCCGGGTGACGAGGGGAAGAGGAAGAGCTGCTGACCTCGGTAGCGGGACAGTTGGGGGGAAATCCCCGCGTGCTGCGCGGCCTCTGCGGCCCGAGCACCCCTGTATCCCCGGAGTCAGTCCGCGCGGGCCTCTCGCCAAGGACGCCCGGGAAGACCGAGATTCTCGCTCCACAGAAAGCACCTTAGCCCTTTACTCGCGCTGGCCTGGGCGCAGACGCCCGGAGCTTGCGCGCGGTTTTCGCTCTTGATCCTGCCTCACAGTCGCCTGGGAGAACTCACCAAACCACGAGTGCCCGGGCCGCACGCCGGGGGTTCTGATGGGGGAAGCCTGGCTTCACGACTTAAAGCCCCTTCCTTAAGTAAGTGGCATCTCTGGTTACAAATCCAGGTGCTCAGCCCGCCCCAGATTCACTGAGTCCCTTTCATGGAGAGGGAAAGGGCAGGGACATGTATTTTTTAAGTGCCTTCAGGTGATTATAATGCAAAAAAAAGAAAAGTACCAAGTAATGAGTGTCCCTATTCTGTATTTTCAAGAAATGAAAGGGGGAGAAACCTGGGAGAAGTGATTAATTGCATATAGAGATGTCTTTTTATCCCTCCTTCCAAAAAGCGCTAATTATTTTTGCAGTTAAAATCTGGAATACGTAAGTTTCTGTTTTTAAATAAATTTTTTGGTTCTCAATGTTTGCCGAATGTTGTCATTTAACAAACTTGGACTTAGTAAATATTTGGGACACGGGATTATACAATCTAAGATAATATATTCGTTCATATATATGCATATATTCATTTAAGCGTCATGTTTATTTTACTTTAATGTTTCAGAAAGTGAAGCATAAGGTAATTTTCTGTTGATATTCATAACATTAGCCTTTTAAAGGAGCTAAATTCGTAAAAGCTATGCCAATTCAGAGAATTGAAACATTTAAAACTATTAGAAGGTTTATGAGTACTTTGTATAACTTTTTCTTTTCTTTATGGCTTTGTTTTCACTTTGAGTTTCTTGCAGTGTTTTCAGATGAAATAATAAAGTGGGCATTTCAAATTTTAGCCTTAGTCACGCTTGTATTTAAACCTTGGGAACTTGCCATCACGGTTTACACTTGATAAGGGCTAATGATTAAAGCACATCACAGTAACTACATAGAGGATTTTTCTTATAGCAAATAGGGCACATCAGAGTTTTTGTTTTTGTTTTTTGAAATTGTAGGTGAGGTGCTATTTAAATATAAAATCCAGGTTTGATGAGGTTGTGGGGCAACAGACTCAGATACTGCTGGTAAGAGTGTAAAAATTAGTATGTAATCCAAAACTCCTCTATCCACATAATAAACCCTCATTCCTCCTTTCAGCACTGCACAGTAGCACGTTTAAGGTGGAGCTTATCTCACACTAGGAACCATTCCAGAACAACCCTCCTTACTCGTATGTAATATATCGGTATTTTATACATTAAATTATGGTATAGTAGTCAAAAGGACTATCTGTATCGGAATCTTCACTGTGCTAGCAGTGTGATCTTGGACAAGTTACTTAGCATCTCTGGGCTTGATTCTTCATCTGTAAAATGAGACAGTAATTAGTTCACTGGTTGTAAGAATTAAATTAAAAAACACTTATAAAGCACTTACCACAGTGCCTGGCTCATGTTAGCCCCTGAATAAATACTATTTTCATTATTATCAATAATACTGTAAAATATTTTCTAAAATCAAAATTCTAGGAAGTATGTGTTATGGATTGAATGGTGCTCCCCCTCCCTGCCCCTGCCCCACATTCATATATTAAAGCCCTAACCCTAATGTCACTATATTTGGAGACAGGGCCTGTAAAGAGGTAACTGAGGTCATGAGTGTGGAACAATAACTCAGTAGGGTTGGTACCTTAGAAGAGAAGCTCTCTCTTTCTGGCAGATGAGGACACAGGAGAGGGTGGCAAGCGAGGAAGAGAGCTCTCACCAGGAACCAAATCAGTAGACTCCTTGATCTCAGACCTTCCAGCCTCCAGAATTGTGAGAAAATTGTGACTCTTTTTTAAGCCACCCACTGTATGGCATTTTGTTATGGAGCCTGACGCTGACAAAGATAGTATGTTTTTGCACTTTCTAGAAGCAAACAAAAAATTTTAATGGAAATTATTCAAAATAAACTGTTGCATTTCACATACTAGGTAAACCTGTCAATGGACCATTTCATATGCTTGGTAGTATAAGACTAAATTTTAGAGGGTTCTAGAAAACATCCTAGAAAAACAGTTCCTCCTTTATTGAAACTCTGGGAAGTTCAGATACCTGTTCAGATTTCTTTATCCTCAAGCCCACTGATACTTTTTAGTACCGAGAATACCTCTGTTTAGCTATCAATTTGGAATTCTCATCAACTCCGTTCTCTATCTAGATGGCAAATTTAAAAAAAAATGCTTCCCTGACTACACAGAAAACTGGGGACTTGCTGGTGCTGGGGACTTAAGATGAAGTTTGTTCCTGCAGTTTGAATTCAGGGGATTAGAAAATTCTATACCAAGAAGGCTGCTTGCTAAAAATACAATTTATTTTTGTGACTATTGTAGCAGTCAGATTCAGTTGCAGAGAACAGAACTCATAAAATTCACTCTAGCTCCTAAGAATCACTCTTAAGAATAGGAAGAATTTTTACAGGATATTGCAGAATCATAGGAGAGCTGAAGACACATGGGTAGAATTATGAGAAAAGTACCCAAAATCCCACGGCAAGAGCAGTTCACTGTCCCAGATGGGGGATTTTCCCCCTCTAACCCTCTTGCATCCTTGTGGCTGGACTAATACAATTGAGACAAGACAGATCAACAGGAGAAAAAGAAACAGAATCTAAACAGAATTTGGGTTTGAGGTAGTAAATTAAAGTAACAAGTTTTGTTTATGTAGGCTTCTCGGTCCCAAATTCCTTATCTTTGGTGAAAAGGTGTCTTTCTACCTCCAGACGAATGAGTATATCTCTCACAACTTCTTTCCTCCTTTCAGGGAGACAGTAAGGAGAGTCAAGTATTTTTTTGTGTGTTGGCTGTTTAGTAACTTTAATTCAAAATAATCAATATGCCAGTGAGGCACATTTTGAGGCTGCCTACCCTAGTACCCCAAACCACCAAGGGAGCCACGGCCTGTCAGTAACCAAGATGCTGCTTGCCCACTTGAAAACTTCAGTTACAGCTACTCACTCTAAAGCTATATCTGAAGTGCAACACTTTATTGTTTGTCTCCCTCTACTACAAAGTAAGTCCAGGATGTCAGGAACTTTGTTGCTCTGTTCACTGTTGTATACCCCAGCACGGAGACCAGATCTTGATTTGTAGTAAGAGTGAACATACACCACCATAGGTAAAACTTACTCACTGATCCAGCAGGACTTTTGTTGGATAAGCCTTTAACTAAGTGGAAGGGAGAAACATGAGTTATGACTGTCTCGTTGCCTAAAAGGTTAACTTGTTAGGCTATATTTGCATTACTACAAGGTTAGAGAAAAAAAGAAAAGTAGAAAACAGTAGTCAGAGACAAAATAAGACAGAAAAGATAATTCAAACAGAGTTAATTGAGGTTTCCAGCATCAAAATAGAAGTTCCAGAAAGAACAGAGAAAATGATTGGCGGAAACTTGTAAGAAAAAAAAAAAATGCAGAGCTAAAGGGAGATGTGAAGTCTGTAAATGTATAAGATCCACTGAGCACTGAGCAGGAGGAAAGAAAAAATCTACTTGTAGATATATACAAGTTAAGGACAGCAAAAATAAAGAGAAGGTCCTAACAGTGTCCAGAGAGCTAGTACAGGTCTTCCGTAAGGGAATGAGAATCAGGCTGGGAATAGACTTTTCAACAACAGGACTGAATATTAGGAGATAAGCAATTCCCTGAAAGTTCCACTTTCCCAAATCAGGGAAATGACTTTGAACTTAGAATTCTATACCAAGCCAAACTATTAACAAAATATGAAAGCAGAATGAAAAAGAAAACTAAACATAAACTGAGGAAGCTTTACATCCCGATTACTCTTTTAGGATGTTACTTGAGAATGTTAACTGGCAAAATGAGGAACTGTCCAAGAAATTGGAGCAGGTTGGATCTATTAACAATAGAACTAATATAGCAAAGCAATGAGGGCAACTCCCAGGATGACAACTGCTGCAGCAGGCTTGAGGGCCACCCATCCAAACTGAAAGGACACTGCAGAGTTATACGAGAATTTTCTGTAACAGCAAAAGAGCCCCCAGATGTGAGTAAATGGAAGTGTTGGAGGACCTATACTAATGATGCCATAAAAATAGACCATTCAAGAAAAAAAGGCAAAAGTCTAGTAGGGATGGGGGTGTATGGCAAAAAATATACAAAAAAAAAAATGCATAGTCATAAAATACAACTTGCCTGGGTAGATATAACATATATATTGTTTACTGGTTACAATCTACTGTAGACAAAGCAAGAATCCCTTAACTATGGCTACAAATCAGATTATAAATATTATCCATGATAAGGTAAAAGAACAAGACAGATGAAGAGTAGGGTATAGGATACAGTATTCTTATTTGACAAAGTAAAGAGATACTACTTATAGTTGAAATAAGAAATATGAACTTTAGTATATTATTTAACCTTACAAATGTGAGCAATGGAAAAGCTAACAATAGTGATGTAATTTATTAGGTATTGTAGGTTGGGAAAATTTGGAGTTGTTAATGTAGTAAAATCCTTATCTATCTTAGCAGAAAGTGAGTATGCAAGATCTAACACTGATACAACATAAATATATTATTTAGAGCTAGAAGAGTAACAATGAGGTAAATGCAGCTGCCTTTGGGGAACAAGATGGGAGGGATGGGGAAAGGATTTGTTGGAGGCTTGTTGCTTTTTGTGTTCAGCCCACTTGAATTCATTCATTCATTTATATAACAAATATTTGTTGTGTGCCAAAAATGTGCCAGACACACATAAATGAAACAGATGATTGAGGGAGACAGGATATTTTCTACCATGACAATGCAAAAAGTTGAAATTGAATATTAGACAGCCTTGTTCTTTAAATTTTTTGTTAGGCAGTTGATGCCAACATGTTGTCACCCTCTTCTCTTGCCCTTCCTCTTACATTGTCATCCTCTAACACAAACTTTTCAGTCATCTATTACCCATATCCAGCCTTGTTTGTTGGTGTTGTGGGGAATTTATTAATAGGCAGCAAAGGAGAACTGTTACCTGTTCTATCTATCCCCTCCCATGGCGTGGCTAGGAGAGGTCCCAGGATTTCTGGTTTTGGAGGGTATTTGTGGTTTTGGAGTTCCAGGTAGTTATGAGATATTGCAGTGAGCTGAAGCAGCAAGGATGATAAGTATGCTAAGCAGACTATTTCGGAGCAGGAATGAGAAAAGCCCTGTCTTTTTTACACATGCTGGTGTCAGAGTAGTGCTTCTCAATCATGGCTGCATATTAGAATCACCCAGGAAAGTGCTCATTGGCATGAGCCCTCTGGGAGTCTGCCATTAGCACTGCCAAAGAGCCTGTAAGCTCCAGTGCTGGGTTGCCTCTATCCAAACAACAAACAAGGTGGGAACTCAGCCCCACCAATCAGCAGACAAGCAAATTAAGGTTTTACTGAGCTCTGCCCACCAAAGCAACACCCAGCCCTACCCACCACCAGTCCCTCCATCAGGAAGTGCTCGCAAGCCTCTTAGATAGCCTCATCCACCAGAGGGCAGACAACAGTAGCAAGAAGAACTATAATCCTTCACCCTGCAGAATGAAAACCACAGCCACAGAAAGACAGGGAAAATGAAAAGGCAGAGGACTTTGTACCAGAACAAAATAAAACCCCAGAAAAATAACTAAATGAATTGGAGATAGGCAACCTTCCAGAAAAAGAATTCAGAATAATAATAGTGAAGATGATCCAGGACATTGAAAAAGACTGGATGTAAAGATAAAAATGATGCAAGAAAAGTTTAACAAAGACCTAGAAGAATTAAAGAACAAACAGAGATAAGCAATACAATAACTGGAATGAAAAATACACTAGAAGGAACCAATAGCAGAATAACTGAGACAGAAGAACAGATAAGTGACCTAGAAGACAGAATGGTGGAAATCACTGCCATGGAACAGAAGAAAGGAAAAAGAATAAAAAGGAATGAAGACAGCCTAAGAGACCTCTGGGACAACATTAAATGCATCAACATTCGCATTATAGGGGTCCCAGAAGGAGAAGAGAGAGAGAAAGGACCCAAGAAAATATTTGAAGAGACTGTAGTTGAAATCTTCCCTGGCAAAGGAAATAGCCACCCAGGTCCAGGAAGTGCAGAGAGTCCAAGGCAGGATAAACCCAAGGAGAAACACACCAAGACACATAGTAATCAAATTGACAAAAAGTAAAGACATAGAATCACCCAGGAGCACTAAAAAATTTTAATGCCCAGGCACAACCCCCTCCCTTCCCACCCTCACCACTACCAATTAAATTTAAGTAAAAGGACCTCAGGCACATGATTCAAATCGTTAACATACAATTCATAAGTGATTTCTGCACAGTTGATTGAGTTAAAAAATTAGAGCTTCAAACTACTTTTCATTCTGATATTCATAATCTAAAGTCTGAGAAAGAACAGCACTCTCTTCTTTGACCTTATAATACATAGTTATAGTGTAAATAGAAAATGTATGTCTTTTTTTTCATTAATAAGTTTAATTCAGTGGTCAAAAGGCCCCCTACACACACATACTGGTTTATAGTTCTAATCTCACCTCTTACCCTCAGTGTCCCCATGTTGTTCTCCAAACTTACAAGGCAAGTGCTCCTCCTTAGAATTTTTCACTGGCTGCTCCTTCTGCCTGGAACACTATTTCCACAATATACATAAGGCAAAGTCACTCACCACCTTAGAGTCTACTCAAATATTACCTCCTCAATGAGGCTGCTTATGAAACAAAGTTATTTTAAGGCAGGAAAAAAAATTAGCATGGAATTTTATCTGTTTGAGACACTATACCTTCCCTTTAGTGTGCATTGTGCATCTGCATTATATGTTAACTAGATTCCCTAAGAAGACACAGGTATGCCTACACCCCCCACCCCCACACACATACCTATATCAATTTCCTGCTGGCACCAGCAAGGAAACTCTTCAGGAGATAACATTCCCTCCTTAGTCATGTAAGGGGTTATGATGACCCACTACTCACCTTGTTGGACTATGTAAACTGGCAGTATGTTACTTTGATGTATAACCCTTTCTCTCAAAAACTTACGTGCTTTGACCTCTAATGAGCAAAACAGTTCTCAGAGCTTTCTGAAAGACTGGCTCCCTAGTTATAAGCCTCAGGTTGGCTTGAATAAAATTTTCCATTTCATTCTTAGGTCACTTATTGATTATTTTTTTTTCATCAACATTTGCATAGCATAGTTGGCAGGATATCAGAAATACCCATCAGAGGACACCTGGAGTCTACCCTGAACTGGTGCTTGGGACCAGCATGGGCCATTTGGGCCCCACAGGCTTCTCAGTACTCCTCAGATGTTCCAGTGAGTTCTCCTGATATGTGGATCTCATTGCTTTGAAGTGATAATCCTAAAAATTTATTTGAGCTGTTATACTTAAGACTTGGGAGTCTTAAATGGCAATGATGTATTTCCTAGGAAGGGACCTAGGGGGCTTTTGGTGGAAGATCAAGGGAAATACAGGAGTCTGGTTTTTGTTAAATTTGGCTGAAATTGAAGGAAAAAACCCCAAGTAGATATGTGGTCTGAACAAACTATTTGCTAGTGAAATGAGATATTGAATCATTTAGCTCCAAAGAATAAGAGATGTTGGGTCCTTCCAGGCATTAGGTGTTCTTAGGTGACTGAGAACCTAGCAGATGTGTCTGAGGATCAATCCTCATGATGTGCAGTAGTCCCACAGAGAACCCCACTACAACTGTATTAAGTATTAAGTAAATACTCTTCCTCCAGGGATGCATAAGATAAAAACTGATTATCCAGTGCTCCAAGCACCCACAATAGTTTTAGACTGTCAGAGGGAGAAACTGTGACACCTAAAATAATTGAACCAACCTAAGGGCAACTCCTTGGGGAGCTAGACTCAGAAGCAGCACATATGCAAGCCACCACACTGTCCTCAGAAAGTTGCTCATATCATACCTCTTATCTGAATTAGGCTACTGAATTAATAGTGGGAAATTGTGCCCTAAAGGACAATCAACTCCCAAATCAACAGCCACCAATGTGGATACCAACTGCGTTTATGTATTACACTTAGGGAACCAATAACCTGAAAGTGCTTGGAAACAAAGGGAAGCTCATCCTAAAAATGGCCAAGATGGAACTCTTCTGACATTCCAAAACAGCCTTTGGTTTGCAGTTAGAGAAAGCTGGCTTGATGAAACACCTTTTCAGAATTCTGACCCTAGGAACAGAACTTGTTTTTTTACCCTGTACCTTGAGATGTAAATATTCTATCAGGGCTCTAAGGAACTTAGAGCAGAAAAACTGTGAGATCTCTGTGTCTATATGGATGTATGTATGTCTGTGTGTGCATTATAGATATGTCTTTACCTCCAGATGGCATTACCAAAATTAATTTTGTAAAAGAGGTATATTTAATTGGCTTAAATAAAATTAAGTGCTTATATAAATACTCAAATATATAAAAGAAACTAATGCCAAAGAATTTCAGGTTCATGTGATCTGGGAAATATTCAGTATTAAAGTACTAAAGTTAGTTTAAATTTGTTGGTTTAATTAACACAGACATGTCTTCAGAGTCATCAATATTAAGTATAATAATTTTATTGTACCTAGGTTTACTAAATATCAAATAAGACCTTGTTGTATCTGTTGCAAAATTGTTATCAAGAAAAATAACTTGGTATGATTAAATTTTTAAATAACAAGTATAAATGATATAATAATTGTTAGAGGGGGCAGAGTCAAGTTGGCAGCGTGGGAAAACACGGTAATCACATCTCCCCACAAATAGATTGGTGCCAGAGGCCAGCGGGGGACCTGAGGCCCAAGGGGACCTGAGGAACCCCGGAGCAACAGGTAGGATGAGGGGGAAGTAAGGGAGGTGGGAAAGGGGAAGCTGGACGTGACCGGTGCCACTGGAGGGTGGCTGGGGGAGGGGGTGAAGTACCCTCCTGGAGGGACCCTTTGGGGCTGGGGAGATCGAAACAACAGCTGGCCATCCAGGAGGCCAGGAGGCCTGCTGAGCTCCCGAGGCTGGGACCCTGCTGGGCTCCCCAGGGGGGTTCTCCACCCTCCAAGGCCCCCTCTGGGCTGCCTGGGTCCTGGGGGTGTGGGAGGGAAGGAGGAGGGGCGAGGAGATGGAGAGGAGGACTGGTGGGGGTGGGGGCTTTGAGATTGGGGGATGGGGAGGCGAGAGGGCATTTCACCTGCTCTCTTGGCCAGGGAGGCTGACTGGGCTACAGGGCCTGGTCCTTCACTCTCCGGGCCCGCCTCTGGAGCATGGGTCCTGGGGGTGTAAGAGGAAGGGGGACAGGGGGAGGGAGAGAGGTAGACAGTAGGGGTGGGAAGGGATTTCTCCAGTTCAGAAGAATAGGGGAGGCACTGCCAGGTATTTCTTCTGGGCAGGTCCTCCACCCTCCAAGGCCCCTCTGGGCCACTGGTCCTAGGGGTAAAGGAGGGAAGTGGTGGGGGAAGCAGAAGAGAGGTGGGAGGGGGAAGGGACCCTCTGGGATCAGAGGATCAGGGAGGAGCAGAAGGCATTTCCACTGCCCACTGGCCCAGGAAGACTGCTGGGCTCCTGGGCCTGGTCTCCAACTCTCCAGGGTCCCCTGACAGACAGGTTGGTCCTGGGGGCACAGGAGCACGGCAGTGGAAGAGGAAGAAAGGCAGACTGGTGGTGAGACGTTCCAGGGTCAGAGGACCAGGGGAGGTGCGGAGGATGTTTCCCCAACCCACTTGGGCCCGGAGGGCCTGCTGGGCTCCCAAGTCTGGTCCCTCAGTCTCCGGGGCTCTCTGACTGAGTGGGTTGTATAGGTGTGGGAGGGAGGGAGGAGAAGGGAAGAGGAAGAGAGGCAGACAGTGGGGGGAGGGGCATCTTACAGGACCGGAGGATCAGGGGAGATGCTGCAGGAAATCTCCCTATCCACTTGGCACTGGGAGGCCTGTGGTGCCCCCAGGCCTGCTCTTCGGTCCTCCAGGGGCCCCGCTAGGTCTCACTAGTCCTAGGGGTGTAGAAGGAAAGCAGGGGAGAAGAGGAGAGGCGGGCAGGGGAGGGGGCCTTCTGGGATTGGAGGATCAAGGGAGGTGGGGAAGGTATTTTCCCTGTCCACTAGCCCTGGGAAGCCTACTAGGCTCATGGACCTGGTCTTTCACACTCCAGGGCCCCCTCCAGCTGCTTGGGACCTAGAAGAGTGGGGGGCAGGGGAGATGAAGAGAGGCAGACAGCGACCCTACGAGACTGGGAAATCTGGGGAAGTGCCGCAGGCATTACCCTAGCCCAGCTGGCCCTAGGAAGCCTGTTGGGTGTCACATTCTGGTCTGCTGCCTTCCAGTGCCCCCTCCAGCTGTGAGGGCCCTAGGGTAATAGGAAGGAGGGAGTGAGGAAGAAGAGAACCCAAGGGGGAGGGACCCTCTGAGATTTGAAGACTAAGGGAGGTGCCTAGCAATTCTCCCACCAACTTGGGTCCAGGGAGCCTTCTGGGTACCTGGACCTGGTCCTTTGCCTCCAGGACCAGAGGCATTCCTAGGCCCCTCTGCCACATTAGGCTTAAGCCCAATTCCCAACCACCCCCAGGGCCTTTTCTAAACATAGTCCCTGCCTGTTGCCTAACTCCCCACTACAAAGACCTTTGTCTAAGCCCCGCCCCTGTGGCCAAGGTCTTTTCTGGCCTTATTTTTCTTTTTCTTTCTGTTTTTTCTTCCCACCTCCTCACTTCCACTATTGCAGTTGTTTTATCTTCCAGTTGTTGATCCATCTATTTTTAAAATTTTTTTCTAACACATTTGTTAGTTCCCTATTCTCATCGTATTTTTTTCTTACTATTGTTCTGCTGTTCTCCTACTTTTTTTTTTTTATTTTTTTTTATTTTTTTTGGGGGGTACACCAGGTTCAATCAACTGTTTTTATACACATATCCCCATATTCCCTCCCTTCCTTGATGCCCCCCCCTCAAGTCCCCCCCACCCTCCCTGCCCCAGTCCTCTAAGGCATCTTCCATCCTCGAGTTGGACTCCCTTTGTTATACAACAACTTCCCACTGACTATTTTACAGTTGGTAGTATATATATGTCTGTGCTACTCTCTCGCTTCTTCTCAGTTTCCCCTTCACCCCTCGCCCCCTCCCATACCTCGAGTTCTCCAGTCCATTCTCGGTATCTGCTTCCTTGTTCTTGTCACTGAGTTCATCAGTACCATTTTTAGATTCCGTATATGTGAGTTAGCATACAATATTTGTCCTTCTCTTTCTGACTTACTTCACTATGTATGACAGATTGTAGTTCTATCCACCTCATTACATATAGCTCCATCTCATCCCTTTTTATAGCTGAGTAATATTCCATTGTATATATATGCCACATCTTCTGTATCCATTCATTTGTTGATGGGCATTTAGGTTGCTTCCACGTCCTGGCTATTGTAAAGAGTGCTGCAATAAACATTATGGTACAAGTTTCTTTTGGGATTATGGTTTTCTTTGGGTATATGCCCAGGAGTGGGATGACTGGATCATATGGTAGTTCTATTTGTAGTTTTTTAAGGAACCTCCAAATTGTTTTCCATAGTGGCTGTACCAACTTACAGTCCCACCAACAGTGCAGGAAAGTTCCCTTTTCTCCACACCCTCTCCAACATTTGTTGTTTCCAGACTTTGTGATGATGGCCATTCTGATTGGTGTGAGGTGATACCTCATTGTGGCTTTGACTTGCATTTCTCTGATGATTAGTGATGTTGAGCATCTTTTCATGTGTTTGTTGGCCATCTGTATGTCTTCTTTGGAGAAATGTCTATTTAGGTCTTCTGCCCATTTGTTCTCCTACTTTTTAAAAAAAATTTTTTCATTTTCCTGCTCCACATGGCTTGTGGGATCTTGATTCACAAGCCCGAGGTCAGGCCTGAGCTCCTGAGGTGGGAGCCCTGAGTCCAAAACATTGGATTAACAGGGAAATCCAGTTCCCAGGGAACATTCATCAGCGTGAAGTCTCCCAGAGGTTCTTAACTCAACACCAAAGACCCAGCTATACTCAACAGCCTACAAACTCTAGTGCTTGAAACCTCAGGCCAAACACTCAGTGGGACAGGAAAACAATCCCACCCACACAAAGTAGGGGGAAAATTAGATGACAAAAATATGTCACAGTTGAAGGAACAAAGTAAAAATACACAAGACTAAATAAAGGAAGAGGAAATAGGAAAAATGCAGGAAAAATAAATCAGAGTATTGATAGTAAAGATGAACCAAAATCTTGATAACAAAATACAGAAAATATGAGAAGCAGTTAATAAGGACTCAGAAGAGCTAAAGAGCAAGCAAACAGTAATGGACAACAAAATAACTGAAATTAAACATACTCCAGATGGTATAAACAGCAGAATAACTGAGATAGAAGAACGAATAAGTGAGTTGGAAGACAGAATGGGGGAAATAACTACCACAGAGCAAGAGAAAGAAAAAAAGAATAAAAACAATGGAAGACAGTCTCAGAGACCATGGTGACAACATTAAGCATACCAACATTCAAATCATAGACATCCCAGAAGAAGAAGATAAAAAAAGGAAAGGGTCTGAGAAAATATTTGAAGAGGTTATAGTGGAAAACTTCCCCAACATGGGAAAGGAAATAATGAACCAAGTCCAAGAAGCACAGAGAGTCCCATATATAATAAACCCAGGGAGAAATACACCAAGGCACATATTAATCAAATGAATGAAAATTAAACACAAAGAAATATATTAAAAACAGCAAGAGAAAAGCAACAAAAAATATATAAGGGAAAACCCATAAGGATAACAGCGGATCTTTCTGCAGAAACTCTGCAGGTGAGAAGGGACTGGCAGGATACACTGAAAGTCCTGAAAGAGAAAAACCTACAGCCAAGAATACTCTACCCAGCAAGAATCTCATTCAGATTCGATGGATAAATGAAAAGCTTTAGGGGCAAGCAAAAGTTAAGAGAATTCAGCACCATCAAACCAGCCTTACAACAATTGCTAAAGGAAATTTTCTAAACAGGAAACACAGGAGAAGGAAAAGACCTACAAAAACAAACCCAAAAGAAGAAAATGATAATAGGAACATACATGTCAATAATCACCTTAAGTGTAAGTGGATTAAATGCTCCAACCAAAACACAGAATGGTTGAATGGATGCAAAAACAATACCTTTACATATGCTGTCTACAAGAAACCCACTTCAGACAAAGGGACACATATAGACTGAATGTAAGGGGATGGAAAAAGATATTCCATACAAATGGAAGTCAAAAGAAAGCTGGAGTAGCAATACTCATATCAGGCAAATTAGATTTTAAAATAAAGACTATTACAAGAGATAAGGAAGGACACTACATAATGATCAAGGGATCCATCCAAGAAGAAGATGTAACAATTGTGAATATCTATTTACCCAACATAGGAGCCCCTCAATATATAAGGCAAATGCTAATAGCCATAAAAGGGAAAATTGACAGTAAGACAATAATAGGAGACTTTAACACCCCACTTACATCAATGGACAGATCATGAAAATAAATGAGGAATAATGAAAATAAAATAAATAATGAAAGTAAATAAGGAAACACAAGCTTTAAATGACACATTAGACCATCTCGAGTTAATTTACATTTATAGGACATTCCATCCAAAAACTACAGAATACACATTGTTCTCAAGTGCACATGGAACATTCTCCAGGATAGATCATATCTTGGGTAGCAAATCAAGCCTGGACAAATTCAACAAAATTCAAAATGTATGAAGCATTTTCTCTGATGGCAACACCATGAGACTAGATATCAATTACCTGAAAATAACCGTAAAAAATACAAACACATGGAAACTAAACACTATGCTATTAAGCAGCCAAGAAATCATTGAAGAAATCTAAGAGGAAATCAAAAAGTACCTGGAAACAAATGACAATCAAAACACAAAAACCCAAAACCTATGGGATGCAGTAAAAGCAGTTCTAAGAGGGAAGTTTAAAGCAATACAGTCCTACCTCAAGAAACAAGAAAAATATCAAATAAACAACCTAACCTTACACCTAAAACAATTAGAGAAAGAAGAATAAGAAAACACCAAAGTGAGCAAAAGGAAAGAAATCATAAAGATCAGATCAGAAATAAATGAAAAAGAAATGAAGGAAACAATAGCAAATATCAATGAAACTAAAAGCTGGTTCTTTGAGAAGATAAACAAAATTGATAAACCATTAGTCAGACTCATCGGAAAAGAAAGGGAGAAGACGCAAATCAACAGAATTAGAAATGAAAAAGGAGAAGGAACAACGGACATTGAAGAAATAGAAAAGATCACATGAGACTACTGCAAGTAACTATATGCCAATCAATTGGATAACCTGGAAGAAATGGATAAATTCTTAGAAGTACAATCCTCCAAGACTGAACCAGGAAGAAATGGAAACTATGAACAGACCAATCACAAGTACGGAAATTGAGACTGTGATAAACAATCTCCCAACAAACAAAAGCCCAGGGCCAGATGGATTCACAGGTGAATTCTATAAGTCTTTTAGAGAAGAGCTAATACCCATCCTTCTCAAAGTCTCCCAAAACATAACAGAAGGAGAAACACTCCTAAACTCATTCTATGAGGCCACCGTCACCCTGACATGAAAACCAGAAAAAGATGTCACAAAAAAGGGAAAGTACAGGCCAATATCACTGATCAATATAGATGCAAAAATCCTCAACAAAATACTAGCAAACAGAATCCAACAGCACATTAAAAAGATCATACACCATGATCAAGTGGGGTTTATCCCTGGGATTCAAGGATTCTTCAACATACACAACTTAATTTGCAATACATCATATGAACAAACTGAAGGATAAAAACCATATGATCATCTCAATAGACACAGAAAAAGTTTTGACAAAATTCAACGTCTATTTATGATAAAAACTCTCCAGAAGATGTGCATAGAAGGAAATTACCTCAACATAATAAAAGCCATATATGACAAACCAACAGCCAACATCATTCTAAATGGGGAAAAACTGAAAGAATTCCCTCTAAGAACAGGAACAAGACAAGGGTGCCCACTCTCACATTATTATTCAACACAGTTTTGGAAGTTTTAGCCACAGCAATCAGAGAAGAAAATGAAATAAAAGGAATCCAAATTGAAAAAGAAGAAGTAAAATTGTCACTCTTTGCAGATGGCATGATAGTATACATAGAAAACCCTAAAGACTCTACCAGAAAACTGCTAGTACTAATCGATGAATTTAGTAAAGTAGCAGGATATAAAATTAATGCACAGAAATCTCTTGCATTCCCATACACTAACAATGAAAGATCAGAAAGAGAAATTAAGGAACTCTCCCATTTACCACTGCAACAAAAAGAATATAATACCTAGGAATAAACCTGCCCAAGGAGACAAAAGACCTGTATGCAGAAAACTATGACAATGATGAAACAAATTAAAGATGATACAAACAGATGGAGGAACATACCATGGTTTGGATTGGAAGAATCAATATTGTGAAAATTACTACCTTACCCAAAGCAATTCGCAGATTCAACACAATCCCTATCAAATTACCAATGGCATTTTTCACAGAACTAGAGCAAGAAATCTTATGATTTGTATGGAAATGCAAAATATCCCAAATAGCCAAAGCAATCTTGAGAAGGAAAGACAGAGTTGGTGGAATTAGGCTTCTAAACTTCAAACTATACTACAAGCCTACAGTGATCAAGACAGTGTGGTGCTGGCACAAAGATAGAAAGGAAGATCAATGGAACAGAATAGAGAATCCAGAGGTAAACCCACACACATATGGACACCTTATCTTTGACAAAGGAGGCTAGAATATATAATAGAAAACAAACTGCCTCTACAATAAGTGGTGCTGGGAACATTGGACAGCTACATGTGAAAGAATGAAATTAGAACACTTCCTAACACCATACACAAAAATAAACTCCAAATGGATTAAAGACCTAAATGTAAGGCCAGACACTATAAAACTGCTAGAGGAAAACGTAGGCAGAACACTCTATGACATAAATCAAAGCAGGTTCCTTTTTGACCCACCTTCTAGAATTATGGAAATTAAATCAGGAATAAACAAATGGGACCTAATGAAACTTAACAGCTTTTGCACAGTGAAAGAAACCATAAACAAGACAAGAAGACAACCCTCAGAATGGGAGAAAATACTTACCAGTGAAGCAACTGACACAAGTTTAATCTCCAAAATATACAAGCAGTTCATGCAGCTTACTACCAAAAGAGCAAATAACCCAATCCACAAACGGGCCAAAGACCTAAATAGACATTTCTCCAAAGAAGCCACGCAGATGGCTCACAAACACATGAAAAGATGCTCAACATCACTAATCATTAGAGAAATGCAAGTCAAAGACACAATGAGGTATCACCTCACTCTGGTCAGAATAGCCATCATAAAAAAATCTAGAAACAATAAATGCTTGAGAGGATGTGGAGAAAAGGGAACTCTCCTGCACTATTGGTGGGAATGCAAGTTGGTACAGCCACTGTGGGAAACAGTTTAGAGGTTCCTTACAAAAACTGAAAATGGAACTACCATATGACCCAGTAATCCCACTGCTGGTCATATACCCAGAGAAATCCATACTCCAAAAAGAAACATGTACCATAATGTTCACTGCAGCACTATTTACGATAGCCAGGACATGGAAGCAACCCAAATACCCATCAACAGAGAATGGATAAAGATGATGTGGCACATATATACAATGGAATATTACTCAGCCTTAAAAAGGAATGAAATTGAACTATATGTAATGAGGTGGATAGACCTACAGACTATCATACAGAGCGAAGTAAGCCAGAAAGAGAAAAACAAATACCATATGCTAACTCATATATATGAAATATAAAAAATTGGTACTGATGAACCCAGTGACAGGGCAAGAATAAAGATACAGATGTAGAGAATGGACTTGAGGACATGTGGCTGAGGGGCATGGGGTAAAGGGAAAGCTGGGATAAAGTGAGAGTGTAGCATAGACATAGATACATTACCAAATGTAAAATAAATAGCTAGTGGGAGGTTGCTGTATAGCAAAGGGGGATCAAGTGGATGATGGGTGATGCTTTAGAGGGCTAGGACAGGGAGGGTGGAAGGGAGTTGCAGGAGGGAGGGGATATGGGGATATATGTATAAATACAGTTGATTCACTTTGGTGTACCTCAAAAACTGGTACAAGTGTTTAAAGCAATTATATTCCAATAAAGAGCTTAAAAAAATTGTTAGGTGAACCCTTTACAAATAGTTATGTTTTAGGTGTGTCTATTGAAAATAGTAGCTCCAGATTTTTAGTAACTTGAAAGTTTAGTTTTGCTAAATTAAGTGATGCAAATTCATTGAATATCCAAATCATTTCCTAATAAGATAAAATAATTAATTAATATTAATTGGTAAACAAGTTCATTTACCTATTTTTGTCCTATTAGAGAAAACCTAAAGATGTTTGAGTTTATTGGGCACATGTCTTGTGCCACAGTGAGGAAAGGAATTATGCTATGAGAAAAATGTATGTTCCTAATGGTTATAGAATATGTTCATAAGGTTGCCAATTAGAAAATGCTAGTATGACTAACAGTTCACAATTACTTACTTCTTGGTATTTGCTAGAGATTACTTAAGGTTTTCAAGGTTAAGATTGTAATATGTAAGCAATTAAAGTTACTAGAAATAAGAAAGAAAGTGTTTCAGTATTCAAGAAAAGTAGGATGTATGTTTTCAGTAAAAGAAGCTATGAAAAATGGAAATGCATTTTGTTAAAGGAAAAGAAAGTACTTTTGTACTTAAGCTGGTTATTTCTAAATGGGAAAGAAAATAAGGGATAAACTAATATGGGTATAGAAAGTTGTGGGAGGTTTGTGGAAAAGGAAACCTGAGAAAAGAGTTTTGTGCATGAGTAGGACTGGCCAAAACTGGATTGAACTAAATAAGTAAATGACTTTTGTTATTGAAAGTAAGTTGGTGCAAGACTGGAGATTTGTTTTCTCCATCTGTAAAGAGAACAAAGTTTTCTTGGGATATTCAGCTGCTTTTTATAACATTGTAAGTTTCTTTACCTTTTAAGTAATCTTGTCATTTTCTATGTTTGCCTTTGAAATCTTTTATTGTTACTTTGATTAAGTGAATAAGTATTGTTTCACAGTGACCTATGATCTGTTTGACCAAGTGTTAAAAACCTTTTTGATATTTTTGGCAAATTTCTTCAAATTAGATTCTAAATGAAGTTCTTTTGACCTCTAGCTAACTTTGGGATGTTTCAGATTGTCCCCAAAGCATCTCAAAGAGAGATATTAAACTAATTAGGATTATTTGGTATGTTAAATTACATGGGAAGCATTGTCAAATGAGTGATGATAAACCTTAAGTTACACTGTATGAGTAAATGTCATTAATATAAATGTTCTAGAAATTATATGAAATTTATAAAATTGGATTTGTCCTGATATAATATTATCGTTCATAATTGTAGTTATTATTTTAAAATATTTGTCACAGCAATAATCAATTTTCTTTTTCAATTGTGTTGTAATCAAATCTTTGTCATTCATAGACAGTTGTTTTACTCTGATAGCTTTGAAAAACTGCTTCATCTTCAAGAAGATTCATAGGAAGGACTTTCTGGCAAATACAGGTCTCTGATAACTTTCAGATCATACTGCTGAAATGGGTAAGAAATTTTAAAATTCTAATGGAAACCCCAGTGGCTTCTAAACTCTTAACCAATGATTAAAATCAAGAATTATCAGGACTTCCCTTGTGGTGCAGTGGTTAAGACTCCAAACTCCCAATGCAGGGGGCCTGGGTTTGATCCCTGGTCAGGGAACTAGATCCTACATGCATGCCACAACTAAGAGTTCACATGCCACAACTAAGGAGCTGGAACAACCAAATAAAGAAATATTTTAAAAAATTAGTTACATAGGACTGAGTGAAATGATGAATATCATTATAATTGTTATGGTTTTTGTCTGAAGCATTACTTTTAATCTTTGTTTTCCAGGTATAGGTAAATCTTTCCCCTTAGACTGATTGTGACAACAATACCGAAAGAAGATGACATCTGAAGGAGACAGCTGACCCAAAATGCTGAACCAAGCCTGCATACTGGTTACCTTGATGGTTGCTCACACTTTTGCTTATGAACCAAATGTATTTCTTTCTTGGGCTCAATCATATGCATTTTAAAAATCTGTCCAATTTCTGGGTTTGTAGAAATTATCTATGTCTAGTATTCTTGGGTTACCTTGGTGGATTTCTCCTCTCCAAGTTTCTAATTGGATGGCCCTTAGGAAATATATTCTAGAAGAAAGGACTTGTAGTTCTGTTTGGGCTACTCTTTATATTTCTAGATGGGACCCTCCTCACTTGGCCAATTAATCATACTTGCTTTGATGATGGTTATAAATATGGATTTTATTTAAAATTACTCAACCTCAATCAGAGCAATGAGGTAAATTTCAGTCAAAGAATATAACTTCCTAAATAATATGAGGGACCCTCCTTCAATAATGGCATAGATTTATATGGCTAACACCAGGTTAGGTTCATTTAAGTTTCAAGGCCTTTATATTGGGAACTAAATCATACTAAGGATAAGCAGCCTAATAACACTAGGAAATTGGGTTGAGTGCCTTATGAACAATGCCAGTATATCATTACCTTTGAGAAACAGTGACTGGTTTGGAACTGATTGATTGAGACAACCAGGAAAATATCAGGTAGCTCCTAAAAGGACCCAGTGGATTTATGGAGAAAATTTATAGCCTTGGTTCTCCCTAGGTTGGTTAGAAAGATGCACAATTGATTTCCCTTGGGCTCAAGGTCAGATACACACAATCTTGAAAACAGCCCCTGCCAATCTACCTTTAATGAGGGCACACTGTGTTCAATCATTTTTCCAATGGTATGATAATTTGGCCATAATATTTGATCCTTTGCTTAGAATAGAAGATGTCATTACATAGAGGTTTTAACAAAATTTATTAAACAAGCTTTGAATGATAATAATCAAACCATTAATTGCTCAATTCAGAAGTTTCCATTATGAGAAAAGTGGTCCTATGGAATTGCATGGTCCTTGGTAGTCTAACAGCTTCCCAAGGAGGAATTTGTACTGTGTAATACATACTAAATACTGTGTTTTTGTACCTAATGAGTCTTCTAATGTAACCCACCCTATGATGTATATGAAAATCAGATTTCCATTCTGAATGATTCTCTTCCCAGTTTAGGGGTAAAATGGATTGTTTCAGTTTTTAAGAAACAGTTCAAAATTTATTTATTTGATTTAAATATTGATGCTTTTTAGGGATAAACCTATTCAATCAGCATCTTGCAAAATGCATTACCTTCCCTTAATCCATTTTATTCATAAAAAGGCTTAGAACAAATATGATTATACAGTCCTTTGTACCTAATCATGCTCTTCAATGCTTATTTGTCCATTAAATCAGAGAAAAGTCTAAGATGCTTGGCAGTTATATTTGGAAAAGGACCCATTTTCTATGTTTCCCTCCAGAGACTTCAGAGTTTCCATTTATGCCACCATATAAGATAATTTCATAAGAACGCTGACATTATTATTTCACTTTAAAATGTAATTTCATTATTTTGCTTCTAAATTTATTCTCCTTTAGTTTAAAAAGACTATTTGGCTTCTCCAGTTACTAAAATGGTTTATGATATAGCAGTTCTTTTGTATATATATTCATTGTTAAAATGTTTCTTGACATGGATTTCAGAGTCTTAAGAGGCACTTAACAACTGACAGTCTTATTTGGAGATTGTTACTCTTATGAAATTTCAGGCCATTTTGCCTGTAGATTTATTTCCTATAGATCTGAAAGAAAAATATCAAATATATCACAAATCAGATTATTTGGAAAGAAGACTTGACTTTCCATTATTACATATTTTATTCTAAATATGTTTCAATGGTAAAAGAAGGGAAATTGTTAACCTGGCATTTTAAGGCTTCAAAGTTATACAACTAATTTTGTTATTATTATTATTATTTGTCTGCATTGGGTCTTTGTTGCTGCATTGAGGCTTCTCTAGTTGTGGTGAGCTGGGGCTACTCTTCATTGTGGTGTGTGGGCTCCTCATTGCAGTGGCTTCTTCTTGTTGTGGGGCACGGGCTCTAGGCATGCAGGCTTCAGTAGTTGCAGCATGCAGGCTCAGTAGTTGCAGCTTGAGGGCTCTAGAGTGCAGGATCAGTAGCTGTGGTACATGGGCCTAGTTGCTCCGCAGCATGTGGGATCTTCCCAGACCAGGGATTGAACCCATGTCCCCTGCATTGGCAGGTAGATTCGTAACCACTGTAGCACAAGGGAAGTTCACATACAACTATTTTAATTAATTAATTAATTTATTTTTTTGGGGGGTACACCAGGTACAACTATTTTAAAATAAGACAAATGCCCTGCATTTATGCAATAGTATTCTCAGATAATAGTATTATTGAAACAGCTATATATTTATTCTTGCTCTCAATCTTAAAACAAATTATTATAAATCACAGAAAAATAGCATTAATCATAAATGTGAACATATAGTTATTCAATTTTTTAGAATATATACTAGTAATGACAGTTAAAAAATCATTTGATTGTCTAATTGCCTGTTTCATTGCTATATAACTAGAATGTTTAACAGGATTGTTCTTTTTGGGGAGTTGGCAGGGAATGTGCTTATTTGCATGCAATTTTATGTTATTTTATGAACTGTAATAGAAATCAAGAAAACGAATGCTAAATATGTTAGAAATTTAGTGTAGTATACAGAGCTCAGAACTACAGTTTGGAATTAATTTCCTCAAAGCATGTAAAACACATCTAGCTTCCCTGAGCAATTCCAGGAGGAAATTATTTATTTTCCTGTTTAAAAATATATGTATGCAATAGTTAATCTAAAAATATATGGATGCAAGAGTTAATCTCCAAAGTTAATTAACAAAAGACATCAGAGCTTTAGGTAAGCTAATTAAATAAAAGGATTTGAAATCTACCCACTCAGTATTTTTTTTATGAGTATGTATTTTATTTTCAGAAAGATTCTGTTTTGCTTTTTTACAAATCTCTCTGCTCTTATTTAAAATACTCTTATTCTTTCACTGTGATTTACATTCCTTCCTTATAAATATTTATTTCAAAGTATCTTTCTGAGTAGGTTGTAACCTTGGTGTGCATACCCTTCTACTTGTTGTGTCTGCTAATACTTTCTCACAGTGATTCATTTCCTCATGTAGACTATAATCTCTAGCTATAAATTCATCTGCGGTGGGGGTTGATTTGGTGGCTATGCTGCATACTCAAGATGTAGCCTCTTCACCACAGTGCAGTTTCAAATTTGCCTCTACTTAGACTGGATGGGTTTCACCATACCTAGGTCAGTTTTAATGAAAATAGTTTAGGATCATTTGAGCCAAGCAGACAGAATGAATTTGGACTCCTCAGCTACCCACAGGCTGAGGTACTGGCTTGTTTTCCGCCCAAGCTTCCTTGCAGTTTCCTAGGCAGGGTCAGTGGCTGATGTTCTTTCATTTCATGGAAAGGTCAGCTCCTTATGACTCCTGCCCACATGCAGGAAGTTTATAGTTAGGTCTTTTGGCCAGAATTTTACCCTCAAGCATAATACTTGCTTTCAACATGTTCATTAACTAGGAAAACATTATAATTTATCATCTAAATCAGAACACTTTGAAAACTGGAAGGGGATTTATTATTAACTATGCAGAAGCAGCAGGTGCAAAGCAAACCTATCTTTAGCAAACTGTAACCAAGGAGGACCCTATGGGGCCTTGCCAGGACAGAACCCTCTCCCCATATCCTCTGCCTGCTTCTTGTCTGTAGAAAAGCTGTAGTCTTCCAGGCCTACCCTGAATTACAAAAGCCTGGCTCAGGAATGAATGATTGAAAGGATGTGAACATGTAGTGACAAAAGTAGGAGTTGGGCCACAAGAACTGCTAACAACTTAAAAAGTAAAGCAGCCATATGGCAGTCATAGAATCTTTATTTCCTCCCAGAATTACATAGATAACAGCATCTGAAGCACATTTCCTGAGTTATTTTACAGATAATAAAACCCCCACAAAATGTAACTACATGATGACCATGAGCACATAGCCCCCAGACCAGCTGGAGCCTGAGGATTGATAATATTAATGCCTGTGACACCAGCCTGTTGCCTCACCAGCAACCAATCAGAGAGTGTGCATAAGCTGATCATACACCCTACGACTCCCCTCCCTCACCTTGCCTTTAAAAATGCTTCCCTGAGAGCTATCAGGGTGTTTGGTTTTTTAGAGCATGAGCTGCCTGGACTCCTTATATGGCACCTACAATAAATGCTGCACTTGCCTTCGCCACACCTCAGTGACAGTAGGTTGACTTTATTGCATGTAGGCAAGCAGACCTAAGTTCGTTTTGGTAACAAAATCAGTACATGTGGTAACCCTGCACTCACCCTAAGGTGGAAGCTATTTTGGTTTTGCTTCTGCTCATCAATTATAGTCCTACATTTTCCATTCCTTTATTTCTACAGTCTGGAGATTTTCCTATTATTGTTATAGCTTGACAGTACAGCCAAAACTTCCATTGTTATACTTGGCTGATGCATTTTGGGCTTGAAGAGATCCTTCCAGTATCAACTTGTTCTGATGTGTTAATCTAAAATGTATTAATTTAATAAATTAACCTTCTTAATCTTTCATTGTTTCACTGCTTCTTGTGAGTTTCAATTGTGTTTATTAGCTACTTCCTTATCATTATAATTACATTTACTTGAATGATGGATACAAAGATGATAAGTAAAGAATTTTCTTCTTTTTCTCTCCCTTGAAATAATTGGCTGAATTTTGAGTAGTATTATATGCTTTCTGAATGTTCATCATTCCTAGGTTAAAGTAAAATATTTTATTTCTTTCAAAGGATCAAACCGATACTTTGAATTTAAATTCACTACTGATATGCACAATACTTAATAATACTACTTTATTATTATTTGGCATTTAATTATGGCCAGCAAAACTACTTTGGGAGTAGAATTTATGTTTAACTGCTGATTACTCAGAGTCAGAATTCAATTCTACAAGAGCGGAACTAGCAAAAGCCAAAAAAGTTCTGAATAGGTGGAAGTGCCAAGAAAACTAGCAGAAAATGCTAGGTGGACAAGCTCAACATGTCAGCAGAGCCCACACATATGCTGATTTTAGATATACATGGCACAGCCACAAACTCAATGAAGGCAAATATATCATGAGCTCTTAGAGAGGGGGTAATAACCTATTGGAGCTGATGCATTGTGTTACATCTACTCTTCAGTACCCCATTTATTGTTCATTCCTTTAGACATACATCCCTTCCTTTCAACATGATAATCTGTTTATCTCTCTAAGATTCTATAGGTCCAGCAGAACACTGAGGACTGACAAGGAGAAACCTGATGCAAAGGGAACAGTTGGCAGTGAGTCCCGATTAAAGTAAATTGGCTTTATTACAACTCTGGTAAACTGCCTCCTCTTTCACTTTCTTTGTTCCAACTTTCCCCTAATGACCACAATACAGCATTTCTTCCTATATTATATTTCCATCTGTAGCACTGCTAATTACCAGCCCATCCTGATAGATTTTGTTCAACCAAGGTTTCTACTTTTTTACATTGAGGAGTGGTCTGTAAACCCTGTGTGTTTTATTGATGTGTTAAACATTTTGGCTTCATCTTTTGAAGATATATTTTAGAGTCAAAACCTGGAGTAAAATAGAGTTAAAACTTTATTTTTATAGAAGAAAATATTATATTCTTTTTTGTTCTATAGTCTTTGATTATTTGAAAATTATCATATTTCTGATCATGTCAATACAGTCACTACTTCTCTGACTTTAATAATATGTTAACCTAAACATTGAAAGAGAAACTTTACATCTAATGCAAGCACACAGAAATGACATAGAAACACATTTGTGGATCTCACCTATCCTACATAATAAATCACATGCTCTGGAAAATTCTAATGGATGCCACCTTTCTCTTTCCTGTCTTTGATTTCTTAGCCTACTTGCAAAGTTTAGGACCCCTGGACAATAAGTCAATCCATGCTCTGTTGAACAACTATTTTCTTTTTTATTTATTTTATCTCAATACCTGCCTGTTTGCCTTATGCTGCCCAAATCAAATTATAGATGTTATCCCTTCCCCAAAATATAAATCTTAAGCCTTAGCATAGCATATGTGTTCTATTTTAACTGCTGCTTAGCCCCTTATTCTTAACCTTCCAGTAACCTCCAAATCCTAGTAGTTACAGCAGTACACAAAGGTATTTCTTGTCTTGAGCCTTTGTGTCAGCTTTCTTCTCTCTGGAATGTCCTTTTTCAAAAATTACTTGTTAGTTTTCCATTATATGAACTACCACAATTTATTTATCAGTTGATGGACATTGAAGTTGTTTCCAGTGTGGGATTATCATGAATAAAAATTTTTTTAAAAACTGCAAGAAATCTAAAAAAAGAGTGGATATATGTATACATATGATTGATTCACTTGGCTATGCAATAAGAAACTAACATAAAACTGTAAGGCAACTATACTCCAAAAAATGGACAATATCAGGTGTTATTAAGGATACTGAGCAACTGAAATTTTCATGCATTCCTGTTGGGGATGCAAAGTAATACAGCCACTTTGGAAAATAGAAGTTTCTTCTAAATGTAGGGATACTCTAACCATATGACTCAGCAATCCCAATCCCAGGTATTCCCAAAATGAAATGAAACTTCTATACAAAGACATGTATGCAAATGTTTATAGGAGTTTTATTTTTTTATAGAAATAGTTTTATTGGATTATTTAGTAATTAGATTTTTACAAAGTCTGCCTCCAAAACTTAATTTTTTTTGACCACCATTTGGTGAAATGGCATTTTATTTTTTTGAAAAGCCTCTCAAATTTGTAGGGGCATATTGAAACAGGGATATCTTTTTTATTATTATTAATTTTGTTGGAGTATAGTTGCTTTACAATGTAAACATTGTTAAAGGTCTGTGCAAACGTAATAGAATTAGTAGTAATAGAAGTAGTAGCAGAAGCAGTAGTAATAGAAATAAAAATGTAATTAGTAATTAGCATTGGTCAGCATTCAAATGTGCTACCTCAGGAAGGACTGAGCTTCCTGCCTCCTGAGGTAATATTAAGGCAGAGGCTGGACAGCCCTTAGCATGTTGTGGAAGAGAATCTGTTGGACGAAACATAAACCATCTGGTCTCTAAAGTTCTTTCCAAGTCTAAGCCTCTGTATCTCCATTATCATCAACTCACTGTGTGCTTTTTCTGGTCTCTTGGTAATACTACAGTCAGTACCATAAGAAGCAGTGACATGGTGTAAAATAAAAGGTAGTGAGATAATTTAAGTATTGTCATTGTGAAAACTGTTCATTTAATTCCTATCGCCTCCTTCAAAACAGTGTCAATGAATATCAAGCAGGTTTCAGCATTACTCACTTTCAGGAACTCTGAGCTGAAGTTGATCTTTGTTAAAGATACAGTATGGATTTAAATTGTAGATACAGAGCTCACATTTTGGAATTCTTGGGAGCAAAGATTTTCAGAGGCACTGATATTTTTCACAATGTTCTTATGCTGATAGACTACTCTAAGTCAGTAATCAAGTAGCAAATAAAAAACATACAATAAAATGAATAAACTTGTAAAAGTATTACTTTTTTATAATACTGGCATACATGGACAAGTAAGAGGGAAAATAGAACATTTCAGATACCTGAAATTTTAGTTTTTTTTTCTTTTAAATAAACACCATTAGCAACAGGTGTTTTGGGTTTATCAAATATCTGGGATGCTTTAAAAGCATTTATAGTTAAATAATTTTCAAACATGTTTAAGATAATAATCCTCCTCCTTTAAAAATATATATTTGAGAGTAATTCCTGGTCATTACAGAAAGTTTTAAGAAAAAGAGTATACATTTCTATAAAAAGAATAAAATGAGAATTATAGGAATCATACCGCTAAATGTAACCACTGCTAATATCTTTGAATATTCTATTCTATAATATACTTATATGTACCCATATAAATACATAATAAAATTTTATAGATACATGTACATTCCTTTAAAATCCTGCTTTCATTACATATTCTCTTTTTTTTAGGTTTATTTTTTTATTTTTTTATTTTTTTGGGGGTACACCAAGTTCAATCATCTGTTTTTATACACATATTCCTGTATTCCCTCCCTTCCTTGACTCCCCCCCACCTCGAGTCCCCCCCACCCTCCCCGCCCCAGTCCTCTAAGGCATCTTCCATCCTCGAGTTGGACTCCCTTTGTTATACAACAACTTTCCATTGACTATCTATTTTACAGTTGGTAGTATATATATGTCTGTGCTACTCTCTCGCTTCGTCTCAGCTTCCCCTTCACCCCCCGCCCCCCCCAAACCTCGAGTTCTCCAGTCCATTCTCTGTATCTGCGTCCTTGTTCTTGTCACTGAGTTCATCAGTACCATTTTTAGATTCCATATATGTGACTTAGCATACAATATTTGTCTTTCTCTTTCTGACTTACTTCACTCTGTATGACAGACTGTAGTTCTTTCTATCCATCTCATTACATATAGCTCCATCTCATTCCTTTTTATAGCTGAGTAATATTCCATTGTATATATATGCCACATCTTCTTTATCCATTCATTTGTTGATGGGCATTTAGGTTGCTTCCATGTCCTGGCTATTGTAAATAGTGCTGCAATAAACATTATGGTACAAGTTTCTTTTGGGATTATGGTTTTCTTTGGGTATATGCCCAGGAGTGGGATTACTGGATCATATGGTAGTTCTATTTGTAGTTTTTTAAGGAACCTCCAAATTGTTTTCCATAGTGGCTGTACCAACTTACAGTCCCACCAACAGTGCAGGAGAGTTCCCTTTTCTCCACACCCTCTCCAACATTTGTTGTTTCCAGATTTTGTGATGATGGCCATTCTGATTGGTGTGAGGTGATACCTCATTGTGGCTTTGACTTGCATTTCTCTGATGATGAGTGATGTTGAGCATCTTTTCATGTGTTTGTTGGCCATTTGTATCTCTTCTTTGGAGAAATGTCTATTTAGGTCTTCTGCCCATTTGTGGATTGGGTTATTTGCTTTTTTGGTATTAAGCTGCATGAGCTGCTTGTATATGTTGGAGGTTAATCCTTTGTCCGTTGTTTCATAGGCAATTATTTTTTCCCACTCTGAGGGTTGCCTTTTAGTCTTGTTTATGGTTTCTTTCGCTGTGCAAAAGCTTTTAAGTTTCATGAGGTCCCATTTGTTTATTCTTGATTTTATTTCCATGATTCGAGGAGGTGGGTCCAAAAGGATCTTGCTTTGATGGATGTCATAGAGTGTTCTGCCTATGTTTTCCTCTAGGAGTTTTATAGTGTCTGGCCTTACATGTAGGTCTTGAATCCATTTGGAGTTTATTTTTGTGTATGGTGTTAGGAAGTGTTCTAATTTCATTCTTTGACATGTTGCTGTCCAATTTTCCCAGCACCACTTATTGAAGAGGCTGTGTTTTTTCCATTGTATACTCGTGCCTCCTTTGTCAAAGAGAAGGTGCCCATATGTGTTTGGGCTTCCTTCTGAGTTCTCTATTCTATTCCATTGATCATCCTTTCTATTTTTGTGCCAGTACCATACTGTCTTGATCACTATGGCCTTGTAGTATAGTTTGAAGTCAGGAAGCCTGATTCCACCAACTCCATTTCTCCTTCTCAAGATTGCTTTGGCTATTCGGGGTCTTTTGTGTTTCCATACAAATCGTAAGATTTCTTGCTCTAGTTCTGTGAAAAATGCCATTGGTAATTTGATGGGGATTGCATTGAATCTGTAAATTGCTTTGGGTAGTACAGTCATTTTCACGATGTTGATTCTTCCAATACAAGAACATGGTATGTCCCTCCATCTGTTTGTGTTGTCTTTGATTTCTTTCATCAATGTCTTAAAGTTTTCTGCTTACAGATCTTTTGCCTCCTTAGGCAGGTTTATTCCTAGGTATTTTATTCTTTTTGTTGCAATGGTGAATGGAAGAGTTTCCTTCATTTCTCTTTCTGCTCTTCCATTGTTAGTGTATAGGAATGCAAGAGATTTCTGTGCATTAATTTTGTATCCTGCTACTTTACTAAACTCATCAATGAGTGGTAGCAGTTTTCTGGTAGAGTCTTTAGGGTTTTCTATATGTAATATCATGTCATCTGCAAAGAGTGACAATTTTACTTCTTCTTTTCCAATTTGGATTCCTTTGATTTCTTTTTCTTCTCTGATTGCTGTGGCTAACACTTCCAAAACTATGTTGAATAATAGTGGTGAGAGTGGGCACCCTTGTCTTGTTCCTGTTCTTAGAGGGAATTCTTCCAGTTTTTCCCCATTGAGAACAATGTTGGCTTTTGGTTTCTCATATATGGCTTTTATTATGTTGAGGTAATTTCCTTCTGTGCCCATTTTCTGGAGAGCTTTTATCATAAATGGATGTTGAACTTTGTCAAAAGCTTTTTCTACATCTATTGAGATGATCATATGGATTTTATCCTTCAAGTTGTTGATATGATGTATCACATTGATCAATTTGCATATATTGAAGAATCCTTGCATCCCAGGGATAAACCCCACTTGATCCTGGTGTATGATTTTTTTAATGTGCTGTTGGAGTCTGTTAGCTAGTATTTTGTTGAGGATTTTTGCATCTATATTCATCAGTGATATTGGTCTGTAGTTTTCTTTTTTTGTGACATCTTTGCCTGGTTTTGGGATCAGGGTGATGGTAGCCTCATAGAATGAGTTTGGGAGTGTTCCACCTTCTGCAATATTTTGGAAGAGTTTGAGAAGGATAGGTGTTAATTCTTCTCAAAATGTTTGTTAGAATTCACCCATGAACCCATCTGGTCCTGGGCTTTTGTGTGTTGCGAGATTTTTAATCACTGCCTCAATTTCCATACTTGTGATTGGTCTGTTCATGGTTTCTATTTCTTCCTGGTTCAGTGTTGGAAGATTGTATTTTTCTAAGAATGTATCCATTTCTTCCAGGTTATCCAATTGATTGGCATATAGTTGCTTGTAGTAGTCTCTCATGATGTTTTGTATTTCTGAGGTGTCCGTTGGTACTTCTCCTTTTTCATTTCTAATTCTGTTGATTTGCACCTTCTCCCTTTTTTCTTGATGAGTCTGGCTAATGGTTTATCAATTTTGTTAATCTTCTCAAAGAACCAGCTTTTAGTTTTGTTAATTTTTGCTATGGTTTGCTTCCTTTCTCTTTCATTTATTTCTGCTCTGATCTTTATGATTTCTTTCCTTCTGCTCACTTTGGGGTTTCTTTGTTCTTCTTTCTCTAGTTGTTTTAGGTGTAAGGTTAGGTTGTTTATTCAATCATTTTCTTGTTTCTTAAGGTAGGACTGTATTGCTATAAACTTCCCTCTTAGAACTGCTTTTGCTATGTCCCATAGGTTTTGGGTTGTTGTGTTTTCATTGTCATTTGTTTCTAGATATTTTTTGATTTCTTCTTTGATTTCTTTAGTGATTCCTTGGTTGTTTAAGAGTGAATTGTTTAGTCTCCATGTGTTTGTATTTTTTGCAGTTTTTTTCCTGTAATTGATATCTAGTCTCATGGCGTTGTGGTCTGAGAAGATGCTTGATATGATTTCAATTTTCTTGAATTTGCCGAGGTTTGATTTGTGACCCAAGATGTGATCTATCCTAGAAAATGTTCCATGTGCACTTGAGAAGAAAGTGTAGTCTGTCGTTTTTGGATGGAATGTCCTATAAATATCAATGAAGTCGAGATGGTCTAATGTGTCATTTAAAGCTTGTGTGTCTTTATTGATTTTCTGTTTGGATGATCTGTCCATTGATGTAAGTGGGGTGTTCAAGTCTCCCACTATTATTGTGTTCCTGTCGATGTCCCCTTTTATACCTGTTAGCATTTGCCTTATGTACTGAGGTGCTCCTATATTGGGGGCATAGATATTTATCATTGTGATGTGTTCTTCTTGAATGGATCCCTTGATCATTATGTAGTGTCCTTCCTTGTCTCTTGTAATAGTCTTTACTTTCAAGTCTAATTTGTCTGATATGAGTATTGCTACTCCAGCTTTCTTTTGACTTCCATATGCATGCAATATCTTTTTCCATCCCTTAACTTTCAGTCTATATGTATCCCTTGGTCTGAAGTGGGTTTCTTGTAGGCAGCATATAGAAGGGTCTTGTTTTTGTATCCATTCAGCCAGTCTGTGTCTTTTGGTTGGAGCATTTAATCCATTTACATTTAAAGTGATTATTGACATATGTGTTCCTATTATCATTTTCTTAATTGTTTTGGGTTTGTATTTGTATGTGTTTTCCTTTTCTTGTGTGTCCTACTTAGAGAAGTTCCTTTAGCACTTGTTGTAAGGTTGGTTTGGTGGTGCTGAATTCTCTTAACTTTTGCTTGTCTGGAAAGCTTTTGATTTCTCCATCAAATCTGAATGAGATTCTTGCTGGGTAGAGTATTCTTGGCTGTAGGTTTCTCTCTTTCAGGACTTTCAGGATATCCTGCCATTCCCTTCTGGCCTGCAGAGTTTCTGTAGAAAGGTCAGCTGTTATCCTGATGGGTTTTCCCTTATATGTTGTTTGTTGCTTTTCTCTTGCTGCTTTTAATATTTTTTCTTTGTGTTTAATTGTCGTTAGTTTGATTAATATGTGTCTTGGTGTATTTCTCCTTGGGTTTATTCTGTATGGGACTCTCTGTGCTTCTTGGACTTGGTTCATTATTTCCTTTCCCATGTTGGGGAAGTTTTCCACTATAACCTCTTCAAATATTTTCTCAGACCCTTTCTTGTTTTCTTCTTCTTCTGGGATGCCTATGGTTCAAATGTTGGTATGCTTAATGTTATCACTGAGGTCTCTGAGACTGTCTTCTAATCTTTTTGTTCTTTTTTCTTTTTCCTGCTCTGTGGCAGTTATTTCCACCATTCTATCTTCCAACTCACTTATTCGTTCTTCTGCCTCAGTCGTTCTGCTGGTTATAGCATCTAGAGTATTTTTAATTTCAGTTATTTTGTTATCCATTGCTGTTTGTTTTTCTGAGTTCTTATGAACTGGTTCTTGTACTTTCTCTATTTTGTTATTGAGATTTTGTACCATTTTTACTATCATTACCCTGAATTGTTTTTCAGGCATTTTTCCTATTTCCTCCTCATTTATTTGGCCTTGTGGGTTTTTTTCCTGCTCCTTTGCCTGCATGGTGTTTCTTTGTTTCCTCATGGTTGTCCAAACTTTTGGGGTTGCTTGTCCTGGCGATAGAGGTGTTTATAGAAGACTGTCCAAGTCTCAGAATTCAGCAGAGATTATGGTGTCATCACCCACTGGAGCTGACAACAGGAAATGCAGTGTCTGCCATGTGTTGGAATAAGATGTGCTGAGCTGAGGGCTTGAGGACCAGAAGGTCCACAGGTTAGAACCTGCATCAGACTCACATGAGAACAGGACTGAGGTTTGAGTCAGCACCTGGGTTTCACAGAGGTTGAGACTGCCTCTCCCATTCCTCTTGATCAACCACTTGATCCCAGTCACTTTTGACTCTGCAGACACCAATTTGTGGATGTTCAGAAACTCTGTTTCACTGCCCCAAGCCTCAGTCTGCTGACTTTCTGCTCTCCATTAGATATTCTTTTAAAATATTACTTTAATAGTTTCCTAATAGTATACACCATATTTTGTATCTTAACATATTTAACCATATTCCCCTCTGTTGAACATTTAGACATAAAACATGAGACTTACAAACTTGAGCAGCTAAACCACGTAAATTCCATTCTAAACTCTTTTATGTGTTTTTCATCCCCCAGTGCAGTGTAAATGTGGGTAGTGCAGAGTTTAGATCTTTTGGTACTAAATCCACTTGTCTGCATAAAGCTAGCTTATAATGGCCCTATATCATAGTTCTCTTCTTCCTCTCCAAATGTGGCTGTGATCTGACAGGGAATTCAAAGAAAGAGGGAAAAGCAAATCATGCTGTGTCCTAATGGATGCCACACATTCATAGATTGTATTAAAAATCAGGCTGATCATGGCATTAAGAGGGAAATTCATTTAAGGTAGTAATTCCTTACCAGAAAAACAAGTTCTTTACTTGGAATCAAGCCATCTTCAAGTGAATTAAAGAAATTGAAGATGCAATGTTGTACTTACTGCAGGGAATATTTTAGGAAAAACTAATTTGATCTGAAAATGTAGACACAGAAACACCATCTGGAAAAGAATTGGAATGGGAAATTTTTAAGACTATATTTCCTTTGTATTTTTGGAAAAATCAACCTGATAATAGCGTTACTAAGATAGAGCTTAATGGCTAGGTAAGCTAGGTCAGAAACAAAACAATCCAAATGAAAACTTAGAAATGTGGTTGGTAATGAGAGCATGAAGTGCTAGGTAGGAGGGAAAGGGAGAGTGAGGAAGAAGTCTCACAGAAGTTGGGGGAAGTCCCTACCTCTAGGACAAGGACCGAGTTTACACCAGGAAAATATAGGCATTTCCAAATAACTCAAATATCCTATACCCAGGCTCAGAGATTGCAGAGTTAAGATTCTCTCTGACTTCTCCCTCAGATGAATCTTTAATGAAACCTGGGATAATTTGGGAGTGAGATAAATGAACCCATATATTTTAACGCTGCTGTCCCTTACATATTATGTTAATTTGGCAAATTGTAAGCAAGGGTATAGAGTGTATGACTGGAATGATTCTAAGGTGTCAGTGGATGAGACTAAGAAAGTAGCACAAAATAACTAACATAGAATATTTGTCAGGCACTTCAAAGAGCATTATATTTACATATTAATCCATTTAAACCTCATAACAACACTAAGGAAAGTTTTTTCATTATAAAATGTATTTTATTTCTAACCACATTATAATAAATTATTTTTGCATATCAGTCATTGGACATAAGTGAAACAGAGGAAGACCTAAATCTTGAGTTACATCCAGGCAAAGGAGGAAAGTGTGAAAAATAGTTTGAAAAGGGCGGGTAGATGACTGCTTAACAGAAATGTGAGGGTGTGATATTGCAGCAAGGAAGAGCTAAATCAGACTCCATGTTAGATCTATTTATTTTACATTAACCTTTGTATTCTATTGCTTTTGCTACAAGTTTAGAATGTTGCTTTATAGCTTGAAATATACAGGATAGCCCATTCTTGAGCCTCTGACCTTTGAGGGTGTAACACTTTTCCACTCATATAAAGTTGCAGAACAGAGAATAACATTTGCCTTGTTGGAGGTTTGCAGGAGCATCCTTACCTGACCTGCATGGACAGTTGCAAGAACAAAGGATTCTGGCACCAAGAAGTCTGCAACAACCAACACCACCCCCTTCCCTTTTTAGTACAAAAGAAGCCCGAATTCTAACTCAGGCAAGATGGTTTCTTGACAGACACTAGCCTTCCATCTTCTTGGTCTGCCAGCTTTCTGAATAAAGTTGTATTCCTTGCCTCAACAGCTCCTCTCTGATTCATTGGCCTGTCATGCAGCAGCAGAGCGAACTTGCACTTGGTAACAGTATAAACAGCTCAGAAAGGTACTAGGCTGCTCATTTACATTCTGAGAGCAGGTGGCTCTTTGGCCTTGGACAAGTGATTGGTGAGTGATTACCCTTTTACTCTCTATGTTTATTGCCTTCCTAGGACAGCTGCTTCTCCTGGTTATCCCTCTATTTTAGAATGTTACCCACTAATGGCTTAAAGGTTAGATAAGGAGTATCAACAAGAAGCAAAAATGTTGACTTTTCCTTTTCCTTAAAAACAAATCAGGAGATTAGAAAATGCTATTACATGGGGAGGAAATAAGAGCAAAAACTTAGACCTTGCCTGCACCTGCCCACAAACAGCAATTCTCCACGAATCCAGCATCTAGTGAGACGAGCTGCCCACCGTCGGAGCAGACACAGGCAGAGCGATGGTGGCCAGGCCCAGACTGGGACTGCTGCTTCTGGCACTGCTCTTACCTATGCAGACTTATTCAAATCAAACAACTCTTGTAACACCTTCAAGTACCTCCTCCCATAATACCTCAGCCGCTCCCAATCCAGCGAATGCCACCACCAAGGCAAGACAGTGCTCTGCAATCAGCAGCCAGTCTCTTCGTGATCTCAGTCTCCCTTCTACATCTCTACTGTTAAGAGACTCAGGCCAAGAAACACCTATACTTCACCATCCTCTAAACCCAATTCAAATGGCATCCAGACATCCAGTGCGACAAGGAAACAAACCAAAACAAAACAAGTCTTCATTGAATGAATCTGCCAATTCCACACCTTACTTTATTGACAGAAACTGTCGAGGATCCCACATTTGACTGGTTTGAAGAGCATGGGAAGGGTTTGACTAGATGATGAATGCCAATATTAAATCTGCTGGAGTTTCCTGTACAAGATGAAGAGAGATAACATCCAAAATTAGTTAAGAGACAATTTCCTTAAATGTGGCTTAAGCAGTATGGACACATAAAACTCTACCTTAAAAATGAGAATAGATTTTATCTTACTTAGAGATAAAGAATTGGATGTGGAACAGAGATTCAGTTTTCATTTGGTTCATTAAATTTATAAGGCCATAAAGCAATTAGGTAAAACAGAAATCTTCCATGATTCTATTTATTTGTACATTATAAGGAACTTCCAGGTGTTACTGTAAATCCTCAATGTGTTGTTTCAGCAGTACTAAGTTAATGCTGATGCACTCTAGATAAAATTTGTTGTTAAGCTATCACCGTTCTCATGGGAACTGAACTCTTTCCTCTGGGGTTTGGGTTTTTATATAGTCATTGACATTGCATTGCATTTGAATTTTTATATAGTCATTGACATATGCCAGGACAATGATGGATTGGAATCTACCCAAAATCCAAGCATAATGAGTACATTTTGCTTATATACTTATCAACTATTCTTATTCAAAAAGAGCACTGTATTCATTGAGCTAAGCAGATAACAAAGAGTAGAAGTACATTGATCTCAACTAATTTCAAAATGCTTTTTATTTCTGCAAATATCAAATACTTTTACAATTTAAAAAATGATCTGTTTTGAAGGTAAAATTGACAAATCTTGAAATTAAAAAGGCAAATATGTGAAGGAACCAAATTCTAAATTAAGTATTTGGGAAGCAAAGTCTGGAACTTGCTCACATTAAATTCAGAAAAACTTTTATACTCTTTTCTATAAATACTTTTTTTTTAAAAACTGAATCAGAATAGCCACCTTTGGAAAAGTTTCTGTTAGCTTTTGATTTTTTAGTTAGTTAGAACCTGGTGCTAAGCCTAAAGTGGGCTCAATTTTTGGAAAGTGAATCTTTTCACAACTGCCTTGATGCACAGAAACCTTTTTAAAAGTAGACACTCCCTGAAGTCCTTTGTTCGCATGGTCACACACTGATGCCTAGATGTTCCAAAATCTAATATGGCCACAGTAGTCCTGATAACCAAAGTCATTTTCCCCCCCATCTTTAGAAACCTACACTGGAACAACCATATCCAACAGATCTCAAGCTACTGTGTGTGTGAATGAATATTTCCTTTTGTTTCATACCTGAATGTTGTCCATCTATATTGTGTTTGTGTATTTATGCTTCGATTCGTAGTAACTTATGTTATGGAATTGATTTGCATTGAACACAAACTGTAAATAAAAAATGGCTGAAAGAGAAAAAAAAAAGCAAAAACTTAGAGCCTGACTGATGTTCCAGAGAACTTTACGTACATTAACATATTTAATCCTTAATGCAGTCCTGTGAAAATCCCTGAGTACACCAAAAGGAGGTTAAATCACTTACCCAAGATCACACGCCTCAGAAATGGTGAAGTCATGATTCCAACCTTTAAACTCTAGATCCCCAATCCACACTCTCAACCACTATTTTCTGAGAACATCCATTCTACTTCCACCCAGTTGTGCATGCTTGGACAAGTCACTGCATTTCTCAGTTTCTCTGTTCTCTTTCCCTTGATTTACCTACCTCAGAAAGCTGTTGAGAGTGAAAAATGATATAATGTCTATGAATGTATAAGTAACACTACAGGGTATTGTTTTTCATTGTTTTAAGCATAAAGCCTTACCAGTTGTGAGATCTGTCTTTAAAGATGAGTTATATTAGTACTTCCTTCTAGTACTGATGGAATTTCTAGCACTGACTCTTTGCAGCCTGCTTCAGAGTATATGTTACAGGGTGAGACTGGGAAGGCGAGCACTGGGCTGGACATCCCTTACTGCTTGGGTCTACCGAAGGTAGAATTGAAAGAAAGGTAACTGACAGTGCTGCAACAGTCACAAGGCCAGTTAATTTATGCCTTGTACTTTTTGGTTTAGTACTGTTCCCTGCTCTCCTTCTCCCAGTTCTTTTAAAATCAGTGGCTGCTACTACATCTGCCCTGGCACCCCTGCCTGCTGGGGACCCTGCCTTCATGCTGCTCCGCTCAGCCACAAGTTAGGTCTAAATGTTGGAGAGAGATTATTCAGTTGTGAGGTTGAGGGATATGTGGAGTAAGGTTAGAGGCAGGATAGATTTAATTTTTCCTGTACTTGATAATGGTTAACTCACCCAGTAAAAAGTTAATCGCAATGGTAAGTATGTGAATCATGGAAAAATCACTTAAAAATTGTTTAACAATTAGCATAACACTAAAAATAAACAAAAATTAGAGAATACATTTAAACCAGAATATTAGGCTAGACAAAAAGAGGGAAAAATTATCTTTATTTCTTTCTAGTCCTATGCCTTTTCAGTTATTGCAGCACTTTTAAGAGAGGAACTTAATTGTAATAAAATAATAATCAAACTTCCTGCCAGCCAGAAGAAAAGACAAAATATTGTAGGCTTACATTTTTCACTTCTCTTAGAATTTAAAACTTTTGATTAACATTCTGATGATGAGATTATCTAAATTTTAGGTAGCTTGGTGAAAGAAAGCCCATAATTTATGTAATTCCTATTAAGGCCTAGAGTTGATTTTTTTTGTGATAAATTTATATATTTATTTTATTGGCTGCATTGGGTCTTCATTGTTACATGCAGGTTTTTGGGGGCTACTCTTTACTGCGGTGCGAGGCTTGGTACACGGGCTTCTCATTGTGGTGGCTTCTCTTTCAGAGCCTGGGCTTTTAAGTGCATGGGCTTCAGTAGTTGTGGCACACGGGCTTCAACAGTTGCGGCTCGTGGGATCCAGAGCACCAGCTCAGCAGTGGCATACAGGCTTGGTTGCTCCGTGGCATGTGGAATCTTCCCAGACCAGGGATCAAACCAGTGTCCCCTGCAATGGCAGGCAGATTCTTAACCATTGCATCACCAGGGAAGTCCCTAGAATTGATTTTTAAACATCTAAGGAAAAGCACAAATCCAGTATTTTAATTTAAATAATTATTCTTTAATTTATATTATTTTTATTGTTATACTAATTGTTAATTGTAAATGATTCTTCTATTATTAATGTGCTTACTGCTATGACTTTACTTTTGACATTCACTATGGTTTTTGTTTTTGTGGACTGTTAGAGATTACATTGGGCAATTGAGACATTTTTGGATTGTGTAATTAGAACATTTGCAATAGTCAAAATATAAGGAAGATGTTTCTATTTTGGAAAGTTCTTGTACAACTGGTCTATTCTTTTTTAAAGAACACAATACCTCATTTTTTACTTTAGCTGTAAACATCCCACTTATACTCTTTGGAGTAGGGGGTGTGGAGAGTTTGGAGAGTAACCCAAATGATTATGGTCTCTAACATGTAGTTTAGTTATTTCATCAATAAGTTGTTTTTTCCAGACATAAATGGCTCTGATAATATGTGCAAGTTTTTAACATTTAATTCTATTTTGGAGATGCAAGTTTAATTTCAAAGGAAAAACCTTGTTATGTGTGACCTGAGTTCTATTCAAAGATCCTTTAAATGAGTAATAGCTCTCTGTGCCTGTGTGGTCCTCAGTCATTTGAAATTGTTGTGCTTATTTGCAGTGTAATGTATTCCATTTTATTAACTCAACAGAGAGAAGACCACCAACTGCAAAATAAGCAATGCAATAAAAGCATTAAAAATACAGTATGTAAATTTTCTGCAGCTAAATCAATTAAGGACTCCCCTGGTGGCACAGTGGTTAAGAATCCACCTGCCAATGCAAAGGACAAGGGTTAGAGCCCTTGTCTGGGAAGATTGCACATGCCATGGAGCAACTAAGCCTGTGAGCCACAACTACCGAGGCCTGCACCCCGAGAGCCTGTGCTCCACATCAAGAGAATCCACTACAATGTCAGCACTCCACAACAAAGAGTACCTCTGCTCACAGCAACTAGAGAAAGCCCACACACAGCAACAAAGACCCAACACAGCCAAAAAAAAATAAATGAATTTAGAAAAAAATCAGTTAAAATATATCATACAGATCCACAACCCACATCTGAAGCTCTTGCGGTCAAATATGTTTCAGACTGGCATGGGGAGGGTGGGGGGGACTCAAGGGAGGATGGGGGGGAGTCGAGGGAGGGAGGGAATATGGGGATATGTGTATAAAAACAGATGATTGAACTTGGTGTACCCCCCAAAAAATAATAAATAAATCAATAAAATTAAAAAAATGTATATGCCTTTTATCATGTACATAATAATCTCATCAGGGTCTGAGGCAGTACCTTAGAGTCAAATATATTAATATGTTTGCAACTAAATACATGCATATTCACATTAATGAAATAATCTCACATCATTTTAGACATGTTTTGCTGCCCAATGAATTTACTCCAAAATTTTGAAAAATTTTTATTGTTCATTTTCAGAACTTTTGAATTTTAGAACTGAAGAGAAGGGGTTGTAGATCTATAATGATATAACACATCTTTAGTTGCACAATATTTTATTTTTCTCTAGTCATAATTTGCATACTTTATGTCCAAAATAAAATACATATTTGAAAGTTAGTGTTTCTTTTTTACAGCAAAACCATTTAAAAGAGGAAAGAAATGTCAAATTTATCCTTTTTTCTCAATTTCAGATACATTGAAATGTCTAAGAATAAAAACATACAGTGATTTCTGGTATGTTGTAAATATTGACATTTTTAAAAACACAGCTTTCATACTGCTCTTTTACAATGCCTTTAATTAACTCTGAGTGTAATATTAAACTGATATCTACCATCATTCACTTTACAAATATGTGATTTACTATGAAATGGTATCATGTCTGAAATTTGCCTGAAAAACTCTAGTAAAAGAAAAAAAGAAATGGGAAATAAATGAATTAAGATCAGAGAAATGTTGAAGCTGGGTGATGGAAGTTCACTATATCATCTTTGCTATTTTGTGGTATATTTGAAAATTTCCACAGTAAAAAGCGTTCTTATTAATAGAAGTGAACAAGTTCCCCTTTAGTAGTCTTAAATATTACATAATTCTTTTCTTCTCTTTGAATTTGGATTTCCATTCCACACTCACAAAATACTTTTAATGCAATTTTTATACTTAAAAATCTTTTCTTAATCACACAGTTATACTTCTCTGCAACAATAATATTCATATAAAATGAATTTTTAGAAAAACCATTTTCAATGATCCTAACACTTTGCTACAATTGTTTTTCTCAATTGAGTTTTCAATGCAATCATAATTAACACAAAAAGTAAATATATTACATAAGTTGTATACAATTATAATAAATAAAAGCTAAAATGTTATTGAAATGGTACCTCTTAAGGAGATGGATGGATCTTTTTTTAATTTTTATTGTATATTGGAGCATAGTTGATTAACAATGTTGTGTTGGATCTGTTTTTTTATTTTTAATTAGTGTTTCTCTACATTGATAAGTAATACTAATTACTAGAATGGTACAGGATTCTAATCTCTTCAATTCTATTTTTAGAAATTTAAATATTTTTGTATTTTGTAAATATTTTAAATATTTACATTTTAAGTGTTGAGAAACTGTGCTTATGAAAATAAGTAGATATAAACATAAAAAGCTTTTTGTAGAATGTCATTTTGAACTCTTTCCAAGTTATACACACAAAAAAAATCCAATAATGATCTAGTATTAAAATATATCTATTATTAAAAGTTATTTCAATACGTATCAGCTTACCAGTTGAATTAGGTCTTCCTTCAATAGAGATGAAAGCAGAGAATTGGGAAAACCTCCCTTGCAAAATGATCGTTAGTTATTAAAATAATTCACTTTCTCAACATCAACTTCAATACTTCAAATTTTTCCTTTGTTTTGTACCCTGAAGGTGTTTATACCTGAATTTATGTTATAGCAAAATTTGGGATAACTGACGTATACTTTTCTTTCATAAAGATAGAGATGAGCCATTATAAAAATCCTTGGGAAAGAGTTCATATAAAGATGAAGATGATTGTCTTAAAATAGCCATATGTTTTTATCTTACTCTTTTTGGCTTAAAATAATGTACATATTTTTAAAGTTGCAAAAGTAACATAAGCTCAGTGGGAAAAAAGCAGTCTAACAAATTAGATGTTTATTTTGTTACTTCCTTACCCCTAAATTTGAACTCAAGTTTCTAATTGAGCACTTTAGCTAAATTAAAAGGTGGGTGAGAGAGCTGGTTGAAATTAAGAGGCAAACCAAGTATAAAATCTAAGAGATAAGAGGTAGAACAGGGGGATAAAGGAGAAAAGGGTTCCTTACAGTGTGATGTGAGTTCACAGGGAAAAGTCCCCAAATATTTTTCCTCTTCTAAATTTCCACTGAATTCCAAGTTCCTATGTAAGGGGTAAGACAGTTTATTCTAAGAGGCTATGGGAGAGTAGAAAACACAAATGCTAATGACATGAACAAAGCTTAATAATGTAGAGGTGTGCCAAAGTGAAAACAACAAATGGAGCATTCAGCAATTAACCAAAATCAAGAGAGCCAAAAGTGATTTATCAAACCTAGGCTAACTGAATTAAAAATCTGGGGCAGTGAAGGGGCAGGTACAATTGATGTGGGAGCAAATAGGAGATAAATGGGAATTCATTCCAGTGAGTTACTTATTTTCTAGAATCTGAGTACTTGTCAGTAATTACTAAATAATTACTCACAGATAATTCCTCTCTTGCTTTCATGAATGGCCTGGAGCATGGTCATGGGCAGTTTGTCCCAACTTAAAAAGTGTTTTGAGGGATTCTAACAATTAAGAGTTTCATCCCCTTGGGTTAAAGTATCTTGAACAGCCTTCTTGTTCAAGTGTAAATGTGCCTGGAAAGGATGATCAGAAGCTTAGCTACAGTGAAATAATGAGCCTTAAAACATAATGTCAAAGTTTGTGTACTTAAAACTGGTTAAATTTTACTATACATAAATTATACTTTGATAATTCTAATAAAAATCAAGCAAACAAAATATTGAATCTTTCAGTTTTTAGAGTTGGAAGAAAAATTTTTGATTGAGAGACAATTGGACTGAGTAATTTCCAGAGAACTCTATTTCCTTAAACTTCACCTTCTCCTTGAGATTTTCTCAAGTCAGCTTCTATCCATGCAAACTTCTTTAGGGATGTGCTTCTCTTACTTCTTAAAATGTTTATCTCTTTTTGACTAAAATATTTTCATCTAAAAAGTTGGAAATGGTTAAAAATTAACAAATCTTATGAAATATGTTGTTTCTTCCTTACTTTTCCCTACAACTTTCCCTTATGAGATGTAATCATTTTTAACAATTCAGTTTTTATCCTATTACATCTTTATTTATGAACATTCAGATATATGTCTTGCTCTCTTTTTTTTTTAACCAAATTGTGTCATGACTAATGTATGATGCTGCAACTTGCTTTTTAAATTCAATGTCATGGATATCCTTCTACTGCTTATACATCTACTTCGTTATTTTAAAAGTCTGAATTTTATTTTGTTGAAAGAATATAGCACAACTTGTTTAACCAGTCCCCAACTGATTTACTTTAAATTTGTTCTAATTCTTTATATTTCAAAAATGCTGTTAAGAATATTCTTGAACATGCATCCTTGCCCATTTACGAAAATATTTCTGTTGAAGAGATACAAAGACATAGACCTGCTGAATCAAAGGGTATGTATATATTTTTTACAGGTACTATCTTGCACTCCTAAAAATAGTGTACAAAAGTATCCTTTTATCTATTGTGATATTTTGAATTTTTGCCTGTTTGATAAATAATGTCATGTTATACTTTAATTTGCATTTCTCCACCTATTAATGAGGCTAAGTATTTTATGTTCATTGACCATTTGTGTTTACGTTCCTTGACTTGCTTGCTAAAGGAAACCAGAACATTTTACCCCCAAATATGTCTGTTTGGCACATTGATTATTTTAAATTCAAGATGCTTAAGACACAGCAGGTGCAAGGAGGACGTTCTGACCCTCCTTTTTCTTCCTGAAAGCAGGAGATAAAACTCTCATGTGAAAAGTACCATCTCTGTACTAGGAGGAAGGAAGATATCCTTTTCACAAGAGACAGGGAATTTGGGCCCAAGAAATCTGTTCAAATGTTTTGTTAAACTAACTCTTATCTTCCCAGTTACTTCTTCACCTTTTATACCCATAGCCAAATCCCTTTATCTTGTCAATTCTTTACAAATTTATTGTTTCTTTGTCTAAAAGGTATAAAAACTTCCCCTTATGGTCACTTTTTCATTCTCTTGTGAAGGCTCCCATGTACATGTAAAAATGTAATAGAGTTTGTATGTTTTCCTTGGGTTGATCTGTCTTATGTCAGTTTAATTGTTAGGTCCAGCTGGAGACTCTAAGAAGATGGTGGAGGAATTTTTTCCTCTAGTGAAGTGATTATATCTGTGACTATTACTTGCATTGTCTATAGGAGCCATTTGTTTATAAGGGATATAAATCATTTGTCTTACAGGTTGCAAATATTTTCTTTAGCTATTGTATCTGTAAACTCAGCGATCTGAATTTTGCTTAGATATAGAGAAGATTTAATATTTTATTTCATACTGAAAATATAATGGTTAAATCATGGACCTCCAAAGCTTCTACTGACCACCAGTGATTTCATGCTAAATACATGGCTTGAGGCTCAGTTTCTTCCTATGTTAACTAGAGATAGTACCTACTGCATGAAATTTCTGTTTGATAGGGCATATTTACTTGGCCTTGTTCTGCAGTTGCTTAATAAATGAAATTTTTTGTGTGTATTTTTATTCTTATGTTCTCCAGAACCTTCAGATTCTGCTTCATCTTTATTTGAATTCAACCATTATTGTTCTGAAAAGTAAAGAGACAGTTTTAGAAAAATTATGATATATTAGTTGTGAGGGGAATAAAGCTGAATCTGTTGTAAGTGCACATTTACTATAAATATCTTTTAAAAGGCAGAATAGTTCCATGCTAAAAAATTTAATATTACCTTAATAATATTATATTTTTAAATTATTACTTCAGGAATAGGAGCTAAATTATCATCAACAAATATTTATTGTGTACCTATTTTACACAAGATGAAAGATTTTTTTTAAGCTCTTTATTGGAATAAAATTGCTTTACAATGTTGTGGCAGTTTTTGCTGTACAACAAAGTGCATCAGCTGCATTTATACATATATCCCCATATTCCCTCCCTCCTGCGACTCCTTCCCACCTTCCCTATCCCAGCACTCCAAGTCATCACCCATCCCTGTGTTATGCAGCAGCTTCCCACTAGCTATCTATTTTACATTTGGTAGTGTATGTATGTCAATGCTACTCGCTCACTTTGTCACAGCTTTCCTTTTGTGCAACACCCCATGTCCTAGAGTCCGTTCTCTACATCTGCATGTTTATTCTTGTCCTGTCCCTGGGTTCATCAGTACCATTTTTTAAGATCCCATATGTATGAGTTAGCATATGGTATTTGGTTTTCTGTTTCTGGATTACTTCACCGTGTATTACAGACTATAGGTCCATTCACCTCATTACAAATAACTCAATTTCATTCCTTTTTATGGCTGAGTAATATTCCATTGTATATATGTGCCACATCTTCTTTATCCATTCATCTGTTGTTGGACATTTAGGTTGTTTCCATGTCCTGGCTATTGTAAATAGTGCTGCAACAAACATTGTGGTACATGTATATTTTGAAATATGGTTTTCTCAGGGTATATGCCCAGTAGTGGGATTGTTGGGTCATATGGTAGTTCCATTTTTAGTTTTTTGAGGAACCTCCATACTGTTTTCCATAGTGGCTGTACCAATTTACACTCCCACCAGCAGTGCAGGAGGGGTCCTTTTCTCCACACTCTCTCCAGCATTTATTGTTTCTAGATTTTTTGATGATGGCTATTCTGACCAGTGTGAGATGATACCTCACTGTGTCTTCGACTTGCATTTCTCTAACAATTAGTAATGTTGAGCATCTTTTCATGTGTTTGTTAGCCATCTGCATGTCTTCTTTGGAGAAATGTGTATTTAGGTCCTCTGTCTATTTTTGGATTGGATTATTTCCTTTTTTGATATTGTGGTGCATTAGCTGCTTGTATAATTTGGAGATTAATCCTCTGTTAGTTGCTTCATTGGCAAATATTTTCTCCCATTCTGAGAGTTGTCTTCTTGGCTTGTTTATTTTTTCTTTTGCTGTGCAAAAGATTTGTTTCATTAGGCCCTATATGCTTATTTTTGATTTTATTTCCATTATTGTAGGAGGTGGGTCAAAGAGGATCATGCTTTGATGTATGTCATAGAGTGTTCTGCCTATGTTTTCCTCTAAGAGTTTTATAGTGTCAGGCCTTCCATTTCACTTTTTAATTCATTTTGAGTTCATTTCTGTGTATGGTGTTAGGAAGTGTTCTAATTTCATTCTTTTACATGTAGCTATCTAATTTTCCCTGCACCACTTATTGAAGAGGATGTCTTTTCTCCATTGTATACTCTTGACTCCTGTGTCAAAGATAAGGTACCCATATGTGTGTGGGTTTATCTCTGAGCTCTCTATTGTGTTCCATTGATCTATATTTCTATTTTTGTGCCAGTACCATACTGTCTTGATCACGGTAGCCTTGGAGTATAGTTTGAAGTCAGGGAGCCTGATACCACCTACTCCATCTTTCCTTCTCAAGATCGTTTTCTCTGTTTGGGGTCTTTTGCATTTCCATACAAATTGTAAAATTTCTTGTTCTATTTCTGTGAAAAATGCCATTGGTAATTTGATAGGGATTGCATTGAATCTGTAAATTGCTTTGCATTGTATAGTCATTTTCACAATGTTGATTCTTCCAATCCAAGAACATATGTTCCTCTATCTGTTTGTATCATCTTTGATTTCTTTCATCAGTGTCTTATAGTTTTCTGCATACATGTCTTTTGCCTCCTTAGGCAGATTTATTCCTAAGTGTTTTATTCATTTTGTTGCTATGGCAAATGGGAGTGTTCCCTTAATTTCTCTTTCTGCTCCTTCGTTGTTAGTGTATGGGAATGCAAGAGATTTCTGTGCATTAATTTTGTATCCTTCTACTTAGCTAAATTCATCGACTACTGCTAGCAGATTTCTAGTAGCATCTTTAGGGTTTTCAATGTATAATATCATATCATCTGGAAAGAGTGACAATTTTGTCTTCTTTTGCAATTTGGATTCTTTTTATTTCATTTTCTTCTCTGACTGCTGTGGCTGAAACTTCCAAAATGATGTTGAATAATAGTGGTGAGAGTGGACAGCCTTGTCTTGTTCCTGTCCTTAGAGGGAATGCTTTCAGTTTTTCTCCATTGAGAATGATGTTGGTTGTTGGTTTTTCACATATGGCTTTTATTATGTTGAGGTAATTTTCTTCTGTGCCCACTTTCTGGAGAGTTTTTATCATAAATTGATGTTGAATTTTGTCAAAAGCTTTTTCTGTCTATTGGGAGGATCATATGGTTTTTATCCTCCAATTTGATAATATATTACATTGTTCAATTTGTGTATATTGAAAAATCCTTGCATTCCAGGGATAATCCCCACTTGATCATGGTGTATGATCTTTTTAATGTGCTGTTGGATTCTGTTTGCTAGTATTTTGTTGAGGATTTTTGCATCTATATTCATCAGTGATATTGGACTGTAATGTTCTTTTTTGTGACATCTTTGCCTGGTTTTGGTATCAGGGTGATGGTGGCCTTGTAGAATGAGTTTGGGAGTGTTCTTCCTTCTTCTATATTTTGGAAGAGTTTGAGAAGGATGGGTGTTAGCTTTTCTCTAAATGTTTGATAGAATTTTCCTGTTAATCCATCTGGCTCTGGGCTTTTGTTTGTTGGGAGATTTTTAATCATAGTGTCAGTTTCCATGCTTGTGATTGGTCTGTTCATATTTTTATTTCTTCTTGGTTCAGTCTTGGAAGATTATGGTTTTCTAAGAGTTTATTCACTTCTTCCAGGTTATCCAATTTATTGGCATATAGTTGCTTGTTGTAGTCTCTCATGATCTTTTTATTTCTGCAGTGTTGGTTGTTACTTCTCCTTTTTCATTTCTCATTCTGTTGATTTGTCTTCTCCTTTTTTTTCTCTGATGAGTCTGACTAATGGTTTATCAGTTTTGTTTATCTTCTCAAAGAACCAGCTTTTAGTTTTATTGATCTTTGCTATTGCTTCCTTCCTTTCTTTTTCATTTATTTCTGATCCAATCTTTATGATTTCTTTCCTTCTGCTCACTTCGGGGTTTTTTTTTTTTGTTGTTGTTGTTCTGTATCTAATTATTTTAGGTGTAAGTTTAGGTTGTTTATTTGATATTTTTCTTGTTTCTTGAGGTAGGATTGTATTGCTATAAACTTCCCTCTTAGAACTGTTTTTGCTGCATCCCATAGGTTTTAGTCATCGTGTTTTCATTGTCATTTGTTTTTAGATATTTTTTGATTTCCTCTTTGATATCTTCAGTGATTTTTTTGGTTGTTTAATAGCGTATTATTTAGCCTCCATGTGTTTGTATTTTTTACGTTTTTTTCCTATAATTGATATCTAGTCTCATGGCATTGTGGTCAGAGAAAATGCTTGATACAATTTCAATTTTCTTGAGTTTACTGAGGCTTGATTTGTGACCCAAGATGTGATCTTTCCTGGAGAATATTCTGTGTGCACTTAAGAAGAAAGCACATTCTGTAGTTTTCAGATGGAATATCCTGTAAATATCAAGTCAAGATGGTCTAATGTGTCATTTAAAGCTTGTGTTTCCTTATTTCTTTTCTGTTTGGATGGTCTGTGCATTGGTGTAAGTGGGGAGTTAAAGTCTCCTACTATTATTATGTTACTGTTGATTTCCCTTTTATGGCTGTTAGCATTTGCCTTATGTATTGAGTTGCTCCTGTGTTGGATGCATAGATATTTACAATTGTTATATATTCTTCTCAGATAATCCCTTGATCATTACATAGTGTCCTTCCTTGTCTCTTGTAATTGTCTTTACTTTTTTTAAAAAATTTATTTATTTATTTATTTATTTATTTACTGGCTGTGTTGTGTCTTCATTGCTGCACACGGAATTTCTCTAGTTGTGGTGTGCAGGGGCTACTCTTCATTGTGGTGGGCAGTCTCCTCATTGCCATGGCCTCTCTTGTTGCAGAACACAGGCTCCATGTGTGCAGGCTTTGCTAGTTGCAGTACATGGGCTTAATAGTTGTGGCTCACAGGCTCTAGAGCACAAGCTCAACCTTTTTGGTGCACAGGCATAGTTGCTCTGCAGCGTGTGGAATCTTCCTGGAGCAGGGATCAAAACTGTGTCCTCTCTATTGGCAGGTGGATTCTTAACCACTGTGCCACCTAAATCTAATTTGTCTGATATGAGTATTGCTACTCCAGCTTTCTTTTGACTTCCATTTGTGTGGAATATCTTTTTCCCTCCCCTTTCTTTCAGTGTGTATGTGTCCCTAGGTCTGAAGTGGGTTTCTTGTAGACAGCATATATAAGGGTCTTGTTTTTGTCTCCATTCAGCCAATCTGTGTCTTTTGGTTGGAGCATTTAATCCATTAACATTTAATGTAATTATTGACATGTATGTTCCTATTACCATTTTCTTAATTGTTTTGGGTTAGTTTTTGTAGGTCTTTTCCTTCTCTTGTGTTTTCTGTCTAGAGAAGTGCCTTTAGCAGCTGTTGTAAGGCTGGTTTGGTGGTGCTGAATTCTCTTAAATTTTTTGCTTGTATGTAAAGCTTTTGATTTCTCTGTTGAATCTGAATGAGATTTTTTGCTGGGCAAAGTACTCTACACTGTAGGTTTTTCTCTTTCAAGACTTTAAGTATATCTTGCCACTCCCTTCTGGCCTGCAGAATTTCTGCATAAAGATCAGCTGTTATCCTTATGGGTTTTCCCTTATATGTTATTTGCTGCTTTCCTGTTGCTGCTTTTAATATTTTTTCTTTGTGTTTAATTTTCATTAGTTTGGTTAATATGTGCCTCAGTGTGTTTCTCTTTGGGTTTATTTTGTATGGGACTCTGCACTTCTTGGACTTGATTGACTCTTTTTTTCCCCATGTTAGGGAAGTTTTCCACTATAATCTCTTCAAATATTTTCTCAGACCCTTTTTTATTCTTCTTCTTCTGGGATGCCTATGATTCGAATATTGGGGTACTTAATGTTGTCCCTGAGGTCTCTGAGACTGTCTTCCATTCTTTTAATTCTTCTTTCTTTTTCCTGCTCTGTGGCAGTTATTTCCACCATTCTATCTTCCACCTCACTTACTTGTTCTTTTGCCTCTGATATTCTGCTGTTTATACCATCTAGAGGATTTTTAATTTCAGTTATTGTGTTGTTCATTAGTGTTTGTTTGCTCTTTAGTTCTTCTAGGTCCTTATGAAATGTTTCTTGTATTTTCTTTATTTTGTTTTTGAGATTTTGAATCATGTTTACTATCATTACTCTGAATTCTTCTTCATGCAATTTGCCTATTTCCTCTTCATTTATTTGGTCTTGTGGGTTTTTATCTTGCTCTTTTGCCTGAAAGCTCTTTCTTTGTTTTCTCATTTTGTCTAATTTATAGTATTTTCTGTCTCCTTTCCCAATGTTGCCTAGTAGTGATTCCTTTTGTTTCTGTTCTCTGCCCTCTGTGGTGGAGTTGGTCCAATGTCTTGAGTAGGCTTCCTGATGGGAGGGGCTGGTGCCTGCTTTCTGGTATGTGGATCTGAGTCTTTTCCCTCTGATGAGCAGGGCCATGTCAGGTGCTGTGTTTTAAGCTATCTGTGAGCTTAATATGGGTTTGGGTAGTCCTTGTTTTGGTGGGTGGATTTATGTTCCTGTCTTGTTTGTCATTTGGTGTGAGGTATCCTGCACTGGCAGTTGCAGGCTTTGGGTGAAGCTGTGTCCTAGACTCTGATAGAGGGCTCCATGAGAAGTCTTTGTGGTTAATCTTCCCTGTGGCTGAGGACTCTCTAGTGGTCTAACATCCTGGACTTGGTGCTCCCTCCCCAGAGCCTCAGACTTGACTTCTGGTCAAAGTATCTAGACTCCAGAGGTCGCTTGTCCCAGTAATGTAGGGATCTTTGCAGTCCTTTCTGGTGTCCAAGTTCTTTTACTAGTGTTCAGCTGCTTTTTTGTGGGAATTATTGCATCTTTTGATGTATTCCTGATGCATCTGTGGAGAGAAATGCACTCCATGTCCTTCTACTTTGCCACCATCTTTTCTCTTATTACTTAATGTTATTTTTTTTTCTTTTCCTGTGTGCTCAGTCCAGTTCACTTGCTCATAGTGGGGCATGTGCAGAGGCCTTGCACCTGACACTTCACACCAGAGTTCCTCATGGGAAGTGGTGACTGTGACACCTCAGCTCAAGGGGCCTTGTACAGAAGTGCTGTGCATGACACTCAAGTTAAGATCATGGCTGACTGTGTCAAAATTATTTTTTTAAGTTATTATTATTTTGTTAGGCTGATTTGGGTTTTGTTTTTGTTGCTTATCTTTCAGTATATTGAATCTTACATTTTGTTTTTTAAAATTACTTATACATTTTCTAAAAGTATATACTGCTTGTAATTTTGATTTAATACTATTTGATATTTTATTTTATTCAATGAAAATCATAACCATATATGGTATAAAATAGTTTTCACTATTAGATTTTCCTTGTTATCAGATGTTGCAGGCATTTTAATGACTTTAAAACCATGTAAATTGGAAAATATCTGTCAGAATGTTTAACATGTCTATTCCTTTCCAAGATCTTTAGCTGACCACAGAGTGTAATTCTTTCAGAAACTCAGAATATAACATTTCAGTTTGAAAGCACCGTTGCAAATTAATTAGTTGAGCTGCCTTTTTAGTTCCAAGCGTTCTTCTGTCTCCACGGTGACCTGGAAATAGCAAGGATGTTGTCACTGAAGTATCAGCTGCCTAGTCCTTTGAATGCATGAAATATACACACTTATCCCAAACAAATCTTGCCTTTAACTTTCTCATGACATTGTCATTTGCTCAGTTCTCATAGCTCCTCTGTTAATATTATCACCATTCCTGTTTATACCCCTCAACTATCTTTTATAAAAATAGCAACAAGGTATTTCAGATGATCATGATTTCAAATCTGTTCTTTTATCTCCATAAATACATTAATCTCATTTTGTAGTTTGGAAATTTCAAATCCAAAACTCACTGAAAGGGAAAGTAAGAGGTATGAGGTTTGCTCCAAAATCAAGATAGCTAATTACCGATCCTGGCTTTGTGGAATGATAGTTTCCAGAACATTAGCAACACCCATATCCAAATATAGGTATAAAAACACATTCCAAAGTTTAAGAAAAGTTTCTTTTATTCACACTGTGTATTATTCACACTGATGCTGCTTCCTATAGTATATGAGTTCCTAAATGATAGCATTTTTCACATATGTTTAGTTAAGGAAAGTATTTGGAGTCAGTGTGGTATTAGCATATGGAGTCATATGGCAGTTTGTTTTCTCATCCTCGTTTAGGCAATATGGGGAAGGTTATTTACATTTTCTAAAGCTTGGTTTGCCTGGTTGTGAAATTAATGAGATGATAATATTTACCAGAGGAAATAGCATGCTTTTGGGTGGATCACTGTAATTTGCCTCAATGACAGCTTGATAAAACATCATATCTTTATAATCTTTATAACAAATTGATATTTCTTTGTTATTTCACCTTTGATCTAAAAATGCCACACAAGGTATAATCCTTCCTGTTCTTGCGAATCTTCAGAGGATGCTGTATTATGAAAGAGATACATACCTTATGTGTAAGATAAAAGTTTCCAAACTAGTTTTGCCAAGAAAGTGCTTGAGGACACTCTGTGTGTGCTATTGTATTTTGAGATATTGTGAAGTCAAAGACACTTGTAAATATGATGGTCAAGACATTGCCTTGACTCTAGAATCAGGTAGAGAGAGGCTCTGCTTATTCCATAATTCAACATGTAGTGTTGCCTTTAAATGTATGAGATTATAACCTTTGATAATTAACATTTTATATTGAGTCTCAGGTGTGAGATTTGTGATAGCTTGTATCATGCAAATAAAATTATATTATGCTGTTTTCTTTGCAGTAAATACTATCATTATACACAATTCGACACCAAATTTCTTTCCATTTTAACTTGTTTTTAACTTGGATGGGAATAGAAGCTTTTCCCAAATGTTCCACTGCCAACAGTAGAATGAAAAGAATAGCCATGAACAAGCTGCTGCTGAATAAACTATGTTTTGAGTCATAATGAGTGTAAAAAATCACTCTGTTTTCTCTCAGTTTATTAAATAAACCACTTAAAGCCATATCTTACCCAAGTCAAATCATTCTCAGTAGAAAATGTTTTATAAGAGGGGATCTAAAACACTTGGTTTTGCAAAATAATTTTAAAATCTTATTTTAGGTGTCCACTGACATTGGCTTCAGGATTCACATGAATCCCCTTCTATTTCAGAGGGTTTCATGACTACCATGCCTTCCTCACCCCACCACAGCACCCTCACAAAAGAAAAAAAGTTTAAGAAATTGGTCCCATCTGAATAGGGGCCCTGTCTGACTCTGGGAGTTTATTTCTGAGTCAGCAGAACTGAGATCAGTTATCTGGAAGTGATGCTGCCAGTGTTGGCAGCCTGAACCGAGAGGCCTGAATGAACTTCAGAGTCTGATTATATCAAAGACAAAGGATTGTTGGCATCATCATTTCTCTAAACAAGCAACAAGTGGGCATTCCATTGCAGGGTGGAACTGGGTGACCTCATGGTCCTTCCCCAAATGTGAGAAATTTACTTTTAGCTCAGCTATTAGGAAACAAAGAAAGGTTTATATTTTGTGACAACTGTAGCCTGAGATTTTTTTTCAGGATGTTCGTTGATTTGAGAAATACTAAAAATGTTTCAAAGTATGCTTTGTTTGAAGTATTAGATATTTCTATATATTTAACAAACTCATAAATTACTTTTTTAAATTAATTTCATTGAGGTGCTTTGTCAAGTACCAGAGATATAAAAATGACTAAGACTTGCTGTCCTCAATGAATATACAATTTAGTGAACTATATAAACATATATATATATATTTTATTTATAAGATAAATTCAGTCCCTCTGATCATTACAGGACTACCTGTAGAGAAGATCTGGGGTGCTACTGTCACCTTTTAAAGTGTCAGTATCTTCATCTATAAAATGAAGACAATGCCAGTCCTACTTACTTTAAAATTTATTGAGGGGATGAAATTGTTATATATCTCCAAGTGTTTTGAAAAAACATCTTTTACTAACATTTCTCAAATTGTCATCTACCTTAATTTGTATTACCTTGGGTGCTGTGCTTGTTAAAAGGACAGGTTCCTGGGCTCCACCCCAGACCTGCTATATTAGAATGAGAGTGGAGCCCCGGGATCTGTATTTTAATAATGGCCCTCAGGGGAAACTTATGCATATTGAGTTTGAGAAATTTTGCTTTATTCAAATATGTTATAGAGTTATTATTAAAATATTGCATTGCAGGTGGCAGGGATTATCTTCAGAACTAAAGTTTGGAAACAGGAAGTAACCTGCCCAAGGATATTCAGTATGTGGTGCAAACAGGGCCCCAATCCAATTATCTATAAATCTAGTTCTCTTTCCATAACATCGAGTTGTGTCTCATACAAAAGGAGCTATATGAATGAAAAATATTATTTTTTTAGTGGGAGCCAAAAAGTACATTTCAAAACTAGCCAGGTTAATGATAGACAGAAGTAAGGGGTGGTGTTTCTCTTCTGAGTGGTTGGCAGGGAAGATTCTGGGAAGCAGTGAATTCCTTAAGGAGCAGGCCAAGAGAATAGCACAGGTGGATCTTAGCACTTGGGTACTACTTTCCTTTTCTAGTCTCCCTCCAGAGCAGGTCTTTCGAGGGCAACTGAACAAATATTTAGAAAATGGAAGAGTTCTATCTGACTTATTTCTCTGAGAGTTTAACTTCCATAGTGTAGGGCCATCGCAATTCCCAAACTATGTTTTTCAATGCTCTCAAACTCACAAGTGTTCAGTGCAATATTTTAATTTTTTAAGGGGCTCACAGTGACATCTGTGCAAATTTCTGGTTTGAGACAGTTCACAGTTTCAACATTAAAACACGCTACATTCCTTTCTATTACATAATAGTTTTATGGTTTTTGGCCATTGCTGTGATAAAAAGCAATTACCCCAAGAAAATCAATATGTAACTAGGGAACAAAGGAGATGGTATTCAATCTGGTTCCAAGGTTTGAGAAGTTGTATGGTGCCCAACAAGCACACACATACCATTACTAAGTAATTGTGGTCCTTTCGGAGCAAAGTGATAATATTTTTTCTTTTAACTTATGTGCGTTATTTTTTAAATGGTTACTACATTGATAGAACATAAATATTTATCAAATTGTTTCTTTTGGTCTAGGGCACTGTGAAAAATTACTGAGACACAAATCTTGCCACTAAGCTATAAAGTTGGGAAATTTCTACTTTGGGTTAGAGAGAGAAAAGAATTTGATTGAAACTTTAAATTCAGTTAAACGCATTTATTCATAGAGAAGGCATTCATTTCTTTAAGCATCAGAAGGCAATGGTCAATAAGCTGATGTCCCAGATATTTGGGTCCTCTTAGATGTGACAGAACTAATGAGGACAAGGGTTCCCACTTGTGCACAGCTGTTTCTTCCTGGAAATAGGACAATTTTTCTGCCATTTCCTCTGCAGTCTACCCAAAACCCTTCCTGATTTACTGGGCTTTACCACTTCCTAATACTACTTACCTCACAGCATTGCCTGCTTTAAGCCTTCACTCTTTGCTAACTTCTCACATATAGATGTAAAGGGATCTAGTTTCATGGTTTTGAGATCACTCAACATAGAGATTACTTACCAAATTATTATTAGTACATTTCTGCTTTTTCTGGGACTTTTAGTCAGTTCACAGGAATATCTTGCAGTATTTTTTAAGAAATAAAACCAGAAACAAGAAAATTTGCTTCATTTTGCTGGTATCTACCACTGAATGGTGAGAGGCTGTTATGTGTGGAAAATTTGTGAGGCTCAGGGCAGCTATATAGACAATGGGCAGTAAATTCTTGGCTTTTTTTCTGGCTTCTCATTTTGTGATATGGGCATAATGTGTCTACCTTAGAGGATTATTAAAAGGACTTAATATTTATGTAAAGTGCTTGATAGCACAGGGTTTGGGCCAGTTGAAAAGTCCAATAATTGTGGTGCTTTTCATAGATATCTCCCAAAGTTTAGTTATCAAGCTTCCAGAGCCTTGGCTTTCACGCTGAGCTCTATGTTGCAGATATCTACATTTGTAATATCAGGAAGCAGACTCACATGATGTCTCAAGCTTTTGGGGAAAGATAGTTCTGTCTCTACCTTTTTCTCAAATGGTCTATTGTAGTCACAGCTGCTTGGCTTCTTCCTACCCTGTTAGGAATGGCTTGGCTAGTGGAACATAATGTGCACTTGACTCTGTGTGGAAGGGAGGCCAAATGCCTGCCCCCACCCTGAGTTCTCTCCCACAACACCCATCTTGTTGTGCATGCTTACAGGAGAAGCTGTTTGCGCTCCAGTACAAATAAATACTCAGTGGAAACTTTCTGCAGCACAGGTCTGGGATATTTTATTCTATGTCTTCACTCACTTCACTTCACTCAAAATTACCTTTTCCTTCCTCTTCGTTTACTCTCTATTTTTATCCAAAATTTACACATTCCTTTAACTATGCCTTTTCTGATCAACCCATCTTACAAGAGTTCTCCCCAATTTCAAAGTCCTTGAGCATTTATAGTCCTAACTATTCATTTAGCATGTATAATATTGTATGGCACAGTGTATTACTTTTCCGTTTTTTTCCTGTTTACAGTTCATCTCCTGAGCCACAGTCTCAGCTCCAGTTCTGGCTATGTAGCACTTTGAAAGTCAGTCTCCTTAACACTCACTTATCTCAGCTGTGAAAATCCAGGGTTACCTGTTATTGCCACCTTTTGTATCCCCATTGCACTAGGGGATTTAGTAAATTTCCCCCAAATTCTTAGTAAATACTGTATTGATTGCAAGGATTCACTGTTATGTACTTGCAGAAGCACAAATGAAGAAGACTATATAAAATGTCAAGTAGTATCCTAAATTAAATTTATTCATCTACTGAATGTGCTATTTTTTTTTTTTTCTTAACCTGAGTTTGTTGGAGTTTTGCTAAAATTAAGTAAAAGCATCTCTTCTCTATCCTCAGCATATGTTAGGTCTAAAGGAAGAGATAAAAGATCATTAGCCTTTTGGGCTTCCCTGGTGGCGCAGTGGTTAAGAATCCACCTGCCAATTCTGGGGACACTGTTGAAACCCTGGTCCAGGAAGGTCCCACATGCCGTGGAGCGACAAAGCCGGTGCAGCATAACTACTGAGCCCACGTGCCACAACTACAGAAGCCTGCACGTCTAGAGCCTGTGATCTGCAATAAGACAAGCCACTGCAATGAGAAGCCTGAAATGAAGAGTAGCCCCCACTTGTCACAACTAGAGAAAGCCTGCATGCAGCAACAAAGAAACAACACACACAAAAAGAATTATAAGAAAAGTTATATATAATACATCCAGAGTTTACAATGTATCAGGCAGTGTTCCATGTTCTTTAAATATATAATTGATATAATCTGCACAGTAGCCATACAAGATAGGTAGTGCTGTTATTCTTATTTTATAGATGAAGAACTGAGACAGTTTAGGACATGTGCCTCAAATTTAGAGCTAATGTGACTGGCTGAACAATGGCCTCCCAAAGATATTCATGTCCTAATCCCTAGAACCTGTGATAGTTACTTTACATCATAAAAAGAAACTTTACAGATATGATTAAGTTAAGGATCTTGAGATGGAAAAATGATCCTGGACTATCCAGGCATTTCCAATGTAATCACAAGCCTTTTTTTGTTGTTGTTGTTGGTACATACTACTTATCTTTTATTGATAATACATAAAAGCAATAAATGAGGCACTTATTTTGGGAGATCAACCTCAAACTCATAACCTCTCATTCCCATTTTATATATATATAAAACATATATATATGTTTTTTAATTGAAGTATAGTACTATATCATGTTAGTTTCAGGTGTACAGCACAGCAATTCATATATATTTCAATTCCTTTTCAAATTCCTTTCCCTTATAGGTTATTATAAAATATTGAGTATAGTTCTCTGTGCTATACAGTAGGTCCTTGTTGGTTATCTATTTTATATATAGTAGTATATGTTAATCCCAAACTCTTAATTCATCCCTCCCCGACCACCTTTCCCTTTTGGTAACCATAAGTTTGTTAGTTATGTCTGTAATCGTGAAGCTTCTTCAAAGAGGAAGGCAAGAGGATCAAAAACAGAAGAAGATGGCACAATGGAAGCAGGACTTGGAGAAATGCACTTTGAAGGTGGAAGAAAAGGGCCATGAGCCAAGGAATATAGCCCACCTTTAGAAGCTGGAATATATAAGGAAATGGATTCTCCCCTGGAGCATGCAGAAGGAACGCAGCCTTGCCAATACCTTGAAGGCTCATTTTGGACTTCAAGCCTCCAGAACTGTAAGATAATAAATCTGTATTGTTTCAAGACACTGAATTTGTTGTAATTTGTTCAGCAACAGTAGGAAACAAATACAATGTGCATATATTTAGTCCTGAGGGACTTAGTCTGAAAGTAGAAACAGGCTGAAACTGAGAAAAAAAAATGTACTTCTTGGAAATGCTAAAAGAGAATGGGTTTACTAAAAAGGGACAAACAAAGGATTCTGTCCAAGAAAAGAGCTCCATGACAGGGATAATTTCCAGACCTGGTTCTGTCACTGGCTATCTTTCAGATGTGAACAAATCACTTTCTGAACTTAGTTTTCTTATCTTTGAGAAGATTGTACTAGTGTGACTTGATCATAAAGATATTATTAAAAAGTTATTTGAATAGGTAATATATGGTAGAGAATTTTAAAAGTTTACAGTGAAAATTATTTCTCTCACTTCTTGTCCTTAAGATGTCCAAGTTCCCTTCCCAGAGACAATTGTTGTTATCCATTTTTATTCTGTATCCTTTTAGAGATATTTCATGCATTTACAAACATATACATATATATATGTTCTTTTTATCATATAAATGATAGTATATTAAACACATTGTCCTTCACCTTGCTGTGAAGTTAATGAGTAACTTGGTGATTATTCAGTAGGATTCCACATTAGTATGTAACGTGACTCCTCTTTCTGTTTAATAGTAGCATATTCCATTGTTTCAATGTATCAGAATGTATTTAACCTGTTTTCTGTGGAGACATTTAGATTGTTTCTAGTCTTTTGCTGTTGTAAACAAAGGTGCAATGCATATATGTATTCCAATATATCTGCAGGATAAATACATAAAGTTTCTAGGTGATAGCAAGTATTGATTAAAAATTTGTTAAATATTGTCAAATTACACTCCCAAGAGGTGTATTCTAGCTATCTATTGTTATGCATGAAACCACTCCAAACTAGGTGACTTAAAACAACCATTTATTATTATTTCTCACTGTTCTGGGGTTGATGAGCTTAGCTGGGTAGTTCCTGCCTGGGGTTTGCCTATATTTGCAGATATATGTCTGTGAGGGCAGAATGGTCTGAAGATCTCTTCACTTTGTCAATGAAAATATCAATAAATAATCAATAATAAGAATAGAAAAAAGTTTTATTTGAGCCAAACTGAAGACTAGCCCAAAAGCCTGCTTCCCAGATTACTCTCAGAAACTGTTCCCAGAGAAGCATGGTTTCCGGCACAGTTCTGTATCTTGTCAAATCAAAGAACATTAAACAAGTCAGGGTTACATTTCTTCAAGGTTTCAAACAACAGCAACAACAGAAATGACCAGCACGTACACAGTAAGTCAGTATGGCCTTGGTGCCTGAGAAGGGAGTCTTATCATCAAAGGAGTATCCGTATTGATGTCCCAGGAAGAGAGACATTTAATCTTTATTTTTAACATGGACATTCTTTACTTTTGGTCAATGTGTTCTTTTATCTAATACTTAAAGCAGATGTACAATGTATGTTTGATAGGCTACAAACAGGCTATTTAAGTTAGCATATAATTCAAGTTAAACCATGTGTAAGCCAGAATGACTTCCCGATATCTCAATATGTGAATATTTCTTTTATGAATTCCCCTTTTGATCATAAATCTTTCCAGAGAAAACTGATGACCAAATTTTTTTCCTCGAGGCTGGGGTGAAATTTTTCCTGCTCTGGTTCCATCCTGTCCCTCAGTGCTAAGTCTACCTCTTTCCTTTTTTTAAGGACTAGAGTTACCTAGTTAGTCTTGGGGGGAGGAGGGGGATTTAATTGAATGTAATGGATACCCACAGAGATATTTACAGAGAAGCATTTCATAGGCTATATGTTTTATCAACTGTATCGAATTGTCACACAAACATTGTACGTGTGCCTTTATTAGCATCAGACTTGCAGTAAGTGGTGATATATGTCATGAGTAGCTTGATAGCTGGGAAAATAATAATAATAATACATATTATGAAAATGATAATTATTTGTAAAGCAGAGTGAAAAAACATTGCCTATTCCTGAAGGGAGCCAATTAAACAGGTCATTTAAAGGGTCATTTTTTCTTTCTTCTTGTAACCATTTTGCTTTTGAGAAACTCTTTCTAGGCATGTCTAAACTTTACTAGTGGTATTGACATAAGTACAACAGGTCATATGAGCAACAGCACAAACACCTCCTTGTTTAGCCAGTAGAAAACCTAAGGCAATTCTGTTATGTAATACTACTTGGGCTAAGGAATTTAGGAATGTCTATTGTGCCACAATGTTTTTTGCAATCTCTAGCTATTTAACCAATGGTGGCCAATAGATTTCTGAGCATATTCCTGTTTACATATACTCCTGCACTAGACATTAAGATCCCCAAAAGTCTTTGCCACCAGGTATCTTGGTGTCCTGATTACATAGATCTTTTAACTCTGTAATGAGAAGAGAAAGGAGGTTCATTTATTTCCTTGTGTATAGATAATGGAGCAACATAATGGCCCCAATAACAATAAACCTTCTATTTGCCAGCTGTTAAGACATTTATGTGCCCATCCTTGGGAAGGTGGATCAATTCTAATACCACATATGAAGACAAAACCTGGGGTATCACAAGTGATCCTTTCCAGAGTGCTCTCATTGATAGCCTCATTAATTGGAAGTTTCTTTAACACAGTTAATTAAACCATGAATCATTTCTCCTTCAGGTTTTCCAAAAGCCGTCTATGTGGTATTTGATATAAGGGAGCTGCTGGCATACCTTACCTGCATTTTTAAAGACTTTTTTTTTTTTTAATTAAGTAAGGGACAGAGCAAGGGGATCCTAGGGTAAGTTGTGCTCAGTCTCAAAGACTGAGGATAGTATCAGACAAGGGATGGACATTTTAAAATGTTGAAGAATTTGAACCTGAAAATTAGATCAGAGGGAGGTTGGTCTAGGTAAGTGATTACATTAGGAACATCTGAAAAGTTGGTGACAGGAATTATAAGGGGCTTATTTTGGTTTTGTACTGACTGAGGAATTTGATGACAGATCCAACAATTGGCGAGATTGGCCCCAGTAGCTATACTCTGTGACAAATTTACTATGAATTTTCTTTCCATCCTGAACACTGGGGCAAAAGTACAGTGAGAAGTAAAACAGTAACTTTAAATTTTGATAGAGAGACAGACATTTGGTGAATAGTGCACTTACATTAATAGGATATGTCTTATAGTCCTGGCCCTGACTCTTGGGTTAGTTTTCTGCTACTGCTGTCGTCTTCTCATCGTGGCTTGGTGGTGTTGATCTTAGTTAGTCGATGCCAGTTGTCAGAAGTAAGGGATGAAGTCCATTCAGGTTAGGGGTCTGGTAAGGGTCCTTCCATCTAAGTTGGAGTGAGTCCTTTAAATTATATTTTTCCGGTGTGCATAATCCCCTGGGTGCAGGTCATGGGGCATGTGATCTTCATCCAAAGATAGGTTATACTGATCAGCTTCAGAAACAAGCTTAGAATATCCTTTTACTAATTCAATTAAACTTTACAATAATGTGACATACCAAAAAAAGGCACATTGGATGTAGGTAGTAAATATAAAACTCAGTATATATAAAACACCTAAGACATATCATGGAAACATAATTTTTCTCTCTAAATTATCCTAGTTTTTAACAAATAGAGACAAATTAAGCTTGATTTCTTTGCAAAATTAGTCTGGTTTCAGTACACTTGGCCTGATTATTTACATAAGTGTACTTGATCATATGGGCTCTTTAGAATTTGGCTTTGCTGAAACTTTCATAAAGGATCTTAAACTGAACTCTTAAAAGTCCTCTCTCAAGGCCAGGAAAGCCACGCCATTAGATTATACTTGCAATGCCTGCAGATTTAGGTGGATTCCTCTCTTCTCAAGTTCTAAAATATATTGAGGTTCCTGCATCTGCCAGGAAGTGGCCTTCTTTACTTAACCTGGTACCTAAGAGCTTCCAGATTCTGGTGGGATCAGGTAGAGAGAAAAGACAAATGCTTCAATTCTGTTTATAAAGGTGCAATTTACCAAATTGCTTTAAGTCATAATTAGTTTAAGGGAAAGGTTCCCCTACCTCTGGAAAACAGAGATTAAAAGCCAGTAATATGTCAGACAAAAAGTCATAAGAATTAGAATCACATTTATCAATTCATTCAATCCTATGTTGTTAATTCTTGTTTTGTTTGAGTCCAGTTTTTCTGTTAGTTTTTTTGACCTTACCTGATGATTGAGGGTGATAGTGACACTGATAATTTCAAGAAGTTTGTGAGGGTTTTTGTTAAGGCTTTTATGATTTGTCCACTGAAATGAGTGCCTTGATCACTGGAGATTTTAGAAAGTATACCTTAAGTGGAAAATACAGTTTCTAACCATTTCTTTTTTCGTGGTAAGGTCATCAGTTTTGCAGCAAGGTAAGGCTTTAACCTATCAAGTAAAAAAAATGGGGTTTGCCAGGGAGGAGGGAAGAGCCAAGCTGCCATCTTAGATTTCCCATAGCCCTGACTGTATAATTCACAGCTATTTGTTTACCCATCTTAATATCTCTGATTTAGGAGCAGACTGCTGCCATGCTACAAGGACATCAGGATGGCAAAAGTCACACAATGAGGGGTTAATTTTTTTTTTTTTTTTTTTTTGTAGAAGCAGAATGGACTTTATCTACATGTGACATAATCTTTACAGATTCTGTTGTTGCTGCCTTTGCATGAAAGTCAGGGCATTTTCCTAATACTCAGGTTCAATCCCTTTGTGTGATCCTCAGTTTTGGTGACAGATAACATTTTATGTCAGAACATATAAGAGTTTCAGGAATTCCATATAATTTCTAGAACATCTATAATATATATTTACATAGCCGTAACTTAAAGAAGGCTTAATGTTACCTTTTGTTTGACAATGTTTCCCTTATAATTTAATCTACCAAATAATCCTAGTTAGTTTAATATTTTTTCTGAGATGCCTTAGATGCCCTTTGAAGCATCCCAAAGTTAGCTGGAGGTCAGAAGAAATTTGATTAGAATTTGACGTTCAGGAGTTTGTCAAAAATTTCAAAACATTTGGTCAAATAGAATCACATCATTGTGAAATAATACTTATTCACTCAACCAAAGTAAGAAAAGATTTTTAAAGCAAATACAAATCACTTAAAGGCAAAGAAATTCACATGACCTGTTATCAAAAGCAGCATTCCAAGAAAACTTCATCTTAATAGAGAGAGAAAACCTAACTCTAGTCTTTCAATAGCTTACTGTTAATAACAAAATTCATGTATCTAATTAACTTCAATCTAAACTTAATTAATCCTGACCACATACAAAATTCCTTTTTTCCCCCAACAAATATATTACCAGTCTTCATATCTTCTATCACCAACAACATATATCCTACTTTCTTTACACACTGAAATTTTCCCTTATTATTTTAGTAGCTTTAATTGCATATTGTAATTTTTAACCCTTAAAAATCTTAACAAAACCAGGAAATAAGTGCTGTAACTATTTGTTACATTAACATTTTCTGATTAGCAAATCTAAGAACATACTCCATAACCTCTAAAAAATATGTTTTTCTCATAGCATGATTTCTCTTTTATGTGGTACAAGATGTGTGTTTAATAAACCCAAATATCTTTAGTTTCCCTCTTGTAAGAAGACAAAAGTAGGTAAACTTAGATTTATTCACCAATTAATGCTCCAATAATTTATCCTAATTAAAATGACCTAGACCTTCAATGAACTCTCAACATTTAATTAAGCAAAACTCTAAAGTTTTAAGTTATAAAAAATCTGGAAAAGCTATTTTTAAGTAGACATTTCTAAAACATAGTTATTTCCAAAATGTTCATGTGGAAAATTTTATCCCATACCAAGTTAATTTTCTTGCTGACAAATTTTCAGCAGATATAGTATGAACTTACTGACTTTCATTAAACCCAGGTACAATAAAAGTACTATACTTACAAGAGGGCAGACAGGAGTATCAAGCAGTATCAGCAGCATTTCGTCTTGTGGAACTGGAAACCACAGCCACAGGAATATAGAGAAAATGAAAAAGCAGAGGACCTTGTACCAGATGAAGGGACAGGATAAAGCTCCAGAAAAACAACTAAATGAAGAGGAGATAGGCACCCTTATAGAAAAAGAATTCAGAATAATGATAGTGAAGATGATCCAGGACTTTGAAAAAAGACTGGATGCAAAGATCGAAAAGTTTACCAAAGACCTAGAAGAATTAAAGAGCAAAAAAGCAGAGAGATGCAACACAATAACTGAAATGAAAAATACACTAGAAGGAACCAATAGCAGGTTAACTGAGGCAGAAGGGAGAATAAGTGACCTGGAAGACAGAATGGTGATCATCACTGATGCAGAAAAGAATCAAGAAAAAAGAATGAAAAGAACTGAAGACAGCCTAAAATACCTCTGGGACAATGTTAAATGCACCAACATTTGCATTATAGGGGTCCCAGAAGGAGAAGAGAGAGAGAAAGGACCTGAGAAAATATTGGAAGAGATTATAGTTGAAAACTTCCCTAACATGGGAAAGGAAATAGCTACCCAAGTCCAGGAAGGGCAGAGAGTCCCAGGCAGGATAAATCCAAGGAGAAACATGCCAAGACATATATTAGTCAAATTGACAAAAATTAAAGACAGAGAAAAGTTATTAAAAGCAACAAGGGAAAAACAACAAATAACATACAAGGGAACTCCCATAAGGTTAACCACTGATTTCTCAGCAGAAACTCTGCAAGCCAAAAGGGAGTGGCATGGTATATTTCAAGTGATGAAAGGGAAGAACCTACAACCAAGAATACTCTACCCAGCAAGGATCTCATTCAGATTTGATGGAGAAATCTAAAGCTTTACAGACAAGCAACAGCTAAGAGAATTCAGCACAACCAAACCAGCCCTACAATACATGCTAAAGGAACTTCTCTAAGCTGGAAACATAAGAGAAGAAAAGGACCTACAAAAACAACAAAACAATTAAGAAAATGGTAATAGGAACATACATATCGACAATTACCTTGAATGCAAATGGACTAAATGCACCAACCAAAAGACACAGACTGGCTGAATGGATACAAAAACAAGACCCATATATATGCTGTCTCCAAGAGACCCACTTCAGACCTAGGGACATATGCAGATGGAAAGTGAGGGGATGGAAAAAGATATTCCATGCAAATGAAAATCAAAAGAAAGCTGGAGTAGCAATACTCATATCAGATAAAATAGACTTAAAAATAAAAAATGTTACAAGAGACAAGAAAGGACATTACATAAAGATCAAGGGATCCATCCAAGAAGAGGAGATAACAATTATAAATATATATGCACCCAATATAGGAGCACCTCAATACAAAAGGCAAATGCTAACAACTATGAAAGAGGAAATGCAAGGCAGAAATAAAGACACAGGTGTAGAGAACAAACACATGGACACCAAGTGGGGAAAGAGGGGAGGGTTGGGGGGGAATGAATTGGGAGATTGGGACACCAAATTGTACACTCTAAATATATGCTGTTTATTGTCTGTTAACTGTATCTCAATAAAAGTTCTTTAAAAAAAAAAGTACTATACTTAATGTTGATGATTCCAAAGACATGTCTGTATTAATTAACAAACAAACTACAAGCTTAAAAAAAAGAAAAAATTTCAATACCAGATATTAATTTAATACTGAATATTCTCCAGGTCATATGAACTTGAAATTTATTTTGCTTAGTTTCCCTTGTATTTAGAAATGTTTGGTTTGTAAGTGCTTACTTTTCTTTAAGCCAGTTAAATAGAGCTCATTTACCAATTAACCTCAACAATATTATCCAAAGACAAAGACACATAGTGAGACATATATCCAGACAGAGAGAGATCTCATAGATTTAACTTAAAATTTAATCTATGGAGTATTATGGCCAGGCCATATTACAAAGGAAAATAATCTTTTTACATTTTATTGGTTTGTAACTGAAAGCAGTCCAATTCTGGAGAATGTACCTCAATGGGCTACATTCAGGAAATGAATTTGAGTTTCCCATTGCTGGCACACTTATATACAAGACAAATGCAAACATACACACAAAGAGCAAAATCTAATTCCTACAGGACAAAAACAAAAGGGTAAATTCCAACTATTTTTTCCTTTCAATTTTTTTGAAACAAGGATCCTTCTGTTTAAAAACAAACAACATGCAAATGGAAAGATAGGGAATCATGACTGCACATGTCATGGCAATTCACCTGGCAAATGCAAAATCAAAAATAACACTTACAGTAAGTTAAATGTATTTATCTGAGTTTAAAAAGCCTCTTTCCACTCATTTTCCTTGGCTTGAAGTTCTACTGATTAACCCAAGGCCAAAGCCTCAGGAAACATGGGCTATATTTTTACTTCAAAGACATGATAAAAGTTAACTTCAAGCTTTCTCCTAAGAGGGCTTTTCTCTCTCAGGGTCAGAATTTTGAAAAAATATTTTATCAAGCCAGCTGTATTTAATTGTGCATGCAGAAATCAGTTTCGGAATGTCAAAAATGTTTCATCTTGGCCAATTTAGGCTTAGATAAGTACTTGAACATATTGGCTCCCTACCAATCATAGAAGCTAGCCAGAATTCCAGAGGGTGACTGCCTGTCTGGAAGCTGAGATGCTTTAGAAGCACAACCTCCCACGTTCCTTTAGTTTGATTTTATTATAAAGTGCAAATCTATATTTAAATTTCCAACTTTAAGTCACATAAGAAATCAGCTAACCCAACTCACTCCAAAATTTTTTTCAGGGCTTCCTCTCTGGGAATTCTCTCTAGGTCTCTTGCCTAAAAATTCCTCCTAGGTCCTCTGCCTAGGAATTTCCCCCAGGTCCTCCGCCTAGGATTTGTACCTGTACCCCCTTAAGACTCCAAGTCTTAAGGTAACAGCTCAAATAAAAGTTGTGGACCATCACTTAATATAAGGAGATCCAGATATCAGGGAAAACTCACTGAATATCTGAAGAATGAGGTGAAGCTGGAGGGGCTCAAGAGGTCCATGCTTGGTACTGAGCACCAGCCCAAAGTAGAATCCAGGTGATCTCAGGAGGGTTTTTCTGATATCCTGCTGACTACATTAGGTAACGTCAATGAAAATAATCAATAAACAGTCAATAATAAGAATAGAAGAGAGTTTTGTTTGAGCCAAACTGAAGACTAGCCCAGAAGCCTGCTTCCCAGATTACTCTCAAAAACTACTCCCAGAGAAGCATGGTTTCCAGCACAATTCTGTATCTTGTCAGAACAAAGAACATTAAACAAGTCAGGGTTACATTTCTTCAAGGTTTCAAACAACAACAACAACAACAGAAATGACCAGCAGGTGCACAATAAGTCAGTATGGCCTTGGGTGCCTGGGAAGGGAGTCTTATCATCAAAGGGGTACCCATGTTGGCATCCCAGGAAGAGAGATATTTAATCTTTATTTTTAACATGGACATTCTTTACTTTTGGTCAATGTGTTCTTTTATCTAATACTTAAAGCAGATGTACAATGTATGTTTGATATGCTGCAAACAGGCGATTTAAGTTAGCATAAAATTCAAGTTAACTCAGGACTTCCTAGGTGGTGCAGTGGTTACGAATCTGTCTGCCAATGCAGGGGACATGGGTTCGATCCCTGCTCCAGGAAGATCCCACATGTGGTGGAGCAACTAAGCTCATTAGCCACAACTATTGAGCCTGTGTGCCACAACTACTGAAGCCTGTGCACCACCATAAGGGAAGCCACCAAAATGAGGAGCCCATGCACCACAATGAACAGTAGCTCCCACTTGTCACAACTAGAAAAAACCTGTGTGCAGCAACGAAGACCCAAAGCAGCCAATAAATAGTTTATAAAAAAAATTCAAGTTAACTCATGTGTAAGGCAGAATGACTTCCTTATATCTCAATATGTGAAAATTTCTTTTATCAACTTACATGTGTGACAGTTGGTCTAGGAGGACCTGGCCACTGGGGACAAAGAATTTTCAGCTTTTATCTGCCCTAATGTAGGGCCAATCTATATCTCCTCCTCACCCCAGCAATATATTCTCTTGCATAAAACAAGAACGGCAGAGTCCATTTTGATAAGTTAAAGATGGTATCTCATAATTTTTACTTGCTTTTTATCTAATTGTGAGTGAGGTTTAACATTGTTCCATATCTTTAAGAACTATTTGTATTTAGTTTTATGTGCTCATAACTGTTCTCGTAATTTTTGCCCATTTTTCTATTGAGTTTTTAGTTAGACAAGAAATAAGTTTGGTGGTTCCATGGAATAGGCTCAATGGGCTGACGGGGAAAGAGGTGACCATGGGTCAGCTGTGCAAAAGGAATCCACTGTTCTTTGCACTGTCTGTGAAAGTGACAAGGCCTGAAAAGAAATGGCTGAATGTTTTGATTTGTGGATGCAGACCTTTGTGCAGATAGCTTTGTGAGCTGGTAAGCTTCTGGGAAGAGGCACAGACCCAAAGAGACCATGCAGTAAGGAACAGTGGACAGATAAGATCTGAACACATGATTGATTCCACCCTCAATGCTTTGGTCCTTTATAAGATCCAGTAACTATGGCTCAGCAGGCAGCAAGGTAGGCAAGATATGGAAACCCCTCAATATGACTGAAGTTAAGTTTTTTGCCAGCCTATAGAATAGGGACATAGAATATAGAAAATTAAATCATATTTCTTGCCCATCTGAGATGGTGGACTTAGTTCACAATCACTTAAAATCTACAAGTCTATTCATATATTCAAGAAGTATTTTGAGTGCATGTCTTTTGCTAGGCATTGTGTTAGTTACTGTAGACAGTGTGCTGCATTATCAAACAGAGTTCCTGCCCTTGTGATTTGAACAGACCAGCAGAGTTAAACAATGAACTATAAGATTACAATAATGAAAAATATGATGAAGGACAAGGGAAAGGTGAGATGAGACATTATAACACAGGCCTAATCTAGACCAGGGCATCAGGAAACTGCTTAGAGAAAAATGACTCTAGGTGGTGGGGCAGCTTTTCAGAAAACATGTTCAGAGAGAAGTACATATCTTGAATTTGAGCCTGATGAGGGGTGATGATGTACTTGGACAGTGTTTCATAAAAAAATTATTGAGAATGTAAAAGAACACATTTTATCTTTTTTAAGTTCTTTATTGGAATATAATTGCTTTATACTCTTGTACCAGTTTTTGAGGTACACCACAGTGAATCAGCTGTATTTAGACATATATCCCTATATCCCATCCCTCTTACAACTCCCTCCAACCGTCCCTGTCCTGGCCCTCTAAAGCATCACCTATCGTCCACTTGATCTCCCTTTGTTATACAGCAATTTCCCACTAGCTATCTATTTTACATTTGGTAGTGTATCTATGTCTATGCTACTCTCTGACTTTGTCCCAGCTTCCCCTTCGCCCCCCCCCCCCCAAACCCTGTGTCCTCAAGTCCATTTTCTACATGTGCATCTTTATTCTTGCCCTGTCCCTGGGTTCATCAGTACCATTTTTTTAGATTCCATATATATGAGTTAGCATATGGTATTTGTTTTCCTCTTTCTGGCTTACTTCACTCTGTAGGACAGTCTCTAGGTCTATCCACCTCATTACAAATAACTCAATTTCATTCCTTTTTATGGCTGAGAAATATTCCATTGTATATATATGCTACATCTTCCTTATCCATTCATCTGTTGATGGGCATTTAGGTTGCTTCCATGTCCTGGGTGTTGTAAATAGTGCTGCAATGAACATTATGGTACATGTTTCTTTTTGGATTATGGTTTTCTCTGGGTATATGCCCAGGAGTGGAATTACTGGATCATATGGAAGTTCCATTTTAAGTTTTTTAAGGAATGTCCAAACTGTTTTCCATAGTGGCTGTACCAACTTACATTCCCACCAACAGTGCAGGAGAGTTCCCTTTTCTCCACACCCTCTCCAGCATTTATTGTTTCTAGGTTTTTTGATGATGGCTATTCTGACTGGAGTGAGGTGATACAACATTGTGGCTTTGACTTGCATTTCTCTGATGATTAGTGATGTTGAGCATCTTTTCATGTGTTTGTTGGCCATCTGCATGTCTTCTTTGGAGAAATGTCTATTTAGGTCTTCTGTCCATTTGTGGATTGGGTAATTTGCTCTTTTGGTATTAAGCTGCATGAACTGCTTGTATACTGTGGAGATTAATCCTTTGTCAGTTGCTTCATTGGCAAGTATTTTCTCCCATTCTGAGGGTTGCCTTCTTGTCTTGTATATGGTTTCCTTTGCTGTGCAAAACCTTTAAGTTCATTATGTCCCATTTGTTTATTCTTGATTTTATTTCCATTATTGTAGGAGGTGGGTAAAAAAGGATCTTGCTTTGATATATGTCATAGAGTGTTCTTCCTATGTTTTCCTCTAAGAATTTTATAGTGTCTGGCCTTACATTTAGGTCTTTAATCACTTTTGAGTTCATTTCTGTGTATGGTGTTAGGAAGTGTTCCAATTTCATTCTTTTACATGTAGCTGTCCAATTTTCCAAGCACCATTTATTGAAGAGGTGTCTTTTTTCCATTGTATATTCATGCCTCCTTTGTCAAAGATAAGGTGCACATATGTGCTTGGGTTTACCTCTGGGTTCTCTATTCTGTTCCATTGATCTACCTTTCTATTTTTGTGCCAGTACCATACTGTCTTGATCACTGTAGCCTTGTAGTATAGTTTGAAGTCAGGAAGCCTGATTCCACCAACTCCATCTTTCCTTCTCAAGATTGCTTTGGCTATTTGGGGTCTTTTGCATTTCCATACAAAAAGTAAGATTTCTTGTTCTAGTTCTGTGAAAATGCTGTTGCTAATTTGATAGAGATTGCATTGAATCTGTAAAATGCTTTGGGTAGGATAGGCATTTTCACAATGTTGATTCTTCCAATCCAAGAACATGATATGTCCCTCCATCTGTTCATATTATCTTTAATTTCTTTCATCAGTGTCTTATAGTTTTCTGCATACAGGTCTTTTGCCTCCTTAGGCAGGTTTATTCCTAGGTATTTTATTCTTTTTGTTGCAATGGTAAATAGGAGACTTTCCTTAATTTCTTCTTATGCCCTTTCATTGTTAGTGTATAGGAATGCAAGAGATTTCTGTGTATTAACTTTGTATCCTGCTACTTTACTAAACTCATCAATTAGTGCTAGCAGTTTTCTGGTAGAATCTTTACAGTTTTCTATGTATGATAACATGTCATCTGCAAAGAGTGACAATTGCTTCTTCTTTTCCAATTTGTATTCCTTTCTTTTTATTTTCTTCTCTGAATGCTGTGGCTAAAACTTCCAAAACTATGTTGAATAATAGTGGTGAGAGTGGACACCCTTGTCTTGTCCCTGTTCTTAGAGGGAATGCTTTCAGTTTTTCACCATTGAGAATGATGTTGGCTGTTGGTTTGTAATATATGGCTTTTATTATGTAACTTCCTTCTGTGCCCACTTTCTGGAGAGTTTTTATCATAAATGGATGTTGAAATTGTCAAAAGCTTTTTCCACATCTATTGAGATTATCATATGGTTTTTATCCTTCAATTTGTTTTTTCTTTTTAACAGACAATAAACAGCATATATTTAGAGTGTACAATTTGGTACCCCAATCTCCCAATTCATTCTCCCCCAACTCTCTCCACTTTCCCCACTTCGTGTCCATATGTTTGTTCTCTACATCTGTATCTCTATTTCTGCCTCACATTTCCTCTTTCATAGTTGTTAGCATTTGCTTATGTATTGATGTGCTCCTATATTGGGTGCATATATGTTTATAATTGTTTTCTCCTCTTCCTGGATAGATCCTTTGATCTTTATGTAATGTCCTTTCTTGTCTCTTGTAACATTTTTTATTTTAAGGTCTATTTTATCTGAGTATCACTAATCCAGCTTTCTTTTGGTTTCCATTTGCATGGAATATCTTTTTCCATCCCCTCACTTTCAGTCTGTATATGACCCTAGGTCTGAAGTGTGTCTCTTGTAGACAGCATATATATGGGTCTTGTTTTTGTATCCATTCAGCCAGTCTGTGTCTTTTGGTTGGTGCATTTAGTCCATTTGCATTCAAGGTAATTGTCGATATGTATGTTCCTATTACCATTTTCTTAATTGTTTTGTTGTTTTTGTAGGTCCTTTTCTTCTCTTATGTTTCCAGCTTAGAGAAGTTCCTTTAGCATTTGTTGTAGGGCTAGTTCGGTGGTGCTGAATTCTCTTAGCTGTTGCTTGTCTGTAAAGCTTTAGATTTCTCCATCAAATCTGAATGAGATCCTTGCTGGGTAGAGTATTCTTGGTTGTAGGTTCTTCCCTTTCATCACTTGAAATATACCATGCCACTCCCTTTTGGCTTGCAGAGTTTCTGCTGAGAAATCAGTGGTTAACCTTATGGGAGTTCCCTTGTATGTTATTTGTTGTTTTTCCCTTGTTGCTTTTAATAACTTTTCTCTGTCTTTAATTTTTGTCAATTTGACTAATATATGTCTTGGCATGTTTTTCCTTGGATTTATCCTGCCTGGGACTCTCTGCCCTTCCTGGACTTGGTAGCTGTTTCCTTTCCCATGTTAGGGAAGTTTTCAACTATAATCTCTTCCAATATTTTCTCAGGTCCTTTCTCTCTCTCTTCTCCTTCTGGGACCCCTATAATGCAAATGTTGGTGCATTTAACATTGTCCCAGAGGTCTCTTAGGTTGTCTTCAGTTCTTTTCATTCTTTTTTCTTGATTCTTTTCTGCATCAGTGATGATCACCATTCTGTCTTCCAGGTCACTTATTCTCCCTTCTGCCTCAGTTAACCTGCTATTGGTTCCTTCTAGTGTATTTTTCATTTCAGTTATTGTGTTGCATCTCTCTGCTTTTTTGCTCTTTAATTCTTCTAGGTCTTTGGTAAACTTTTCGATCTTTGCATCCAGTCTTTTTTCAAAGTCCTGGATCATCTTCACTATCATTATTCTGAATTCTTTCTCTGTAAGGGTGCCTATCTCCTCTTCATTTAGTTGTTTTCCTGGGGCTTTATCCTGTCCCTTCATCTGGTACAAGGTCCTCTGCTTTTTCTTTTTCTCTATCTTCCTGTGGCTGTGTTTTTCAGTTCCACAATATGAAATATTGCTGATACTGCTTGATACTGCTGGCTGCCCTTTTGTGGAGGAAGCTACCTAGGAGGCTTGTGGGTGCTTCCTGATGGGAGGGACTGACAGTGAATAGGGCTGGGTGGGAGGAGCTCAGTAAAATCTGCTTGTCTGACGATGGGTGGGGCTGTTTTCCCACCTTGTTAGTTGTTTGACCTGTTCCTACCCAAAACTGTAGCTTACAGGCTTTTTGGTGGGGCTAATGGTGGACTCTGGCAGGGCTTATGCCAATGAGCACTTCCCAGAACCCCTGCCGCCAGTGCCCCCTTCTCCTCAGTGAGCCACAGATGCCCCCACCTCTGCAGGCAAACCTCCAACACCAGCAGGTAGTTGTGGTTCAGTCTCCTATGGGGTGACTGCTACTTCCCCCTGGGTCCTGCTGAGCACACTTTTTCATGTGCCCTCAAAGAATGGAATCTCTTTTTCCCCCAGTCCTGTGGAGGTCCTGCAGTCAAATTCTGCTGGCTTTCAAAGTCTGATACTCTGGGGATTCCTCCTCCCATTGCTGGACTCCCAGGTTGGGAATCCTGACACAGGGCTCAGAACCCTCAGTTTAGAGGGTTTACTTCTGCAGTATAACTGTTCTCCAGTTTGTGAGTCACCCACCCAGCATTTATGGGATTTGAATTTAACATGATTGCACCACTCCTACCATCTCATTGCAGCTTCTCCTTTGTCTCTGGACGTGGGGTGTCTTTTTGGTGAGTACCAGTGTCTTTCTGTCAATGATTCTTTAGCATTTAGTTGTAATTCCAATGCTCTTGCAAGAGGGAGGGAGCGCATGTCCTCCTGCTCCACCATCTTGATCCTATCCTTCAATTTGTTAATATGATGTATCACATTGATTGATTTGCATATATTGAAGAATCCTTGCATTCCAGGGATAAATCCCACTTGATCATGGTGTATGATCTTTTTAATGTGCTGTTGGATTCTGTTTGCTAGTATTTTGTTGAGGATTTTTGCATCTATATTCATCAGTGATATTGGTGTGTAATGTTCTTTTTTTGTGACATCTTTTCCTGGTTATGGTATGAGTGTGATGGTGGCCTCATAGAATGAGTTTAGGAGTGTTCCTCCTTCTCTTATATTTTGGAAGAGTTTGAGAAGGATAGGTGTTAGCTTTTCTCCAAATGTTTGATAGAATTCTCCTGTGAAGCCGTCTGGTCCTGGGCTTTTGTTTCTTGGGAGATTTTTAACCACAGTCTCAATTTCCGTGCTTGTGATTGATCCTTTCATAGTTTCTATTTCTTCTTGGTTCAGTCTTGGAAGATTGAACTTTTCTAAGAGTTTATCCATTTCTTCCAGGTATCCAATTTATTGGCATATAGTTGCTTATAGTAGTCTTTCATGATCTTTTGCATTTCTGCAGTGTCAGTTGTTACTTCTCCTTTTTCATGTCTCATTCTATTGATTTGCGTCTTCTCCCTTTTTTTCCTGATAAGTCTGGCTAATGTTTTATGAATTTTGATTATCTTCTCAAAAAACCAGCTTTTAGTTTTATTGATCTTTGCTATTGTTTCCTTCATTTCTTTTTTATTTATTTCTGCTCTGATCTTTATGATTTTTTTCCTTCTGCTTGCTTTGGGGTTCTTTGTTCTTCTTTCTCTAATTGTTTTGGGTGTAAGGTTAGGTTGTTTATTATATATTTTTCTTGTTTCTTGAGGTAGGACTGTATTGCTATAAACTTCCCTCTTAGAACTGCTTTTGTTACATCCCATAGGTTTTGATTTGTTGTGTTTACATTGTGATTTGTTTCTAGGTATCTTTTGATTCCCTCTTAGATTTCTTCAGTGATTTGTTGGTTGTTTAAAACCTTTTCGTTTAGTCTCCACGTGTTTGTATTTTTTACAATTTTTTTCAGGTAATTGATATCTAGTCTCATGGCTTTATGGTCAGAAAGATGCTTCATACAATTTCATTTTTCTTGAATTTATTGAGGCTTGATTTGTGACCCAAGATGTGATCTATCCTGGAGAATGTTTGATGTGCACTTGAGAAGAAAGTGTACTCTGTCGTTTTTGGATGGAATGTCCTATAAATATCAATTAGGTCAAGATGGTCTAATGTGTCATTTAAAGCTTGTGTGTCCTTATTTATTTTCTGTTTGGATGATCTGTCCATTGATGTAAGTCAGATGTTAAAGTCTCCTACTATTTTTGTATTACTGTTGATTTCCCCTTTTATGGCTGTTAGCATTTGCCTTATATATTGAGGTGCTCCTATATTGGGTGCATAGATATTTACACTTGTTTTATCCTCTTCTTGGATGGATCTATTGATCATTATGTAGTGTCCTTGCTTGTCTTGTAATAGTATTTACTTAAGTCTAATTTGTCTGGTATGAGTATTGCTACTCCAGCTTTCTTTTGACCCCCATTTGCATGGAATAAATTTTTCCATCCACTTACTTTCAGTGTGTATGTGTCCCTAGGTCTGAAGTGGGTTTTTTATAGACAGCATATATAAGGGTCTTGTTTTTGCATCCATTCAACCAGTCTGTGTCTTTTGGTTGGAACATTTAATCTATTTACATTTAAGATGATTATTGACACATGTGTTCCTCTAACCATTTTCTTAATTGTTTTGGGTTTGTTTTTGTAGGTGTTTTCCTTCTCTTGTGTTTCTTGCTTAGAAAAGTTTCTTTAGTAATTGTTATAAGGTTGGTTTGCTGGTTCTGAATTCTCTTAACTTTTCTCTTGTCTGTAAAGCTTTTGATTTCTCTGTCAAATCTGAATGAGATTCTTGCTGGGTAGAGTATTCTTGGATGTAGGTTTCTCTCTTTCAGGACTTTCAGTATATCCTACCAGTCCCTTCTGGCCTGCAGAGTTTCTGCAGAAAGATCAGCTGTTATCCTTATTGGTTTTCCCTTATATGTTATTTGTTGCTTTTCTGTTGCTGCTTTTAATATTTTTTCTTTGTGTTTAATTTTCATTAGTTTGATTAATATGTGCCTCAGTGTATTTCTCCTTGGGTTTTTTTCTGTATGGGACTCTCTGCACTTGTTAGACTTGATTAATTATTTCCTTTTCTATGTTGGGGAAGTTTTCCACTATAACTTCTCCAAATATTTTCTCAGACCCTTTTCTTTTCTTCTTCTTCTGGGATGCCTATGATTCGAATGTTGGTGTGCTTAATGTTGTCACCAAGGTCTCTGAGACTGTCTTCCATTCTTTTTATTCTTTTTTCTTTCTCCTGCTCTGTGACATTTATTTCCCCCATTCTATCTTCCAACTCACTTATTTGTTCTTCTGCCTCAGTTATTCTGCTGTTTATACCATCTAGAGTATTTTTAATTTTGGTTATTTTGTTGTCCATTACTGTTTGTTTGCTCTTTAGTTCTTCTGAGTCCTTATTAACTGTTTCTTGCATTTCCTGTATTTTGTTATCAGGATTGTGGATCATCTTTACTATCATTACTCTGAATTCTTTTTCTGTCATTTTTCCTATTTCCTCTTCATTTATTTGGTCTTGTGTATTTTTACCTTGTTTCTTCATCTGTGACATATTTTTTTGTCATCTCATTCCCCTCCCACCTTGGATCAGTAGGATTGTGTTCCTGTCCCACTGGGTGTTTGGCCTGAGGTTTCAAGCACTGGCATTTGTAGGCTGTTGAGTATAGGTGGGTCTTTGGTGTTGAGGTGAGAACCTCTGGGGGACTTCACTCTGATGAATATGCCCTGGGAACTGGGTTAGTCCAATATTTTGGACTCAGGGCTCCCACCTCTGGAGCTAAGGCTTGACCCCAGGCTTGTGAATCAAGATCCCACAAGCTGTGTAGAGCAGGAAAGTGAAAAAAAATTAAAACAAAGTAGGAGAACAGCAGAACAATAGCAAGATAAAAAATATGATAAGAATAGGAAACTAATAGATGTGTTAGAAAAATTAAAAAAAAAAATAGATGGAGCAACAACTGGAAGGTAAAACAACTGCAGTATCCAAAGTGAGGAGGTGGGAAGAAAAAAAAGTAAGAAAAGGCCAGGAAAGACCTTGGCTGTGGTGGTGGGGCTTAGACAAGGGCCATTGGGTGGGGCGGTGTTAGGCAATGGGCAGGGCCTAGGTTTAGGAAAGGCCCTGGTGGTGGTGGGGAATGGGGCTTAGGTGCAATGAGGCAGAGGGTCCCAGGAATGCCTCAGGCCCTGGGGGCAAAAACCAGGTCCAGGTAGCCAGATGGCTCCCTGGGCCTGAGATGGTGGGAGAAATGCTAGGCACCTTCCCTAGTCCTCCAATCTCAGAGGGTCCCTCCCCCTTGGGTTCTCTTCTTCCTCACCCCCTCCTTCCTATTACCCTAGGATCCTCACAGCTGGAGGGGGCACTGGAAGGCAGGAGACCAGACTCTGACACCCAACAGGCTTCTTAGGGCCAACTGGGCTAGGGTAACATCTGTGGCACTTCCCCAGATTTCCCAGTCTCATAGGGTCCCTGTCTGCCTCTCTTCTTCTCCCCTCCCTACCACACTTCTAGGTCCCAAGCAGCTGGAGGGGGGCCTGGAGTGTGAAAGACCAGGTCCATGAGCCTAGCAGGCTTCCCAGGGTTAGTGGACAGGGAAAATACCTTCCCCACCTCCCTTGATCCTCCAATCCCAGAAGGCCCTCTCCCCTGTCTGTCTCTCCTCTTCTCCCCTGCTTTCCTTCTACACCCCAGTCCCAGTGAGACCTAGAGTAGCCTCTGGAGGACCAAAGAGCAGGCCTGGGGGTACCACAGGCCTCCCAGTGCCAAGTGGATAGGGAGATTTCCTGCAGCATCTCCCTTGATTCTCCAGTCCTGCAAGGTTCACCCCACTGTCTGCCTCTCTTCCTCTTCCCCTCTCCTCCCTCCCTGCCACACTTCTATCACTCACTCAGCTGGAGAGGGCCCCAGAGACTGAGGGACAAGACTTTGGAGCCCAGCAGGCCCACCGGGCCCAAGTGGGTTGGGGAGAGGTCCTCTGCACCTCACCTGGTCCTCTGATCCTTAAACGTCCCACCACTGGTCTTCCTCTCTTCCCCTTCCCCTGCCACACTCCTATGCCCCTGGACCAACGCGTCTGGAAGGGGACCCTGGAAAGCTGGAGAGCAGGCCCCAGAGCCCAGCCAGCTTCCCAGGACAGAGGGCAGGGTAAATGTCTTCCACTCCTCCCCTGATCCTCTAATCCCAGATGGTCCCTCCTCTCTTCTTCTCCCTGCACCTCTTCCCTCCTATATTTCTAGGGCCAATGGCCTGGAGGGGCCTTGGAAGGTGGAGGACAGGCATGGAAGAAACACCTGGTGGCACCTTCCCTATTCTTCTTACATGGAAAAATCCCTTCCCACCCCTACTGTCTGCCTCTCTCCCTCCTCCCTCCCTCCCCACCATGCCCTCAGGATCCACATGCTGGAGGGGGGCCTCGAGAGTGAAGGACCTGGCCCAGGAGCCCAGTTGGCCTCCCTGGCCAAGAAGGCAGGCAAAATGCCTTCTCACCTCCCCGTCCCCTGATCTCAAAGCCCCCACCCCACCAGTCTACCTCTCCACATCCTCACCCTCCTCCCTCCCTCCCACACCCCCAGGATGCAGGCAGGCTGGAGGGGGCCTTGGATGGTGAAGGACCTTGCTGGGGAGCCAGCAGGCTCCCAGGCCCGGGAGCTCAGCAGGTCTCCTGGCCTCCTGGGTGGGAGAAACCCAGTTGTGGTTTCCTGATCTCCCCAGCCCCCAAGGGTCTTTCCAGGAGAGAACTTCCCCCTTCAGCCAGCTGCCCCTCCAAGGGCACTGGTCTCATTTGGCTTCCCCTGCTCCATCCCCTTGACTTCCCCCAGGTTCTATCCAGTTGCTCATGTGTTCCTCTGGTCTTCTTGGGCCTCAGGTCCCCTGCCAGTTTCCAGCAACTGATCTAGCTTTCCACATTTTATTTTTGAAATAGTAATTTTTGAAAAGATTACAAGATCTCAATTTCTAAAAAATAAGAAATCAAAATGTAAGAAAAAAATACAAACATGGTGGAAAAAATGGATCTGCAAGAACTTTTTAGCAATTTTTCTAATAGCCAAAATACAAAAACTACCTAAGTACACTACAGTAGTGAGTTAAAAATAAATATTGTACAAGCACAAAATGGAATACTGTTCAATTTTTAAAATGTTGCTGTAGGTGATTTATTAGTTGGTTACTTGAAGAAATATGTTTATTAAACAAAATGAATGTTATCCTTTTTTTGTCAAAATATTTAATAAAGAATATATGTTAACATAGAAAAATATATTTCTGAGCAGTAAGGTTATTTTCTTCATTTGGCATGTCTGAATTTTCTATATATTCTACAAAGTTTTATACCAAGTAAAAAATGATAAAATTTCATTTTAACAAAAAATGTTGTGAACAAGCTTATAATATTTTGGTTAGATATAAAAACTTTTGGTGGGAGTGGCATGGGGCTGGGGAAGAAGGAAGTAGACTTGGAGGATGACACATCCATGTTCAGATTCTATGTCTTTCATGAGAACAAGAAAAAAGAATTTTTCTGGGCTTGTGAAAAAATGTTTGATGTTAATATCCTTTTCATTCTTATTTACAAAGCTCATTTAGTTAAATTATTTCTGCGAGGCCTAGAATTGTCTTTTATTGTTATTCAAAATCCCTCAGCTGCAGGACTTGGTAAATGTCTACTGTCTTCTAAAAGTCTCATCTAATGTTTTTTCTTTTAAACAGCTTGAGCCCAAAGTTTAGTGGCATTTGGCCATAAATGGTGGTGACAAAATAAAGGTCTCATTTGTTTTTTTAAAAAATGTATCCATCACAAGAAGTGTGCTTATGAGCAGTTCACACATAATAATAATACAGACTTAAAGGCAGAGCATCAACTGAGGTCCAGATGCTGTTCCTGAGGTTATTGTGCTGACCGCCCTATGTAGACTCTCCTCCTTAGACTGTGCTGGAGCACATTCCACGCATCATGTTCCCATCTTTACTCCTCCGTTCCATTGTGGACCATCGTGAAGAGCATAACCCACTCCAGATGGGCATTCAAACAAGTGTATGTGTTATTTTGGCAGTGGTGTCATGGAGACAAAGGTGTTTATACTTGCCTCATGCACAATGAAAAGCCTGAGGGTTAATGCTGTCAGTCACTTTCATTTTCTAGGAAAAATAACGGTGTGTGTTTGTTTGGAAACCCCTCAAACACAGCACAATGGGATGCCCTTGTGGTGTGATTGCCCATATGCGGGACTCTTTTAGAATACAAGTGCTGGGCTCCCTCTAGTGACAATAATATAGATACATCTCAGAATTGTGAAACTTTTACATATTTTGCAATTCAATTGCAGTTTTAAAATAAATAAATTTATTTATTTTTGGCTACATTGTGTCTTCATTGCTGCTCGTGGGCTTTCTCTAGTTGTGGCGAGCGGGGGTTACTCTTCATTGCGGTGCTTGGGCTTCTCTTTGCAGTGGCTTCTCTTGTTGCGGAGTGAAAGTTCTAGGTCTGCAGGCTTCAGTAGCTGTGGCTCTTGAGCTCAGTAGTTCTGGCTCGTGGATCTAGAGCACAGGCTCAGTAGTTGTGATGCATAGGCTTAGTTGCTCCGCTGCATGTGGGATCTCCCTGGAGCAGGGGTCAAGCCCATGTCCCCTGCATTGGCAGGTGGATTCTTAACCACTGTGCTTGGTGACAACCTGGAGGGTTGCGATAGGGATGGTGGGAAGGAGCCTCAAGAGGGAGAGGATATGGGGATATATGTATACATATAGCTGATTCACTTTGTTGTGCAGTGGAAACTGGCACAATGTTGTAAAGCAATTGTACTCCAATAAAGATCTAAAGAAAAATAAATAAAAACTAAAAAAAAAAAGATCTTTTACATAAGCAAGAAACTCACTGGGAAGCTCACTTTATATCAATATGTAAAATCCTTTGTTACAGTCTGCTTAAAAATGCTTTTTAATAAATAAGCAGTTATGTTCTATTGGCTTGATTATATAAAAACAAACAAACAAACAAACAAACAAACAAATAAAAAAGTTCTTCAGGCCTGAAGGAGGAAGCACAGTTCAGTGATTGGAGCTTGGGACCTGCAAGCACACTGCTGAAGTTCAAGACCTGCCTCTGACTTTTGAGAGCTGGGTCATCTTGAGCAAGTTGGTGAACTTTGTCTGCAAAATGAAGATAAATAACAACAGCATCTAGTTCATAGGACTCTTGGCATATAGCAAAGCCCAACCAATATGACAGGCTCTCTTATGAGGAAGGTAGGACTGGGTCCTGGGCTGGTTATTTACATATGTCTCTCTTCACCAGGCTTTCCCAATAGTACTTTTCTATTTGAAGAATGAGATTTGTTAGGGTCTCCTCCATAACAAAAGCTATGTTTTTTCCTACCTTATCCTGCTGGCTCAATGGAGTCTAAATTCTTTGGCATGTGCCTAAAATTTCTCAACAATCTTCCTGAGACCCATTTTTACAAACTTAACATCCTGTTATTTTGAATATAAATTCTCCACTGTTTCTAAATTGATTTATTCACTGTCCCCAGACACACACTTATCTCTTCTATCTCCTTTTCCCTTACCTTTCTTCCTTTCTTCTCTCCCTTCCTCCCTCCACCACTCCTTCCCCCGTCCCTCCCTTCATTTCTTCCCTCCTTTCTTTCTTCCTTCCTACACTGGCATGCATACCAACCATCCCTCTTACTATCCTTAAGGATTAGCTCAAATATCACTTCCTTAGCAGACATTTAGCTCAGGGAAATTATTGTAGAGTGTAAAGTATACTATATGAATTCCTCAGTAAATAACTTAAAAAAAATGTGTTGTGCAAGGTTTGGGGAATCTTAAGCAGAACACACTTAAGGTCTTGCCACTAAATGGGAGCAGAAGATTCTAGCTCTCTAACCCTCCTGGTTGCTCGTGGTAGAAAGGGATACTGGACTTACTGCTCACCAGAGGTTGCCTGGTTAGTGTCAAATATTTCCCAAGTCTTTCATTTTGCCAAAATTAATAGGTCCTGATACTTCTATGAGATAAAGAAACTTATTTTAAATTTTTTTCATGTTTAATTTGGGGAAATTTATTATTTAAAACTAAGATCATAAAAATCACCAATTTTTACTACTGAAAACATTAAAAGGAGAATTTATCCTCAAAATTTAACATAATGATTTGTGCCTTTAAAATTTTTATTTATTTTTAATTTTTAAAAAAATTTATTGAAATATAGTTGAGATGTCTCTGCACCTTGTGTGACTCTTTTTGCTATTGTCTAACAAAGATGTGGGGTATGGGCAAAGGAGGAATGACATAGGAAGGAAGGGAGACAGGTCCAGACTCAGGAAAATATGACATATAACAGAAAGTGTGGAAACTAAGGACATTTTGAAGGAAAGAAAGGAAAGTGTACAAGCAGTTGTCCTCAGTGCTGGGGGGCAGGGGGTGGTTATCTGGGTGTTGTCTAACCTCTAGGAAAGAGATGCAGTTTCTCCAACACTACACGCTTGCTCTCCTGCCACTCGTAGTAGAGAATTGATTTCAGGGAGAAAAAAATCATCTATTAGATACTAAATAAAGGGAAAATATTCTTCATAAGATTCAAGAATATACAAGATCATATAGGTATTCATTAAACACTAATTAAACACCTATTGTATGCCAGATTCTGGGGATACAGTTATAATGGATACAACCCTCAAGGAACTTATAGGTCAATAAAGGACAAAAATAATAATAATAATAATCACATTAAATGCTTACGCTATATGGAACTTGTTTACACTGAACATTACTTAATTTCAGAACAACTCTATGATATGGTTAGTATTATTTTCACTCTATAGATATGGCAACTAAAGTACAGAATGGTTAAGTAGCCTGTCTAGAGTCTCACAGCTGGCAAATGACAGAACTGGAAATTTGAATCCAGGGAGTGGAATCTCAAAACCTTTGTCTTTGGCCTCTTCTTTTCTCCCTAAACAGTGCTTCACTGATGTGAAAGAGGAAAACATTATATTGAATGCTTTTAGTGTACCAACTTTGTAGTGAGTTCTGTGGATATCTGGTGCGTGGGATTCACTATGAAGATGGAGGCCAGTAGACAGTTATGAAGCAGTTGTAATAAGTGGAAGTAGACATTAACAAAGGAACTTGGTGAAGGGGTTGATTAGGAAAAGCCTCTGTAAGAGTTGATACCTGACCTGAGCCCTGATAGGTGAGTAGGGACCAGCAAGCAAAGAGCAGAGGAAAGTGCCTTCCAGGCAGAGGAAGCAGGATGTTTGAATGCTTGAAAGAGCATAGTTTGCTGAGTGAATGGCAGTAATAATATGAGGCAGGGGCTAGAGTAAGGACTAGGAGACTACAGAGGAGAGATGGCAAAGTTGAATAGGCCAAGACCAGATAGTGAAGAGTCTGTTTATTTAATATTCAATGTTTTATTGTTTCCATAAAAGTGAAACATTTATTGTTTATTTTTTGTTTTTTTTATTTTTTATAAATTTATTTATTTATTTCATTGGCTGTATTGGTTCTTTTTTGCTGTGCGTGGGCTTTCTTTTTAGTTGCGGTGAGTGGAGGCTACTCTTTGTTGTGATGTGTGGGCTTCTCACTGCTGTGGCTTCTCTTGTTTTGGAGCAAGGGCTCTAGGCACGTGGGCTTCAGTAGTTGCAGCACATGGGCTCAATAGTTGTGGCACACAGACTTACTTGCTCCGCAGCATGTGGGATCTTCCTGGAGCAGGGATCGAACCCATGTCCCCTGCATTGGCAGGCGGATTCTCAACCACTGTGCCACCTAGGAAGGCCAAAACATTTATTTTTTGAAAAGGATTTCAATATTGCATGCATTATAACAATACATAAAAGTACAAAGAAGTCAGTAAAAATCACCTGAAATCTTCTCAATCTGAGATTACAATTGTTGACATTTTATTGAACACCCAGCATTTTCCTATACTGTATTTTTATGTAATTTTATGTAAGTAGAACTATACTATGCACATTGTTCTGTAACTTCCCTCCATTTTTATGTCAATGATAAGAATCTTGGACTTTATTCTAAAGAGTAAAAGTGAATGATTTTCAACAAGAAAATAGCATAATAATATTTGCTGTTATGAAAAAGCACAACAGTATTGTATAATGTGAATTTGAAGCAATATGGTGATGGGAATACCAAAGAACCCAGGGAAGAAATGATGATGACATGAACCAGGCAATGGTGGTGGGTTCCAAAAAGGGATGAATTCAGATGATACAGGAGTAGGCTCAGTGGTCTCTGTGACTATGGAGGTAGAGTTGTCAAGTGATGGGAGATGCTGAGAGAAAGAGAAACAGAGACAGAGACACATACAGAGAGAGAGGGAGAGAGAGAGGGACAGAGAGAGAGAGGGAAATCACCAATGATTCCCAGGTTGCTAGCTTAGGACAATGTGTAGCACCATTAACTAGCAGTTTGGGGTGCCTGTGGAAATTGTTCAACTCAAGAGAGCAGGTAAGCATTTAAATATACAGGACTGCAGCTCAAGGTAGAATTCAAAGTGGAAGATAGAATTCTGGGCATATCATCAATGGTTAAAACCAAGAGAACTGAGGACTGAACAATAGGTGAATCCAAAATACACAGGCCAGCCAGGGAACTTTGAGTAGACAATTTGTTTTGTTCAGTGTTATATCCTCAGAACTGTCCCTAGCACAAAGCAGGCTCAAAAATATTTCTTGAATGAGTAAATGAATAATAATAAACATTTATTTCTGTTTCAATAGGGAAGCTTCTTATTATGGCAGCATAACGTCCCAATATATTACAACTTGCATATCCATTTTCTTTTTTTTTTCAATTATTGATAGCTGTACAGCAACCCACCTCAAATTTAGTGGCACAGGAAACTACTTTGTTAGGCCCACAGATTTTGTGGGTCAGAGATTTGAAAAAGGCACAGAAAGAGGCTTGTGTATTCTCCAAAATATATGGGACCTTGGCTTGGAAGATTTGAGGGCTGGGAGCATCTGCAAACTTGTTCACTAATTTGTTTGGCAGTTCATGCTGGCTGTTAACCGAGACCTCACTGGAGCTGTCCATGTAGCATTTTGAGTTTTAAGAGTGAGTGTCTCAAGAGAACCAGGCAGAAACTGTACTACCTTTTATGATGTAGCCTAGGAAGTCACAAGGCAGCATTTCTGCCATAGTAACAAACTAACTCAGTTTTAAGGGGAGGGAACATAGTCCCTACTCCTCAGTGGGAGGAATGTCAAAAGTCAAAGTCATATTATAAAAAGAGCTTGTGGGATAAGAGCTATTGTTATTGTCATCTTTGGAAAATACAATCTGCTACAATTCTCCTGTGTTCCTCACTATTTGTCCATTATTATAGCCTTTTCTCTATAGCTCACCTGTCAGCCATGTCACAATGTCAACAACACTAAGCAGGTAATTAGCTAAAACTCCCACATTGTTCCCCAATGAATTGAGAAGATAGCTATTTACCTTTCATCTCATACACAATTTTAAATATAGGTTTTGTGTTAATTATCATTAAATTTAATTATCATTCAATAAATACTTATTGAAAATCTGTCATTTTCTAAATATCCTCTAGGCAATTGGGATAGACTGAATGCAGTACAGAAAAATGGTTCCTTTTCTCAAGAAGTTCACAATCTAGAGGGAAAAATAATTAAATTAGAGATTTCTATAATAGGTAAACCCAAACTTCTATTAAGTTGTTGTTCTATCACTCACTGGTAGCATGTAATTTATTTTCAGGGTATTGTATCTAGAAAAATTTTATTTAGTAGCTTGCAGACTACAAACAGACACACTGCTGGCATTCCCCAATCTACCAGCCTGATAATAACCTCTCAAAAAAGGAAATGAACTGAATGAAGCATGACTTGTGTTTCATGAGTTCATGCTGACTTGGAGTGATTGCTGCTTCCCTTTTTTCCCCTCTTTTTATAGATCTTTTTCTAATGTGAATAATATTAAATACCTTCTTCAATGTTTAGTAGTCACCTGTATTTCATTTTTTTAATAGGTTCAGAACTCCCTAGAATCTCTCTGAAGATACTAATATGCTTATTTTAGCATTTTATTTTGTGTTCCTATATTGTATTTCTTCAGGGGTTAGACCTGTTTATTGAGTTTTTGCTTTTCTTTCCATCTTCTTGCTTGTTTGATGATTCTTTGTTGTTTGGTCATATTTTTATGCAAGATTCTAACTCGGTAGCTGGGGAGTAAGAATTCCTGTTTGCCTGGCTGGAAGCTCAAGTTTGGATTAAATCAGCTTCGACTTAAGTAGTTGTGTGTGGCAGAGGGAGGGTGGGTTTTCCTTTAAGATGTGAGTATGGTTTGTTTCAAGGATGTGAAGTTCCCTTTTGCCTGTGACAAAGTCCTAATACTCTGGCTCTGTTATCCATTTTGAGAGTCTCGTATAAAAACTGAATTCGCAGTTCACCGACTAGGGCACAAGAGCTCTGCCTTTGCTAGTTATCTGGCCCCTGCCAAGGGTTCACTTCTTCCTGACAGCTTCTGCTTATTTTTGATTGTAAGGATTTGGCAGAGTTCTGCTGGGACAACTTATATTTTTGAAGTTCTCTTTCATGGATCTGGACTTGTGGGTTGCTTATTTCTCTTGTATTTTAGCATCAATATATCCCAGGAATTCCTCACTGTTCTAGTTGACTATCAGTAGCCCCCCTCTGAATTTTCTAAAACTTTTTTTAAAATTTAATTTTACTCTTCTTTTAGATTTCCATGGGTTTTAGGAAGAGAGGTAAGTGCATGTATTCAGCCAGCTTTGGAGGGAAGCCACCAATTTTCTTCTGTGGTAACCAGTAGAGGGTCCTACTGGGAATCACAGCAACCTCTCCCAGCAAGTGGTTTCTAGAAGACGTTTTTTTCTTTGTTCTAAAATTAGGACCCATATCCATATATCTTGCATCTCTCTCATTCTCTGCAGGTTTCCAAATATTACTACCAGCAGTCCTTTGCCAACATTGACAACTCCTTTTAGTGTTCTGGGAAGTATTTCACTGGGACATTGAAAATAAAATGGACTTCAGTTCTCTCTTATATGTGTAGTTTTATCTTTTCAAGTGTTGGAACTTTTCATAGACGATCTTTTTCTTGATCAGAAAGAAGAAAGTGAGATGGAAGTTGTATAGTTCTACTTTTTCCCCCTGTCTGTTAAATATTACACCATCATCACTAAGAATAAGAATTCCCTTTTGTGTTTATTATCTCTGACCTTTAATTTTTTCTCAAGGATAAACTCATTTAAAACTTTGGCATTCCTGGCCTTTTTTCATAGAGGTCTGGTCATGACTCTAAATTTGTTCTTGATTTTGTAACTCTGCTAATATTTTTTTGTACCTGTCCTTTTAAAGTCTGAGTGTTTGAAATGAGTCCCTGTACCATGTTAGCAGCTCAGGGGCAATAAAGGTAGAGGGAGAAAGTAAAGGTCAGAGAATAAGAAGTAGGAGTGAATTATTGGTGATGAAATATAGGCAGTATGAATAACAAATTCTGAAGAATTTGCTGGTAAAATATAACATATACTAATAGCTCCCCTGCTGAGGTGTCGCCTCTGACCTTTGTTGTAATAACTCTTTTCCACTGACAAGCTATGAATGAGCCATCTACATCAGCAGACTTTTCACCTGACTTTCACCATGCACACAGTGTTTTACAGATTCCAAAGCTCTATCATGTATGCTATCATATTTCAATTTCCTTTCTATTTTTATAACAATTCTTTGAAAGCAAGGAGGGGGCTAGTAGCCAGGGGAGAACTGACTGTATTTTCAGGCCTAGAAGAAAGAGCTGGGAGAGGAGAGGTGATGTCATCAGGTGAGAATGTGTGCCAAGCACCCTTCTTCCTGGTTCTTTGACTGTTTTTATAACCACCTTTTCCCCTCTTTGAAACTCTGTCCTTGGCTTCATTAATACTATACTCTCCTGATTTTCCTCTTACATTTTGGGCCCATCACAGTCTCCTTTACTGGGTCCTTTTCTTTTCATCCATTAAAAGTTGAAATCCTTTTGAAAAGGCAAAAGCTTGAAACAGCCAAAAAGTTATTTTTTTAATAGAACATAATTAACTCAGAACTTTACTTTTTCCATTTGAGAATTACTTGTAGATTATTCAAAATGAAAACTGGAATTGGAAAGGAAACAAAAGCAACCAAATATCTAGAAGGGTTAAAAATGTTCTGAGATAGTCCTTGACAATTTTAAAATAAAAGTGGTTTCTTAACAAATGGCAGAAATACTCTGGTGCTTTTACTAATTCATTTAAAATCTGCTGAGGGGAGACAAGATGGCAGAGTAGAAGGACTTGAGCTCACCTCCTCTCACAGAAACACCAAAAATCACAACTAACTGCTAAACAACCATTGACATAAAAGATTGGAACCTATCAAAAAAGATATTCTACATCCAAAGACAAGAAGCCACAGCTAGATGGCAGGAGGGGTACTTTCATGATATAATCGAATCTCATGCCTACTGGTTGGGGAACCCACAAACTGGAAAATAATTATATAGCAGAGGTTCTCCTGTAGGAGTGAGAGTACTGAGCTCCATATCAGGGTCTCTAGCCTGGGGGTCCAGCATTGGGAGAAGGAGGCCCTAGAGCATTTGGCTGTGGAGGCCAGCCGGGCTTGAGTGCAAGAGCTGCACAGAACTAGGTGAAAAAGAGACTCCAGCCTTGGAGGGCACACACAAGTTTTCATGTGCACTGGGACCCAGGGCAAAGCAGTGACTCCACAGGAGCCTGAGCCAGACCTATCTGTGGGTCTTGGAGAGTCTCTTGGGGAGGCAGGGGTTGGCTATAGCTCACTGTGGGAACAAGGACTCTGGTGGTAAAGGCTCCAGGGAATATTCATCAGTGTGAGCTCTCTCAGAGATTTCCATTTTGGCAGAGAGACCTGACCCTATCCAACAGCCTACAGGTTCCAATGCTGGGACACCACAAGTAAAACAATCACAGGGTGGGAACACAGCCCCACCCATCATCAGACAGGCTGTCAAAAGTTGTCCTGAGTACACAGCTGCCTCCAAACATACCTGTTGACATGGCCATGTCCACCAGAGGGAGAAGACCTAGTTTCATCCACCAGTGGGCAGGCATCCAGTCCCTCCCACCATGAAGCCCACACAAGCCCATAGACTAACCTCACCAGTGGGTGAGGGGAGACACCAGAAGCATGAGGAACTGCAAACCTGCAGCCTCAGAAACAGAGACCATAAACTTAGAAAGTTAAACAAATGAGATGTGAGAGAAAAATGTTCCAGTTGAAGGAACAAGATAAAACCCCAGAAGAATAACTAAATGAAGTGTAGATAGGCAATCTGTCTTAAAAAGAATTCAGAGTAATGATAGTAAAGATGCTCCAAGATCTCAGAAAAAAACATGGATACAAAACTGAGACAATACAAGAAATGTTTAACAAAGAGCTAAAAGATTAAAAAAAACAAACAAAGGGAGATGAACAATACAATAAATTAAATAAAAAATACACTAGAAGGAATCAATAGCAGAATAAATGAGGCAGAATAATGAATAAGAGTTGGAAGACAGAGTGGTGGAAAACACTACTGTGGAACAGAATAAAGAAAAAAGAATTAAAAGAAATGAGGACAGTTTAAGAGACCTCTGAGACAACATTTGGATTATAGGGGTACCAGAAGGAGAAGAGAGAGAGAAAGCACCTGAGAAAATATTTGAAGAGATAATAGCCAAACACTTCCCTAACATGGGAAAGGAAACATTCACTCAAGTCCAGGAAATGCAGAGAGTTCCATACAGGATAAACCCAAAGAGGAACATGTCAAGATACATATTAATCAAATGGACAAAAATTAAAGATGAAGAGGAAATATTAAAAGCAATAAGAGAAAAGCAACAAATAAAAAACAAGGGAATCCCTGTAAGGTTATCAGTTGAGTTTTCAGCAGAAACTCTGCAGACCAGAAGGGAGTGGCACAATATAGTTAAAGTGACTAAAGGGAAAATCCTGCAACTAACTATACTCTACCCAGCAAGGCTCTTGTTCAGATTCAGTGGAGAAATCAAAAGCTTTACAGACAAGCAAAAGCTAAGAGAATTCAACACCACCAACCCAGCTTTGTGAAAAATGCTAAAGGAACTTATCTAGGTAGAAAAGAAAAGGCCACAACTGGAAACAAGAAATTACAAATGGAAAAGCTCACTGGTAAAGGCAAAGATACAGAAAATGTTGAAAATCACCCACATATAAGTATGATATCAAAACCAGTAATTGTTAGAAAAGGAGAGTATAAATGCAGGATACTGGAAATGCATTTGAAATTTAGAGACTAGCAACTTTAAGCCATCTTGTTTATTTATAGACTGCTGTATTGCAACCTCATGGTAACTGCAAACCAAAAATCTATAATAGATATCCACACAAAAAATAAAAAGCAAACCAAGCACAATTCTAAAGATAGTTATCAAATCAAAAGAGAAGAGAACAAGTAAGAAGGGAAGAAAAAACATCTGCAAAAAAAAAAAAAAAATCCAAAACAATTAACAAAATGGCAATAAAAACATACATATTGATAATTACCTTAAATGTAAATGGATTAAATGCTCCAACCAAAAGACATAGATTGGCTGAATGGACACAAAAACAAGAACTGTATGTATGCTGTCTACAAGAGACCCACTTCAGACCTAGGGACACATACAGACTGAAAATGAGGGGATGAAAAAAGTTATTCCATGCAAATGGAAATCAAATGAAAGCTGGAGTAGCAATACTCATACCAGACAAAATAAACTTTAAAATAAAGACTGTTACAAGAGACAAAGAAGAGCACTACAAAATGATCAAGGCATCAATCCAAGAAGAAGATATAACAATCGTAACTATATATAGGAGCACCACAATATTTAAGGCAAATGCTAACAGCCATAAAAGGAGAACCTGACAGTAACACAATAATAGTGGGGGACTTTAACACCCCACTTTCATCAATGGACAGATCATCGAGACAGAAAATCAATAAGGAAACACAAGCCTTAAGTGACACATTAGATCAGGTGGACTTAACTGGTATTTATAGAACATTCCATCTGAAAGCAGCCTAATGCACATTCTTCTCAAGTGCATATGGAACATTCTCTAGGAAATTCTGGACCACAAAGCAAACCTCAGTAACTTTAAGAAAAATTGAAATCATATCAAGCAACTTTTCTAACCACAATGCTATAAGATTGGAAATAAACTACAGGAAAAAAAAAAAACTGCAAAAAACACAGACTCATAGAGGCTAAGCCATATGTTACTAAACAACAAATAGATCAACTGAAGAAATCAAAGAGAAGTAAAAAAATACCCAGAGACAAAAGAAAATGAAAACATGAGGATCCAACACCTTTGGGATACAACAAAAGCAGTTCTAAGAGGGAAGTTAAGAGCAATACAATCTTAACTCAGGAAATAAGAAAAATCTAAAATAAACAACCAAAACTTACACCTAAAGCAACTAGAGAAAGAAGAACAAACAAAACCTAAAGTTAGAAGGAAAGAAATTATAATAATCAGAGCAAACATAAATAAAAAAGATGAAGAAAACAATAGATAAGATCAATGAAACTAAAATCTGGTTCTTTGGAAAGATAAACAAAATTGATAAACCTTTACCCAGACTCATCAAGAAAATAAATGGGAAAGTGTTCAAATAAACAAAATTGTAAATGGAAAAGAAGTTACAATGATATCACATAAATACAAAGGATCATGAAACTACTATAAACAACTACATGCCAATAAAATGGACAACCTAGAAGAAACGGACAAACTCTTAGAAAGGTACCATCTTCCAAGTCTGAACCAGGAAGAAATAGAAAATATGAGCAGACTAATCACAAGTACTGAAATTGAAATTTTGATTAATAAATTTCCAACAAAACATATGGGACCTAATTATACTTAAAAGCTTTTGCACAGCAAAAGAAACCATAAACAAAACAAAAAGACAACTGATAGAATGCGATAAAATGTTTACAAGTCAAATGGTAGACAGGGATTATTCTCCAAATATAGAAACATCTCATACAGCTCAACATCAGAAACAAATAGACAAAAAACCAAATAACCTAATCAAAATGGGCAGAAGATCTAAATAGACATTTCTCTAAAGAAGACATACAAATGGCCAAAAAGCACATGTAAAGTCGCTCAACATCACTAATTATCAGAGAAATGCAAATCATTTGCAAGGAGGTATTACCTCACACTAGTCATAATGGCCATCATCAAAAGTCTACAAACAATGCTGGAAAGGGTGTGGAGAAAAGAGAACCCTCCTACACTGTTGGTGGGAATGTAAATCGGTACAACAACTACATAGAGCTGTATGAAGATTCCTTAAAAAACAAAAAATAGATCTATCATATGATCCAGCAATCCCACTCTTGGGCATATACCCAGAGAAAACCATAATTTGAAAAGATACATGCACCCCAATATTCACTGCAACACTATTTACAATAGCCAAGACATAGAAGCAAACTAAATGTCCATTAACAGAGGAATGGATAAAGAAGATGTGGTATATATATATATACAATGGAATGTTAGTCATATAAAAGAACAAAATAATGTCATTTGCAACAATATGGATGGACCTAGAGATTATCATTTTAATTGAGACAAGCCAAACACAGATATCACATGATATCACTCATATGTGGACTCTAATTTTTAAAATGATATAAAGCAACTTACTTACAAAACAGAAACAGACTCACAGATTTCAGAAACAAACTTCCAGTTACCAAAGGGGAAACTTGGGATGAAGTGGTAAATTAGAAGGTTGGGATTAACATATACACATTACTACATATAAAATATATAAACAATAAGGACTTGTAAAGTACAGTGAACTCTTCTTAATTTTCTGTAATAACCTATATGGGAAAACAATGTGAAAAAGAATGATTCACCTTGCTGTATACATGAATCTAACACAAACTATAAATCAACTATACATCAATATAAAATAAAAATTAAATTAAAAAAATAAAAAGGAATAAAAAGAAAAAAAAAAACCAAAAAACAAACAAAAAAAATTAAAAAGGCCAAGAGACATAATAAAATTTGTTTTTTAAAACTGCAGTACACTGTTAGCAGTAAAAATATTTATGTATTGTCATGTTTACAATGTATCTGATTTGGAGGAAAATATATGACTGTGTATATTAAAAAATCTAGAATATATAAACCTTAGTACTATCTCAAAAAATACCATTTCATAATATTATTGTACCTCATATTCATTAAAATGATGAAAATATAAATTAAGAAAATCACTTTGCTAAAAATAGGTCAATCCAAGAGTGCGCACTCTCATTACTATTCAACATAGTTTTGGAAGTTTTAGCTACAGCAATCAGAAGAAAATGAAATAAAAGGAATTCAAATTAGAAAAGAAGAAGTAAAATTGTCACTCTTTGCAGATGACATGACATTATACATAGAAAACCCTAAAGATGCTACCAGAAAACTGCTAGCATAATCGATGAATTTAGTAAAGCAGCAGGATACAAAATTAATGCACAGAAATCTCTTGCATTCCTATACACTAACAATGAAAGAGCAGAAAGAGAAATTAAGGAAACACGCCTGCCTAGGAATAAACCTGCCTAAGGAAGCAAAAGACCTGTACACAGAAAACTATAAGACACTGAAGAAAGAAATCAAAGACGATACAAAGAGATGGAGGGACATACCATGTTCCTGGATTGGAAGAATCAACATTGTGAAAATGACTACCCTGGCTAAAGCAATTTACAGATTCAATGCAATCCCTATCCAATTACCAATGGCATTTTTCACAGAACTAGAAGAAGAAATCTTATGACTTGTATGGAAATGTAAAAGACCCCAAATAGCCAAAGCAATCTTGAGAAGGAAAGACAGAGTTTGTGGAATTAGGCTTCCTGACTTCAAACTATACTACAAGGCTACAGTGATCAAGGCAGTATGGTACTGGCACAAAAACAGAAATGTAGATCAATGGAACAGAATAGAGAACCCAGAGGTAAACCCAAGCACATACGTGCACCTTATCTTTGACAAAGGAGGCTAGAATGTACAATGGAAAAAAGACAGCCACTTCAATAAGTGGTGCTGGGAACATTGGACAGCAACACGTAAAAGAATGAAATTAGAACACTTCCTAACACCATACACAAAAATAAACTCAAAATGGATTAAAGAGCTAAATGGAAGGCCAGACACTATGAAACTCTTAGAGGAAAACATAGACAGAACACTTTATGACATAAATCAAAGCAAGATCCTTTTTGACCCACCTCCTCAAATAATGGAAATAAAATAAAAGCAAACAAATGGGACCTAATGAAACTTAAAATCTTCTCCACAGCAAAAGAAACCATAAACAAGACAAGAAGACAACCCTCAGAATGAGAGAAAATATTTGCCAATGAAGCAACTGACCAAGGATTAATCTCCAAAATATACAAGCAGCTCAAGCAGCTTAATACCAAAAAAGCAAATAACCCAATCCACAAATGGACAAAAGACCTAAATAGACATTTCTCCAAAGAAGACATGCAGATGGCTAACAAACACATGAAAAGATGCTCAGCATCGCTAATCATTAGAGAAATGCAAGTCAAAGCCACAATGACATATCACCTCACACCAGTCAGAACGGCCATCATCAAAAACTCTAGAAACAATAAACACTGGACAGGGTGTGGAGAAAAGGGAACTCTCCTGTACTGTTGGTGGGATTGTAAGTTGATACAGCCACTATGGAAAACAGTTTGGACGTTCCTTAAAAACTAAAAATGAAAAAAAAAAAAAACAAAACTAAAAATGGAACTACCATATGACCTAGTAATCCCACTACTGGGCATATACCCAGAGAAAACCATATTCCTAAAAGAAACATGTACCACAGTGTTCATTGCAGCACTATTTACAATACCCAGGACATGGAAGCAACCTAAATGCCCATTAACAGATGAATAGATAAAGAAGATTTGGCACATATATACAATGGAATAATACTCAGCCTTAAAAAGGAATGAAATTGAACTATATGTAATAAGGTGGATAGACCTAGGGACTGTCATACGGAGCGAAGTAAGCCAGAAAGAGAAAAACAAATACTGTATGCTAACTCATATATATGGAATCTAAAAAAATGGTACTGATGAACCCAGTGACAGGGCAAAAATAATGATGAAGATGTAGAGAACGGACTTGAGAACATGGGGTTGGGGAGGGGCAAAGGGGAAGCTGGGACGAAGTGAGAGAGTATCATTGACATATATACACTACCAAATGTAAAATAGATAGCTAATGGGGAGTTGCTGTATAACAAAGGGAGATAAACTCGATGATGGGTGATGACTTAGAGGGCCAGGATAAGGAAGGTGGGAGGGAGTCGCAGGAGGGATGGGATATGGGGATGTATAAATACAGCTGATTCACTTTGGTGTACCTCAAAAACTGGTACAAGAGTGTAAAGCAATCATATTCCAATAAAGAGCTTTAAAAAAAATCAATCATCAAAACCTAATGACATTTAAACTCAAATTGGTATTTGTTCAATGAACATTCTACAGCATAATGTGATGTACAAAGGAAAACTGAAACTTGTGGAATAAAATGGGAATTTTTAAAATAAGGAAATTTAGCTAATTCCATTATGTTTTTGACTCTTTCCAAACTGAAACAATAGTCTTGTTGTCATGAAACATTTACTACAAATATAGAATAAGCAGATTCCTCTGAAAAAAAAAAATTTAAATCCACTTAAACATATTTCTAATTGTATTTTAAAACATTTTTGTTACTTTGAATTAGTGAATACAATTTAGAATAATAATAACCATTTTTAGGGAGTCTAATTGGAAATACCAAGAGCTACCTGGATATGTGTAAACAGTTCACCATTATCTCCCTATCATGTCTTGTATGTCCATCTTATTCACATAAATGTCTAATGATATTGATCTGGCAGGTCTAATGTTTGTATCTATGTTAACTCTTTTAAAATTTCACTTGAAATAAATTTTATTGTTTACCTTCCATGGGCCACTTAGCTACTTTGGTTAACTTTTTAGAATGAGTGTGGGAATGGTAGATAGGAGCAGATGTGTGTGTGTATGTGTGTAGGGAAGGTTTGGGCAGGCAGTGGTTTTAGTTTCAGCCTGTTTCCAAATCTTGACAGTTCTTTAAAAAAGGATGTTATTTTTTCATCAGGAAGAGGGAAAATAGTATAAATAACTTAGGAAACCCTAATTAATACTTCAAAAAGAATTAGAACACATCTTTTTAATTGTAGTCATGTTTTTTTATAATTAAAAATAACTTTTTCTCATAATGGAAGTTATTCATAATCATTATTTAATTTAGAAAATACAGACAAGCAAATGGAAGTAATAATACCTGTTATCCCATCACCCATAGATATCCTTTGTATATCCTTCCATTATTCTGTACCAAAAGGTATCATATTATATATCCTATTTGTAACTTGTTTCTTTCACTTAGCAGTATTGTTAATATCCTTTGATATCAATAAATATCTAAAACATAAAAATTGGTAATCCTCAAAATTCTAGGTTTCATTACCTTGTGACTAATGAAATAACCTTCATGGCCATTCACTTACCCTTGAAGAGGCTATGAATGTGTTCACATGGTCATGATAAATTTTTTGTAAAATTTGCAGAAATAAGATATTTTAAATTCTTTTTCTTAAAGATAGCCCTCCCAAATTTTATAAGCGTTAGGTCTTACAAAGTCTGCATCTAGTGTTGTGTCTTTTTCTTTCTCCATCAGGTCTCACAGAGAGAAGGACATTTGTGCTGAGACTTGGAGCCCATTTTTTTCTAGAACATTTAGACATCCTTTCAACTAGATTAGCTTTACAAGAAATTGAGAGTTTTTCATAATGAAACACTACTTTTCAAACTACATAACTTTATAGGCTATGTGTGTATAAATTGTGAAATTCTTTGCCTGCTATCGATAAAAGTCTGTGTTTTACTGCTGGTTAATGTGATGAATAAAACGGCATTATGAAGCTTTATCTCTAACCTGGATTAAATACATATAAACTTTACCTGCAACCAGGATTAAACACATTAAATACATGTGTACATATGTGCACATACATACAAATAGTTTAAAAATTTGTCTAAATGCATTTTTGCTTGGTAACAACCTAATAGTTCCATTAACTTAAAATTAATAGATTTTAAATGGAACTTAGAGAAACAGCTGTCCTGATTTCTTTACCCTTTCACAATGCTCTATAAGAAATTGTATAACATTGATTTTAGAAATATGCAATTTAAGACTTGTCTAAAAAGCACAACCCACAGACAGTAAAACTGATACTTTTCTCAACTGCTGAAGTACACAATTGAGTGACACAGAAGTTCCCAAATTTAAAGGTCATTGGTGTATCTTGAAAAACAAATGAAACTTTCATCAACATAATGCAATTTCTACTAAACTGAAATATTAATGGCACTTTTCAATAAGCCTGATTTTAAAAGGTATATATATAAAACCTGAAATGATGTGCAGCAAAGTAATAGTACTTATTTTAGTGCTTATCTGTAGTGAGCTTATTTTGCAGTTATCTGTACCTTTTCCATACTTTCATATTTAACCTTCCTTTTTTCCTATGCAACCTCAGATATAATTCTCACTACAGAACTTTATTGAAAAGTATCAGGGCAGTGTCTTTCTCCTAGTTTCTTGGTGACTCTTTTGAGCAATTTTTCTTCTCTCATCCCTCAACCACTGTCCTTGAGTCATGTCACTTCCAGTTCTCTCAGTCAAGTCTGGCCTTGGGGAAAAGAGGCAAGCATGAGAACACCAGGACAAGCCGTGACATTTCTCCTTTCATTGATATGTTCAATCTCAATCAACTGTGTCTTTGTGTTCACACCTCACAGTGGGGCTTTATGTGTCTTTCTGATCTAATATGGCAACCCGAACTGATACATGAGAGCCCAGGGAAGGCTGGTTTTTACCTTTTCCTTCTAGATGATAAATTTGGACTTATGAATTCTTGTTAAATGTAACATTCCCTAATCTCTAGTGGTAGAAATTTTAGGCAGCTTCAGAGAGTTAAGTCAAGCCTATTAATTAAGGAAGTGTCTAAGGTCACATTGCAGGACAAAGTCAGGACTAGAATCCAGACTCTAGTTATAGTGCTCATTCCTCTAAATCATAATGTCATGGACGTAAAGCCTAACTGGAGAACAACAGCCATGACATACTCTTGGTTTACTCAGAGCAGTAAGGGGAAATGATATAGCATGTGCCATTTAGCTCCATCTAAATGTTCAAGATCCTCGTTCAAAGATTTTCTGAATGACAGCCAACACTCAAGTTAGATGACTCACAAAGATTGTTTAGAGTGTTGTTTTTTTTTTAAAAAAAAATGCCCTAGGGATTTTCACAGAAATTTCTACTTTCCTGAAAGCCTTTTATTTCCTCATCTTTCTCTTTCTGCCTATATATTCATGCAAATTCTTCTCTTCCTCCTGTTTGCACAGAAACAGGATATCTTAAAAGAGGTAACCTTAGGTGGAAAGGGTCACAGTTGTTATAAATCAAGACTGGATCAGTGAAGTGTAAACCAGTGGCACAATGTCGTTATTGTTAGTATTGAGAAAACATTAGCAAAAAAACCTGATGTGGGTTTACTGTAAGCTAATAAAGTAGTAACTACACAAGGGTAGAGCTGTAGTTTTATTTACTTATTTACTTTTAAGATTGTAACACAACTTAATAACTTTTGGTTAATGAACTCTTTAAGATCATAAATGTATGCCCCTGATATAGGACATCTTCCTGCCCAAATTATAGATATTGAGTGAATTTTCATGTAAAAATAAAGAAAAAAAAGGTATAGAGCCAAAATATCTACTCAATATTTTAAAAATTCCACCAGTAAAGTAAACCAACTCCAGCAGAGAAAGGGTAAACACAGTATAAAAAAAAGAAACTGATAAAGTAGGCTATATAGATAAGTTCAAGCCATTTTAGAAAATGGCACACGATTGTAAATATCCATTGAGTTCTACTTAGATTTTTCTTCTCTTTTTTCTTATTCACCATCCAAATCCCTAGGCAACAGTAGCACAGTAACTGAACGCATTTTGTTGTTGGAGCTACAACATGCACAGAAAAACAAAACATGGGCAATCACATTAATGAAACACAATTTGGGGAAATATTTACTCTAAACATTAACTATGACTCCAAGAAGCATTCCAGTAGAGTTTTTCCCCATCACTTTTCAGGATATGGCAGGCATTTTTATTAAAAATTCAAAGGAAAAAATTCCATTATTTCCCTTTGGGGAAAAAAATCCATTATCATAGTAACCTTATTGTACAAAAGTTCTTCCATCTTCCATCTTACATGGTAAAATTTCCTCCTTTCTCTTTGGAAGCAGAAAGAATCTAGTTATCACCTTTTGTAACTATTTAAGGTTATCTTTAGATAAAGGAAGAGTAATGAATAGAATCACATTCCTGAGCCATAGTTCAAAACAATCATTTGCCCTTCAAAAACATTAAACTATTTCCTTAAGTAAGAACATATGACTTATCACTTGAAATGCACAGGAGTAAGTTGTTACATTTTCACTTTGAATATAAGAATTATCCCACAGTTCCCTGTATTGAATTAATATTGACATTCATAAATAAGGCTAACAGTAGATATCAAAATAATAAATGATTAGCCCTATGAATAGGCATGTAGGAGTTATTTATTGCTTTTCCCTGCCGTGGTCATTAGCTAGAGTTTGCTTAGCTGTAAAAATCACAAGTAAAATGTGTATTATATTTCATGGGATAAAAAGAATGTTTCAAAAACAATATCTTGGGTTAACTGTCACAGCACCCTGTTAGAAAACTGTGACCATCCCCATTTTTACTGATGAAAAAAATCATTCCCAGGGAAGGTAAGCAAGTAGTGGAAAGAGGATTTCAACTCATCATCTGGACTCCAAACTATAGGCTTTTTCTACAATTCTTCCTTCCCTCCTTTCCAAAGTTTTGATTCCTTCCTCTCAATCCTTATTTCCAATTTTGAGGAAAAGCAATTATACAATACATTTCATGATGGTTATTTCTAGTCTCCTCTTTTGAGTATCCTCAAAGCACTGGGGGAAAGGATGTTTCTGATAAACTTTTTTTTATATTCCACATTTCCTTTCCCCTTAACCTCAAGGAATCCCACAAAGAGTCTTATTTATTTATTTATTTATTTATTTATTTATTTATTTATTTATTTATTTTGTTGGCTGTGTTGGGTCTTTGTTGCTGCATGCAGACTTTCTCTAGTTGGGGTGAGTGGGACTACCTTTCGTTGTGGTGCTCAGGCCTCTCATTACAGAACACAGGCTCTAAGCATGCAGGCTTCAGTAGTTGTGGCATGTGGGCTCATTAGTTGTGGTTCACAGGCTCTAGAGCTCAGGCTCCGTAGTTGTGGTACACAGGCCTAGCTGCTCTGTGGCATACGGGATCCTCCTGGGCCAGGAATGAAACCCATGTCCCTTGCATTGGTAGGTGGGATCTCAACCACTGTGCCACCAGAGAAGCCCCACAAAGCCTTTTTTCCCCTTTCTTCAACTTCATCTATCCTTTCTCCTCCCCTTTCTCTATTCTGGTGTTGGAAAAGAACTGGAGAGCACACACTTACAGACACTCTTTTTTTTTTTTTTTTTCTTTTTTTTTTCAGACACTCTTTTAGTATGCCCTTTTACTTTAATTTGGTAAAAAACATGTAATATAAAACGTAAACTCAGTCATTTTTAAGTGTACAGTAGTGTTAACTATATTCACATTGTTGTGTAAAAGATGTCTAGGACTTTTTCTTCTTCGAAACTTAAACCTATACCCATTGCACAACTCCCCATTTCATCCCCCCCACCCACCAGCCCCTGGCAACTATCACTTTGACTACTCTAGACATCTCATATAAGGAGAAATACAATATTTACCCTTTTCTAATTGGCTTATTTTACTCCGCATTATGTCTTCAAGGTTTATCCATGTTATCACATGTGATAGACTTTCCTTATTTCTTAAGGCTGAATAGTTTTCCATTGTATGTATATAACATATTTCATTATTCATCTATCAATGGACATTTGGCTTCTTCCACCTCTTGGCTATTGTGAATAATGCTGCAATGAACATGGGTGTGCAAATATCTTTTTGAGATCCTGCTTTAAATTCCTTTGGGGGGTACTGCCCTGGCAGCCCAGTGATTAAGACTCTCTGCTTCCAAAGCAAGTGGTGCGAGTTCGATCCTTGGTCAGGGATCTAAGATCCCATATGCTGTGCTGTGTGGCCAAAAATAAAAATAAAATAAATTCTTTTGGATATATAGCCAGAAGTGGAATTTCTGGATTATAAGGCAATTCTATTTTTAGTTTTTTGAGTAAACTCCATACTGTTTTCCATAGTGGCTGCACCATTTAACATTCCTACTAGCAGTGCACAAAGGTTCAATTTTTCTACATCCTTACCAATACTTAACTATTTTCTGTTCTTATGTTACTGGCTCATGATTTTGCTTTGCATTTCTCTAATGATTAGTGAGAATGCCCTATTTTTTAAAACTTAAAACATTTTATTTTTATAATTGTGTTACGCATTATGTGTTAGGCACTATGTTAAGTGCTTTGCATGCAATAACTCGTTGCTTTTAAAAGCCATCCTATGGCCCAAGTGGTATTATCTTTACTTGATGGATGTGAGGAAACTGAGAATTAAAATAATTTTCCAAAGTGCAGAGAACTGCTAAATGATGAAGCCAGAATTCAAAACCAGGTCTGATACCAAATGGCACATTTCTAACCATTGAGCTATCCTCTCTCTGCCTTTTGCTTCACCCATTAATTCCCTAAGGCAATGTTTGGTAACTAACACACAGTCCTACACAAAATAAAGGGAAAGTAACATTCATTAAGTGCCCACTTTTGTGCTGGAAACATTGCTAAATGCTTTCAGATGTGTATGTGTGCATGTGTTTCAGAGGGAAGTGAAAGAGGGAAGTCCTTGCATTTTACACATACAAGCATTTACTCCATTATGTGGTTAGCACTGTAAGTCAAATAGTGTAATGGGAAGAAAATTGAGCTGGATTTCTTACCACAGTCTTTGTAAACTTGAAGGTCTTTTTTTTTTCCACAGGTAAATATACCCCCAGAAATTCCAGAAAGAGAAATTCCAATTCCAGTTAAGGATGTTTTTTTGTTTGTTTGTTTTTGTTTGTTTTATTGGGGTATAGTTGCTCTACAATGTTGTGTTAGTTCCTGCTGTACAACGAAGTGAATCAGCTATATGGATACATATAACCCCTCCCTGTTGGCCCTCCCTCCCACCTCCACCATCCCACTGATCTAGGTCATCACAGATCACCAAGCTGAGTTTCCTTTGCTATACAGCAGGTTCCCACTAGCTATCTGTTTTCCACCTGGTAGTGTATAGATGTCAATGCTAATCTCCCAATTCACCACCCCCATGTCCACACATACATTCTCTACATCTGGGTCTTTATTCCTGCCCTGCAAATAGGTTCATCCGTACCCTTTTACTAGATTCTACATATACACATTAATATACAATATTTGTTTTTCTCTGACTTACTTCACTCTGTATGACACACTCTAGGTCCATCCATGTCTCAACAAATGGCCCAATATGGGTATAGAGAGGGAATATCACCAGGAAGAGGGTACATAAATAATAAAATGAAGGAAAGAAGACATAGCCAGAGATAAAAGGAAAAAAAAAAGGTTATGTAAATATAGGAGCTACCAGTTGGCCTGTTTTCTCTGACCCTTGCTCTTTATTCCACTAGCTCTGTTTTCCCAGTGTAAAATGCTTTCAACTGCTCCCATATAGTCTCCCTGTTCTGCTCTGCTGCATAGCTGCATGTCATATTAGTGATAAGAGCAATGGGTCAAGAATTATAGATTTAGTTTCAAATTCAGAGCCGACTATGACATTAAAGATGACCCTAAACCCAGGAAAATTGGGCTATATAAAGATGTGACTCTTAACTGTCTATAAGAACTCAATACTGAAATCTTTAGCCCAATCTTCATTTGGTCATGAACAGTATCAAGAGAATGGGAAACTACAATTATTTTATTTGTGCCTTACATTTAAGGAACACATTACCTCCCACCCCCAATTATCTGGATTGAAATAAATTAGGATACATTACTGTAACATTACATAATTGTAAAACCAATTATAAACAAAAAATCTTTAAGAAAATCTCCCAATAAACTTATAAAAGAGAAAATAAAAATGATGATTGGCATTTATGATATTCACTGAGTGCTGCCAGTGATGAAGGAACAAATAAACTAGTTAGTGCTTGTAGCCAAACGTGATATCATCCACAGCCTTCTATCACTAAAGCAAGGGACAGTGTAGTAAGCTTTGTATCCCAGCCTTCAGTGTAAATTTGAGAGCCAGAAACAGCAAGTCATGATATCTTAGTGTTTCTAAATTCTATAGATTTAGAATTGCTAAATTGAAATGAAACTACTAAGTATTTTAAATGCTGCTCATAGATATCATATTACATCATCCAGAATCATAGCCATCTGTGAAAATTATACATAGATTTATTATTTCATGTCTTTAATTAATTTTATCTGTTCTCTCTAGAAACATTTTTTCATTCATTTTGCTTTCCTCTTCTATATGATTTATTATTTCCTTCTTTCTTTTTTTAAAAAAAATATTTATTTATTTATTTTTACTTTTGGCTGTGTCAGGTCTTAGTTGTGGGATCTTTGTTGCAGCATGTGGGATCCTCCACTGTGGCACATGGAGTCCTTGTTGTGGTGTGCAGGCTTCTCTCTAGTTGCAGCATGCAGGCTCCCTAGTTGTGGCCCTTGTGCTCAGTAGTTGCCTCATGGCATGTGGGATTTTAGTTCCCCGACTAGGGATTGAATTTGCGCCCCCTGCATTGGAAGGCAGATTCTTAACCATGGGACCACCAGGGAAGTCCCTATTTCCTTCTTTCATACTCTATCTCTCTTAATGAAGTTTCTGAATGAAACTTCATTATACTTTTTTTAAAAGAAAAATTGCTTATGATAGCAAATAAGAATGCAGTGCAAGAAAACAAAATGAGAACTGTAGCTTCTCTAAGCAGTTGATTTCTATTCCTTAGTCTTAGTTAATTTTTATGTATCATTTACCAGGAAGATTGTATAGTTATCAAGTTCTGCAAAGCACTTAACAACACAGTAGCAGATTCTATAGATTATTTCAATGATGAAATGTGAAAGTTAAATTTAAAATGTAAAGTGTGTTGCAAAGAAGGTGACCATTTTTTGAGAGTTACTGACTTTCACATGAGTACTTATAGTCAGAAATTGCAATAGAATTTTATAGCAAATGAATTCCAGTTAACAAAAAGTTGTTCCTATGAGATAGAATTGGCACTACTGGTATTTCTAGTTTATAAATGAGAAAACAGAGGCTTAGTAACATTAAAGGACATGCCCAAAATCATATGGTTCATTAGCAACTAAATGTGATTTGAAACAGCATTTTCATATTCCAAAGTCTGTTTTTGACCCAACATACTGTAGTATTAATGCTATATTGTATGATGTTATTTAAATATTTTGTCATAAATTCTTTCTTTTATGTGGCTATCACTTTTTGGATATCATTTTTATATGGATATCATTTTTATTAGCTATATAATTCTCCATCAAATTGGTGAACATTTTCTTTTCTTTTTTTTTTTTTTTTACTCTTACAATAAAGATATAGTTGACATTGTCACATATATCTTTTACTTTCTGTTAAATTTTATCCTTAGGATAAATTCCCAGATATGTAAGTGTTGAGTAAACAATGATTTTTTTAAGTTGTCTTTGCTTCTAAGTTATTTCTTTTATTTAAAAGATTTTCACAGGAAACCTTATATGTAATGCATAAATATATACTAGTTGAAAAATCCTTGAGCAATATAGTGAGACACCTCCAAATAGTGTATATTTTGCTTATTCTGGTTGGCTGTTGTCTTTAAAGCTGTGTTTTCCTCAAGTACATTAATCCTATAATGGAGAACCTGACACAGAACCAGTAGCTGAAGGAATAATAGCTAATGAGTTGAAGGATGCCTTCTACCAGAAGATATATCAGTAGCTACTTTGCCCCACCAAAACAAAGAATGTATTATACATTATAATGTTATACAGAAGAAATTTTAAATTCATTGGTATAATTTTCTAGGATTTCACGAGGAATACATTCGCAATGAATACAGTCATGTTTACTATGTTAAGATTCTTAAGGACATTTAATAATGTAGTTCCTCATGGATTATTATTTATATCTTCATCACCTCAGCCTTTAAGTTTTCTACTCTGGAAAACCCTATTGGAAAACCCTTTAAATCTCATTTCTTCTGATCACGAACACTCCTCAGCTTACTAACTCTCATGATAGTTACACATTCATTTATCCAACTGATAATGCCAAGTCTTCTAGATGCTGAAGATGGAGCAGTATCTAAGAGACAGATAAGGTTTCTGTTTCCAAAGGTCTTATAGTATTATTGAAGGAGGCAGGACAAAGCAGATAAGTAGACATTGTTAGGTTGTAATAAATACTATGAGACAGTAAAACAGGAAGACAGAGACAGTCTTGGGCAGTAGGTTGGGGAAAGGGGCCTGCTATCTTCAGGTGAGCTAAGACCTAAAAGCTGAGGAATAAGCAGTCTAGGGAGAAATAGGTGCAAATTCCTGGGGAAGCAAAATATTTGTCCTGTAAAATAGAGAGATGGCCAGAGGGACTGGAGTATAGTAGATGTGGAAGCAGAAGAGCTTGTAGAAATCGTCAGGGCCTGATCAGGTTGGGCATTGTGGATCGTGCTAAGAAATTTGGATTTTATTTTGTTTGCAAAGGCAATCTTACTTTGGAAGTTGTTAAATAAGAGAGTGAAATGATGTGCTTTATTCTTTTAAAAGACCACCTGGCTGCTGTATGTCTAGTTCAAAGTCAATTTCCACCCCATCTCATAATGACATCCAGTGTCTAGCACATACTAAATGCTGAATAACTAAGTACAAATATATATTATGTAAGTCTGATATCTTCTCATATATATTCTCTCCTTCTTAACTGTCTCTTTTCCCCACTTCACTGACCACAGGGAAGACTTTTATTCATTAAAACTCATCTAGAGCATTATGTTCTGGGAAGCCTTCCTAATCTGCAGAGCTGAGTACAAGTGCCCTCCTCTATGTAGCTTTTGGATTTTGTGCTCACTTTGTTATAATATGATCATGCCTTATCGTAATTGTTAGTTGTTGGATGTCTATCCCTCTATACAATGCTCAGCAATGCTTGTTTCTTTTTCTCATGTAATATTCAGGTACTTTTTCAAATGATCTGCACATATTCTGTTCCATCTAAATGGCCTTTAACTGTTAGTGCATTTCATCATTTACCCAACTTTGAAGCTGAATCTAGGGAAGGTGGTCTCTCTAGAGAACCTTCCTAGATCACCCCAAGCCAACTCTGTATCCCTTTCACACTATTATAGCTACACTCTAGACAATTCTCATGTTCACTAATAATTGGCTTCTAAATACCTCTAAATTTTAAACTTGTTTTTATTATTGGACATGAATTCTTTGAGGAAAGATTGAATCTTATCTATTTCTAAAATCCTTGTCTCTACTGCTATGTGTGGCACATAGTAAATACTCAATAAGTGGTGATTATTATGAATCAATTCTTAAAGCAGTGATCACTGATGTTTCCATAAAGACAAACTACATCAGCATAAAAGACATTAAAATCCTCCATTCATAGTGTTTCCAAGGAACAAATATTTTTCAATCAGAAAATATATTTTTATTTTTGCAATGATTTATAGAAATAAATCTTCATATGTGAAAAACTGGATATGATAGAAACTTTAGTCCTATGTATTGGAAAAAAACAAATAACTTCTTTTTAATAGGTGCTAACTTTTACTAATTGGTAATGATTTTGGTAATGATGTTCAAATGTAAATGCAAAGAGATGAGTTTTCCTAGCTGTGATAGAGCTAAGACTTGGAAGGGCAAGAAGGGACAAAGAGACTGAAATGAAAATTAGAATGCTCACAAAAATAAGTCTTTGTGTTTTTTATTTTTATTTTTGAACACATGGACAGCCATAATAGGAAAGTAGGAGTTCAGCCAAATGAATGTCTGCACTGTCCCCTTTTTTAGTTAGAAGAGAACTAGCTGAATGGCCCCCTGGGCAAGAGATCAGCATGCCTATACCCACTTCCCTTTCCCTTACTTTCAAATTCCTAAAGCAACAACAACAATAGCAAAACAAGTATAACCAGAAAGGATAATGCTACTGTAATCAGTACCTAGGCAGGGGAGGATGAGATTTTCAATCATAGTTATTTATGGGAGAGAAAAGAATGCTGGTATGACCATACTTAAATTAAGGTTACAAACTCAAAACTCTTGAAACCCAAAAGGGAACTCAAGAAGTGCAGGGGTGACCTTGCTGCTGACCTGACAGTTCTATCAAAGGGGAGTGCAGAGGGCTTGAGGAAAGCATGTGTTGGTTCAGAATCCACATCCTGTTTGTCTTTGGTAAGTCTCTGATCCAGAGTTTTAGGGGCTTTATAGATTAAGAAGCTTTAAGATGCTGCTCTTCTCTGGGACTTAGCAGGACATAGGCCCCTGAATTGCTTATGTTAAAACTGAGTGGAGATGTGTGGATATTCTCAAATAAATGAATATATAAATGACTGGGACAAGAGAGGAATCTTATGTTTCTGTAAGAAACAAATAAGATTAAATTACAATGAAGAGAACAGGGACCAGTATGACTCATTCCATGTGATCATGCTTAAACTGCAGGGGAAATGCCCTTATTGTATGACCACATAAAAGAGCCTGAAAAATGGGTGTGAAGAATGAGAGGCTTTAGTTGTCATTGGCTAGATGCTCTGCAAACACAAAAACTAATATTTCCAATGTAAATATGCTTGGCAAGAAAGAGAGAGAAATTTAGATGAAACACATAATGAGGTACTTTCCCCCCCCTGATTATTCTAGAAAAACCAAAGGCCACACAGGAACAAGATAGTAGGACAAGAAATCCCCTGTACTTGCAATTTTGTTTAGTCACTTATTATAGGAGTAAAGAGAAGGGTGGGATACTGGCAGACAGGAGCAAGTGCTGCCAGCTGAGATTTAATGCAATTGCTAAGCAAGATAACCAAGAGAAAATGAAAAAATTGGAGCCCAATTATTGTTCACTGGACAGAAGTAGATCTCAGTCACCACTGGCAAAAGGAAGCATGATGAGGTGGAAAGGCCATGGAGGCTGGAGTCAGAAGACATGACTTTGAGTCCTGAGCTCTGCTACTTACTATGATCTTGGATAAATCTGGCAGGTCACTTTGAGCTGGTTTAGTCAGCTCAAAGAATATAATGATGCCATTAGCAGCAACAGTTTTACAGGATTTGCTATAGTAAATGAGATAAGATTAGCAAAACTAATTTGTTATTACCATTTCAATAAAAATAGACTAAACCCAAGTGATCATGGGAACTGCTCCATCCTTACCACTCACCATCCCAAATTAGAAACATCTACCCAAAATCTTCTTCCAAGCACACCCACACCCTAATTTCCCCTCCTCTGTTTGCAATTAGTTTGCTGAACAGCTTTCTGATTGCCCACCATTATTCTAGCCAACTGGATCCCAGCTAAGGTGATCTGAAGTAGACAGACAGATTGGAATTTCAAGAACAATACTTTGGGGAAGTGGGTGTGTATTAGTATTGATTTTTCACATCCTGTTTTGCTGTGCTCATCAGTTGGCCTCTTTCCTTTTGGATTCATTTGTAAGCACTTTTCCACATTTATACTTTGCTTTGCAGTTATCCTGACTAACAACTATGTGCAGTATGTGACGTTACTGAGCTGCTTTCCCACAGCCTAGAAAAGACTGACTCTTTTTAGAGTCCATTTAAAAAGGGCCACATTCATGCATAACTTGTGAAAGACAAACATGGCCAAACAGAATCCCTATTTTAGCATTTGAAATCCCTGTATTAGGTTTATGGTAAAAACAAGACCAAGACATAATCAAAAAGGCTTGGCTGTTGTTCATTAGTGCCACTGAATATAAGAGGCTATTAATTTCCCTTAGCTTTGAAAACATCAACAGCCCACAGCAACTTGATTTCTAACCTGGTTGCCATAATCCTGATGAGTTTAGTTCACTGAAACAAGACATGGCCACTATAATAAGGACTATCCTTGAACATGGCCAAGGACCTTACTACCAAATGTCTGAGGTGGGGAAATGGAGGGCAGGGAGAATAAATCAAGAAAAAGACTTTTAGCACTAATCTAGAGATACGGAGATTTGGAATAAAATGGAAATGGACTCAATGCTATCTAAGAAACTGACAATTTGTACAGATTACATCAAACTTTGTCCTGTGATTAAGATCCCTATGGTTTGTGCAGCAAATTACACATGAACTCTTAAGTTAGCTAATAAAAACCTGAAAGAAAAATAGTTAATAATTCATCATACATGTTTACAAACATTTCTCTAGATTCACTTCCCCTCAAATACCTAATGCTAAATTTATATAGGTAGATTAGGCCAACTGTACTGTCATATTAGGCCTCAAAATATTTTTCTTCCTTCTTTTTTTCTTGTTTTTACAAGAAGTTAGAGTATCTATAAATGTGTGGCAGTTTGGGAATCAGACCTAGGGATATCAAACCTGGAGTGTTTCTAAAGGTGGAAATAAAAGGTTAAAAAAGAAAAAAAGAGTAAAATCAGACTATATATTAAGATATTGTGGACATAATCAATCCCAACACAAGTCTTACCAGCTAACATTCTCATATGAGTTTTTTGTAGACACAGTCTTAGCTTGTGGGGCACACATTGGAGAAGGCAAATCAGGCCCCTTGAAAACCATTCATGTCACAGATTTGGTAACATAAATATGACTGGAAATTTTCTGTATGGTCCCTAACATTGGCTGTAAGCAGGTTAGACCAGGAAATCCTATACCTATCTTTGTGTCTCGATCTTAACCTGCCATAGGAAATGAGAACCACTCCTGTTGATGTTGCCTCATCTGCATTGTGTGGTCTTTAATTGATAATTATAACAGTAATTAGTATTACCTTCTGCTATGTGGTTAGCACACCAGCAATACTGGAGAATGAACTTCTATTACCATACCAAACTTTGTTGTAAATTTTATGTGTATTAACTTAATTCTCACAATGCTCCCATATTATTTTCCTCATTTTTTTGTCAACAATGAGTCTGGCACAGAGAGGTACAAATTGATTTTATTTATCCTTCCAAAAAATATCTCAATGAAGGCAAAGAGTAGTGGATGGTTTCAATTTTACCACAGCAACAGCATCACTAGCCAGGAAAGAAGGCTTATCTAGGATAATGTAATAGGCCACATTTGTCAGCAATTGATGGTCATGATAGGCACAGACAAAGAAAAGGCCAACGGTAGATTCCTAAAAAAATGTAAACTACATTTCATTGTTTGAAAATTCAAAAAATAACCCAGGATTACAAGAACTGCATCCAAATAGAAGATTTTCTTGCTGGTAAAGATGGTGATTCAGAGCTTAGAATAGTCTCTCCAAGACATCTTTTCTCTCTCTTTCTCTATAATCCATTAAGAAATTGTCATCCTCATATAAACTGGACTTTCCTTTGAAAAAGTCAATTATATTCACTTTTCATATAGCATATTTATAGCTACAGAAAAGTCATTAAGCTTCCCATCACAGAAAATACATTCCATATCCTTGCCAGGTGATGAAAGAAGAAATTCTGTGAAATTAACACTGTGCCAGGAGAAAGTAATGGCAGCAAAGTAGAAGGATGTGAAATGCATACTTCTCCACAGATGCATCAGGAATATATAAAAAGATGCAATAATTCGCACAGAAAACCAGCTGAACACCAGCAGAAGACCTTGGACACCAGAAAGGACTGCAAAGATCTCGACATAACTGGCAACCTCTGAAGTCTGGATTGCTCGACCAGAAGTCAAGTTGGAGAATCCAGGATGCTAGACCACTAGAGAGTCCTCAGCCACAGGGAAGATTAACTGCAGAGAATTCTCATGGAGCCCTCTATCAGAGTCTAAGACCCCACTTTGTCCGACAGTCTGAAACCGCCAGTGCTGGATACCTCACACCAAACTACAAACAAGACAGAAGCACAAACCCACCCATCAGCACACAGACTACCTAAAGCCATGTTAAGCTCACAGATACCCTAAAACACACCACCTGACATGGTCCTGCTCATCAGAGAGAAAAGACTCAGATCCACACACCATAAAGCAGGCACCAGACCTTCCCACCAGGAGGCCTACTCAAGACACTGGACCAACCTCAACAATGGGAGCAGAGAACAGAAATAAGAGAATATGCTACTAGGCAGCATAGGGAAAGGAGATAGCAAATACTGTAAATTAGACAAAATGAGAAAACAAAGAAACACCTTGCAGGCAAAGGGGCAAGAAAAAAATTCACAAGACAAAATAATTGAAGAGGAAATAGGAAAATTGCCTGAAAAAGAATTCAGAGTAACGATAGTAAAGATGATTCAAAATTTCAAAAACAAAATAGAGAAAATACAAGAAACATTTAATAAGGACGTAGAAGAACTAAAGACAAACTGTGATGAATAACACAAAAACTGAAATTAAAAATACTCTAAATGGTATAAAAAGAAGAAGAACTGAGTCAGAAGAATGAGTAAGTGAGTTGGAAGATAGAAAGGGGGAAATAACTGCCACAGAGCAGGAAAAAGAAAAAAAAAAAAAAAAAGAATGGAAAACAGTATCAGAGATCTTGGTGACAACATTTAGTGCACTAACATTCAAATCATAGGCATCTTCCACAACATAGGAAAGGAAATAATTAATCAAGTCCAAAGGGGCAGAGAGTCCCATACAAAATAAACCCAAGCAGAAATACACCAAGGCACATATTAATCAAACTAATGAAAATTAAGCACACACAAAAAATACAAAAAGCAGTAAGAGAAAAGCAACAAATAACATATAAGGGAAAACACATAAGGATAAGAGCTGATCTTTCTGCAGAAACTCTGCAGGCTAGAAGGGAATAGCAGGATATGCTGAAAGTGTTGAGAGAGAAAAACCTACAGCCAAGGATACTCTACCGAGCAAGAATCTCATTCAGACGTGATGGAGAAACCAAAAGCTTTATGGACAAGCAAAAGTTAAGAGAATTCAGCACCACCCAACCAGTCTTACAACAATTGCTAAAGGAATTTTCTAATCAGGAAACACAAGAGAAGGAAAAGACCTACAAAAACAAACCCAAAACAATTAAAATGGTAATAGGAACATACAAGTGACTATCACCTTAAATGCAAATGGATTAAATACTCCAACCAAAAGATACTGACTGGCTGAATTGATACAAAAACAACATCCTTATATATGCTGTCTACAAGAAACCCACTTCAGACCTAGGGACACATACAGACTGAAAGTAAAGGGATGGAAAAAGATATTCCACACAAATGGAAATCAAAAGAAAGCTGCAGTAGCAATACTCATATCAGACAAATTAGACTTTAAAGTAAAGACTATTACAATAGACAAGGAAGGACACCACATAATGATCAAGGGATCCATTCAAGAAGAGGATATAACAATTGTAAATATCTATGCACCCAACATAGTATCACCTCAATACATAAGGCAAATGCCAACAGCCATAAAAGAGGAAATCAAGGGTAACACAGTAACAGTAAGAGACTTTAACATGCCACTGACACTAATGGACAGATCATCCAAACAGAAAATAAATAAGTAAACACAAGCTTTAAATGACACATTAGACCATCTTGACTTATTGATATTTATAAGACATTCCATCTGAAAACTACAGAATACACTTTCTTCTCAAGGGCACATGGAACATTCTCCAGGATAGATCACATCTTGGGTCACAAATCAAGCCTCGATAAATTCAAGAAAATTGACATCATATCAAGCATATTCTCCAATCACAACATCATGAGACTAGACATCAATTACAGGAAAAAAAAAAACTGTAAAAAATACAAACACATGAAGGCTAAGCAACACATTATTTAACAAGGAAGAAATCACTGAAAAAATCAAAGAGGAAATTTTAAAAATACCTAAAAACAAATGACAATGAAAACACAAGAACCCAAAACCTATTGGAGGCATAAAAAGCAGTTCTAAGAGGGAAGTTTATAGCAATACAACCCTACTTCAAGAAACAAGAAAAATATTCAATAGAAAACCTCACCTTACATCTAAAACAGTCAGAGAAAGAAGAACAAAAATACCTCAAAGTGAGCAGAAGGAAAGAAATCATAAAGATGAGATCAGAAATAAACAAAAAAGAAATGAAGGAAACAATAGCAAAGATCAATAAAACTAAAAGTTGGTTCCTTAAAAGGATAAACAAAATTGATAAACCATTAGTCAGACTCATCAGGAAAAAAGGGAGAAGATGCAAATCAACAGAATGAGACATGAAAAAGGAGAAGTAACAGCAGACACCATAGAAATACAAAAGATCATGAGAGACTACTACAAGAAACTATATGCCGATAAATTGGATAACCTGGAAGAAATGGATAAATTCTTAGAAGAGTACAATCTTCCAAGACAGAACCAGGAAGAAACAGAAAATATGAACAGACCAACCATAAACACTGAAATTTAGACTTTGATTAAAAATCTCCCAACAAACAAAAGCCCAGAGCCAGATGGCTTCACAGGTGAATTGTATCAAACATTTAGAGAAGATCTAACACCTATCCATCTCAAACTCTTCCAAAACACAGCAGAAGCAGGAACACACTTAAACACATTCTATGAGGCCAACATCATTCTTCAATATATGGAAATCAATCAATGTGATACATCATATTAACCTATTAAAGGATAAAAATCATATGATAATCTCAACAGATGCAGGAAAAGATTTTGAGAAAATTCAACATCATTTTATGATAAAAACTCTCCAGAAAATGAGCATAGAAGGAAATTACCTCAACATAATAAAAGCCATATATGACAAACCAAGGGGCAACATCATTCTAAATGGTGAAAAACTGAAAGCATTCCCTCTAAGAACAGGAACAAGACAAGGCTCCACACTCTCACCATTATTATTCAACATTGTTTTGGAAGTTTTAGCCAGAGTGATCAGAGAACAAAATGAAATAAAAGGAATCCAAATTGAAAAAGAAGAAGTAAAATTGTCACTCTTTGCAGATGACATGATATTATATATAGAAAACCCTAAAGATTCTACCAGAAAACTGCTAGCAGTAATAGATGAATTTAGTAAAGCAGTAGGATACAAAATTAATGCACAGAAATCTCCTGCATTCCTATACACTAACAATGAAAGAGCAGAAAGAGAAATTAAGGAAACTCTCCCATTGACCATAGCAATGAATCAAATAAAATACCTAGGAATAAATCTGCCTAAGGAGGCAAAAGACTTGTACTCAGAAAACTATAAGACACTGATGAAAGAAATTAAAGACGACACAAACAGATGGAGGGACATACCATGTTCTTGGATTGGAAGAATCAACATCGTGAAAATGACTGTACTACCCAAAGCAATTTACAGATTCAATGTAATCCCTATCAAATTACCAATGGCATTTTTCACAGAACTACAACAAGAAATCTTACGATTTGTATGGAAATGCAAAAGACCCCAAATAGCCAAAGCAATCTTGAGAAGGAGAAAGGGAGTTGGTGGAATTAGGCTTCCTGAATTCAAACTATACTCCAAGGCTGCAGTGATCATGTAAGTATGGTACTGGCACAAAACCACAAATATAGATCAATGGAACAGAGTGGAGAGCCCAGAGGTAAACCCATGAACAGATGGACATCTTATCTTTGACAAAGGAGGCAAGAAAACATAATGGAGAAAAGACAGCCTCTTCAATAAATGGTGCTGGGAAAATTGGATAGCTACATACAAAAGAATGAAATTTGAACACTTTCTAACACCATACACAGAAATAAACTTAAAATGGATTAAAGATCTAAATGGAAGGCCAGACATTATAAAACTCTTAGAAGAAAACATAGGCAGAACACTCTATGACATACATCAAAGCATGATCCTTTTTGACCCACCTCCTACAATAATGGAAGTAAAATAAAAAATAAACAAGTGGGACCTAATGAAACTTAAAAGCTTCTCCACAGTGAAAGAAACCATAAACAAGACAAGAAGACAACCCTCAGAATGAGAGAAAATATTTGCCAATGAAACAACTAACCAAGGATCAATCTCCAAAATATATAAGCAACTCATGCAGTTTAATACCAAAAAAGCAAATAACCCAATCCACAAATGGCCAGAAGACCTAAATAGACTTTTCTCCAAAGAAGACATGCAGATGGCTAACAAACTCATGAAAAGATGCTCAACATCACTAATCATTAGAGAAAAGCAAGTTGAAGACAAAATGAGGTATCACCTCACACCAGCCAGACTGGTCATCATCAAAAAATCTAGAAAAAATAAATGCTGGAGGGGGTGTGGAGAAAAGAGAACCCTCCTGCACTTTTGGTGGGAATGTAAGTTGGTACAGCCACTATGGAAAACAGTTTGGAGGTTCCTTAAAAAACTAAAAATGGAACTACCATATGACCCAGCAATCCCAGTACTAGGCACATACCCAGGGAAAACCATAATCCGGAAAGAAACATCTACCATAATGTTCATTGTAGCACTATTTACAATAGCCAGGACATAGAGGCAACCTAAATGCCCATAAACTGATGAATGGATAAAGAAGATGTGGCACATATATACAATGGAATAATATTCAGCCATAAAAAGGAATGAAGTTGAGTTATTTGTAATGAGGTGGATAGACCTAGAAACTGTCATACAGAGTGAAGTAAGCCAGAAAGAGAAGAACAAATACCATATGCTAACTCATATATATGGAATCTAAAAAAAATGGTACTGATGAACCCAGTGACAGGGCAAGAATAAAGATGCAGATGTAGAGAACTGACTTGAGGACATGGAGTTGGGGGAGGGTGAAGGGGAAGCTGGGATGAAGTGAGAGATTATCATTGATATATATACACTACCAAATGTAAAATAGATAGCTTGTGGGAATTTGCTGTATAACACAAGGAGATAAACTCGATGATGGGTGGTGACTTAGAGGGCCAGGGTAGGGAATGTGGGAAGGAGTTGCAGGAGGGAGGGCATATGGGGATATATGTATAGATACAGCTGATTCACTTTGGTGTACCTCAAAAACTGGCACAAGGATGTAAAGCAATTATATTGCAATAACAAGCCTGAAAAAAGAAAAACAAAAACAAGCAAACAAGCAAAAAAAAAAACAGTGTGCCAGGCCAGATTCTTGCCCTCATAATCTGTATCCAATGTTATGCCTGTGAACATGTTGCACAGATGGTAAAAAGGAATTAAGGTTGCTAAGCAGGTGAGTTTATGATAAAGATATTACCCTGGAATATTTGGAGGAGAGTCAGGATGGAATGAATGTGTGAGAGGGATTCTACCTGTCCTTGATGGCTTTGAACATGGAAGAAGGGGACCATGAGCCAAGGAGGTAGGCAGACCTTAAAAGCTGGGAACAGCCCTTAGCTGACAGCAGCACAAAATGGGAACTTCAGTCCTACAGCTTCTAGGAACTGCATTCTGGTAATAAGCAAAATGTACAAAAAAATGAATTCTTTCCTAGAGTCTCTAGAAAGTAATATGTTGGCTAGATTTTAATTTTTATGAGATCTGTGTCAGGTTTCTGACCTACGAACAAATAAATAAGCAAGCAAACAAACAAACATAATATTCACTGCAGCATTATTTACAATAGCCCTATGCAATTCTGGCCTCTGCCTACTAATGTGGCATCATCTCATAGCTCCCTGGTCCTCATCCATCACCTTCTAAAACATTGAACTTCTTCCAAATTTTCACCTGGCAGGCTCTTCCCCTTCACTGAGGGAAATCTATCAGACCTTGCTTTATAAAAAAAAGTCCTCTAATCAGTTTTTATCTAAAATTTGTTCTTCTCTCCCAATCTCTCTGAAACCCAGTACCCGTTATTTTCTACATAACACTAATCTCTAATCCTATAGGATCTCATTCACTAAAATAAAATTGTGTGTTCCTTCCTTGCTTGTTTATTGGCTTTTCCCACTGAATGTAAATCCCTTGAGGACAGGAATTTTATCTTTTTGATTGCATTTCTATTCCCTGACACATGGACAGTGTTCACTAGAATGAATGAATAGTGAATGTCATTGACAGATTCCTTGTCAGAGAAAGGGTACATCTATAAGAAGTCAAAAAATCTTAACAATGTGGATGATGCTGTCTGTGACAATGGTGTTTTATTTCTTAGCAGAATGTGCCCAGAATATGAGTTAAGTCACTAGTTTTAAGTCCTTTCTCCCTCTGCTACCTCATTGGGGGTTTCTGAAATGTTTTCCAGTGAGAGCCTTATTTTTATATCCATTCAGCCAGTCTGTGTCTTTTGGTTGGGACATTTAGTCCATTTACATTCAAGGTAATTATTGACATGTGTGTTCCTATTACTATTTTCTTAATTGTTTTGGGTTTGTTTTTGTAGGTCCTTTTCTTCTCTTGTGTTTCCCACTTAGAGAAGTTCCTTTAGCAATTGTTGTAAGACTGATTGGCAGTGCTGAATTTTCTTAAGTTTTGCTTTTCTGTAAAGCTTTTGGTTTCTTTTTGGGTAGAGTATACTTGGCTGTGTGTTTTTCTCTTTCATGTCTTTCAGTATATCCTGCTACTCCCTTCTGGCCTGCAAATTTTTTTCAGAAAGATCAACTGGTATCCTTATGGGTTTTCCCTTATATGTTATTTGTTGCTTTTCTATTGCTCCTTTTAATATCTTTTCTTTGTCTTTAATTTTTGTTAGTTTGATTAATACATGCCTTGGTATGTTTCTCCTTGGGTTTATTCTGTATGGGACTTTGTGCATTTCTTGGGCCTGAATTACTATTTCCTTTCCTATGTTGGGGAAGTTTTTCACTATAATCTCTTCAAATATTTTCTCAGACCCTTACTTTTTCTTTTCTTCTTCTGGGACCCCTATATGCAAATGTTGGTACATTTGATGTTAGTACCACAAATCCAATGAGTTGCTTTAGGTGCAATCCATTGAGTCATCTGACTCAGTTAGTTGCATATCAATCACTGTCTCTAAGGATAATAACATGTAGGCATTGTTCATAAGGCACCCAGCCTAATTTCCTGATGTTACTGTGCTGATCATCCTTAGTATGATTTAATCATTCTCAACATAGAGGAGTTTTTAAATTTAAATAATAGCCTGGGGTTAACTACATAAATCAATCCCATAATTGTGAGAGGTTTCCTTTTAACAGATGAGAAGTAACAATTTTCATTTGAGACTTAGCTCATCATTCTGATTGAGGCTGAGTGACCTTAAATGAGAATTTGAATTTGTGGCCAGCATCAGAGCAGGTATTCTTAATTGGCCAGGTGAGGGGAATCCCCCAAACAGGACTATAAATCTTCTCTTTCTCTAGAGTAAATTTCCTAAGGGCCATCAAATTATAGCCTTGGAGGGGAGAAATCCACCAAGGTAACCCAAAAGTACTAGTCATAGGTAATGGGCCACAAACTCAACAATTGGATTGATTTTTTAAATTAACATAGGATTGTGCCCATGACAGAAAAACATTTGATTTATATATAAATGTCCAAGAAGTCAAGAAAACATTATAAATGATCATATGAGTGAGGTTCAGAATCTTGATGTCAGATTCTTCTCGTCCTAGTGTGAGTGTAGTTTCTTCTAAGTATCCCTCCATCTAGGTTGGAGATTACCCTTTAAATTATGTCATTTCTAGTATGCACAATCCCCTGGTTGCAGGTTGTGGGGCATCTGACTTTCATCCAAAGATAGATTACTGAGATAAGCTTCAGAAACAAATATGGAGTGTCCTTTTTAAAAATTCAGTTAGACTTTACATTAACATAGTGTAACAGCAAGGAACTATCCATGTGAATCTTAGTAAATACAGACCTCCATCAGCAAAACTGGCACATAATATTCAGTGAAATATAATCTTTTTCTCTCTAAAATTACCCTCATTTTTAGCAAATATAATCAAATTGAGACTAATTTGCAAAATAAATCTTGTCTCAAAAGAAATTTGCTGATAATTTATGTAACTATAATTGATCATATAGGCTTTTTGCTTTGTTGAAACTTTTATAAAGAGTCTCAGACTGGACTTTTAAAAGACCTCTCAGGGCTAGGAAAGCCATGCCAAGAGCTTATCACAGATTTTGCCTAACAGATGTAGGTGAATTTCTCCCTTTTCAAGTTTCCCAAAATATCTTGAGTTGTCTATACCTGTTAGTGAGGTAGCCTTCCTAATTTATCTGATAAAGCTGCTGGGAACCTAAGGGTTTCCAATGTCTGGAGGGAACAGATAGAAAAGATAAATGTTTCAATCCTGCATAATTATTTTGAGGGGAAGGTTTTCCTTACACCTGGAAAACACAGATTTAAACCAGTAATTTTTCAGATAGAAATCATAAAATTTATGACCATATTCACCAGTTTATTCAGTCCCGTATAACTAATCCTTTTTGTTAACAGCTTTTGAAGCCATCAGGTTTCTCATTAGGATTCTTCACTTTCTTACTCAGTTCAGCATTATGGTCTGAAAATCAGAAACTTGCATTTATCTAAAAGTCTTTTTTATAAATCTTCTTGAAGAGGAAACATTTTTACAAAGGCATCAGAATAAAAACATAACTGTCTATAATGACATAATGCTTATGAAGGATGGTTAAAATCTGACTGCAATGTAGTCAACAAAGAAACTGGTTACTGATGTGACATACAACACTTTAAGGTAATAACTAGAATTAGACTGATAACATTTTACCAGGACATATCAGAATTTTAAGAACTCAATATAATTTCTAGAATATCTATGTTAATAACGATTACCATACACTAAGATGTATTACTCATTTGGCAATACTTCCCATGTAACTTAATGTACCAAAAGAACCTAGTTTATATCTCTCTTTGGGATGTTTCAGGGGATCTTTGAAGTATCCCAAAGTTAGGTAGAGGTCAAAAGGACTTCGTCAGAATTTGTTTTAGAAAGTTTTGTCAAAAATAACACAAATGGTTTAGATTGCTCTTTCAGAGAGTATCACAGGTCACTGTGAAACAATAGTTATTCACTTAGCCAAATTAACAAGAACAGACCTCTAGAAAGGTAAGGAAACTTAAATTCTGTTATCAAAAGGTGGTTTAACATTTTAAGAAACTTGTCCTCTTAACAGAGAGAAAAGCCAAATTCAATCTTTGCACCAGCTTACTTTTAAAATTAATTTACTCAACTAAAGTTATCTAAACTTTGACCATGCACAAAACTCTTTTCTCAGGCTCCACTTTCCATACACCTTCTTCTCACTTTCTGTATCATTATTTTCCCACTCAGAAACAGCCACCTGTAAGTCAGACCTACTTTCTTTTCTCTTAATAAAATGTAATTCCATTCCTCATGCCTTCTTGAAAACACACATCCTACTTTTCTTAAGTAACCATGAGCAGTCCTTTGTGACAGCATTCTGTAGTTTGGGGAACACAAATACCAGTGATATTTTCAAAAAACATTTGCTTTCTTTACAGAATGTGGCACCAAACATATTCATCAATAGTCCTAAATACCCTTTTGTTTCTCTGTAAAAGGAAGCCAATATTCAGTTATTAATGTTTCAGTATCTTATTTTATTTGGGAATGACCTAGCTAGTCAATAAACTTTCATAACTTAATTTAGTGCAACTCTAGAATTTCAAGTTACCAGAGTCTTGAGAGACTATTTCAGGTAGATATTCCTAAAGCATAATTATTCTTAACAGAGTTTATCTAAAGGCTCTTATCTCATTTACATTTTCTTTCCTTAGAAGTTTCTTCACATCATTACTTTCCTTGCTGACAAATTTGTAACAGATATAACAAGATTTTATTTAGCTTATATTACACCTAGGCACAATAAGAATATATATAACAATTATACTTAATGTTGATGACTCTAAAACATGCCTATATTAATCAAACCAGCAAGCTTAAGCCACCTTCAATACCAGATATCAGTTTAGTACTGAATTTTCCAGATGTTACGAACCTGAAATTCATTCTGGCCAGATTATTTTCTATTTCTGGGTATTTATATAAGCACTTAATTAAAGCTAATTAAGTAGAGTCATTTTACAAATTGATTTTTGGCTATACCATACACCTACAACAAACATATAAATACATATGAACACACAAACAAACACAGAGGCCTCATATTTCCCATTCCAAAATTTCAGCACTGATTCAGGTACAACATAAAAACCATCAGTTACAAGGGGTTGGATTCAAATTGGCTTCTAGCAGATGGAACAATCAAAGTCACCTATCTAGATGCTAAACTCTTTTTACTACTGTTTGTAGAAAAGACACTTAGGATTTCTATTTATCCTTGACAAGTCAAGTTGTAAATTACTTTACATTTTTTCAAATTTGCATTTAAAAAGATAGCAGAGATAAGGGAACAGATAAGACATTTGCATCCCAAAAGTACAAGCAAGTTCCTCCTAAAATGACTTTATTTCCCCTTTGTTCAATACTTACAAGCCTCTTAAGATAAATAGGGAAGGTTTTGGGAATGGTAAAAGTATTGGTGGGCTTTGGATTATTTTTAGAGCCGCAATTAGATCAACAAACAAACATTAATATCAGGTATTAATGTGATACTGAATATTTCCTAATTCATGTGAACCTGAAATTTATTTAGCTTAATTTCACTTATACTTAGAATTGTTCGATTTGTAAGAGCCTATTTTTCCTTAAGCCAGTCAAATAGAGCTCATTTACAAATTAACCTCAGCAACAATATCCAAAGACAAAGACACACACTGAGATGTACTTATATCCACACAGATACAACAAGAGATCTCAAAGCTTCATCTTCCAAACTTAGTCATGAATTAGATATTACAATATAAAAACTCACTAGTTTATAAACAGCTGCAATAAGAAAAATTTTAAAGAGCTTCTTCCAGTCTTTTTTCCTTTTCAATCTCAGGAATTAGAGATGGTTTAGATAAGATCTTTCTTCCTGAGAGCTCTGGTCTCAAGGCGGAGGGAGGGAAAATCTGGTTTGCCTTAGTAGAACTTATTCCCTTAGGGTCAGAATTCTGCAGAGAAAAAAAGAAATTTTTTTTCTTTAAGCTAGCTTCTTCTACTGGTTGGGAATTAAATGGGGGTCAATTAAACCTTTGACTGGCATTGTGTACTTAATTGATGCAATTGAAGTTTCATAATTTTCATAGATACCCCCCTTTTTTCTCTTTTTCTTTTTTAAATGGTTTTGAAAAGCTGGTCTGATAGAGTTTCAAGTAATTAATTGTTGGTCTCCTGCAAAGAAGTTACTCTATGGTTTCCTCTTTTAGACACTTCTAGATACCAATAGAAGTAAGCATTCCATTCAGTCAGTTTGATCTTATGGACAGCTTTTTTTTTTTTTTTCCTGTGTATGCAAAAATATTTTTTGGCATATCAAAAGAACTCCAATTTGGTCATTTTAGGTTGAGATCTCCCTTAGCATAACTTTCCTAATTAAGTAGGTACTTGTAAGTATAAGCTTTTGTATGTACGTAAACCTGGCTGGGGTGTTAGAATGAGGCTGGCCTTCTGACACCCCATGTTTCTGTGAGAGGCTCTATTTCCCATTTTAAAGTTGAATTTGTCTGGGATAAAAAAAGCACTAGTGAAATTATGTGGTGGGCCAGTGTGCTGCTTGTGAACTTAACTCCTCCAGGCATCACCCCAGAGTCCTTTCAGCCCTCTTACATGTCTTGATTTTTTCCTTTGATAGTCTAAAATCACCGAAGGTTTTCAGATCACTGAATGGCCAATTCTTATTGCGACCCTCAGGGAGAAAGTGTCTTAATTAATGAGTGAATTTCCCTATGGAACCTCTGCACAGTATGAGGACTGTGCCTTCACCACTCCTGTAAATCCCTCAGTCACCTGAGAGAGCCGTACTGGCCAGGAGGAGTTCTTGTCCCTTGTCTTCAGAGCAAAGCTCTCATGTAATATCTTCACTTTTATCCCAACAAATTCAATTAAGGCAGCTGAATTGAGGAAAGGTGTCAGATCAGCCTCTCACCTAACCACTCAGTCTCCTACAACTGAGCAAACCCGGGTATCTTTCAGCCAGAGGCCCTCCCCCCCCACCCCCAGGATCTTTCACCTAGGTAACTATTCCCTGGTATCTTTCAATTGAGACCCCCCCCCCCCAGTATCTTTCACCTGGCTGGGTATTCTCCCTGGAATCTTTCAACCAGCCCCCCTCCCCCAGCATATTTCACCTAGGTGGGTATTCTTCAGTATCTTTCAACTGGGTGGGTTTTCCCCTGGTATCTTTCAACCAGGTTCCCCCCAGGATCTTTCACCTGGTGGGTATTCCTCAGTATCTTTCAACCAGCTCCCCCCTACCCCAGTATTTTTCAACTGGGAGGAGGCAGGTACTTGCTACACTGCCAAATAAAACTCAGGATCATCAACCAATACTGGAGATCCAAGAATCAGGAGAGACTTACCCAAATTCATCTGGACTCTCCAAGCAGGTAGATGGGCACAAGGGGTCTCTGCTGGTACCAAGGCTCCTGTTCCTCTTAGAGTTCAGGTGAAGGAGAGAAGTCCACTCTCATTCCCTTCATGGTCACCAAAACTGTCGATTAAAAAAAAAAAAAAAAAAAGCACAACATAAGAGTTGTGAGTTGAGTTTATTTGGGGCAAATGAGGACTGCAGCCCAGGAGACAGCATCCTAGATAGCTCTGAGAAACTGTTCCAAAGAGGAAAAGGGGAATATTAGTATATATGCATTCTTGGTAAAGAAGGAGTACATGCAATCAAATACATTTTTTTTTTGTAGGGGGTTTCTGCTATTCATGAGGAGCAGATGTCACCATGTAGGGATTTAGTGCTTTTCTAGGTATGAGGATATGCAAGGGTTGGGCTCATAAAATCAGCTCCTGAAAACATCTATCTGAAGACCTGTTCTGTCCAGCCCATTTTCCAAAGCAGAGAGTGCCTCATTCTTGGTCTCCACCCTGAATTCCCTTCAGGGGATGTTGAAGGTCAGCAGCTGCAGCAGCAAGTGTGATTTAATCCTTGTAGTAGAGGTAGATGGCAAGTGCTCATGGCAAGTGCCAATTTATAGTTGACATCCTCATAAATTTATGGTTTCTTCTTCTAAAAAGTATAAATGCTTCTTGCTTTGGACACTTCTTGGGTCCCATTTCTATGAGACCTCTGCGTACTTGATTAAAATTTGTTTCTTTTTCTTCACTTATTTTTTTCTTGTGTCAATTTTACTATTAGTCCAGCAAAAAGAATTCAGGAAGGGCAGCGGGAGAAATTTCCACCTTCTTGACACTTGTAAAGCCCTGTATGATCTTGCTCCCCACTACCCCATCTTGTATGCTGTTTCAGTCACACCAAACTCTTTCCCATTGCTCAGAAAAAGTCATGCTCTTTCCATTTCAGAGATTTTGCATTTCTTGTTCTCTTAGACTAAATGATCATATCCTAGCAAGGCTGGTTCCTGCTTCTCATTTAGGATTGAATTTTGGTGATGCCTCTTTATTAATTACTCTATTTATGGTAAGTCTCCCCTGATAACTCACTATTACTACTTCCTCTTGATCATCAAAACTCTTGTAACAATCCATAATTATTTAATATATGTATTTATTTTTGTTGTCTTTTTTCCCCTCTATAATGTAAGCCCCCTAAGGATAGATATTACACCTCCCCTATTACCATTGATACTATAGAACCTAGTAATAAATAACAGACACTGAATAAATATATCAATAAATAATACTAGCACCCTCACTTCACACCAAATCCTGTGTTATTTGACTTAATTTTTCAGCATTGTAAATTTAATCTGAATTTTCCAACATCTGCACATTTTCACCATGCCGTGCTTGTATAGACAATGCACATTCATCTCTTTTGATTGTGGAACTAAAGAACTTGTAAAATTGTCCAGGAAATTTTGATGATACCTTAATACATGGACATTTTAATTAGTACTGAGACAGGAGATAGGTGGACCCCAGAGTGAGAAGCTGGAACTTTTTCCCTGTGGACCAATACTCCAAGATGAAGATAGGAGAGGATGATCCCTGCCCAGATAAGAGATAAGAGACCACGTATTGCTCATTCTAAAAGTCAGGAGACCTTCCCAACTAAAAAGATCCTTGAAGGTCAAGAGGGGAGTGACATCAAGCTACCCACAGGCCTCTTCACTGGAATCTATCTTAGCTAAGAGATGAGCATCCACACATGGGAGGATGCTGAGATGTACCAAATACGGACTCAGAACCAGGCAAATAAAAATGATTAGTCAAAGGAAACCCAGAAGAAATATAAGTGATTTAAACTACCACGAGGCCATGACTCTCTTTCTGAGTCTGCCCATGTATCTATCCACACGTACTATACTCTTTTTACTCCTAGTAAACACTTACTTGTTTCACTACTTTCTGTCTTTGTAGGAATTCTTTTCTGCAAAGCCAAAGGGCCAGGGCCTTGTCACTGACCACTGCTCTAGTGGGTAGGGTTTGGTGTTCTCACTGCCGAGGCCCAACCTCAATCTCTGGCTGGGAACCGAAACCCTGCTTCAAGCCGCTGCAGGCCAAGGCCACCAGAGATCAGTACTGTTGTCTGATGAGTAATATTATTTTGGGATTGAACATACAATATGCTTTTAATTTCATGTCTTGTGCAAGTTTACCTTTTCAATAATAATACTATTCTACTTACTCACGGTCAGCTTAAATAGTGTTAGAAATCTTTCTTCTTAAACATCACAGTTCTCTTTTACAAAGAAAATATCTGTTCATTGTAGAAGCAAATTTAAATACAGACAGTTTAGAAGCTTAAATAAAATAATCATAATCACAACAGCTAGAGACTATTGTTATTAATCTTTTTGTATGTTCTACACATAAGTACACACGTAATTTATAAATTTTGAATTATGGTGTATATATTTTTAGGAAACACAATTTTCACTAACTATATTCTCACTTTGTAATGACATTAAATATTTTTCTATAATTCCATGTTAATGATGCTTACATATTCTATTATGAAGCAATGCCATAATTTATTTAATAATATTCAAGAAATATCAATTTGAGCATATTTGTAGCAGGCATTCTGATAGGCTCATTGAAAGCCACTGTGAATAAGATGTAATTCTCATCCTCAAAAAGTTTAAAGTTGTAGTGGAGAACGTAGACCAAGCACTAGGTAACTGCTAGACAAGGAGCTAAAACCATGAAAGCAGTGGGTTTATTAGTTCCCTATTTATGTTGTAACAATAAAAACATATTCTCCTTCAGCTTTGGAGGCCAGAAGTCCAAAATCAGTTTCTCTGGGCTAAAGTCAAGGTATCAGCAGAACTGATTTTTTGTGGAGGTGCTGAGGGGAGAATCAGTTTTCTTTCCTTTTCCAGTTCTAGAGCTGTATTCTTTGTACTTCCTTACATTCTTTGCATTTCCTGCATTCTCCTTCCTCCATTTTAAAATTAGCAGTATTGCATCCTCAAATCTCTCTCTGCTTCCTTGGTCACAGTTTTTCTTCTGTAGTAAAATCTCCCTCTTCTTTCCTCTTTAAGGACACTTGTGATTACATTTAAGGCCATCTGCAAAATCCAAGATAAACTTCCTACCTCGAGATCCTTAATACACATTTGCAAAGTCCCTTTTGTCATTTGAGGTAACATTCACAGATTCCAGGGAATCTCTGACAGAATTATTCAGCAGTGGGTAAAGAGAGCTAGGGGAGCACAGGGGAAGAGACTTATACCTGGGGGTCAGGGAAGGCTGGGTGCAGTGGTAGATGTCAAACATGAGACTTTCAAAAACATCTAGATTAGCCAGCAAAGGGGAAGAGAAGAATAGCGTTATTAAAGTAAAAGAAACCAGAGAAAGCTGAGGCCAGAGGACAGCTGGCATTTATGGAGTTGTTGATAATTTGAGTGGATCAAGTTGAACAAGAAGAATTTGGGGGGATGAAAGGAAGGAGAGGAAAGCAGAAGCCAGAATTTGAAGAACTTGTATTCTGGGGTAATGGAAAACCACCAAAGTGTTTTAAAAGGGGAAGGGACAGACCTGGCTTGTGCTCTAGAAAGATAACTCTGGTTTCAGTTTAGAAAATGTATTGGGGAAGGAGCAATCATTCATTTGCTTAATAGTCAACAAATATTTTTTCCAGCTACTAGGAGATGGTTGCCACCTAGGCTTCTGAAATCTATTTTAGTGGGGATAAAGTAAAAAGATAATAAATAATTAAACCAGGTGTTTACAATTTGCGAAATGGTACAAAAGGAATATATGCAGTGATATAAGAGAGCCTAACTGGGAATGCTACTTTAGATATGGTGCTTAGGGAAGGCCTTTCTGAGGAGATGAGAGCTGAGCGAAGATTGGAAGGGTGAGAAGATGCCATAAGATTCCTGTCAAGAAAGGCACTATTTGTGAAAGAAAGAGAAAAGATGCCAGTGAACCCCAGTAGAGCCAGCAAGAAGGCTGGTGTTACATGAGATTAGAGAGATCAGGAGACTCAGACTTGTAGATTTTTTTTTTCCTAAGCATAACGAAAAGTCATTGTGTGTTTTAAGGCAGAATGTGACTTGGATGGGTTTACTTTTTATTTATTTATTTATTTTTAAAATTTATTTATTTATTTATTTATTTATTTATTTATTTATTGGCTGTGTTGAGTCTTTGTTGCTGCACATGGGCTTTCCCTAGTTGTGGTGGGCCGGGGTGGCGGGGCTACTCTTCATTGTGGTGCACAGGCTCCACTGCAGTAGCTTCTCTTGTTGTGGAGCATGGGCTCTAGGTGCACGGGTTTCAGTATTTGTGGCACATGGGCTCAATAGTTGTGGCTCACAGGCTCTAGAGCACAGGTTCAATATTTGTGGTGCACGGGCTTAGTTGCTCTGCGACATATGGTATCTTCCTGGAGTAGGGATTGAACCTGTGTCTCTTGCATTGACAGGCAGATTCTTATCCACTGCACCACCTAGAAAGTCCTGGGTTTAATTTTAAAATATCAGATGAATATATAAAGAGATGCAGTTGATCTGAAGTATGATAATGAAATGGGGTTGGAAAAAATTGTCAGATTGAAAATATATCTTTGGAGATAAAGTTTACAAGACATGATTAATTGGATATGAATGGTGGGGAGTTCAAGAGTAGAGGGAGGAGGAAGCAAGGGAGAGAAGAGTAAAGTTTAACTTGATAGATGTTGGCATTATTTGCTAAGATATGAAACATAAGAAGGAAAGCAAGTTTGGGGTGTGTATTGCAGTGAAGAATGAAAAGATGAGTTTTAGAATGTGGAGTTTTCTGAGGAACATTCATGTGGGTGGGCCTAGTATGAAGCAAATCTGGAGTTTAGTAGAAAGGGCTGTGTTTGGGAATCGTTGATGTCTAGATGACAATTAAGACCATAGAGGGGGATGAGGCAGAACAAATAAAAGGTATAACATAAGAAGATAACAAGGCCCAGACTGAGGAGTAAGAGCTTGACAAAGAGAGGACCAAATGTAGCAGAAAATCTAGGGACACGTGGTGTCACAAAAGGGAAGAGAACCATTCAAAAACTAGAGAATGTTTAGCCACAGCAAAAAGGAGAAGGGCTGAAAAACTTTCCCTGGATTTAGAAACTCAGAGTGCATATTAGTCATTTTTGGCAAGAGGAATTTCAGGGGAATTTCAGGCAGAAACCACTTAGGGCTGAAGAGTGAATAGAGAATGGCTTGGGAGGTGCAAAAATGAGAATTGCTATAGATAGCTCTTTTAAGAAGTCTGGCCATAATTAACTTAAGCTATTGGTGGGAGTTTTAATTGGTTCAAACTCTTAGGAGGAAATTTGCCAATATTTACTAACACTTAAAATGTTCATACACTTTGGTCCAAGTAGTTCAATTTCTGGACATAATATTTACTTTAAACATGTGCAAAAGTAAATATACCTTTTCACATTGTTTCTAATAGCAGAAAGTTGGAAAAATTAAAACATCTTTCTATAGGGAATAGAATAAACATTGGTACATTCCATTGCATAATGAAATATCTTATAGTGGTTTAAAATAATGATGTAAATTTATAAGTACTGACATAAAAATATTTGAGAAGCAAGTTCCAAACAGTATATGTAAATAGCTTATAGAGAAACAAAATCTGGAAACCTAATAATAGACAAGGAATTGTGGTTATTTTGGTGAGGGTTAGGGAATCATGGGTACTTTCACTTTGTATACTGCATATGACTATAATCTTTAATTTTTACCTTATTACTTTAGAAAGCAAAGGGGAAAAAGAAGAAATCTGACTGTAATGGAAAGAGGAAGGAAAAAGAGAAAGGTAGATGGAAAGAGGTAGATTAAAAAAATATGAGAAAGTCCTGAGTCAGTTTAAGTGTTACTTGATGGAGCCTGTATAGAGGAGTGGTTGGAGTAGAGTGAGAGGAAAAAAGCCCTCCAACAAGCTGGAGGAGAAATGCAGAAGCAAAAAATTATTCCTAAAAGGAGGAAGTGCCTCTGCTGGCATAATGAGAGTAAGAAGACAAAAAAAAAAAAAAAAAAAAAAAAAAAGAAAAGAAAAGAAAAGAAAAGAAAAGGCTTGCATTCAGTTAAGAATTGTGTAAATTCTTACCTAATAACATGGAATGGAGGATCAGTTAATGATATCCTCTACTATTTGATATTTTTATGTTTCATGCTTTTTGCTGTTTTAGGCCAGCATATGACACTGAGACTCTCTGTGATCTTTTCAGGGGGTCCATGAAGTCAGATATATTTTCATTATAATTCTAAGATGTTATTGCATTTCTTACTCTCATTCTCTCACAGATGAACAGTGGAGATTTCCAGAAGCTATATGATATGTGATTTTGCAATTGATTGAATGCATATACGAGAACCCAGCACTCTTCTATTTATCTTCTTTAAATATTTAAACATTTGCAAAAATGTAAAAGAATTCCACTGTTTTTCTTACTGGGTTGGTATGCATTATGTCAAATAGCTTCAGCTGAGGAGTTGCCCACCAGCATAGTTTTGTTCATTCTGGCTGGAGTCAGGGGAGGTTTCTCAGGTGGCTGGGGTGTGACTTGACTACTCCCCTCTTGTCTTTTTGCCATTGACACCTCCTTGCTGTTAATGTCTGACTAACTACCTAACATTCTCATCAATTTTTTTCATTTTGAAAAATATAATTATTTTTCTTAAAGATGTAATGGGCATAATATTGTTATTTTAAAATGAATTAATAAATATTTAAATTTTTTTTCTCAGTTTTAATTTCCACTATAGTAAATACTATGGACAGATATAACACCACATCAGCAAAAGGTCTTTGGTTCCTCAGAAATTTTTAGACAATGCCTCTGTGGCTTAATCTTTGCGCACACCTATGGTTATTACCTTAGAGTAATTCTTGGATGTTGAATTACTGGGTCAAAAAATGTGCAAAAGCCTAAGGAGACAGGACTAAGTGTAATGTGTTATTATGGATGAGATCATGGAGCAGAAAAAGGACATTAGGTAAAAACTAAAGGAATCTGAATCAACAATAGACTTTAGTTAACAATAATATATCAATATTGGTTCATTAATGGTAGCAGATGTACAATACTAATATCAGATGTTAATAATAGGGAAAACTGAGTAGAGGGCATATGGGATTCTATGTACTATTTTCTCATATTTTCCAGAAATCATAAGCTATTGTAGAAAATAAAGTCTATTTTAAAAACTGGAGTGTATTAGGGCCCTAGGGCTGCCACTAAGTCATTACCATAAATTTGGCGGTTTAGGAACAAAACAGAAATTTATTCTCTCATAGGTCTGGAGCCTAGAAGTCCAAAATTATTTTGTCCACAAGAACACATTCCCTCCAAAGTCTATTGGGGAGAATCCTTTGTTGCCTCTCCCAGTTTTGATAGCTCCTGGCATCCATGGCTTATGGCTACATCACTCCAGTTTCTGCTTCTGTCTTCACTTAGCCTCTTCTTCCATGTGCATCATCTCTTCTATCTTTTATCAGGACTTCTTGTCATTGGATTTAGGGCCCACTGAATTAATCCAGGATGGCCTCATCCCAACTTCCTTAATTTAATGACATCTGTAAGATCTTTTTTTCTGAAAGAAGTTCACATTCACAGATTCCAGGATTTAGGGCTTCAACATATCTTTTTATTTTTTTATTTTTTTTGGGGGTACACCAAGTTCAATCATCTGTTTTTATACATATATCCCCATATTCCCTCCCTCTCTCAACTCCCCCCCCACCCTCCCTCGAGTCCCCCTCACCCTCCCTGTCCCAGTCCTCTCAGGCATCTTCCATCCTCGAGTTGGACTCCCTTTGTTATACAACAACTTCCCACTGGCTATCTATTTAACAGTTGGTAGTATATATATGTCTGTGCTACTCTCTCGTTTTGTCTCAGCTTCCCCTTCACCCCCCCGCCCCCCCAAACCTCGAGTTCTCCAGTCCATTCTCTGCATCTGCATCCTTGTTCTTGTCACTGAGTTCATCAGTACCATTTTTAGATTCCATATATGTGAGTTAGCATACAATATTTGTCTTTCAAAAATATGGAATGCTTCACGAATTTGCATGTCATCCTTGCACAGGGCCATGCTAATCTTCTCTGTATTGTTCCAATTTTAGTATATGTGCTACCAAAGCGAGCACCAGCATATCTTTTTTTAAGTGCACCATTTGACATAATTCATGAAGCAATTATAATAATAAATAGCGTACTGGTCAAAAGCTGAAGAATAGTGCAAAAAAAATAATTTTGGTTTTGAAAGGTACAGTCTGGGTCCTTCCTTCTAAATGTACTTTGTCAGCTGTGCTTTTTGCCTCTGTAGACCACTCTGAAATCGAGATTACACAGCTGTGTGATATGCATGTAAAAGATCTGGGAAGGGTGAGTGGGCTGTCAGAGATTAAAAAGACTAAAGAGACTTGTGCCTGTGTCTGTCTTGTTTCCTGATGTACCTATATGCCATGTCCTTGAACAGTGACCAGCACACAGAGGATTTCAGTAAATTTTGTTTAATGACTCAATGGTTTGTCTCTGCCACTCTTTGGCATTTATATCCCTCCATTTATCTATCATCTATCTCTCTGTGTCTATCTATTATCATTATCATAATCATCATCATTTTCAACTGTTCTGTATGTGTAAATTTTCCTCTACAGCTAGAATATAAGCAACTTGAGAACACAGGTCCACATTGTAGTTCTTTCTGGCTATGTAGTCCCAACACATAAACTTCTACACAGGGGCCAAATAGAAATGGATTAATTCTGATACCATGAGTGACTGATTTATCTGAGTCTTGCTCATATTTGGTATTCCCTCTTTTGGTTGGGATGACATTTCTTTTAGTGCAAAATAACACAATGTTGAGTTTCATTATAGCAGCTGCTCAAATGTGTCATCAAGGATTTTGCATATGAAAGAGGAAGAATCTATTTAGTAATAGAAAGTGTTCAAGAGCTGATTAGGGAGTTCAGGGTGTTCTGCTCTTTGACTTAGCAGAATTCTTCCTAGAATCTGCAAATTAATATCTGGGTGTCCTAGGGAAAATCACTCTCCTAATCTCAGTTTCCTTATCTATATTGTAGGGATAATCATAGTACTACCTTCATGGTGTTTTCAGAATTAATGATATTTGATAAAACACTTGACAGAGTAAGCCTTGTACAGAGTAAGCTTTAAAAAAATTAACTACTATGTTATTATTAACCATTCTAGTTAAAAAGATCATCTCTCTGCTAATGACTCTCACATTTAAATCTCTGGTCTGGTGCTCTTTCATGATTTCCAGACAACTGCCTACTTGATATTTCCAATTGGGTGTCCAAAGTCTTCTCAAATTTATTATACCAAAACCAGATCTCTTTATTCCATTCCCCCAAACCAAGCATTAACCAAAACCAAATCAAATCAATCAAAATTTCTTCCTATTCTCTTTCCTATATACTAAACTACTCAGGTTTGAAACCTAGCAGTAATCCTTAATTCTTCCCTTTCCTCATATCTAATCCATCACTAAATCGTATTGGTTCTAACTCTAAAATGCATATCAATTCTGTTCGTCTCTCTGTCTAAATTGTCCCACCTAATACAGGCCTTCTGAGTGGAGTCTCATTCTTGTCTATCCCCTCCTCCACAACCCACTCTTCACAGAGGCATCAGTGGGCATACATTTCTCCTTAAAACTCTTCGGCCATTTTCCATCATGTTTAGAATAAAATTAAACTCCCACATGCACTTCAGGCTCTGGACTATATTTATCCTCTGACCGTTTCATACCATCCTTCTCCATATTGCCCCCAGCTCTTCTTTCTGCCTGGAAAGTTCCTCCACCACTCATCAGCACGGATGGTTCATTCTCCTGCATAGTACTGCATTCTGAAATGTCACTTGCTAAGAGATGTTTCCTACCACCTCAAGCAAATTAATTTTTTCCACCTCACACACAAATTCTTTCTCACAAGACCTCGTTCATTTATTTTTAGCTCTTTTTATAATCTGTAATTACCTTTTGTTTGTTTGTTTGTTTGTTTGCTAGATCATTGTTTCACTCAGCCAGGAAAAAGTAATTTTTTTTTGAGGTAAGGTCTTCCTCAAAATTATATTATTTGTACATCATGAAACAAGTAACCCAATTTCCTGGCTTTCAAAAATGCCTAATTTTGTTTAATTAGTGTCAGGACAAATACAGGTTTTTTAAAAAGGCTAATTCTCCCTACTGAAGATATTTTCCCTCACTTTTTTTTTTTAACTCAGAACATTTATCTTAGAAAACTTTATTGTAATTACTTTCTCATTTCTTTGGAATGTGCATAGATCCTTTTAGAGACTAAATAGGTCTTTGGTAACTTTATAATCCAGGAATGTTTTTCCCAAGACATGGGGGCCATTTCTTAGAAATGTAATCATCAAAGAAGACAGTGCCTATTTTTAGTTTCTGTGAAAGGGTCAGGGCCTAACGGGGAGGGAGACACCTGGATCCAAGTTGCAAAACTATCTTGTGTCATAAAGATATGAAAAGCTTATTTTTCATTTGGAAATTAGCTAACACAGCTAACACAGAATAGCTAACACAGAAGTTTACCCCAATTTTACCAGGTGAGTCTAGGGTGAAATACGTAGGACAAACAGTTCTGTCACATCCTCTCACTTGAGAACTAGTTATTGATTATCTTGAGAAGGTGCATGAATCGGTTGTATCTGCTTGGCTATATAGAAGGGGAACATTTAGTTTATCGTTTAGTGAGCTGCCTGTGATGCCTATCACATTGTAATTTAATGCTTATTCAATAACTAAACTATTTTATTTCTCTACTTCCTTTGTGGAGAAAATCTCTGGGCTGGGAAGAGTTTTTGTTTTTAATTATATTTCCCCAATATCAGTAGTAAATATACTTCAAGTTTAAAGAAAAATTTAATTGTTAAATGCTTAATAAAGTAATATCACTATTGGCAAATAAAATTTCTAGTTAATTGATGTTTTAAAAATTTCAATTGTCTTTAGTGGTTACACAATACATTCAGGGCAATTTTCAGTGTTCCAACCAATTTTCTTTTCTTTTTGCATTCTTTCAAAGGAAATGCCTGTGCAGGTCTAACTCCCTGATTTCATTTGGGAGTCATTTTAAAATAACAAACAAAAATGACTCATAATATCATTGGCAAAACTTATTTTTGAATTAGTGACAAAACAAGCCTTCTAAAGTAGTTCCCTTTAAAAAGCATATATATTAGTAAATAGACTAGTACATGTATATCTGACATTCTCCACATTAGCTTTCATCACAGAAATATGTTAAACAGTTGGTTTTCTTCATTTAACCCAGTGTAATTTTCTTTACACAATGACTGTGGCAAGAATGATAAAATGACCTCTAATGGAAAAAGGGAGGTAATCTAAAAGAAGTTTTATGCTGATTAATGCTCAGGAAATAGCATACTTCAGATAGATATTACTTTAGGAATAAAGTAACTGGATTATCTCATAGTACTTTGAAATACCTTGTGAAGGAGGAAAAAATTTTCCTCAGTCTTCTTAGGGTCCCTGTCTGGGTCTGAACATTAAACTGACAAAGACAGTTTAAGAGGAGAAAAGCATATAAATTCTAGTCATTTTTCACATATGCATGCAAAGCATCACAAGACAATGAAGTGAGCAAAACAGGGAGATTTCATACGTTTTAAATAAAAAAAATAAATTTGTGAAGAAGTGATAAGACAAAGGGGTTTGGGCTAAGGGTAGTAAATGATGAAGAGAGATAAGGGTTAGTTTAACAATATGTGTTTGTAGATTTCTTGGCCCCAAATTCTCTGGTGAGAAGCTCTTCCTTCCTCCTGGTATGGGGAAGGTACTTTTCACATGGGAGTTCTATGACCTGTTTTATCAAAGAAGGGTGAGGAGGCCTTCAGAGTGACCTGCTCTTTTCTCAATCTCTTTCAACTTAAGATATCTAGTATGCCAAGATGCTATATTTTAGAGTAGTGTGTCCTGTACTCCATCAGCCTAAATACAGAAGCCTTTGAAGTCTGCATCCCCTGCAGATTCAGGATCACAAAACTGTTTTTTTGTTTTTTTTTCCCTCCAAGTACAATACTTCTGGAGGAGAAAATACTCACTGGAATTATGTTGTCAAAGACTGAGAAGAACCTGTAATAGAGGATGTTCCTTCCCCAGGAATTCTATTTACCCCTAAAGCTGTTATTGATATGAAAGATGAAACATTTCTTTCTTCAAAAAGGCTTTTTCCCAATATGCCTGTGTATCAGAGGTGACTTTGTCTATTACACTTAGGAAAAAGATACATCTATTTATGTTTCTAAAATAATTAAACTGACTCAGGCTTTTACCTGATAGGGTTGATGGGAATTCTGAATCTTACTCTTTCTTCAAGGGTCCTAAAAGTTATGCCCAACCTGGCAGGCAGAATGGGAAGAATGCTCATACTTCAAAGACCACACCTTTAACCTATGGTACTCACTGTCCTTCCACTTGCCCTTTCTGCTGTGTGCTGGTGGTGTTGGGGACTGCACCTGCCTGAACTGGACAAGCCCAACTATGCATTGCTATCCACTTCTCCTGCCCCCGACCTCCATCCTGGCTCCTTAGAGTGCTGTACTTGCATGGGTCCAGTCTTTTCAACCCAAGAAAACTTCCCAAACTACTGTTTACCCTTAGAGCATCAGTAAAGCTGCTTGTCAATTAGAGGTGCTTTAGGACTTTTAAAGGCTTCTCCCTACATAAAAAATATTTTTTAAAAAAGTATATTTTACAACTGCATGTATTAGTTGTTTTTATATTATTTTTTTTCCTTCTAAGTATAAAGGGAATTAAATTTAAAACATGTTTATGGGCCTTAGGCCCTGAGGCTTTGGTGCTTAGCAGATAAGTGGGCCAGGCTCCCAGGACGAGTCTCCATCTTCTTCCCTTAGGGTAGATTTGGCTCCATTTCTCATAATGAGCTTAAAATTCTAAACTGTTAGCTCACTTCTGGGAGTAGAAGAAATTTAGAATTTTGAGTCATCTAACCTTTGTGGGGGGCCTGGGCAAAATATCTCTCCTTTATTTGTGATAAAGCTATCCCTGCCCAGTACAGGAGACAATTTTTCAACATTTTACTCCCCTTACTCCTTTAAAATTTGTGCCATTCTACTAAGGGGCAGAGGTAGAAACAAGGGTAGTGGTCATCCTGCCAGCTAGAGTCTTTCTTAGTGAGTGCATCCTTTTTTTCAGCACTTTTCACTGAGTGTTGTAAACTACTTGAAGAATGCCTCAGAAACAAATGTGAGGGAGGGAGGGGTAAGGTGAGAGATTTGAGTGATCTTAGTAAGGGGAAGAGACTTCAAACAGGAAATGAAAAATACTTGCAGCTATTCTGTTGGTAGCTTCCTTCAGGGTCTCTAAATATCCACAAAAAGGAATCAACCAAAGGTGATGGAAGTTGGAGCTTTGGACTGGTTATCTACCATAACAAACTACTTAGGTCAGTAGTTGAATAAGAAGTGGTACAGTTTTCAAGAATGAACAGTTTCTGGAATATTATTTTTAGGATCATAGTTTTAAAATTTTCTAGTTGTTTCTATTTCATAGTAACTTTCAGTTACTTTGAAGTTTATATCTTTAAGGAAAATCTACTCAAATCTCTCTAAGCATTCTTGAGGAAAAAAAAAAAAAAACCGAGCTGGAGGAATCAGGCTCCCTGACTTCAGACTATACTACAAAGCTACAATAATCAAGACAGTATGGTACTGGCACAAAAACAGAAATATGGATCAATGGGACAGGATAGAAAGACCAGAGGTAAACCCACACACATATGGTCACCTTATTTTCAACAAAGGAGGCAAGAATATACAATGCAGAAAAGACAGTCTCTTCAATAAGTGGTGCTGAAAAAATTGGACAGCTACATGTAAAAGAATGAAATTAGAAAACTCCCTAATACCACATACAAAAATAAACTTAAAATGGATTAATGACCTAAATATAAGGCCAGACACTATACAACTCTTAGAGGAAAACATAGGCAGACCATTCTATCACATAAATGACAGCAAGATCCTTTTTGACCCACCTCCTAGAGTAATGGAAATAAAAAAGTGGGACCTAATGAAACTTAAAAGCTTTTGCACAGCAAAAGAAACCATAAACAAGACAAAAAGACAACCCTCAGAATGGGAGAAAATATTTACAAATGAAGCAACTGACAAAGGATTAATCTCCAAAATGTACAAGCGGCTCATGCAGCTCAATATCAAAAAAACAAACAGCCCCATCCAAAAATGGGCAAAAGACCTAAACAGACATTTTTCCAAGGAATACATACAGATGGCCAACAAACACATGAAAAGATGTCCAACACCACCAATCATTAGAGAAATGCAAATCAACACCACAATGAGATGTCACCTCATACTGGTCAGAATGGCCATCGTCAAAAATCTAGGAACAATAAATGCTGAAGAGGTGTGGAGAAAAGGGAACCCTCCTGCACTGTTGATGGGAATGTAAATTGATACAGCCACTATGGAAAACAGTATGGGAGTTCCTTAAAAAACTAAAACTAGAACTACCATATGACCCAGCAATCCCACTACTGGACATATACCCTGAGAAAACCATAATTCAAAAAGAAACATGTACCACAATGTTCATTGTATCTCTATTTACAATAGCCAGAACATGAAAACAACCTAAATATCCATTGACAGTTCAATGGATAAAGAAGATGTGGCACATATATACAATAGAATATTACTCAGCCATAATAAAGAATGAAATTGGGTTATTTGTAGTGAAGTGGATGGACCTAGAGTCTGTCATACAGAGTGAAGTAAGTCCGAATGAGAAAAACAAATACTGTACGCTAATGCATATATTTGGAATCTAAAAAAACTCTTAGTGATGAATTCAGTGGCAGGGGAAAAAGAAAGATGCAGATGTAGAGAACAGACTTGAGGACATGGCAGCAGGGGCAGGGGGAGGAGAAGCTGGGACAAAGTGAGGGAGTAGCATTAACATATATATACTACCAAATGTAAAATAGATGGCTAGTGGGAAGCAACTTCATAACACAGGGAGATCAACTCTGATTGGTGATGACCTAGAAAGGTGGGATAGGGAGGGTGGGAGGGAGGCTCAAGAGGGAGGGGATATGGTGATAAATGTATAAATACAGCTGATTCACTTTGCTGTACAGTAGAAATGAGCACAGAAGTGTAAAGCAATTATAATCCAATAAAGATCTGGAAAAAAATTTTTTATTTTCCTGCCTTAACAATTTTAATTCATATAGGACATAACTATCTGATAGAACTGTCTGGAGATGAAATACGTTGACTTAATAGGTAATAAGGTCCCATATCATCAATGAAAGTTTTAAATCATGAGATACATGTGTATTTAACATCTTCCTTGTAGAAAAATTTGAGGCATATCTGATGCATAATTTTTTCTTTCAACCTAGAGAATCATTAATTCTGAAACCAAATTTTTAATAATTAAGGACAAAATTGGTAACAAGAGTGGAGGCATTGTAGAATAACTTTTCAAGGAACAGGATTATAAGGGAAGAACAGATCAAGCAAAGGAATTTTGTTTTTAAAGGAAATCTGGGTTTTGAAGAAAAAAAAAAAGGTCCAGTAGAGAGGTAGTTTGGGAAGTAGAGTCTATGAAAGATGAGAGGTGAAATTTTAGAGAAGAAGAATATTTCTTAAACTAATGAGATGCTTGTGAGAATGGCTAAACATGGAAGTTTTCTGATTCTCCTGTTCTCCCAATTGATCCTATTTTTTCTTCATTAAATTAGAAAATTGAGTATTTGACCGAGGGTGCTAAAGGTGGGCAGAGAATTAATGACAAAGGAGGGAAATATAAACCACCCTCTACTGCTTGATACTGCTGATACAACACCTTAGGTCTCTCATAATTATGTCAATTTCTTTAGTATAACTTTCAGCATAATTTAGTCTTGCATTTTGTCTTGTACCACATCAGCTCTGCTCTTCTGCTATCCTAATTCATTTGTCCCCTCTGAAGTTCTTCGTTAAAGAGCTGAGTTTTAGATTCTAATCTACTGATCTGATTATCATGTTTAAGTGAAGTCATCTTTTGAAAATGCAAAATATGACTAAAATTGTATTAGAAATTCAAGTTGGGTGAAAAAAAAAAGTAAAAATTTTAAATTAAACCTCAGTTCTGAGATTACATTCTGAAGACAAGTGTGGCAACCAGACATAAGAAAAACAGATCTGTGAACCTAAAGAGAAATGATTTTATGCACAATTCTATCCTGTTTCTTTTTTTAACGATTTATGTATGTATGTATGTATGTATGTATGTATGTATGTATTTATTCATTTATATTTATTTTTTGGCTGCATTGGGTCCTCATTGCTATGTGCAGACATTCTCTAGTTGCAGTGAGCAGGAGCTACTCTTCATTGCGGTGTGCGGGCTTCTCATTGTGATGGCTTCTCTTGTTGCAGAGCACGGGTTCTAGGTGCACAGGCTTCACTAGTCGCAGTATGTGGGCTCTGTAGTTGTGGCTCTCGGGCTCTAGAGCACAGGCTCAGTGGTTGTGGCCACAGGCTTAGTTGCTCCACAGCATGTGGGATCTTCCTGGACTATAGATCAAACCTGTGTCCCCTGCCTTGGCAGATGGATTCTTGATCACTGTGTCACCAGGGAAGTCCCTATCTTGTTTCTTTTAAAAAATTTCTTTTTATTGAAGTATAGTTGATCTACAATACAGTGTTACTTTCAGGTGTACAGCAAAGTGATTCATATATATATATATTTATATATATATATATATATATATATTTCTATTCTTTTCCATTATAGTTTATTACAAGATATCGAAAATAGTGCCCTGTGCTATACAGTAAATCCTTGTTGTTTATCTATTTTATATATGGTAGTGTGTCTGTTAATCCCATACTCCTAATTTGTCTCTCCCCCATCCCCCTTTTATAACCATAAATTTGTTTTCTATGTCCGTGAGTCTGTTACTGTTTTGTAAATAAGTTCATTTGCACTGTTCTTTTTAGATTCCACATATGTGATATCATATAATATTATTCATCTTTCTCTGATTTATTTCACTTAGTATGATAATCCCTAGGTCCATCCATGTTGCTGCAAATGGCATTATTTCAGTTTTTTATGGCTAATATATATATAGACACACACACACACACACACACACACATGTACACACACATACATATATGCCACATCTTATCAGTCAGTTGATGGACACTTAAGTTGTTTCCATGACTTGGTTATTGTAAATAGTGCTACTATGAACATTGAGGTGCATGTATCTTTTTGAATTAGAGTTCTTGTCTTTTTTAGATATATGACCAGGAGTGGGACTGCTGGATCCTATGGTAATTCTATTTTTAGTTTTTAAGGAACTTCCATACTGTTTTCCACAGTGGCTGCACCAATTTACATTCCCATGAACAGTGTAGGAGGGTTCCCTTTTCTCTACACCCTCTCCAGCATTTATTTGTAGACTTTTTGATGATGGACATTCTAATCTGAGTGAGGTGATACCTTATTGTACTCTTGATTTGCATTTCTCTAATAATTAGTGATGTTGTGCTTCTTTTCACGTGCCTGATGGCCATCTGTACATCTTCTTTAGAGAAACATCTATTTAGGTCTTCTTCCCATTTTTTGATTGAGATGTTTTTGTTTTTGTTGTTGTTATTGAATTGCATGAGCTGTTTGCATATTTTGGAAATTAAGCCCTTGTCAGTCACACCATTTACAAATATTTTCTACCAATTCATGGGCTTTCTCTTCATTTTGTTTCTGGTTTCCTTTGCTGTGCAAAACCTTATTAAGTTTGATTAGGTCCCATTTGTTCATTTTTGCTTTTATTTCTTTTGCTTTGTGAGAATGACCTAAGAAAATATTTCTGCAATTTACATCAGAGAATGTTTTGCCTTTGTTCTCTTCTAGGAGTTTTATGGTGCCATGTTTTATATTTAAGTCTTTATGCCATTTGGAGTTTATTTTTGTGTATGATGCAAGCCAGTGTTCTAACTTCGTTGATGTACAGCTTTTCCAACACCACATACTGAAAAGATTGTCTTTCTTCATTGTGTATTCTTGCCTCCTTTGTTAAATATTAACTGATTGTAGGTGTGTGGGTTTATTTCTGGGCTCTCTATTTTGTTCCATTGATCCGTGTCTTTTTTTTTTTGTGCCAATACCATGCTGATTTGATTGTCTGAAGTCTGGAAGGGTCATGCTTTCAGCTTTGTTCTTTTTCCCCAAGATTACTTTTGCAATTCTGGGTCTTTTGTGGGCCCATATAAATTCTAGGATTATTTGCTCTAGTTCTGTGAAAAGTATCATGGATAATTTGATAGGGATCACATTAAATCTACAGATTGACTTGGGTAGTATGGCCATTTAAACTATAATAATTCTTCCAACCCAAAAACATGGTATATCTTTCTATTTGATTGAATCACCATCAATTTCCTTTATCAATGTTTTATAGTTCTCAGTGTATAAGTCTTTAACTTCCTTGGTTAGGTTTATTCCTAGCTATTTTATTTTTTGATGCATTGTTGAGATGTTTTCATTTCCTATAGATTTTTGCTTTTTCTTCTATTTAGAGAAGACCATTCAGTATTTCCTTTAGGATAGGTTTAGTATTGCTTGAAATTCTTTGTCTCCTTCTATCTTAAATGATAATCTTTTTGGATAGAATACAGTATTCTAGGTTGCAGATTTTTCCTTTTCAAGACTTTGAATATACTTTGCCAATCCCTTACGGCATGCCAAGTTTCCGGAGAGAAATCAGTGGATAGCCTCATGGGTGTTCCCTTGTAACTGAATGTTTTTCTCTAGCTTCCTTAAGAATCCTTTTTTTTTTTTTCTTTTTCTTTTTTATCTTTAACTCTTACCATTTTAATTATATGTCATGGAGTAAGTGTCTGGGTTCATCTTGTTTGGGACCCTCTGTGCCTTCTGCACCTGAATGTCTGTTTCCTTTTCTAGATTTGGTAAGTTTTCAGCCATAATTTCTTCACATACAGTTTTGATCCCCTTTTCTCTCTCTCTCTTCCTTCTGGGATTCCTATTATGTGTAGATTGACACACTTTATATTATCCCATAAATCTCATATGTTGCTTTCATTTTTAAAATTTCTCTTTCTGTCTGCTATTCTGATTGGGTGATTTCCCTTATCTTCTCTTCCAGATCACTTATGCATTTTTCTGCATTATTTATTTTATTCTTTTTAATTAATTTTTTTTGGAGGTACACCAAGTTCAATCATCTGTTTTTATACACATATTCCTGTATTCCCTCCCTCCCTCGACTCCCCCCCACCCTCCCTTGAGTCTCCCTCACCCTCCGTGTCCCAGTCCTCTAAGGCATCTTCCATCCTCAAGTTGAACTCCCTTTGTTATATAACAACTTCCCACTGGCTATCTATTTTACAGTTGGTAGTATATATATGTCTGTGCTACTCTCTCGCTTCGTCTCAGCTTCCCCTTCATCCCCCGCCTCCCCCAAACCTTGAGTTCTCCAGTCCATTCTCTGCATCCATGTCCTTGTTCTTGTCTTGTCACTGAGCTCATCAGTACCATTTTTAGATTCTGTATATGTGAATTAGCATACAATATTTGTTTTTCTCTTTCTGACTTACTTCACTCTGTATGACAGACTCTAGGTCTATACACCTCATGACATATAGCTCCATATCATCCCTTTTTATGGCTGAGTAATATTCCATTGTATATATATGCCACATCTTCTGTATCCATTCATTTGTTGATGGGCATTTAGGTTGCTTCCATGTCCTGGCTATTGTAAATAGTGCTGTAATAAACATTATGGTACAAGTTTCTTTTGGGATTATGGTTTTCTTTGGGTATATGCCCAGGAGTGGGGTTACTGGATCATATGGTAGTTCTATTTGTAGTTTTTTAAGGAACCTCCAAATGGTTTTCCATAGTGGCTGTACCAACTTACAGTCCCACCAACAGTGCAGGAGAGTTCCCTTTTCTCCACACCCTCTCCAACATTTGTGGTTTCCAGATTTTGTAATGATGGCCATTCTGATCGGTGTGAGGTGATACCTCATTGTGGCTTTGACTTGCATTTCTCTGATGATTAGTGATGTTGGGCATCTTTTCATGTGTTTGTTGGCCATCTGTATATCTTCTTTGCAGAAATGTCTATTTAGGTCTTCTGCCCATTTGTGGATTGGGTTATTTGCTTTTTTGGTATTAAGCTGCATGAGCTGCTTGTATATTTTGGAGGTTAATCCTTTGTCTGTTGTTTCGTAGGGAACTATTTTTTCCCATTCTGAGGGTTGCCTTCTTGTCTTGTTTATGCTTTCTTTCGCTGTGCAAAAGCTTCTAAGTTTCATGAGGTCCCATTTGTTTATTCTTGATTTTATTTCCATGATTCTAGGAGGTGGGTCAAAAAGGATCTTGCTTTGATGAATGTCATAGAGGGTTCTGCCTATGTTTTCCTCTAGGAGTTTTATAGTGTCTGGCCTTACATGTAGGTCTTTAATCCATTTGGAGTTTATTTTTGTGTATGGTGTTAGGAAGTGTTCTAATTTCATTCTTTTACATGTTGCTGTCCAATTTTCCCAGCACCACTTATTGAAGAGGCTGTCTTTTTTCTATTGTATATTCGTGCCTCCTTTGTCAAAGAGAAGGTGCCCATATGTGTTTGGGCTTCCTTCTGAGTTCTCTATTCTATTCCATTGATCATCCTTTCTATTTTTGTGCCAGTACCATACTGTCTTGATCACTATGGCCTTGTAGTATAGTTTGAAGTCAGGAAGCCTGATTCCTCCAATTCCATATTTCCTTCTCAAGATTGCTTTGGCTATTCGGGGTCTTTTGCGTTTCCATACAAATCATAAGATTTCTTGCTCTAGTTCTGTGAAAAGTGCCATTGGTAATTTGATGGGGATTGCATTGAATCTGTAAATTGCTTTGGGTAGTACAGTCATTTTCACAATGTTGATTCTTCCAATCCAGGAACATGGTATGTCCCTCCATCTGTGTGTGTCGTCTTTGATTTCTTTCGTCAATGTCTTAAAGTTTTCTGCATACAGATCTTTTGCCTCCTTAGGCAGGTTTATTCCTAGGTATTTTATTCTTTTGGTTGCAATGGTGAATGAGAGTTTCCTTCATTTCTCTTTCTGCTCTTCCATTGTTAGTGTATAGGAATGCAAGCAATTTCTGTGCATTAATTTTGTATCCTGCTACTTTACTAAACTCATCAATTAGTGCTAGCAGTTTTATGGTAGAGTCTTTAGGGTTTTCTATATATAATATCATGTTATCTGCAAAGAGTGACGATTTTACTTCTTCTTTTCCAATTTGGATTCCTTTTATTTCTTTTTCTTCTCTGATTGCTGTGGCTAAAACTTCCAAAACTATGTTGAATAATAGTGGTGAGAGTGGACATCCTTGTCTTGTTCTTAGAGGGAATTCTTTCAGTTTTTCCCCATTGAGAACAATGTTGGCTTTTGGTTTGTCATATATGGCTTTTATTATGTTGAGATAATTTCCTTCTATGCCCATTTTCTGGAGAGCTTTTTATCATAAATGGATGTTGAACTTTGTCAAAAGCTTTTTCTGCATCTATTGAGATGATCATATGGTTTGTATCCTTCAATTTGTTGATATGATGTATCACGTTGATTGATTTGCATATATTGAAGAATCCTTGCATCCCAGGGATAAATCCCACTTGATCATGGTGTATGATTTTTTTAATGTGCTGTTGCAGTCTGTTACCTAGTATTTTGTTGAGGATTTTTGCATCTATATTCATCAGTGATATTGGTCTGTAATTTTCTTTTTTGTGTGACATCTTTGCCTGGTTTTGGTATCAGGGTGATGGTGGCCTCGTAGAATGAGTTTGGGAGTGTTCCACCTTCCGCAATACTTTGGAAGAGTTTGAGAAGGATAGGTGTTAACTCTTCTCGAAATGTTTGATAGAATTCGCCCGTGAATCCATCTGATTCTGGGCTTTTGTGTGTTGGGAGATTTTTAATCACTGCCTCAATTTCCGTACTTGTGATTGGTCTGTTTGTGGTTTCTATTTCCTCTTGGTTCAGTCTTGGAAGATTGTATTTTTCTAAGAATGTATCCATTTCTTCCAGGTTATCCAATTGATTGGCATATAGTTGCTTGTCTCTCATGATGTTTCGTATTTCTGAGGTGTCCGTTGGTACTTCTCCTTTTTCATTTCTAATTCTATTGATTTGCATCCTCTCCCTCTTTTTCTTGATGACTCTGGCTAATGGTTTATCAATTTTGTTAATCTTCTCAAAGAACCAGCTTTTAGTTTTATTTATTTTTGCTATTGCTTCCTTCCTTTCTTTTTCATTTATTTCTGCTCTGATCTTTATGATTTCTTTCCTTCTGCTCACTTTGAGGTTTCTTAGTTCTTCTTTTTCTAATTGTTTTAGGTGTAAGTTTAGGTTGTTTACTTGATAATTTTCTTGTTTCTTAAGGTAGCACTGTATTGCCATAAACTTCCCTCTTAGAGCTGCTTTTGCTGCTTGTCATAGATTTTGGGTTGTTGTGTTTTCATTGTCATTTTTTTCTAGATTTTTTTAATTTCCTCTTTGATTTCTTTCGTGATTTCTTGGTTGTTTAATAGTGAATTGTTTAGCCTCCATGTGTTTGTATTTTTTGCAGTTTTTTTCCTGTAATTGATATCTAGTCTCATGGCGTTGTGGTCTGAGAAGATGCTTGATATGATTTCAATTTTCTTGAATTTGCCGAAGTTTGATTTGTGACCCAAGATGTGATCTATCCGGGAAAATGTTCCGTGTGCACTTGAGAAGAAAGTGTAGTCTGTCATTTTTGGATGGAATATCCTATAAATATCAGTTAAGTTGAGATGGTCTAATGTGTCATTTAAAGCTTGTTGTCTTTATTGATTTTCTGTTTGGATGATCTGTCCATTGATGTAAGTGGGGTGTTCAAGTCTCCCACTATTATTGTGTTACTGTCGATGTCCCCTTTTATAGCTGTTAGCATTTGCTTTATGTATTGAGGTGCTCCTATGTTGGGGGTATAGATATTTACCATTGTGATATGTTCTTCTTGAATGGATCCCTTGATCATTATGTAGTGTCCTTCCTTGTCTCTTGTAATAGTCTTTACTTTCAAGTCTAATTTGTCTGATATGAGGATTGCTACTCCAGTTTTCTTTTGACTTCCATTTGCAATTACCATTTTCTTAATTGTTTTGGGTTTGTATTTGTAGGTGTTTTCCTTTTCTTGTGTGTCCTACTTAGAGAAGTTCCTTTAGCACTTGTTGTAAGGCTGGTTTGGTGGTGCTGAATTCTCTTAACTTTTGCTTGTCTGGAAAGCTTTTGATTTATCCATCAAATCTGAATGAGATTCTTGCTGGGTAGAGTGTTCTTGGCTGTAGGTTTCTCTCTTTCAGGACTTTCAGTGTATCCTGCCATTCCCTTCTGGCCTGCAGAGTTTCTGTAGAAAGGTCAGCTGTTATCCTTATGGGTTTTCCCTATATGCTCTTTGTTGCTTTTCTCTTGCTTCTTTTAATATTTTTTTTTTTGTGTTTGTCATTAGTTTGATTAATATGTGTATTGGTGTATTTCTCCTTGGGGTTATTCTGTATGGGACTCTCTGTGCTTCTTGGATTTGGTTAATTATTTCCTTTCCCATGTTGGGGACGTTTTCCACTAGAACCTCTTCAAATATTTTCTCAGACCCTTTCTTGTTTTCTTCTTCTTCTGGGATGCCTATAATTCGAATGTTGGTATGCTTAATGTTATCACTGAGGTCTCTGAGACTGTCATCTATTCTTTTTATTTTTTCTTTTTCCTGCTCTGTGGCAGTTATTTCCCCCATTCTGTCTTCCAACTCACTTATTCGTTCTTCTGCCTCAGTCATTCTGCTGGTTTTAGCATCTAGAGTATTTTTAATTTCAGTTATTTTGTTATCCATTGCTGTTTGTTTTCTGAGTTCTTATGAACTGTTTCTTGTACTTTCTCTATTTTGTTATCGAGATTTTGTATCATTTTTACTATCATTACTCTGAATTCTTTTCAGGCATTTTTCCTATTTCCTCCTCATGTATTTGGCCTTGTGGGTTTTTTTCCTGCTTCTTTGCCTGCATGGTGTTCTGTTGTTTCTTCATGGTTGTCCAGACTTTTGGGGTTGCTTGTCCTGGTGATAGAGGTGTTTATAAAAGACTGTCCAATCCTCAGACTAATGTTAATATTTCTGTTTCCTTAGAGTCTCAGCTCTAAGTGTCCTTCTACTCGCCTTGGGTTTTCCTGTATTATTCTGTGGCCAGCAGAGTTTCCTTTATTGTTTGTCTGTAAGTGTCGGTGTGTGCGAAGGGAGAGGGTACAATAGTTGCTCCTTTCCCTGGGAATGAGTGAACAGCGGCGCACTGTTGTTTCAGTTGGGCTTGGAGGTGCCTGTTGCAGAGGCATGCCGGTGGCTCAGGTGTAAACAGAAAGTCTCAGAGTTGGGCCTCTCTGGGGTTTTTTTTTTCTATGCAGCCTCCCTGCTGCCGGCATTCCAAGGGGTTTTAATCCAGTCCCGCCCGAGTGCCCGAGGGTACTTGTTATCCCTGAGCACCGTAGGTGGCCCACAGGGCGTCTCTCCACTGCCTGTTGCAGAGGCGCTGAAAGAGAGAGAGAGGCTATGCGTGTGGCTCCTCCACCCCACCCCCCCACCTGTGAGCCTGCAGCCTCCAGCTGCCATTATGGCTGGGCCGCTCTCAGGGGCAGGCACCCCCCTGCCGCGGACCTGTCCCCTCCTGTCCTCTTGGTTCGTCACCTTACTGGCAACAATGTTTCTCACCCTGAACCAGCTCTCAGGTTCCCACGCTCCCGCTCCTGGACCCTCTGTTCAGCTGTGAATCGACGTCTCAGTCCGGGGACGCGGAGCTGCGGGGCGGACCCTCCGTATGTTTCTCACTCCTTCCTGTCTGCCACAGCTCTCACCCTCTTTGAGCCGTCACAGATGCTTCCCTACCGGTTATGTCAGGCTCCTTGCGGTCCTTTCTGGTGTCTGAGATCGTCTGCTAGTGTTCAGTTGGTTCTCTGTGGGAATTATTGCCTCTTTTGGTGCATTCCCAACGCATCTATGTGGAGGGATGCATTCTACGTCCCTCTACTTCGCCGCCATCTTTTTCTCCCTTCTGCATTATTTAGTTTGCTATTTATTGCCATCAGCTCAGTTTTCATCTCAGCAATTGTTTAATTTTGATTGGCTCCTCTTTATAGTTTCTAGTTCCTCATTACAGTGATCTTAGTTCTATTGCTAGTCTTTCTTCATTCCTTCAGCATTTTTATTACCTCCTATTTGACTTGGGGTCTGGTAGACTGGAGAAGTCTTACATTGTTTGTTCTTTCAGAGGATTTCTCTTGTTCTTTTTATTGGGAGTCGTTCCTCTGCTTTTCTATTTTACTTACATTGCTCTGACTCTTGTGACTTTAGCAGAAAGTTATTTTACTTGAAGGACTGTTTTTATATGGGTGCGATCCTGTGTAGACAGTATGAGTACAATATTTTGGTGCAAGTGCTGTTTTCAGTGTGGATGCTTGCTGCATCTTTCCTCAGTGTGTGCTAGCCCTTATCCCCTTGCTAGGGGGTGTGACTGGTGTTGTGATGACCAGTGCCTGCAATGGATGTTGTACAGGGCCTCCTATTCGCTCTGTGGTTGTCACAATCCTGTTGGGGTCAGTGTCTACTCTCCAGTTGTTGGAGTAGAAGCCCTCAGATACAGTTCTAAGCTGCAGTGTGAGGTAAACGGGACTCGAGGACTTCCTCTGGAAAAGGAGCTGCTGTGTATTCTCTCCAGGAGCTGTTTGCTAGTAAGTGCAACTCTGTGATGCCACCTGCCACCTGCTGTGTGCACCAACAAAGATCAAACTGTGGGTCAAACTGTATAGCCCAATCTGAAAGCTTGTACTTTCAAATTTATCTTGTACCACACTTTTTGCTGACATTGCTAATAAACATTTTCAGAAAAGGGTTATTATTCCTTGTAAGTTTTCATTTTAGTGACATAACCCATTAACCAAAAAAAAAGAACTCACACTGTATATTATTGGTGTGAATGAGTTCAGAAAATGAAAAAAAGCAGCCCTGATAATATTATGCAGCAATTAAAGCAAATGGGTTAAGCTTGTATGTGATCTGGAAGGCTGCATATGATGTACTATTAAGTGCAAAGATCAGGTTACAGTATGATGTGTTATAAGGATGATAGTATTAAGAAAAGATCCTTCCCCAGATGAGCACATACTTTAAACATGAGCAGGAAGAAAGGGACAGAACGATACACATCATGCTGTTAAGTTTGGTTGCTACCTTGGTTGTCAGTCAAGGTTAGAAATAGGAGTAGAAACACATGTTGAAGGATTAATTTTTTTCTTCATACACTTTGTATTGCTTTATCTTTGAAAGAATTTTCTGAAGAATTAAAAATAACATTTAAAAGTGTATTGTGGATTACAGAGCTTAACGAACAACACTTTGGAGAGGATTGGAACCTAGGACTGTAGAGTAGGAATGCCACACCATCTCTGATTTAAGTCCAAGGGGTACACTTCAAAAAGCCAAGCATCTTAAACAAGTAATAAATAATCCACAAAGAAAGCATATGTGAAAATGGTTTCCATGAGAAACACATGAAACTCGAAGACACTGTTTTGTACAATAAAAATATAATTATTATATTGAAAAAATAGTTTCAATTAACCAAAACGACAAAAAGAACTGAACTATGTAGCAAAATGCAAACTTTCTACTGTATTAATTAAAAAAAGTCATAGGAGACTAATATTTATCTGAAGAAGACACTTCATTAAGTTTCTAATATCCATATGAATCACATAAAAACATTATCAAGGCACTGACTTTTCCTCTTGAACTTTTCTTTTCTTACTTATAGGCTTTTATTGTGAAATAAATTTAAAGATGGTAATCGAGAAACCACAAATATTTCTGGGTAAGGTTGAAGACCCATTTGCTTATTATCTTTCAATTTCTGTACTATAACTTTGGCAAATTCTTCGCCTTGGATGTCAGTGGTATCCAATAATTGCCTGACTTTTGAGGTCCTTGTAGGTTTGGTACTAATGAGTTCATAGTCCTCCTTCATGATCAAATCCCTGGACAGGAGGGCATCTAGAGATTGGTTAAGGCAGGCTTCAGTCATCTGGTTCACAATGTCTTCCCTTTTACTCTGGATCCACTGTTGGGCAATACCAGGCTGAAATCGCTCTGCAGAAAAGCAAGGGATGACAAGTAAAAAGGTGAGGACAGATATACACTATGAGTAAAATTAGATGAAGAACAATAAGGCATAAAACCTAATTTTACTGTGATTGTGCTAATATGGAACACCAGTATTTTGAGGGATGCTATTAATTTTCAGGAAACATCCAGATATTTGGGTTATTTTTTCCTTTCCCCTCCAAGAAAAAGCACTGCATTTTTACATACTATAAATCCTGGAGGCAAATGTCACTTTTTCCAGGTTTTTTTAAACATAAAAGATACCTGCATATTTGATAAACAAAAATATATTTACCTTTAGTAACATATTAAGTCACACCTCCTCTTAGCACCCCCTCCCTAGATATATGTTCGTGGAATACCATTTAGGCCTATTATTACATGTCAACACTCACGTCTTCAGGGATTAGAAGTGCTTTCCTACTTATGTCATGTGTATATCATACTGAAGAAGTAAAGACAAATAAAACATTGTATAGCAAATCTACTGAACATATAGTTGTGAGGTAAATGGCATAATTTACAAAATGTCTCACAGTACATATTTACCTGAATTTCCCTCAGCTGAGAGTGGATTTATTATTGCTAAAGAGCATGGGGCAGTCTTGTGATCACAGAATGTTGCCCTCTGAGCCACAGAAATGTTACTGTCCCAACTGTGATTTACTGGACATTGATGCAGCATAGAAAAGTCTTGAGTTTTTCCTATAAAATACAACATTTTCATTTCAGGTAGAATATTCCTTAGCTATTCCTATTAGCTAAAATATGAACAACCGGGTCATACAGTGGGTAGTTTTCAAAGTCTTTTAATTTTTCACTGCATAAGCTGATTCATAAACCTAATTCCACAAGCATTTTTTAAAACAAAAAGCTTTATGCCAAATGTTTTTACCATATTTCTGTCTGTGCCTGTCTGTCCTATGTAAATTAAAAATCACAGAATTTTGCTTCTTCATGTAGTACCATATTTTTTCTTCTGTCATCTTCCCCCTTCTGCACTTCAAATGTGTCCTCTAAATTTACATATGATGTGTCTTTCTACACTCTCCTTTGGTAATCTTATTCAACCTCAGGTCCTCAACTGTCACCTCCCTTCCCAAATCCATGTACTTAAATTTTCTATCTTCACTGAACCTTAGTCTTACATTTTTAACAGCTCACTGGATATTACCCTCATATGTGCTAAGCATCTCAAAGTAAGAAACGATTAAAAATTTAATTATTCATCTTAACTCTAAAACCCATTTCATCTCCTATTTCTATCAATAGCACCAATGTTCTTCCAGCTAACTTATTCAGCTTTACCTTTTTTTCTCCCTTCCCTCCTGCAAGCGAAAAGTTGTAGTCCTATCAGTATGTCCTCTGTAAATCTCTCACACCATTCTCCCCTTCTTATACTCCAGAGCAGGTCTCATTATCTCTCACCTGCAGTACAGTAACAGACCAATAGTTTCCTAACTGGTCTCCCCACCTTGAATCTCCCTTTCCTTCCACAATATCCTACATATTCCAGCCAGGATGAATATTTCTAAAGCAAAAAATTTTATCATGTCACACCTTTGCTCAAAAAGTTGCTCCCTACCCAAGCAAAAGAGCCCAAATGGCTTAGCCTAGTATTAGAATTCATCATGATAGGACTCCACCCTCCTGATCTTTTGTCACCTTTCATTCACCCTCTTTACCAGCTAAACCCAACTACTCACTTTCTCTGTGTTTTCTTGCTTCTTTGCCTCTATGTTGTTCCTTTTGCCTGGAATGCCCATCCTTTATAACTATAGGTCCAACCTTCAGCCAGAAATAATTTCTTCATGATGACAACATGGTGTAGTAGAGTGACATGAAAATATTTATCAAAAAACCTGGCTTCAAATCTTGGATTTGCCAGCTACTAACTATGTGATCCAGAAGTCTTGATCTTAAGAATCTGTAAAATGAGGAATATCTCCCTCACAAGGTTGCTGTGAAAGTACTTTGTAAAAAATGTTACTCTTCTACTGTACTACCATAGCGCTATATCCCTGTATCTCTCACAGTACACTGCTCTTTATCCAATACTATGGTGACGTAGAAATGTTTCTCCTCTTTCTTAGAAGAGATTTTTAATACTTGTACTTAATACTTAAATGTATTTGTTTAACATCCCACTACTATTTTCACCTTTAGACTGTCACTTTTAAAAAAATGAGTTATGAATGCAAATGAAAGACATGTTCCATACAAACCATGACTGCTTGCAAGAATATGATCCTGAAAGAAAACTGAAAACTTGCAAGTAATACTGACTGAAACATTTACATACTAGATACAAAATCATTGTCTTGAGGAGTTGACAGGGACCCTGAGGTTCCAGGAGAACCACTAGTTTTATGGAGCTGAGAGGATCCACACGATTCCTAAAATAAACAGAAAATAAATGATGTAGGTTAATGAAAAATCATTTTAAAAGTTATACAGCTTTAATTTCTAAACATTTCTTGCTTCTGGCTTATTATAGACAAAGAATCAAAACTAATACAAATTATACTTTACAAAATTAAACACGTGTAGTAACAAAAATAAAGGGAACTTGATTTCTTTACGAGGTCAATTGGGTGGGTGGGGTAGTAGTTAAATATATTAGAAATCATTATTTTTTAAATATTTTTACATAATCTCAGAGACTCTGTTCAGCTGATGAGAAATTTGAGATCTGCAACTATGATTACCTATTGATTTAGAGCAAATACCTATTCTCAATGCCTCAGGTTCCTTCAGCATGGAGGAATGGGAATCCATGGAAAAAGTAATATAGAACTTGGCTCCAATCCTAGCTCTGTCATGGAATTACTGCCTAAGCTTCAACAAGGCATTTAAATAATCTGGCTCTCAGGTTCTTTTACTGTATATTTATCTAAAAATGCGCATGTATGGGCTCAAAGATCCAGTGAGATAGTGTATATATAAAGGTGATTCGAAGACTACATACTGTGTTTTAAGGTTTATTTTAAAGGTATTATTACTTTTCTGAATCTGTAAAGAGAACATGTCATCTATTCTTAAAAGTAATGGTTAATAATAAGTAATTGTCAATTATTTACTAAATAATTAATTAAATTAATTACATAATTATTAATTAATAAATAATTCTGAATGAATACTACTAAAGAAATCCTTTTTGGATAGCCACACAAATGGCATTTTACTTTTATTAATCATTATGAGAGATTAAGAACAAAGCAGGTATTATAGCATTCTTTACATTTGAATAAGAAGGTATAAATACAGTGGCGGAACTGTATCAATGATTTGCCTATGTACTACCCTGGAACACCATTCATTACATAAAACAATTACAGGGACAGAAGTCAATGCCCAAGAAAGCAGCAAGAACTGTGATTTGATGAGATGAACAATGAACTGAGAATTAGAAGAGCTGGATTTCAAATTAGAGATTGCCATCCTAAAACCTTCCTGGACTTTAGTTTCCCAACTATAAAAAAGAGAGATAGACTAAATGATTTTTAATATTCTTCTCACATTTTGAGTTTAATCAACATAAATTTTTTTTACCTCTTGTGGACCATAATTTACAGGTATGTTCGGAGGTAACTCCATTTTCTTCTTGTCACATAAGTGAACAATACTTGAAGCACTCTGTAACTGGAATGAATACATACATACAGTTGAATTAGAGGTGATTGGAAAATTATATGAGTAAAATACAATCTACTTAACATATTTTACATGTTTATACAAAATCAATGGAGAGAAAATCTCAATCAGTTAACAACATCTAACTTAAAGGGAAAGAAAGTGTAGAAGAGGGGAAATAACTTTAGAGACACAGGCCTTGAATCCTGCCTCATATTAACTAGCTACGTTGTGCAAATTGACCCTTTAAAATGCAATACTATTACACCCAGGGTCATCCTAGAGACTGAGATAATGAATATAAGGTATTCGGTTCAAACTAGGAACTTAATATATTTCAATGTGTGCGCGTATCTATCGATACATAATTATTAAGCATTTACTATAATTTAGGCACCATGATTCTAAGTACTATAATTATTATCATTTTATAGATAAGAAATTGAGGGCTGGACTAAGTAAAGGAGACAGAGTACCCTAATGGAATGACGGGGGCCAATCAGATCTGGTTTAGAATCCCAGGATACCTAACTGATTTTGGGCATGAGACAATCTTAGTTTACTTATCTGTAAACTAGAGATGAGAATACCTATTTTGCAGGATTACTGTAAGAAGGATTAGAAGGAATATATGTAGGGGCCTTAGATTATTTTGTGAGCATTCAATAAATGGTAGCTATCAAGCAGAGGATTTATTTAAATGCTATGCCTTTGTAAAACTGTTTAGTGATTCACTCCTGTCTCTTTAAGCCAGACTTGGAATAGTTGTCATCATGTTTTTCTTCCCCAAACCAACATAATGTCAACTGCTCCACAGAACTTTAGAAATTGGTGACCTCCACACCCAGCCCTTCATTATTCATACTTAACGACTGTCTGCTCCATACATGTCCAAGAAGTTTTAGGGAAAAAAAATCACTATTCATCTGTGTATATAATCTATCTGGCATAGTACTCTGCACACAGCAGTTCAATGAACATCTGTTAAATACATTTTTATATGAACCTTTAAAATTCATCTTTGGATCCATTTCTGTTATATAAGTTTTTTCTGTGCTTTTAAATTTATTAAAACATTTCTGATTATGCAAATTGTTAATAACTAACATCACTTTTTATAACCAATTAATAACTCAAATTATTTATGAACTAGTGAGTCAGTCTCTAGAAAGAAATAAAATGACATACCAAAAAAAAACTTTTTTTGATTCAGTTTTTACTACTCAAGATGTAAGAGATGCTATCTGTGAAAACATGAATTGTAGGAGTCAATTCCAAGAACTGAAAAAATTGTAGGAAACAAGTCACCCGAAATGGTAATCTTTATTTTCAGAAATTTCTTTATGAAAAATCCTATTATTAAATTTGTATTCTACTCTTGGCCCTGCCATTAGCTAGCTGTGTAGAGTGTTACGTGACTTACTTCCCTATACCTCAGTTATTCTGTCTATAAAATGGAGAAGATATTCTTTCCCTAACAGTTTTACAGAATTGATACAAGGAGTTAAAAAAAAAAATAACTACAACAATTCTGAGTGAAAACAATATAGCAGCTTAAAAACAGACCAGCATGCCTGCTGCCGAGCACCAAAAAAAGACCGGCTAGGGCTGGCCCTCACTAGGGCCATATCTCTTGCACCTGTGGCCACTGGCTTCCCAGCACCACTGCACGACCCAAGCAGTCATACCACCTCTGCACCCTGTCCTGAGGCAGACCCAAGAGCTCCAAGGTAGCCTCAGGACCAGGCTCCTGTGGGTGGACCACACGCAGAGGTGGGGATAAAAGCAAAGCTGAACGCCAGGGATGGGGGGGACTAAGGAAGAGGATTAAAAATCTTTCCATCAGCTGTACAAACTGCAGATTAAATCTCCACGATCAGCTAGGCAGACCCTGCATCTATGGAATGTCTGAGCAGACAATGAGTGTTCCCACAAATGAAAAAGGTCTAGCTCTGGCAGCTGTGGACTTTGGGGGCAAGCACACGCAGAAATTGGGCTAGATCAGAGTCAGACTGGTCCCCCCAGGGCCCACAGCAGATCCAGAGACCAACCCAGAGGCAGAGGAGGGCCTCTTGGAGAGGTGGAGGTGGCCTGTGGCTCAAGGTCTGTGCAAGGACACTTACAGCTGAGATTCCAGGGAAACATAACTATGACTATTAATTTTATTATGTTTTGACCCATTCTGTTGTTGGTTCTAGATCCTAGTATTTAAGTTGGGGACAAAAAAGGAACTGAACTGGTTCTCTTCCAGTTCAGTTTCTTATAACCAAGAAAACAGACCCTTCTATCCACCTTTGCTTGGCAGCAGAGGAGAAAGTTGTGAGAAGAGAAAATGGAACTGAAAACACAAAGCAAAAATAAATGTTATCGGAAGTGTGTATCTACTAAGTGGAGAGACTGGAATGTTCTGGAAAAGACTACTGACTTCGAAGTGAGGAAGTCAATCAAAACTTATCAAAAAATTAAACGACAGTTCCTCCTTAGTTTCTTAAAAATCTCAGTCATTAACACTGCCACCATCAATTTTAAGTTTGGTTAATGGCAGTTGTTTCCTTTATGCACTTCCCTTGTAAACCAAAGATTATGTTAACAGATCCAGCAAACTGCAAGAGGCAAGCAAGGTCATCTACTGATAGATCAATTATAGTTTACACCTGTTCACACCCTAAGAGGCTGGCTCATAACTGATGGTGTTTATTACCCTATCTCAACTGCAATTTAATGAAACCCAGCAAGTGTTAAACTAGGCTAACTCTGTCTCTAAAGGACTGTAGCTGCTTTTTAAACAATTTTTGATAACAGTCAGAAAACCTTGCGTTAATACGTCTCTTCCACTGTTCTTCTGATGTACAAAAGCAGAATGAGTATATCATTCTGAATAAGACAACTGTCCTAGGTAATTCATATCAACTGCTACTTTGGTCTATGCAATGTGGAGTGTTTTGAGTAGGAAAACAAACAAAACAAGCAATAAAAAAGACACAGTTTGGTCTCAATTACTGACAAAAATTCTATAGCTTTTCTTGGCAATGAAATGCAATAACCGAGACATCTTTTATTCCCTATATATTAGGGAAATAAACATAGATTAAGTGTACACAACTGGCATTCATTACACATTTTAAATTTACATTTGATATATGGGAGGTTTGAAAATGTCTTTGAAATCTGGAGGTAGCTGTTTGAATGAAATGGAAAAGTTCTTTGGTGACAGATTCAAGACAGCATTCATACTCTCTGTCTACTGCCTCAGTATTATATCCTGTATCTGTGGAAAGTATATAGGAAAAAAATAAATTAAACTAAACTAAAACTCTCCATGATTTAAAGTTCTAATTTCCAGCATCTCATTTAACAATTTACCTTTGTTTTCTTTAGCTGAATAACAGCTTCAAGAAAAGTTATCTCTCCAAATGTTCTCAGAACTGGTTCAAGTTCTATTAAACATTCTAAATAAGAAAAAAAAAAATAAGTTCAGGTTGCTTATAACCATTAAAATGAAAAACATAAATGCTACTATTTAACTGATAAGGCCCTAAGTAAATTTTCCCCCAAACTGATGACATTCAACTGTCTTAAGAGTGTTTATTACAGACATAAAGATAGACATATCTAAAGATAGATCAATGGAATACAATTGAAAGTCTAAAAAATAAGGCCTTACAAGTATGGGCAATTGTTTTCTGACGAAGTTGTTAAGGCAATTCAATGAGGAAAGGATACTCTTTTCAACAAATGGTACTAGGACAGTTGGATATCCATACAAATACAGATAAATTTAGACTCTTACCTCACAACATACACAGAATTAACTTGAAATGGACTATGCACCTAAACGTAAATATAGGTAAAAATCTTCATGACCTTAAGTTAGGCAAATAATTCCTAGATATGGCATCAGAAACAGGATCCATAAAAAATCTTTGATAATTAGACTTCAAAAATATTGAAAACTTTTGCATTTAAAAAAAAATGCTATTAAGAAAAACAAAAACACAAGCCCCAGACTAGGAGAACACTTTTACCTATCATGTATCTGCTAAAGAACTTGTATCTAAAATATAAAAAGAACTCTAACAACTTAAGACAACCCAATTTAAAAATGGGCGAAAGATTGAATTTCACCAAAGGAGACACACGAATGGTAAAAAGCACATGAAAATATGCTTAAACACCATTAGTCTTTAGGCAAAGCAAATTAATACTACAATGAGGTATCACTCCATACCCACTAAAATAGTTATAATTAAAAAGGCAGATAATAACAAATATTGACAATGATGTAGAGAAACAGAAGACCTCACACATTGCTGGTGGAAATATATCACAATGCAGCCACTTTGGAAAACAGCTTGGCAGTTTCTTAAAAATGAAAGATAAATTTACCATAAAACCAAGCAATTCCACTCATAGTTACCTGAGAGAAATAAAAACATATGTTCACACACAGACTTGCATATGAACAGTCATAGCAGCATGATTCATAACAGCCAACAAGTAGAAATAATCATAATTACTACCATTACTACAAAAATATATGGACTTGTTGCTCAAGGGAGAGACCAGGGCTCCAGATATACAATTGAGCATCACTAACATACAGATGGTATAAAAGCCATGGTTTGGACTGGATCACCTAGGGGGAAAGAACAGATAGCAAACAGTAAAGGGCCCATATTAGAGCTCTGAGGCATTCCAACAGTAAGAAACTGAGCAGGAGAAGAAAAAAAAGAGTTGGAGGAGGAGAAGATAATAGAGTATGGTCTCTTATGTCTTGGAAGCTATCAGAGGGAAAGTTTCAAAGAGAGAAGAGTCAGCCATATCTAATCTGCAGTATTTTTCAACATTGCCATCCTTGGTAACTTGAACAAATGCAGCTTTAGTGGAGATATGAAAACAGAAGACTGATGTAGGTTTGTTAAAAAATGAATTAGAGTGGAAGAAATGGAGACAACTACAGACAATTCCTACAAGGTGTGTAGATCTAAATGGGAGTAGAAAAATGAGGTGATAGCTGAAGGATGATAAGGAGTCAAGAATTTTTTTCCTATATAAAGACAGGATATAATAATAGAGTAGATCTGTAGGACACATGAACGATCCAGTAGACAGGCAGAGATTGGCAATGCAAGAGCAGAGAGAGAATACAAGGAACATAATGTTGGAGAGATGAAAGGGAATGGCATCCAGAGCACAAGTAATACTGTTTACATTTGTAATAAGAACACTTTTTTTTTCCACTGTAAAAGAGATAAGGCAGGAAAGACAGATCAAGTACAGCTAAGTTTATAGATCTGGTAGTGGAACTATGAGGGAGTTCCCTCTCATGGTTTCTATTTTCTCAATGCTCAAAAGAAATATGGAACACGGGGTGTAGGAGGTTTAAGAAGGGAAGATAAGGTACAATATGCATTAACCCTGTCTGCTCTTTCTAAGTTCAGAATCTATTGACAAAAGTCACACAATAATGATAGATGGTGATCAAAATATCACCTTTATTACTGATAAAGCTAACTGGAATATGTCCCTTTTTAGATCTATAGCATATAGGCTTAGTAATACTTTGCCCCTTCAGTTGACAGTTTTACTCACTCAGCTACAGGCCTCACCTGCTTCCACATGGGGAAGCAGAAAACATGTGCTTCCTTTAGACAAGCTTATTTCTAAAAGTAGGAGAAAGCCAAGAAGGGACTAGATAAGTATGCTTAGTGTTTCTCTAAAATTAACAAATGAGGAAGAGTGATGAGGGGCAGACAGAAGCTGGAAATGGTCTTCCCATGCTTTCTTTCTTGGGGATTGAAATGGAATTTCATCTTCACTTTGGAAACATGAAGTATGGGACTTATGCATCTCCTACAGTAGTACAAGATGATCCTCTAAGACTGTAATTCCCAAATTTTTAGGTCTCAGAACTCTTCAAAATTATTAAGTATCCCAAAGAGCTTTTGTATATGTTGATCATATCCAATGACATTTACTATATTAGAAATTAAAACTGAGAAAATTTTAAAACATCAGAGTATCTGAAAACACATTCCATTATCTGTTGGAGCAATGATATCATCACATCAAATTTAGTCTCCGGAAAAATCCACTATTTTTCCAGAGGATGAGAGTAAAAAGAGAAGTTAATACCTTAATATTTATCATTTTGAAAACAGTTTTGATTTTGTGAACCCCTTATAAAAGTCTCAGGGACCAAACCCACCTCCAGGGGTCCCTGTACCACAACTTAAGAAGAGGTGATCTATGAGAATGGAATATTAGATGTATTTGAGAAACATAACAGAATTGCTAAGTAGTGGTTAGTGCCCAGTTTTAGCCATTAATTTAAAGAGAAACCAATGAATTCCATTTCTGGCCGAGATGAAACAACAAGGACCAATTCACCCTCCTGCCTTAAACAACCATTAGCCAGACAAAATGCATGAAACAGTGGTTTTCAAGACACTAGATATCAGGCAACAAAGGACAGTGATCTCTGAGTGACAGGAAACAATTGATGTGAGCCTTACGACAGCCTGAGAGATTTTCCAGCTCTCCTACAGGGACAGGGAAGTAAGGTGGGACCAGTGGAAGCTCAGAGTTGAAGAGACAGGGCTGAGAGTTAGGGTAGACTGAGGCAGATAGAGTTCATAGAACAGAGTACCAAAGAGGAGAGGTATAAGAGAGAGAACTCCAGAGATCTGCAGCACTGATCAATGCAGGATGTAGAAGTCAGTAAGCCAAAAGCCAATGTCTTCAATGAACAATAGGGATAAACCAGGAAGTCTGTAGAGAAGTAAGTATTCCCTATATTTTAGGGAATGGAGAAGAAATTAAAGTTTGGAAGTGGCACTGGGGACAAAGGAGATATATATTGGGTTGGCAAAAAGTTCATTTGGGTTTTTCGTAAGATCTTATGGAAAAACCTGAATGAACTTCTTGGCCAAGCAAGTATCATCTATCTATCTATCTATCTATCTATCTATCTATCTATCTATCTAACTATCTATCTATCATCTATTCTCCACAACCTATCACATTGCTCTGAGAAATAAGAGATAAAATGTTAATTTATTATTATAGCAACTTTTGATTTTTTTAAATACAATGCTGATGAGCACTAGACATGAGTTTTCAATGAAAATATATTTCATTGTTTTTCTAGCTGGAAAGATTCCCAGTCTGTAGCTTGTCTTTTCATTTTTTATAGCATCTTTTGAGGTGTAAAATTTTTCATTTTTTTTAAAGTTCAATTATCAAAGAATTTTTTTAATAGATCTTGTTTGTGATGTCATATATATAAGAGCTCTTTGCCTAATTCAAGGTCATGAAGATTTTCTTCTATGTTTACATTCAGGTGATGATCCATTCTATCTCTAAAATAAATCTTAATTCTATCTGATTTTTTGATCCCCAGGATTGGTCTGGAGATTCTACTCTTGCCCTTCTGCAATCAATTTTATACATAACAGCAAGTGGTATCTCCTAAACTTAATCATGTTATTCCCCTGAAAAACTCACTTTAATGGCTTTCCACTGTACTTGGAATAAATTTCTAACCTTTTTATGATAGCCAGCAGCCTCTCTTTATCACTTCAATCTCATCTCATAAAATAAAAACAACTTTGAATTTAAAAAAAAAAAAAAACTTTGAGCTTGTCATCTAACTTGTGTAATTGTTCAAGAAATATCTTATTTACGGCATATTTGCTATTTTTGTAATTCAAAAGGTCCAGATTAAAACTGTACACTAACTTAAGAAAGACGGTCTTTCATCTGGATTTTGCGCCCATCCACTTTCTATTAGAGAGATCATATGTGCTCGATGAGGTATATCAAGTGGCAAACTTTCTTCATTAGTGTCAGGTCGATGTCCTTGTGACACACTATACATAATCTGCAAAGGATTGGTGACTTCTGTCAAAATAAATATATTTCATTCATTAGAAATATATTATGATGTAATATATTAAATACATTCTAAAGCCAATCAAATGAAAATGAGGGAATCTTAAAATCTTAGGAATAAATTCATTACCTCCCTTTCTGTCAGAGGAATATTTATATCCCAGCTATTGCCAGACTTGCTGCCTCTTGTGGGAGGAGTTTATATCTTCACCTCTTTAATTCTGGGCTTAGCCATGTGATCTGATTTGGCCAATGGAGTATGAAGAGAGCAGCGTAAAGCAGAGCTCAGCAGAGCTGAGCAGAACCTAGCAGAGCCAAGAAGGGCCACAGCAACTAATAACCTAATGTGAATGAGAAATAAATGTTTAGTTTGGAAGCTACTGAGATTTTGAGGTTGTTACATAGCAAACTGACTTAAATGAACCTCAAAATAAAGAATTAGACAATATTATCAAAAAATATGAAAATTATTTTTCAATGTTTGCTGGTCTTTAGAAGCACTAATTAAATTTTCATATAAATAATTTTATAGCTGGAATGAATCTTAGAAATTAAGAATTCAAAATTCTCACTTTGCAGATGAAAAAAATGAGGACTTAAGAGATTTAGTGGCTTATAATAATAGAGTTAATTACTATCAGTACAAGAAGAATGTACTTTTTTCTGATCCTTAACCCAGTACTTTCCAATATACAGTGGATTCACACAGATAAACTGTTATGTTTTTCTATTGTGTTTTCCACTATATTTAAAGTAAGTGATCTTTATTTAGATAGTTCTGAGTATGACTTACCAACATGATGTCATCTAGAATAACAAAGTCAAAATACACTTACCTTCAAAAGGCTGTTTTCTGGATAAGACCTCCCATGTGATAACTGCATAGCTGTTTAAAATAAAAATATACATATGGTACATTATAAACTAACTATGAATAATAAACTAAAATAGTACTGATTTTAAAAGCTGACTGTGGAGATACCATTTTTGAAAGTAATAACAGTGAAATGCCGCTTAACGAATCACTATACGGAACTGAGATGATGGATATTCATATACGGTTTTGTTTTAAAGGGGAATTAATTTAATATGAAAAAATAGGAAATTACTGTAATAAAACTTTAAGTTATAGGCAAGGATAACTTGTGGGTGATTCTTTACTACCTAGATAAGCTATGCCCTTTAATTACATGCTTCTATTATTCACACAAAATAAGAGTAATAAAAAAGACTGTCTCATGTAGCCCTATTCTAGATTTTTTTTCTGGTATAAGTACTATCTCTTTTGGTACTGTTAAATGTTAATCACACTGTTTCCCTCCCCCATCAAGATCACATATGATAAAAACCGTTGATTATTATAAACTGAGAGGACAATAAATTTTAAGGATGCTGAAAGTAGCTTAAAGCAAGGTACCTTTGTTTTTATATTTTTAATTTTTAATTTTTATTTTTGGTTGCACTGCACAGCTTGTGGGATATCAGTTCTCTGACCAGGGATTGAACCCAGGCCACAGCCCTAACTACTAGACCACCAGGGAACTCCCAAAGCAAGGCATCTTTAATTTGAAAATGATTAACCACTGTCTCTAATGTATTTTCACCACACTTAGGAGAGAAACATAAAAATAATACTTCTAAAATGTAGCTTCAAAATTCTGATTGATTAACCTTGTTTTTTTAGGCAAGGTCAACTCTGAGCAAAAGTAACATACCTTACCTATATATATCATGCTTGATAGTAGCCCTTGATTTTTGTCCAGGTTCATAGTTTTCAGGTGGCATATAGATAATTGTCCCTCCTTCTGGTGCAGATTTACTACTTCGAGATTGTGAGAGGGACATCATGCGCCATTTTGATAAACCAAAATCTGCAATCTAGAAGGGAAAAGAGTAATTGAATTTTTAAATTTTCTCTTTAAAAAATCCAAGAATTGATTGTCTTTGTTTATATTTATTGTATTTAGACATGAGACCAAAGTAAATGCTATATATATTAATATTTATTTCTATATATTCCAGTTTCTTAACAAACTGGATTCCATAGTGCTGAACCCAACAACTCTAGAAGCAATACAAACTGACCTGAAGTTGGCATAATAACACAGATTTTAAAAGAGACTAAGTTTTGAAAAATTAAACAGGAGTATTTTTTGCCTTTTATTCTGAATGAGTATATACACTCTACTTTTTGTGACAAGTAGCTTTATATCATGTGCTTTCAAAATTTACCTATACCTCACAGAACTGCTAAACTACTCATATCTAATATGATTGTCACTGGGTATTGTTTACAACTCAGGTTTACATGTCTTTATTTATAATGTGCTAAAAATAGTATCCTTAAATTTTGAAAGAAGTAAAATTTCAAAGCAGAAACAGACACAGATGTAGAGAACAACCATATGGATGGGGGGGGATGATATGGGAGATTGGGATTGACATATATACACTATTGATACTATGTATAAAATAGACAACTAATGAGAATCTACTGTATAGCACAGTGAACTCTACTCAATGCTCTGTGGTGACTGAAATGAGAAGGAAATCCAAAAAAGAGGGGATATATGTATATGTATAGCTGATTTGCTTTGCTGTACAAATTCACACAATATTGTAAAGCAACTATACTCCAAAAAAAAGAGGAAAATGGTTAAATCCACTTTCAAATACTTTAGCAACATCTTTTGGTATTATCTTTGTATTTCCAATACTATGTAATAACAAATAAAAAAATAAAGCAGCAAAGTCTTGGTTGATCTTAATTGGTAGTATATGTTTTTCTTTTAGATACTATGTTTCTAGTTAGCATTCTAGTGAAAAAATTTACTTTAAAAAACTGTAGAAAGGTATGAGTTTCCATTTAATTTCATTAAGTATTTTAAAAGATTTTTTGCACTTCATTTAAAGACCCTTCCAAGAAGATAGGTAGATCAGATAACTGTTACTTTCTCATGAGTCACTGATAAACTTTGACTTTTAAGGGACATTTATAAAATAAAAAGTAGAGATACACTGGATGCATATAAAAGAGTGTCACTAAAGAGTATTAGAAAGGTCACAGTTTTATATGTGCTAAAACTAATAAAAATTAAAAAAAAACACACAAAGCCAAACTATTTTAAACTCTGGAAAGACCATGGGTACCCTACTGATCAATGAAAAAGAGAAAGCAGGGATCATCATCACCTATTACTTTGCTTCTGTCTTCTCTATCAAGAATAGTTTCTGGACTGCAATAAAGAAAAAAACGTCCAAGGAGGTTGAAAAGTTTATAAAGTACAAATCTCAGGTCATTTTACATATATTTCAGGTTTAGTTAGAATACCTGCAAATACCTCCATGGTGATGGAGAGGTATTACAGGATAGGAGAAAAGCAAATATCATTCTGATTTTTAAAAAGGGAAAACAACTGATTTTGCAAATCTACATATTGGTAGAGTCTATTCTTAATCCCAGGTTTAAAAAATTAGAAACTGTAATGAAGAGACACTTTATGAGTAATTAATGAAAGAGCCAGAAAGAACTAATGAAAAATTATATCAGCCCAGTGATCAATTTCAGACCTTATGTGACATGTCCCAAGTACTTGGGATGTCTAGCACAACACTGTTGCTCAACAAATTATAAAGGAATGACAGACTTCATTTCCTCTTTTGGTAGTAGTACTACTGTCTAAGAGTAAACGTTAAAACAGTTTGTATATGATAAAACATTCTGAGGTACTTAAATAACATCCTTGACTATTAAATTATTAGGCCTATCTGGAATACGAGGGTGAATCAAAAATTATCTGCACTCTGGCTGTAGAATTTATTTTAATTAACTCTTAAAAAAGACAAACATATCACAAATATAGGCATTTGCTCTAAATCAATAGGTAATCATAGTTACAGATCTCAAATTTCTCATCAGCTGGACAGAGTCTCTGAGATTACGTACAAAATATTGAAAAAATAATGATTTCTAATATATTTAACTATTGTCCCACTCACCCAATTGACCTCATAAAGAAATCAAGTTCATTTTTTGACATATGCTAAGCAGGTGGTAGTAAATAAAACAGACTAAATGTGAGTCTTCATGAAGCTTATTATATTCTAATTGGGGGAAATGGTCAATAAACACATTAATAAAAAGTGTTATGTAAGATGGTGAAAAATACAATGGAGAGGCATTAATCAAGGCATGAGGATACAGAGGAACTGGGTGGGTTGTCAGGGAAAGCCACTCTGATAATGAGGGTGAAGAAGGAGGGGGAGTAAGCCATGAGTATGTAACAGGGAAGAATATATCTGACAGTATTGGATCTGTTTCTTTTACCTTAACCTTTGTATTCTATTGCTTTTGCTGCAAGCTAAGAATGTTGCCTGTTGCCTGAAGTATACAAGAAAGCCCATTTTCAAGGCTCTGACCTTTAAAGGTATAGCACCTTTGTATTCACATAGAGATAAAAAGTTACAGAACAGAGAATAACATTTGTCTTGTTGGAGGTTTATAGGAACATCATGACCTGACCTACATGGACACCTGCAAGAACAAAGGATTCCAAGAAATTTGCGACAATCAACCATACCCTCTCCCCTTTTAGTATAAAAATAAAAGCCTGAATTCTAGCTTGGGCAAGGTAGTTCTTTGGGACACTAGTCCACCATCTTCTTGGTCTACTGGCTTTCTGAATAAAGCTGCTATTCCTTGCCCCAACACCTCCTCTGTTGATCTACTGGCCCTGTCCTTCAGTGAGCAGTATGAACTTGGACTTGGTAACAAGGACACCTGGGAAAATAGTCAAGCAAGGAATTTTGTAAGATTCTTATGGAAAAAAATGGAGAAATATGGGCTGTATAACAGCTCTTTTAGGGCTATTCCAAACGAAATAAATGCTTATTCTCCAAAAGTCCTAATTAATAAAAGGATTGATATTGACCTGAAGGGAGGTTTTTAGCACCATGTTGTGTAGCTCTGATTTGAACTCTGTATTGGGTTAATAGTTAATCACTACTTGAAGATACAAGAAAACCATTAATGAAATTTGAAGATGACACAAAGCTGGAAGACAAAGTTAAAAATCCTTGAACTACAGAAAAACCATTCAAAATAGGTCTTAAGAGCGTAAGACCTAATCTAACAAGATAAACTTTGATGATGTCCAGAAAATATTCTGTAAAGTACATGTCAAGGAGATATGACTTAAGTAAAAATACATTAAAAAAAAAGAAAACCTTTCTGTGCTTTTTGTTGACACGGCCCAATTTGAATGCTGTTATAGGACTGCCTCTCAAAAGACCAATTATTAAGGAACTATGAATACAAAGTATTCAGGGAAACGACATCTCCATTCAATTCTACATTTATCAGACTACATCAAGGGTGTAAACAAGCAGGACCCTATGGGGCCTTCCTGGGATAGACCTCCTCCCCATATCTTCTGCTTTAGCTCCTCTCTAAAGTACCTAGATAACAGTATCTGATGCATATCTCCTGAGTTTTTCAGATGCTAAAACCACCACTAAATGGAAGAAATTAACTACTTGATGATCATGGGCACATAACCCCCAGACCATCTGGCACCTAAGGATTGACCACCATCAACTAATCCGAGAACCTGTGCAAGAGCTGACCACGTACCCAAGGTGTGGCCCCCACTCACCTTGCCTTTAAAAATGCTTTGCTGAAACCCTTTGGGGAGTTAGGGTTTTTCCAGCATGAGCTACTCCTCCTTGCTTGGCCCTGCAATAAACCTTTCTCTGCTCCAAACTCTAACATTTTGGTTTATTTGACCTCACCATGTGTTGGTCACATGAACTTGTGTTAGGTAATACAGGTATTTTGTTTAGTTCTGAGGATCAAAATTTAAGAGAGATTTAAACACAGATGCATCCAGACAGAACCTGAGATTAAAACCTATGCAATAAGGAAATTGGTTGAATAAACTAAAGATGTGTATAAGGGAGAAGTGTATGTGAGAGGTGGGGGGATTATGGGCAACTTAAAATCTCAGAAGGGCTGTCAGGTGGAAATAAAATTGGACCTTGAACTCATTTTATCACATAGAGTGGAATTAGGACAGATGAGTGGAAGCAACAGGGAAGGAGGTTTGACTGATCATTTAAAAAAATGTCACAGTCATTCAGGTATGGATGTTAAAGACTCCCCTGTCACAGGGTAACTGCCTTGGGAGATGAGGGATTGCCATAGTGAGGATTCAGGGGACTAGCCAATTAGGGGACTAGATTAAGTCACTTCTGCTTATATGGTTCTATAATTGATGTAATAGATTAGTCTCTCTTTTTTTTAAGTTTTTTTTTTTTGGCACATGGGCTTAGTTGCTCTGTGGCATGTGGGATCTTCCTGGAGCAGGGATCGAACCCATGTCCTCTGCATTGGCAGGCGGAATCTTAACCACTGCGCCACCTAGGAAGCCCAGTCTCTCTTTTTTTAAGCAGTATTGAGGGAGCAGCTTGCTTCCCTCTTCCTTTTCCTTCCATTTTATTCTAGAGAGAAGTACCTTCACTAAAGGTTTATTTTTTCACTTAACTTTTCTCACATCTTTTATATTTATTTCTCTATTGTTCCAACTTCCCGATTACTTATTTGAACATTTTTGGATACTTATAATACTCTTCAATTATGTATATTATTTTAATAAGTGAAATACTATGTAAAAATAAAGTTAGTTACATTTAGTATTAATTTCTCAGTAACTACTTTTTATTTGCTGTCATCAGCTGGATATATAGGGTAGCTGAAATCACTACTCCTCTGGTGCCTTTAGCTATCTAAACCTTATACTTTATGCAAAAAATTAATTCAAAATAGACCACATATCATAGATTTAAATGTAAAACATATATCTATGGAACTTTTAGAAGATAACATGGAAGTAAATCTTCAATACCTATGGCTTGGTGAAGAGTGCTTAGACATGACAGCAAAAGCATGATCATAAAAGAAAAAAATTGAAATTTTTGCTCTGTGAAAGACCCTGTTAAAAGGAATAAAAGAACAAACTTTGGATGGGCAGAAAATTTTTGCAAACTACATATCTGATGAAGGACTTATATCTAAAAAATACACAGAACTCTTAAAACCCACTAGTAAAGAAGCAAAGAATGCAAGTAGAAAATGGTCTTAAGATATGAAGAGATGTTTCACTGAAGAGGATATAGATATGGCAAATAAATAAATAACAATATTCAACATCACAGGAAAATGAAAATTAAGACCATGGTGATAGATCACTATACATCTATTAGAATGCTAGAATAAAAAACTGATAATACCAAATGCTGGTTAGGGTGCAGAAAAGCTGATCTTTCAAATATTACGGGTGGAATATACAATGGTACAGCCAATATGGAAAATAGCTAGGTAGTTTCTTAAAAAGCTAAACATATGCTTACCATATGACCAAGCAGTTACACTCTTTGGCATTTATCTCAGAGGAATGAAAGCTTAATGTTTGTTCAAAAGGCTGCACAGGACTATTCGTAGGAGCTTTATTGTAATTGCCAAAGACTAAAAATAACCAAAATATCTCTCAATGGGTGAATGGTTAAACAAGTTTGGTACACCCACAGCATGGAATACTATTCACCAATGAAAAAGAAACCAACTACTGACACAAGCAACAACTTAAATGGATCTCAAAGGCATTATGCTAAGTGAACAAAGCCAATCTTACAATATCACACACTGTATGATTCCATTTATATAGCATTCTCAAAATGACAAAATTATAGAGATGGAAAACAGATTAGTGGTTGACAGTGGTTAGGGATGATGGAGGGGAGAAGGTGAGTATGACTATAAAGGGGTAGCATAAGTGATATCTTTGTTGTGATAGAATAGTGTTGTATCTTTTTTTTTTTAAAGCTCTTCATTGGAATATAATTGCTTTACACTTCTGTGCCAGCTTTGGAGGTATGCCAACGTGAATCAGCTGTATTTAGACATATACCCCCATATCCCCTCCCTCCCACAACTCCCTCCCACTCTCCATGTCCTGGCCCTCTAAGGCATCACCCATCATCGAGTTGATGTCCCTATGCTATACAGCAACTTCCCACTAGCTATCTATTTTACAGATGACAGTGTATATATGTCTATGTTACTCTCTCACTTCATCCCAGCTTCCCCTTCGCCCCCCCACCCCCTCAACCCCGTGTCCTCCAGTCCATTCTCTGCATCTGCATCCTTATTCTTGCCCTGTCACTGGGTTCATCAGTACCATTTCTTTTTTTTTTATATTCCATATATATGAGTTAGCATACAGCATTTGTTTTCCTCTTTCTGGCTTACTTCACTCTGCATGACAGTCTCTACATCTATCCACCTCATTACATATAGTTCAATTTCATTCCTTTTTATGGCTGAGTAATATTCCATTGTATATATATGCCACATCTTCTTTATCCATTCATTTGTTGATGGGCATTTAGGTTGCTTCCATGTCCTGGCTATTGTAAATAGTGCTGCAATGAACATTATGGTACATGTTTCTTTTGGGATTATGGTTTTCTCTGGGTATATGCCCAGGAGTGGGATTACTGGGTCATATGGTAGTTCTGCTTTTAGTTTTTAAAGGAACCACCAAACTGTTTTCCATAGTGGCTATACCAGCTTACATTCCCACCAACAGTGCAGGAGAATTCCCTTTTCTCCACACCCTCTCCAGCATTTATTGTTTCTAGATTTTTTGATGTGGCCATTGTGTCCTGTGTGAGGTGATACCTCATTGTGGCTCTGACTTGCATTTCTCTAATGATTAGTGATGTTGAGCATCTTTTCATGTGTTTGTTGGCCATCTGTATGTCTTCTTTGGAGAAATGTCTATTTAGGCCTTTTGCCTATTTGTGGAGTTATTTGCTTTTTTTGTTATTAAGCTGCATGAGCTGCTTGAATATTCTGGAGATTAATCCTTTGTCCGTTGCTTCGTTGGCAGGTAATTTCTCCCATTCTGAGGGTTGTCTTTTTGTCTTGTTTATGGTTTCTTTTGCTGTGCAAAAGCTTTTAAGTTTCATGAGGTCCCATTTGTTTATTCTAGATTTTATTTCCATTATAGAATAGTGTTATATCTTGATTGCTATGGTGGTTACACAAATTTACACATGATAAAGCGATACAGAACTACATACGTGCATTGTTCCAATGTCAAATTCCTAGTCTTAATATAGTACTATAATTATACATGATGTAACCACTGGCAGAAACTGGGTGAAGGGTACATGGGACTTCTTTGCAACCACCTATGATCTATAATAATTTCAAAATAAAAAGTAAACAAAGGTATTATTGACAATTTAAATTAAGAACATAATGACTTTGTATTTTGAACCATAATTTTATCAATCTCTGTAGTCTAGGAATAACTAACCCACTGCAGCAGGAAGAAGTGGCACTGAATTAGGGGCTATGGAAAAGGCAGAGATATTAAATTGGCAAGGTAGAAGAAATAACTAAAGAGTCTTTAAAACTATTAAACACAGGATGCAGATAAGTTTTTTTTTTTTTCAAAGTAATTACCTTAACATGAAATTCATTATCCAATAAGATATTTTGTGTCTTCAGGTCATGATGAAGTAGAGGAGGATTCATATTGTGCAGGTAATTTACACCTAGTGCAATTTCATGCAGAATACGAAATCTCAATGGCCAAGGAACATCAGGATATTCATTTTTCTTCATGTATATGGAAAGAAACAAAACCAAAATTAGTGGCCACATTTATTTCCACTTAGAAATGAAATATTCCATGAGGAAATATGGTATTAAACTAAATATCCAGTATAACTAAATATAGGGCAAAAATTATACTCATTTTATTATATAGTATAAATTTGACATTAACATCCTTGCATCTTATTTTCCTCAATTTTTAGAGAAAATAATAACTTTACAGTACTGATACTTCCTTTTAGTTTATTCTGGTAATGCAACTACATGGTATGGGGTCTTTCTTCAGTTGAGACAGTTTTTAATTTTTTTATCTGCATAATACCCAGACATATATTTATACCCATATCCATCTTGCCATTCTATGGCTTCTATCAAATAACTTGTGCCCATGAATGTGTACACACGCAATTTATTTCTATTCAAAATTTATATTTTAAATTTCTATTAATATAAAACCATACTTTATTATGATGATAATCACTGCATCAGTTAAATTTTTACATTATATTTATTTACTAAGCATTAATACTTCATATTTTTAAATCATATATTTATTTGCATTTCAGCTTGAAAAATTAGCCTTTGGGAGCTTTGCTTTTGTGAAGGCAACAAAAATCATCTTCATTTCTAAATATATACAGCATAGAAACATTAAAAATGTAATGCTTTCTATTTCCTGGTACTTATAAGTAATAATCATCTGAACTTTCTTAAGAAATGTTTTCTAAACATAAAAGTTAATACAGCTTCCCAGAAGAATGAACATACCCAGAAAAATTAGATAATTTGGGAAAATTCAGCAATGAATCTTCAGGCACCATGCCACTGGGTACATTTTACTAAATAATATGAAAAAGTATGCTTCTACTGAAAGCTCTAAACTGCTCTTGAGAATATTTTTCTGCAAATGGATCAGCTTATAGTTTCCTGATTAATCTGGCAGGGGAATGGCTCAAAATACTTTGCTTTTACATAGTATTTTGATTTTTTTCAACAATCCTTTGTGAGGTTGGGGGAGGGTGTTTCAAGACAAATCCTAACGTAATAATACAGGACACCAAAAGAAACACAAATGTTGAGCATTACTGCCTCTTGTATACAGATTCCCAACCCTTTGAGTAACTGAATCTTTTAATCTGTAAAAAGAAAACTTTTTTCTGAAAATTATATAGTTTAAAGAAGTAACAAGGCCTCTCTGCAGCATAGTGTTATATGGAAGCTTTTGATCATGGAGAGGACAGTTGATGAGCACTCACTTTGTATTTTATCATTTCCTTCCAGGAGCTAGCAATCCCCCTGCAGGAGGCTCTAGAATTTCTAATGGGCTTCAAATTTGGGTATTAGAGCATCTACTGGGGTGCTGGGGTATGGGAAGAAAATATTAGAATTTATGCTTATACTGTATTCATTTAAAAAAAGGAAATTGTGTTTATTTAGTATTTGTATCTTCACTGCTGTGATGGTTACATAAATCTTATACACTGACACTAGTTACTTTACTCTGCCCTTGTTTCAGACGGCCCTGTCACAAACAGAATGTGTTGTATCCTGAAATAAAGAGGAAGTCACTCCATGAGTGCTGACAGTGGCACCCATTCTTCCTTGTTTGCTTATGGAACACTGTGATGTATCAGAAGTTAGGAGTGTCCAGTGATTGGATTTTATAGATTATGTTACTATTGAGTTTTAACTAAAAAGCAACCCTCACAAAATAGACCAAGTTATTTAAAAATATTTCTTGACAGAAACTGCAGGCGAGAGATAATGATGTAAGATCAAGCAAACAACACTAGATGAATATACATATTTTGAGAATGAGAACCCCCTCCCAAATCTGTTTATTGATGGGATTCACAATTAAAGCCAGAGTAACTGATGCCTTGCGAAAAAGGTACATGGCTCATGCCATTGTCTGTTACTGGAAAAGCTCATGTATTTGATACTCAGAGATAGATTTGGCCTATTAATTCAGAACTTCATGAACTGGTATCATTAACAGTTAATTTGAGTCCTAAATTGTCTTCAACATAAAATGAAATCTGGCTTAAACTAACAATAAATTGTATAGTGTGCAGAGTTTATCTTTTCTCTCTCCTATTCCTCACCCACACATATACATACATGTGGATAACGGAATTCAGTATAAACCTCAGGAACAGTAACCTAAGCAAAATAATCTAGGTCACTTAGAATGCAGGGGCTAACTCCACAGTATTTTTAACAACACAAAAGAAGCCATAAATGGTGAAACTTTACCACTGCAATTGTTTTTCGTTATTCTTATTTTGATTCATCTATAATATCCCCAAATAATCTGATCATATGTAAAACCAAAGCACTGTATAGGCTGAATAACAGAATTACAGCCACTGAAAATGTGTAACATGATACTTACCCTATGTAGGAGTTCATTTAATGATCCATTTGGCATGTATTCAGTAACTATTCCCAAAAATTCAGGCTCATTGCAAATTCCCAAAATTGGAAGAATGTAACTAAATCTAGCTTTGTGTAAAATTTCAGCTTCTCTTAAGACATCATATCTTTCACTAAAGAAAGAAAATTCATAATTATTTCAAAGTAATGAAAATACATAATTATCATGCCTATAAATATTAATCCTGGATTTTTTCATTCATTAGCTTTTGACCCCACGTAAATTATGTAATTTCTCTTAGTTTCTTTGTATTTAAAGTAGGTATAATAGCTACCCTATATAGCCCATAGGTCTGTTTAGAGACCAAAATAACTTACATAAACTACTGATAGAAAAAAGTGCTACATACATATTATTATTGCACTCTTCCTAGGAAAGGGAAAGAACACAATGTTTAAGTTTATAAAGTCTATCTATATTAGAATGATAGGTGCTTGAACTAAATTACATTAAGTTTATGTTGTATTAAAATGATCAAATTTGATTAGACTGTTATATTAAACCTTATGGTTGCATAACAAAAATTTTCTAAATATCCTCAATATTAAAACACTTAAATGTTGTGGATTTTAATGACTAGATGATAATAGTTGCATAAGGGTCAATAATGCTTAGAAATTATACACTGGAACTGAGGGAAACAACACTGAAAACAGGTAAATGCTTATAACGGATCCCAGGTTCATTTGCTTAGCCATTCATATAACGAATAAATATTGAACTTTTATTATGAGTAAAGAACTGTGCTCAGCATTACAGACTATTAAATTAAAAAAAAAAGTCTGTGACCTCAAGCTGTCCAGAAATCCTTTTAAGAAAAATAAATACTCATTGTGGTCTTGATTTGCACTTCTCCAACTATTAGTGATGTTGAGCACCTTTTCACATACCTATTGGTCATTTGTATGTATTTGGATGTGCTAATTATATTGATCTTGGTAATTATTCCATGATGATGTTTATGTACAGCAAATAATCATGTTGTGCACTTTAAATATATATAATTATATTTGTCAAGTATTCCTCAATAAAATTAAAAAATAAGCAAATAAAAAAGAAAACCAAATACTTAAAATATAAGGCAAAATGTGATAAGTGCCATCAAAAACAAGTAAATAAACAAGCAAACAAATAAATAAATACATAAATAACTATAGGGAGCTCAGAGAACTAGTAAATTTGGGCTAAGAGAGTTACTACAGCCTTTAGAGAGAGATGTCAACAGTACATTAAGGATGGAGAGAATTTCAACCATTGGAAAGAGGGCATCCAAGATGGTTGTGGCCTCCAAGAGGGGAAGATTTTGCCTTTCTTTATCATCTGTGTATCCTTAGGATCTGGAACAGTACCTGGCAAACAAAATATACCTAATAGATATGTATTAAATGAATTCAAGGAAGTTAAAGTGCAGGCTATATTTGGAAAATGACAAATTGTTTAATACAAATCAGGATGTTTAACAGAGTGTGTAAAGGCAGTGAAGGTGAATAGGGTAGGGCAGGGCCTCATCTCAGAGCCTTAAAGCCAGGTGAGGGTGTTTATACTTTATTTGGTAGTCACTGAGTTGTGACTATAGGTTACTGAGCACAAGAATGACATGAGTGGAACAAACTTTTAGGATGATTAACTTGGCAGAAGGAGGTAGAGTTTGAAAGCCAGGAGATTATAATTGTAGTTAAGATGTGAAGCAATGTAGAGTCTGAAACTATAAAGGTTGCAGTGGAAACATTAAGAAAAACACTAGCTGAATAGAATGCCCAGGCTGTGGTGACTGACTGACTGACCTGATTGACTAAGGGAGGTATATATGTGTGTGTGTATATACATACATGTATGTATGTGTGTGTGTGTATGAAAGGAATTGGATTTGTCATCAACTTTTACCATGGGTGATCTGGTGTTGGTAGCAGCAGTAACAGAAAGAGAATTGTCTCTAGGAGAAACTTATTAGGTAATTGATGATTAGTTGGTGCTTAAACCACCCAAGCTCTTGATGATTCGCTGCTGAAATAAGAAAAGCAACAAACATTCCAGACCAGACTATGTGGCCTCCTTTAAAAACAAACAATAAGCAAAATAAAGCAAAAAAAACTTAGTCATCTATGTTTTGAATAGGTAACATACCTACATGTTTCAAAACTCAAGAGTTACAAGAATGCATATAGTAAAGAACATCTCTCCTTGTTTATCAGCCACTTAATATCACAACTGTGAGGCAACCAATTATACCAGTTTGTGAGACCAGCTTTAATTAAATTTATATTTCCTAAGTTGAAACAGATCTGTATTTTGTATTTGCCTCATACGATGTAGATCAACAGGACAGTTATTGAGTACCAACTTTGCAGGGAAGGTTCCTGGATACTCTGAGAAAGAATTATAGAGAGGGCATGCTAGGGTAAATCTTAGTGATACTTAATATACTAATTCCTCCTCCATTAAGAGTATGAGTATACAATGGAAAAAAGACAGCCTCTTCAATAAGTGGTGCTGGGAAAATTGGACAGCAACATGTAAAAGAATGAAATTAGAACACTTCCTAACACCATACACAAAAATAAACTCCAAATGGATTAAAGACCTACATGTAAGGCCAGACACTATAAAACTCCTAGAGGAAAACATAGGCAGAACACTCTTTGACATACATCAAAGCAACATCCTTTTTGACCCACCTCCTAGAATCATGGAAATAAAATCGAGAATAAACAAATGGGACCTCATGAAACTTAAAAGCTTTTGCACAGCGAAACAAACCACAAACAAGACTAAAAGGCAACCCTCAGAATGGGAAAAAATAATTGCCTATGAAACAACGGACAAAGGATTAACCTCCAAAATATACAAGCAGCTCAATGCAGCTTCATACCAAAAAAGCAAATAACCCAATCCACAAATGGGCAGAAGACCTAAATAGACATTTCTCCAAAGAAGACATACAGATGGCCAACAAACACATGAAAAGATGCTCAACATCACTAATCATCAGAGAAATGCAAGTCAAAGCCACAATGAGGTATCACCTCACACCAATCAGAATGGCCATCATCACAAAATCTGGAAACAACAAATGTTGGAGAGGGTGTGGAGAAAAGGGAACTCTCCTGCACTGTTGGTGGGACTGTAAGTTGGTACAGCCACTATGGAAAACAATTTGGAGGTTCCTTAAAAAACTACAAATAGAACTACCATATGATCCAGTCATCCCACTCCTGGGCATATACCCAAAGAAAACCATAATCCCAAAAGAAACTTGTACCATAATGTTTATTGCAGCACTCTTTACAATAGCCAGGACATGGAAGCAACCTAAATGCCCATCAACAAATGAATGGATACAGAAGATGTGGCATATATATACAATGGAATATTACTCAGCTATAAAAAGGGATGAGATGGAGCTATATGTAATGAGGTGGATAGAAGTACAATCTGTCATACATAGTGAAGTAAGTCAGAAAGAGAAGGACAAATATTGTATGCTAACTCACATATACGGAATCTAAAAATGGTACTGATGAACTCAGTGACAAGAACAAGGAAGCAGATACAGAGAATGGACTGGAGAACTCGAGGTATGGGAGGGGGCGGGGGGTGAAGGGGAAACTGAGAAGAAGCGAGAGAGTAGCACAGACATATATATACTACCAACTGTAAAATAGTCAGTGGGAAGTTGTTGTATAACAAAGGGAGTCCAACTCGAGGATGGAAGATGCCTTAGAGGACTGGGGCAGAGAGGGTGGGGGGGACTCGAGGGGGGGGCGTCAAGGAAGGGAGGGAATATGGGGATATGTGTATAAAAACAGTTGATTGAACCTGGTGTACCCCCCCCAAAAAAAAAATAATAAAAAAAAAAAAAAGAAGGAAAAAAAAAAAAAGAGTATGAGGCATTCTTCCTTCTTTTGTGATCCTATTATGTGTCAGCCGCTTTACTAAAGTTGGTTTCATTATCCCTACTTTATATATGAGAACACTAAGGCTCAGATAAATTAATAATTTTCCAATGGTCACGACAACAGTAAGTGGCAGGTTTGGAGTCAGATTTGAATTGCAATTGTGGGACTCCAAAGCCTTTGTTTTTTCCATTCACTGCTTAATCAGAGAAGTAAAATTCTTAAAGTCAGATTTTGGGAAGAATGAGTGAGTGGGAAAACAGAAAAAGCCAAAAATAGTTTAAAAGTAGGTTTTTATATTTTAAAAATTAAAAATGTAAAATACAGCTTCTACAGACATATCACTAAAATTAGCCATAGCAAATTCTAGTCACAAAACAGTTACGTTGTTTACACAAGGTGTTTGAACAACCAATCAGACTCATCTATTCATAAGGAGTTGGGAGATTGTTGGAGAGGGTCCACTCATTGGGCAGAAGTCAGGTTAATAGAGAATGACTCACCAATCACTAAAATAAGAACATGTAATAGCACATACACGTATTATTTCTTTCGTGATCCCAAAGAACAATGCAAACATTCTCCACACAAGAGCCCAAGAAGTACACGTATCTGTTATTCCCACTTTATACGTGAGGACATAGACACCCTGTGAGTCAACTGCATAGCCCAGTCCTATGCTCAGACTACATAAATAAATACTTCTAATGTTAACATTCTAGGTAACACTTGTTACCTAGAGAAAAATGTGATGCAGTAATGTCAGAGTGTTGCATTGGTCCTTATGGCTTCTTTGGTAGCAGAATTAATTTCTTACCTGATTTAGTGAAGAATTTTAGATTATGAAAATTGTTAATGAGCATGGAAAGGGAACTCCTTCTTCATTTCTTGGTCCCAAATGGCACAAAACTTATGTAAATTAAAATCTGGAGTAGCAGCATCCAAAATGGGAGGATCAATTTGCTTTAAAATACCTAATGAGTCCATCAGTGCTAGATTTCCGTGTATTTTAATAGTTGATTCTAAAATACATCCATCTTCTCTAATCAACCACCACCCTTCAAAGTTGACTACATATATATAATTGGCCAGTACTTACTCCAAAGAATTCAAGACTCAGGGTAAATATACCCTGTATATTACTAAATCAGGATTATGGCACACAAGAAATGGGAACAATCTCTAGAGGTGTCTCAAACTTACTGTGAGATCTAGCCCATCCAAGCCTGATAGCAAGAGAGCAAATAAAAGCCACAGGCAGATGAAAGTCAGTAACATTAGCAGGGCTGAAGCTGAGGAATTTATCTGCTGTTTGATACTGTCGGCCTCTAGCTAATCGGGCATCTAGAATGATGTATTTTCACTTTAGATATAGTGGGAGGAGAGGACAATGTTGCAATCATGGATGTTAACTCACTAAGAACTGAAAGCAGGGCCTGGTTAAATTCCTATTGGAAGAAAAATACACAAGACTAGTGACTAGACTCACTGACTAATACACATGGTTGAAAGATTTTTCTGGAAACAGAAACTAATGCTAGCCTTCCCTTGAAATCTGGACATTGCACTAATATTGTTCCAGGATGGGAGAGATATTCAAAATTTTTGGTCATTTAACAGTCTTCTGATTTCAGTTTATTGCTAGCAAAAATAATACAATTTCCTCTAGAGACAGGCCTCCTTCCCTGTGAGACTAAGAGAAGAAACTAAATTGAGTTGAGTTTGATATCTAAACTTTCACGACTACATGTAGTAAACCGCAAACAACAGAAAGCCCAAACCAAACCATCACAGACTCTAGAGCAGTGCTGTTCAATAAAAATATGTGAACCACATATACAATTTGCAATCTTCTAGTAGCCACTTTAAAAAAAACTAAAAAGAAACGTGAACTTTAACAACACATTTATCCCAATATATCAAAAATATCATCTCAGCATATCCTATAAAAGTATTAATAAGATATTATAATTTTTTAAATAGTAAGTGCTAGAAATCTGATGTGTATTTTACACTTATAACACATTTCAGTTCAGACAGCCACATTTCAAGCGCTCAGTAGCCACCTGTGGCTAAGAGCTACCTACTGGGTAATGCAGCCCTAGAGTTCGATTTCAAAAAAAAAAGTAAAAAACAAAGCAAACAAAACCCAATTTAAAAAAAGAGGACGTTTAGAGTTGGGCTGTGATTGCTGACTTCTGGTGTCTTGAGAAAGGAAGCCCAGGAGTAAGAAATAAGGGGTGGGCAGTGAAAAGCGCGATTGCTGCATCTCCAGAGAAGCCAGCTCTCTCCACCATCTTAGCCCAAAACTTGAAGGGCTGCCTAGAGATGACGCGGGGTGGGGCCGACCCCAAGCGGTCACCGTCGTTTGGGTTTCAGAGCCCGCCTGCCTGGGGTGAGAGCCAGTGCGGGTGGGTGGACGCAGATTTCGGGGCTCCGCGGGGGAACCGCCGGGACGCCCTACCTGTCGAGCAGCGGGGTGTGGATGTGCAGGTGTTTCACGGCCACCTGAACGCGCCAGTCTGCGTGGCGGGCGCAAGACACGGTGCCGGACGCGCCGCGGCTCAGGTAGCGCAAGTCGCCCAGCTTGTGGTACGGGATGGCGGGCAGGGCGCTGCAGATGGCCCCCTCGTTCATGGTGGCCGGCGGCGCGGGCACTCGGGCCGCCGGTCGGTTCCGGAAGTGCCCGCCGATCCCGCGGCCCCACCCCTGCTCTAGCCGGGCTGGCCGGCCCTCCCGGCTGCCGGACCCTAGGTCACGAGGCCGTCCATCCCCTGCGCAGCGCTAGCCAAGCCACTGCTTATCGGGGCCGGAGCGGACTCTTCTCTTCTCGAGACGGGTCAACGCTGCGGCGGCGGGGCGCGCGGAAGAGGAGCTTCCCCTCTCCGACCTGGCCCTCCCGGGCGCTGCCAGCAGCTCGGGCCCGCCTTTCGGAGCTCCTCCCTTCCTAGATTTCTCAGGCGACGTCAGCGGCTGACGCAGAGGCGGGGATGAGGCCCACGGGGCCGCGGTCCTCGCGGCTGGCTCACGCCTCGGCCTGAGACCCGAGGGCTCCACCTGGCGGCGCCCCGCCGACGACGTGTGCCCCGCCGGCGCGGCTCGGGCGGGGTGCCGGCAGTGGGGAAGCGGGCCAGGAGCTCTCAATTTGTCTTCTCTCTCCCCACCCGCTAGGTTTGGAAAGTTATCTTTTGTGGAGATTTCCTCTCCGCAGCCTCACACACAGGGTGCGGGCCCTCCGACCCGGACGAATCTCCTCTGGTGGGGCCCGCTCTCCTTCCGGGAGCCGCCAAACCCCAGAGGCTGCGGGGTGGGTGTGGCGGCCGCCGAGTCCCGACTTCGCGCCTGCGCGGCGTGCGGGGGCATTTAGGCGGTCTCCGTGCTTCTGAGCCCAGCAGGTCACGTAGGCGTGTAAGTTCACTTGCTCACCTGGACTCCAGTCTTTCCTCACTTCCAGCTGCGTGAGTCGTATCGGGGTGGATGATGAACCCTGTCAGAGGTTAACCCTGTCTAAATGTTCAGATGTTTAGCTTAGTTCCTGTTGAGTGCTTCTCTACAAGGGAAGTATTTTTCTCCCTCTTTTTTTTTTTTCTTTCTGGACGTCCATAATTATAGACAGATATTGAAAAATAACCTTGAGAGAGTCCCTGCCTCTGATTCCAGGTAAGACTGCAAACATTTCTTTCTTATAGGTCTGGGAAGAATACAGTGTTTAATGCCAACCAAAAAAGACTGCAAACATCTTTTTAACGTTTTACCTTAAACAAACACCTTTCTACACCTGAAATGACTATTTTGCAAAGTGTGGTGCCAGTATTATACGCAATAGCAAGTCCATGCTAGGCATTTAATGGATTGTAAACCAAAAATAACAGGGAATGCCTGACTTGAATCAGGGATTTCTGCCTATGGAAAATCAGTGCTTCCTGTATTTTTGTATTGCTTGAATTGAGAGTAGCAATGTTACATTTTATAATAAATGGAAGCTGTAATGAAAGTGTTTTAAAACCTGATAAATTTAAAATAAAACGCTTAGCTTTAAAGATACGGTCTGATAATCTGTGGTTTATTCCTTAATAAGCTTTTTGCTACAAAAAGTGCTCAGAAAACTTTTCCCGTTCATTCATTCATTCATTCATCCAGTCAGTTTGCAAACTGAGTTCTAGAGAAAGAGAACAAAAAATAAGTAGGCAGGAAATGATCAAAATAATAATTCAAGAAATTTTGCCAAGACCGAAAGACAGAGGTCTTCATATTGAAAGGGCCCACCAGCTACCCACAATGAATGCAACAAGACCTATATTAAAGCACACCATTAAAATGATCAGAACACTAAGAATAAAGAGAAGATTCTAAAAGTTTTCAGAGGGAAGAAGCAAGAATAAATGGATGGGAATTAGAATGGCATTGGGTTTCTCAACAATAACACTTTTATGCTAAAACACTACAGTGAAATTTCAAGTTTTGAGGGCAATAACTTCCAACCTAGAATTCCATAGTCAAACAATCCATCAAGTATAAGAGCATAATAAAAACATTTTCACATACACAAGGATGCAAACATTTATCTTCCATCCATTCATCCACCTTTTTTGTTTGTTTGTTTTTGTTAAGAAAGCTGCTAGAGGATGTGCTCCAACAAAAGAAGAGAGCAAGACGGAAGAGAAGGACGTGGGATCCAGAAAACAGGAGCAGGAAAATGTGAAGGGAAATGCCAGGGTGAAAGATATGTGGCAGAATTAGCAATTGTTTTCACTGAAGCAGGAAGATGGCAGACTCCAAGAAAACTAGTAAAAATAATTGAATTTATTTAGATTAATTTAGAGTATTTGGGTAGTTATAGTGATAGGTATTTGGTAGATCTAATGAAATATGTGATACAGTTTGAGAGAGAACTTAAAAAATATAAGCAAGTGAAAAAGAAGCAATTATTATTTCCATAAAAAATAAAAAATATACAAGAATGGAAACAGCATTTCTCCAAACTGTTCTGTGGTGGTGAAAAGTTCAAGACTTTTTAGAGCTTCTGAAATACTAGTATATTATAAATCTCTAAGAAGGAGAGAACATGCAGCATAGAATGCTATAAAATTTATTTATATTTTTAAGTACATTACTTTTAAATTCTTAAAAATTAGTATTATATTCACATGGTTCAAAATTTAAAAGTATGACAGATAATCCAAGACAAAATTAGGCAGAAGACCTAGATGCTTCATGAAAGGGGATATCTAAATAGCAAATAGGAAATGAATGTGAAAAGGTGTTCGACATCATTAGTCATTAGAGAACTACAAGTTAAAACCACAGTGCAATATCACTATACAAATACAAAAATAACTAAAATTAAAAAGATCCTCAGCAATTCCTTGCCTAGATATATGGACATGCATATGCATATACTAGAATGTTCATAGTAGTGCTACTCATAATAGCTTCAAACTGGAAATTACCCAAATAGCCATAAATAGTAGAATGGGTAAATGATCTGTTGCACATTTACACAATGGAATACTAAACAGCAATGATATTGAACAATGTACAATACTGATGAATCACACAAATATAATATTAGATGAAAAAAGCTAGACAGAAGAGTATATATTTTACGAGTTAATTTCTGTTCAGTACAAAAATAAATAAAACTAGCCTATGGTTTTGGAAATCAAGATAATGGCTACTCTTATAGGGTGGTCATAGTGACTAGAAGGGATATGGTGAGGCTTCTGGGGTGATAGAAATGTTCTTTTTCTTGATCAAGGACCTAGACTCTTGGTGCCAGTTTCATGAATATGTTCAGTTATGAAACTTCTTTGAGGTTACACAATGTGCACTTTTCTATGCATGTATGTTGTACTTCAATAAAAGGTTAATAGGTTTAAATACATAAATAATATATGGATATATATTGTGTCTCTTACTTTTATTTAATTAGTATTATACTATACACTTGTTCACCTTGCTTAGCAATCTGTTTTGGATATCTTTTCATATGAATGCATAAAAAGCTTTCTCATCTTTTTCTTTTTTTAAATGAGGGATATACCATAATTTATCCCTCATTGGTGGACACCTAGCTGGTTTCCACCTATTTGCTATTACAAATTATGCTGCAATATATAATCATTACATATGTTGTTTCATATGTGTGCAAGTTTATCCACATATATATGTCCTAGAAGCTGAATTGCTGGACCAAAGAGTTATGTTCATTTGTAATTTTGGTTTATATTGTTGAATTGATCTTCACTGAGGTTGTTCCATTTTTTTTTTTCTGCAGACAAATGAGAGTGCTGTTTCTCCACACACTTTCTTTTATTTCTTTTTGAGATAGATAGTATGATGTTGGTCTGCTGATTCCTGGATTTCAGTGCTTCTAAGCTCATTTAAATTTTAAGATTCTTTTTATTGCAAATCTTCTAAATATCTGGTTTCAAATTACTTATCACAACCTCAGACTTTTAGCTTTCATGATAGTTTCACCATTGTACACTTTAAAAAATATGTATTCTTAGTGATACGTATATTGTTTAATTAATGCCCATAATGAATGGCTAAAGACCGAAAACCTAAAGAATACTGATGCTAAAGTACATCAACTAAATGAGAAACAAAAAAATGAGAATAATTATGTAAATTAGGCTAAAAAATAAGCATCACATCTGTATGTTGAATTTATTCAAAATTCTGTAAAATAATATTGACATATTTTCCATTTACAGAGAATAAAGGTTATTTATACTTGCATGTGGTATTTTAGGGACATGGTAGCTTGAAATGACATGCTTGAAATCTCAGTCTCTTGGGATTTTTGTGTTTTTTTTTTTTTTTAAGTTTCAATGCCTTTTATTCCTGTAAGTGCTCTTTATTTATTTATTTATTTATTTATTTTTCTAATTTTATTTTATTTTTTAAATTAATTTTTATTGGAGTATAGTTGCTTTACTATGTTGTGTTAGTTTCTACTGTACAGCAAAGTAAATCAACTATACATACACATATAATGTCCATTAACAGAGGAATGGATAAAGAAGATGTGGTACATATATACAATGGAATATTACTCAGCTATATAAAGGAACAAAATTAGGTCATTTGCAGAGATGTGGATGGACCTAAAGACTGTCATACAGTAACAAAAGAACAAATATCATATATTAATGCACATATGTGGAATCTAGAAAAATGGTATAGATGATCTTATTTGCAAAGCAGAAATAGAGACACAGGTGTAAAGAATAAATTTATGGACACCAAAGGGGGATGGGGGGGTGGGATGAATTGAGAGATTGGGATTGACATATATACACTATTGATACAATGTATAAAATAGATAACTAATGAGAACCTACTGTATAGCTCAAGGTATTCTACTCAATGCTCTGTGGTGACCTAAATGGGAAGGAAATCCAAAAAAAGAGGGGGTATATCACATAGTCTTCTTAAATAAAAACAAGACAGAAAAGTTGAAAAATAAACCACTTAAAAAAGTATAAATGCAAGAATTAAGAACATCTCATATTCTAAGGTTTTCTATTTTTTGTCTAAAAGCATCTGGTAACCACTGGGGAAAACTGGGTGAAGGATAAGTGGGACCGCTCAGTATTATCTTTGCAACTTCCTGTGAGTCTATTTTATCTCCAAATAAAGAGTTTTAAAAAGTTGTACCTAGGTGTATTAGTTTCCTGGGACTGCCATAACAAAGAACCACAAGAGTTATAAAAACGTATGTAAATGAGAAGTAAGCCTTCCTGTTTCTTCAGATCTCCAGTCCACCTCCCCCTAAGGCAACAAATAAATTGAACAAACATTATGTGCCATAATCCTAGGTTCTGGAAATACAAGGATAACAAAAGTGTGGTCTCTGTCCTTAAAATGCTTTTAGTGTTCTAAGGGAGATAAACCTGAGCATACAATTATAGTAGAGTGTGATAAATGTTCTGATAGGAAAGTCCAGAATCTGATAGTGAAATCCAGGGTACATTAAATATTAGGGGAACAAGCATCCGTGATAATTTAATGAAGAGAGATAAGGCAAACTGCCCAAAGTCATAGCGTTTTTAAATTACAGAGATATGATTCCTGCACAAATCTATTTGAATTAAAGCTCATATTCTTTCCAGGAACTGCTTTCTGTATCACTAGGGTATTCCATTTTCAGTTTCACTTTATATGATGTCTCAAGAAAGGAATTTAGTTGCAAGAGGGAATTTCCCAGCTACAAATAGACCTTGGGGGACAAAAATTTATTATTAATGGACATTTCATGGGAAATTCCATTTTCTTTTGACATTTTACTTGGCTGGTTTCCAAGAGTGTGGAAGGATATGTTACTAGTAGTTCTGTCTGCGTTTAAAAATTTTAACCCCTGAATTAAGCAGGATATTTTGCTTTTTAAAATGTCTTCAAAACACAAAATCATTTTCTTCATCTGTCACTCCTAGCTTGTATGCAGAATATACTAAGGTATACACACACACACACACACACACACACACGCTCTTTTTTTTTTTTTGCTTTAGGCAGTGGCTATATGAAAGATTATAAGTTCAGTACCCTTTTTAGCATCCTGTTTTTGGGCAGGCGCAAAATGGTGGAAGAAGGCAGAGTTTTTCTTATTGTAGTAGCCAATATAGTCTAGCACTCAATGGTCCCCAACCTTTTTGGCACCAGGGACAGGTTTCATGGAAGACAATTTTTCCACAGATAGCGGGGCAGGGGGCGGGGGGGTGAGAGAATGGTTCTGGCAGTAATGTGAGCGATGGGGAGTGACGATGAAGCTTTGCTTTCTCACCAGCCGCTCACCTCCTGCTAAGTAACCTTGTTCCTAACGAGCCACAGACTGGGGTTGGGGGTCGGGGACCCCTGGTCTAGGTCATAACAGTGCCCGCTGGTGCAATTGTGTGGAATCTGAAACTATGACTGAAGCAGGGATCCAATGTCAGCAGCTGAACAGGTTGTCAGAGAGAACTCTAAGGTTTATTGGGAACTAAGGAACACTCAGGAAGCTTCCTTGACTCAGTTTTTATAATTGTGAAAAGGAGTAGAAATGTCTGCTCTGCTAGGGAAACCTTATTGCACAACTCCAGGGGACACTATTCACACTGAGGAGGTGCCGTTCACATGGAATACATTATGAATGGGCCCCCTAGAGTTGTGCATTGAGGAGGCCCTATAGCCTACCTATCTCCCAGGATTGTTCTGCGAGACTCAAATTATAAAATGAATGTAAAAGAACTTTAGAAATTATAAACCTGTCAATCTATGTAAATAATAATAATAGTTATTTTCCTGGCCCTTCAGGCAAAACATTCTTTCCTAGTTTGAGAAAGAAAAGCAGTCCCTATTAGCTGGGAGCTGGCCTGACACTCCTAGTGAGTCTGTGACATTCTCCTGTTCAATATAAACAATTTCATAGAATACCAACCTCAGACTAGACAACTTTGTCAGTGTAATGGACAAGAAAAGATAAGACCACTTCATGATCATGTTTGAACAGACGGAGGTAAAAACATTGTTCAAACCACAAAAATGAGCAAACGTTGCCCTTTCCTGGCTAATAATGAGTGCCTGCTGTTTCTTTACCAGTTACAGCTTTAACTTGATTTCACTATTCTCACTGCCTAGATATAAATTATTAAGGTACCTGATCAGAGAATCACTCCTGCTTCCAGACAGCATCCATTGCAAGGAAGATACTGTTTACTTAAATGCTCCTCAAAATCACCTACAACAATCCCAAATCCTATAATAAATTATTTCTAACATCTTCTTACTGAGATGTCCTATGATTCCTCATGGTACACATAAATCCTGCTTGCAATGAGTCAGTAAACCCAGCTTTATAGAACTGCAGATGTGTTCCTGGTGGTCTTTGGATAGAGGACATTGGCAGGTTTATAGAGTAGTTATTGCTCAGCCTGGAACTCTCACTATCTGCATCTCAGATAAAAAGCTGACGACTCTAACTTCTGTAGGGTCTTGTCTGTGGTGTCGGTTCTGTTTCATAGCCCAGAACTCCTGAGGAAGAGATTCTGGTTGACCATAATCTCATCCTTGAAGTCCTTTGTGGATTATGGGGATATGGACACGAGGTACTGAATTTCTAAAACAGCAACAACAACAACAGCAATGACAGCTAACACATATAATGCTTGCTATGTGTCAGGGACTCTTCTCAGCAATTTCCATTGAGTAACTCATTTAGTACAACAACACTATGCAATAGATGCTATTATCACTATCACTTTGCAGATGTAGAAACTGAGGCACAGAGATGTTAATTACTTGTGTAAGGTCCCACAGCTATTAAGAGGCAGGCAGAGCCAGCAATTGAAGCAAAGAAATTATATTGCTGTATTCTAAATCAGTTCAACTGTTCTCACAAAGGAATAGAGTACTGACAGATGGATTGTGAATGATTTGGCACCACTCAACACACTTTTATATGAAGAGTTATTTTATATATGAGCAAGGATATCTTGAAGTCCAGTTTTGCAATCTTAAAAGTGTTGATGTGTCTCTTTAATAATGGTGTCTGTTAGGAATAATTTAAACTTTATGGAACTAACTCCATTGGCTATAATTTGCTTTTTCTTTTACATATTAACATTTAACTCAGCATTTACTGACTGTCTATGATGTGAATAGCTCTTTGTTATATAGTTTGGGACACACAAGATAAATAAGCTCTATATTGCTATCTACCAAAGTGACGACTAAAGTCTTTATATACATCATTTTTATCCTTTAGAAATCTTCCTTATTATAATAGCAACTTGGAATTGGGATATAATTGGCATTAACTGATCTGATTCCAGCAGAAAAACATGGGGTTTTGACCTCTTTGGTATTTTGTAATCTCAGTGAGTCTCACTTCCTTCATCTATTAAATAGTGAAAGTAATACTTTTCTTAAGGTGAAAGAACTTTCTTAAAGTTAAAGAACTCCTCCAGGAAGAAAATATCTAGAATGAGGGGATGGTGGTAAGTGTTCTCCCCAATAATTTCCATTTTAAAAATGGGAAAACTGAGTCTGAGTAGATTGATTATTCTTAAGCATTACAAATAAAAGGTGATAGAGCTGGGAGTAAACCAGATGCTTTATTTTAGGTTTATTACATCGGAGGGCCCTTGTTAATGAGGAGTTTTAAGAGAAGAGAACAGTTTTTAGAGGCTTAACACTTGGATGTTTTCCTGCTAACATGGTTTCTAAAATTTTTCATCTGTGTGGAGCTCAGTAAATATCTCTCCACTGACTAACATAACACAGGCAACTCAAGTAATTAGATGTAACACTTTCATTCATACAATATAGCATGTCATCCTAGCCATGAAAATTGGCAAAATGTTCAGAGTAACCAAACTGGCTTTTAGGATCTAGCTGTGCCAGTAAGTTTTGGTTTATTATCTCTCCTCTGCCTGCTATAACTTGCATTTATTTATGTAATCTTTATGTATAACTTCCAAACTGTTTGCAGGAGCTAGGCACTATGGCTTTGCATGTAATTAAGTCACAATATGATTAAGGAATTGTTTTCTAATGCAACTCTCCTTAAACCTCAAAACATTTAAAGAATTCTAAAGTCCTCCATTTGCCTCAGTTACCGCTCAGAGCACTAATGCAGCAGGTTGGGTACCTAGGCATTATTGGGTACTTCCTTTGACTGTTGAGCTTTCTAAAATTACAAATAAAATATGGAATATTCAGAAAGTACAAAGATTCAACATCTTCCCACAAAAATGTTGATGCAGTTATTTCATTAATTAGCTCTTAAAAACAAAACAACTGGGAAACAGTAAGATACCTGTTGATCTATGAGATAAAAAATTTCCTTTGAAAAGATAAATATTGATGCCAATACACTGTTGATGAAATGGAGCCTAGGGTGTGGGAATGAGGGCAGCTGGCAGGCATTGTCTGAGGCAGGACCTTGAGCTGGGTCGGGAGGTATAGACCTATTACTGATCATTGATTCTAGGGGTGAATGACAGCATCCTGTGAGATTTCTGAGTCAGTTCTGAAGTAGGTTCTCATCAAAGTTGGGCAAACATATAAGAGCTATATAAAATGCTTGAGCACCAGCCCAACCTGGAGTTGATGCTTAGGATGAGAGGTAAGTAGACAGAGACCAAAGGAGCAATTTTTTAAACTAATGAGAAAATTGCTGATGTTACTCTACTCAGGGCAGGGGTTAGGGGTAAGGGAGCCAAACTGAGGAGTGCTTTATCCTTAGTTCTTAAGTGTTGTAAAAGTAGATGCTTGTTTTTGTTTTTTTTTAAGCTCTTTATTGGAATATAATTGCTTTTCACTCTTGTGCCAGTTTTTGAGGTACACCAAAGTGAATCACCTGTATTTATACATATATCCCTATATCCCCTCCCTCCCGTGACTCCCTCCCACCCTCCCTGTCCTGGCCTCTAAAGCATCACCCATCATGGAGTTGATCTTCCTTTGTTATACAGCAACTTCCCACTAGATATCTATTATACATTTTGTAGTATATCTATGTCTATGCTACTCTCTCACTTCATCCCAGCTCCCCCTTCGCCCCCATCCCCACCCCCAGCCCCGTGTCCTCAAGTCCATTCCCTACATCTGCATCTCCACTCTTGCCCTGTCAATGGGTTCATCAGTACCATTTCTTCAGATTCCATATATATGAGTTAGCATACGATATTTGTTTTCCTCTTTCTGGCTTACTTCACTCTGTATGACAGTCTCTATATCTATCCACCTCATTACATATAGTTCAATTTCATTCCTTTTTATGGCTGAGTAATATTCCATTGTATATATGTGCCACATCTTCTTTATCCATTCATCTGTTGATGGGCATTTAGGTTGCTTCCATGTCCTGGCTATTGTAAATAGTGCTGCAATGAACATTATGGTACATGTTTCTTTTGGGATTATGGTTTTCTCTGGGTATATGCCCGGTAGTGGGATTACTGGGTCATATGGTAGTTCCATTTGTAGTTTTTTAAGGAACCTCCAAACTGTTTTCCATAGTGGCTGTACCAGCTTACATTCCCACCAACAGTGCAGGAGAGTTCCTTTTTCTCCACACCCTCTCCAACATTTGTTGTTTCTAGATTTTTTGATGATGGCTATTCTGACCGGAGTGAAGTGATACCTCATTGTGGCTTTGATTTGCATTTCTCTAATGATTAGTGATATTGAGCATCTTTTCATGTGTTTGTTAGCCATCTGCATGTCTTCTTTACAGAAATGTCTATTTAGGTCTTCTGCCCATTTGTGGATTGGGTTATTTCTTTTTAGTATTAAGCTGCATGAGCTGCTTGTATATTTTGGAGATTAATCCTTTGTCAGTTGCTTCGTTGGCAAGAATTTTTCCCACTCTGAGGGTTGTCTTTTTGTCTTGTATATGGTTTCTTTTGCTGTGTGAAAGCTTTTAAGTTTCATGAGGTCCCATTTGTTTATTCTTGATTTTATTTCCATTATGGTAGGAGGAGGGTCAAAAAGGATGTTGCTTTGATGTATGTCATAGAGTGTTCTGCCTGTGTTTTCCTCTAGGAATTTTATAGTGTCTGGCCTTACATGTAGGTCTTTAATCCATTTGGAGTTTATTTTTGTGTATGGTGTTAGGAAGTGTACTAATTTCATTTTTTTACACGTAGCTGTCCAATTTTCCCAGCACCACTTATTGAAGAGGCTGTCTTTTTTCCATTGCACATTCTAGCCTCCTTTGTCAAAGATAAGGTGCCCATATGTGTGTGGGTTTACCTCTGGGTTCTCTATTCTATTCCATTGATCATCCTTTCTATTTTTGTGCCAGTACCATACTGTCTTGATCACTGTAGCCTTGTAGTATAGTTTGAAGTCAGGAAGCCTAATTCCACCAACTCCATCTTTCCTTCTCAAGATTGCTTTGGCTATTCGGGGTCTTTTGCATTTCCATACAAGTCATAAGATTTCTTGTTCTAGTTCTGTGAAAAATGCCATTGGTAATTTGATCGGGATTGCATTGAATCTGTAAATTGCTTTGGGTAAGATAGTCATTTTCATAATATTGATCCTTCCAATGCAAGAACATGGTATGTCCCTCCATCTGTTTGTGTTGTCTTTGATTTCTTTCTTCAGTGTCTTATAGTTTTCTGTGCACAGGTCTTTTGCCTCCTTAGGCAGGTTTATTCCTAGGTATTTTATTCTTTTTGTTGCAATGGTAAATGGGAGAGTTTCCTTAATTTCTCTTTCTGCTCTTTCATTGTTAGTGTATAGGAATGCAAGCGATTTCTGTGCATTAATTTTGTAACCTGCTACTTTACTAAATTCATTGATTAGTGCTAGAAGTTTTCTGGTAGAATCTTTAGGGTTTTCTATGTATAATATCATGTCATCTGCAAAGAGTGACAATTTTCCTTCTTTTCCAATTTGGATTCCTCTTATTTCATTTCCTTCTCTGATTGCTGTGGCTAAAACTTCCAAAACTATGTTGAATAATAATGGTGAGAGTGGGCACCCTTGTCTTGTTCCTGTCCTTAGAAGGAATGCTTTCTCTTTCTCACCATTTAAAACGATGTTGGCTTTTGGTTTCTCATATATGGCTTTTATTATGTTGATGCAATTTCCTTCAATGCCCATTTTCTGGAGAGTTTTTATCATAAATGGATGTTGAATTTTGTCAAAAGCTTTTTCCGCATATATTGAGATTATCATATGGTTTTTATCCTTCAGTTTGTTAATATGCTGTATCACATTGATTATTGTATATTGAAGAATCCTTGTATTCCAGGGATAAACCCCACTTGATCATGGTGTATGATCTTTTTAATGTGCTGTTGAATTCTGTTTGCTAATATATTGTTGAGGATTTTTGCATCTATATTCATCAGTGATATTGATCTGTAATTTTCTTTTTTTGTGACATCTTTTCTGGATTTGGTATCAGGGTGATGGTGACCTTGTAGAATGAGTTTGGGAGTGTTCCTCCTTCTGCTATATTTTGGAAGAGTTTGAGAAGGATAGGAGTTAACACTTCTCTAAATGTTTGATAGAATTCGCCTATGAATCCATCTGGTCCTGGGCTTTTGTTTGTTGGGAGATTTTACTCACAGTCTCAATTTCCGTACTTGTGATTGGTCTGTTCATATTTTGTATTTCTTCCTAGTTCAGTCTTAGAAGATTGAACTTTTCTAAGAATTTATCCATTTCTTCCAGGTTATGCAATTTATTGGCATATAGTTGCTTGTAGCGGTCTCTCATGATCTTTTGTATTTCTGTGGTGTCCGTTGTTACTTCTCCTTTTTCATGTCTCATTCTGTTGATTTGCATCTTCTCCCTTTTTTTCCTGATAAGTTTGGCTAATGGTTTATCAATTTTGTTTATCGTCTCAAAGAACCAGCTTTTAGTTTCATTGATCTTTGCTATTGTTTCCTTCCTTTCTTTTTCATTTATTTCTGATCTGATCTTTATGATTTCTTTTCTTCTGCTCACTTTGGGGTTTTTTTGTTCTTCTTTCTGTAATTGTTTTAGGTGTAAGTTTAGGTTGTTTATTCGAAACATTTCTTGTTTCTTGCGGTAGGATTGTATTCCTATAAACTTCCCTCTTCGAACTGCTTTTGCTGCATCCCATAGGTTTTGGGTTGTTGTGTTTTCATTTTCATGTGTTTCTAGGTAGTTTTTGGTTTCCTCTTTTATTTCTTCAGTGATTTGTTGGTTGTTTAATAGTGTATTGTTTAGTGTGTTTGTGTTTTTTACAGTTTTTTTCCTGTAATTGATATCTAGTCTCATGGCGTTGTGGTCAGAGAACATGCTTGATACAATTTCAATTTTTTTGAATTTACCAAGGCTTGATTTGCGACCCAAGATGTGATCTATCCTGGAAAATGTTCCCTGTGCACTTGAGAAGAAAGTGTATTCTGTAGTTTTTGGATGGAATGTCCTATAAATATCAATGAAGTCGAGATGGTCTATTGTGTCATTTAAAGCTTGTGTTTCCTTATTTATTTTCTGTTTGCATCATCTGTCCATTGATGTAAGTGGGGTGTTCAAGTCTCCCACTATTATTGTGTTACTGTCCACTTCCCCTTTTATGGCTGTTAGCATTTGCCTTGTGTATGGAAGTGCTCCTATGTTGGGTGTATAGATATGTACAATTGTTATATGTTCTTCTTGGCTGGATCTATTGATCATTATGTAATGTTGTTCCTTGTCTCTTGTAATAGTCTTTACTTTAAAGTTTAATTTGTCTGATATAAATATTGCTACTCCAGCTTTCTTTTGACTTCCATTTGCATGGAATATCTTTTTCCATCCCTTTACTTTCAGTCTGTATGTGTCCCTTGGTCTGAAGTGGGTTTCTTGTAGACAGCATATGTAAGGGTCTTGTTTTTGTATCCATTCAGCCAGTCTGTGTCTTTTGGTTGGAGCATTTAATCCATTTACATTTAAGGTGATTATTGACATGTATGTTCATATTACCATTTTGTTAATTGTTTTGGGTTTCTTTTGTAGGTCTTTTCATTCTCTTGTGTTTCTGGTTTAGAAAAGTTCCTTTAGCAATTGTTGTAAGGCTGGTTTGGTGGTGCTGAATTCTCTTAACTTTTGCTTGTCTGGAAAGCTTTTGATTTCTCTGTCAAATCTGAATCTCCGAGATTGGAGGACTAGGGGAGGTGCCTAACATTTCTCCCACCAACTTGGGCCCAGGGAGCCCATTTGGTACCTCGACCTAGTCCTTTGCCCTCTGGACCAGAGGCATTCCTGGGCCCCTCTGCCTCACTGGGCCTAAGCCCAATTCCCACCACCCCCGGGGCCTTTTCTAAGCATAGGCCCTGCCCATTGCCTAACATCAGCCCCGCTCCTTGTCTAAGCCCCACCCCTACAGCCAAGGCTTTTTCTGGCTTTTTTTTTTCTTTTTCTTTTTTTTCTTCCCACCTCCTCACTTAGGCTATAGCAGTTATTTTACCTTCCAGTTGTTGCTCCATCTTTTTTTTTTTTAATTTTTTCTAACACATTTTTTAGTTTCCTATTATCATATATATATTTTTGCTATTGTTCTGCTGTTCTTCTACTTTTTTTTTTTTAATTTTTAATTTTTTTTTTTGTTGTTTTCCTGCTCCACACAGCTTGTGGGATCTTCATTCACAAGCCCAGGGTCAGGCCTGAACTCCTGAGGTGGAAGCTCTGAGTCCAAAACATTGGAGCAAAAGGGAAACCCAGTTTCCAGGGAATATTCCTCAGAGTGAGGTCTCCCAGAGGTTCTCACCTCAACACCAGGCCTCAGCTATACTCAACAGGCTACAAACTCCAGTGCTTGAAACCTCAGGCCGAACACCCAGTGGGACAGGAACAGAATCCCATCCATCCAAAGTGCGAAGAAAATGAGATGACAAAAAAATATGTCACAGTTGAAGGAATAAAATAAAAATACACAAGACCAAATAAATGAGGAGGAAATAGGAAAATTACCTGAAAAAGAATTAACAGTAATGATAGTAAAGATGATCCAAAAATCTCGATAACAAAATAGAGAAAATACAAGAAATAGTTAATAAGGACTCAGAAGAACTAAAGAGCAAACAAACAGTAATAGATAACAAAATAACTGAAATTGAAAATACTCTAGATGGTATAAACAGCAGAATAACTGAGGCAGAACAACGAAGAAGTGAGTTGGAAGATAGAATGGGGGAAATAACTGCCACAGAGCAGGAAAAAGAAAAAGAATAAAAAGAATGGAAGACAGTCTCAGAGACCTTGGTCACAACAATAAGTGCACCAACATTCAAATCATAGGCATCCCAGAAGAAGAAGAAAAAAGGAAACGGTCTGAGAAAATATTTGGAGAGGTTACAGTGGAAAACTTACCCAACATAGAAAAGGAAATAATTAATCAAGTCCAAGAAGTGCAGAGGGTCCCATACAGAATAAACCCAAGGAGAAATACACTGAGGCACATATTAATCAAACGAATGAAAATTAAACACAAAGAAAAAAAATATTAAAAGCAGCAGGAGAAAAGCAACAAATAACATATAAGGGAAAACCCATAAGGATAAGAGTTGATCTTTCTGCAGAAACTCTGCAGGCCAGAAGGGAGTGGCAGGATATACTGAAAGTCCTGAAAGAGAAAAAGCTACAGCCAAGAATACTCTACCCAGCATGGTTTTATTGTATGGTATTTTGGGTCAGTAATGATAGTCTTTTACTTGTCTGTTTCTATATGTTACATTTGTATAATATATACATAGTACATATATGTATCTCTATGTTACATTAGCTCATACATGTACATTGTATAAAATTTGGAAGAATCAAAAAGGGTAGAGTGAAAAGTTAGTCTCTACCCCTTTCTATGCCTCCCAGCCATCAATTTCCCTCCTGAAATGTGAATTACACTGGCAGGTCTCTCACTTCCTCCTTTCATGCTCTTTGTTCTAGCTGACTAACCTCCCGAAGCCCAAGAACTCCTGCTCAGAAATTTTCCAGCCTCTGCATTTTCCTGTCTGGTTAAATTTAACTTTACTTACCTGTGTTTCAAAGCCTCAATGCTTTGTTTATTCTCCTTTAATCTCTTTTTCTCCAGTTTTCCCTGAGAAAATTCCTATATCTCATTCCTATATGTACTTGTTTTCACTTCTCATTCATGATCTTCACTCTATTTTAGTCCATTTGAAATTTCTGCTTCTTTGAGACGGAAGTCAGGCCCTATTTCTTCTGACTGCTCCACCCAGTCCCTTTCCTTCTTCTCTGCATTCCTAGGCATCTACAAAGTGGGTTATCTGCCTCAGTGTTCCAAAATGATGCCAAAATATGGTAAGCAAAATATTAATTTGCTTGGTGTGAGGTGATACCTCATTGTGGCTTTGACTTGCATTTCTCTGATGATTAGTGATGTTGAGCATCTTTTCATGTGTTTGTTGGCCATCTGTATGTCTTCTTTGGAGAAATGTCTATTTAGGTCTTCTACTCATTTGTGGATTGGTTTATTTGCTTTTTTGGTATTAAGCTTCATGAGCTGCTTGTAAATTTTGGAGGTTAATCCTTTGTCCGTTGTTTCATAGGCAATTATTTTTTCCCATTCTGAGGGTTGCCTTTTAGTCTTGTTTATGGTTTCTTTTGCTGTGCAAAAGCTTTTAAGTTTCATGAGGTCCCATTTGTTTATTCTCGATTTTATTTCCATGATTCTAGGAGGTGGGTCCAAAAGGATCTTGCTTTGATGGATGTCATAGAGTGTTCTGCCTATGTTTTCCTCTAGGAGTTTTATAGTGTCTGGCCTTCCATGTAGGTCTTTAATCCATTTGGAGTTTATTTTTGTGTATGGTGTTAGGAAGTGTTCTAATTTCATTCTTTTACATGTTGCTGTCCAGTTTTCCCAGCACCACTTATTGAAGAGGCTGTCTTTTTTCTATTGTATACGCATGCCTCCTTTGTCAAAGAGAAGGTGCCCGTATGTGCTTGGGCTTACTTCTGAGTTCTCTATTCTATTCCATTGATCTTCCTTTCTCTTTTTGTGCCAGTACCATACTGTCTTGATCACTATGGCCTTGTAGTATAGTTTGAAGTCAGGAAGCCTGATTCCACCAACTCCAGTTTTCCTTCTCAAGATTGCTTTGGCTATTCGGGGTCTATTGCGTTTCCATATCACCTCACACCAATCAGAATGGCCATCATCACAAAGTCTGGAAACCACAAATGTTGGAGAGGGTGTGGAGAAAAGGGAACTCTCCTGCACTGTTGGTGGGACTGTAAGTTGGTACAGCCACTATGGAAAACAATTTGGAGGTTCCTTAAAAAACTATAAATAGAACTACCATATGATCCAGTAATCCCACTACTGGGCATATACCCAAAGAAAACCATAATCCCAAAAGAAATTTGTACCATCATGTTTATTACAGCACTATTTACAATAGCCAGGACATGGAAGCAACCGAAATGCCCATCAACAAATGAATGGATACAGAAGATGTGGCATATATATACAATGGAATATTACTCAGCTATAAAAAGGGATGAGATGGAGCTATATGTAATGAGGTGGATAGAACTACAGTCTGTCATACATAGTAAAGTAAGTCAGAAAGAGAAGGACAAATATTGTATGCTAACTCACATATACGGAATCTAAAAATGGTACTGATGAACTCAGTGACAAGAACAAGGATGCAGATACAGAGAATGGACTGGAGAACTCGAGGTATGGGAGGGGGCGGGGGGTGAAGGGGAAACTGAGACGAAGTGAGAGAGTAGCAACTGTAAAATAGTCAGTGGGAAGTTGTTGTATAACAAAGGGAGTCCAACTCGAGGATGGAAGATGCCTTAGAGGACTGGGGTGGGGAGGGTGGGGGGGACTCGAGGCGGGGGGAGTCAAGGAAGGGAGGGATTATGGGGATATGTGTATAAAAACAGATGATTGAACCTGGTGTACCCCCCCCCCCAAAATAAAATAAAGAAAGCTTGGAAAAAAAAATATTAATTTGCATTATTTGGCTGGAACTATATAAATCCAAAGAGGCAAAGAGTTTAGCTCAAAGCCATCAACTGTTACAATTATCTTTGATTAGTGAAAAAAAATTAACATACAAAAATTTTCAAAATATGGCCCCTGGAGAGAAAGAGAAAAAGGAGTACTAGCTGGGGAGGCATTGCAAATCACTAAATGTACATGTCGTGGTCCAAGTATGAGTTGGAAAAGAATTTCCAGACACAAGCTAGTGTAGGAAAGAGCAAGTTTATTGAGAACAAAGAACAGAGATTGTGGGAAGGGTGCTGAGGAAAATAGCAGGCCGACTTGCTGGCAGACCAGGGAGAGCCTATCCTTTCGTGGGCTCGCAGCCAACTTTTATAACCTCAAGACAAGGAAAATTGCTGCAAAGAAAATGATGTTAATTGTTTGGTCAGTGTGCCATAAGGTGAAAGGTAGTGTTAGGTAACAGGCTAGGGCCTTGTATGGTGGATACCTTCCCTAATATGGGGTTGGGTTATCAGCTAGCCCAAGTCATGAGTCAAAGATTGCTATGCAGATCGAGATAACTCCTGAATTTGGTTGCTATGAGGGTCAGGTTAACTCCGGAATTCTGTCTTGTGACTGGGATAGGGCTCCACATTCCCCCCTCTTTTTATTTATGGGCCAAATCTTTGGCCCCTTTATACCCCGCTGATGAGTAACTATCTACCTATCCCCTTCTCGGGGACGCAGGTCATTGGGGAAAGGGGCAATGACCCCTCTGGCTTCTTCAGGTTGGATAGGGGCATCATGGGGTCCTGGGTCCCAATGCCTGGTCTCTGTCAGGGTGTATTCTTGGAGGGAGATGAGAGCCTACCGAATGATAAGGTGGCTTGTTCCAAAGTAGTTTGTGTGCCAACTGGCTGGTGGCTGGTATCCTTGTTGTAGCACCATCTGAAATTGAATCTTTTGAACCTGTCAGTAGATGAACTTAGATAATATGTTAATAATGGAAGGGCCAAATAGTAATATGAAGAGGAGAGTGATTTCAGGTCGGAGGAGGGGCAAAAACCATGTAACACTAGGTAGAGCCCCTTTTATAGTTTGCCAGATGGTGTTTGTATACAATGTAGCCATTTAGCTCATTCCTATGTATTTTTTATGTCCTCTTCCACCAGCCCGCTGTTGTTGATATATGTACACGTTTTATTAATAACTGTGCATACTCCCTCTTGTTCAGCCAAGAGATAGTCCAAGGCCTGTCAGTTGTCCATTACCACTCCTGCTAGGGAATCTAAAGATTGAGATAGTCTTCCTAATGATCTTTTGGTTGATTGGCTGAGATCATATAAAGTATCCGATAAATTACATGTTGTCATTTCATGACAGGTGAAGCCTCCTCATCGTGCTGCCAATCCAGTGGCAGCTCCCACGCCTGCCAAAATAAGCCCTCTGGCTCTTTCAGAGTGTGTTACGGTGGCATCGTAAATAGTTACACTTATGGAGTGTTCTTGTATAATTCCCAGCGTGTATTGCTCCTGACACCATGCGTTATCAAGACACTTGAGCATCATGGTCTTCTTGGGGAGGGGGGGGCGGAGATGGGTGCTGTGGATGTCCATCATGTGGCAATTGATTAAATGGGGAGACTGCAGAGAAAGACAGAACTGGCTGGAGCACAAACCTGTCTTACTTGTGAGGAGTTAAACCAATGCAGTATTTGGCTTTCCCGAGTTGGAGAGCTGTTGCCACGGTACAAAAGATGTCCAAACGAGAAGCGGGCCTGTGGGTTTGAATCTTTTCCATAGGCCTTGGGGACTTTGTAGGCTAGGTGCCAGGCAACCCTGAGTGTTCCTCCCCAATAAGTACACTGATTGTAAGGGGTGGTGGATAACAGTGTGAGGGTAGTAGACACTGGGCACCAATGAGTCAGATTACTGTACCCAAACCCTTTTTTACAGTGTGTATGATTAAAGGATAGAGGTGAAATCTGGGAAGCGTCGAACTTGTGTTTGTATGTAAGAGAGTTGTTACATGGACCTCCGCTGGGCCCTGGGCCATAACAGTGGGAGCAACTGCCCTCTTGGGTGCACTTTAATAGACCTCCCTTTGGCTTCCTGTTAAGTTGTGGAGTTAATTGTAGACAAGGGAAAGTCTCTGGTTCATGAAAAGAAGCCCGGGGTGGGGTGGGGGAGGTGTCGGGGGAAGGACCAGGTGAAAAACTGAAAAACTCAGATTTAGATAGTGGGCCCCTGGTGAAGCTGGGCAATAAGAAAGAATTTGTGGGCCCCTTTGTGGGTGTTGATGAAATACTCAGCAATTCTTGGGGTGTCCTCCCTGTGTTATAATGGTAGAAATATTCACTAAGGAATTAGTTGCCCATTTTCCTAGTGTCTTTTCTGGCAGTTTGTTATAATCATTAATATGAAAATCAGGATTTTTGAGGACCTAAATTTAGAAGGAAGCAGACCGGTTGTGGTGTGTAGTCTTGGAAGTCCCCTTGGAGGATCTTGTCTCATGTTAGCTGTAATATGTGTTGTCTTTGGTGGTGTGGGGGCCATAAATATAGTTGGGGCTCTTGGGAATTTATGTCTTTCAGTAATGCCCTGTAGAAGTCGGATCCGAAAGGTGAAATGGAAAGTTCATGTATGGGAGTCTGTGGAAAGAGTAAGTTCAGTAGTTGTGTTAGGTGTATGTTAGTGAAATTCTTAGGATCAGACCTGTACCCCCTTCGGTGCCACTTTTGGAGTATTTTAGCAAAACAGTCTCTGTAGTACCAGGGGATCCCGCCACAGGGAAGGGCAATAGGTGTAATTAAAAATGAAATGGCCCAGAGGTTATCAAGAAAAATAACAAAGTTGAAAATCAGCTTGTCGAGCCTCAGGCTGCAAGGAGGGGGTATCACTTGATTATTTTTTGAAAATGTATCGGAGGCCTTCCAGAGGTTCACAGCTGTACTCTGGGTCTGGCAATTTTTCTGTCTCTTGAAGCCTTTGTCTTTCAGGGGGAAGAGGAGCTGTTTTTAGTCTAGATATGTGTATCCAAGGGGTGAAGCCTTGACCTTTGCTGCTGCAGGGGTGGTCAGTAGAACTTGGTGTGGTCCTGTCCAAACTGCGCTGAGCGGCTTTCGGTCCAATGGAAGAGACTTAACATATACCCAATTACCAGGCAGTTAGTCTCTGTGTGTCTCTATAAATTCAGGGCCAGATTTGGGACTATTTTGGTCTTGGTATTCCCATACATATTTGAGGGTTAGTCCTAACACTGGGAGATATTGAGCTAGATATCAATATCTGGGTTTCCGGATAGACTAAGATATCTGTAGTTAAAAAGGGGCCTTCTGTATAGGATTTCACATGGGATCAGATGGGTCCTAGACTTTGGGGTTATTCGGGCTCTTAAGAGGGTGATAGAGAGAAGAGAGAGCCATGTTTGGTGGGTCTCCATAGCTAGTTTGGTTAAATATCTTTTGAGGGTTTAATTGGCTTTTCCTACTTTTCCGGACAATTGGGGGTGCCCGTTTGAATGGAGGAGATATTTAATTTGCAAAGCTTCGCTTACTCCCTGGGTTAAACTGGAAATAAAAGCGGGCCCATTATCAGACTGTAGAGACCAGGGGAGTCCAAATCTAGGTATCATGTGTTCTGCTAAGGCCATGGTGACTTCAGATGCTCTCTCTGTCTTAGTTAGAAAGGCCTCTATCCACTCAGTAAAAGTGTCTACCATAACCAGAAGGTATTTGTAACCTTTGCAGGTGGGCATGTGAGTGAAATCTATGTGCCAGTCTTTTCCTGGCTGGTTTTCCCATCTTTGGACTGGCTGTAATAGCATAGGGGCTTTTATGGCTTCCTCTGGGTTAACCTGGCAACATATTGGGCAGGACTGTGATATGGACTGAAGGGTTAAAAGGATTCCCTTTCCAGAGAAGATGGTCTCAACTAGTTTAAAAAGAGATTTGGCTCCTAGGTGGGTGGCTTGGTGGAGATGGTTTAAGACCTTCCATTGAGATGCTTAAGGAACTTATTGTCTGGGCCTTGCAACCATCCTTCAGGAGTTAAGGTGAACCCCCGACTTTTTTTCCATCTTCTAATCCTGAGTCTGAGTACCAGGGTGGGGTAGCATTTAAATTTGGAATCAAGGGAGCTTGCAGGATCTTCTGGGCAGTGTTTTTTGCTTCCCCCATCAGCCTTATTGTTGCCCTTAGCTACCTATGAGGAATCCTTTTGATGTGCCGCATAGTGGATGATTGCTGCTTCCTTTGGTAGTTTTATCACTTCTAGCAGGTCTAAAATTTCTGGTCCACGTTTAATTGGGGTATTATGTGTTAAAGTCGTCTTTCCTTCCAGATAGCGGCATGTGGTTGGACTAAAAGGAAGGCATAAGCTGAGTCTATGTAAATGTTAACTCAGAGTCCCTTTGCTAGTGTTAAAGCCCTGCTTAAAGCCATATTTTCTGCCTTTTGGGCTGAGGTGGTGGCCCCATGGAGTGGACCAGATTCTATTACTTCGTTTTGACTGACAATGGCATAGCCTGAAACTCTGTGTCCCTCCGTTATGAAACTACTACCATCCGTAAACAATTCTACATCTAGATTGGGCAAAGGTGTGTCCTTAAGATCTACTCTAGCACTGTAATTTTGGTCTAATGTCTCTAGGCAGGAGTGTAATGGGAGGGCATCAGGTTCTGGGCTGGGCAAAAAGCTAGCAGGGTTTATTGTGTTACAGGGTTTGATTGATATTTCAGATCCTTCTAGAAATAAAGCTTCGTATTTGGGGATCTTGTTGTCTGAGACCCAGTGGTAGGCTTTAGAATTGAGGATATCTAGGACCTTGATGGGGAGTATAAACTGTAAGGGGTTGTCTCATAGTAACTTCTGTCAGTAGTGCTGTGGCTGCTAGTGCCCTAAGACAGGGAGGCCAACCCTGGGATGTCACATCTAAGGATTTAGACAAGTATTCCACAGGGTGCTGGGATGGCCCCAGAGATTGAATTAGTACTCCAAGAGCTATTCCCTTTCTTCCATGAGTGAAAAGAGAAAAAGGCTTGGTCAGGTCTGGCAGGGCTAAGACTGAGGCTGTGACGAGGGCCTCTTTGATTTGTCTAAAGGCCATTTCCATCTCAGTGGTCCACTCAAGAGGGAGATCTTCTGGTCCTTTAAGAGCCTCATAGAGTGGTTTTGCCATGAGGCCATAGGTTGGGATCCAGATTTGGCAGAAGCCAGTCATACCCAGGAAAGTCCTGAGCTGTTGTTTAGTGGTCAGCAGAGTCATATTTAGGATTAAAGTCCTTCGGTGTGGGGCAATACTCCTTTTTCCTGGGGTCGGTATTAATCCAAGGAAGGTGTCGTGTTGGGAAGTAATCTGGGCTTTGGATGGGGATACTCAATATCCTCGTTCTGCTAAATGCTTGAGAACTAAAATGGTATTGTTATCTGAGGTTTGTTCATCTGGGCTACAGTTCAGGAGATGGTCTATGTATTAGAGTAGGCAACTTTTGCCTTCTAACTGTAAGGGTAAGAGATCTTTTGCTAACGCTTGGCCAAATAAGTGGGGACTATCTCTAAATCCCTGGTGTAACACTGTCCATGTAAGCTGTTGGGTATGTTTAGTGTCTGGGTTGCTCCATTTGAAGGCAAATAGGAATTGAGAATTTGAGTGGACTGGGATGCAAAAAAAAGCATCTTCTAAATCTAGCACTGAATACCATTGGGTTCCTGGTGGCACTTGAATTAGGAGGGTGTAGCAGTTTGGGATGATAGGGCGGATGGGGACCACAGCCTGACTGGTTGTACTAGACAGTATGTACCATCAGATTTCTTTACTGCCAGGATCAGAGTGTTGCATGGGGAGCTGCAGGGAATTAAACGACCGTTTTTGAGAAATTTTGAGATCAGAGGCTGCAGTCCATTTAAAGCTTCCTTCTCAGGAGGGTATTGTGGGACTCGGGGAAAGGAGGTGAGATCTTTTATTTTAATAATTACCGGGGGGGGCAGTAGTGATCTGCCAGGGGTAGAAGTGTCCCACACCATTGGAGGTACCTGATGGTAGATATGGGGTGGCATAGTATCTGAAATAGATTCAACATTGAGAGCCATAGTTATTGGGGTGAAAGATAGGGGGGCTCTGAGCCTTGTTAGGAGGTCCCTGCTAGTAGGGGAATGGAGCAAGCCAGGAGGACCAGGAAGGAATGTGTAAACAGGGTGTTCTCAAGGGAGCATGGCAGTGGGGCAGTAAAATGGCCAAACCTAGGTTGTCAACATCTATTCCTGTTAAGAGGATCAAGGAACAACGAGTAGCCCCAGTGTCAATTAGGAAAGTTATAGGGGCCCTGCCACATCCAGGGTCACCCGGGGCTCCTCTAGTCTTATGGGGACCATGGGGTCCTGTATATTGAGTCCCAGGCACCATCAGTCATCTGCCTCCAGGAGGTCGAGACCCAGGAGACTGTCTGGCTCCTGTTCTTGGTAATCAACTATCACTGATAATGATGATTGGGCCTGACCTTTGCCCTGAGCATTGAGTCCCATCATACCTCTGCCACTGGGAGCCTTAGGTGTTGGCCTACTCACTTGAGGGTGAGAAGGACAGCTCCTTTTCCAGAGGCCCATCTGTTGGCAAATGGGACAAAGGGTGTTAGGTGGTGGGGTGTGACAATTTTTGATGATGTGCCCTGGCTGGCCACATTGATAACAAGTTATCAGTGGCCTCTGACTGGTAGGAGGAGCCCCCATTGTACCCTGCCATGGGCGGGGTTGGGAGAGATCAAGAGCCATGTATTGGGCCTATTTTCTTAATTTTTCATCCTCTCTCTGTTCCTTCCATTTCCTGGATATTTCTTCCCTGTTTTTAAAGACCTTGAAGGCTGTATCAAGTAGCACAGGAAATGGAGTCTGAGGACCCTGTTCTAGTTTTTGTAGCTTATGTCTGCTGTCAGGGGTTGACTGGCTTGTGAAGTGAACTGGCAAGAATAGCCCTTCTTTCATCTGTATCTGGGTCTGGATTAGTATATTTCCCCATGATGTCTGCCAGCCAGGCCTGGAAAAGGGCGGGGTTTTCAGAAGGATCCTGAGTGACTTCCCTAAGCTTACTGTAAGTTAGTGGCAATTAATAAAGCATCAATAGGAAATGAGTGTACCTCCCCAGCTGAAGACCAAGTTTGTAAAGCTCGTAGTGCCCAGAGTAGCGTGGGATGGGAACATGAATGAATAAAGTGGGTTTAACTGAGGGTTCCAGCAGAGAGGCACAGCAACTTGTAAATTGTTCTTTTCAGTAGAGAAGAGGAAATCAGAGTTAGCCACAAGCCAGGTCTCTTTCTAAATGTGGATTTCCATTGCAATATAAATTAAAAATACTGGGAAAATACCCTATCTCACTGCCCGGGACTGATCTGCAGATCCCAACAGGCCATAAATTCATCTATAGCCCAGTCAGATTTTCCCCCTTGATGTTCTTGCCTCCCTTAATTACTGCTAATTTATAAGATCATTAATAATCACTACCATGTATTGAGTACACAGTCTGTGCTGGGCATTGTGGTATATGTTTTTGTATACATTGTCATATTTAATCCTCACAAAATTCCTATGGTAGTAAAAAGAAATATAGTGCCTTGTTTTTTAAAGTTCAGGTCATGATTCTCAATGGAAATTGAAATCAGTTTGGGGAGGATTGACAAGCAATTTTAAACAATAAATTACAATAGAAAAATACTGGTTTACTGCATGAAATGAGTAAGTATAGTTTCATAAAATTTTAGTTTCACTTATGCAAGTGATAGTGACTCTCAAGTTTATCTTGATAAAATGTGTATGTACTGTGTGGTGTTGTAGAACTTATTTCTTATTATGGGTCATAGTAAAAATATCTCTTATAGCGGGTTACATTAAAAAAAATTTAAACCCACCAATAAAGTCGTTAAGAGTACAAGCTCTAGCAAAAAAGATTACTTTGGTTTAATCCCAGTTCTTTATTTTACCAGCTCTGTGATCTTGAGTGGGTTACTTTTTCTGTCACTCAGTTACCTCACCTCCTTGGGTCTCACCTCATAGGTTTTTTTGAGGATTAAATGGATGAATCCAAATAAAGCAGTTTGAACAGTGCTTTGGTAGCAAACACTCAGTTAATCTTTCCCAATGTTACATGGTTAGCGAGTAGCAGAACTGGGCAGATTCCTGTACTCTCTGATAATAGTCTTGAGTTTGAAATCAAAGCCAGTTTCATGCTAACTTAGGTGTTCTCTCAAAACAAACAAAGAACAAAATAAACCTCCCCTTACAATAAGTTACCAGTAAATTAAAAATATGGGGACCCTCATCTTCTCAGGAGGTTGGCCTATGTTGACAGACTCTAGTCTCTGGGAGAGTACAGGTTTCCTGACTTGTTCTGCTCTGAGTTTAAGGAGAAGAATATGTGGAACACACTAAATTGTTTGACATATAGAACAAACTGGTGACTCACATAAAAATTTACAATGGGGTACCATAAAATTAATACACCTAAAAGGAACCATCAGGGAAAGGAAGGAGATATAGTCAGCACCCCTGCCCCATCTCAACACATTCATTTCCTTATCTTAGTAGTGGTGATCTTTCATTTAATATTTTCGTTTGACTGCTTTTTGTAGCATACAGCCCTAATGCCTTAGAGCTCTAAGTAGAAGGGAAAGTAGTGCTAATAATTCTCTGACAGATACGTACCCCTACTTCCCCTGCTTCTTTGTTCTTGAAGAATATGATTTCTCTTTTACTACTTATTTATAATTTTTAAAAGAGTAGTTTGAGGTTCACAGTAAACCTGAGGGGGAAATACAGGAATTTCGCGTATACTCACTGCCCCCACACATGCATAGCCTCCCCTATTATCAGCATCCCCCCACCAGAGTGGTTCATTTCTTATAACAGATTAACCTACATTGACACATCATAATCATTCAGAGTCCATTTGAAGGGGAAAATTAGAAACCTACACTCAGCTAAAAACAACTCCATGCTTGTTTTGCTTTTGTGAAATATGCTTGCTGTGCTGAGAAAAACAGAAAAACAGGATGACCTAACAATTCAATGTAACTTTAAGATGTTTTGCTAAAAAATGGAATGTTCTGCACCTGCTCTTGTAAGTTTCTGTTTGGAAACTTCCATGCTCTGTAAACACGTGCACTATAAAAGTAAAGCTCACCCTGAGTTCGGGGCCCAGAACTTTGGAGTGTTAGCTCGTCTGGGGCCGCTGGCTTAATAAACCTGAGTTCTCCAACCCTCCAAGTGTGGTGCTTGGTTTCTTGATGGACAGATTTCTGCAACATTTCTGGAGGCCCCACCTAGATTTCAACCATGCCAGCCCCTTGAGCCGCCAGACCGGTGGCTTGGCCCAGTCAGAGCAAAGGAGCTCCGAGAAGAACAAGGAGGTGCACCACCTGATAGTATTCCAGGTTCTCTTTCGGACCGGTGCTCTGACTCTGGACGGCCGGGCCCCAACCAGAGTCATTGGAGGGATGGACCACCTCACCAGGAACGGCCACAGGATCAGGTAAGGCCCCAGGACACTGAACCCAGTCAGGTCCTGTCTCCAGATGGAAGAGGAGCTTGATCATCTCCTATGGTTTTCAGTAAGAAGACCACCAGTTAGGGACCTTCCCAGAGGTGGGAGGCACCCACCAGTTAGGGACCTTCCCAGAGGGGGGAGACACTGTGATAAACTCTGGTGTGAATGTGTCTGTGAGTGAGCGCCCTGGTTGGTCCTCATTACAGGGCAATTGTGTGGCAACATGGCCTTCGTGGCTACGGAGTCCGAGTGGGCCCTAAGTTGCGGTTCTGTGGTGACCTCATACGGCTCAGGGTGGTGTCTGTCTCTGGGGGACCCAGTCCCTCCCTGCAAGTCAGATTCAAGTTGGGACTCTATACCACCCGTTGAAGCTAAGAGGCACCTAAGTTCCCCACAGGGACACAGCCAGGCAGGCACCTGAATGATCTTCTCTTCTGAGGGGGCACCCACCCTTGTTTGTTTTTGCGACACTGACACAGGGTGGGATAGACGGGGGGGGAGGGGAGACAATTGATTACTGATTTGATTTAGCAATTGTGTATGTCCAAATGGCCCTTTTGCCCTAGGGCCCTCTGCCAAGATTATTTTCTTAAAATTTTACAGCTCACTCTCCCCTTCCGTCAGCTGACTCTTTGAGCTGACTTATTGAGAAATTAGGTTTTCCCTGAAAGACTTTCCCCATTTGCCAGACAGATCTGTACCTCCCTCCCTCTTGGTCCCCTGGACCACTCCGTGCAGAGCGGCACACTCTGACTTGTTCTTATATACTTTGGAATTCACATTACTAGGCTGCTTTCCTCTGTCACCTTTCCTTCATAATCCCCTGATTCCCCAAGGATTTCAGGCTCTTCACTTCGGCAAAGAGTACGCATACTTGCTTCCTCTGCCTGCTCAGTGCCCACAAGAGGGTCAATCACCCCAAACCCCCCCCCCCAGAGCCCCACCTGAAGTTATTCCTCCACAAACCCCATTACAAGAGACCGCCTCCTTACAGCCCTGTCTCCCTGAGACATTTAACAATCAGGGCCATCTTTAAGGAGGCACGTACTTGTGCTGTCTGGGAATACTGGGCTTTCCAGGAGTAGTGAAATCAGCACTACCTGGGTTATAAGGCCCTAAGACAAGACCCTTCCCTTGTGTGCCCCTCTCTTCCCCGGTCAAAGGGGTAGATTACACTTGTCAACATGGGGGGATGTTCCTCTAAGCTGACTGTTTTGGATTGTATGATGAAAACTTTAAGAAAGGTTTTTTCCAGAGACTATGGAGTTAAGATGACCTCAGGAAAGCTCTGCACCCTCTGTGAGTTAAAATGGCTCACCTTCAGGGTGGGATGGCCTGTGGAGGGTACTCTAGAGCTTCCTGTGGTTAGAGCTGTGTACTGAGTGGTGACAGGGACCCCCAGGCACACAGACCAGTTTCCATACAAAGATTGCTGGTTGCAAATTGCCTTTCAGCTGCCTCCTTGGGTTTGGCTCTGTGCAAATAGGCAAGGGACAGTGTAGGATCCTCATGGCCCATCCGGCTCCAAGGACAAGCAAAGAAAAGCTGGTAAAGGGTATCCACCAAGCAGCCCCCAAAGAAGAGCCCGCTGTGCCTCCACCCTATATGCCAGCTGCTCCACCAATTCCTGTTCAGCCTCCTAACCCTTTACCAGACAGCCCTCCACCATCCATCTGTGTCTCCACCGCCTCCAAATCCAGAGTGCCCTCCAAGCCCATGGCGACTTCGTTTGGCCAACCAAACAGTTCAAAAGCCTGCAGCCCTGCAGATGCCCTTGTGAGAGGCCCGAGGCCCACCCCAGGTCAATGAGGATGGCTCTGTCCAGGCAGGACACCCGGTTCTTTATTACCAGCCCTTCAGCACCACCGACCTCCTCAACTGGAAACACTACACCCTGTCCTATTTGTAGAAGCCACAAGCAATGATTCACCTCCTTGAGTCCATTTTTTACACCCACACGACCAGTGCACCTATTGCAAAGAGACCGGACACTGGAAGAATGAATGTCCCCATCACAGAGGGACAGCTGAAGTGTCAAAGAAGTTCAGTCAACCCAGCAGAGGAAGGTACTAGCCTGAGCCATCTGCCCAAGACCTTATTGGCCTGCCTGAAGTAGGATTGTGTTAGGGAGGACAGGGCTCCCTGATCCTGGGCCCCTGGGAGCCTATGATCACAATGAAAGTAGGAGGCCAATCAATGACTTTTATGGTGGATACTGGAGCTGAACACTCTGTGGTAACCACACCTGTGGCTCCCCTCACAGGTCGAACAGCAACTATTATTGGAGCCACAGGGGACAGGACTGCCCTCTCATACTGCAAGACCTGCTCATATCAGCTAGGGGGCCACCTAGTGACTCATGAATTCCTGTACATACCAGAGTGCCCCATTCCTTTGCTGGGCAGAGACTTGCTGACAAATCTTGGGGCACAGATCACCTTTGCCCCCGGGAAGCCCACAGGCCTCACCCTGTGGAGCAAACCAGCTCTGATAATGGCTGTGACCATGCCCAGGGAAGATGAATGGCGTGTCTATTCTTCAGAAACAGAACAAATGAATCCAAGCCTGCTAGAAGAGTTCCCTGTTGTCTGGGCAGAAAAAGGGCCCCCAGGTTTGGCCAAAACCCATGCACCCATCATGGTGGACCTGAGGCCAGGGGCCACTCCTGTTAGGCAGAGGAAATATCCAGTACCACGAGAGGCACATCTGGGAATTAGGGACCACATCCAACATGTGCATGATGCCAGAATTCTGATCAAGTGTCAGTCTCCCTGGAACACCCTGCTCCTACCAGTCAAGAAGTCTGGAGGGAATGACTATCACCTTGTCCAGGAGCTCCGTGCCATCAACAACACAGTGATCACCATCCATCCAGTGGTCCCAAACCCTTACACTATCCTGAGCCTCTTACTTGCCCAAGTGAGCTGGTTCACCTGCCTGGATCTCAAGGACGCCTTCTTTTGCCTTCAGCTATCACCAGCTATCCAGCCCTTGTTTGCCTTTGAATGGGAAGACCCACACACCAGGAGAAAGACACAGCTGACTTGGACCCAACTGCCACAAGGCTTCAAAAACTCACTTACCTTGTTTGGTAAAGCACTGGCTGTGGATCTTGCTGCCTTCTGGAGAAGCCTTGAATAGCACCCTACTCCAGTACATAGATGACCTGTTGCTAGCCAGTCCCACCCAAGAGGACTGCTGGAAATGCACCAAAGCCCTATTGGCCCTACTCTCCACCACAGGGTACAAGGAGTCATGGAAAAAGGTGCAGATCTGCAGATAGGAGGTCAAGTACCTTGGGTTTGTCATATTGAGAGGGCATCGGGCACTCAGACATGAAAGGAAGCAAACCATCTGTTCAATACCTTGGCCAAGCACCAAGAAAGTGGTCCGTGAGTTCCTCAGGGCTGCCGGATTCTGCTGGATCTGGAATACTGGGTTTCTCTGAAAGTGCCAAGCCATTGTATGAGGCCATGGCAGGGTCTGGTAAGGACCCCCTAGAGTGGGGGCCTAAACAAGAAAAAGCCTTCAAGGAGATAAAGAGACTCTTAACCAGTGCTCCAGCCTTAGGGCTGCCAGATGTGATACAGGACTTTAACCTCTTCATGCATGAGAAAAATCATACCGCAGTGGGGGTCCTCACACAAACAGTTGGGCCATGGCAGTGCCTGGTAGCATATCTGTCCAAATGACTGGATCCTGTGGCTGTGGGATGGCCGCCATGTCTCCGGGCATTAGCTACTACAGTGGTCCTGGTCAGAGAAGCAGACAGGCTTACACTGGGACAGAATATAAATGTAAAAGTCCCCCATGCTGTTACCATGCTGATGAACAGCCAGGGACATAAATGGCTGACCAAGAGCAGAATGACTCACCATCAAGGACTGCTCTGCAAAAACCCACGGGTCCTCCTCGAGACTGTGTGGATGCTGAGAAACCTTAGAAAGGACTCCCATTCCCTTGGGCAATTGGATTCATCCCTATCAGCCAGGAGATGAGGTATGGGTAAAAGATTGGAGGAAGGAACCACTTCAGCCAGTTTGGACTGGCCCTCATACGGTTGTCCTGGCAACCCCTACTGCTGTTAAAGTTATAGGAGTCACCCCGTGGATCCACTTCACCTGGGTGAAGAAAACAGCACCTCTAGAAGGGCAAGGGACCTGGACTGCCAAAGCTTATCTGAACCAGCCGCTTCGGGTCTTCATACGAAGACAGCCGAGTCCCCTCTGAGATCTCCAGCCCTGCTCCAGTCACTCCAGGGCTGACTGGTCTACACACGGTGGAAGCTTGAGGAATTCGACGAGGGACATCTGAGAGTCAGGGTTATGATGACACCCTGCCTTGTAGGGACTGGTTGCACCACTGGCCTTGATGTTTTCTATAGTCTAAACACAAGGGGTCGTGTTGGCCATATTCTACCCAAAGGTAATGGAATCCCAGAGAACTATTTGGGGGTTAGTTTTCTTACCTAGGGGGATTTGAAATGCTTGTGGGAATAGTCCTACTCCTCATTGGGACCTGTCTCCTTTTACCTTGCCTCTTGCCCTTATTCATGAGGGTAGTTTCCAGCCTAGCTGAGGCCACCACAGATAAGAGGGCCACCGCACATCTCCTAGCCCTAAGAGGTTATCATCCCCTGGGCTTAGAAGATCAATAAGTTGATGCCTTATAAGATTTAAGGGGCATCAAGAGGGGGAATTGAAGAGGAAAGTTAAAAACAACACTCAGCTAAAACCAGCTCCATGCTTGTTTTACTTTTGTGAAATATGCTTGCTGTGCCTAGAAAAACAGAAAAACAGGATGACCTAACAATTCAATGTAACTTTAAGATGTTTTGCTAAAAAATGAAATGTTCTGCACTTGCTCTTGTAAGTTTCTGTTTGGAAACTTCCATGCTCTGTAAACACGTGCGCTGTAAAAGTAAAGCTCACCCTGAGTTCGGGGCCCAGAACTTTGGAGTGTTAGCTTGTCTGGGGCTGCCGGCTTAATAAACCTGAGTTCTCCAACCTTCTGAGTGTGGTGCTTGGTTTCTCAATGGGCCGATTTCTGTAACACATTGTCTGGATGTACCACAGTTTATTTATACTTTCATCTATTGAAGAAAGTCTTGGTTGCTTCCAAGTTTTAGAAATTATGAATAAAGCTATTATAAACATCCATGTGCAGGTTTCTGTACCTCTCTCTATTTTTAAGTCTAAAACAATCCTTGAGGTCAACAGTGGCATAAATCAATAAGAATGTGTATGTGTGGTCATTTGGTGGGTGTAGTTTTGTAAGGCACTCTGTGGAAGTGGTTATTAACCTCTAGGCATGAGATTCCAGCAACTGACCCCAAGCTTCTGCAACCCATCTAAGATGTATTTGTGAAAAGCCTAAAGGAGCTGAACTCTGTGTCTCACTGGTCTGCAGTGTGCAGGTATATGGGAATTGCAGCAAGGATTGAGGAAGTGGCCTCACAAGGGTGCATGGTGGATGGTTGATTATTGGCTTTGTGAGAACAAATAAAACCCAGAAATATGTTGGCCTTTTAGGGGGAGCTTAGTGTTCCTTCTGCCAAACACAGTACTTTCTTACATCTGCCTTCTCAGGGCAGGGTCATTTTATTGGCCCACAGATACTCTGAAAGGAAAGGAGTTAAAAGTCAGAGGCCATACTGGATGGTCATTGGGGACAATCTTTCTCTTAAGAGCCTGGAGAGGTAAATGAGAAGCCTGCAGTGTTCTCATTTCTTACTTTCCCCCATTTGCATGGTGCATTTAGAAATGAATATATTTGCTTATTGGACAGATACTCTTTACTCATGTGTATTGGAGACTTATAGCAGCACATGATCTAGTTAACATTGCTTTTAAAAAGTAATATAGCTCTTGGGGATGGAAAAAGATATTCCATGACAATGGAAATAAAAAAAAGCTGGAGTAGTGATACTCATATCAGATAAAATAGACTTTCAAAAAAAAAAAGTTTACAAGAGACAAGAAAGGACACTACATAATGATCAAGGGATTGATCCAGAAGAGGAGATAACATTTATAAATATATATGAACCCAATATATGAGCACCTCAATACTTAAGGCAAATGCTAACAAAAATAAAAGAGGAAATCAACAGTAACACAATAATACTGGGGGAATTTAACACCCCACTTACACCAATGGACAGATCATCCAGACAGAAAATTAATAAGGAAACATGAGCTTTAAATGACACAATAAACCAGCTAGATTTGATAGATATCTATAGGACATTACATCCAAAAATAGCAGATTATACTTTCTTCTCAAGTACACATGGAACATTCTCCAGAATAGATCACATTTTGGGTCAAAAATCAAGCCTTGGTAAATTTAAGAAAATTGAGATCATATCAAACATCTTTTCTGACCACAACGCTATGAGATTAGAAATCAATTACAGGAAAAAAAACTGTAAAAAACACAAACACATGGAGGCTCAACAGTACTACTAAATAACACTACTAAATAACCAAGAGATCACTGAAGAAATCAAAGAGGAAATAAAAAAATACCTAGAGACAAATGACAATGAAAACACAATGATCCAAAACCCATGGGATGCAGCAAAAGCAGTTCTAAGAGGGAAGTTTATAGCAATACAATCCTACCTCAAGAAACAAAAATCCCAAATAAACAATCTAACTTTACACCTAAAGAAACTGGAGAAAGAAGAGCAAACAAAACCCCAAGTTAGTAGAAGGAGAGAAATCATAAAGATCAGAGCAGAAATAAATGAAATAGAAACAAAGAAAACAATAGCAAAAATCAATAAAACTAAAAGCTGCTTCTTTGAGAAGATAAATAAAATTGATAAATCTCTAGCAAGACTCATCAAGAAAAAGAGGGAGAGGACTCAAATCAATATAATTAGAAAGGAAACAGGAGAAGTTACAACAGACACTGCAGAAATAAAAAGCACCATAAGAGATTATTACAAGCAACTATATGCCAATAAAATGGACAACCTGGATGAAATGGACAGATTCTTAGAACAGTATAACCTTCCAAGACTGAATCAGGATGAAATAGAAAATATGAACTGACCAATCACAAGTAATGAAATTGAAACTTTGATTAAAAATCTTCCAACAAACAAAAGTCCAGGACCAGATGGCTTCACAGGTGAATTTTATCAAACATTTCGAGAAGAGCTAACACCCATCCTTCTCAAACTCTTCCAAAATATTGCAGAGGAAGGAACAGTCCCAAACTCATTCTATGACACCACGATCACCCTGATACCAAAACCAGACAAAGATATTACAAAAAATAATAATAATAATAAAATTACAGACCAATATCACTGATAAATTTAGATGCAAAAATCCTCAACAAAATACTAGCCAACAGAATCCAACAACACATTAAAAGGATCAAACACCCTGATCAAGTGAGGTTTATCCCTGGAATGCAAGGATTCTTCAATATATGCAAATCAATGAATGTGATACACCATATTAACAAATTGAAGGATAAAAACCACATGATCATCTCAATAGATGCAGAAAAAGCTTTTGACAAAATTCAACATCCATTTATGATAAAAACTCTCCAGAAGGTGAGCATAGATGGAACCTACCTCAACATAATAAAGGCCATATATGACAAACCCACAGCAAACATCATTCTCAATGGTGAAAAACTGAAATCATTCCCTCTAAAATCAGGAACAAGACAAGGATGTCCACTCTCACCACTACTATTCAACACAGTTTTGGAAGTCCTTGCAGCAGCAATCAGTGAAGAAAAAGAAATAAAAGGAATCCAAATTGGAAAAGAAGAAGTAAAACTGTCATTGTTCACAGATGACATGATACTATACATAGAAAGTTCTAAAGATGCCCCCAGAAAACTACTTGAGCTAATCAATGAATGTGGTAAAGTTGCAGGATACAAAATTAACACACAGAAATCTATTGCATTTCTATACACTAAAAATGAAAAATCAGAAAGAGTAATTAAGGAAACAATCACATTCATCATTGCAACAACAACAACAAAAATACCTAGGAGTAAACCTAACTAAGGAGGTAAAAGATCTGTACTCACAACACTATAAGACACTAATGAAAGGAATCAAAGACAACACAAATGGAGGGACATACCATGTTCTTTGATTGGAAGAATCCATAGTGTGAAAATGACTCTACTACCCAAAGCAATCTACAGATTCAGTGCAATCCCTGTCAAATTACCAACGGCATTTTTCACAGAACTAGAACAAAAAAATCCTAAAATTTGTATGGAGACACAAAAGACCCTGAATAGCCAAAGCAATCTTGAGGGGAAAAAAATGGAGCAGGAGGAATCAGACTCCCTGATTTCAGACTAAACTACAAAACTACAGTAATCATGACAATATGGTACTAGCACAAAAACGGAAATAGATAGAAAGCCCAGAGATAAACTATAGTCAACTAATCTATGACAAAGGAGGCAAAGATATACAATGGAGAAAAGACAGACTCTTCAATAAATGGTGCTGGGAAAGCTGGACAGCTACATGTAAAAGAATGAAATTAGAACACCCCTGGTCAGAATGGCCATCATAAAATATCTAGAAACAATAAATGTTGGAGAAGGTGTGGAGAAAAGGGAACCTTCCTGCACTGTTGGTGGGAATGTAAATTGGTACAGCCACTATGGAAAACAGTTTGGAGGTTCCTTAAAAAACTAAAAATGAAACTACCATATGACCCAGTAATCCCACTACTGGGCATATACCCAGAGAAAACCATAATTCAAAAAGAAACATGTACTACAATGTTCATTGCAGCACTATTTACAATAGCCAGGACATGGAAGCAACCTAAATGCCCATCAACAGATGAATGGATAAAGAAGATGTGGCACATATATACAGTGTAATATTACTCAGCCATAAAACAAAATGAAATTGAGTTATATGTAATGAGGTGGATAGACCTAGAATCTGTCTACAGAGTGAAGTAAGCCAGAAAGAGAAAAACAAATACCATATGCTGACTCATATATATGGAATCTCAAAAAATGGTACTAATGAACCCAGTGACAGGGCAAGAATAAAGATGCAGATGTAGAGAATGGACTTGAGGAGACAGCATTGTAGGGGGTGAAGGGGAAGCTGGGATGAAGTCAAAGAGTAGCATAGACATGTATACACTACCAAATGTAAAATAGATAGCTAGTGGGAAGTTGTATAACATAGGGAGATCAACTCGATGATGGGTGGTGAATTAGAGGACCAGAATAGGGACGGAGGGAGGGAGGAGATATGAGGATATGTGTCTAAATACATCTGATTCACTTTGGTGTACCTCAAAAACTGGCACAAGAGTGTAAAGCAATTTTATTCCAATAAAGAGCTTAAAAAAAAAAACTCCCTAACACCATATGGAAAAATAAACTCAAAATGGATTAAAGACCTAAAAGGAAGGCCAGACACTATAAAACTCCTAGAGGAAAACATAAGGAGAACACTCTTTGACATAAATCACAGCAAGATCTTTTTTGACCCACCTCCAAAGTAATGAAAATAAAAACAAAAATAAATAAGTGGGACCGAATGAAACTTAAAAGTTTCTACACAGCAATGGAAACTATAAGCAAGACGAAAAGACAACCCTCAAGATGGGAGAAAATATTTGCAAATGAATCAATGACAAATGATTAATCTCCAAAATATATAAACAGTTCTTCCAGCTCAATATCACACACAAAAAAAACCCAATCAAAAAATGGGCAGACCATCAACAAATGAATGGATAAAGAAGATGTGGCATATATATACAATGGAATATTACTCAGCTATAAAAAGGGATGAGATGGAGCTATATGTAATGAGGTGGATAGACCTACAGTCTGTCATACAGAGTGAAGTAAGTCACAAAGAGAAAGACAAATATTGTATGCTAACTCACATATATGGAATCTAAAAATGGTACTGATGAACTCAGTGACAAGAACAAGGATGCAGATACAGAGAATGGACTGGAGAACTCGAGGTTTGGGAGGGGGTAGGGGGTGAAGGGGAAGCTGAGACGATGCGAGAGAGTAGCACAGACATATATATACTACCAACTGTAAAATAGTCAATGGGAAGTTGTTGTATAACAAAGGGAGTCCAACTCGAGGATGGAAGATGCCTTAGAGGACTGGGGCGGGGAGTGTGGGGGGACTCGAGGTGGGGGGAGTCAAGGAAGGGAGGGAATACGGGGATATGTGTATAAAAACAGATGATTGAACTTGGTGTACCCCCCCAAAAAAATAAATAAATAAAATTATTAAAAAAAAAAATGGGCAGAAGACCCAAATATGCATTTCTCCAAAGAAGACATACAGATAGATGGCCAAGAGGCACGTGGAAAGCTGCTCAACATCACTAACTATTAGAGAAATGCAAATCAAAACTACAATGAGAAAGATGGCGGCGAAGTAGAGGGACGTGGAATGCATCTCTCTCCACAGATGCATTGGGAATGCACCGAAGGACACAATAATTCCCACAGAGAACCAGCTGAACACCAGCAGATGGCCTCGGACACCAGAAAGGACCGCAAGGAGCCCGACATAACCAGTAGGGAGGCATCTACGATGGCTCAAAGAGGGTGAAGCGGCGGAGCTGTGGCAGACGGGAGGGAGTGAGAAACATACGGAGGGTCCGCAGCGCAGCTCAGCGTTCCCGGACCGAGACGTCGATCCACAGCTAAACAGAGGGTCCGGGAACAGGAGTGTGGGAACCGGACAGCTGGTTCAGGGTGAGAAACATTGTTGCCAGTAAGGTGACGGACCGAGAGGACAGGAGGGAAGAGGTCCACAGCGAGGAGTGCTCGCCCCTGAGAGCTGCCGGGCCATGATGGCGGCTTGAGGTTGCAGGGTCACGGGCTGGGGGGAGGAGCTGTGCGCGTAGCCTCTCTCTCTCTTTTGGCTCCTCTGCAACAGGCAGTGGAGAGATGCCCGTGGGCCACCTAAGGCACTCAGGGATAACAAGCACCCTCAGGCACTTGGGTGGGGCTAGATTAAAACCCCTTGGAACACCGGCAGCAGGGAGGCTGCCGAGAAAAAAAAAAAAATTCTGTTTACGCCTGAGCCACAGGCATCCCTCTTGCAACAGGCACCTCCAAGCCCGACTGAAACAACAGTGCAACACTGCTCACTCACTCCCAGGAGAAGGAGCCACTATTGTACCCTCTCCCTCCCCACACACCGACGCTTACAGAGGAACAATAAAGGAAACTCTGCTGGTCACAGAATAATGCAAAAAAACCCAAGGCAAGCAGGACACTTACAGCTGAGACTCTAAAGAAACAGAAATATTAGTATCAATTCCTATTGAACTGGTCCATTCTGGGATCAGTTCTGGATTTTTTTTTTCTTCTTCTATCTCTTTTTTTCTTTTTTTTCTTTATTAAATACAATCTTAGCCCTAAGGGATCTACAAGTTTTATAACATAATTTTTTAATGATATTTTTTATTCTTTTTTTTTTTTTTTGCCTTTTTATATACTTCTATATCTAGCTAAGTTTTTGGTAGTACAGACAATATATCTCTCATACTTTCCTTTCATCCATATCTTTTATACATTTCTATTGCTTTCTTTTTCTTTGCATATTTCCAACCACACTACGCTCTTCTGTTCCCCTTTCTTCCAGCCATTTTAAGTTTATTTAATCTTAACATACTTATAAGCAACGCTATCGATCTGCTCAGACTCCTTGCTCTATTCTCCAGATGATGCACCACCTTGGTAATTAATATTAGGTTTTTGTCTTTATCTTAGTTCTTAGTACAGTTGTCTAATTACATTCTGAGAATCTCCATTCTCTCTGGTGGTACTCTGACTCTTTTCTATATTTGATCCTAGCTTACAAAATCTCCCTGGATTAATGTTTGTATGTGTAAGGTGTTATTTGTTTGTTTGTTTGCTTTTGCTTTTGTCTCTGATTTGTTCTGTTTCAGTTGTCAATTTCTGTTGGGTTGCTCTTTGAATATCTGATAGCACACTGGGGTTCTGTCAGGTCTTTCTAGGGCCTTATGTCCTAATGGATTCAGTAATTGTGTGTCTTATACATGTATGTGTTTCCTAGACTTAATATTCATTTAATCCAATACTTGGACATTAGTCTGAGGCTTGGACAGTCTTCTACAAACACCTCTATCACCAGGACAAGCAACCCCAAAAGTTTGGACAACCATGAGGAAACAAAGAAACACCATGCAAGCAAAGGAGCAGGAAAAAAACCCACAAGACCAAATAAATGAAGAGGAAATAGGAAAAATGCCTGAAAAAAGAATTCAGAGTAATGATAGTAAAAATGATACAAAATCTCGATAACAAAATAGAGAAAGCACAAGAAACAGTTCATAAGAACTCAGAAAAACAAACAGCAATGGATAACAAAATAACTGAAATTAAAAATACTTTAGATGCTATAACCAGCAGAATGACTGAGGAAGAAGAATGAATAAGTGAGTTGGAAGATAGAATGGGGGAAATAAATGCCACAGAGCAGGAAAAAGAAAAAAGAATAAAAAGAATAGAAGACAGTCTCAGAGACCTCAGTGATAACATTAAGCATACCAACATTCAAATTATAGGCATCCCAGAAGAAGAAGAAAACAAGAAAGGGTCTGAGAAAATATTTGAAGAGGTTATAGTGGAAAACTTCCCCAACATGGGAAAGGAAATAATGAACCAAGTCCAAGAAGCACAGAGAGTCCCATACAGAATAAACCCAAGGAGAAATACACCAAGACACATATTAATCAAACTAACGACAGTTAAACACAAAGAAAGAATATTAAAAGCAGCAAGAGAAAAGCAACAAACAACATATAAGAGAAAACCCATAAGGATAACAGCTGACCTTTCTACAGAAACTCTGCAGGCCAGAAGGGAATGGCAGGATATACTGAAATTCCTGAAAGAGAGAAACCTACAGCCAAGAATACTCTACCCAGCAAGAATCTCATTCAGATTTGAGGGAGAAATCAAAAGCTTTCCAGACAAGCAAAAGTGAAGAGAATTCAGCACCACCAAACCAGCCTTACAACAGGTGCTAAAGGAACTTCTCTAAGTAGGAAACACAAGAAAAGGAAAACACCTACAAATACAAACCCAAAACAATTCAGAAAATGGGAATTGGAACACACATGTCAATAATCACTTTAAATGTAAATGGATTAAATGCTCCAACCAAAAGACACAGACTGGCTGAATGGATACAAACACAAGACCCTTCTGTATACTGCCTCCAAGAAACCCACTTCAGACCAAGGGATACATATAGACTGAAAGTGAAGGGATGGAAAAAGATATTCCATGCAAATGGAAGTCCAAAGAAAGCTGGAGTAGCAATACTCATATCAGACAAATTAGACTTGAAAGTAAAGACTATTACAAGAGACAAGGAAGGACACTACATAATGATCAAGGGATCCATTCAAGAAGAACATATCACAATGGTAAACATCTATGCCCTCAATATAGGAGCACCTCAATACATAAGGCAAATGCTAACAGCTATAAAAGGGGACATCGACAGGAACACAATAATAGTGGGAGACTTGAACACCCCACTTACATCAATGGACAGATCATCCAAACAGAAAATCAATAAAGACACACAAGCTTTAAATGACACATTAGATCATCTTGACTTAACTGATATTTATAGGACATTCCATCCAAAAACGACAGACTACACATTCTTCTCAAGTGCACGTGGAACATTTTCCAGGATAGATCACATCTTGGGTCACAAATCAAACCTCAGCAAATTCAAAAAAATTGTAATTATATCAAGCATCTTCTCAGACCACAATGCCATGAGACTAGATATCAATTACAGGAAAAAAACTGCAAAAAATACAAACACATGGAGGCTAAACAATTCACTCTTAAACAACCAAGAAATCACTAAAGAAATCAAAGAGGAAATCAAAGAATATCTAGAAACAAATGACAACGAAAACACAACAACCCAAAACCTATGGGACGCAGCAAAAGCAGTTCTAAGAGGGAAGTTTATAGCAATACAGTCCTACCTTAAGAAACAAGAAAATGATCGAATAAACAACCTAACCTTACACCTGAAACAACTAGAGAAAGAAGAACAAAGAAACCCCAAAGTGAGCAGAAGGAAAGAAATCATAAAGATCAGAGCAGAAATAAATGAAAAAGAAAGGAAAGAAACCATAAGAAAAATAAATAAAACTAAAAGCTGGTTCTTTGAGAAGATAAACAAAATTGATAAACCAATAGCCAGACTCATCAAGATAAAAAGGGAGAAGATGCAAATCAACAGAATTAGAAATGAAAAAGGAGAAGTACCAACGGACACCTCATAAATACAAAACATCATGAGAGACTACTACAAGCAACTATATGCCAATCAATTGGATAACCTGGAAGAAATGGATACATTCTTAGAAAAATACAATCTTCCAAGACTGAACCAGGAAGAAATAGAAACCATGAACAGACCAATCACAAGTATGGAAATTGAGGCAGTGATTAAAAATCTCCCAACACACAGAAGCCCAGGACCAGATGGGTTCATGGGCGAATTCTATCAAACATTTAGCGAAGAATTAACACCTATCCTTCTCAAATTCTTCCAAAATATTGCAGAAGGTGGAACACTCCCAAACTCATTCTAGGAGGCCACCATCACCCTGATACCAAAACCAGGCAAAGATGTCACAAAAAAAGAAAACTACAGACCAATATCACTGATGAATATAGATGCAAAAATCCTCAACAAAATACTAGGTAATAGACTGCAACAGCACATTAAAAAAAATCATACACCATGATCAAGTGGGGTTTATCCCTGGGATGCAAGGATTCTTCAATATACGCAAATCCATCAATGTGATACATCATATCAACAAATTGAAGGATAAAAACCATATGATCATTTCAATAGATGCAGAAAAAGCTTTTGACAAAGTTCAACATCCATTTATGATAAAAGCTCTCCAGAAAATGGGCATAGAAGGAAATTGCATCAACATAATAAAAGCCATATATGAGAAACCAAAAGACAACATCATTCTCAATGGGGAAAACCTGGAAGAATTTCCTCTAAGAACAGGAACAAGACAAGGGTGTCCACTCTCACCATTATTATTCAACATAGTTTTGGAAGTTTTAGCCACAGCAATCAGAGAAGAAAAAGAAATGAAAGGAATACAAATTGGAAAAGAAGAAGTAAATTTGCCACTCTTTGCAGATGACATGATATTATATATAGAAAACCCTAAAGACTCTACCAGAAAACTGCTAATACTAATTGATGAGTTTAGTAAAGTAGCAGGATACGAAATGAATGCACAGAAATCTCTTGCATTCCTACACACTAACAACGGAAGAACAGAAAGAGAAATTAAGGAAACTCTCCCATTCACCATTGCAACAAAAAGAATAAAATACCTAGGAATAAACCTGCCTAAGGAGGCAAAAGATCTGTATGCAGAAAACTTTAAGACATTGATGAAAGAAATCAAAGACGACACACACAGATGGAGGGACATACCATGTTCCTGGATTGGAAGAATCAACATCGTGAAAATGACTGTACTACCCAAAGCAATTTACAGATTCAATGCAATCCCGATGAAATTACCAATGGCATTTTTCACAGAACTAGAGCAAGAAATCTTACAATTTGTATGGAAACACAAAAGACCCCGAATAGCCAAAGCAATCTTGAGAAGGAAAAATGGAGTTGGTGGAATCAGGCTTCCTGACTTCAAACTATACTACAAGGCCATAGTGATCAAGACAGTATGGTACTGGCACAAAAATAGAAAGGAAGATCAATGGAATAGAATAGAGATCTCAGAAGTAAGCCCAAACACATATGGGCACCTTCTCTTTGACAAAGGAGGCACAAATATACAATAGAAAAAAGACAGCCTCTTCAATAAGTGGTGCTGGGAAAATTGGACAGCAACATGTAAAAGAATGAAATGAGAACACTTCCTAACACCATACACAAAAATAAACTCCAAATGGATTAAAGACCTACATGGAAGGCCAGACACTATCAAACTCCTAGAGGAAAACATAGGCAGAACACTCTATGACATCCGTCAAAGCAAGATCCTTTTGGACCCACCTCCTAGAATCATGGAAATAAAATCAAGAATAAACAAATGGGACCTCATGAAACTTAGAAGCTTTTGCACAGTGAAACAAACCATAAACAAGACTAAAAGGCAACCCTCAGAATGGGAAAAAATAGTTGCCTATGAAACAAAGGATTAACCTTCAAAATATACAAGCAGCTCATGCAGCTTCATACCAAAAAAACAAATAACCCAATCCACAAATGGGCAGAAGACCTAAATAGACATTTCTCCAAAGAAGACATACAGATGGCCAACAAACACATGAAAAGATGCTCAACATCCCTACTCATCAGAGAAATGCAAGTCAAAGCCACAATGAGGTATCACCTCACACCAGTCAGAAGGGCCATCATTACAAAATCTGGAAACCACAAATGTTGGAGAGGGTGTGGAGAAAAGGGAACTCTCTTGCACTGTTGGTGGGAATGTAAGTTGGTACAGCCACTATGGAAAACAATTTGGAGGTTCCTTCAAAAACTACAAATAGAACTACCATATGATCCAGTCATCCCACTCCTGGGCATATACCCAAAGAAAACCATAATCCCAAAAGAAACTTGTACCATCATGTTTATTGCAGCACTATTTACAATAGCCAGGACACGGAAGCAACCTAAATGCCCATCAACAAATGAATGGATAAAGAAGATGTGGCATATATAGACAATGGAATATTACTCAGCTATAAAAAGGGATGAGATGGAGCTATATGTAATGAGGTGGATAGACCTGCAGTCTGTCATACAGAGTGAAGTAAGTCAGAAAGGGAAAGACAAATATTGTATGCTAACTCACATATATGGAATCTAAAAATGGTACTGATGAACTCAGTGACAAGAACAAGGATGCAGATAAAGAGAATGGACTGGAGAACTCAAGGTATGGGAGGGGGCGGGGGTGAAGGGGAAGCTGAGACGATGCGAGAGAGTAGCACAGACATATATATACTACCAACTGTAAAATAGATAGTCAGTGGGAAGTTGTTGTGTAACAAAGGGAGTCCAACTCGAGGATGGAAGATGCCTTAGAGGACTGGGGCGGGGAAGGTGGGGGGCACTCGAGGTGGGGGGAGTCAAGGAAGGGAGGGAATACGGGGATATGTGTATAAAAACAGATGATTGAACTTGGTGTACCCCCCCAAAAATAATAAATAAATAAATAAAATTAAAAAAAAAAAACTACAATGAGGTATCACCTCTCACTGGTTAGAATGGGCATCATCAGAAAAACTACAAACAGTAAATGCTGGAGAGGGTGTGGAGAAAAGTGTACTTTCCTGCACTGTTGGTGGGAATGTTAATTGATACAGCCACTATGGAGAACAGTATGGAGGTTCTTTGCAAAACTAAAAATAGAGTTACCATGTGACCCAGCAATCCCACTACTGGGAACCCCGTAATTCAAAAGGAGGCATGCACCCCAATGTTCACTGCAGCACTATTTACAATAGCCAGAACATGGAAGCAACCTAAATGCCCATCAACAGATGAACGGATAAAGAATTTGTGGTACATATGGAATGTTACCCGCTGTAAAAAGGAATGAAAATTGGGACATTTGTAGAGACATGGATGGACCTAGAGACTGTCATACAGAGGGAAGTGAGTCAGAAAGATAAAAACAAATATATATTAACACATATAGGCAGAACATAGAAAAATGGTACAAATCAACCAGTTTGCAAGGCAGAAACAAATACAGATATAGAGAACAAACATATGGACACCAAGTGGGGAAAGCAGGGGGATTTGGGGAGAAATGAATTGGGAGAATTGGATTGCCATATATGCATTACTAATAAGAAAAAAAATATCAAATTGTACAATTTAAATATATGCAGTTTATTGTATGTCAATTGTATCAATAAAATTTCTTTAAAAAGTAATATAGCTCTCTAATAAGTTCTTTTAAAATTAAAAGTTTTAGTGATAAAAATATTGGGATTCGAGGACACCCCAAAATAATATCTTCATCTTGTTTTGAACTTGGAACCAAGTGAGAGATGAATTCAGTAGTCAGCAGGTAGTGCTGATCAGCACTGGACTTAGCACACATGCATGGCTTCAGTGCAGCCACAGTGGACTTGTTAACTTTGTCTCTGAATCACATAACCATCTCAGTTCCCAGCACAGCTGAACAACTGCTAGCCTCTCTGGAGGTGGCAGGCCCCTCACCACATGGTAGAGTGTGGAGAAATTTATTAACTTACTCAAAAAATATTTATTTATTGAGCATTCTATGTGTGCTAGCATCTATCTAGGTGCTCAAGACATAGAAGTGAAGAAAAGAGACAAAGTCTTTGCTCTCCTGAATGGTTTTATTTACTTGTTTGTGGAGGTCAGGGATGGGGAGGTAAGAGAGGGCAATAGAGACAATAAAGAAATACATGCCTCTGACTGACATACTGGCTCTGAAAAGATTGAGAAAGCTCCTGTGAAATGTCTTGATTTCTTGTCCTAATTCAGTTATCAGATATTTCCAGATAATTCCCTCCCTGAGGGAGGGAGAAGTGCAAGAAATACTGGTATAGTCTCTTTAAGTGAACACGAGGCAAGGGAATGGAGGTTCTCTTCCAATAAAAAGTCATGTTTGTACATAAAAATTCAACAGATGTGGGTAAATGTAATAAGTGAAAGTTTTCCCAATTCTCTAAGTATCACTCCTTTATCCTCTACAAGATAACCATTGTTAACATTTTATATTAAAATCAATAATTACCAATCAATCTCAGTATGTTTTTCTTGAACATAAAACATACATTGTATGCATATTTAACCATTTAAAATATTTTCTAGGTAAACTAACAACTCAATAGAAAAATGGGTAGAAGACTTAAATATGGGAAAAGGAGCCTTGGGAGACATCCTTAGGAAACAGGTCAAATGGGTGCCAGAAGGAGAAAAACAAGAACAGGGAATCTAAGGGAGCAGCACATGGCTCCAAGAAATGCTGCAAACGGTGATGTGCTGCAAACAGCATAAAGCATAGGGCGTACATGCTTTGAAGCATGAGTTTAGGGAACAGACCCCCTGGCCTGGATCCCAGGAGATGTTTATCTGCTAGCCTCAAAAATTAGAATTGTTTCTTCTCCTTGTCTGAATGTAAGCTCCTTCTCTTGAGATATTTTCAAATTCATGTCTTCCTAGTACTGGCAAATAAATATCAAGGACAAAGTCTCAGGGGGAATGGTGTCCACTCTTGGTTAAACTACTCCAAGAGTCAATTTCATTTCTTCGTCGCCATGGCACCTAAATAGACATTTCTCCAAAGAAGACATACAGATGGCTGATAGGCATGTGAAAATATGTTCAGCATCATTAATTATTAGAGAAATGTAAATAAAAACTACAGTGAGGTACCACCTCACATCAGAATGGCCATCATGAAAATGTTGAAAAATAAGAGGTGATATGGGGATATATGTATAAATACAGCTGATTCACTTTGTTGTACAGTGGAAACTGGCACAACAGTATAAAGCTATTATACTCAAATAAAGATGGAAAGAAAAAAATAATAATAAATGCTGGAGATGGTGTGGAGTAAAAGGAACCCTCTTATACTGTTGGTGGAAATGTAAGTTGGTGTAGCCACTATGGAAAACAGAATGGAGGTTTCTTAAAAAACTAAATAGGAATACCATATGATCCAGCAATCCCACTCCTGGGCGTGTATCCAGACAAAACTATAATTCAAAAAGATACATGCACGCCTATGTTCATAGCAGCCCTATTCACAATAACCAAGACATGGAAACAACATAAATATCCAAAGACAGATGAATGGATAAAGAAGATGTGGACATACAGATACTGGAATACTACTCAGCCATAAAAAAAGAACAAAGTAATGCCATTTGCAGCAACATGGATGCAACTAGAGATTACCATATTAAGTGAAGTAAGAAGGAGAAGGACAAATACCATATGATATCACGTATATATGAAATCTAAAATATTCCACAAACAAACCTATCTATGAAACAGAAACAGACTCAGAGGCATGGAGAACAGACTTGTGGTTACCAAGGGGGAGAGGGTATGGGGGATGGATGGACTGGCAGTTTGGGATTAGTAGATGCAAACTATTACATATACAATGGATAAACAACAAGGTCCTACTGTATGGGACAGGGAACTATATTCAATATCCTGGGGTAAACCATAATGGAAAATAATATAGAAAAGAATGTATATATGTGTATAACTGAGTCACTTTGCTGTACAGCAGAAATTAACACAACATTGTAAATCAACTATACTTCAATAAAAGATATATATACAGATAAAGAATGAATAAAATATTTGCTATGTATAAACATGGAAAAATAAAGTAGAAAAAAAAAGAGAACAAATGAACATGCAGAATCTTTAGGTATCCTTATTAAATACAACTGCTTTTGAGTACTATTTTCCTTACCTTTATTTTTAGTTCTAATCTCAGAAGGAGAAAAACTCTAACATTTTTATTTTTTGTATCTACTGTGATCATGTCTTAAAAAGTCTTGGAAAAAAAAAGTCTTGAATCTTTCCTTATTCATTTTTTAAGTACCTATATTCACCAGAAACTATGTAAAATCCCAGAAAGGGAAAGATTAATAAATGCTAACATCCTTTAAAGTTCATATCTGTATTGTCTGTGCTCCCAGGGAAACTGCTTTCAGGGAGCTGCTAGCAACCCTTCAGTGCCCTCTCCTGTGATGTGTGCTGATTGAGAGTCCTTTCCAGGTGTGGTGTCCTGACAGCCTGATAATTAGCTGCTGCTTCTATTGAAGTAGGAGTGTCTTAAAGCTCTCTGAGAAGGCCTGGGGTCATTTCTCCTATACTTCATAGACTGTGATCTCTTTTCTTACTCTTGGAGACAGAAGGATGGTGAAAAGATGCCACTTCATTTCTTTCTCTTTCTGGATTAGGAAGAAGTTATATATTGGAATTATGAGGCTGGTTTACCTCTTACAGTTGAATTGTTTAAATTTGGGTGAAAAAATTGTTTTATTTTGTATAGAACAAATAAAAATTACTCTTTAATTAGGTTTCCAAATATTCCAACTTTCGACATAGGCTGCTTTGTAAAGGATTGGCACAGTGACTTTTTTCATAATAAATTATTAAAATAAGATACATCAAAATTTTGTCCTTTTCTTTACAATACCAACTATGGGCTTTATTTTGACAGGAAAACTCAGTTTTTCTTGTGGAAAATTAAGGAATTACTTTAAAGAATTGGGAATGACATACCAGGAAGAATTTCCTTATAGTGGGGACTCATGATGAGTAGAATGGATGTTTTTTAATAACTGGAGGATGGATTATAATTTAGCCCGTGTAATAGTTGCAGTCATACATCAAGGACTAAATATGCATTCTTTAGCTCCTCAGAACAGAGCAGAGGAAGAAGCAGGGAAATGATGGAGGCCAAATAAAACAGTGTGACTGGTTTGCTTACTTGGAGCCCTTTGGAATGTGGACTAAGAATACTCTCTCTTCCCTTCCCCCAAATTCTCCTACCAATTCTGCCTTCATTTTGTTACTTATTTGCTACTCCTGCTCCTGTCCAGTTGTGCCACCTTACATCTTTGAAACTTACAATTTTGCCTTCAATTTCTTATTCTAACTCATTTCTCCTATGTCTTTCATTTTTTCCTTCATTTTGGTACCTCCTCTTCAGTAATTTTCCCCCTAATTCAAAAAAGATCATTCTAAAGATTTATAAAGCAGTAAAAAACAGTAAAATAAATATTATCTTATTTATTTTGTTATTTAGTGGAAATTATGTGTGTGTGTGTATATATATATCTACATATATATATATCTACATATATATATATATATACATATATATATATATATATCTTTAAAAGGACAAGATGTTTCACTACTTGAGATTTTTAATTACTTCTGTTTTGGTTAAATGTGTCCAGTGCTATATGCAGTAGGTACTCACTGAGAATACCAGGGAGAGCAATTTCACTTAGACCACAGTATCTACTGAAACTCTCCAGATCTTTTATTCTGTGTCACTGTAACTGTGACATGAGCTAGTAGCATTGGCATCACCTGGGAGCTTGTTAGATCTACAGGATCTCAAGCCCTACCCATTCTTATTGAATCAGAAATTCCCAAGTGATTCATATATGCAATAAAGTTTGAGAAGCAATATATTAGAGGACATATAGAAACCTGCAACTTTTTTGCTAGATGACTGTCAATGTTCAGAATTTCACAATTAAATGCCACTAACTTAACATATCAGAGCATAGGACTAAAGTCTATCTGGGTGTCTTCGAAACATTAATGCCATGTGGTATAAAGTACAATCTAAGATGGTGACTTAGGCACAAAGGGGAGTAGAACTTGTTCAATGTTAGGGACTGTTTTAGTGGGGGGTCATAAATATTTTGATATTGTTTTCAATAAGGGGTACCTGTTGTTATAGCCCTGTACAAGTATGCATAAACAAATAATATATTTCCTAATCTATATTTGAATGTCTTACTAGTTGGAGAAGTTAGACGTGTATAACCAGTTTGGTCTTAATAATCAAGTTCACAAAATAATAGGTAGACTTCTGCCTAGTTCTTTTTGTACGTAAGGCCTCCTGTGATCTGGATAATGCTACAGACTTCTGGAAGTTGCTAGGAGTCCAAAATTCTCTGGGTACCTTTGTGAATCACTTTACCTGATTCGTATGTACCTTCATATAATGGCTTTTAATAATGAGGGATATCTAGAGATAAAAAGATGAGAGTAACAGAGCCCATTAAATTGTAGGTTGCCATCTTTTATAAGGGTTTACTTTCATGATACAACATGTTTGCATCACTGTTTTTTATTTTATTTTTTATTTTTTATTATTTGTTGATAATTTTTAAAATTAATTTTTATACACCTTTATTGGAGTATAATTGTTTTACAATGCTATGTTAGTTTTTCTTGTACAACAAAGTGAATCATCTATATTTATACATATATCCCCATATTCCCTCCCCCTTGAACCTCCCTCATACCCTCCCCATCCCACCCCTCTAGTTTGTCACAAAGCACCAAGCTGATATCCCTGTGCTATGCAACAGCTTCCCACTAGCTATCTATTTTACATATGGTAGTGTACATATGTTAATGTTACTCTCTCACTACATTATAGCCTCACCTTTACCTATGTGTCCTCAAGTCCATTCTCTATGTCTGCATCTTTATTCCTGCCCTGTCGTTAGGTTCATCAGTACCATTTTTCTATCATTAGGTTCATCAGTACCATTTTTCTATCATTAGGTTCATCAGTACCATTTTTCTAGATTTCTGTATGCTAATGGATTAGCATACAGTATTTGTTTTCCTCTTTCTGACTTACTTCACTCTGTATGACAGACTCTAGGTCCGTCCACCTCACTACAAATAACTCAATTTCATTCTTTCTTATGGCTGAGTAATATTCCATTGTATATATGTGCCACAGCTTCTTTATCCATTCATTTGTCGATAGACATTTAGGTTGCTTCCATGTCCTGGATATTGTAAATAGTACTGCAGTGAACATTATGGTACATGTTTCTTTTTAGATTATGTTTTTCTCTGGGTATATGCCCAGTAGTGGGATTGCTGGATCATATGGTAGTTCTATTTTTAGATTTTTAAGGAATCTCCATACTGTTTTCCATAGTGGCTATACAAATTTACATTCCCACCAACACTACAAGAGGATTCCCTTTTCTTCACTCCTCCCACATTTATTGTTTCTAGATTTTTTAATTATGGCCATTCTGACTGGTGTGAGGTGATACTTCATTGTGGTTTTGATTTGCATTTCTCTAATAATTAGGGATGTTCAGCATTTTCTCATGTGCCTCTTGCACATCTGTTTGTCTTCTTTGGAGGAATGTCTTTTTAGGTCTTCTGCCCATGTTTGGATTGGGTTGTTTGTTTTTTCTATATTGAGCTGCACAAACTGCTTGTATATTTTGGAGATTAACCCTTTGTCTGTTGCTTCACTGGCAAATATTTTCTCCCATTCTGAGAGATGTCTTTTTGTATGGTTTATGGTTTCCTTTGCTGTACAAAAGCTTTTAAGTGTCATTAGGTTCGATTTGTTTATTTTTGTTTTTATTTCCACTACTTTAGGAGGTGGGTCAAAAAAGATCTTGCTGTGACATGTCATAGAGTGTTCTGCCTATGTTTTCCTCTAAGAGTTTTATATTGACTGGCCTTACATTTATGTCTTTCATCCATTTTGAGTTTATTTTTGTGTATGGTGTTAGGGAGGGTTTTAATTTCATTCTTTTACATGTAGCTGTCCACTTTTCCCAGCACCTCTTATTGAAGAGGCTGTGTTTTCTCCATTGTATATTTTTGCCCCCTTTGTCAAAGATAAGGTTACCATATGTGTGTGGGTTTATCTCTGGGCTTTCTATTCTGTTCCATTGATCTATATTTCTGTTTTTGTGCCAGTACCATATTGTCTTGATTACTGTAGCTTTGTAGTATAGTCTGAAGTCAGGGAGTCTGAATCCAGCAGCTCCATTTTTCTTTTTCAAGATTGCATTGGCTATTCGGGGTCTTTTTGCGTCTCCATACAAATTGTAAAATTTTTTGTTCTAGTTCTGTGAAAAATGCCATTGGTAATTTGATAGGGATTGCATTGAATCTGTAGATTGCTTTGGGTAGTATACTCATTTTTACAATATTGATTTTTACAATCCAAGAACATGGTATATCTCTCCATCTATTTTTTTCACCTTTGATTTCTTTCATCATTGCCTTATAGTGCTCTGCATACAGGTATTTTGCCTCCTTAGGTAAGTTTATTCCTAGGTATTTTATTTTTTTTGTTGCAATGGTAAGTGGTGTGTTTCCTTAATTTTTCTTTCTGATATTTAGCATATAGGAATGCAAGAGATTTCTGTGCATTAATTTTGTATCCTGCAACTTTACCACATTCATTGATTAGCTCTAGTGTTTTCTGCCAGCATCTTTAGGATTTTCTATGTATAGCATTATGTCATCTGCAAATGGTGACAGTTTTAGTCTTCTTTTCCAATTTGGCTTCCTTTTATTTCTTTTTCTTCTCTTATTGCCATGGCTAAAACTTCCAAAACTATGTTGAATAATAGTGGTGAGAGTGGGCACCCTTGTCTTGTTCCTGTTCTTAGAGGAAATGCTTTCAATTTTTTACCATTTAGAATGATGTTGACTGAGGGTTGGTCATATATGACTTTATTATGTTGAGGTAGGTTCGTTCCTTCTATATCCACTTTCTGAAAAGTTTTTATCATAAATGTGTGTTGAATTTTGTCAAAAGCTTTTTCTACATCTATTGAGATTATCATATGATTTTTATCCTTCAATTTGTTGATACAGTGTATCACATTGACTGTTTTGTGTATATTAAAAATTCTTGCATTCCTGGGATAAACCCCACTTGATCATGCTGTGTGATCCTTTAAATGTGCTGCTGAATTCTGCTTGCTAGTATGTTGTTGAGGATTTTTGCATCTGTTTTCATCATAGATGATGATATTGGCCTGTAATTTTCTTTTTTTGTGACATCTTTTTCTGGTTTTGGCATCAGGGTAATGGTGGCCTAATAGAATTAGTTTGGAAGTATTCCTCCTTCTGCTATGTTTTTGAAAGTTTGAGAAGGATAGGTGTTAGCTCTTCTCTAAATGTTTGATAACATTTGCTTGTGAAGCCATCTGGCCCTGGGCTTTGGTTTGTTGGAAAACTTTTAATCACAGTTTCAATTTCAGTGCTTGTGATTGGTCTGTTCATATTTTCTATTTCTTCCTGGTTCGGTCTTTGAAGGTTGTACCAGTCTAAGAATTTGTCCATTTCATCCAACCTGGATGCACACTTGAGAAGAAGGTGTATTCTTTTGGTTTTGGATGGAATGTCCTATAAATATTGATTAAGTCCATCTGGTCTAATATGTCATTTACAGCTTGTGTTTCCTTATTTAATTTCTGTTTGGATGCTCTGTCCATTGGTGTAAGTGGGGTGTTAAAGTCCCCTACTATTATTGTGTTATTGTTGGCTTCCCCTTTATGGTTGTTAGCATTTTGCCTTATATATTGAGGTGCTCCTATGTTGGGTGCATAGATATTTGCAATATTTATATCTTCTTTGATTGAGCCTTTGATCATTATGCTGTGGCCTTCCTTGTCTTTTGTAATAGTCTTCATTTTAAAGTTTAATTTGTCTGATATGAATATTGCTATTTCAGCTTTCTTTTGACTTCCATTTGCATGGAATATCTTTTTCTATCCCCTCACTTTCAGTCTGTACGTGTCCCTAGGTCCAAAGTGGATCTCTTGTAGACAGTGCATATATGGGTCTTATTTTAGTATCCATTCAGTCAGTCTGTGTCTTTTGGTTGGAGCATTTAATCCATTCACATTTAATGTAATTATCAATATGTATGTACCTATTACCATTTTCTTAATTGTTTTGGGTTTGTTTTGTAGGTCTTTTCCTTCTCTTGTGTTTCTTGCCTAGAGAAGTTCCCTTAGCATTTGTGTTTTGTTTTTTTTTTTAATTTTATTTATTTATTTATTTATTATTTTTTTAGGGGTACACCAATTTCAATCAACTGTTTTTATACACATATCCCCGTATTCCCTCCCTTCCTTGACTCCCCCCCCAAGTCCCCCCCACTAGCATTTGTTTTAAAGCTAGCTTGGTGGTGCTGAATTCTCTTAACTTCTGCTTGTCTGTGAAGCTTTTGATTTCTCCATTGAAGCTGAATGAGATCTTTGCTTTCTAGTGTAATCTTGTTTGTAGGTTTTCCTCTTTCATCATTTAAAATATATCCTGCCACTCCCTTCTGGCCTGCAGTGTTTCTGCTGCAAGATCACCTGTTAACCTTATTGACATTCCCTTGTATGTTATTTGTTGCTTTTCCCTTGTTTCTTTTAATATTTTCCCTTGTGTTTAATTTTTGATAGTTTGATTAATATGTGTCGCAGTGTGTTTCTTCTTGGGTTTATCCTATATGGGACTCTTTGCACTTCCTGGACTTTGACTATTTCTTTTCCCATGTTAGAGATGTTTTCAACTCTAATGTCTTCAAATATTTTCTCAGACGTTTTCTTTTTCTCTTCTTCTGGGACCTCTATAATTCAAATGTTAGTGCATTTAATGTTGTCTCTGAGGTCTCTGAGACTGTCCTCAATTCTTTTCATTCTTTTTTCTTTATCCTGCTCCATGGCAGTTATTTTCAACATTTTATCTTTCAGGTCACTAATCTGTTCTTATGCCTGTTATTCTGCTATTGACTTTTTCTTGAGTATTTTTAATTTCAGTTTTTGTGTTGTTCATCACTGTTTGTTTGCTCTTTAGTTCTTCTAGCTTCTTGTTAAACATTTCTTGTATTTTCTCAATTTGTGCCTCCATTCTATTTCTGAGATCTTGGATCATCTTTACTATCATTACTCTGAATTCTTTTTCAGGTAAACTGCCTTTTGTTTGGTCTTGTGGGTTTTACCTTGTTCCTTCATCTTCTGTATCTTTCTCTGCCTTCTCATTTTGTTTAACTACTGTGTTTAGGGTCTCCTTTCCTCAGGCTGCATGTTTGTAGTTCCTCTTACTTCTGTTGTCTGTCCCCAGTGTGTAAGGTTGGTCCAGTGGCTTGTGTAGGCTTCCTGGTGGGTGAGACTGGTGCCTGTTTTCAAGTGGGTGGAGCTGGGTCTTGTCCTCCTGATGGGCAGGGCCACATCTGGTTATGTGTTTTGGTGTATCTGTGAGCTTAGTATGACTATAAACAGCCTGTCTGCTATTGGGTGGGGTTGTATTCCTGTCTTGCTAGTTGTTTGGCATGAGGCATCTAGCACTGGAGCTTGTTGACTATTGGGTGAAGCTGGATCTTAGTGTTGAGATGGAGACCTCTGGAAGAGCTCACGCTGATTAATATTCCATGGGATTTGGAGTTCTCTGGTGGTCCAACATCCTGAGCTCAGCTCTTGCACCTTGGAGGCCTGAGTTCAACCCCTGGCTGGGGCACCAAGACCCTGCAAGCTGCACAGCATGGAAGAAAAGGAAGAAGAAGGAGAAGAAAAAAAAAAGAAAAGAAAAAGAAGAGACAAAATCCCAAGACAAATGATAAAAACAAAACTAAATAGACAAAATCTCACAAAGAGACTTACACACATGCAGTCACAAAAGAAAATAAAATAAAACGAAACAGAAAAAAAAGAGAGAAAACAAAAAGACCAACCAAACCAATAAATAAACCCAAATATAAAAACAAACACTAAAAAGTAAACTAAGAAAAACATAGAACCAGAAATAAATCAGATGCAGAAAGCAAATGAGGAAGTCCTCCAATACTTCTAGGTAGGTCTTTGCACCTGCTGTGGGCACTGTGGTGTCAGTGCAGACTTTGATCTGGCCTTACTCCCATGTGTTATTGCCCCCAAAGTCCACAGCCTCAATTGTAGGAACACTTGTTGTCTATTCAGGTATTCCACAGATGAAGGATCTACCAAGCTGATTGTGGTTATTTAATCTGCTTCTCCTGAAGCTGTAAGGAGAGGTTTCCCTTTCTTTTCTTTGGTTCCACAGCTCCTGGGATTTACTTTTGGTTTTGGTCCCACCTCTGCGTGTGGCAGAAGGGTCAGTTCCATGCCCAGGCAAGAGGGGGCAAAAGCAGTGGCTGATTAGGGCTCACTTGCTTCCTCAGGCCAGGGGAAGGGAGGGATATGGCAGCCCAATTGAAATGTATGGGGAGTGCCTGAAGCAGCAGAGGCCAGAATGAAGTTACAAGAGCCTGAGGTGTGCCATGCATTCTCCCAGGGAAGGTGGCTCCGGATCTTGGGATCCTCAGCAATGGCAAACTGCACAGGCTGCTGGGAGGCATGAGCATTGACCTGCCTTGCATACAGGACAGTTGGTGGCAGTGGTGGTAGCCTCTGGGGTCCAAGGTAACAGCTGTGACTTGCACACCCATGGGCATTGCTCTGCTGTCTGTGAGCACAGGGAGAAACAAAGATCTCCTGCTTCTGCAGCAAGCCCAGGTTTTTTCCCTGGACTCCCCTGCTGGCTAGCTGTGGCACAGTAGCCCCCTGAGTCTGTCTTCATGCAGCCAACCCTAGTCTTCTCCCTGGGGTCTGACCTCCAAAGCCCAAGCCTCAGTGTCCAGCCCCCACCCACTCCAGTGGCCAAGCAGACAAGCGTTTCAGGCTGGTGAGTGCTGGTCAGCACCAATCCTCTGTGTGGAAATCTCTCCACTCTGCCCTTTGCACCCCTGTTGCTGCCCTTTCCTTCGAGGCTCTGAAGCTCCCCCCACCATTCGTCCCCAGCAGTGAGGGGGCTTCCTAGTGTGTGGAAACTTTTCCTCCTTCATAACTCCTTCCCAGAGGGGCAAGTCCTGTCCCAATTCCTCTGCCTCTCTCTTTTCTTTTGCCTTACCTACTTATGTGGGGATTTTCTTGCCTTTTTGGAAGTCTGAGGCCCCCCACCAGCATTTGGTAGATGTTTTGTAGGAGGTATTCTACATGTAGATGTATTCTTGATGTATTTGTGTGGAGGAAGGTGATCTCCATGTCTTACTCCTCTACCATCTTGAAGGTCCATCCCATCACTGTTTTTTATATTATTCTTTACTTAGATTTTGACCCCTCTGTTCATGAAAAATCAAATGAAGTTCTTTAGCTATGTTGCTTGCTTATTATTATTCTCCAGCCAAGTCCCTACTAGTGAGTAAAGGATAGAATTCAGGCCATGATTCAGGTGATCTAGGCTTTATTTTCAAGTAACTTGACTGAAAGATTATGGTTTTGAATGATTAGGGAAATGCTCTGTCCCTTTTGAAAGACTTGTTCAAAAATACGATCCCATGGAAAACATAGAGAATGCTAAGATCCCATGGAAAACATAGAGAGTTTGCATCAAACTTTAAGAAATTTTGTAAAGAACCAGAGCAATGATGGACCTTATAAGGAAAACTATGAGCTTCCCTATACTTAGTCCTCCATGGATATATTTCCTTATACTTTGGTACTCCATGGTAAGCAATGGAATAGAGATCTGTGTGTGTGTGTGTGGTGGGGGGGCAGGGAGAACTGGACCTGGCAAACAGGGTTTCTGTCCTTGGCCCCTTGAGTATCTTGCTAATCACTGTTGCCACCACCACCCTGGCCCCCAGGGAAGGTACTGACCTTGCCATCTTTGGCACCCAGGCTCTACTAAGGCCCAGCTAAGAATTTACCACAGTGCAGCTGAGACCACTCTGTAGCTCCTAATGGTGTTTACCAGATGTTCAGGGATAACAACAGAGAAATACAATATAATGAGTAACAAATAACCACTTGCTAGATGTGGCTTGCTCCCCAGAGCATATGGAATTCAACCTCACTTCAGAAGTGTATTGGAAAGAAGAGAGCAATTTGGGAAAGTCTCTTCATTTTAGTCTTCCCAGGCTGCTGCCCCTTCTGTTGTCTTTGGTTTGGAGAAGGAGGAGGTTCTGGATTGAGCAATCACTTCCTCACAGCTTGAACTGGAGGCTTATCTCATATGGGGGGAGGAGCCTAAATAAAGATTACATCATATGAACTGTTGAAACAGTTATTTCAATAGAAACATGCAAAATAGAACATGTTGAAATAAAATGCCTTGAGAGTTTAAAGAGTTTCCTATCACTGCCATTTTCAAAAGGAACACTTAGTAGGCTAAAGACATTTTAAAAAGCAAGCAAACAAGCAAACAAAGGGAAAACATCTAAAAAAGAGAATTACAGAATAATCTGTAAACAAATGGTTTCATGCACTAAAATGTTATAATGAAAAAGATTTCTTAGAATGTATGTTATCTTGTGTAGTATTAGTGGTCAGGGTAGTTACAGTAGTTGTGGCATATGTGCCCTTTCTCCTTTTTATTCTCTTAAACATTAATTTGTCTTTTTGTGCCATCTCTGTTGGGAACTAAAGGCATATATGTTGGATAATAAAACTCTTTAATTCATATGAATATACTTGGTTACATATTTTTGGAATTGGGTGTTGTGTATGCCACCTTCTGGCCAATATTAAGAAAGCATCCAAAATGAAGTCGGAAAACAGGATTGTCAGAGAGAACCACTTTAGCTTGGAGCAGTGCTTTCCAACCACACCATTAGAACTGCCTGTGGCGCTAATTAAATGTGGTTTCTTGGACATCAGCCCACACTTAAACAATCAGAATGTCTGGAGGTGGAGAGGGAACCTGGATTTGTAGCAAGAACCAGGTGATTCATTTGCCCACTAAAGTTGGCTTAGAGATGTTGATTTTGACACCAGAATTTTCCTACCCCTAATTAATTACATAACTTAGCTGCCTTCTCTTCCTTCCTATATTCCACATCTCTGTTGCTACCAGTAACCTTGACTGAAGGGGAGGCTAAAGTAGTCTGTGTGTCCTCTCAGCAGTACTAAAGCTCTTATTGTCCTGAAAGCACAGGTACCATTGTTAACCCAGCTCCCTGGTTTACTTTTAGTATCATAATAAAAATGTAAAAAAGTGTATTTTACATTTTTTAACTTAATTTCCTTTAAAATTTACAAATACTTTCACATACCTTTTATTGGACCATACAGTTTACTTTCTAAGTCTTCCTTATATATATGAAACAAGCTGAAGAAAATTCAGTTATATATATGGAATATGTATAATACAGATTGGCCTCTTCTAAATGATCAAATGTTCTAACATGTACTCTTTCTAGAGGCTCCTAGATTGTGTAATTTATGTTTGTATAAGTTTTAAATTTGCATTAAGTTCCTCAAAGATATTCTTTCCTACTAATTAAAAGTTCCTAAAAGGTTGTTGGGTTTTTTTGTTTGTTTTTTGTTTGTTTTTGTGCTTTCCTGGGATTCCTGAAATTCTTCATCAATCTAGAGGTGGTCTCTGGGAGTCAAAGGATAGATGCAGATTGAAAATCAGATTAACCCTGGTAGGATGACTGGTGCTCCCTGTTGAGAGAATTTATTTTTAATAATGGAGCAACCTTGTTTGTGCTAGCTTATTATTAATTCATTCTGTATATATATACAGGCACAAGTGGATACAAAAGTGAATAAAACCTACAAAAGTTACCTACACTCCTAGAGTTTACATTTTAATGGAAGGAGATAGACAATAAACAAAATAAAATATATTAAGTGCTATGGAGAAAATTAATGAGAGAAGATGGCTGGGAGTATTGAAATGTTTGAAATGATAAATAGAGCACTGTGGGAAGACACACTAAGAAGGTTAAATTTGAGCAAATATATGAAAGGGGCGAGAGACATTTGTGGCGGGGATAATTTTCAGATATAGGGTATTGCAAGTGCAAAGGCCCCAAGGAAGGAATTTGCATGGCCTGTTCCAGGTTAGTAAGGAGAGCTACATTACTGGAACTGAGAGAGTGAGGAGGCAATAGTAGTAAATTGAATCAGAGAGGTGACTGGGTGCTGGTTTTATTAAGGCATGATAGGCCATTGTATGAACTCTGAGTAAAATGGGTAGCTATTGATGGGTTTTTAGTAACGGAGGGTCCTGGCATTTTTTTTTTTTTAATAAATTTATTTTATTTATTTTTATTGTCTGTGTTGCGTCTTCATTGCTGCACGTGGGCTTTCTCTAGTTGCGGTGAGTGGGGGCTACTCTTTGTTGTGGTGCACAGGGTCCTCATTGCTGTGGCTTCTCTTGTTGCAGAGTGTGGGCTCTAGGCATGTGGACTTCAGTAGTTGTGGCACATGGGCTCAATAGTTGTGGCTTACAGGCTCCAAAGCGCAGGCTCAGTAATTGTGGCACACAGGCTTAGTTTCTCTGTGGCATGTGGGATCTTCCTGGAGCAGGGATCAAACCCGTGTCCCCTGCATTATCAGGCAGATTCTTAACCACGGCACCACCTAGGAAGCCTGCCTGGCATGTTTTAAAAGGATCATACTGAGTGCTGTGTAAAGAACAGACTGAAAGGGCAAGGGAAAGGACAGGAAGAACAATTAGGAAGCTAAAGTAGATTACTGTTCAGCAAATATTCATCCTCCTGTCCTCCTCTTCATTAGGCAGAGGCAAATAATTTCTCCCACCCACTAACACTGGATTCAACAATTTAAACTTGCTTTAGCCAATGGAATGTGAGTGAAGGGGGATTGTGTGCCAGTTGACATGTAAGACTTTGAAAGACACAGCTAGTTTCTTTTCAGTTCTCTATGCTTTTGTCAAAAGAATATCCCAAGTAGCCATTGCAGGTTTAGCCTGAGCCCCAGAATGAGAGATATGGTGCAGATCTGAACTTGACTGGCACTCTAGAACCAAGCCAAGATTACTTGGCTAAGCTCAGCCAAGCAGAGAAAAGTCATAGCAGACTTGTAGATTCATATCCAAGAAGTAAATTTTTGTGTTGAAAGCTATTGAGATTTGGGAAGATGTATTCTTTCATGCAGGATTATTGCACTAAAACCTGATTAATACAGGTGTTATTGAAATATCCAGGCAAAGTGATGAAATATCCAGTGAATTAGAGTAAAATAGGATGGTTATGGTAGGATTCAATTCCGGATATATTCTTGAAAATGTAGGGAAGATTAAAAGAGGGGCAAGTGAGGGCATGCAGAGATCAGAGTTAAACATTGTACGTGTTAGATTTTGATACACCTATTATATTTGCAAGTAGTTATCCAGCAAGCAGTTTGCTATTTAAATAAAAACTTACAGGGAACACTTTGATTCTGGCTGTGAGTAAAAAGGACTGGATTTATTCTCCCACTTTAAATAACTAGAAAATTGGACCAAAAAATGTTTTACAGGCATTGGATAACAGACACTGGGAATCCTGAGAAAAGGAAAACAAACTTGATGGAGCTCAGTGGTCTAGCTGAATGGAGGAAATTGAGATAGGAATCCAGGGAGGCTAAGATGGCTAGAATCTTTGAGACAGATAGGGAAGACAGGGAGAGGAAAAGGGAGAGGAAAAGGGGGGAGAGAGAGAAAGAGATTGATTCAGTGATTTTCAGAGGCCCCTTGAGCCTTTTGTTTGAGTGTTGATATCTGCATATGAGAGAGGAAACCATTCCAGGCAGGACAAAGAATCACTGGAAAGCAATAAGCCAAATAATTCCTGAAGCTCACATGAGGCAGCAATGAGTTTGTTTCCACCAGTCAAAGAGGAAAGACCTTGTACTATTTTGGGCATTGCATGGAATCCTCAGAAAGGTACCTTAGTAATGAGGTTAACAGGGAAGCAAAATTAGTCTTAGACTAAAGTATGCTCTAGGTTTCCCAAAGTTAAAAAATAAGTCTCAAAATGGTTAGACTGATTCTAAGTACAATAACTTAACTGTGTGCCAGAAGACAGCCCAACACTATGAAAAGGAACACATCAAAACTCACCACCCAGTTATGCAAGGTCTAAGTGTTCAGTATCTAATAAAATTAACAGGAATTCAAAAGAAGAAGAAGAAAAGTAACCCATAATCAGAAGGAAAATGTAAATCAATAGAAACAGAACCAGAAATGACAGAGGTGGTGGAATAACTAAAATTGGTTATTATACTGATAAATATGCTTCACGTTAATAAAAAGGTAGAGGGAAACATTACTATGATGAAGAGAGATAGATAATATAAAAAAGACTCAAGACAAATTTCATGAGATGAAAAAGACACTATCCAAAATGAAGAATAAATTGGATGGAATCAACAGATGATTAGACACTGCAGAAGAAAATGACAGAATTATAAAGACTATCAAAAATGAAGTACAGAGAGAAAAAATACTGAAAGAAAAGTGAGGAGAGCATTAGGAGATCCTATATACTTAGAATTGAAATCCTAGAAGAAAGGTGGGAAGAGAGCAGAAAATAGTTAAAGGATAATGACCAATTATTTGTCCAAATCTGATGAAAATTGTGAACTCACAGATCCAAGAAGCTCAACGAATTCCAAGGAAAAAAACATAAAGAAAACCATACTAAGACATATTATAATCAAATTTTAGAAAACCAGTGATAAAGAGAAAATGCAGCCATAGTAAAGAAAACACATGCTCATCAGAAACTGTTTGACAGAAGTTATGCAAAACAGAAGACGATTCTCAGTGTTGAAAGAAAAGCAGACTATCAGTATAGAATTCTATGCCCAGTTTTTTGATTTCTCAAAAATGAAGGTGAAACAAACACTTTTTCAGAAAAACAAAAGCAGATATAATTCAATTTCAGCAGAGAAGTTATTCAGGCAGAAGGAAAATTATATCAGATGAAAATGTGGACCACCACTAAGAAATAGAATTTGTCAGAAATGGCAAATATGTGGTAAATATAAAATACTTAATTTTCTAAGTTTTTAATTCTCTTTAAAAGATAATTGACTGCTTAAAACAAAATAGAAATAATGTATTTTTGTGTTTATAACATATGTAGAAGTAAAGCATAAGATAAAAATAGTGCAAAGGACAGGAGGGTGAAATAGAAGTACTGTGGTAAAAATTTCTTATACTGTATGTGAAATGATTTATCAGTTGCAAGTAGACTATTGTGTTAGTTATCTATTGTCAAATAAGAAATTATCCCAAAACTTAGTTTAAAAAGCAGTAAACGTTTATTATCTCACATAGTTTCTGTGCTTTGGGTGGGGCTTAGCTGGGTGGCTCTGGCTCAGGGTCTCTCATGAGGTTGCAGTTAAGATGTTGAAGGGGTTGTTGTCACTTAATTGGGACTTAATTGGGACTAGAGAATTTGTTTCCAAGATGGCTTACTCAGCATGACTGGAAAATTGGTGCTGGGTCTTGGCCAGAGGTCTCAGTTCCTCTCCATGTGAAGTCTTCATAAGTCTACTGAGTATCCTCAGAGCATGGAAGCTGGCTTTCCTCAGAGTGAGTGATGCAACAAAGAACAATTTGGAAGCTGTGTTATATTTTCGACCTAGCCTAGGAAGTCACACACTGTCAGTTTTATGTTACTATTGTTTGCACAGGTCAGTCCTACTCAATGTGGGAGTAAACTATATTCAATGTGGGCTTGAACACTAGAATACAGAGATCATTGGAGAGCATCTTGGAAGCTGGTTAACACAGTTGTGGTAAGTTAAAGTGACATACTGTAAACCCAAAGAGCAGCACCAAAAAATTCCTTAAGCAAAATATCAGCTAATCAAATCCAGTCATATATAAAAAAGAATAATATATCTTGACCAATTAGAGTCTATCTCAGGAATTCAAAGTTGGTTTGACATTCAAAAATAAATGAATATAATTCACCAATTAATAGTAAAGAAGACAGAACTTAAAATTATCTCAATAGATGTAGTAAAAGCATTTTCACAAAATTCAACATCCATTCATGATGAAAACTCTGCAAAATATAAATATAAGGGAACTTCCTCAATCTGATAAAGGGCATTTACAAAAAAACTTTACCACTAATATCATACTGAATACTTTCTTCTTAAGATTGGGAATAAGGCAGGGATGTCCACTCTTACTGCTTCTTTTCTGTTTTATTGTGGTTCCTAGCTAGTGCAAGGTGATGAGAAGAAACAAAAAATATAGAGATTATAAAGGAAACAGTTTTTAATTGCTGATGACATAATCATCTACATTAGAAAATAACAACAACTAAGGAATTTACAAAGAAGCTACTGGAAAGAAAAATGAAGCCACTGGAACTAATACATACATTTAGCAAAGTTTCAGGACACAAGATATTAAAAATTAATTGTATTTCAGTGTATTCACAATCTACAATTGGGATTTGAACTTAACATAATAGGACTTTTTAAGTGGTGTTAAAATTTTAATGGTATTCAAATATGAAATATTTAGGATAAATTTGATAAAATATGTGTATGGTTTGTACACTCAAAAATATGAAATTTACTGAAAGAAAGTAAAGAAAACCCCAATAAAGGGAAACACATACCACATTCACAATTTGGAAAACTAATTATTGTTAAAATTTCAAGGCTCTGCAAATTGATTTATAGATTCAGTGCAATCTCTATCAAAATTGCAACAGATTTTTTTCTCTTTTCTTTTTTTTTGGGAAAAATTGACAAGTTGAATCAAGAATCTATGTGCAAATCAAAAGTCCTAAAGTAGCCAAAACAATTTTTGAAAAAGAACAAAATTGAAGAACTTATTAGCATCTGATTTCTAGTCTTACTCTAAAGATGCAGTATTCAAAGCATGGTATTGGTATAAGGATAGATATATAGAAAAATATAGATGGTGTTGGGAACATTGAATAGTCACATGAACTGTGACCTTCCACATAACCTATAAAATTTTCACTTTAAATGGATTGCAGACCTAAGTGTAAGACCTAAAACTATAAAAATTGATAGAATAAACTATAGCTAAATATCTTTGTATTCTTGGTTGAGGCAAATACTTTTTAGGACAGAAAATGTGTGAAATATATGTTAAAAAAAAGATGGTAGAAAAAGAATTAATCAAAATTAAAAATATTTCTCTTCAAAATAAGCTGCTAAGGAAAAGAAAAGGCAACCTACAGATGGGAAAAATATTGGCAAAATATATATTTACTGAAGAAATTATATCCATAATATAAAAAAAATTCTTAAAACTTAATAGAAAGATATATGTCTAATAACAAAAATGGGTGAAAGATTTGTAGACACATCACCAAATAGCTCATATGAATATGAAGTAAACATATGAAAGATGCTCAACATCATTAGTTAATGGGGCAATGAAAATGAAAAGCACAATGAGATGTCCACATGCGAATATTCATAGTAGAATCCAACTGATCTTCAACTTGGAATCCATGAACAAATCATTGTATATCCCTGCATGGAATTCTATAAAGTAGTAAAAAAGAAAGAACTGATAGGAACAATAATGTGGATGAGTTCTTAAAATATTACATAATGTACAATTCTATTGATATGAAGTTCTAAAATAGACAGAAACGTAATGGCAGAAAACATATTGGTGGTTGCCAGAAGCTGAGGTCAGGGGAAAGGGATTTTCTGCAATGGGGCAGGAGAGAACTTTTTGGATAATGGAAGTGTTCTATGTTTTGATTTTAGTGGTGGTTACATGAATATATTCATATACCCAAGCTCAAACTGTATATTTCAAAGTATTGAATTTTATGGGAAGTAAAATTTACTTCAATACAGCTAATTAAAAAAGTTCAGAGGACGAGGATGGAAGATGCCTTAGAGGACTGGGGCGGGGAGGGTGGGGGGGACTCGAGGGGGGGGAGTCAAGGAAGGGAGGGAATACGGGGATATGTGTATAAAAACAGATGATTGAACCTGGTGTACCCCCCCCCCAAAAAAAAAAAAGTTCAGAGGAGAGGTTTGGTGTAGAGATATAAATTTGTGACTCATCAGTGTATAAATGGTATTTAAAGCTATGAAATTAGAAGATATACATGAAGTACAAAAATTGAGCACTGAGGCACTCGCAATGTTTAGAAATCAGGGAGATGAATAGGAAGTAGCAAATGTGACTCAGAAGGAGTAGCGCAGTTTCCTTCCAGCTATGGTGTCCTGGAAACCTATAATAAAGGTATTTCAAAAAGATGTGAATGATAGATAATCTGGGTCACATGTGGTTGATGCATTAAAGGTTATGAAGAAGGAATATTTCCTAATGAATTTGGCAGTGAAATATGAAGAGAATTCATAGTTTCCCTTGATAAGAGCAGTTTGGCCTGGCTGCTTGCAGTTGACTTAGATGAGAATGAGTGCAGATAAATTAGAGACATTGAATATAGACAACTCCAAATTAGTTTTGTTGTAAAGGAAAGGCATGTAATGAAGCATAAGCTGGAGGGATACTAAGGTAGTGAAGAAATTTATTATTTTTTTATTATTTAAGATGTTAGCAACATTAGCATATTTTTATGTTTATGGGAAAGGTTCAGCAGAGAGAAACACGTATGATATAGGAAAAAGAGGGAATATTTGCTAGAGCAGTGTCCTTGAGCATGAAAAATTTGATGGGATCCAGTAGGTAAGTTGAAGCATTGGCCTTGGATAGGAGTATGGACAGTCCACCTGTATTAACAGAAGAATTTAGAATGTGTGGGCACATAAATAATGAGGTGGGTAGATCTGGTTGGAGCTTGTAGGAATTCAAAACAAATTATTTCTATTTTCTGAGAGATCTGGGAAGCACAATTATCAGCTGAAAGTAAAGGTAAAGCAGAATTTGGAGAATTGAATTAAGCATACAAGATATGAAACAGTCAGAGGGTGGGACTGTGAACAAACTAGGGAAATACAGTTTGATTGTTGGGCAGCATGAAGAACCCATGTATGCAGACTGACTATTACTGTAAGGTGAGGCCAGTCAACAGGGTAGTATGCTTTTCTCCAGATTCATTAAGTTACAAGAACGTAGGCACAGAGTAGATGGAGAGGTGTACTTACCCAATATTAGAGTTCTGCCATGAGAGAATGAGGTCAGAGAGAGGCAAGGGAGTTGAGAATATGTGCAAGGAAATGATTATAAAATGGACTATGTGTTTAAGCTGTGAATGGAAGTGGGGACACAATGGGAGTGGTAGCCAGTGCAAATGTGGTAAGCTTAATGGATTGTAGGATCCTATAGGGTGTAAGAATTGTTTAATTACTATAGAAAGTTTGAAAAATGAGAAGCAATGTTTTTGAAGGGATTTCTTAAAATTGTGAGTGAGTTGGGAAGGGGTAACAAACAAGCCTGGGATTTCACTATGAGAGTGAGTATCTGAGAAAAGTAGAGGATAAGATCACTGAAAAACAAGAAGTTGCCACTGGCAATTTTCATGCCCTGGTCACATCCTGTTGTTCTATCTCTGATTTCATCAGCAGCCATGAAGCACAGATTCAGTGCTTGCCTTCTCCACAATCCAGAAGTGTGGAGGAGTTTATACTTCTGGTGACAGACCAAAACCAGTTGGGAACAGGAGCCAATGGATAAATGCCCCAGTTTCCCTTCCTTTGGAAGGGCAGTTCAGGTAACATGGTTTCTTAGAAGGTCCTCAGGGAGATTGAGTAGCTACTGTGTATTCTGGCAACTAATACAATAGCATACACCCCATATTCCTCTTCCTGTTCCCTCACTGTTACTTTTGGAGATCATCTCTCAAATAAACTACCTGCAGCCAAGTATTTGTTTCAGGATCTGCTTTGGGAAAACCAATAAAGGAACTGAGAAGCCAGGTTATTCAAAAAATCATTCAAGTGAATGCTTGTTTATTTATTTATTAAAATATTTATTTATTTGGCTGTGCTGGGTCTTAATTGAGGCATGCTGGAACTTTTAGTTGCAGCATGTGGGATCTTTTTTTAGTTGTGGCATGTGGAATCTTTAGTTGCAACATGTGGAGTCTTTGCCTTATGCAGGGTCTCTAGTTGCTACATGTGAACTCTTAGTTGTGGTGTGTGGGATCTGGTTCCTAGACCAGGGATTGAACCTGGGCACCCTGCATTAGGAGCATGGAGTCTTAGCCACTGGGCTATCAGGGAAGTCCCTCTTATTTGTATTTTTAAAATGATCGAAAATAAACAAATTTCTTTTAAAAATGTAAACAATTACCAGTAAGAAAAAACTTACATAACTTAAGCCTCTAAAAGGAATATTAAGTTATGGAAATTTGAGAGCAGGTACATTTATCAAAGATTTGATAACTTTATTTTATAAAATATATAAATACAAAAGGCACAATATCTGCATATTCCTATAAAATCTTTGCCCAGAAACTAGAGGAATATGCTGGAAAGTAGGAGAAGGCCTCAGAAAAGGAGGTATGGCAATAAATGAGCAAAATTTAATTTAAAATAATACTTAAGGCCAGACCTTGTCTCATCTTTTTCACAGGGAATTACTAGAAAGTAACTCCCTTTCAGAAATGGGTCCCAGAAATGTAGGTGGCTCTGGCTCTCTGTTCACTCCATTGTTCTTCTCTGGGGAGTCTATAACAAAAATTGAGAAGACAGGAATATCGTTGGTGGCACAGCAAACATATTGATGTCTTCAGATGTTATTCCAATAAGAGTTCTTTAACAAGTTACAAAGTCCTCTTTTAAAAGTAGGAGGAATGAATATGATAGTCAAAACTTACTGTAAACTAATTACATATTCTCTCAACTTTTAGTTAAAATAGATGAAAATAAATGTTTTCTGGGTGAAGATGAAGTCAGAAAATCAATGGAGGGTGTTGGTAGTTGTCACTGGGAGCATCAGGAATTTTGATTAGCCAAAGGAATATGCTGATACCAAAGGTAAAGAAGAGCAGGTGCCCCAAATTAAGAGAGAGTGCAGGTGGGTTGGCAATTTTTTTCTGTAAAGGGCCAGATGATAAATACTTTAGGTTTTGCACATTGTGTGGTCTCTGTCCCAATGCTCTGCCATTGTAGCTCCAGAACATCTATGGACAATGCTTGAATGGTGAGTGTGGCTGTGTTTCAATAAAACATTGCTTACAAAAAAATATGCAGCAGGCTGGATATCACCTGCAGGCTGTAATTTGCTGACCCCTGGCCTAGAAACTGATGGAGAATGTCTATTCAGGTCCTCTGCCCATTTTTAAATCATGTTTTTGTTTTTTTTCTTGATGTTGAGTTCTATAAGTTCTTTGTGTATTTTGTATAATAACCCCTTATCAGATATATCACTTGCAGATATCTTCTCCCATGTAGTAGGCTGCCTTTTCACTTCTTTTAAAAATTTACTTTATTGAAGTATAGTTGATTTACAATGTTGTATTTCATTTCTGCTGTACAGCAAAGTGATTCAGTTATACACGTTCACTTTGTTGATAGTTTCCTTTGCCATGCAAAAGCGTTTTTAATTTGATGTAGTTCCAATTGTTTATTTTTGCTTTTGATTCTCTTGCCTGAGGAGACAGATCCAAAGAAAGTATTGCTAAGACTGAGGTCAAAGAGCATACTGACTGTGTTTTCTTCTAGGATTTTTATGGTTTCAGGTCTCACGTCTAAGTCTTGAATCCATTTTGAATTTACTTTTCTATATGGTGTGAGAAAGTTGTCCAGTTTCAGTTTTTGCATGTAGCTGTCCAGTTTTCCCAACACCACTTATTGAAGAGGTTTTCTTTTCCCCATTGTATATTCTTGCCTCTTTTGTTTTAGATTAATTTCCCATATAAGCTTGGATTTATTTCTGGGCTCTCTATTCTGTTCCATTGATCTAAGTGTCTGTCTTTGTGCCAGTAGAATACTTCTCTGATTACTTAAACTTTGTAGTATAGTTTAAAATCAGGTATAGTTTTATACCTTCAGCCTTGTTCTTCTTTCTTAATTGCTTTGGATAGAATATTTTGTGTTTCCATACAAAATTTAGAGTTATTTGTTCTAGTTCTGTGAAAAATGCCTTTGGTATTTTGATAGGGATTTCACTGAATCTGTAGATTGCCTTGGTTAGTATGGTCATTTTAACAATATTAATTCTTTCAATTCATGAGCGTGGCATACTTTTCTATTAGTTCATGTCATCTTTAATTTCTTTCATCAGTGTCTTATAGTTTTCAGAGTACAAGTCATTTACCTCTTTGGTTCAATTTATTCCTAGATTTTTTTATTCTTTGTAATGCAATTGTAAATGAAATTGTTTTCTCAATTTCTCTTTTAGATAGTTATTTGTATATAAAAATGCAACATATTTCTGTATATTAATTTCTATTCTGCAACTTTACTGAATTCATTTGCTAGTTCTAAAGGTTTTTTGGTAGCATCTTCAGGATTTTCTATACATAGTATCATGACATCTGCAAACAGTGACAGTTTTACTTCTTTCTTTTTAATTTGCATTCATTTTATTTCTTTTTCATGTCTGATTTCTGTGGCTAAGATGTCCAGTACTATGTTGAATAAACAAGCATCCTTGTTCCCGATCTTAGAAGAAATAATTTTAGCTTTTCACCATTGAGTATGATGTTGGCTGTGGGTTTTCCATAAAAGGGCTTTATTATGTTGAAGCACATTCCCTCCATATCAGCTTTTATCATAAGTTGATGTTAAATTTTGTCAAAAGCTTTTCTGTATCTATTTAGATGATCAGATGTTTCTTGCTCTTCAATTTGTTAATGTGGTATTTCATAATGATTAACCTTACACCCAAAGGAACTAAAAATAAAAGAACAAACAAAACTGAAAGTTAGTGGAAAAAAAGAAATAATATAAATCAGATCAGAAATAAATTAGAGACAAAAAAGCAATAGAAAAAATGTGTGAAACTAATAAGTTGTTCCTTTGAAAAGATAAGTAAAATTGATAAACCTTAGGCAGGATCATCAAGAAAGAAAGTGAGGGACCAAATAAATAAAATCAGAAAACTAAGAATAGAAATTACAACCAAAACCACAGAAATACAAAGGATCATATGAAATTACTGTGAACAATTATGTACCAATAAATTGACACCCTAAAAGAAATGGATTAAATTCCTACAAATGTACAATCTCCCAAGACTGAATCAGCAATAAATAGAAAATATGAATAGACTGATTTAGTAACATAAAAACTCCCAACCAACAAAAGCCCAGAACCAGATGGTTTCACAGCTAAATTCTACCAAACATTTAAAGGAGAGTTAACACCTATTCTTCCCAAACCATCACAAAACATTGAAGAGGAAAGAACACTTTCAAACTCATTCTGGAAGGTCAGCATCACCCTGATACCAAAACCAGACAAAGACACCACAAAAAAGAAAACCCCAGCCAATAGCACTGATGAACAAAGATGCAAACATTCCTAACAAAATATTAGCAAACTGAATTCTACAATACATTAAAAGGATCATACACCATGATCAAGTGGGATTTATCCCAAGGATGCAAGGATGTTTCAGATTATTTATTTGAGATATTTCTTTTTTTCTTTTTTCCTGAGGTAGGCTTGTATAGCTATGAACTTCCTCCTTAGAACTACTTTTGCTGTTCCCATAGATTTTGGATCATCAAGTTTCCATTTTCATTTGTTTCCAGGTGTTTCCTGAGTTTCTCTTTGATTTCTTCAGTGACCCATTGGTTGTTAGAAGACATATAGATGACCAACAGACACGAGAAGTTCCCAACATCACTGATCATCAGAGAAATGCAAATCAAAACCACAAGATATCACCTCACACATATCAGGATGGCTATCATCAGAAAGACAACAAATGACAAGTGCTGGCAAGTATGTGGACAAAAGGGCACCCTCATGCACTGTTGGGATTGTTAACTGGTGCAGCCTCTGTGGAAAAGAGCATGGAGTTTCCTCACAAAAATTAAAAATAGAACTGCCATATATCCAGCAATTTCACTTCTGGGTATTTACCCAAATGAAAACACCCACTAATTTGAAAAGATACACACACTAATGTTCATTGAAGCATTATTTATAATAGGAAAGATATGGAAGAAAGTGTCCATTTATAGATGAATGAATAAAGAAGATGAGGTGTGTGTGTCTGTGTGTGTGTATAATTACTCATCCATAAAAAATGAAATCTTGCCGTTTGTGACACTATAGATGGATCTAAAGGGTGAGATGTTATTGTTTGTTTCCTTTGCCTTAGGAGACAGATAAAAAAAAACATTGCTATGATTTATGTTAAAAAGTCTTTTGCCTATGTTTTCTTCTAGGAGTTTTATGGTTTCCAGTCTTACATATAGGTCTTTAATCCATTTTGAGTTTACTTTTGTATGTGGTATGATAAAATGTTCTAATTTCATTCTTATGCATGTAGTTGTCCAGTTTTCCTAGTATTACTTATTGAAGAGATTGAAAATAAATAAATGGGACCTAATTAAACTTAAAAGCTTTTGCACAGCAAAGGAAAATGTCAACAAAATGAAAAGGGAACCTACTGAATGGAAGAAAATATTTGCAAATGATATGAGAGATAAGGGGTTAATATCCAAAATACATAACCAGCGCATACAACTCAATATAAAACAAACAAACAACCCAATTAAACAATGGGCAGAAGGCTGTTAATAGACATTTGTCATTGTTGTTATAATGTGAATGTTTTATTGAAGTGTAACATAAAGAGAGAAAAGTTCATGGATTTTCACAAAATGAACACACCTGTGTTACCAGAACGCAGATCAAAAAATGGAATATTTCCAGCATTCCCCAAAGCCTCTCTTTCCTCCTCTCATTCTCTGCTTTCACCAAATGTAACCGCCAACCTGATTTCTACCACCATAGAGCAGTTTTGCCTGTTTTTGAACTTTCTATCAACAACACTATACAATATATGTTCTTCTGTGTCTGACATTTTTTTCTGAGTGTTAAGCTTGTGAGATTCCCAATGTTGTTTCTTGCAGTTGTGGTTTGTTCCTTCACGTTGCTGTATAATACACAATCATATAAACATACCACCCTTTAGTTGTCTATTCTACTGCTGATGGACATCTTGCTTTTAAAATTTGCTGCTGACAATAGTGCTGTGGTGAACATGCTTGCATCTATCTTTTGGGTCATAATGTGTGCTTCTGAATAGATATGTTTCCAAAGAAGGTATACAGATGGCCAACAAACACATGAAAAGATGCTCAATGTCACTAATCATCAGAGAAATGCAAATCAAAATTGCAAATGAGATATCACCTCATACTTATTAGAATAGCTAACATTAAAAATTCTACAACTACCAAATGTTGGCAAGGATGTGGAGAAAAGGGAACCCTGATACACTGTTGGTAGGAATATATATGGTTGCAGCACTGTGGAAAACAGTATAGATTCCTCAAAAAACTGAAACTAGAACTACCATATGATACAGCAATTCCACTCCTGGGTAAATATCTGAAGAATACAAAAACACTAATTTGAAAAGATACATGCACCCCAATGTTCATAGCAGCATTATTTACAATAGCCAAGATATGAAAGCAACCTGTGTCCATTAACAGATGAATGGATATAGAAGATGTGGTGTGTATATAAAGATATATATATGTAACAGAATATTACTCAGCCATAAAAAGGAATGAAATTCTGCCATTTGCAACAACATGGATGGACTTAGAGGATATTATACTTAGTGAAAGAAGTCAGACAGAGAAAGGCAGATACTGTAATCACATATTTGGAATCTAAAAAATAAAAAAAAAAAGTGAATATAACAAAACAGATATAGAGAACAAACTAATGGTTACCAGTGGGGAGAGAGAAGGGGGAAAGGGGCAAGATAAAGGTATGGGATTAGGACATACAAACTACTGTGTATAAGATAAATAAGCTACAAGGATATATTGCACAGTACAGAGAAATATAGCCCTTGTGAAAATAATAACATTAAATAGAGCATAATCTACAACAATATTAAATCACTGTGTTGTACACCTGAAACTAATATAATATTGTAAGTCAACTATACTTCTATAGAAAGAATCAAGGGTATTGTGTTAGGTGAAATAAGTGAGGCAGAGAAAGACAAATGCCATATGATCTCACTTATATGTGGAATCTACAAAACAAAGCAAACAAAACAACAGACAAAGATACAAAGAACAAATGGGTGTTTGCTGGAGGGGAGGAGAGGTGGGGAGGTGAAATAGGTGAAGGGGATTAAGAGGTACTAACTTCCAGTTAATAATAATAAATAAACCATGGGGATGTAATATACAACATAAGGAATATGGTCAATAGTATTGTAATAACTTTGTATGGGGACAGATAATTACTAGACTTATAGTAATGATCACCCACATTGTATGCAAATGTCATATCACTATGTAGTGCAACTGAAACTAACATGATATTATATGTCAACTATGTTTCAATAAAAAAGGGGATGGAGAAAATGTTAATAATGCGTATTAAACTAAAACGGTGTTATCTATAGCTTTTGTGTTGAGACTATCAATGAGAGAATATTCTCTAAGTGTTTGAAAACTATTATCTTATTTAGCAAGAGTTTCTTATGTCTTTGACAGATGAGTGAAGTTCTACCATTCATCTCTATTGTTTCATTTTTGTCTTACTCAGTAATAAAAATGAAAATCAACCAACATTTATATCAAACCCAGGCAGCTGGTTGTTAAACTTCACCAGCATATCCTGCTTCCCTCCCAAGGGCCCCCAGCTCTCATGCCTTTGGCTCTGATTTATGCTGAGATCTCTGATTACAACACAGCGATGGAGAATCCTGTTTTCTTTCTTTTTAAAAAATATTTATTTTCCACATACATACATATATATATATATATTTCCTATATATATATATAGACTGTGTCAGGTCTTAGTTGTGGCAAGTGGAATCTTCATTGAGGCATGCAGGATCTTTCATTACGGCACACAGTCTCTTCATTGCAGGGCTTGGGCTTCTCTCTAGCTGTGGTGTGTGAGTTTTCTCTCTCTAGTTGCGGTGTGAGGGCTCCAGGGCATGTGGCCTCTGTAGCTTGCGGCACTCGGGCGCTGAGGTGTGAGAGCTCAACAGCTGTGATGCACGGGCTTAGCTGACCCCCCTGCCCCACATGTGGAATCTTAGCTCCCCATCCAGGGGTTGAACCGGCATGCCCTGCATTGCAAAGCAGATTCTTTACTACTGGACCACCAGGGAAGTCCTGAGAACCCTGTTTTTTAAAATTAATGTTTCAATTCTGCTTCAGGGTGACTTTCTTTTTCTTACTATAGAGAACATGTTTCAGCTTCTTCTGTTGAAGTGGTAGAATTTAATTTCTGATAGATCAGTTCACAATATGTTATTGTTTAGTCTAGCTGGAATGAGATTGAAGAAGAGCTGCAGGTGCAGAGAATTATACCTCAGCAGAGGCAGGATATGACAGCAGGAGGTGAATAATAGAAATTTAATTCCTACAAGGACATTTGGAAGTATAGTTAGGGGGAAGAGAAATTTCTTCACCTATGTGGCATGGGGACTTGGGCCAACTTTTAAACAAAAAAGTGTGATCTCAGAAGGCCAGAGAACATGAAGACAGATGACATTGAGCTATATCATTAAACCAAGACAGCCATTATTTTTTTTAGTCTGCCCTCATCCCCTCCCCATCACCAAATGGCACAGTATCAGATATTCTGTATGACCTTAATTTAATCAATGTTGGAAAGATGCCATTGGTGATGATTGCATTACATGTGCATATGACTGAAATGAGACACTTTTCTGGGACCACATTGATCTAATTTAGTGTTACTTTTATACTGTTGCTTCAGAAATGGGCTAGGAAAGTAATACAGCCTTCTACAACATCACACACACACACACACACACACACACACACACACACACACTTTGCAGTTGGGCCAATGTTGAAGCTTGGCTCTTTCAGGTTTAACTTTAACACGGTTAAAAAAAAACTGTGTAGGGAAATCTCTTCCTGAAGTGAATGTGTGTACCTGTCAACTAAAAATCTGCACAATGCAAGAAAGAATGGAATAGATTCTTCCAGACTGCTGTGGTATTCTGGGATTATATGCAGTTATCCCCCAGCAAACCGTATTAATTCTTTACCACTAAAACACTCCACTAAATGTTTCTGTTTCTTCATCTTAAAGAGAGACATTATGCTGCTGTGTAGAATCTAAAGTTCATGTGGAAACTACATGAACTACATACACATGTAGTAGAAACTTTCAGTTGAAGAAAGAAAAGAAATGATTTGTTAAACATTTCCCTCTGCCTCAATAAATAAACTTGAACAACAGCGTAAAAGTGAGTTATTTGTTTCAACTTATGACTTTAATAATCACTTACCAGATATAGTTTATTTGTAGGCTGAGTTTACCTGCTGAATTTCTCTAGCTTCATACAAATACTCATCATAAACAAATAGATTGTAATTTGAATTGTTTGAAGAGCACAATTCTTCACTTAACCCTTTTCATGCTGTTATGAAGGTACATACCAGAGATGAATTTTGGAAATATTAAGTGCAGAAACTGCAATTACTTTTGTAAAGGATATTGTAAAATTTTCACCCCTAAAAATGTACTTCAAGAACCACTGGATGTCATTGTTGCCATACACAGATGGAAACAGATACATTTGATACCTACTAGGAGAAGGAGCTGAGTGAAGGTTGGATGTAACTTCAGGTCTGTAGTAACACATCTGTTAAAAAGGCAAATTCAAATAAAAGATGCTTTTTAATGCAATCCAATTAAAGTTCTTTTCCTATAGCTCAAGGAACCTGGAATCATGCAGATGTGTTTTGGGGATTCTTGTTTGGGTTATTTTTAATATATCATTACTAATTCACCTTCCTAAGAATTTAGATTACAAAATGCAAATACTGTCTTTTTGGTTTTTACTATATTTATTCTTAAAGATCTTCCTAGTATGTTTTTTCCCCATACTTTCTTGTCTCTGTGCCTCTATGGCTTTGATAAATCTGTTTAAGATTACTGAGGAATTGATGTTTTTTCCTGCTGTTGATGCATTTTATGTCTTGTGTTTTTCAAAAATTACCTCCACAATAAGGTAATTTGATCTGACCAAAAGAGTGTTAGAGTCTCCTGGGAGCAAGATAACAATCATTTATCTTTTTTTGGCCATCCACAGGCTAGAGGTTGGGCAATCATAAATATTTAGTGGGAGATTTCTTTACAGGTTTATGTGATCAAGGGAGGAAATTTGGCACTTTCACTGTCTCCTAGTCACCACCTCTCTGCTCAACCTCATTAGCACTATAAATGGCATTGATCTCCACCCCTCTTGTGGTAGGGATACTGTGTATCCTCTTGAAGCATGATGGTAGCCAGTGACTCTTTCTTTAAACTGCACATTTGAAGGGATGTCTCAGGTAGTAGCCTATAGTCTTTAAGAACTTGGTCTCTAGAATAAGACAATTCCGAGTTTCAATCTTGGATATACCATTTGGTATGACCTTGGCAGTTTAATCTCTATGACCTTTGGTTTTCCCATTTGTGAAGTGGGTAAAATCACTTCCATCTGGAAGATTTGTTGTGAAGATTGAATAAGATATATAAAGTGTTTGGTTTGGTATCTGTTATCTTTAAATTCTTAATACAAAGAGAATGCTGTTAATATTACCTGAAACATGCAAATACTGCAGTTACTGTTTCAGTGGTTTTGAGGCAGAATTAAAGAGTGAGTGTGGGGGGACAGCTTCTTCCCCCACCCTCTGTGTGCAGAGAATGTACATAGTAGGTTTATCAGGAAAAGTTATAAACAAGTTTTTTGATAAATATTTAAAATAATTCCCATAGTTTTAGTCAATCCAACATATATGCTGGATTTAGTAGTCAAAGGCTAGACATATGCAGTTCATGACTTGTGGGTTTTTATGGTATACTCTAGACAAATCACTTTAACAAATATAAAGGAAACACATAAAGCTGATAATTCTAGAAATAAGTTTACATGAAGTATTGTGTCACCTAGCAGCACCTGGAACATTCTGGGCACTCGATAACCATTAGTATATGCACTTAAAGCAATACATTTAGAAATAAAGAAATAGCATATATAATCAACAAGATGCTCATTGTATTAACCCATATCTCTTTAGGTTAAACTGCTTACATTATTTCAGTGGAATCTGTTGTGATGTTGTATGGGAAGTTGTGAATAGGTACAGAATTGGGTAGCATAGGTAACCTCTAATTTCTCACATTGGAAGACCATGCTATGAGGGTGAGTCAAAAATTATCTGCACTCTGGCTATATTAAAACTTCTGTTGGCCACACTGTGTTATCAGTGTTTTCTGTTCAAGGCTACTGTCTCCCCAGCCACACAGTTCGCAGGTGTGAATGTGTTACATCAGTTCATTTGTAACTGCAGTTCGAGCAAAAATGAATGCCCCACTTGTGATTTGCATGAAAGAAGAGCAGTGTGTAGTGAATCATTTTTTGTGGTCTGAGGGTGTACCTGGTGCCGTTATTTATTGAAGACTTTGTGCGCAGTATGGAGAAAGTGTTTTGTTGCAAAGAAGTGTGTATGAATGGATAGAGAATTTCAAGGAAGGTTGCACAAGTGTTAGCCATCAAGAAGGAGCCAGTTGCCCCTCCATGTGAAGACGTGAAGACAGCAGTGCATTTGTGGTTCGCAGCTCAGCCTAAAACATTTTTTTAAAGAGGGAATACAAAAGCTTGTTGACAGATGGACAAAGTGTATTGAAAATTCAGCAAGGGGATTATGTCAAAAAATGATATATTTGTCTTTTCTAAAAGTTAATTAAAATAAATTCTACAGCCAGAGTGCGGATAATTTTTGACTCACCCTTGTATTTTGAGGACGTGATTTTGATGGGCAGATATTTGGATAGTTTATTAACAAAATACTGATGTTGATCATATTTCATATTGAATGTAAAATGAAAATATTATCCTGATCTTGTTCGAATAATGGGTATTTTCAAATATCGAATCCTAAATGCAGTTCTTATCATTGCACCTGAAGGAAGAAATATGTAACTTTTTTATCAATCATTGGTGTAATATATGAAATGGTTTTTATTTTTCTTGAGCCACCACTTTCAACTGTGTTCTTTCCAATCTCTCTTTCCAATTCTTCAGTAACATGTATTGCAGATCCCATAACTTTCAAATGTGTATATATATATATATATATATATATATATATATATATATATATATAAAAGAGCTCACTTCAGTACAGTTTACAATTTCTATATCAAGCCAAATTTTTCACTGGTGGTTCTCAAACTTTTGCGTGTATCAGAATCACCTGGGGGACCTTGTTAAAAATAGAAATTGGAGAAAAGATGGTGGCAAAGTAGAGAGACGTGGAGTGCATCCCTCTCCACAGATGCATTGGGAATGCACGGAAGGACGCAGTAATTCCCACAGAGAACCAGCTGAACACCAGCAGACGGCCTCGGACACCAGAAAGGACTACGGGGAGCCCGACATAGCTGGTAGGGAGGCATCTATGACAGCTAAAAGAGGGTGAAGCGGCGGAGCTGTGGCAGACAGGAGGTAGTGAGAAACATACGGAGGGTCCGCAGCGCAGCTCAGCGTTCCCGGACCGAGACATTGATCCGCGACTGAACGGAGGGTCCAGGAGCGGGAGGTGGGAACCGGAGAGCTGGTTCAGGGTGAGAAACATTGTTGCCAGTAGGGTGACGGACCGAGAGGACAGGAGGGAGGAGGTCCACGGAGAGGAGTGCCCGTCCCTGAGAGCTGCCCAGCCATGATGGCGGCTGGAGGCTGCAGGCTCACGGGCGGGGGGGAGGAGCCGCGCTCATAGCCTCTCTCTCTCTCTTTCGGCGCCTCTGCAACAGGCAGTGGAGAGATGCCCGGCGGGCCACCTAAGGTGCTCAGGGATAACAAGCACCTTCAGGCGCTCGGGCAGGGCTAGATTAAAGCCCCTTGCAACGCCAGGAGCAGGGAGGCTGCCGAGAGAAAGAAAAGAAAAAAACAACAGCAACAACAACAAAAAAACCCGAGAGAGGCCCAACTCTAAGACTTTCTGTTTACCCCTGAGCCACCAGCGTCCCTCTGCAACAGGCACCTCCAAGCCCGACTGAAACAACAGTGCGCCACTGCTCACTCACCCCCAGGAGAAGGAGCCACTATTGTACCCTCTCCCTCCCCACACACTGATGCTTACAGACAAACAATAAAGGAACCTCTGCTGGTCACAGAATAATGCAAAAAAAACCAAGACAATGAGAAGGACACTTACAGGTGAGATGCTAAGGAAACAGAAATAGTAGTATCAATACCTATTGAACTTGTCCATTCTGGGATCAGCTGTGGATTTTTTTTTCTTTTTTCTTTTCTTTTTCTCTCTCTTTCTTTTTTCTTTTTTTCTTTATTAAATACGATCTTAGCCCTAAGGGATCTACAAGTTTTATAACATAATTTTTTAATGATATTTTTTATTCTTTTTTTTTTTTTTGCCTTTTTATATACTTCTATATCTAGCTAAGTTTTTGGTAGTACGGACAATATATCTCTCATACTTTCCTTTCATCCATATCTTTTATACATTTCTATTCCTTTCTTTTTCTTTGCATATTTCCAACCACACTACGCTCTTCTGTTCCCCTTTCTTCCAGCCATTTTAAGTTTATTTTATCTTACCATACTTATAAGCAACACTATCGGTCTGCTCAGACTCCTTGCTCTATCCTCCAGATGACGCACTGCCTTGGTATTTAATATTAGGCTTTTGTCTTTATCTTAGTTCTTAGTACAGTTGTCTAATTACACTCTGAGAATCTCCATTCTCTCTGGTGGTACTCTGACTCTTTTCTATATTTGATCCTAGCTTACAAAATCTCCCTGGATTAATGTTTGTATGTCTAAGGTGTTATTTGTTTGTTTGTTTGCTTTTGCTTTTGTCTCTGATTTGTTCTGTTTCAGCTGTCAATTTCTGTTGGGTTTCTCTTTGAATATCTGATAGCACACTGGGGTTCTGTCAGGTTTTTCTAGAGCCTTATGTCCTAATGGATTCAGTAATTGTGTGTATTATACATGTATGTGTTTCCTAGACTTAATATTCATTTAATCCAATACTTGGACATTAGTCTGAGGCTTGGACAGTCTTTTATAAACACCTCTATCACCAGGACAAGCAACCCCAAAAGTTTGGACAACCATGAGGAAACAAAGAAACACCATGCAGGCAAAGGAGTAGGAAAAAACCCCACAAGACCAAATAAATGAGGAGGATATAGGAAAAATGCCTGAAAAAGAATTCAGAGTAATGATAGTAAAAATGATACAAAATCTCGATAACAAAATAGAGAAAGCACAAGAAACAGTTCATAAGAACCCAGGAAAACAAACAGAAATGGATAACAAAATAACTGAAATTAAAAATACTCTAGATGCTATAACCAGCAGAATGACTGAGGCAGAAGAACGAATAAGTGAGTTGGAAGATAGAATGGGGGAAATAACTGCCACAGAGCAGGAAAAAGAAAAAAGAATAAAAAGAATAGAAGACAGTCTCAGAGATCTCAGTGATAACATTAAGAGTACCAACATTCAAGTTATAGGCGTCCCAGAGAAGAAGAAAACAAGAAAGGGTCTGAGAAAATATTTGAAGAGGTTCTAGTGGAAAACGTCCCCAACATGGGAAAGGAAATAATGAACCAAGTCCAAGAAGCACAGAGAGTCCATACAGAATAAACCCAAGGAGAAATACACCAAGACACATATTAATCAAACTAACGACAGTTAAACACAAAGAAAGAATATTAAAAGCAGCAAGAGAAAAGCAACAAACAACATATAAGAGAAAACCCATAAGGATAACAGCTGACCTTTCTACAGAAACTCTGCAGGCCAGAAAGGAATGGCAGGATATACTGAAAGTCCTGAAAGAGAGAAACCTACAGCCAAGAATACTCTACCCAGCAAGAATCTCATTCAGATTTGAGGGAGAAATCAAAAGCTTTCCAGACAAGCAAAAGTGAAGAGAATTCAGCACCACCAAACCAGCCTTACAACAAGTGCTAAAGGAACTTCTCTAAGTAGGACACACAAGAAAAGGAAAACACCTACAAATACAAACCCAAAACAATTCAGAAAATGGGAATTGGAACACACATGTCAATAATCACTTTAAATGTAAATGGATTAAATGCTCCAACCAAAAGACACAGACTGGCTGAATGGATACAAAAACAAGACCCTTCTGTATGCTGCCTCCAAGAAACCCACTTCAGACCAAGGGATACATATAGACTGAAAGTAAAGGGATGGAAAAAGATATTGCATGCATATGGAAGTCCAAAGAAAGCTGGAGTAGCAATACTCATATCAGACAAATTAGACTTGAAAGTAAAGACTATTACAAGAGACAAGGAAGGACACTACATAATGATCAAGGGATCCATTCAAGAAGAACATATCACAATGGTAAATATCTATACCCCCAACATAGGAGCACCTCAATACATAAGGCAAATGCTAACAGCTATAAAAGGGGACATTGACAGGAACACAATAATAGTGGGAGACTTGAACACCCCACTTACATCAATGGACAGATCATCCAAACAGAAAATCAATAAAGACACACAAGCTTTAAATGACACATTAGACCATCTCGACTTCATTGATATTTATAGGACATTCCATCCAAAAACGACAGACTACACTTTCTTCTCAAGTGCACATGGAATATTTTCCAGGATAGATCACATCTTGGGTCACAAATCAAACCTCAGCAAATTCAAGAAAATTGAAATCATATCAAGCATCTTCTCAGACCACAACACCATGAGACTAGATATCAATTAGAGGAAAAAAACTGCAAAATATACAAACACATGGAGGCTAAACAATTCACTCCTAAACAACCAAGAAATCACTAAAGAAATCAAAGAGGAAATCAAAAAATATCTAGAAACAAATGACAATGAAAACACAACAACCCAAAACCTATGGGACGCAGCAAAAGCAGTTCTAAGAGGGAAGTTTATAGCAGTACAGTCCTACCTTAAGAAACAAGAAAATGATCGAATAAACAACCTAACCTTATACCTCAAACAACTAGAGAAAGAAGAACAAAGAAACCCCAAAGTGAGCAGAAGGAAAGAAATCATAAAGATCAGAGCAGAAATAAATGAAAAAGAAAGGAAAGAAACCATAAGAAAAATTAATAAAACTAAAAGCTGGTTCTTTGAGAAGATTAACAAAATTGATAAACCATTAGCCAGACTCATCAAGAATAAAAGGGAGAAGATGCAAATCAACAGAATTAGAAATCAAAAAGGAGAAGTCACAACGGACACCTCAGAAATACAAAACATCATGAGAGACTACTACAAGCAACTATATGCCAATCAATTGGATAACCTGGAAGAAATGGATACATTCTTAGAAAAATACAATCTTCCAAGACTGAACCAGGAAGAAATAGAAACCATGAACATACCAATCACAAGTATGGAAATTGAGGTAGTGATTAAAAATCTCCCAACACACAAAAACCCAGGACCAAATGGGTTCACGGGCGAATTCTATCAAACACTTAGAGAAGAGTTAACACCTATCCTTCTCAAACTCTTCCAAAATATTGCAGAAGGCGGAACACTCCCAAACTCATTCTACGAGTTTACCATCACCCTGATACCAAAACCAGGCAAAGATGTCACAAAAAAAGAAAACTACAGACCAATATCACTGATGAATATAGATGTAAAAATCCTCCACAAAATGCTAGCTAACAGACTCCAACAGCACATTAAAAAAATCATACACCATGATCAAGTGGGGTTTATCCTTGGGATGCAAGGATTCTTCAATATATGCAAATCAATCAAGGTGATACATCATATCAACAACTTGAAGGATAAAAACCATATGATCATTTCAATAGATGCAGAAAAAGCTTTTGACAAAGTTCAACATCCGTTTATGATAAAAGCTCTCCAGAAAATGGGCATCGAAGGAAATTACCTCAACACAATAAAAGCCATATATGAGAAACCAAAACCCAACATCGTTCTCAATGGGGAAAAACTGAAAGAATTCCCTCTAAGAATGGAACAAGACAAGGGTGTCCACTCTCACCACTATTATTCAACGTAGTTTTGGAAGTTTTAGCCACAGCAATAAGAGAAGAAAAAGAAATAAAAGGTATCCAAATTGGAAAAGAAGAAGTAAAATTGTCACTCTTTGCAGATGACATGATATTATATATAGAAAACCCTAAAGACTCTACCAGAAAACTGCTAGCACTAATTGATGAGTTTAGTAAAGTAGCAGGATACAAAATGAATGCACAGAAATCTCTTGCATTCCTATACACCAACAATGGAAGAGCAGAAAGAGAAATGAAGGAAACTCTCCCATTCACCATTGCAATAAAAAGAATAAAATACCTAGGAATAAACCTGCCTAAGGAGGCAAAAGATCTGTATGCAGAAAACTTTAAGACATTGATGAAAGAAATCAAAGACGACACACACAGATGGAGGGACATACCATGTTCCTGGATTGGAAGAATCAACATTGTGAAAATGACTGTACTACCCAAAGCAATTTACAGATTCAGTGCAATCCCCATCAAATTACCAATGGCATTTTTCACAGAACTAGAGCAAGAAATCTTACAATTTGTATGGAAACGTAAAAAACCCCGAATAGCCAAAGCAATCTTGAGAAGGAAAAATGGAGTTGGTGGAATCAGGCTTCCTGACTTCAAACTATACTGCAAGACCATAGTGATCAAGACAATATGGTACTGGCACAGAAATAGAAAGGAAGATCAATGGAATAGAATAGAGAACTCAGAAGTAAGCCCAAACACATATGGGCACCTTCTCTTTGACAAAGGAGGCATGAGTACACAATGGACAAAAGACAGCCTCTTCAATAAGTGGTGCTGGGAACATTGGACAGCAACATGTCAAAGAATGAAATTAGAACACTTCCTAACACCATACACAAAAATAAACTCCAAGTGGATTAAAGACCTACATGGAAGGCCAGACACTATCAAACTCCTAGAGGAAAACATAGGCAGAACACTCTATGACATCCATCAAAGCAAGATCCTTTTGGACCCACCTCCTAGAATCATGGAAATAAAATGGAGAATAAACAAATGGGACCTCATGAAACTTAAAAGCTTTTGCACAGTGAAAGAAACCATAAAGAAGACTAAAAGGAACCCTCAGAATGGGAAAAAATAATTGCCTATGAAACAATGGACAAAGGATTAACCTCCAAAATATACAAGCAGCTCATGCAGCTTCATACCAAAAAAGCAAATAACCCAATCCACAAATGGGCAGAAGACCTAAATAGACATTTCTCCAAAGAAGACATACAAATGTCCAACACACACATGAAAAGATGCTCAACATCACTACTCATCAGAGAAATGCAAGTCAAAGCCACAATGAGGTATCACCTCACACCAATCAGAATGGCCATCATCACAAATCTGAAAACAACAATTGTTGGAGAGGGTGTGGAGAAAAGGGAACTCTCTTGCACTGTTGGTGGGAATGTAAGTTGGTACAGCTACTATGGAAAACAATTTGGAGGTTCCTTAAAAAACTACAAATAGAACTACCATATGATCCAGTCATCCCACTCCTGGGCATATACCCAAAGAAAACCATAATCCCAAAAGAAACTTGTACCATCATGTTTATTGCAGCACTATTTACAATAGGCAGGACATGGAAGCAACCTAAATGCCCATCAACAAATGAATGGATACAGAAGATGTGGCATATATAAACAGTGGAATATTACTCAGCTATAAAAAGGGATGAGATGGCAATATATGTAATGAGGTGGATAGAACTACAATCTGTCATACAGAGTGAAGTAAGTCAGAAAGAGAAAGACAAATATTGTATGCTAACTTCCATATACGGAATCTAAAAATGGTAATGATGAACTCAGTAACAAGAACAAGGATGCAGATACAGAGAATGGACTGGAGAACTCGAGGTATGGGAGGGGGCGGGGGGTGAAGAGGAAACTGAGACGAAGCGAGAGTGTAGCACAGACATATATATACTACCAACTGTAAAATAGTCAGTGGGAAGTTGATGTATAACAAAGGGAGTCCAACTCGAGGATGGAAGATGCCTTAGAAGACTGGGGCAGGGAGGGTGGGGGGGACTCGAGGTGGGGGGAGTCAAGGAAGGGAGGGAATACGGGGATATGTGTATAAAAACAGATGATTGAACCTGGTGTATTCCCCCCCAAAAAATAATAAAAAATAAAATAAAAAAAATAAAAATTGCTGGATGCTACCCTCAGAGTTTCTGATTTATTAGATCTGTGGAAGGACTTGAGAATGTGTGTTACTAAGAAGTTCCCAGGTGATGATGATACTGCCCTCTGGGGACCACCATTTGAGAAGCACTGCTCTATATCTCCTCTCCTGTCTTTTCTAGTTTCTACTGCTCTAGCACTCAGTATTTTTGAGTGGAGAGGAAGGAAAGAGAAAGGGAAATATTCTCCTTACTTAGCTGGCTGTGGCTGCAGCCTCCTTTGAATGGTTGCTGCTTTCTATTTTCACTACTGGTTGTTGATATCTTCTTATTGCATGGCAAGGATCCAAATGCTGGTTCTCTTGGGGTATCCTATATGTTGATGTATTCTTTGAAGGGCCCTGAGAAGTGTGTCTCCCCACTGCACAATTTCCTGATGTATTAAATTTGATGTGGTTTGACCACTTCCAAATTTGCTTTTTTTCCCACCATTGGTGGCCCACCCCATTCTCTTGTTGCTATGTGTTCCTCTAAGCCAGGCTCCACAAGGCTGCCAGAGTGGTAATTTAAGATCATAAATTGAATCATATTCTTTCTAGCCTCTCTTATTTTCATTTTTCCTCCTCTGCTCCTGCTTAACAACTTTCAATAGCTTTATAAAATCTTAACTCTTTAATATGGTCACCAAGGCCCTGAATGATCTGACCCTTGCCTGCTTCTCTAATCATAGTTCACTTTTCAAGCCTCTCACTCATGATGCCTCCATCCCAAAGCTCTTCCTCACTCAGCCTTCCTCTGCTGTCTTCTGTAGGAACTGCTGTTTCCCAAACCTTCACCTGACAGGCTTATTTTCTTTCTTCAGTCTCAGCTTAGACATCACCTCCTCAGCTGGCCTTTCCCCCTCTGATCTTAAAATTGCTTCTTTTTGCACTCTTTTCATGACACTCTGTTTTTTACTTAGTGGGGCTTTTTGCAATTTTTAGTGATATGTTTGAGTTTATTTGCTTAATGTTTGTTTTTCCCCTTCAGCTTATAAAACTACATTTGAGCAGAAACCTTGTCTGCTCTGCATACTCAGGGCCTATGGCAATAATTTCCACAAAGTGGGTAAATTTTGACTGAATGAATGCAAGAATAAAGAGAGGGTCAGCTGGGCTGGTGTTCTTGAGGTTCTGGGAAAATTTTCACTCCGGTTTGGAGGGTCAATATTGGTTTCAGACAAATTTTCAAAGAGGAGGTAATGTTCTAGTTTTAGGGGAGACAGTCACAGACAAGACTTGGCCTTTTGGGTACTACATGTGCTAAAAAGTAGGGAGGTATTCTACAGAATTACAGATTTTACTTGGCGAATAGTCCAGTGTGTTTACTATGGGTTCGGCTTTTTGGCTCAGTGTGTTAACTTGGGTCCTCTGTGAAGCAAGTGCCAAGAAGAGGTTAGAAATGCAAGACATTTAATGGGGAAAAACATCAAGAATGGAAACTGGGGAAAAAGCCAGTGAAAGTGAGAGAGCTCTCAGATCACAATGCAGGCCATGCAGGTCAAAGTGAGCCATGCAATGTCACATCTCACAGAAATAGGCCTGCCTTAATATCCCAGCTGCACTGAGTCTTTAACTGGAACAGTCCATGGGAGGTGTGGCACTGGTGCACATGTGGTTGTGACTTCAGACCACAGATGTTGGTGCCATGGGTCAAAAATGAACAGTAATAGGAGATTGAGAGGTGCATCTGTGATGGCCAGCAGAGCTCACTATTCTTTTGTTTAAAAACTGGTATTAGCAGTATTATTTGTTTTGGAGTTTGTCCTGTTTATTCTGGCAAGACCCTAACTATATTTCTTATTGGTCTGCAATTGTATTTTTAGCTTCTAGCCTTGTAAATTTCTTCCTTCTTTTAAGTTAATATTATTAAGCTAGTACATGAATACATGCTCATTATGAATCATCTAAACAATGAAGTATATTAAATAAAAAGTAGCCTCTTTTTGTTCCCCTTCCCAAAACCAACAATATCACTTAATTTCTTAAGTAGTAACCACCATTAACATTTGCTGTGTTGCTTTCCAGATTCTTCCATATCATTTATTTATATTTGTAAATATACTTACAAATATACACATATTAATATGTGCAAAAATACAAACATGTACACAAATATACACACAATTATACAGTTTTGCTTTCACAAACACAGGCTTGTGTTATATAAATTATTCTGTATATTGCTTTTTCATCTAACAATTTTATTTAGGAGAGCTTTCCCTGTTAGGACATATAATAGCTATTTTTAAACTTTTGTGATTAAGAATCTGGTTACCTTCTGATTACCTATATGATACATGTCAAATAATTTCTGTTGTTTTAGCTTTCTTTGATTTTGCCATAGTTATTCAAATACTGAACAAGAAAATATTCCCTAAAACTGGGCCTAAGGAGAAAAGAAATATGTAAGGAAATGTTTATTATAATTCTAGTTTGAATTCATGGCAGTCTGCTTTTGGAAATGACTGCTGACAAAGATTGAAACCACCACTAGAGGTTAAATCAGATCCACAGATCAGTGCTAGCAGGCCTCATGACTGTATATGAATGTATAGAAATCATGTTTTTTCAATTGGTTATCTTCTTTCCTGCTTTAAACAACAAAAAAATAAGTTTTGCAGCAGTAGGCAAAATACTAAGATGTTTTCCTTACTAAAAAGAAATTCTCGTACTCTGAAGTCTTCCCTGAGATCTCTGATGTTCCCACAGTCTTCTTAAATGGTGACTCTCTTCTCTCCCTCCCCATTTCATATCGCTGGGGTGGGGGGGAAAGTAACTTCCTTGATCATCATTTCTGCTTCTAGGCCATTCTCCCTACCGTAAGCTTCTCCAGCTTTGAAATACATGCACCAGACTATAATGCCTGTTATCCTTTTCTTTTTTTAATTCCCATAATCCCATTATCTCTTGTAATCTTATTTACAGACTCCTAGATTACATCTCCCCATTCCTTAAAGATGTTAGTTCCTGGCTGACTATTATTCTTCCTAATGACCACCATCATCATTCTTTATTTCAATACCCTCAGAGATGAGCCTTCAAATACCCTGGTATACTCCATTGACAGTTCTCATTCTGCCTTAGCCATCCACCGCTTAGTCATACCCCAGACTATGTCAGCAACATATTCTCACCCTGACCATCTCAATATTAATCTTTCTTTCTTACTGCCAGTTCTTATCTTTCCAGTTTACTCCCTGTAGTTACATTAGTCCAACAATCCTTTAATCCCATGCACATCAGGGCATCCTGGTGTGGCTCACCTGGGTTCTCTGCAAGGCTGCAACAAAAAAACATCAGCAGAGAATGTGATCTCATCTGAGGCTTGACTGGGGAAGGATCCACTTCCTCCTTCATGTGGTTGTAGGCAGCACTCTGTTCATTCTGGGCTGATGGACTGAGTCAGATTCTTGCCAGCTGTCAACTGGAGGCTATCCTCCATTACTTGACAAATGACCTCATAATATGCAGCTCATAACATGGCAGTTGCTTCTTCATGAGAGAGAGTATCCTTGAAGACAGATAATCTTATGTAAAGTAATCATGTACAACCAGTCACCTTTGCTTACTCTATTGGCAAGGAGTAAGTCACAGGTTCTGCCCACATTCAAGAGAAGGGTACCACTCAAGGGTGTGAATATGATGACGCAGGGCTTATGACTTATGATCTGTTTTCCATGTACTTGTGCATCTGTTTTTGTCATTCACCCACATCAACATGTAATGACATTATTCTGTGCCTTATCATCAAACTAAAGGGACAGAACTCTTAAATTTATAGTCTATTTGGGTTACAAATATCCTGGATCAATTATACTACTACCAAATTAATTTTTAAAATGAAATATTGTTCTCTTTTGGATTTTGTCAATGCTTTTTATATTTTTCTATTTATTCAATCATTTTGTTTTCTTTTTTTTTTCAGCTTTATTGAGGTATTATTGATATATAACATGTAATTTAAGGTGTACAACATGATTTAATGCATATATATTGCAAAATTATTACCACAATAAGGTAATAATAATTACCATTATTTTTTGGTATTAACAGCATTTAAGATATACCCTTAATCACTTTTAGTATATAATACAGTATTGCTAACTATAGTCACCATGCTATACATTAGATCTCCAGAACTTATTTATTTAATTGATGGAAGTTTGTACCCATTGACCAACATGTCCTCATTTTCCCTACTCCTAGCCTGGACAACCACCATTCTACTATCTATTTCTATGAGTTCAGAATTTTTAAATTCCTCATATAAAAGAGAGTATACATTATTTGCTTTTTTATGCTTGATTTATTTCAATTAGCATAATGCCCACAAATTCCATTTATGTGGTTGTAAAGGGCAGACTTTTCTTCTTTTGTGGTTGAATAACATTCCATTTTGTGTGTGTGTGTAAGATTTTCTTTATATATTCTTTATACCTTCAACTGTTGATGAACATGATGTTGCTTCCATATCTTGGTTAAATTTCACCTACCTTGGTTAAATTTATTCCTATGTATGATATTCCTATTTTTGATGCTACTGTAAATGGTATTTCTTATTTATTTTTCTATTTATTGTTAGCTTATAGAAATGCAACTGATTGCTGTATGTTGATTTTGTGTCCTGTCATTTTACTGAATTCATTTATTGATTTGGAGGAGTGTTTAGAATTTTCATATTACCTGCAAACAGAGAATTTTACTTCTTCCTTTCTGACTTGGGTGCCATGTTAATTTTTATCACCCAATTGCTCTTCCAGTGTATTGAATAAAAGTGGTGAGAGGGGATATCCTTATTTTGTTCTTGGTCACAGAGGAAAAAATTTGTTTTCACTGTTGAGTGTGATTTTAGCTGCCTCTATTATGTTGGGGTACCTTCCTTCTATATCTAGTTTGTTTGTTTTTTTTATCATGAAATGATGTTGAATTTTGTCAAATGCTTTTTCTACACCTATTGAGATAATCATATGATGTTTACCTTTCACTCTATTGGTGTAGTGTATCATATTTATTGATTTGTGTATGTTGAACTGCCCTTACATCCCAGGGATAAATTCCACTTGATGAAGGTGTATGATCCTTTTAATGTGCTGTTAAAATTGGTTTTCTAAGGGAGGGTGGGGGAGGAGTCGAGGGAGGGAGGGAATACGGGGATATGTGTATAAAAACAGATGATTGAGCTTGGTGTACACCCCCCAAAAAAATAAATATAATTGAAAAAAAATTGGTTTTCTAATATTTTGTTGAGAATTTTTTCACCTATATTCATCAGTTTTCTTCACTTGAAGTTTCTTTTTCTGGCTTTTGCATAAGAATAATGCTGGCTTCATAAAATGAGTTTGGGAGTATTTGGTCCTTTTCAATTTTTTGGGACAATTTGAGAATGATTGGTATTAATTTTTCTTTAAATGTTCAGTGGTGAAACCATGTGGTCCTGAGATTTTCTTTTGTTAGAATTTTAAATTAACTGATTCAATCTCCTTATTGGTTGTTGATCTGTTGAAATTTTCTTTTTCTTCATGATTCAGTTTGAGTGGGTTTTATGTTTCTAAGTTTCATCATTTCTTCTAAGCTATTCAATTTATTGCCATATAATTGTTTACTGGAGTCTTTTATGATTTTTTTATATTTCTGTAATATCAGTTGTGTCTTCTCTTTCACTTCTGATTTTATTTACGAGTCTCGCCTATCTTTTTCTTAGTTAGTCTAATTATAAGTTTGTCAATTTGTTTATCTTTTCACAAAACAAGCTCTCAGTTTTGTTGGTCTTTTCTATTGTTTTTTTTTTCCTGATCTCTATTTTATTTATTTATGCTCTGATCTTTGTTATTTCATCCTTTCTGTTAACTTTGGACTTAGTTTGTTCTTCTTGTAGTTCCTTGAGGTGTAAAGTTGTTTACTTGTAATCTTCCTTTTTTTTTTCTTAATGTAAGCATTTAAGACTATAAATTTTCCTCTTAGAACTGCTTTTGCTTCATTCCTTGAGTATTGGTATGATGTGTTGCCATTTTTATATGTCTGAAGATATTTTTTGAATTCCTTTTAGATTTTTTTCTTTGACCCATTGGTTGTTCAGGAGCATGTTAATTTTCACACATCTGTGAATTTTCCAGTTTTTCTTCTATGGTTGATTTCTAGTTTCATACCATTGTGATTGGAAAAGATACATGATATGATTTCCATCTTTTTACATTGCCAAGGTTTGTTTTGTGACCTAACATATATTTTGTATCCTGGAGAATGTTCCATGTGCACTTGCAAAGAATGTGCATTCTACTGCAGTTGTGTGGAATATTTGTATATGTCTGTTAGGTCCATTTTGTCTACAACATAGTTCAAGCCCAATGTCTCCTTAATAATTTTCTGACTGGATGATCTATCCATTGTTGAAAGTGGGGTATTGAAATACTGTACTATTATTGTATCATAGTATATTTCTTTCCTTAGATATGTTAGAATTTGCTTGATATATTTAGGAGCTATGATATTGGGTGCATATATATTTATAATTATTATATCTTCTTGATGAATTGACCTCTTTATCATTGCATGCTGACTTTCCTTGTCTCTTGTTGGAGTTTATGTCTTAAAGCCTAATTTGTCTAATTAAGTGTAGCTACCTCTGTTATTTTTTGGTTCCATTTGCATAGAATATCTTTTTATATCCCTTAAGACTGAGCCTATTTGTATACTTAAAGATGAAGTCAATCTCTTGTAGGAAGCATAGAGTTGAGCCTTGTTTTTAAATTCATTCAACCACTATCTACCTTTTGACTGGAGAAAATCTATTTGCATTTAAGTAATTATTGATAGGTAAGAACTTACTAATGTCATCTTCTTGTGTTCTGTTTTATTTTGTTTGTTTGTTTGTTTTTTGTAGTTTCCTTGTTCCTTTCTTCCTCTTTTGTTGTCTTTCTTTGTAAATTGATGATTTTCTGTGGTGGTATGATTTATTTTATTATCATACCCATTTTATTATCTTTTGTGCCTACTGTAGAATTTTGCTTTGTGGTTACCATGAAGTTTACATAAAAAGTTTCATAGATTTAACAGTCTATTTTAAGCTGATATCAACTTAAAAGTAATCATATACAAAAATGCTACCCTTTTACTTCCCCCATAATTTTATATTTTTGATGTCACAGTTTTCCTCTTTTTGTATTGTGATTCATTAACAAGTTATTGTACCTATGTAATGCTTTTGTCTTTTAAAATTTATAATAGAGTTAAGTGATTAACACACCACCATATGTACAGTATTAGAGTATCATGAATTTGACTATATACTGACTTGTACCAGAATGTTTTACATTTTCGTATATTTTCATGTTACTGATTAGTCTGTTTTCATTTCAGCTTAAAAAACACCTCTCATCATTTCTTGTAAGGCAGGTCTAGTAGTGGTGAACTCCAGTTTCTTTTTCTTTTTTTTTTAGGGGGAAGGAAGACTTGATATCCCCTTCTTTTTTTTTTTTAAGAACTTTTATTGAGATACAGTTAACATACAATAAACTGCGTATATTTAGAGTGTACAATTTGGAATCCCAATCTCCCAATTCAATCCCTCCCAATCCTCCCCACTTTTGACACTTGGTGTCCGTATGTTTGTTCTCTACATCTGTGTCTCTATTTCTGCCTTGCAAACCAGTTGATTTCTACCATTTTTCTATAGTCTGCATATGTGTGTTAATATACAGTATTTGTTTTTCTCTTTCTGACTCACTTCACTTTGTATGACAGTCTCCAAGTCCATCCATGTCTCTAGAAATGTCCCAGTTTCCTTGCTTTTTACAACTGAGTAATATTCCATTGTATATATGTACCACATCTTTTTTATCCATTCATCTGTTGATGGACATTTAGATAGCTTCCATGTCCTGGCTATTGTAAATAGTGCTGCAATGAACATTGGAGTGCATGTGTCTTTTTGAATTATGGCGTTCTCTGAGTATATGCCCAGCAGTAGGATTGTTGGGTCATATGGTAACTCTATTTTTAGTTTTGCAAGGAAACTCCGTACTGTTCTCCATAGTGGCTGTATCAATTTACATTCCCACCAACAGTGCAAGAGTGTTCCCTTTTCTCCACATCCTTTCCAGCATTTACTGTTTGTAGATTTTTTGATGATGCCCATTCTAACCAGTGTGAGGTGATACTTCATGGTCATTTTGATGTGCATTTCTCTAATAATTAAGGATGTTGAGCAGCTTTTCATGTGCCTCTTGGCCATCCATATGTCATCTTTGGAGAAATGCCTATTTAGGTCTTCTGCCCATTTTTTGATTGGGTTGCTTGTTTTTTTGATATTGAGCTGGATGAATTGTTTGTATATATTGAAGATTAGTCCTTTGTCTGTTGATTCATTTGCAAATATTTTCTTCCATTCTGAGGATTGTCTTTTCGTCTTGCTTATAGTTTCCTTTGCTGTGCAGAAGCATTGAAGTTTCATTAGGTCCCACTTATTTATTTTTGTTTTTATTTCCATTACTCTAGGGGATGGATCAAAAAAGATCTTGCTGATATTTACATCAAAGAATGTTCTTCCTATGTTTTCCTCTAGGGATTTTATAGTGTCTGGCCTTCCATTTAGGCCTTTAATCCATTTTGAGTTTATTTTTGTGTATGGTGTTAGGGAGTGTTCTATTCTCATTCTTTTACATGTAGCTGTCCAGTTTTCCCAACACCACTTATTGAAGAGGCTGCTTTTTCTCCAATGTATATCCTTGGCACCTTTGTCATAGATTAGTTGACCACAGTTTATCTCTGGGCTTTCTATCCTGTTCCATTGATCTATATTTCTGTTTTTGTGCCAGTACCATCCTGTCTTGATCACTGTAACCTTGTAGTATATCCTGAACTCAGGAAACCTGATTCCACCAACTCCATCTTTCCTTCTCAAGATTGCTTTGGCTATTTGGGGTCTTTTGCATTTCCATACAAACTGTAAAATTTCTTGTTGTAGTTCTGTGAAAAGTGCAATTGGTATTTTGATAGGGATTGCAATGAATCTGTAAATTTCTTTGGGTAGTATAGTCATTTTCACAATGCTGATTCTTCCAATCCAAGAATATGGTATGACCCTCCATCTGTTTGTGTCTTCTTTGATTTCTTTCATTAGTGTCTTATAGTTTTCTGAGTACAGGTCTTTTGCCTCCTTGGTTAGGTTTATTCCTAGGTATTTTATTCTTTTTGTTGCAATGGTGAATGGGATTGCTTCCTTAATTTCTCTTTCTGCTCTTTCATTGTTAGTGTATAGAAATGCAAGAGATTTCTGTGTGTTAATTTTGTATCCTGCAACTTTACCACATTCATTGATTAGCTCGAGTAGTTTTCTGGTGGCATCTTTAGGATTTTCTATGTATAATATCATGTCATCTGTGAACAATGACAGTTTTACTTCTTCTTTTCCAATTTGGATTCCTTTTATTTCTTTTTCTTCTCCTACTGCTGCAGCAAGAACTTCCAAAACTATGTTGAATAGTAGTGGTGAGAGTGGACATCCTTGTCTTGTTCCTGATCTTAGAGGGAATGCTTCTAGTTTTTCATCATTGAGAATGATGTTTGCTGTGGGTTTGTCATATATGGCCTTTATTATGTTGAGGTAGGTTCCCTCTATGCCCACCTTCTGGAGAGTTTGTATCATAAATGGGTGTTGAATTTTGTCAGAAGCTTTTTCTGCATCTCTTGAGATGATCATGTGGTTTTTATCCTTCCATTTGTTAATACGGTGTATCACATTGATTGATATGTGTATATTGAAGAATCCTTGCATTCCAGGGATAAACCCCACTTGTTCAGGGTGTATGATCCTTTTAATGTGTTGTTGGATTCTGTTGGCTAGTATTTTGTTGAGGATTTTCACTTCTAAATTCATCAGTGATATTGTTCTGTAATTTTCTTTTTTTGAAGTATCTTTGTCTGGTTTTCGTATCAGGGTGATAGTGGCCTCATAAAATGAGTTTGTGAGTGTTCCTTCCTCTGCAATGTTTTCGAAGAGTTTGAGAAGAATCAGTGTTACCTCTTCTCTAAATGTTTGATAAAATTCACCTGTGAAGCCATCTGGTCCTAGACTTTTGTTTGTTGGGAGATTTTCAATCACAGTTTCAATTTCATTCCTTGTGATTGGTCTGTTCATATTTTCTATTTCTTCCTGATTCAGTCTTGAAAGGTTATACCTTTCTAAGAATCTGTCCATTTCATCCAGGTTGTCCATTTTTCTTTGGCATATAGTTGCTTGTAATAATCTCTTATGATGCTTTTTATTTCTCTGGTGTCTGTTGTAACTTCTCCTGTTTCCTTTCTGATTTTATTGATTTGAGTCCTCTCCCTCTTTTTATTGATGAATCTTTCTTGAGGTTTATCAATTTTATTTATCTTCTCAAAGAAGCAGCTTTTAGTTTTATTGATTTTTGCTATTGTTTTCTTTGTTTCTATTTCATTTATTTCTGCTCTGATCTTTATGATTTCTCTCTGTCAACTAACTTTGAGTTTTGTTTACTCTTCTTTCTCTAGTTTCTTTAGGTGTAAGGTTGGATTCTTTATTTGGGATTTTTCTTCTTTCTTGAGCTAGGATTGTATTTCTCTAAACTTCCCTCTTAGAACTGCCTTTGCTGCATCCCATGGGTTTTGGATCATTGTGTTTTCATTGTCGTTTGTCTCTAGGTATTTTTTGATTTCCTCTTTTCTTTCTTCAGTGATCTCTTGGTTATTTAGTAGTGTATTGTTTAGCTGCCCTGTGTTTGTGTTTTTTACAGTTTTTTTTCCTGTAATTGATTTCTAATCTCATAGCGTTGTGTCCAAAAAGATGCTTGATATGATTTCAATTTTCTTGAATTTACCAAGGCTTGAATTATGACCCAAAATGTGATCTATTCTGGAGAATGTTCCATGTGCACTTGAGAAGAATGTGTAGTCTGTGGTTTCTGGATGTAATGTCCTGTAGATATCTATTACATCAAGCTGATGTATTGTGTCATTTAAAGCTTGTGTTTCCTTACAAATTTTCTGTGTGGATGATGTGTCCACTGGTGTAAGTGGGGTGTTAAAGTCCCCCACTATTTTTGTATTCCTGTTGATTTCCTCTTTCATAGTTGTTAGAATTTGCCTTAAGTATTGAGATGTTGCTATATTGGGAGCATATATATTTATAAGTGTTATCTCTTCTTCTTGGATTGATCCCTCGATCTATATGTAGTGTCCTTTCTTGTCTCCTGTAATATTTTTTATTTTAAAGTCTATTTTATCTGATATGAGTATTGCTACTCCAGCTTTCTTTTGATTTCCATTTGCATAGAATATCTTTTTCCATCCCCTCACTTTCAGTCTGTATGTGTCCCTAGGTCTGAAGTGGGTCTCTTGTAGACAGCATATATATGGGTCTTGTTTTTGTATCCATTCAGCCAGTCTGTGTCTTTTGGTTGGTGCCTTTAGTCCATTTACATCCAAGGTAATTATTGACATGTATGTTCCTATTACCATTTACTTAATTGTTTTGTTTATGTGTTTGTAGGTCCTTTTCTTCTCTTCTGTTTCTTGCTTAGTGAAGTTCCTTTAGCATTTGTGTAGGGCTGGTTTGGTGGTGACAAATTCTCTTAGCTGTTGCTTGTCCGTAAAGCTTTTGATTTCTCCACTGAATCTGAATGAGATTGTTGCTGGGTAGAGTATTCTTTGTTGTAGGTTCTTCTCTGTCATCACTTGAAATATATCATGCCACTCCCTTCTGGCTTGCAGAGTTTCTGCTGAGAAATCAGCTGTTAACCTTATGGGAGTTCCCTTGTATGTTATTTGTCATTTTTCCCTTGTTGCTTTTAATAACTTTTCTTTGTCTTTAATTGTTGTCAATTTGACTATTATATGTCTTGGCATGTTTCTCCTTGGGTTTATCCTGCCTGGGACTCTCTGTGCTTCCTGGACTTGGGTAGCTATTTCCTTTCCCTTGTTAGGGAAGTTTTCAACTATAATCACTTCCAATATCTTCTTGGGTCCTTTCTCTCTCTCTTCTCCTTCTGGGACCCATATAATGCGAATGTTGGTGCGTTTAACACTGTCCCAGAGGTCTCTTAGTCTGTCTTCAGTTCTTTTCATTCTTTTTTCTTTATTCTTTTCCACATCAGTGATTATCACCATTCTGTCTTCCAGGTCACTTACTCGCCCTTCTGCCTCAGTTACTCTGCTATTGGTTCCTTCTAGTGTATTTTTAATTTCAGTTATTGTGTTGCATATCTCTGTTTGTTTGCTCTTTAATTCTTCTAGGTCTTTGGTAAGCTTTTCGATCTTTGCATCCAGTCTTTTTTCAAAGTCCTGGATCATTTTCACTATCATTATTCTGAATTCTTTTTCTGGAAGGGTCCCTCTCTCCTCTTCATTTAGTTGTTTTTATGGTGTTTTATCCTGTCCCTTCATCTGGTACAAAGTCTTCTGATTTTTCATTTTCTCTCTCTGTGGCTGTGATTTTCAGTTCCAGAGAAGGAAATACTGCTGATACTGCTTGATTCTGTTGTCTGACCTCTTGTGGAGGAAGTTCTCTAGGAGGTGTGTGTGCTTCCTGATGGGAGGGACTCATTGTGGGTAGGACTGGGTAGGCGGAGCTCAGTAAGACTTTAATCCAATTTGGTGGGCAGAACTCAGTAAAACTTTAATCTGCTTTTCTGCCAATGGGTGGGGCTGTGTTCCTACCTTGTTTGATATTTGGCCTGTGGCTACATAGCACGGGAGCTTACAGGCTCTTTGGTGGGGCTAAATGGCAGACTCTGGGAGAGCTCATGCCAATGAGCACTTCCCAGAACCCCTGCCCCCAGTGCTCCTGTTTCCTCAGTGAGCCACTGGTGCCCCCCACCTCTTCAGGCAACCCTCCAACACCAGCAGGTAGGTCTGGTTCAGTCTCCTATGGGGTCACTGCTCCTTCCCCCTGGGTCCTGGTGAGCACAATTTTTTGTGTGCCCTCCAAGAGTGGAGTCTCTGTTTCCCCCAGTACTGTGGAGGTCTTGAAATCAAATCCCATTGGCTTTCAAGTCTGATTCTCTGGTGATTCTTCCTCCCGTTGCTGGACTCCCAAGTTGGGATTCCTGACATGGGGCTCAGAACCCTCACTTTAGTGGGTGGACTTCTGTGGTATAACTGTTCTCCAGTTTGTGAGTCACCCACCCAGCATTTATGAGATTTGATTTTAATGCAATTGTGCCCCTCCTACCATTTCATTGTGGCTTCTTTTCGTCTCTGGATGTGAGGTTGTCTTGTTTGTGAGTTCCAGTGTCTTTCTGTTGATGATTGTTCAGCAATTTGTTGTAATTTTGGTGCTCTTGCAAGAGGGAGTGAGCGCACGTCCTCCTACTCCACCATCCTGATCCGTCTGATATCCCCTTCATTTTTGAAAGATGGCTTGGCTGTATAAAACATTCTTGGTTGGCAGTATTTTTCTTTTAGTGCTTTGAATATATCCTCTCATGCTCCTGAATCTGCAAGATTTCTGCTGAGAAATCTGCTTATAACTTTTTTTGGGAGGGTGGATTTTCTTATATGTGAGGAATCTTTTTTTTTCTCTTGCTGCTTTTAAAATTCTCTCTGTCTTTAATTTTAGACAATTTTATTATAATGTGTTTTGAAGAAAATTGTTTTGAGTTGATATTTGGGTAGATTCTTGGACTTAGACATCCAAAACATTTCCCAGATTTGGGAGGTGCTCAGGCACTATTATTAAATTAAAAAAAAAAAAAAAGTATTGTTGATTTACAACATCATGTTAATTTCATGTGTAAAGCACAATGATTCAGAATATATTATATGTATTCTTTTTCAGATTCTTTTCCCTTATAGGGTATTGCAATATATTGAGTATAGTTCCTGTGCCAGGCAGTAGATCCTTGTTGGTTATCCATTTTATATATAGTAGTGTGTATATGTTAATCTCAACCTCCTAATTTATCCCTCTCTCCCTTTTCCACTTTGGTAACAGTAAGTTTGTTTTCTATGTCTGTGAGTATGTTTATATTTTGTGAATAAGTTCTTTTTTTTTTTTTTTAGATTCCACATTGAAGTGATAGTATATATTTGTCTTTCTCTTTCTGACTTGCTTCACTTAGTATAATCTCTAAGTCCATCCATGTTGCTGCAAGTGGCATTACTTCATTTTTTATGGTGGAATAGTATTCCATTGTATTTGTATACCATATCTTACAGATATGGACATTTAGGTTGCTTCCATGTCCTGGGTATAGTAAACAGTGCTGCAATAAAACTTGGGGCACATGTATTTTTTCAAATTATACTCTCCTCTGGATATATGCTCAGGAGTGGGATTGCTGGATCATATGGTAGCTCTATTTTTAGATTTTTAAGGAACCTCCATACTGTTCTTCAAAGTGGCTGTACCAATTTACATTCCCACCAACAGTGTAGGAGAGTTCCTTTTTCTCCACACCCTCCTTAGCATTTATTATTTGTAGACTTTTTTGATGATGGTCATTATGACAGAAGTGAGGTGATACCTCATTGTAGTTTTGATTTGCATTTCTCTAATAATTAGAGATGTTCAGCATTTTTTGATGTGTTATTTGGTGACCTATATGTCTTTTTAGAAGAATTGTCTCTTTAGATTTTTGCCATCTTTGATGTGATTGTTTGTTTCTGTTTCTTCCCCCCCCCCCCCCCTTTTTTTGTGTACTGAGCTGTATGAGCTGTTTATATATTTTGGAAATTAATCTCTTGTCAGTCACATCATTTTCAAATATTTTCTCCCATTCTGTAGGTTGTCTTTTCATTTTGCTTTTGGTTTCCTTTGTTGTGCAAAAACTTTTAGGTTTAATTATGCCCCATTTGTTTATTTTTGGTTTTATTTTCATTACTCTAGGAGACAGATTTGAAAAGATATTGCTGTGATTTGTGTCAAAGAGTATTCTGCCTATGTTTTCCTCTAGCAGTTTTGTATTATCTGGCCTTACATTTAGGTCTTTAATCTATTTTGAGTTTGTTTTTGTATATGGTGTTAGAAAATGTTCTAATTTTCCTTCCTTTTCATGTAGCTGTCCAGTTTTCCCAGCACCTCTTATTGAAGAAACTGTTTTTTCTCCATTGTATATTCTTGTCACCTTTGTCATAGATTAATTGGCCGTAGGTGTGTAGGTTTATTTCTGAGCTTTCTATCCTGTTCCTTTGATCTATATATCTGTTTTTGTGCTAGTACAATACTGTTTTGATTACTGCAACTTTGTAATATAGTTTGAAGCCAGGGAGCCTGATTCCTCCAGCTTCATTTTTCTTTCTCAAGATTGATTTGTCAGTCATAATATTTTAAAGAATCTTTTTGCCCGTTTCTCCCCTTCTTCTCCTTCTTGGACTCCAATGATGCACAGGTTGTTTCTCTTAACAATACCCTCTAATTAACTTAGGCTTTATTAATTCTTTTGTATTATTTTTCTTTTTGCTTCTCTGACTGGATGATTTCAAATGATCTGTCTTTAACTCACTTTTCTTTTCTTCTGCTTGGTTCTGTCTGTTATTGAAGCTCTATATTAAATTCTTCAGTTCAATCTTTGTATTCTTCAACTCTAGGATTTTTGTTTGTTTTTTATAATGGCTTCTATTTCTTTGTTAAAATTCTCATTTTGGATGAGGTGGCAGTGGCTGTGGCACAGGGATACGGTACTGTATATATATTGGGGAGCAGAGGCTCAGTGGTGAGCAGCAGTACTGGGAGTTGGGTAGCAGTGAGGGCAGCTGTGGTGGCAGCAAAGTGATCAGTGCACACCACACTTTAGCAGCAGCAGTAGCAAAGGCAACCCTGTGGTCACAGTCCTTGTGCTGGTGTAGCCACCCTCATTCTGTCTGCTCTTTGTCCCTTTGCTTGCACCATGGCTGATCAGCTGACCAAAGAACAGATAGCTGAATTCAAGCAAGCTTTCTCTCTATTTGATAAAGATGGTTATGGCACTGTCACAACAAAGGAACTTGGAAATGTCATTAGGTCACTGGGTCAGAACCCAACAGAAGCCGAATTGCAGGACATGATCAAGGAAGTGGATGCTGATGATATTAGCACCATTGACTTCCCAGAATTTTTGACTCTGATGGCTAGAAAAATGAAAGATATGGGCAACCAAGAAGAAATTCATGAGGCATCCTGAGTCTTTGACAAGGATGGCGATGGTTACGCCAATACCACAGAACTATGTCATGTCATGACAAACTTAGGAGAAAAACTAGCAGATGAAGAAGTAGATAAAATGAGCAGAGAAGCAGATACTGATGAATAAGTCAACTACGAAGAATTTGTACAGATGATGACTGCAAAATGAAGACCTACTTTGAACTCCTTTCCAACCTGCCTCTAGAAAAATCAAATTGAATCTTTTACTTACCTCTTGAAAAAACAAAACAATGCAAAACAAAACAAAAAACTGAATGTCAAAGTACCTTCTGTCCACACATATGCAAAAATCTGCATGTATTGGTTGGTGGTCTTGTCCCCTGAAGATCAAGCTACACATCAGTTTTCCAATATAAATACTTGTCCTACCTTAATGATATGGAAGCACTTAGTGAACTCCTGACAGGTCTGTCTGCTCACTATTAATATACTGTTTGGGCTGGCCAGTTTTTCATGCATAGAGCTTGGCAGTTGAGCACAGTCAAGCATTGTATTAAAAACAAAAAATGAAAAGAACAATTTCAAAACCTACTCAAAGAGAGACTACTAAAAGCAACTATATGTCAATAAGTTGGATAACCTGGAAGAAATGGATACATTCTTAGAAAAATACAATCTTCCAAGACTGAACCAGGAAGAAATAGAAACCATGAACAGACCAATCACAAGTACGGAAATTGAGGCAGTGATTAAAAACCTCCCAATACACAAAAGCCCAGGACCGGATGGATTCATGGGCGAATTCTATCAAACATTTTGAGAAGAGCTAACAACTATCCTTCTCAAACTCTTCCAAAATATTGCAGAAGGCGGAACACTCCCAAACTCATTCTATGAGGCAACCATCACCTTGATACAAAAAACAGGCAAAGATGTCACAAAAAAAGAAAATTACAGACCAATATCACTGATGAATATAGATGCAAAAATCCTCAACAAAATACTAGCTAACAGACTCCAACAGCACATAAAAAAAATCATTCACCATGATAAAGTGGGGTTTATCCCTGGGATGCAAGGATTCCTCAACATATGCAAATCAATCAATGTGATACATCATATCAACAAATAGAAGGATAAAAACCATATGATCATTTCCATAGATGCAGAAAAAGCTTTTGACAAAGTTCAACATCCATTTATGATAAAAGCTCTCCAGAAAATGGGCATAAGAGGAAATTACCTCAACACAATAAAAGCCATATAGAGGAAACCAAAAGCCAACATCATTCTCAATGGGGAAAAACTGGAAGAATTCCCTCTAAGAATGGAACAAGACAAGGGTGTCCACTCTCACCACTATAATTCAACATAGATTTGGAAGTTTTAGCCACAGCAATCAGAGAAGAAAAAGAAAAAAAAGGAATCCAAATTGGAAAAGAAGAAGTAAAAATGTCACTCTTTACAGATGACATGATATTATATATAGAAAACTCTAAAGACTCTACCAGAAAACTGCTAGCACTAATTGATGAGTTTAGTAAAGTAGCAGGATACAAAATCAATGCACAGAAATCACTTGCATTCCTATACACTAACAACGGAAGAGCAGAAAGAGAAATGAAGGAAACTCTCCCATTCACCATTGCAATAAAAAGAATAAAATACCTAGGAATAAACCTGCCTAAGGAGGCAAAAGATCTGTATGCAGAAAACTTTAAGACACTGCTGAAAGAAATCAAAGACGACACATACAAATGGAGGGACATACCATGTTCCTGGATTGGAAGAATCAACATCGTGAAAATGACTGTACTACCCAAAGCAATTTACAGATTCAATGCAATCCCCATCAAATTACCAATGGCATTTTTCACAGAACTAGAGCAAGAAATCTTATGATTTGTATGGAAATGCAAAAGACCCCGAATAGCCAAAGCAATATTGGGAAGGAAAAATGGAGTTGGCGGAATCAGGCTTCCTGACTTCAAACTATACTACAAGGCCATAACAATCAAAACAGTATGGTACTGGCACAAAAATAGAAAGGAAGATCAATGGAATAGAATAGAGAACTCAGAAGTAAGCCCAAACACATATGGGCACCTTATCTTTGACAAAGGAGGCACAAATATAGAATGGACAAAAGACAGCCTCTTCAATAAGTGGTGCTGGGAACATTGGACAGCAACATGTAAAAGAATGAAATTAGAACAATTCCTAACTCCATACACAAAAATAAACTCCAAATGGATTAAAGACCTACATGTAAGGCAGACACTATAAAACTCCTAGAGGAAAACATAGGAAAAAAACACTCTATGACATCCATCAAAGCAAGATCCTTTTGGACCCACCTCCTAGAATCATGGAAATAAAATCAAGAATAAACAAATGGGACCTCATGAAACTTCAAAGCTTTTGCACAGCAAAAGAAACCATAAACAAGACTAAAAGGCAACCCTCAGAATGGGAAAAAATAATTGCCTATGAAACAACAGACAAAGGATTAACCTCCAAAATATACAAGCAGCTCATGCAGCTTAATACCAAAAAAGCAAATAAACCAATCCACAAATGGGCAGAAGGCCTAAATAGACATTTCTCCAAAGAAGACATACAGATGGCCAACACACACATGAAAAGATGCTCAACATCACTACTCATCAGAGAAATGCAAGTCAAAGCCACAATGAGGTATCACCTCACACCAGTCAGAATGGCCATCATCACAAAGTCTGGAAACAACAAATGTTGGAGAGGGTGTGGAGAAAAGGGAATTCTCCTGCACTGTTGGTGGGACTGTAAGTTGGTACAGCCACTATGGAAAACAATTTGGAGGTTCCTTAAAAAACTACAAATAGAACTACCATATGATCCAGTCATCCCACTCCTGCGCATATACCCAAAGAAAACCATAATCCCAAAAGAAACTTGTACCATCATGTTTATTGCAGCACTCTTTACAATAGCCAGGACATGGAAGCAACCTAAATGCCCATCAACAAATGAATGGATAAAGAAGATGTGGCATATATATACAATGGAATATTACTCAGCTATAAAAAGGGATGAGATGGAGCTATATGTCATGAGGTGGATAGACCTAGAGTCTGTCTTACAGAGTGAAGTAAGTCAGAAAGAGAAAGACAAATATTGTATGCTAACTCACATGTATGGAATCTAAAAATGGTACTGATGAACTCAGTGACAAGAACATGGATGCAGATACAGAGAATGGACTGGAGAACTCGAGGTTTGGAAGGGGGCGAGGGGTGAAGGGAAAGCTGAGATGAAGCTATAGAGTAGCACAGACATATATATACTACCAATTGTAAAATAGATAGCCAGTGGGAAGTTTCTGTATAACAAAGGGAGTTCAACTCGAGGATGGAAGATGCCTTAGAGGACTGGGATGGGGAGGGTGGGTGGGGGGACTCGAGGGAGGGTGGGGGGGAGTTGAGTGAGGGAGGGAATATGTGGATATGTGTATAAAAGATGATTTAACTTGGTGTACCCCCAAAAAATAATAAATAAATAAATAAAATTAAAACAAACAAACAAACAAACCTACTCAAAGTGGTTCCAGTTCAATTTGTTAGTATAAATTGTTGTAGCTGGTTTACTGATAATAGCCATTTAAAATTGGTTTACCTCAAGATGCTATGGAGGATAAACTGTCCACTAAAACAATAGCCCTCTCATAACTTCCCCATGCCCCCATGGTGACCATCACACATGCTGATGACATGCCCAAGTGTGTTGGTGTAGCTTGGTCTGCATTGTGCTAGAGCAGAATGGGTGTCAGGCTATCACCATTCATACAAATTTTAAAAAACAATCCTTTATCAAGGGATCATCTTTAGACTCTGTTTTTAAAACCTTCTGAACCATGACTTGGAGCTAGCAGCATAAGCTGTGACTGTGGACTTCAGCACAACCATCAACATTGCTGTTCAAGAAATAAAAATTTACATCCATTCCATGTTGTAAATACTAGTCTTTTTTTTCCCAATGAAAAGACCATTATCTTAAAACAATTCTCATTTGTTCATGTGTTTTTTTCCTATTTTAAATTAGTTTTCTAAGTATGTTTTTATTAGTTTCTTTTGAAGGTGTCATGTTTCCTTGGCTATTCATAATCCTTGTGGCTTTTCACTGGTGTCTGTGCATTTGAGGAAATAGGCACTTTTTCCAGTCTTTACAGACTGACTTTAATAGGCAAAGCCCTTTACCAATCAGCCTGTTCAGATTCTGGGTGGGCCATGGGTGGACTTGCTGCTGGAGTTTTTGGGCAGGTAGGTCTGATAACTGCATCAGCAGGTGGGAAGTCCTTGCACTTGGGTCCATGGGGAACATTCTGATGCCTGGGTCTGTGGGGGTGGGCTGGAAGCATGGTGCATTTGAGGAGGGCTTGTTGCTGAATTGGGGCTGACATGGAGGTCAGGTCTGTGGGGTCTGGTCTGGTGATTGGACAGACAGGGAGCCTAGGCCAGTGGCAGTTGGACTTAAGGCTAGGGCTGTGGAGGCTGGCCAGGTGCTGGGGCAGACTGGGAGCTTGGGTCCACAAGAAGCAGTCTAGAATTTATGTCTGCAGGGGCTGGCCTGGTATTGGGGTGTGTTGAAAGCCTGAGTCAGCAGAAGTTAGTCTGGTGATTGGTACAGTTGGGCAGTTGGGATCACAGGTGCCTGTGTGGAGTCTGGGTTTTTGAGGGCTGATTGGGAACTTGGAGCCACAAGAGCCATTTGGGTCCATAGAAGCCAGCCAGTGCTGGGATGTGCCAGGAGCTTGGGTTTGTGGGAACCTACTGGGAGCCTGGAGCCAAGGGAGCCACTTGAGGCTGTAGGAGCCTGCCAGTGCTTGGCTGAGCCAAGAGCCTGATTCATGAGAGCTTTTGGGAGCCTGGGGTTGTGAGATTTGCTTGGGCTTTGGAATCTAGCAGATGCTGGGTTGGGCTGGTTGTCTGGGTTCACAGCAGCCTGCTACTGGTCATCTAGGACCATAGGAGTTAGCCTGGTGCTGGGGTTGAAGTCAGTTGCTCATTTTACTTTCCTTCTCCCATGGGAAGTGTGTCTCTCATCATGCTGGGCTGCCTGGGGTTGGGGGAGGGGTGATTGAGTAACATTAATATATCTTTTCTAATCTCCTCAATGTGTCTTTTATTTCTGTGCTTCACTCAGGTCCTGTAATCCCTAATCACAAGTTCTTTGCTCTTGTGAAGATATTTTCTTGCATGGGTAGTTCAGATTGATGTTTCTAAGAAGGGATGGGAGCTAGACATTTCTATATCACCATTTTGCTGACAATGTTTTTTATTTTAATGAAAAAATTTATTCTACAATATACATGCAAAGATATATGAGCACACACACAGATTGATAATGATAATAAAAATAAATATCTACATATCCACCAACAGGTTTAGAAACAGTATCTGCCTAGAGCTTTCAACGCTCCCACTCTGACAATTTTCTTTTCCCACCGCTCAGAGTTTCTCTCTCTCTTGAATTTTCTGTTAGTCATTCTTTGTGGTTCTTTCTTTTTTACCCAGTAAATTTATATCTTTAAACTACATATTATTTATTTTGCCTCATTTTGAATTTTATAAATGATGTGATTCTCTTCTTTCACTCAGTATTATAATCAATATTTTTAGATATTGATGTCTGGCTGCAGTTATTTTCATTGGTATATGTACTATTTGCTATTTGAATATATTTAAATTTATGTATCCACTCTATTATTGATAGATTTTTGAGTTTTTTCATTTTTTTGTTATCATGAGCAATGATGCTGTGAGCTTTCTTGTCATAGTCTCAAAGAAAGACTCATAAAACTCAAAGAGTGAATGAATAAATAAACAAAAATGCAGTCTGACTTAGAGAGATAACCTACTCAATAAAATTTATTAAAAAATATAAAAAGGTGATACCATAATGAAATTCAAAAGCAGGTGTAATGAAGAGGGATGCTCCCTGACAGTATAAAATAAGAAGTATTTGTGAGTATGTGTGTGTACATGTGTGCAGTGGTTACAGAGGACAGAGACAGAAAACAGGCAACAGAAAAAGAAAGCCAAAAAAATTTTAAAAAAATATAAAAAAAAAACCTTCATGATTTTGCTCAAGATAATAAGAGATGAGAGGCATGTGATGTTGGGAGCATGAATTCTGGTATAACATTGGAGTCAGCAATGCCCCAATGCATGATTCTCTCTCTCTTTTTTTTTTTATCTTTACTGTCACTGTTTTTTTCTTCTATTTATTTATTTTTATTTTTTTTTGGGGGGGGTACACCAGGTTCAATCATTTGTTTTTATACACATATCCCTGTATTCCCTCCCTTCCTTGACTCCCCTCCCTCGAGTCCCCCCCATCCTCCCTGCCCCAGTACTCTAAGGCATCTTCCATCCTCGAGTTGGACTCCCTTTGTTATACAACAACTTCCCACTGACTGTTTTACAGTTGGTAGTATATATATGTCTGTGCTACTCTCTTGCTTCATCTCAGTTTCCCCTTCACCCCCCACCCCCTCCCGTACCTCGAGTTCTCCAGTCCATTCTCTGTATCTGCATCCTTGTTCTTGTCACTGAGTTCATCAGTACCATTTTTAGATTCCGTACATGTGAGTTAGCATACAATATTTGTCCTTCTCTTTCTGACTTACTTCACTCTGTATGACAGATTGTAGTTCTATCCACCTCATGACATATAGCTCCATCTCATCCCTTTTTATAGCTGAGTAATATTCCATTGTATATATATGCCACATCTTCTTTATCCATTCATTTGTTGATGAGCATTTCGGTTGCTTCCATGTCCTGGCTATTGTAAAGAGTGCTGCAATAAACATGATGGTACAAGTTTCTTTTGGGATTATGGTTTTCTTTGGGTATATGCCCAGGAGTGGGATTACTGGATCATATGGTAGTTCTATTTGTAGTTTTTTAAGGAACCTCCAAATTGTTTTCCATAGTGGCTGTACCAACTTACAGTCCCACCAACAGTGCAGGAGAATTCCCTTTTCTCCACACCCTCTCCAACATTTGTTGTTTCCAGATTTTGTGATGATGGCCATTCTGACTGGTGTGAGGTGATACCTCATTGTGGCTTTGACTTGCATTTCTCTGATGAGTAGTGATGTTGAGCATCTTTTCATGTGTGTGTTGGCCATCTGTATGTCTTCTTTGGAGAAATGTCTATTTAGGCCTTCTGCCCATTTGTGGATTGGGTTATTTGCTTTTTTGGTATTAAGCTGCATGAGCTGCTTGTATATTTTGGAGGTTAATCCTTTGTCCGTTGTTTCATAGGTAATTATTTTTTCCCATTCTGAGGGTTGCCTTTTAGTCTTGTTTATAGTTTCTTTTGCTGTGCAAAAGCTTTGAAGTTTCATGAGGTCCCATTTGTTTATTCTTGATTTTATTTCCATGATTCTAGGAGGTGGGTCCAAAAGGATCTTGCTTTGATGGATGTCATAGAGTGTTTTTTTCCTATGTTTTCCTCTAGGAGTTTTATAGTGTCTGCCTTACATGTAGGTCTTTAATCCATTTGGAGTTTATTTTTGTGTACGGAGTTAGGAATTGTTCTAATTTCATTCTTTTACATGTTGCTGTCTAATGTTTCTTTTGCATTTCCATACAAATCGTAAGATTTCTTGCTCTAGTTCTGTGAAAAATGCCATTGGTAATTTGATGGGGATTGCATTGAATCTGTAAATTGCTTTGGGTAGTACAGTCATTTTCACGATGTTGATTCTTCCAATCCAGGAACATGGTATGTCCCTCCATTTGTATGTGTCGTCTTTGATTTCTTTCAGCAGTGTCTTAAAGTTTTCTGCATACAGATCTTTTGCCTCCTTAGGCAGGTTTATTCCTAGGTATTTTATTCTTTTTATTGCAATGGTGAATGGGAGAGTTTCCTTCATTTCTCTTTCTGCTCTTCCGTTGTTAGTGTATAGGAATGCAAGTGATTTCTGTGCATTGATTTTGTATCCTGCTACTTTACTAAACTCATCAATTAGTGCTAGCAGTTTTCTGGTAGAGTCTTTAGAGTTTTCTATATATAATATCATGTCATCTGCAAAGAGTGACAATTTTACTTCTTTTCCAATTTGCATTCCTTTCATTTCTTTTTCTTCTCTGATTACAGTGGCTAAAACTTCCAGAACTATGTTGAATAACAGTGGTGAGATAGGACACCCTTATCTTGTTCCATTCTTAGAGGGAATTCTTCCAGTTTTTCCCAATTGAGAAGAATGTTGGCTTTTGATTTCCTCTATATGGCTTTTATTATGTTGAGGTAATTTCCTTCTATGCCCATTTTCTGGAGAGCTTTTTTGATAAATGGATGTTGAACTTTGTCAAAAGCTTTTTCTACATCTATTGAGATGATCATATGGTTTTTATCCTTCAAGTTGTTGATATGATGTGTCACGTTGATTGATTTGTGTATATTGAAGAATCCTTGCATCCCAGAGATAAACCCCACTTGATCATGGTGTATGATTTTTTTAATGTGCTCTTGGAGTCTGTTAGCTAGTATTTTGTTGAGGATTTTTGCATCTATATTCAGCAGTGATATTGGTCTGTAGTTTTCTTTTTTTGTGACATCTTTGCCTGGTTTTGGTATCAGGGTGATGGTAGTCTCAAAGAAGGAGTTTGGGAGTGCTCCACCTTCTGCAATATTTTGGAAGAGTTTGAGAAGGATAGGTGTTAATTCTTCTTGAAATGTTTGATAGAATTCACCCAAGAACCCATTTGGTGCTGGGCTTTTGTGTGTTGGGAGATTTTTAATCACTGCCTCAATTTCGATACTTATGATTGGTCTGTTCATGGTTTCTATTTCTTCCTGGTTCAGTCTTGGAAGATTGTATTTTTCTAAGAATGTATCCATTTCTTCCAGGTTATCCAACTTATTGACATATAGTTGCTTGTAGTAGTCTCTCATGATGTTTTGTATTTCTGAGGTGTCCGTTGTGACTTCTCCTTTTTGATTTCTAATTCTGTTGATTTGCATCTTCTCCCTTTTTTTCTTGATGAGTCTGGCTAATGGTTTATCAATTTTGTTAATCTTCTCAAAGAACCAGCTTTTAGTTTTATTTATTTTTCTTATGGTTTCTTTCCTTTCTTTTTCATTTATTTCTGCTCTGATCTTTATGATTTCTTTCCTTCTGCTCACTTTGGGGTTTCTTTGTTCTTCTTTCTCTAGTTGTTTTAGGTGTAAGGTTAGGTTGTTTATTCAATCATTTTCTTGTTTCTTAAGGTAGGACTGTATTGCTATAAACTTCCCTCTTAGAACTGCTTTTGCTGCATCCCATAGGTTTTGGGTAGTTGTGTTTTCATTGTCGTTTGTTTCTAGATATTTTTTGATTTCCTCTTTGATTTCTTTAGTGATTCCTTGGTTGTTTTAGAGTGAATTGTTTAGCATCCATGTGTTTGTATTTTTTGCAGTTTTTTTCCTGTAATTGATATCTAGTCTCATGGTGTTGTGGTCTGAGAAGATGCTTGATATGATTTCAATTTTCTTGAATTTGCTGAGGTTTGATTTGTGACCCAAGATGTGATCTATCCTGGAAAATGGTCCATGTGCAGTTGAGAAGAAAGTGTAGTCTGTCGTTTTTGGATGGACTGTCCTATAAATATCAATGAAGTCGAGATGGTCTAATGTGTCATTTAAAGCTTGTGTGTCTTTATTGATTTTCTGTTTGGATGATCTGTCCATTGATGTAAGTGGGGTGTTCAAGTCTCCCACTATTATTGTGTTCCTGTCGATGTCCCCTTTTATAGCTGTTAGCATTTGCCTTGTGTATTGAGGTGCTCCTATGTTGGGGGCATAGATATTTACCATTGTGATATGTTCTTCTTGAATGGATCCCTTGATCATTATGTAGTGTCCTTCCTTGTCTCTTGTAATAGTCTTTACTTTCAAGTCTAATTTGTCTGATATGAGTATTGCTACTCCAGCTTTCTTTGGACTTCCATATGCATGCAATATCTTTTTCCATCCCTTTACTTTCAGTCTATATGTATCCTTTGGTTTGAAGTGGGTTTCTTGTAGGCAGCATATAGAAGGGTCTTGTTTTTATATCCATTCAGCCAGTCTGTGTCTTTTGGTTGGAGCATTTAATCCATTTACATTTAAAGTGATTATTGACATGTGTGTTCCAATTCCCATTTTCTGAATTGTTTTGGGTTTGTATTTGTAGGTGTTTTCCTTTTCTTGTGTTTCCTACTTAGAGAAGTTCCTTTAGCACTTGTTGTAAGGCTGGTTTGGTGGTGCTGAATTCTCTTCACTTTTGCTTGTCTGGAAAGCTTTTGATTTCTCCCTCAAATCTGAATGAGATCCTTGCTGGGTAGAGTATTCTTGGCTGTAGGTTTCTCTCTTTCAGGAATTTCAGTATATCCTGCCATTCCCTTCTGGCCTGCAGAGTTTCTGTAGAAAGGTCAGCTGTTATCCTTATGGGTTTTCTCTTATATGTTGTTTGTTGCTTTTCTCTTGGTGCTTTTAATATTTTTTCTTGGTGTTTAACTGTCATTAGTTTGATTAATATGTGTCTTGGTGTATTTCTCCTTGGGTTTATTCTGTATGGGACTCTCTGTGCTTCTTGGACTTGGTTCATTATTTCCTTTCCCATGTTGGGGAAGTTTTCCACTAGAACCTCTTCAAATATTTTCTCAGACCCTTTCTTGTTTTCTTCTTCTTCTGGGATGACTATGATTTGAATGTTGGTACGCTTAATTTTATCACTGAGGTCTCTGAGACTGTCTTCTATTCTTTTTATTCTTTTTTCTTTTTCCTGCTCTGTGGCATTTATTTCCCCCATTCTATGTTCCAACTCACCTATTTGTTCTTCTGCCTCTGTCATTCTGCTGGTTATAGCATCTAGAGTATTTTTAATTTCAGTTATTTTGTTATCCATTTCTGTTTGTTTTCCTGGGTTCTTATGAACTGTTTCTTGTACTTTCTCTATTTTGTTATTGAGATTTTGTATCATTTTTACTATCATTACTCTGAATTCTTTTTCACGCATTTTTCTTATTTCCTCCTCATTTATTTGGTCTTGGGTTTTTTTTTTTCCTGCTCCTTAGCCTGCATGTTGTTTCTTTGTTTCCTCATGGTTGTCCAAACTTTTGGGGTTGCTTGTCCTGGTGATAGAGGTGTTTATAAAAGACTGTCCAAGCCTCAGACTAATGTCCAAGTATTGGATTAAGCGAATATTAAGTCTAGGAACACATACATGTATAAGACACACAATTACTGAATCCATTAGGACATAAGGCTCTAGAAAAACCTGACAGAACCCCAGTGTGCTATCAGATATTCAAAGAGATACCCAACAGAAATTGACAACTGAAACAGAACAAATCAGAGACAAAAGCAAAAGCAAACAAACAAACAAATAACACCTTACCATACAAACATTAATCCAGGGAGATTTTGTATGCTAGGATCAAATATAGAAAAGAGCCAGAGTACCACCAGAGAGGATGGAGATTCTCAGAGTGTAATTAGACAACTGTACTAAGAACTAAGATAAAGACAAAAGCCTAATATTAAATACCAAGGCAGTGCATCATCTGGAGAACAGAGCAAGGAGTCTGAGCAGACCGATAGTGTTGCTTATAAGTATGTTAAGATAAAATAAACTTAAAATGGTTGGAAGAAAGGGGAACAGAAGAGTGTAATGTGGTTGGAAATATGCAAAGAAAAAGAAAGGAATAGAAATGTATAAAAGATGTGGATGAAAGGAAAGTATGAGAGATATATTGTCCGTACTACCAAAAACTTAGCTAGATATAGAAGTATATAAAAAGGCAAAGAAAAAAAAAAAGAATAAAAAATATCATTAAAAAATTATATTATAAAACTTGTAGATCCCTTAGGGCTAAGATTGTATTTAATAAAGGAAAAAAAAAAAAAAAAAAAGAGAGAGAGAGAGAAAAAGAAAAAAAAAAAGAAAAAAAAATCCAGAGCTAATCCCAGAATGGACCAGTTCAATAGGTATTGATACTACTATTTCTGTTTCCTTAGTGTCTCAGCTGTAAGTGTCCTTCTCCTTGTCTTGGGTTTTTTTGCATTATTCTGTGGCCAGCAGAGGTTCCTTTATTGTTCGTCTGTAAGCGTCAGTGTGTTGGGAGGGAGAGGGTACAATAGTGGCTTCTTCTCCTGGGAGTGAGTGAGCAGTGGCGCACTGTTGTTTCAGTCGGGCTTGGAGGTGCCTGTTGCAGAGGGACGCTGGTGGCTCAGGCGTAAACAGAAAGTCTTAGAGTTGAGCCTCTCTCGGGTTTTTTTTGTTGTTGTTGCTCTTTTTTTTTTTTTTCTCGGCAGTCTCCCTGCTGCTGGCATTGCAAGGGGTTTTAATCAAGCCCCGCCAGAGCGCCTGAGGGTACTTTTTATCCCTGAGCGCCTTAGTTGGCCAGTGGGCGTCTCTCCACGGTCTGTTGCAGAGGCGCCGAAAGAGAGGGAGAGGCTATGCGTGCAGCTCCTCCCCCCCGGCCCGTGAGCCTGCAGCCTCCAGCCGCCATCATGGCCGGGCAGCTCTCAGGGACGGGCACTCCTCTCCGCGGACCTCCTCCCTCCTGTCCTCTCGGTCTGTCACCCTACCAGCAACAATGTTTCTCACCCTGAACCAGCTCTCCGGTTCCCACCTCCCGCTCCTGAACCCTCCATTCAGCCGCGGATCGATGTCTCGGTCCGGGAATGCTGAGCTGCGCTGCGGACCCTCCGTATGTTTCTCACTCCCTCCCGTCTGCCACAGCTCCGCCGCTTCACCCTCTTTGAGCCTTTGTATATGCCCCCCTACCGGCTATGTCGGGCTCCCTGCAGTCCCTTCTGGTGTCCGAGGCCGTCTGCTGGTATTCAGCTGGTTCTCTGTGGGAATTACTGCGTCCTTCCGTGCATTCCCAATGCATCTGTGGAGAGGGATGCACTCCACGTCTCTCTACTTCACCGCCATCTTTTCTCCTCTCGCATGATTCTTGATGGCACAATTTGCATCACATTCTTTGTAAATGCTACACTCTGGAGCTGTGCAGTGCATCTTAATTGTTGCAGGCTGTGTGTCTTGGTGAAACCGAAGATGTTGAAAATCCAGCCTGGGGCTAAATTTTGCTTTCTAAGGTGGTTTCAAAGTAGAACCTACTAATTTTCTAGTATATTTTTTGAGTAGTGAATGTAAATATTAAATTTTCTACTTAGATTTGCTTTATCTTAAAATGTGATTCTGTTCTGTGACAAAACTACATGGATTATGGTCTCAGAACTTTTCCCTCCTATTGTATCTGTTTTCTGAGTCTTCTCAGTATTCCCTTTACAAATAGATGACAAGCTCTTGGGGAAGGTAATATATTTTCTACTTCATTTGTATCTTCCACATTACTGAGCACAGTGTTACTTGCTTAGTTAGTAATTTTCTTTTGAACTTATTTGCTCTTTATTCTAAGATACTAAGAAAGAATGCTTAAATTCTTTATTTTAGGATTATTGAGATGAGTAATATAATTAATTTTGCCTGAATAAATTTTCCAAAACAAACAAAAGAATCACCAACTCTTTTCCTCTAGACACTGTGTAGACACACAGAGAAAGATCTAACACATAAATCAAACTGATTTCTCCACAGGTTAACATGCTTCTTGGGAGCAAGTGATGTTTAAAAGATAAACTAAACACTCTAGACTAATGGTGTGCCATATTTTGCATTATTAAATGTTACTTATTCCTTAAATCTTCCACTTCTTTTCAAAGAATGGTTTGTACTTTGGGCAGTTTGCCTGACCATAACCCTGACCACCCCCTTCCCCTCAAGTATAAAATGCTTAGATTACAGTGTGAAAATGTTTGAAAGGATCAACAAACATAGTAGGAAATGTCTGTTTAGATTCCACAGGGAATTAGAAATTGTTTAGTGCATTCTGATTTTGCTAAGGAAGAAATTTAAAACTAATATTAAGACATTTCTTTTCCCCAAGAATAATTAGAAGAGGGCATAAACTATCAGGAAGAGTGATTGTAATATACAATATCTATAAATTGAAAAAAAGAGTATACAAAGTGCACTGAATACCTTGGGTAGACACATCATTTCCTTGATCATCAACATTTCCTACTAAGTGTCAGGAGGATGGACAAAGTGTATGGGAAGCTATTGCCATTTTATGTTTCCATGCATCAGGGAGAAATTTAGGAACATTATTTACCTAACAAAGTAACAAAGTGAATATAGACCACAACATACTAGAGCTTAATCTTTATCATTACTTGAAAAGTAATTCTTAGTAGAAGTACAATTATTTTCAGTCCTTCCATAATACACCTCACAAAATCTCAGACCTGCCAGAATAAAATATATACATCAGGTTTACTTAAAAATAATGTCAGTTGCTGCACAAATTATAAAACAGGTCCCAGTGAGTTACCTGGAAATCTTTTCAAGGAGAGACAGAACTTAGAAGTCTGCAAAGCTTTTGGTCAGCATCTGGAATGTAAGGAAACTGCCAAAATATATTAAATACAACAACATCTACAACATCTCAAGAAGTAATATGAAAACACAACCTTCAGGGCATTTTACTGCTCTCTCTTGCTAATAACATCTTTGCCCGAGGCCGCTGGAATATAGCACTGCCACAGTGAGTTCTTAGGCAATATGTTTTGGGATAAGATGAAGGAAATTACATCTGCCACATATATACTTTAGAAAAAATAATCAGATCCTTTACCATACAATTTCTCTGAAGTGTTCCATAACTTGTTTCTTAAAATGAATATTTTATGTGATCATTCAGGGTGGGAATATGCTGCATGGCAAATGACAATGGATATTAAATACTCTGAGAAATAAGTTTGACTTCACATAACAGGAGGCCTCCCAAAATTTCTAAACTCCAGTACAGGATCCCCCACACATAAAACTAGTGTTTCTAGACTGGAACAGTCTTTGGGAATACTACTGCATTCTGTATTCATCTTTATTGTTATACCCTCAGTGGAACTGACCCCTAGAACCCTCTTAGCAAGTTTTGAAATCTTAAGAAAATCTTAAGGTTTTGAGAAAGTACTTAAAACTAAAGCTTACCTATAATGGATGTTGGAGCTGGTTTGAGCTTGATATTCTTAATCATGATTAATAGGTTTCCTTCTACTTCTGGTTTACAAAAATGTTTTCAATGGAAAGAGTTGTTTAAAAAATGTTTTTTCTTATTAAGCCAATTGATTTGATTTATATTAATTTTTTTTCTGTTGTTAAAGTATGCCTGATTTTATGGAACAGTAAATACTTATTTGGTTGATTCTTCTTATTTATCAACTTCTCAATATTTTACTTAGGATTTTGAAATTCATATTCCTACATGGGTTTAAACTGGATCAGTGACCATTGTGAAGTTACTATGTTAGGGCTGAGAAGTTACTCTGTAAAGAGCATCTCTGCTTTTATTGGCTTTATGAACTGGCCTCTCAAGTAAGAGTTCATGTGCACAAAGTTCCATGGCTATATAAGTGGTTGAACAACTGCAACCATTTTCTTTTTGTGTTTTTTCAGGTTTTGATTTCAGAGTTTTGCTAGTTTGCAATGAATTGGATAATTTTCCATTGTTTATGCTCAGAAATAGTTGCTCTGACATGGGATTCTTAACAATTTTAAAAAACTTAAGTGGTGAATTCTCTAGCTTAGGAACCATTTAAAAATGTAATTCTGCAATAAATTTTTGAATTTTTTGTTTTTTAAACTTCTTAAAAAATTCAATTATTCATATTTTCTCAGAAATATCTCCACTGTAGGTAAATCAGTGGTTTTCAAAGTGTAGTTTCCAGACAATCAGCATCTTTATCATCTGGGAACTTGTTAGAAATGAGATTTTTCTTTGTACTACCCTAGACGTACTGAGTCATAAATTCTTGTCATAACAGGTTCTGTAGGTGATTCTGATATCTGTTAAGTTCTAGATCTTTAGAATTATTAGATTAAACTTGATATCCATACCTTAAGCTTTAAAAATGATGTGTCTGGAGGAAAAAGATGGTGGTGAAGTAGAAGGCTGTGGAGTGCATCTCTCTCCACAGATGCATCAGGAATACACTAAAATATGCAATAATTCCCACAGAAAGCTGGCTGAACACTAGGAGAAGACCTTGGGCTCAAGAAAGGACTGCAAAGATCCTGAAATAACTGGGTAAGACAGAGGGAAAAAAAAAAAGGAGAAAGAGGAGAATAAAGGAAATGGATGGGTCCTACACCCTGGGGCAGGGAGCTGAAACAGGAGAGATTGCTGAATTCAGGGAAACCCCCCTTATCTGATGGGGAAACCCCCTAACAAATGGGGAATTTGATTGGGTCAGAAGGGAGGCATTTGGGACTCCAAAGAGGGTGAAGTGGCCAATCTGTGGCAGACAGGAAAGAGTGAGAAACACACAGAAGGGTCTGCACCATGGCTCTGTGAGTCCCAGACTGAGATGTTGGTTCACAGCTGTACAGGGGGTCTGGAAGTAGGAATGTGGGAACCAGAGGCCTTGTTCAGTGTGAGAAACATTGTTGGCTGTGGGGAGGTAGACTGAGAGGACAGGAGGGAAGAAATCCACAGTGGAGAATGCCTACTGCACAAAGCTGGGTGGCCATGGTGGTGGGGTGCTACTGCAACTGATATGCAGTGGGGAGAAGCCACTGTTGTAGCCTCTCTTTCAGCACCTGTGATGAACAAAGGGAGGCCCCTTCTGGGCCTGCTGTCACAATCCACAAGGGACAGAAAAAGCCCCTTGGAGGGGTGGCCTGGTATACCTGCTGCTGAGAGCCAGAAGTTTGCAGAGAAGAACATCTCTGGAGACATTCCTATTACACCTGAGCCCACCAGCTTCCCTCTGCAATTGGTGCCACTGTCACTGCCAGGGCTTCTGCAACCCAGGCAGGGCATTACTGCTGGCTCACATGCAGGGGAAGGAGCTGCTATTGTACTCTTTCTCTCCCCACACACTGGCACCTACAGATGAACAATAAGGAAGTTCTGCTGCTCACAGAGTAATACTAAAAGCCCCCAAGGGCTGCCCACAGTAAAGATGGGCAGAAACCAGTAAAGAATAACACTAAAGTCAGATTTCCTATACCCATGGCAACCAGCATCTCTGTGCATTTGGCATCATCTGTGGGGCTCCTGCAACCCAAGCAGGGTGCTACTGTTGAGTCACAAGTTGGGAGAGGAGCCACTATTAAAGCGTCTCTCTCCCCACATGCCTGTGTCTGCAGATGAGCAATAAAGGAAACCCTCACTTAGGCAGGCCCAAAGAGCTCCAACACAGCCTCAGGACCAGGCTCTGGTGGTTAGGCCACACACAGAAGCAGGGACAAAACCAAAGCTGAACGCCAGGGACAGGGGGACTAAGGAAGAGGTTCTAAAATCTTTCCATCAGATATACACACAACAGATTAAATCCCCGTGATCATCTAGGTAGACCCTATGTCTTTGGAATATCTGAGTAGAGAGTCAATATTCCCACAAATGAAGAAGGTGTAGCTCTGGCACCTGTGGAGTATGGGAACAAACACACACAGGAATTGGACAAGATTAGAGCCTAAGTGGACCCCACAGGGCCCACAGCAGTTCCAGAGCCCAATGCAGAGGCAGAAGAGGGCCTCTTGGGGAGGCAAAGGTGGCCTGAGGCTCAAGTCATTTGCAAGGACACTTACAGCTGTGACCCCAAGGAAGCAGAATTATTATAAATTTTATTGATCTGGTCCATTCTGTGGTCAGTTCTAGCTTTTTTTTTTTTCTTTTGTTACGATCTTAGCCCTAAGAGATCCCCACTTTTTATAACATACATTTATTCTATTTCTATATTTATTTTCATTTTTAACTTTTAAAAATATTTATAGTCTAGCTAGCTTTTCTGTAGTGCTGAGTTTATCTCCATCTTCTTTTCTTTTTTATCTTTAATACATTTATATTTTCTTTTTTTCTTTTTCTTTTTATAATCCCAGTCATAGTATGCTCTTCTGTTGCTCTGTGTTCTATCCCTTTTTATTTTATCTTATTATACTTTTAATCAATATTATTGGTCTGGTCTGTTTCCTGGCTTTATTCTTCAAATAACACACTGCTTTGGTTTTTGTTATTAGGTTTTGTCTTTATCTTAGTTCTAATTATAACTGATTTTGTTTTGAGGATCTTCAGTCTATCTCATTGTTCTCTTGTTTTTTATTATATTAGCTCCCTGTTATATCTGGTCCTCATTTTCACAATTTCCCTGTTTTTGTTTGTTTGTTTTCATTTTTGTTTTGAATTTTTGTTGGTTTTCTCTTAAATTGTCTGATTGTGTTCTGAGGTTCTTCTGTTAGGATGTTCTAGTGCTTTATGTTCTATTGGGTTCTGTTTTTGTCTTCCTTGTGCATGTACATGTTACCTTGATTCAGTATTTGTTTCTTTGACTTAAACTTTTATCATTATTTTGGGGCTTGGATAGTCTTTTTTAATCCCCTTTAATGCCAGGACAAGTGACATCTGGAGCCTGGATTCCTCTACCAGATGTCAAGTTGGAGGATCTGGGAAGGGAGCACCGAGTCCATGATGTTAGACCACTAGAGAGTCCTCAGCCACAGGGAACATTAATGACAGAGGACTCTCACAGAAGCCTCTATCAGAGTCTAAGAACTGGCTTGGCCCAACTGCTTGCAACTGCCAGTGATGGATACCTGACACCAAACTACAAGTAAGAAAGGAACACAAACACACCTATCAGCACACAAACTACCTAAAGCCTGTTAAGCTCACAGATACCTTAAAACACACCACCTGACATGGTTCTGCTCATCAGAAGGAGAAGACTCAGATCCACACACCAGAGAACAGGCACCAGACCCTCCCACCAGGAAGCCTACTCAAGACTCTGGACCAACCCCACCACAGGGGGCAGAGAGCAGAAACAAGAATTCTTACTAGGCAGCATAGGGAAAGGAGACATCAAATATTATAAATTAGACAAAATGAGAAAACAAATATCTTGCAGGCAAAGGAACAAAATAAATACCCACAAAACCAAATAAATGAAGAGGAAATAGGCAAATTGTCTGGAAAAGAATTCAGAGTAATGATAGTAAATATGATGCAATATACAATGGAATATTACTCAGCTATAAAAAGGGATGAGATGGAGCTATATGTCATGAGGTGGATAGAATTACAGTCTGTCTTACAGAGTGAAGTAAGTCAGAAAGAGAAAGACAAATATTGTATGCTAACTCACATATACAGAATCTAAAAATGGTACTGATGAACTCAGTGACAAGAATAAGGATTCAGATACAGAGAATGGACTGGAGAACTCGAGGTATGGGAGGGGGTGGGGGGTGAAGGGGAAGCTGAGATGAAGTGAGAGAGTAGCACATATATACTACCAACTGTAAAATAGATAGTCAGTGGGAAGCTGTTGTATAACAAAGGGAGTCCAACTCGAGGATGGAAGATGCCTTAGAGGACTGGGGCAGGGAGGGTGGGGGGGACTCGAGGGGGGGGAGTCAAGGGAGGGAGGGAATATGGGGATATGTGTATAAAAACAGTTGATTGAACTTGGTGTACCCCCAAAAATAATAAATAAATAAATAAAATTAAAACAACAACAACAACAAAACAAAAAAACTAGTAAAAAAAAAAAGATGATGCAAAATCTTGATAATAAAATACAGAAAATGCAAGAAACAGTTAATAAAGACCCAGAAGAACTAAAGAACAAACAAAGAGTAATGAACAACACAATAACTGAAATTAAAAATACTCTGGATGGTGTAAACAGCAGAATAACAGAGGCAGAAGAACGATTAAGTGAGCTGGAAGATAGAATGGTGGAAATAACTGCCACAGAGCAGGAAAAAGAAAAAAAAACATAGAAGACAGTCACAGAGACCTTGGTGACAACATTAGTTGCATCAACATTCGAATCATAGGTATCCCAGAGGAAGAGGAAAAAAAGAAAAAAATCTGAGAAAATATTTGAAGAGGTTATAGTGGAAAACTTCCCCAACATGGGAAAGGAAATAGATAATCAAGTCCAAGAAGTGCAGAGAGTCCCATACAGAATAAACCCAAGGAGAAACACACCAAGGCACATATTAATCAAACTACAAAAATTAAACACAAAGAAAACATACTAAAAAGAGAATGAGAATTGCAATGAATAACATACAAGGGAAAATCCAAAAGGATCATAGCTAATCTTTCCACAGAAACTCTGCATGCCAGAAGGGAATGGCAGGATGTAATTAAAGTCTTGAGAGGGAAAAACCTGCAGCCAAGAATACTCATTCAAATTTGATGGAGAAATCAAAAATTTTACAGACAAGCTAAAGTTAAGAGAATTCAGCACCACCAAACCAGCCTAAAAACAACTACTAAAGGAACTTCTCTATGCAGGAAACAAAGAGCAGGAAAGGAAAAAAACCTACAAAAACACAGACAAAACAATTATAAAATGGTAATAGGAATATATAAGTCAATAACTACCTTAAATGTAAATGGATTAAATGCTCCAACCAAAAGACAGAGTTTGGCTGAATGGATACAAAAACAAGACCCTTATATATGCTGTCTACAAGAAACCCACTTCAGGTCTATGGACACATACAGACTGAAAGAAAGGGGATGGAAAAAAAATATTCCATGCAAATGGAAATCAAAAGAAAGCTGGAGTAGCAGTACCCATGTCAGACAAATAAGACTTTAAAGTAAAGACTATTACAAGAGACTAGGAAGAATGCTGCATAATCATCAAGGGATCAATCCAGGAAGATATAACAACTGTAAATATCTATGCACCCAACATAGGAGCACCTCAATACATAAGGCAAATGCTAACAGCCATAAAAGGGGAAATCAACAGTAACACAATCATAGTAGGAGACTTTAACACCCCACTGACACTAATGGATAGATCATGCAAAGAGAAATAAGTGAGGAAGCACAAGCTTTATATTACACATTAGACCATCTTGAGTTAATTGATATTTATAGGACATCCCATCCAAAAACGACAGAATACACTTTCTTCTCAAGTGCACATGGAACATTCTCCAGGACAGATCACATCTTGGATCACAAATCAAGCCTCAGTAAATTCAAGAAAATTGAAATTGTATCAAGTATCTTCTCCAACCACAAGGCTATGAGACTAGATGCCAATTACAGGAAAAAATGTGTAAAAAATACAGACATATGGAGGGTAAACAATATGCTATTAAACATCCTAGAAGTCACTGCAGAAATCAAAGAGGAAATCAAAAAATACTTGGAAACAAATGAGAATGGAAACAGGATGACACAAAATCTATGGGATGCAGCAAAAGCAGTTTGAACAGGGAAGTTTATAGCAATACAATTCTACCTCAAGAAACAAGAGAAATCTCGAATAAACAACCTCACCTTACACCTAAAACAATTAGAGAAAAAAGAAAACAACCTCAATGTGAGCAGAAGGAAAAAAATCATAATGATCACATCAGAAATAAATTAAAAAGAGATGGAGGAAACAATAGCAAAGATGGATAAAACTAAAAGCTGGTTCTTTGAAAAGATAAACAAAATTGATAAACCATTAGCCAGACTCATCAGGAAAACAAAAGAGAAGATGCAAACCAACAGAATTAGGAATAAAAAAGGAGAAGTAACAACTGACACCACAGAAATACAAACAATCATGAGACACTACTACAAGCAACTATATGCCAATAAATTGGATAAACTGGGGATACATCTGTAGAAAAGTGCAATCTTCCAAGACTGAACCAGGAAGAAGTAGAAAATATGAACAGACCAGTCACAAGTACTGAAATTTAGAGGGTGATTAAAAATCTTGCAAGAAACAAAAGCCCAGGGCCATATGGCTTCATAGGCAAATTCTATCAAATATTTAGGGAAGAGTTAACACATATCCTTCTCAAACTCTTCCAAAATATAGCAGAAGGTGGAACACTCCCAAACTCATTCTATGAGGCCACCATCACCTTCATACAAAAACCAGGGAAAGATGTCACAAAAAAAGAAAATTTCAGGCTAATGTCACTGATGAATACAGATGCAAAATTCCTCAACAAAATACTAGCAAACAGAATCCAACAGCACATTAAAAAGATCATACACAATGATCAAATGGGGTTTATCCATGGAATGCAAGGATTCTTCAATATATGCAAATCAATCAATGTGATACATCATATCAACAAACTGAAGGATAAAAATCATATGATCATCTCAATAGATGCAGAAAAAGCTTTGACATAATTCAAGATCCATTCATGATGAAAACTGTCTGGAAAGTGGGCATAGGAGGAAATTACCTAATGAAATCCATATACGACAAAGCAACAGCCAACATCATTCTCAATGGTGAAAAACTGAAAGCATTCCCTCTAAGAACAGGAACAAGACAGGGATGTCCACTGCCACCACTATTATTCAACATACTTTTGGAAGTTTTAACCACAGCAATCAGTGAAGAAATTGAAATAAAAAGAATCCAAATTGGAAAAGAAGAATAAAATTGTCAGTGTTTGCAGATGATATGATATTATGCAGAGAAAACTCTAAAGACTATATCAGAAACTGCTAGCACTAATAGATGAATTTAGTAAAGTAGCAGGATACAAATAAATGCAGAGTAATCTCTTACATTCCTATACCCTAAAAACAAAGGTGCAGAAAGGGAAATTGAGGAAACACTCCCATTTACTATTGCAACCAAAACATTTATATACCTAGGAATAACCCTGCCTAAGAAGGTAAAAGACCTGTATGCAGAAAACTATACAACACTGGTGCAAGAAATAAAAGATGATACAAGCAGGTGGAGGGACATACTATGTTCTTGGATTGGAAGAATCAATATCATAAAAATGAGTATACTGCCCAAAGCAATTCAAAGATTCAATGTAATCCCTATCAAATTACCAATGGCATTTTTCACAGAACTAGAACAAGAAATTTTATGATCTGTATGAAAACACAAAATACCCTGAATAGCTAAAGCAATCTTGAGAAGGATAGACTCAGGTGGTTGCATCAGTCTCCCTGACTTCAAAGTATACTACAAACCTACAGTGGTCAAGACAATATGGTAATGGCACAAAAACAGAAATATAGATCAGTGGAACACAATAGAGAGCCCAGAGATAAGCCCACATATGTATGGGCACCTTATATTTGTCAAAGGAGGCAAGAATATACAATGGAGAAAAGATAGTCTCTTCAGTAAGTGGTGCTGGGATATTGGACAGCTCATGTAGAAGAATGAAACTAGAACACTTCCTAATACCATACACAAAGTAAACTCATAATGATTAAAGAGGTAAATGTAAGGCCAGACAGTATAAAGCTCTTAGAGGAAAACATAGGCAGAACACTCTTTGACAAAAATGAAAGCAAGATCCTTTTTGACCCACCTCCTACAATAATGGAAATAAAATCAAGAATAAACAAATGGGACCTAATGAAACTTAAAAGCTTTGGCACAGTGAAAGAAACCATAAATAAGATAAGAAGACAATCATCAGAAAGGGAGAAAATATTTACCAAGGAAGCAACTGACAAAGGATTTATCTTCAAAATATACTAGCAGCTCATATAGGCTAATGCCAAAATAGCAGATAACCCAATCCAAAAATATGTGGAAGATCTAAATCGACAGTTCTTCAAATAAGACATGCAGATGGCTAACAAACATGAAAACATGCTCAACATCATTAATCATTAGAGAAATGCAAATTAAACCTGCAATGAGGTGTCACTTCACATAGGTCAGAATGGCCATCATGAAAAAACCTAGAAACAGTAAATGCTGGAGAGGGTGCAGAGAAAAGGTTACCCTCATTCAATGTTGTTGGGAATGTGAATTGGTACAGCCAGTATGGAAAACAGTATGTAGGTTCTTTAAAAAACTAAAAATAGAACTACCAGATGACCCAGGAATCTCAGTACTGGGCATATACCCTGAAAGAACCATAATCCAAAAAGAAACATATACCACAATATTGATTGCAGCACTACTTACAATAGCCAGGACATGGAAGCAACCTAAATGCCCATCAACAGGTGAATGGATAAAGAAGATCTGGCACATATATACAATGTAATCTTACTCAGCCATAAAAAGGAATTAAATTAAGTTATTTGCAGTGAGGTGGATGGACCTAGAGTCTGTCATACAGCCTGAAGTAAGCCAGAAAGAGAAAAACATATCCTGTATGGTAACTCATAAATATGGAATCTAAAAAAATGGTACTGATGAACCCAGTGTTAGGGCAAGAATAAAGATGCTGATGTACAGAATGTCCTGAGGACATGGGACATGAGGGGGAAGGGGAAGCCAGAATGAAGTGAGGGAGTAGCATATATGTATATACTTACATAAATATATATATATATATATATATATATATATATATATATATATATATATGACACATATACAGTAGGAAATGTAAAATAGATAGCTAGTGGGAAGCTACAGCATAACACAGGGAGATCAATTCGATGATGGGTGATGACTTGGGGGGCTGGGATAGGGAATGTGGGAAGGAGTTGCAGCTGGAAGGGAATACGAGGATATATGTATAAATACAGCTGATTCACTTTGTTGTACAGCAGAAACTGGCACAGCAATGTAAAGCAATTTTATTCCAATAAAGAGCTTAAAAATTAAATAAATAATAATGTCTTACACAATTTTAGTTCTATTATCTTTCTAATTCTTATTCTTTTGTTCTTTTTGTGATTAGCTTTGTAAAACTTTAGTCTATTTGTATTACAAATAATCAGCCCTTGGATTTATTTTTCAATTGACTTGATGCTACATATGAGAATTATTAAAACCAAAAAAGTTTAATTGAAATATGAATGTTAAAATAATTTCTATAGAGTAATAATTCAGATAGGTAAAATTTCTATCTTTTAAACTAAGGTTTTCATATGTCTTATTTTATGTTCAAAAGTCTATGGCACAAGTGAATGAATCCTGATTCCCTGGAGTGTGCTATAAGGAATAAGTGTCTGCTCTTATTGTTTTACATTTGCATTTATATATTTTGGAATGATTGTTGTATTTTAGTGTCCACCATATCCTAACTCAAATGGCAGTCACAGAAGTTTGGTATAGTTTCAGATTTCTGTTGTTAAGAATGTCTGCCTATGGGTGGTGGTGGTGCACTAGAGGTCTTTGACTGAGGTAATTCAGAACAGTCATTTGCTTGCATTTGGTTATTTAGAAATAGTTCTGATTTTTTCATCTGGGGTCCATTTAAGGGTTTGACTTGCATCTCTCACTACCCAGGGGCTGACTTACCCCCCAAGTCTCCTGACTATTGCATTGGTGGTGTCTAGAATCTTCCATCCACTAGACCAGGAAAAGGGTGGTACCCTTGGACCTTGCTTTCTTCACTTGAGCTTCTTGTGACTTTTCATGAAAATGGTGTCAATGCAGCAGAGTTTCAAGACAAGATGGTGGAGTAGAAGTATATGAGCTCACCTCTTCTTATAGAAACATCAAAATCATAACTAACTGCTGAACAACCATGAACAAAAGAATGGCAGAACCTACCAAAAAAGATACCCTACATTTAAAGAGAAAGAATAAGCCACAGCAAGATGGGACAGATAGCATAAGCAAGAAGAACTACAACCTTGTAGTCTGGGATCAGAAACTGTAATCACAGGAAGTTAGAGAAAATGAGAGAGCAGAGGAATATATCCCAGATGAAGGAACTAGACAAAACCCCAGAACAACTAAGTGGATGGAACTAGGCAATCTACCTGGAAAAGAATTCAGAGTTATGATAGTGAAGATGATCCCTGATCTTGGAAAAAGAATGGAGGCACAGATAAAGAATACAAGACATTTTTAACAAAGACCTAGAAGAACTAAGAACAAACAAACAGAGATGAACAATACAATAACTGAAATGAAAAATATGCTAGAAGGAATCAATAGCAGAATAACTGCAGCAAAAGAAAGGATAAGTGACCTGGAAGACAGAATGGTGGAAATCACTGCTGCCAAAAAGAATAAAGAAAAAAGAATGAAAAGAAATGAGGACAATCTAAGAGACCTCTGGGACAACATTAAATGTAACAACAATCACATTATAGGGCTCTCAAAAGACGAAGAGAGAGAGAAAAGGCCTAAGAAAATATTTGAAGAAATAATAGCTGAAAACTTCCTTAGCATGGGAAAGGAAGCAGTCACCCAAGTCCAGGAGGTGCAGAGAGTCCCCAGGCAGGATAAAGTCAAAGAGGAACACACTGAGACAGATGGTCATCAAATTGACAAAAATTACAGTAAGTCCCTGCATATGGACCTCCAAGTTGTGAACTTTCAAAAATGAGAATGTGCATTCCATCAACATCAGGCATAAGAGAAATTGCAGCTTGCCTTCCATCTCCTATTGGTGATGATCCTTCAGCTCTACCAACTCACACCTCCTATCCCTCCTCCAGTCAGTAGCTGTTCTTGCCTGTTCACTTGATGCACCTGTATGCCAGCTGTTGTATTGTACTACTGTACTTTTCAAGGTATTGTACTGCAAGATTAAAAATATTTCCTTTATTCTGTGTGTTTGTTTTTTTATGTATTATTTGTGTGAAAGTATTATAAACCTATTACAGTACAGTACTATATAGCTGATTGTGTTAGTTGGGTACCTAGGCTAACTTTGCTGGACTTATGGACAAACGTTCTTAGAAATGTCCTCTTGGAACAGAACTTGTTCGTATGTGGGGGATGAAATGTAATGACAAAGAAAAATATTAAAAACAACAAGAAAAAAGCAACAAAAAACATACAAGGAACTCCCATAAGGTTATAAGCTGATTTCTCAGCAGAAACTCTGCAGGCCAGAAAGGATTAGCACAGTGTATTTAAAGCAACAAAATGGGAGAACCTATACCAAGAGTACCTTACTCAGCAAAGCTCTCATTCAGATTTAATAAAGAAATCAAAAGCTTTACAGATAAGCAAAAGCTAAGAGAATTTAGCACCACCAGAACAGCTTTTCAACAAATACTAAAGGAATTTCTTGAGGTAGTAAAGAAAAGACCACAACTAGAAACAAGAAAATCATGAATGGAAAAGCTCACAATAATGACAAACATACAGTAAAGGTAAGAAATCATCTGCAAACAAATATATCAAAACCAGCAATTGTGGGAAGAGAGAGGCACAAATGTATATCAAAAATGCATTTGAAATTGAGACCAGCAACTTAAAACAATCTTGTGTATATATAGACTGCTATATCAAAACCTCATGGAAACTGCAAACCAAAAATCTGCAATAGATACACACACAAAAATGAAAACAGAATTCAAAAACAACACCAAATTTAGTCATCAAATCACAAGAGAACAGAACAAAGAGGAAGGGAAAAAAGAAGATCTACAAAAAACAAATACAAAACAATTAACAAAACGGCAATAAGAACATACATATTGATAATTGCGTTAAAGGTAAATGATTAAATGCTCCAACCAAAAGACACAGACTGGCTGAATGGATACAAAAAACAAGGCTCATATATATGCTGTCTATAAGAGACCCACTTCAGATCTAGGGACACATACAGGCTGAACATTAAGGGATAGAAAAAGGTATTTCATGCAAATGGAAATCAAAAGAAAGTTGGAAAGCAATACTCATGTCAGACAAAACAGACTTTAAAATAAAGACTGTTACAAGAGACAAAGGAGGACACTACATAATGATAAAGGGATCAACCCAAGAAAGAGATATAACAATTGTAAATAAATGCACCCAACATGTGAGCACTTGAATATATAAGGCAAATGCTAACAGCCATAAAAGGAGATATTGACAGTGACACAATGATAGTGGGCAACTTTAACACCTGAATTTCATCAATGGGCTGATCATCCAGACAGAAAGTCAATAAGGAAACACAAGGGCTTAAGTGACACATTAGAAGAGATGGACTTAATTGATATTTATAGAGCATTCCATCCAAAAGCAAGCAGCAGAATACACATCTTTCTCAAGTGCATATGGAAATTTCTCCAAGAATCATCACATGCTGGACCACAAAGCAAGCCTTGGTAAATTTAAGAAAATTAAAATCATATCAAGCATATTTTCTGACCACAATGCTATGAGATTATAAATCAACTACAAGAAAATAATTGTAAAAAACACAAACACATGGAGACTAAACAATATGCTACTAAACAACCAATGGATCCCTGAAGAAATCAGAAAAAATAAAAAATAGACCTAGAGACAAATGAAAGGAAAAACACAATGATTCAAAACCTATGGGATGCAGCAAAAGCAGTTCCAAGAGGGAAGTTTATAGCAATACAATCTTACCTCAGGAAACAAGAAAAATCTTAAATAAACAACCTAACCTTACACCTAAAACAACTAGAGAAAGAAGAATAAATGAAACCCAAAGTTAGTAGAAGAAAAAAAATCATAAAGATCAGAGCAGACAAATGAAATATAGATGACAAAAACCATAGAAAAGGTCAACAAAACTAAAAGCTGCTTCTTTGAAAAGATAAACAAAATTGATAAATCTTTAGCCAGACTCATCAAGCAAAAAATGGAAAGGGCTTAAATGAATAAAATTAGAAATGAAAAAGAAGTTACAACAGATACCACAGAAATACAAAGGATCATAAGAGACAACCACAAGCAATTGTATGCCAATAAAATGGACAATCTAAAAGAAATGGACACATTTTTAGAAAGGTACAATCTCACAAGAATGAACTAGGAAGAAATAGAAAGTATAAACACATCAATCACAAATACCAAAATTGAAATTCTGATTAAGAAATTCCCAACAAAGAAAAGTCCAGGACCAGATGGCTTCACAGATAAATTCTATCAAAAATTTAGAGAAGCTTTAACACCTATCCTTCTGAAACTATTCCAAAAAATTGCAGAGGAAAGCACATTCTCAAACTCATTCTATGAGGCCACCATCACCCTGATACTAAATACAGACAAAGATACCACACCAAAAAAAGATAATTACAGGGCAATATCACTGATGAACATAAATGCAAAAATCCTCAAGAAAGTACTGGCATACTGAATCTAACTAATACATTAATACTTGAATACTAATCTAATACATTAAAATGATCATGCACCATGATCAAGTGGGAGTTAATCCAGGGATGCAAGGATTCTTCAACATACATAAATCAATCAATGTGATACACCACATTAACAAACTGAACAATAAAAACCACATGATCATCTCAATAGAGGCAGAAAAAGCTTTTGACAAAATTCAACACCAATTCATGGTAAAAAACTCTCCAGAAAGTGGGCATAGAGGGAACCTACCTCAACACAATAAATGTCATATATGACATATATACAGGTAACATTATACTCAACAGTAAGAAATTGAAAACATTTCCTCTAAGATCAGGAACAAGACAAGAATGTCCAGTCTCATTACCTTTATTCAATGTAGTTTTGGAAGTCCTAGACATGGCAATCAGAGAAGAAAAAGAAAGAAAATAAATCCAAACTGGAAAAGCAGAAGAAAACTGTCATTGTTTGCAGATGACATGGTACTATGTATAGAAAATCCTAAAGATGCTACCAGAAAGCCACTGGAGCTCATCAATGAATTTGGTAAATTTTCAGGATACAAGAATAATACACAGAAATCTCTTGCATTCCTATACACTATTGATGAAAAATCAGAGAGAGAGAAATTAAGAAAACAATCCCATTTGTGATTGAATCAAAAAGAAAAAAAAATACCAAGGAATAAAACTATCTAAGGAGGCAAAAGACCTGTACACTGAAAAGTATAAGATGCTGATAAAAGAAATAGAAGATGACACAATTAGATGAAAATATATACCATGTTCTTCTATTGGAAGAATGAATATTGTCAAAATGACTGTACTACCCAAGGCAATCTACAGATTGAATGCAATCTCTGTCAAATTACCATAGTATTTTTCACAGAATTAGAACAAAAAAAAATCTTAAAATTTGTATTGAGACACAAAAGATCCCGAATAGCCAAAGCAATCTTGAGAAGGAAAAATGGAGCTAGAGGAATCAGGCTCCCTGACTTCATACTGTATTGCAAAGCTACAGTCATCAAAAGAGTATGATACTGGCACAAAAACAGAAATATAGATCAATGGAACAGGATAGAAAGCCCAGAAATAAACCTAAGCACCTATCATCAATTTTCATCTATAACAAAGGAGGTAAGACTATACAATGGAGAAAAGACAGTCTTTTCAATAAATGGTGCTAGGAAAACAGGACAGCTATATGTAAAAAAATGAAACTAGAACATTCTTTAACACCATGCACAAAAATAAATCCAAAATTGATTAAAGACCTAAATGTAAGACTGTATACTATAAATCTCTTAAAGGAAAACATAGGCAGAACACCCTTTGATGTAAATCTCAGCAATATCTTTTTTGATCCTTCTCCTAAAATAATGGACATAAAAACAAAAATAAATAAATGGGACCTAATTAAACTCAAATGCTGTTGCACAGTAAATCAAACCAGAAATGAAACAAAAAGAAAACCTAGACAACAGGAGAAAATATTTGCAAATGATGCGATCAACAAAATTTACAAACAGCTTATTGGGCTCAATATCCAAAAAACAAACAACCCAATCAAAAAATGTCAAAAATAGACATTTCTTCAAAGAAGACATACAGATGGCCAAGAGGTGCATGAAAAGATGCTCAACATCACTAATTATTAGAGAAATGCAAATCAAAACTACAATGAGATATCACCTCACACCGGTCTGAATGGCCATCATCAAAAAATCTACAAACAATAAATGTTGGAGAGGGTGTGGAGAAAAGAGAACCTTCCTACACTATTGGTGGAATGTAAATTGGTATAGCCACTATGGAGAGCAGTATGGTGGTTCCTTAAAATACTAAAAATAAAGCTACCATATGATCCAGCATCCCACTCCTGGGAGTATATATATGTAGAAAAACATGATATGAAATGATACATGCACCCCAGTGTTCATTGCAGCACTGTTTACAATAGCCAAGACATGGAAGCAACCTAAATGTCCATCAACAGATGAATGGATAAAGAAGATGTGTTAACATATATACAAGGGAATATGACTCAGCTATTAAAAAGAATGAAGTAATGTCATTTGCAGCAACATGGATGGACCTGAAGATTATCATACTAAGTAAATTAAACCAGACAGAGAAAGATAAATATCATATGATATGGCTTATATGTGGAATAAAAAATGATACAGATGAACTTATTTACAAAACAGATACAGACTCACAGCTTAGAAAATAAACTCAGGGTTACCAGGGGGAAGAATGAGGGGGAGGGATAGATTGGTAGTTTGAGATTGACATGTACACACTGCTATATTTAAAATCGATAACCAACAAGGACTAACTGTATAGCACAGGGAACTCTCCTCTGTAATAACAATAGTATGTAATAACCTAACTGGGAAAAGAACTTGAAAAAGAAGAGATACAAGTATATGAATAAATGAATCACTTTGCTGTACACTTGAAACTATCTCAACATTTTAAATCAGCTATACTTCAACATAAAATAAAAATTAGAAAAAAGAGAATGTCTGCCTGTGTTTTTGTATTAACTCCCTAACCCTACACACACACCCAATGAAATTATGCTATGTGACATAACCTGTATTTTAAATCTAAGTATACTAAATGTACTTTAGAGAACACAAATTTAGCTTTTTTGTGTGATATAAGAGAAGAAATAATAGAATCTTAAGCCTATTTATAGACTTTTAAAAATCTGTTTTCTAGATAATTGATTATGAATTTTATCTTTATTATTTCCACTCTCTAGTTTTCCTTAAGAGTCCTTAATGGTTGAACACCTATTTTATCAATTTTCTTTCCCTTGTTATATCTTTTGGCATCTTTTTCTTGTTATTCTGTTGCCATTGCATTTCAGTCTTTTTACACTTTAAAGTTATCTTTGGTTTTTAGAGGCCAAGTATATATGCATCCTGAGTTTTTTTAAAACAGTTTTATTGAGCTATAATTTATATCCTATAATTTACTAATTTAAGGTGTACAATTCAATTACTTTTTATAAGTTCACAGAGTGGTTGCATCCTACACTGAATCCTCAGTGTACTGTTATTTTCCCCATGTTTTGCAACATTTTTACCAAACTATTTTTGCTGTGGTTTCTGATTACTCATTCTTAAAATGGTGATGGATTTATTTAGATAATGTTGAGTTAGGTCAGGGAGGTCACTGAGAGGACCTGCGAGCTGGAGCAGGCAATCAGACACTCCTCACTCCCTGCACCCTCTCCCACTGCTTTGGCTGCCCAAGAGAAGTCTTGTATGCAAATTCCCTTGCTTACTAGAAATATCACCTAGCAACCTGTAGTGTCTACCTCTTTGTCTTTCCTTGCTCTCTGTATACAGGTGCCAGTTTCAGATTTTAATCAAGGGACTCCTGATGTTGGAAACGACCAAATACAGTGTTCCAATAAACAGGGCATCTGAGTTGCCTTTGCTCTTGGACCTTCTATCCATTTGTGTGCTGGCTAAATACCTTTCTCAGGCAAAAGTTGGAATGGCAGCTTTACATGCAAAGCTGTCAACACTGTCTCATTGTTCAGAAAATACTCATCTATGTTGAGATAAAATGTATCCAAATTGGAAGAGAAGAGGTAAAATTGTCATTCTATGCAGATGACATAATATTCTGTAGAAAACTCTAAAGACTCTACACAGAAACTACTAGAACTGATGAACAAATTCAGCAAGATAGAATACAAAATTAACATGCAGAGATCTGTTGCATTTCTTTACATTAACAATGAAATATCAGAAAGGGAAAGTAAAAAAACAATCCCTTTAAAAATCACATAAAAAGATAGTTGAATAAACCTGACCAAGGAGGTAAAAGACACATGCTGAGAACTATAAAACATTAATAAAGGAAATTGAAGGTGATTCAAAATAATGGAAAGATACCCATGCACCTGGACTGGAAAAATTAATATTGTTAAAATGCCCATATTACTCAAAGCATTCTACAGATTCAATGTGATCCCTGTCAAATTACATGTGACATTTTTCACAGAACTAGAAGAAATAATTGTAAAATTTATATTGAACTATAAAAGACCCAGAATTGCCAAAGAAATCCTAAGGAAAAAGAATGAAGCCAGAGGCATAACTATCCCAGAATTCAGACACTACTGAAAAGCTACAGTAATAAAAACAACATGGTATTGACACAAAAACAGACATGTGGATCAGTGGAACACAATAGGGACACCAGAAATAAATCCCCTACACCTACAGACAATTAATCTTCCACAAAGGAGGCATGAATACACAATGAAGAAAAGAGAGTCTCTTCAGCAAGTGTTGTTGGGAAGGCTGGACAGCCACATGTAAATCAATAAAGTTAGAACACACCCTCACACCATACACACAAATAAGCTAAAGATGTCTTAAAGTCTTAAATATAAGACATAACACCATAAAAAGAGATTATAGGCAAAACATTGAATGACATAAATCATACCAATATTTTTTTAGGTCAGTCTCCCTAGGCAATAGAAATAAAAGCAAAAATAAAAAAAAGGAATGTAATCAAACCTATAAGCTTTTGCAAAGCAAAGGAAATCATAAGCAAAATGAAAAGACAACCTATAGACTAGGAGAAAATATTTGCAAATGATGTGACTGACAAGAACTTAATTTCTGAAATATACAAATAGCTCATACAACTCAATAACAACAACAAAACCTAATCAAAAAATGGGCAGAAGACCTGAAGAGACATTTCTCTAAAGAAGATGTACAGATGTCCAACAGGCACATGAAAAGATGCTCAATGTTGTTAATATTAGAGAAGTACAAATCAAAACTACAATGAAGTACCATCTCACACCAGTTAGAATGACCATCATTAAAATGCCTACAAGTAGCAATTGCTGGAGAGGGTGTGGAAAAAAGGGAACCCTCCTACACTGTTGGTGGGAATGTAAATTGGTGTGGCCACTATGGAAAACAGCACGGATGTTCTTCAAAAAATTAAAAATAGAATTGCCATATGATTCATCACTTCCATTACTGGACATATGTCCAGAAGCAGGAATAGAGATGCAGACATAGAGAATGGACTTGAGGACATCAAGGGAAGGGGAAGAGGGGACACACAGAGAGAGTAGCATTGACATATACATACTACAAAATGTAAAATAGGTGGCTAGTGGGAAGCTACTACAGAGCACAGGGAGATCAGCTTGATGCTTTGTGAATACCTAAAGGGGTGGGATAGGGAGGTTGGGAGGGAGGTTCAAGAGGGAGGGGATATGGGGATATATGTATACATATAGCTGATTCACTTTGTTGTACAGAAGAAACTAACACAATACTGTAAAGCAATTATACTTCAAAAAAGATAAAAAAAAAAAAAAAAAAGACACATGCATCCCAATGTTCATAGGAGCAGTATTTACAATAGCCAAGACATGGAAGCCACCTAAATGTCCATCAACAGATGAATAGATAAAGATGTGCTATATATACACCATGGAATACTACTCAGCCATAAAAATGAATGAAATAATGCCTTATGTAGCAACATGGATGAACCTATAGATTATCATATTAAGTGAAGTAAGTCATAAAGAGACAAATACCATATGATATCACTTATATGTGCAATCTAAAATATGACACAAATGAACTTCTTTATGAAACAGAAAGAGACTCACAGACATAGAAAACAAACTTATGGTTACCAAAAGGGAAAGGTGGTGGGGGTGGGATAAATTAGGAGTTTGGGATTATGTATAAAATAAATGACAAGGTCCTACTGTATAGCACAGGGAACTATATTCAATATCCTCAAATAAACCATAATATGAATAAAAGAATATGAATTCCCCAGTGGTCCAGTGGTAAGAATCCACCTTCCAATGCAGGGGACACGGGTTTGATCACTGGTTGGGGAACTACAATCCCACATGCCATGGGGCAACTAAACCTGCATGCTACAACTAGAGAGAAGCCCACGTGCCACAATGAAGAGCCCGTGTGCTGCACCTAAGACCCAATGCAGCCAAAGAAAAAAAAATAAAAATAAGTAAATAAAATATAAAAAATAATATGAAATATAAAAAATACATACATATATGTGTGTATATATATACACACATGATTCAGTTACATATGTGTGTATATATGTAACTGAATACCTACACATACATTTATGTACATATATGTAACTGAATAATTGCTGCACACCAGAAACTAAAACAACTTTGTAAATCAATATACTTTAATTAAAAAAAAATTCATCTAATGACACATCTTCTTGACTGTTGTCAGAACTTCAACTTACCCTGCTTAGTTTTAGTATGCCTGACTCCACAGAATATATGAAAATCTGTGATCCCAGTTAGCATACACTGCTACTGGATATTTCCTGTGCGACACCATTTGAAATAGATCTGGTATCCAATCCTGTGAATTGGGCTAGATCACAAAGGAAATCCTTTACCCAGACTTGTTTACTTTTCCTTGAGCCCCATCCTGATTTGGGAAGGTGGCAAATATAGGTGTCTCTTGCCATAATGACTTTAAAAGTTTAGGGTGACTTGCCATTTTGGATTGCTCAGGCTTTCAGTGATAAAACTAGGAAAGTCATAGACAAACCAGGACAAACTGGTCACCCTAAGAGTAGCCACCACAAGGAAATGATCCAAGAAGAGGGAGCAGATCCTCCATTAGGACACTTCATGCAGAAGAGAGAGCTTCCACCATCATCACTCTGTTCTCAGAGACAGCTACCTTCTGGCATCACAAGGTGGCCTTTACAAATATCGCTGTGCCTGGGAGTGGGAGGAGGGGAGTGGTGGGAAGAGGCATACTTCCTATACAGCCTATCTCCTCTCTCATAGAGGCCATCAAAACATTTCCATCTTCTGGGAAAGAAGAAACATGCAGAGGTGGTGCCCCCAGTTCCCAGGTCTTTTCTGAGGCTTTCTTCTTCTGGTTATGGAACCAAGCAGCCTGGGCTGGAATCTCTGACTTGCTACTTGGTGGTGATAAAATGGAGGACAAATTGGTAAACCTCTCTATGCATCAGTTTCCTCACCTGCAAGTGGGCATAATAATAGCTCCTACCTTAAAGCAATTAGAATAGTGCCTGGCATATAGTAAAAGTACTCAATACATGTTAACTATTAGTAGTTACTATTTTTTTCTGCTTAAATCAGATGTGTAGAGCTACTTGATTTGGCTTTCCATTCATCCTTTGATCCCAAGTTCCTGGTACCTTGATTTTTTTTTTTCAAGCTCTTTATTGGAATATAATTGCTTTACTCTGTTGTGCCAGTTTTTGCTATACAACAAAGTGAATCAGCTGTATTTATACATGTATCCCCATATCCCCTCCCTCCTGCAACTCCTTCCCACCCTTCCTATCCCAGCCCTCTAAGTCATCATCCATCATCAAGTTTATTTCCCTGTGTTATGCTGCAGCTTCCCACTAGCTATTTTACATTTGGTAGTGTATATATGTCAATGCTTCTCTCTCACTTTGTCCCTGCTTCCCCTTCACCCCCTACCCTGTGTCCTCAAGTCCATTCTCTACATCTGCATCTTTATTCTTGCCCTGTCACTGGGTTCTTCAGTACCATTTTTTAGATTCTATATATACGAGTTAGCATACTGTATTTATTTTTCTCTTTCTGGCTTACCTTGCTCTGTATGACAGACTCTAGGTCCATCCACCTCACTACAAATATTTCAGTTTAATTCCTTTTTATGGCTGAGTAATATTCCATTGTATATATGTGCCACATCTTCTTTAACCATTCATCTGTTGAGGGGCATATAGGTTGCTTCCATGTCCTGGCTATTGTAAATAGTGCTGCAGTGAACATTATGGTACATGTTTCTTTTTGGATTATGGTTTTCTCAGGGTATATGCCCAGGAGTCAGATTGCTGGGTTATATGGTAGCTCTATTTTTAGTTTTTTAAGGAACCTCCATACTGTTTTCCATAGTGGCTGTGATACCTTGATTCTTAACTCAATGAAGACTCATCAAAGTTTCGAACTTTTGTTTAGATGAGCACAGCACTTCATGGTTGTGACTCATCCTGAACTTTATCTGTATTTTAAAAACTCTTTTAGGTTCACAAGTTTTCTTATTTCTTTGCTGTGGATGTTAGTCAGGGGCCACAGAAATCCTTTCTGTGATAGACTCTTCTCTGAAATCTTGCCTTTTCAAACCTTCTGTTTTCCATGGGTCTCGGGTAATCTATGCTACTTTGACATCAGTATCTTTTTCTAGCACCTTTGTCTGATTCCATTTTCTCTAAAATTCATATGGTTGTCTCTCAACTTTGTAGTAGAGAACAAATAGGAAAAAAAGGCTAGGGTAAGAAACTTCTACATCTGAAAAGTGCCTGAAATGAACAAAACTGAAAACCTTTACACTCAAACTTTCCCTACACTAAGAACAGCCTGCCCTGGCCCCAGAACTGAATTATTACCCAGACCAATTTCTGCTTGCTTCATGTGAGATGTTTCCAACAAGATCTGAAGCTTCACTTTTAGTTTCAGTATCCTGAAGCTCTGGCTTTCAGAATGTATATATTTTCCTTTTAATTCTAAATGATTACTATAGGCAGAGATCAAAATCTTCTCCAATTCAGAGGCTTTGCCCTCCTTGTGGGATTTTGCTCTCAAAAAAGGCAGTTTTAGTTTGAGGATCCAATTGGGAGAATGCCATTTCCCTGGCACATATTCTCACTATGTCCTATTGATCAATACCAAGTGTTAGACTTCTCCAAAGAAGGAGGGAAGAGTTTGGTGAGTCACATATCCAGTCCTTCCAGTTCTGCAGCACTGAAACCTGAAAGACGTTAGTTTTACCTGCTTTTCCAGAGACAGGTAGATCTCTCCTGACATGGCCTTTGTTTCTCTGAAGATCATTTGAATAGAAGAAATATTAGGAAAAATTACCTTTTCTTACTGTCAAGATCTTTGGCCTCAAAATCTTATTTTTTATCTCTCCTGGAGGGGCTCCTTTTGCCAGGTTAGATGTAGGTCATGGCTTCCATTAATCCATACTGAGGCAAGGACTTTCAAACTTCATTGTTCCTTCTACTGACAACACTGTTCCCCAACAACAAAGACCCATATTCTTAGTATTGACTCAGATCAGTGCTTGACTTCACCCTAGAGTGTGTATCCTAAAATGTGTTCTGAGGGACATTAATCCTAAGAGATCCCTATTAAAAAGTGTTTCATAATTGCATGTTTAAGAGTTGTAACGTGCTATAGTCCTCTTAAAACACTAAAACTAGTATATCTTGTGGAACTATTGTTTCACGTAAGATACTTTGGGAAATGTTAAAATAAGCAAATTAATATGCATGCATGTATTGACATGCTATACAGCTTCTAAAAATACAAGTAACCTATATATTTCTTGGTATGAGAAGGTGTTCAAAGTGGAGAAGAAAGGTTATTAAATAGTATGTGTGGTCTGATCCCATTTTACAAGAAAGAAGGGAAGAAAGAAAAAAAAAAGGAAGGAAGAAAGAAAGGAAGTAAATGAAAAATTTTCAGATGCATTTAAAAAAGCTTGGAATATATCAACATGTTACTATTGCTTGTCTTTGGATGATGAGTCTGGTAGTCATTCTTTGCATTTTTTCTTTTGCTAAGCTATATTTTCCAATTTTCTAAAGTGAATGCACATTATCTGAATGTAATGAGATCATATCACATTTCTAAGAAGAATGTTTTGTTTAGTTTCAATAGCTTTGTTTTCATTTCACTTTTAGGTTTTAGCTAAATTATTATCTTTAATTCAAATTTTGCTCAACAGTCACAAATTGAATTCCTGGAAATAAGAAGCAGCCTTCTCAGTCCACACTTTCCTTTGATGCCTTTGGGCACCAACTCTAGCAGGTTTCTCTATTTCAACACAGTATTAGGGAAGATATCACTATATGAGGGCCTTTGCTACACTCTAAGGAGGATTCCTCATAGGAATTAGAGCCTCCAAGCCTGACATTTTTGCCCTAACTTTATTCCATTTAGATCATAACTTTCAGCGTTATGATGGGGATTGCCAGGATTCACATGAAGACATTCTTCATGTGAATCCACAGTGGAGGACAAATGTCCTTTTTTACCCACAGAAAAACTTTGTAGAAAGCTCTTTTTTAAAGATTTATCAAGGCATAATATTCAGCCCAAACATTAAGCTCTGTGCCAAATTCTCTCATTTGCATAAGGAATAGATTCTTGAGTAGAAAACAAAGATGAATTCTCATAATGGTTTGTTAATAAATCCTGTGGGTTGGGGGATCACTTCTCTAATCATCTAGTGAATAAACAAACATTTGATTTTCTGCTCCCCATATTACACTATTGAAGGTAAACAAGGCCCATGTGTATCAGGCTGATATGGGGAGGTTCACTGACAGCAGAGTTACCAAAATTTTTTTTTTTTTTTGGGAAGATAGTCCTGATATCTTTTATTTTTATTTTTTTGGGGGGTACACCAGGTTCAATCAACTGTTTTTATACACATATTCCCATATTCCCTCCCTTCCTTGATGCCCCCCCCTCGAGTCCCCCCCACCCTCCCTGCCCCAGTACTCTAAGGCATCTTCCATCCTCGAGTTGGACTCCCGTTGTTATACAACAACTTCCCACTGACTGTTTTACAGTTGGTAGTATATATATGTCTGTGCTACTCTCTCGCTTCTTCTCAGTTTCCCCTTCACCCCCACCCCCTCCCATACCTCGAGTTCTCCAGTCCATTCTCTGTATCTGCTTCCTTGTTCTTGTCACTGAGTTCATCAGTACCATTTTTAGATTCCGTATATGTGAGTTAGCATACAATATTTGTCCTTCTCTTTCTGACTTACTTCACTATGTATGACAGACTATAGTTCTATCCACCTCATTACATATAGCTCCATCTCATCCCTTTTTATAGCTGAGTAATATTCCATTGTATATATATGCCACATCTTCTTTATCCATTCATTTGTTGATGGGCATTTCGGTTGCTTCCATGTCCTGGCTATTGTAAATAGTGCTGCAATAAACATGATGGTACAAGTTTCTTTTGGGATTATGGTTTTCTTTGGGTATATGCCCAGGAGTGGGATTACTGGATCATATGGTAGTTATATTTTAGTTTTTTAAGGAACCTCCAAATTGTTTTCCATAGTGGCTGTACCAACTTACAGTCCCACCAACAGTGCAGGAGACTTCCCTTTTCTCCACACCCTCTCCAACATTTGTTGTTTCCAGACTTTGTGATGATGGCCATTCTGATCGGTGTGAGGTGATACCTCATTGTGGCTTTGACTTGCATTTCTCTGATGAGTAGTGATGTTGAGCATCTTTTCATGTGTGTGTTGGCCATCTGTATGTCTTCTTTGGAGAAATGTCTATTTAGGTCTTCTGCCCATTTGTGGATTGGGTTATTTGCTTTTTTGGTATGAAGCTGCATGAGCTGCTTGTATATTTTGGAGGTTAATCCTTTGGAGGTTAATCCTCCTTCATAGGCAATTATTTTTTCCCATTCTGAGGGTTGCCTTTTAGTATTGTTTATGGTTTCTTTTGCTGTGCAAAAGCTTTAAGTTTCATGAGGTCCCATTCGTTTATTCTCGATTTTATTTCCATGATTCTAGGAGGTGGGTCAAAAAGGATCTTGCTTTGATGTATGTTAAAGAGGGTTCTGCCTATGTTTTCCTCTAGGAGTTTTATAGTGTCTGGCCTTCCATGTAGGTATTTAATCCATTTGGAGTTTATTTTTGTGTATGGTGTTAGGAAGTGTTCCAATTTCATTCTTTTACATGTTGCTGTCCAATTTTCCCAGCACCACTTATTGAAGAGGCTGCCTTTTTTCCATTGTATACTCGTGCCTCCTTTGTCAAAGAAAAGGTGCCCATATGTGTTTGGGCTTACTTCTGAGTTCTCTATTCTATTCCACTGATCATCCTTTCTATTTTTGTGCCAGTACCATACTGTCTTGATCACTATGGCCTTGTAGTATAGTTTGAAGTCAGGAAGCCTGATTCCACCAACTCCATTTTTCCTTCTCAAGATTGCTTTGGCTATTCGGGGTGTTTTGCGTTTCCATACAAATCATAATATTTCTTGCTCTAGTTCTGTGAAAAATGCCATTGGTAATTTGATGGGGATTGCATTGAATCTGTAAATTGCTTTGGGTAGTACAGTCATTTTCACGATGTTGATTCTTCCAGTCCAGGAACATGGTATGTCTCTCCATCTGTTTGTGTCGTCTTTGATTTCTTTCATCAATGTCTTAAAGTTTTCTGCATACAGATCTTTTGCCTCCTTAGGCAGGTTTATTCCTAGGTATTTTATTCTTTTTATTGCAATGGTGAATGGGAGAGTTTCCTTCATTTCTCTTTCTGCTCTTCCGTTGTTGGTGTATAGGAACGCAAGAGATTTCTGTGCATTCATTTTGTATCCTGCTACTTTACTAAACTCATCAATTAGTGCTAGCAGTTTTCTGGTAGAGTCTTTAGGGTTTTCTATATATAATATCATGTCATCTGCAAAGAGTGACAATTTTACTTCTTCTTTTCCAATTTGGATTCCTTTAATTTCTTTTTCTTCTCTGATTGCTGTGGCTAACACTTCCAAAACTATGTTGAATAACAGTGGTGAGAGTGGACACCCTTGTCTTGTTCCTGTTCTTAGAGGGAATTCTTCCAGTTTTTCTCCATTGAGAACAATGTTGGCTTTTGGTTTGTCATATATGGCTTTTATGATGTTGAGGTAATTTCCTTCTATGCCCATTTTCTGGAGAGCTTTTATGATAAATGGATGTTGAACTTTGTCAAAAGCTTTTTCTGCATCTATTGAAATGATCATATGGTTTTTATCCTTCAATTTGTTGATATGATGTATTACATTGATTGATTTGCGTATATTGAGGAATCCTTGCATCCCAGGGATAAACCCCACTTGATCATGGTGTATGATTTTTTTAATGTGCTGTTGCAGTCTGTTAGCTAGTATTTTGTTGAGGATTTTTGCATCTATATTCATCAGTGATATTGATCTGTAGTTTTCTTTTTTTGTGACATCTTTGCCTGGTTTTCGTATCAGGGTGATGGTAGCCTCGTAGAATGAGTTTGGGAGTGTTCCACCTTCTGCAATATTTTGGAAGAGTTTGAGAAGGATAGGTGTTAACTCTTCTCGAAATGTTTGATAGAATTCGCCTGTGAATCCATGTGGTCCTGGGCTTTTGTGTGTTGGGAGATTTTTAATCACTGCCTCAATTTCTGTACTTGTGATTGGTCTGTTCATGGTTTCTATTTCTTCCTGGTTCAGTCTTGGAAGATTGTATTTTTCTAAGAATGTATCCATTTCTTCCAGGTTATCCAACTTATTGACATATAGTTGCTTGTAGTAGTCTCTCATGATGTTTTGTATTTCTGAGGTGTCCGTTGTGACTTCTCCTTTTTGATTTCTAATTCTGTTGATTTGCATCTTCTCCCTTTTTTTCTTGATGAGTCTGGCTAATGGTTTATCAATTTTGTTCATCTTCTCAAAGAACCAGCTTTTAGTTTTATTTATTTTTCTTATGGTTTCTTTCCTTTCTGTTTCATTTATTTCTGCTCTGATCTTTATGATTTATTTCCTTCTGCTCACTTTGGGGTTTCTTTGTTCTTCTTTCTCTAGTTGTTTGAGGTATAAGGTTAGGTTGTTTATTCGATCATTTTCTTGTTTCTTAAGGTAGGACTGTATTGCTATAAACTTCCCTCCTAGAACTGCTTTTGCTGCATCCCATAGGTTTTTTGTTGTTGTCTTTTCGGTGTCATTTGTTTCTAGATATTTTTTGATTTCCTCTTTGATTTCTGTAGTGATTCCTTGGTTGTTTAGAAGTGAATTGATTAGCCTCCATGTGTTTGTATTTTTTGCAGTTTTTTTCCTGTAATTGATATCTAGTCTCATGGCGTTGTGGTCTGAGAAGATGCTTGATATGATTTCAATTTTCTTGAATTTGCTGAGGTTTGATTTGTGACCCAAGATGTGATCTATCCTGGAAAATGGTCCATGTGCAGTTGAGAAGAAAGTGTAGTCTGTCGTTTTTGGATGGACTGTCCTATAAATATCAATGAAGTCGAGATGGTCTAATGTGTCATTTAAAGCTTGTGTGTCTTTATTGATTTTCTGTTTGGATGATCTGTCCATTGATGTAAGTGGGGTCCTCAAGTCTCCCACTATAATTGTGTTACTGTCGATGTCCCCTTTTATAGCTGTTAGCATTTGCCTTATGTATTGAGGTGCTCCTATATTGGGGGCATAGATATTTACCATTGTGATATGTTCTTCTTGAATGGATCCCTTGATCATTATGTAGTGTCCTTCCTTGTCTCTTGTAATAGTCTTTACTTTCAAGTCTAATTTGTCTGATATGAGTATTGCTACTCCAGCTTTCTTTGGACTTCCATTTTCATGGAATATCTTTTTCCATCCCTTTACTTTCAGTCTATATGTATCCCTTGGTCTGATGTGGGTTTCTTGGAGGCAGCATATAGAAGGGTCTTGTGTTTGTATCCATTCAGCCAGTCTGTGTCTTTTGGTTGGAGCATTTAATCCATTTACATTTAAAGTGATTATTGACATGTGTGTTCCAATTCCCATTTTCTGAATTGTTTTGGGGTTGTATTTGTAGGTGTTTTCCTTTTCTTGTGTTTCCTACTTAGAGAAGTTCCTTTAGCACTTGTTGTAAGGCTGGTTTGGTGGTGCTGAATTCTCTTAACTTTTGCTTGTCTGGAAAGCTTTTGACTTCTCCTTCAAATCTGAATGAGATTCTTGCTGGGTAGAGTATTCTTGGCTGTAGGTTTCTCTCTTTCAGGACTTTCAGTATATCGTGCCATTCCCTTCTGGCCTGCAGAGTTTCTGTAGAAAGGTCAGCTGTTATCCTGATGGGTTTTCTCTTATATGTTGTTTGTTGCTTTTCTCTTGCTGCTTTTAATATTCTTTCTTTGTGTTTAACTGTCGTTAGTTTGATTAATATGTGTCTTGGTGTGTTTCTCCTTGGGTTTATTCTGTATGGGACTCTCTGTGCTTCTTGGACTTGGTTCATTATTTCCTTTCCCATGTTGGGGAAGTTTTCCACTAGAACCTCTTCAAATATTTTCTCAGAACCCTTTCTTGTTTTCTTCTTCTTCTGGCATGCCTATAATTCGAATGTTGGTACATTTACGGTTATCACTGAGGTCTCTGAGACTGTCTTCTAGTCTTTTTAGTTTTTTTTTTTTCTTTTTCCTGCTCTGTGGCATTTATTTCTCCCATTCTATCTTCCAACTCACCTATTCGTTCTTCTGCCTCAGTCATTCTGCTGGTTATAGCATCTAGAGTATTTTTAATTTCAGTTATTTTGTTATCCATTGCTGTTTGTTTTTCTGAGTTCTTATGAACTGTTTCTTGTACTTTCTCTATTTTGTTATCGAGATTTTGTATCATTTTTACTATCATTACTCTAAATTCTTTTTCAGGCTTTTTTCCTATTTCCTCCTCATTTATTTGGTCTTGTGGGTTTTTTTCCTGCTTCTTTGCCTGCATGGGGTTTCTTTGTTTCCTCATGGTTGTCCAAGCTTTTGGGGTTGCTTGTCCTGGTGATAGAGGTGTTTATAGAAGACTGTCCAAGCCTCAGACTAATGTCCAAGTATTGGATTAAATGAATATTCAGTTTAGGAAACACATACATGTATAAGACACACAATTATTGAATCCGTTAGGACATAAGGCTCTAAAAAGACCTGACAGAACCCCAGTGTGCTATCAGATATTCAAAGAGAAACCCAGCAGAAATTGACAACTGAAACAGAACAAATCAGAGACAAAAGCAAAAGCAAACAAACAACAAATAACACCCTACACTTACAAACATCAATCCAGGGAGATTTTGTAAGCTAGGATCAAATATAGAAATGAGCTGGAGTACCACCAGAGAGAATGGAGATTCTCAGAATGTAATTAGACAACTGTACTAAGAACTAAGATAAAGACAAAAGCCTAGTATTAATACCAAAGCAGTGCATCATCTGGAGAATAGAGCAAGGAGTCTGAGCAGACCCATAGTGTTGCTTATAAGTATGTTAAGATAAAATAAACTTAAAATGGCTGGAAGAAAGGGGAACAGAAGAGTGTAATGTGGTTGGAAATATGCAAATAAAAAGAAAGGAATAGAAGTGTATAAAAGATAGGAATGAAAGGAAAGTATGAGAGATATATTGTCCGTACTACCAAAAACTTAGCTAGTTATAGAAGTATATAAAAAGGCAAAAAAAAAAAAAAAAAAAAAAAAAAAGAATAAAAAATATCCTTAAAAAATTATGTTATAAAACTTGTAGATCCCTTAGGGCTAAGATAGTATTTAATAAATCAAAAAAAAAAAAAAAAGAGAGAGAGAAAAAAAAAAATCCAGAACTGATCCCAGAATGGACCAGTTCAATAGGTATTGATACTACTATTTCTGTTTCCTTAGTGTCTCAGCTGTAAGTGTCCTTCTCCTTGCCTTGGGTTTTTTTTTTGTGTGTGATTCTGTGACCAGCAGAGGTTCCTTTATTGTTCATCTGTAAGCCTCGGTGTGTGGGGAGGGAGAGGGTACAATAGTGGCTCCTTCTCCTGGGAGTGAGTGAGCAGTGGCACACTGTTGTTTCAGTCAGGCTTGGAGGTGCCTGTTGCAGAGGGCGCTGGTGGCTCAGGCGTACACAGAAAGTCTTAGAGTTGGGCCTCTCTCAGGGTTTTTTCTTGTTGATGCTGGTTTTTTTTTTTTTTTCTCTCAGCAGCCTCCCTGCTGCTGGCGTTGCAAGGAGTTTTAATCTAGCCCCGCCCGAGTGCCTGAGGGTGCTTGTTATCTCTGAGCCCCTTAGGTGGCCCGCAGGGCGTCTCTCCACTGCCTGTTGCAGAGGCACCGAAAGAGAGGGAGAGGCTATGTGTGCGGCTCCTCCCCCCCCGCCCGGGAGCCTGCAGCCTCCAGCCGCCATCATGGCCGGGCAGCTCTCAGGGACGGGCACTCCTCTCCACGGACCTCCTCCCTCCTGTCCTCTCGGTCTGTCACCCTACCAGCAACAATGTTTCTCACCCTGAACCATCTGTCCGGTTCCCACCTCCCGCTCCTGGACCCTCCGTTCAGCCGCGGATCGATGTCTCGGTCCGGGAACGCTGAGCTGCGCTGCGGACCCTCCGTATGTTTCTCACTCCCTCCCATCTGCCACAGCTCTGCCGCTTCACCTTCCTTGAGCCCTCATAGATGCCTCCCTACCGGCTATGTCGGGCTCCCCGCAGCCCTTTCTGGTTTCCGAGGCCGTCTGCTCGTGTTCAGCTGGTTCTCTGTGGGAATTACTGCATCCTTCCGTGCATTCCCAATGCATCTGTGGAGAGGGATGCACTCCATGTCTCTCTACTTCGCTGCCATCTTTTCTCTCCCTTACCAAATATTTTTTGAGAACATCCTTGTTCTCCTTACCACTCTGGTGTCCTCTGTGGTGTATACCCTAGTTTCCAAAGGAGAAGTGAGGCAGACAGAATTTCGAATCTGTATGAGGTCCTGTACTTTCAAGATTGCCTTTACTATAGCTTTATGTGTTTAAGTAGTTTTCATTTTAGCAAATATCTTATACTTTGCTGTCTAGTGATTTACCCCATTTTCTTTTTGCCATTTTAAATACAGCAACTTAGAGATTTTTATTATCACCCTATAAATTCCTCAGACTTGCATTCTGTGGCATTAGCTATGTGGTCTATATTTTGTGAGCTCTTTTAAGTGCTTCTTTGAAGTGTGGACTTATTTTGAGAGTAGGTCACAGTAGATTTAATTAATCCAATGTTACTTTTAGAAACTCTTGTCTTTCATTTGTATCCAAAATTCCATTAGCTTTCTTTAATTATTTTATCAAATGAGTTGTGTTCTCCATTTTGTAAGAAGTCTTTCCTTTTTTAAAAGGTCAGCCCCATTGACATATTTTCATTTACATTACTTTTTTTATGCACCTTCAGTAGATGATTTCATAACCAACTAAGGATGGGAGGAGAGAGACAATGATTATTAAGTTTGTATATTATCTAGTCTGTTGACTTTCTTCTTCCTTAACTATTGGACATTTTATTCATCGCTCATTTTTTTTTTTTTATTTGAAAAAGGATTGGGTCTTGGAGAGCAAGTGAAATGTTAGGTAGTTGATATTTTAGCTTAAAATGAACCTTTTGGATTCTTTGTGGAATTTTTGCTATGCTTGTTTCAAGATAACATAATTAATACAAATTTAATTTGATGAAATGTATTGAGAATCTATTTTATGCTTCGGAGGTAAAAAAAGCATGGATTCTTTTTTTCAGGGGATTTACAATATAGTGGGGGGTTAGCTTCTTACAAAGATCTGTTTGTGTTTTGAATATTTTAGAATAACAGGATGGTGACACTTACTATTGTGGTTGTAAATAAATCTTAATTATTTATTTAGGCCCCATCTGTAGCTTTCCTAAAATGTTTTGAACATTACTCTAGCTTAAACAGAAATAAGAACTATGCGCTCTGGGAAGGTCTTGGATAGACTGGCTGCCATTTTAAAAAGACATACTTACTGGTACAAAAAGTGCTCATGGAAGAGCCAAATCAACAAAGGTTAGAGATATTTCCAAATGTGGACTGATAAAAAAAGTGATGACTTGGAGGAAATATGATTGCTGTTTATACACTCACTGGATGCACTCCAAATTCGATACAAACTGACACACCAAATACATGTGATTTGCATATAAACAAGCACACCAAATTTTAGAATATTGATGTCTGCAAATCTTAAAGCTTGAAAGAGGTCACTTTAGGACAAATAACAGCAAGTGCTTCTTTTCACAATAGTTACAGGAATCATTCAGGCTGAGAGATTAAATGTGCCTTTCAAAGCTGATATCACATAGGGCAAATACCATGTTCGTCCATAAAACATCCCTTATTTCTACTGCTACTGTCAGGATGTGGTACTGAATGAATATTTTTAGTTAGGTTTAATAAAATATCATTCATTCTTAAAGTTGCTATCTTTATTTTTTTAAGCTCTTTATTGGAATATAATTGCTTTACACTTTTGTGCCAGTTTTTGAGGTACACCGAAGTGAATCAGCTGTATTTAGACATATATCCCCATATCCCCTCCCTCCAACAACTCCTTCCCACCCTCCCTATCCCAGCCCACTAAGTCATCACCCATCATCAAGTTGATCTCCCTGTGTTATGCAGCAGCTTCCCACTAGCCATCTATTTTAACTTTGGTAGTGTATATATGTCAATGCTACTCTCCCAGTTCATTACAACTTCCCCTTCACCACCCACCCATGTCCTCAAGTCCTCAAGTCCATTCTCTATATCTGCACCTTATTCTTGCCCTGTCACTGGGTTCATCAGTACCATTTTTTTAGATTCCATATATATGTGTTAGCATACAGTATTTTTTTTTCTCTTTCTGGCTTACTTAGCTCTGTATGACAGACTCTAGGTTCATCCACTTCACCACAAATTACTCATTTAATTCCTTTGTATGGCTGAGAAATATTCCATTGTATATATGTGCCACATCTGCTTTATCCATTCATCTGTTGATGGGCATTTAGGTCGCTTCCATGTCCTAGTTATTGTAAATAGTGCTGCAATGAACATTGTGGTGCATGTTTCTTTTTGGAGTATAGATTTCTCAGGGTATATGCCCAGAAGTGGGGTTGCTGGGTCATATGGTACCTCTATTTTTAATTTTCTAAGGACGACCTTACTGTTTTCCATAGTGGCTGTACCAACTTACAGTCCCACCAACAGTGCAGGAGAGTTCCCTTTTCTTCACACCCTCACCAACATTTATTGTTTCTAGATTTTTTGATGATGGCCATTCTGACTGGTGTGAGGTGATACCTCAATGTGGCTTTGACTTGCATTTCTCTAATGATTAGTGATATTGAGCATCTTTTCATGTATTGTTTAGCCATGTGCATGTCTTCTTTGTGGAAATGTCTATTTAAGTTTTCCGGCCATTTGTGGATTGGATTATTTGCATTTTTGGTATTAGCCTATATGTGCTGCTAGTATATTTTGAAGATTAACCCTTTGTCATTTGCTTCATTGGCAAATATTTTTTCCCATTCTGAGGGTTGTCTTCTAGTCTTGCTTATGGTTTCTTTTGCTGTGTAAAAGCTTTTAAGTTACAGTAGGTTCTGTTTGTTTATTTTTGATTTTATTTCCATTATTCCAGGAGATGGGTCACAAAGGATCTTGTTTTGCTTTATGTCATAGAGTGTTCTGCCTAAGTTTTCCTCTAAGAATTTTATTGTGTCTAACCTTACATTTAGGTCTTTAATTCATTTTGAGTTTATTTTTGTGTATGGTGTTAGGAAGTGTTCTAATTTCATTCATTTACATGTAGCTGTCCAATTTTCCCAGCACCACTTAACTGAAGAGGCTGTCTTTTTTCCATTGTATATTCTTGCCTCCTTTGTCAAAGATAAGGTGCCCAAATATATATGGGTTTATCTCTGGGCTCTCTGTTATGTTCCATTGATCTATATTTCTGTTTTTGTGCAAGTACCACACTGTCTTGATCACTGTAGCCTTGTAGTATAGTTTGAAGTCAGGAAGCCTGATTCCTCCAGCTCCAGCATTCCTTCTCAAGATTGCTTTGACTATTCAGGGTCTTTTGCATTTCCACACAGATCATAAAATTTCTTGTTCTCATTCTGTGAAAAATGTTATTGGTAATTTGATAGGGATTGCAATGAATCTGTAAATTGCTTTGCATTGTATAGTCATTTTCACAATGTTGATTCTTCCAATGCAAGAACATGGTACGTCCCTCCATCTGTTTGTATCATCTTTGATTTCTCACATCAAGGTCTTATAGTTTTATGCATACATGTCTTTTGCCTCCTTTGGCAGGTTTATTCCTAGGTACTTTATTCTTTTTGTTGCAATGGTAAATGGAAGTGTTTCCTTCATTTCTCTTTCTGCTCTTTCATTGTTAGTGTATAGGAATGCAAGAGATTTCTGTGCATTAATTGTGTATCCCGCTACTTTACCAAACTCATCAATTAGTGCTAGCACTTTTCTGGTAGAATCTTTATGGTTTTCTATGTATACTATCATGTCATCTGCAAAGAGTGATGATTTTACTTCTTTTCCAAATTGTATTCCTTTTATTTCCATTTCTTCTCTGATTGCTGTGGCTAAAACTTCCATAACTATGTTGAATAATAGTGGTGAGAGTGGGCAGCCTTGTCTTGTTCCTGTTCTTAGAGGAAATGTTTTCAGTTTTTCACCATTAAGAATGATGTTGGCTGTTGCTTTGTCATTATGGCTTTTATTATGTTGAGGTAATTTCCTTCTTTGCCCACATTCTGGAGAGTTTTTACCATAAATGAATGTTGCATTTTGTCAAAAGCCTTTTCTGCATCTATTGAGATGATCATATGGTTTTTATCCTTCAATTTGTTAATATGATATATCACATTGATTGATTTGTGTATATTGAAATGTCCCTGTATTCCAGAGATAAACCCCACTTAATCATGGTATATGATCTTTTAAATGTGCTGTTGGATTCTGTTTACTAGTATTTTGTTGAGAACTTTTGCATCTATATTCATCAGTGACATTGGCCTGTAATTTCCTTCTTTTTCTTCTTTCTTTCTTTTTTTGTGACATCTTTGTCTGGTTTTCATATCAGGGTGATGGTGGCCTTGTAGAATGAGTTTGGGAGTGTTCCTCCTTCTGCTATATTTTGGAAGAGTTTGAGAAGCATAGGTGTAAACTATTCTCTAAATGTTTGATAGAATTTGCCTGTGAATCCATCTGGCCCTGGGCTTTTGTTTGTTGGGAGATTTTTCATCACAGTCTCAATTTCAGTACTTGTGATTGATCTGTTCATGTTTTCTATTTCTTCCTGGTTCAGTCTTGGAAGATTGAACTTTTCTAAGAATTTGTCCATTTCTACCAAGTTATCCAATATATTGGCATGTAGTTGCCTGTAGTAGTCTTTCATGATCTTTTATATATCTGCAGTGTCATTTGCTATTTCTTCACTTTCATTTCTAATTCTGGCGATTCGTATCATCTCCCTTTTTTTCCTGATGGATCTGGCTAATAAGGTATCAATTTTGTTCATCTTCTCAAAGAACCAGCTTTTAGTTTCATCGATCTTTGCTATTGTTGCCTTCATTTCTTTATTGTTTATTTCTTATCTGATCTTTATGATTTCTTTCCTTCTGTTCACATTTGGGCTATTTTTGTTCTTCTTTCTCTAATTGTTTTAGGTGTAAGGTGAGGTTGTTCATTTGAAACTTCTTGTTTCTTGCAGTAGGATCTTATTGCTATAAACTTCCCTCTTAGAACTGCTTTTGCTGCATCCCATAGGTTTTCCATCATTATGTTTTCATTGTCATGTTTCTAGGTATTTTTTAATTTCCTCTCTGATTTCTGCAGTGACTTCTTGGTCGTTTAATAACATATTGTTTATCTTCCATGTGTTTGCATTTTTTGCATTTTTTTTTTTTTTTTTTTCTGTAATTGATATCTAGTCTCATGGCATTGTGGTTGGAGAAGATGCTTGGTACAATTTCAATTTTCTTGAATTTACCAAGGCTTGATTTGTGACCCAAGATATGATCTATTCTGGAGAATGTTCTGTGTGCACTTGAGCAGAAAGTGTATTCTGTAGTTTTTGGATGGAATGTCCTATAAACATCAATTAACTTGAGATGGTCTATGTGTCATTTAAAGCTTGTGTTTCCTTATTTATTTTCTGTTTGGATGATCTCTCCATTGGTGTAAGTGGGGTGTTAGTGTCTCTTACTATTATTGTGTTACTGTCAATTTCCCCTCTTATGGCTGTTAGCATGTGCCTTATGTATTGAGGTGCTCCTATGTTGGGTGCATAGATATTTACCATTGTGATATGTTCTTCTTGGATGGATCGCTTTATCATTATGTAGTGTCCTTTGTCTCTTGTAATAGTGTTTCCTTTAAGGTCTAAATTATCTGATATGAGCAGTGAACTTTCTTTTGACTTCCATTTGCATGGAATATCTTTTTCCATCTCCTTACTTTCAGTCTGTATGTGTCCCCAGGTCTAAAGTGGATTTCTTGCCGACAGCATATATAAGGGTCTTGTTTTTGTATCCATTCAGCCAATCTCTGTTTTTTGGTTGGAGCATTTAATCCATTTACATTTAAGATAATTATTGACTTATATGTTCCTATTACTATTTTTTAAAATTATTTTGTCTGTATTTTTGTAGGTCTTTTCCTTTCCTGCTCTTTGTTTCCTGCCTAGAGAAGTTCCTTTAGCAGTTGTTGTTAGGCTGGTTTGGTGGTGCTGAATTCTCTTAACTTTTGTTTGTCTGTAAATTTTTTGATTTCTCTGTCAAATCTGAGTGAGATCCTTGTTGAGTAAAATATTCTTGGCTGTGGATTTTTCTCTTTCAAATCTTTAAGTATATCCTGCCACTCCCTTCTGGCTTGCAGTGTTTCTGCAGAAAGATCAGCTTTTATCCTATGGATTTTTCCTTATATATTATTTGCTGCTTTTCTCTTGTTGCTTTTAATATTTTTTCTTTGTGTTTAATTTTCATCAGTTGATTAATATGTGCCTCAGTGTGTTTCTCTTTTGGTTTGTTCTGTATGGGACTCTGCACTTCTTGGAGCTGATTATTTCCTTTCCTATGTAGGGGAAGTTTTCCACTTTAATTGCTTCAAGTATTTTCTCAGAACCTTTTTTTTCTTCTTATTCTGGGACACCTATGATTCAAATGTTGGTGCACTTAATGTTGTCCCCCAGGTCTCTGAGACTGCTTTCCATTCCTTTTTTTTTTTTTATTTTTCCTGCTCTGTAGCAGTTATTCCCACCATGCTATCTTCCAACTCACTAACTTGTTCTTCTCCCTCAGTTATTCTGCTATTTATACCACCTAGAGTATTTTTAATTTCAATTATTGTATTGTTCATTACTGTTTGTTTGCTCTTTCATTCTTCTAGTTCCTTATTAAATGTTTCTTGTATTTTCTCTGTTTTGTTTTTGAGACTTTGGATCATCTTTCCTATCATTACTCTGAGTTCTTTTTCAGGCAATTTTCCTATTTCCTATTCATTTATTTGGTCTTGTACATTTTTATTTTGCTTCTTTGCCTTCAAGGTGTTTGTTTTCTCATTTTGTCTAATTTATAATATTTGGTGTCTCCTTTCCCTATGCTGCATAATAGTAATTCCTCTTGTTTCTGCTCTCTGCCCCCTGTGGTGGGGTTGCTCCAGTGTCTTGAGTAGGCTTCCTGATGGGAGAGTCTGGTCCCTACATTCTGGTGTGTGGATTTGAGTCTTTTCCCTTTGATGAGTAGGGTCATGTCAGGTTGTGTGTTTTAGGGCATATAGGCTTAATATAGCTGTAGATAATCTGTGTTTTGATGGGTGGGCTTGTGTTCCTTTTTTGTTTATAGTTAGGTGTGAAGTATCTAGCACTGGCAGCTGCAGCCAGTTGGGTGGAGCTGAGTCTTAGAATCTGATAGAGGTCTCATGAAAGTTCTCTGTAGTTAATCTTCCCTATGTCTGTGGACTCTCTAGTTTTCTAGTATCCTGGACTTGGCACACGCTCCCCAGAGCCTCCAAATTGACTTCTGATCAAGGAATCCAGATTCCAGAGGTCACTCATCCTGGCAATAAAGGGGATTAAAAAAGACTATCCAAGTCCCAGTCTAATGGTATATGTTTAAGTCAAACAAACAAATACTGAATGAAGGAAACACACACACACACAGACACATACAACAAAAACAGAACCCAATACAACATAAAGGACTAGAACAACCTGATAGGAGAGCTCCAGAACAGAATCAGACAATTAAAAAGAAAAGCTACAAAACTTCAAAAAAGACAAAAAAAAAAAAGAAAAAGAAAAAAAGAAAAAACAGGGAAATTGTGAAAATGAGGATCAGATATAATAGGGATGAAAAAACAGGAACAAAGAGCAGATATAACAAAGAGCAAGAGAACATCCAGATAGCCTGAAGGTCCCCAAAATGAAATCAAACAATTATAATTAAAACTAAAATAGAGGCAAAACCTAATAACAAAAACAAATGTAGTGTGTCACTTGAAGAATAAAGCAAGGAAACAATGCAGACCAAAAATATTGATTAAAAGTATAATAATATAAAATGAGATAAAAAGGAATTAAACACTGAGCAACAGAAGAGTGTAGTATGACTGGATATATAAAAAATTAGAAATGTATTAAAGACAAGGAAGAAAAGATGGCGAAATAAACTCAGGACTACTAAAAAGCTAGTTAGAAATAGAAATATATAAGAAGGGTAAAAATAAAAAGTAAAAAATAGAATAAAAATATGTTATAAAATGTCAAGATCACTTAGATCTAAGATCATAATTAAAAAAAAAAAAAAAGCTATACCTGACAACAGTATGGATCAAATCAATAGAATTAATAATAATAATTTTGTTTCCTTGGGGGTCTCAGTTCTAATTGTCCTTGTACATGCCTTGAGCCTCAGGCCACCTTCACCTCCCCAGGAGGCCATCCTCTGCCTCTGAGTTGGATTCTGGACATGCCTCTGGGTCCAATGGGGTCCACTTAAGCTCTGAACGGGCCCATTTCCTGCTTGTGCTTGCTCCCAATGTCCACAGCTGCCAGAGCTAGACCTTTTTCACTTGTGGGAACATTCATTGTCTACTCAGATATTCCAAAGACATAGGGTCTACCTAGTTGATCATGAGGATTAGTCTGAAGTGTGTATATCTGATGGAAAAATTTTAGAACCTCTTTCATAGTCCCCCCATCTCTGGTGTTCAGCTTTGGTTTTGTCCCTGCTTCTGCATGTGGTCTAATCACCAGAGTCTAGTCCTGAGGCTGCCTTGGAGCTTTTGGGGTCTGCCTAAGTGAGGGTTTCCTTTATTGTTCATCTGCAGATGCAGGTATGTGGGGAGAAAGAGGCTTTGATAGTGGTTCCTCTCCCTGCATGTGACTTAACATTTGCACCCTGCTTGGCTTGTGGGAGCCCCAGGAGTGACGTCAAATTTGCAGGGATGCTGACAGCTGAGGGTATAGGAGATCTGGCCTTAGAGTTGTACTTTACTGTTGCCCACTGGACTGCACCTGTGAGCAGCCCTCAGGGCTTTTTGCATTGCTCTGTGACCAGTGGAGCTTCCTTTATTGTTTATCTGTAGGTGCTGGTGTGTGGGGAGAGAGGGTACAATAGTGGCTCCTTCTCCTGTGTGTGAGTCAGCAGTAGTGCCCTGCCTCTGTCACAGGAGCCCTGGCAGCAGTAGTGGTGCCTATTGCAAAGGGAAGTCAGTGGGCTTGGTTGTAACTGGAATGATTCCAGAACTGGCCTGCTCTGCGGACTTCTTTTGGCTCTTGGCAGCAGGCACACACGGCCACCCCTCCAGGGTTTGTTTTCTATCCCTTGTGGACTGTGACAGCCAGGCCCAGAGGGGGCCTTCCTTTATTCATCACTGGTGCCAAAAGAGAGGCTTCAGCAGTGGCTCCTCCCCACTGTGCGTGAGTCAGTAGTAGCTCACCACCACCATGGCTGCCCAGCTTTCCATGGTAGGCATTCTGTGCTGCAGACTTCTTCCCACTACCCCCCAGTCCATCTCCCCATAGCCAACAATGTTTTTCACCCTGAACCAGTTCTCCTGTTCCCACATTCCAGCTGCCAGACCCCCTGTCTGCTGTGAACTCACATCTCATTCCAGGGCACACAGGGCTGTGGTAAAGACCCTCTGTGTGTTTCTCACTCTTTCCCATTTGCCACAGATTGGCTGCTTCACCCTCTGGACAGTCCCAAATGCCTCCCTTCTGACCCAATCAAATTCCCTTTTGGAGAGGGGGTTTTCCCATCAGGTTTCCCTGAATTCAGCAATCTCTCCTCTGTTTCAGCTCTCCCTACCTGAGGGTGAAAGACCCATCCCTTTCCTTCCTTCTCCTCCTCTTTCTCCTTTCTTTTCCCCTCTCTGTCCTACCCAGTTATGTCAGGATCTTTGCAGTCCTTTTTGGTGTCCAAGGTCTTCTCTTAGTGTTCAGCCAGTTTTCTGCGGGAAATATTGCATCTTTTGATGTATTCCTGATGTATTGGGAAGGGCAAAGTTATGATGGGGCCGAGGGTGCCCCAAGGTCATTTGTTAATCCTTTGTGAACATCTGTCTATGAAGGTCTGTAATTTCATTCTGTTCCACTGCTATGAATTACACACACACACACATAAACACAGAGGGAACATAGCTTGAGAATGCTCATCTGTGGAGAGCAAGTAGATAACTGTGTGCTGAAAGATGATTCTGTCACATTGAAAATAAACTTTTTTAAAATTTGGGGGTATTACTACTGCCCAAGAAACATGTCCACAGTAACAAAGAATCCCAGAATAATAAAAAAGAATGACAGTCCATTTGATTCACAGCAGTTTCTCAGCCTCGGCACTGTTGATATCTGGACCAGATAATTTTTTGCTGTTGGGAGCTCCTGTGCATTGTAGGATAGTTCACAGCATCCCTGGCCTCTCCCCACTAGATGGAGTAACAGCAGCTCCCTTTTCTCCTCCCTCAGTCATGAAAAACAAAAATGTCTCCAGACACTGACATGTTCTGGATAGCAGAAAGAAAGGGCAAAATCACAACAGGTTGAGAACATGGAATTGGGAACCAAAAACTCTTTATTTCTCCCAAGCAGCCATTCCCAGTCCAATCTCCACATTGAGGAGCATCAAAATCTCTGGTCACATGCCAAAATGTGGACAGATCATTATAGAGGTTTCATGTATTTAATACCAATAACAGGTCTGGCCATGTGAGAAGCCTTGGGAGCTTGTTCCTCAGTGTCTCTTGTAGAGCGTGACTGTCATCCCACAGCCAGTTACAGGAGAGTTGCTATCTTTAAATGAGTTGAAAGGCACCCTTGAAAAAGTGTTCATAAATGCCTCAGCATATACCATACATGTTTAAATATATAATTCAAAAGAACCAATTTAATTTGTCCTTTGTATACTACACACTCAGAACTAGACAAGGAAAATGCTATTTTGCCAAATGCCTGCTGGTTATGTTTTTCAAGTTATGATACTGCCTGATTGTATAATAGAAGAATTACTTTTTCCCTAAGCACTTTCAAGGTAATTCAAAATGTTATGCTTGATCAGTGGGTAATTATGTTTCCCCACGAAGCTTATAATAACAGCAATGCCAGATATGCTCCTCTTGTTTTTCACAGTATAGTTTTGATAATACTTGCTGAATGAAGGAAGGAAGGCAGGAACTTAAGAACATGATTGGGGTCAGCATCTTTGCCTTTTTCTGCTCTGAGCTCATTGTACTAATCACAATATGTATAACCATGTATTAATGAACCATGCATGAAGTCTTTCATTCCTAATGATACACGTGTGACTTTTTAAAAACTAAACTATTACTAGGAGTGAATAAATAATAAAATATATCTTATAGGTGGTATTAAATCAGCATTATAGTTAATTTCAAGGAATGTTGTGATGTGTGCAGACAGCATTTAGGATTTTCCTGGGAATTGAACACGATGTCTGCATGTTACATTTTCACTAATGTTCTTTTTTGTGCAATGCTTTTCCAGAGAGACATTATGATAATTAAATGAGATAGTACATATAAAGGATTTAGAACAATGCATGGGACTAATTGATTATTCAATAAATATTAGTCATTATTATTATTATTGTTGCTATCATTATTGTAATAGTATTGCAAAATGTCAAGGTTGTGACCTGATAGCCACAGAAAGAGTTGATCTTCTTATAAACCTAAGAATACTAACTGGATCTTTAGTTCCTGGTCTGAAAGAAACTTTACCCTTAATTTCCCCAAATGATTGAAAGACAGTTATTTGCATAGTTTGCCATCAGTTTTCAAAAAGGTATATCAGCAGCTAGCTAAGTTCCAAGACTAGTTAAATTCAGAGCCCTGTTCTGTAGGCTGGAGAATAGGGTCACATAAAGTCATGAAGGGTTTACCCAGGTATTTATGGGTAAGAATCTTCCACTATGATTTGTATGTAATGCTGACACAAGAGTTGGTCCCAAGTGCCTATCTCTTCTTGTGAGTGTGCAGCCACAGATCTAGTCCTATCACCTTTTTTAGCCCTTATGCCCCTTACCTGTTATCCAGCTGGCTTCCAATAGGGGTTGTAATTTCCATTCAGACATTGAAGGGCTACTTTCTAATGAGCAACAATGGAGACATATTCTAGCAACACTTAAAACTGTGTATTACTTTGGACAACTGTTTCTGGTACCTTCTGGAGTAAGAATGGGATCAACTATTAAAAATGTTTTTCATGCATGATGTTGTGTTTTTAATGTGATAGCTTTGATTTTAAAACTTTCCTTATTTCCATACTTTCAAATCCACCAAATTAGGTAATTTTCAGTTGGTTTCCTAATCATTGATGTATGTTACTTAGGTCTTATGGTTTTCTTTCTTTAGTTAAATAAAGTGCATCAAGATTAATAAATTACTCTAAACACTTAAGAATTCAAAATCATGCAACATGACACCTTTCTTTCATTTGCCTTTCATTTTGCTTCTCCTCAGAGTATTAGTGCATACTAATATAATTAGTATTAGTAATTAGTATATGTGCTAATATAATTGATATGTATATGAATAATATACTAATATACATTACCTACAGTATATAATTAAGTATCTGATTTAGTGAATCATCTAGCATAGACACTATATGTAAGTATAATACATTTATGAATGACTGATTTAATGAAAAACATTGTCAATAAATAATGCCACTTCCAAACTTTGACCACTGTTCCCAGGTTTCAGAAACATGTGCAAGGTAGTCAGGGTTAATGACTGATAAAGTTTTTTTTATTTTTTATTTTTTTTTATTTTTGAAGCTCTTTATTGGAATATAATTGCTTTACACTCTTGTACCAGTTTTGAGGTAAACCATAGTTAATCAGCTGTATTTATACATATATCCCCATATTCCCTCCCTCCTGCGACTCCCCCTCACCCTCTCTGTCCCGGACCTCTAAGGCATCACCCATCATCGAGTTGATCTCCCTTTGTTGTACAGCAACTTCCCACTAGCTATCTATTTTACAGCTTCTCTGTATCGTTCCAATTTTAGTATATGTGCTGCTGAAGTGAGCACTGATAAAGTTTTGATTCAGGGAACACTGACACCCAAATTCTGTCACACCTCTGCTTACATCCATCATTCTTAGAATATGATCCTTTGGCATAGATCTTTGGTAGCCTTGCCAGTAGCTATTACAACACCCTCATTTCCTTTTGTTCTCCCCCCCCATTTACTGTGCTTCTGCCATACAGGGTTTCTTTTAAGTTTTTCCTAACTTTGTTCCAGAATCCAAAGACTTTACATTTGTTATTCCCTCTGTCTGGAATGCTCTCCCTCAGATCTTGCGGGGCTCTATTCTTTACATAATTCAGGTCCCTGCTCAAATATTACCTCTTCAGAGATGTCTTCTTTCATGACCCCATGTAAAAGAATTTGGCTTTCCTCCACTCCTCTCATACCATTATTTACCCCTTACCTTGCTTTATTTTTTTCAAATCCTTATCATTGCCTGAAATTATATTATGTATTTGCTTACTTATTTTTTGTCTGTCTCCTCTATTAGAACACAAAGCCCATGAGGACAGGGACCTTTTCTGAATTGTTCCTTGTTTTATTGCCAACACCAAGAATAGGGTCTGGCCCATAATGGGTCTCAAGAAAAATTTATTACATTAATGAATGCACATATGAATTTATAGGTTGATTACTCTGAGGTATTGTGTTAGAGAGTTGTGTTTTTTCCATTCATCCATGTGACTGTATAACTGTCACCATCTCCATTTTGTTAAACAGAAAACTGGAGAACAGAGGGCTTAAGTCTACAGTCATATAGTTTGCAAGTGGTAGAGCTGGGATTCAAGACTAGGATTGTTTGATTTGCTTTGATTTGTTTAATTCAAAAAATATATTATTTTTGTTCAGAAAAAAGAAAAGGCTCTGCTTTTTTCATGGATGCTTGCTTTTTTAAAACCTTCATCTTGGCATTGCCATCTAGCCTCAAGTTGCTAACTAAATTACCAGTCAAGTTTATAGAATTATTTTCAAATATGCAATTATAAAAATTGACAGAAACAATTAAAAACAAATCTATTTCAGTTTCTTACCCTCATTGGATTAGACTTTGTTATAAAATCTCTCTTGCTCTCTCTCTCTCTCTCTTTTTTTTTTTTGGCTAGAAAAAAGTTAATAATTTAAAAAGACAATTTCTCCTTGGAGATTATTTCTCATAGATCTATTTTCCCTGTAATAACATTCTACTCTATACTTTGGTCATCTTTCTCTTTAGATAATGAAAGTGCTAACCTTTTTTACCAAGTAACTCAGGATACGTTCCCCAGCAGCCTTTTATTTATTTATTTTTAATACTCACCACTCTTTGTTGTGGTGAGTATCCAAGAGGTTTCTCACAAATTTCTTTAGTTTGGCAAATTCCCAAACTTAGTTTGCTTTTCACAATTTTGATTCCAATAGCCATTAACCTTAGGAAACATGTCAGGACCTCTGTTGACTTTTATTATGAAAAGATGCATCATTTATGCAGAGATAGTATAAGATGAAGATGTTGGTCAGGCCTGCTATTAGTTAATACTTTATAAAACTTGAAGTATTAGTATTGTGACATTACAATGCAGCTGTAATAAAGGCAGCTATTTCTAAATTTACAAACTATAATACCTGTTACTGCTGGTTTACAGGGTATTTTTGTAAAATATCTGCAGTAGCAACATGTTAGTGTAAATATTTTGTACCCAAAATTCTGTAGCAAATTTTCCTGACTTTTCTTTTAGTTATGTGGCCTGATATTATGGGAGGTGACAAACAAATCAATGATACTTTTATTATTGTAATTGTACATGTTCCTAATTTTTAAGAATGATTTTGTTTTCAGACACTGGAATTTTATAAATATTTGTTACGATTCTTTCATTTTTTTACTGATATTTCTGGAATGAATGAAACCCCTAGTACAAAGCATGACACAGACCAAGCATTTAATACATGTTGCTTCCTCAACAACCTTGTCTTTTCCCCTCTGCTTTTTACTCCCTCCCCAAATAAGCTCTATTATGGTAGTTAGGAAGACGACTAATTACTTATATTGTAATTGTTTTCAAATAAGGGAATAATTTTTTTATAAGTTTGTTTATTTATATTTATTTATTTATTGGCTGCATTGGGTCCTCATTGCTGTGTGTGGTTGCAGCGAGTGGGGGCCACTCTTCATTTTGGTGCACGGGCTTCTCATTTTGGTGGTTTCTCTTGTTGCGGAGCATGGGCTCCAGGTGTGTGGGCTTCAGTAGTTGTGGCAAGTGGGCTCAATAGTTGTGGCTCACGGGCTCTAGAGCACAGACTCAGTAGTTGTGGTGCACGGGCTTAGTTGCTCCGTGTCATGTGGGGTCTTCCTGGACCGGGGATCGAACCTGTGTCCCCTGCATTGGAAGGCGGATTCTTAACCACTGCACCACCAGGGAAGTCCTGGGAATAAATTCTTGCATCAACTTTTATTCTCTGTAATTAATCTTTAATATCCTTTGTTACTATTGATTAAACTATAGCAGCTCTTTCTAATCATACTGATATTCTTTTCTAATCATCTCTTCCTTGATAGTTAACATTTCACTCTATTCTATTTTCATAGCTACTTTATTTCTATTGGTCATTTATAAATGGCAAAGAATATTCTGAAAATATTCCATGGTGAAACATAGCTCCATTTCCCCTTAAAATCAGTCTAGATTGAGAGTTTTAAGCACATTTTCTGTGGATTGAAGCTGGATACTAAATGTGTTTAGTTTCCTTGATACAGTATTAAGAAAATATTGAATGTGAATGTCTTTAGGTTCTGCCACAGTTCTGCCACAGGCATTACCATTTCCTGTTGTTTTAACAGAGAATTTTTATTTATCTGACACTGGAAGGCATTCCAGATTTGACTCTTACTTTGAATATTAATGTTGAATTGACTGTCTAAATGACCAAAATGATTGTCACGTTTTGATCTGTACTTCTACTCTAGAATTAAAACCTGTAGTTGAATTTGGCTTTAGCAGTAGCTATGAAGATTAATTGCTTATCTTCTAAGAGTCTCTGGCTCCTTATTTATAAGAAATAAGAATAAATATATAAAATAAGTGAAAATAAATAAAAAAAATAAGTTTTCTTATTTGTAATATTTGCAGCAGTAACTCTTACCTACTGAGGTTGTTGTAAAGATTAAATTAAAGAATGTCTAGTATATATCATATGTGCAATGGTGGAAGTTGTTACTATATTTGCCCTAATTTTTATAGCCCTATCAAGTAAGCTTTCAAATACTCATGGTTGGCATAGAAAGCTAATGAGGGTACATTTATAAAAGTGGACATTTATAACAATATAGATGGTCATCACTAAATAATGATGGAAATATATATTGGATTACTTTCATTTTCAGAAACCCACTTTCTAAGAAGTGTTTCTGAAAATGACTTCTCAGCAGGAAATATGGTGTATGGTTTCTGGCCACATTGTCTGGATTTCTGAGGGTATTGTCTGCTATTGGTGACAAGTTCCCAGGACCCAGACACATGGGATTCCCTTAAGCATGTGAAAGGACTAAAGGAAGATAAATTTTTTGCAGCTGGACAGTAAAACTAATCAATGTATCATTATTAAATGCTATAGTTGATATAGTTTTTTGGCCTGGATTTCTGTAGAAACATGGCTTACCAAACATGACTTTACTTCTGTGCCCCTTTAGTGGCATAGATGAGGATGCATATACCAGTATGAGAAAGCAAATTGCTGTAATAATCTGAAATTAGTGACTTCAGAAGAGCCCATAAACAAACACATAGCATCAAACAGTGTGCTTCTTTTAAATAAAATCTTTGTCTCTTAAAAATGAATAACATTTCTTGTAGGTAGATTTCAATTGCATTTAATAATAAAATAAAACCAGGAAACCCAGGAGACCAATGAATTTCCTAAGCACAAATATTCCCACTGGGGCAATGTCATATAATACATAATTTTTTCCCCAATGGTGTTGCATTGAGTACTTCAACAATCTTGCAAAAAATATTCATTTGAGGACCTCAAAAGATATGGCAGAGGAGTAGGATGTGGAGATCACCTTCCTCCTCACAAATTCATCAAAAATACATCTATCTGTGGAGTGGCTCCTGCAGGACACCTTCTCAATGTTGGGAGGAGACCTCACACCTCCAAAAAGGCAGGAGAATTTCCATATAATTGGGTAGCACAAATGAAAAAAGGGAAAAAAGAGACAAAGGAATCCTTAGGACCTCAGCCCCTCTGGGAGGGTGCCAAGAGGGGGGATACACTGGGGAACCCCCCTCACTGGTGGGGAGGGACAGGGGGAGACTTGGAGTCCCCAGAAGAGAGAACAATGGCAGATGTGAAGAGGGCAGAGTGGAGAAATCCCCACATGGAGGATTCGGGTAGCACTCCCCAGACAGAGAAGCTAATCTGCTCATCCACAGTGGCAGTGGGGGCTGGGTGTCAAGGCTTGGTCTTCTGAGAACAAACACCAGGGAGAGAGCTGGGGCTGGCTGCATGAGAACAGCCTAGGGGGCAGGTGCACCAGCAAGCTAGGAGGGAGTTTGGGGAAAATCCTGGGCCAGACAGAGAGGCAGGGGACATTTGTTTTGGAGTGCTTGGGAGGAGAATCCTTCTCCGAGAACTCACAGTCTGTGAAGCGTCATGACCTGCAGCTGCTGGATGGAAAAGTCGCCTGCCACCCTGCAGCCCTGACCTGTGGCTGCTGGACCAAAAAGCCCACCCACCACCCCATGCCCACCCCATCCAGTGGGAAGCTGGGACCCACTGAATGCCCACCCACCTGCCCACTGCCCTGTTCTGCTGCCTGCCACTGTGCCACTGGGCCCTGCAGCCCACCTACCCACACCCACCAGCTCCAAGGGTCCTTCAATCAGGACCAACTTCCCTGGGAGAATGCACAGCACACCTCAGGCTCATGCTGACCTCTGCTGCTACAACCACTCCTGCAGATTTCAGTTAGACTGCCATATCCCTCCCTACCCCTCCGATCTGAAGTTGCAAGTGAGCCCCAATCACTCTATTTTGCCCCCTCTTGCAGGGCAGGGCACTGACTCCTGAGAGCAACCTACATGCAAGGTATGGACCAAAACCAAAACTAATCCCTGAGGACTGCAGGACCAAAGAAGAGAAAGATAAACAGCTGCAGGAGGAGCAGATTTAATGCCCACAGTAGGCTTGATAGACCCTGCATCTGTGGCTCACCTGAATAGACGAGTGTTTCTACAATGGAGAATGGGAACTGTGGGGACCATTACACACAGGACTAATACCAGATCACAGTCTCAGCTCTGCACAGTCCTCTCTACAGCAGGTGCAGAGCCCTACCTAGATGTATTGGGGGACTTCTTGGTATGTTTGTTTTGTATCTGATTTTAGGTATTTGTTAGTTAAATCTTTACTGTATATATTTGTATGTGGATTTGCTTGTAATAGGTATAAGTACTCTTTTCTTTCTTTTCATTTTTTTTATTTTTTTTATTATTTTTTTGGGGGTACACCAAGTTCAATCATCTGTTTTGTTTTTTTTTTTTGACAAATTCAGAGCTATATTTATTTGATTTAAATTTAAGGAATTTCAGTGTTAAACTTCATTTCTTTGCCCTTCTAGAATTCTTAATATTGATTTATGCTTCAGTGTGCTGATTTCTTCAAGCACATTTTTTTTGGGGGGGGGTACACCAAGTTCAATCATCTGTTTTTATACACATATCCCCGTATTCCCTCCCTTCCTTGACTCCCCCCGCCTCGAGTCCCTCCCACGCTTCCCGCCCCAGTCCTCTAAGGCATCTTCCATCCTCAAGTTGGACTCCCTTTGTTATACAACAGCTTCCCACTGACTATCTATTTTACAGTTGATAGTATATATATGTCTGTGCTACTCTCTCACTTCATCTCAGTTTCCCCTTCACCCCCACCCCCTCCCATATCTCGAGTTCTCCAGTCCATTCTCTGTATCTGCGTCCTTGTTCTTGTCACTGAGTTCATCAGTACCATTTTTAGATTCTGTATATGTGAGTTAGCATACAATATTTGCCCTTCTCTTTCTGACTTACTTCACTCTGTATGACAGACTGTAGTTCTATCCACCTCATTACATATAGCTCCATCTCATCCCTTTTTATAGCTGAGTAATATTCCATTGTGTATATATGCCACATCTTCTTTATCCATTCATTTGTTGATGGGCATTTAGGTTGCTTCCATGTCCTGGCTATTGTAAATAGTGCTGCAATAAACATTATGGTACATGTTTCTTTTGGGATTATGGTTTTCTTTGGGTATATGCCCAGGAGTGGGATTACTGGATCATATGGTAGTTCTATTTGTAGTTTTTCAAGGAACCTCCAAATTGTTTTCCATAGTGGCTGTACCAACTTACAGTCCCACCAACAGTGCAGGAGAGTTCCCTTTTCTCCACACCCTCTCCAACATTTGTTGTTTCCAGATTTTGTGATGATGGCCATTCTGATCGGTGTGAGGTGATACCTCATTGTGGCTTTGACTTGCATTTCTCTGATGAGTAGTGATGTTGAGCATCTTTTCATGTGTGTGTTGGCCATCTGTATGTCTTCTTTGGAGAAATGTCTATTTAGGTCTTCTGCCCATTTGTGGATTGGTTTATTTGCTTTTTTGGTATTAAGCTGCATGAGCTGCTTGTATATTTTGGAGGTTAATCCTTTGTCCGTTGTTTCATAGGCAATTATTTTCTCCCTTTCTGAGGGTTGACTTTTAGTCTTGTTTGTGGTTTGTTTCACTGTGCAAAAGCTTTTAAGTTTCATGAGGTCCCATTTGTTTATTCTTGATTTTATTTCCATGATTCTAGGAGGTGGGTCAAAAAGGATGTTGCTTTGATGTATGTCAAAGAGTGTTCTGCCTATGTTTTCCTCTAGGAGTTTTATAGTGTCTGGCCTTCCATGTAGGTCTTTAATCCATTTGGAGTTTATTTTTGTGTATGGTGTTAGGAAGTGTTCTAATTTCATTCTTTTACATGTTGCTGTCCAATGTTCCCAGCACCACTTATTGAAGAGGCTGTCTTTTGTCCATTCTATATTCGTGCCTCCTTTGTGAAAGACAAGGTGCCCATATGCGTTTGGGCTTATTTATGAGTTCTCTATTCTATTCCATTGATCTTCCTTTCTATTTTTGTGCCAGTACCATACTGTCTTGATCACTATGGCCTTGTAGTATAGTCTGAAGTCAGGAAGCCTGATTCCTCCAATTCCATATTTCCTTCTCAAGATTGCTTTGGCTATTCGGGGTCTTTTGCGTTTCCATACAAATCATAAGATTTCTTGCTCTAGTTCTGTGAAAAGTGCCATTGGTAATTTGATGGGGATTGCATTGAATCTGTAAATTGCTTTGGGTAGTACAGTCATTTTCACGATGTTGATTCTTCCAATCCAGGAACATGGTATGTCCCTCCATCTGTTTGTGTCATCTTTGATTTCTTTCATCAATGTCTTAAAGTTTTCTGCATACAGATCTTTTGCCTCCTTAGGCAGGTTTATTCCTAGGTATTTTATTCTTTTGGTTGCAATGGTGAAAGGGAGAGTTTCCTTAATTTCTCTTTCTGCTCTTCCGTTGTTGATGTATAGGAATGCAAGCGATTTCTGTGCATTCATTTTGTATCCTGCTACTTTACTAAACTCATCAATTAGTGCTAGCAGTTTTCTGGTAGAGTCTTTAGGATTTTCTATATATAATATCATGTCATCTGCAAAGAGTGACAATTTTACTTTACTTTTCCAATTTGGATTCCTTTTATTTCTTTTTCTTCTCTGATTGCTGTGGCTGAAACTTCCAAAATTATGTTGAATAATAGTGGTGAGAGTGGACACCCTTGTCTTGTTCCTGTTCTTAGAGGGAATTCTTCCAGTTTTTCCTCATTGAGAATGATGTTGGCTTTTGGTTTTTCATATATGGCTTTTATTATGTTGAGGTAATTTCCTCTTATGCCCATTTTCTGGAGAGCTTTTATCATAAATGGATGTTGAACTTTGTCAAAAGCTTTTTCTGCATCTATTGAAATGATCATATGGTTTTTATCCTTCAAGTTGTTGATATGATGTATCACGTTGATTTATTTGCATATATTGAAGAATCCTTGCATCCCAGGGATAAACCCCACTTGATCATGGTGTATGATCTTTTTAATGTGCTGTTGGTGTCTGTTAGCTAGTATTTTGTTGAGGATTTTTGCATCTATATTCATCAGTGATATTGGTCTGTAGTTTTCTTTTTTTGTGACATCTTTGCCTGGTTTTGGTGTCAGGGTGATTGTAGCCTCGTAGAATGAGTTTGGGAGTGTTCCGCCTTCTGCAATATTTTGGAAGAGTTTGAGAAGGATAGGTGTTAACCCTTCTCAAAATGTTTGAGAGAATTCGCCCGTGAACCCATCTGGTCCTGGGCTTTTGCGTGTTGGGAGATTTTTAATCACTGCCTCAATTTCCATACTTGTGATTGGTCTGTTCGTGGTTGCTATTTCTTCCTGGTTCACTCTTGGAAGATTGTATTTTTCTAAGAATATATCCATTTCTTCCAGGTTATCCAATTGATTGGCATATAGTTGCTTGTAGTAGTCTCTCATGATGTTTTGTATTTCTGAGGTGTCCGTTGGTACTTCTCCTTTTTGATTTCTAATTCTGTTGATTTGCATCTTCTCCCTTTTTTTCTTGATGAGTCTGGCTAATGGTTTATCAATTTTGTTAATCTTCTCAAAGAACCAGCTTTTAGTTTTATTTATTTTTCTTATGGTTTCTTTCCTTTCTTTTTCATTTATTTCTGCTCTGATCTTTATGATTTCTTTCCTTCTGCTCACTTTGGGGTTTCTTTGTTCTTCTTTCTCTAGTTGTTTGAGGTGTAAGGTTAGGTTGTTTATTAGATCCTTTTCTTGTTTCTTAAGGTAGGACTGTATTGCTATAAACTTCCCTCTTAGAACTGCTTTTGCTGCGTCCCATAGGTTTTTGGTTGTTGTGTTTTCATTGTCATTTGTTTCTAGATTTTTTAAATTTCCTCTTTGATTTCTGTAGTGATTCCTTGGTTGTTTAGAAGTGAATTGTTTAGCCTCCATGTGTTTGTATTTTTTCCAGTTTTTTTCCTGTAATTGATATCTAGTCTCATGGCGTTGTGGTCTGAGAAGATGCTTGATATGATTTCAATTTTCTTGAATTTGCTGAGGTTTGATTTGTGACTCAAGATGTGATCTATTCTGGAAAATGTTCCGTGTGCACTTGAGAAGAAAGTGTAGTCTGTCGTTTTTGGATGGAAAGTCCTATAAATATCAATTAAGTCGAGATGGTCTAATGTGTCATTTAAAACTTGTGTATCTATTGATTTTCTGTTTGGATGATCTGTCCATTGATGTGAGTGGGGTGTTCAAGTCTCCCACTATTATTGTGTTCCTGTCGATGTCCCCTTTTATAGCTGTTAGCATTTGCCTTATGTATTGAGGTGCTCCTATGTTGGGGGTATAGATATTTACCATTGTGATATGTTCTTCTTGAATGGATCCCTTGATCATTATGTAGTGTCCTCCCTTGTCTCTTGTAATAGTCTTTACTTTCAAGTCTAATTTGTGTGATATGAGTATTGCTACTCCACCTTTCTTTTGACTTCTATTTGCATGGAATATCTTTTTCCATCCCTTTACTTTCAGTCTATATGTATCCCTTGGTCTGAAGTGGGTTTCTTGGAGGCAGCATATAGAAGGGTCTTCGTTTTGTATCCATTCAGCTAGTCTGTGTCTTTTGGTTGGAGCATTTAATCCATTTACATTTAAAGTGATTATTGACATGTGTGTTCCAGTTCCCATTTTCTGAATTGTTTTGGGTTTGTATTTGTAGGTGTTTTCCTTTTCTTGTGTGTCCTACTTAGAGAAGTTCCTTTAGCACTTGTTGTAAGGCTGGTTTGGTGGTGCTGAATTCTCTTCACTTTTGCTTGTCTGGAAAGCTTTTGATTTCTCCCTCAAATCTGAATGAGATTCTTGCTGGGTAGAGTATTCTTGGCTGTAGGTTTCTCTCTTTCAGGACTTTCAGTATATCCTGCCATTCCCTTCTGGCCTGCAGAGTTTCTGTAGAAAGGTCAGCTGTTATCCTTATGGGTTTTCCCTTATATGTTGTTTGTTGCTTTTCTCTTGGTGCTTTTAATATTTTTTCTTTGTGTTTAATTGTTGTTAGTTTGATTAATATGTGCCTTGGTGTATTTTTCCTTGAGTTTATTGTATATGGGACTCTCTGTGCTTCTTGGACTTGGTTAATTATTTCCTTTCCCATGTTGGGGAAGTTTTCCACTAGAACCTCTTCAAATATTTTCTCAGACCCTTTCTTGTTTTCTTCTTCTTCTGGGATGCCTATAATTCGAATGTTGGTATGCTTAATGTTATCACTGAGGTCTCTGAGACTGTCTTCTATTCTTTTTATTCTTTTTTCTTTTTCCTGCTCTATGGTGTTTTTTTCCCCCATTCTATCTTCCAACTCACTTATTTGTTCTTCTGCCTCAGTCATTCTGCTGGTTATAGCATCTAGAGTATTTTTAATTTCAGTTATTTTGTTATCCATTGCTGTTTGTTTTTCTGAGTTCTTATGAACTGGTTCTTGTACTTTCTCTATTTTGTTATTGAGATTTTGTATCATTTTTACTATCATTACTCTGAATTCTTTTTCAGGCACTTTTCCTATTTCCTCCTCATTTATTTGATCTTGTGGGTTTTTTTCCTGCTCCTTTGCTTGCATGGTGTTTCTTTGTTTCCTCTTGGTTGTCCAAACTTTTGGGGTTGCTTGTCCTGTCTATAGAGGTGTTTATAGAAGACTGTCCAAGCCTCAGACTAATGTCCAAGTTTTGGATTAAACAAATACTAAGTCTAGGAAACACATACATGTATAATACACACAATTACTGAATCCATTAGGACATAAGGCTCTAGAAAGACCTGGCAGAACCCCAATGTGCTATCAGATATTCAAAGAGAAACCCAGCAGAAATTGACAACTGAAACAGAACAAATCAGAGACAAAAGCAAAAGCAAGCAAACAAACAAATAACACCTTACACATACAAACATTAATCCAGGAGATTTTGTAAGCTAGGATCAAATATAGAAAAGAGTCAGAGTACCACCAGAGAGGATGGAGATTCTCAGAATGTAATTAGACAACTGTACTAAGAACTAAGATAAAGACAAAAGCCTAATATTAAATACCAATGCAGTGCGTCATCTGAAGAATAGAGCAAGAAATCTGAGCAGACCGATAGTGTTGCTTATAAGTATGTTATGATAAAATAAACTTAAAAAGTCTGGAAGAAAGGGGAACAGAAGAGCATAATGTGGTTGGAAATATGCAAATAAAAAGAAAGGAATAGAAGTGTATAAAAGATGTGGATGAAATGAAAGTATGAGAGATATATTGTCCGTACTACCAAAAACTTAGCTAGATATAGAAGTATATAAAAAGGCAAAAAAAAAGAAAAAGAATTAAAGATATCATTAAAAAATTATGTTATAAAACTTGTAGATCCCTTAGGGCTAAGATTGTATTTAATAAAAAAAAAAAAAAAAAAAAAGAGAGGGAAAAAGAAAAAAAAAAATCCAGAACTAATCCCAGAATGGACCAGTTCAATAAGTATTGATATTACTATTTCTGTTTACTTAGCGTCTCAGCTGTAAGTGTCCTTCTCCTTGCCTTGGGTTTTTTTGCATTATTCTGTGACCAGCAGAGGTTCCTTTATTGTTCGTCTGTAAGCATTGGTGTGTGGGGAGGGAGAGGGTACAATAGTGGCTCCTTCTCCTGGGAGTGAGTGAGCAGTGGTGCACTGTTGTTTCAGTCAGGCTTGGAGGTGCCTGTTGCAGAGGGACACTGGTTGCTCAGGTGTAAACAGAAAGTCTTAGAGTTGGGCCTCTCTCGGGGTTTTTTTTTTTGTTGCTGTTGTTGTTTTTTTTTTTTCTCTCAGCAGCCTCCCTGCTGCTGGTGTTGCAAGGGGTTTTAATCTAGCCCCACCTGAGTGCCTGAGGGAGCTTGTTATCCCTGAGCTCCTTAAGTAGCCCAGGGGCATCTCTCCACTGCCTGTTGCAGAGCTGCTGAAAGAGAGAGAGAGAGGCTATGAGCACGGCTCCTCCCCCCGGCCCGTGAGCCTGCAGCCTCCAGCCGCCATCATGGCAGGGCAGCTCTCAGAGATGGGCACTCCTCGACGTGGACCTCTTCCCTCCTGTCCTCTCTGTCCGTCACCTTACTGGCAACAATGTTTCTCACCCTGAACCAGCTCTCTGGTTCCCACGCTCCCGCTCCCGGACCCTCCGTTCAGCTGCGGATCGACGTCTCTGTCCAGGAACGCTGAGCTGCACTGTGGTCCCTCCGTATGTTTCTCACTCCCTCCCGTCTGCCACAGCTCCGCCGCTTCACCCTCTTTGAGCCTTCGTGGATGCCTCCCTACCGGCTATGTCAGGCTCCCCGTGGTCCTTCCTGGTGTCCGAGGCCGTCTGCTGGTGTTCAGCTGGTTCTTCATGGGAATTATTGCATCCTTCCGGCATTCCCAATGCATCTGTGGAGAGGGATGCACTCCACGTCCCTCTACTTTGCTGCCATCTTTTTTCCACCTTTCTTTCTTTTCTTTGCTCTCTGTTTTCCTCTTCTCTTTAATTTCTTTTCCTCTTATGTTTTTGCGAGTGCAAGTGTGTACATCTCCTTGTGTGATTTTGACTGATTAGAGTTGCTTTCACCACCAGTCTTGGGGATCTGTCTGTCCATTCCACTTCTTCCCTTTTTCATTCCTTTTTTTCTTTGCTATCCTTCTACCTAATTTATCTACCTGCCATGCAAATACCAGGATCTTGGTGCCCCAGCCAGGCATCAAACCTGGACCTCTGAGACCACAGAGCAGAGTCCAGGACATTGGACCACCAGAGAACTTCTGACCCCATGTAATATTAATCAGCAAGTGCTCATCCATATTTCTCATTCTCAACACCAAGCTCCAAATCCAATGAAAGGCCAGCAAGCTCCAGTGCTTTACACCTCAGTCAAACAGAACAGAGATAAGAGGAATTACTACTAGGCAGCATATGGAAAGGAGACAGCAAATACTATAAACTAGACAAAATGAGAAAACAAAGAAACACCTTGCAGCAAAAGGAGCAAAATAAAAACACACAAGACCAAATAAATAAATAGCAGAATAATTGAGGCAGAAGATTGAGTAGGTGTGTTGGAAGATAGAATGGGGGAAGTAACTGCCACACAGCAGGAAAAAGCACAAAGAATAAAAAGAATGGACGACCATCTTAGAGAACTCAGGGATAACATTAAGTGTACCATGATTCAAATCATAAGCATGCTGGAAGAAAAATAAAAAAAGAAAAAGTATTAGAAAATATTTGAGGAGATTATGGTGGAAAAATTCTGCCATATGGGAAAGGAAATAGTAAACCAGGTCCAAGAAGTGCAGAGAGTCCCATACAGAATAAACTGAAGGAGAAACACACCAAGGCATATATTAATCAAACTAATGAAAATTAAACACAAAGAAGAAATAGTAACAGAAGCAAGAGAAAAGCAAAGTATAACATATAAGAGAAAACCCACAAGGATAACAGCTGATCTTCACAGAAACTCTGCAGGCCAGAAGGGAGTGGCAGGAGATAATTAAAGTCTTGAAAGAGAAAAACCTACAGCCAACAATACTTTATCCCAAAAGTAGGTCATTCAGATTTGACAGAGAAATGAAAAGTTTTACAGACAAGCACAAGTTAAGAGAATTCAGCCCTACCAAACAGCCTTATAACAACTGCTAAAAGAACTACTCTAGGCAGGAAACACAAGAGAAGGAAAAGACCTACAAAAAGAAATGACAAACAATTAAGAAAATGATAATAGGAACATACATGTCAATAATTACTTTAAATGTAAATGCATTACATGCTCCAACCAAAAGACACAGATTGGCTAAATGGATACAAAAAACAATATCCTTATAAATGCTGTCTGCAAGAAACCACTTTGGACCTGGGGACACATACAGACTGAAAGTAAGGAGACGGAGAAAGATATTCCATGCAAATGGAAGTCAAAAGAAAGCTGGAGTAGCAATACTCATATCAGACAAATTAGACCTGAAAGTAAAAACTATTACAAGAGACAAGGAAGGATACTACATAATGATCAAGGGATCATTCCAAGAAGAAGACATAACAATTGTAAATATTCATGTTCCAACATAGGAGCACCCCCATACATAAGGCAAATGCTAACAGACATAAAAGGGGAAATTAACAATAACACAATAATAGTAGGAGACTTTAACACCCCACTTACATCAATGGACAGATCATCCAAACAGAAAATAAATAAGGAAACAGAAGCTTTAAATGACACATTAGACTATCTTGACTTAATTGATATTTATAGGACATTCTATCCAAAAACTACAGAATACACGTTCTTCTCAAGTGCACATGGAACATTCTCCAGGATAGATGACATCTTGGGGCATAAATCAAGCCTCAGTAAATTCAAGAAAATTAAAATATCAAGCATCTTCTCCAACCACAATATCATGAGACTAGATATCAATTACAGGAAAAAAATACTGTAAAAAATGCAAACATGGAGGCTAAACAATATGTTATTAAACAATCAAGAAGTCACTGCAGAGATCAAAGAGAAAATCTAAAAATATCTAGAAACAAATGACAAGGAAAGCACAACAACTGAAAATCTATGGGATGCAGCAAAAGCAGTTTTAAGAGGGAAGTTTATAGCAATAAAATCCTACTGCAAGAAACATGAAAAATTTTGAATAAACAACCTCACCTTACACTGAAAACAATTACAGAAAGAAGAACAAAACAACCCCAAAGTAGAGCAAAAGGAAAGAAATCATAAAGATTAGATCAGAAATAAATGAAAAAGCAATGAAAGGAACAATAGCAAAGATCAATAAAATTAAAAGCTAATTCTTTGAGAAGATAAATAAAATTGATAAACCATTAGCCAGACTCATCAGGAAAAAAAGGGAGAGGATGCAAATCAACAGAATTAGAAATGAAAGAGGAGAAGTAACAACTGACTCCACAGAAATACAAAAGATCATAAGAGATAACTACAAGCAACTATATGCCAATACATTGGATAACCAGGAAGAAATGGATAAATTCTTAGAAAATTACAATCTTCCAAGACTGAACCAGGAAGAAATAGAAAATATGAACATACCAATCACAAGTACTGAAATTGAGACTGTGATTAAAAAGCTTGCAACAACAAAAAAAAAGCCCAGGGCCAGATGGCTTAATAGGAGAATTCTATCAAACATTTAGAGAAGAGCTGACACTTATCCTTCTCAAACTCTTCCAAAATATTGCAGAAGGAGGAACACTTCCAAACTCATTCTACAAGGCCACCATCACCCTCATACCAAAACCAGAAAATGATTTCACAAAAAAAGAAAATTGCAGGCCAATGTCACTGATGAATACAGATGCAAAAATCCTCAACAAAATACTAGCAAACAGAATCCAACAGCACATTAAGAAGATCACACACCGTCAAGTGGGGTTTATCCATGGAATGCAAGTAGTCTTCAATATACACAAATCAATCAATGTGATACATCATATTAACAAGTTGAAGGATAAAAACCATGTGATCATCTCAATAGAAGCAGAAAAAAAGCTTTTAACACAATTCAAGGTCCATTTATGATAAAAACTCTCCAGAAAGTGGGCACAGAAGGAAGTTACCCCAACACAATGAAAGCTATTATATGACAAACCAATAGCCAACATCATTCTCAATGGTGAAAAACTGAAAGCATTCCCTCTAAGAACAAGATCAAGACAAGGGTGTGCACTCTCACCATTATTCAACATAGTTTTGGAAGTTTTAGCCACAGCTATCAGAGAAGAAAATGAAATAAAAGGAATCCAAATTGGAAAAGAAGTAAAGTTGTCACTCTTTGCAGATGACATGATAGTATACAAAGAAAACCTAAAGACTCTACCAGAAAACTGCTAGCACTAATTGATGAATTTAGTAAAGTAGCAGGATACAAAATGAATGCACAGAAATCTCCTGTATTGCTAAACACTAACAACAAAAGAGCAGAAAGAGAAATGAAGGAAACACTCCCATTTACCATTGTAACAAAAAGAGTAAAATACCTAGGAATAAACCTTCATAAGGAGGCAGAAGACCTGTATGCAGAAAATTATAAGACATTGATGCAAGAAATCAAAAAAGATACAAACAGATGAAGGGATACATCATGTTCTTGGATTGGAAGAATCAATATTGTGAAAATGACTATACTACCCAAAGCAATTTATAGATTCAATGCAATCCCTCTCAAATCACCAATGGCATTTTTCACAGAACTAGAACAAGAAATCTTATGATTTGTAATGAAATGCAAAAGACCCCAAATAGCCAAAGCCATGTTGAGAAGGAAAGATGGAGTTGGTGGAATTCGGCTTCCTGACTTTAAACTATACTACAAGGCTACAGTGATCCAGATAGTATGGTACTAGCACAAAAACAAATACAGGTCAATGGAAGACAATAGAGAGCCCAGAGATAAATCCATACACATATGTACACCTTATCTTTCACAAAGGATGCAAGAATATACAATGGAAAAAAGACAGTCTCTTCAATAAGTGGTGCTGGGAAAATTGGACAGCCACATGTCAAAGAATGAAATTAGAGCAATTCCTAACACCATACACAAAAATAAATTCAAAATGGATTAAAGACCTAAATGGAAGGCCAGACACTATAAAACTCTTAGAGGAAAACATTGGCAGAACACTCTATGACATACATCAAAGCAAGATCCTTTTTGACCCACCTCCTAGAATAATGGAAATAAAATAAAAAAATAAAGAAATGGAATCTAAGAAACAAAAGATTTTGCACAGGAAAAGAAACCATAAAGGAGACAAACAGACAACTCTCAGAATGGGAGAAAATATTTGCCAATGAAGCAACTGACAAAGGAATAATCTCCAAAATAAACAAGCAGCTCATGCAGCTCAATATCAAAAAAGCAAATAACCCAATCCACAAATGGGTGGAAAACCTAAATAGACATTTTTCCAAAGAAGACATGCAGATGGCTAAACAATACATGAAAAGATGCTCAACATCACTCATCATTAGAGAAATGCAAGTCAAAGCCACAATGAGGTATCACCTCACACCAGTCAGAATGGCCATCATCAAAAAATCTAGAAACAATAGATGTTGGAGAGGGTGTGTAGAAAAGGGAAGTCTCCTGCACTGTTAGTGGGACTGTAAGTTGGTACAGCCACCATGGAAAACAGTTTGGAGTTTCCTTAAAAAACTAAAATGGAACTATCATATGACCCAGCAATCCCACTACTGGGCATATACCCTGAGAAAACCATAATCCAAAAAGAAACATGTACCATAATGTTCATTGCAGCACTATTTACAATAGTCACGACATGGAAGCAACCTAAATGCCCATCAATGGATGAATGGATAAAGAAGATGTGGCACATATATACAATGGAATATTACTCAGCCATAAAAAAGAATGAAAATGAGTTATTTGTAGTGAAGTGGATAGACCTAGAGTCTGTCACACAGAGCTAAGTAAGCCAGAACGAGAATAACAAATTCTATATGCTAACCCACATATATGGAATCTAAAAAAATGGTACTGATGAACCCAGTGACAGGGCAAGAATGAAGATGCAGATGTAGAGACAGACTTGAGGACATGGGGTGGGGGGTGGCAAATGGGAAGCTGGGATGAAGTGAGAGAGTAGCATTGACATATATACACTACCAAATGTAACACAGATAGCTAGTGGTAAGTTGCTACATAACATAAGGAGATAAACTTGGTGATGGGTGATGACTTGGAGGGCCAGTATAGGGAGGGTGGGAGGGAATCGTGGGAGGGAGAATATATGGGAATATATGTATAAATACAGCTGATTCACTTTAGTGTACCTCAAAAACTGGCACAAAAGTGTAAAGCAATTATATTCCAATAAAGAGCTTTAAAAAAAATGTTCATGTGAGTACCAAATAGTGGCATAGAGGATGAGTGGATGGATAATAGAAAGTTTCTAATCCCTATTTGTTTCTGGAATGAATGTGAAAGATAGCAAAGTACAAAATGAAGTATATTTGTAATCAGAAAACCTAATTTGGGGGGCATCTTTCCAAGATATAATCTTCATTTCACTCTTCTCCTTATAGGCATAGCATCAGTACTGCACTTCCATCTTTCAATGTAGAAACTGAGGATGGGGAAGGTTAAGTAAACTTGCCATGGTCATGTGGCTAATTAGGGCCTGAGTTAGGATTTCAAGCCCTTGATTGTTTTATGTCAAAGCCTGAACTCTCTCTGTCATGATACACTGCCTCATTATGAAGTGTTTTTTTTAATTGCAAGTCATTATTGTTATGGAATTGAGAACAGGTGTCTCCTCTAACCCTCTGGGACCAGAATCAGGAAGTCAAGACCCAGGAAATGAGAGAAAACTCTCCCCAGGGCTGCTTCTGGGAGCAGTTCACAAGACAGGGCCCTGAGGCCCCATCAGAGGAGCAGCTACCAGATAACTAATCAGTTTGACAAATGGCTGCATATGAAAAAGGAAACCAGCTGTGAGTCAGGAGGCTAGAAAAACAGAGGGACTCACAATAACAACGTAGATTTGGCTGAAGCAGGAAAAGTGTTTGGAAAAGGAAGAGAAGGCCAAGGCAACGTGAAGTAGGCTAAAAGATTCTGCTCCCTGTTACCTTTTTACATGTTCTTGGGAACATTCCTGATGGAAGAACATAAGCGGGCTGGACCTGTCTGCACCACAGGCAGTTGAGTAGGACAGGAGAGCATCCCTGGAATAAATTAACTGGGGCAGTGGGTAGGGCAGGCAGGATGCAAGAACCACACTGGACAGAGACAAGCTGTCAGATATCCAGTGAGCTGGATTCTCATTTTTATATGCAGAGTAGCACAACTCAATTCCTCATCAGGTGTGGATGTTGCCAGGGGGTATATGAAGGGGATGACCAATGAGATTGGATACCTGCCTCAGTCTTGCTAGAGCCTAATCGTATGTTTTAACCTGATTGGAGGTAAAATCTCTTCCATGAATGTAACAATCCTGAGTCTTAAGAGCAGATATAGAGGCTGTTGAGTAAGCTAAGGAGTAGAAGAACGCACTGGGGGAGATCACAGACAGTCCCAGCAGCACCATGCCTCCTTCTTTCCCACCCCCAATTTGTACCCTTGAATAACCTTTCATTATATGTGTGGGGAAGAGCCAAGTTTTGCAGTTGCATACTCCAAAAATATCGTAAGAATATAAAACCAGTAATTTCCCACAGGAAATTACGTTTTATGGACTTGGAGCTTGCATATACTTTTTGCATTCTTTTTTTTTTTTCAGTGACATTTTCTCATCTTTACTTTGTTAGCATTATGGAACCAGCCATTGATGTGAAACAGAGCTGTCAAACATAATATAGAATTCTATAAAACTCAGAAAATTGAAACTCTTAGTCACTACATGGGGACCAATTTCAGGTGCATTATATGCTCTGTCATATCCAATAAGGCTGTGCTTCAAGCCCTGTCATTATTACAGCTGCGTGTCCCACTCAGTTGCTGCAATATTTTAACTTTTTTTCTACTTATGGCATTGGTGCTTAACAGTGATGAGAATGACAGCACTCAGCAATGCCAAAAGCATTCAGGAAATTTAATCTCAATTCCAAATACATAAGTTTGACTTCTGAACAGACACTTAGAATATTAAAGGACTGAAGAAAATTGTTCTAAAAGATTCTAGTCATGTAATATTGGGGCACAAAAAAAGCTTAAGTATAGATAGGAGAATTATTTTTAAAAGCTTTATACAATGATATGAGAGCAGTCAGTGAATTTAATGGTCTTTTCTTTAACACCTGCCAACTTTTAAGTACCAATTGAACAGAAAAATATACTGCCAATTACCTTGACAAAAAGTTAATCATAAAATCTGATGACACTTTTGTTTGAAGTTCTTGAATAAAATCTATTTATTGAGGCCTACTATGTGCTAAAACAAATCAAATTTCTGTGGTGTCTTACAGTTTCACAAAGCTAGAAATAATGTTTGAGAATATCTATGCAATCTCTTTTCTACTGAAGTTGTTATGGTGATTATGTCCCTAACTTTTTCTTACCTCTTCCTGGGAAGTCTCATTTAATTAGGTGTTTTCACAATGTTTATCTTCCCTTCTACCACTGGTTCTGGGGCAGGGGTAACCATGTTAATCTGATATTGAGTACCTCTACCTTCCAGGATACCAATCCAGGGATATGTGTGGGACATACTTTTACTAAAAATTATTGAGTGTTTATCTGAAATTCAAATTCACCTGGATGTGCTGTATTTTTTTTTTTTTTTTACTACATCTGACAACCTTATCTGGGGTCCTGTATCTGTGCTTTTTGTATTTTATTTATGAAAAAAGATGAAATTATTAAATGCATATGAGTACACATACACACACACACATATACACTCCATTAATTAATCTTCAAGAAATTAAGTTTCAAGGCAATGTTTGGAGTCAGTACTCACTCAGCATTGTGTTCTGTATTTCTGAGCTGAAGAACATTTTACCAAGTGGTTCTCTGGAAAAATCTTTTCTCCTCTGTGTAGATGCCAGTGTCCTTTCATCTGTTAACATTATCAAATTCTAAATAATTTATTCTTTATTGACTCAGGAACTATACACCCACTACATTAGGCTGGAGTTTGCTGAGTGTGAAGGAGGGATGACCCTTATTTCAGTGTTACCGGGAAGCTTTAGAAAGAGTTGATTAAGCCTGAAGCCTAAAATATCTTCATAATCATAGAGCAATAATAATAATAATAGTATTAGATAAAAATGTACTGAATACTCTATTTCACATGGACTATCTAATTTAATTTGTAGGTGGACATTATTACTGTTATTCTAATTTTACAGATAACAGAGCTGTTTAGAGAGACAAAGTAACTTGTTCAATTTCTATACCTGCAAGTGGTGGATTCAAGCTCAAACACAACAGCTTTGACTCTGTGCTCTTAACCACTCATTATTCTATAGTAACTATTCTGCATATTGACCTCAGGTCACAATTTTCCCATAAGTTTTCCATAACACTTGACTCTGAATTCTAAGTATATGCAATGTCACAGAAATTGCCTTTATAATATTGTAATGAATTTAGAACTCATGTTATTCATTCAGTTGAATCAACTTTCCTCAGAACTCTGCTTAATAGCTTTTCATATTTTGAAAAACACTCTGGCCCATTAGTTGAATCAATGAGGTAACAATGGAAAGCAGGAAAATGCTAAAAATATTAACTGACAGTAACCCTGCTTCCTCAGGGTGAGTTCTTCAATATTATAGCAGTAGAATAGCTTTGCTATCTTCAGTTAAGCATACAGTTCTGAAATTAACTTTTGCTAAACATACGAAAAAGATAATAAAGACATAAAAATGTTTTTCATTCATCCATAAATTAGTTTGTACTGTATAAGTAACAAGGAGAAAATATTTTTGGAAGATCCTAGATGATAGTATTTTCTAAGTTATGAGAAATTTCAATATTAGCAAACGCTAAAACAATCAATTCACTCATTCTTTTAAAATCACGTGAACTTGACTCACTGGCAGCTGTCAGGATAATAGTAAGGTTCATTTGAAAAGCAATGTAAAACACTTCAAATTATCTGTGCTTATTCATTTAGTTTTCATTCTCTTATTGCTCACCTGCCTGGTGCCACATTTTGTATTAAGTTCTAGGTTTAAAAGGATGTGCTTTTAAGGAGGTCAAAATTTTGGGACTGGGTTAATGGAAGTGGATGGGAAAACAAAAGTAAACAAAGAGTTTATAGTGAAGAATGCTCTAACAGACTTATGGATAAAACATGATTAAGAGAGAGATTAGCTCTTTTAGGGCAAGGAACCAAAAAAACCTCTTGGAGGTAGTGACATTTGGACTACATTTTAGAGGATGAGTGAGGTTTTGACTTCAATCTGAATTCACTGGAAAACTCTCTATACATCTTTGGCTTCAAAGTTTTTTGAACCCTCTCTTAAGCCACTGTTGTTAGTCTTTGATGTTTCTTACTTTAAAATACCAAATTACTCATCAGAAAATATTTGTCAATAAATTAATTGCATTTGCTCATACATTTATATCTATTTTCAGTTAACTTTGAATACATGATAGAGAAATGCATTCATTTTATCACTGAGAACTGCTCACATAGTTGCTTGATACAATAATGCACAACAATATTTAGTTGATTAAAAAATTACGAATACTGTGACCAGCTGTTCCTTCAATGTTAAATATTGATGTTAAATAATGTAGAGGATTGCACACTGTGTGATCCATTAGCTAGTTCCAGGGCCAGCTCCTCTCAAGTCATGTACAGATACTAATTTTCTCTTTCAGAGTGAGGATAACTGTTTAAAGCTTTGCTTTTAGCTTGAGAAGGAGAGACATCATATTTCAAGAGGATGCCTGTGCCTAGCTTTGATTAATTATTTGGGTAAATTAATTAAAGATAACTACATTTGGCAAAGTTTCTGATATTTCAAAGATATGTCATTGTTGAAGTGAATCAGGTCAGGGTCTCCGTGACAGGATGAGTGCATATTGTTGTAATATTATCTCAATTCTCCCATACTCACCTGCATATGCATTTCTTTTGTCTCTAGTAGTTCAAACCTCACTTTTCTAACTTCTTATCAACCTGTGTCCCTAATTTGCTGACCTAATTTGATTTACCTTTTCATTTTTTCCTCTCATCCATATCTGTCATGATCTATCTTCTCTCTTCTGTTGTTTTAGATTTCACGTACTGATTGCCAAATTAACTCACATCAGCTCTCTCTCATGGACAGATCTGACATTAAAATATTTTTGCATAGTTTATTTTGAATACTAGTGATTGTATCCCACAAACTGTGAACTCTGTTGTTGCTGCTGCTCTTGTAAGTATACTTTTGTTTTTAAAGCTCTTTATTGGAATATAATTGCTTCACACTGTTGTGTCAGATTTTGCTGTACAACAAAGTGAATCAGCTGTATTTATACATGTATCCCCATATCTCCTCCCATCCACAACTCCTTCCAACCCTCCCTATCTCAGCCCTTTAAGTCATCACCCATCATCTAGTTGATCTCCCTGTGTTATGCAGCAGCTTCCCACTAGCTATCAGTTTTACATGTGGTAGTGTACATATGTCAACGATACTCTCCCTTCGTCCCAGCTTCCCTTTTGCCCCCAACCCCATGTCCTCAAGTCTCTTCTCTACATATGCATCTTCATTCTTACTCTGTCACTAGGTTCATCAGTGCCATTGTTTTTAGATACCATATATATGCATTAGCATATAGAATTTGTTTTTCTCTTTCTGGCTTACTTCACTCTGTATGACAGACTCTAGGTCTATCCACTTCACTACAAATAACTCAGTTTCATTCCTTTTTATAGCTGAGTAATATTCCATTGTATATATGTGCCACATCTTCTTTATCCATTCATCTGTTGATGGGCATTTAGGTTGCTTCCACGTCCTGACTATTGTAAACAGTGCTGCAATGAACACTATGGTACATGTTTCTTTTTGAATTATGGTTTTCTCAGGGTATATGCCCAGTAGTGGGATTGCTGGGTCATATGGTAGCTCTATTTTTAGTTTTTTAAGGAACCTCCAAACTGTTTTCCACAGTGGCTGTACCAACTTACATTCCCACCAACAGTGCAGAAGGGTTCCATTTCCTTCGCACCTTCTCCAGCATTTATTGTTTCTAGATTTTTTGATGATGGCCATTCTGACTGGTGTGAGGTGATACCTCATTGTGGCTTTGACTTGCATTTCTCTAATGATTAGTGATGTTGAACTTCTTTTCTTGTGTTTGTTAGCCACCTGCATGTCTTCTTTGGAGAAATGTCTATTTAGGTCTTCTGTCCATTTGTGGATTGGGTTATTTGCAATTTTGATATTGAGCTGCATGAGCTGCTTGTTTATTTTGGAGATTATTCCTTTGTCAGTTGCTTCATTTGCAAATATTTTCTCCCATTCTGAGGGTTGTCTTCTTGCCTTGTTTATGGTTTCTTTTGCTGTGCAAAAGGTTTTAAGTTTCATTAGGTCCCATTTGTTTAGTTTTTGTTTTATTTCCATTATTCTAGGAGATGGGTCACAAAGGATCTTGCTTTGCTTTATGTCATAGAGTGTTCTGCCAATGTTTTCCTCTAAGAGTTTTATAGTGTCTGGCCTTCTATTTAGATCTTTAATCCACTTTGAATTTATTTTTCTGTATGGTGTTAGGGAGTGTTCTAATTTCATTCTTTTACATGTAGCTGTCCAATTTTCCCAGCACCACTTATTGAAAGGCTATCTTTTCTCATTTGTATATTCTTGCATCCTTTGTCAAAGATAAGGTGCCCTTATGTATGTGGATTTATCTCTGGGCTCTCTATTGTCATCCATTGATCTATATTTCTGTTTTTGTGCCAGTATCACATGGTCTTGATCATTGTAACCTTTTAGTATAGTTTGAAGTAAGGAAGACTGATTCCTCTGCCTCCATCTTTCCTTCTTAAGATTGCTTTGGCTATTTGGGGTCTTTTGCATTCCCTACACATTGGAAAATTTCTTGTTCTAGTTCTGTGAAAAATATCATTGGTAATTTGATAGGGATTGCAATGGATCTGTAAATTGCTTTGGGCAGTATAGTCATTTTCACAATATTGATTCTTCCAATCCAGGAACATGGTATGACCCTCCATCTGTTTGTATCATCTTTGATTTCTTTCATCAGTGTCATAGTTTTCTGCATAAATGTTGTTTGCTTTATTAGGCAGGTTTATTCCTAGGTTTTTGTTTCTTTTTGTTGAAATGATAAATGGGATTGTTTCCCTAATTTCTCTTTCTGCCTTTTCATTGTTAGTGTATAGGAATGCAAGAGATTTCTGTGCATTAATTTTGTATCCTGATACTTTACTAAATTCATCAGTTAGTGCTAGCACACTTTTCTGGTACAGTCTTTAGGGTTTTGTATATATAACATCATGTCATCTGCAAAAAGGGACAATTTTACTTCTTATTTCCAATTTGAATTCCTTTTATTTCATTTTCTTCTCTGAATGCTGTGGCTAAAACTTCCAAAACTGTGTTGAATAATGGTGAGTGTGGGCAGCCTTGTCTTGATCCTGTTCTTAGAGGGAATGCTTTCAGTTTTTCACCATTGAGAATGATATTGGCTATTGGTTTGTCATATATGGTGTTTATTATGTTGAGGTTATTTCATTCTATGCCCACTTTCCAGAGAGCTTTTACCATTAAAGGATGTTGCATTTTGTTAAAATCTGTTTCTGCGTCTATTAAGATGGTCATATTGTTTTTATCCTTCAACTTATTAATATGATGTATCACATTGATTGATTTGCATATATTGAAGAATTCTTGCAGTCCATGGATAAACCCCACTTGATCACAGTGTATGATCTTCTTAATGTGCTGTTGGATTCTGTTTGCTAGTATTTTGTAGGATTTTTGCATCTATATTCATCAGTGACATTGGCCTGCAATTTTCTTTTTTTGTGACATCTTTCTCTGGTTTTGGTATAAGGGTGATGGTGGCCTCATAGAATGAGTTTGGAAGTGTTCCTCCTTCTGCTATATTTTGGAAGAGTTTGAGAAGGATAGGTGTCAGCTCTTCTCTGAATGTTTGATAGAATTCACCAGTGAAGCCATCTGGCCCTGCGCCTTTGTTTGTTGGGAGATTTTTCATCATAGTCTCAATTTCAGTACTTGTGATTGGTATGTTCATATTTTCTATTTCTTCCTGGTTCAGTCTTGGAAGATTGTACTTTTCTAAGAATTTATCCATTTCTTCCAGGTTATCCAATTTATTGGCATATAGTTGCCTGTAGTAGTCTTTCATGATCTTTTGTATGTCTGCAGTGTCGTTTGTTACTTCTCCATTTTCATTTCTAATTCTGTGACTTGCATCCTCTCCCTTTTTTTCCTGATGGATCTGGCTAATAGTTTATCAATTTTATCTTTTCAAAGGACAAGCTTTTAATTTTATCAGTATTTCTTCTTGTTGCCTTCATTTCTTTTTTGTTTATTTCTGATCTGATCTTTATGATTTCTTTCCTTCTGTTCACATTTGGGCTATTTTTGTTCTTCTTTCTCTAATTGTTTTAGGTGTAAGGTTAAGTTGTTTATTTGAGATTTCTTGTTTCTTGCAGTAGGATTGTATTGCTATAAACTTCCTTCTTAGAACTGCTTTTGCTTCATCCCATAGGTTTTTGGTCATTGTGTTTTCCTTGTCATTTCTTTCTACAAATTTTTAGATTTTCTCTTTGATTTCTGCAGTGATTTTTTGGTTGTTTAATAACATATTATTTAGCCTTCATGTGTTAGTATTTTCAATAGTTTTTTTCCTGTAATTGATATCTAGTCTCATGGCATTGTGTTTGGAGAAGATGCTTAACAGAATTTGAATTTTCTTGAATTTGCTGAGGCTTGATTTGTGACCCAAGATGTGATCTTTGCTGGAGAATATTCCATGTGCACTTGAGAAAAAAATGTATTCTGTAGTTTTTGGATGGATTGTCCTGTAAATATCAATTAACTTGAGATGGTCTAAAGTGTCATTTAAAGCTTGTGTTTCCTTATTTATTTTCTGTTTGTATGATCTGCCCATTGGTGTAGTTGGAGTGTTAAAGTCTCCTGCTATTATTGTGTTACTGTCAATTTCCCCTTTTCTGGCTGTTGCCTTATGTTTTGAGGTGCTCCTATGTTGGGGGCATAGATACTTACAATTGTTATGTCTTCTTCTTGGGTTGATCCCTTGATCATTATGTAATGTCCTTCCTTGTCTCTTGTAATAGTCTTTACTTTAAAGTCTAATTTGTCTCATGTGAGTATTCCTAATGAAGCTTTCTTTTGATTTCCATTTTCATGGAATATTTGTTTCCATCCCTTCACTTTCAGTTTGCATGTGTCCCTAGGTCTGAAGTGGGTTTCTTGTAGACAGCATTTGTTAGCATATTGTGTTTTGTATCCATTTAGCCAGTCTGTGTCTTTTGGTTGGAGTATGTAATGCATTTACATTTAAAGTGATTATTGACATGTATGTTCCTTTTATCATTTCTTAATTGTTTTTTCTGTGTTTTTTGTAGGTCTTTTCCTTCTCTTGTGTTTCCTGCCTAGAGGAGTTCTTTTAGCAGTTGTTATAAGGCTGGTTTGGTGGGGCTGAATTCTCTTCACTTGTGCTTGTCTGTAAAGCTTTTGATTTCTCTGTAAAATCTGAGTGAGATTCTTTTTGGGTAGAGTATTCTTGGCTATAGGTTTTTCTCTTTCAAGACTTTAATTATCTCCTGCTACTCCCTTCTGGCCTGAAGAATTTCTGCAGAAAGATCAGCTGTTATCCTTATGGGTTTTCCCTTACATGTTATTTGTTTCTTTTCTAGCTGCTTTTAATATTTTTTCTTTGTGTTTAATTTTCATTAGTTTCATTAATGTGTGCCTTGGTGTGTTTCTCCCTGGGTTTAATCTGTATGGGACTCTCTGTGTTTCTTGGGCTTGATTGACTATTTCCTTTCCCACCTTGGGCAAATTTTCCATAATTTTCCACAATCTCTTCAAATATTTTCTCAGACCCTTTCTTTTTTTCTTCTTCTTCTTGGATGCCTATGATTAGCATGTTGGTGCATGTAATGTTGTCCCCAAGGTCTCTGAGACTGTCTTCCATTCTTTTTATTCCTTTTATTTTTCCTGCTCTGTGGCAATTTTTTCCACCATTTTATCTTCCAACTCACATATTCATTCTTCTGCCTCAGTTATTCTGCTGTTTATACCATCTAGAGTATTTTTAATTCCAATAATTGTGCTATTCATTACTGTTTGTTTCCTCTTTAGTTCTTCTAGGTCCTTATTAAATGCTTTTTTGTAATTTCTCTATTTTGTTTTTGAGATTTTGGATCATCTTTACTACAATTACTCCGAATTCTTTTTCAGTCAATTTGCCTACTTCCTCTTCATTTATTTGTTCTTGTGGTCTTTTATCTTGTCCCTTTGTCTGCAAGTTTTTTCTTTGTTTTCTCATTTTGTCTAATTACAGCATTTGAGGTCTCCTTTCCCTAGGCTGCCTAGTAGTAATTCCTCTTGTTTCTGTTCTCTGCTCCTTGTGGTGGTGTTTCTCCAGTGTCTTGAGTAGTCTTCCTGATGGAAACATCTGGTGCCTGCTTTCTGGTGTGTGAATCTGAGTCTTTTCCCTCTGATGAGCAGGGCCGTGTCAGATGGAGTGTTCTAGGGTATCTGTGAATGTAATATGACTTTAGGTAGTCTGTGTGCTGATGGGTGGGTTGTTTTCTTGTCTTGTTTGTAGTTTGGTGTGAGGTATCCTGCAGTGGCACTTGCAGGCAGTTTAGTGAAGCTGGGTCTTAGACTTTGATAGAGACCACCATGAGAGTTCTCTGTGGTTCATCTTCCCTGTGGCTGAGAACTCTCTAGTAGTCTAACATCCTGGACTTGGTGCTTCCACCACAGACTCAGACTTGACTTCTGGTCAAGGAATCTAGACTCCAGAGGTCGCATGTCCTGGAAATAAAGGGGACTAAAAAAGACTATCAAAGCCCTAGACCAGTTATGTCAGGATCTTTTTATGTATTGATGATGCATCTGTGGAGAGAGATTCACTCCATATCCTTCTACTTTACTCCCATCTTTTCTTCTCCTCCACTTGGCTAACTTTTAAGAGCACTATAAGTTAGTTGCACCATGTTATTATAGTCAGAATTGTTACACTACTGTTTTCTGATAGCACTGTTTTTGTTACTCTTTCTGCCGGTGTTGGAGGGTCATCTGCAGATGTGGGGGGCAGCTGTGGCTCACTATGGGGACAGGGACACTGGAATTGGGGATTCTGGGAAGTACTCATTGGTGTGAGCCCCCCCAGAGTTCTAGTATATCTTTCATAAAAAATTCATGAGCTACTTTTGCCATTTATTATCTACTATGTGTGAGGTATTTTATTACTTTACTTTTTATAATTTAAACTATTACTGATTTTTCTCTGCAACCCATAGGTGTTATTATCACTGCTTTGCAAATAACTGAATTGAGACTTTCCCAAATTCTCACAATTTTCACTAGTCAGGCCTCTTTCTATTGCAAGTGAGAGAAATCCAACTCAACTTAGCTTAAACAGGGTTTTGATTGTCTCACATTCTCGGAAAGTTAAGACCATCATTAGATGCAGGGATTTAAACCATATCATCAGAAATTTGTCTGTTTTTTTCACATCTGTTAGATTTCCCTCCTTGTTGGAATTATTTTCCAGCAGCTACTTTCATGCAGTAACAAAAAGTGCTGCTGGTATCTCCAAGCTTATATTTTACTTGTAAGAGATCCCAGAAAGTATATGCACTGGATAGCTCCAGAAAAAGCTGTGGGAATTAGTCTGAACTGACTTAATTTGGATTCCATGCCAATCCATGAACAAACCACTGTGGCCAATGTGATTAGGTTCTCTGAGTGACACATCCTGTGTTTGTTGCTGCCCTTGGAGCTGGGAGGTGAGGCCAGTCTCCTGAGCCACTTGGACTGTGATTAGGGATGGGAGGTTCTCCAGAATTTGCTGGGAAGAAAGAAAGCGCATGTCCACTATAAACCTATAGACATATGAGTCAGAATTTCAACCTAGGTTTGTGTGAATTTGAACATCAATGTGGAAATGTCATTATCCATTCAGTCAACAAACATTTAGGGACTTTTCAAAACTGTATAGTTCAGTCATGAGCAAGAAAGATGATATGTTTGTCCTAGGCCAAGGCAGAAAATAAAATTCTCAAAAGTACAGGCATAATATAATTTCAGATAGTGATAAGTTCTATAAAGAAAACAAAAACAGATTAGAGAGTTAAAGAGTGGCTGAGCTGACTGAGTGGCTGGTTCATTTAGCTAGTGAGATTGAGGAGGTGACATTTGTGTAGGGACTGAATGAAGGGAAGTTGGGTTTTATAGGAAGATCCCAGGGAAGAACGTTCCTATAAGATAGATAGCAGGGGACTTGGGAGATGATTTATATGGCTTAAATTCTCTTTTCACTTAATCTCTCTCCTTCCTTCCTTCTTAGGTGTCAAATATCTAGCATTCTATCCATTGCCTTTGTAAGTAACTCTGGACTGATTACTACAAGGATTCTTAATTTTTGTTCCTAGAAATAGTCATCATAATGATGATTAAATGATGAACATTGAATTTTGTAGCCATACTAGACTTCAGAGCTGTACTAGCAACTCTATCTCCATTGTTAACTGAATTCTTCTCTTTTGTCAATGTGGCAGCTGTTTGTTACTTCCATTGCCTCTATTGTCCCCTGCCACTTCTTTTCCTTCTCTCCTTGGCTGCTTGCCATTTGCTTATTTTTCTTATTTCTTCTCTCTCCTATATCTTTTTCTGTTACTTGGTCCAGACAGCTTAGATTTTGCACAAATTGGCTTGGCTGGTATAGTCATTACTAACTATTTAGAGAATATACTTTCATTCTGTGTAACACATCTACCAATCATTGCACATTCTGTGTACTTCTCAAGTCTTTTGTTCTTAACAATTTTGCCATTCTTTTCTTTTCTTCTTCTATAAGTACTTGCCCCCTACCTGATGGGGTGCCATTCTGAAAGCTTGAGGCTGCAGGACAGCTGATCTATCAGAGTCATTTTTCTATTTTGTTTTCTTCTTGATTTTTGTAGTGTACATCCACACTAAAGCCTAATGCCAGGATCCTTGCTATTTGCCCAAATCCTTTAAATTTAACCTTGGCATCATCCATGGCTTTTTTTTTTACTACTTTCAGCCTGACAGACATAAGTCAGACTTTTACAATCTCATACCTGAAATAATGTAGCAACTTTCACCTGGTCACCTATATCTTTATCCTCCCTTATCTATCATTTACATTTCTACCAATATTATGCCTAAAATACTACTTTTGTAGTGTCATCCTTGCGATCAAAATCTTTCAAAATCGAATTGCCAAATAGATGAACTACCAGCTCTTTAGCCTTACATTCAGCATTGTTCATAGTAAGTTATGAATCTACCTTTTCAGACATTAATCCTGCAGCCTCTCTAGGATCCCTGCTCTCTAGGCAAACTAATCTGCCACTGTCTCTGAATGCATACTAAACAGTCTTGACCTCACACTTTTGTTTCTAAACTTGACTCCCCCTCTCACTCCCAAAAGTTTCCCTGTTCTTCTTTGCATCTATAAGACAATCAATTAAAAATAAAAGTTCAGTTCATAGTCCCTATCTGTTTTGGACTCCTCTGTAACAATCCAAGTTGGAAATTATCATTTCTTTCCAACTTGCATTCATTAATGTAAGAAACTCTTCTATCTGTTATTGTTAATTACTTTTTCATATCTGACGAATATCTCTGCCAACTTGCTTCATTTTCCACCATTCTTGCATTTCTTTCTGTCCTTCTTAGTGCCTACCTTTTGTTCTCAAAATATGAATATTGACTTTTTCTTCTTATTATAGCTTTGTGGTAATGTGGAAGAGCAGGCAGGAGAGGTAAGCTTAGCTATAGATATCCATATCTATGTAGATGTCATCACATATTCATCTATATCTCTATAAATATCTATGTAAAAAAGAAATTACTTCAAATGAATAAGAATGCCAATAGCTATGAAATCTGTCTTTTCAGGAAATTTCCTTGACTCGTTACTTTTAACATTACATTCTGAGATGCTAGAAAACATGTCTAACTCTGAGATTCTTTTCCATTTTAGTTCTAATAATGCTTGGATTTGTTGACCTTTACACCCTACTTTTAACTATATTAAGATATTTACAGGTGGTGGTATGCTCTGATGATCACCATGATTAACTGGTATTTTCCTTCATGATTTCTATATAATATTTAATTTCTGTGCTATTTCATTATTGTACCATATATGTTTTCTTTTTTTTTAAAGAAGGAATATACCACTTCTTTTTCTTAAATTAATTAATTTATTTTTATTTATTGGCTATATTGGGTCTTCATTGATGTGGGTGGGCTTTCTGTAGTTGCAGAGAGTGGGGGCTACTCTTCATTGTGGTGCACAGGTTTCTCATTACAGTGGCTTTTCTTGTTGCAGAGCATGGGCTCGAGGCACACGGGCTTCAGTAGTTGCAGATCATGGACTCATTAGTTGTGGCTTGCAGGCTCTAGAGCACCAGCTCTGTAGTTGTGGTGCATGGGCTTATTTGCTCTGTGGCATATGGGATCTTCCTGGACCAGGGATAGAACTCATGGCCCCTGCATTGGCAGGTGGATTCTTGACCATTGTGCTATCAGGGAAGCCCTGTACCATGTATGTTTTCTAAAAATCATGTTTTTGTTCAAGTAAAAATTGTACTATGGTCAGTTAACTATTGTGTTAATTCATTTTATGCTCAGTTTTTCCTGCTTGGTTGTATCTTGCTGGGAGAATTGGGACAAGGATTGCAGAGGGAGAGCATAGGTATACACAGACCTTTCCCTTACCCATAGCTTTCCCTTACCTCAAATTTCCCCTTTTAAAATTACATGTTATTTTTCATGTGTCAAAATATAGGTACATGATCCTAGGTTGGGCTCTGGTCTTTGGAGTCTGAACATCCTGGGTTTAATATTTCCAACTGCCACTTACTAGCTATTCCACCTTGGACAAATAACTTGATGTCTCTGTGCCTATGTTTCCTTGTTTACAATATGGAGGTGTAGTTCTTCAGGATTTTAATTGTAAGCATTAAGCAAGATAATTTTTGTAAAGCAATTAGCATGGTCTGGTTGCACAGAAAGCAGTCAATAAACTTTAGCTAATAATGTTAGCTTACTCCTAATCTAGACAACTTTAGGTAAATTATCATATTTGTTTCACCAAAATGAAAACCAAAGAAGAAGTCTTAAAAATACTGATATTTACAATATGAGGAAGATGTCAACTTTCCATTTCCAGAGCACTATGGAAATAGAGGAGTTACGTTCCTGAAGCTAACTGAAATGCAAGTTTCTTAGGCTCTGTGAAATGGGCCTAGTGTTCTTGTAGAGTTCTTTCTAGTCCTTAAAAAAGAGAAAAAAAAAAAAGAATTAAAAATGTATTAAATAAAGTGAGCATAAGTGAGTACATAAGCTATCTTTAATACTATTCAAAATATACATTTTAATATTTTTAACACCTTAGAGTGATATTTTAATACTACATTTCAAATGTACAAACTTACTAAGCTGACAAAATGTATAAAGTTTTCTAGGCTTAGTATTAAAAGTATTGGAATTATTCTTTAAAATGCCTTATATGTACATATGTAATATGAATATATGCATGTGTATATATGTAGAGAAATCTGGTAGTAATAATTTTATTAAGTCAATTACTTAATAGCATTTGATATTTCATTCATACATATTTCAAAGGTGTATAAACTATATATCTTTTCTCTTAATTTTCCTAAATACTATAATTCATAAGTTAAATAAAAAATTAAAATAAAAATCATAGTAAGAGACTTTTAAATTAGATCTTAAAAATATCATTATTTTCCAAATATTTCTTTCTAAAAATGAAGTGTTGGCAATAACAGTAGGTGTCGCTCTAGCAAAAGAAACCAGCCATTTAGAATGATAATTTTTTTCCTCTAGGAAACATTACAACTTTATAAGTTTATTAGAGAAATTGTATAAGTTTCATCTTAATATTCAGAGTCTAAAAAAGTCATTTTATTACATATTTTCTCACCAAAATGTTGATCAATTACTTAAGTGATTTATCTATTTATAAAATGAAAATAAAAATACCCACCTTGTAAAATTGATGGTGAACATGAAATAAGGTAATATATACAGTAATTCATTTATTTATTAAACACATTTAGTTGAGCATCTACTATGCACTAAGCATGGTAGTTATGAGACAGACAATGTCTTTGCCTTGTCAGTGCTTGCAGTCTAGCAGATGTATACAGATTCCGATACACTATGAAACAGAATATTATTCATGAGTAAGAAGTGTAAATATCACTGAGTTCTTAGGCATAACAGATTGTGATGAAGCTATTTTAATCTTCATTATAGGAGAAATAATAGTAGGTATTATCAGCTATTTCGCACCTAGAATCTATTTACTTTTCTGATAATAGATCCCTGATAATCCTCCAGGATATCATTCCCTTTCACTTCCAGTTCATGTTGTTTGAATGACATTGAATCCTCTCCAGGCTCCAAAGGTAGGCGTGAGACTCAAGTCTAGTCAATGAGGTCTTATATCCTTGTGTCTACAGTGTCATCTTATCCTAGACCCTCCATGATCTGTCTCCTGCTTTCCACTTGTATCTAATCTCTTGTTACCACCTGTTTCACACTCCACCTGTACGCTCCTTGGTGTTTTTTGTTTCTGAATTTTTGCATATATTGATCTTTTCCTTAGATATCTCTTTTTCTGTCTCTTCCTTTGTCAATTTTTTCCATCCTTGAACATCTAGCTAAGCAGCTCTCCTCTAAAAATCTTTTCTGTGCCCCAGTTGGGTTAAATGCCCCATCTGAGAGCTTTCTCAATCTCTAGGCAGTTCTCTATGTGCAATTAATTATGCATTGTTTTCATAGTATTCTATTTGTCTCTGTTCTTCATTTAGACAGTATACTTTTGGATATCTGAATTTGACTCTATGAGTTTCTAACACCTCACCTGATGGCTGGGACACTGTTTGATATAGGTTTGTTGACTGAAAGCAGCACTGTGGCTGAAGCCTGTCTTTCTGTAACAGGCCTTTATTGAATTGCATAGTCTTGAAGAAGAGTAGTTCAAATGACTATGTGCTGAGTCATTCCAATGTCCCACCCTTTGTATGTCTGAGAAGAGAGTTTCATTCATTAGTTTCCTTAGAAAATGATACTTAGATTTCATTCAAAGAGTATTTATTGAGCTATGAAGGCTCCTTGGATCATGCAAGCTTGCTGTGTTCTTTTTATCCTCTGATCTCCTATAGCATTTGTAGACTAAGCTATTAATTTGGCAATTAATCATATACTATCTTGTGGCATTCTTTTTTTATGATGTATTTTTATGTAGTATTTAGTCTATTACTTAATATTTTACATGCTTACATATAAATAGGGACATTCATTCATTAGCATATTTATTATTTATTCATTACAATGTTTTTGAGAATTTACTATAATTCATATCATTTTCTTTTTGCATAGCATATCTTTTGGAGTCCTTTTTATGCTAACAACAGAAACTGGTGAATTTAAAGATAAAAACAACTTACTGGAAGGCTACCAGGGAATGTACTGTGTAAACGGGCAGAATGGAGAACCAGGCTTGGAACAGAAGAGAAACAAGCTTAAAAGTTGTCAATGACAAAGGAGAGCTGCACAGGAATGATTACTGGTAAGCATGAACTCCCATCCACTCTTCCATCCCGTTGCCTTGGGAGAAATGGCCAAATTCTGGCCATGGGCTCACACCCTAGCTTTCCTAGAACCATGAGGGGGAGGAACTGAAAAAAGCCTGCAGGGATTTCTTGGGCATTTCCAACAAATATCAGGATTTATCAAGGCAGTTGGTGAACTCTCAGAAAAGGAATGATCTTGGGTAGTTAAAAAAAATAAGTGTTAGCAGTAAATTAGTTGTTCACACAGACTTGCTATCAAATTCCACCGTTGACAGTGACTAACTCTATGGTCTTATGCAAATTTCTTCATCTCTGTAGGTGTCAATTTTTCTCCTCTATAAAATGAGGATACTAATACTTAGTTTTACATGGTGGTTTTAAGGATTAAATTAATGAGTTATATGTCTACATTAGTAGAATGATGTCTATTATAGTGTCTGTCACATAGTGGTGCTCAATAAATGATAGCTATTATTGACTGATCTATGTGCACACAGTATAAGGTTACTCTATAAAGATGAGGCAAAGAAGTAACAATTATCTCTGCCCTTGAACAGCTTGTAGTTTAGTCTGAGAGAAAAACTCGCATTCAATTTAATCCTCAAAACTACCTTGTGCATTAGGAAGAGGCATTTATCATTCCTACTTTTCATAAGAGCAATCAGTGACTCAGAGAAGTTTATCAACTTGACAATGGTCCCATGCTTCATTTTTTTTTTGGCTCTGTTGGGTCCTCATTGCTCTGCACGGGCTTTCTCTAGTTATGGCGAGTGGGGGCTACTCTTCTTTGCAGTGCTCAGGCTTCTGACTGCTGTGGATTTTCTTGTTGCGGAGCAGGGGCTCTAGGCGGTGGGTTTCAGTAGTTGCAACATGCAGGCTCTAGGGCATGCAGGCTTCAGTAGTTGTGGTGTGTGAGCTCAGTAGTTGTAGCTCCTGGACTCTAGAGCGCAGCCTCAGTAGTTGTGGCACATGGGCTTAGTTGCTCCGTGGCATGTGGGATCTTCCTGGACCAGGGATTGAACCCATGTTCCTTGCACTGGCAGGCGAAATCTTAACCACTACATCACCAAAGAAGTCCCAGTCACATACTTAACTGACAGAGCTGAGGCTGGGGCCAAGTTTTCCTGAATCCAATACATTTTATATTTAGAAAAATAAGTATAGCTTAGTGAAGGATAGAGTTACTCAATTCAGTTCCAATCAGAAAATTTTATTGAATACCTACTATGACAGTGTGATATGCTAGATACTGTGGGGGGGCAAGCTTCTTGAGACCAAGGACTATGTATTAATTATATATAGTCCTTGGTCTCAAGAAGCTTACAATCTAGGGAGAAAAATAGACATGTATACAACTTAGTAAAATTCAACACAGCATGTAATAAAACCTGTGTTTTTCACTTACTTTTTTAAAATAAACATTTATTGAATGTGTCAGGCTCTGTATTAGGTACAGAGTTTAAACAAAAGAACAAGCAACCTGTCCTCAAGGGGCTTACATTTTGTTGGAAGGAGACCAGAAACTCAAAGTGGGTATAATCAGATAATTTTAGCTGTAGATAGCAATGCATGTTAGAAAGAAAATGTAGAGTTTTGTGATACCTAGTTGGTGTTGGCTACTTTCTTGAAGGCCTTCTGAAGTCAGTCATGTTAAGGTATTTGGAAAAAGTATTCCAGGCAAAGGGAATGGCAACCGCAAAGACCACCAGGTGGGAATCACCTTGGAGTTTTAAAGAATAAAAATGAAACTGTGTAGCAGGAGCATAAAGAGATGGGGAAACAAAGCAGGGTAATCTGAGATCTAAAGACACAAGCAGGAGCCCAAAATGCAAAGCCTTGTATGTTGTGGTTAGAAGTGTTTAATTAATTACTTTGAGTTTAGTGGAAGCCCCTAAAGATTTAAGTGGGGAAGTGATATTATTTGACTTAAAAAATATCACACTGGCTGCTGTGAAGTACTATAGTGTTCACTTGGGCACTAAGGAGAGAAAGAGCGATTTTACTTTGAAGCATCGAGAAGGAGGGAATGTGCTGACCATTGAGACAGGCTGGTTGGGTATTCAGGAAAAGAGACTACCTTCATCAAAGGAAGAAAGTCTAGGAAGTGTGAAGCGTGTTTGGGCCACAGTGAGTTTTCCAGTGTGGCTGGATCATCTGAATGTGGGGAGGATGGAATGACATGGGACCAGAGAGGAAAGTGGGTGCTAAGCTATGTCTTGACTACATTCTGTAGGCAGCTGGAAACTATTCTGTATTTTAGAAAGATAATGCTGGAGACTCTGTGAAGGGTATTACAGGAGTCCAGAAGACCATTGATGATGTTTCTGCAATAGGTCATTTGAGAGATAGCAAGGGCCAAGCAATGAGAATGGAAAGGAGGAGAAAAGTAAGAGCTATTGACATGAAAATACAGCACTTGGGTGATAAATTGTGTTAAAGTAGTAAAGGGGAGGGAGACTCTGAAGACATCAACAAAGCAAGTTGAGGATGCCCTTTTCTGTGAGAGGAAGGTTGGAGGATAGGGTGGAGATCCCAGTTTTGAACAATTTGAGTGTAAGGTTTTGGCAGGACTTCCACATGATAGTGCCAGAGAGATAGCTAGAAAAGCAGGGCTAGAACTCAGGAAGTTTGGCCTTTGAGAACACACCTATTCCAACTAATTTCTTACAATCTGTGAAAAATTTTGTGAATTTTTAGATGTTTGCTATTTTCAAGATGACAGAAGTTTTACAAGTGTTTTCAGAACAAATTGGAATTTTTTTTTAACCAAAGGAAAAGGCTTGCTTCTTCATAAAACAGAACATTCAGTGAAAAGAATTCTGGTTGATGATTTCTACTTTCTTTTCTTACTTTGGAAACTGAGTTATCAGACTTGTTTAGATGTGAGTATTAACATTAGAGAACATTATAACAGGGTTAGTGTTGTAAGAAAAAAGATCTTGTTAAAATACCTACAATTGATAATGAAGAGATGGACTTTCCCTTGTGTTCCTAAAGAAAATAACAGGAGAGAGTAAGGGAAAGCAAGTTTTTTCTTAAAATTTATGTTTGGTTATTTTAATAGTTGTAGCAATGAGTTAGACACAAAGGACTAGGTCTGGGGACAATATAAATGGTTATATGAGGGAAAAAAAGATGTCAAATGGAGAGAAAGGGACTCTTTTTATGAGCACTTAAAAGTTTGGGTTTTAAATAAACACTCTCTGTAGTGCTAAGTTGAACAAACCAGAAAGCAAAATGGAAGGTTTATGTCCAGTACTAATTATAGCTCTAGTGAGAAACTCATTCTCTCTTCTCTTCACTTGTATAATCATCTTTCTCAGTAATTACATTTTCTTCTCATGTACCAGGCAGTACCTTCTTTGCTGATACTAATTTGGAGGTAGGGAGCCAGGGCCGTGGAGATACCCACTTCACCAACAAAGGTCATTTTTAACTGCTATCTCCAGAGTCTCAGGACTGCATCATCGCTTAATGACTCAGCCTTGTCATTGGCACTGACTCACAGAGCTCCTAACACATGAGAGTTAGTGTCACAGACTGATGGGCAGACCAATCCACGTGAAGCCAGGGAAGAGAAATGAGGCTGCCATCATTGAATCCACAGCTGACCTTAACAATCTAGGATAAGAAAGGGCAGACTATTCTGAGGGAGAGCAGTAAATTTTGCAGTATGTTTGTTGCTGCTGTTATTGTAATGACTATTGCCTTCCTGTTTTATATTTATTTATCCAAATTAATTTAGACAAAGGACTCGGAGATATAGAGACATGCATACACTTTGCAAAAACCAGCATGGGGATCTTGTTAGCTGATGACTTGAGTAGCTTGCTTGACCTCTGATCATTGTTTCCATTTTTTTTTCTTTGGCTGCATTGGGTCTTCATTTATGTTGCTGCAGGCAGGCTTTCCCTAGTTGTGGCAAGCAGGAGCTACTCTTTGTTGCAGTGCAAGGAATTCTTATTGAGGTGGCTTCTCTTGTTGTGGAGCACGGACTCTAGGTGCTCAAGCTTCAGTAGCTGCAGTACACGGGATTAGCAGTTGTGGTGCACAGGCTTAACTGCTCCACGGCATATGCAAGCTTCCCAGACCAGGGATTGAACCTGTGTCTCCTGTATTGGCAGGCAGATTCTCAACCACTGCGCCACCAGGGAAGTGCCTTTTCATTGTTTGCTTATCTACCCTTATACAGCTGCTGTATTTTAGACTCTGGTCAGTTATATTTACTTTTTATAGCAAGCTCAGGAGAAAAGTACCATTGCCATTGTTTTTATAGGTGAAAAAACTAAATTTTCCAAGGACACATTGCTAGTAAGTAATGAATTTGAAATTTTTATCATGTATATCTCTCCTCAAAGCCAGTGCTCCTTAACTACTCTCCTAAAATGCCTCTCATCTGTAAAATATGGATGATAATAATACCTGTCTTGCAGGATTGTTTTACAGATTAAATAATAGAACTGTGAAATGTCTAGCACCTTAGTTTACATTAGGCAATCAATAAATGGTTGATAGTATTACTAAAAATAATGAAGAAAAATCTTCACTAAAGTATTCGTAGCAATGACATCCTTGTTGGAACATAACCCTTTGATTCTTCAGTGTGAATTAACCTTATGTTACCAGCATTGAAAGCAGTTGATAAGGAACACAATCCAAAGAAATGAATCTTTAGTAGTAAAACATCAGATACTGTAACATCTGGATGGGAAATATAATTTTGTGCACTCTGAATCATCCTGGTAACTCCCAGATCATTCCTTGTTGACCTTGGCATACTTTTCCTTTAAGCAACATTTGCCCCTGCAAAAATGAAACTATCAGTTTCAAAAGTAAATAGAGTTTGTACTGACCTGTTAGAAGCTGAAGTTTCAGAATAAATTTGGGAAGCTGTAATTTAGGGTAACAAAATATAGCAACTAAGAGCTCTGGTAAATGTATAAATAAGTGCAAGAAATCTGAGTGAAAACAGGAAAAACAGGTTTTTGTTTTAGAATCCATATTTTTCTGGAATAACAGCTATTGGTCAAGTATTGTTCTCAAAAAGTTCCGGTCAAAATAAAGCAGAGTAATAAAGAATGTGGTCTGTTCATACGTATCATTTGTGTTTAGATACCTATGAGGTCAGCAAAGCAGAAGTGAAGAGTATGTTGCTTCTAAGGAGAGGAGACATCCAGAGTGGGATTTGTTTAAGGAAGACTGACCATAATGGATTATGACCTCCTTGACACTAGGGAAAATATCTTGTTCATTCTTTTTTAACTAGAACCTAGCTCAGTCCATTTGCAGAGGGAGTACCTATTAACTTTTGTTGAAGGTATGAGTGACTAATAATGAACTTGTCTGTCAGGAGGAGAGAATGAACAAGGTCAGTTTATCAAGACAAATGTTCATCTGAGTCTTGTTTTGATTGGCTGAACCCTTAGAATTGCTAATAGGGAACTTGACCAGCTGGCTGACAAAGGACAACATATCAGTCTACAGATTGTCAAGCAGGCTGTAGCCCCTGTAGGCATTCTTTAGTATATCTGCCCCCTTCACAGTACATCCCCTAGGGGCATCCCCTAATGTAGAAGCAAGCAAAAACAACCAGGACAGATGCCCTTTTTATTTGTTTTTGTGTTTGGTGAACAGTGGGGGATTTTAAGGCAGATGGGTATCTTGGATAGATAGAAGCAATTACAAGGTCATTGAATTCAAAATCCTAAGGGAAAGTGGGTAGACAAGAGAAAGTTAAGGAAGGCAGCCATATTTTTCCAGGTTCACAGCACAACTAGGAAGAAATTGTTGAATTTCAAGAGACAAAGGCGTTTAGGAGAGCTGATTGTTGCATGAAAATATCATCTCTTAGGACTAGAAACTAGAGATTCCATAGTATGGAATGTCAAAAAGAATAACAAGGCCAAATGGCATATTTAATTCTCATAACAGCTCTACCATACAGTAAATTTTAGTATCCTCATGTATAGGTGTTGTAACTGAGGTTCAAAGAGGCTAAAAATGTGTCCAGGGTCATATAATTAGAAATGTCTGGACCCCACTGCTACTCTTCATTATTTAATAGTACCAACCTCAAAGGTTGTTACAAGGTGTAAAATATAAAAAAAAATGTTGGAGAAAAAGGCAACAAACACTAGTTTTTATCTCATCACAGTAAACAATATCCCAATGGTTAGTCAGTTTAACTTTGTGTACTTATTGGTGCCTGGTTTATAAACCTTGGATTTTTGAATAATATTTTCCCTTGATATTCTCTACATAGTGCATAAAAAACACACGGATCAACATTTATGAACTGATAATTTTTTGTCATAAGTTTGGATATAGATTAATTAAGTTCATTTATTGATAACTCAACATGTGTCCAATAGGCGCTCAGATTCATAGATTGATAAGAGAACTAATATTTGTTTTTCAATAGACATATAAGATAGATGAGATTACATTTGTGAACAAGAAAGGGGACAAATTTTTCTGGGTATCTAACATTCCTTGAATGAGACATAAATGATATATGTGTAAGAGTAGGGGACTGACTTTTTAAACACCAGCTCTATGCTTCATGCTGAGAAAATTATTTATGAGATATAATTTAATATATTTAACCTTGTGAGGCAGTTATTATTATCCTTACTTAAGAAATAATAAAACTGAGGGTGGGAAAAGTTAAATGATCTCACAGCTAGTACATGGTGAGACCAGGATCAGAACCCAACTTTAAAGTCAGTCTTTGTCTATATCACATAGCCTATTTTATAAATCATATACAGCTATAAAAAATGTAAGGTGTCAGTAAGTGTTCAGTGCACAAAACAGAAACCACTCTATGTATTTTTAGCAAGTAGGGATTTAATTCAGGGATTTTGGAACTTATAAATCCATTGGAAATGCCTAAAGAGCAGTTCTAGAATGAGCTTCTTGGGTGAGTTCCAGAGCTATGCAGAAGTGATCTACTAGAAGAGCTAGTGCTTTGGGGGCACTATTAGAGATATGTCAGAGCAAGAACTGCTATCTCTCCCTACTTCACTGTCTGAGGTGTTTGGAAAATGGACAACCAAAATTGTTATGCAGGGAAGTTAAACTGGGAATCCATTGCTTCTGGATAATTAGGAAGCTGAAGAATGAAAAACGTAAAGTTTCTGTAGGGAAGCATCATGTTTCCATGACCATGATAGCCAGCAGCAACAGCAAAGAGCCCCAGGCAGATGGTCTCTGCCTCAGTTTCACTTTCCATATATTAATTGAGCATATTTTCATGGTGGAACTTGACTTGCATATGGAAGCCATAGTTGCAAGGGAGTCTGGGAAATGTACGTTTTAGTTTTCCAGCTTCTCAATTAGAAAGAGGAGAGAATGGAGGATGAGTAAGCCATTCCAGAAAAGGTAATATTATTATTAGTTAAAATTGTAATAATTGTTACAATCTGGATTTTTTAACTTGGTTGATCACGAAATGGAAAGCTAACTTACTTTCCAATGGTTACCTGACTTTTTAGTCTCTTCACCACTCTGGATGTCTGTAGAACACTGCTGACTGAGTAGGACCTTTGCTGTAGACACAGCTCTTGCTTTTTATCAATGTGCAAAGCAATTTGTGTCTCACAGCAGTTTTATGGTCCACTGGCTCTACTGAAATGTAACGCTTTACCAACCATGAATTTTGCCATGTTTATAACAGGGACTTAATCTGAAAATGTGCAAGAGGCAGTATTATGAATATAATTTATAATCAGATGAAGTCTTATGTGGGTGTTGACTAGCATATGAAATTAATATTTGTGCCATAGATTTTGAGGTTAATTTTGTCCTTCTTCAAGGGACACAGTGACATCAATAGGTAAACTGAATATTGAAATCCCAATTGCTTTGAAAGGACATCAAGCCTTATGAATTTGCATTAGCACTAAAAACAGCAGGGGAATAGTATAATTAACACATATGAAATTCCATTTCTTAATACAAGGCAAAACCTAGAATGAACCCTACAAAGGACCTTTGGATAAATACCCTGTTATGTTGAGCTAATGATGTCAATAGTCTTAGTTATTATATCTGCAGATCTTTATTTCTGCAAGTGTTTGGACTTTTCCTAAATTTCCAACATGTATTTTATTATGTATTGACCTTTTTCCCTCAGCTCCTTAAGTAATATGCTATTTAATGCCACAAGTGTTTAGTCCTTCTCCAAGGTACTCTGTTCCTAAAATCGAATAGCAATTTCACATGCCTACACTTAGCCTGAAGTGTTTATATACTTTAATTAGTGTAGAAATATTTTCTAGCTTTCAAAGCACTTTTATGCTGATCATAATTCAATGAAAAGGGGAAATATTACTATTCAAATGACTACTCTGTTCTAAAAGTATTTCAGAATATTCAACTTTCAGAAGAGTATTAGAAGAGGACTAAACAGTAACTTGGAAATTTCTTGGTAGTAAAAGATGACTCAATATTTTGCACTCAGCGATTTGAAGGGTACTTCCATTTTTATTTTAATTTTTATTGTGAATTTTTCATCAATAAGATTGTCAAAATAACATTCTATGGGAACTTAACTGTTAATCAGTGAAAAGAAACAAAATACTTAAGGAAAAAAACTAATCACATAACACAACTAGATTGCAGATAAGTACATATGACATAGAGTGGACTTTGCACATGGATGAGAGATTCTGAATACCAGCAGCGGCACAGTTGTAGTATGTTTTTGTGAATGTATGCTATGGTAGTGTGGGCCTAAATACACACATGTGTTTGTGCTCTATCCAGGGGATTTGTAAACCACAGTTAATGCAGTTGTGGGGAGTTGAGTTTCTGAATCTGTCTTTGTCTATCACGTATGAATGTGTGAATAAACATGACTAAAAAGATGAATGTGAATGGATATGACTTCGTGTTTACGTATCTATATCAAAGGACACACAAGTGAGTATTTTGCGTTTTGATGAGGTTATATTTTCACCTGTCTGTTTTTGTTATTGTTTCTAAAACCTTCATTACCAATATTGATTGGCAGTGTCCCATTTAGCTTTCTGCTGTCTTGGTTATTCACTTCCATCATGATGAAACTTAAATGATATCACTTATGTCTATGCTGGTTGAGAAATCCCAGACTGAGGGTAATAGTGCTCAATCAGGAATCAGAATGCAATACTGATGGCAACCTCATCCTCAAGAATAAAGTATGAAGCTAGAGGTGTATCTAATGCCTCAGCAGGAAATTTACAGTTAAGAGGTAATTGCTGAGTATTTTATATTTTATACAGTACCTTACAAGTAGATTTTAGCTTGCAGCAAGCAAAATATTCCCCTTCTGCACAACTCTCCCATACCAGTTCTTTCAGTACATTTGAAATTTATAAAAATACCTTGTAATTTCTAGTGTTTTCTCTTTATCTTTGAGGTAAATTAGAAGAAAACCAGAGTGAGTTGAACCTAGTCTTAACTCAGAGAAAAGGAGCCACTGATTAGGTTGGAAGATGGATTGGATTGAAAGATGGAGCAGATGTAGTTAAGGGTCAGAAGAGGGATCAGGAAAAGATAATAAGCAGACGAATTCTGGTGATGTTTACATGAGGATATGAAATGAAAATCTGAGCCACTGGTTTGTGATACTGGTATATTTAACAGCACGACTGTTCACAGCAACAGCAAATGGTTTAATGGATACCATAATAGGGGAGTTGCTAATTTCTGCAGTCCTTTTAGCCAAAATGGTATAAAACTTAAAAAACAATGTCAAGTTATTTAGCCGCTTTAAAGAACCTTAGAAACAGCCTCCCCCTGTGAGCCTCATGGACATTAAAGCCAACTGGGCAGCAACACAGTTCCCAAAGAATTTAAACAAGTGAGAGCAAGGGAATTGCATGCCAGAAATATACAGATTTTTTGGTCCTCATCTTGGTTTTACTTTCTTTCTGACAATCAGTTCTAGAGACTCTTCAGTGAAAGCACATTTCACCTTTAGGCTTTGGAGCCACCATTGCTTACTTTGTCGGGCACCCATTGCTGGCTTTTCTCCTAGATATGTGCATTCCTGCCAGCTGTTATGCAGGGTGTGATAATGGAGGCAAATTGGGAGTCATGTGATTCCTTGAAGATACATGGGAGAGACCTGCAAAATTTGAGTGTAGGCCAGTAAAGTTGCTAACCAACAGCAAATTATTCAACAAATTTGTCAAAGATGCATTGTATTTGGAAAAAAGATGTATCCTCCCCTTACTCAATTCCACATAATAGCTCATTCCCTTCCTGCTTCATCTCTGGCTCTAGGTTTGATCTCACTTGTGGAATCCTGCCTGCCCTCTTGTTCAGATTCCTGTCCAAAACTGCTCCCTAGACATACTGTGAGACATTTCCCACTACAATTCCCTCACATTACCTCATTTTGCTGACTCATACTCTAAAGAATAAAGGAGAAGTCTGCCATCATACGATGCATATTTATTGAGTGCTAATTTGTGGACTAAACCTGAGACTTTATTGTTCCTGTTATTAACTGAGTATATCAGTCAGGATTCAGTCCAGAAAATAGAAATCCCCCTTGTATTCCAAGAATGGAAAGTTTGCAGTGAATTTGAGGCTTACACAATCATTAGAAGAGCTATGGAAAAAAGACAGGAAAGTCACTACTGAAGTGGATGGTTCTTTGGGCTCACCTGGAAGCCACTGCAACTCTCAAGATTCTTTGGAGAGCTTCCATTAACAGTTCCCATGTGCAGCATTAAAGTGAATGCTTTGCAGAGTGCTGCTCAGAAGCTGCTATGAATCCCATGTTTGCTCATGCATGTGGCTACAGCTTTCTCTGGGAAATGATGACCCTTATCTGGCAAAATCATTGTGTTTACCTTGTAAAAATGAGATGGATCCTGCACTCGAAATTTGGTTTAGATATCAAGACTCATGATATTAATGTGTGTATTAAGAAAGTAAGAAAAGATTTATTACTCACAAAATGAGGTATCCTGACAAGGTCCAAAAATGGCTTGAGAGAGCAGAGAAAGGGGACTGTTTGTTTTTTATTGTAGTTAGGAGGAAGGGTGGGCATGATTCTTGCACATATATTGGCTGGAGCTTGTGTGGTTTGCACTTTGCACGAGTGCCAAAGGAAGGTGTGCCTGTTCTTTCTTATCAACTTGCCCAGATGTGGGAAAGAAGGGGAAGGGGGAGTGGTGTGGCTTGAAAGCTGTCATCAGTCAAATATCAAAACTGAAATTAGACTTGTTATTACAATGCTATCTTGGAACCACGAGGCGAAAGGGATTTGGGGGATACTTAGAGAGGGTGGTGGTAATGCTGAGTTAATAGCAGAAAATCTCGTTTACTGGGCATGGTCTCAGACTCTCTTTATTCCATGTTACCCAGACCAATAGGGGGCCACTTTCTACTTCTGCATTATTTTCTACTAATGAAACAGTAACTTTTAAATGAAAGTAATATCTATTTTAAAAATCAAGGGACCATAAAATCCTTGTAAGTATGCAAAGAAAAGAAAAGAAAAAACCTAGTAACTTACACAAGTAATAAATCATCAAATAAACATGAATAGAAGGTTTCCCTCCCCCTCAGAAAAGAGAATTGATACTTGAGAACTACATCGACATCTTTTTTCAGGAAATTCACATTTATTAAAGATAGGGTCATGTTTTCTTAAAATTTCTCAAAGACAAATGGTATATAGTACAATGAATTTATATATTCACTTCCAGCATACACATTAAGTGGAAATTTTAGCCTCATTCAGACCAACTTTTTAAAATAAGTTGGAATTATGTACATGGTAACTGTTTACTATTAGCAGGAGTTGATTGAAAGTAGGGAATCCAGTTCTTGAAATGTGTTAGTTCAAATCAGAGAAGGTAAAACATTCCAGAAACTTTGACTGTTTACAAGTAGATCACCTCAGTAATTAATATGAAGGGTTTCATAAAATCTCTGATTATGGGAATGTCTGCTGAAGTGACAAGAATTGGGTTAGGTGTTGGGGATACATAGTTGAATAAAATGTTTTTTGCCTTTAAGGACCTCATAGTCTATTCATGTGATACTTAGGATCACAAGATGCTAAGGATTCAAGGAGTAAAAGTCTTCTGCAATTAAAACTATGACAGTCTACTTAAGTAGCCACTTCTGCAAAACATAGCCTACCCAATGAACCCCAAAGTTTCAAAATAAAAAAAAATTCTGTGATAAACAAGTCCCAAACTTCAGAATTATTTCCTTAAACAAATTTCTAAAGTAAAAGGAAGACTAGCCAGGCAAGGACACATTCTAATTTGGTTTTGAATGTTGTCCATAAAAGACTGATGACAACTGACAGTATTGTCCAACCTTCTAAACGTAACACTGATTTTCATTTGAAACAAAGAAAACAGTGACTTGCTGCTTGTTGAAGTCAGGCACCTCTGAGAGATGCTTTATTGTGTATGCTGAGGCACTTCTTTCCAGGTAATGAGGCATGAGAGTGACTCATAAGTGTATAGAATTTGTGGGAGGACAAAATAATAAAATAAACAGGTGCACCCGTAATCATGATTTCATATAGTAAATAAGCAAAATTCTTTTTCTAAAAATGTTAAGTACAGGGACTTCCCTGGTGGTTCAGTGGTAAAGAATCTGCCTTCCAATGCAGGGGGTGTGGGTTTGGTCCCTGGTCAGGGAACTAAGATCCCACATGGTGCAGGGCAACTAAGCCCACATGCCACAACTACTGAGCTTGTGTGCCTTAACTAGAGAGCCTGCATGCTGCAAACTACAGAGCCCACACGCCCTGGAGCCAGTGTGCCACAGCTAGAGAGAGAAAACCCACACACCACTACTAGAGAGAAGCTTGTGCGCTGCAACTAGAGAGCCTGCAATGAAGATCCTGCAAGGAAGATCCCACATGCTTCAACGAAGATCCTATGCACCTCAACTAAGACTAGACACAGCCAAAAAAAAAAAAAAAAAGAAGTTGAGTAGAGAAAGTTGAAAATCTTTTAAAGATTTAAAAAAGAAACAAAAGTTTAGAATTGCAAATGAATTTAATTCTCAAATCATTCTGCTTTAATTAGTGAAGAACTATAAACATGCATTACAAAATATAAATGCATAAACTTTATAATTTAGTGTGCAACTCCTCATTTTTATAGGTGAACTTGAAAAAAAAGTCCATATATTTTCCTCTTCAAGTGGTGATGTGACCAGCACTGAAGTCCAGGTTTCAGGTACTCTTTTTGGGAGAAGGATGCATGTGTGGGTGGGAGAAAGTTATTTTTCCTTTATTTAAATTGGGAATACTATATTTTGAAAATCCTTTGATTTACATTATTTCACTTGGTTCACAAAACACCATCTTAGTAGGTAAACAGAACAAATATCTTTAGATCCATTTTACAGATGAGAAAATTGAGATTTAAGAAGGTTAATTAATTTTCCAAAGTCTCGTGCCTGGCTATTCATCAAGTCAAAAGTGAAGCCAAATCTGCTTACTCCCAGTCTAGATCTCTATCTATCACACAGCGCTGTCTTCTTGTAAGTGATATCCTGCTAGAACCTCTGATTTCGGTATTCCTACTATGTGTTTTTGACACTTTTGATTTTGTTTGTAATCATGTGTTGAATTTTCTTTTCTCTTTGAGGACAAATTCTGATCTGAACCCAAAGAATTCAAACTGGAGAATGAAGTACCAGATAATTTTACTTAAATTATATACTCTTCTTTAGTTTAAATGTTTGTGAAATAATAGAAAAGTAATGAAAATAATGTTTATTTTTGGGATTTCTTCTCTATGTGTTTGTCAAACCCTTTAATTTTAGCAGTTGGGTGAAGCTTTTAGGCTATAGAATCCTAGACTCTCTCGAATCTCACATTAAGATATTTTTGAGGAATTAAATATTTTATTGGTAATGCTACATATTAATTTTTAAAATAAATTTTATTTTTAGAGCATTTTTAGGTTCACATCAAGGAAACTATCTTTTTACCTGTAACCCAAGAATGTATGTTTATTCTTGGGTTACTGAACTACAAATAAAGATAAACTGATAAAAGTGCTTTGAGTTACAAAAAATTACATTTAAATATCAAATACAAACCTTACTGAAAACAATGATGTTTTCTCTAGCATAATGATTTTATGTAGATTAAAATTAAAGATATCTACACTTGCCTGGAATACGTGAACAGTTTCAGTAGTGATTTAAAAAAAATTAGCAAATAAATATTATGATTGTCTTAATGTGACCTTGAGTGCTTTATTTCTCATAGTCACAGTTTGTCATCTACCAAGTAAAAAGAGAGAGTATGATATTATGGAAAGAGTAGAAGACTGAGTTTGTTTCTATTATTTAATAATTATGTGAATTTGCTATTCCTTCTTCCTGGAATCCTCTATGAAGACCTATAGCTCCTTTTCATCACTCAGGTCTCAGCTCAACTGCTCCCTCTTCAATGAGACCTTCTATGACACCCACTCATCCTCTGTGAAGTTGCACCGTGCTTCAGTTGCTTCCTAACATCTTTACTGTCTTTATTGCACTTATTTTGTGTGAAATGATCTGAAAAGTAAGCTCCCTAAGAGCAAAGACCTAGCCTGTTTATCACCTGTGACACCCAGCACTTGGAACATAGCAGATGTTTCATTAATACTTGCTGAATAAAAAAAAAAAATTTGCTGAATAGAAGAATAAATGAATAGTTTTAAGTAAGTCACTTTCTCAACTGTAATACAGGATATTTATACTTGTCTTATAGAGTAGTGAGGATGAGATAGATATTTGAGGACTATAAAGCATTGCAAATTATTATTATTATATCTACAAAGATATATAGGTTGACATCTGCTTGTAAAACAATGGTCTTGAATTCTTCAGGTTTTTACTAGGTGAATATTAGTGAAATCTTTGCATTTTTCCCCCATTAGAATAATTAGCATACTAAACAGTCATTTGTGAACTCAGCAATTTGACAATTTGTCCTTGGTTTACTCATTTCTCTCTAGGATTCTATACCATATATACTATACAATTGGCCCTTTGGATCAGCAGGTTCTACATCTATGATTTCAACCAAATATGGATCGCAGATATTCTAAAAAAATTCCAGAAAATTCCTAAAGCAAAACTTGAATTTTCCACATAAAACTACTTACACAGCATTTACATTGCATTAAGAATTATAAGTAATCTAGAGATTATCTCTGTGTGTGTTTTATTTAATGTTTCTGCAGGTATTTAGAGCATAAATGTGTGATCTTACCCGAAGAGAATATAGAATGATGCTGTGTAATACTATGTGGGATAAAATGTTTCTTTTAGGATATCAAACTGAAATGTGGTAGCTTTATTTCTTGGAGATTTGGTTTGAAATTTATTTGTCAGAAATACTCAACACAGTGATCTCTGGAACAGAAAGGAACTAGCTTCTCAGAGATGTGAAGCCGGGTATGTTATTTCCTCCTCACACAAATCAGAAACTGGGTAAAATCACGTAAAATTTATTTGTTCACTTAGTCTTGACTTTGACATATTTAGAGTTAACTTACCTCAAGGTTTAGTTTTGTTGAGTGACATGCTTGCAGATGTTTCTCACATTTGTTTCTTGGCTCCTTTGCAAGCTCAGCAGCTGTGCACTTGCAAGCTAAGCCCTGTTTGCCTGAATGTGCCAAGGGGTGCAGGGACAGAATCAGCTCTAGCAAGTCTAATCTACAGAAAGAACATTTTGGGGAACTTGATACCTGATGTTGCCATGATGGCATTAGCTCATCTCCACATCATCCTTATGACTCACATTTTCCTATCACATTCTCTGGACACATCAGGCCACATTTTCACCATCCTTTTCCTATTACTCCCTTCTTATGACTCTTTTGAGGTCTGGGCATGGTCTCAAATGGAAGTTTGGCAAAACCAGACGTGAACATTGTAAGATGGATTGGTGGTCCCTGGAATGATCAGTTTACAGTGTCAAGCTCTTCTCAATTGAAAGCCAAAGAAAATCTTATGAAATAAAGAAGAAAAATTACTTCATATTTTCCAGCTCAGTTTTAGTTCATTTCATGAGCAACAGCCAAAAACAATCTACTTTACAAAGATAAAAGCCTGCATTTCCCAAGAGATTGTCTTTATCAAGGAAAATAGAAAGAAAAAGTATGAGATATGCTTCATAGTAGATATAAACAAGGAACTGAAAAATAATGAGTGAAGTTAGTATTGTTGGTAAATAAAAACAGTTAAAAGTTTAGATTGCAAATAGACAATAATGTTGTTTGCAATAAATGACATATAAGGTAGAACTAAACACTTCTATTTACTGGCTGTTGAACTTCACCCTTCAATGTTGAACTCAAATGTTACTTATAATATGAATGCTTCCACCATCCCCAGGTCAACGTAATTACTACCTCATCTGTGTTCATAGCACTACTATAGTTTTCTATCCACAAATGTGTTTTGTGGTATCTTTATTTTGTTGGTTTGTTTATTTATGCATTTATTTAATAGAGTAAAGTGGATTAAGAATGTGGACTCTGGAGCTAGACTGCCTGGATTGTAGTTCTGGCCCTGCCACTCTCCAGCTGTGTGACTTCATGCAATTACTTAATGTGTTCTGTGCCTGAGTTTCCTCATTTGTCAAATGCACCAGATAATAGTACCTACCTCCTAGAATATGATGAGAAATATAGGAGTGAATATCCATAAGAACTAAGTGCCTGGTGCTAAATATGTATTATTTAACATCCATATGAAGCATTTGTATGTGCCAGAATCTATACCAGGGCCTGAGTCTGCACATATGGAAGAACCCTTTTCTCAAAGAATGTTTATGCTGGTGATCTAGACACTGAAGAATTCAAAAGCAGTGAACTCATTTATTCTATGCATATTCATTGCACAACTTTTATATGTCTGGCACTGTTCTAGATGGTAGGAACACAATAGTGAACTAGACAAAAGTCCCTCATTGAGTTTCCATTCTGGTACACGTTAGAGCTATGATGCAGGTGTGCAAAATGTGTGGGAAGATAGAGATGGGACCTCTAACTCAGCCTGGGGTGGGGCTAAGAATGAGGGAAAGTGTCCTGGTTGAAACAGTTTAGCCAGGCAGAGAAGAGACTGAGGGGCTTGGGTTAGGCATGAAAGCAGTAATGAGGTCACTGATATTTACCTCCTTAAAGCAACAGTTTCTGTCCCGTGAAGTTGCATATTTCCTCTGTACAAATGGAATGACACTTCCTTTCAGTTTAGGGAATTTGCCAGTGATTGTGTCAACAATTTTTGAAGTGGGGCTTTTCTGTTGATATGAATATCCTGGGTGTAGATTCCCATGCTGTAGATTATCTTCTTTTCAAGGAACTTGTGCTCTGTCTTTACTATATTTTGCATGATGTAGCCTTATTGTAATGATGGAGATATAGCTGAAATAGCACAGAAATTAGGTCCAGATGATCTGGATTTAAGCTTCAACTCTATCACTTGCTGGCTGGCTGGCTTTGTACTTCTTTGAGGCTCAGTTCACCTATCTTTTGGGGCATTAATAGTGAGGTATACCTAACAGAGCTGTGGTAAGGATTATATTAAAACATTTGGGAAAAGTGCTTTATAAGTTGCAAATACTATATGGTGTATTATTGATTATATTCCTGAAGAACGCATTGTTTTCGGTAACTGACAAAAGTTTCAGTGAGAAAATAGCATAAGGGCATTTTTATCAACAATTGATACTTCACAATTAGAATGAACATGAATTTGACTATCTGATTACAGAGCAGGTGTTGAGCTCTTTCTATACAATCCTGCCTTGTCAGTATTGTTACCAGAGGAAAGTAACATGCTCAAGGTTACATAGTGAGTAGTGGGAGAAACAGGTGTCAAAGTTTTTATTTGACCCCATATCACCAATTTCTTCTCATAATGTAACCCTGACTCTTCAGGAGTCTTGCAGGATTTGCTTATCCTGGTGAATCTTGCTGAATCCTAAATATGTAAACCCTCTGAGCTTTATCATTATACCTTGTAATCCTTAAAAAGTGAGTTTCACAGCCCTTCAACCTCAAAGTTCTTTACTGGATTTTCAAAACAGTGAAGGGGCCAGGGTGGGAAAGATTAAGAATATGACAGTAATAATTTAAAAAATCATTTTCTCTATATTTCCCTTATGTAACAAACTCACATGCCTCTCCTCTTCCCAGTCTCTGACAAATTCCCCCAACCTCTAACTCTATATACCCAGTTTCCTTCTGTGCCTCCTTTTTCCTATCCAGTTTTACATGCAAAGCCTGTAAAGAGTTGATCTTAGGAGAAAAGGGGTGGGGAGCAAAAGAGATAGAATGGGTTGTTCCAGAAATCTTTTTAGCTAACTGAATAAGGAGAAAACCTAAACACTAATACATTAATTTTTTTCTTGTCAAAAATTAATATTAGTTAACATGAACTGTTGTGACATTGCATAGACCTCATTTTAATGGGATGAACTGAATAACATAATAACTGGTAAAATTTCAGCCACATCCTGAATTTTTCAGCAGAGCACTTGTATCCCTTTTTGCAGTCTGAGAAGGATATGTAAGTCTGAGTTCACCTGAAACCTATATTTTCTACATTCAACTGACCCTCTGCTAAGATCACATTGACTTTATGTCATGGCTAGCACTTATATTTGAAGTTAGTCTTTCAAACTGCAATGTGCAGTGATGTAATCTACCTGTAGGCCTTTACTGTAACAATCTCAGAGGTCTAATTTATTTTACTAAAAAAACAGAATTATTAAGATGATTAGCTCCATGTGTATGTTATTTTAACTATGAATGTCAAGCTGACCCACAATTATGTCTTTTATATTTTTATTTTTTTGTTTTTTTTTATTGCTTGAAGATGTGTTTATTTTGTCTCAAATAGGTAATACATATAACATACCAATTCGTTTGTGGATTTTGGATTCTCACCCTTTTGCTCCCCCCATTTGTTTCTTTTTTTTTTATTGGAATATAATTGCTTTACACTCTTGTACCAGTTTTTGAGGTACACCAAGGTCAATCATCTGTATTTATACACATATCCCTGTATTCCCTCCCTCCCTCAACTTCCCCCCCACCCCGTCCCAGTCCTCTAAGACATCATCCATTATCGAGTTGAACTCCCTGTGTTATACAGCAACTTCCCACTGGCTATTTTACGGTTGTTAGTATACATATGTCTATGCTACTCTCTCACTTCGTCTCAGCTTCCCCTTCACCCCCCACCCCCCAAAACTCGAGTTCTCCAGTCCATTCTCTGCATCTGCATCCTTGTTCTTGTCTTGTCACTGAATTCATCAGTACCATTTTTAGATTCCGTATATATGAGTTAGCATACAATATTTGTCTTTCTCGTTCTGACATTTCACTCTGTATGACAGACTCTAGCTCTATCCACCTCACTACGTATAGCTCCATCTCATTACTTTTTATAGCTGAGTAATATTCCATTGTATATATATGCCATATCTTCTTTAGCCATTCATTTGTTGATGGGCATTTAGGTTGCTTCCATGTCCTGGCTATTGTAAATAGTGCTGCAATAAACATTATGGTACATGTTTCTTTTGGGATTATGGTTTTCTCTGGGTACATGCCCAGTAGTGGGATGACTGGATCATATGGTAGTTCTATTTGTAGTTTTTGAAGGAACCTCCAAATTGTTTTGCATAGTGGCTGTACCAACTTACAGTCCCACCAACAGTGCAGGAGACTTCCCTTTTCTCCACACCCTCTCCAACATTTGTTGTTTCCAGATTTTGTGATGATGGCCATTCTGATCAGTGTGAGGTGACACGTCATTGTGGCTTTGACTTGCATTTCTTTGATAATTAGTGATGTTGAACATCTTTTCATGTTTGTTGTTTGTTGGCCATCTGTATGTGTTCTTTGCAGAAATGTCTATTTAGGTCTTCCACCCATTTGTGGATTGGGTTATTTGCTTTCTTGATATTAAGCTGCATGAGCTGCTTGTATATTTTGGATATTAATCCTTTGTCTGTTGTTTCATTGGCAACTATTTTTTTCCCATTCTGAGGATTGCCTTCTTGTCTTGTTTATGGTTTCTTTCGCTATGCAAAAGCTTTTAAGTTTCATGAGGTCCCATTTGTTTATTCTTGATTTTATTTCCATGATTCTAGGAGGTGGGTCCAAAAGGATCTTGCTTTGATGGATGTCATAGAGTGTTCTGCCTATGTTTTCCTTGAGGAGTTTTATAGTGTCTGGCTTTCCATGTAGGTCTTTAATCCATTTGGAGTTTATTTTTGTATACGGTGTTAGGAAGTGTTCTAATTTCATTCTTTTACATGTTGCTGTCCAATGTTCCCAGCACCACTTATTGAAGAGGCTGTCTTTTTTCCATTCTATACTCGTGCCTCCTTTGTCAAAGAGAAGGTGCCCATATGTGTTTGGGCTTACTTCTGAGTTCTCTATTCTATTCCATTGACCTTCCTTTCTGTTTTTGTGCCAGTACCATACTGTCTTGATCACTATAGCCTTGTAGTATAGTTTGAAGTCAGGAAGCCTGATTCCACCAACTCCATATTTCCTTCTCAAGATTGCTTTGGCTATTCAGGGTATTTTGCATTTCCATACAAATCGTAAGATTTCTTGTCCTAGTTCTGTGAAAAATGCCATTGGTAATTTGATCGGGATTGCATTGAATCTGTAAATTGCTTTGGGTAGTACAGACATTTTCACGATGTTTGATTCTTCCAATCCAGGAACATGGTATGTCCCTCCATCTATGTATGTCGTCTTTGATTTCTTTCATCAATGTCTTAAAGTTTTCTGCATACAGATCTTTTGCCTCCTTAGGCAGGTTTATTCCTAGGTATTTTATTCTTTTTGTTGCAATGGTGAATGGGAGAGTTTCCTTCATTTCTCTTTCTGCTCTTCCGTTGCTAGTGTATAGGAATGCAAGTGATTTCTGTGCATTAATTTTGTATCCTGCTACTTTACTAAACTCATCAATTAGTGCTAGCAGTTTTCTGGTAGAGTCTTTAGGGTTTTCTATGTATAATATCATGTCATCTGCAAAGAGTGACAATTTTACTTCTTCTTTTCCAATTTGGATTCCTTTGATTTCTTTTTCTTCTCTGATTGCTGTGGCTAAAACTTCCAAAACTGTGTTGAATAATAATGGTGAGAGTGGACACCCTTGTCTTGTTCCATTCTTAGAGGGAATTCTTTCAGTTTTTCCCCATTTAGAATGATGTTGGCTTTTGGTTTTTCATATATGGCTTTTATTATGTTGAAGTAATTTCCTTCTATGCCCATTTTCTGGAGAGCTTTTATCATAAATGGATGTTGAATTTTGTCAAAAGCTTTTTCTGCATCTATTAAGATGATCATTTGGTTTTTACCCTTCCATTTGTTGATATGATGTATCACATTGATTGATTTGTGTATATTGAAGAATCCTTGCATCCCACAGATAAATCCCACTTGATCATGGTGTATGAATTTTTTAATGTGTTGTTGGATTCTGTTAGCTAGTATTTTGTTGAGGATTTCTGCATCTATATTCATCAGTGATATTGGTCGGTAATTTTCTTTTTTTTGTGACATCTTTTTCTGGTTTTGGTATCAGGGTGATGGTGACCTCACAGAATGAGTTTGGAAGTGTTCCTCCTTCTGCTATATTTTGGCAGAGTTTGAGAAGGGTAGGTGTCAGCTATTCTCTAAATGTTTGATAGAATTCACCTCTGAATCCTTCTGGCCCTGGGCTTTTGTTTGTTGGGAGTTTGTTAATCACAGCCTCAATTTCCGTACTTGTGATTGGTCTGTTCGTATTTTCTATTTCTTCTTGGTTCAGTCTTGGAAGATTGTACTTTTCTAAGAATGTATCCATTTCTTCCAGGTTATCCAATTTATTGGCATATAGTTGCTTGCAGTAGTCTCTCATGATCTTTTTTAATTCTGTGGTGTCTGTTGTTACTTCTTTCTCATTTTTAATTCTGTTGATTTGCATCCTCTACCTTTTTTTCTTAATGAGTCTGGCTAATGGTTTATCAATTTTGTTAATCTTCTCAAAGAACCAGCTTTTAGTCTTATTAATTTTTGCTGTTGCTTCCTTCCTTTCTTTTTCATTTATTTCTGCTCTGATCTTTATGATTTCTTTCCTTCTGCTCACTTTGGGGTTTCTTTGTTCTTCTTTTTCTAATTGTTTTAGGTGTAAGTTTAGGTTGCTTATTTGATATTTTTCTTGTTTCTTAAGGTAGGACTGTATTGCTATAAACTTCCCTCTTAGAACTGCTTTTGCTGCATCCCATAGGTTTGGGGATGTTGTGTTTTCACTGTCTTTTGTTTCTAGATTCTTTTTGGTTTCCTCTTTGATTTCTTCAATGATTTCTTGGTTGTTCAATAGTGAATTGTTTAGCTTCCATATGTTTGCATTTTTTGCAGTTTTTTTCATGTAATTTATATCTAGTCTCAAGGTGTTGTGGTCTGAGAAAATGCTTGATATGATTTCAATTTTCTTGAATTTGCTGAGGTTTGATTTGTGACCAAAGATGTGATCTATTCTGGAAAATATTTCCTGTGCACTTGAGAAGAAAGTGTATTCTGTCATTTTTGGATGGAATGTCCTATAAATATCAATTAAGTCAAGATGGTCTAATGTGTCATTTAAAGCTTGTGTGTCTTTATTGATTTTCTGTTTGAATGATCTGTCCATTGATGTAAGTGGGGTGTTCAAGTCTCCCACTATTATTGTGTTCCTGTCGATGTCCCCTTTTATAGCTGTTAGCATTTGCCTTATGTATTGAGGTGCTCCTATGTTGGGGGCATAGATATTTACCATTGTGATATGTTCTTCTTGGATGGATCCCTTGATCATTATGTAGTGCCCTTCCTTGTCTCTTGTAATAGTCTTTACTTTCAAGTCTAATTTGTCTGATATGAGGATTGCTACTCCAGCTTTCTTTTGACTTCCATTTGCATGGAATGTCTTTTTCCATCCCTTTCCTTTCAGTCTATATGTATCCCTTGGTCTGAAGTGGGTTTCCTGGAGGCAGCATATAGAAGGGTCTTGTTTTTGTATCCATTCAGCCAGTCTGTGTCTTTTGGTTGGAGCATTTAATCCATTTACATTTAAAGTGATTATTGACATGTGTGTTCCAATTCCCATTTTCTGAATTGTTTTGGGTTTGTATTTGTAGGTGTTTTCCTTTTCTTGTGTTTCCTACTTAGAGAAGTTCCTTTAGCACTTGTTGTAAGACTGGTTTGGTGGTGCTGAATTCTCTTCACTTTTGCTTGTCTGGAAAGCTTTTGATTTCTCCCTCAAATCTGAATGAGATTCATGCTGGGTAGAGTATTCTTGGCTGTAGGTTTTTCTCTTTCAGGACTTTCAGTGTATCCTGCCATTCCCTTCTGGCCTGCAGAGTTTCTGTAGAAAGGTCAGCTGTTATCCTTATGGGTTTTCCCTTATATGTTGTTTGTTGTTTTTCTCTTGCTGCTCTTAATATTTTTTCTTTGTGTTTAATTTTTGTTAGTTTGATTAATGTGTGCCTTGTTGTATTTCTCCTTGGGTTTATTCTGTATGGGACTCTCTGTGCTTCATGGACTTGGTTCATTATTTCCTTTCCCATGTTGGGGAAGTTTTCCACTAGAACCTCTTCAAATATTTTCTCAGACCCTTTCTTGTTTTCTTCTTCTTCTGGGATGCCTATCATTCGAATGTTGGTATGCTTAATGTTATCACTGAGGTCTCTGAGACTGTCTTCTAATCTTTTTATTCTTTTTTCTTTTTCCTGCTCTGTGGCAGTTATTTCCCCCATTCTATCTTCCAACTCACTTATTTGTTCTTCTGCCTCAGTCATTCTGCTGGTTATAGCATCTAGAGTATTTTTAATTTCAGTGATTTTGTTATCCATTTCTGTTTGTTTTTCTGAGTTCTTATGAACTGTTTCTTGTACTTTCTCTTTTTTGTTATTGAGATTTTGTATCATTTTTACTATCATTACTGTAAATTCTTTTTCAGGCATTTTTCCTATTTCCTCCTCATTTATTTGGTCTTGTTGGTTTTTTTCCTGCTCCTTTGCCTGTGTGGTGTTACTTTGTTTCCTCATGGTAGTCCAATCTTCTTGTGTTGCTTGTCCCGGTGACAGAGGGGTTTATTGAAGACTGTCCAAGCCCCAGCCTAATTTCCGAGTGTTGGGTTAAACAAATACTAAGTCTAGGAAACACATACGTGTATAAGACACACGATTACTGAATCCATTAGGACAAAAGGCTCTGGAAAGACCTGACAGAAGAACCCCAGTATGCTATCAGATAGTCAAAGAGAAACTCAACAGAAATTGACAACCAAAAGAGAGCAAAACAGAAACAAAAGCAAAAACAAACAAATAAACAAATAACACCTTTCGCATACAAACACAAATCCAGGGAGATATTGAAAGCTAGGATCAAATATAAAAAAGAGCTAGAGTACCACCAGACAGAATGGAGATTCTCAGAATGGAATTAGACAATTGTACTAAAGACTAAGATAAGGACAAAAACCTAATATTAAATACCAAGGTGGTGCATCATCTGGAGAATAGAGCAAGGAGTCTGAGCAGATCGATAATGTAGCTTGAAAGTATGTTAAGATAAAATAAACTAAAAATGGATGGAAGACAGAGGAACAGAAGAGTGTATGTTGAGTTGAAATATGCACATAAATAGAATGGAATAGAAATATATAAAAAATAGAGATGAAAGGAAGGTAGGAGAGATATATAGTCTGTACTACCAAAAACTTAGCTAGAAATAGAAGTATATAAAAAGGCAAAAAATAAAAATAGAATAAAAAATATGTTATAAAACTTGTAGATCTGTTAGGACTAAGATCATAATTAATAAAGAAAAATAAGTGAAACTGATCCCAGAATGGACCAGCTCAATAGAGTTGATATTAATATTTCTGTTTCCTTAGAGTCTCAGCTGTAAGTGTCCTTCTACTCGCCTTGGGTTTTTTGTATTATTCTGTGACCAGCATAGCTTCCTATATTGTTCATCTATAAGCATTGGTTTGTGGGGAGGCAGAGGGTACAATAGTGGTTCATTCCCCTGGGAGTGAGTGAGCAGTGGCGCAGTGTTGTTTCAGTCAGGCTTGGAGGTGTCCGTTGCAGAGGGACGCTGGTGGCTCAGGTGCAAACAGAAAGTCTCAGAGTTGGGCCTCTCTCCCGGTTTTGTTTTTTCTTTTCTTGGAAGCCTCCCTGCTGCTGGCATTCCAAGCCTGCTTTCAGCTGCCTACCAGGGTTTTATGCTAGCCCCGCCCGAGGGCCTGAGGGTACTTGTTATCCCTGAGTGCCTTAGTTGGCCCACAGGGGTCCCTCCACTGCCTGTTGCAGGCACTGAAAGAGAGAGAGAGGCTATACCCAAGGCTCCTCCACCCACCCGTGAGCCTGCAACATGCAGCTGCCATCATGGCTGGGAAGCTCTCAGGGGCAGGCACTCCTCGTTGTGGACCTCTTCCCTCCTGTCCTCTCAGTCTGTCACCTTATTGGCAACAATTTTTCTCACCCTGAACCAGCTCTCTGGCTCCCATGCTCCCACTCCTGGACCCTCTGTTCAGCTGTGAATTGACATCTCAGTCGGGGAATGATGAGCTGTGTGTGGACCCTCCATGTGTTTCTCACTCCCTCCCATCTGACACAACTCAGCTGCTTCACCCTTTTTGAGCTGTCATAGATGCCTCCCTACCAGTTATGTCAGGATCCTTGAGGTCCTTTCTCGTGTCTGAGGTCGTCTGCTGGTGTTCAATTGGTTCTCTGTGGGAATTACTGTGTCTTTTGGTACATTCCCAATGCATCTGTGGAGAGGGATGCATTCCACTTCCCTCTACTTCACCACCATCTTTTTTCCTTCCCCACAATTATGTCTTTAAAAAAAAAATCCCTGAAGAGCAGTGTGGAAGCAAGTTGTGCTGCTCTGGAAAGTAATGCACATTGTCATTGTCAAATTTAATGTCTAAACAATACAAATTGGTGCTAGAAATAACTGTGTTTTCAATTATCCCTCAATTTACCAGATTTTGGTAAATGAATCATTTGGAAAGTGAATCATTAAGAAACTCTTTGTAGTATGTATTTTGGGGACAGCAATAGTCATGACAATACTTACATATGGACTATTATTTTATGTACTATTTTATCACACATATCAGTGTAGTAATTTTACTCCACTTCACACCATACACTCTATTTCCATATATTAGCACTATCTGTATTTCAGACACTCCATTATTCCATATGAGTACAGGAATAATAAAAATGTCCCTGTCCTTGATAACTTCAAATCTTACTGCAACAAACAGTATGGCTCGAATTCAATGTACCTAGTCTTACAGTATATAGGAACAGGTTGCAATAATAAAAATGTAGGGTCCTTGTCAGTGAGAGTGGGTGAATTAAGGGCTTGAGAAGAATATCTGAAAAAGTTTATAAATCCAGTATCAATAACAGTAGCCATCATTTAAATTTTCTTTTTGCAGATGGACTTAATGTTTGGTTTTTGATTTGATATTTTGGCAGAATCTGGAAATTCTCTAATTATATCTGGAAGTCAGGGCATTTGTTATAAGAGAATGTCATTGTGTGGCTTATGCACTGTCTCAATTTAAGCAGCTTATCTTTTCTTTTTTTTTTTTTTAATCTCTTTATTGGAATATAATTGCTTTACACTGTTGTGCCAGTTTTTGCTGTACAACAAAGTCAATCAGCTGTATTTATACATATATCCCCATATCCCCTCCCTCTGCGACTCCTTCCCACCCTCCCTATCCCAGTCCTCTAAGTCATCACCCATCTTCGAGTTGATCCCCCTGTGTTATGCAGCAGCTTCCCAATAGGTACCTATTTTACATTTGGTAGTGTGTATATGTCAATGCTACTCTCTCACTTCTTTTCTTATAAAGCACAGGAAGACCCTCAACAGAAATGTAATAAACACATTTCTATTACACAGCACTCAGATCTCAAGAGTACTGACTACCATAACTATTATAACAAAACTGTTAGAAAATTGAATAATCTTCCAAATGTTTGTCCACTCCCTAATTACTTAGCATTTTGCTTTCTGAAGATATCAACTCATGAAATATAACAATATACTTTGTTATGTTTTCTAAATTCAAGTGTCACGCCAACAGATGAACTTAATGGGAAGCCAACAATACCATTACAAAGCACAAGGCATTTGATAGATTGGAAATCAATTTAGATACAAACCATGGGATAAAAATCCCATTTAATTCAAAAAGAATTAAGTAAGTCCACATATATTACGTTTGTGAAAAATTAGTTTCTTTGAAGAAATATTTTATTTTATTTTGTTCCTTTTTACTCTTTTTTAAATCTCTTTATTGTAATATAATTACTTTACACTGTTGTGCCAGTTTTTGCTGTACAACAAAGTGAATCAGCTGTATTTATACTTATATCTCCATATCCCCTCCCAGCTGTGACATCTTCCCACCTTCCCTATCCCAGCCTTTTAAGTCATCATTCATCATCTAGTTGATCTTCCTGTGTCATGCATCAGCTTCCCACTAGCTATCTATTTTACATTTTGGTAGTGTATATATGTCAATGCTACTCTCTCACATCTCCCCAGCTTCCCTTTCACCACCCCCCACCCCACTCCTTGCTGCCCTGTGTTGACAAAATATTTTAAAAGTTTTTCCTGATGAGAAGGCAAACTCTTTTAAAGATATTGAAAAGATTCAAAGAGTGTAAGAATAAAACATGTAGTGACTAACTAATTATTAAAATATATTAAGAAATAAGCATATATGATTAAAACAATACCATTGATATGAAATCTGAAAGCTTAAACAATAATCTAACACACTGAGTTTGGCAATACTTGTGTGCCTTCACAAACCTATAAAATGCTCTGGTGAAAATTGAAGGAAAAAAGCAGCTTTGTAATACTTGTAGCTAACATAAATAAATTTGCCAGATAGTCTTTTATTTATTTATTTATTTATTTATTTTTTACTGCCATCTAGTCACTTTAAAATCTATACTCAGGTTGTAGAAATTGTACCTTTTAATTCTTAGCACAAAATGGAGAACCCCATTTCAGTTTTTCAGTAAAAAGTTTTTGGAGCTTAACCTCACACTTTTAGGAATGTATTGAGTGAATTTTGACAGTAATCTGAGCAACTCAGGCCTCAGAGAGAATACAGGCTTTCTGTATATGACAGTAAACAAAAACTTTGGAAGGATGTAATGGATTCATTGGAGAAAGATGTCAGGACTTGAGAAAAAGTTCACAATTTTCAACTTTGTCTCAAAGGATAGACTTAAAGGGAAACTGCTGGATGACTTTCAGTGAGTCTGGTTTTCATGACACTTTGCTTCAGCAGCCCATCTATATCTACAGGACAAACCATGCAGGAAAAGAAGATAATTATAGACCAAGATACACAAAGTCATTTTTTTCAAGCATCTTGTAGAAATGCTGCTGCTGCTGCTGCTGCTGCTATAACAAAATCATAGGGAAATTTTCCAGAGGCTAAGATATTTAGACAGTATGCCTTAACCTTTTAATCAGAAGAATGAAAATGGTTCAAACAATGAAATTATATTTTCAATATGAGTCATTATACTCTAGCTGAGGGTAATAATCTTACTGATAAATTAAGTTCTCTGGCATTGTCTCTGCTTTTGTTAAGTTTACATTCTCAAAGGGAAAAGATGAAATCAAGCATCATTAAATAAGGAAAATGAAAAAAAAAGTATGACACTATATAGAAGTCTATGACCTTTTATTGTGCCTTCAGCATCTGGGTTGAAGAGTTGAGAGAAATGCGATCATGATGAGAGTGTTGCTGCTGTTTTTGTAATGGGAGGAGGGAAGAGATACCATGAAAAGGAATACTGTTTGCCAAACTAAAAGTTCATGTGTGTTTGGGAAGTTGAACATTATCTGATGATTTCAGATTCTTATTTCTGATTATGTAAACTCACTATTTTTCTTGTGAATTTCAGTACACCTAGACACACAATAGGGTTTCTATGTATTTCCTTGCTAGGGAGTCAAGTTTGTAATGGGTCCTGAATGCCATGAACTCAAAGATACAATATAAATGTAAACTATTGTTTTTTTATTATTGCTGCAATCCTCTTGGATACTATTTCTGTCATTACCATATGCCATTGTGTTCATTTGAAAAACTTTTCATATATTCCTCAATATGTGAGGAACGACTTTTTCCAGTGTTGTGCCTACTAATTCTGCAACACAAATTACCCAAAATTTAACAGTGTAAAGCAACTGTTTTACTTTGCTAGCAAATTCTATGGTCAGGAGTTTGGAAATGTCTATATGAAGGCAGCTTCTCTGTGCTCCACAATGTCTGGCCACTGCCAAAAAGACTCAAATGCCAGGAAAGACTCAATTGCTCGGGACTGAAGTCATGCTTACTCCTGTGTTTGGCTTGGGGGCTGGAAGGATTTGAAGACCAGGGCTCTCTACAGGAATACTTCTCCATGGGACAGCCTTGCAGAATGGAGGCCTTAGGTCAGTTGGATTTCTTACAGCTTGGCTCAGGGCTCAAAAGAAGGCAAATGAGGTTCAGGCTGCACTCTCCTTGCTGACCTAGTTTTTGGAAATCACACAGTCTTTTTGCTGAATTCCTTTGGTCACAAGCAAGTCAAAAGCCTGCTTGGATTCAAAGGGAAAGGGACATAAACCCTATTTTTGAGGGAAAATTGTCAAAGAATTGGCAACCATTAAAACAAAACAAAACAAAACAAAAAAGAACACATGGAATTACCTGTTAGTCCAGTGGTTAGAACTCCACACTTCCACTGCAGCGTCCTAAGTTTGATGCCTGGTCCAGGAAATAAGGTCCCATAAACAACGTGGTGCAGCCTAAAACATCACACCACAATCAGGGTATTGCATGTAATGTTAAAAAGCTGTTTTACCAAGGACAAACAAAACAAAACACAGAAACAACAAGATAGAAACCCAACAATCAATAAAATCAACAAAACAAAAGAGAATCCCTGAATAATTTGTGTATATTTAACTTTTTCCCTGAATTTCTTCCTTTGTTTTAAAATTTATTTATTAATTTATGATAAAAAACAAAGAATTTTAGTGTAAGAATTTATACATATTTAATGTAAGGAAATAACTCATTTATTCTCTTTTTCATTTTTATTTTTTAAAGCTTTTTATTGGAATATAATAGCTTTACACTGTTGTGCCAATATTTGAGGTACACCAAAGTGAATCAGCTGTATTTTTACATTTATCCCTATATCCCCTCCCTCCAGCAACTCCCTCCAATACTCCCTATCTTGGCCCTCTAAGTCATTACCCATCTTAGAGTTTATCTCCTTATGTTGTGGAGGAACTTCCCACTAACTATCTATTTTACATCTGGTAGTGTATATATGTCAATGCTGCTCTCTCACATTGTCCCAGCTACCCCTTTGCCCCCCAACCCTGTATCCTCAAGTCCGTTCTCTACATCTGCATCTTTATTCTTAAACTGCCACTGGGTTCATCAGTACCATTTTTTTTTTTTTTTTTAAGATTCCATATATATGACTTAGCACATGGTATTTGTTTTTCTCTTTCTGGCTTACTTCCCTCTGTATGACAGACTCTAGGTCTATCCACTGCATTGCAAATAACTCAATTTCATTCCTTTTCATGGCTAAGTAATATTCCATTGTATATATATGCCACATCTTCTTTATCCATTCATCTGTTAATGGGCAATTAGGTTGCTTCTGTATCCTGGCTATTGTAAATAGTGCTGCAATGAACATTGCGATACATGTTTCTTTTTGGATTATGGTTTTCTCAGGGTATATGCCCAGTAGTGGGATTGCTGGGTCATATGGTAGTTCCATTTTAGTTTTTTGAGGAACCTCCAAATTGTTTTCCATAGAGATTGTACCAACTTACATTCCCACCAACAGTGCAGGAGACTTCCCTTTTCTCCACACCCTCTCCAGCATTTATTGTTTCTAGATTTTTTGATGATGGCCATTCTGATCAGTGTGAGGTGATACCTCATTTGGCTTGGACTTGCATTTCTCTAATGATTAGTGATGTTTAGCAACTTTTCATGTGTTTGTTAGCCAGCTGCATGTCTTCTTTGGGGAAATGTCTATTTGGGTTTTCTGCCCATTTGTGGATTGGGTTATTTGCTTTTTTGGTATTAAGCTGCATGAGCTGCTTGTATATTTTGGAGACTAATCCTTTGTCAGTTGCCTTGTTGGCAAATATTTTCTCCCATTTTGAGGGTTGTCTTCTTTTCTTGTTTATGGTTTCTTTTGCTGTGCAAAAGCTTTTAAGTTTCAATAGCTCCCATTTGTTTATTGTTGATTTTATTTCCCTTATACTAGGAGGTGGGTCAGAAAGGATCTTTCTTTGATGTATGCCATAGAGTGTTCTGCCTGTGTTTTCCTCTAAGAGTTTTATAGTGTCTTGCCTTCCGTTTAGGTCTTTAATCCATTTGGAGTTTATTTTTGTGTATGGTGTTAGGAAGTGTTCTAATTTCATTCATTTACATGTAGCTGTCCAATTTTCCCAGCACCACTTATTGAAGAGGCTGTCTTTTTCCATTGTATATTCTTGCCTCCTTTGTTAAAGATAAGTGCCCATATGTGCGTGGGTTTACCTGTGGGCTCTCTATTCTGTTTCTATTGATGTACATTTGTGTTTTTGTGCCAGTGTGATCACTGTAGCCTTGTAGTATAGTTTTTAGTCAGGTAGCCTAATTCTATCAACTCCCTCTTTCCTTCTCAAGATTGCTTTGGCTATTTGGGGTCTTTTGTGTTTCCATACAAATCGTAAGATTTCTTCTAGTTCTGTGAAATATGCCATTGGAAATTTGATAGCGATTACACTGAATCTGTCAATTGCTTTGGGTAATATAGTCATTTTCACAATGTTAATTCTTCCAATCCAAGCACAGTATGTCCCTCCCACTCTTTGTATCACCTTTGATTTCTTTCATCCATGTCTTATAGTTTTCTGCATACAGGTCTTTTGCCTCCTTAGGCAGTTTTATTCCTAGGTATTTTATTCGTTTTGTTGCAATGGTAAATGAGAGAGTGTCCTTAATTTTTCTTTCTGCTCTTTTGTTGTTAGTGTACAGGAATGCAAGAGATTTCTGGGCATTACTTTTATATCCTGCTACTTTACTAAATTCATCAATTAGTGCTAGCAGTTTTCAGGTACAATCTGTAGGGTTTTCTATGTATAATGTCATGTCATCTGCAAAGAGTGACAATTTTACATCTTCTTTTCCAATTTGGATTCCTTTTATTTCATTTTCTTCTCTGAATGCTGTGGCTAAAACTTCCAAAACTTTGTTGAATAATAATGATGAGAGTGGGCACCCTTGTCTTGTTCCTGTTGTAAGAGGGAAAGCTTTCAGTTTTTCACCATTTAGAATGATGTTGGCTGTTGGTTTGTCATATATGGGTTTTATTATGTTGAGGTATTTTCCTTCTGTGCCCATTTTCTGGAGAGTTTTTGTCATAAATGGATGTTGAATTTGGTCAAAAGCTTTTTCTGTATCTATTGAGATTATCATGTTGTTTGTATCCTTCCATTTGTTAATATGATGTATCACATTGATTGATTTGCGTATATTGAAGAATCCTTGCATCCCACAGATAAACCCCACTTGATCATGGTGTATGACCTTTTTAATGTGCTATTGGATTCTGTTAGCTAGTATTTTGTTGAGTACATTTGCATCTATATTCATTGGTGATATTGGCCTGTAATGTTCTTTTTTTGTGACGTCTTTTTCTGGTTTTGGTATCAGGGTGATAGTGGCCTCACAGAATGAGTTTGGAAGTGTTCCTCCTTCTGCTATATTTTGGAAGAGTTTGAGAAGTATAGGTGTTAGCTCTTCTCTAAATGTTTGATATAATTCACCCATGAAGCCATCTGGCCCTGGGTTTTTGTTTGTTAGGAGATTTTTAATCATAGTCTCACTTTCAGTGCTTGTGATTGTTCTGTTCATAGTTTCTATTTCTACTTGGTTCAGTTTTAGAATATTGTCCTTTTCTAAGAATTTATCCTTTTCTTTCAGGTTACCCAATTTATTGGCTTGTAGTAGTCTCCCATGATCTTTTGTATTTTTGTGGTGTCAGTTGCTACATGTTCTTTTTCATTTCTAATTCTGTTGATTTGAGTCTTCTCCCCTTTTTTCCTGATGAGTCTGGCTAATGGTTTATCAATTTTGTTTATCTTCTCAAAGAACCAGCTTTTAGTTTTATTGATCTTTGCTATTGTTCCTTTCATTGCTTTTTCCTTTATTTCTGATCTGTTCTTTATGATTTCTTTCCTTCTGCTCACTTTGGTGTATTTTTGTTCTTCTTTTGCTAACTGTTTTAATTGTAAGGTGAGGTTTCTTAGAGAGTTTTCTTGTTTCTTGAGGTAAGATTGTATTGCTATAAACATCCATGTTTGAACTGCTTTTGCTGCATCCCAAAGTTTTTGGACTGTCAGGTTTTCACCGCCATTTTTCTAGGTTTTTAAAAATTTCTTCTTTGATTTCTGCAGTGATTTCTTGGCTGTTTAGTTGCATATTGTTTAGCCTCCATGTGTTTTTATTTTTTACAGTTTTCTTTCCTGTCCTTGATATCTAGTCTCATGGCCTTGTGGTCAGAGAAGATACTTGATATGATTTCAATTTTCTTGAATTTACTGAGGCTTGATTTGTGATCCAAGATGTGATCTATCCTGGAGAATGTTCCATGTGCACTTGAGAAGGTAGTGTATTCTGTAGTTTTTGGATGGAATGTCCTATAAATATCAATTAAGTCAAGATGGTCTAATGTGTCATTTAAAGCTTGTGTTTCCTTATTTATTTTCTGTTTGGATGATATGTCCATTGGTGTCAGTGGGATGTTAAATTCTCCTGCTATTATTGTGTTACTGTTGATTTCCCCTTCTATGGCTGTTAGCATTTGCCTTATGTATGGAGGTGCTCCTGTGTTGGGTGCCTAGATACTTACAATTGTTATGTCTTCTTCTTGGGTTGATCCCTTGATCATTATGTAGTGTCCTTCCTTGTCTCTTGTAATAGTCTTTACTTTAAAGTCTAATTTGTCTGATATGAGTATTGCTACTCCAGCTTTCTTTTGACTTCCATTTGCATGGAATATCTTTTTCCATCCCCTCACTTTCAGTCTGTATGTGTCCCTGGGTCTGAAGTGGGTTTCTTGTAGACAGTATATATAAGGGTCTTGTTTTTGTATGCATTCAGCCAGTCTGTTTCTCTTGGTTGGAACATGTAATCCACTTGCCTTTAAGGAAATTATTGACATGTATGTTCCTATACCATTTTCTTAATTATTTTGGGTTTGTTTTTGTAGGTCTTTTCCTTCTCTTGTGTTTCCTGATTAGAAAAGTACCTTTAGCATTTGTTGTAAGGCTGATTTGGTGATGCTGAATTCTCTTAACTTTTGCTTGTCTGTAAAGCTTTTGATTTCTCCATCGAATATGAATGAGATTCTTGCTGCGTAGAGTATTGTTGGCTGTATGTTTTTTCTTTTTCAAGATTTTTAGTATATCCTTCCACTCCCTTCTGGCCTGCAGAGTTTCTGCAGAAAGATCAGCTGTTATCCTTGTGGGTTTTCTCTTATATGTTATTTCTTGCTTATCTCTTGCTGCTTTTAATATTTTTTCTTTGTATTTAATTTTTATAGTTTGATTAATATGTGTCTTGGTGTATTTCTCCTTGGGTTTATTCTGTATTGGACTCTGTGCACTTCTTGGATTTGATTATTTCCTTTCTTATGTTGGGGAATTTTTCCACTTTAACCTCTTCAAATATTTTCACAGAGTCTTTGTTTTTTTCTTCTTCTTCTGGGATGCCTATGATTCAAATGTTGGTGTGCTTTATCTTGTCCCTGAGGTCTCTGAGACTGTCTTCCATTCTTTTTATTCTTTTTTCTTGTTGCTGCTCTGTGGCATTTATTTCCCCCATTCTATCTTCCAACTCACTTATTCAGTCTTCTGCCTTAGCTATTCTGCTGTTTACACCATCTAGAGTATTTTAAATTTCAGTTATTGTGTTGTTCATTAGTGTTTGTTTGCTCTTTAGTTCTTCTAGGTCCTTATTAAATGTTTCTTGTATTTTCTCTATTTTGTTTTCCATATTTTGTATCCTCTTTACTATCATTACTCTGAATTCTCTTTCAGGCCATTTGCCTATTTCCTCTTCATTTATTTGGCCTTGTTGGTTTTTATCTTGCTCCTTTGCCTGCAAGGTGTTTCTTTGTTTTCTCATTTTGTCTAATTTATAGTATTTGCTGTCTCCTTTTCCTGTGCTGCCTAGTAGTAATTCCTCTTGTTTCTGTTCTCTGGTCCCTGTGGTGGGATTGGTCCAGTGTCTTGAGTAGGCTTCCTGGTGGCAGGGTCTGCTTCCTGCTTTCTGGTGTCTGGATCTGAGTCTTTTCTCTCTGATAAGCAAGGCTGTGTCAGATGGTGTGTTTTAGGGTATCTGTGAGCTTAATATGGCTTTAGGTAGTTTGTGTGCTGATGAGCGGTTTTGTTTTCCTCTCTTGTTTGTAGTTTGGTGTGAATTATCCAGCACTGGCATTTGCAGACAGTTGTGTGAAGCTGGTTCTTAGACTCTGATAATGGGTTCTGTGAGAATCCTGTGCAGTTAATCTTCCCTGTGGCTGAGGACTCTCTAGTGCTCTAGCATCCTGGATTTGGTGCTCCATCCCCAGAGTCTCCAATTTCAATTCTGGTCGAGTAATCCAGACTTCAGAGGTTGCTTGTCCCAGCAATAAAGGAGATTAAAAAAGACTATCCAGGCCCCAGACTAGTGGCAAAGGGTTAAGTCAAACAAATACTAAATCAAGGAAACACATACATGCACAAGACACACAAATACTGAATCCAATAGAATATAAGGCATGAGAAAGACCTGACAGAAGAAACCCAGTATGCAATCAGACAATCAAAGAGAAAACCAGCTAAAATTCAAAACCAAAAACAAACAAACAAACAAAAAGCTAAACAACAGCAACAAAACACCACACACACACAGACACAAATCAAGGGAAATTTTGAAAGCTAGGATGAAATATAATAAAGAGCAAGAGAACAACCAGAGATACTGAAGATCCCCAAAATGAAATCAAACAATTATAATTAGAACTAAGATAAAGACAAAACCTAACAAGAAAAACCAAAGCAGTGTGTCATCTGGAGAACAAAGCAAGGAAACAGAACAGACCAATAATATTGATTGAAAGTGTATTAAGATAACAGAAATGAAAAATGGGTAGAAGACAGAGCAACAGAAGAGTGTAGTATGACTGGAAATATGAAAAGAAAAAGAAAAAAATGGAAATACATACAAGACAGATAAAAAGAAGATAGGAGAATAAAAGTCAGCACTTCAAAAATTTAGATAGAACTAGAAATATATAAAAAGGCTAAAAATAAAAATAGAAGAAAAAATAGAATAAAAAATATGTTATAAAATGCATAGATCCCTTAGGACTAAGATTGTAATAAAAAATAAAAAGCTATAACTGACCACAGAATGGGCCAGATCAATAAAATTAATAATAATAATTCTGTTTCCTTGGGGTCTCAGCTGTATGTGTCCTTTTCCCTGCCTTGGGCCTCAGGCCACCTTTGCTTCCCCGAGAGGCCCTCTTCTGCCTCTGGGTTGGACTCTGGACCAGCTGTGTGTCCTATAGGGTCCACTCAGGTTCTTATCTGGCCCAATTCCTATGTGTGCTTGCTCCCACAGTCCACAGCTGCCAGAGTTAGACCTTTTTCATTTGTGGGAACATTCATTTATTACTCAGATATTCCAAAGACGTAGAGTCTACTTAGCTGATCATGGGGATATGGTTTACAGCATGTATATCTGATGGAAAGATTTTAGAACCTCTTCCTTAGTCCCTCATCTGTGGTGTTCAGCTTTGGTTTTGTCCCTGCTTCTGCATGTGGTCTGATCACCAGAGTCTGGTCCTGAGGCTGCCTTGGAGCTCTTTCAGTCTGCCTCAGTGAGGGTTTCCTTTATTGTTCCTCTGCAGACACAGGAGTGTGGGGAGAGAGAAGCTTTGAAAGTGGCTCCTCTTCCTCTGTGTGACTCAACAGTAGCGCCCTGCTTGGATTACAGGAGCCCTGAGGGTGATGCCAAAGGCACAGGGATGCTGGCAGCATGGGCATAGGAAATCTGGCCTTAGTGTGGTTCTTTACTGGTGCCCAGTGCGAGGCACCTGATGGGCAGCCCTCGGGGGCTCTTTGTATTACTCTGTGACCAGCAGTGCTTCTTTATTGTTCATCTGTAGGCCCCAGTGTGTAGTGAAAGAGAGGGTACAATAATGACTCCTTCCCCTGGGAGTGAGTGACCAGTAGTGCCCTGCCTAGGTCACGGGAGCCCTGGCAGTGGTGGTGGCAGTGCCTATTGCAGAGGGAAGCTGGCAGGCTCAGGTGTAAGCAGAATGTCTCCAGAGCCGGGTCACTTTGCAGCCTTCTTCTGGCTCTTGGCTGTAGGCACACAAGGCCAGACCCATTAGGGGGCTTTTTCTATACCTGTGGACTCTGACATCCAGGCCCAGAGGGGGCCTCCCTTTGTTTGTCCCAGGCCCTGAAAGAGAGACTACAACCATGGCTCCTCCCCCCTGCATATGACTCCGCAGTAGCACCCTGCCTGGGTCACCAGAGCCCTGGAGGAGGTGGCAGTGCCTATTGCAGAGGGAAGCCAGCAGGCTCAGGTGTAAGCAGAATGTCTCCAGAGCTGGGCCACTCTGTGGACTTCTGGTTCTCAGCTGTAGGCACACCAGGGCAGCCCCATCAGGGGGCTTTTCCTATCTCTTGTTGACTGGGACAGCCAGGCCCAGAAGTTGCCTCCTTTTGTTCATTGCAGGCAAGGAAAAAAAAACTGCTGCAGTGGATCCTCCCCCTGTGTGTGAGTCAGCACTAGCAAGCCACCACCATGGCCACCCAGCTTTCTGTGGTAGGCATTCTCTGCTGCAGATTTATTCCCTCCTCTCCCCTCAGTCCATCTCCCCACAGCCAGCACTGTTTCTCACCCTGAACCAGTTCTCCGGTTCCCACGTTCCAGCTCCCAGACCCTCTGTTCAGCTGTGAACCCACATTCAGTCCAGACACACAGAGATGGGGTGCAGACCCTCTGTGTGTTTCTCACTCTTTCCTGTCTGCCACAGGTCACCTGCTTCACCCTCTTTGAAGTGTCCCAAATGCCTCCCATCTAACCCAATGAAATTCCCTGTCAGGGAGGGGGTTTCCTGATCAGATAAGGGATGTTTCCCTGAATTCGGCAATCTCTCTGCTGTTTCAGCTCCCCCTTCCCAGGGTGTAGGACCCATCCCTTTCCTTTCTTCTCCTTCTCTTTCTCCTTTTTTTTTCCCCTCTGTCCTACCAAGTTATGTTGGGATCTTTGCAGTCCTTTCTGGTGTCCGAGGTCATCTGCTGGTGTTCAGCTGTTTCTCTGTGGGAATTATTGCATCTTTTGATGCATCTGTGGAGATCCACATACTTCTACTTCGCTGCCATCTTTTCCCGTGGTCACTTATTTTCTGTTTGTATTGATTAGTATTACATTTGATTCCACATAAAAGAAGCCTGTTTATAGTGATTTAAGCAATTAGAAATTTTATCTTTCAGATGTGGCTAAAATTCCAGAGGTAGGCAGTCTAGAAACATTGTAGTTATTTAAGAGAGTCATTTGCCTTCCAGTCTCCATTTGCTCCTCACTCTGCTATTCTTGACATATCCCTTTGGTCCTAATGTTCATAAGATGGCCATTCTACCTTTAGGCACTGCATCCAAGTTCCAGGTAAGAAGATAAGGGGGAGAATGAAAGGCAAAAATGCTTCCAGTACTTTGATAAAAACGACAGTTTTTGTGAGACCCACTTAGTTGACTTCAGCATATACCTCATTGGCCAGAACTGAGTCAGACATTCACCTCTAGACACGTAACAGACTGGGAGGTGGGCATTTTAAACCTACCACATGTACATCCCATATAAAATCAACCTTAGAGAAGAAAGGGGGAATAGGTGGTGAGTACTACCTTGTAGTGTCTGCCTTTAGGTGAAGGCAGTGAAATACATAGTTAGGACATGAACAGACTAAATGAGGAGAAAATATTATGGAAAGTTTGAAGAAGAGATAAGTTAAAACCATGGAGAAGTATTGGTCGATGATGCCATTGTTCAGACAGAAGCAAAGATGGGACCTGTATGACTAATCTACAAACTAGAGAAATATTAACCATACAACAATTTGTGCTTTAATCATTTATTCTGTAACTTATCCTTTGAGAATGGGTGTACAGTGTTTTTAATAAAATAGAATAGAAATACAAAGATTCTTGTCATACTGATGTAAGTCATAATTAATGAATACTTTGGAAAAAATGTTCTAAATTTTTTGAACATAAATTTTCCCCACTAAAGCAATCTATATTTTCATGTATAGTGTGGGTTTTATATACCCACACCATGTGGGTATATATACCATATGATTTTATTTTTATATTTTGACTTATCATAGTAGTTTTTACTGCCTGAGTGCAACCAAAAGCCAGCAAGAACATTCAGCAGAAATGCCATGAAACATCGAACACAACATTCTTACACAGTTAACCTCTGGCTTGTAATTAGAATTTGGTAAAAATGTTGGGTTTTGTTTAAACTTTTAGAAACCAATTTCCCTCAGGCATTAAATATAGAGTATTTCTGTCAGCCTTTTAATGCAATAAGATATATAAAATAACAAAATTGTTTCTTATAAATACTAATATGTACCCATTTTGCTTATATTCCATTGAGTCTGTTGAATCCAAACTAAGCACAAAATTCAGAGAACTCCAAAAGGAAAGACTAAGAATTTCTGATAACACTTTTAGTAATATAATAGTTTAAAGGTGAAGGTATTTGGAAAGATAAATCGTTCTTAGAACAGCACCCTGGTGGTTGGTATCAACACGACTTATTTTGCAAACAGGTTATTTCATGCCTTAAACTCTAGTTTCCACTAGTTATGCTCTTTCATTAGAATCTAAACATACCTCTTCTCTCAACAACAGTTTGGCTGAATAACTTATCTCTTGTTTTTATTTAGCTCCACGACTGGTCAGGTACCAAATTATAGTTTTAATCTGACTCCTTTCCCCTCACAGTTCAGCATGATTTTCATGCTCTATTTGATCAGCAATAACTATCATGCTAGTGACAGAATTTGCAACCTATAGTGCAATTAAAGTGAAAAGAAATAAACTATTAGAGGATATATTAAACAATTTTGTGAACCACTTATTTACAAAGTTTAGTTACATATTTCTTTTAAATGTTGGTGTAGATTTCACAGCTGGGAACTATTCAAATCCTGTAAAAGCTCATGAATATTTTAGTTGAAGTCAAAACAGAGAAGCATATTTCAGAAATGTTTTTGTAATGCTGATTGCAATTGTGAACTCTAAGATGAAAAGCTAATTGTGCCTTGAAATAATTGTACTGCTGTAGTAAGAAATGGACTCAAAGCTATCCAAAATACTTCTATTTTATTTACATTTTGGAAGTGAATTTTTAAAAACTAGCTCTTATTGCTCAGAACTTTCTTGTATCCTAGCTGAGAATCAAATATCCCCATCTAATAAGTATGTTTTCTTTCCCCTTAAAAATAATTTGACTTAGCTAAGTTAATCAAAATTAAAATAAACTCTATAATTTTTGAGCATTGTGGAATGTCATTGAGTAAAAATCCAATATAAACATCTATGAATTATAAAATCTGAAAGTAATTAGGGAGATTAAAAAAATAACAAATAGGAAATATTTATAGAAATGAATAAATGAAGGACTTAAAAATCCAATTGCAGCAGATAAGAGAAGAAATTATGTGCATAATTATTACTTTAAAAAGCTTTTATTTCTAAATTCCATGCAACCTGACAAACATTTTTCATGTATAAAAATAACAATTAGATATCTTTAGTTCACTCATTCTAAAAACCCATTGATTTTCAAGTACCTGAAACAAATTCATTCATGTAAATTAGCTTTATGTTCTGTAAAATGCTTTATTTCTCACACATAGTAGATATTCAACATAACATTTTTGATGAAAAAAATAAAATTGTGGTTGATTTAAAAATATAAAACAACATATTTTATTGATGTTAAAGAAGAATTTATAAGATAATTGCTTTTCATGCTCATACTGAAGATAATGATTCCAAAATAAGGTTCTGGGTCCCCACTGCTCTAACAGTACTTACCCATATATGTTAATTAAAGAGCTAAAATGCATCATCTTATTTTATGCAATAAATAACTTGATTTTTTTAAAGGTCTCACACTAACACCCCTAAAAGTGCTTTAACTTTTTAGGCAATGTTTCTTGAAGACTTGTCTTGAACCATCTGCATCAGCATTATCTGAGAGCTTATTAAAATGGGAGACATAAATCAGGATCTCTGGACTGGAACCCTGGGACTTATTTTTTAGCAAGCACTCAGAAAATTCTTAAGCACCCTGGAGCATGATAACCACTTCTTTTTCACCTCCAGTAAAACTGGGACCTGATTCTAACTGCACTGGAATCATCCAGGAGCTTCCAGAGTCCTGGATCCCAGGAGGCTGACTCTCCTCATTGTGTTCCTTATTTTCTGAGAGATTTCCCATACTCTGCAGTCTACATGCTGAAAGGCAGATTCCCTCATGATCTGTTTGGCTTCTTCATCAGGCTGCTCTGCCCCATTACATAAGTGATGTCTCCTGGCTTATGACTTCTAGCAGACAGGAAGAGTTGATTTCTCCTCCTCTTTACCACTTTCACAGTATTGAAAGAGACCCTTTCCTTAGTTCTTCTATAAAAAGCTGACTTTTGAAACTTTGTTGATAGGCTTAGGTTCACTTACATGGTAAGGCATTTCATAAACAAATTCCCAGTCTGTCACTATCCTCAGACCTCATTCACCAATTCAGAAATCCCCTACACTCTGCATTCCCCACCCCAACCCCAACTCCCATCCTAGGAATAATCACTGATCTAAGGTCCAGAGAGAAAGGAATTTATTTTCTTCACCCAAGTCCCTGCAGAAACATTCTCAGTCTCTCCACTAAAAGCAATAAAACCTTAAGGTTTAGGGTTTGGAACTTCCACTAAATACAATTTATTTTACCAAACAGAACACTTAATGTCCATATGAAACATCTGCTTTCAGATTATTGGTTGTTTTAATATTTCCCTAGGAAAAGTGGGCAGATACTTGCTGTTTACTTTGAATAACTTAGGAGACCATTAGGTGGTTTTCTCAAAATGAAGAAAGTATTTCTCAAAGAAAAATAAAAATATTTTACCTTATAGATTGAAACTTTGCAACTTTTAAATCACAATCTTTTTTTCTAGTTTATACTTTTCATGACTTCAACATTTTTGTGCCAGATTTCAGACATGAAACTCTGATATATATCATATACTTGAGGTATTTTTGTTACTTAGGCCCCATAAGAATTCTGAAGGTGGAATAAATTACAGGTTTTCATTTTTTTCTAACTATTCTTATCTACAAAAATCAGGATAATTAAAGAAAGACAGATTGATGATAGTAAGTTACAAACCACATTTGGCTTATATATTATTCTAGTTTTATTAGATTATTCTAAAACTATAATTCACATGACTGCATATCAAGATTTCAGTAATAATAAACAAAATAGATTTATTATTGTGAGTGAACCCTCATCTGAAATGTACCTGTGGCATACCAGCAAGCGTTAGCGGGTATTGGCTCTCTTCTTCCCAAATGCTGGAGAGAGTGAGGAGATGCTGATCACTCATATGCTGCAAGTTGGAATGTAAAATGGTATAGTCACTGTGGAAATAGTGTGGCAGTTTCCTGAAAAACTAAACATCTATCTACCATATGATTCAGCAACTGATTCCTATGCATTTATCCTAAGTTCATACAAAAACTTATACATAATGTTTATAGCCTCTATTCATAATATCCCAAATCAGGAAGCAACCTAGATGTCCTTTAATGAATGAATGATTAAATAAACTGTGGTATATCTACACCATAGAATACTACTTGGCAACAAAAAGGAACATTATTGATACATGTTGATACATGCAACAATTTAGAAGAATCACTGAAGAATTATGCTGAATGAACAAAGCCAAACCCCAAACAGTGACATATTTATGATTCTTTTTATATAATATTTTGAAATGAAAAAAAATCAGGATTGTGAATAGATTAGTTGTTGCCTGGGATCAAGTATGGGGTGGGGGGGGGTGAAACAAAAGTAGGTGTGACTATAAAAGGGTGACACGATGGAAAAGCTGTGTATCATGAGGTTATGGAAATGTTCTGTATCTTGACAATGCCAATGCCAATATCCCGGTTGTGCTTTAGTTTTGAAAAGTATTATCATTAAGGGAAACTGGGTAAAATATTCACAGGGCCCTATTCCTTACAAATGTATGTAAATCTTCTGTCATCGCAAATATAAAGGCTTAATTAAAAATACCACTGCTGGGGTTCCACATGAGACTAATCAAATAAAAATCTCTGAGGGTGGAGCCTGGTCACATCAATGGCCTCAGCGCCATCCTAAAAAAGTTTATATTTTCAATCAACAACTTCATCTTAATTATAGAGTTCTGACATGCCCTTCCTCTCAAGGCTATTTCATTGACAGTCAGTCCTAGAATCTTATGTGTATTGCTCAGTATATCCCATCCTTCTTTGGCCTCCCACCTTTGATCCAGCTTCTCTAGGTTTTGCATGATTGCCTCACTTGAACCCGTTTCTCTTTAAGACTAAAGTTATGTCTTGACTACAGCTCGTGTTGATGACCATGCTTAGTCTTTGTCATGTCTCTTCTTGGGGTTTTAGATCTCAATCCCCTTTATTTTCCCTGAAGACAGATTTTTATGTTTGCAAGTATAAAGACCCCATCTAGATTTTCCTTCTTACTGGTTTGCTTTCAAGTTGGTCACTCAACTGAAGTTTTGCCCTATTGAGTCTCAACTCTGTCCCTCACCTTTCCGATCAGCCTGTGCTGCTCATCTCCCAGCATAGCTTGGACCCTGACCTCCTAGATAATTCCTGACCACCTTATAAAATGTAGGTCTCTCATTGTTATTCTCTATTTTAACTTTTTGTTTGTTTGCTTCCCAGCAGTTATTACAGTTTGTGGTTATTTTGCCTTTCTACTTTTCTTTCTCTGTCAATCTAAATTATGTTTCATCTGAGTAGAGATTATGTTGTATTTACTGTACCTAGCATGATACCTGATACAAAGTTAGGGGCCACTTAATACATAATGTTAAAATGAATGAAATTATTGAAATAGCATGCAAATAATTCAGTTCAGTTGCAAATAATATTTTCATAATGCTGAAAATCTAATAATTAGGATCTAGCTCTCTAGATTATGAATCGACATGATGTTTGGATAAAACTGCTTCTTTCATTTATTGGCTGTGGACCTAGGCACATTAAGTACACTTTCCAAACCTCCCTTTTCATTGTTTTGTAAGGCTGGAATGATAATTCTTATCACCAAGGGTTCTTGTGAAGGTTAAGTGAAATAATGTGATAATATAGGTATTGTGGTTATAATAAATTGTTCAATCAGGGTTAGGACCCCTTCACCAACTCCTCAATCTAATGCATTTTGGGGGGGGGGGCAGAACTATGGTATTTTTGGAAGTAGGCAAATAGAAGAAAAAAAAAAGTTCAGATCAGTGAAATTATTTTCAAAAGACATCCAGAATTTGTCCTGGAGTAGACAACTGATTCAGTCTTTAACTCCGTCTATATCTGAATCTACAATTATTTTCAGCAAGAACTGATATATGTTATCATGTTCTTTAGAGGTTGCAGGGATCTTAATTATTCTCTATGTTATGAAAATAAACTTACCGAGGTGAGAAAATTAAGTTTAACAATATAGTTTAGAAAGATTTTAAAAGCATTCAAGAATTAAAAGCGGAACAATTTAAACCAGCAATCTTTCTGTTCAACAAAGTTTGACTATTACTTGTGTTTGAGAGGAGCATATCTCACTTGCTGTTAGCTTTAGGTAATGCTTAAATTGGCTTTCTACCATAACATGATTTCTGCTAGACATAAATTTGAAGCCTTATCTCAGTTTTTATACTTGTTAGAATGTTGTATTTGGTAGAATAGACAATGTGTTTAAATATTAAGAGGCTCTTTTTAGGTACTCTCCAAGATGATTGAGTGACTAAATACTCTTAAGGTCTTAAGGATTTTTGATGAGATTTTCTTAAGTCATAAGTTAAATACAGTCATAGGATGTTGTTCCAAGATAGATGTTTCATATTAAAAACTTAGACATGAATGAGGAAATGAGGAAGACTTTTTCTTCTAGACATTGGATGCACACACTATAAGTGGATAATGGTGACTATAAGACCCTTGTTGAAATTTGAGCTCAGTGTGCTGTTTGGGAAATTACTTCTTTTGAGTTCATGCTTATTTAGTGGTAACTACTTTAAAATACATTACAAATCATTCTAATTTCAAAAATCTTTATGTTACACAGTGTTGTTTGAGGAATATATTCAGGAATTTCTTCCTCAAGTTTTTATCAAGGTAGTTGCTGAAAAAGAAGCTTTATGTTTTAGAACATTCCAACTATTTGAAGTAAACCTATGGAAATTCATGAGCAAAACAGGCTTTTAAAATACAATTTCATTATTTTCCATTTTGCAGGAGCAGGGACATCAGCTCTAAAATGCCTGACCTCTTTACTATTAAGTTATGATAGTTTCATTCATAGGAAGGCAAAGCATTAGGAGTGGCTTCAGAACATTTTTGTCTCATTTTATATTTGCATAATTAGCATGTTTTCTTCTTATGTATAATGATTATTGTTTGTTTTAATGTCTTGTTGGATAAATGGAAAAATTTCAAAGGAAATGCATTTTAAAGAATGAAGCATGGAATAGAATATTAGTTTCAATAGTCTATATGAAATATGTTATTATAGTATTTATCTTCACGAGCAAGCCAATTGTGAGTTATCTTTCTCACTTGTAAAGACAGACACTATAACTCAATAATCCATCATGAATTCTTTAAAAATTTACCCTCTCTGCAGAAACACATTGCTTATACTTCACTGATATGAGGCAATTTAAGAATGAGTTATTTTATATGCGTATTTGAAAGGTGGCTATAGTCTATAGACAGCACTGTTGGATAAGGTCAAGTTGTGATTGATGTCCCACCCAAAATATAATTCAGCTAGTCAGAGCGATTTAATTTAGGAAATTCTTTCTCTGCTTACTAAGCTAATCAGTATTAATTACTACGTAACCAGTAGGTAACAGTTTGGGATGAAAATAACCATTGCCTGCAGATATCCTAAAAAAAAGACCTTAATTCTCAGATATACAAAGGAAGATGTCATATTTCAGTGTCACTTCTCTGAAATCTTCTAATTGTTGACATTTTTCTGCAAACTACTCAGACATCATCAATGTCTCATTCCACATCATTGGTGGAATTACAGGATGATTTGTCCTTTGAGATTTTAGCTAATGATAAAAAAAGGTGACCTATGCTCTTATTTAGGTCAAAAGCAAGTGCTAAGGGATAAATTCAATGACTAATTTAACAACCTAAGACCATGGAGCATTGACAGTCTTCAGCTTTCCTGAGGAACGACATTAACTTTGGATTTCCAAGCTAAGACATTATATAGGAGAATATGTATAGTGACTTTTCACAATGGAAGAAGTTATAGAGCCATGGTGTTATTTAATTGGGTCATTAATGTTGCAGTCTGAACCAGTTATGCCAGAATCATATCAGATCCAGAACAATAGATTTCAAGCATTGAAGTGTTCCCTGGAATCTCCAATGAAACTTGCATGCATATGAAAACTTTAGTACTTATAATCAAGACATGATTATCTCAAAAGCCTTCTGCATTAAGGCTTCTATTCTTGTCATTTCTAACATAAGGGCAGGAAGCAACTGTTTCAGTTGCAGGATGCTTCAGTAAAACTCAACCTTATATTAGAGTGCCTCAGGTAAGTAAACTATACTGTTTTATTCTACGTGTATTCTGCTTGAAACTTTAGCACTATTCTGTAATTTCTTACCAGACTGAAAACGTGGGATTTCAGGCTCTTTTGGTACTCTCACAGAAGTGGAGCAGTACTGCTTCCTGAAGCCAAAGACTTGTTGGGATTGCTCTGATGAGAGTATAAACTATTGCTGTCAGATCAGAAGTATAAAGAAAAGATTCTTAGAATTAAGCACTCACATATCAATTTTGATTGTGACATAACTGACAGAATCTTTAGATACCAGGTCAACATATACCACATTGGAGTACATTGGAATGTACTGCTCCAGGCAGTTTTCTAGGTAACCACTACATCTTCGAGCTTTTATTTGTACCCAAAGCAAAAAAGGCTCTGCAGCCAATGCAGTACATGCAATCATCCATCACTTGGTTGGACCTTATGATCTGAAAGATCTGATGGCATGTGAAATAACTATGATACATAGGGGTGCAGACTGGGACACCTGGAAAACTCAGAAGAATTGTAGTGAAGAGCACCAGGGTTTTGGAGTGACTGAATACTAGCCAGTTATGAGATGAGTATTATCTAATCTATCTGGATATGAAATAGGCCTATACAGCTGCATTGTATCATGAATGACACTGAGCTTTAGCAGAAGCTAATATATAAGTTAAGTTGCTTGAGTAGGTGGCTCAGATCCAAGCGATTCTTTCATGGCATTGTCACTTTTCCTTCAAACATATGACATCATGGGTATGAATAATATCAAATGTGGCACATTAGTTAAGCTCCACTCAGAGATGGCGCTGAAAGATGGTGGGTAAAGAAAATCCTTTTAAAAGGCAAAACTTCAAACATACATCTGGGTTTTCACTTTGCCTGAAAGAGATGGCCTGAGCTGTAGATCTATATTATTCCATTCCTAGTAGCTGAAATTTTCACCAAATGATTAGGAAGAAATAAAACTGAAGAATTGCTGACTAAAAGGTCTGAGGAAGAGGTATGTAAGGATGGGCCATTCAGAATTGCCACAGAATGTGGATTTTTGTATCTCATGATCACAGGCATCTACTGCATAGATGGCTGTCTATAACCAACTGTACAAGAAGAGCCAGTTTATAGACATCCTTTAGCTTCTCTCTCCAGCTACCCAAGTGCTTAATCAATAATTGTATGTAAAAGATGGACACATATCAGTGATGTAAGCTATGCAAGGGCTCAATAGTGTAGATTTCCTTTATCAAGCCTGATATTACTGCCACCACTGTTGATTGATTAGCCTGGCAACAGCAAGAGCGGTACTGAGCCCCTGGTATGATACTGTTCCCCAATGGCCCTGGACATTAACTAGCTTTCCCTGAGGTAGACATTTACTTTGGAGATGGATTTGTCTTTCCTATGTACAATATCTTTGCCATCACCATCTTCTAACATTTTATTCAGTACCTTGTTTTTCCACACAATATTTCTCCTAACTAGAGAGAAGTAAAAGAAGTGATGAATTAAGCTTATGCCTATGAAATTCATTATTGTTTTCATACATTTCATTATTCAGAACTAGCTGGACTAACAGAATGGTGGAATGATCTACTGAAGACTAGAATGGTGAAATGATCTATTAAAGGCTGAATTAGAGTATTGGCTAGGTCAAAACACCTTATGGAGTTGGGGTGATGTCTTACATGCTGTTATATATGCTCTGAGCAGCCATCAATGCATGGTGGGTTTTTTTTCAGGTTCTGGAAGAGTGGTAGAAGTAGGAGTGGCTCCTGTGATTATTACTCTTAGCGACCACTCGTAAAACTTTGCTTCCATCCTGTGCTTTGCTGGTTTAGAGGTCTTAATTACCAAGGGAAAAATGCTTCTACAGAACATTCAATAGATTTCATTAAATTTGAAGTTGATAATATCACTTGGCCACTTTCAGCTCCTTGTGTTATTGAACCAAGAAACAAATAAAGGTGTTAATAAAAAGGTTAGCGTGATTGATCTTGTTTACTAAGAAGAAATAGGGTTTACTTCCTTTAAAATTTTCTTGAAGTGTAGTTGATTTACAATGCTGTGCTGTTTTCTTGTGTACATCAAAGTGGTTCAGTTATACATAAGAATATGTATATATATATTCAGGGTGTTACTTCCCAGAGAAGACAGGGAGGAATATGTTGGGAACCTGCTTTTTCTGGATGCCTCTTAATACTTCCATATCCAGTGATAAAGCTTAATGGATGATTAACTACTGAAACCCCCCAAAAAGTAGGACCACAGATGCTTCAGGCCCTTAGAGAATGAAAGTTTGGGTTACCAGGTATAGAACCATGAATGTTAAGAATTATGCAGAAACTGAGACTTTACTGCAAGATAACAAGTTAGCCTGTCACAGTCATGGATGTTGACAAGAGACGTGAGACTTGGGTCAGGCAAATAGGACATTTTACTTGTCACAATAGCAACAAAGTGTCAGCGTTTATGCCAGTCCCCAAGCACTGGTTCCCACATGGTAATGCAAAATGGCAAGGTGATGTGTATACACACAGCAAGTGGCATCACAGGAGGAGAGTTCTGAGCTTAGGAAACCCCTGTCCTTTATAATGGGCAGTAAACCTGCCTTTTCCCCAGTGGGAGACATCGCCTTTATTATATTGGACAATAAATAAAGTTTGCTTTGGAGGGAGGCGTTATCTATTCCTTCAAAGACTAGTTGCTATGTAACTAACCTCGAAATGACAGTCTGGAACAAATGCTCTCAAAGCCTTTGCTTGCGAGATGTGCAGAAACTTAATGTGAGAGATCAATGGAGAACTGTCTTCCAATGAACAGTTTAAGTGTTGGGTAAGGGCAAAGGCAAAATGAAATGTAGTAGAAGGAAGTTTACCAAGTCTGTGACAATGCATGTACAGTTTTCTCCTTGTTTCACTATGCATATACATGAATATACTGTTTTTCTCTCTCCCTTTTCTCTACCGTTTCACAGAGTATGTATTGCTTGTGATTAACGTTACTCTTCATTGTTTACATTACAAGCCATCTATCAAAGAAAGATTGTTTCTGAGCTAGAAAATAAATGAATATTATTCAGACATTGATACAATAATTTATGGGATTTTTGTGTTTCCTTTTTGGGAGGAAGGTTGAGTGTATCTTTGTTAGTATAGGAAATAGTTGTAGAAAAAGAAATAGTTGTATTTATGTTAGTTGGAAAGGCATCTTTGATATTACTGTTGTTTGGAAGGTTAACAATGGGCCAACTATTGTGAATGGACACTGAATATCCAAAGAGCAGAATTTACCTGATATTGTTACTGATTCTCAGTTCCATCTCTGACATTCTAAATCCTGCTTGCACTATAGCACGGCAACTATTTTCTTCCCTGCCTGCAGAGTTCCAGCTAGAGTGTGGCAGTTAAAGGCTCAAGCACAAGGTTTGGAAGACAGATGAAGAGCAGCCATTTTTCTTCATTGCAGCTCTAGGAAGGCCTGTCAGCATTACCAAATTTCAGCCATCTGACTTTTGGGCATCCTCCTGAGAATCTTTCACTTTGGTATTGTTGACAGCTGAGACCATTGGTAGACCCTTGACCTCTGCTTCTTTGAAGTTCCTGAAAAGATTTTTCCTGACATTCGCTCCTGTAACTTTCCAATGGTTTTGCATTAATTCCTTATATTACTTCCTACACCAAATAGCTGGAATGGCTTTTATTTCCCTGATCAAACTCTGACTAATACAGGGGAATTATTCTCTAGAAATAGACACTGACTGTCTTTGAAAAGCAATGTTAGAAGGATTGAAATAAATAATCTGTTGGTCCAATATTCTTAAAGGTAAACAAATGCTTAAAAATTTGCTTTATTTTTTCTGTATTGGTGAGCTATATACATGGAAGCCATATACATGGAATATGATGTAATCTTAAGTAATATCTAATACTGATTTTAGAATTAGCCTCAAATCTGCTTTTGGGTGACTATTTGTGTTTTACAACCTGTGCATCAGTTTCCTCACAAGATAGTTATGAAGAGTAAGTGTAGTAATTCATGTCAAGTGCTTAGCATATTGTTAACTGCTCAATAAATACTAGATATTATTACTAGTAGGAGTATCAGAATTATAAAAATGTAAGGTACAGTGTGTCATATTCTGAGAGATGTAGTAAAAAATATTGATCTCAAATCTCATCTTTTATTTTTTTCCCCTGAAATCTATACTTAGAATTTTAGTGGTCAGTGGGGGAGGAGAAGCAGTTCTTCAATTGTAGCATCTAATCAATTAAACTTTATTGAGGTTTCACTATAGTCAAGGCACTTATTCAACAAATTGGTGGCAGGGACTGCTCCTGCCTTGTTTGGGCCCATGTCCCAGTACCTCACAAGCAGCCTGACACATAGCTGGCTGTCAGTAAAGATAAAGGGATGAGAAAAGATGTTGTTTTGAATACTGTGGTTGGAAGGAAACATAGAGTTCAGTACACAGAAACACGAGTAAAATACAGTCCTTTACAAACAGTTTAGAATCTAGTAAGGAAGACTGGTCAAGTCACAGTTAACCATCACTCGAAGCAGACTAGACACAGAGGAGAGTGTTTCATCCTGTTTGGGAGTCATCAGAGAAGGTTTCAACAGAAATGCAATAAAATTGAGCTGTGACAGTTGAGTTAGATTGTGTCAAGCTGACAATGGCAAAGGGAGGGAAGATTGAGTATGTAACAGGAATTTGCTTGGGATAATAAATAACTCCCTTTATCTCTCATCTCCTGAATTTTAGAGTCAGTTGAGAAGTAGAGCAAGAATCACTTAGAGATCACAATATCAGCTTTACTACTGATTCCTCTAAATTGACCTTACGTCCCCTCTTCCAAACTTCAGGTCTTCTACTTGCAGGTTCTGAATGTGTCCTGGGAAACATCCTGCATGGATAAACAGAGTAAAGATAGGCCTCTCTGAAAGGAAGGAACAAAAAAGCCACATATACTCATGTCTTTCTCCCAAACTCATCTATCTCGGGAGAGAAGTAAGCTAGGAGCCAGAGAAAAGAGGCTAAAAATAATCATCCACAGTTCTCCCTCCAGATGGTGAAAATTCCTATGCTCTATGGATATTTGGGAGGTGAGGGTTAAGTATTTCCTCAGCATAGGCACACAGTATACATATACAGAGTTTAAATTTAAATATTTTTTAATCTCTTATTCCCTTTACAAAAATCTGTTGTGTGACTTTATTCATTGAAATGCAAAGAACAGTGGTATGACCTTGGTGTGGAGGATTTGACTGATAAATCTTTGCATCAATCTTCAAATTAGAACTTCTCAAAAATGGAAATATGAATCCATTAGTTTATTAAGTGATTTACTTGATTTAATTATTTTCCTTGTGGAAACCGACAAAATTATGTATCAAGGGTCCTCACAAGCTTCTTCTCTAGAAGGAAGTTCATAGTGCTTGCAAGGTATTTCAAATGTCCTGGGTGCCTTTAAGCCATTCTTTAGTCAGCCATTCCACCTTGAGTGTATTGAAGACATCAGTAAGTACTGACATAGAAGCAGGTGCATGTGTGTGATGGGGATAAAGGGTCTGAAAAGGAAGTGAAGCTAGGTGGAGGAGATGATAGAATTCAATCTCTTTGTCACTTGTATTTCTAATCCACTAGTTTGTAGATTTCTCAACTACAGGTTAAAGCCAGGGCCCCTAAATGACAATATATTTTGTCCTAGAATGGATGTATGTTCACTGTCTTTCAGGGTTTTAGAATTAGAGTAGTTTCATTCTCACATCTCTTTCCCTTCATTCCTGCCACCTACCCTTAGGGTTTTGTAAACTTGTGAAAATTACTTAATTTTTTAATTACTTAAATTTACTTTTTATTTAATTACTGAAGCCCATATTCCTCAACTCCAAAGTGGGTATTTGTTTTGTAAAAATGTATTTGTTGTTGAATACAGGCACTTAATTTACTCTTTCACTGGAAAAAAATGTGGTTTAAATAGTTACAATAAAATTCAGTGAATACTATGATAGGGTATATAATCTAGGGCAGTGATCCTCAAGGCGTGGTCCTTGGGAAAGCATTATTGAACTCATCTCTGATGTTGTTTGAAATGAAAATTCACCAGCTATATCATATCTATTGAATCAATCTTTGAAGATGGGGCTAAAGAAACTGTTTTAACAAACACTCCAGGTGATTCATTTACATTAAAATTTGAAAAATACCGCACTAGGGAACCCTAATCTGGGCTAATGAGTTAGGGAATGTCCACTGAAAGAGGCAATATTGCAACTAAGATGTGAGAGATGAGCTGGGGGGCAGGGTGAGGCTGGGAGAATTTCAGGAAAGTAAACAACTAATGTGGAGGCCTAGAAAGAGTTTGGCTTATTTAAATCTCTCTAATAGCAGGATTAAGGTGTGTGTCTTCTGGGGGCCAGATGTGAACTCCATTTGTAAGAGAGCCAGTCTTAGCTTCCATCTGGGAGGACTGCATTGAGAGATGAAGGGGTGCCCAACAGAGAAATGAAATTAAGTTCAGTGTCAAGGGGTAGAGTATTAGCAGCATCATAGAACTCCATTCCCAGGCCCGTGGACAGATCACCATGGAATTCATAAAGATATTCAACATGAGAAAGTCAGGAAATTTTCATTCCTTTGATAAATATTGTGCACTTATATTGTACTAAATTTTCTTGATGCTGGGAATACAGCATTACAAAAAGAAAGCAAGAATAAAAAATATGTAATATGTCAGGTAGCAGTAAATTCTCTCAATAAAAATATATCAGGTAAAAGGGGTAAAGAGCAATGGGAGTGGTATTATGCATAGGGCCTGTGAAAGGCCATGGGAGACTTTTTCTGAAAAGCAGATACTTGAACAGAGATCTGAAGGAAGTGAGAGGGTCAGTCATACAGAGACGTTTATAAGCAGAAAAGATCAAATGCAAAGACTCTGAGGTGGAAGAATGCTTGTCTGGAAATGGAGTGGGGGAAAAGTGATGAGACCACTAGGATTGAAGGAGGCCAGATCATTCAGCACCTTGGGTAGTAATAGCCAGGACCTTGAAATTTCATTTCAAAAGAGATTGAAAGGCACTGGAGTTTGGGCAGAGGGACCTTATGATCTTGACGTGAGTTTTATTTTATTTTATTTTTTTTTTTGGGTTCATATTTATTTATTTTTCTTTTTTTTTCTTTTCCTTTTTTTCATTTCATTTATTTATTTATTTATTTTGAGGGGGGTGATGTGAGTTTTAAAAGACTTATGGGTATTAGATAGTTGGGGAAAAAGATAGATGCTGGGAGAAATGTTAGGAGTCTAGTGCAGATGAAGAGTTGATGGTGGTTTGGACAGAGATGGTAGTGATGATGGTGGTAAGAACTGGTCAGATTCTGGATATACAAAAAATTCTCATTATTCGCAGATTCTGTGTTTGGAATTTTGCTTTTTCACTAAAATTTATTTGTAACCTCAAAATCACTACTCAGTGCTTGCTTGCTTGCTTGCTTGCTTTCTTTCTTTCTTTCTTTCTTTCTTTCTTTCTTTCTTTCTCTCTTTATTATTTTTGGGGGGGTACACCAAGTTCAATCATCTGTTTTTTATACACATATCCCCGTATTCCCTCCCTCCCTTGACTCCCCCCTCTTTTGTGGTCATTCACAGACAGGCATTTTTATGGAGCGACCAAAAATTTGAGTTGCCCTGTATGTATGTCACCAGCTGAGTTCCAACAAGATGGAAAGATCTGCCTTCTTTTTTTCAGTTCTCATATTATGAACGTGTCATTTTCATGTATATTTAGTGCCACATCTTCTGCATTTGTTTGCTTTTCGTTGGTGATTTTACTGTCTAAAATGATCTGAAGTGCAGTGCTGAAGTGATGTCTAGTGTTCCTGAGCACAGGAAGGCTCCCATGTTCCTTATGGAGAAAACAAATGTGTTAGATAAGGTTTGCTCAGGCATGAGTTATAGTGCTGCTGGCCATGAGTTAAGTGTTAATGAATCAACAATATATATTAAAACATATGTTTAAACCAAAACACACATAAAATAATGTATTGATCGGTTGATGAAAATGTAATCAAATACACCCAGAAGCATAACACTGTATTTCTCCCAGGAGCAATGATCTAGTGTTCGCTCATTTGATGTTTACAGTGACTTTATAGAACATAACCACCATGAATAATGAGAATTGATTGTAATTTGAAGACAGTGACAGAATATGCTAATAGCTTAAAATGGGTTATGAGAGAAAAGGAGGGCTCTGAGATTTTTGGCCCAAACAGAATAGCATTGCCATTTGCTTATGTGGGAAAGGCTGTAGGAATGAGCAGGTTTTGTGGGTGAAGGAAAATCAAATTTGGTCTTAAAAATATTAAGTTTGAAATGTCTATTATACATTTAAGTGGAGAGGTTGACTAATCAGTAAGACATAAGGGTCTCCATCATGGGTACTGATGCTATATTCCAACTGTGTCAGCTACTTCAACTGTGTGTTTTTCCCTCACTAATTCCCTGGATTTTCACCAGAAGGAATCAAAAACAACAGACAGCAGGGAGGGAAGGAGGTGGAGTGAGGCAGCCTGAGTTGGACAGCTTGAAGTTTTGATCATTATACTGGATTTGGTTATTAAATTTTATGACTTTTTATTATTTATACTTCATAGAAGAGGTATGGGATATGCATGAGTTTTCATCACAGGAGTGGGGAAGAATGGGCCCACAGAGCGAGTTTCATAGTCCATGAGATAATGCATCCTAGTAAGTACTTCTATGTCTGTGACTTTCATTATCTTTCATATGCTGATGGATTACAGACTTACATCTCCAAACAGGATTTTTCTTCTTGTCTTCAGACCATATATTGAACTGTGTACTTGATATTTCTATTCGAGTGTCCAAAAATTCGTCAAATTCAACATATTCAATATTGAATTCATAGTACTCAACACTGCTGATAAAAAGTGTTAACCAGTTTCTAGTCAGGCTTCTCTTGAGCCCTGTTCTTGATGTGGCTTTAGCCTTGGTCTATAAAAACTCAAACAAAACACTACCATGGTTTTTAACTGCTCAAGCCCTTATCCCTAGGATGACCCCATTCCCCCTTAAAATTCCTTCCTAAGAAAACTCAAGGCTGCCAAAAGAATTTACTGTTTGTGCCAGTCCACACCTGAAGACAGGCCCCCTTTCCTCAGACTCTGTGGGAGGGTAGGAGCTTAAATTTGATATGTGCCAGCTAACAAACCCAGTGAGTTTTCAATGCACCAAATCCCTATTTTGTAAAAAAAAAAAACCTCCAGTCTTCCTCCTGTGTTTCTCCTTTGCTCTCAAACTACTACCACACTCACAATATTTCTTACACTTCAGGTTACCAAATGCGTGTGTTTTTTTCCCACACCAAGCAATTCCCTGTGATACCAGTCATGTGTCCTACAATTTAAATTAATTCTGACACTATCTACCTGAAGATAGTGTCAGATCCCACAGGTTAAGGACTCAGTCCCACGAGACTGCCCCCTACTTCAGATGCCAATTGCAAGTGGTAGGTGCCCAGATTACCTACAACCTCTGTCTGACTTGGCTACAAAGCTGAGGTTCCCATGACATCAGATTTGATTATTTGCTAGTGGTGTTCACAGAACTCAGGAAAACACTTACTTACACTTCTCAGTTTATTAAAGATTATGATAAAGGATATAGATGAACAGCCAGATGAAGAGTTACAAAGGGTGAGGTCTGTGAGTGTCCCAAACACAAGAGCTTCTCTCCAACAGAGTTGGGGGGCATCACCCTCTTAGTACATGGATGTGCTCCGCAACCTGGAAGCTCTCCATTCTGATACTATTGGTGCTTTATGGAGACTTTCTCATGTAGACATGATTAATTATTAACTCTATTTCCAGCCCCCCTTCCCTTTCTAGACAATGAGGGGTAGGACTGATAATTCCAAGCCTATGGCTTGGTCTTTCTGGTGACCAGCCTCCGTTCAGCAGCCAACCCGAGTCACCTCATTACAACAAAAGATGCTTCTAATGCACTTATCACTTAGGAATTACAAGGGTTACAGGAAACTTGTGTCAGAAACTGGTGGCAGATATATATATATATATATATATATATATATATATATATATATTTCTTATTATTTCACACTCCCTCCTTACTTTTGCACTTATTCACTTCCCTAACTCTACTGTGCCCTCACTCACCCCCTCCTTCTTTCTCATTCTCCTTTTAAAACTCCCAGTCTCCTTTTTATAAATCAAAGTTCAGTTCAGTTCATGCTGGACTCTTTCTCTTATTGCAATAGTTATTACTGATTCAAATCTGTCCTTACCACTTTCATGCCCAGCTTTATTTACCTTTGATGTCCCCATCCCCCCAAAAAATCTAGTCCACTTTCAATTCTCCTTATTTCAGTGAATGGCACTATCATCCATCCACTTGTGTAAGTAAGATGCTTAGCTCTTGATATCTCCTTTCACTTTAAACAATATCACTTCTCTACTCTCCATAACTAATCCATCATGTCCTGTGGTTTCAACTTCCAGACATCTCTTGAATCTGTGCACTTCTTTTCAAACTCTACTGCTGCCACTTTCCAGGCAGTCATATAGAATATCAGATATGAGCATCAGTTTGTTGCTGAATTGCTCTCTGACTGGGCTTGAATAATTCCATTCCTATTGGATATTATGTTTGTGACCTTGTCAAATCATTCAAGAGCTTTAAATCTCATTTCCATATCTGTAAAGATCATTACAGTTTCTAATACATAAGATTGTTGTAAGGATTAAATGAAATTCAATATGTCTGGCACATGAATTTTAAGTGAGCTGTTATCAGGTTAAGATGCCTGGACTGTTGCAGTATCATTCTAACTGGTCTCCTTGTACCCATTCTGTCTCCTTCCAATCCAGCTCTCACCTGCAGTCCTAAGGCCTGGGACGCTTATCATTTCCAAGTCCAAATATAATTGTATAACACTTACTTAAAATTTTTTGATAGTTTTAACTGTTCTAATGATAAACACCTAAATTCATAACATAGCATACCAGATTTTTGCCTTATTTGGTGCTCACCTCCCTTTCTAGCTTTGGTTTTTTGCATTCCTGCCATGTCCACCTTCTTTAGTTTTTCAAATGGTCCATGCCATTTTGCCATTACCACTTCCCCTGACTCTGTGTTGTTATAAGCTCCCTGCATATGACATTTGCTCTATCTGGAATGTTTTCTGAACTCTGTGCCTAATTAATTCTCTTAATCTCACATATCTCAGTTTGGGCATCACTTTCTGTGGTAAGCATCTTTTACTTCTCTAATTAGGTAAAATCCTTTGATAGGTGCTTTCAGAACATCTCTACCTGTTTGTATTCATATATTCCTTATTCTTTTTATGTGATTTGTGTCTGACTCCTGGTAGGTTCAATGGAACAGAGATAGTTGTCTGGATTGAATCAGCACTGTTTTTTCAGGTAGTACAGCTTGGCACATAGTGAACAATAAATGTTGTTGAATGAATGTCCACGTAAACCACTTATGCTCCATAAATAGTAGCCATTATTTTTGTTGATACTTATTGAGACGTATGGGATGAGCAGCTCTCTCAGAACCCAGGCAAGGAAATGGTAGGCTTATTATGACTCAGAAGGTCAGAGTTCAGTGGCTAAAGACAGTAGGAAAGCCCAAAATACAGATAAAGCTGGACAGAATATCTGGTCAGGGTCCTCTTGATCTCTTAGAGGGCCCATCTTCAATATTCTTAAAGTGACGGTGTGTAAATGAAGGAGCTTATGGTTTGGCTTTGACAAACAATAAAGGGGAAGGCTGCATTCCTAAATATGTACCCCAAAGAAAAAGCCAAGTCTTTAAAGGTTTGTTACAGCAGAGTGGAATTCACAGAAAAGAAAAGGAGGCTCTATCTCCTCAGATTACTTCTTCCACTCCTTCTCTCATATCTTCTTTCCAGAAATCCTAGTTTAAGGGGAGAAAAAACTAAACTAAACTAAACATGTAAGTTATTTAACTTCCGCCAATCTATTTTCTTTTCATTATTTCACTAGCAAAAATTACAAACCTACTTAATGTTTTTTCCTAAAAAGCAGGTATAATATTATTAGAATAGCTGACTCAGTCTATTTTCATTTATTATTACTTGCATTATTATTATATTGTAATTCAGAAGAATGAGGGAAAAAGTACAATGAAAATAAAATTTTCTTATAGTGATATAGACACTATTCAGTTTATTTCCATATTTATTTTTTATTCCTTAAAAAGCCCTTATTAAGCGTAATCAATGGACCTTTTAATTTAAGAAATATGAGCTGTGTCTAGTTCTTCCAATTATTTCAGAAAAGTGCATTGGTCAGCTCTTTCACTTTGGTGCAAACCATTCAGTTTTTTGTTAATGGGATTATTCTTTTTTTCTATTTAAGCTACTTTTCTAATATATAATCAGCTGGTTTAGTGATTTATAATGACAATGCTGGCTTTCTACACTGCTAGTATAAAGAGTGGATATTTTTCCAAGTCTAATATAAAGGTAAAACATCAACAGTGAAATTAAGACTAGATGAGACTCACTTAAAAATCCTCAGACTTTTGCTAAAATAACCTTGCATATAAATAAAATGAGGTGTTTATTTCCATTTGGCATGGCTTGAAAAATGAGTTTGTATATTAGTTATTTATTTCAAAAGTAGTGGACAATTTTTATATACATTTTGAAACTGTATAACTTGGTGGTATGTACACCATTATTTGTATTTTAATTTATCAAATATATTTATGCTTCCTTCTCCCCCTACAAACAGAAAAGAGATTGATAAAGAAAGCTGATAGAAAAATGGAAGCTGCCAATACTGTAACCATTAGGTTAGCATATATTTTTGTGATTGTACTTCGGGTTTGACTCAAGTTTCCTGGCCATCAGAGCAAAAGAGAAATGACCCTTATTACTGAAAAGAAGAAAACATTTCCGTTCTGGGGAGACTCCCCCACTCTGCATATTAAAATTCTAAAATACATTTCTCATGTGGAGCTTTATATTAAGAACATTACAATAGATAATATCACCTACATGCTTAATTACATTATATAAAATGCAGAATAAAACTTCATATGTGGATTGGTATATTATATGTTACCTAGGATTTTGAGTCACGGTCTTATATTTTTGGCAGGATGAAAGTTCATCTGAACATTTTTACAAAAGCATAGCCAAGCAAATTAACAATGGGAATAAGGTTTAGAAGAAACTGCTTAATGGAAGAGTAGTAAGGTTTTAAGAAGTTCAGAAACATTTTATTCATGCACAAGTGGAATAATTGCCAAGTGATCTGAGGGGGTAATGCTTTAATATGTTGATAAACATTAATTTTTAAGGCTTATTAAGGTAGAACACTTACTAGGAAGCATTTAGGCTGATTAAAAATACCATATATTTGAAAGCTTAGAGAAATACATTTTTGTTATTTATTAATTTGCTTATCTAAAAATAATATTTGTGTGTGATTCTTTTCCCCCAAGTAATCCTGCCAAGTGAAAGTTTACTGTTTATGGAAAGATATTATCAAATTTTTTACCTTTCAAATATGCTTGTTCATTATGCTCTGTGTTACTGTGACTGATTCTTTGATATACTTGAGTATCCTTCACATTGCATAGCAGAGTATTTTGTCATAAAATAAAGGAATGAACTGACAAATGAATACATCGTATATTTACCATAAAGACACCATCATTCTCCTCTGTGTATGGTAAGAATTATAGGCATAAGGTTAGTCTAAGTGCTGGATGTCAGTCCTTGTAGTCCTTCTCAGGTTCCGCCCAATTGTGAACAGTGGTAACTAGCCCTTCAGGCACTTTTCTGTTAAAGCTCATGTGTAACTTAGCTAAAAATTAAGGCACAGACTTAAATGTATAACAGCAAAATTATCTTATGTAAAGCACATCTAATAGTGCACATAGTAAGCCAGCAATAACTATCAATTATTTTTTTCTCAAATGTATTTTTATTTTAGTGGATTCTCTTGCAAACCTGAAGAAACTTCTTGATCCTAAGGAATTACATTAAAATGAATAAATATCAGACACCAGCATATATATTTTTGAAAGTCCTTGTGCTTTTGTGAGGTGTGTCACATATATTGCCACTTCTTTATCCACTCACAATTCTAACCTTTCCAAAGTTTCTAGGGAAAATAGGCTTTCTTCTAAATGTACAGTCTTTAATGCTTTTCCATGGATAGTGTAGATGGGCTTCCACCTCTTATCCTTATGTACAGGCATTAGACAGATGCAGGGTATATAGTCAAATAAAACCCATACCTGATACATACATATTTCTGACATATATATTCCTACACATATGAAAGAGCTCATATCAAGAGATCAGTTAATTTTTATATGTCCTGTGTATAGAAGTTTACTTAGAATGTGCACAGAGGAATAAAAAGAAAGCTAAATTCAGAGTGAAAATGTAATAACATTAATTTCCCCTCATTTTTTTAAAAAATAACCAATTCTAAAGAAATTTCAAAATATAACTAAAAGTCTGCTTTCATTGAATTAACAGATGGCATATTATAAAACAAAAAATTTTTTTTTAAAGTTTTCATGGGATTAAAACTATAGTGAAATACAGTAAACTTTGCTTTGCAAATAATTTTATTTTGGAATTAACTTTATTATTTTTAAGATCTGAATTGATATAAAATCTAACACAGTGTTTCTTTGTTCTTGGGCAGCATCTCTTTGTCATTTTTCAAATCAACAGACTTTTGCAAATGGGTATATTCTGTTTGTGGATATATTTGTGAGCAGCTCTGTGTATGAATTGTATAAGGATATTAAAAATCATTTTTTAACTTCCATATTGTCAGAAATCATATAAAAGGAAGGATGAAAGTTGGAAATTATTTCAGTTTGTTCAGAAATTGCAATTAGGTATATGGTAAGCAGAAACATTTAGCATTAGATAATGGGCATTTATTGACCAGATTCTACCATTAGACAGAAACCTACAACCTGAACCAACTAAAATCTACATGGGTAGTCCCACGTTTATCCTACTGTTTTTAGACTATCATTACAAATTTAAACATTCATTGAGTCCAATGATCTTTTGACAGGAAGATATTAAAGACACAAAATCCTAACAACTGAACTCTCTGCCAAGTGGTAAAACAATATCTACTATTAGTGAAAAAGAATTTGCTCTTAAGCTTAGACTGTCTCATTTGCCTATATATATTTATTGAAATTGTCCAAAGTTATTATTTATTTAAAACAAAGCACCTGACCTAAACCTTAGAGAAAGAGGGCTAGAGATTACAGTTTAATAAATAGTGGATAGCATGTGCCAAATATCTGCAGAACTTTTAAGCAGCAACTCTTTCATACAGAAAACTAATTTTATGACCTAAACTTAGAAAATAATCCCTGCTTAAGCAGGTGGGTTCCTAACCACTGTGCAACCTGGGAAGTCCCAAGAGATGCTCACTTTTAAAAGCTTCCCCTTTAAGGCTTCTAGGTCATTGTCTTGACTATTCTGATGTCTATTGTCCCTAGTCCTTTTTTTCATTGTATAATTGAATATGAGGTTTGGAAATGGAATCCAGGAGCTATATGGCTTCCTCTACATCTAGCAGGTTCATCATGGAAATGCAGGGATATTCTGAATTTGTGCAAATCATCCAAAAATGAACACCTCAACAAAGACAGCTACATGACTGAAAGGATCAAAAATGATTCAATCAAGAGCTGAGAAATTTTTAATTCTGCTTCCATCCACACCCTATTCCCGAACCCTAAGAGGATTATTATGCTGCCAATCTGTATCCCTCAAGGTTTCTTGGAAGCAGACTACAGTAGGTGGAATGCTAGACTATTTTTGTTTTTCTGGCAGAAAGTTACCTGATTTTACTTGCCAAGAAAGTTGATATTGGACAGTTCACCCCAGGATATCCTTCACAAATAGACTGAATGACCTGTACGTCTTCATGTTACTCAAAGAGAAAGAAAGAGGGATAGTCACCAACTATGTGAGGCAGCCTAGCAGCCACTGGTAGAACCAGACCAACCCATGGTGTCATGGGAATTGGTTAAACTTGTTTTCTCCCCCAAGTGTTTTAAAACCAAAATTGTTTCCCACACTGATTATAATCTACAAGAGTGACATTGTCCATCTTTTTAATATCATTTCCTGTGTCAAAGGACATTCTTTTTTTTAAAAAAAATGAAGTATAGTTGGTTTACAATGCTGTGTTAGTTGCAGGTGTACAGAAAAGTGATTCAGTTATATGTATGTATGTGTGTGTGTATGTATATATGTACATGCACACATATATATATGTATGTGTGTGTGTGTGTGTGTGTGTGTATATATATATTCTTTTTCAGGTTCTTTTACCTTATAGGTTATTAGAAAATTAGAAATAGGTTATTAGAAAATTCCCTGTGCTATACAGTAGTTAAAGTACATTCTTTTAGTCTTAACAGCAATACCATCCTTGAAGGGCATTCTCCTCTCTTGAAAGTTGTTTTATGTACTGAAGGCAGAACTCTTGGGAATCCCTAGGTCCCCAGGGTGTGGTGGGATTGTGTTCACATACTCTAACCCCAAACTGCATTGCCTCTGAGTTGCTGCTCTGTAGTTTGAATTATTTCTTCTGCTTAATTTTGAGGCTACTATTTGGGTCTCAACAGTGGCCACTGTCTACTTCAATTCATAGATGGAATTTTAAAATTCAGTTACAGAAAGTAATTTACAAAATACTGCAATTGAATTTCCTTCTTATTAGTATTAGTATCAGTAGTAATAGTAGTAGAATAGTAGTAGTATTTTTCTTTTTAATTTTCCTTTGTTTCCTCTAGTCATTTTTTTCCATCAGGGGCAACCTTATCTGGGTTACTGGTGGTTCCTTCACTCTTGGGCTGTCAGATGCCCTAATCCCAGGCCCTAGCCCTTCTTAGGCTCTGGGTCCAGTTCCAGAGGCAGCAATGTCACATCTGGCAGGATGCTCAGCCGTGTCCATCTCTAAGAGCAGGTGTAGTCAAGGCATCTGCAGGAAACCAGGAAACCTCTTGGAGCCTACCTTTCTCCTTGGCTACAAAGGCTCTGGGACCAGGGGTTGGGCAATGCAGCCCATCTTTCCCCCTCACCTGTATGTTCTCCTGGAACCACTTACACAACCTGTTCCCAGCAGGGTCCCAGAGGTCACCAAGGGGTTGCTCTTTTGTAGGAACAGTGGGACTTCTCTGGTGTCCTCTATAACCAGCCTCTAAAGGGACCCAAGTCCCCCTTGGTACCCCTCAGGGCCGGCTCTGCCCACTCCCCACTGGCCCAGTGGCTGTGTCTCTCAGAAGAGGGATCTGGGCTGGCATTGGGGTTGGGAGAGGAGAACATAGGAATCAAAGAAATCCATCCTCACCTCTTCATCACCTCTGATTCAGCCCTCTGACATGCATGCTCCTTTGAAGGTGTTTACATCATTCATATTCATGACGACTTGGCCCACATTCTGTCTCCACTTAGAATAAATATGAAGCCATTTTTCAGGAAAAAAAAAGGAAAGATACCAGAGTAGCATTACCTCCTAATGCTTTGTTATTGCTTTTAAGCAAATAAACTTTTGCCAAATTTTGATTCTTTTCTTTTTTTTAAGTATGTTTATTTTCTTTATTTGTTATCTGTCCCCAGGCTAAGTCTCAAAAATAATTTCCATATTTTTGGTTTTTAAATTTTGATTCTTAACATTTCACATTGGATATAAAGTAGCCAATTTTTCTGCAAACCTTGTTAACTTTCTCAGAATAATTTAGAATCCCAGGGATTATAAAATATTAAACGTTAGAAGATGTTAAAATCTTATCTCACCTTTCTTAAAAATAATGATTCATAAACTCTGACTCATAGCATTTCTCGTCTACCCTTTCTCTTAGACCTTATTAAAAACTACAACCAGTGAGTCAGAAAGAGGGGCTTCAAAAGAATGGCAGATTTGCAGGGAAAAGCATCTCCTGAAAAGTCATCATTTCACATGCACATTGTTTTTCACAGTAATCCTTTCTAATTAGTCTGCAGTCTATTCTACAACCTTGGATTTTGAGAACATTTTACTAAATGACCAAGATCTGCTTGTTTTGTCTTTTTAAAACATTTTCTTTCATAATTCAGTCAAATTTCAATATAACTTTTGAGTTTTGCACTCTATTTTGTAGCAGATATATGAAAATGACTATTTTCTTTCTGTCATTCCACTATTCAGATTTAAGTGGCCCTTTTTATTCTTCACATACTATTTTGGTTTCCTTTAAAATTCTGCTTCTTCTACTGTGTTTAAATTAAATATGTTTTTTCTTCCAGTTTTAAAGAAATATAATTTGCATAAGCACTGTAAAAGTTTAAGGTGTATAGCCTAATGATTTGACTTACATACATTATGAAACAATTACCATGAGTTTAGTGAAAATCCATCATCTCACACAGATACGAAATTAAAGAAATAAAAAAAAAAATTTCCTTGGGATGAGAACTCTTCGGATTTACTCTCTTAACAACTTTTGTTCATTACATCACTAGAACTTATTTATCTTTTAAAGAAATTATGTTTATTTTTTTAGTGAAGTATAGTTGATTTACAATACTGTGTTAGTTTCAATAAAGTCATTCAGATATATATATATTCTTTTTTTTCCATTATAGGCATTACGGGTTACTACAAGACATCAACTATAGTTCCCTGTGCTATACAGTAAATCCTTGTTGTTTATGCATTTTATATATGGCAGTGTGTATCTGTTAATCCCATATGCCTAATTTATCCCTCTCTCCCTTCTCCTTTGGTAACCATAAATTTGTTTTCTATGTCTGTCAGTTTCTTTCTGTTTTGTACATAATTTCATGTGCTTTATTGTTTAGACACCACAGATAAGTGATATCATATAATATTTGTCTTTCTCTGCCTGACTTATTTCACTTAGTATGATAATCTCTAGGTCCATCCACGTTGTGGCAAATTACAAAAACATTCTTTTAATGGCTAACATTTTGTTGTGTATATATACACCATATGTTCTTTATCCATTCATCTGTTGATGTAGATTGCTTCCACGTCTTGACTATTGTAAATAGTGCTGCTATGAACATTCTAGTGTATGTATCTTTTCAAATTAGAGTATTTGTCTTTTCCAGGTATATGCCCAGGCATGGAATTTCTGGATCCTATGGTAACTCTATTTTTAGTTTTTTTGAGGAGCTGTTTTACATAGTGGCTGCAAAAATTTACATTCCCACAAACAGTGTGGGAGGGTTCCCTTTTCTCCACACCCTCTCCAGCATTTATTATTTGTGGACTCTTTGATGATGGCCATTCTGGAGCTTATTTATCTTATAACTGGAAGTTTGTACTGTTGATTACCTTCATTCAATCCCCCCTTCCCTCAACTCTCACCTCTAGTAAACACAAATCTGAACACTTTTTCTATGAGTTTGTTTCTTTGTTTGTTTTGAAGTATAATTGACCTACAACACTATGTTAGTTCATGGTGCACCATGAAGTGATTCAACATTTCTATACATTTCAAAATGATCACCATGATAAGTCTATCTCTGTCACCATACAAAGATATTATATAATTATTGACTATATTCCCCACATTGTACATTTCATACCTGTCACATTTATTTTGTCACTGAAAGTCTGTACCTCTTAATCTCCCTCACCTATTTCTCTTCTCCCCCTATGCCCCTCTCCTTGGATATTATCTGTTTGTTCTCTGTATCTAAGACTGCTTTGATTTTGTCACTTTTGTTAATTTGTTTTGTTTTGTTTTAGATTCTACATATAAGTATTGATCTTTCTCTGCCTGACATTTCACTTAGCATGATATCCTCTAACTGCATCCATGTTGTCACAAATGACAAGATTTCATTCTTTTTTATGGCTGAATTATATATATATATATATATGTATATATATAAAATATATACACACCACATCTTTACCCATTCATCTATCTATGGACACTTAAGTTGTAGGTTGCTTCCAAATCTTGGCTGTTGTAAATAATACTGCAGTGAACACAGGGGTGCGTATATCTTTTCAAATTAGTGTTTTGGTTTTCTTTGAATAAATACCCAGAAGTGGAATTTCTCAATTGTGTGGTAGTTCTATTTTTAATTTTTTGACGAACCTCCACACTGTTTTCCATAGCTGCAGCACAAATTTACATCCCCGCCAACAGTATCCTAGTGTTCCCTTTTCTTCACATCTTTGCCAATACTTGTTGGTTGTCTTTTTAATGATAGCCATTCTGACAGGTGTGAGGTAATATCTCATTGTGGTTTTTGTTTACATTTCCCTGATAAGTAATGGTATTGAGCATCTTTTTATGTGCCTGTTGGCACCTGTATGTCTTCTTTGGGAAAATGTCTTTTCAGGTCCTCTGCTCAGTTTTTAAATTGGGTTATTTTACTTATATATTTATTTAATGTTCAGTTGTGTGGGTTTCTTGTGTATTTTGGATGTTATCCCTTATCAGATGTATCTTTTGCACACATCTTCTCCCATTCAGTAGGAAGCCTTTTCATTTTTTAAAAAGTTTCCTTTAACATTTCTTGTAAAGCCAATTTAGTTGTGCTGAACTCTTTTAGCTTTTGCTTGTCTGTAAGTCTCTTTATCTCTCCTTCAAATCTAAATGATGGCCTTGTCGAGTAGACTATTCTTGGTTGTAGAATTTTTCCTTTCATCAGTTTAAATATATCATGCCACTCCCTTCTGGCCTGCAAAATTTCTGCTGAAAAGTCAACTGACAGTCTTATGTGTGCTCCCTTGCATGTAACTAGTTGCTTTTCCCTTGCTACTTTCAAGGTTCTCTCTTTATCTTCATTTTTTATAAGTTTAATTACAATGTGCCTTGTTGTGAAGCTCTTTGGGTTCATCTTATTTTGGACTCTTTGCACTTCCTGGACCTGGATGTCTGTTTCCTTTCCCAGGTTAGGGAAGTTTTCAGCTATTATGTTTTTAGATATGTTCTCTGCCCCTTTCTCTCCCTCTCATCTCTTTCTCAGACAGCTATAATGTGAATGTTAGTACACTTGATATTGTCCCAGAGGTCTCAAACTGTTCTCATTGTTTAAAATTCTTTTATCTTTTTTCTGCTCAGTGGCAGTGATTTCCACTACTCTGTCTTTCAGTTCACCGAGCTATTACTCTGTATCACCTAATCAACTGTTGATTCCTTCTAGTATATTTTTTAATTTCAGTTATTGTACTTTTTAGCTCCATTTCATTCTTCTTTATATTTCCTAACTCTTTGTTAGAAACTTCTAACTACTCACTGTGGTAGTTCATCCATTCTCCTCCCGAGTTCTCTGAGCATCTTTATGATCACTACCTTGAACTCTTTATCGAGGTCATTGCTTATCTTCACTTCACTTAGTTCTTCATGGGGGTTTTATGGTATTCCTTCATTTGCAACATATTCCTCTGTCACCTCATTTTGCCTAATTTTCTGTTTTTATTTCTATGTATTTGGTAGTTTGGTTGCATATCCCTGTCTTGGAGAATTGGCCTTATGTAAGAGAGATCCTACCGGACCCAACAGCATACTGCCCTCTGGCCACCAAGGCTATGTGCTCTAGGCATGCTCTCTACATGTTCTGTGTGTGTCCTATGTGTGTTGCATTGGGCCAACTACTGTGGGTGTGCTGGTTGATGTGGTTGGCTCCTAGTCGAGTAGTTTTCCAGGCCTTGCCTTGTGGGAATACTTCCAGTTCACTGATGAGTGGGTCCTGGTCATGAATTGGTTGGCTGTGGAGCCCTTGGGATCCCAGGGCTAGTGCAGCTCCACTGGCAGGTGAAGCTGGGACCCCGGGTGTCCCAGGGAAGGTAGCTACCCACTGGTAGATGAGGCCAGGTCCTTGGGCTAGTGCTGGCCCTCCTGTGGGCAGACCCAGATCCTGGTATCTTTGAATGTGGGGCCCAGGGCTCCTAGAGCTGGTGTTGATTGACTGCTAGGTGGGTCCATGTCCTGGTGGCTGGCTATAAGCCTTCAAAGGTCCTGGTGCTAGTGTAGCCCAGTGCTGGGTGGGACAGGGCCCTGGGCTCTCTAGTCATTGGGCTGGACCCCTGAGCAGTTATGGGCTTACGGACATGTACAGCAACTAGTCTGTTGGTGGTGGGATTGTGTCCCTGCCCAGCTAGCTTCTTGGCCTAGGGCATCTCAGGAGTGGTACCAACTGACTGGTGGGCAGGGTCACATCCAAGTGCTGATAAGCTAGAGGAATGTTACCACTCTCTATGTCCCCAGCTGCCCCCTGCCTCTCTGGGATGCTCTTTAAGATCAGAAAATGGATGTGACCCAGGCTTCTTTGAGATTACTACTTCTGCCCTGGGTGTCAGAATGTGTGTGACTTTGTGTCTGTCCTTAAAGAGTAGAGTCTCTATTTCCTACACCCCTCTGGCTTTCCCAAAAGTAAACCCCACTGGTATTCTAAGCCAGGCATTCTGGGGGCTCATCTTCCAAGTGCAGAATACCTAGAGCTGGGGAGCCCAGTGTGGGGCTCAGACCCCTTGTTCCTTGGGGAAAACCTTAACAATTGTAATTGTCCTCCTGTTTGTGGGTCACCTACACTGGAGATGTGAGTCTTGACTATACTGTGTCTCTGTCCCTCCTACCCATCTGGTTGTGGTTCTTTCTTTATAGTTTTAGTTGTGGAACATCTTTTCTGCTAGTTTTCAGGTCATTCTCATTGATAGTTGTTCTGTAAATAGTTGTTATTTTGGTGTGTTCATGGAAGGAGGTAAGCTCAGGGTCTTCCTACTTTGCCATCTTGGTGAAGACCTGAGATTACATTTCTTCATTGAAAAATCCTGAATAAGTTCACCAAGATTAGACATGTTTTATATTTTTGTGCTCCTGTTTTGCTAGATCCCTAAAGAGAAAGTTCTGATGACTTACACCTGATGACTTACCCAGAACTATCTACAGATAGAATCTGTCTCTCAGACAAGGATGCCAGAAATGCAACTGCACCTTTGATGGAGTGATCTATAAAAGCCTGGTGCCAATCACAAAAAAACTGTGGTGGAAGATAAAAAGTTCCTAGAGCCCAAGCTTCACACAAAATGCTACCCATTTTCAGGTTTTCAAGCTTACTTGGACAGAAAGCTTATGAAAGGTAAACTGAACACCAGTTCCAAACTTCAGATCTCCAGATGTTTCTATTAACCTAAAACCCAAAGAATCTTACTTGGTCTAGGGACTGCAGGAAGAGAGTCCTAACAATGATTATGATTTAATCTCTTGCTAAGACAAGGAAGAGAGAAGCTCAAAAGAATATACTTGATTTAACAGAATAAAATAATGATATTTCTTATATCCAGAGCTTTTCCTGATCTGACATTGAGTCTTGCCCTATGTCTTATAAGAATATCATCATGTTAGTCTCAGAGCAAGATTTTCAAGCAAGTTTATCAGAACATTTGTGACAGGACTATAGACAAGTTGTAATGGCTCTTTTGCCTGTTTGGTAATGAATGTCTATGTGTACGGCAGAAGTTGGCCTGAGATTTTCTTTCATAGTAATTGATCATCCAGTGTGAAGTATCAGGGTTGAAATGCATATACTATTGTGGATATAAACATTAGAAGCTAGGATATTCACTAAAATGAGCCTTACATTCTCCAAATGAAGAAATAGGCTTAAATGGCTTGCAATTTTATCTATCTATATTTTTAATTTTTACTATTTTTTTAATCTATTTTTAACAGAAACAGAGAAGATCACTTTTTGTAGGAGGAAACACATGAGAAACAGTAAAGTGGTAGAGATTTTTCTCTTTCTAAATGTTTATTGCATGAAGGAAAAGAGCCCTAAACCTATTTAAATACCTATCCATTCCCATTGCTAAGGAAACATAGGACAGTAGAGCAATCAAAATCCAATGTTGTGGATGGGGGACTGCTCACCCTACTGAAATATATTAAGGAGGCTTAAATATTTTAACAGAAAAGACAGAAAGAGAGTATTTTCATGTTTAATGCCTAAATGCTTATCAAATACAGTAAGAGAATGCAAGATGTGAAGATATCATGTTAAAAATCTCAAAGATAAGTTGTTGTGAAAATGGTAATTCTTTTTGATCCCTTATCAGCTGACTCATTGCCTAGAGGGGTTTTGTAATGTTGACCCCCTGAGAGAGAGCCACTCACTGAGAATATATAAATTAGTAATGAGTAAAGATTTAGAAGATAGAAAGAAATCACAGAGAAGGAAGTAAGAATCTTTACTTTGCACAAATTACAACATATAAGGTAAAATATTTTCCCAAGAGAAAGCAAAAGTTGGATTGACTTGGTTAATCAAAATTTATACTAGAGAAGCAGATATTGTTATACCAACAAAAAATGAAATTAGAACTGACAAAAATGAAATTAAAAATAACTAGTGTCATTCCTCATGATACAAGTATTGGTTCACACTTAAGGCATACTAGAGGTCTAGTTAAATTGAGGAAAGCCTCACAACTTTGCTATGTGTTTGTAGCCTAGCCATTGTTTGTCTATAGCCAAAACATCCACCTTAAAGGCAAAGAAATAAAAGCCATTCTGGAAGCAAAAGATATATTTAAAGTGGTTGGCTGTTATTGAATGAGTTTATCAAGAGACACAAAACTCCATCAGAATTACTGAATACCACTTCCACCAAAAGGCCTGGATAATTTGTACATTTGGGAATACAGATATAGTATTACAATCACTGAACACCTTACAATTGGTAAAAAAACATGTTCATAGGTAACTAGCTTCACTTTAGCCATTCAACAACTAGGTTCACTTTAGTCATTAGCAATAAACTAACTAGGGGAGAGTTATGGAGAATTATAAGTGAGTGAAATGTCCTGAAGGATAAAACTGATGGGCAGTGAAATGAAAGATTTTTATGGTATTACCAAGAAACCAATTCTAAACTCCCAAATTAACTCACAAGGGAAAGACAAGAGGGGAGAAAGGTTTTGAAATATAGTTCCCTAAAGCAAAATAAAGCTAAAGATGGCTTGAAATACACCAATTTGAGAATACTATGGTCTCCTTAACACAGAGAGTTGATAAAGTATTTGGAAACACATATCCCAGATAAAATCTCTTAAGACCCATAGAAGATGAGTAATAACTTTGTCAAATGAAATTAATATCTAAAGAATGTTCTTAAGTAAATAACTTAAAAATTTTTAAACTGATCGATTCTAGTTATAGCCACAATAGAACAATTGGCATTGTGTTTACTATTTCACCTTATACAATTATAAATATGTTAATCATTCATTTAAAATAATTAGACAACAAGCATCCTAGGTCTTTGATGCTTGACAGCAATGACTCACATGAGATGGGTTCCAAACTGCAGCACAGAAAAGTATCCTGAACCAAAAAGCAGTGTACTTGCTGGGTAGGGGAAACAGAAATCAGGGTTAAGGGTGTCTGAGGCAACAGAAATATTGGGGCTAGAATACTAGAGAAAAGTAAGATATGCAGAAGTATCTCCAGACATCTGTAGAGACATTCATTTGAGTTTTGAGGCCAATACTAAGCTACATGTATTCAGGGAAAGATTTCATGAGGCATGGTAGAGAACAGCTACTGGGAACTATGAGCTGAGGTAGAACCCAGAGATCACATAATGGTGAGAGACACTGAAATTCTAATTATCTAGAATAAGTGGCTTTACTGAACTCCATATGCATTAAGCTGAGACCCCAGAAAGACCATACTTAATGGATGGTGGTATTATTTTGCCTTTTAAGTACTACTCAAGACCTACTCAAACATAAGCCTCAACAGGATAAAACATCAGCCAGGAAATTACTGCTAGAAAAACCCAACACACTAATAAAGACCACAAAACATATGAGCTCAAGAGGGTAACATTCAAAATGTTCAGCATAAAATAAAGATTGCTAGCCATGCAAAAACAAACAAAAAAACAAACAAAAAACAATGAAAAATGTGACACATCAGCAAGAGAAAAATATATATAGAAAGACAAACAAAGATGACATAAGTGTTGGAATAAAAGTACTTTAAGATATTGGAAATGTATTCAAGGATTTATAGAATGTATAGACATAAAATGAATAGAATATCTCAGGAGAGAAATGAAAATTTATGAAAAAATTAAATGACAATTCTATATCTGAAAATTCCAGTACCTTGAGTGAAAAAATCCTACTGGATCTACATAATAGCAGATTGGACACTACAGAAGAAAAGACAGAGTAATAGAACCTATCTGTATAAAAACACAGAGAGAGAAAAAACAAACACTGGAAAATAAAATAAAATCTCAGTGACTTCTGGGACAATATCAAGGGATGTATCATATATATAACAGAAATCCCAGAAACAGAAGTCAGAAAATGGAACAGAAAAAAATATTTGAAGAATTTGTCTTTGAAACATTTCCAAATTGATGAAAACTATAAACACATAAATCCAAGAAGCTCAATAAAACCGAAGCAAAATAAACACAAATAAAATAACACCAGTGCCAATCACAATCAAATTGCTGAAAATCAGTGATGAGGAGAGAGTGTTAAAAGTAGCCAAGGGGAGGAAAAATTATATTACATAGAGAGGGAAAATGATGAGTTACTTTTTGTTTCTCATCTGAAACATTTCACAACAGAAGTCAATGAAATGACAAATTTAAAATGCTGAAAGAAAATAAATGTCAACATAGATGTCTATATCCAGAAAAAATATTTTTCAAAAACAAAAATAAAATAAAGACCTTTTCCAAAAAAACAAAGAGTGAATTTGTTGCCAGCAGATCTGCACTTCAAGACATATTTATGAAAATCCTTCAGATAGAAGGAAAATAACACCAGATGAAAAATCATATCTTTACAAAAGAATGAAAGTACTAGAAGTTGTAAGTATGTGGGTAAACATACATTTTTTTTCATTTGTAAATTTTCTTAACTGATAACTCATTGTTTAAATCAAGACTGATAACAATATATTTGAAAAATTATAACATATGTAGAAATAAAATGTATGGCAACAATAGCACAATGAAGAGTAAAAAGATTTGGAAATTGAGGTAGGAAGAGTTGTAAAAATGTAATTCCTTGCCCTAATCCCCAAGATAGGATTGTGGAAATGATTCAATATCACATCCATGATTAGCCTGTGTTACATGGTACAAGGTCTTTTGTAGGTATAATTAAGGTTAATAATCCATTGACCTTAAAATAAGGAAATTGTCTGGGTAGGCCTGTACTAAGCACATGAGCTCTTTAAAAATAGATTTCTCAGGAAACTAAGAGGAAGTCACAGACATTTGAAGCATGAAAAGTATTAAGTAGGATACCATTGCTGGCTACAAAATGGAGGCAGTCACTTGACGAGGAATGTGGGAGGTCTTGGAAACTGAGACTGACCCTCAGCGGACAGCCAATAAGGAAACAGGGAACTCTGTGCCACAACTGCACAGAACTAAATTTTGCCACAATCTGAATGAGCTTAAAGGTCAATTCTTTCCCAGAGCTTCCAGAGAAAAGCTCATCTTGCTAGCACCTCAACTTCAGTTATGTGACACCCAAGCATAAATCCCAGTCAAACCCCTTTGGACGTTTGATCTACAGAACTGTGTGCTAATAAATGAGTATTGTTTTAAACCACTAAGTTCATGGTAACTTGTTAAGCAGCAATTACAAACTACTGTGGAGTATGCTTTGTAAAGTTCTTTCACTATGTATGAAATGAGATCAAAAGTAACAAGTAATATGTGTGATAAGTTAAATGAGCCTGTTGTAAACTACAGCAATCATGCACACACACACAAATCAAGTGATAGAGTTAGTAATCCTATAGTTGAGATAAAATGGTATATTGAATATTCTCAATGAATTTAAAGGAATGCTTTGACCTTCTCAGATGGGAATGGACACTTTGCATCACCTACTTTAGGACAAAGAGCAGTGCCTGGCATTTACTGTGCAGTCTCTAAAACTTTATGGAAGGAATCAATGAATGAATTAATGAATGAATGCATAAATAAATGGCCAAGTCAATGAGTTAAATACAAAAAGTCCATTAGTGGTGGCATAGAAGGAAATTACCTGAACATAATAAAAGCCATATATGAAAAACCAAAAGCCAACATCGTTCTCAATGGGGAAAAACTGGAAGAATTCCCTCTAACAACAGGAACAAGACAAGGGTGTCCACTCTCACCACTATTATTCAACATAGTTTTGGAAGTTTAAGCACAGCAATCAGAGAAGAAAAAGAAATACAAGGAATCCAAATTGGAAAAGAAAAAGTAAAATTGTCACTCTTTGCAGATGACATGATATTATAAATAGAAAACCCTAAAGACTCTACCAGAAAACTGCTAGCACTAATTGAAGAGCTTAGTAAAGTAGCAGGATACAAAATTAATGCACAGAAATCACTTGCATTCCTATACACACTAACAATGGAAGAGCAGAAAGAGAAATCAAGGAAAGTCTCCCATTCACCATTGCAACCAAAAGAATAAAATACCTAGGAATAAACCTGCCTAAGGAGGCAAAAGATCTGTATACAGAAAACTTTAAGACATTGCTGAAAGGAATCAAAGAGGACACAAACAAATGGAGGGACATACCATGTTCCTGGATTGGAAGAATCAACATCGTGAAAATGACTGTACTACCCAAAGCAATTTACAGATTCAATGCAATCCCGATCAAACTACCAATGGCATTTTTCACAGAACTAGAGCAAGAAATCTTACGATTTGTATGGAAATGCAAAAGACCCCGAATAGCCAAAGCAATCTTGAGAAGGAAAAATGGAGTTGGTGGAATCAGGCTTCTTGACTTCAAACTATACTACAAGGCCATAGTGATCAAGACAGTATGGTATTGGCACAAAAACAGAAAGGAAGATCAAGGGAATAGAATAGAGAACTCAGAAGTAAGCCCAAACACATATGGGCACCTTCTCTTTGACAAAGGAGGCACGAGTACACAATGGACAAAAGAAAGCCTCTTCAATAAGTGGTGCTGGGAACATTGGACAGCAACATGTAAAAGAGTGCAATTAGAACACTTCCTAACACCATACACAAAAATAAACTCCAAATGGATTAAAGACCTACATGGAAGGCCAGACACTATAAAACTCCTAGAGGAAAACATAGGCAGAACACTCTATGACATCCATCAAAGCAAGATCCTTTTGGACCCACCTCCTAGAATCATGGAAATAAAATCAAGAATAAACAAATGGGACCTCATGAAACTTAAAAGCTTTTGCACAGTGAAAGAAACCATAAACAAGACTAAAAGGCAACCCTCAGAATGGGAGAAAATAATTGCCTATGAAACAATGGACAAAGGATTAACCTCCAAAATATACAAGCAGCTCATGCAGCTTAATACCAAAAAAGCAAATAACCCAATCCACAAATGGGCAGAAGACCTAAATAGACATTTCTCCAAAGAAGACATACAGATGGCCAACAAACACATGGAAAGATGCTCAACATCGCTTATCATCAGAGAAATGCAAGTCAAAGCCACAATGAGGTATCACCTCACACCAATCAGAATGGCCATCATCACAAAGTCTGGACACCACAAATGTTGGAGAGGGTGTGGAGAAAAGGGAACTCTCCTGCACTGTTGGTGGGAATGTAAGTTGGTACAGTCACTATGGAAAACAATTTGGAGGTTCCTTAAAAAACTACAAATAGAACTACCATATGATCCAGTCATCCCACTCCTGGGCATATACCCAAAGAAAACCATAATCCCAAAAGAAACTTGTACCATAATGTTTATTGCAGCACTATTTACAATAGGCAGGACATGGAAGCAACCGAAATGCCCATCAACAAATGAATGGATACAGAAGATGTGGCATATATATACAATGGAATATTACTCAGCTATAAAAAGTAATGAGATGGAGCTATATGTAATGAGGTGGATAGAACTACAATCTGTCATACAGAGTGAAGTAAGTCAGAAAGAGAAGGACAAATATTGTATGCTAACTCACATATACGGAATCTAAAAATGGTACTGATGAACTCAGTGACAAGAACAAGGATGTAGATACAGAGAATGGACTGGAGAACTCGAGGCATGGGAGGGGGCGGGGGGTGAAGGGGAAACTGAGACGAAGCGAGAGAGTAGCACAGACATATATATACTACCAACTGTAAAATAGTCAGTGGGAAGTTATTGTATAACAAAGGGAGTCCAACTCGAGGATGGAAGATGCCTTAGAGGACTGCAGCGGGGAGGTGGGGGGGACTCGGGGGGGGGGAGTCAAGGAAGGGAGGGAATACGGGGATATGTGTATAAAAACAGATGATTGAACCTGGTGTACCCCCAAAAAATAAATAAATAAATTAAAAAAAAAAAGTCCATTAGTTGTTCTAGAACCAAAAATATCTAAATAAAGCCATTTCATTCCATAAGTAATATGTTTCTTTTCTCTAAAAGCAGGGAGGGAGTGTTTGTATGTGTTTTCTTTATATTTGTAATGGATTCTTCTACATTTACACCTAATATAGTTGATTTTCTATTTTTATTTCTACCACCATTATGCTTGTGGGTCATTGGAGTAGAATTTTAACTGTTCTCTGGTGCCTTAAAGTCATTTTAGAGCTGGATTTGGTATAAATAATATGAGGGTGAGTCAAAAATTGTCCACACTCTGGCTGTAGAATTTACTTTATGTAATATTTAGAAAAGACAAATACATCATTTTTTGACATAATCTCGTAGATTTTCAATACATTTTAGACATCTGTCAGCCAGCTTTCGTATTCCCTCATTAAAAAAGAATAATCATGGACTTCCTAGGTGGCGCAGTGGGTAAGAATCTGCCTACCAATGCAAGGGACATGGGTTCGAGCCCTAGCCCCAGGAGGATACCATATTGCCACAGAGCAACTAAGCCTGTGAGCCACAACTATTGAGCCTGTGCTCTAGAGCCCGTGAGCCACAACTGTTGAGCCCATGTGCCACAACTACTGAAGCCCATACACCTAGAGCCCCTGCTCTGCAACAAGAAAGGCCACTGCAATGAGAAGCCTATGCACCACAACGAAGAGTAGCCCCCACTCACCACAACTAGAGAAAGCCCATCCACAACAACGAAGACCCAGCAGAGCCAATTAAATAAATGAATAAATAATAATTAATAAAAAAGAATAACCAGAAGGAAAGTCACATCTTAAGCATAGAAACCAGAAAATATTTGGGCTTTTACGAGGGTGAGTCAAAAATTATCTGCACATTGTTTACATAAAAACTTCTGTTGGCCACACTGTCTTATCAGCACTTTCCATTCAAGGCTACTGTCTCCCCAGTCACTGCTGTGCAGGTGTGAATGTGTTACATTAGTTCATTTGTAACTGCAGTGCAAGCAAAAATGGATGCCCCAATTGTGATTTGCACAAAAGAAGAGCAGTGTGCAGTGATTCTTTTTTTGTGGTCTGAGGGTGTCATTATTCATAGAAGTCTTTGTGTCCAGTATGGAGAAAGTGTTTTGTCAAGAAGAAGTGTGTGTGAATGGATAGAGAAGTTCAAGGAAGGTTGCACAAGTGTTAGCCATCAAGAAGGAGCTGGATTCACCTCTGATGAAGAAGTCAAGACAGCAGTGCATTCATGGCTTGCAACTCAGCCTAAAACATTTTATTTTACTTTTTAAAGCTCTTCATTGGAATATAATAGCTTTACACTGTTGTGCCAATTTTTGAGGTACACCAAAGTGAATCAGCTGTGTTTATACATATATCCCCATATCCCCTCCCTCTCACGACTCCCTCCATACTCCCTATCCTGGCCCTCTAAGTCATCACCCATCATCGAGTTTATCTCCCTATGTTGTGCAGGAACTTTCCACGAGCTATCTGTTTTACATTTGGTAGTGTATATATGTGAATGCTACTCTCTCACTTCATCCCAGTTTCCCCTTTGCCCCCACAACCCTGTGTCCTTAAGTCTATTCTCTACATCTGCATCTTTATTCTTAACCTGTCACTGGGTTCATCAGTACCATTTTTCTTTTTTTTTCAGATTCCACATATATGAGTTAGCATACAATATTTGTTGTTCTCTTTCTGGTTTACTTCACTCTATAACATAGACTCCAGGTCTATCCACCGCATTACAAATAACTCAATTTCTTTCCTTTTTATTGCTGAGTAATATTCCATTGTATATATGTGCCACATCTTCTTTATCCATTCATTTGTTGATGGGCATTTAGGTTGCTTCCACGTCCTGGTTTTTGTAAATAGTGCTGCAATGAACATTACGGTACATGTTTCTTTTTGGATTATGGTTTTCTCAGTGTATGTGCCAGGAGTGGGATTGCTGGGTCATATGTTAGTTCCATTTTAGTTTTTTAAGGAAACTCCAAACTGTTTTCCATAGTGATTTTACCAACTTACACTCCCATCAACAGTGCAGGAGGGTTCCCTTTTCTCCACACCCTCTCCAGCGTTTATTGTTTCTAGACTTTTTGCTGATGGCCATTTTGACTGGTGTGAGGTGATACCTCATTGTGGCTTTGACTTGCATTTCTCTGATGATTAGTGATGTTGAGCATCTTTTCATGTTTGTTGGCTATCTGTATGTCTTTGGAGAAATGTCTATTTAGGTCTTCTGCCCATTTGTGGATTGGGTTATTTGCTTTTTTGGTATTAAGCTGCATGAGCTGCTTGTATATTTTGGAGGTTAATCCTTTGTCAGTTGCTTCATTGGCAAATATTTTCTGCCATTCTGGAGGCTGTCTTCTTTTCTTGTTTATGGTTTCTTTCACTGTGCAAAAGCTTTTAAGTTTCATTAGTTCCCATTTCTTTATTCTTGATTTTATTTCCATTACTCTAGGTGGAGGGTCAAAAAGGATTTTGCTTTGATGTGTGTCATAGAGTGTTCTGCATATGTTTTCCTCTAGAGTTTTATAGTGTCTGGCCTTACATTTGGGTTTTTAATCCATTTTGAGTATATTTTTGTGTATGGTGTTAGGAAGTGCTCTAATTTCATTCTTTTACATGTTGTTGTCCAATTTTCCCAGCACCACTTATTGAAGAGGCTGTCTTTTTCCATTGTATATTCTTGCCTCCTTTAGCAAAGATAAGGTGCCCTTATGTGTGTGGATTTATCTCTGGGCTCTCTGTTGTGTTCCATTGATCTATATTTCTGTTTTTGTACCAGTACCATTCTGTCTTGATCACTGTAGCCTTATACTGTAATTTGAAGTCAGGGAGCCTGATTCCTCCAGCTCCTTCTTTCCTTCTCAAGATTGCTTTGGCTATTCAGGGTGTTTTGAAAATCATAAAATTTCTTGTTCTAGTTCTGTGAAAAGTGCCATTGGTAATTTGGTTGGGATTGCATTGAACCTGTAAGTTGCTTTGAGTAGTATAGTCATTTTCACAATGTTGATTCTTCCAATCCAGGAACATGGTATGTCCCTCCATCTGTTTGTTTCATCTTTGATTTCTTTCATCAGTGTCTTGTAGTTTTCTGTGTACAACATTCATTTATGATAAAAACTCTCCAGAAAGTGGGCATAGAAGGAAGTTACCTCAACATGATAAAAGCCATATATGACAAACCATCATTCTCAATGGTGAAAAACTGAATGCATTCTCTAAGGACAGGAACAAGACAAGGGTGTCCACTCTCACCACTATTATTCAACATACTTTTGGAAGTTTTAGCCACAGCAATCAGAGAAGAAAAAGAAATAAAAGGAATCCAAATTGGAAAAGAAGTAAAGTAATCACTGTTTGCAGATGACATGATATTATACATAGAAAACCCTAAAAATGCCACAAGAAAACTGCCAACATTAATCAATAAATTTAGTAAAGTAGCAAGATACAAAATCAATGCACAGAAATCTCTTGCATTCCTATACACTAGCAATGAAAGAGCAGAAAGAGAAATGAAGGAAACACTCCCATTTACCATTGCAAAAAAAGAATAAAATACCTAGGAATAAATCTGCCTAAGTAGGCAAAAGACCTGTACACAGAAAACTAAAACATTTTTTAATGAGGGAATATGAAAGCTTGCTTACAGATGGATAAAGTGTATTGAAAATTGAGATTTCATCAAAAAATGATATATTTGTCTTTTCCAAAAGTTAATTAAAATAAATTCTACAGCCAGAGTGTGATAATTTTTGACTCATCTTCATATTATTTATACCCAATCCAGCTCTAAAATGGCTTTAAGGCACCTGAGAACAGTTAAAGTTCTACTCCAATGATCCACAAATGTAATAGTTGTGGAAATAAAAATAGAAAATCAAATATATTATGTGTAAGTGTAGAAGAATCCATTACAAATAAAAAGAAAACACACACAAGCACTCCCTGCTTTTAGAGACAGGAAATGTAGGTTCTGGGCTTAGCACTGTTCAAACTTTATTTTCTGTCATCATGCTACACTCAGTGGGAAGAATGTTTGTGTACTTGCAAATGTTGCAAGTCTAACTATAATATACAAGGTCAAATAGCAGCCCAGAAATAGAAACTGAGATTTGAAGAAAGCGCTTATTCCTTAAACTAGTGCGTAGTCCATAAATTGAAGCAGCTTTTTAGCAGAATCAGCTAGCGTTTTATAAACTCCACATTGCTCATATTCGACACGTGTAAAACAAACTTTCCAAACATCATAATATCTAATGAATGGATAAATGGTAGGGCAAAGAGTGAGGGAAAAGGAATAAGTGTGTCTTAACTGCCTGTTTTGAATAGGAGAGGATATCTCTAGAGATATTATTAAAGTGTAGCATGTATATTCTGTTCCCTTTGGGTGAATTCCTGACACAGGGGCACTGTTCAGAAGAATGTAGACTAATGTACTTGGGACTTTGGCAGTCCTCTAGTTTATTTTGGATGCTACTACCTGACATGTTTTAATTACATGTTTAAATTGATTTATTTAGTCCAAATCCTAGACCTGCATTTAACTGTAAAAACTTTTGTGGCTTTTCATATGTCCACATATTTCAGATAAGAATCTAAAGTATCTCAAATTAACATTGTTTTTAAAAATATTTATTAGAGTTGATTTACAATGTTGTGTTAGTTTCAGGTGTACAGGAAAGTGAGTCAGTTATACGTATACATTTATCCACTCTTTCATAGATTCTTTCCTATATAGGCCATTACAGAGTATTGAGTAGAGTTCCCTGTGCTGTACTGTAGGTCCTCATTCATTATCTATTTTATATATAGTAGTGTGTATATGTCAATGCCAAACTTCCAATTTATCCCTCGCACCCCCATTACTCCCTGGTAACCATAATTTTGTGATCTACATCTGTAATTCTCTTTCTGTTTTGTAGGTAATTTTATTTGTACTCTTTTCTTAGATTCCACATATAAGTGATATCATACGATATTTGTCTTTCCCTGTCTGACTTACTTTCCTAAGTATGCCAATCTCTGGGTCCATCCGTGTTACTGCAGATGACATTATTTTGTTCTTTTTCATGCCTGAGTATTATTCCATTGTATATATAAACCACATCTTCTTTATCCATTCCTCTGTTGATGGACATTTAGGTTGCTCCCTGACTATTGTAAGCAGTGCTGCAATAAACATTGGGGTGCATTGGTGTTTTTGAATTATGATTTCCTCCAGATATATGCTCAGAAGTGGGATTGTTAGACCATATGGTAGCTCTATTTTTAGTTTTTTAAGGAACTGCCATACTATTCTCCATTATGGTTGTACCAATTTACATTCCCACCAACAGTGTAGGAGGGTTCTCTTTTCTCCATATCCTTGCCAGCATTTATTGTTTGTAGATTTTTTGATGATGGCTGTTCTGATCGGTGGAGGTGATACCTCACTGTAGTTTTGATTTGCATTTCTCTAATAATTAGTGATGTTGAACAGCTTTTCATGTGTTTGTTGGCCATCTGTATGCCTTCTTTGGAGAAATGTCTGTTTAGAGCTTCTGCCCATTTTTTTGACTGGGTTGTTTGGTTTTTGGTAATGAGCTTCATGAGCTGTTTGTATATTCAAGCTAACATTATTAAAACATGGAGTCTTTCCACCACTTCAAATATCCCTACTTTTACACAGACCTTGGGAAAATGCAATGTAGGTGTGGCTCTTTGGGTTCATGCAAGTTTGGTCTCCCTCTCTCTGAAAAAGTGAATCTAAATTACTAATTGAAAACTAGGTGTTGAGTATTTTACTAAAAACCAAAGTGACTTGATTAAATGCAAGCTTTTAAATCAAATACAATAAAAGTACTTCTTCTTTTATATTAGTCATTCTAAAGCCCCTATTTCTCTGAGGATATCCTACTGGGAAAATGAACACAATCCTTAATGAGACCTTACATAGTTCACACTAATTAAATGTAGTTTATGTGTTTGAAACTATAATATCTAATTATAAGTTATGTAGTTTAAAAGCTACATTCACTTTTTCTTGTAACTAGAAACAAAGGAAAGGGTACTTAGTTTTCTTTTTTTAATATAACATACACAAACTAAAATTTATTATTATTATAAATATTTAGATAGTGGACTCACTTTTTAAAAAACTATTTACCTAACCTGAAAAAAGAAAATAAATTTCAAGACCAGACAACCAAGATTCACTGGGCTTGAAATGCATACAATTGAGGAGTGATTCAATTCTCAATTATGTGCCAATTATTGTATAATATGCCTTGGACACAAAATGAAAAAGACATGCTTCCTTCTCCCCAGATAACTTCCAGTCTAAAGGGGGAGAGAAAAATGTACATCAGTAAGTTCAAGAATGAAATGACAACTAGACAAATAGCAATGTGGTAAGGACTAGACTGGCTATTGCTGCTTTTGAAGATGTAAGAAGAACTTTAAGGAAATATATTCTCCCCTAGAGCCTACAAAAGGAACAAAGACCATCTACACCTTGATCTCCCTAGAAAACCAAATATAAATCTCTTGGGAAGGGGATTAAGATGGCAGAGTAGGAGGATGTGGAGCTCATCTTCTCCCACAAACACATCAAAAATATATCAACATATAGAAAAATTTTCATAGAAAAGTAATTGGAAATTGGCAGAATATCTCATATACAACAAAAGCTTCAAGAAAGATATCTGCATAACCTGATATGATGGGATAAAAAAGAATGCATCAGGTTACAAAATAAAGGCCATATATGACAAACTCACAGCAATCATCATTCTCAATAATGAAAAACTGAAAGCATTCCCTCTGAGATCAGGAACAAGACAAGGATGCCCACTCTTTCCAATACTATTCAGCATAGTTTTGGAAGTCCTTGCCACAGCAATCAGAGAAGAAAAAGAAATAAAAGGAATCTAAATTGGAAAAGAAGAAGTAAAACTATCACTGTTTGCAGATGACATGGTACTATACTATACATAGAAAATCCTAAAGATGCCACCAGAAAACTACTTGAGCTAATCAATGAATTTGGTAAAGTTTCAGGATACAAAATTAACACACAGAAATCTCTTGCATTCTTATACACTAACAATGAAAGATCAGAAAGAGAAATTAAGGAAATAATCCCATTCACCATTGCAACAACAAAAATAAAATACCTAGGAATAAATCTGCCTAAGGAGGCAAACAAAATGTATGTAGAAAACTATAAAACACTGATGAAAAAAATCAAAGACAACACAAACAGATGGAGAGATATACCATGTTCTTGGATTGGAAGAATCAACATTGTGAAAATGACTATACTACACAAAGCAATTGACAGATTCAATGCAATCCCTATCAAATTAACAATGCAATCCCTATCAAATTACCATTTTACACAGAATTAGAACAAGAAATTTTATGATTTGCATGGAAATGCAAAAGACCTCGAATAACAAAAACAATCTTGAGAAGGAAAGACAGAGTTGATGGAATCAAGCTTCCTGACTTCAGGCTATGCTACAAGGCTACAGTGATCAAGACAGTATGGTACTGGCACAAAAAACAGAAATATAGATCAATAGAACAGGATAGATAAGCCCAGAGATAAACTATGGTCAACTAATCTATGACAAAGGAGACAAGGATACACAATGGAGAAAAGGCAGCCTCTTCAATAAGTGGTGTTGGGAAAACTGGACAGATACATGTAAAAGAATGAAATTAGAACACTTTCTAACACCATCCACAAAAATATACTCAAAATGGATTAAAGACCTAAATGTAAGGCCAGACACCATAATGCTCCTAGAGGAAAACACAGGAAGAACACTCTTTGACATAAATCACAGCAAGATCTTTTTTTGATTCACCCCCTAGAGTAATGGAAATAAAAACAAAAATAAGTAAGTGGGACCTAATGAGATTTCAAAGCTTCTGCACAGCAAAGGAAACTATAAGCAAGATGAAAAGACAACCCTCAGAATGGGAGAAAATAGTTGCAAACAAATCAACAGACAAAGGATTAATCTCCAAAATATATAAACAGTTCATCCAGCTCAATATCACAGAAACAACCAACTCAACCAAAAAATGGGCAGAAGGCCTAAATAGACATTTCTCCAAAGAAGACATACAGATGGCCAAGAGGCACATGAAAAGCTGCTCAACATCACTAATTATTAGAGAAATGCAAATCAAAACTACAATGAAGTATCACCACACACCAATCAGAATAGCCATCATCAAAAAATCTACAAATAGTAAATGCTAGAGAGGATGTGGAGAAAAGGGAACACTCTTGCACTGTTGGTGGGAATGTAAATTGATACAGTCACTATGGAGAACAGTATGGAGGTTTCTTGCAAAACTAAAAATAGAGTTACTATATGACCCAGCAATCCCACTCCTGGGCATATACCCAGAGAACACAATAATTCAAAAAGACACATGCACTCCAATGTTCATTGCAGCACTACTTACAATAGTCAGGACATGGAAGCAACCTAAATGTCCATCAACAGATGAATGGATAAAGAGGATATGGTACATATATACAATGAAATATTATGCAGCTGTAAAAGGGAATGAAACTGGGACATTTGTAGAGACATGGATGGGCCTTGAGACTGTCATACAGAGTGAAGTGAGTCAGAAAGATAAAAACAAATATCATATATTAACACATATATGTGGAATGTAGAAAAATGGTACAAGTCAACTGGTTTGCATGGCAAAAATAGAGACACAGATATAGAGAACAAACATATGGACACCAAGTGGGGAAAGCAGGGAGGGTTGGGGGGGAATGAATTGGGAGATTGGGATTGCCATATATACATTACAAATAAGAAAAAAAATTAAATTGTACACTCAAAAAAAAAAAAAAAAAGAATGCATCAAGTTGGGACCAGTGTCCCTGGGAGGGATCTATAAGGAATAGAAGGTCCACATGGACTGACACTCACCCTGGGAGGATGCAGATCAATTCACAATCTGAGCATCCCAGACCTGGAGTCTTGCACAGAGGACACAAACCTCCTTCCATTTGGGAATTTCACTGAGACAGATAGAAGGGCTGGAAAAGCCTAGACTCTACTCGTGAAAGTAAGCACTTGTTAGCTTACTAACAATCAGGACAGGGTGAGATGTGTGCTGGTGGCTGCTGACTTGCCACACTTACCAATCTAAAGATGCCAACAGCCCAACAGCCCCTCACTCTACACCACAGCCTAGTATGAGATCAGGGCAAAAATTTGACCTAGCTATGTAGAGACAGACTGGAGTGTGATACAGGTACATGGGGGCAGCAGGATGACTCAGGCAGACATTTTTATTACACACACTAGGTGGCACCACAAGAATGCACACAGTCTAAGCACTGAACCATAGGCAGACAGTCCTTGGGAGAGGACTCAATTGGCTAGAAAGAGATAGCCCAGAGGGCCTGGAGTGTGACCCAAGGGAAATCCTGGAGTCCCTTGTCAATGTGCACATGACAGTGGCATGTCTAGTCTTGGCAGACATTGCCAACCTGTGCAACAGGCAGTGCCACAAGAACACGCAGTGGCTAAGTACTGAGGTTCAGGCAGATAGGCAGGAGTATGCAACAATTCATTTCCCAGTGATAGTGCCCTAGGCCACTTACTCCACACCACAACTTAGGTCTGGGACAGACAGGTCCTGAGAGAAGTCTACCACAGAGGCAGCCCAGATCCCAGGCATCAGGACAACAACACCAATTCCTGCAGCCACAATGCCCCAGCCCATAGCCTCAGCCTAACCTACACAACAGCCTTGCACTAGATCTGGGATGAACACAGCAGAGAAAGGAATGTGACTTAGGGCTACTTCTGAGTGGAACTGCAGATTAATGAGTTTTCTGTGATTTCATGCACCTTACTTGCTTCAGCAATCACCTCCTTTGGGGCAAGGCATGCACTCAAAAGCAACAGAGCCTGGTCAGATCTGACCCTCAGGGTTCTACTCCAACAACTAAGGAGTAGACCCTGCCCCCAACAGGGCAGTGACAGCCATTGGGCAAAGATCCAGCCTCACATCCAGCACAAGATCTAGACACAGCAACAATCGCACCCACACCCCCTATCAAAGGGATAATGGCGAGCACACTCTGAAGAAAAATGTGGCTGACATCCATACCAAAACCAGCCCTATCACCAAAAATACTGGACACACACAGTCTACACACGGATACTCCCACATAAAAATACTCCTTCAAGATCACAGTAGATAACTGTTTCTACTAAATTCATAGAGACAGAGCAAGTTGAGTAAAATGAAAAGGCAGAGAAACTACTCCTAGTTGAAAGAACTTGATAAATTCCCTGAAAGAACAAATAATATAACAGACCTCACCAGTCCACTTGACCGAGAGTTCTAAAAGGAGGTAATAAAAATGTTAAAGGAATTGCAAAAGCTTATCAATAGAAGTGGAGATCACTGTAAGAAGAAGATAGAAACTAAAAAGATGAGCCAATCAAAATTAGGCAATTTAATTGCTGAGATAAAAACCAATCTAAAAGAAATGATGAGCAGACTAAATGACAAAAAACAAATAAGGGATCTGGTAGATAGAATAATGGAAATCACCCAATCAGAAAAGCAGACAGAAAGACAAGTTTAAAAAAAAAAAAAAAAAGCAATATATGAGGTCTATGGGATAATATAAAGCATACCAACCTACAGATAACAGGGTTCCAGAATGAGAAGAGAGAGAGAAGGGGGATCAAAAATGTATTCAAAAAATCTATGGCTGAAAAATCCCAAACCTAAAGAAGGAAAAAAATATCAAGGTACAGGAAATACAAAGTCCCAAACAAGATGAATACAAACATACCCATAACAAGACACATCATAATTAAAATGACAAAAATTAAAGATGAAGAGGATTCTAAAGGCAGCAAGAAAAAAACAGTCAGTTGCAAGGGAACCCCCATGAGGCTATCAACTGATTCATCTTTGGAAACTTTGCAGGCCAGAAGGGAGTAGTATGATATATTCAAAGTCCTGAAAGGGAAAATCCTCCAACCTCAGATACTTTGCCCAGCCAAGATTATCATTTGAATAGAAAAAGAAATAAAAAATTTCTCAGGCAAGTAAAAATTATAAGAATTCAGCAATACTAAACCTACACTAAAAAATATTGAAGGGTCTTCTCTAAAGAGAAAAGAAGGGAGAATGTGTTGGAAAGGGAAATCAAATAGGAAAGGCAAATATATAGAAGGGTTGACAATCACTTAAATAAGCCAGTACATAGATTAAAAAAACAATAAAAAATTTCATAAAAGCCACTAAAACTGTAATTAACAGCAAAAGTATCCTTTAGAGCATGAAGCTCTAAAAATAGGATATCAAAATCACAAAATGTGGGGGAAGGGAGTATAAAATGTAGATCATTTAGAATGTGTTTTAATTTGTACAATTATCAGTTTGAAGCAAGTAGGTATAGCTCTGGGTTAACATACTTGAAGTCCATGGTAACCACAAATGAGAAACATAAAATAGATTCACAAAAACCAAAACTAAAGGAAATCAAGAATACCACAAAAGAAAATCATTAAACCATACAAGATAAACAAAAAGAAGAAATAAACAAAGAGAAACTACAAAAACTGGAAAACAAGGTTTAAAATGTCAATAAGTACATACCGAGAAAAAGATGGCGGTGAAGTAGAGGGAGGTGGAATGCATTCCTCTCCACAGATGCATTGGAAATGCACCAAAAGATGCAATAATTCCAACAGAGAACCAACTGAACACCAGCAGACGACCTCAGACAACAGAAAGGACTGCAAGGAGCCCGACATAACCGGTAGGGAGGCATCTACGAAGGCTCAAAGAGGGTGAAGCGGCGGAGTTGTGGCAGATGGGAGGGAGTGAGAAACAAACCAAGGGTCTGCACCACAGCTCAGCATTCCTGGACGGAGACGTTGATTCACAGCTGAACAGAGGGTCTGGGAGTGGGAGTGTGGGAACTGGAGAGCTGGTTCAGGGTGAGAAAAATTGTTGCCAGCAAGGTGATGAACCAAGAGGACAGGAGGGAAGAGGTCAGCAGCGAGTAGTGCCTGCCCCTGAGAGCTGCCTGGCCATGATCATGGCTGGATGCTACAGGCTCACGGGCGAGGGGTGGGGAGGAGCCAAGGGCATAGCCTCTCTCTCTCTTTCAGTGCCTCTGCAACAGGCAGTGGAGAGAGGCCCTCTGGGCCACCTAAGGTGCTCAGGGATAACAAGTAACCTCAGGCACTCGGGAGGGGCTGGATTAAAACTCCTTGGAAAGCTGGCAGCAGGGAGGCTGCAGAGAAAAAAGAAAAAAATCCGAGAGAGGCCCAACTCTGAGACTTTCTGTTTACACATGAGCCACCTGTGTCTCTCTGCAACAGGCACCTCCAAGCCCGACTGAAATAACAGTGTACCACTGCTCACTCACTCCCAGGGGAAGGAGCCACTATTGTACCCTCTCCCTCCCCACACACCAACAATTACAGATGAACAATAAAGGAAGCTCTGCTGGCCACAGAATAATGCAAAAAAAAAAACCCAAGGCGAGTAGAAGGACACTTACAACTGAGACTCTAAGGAAACAGAAATATTATCTGAGGCTTGGACAGTCTTCTATAAACAGCTCTATAGCCAGAATAACCAACCCCAAAAGTTTGGAAAATCATGAAGAAACAAAGAAACACCATGCAGGCAAAGGACCAGGAAAAAAATCCACGAGACCAAATAAATGAGGAGGAAATAGGAAAAATGCCTGAAAAAGAATTCAGAGTAATGATAGTAAAAAAGATACAAAATCTCGATAACAAAATAGAGAAAGTACAAGAAACAGTTCATAAGAACTGAGAAAAACAAACAGCAATGGATAACAAAATAACTGAAATTAAAAATACTCTAGATGCTATAACCAGCAGAATGACTGAGGCAGCAGAACGAATAAGTGAGTTGGAAGATAGAATGGGGGAAATAACTGCCACAGAGCAGGAAAAAGAAAAAAAAGAATTAAAAGAATAGAAGACAGTTTCAGAGACCTCAGTGATAACATTAAACATTCGAATGATAGGCATCCCAGAAGAAGAAGAAAACAAGAAAGGGTCTGAGAAAATATTGGAAGAAGTTATAGTGGAAAACTTCCCCAACATGGGAAAGGAAATAATGAACCAAGTCCAAGAAGCACAGAGAGTCCCATACAGAATAAATCCAAAGAGAAATACACCGAGGCACATATTAATCAAACTAATGACAATTAAATACAAAGAAAAAATATTAAAAGCAGCAAGAGAAAAGCAACAAAAAACATATAAGAGAAAATCCATAAGGATAACAGCTGACCTTTCTACAGAAACTCTGCAGGCCAGAAGGGAATGACAGGATATACTGAAAGTTCTGAAAGAGAGAAATCTACAGCCAAGAATACTCTATCCAGCAAGAATCTCATTCAGATTTGAGGGAGAAATCAAAAGCTTTCCAGACAAGCAAAAGTGAAGAGAATTCAGCACCACCAAACCAGCCTTACAGCAAGTGCTAAAGGAACTTCTCTAAGTAGGACACACAAGAAAAGGAAAACACCTACAAAAACAAACCCAAAACAGTTAAGAAAATGGGAATTGGAACACACATGTCAATAATCACCTTACATGTAAATGGCTTAAATGCTCCAACCAAAAGACACAGACTAGCTGAATGGATACAAAAACAAGACCCTTCTATATGCTGCATCCAAGAAACCCACTTCAGACTAAGGGATACATATAGACTGAAAGGAAAGGGATGGAAAAAGATACTCCATGCAAACGGAAGTCAAAAGAAAGCTGGAGTAGCAATACTCATATCAGACAAATTAGACCTTAAAGTGAAGACTATTACAAGAGACAAGGAAGGACACTACATAATGATCAAGGGATCCATTCAAGAAGAACATATCACAATGGTAAATATCTATGCCCCCAACACAGGAGCACCTCAATACATAAGGCAAATGCTAACAGCTATAAAAGGGGACATCAACAGGAACACAATAATAGTGGGAGACTTGAACACCCCACTTACATCAATGGACAGATCATTCAAACAGAAAATAAATAAAGACACACACGCTTTCAATGACACATTAGACCATCTCGACTTAGCTGATATTTGTCAGACATTCCATCCAAAAATGACAGAATACACTTTCTTCTCAAGTGCACACAGAACATTTTCCAGGATAGATCACATCTTGGGTTACAAAACAAACCTTGGCAAATTCAAGAAAATTGAAATCATATAAAGCATCTTCTCAGACCACAATGCCATGAGACTAGATATCAATTACAGGAAAAAAACTGCAAAAAATACAAACACATGGAGGCTAAAAAATTCACTATTAAACAACCAAGAAATCACTAAAGAAATCAACGTGGAAATCAAAAAATATCCAGAAACAAATGACAACGAAAACACAAGAACCCAAAATCTATGGGACACAGTAAAAGCAGTTCTAAGAGGGAAGTTTATAGCAATACAGTCCTACCTTAAGAAACAAGAAAATTATCGAATAAACTACCTAACCTTACACCTAAAACAATAAGAAAAAGAACAAAAAAGCCCCAAAGTGAGCAGAAGGAAAGAAATCATAAAGATCAGAGCAGAAATAAATGAAAAAGAAAGGAAGGAAGCCATAGCAAAAATAAATAAAACTAAAAGCTGGTTCTTTGAGAAGATTAACAAAATTGATAAACCATTAGCCAGACTCATCAAGAAAAAAAGGGAGAAGATGCAAATCAACAGAATTAGAAATGAAAAAGGAGAAGTCACAACGGACACCTCAGAAATACAAAAGATCATGAGAGACTACTACAAGCAACTAGATGCCAATCAATTGGATAACCTGGAAGAAATGGATACATTCTTAGGAAAATACAATCTTCCAAGACTGAACCAGGAAGAAATAGAAACCATGAACAGACCAATCACAAGTACGGAAATTGAGGCAGTGATTAAAAATCTCCCAACACACAAAAGCCCAGGACCAGATGGATTCATGGGTGAATTCTATCAAACATTTCGAGAAGAGTTAACACCTATACTTCTCAAACTCTTCCAAAATATTGCAGAAGACGGAACACTCCCAAACACATTCTATGAGGCCACCATCACCCTGATACCAAAACCAGGCAAAGATGTCACAGAAAAAGAAAACTACAGACCAATATCACTGATGAATATAGATGCAAAAATCCTCAACAAAATACTAGCTAACAGAATCCAACAGCACATTAAAAAAATCATATACCATGATCAAGTGGGGTTTATCCCTGGGATGCAAGAATTCTTCAATATATGCAAATCAATCAACGTGATACATCATATCAACAAATTGAAGGATAAAAACCATATGATCATCTCAATAGATGCAGAAAAAGCTTTTGACAAAATTCAACATCCATTTATGATAAAAGCTCTCCAGAAAATGGGCATAGAAGGAAATTATCTCAACATAATAAAAGCCATATATGAGAAACCAAAAGCCAACATCATTCTCAATGAGGAAAAACTGAAAGAATTCCCTCTAAGAACAGGAACAAGACAAGGGTGTCCACTCTCACCACTATTTTCAACATAGTTTTGGAAGTTTTAGCCACAGCAATCAGAGAAGAAAAAGAAATAAAAGGAATCCAAATTGGAAAAGAAGAAGTAAAATTATCAGTCTTTGCAGATGACATGACATTATATATAGAAAACCCTAAAGACTCTACCAGAAAACTGCTAGCACTAATCGATGAATTTAGTAAAGTAGCAGGATACAAAATTAATGCACAGAAATCACTTGCATTTCTATACACTAACAATGGAAGAGCAGAAAGAGAAATCAAGGAAAGTCTCCCATTCACCATGGCAACCAAAAGAATAACATACCTAGGAATAAACCTGCCTAAGGAGGCCAAAGATCTGTATGCAGAAAACTTTAAGACATTGATGAAAGAAATCAAAGATGACACAAACAGATGGAGGGGCATACCATGTTCCTGGATTGGAAGAATCAACATCGTGAAAATGACTGTACTACCCAAAGGAATGTACAGATTCAATGCAATCCCGATCAAATTACCAATGGCATTTTTCACAGAACTAGAGCAAGAAATCTTACGATTTGTATGGAAATGCAAAAGACCCCGAATAGCCAAAGCAATCTTGAGAAGGAAACATGGAGTTGGTGGAATCAGGCTTCCTGACTTCAAACTATACTACAAGGCCATAGTGATCAAGACAGTATGGTACTGGCACAAAAATAGAAAGGAAGTTCAATGGAATAGAATAGAGAACTCAGAAGTAAGCCCAAACACATATGGGCACCTTCTCTTTGACAAAGGAGGCAAGAATATACAATGGAAAAAAGACAGCCTCTTCAATAAGTGGTGCTGGGAAAATTGGACAGCAACATGTAAAAGAGTGCAATTAGAACACTTCCTAACACCATACACAAAAATAAACTCCAAATGGATTAAAGACCTACATGGAAGGCCAGACACTATAAAACTCCTAGAGGAAAACATAGGCAGAACACTCTATGACATCCATCAAAGCAAGATCCTTTTGGACCCACCTCCTAGAATCATGGAAATAAAATCAAGAATAAACAAATGGGACCTCATGAAACTTAAAAGCTTTTGCACAGTAAAAGAAATCATAAACAAGACTAGAAGGCAACCCTCAGAATGGGAAAAAATAGTTGCCTATGAAACAATGGACAAAGGATTAACCTCCAAAATATACAAGCAGCTCATGCAGCTTAATACCAAAAAAGCAAATAACCCAATCCACAAATGGGCAGAAGACCTAAATAGACATTTCTCCAAAGAAGACATCCAGATGGCCAACAAACACATGGAAAGATGCTCAACATCACTAATCATCAGAGAAATGCAAGTCAAAGCCACAATGAGGTATCACCTCACACCGATCAGAATGGCCATCATCACAAAATCTGGAAACAACAAATGTTGGAGAGGGTGTGGAGAAAAGGGAAGTCTCCTGCACTGTTGGTGGGAATGTAAGTTGGTACAGCCACTATAGAAAACAACTGGAGGTTCCTTAAAAAACTACATTTAGAAGTACCGTATTATCCACTAATCCCACTACTGGACATGTACCCAGCGAAAAGCATAATCCAAAAAGAAACATGTACCATAATGTTTATTGCAGCACTATTTACAATAGCCAGGACATGGAAGCAACCTAAATGCCCATCAACAAATGAATGGATACAGAAGATGTGGCATATATATACAATGGAATATTACTCAGCTATAAAAAGGGATGAGATGGAGCTATATGTCATGAGGTGGATAGACCTAGAGTCTGTCATACAGAGAGAAGTAAGTCAGAAAGAGAAAGACAAATATTGTATGCTAACTCTTATATGCGGAATCTAAAAATAGTACTGATGAACTCTGTGACAAGACAAGAATAAAGATGCGGATGCAGAGAATGGACTGGAGAACTCGAGGTTTGGGGGGGCAGGAGGTGAAGGGGAATCTGAGACCAAGTGAGAGAGTAGCACAGAGATATATGTATATTATACTACCAACTGTAAAATAGATAGCCACTGGGAAGTTGTTGTATAACAAAGGGAGTCCAACTCGAGGATGGAAGATGCCTTAGAGGAGTGGGACAGGGAGGGAGGGCAGGACTCAATTTACGGTGGGGGGGAATACAGGGATATGTGTATAAAAACAGATGATTGAACTTGGTGTACCCCCCAAAAAATGTACATACCTATTCATAATCACTTTAAATATCAATGAACTAAATGTTCCAATCAAAAGACATAGAATTGTAGATTGTATTAAAAAAAAAAGATAAGAACATACAGCATGCTGCCTACAAAAGGCTCACTTCAGGGTGAAAGACACACTGACTGAAAGGGAGGGAATGGAAAAAGATATTTCATTGAATTGGAAATGACAAGAAAGCAAAGGTAGCAATATTCATCAGACAAAATATACTTTAAAACAAAGGCCATAAAGACAGACAAGGAAGGACATTATATAACGATAAAGGAATCAATACAAGAAGAGAATATTATACTTGTTAACATATATGTATCCAATGTAAGAGCACCTTACTATATAAAATAAATACTAATAGACACAAAGGGAGAAATTAACAGGAATACAATAACGACAGGAGACTTTTATACCCTACTAACATCAATGGGCAGATTATCCAGACAGAATATCAATAAGGCCACAGAGGTCCTAAATGACACAATAGACCAGTTTGACTTAATTGATATCTACAGAACACTACAAACAAAATACAAAAACAAAACAAAACAAAACAATTCAGGATACACCTTCTTTTCAATATCTCATAGAATTTTCTCTAGGACAGACCACATACTAGGAAAAAAAGAAGATTCAACAGATTTAAGAGTGTAGAAATTTCTTCAAGCATATTTCCTGACTACAACAGTGTGAAATTAGAAATCCACCACAGAAAGAAAGAGAGAAAAAGACTGAACACATGGAGACTAAACAACATTTTACAAAAAATCCCCAATGAGTTAATGATGAAATCAAAGTAAAAATCAAGAAATATCTCAAGACAATTGACAACGAATACAAAACCTTACAAAATCTATGAAATGGAGCAAAAGCAGCTCTGAGAGGAATGTTCATAGTGATACAAGCCTTCCTCAGGAAACAAGAAAAATCTCAAATAAACAACCTGCCACTTAAAAGAAATAGAAAAAGAATAAACAAAACCTAAAGTCAGCAGAAGGAAGAAAATAAAGATCAGAGAGGAATAAATAAGATAGAGATAAATAATAATTGAAAAGATGAGTAAAACCAAGAACTGGTTTTTTTTGAAAAGAAAAATAAAAGCAACAAACCGCTAGCCAGGCTCACCAAGAAGAAAAGAGAGAGGACCCAAATAAAATAAGAAATGAAAGAGGAGAAAAAAATTGATACCACAGAAATTAAAAAATACTATGAATTGTTATATGTCAACAAATTGGACAACCTATAAGAAATGGACAAGTTTCTAGAAACATACAGCCTATGAAAACTGAGTCAAGTAGAAACAGACTAATCACTAGAAGTGAAATAGCATGTGTAAGTAAAAAAACTCCCTGAAAACAGAAATCCAGAACTGGATGGCTTCACTGGAGAATTCTATCAAACATACAAAGCAGAACTTAAACCTATCCTTTGCAAACTATTTCAAACAGTTGAAGAGAAGGGAACACTCCCAAATCCATTGTAAGAAGCAGCCATCACCCTGATACAAGACAAAGACACTAAAAAAAAAAAAAAAAGAAAGAAAGAAAGAAAGAAAATTACAGGCCAATATCTTTGATGAATATAGATACACCAATCCTCAATGAAATATCAGTATTAGAAAACCAAATCCAACAATATATAAAAAGAATCATACACCACAATTAAGTTGGAGTCATTCCAGGGTTGCAAGGATGATTCAATATACTCAAATCAATCAACATGATATACTACAAAGTGAAAAGAAAGACATAAACCATATGATCATCTCAACAGACACAGAAAAAACATTTGACAAAATTCAACATTCATACATGATAAAAATCTCATCAAAATGGATATAGAGGGAACATACACCAACATTATAAAAGTCATTTATGACAAACCCACAGCCAACTTAATACTCAATGATGAAAAGCTGAAAGCCTTCCTATTAAATTCAGGAGTAGGAGAAAAATGCCCAATTTCACCACTTCTATTCATCACAGTACTGGAAGTCTTAGCCACATCAATGAAACAAGAAAAAGAAATAAAAGGTGTCCAAAATGGAAGGGAAGAGGTAAAATTGTCATTATATGCAGATGACATGATAATCTCTATAGAGAATTATGAAAACTACACAAATCTATTAGAACTAATAAATGAATTCAGCAAAGTAGCAAGATAAAAGGTTAATATACAGTAATCAGTTACATTTCTTTACACCAACAATGACATATCAGAGGGAGAAAGATAAAAATAATCTTGTTTAAAATCTCATCAAAAAATAAAATGCCTAGGAATAAACTTAACCAAAGAGGCAGAAGACCTAAATGTTGAAAATTATAAAACATTGATAAAGGAAATTGAAGATTCAAAGAAATGGAAAGATATCCCATGCTCTTGGGTTGAAAGAACTAAAATGACTATACTATTTGTAGAGACATGGATGGACCTAGAGGCTGTCATACAGAGTGAAGTGAGTCAGAAAGAGAAAAACAAATATTGTATAGTAACACATATATGCGGAATATAGAAAAATGGTACAAATCAACTGGTTTGCAAGGTAGAAATAGAGACACTGTTGTAGAGAACAAATATATGGACACCAAGTGGGGAAAGCAGGGGGAGTTGGGGGGGGTGATGAATTGGGAGATTGGGATTGCCATATATACATTACTAATAAGAAAAAAATCAAATTGCATACTTTAAATATATGCAATTTATTGTATGTCAATTGTATCTCAATAAAAGTTCTGAAAGAAAAAAAAATCTAGAGTGGGGAAAACAATTTAAAAAAATAAATAAATAAAATAAAATGAGCACACTATCCAAAGCAATCTACAGACTTAATGCAATCCCTATCAAAATACCCATTACATTTTTCACAGAACTAAAATAAATAGCCCTAAAACTTATATGGAAGCACAAATGATCCAGAGTTGCCAAAGCAATCTTGAGAAAAAAGAGCAAAGAGGGAGGCAACACCCTTCCAGACTTCAGACAATATTACAAAACTACAATAATCAAAACAATGTGGTAATAACACAGAAACAAACATGAAGATGAATGGAAGAGAATACAGAGCCCAGAAATAAACCCAAACCTACAGTCAATTAATCTTTGACAAAGGAGGCAAGAATATACAATGGAGAAAAAACAGTCTGTTCAACAAGTGGTATTGGGAAATCTGGACAGCAACTTGTAAATCAATGAAATTAGAACACTTCCTCACACAGTATACAAAAATAAACTCAAAATGGTTTAAAGACCTAAATATAAGACATGACATCATAAAACTCCCAGAAGAGAACATAGGCAAAATATACTCTGATAGAAACCAGAGCAACAATTTCTTAGATCAGTCTCTCAGGGCAAAAGAAATATAAGCAAAAATGAAGAAATGGGACCTAACTGAACTTAAATATTTTGTACAGAAAAGGAAAATGCAGAGACAACCTACAGAATGGGAGAAATTTTTTGCAAACCATGCAACTGACAAGAGGTTAATATCCAACATACACAGACAGCTCATGTGACTCAATATCAAAACAAAAAAACAAACAAACACAAATTGGGCAGAAGACATAAATAAACATTTCTCCAAAGAATACTGACAGATGCTCAACAGGCATATGAAAAAATGCTCAACATTGCTAATTATTGGAGAAATGCAAGTCAAAACCACAATGAGGTATCACCTCAATGGCCGTCATCAGAAAATCTACAAATAACAAATGCTGGAGAAGGTGTGGGAAAAAAGGAATACTCCTAAACTGTTGGTGGGAAATGTAAATTGTTGCAGCCACTATGGAAAGCAGTATGGATGTTCCTTAAAAAGTAAAAATGGAGCTACTACTTGATACAGCAATCCCACTCCTTGGTATATATCCATAAACAATGAAAACTCTAATTTGAAAAGATATATGGAAGATAGTAGAGGAATAGGAGGACGTGGAGTTCATCTCTCCACAAAAACGCATTAAGAATACATCTACAAATGAAATAATTGTCTCAGAGCACCAGCTGAACACTAGCAGAGGACCTCAAAAACCAGAAAGATCCCTGTGTAACCAGGTAGGACAAAAGAAAAAAGGAAGAGGAGAGGATGAGGGATGGGACCTGCACCCCTGGAGGGAGCTGAAGGAGAGGAGTGTTTCTGACATTTAGGGAAGCCCTCTCACTGGAGGAGAGATTAGGTGGGACAAAAGGGGAGTTTCATGGGCCATGGGAGGAGAGCACAGCAACAGGTCTGTGACAGGCAGGACAGAGTGAGACCTACACAGAAGGTCTGTGCCACAGCCCTGCATGCCCCAGTCTGAGATGTGGGTCCACTGGTGTGGATGGGGACTGGGTGCTGGAACATAGGGTTTGGAGAGCAGACCCAGGGAGAGGACTGCTGTTGGCTGCAAGGAGACAGCCTGAGGGGTTGGGAGTAAGGAAATCCACAACTGGGAATGCTTTCAGAGGAAAGCTGGACTGCCATAGAAGTGAACCACAATTGTTGAGTGATGTGAAAAGGGTGGGGCTGCCATTGCTGCCTCTTTCCACACATGCCAGTCCCTGCCTCCTTGGAAGGGCAGGAAGGGCCCATGCTGGGACTGGCCTTCTTGCACCCATGGCCACTGGCTACCCTACAAGCCCTGTCCCTACCAGGGCTCCTGAGAGTCCAGCTGCAAATGCCTCTGCACACTATCCTCACCCAGGCAGACTCATGTGTTCTGGGGCAGCCTCAGGTGCAGACCCCTGTGGGTGACCCACAGGCAGAGGTATAGCTGAAACCACAGGTGAGTCCCAGGGATAGTGGACCTAAGGAAGAAAAGCTGAAATATTTCCTTGCAACTGTGCAAATCACAAATTGACATCCCTGTGACTGGCTTTGTAAACTCAGTGCCTACAGAACATCTGAACAGAGAATGAGTTCTCCCACAGCCAAGATGGATGTAGGTTTAGGAGCTGTATACTCTGTGGGCACATAAAATTGGGGTTTGGGCCAGAGTCTGAGCTGCCCCCTAGCCCCCAAAGAGGGTCAATAACCATGATTACTGCAATCCTGGGCCCTGACTTCAGTGGATCTATGCTGGTGGCCTGGTGAAAACAATGTCTGTGGATGCCAGGGCCAATTGACAGAATACCCACAGTTAAGGTGGGGCATAGAGCACTTCCAACAACAGTGTAATCTGAGAGGTCACACAACAGAGCATATGAACAGGTGAAAATCTCCAGAGGATAATACTCAGTAACTTCCTTCCCAGTGCTCCAATTCTGCCTACCTCACACCACAGATCAGAAACACAAGTAAGAAACAGATCTGTGGGCCTCTACTCCAACAAATAGGGCAGCAGACTCCACCTCTGACAGGGCAGTGACAACCACAGAGCAAAGGGAAAGCCCTGCTCAATATCCAGTGCAGGCTCTGGTCACCACAATAGAAGTCACACCTCCTATAAAGGAGATAACAGCCAACATATACTGAGGAAAGAGATGGAAGACATCTATGCTAAAAACATTAGACCCAAAAGAGGATACACAGGGACCTTCCTACATAAAATAGCCCTCCAAGACAGTTTAAGATCTGGCATTGGGTGGGAAAACCCCTAGAACTAGGTCTGAGTGCATGTGAAACCTTTTATGTGCCCTCCATTAGTAGAGTTTCTGTTTCCTCCAGCCATGTGGATATCCTATACTCAAGCCTTGAGCTATCCACATGGCTGAAGGAAACAGACACTCCACTCAGGGTGGGCACACACAAGGTCTCACATGTACTGGGACACAGCAGGAAGAAGTACCTCCATAGGAACCTGGGTTACACCTACCTAGGTGTCTTGCAGGGGTTCCTGGGGAGGCAAGGGTTGATTATTGCTTACTGTGAGGGCAAGGACACTGGTAGCAGAAGCCCCAGGGAATATTGATTGGAGTCAACTCTCTTAGAGTTCAACACTTTGGCACCAAGACCCCACCCAACAACCTGCAGTCAGCGCTGGAAAGCTTCAGGCCAAACAACCACCAGGATAGAACACAGCCCCACCCATCAGAAGAAAATCTATCTAAAGTCATACTGAGCTCACAGCCAACTCAAAACACACTGCTTGAAATGGCCTTGCCCATCCGAGGAACAAGACCCAGCTCCACCCACAAGAGGGCAGGGACCAGTCCCTCCCACCAGGAAGCCTGCACAAGCCCCTGGACCAAACTCACCCATTAGGGGGCAGACACCAGAAGGAAGGGGAACTACAATCCTGCAGCCTGCAGAAAGGAGACCACAAACTGAGAAGACAGAGAAATATGCTGCAAATGAAGGAACAATATAAAAACCCACCCACAAGAGCAAATAAATGAAGAGGAGAAAGGCAATCTATCTGAAAAAGAATTCATAATAATGATAGTAAGGATGATTCAAAATCTTGGAAAATGAATGGAGGCATAGATTGAGAAGATACAAGAAATGTTTAACAAGAAGCTAGAAGATTTAAAGAAGAAACAGATGGATAATGCAATAACTGAAATGAAAAGTACATTAAAATGAATCAATAGCAGAATAACTGGGGGTGAATAATTAATAAGTGAACTGGGAGACAGAATGGTGAAAATCACTACCACTGAACAAAATAAAGAAAAAAATGAAAAAAAATGAGGACAGTCTCAAAGACATTTGGAACAATATTATTATTCTGTTAAATTTATTTATTTATCTTTATTTATTGGCTGTGTTGGGTCTTTGTTGCTGCACGTGGGCTTTCTTTAGTTGCAGAGAGTGGGGGCTACTCTTCCTTGTGGTGTGTGGGCTCCTCATTGCTGTGACCACTCTTGTTGTGGAGCATGGGCTCTAGGTGCATGGGCTTCAGTAGTTGTGGCACATGGGCTAAATAACTGTGGCTCATGAGCTCTAAAGCTCAGGCTCAATAGTTGTGGCATGTGGGCTTAGTTGCTCCATGGCATGTGGGATCTTCCTGGAGCAGGGATCAAACCTGTATCCCCTGCATTGGCAGGTGGATTCTTAACCACTGCACCACCTAGGAAGCCCTGAAACAATATTAAACACACCGACATTCACATTACAGGAATCCTAGAAGGAGAACAGAAAGAGAAATGGCCTGAGAAAATATTTGAAGATATTATAGTTGAAAACTTCCCTAACATGAGAAAGAAAATGCTCATTCAAGTCCAGGAAGTGCAGAGAATCCCATACAGGATGAACACAATGCAGAACACACAGAAACGCATATTAATCAAACTGACAAAAATTAAAGACAAAGAAAAAATATTAAAAGCAACAAGTGAAAATCAACAAATAACACACAAGAGAATCCCCATCAGGTTATCAGCTGATTTGTTAGTGGAAAATCTGTAGGTCAGGCACAATATATTTTAAACTGTCAGAGGGAAAAACCTACAGTCAATAATACTCTCTCCAGCAAGGCTCTCATTCAGATTTGATGGAGAGATCAAAAGGTTTACAGACAAGCAAAAGCTAAGAGAATTCAGCACCACCAAACCAGCTTTACAAAAAAATGCTAAAGGAACTTCTCTAGGTGGGAAAGAGATCAGAAACTTAAAACAACCTTAAAAATATATAGACTGCTATATCAAAACTTCATTGAAACAACAAACTCCAAAACTGCAATAAATACACACATAAAAATGAAAAAGTAATCCAAACACAACACTAAAGATGGTCATTAAACCATAAGAGAACAAAAGAGGAAGGGAAGAAAAACGACCTACAAAAACTAACCCAAAACAATTATGAAAATGGCATAGGAACATACATATTGATAATTACCTTAAATAAAATGAATTAAATGCTCCAACCAAAAGTCATAGACCAGTTGAATGGATACAAAAGCATGACTTGTGTATATGCTGTGTACAAGAGACCCACTTAAGACCTAGGGACACATACAGAACGAACATGAGGGGATGGAAAAAGATTTTCCATGCAACTGGAAATCAAAAGAAATCTGGAGTAGTGTTACTGAAATACAAGTCTTTGTGCCAGACACACAGTGAAGACAAACAATACTAAAAAGTCATAGTTTGGAACAGAGAAATGTTTATTGCAGGGCCATGCAAGGAGACATGTGGCTCATGCATAAAAACCTCAAACTCCCTGAAAGCCCTTTTCATAGAAAAAGTGAAGTAGGGGTGGGGTTAATTGTTGCAAACTACTTAGTGTCTATCCTTTGTTCTTGAGGTCAGGTCATGGTCAGGTAATGATATTCCTGTAAATCTCCATGAAACAAAGTTATTTTCTGTTCTGACAAGAAAGGGCAAGTTCCCAGAGCAAAACTTTTACCTTCTGAGGTCTAGGTCCTGTCTAAGAAGAGGAGATCCCTGCAGGGGCTGGTTATTCTGCCCCTGAACATTTGTCCAGATCCCAGTCTGGGTCCTCCCACAAGTGCCCACATCTGTCTGAGGAGGTAGATCTCAGTTGGCAGCTCCCTCAGGGCCAGGTCCCCAGAACCTGCCCAGCTGTCATCGGCTGATGGAGCCAGGTGCCCAGGATCCAACTGGTCCTCAGGCCACCCAAATGGCTGGGGCCAGGTTCTGCAGACTGCAACCCATGCAGACTGCCACTGCCATTATGCCTCAGAGGAGGAGATGGGGGACAGGTTCACCGCCACCCCAACTCCTGGCCCCAGCCAGTGGGTAGCCTTGGTGAGGGCTCTGGAGCCCTGCAGGAAACAGCCTGCAGGTGAGGCCAGGTGAGCTGGAGGGCACCAGGGAGAAGGCCAGTTTCTGCCTGTTACCTCAGTCTCTGCATGATGACCAACACTCTGCCAACCATTGGCCCAGCAGGGCCTCTAACTGCCACTATGTCCCATGTTAGTGGTCTTGCAGTAATCATTGCCTGACAGTGGGATGTGCAGTGATGGCATGCAGCAACAGCCACATGCTAAGGGCTGCACACTGCCCCACTGTTTACATTAGCAATACTCATATCAGATTAAGACTTTAAAATAAAGACTTCTACAAGATGCAAGGGAGGATACTACCTAATGATCCAGGGATCAATCAAAGAAGAAAATATAACAATTGTAAATATATATGTACCCAACATAGAAGCACTTCAAAATATAAGGCAAATGCTAATAGCAATAAAAGGGGAAATTGAGAGTAACACAATTATAGTGGGAGACTTTAATACCCCAACTTACACCAATGGACAGAACATCCAGACAGAAAGTTAGTAAAAAAACAAACAAACAAAAAAAACAGAGACCTTAAATGACACATTAGACTAGATAAACTTTATAGACATCTATATGACATTCCATCCAAAAGCAGCAGAATACAATTTCTTCTCAATTGCACATGGAACATTCTCCAGGATTGATCATATATTGGGCACAAATCAATATTCTGTATTTTGAAAATTGTAAAAAGAAAATTGAAATCATATCAAGCAACTCTTCTGACCACAACACTATGAGATTAGACATCAATAATGGAGAAAAACAAAACAAAACAAAACTACAAAACACAAACTCATGGAAGCTAAACAATATGTTACTAAATAACCATGGGATCACTGAAGAAATCAAAGAGGAAATCAAAAAATACCTAGAGAAAAATAAAAATGAAAACATGATGAACCTATGGGATGCAGCCAAAGCAATTCTAAGAGGGAAGTTTGTAGCAATAAAATTTTACATCATGAAACAAAGAAAATCTCAAATAAAGAACCTAACTTTACACCTAAAGCAACTAGAGGAAGAAGAACAAACAAAACCTGAAGTTGGTAGAAGAAAAAAAAATAATAAAGATCAGAGCAGAAATAAATGAAATAGAGACAAAGAAAACAATAGCAAAAATCAATGAAACTAAAAACTGGTTCTTTGAGAAGATAAATAAAATTTGCAATACTTTAGCCAGACTCATCAAGAAAAAAAGGGAGAGAACACAAATGAATAAAATTGGAAATGGAAAAGTAGTTATAATGTACACCACAGAAATACAAAGTATCATAAGAGACTACTGCAAGCAACTATATGCCAATTAAATGGACAACCTAAAGGAAATGGACAAATTATTAGAAAGGTAAAACCTTCCAAGTCTGAACCAGGAAAAAATAGAAAATATGAACAGACTAATCACAAGTAATGAAATTGAAACCATGATTAAAAAACTTCCAACAAACAAAAGTCCAGGATCATGTGGCTTCACAGTGAATTCTATCAAACATTTAGAGAAGAGCTAACACCTATCATTTTCAAACTCTTCTAAAAAATTGCAGAGGGAGGAACACTCCCAAGCTCATTCTATGAAGCCACCATCAACCTCATAACAAAACCAGACAAAGATAACAGAAAAAAAGAAAATTATAGGCCAATATCACTGATAAACATAGATGCAAAAATCCTCAACAAAAAACTAGCAAACCAAATCCAACAACACATTTAAAGGATCATACACTATGACCAAGTGGAAGTTATCTCAGGGATGCAAGGATTCTTCAATATATATAAATCAATCACTGTGATACACCATATTAACAATATGAAGAATAAAAACCATATGATCATCTCAATAGATGCAGAAAAAGCTTTGGACAAAATTCAACATTCACTTATTGTAAAAACTCTCTAGAAAGTGGGTAAAAAGAGAACATACCTCAACATAATAAAGGCCATATAAAACAAACCCACAGAAAACATCATTCTTAATGGTGAAAAACTGAAAGCATGTTCCCTAAGACCAGGAACAAGACAGGGATGTCCACTCTCTCCACTTTTACTCAATAGCATTTTGGAAGTCCTAGCCATAGCAATCAAAGAAAAAAACAGAAATACAAGGAATCCAAGTTAGAAAAGAACAAGTAAAACTGTCACTGTTTGCAGATGACATTATATTATACATAGAAAATCATACAGATGCTACCAGAAAATTACTGGAGCTCATCAATGAATTTGTTGACATTACAGAATACAAAATTAATACACAGAAATCTCTTGCTTTCCTGTACACTAACAACAAAAGATCAGAAAAATTTAAGGAAACAATCACATTTACCATCACATTAAAAAGAATACAATAGCTAGGAATAAACCTACCTAAAGAGGCAAAACACCTATACTCAGAAAACTATAAAATACTGATGAAAGAAATCAAAGATGACACAAACAGATGGAGAGATATACTGTGTTTTTGGACTGAAGAATCAATGCTGTCAAAATGACTATACTTGCAAAGTAATATACTGATTCAATGCAATACCTAGTAAATTACATTACATTTCTCACAGAATTAGAACAAAACATTTTACAATTTGTATGGAAACACGAGTCCCCAAATATCCAAAGCAATCTTGAGAAAGAAAAATGGAGCTGGAGGAGTTAGGCTCCCTGACTTCAGAGTAAACTACCAAGCTACTTCATCAAAATAGGATGGTACTGGCACAAAAACAGAAATAGAGATCAATGAAACAGGATAGAAAGTCCAGAGATAAACCTATGCACCTATGGTCACCTAATCTCTGACAAAGGAGGCAAGAATATAGAATGGAGAAAAAAGTCTCTTCAGTAGGCAGTGCTGGGAAAACTGCATGTAAAAGAATGAAATTAGAACACTCTCCAACATTATACACAAAAATAAACTCAATGGATTAAAGACCTAAATGTAAGACTGGATGCTATAAAACTCTTAAAGGAAGACATAGACAGAACACTCTCTGACATAAACTGCAGAAAGATATTTTTTTGTTTCACCTCCTAGAGTAATGAAAATAAAAACAAAAATAAACAAATGGGAACTAATTAAACTCAAAAGATTTTTTTTTTTGCAGCAAAGGAAACCACAAACAAAATGAAAAGACAACCCTCAGAATGGGAGAAAATATTTGCAAATGAAGCATCAAAGAATAATTCTCCAAAATATACAAACAGCTCATGCATCTTAATATCAAAAGAACAAACAACCCAATCAAAAAATGGGTGGAAGATCTAAATAGACATTTCTCCAAAGAAGACATAAATATAGCCAAGAGGCACATGAAAACATGTTCAACATCACTAATTATTAAAGAAATGCAAATCAAAACTACAATGAGATATCAGCTTACACTAGTCATACATCATCAGAAAGTCTAAAAACAGTGCTGGGGAGGGTGTGGAGAAAAGGGAACCCTCCTACAGTGTTGGTGGGAATGTAATTTGGTACAGTCATTGTGGAGAAGAACATGGAGGTTCCTAAAAAAAACTAAAAATAGAGCTACCATATGGTCCATCAATCCCACTCCATATGTACTAGTATGATTATTCCCATTTTATGTAAAAAGAAAAAAAAAAAAACAAAGAATTTGTATAAATTGCCCCATGTCCTCCAACAAGTAACTAGCAACAGCAGATTTCAGACATAGGACCTGGAATTACAGAGGCCATACTCTTTACAACTAAACTGGCCTGACCACAGTTACCTGAAGTTGCTTACCCTATATTAAAACTAAACCCAGACATAGTATTGAGTTATCCTCCCAGACCTTTAGCCGAACCATAGGTTATTGCATTCATTTCTGAATACTTATAAACTAAAACACTCCAAACGTTATTTGTACATGTTTTGGCAGGGTACCACAACTTGACCTTTTGCCAGTAAAAGATAATTTTTCTGTCAGTAATTTTAATGAACTAATACAACTCTCTCTTGCTTCTACCTAGTTGATAAATAAAATAACTCATGGTCTATATTCAGTAATTTCCATGACAACCTGACATTACACAGTATCAGATAATTTTTGGTGTTATACTGACTACTTTCTGCACGAAGATTGAAACTATAAATAGAATCTTATTACAATTAAACAACTAAAACCACATTTAATTAGAATATGACAAAATTTTAAAGCAGATATTAATGGTTTTCACTACAGAAATTTTCAAATTATCAGAACACCAAACTATATATTGAGTACTACCTTCAATTCCTAAAAATTTAGCAACTTCTTCCTTTTTCAATTGTAATATTTTTGTAAAAATGCCAACATGCAAGAGGAACAAAGAGCATCTCCTATTTCCCTGTTCCCTTGTATCCTTTCTTTCATATGGCTAATGTTATAAGTAAGGTTTTTCCCATTTTATATATCTCTATTTACATGTTTATTTCAAGACAGTTTTACTAATTCCAGATATATCAGAGATAGATATAGGGGTTGAACATAATGGACCTTGTGGATGGCAAATAATTATAAATAATTTTGCCTGTTTGGAACCTATGGTAAAATACAGAATGGTCTTCCAGATAGAGACCCTCCTAGATGGGTGCCTACATCCATTGATATTTCTGCTTTCATGCATACCCTGAGTTTCCTTCTCTTAATCTTTTGTTAATAGCTGGGTAGACAGAGGGAATCATGGCCATCACATCCTGAAAGAAAATGAGCAATCTAAGGAAAGAAAATAAAGTAAGAAATAATGAAGAAAGCAGGACAAGTCAAATTGACTCTTTGCAGGCTATGCAGCCAACATGTTCCAAGGCAGACTCCAACTCTTTCGATTTGCTTGTGTCTAATATATGACATCTAGATAGCTTACTGTTAAAGATATCAAATCTGCAAAAACACTCAAAGTGTGAAAAAAGTATTGTTTTCTTCTGTTGTGAATTAATTTCAACCTAAAATATGCAGCCTGAAAAAAAGCAGGCATTTTCTCACAGATAAAAATGTATAGTAGTAGAAAGAAAATATATGTATGATAGTATAACATGCCACCAGTGCACCCTACCTCCCTTACAGTTTTATTATCTAGATGAGTTTTCTCAAGTCCAAATCCTCAAGTACCTCACATACAAAATAAGAATAAGAGAGGCAACTTCATTGGAAGTGTATTAGATGATGAACATAAAGACTTTGGCCCATAGTAAATTTTCAATAAATATTAGGAGGAGTAGAAAAAAGAAGATAGAGTTATTGTTGTTGTAGTTTTTAGGATAGAGGTAGAAAAAGATAGGAAGTTTTTCAAAAGCCAATTCTGATTGAGAATGCTAGAAGACAACATAATGCTGTTCAATGAGAAAACTTAAGGAATAAATTTTGGTCATATTTTAAGAAAGAAAAACATAATGGGAGAACTATGCATTGACATAATGAAAATTTATTTTAAATCAGATAAACTGATAAGTATTTCAAATCCTAATTATTAAATAATTAGAAAAGTTAAGAGCAATGAGATAAACATTTGAATTTTAAATACACCAAGAAATGGCCAAGATGCTGAAGTAGGAGCACACTGAGCTCAGCTCCTCCCAGGAGTGCACCACAATCACAACTGTTTACAGAAAAATAATCAATGAGAATGACCTGAAGACTAACAGAAAAAAACTTTTACAACTAAAGATATAAAGAAGAAACTACAAGGAGACAGTAGGAGAGGCAGAGGTATAGTCAAGTCCCCCAGTGAATGACCCCAAAATGGAAGGATAATTACAATTGCAGAGGTTCTCCCCAATGAGTGAGCAGCCCAAGTCTCACATAAAATTCCCCAGCCCAGGGTTCCTGCACTAGAAAGGCAAGCCCCCAGAGCATCTAACTTTGAAGGCCATAGGGGCTTACTTTTGGGAGAGCCAGAGGGCTGTAGAGAATAGAGACTTTGCTCTTAAAGGGTGCACACAAAATATCACACACTCCAACACCCATGGTAGAAGCAGTAATTTGAAGGAAGCCTGGCTCAGACACACTTGCTCATCTTGGAGAGCCTCGTGGAGAGGCAGGAGGCAACTGGAACTCACCCTGGGGACATAGACACAAGCAACAGTCACTTTTGGGAACTTGCTCTACCATGAGGACACTGGTGCTACAAGCACCATCTTGGAATCTTTCCTCTAGTTTATTGTCTTGCAATTGTTCTCTTATGCTTGCTGTTTGACTTAACAAAGAATGCTTATCTTTCCTATTTTCCTTATTTCCAAGCATCAATTGGCTTGTTTTGGGAAAGCACTTTGATATACCTTAGCATTTTTCTGTAGTTTGAATTCAGTTGGTAATTTTGCTTTTGAAGTATTTAAAAAATGTCTTAGAATCTTTTTATTTTTTCCAGATTTTTAAAATTTTGTTTGTCCACTCCACTGTTATCTTTACTTTTCTCACAGTTTAAAAATTTTTTTATTGGCGTATAGTTGCTTTACAATGTTGTGTTACTTTCTGCTATACAGCAAAGTGAATCAGTCATGTGCATGCATATATCCCCTCTTTTTTAGATTTCCTTCCCATTTATGTCACCACAGAGCACTGAGTAGAGTTCCCTGTGCTATACAATAGGTTGTCATTAGTTATATATTTTATACAAAGTAGTGTACATATGTCAAGCCCAATCTCTCAATTCATCCTCTCCCTTCCCCATTGGTATCCATAAGTTTGTTCTCTATATCTGTGTCTCTATTTCTGCTTTGCAGATAAGTTCATCTGTACTATATTTCTAGATTCCACATATAAGCAATATTATGCAATATTTGTTTTCTTGTTTCTGACTTACTGCACTCTGTATGGCAGTCTCTAGGTCTATCCACATCTCTGCAAATGGCACTATTTCATTCATTTCTATGTCTGAGTAATATTCCATTGTATGTATGTACCATATTTTCTTTATTCATTTCTCTGTTGATGGACATTTAGGTTGCTTCCATGTCCTGGCTATTGTAAATAGTGTTGCAATGAACATGCATGTGTGTGTTTCTTTTCAAATTACTATTTTCTTCAGGTATATGCCCCAGAGTAGGATTGCTGGGTCATATGGTAGTTCTATTTTTAGGTTTTTTGAGGAATGTCCATACTGTTATGCATAGTGGTTGTACCAATTAAGGTTCCCAGCAACAGTTTAGGAGGGTTCCCTTTTCTCCACATCCTCTCCAGCATTTATTGTTTGTAGGTTTTTTGATGAAGGCCATTCTGATCAGTATGGAGTAGTACCTCATTGTAGTTTTGATTTGCATCTCTCTAATAATTAGAGATGTTGACCATTTTTTCATGTGTTTGTTGGCTATCTGTATGTCTTCTTTGCAGGAATGTCTGTTTAGGTCTTCTGCCCATTTTATGATTGGGTTGTTTGTTTTGTTTTGTTTTGTTTTGATATTGAGCTACATGAGCTGTTGTTTCTTTTTGGAAATTAATCTCTGGTAGGTTGCTTTGTTTGAAAACATTTTCTCCCATTATGAGGGTGTTTTCATTTTGTTTATGGTTTCCTTTGCTGTGCAAAAGATTTTAAATTTATGTCCCATTTGTTTATTTTTGTTTTTGTTTTCATTAATTTAGGAGGTGGATCAAAAAAAAAATCTTGCTGCCAATTAATGTCAAAGAGTGTTTCTGCCTAGGTTTTCTTCTAAGAGTTTTATAGCGTCGAGTTATACATTTAGGTCTTTAAACCATTTTAAATTTATTTGTGTGTGTGGTGCTAGGGAGTGTTTTAATTCCCTTGTTTTACATGCAGCTGTCCAGTTTTCCCAGCACCACTTATTGAAGAGCCTGTCTTTTCTCCATTGTATATTCTTGCTTTGTTTGTCACAGATTAGGTGACCATAGCTGTGTGGGTTTATCTCTGGACTTTCTATACTATTCCTTTGATTTATATTTCTGTTTTTGTGCCAGTACCATACTGTCTTGATTACTGTAGCTTTGCAGTATAGTTTGAAGTCAGGGAGCCTGATTCCTCCAGCTCCATTTATCTTTCTCAAGATTGCTTTGTCTATTTAGGTTCTTTGTGTTTCTATACAAACTCTAAAATTTTATTGCTCTAATTCTGTGAAAAATATTATTGGTAATTTGATAGGGATTGCATTTAATGTGTAGACTGCTTTGGGTAGTATAACCATTTTCACAAAATTGATTCTTCCAATCCAAGAACATGGTATGTCTTTCCATTTGTTTGTGTCATCTTTGATTTCTTTCATCAGTATCTTATTCTTTTCTGAGTACAAATATTTTGTCCAGGTTTATTCTTAGGTATTTTATTATTTTTGTTGCTATGATAAATGACATTGTTTCCTTAATTTCTCTTTCTGATCTTTCATTGCTAGTGTATAGGAATGCAAGATATTTCAGTGTATTAATATAGTACCCTGCAACTTTAACAACTTCACTGATAAGCTCTAATAGTTTTCTGGTGACCTTGTTAGAATTTTCTGTGTATGGCATCATGTTATCTGCAAACAGTGATAGTTTTATTTCCTCTTTTCCAATTTGGGTTCTTTCTATTTCTTTTTATTTTCTGGTCACCATGGCCAAGACTTCCAAAACTATGTTGAATAAAAGCTACGAGAGTATTTATTTAGGTATTATTTGTGTTTATTAGGTTGCTTATTTGAAATTTTCCTTGTTTCATGATGTAAGATTGTATTGCTATAAACGTCCCTCTTAGAACTGCTTTTGCTGCATCCCATAGGTTTTGGGCATTGTGTTTTCATTGTCATTTTTTCTAGGTAAATTTTTCTTCCTTTTTGATTTCTTCATTGATCCATTGGTTATTTAGTAGCATTTTATTTAGCCTCCCTGCATTTGTGTTTTTTAAATTATTTTCCTGTAATTGATTTCTAATCTCACAGCATTTTGTTTGGAAAAGATGCTTGATATGATTTCAATTTTCTTAGATTTACCAAGGCTTGATTTGTGGCCCAAGATGTGTTCTATCCTGGAGAAATTTCCTTGTGCACTTGAGAAGAAATCATATTCTGTTGCTTTTGGATGGAATACCCCAATATCAATTAAGTCTATCTGGTCTAATGTGTCATTTAAAGCTTGTGTTTACTTATTATTTTTCTTTCTGGATGATCTATCCATTGGTGTAAATGGAGTGTTAAAGTCCCCCACTATTATTGTGTTACTGTCATTTTCCCCTGTTATGGCTGTTTGTATTTGCCTTATATATTGAGTTGCTCCTATGTTGGGTGCATTTATTGTTGTCCCAGAGGTCTCTGACACTGTTCTCACTTCTTTTCTTTATTTAAATTTTTATTGGGTTATAGTTGCTTTACAATGTTGTGTTAGTTTCTACTTTACCACAAAGTGAATCAGGTATACAGATACATATATCCCTTCTTTTTTGGATTTCCTTCCCATTTAGGTCACCACAGTACATTAAGTAGAGTTCCCTGTGCTATACACTAGGTTCTCATTAGTTTTATTTTATACATGGTATCAATACTGTATATATGTCAATCCCAATCTCCCAATTCTTCCCACCCCCCCCTTCCCCCTTGGTATCCATACATTTGTTCTCTATGTCTATGTCTCTATTTTTGCTTTGTAAATAAGATCATCTATATCAATTTTTTTCAGATTCCATATATGTATGTATGATATTTGCTTGTCTCTTTCTGACTTACTTCACTCTGTATGATAGTCTCTAGGTTCATCCACTTCTCTACAAGTGATCCAATTTCATTCCTTTTCATGGCTGAATAATATTCCATTGTATAAACGCACCACATCTTCTTTATCCATTCATCTGGATATGATCATTCATGTTGCTTCCATGTCCTGTCTATTGTAAATAGTGCTGCAATGAATATTGGTGTGCATGTGTCTTGAATTATGGCTTTCTCTGGGTAAATATCCAGTAGTGGGATTGCAGGGTCACATGGTAGTTCTATTTTAAGTTTTTGAAGGAATCTCCATACTGTTTTCATAGTGGCTGTATCATTTTACATTCCCACCAATCAGTGCAAGAGGGTTTCCTTTTCTCCACACCCTCTCCAGCATTTATTTTTTGTAGATTTTTTGATGAAGGCCATTCTGACCAGTGTGAGTTAATATCTCATTGTAGTTTTGAATTCCATTTCTTTTCATTCTTTTTTCCTTATTCCCTTCCACAGCAGAGATTTCCATCATTCTGTCTTCCAGTTTACTTTTCTGTTCTTCTGCCTCAGTTATTCTGCTATTGATTCTTTCTAGAGTATTTTTTATTTCATTTACTTTTTTGTTCATCTGTTTGTTCTTTAATTCTTTTAGGTCTTTGCTAAACTTTTCTTGTATCTTTTCAATCCATGCCTGCATTCTTTTTCTGATATCTTTTTTACTATCATTATTTTGAGTTATTTTTTTTTTTCAGATAGATTGCTTCATTCTTCATTTAGTTGTTCTTGTAGGTTTTTATCTTACTCCTTTATCTGCAACATAATTCTTTGTCTTCTCATTTTTCTCAAACTTATTGTGTCTCCTTTCTGCAGGCTGCAGGACCATTGTTTCCCCTTTCTTTTTGTGTCTGCCCCCTGGTGGGTGAGTTTGGTCCAGAGGCTTGTGTTCTTATCCCCTTGATATGGGGTTCGATTTGTGTTGTGTTGGTCAGAGCCTGCCCTAAATATTTAGTGGGACTCCCGTTTGCTGTGTGGTTGTCACTGCCTTGTCAGTGGTGGGGTGTTCTCCTTAGTTGTGGGAATAGAACCCCCCAGATCTGTTTCTTTCACATAGACAGGACTTGAGAACTCCTATTGGGGCAGTAGTCACATATCTGTAGTGTGAGGTAGACAGGATTGGAGCACTCCCACTGGGAGAGCAGCCACTGAGTTTTCCTCCACTGGAGCTGTTCACATGTAATTGTGCTCCACTGTGTCCCCTTTGACCTGTTGTGGGGGCTCACAAACTATACTGTTGTTGCAACTGCTCTCAGTCCCACCTTAACTGTGGTCATGAAAGCAATTGGCCCTGGTGTCTCTCAGGCATTATCATCCAGTTACTGATGCATGTCCACTGAGTTCAGGTCCCAGTAATGTAGTAATTATGCACCTGGACTCACTATGGAAGCTATGTAGGCAGCCCCAACTCTGGTCTGGCCCTACCCCCACTTATACATGTCCATAAAGCCCATACCTACTAAAGCCAGACTCGTGATAGGGGTTTGACTGGTGTGAGCAGAGCCTGCCCTGGATATTGACTGGTGCCTCCCTTTTGCTCTGTGGTTGTCACTGTCTTGTCAGGTACAGGGTCTGCTCCCTAGTTGTTAGAGTAGAGGCCCCCAGATCTTCTTTCTTAGCTGTGTTTCTGATCTGTGTTGTGAGGTAGGTGGGGTTGGTGCACTCACACTGGGAGGGAAGCTACTGAGTATTCCTCCTTTGGAGTTATTTACCTGTGGGTGTGCTCTGTTATGTCACCTTTTACCTGTTGTGCGAGATCTCAGATTACATTGATTGGCACTGCTCTTGGCCCCACATTAACTGTGGGTATGCTCATAGTTGGTCCTGGTGTCTCTCAGATGTTGCTTTCCCCAGGCCACCAGAGTAGATTCACTGAAGTCAGGTCCCAGGAGTGTAGAAATCATGGATCTGGACCTTTTGTGGGTGTTATAGGGGAGCTCAGACTTTAGCCTGGCCCAACCCCCATGTGTATGTGCCCACAAAATCTACAACTGCTAAAGCTAGGTCTCTCTTGGCTGCAGGAACACTACTCTATTCAGATGTTTTATAGGTGCTGGCTTTTTACCAAGCCAGTCATGAGGATGTTTATCTGCAGTTTGCACAGCTACAAAGAGAGATTTCAGCTTTTCTTCCTTAGTTGCACAGCCCCTGGGGCTCAGCTGTGGTTTTAGACCCACCTTTGCATGTGGGCCACCCACAAGGGTCTGCTCCCAAGACTGCCCTGAAGCACTCAGGTCTACCCCAGTGAACACAGGGTGTAGAGGTGGCATGACTGCTGGGGTCATGGGAGCCCTGGTGGTGACAAGTGCTCAGGGAGGTTAGTGGCTGGGAGAGATCTGGCCTTGTTTCTGACATGGCACACAGGGAAGCTGGTGGCCATGGGTGTGAGAGATCCAACCCTAGGGGGAGCCTTTCCTAGCACCCGGCCACAAGCAAAAGAGGGCCATCCCCAATGGGTGTCTTTCCTAGTGTTCGGCCATAGACACTAGAGGGTAAGACCCCGTGGGGGCCTTTCCTAGCACCTGGGGGACCAGGGGCTGGCATGTGGGGACATAGGTTGCAATGGCAACTCCACCTCCTGTGCATCACTCAATAATGGCACCTTGCTTCTATGTCAGTCTGGGTTTCCTCTGCAGCATTCCTGGTTGTGAATTTCCTCACTTCTGTTCCCTCAGGCTGTCTCCTCACATCCAGCAGCAATTCTCTCCCTGAGTTTGCTCTCCAATCCCCACATTCCAGCACTCAGCCCCCATGGACACACGTCTCAGGCTGGGGGATACGGGGCTGTGGCACAGATCATCTGTGTAGGTCTCACTCTGTCCTGTTGCCACAGGGTAACCATTTCCCTTTCCTCTGACAGCTGCAGATGTTATCCTTCTGTCCCAACTAATCTTCCTGTCAGTGAGGGGTTTTCCCTGGATGTGTGAACGTCTCCACTCCTTCAGCTTCCCCCTCCAACCTGGGACACATCCTATCCTGCTTCCTCTCCTCTTCTTTTCCCTTCTTGTTTCTTTCATCCTATCCAGTTATGTGGGGATCTTTCTTGTCCTTTCTGGAGTCTTAGGTCTTCTGCTAGTGTTCAGCTGCTACTCTGTGAAAATTGTTCTATCTGTTGATGTATTCTTGACACATTTGTGGAGAGAGAAACTCCACATCTTCCTACTCCTCCACCACCTTGCTTTCCTCCAAGAAAAATATTTTAATATAAATTCCACTTCTATCCAGGAGTGAATAAATATTATGCTTTAGATAATAATAAAATGTTAATCTAGAGTGTTTAATGAATAGAAAACATTTTAAAGATTTTAAATTTTTAATTTGAAAAAGGTTACATTTTGAAGAGATGACTATCCATAAATAATACCATATATCCTACTGATTTAAAATGTTTACATACATTCAAGTTCACAATTTCTAACAATACTTTAAGAAAGTTAATATTCTATAAGAAATATGAATGGAATTTACCTCATTAAAATTATTCTTGGCTCTTTATTTAATCTTCTGGTATTAAAAACAAAAACAAGAAGTTTTATTTTAAATACCTCCACAAGCTGTAGTTATCTTTTGAATCTGTCATATTTAATAACTTTTATCTTTCTGTCTTCATTATGCACTTACTTTCTATGTATAATGTACTTAATTTATCTTATACATTCATATGCATTAATTATTTCTTCTGCATAATTTAGCCCTTAAATGTAAGTTGAATATATGATACTGCCTGGTTCATTCTACTTTGTTGTAAAATTTTCAGGTCCTGGACCTACATGACATTTATTTTATGCCACCCAGGAATTTAATGTAACTCAGTTGACCCTTGACAAATATTACTGATGTAGTGATTATCAGGCTCTCAAATTCTAAAACCCTGGATAGTTAGATGAGAAAAGGTTTTCCTTGGCTGATACTCTTCCCACTGGTTCTGAGTTAGAAAGTCAATTAGCATAGATCCTTTCAGATACTTGGCTATTGAGTAGGATTTTTCAAGTATATTTTCATAAAATCCCTGTTACAAAATATTGGATAGTCCCCTATTCAAGAGGTAAGTTAATGTGGGCTACACAGAATGATCTCTGTCTTTTGAGGGGACATGAACAAATAAATAAGTGTTTTAACTGCTGTGGTGGTGAGATAGAGTGTTGGTGGGGCATTGTGTAAAATATATGAATGCCATCCTTGCCTCCCCACCTCTCCCTTTAGATAGAGTACTCTCTGTTTCTCATCCCAGTATTTCTTTCCTTCTATCTTTTCTTTTTATCTGAACAGTATAGGTCCCAAAAAAGGTGGAGTAGAAAAGAATAGGTCAGGAAAGAAAAAGTACAAGATTGGACAGAAAATGAAGGCAGTTGAGTGGCAACTCTGAGAGGTATTTGGGGTGATTTCTAGTCACACTGACAGGGAATTATAGTTCTAAGCAGAGAGGGAAAGGCCCTTCCTTTTTTCCACTTCATCTCAAGCCCAGAAAATTGAAAACTACCTGAAAACATGGAAACCAGTAGATTCGATTTGTAATTATTTTCACAGAAGAGTAAGGAGCATGCTTCCTATCTCTTTTATAGGTTTCTTTTTTGCTTTTTTCTTTTCAAAAACTAATATAATTGAGCCTTCCCTATCCTTGAAGCCACTTCCAAAATTTGCCTCTTTGGACAGGATATAGATTCTCTGAAAAGAGGTTGATCAGCTACATAGATTTTCTATCTCTTACTCCTCAGTGTATGTAGTGGTGTTTTATTTTCCCTTTTTTCTTTGCTTGCTTGCTTGTTTTGTTCCTTGTTATTTTCTCATAAAGAACAACACTTTTATATTTCTAGCTTCCTTTTTTCCCCCAAACATTTTTGAGCAGATTTTCCCTCCCGACATTATACCTCTGATATGTTTATCTTCTGTGGTAGAATACCTATACTGCCTGCATGGGAAAATACATATACATGAAGTAAACAATGGTCTTTGTTTTTAAGTCATGAAAATAATCAACCTGTTTTAGAATTCTGATGGAATATACCTCATTTTCCAAGGTTGGTAAAGTATAATTGTGCTTATTTTTGTAGATTTCCATTTTTAGGTGTAATTTTTTTTGTTTTTACATTGAGAAGTATTAATAAGTTAAGGTTATTAAATCCTCATGCTACAGAGGCTTAATAACAATCATAAAGAAACCCATTATTTAAAGAGAATCAGAGTAAATTCAGATGGGAAGGGCATTTTTTTTGACCCTGCCCCATACTTCCCTTACCTACTAAGTATCTTTTATTATCTTCTTAAGGCACAATAGTTTTGGATGGCTAGAATTTCTATAATTGCTCTTCTCTGGTTTTCTTTGTTCTTGTAGCTTCCAAAGAAATTGCTTTATAACAACAGTTTCCAGAATGGAACCCTGCTTTACTTGATCATCCAGTCAAAACTGGCTCCTTCAAGGATAGCTGACTCAACAGCAGTAGATGGTGTCCCAGACCTGTTTCCCCAGCCCCTCATAAACTCTTGACTATTAGAAATCATCTTTATCTTTTTCACAGCTGTGTCCTTGGTTCTTAGCCTAGTGCATTGCACATTGGATTCTCTGTTTACAAAATAAATAACTATAGTGTTAACAAGTGTACTGGAAACTTTAATGCAGTGGCTAGAGGGCCAACCGATAACTTGTTTTAGGTGGAAGAAGCACAGACCAGGAAATAGAAAATTTGAGAGTTCACCCTTGGTTTGCTCCTTAGTCTAATAATAATAATGTCAATGATACAAGTAGTGAAAATGTTGATCATAGCATCTCACAGTTATCTCACACTTAAAACTGATTACTCCTGGACTAAATGCCATACATTGTCATTTAATTCTCACAAAACTCTGTAAGTTAGATACTATAGATATTCCATTTTACAGGTGAGGAAAGGGAAGCTGAGAGAAGTTAAGTAACTTGTTTAATGCCATGTACTACAGAGTGGTAGAACTCTGGACCTGCTTATTCACCTAGAAAATATTATATAAATATAACTTAAAGCCCAAAGCTTAGGACTTAACTTCAATTTATCTGCACTTTTTCACTGTTTCCCAATTTTGTGATTATTTTTTTCCTCAGGCTAGCTTCTATTATTGTAGTAAAATGTTTGTCAGTAGCTACATGGGGCCATGAGTCTCCTTGGTCACTTCCAACCAGAAGAGAGAACCCTTTTCTGGGAATTCTTTTATAATAGTAAAGAAGTTTCTTTTCCAGATATGCTCAGTAAATATCTCTCTGTCCTCAATTGAGTCATGTATTCAGGCTGGAATCAATTATAATGATCATGGGAATAAACTCAATCAGGGTCAAGCTAGAAATACAGTTAGCTTCTCTCAAGCTACATGAATCCCAGCTAAATTCTGGGAAGGCAATCAATAGTTATATATCACACACTTACTGCTTTAACAGTCTTATTTAATAAATATATAGGCTAAAGACCTACACCTAAGTAGAACAATGTAATTTTATAAAAAATTAACATTTTTAACACCAATATGTTTTATTTTGCCATAGCTTTACTGAGATAAAATTAACATATAATATTGTGTAAGTTTAAGGTGTACAACATGTTGGTTTGATACACTTGTATATTGTGAAAAGATTACCACAGTAGCATTAGTTAACACCTCCATCACCTTATATAATTACCATTTTCTTTTTTGTGGTAAGAACATTTAAAATCTACTTTCTTAGCAAGTTTCAAGTATGTAGTAGATTATTGTCAGCTATATAAATAAAATTTTCATTTATTTAAAGGACAATTTATGGAATTTAATAGTGTCTCTCCCAAATTCCAAAACTCTTGCTCATCCAGAATCTCAGAGTGTGAGTTTATTTGGAAATATAGTCTTGGCAAGTGTAATTTTTTTATGGACTTTTATTGAGATATAATTGACATACAATAAATTGCATATACTTAAAGTGTACAATTTGATATTTTTTTCTTATTAGTAATGTATATATGGCAATCTGAATCTCCCAGTTCATCCTACCCTAATACCTCCCCTTAGTGTCCACATGTTTGTACTCTACATCTGTGTCTCGGTTTCTGTCTTGGAAACCGGTAGATCTGTACCATTTCTCTATATTCCACATATATGTATTAATATACAATACTTGTTTTTCTCTTTCTGACTTACTTCACTCCATATGACAGTCTCTAGGCCCATCCACATCTCTACAAATGTCCCAATTTCATTCGATTTTACAGCTGAGTAATATTTGATTGTATATATATACCACATCTTCTTTATCCATTCATCTGTTGATGGACATTTAGGTTGCTTCCATGACCTGGCTGTTGTAAATAGTGCTGCAATAAACATTGGGATGCATGTGTCTTTTTGAATTATGGTTTTCTCTGGGTATATGCCCAGGAGTGGGATTGCTGGGTCAAATGGTAATTCCATTTTTAGTTTTTCAAAGAACCTCCATACTATTCTCCATAGTGGCTGTATCAATTTACATTCCTACCAACAGTGCAAGAGAGTTCCTTTTTCTCCACACCCTCTCCAGCATTTACTGTTTGTAGATTTTCTGATGATGCTCATTCTAACCTGTGCGAGGTGATACCTCATTGTTGTTTTGATTTGCATTTCTCTAATAATTAGAGATGTTGAGCAGCTTTTCATGTGCTTCTTGGCCATTTGTATGTCTTCTTTGGAGAAATGCCTATTTAGGTCTTCCACCCACTTTTTGATTGGGCTTTATTTTTTTTATATTGAGCTGCATGAACTGTTTGTATATATTGGAGATTAATCCTTTGTCTGTTGATTTGTTTGCAAATATTTTCTCCCACTCTGAGGGTTGTCTTTTTGTCTTGTTTATCTTTTCCTTTGCTGTGCAAAAGCTTTTCAGTTTCATTAGGTCCCATTTGATTATTTTTTATTTTATTTCCATTACTCTAGGAGGTGGGTCAAAAAAGATCTTGCTGTGATTTATGTCAAAGAATGTTCTTCCTATGTTTTCCTCTTGGAGTTTTATAGTGTCTGGCCTTATGTTTAGTTCTTTGATCCATTTCAGTTTATTTTTATGTATGGTGTTAGGGAGTATCCTAATTTCATTATTTTACAGGTAGCTGTCCTGTTTTCCCAGCACCACTTACTGAAGAGCCTGTGTTTTATCCATTGTATATTCTTGCCTGCTTTGTCATTGATGAGTTGACCATAGTTTATCCCTGGGCTTTCTATCCTGGTCCATTGATCTATATTTCTGCTTTTGTGGCAGTACCATATCATCTTGATTACTGTAGCTTGTAGTATAGTCTGAAGTCACAGAGTCTGATTCCTCCAGCTCTGTTTTTTTTTTTTCCCCCTCAAGATTGCTTTGGTCATTTGTGTCTCCATACAAATTTTAGGATTTTTTGTTCTAGTTCTGTAAAAAATGACATTGGTAATTTGATAGGGATTGCATTGAATCTGTAGTTTGCTTTGGGTAGTATGGTCATTTTCACAATGTAAATTCTTCTAATCCAAAAACATTGTATATCTCTCCATCTATTTGTGTCATCTTTGATTTCTTTCATCACTTTCATAGTTTTCTGAGTACTGGTCTTTTACCTCTTTAGTTAGGTTTATTCCTAGGTATTTTATTTGTTTGGTTGCAATGGTGAATGGGATTGGTTCCTAAATTTCTCTTTCTGATCTTTCATTGTTAGTGTATAGGAATGCAAGAGATTTCTGTGTTTATTTTGTATGCTACAACTTTACCAAATTCATTGATTAGCTCGAGTAATTTTCTGGTGGCATCTTTAGGATTTTCTATGTATAGTATCATGTCATCTGCAAACAGGTGTAATTTGTTAAATTAAGATGAGTTCATACTGCATTATGGTGGACCCTAAATCCAATAACTGGTACCATGTACTATGGTCTGAATCATTTTGTCCTGAAAAATTCATATGTTGAAATCCTAAAGCCCAATGTGATGATATTGGAAGATGGGGCCTTTGGAAGTCACTTAAGCCATGAGGGTAGAACCCTCATAAATGGGATTAGTTCCCTTATAAAAGAGGCTCCAAAGAGCTAGTTGGCCCCTTATATTATGTGAGGAAACAATAGGAGGTTTGAAACCTGAAAGAGAGCTCTCAGCTACCAGACCATGCTGCCACCCTGATCTTGGACTTCCAGCCTCCAGAACTGTGAGAAATAAATGCCTGTTGTTTATGATGCCATGAAATCCATCTAGGGGTGCAGATTCATGATCTCCAGAAGAAAAGAATTTCTCTTGGGATCAATAACAAGGCACTGCTCAAGTTGGTGTAACAGAGTAGCAGTTTATTAGAGGAAAGCAAAACTACAATAACTTCTGGCAAGCACACCAGAAAGGGGTGGAGAGACCCACAAAGGAGTCACACTTACATCTTATATACTCCTTTAGAGAGGTATGGATCATAAAGGAGGGGGCTGGTCATTGAAACAATCAACAGGGGTCTGGAATAATGGATTAACTCTAAGGAGCAGGCATTGATTAACCTCAAAAGGAGTGAGACAACTTGAGATTTTGAAAAACTCAGTGATCTGTGTCACTCCATGCAATCATTACATGGGGTATGCAATTAAGATTGTTTTAAAAAACCCATGATTTAAAGAGACTAGAGGCAGAGACAGGTTTTTCCGTTCCTCCTTTGTTTGTACTTTATGCTGACCAGGCCCTGCCATCTAGGCCTGGTATGGACAGGCCTTAGGAGACTCACATTTATAAGCCACCTAGTTTCTGGTATTTTGTTATTGTAGCCTGGATGGAGTAAGAAACCATGTGAACACACAGATACACAGGGACATACAGAGGGAAGAAGCCCATGTGACAGTCAAGTCAGAAATTAGAGTTATGCTGCCACAAGCCAAAGAACATCAGGAGTTACCAGAAGCTGGAAGAGACAAGGAAGAATCTTTTCTTAGAGCCTTCAGAGGGAGCCAACACCTTGACTTAAGACTTCTAAGCTTAAAACTGTGAGATAATAAATTTCTGTTGTTTTTAAGTCATCCAGTTTGTGTGCTTTGTTGTGGAAGCTCTAGGAAACTTATATGGATTCCATAGGCAGATATATTAGATAGGTGGTGTAGTGGAAGACTATATACGCACAGCCTAAAACTGACAAAGCACTAACATCCAGAATGTCTAAGATCTTCCATCAAATCAACCAGAAAAAAAAAAAGAGAAAAAAAAAAGTGAATATAAGATATGAACATGCAATTTACAAAAAAAGAAACTTAAAAGTCTAATATCTGAAAAGATGTGACAAATCATTAATGGTCAGAAATGCAAAATGAAATAGGATATCACTTTTCACCAGTAGCCTGGAATAATTAACCAAGATAGAATTGCCAACTCTTGATCAGTATGTGAGGATACAAGAACCTTTTTGCTCTACTGGAGGGAATGTGAACTGGGGTAGCCATTCAGAGAGCACTATGGCAATAGTTATCCAAATTAAGTATATGAATGCATTTTAACCAATAAAATCTGCTCCTGAATATGTAACACAAAGAAATTCTTTCATAAGTCCATAAGAAGACATACATAAATGGAAATGTTATTGCAACATTATTGTTGTTTTGGGAATTGGAAGCAACCTGGGTGGTTAATCATCAGGAAAATATACATAGATAGGTTAAATGTGATATACATCATGGATTATCATTCAGCAATTAGGAGTAATGAATTAGAAGTACACATAGCAATGAATATATCTTAAAAATATTCCCATCAGGCTTCCTAGGTGGTGCAGTGGTTAAGAATCCACCTGCCAATGCAGAGGACATGGGTTCGATCCCTGCTCCAGGAAGATCCCACATGCCACGGAGCAACTAAGCCTGTGTGCCAAAAAAACAAAACAAAACAAACAAACAAAAAATATTCCCATAAAAAAGGAAGAGTAAAAATTAAATATATCACACAACTCATTTATTTAATTAAAAATATTGCTCAACATTCAGAGCACATTTTACAAAAATACATACAAACAGAGGATACATATTAAACACAATAGAATGGTCATCTATTAGAATGGTGGGTATGGGACTAAAAGGGAATAAAATAAACAAATAAATAAAATAAGACAGAGCCTTATATATAGATCAGTTGCAATGTATATTAAAATAAGGAGCAAGATTCAAATCTGTTCACTTGAGGTCTAAAAATGCAAAATTCAATTGTTAAAGAAATGATCACACCAAATTAGTAGGCATTTTCCTACCATGGTTCACTTTTTCAAAAGATACAATTAAAAACTGACCTCTCTGTATTATAAAAGGCAACAAGCATTATTTCCTTATTCCAATGTTTCCTTGTTTTTCCTTTTCCCTTTATTTCTCAGTCTCCTTTACTTATCTTTCATCTTCTGTCACCCTTCCCCCTTAAACATTAGTATTCATCAGGGTTACATTCTCAGTCCTTATTTCTTGCTCTACAAACATTTTCTAAGAATTTGATTCATGCTTTCATGTCTATGGCTTCAACAACTGTATCACTCTCTAGCTTCCACCTTTACCATGGCTATTAATCAACACCTAGATTTTCCATAGATTCTCTAAGCTCAGCAAGTCTGATATGAAATCTGTCTTCCCTTATTAATTGCCCTGTAAACTTGATCTTTTACAATTATATTATTAATCCACTATCTCAGGCTAATTTGGGAAACTTCTTAAACTCCTCTTTCTTCCCCATTCCATATGTCATATACTATTTATTGTACTTGAGAAGTGTCTCTGAATCTAGCTCCTCTTCATATCTCCAGAGCAACAGAAAGACACTGAAGGGGTTTCAGCACCGAAGAAATATGCATTGAACTTTTTAAAAAATGATTACTCTGAATGTTGTGATGGGAATTTATTGAAGAATTGGAAGTATGGAGACAATTTGAGGTTTTTGATGGAGTTTCAGAAAGAGAATATGGATACTTAGACTAAGGTGGTGGAAGTGGAGATTCAGGGAAATGAATTACTTTCATAGACATTTTGGTGCTGGAAAAGACAAAACTTGGTGATGTACTTGGTATTAGTGGTCAGGAGGGTAGGAAGAACTGTGAAAAGTGGCTCTCAGGTATCTGTCATCAACAACTGGGTGGATGTTGTGCAATTTTCTGAGGAGTTGGCAAGTTGAGGTTTTTGCTAGCCTTTTCTTTCTTCATTGTATGGTAATTACCTACTTGCATGTCAAACTTTGCAAACAGATCTTGATTCTCTTGAAAGGAAGGCCTATGTCTTGTTTATTTTATTATGCTTATCACTTAGTGCTGAAGCAGGCCTACTGTATGCAGTCAATAAATATTAATGAATAAAATGAGCCTTGACCCTTACCAAATCCAATTAGTGATCACCTAATCACTTTTGCAACAAGCTTCTTGTCTGAATGAAAACAAGTGGGGCACATTGGTTATTATCACACTAAATTAACTGATGTCAGAGTTATTAGTTTAGTATAAAGCATGCTTCTCATAAGGTACTAATTTCCTTCAAATGTGAAAAGACTTTATTAAAATAATACCAGTGGGGTCTCTCCCTTCAGCCTCTGGAAAGAAGTAACTTAAAAAACATCTAACAATAAGAACTGTAGGTTGGGAAGAAAAGAATAAGAAAAAACAGACAAAGAAAAATTAAAACAAAGAAAAGGAAAAAAACACATATCTTTGCCACTGAAAAGGGATTCCTCCAAAGTGGCCATCAGTGAAATTTGAAAAAGATTCATTAGAGTTATTTAATAAAATGTTTATTATTTATTTCAAGATATCCTTGTGATTTATTACCTCAGTTATATATCTTCCTTGTAATGTTTCTTACAATGTTGTAAGAAATTAAAGTCAGGTTTATTGAATTATTCCAAATTTTACAATTTCAGCATGCAGAATTTATAAGTATTAAAAACCAGATATTTTCTACATGGTCAAACTTAACTTGGATATTTCTTAAAATAGAATTTTTCTTTCAAAATTCAAATATTTCTTGCACTTTGTCAGTACTATACTCCAATAGGATATGTATTTTTATCATTTGCTTGACCATTTAAGTTTCTATTTTCCTCTGTAATGTTTTGGAGTGTGGTTTTAGTAGATGACATTACCTTGTGGATTACAAAGAATGTATTAGCTAGCTACCAAATGACTCTAGGTTTAACTGCTTCCCCTCTGAGTCTAAAAACATTAAAAAATTTATCTCAAAATTTATCTGAAATGTGAATCATAGTGCTTGTAGCTTGTTGTTATTATGTAGTAACAACTGATAGCTTGCATTTTGAATTCTTAGTAAATTTCATTTACCCTGACAAATTTCCCAAGTTAATCTTTTATTACTCAATTATGTGTGTACATATAGTGTGCATGGATGGATAGATAGCCAATAAAATGAAATGCATAGCAAAATTCTGATTGCCTTAATTGGGTCATTTGTCCAACAAATATTATTTATTGAACATCTACTATTTGTCAGGCATTTTTCTACATGCTGTTTATGGTGGGGAAAAATATAGGCAGATATTCTGCCCCCTTAGCCTTCGTGTATCAGTGAAGAGAGTGAGACAAAAAACAGGTGCAAAAATGGAAATGTAATTTTATTACATCATCCAAAGGAAATAAAAAGAGGAGATTAGTAATTTTTGACTATTTGAGCAGAGAATGGTGGATATTACACTAAGAGAACTTCCCAATAAAGAAGAATCTTTATATTGAAATCTAATTGATCAAAAACAACAACAACAACAACAACAAAAACTAGACTGCAAAAACCTGAGAAGAAATAACTTAGGTAGGGAAAATAACAAAGTTCTAAGGCCAGCTTGGCTGGATTTTATTTAGGAGGAGAAACAAGGCCAGGAGTGTTGAGTAGACACAGGGGTAATTAAGACTATTTTGTCCTCTCAATTGAAATACATTTGCAATAAATCACAAACCAGTTATTCAATGTGTAATTAATTATTTTAAACTATTCATTGAGCTGATCCTTTGAAGGTAAGTTTAAAATTGCCTTTTTAGAGTTTACAAAATAGAGCGCCAAGTAGTAAAATTCTGTTAAAAATAATTATTTTCCAGTATTTCAAATCTACAAAAATAGGCAGAAAATAATAATATAGTTGATGTCTACCAGACTTAAGAGATTTAACCTGCTCACATTTTGTTAGTATTTCTTCAGATTTCTTTTAGGAAATAAAGTGTTACAGATATACTTGAACTCTTTTTGCACACACTTGTTTGCACTATTCCCTTCCCTTCTAAGGCATTTTCATATGCTTATTGACTATTTGGATACTTTATTTTATGAACCAATTATTGCTGTGAAGTTAGTATGTACCCTTCCCATCACATTTTTATAAACTTTTACTTATGGTGAAATACAGACGTGGAGAAAAAGACAAACCCCCAAAATGTATGGATTAATAATTTATCACAAATGGTCATTTAACTATTACCCAAGCAAAGAAAGAATAGTGCTAAGACAGAGAAGAAACCATGGTGTCCATGCTGCTTATTATTCTCTCCTTTTCCCCAAAAGTACATGCTATTCTGACTTTAATAACTATTGCTTTCAAGCTGGTCTTTATAATCTTTTCATCCATAGCTTGCCCATTAAAAACATATGTAAATGGAATAATCTAGTATGTGGTGTTAGTTTCTCATTCTTTTGCTCCAGATATTTGTGAAATTCATCCATGCTGTTGTGTGTCATTGCAGTTAATCTTCATTGCTGTAAATATTTTCTGATATCCATGTAATAACATTTACCAATTCTAATTTTGATGGATATTTGGATTGCTTTCAGCTTTTTGACTCACAAAGAATCATGCTACATACATTCTTGTATGTATCTCTTCATACGTATGCATTGTCATTTTTACTGGGTGTATACCTAGGAGTAGAATTGTTGGATTATAGGATATTTGTGTCTCAGACCTCAGTAGAAAGTTCTGAACTGTTTTTATAAACTGTACAGATTTGCAATCCCACAGCAGTTTAAGTTTTTCTATTCTTTCATTTGCTCATCTACACTTTGTATTTCAGCTATTTCAACTGTAGCCATTCAGGTGGGTGTGTAGTATTATGTCTGTTTGGTTATAATTTGTATTTCCCTGTGACTGATGATATTAAAGGCATTATCACATGCTTATTGACCATTTGGATATTCTCTTTTATAATGGGCCTGATTGAGTCTTTTGTCCAATTTTTAAATTGGTTTGTCTTTTTGTTTTTGTTTTTGTCCTTTCAGTTTAATTGGTATATAATTGACATACAGAACTATATAATTTTAAGATATACAGCATAATGATTTGACTTATATATATCATGAAATGTTTACCACAATGTTTAGTGAACATTCATCTTCTCATATAGATGCAAAATAAAAGAAAAAAAAATCCAAAGCAACACCAAGGAAAAAGAACAAAGCTGGAGCTCTAATCCTTCCAGACTTCAAACTATACTACAGAGCTATGGTAATCAAAACAGTGTGGTATTGGCACAAAAATAGACATATAGATAAATGGAACAGAGTAGAGAACAGAAAGAAACCCACACACCTACATTAATTAATCTGCAACAAAGAAGTCAAAGGAGGCAAGAATATATGATGGAGAAAACAGTATCTTCAACAAGTGGTGTTGGGAAAGTTGGACAGCTACATGTAAATCAATGAAATCATGATACTCTCTCACACATTATACAAAAATAGATGCAAAATGGCTTAAAGACCTAAATATAAGACATGATACCATAAGACTCCTAGAAGAGGACATAGACAAAACATTCTCTGACATAAATCATTGCAATATTTTCTTAGATCAGTCTCTCAAGGCAAAAAAAAAATAAAAGCAAAAATAGAGAAATGGGACCTAATTTAACTTAAATCTTTTGTACAGAAAAGGAAAATGAAAAGACAACTTACAGAATGGGAAAAAAATATTTGCAAATGATGTGACTGAGAAAGGGTTAATATCCAAAACATACAAAAGACTCATACAACTTCATATTGAAAAAACAAACAAAAAATAGGTAGAAAACTTAATTAGACATTTCTCCAAAGAATACAGACAGATGGCCAACAAGCACATGAAAAGATGCTCAGCATCACTAATTATTAGAGAGATGCAAATCAAAACCACTATGAGGTATCACCTCATACAGGTCAGAATAGCTATCATCAAAAATGTCTACAAATAATAAATGCTGGAGAGGATGAGGAGAAAGGGAACCCTCCTTCTACACTATTGGTGGGAATGCAAATTGTTGTAGCCACTATGGAAAACAGTATGGGTATTCCTTAAAGAAACTAAAAATAGAGCTACCAAATGATTCAGCAATATCTTTCCTGGGTATATATCTGTAAATGACAAAACTCTAATTCAAAGAGATACATGCACCCCAATGCTCATAGCAGCACTACATACAATAGCCAAGATATGGAAACAACCCAAGTGCCCATCAAAAGACAACTGGATTAAGAAGAGTGGTATATATACACAATGGAATATTACTTAGCCATTAAAAAGAATGAAATATTGGCATTTGCAGCAATATAGATGGACCTAGAGGATATTATACTTAGTGAAGTAAGTAAAAGACAAATATTATATGATATCACTTATATGTGGAATCTAAAAAATAATGAAATTGAATCTATATGCAAAATAGAAACAGACTCACAGACATAGAAAACAAACTTACGAATACCAAATGGGAATGGATGTGGGGGAAGGATAATTAGGAGTGTGGGACTAATAGATACTAACTATATACATTCAATAGATAAGCAATAAATATTTACTGGATAGAACAGGAAATTATGTTCAAAATCCTGAAATAACCTATAATGGAAAATAATCTGAATAAAATACAATATATATAACTTAAAAACTTGGCTGTATATCTGAAACTAACTATCATAAATCAACTATACTTCAAATAAAAAAATAAAGGAAAAGAATCCTAAATCTGTTTTTAGTATATTGAAAAATATTTTTCCTTGTGATGAAAACTCTTAGGATTTACTCTCTTAACAACTTTCATATATAACATACAGTAGTGTTAATTATATTAATCATGTTTTATATTATATCCCTAGTACTTATTTATCTTACAGCTGGAAGTTTTGACACCTTCCTCACCATACAAAGATATTACATTATCATTAACTATATCCCCCACATGGTACTTTTCACCCCAAAACTCTTTTATTTTGTAACTGTAAATTTGTACCTCCTAATTTTGCTCACATATTTCACTCATTATCCCACCCCCATTGCTTCTGGCAACCACCTGTTTGTTCTCTGTATCTATGACTTTGTTTCTGTTTTGTTATGTTTGTTCACTTTGTTTTTGTTCATTTGTTTTGTTTTTTTATATTCCATATATAAGTGAAATAATATAGTATTTTTCATTTTCAGTCTGGCTTATTTCACTTAGCATAATATTTTATAAATCTGTCCACATTGCCACAAATTGGGAAGATTTCATTATTTTTTATAGTTGAGTAACTTTCCATTGTGTGTATCTATATCTATATATCTATATCTATATGTATATACTATATCTTTATCCACTTATCTATTGATGGGCACTTGGTTGCTTCCACAACTTTGCCACTGTGAATAATGCTGCAATGAACATATATGAATATATCTTTTTGATTTAGACATTTGCTTTCTTTGGGGAAATCCCTAGAAGTGGAATTGCTGGATCATAAGTTAGTTCTATTTTTAATTTTTGGAGGAAACTCCACAATATTTTCCACAGTGGTTACACCAATTTACATTCCCACCAATAGTGCATGAGGCTTCCTTTTTCTCCACATTCATGCCAACACTTATCTGCTGTCATTTTTTTTTTTTTCATCTGATAGCAATCCACATTTTTTTTTAATTTATTATTTCTTGGGGGGTACACCAAGTTCAATCATCTGCTTTTATACACATATCCCCATATTCCCTCCCTTCCTCAACACCCACCCCACCATCCCTTGAGTCCCCCCCATCCTCCCCCTCCCAGTTCTCTAAGGCATCTTCCATCCTCGAGTTGGACTCCCTTTGTTATACAATAACTTCCCACTGACTATCTATTTTACAGTTGGTAGTATATATATGTCTGTGCTACTCTCTCACTTTGTTTCATCTTCCCCTTCACCCCCCGCCCCCTCCCAAACCTCGAGTTCTCCAGTCCATTCTCTGCATCTGCATCCTTATTCTTGTCACTGAGTTCATCAGTACCATTTTTAGATTCCATATATGTGAGTTAGCATACACTCTTTGTCTTTCTCTTTCTGACTTACTTCATTCTGTATGACAGACTCCAGGTCTATCCAGCCTCATGACATATAGCTCCATCTCATCCCTTTTTATAGCTGAGTAATATTCCATTGTATATATACACCACATCTTCCTTATCCATTCATTTGTTGATGGGAATTTCGGTTGCTTCCATGTCCTGCCTATTGAAATAGTGCTGCAATAAACATTATGGTACAAGTTTCTTTTGGGATTATGGTTTTCTTTGGGTATATGCCCAGTAGTGGGATTACTGGATTTTATGGTAGTTCTATTTGTAGTTTTTTAAGGAACCTCCAAATTGTTTTCCATAGTGGCTGTACCAACTTACAGTCCCACCAACAGTGCAGGAGACTTCCCTTTTCTCCACACCCTCTCCAACATTTGTGGTTTCCAGATTTTATGATGATGACCATTCTGATCGGTGTGAGGTGATACCTCACCGTGGCTTTGACTTGCATTTCTCTGATGATTAGTGATGTTGAGCATCTTTTCATGTGTTTGTTGGCCATCTGTATGTCTTCTTTGGAGAAATGTCTATTTAGGTCTTCTGCCCATTTGTGGATTGGGTTATTTGCTTTCTTGGTATTAAGCTTCATGAGCTGTTTGTGTATTTTGGAGGTTAATCCTTTGTCCATTGTTTCATAGGCAACTATTTTTTCCCATTCTGAGGGTTGCCTTTTAGTCTTGTTTATGGTTTCTTTCACTGTGCAAAAGCTTTTAAGTTTCATGAGGTCCCATTTGTTTATTCTTGATTTTATTTCCATGATTCGAGGAGGTGGGTCCAAAAGGATCTTGCTTTGATGGATGTCATAGAGTGTTCTGCCTATGTTTTCCTTGAGGAGTTTTATAGTGTCTGGCCTTCCATGTAGGTCTTTAATCCATTTGGAGTTTATTTTTGTGTATGGTGTTAGGGAGTGTTCGAATTTCATTCTTTTACATGTTGCTGTCCAATGTTCCCAGCACCACTTATTGAAGAGGCTGTCTTTTTTCCATTGTATATTCGTGCCTGCTTTGTCAAAGAGAAGGTGCCCATATGTGTTTGGGCTTACTTCTGAGTTCTCTATTCTATTCCATTGAACTTCCTTTCTGTTTTTGTGCCAGTACCATACTGTCTTGATCACTATGGCCTTGTAATATAGTTTGAAGTCAGGAAGCCTGATTCCACCAACTCCATTTTTCCTTCTCAAGATTGCTTTGGATATTCAGGGTCTTTTGTGTTTCCATACAAATCGTAAGATTTCTTGCTCTAGTTCTGTGACAAATGCCTTTGGTAATTTGATCGGGATTGCATTGAATCTGTAAATTGCTTTGGGTAGTACAGACACTTTCATGATGTTGATTCTTCCAATCCAGGAACATGGTATGTCCCTCCATCTGTTTGTGTCGTCTTTGATTTCTTTCATCAATTTCTTAAAGTTTTCTGCATACAGATCTTTTGCCTCCTTAGGCAGGTTTATTCCTAGGTATTTTATTCCTTTTGTTGCAATGGTGAATGGGACAGTTTCCTTCATTTCTCTTTCTGCTCTTCCGTTGTTAGTGTGTATAGGAATGCAAGTGATTTCTGTGCATTAATTTTGTATCCTGCTACTTTACTAAATTCATCGATTAGTGCTAGCAGTTTTCTGGTAGAGTCTTTAGGGTTTTCTATATATAATGTCATGTCATCTGCAAAGAGTGACAATTTTACTTCTTTTCCAATTTGCATTCCTTTGATTTCTTTTTCTTCTCTGATTGCTGTGGCTAAAACTTCCAAAACTATGTTGAATAATAATTATGAGGGTGGACACCCTTGTCTTGTTCCTGTTGTTAGAGGGAATTCTTCCAGTTTTTCCCCATTGAGAATGATGTGGGCTTTTGGTTTCTCATATATGGCTTTTATTATGTTGAGGTAATTTCCTTCTATGCCCTTTTTCTGGAGAGCTTTTATCATAAATGGATGTTGAACTTTGTCAAAAGCTTTTTCTGCATCTATTGAGATGATCATATGGTTTTTATCCTTCAATTTGTTGATATCATGTATCACGTTGATTGCTTTGAGTATATTGAAGAATCCTTGCATCCCAGGGATAAACGCCACTTGATCATGGTGTATGATTTTTTTAATGTGCTGTTGGATTCTGTTAGCTAGTATTTTGTTGAGGATTTTTGCATCTATATTCATCAGTGATATTGGTCTGTAATTTTCTTTTTTTGTGACATCTTTTTCTGGTTTTGGTATCAGGGTGATGGTGGCCTCGTAGAATGTGTTTGGGAGTGTTCTGCCTTCTGCAATATTTTGGAAGAGTTTGAGAAGGACAGTTGTTAGCTCTTCTCGAAATGTTTGATAGAATTCGCCTGTGAACCCATCTGGTCCTGGGCATTTGTGTGTTGGGAGATTTTTAATCACTGCCTCAATTTCCGTACTTGTGATTGGTCTGTTCATGGTTTCTATTTCTTCCTGGTTCAGTCTTGGAAGATTGTATTTTTCTAAGAATGTATCCATTTCTTCCAGGTTATCCAATTGATTGGCATATAGTTGCTTGTAGTAGTCTCTCATGATGTTTTGTATTTCTGAGGTGTCCGTTGTGACTTCTCCTTTTTCATTTCTAATTCTGTTGATTTGCATCTTCTCCCTTTTATTCTTGATGAGTCTGGCTAATGGTTTATCAATTTTGTTAATCTTCTCAAAGAACCAGCTTTTAGTTTTATTTATTTTTGCTATGGCTTCCTTCCTTTCGTTTTCATTTATTTCTGATCTGATCTTTATGATTTCTTTCCTTCTGCTCACTTTGGGGTTTCTTTGTTCTTTTTCTAATTGTTTTAGGTGTAAGGTTAGGTTGTTTATTCGATAATTTTCTTGTTTCTTAAGGTAGGACTGTATTGCTATAAACTTCCCTCCTAGAACTGCTTTTGCTGCATCCCATAGGTTTTGGGTTGTTGTGTTTTCATTGTCATTTGTTTCTAGATATTTTCTGATTTCCTCTTTGATTTCTTTAGTGATTCCTTGGTTGTTTAAGAGTAAGTTGTTTAGCCTCCATGTGTTTGTATTTTTGCAGTTTTTTTTCCTGAAATTGATATCCAGTCTCATGGCATTGTGGTCTGAGAAGATGCTTGATATGATTTCAATTTTCTTGAATTTGCTGAGGTTTGATTTGTGACCCAAGATGTGATCTATCCTGGAAAATGTTCCATGTGCACTTGAGAAGAAAGCGTATTCTGTCATTTTTGGGTGGAATGTCCTATAAATATCAATGAATTTGAGATGATCTAATGTGTCATTTAAAGCTTGTGTGTCTTTATTTATTTTCTATTTGAATGATCTGTCCATTGATGTAAGTGGGGTGTTCAAGTCTCCCACTATTACTGTGTTACTGTCGATGTCCCCTTTTATAGCTGTTAGCATTTGCCTTATGTATTGAGGTGCTCCTATGTTGGGGGCATAGATATTTACAATGTGATATGTTCTTCTTGAATGGATCCCTTGATCATTATGTAGTGTCCTTTCTTGTCTCTTGTAATAGTCTTTACTTTAAGGTCTAATTTGTCTGATATGAGTATTGCTACTCCAGCTTTCTTTTGACTTCCATTTGCATGGAATATCTTTTTCCATCCCTTTCCTTTCAGTCTATATGTATCCCTTGGTCTGAAGTGGGTTTCTTGGAGGCAGCATATAGAAGGGTCTTGTTTTTGTATCCATTCAGCCAGTCTGTGTCTTTTGGTTGGAGCATTTAATCCATTTACATGTAAGGTGATTATTGACATGTGTGTTCCAATTACCATTTTGTTAATTGTTTTGCGTTTGTTTTTGTAGGTGTTTTCCTCTTCTTGTGTGTCCTACTTAGAGAAGTTCCTTTAGCACTTGTTGTAAGGCTGGTTTGGTGGTGCTGAATTCTCTTCACTTTTGCTTATCTGTAAAGCTTTAATTTCTCTGTCAAATCTGAATGAGATTCTTGCTGGGTAGAGTATTCTTGGCTGTAGGTTTCTCTCTTTCAGGACTTTCAGTATATCCTGCCATTCCCTTCTGGCCTGCAGCGTTTCTGTAGAAAGGTCAGCTCTTATCCTTATGGGTTTTCCCTTATATGTTATGTGTTGCTTTTCTCTTGCTGCTTTTAATATTTTTTCTTTGTATTTAATTGTCATTAGTTTGATTAACATGTGCCTCGGTGTATTTCTCTTTGGGTGTATTCTGTATGGGACTCTCTGTGCTTCTTGGACTTGGTTAATTATTTCCTTTCCCATGTTGGGGAAGTTTTCCACTCTAACCTCTTCAAATATTTTCTCAGACCCTTTCTTGTTTTCTTCTTCTTCTGGGATGCCTATCATTCGAATGTTTAATATTATCACTGAGGTCTCTGAGACTGTCTTCTATTCTTTTTATTCCTTTTTCTTTTTCCTGCTCTGTAGCAGTTATTTCCCCCATTCTATCTTCCAAATCACTTATTCATTCTTCTGCCTCAGTCATTCTGCTGGTTATAGCATCTAGAGTATTTTTAATTTCAGTTATTTTGTTATCCATTGCTGTTTGTTTTTCTGAGTTCTTATGAACTGGTTCTTGTACTTTCTCTATTTTGTTATCGAGATTTTGTATCATTTTTACTATCATTACTCTAAATTCTTTTTCAGGCATTTTTCCTATTTCCTCCTCATTTATTTGGTCTTGTGGGTTTTTTTCCTGCTCCTTTGCCTGCATGGTGTTTCTTTGTTTCCTCATGGTTGTCCAAACTTTTGGGGTTGCTTATTCTGATGGTAGAGGTGTTTATAGAAGACTGTCCAAGCCTCAGACTAGTGTCCAAGTGTTGGGTTAAACAAATATTAAGTCTAAGAAACACATACCTGTATAAGACACACAATTACTGAGTCCATTAGGACATAAGGGTCTGGAAAGACCTGACAGAACCCCAGTGTGCTATCAGATATTCAAAGAGAAACCCAACAGAAATTGACAACTGAAACAGAACAAATCAGAGACAAAAGCAGAAGCAAACAAACAAAGAAATAACACCTTACACATACAAACACTAATCCAGTGTGATTTTGTAAGCTAGGATCAAATATAGAAAAGAGCTAGAGTACTACCAGACAGAATGGAGATTCCCAGAATGAAATTAGACAATTATACTAAGAACTAAGATAAAGACAAAAACCTAATATTAAATACTAAGGCGGTGTGTTATCTGGAGAATAGAGCAAGGATTCTGAGCATATCGATAGTGTTGCTTATAAGTATGTTAAGATAAAATATACTGAAAATGGATGGAAGAAAGGGGAGCAGAAGAGCGTAGTGTGATTGGAAATATGCAGATAAAGAGAAAGGAATGGAAAGGTATAAAAGATAGGGATGAAAGGAAAGTGTGAGAGATATATTGTCCGTACTGCCAAAAACTTAGCTAGATATAGAAGTATATAAAAAGGCAAAAAAATAAAAATAGAATAAAAAACAGCATTAAAAAATTATGTTGTAAAACTTGTAGATCCCTTAGGGCTAAGATAGTAATTAATAAAGGAAAAAAAAAAATCCAGAACTGATCCCGGAATGGACCATTTCAATAGGATTGATACTAATATTTCTGTTTCCTTAGAGTCTCAGCTGTAAGTGTCCTTCTACTCACCTTGGGTTTTTTTGCATTATTCTGTGACCAGCAGAGCTTCCTTTATTGTTCATCTGTATGCGTCGGTGTGTGGGGAGGGAGAGGGTACAATAGTGGCTCCTTTTCCTGGGAGTGAGTGAGTAGTGGCACACTGTTGTTTCAGTCGGGCTTGGAGGTGCCTGTTGCAGAGGGACTGTGGCTCAGGTGTAAACAGAAAGTCTCAGAGTTGGGCCTCTCTCAGGGTTTTTTTTTTTCTCTGCAGCCTCCGTGCTCCCAACATTCCAAGGGGTTTTAATCTAGTCCCACCCGAGTGCCTGAGGGTCCTTGTTATCCCTGAGCACCTTAGGTGGCTGGCAGAGCATCTCTCCATTGCCTGTTGCAGAGGCGCCCAAAAGAAAGAGAGAGGCTATACACGCAGCTCCTCCCCCTTGCCCATGAGCCCGCAGCCTCCAGCCACCATCATGGCCGGGCAACTTTCAGGGACGGGCACTGCTCGCCGTGGCCCTCTTCCCTCTTGTCCTCTTGGTCCATCACCTTACTGGAAACAAGTTTCTTCACCCTGAATCAGCTCTCTGGTTCCCACGCTCCTGCTCCCGGACCCTCTGTTCAGCTGTGAATCGACGTCTGGGTCCAAGAACACCGAGCTGCGGTGCAGACCCTCCGTATGTTTCTCACTCCCTCCCGTCTGCCACAGCTCTGCCTCTTCACCCTCTTTGAGCCATCGTAGATGCCTCCCTACCAGTTATGTCACGATCCTTGAGGTCCTTTCTGGTGTCCGAGGCTGTCTGCTGGTGTTCAGCTGTTTCTCTGTGGGAATTGTGTCCTTCGGGACATTCCCAATGCATCTGTGGAGAGGGATGCATTCCACATCCATCTACTTCGCCGCCATCTTTTTCTCCTCCCAAATTTCTGACGTAAATCTCTGTTGTTTTTTTGATGACAGCCATTCTGACAGGTGTGAATTGCGATCACATTGTGATTTTGATTTGCATTTTCCTGATGATTAGCAATGTTGAGCATCTTTTCATGTGCCTGTTGACCATCTGTATATCTTCTTTGGAAAAATGACTATTCAGGTCCTCTACCCATTGTACATTGAATTCTTTGAATTTTTTGTTTGACTTTGGGTTGTATAAGTTCTCTGTATATTTTGGATATTAACCCCTTCCCAGATATATTGCTTGTAAATATCTTCTTCTCTCTGGGACTCAGCCTTTTCCATGAGTGGCCAGCAGCATCCACATAAGGCACGGCCTGGCAGCCAATGGGCTGAGGACCAGCCCTGCCTACCAGTCTTTTTGTCTCTGTTAATGTATAGGATTCTTTACATATTTTAGATACAAAATTTTTATAAGTTGCATATGTATGGAAACTATTTTATTCTACTTAGTCTTTTCATTTTCTTAATAGTGTCTCTTGATGTAGTCCAAATTATTAATCTTTCCCTCTATGGTTAATGCTTTTATGTTCTGTTTAGGAAGAATTTTCTTACCCAGAATTGTAAAGATACCCTCATATATTATCTTCTATAAATTTTATTGCTCTTCCTTTTCTATATAAACCTACAACACATCTGGAATTAATTTTTACATTTTGTGATCAGTGTTAGGTAGACATAAAATTTATTTTTTTCCTTTTTCTATGTTAACTCAGTCTCCTAACATTGTATAGTTGACTTCTTTCTTCCACTGCTACACAGTATCACTTTTATTGTAAATCTAATGCCATGACACATATGTGTTAGTTTGTGTGATTTTTATTCCATGCAGTTGGCCTATTTTCTATTCTTATATCACATTATCTTATTATAGCTTTATAATAATTTTTGATATTTGATAAAGCAAATCCTCTCTCCTTCTTTTGTTCTAAGATTGTCAAAATAGTTCTCAGCTTAAATACACACACACACAAACACACACACGGACACACACACTGAAATTTTGAGTGGGATTGCTCAAAATCTAGACACATTTGGGGATATTTTGGGGGACATTTATTTTATATCTTTAGAATAATGAATTTAAACTAAACTAAACTAAACTAAACTACAGGGCCTCTTTGAAATTCCTTCTCCCTTGATCCAGTATTTTTAAAAATTAAAAACGTAAAACTAAAATTGTTTTATTTTATCTTCCTTATGACAATGCGTGTATTACTGTTAATTTTTTCTTGCAATATTTCTATTTTTTCTCAGTGGGATGATTGATTTATATAAGTTAAAATTCAAATTATTCACAGTTTATTATATTTCCAGAAACTTGAATTTCTACTACTTACCATAACCTAATCTAGAAATTTGTGATATATCATTAAAAAATGAGTTCTCTGCCTATGCAGAATTTACAAGCTGGTTTAATTATGGAACTTATGTATTTAAATCATATGAAATGGTTTTGGAACACCATGTTAAACATCATGTAAAAATAGAGGAAAATAAGGGATTTGGGGGAATATGACTGCTGCTTTCACAACTGTTACTGAATTCCATAATAACCCTGGATGTAGGAGAGCATTCATAGACATAAACTAATGCTTAGAAATTATAAATCATTTGACTACGCTCACAGATTTATGGGCTAACTATTAATTCTCAGAAATTATCACTGAAGCCTATTTCTATTTTTAAGGTTTCATTGTCTCCTCTGACTTTGAAGACAATTATTGATCATCCTAAATATCTTTCATATAAAATGCTATTTCTTCCATAGAAACCATGGCCATGTAACTGTAGTATAGAAGATGGAAAATTATTATAATGTTAGTAATAAATATTGAACTTGAGGCATAATCAGGTAGAAGATTAGTCTAATTTGGGGAAAGGGTCTAGAAAAAGAAAGACATGGCTTCAAATCCTGGCTTTGACATTCATTAGCCACATGGCCTTGGGAAAATTATTTAAGCTCTCCAGAATTATATTTCCTTATGTCTAGAAAAATACCACCTACCTTAATGGCTATATGAATTAGATGAATTATATTATTATAGATAAGACATGAAAATCACACCTGTATAATAATGAATTTGTCTGGCCTTTATCCCTGGTTCCTGGGAGGTAGCATCTAAATCCTTGCAGATTTCCCTAGTGACAGGAGTATCTTTGTTGTTCTTGGTAGGCCCTGATAGTTTATGCTTATGGTGGACCCTTAGATATTTCAAGCTAGTGAGTTGACTCAGGATGGAGGCTGGTTACACCAGAAACACCTTGAGTCACATGATTTTATCTTGACCTCCAGGGAGGAGAGAGGGATTAAGGATTGAATTCACCTCATGAACAATGATTCAGTCAATAATGTTGATGTAATGAAGCCCCAATAAAAACTCTGAACTCAGGGTCAGGTGAGATTCTCTGTGCTTTGTATTGTATTGTATAGCACTTTTAGTATACTGTCACACATTGATGTGCTTGGAGGGTGATGTGTCTTGACTCTAAGAAGAGAAAACAATGGAAGCTTTACATTTAGGCCTCCCAGAGCTCACCCTCTATGTCTCTCCCCTTGGCTGGTTCTGATTTATATCCTTTCACTACAATAAAACTGTAACTAAGCACAGTGTTTCTCTAAGTTTTGAGATGTTCTAATAAATTATTAAACCTGAGGGGGTAGTGGAAACCCCCAAATTTGGCCATCTGGTCAGACTTCTGAAGATCTCTGTAGCTATCTGAGGACCTCTGCTTGTGCTGGTATCTCAAGCAAGGATAGTCTTATATAGGACTGTCCTCTGAACCTTTGAAGTTTGGCCAAACTCTGGGTAGTTGGTACCAGAAATCATTATAATCACCTAGCGTAATGTTCAACAAATAATAGGTATTAATTAATAGTTATCATCATTGGGATCAAAAACTTCTTATATTCTTAATATTATAATAATAGATGCTTTGTCACAATGACATATGGGGTATTTAAATTTAGTGATACATATGATTTAGTGAACAGTTAATGAATTTGCTGAAGATAATTTTTGTACTGTCAAAATGTACAGGCACTGAGTGTTTTTGCATCTATCCTCTTAGGTGATTTGGTTGACCAAAGTTTGAAAACTCTTTTCTATTATGTCATATCATACTTTCTTATAATCTACATTTTAAAAGCCTCCTTAAATTCACTTCAAGTCCTCAACATTCACTTGAAAGCCTTCCCTGTGTTAAGCATAGTGCTCAGACAGAGACACTATGTCAAATAAGACAAGATCTCTTATCCAGTGGGAGAGGAAGGCATATTAATTAACAACTGGACTGTAATAAGTGTTTTAGCATAGTTACAAAGTAAAATGCTGTGGGAGTATAGGAGAAGGAAATATTAATGTCAAATACTAAACTCTCAACATAAAATTTAATTCTTGATATAATGCAAATGTTACAAGTGAAACTCCTTTATAAATTGTTGTTGAGAATTTCTTCTCTTTACTGTTGTTCCATGCACATGTTCAATTACACCACGGATTCTCAATTGGTGATTCTCAGGTGGTCTGTGGTCCTAGAACATTTTTTACTCCTTTTTATTATATAAAATTGAAAAATTTTTGTGGAAAGATCATTATTACTCCAGATTATATTTTATAAGGATTTTTCACTACAAATAAGTATTAAAGGAAAGGGATATAAAAATCATGCAATGGATAATAATTGTCATTCCATGATTTAAGTCTGAAATAGTTTCTTATTGATGAAGAGAAAATTAAACATATATAATCTTGCCATTATATTTAAAGACATCTGTCTTTGTTTACAACAGACTGGTTTAAGATGAAATATGTAAAACTTAAGGGAAGGAGTGATCAAAAGCTGCAGTGCTTATGGTATAGCCATATTCTTGCAAATGGAAATGGGAAAGCAACAAAACTAGAAAAATCCCTTTCATTGGACTTCTGGAAAATATGCTTGACAATGCTGATCAATTTTTTGTAAATTCTGGTAATTCAGTGCTGAAATGAATCTGCAGAACTCAAGGCTCAGGGACTAGTGGAATCCAGCCAACATCATGATTACAAAATTTCCAATGAGCAAGTTTAGGGAAAGATGACAAAGGGCCTTGACTTCCAGGTTATTTAATTCTAATTCTTATAGGCATTACTCTTTCTGTGGAGGCAGGAGAATTGACTGAGCAAGCAATATGCTTGCTTGATTGAGTTTGAGAAAGAAAACATAAACAAGTCAAGTGTAACTTCTAGGTATCAACTGTCAGGTTGGTAGAACCTGAAGGAAGCTCTCTAGTGATGTTTCTAGTTCCCAGGAGGGATGTGTTGCTGATGGTCCAGAAGTAATATGGGTTAAAGGAAAGATTCCTCATGCTGCTACCACCCAGACACATTACCTTGAACAAATCACTTGATCTTTTTCTGGTTTAACTAATGGTAACAATAATACCTATTGAGTACTTATTTTGATCCAGGCTTTGGCTTACCTTCTCTACTTGATTGAGTTCACTTAATTATGGCAACAACCCTATAAGTTTTTCTTCTCTACTTTTTCTTATAAATGGAAAAAGAGAGGCTCAGAGAAATAAAATATGACTTGTTCAACACACTGGTTGTAAGGGAAAGACACAGAATGAGAGTTTAAATCACCACAAATCTCCAAGTCTGTGCTCCCAGCTGTGTTGTTATGTGACTTTATCCACATAAACTACTTGGCTGTGCTTTTGTAAAGCTCAGTAAGATAATATATGGTCAACTTGGTGTCCCAAACCTAAGCTACCTATCCTAGCACAAAGGCCTGAAGATTATTAAGTTTAGCCCCAAAAGTTCTGGCATTCTCCTACCTGTCCTAGGGGCCTCTCTTTGTATTTCTGGATGTTCTGGGATGTTGGATTTGAATATGTTCCAGGAGCCATGTAAAGTCATCATTCTTGGTGGTCAGGCAAATCCCTTCCTACACCTAAGTAATACCTTTATTGTGGTCTTTTGATGGATCTATTCACCTGCTTTGTTTCAAGTCAAGGCCTTTCTTTCTCCTCAGATTCCCAGGCCCCATCTGATCATCAGAGAAACTTGCTCCATTAAACTCAGAGTTAGAATTAATACCAAATAAAAAAAAAATTTGTTTCTTTGAAGTAAAGTAAGGCTCAAAATTCAAATACACTTGGGAAGTATGGGGAAATACAGGCATCCTGTCTTTCTAGTGCATCACAGAAAAGAAAGATGAGCAAACTAGTCATTTCTATAATAAAGCAGGTTGGATGCTCATACCCTGTCACATATGTGAATGCTTCAAAAACTGAAAAGTGATCCAGAAATGTAAAGAAATATAGAAATGTTGAATTGCCCCCAAGACTCACTGAATGCTACTGAAGTACTATGACTTAGTGATATTTTTAAATTTCTTTATCCAAGAGAATCACAGGAGTTGTTAGGTGAGTCATGGGCACATACATCTAGTGATTAATTAGAATAATCCTTAATAACAATGGATACTTTTGCAGGAGAGTATATTAGTTAAGAAATATGCAACATAGGATAATACTCAACGGTATACCAAAAATTTATACATATTTACTCTTTATCAACTTTTTTTAGAAACCAACTTATTAGGCCCTAATAACATTTAGACTATTTCATTGCATTTTTTGAAAGAGAATGAAGTTCTGTCTTTAAAAGAAAAATAGTTTAACAGAAAATATATTGAAAACAAAATATCCATTTTTTTTTTGCCACAGGTGTTAAAAATGGAATAATCAAATATAAAATGAAATAAATATTCATAAGCCATGATTCATCTCCCTCACTTGATAGGAAACTGATATGTCTCTATGGTAACAGTAAAACTGTCATTCAGGAATGAGCACTTCTGTGTGTGTCTTTTCATGAGCATATAATTTCAGAAGCATATGATTAGAAATAGGAAGGAAACTGAAATGAGCTGCCTGTAGGATCAAATGAGGTAAAAGAAAACAATGAAGCAAAGGAAATATCTGAGAGGAGAGATGAAGAAATAATTGGGAGGTGATCAAGACATCATGTATTTAAATAAAAAGAAAGAGAAATTTATGAAGCTTAGGAGTTTCATTCTCCATTATGAAAAATGGGGTTTCTCTCTCAAGTTTGTGAGGTAGAGCAGGAAGGTATGAGAATGGTGGTTGAATTACTCAAGGCTACATAGCTAACAGCAGAGGTTCAGCTTTGTCCTGTAATATTAGAGAAGACTTTTATGGCCATAGCATTGTTGATTTGGTCTGGGAGAGAAGTAAAGGGGTGAAACAATTGGATTTGGAAGGTTTGGTTGGGCCACGTAGGCTATAGACAGCAAGGTAGAGGCAAAGAAGCAATTTTCATACTTCAAATCTCTGTGGTAGTATTGGGTAAATGGGGGTTTGATAGGCTTTGGAATCATAAGGCTATGTAGCAGCACTCTATACATCTTGCATAGAAGATTCCAGAAAAGTTCACATAGCAGGGACTCTGACAGCTGAAGAAGGGCAGCCTGTAGGGAAGAGGAGAATGGGCTCCTGTTCTACACCCATTTCCCCAGCAAGCACCTTCAGATTTGAAGAAATGGCCAGGTCTTTTCATTGGGAGAATGCTCCACTAGAGGGCTAAGGAATTCAAGAGGTAGATCCAAATTTTCTGGGACTCCAGTCTCTGATGATCTTTTTGTTGCCACTGATGGTTCTAAAAGAATTGTTAAGAGGCTTTGTTGTACAGATGCTGATTCCAAACTTAGTGCCTTGTTTCTTTTTCCTTACATTACTATCAAAGTAAAGAGCATAGCCTCAAGGCACATTGGTGTCAAAAAACCTGGATAGTTTTAGATATTTCTACCTTCTTTTTTTTAAAAAAGGAAACAATTGCATGAGTATAATTTCCTGGATGGTTTGATAGTCTTTTATTGGGCAAATTTAAAATTTATTGAATTATTGCCTCTGTATTACTTAAAAAATAAAATACTGCTAGAAGATTTATAATAAAGTTCTGTTCAGAAACATATGTATTCACTTCAGCACCATCAAACTCCATTGCTCTTGGTGTCTCCAGTCTGGAGTATCTCAGGATTAATTTCCCAGAGACTAAACAGCTGGTTTCCTGAGGAAGTTAGAAAGCAGTATTAATCTGGCTGTACAAGATAAGGAGGGGGAAGAATAGGAAGAAGGGGCATCTGATTACTCCACATGAAGATTTTTCAACTAATTTTCAGCTCCATACCTCACTAGGGTCAAACAATATGCCATTGTCTCAAGTTCCAAATCTCCAGCGATCTACAGGAAAAAGCCTGCTTTTCAGCTTTGTCTTCAACTATAAGTTCCCAGGTTTCATCTTCTTTTTACCTAGTAAGTCAGTTGCCACCTCACTATTTGCTTTTCACATGTTAACATTTGTTGACATTTTCCAGTTACTCACATCTCCACTCATTTTCCCTTTGTTCTTAGGATTTATAATCTTTCAAAAAAAAAAGTGTTAACATTTTAATATGTATTATTTCCGTTAAGAGCAGAGATAAACACAATTTAACATGTCTGGAAATCTTAACTGTTGTTTTACATACTCTAGTGTGGAGAATTAAATGAGAAAATCTGAGACAAACATTTAGAAAACTTTTTGCTGGATTTATTTTTTGTTTCTGAATCCCTCTGAATTGTGTAGCAGGCAGCACTTATCTCTCACTTTTCCATTACCAGGCATTCTTTAGTCTTTGAACTCTATGGACAATCTATTTTCTCAGTTAGGGAAATATCAGGAATCCTAGATCAAATCTTTTTTCTTGAGTTCCAAAGCCAGGTATATCCGACTGCCTTCAGGGCTTCTCTACTTAAAATTCCTGGAGGCAACTCAAAACTAAAATTTTCTAGCCTGGCTCACCTCCATCCAGTTGAGCCCCCAAACTCTTCTCTTGCTTTATTTGCTGCTTCAGCAAATAGTACCATTATTCAACCAGTTTTCAAAACAGATAACTAGTACTCATCCATATGCCCTTTTTCTCTCACCTCCTCAGACCCCAGCCCTAGCTCCTCCTATCCCTTTGTTCATTGTTGCTTAACTCTTTCCTCTGTGTTTTTTGCCTCTACCTTTCCAACTTCCTCTGTTTCTTACTTAGATTCCAGCAACAGCTTCCTCCTAGCTAGTCTCTCTGTCTTTAGGTCTTTTCCACTTCAGTTCATTTTCGACATCAGTCAGAATGATCTTTCTAAACCATAAGTTTGATTTTTTAATTTCCTTATTTGAAACTTTTTAATAGCTCTCCACTATTCTAATACTAAAGTTCAAATTTCATATCATAATCTGGTTCCCTTTTAGCAAGGGTCCAGTCTCAATTTTCATCATGTTCTTTTTTTTTTAGTTCCTTGAATATGCTCATTTTCACTGCTAGGTTTTTAACAAGCATTTTCCTTCTCTTCCTGAAACATCTTTCTTTCTCCTTTCCAGCATAATCCAGGTAGCAGTTTGATGCCGTGAAATCCATGCAGGGAGTGGATTCGTGATCTCCAAAGGAAAATGATTTCTCCTCGGGATCAATAACAAGCCGCTGCTCAGGTTTAAGTTACAGAATAACAGTTTATTAAGAAGAAAGTACAACAGCTTCTGGCACAGATGCCAGAAGGGGGTGGAGAGACCCGAGAAAGTGTCTTACATGAGCATGTTATATAACTTCAGAGCAGAGTTAATTACAGTCCCCACCTTAGGATTGATTATTAGGGTTGATTGTTAGGATTGATTGTTTCTTTAGAAATGTTCATTATATTCAAAGAATTTCATTACTCAGTGATCTTGTGACATCCCAGGTAACCCCCACCCTAGAGTAATAAGAATCAGTCTTAAAGAATGAGTGAGGTTAAACCATGTGTTTCTAGTTCTTCCACCCCTACCCAGGCCAGGTCAGCCCCTGGAACTCTCACATTGTTGAGTTAAATTATCTTTAAGACTACATTTAGAGTTGATATCTTCTGGGACAGTTTATCTGATAGACCCCTCACAAAAGAGCAGTTATTTTTCTGAAGTATTTCACTAGACCTCTGTTTGTTAGTCTAGGTATTTACCATCTTGCATTTTGCATCTCCCATTAGACTGTGGTTCTTTGAATGGAAGGGCTGTATCCTGTTCATTACTGTATCTCTGGTACCATAATTTTTTTTTAAATTTATTTATTTATTTTTTTTGGGGGGTACACCAGGTTCAATCATCTGTTTTTATACACATATCCCCGTATTCCCTCCCTTCCTTGACTCCCCCCCTCGAGTCCCCCCCCGCCGCTCTGGTACCATAATTTTAACATTATAAACTTTATAATAATTATAAATTTTTATTAAATGAATTAATGAAATAATGTAAGTGCTGGGTTCAGTGGCATCCTCTTTGTTACTGGTCTCGTTCTGATCACATACTCTGGTCCTGCTATCTATTTCCTTCCTCCTTTCCTCCCTTCCTTCCTTCCTTCTCAAATCTCAGGACCAGGTTTTGTCTGCTTGCTGAGATTTCAATTGTAAGTTAATTATTCAGCATTTATTAAGGATCTACTGTGAGTTAGGTATAGTGCTCATTTGGTGATAAAGCACTGAACAAGATTGGCTTAGTCTCCACATTCACAGAGCAAATATTCTAGTTGGAGGGAATTGGGGGTACATAACTTGTTCTTTAGGTCCACAGAAGGAGAGGAACTATACTTAATGTGTCCCAGGAACTATACTTAGTGAATTACTTCCAGGACTGTCATACTCTCCTGGACCTTATTTAGATGAGGAGTTTTGGGCCTTTGAACTGATGTTATGTTAGCATGCCATAACAAGATGCTAAAATAAGAACTTTGGGAGGGGAGTGAATGTATTTTGCATGTGGGGAGGGATGTAAATCATTGGAGGCCAAAGGGCAGATTGTGGAGAATAGCCTTTAATATGGCCTCCATTATTTCCACCTCCTGGTGTTCTCACCCTTATATGATTCCCTTCACTTGAGTGTGAGTGATATCTGACTTGTTTCTAGACAATAGAATATTGTAAAGGATGGTTTTCCCATGGTTATGTTACATTATATAAAACTCCATCTTGCTAGCAGACTTATTCTAGGGGCTTTCTCTCTTGTAGGCTTTAAAGAATTAAGGGGGGCATGTGGCAAGGAGCAGTCTCTAGTTGACATCAAGAAACTGAGGCCTTCAATCTCACAGTTACAAGGAAATGAATTCTGCCAACAGCCTAAGTGTACTTACATGAAACATCTTTATTCATTCTTCTCTTAATGGACACTGAGGTTGCTTCCATATCTTGGCAATTGTAAATAATGCTTCTGTGCACATTGGAGTGCACATATCTTTTCTAATTAGTGTTTTCAACTTCTTCTGATTTATACCCTGGAGTGGAATTGCTGAATCATACGATATTTGTATTGTTTTTTGAAGAACCTCCACACTCTTTTCCATAGTGGCTGCACCAATTTACATTCCCACCACCAGTGAACTAGTGTTTCCTTCTATCCACATCCATGGAAACATTTGTTAGTTGTCATCTTTTGGATAATAGCCACTCTGACAAGTGAGAGATGATATCTCTTTGTGGTTTTGAATTGTATTTCCCTAACAGTTAGCAATGTTGAGCATATTTTCAAGTGCTTGTTGGCATCTGTATGTCTTCTTTGGAAAAATGTCCACACAGATCTTCTGGCTGTTTCTTGTTTTCTTGTTTGTTTGTTTGTTTGTTTTTGATATAGAGTTTTATGAGTTCTTTATATATTTTGGATATTAACCCTTTATTGGACATATCATTTGCAAGTATTTTCTCCAGTTTAGTAGTTTTTCTTGTTTGTTTTGTTGATAGTTTCCTTTGCTATTCAGAAGCTTTTAAGTTTAATTAGGTCCCATTTGTTTACTTTTGCTTTTGTTTCCTTTGCCTGAGGAGAAAGACCCAAAAATTTTTGGTAAGACTATGTCAAAGAGTGTATTGCTTATGATTTTTTATATGAGTTTTATGATTTGTGTTCTCACATTTAGATCTTCAATCTATTTTGAGTTTATTTTAGTGTATGCTGTGAGAAAATGTTCTAATTTTATTCTTTTACATGTAGATGTACAGTTTTACGAGCAAAATGTATTAAAGATATTGTCTTTTCCCCATTATGTATTTTGCCTCCTTTGTCATAGATTAATTGACCATATGAGCATGGGTTTATTTCTAGACTCTCTATGTATTCATTGATATATGTATTTGCTTATTTGTGTAAATACCATATTGTTTTGATTACTTTAGCTTTGTAATATTGTCTGAAGTCAGGGAGTGTGTTGCTTCCAGCTTTGTTCTTTGTTACTGGAATTGCTTTGGCTCTTTAGGTGCTTTGTGAATCCATACAAATTTAGAAATTATTTGTATTAGATCTTTGAAAAATGTCATTGGCATTTTGCGAGGGATTGCATTAAATCTGCAGATTGCTGTGGATAGCATGGAAATTTTAACAATATTAATTCTTCCAATCTATGAACATGGAATACCTTTCCATTTCTTTGTATCATCTTCAATTTCCTTTACTAATGTCTTAGAGCTTTCAGAGGATAGGTCTTTCACCTTCTTGGTTAAGGTTATGCCTAGGTATTTTATTCTTTCTGGTGTGATTTTAAATGGAATTATTCACTATCAGTGTATACAAAAGCAAACAAGTCTATATATTAATCTTGTATCCAACAATTTTACTCAGTGCATTAGTTAGTTCTTATAATTTTTTGGTGGAGACTTAGGGTTTTCTATGTATAATATCATGTCATCTGCAAATAGAGACAGATTTTGTCCCTTCTGATTTGGATTCCTTTTATTTCTTTTTCTTATGTTATTACTGTGGCTAGGACTTCCAAAAATATGTTAAATAGAATTGGCAAGGGTGGCAATTCTTATCTTGTCCCTGATTTTAGAGGAAAAGCTTTCTGCTTTTCACCATTGAGTATGGTGTTAGCTATGGGTCTATCATAAATGGCCTTTATTAAATTAAGATATGTTCCCTCTATAGCCATTTTGATGAAAGTTTTTTTTTTTTTTTTTTAACACAAATGGATGTTGAATTTTGTCAAATGCTATTTTGTCTATTGAGATGGTCATGTGATTTTTATCCTTCCTTTTTTAAAAGTGGTGTATTACATTGATTCATTTGCAGATATTAAACCATCTTTTCATCCCTGGAATAAATCACACTTGATAATGGAGTATTAACCTTTCTATATATTGCTGAATTTGATTTGCTAATACAGATTTTTCATTTACCTTCATCCTTGATATTGGCCTGTGATTTTTGTGTGTGTTTATGTCTTCATCTGATTTTGGTATCTGGGTATTGGTGGTCTCCCAGAATGAATTTGGGAGCATTCCCTCCTTTTGAGTTTTTTTGAATAGTTTGAGAAGGATAGGTATTAAATCTATATATGTCTGTCTTGGAGTTTTGTTTGTTGGGAGTTTTTTGATTACTGATTCAATACTACTGATTAGTCTGTTCAGATTATTGATTTCTTCCTGATTCAGATTTGGGCGATTGTATTTTTCTAGGAATTTATCCGTTTACACTAGGTTGTCCAATTTGTTTGTGTATAAATATTTGTAATCTTTTCTCATGAGTTTTGTATCTCTGTGATATCAGTTATAATTTCTTTTCTTTTATTTCTTATTTTGTTTATCTATGTCCCCTTTCTTTATCCTTAATAAGTCTGGCTAAAAGTTTATCAATTTTGTTTATCTGTTTAAAAAACTAGCTCTTGGTTTCATTGATATTTTCTTTTGCTCTTGGTCTCTATTTTATTTATTTACTCTCTAATCTTTATTATTTTCTTATTTCTGCTGATGTTGGATTTTGTCTGTTCTTTTTCCTATTTCCTTTAGATGATAAGTTAGGTTGTCTATTTAAGATTTTTCTTGTTTTCTTGAGGTATGCCTGCATTGTTATAAACTTCCATCTTAGAACTGCTTTGCTGTGTACCATAGATTTTGGAAAATTGTGTTTTTATTATCATGTATGTGGAGGTATTTTCTGATTTGCTCTTTAATTTCTTCATTGACTATTTTTTTTTTTTTTTACTAGCTTGTTGATTAGTCTCCACATGTCTGTGTTTTTCCCCTTTTCCTTTCTGTAATTGGTTTCTGGTTTCATACCATTACAATTAGAAAAAAAAATATTGATATACTTTATAGCTTATTAAGTTTGTTGAGACTTGTTTTGTGGCCTAGCATGTGATCTATCCTGGAGACTCTTCCATGTGTTTTTGAAAAGAATGTGTATTCTAATGTTTTCAGATGCAATGTCTTGTAGACATCTATTAAGTACAACTGGTCTAATATGTCATTTAAGACAAGGATTACCTTATTGATTATCTGTCTGGATGATCTGTCCAGTGATGTAATGAGGATATTAATGTCCCCTAACATTGTATTATTGTCAGTTTCTACCTTTACATCTGTTATATTTGCTTTGTATATTTAGGTGCTCCTATAGCATGCATATATGCTTATGAATGTTATATCCTCTTCTTGTACTGATCCCTTTATCATTATATAATACTTTTGTTTGTATTTTATCATAGACTTTAAAGTCTACTTTGTCTGATGCAATTGTTACTACAACAGCTTTCTTGAATTTACATTTGCATGAAATATACTTTTCCACCTTCTCACTTTCAGCCTGTTTGTTTTTAGTTCTGAAGTGAGTATCTTGTAGGCAGCATATAGATGATTTTTTTTTTTCTTTTGTCCACTCAGCCTCCTTATGATTTTGGGTTGCAACATTTAGTCCATTGACATTTAAAGTAACTATTAACATGAGTGCACTTATTGCCATTTTGTTATTTGTTTTCAGATTGTTTTTGTAGTTCTTCTCTGTTTTGTTTTTCCTTTGTGGTATGTTGGTTTTCTCTAGTGGTATGCTTGTGTTCCTTTCCTTCTAGTTTTTGTGTATCTATGTTGTATTTTTTTTTTAATATCTCTGAATTCTTTTCTTTCTTTCTTTCTTTCTTTCTTTCTTTCTTTCTTTCTTTCTTTCTTTCTTCTTTCGTTCTTTTTTTTTTTAATGTGGACTCTGTTTAAAGTCTTTATTGAATTTGTTACAATATTGCTTCTGTTTTATGTTTTGGGTTTTTGGCTGTGAGGCATGTGGGATCTCAGTTCTGCAACCAGGGATCTAACCCACACCCCCTGCATTGGAAGGCAAAATCTTAACCACTGGACCACCAAGGAACTCCCTCTATGTTGATTTTTGATTTGTGGTTACCATGGAACTCATATAAGTATACAGCCATATATACTTATTTTAAAATGATAGTCACTTAAGTTCAAACACATTCTAAAATATCAACTCCCCCATCCTCTGTATTTTTGATTTAATATTTATATCTTCTGGCCAAAACCTTATCTATTTACCTTAGTTGTAGTTGATTTAAAATTTGTGTCTTTTAACCTTTGTACTAGATTATTTAGGTGGTTGATCCACAAACTTTACTATATATTTTCCTATACTAGTGGGATATTTTTCCTTTCCTATAAATTCTTACCTGCTGTTGTAGACTTCTTTTTCACTTGAAAAAGATCCTTTAACATTTCATGTGAGATTAGTTTAGTATTGATGTACTTTTTTAAGTTTTTGCTTGTCTGAGAAGATCTTTATCACTCTTTTTTAAATATTTATTTATTTATTCATTCATTCATTCATTTATTGGCTTCATTTGATCTTCGTTGCTGTGGACAGGCTTTCTCTAGTTGCAGTGAGTGGGCTCTACTCTTCATTATGGTTTGTGGGCTTCTCATTGAGGTGGCTTCTCTTGTTGCAGAGCATGGGCTCTAGGCACATGGGCTTCAGTAGTTGTGGCATGTAGGCTCAATAGTTGTGGTTCATGGGCTCTAGAACACAGGCTCCGTAGTTGTGGCACATGGGCTTAGTTGCTCTGAGGCATGTGGGATCTTCCCAGGCAGATTCTTAACCACTGCACCACTGGGGAAGCCCTTTATCACTCTTTCAATTCTGAAAAATAACTTTGCTGGATAGAGTATATTAGGTTTTAGATTTTTTTCCTTCATTACTTTAAATATATCATGCCACTCCCTTCGAGCTTGCAAAATTTCAGCACAAAAATCAGGGTTCCTTTGCATGTGAGTCTTTCTTTTTCTCTTGCTGCCTTTAAAGTTCTCTGTGTATCTCTAACTTTTGCCCTTTTATATGATACATATTTATGTGGGTGTCTCTGGGTTTATCTTATTTGGAACTCTCTGTGATGCCTACCTGGAAATCTATTTTCTTCTTAAGCTTTGAGGAGTTTTCATCCATAATTTCATCAAATACACTTTCTACTAATTTCTCTCTCTCTTCTCCTTCTAGGACTTCTATAATGTGAATGTAAATACACTTGATGTTGTCCCAGAAGTCCCTTAGACTATCCTAATTAAAAAAAAAAAAAACCTAATTTTTCATTTTGCTGTTTTATTTGGTGACTTGAATTGTTCTATCTCCTGGATTGCTTATGTGTTTTTCTGTATTACCTAGTTTGCTGTTAATTCCTTACAGTGTGTTATTCTTTAAAAAAAAAATATTGGAGTATATTTGATTTACAATGCTGTGTTAGTTTCAGGTGTACAACAAAGTGGATCAGTTATACATATACATATATTCACTTTCTAAAGATTCTTTTCCCATGTAGGTCATTATAGAGTATTGAATAGAATTCACTGTGCTACACAGTAGGCCCTTATTAGTTATATATTTTACATGTAGTAGTGCGTATATGTCAATCCCAATTTCCCAATTTATCATTCCACCACTTATCCCCTGGTAACCGTAAGTTTGTTTCTACATCTATAACTCTATTTCTATTTTGTAGATAAGTTCATTTGTAACCTTTTTTTTAGATTCCACATATAAGTGATGTTATATAATATTTGTCTTTCTCTGTCTCACTTACTTCACTCAGTATGACAATCCCTAGGTCCATCCATGTTGCTGCAAATGGCATTATTTTGTTCCTTTTTATGACTGAGTACTATGCCTTTGCATTAATGTATCACATCTTCTTTATCTATTCATCTGTTGTTGTGCAATTAGGTTGCTGCCATGACCTGGCTATTGTAAATACTGCTGCAATAAACATTGGGGTGCATGTGTCTTTTTGAATTATGGTTTTCTCTGGATATATGCCCAGGAGTGGGATTGCTGGATCATATGGTAGCTCTATTTTTAGTTTTTTAAGGAGCCCCTATACTGTTCTTCATAGGGGCTGTACCAATTTACATTCCCACCAAAGTGCAAAAGCATTTCCTTTTTTTCACATGCTCTGCAACATTTGTTTGTAGATTTTTTGATGATAGACATTCTGACCATTGTGAAGTGATACCTCATTGTTGTTTTTACTTACATTTCTCTAATAATGGGTGATATTGAGAATTTTTAATACACCTCTTGGCCATCTGTATGTCTTCTTTAGAAAAAATGTCTATTTAGATCTTATGCCCATTTTTTGATTGGTTTGTTTGTTTTGTTTTGTTTTTTTGGTATAGAGCTGGATGAACTGTTTGTATATTTGGGAGATTGATCCCTTATTGTTTGCTTTATTTGCAAACATTTTCTCCCATTCTGAGAGTTGTCTTTTTGTCTCATTTATGCTTTCCTTTGCTCTGCAAAAGCTTTTAAGTTTAATTAGGTCCAATTTGTTTATTTTTGTTTTTATTTTCATTACTCTAACAGGTGGGTCAAAAAAGATCTTACTATGATTTATGTCAAAGAGTGTTCTTCCTACATTTTCCTTTAAGAGTTTTATAGTATCTGGCCTTACATTTAGGTCTTTAAGCTATTTTAGTTTATTTTGTGTATGGTGTTAGGGAGTATTCTAATTTCATTGTTTTACAAGCAGTTGTCCAGTTTTTCCAGCACCACTTATTGAAGAACCTGTCTTTTCTCCATTGTATATTCTTGCTTTGTTTACCATAGATTAGGTGACCATAGATGTGTGAGTTTAACTCTGGACTTTCTATCTTGTTCCATTGATCTATATGTCTATTTTTGTCCCAGTAACATACTGTTTTGATGACTGTAGCTTTCTAGTATACTCTGAAGTCAGGGAGCCTGAATCCTTCAGCTTTATTTTACTTTCTCAAGATTGCTTTGGCTATCCTTAGTCTTTTGTGTTTCCATACAAATTGTACAATTTTTTGTTCTAATTTTGTGAAAAATGTCATTGGTAATTTAATAAGGATTGCATTGAATCCATAAATTACTTTGCATAGTATAGTCATTTTCACAATATTAACTCTTCCAATTTAAGAACATGGTATATCTTTCCACCTGGTTGTGTCATAGTTTATTTCTTCCATCAAAATCTTATAGTTTTCCTAGTACAGGTCTTTTGCATCCTTAGACAGGTTTATTCCTAAGTATTCCATTCATTTCAATGCGATGGTAAATGGGATTGTTTCCTTGATTTCTCTACCTCATCATTCATTCTTAGTGTATTGGAATGTAGTTGACTTCTTTGTATTAATTTTGTGTCTTGCAACTTTACCAAATTCATTCATGAGCTCTAGTAGTTTCCTGGTAGCATCTTTCAGATTTTCTATGTATTGTATCATGTCATCTGCAAACAGTGAGATATTTACTTCTCTTTTTCCAGTTTGGATTCCTTTTTTTTTTTTTTTTTTTTTTTTCTTCACCTATTGCCATGGCTAGGACTTACAAAACTATGTTGCAAAAATAATAGTGAGTGTGGACATCCTTGTCTTCTTCCTGATCTTAGAGGAAATGCTTTCAGGTTTTCACTGTTGAGAATGATGTTTGCTATGGGTTTGTATTATATGGCCTTTATTATGTTGAGGTATGTTCCCTCTATGCCCACTTTCTAGAGAGTTTTTTTTTTTTTTTATCATATATGGGCATTGAATATTTTCAAAGGCTTTTTCTTCATCTATTGAGACTATCATATGGTATTTCTCAATTTCTTGATGTGGTGTATCACATTTATTGATTTGCATATATTGAAGAACCCTTGCATCCCTGGGATGAATTTGACTTAATCATGGTGTATGATCTTTTTAATGTGTTGGATTCTGTTTGTTAGTATTTTGTTGAGGATTTTTGCATCTATGTTAATCAGTAATAATGACCTGTATTTTTCTTTTTTGTGTGATATCTTTGATTTTCGTACCAGGGTGATAGTGGCCTCATAGAATGCGCTTGGGAGTTCTCCTTCCTCCTCATGTTTTTGGAGGAGTTTCAGAAGAATAGGTGTTAACTTTTTTCTAAATGTTTGATAGAACTCACCCATGAAGCCATCTGGTCCTGGAGTTTTGTTTGTTGGATTTTTTTTTTTTTTTTTAGCTCTTTATTGGAATATAATTGCTTTACACTGTTGGAAATGTTTTAATCACAATTTCTGAATTAGTCTTGGAAGGTTGTACCTTTGTAAGAATTTGTTCATTTCTTCTAGGTTGTCCATTTTATTGGCATATAGTTGTTTATAGTAGTCTCTTATGATGTTTTGTATTTCTGTGGTGTCCATTATTACTTATCCTTTTTCATTTCTAATTTTATTGATTTGAGTGCTCTCTCTTTATTTCTTAATGACCCTGGCTAAAGGTTTATCAATTTTGTTTATATTGTCAAAGAACTAGCTTTTAGTTTCATTGATCTTTGCTATTGTTGTCTTCATCTCTTTTATTTTTGCTCCACTCTTTATTATTTCTTTCCTTCTACTAATTTTAGGTTACGTTTGTTCTTTTTTCTCTAGTTGCTTTAGGTGTAAGTTTAGGTTGTTTATATGAGATTTTTGTTTGTTTGTTTGTTTTGTGAAGTAAGACTGTATTGCTGTAAACTTTCTTATTATAACTGCTTTTTCTGTGTCCCATAAGTTTTGGATCATTCTGTTTTCATTTTCATTTTTTTCTATGTATTTTTAAATTTCTTCTTTGATTTATTTAGCAATCTATTGGTTGTTTAGTAACATATTGCTTAACCTCAATATGTTTGTGTTTTTACAGTTTATTTTCCTGTAATTTATTTCTAATTTCATAGTATCGTGATTGAAAAAGATCCCTTATATGATTTCAATTTTCTTAAATTTACCAAGGCTTGACTTGTGACCTAAGATGTGATCTATCCTGGAGAATGTTCCATTTGCACTTGAGGAGAAAGTGTACTCTGCTGCTTTTGGATGGAATGTCCTATAAATATCAAACATGTCTATCTCATCTAATGTGTCATTTAAGGCTTGTGTTTCCTGGTTAATTTTATATCTGAACAATCTGTCCATTGATGTTAGTGGGGTGTTAAAGTCCCCCACTATTATTGTGTTACTGCCAATTTCCCCTTTTATGGCTGTTAGCATTTGCCTTATATATTGAGGTGCTCCTATGATGGGTTCACATATGCTAACAATTGTATCTTCATCTTGGATTGATGCCTTGATCATTATGTAGTGTCCATTTTTGTCTCTTATAACAGTCTTATTTTAAAGTCTATTTTGTCTGATATGAGTATTGCTACTCTAGCTTTCTTTTGATTTCCATTTGCATGGAATATCTTTTTCCATCCCCTCACTTTCAGTCTGTATATATCCCTAGGTCTGAAGTGGGTCTTTTCTAGACAGATTATGTATGTATCTATTTAGCCAGTCTGTGTCTTTTGGTGGAATTTTAATCCATTTACATTTAAGGTAACTATCAATACATATGTTCTTATTGCCATTTTCTTAACTGTTTTGGGTTTGTTTTTGTAGGTATTTTTTCTTCCTTTCCTCTTTTGTTCTCTTTTCTTGTCTTTCTTGCCTAGAGAAGATCCTTTAGCACTTGTTGTAAAGCTGACTTGGTGGTGCTGAATTCTCTTAGCTTTTGCTGCTGTGTAAAGTGTTTGATTTCTCCATTGAATCTGAATGAGATCCTTGCTGGGTAGAGTTCTTGGTTGTAGGTTTCCTTCTGCCATCACTTCAAATATAGCATGTCACTCCCCTCTGGCCTGCAGAATTTCTGTTGAAAAAATTAGCTGATAACCTTATGTGAATTCCCTTGTATATTATTTGTTCCTTCCCCCTTGCTGCTTTTAATATTTTTTCTTTGTCTTTAATTTTTGTTAATTTGATTAATATGTGTTCCTCCTTGGGTTTATCCTACATTGGACTCTGTGCTTTCTGGACTTGGGTGACTATTTCCATTCCCATGTTAGGGAAGTTTTTGGCTATAATCTCTTCAAATATTTTCTCAGGCCCTTTCCCTTTTTCTTCTTCTGGGACCCCTATAATGTGAATGTTTGTGCATTTAATTATGTCCCAGAAGTCTCTGAGACTCATTTCTTTTCATTCCTTTTTCTTTATTCTGTTCCACAGCAGAGATTTTCACCATTCTGTTTTCCAGCTCACTTATCCATTCTTCTGCCTCAGTTATTCTGCTTTTGATTCCTTCTGGTGTATTTTTTTTTTTTTTTTTAATTTCTGTTATTGTGTTGCTTATCACTGTTCTTCAGCTCTTTTAGATCCTTGTTAAACATTTCTTGTGTTTTCCCAATCCATGTTTTCATTCTGTTTCTGAGATTTTGGATCATCATTACTCTGAATTCTTTTTCAGATAGCCTATTTCCTCTTCATTTACTTGGTCTTGTAGGCTTTTACCTTGCTTCTTCACCTGAAAAATATTTTTTTGTCATCTCATTTTTTTTAATGGGTGGGGCTATGTTCCTGCCTTGCTGGTTGTCTGTCCTGCAGTATCCAGCACCAGAGTTTGCAGGCAGTTGGGTGGAGCTGACTCTTGGTGCTGAGATGAGGAACTCCAGGTGACCACACAACCAATTAATTTTCCCTGGGACCTGAAATTCCCTGTTAGTCCAGCAGCCTGACCTTGGTGCTCCCACCACAGAACCTCAGGCCTGACCCCTGGCCTGGGAGCCAAGACCCTGCAAGCTGCATGGCACAGAGGGAAAAAAAAAGAACAAAAGAAAAAAAAAAGCAAGAAAAGAATAGAACAATAACAAAGAATAAAAAATAAAATAAAATTGGAAAAATTAAAATATATAATTGAAAAGATAACAATAAAAATGAAAGTACAACAACAGCAACAACAACAACAACAACAACAACAACAACAAAACTAAACAGAACCACAACAGAAGAAAAAAAGAAAAAAAGAAAATTAAAAAAAATTAAAACATAAGAATGAAATAAAAGCTTAAAAATAAAATTCTGTGTCATCTCTATTAGTGTCCTTGTCCTGATGGTGAGCTACAACCTACCCTTGCCTCCCCAGTAGGCCTCCAAGGCCTCAATGTAGGTCTCTGGACCAGCTGTGTCAGCTCCACCTCTGTGTGTGTTCCCCTCACCAGCATCTTCCCCTAGGGCTGGTCCAGAGCACATGTGCCCACACACTCCAGCTGGAGTGTAGATCTCCACATGTGTGCCTGCAGGAGACAAGATAGCTGGAATAGGCCTTGGAGGGTGGTGGCACTTGGTCTGCCAGGACCTGAGTGGTGCTTGAAGGCTTTGGTATAGTTGGGCCTCAGGGCTGGGACCCACACAGCCCTTGGGGCTTTGGCAGCATTGGGGCTCAGTCCCAGGATCCACATGGCTGGAAGAGGACATGGGGGCGGGCAGCTCAAGACCAAGACTCAGGCAGCTTGTTGAGGACTTGTTGGAGGGGTTGGGGGGCTCAAGCCAAGGACTTGCATATCTGGAGGAGGCCCTGGGAGGCTGAGTGTTAAGACATGGGACCCCAGCAGGCTCATGGGCCTGAGTGGGCAGGGGAAATGCTGGCTGCACTCCCCTCCAATCCCCTGATCCCTCAAAGGTCCTTCTCTCTCCTCACTGATCCGCTCACTGGAAGTGTGCCCCTTCAAATGTGGGAACCCCTCCCTTCCCCTGCCTGCCCTCAGGGGCACTTGCCCCCATCCTGCTTCCACTCTTCTTTCCCACCTCCTTTCTTCCCACATCCTGCCTAGGCTTGCAGGGATTCTTCCCAACCCCTTAGGCCTAGTAGGTGCCCTAGTTGTGAGGAGACATGAACTCTGTGTCCTCCTACTCCACTATCTTGGTGCCGCCCCCCACCTTTTTCTAATGTGCTCAAAATATATTAAATAGGCCAGCAACTTTTCAGATTGCAGAGTGGCCTTCATTGACAACCCAATTTAAAATAGCAACCCACACACTATTTTTATCCCTTTATGCTTGCTTTAATTTTCTTCAAAAAATGATGACTGGGATATTTTATTACATATCTTATCAATTTGTTTCTGTTGTTTTTCTTTGCAATTTTGAATGTCAGCTCAGTGAAAGAAGACACTTTTTCTCTTTTGTTTACTGCAATCTGCCTAGCTCCCAGAACTAGTATATGACTTAAAATAAGCATTCACATAAATATTAATTGAAGTCATCAATGACTAAATACTCAGAGCTTCCATGAAACAGAATAGGGAGGTATAAGACAAATATAGGCTCAAGCCCTAACTTTACTACTATTAGCTATGTGAAATTAGGCAAGTTACTTGTCTTCTCTGATAATGTTTCCTCGTCTGTAAATGGGAATAATAGTAATACTGGATTCATTGAAGGAGGATAATTACATGGGGTAATGAATGTAAAATTCTTAATTTATTGACTGGTACTTAGCATTTATAGCACTCTACTGCAGCTATTTATTTTTTGTTTATTCCCCCTTGGCTATGAGCTCCGTGAAAGCTCTTTTTACAGTGCTTAGTGTACAATAGGCATCTAGGAAAACTTATTTGCAATAATTCATCCAAAATATTGTTTATTGAGTGACTACTCTGTGCCCTACTCTTCTCTGACATTGGGAATACACCATAATGAGCACAGACATGGGCCCTCATGTAGCTTCTATTCAGTGAAAGAGACAGAAATAAAAACAAAAAATAAAACTTCTACAGTTTATAGTATTGCTAAAAAGAATTAAATAGGGAACTGTCATAGAATTATCATAAAGGAACTATTTCTTTAACTTTTTTGGGGGGTTAAAGATTATCAGTAATATTTGTATTTGTTTATTTAAATACTCACTGTTGTCATATTGTATATTATCAGCAATATCCTCTTCTTTGTCCATGACACAAAGACAGATGTTGTAGGTATCTCTGACAAATTTTTCAGGTAGATGAAAAGTGGAAGAAGGAGAAGTAATGTTTATAGAATTGTCATTTTCAGCTCTAGGCTTCCAGGGTGAACAATTCTTTGATTTCCCCAGAGCTCCTGTGGGAAAGGGTTGTGATGTGCGATGTAGGACAATCTTCAGGCTGTTTCAGGGTTCTGACAGCAAAGAGAAGGCACACTTGGTAGGTTTAACTAAAGAGAAGTTAGTGAGTAGAACAATCACTGTGGCGTGAGTGGAGTTAAATGAATGATCAAATACTATTGAAGTATTAGGGATCGGCTATAGGGGAAGCTATTTCTGCTCAAAGGCTTGAAGGGGCAAGAGGAGAGAATGTGATGCTGGATCTAGAAGAGACCTTGGATACAGGGAGGACTGGCTGTGATAGGGGCTTTATCTTCAAATACAGGCAGTAGAAAGGCAAAGAAGGTAAGAGGGGGCAGAAATGCCTAATTAGTATTTCTCCTTCTATCTTCCAGTTTTCCTGTGGGGAACTCTTATTAGCTAAACCAAAATGGAAGCCAGAGGATAAAGAAGCCTGGGTGATAAAAGTCCATAAAAGGCAACTTCCTATGGCAGAGAGCATGGTGGTGAAGGGAAAATAGTTGATCTGGTGTAGGGGTAGGGAGCAATGGGCACAAACTGTCCCTCAGCCTTCTTCTTCCAAGTTGACCCCTGCTTCCCCATGATGTCTACTTTAACTGGTCTGAATAATCTCTATTGGTCACCACTCCATGCCTGAAAGACTTGAAAATGGAAAGCACAAGGATGAGTCCCCTTATGTATCCTTATGATGACCTAAGTGTTCTGATATTTTTTTCTTTGTTGGCGGATTTTTGTAGACATGAGAAAAACATATATGGAACATAACTAGAAAACCCTGAGAGCCGCTGATAGGGAAGTACTCTAGTAGACATTATGAAAGAAAAAAATCTTCAGGATGAAGAGAATTTTAAGATCTTTGGGTATCGTTCTATCCTATATATAGTATGATGGACTTCCAGGAGGTGGGGGCAAACTTCCTGCATACTCTGCCTAGATCTTTCTCCTTTTTAAAGTGATATTTGCTTACACCATTACTTCTTTACTTACTCGTTAGTGGTCACACCAGTCAAACTACTCTTACACTTATCTCTTCCATTCCTTCCCTATGTTCTTTTAGGGAGAACTATCTTCCATAATTCTTTGTCGACTGATATGAAAATATATTATTTTAAAAAACCCATGCAATAAACTGTCTCTGTCATTAAATCATACTTTGGCCACTTATTATATATGAGCTAACCAATTTTTATTCTTTTATTTAAATAATATAGAAGATAAAAGAGGATTTTTGGTTAAATGTTCAAAATAGAAAAAGAATTAAAGTGTTATTCTTTAAGATGTGTTGAATAACTTCCATCATGCAATAAATACACAATTCGAAAACCACTTATGGCAATCTTTTAAAAAACATATTATACCATTTTAACACAATGAAAGTAAAGTAATACTGTGGGAGTAATACTGTGCACAAAATCAACTTGTTATGGCAGCCATTGATTCTATTTTTAGCAATGTGGCTATATGTATATAAATTTATACATTTCCTGGTTAAGCCTGAATTCATTGCCTTATGTAATGGTTGATTTATGCCATTGAATGTTTAAGATTCTCACTATACTACCCTTTATAACAGTTGAAAAAGTCCCCCATTTAGAGTGGTGTATCAGCTCAGTTTTGCTCTCAACATTTAATGAGAGGCAGTCATTTGAATCACATCCATGAGCCTAAAGCCTGAATTTCCAAATGTTGTATATAAATGTTCACTGGATTTGTGTTTCATTCTAGTAGAGATGTTCTTCTAATGGATTTTGCCTGCAGCTTGTGGTGTTCACTGAGCAATGGTGGAAATCAATTTAATTATTTTTTTCCTATAAAAATTGATGTTTTCATAAATTAAAAATTTTAAAGGGAAATATATTTAATATTAATGTACAATCCACATTAAATCTGTTCTTAATAACTGGCTTATTCTTCAGGAAGGGAGATGCAATGATTCCACCAGGTGTGATAGATAAAATTTCATTTAGGACAATTCACTTAATGGAATGGACAATTTTAATTGTTTGGTACATTCAAACTCTTCCATTGCTTCAGGCCACAGTTAGAAATAAGAGCATGGAAATTCATTCCTTTTCCATTTCCTCCCCAAAGTATGCTATATTCTCATGGCACATTTTATGGTAAGCAAGAGAGAATAAAGGTAATGGATATGGGAAACTGCAGTCTCATAATACTATACAGTTTTTATTTGTAGTTTTCAAATATAATGGACTTTTCCATGGTAAATTAAAATTATAGCTCTAGACTATGCCTACCAAAAAATGCAAAAGATGTGAACAATTTAGTTTAACAATCATTTTCCAATTCCTCCTGTTGAATCATATGAATATGTCTCACTAGAAAGAATGCTGAAAAACTTTTGCCTGAGAAATTTTGATTCAAATGAAATGATATTTACCTAATTTGTCAAATCTATTTAAATTGAAGTAATTTTTCACATTATTGATTCTGATAGGCAAACATTGGAGAATCAGGGTCATGGGATTAAATTCTTCTTGTATGATACAGTGATTCAGCAATAGCATAATATATAGGGCACGTCCTACATATCGTTCAAATCATACTCAATACTTTCTGTAATATAAACAATTTGACTGCCTCTTAGTATCTCCTACTTCAGCCCATTCTGCATGTTTTGTATTAGACAACACTTTATTTGTCATTTTTCTTTTTCAGAACCATTCATTTATTTATTAATTCAAGCAATAAACATCTATTTAGTGCCTCCTGTGTGCTAGACACTAAGATGAATGCTGGGGGTCTACAACTGCATATAACACATTTCTTGCCTTCCAGTGCTTCTGCTATTCAGTGGGGGACACAAATAGGTGAGGAATCATTTAATTAGTGGGATAAATGCTATACTCTCCTAGCTAAGCCCTATGGAAGGAAGATGTGCTTTACTTTTCCTGGAGGATAAGTCCTGAAAGAGAAAATATTTCAGCTGAAATTTAAGAGATACGTGAGAATTGCAATGAACACAAGCAGATGAGCATTATACCAGTAGAGGGAAGAAAATGTTAAAAAAAATCCAAAAGAAAAATTAGTACTTTACTAATTTCAAGATTCCTCACTTAGTGTTTATTGTATTTTTAAAATTAATTTTTATTGAAGTACAGTTGATTTACAATGTTATGTTAGTTTCTGCTGTATAGGAAAGTGAGTCAGTTATACATATACATATATCCACTTTTTTTTTTTTTTTTTAGATTCTATTCCCATATAGGTCATTGCAGAGAATGTAATAGAGTTCCCTGTACTATACTGTAGGTTTTTAATAGTTATCAATTTTATATACACCATACACAAAAATAAACTCAAAAATGAACTAAAGGCCTAAATGTAAAAGCAGATACTATGAAACTCTTAGAGGAAAAGATAGGTACAACACTCTCTGACATAAATCGCAGGAAGATCTTTTTTGATTCACCTCCTAGAGTAATAAAAATAAAAACAAAAATAAGTGAATGGGACCTATTTAAACTTAAAAACTTTTGCACAGTAAACAATAAACAAATGAAAAGAAAACTGACAGAATGGGAAAAAAATTGCAAACAAAGCAACCAACACAGAATTAATCTCCTTAATATGCAAACAGCACATGCAGCTCAATATCAAAAAAACAAACAACCCAATCAAAAAATGGGCAGAAGATCTAAATAGACATTTCTCCAAAGAAGACATACAGATGGCCAACAGGCACATGAAAAGGTGCTTAATGTCAGTAATTATTAGAGAAATACAAATCAAAACTACAATGAGGTATCACCACACACCAGTTAGAATAGGCATCATCAAAAAATCTACAACAATAAATGCTGAAGAGGGTGTGGAGAAAAGGGAACCTTCCTGCACTGTTGGTGGGAATGTAAAATGATACAGCTGCTATGGAGAACAGTATGGAGGTTCCTTAAAAAAACTAAAAATAGAGCTACCATATGATCCAGCAATCCCACACCTGGGCATATATCCGGAGACAACCATAATTCGAAAGTATACATGCACCCCGATGTTCATTGCAGCACTATTTTACAATAGCCAGGACATGAAAGTGACCTAAACATCCATCAACAGTGGAATGGATAAAGAAGATGTGATACATATGTACAATGGAATATTACTCAGTCATAAAAATAATGAAGTAATGCCATTTGCAGTGATGTGGATGGACCTAGAGATTGTCATAAAGTCAGACAGAGAAAGACAAATATGATATTGCTTATATGTGAAATCTTAAAAAAATGGTATAAATGAACCTATTTACAAAGCAGAGATAGTTACAGATGTAAAAAACAAACTTTTGGTTACCAAAAGGGGGAAGGATAAATTGGGAGAATGGGATTGACATATACATACTACTTCACTTAATTTTTATAACTGTCCTCAAAGTGGCCCATTTTGGGCCTAACCATATCTCTTCCCACTTCCCATCAGTCAGAATTTGCTCAATCTGAGCAAAGTAAGTACTCTTCATTGTGTTCTACATTTGCCACTTTTTATTTTCAGGCTCCAGGACAAAAGCTCCATGGTAGCTTTTAGGCAAAGCTGCCTTTAATGTGTCTTCTAATCAAATATGACCCTCAGGACATGCTCAGGCTTCACTTACCTTTGAAGCTTTCCATATAGAATTTTACCTTCACTGTGGTTCTCTTTTTGGGAATCACATTTGCACTCAAAGCAAGCACATCTTAAATTAGCATGTAACTAATATATCTGGCTTATTTGGCAAGTATCATTTTTTTTCTGAGTAACTTGGGGAGCAACATGATTTTGATCTGAATCCTGGTGATGACTATTTTTAGTACATGGCCCTGGGTGTGTATTTGACTTCCTTGTAAAATGGGTATAGTAAAACCTATCTTAAAGTGTTTTTATGAGGTTAAAGTGAAAAAGGTATATATTTTATTGCCAACACCAGAGTCCATCCTCACATATCTGAACAACTAAAATATCTATCTAATTCCTCCCCTTCATGTCTCTCTTGTTTTCCTGAATTCCATTCTTTATACTCAAAGTGATCTCTTAAAAAATATAAATCTGATCACATGCCTCCCCTGCTTCACTCTGCTATAACAACATTGCAATTATAAGAAAATTCAAAATCTTTTACCATGGCTGACATGGTCAACCTTCAACCCCATCCATACCTGTGGCTCCAACCTCATTCTGGGCAACTTTCTCCTTTGTTCACTATTCTCCAGACATTTTAGGCTTCTTGTAGGCTCCTGATCACCCAAGTTCCTGTCCCGGGGCCTTTGTACTTATTGTTTCCTCTGTGTTGGAGCATTCTTCCTCCAGCATCTCCCACTTATGACTCCACCCTTCTTTTGGTGTCATTCTAAGTGTTGCTTCCCCAGTGAAGACTGGACTGGGTATCATATAAGCCCCTGAACTCCTTATCTCATTATTCCTACTTATTTCTTTCCTTCTTATTTTTTTCTCAGCACTTGACATTTTTGTATTTCACCTCCATCAATGCATATATTTGTTTTTACTTGTCTAATGCCTGTGTCCCAACAATAATATGTACAAGATCTGTAAGGACAGAACTATGTCTCTTTATCAATGTATCTGCAACACCAAAGATTATGCTTAACACATGGCAAAGGCTTCCTAAATATTTGTCCAATGATGAACCTTAAAAATAAATATAGTAATAGCTAAACTATCTGGAATACACGTATCTGTAGACGGATTATTTATGAAACTTCAGTGTGCTTTTTAAAAGCACATATTTTTATTTAAAAATATTTTTTAAATTTTTTCTCTTATTTTATTGAAGTATAGCTGATTTACAGTGTCATGTTAGTTTCAGGTGTACAACACAGTGATTCAGTTATAAACATATATATATATATATTTCTTTTTCAGATTCTTTTCCTTTGTAGCTTATTACAAAATATTGAGTACAGTTTCACATGCTATTCAGTAGGTGCTTGTGGGTGATCTATTTTATATATAGTAGTAGGCATAGTAAAATGGTGTGTATAGTATAGTATGTGTTAATCCCAACCTCCTAATTTATCCCACCCCCCTCTTTCCCCTTTGGTAACTATGAGTTTGTTTTCTATGTCTGTGAGTCTTCTGTTTTGTAAATAAGTACATTTGTATCATTTTTTTTTTAGAGTCCACATATAAGCAATATTATATATTTGTCTTTCTCTGTCTGGCTTACGTCACTTAGTATGATAATTTCTAGGTCCATGCATGTTGCTGCAAGTGGCATTATTTCATTGTTTTTTATGGCTGAGTAATATTTCATTTATATATATGCCACATCTTCTTTATCCATACATCTGTTGATGGACATTTAGGTTGTTTCCATGTCATGGCTATTGTGAATTATGCTGCAATGAACATTGGGGTGCACGTATCTTTTCGAATTATAGTTTTCTCCAGATATATGCTCAGGATTGGGATTGCAGGATCATATGGTAACTCTACTTTTAGTTTTTTAAGGAACCTCCATACTGTTCTCATAGTGGCTGTACCAATTTACATTCCCATAAATAGTGTAGGAAGGTTCCTTTTTCACCACACCCCCTACAGCATTTGTTATTTGTAGATTTTTCATGTGGCCATTCTGATCAGAGTTTCATGATACCTCATTGTGGCTTTGGTTTTAATTTCTCTAATGATCAGCATGTGAACATTTTTTTCATGGCCTGTTGGCCATCTGTATGTCTTCTTTGGAGAAATATCTATTTACATCTTCTGCCCATTTTTGATTGCTTTTTTTTGTTTGTTTTTTAATTTTTTTTTGATGTTGAGCTGTATGAGCTGTTTGTATAGTTGGAAATTAATCCCTTGTCAGTGGCATCATTTGCAAATATTTTCTTCCATTCTATATGTTGTCTTTTTGTTTTGTTTATGGTTTCCTTTGTTGGGAAGAAGCTTTTAAATTTAATTAGGTCCCATTTTGTTTATTTTTTAGAAGTTGTCTTTTCATGGTAAGTACAAAGAAAATTACTTCTGGAAAGAAAAGCTAGAATTTCTTTTAAAATTTCACATTTTAAATAATAATTAGAAATAGAACTTAGAAACACAAGGAAAAGAAAATAATAAGGAAATTAGAAACACTTGACAAAATACTTTAGTGATAAATACGTGAACCTCAGGTTGTTTTAGCACTTTTAGTTAGCTAAGTAAACCTAGGCTGAGTCTTGGCTGAGTTACGAAGGCCATTTTTTTTTGTATTGATGAATATGATACAAATGGATATAACTTTCATAATTCTCTCTTGCCTGCCTACCATGCCAAGGACTAGGCTGAGCATAAAGAAATGCACATAGAGAAAATAGCTGAATTATTCTGTCTCCAAAAGGACCTACAGCCTGTGGTAATGGTTTTCCACCTTCAGGAGGCCTTAGTTCTATCTGGATAATGTGTTTAAACATGGAGTTTTGGATCTTAATCCCAGGGATTCTGATTCAGTGGGTCTAGAGTGGTATCTTAAGATCTACAATTTTAACAAGCTTCTCAAATTATTCAGATGAAAGTGCTCTTTGAATCCTAATTTGAACAATGCTGATATAGCTGGAGAGACCCACAACAAGGAAAATATTACCATCTAGTGCAAGAACTATGACAAGGCCAGCACAAGGTGTGAAAGATTGAAAGAAGAGGTTGTCACCCATATTTAGAGGTAATTACTAAACCAAGTCCTAAAGGGTAAATAGAAATTAATTAAGACTGGGAGCCATGAGGTCATAGTATTTTAGGCATAAGAAGATGCATGTGAATCTCTTCAATAATTAAGGAATTGTGATCCTGGGAAGAATAAGTAGATCTCAATAGCTGCAGTGGTTGAGGTTGTTGGGGGTGAAGCCAGAGAGGTCAGCATGCCATATGATGTCTTGCTACGCTAGGCTAGAAGTGATTTAATTGACTGGGTGATGACAATGATATGACCACATTTGAATTTATACATACACAAGCACACACACTGCTGTATTTATAGAATTTTAGATGAAAAGCAGACAATGGGTGGGATGTGTGTAATATGAGATTCAGGGAAACAAGTTACCAAGGTTTTCATAGTTATGTAGGTGAGAAGTGGGCAGGAATGTGAAATGAGACAATGGAGAAGCCAGGAAATGAACAGATATGAGGGATATTGAGGAGGTAGAATTGACAGAATTTAATGTTTGTGAAGGATGAGAAGAACAAAGGAGCAGGATGGCTCCTGTAGCTTGACTAGGTAGATACATTGTAGTCATTGATAATTAACAATGACAATTACATTGATTATCAGTAAATATAAATAGCCATTTTTTCACTTGCTAGTAGCAATATGAAGATGAGAATCTGGGACTCTAGGAAAAAGAAAATGTTTCAAGGATATATTACAACATTAATATTTATTAATATTAGTCTTTACATATCTAAATGAAATTTTAAAGTACATTTAAAGCCCTAAGGGGTTTAAAAATAATCTGTAAATAATATTTATATCTAATTGAAGATTCAAATTACATAAGCTATCTAACTATTTAACTCAGCAGCTGCACTTATTTCATAAAGAAACAAAACACAGCAGGACAAAACTAAATAATCACTCCAAGAAATGCCTATATTCCCAGTCATCTCTTCATTTAAAGGGTCAGAAGAGATTGATCTTTGTTAATTTTCATGACATTATACCATGGTAAAGTGATGAGCATAACAAGAATTCAACCAGCAGAAAAAGACACCCTGGCTCTGTCTTCAGATCAGGCACTGTATTGACTAATTCTGGCCAATAAGTTAAGAGTACAAGTGCTTGTGTCACTTCTGGATTAAGTGCAGAAGATCAACTGTGATCTCTAGGTGATATCTGTCTCTGCAATTGTTGAGAAAGCAGAGTCATGAGATGGACATAGCTGGATCACTGAGTCTGTGTCTGGAGCCCAGATGTTCTGGAGAATCATCTGATTTCCATCAGACTTTGTATGAATGAAAAATAAATCTTTGGGTTGTTCAGCCATTGAGATTTTAGGGTTAATTTGTTATCATGCCTAATCTAGACCATCCTGACTAATATAGTAGGAAATTCCTTACTGATGTAGAGGTAGGAAAATGGCATGTCACGAGAGTCTTAGAGGCAGGCCTTACACTACTGAATGTGAGTGAAGCATGGAGATGACTTAAGCAGACCAGGCAAGCCATGTTTGAATGCTACACCAGTTGATCATCAATAAATATCTAGATTTAACCTAGCAGAATATTGTACCTCAGGCACAGCTATAAGCCCTAAAGGGGATATGGTTGGGTGTGTCTATGGTATGGCTAATTGTTCTCTGTAATTAAAAATTCTCCAGGTTGTGTGAGTAAGTGAAAAAAAGTTGTCTTTTTGGAGTGAGCAAAACACTTGGTTGCATAGGAATAATATTCACTTCGGATTGGGCTAAGGTATGGCTCAAAAGATGGATTTAAGAAGGGAAGAAGGGGTTTCTACAGCTCAGATGAGCAGAAAACTATATTGGAAAAATATTCCCTTTGTATGCAAAGAAGAGAGTTGGTTGAATTATTTTCTATAGTTAGAATAAAAGCTAAGTCACATCTAGAGCATATACCAGTGTGGTTAAATTGAAAATACATATTTAAATTCTATTTGCATTCAGTTAGAATCCAGAATCCTTTGTGTTTCCTGTGATTGAATTATTGCAATAATATGACTTTTTTTAGGTCTAATGAAAAATTAATAGTTTAATTCCTTATATGCATTATTAATATTAATATAATGACTAAAAGTAACACATATCATACATTACTTACTTGTGAACTGTTTTATAGTATTTAGATGAGGAATCATGTAAATTTTAAAATATTGAAACCATTTCAATAACCATTTTACACATGGACTGCATGGCATAAAGTCTTAACAGGATATAAAATGTTTCATTAAGTGTTATCTAACATGTCTAAAGGAGACTCTTTATGCTAGAATTCTTTTCTGGAGAAGCTTATGTTTAAATAGTCCCAAATGATTAATATCCACACTTAAGAGTAAGTGGGAAGAACTTTAAAGCCTGACTTTAGTATAGAGATGTACTTAAAATATATAAAATAATTCACAAACCACAAAGTGGAAGTTATAATTGACAGAGGAATTTTTTATTACAAGTGCCTATTTAATCTTGGGGTATCTGTTATGTATGTGCTCTCTTCTTAAAGTCCTGTTTGGACCAGAGTGGTCCATTCTCATCTACTCTGAGAAAATGCAAAAAAAAAGTCAACTGAAGTGAAATATAAAATGACCTGGAGTATAATCAGGATCCCCCAAGGAGAACAAAATTACCTAATTTGGGGTGAGGTATATAAAATGACAGCATATTTAAACATATCTGTCTGACTCTCTGCGAAGGAAATACTTAACAGAATAATAAAATTAAATTGAGATAAATAAGGCACTGCTTGTAATATATTTTTTATTATTAAAAAAATAAAAAAAACAATGCAAGCAGTATATAAAGGAATTCTTATTTCAGGTATAAAATAATTTCAAACAGATCTTTCTAAGATTATTTTGGCCAGCAACCCACAAGTGTATTTGAACTTAGGCCCTTAGCAGATCTAGTTGGGTCTGTGAAAATAAAAAGGTACAATAGTAGTAAAGAGAGAGAACAAGGAGTTTTTAGTGGTTTTCTGTGTCTGGAAATTGATTCAAGAATTGAGCTAACATACATAACATAGAAATGATGTAGTTCAAATCATGGTCTCTAAGGAAAAACTATGTCTATAAAACCATAGATTATGGACAGAAAGGTTTTACTCTGTGTTAGCCTCAGTTTTCTTTAGAAGAGAGGCTAAGTATGTTTTGAAAAACAGATGATATTCCTCAGTCCTACTGTGAAAATTTCCTAATCTTTATCCACAATTTTTAAGTACAAATCTTTAAAACACTTGACAGACACTTCATCTGCAAGGTTTCTGAATAATGTTAGAAAATAACTATTTTCTCTGTATTTCTCTTTTGCTTTTCAAAAAGCAAAGTTAATGATTATATCCAAATACAACTGAGATTGAACATGGAGACTTGGTGTTTTTTGTTTTTTTTTTTTTTTTTTTTCTCTATTTTCTTTGGACTATTGCATTTTGGCATTCACTATTATAAAACAATATTTAATTGAAGTTAAGGGAAAACATAACAAGTCAGCCTATTTTTGAGAATGGTAGTTGATTTTCTGTTATTCATTTCTTCTCCTTCTGCTGCCTCTATCAGAATGTAAGAACAAGTGTCACAGAGCTTCAAAGCAAAGGTAAACAAATGCTTGAATTACCCACAGAATTTGCCAAGTGCAGAGCATCTGCTATTGGGGTACAGAATCACAGAATGTAGTCAAATAGAAATAGAATATTCAAAACAGGACATGAGCAGCAGGTCTGGCCTAATAAAATAGGAAGGAATAGCAAATTCGACTCAAATGCCCTTTCTCTCCCATAGATGACTCCTGCAGATTGTTGTCTCCTTATAGCGCAATAATGCCCTCACAATGCCCTTTGGTGAACCTCAATCTTCCATTGTAATTTTCCAGTGAAAATACTCACTTGCAGCATAACCCATGTAAACATATCTTCTTTATTTTATTCTCAAAGTGCTGATTGGCGTCTTTAGATTTGTTCCTTACAATTTTCAAGGGACCCATTTACACTATAACAGGAAGTTTTGAGAGACCAACAATCTCAGTTCAGAGAAGAGACTCAGGAGAGAAGGATCAGAAATATGCTCCCTCTTTGCTGGCTAATGCCACTCATTTCACAACTGGCCCATCAACCAGGGCTAAGGCATTCCAGATCTTATACTACATTTTAGATTTTATTTTTATTCTTTATACTTTGTCTGTAGTGGACCCTTTGATGTGCTGCCCAGATTGCTTCTTCAAAATGATGGCATTCACACCATTGGCTATAAGAAGTACTGGCTGGAAAGGACACATGGTTGTGTCTCCCTCTCAGAATTGCCTTCAACCTGCGGAAGCTGCTTCACCCAAGGTGATACGTCCTCCCCAGGGACAACCTCCAACCAATGACTGGATCTATTGTGGGAGTTCAAAGACTTCATTTCCTCACCTAAAGGCAACTCTGGAGAATTGACCCTGCCCCAGAGAACTCAGTGAAATTGGCTGAGGGCTCTGTTAAAACTGCATTGCAGTTCAACATCTCTCTTTCACCAATTCTGCTACCCTCATTTCACTATTGATGCTCTTCTTGAGAACACTCCTCAATAACATTTTCTCAAGCAAATCTCAATGTCAGGGTCTGTGACCTAAAACAATTTTTCCATGTAAATATGTACACCATGAGGGCAGAGATTTTATCTTTTTTACCTATTAAAACTAGAGGATTTGTTAGATTCTTCCAGCAGTGCTGTGGTTATGAGCTGTATTTGATAAAACTTTCTTAGGCCTAAGGAACAGAACATAACTGCCTGCTCTTATTTGCTCATACAATTGAGTGGCTGAAAACCAGGAGAAAGGGAAGGAGGGGAATTCCTCTTTCCTTGATTGTGCTACTTTTTAATTTCTCACAACATATTTGACTTGAACATACATAATGTTTTCCATCTGAATTGTATTCTCTACATGTTTTTACATGCCTGAAGTTTTATGTATGTATGCATGTGTATTGATCTCTTGACCACTGTTTATATTCAAAATGTAGTTTGAATCTCTATTCAATATCTCCAATTCACTTTGCCCAAGTTCCCTGGTTTAGATTGACATATCAAACCAAGGGTCTTAAATATCTGGGTTACCTTAGATTTCAGTCTCCTTACAGATATAATTAATTGATCGTGGCTCCCAACACTCTCACTCCATTTTGCAGTTGGCAGCAGCCCCTGGTACATGCAAGTGCTCTGGCTTCTTCAGCAGAATTCAGTTTCTGTCCAGTCTTGGTTATTTCCTATTCTTCTGTCAAGGAAGCCAGATGTCCATTTTCATACTGTCATTAATGTAAGATTGAGGTAGTAACTTCATTCACACTACATTTAGGAGCTTATCCAGGCACTCTAGAATTTGTTCCTTTTCATGACTTTTCAGTTTCAACTCCCAAGGGTCATCTTTTGGATCATAGTCTGAGTCTCTCTTCTACTCAGCCTGCTGATGACAGGGACAGACTCAGGGCAGTTGGAGAGACAAAAGATTTGACATGAAGCCGATGAAGTGTAACCTTCAGGGGCTCTTAGCCAGTGCCTTCTAAAGCCCTGAGAGAAGTCTTTTACTTCTTTAATTTCAAAATTAAGACATTCTAAGTACAATTGTTAAGTTTTCAGTATCTTTCCAATTCTACTTTCCCTACAAAGTACCTCTCCTGTCAAGTGGTATTGGAGTGACCACAGGCATTACTGAAATTCATAAATGAAAAGTTGACTTAGGGATACATTTAATTGGGGTTCAGTGACTTAAAGTCACTTTCAAGTATAGCATAATTATTGCTAGTTATGTTAAGATAAGAATAGTTTCCATAAATACTTCCTTAATTCATCAGATGGGATAAGTTGTAAGTGGAGGATTGGTGCTCTTCAGTGCCTCACCACAAAGAAATGTACATGACAATGTAACATTCAAAGTAGAAGTTCTCAGAATTTCTGTATTTGCAGGGCACACATTGGTAGGAATACTACAAACACAGTATACATGTGTGTGAAGTCACATGATTTATTCATCCTAAGCATCAGTAATAAAAGACAACTTTTGACTAACTGTGATAAAGAAAAGACTGAATTATCATTCTATTCACTTTATTTTTTTAAAAAAAATATTTATGTATTTATTTTATTTATTGGCTGCATTGGGTCTTCATTGCTGTGCATGGGCTTTCTCTAGTTGGGGTGAGTGGGGTGGGGGACTACTTTTCATTGCAGTGGGTGGGCTTCTCATTGCAGTGGCTTCTCTTGTTTCAGAGCACAGGCTCTAGGTGCATGGGCTTCAGTAGCTCTGGCACAGGGACTCAGTAGTTGTGTCTCACAGGCTCTAGAGCACAGGCTCAGTAGTTGTGGCACACAGGCTTTGTTGCTCCTTGGCATGTGGGGTCTTCCCAGACCAGGGATTGAACCCATGTTCCCTGCATTGGCAGGTGGATTCTTAACCACCACGCCACCAGGGAAGTCCCTTTATTCTCTTTATGTTAAAATTTTTAATACCAGTGTCACACAAAGAAATAGCATGCAGCCAAAAAATATGAGTATTATAAGAGGCATGTCAGCAGTTAATTAATAAAGATTGTGCTTTTTTGATTTTATTGTATTTGTTAAAATTTAAAAAATGTGTAATTTTGTTGTGATTTCTTTTCTCATTCTAAATAAACATTTCCTCTATACTTAACTATATATTTGCATTCTTCTCCTTAAAGAGTCTCCAGCCTAATTGTATAATCTTTAGGCCCCATAAAGCCTGAGTCCATCCCTGGGGGACTCAGAAGTCTCTTTGCACAGTGTAGCTGTATGTTTTTCAGGAACAGCAAGAGCATGTCCCACCTGGAGCCAAGTAAGTATAGTTTCTTTCTCGTCAGTTCTAAACATGAGAATGGAATTTTAGGGAAGAAAGAGACCAAAGACATAATCTAATACAATCTCATTTTTCAGGTGTTGAAACTGAAGTTGAAAGTGATCATGGCTTTATCAGGTCTCTAAATCTTGCTTCATAACTGACTTGTGGAAAAGTGAACAATAGTTGCCACAGTGCCCTAGAACAATGGAAATAGCACCCAAGTTCTTGAGAGGGTCCTGAAGACATAGCTCCAAAAATGAACTTCAGCTGCTTAACAATTGTGCTGAGATAGAAGAGCAGATAGGTAGATTCCTCAGAAAAGAAGAACACATCTCTAATTAGAGACAGTGCTCCTACAGAAAAATGAACTCATGATTTTAAGAAATGTTAGAAGTTAATTTCTTAATCACCCCCAAGAAATAATCTTAAAGACCTTGATCTTTAGATTATGGGCAGACTTTTATTTCAATCACTAGGTTTATTGTGTGGTGCAATAGTTCCAGAATGTAAAACTATAATCTCACTCTTGAGAAACTCTACTGTTTAAGCACTTCCACATTTATTTCACTTGACACCTGTCTCTCTTTCTGTCTCTTTCCGTATGTCTCTCTCCACACTGATTGCCTTTGGAGTAGGTAGAGCACTATTAGAAGAAGAAATTTCACTGTTGGTGAAGAAATTTGAGGTCTTGAGTAGCTAATAACAGGGTAGAACTGGGTCTAGAAAGAAAGCATCAGAATCCTCTTGCTGTAAAGAGAAGTGTCTTCTCTGTATATCATAAGGTCTCCAGAATTAACAGAATTCTTGTTTTATTTGCTTTCATTGACCGACAAAAGTAGATTTAGTTTTATGTAAGAACATATAATTGCCCACCTGGTATGATTGAAAAGAGGCCAAACTTTCCCAGATGGCAGAATTTTACCATCAATAGCTCATCCCTTTTATATTCAGCTTTAATATCCTTCTAATATCCAAAGGTAAACTCTGGAGAATAATTCCCAATGTCTTTGTGTGAATGAATTTGTATGCTTTATTTATTTCTTAGTTAAGTAAAATAAGGAAAAGTGGGGGATATCATGACTTCCATTTTCTCTCATAATTATAGTTTTTGATACTTATATATAAATGATTTGAGTTACTACACTATGACTTTCTTTTATTTTTCTTTACCATTAAATATTTTATAATTGGAAGAAGACATTTTAACGATCATGTTGATGATTTTCAGGATCACATCATTTGGTCACTGTAGCAAGTCAGTCATTCTGTAATGTTTCCATCAATATAAAAAGAGTTTTTCTTTAATGTTCATGTCAAGAATTTTCTTGTTAATACTTGTAGTCATCATAGCAACTCTCATTTGTATAGTTTTTATGTGATGAGATTACAAAACCTTAATTTTTTCACAGTCTAGCATGGTCCTCAATGACAACCCTGTGGAATGATCAAGGAAGGGACTATTATAACATTCGGCTACCAAGGAAACAGGCTCAGAGTAAGTTCTTTGTCCGTAATAAGGAAGTGGCAAGACTGAGACTCAAAATTGTGACTTTAAGGCATCACTCTTAAGGTGTTGTGGTTTACTTACTGACCCCTTTGCATTTTTTTTTTTTTTTTTTTTTTTTGGCTGTGCCTCATGGCATGCGGGATCTTAGTTCCCTGACCATGGATGGAACTCATGCCTCATGCAAGTGGAAGCGTGGAGTCCTAACCACTGGAGCAACAGGGCACTCCCACCCCTTTATTATTTCTGATAAAAACCATGGGCTCTACCCAACAAAAGTGTTGTGGAATTAGAAAACATTCATTAATTCTATTCAGCTAGAATGACTCAAAATAGGATACACGGCTCACAAAATTCAGTGGAGGTGCTCAGTTCTACAGAGAGTGTAGATCATCAAGAAATGTGAAAAGTGGTAAGGCAACTCTGCAAACCAGATCCCATCTTTGAAACATCAGATTAAATGATGGGGGTGGGGCAAAAACTAAGTAATCCTCAAGAGCAAAAATAAATATAATGTGTCCCAAAATAAAGTATAGTAATACATTAACACATTTGCTTAAGAAAATAATAAATTAGCCTTTGAATTGCATTTTAGTTGAAAAATTCAATTCTGATTTTCTTGGAAAATGTATTCATGTGAAAAATATTAACTGTATATTAAATAAAACAAAATAGTGTAAAACAAAACATCTTTTTAAAATAAAGATGATTCTGAATATAAAATAAATGAGGGGAGGAGTCTCCCTCATTTATGATAGGTTGAAAATGTTCCTACAATATAAGTTTCTTCATTTTATCTACTTCAGTACCACTGAGAAGAAGAAGTGCAAACTCATTCTGGTCATAAGTTAGAAGTTCTTTATTTTCAATTTACAATGTGTAATCTCCAGGAAAGCTATCACCATTGATCATCTGATGCATATACTTTATTATCTCCTGTTGTAATCAGTACACTGACTTCAATAACAGATTGTAATAAGACCTTGTTTTAAGGCAGATTAAAGCTTCAAAGTTTTTTGATTGATTACTTATTACTACAATATTAAAAATTATAACAGTTTATTACATTTTTTTAAATATTATCATTGATAAGTCTTGCTATGGATAAGCTCTAAATCAAAAGCAGAAGAAAATACAGACCGTATTATCTATATCATGTTTAGAAATGCCAGTTTCCTTTGAATTAGTATGTTATTCTCTAGGACCCTAATTTCATGCTAAAACCTTTTTTTTTTTTTTTCTATTTCCTGGACACACATGATTCTATATCTTATCTTCTTTACAAACCATTCTTCTTTTTTTTCAAGAGTAGGGCCTGCAGGTATCTTTTTCATTGTGTGCAATTTATTTGCATATTTGTTTGACCTAGTGTATGTATATATATATATATACACATATATCAGAATTGCTAACCCATATCCCAGTGAGAAACAAATTTACTAATTAGAGTAATGTGTTTTGGTATACAGTTTTTTTATCTTTAACTTTACAGTATATCCATTCTAATCACTGTTTTCCAAAGTTATTTAGGTCAGTTCCTTTCTTCCCCGCTCCTTCCTGTGTTATTCACTTATTTTTTTTTTTTTTTGTTTTGTTTTGTTTCACTTTGTTTTTTGGGGGGGGAAAGTTCTGCTTAATATTTATTTTATTTTTTTCATTTTTTATTTTTTTTGGGGGGTACACCAGGTTCAATCATCTGTTTTTATACACATATCCCCATATTACCTACCTTCCTTAACTCCCCTCCACTCGAGTCCCCCCCACCCTCCCCGCCCCAGTCCTCTAAGGCATCTTCCATCCTAGACTTGGACTCCCTTTGTTATACAATAACTTCCCACTGACTATTTTACAGTTGGTAGTATGTATATGTCTGTGCTACTCTCTCGCTTCGTCTCAGTCTCCCCTTCACCCCCGCCCCCTCCCATACCTCAAGTTCTCTAGTCCATTCTCTGTATCTGCATCCTTGTTCTTGTCACTGAGTTCATCAGTACCATTTTTAGATTCTGTATATGTGAGTTAGCATACAATATTTGTCCTTCTCTTTCTGACTTACTTCACTCTGTACGACAGATTGTAGGTCTATCCACCTCATTACATATAGCTCCATCTCATCCCTTTTTATAGCTGAGTAATATTCCATTGTATATATATGCCACATCTTCTGTATCCATTCATTTGTTGATGGGCATTTAGGTTGCTTCCATGTCCTGGCTATTGTAAATAGTGCTGCAATAAACGTGATGGTACAAGTTTCTTTTGGGATTATGGTTTTCTTTGGGTATATGCCCAGGAGTGGGATTACTGGATCATATGGTAGTTCTATTTGTAGTTTTTTAAGGAACCTCCAAATTGTTTTCCATAGTGGCTGTACCAACTTACATTCCCACCAACAGTGCAGGAGAATTCCCTTTTCTCCACACCCTCTCCAACATTTGTGGTTTCCAGATTTTGTGATGATGGCCATTCTGATTGGTGTGAGGTGATACCTCATTGTGGCTTTGACTTGCATTTCTCTGATGATTAGTGATGTTGAGCAGCTTTTCATGTGTTTGTTGGCCATCTGTCTGTCTTCTTTGGAGAAATGTCTATTTAGAAATGTCTTCTGCCCATTTGTGGATTGGGTTATTTGCTTTTTTGGTATGAAGCTGCATGAGCTGCTTGTATATTTTGGAGGTTAATCCTTGGTCCGTTGTTTCATAGGCAATTATTTTTTCCCATTCTGAGGGTTGCCTTTTAGTCTTGTTTATGGTTTCTTTTGCTGTGCAAAAGCTTTTAAGTTTCATGAGGTCCCATTTGTTTATTCTTGATTTTATTTCCATGATTCGAGGAGGTGGGTCCAAAAGGATCTTGCTTTGATGGATGTCATAGAGTGTTCTGCCTATGTTTTCCTCTCGGAGTTTGATAATGTCTGGCCTTCCATGTAGGTCTTTAATCCATTTTGAGTTTATTTTTGTGTATGGTGTTAGGAAGTGTTCTAATTTCATTCTTTTACATGTTGCTGTCCAATGTTCCCAGCACCACTTATTGAAGAGGCTGTCTTTTTTCCATTGTATACTCGTGCCTCCTTTGTCAAAGATAAGGTGCCCATATGTGTTTGGGCTTACTTCTGAGTTCTCTATTCTATTCCATTGAACTTCCTTTCTATTTTTGTGCCAGTACCATACTGTCTTGATCACTATGGCCTTGTAGTATAGTTTGAAGTCAGGAAGCCTGATTCCACCAACTCCATTTTTCCTTCTCAAGATTGCTTTGGCTATTCGGGGTCTTTTGCGTTTCCATACAAATCATAAGATTTCTTGCTCTAGTTCTGTGAAAAATGCCATTGGTAATTTGATCGGGATTGCATTGAATCTGTAAATTGCTTTGGGTAGTACAGACATTTTCATGATGTTGATTCTTCCAATCCAGGAACATGGTATGTCCCTCCATTTGTTTGTGTCATCTTTGATTTCTTTCATCATTGTCTTAAAGTTTTCTGCATACAGATCTTTTGCCTCCTTAGGCAGGTTAATTCCTAGGTATTTTATTCTTTTAGTTGCAATGGTGAATGGGAGAGTTTCCTTCATTTCTCTTTCTGCTCTTCTGTTGTTAGTGTATAGGAATGCAAGAGATTTCTGTGCATTAATTTTGTAACCTGCTACTTTACTAAATTCATCGATTAGTGCTAGAAGTTTTCTGGTAGAATCTTTAGGGTTTTCTATGTATAATATCATGTCATCTGCAAAGAGTGACAATTTTACTTCTTCTTTTCCAATTTGGATTCCTTTTATTTCTTTTTCTTCTCTGATTGCTGTGGCTAACACTTCCAAATCTATGTTGAATAACAGTGGTGAGAGTGGACACCCTTGTCTTGTTCCTGTTCTTAGAGGGAATTCTTCCAGTTTTTCCCCATTGAGAACGATGTTGGCTTTTGGTTTCTCATATATGGCTTTTATTATGTTGAGGTAATTTCCTTCTATGCCCATTTTCTGGAGAGCTTTTATCATAAATGGATGTTGAACTTTGTCAAAAGCTTTTTCTGCATCTATTGAAATGATCATATGGTTTTTATCCTTCAAGTTGTTAATATGATGTATCATGTTGATTGATTTGCGTATATTGAAGAATCCTTGCATCCCAGGGATAAACCCCACTTGATCATGGTGTATGATTTTTTTAATGTGCTGTTGGAGCCTGTTAGCTAGTATTTTGTTGAGGATTTTTGCATCTATATTCATCAGTGATATTGGTCTGTAGTTTTCTTTTTTTGTGACATCTTTGCCTGGTTTTGGTATCAGGGTGATGGTAGCCTCATAGAATGAGTTTGGGAGTGTTCCACCTTTTGCAATATTTTGGAAGAGTTTGAGAAGGACCGGTGTTAACTCTTCTTGAAATGTTTGATAGAATTCACCCGTGAACCCATCTGGTCCTGGGCTTTTGTGTGTTGGGAGATTTTTAATCACTGCCTCAATTTCCGTACTTGTGATTGGTCTGTTCATGGTTTCTATTTCTTCTTGGTTCAGTCTTAGAAGATTGTATTTTTCTAAGAATGTATCCATTTCTTCCAGGTTATCCAATTGATTGGCATATAGTTGCTTGTAGTAGTCTCTCATGATGTTTTGTATTTCTGTGGTGTCCATTGGTGCTTCTCCTTTTTCATTTCTAATTCTGTTGATTTTCATCTTCTCCCTTTTTTTCTTGATGAGTCTGGCTAATGGTTTATCAATTTTGTTAATCTTCTCAAAGAACCAGCTTTTAGTTTTATTTATTTTTCTTGTGGTTTCTTTCCTTTCTTTTTCATTTATTTCTGCTCTGATCTTTATGATTTCTTTCCTTCTGCTCACTTTGGGATTTCTTTGTTCTTCTTTCTATAGTTGTTTTAGGTGTAAGATTAGGTTGTTTATTCCATCATTTTCTTGTTTCTTAAGGTAGGACTGTATTGCTATAAACTTCCCTCTTAGAGCTGCTTTTGCTGCGTGTCATAGGTTTTGGGTTGATGTGTTTTCATTGTCATTTGTTTCTAGATATTTTTTGATTTCCTCTTTGATTTCTGTCGTGATTCCTTGGTTGTTTAAGAGTGAATTGTTTAGCCTCCATGTGTTTGTCTTTTTTGCAGTTTTTTTCCTGTAATTGATATCTAGTCTCATGGTGTTGTGGTCTGAGAAGATGCTTGATATGATTTCAATTTTCTTGAATTTGCTGAGGTTTGATTTGTGACCCAAGATGTGATCTATAAATGTTCCGTGTGCACTTGAGAAGAAAGTGTAGTCTGTCGTTTTTGGATGGAATGTCCTATAAATATCAATGGAGTCGAGATGGTCTAATGTGTCATTTAAAGCTTGTGTGTCTTTATTGATTTTCTGTTTGGATGATCTGTCCATTGATGTAAGTGGGGTGTTCAAGTCTCCCACTATTATTGTGTTCCTGTCGATGTCCCCTTTTATAGCTGTTAGCATTTGCCTTATGTATTGAGGTGCTCCTATATTGGGGGCATAGATATTTACCATTGTGATATGTTCTTCTTGAATGGATCCCTTGATCATTATGTAGTGTCCTTCCTTGTCTCTTTTAATAGTCTTTACTTTCAAGTCTAATTTGTCTGATATGAGGATTGCTACTCCAGCCTTCTTTTGACTTCCATTTGCATGGAATATCTTTTTCCATCCCTTTCCTTTCAGTCTATATGTATCCCTTGGTCTGAAGTGGGTTTCTTGGAGGCAGCATATAGAAGGGTCTTGTTTTTGTATCCATTCAGCCAGTCTGTGTCTTTTGGTTGGAGCATTTAATCCATTTACATGTAAGGTGATTATTGACATGTGTGTTCCAATTGCCATTTTCTGAATTGTTTTGGGTTTGTATTTGTAGGTGTTTTCCTTTTCTTGTGTTTCCTACTTAGAGAAGTTCCTTTAGCAGTTGTTGTAAGGCTGGTTTGGTGGTGCTGAATTCTCTTAACTTTTGCTTGTCTGGAAAGCTTTTGATTTCTCCCTCAAATCTGAATGAGATTCTTGCTGGGTAGAGTATTCTTGGCTGTAGGTTTCTCTCTTTCAGGACTTTCAGTATATCCTGCCATTCCCTTCTGGCCTGCAGAGTTTCTGTAGAGAGGTCAGCTGTTATCCTGATGGGTTTTCCCTTATATGTTGTTTGTTGCCTTTCTCTTGCTGCTTTTAATATTTTTTCTTTGTGTTGAATTGTCATTAGTTTGATTAATATTTGTCTTGGTGTATTTCTCCTTGGGTTTATTCTGTATGGGACTCTCTGTGCTTCTTGGACTTGGTTCATTATTTCCTTTCCCATGTTGGGGAAGTTTTCCACTAGAACCTCTTCAAATATTTTCTCAGACCCTTTCTTGTTTTCTTCTTCTTCTTGGGATGCCTATCATTTGAATGTTGGTACGCTTAAGGTTATCACTGAGGTCTCTGAGACTGTCTTCTATTCTTTTTATTCTTTTTTCTTTTTCCTGCTCTGTGGTGTTTATTTCCCCCATTCTATCTTCCAACTGACTTTTTCATTCTTCTGCCTCAGTCATGCTGCTGGTTACAGCATCTAGAGTATTTTTAATTTCAGTTATTTTGTTATCCATTGCTGTTTGTTTTTCTGAGTTCTTATGAACTGGTTCTTGTACTTTCTCTATTTTCTTATTGAGATTTTGTATCATTTTGACTATCATTACTCTAAATTCTTTTTCAGGCATTTTTCCGATTTCCTCCTCATTTATTTGGTCTTGTGGGTTTTTTTCCTGCTCCTTTGCCTGCATGGTGTTTCTTTGTTTCCTCATGGTTGTCCAAACTTTTGGGGTTGCTTGTCCTGGTGATAGAGGTGTTTATAGAAGACTGTCCAAGCCTCAGACTAATGTCCAAATATTGGATTAAATGAATGTTAAGTCAAGGAAACACTTACATGTATAAGACACACAATTACTGAATCCATTAGGACATAAGGCTCTAGAAAGACCTGACAGAACCCCAGGGTGCTATCAGATATTCAAAGAGAAAGTCAACAGAAATTGACAACTGAAACAGAACAAATCAGAGACAAAAGCAAAAGCAAACAAACAAGCAAATAACACCTTACACATACAAACATTAATCCAGGGAGATTTTGTAAGCTAGGATCAAATATAGAAAGGAGCCAGAGTACCACCAGAGAGAATGGAGATTCTCAGAATGTAATTAGACAACTGTACTAAGAACTAAGGTAAAGACAAAAACCTAATATTAAATACCAAGGTGGTGCGTCATCTGGAGAATAGAGCAAGGAGTCTGAGCAGACCGATAGTGTTGCTTATAAGTATGTTAAGATAAAATAAACTTAAAATGGCTGGAAGAAAGGGGAACAGAAGAGCATAATGTGGTTGGAAATATGCAAATAAAAAAAAAGGAATAGAAATGTATAAAAGATAGGGATGAAAGGAAAGTATGAGAGATATATTGTCCGTACTACAAAAAACTTAGCTAGATATAGAAGTATATAAAAGGACAAAAAAAAAAAAAAAAGAATAAAAAATATCCTTAAAAAATTATGTTATAAAACTTGTAGATCTCTTAGGGCTAGGATCGTGTTTAATAAAGAAAAAAAAAAAAAAAAGAGAGAGAAAAAGAAAAAAAAAAAATCCAGAACTGATCCCAGAATGGACCAGTTCAATAGGTATTGATACTACTATTTCTGTTTCCTTAGAGTCTCAGCTGTAAGTGTCCTTCTCCTTGCCTTGGGTTGTTTTTCATTATTCTGTGACCAGCAGAGGTTCCTTTATTTTTCCTCTGTAAGCGTTGGTGTGTGGGGAGGGAGAGGGTACAATAGTGGCTCCTTCTCCTGGGAGTGAGTGAGCAGTGGTGCACTGTTGTTTCAGTCAGGCTTGGAGGTACCTGTTGCAGAGGGACGCCGTTGGCTCAGGCGTAAACAGAAAGTCTTAGAGTTGGGCCTCTCTTGGGTTTTTTTTGTTGTTGTTGCTGTTGTTGTTTTTTTTTTTTTTCTCTCAGCAGCCTCCCTGCTGCTGGCATTGTAAGGGGTTTTAATCTAGCCCTGCCTGAGCCCCTGAGGGTGCTTGTTATCCCTGAGCGCCTTAGGTGGCCCACGGGCGTCTCTCCACTGCCTGTTGCAGAGGCACCCAAAGAGAGCGAGAGGCTACACGCGTGGCTCCTCCCCCCTGCCCGTGAGCCTGCAGCCTCCAGCCGCCATCATGGCCGGGCAGCTCTCAGGGATGGACACTCCTCTCCACGGACCTCCTCCCTCCTGTCCTCTCGGTCCGTCACCCTACAGGCAACAATATTTCTCACCCTGAACCAGCTCTCTGGTTCCCACGCTCCTGCTCCTGGACCCTCCATTCAGCCGCAGATCGGCTGCGGACCCTCCGTATGTTTCTCACTCCCTCCCGTCTGCCACAGCTCCGCCGCTTCACCCTCTTTGAGCCATCGTAGATGCCTCCCTACAGGCTATGTCAGGCTTCCCGTGGTCCTTTCTGGTGTCCGAGGCCGTCTGCTGGTATTCAGCTGGTTCTCTGTGCGAATTACTGTGTCCTTCCATGCATTCCCAATGCATCTGTGGAGAGGGATGCACTCCACTTCTCTCTACTTTGCCACCATCTTTTCTCCTTCTGTTATTGACTTATAATACATTTAAATTCATTTGTCACAGACTGCTTTCTATCTTGGATTCCCTCTATATCTTGTTTTACTTAAAAATTACGTATATTAAAATTTATCCTTTGTGGAATACAGTTCTATGGAGGTTGACAAATGTATATAGTCAAGTATCTACCATGGTTGTTCCTTAAAGAGCAGTTTCATCATCCTTAAAGCTCCCTTACATAACCCCTTTGTAGTTTACTTCTCCCTCCCACTCCCCAACCCCCTAGCAACCACTGATTTTTCCATTTTATGTCTTTGCCTTTTCCAGGATGTCATATAAATTGAAACATAAACTATGTGGCCTTTCACTTAGCAAAATGCATTTAAGACTCATCAATGTTTTTCCTCAAATCAATAGTTTATTCCTTTTTAAATACTTAGTATTGTTATCCACTGTGTGGATGTAACACAGTTTATTTATCTATTCACAAATTTTAAAGGACATCTGAGTTGTTTCTGGTTCTTAGCATTTATAAACAAAGCTGTTATAAATAGTCACATGTAGGTTTTTGCATAAATAAAAGTTTTTATTTCACTAGGGTAAATACCTAGTGGTGTTGTTGCTGGATTATATAGTAGGTGTGTATTTAATTTTATAAGATACCTCCAAACTGTTTTTCCAAAGTGGACACCAATGAAAGTGTCTGGACCATTTTTCATTACCACTAGCAATATATGAAAGCACCCGTTACTTTGCATTCGCTCTTGCACTTAGAATTGTCGTGCTTTTTTTCTTTAAAGAATTTTATTGAGTTGTAATTGACATGCAATAAACTACATATATTTAAAGTGTACAATTTTATATATTTTTTCTTATTAGTAATGTGTATATGGCAATCCCAGTCTCCCAATTCATCCGGTTGGGCTTTTTTGTTTTTGTTTTTGTTTGTTTGTTTGTTTCCTTTTTTGCCATTCTAATAGGTTTATAGTGGTCAAGAATTTTACCAAATTATATATATAGGTTTTTTTCTGTGATCATATTGGGATAAATTCCTCCTTAATATGTACCTCTTCCTTCTGATGGTGAAATATGTTTAGAGAAACTTTGTGTGTTTTTTTTTTTTTGTTGTTGTTCATTTACATTTAATAAGTATAACCTGTCTACCCTGTGGCAAATTATCACGTTAATAGAATTCACTAGCTTGAGAATATAGAATCATGCCCTTCATAAAGGAAGGCAATATGAAGATGAAATGTGAAAAAAGAATGTGAAAACACTATAAATTGTAAATGATTACACAAGTAAGTGATGTTGTTCCAATTGGTCATTCAATCTTAATATCCTTATGGACTGGGGACATACAAGGAAATATCAACTGGCTAAGAGCATAGTTTAATAAGTCAACCAGAAGGGTAAGGACAAGTTCTTTAAACATCTAGCATGCACTGTTTCAGAAACTCTTGTATCAGAATTTCCTAGAGTGTGACAGATAATACACAAATGGATAATGAGTAAACTATATATAAAAATAGAACTCTGATCCACAATGTGTAGCAAATAGCCTAGCAAGCCAACCTCCTACTTACAGTAACTAGTCCAGGAAGTCAGACTACTGTCCATATCAAACAGGCCAGGAAGCCAAACAATAACCCCTCTAACAAATGGCTTCAGATGGCCAGGACTTGATTAATAACTGACCTAATTTTTGCCCCTACTTCCAACTTAGGGTCAATGGGAGAAAGTCAAATCTCTAACCAGTCACATAGGATGTCCCACTTCTACTTAGCCTGGCTGCAGCTTCCTCATGCCAACAGCCTCCAATCAGGCCACATCTTAATTCTTAGGCTCTTAGGGCTGCTATAACAAAAATACCATAGACTGAGTGGCTTAATAAATTTTATTTTTCACAGGGGGCTAGGATCAAGGAACTGGCAGATTCAGAGTCTGGTGAAAGCCTGCCTCCTGGTTCACAGAGAGCCTTCTTCTCCCTATGTCTTCATGCAGCAGAAGGGGTGAGAAAGTTCTCTGGGGTCTCTTTCATAAAGGCTTCACCCTCATGATCCAATTACCTCCCAGAGTCCCCACTTCCTAATACCATCATATTCTGGGTTGGGATTTCAATATAGGAATTTTGATGGGACACAAACATTCAGTCTATAATACCTGAAGTCTGCCTTTTTTTCCCTTCCACTATAAAGCCTTCCCACTCCACTGCCTGTCTCTGTTAAATGTGAGAAACTGGGCTGACTCAGGCTCTCTGACTAAATAGACTTTGCTTTTTCTCATTTCTCAAGAGCAATTATTTCTGCCAGTGCTTTATAAAAACTTATATTCCTAGGGCCTCCTCCAGACCAACTAAATCAGATTTATTGGAGGAGAGGCCCAGATGTCTGCATTTAGGTGGCACAGTGGTTAAGAATCTGCCTGACAATTCAGGGGACATGGGTTCAATCCCTGCTCCAGGAAGAGCCCATATGCTGTGGAGCACCTAAGCCCATGCACCACAACTATTGAGCCTGTGCTCTGGAGCCTGTGAGCCACAACTATTGAGCCTATGTGCTACAACTACTGAAGTCCATGTGCCTACAGCCCATGCTCTGCAACAAGAGAAGTCACCACAGCGAGGAGCCCATGCACCACAATGAAGAGTAGCCCCTGCTCGCCCCAACTAGAGAAAGCCTGTGTGCAGCAATGAATACCCAATGTAGCCAATAAATAAACAAACACATAAATTTATAAAATAAAAAAAAGAAGCTCCCCAGGGCATTTTTTTGCACATGAAATTTAAGAACTACTACACCTAGTGGCACTCCATAGAACTTGTTCCTAAATTTTGTCTTATTCAATATTCTTATAAATATTTGGATGAAGAGATGGATGTGGTGATCAGATTTGTGGTTGTCATAAAACTAGGAAAGTTAGCTAACATAGTAGATGTTAGAATTAAAATGATTTTTTTCCTGAAAATCTAGAAATATGGATTAAACGTAAGAAAAGCAGGTCTAATAGGAACTCATATGACACTGTGTTAAAGTTCAATTTTATGTATGCGTATTTGTGTCCATATGTACAGGCAGAAGCTGGACAAGGATTGAATTATGACAGATATTTAAAAACTTAGTGTCATGAACAGATGTATAACCACAAAGTCTATTAAGAGAATTAATACTTTGGTTGTATCCTGTGCTTGTTAGGTTATCCAGAATATTACACCTGATTTGGGCTTCACATTATAAAAAAATAAACACACACACACACACAAAACAGTGTTTAAGGAATAGTGCTCAAAATAGTTCAAACAACTGAGCTATTTAACAAAGGTTCAAACTTTAACAAAGGTTCAAATTTCTGATATGCTATGCATAATCCAGACTTCAGCATTCATATCAATTGTCCACTCTTTTGTACTATTTCTGTAAAATTTTCTAAAAAAGATTTTACTTAAATTCTATCCTTAAGAAAGTTTAAAAATAATTTTATACAATCATGTAATTCTACAGGCAGGATGTGAATGCATAAAACATTTAAACTGCATTTTTAATATGAAAATATTCAGGATTTTATCAGATTGACAGCAGGAGACTCGAGTTGTGCATCTGTTATAGCTCTGCACTCTTCTCTCGACAGCCAAATGAATCTTATAGAGGTTTTGGATTTTCAAACTTGTCTCCTCTAAGGGTAAAAAAATATGCAGGCTGCTATTTAATTTTCATTTTATTTCATTCATTCGCCTATGCACTTATTTTTGGGTTCATGCTCCTGTTAGACAAATAGAGAGCATTTCCAGTTGTGTGTGTTGTACAATGACTAACAAGCTATAGGCTTCTTCACTAAAGAAGCTTTAATCTAATGAGGAAGGCAAGACTTTCAACCATGACTGACATGATGGGGAGGAGGGATTTACACACACACAGTATCCTTGATCTTCCTTAGTTTAACCTTGTACTGTTCAATAGAGCAACCCAGACACATACAGCTGTAGAGCACTTGAAATGTAGCTGGTTCAGATTGAGATGAGTTGCAAGCACCAGATTTTGAGGACTAAAAAAAAGAAATTATCTCATTAATATTTTTATTTACATATTGAAATTATAATATTTTGATATATTAGATTAAATAAATATTGTAAAATTACTTTATCCTATTTCTTTTAAATTAATTTTTATTGGTGTTTAGTTGCTTCACAATATATTGTTTCTACCGTACAGCAAAGTGAATCAGCTATACGTATATATTTTTTTACTTCCTACCCATTTAGATCACCACAGAGCACTGAGTAGAATTCTCTGTGCTATACAGTAGGTTCTCATTAGTTATCTATATTATACATAGTATCAATAGTGCACATATATTAATCCCAATCTCCCAATTCATCCCACACACACCCTTCCACTTTATGTTCTCTATGTCTGTGTCTCTATTTCTGATTTGCAGATAACTTCATCTATACTATTTTTCTAGATCCCACATATATGTGTTAATATATGATATTTGTTTTTCTCTTTCTGACTTACTTCACCCTGTATGATGTCTCTAGGTCCATATACATCTCTACAAATGACCGAATTTAGTTCTTTTTATGGCTGAGTAATATTGCATTGTACCTATGTACCACATCTTCTTTATGCATTTCTCTCTTGGTGGGCAATTAAGTTGCTTCCATGTCCTGGCTACTGCAAATAGTGATGTAATGAACATTAGGATGCATGTGTCTTTTTGAATTACGGTTTTCTATTGGGTATATGCCTAGTAGTGGGATTGCTGGGTCATATGGTAACTCTATTTTTAGTGTTGCAAGGAACTTCCATATTGTTCTCCATAGCAGCTGTATAAATTTGCGTTCCCTCCAACAGTACAAGAAGGTTCCCTTTTTTCTACACTCTCTCCAGCATTTAATGTTTGTAGATTTTTTTTAATGATGGTCATTCTGACTGGTGTGAGGTGATACCTCATTGTAGTTTTGATTTGCATTTCTCTAATAATTAGTGATGTTGAGTATCTTTTTATGAGTTGGTTGGCCATCTGTATATCTTCTTTGGAAAAATGTCTATTTAGCTATTCTGACCATTTTTTGATTGGCTTGTTTGGTTTTTTTCATATTGAGCTGCATGAGCTGTTTGTATGCTTTGAAGATTAATCCCTTGCCAGTTGCTTCTTTCGCAAATATTTTCTGCCATTCTGAAGGTTGTCTTTTCATCTTGTTTATGGTTTCCTTTGCTGTGCAAAAGCTTTTAAGTTTAATTAGGTCTCATTTGTTTAGGTTTGTTTTTATTTTCATTAATCTAGGAGGTGGGTCAAAAAAGATCTTGCTGCGATTTATGTCAGTTTTCTGCCTTTGTTTTCCTCTAAGAGTTTTATAGGGTCTGGCCTTACATTTAGGTCTTTAATCCATTTTGAGTTTATTTTTATGTATGGTGTTACAGATTGTTCTAATTTCATTCTTTACATGTAGCTGTCCAGTTTTCCCATTACCACTTATTGAAGAGACTGTCTTTTCTCCATTGTATAATCTTGCTTTGTTTGTCATAGATTAGGTGAATATAGGTGCATGAGTTTATCTCTGGACTTTCTCTTCTGTTCCATTGATCTATATTTCTGTTTTTGTGCCAGTACTATACTGTCTTGATGACTGTAGCTTTGTAGTATAGTCAGAATTCAAGAAGCCTGATTCCTCCAGCTCCGTTTTTCTTTTTCCAGATTGTTTTTGCTATTTGGAGTCTTGTGTGTTTTCATGCAAATAATATTTTTTTTTGTTCTAATTCTGTGGAAAATGCCATTGGTAATTTGATAGAGGCTGCATTGAATCTGTTGATTGCTTTGGGTGGTATAGTTATTATCACAATATTGATTCTTCCAATCCAAATCATGGTATATCTCTCCATCTATTTGTATTGTCTTTGATGTCTTTCATCAGTGTCTTATAGTTTTCTGCATACAGGTCTTTTGCCTCTGTAGGTAGATTTATTCCTAGCTATTTTATTCTTTTTGTTGCCATGGTAAGTGGGGTTGACTCCTTAATTCCTCTTTCTAATCTTTCATTGTTAATGTATAGGAATGTGAGATATTTCTATGTATTATTTTTGTATCCTTTGCCTTTACTAAATACATTGATTAGTTCTGGTAGTTTTCTGGTGGCATCTTTAGGATTTTCTACGTATAGTATTGTGTCATCTGCAAACAGGACACTTTTACTTCTTTTTTTTCCCCCCAATTTGTATTCCTTTTATTTCTTCTTCTTCTCTGATTGTCATGGCTAGGACTTCCAAAACTATGTTAAATAATATTGGTGAGAAAGCACAACCTTGTTTTGTTCTTGATTTTAGAGAAAATGCTTTCAGTTTTCTCCATTGAGAATAATGTTTTCTGTGGGTTTTTTCACTTATGGCCTTTATTATGTTGAGGTAGGTTCCCTCTATGCCCACTTTCTGGAGACTTTTGATCGTAAATGGATATTGAATTTGTTAAAAGCTCTTCTGCATAATATATAATAAATATACTATAATATATGCTTTTTATTTTTCATTTTTTAAAATATGGTGTATCACATTGATTGATTTGCATATATTGAAGAATCCTGGCATCCCTGGGATAAATCCCACTTGATCATGGTATGTGATCTTTATAATGTGTTTTTGGATTCTGTTTGCTAGTGTTTTGTTGAGGATTTTGTGTCTATGTTCATCAGTGATATTGGTCTGTAATTTTCTTTTTTGTGATATCTTGGTCTGGTTTTTGTATCAGGATGATGATGGCTTCATAGAATGAGTTTGGGTGTGTTCCTTCCTCTGCAGATTTTTGGAAGAATTTGAGAAGGATGGGTGTTAGCTCTTCTCTAAATGTTTGGTAGAATTCGCCTGCAAAGCCATCTGGTCCTGGACTTCTGTTTGTTTGATGATTTTTAATTACAGTTTCAATTTCATCACTTCTGATATGTCTGTTCATATTTTCTATTTCTTCCTGGTTCGGTCTTTGAAGGTTATACCATTTTAAGAATTTGTCCATTTCTTCCAGGTTGTCCATTTTATTGGCATATAGTTGGTGTAGTAGTCTCTTATGATCTTTGTATTTCTGCAGTGTCAGTTGTAATTTTCCTTTTTTGTTTCTAATTTTATTGATGTGAATCATCCCCCCTTTTTTCTTGATGAGTGTGGCTAAAGTTTTTCAATTTTGTTTATATTCTCAAAGAACAAGCTTTCAGTTTCATTGATTTTTGCTATCATTTTCTTTGTTTCTGTTTCATTTATTTCTGCCCAGATCTTTATTTCTTTCCTTCTACTAACTATGTTTTGTTGTTGTTGTTGTTCTTCTTCTTCTTTCTGTAGTTGTAAGTGTGAGGTTATGTTCTTTATTTGATAATTTTCTTGTTTCTTGAGGTAGGATTGTATTGCTATAAACCTCTCTCATTTTTCTGCTGTCATTTGTTTCTAGGTATTCCTTGATTTCCTGTTTGATTTCTTCAGTGATCTCTTGGTTATTTAGTAGCATATTGTTTAGCCTCTATGTGTTTGTATTTTCTATAGTTTTTTCTTGTTTTTGACTTCTAATCTCATAGTGTTGTGGTTGGGAAAAAATGTTTGATATGATTTCAATTTTCTTGGATTTACTGAGGCTTGATTTGTGACATCATATATGATCTATCCTAGGGAATGTTCCTTGTGCACTTGAGAAGAAAGCATATTCTGCTGCTATTGGGTGGAAAGTCCTAATATTAATTCAGTCAATCTGGCCTAACATTTAATTTAAGGCTTGTGTTTGTTTTTCTGTCTGGATAATCTATTCATTGGTATAAGTGGAGTGTTAAAATCCCCCACTATTATTGTGTTACTGTCGATTTCCTCTTTTATGGCTGTTAGTATTTGCCTTAAGTATTGAGGTGCTCCTATGTTGGGTGCATATATATTTACAATTATTATATCTTCTTGGATTGATTCCTTGATCATTATGTAGTGTCCTTCCTGGTCTTATGTAACAGTCTTCATTTTAAAGTCTATTTTTTCTGATGAGTATAGCTATTCCAGCTTTCTTTTGATTTCCATTGCATGGACTATCTTTCCACCCCCTAACTTTCAGTCTGTATGTGTCCCTAGGTCTGAAGTAGGTCTCCTAGACAGCATATACACAGGTCTTGTTTTTGTATCTATTCAGCCAGTTTGTGTGTTTTGGTTGGAGCATTTAATCCCTTTACATTTAATGTAATTATCAATATGTATGTTCCTATTACCTTTGTCTTAATTGTCTTGGGTTTGTTTTTGTAGGTCTTTTTCTTCTCTTGTTTTTCTAACTTAGAGAAGTTACATTAACACTTGTTATAAAGCTGGTTTGGTTGTGCTGAATTCTCTTGGCTTTTGCTTGTCTGTAACTCTTTTGATTTCTCTGTCGAATGTGAATGAGATCCTTGCTGGGTAGAGTAATCTTGGTTGTAGGTTTTTCCCTTTCATCACTTTAAATAGATCCTGCCAGTCCCATCTGGCCTGCAGAGTTTCTGCTAAAAAGTCAGCTGATAAGCTTATTGGGAACCCCTTGTGTTATTTTTTGCATTTCCCTTGCTGCTTTTAATATTTTTTCCTTGTGTTTAATTTTTGTTAGTTTGTTTAATATGTGTCTCATCATGTTTATCCTTGGGTTTATTCTGTATGGGACTTTCTGTGCTTCCTGGACTTGATTGACTATATTCTTTCCTGTGTCAGGGAAGTTTTTGACTATAAGCTCTTCAAATATTTTCTCTGGCCCTTTCCCTTCCTCTTCTTCTTCTGGGACCTCTATAATTTGTATGTTGGTCTGTATAATGTTGTCCTAGAGGTCTCTGAGACTGTCCTCATTTCTTTTCATTCCTTTTTTTAAATTTCATTCTGTGGAAGTTATTTCCACCACTGTCTTTATTCATTCTTCTGCCACAGTTATTCTGCTATTGATTCCTTCTAGTGTATTTTTCATTTCAGTTATTGTGTTGTTCATCACTGATTGTTCTTTAGTTCTACTATGTCCTTGTTACATTTCTTGTATCTTCTTGATCCATGCCACCATTCTTTTTCTAAGTTCTCGGATCCCTTTAATATCATTTATTTTGAATTCTTTTTTAAGTAGATTGCCTATTTGCGCATCATTTATTTGGTCTTTTGGGTTTTTACCTCACTCCTTCATCTGCAAAATATTTCTCTGTCATCTAATTTTGTCTAATTTACTGCATTTATGTTCTCCTTTTCACAGGCTGCAGGGTTGTAGTTCTTCTTGCTTCTATTGTATGCCCCCTTGTGGGATTGGTCCAGAGGCTTGTGTAGGCTTCCTGGTGGGAGGAACTGGTGCCTGTGTTCTGGTGGGTGGACCTGCGTCTTTTCTCTCTGATGGGCAGTGCCTCATCAGTTGTGCTTTGGGCTGTCTGTGAGCTTAGTATGACTTTAGGCAGTCTGTCTGCTGATGGGTGGGGTTGTATTTCTGTCTTGCTGGTTGTTTGGTGTAAGGTGTCTAACACTGCAGCCTGCAGGCAGTTGGATGAGCCAGGTCTTGGAAGAGAGGGAGAGAGGAAGGAATAAAATTAATATACATTAATTTTTCTAGTCCTGTCACATTTTCCTTGGAAAGATGACAACAGGCAGTATTATGATTCACAGTAATATTGCCATAACAAATGTTTAAGCATGGATTTATTATTTCTGTATAATTCTTAGCAAAAGTAGAGTTGGGGCAGTGAGACAAGTTTCATCTCTAATGACTTTTCTACTCTCTGCAGAGTGATAAACATGGGTAATTTGTTCCTGGCTAATAAATTAATCAGCTTACTTGATCTTGTGGTCTGTTTTATATATATATATATATATATATATATGACAAAGTGTAAATATATATATACACACACACACACTTTGGCAAATTGTATATATATATATATATATATATATATATATATATATACACATTTTTAGAGAGTAAGCAGTACATTGTTGATCAGCCCTCTCATCCTCAATGCATACTCTGTTTTTCTGAGAATAATTTTGAAGATTTCTCCAATGCAGAATTGTATTACCTTTCTTTGGTTTGGATGAGATTTGAGGGTAAATTCTGGACTGGAAAGAGAGTGACATAGGGATTCGGTTGTGACTCAATTTAATTCTCTTTAGTGAGTTTTGTATATTAACTTCAAATAATGACAATATTTTATGGCTGGAGGGCCATCTCCCTCTGAGGACAAATGCCTGAAAGCAAAGATGGTCCTCAAATAATTTCTCAAAATAAATAAAAAAATAAGGCTGTTTTGGCTATGAGAGAGTGCTTAAGGACTTTTTAAAATGTGAAAATTTAAACCATAGGAAAAATTCATTGTTCATAATGGTTATAAACTGTAGTCTTTTTAGCAGTAAAACTCTCAGTGGTAATTTATGAATGCTGTTTCAAGGAGAATAAATCATTATATTTTTTTTTTCTTTATATGTGCAACTCTAATTGAAAATTAGGGATCAATCATATTAAAACACATGGGTATTTTATTGGCTTTGTTTTTCAGGTGCCATAAATTTCATTCCTATAAATGTGTAGCTCAGTACTAATATGAAATTATAAACAGAAACTTCCATCCCAGTTTCCTAGGATGCTTTTCTAATGTCAAACACTGGTGTTTAAATTATTTAAATGTCAGTCATGAGACAGAGAGCTGAAATGAAACCCACCAGAGATGGCAGATTTTTTTGAAACACTTTACAGTGGCACCACAAAGTGAACATAGTAAGTAAGCAAATGCATTGTGAGTCATTTATACTTTGAAATAATAAGCAGTCCTTGCAAAAAAGTGAGGTTGATCTGTATGCATTAACAAAGTAAGAGTTTAAAAACATTGTTAAATTGAAACCACAAGTTGCAGAGCAACTCGTAAAAATGACTTATTTATGAAAAACCCTGAAGATACATATGTAAATACACACATAGGTATGCAAAAGTATTGAATAGGAATAGAGGAGAGAGCTGAGCACAAAGTCATGGGCAATGGAGAGAAATAGGACTTTTAGGTATTAAGTACAAAGGACCTCTGAATTTATTACTGAAAGCACCTGCTTTTATTTGAATTTTTTATATAAGAATATAATCATGTATTATTAACATTAAATAATAAAAAAATAATGATTTCAATAGCAATGAAATATCCTTATGTTTGTGTGTGTGAACAAACAAATGCACACACAAACACACAAAACTCTTTCGAATGTCTATAAATTAAGGTTCTCATGGAAATCTTCATTTGCTTGTTGGAAAATTTGAGTGCAACGTTGTTTGGGAGTGTATTCTTCCGTGAAACTGGCCAGGAAGGAGCTTCTGCTTCCATAGCAAACTGTATTTAAAGAGAAAATTTTTTTTTTTGTTTTTCAGCATGAATGTTAAATTGTACTAAAATGGATTTAAAAAGCTGAGAAGTTGGCACAACTGCAGTTAATTATTGAGGAAAAATGAGACTTAAAATGTTGCAGTCTTATGATTTGTCCTGTCTTTTATTTAGTCCTGTATGGCCTGACTTCACTCCTCTCAGAGGAACTTGGGACTGGGAACTTGAACTTGGGTTCAGGTACTCCCCACAGCTGGAGGGCTTGTTTGCTGATTCCCGATGTGGTAACACTTTGCTTTTGAACCTGACTAATAAAAGGTCATAAAAAGTACTCGGTCATGAGACAGGGTATCTTCAGATGACTTTCAAGTCATTTGAAAGAGAGTACTATATTCTTGATAAGTGGATAAGTTAATGTTCTTATAAATTTTGCTCTTTATTTATTTATGTTTGTCATAAATTTATGGCTTTTAAGCTTATACTTGATACTTGGTAGCAGTGCATAAGATCCACTGAGCAGATGAGTTTTCTCTCCTCCTCTCTCTAGCCATACAGAGTAGAAAAGAGCCCCACTTTTGCTTCCTAAGTCCTCTGTGGGAGGCAGAGAAGCGGTGTTAGCAAAGCGTGCAGTGGAGGAGTAGCTAAAACCTATATTCCTGCTTTAGGCTTATATGACCATGAATTTATAACCTAACCTTTCTGAGTCTCAATTTCCTCACCTTTAAGGTGACAATGATAACTGCATTGTTTACCTCATATGGTATTGGGGAATAAGTGAGATCTGTGTAGACACATTTAAGGAGGAACTCCTCTTGTATATCTCTATATCTGTATTCAATACATTATTTTGGAATTATCCCTTTTGAGTTGTTTCTCCCACTGAATTTTAACTATTCAAGGGTTATGTCTTATTTAGCGTCTTTGTGTTCTTAGCCTGACACATAGTAGCTATTTTATAAATGTTTCCTGAAAGAGTGTCAATTATTGAAATGTAACTTATGGAGCCTCAAAGTTGTTGAGGTTTATAAAACTCCAATGTACCAGTTTTGCAGCAGTGCCATTTAATTTTCTCCACAAAGAGAGTACAGAAGGACTAATTCTCTTTTCTCTGGAAATTTCTTACTTCCTTGGAAAACTTGGCATGGTATTACTTGACTATGGTGAAAGAGTAATATGAAATTATTACCTTACTTCATTTATATTTATTTAGTTGAGTGGTTATAGTGCTTTTCAATATTTTCCATATCACGACATGCATAGAAAATGACAATGTTTTGCAAAATGGGTACTTGGATGAGGCTTTATACAGTGCCTAAGGTTGTGTACTCTGTATACCCTGTGCTCCTCCCAACCATCTTAAGGGCTGAGGAAGAACCATAAACAATATTTTGTCAATTGCAACCATTTATGACAAAGCAGTTAAGAAACTTTGGGTTAGAGCATATACTGGGTTGAATAGTGTCCCTCTTCCCCAAATTTCCATCCACACAGAGCCTCAGAATATGTCCTCATTTAGAAACAAGGTCTTTGCAGACTTTAGTTCAGATAAGGTCATATTGGATTATGGTGACTCCTAAATCCAATCATTGGTGTCCTTACAGGAAGAAGAGAAACACAGACACACACAGGGAGAACTCTTGACAGTGGAGGTCATCAGAGATTGGAATGATGCACCCACAAGCCAAGGGACACCAAGAATTGCTGACAATCCCCAGAAACTAAGAGAGAGGCATGGAACAAAGTCTCCCTTAGAGGCTAAGAAGGAAACAAAGTTTTTGGCACCTTGATTTTGGATTTTTGTCCTCCAGAACTGTTAGAGAATATATTTCTGTTATTTTAAGCCACCAGTTTATGGTAGTTTGTTATGGCAGGACTAGAAAACCAATGTAAAACACAACACAAACTAACCCAAGATCATGGGTGTTTTTTAAAACACAAGTCCAAGTTTGCCAGTGTCTACCTGGCCATGCACCAACAACAGAGAAGAAATAATTGTTCCTTCTCATTACAATAATTATGAGATACATTTCATCAGAAACTCAACAAGATCCACCAGATAAATCCAGTGGTGTTGTGAAAATGCCTTAGATAATTTTATCAAAGCGTGGTCCTCAGCAGCATCAGTGGCATATGAAAACAAGTTAGAAAGGCCTCTCCTAGATCTATTGAATCCAAAATTGAAGATAGGGTCAAAAACCTCCAGGAGATTCTAACTTTTGAACTCCTTAGAAAATTGGCATATCCTTTGCAATAGGAGAGAGGGATTAAACTCAACTTTCCTGAAAAAAAAGATGGGAGCATTTTAAGTGCTGGGGTGAGTTAGTGAAAAAGCACTGGAGGATATTATGGGGAGTTTTGTTAATGTGATTGGGACATCTGTGTCTGCTAACTGGCACTATCAAAGGCTTCTACCCTCCCGCAGAGACTAGGATTAGAGGAGTGCTGTCTTCCTTGATGATTAGCTGTCAAAGAAATGGCTGCCAGGTTCTTGAGAAAGACTTTCCTAGATTGTGAAATTGGTAAGAAGCTGGGAGAATATTTACATCTCAAAAAGGCAAAGTAAGAATTTATAATCACAAAAGTTTTCTAAAGTAAATGCTCTAAGAGAAGAGAGGTCAAAAGCTTATAGTCAGGAAGAAACCTGTCTAGGCTGAAGGGAATATTAAGGTGATCTTGGCAATAGCCTTCTGCATTTTTCCCCACATGAACATTAAAATCAGCTTGTCAAGATGTACAAAGACTCTGTTGGATATTTTATGAGGATTCTTGAATTTGTAAATTTAATTTTGGAAGAACTAAATTTCTTTTCTTCAAGGAACATGGTTCATCCATTTTTTCCGGTCTCCTTTCATTTTTTTTTTGAAAATTTTGATGATTTTTTTTGTTTATGTCTTATACAACTCTAATGAAGTTTATTCCTAGATATTTGATATCTTGGGGATGGTATTTTTTTCATTATATTTTTCAAATGTCATTCTGTTGTATTGAAAAGTTATTTATTTATTTTGTTGTTCCTCTTACTGAACTTTCATTATTTCTAAACATTTTTATTAATTATCTTTAATTTTCTAGGGAGACAGTCATATCTGAAAATAATGGCATAGTGACATTCCATTTCAATGTTATGTTCCTTATTTTACAGGTAAAAAAGAAGTCAAGGAATAGAGAAATTAAACTTGTTCATTTCTAGTAAATGATAGATCTGGGATTTTAAGTATTTCTGTCTAATTCCAAAGTGTTTGCTTAATGCTTTACTAATACACATTTTTTTTTTCAGGCTTTGTTTTAACAGATACATTGATCAGTGCTCTAAGTTTTTATTTCAGTGTGTATGTTAGATGTGATATATGTATGTGACTCTGCCAAATTAACACAATGAAATTGTATGTATTTTGTCAATGAACACTGATAACTGATTAGAAATAACAATGGAAAGGATATAATTGTTAGGTCCCTGAATAGGAGACTAATCTTACTATTCTAATATATTTTTTTAACTCAAATAGCTTAGTGGTTTATTAGGTATATTGTTAAGAATTTGAAGATTGATTAACATGTCACCACCACCACTCTTTCCAATATAACTATTAATGCATGTGAAATTAATACATGTATTATAAATATTGAAGCCTTTATAATATGGGTTGTGGGAGGATTGAAGAGAAATATTCAGCTTGCCTTCAGGTTTCTTTAATATTTTGTGTAGGCTGATTGCCATGATGACTAACATGCTGTAACTATGCTGTTGTGCATTAAATGTTGTTGAAATGTACATCTGCACTGGATTTGCCTTTTTCCTTTGTTTCTTGTTTCTAAAGTGCTGAGTTCTGCTAAAAGTTTTGAATTGAAATCAAATCTGGGAAGCTTTGGCAATATTGCTAAAATACTATACCAGTATACTATCCTTTAATAAAACAAGTACAGAGGGCTAATTGATTTATGAAGCAATTTGTTGAATCATTACTTTTCTTTATTGTATACAAATAGTTTTTTCTCACTATTTTGAAAGAACTATTTTATTTTTAATATGGTTTTTTTGAAATCTGATATCTTAGCTGGCAACAGGATTAAATTGCACAAGAAAGTTTTTATGCATAATCCTCCTGAAATCCAAGCAGATGTTTATTAATTTTCAGATACTTTAATTATATACCCTAAATACAACATTTAACTGTAGTGCACTTCTTTTGCCTGACGGGCTCCTCTGTAAGAACAAAGCTGGGTTTTCTTTTGCCCAATCTAATCTAAATTGATGCAGCCATAATTATATTTTTAAATCATATGTTAAAGAATTCCTCCAGACTCATAGTTATGTCTTTTGTTGCATTTTAGAGTTTATTTTGTAGACTAGTCTTTAATTTCAAGTGAGTGTTATTCCTAGAATGAAATTATAATTATCCTTTTATTGGAGTTCCCTGGTGGCCTAGTAGTTTGGATTCTGGGCTTTCACTGCCATGGCCAGGATTCAATCCCTGGTTGGGGAACTAGATCCTGGAAGCTATGTGGTGTGGTCAAAAAATTTACCCTTTTATCTAGCCTGTTCCCTGAATTTGTTGCATGGATGAAATTTTTAACGTTGGCCATGTGGCTATGATGAGGCTCTAAAATATAATACTATAGTTTTTAAAAGACAAGCTAGTTTTCTTTTTGGTATCTGCTGAGTATCCCTTGTGTCTGTCATTGAATGAATATTCAAATTAATAGAAACCTTTAGAATTCAATATACACACCTGGGCTTGGTGTCAAGTTGGATAACTTGCACTTTTCTGAGTCAGTTTCTTGGTATGGCTCCACTTCCTTTTTCTCTCTCTTGGTCATAGGTTTGGGTCCTTGAAGTTGTCACATGTACAGGCATTTCCCAGCTATGCCTTGGAGCAAAGCATAGAGACTCTGCTGTCCCTCTCCCAGTCCAACAGATACCTCTCCTACTTCTTTTTAGTTTCTAAACTCTGGATTACCTTCATATATTAGATAAGCCTAGAAAGAGTAAATTGGTCCTAAGGAATCTGTGTTAATACAGACCTCAGGAACTGACTTGATTGATTTCCTGAAATCAATCAAAATCTGTTCAACAAAAATAGTAAAGTGAAGCCAGTAATTTGTTGTCACACAAACCTTAGAAGAACAATGCTGATCCTAACAATGCTCCTCCTTTATATCTGGTTGAACCCTGTAGGGCATGTACTATTACTGCAATTTCACTGAGAATAAAATAAATCTAATGAAATTAAAGGACTTGTCTAATATCACATGTGTGAGAAGTGACGGAGCCATGGTTAGAATCTAAGTTTGACTCAAAGCCTATATTCTCTTTTCCTATGTTACATCAGAGCCTTAACTACTTGTTTCTTCTCTGTAATGGAACAATTAGCAGGTGACTTTCTTACTTTTACAAAACTTAAAATTAAAATAAATTAAAAAGTCCTTGAAAGATTTTAAAAAATGTTTAAATCTATGTCTGTCATATAAAGATATAGCTTGGCATAATCCAGAAACCTTGTCAGGATGTTCTCAATTCTAATGTCTGAGCCACTGTCAAGAATAAAAACATGAGTTCCAGGTTTGACCTGTATGGGTATCAAGATATGCCCTCATGATCAAATTACTGGATAGTGGCAAAATGGACACTTTAGTTCATACTGTATAGAATCAAATGAATTCCTCAAGAGTCAGTAATGCCATTTGTTTTAAGTGATAGCTCACAAAGATTCCCAAGCATTTCATCTTCAACTGTTACTTCTTGAAAACATGCAATTTTTGTTTATGTTAAAGTGAATGAACATCCTAAAAAATCTATTCTTTCTATAAACTATTCCATCAAATGTTACCTTACAAAGTGGCAATTTTCCTTTTAGCCAAAATATAGAATATTTTTGAGAAGATAACCCAGCCTGCAGTAGCAGATAAAATAATCTGCAACCCTTCCTTGGGAAGATAATTTTTCTGCTTAGTAACCATCTGGATTGCATGACAGTTGAGCTAAATGGGCAGCAATATATATTTTTCTGAATTGTTACAAATTCTTGTAAAGGAACAGACATCACAATGTTTGTAGGCTCATTATTTTACCTCACTTCAAGGTTTTTGTTCCTTTGTACAGTCGAAGTACACAGCAACATGAATCATTCATAGATGCCCTAGTTATTGAGGTTTATTTCTGAAATATATGAATGATTTTTGTAGTTACCAGTGTGTCAGGTATTGTATTTCTTCATTGTTTACATTTTGAAACATTTAACATTTTATTTGCTTTCCTTATATTTTTATGCTTGACTATCAAAGATCAGCTCTGGAGACATACATATATTTGATTGTTAGTTGAATTTTAGACTCACATTCAGTTGTGGGGCAATTGAGGGTATGTTTGTGTGTGCAGGGGGAGGTCTGTGTATATGCCGGATTAAGGTCATGTGCTGTGCTTTCCTTGATGTTTCCCTTTTTCTCCTATTTCAACATAATCTCAGAACATATTCTAATTTCTCAAAATATAAGAAGAAAACCTGACCAAAAATCTTTTAGACTGGAAGAGTGTGGATTGACTAATTTAAGTTTCTATTTCTATGAAAACAACTACTTAATTGAACAGTTGCCTTCTCCCTTTAGCAAAGACTTTCTGGCTTTGCTCTAATTTTTAATGTGATCCAGCAATTTTATGACAGTCATTGAACTACAAGGCACTAATTCACCGAAGTATTTTATGTGATAACGTTACCTCTTGAAAATAAGCTTTTCTCTTAAAAAATTCTTTAATCTTTACTAAATTAAAAAATATATTATGAAAGTGAAATACTATATGAAAGAGTTATAACACTTTACTGCCATTGGACACCTTTGTTAATAAATGCTAAGAGGACAAATCCTTTTATCCATAAGAGAGAATATAATTAGTCTTCAGGTTCTAATATAAGATTACAAATGAAGCATAACTTTTTTTTGAATCTTTAAAAACATTTTCTGGAGAGAAGCTAACAGAAGTTGCTTTGAATATTTGTGTAATGAAGTTTATGAAAGTAAAAGATCCAGATATTTGTATACATGGACATTTCTATTCAGAAGTATGCTAGGCAAGCAGTGGGCTAAAAATGTAATGAAAGTCAAGGTAAGTAGAAGAGTGGGAAGAGATGTAAGAATCCAGTAGGCCTTAAATATAGGTCATTGTAGTGCTAGAAATCAGGTCTTTTCTGAATAGTGTTTACTTTTAATATTTTTATTGTTGATTCACTCAGTATATCTTTTACGTAAGAAGCAAAAAAAAAAAGGTATTTTTCTTTAAAGTAAGAGTGCTGTAGATTCTTTTAAATTTGATTTCAACAATAAGCAAGGACTATCTTAGTCTTTTAAAGATAAAATTGGTATTGTCAAGAAATGTGCTGACATTTTTTTCTACTTGCTAAATGCCAAGAAAATGCTAAACACTCTTTCACCATCCAAATTCTCACTGACTGCTATCTAAAGTAAGCAATAGACAAAAAATTGACACTCTCTTGGGGCCCTGTATGCTGGAGAATATCCAAAAATAGCCACCAACTGTTTATGATTACATGTGTTATAAAATCAGCTATTTCAGACCTAGTAACAATTTTGATTTCAACATTACCTTTCACATTGAACAATATCACTGAGAGGGTGCTCACAACAATTAAAGGATGTTGCAATTGTACCCATGTTGGAAGGGTGGCTCTTTTCATTATTTTATTTTATTTTATTTTATTTCATTTCATTTCATTTCATTATTTTATTTTAGATTTTTAGGCTGAATGGGAAGATCTGGGACTAGGCAGAACTTTTGGAAACTCTCAAACAATGCCACTTCATTAGGCAACTCTTTGCTTAAGCTCCAGGTGTTAGATGAGGTAAGATGGAGGTGCAGAGTCTCTAGCTCCTTTCTCCTTTTTGAACCTCAGTATGTTTTATGTTCCTCAGCTTTAGGCCTTGATATCTACAAGTCATGCTCAAAAGTTTCACCTATAAGAAAATAATGAAGTAAGTATGATGATCATAGTTGAAAAAAAGCTTTGTGTTCCTCTAGAAGAAGAAAAAAAATAAACAAAAATGGGATAAAAAGACACTCTGCCCTTCTCTAACAAACATTTTCTGTCTTCAAATAATATTCACTGTTTATTGGTGGCTTAAGCAGTTGTTGAAAATTAGGACAAATCATTTGGATTTTCATATTCATATGACATATCTTTTGTCATATCTCTTGTGTTTCATAAAACATTTAAATTACAAAATCTTATTTGACTTAATTATCTCTTCTCCCTATAAAATAACCTATTTTTTTTTTTGTTATAGAAGTATACAAGTTTTTCAGAGAAAATTTCTAAAATAGACTTCTTATCAATATGGCAGATTGAGCTGGGAAAACTCGATTTTAAAATTCAGACATAGATTATGTTGATCATTAGGCTACAATACTATAGAAGTAATGGAGGATGGTAGATCAGCATTGCAGGGCTCTAAGGTCATTTAATAATTCAGGAGGACAATAGGGATATTAATTAACTTTAAATCTTGTTAAGTAGCCATGTTAAAGATTAAAGTTAGCTATTTAAAGAATAGGAAGTGAGACTGTTCGTTTCCAGGTAGTGGTTGCTATGGAGTTGAGAGCACAGTAAAGACACCCCCAGTTGAGTGGTGCTTAGGGATGTTAGAGTTCCATCCCCTCCAGAGACCACAAACATTTCAAGAGAAATTTATATATATTATGAAAAATTTAATGCCAGTAAATTCAATAACTTAAAGCACTCAGCTTACCAAAACTAATTCATAAAGAAAAAGATAATCTAAAAAAATCCTACCTATCAAAATGAAAAATATGAAGAACAAAAAGTATATTATTTCTGAATAAGTGGGTAGTTTGGAAGAATTAAAAAGAAAAAGAGTAACTCAATCCAATAGATTGCAGAAAAGGAAGAAATATAAGAAAAAAAAGACAAAAATGATAGAAGTAAATTTATCAGAAATTAGATTACATAAGAAAATAAATTAAATTATACAGTGCGCAAAATTATATGGTGTACAAGATTAATTTAATTTAATATAAATTAAAGTATACAGTGTGTATCTATATTTGTTTATATATACACACATATGTATGTATATATAAAGAAATATAACAGAAATATTGAAAATACAGAAATAAAAAAAGATTTGCTAGGCAAACACTAAGCAAAAGAAAGCTGGTGTAGCAATATTAATGTCAGACAAAATAGAATTTAATGAAACCATTAATAGGAATGTGGTCAGCACATAATGACAAAAGAAAAATTTCACAAAAAGTATAAAACAATGATACAGTTACATGAAATGACAACACGGTCTCAAAATATAGAAAACAAATATTTATTTTATTGCAAGGAAAAAAGATTTAAATCCATAATTATAGTAGAAGATTTTTTATACTTCTCTCATTAGGCAGAAATGAGTACAGGAACTGAAGATTTGAAAAATGCATTATCAAACTTGATGTAAGAGGTATATATGAACCCATGTAGTAGAAAACTTACACTTTCTAACAGCATGTATGAATCATTTATGAATCATTTATAATTTTTTTCCAAATACTAGACCAAAAAGGATGTCTTAAGGAATTCAGAAGAATTGTTATAGAAATGTTCAAAATCATAAAGTAAATTTGGAAAAATAAAATGGATGAAAAAGAAAATCTAAAAGTAAGTCATTATCTCATCATCCAGAGATAAGTATTATTAATATCTGATATATATATATTAGTATTTTTATGCAATTTATGGCAAAGACTACTACATGTTCCCAGAATCCATTCTCCTCTTTCTCATGTTCCCTTTAGTAATAGACCACCACTGCTCTCTCTAGTTTTAAATGAACACATAGCTTTCCAGGTAAAAACTGTTTTCAGCTCCCCTTGCATCTTTACTCTTGTGTGAAATATGTGAGTTAGCTGATGAGCTAGTTTCAGCTATGCAGTTGCAGATAATACTGTAGTTAGGGATCTATGAACCCCTGAACACAGTCTGTAACAGTGTAGGGATGTTTGTGTGTGTGTATGCATTTTTCTGAGATGAGGGTCCATAACTTGCATCAGATCTGTGAACCCCTATTTTCAAAAATGAAAACAAAAAAACTGTCTCCTAGAGGATCACAGAGCAAGATAGAAAAAATATTTAGGTTCCTGAAGGACTTCATGGGTTCCAGTTAACTGCATGTCCTGGTCTATGTGGATGTTACAAGAGTGAAAAATAAGCCTCTATCTTGTTTGAATCGTTGTGTTTTGGGGTTTCTTTGTTACAGTAGTTCAGTTTGTACACTAAGAAATAGTGAATTATTTAATTTATTTTACTCTAAATAGAATCATAAAGCTATAGTTTAGAATCTGATTTTAAAATTAATATAACATGAGCCGTTATATATGCTGTTATGTTGCATACTGTTTCATTATATAGAGGCCATAATTTAGAGATTATCTTTTTGTTAGAAACAGGCTGCTTCCAATTTTTCTTCTGGTAAACTTTGCTGAGTTTATAAACATTGCTGAGTTTTGTTCACATTTGTGATTATTTCTTTAGAATAAATATGTAGGAAAAATGGCATTTTGATTTGTTTAAGGCCTGCTGTTATTTATTTCATTTTACATTAATGTTACTAAAGAATCAGTCACGTAATTAGTTTTGTCCCATACCATCAATTAGATGAGCTCTAATTTATACCCAGATGCTTACCCCCTCCATTAGTTTATTTAGGTTTATCTAAATGTAACTTAAAACTGACACAAGAATCCTAACTATGCAATAATTTCCCTAACAGCTCAGAAGAGTGAAATCACAACATTTTGTCTAAGAAATGAATTAATGTCATTTTCTTGATCCAACATATTATATTATCTAATGTCTTTATCTTACTATTTTTTATACTCTTTATTAGAGTGTAATTGTTTTACAATATTCTGTTAAGTTCTGGTGTACAACAAAGTGAATAAGCTATATTTATACATATATCTCCATATACTCTCCCTCTTGAGCCTTCCTCCCACACACCCTATCACACCCCTGTAGGTTGTCACAAAGCATCAAGCCAATTATCCTATGCTATGCAACAGCTTTCAACTAACTATCTATTTTACATTTGGTAGTGGATATATGTCAATGCTACTCTCTCACTATGTCCCAGCCTCCTGTGCCCCTCCTGTGTCCTCAAGTCCATCTCTACATCTTTATTCCTGCCTTGTCAGTAGGTTCATCAGTATCATTTTTTTTAGATTCCATATATATGTGTTAGCATATGGTATTCTTCTCTTTCTGACTTCACTCTGTATGATTCTAGGTCCATCGATCTCACCACAAATAACTCAATTTCATTCCTTTTTATGATTGAATAATATTCCATTGTATATATGTGCCACATCTTCTTTATCCATTCATCTGTCAATGAACATTTAGGTTGCTTTAGTGCTGCAATGAACATTGTGATACATGTATCTTTTTGAATTATGGTTTTCTCAGAGTATATGCCCAATAGTGGGATTTCAAGGTCCTATGGTAGTTCTATTTTTGATTTTTTAAGAAATCTCCATAATGTTTTCTATAGTGGCTTAATCAATTTACATTTCCACTAACAGTGCAAAAGTGTTCCCAATTCTTCACACCCTCTCCAGCATTTATTGTTTCTAGATTTTTTGATGATGGACATTCTGACACGTGTGAGGTGATGACTCATTGTGGTTTTGATTTGCATTTCTCTAATAATAAGTGATGTTGAGCATTTTTTCCTGTGCCTCTTGGCTACTGTATGTCTTTAATGGAGAAATGTCTATTTAGGTCTTCTGCATATTTTTGGATTTCATTGTTTGCTTTTTTGATATTGAGGTGCATGAGCTGCTTGTATATTTTGGAGATTAATCCTTTGTAAGTTATTTCATCTGAAAATATTTTCTCCCATACTGAGGGTTGTCTTTCTGTCTTCCTTATGGTTCTCTTTTCTGTACAAAAGATTTTAAGTTACATTAGGTTCAATTTGTTTATTTTTGTTTTATTTCCATTACTCTAGGAGGTGGGTCAAAAAGATCTTGCTGTGACTTATTTCATAGAGTGTTATTCCTATGTTTTCCTCTAAGAGTTTTATACTGTCTGACCTTATATTTAGTCTTTAATTCATTTTGAGTTTATTTTTGTGTATGGTGTCAGTGAGTGTTCTAATTTCATTCTTTTACATGTAGCTGTTCAGTTTTCCCAGCATCACTTATTGAAGAGGCTGTCTTTTCTCCATTGTATATTCTTGCCTCCTTTGTCAAAGAGAAGGTTACCATATATGGGCATGGGTTTATATCTGGGCTTTCTATCCTGTTCCATTGATCTATATTTATGTTTTTGTGCAAGTACCATACTGTCTTGATTACTGTAGGTTTGCAGTATAGTCTGAAGTCACAATGCCTGATTCCTCCAGCTCATTTTTCTTCCTTAAGATTGTTTTGGATATTAAGGGTCTTTTGTGGTTCCACACAAATTGTGAAATTTTTTGTTTTACTTATATAAAACATGCCATTGGTAATTTGATAGGGATTGCATTGAATCTGTTGATTGCTTTGTGTAGTATAGTCATTTTCACAATATTGATAATTCCAATCAAGAATATGGTACAGAATCTCAGCAGATCAAGATGGCACAGTAGAAGGACATGTGCTCACTCCCTTTTGCAAGAGCACCAGAATTATAATTAACTGCTGCACAATCATTGACAGAAAGACACTGGAACTCACCAAAAAAGAAACCCCACATCCAGAGACAAAGGAGAAGCCACAATGAGATGGTAGGAGGGGCACAATCACCAAAAAAAAAAAAAAAAAAAAAAATCAAATCCAACAACTGCTGGGTGGGCAACTAACAAACTGGAGAACAGTTATACCACAAAAGTGCACCCACTAGAGTGAGGATTCTGAGCCCCATGTCAGACTTCCCAATCTGGGGGTCCAGCAATGGGAGGAGGAATCCCCAGAGAAACAGACTTTGAAAGCCAGTGGAATTTGATTGCAGGACTTCCACAGGACTGGGGGAAACACAGACTACACTCTTGGAGGGCATACAAAAAGGAGTGTGCACATCAGGACCTAGGGGGATGGAGCAGTGACCCCATAGGAGATTGAAATAGACCTACCTGCTGACATTGGAGCATTGCCTGCAGAGGTGGGGTCAGCTGTGCCTCACCATGGGGACAGGGACACTGATGGCAGGGGTTCTGGGAAGTGCTCATTGGCTTGAGTCCTCCCAGGGTCCGCAATTAGCCCAAACAAAGAGCCTTTAAGCTCTAGTGCTGGGTAGCCACAGTCCAAACAACCAAAAGGTGGGAACACAGCCACACCCATTGGTGGACAAGCAGATTAAAGTTTTAATGAGCCCCGCCCACCCAGCCTAACCCACCACCAGTCCCTCTCATCAGGAAGCATGGCACCAGCCTCTTAGATAGCTTCCACCACAAAAAGGCTGACAGCAGTATCAATCAGTATCAGCAATATTTCATTCCGTGGAACTGAAAATCACAACCACAGAAAGATAGAGAAAATATAAAAGCAGGGAACTTTGGACCAAAAGAAGGAATAAGATAAAACCCCAGAAAAACAAGTAAATGAAGAGGAGATAGGCACCCTTACAGAAAAAGAATTCAGAATAATGATGGTGAAGATGATCCAGGACTTTGAAAAAAAGACTGGATGCAAAGATCAAAAAGATGCAAGAAAAGTTTAACAAAACCTAGAAGAATTAAAGAGAAAACAAACATAAATAAGCAACACAATAACTGACATGAAAAAAATACACTAGAAGGAACAAATAGCAGATTAACTGAGGCAGAAGGGCGAATAATTGACCTGGAAAACAGAATGGTGAAAATCACTGATGCAGGAAAGAATAAAGAAAAAATAATGAAAAGAAATGAAGATAGCCTAAGAGACCTCTGGGACAATGTTAAATGCACCAACATTTGCATTGCAGGAGACCCAGAAGGGGAGGAGAGAGAAAGGACCCAAGAAAATATTCGAAGAGATTATAGTTGAAAACTTCCCTAACTTGGGAAAAGAAACAGCAACCCAAGTGCAGGAAGCACAGAGTGTCCCAGGCAAGATAAACCCAAGAAGAAACATGCCAAGACACATAGTAGTCAAACTGACAAAAATTAAAGACAGAGAAAAATTATTAAAAGCAACAAGGGAAAAATGGTAAATAACATACAAAGGAACTCCCATAAGGTTAACAACTGATTTCTCAGCAGAAACTCTGCAAGCCTGAAGGGAGTGGTGTGATATATTTAAGGTGATGAAAGGGAAGAACCTACAACCAAGATTACTCTACCCAGCAAGGATCTCATTCAGATTCAATGGAGAAATCAAAAGCTTTACAGACAAGCAACAGCTAAGAGAATTTAGCACCACCAAACCAGCCCTACAACAAATGTTAAAACAAAACAAAACAAACAAACAAAAAAACTTCTCTAAGCAGTAAACATTAAGAGATGTAAAGGATCTACAAAATCAAAAACAAAACAATTAAGAAAATGGTAATAGGAACATACATATTGATAATTACCATGAATGTAAGTGGACTAAATCCCCAACCAAAAGACACAGACTGGCTGAATGGATACAAAAACAAGATCCATCTATATGCTTTCTAAAAGAGACCCACTTCAGACCTAGGGACACATACAGACTGCAAGTGAGGGGATGGAAAGAGATATTCCATGCAAATGGAAATCACAAGAAAGCTGGAGTAGCAATACTCATATCAGATAAAATAGACTTTAAAACAAAAAGTGTTTTAAAAGATAAAAAAGGACACTGCATAATGATCAAGGGACCAATCCAAGAAGAGGAGAAACCAATTATAAATATATATGCATCCAGTATAGGAGCACCTCCATCCATAACACAAATGCTAACAATTATAAAAGAGGAAATAGACAGTAACACAATAATAGTGGAGGATTTTAACACCCCACTTACACCAATGAACAGATCATCCACACAGAAAATAAGGAAACATAAGCTTTAAATGACACAATAAACCAGTTTGATTTAATTGATATCTATAGGACATTACATCCAAGAACAGCAGGTTACACATTCTTCTCAAGTGCACATGGAACATTCTCCAGAATAGATCACATTTTGGGTCACAAATCAAGCCTTGGTAAACTTAAGAAAATTCAAATTGTATCAACCATATTTTGGACCAAAACACTATGAGATTAGAAATAAATTACAGGAAAAAAATGTAAAAAACACAAACACACGGAGACAAAACAGTATGCTAATAAATAACCAACAGATCACTGAAGAAATCAAAGAGGAAATAAAAATATACCTAGAGACAAATGACAACAAAAACGCAATGATCCAAAACCTTTGGGGTGCAGCAAAAGCAGTTTGAACAGGGAAGTTTACAGCAATACAATCCTACCCTAAGAAGCAAGAAAAATCCCAAATAAGCAATTTAACCCACACATAAAGAAACTGAGAAAAAAGAGCAAACAAAACCCAAAGTGAATAGAAGGAGAGAAATCACAAAGATCAGAGCAGAAATAAAGGAAATAGAAACAAAGAAAACAACAGCAAAAATCAATAAAACTAAAAGCTAGTTCTCTGAGATGATAAATAAAATTGACAAACATCTAGCAAGACACATCAAGAAAAAGAGGGAGAGGACTCAAATCAATAAAATCAGAAATGAAACAGAAGAAGTAACAATGGACACTACAGAAATAAAAAGCACCATGAGAGACTGCCACAAGAAACTATATGCCAATGAAATGGATAATCTGGATGATATGGACAGATTCTTAGGAAGGTATAACCTTCCAAAACTGAATCAGGAAGAGATAGAAAATATAAACAGACCAATCACAAGCAGTGAAATTGAAACTGTGATTAAAAATCATCTAACAAACAAGTCCAGGACAAGAAGGATTCACAGGTGAATTTAATCAAACACTAGGGAAGAGCTAACACCCATCCCACTCAAACTCTTCCAAAAATTTTCAGAGGAAGGAATACTCCCAAACTTATTTTATGAGGCCACCATCACCCTGATACCAAAACCAGACAAAGATACTACAAAAAAAGAGAAAATTATAGACCAATATCACTTATGAATTTAGATGCAAAAATCCTCAACAAAATAGTAGCAAACAGAATCCAACAACACATTAAAAGGATCATACACCATGATCAAATCAGATTTATCCCTGGAATGCAAGGATTCCTCAATATATGCAAGTGAATCAATGTGATATACCATATTAACAAATGGAAGGATCAAAACCACATGATCATCTCAATAGATGCAGAAAAAGCTTTTGACAAAATTCAACATTCATTTATGATAAAAACTCTCCAGAAAATGGGCATAGAGGGAACCTACCTGAACATAATAAAGGCCATATATGACAAACCCACAGCAAACATCATTCTCAATGATGAAAAATTGAAAGCATTCCCTCTAAGACCAGGAACAAGACAAGGATGTCCACTGTCACCACTACTAGCCAACATAATTTTGGAAGTCCTTGCCACAGCAATCAGAGAAGAAAAACAATTAAAAGGAATCCCGATTGGAAAAGAAGTAAAACTGTCACTGTTCACAGATGACATGCTATTATACATAGAAAATCCTAAAGATGCCACCAGAAAGCTACTTGAGCTAATCAATGAATGTGGTAAAGTTGCAGGATACAAAATTAACACACAGAAATCTGTTGCATTTCTCTACACTAACAATGAAAGATCAGAAAGAGAAATTAAGGAAACAATCCCATTCACCTTTGCAACAAAAAGAGTGAAATACCTAGGAATAAACCTAACTAAGGAGGTAAAAGATCTGTACTCACAAAACTATAAGACACTAATGAAAGAAATGAAAGACAACAAACAGACAGAGAGATATACCATGTTCTTGAATTGGAAGAATCAACATTGAGAAAATGACTATACTACCCAAAGCAATCTACAGATTCACTGCAATCCCGATCAAATTACCAATGACCTTTTTTACAGAACTAGAACAAAAAATCCTAAAATTTGTATGGAAATGCAAAAGACCCCGAATAAGCAAAGCAATCTTGAGGGAAAAAAGCAGAGCTGCTGGAATCAGACTCCCTGACTTTAGACTATACTACAAAGTTAAAATAATGAAGACAATATGGTACTGGCAAAAAAACAGAAATAGAGATCAATGGAACAGAATAGAAAGCCTAGAGATAAACTACAGTCCACTAATCTATGACAAAGGAGGCAAGGATATACAGTGGAGAAAAGACAGCCTCTTCAATAAATGGTGCTGGGAAACTGGACAGCTACATGTAAAAGAATGAAATTAGAACACTGCCTAACAGCAAACATAAAAATAAACTCAAAATGGATTAAAGACATAAATGTAAGGCCAGACAGTATGAAACTCCTAGAGGAAAATATAGGAAAAACATCGTTTGACATAAATCACAGCAAAATCTTTTTTGACCCACCTCCTAGAGGAATAGAAATAAAAACAAAAATAAATAAGTTAGACCTAATGAAACTTCAAAGCTTCTGCACAACAAAGGAAAGTATAAGCAAGATGATAAGATAACCCTCATAATGGGAGAAAATAGTTGCAAACGAATCAACAGACAAAGATTTAATCTCCAAAATATATAAACAGCTCATCCAGCTCAATATCAAACAAACAAACAAACATCTCAATCAAAAAATGGGCAAAAGACCTATATAGGCATTTCTCCAAAGAAGACATGCGTATGGCCAAGAGGCACATGAAAGGCTGCTGAACATCACTAATTATTAGAGAGATGCAAATCAAACCTATAATGAGGTATCACCTTACACCAGTTAGAATGGGCATCATCAGAAAATCTACAAACAGTAAATGCTGGAGAGGGTGTGGAGAAAAGGGAACTCTCTTGTACTGTTGGTGGGAATGTAAATTGTTACAGCCACTATGGAGAACAGTATGGAGATTCCTTGCAAAATTAAAAATAGAGTTACCATATGACCACACAATCTCACTACTGGGCATATACCCAGGGAACATCATAATGCAAAAAGCCACATGCTCTCCAAAGTTCCTTGCAGCACTATTTACAATAGCCAGGACATGGAAGCAACCTAAATGTCCATCAATGGATGAATGGATAAAAAACATGTGGTACATATATACAATGGGATATTACTCAGCTGAAAAAAGGAATGAAACTGGGACATTTGTATAGACATGGATGGACCTAGAGTCTGTCATACAGAGTGAAGTGAGTCAGAAAGAGAAAAACAAATATTGTATATTACCACATACATGCAGAGTATGGGAAAATGGTACAAATCAACCAGTTTGCAAGGCATAAATAGAGACACAGATGTAGAGAACATGCACATGAACACCAATGGGGGAACAGGGTGGGCTTGAACTGGGATGAATTGGGAGATTCAGATTGCCATATATACATTACTAATAAGAAAAAAACTATCAAATTGTACACTTTAAATATATGCAGTTTATTGTATGTCAATTGTTTCTCAATAAAATTCTTTAAAAATTTTTTTTTGATGAATTTAAAAAAAAATGCTGCTAGCACACTCTTTCTAACTTTGTGTCTCCCTCTGCTCCTCTGGCATATCCTCTACTATCTCAGTTGCCTGGCCCAGATGCTATGTCTTTTTTCTTCCAACTCTTCTGCCTCCTGTTGCTTCCTCTTCCCCAATAAAGGGAAAAAAAAATCAGAAGTGATTATAGCTCCCTTTCAGAAGAAAACTCTTACAGAGAGAGGTGAACCATTCTTGGTGTTTATGTATACACTCTGGACCAAGCAGAACTTAGAGCCTTGGCTAATTAATTTTCCATTCCAAGTCAGGATCCATTGGAATTTGCTAAGGAATTTGAATTAACCATCTGGACCTATAAGCCGAAGTTTTTCAGATCTATATCAATTAATATAGCTGCCAGTTTCTGAAAGCAAAAGAAGGGAATGGATAAAAGAAAGCAGTATGGAAACATCCCTTAATGAATTTTGAACCACAGGCTTGCATTGAATGCAAGGAATTAGCTCAGCAATTACTTGAATTTATCCCAGAGCTTTCTCCAAATACCATAGACTGGACAGAGATTCAATAGTGCAAGAAAAGATCAGATGAATCAATTCTGGACTATTTTAAAAGGTTTGAAAAAACTGTTAAGTAATATTCTGCCTGACACCTGAATCATTTTCTAACCACCAAAATGTTCCTTTGCTTAACTCTGCCTTTTTAGAAGACTTAGATGAGGATTTGGTTACTCTAGTCAAAAGACACAATCTAGGTTTGTCCACGTTACATACAAACACTCTTGTTACCTTGACTGACAAACTTTTCAAGGTCATGAAGGAAAGAAAAGGGGGTATCTATGAAAATTATGAACCTCCAATTGCTCCAATTAAGTACACAATGCCAGTTGAAGGTTAACTGAGCCCCATTTAATTCCCAACTGGTAGAGAAAACCATCTTGAAGGAAAAAAAAAAATCTCTTCAGAATTCTGACCCTGAAGTAATAAGTCCTACTGGGAGAACCTAGCAGGACTAGGGATTTTTATCTCCCTGTGCCTTGAGACCAAAGCTCTCAGGATCACTTATGTTATCTAGATACTTTCTAATTCCTGAGACTGAGAAAAAAAAAGAGGAAAAATTCTTTAACTTATTCTGTTATTTACAACTAGTGAGTTTTGTATTGTGAGATCTGATTCATGACAAAGTTTAAAAAATGAAGCCATGAGACATCTCATGTCTGTCTGTGTATGTATGCATTATCTTTTTTAAAATCTTTGGATGGTATTATCAAAATTAGTGGTCAATGAGCTCTAGCTAACTTTGGGATGCTTCTAAGAGTCCCTGAAACATCCCAAAGAGAGATATTAAACTAATTAGATTCCTTTTATATGTGAAATTGTATGGGAAGTATTGTCAAATGAATAACAAACCTTCTTAGGTTATACTGTATGGTAAATGTAACTAATATAGATAAATTAGAAATTATATGGAGTTTCTAAAATTCTGATATATCCTGGTAAAATGTTATCAGTCATAATTCTAGTCATTATCTTAAAGTGTTGCATATCACAGCAGTAAGCAAGTTTCTTTGTCAAATGCATTGTAACCAGATTTTAAAAGTACCTTCTTAAGTCTTTTGTCATTATAGACAGTTTTTTTTTTTTTTTTTTTTTTTTTTTTCTGATGCTCTTGCAAAAATGCTACCTCTTCAAGAAGATTTACAGAAAGGACTTTTGGATAAACACAAGTTTCTGACTTTCAGACCATAATGCTGACCTGGCTAAGAAATTGAAGAATTCTAATGAGAGACCTGATGGTTTCATAAAATAGTTAACAAAAAGAGGTAGTTACATAAGACTGAGTGAACTGGTGAATGTGGTTACAATTTTTATGGTTTCTATCTGTGTTTTCCAGGTATATCAAAAGCTTCCCCTTAAACTATGACTGCTTACAAAGGTAAAGTATACCTTTGAAACTTTTATCTTTTCTATCTTCTCCCTCCAAAGATGGGAAACTCTTAGGTTCCCAGCAGTTTTATCAGATAAATTAAGAAGGTTACCTCACTAACAGGTACAGAAATTTCAAGGTATTTTGGGGACCCTGAAGAGGGAGGAATTCACCTACATCTGTTAGGCAAAATCTGTGATAAGCCCTTGGTGGGACTTTCCTAGCTGAGAGGTCTTTTAAAAGTTCAGTCTGAGACTCTTTGTAAAAGTTTAAGCAGGCAAAACACCTATATGATAAGTTATAGTTATATAAATCTTCAGACCAGGTTTACTGAGACTAGATTAGACTTATATTGCAAACAAACTTGTCTTAATTTGCTTGAAATGAGGGTAATTTTAGAGAGAAAAAGACTATGTTTCAGTGAATACTAAATTCCAGTTTTATTAATGGAGGTCTGAATTTACTAAGATGCATTGCCTAGATATTCCCTAGCTGTTATGTTATATATGTTAACATATATATATGTTAATGTAAGTTTTAATTGAATTATAAAAGGATACTGTAAGTTTGTTTCTGAAGCTTACCTCAGTGATCTATCTTTGCATGAAGATCAGATGCCCCATGACCTGCAACCAGGGGATTATGTACACTGCAAAAGACATAATTTAAAGAACTATCTCCAACCTGGATGGAAGTACCTTTATCAGGTACTCTTAACTAGCTCATGCACAGTAAAATTGAAGGGAATTGACTCTTTGATTAATTTCCATTCACAAAGGACCCCTGCACTGGACTGGTCTACAGAGAGAATGGCTGACCTCAGAATCACCTTAAAGCAATGCTTAAACAGAGGAGAAACCACACTCACACCAAGATGAAAAGTAGATGACATCAGAAGTAGAGAGCTTACCCAAGATCCTCGACCTGATTCATATGATCATTTATAATGTTTTCTTGACTTCTTGGACCTTTGCATATGAATCAAATGTTTTCCAATCATGGGCATGATCCTATGCTAATTTAAAAAGCAATCCAACTGTTGGGTTGTGGTCAGTTGCTTGGGTCTAGTACTTTTGGGTTACCTTGGTGGATTTCCCCTCTCCAAGGCTTTGATTGGATAGCCCTTAGGAAATTATTTTAGAAGAAAGTTTAGGCTACTCTTGATATTACTAGATGAGATCCCCTCACCTAGCCAATTAATAATGCCTGCTCTCACCCTGGCCATAAATGTGACTTTTCCTCTATTACTCAAGCTCAATCAGAGCAACAAGAAAAATTTCAGCCAAGGGAAAAAAAAAATCCCACAATTATGGGATTGATTTATGTGGTTAACTCCAGGTTATGGTCATTTAAGGTTTAAGGCCCCCCTTTATCTCGGGAATAATTAAATTTTACTAAGGATAACCAGCCTAGTAATACTAGGAAATTGGTCTGGGAGCCTTATGGATAGTGCCAATATATAATTTCCCTGAAAGATAAGGATTAGTATGGAACAGACTAAGTCAGATGATCTGGGAATATACTGAGCTGAACCTAATGGAAGTTCTTGGCTTAATTCTTGCTTATGACTTTAATAATACTGCTAGCCATGTTATTTGTATTTTGCCTGTATTACAAGATTATTTTTTCTTGTATTACTAAATGTGTGACTGAGTGTCCAACAAAAGTAATGATGATGAAGTGACTTGAAGATGTTGATGAAATATGTAGTTCTGTATGACATTGATGATTGCAATAATGTAATTCCAGATATGGGAAGATGCAACAAGAGGGGATTTTTTTCCTGGACCATAACAGACTAGTAAGACATGTGTTCCAGAGAATTTTGACTATTGTTTATAGGAGCTAGTCCAGTAATAGCACATTGAGTGGCCCATCAGCAAAATCTTTGCCATACCTAGGAATGAGCCTTCCTAGCACTGTGAGATGAAATGGTTATAAAATGCCTCCCAAAGCAAGGTTGAATTTATGACCATGAGGGCACCCTGTCAACTACAAATTGGCACTTACCATTGGCATTTGCCATCTACCTCTACAAGGATTAAATCAAGTGCTGCTGCAGCTGATGACTTTCAACATACCCTGAAAGGTGTTCAGGGTGGAGAGCAGAAATGAGGTGCTCTGTTCTGGGACAAACTGGCAGAACAGGTCTTCAGATAGTTAGATATTTTCAGGAGCTGATTTTATGAGTCCAACTCTTATATCTCCTCATATATAGAAAAGCACTAAAATCCTTCCTGGTGATGACTGCTCCTCATGACTAGCAGAAACCTCCTGCAAAAAAATATGTGCTTGATTGCATGTACTCCCCCTTCATCAAAATCATATATATATACTGACCTTCCCCTCTACCTCTTTGGAGCAGTTTCTCAGAACTATCTGAAATGCTGTCTCTTGGTCTATAGTGCTAATTTTGCCACAAATAAAACTTAACTTGCAACTCTCACATTGCGCTTTTTTTTTTTTTTAATCGACAGCTCAATAAAAATTCCCCAAACTCAAAAGAATTTGGGTTCCCTCTTTCCTATTTTTGCTTTTGGTTGTGATCATACATGGTTAGAGTCTTTCTGTGAAAGCTTCTGTGACACAAATAGTGTATAAGCTTTGCCTTTGAAAACACCACAGAATAAGGGGACATAAGTAGATGATTATGAAACAAATTAGTGTTCCAATAGATGTATGTACAAGTTACTGAAAGTCATTAGCCAGCAAAAGTGATGGGCAGAGGTGTTCAGGAGATGCTTCACTTTAGGCAGAAATCTTTGAACTAGTGTGGGAAGCTGAAAAGGGAATATGAGGGTGAAAAAATGAGAGTTAGATCATTTCGGGTACATGCTGTGATGTACGTGAAGTTTGTATTTCTTCTTTCTCCCTAATTTTATACCTAAATTTCTTAATTGAGAAAATGCCTCCATAAGATTCTTTTGCTTTTCCAGCCTAAGTGCTTAAATCTGGCAAGTGCATACAACCTTTTATAGCAATTCAAAACTATTAGAGCTATTTCCTCTGACTTGCATCAGGCAAAATAAACATAGTCTGATCAAGTGGAAACTTGTTATTCTGCCTTTCTCTGCTTTTTAAAGTAATAGAGGCAGAGTTCTTGAAGCCTGAGTGTCTCACCTGTGCTGCCTAATGGCTCATTTATGAGTTTATTCTGCTTTTGGGAAAGTCAAAGGTAGCTTGACATTTGCATTCCTAATAAATTGCTTGCAAATTGCATTGGTAGTTCACTTGGTTTAGATCAGTGACTTACATTTGAACAGGATTATCTGGTCATTGCTGTTATGATTACATATCTTTAAATAAAAACAAAAAAGTCATCCATCATTCTGTTATACAAGAATTAAAAAGTTAGCCACTACAGTCACTGCACACCCTAGAAAAAAATTCAGGGCAAAGATTAAGAATAAAACACTTTGCTCTGGGCAAAATAACAGAACAGGCCCTCATATAGTTAGATATTTTCAGGAGAAATTTTTAGGTACCCAAATTTTTGTATGTTCTTAGACTTAGAAAAGCACTAAAATTGTTAACTGAGATATCTGACCCTTGTGACTAGCAGTAACTTTTCAGTAAGATCTTGACTGCATTACATATAGTGGCTTCTCTCCTATTTCTTCAGTTTTTCAGAGCTATCTGAGAGGCTGTCTCCCAGCCTGGAGTCCTCAGTAAGATGTTAAATAAACAGCTCACAGCTCTTATGTTGCAAGTTTTTTTTTTTAAGTTGACACATATAAGGGGTATGTGTATGTGTATTTACATATATATGTGTATATATGTGTATTTACATCAATATATATACACCCCTTATATATGATAGACTTTAGTATCCATGTATATGATTTTCTTCTTCATTCTAAGTCTTTATAGTACCAGGTCTACTTAAGATCTCATTTGCACATCTCATTTTTGGGTTAGTCATTCTTCTGGATTCTCTGTTCCAAAACCTGACATGCTGGTAGGTATTATCATCTAACTGATTAACAAAGAAGGACATTCAAGATACTATTTTAATCTATTCTGTCTCTTCTCTCTTATTCAATCACCAAATTCAAAACTTGAATTTTGATTCAAATTTTGATCTGAATATTCCTTCTTTATTCCCAAGATTTGTGATCCAGTTTATCCCTTCATCATATTTCACATAGATATTAATTTACTAACTTTTCCCCCTGTCTTTAATCTATATTTTCTCTAACTATCCTGTAAACTTGTGCTTCCCAACTATTTTTACTTCATGGATCATGTAGAAAAAATAAATTTGTAAAGCATACTAGGATAAAAAAAATGAGACTACTTACTTGTTAGTGACTGGTCCAGGAGGTTTAATCCATCCTGAGGGCTGAATAGAATACATATTTCAAAACACTTACAATCCTTGAAGGCACAACAGTGTACTTGTGTATATTATTGGGAAGCTTTATGGAGGGATTCAGTACAGGCCTCCCCAAGATGTGCCATTTTGGTATGTAGATTATTTTGAGGTAAATACAATTGAGATCCTAAGGAGGATCTCTTTAGCCTCCTCTAAAGAGGAGAAACTACTGCCCCTCATTTAACTACCTAGAAGAATTTACATTTGAAATTTTTCCCAGAAAAAGAATTATTATCAAAGATAAATTTTATCTAAGTAACCCCATCTATACACAAGGCAATGGTATATTTACCAAACTTCTGTTCTTCTTGTCATCCTGTGAATGACTCTACTGTCCTTGAAGCCCCAGGGTTCTATCCCATTCTTTATCTCAGAATTGCATATGTACCTCATTTTACTTTTCTGTCTTTGAAATGCTTATGTATGGGGTTAGCCAAAAAATTTGTTTGAACAAATTTTTGGCTAACCCAAATGTGGGGTCTAAACCACTCAAGTGTGTGGGGTTCCCATACATAGAGAATTAAATTAAACTCAGTTTCCTCTGGTTAATCTGTATCATGTAAATTTGATTATTAGACAATCTGAAAGAACCTTTGAAAGTTAGAGAAAAATTCTTTCATCCCTACATCTAATATAAACTAACACCAAGTCAATTATTTAATTACATTTTTACTATATACATTTAAAAATACTACCTTGAATCTCCATTGCTAGCAGGATAAAATTATAGTTTGTTATTTTAGATTCAAGGCATCTCACAATGAACAGAAATATATTTTCTAGCATTATTTTATATTTATGTCCTATAAGAATGCTTTGAAGCATTATCTTGATCTCCTCTCTTTCCCATAAAACCTTCACCATTTCTTCTTTGCTCTGAATGCTCTCTGTAATTCTGACTATAGATCAGAAGATCTCACCCTGGCCATCAGAAAGGAATTTAAGTCAACAACATCTTCATAATCTAAAATTGAAAAAAAAATACATAATTTCAAAACCAGATACAAGGTTTTTAACTAATAAGACATGTTTAGATAAGAGAGTAAGCTAGTCAAGATTGAAAGAAATGAAAGAGAAAAACAAAACTATTAGACATGAAAACCTAAGTAGAAACAATGTGAATAAAGATATAGTAAGCATTACCAATCTGTTATTGAATACTTAACAATGTGACAGTGACTATTCTAAGTGGAACACATCTAAGTTAATCTTTATAATAACCATAAGAGGTAAATACTATCATCATTGTCCTCATACAAATGAGAAAAATAAACCCAGAGATTAAGTAAGCTGGTGAAAACAAACAAAACTGTCATTGAAAATTGTCATAAAGCATCATTAAAAAAGAGAATAAGAAGGTAAAAGTGATTGATATAAGTAGAAAACTGTGAAGGGTCTGAGATTTTAACTTTCTTGCAAGTTAACAGTTTGGTTGGCCTATCAGTTTTGTGGATGCCTTGCAGAAGGCACAAGATTCCTGGTTCAGAGACAAAGGACTTAATTACTTACAGCCTAGCATGCAGTATGAGCTTTATATTTCTGTTACTTTGACCCACAACTCCCTGGAGCTGTTCAGGTGCATGTTTCAAATGCTTTGGGTTTGCAGGAAATCTAAAGAATCTTGAATTTAATCCCAATCTTTTAAAATAGAAACTACTTGACTTTGCTCCAGATGGAGACATTATTCTTATTAGACTAGACAGAAAACAAATATGCCTTCTGTTCTGCAGGGAGACTATCTTCCAAGGCTCTTTACTACATGGATATCCTCAAAAATAGTCTAGAACAAAAGGAAATTTATTTCCTCTTCTCATAATACATGCAGAAATATGAGAGATCCTTGGAGAATTGCCTCTCAGTAGTAAGAAAATGATTACTATGAATAATGAAGCTTATACACTATACTCAGTATTACAGAAGGAGAGAAACAACAAATGAGATAGAAAAAAATATTAAAATGTATGAAGGAAGAAAGCCTTCCTTAAAAAATATCAGACTCAATGGGAGATCCAAAGTTGCAGCAATTACAGGAAAAATTTAAAAAAATGCTAAACACCAAGTTATGATTCTTTATTGGGCCTGTAAGCAGAAAAAATAGGTTGTCTTCAGGAAGAAAAATCATACTAACATCTACCTAACTCAGAAACCTCACAAATCCAGAGGATACTAGAGTAATATCCACAAAAGCAGAATAAAAAAGTATGATCAAGATATTTATATCCTGAAATTTAATAAAATATACTTACCTATCCTTCTCAAATGCTTCCAAAATATTGAAGAGGAGGGAACACTCCCAAAGTTATTCTATGAAGCCACCATCACCAAAACCAAAGACACTATCAAAAAGTAAATTACAGGCCAATATCACTAATGAATATAGATGCAAAAATTCTCAACATAATGTTAGCAAATTGAACCCAACAACATATGAAAAGAATCATACACCACGACCAAGTTTGATTCATTCCAAGATCACAATGATGGTTCAACATATGCAAATCAATCAATGTTACACAACACACCAACAAAAGATAAAAACCACAAGATGACCTCAGTAGATGCAGAAAAAGCATTTTATGAAGTTCAACCTCCATTTATGATAAAAACTCTTACCAAAGTGTGTATATAGAGAACATATCTTAACATAATACAAAAAAATTATGACAAATGCACAACCAACATGATACTCAATGATGAAAAGCTGAAAGCCTTCCTGCCAAATTCTGGAACAAGACATGGATGCCACTCTCACCACTTCTATTCAACACAGTGCTGTAAGTCTTAGCCACAGCAATCTAGACAAGGAAAAGAAATAAAAAGTATCCAAATCAGAAGGGCAAATGTACAATTGGCATTATATTTAGATGACATGATAGTATATAGAGAGAACCATAAAGACTCCACATAAAAACTATTAAAACTAATAAATAAATTCAGCAAGGTAGTGAGATAGAAGATTAATATACAGATATCTATTGCACTTATTTACACTAACAAAAATAACATACAGAGAATGTAATAAAACGATCCTGTTTAAAATCACATTAAAATACCTAGGAATAAACCTAATCAATGAGGTAACAGATTTCTATGCTGAGAACTATAAAACATTGGTAAAGGAAATCAAAGATGATTCAACAAAATGGAAAGCTATCTCATGCTCTTGAATTGGAAGAATTGATATAGTTAAAATGGCCATATTACACAAAGTGATGTATGTATTTAATGTGATTGCTATATAATTACCCATGACATTTTTCACAGAACTAGAACAAATAATCCTAGAATTTATATGGAACCACAAAAGACCCAGAATTGTCAAAACAATCCTGAAAAAAAAGAACAAAGCTAGAGGCAAAACTCTTCCAGACTTCAGACAATACTATGAAGCTACTATAATCAAAACAGCATGGTATTGACCCAAAATAGACATATAGATCAATGGAGCAGAAAAGAGAGCCCAGAAATGAAGCCACACACCTACAGTCAATTAATCTTTGACAAAGGAGGCAAGACTAATCAACGGAGAAAAGAGAGTCTCTTCAGCAAGTGGTTTGGGAAAGCTGGACACCTCCATGTATATCAACGAAGTTAGAATATTCCCTCCACACTATACACAAAAATAAACTGAAAATGGCTTAAAGACTTAAATATAAGACATAATACCATAGAACTCCTAGAAGAGAACATAAGCAAAATCTTCTCTGACAGAAATCATAGCAATATTTTAAGTAAGTCTCCCAAGGCAATAGAAATAAAAGCAAAAATAAACAAATGGGACCTAATCAAATGTATAAGCTCTTGCACAACAAAGGAAACCATAAATAAAATAAGAAGGCAACCTAAGGAGTGGGAGAAAATATTTGCAAATGATACAACCATCAAGGAATTAATTTCCAAAATATAAAAACAGCACATACAATGCAACATCAAAAAAACAAAGCAAAACAAAGAAACAAAAAAAAACAAAACAAATCAAAACAAAGCAAAGAAAAACAAAAAAACAAAACCCAATAAAAAAAATTAAATGGGTAGAACACCTAAATAGACATTTTTCCCAAAGAAGCCAGATGACCAATAGGCACATGGAAAGATGCTCAACTTTGCTAATTATTAGAGAAATGCCAATTAAAACTACAATGAAGTATTAAATATTATGAATAATAATATTATAGCAATGTTGGAGATTCTTTATTCTTAGGAGATATACTAAAGTGTTTAGGATGAAGCATCATTATACCTATAAATAAATAAATATATGAGGATGAGTCAAAAACTATCTGTACTCTGGCTGTAGAATTTATTTTAAATAACATTTAGAAAAAGACAAATACATCATTTTTTGACATACTGTCCTTGCTTTTCAATACACATTGTCCATCTGTAAACAAGCTTTCATATTTCCTTGTTAAAAAATGTTTTAGGCTGAGCTGCAAGCCATGAATGCACCACTGTCTTCACTTCATCAGAAGTGAATTTTCCTCCTCGTAGGGCTGCTTTCAGGGGACCAAACAGGTAAAAGTCCGATGGAGTAAGATCAGGACTATAGGAAGGATGCTTTAACACCTGAAAATGAAGTTTTTTGCAGTGTCAACAGTGTGGACACAAATGTGTGGATGTGCACTGTCATGCAAGATCACAGCACCCTTGGATAGCAGTCCTCTGCATTTAATCCAAAGTTTAGTCTTCAGCTTTTCAATAAGCATCTCTATCTATTCATACACACTTCTCTGTGACAAAACATTTTCTCCATACTGTGCATGAAGTCTTTGATAAATAATGGCACTAGGTACACACTCAGATGACAAACAAATTAATCACTGTACACTGCTCTTCTTTAGTGCTAATCACAAGTTGGGTACCCATTTTTGCTCTTACCACAGTTACAAATGAATTTATGTAACACATTCACACCAGCACAGCAGTGACTGGGGAGACAATAGCCTTGAACGGAAAATGCTGATAAGACAGTGCAGCCAACAGAAGTTTTAATATAACTGGAGGGCAGATAATTTTTAACTCACCCTCATATACAGATAGAGCAAAAGAAATATATATGGATAAAGCAGTGTGATAGCATATTATATGTGAATCCAAGTGAAGACTATATGACTGTTTATTGGTCTATTATTTTTAAAAAATAAAACAAAGTATAGGTTAAATGAAAAGGAAAATACACCAGGCAAACACAAAGACAAACATCAGACAGGTTGACCTCAAGACAAAACATAATCAGCAAGGTAAAGTGTTCCTAGGAAGTTCTGCAATGAATCTTGATGTACCACAGTATAGCATAACATTCATAAAGCAAATGCTGTAGGAAATAGAAAGAAATACAATAATATGGCAAATGAAGTGGTCAAAAATACTTAGGAGTATAGAATGTAAATATATGATGAATAAAACAGTTTTAATAAACATACTAAATTTACACCCTGAATTCAGAGAGTAAAACTCCTTGGAAACTGCATTTGCAAAATTTGACCAAATATTAGTCATCAATATCAGTAAATTCCAATACTAAAAATCCATTCACTCCAGGCCATGAATGAATAAAAGTAGAAAGAAACATCAAAAATAAGAAACTATAAGGAAGAAAAACAAACATGAAAAATCCCCCTGGCAAACAACTTTTATTTCAGCAGAAATTCAAAACAGAAATTTCCAAATATCTAGAAAATAAGGATAGTGAAAACATCGGGTTTCACAGTTTATGGTATATTACTATATATCTGTTCAGATAAAAATAAAGCCATTAGCATATACATTACTAAAATAAAATATCTCTTGCAAGCATACAAGAGAGTTGACTAAAATTCATTTATAAACTATTAGAAAATTCAGAAACAAGGTCAATTACAAAAACAACTTACAAAAATTTACAAGTTTTCCTATTTACAAACAACAACTTATTAGGAAACATAAAATATACTGTTTTAAATAGCACCAAACAACATAAAATAAATGTTTAGTAAGGAATGTGTAGAACTTCTATGAAAAAACATAATTTATTATTTTACTAAGCTGAGGTATGGAGTATATGGAAAAACATTTCTTTTTCTTGAATACAAAAATTTCACATTGTACAGATGTTGATTCCTTCTCCATTAGTTTGTGAATTCAATGTTATCCAACATGACAAGAGGGGTGAAGGAAGATTCTGACATTTCACTTTATATGTTTCTGTTTTGCCTTGAATATTTACAGAGTGAATGAATAACTACTATAATTCCAAATAAAGAATGAAAAGTAAAACAAAATGAAAACAATGGAATCTTGAAAGACTTTTTAGGTGTGAACAAATGTCAAAGTTAATAACTAATGCTTACAAAGTGTTTACCATGTTCCAAATTGTTATACAAAGGTGAGCCAAAAATTATCCGCACTCTGGCTGTAGAATTCTACACCCTTGTAGGTGACTTAAATGGATGAATTTATGTAATGCAGAGGCATTACTGGTTTTTATATGGTAAATCACAAATTGTGAGAATGATTATTATATCAAATGTTTATACCACTCTACCCTTATCATTTTTAAGAATGAGAAGTATTAGATAGAATCCTACATTCAAAATATGCTCCTAGACTGACATTGTGTTAAAAACTAACACAAACATTGTAAGTCAATTATACTTCAAGAACAAACAAATAAACTCATAGAAAAAGAGATCGGATTTGTGGTTACCAAAAGCAGAGAGGGGGTGGGAGTAGGGTGAATTGAATGAAGACATTCAAAAGGTACAAACTTCCAATTATAGGATAGATAAGCATTAGGGATGTATTGTACACTAGTAATAAATTGTAATAAATAAAATTAACTTTCCTGAGTGTTGCATATGAAAGTTCTTATGAGAGTAAATACTAATAAATCCTGAGTTCTCATCAGAAGGAAAAGGATTTTTTTCTACTTCTTCAATTTTGTATCTATGTGAGATACAGATGCTTAGTAAATTTATTGTGATAATTGTTTCATAATGTATGTAATAAATCACAATGCTGTACAACTTAAACTTATACAATGCTGTATGTCAATTATATCTCAATAATACTGGAGAAAAAATTAAATAATCAAAAATTTTAGCATTTCTGATTAACTTGAATCTTAATGGTTTTTGTTTCCTTTAGATTCTTGCATGAAATTTAAGTAGGAATCACATTTAGGTAAGATCCGTGCACAGTCATGGATAGTTAATGTCTAAAAGAGGGTAAGAGCCAAGTTATAAAAAGATACCTCTAGAGTCATATCAATGGCGGCGAAGTAGAGAGACGTGGAGTGCATCCCTCTCCACAGATGCATTGGGAATGCACGGAAGGATGCAGTCATTCCCACAGAGAACCAGCTGAACACCAGCAGATGGCCTAGGACACGAGAAAGGGCTGCGGGGAGCCCGACATAACCAGTAGGGAGGCATCTAGGAGGGCTCAAAGAGGGTGAAGCGGCGGAGCTGTGGCAGACGGGAGGGATGAGAAACATACGGAGGGTCTACGGAGGGTCTACAGCGCAGCTCAGTGTTCCCGGACCGAGATATCGATCTGCGGCTGAACGGAGGGTCCAGGAGCGGGATCATGGGAACCAGAGAGCTGGTTCAGGGTGAGAAACATTGTTGCCAGTAGGGTGACAGACCGAAAGGACAGGAGGGAGGAGGTCCGCGGAGAGGAGTGCCTGTCCCTGAGAGCTGCCCAGCCATGATGGCGGCTGGAGGCTGCAGGCTTATGGGCCAGAGGGAGGATCCGAGCGCATAGCATCTCTCTCTCTCTTTCAGTGCCTCTGCAACAGGCAGTGGAGAGATGCCCCTGGGCCACCTAAGGCGCTCAGGGATAACAAGCACCCTCAGGCGCTTGGGCGGGGCTAGATTAAAACGCCTTGCAATGCCAGCAGCAGGGAGGCTGCCGAGAGGGAAAAAAAAAAAAAAAAAACAACAGCATAACAATGGGAGTCCAACTTGAGGATGGAAGATGCCTTAGAGGACTGGGGCGGGGAGGGTGGTGGGGACTCGAGGTGGGGTGAGTCAAGGAAGGGAGGGAATACAGGGATATGTGTATAAAAACAGATGATTGAACCTGGTGTACCCCCAAAAAATAATAAAAAAAAAAAAAAGAAAAAAACCCTGAGAGAGGCCCAACTCTAAGACTTTCTGTTTACGCCTGAGCCACCAGCGTCCCTCTGCAACAGGCACCTCCAAACCTGACTTAAACAACAGTGTGCCACTGCTCACTCACTCCCAGGAGAAGGAGCCACTATTGTACCCTCTCCCTCCCCACACACCAACACTTACAGACGAACAATAAAGGAATCTCTGCTGGTCACAGAATAATGCAAAAAAACCCAAGGCAAGGAGAAGGACACTTACAGCTGAGACTCTAAGGAAACAGAAATAGTAATATCAATACCTATTGAACTGGTCCATTCTGGGATCAGTTCTGGATTTTTTTTTTTTTTCTTTTTCTCTCTCTCTCTTTTTTTTTTTTTTTTTCTTTATTAAATATGATCTTAGCCCTAAGGGATCTACAAGTTTTATAACATAATTTTTAATGGTATTTTTTATTCTTTTTTTTTTTTTTTTTTTTTTTGCCTTTTTATATACTTCTATATCTAGCTAAGTTTTGGTAGTATGGACAATATATCTCTCATAGTTTCCTTTCATCCCTATCTTTTATACATTTCTATTCCTTTATTTTTATTTGCATATTTCCAACCACATTACGCTCTTCTGTTCCCCTTTCTTCTAGCCAATTTAAGTTTATTTTATCTTAACATACTTATAAGCAACACTATTGGTCTGCTCAGACTCCTTGCTCTGTTCTCCAGATGACGCACTGCCTTGGTATTTAATATTAGGCTTTTGTCTTTACCTTAGTTCTTAGTAGAGTTGTCTAATTACATTCTGAGAATCTCCATTCTCTTTGGTGGTACTTTAGCTCCCTTCTATATTTGATCCCAGCTTACAAAGTCTCCCTGGATTGATGTTTGTATGTGTAGGGTGTTATTTGCTTGTTTGTTTGCTTTTGCTTTTGTCTCTGATTTGTTCTGTTTCAGTTGTCAATTTCTGTTGACTTTCTCTTTGAATATCTGATAGCACCCTGGGGTTCTGTCAGGTCTTTCTAGAGCCTTATGTCCTAACAGATTCAGTAATTGTGTGTCTTATACATATATGTGTTTCCATGACTTAATATTTGTTTAATCCAATACTTGGACATTAGTCTGAGGCTTGGACAGTCTTCTATAAACACCTCTATCACCAGGACAAGCAACCCCAAAAGTTTGGACAACCATGAGGAAACAAAGAAACACCATGCAGGCAAAGGAGCAGGAAAAAAACCCACAAGACCAAATAAATGAGGAGGAAATAGGAAAAATGCCTGAAAAAGAATTCAGAGTAATGATAGTAAAAATGATACAAAATCTCGATAACAAAATAGAGAAAGTACAAGAAACAGTTCATAAGAACTCAGAAAAACAAACAGCAATGGATAACAAAATAACTGAAATTAAAAATACTCTAGATGCTATAACCAGCAGAATGACTGAGGCAGCAGAACGAATAAGTGAGTTGGAAGATAGAATGGGGGAAATAAATGCCACAAAGCAGGAAAAAGAAGAAAGAATAAAAAGATTAGAAGACAGTCTCAGAGACCTCAGTGATAACATTAAGCGTACCAACATTCGAATGATAGGCATCCCAGAAGAAGAAGAGAACAAGAAAGGGTCTGAGAAAATATTTGAAGAGGTTCTAGTGGGAAAATTCCCCAACATGGGAAAGGAAATAATTCACCAAGTCCAAGAAGCACAGAGAGTCCCATACAGAATAAACCCAAGGAGAAATACACCAAGACACATATTAATCAAACTAATGACAATTAAACACAAAGAAAAAATAATAAAAGCAGCAAGAGAAAAGCAACACATAACATATAAGGGAAAACCCATCAGGATAAGAGCTGACCTTTCTACAGAAACGCTGCAGGCCAGAAGGGAATGGCAGGATATACTGAAAGTCCTGAAAGAGAGAAACCTACAGCCAAGAATACTCTACCCAGCAAGAATCTCATTCAGATTTCTGGGAGAAATCAAAAGCTTTCCAGACAAGCAAAAGTGAAGAGAATTCAGCACCACCAAACCAGCCTTACAACAAGTGCTAAAGGAACTTCTCTAAGTAGGACACACAAGAAAAGGAAAACACCTACAAATACAAACCCAAAACAATTAAGAAAATGGTAATTGCAACACACATGTCAATAATCACTTTAAATGTAAATGGATTAAATGCTCCAACCAAAAGACACAGACTGTCTGAATGGATACAAAAACAAGACCCTTCTGTATGCTGCCTCCAATAAACCCACTTCAGAACAAGGGATACATATAGACTGAAAGGAAAGGGATGGAAAAAGATATTCCATGCAAATGGAAGTCCAAAGAAAGCTGGAGTAGCAATACTCATATCAGACAAATTAGACTTGAAAGTAAAGCCTGTTAAAAGAGACAAGGAAGGACACTACATAATGATCAAGGGATCCGTTCAAGAAGAACATATCACAATGGTAAATATCTATGCCCCCAATATAGGAGCACCTCAATATATAAGGCAAATGCTAACAGCTATAAAAGGGGACATCGACAGGAACACAATAATAGTGGGAGACTTGAACACCCCACTTACATCAATGGACAGATCATCCAAACAGAAAATCAATAAAGACACACAAGCTTTAAATGACACATTAGATCATCTCGAATTCATTGATATTTATAGGACATTCCATCCAAAAACGACAGAATACACTTTCTTCTCAAGTGCACACGGAACATTTATAGATCACATCTTGGGTCACAAATCAAACCTCAGCAAATTCAAGAAAATTGAAATCATATCAAGCATCTTCTCAGACCACAATGCCATGAGACTAGATATCAACTACAGGAAAAAAACTGCAAAAAATACAAACACATGGAGGCTAAACAATTCACTCTTAAACAACCAAGGAATCATGAAAGAAATCAAAGAGGAAATCAAAAAATATCTAGAAACAAATGACAATGAAAACACAACAACCCAAAACCTATGGGACACCGCAAAAGCAGTTCTAAGAGGGAAGTTTATAGCAATACAGTCCTACCTTAAGAAACAAGAAAATGATCAAATAAACAACCTAATCTTACACCTAAAACAACTAGAGAAAGAAGAACAAAGAAATCCCAAAGTGAGCAGAAGGAAAGAAATCATAAAGATCAGATCAGAAATAAATGAAAAAGAAAGGACGGAAGCCATAGCAAAAATAAATAAAACTAAAAGCTGGTTCTTTGAGAAGATTAACAAAATTGATAAACCATTAGCCAGACTCATCAAGAAAAAAAGGGAGAAGATGCAAATCAACAGAATTAGAAATGAAAAAGGAGAAGTCACAACGGACACCTCAGAAATACAAAAGATCATGAGAGACTACTACAAGCAACTATATGCCAATCAATTGGATAACCTGGAAGAAATGGATACATTCTTAGAAAAATACAATCTTCCAAGACTGAACCAGGAAGAAATAGAAAATACGAACAGACCAATCACAAGTACGGAAATTGAGGCAGTGATTAAAAATTTCCCAACACACAAAAGCCCAGGACCAGATGGGTTCACGGGCGAATTCTATCAAACATTTCGAGAAGAGTTAACACCTATCCTTCTCAAACTCTTCCAAAATATTGCAGAAGGCGGAACACTCCCAAACTCATTCTATGAGGTTATCATCACCCTGATACCAAAACCAGGCAAAGATGTCACAAAAAAAGAAAACTACAGACCAATATCACTGATGAATATAGATGCAAAAATCCTCAACAAAATACTAGCTAACAGACCCCAACAGCACATTAAAAAAATCATACACCATGATCAAGTGGGGTTTATCCCTGGGATGCAAGGATTCTTCAATATACGCCAATCAATCAACATGATACATCATATCAACAACTCGAAGGATAAAAACCATATGATCATTTCAATAGATGCAGAAAAAGCTTTTGACAAAGTTCAACATCCATTTATGATAAAAGCTCTCCAGAAAATGGGCATAGAAGTAAATTAGCTCAACATAATAAAAGCCATATACGAAAAACCAAAAGCCAACATCGTTCTCAATAGGGAAAAACTGGAAGAATTGACTCTAAGAACAAGAACAAGACAAGGGTGTCCACTCTCACCACTATTATTCAACATAGTTTTGGAAGTTTTAGCCACAGCAATCAGAGAAGAAAAAGAAATCAAAGGAATCCAAATTGGAAAAGAAGAAGTAAAATTGTCACTCTTTGCAGATGACATGATATTATTATAGAAATCCCTAAAGACTCTACCAGAAAACTGCTAGCACTCATTGATGAGTTTAGTAAAGTAGCAGGATACAAAATTAATGCACAGAAATCTCTTGCATTCCTCTACACTAACAACGGAAGAGCAGAAAGAGAAATGAGGGAAACTTTCCCATTCACCATTGCAACCAAAAGAATAAAATACCTAGGAATAAACCTGCCTAAGGAGGCAAAAGATCTGTATGCAGAAAACTTTACGACATTGATGAAAGAAATCAAAGACGACACAAACAGATGGAGAGACATACCATGTTCCTGGATTGGAAGAATCAACATCGTGAAAATGTCTGTACTACCCAAAGCAATTTACAGATTCAATGCAATCCTGATCAAATTACCAATGGCATTTTTCACAGAACTAGAGCAAGATATCTTACGATTTGTATGGAAATGCAAAAGACCCCGAATAGCCAAAGCAATCTTGCAAAGGAAAAATGGAGTTGGTGGAATCAGGCTTCCTGACTTCAAGCTATACTACAAGGCCATAGTGATCAAGACAGTATGGTACTGGCACAAAAATAGAAAGGAAGATCAATGGAATAGAATAGAGAACTCAGAAGTAAGCCCAAACACATATGGGCACCTTCTCTTTGACAAAGGAGGCACGAGTATACAATGGAAAAAAGACAGCCTCTTCAATAAGTGGTGCTGGGAACATTGGACAGCAACATGTAAAAGAATGAAATTAGAACACTCCCTAACACCATACACAAAAATAAACTCCAAATGGATTAAAGACCTACATGAAAGGCCAGACACTATAAAACTCCGAGAGGAAAACATAGACAGAACACTCTATGACATCCATCAAAGCAAGATCCTTTTGGACCCACCTCCTAGAATCATGGAAATAAAATCAAGAATAAACAAATGGGACCTCATGAAACTTAAAAGCTTTTGCACAGTGAAAGAAACCATAAACAAGACTAAAAGGCAACCCTCAGAATGGGAGAAAATAATTGCCTATGAAACAACGGACAAAGAATTAACCTCCAAAATATACAAGCAGCTCATGCAGCTTAATACCAAGAAAGCAAATAACCCAATCCACAAATGGGCAGAAGACCTAAATAGACATTTCTCCAAAGAAGATATCCAGATGGCCAACAAACACATGAAAAGATGCTCAACATCACTACTCATCAGAGAAATGCAAGTCAAAGCCACAATGAGGTATCACCTCACACCAATCAGAATGGCCATCATCACAAAATCTGGAAACCACAAATGTTGGAGAGGGTGTGGAGAAAAGGGAACTCTCCTGCACTGTTGGTGGGACTGTAAGTTGGTACAGCCACTATGGAAAACAATTTGGAGGTTCCTTAAAAAACTACAAATAGAACTACCATATGATCCAATAATCCCACTACTGGGCATGTACCCAGAGAAAAGCATAATCCAAAAAGAAACATGTACCATAATATTTATTGCAGCACTATTTACAATAGCCAGGACATGGAAGCAACCTAAATGCCCATCAACAAATGAATGGCTAAAGAAGATATTGCATATATATACAATGGAATATTACTCAGCTATAAGATGGAATGAGATGGAGCTATATGTAGTGAGGTAGATAGAGCTAGAGTCTGTCATACAGAGTGAAATGTCAGAACGAGAAAGACAAATATTTTATGCTAACTCACATATACGGAATCTAAAAATGGTACTGATGAACTCAGTGACAAGAACAAGGATGCAGATGCAGAGAATGGACTGGAGAACTCGAGGTATGGGAGGGGACGGGGGGGTGAAGGGGAAACTGAGACGAAGCGAGAGAGTAGCACAGACATACATATATAGTACCAACTATAAAATAGTCAGTGGGAAGTTGTTGTATAACAAAGGGAGTCCAACTCGTGGATGGAAGATGCCTTACAGGACTGGGAGGGGCGGGTGGGGAGGACTCGGGGGGGGGGGAGTCAAGGAAGGGAGGGAATATGGGGATATGTGTATAAAAACAGATGATTGAACCTGGTGTACCCCCAAAAAAATAAAAAAAAATAAAAATAAAAAAAAAGTAAAAATAAATAAATAAATAAATAAAGATACCTCTAGTGGTTATGAGGATAAAGAATGTGGGGTCTGAGCAGGACTGATAGTAGAAGTGAGCGGGAAAGAAAGGAACATGTCACTACTTCAGTTGTGCTATTGTAATCTAGTATTCCCATAGGTAATAAGAATAAACAATTATTTAATTTGAAACCACCATCTCAAAATACATTGAGGAGATTTGTTGCAAGTGTTTTTTTTTTTTTTTTTTTTTTTTATTTCTTCTTAGAAATGATCTTGATCAGTGGAAAGATGTAGGGACTGGTAGGTGGTACTAAAATCTGGTTTCTAATCCTAGACCCATCTCTGAGGAACCTTGAATAAATTATTCTCTGCATGCTTGCTTCTTAATCAAACATGTAGGACATTGACATTTACTCTCATGTGGAACCACGGGAATTTACCTACAGAGTAATTTTGTAATATTGAATGAATAAAACTAAAATCTAGTGCCTTTCCTGCATAAAGCCCAGTCAGTATGTCAATTTTACCTATCAGTAGATCTTTTAATATTAGAAAACAAGGATGGCCATTTGATTTTATCTATTATGGACTATTTTCTACATTCTTTTCTACTTTTATATTTCCATTTGAGAAAATAAAATTGATATAAGCGGTTACCTAAAATAAATTATTTGAAGTTAATATTTTGTGGTTCTTGGCTATATTATCATGTCATATTTAAACTTTAATTTGGTGCAATTAGAAATAATTCTCTCTATCTTCACCTTTTTTCTCAAAACATTTGTTAGGATTCAGAAATAAATTACTTACTTTAGGGGAATGTTGTAAAGTTTATGAACTAGTTTCTGTGGTACCAGTTGAATTCCATGGGCAAGAGTGCATTCAAAAATTAAAATAATATTTATAAATAGGTTGCAATCTGAGTATTTTATGTCTCCTTTTTTGTGGTCTTGTCAATTCTACCACAAAAAGGTACCTGCATGTACTCTTTTAAATCTTTTGATTCTTTTCTGATTTTGCATTTTGGATAATGCACTTAACTCCTTTGAGGTCCCTAAGGCAACTGGATACTATGTGCAACAAGCTGACAGTTGTGATGGCAGTGTGGGCTGCCATGACTTTACTTACATTAAATATGTGAATTTGAATTTAGTATCTTTATCTGTGCTAAACTGTATCTACATTTCAATGGAAACATACACTTTAATATTGGCAGAGCTAATCTTTGGCTACCTAGATTTTATAAATAGATTAAGTATGTTTCTAAACCTAAAAAGAGAAAATTAAACACTAAGATATTTTGAGCAGTAAGATATTGTGACTGAATATTTCCATATGTAATTGTTCCTAACTTATCAAGTCTCTTAAAAGAGTATTGACTAAATTTTAATGACATTCAATTTGTCTTTTAATCAATGGGTTTCTGTGTTTCAAAATGTTTTACTTCTTTCAAATATTATGTAAAGATTCTAGATTCTCTAAGTTTTTCCAACTGATTAAGAGAAAATGGAAAACTAGTAAAACCTACCAATCCACTTTCCATTTATAGTTTTAAGCTTGCAGAATAACCTGTTTTCCCCCACTTGATTGTTATTACCCTTCATCTTTGTTTCTTTTTGACAATTTTTATGACAAAAGATTTGGATAAATTCTCACCACTTGATTAAGAAATATGGTCTTTCAGTGACCAACAAATTCTCTCTGATCACTAAAGGATGTCAGCCTTTTTTGTATGATGAACAATGTATAGCTAGCCAGTTGAAAATATCAGGGTCTAAACCATTTCACTGGCTTCTCCTGACATTGAGTGAAACTAGCTCACCTGAACTAGTGGAAGCCCCTTTGAAAACTGCCATTATTTCTTTTTCTTATATAACTATCTTCCTTCTGCCTTCTATCTGATGTCAGAGGCAAAGGTCCAAGAGTATGCAGCAGGATTTAATGGCAACATGTACCAGCTCATATTCACGTCCTCTTTGAAGATATGATTTGCCTTTCATACAGTCAATACACAATTATACATGATTTATTGAGTACTTCTTACATGCAACATACCACTGTAGATATTGCAGAGAGGAAGATATAAAATTGTACTTAATTACCCAATTGGAGGGGAGGCAGAGGTTTTATATATATAGTATATATATATATGAACAAAATACTATCTAGTTTTCTGAAAAATTGGTGTAATAGATTGTAGCAAGTCCTCAATAGCAGCACAAATTGAATTATGTCATTGACAAGAGTATTCTGAATAATCAGTTTTGACAGAGGCAGCAAGGGAAGACTTCGCAATGGAACTGAGTGTGGGAGGATAAGGGTTTCAGTGCTCTTCCAGTCTTAGAGTACACCGTGAACAAGAGACATGATTCTGAGGTTACCAGAAAAATTATGTGTAACTGGTCATAATGTCACAACGTCTTGTACAGTGAGTGGAAGTGCTATGCTTGATAGAGATGCTGAAAGGTAATTTACAGCCAGATGCAGTGCCTTGAGTTCTATGTGAAGAAATTTGGGACTGAAAGGGATGTATTGATCCTGAGGAATAGATGTGGACAACAGTGTTCCAAGGAAACGCCTGCTGAGCCTAGTGAAATTGTGGGAATAACTGTAGGCAAATATTGTGTGAACAGAAACTTCTGGTTTTCTTTTTCTATAATTGGAAGAACAGCAGAACATGAAGTTTTAAGGTAAGCAGACACTGTTGATGCCCATCATGTATTGCAGAAATAATGACTTTAAGGGCCTAGATCTCTAAGCTTCTCTGCCTGAGAGCTTTCTCTAGTTCTATAAGAATTTATAGAGTCCATGTATAGGGCAGCCTTGAAAGAGGGATTTAATGTCCTTATGGGAAAACTTCAATAAATATGAGATGGGAGAGGAATTTGGGAAGATGGTGGAGGAGTAAGATGTGTAGATCACCTTCTTCCCCACAGATACATCAAAGGTACATCTACATGTGGAACATCACTTACAGAACACCTACTGAATGCTGGCAGAAGACCTCAGACTTACAAAAAGGCAAGAATATCTCTATGTAACTGCGTAGAACAAAAGAAAACAGGAAAAAAAAAAGAGAGAGAGACACAGGAATCAGGATGGGACCTGCACCTCTGGGAGGGAGCTGCGAAGTAAAAAAAGTTTCTGCCCACTAGGAAGCCCTCCCACTGGTGGAGACAGGGGGAGCTTTGGAGCCTCAGAGGAGAAAGCAGCAGGGGTACGGAGGGCAAGGTGAAGAGAATTGTGCACAGAGGATTGGTTCCGACAAACTCTTTCCAGCCTGAGATGCTTCCCTGCCTGCTGGGATGGGTGGGGGTTGGGTGCTGAGGCTTGGGCTTTGGAGGTCAGACCTCAGGGAGAGAACTGGTGTTGGCTACATGAAGACAGCCTGAGGGGGCTGGTGTGCCAAGCTGGGGGAGTCTGGGAGGAAGCCTGTTCCTGCCAGAGAGTTGAGGGACCATTGTTGCAGGGTGTGCAAGGAGAGGAGCATGCCTGCCATAGGAGGTTCTTTCTCCATGCACTCAAAGACAGCAGGGCACCACCTAGAAGAACTCCAGGGGTGTGTGAGCTATGGCTGCTATCTCAGACACCAGAGGTGGGCATGGCAGTTACTGCTGCCACCACTGCCACCATGGGTCCTATGAGCAAGCACAGGTCACTGCCCATACCTTTCCAAGAGCCTGTGCAGTGCACCACTGGCAAGGGCCCCAAGATCTGCCAGGGCCAACTACTCTGAGAGAACACACATGTCTCAGTTGTTGCAACTTCCTGCTGGCCTCTGCTTCCACAGGCACTCCCTGCACATCCCAGATGTGACTGCTGTATCCCTCCCTCTCCCTGGCCTGAGTGTGCAAGTGAGCCCCAATCAGCCACTGATTTCACCCCCTCTCTCCTGGATGGGGAAGAGACACCTGAGGGTGGCCCACATACAGAAGTGGGGCCAAAACCAAAGCTGAACTCCAACAGCAGTGCAATCAAAGAAGAGGAATGGGAATTTATCTGTTCAGAGATGGAAACAGTGGATTAAATCTCCAAAATTAACTTGATAAACCTTGCATCTGTGTAGTATCCGAACAGACAATGACTGTGGCCACAATTAAGGCTGTGGATTTTGGTGGCAACTGTGGACTTTAGGGGCAAGTACATGCAGGAGTTGGGCCAGGTCAGAGTCTGTACTGGCCCCACAGTGACCACAGCAGGTCCAGAGACCTTCCTAGAGTTTGCAATTTGCATTTGATTTGGTTTTGGTTTTTGGTTTTTATTAGTTTAGTTTTTAGTGTTTGTTTTCATTTTGGGGTTCATTTATTTATTTGATTGCTCTCTTATTTCTCTCTCTTTTTTTTTCTATGCATGTGGGTGTGTGTGTGTTTCTTTGTGTGTTTTTGTCTGTTTGTTTTTCATTTTACCATTTGTCTTGGGGTTTTGTTGTCTGTTCCTTCTCTTCTCTTCTTTCTTTTCTTTTCTTTCTTCTTTTCTTCCTTCCCCTGCAACTTTCAGGGTCTTGGTGCTCTGGAGAGTGGCTGGGCCTGAACCTCTGTGGTGGGAAAACTGAGCCCAAATTTTGGACCACCAGAGAACTCCTGGCCCCAGGGAATATTAATTGGTGAGAGCTCTCCCAGAGATCTCCATCTCAACACCAAGATTCAGCTCCACCCAATAGTCAGCAAGCTTCACTGCTGGACACTTCACACCAAACAACTAGCAAGACAGGAACACAACACAACCCATTAGAAGACAGTCTGCCTAAAGCCATACTAAGCTAACAGACACCACAAAACACACCATTGGATGCAGGCTTTCTCATCAGAGGGACAAAATTCAGCTCCACCCACCAGAACGCAGGCACCAGGCCCATCTACCAGGAAACCTACACATGCTACTGGACCAACCTCATCCACTGGGAGCACACATCAGAAGTAAGAGGAAATATAACCCTGCAGCCTGCAGAAAGGAGACCTCAAACACAATAATTTAAACAAAATGAGAAGACAGATAAATATGCTGCAGATGAAGCAAGAAGGTTAAAAACCCAAAAGACAAAAAAAAAAAATAGGAAATGGGTGGTCTACCTGAAAAAGAATTCAGAGTAATGATAGTAAAGATGGTCCAAAATCTCAGAAGTAGAATGGAGGAAATGCAAGAAACATTTATTAACAAGGACCTAGAAGAACTAGAAAACAAACTGATGAACCAAAAAATAACTGAAATGAAAAATACTCTAGAAGGAATCAATAACAGAATAACTGAGGCAGAAGAATGGAAAATGAGTTGGAGTGTAGAAAGTTGGAAATAACTGCCATGGAGAAGAATAAAAAAAAAAAAAAAAAGAGAGAGAAGAATTGAGGACAGTCTCAGAGACCTCTGGGACAACATTAAATACACAAACATTTGAATTCTAGGGATCCCAGAAGAAGAAGAAGAGAGAAAAGTTCTGAGAAAATATATGGAGAGATTATACTTGAAATCTTCCCTAATGTGGGAAAGTCCAGGAAGCACAGAGAGTCCAGGAAGCACAGAGAGTCCCATACAGGTTAAACCCAAGGAGAAACATGCAGAGAAACATATTAATCAAACTGTCAAAAACTCAATACAAAGAAAAAGTATTAAAGGCAGCAAGTGAAAGGGAACAAGTAACATACAAGGGAATCCCCATAAGATTATCAATGATTTTTCATCAGAAACTCTTCAGGCCAGATGGGACTGGCAGGATCTATTTAAAGTGATGAAAGGAAAAAACCTACAATCAAGATTACTCTACCCAGCTAGAGTCTAATTCAGATTTGACAGATAAATAAAAAGCTTTACAAAGAAGCAAAAGCTAAAATAATTCAGCACCACCAAACCAGCTCTACAACAAATGCTAAAGGAACTTCTCTAAGTGGGAAACAAAGAGAAGAAAAGGACCTACTAAAACAAACACAAAACAATTAAGAAAATGGTTACAGGAACATACATATTGATAATTACTTTAAATGTGAATGGATTAAACGCTCCAACAAAAAGACACAGAGTGGCTGAATAGATGCACAAACAAGACCTGTATATATGCTGTCTACAAGAGACCCACTTCAGACTAGGGACACGTACAGACTCAAAATGAGGGGACAGAAATGGATATTCCATGCAAATGGAAATCAAAGGAAAGCAGGAGTAGCAATACTCATATTAGATAAAATAGACTTAAAAAAAACTGTTACAAGAGATATGAAAGGACACTACACAATGATCAAGGGATCAATCCAAGAAGAAAGCATAACAATTATAAATATTTATGCAGCGAACATAGGAACACCTCAATACATAAGGCAAATGCTAACAGTCATAAAAGGGGAAATTGACAGTAACACAATAATAGTGGGGAAATTTAACACAGCACTGAAATCAATGGACAGATCATTCAGACAAATAAATAAGGAAACATAAGCTTTAAATTACACAATAAACCAAATAAATTTAATTGATATATTTATAGGACATTCCACCTGAAAGGAGAAGAACACATTTTTCATCTCAAGTGTACAAAGAACATTCTCCAGGATAGATCACATCTCAGGTCACAAATCAATCCTCAGTAAATTTAAGAAAGCTGAAATTGTATCAAACATCTTTTCTGATCACAAGAGAATGAGACTAAATATTAATTACAGGAAAAAAAATGCAAAAAGCACAAACACATGGAAGCTAAACAATATGCTATTAAATAACCAAGAGATCACTGAAGAAATCATAGAGGAAATAAAAAAAAAATTACCTAGAGAGAAATGCCAACAAAAACGTGACCCAAATCCTATGAGATGCAGCAAAAGCAGTTCTAAGAGGGAAGTTTATAGCAATACAATCCTATCTCAAGAAATTAGAAAAATGTTAATAAATAGTATAAACTTACACTAAAAGAACTAGAGAAGGAGGAACAAAAATTCCCCCAAAGTTAGTAGAAGGAAAGAAATCTGATCACAAAGATTAGAGCAGAAATAAATGAAATAGAAACAAAGAAAACAATAGCAAAAATCAATGAAAATAAAGCTGGTTCTTTGAGAAGATAAAATTGATAAACTTTTAGCCAAGAAAAAAAGGGAAATGATGAAATCAATACAATTAGAAATGAAAAAGAAGTTACAACTGACACCACAGAAATACAATACTACTACATGCAACTATATGCCAATAACATGGAAAACCTGGAAGAAATGGATGAATTCTTAGAAAGGTATAAACTTCCAAGACTGAACCAGGAAGAAATAGAAAATATGACCAGACAAATCACAAGCACTGAAATTGAAACTATGATTAAAAATATTCCAACAAGTAAAAGCCCAGGGCCAGAGGACTTCATGGGTGAATTTTCTCAAACGTTTCGAGAAGAGCTAACACCCATCATTCTCAAACTCTTCCAAAAAATTGCAGAGGAAGGAACACTACCAAACTCATTCTATGAGACCTCCATCACCCTGATACCAAAACCAGACAAAAATATCACACAAAATAGAAAACTACAGACCAATATCACTGATGAATATAGACACAGAAATCCTCAACAAAATACTAACACACAGAATCCAACAGTACATTGATCAACACCATGATCAAGTGGAGTTTATTCCAGGGATGCAAGAATTGAGTATATTGAAGAATATACTCAAATCAATCAATGTGATACACCATATTAAAACAAAATTGAAGAATGAAAACCATATGATCAATAGATGAAGAAAAAGCTTATGATAAAATCTCTCCAGAAAGTGGGTATAGAGGGAACCTACCTCAGCATAATAAAGGCCATATGTGACAAACTGACAGCAAACGTTATTCTTTATGGTGAAAAACTGAAAGAATTCCCTCTAAGATCAGGAATGAGACAAAGAGGTCCACTCTCACCACTATTATTCAACTTAGTTTTGGAAGTCCTAGGCACAGTGATCAGAGAAGAAACAGAAATAAAAGGAAACCAGGTTGGAAAAGAAGAAGTAAAAATATCACTATGTGCAGATAACATGATATTATACAAAGAAAATCCTAAAGATGCCACCAGAAACCTACTAGAGCTAGTCAACGAATCTGGCAAAGTTGCAGGATACAAAATTAATGCACAGAAGTCTCTTGCACTTCTATATACTAACAATGAAAGATCAGAAAGAGAAATTAAGAAATCAATCGCATTCACCAGTGCAACAAAAAAGAATAAAGTATGAGGGAATAAATCTACATAAGGAGGTAAAAGACCTCTACCCAAAAACTATAAGATATGATGAAAGAAATCAAAAAGGACACAATTAAATGGAGAGATATACCATATTCTTGGATTGGGAGAATCAACATTGTGAAAATCACTACCTAAAATAATCTACAGAGTTAATGTATTTCCTATCATATTACCAATGGCATTTTTCACAGAACTAGAGCATAAAAATCTTAACATTTGTATAGAGACACAAAAGACCCAGATTAGCCAAAGCACTCTTGACAAAAAAAAAAAAAAAAAAAAAAATGGAGCTAGAGGAATCAGGATCCTTGACTTCAGACTATACTACAAAGCTAAAGAAATCAAGATAGTATGGTAGTGGCACAAAAACAGAAATCTAGATTAAAGGAACAGGATAGAAATCCCAGATGTAAACGCATGCACCTATGGTTAAGTAATCCAGGACAAAGGAGGCAATAATATACAATGAAGAAAAGACATTCTCTTCAATAAGTGGTGCTGGCAAAACTGGACAGCTTCATGTAAAGAATAAAATTAGAACAGTCCCTAACACCACACAGAAAAATAAACTAAAAATGCATTAAGGACCTAAACATAAGACCGGACACTATAAAACTCTTAGAGGAAAATTTAGGGAGAACAGTCTTTGAAATAAATCACAGCAAGATCTTTTTTGACTCACCTTCTAGAGCAAAGGAAATAATAAATAAATAAATAAACAAATGGTACATAATGAAACAAAAGCTTTGGCACAGCAAGTGAAACCACAAACAAGACAAAAAGACAACTCTCAGAATGGGAGAAAATATTTACAAAGGAATCAATAGACAAAAGATTAATCTCCAAATATACAAACAGCTCATGCAGCTCAATAAAAATAACAACAACAACAACAACAACAAATATCCCAATGAAAAGATGGGTAGAAGACCTAAATAGGTATTTCTGCAAAGAAGACATACGGATGGCCAAGAGGCACATAAAAAGGATGATCTATTTCACTAATTTTTAGAGAAATGCAGATCAAAACTAGAATGAGGTACCACCTCACACCAGTCAGAATGACCATTCACCAAAAATCTATACACAATAAATGCTGGAGAGGGTGTGGAGAAAAGGGATCCCTCTTGCACTGTTGGTGGGAATGTAAATTGATATAGCCACCTCAGTATGGAGGTTCCTTAAAAAAATAAAAATAGAATTACCATATGACCTAGAAATCCCACTACTTGACATATTCACAGAGGAAACCATAACTCAAAAAGACACATGTACCCAATGTGCATTGCAGCCCTATTTACAAGTGCCAGGTTACAGAAGCAACCTAAATGCCCATCAACAGATGAATGGATAAAGAAGATGTGGCACATATATACTGCCGGGGCCAGTCGGCAAAGTCGATCAGGTCCGGCGATGAGCTCGACGCGGCTAAGAAAATTAAAGAGACAGACACAGAATGGGGTCGAGAGGATCAGAAGCTCACAGGCAACTGATACTGAACTTTATTTAGTACAAGCTTATATATGATTTTTGTCAAGGAGGAGAAAGAACAAAAGGATTCTTGCAAGACATATGTCTGTTGCTCTTTAAGATAAAGCTCAACTCAACAATCTAAAACATCCTGTTATCTTGTGTTTGCTTTGGGACAATCGTAAATCTTTATGATTGCATGCATCGCTAACTATATGCTTAAACAGTACATTCCTAAGGAACAAACATCAAGGAGACTGTGTACACAGCACGTTTCACAGAAGCAGATGCATTCTTTAAGGCACGTAGCCAGTAGGTCAGGGGTGGTGGGACAGAGAGCTATGCTTGCCCAGGCAAGCCTAGGCAAGCCCTTAAAGTAAGGCAGCTCCCAGGGCTATGTCCTGGAGACCAAGGCCCCTTGTTGGGGGCAACTACGGAAACCAGGACCCCTGTTCAGGGCAGCTCCCCGCAATATACAATAGAATATTATTCAGCCATAAAAAGGAACAGAATTGGGTCATTTGTAGAGACATGGATGGACCTAAGGACTATCATAGAGAGTAAATAAGTTAGAAAGAGGAAAACAAATACCATATTGTAGTGCATATAAACAGAACCTAGAAAATTGTACTGATGAACCTAGTGGCAGGGCAGGAACAGAAATGCAGAAATAGAGAACACACTTGAGGACACAGAGGGGAAAGGGGAAGCTGGGATGAAGTGAGAGAGTAGCATTGACATATATACACTACCAAATGTAAATTAGACAGCTAGTGGGAAGCTGCTGCATAGCACAGGGAGATCAGCTCAATGCTTTGTGATGACCTAGAGGGGTAGGTTAGGGAGGATGGGATGGAGGCTAAAGAGGGAGTGGATATGGGAATATGTGCACATATAGCTGATTCAGTTTGTTGTACAGCAGAAACTAACACAACATTGTAAAGCAATTATACTCCAATAAAGATGAAAAAATAGTAATGGTGCCTGTTTGATATTCATTACTTGTTTGGTCTAAATATTTGTATATAATTGAATAAATATAAACATTAAAGTATATAATTACTAGTATTTATAATTTTGTAAAAAATTTACTTGGGATGCCTTTTAGTAATTTTCCTCTTAAATATAAAAACGTGAAAATCACTAGAAATATTATCAGAGAGAAATATCATTAATATTTTACTGACAGTCCTTCATAAATCATATATAAATAGTAATGCATAATCTCCTTGCACCTTGCTTTCCCTACTCAATATGTTTTAAAGCTTCTTGCAAGTCCATTAGTATAGATTTAATACATTAAAAAAACTTTTGCATGATATTGTGAAGGTGTATGGACCACACTTTATTCAATTATTTCCTACTTGATCAGTAGTCATATGCTACAGCAAACTGTGTTGTTGTTGTTGTGTGTTTGTGTGGTAGATTCCTAGATCTAGAATAACTATGACAAATGAAAAGTATATTTAAATTTTGTTAATGTCAAATAATTTTTTGAAAATTGTAAGTTTCCCACTAAAAGCAAAACATTTTATTTTCATGGCTCTTTCATCACCAGTAAGGTTGAGAATCTTTTCATATTTTTAATGGATTTTTGATTTGCCTCACATGTAAATTTCCAGTTCATAACATTTACACAGTTTTTCCTATTGATTGTCTTTTCTCATTGATTTGTGAAATTCCTATTTATATTACCAGTATTAATGTAGTTAAAATATTTTTACAATTTGCTTTTGTTTTGGTTATACGTGTGGTATATCTTGCTTTTGAAAATATTTTTTTAAAATTTTGTGCTGTAAAATATATAAATCTTCCATTATAGCTACTGGATATATTTTCTTCTATTTTTTAAACAGAAAAAATATTTTCTGGATATTTTACATTTACTTTCTTTCTTGTATGCACTCCAATCAGATTTTCATCCCCATCAATTATCAGAAGCATTCAACAGATTTGATCACTCCACCAGTTTTAAAACAATGTTTTGAGTTGACTTCTAGGCTATCACCTTGGTTCTTTAGCTCCCAACTGAGCTCTCCCTTTCCACTCACATCTCTGAAGTCTGTTTTCCATGTAGCAACCATAATTACACTATAAAACACATATTATATATAGCATTGTTCTGCATTGATATTAAATCATATATTACACCATATGTCACATATTTCCTTGTTTCTGAGATTATTGTGTGTCACCCACACTAGATTTGATCTGTGAGAAAGAGACCTAGTGTATCTTCTTCTTTTTCCTAGAAAAGCCACAATATGTCCTTGATAAATATTCATTCAGTGAATACTTGAATACATGAATTTTAATCTTTAATATACCTAGAATTTTTAATCCTGTGTATTGAATTTGTCATTTATAATGTTTCTATAAACACTAAGATTTATTTCTGAATTTTCTGTTACATTCTACTGATAAATTTGTTTATTCCTATTCCAGTACCACTCACTCAATGGTTTATTCCTTTGCACTGTTTTGACAATATACCTCTAAATTGTGGATGGATTTACCATTTTTGTGAAGATCATGACCTAGTTCCACAACCTAGAATATGATTGGTATTTAATTTGTTTAGATCTTTTTTTACAGCTTAAAAATGTTTTATTTTTATTTTTACATGCCTGTGTCTTTACTTAGTTCTCAATATTTTACAATCCCTAAACAACACATCATTTCTTTTTATTTTCTCTCTGTAAGATGGTTTAAAATACCTCTAGCTTTTGCTCAGAGAGGGCGGACCTTGACCATGTCTGTGAGTTGACTCACCTATGAATTAGAATCTCTTACTTCTTCATACTGAACCTCCTCTATTATTGTTTATGGGCTAATCACCAGGTGTTTGACCTACCTCCAAGATGTCCCTAGGAAGGAGTTCTTGGTTTTGGCTCATCTGTCACACTTAATGTCTCCTGACCTTCTTATAAGCTGTTCTATCTGCCTAGAAACTCTTCCTTCCTCACTTTGCCCAGTTAATATCCTTTAGATCACTGTGAATTGTCATTTCCTCAAGGAAATCTTCCTTGTCATTGTTGATATAGCCAGTTCCTATTATTAAACATGCTTTTAGCTCCTTGTACCTCCTTTTCTTAGCACTTAGAGTTGGTAATTTTACATTTTCTGAGATTATTTGAGGATGTCACTAAAGTTGACTAAAGGTAGGGACTGTGTCTGGTTTTTACTCAAGTTTTATCTGCAGCACCTAGCATAATGAACTCACTCATTATTAGTGTTCAATAGATATTCATTTGTTAAAAGACTGGGTGCTAAACATTAGATAAACCACATTAAAATGTATCATGTTACCCAGTCTGGAAATGTTTTTATTTTGCAGATTCATATCTTCTTCCTTTTGGACATTCTTAAAGCTATTCTGTCTCTTTAATTAACCTAAGAATAAAGATTCAGGTGTATTAGAACTATATACAATTTTGGAAAATAGGCAGCCACAAAACTATTTAACATAAAGTAAACTTTTATATGATTCCTCTAATAGGAAACTGTTGCTGCTCACAACAGAGTGCTGACTAGCTTTAAAGAGTGGCAAATTCAGCAATACTCTTTAGTGCTCCAGGAAATTATTAGCAACAATACTTCATAAGTACTGGGAGTTAGGGCTTCAATATGTCTTTTTGGGGAGACATAATTCAAACTCTAACAAACCATATTTCTAAGACTCACAAAGTGCATCCATAGTTCATCATTGTTTTCATGTTGCTTATGCGTTCTAATGTGCGCAAAATTTTTACTATTCTAAGTGTCAATTACATGCACTTGAGACCATCAGATTCTGGCTCTAAATTAAAATTAATGTGTCATTATTCCTGACTATTAATCAACTAATATGAAATGATAGTCTCCTAAATCAGCTAAAGTATTAAATCTACTTGCATTCCTGGAATAAACCCCAGTTGCTCATGATGCTTTGTATTTCTTTATATATTGCTGGATTTGATATATGTATATTTTGTTAAGGATTTTTGCATTTATGTTCATGAGAGATATTGGTCTATACTTTTCCTTCCTTGTAATGCCTTTGATTTTTTAAAAAAATTGGGATAATGTTGATCTCAAACTCAGTGGATAGTGTTCTCTTTCTATTTCTAAGAAGAGATTCTGTTTGATTAGTGTTATTTCATTCTAAATGTCTAATAAAATTCACCAATTAAGCCACTTGTGGCAATGTTTTAAATTCTATATTCAATTTATTTAATAGACAGAAATATACAGATTTTCTACTTCTTATTCTGTCAGTTGCTTCTTGAGAAACAGATTTTTTTCCATTTATCTATTTATGGATACATTCCATTTTACCCAGAGTTCAAACTTTGGTTCCTTAATTAACACTGAGTGCATGAATCCCACCCCCACTTCTAGTATACACCTGTCATGCTATTTTCTCCTAAATGACCAACTTAAAGCATTCGTTGCTGCTGTGTATACCCTGTTCTCTTTCCTAGCATGTAATAAGCTCTGAGTTTGAGTTTTGATCAGACCAGTCTTCATTATCTGTGCATTATCACCTCATGGGTCGTTGTTCCAAGATACATACATTTATATATGCTTTTTAATTTTCAAGCCATGTGGCAAGATAGCAGTAAAACAAACTTTTTAGGAATAGAGACCTGTGTTGGAATCCCTGAATTTCTCAGGCAAGGAATTTATATATTTACTTTTCCATGTTTGCTTCTATGAGATTAGAGTGAATATACCAGCACATGAGACTGTTTTGGGGATTGTGTGAAGTAATCCATATTGTCTAATGTTCACTAAATTGTGGTTCTCCTCATCCCTAAAATATAGGAACATATAGTTTGAGACCCCCTTCCACACCTGAACATTTTTTTTTTCTGTCCCACTGCTAGGATTATATTTTGAAAAACTATTATCAGACACTTAGAGCAAATCTGCATGTGCCTGTAGCAAACCTACCTCAACTTGAGAATTAATTGTTTTATACTTTAGAAGAGGTGTCCTGTAAGTACAGTTAGCCCTTGTTTAGTTGAAGGGGATAATATGGCCAATTTGAAAGAAGGGCGAATGTCTATTATTTCATTGAACTATATTAATCTAAAAAACTGAACTGAGTTAATCTAGAGAAACATGAAGTTTGGGCATAACTCTACAAGCAAGGACACCTTAAAAATAGTTTTCCACTTTGTCTCATGCAGCCACATCAGGACAACTAAGGGAGATGAGAATGGGGGTGGATTATACAACAGGAACTCCTCAAGGAGAGGAATTAGATCTATTAAACTCTTACCAAAGCTATGGTATTATTTGTAATTATTAATAAATTATTGCTACATTATAAAAATTGGGTGGTGTATTGATCTAAATTTGTACCTCTAAGCAGAAACAGACAAAATAACTTTGACATACTTAACTAATCAATTCAAACGTGATTGAACTGGTTGCTTTCCCTGATGACTGAGCATTTTCATCATTTGGTAGCTTTGGCATGGTGTTAACACTTTTGTAAGTATGACAAACAATGCATCCTGGTCTAAGTAAAGAGATTTTCCTAGAAAAAGTTCTCAACATGCTGTATCATCTCCAAGAAAAGTATACAAAATCAGTGGTGCTTTAACATCTTTAAAAAAATTTTTTTATTTATTTACTTTTTTTTTAGCAATCTTTTTCTGGGCAAGATTTCAAAGGAAGTATCTGTTACAATATTAGACACTCTCCAACAGATTGGAAAAGAAACATTCCAACCAAAATTTTACATTTGATCAGCTGCCATATCAAGGAATGGGCTATTTCTGCTTTTAATCTAAATGTTCTTGGTTAAAAGAAAGAGTTTTAGCTTCCATTTGGATATTAGTGGGAATAATATATCTAAATTTCTCAATGGGTGAAAAATTGTTTTGATAATATGGTCTTCTACTGAATAGGGAGGTCTACTTTTGAGATGTAAATTGAATTCAGAAGTTTCTAAATAAATGTGATTAGAATATTTTCCAAAATACAATCTTTATCATTCCTTCAAGAAAAGAGTTATAGCTCCTGGATACTTTTCTCTGGGATACATTTTAAAATATTAAAATCACTTTAGTTTTGTTTCAGTGTAACTAAATTTGATAATGCAGCAGCAGTGTTATAAAATTAACCATTTAAGATTGGTTCATGTACATAATTAAACCAATCCTATGACTTTTTATTCTTAATCCATCTTACATTTACCTTGTTCAAGAAATGTCCCTTGGTAAAGTTGAAAATTAGAGTACATATTTAACCTTAAAAGAAATAAATGTTGCTCCATATTTGATCTTATATAATCCAAGATAGTATTGTTTCTTATAATTATACTTAAATATAATAAATTACATATCCATCAAAATGCAAACTGATCTTATACTTTTTGTAAGAGTTAATATAAATTTTCAAAAAAGAAAAAAATTGTAAATCCATGTGTTCCTCTATTGTTATTTGTTTTAAAACATGATGCTGTATATTTGTAAGACAAGTAGGGAAAGTAGGTAGACAAGGAGAAGAAAACAAAAAAAGATAATGAAATAAAATTGTGATTTGATCTCTTTATAACTTCTCATGCCACAGATTTTTAATTGATATACTCTGTTTAAGAAACTTGGAGTATGATCTGACGTTACAAATTCTGTATGTTATTATGAAATTTGACCTTGGCAGGTGTTTGGTGCCCTCTCTAATGTTGATTATAAAGTTTACAATCCGATTGTTTTTCTAAGAAGTGTGATCTGAGATTAATTTCTAGCAAAGTGAAAAAAAAAGACAACACATTGTCATTGGGAAAGTTTAGTTTACAAGCTGAAGGAAGCTCAAAGTTGATACCAATATTAATTGCAATAATTGATACCAAAGCATCTTTATAACACAAACTAACTGAAGGAGGAGTCAAGTAGTACTTAATTTAAAATTCTAAGAAGCAACATGTGTCTGATGACTTCTGAATATTAAGCATTCCAATTCTTGGTGTTTTTTGATTGAATTCAGATGTGGTTGCACCTGGAAATCATTGTGGCCTCTTTTAGTTATCAGATGGCTGAGGATATTAGACTATGACAATCTTGATATGTATGGAAAATATAGTATATTTTAAAATTCTTTTTCTTTATTCTTCTTTTACCTCTTCCACTACTCTCATTCCTTCTGAATTATAAAAAAAAAAAATACATGCTTAAGGTAAAAATTCTGTGTTTTAGAAAGGTATTTAAAAAGTGAAAATCCACTTCTCTTATCCTGCTTCTCTCCATTCTGTTATTAAGTGGTCTTAAAAATTTTTATATCATTCCATGTATTTCACAGGTGTAGAAATTATTTTCCCTAGTTTGTTCTTTGTGTTTTGACTTTGTTGTTATATAAAATTTTTATTTTTTGCAGTAAAACATATCAATATTTTCCTTTATATCATACTTCAGACAGCATTCCATACCTCAAGATTCTAAAATAATGTGCCTATGTTTTTTTTTATGGTTTTATATTTTCAATTCATATCTTTAATTTAGCTAGAATTTTATTTGATATTTCTTCTTTCTTATTTTTGAAAGGCCTGAGAAAAGGACTTTATTATTTTTTTCTTGAAAAATTGACTAGCCAGTTGTCCTCTTTTATTTTTTAAATATCACAACATTCTCTCCTTCAAGTTCAAAGGAGAACAAAGCTTTATATGGTCACTATCAACTCTTTTACTTTTTGATCTTACAAAAAAAGTTTGCAGTATCTCAGTGGTATTTATAAACACAGCTCCAGAGAAAATTGTCATAAAAGAAGGAATTTATTACATATTCAATCTGCTTTTCATTTGAAGTAGAATAATCTTCTGATTTATTTAAAAGTGCAATAGGATGGTTGAAGAGAGCTTTTCATGGAGAATTTGTTGACAACTGGATTTTTATAAAGGCATAAAATGGCATATTCTTACTTATAGAAAAATCTTTGTGTCAAGTTGGAAAAGAAAGTTAAGCAGATGGTTTCAGAATTCAATAACATTAAACCAAGCATAACATTGAAGCTACATTAGGAATATGTATTTTATTAACATTTTAGCTATACCCTGAGTCCTAGACTCTTGCCTGTAGATCAGGTGATGAGGAGAAAACAATATTCTTCTTGGCCCTGTACATAGCCCTTTGGAGATTTCAATCAGTTGCAAACTCAAGGAAAGAACTGACTGGCACAATCACCTAAAACTATTTCATGAAATAAAATATCCTTTTTGGTCCCTTTTAAAATTCTCCTTCTTGCCCCCGTAAGTGTAAACTTCTGATGGAAATGGTACAATCTAAAATGATTATTTCAGGGACCAGGGGCCAAATAATTTGTAGTTCTGATGAATTTGGTCACAGAGAAATAAGTAGGCCAAAAATAAATCACTGGCCATTGCAACCAATTGATCCAGTCAAAATTAAGGACTAATAAGTTAGAAACTTCAAGTGTCATGATGCTGTCAGATATGTGGAATAGTTTAATGGTTAAAAGATGTCTAACTCCCTGTCTAACTGCAATTTGGGCTCTATTGGGTGACAGCTGTGTGTTATGTATTATTTATTGGTAACCATGTGTTATTTACTTTCTTTTGTTTTCAGTTTCCTTATCTGTAAAAAAAAAAATGTTGTGAGGATAAATTGACACAGGTAAAGCATTCAGTAAATACTGGTTAATATTCTTTTAATTTTTTATTCTATAAGAAGGATACTTTCTTTTAGGATCTATAACCTCAAGATTCAAAATTGTATGATAGTAATTTAGGCAATTTTGTTTCTGATGACTTAGAGACCACAGAGAAAAGTTGGACTCTGACACATATATATGTCCGTATGTTTACACTTTGATTTCCTGAGTTCTGTTTTCTTAAAAACATTTCACAATTACTAATAAGATCTAAGAAGTCCTCCTTTACAGTCTTATTTGTTTTATGCATGTCTTCCTCCTCCTCCCTCAGAATAGATAAGGAATATATCATTTAATAGAAAATACAGAAAAGTTAAGAACGGAAAGTAAAAATCAAGTACAATTTCATCACCTAGAGAAAGTTTCATGAAAGTGTTAATATTTACTTCCATACTTTTCTTAAGATTCATAAGTATTTCTGCATATTGTTATATATTTATACAAATATTTCTAACTGTTTAATGTTATTTTGCATTTCAACCTTAATTTATCTAACCATTTAGTTATACCTATATAACTATATAACTGTATCTATTTGCTTTTCTTGCTACAAATAATGATAGTAATGTCTCCTTTTTTGTATTTTTCATTAATCCAAGGAGAAATTTCTGAAAACAGATTCTCTTCTGAAGGTATGCTAGGACCTTGATACATATTGGTAACTATTTCTCAGAAATTTTATGCCAATTTATTTCCCTATCAGTTGTATTGCAGCTGCATTTAGGATAACATTTTTTGATATATGCCATTTTGATAGGTAGAAATGTCATCTATTGTTGTTTTAATTTGCTTATCTTTGATTAATAATGTCTTATTTTTTACTACTTCTTTCTTAAGAATACTTTTGTATGTCTTTTTAATTAAAGTATACCCCGTTAATATTTTTTAATGTTATTGGTTTGTAATAGTTAACCAACGTTAAATTATTATTTATATTTATGCCACTACACGTACTTAATGTCTTATACAATGCAATTTGTCTCTAATACAACTATGCCATTGGAGTTAAGATAATTGTAAATTTTTATTTGGGATTAATTTAAACCTACCTGCATCTGCTACTATAATATTTTCTTCTTTTTTAAATGGCCATCTTTGAGGCCATTTGCTGAATGCTTGCACCTGATTATACATTATATCTTGAAACATGTTTCCTAGGCCTACCTTTGTGTATATTTTTTTAAACTCAGATATTTCTCTACACACATAGTCTACCTGCTTGGCACACAAGTATCTCATGGTTAAAGAATATATTGTTCTCTAATCATATCACAATATATTAACAGACTTCCTCTCTCAGATAAATTATTTGCCTATTAAGGAGTGAATATAATGTTAGGAATTTCCAACACAGGATTTGGCAAGTTAGAAGGGAATTTTTAGGTAGACAGGTGTTCTGACACACTTAGATAAGATTAGACTACCAGGAGATATTAGCAGCCTATATAGCAACAAACTGAGATGTAATTTCTAATTTACAATATCCAAGATCTTATTTGATTTTCCATTGATTTCTGCATCTGTTAGAAAAAGTATAAATCTTTAAATGTTGACATGTTAATGATCTTAGATCCCCAAAAGCAAGAATTACCTGGCTTTGACAGAATTAAAAGGAGTAATAATGAACAATCTAAAAGAGATACAAGGTCAGTTTAAATGATCAAGGAGATTGAGATGCTTAAACTCTGCAAGGTGGTGGAATAGAAGTATTGAACTGCAGTTTGAAAAGTCAAATACTGATGAATGAGACTGAAGATGAAAAGACATACAATCACAAACACTGGAAAGGATTAACAAGGAGATGTGTCCAAACTCTCAGTATTAGAATTTTTGAATCCCAATTAAGCTTACAAATTATATTTCTAAAGAATTGTGAGAGAAACTGTGTAGCACAGTATAATTAATAAAATTAGAGAATTTAAAATTGGTGCAGTCATTAGGGAAAACAGTATGAAAATTCTTCAAAAAATTAATAGAACTACCATATAATCCAGGTATTCCACTTCTGGGTATTTATCCAAAGAATATGAAAACACTAATTTGAAAATTTATATGCACCTCTATGTTCAACACAACATTATTTACAATAGCCAAGATATGGAAACAACCCAAGTGCCCATCAACAGATATGGGTAGAGAAAATGTGGTATATAAATGTATATATATATATCATATTTTTTATGGCTGAGTAGTATTTCATTGTGTATATATGTATATGCAATGAAATACTACTCAGCCATAAAAAATGAAATCTTGCCATTTGCAACAACATGGATGGACCCTGAACATCTTATGCTAAATGAAATAAGTCAGATGGAGAAAAACAAATACAGTATGATTTTACTCATATATGGAATATAAAAACAAACAAGCAAACAAAACAAAATAAATGAATGAACCAACCTGGAGATACTGAGAATAGAGTAGTGGTTACCAGATCAGAAGGCACAAGGGGCTGTGAAATGGGCAAAGAAGGTATGGTGATAGATAGAAACCAAACTTTTGGTGGTGAGCACACTGTGCTGTATACAGAAGAAATATAATGTTTTACACGTGATACGTACGTAATGTGAAAAACCAATATTACATCAATAAATTTTTGTTTAAAATAATGTAGATAAATTTAGAGATAAAAACCCACAAGGGGATAAGAACTGTCAATGAGTGAGTCATTTCTTCCTCCAGGTTTTCTTTACTGATTATTTTATAATGAGTATTTTCATAAGATGTAATTTCTCTTATTTCCTTACTGCACTTTTCCCTTCCCCTCATAATGAATGACATTAGATGCTCTTGTATGAGGTTGCTTAGGTCCAGGGTGATACTCTTTATATTCTATGTCAAATCGGTGGTCATCAATAAATGTGTATTAACCATAAAATAATCACATATAATTGAAAAATTTGATAGCTTGTGATAATTTAGGAAACAATTGATTTTGAAAGTGCAGTGATTTTACAGAATTTGAAAGCATTTAGGTGGTTTTCTTACAGTAGGGAAAGAAGCTATCATGTTATATGTGTAATTTTCTCCAATTTTACCGCTTAAGCTAGATATATCTGAAAATGGCTTCTATATTCGATAGGCTGTGAAACAAATTGCCTTTTCTGGGTCGTACTACATGATAATGTAAAGGTCACTGTCGTTTTAGAATTTTAATAATATTCATTGTGCTAAAAATAACTGTGGCTAGCATTTTTACCTCGTGAAATCCATTATATAAATTGAGTTTATGATATAAAGTATGTGGTAAATTAATTATATTGAAAATGTGTACACACCACATTGCTACAGTTCTCTTTAATTAGAGTCCTTTTAGAAGGTCTCTTTTAAAACTAGTTAATGGGACTTCCCTGGTGGCACAGTAGTTAAGAATCTGCCTGCCAATGCAGGAGACATGGGTTCAACCCCTGCTCTGAGAAGATTCCCATATGCTGTGGAGAAACTAAGCCCATGTGCCACAACTACTGAGCCTGTGCTCTAGAGCCTGTGAGCCACAACTACTGAGCCCACATGCAGCAACTGCTGAAGCCTGCATGCCTAGAGCCTGTACTCTGCAACAAAAGAAGCCACCGCAATGAGAAGCCCTTGCACTGCAATGAAGAGTAGCCCCCACTCACCACAACTAGAGAAAGGCTGAGTGCAGCAATGAAGACCTAACACAGCCCCCCAAAAATAAATAAATAAAAATAAATAAATAAAACTAGAGCTAATATTGCTTTGCTTCTCTAGCTACTGAAATCTGGGATTGAGTTTAATGTTTATGGAATAAGCAAATCATGTGGAAGTGGTCATAAAAATTTATACAGTCTTAACTTTCTTGTGCTGTTCCCAAACAATGCAGAGGCTCCTTTTAAGAATAATCCCTTCATATTATTTTTGTTATAGTTCTCCTTTTTGTATAACACACTCATTTGTTTTAATGGCAGATACAGAGATGGTCATTGTTGACAAGGTGTCACAGCAATGTCAAAATCTTGCTGACCAGCCCAGCTGGGCTTTGACAGCTTCACTGAGAGAGGAGAGTGTGATCAAGACACCAACATTAAGAGTGAATACAAAAAAATAAGAACACATTTAAGAAAAATGATAAGTGATTCTAGAGCCTTATTCAGGTTCCAACTTTAACTTCTACTTCCAAAGAGCTTCTCTTTTTAACCTATTCAGAACTATTTTATCAGTTGACCCATTTATCACCATTTCACCAATTACTGTTGCTATTGTAGATTCAAGGTGATCAGGACATTGTTGCTGGTTTTAAGGGATTTATGATCTAGTAGGGAGAGACAAGAATACAAAAAAAATTACAATGCTAACATTAGGCTTAAAATAAGAAAAATCCTTATGTGCATTTATAGGAAATAATGAAGAACCATATTGCAGAAATTAGGGAAGAATTCATGAAGGAAGTGGAATTTTGAAATGACCCCCACCTATACCCAGAGTCAATGGCTGAGTAGAGGGAGTCCCTGGAAGATGTGAGAGCATGAGTATGAAATCAATGGGAAAAGTCATGACTGGTCTCTTTTGTGTGTGTGTATGATATTAGGGAGTGTTCTAAATTCATCCTTTTACATATAGCTGTCCAGTTTTCCCAGTACCACTTATTCAAGAGGCTGTCTTTTCTCCATTGTATATTCTTGCCTCTTTCATCATAGATTAGGTGATCATATATATGTGGGTTTATCTCTGGATTTTCTATCCTGTTCCATTGATCTATATTTATGTTTTTGTGCCAGTACTATACTATCTTGATTACTGTAGCTTTGTAGTATAGTCTGAAGGCAGAAAACCTGATTCTTCTAGTTCCATTTTTCTTTATCAAGATTGCTTTGGATATTCAGGGTATTTTGTGTTTCTGTACAAATTTCAAGATTTTTTGTTTTAGTTCTTTGAAAAATGCCATTGGTAATTTGATAGGGATTGCACTGAATCTGTAGATTGTTTTGGGTAGTATACTCATTTTCACAATGTTGATTCTCCCAATCCAAGAACATGGTATATTTCTCCATCTGTTTATGTTGTATTTGATTTCCTTAATTAGAATCTTATAATTTTCTGAGTACAGTTCTTTTGCCACCTAAGTAGGTTTATTCATAGATATTTTATTTTATTCTTTTTGATGTGATAGTAAATGGCATTTTAGTATAGCCTGCCCTTTCTGATCTTTTGTTGTTAGTGTGCAGGAATGCAAGAGGTTTCTGTGTATTAATTTTGTATCCTGCAAAGTTACCAAATTCATTGATGAGCTCTAGTAGTTTTCTGGTAGCATCTTTAGGATTTTCCATATATAGCACCATGTCACCTGCAAAAAATGACCATTTTATTTCTTTTCCAAATTTTTTCCTTTAATTTCTTTTTCTTCTCTGATTGCCATATCTAGGACTTCCCAAATTATGTTGAATAATAGTGGTGAGAGTCTTTGTCTTGTTCCTGATCTTAGAGGAAATGCTTTCATTTTTTCACCATTGAGAATTATGTTTGCTGTGGGCTTGTCATATATGGCCTTTATTATGTTGAGGTAGCTTCCCTCTATGCCCACTTTCTGGGGAGTTATATCATAAGTGGGTGTTGAATTTTGTCAAAGGCATTTTCTGCATCTTTTGAGATGATCATATGGTTTTTATCCTTCAATTTGTAATATGGTCTATCACACTGATTGATTTGTGTGTACTGAAGAATACTTGTATCCCTGAGATAAATCCCACTTGACCATGGTGCCTGATCCTTTTAATGTGTTGGTGGATTCTATTTGCTAGTACTTTGCTGAAGATTTTTGTGTCTATGTTCATCAGTGTTATTACTCTGTAATTTTCTTTTTTGTGATATTTTTGGTTTCAGTATCAGGGTAATAGTGTCCTTGTAGAATGAGCATGGGAATGTTAAATGGATTAAAAAGCTAAATGTAAGACCAGACACTATCAAACTCTTAGGGAAAAATGTAGACAGAACACTCCTTGACATATAGTGCAGCAAGATCTTTTTTGATCCACCTCCTACAGTAATGAAAATAAAAACAAAAATAAATAAATGGGACCTAATTAAACTCAAAAGCTTTTGCACAGCAAATGAAACTTAAACAAAATGAAAAAACAACAGTGAGAATGGGAGAAAATATTTGAAAATGAAGGAAGCAATAGTGAATTAATCTCCAAAATATACAATTGGCTCATGCAGCTCAATATCAAAGAAATAAATAACCCAATCAAAAAATAGGCAGAAGATCTGAATAGACATTTCTCCAAAGAAGACATACAGATGGGAAAGAGGCATCTGAAAATATGCTCAACATCATTAATTATTAGAGAAATGCAAATCAAAACTACAATGAGGTATCACCACACTATTCAGAATGGTCATCATTAAAAAATCTACAAACAATAAATGCTGGAGAGGGTGTGGAGCAAAGGGAACCCTCCTACACTGTTTGTAGGAATGTAAATTGGTACAGCCACTATGGAGAACAGTATGCAGGTTCCTTTAAAAAGTAAATATGGAACTACCGTATGACCCAGCAAACCCACTCCTGGGCATATGCCTGAGAAAATAATATTTCAAAAAGATAAATGCACCCCGATGTTCATTGCAGCACTATTTATAATAGCCAGGACATGAAAGTGACCTAAACATTCATCAGCAGAGGAAGGGATGAAGAAGATGTGGTACATATGTACTCAGCCATGAAAAAGAACAAAGTAATGCCATTTGCAGTGACATGGATGGACGTAGATATTGTTGTACTGAGTGAAGTAAGTCATACACAGAAAGAAAATATTGTATCATATCTCTTCATGAGGAATCTAAAAAAAGGATACAAGTGAACTTATCTACAAAATAGAAATAGAGTCACAGATGTACAATAGTTACCAGGGGATAAGGGTGGGGGGAGGGATAAATTGGGAAATTGGGATTGACATATACACACTACTATATATAAAATAGATAACTAATAAGAACATATTGTGTAGTGCAGGGAAGTCTATTCAGCACTCTGTAATGAAAAGAATCTAATAAATAAAATAAAGTGGATAAATGTATTTGTATAACTGATACACTTTGCCGCACACCTGAAAGTAATACAATATTGTAGATCAACTATACTCCAGTAAGAATTAAAAAAGAAAAACAAATAGCTTGTGGTCTTGATTTGAGAAATCAAGTGTGCATTCATTTATTCATTCATGCAACAAATGCTTAATGAATACTTAGTTTGAAGACCATATTCTACTAGGTACCTTGCATATAGTAATGAACTTGGTTCTGTGCCTTTATGGAACAAATTACAACCTGGTGATGAGATAGACAGTGAACAGTAAATATGCCATTATCATATGTTTCAACTTTTAATAGGTTACAAAGGTATAAACAGAGAATGAAGGTAGAAAATACATAACAAGTGAGATCTACTTTAGATTAGGATTACCAGAAATCTCTGAAGGATAGATATTTAACTTTAGACTTGAAAGATGAAATGTAGCCAGAGAAGGAGAGTTTGAGAAGAGTGCTCCAGACAGAGACAATAACATGTGTAAAAGCCCTGAAGGGATATAAAACTTGTGTTTGAGTAACTGAAAGTCAGTGGCACTGGAAGGTATTGAGGGGGCAAAGTGGAATGAGCTCTAAGACTTGAGCTGTACACAGGGACTGAGAACAATATAGGAGCTTACCAGTTGCAAGAAGATGCTGGTTGCTGTTTGAAACCTAAAGTGAAGCCATGAAGGAATTAAACAGAAAGGTAACATGATCTGATTTATTACTCTGGGTGCTGTGTGGAAATTAAATGTACAGAAATAAATAATAGAAGTGGGGAAAATTGACAAAAGCCTATTTTAGGAGTATGGGTGTAAACTAGTGGTGGTTTAGACTAGGGTGGGCTGAGATAGAAGTTTATGGAGTCAAGACATATTTACCAGGATTTGCTAATGGCTATAGAGACAAGAGCATGTTAAGGCAGGCTAGGGACCTCGCATGAAGAAGTCTGTGATTCAGGTTCACGTCACATACATCTAGAAGCTTTCTCTGACCTGTGGGTTGGGGCAGTTGTCCCCCCTATAGTGCTATCATTATACCCAGGGGACATTTAGCATTAAGCTTTTCACATTATAATGCAATTTCCTGTGTATGTGTTTATTTTCCCAAAATATAGCACATACCTTGAGGGCACAGGCCACATTCATTAATGTCACCTCTCACTCATAAAACCAGAGTAATACTTTGTTGAAAGAATAAGTTTAGGTTAAATTTTGCAATATTAATTGGTTATTTGAGAAGATAATATTATAGAGAAAGAACTGGTGGAATAAGCAGATTCAAGCAAGAACAGTTTAAGGAAACAATTTAAAGAGCAAGCCAGTAATTTAATCTGTAAGAAGTATAAAATTACTTGAATTTGAATTTCAAAATAATTTAACATACCAAACAGAACAATTTTTTTAGGTGTATTTCAGAGTGTTAGAATCAAATAATATTTTACTAAAATATATTTATCCTCTAATCTAAAATATTATGTGATTTTATTGAAGCCTTAAAAATTTGAGCTTTTACTCAAACCAATTTTCAGTCCATGGGCAATTTGGAGTAAGAAAACATTAGAGATGTGGAAGACCTGGTTTATATTCATCCTTTACCATTAACCAGTGAATTAGTCATCAGTTCATGTCAATGAGTCTTCTTTATCATTTCTAATATCCTAAGAAGATGTCTAGTGTGGCTTTCCTAGTCATGCAGATATGTGGTTAGGAAAAATGGGAGAGGAACTTAACCTCAAGTACTTCACACTCTACCTGGGCATATGCTTCAGACACTCAAGTAAATTTGAATTGCTTAAGTGTAGTTTCTTGAATGGGAATTTTTTAGAGGCCTTTTAAAAAGATCTCTTATTGTACCAGCAAGAGGGATGCATGTGGAATGAAGTGAATCTGAGGAAGACGTAGGGAAAAAAAAAAAAAACAAAACTGGAGTCAGTCATCAAGTATTCATAAAGATACATGGAACAAACTTTGCTCAGTTTTCTACTGTAAAAAAAAAATACTTAACAAAAAACATCATAGGTATTTGCACTAGAAATTCTCACTATGAAACTGCTAGGTGGCATTTCAGGGGGCTGCAAGGAGCTCCAGTTCTTTATGTCTCAGTGCAGAAAGAATTCATCAAGAGGCAAAGTGATATATAAAAAAGTGATTTATTAGAATAGGATGCTTGTGAGGCTTACAAGTGGGCAGGTGAACATTGCACTGCCCCAAGTACTTAGTGGGTTACATTTTTATAATCAAAGAAAAATAGGGGAGGGGAAAAAGACGACCTTCTTCTTCATTCTTTGAGTCTTTCAACATTAACTCCTCCTACATGTCAGGTAGGGGAGTTTTTGACCTTATATGGTGCATCCAGGACCTTCCTGGCACTATGAAAAAATTATTTCCTGTCTCAGTACAATGAGGGTCTTTCACTTTGAAATGTCAAATTTCCATAAATTATTGTTTCCTATGTGTGCAGAGAGCATGTCCTAGGGGTCATTAACTTGTTAACATCACTGGGGGCAGGATGTAGGCCTTAATTTTCCACTATTGTTTGATTGTCTTGAGGCATGACTCATGCCTCCATGGCATGGTTTGTTGCTAAGCATTCTAGCTTGGTTTTCTTGTTAGGCAAGCTAGTCTGGTTTGATGTTAAATGACTTGCTCTGCTTTGTGAGTCAAGCAAGCCCACATAGTTTCAGGATTTTTCCATCACTGTCTTGAGTGATTATTAACTTACTGTGGTCTCCCAAAGTCCCCTAAAATTTCCTCTCTATCTACAATCCCCTAGTGGGATTTCTGAACTATTTGATTATCCTACTTTATCCCTATCTACTATACCCCACTACCCACATCCCCTTCTAATAAAAACAGCCTATTTCCAAGTTGTACTTCTAGGGAATCATGTTTTGTACTATGTAGTCCTTCATCTCTACATTTTCTTTCTATAGAGAGAAGTGCAAATGCCTGGAGAGAGCGATTTATGTGGTATTTCCCTAGAGCTGCTTTAGATTTAGTTCCTCAGCATTGTCTAGTCCCAGGTCTAGTTTATGTATATTCCTAAAATAAACTCCCATCTTCTTGAGGCAGTTTGAATTAGTCTCCATTCCTTGCAGCCAAAAGAGCAAAACTAAAAATAATGTTGATCAGTTATGTATGAGAAAATGAAAACCCATTGTAAAAAAAGAACTAAGGAGAAATAAACCTATTTCCAGTTAGGTTCAAGGTTGGCTTTGACTTATTTTTCTTTTATAAGTGGACCATCTCTAGGAATGGAAACTTTCTTAGAGCTCTTACTGCAGCTTCCAAGTACTGTATATAGTTTCAGGTCTTACTCTAGATCTCTGAGTGCTAAAGCTAGTGGTGCACTAGAACCACCCTGGGAAGCCAGCTGCAAGTATTGATTCTAGAGCTTAGACCCCAGAGATTCTGACAGGAAACTTGGGGCACACCTGGGCACTTGTAATTTTGACAAGTTCAGTAGGTGATTAACACATAGCCAGGTTTCAAAACCACGCCCAATTGTCTTGAGCAGTTTTGACTCAGATGCACTTCTATATCTTGAAATGTTATTCCTCTCTGCTAAGGCATCCATCTGTTTTCTGCTCCAGAATTAAAAACAAAGAAAGGTTTCTTTTTCTTTCTTTATCTACTCTGCTGGCAACAATGCAGTAGTGTTGAGTCTTTAAAACTGGTTTCATCTAGTGTTGCTTGCTATCAAAGGAAGAAATATACAATTTATCATTTTGGAAAAGATAAACTGAAATTGTAGGGAAAACATGACATCAGAGAATCCCACATGAATTTTCCCCTTCAGGGAAGATTGAACATCAAAGATTGAACATCAGAAACTCTTTGTCTACATTCCTTCCCTTCAACTCAGCCCCAGCTCACCCCTCCTCCCTTTCAGGAAGTACAGAAATTACAAATAGAAATATTTGGTGCTTGAAGCTCTTATCTCAAATGTATTTGCCTTTCTGTCCCCCTGTTTTGGACATATTGAAACATACCTAAGCACAGACTGTTGCTAAATCACAGGAGCAAATAGGTTGCAATTATTATGAACTCCTGATCTCTAGCCTAGATTTAGTCCTAATTATTTATTATTTTAATTATTTATTAATATTATTTTATCATAATTATCTCTTCATTCTCCTTAACAACTATAACTAATCACAATCTTATCTAGGGTGGCCAATGTTCTAGTTTACCCAAGACTGAGGGATTATAGGACATGGATTTTTAATACTAAAGTTGGACATTTCCCAGGCAAATTGGAATGAGGTGCTCACTCTAGTCACATCAGAACTCTCTTTGAATTCATTTTCCTTACTTCCAATGAAATGTCTAATTTTTTACTTCACAGACAAAACAGGTGGAAAAAATTTTCAACTTTCTGCTCAATCCACTAAAATGTTTCTAACCAGGACCTGACTCCATTAGTAATCTTCTCTTTCTGCAATGTCTTCTGTCCCTTCATATATGTTTACTCTGTTCCCTCAGCATAATGTTACAAGAAAATTTGCCAAGTCCAAGCATACTCATAGGAATGTGTCCCTACTTGACTTTGAGCTTCATAGTGTTTCTCCAATGCCCATACTTTCATGACATATAAAAGAGCATGACTAAACTGAAGGGAGACTTTATAATGTTCTCCTCATTCTTAGAATTCCTCCTTATATGGAATAAACTCTGCCTCTACCATTTTGCATAGTCCTTCTACTTTCATTTAGGGGAGAGTCACTGAAATACATCTTGAGAGGGGTTGTTCTCCCTTGACTGGCAAGTAGATAGACCAGCTTTGTTTTATGTACCTGACAGCCTTTTAAAATTTTACAATATGAGCATGTTCAAGTATTTCCCATTTTTTAAGGACTTTTATTGACATATAATTGACATACAATAAACTGTATATATTTAACAAGTACAATTTGATTTTTTTTCTTATTAGTAATGTATATGTGGCAATCCCAATCTCCCAATTCATCCCACCTCAACCCACCTACTTTCCCCTCCTTGGTGTCCATATGATTGTTTTCTACATCTGTGTCTCTATTTTTGACTTGCAAACTGGTTGATCTGTACCATTTTTCTATATTCTGCATATATGCATTAATATACAATATTTGCTTTTCTCTTTCTGACTTACTTCATCCTGTATGACAGCCTCTAGGTCCATCCATGTCTCTACAGATGTCCCAACTTCATTCCTTTTTTACAGCTGAGAAATATTCCATTGTATATATGTGCCACATCTTTATCCATTCATCTGTTGATGGACATTTAGGTTGCTTCCATGTCCTGGCTATTGTAGATATTGCTATGAACATTGGGGTGCGTGTGTTTTTTTGAATTATGGTTTTCTCTGGGTATATGCCCAGTGATGGGATTGCTGTGTCATATGGTAATTCTATTTTCAATTTTTCAAGGAACCTCCATACTGTTCTCCACAGTGGCTATATCAATTTACATTCCCACCAACAATGCAAGAGCGTTCCTTTTCTCAACACCCTCTCTAGCATTTATTGTTTGTAGATTTTCTGATGATGCCCATTCTCACTGGTGTGAGGTGATACATCATTGTCATTTTGATTTGCATCTCTAATAATGATTGATGTTGAGCAGCTTTTCAAGTGCCTCTTAAGTATTTCCCATCTTCCTACATTTTAGATGTCCTTGACCTTCTCTTACCCTGTCTCTTCCTAGGTAGTCAGTTTGAAAAAGAAATGGGATTTTGCTCTCTTCACTTTCTCCATGAGTTGCAGGGTGCTTTCGTCTCTTCAATAAACTTCAGTGAACCTGCTCTTGTATGATCACCAATGATCTTTTTGCTAAATTGCATGTGAGTGTTTCATTCTATCTGTGAGATATATATATATATATTTGTATATATATTTACTAAAGTACAGTAGCTTAGACAGAATAATATAAAATCACCCATAATTCTTCCATGGAAAATTTAAAAAGTTATTCTCTGTGTCTTTCATTATTTACAACTTTACAAATTACTTACTACTCTTTTTTAAAAACTATTCAGGTATTATTCATAGTCCTATGGAGGTTCCTTCTTGGTCTTCTTTACTAAAACTTCATCTAGTATCCCAATTACACTCAAATATTGATGTTTCTAGCTTTATATTCTTATCTCACTATTTACTCTGAAGATTCTCCTTGAGTGAGTTCCTTTTTTTTCCCTAGCTCCACAGCTATATCCACAACCTATATTCTGAGGCCTGGGTTTCTCTCTAGGTACTCAGTTCCATATGAGTTTTCCAAAAATACCACAGTCTCAACACTGATTTTATCATCTCCCAATTTTTATATCCCACAGATATTAATGACACAAAAATGGACCAAGCTACTTAGTTATTATCTTTAATTTATCTTGCTCATCTCCAACCAGTTACTAATTCTAATCCTAACCTTAACTCTCTCTCAAGTTTCTTAAATCCATCTTTGCCTGTTCTACTACTCTGTGAATGGGCTTTAACCTTTTAAAACTGTATTTGTGCAGTAGTCTTCCAAATGGAATCTTTGCCTCAAGGCTTGGCCTCCTTCAATCAGTTCTCCACACTGCTGTCAAAGTGACTTTCTAAATCATAAATCTGAACACTGTGGTTAAGATTCTGGGTTCTTGAATGAGAAAGATCTGGCTTTAAAAGCAGTTTCAATACTTACTAGCTGTAACTTTGGGCAGGTTATATTAAACCTCTCTATTCAAGTTCCTCATTGGTAACTTGGGGTTGTAATATCTGTATCAGAGCATTATCTTAAGAGTAAAATGAGTTATCTATTTAGCACAGTACAATGCAAATGAATAGTGCTCAATATTTGGTTGTTACTAGTATCATGATAATGTCTGAATTTGTTCAGCAGTTCTCTAATCGGTTTAAGATAAAATTTTAACCCTTTATCTGATATAGAAGGCCTTTTATCATAGTGCCTTGGTTGGCCTTTCCAATTTCATTTTGTGCTGTTTCCCTTTCTCACTCTATCCTCCAGTAATGGTAAACTATTTGCAATTTTTCTAATAGAATTATTTTCTTATTTTGTAAATTCTTTAATATTTATTGATTTTTACTATTTGCCTGGATAAATCCAATGCCTTCTTCAAAATTCAGGTACACTTAATCTTTCCTAAAGAAGTTTCCCTCCCACCACTTTTATTGTAATCTGGATCAAGTGTTCTGTTTGCTCCCCTAATTTCTTCTGTACACATGACTCTATAACACCATGTTATTCAGCATATTACAGTTATATTCTGCAATAGTCTGTGAGTGTCTTATAGGCAGCAACAGTGTCTTATTTATCTTTGTGTTACCAATTTCCCTGCCAGTACCTGCCATAGTAGGTGGCACTCAAATGTTGACTGATGTGAAAGTTTTGAACATTTGTAATGATAATGAATTACAGTGGAGATGATATAAAACATAATTAGTTAATAATAATTTAAAAATGAAGATAATGAAATGCCTAAATGAGTGCTGTACTCCTGTAAGAAGTTACATAGTACATCCACATAACTATACATTATAGTTAAGTACTATATAACTTACATAAAAGCTATAGAGGTTAAAAACTTTATATTGTTTGAAAATTTTCAAGGAAAGGATAACATTTGAACTGTATTTTGTAGGTACATGACTCAATCAGCAAAAATAGGAGATTTTTAAGGAAAGAGTACTATGGGATCAAAGGCAGGAGGAGTTAGTGTATATGAGATTGCAGTGTTCGTGAACTTTTCTTACTTCATTTTCTCACTGACTCTATGAGGTGAATAGTTGAGGGCACTAAAAGTCAAATGTTTTAAGTAAATCTATAAAGTTCACACAACTATAACATGGTGAACAGAGTATCCAAATCCAGCTGTGGTCACCTCTGAAAGATTGCTTTCTCCACCCAAAGCTGGTGTACCACAGGTGGAATGAACATGTGAGACTGGAATAATGAGAGTAAGCCTGGATCTAGGTTATGATGGGCCTTCAAAGTCAGGCAGAGGACACATTTGACAGTCTCTATTAAGTCACTACAACATTCTTTCTTTCAGCTGTCTATTTGGTGGAATTGAAGAGGTTATATTAAAATCAAGAGTTGGCCAAAAAAAAATATGGCAAGTTTGCTACTACTATTCTTTCCTGCACCCATGGCAGACAATGGTATTAGAGTATATGCTATATTTTTTACTGAGCTTGGTTACAGTCTCAGAATCCTTATTAAAGAACATTCACTAGGAGTTTTGGTTAATCCATAACCTCTCCTTTTTCCTGTATTACTCCAATTACTTTTTGGAGATTTATCTTGCCACCTTTTTTGAGAAAGCTTGATGAAACTCTAAAAGAGGGTTAACCACCCTCCTATTAGAGAAGGGCAGGATATTTCTGCCAGATCTCACTGTCCCAAAAGGAGCAAGAAGTGAGCATAGCTTAGACAAAAATATTCTTTCTAAAGAGAATCTTGAGCAGAGTAATTCAGGATTGAAAACAAAAACAAAAAACTGTACATCCCTTTCAGAGAAGAAATCCTGATGAGGCAGTACAGAGTTACCTGTTTTACTCTGATTTCTTTTTTACTACTAAGCATCTTCTCTAGTATTAACATTAGAATAATGAGCTTCCCAATGACATTATCCCAATGAGCTTTTTTTTAAACTTTTTAATTTTATATTGGAGTATAGCTGATTAACAATGTTACATTAGTTTCAGGTGTAGAGCAAAGAGATTCAGTTATACATATACATATATCCATACTTTTTCAAATTATTTTCCCGTTTAAGTTGTTACATAATATGGAGCAGAAAAAAAAAAATATTGAGCAGAGTTCCCTGTGCTATACAGTAGGTCCTTGTTGGTTATGCACTTTAAATATAGCAGTGTGTATATGTCAATCCCAAACTCCCTAACTATCCCTTCCCCTCACCCATCCACCTGTGGGGGGGAGGGTCAGTGAGTCTGTTTCTGTTTTGTAAATAAGTTCATTTGTATCATTTTTTTTAGATTCCACATATAAGTGATGCCATATGAAATTTCACTTTGCCTGACTTACTTCACTCAGTATGACAATCTCCAGGTCCATCCATGTTGCTGCAAGTGGCATTATTTCATTCTTTTTAGTGTCTGAGTAATATTCCATTGTATATATGTACCACATCTTCTTTATCCAATATATGTGTTGATGAACATTTAGGTGGGTTCCATGTCTTGGCTATTGTAAACAGTGCTGTAATGAATATGGAGTTGTGTGTATCCCTTTGGACCATGTTTTCCTATGGATATATGCCCAGGATGGGATTGTTGGATCATGCAGTATCTTTATTTTTAGTTTCTTTAAGGAATATCCATACTATTCTCCATAGTGGCTGTACCAATTTACATTTCCACCAACAGTGTAGGAGGGTTCCATTCTCTCCACATCCTCTCTAGCATTTATTGTGTGTGGATTTTTTTTTTTTTTTTGATGAAAGCCATTCTGACTGGTATTAGGTGATATCTCATTATAGTTTTGATTGGCATTTCCCTAATAATTAGTGATGTTGAACATCTTTTCATGTGCCTCTTGGCCATTTGTATGTCTTCTTTGGAGAAATGTCTATTCATGTCTTCTGCTCTTTTGTTAATTGGATTGTTTGTTTTGATGATATGAAGCTGCATGAGCTGTTTGTAAATTTTGGAGACTTGTTGATTACATCATTTGCAAATATTTTCTCCCATTCTGTGGGTTGTCTTGCCATTTTGTTTATGGTTTCCTTGCTGTGCAAAAGCTTTTAAGTTTAATTATTTCTGATTTGTTTATTTTTGTTTTTATTTCCATTACTCTGGGAGACAGACCAAAAAAGATATTGCTGGGATTTATGTCAGACAGTGTTCTGCCTATGTTTTCCTTTAAGAGTTTTACAGTGTCCAGTCTCACTTTTAGGTTTTTAATCCATTTGGAGCTTATTTTTTGTATGGTTTTAAAGAATATACTAATTTCATTTTTTTTACATGTAGCTGTCCAGTTTTCCAAGCACCATTTATTGAAGCGACTGTCTTTCCACCATTGTCTTGCCTCCTTTTTCATAGATTAATTGACTATAGGTGTGTGGGTTTATTTCTGGGCTTTCTATCCTGTTCTATTGATCTATATTTTTATTTTGGTGTCAGTACCATACTGTTTTGATGACTATAGCTTTGTAGAAGAGTCTCCCTGACTTCAGACTATCAGACTATATTCCAATTGGCTTTTTTCCTCTTCTTCTTTTCTTTCTACACAAACTAACCAGAGGCAATTTCTGTGACTTGCAACTAAAAAACTGTAGACAATACCATTTTTATTTAGTCATAGATGGCATATGATTTAGACCTACACCAACAGGTACATGATTTAACATCAATAGCACATGATTTAGACCTAACAGAGTTTAAATATGGAAAATATGTTGTGATATTTTTAGAATGTGTCTACTTGACTAAGCTTGAACTATATTTCCCACAATCCCCTTCCCCATAAGGTTTCAAGTTAGAATTGGCTATAAGAAAATTTTTTCATGAGATTTGACAGGTAGAAGTGAGACAGGAGCCATTACAAGATCCTTCTTTGTCTTCTGTGTCATAAATAGTGAGAAACAGTTGCAGACATGTCTTAACATCCCTGTTTATATCCAGACCTTCTTCATAAATGGCATTCCAAAACAATAGACTCTCCAGACTCACAAATAAATGCAGAGTCAAGAGCCTTCCATCGTTTTTTCCACCACCTTTCCTTGTGGTCCCATTCTAGAAGCTGGATGTACTTGGGCTTCTGGATTCCTTGAGAAACTAAAATTTGTCTGCTCACTTTAGTGATTCAGAAAGGCACTTTTCTCTGATTATTCAACTTATTCTTTTGGCCTGTTATTTATTCAATTTCTCTAAAAATTGAGTAAGGTCTTATTCTTATAATGAATCTCTTATTCAATAATAGTTATATAGCTTCTGCTTCCATGATTGAACCCTGATTCCTCTAGTTGTTGCTACCAAAATTGGTTTTTGGAGAACAGAATACTGAAGATGTTCTTACTGCTGGTAGTAAAGGGGAAACTGGCAATCCATGGCATGTAGTGGCAAAATAGTTTCTTAAGTTATCACCTGTGGTTTCACCTATAAAAAAATGCCTATAGATGGCAAGGCTTTGGATTACCAAGTAGTTGTTGCTATAGAACACTTTAATGAAAATGAATATAATGTTAGTGTTTGGTTGATTCTAAGTGCATTGTAAACTTTGGAGAATGAAAACGAGGTCAGGATTTTAAAATCCCAGATCAACATTTGGGTAACAAATTAAAACGTTTCTATGACTGCTTTGAGAGAAACACATATTTTCCACATAGTTTCTTAAAACCAAACCCAAAGTCTAATTTGCACAGTAGCTGAATTACAATTTAATCCAATCTTTAAGGGTTCCTTATATTAGAATTAAAGAATTGATTATGAAGGAGTAGAAACATGAAAATTGGGACTGAAGCACATGGGTCTGATTCTGATGATGTGGAGGAGAAATTTGCCATAGTGACACAGGGGCTGATTCTAATGACACAGAGGAACTTGAACCTTTATATTTTATTGAGCATTTGCTAGTAGAGATATCTTTCCCCCAAATCTGAGGAATTTAGCCTCCTCTTGCCTGAAGAACTTAATGCTCTGGCCTGTGGGATTTGATTTGTAGGGGAATGCTGATTTCCCTCAGATATACATTATGACCTCCCCTTGCTTCTAGATCTGTGACAAGACTCAAATTATGGAATGCTCCTGGGAGTCAGATAAACATTGTTACCTGAAAGAATTACTGCACAAAACAAAAGAATTATATTCATGTAATTTATATCCATACTAATGGAAACCTAGGGAATATAAATGGAAATGGATGAGAAGAACGTTGGATCAGACAGGAAAAGGTACTGTTGGGTCAGCTTGAATTTACTAAAATCTGTTCAGTGTGTTTTAAGTGGCTGGTAAGTAGTTCTAAATTTTGGCTTGGTTAGTTGACTAAAATGAAGTTGAGATGTTAGAACTCCCTTGATATACTATATAGGACAATATCAAAAGGCTTGAGGATACTTAAATGTGGGAATAGATTTATATTTAAGAACTGCTAACAACCCATATCTGTGTCTGAAGGACATTTCCTTTATCAAGGCCTTTAGAAATATTTTGGTGAAGAGAGTACTGTCATCTTTGAAAAGCTTCATAATGACTGCTCTCTGCAGGCCATTGAATGACACTGAGAGGTGTTGCTATCAAAATAGAGTTCAATAGGGATGACAGAATCTCAACGTGGCAAGGCCAAGTAGTGGCACTTAATTGAGACAACATAGGTAGAATTGCTAATCAAAATTATTTCACCCATAGAGAAATTTGTCATTAACTAACTGATTATGGTGTCCCGAGGACTGAAATATATGAGTAGTTTGCTAAAGTTTTACTTGGATTTCGGAAAGGAAAACCTCTAATTCTGGTGAACAGAAATTTTACTTGGATCAAAAAATAGAGAATTAATTCCAATTTTCGAGCTAGTTTATATTTCCAGAATGTACTGTGCCCAGAACTTAACTTATAAGGGTGGTTGAATGAAGACATAGAGACATCATTGCCATTAGAAGAAAATTTTAATGCCATTCACAGTTCCCTTATAAACAAGACACATATCTGACCATGCAGGGCCATAGAAAGGTCACCAAGTTTTTATAGGGAAGCAGAGGAAGAGTGAGTGATAGATTTAAGCCAGAGACTTTATTGGGGTTTCTAGGAGAAAGGCAAGTCAGGGAAGGATGAACAGTTTAGGACTGGCTAGTTTGAATAATTACAGCTGGCTCTCTGCTATAGAGGAGATGGCTGCTAGCTCTCTGGTATCTGGTCCTGTGATAACTGAGGTGACTTGGTCAGATCAAGGATGTATGACTCTGGATGACTTTTGGCTGAGCCCTTTGCAATCTCTAAGAATTGGCTGGCCCTAGAAAGAGTAGTCATACTTTAGCCAGAAAGGTTTTATAAGATGTCAAAACATAAAAGAGAGAAAATGGAAAAAATATGATTAATACACAGGACACCTTGTATAAGAAGAGCTAGGCTCATTTAAGGGAAGATTTTGCACTGCCCAAAACTCATCCAGTATATCTTTCTCCAGCCTTCTCCAAAAGGATCTTTGGCCATTCACAAGGGTGATAGTGCAATGAGAAAGGGAAAATTATCATACTACTCAGACATTACTTGATACTGGATCTGAAACACTAGTAATTCCTAGAGATACAAAATGCCTCCAATAAAAGGAGAGATTTTGGAGATCAGAATTAATAATGTTTAAATTGATTTGTCTCATAGGGTGACCACTGGGTCCCCAAACTTATTGTGTAGTTACTTCTGGTGGCAGAATGCCTAAATGGAATAGACATACTTAAAAATTAGCAAAATAGTACTAACATTTGCATTAAAGGGGTTCCAGAAGAACAAGAGAGAGAGAAAAGTGTTGAAAATGTGTTTGGTGAAATTATGGCTAAAAACTTCCTGAAGCTAAAGAAATAAATAGACTTCCAGGTATATTCAGCACAGAGGGTCACAAACAAGGTGAACCCAAAGAGACCCACACAAAGGTATTGCATAATTAAAATAACAAAAGTTAAAGATAAAGAGAGAATTTAAAAGCCCGCAAGAGTAAAACAAAGAGTCACATACAAGGGAATTCTCATAAGGCTATCAGTAGAAACTTTGTTGACCAGATAGGAGAGGGACATAATGTATTTAAAGTGCTGAAAGGGAAAAACATACTAAGATACTCTACCCAGCAAAATTAAAGAACTTTTCCCATGAACAAAAACAAAGGCTTCCTCAATGCTAAACCAACTCAACCAGAAATGTCAAAGGTTCTTCCCTAAGTGGAAAAGAAAAGGCTATGACAAAAAGAATTTAAAGGAAAGGGAAAATGCCACCAGTAAAGGCAAATATACAGTGAAGGCCATGGACCAACTAGTTAAATAGGCTAATAAGAATATTAAAAGACAAAATTATAAAGTCAACAATAACTACAATAACTAGTTAAGATATAGACAGGAAGATGTAAAATATGACATCAAAAACACAAAACATGTGGTAGAAGAGTAAAAATGTAGATATTTTAGGATGTGCTTGAACTTAAATGACTACCAGTTTGAAACACATAGATATAGTTACAACTTAACATAAGTGAATCTCATGGTAACCACAAAAAAAAAAAAAAAAAAATAGAAAGAAAGGAACAAAAGCATACCACTAAAGAAAATCATCAAACCACAAGGGAAGAAACTGAAAGAAGAAAAAAACAGAGAAGTACTACAAAATAAAAACCAGACAACAAGGAAAAAAAAAAGTCAATAAATACATACCAATAATCACTTTAAATGTCAAAAGGCACATGAAAAGATGTTCAACATTGCTAATTATTAGAGAAATGCAAATCAAAACTACCATGAAGTATCACTTCACTCCAGCAAGAATGAACATCATCAAAAACTCTACAAATAATAAATGCTGGAGGGAGTATGGAGAAAAAGGAGCTTTCCTATACTGCTGGTGGGAATTTAAATTGGTACAGCCCCTATAGAGGACAGAATGGGGGTTTCTAAAGAAACTAAAAATGGAGGTACCATATGATCTTGTAATTCCACTTTTGGGCATATATCTGGAGAAAACTTTAATTGAAAAAATACATGCACCTCAATGTGCATAGTAGCACTATTTACAATAGCCAAGACTTGAAAGCAACCTATCCATCAACAGATGAATGGATAAAGAAGATGTGATATATATATATATATATATATATATACATATATATATATATATAATTTTATTCAGCCATCAAAAAGAAAGAAATATTGCCATTTGCAGCAATATGGATGGACCTAGAGACTATCATACTAAGTAAGTCAGACAAAGAAAGACAAATATCATATGATATTGCTTATATGTGGAATCTTAAGGAAAAGATGATACAAATGAACCTTTATTCAAAACAGAAATATGCCCACAGACATAGAAAAAAACTTATGGTTACCAAAAGGGAAAGGGGGCAGAGGCATAACTTAGGAGTCTGGGATTAACATAAACACATTACTATATATAAAATAGATAACCAACAAGGACATACTGTATACCACAGGGAACTATACTCAATATTTTGTAATAACCTATAAGGGAAAATAATCTGAAAAATAATTATATATATATATATATATATATATATATATATATATATATATATAACTGAATCACATTGCTGTACATCTGAATCTAATAGAACCTTGTATATCAACTATACTTCAATTTTAAAAAAAAGGGTCAATGGACCAAATGTTCCAATCAAAAGACATAAGATGGTAGACTGGATTAAAAAAAATAAGACCCATATGCATGTTATCTACAGGAGTCTCACTTCACAGCTAAACACAGATGGAAACTGAAAGTGAGGGGAAGATATATCATGCAAATGGAAATGAAAAGAAAATGAGAGTAGCAATGCTCACATCAAAGTAGATGTCAAAACAAAGTCAGGATACAAAGAAGGATATTATATAATGATAAAGGGATCAATACAAGCATAGGGTATAACATTTGTTAAAATACATGCAGCTAATATTGGGGCACCTAAATATATAAAACAAATATTAACAGACATAAAGGAAGAAATCAACAATAATGCAATAAAAATAAGGAACTTTATAACCCCACCTACATCAGTGGATAGATTAACCAGGCAGAAAATCAATAAGAACACAATGGTTAAATGACACACATTAGACCAGTTGGACTTAATAGATATCTACAGGAAATCCATCCAAAAATAGAAGAACACACATTATTTTCAAGGGCACATGGAATATTCTCCAGATTTAATCACATGGTAGGCCACAAAACAAGTCTCAACAAATTTAAGAGGACAGAAATTATTTCAGGCATTTTTGTTTCTAACAACAATATTATGAAACTAGAAATCAAACAGAGGAAGAAAAATGGAAAAAATACAAACAAGTGGAGACTAGACAGCACACTACTAAATACCAATAGATCAACAAAGAAATCAGAGAGGAAGTCAGAAACTAACTGGATAAAAAGAAAAATAAATACAATTTTTGAGAATCTATGGGATGCAGCAAAAGCAATTCTAAGCTGGAAATTTATAGTTATACAGGGCTACCTCAAGGAACAAGAAAAAATGTAAATAAAAACCTAACCTATTGTATGATCAAAAAAAAAATTATAAAATGAATAATAAAGAAAGCCCAAAATCAGCAGAAAGAAGGAAATAATAAAGATCAGAAAAGAAACCAATCAGAGACTAAATAAAACAATAGAAAAGATAAAAAAAGAGCTGATTTTTAAAAGGTAAACAAAACTGATAATAGTTAAGCTAGCCTCATTAAGAAGAGAGAAACCAAGTGAACAAAATAAGAAATGAAATAGGAGAAATTACAACTGATAACACAGAGATTAAAAAAAATCATAAGAACTATGAACAGTTATATGCCAGCAAATTAGACAAACTAGAAGAAATGAATAAATTTCTAGAAACGTAAAACCTTCTAAGACTGAATCAGGAAGAGAGATAATAAGAAAGACTTATCACTGGTAGTGAAAATGAATCAATAATCAAAAAACTCCCAGCAAATAAAAGTCTGAGACAGGATAGCTTCATGGGACAATTCAACCAAACATATGAACACCTATCCTCAAATGATTCCAAAAATTGAAGAAGAGGGAACACTCCCAATTCATTTACAAGGCCAATGTTACCCTGATACAAAAACCAAAGACACTAAAAGAAAGAAAATTATAGGTCAACATAACTGATAAATATAGATGCAAAAATCCTCAACAAAATGTTAGTGAGCATAATTCAACAATATATAAAAAGGATCATGTACCATGATCAAGTTGGATTTACACAAGGAATGCAAGGATGATGCAGTATCTGCAAATCAATCAATGTATTACACCACATTTTTTATCAATTCATGATAGAAACTCTCATCAAAGTTGGTGTAGAGGGAATTTATCTCAATATAATAAAGGTAATTTATGACAAACACACAGATAATAGCATGCTCAATGGTGAAAAGCTGAAAACTTTTTTCTGTAAAACCAGGAACAAGACAAGGATGCCCAGTCTCTCCATTTCTATTTAATAGAGTATTGGAAGTTCTGGTCACAGTAATCAGACAAGAAAAAGAAATAAAAGACATCCAAATAGGAGGAGAATAAGTAAAACTCTCATTATTCTCAGATGACCTGATGCTATATAGGAAACCATACAGTTGCCACAAAAAAACTATTAAATTAATGAATGAATTCAGTAAAATTGTGTGATACAAGATTAGTATACAGAAATCTGTTGTTTTTCTATACACTGATAATGTACTATCAGAAATAGAAAGTAAGAAAGCAATCCCATTTAAAATTGCATCAAAGACTTCACTGGTGGTGCAGTGGTTAAGGGTATGCCTGCCAGGGGAGAGACATGGGTTCAATCCCTAGACTGGGAAGATCCCACATGCCACAGAGCAACTGGGCCTGTGTGCCACAATTACTGAAGCCTATGTGCCTAGAACCTGTGCTCTGCCACCAAAGGAGCCACCACAATGAGAAGCCGATGCATTGCAATGAAGAGTAACCCCTGCTCACCACAACTAGAGAAAGCCTGTGTGTAGCAATGGCTACCCATTGCAGCCAATAAATAAGTAAGTAAGTAAGTAAATAAATAAATAAACAAACAAACCATAAAAAGTTATTTTAAAAAATGGCAGATACAAGACATGATATCTCCAACTACATTTAAAAAAAATAAAATTGCATCAAAAACAATGAAATACCAAAAAATACACTTAACCAGGGAGGCCAAAGACTTATACTCTAAAAGCTATGAAACATTGATGAAGGAAATTGAAGATAATACGAAGAAATGGAAAGATATCCCATGTTCATGAATTGGAAGAATTAATATTGTTGAAACATCCCTGCTACCCAAAACAATCTACAGATTTAATGCAATCTCTATCAAAATACTCATGAAATTTTTCATATAGCTAGAATAAATAATCCTACAGTTTATATAGAACCACAATATTCCCTGAAGAGCCAAAGCAATCTTGAGATAAAGGAACAAAGCTGGAGGTATCATGCTTCCTGACTTCAGCTACTACAAAGCTACATTAATCAAAACAATATGGTACTGACACAAAAACAGAAACATAGATGAACACAACAGAAATAAACACACCTAGGTAATTAATTTATGACAATTTATGTCAATTAATTTATGACAAAGGAGGCAAGAATATAAAATGGGGAAAAGACAGTCTCTTCAATAAGTGGTGCTAAGGAAAACAGGACAGATACAGGTAAATGATGAAATTAGACATTTTCTCACATCATATACAAAAATAAACTCAAAATAAGTTAAAGATCTAAATAGTTTGGAAGCATTAAGGGCATGGGGTTGGGCTTAGAACACAGGTGTGTACAGTGTGCTATAGCAGAAGTTTTGTGTCATAGTAATCCTGTTTCCATTCTGGTGCCTTCTAGCCAATATTGAGTTTTTAGATGAAATATGAGAATTTTGTTCAATCTGAAACTGCCATTACCCTCTTTCCCCCTTTTTTTACTTAAACATTTTATTATAATTTAGATGAAAGTTTTTTTTTGTCAATTAGTGTTTTTTTTTCCCAATCCTTCAAACTGTTCGTATATGTTTTATAACATTCACTGTACTAACCCTTCTTCAAATTGTGGTGGGAGGTGGTGACGCAGTTTAGTTGTGTCCTCAAGATAAAGTCTTAGTGAAAAACAAATAAATGATCTTTAGTTATTAAAAAAAAAAAAAAGAAAAACTCCTAGAGTAAACCTTTGGCAGAACATTCTTTCACTTAAGTTGTAGCATTTTGTTGTTGTTTTTCTGTCTCCTCAGACAGAAGTAACAAAATGAAAAATAAACAAAAGGGACCTAATGAATCTTCAAAGATTTTGCACAACAAAGGAAAACTTGGGCAAAATGAAAAAACCTACCAAATAGGATAAAATATTTGTAAATGATATAGTTGATAAGGTGTTAATATTCTAAAAGTATAAACAACTAATACAATTCAATATAAAAAGAACCAATTTCAATAATGGGCAAAAAACCTGAATAGATATTTTTCTAAAGAAGACAGGCAGATGACCAACAGACACAAGAATGTTTCTGCATTTCACAGAACATCCCACTCCTCCACTATGCTGATGATATTAATGATTGTACCTGGTGAACAGAAAGTAGTAACTACTTGGTAAGACACATGTGTATCAGAGGATAGTGCACAAATTACATAAAAATTCAAAATCCTGTAACTCAGGTAAGTTTTCTAGGGTTACAATTGTTTGGGGTATGTCAAGGCATGTGCCTCTAAGATAAAGGACAAGTTATAGTAACTGGTCCCTCCTACCATGGAGAAAGAAATTCAATGTCTTATATTTCCATTGAAGGTTCTTTTGAAGTAACACACTGAGAAAGGATTTTTCTGGACCTGGATTACAAATGGTTCTGAATGATAAGCTGACACTAACTGAAATGACTAATGGCTTGGCTTAGATAGAACATGATTGGAAAACTGGTCGGTATAGGTGATATACAGATGAATGTCTCCAAATGGGCAAAGAGTGTGAAGATATGTGTCCCATGTCAATGCTCCGTAAAAAGCATTCTTAACACAGAATAATCTTAATAACCAGGTGGTCAAGATAGCTTGTTATGCAGATGCTCGTCAGCCTCTTTCCCTGGTTACCCTATTCTTACCCAATATGCATCAATAAAATAAAATGAACATGAGTTCAGCAAACTGAAGTTCTACTCACTAAAGCCAATCTGGTTAAAGCCATTGCTGAGTGCCATGTCTTCCGATAGCAGGAACCAACACTTGGCTCCAATACAGCATTATTCCCCAGGAAGATCAGCCAGTTACATGTTACAGCTAGTTATATGTAAATTGATTATGCTAGATCACTTCCATAATGGAAATGGCAGCACTTAAAAAAAATGGAATGGATATTCTGAATATGCATTTGCTTCCCCTGCCCAAAATGCTTCTTCAAAAACTACCATCCATGAACCTTCAGATACTTTATTCACTGTGATGGTAATTCACAAAGCATTGCTTTTGTTGTGGGAACTAATTTTATAGGAAGTAAAATATGAGATTAGCCCATGCTTATGGACTTTACTGATATTATCATGTTCTCTGTCACTCTGAAGTAGCAGATCTGATAGGTGGTGTAAATGTTTTTATGAATATTTAACTATAACACCAGCTGGATGGCAACATTTTGCAGGCTGGAGTAACTTCATCCAGCCTATAGTGTATGCTCTGAATCAGTGACTGACTCCTGATTCATTATAGTGCTGTTACTTCCAAAGCTAGGATTCTCTGGTCCATGAATGAATTATTTTAAATGGGAATGTCTTTTCTTACAATTATATTTAACAATCTACTAGTTAAATTTTTATTTCTGTTACTTTGCATTCCCCTCATTTACAGCTCTCCCCTACTCTATATCCAGTGCTTCTTCCTTAATGCCAGGTGTATTTGACTTCTCATGTGAGGGGTTGCCTACGTTTTATTTGAGTATACCTGAGCATGATGGTTAAGGAATTCAAAACCAAGGAGAGAATGATACTGTATCTTGAAGATTCCTCCTTCACTTCAGGTACCCTACTCTGCTCAATGACCAAGAAATCTGGGTTTAAAATTTGGCAATATCAATGACAAGGCATAGAGAATATCATCATATGATCCCTGGCATTGGCTATCACTTAAACCAAAGGACTCTCCTTTTCTTATCCAACAAAGCCACAGATACTTCACCATTTTTGGTTTAAGATACTAAGTGATTCCATTTACTTTGAACTTGTGCCTTTCCTTTCCAGGTTGAGAAATAAAAAAAAAAAAAAAATACCTCCTTTTCTTCCCTTTCTTAATTTCTCAAGACAGCTGGACTACTGCCCAGACATATTGCCAAATCACACCCCTAATTTATGCAGGAGATGATAAATCCCCATCCTTGCTGATTTTTAGTGCAAAGAAGCATATGGAATCAAAAAGTGCCAGACCCAGCTTTGCACTCCAGGAATGTGTAGGAGGGCTTACAGCACTTGCAGGGTGAAGAGAAAGGAGAGGTGAGTGAAATTCATGAAGAGTTTTTCATTACCCTCACTTTTGGGTATTTTAGGATATATTTCTGAAAGGAAAAAAATATTGAAAAATATAATACATTTCTTAAAATGCACTAGGTATCTTGTTATTTAAAGGTATTTCATTATTTTTTAGGAATTTTTTGTAAGGCTTTCTTTAAAAAATCTAATGTCCAATCCAATTATCACCAATGCTTTTTTATTGCCATTTTCCTTTATACTCATAGGACTCTCAAGAAATTAGGGTGTAGTTAAACACTAATTCAGTGAGAATTTTTCATTTAACTTTGAAAACAGAAAAATGGGGACTATAAAGTAAGATTTCATTTTCCTCTTTAAATACAATGCTAATTTTTAATGTTCTAATTGGTGAAATATGCACCAAAGAATATCCTCAGACACCTTTTCATATTATATTCTCATGTGTAGGTGTTAAACTTTAAACTGTGCCCTGTTCTTTCAGCACCTATTAACACTCATTCTCAGAATACCAACTCTCTCAATATTTGAAGTTAATGAGAGCTCTAGTTAATGGGGCAAATCCATTCCCTGGGGATTGCATCTAGTCTGGTCCTAAAGATAAATTTAAGTACTTTGTTATGTTTCCAAGTATTAAGCAAGTTTTTATTAAAACAAATATTCCTATCCACTGGAGCAGACAAAAGCACTGAGACTGAGTAAGGAAACAAAGTCCCAGTCAATAAAAATAGGAAAACTTTCCAGATGAAAATGATACTTTCAGTCCTTTTTTAAAAAAATACTTTTATGTAAAGTGACATAAATATAAATGCAAAATAGTATTTACTTGCAAAAATCACAGTGAAATTCTGTGGTATTACAGTATATTGCCATTCATCATTGTTTATTCATTGCAGTGAAACATCTATTACTTGCTTTCTAGCATGCGTTTTCCTCTCTTGCTAAAATGTCTCTGATTTTCTTCCAGGAAAATATCCTTCTTCCTTTTTCAGTTCTTTGCTTTAAGTGGGGCTCTTTATCCAGCTACAGAACAAAGCAAATGAGCCAGACTTCAGCCAATTAATATATGGCATTCCTATGGTGGCAGTGTGGTCAGGATTGCCATGTAATCCCTTGAGAGTCAATGAAATGCAATGATGCTTTTTTCTGCATATACTGGGATAGAGTCTGTTTTCTCTGTTGGATATAAACCTCCGAGGATTAGTGACTACTGTTACTGCAGTCATTTTGCAAACACATGCAAAATGGAGCCAACTTCAAGGTAGCATATCCAGAGAAATAGAGACAAAGAAAATGACTTTTGGTATCACTGTTTGAATCATTTGAGCCTTGAATGAAGACAAACTTGGATATCTATCTCTGGATTGCTTAGTTATTGGATACAATAAATCCTTCTCTTCTTCCTTTTTTGGCTTACATTGTTATCAAGAATAGGAATAATTCTAACTGGTAGCATGCATCAAAATTAATGCCACTGCTCTTGGCCCTGGGGATACAGAGGGATATAAAACACTGTTTCTAACTTTAAGGAGCTCAGTTCTTGAGGGAACACACACACACACACACACACACACACACACACACACACACTCACACACGTTATTCCAACCTATGATATGAAAGTTATTAACGGAGTGATAAAGAAGTATATGTTGAGGAGGAAGCAGGCCAAATAAGTGATCTCCAGAAAAGTGACACTTGAATTAATCCTTCAGAGAAATGCACATTTAAACAAAATTGGCCTAATTTCTACCTAAATTACTTCCTTCAAAAGCTGATTCTGACACAAGAATTTGGGCATAGGTAATTTATTTGGGAGATCATTCCAGGAAGCACAAGTGAGAAAGTGGGGAAAAATGGGGCAGGAGTGGGAGAAAAGTTGCTAAAGAGAACATTAATGACTAAATTACTATGAGCAACTGAGACTCAGTCCCATTGGTGACTCTCTGAGAATGCATTTTGGCCAAGGAGGCCAAGGTGTTTATCCATGACTCCCTTTCCTTCCTGGTTGAGCATTGCCCTCAGGGACTTTATCTCCCTTGAACTTCTTGGTTTCACCTGTGTGGAGTGGAGCATGCTCCTGTGGTACTGGAAAAAACCCTCAGGGGGAATAAAAGAGGCATGTGCTGTTAGCGTTCTGGGAACCAGCTGGAGGAAACTGAAGTGTGCCTGAAGTTTATGGGATAGGGTGTCAATTCCCATCTGCTATAATTCCCATTTTCTGTGAGAAGACTTTTCCCCTCCCAATTGTTTCTGTGAATTCTCAGACACCTATATTCTCATGATTTTGGTTGGTTCTGTGCTCCTAGTGAATTATCTCATCGTAGCTGTTTTCTTCCTTATGCTTTGTGCCAACTGCATGTGGATCTCAGCCATTTATCTTCAACTTCCTCTGAAAACTTAAAGAAGACATTTACAAGAGGTGTGTGTTTAAGATTTTTTTTGATGTGGACCATTTTTTTCAAAGTCTTTATTGAATTTGTTATAATATAGCTTCTGTTCTATTTATTTAGTTAGTTAGTTAGTTAGTTAGTTAGTTAGTTAGTTTTTTGGCTGCTAGACATGTGGGATCTTAGCTCCCCAAGCAGGGATTGAACCTGCACCCCCTGCATTGGAAGGCAAAGCCTTAACCACTGGAATGCAAGGAAAGTCCCTCAAGGTGTGTTTTTATGGATACATGTGTGAAGCACAAGCTTTAGAAGATGAGGTTATTGGAAGAGTTTTTAATCTCTGAAATAAAAAATCTTAAAATTTAGTATTATGCATTTTTGGTCTTGAAAATCCTAGGTCACTACCCTGAGACAGGGATTCTTGTGGCTCCAGTGCACTGTGTATGGGAAAGAAGAAAGCAAGATAGATAAAAGGGAAAAGCTAGGTAAACCATGCATCCCATAGTGAGCTCTGGAATGAAAATGGCACTACGGTATTGTCCTTTCTAGGGACAAGGGGCCAGGCTTTTTATGCCTTTCCATTAGCCAGTCATTGACTGTAGGCCAACTCTCAGGCATTTCTGGACTAAGTGCTCCAGTTGTTGAGGCACTTTTCATGAGAAAAGTGCAGCTGTGAGCTGTTGGCATCCAGCACTCAGAGAAGCTGGAGGATGGGTGTACCTGCACTTGCTTGTCAAAGCGGATTTGTTTGGAACAACCAAAACCTCTACTATGGCCACTTTGCCATGGCAATTTCTCACTGGATAGGCTGCTCCAGAAGCTCTGGCCTTCTGCAGTAGTGCTCATCTTCATTTTTTTCTCTCAAGATTCCCTTGCTTCTCCAGTTACTGGCCAGCTCTATGACTTCTAGATACAAATTGTTATTTGATATTATACAAAACAATTGGCTCTCAATATCCTTCTAAAAGAAGGCTGTCCTTTGCTTACCCAAAGGCTCACAAATGTGCTGAGCTAAATAAAGGGCTTCTTACTTAACTCATTCTGGTTCTTGTTTAGCTTTATAGAAAAGTTCACAGGCATCTTGGAATTTTAGCCTCCACTCTTCTTTACTCGTTTCTGAATGTGGAGATATAGTTTATAACTGAAACAAATGCCTGCATTAACAGAATAGTCTATAGTCAGTTTGCTTTCAAACAGCAATGATTTTATCTCTGTAAAAGATGAATAGCAACTAGATAAGGAGATAAGCTTGCTTTTGGTGGATAAAGCAGAATATGTAAAGATGCACAGAACTGACCTTGGTAAGCTTAGGAAATGTGGATAGGAGTCATAGCTTTAATGGTCTAATATGTGATGTCAAGGAGTATAGACCTTACCCTGAAAAGATGCCATGTTCAGATCAGCATTTAAAAAAGACCATTTTCTATCTTCTCTGTGGAGTTTGGACTTGAGAAGAGCAATGATGGGTAGGGACAGCTTTCCTACAAAAACAGGAAAAATGATGCTGTTTCTAAATTAACATTATTGACAATAGTGATATAGAGAATGCTAAGTTTAGATGACATAAAAAGTACAAAGGACAGGACCAGATGGTGAATAGGATACAAGTAAGGGACAGTGAGTACTCAGGAGAGATTGTCAACTTTTGGGCTTGCATAATATTCTCTCTTTCCCTATTCTTGTCATTTCTATACTCTCAATAAAAAAAATGGTATTATGCTCTACTTATTGTTTTATAACCTGTGTTAGCAAAACATCTTTATAGTAAACATGATATGTAATATTAATTTAAATAACTTAGTGTTTTATTATACAGAGGTAGAATAATTTAATCTTCTATTATTGACATTTAGATTGTTTACTGTCTTTAAATATTACAAACCATGTAGTTAAAATCTTTAAAGTCAAACATTTATTTATGTTCTTAATTATTATTCCAGGATACTTCTATAAAAGGAATTGCTGTATTTTTAAGGATTGTGATACATATGGACAAGTTGTTTTCCAGAAAGTTTATGTACCAAAATATTCACAAAACCATCCACCCTTTGATTTGAAGTGTCTTGGAAATTCTACTCTGTGAATGAAGCTTTCACAGAATAAGATAAGTTCTAGTAGCATAAATTTAAGTATTTTGATGGCTACATTTACTTTAGCCTAATTTCTATGGAGATATTTGGGGCACTTAGGGATTTTTATGGTTGTGGTAAGGAATGTTGTCCTTTTCAGTCTTCTATCTAGTTTGGCCTTCCTTTTGGAAAAATAGAAAATAATCTCAAAAAATCAACTTCAAAATTTATTTGTACAGTATTTTTTTATCAATTGGTAATTAATAAATTTGTTTATGTGCCTATTCTTTAACTCAATACATATTTATTGGCAGTTCACACATTCTAGATAATTTGAATAAAACTCCTTCTCTAAATTTTGAGGTTCAGATTCATCCAGTGATCATGATGGTAGCAATGGTGATCATAACAGGACCTGACGTTTATATGGTGTTTTCTATGGATCAAGCACTATTCTCTTAGAAGCCTTATGAAACAATTAATATTTTTGTCTTCATGAAGCAGACAAAAAATAAAATAAGATATTTCAATGAAAAACAGTATTGTCACTTGGTGCACTAGGAGTACACTGAAGGGGCCCCCAATTAGTCTTGCAAGGGTGGGTCTTAGAGGCATCCTGGAGAAGTCAATATATAAATTGAGACATTAAGGCTGAAGAAAAGTTAGCTTTCATGGTCTCAAAGCTTTTATTTTTAAAATTTTTAAAATAGTTATTTATGTAAGTATTTATGTATGTATGTATACCTATGAGTGTGGTATTTTTAAGTTTGCAAATATTACAGAAACTGGAAATCAATATTAATTGAACATGTCCCTTATCTGATGGTATACTAAATATTTCACATCCTTCCTCATTTGTAAAATGCAGACTTCTGTTTTGCAAGTCTGTCAGGAGACCATTGTGAATGAAACATCTAGTCCTCCATGAGAGTTTGGTAATGGCAGCCAGGGCCCCAACAGCTTTCTCATTGTTTCTCCCATCTTTCCACGTGAAGAAACTAAGGCTCAGTAAAGTAAGGGATGTTGCTCAAGGTCACCCAGGGAACAATGTGGGCAGGATTCCACACCAGGTTTCTCTGAACTGTCTCTCAGCACAGCTACCCCTCCTCTGCTTGTTACAGGAGTAAACTAGAAGCAAATGGTGAAGAAGATGCAACCATGGGTAGGTCAAGAAAGCTGAGCCACACTGCCTTTTTTCCCCATCCAAAAACCTGATAGCTTGTTTAATTCCACTCTCCTGTTTAATTCTTCTGAGTGGAGTATCTTCAGCTGGCTTCCACTGAGACCTTAATTCCTTTACTCAGTAGAAGGCGAGGTGACAGCTAGAGCCACTGAAGTGCCCCAAGTTGCCAAAGTTTTTATTTTTTAAAAACACTTCAGGGCCTTATATTTTCTTTTAGTAGTGTCCACCATGAGGAAATGTTGTATATTTCTGTGGTATAGGGTAGGTAAAATTATTTTTGATACTCTTTTCTAACAGTTTTTTATTGTTTCCACTCCCATTTTATATTCAAACCCCTGACTTTTGCATTCCAGCATATCATGCTACAAAAAGAGTGTAAGTAAAACTTACTAATGACTTTCTAACTAAAAACTTCAATGTTAACTTTTTAGTCATTATATTATTTGGCATCTTTCAGAAATTTAAAACCATTCCTTCCCTTTTGAAAGTCTCTACTATCTATCTAATCATCTAAACCATAAATCTGGAAATCATCCCATAACACTTAGTTCCCCTCACCCATCTCATCTATAAGCTCTTGTCTTTTTTCCTTGCCTTTACGTACCTTTCCCACTGGACAAACATGGGTCCTATTTGGTGTAATATCTAAGCCAATCTCATTTGGCTATCACAAGCTCCAAGCCTTTCTTACCAATAAGGTTTAGAATTAAGACTGATACCCAAGATTTGGAACAAATCACATGTCTGATTTATCTCCATATTCTTTTGAAAAGCCTTACTCTAGCTGCACCCGGAAACTGGTGAATTAGAGATAAACCACATATTCAAGTCTCATTAATGCCTCCTGTGTTGATTCATCAGGTTGACTTACTGGCTTATAGGAACACTTCAGTTGGAGTCCTTTCTCCAGCCCATCAACAGCATCTACTTAACTTTGGGATAGATACTCAAGCTCTGGAAGGATTAGTTTTCTCATATATAAATTTGGGCTAATAATAGTGCCTATTTCATAAGATGGTTTTGAGGATTAAATGAGCTAATGAACATAAAGCACTTAGTTTCAGGCATGGTATAATTCCTCAAACTATTACATATTATCATTATTATTACAGTTATTATTGTTATTATAATTACTACTATCCTATTTGCCTGGAAGTCCTGTTCTGAACCTCAGTTTTCATGACTTGGGATCTCCTAGGACTGTAGCATAGCCTCTATTTACTATCCAGTAAGAGCAGAACCTCTGGAAACATGGCTGCAGCCCAGCTAACTCTTGAGCTGGATCCATTACTACATTGCCATACCTGTAGATGAAGTGTCCAGACTACCTGAATCATTTCTGAATCTTGCGATATTTTGGCCTCAGTTCACCTAGAGCTTATGCTCAGAGTCCACACTTCTCACCTGCATCAACTGTATCTCTCCGGTGCCCACTTAGATTTTCTTCCCCAAGGGATGAGAGGCTACTTGACTTTTGGGTATCATATGCACAATAATGGCTCCACTAAAATATAAGATGATTTTGGAGGACAGAAGAGAGAACTATTTCTTCTATAAGGAGGAAACAGAGAAAAAACTGTGTGGAATCTGAGCTTGATATGATAGAATGATAGAGAAGATTCCAGGGATGAATAGCAGCGTGAGTAAAATGCTGGTGACACAAAAATGAGATGACAGGTTATGGCCCTGATTCTGGAATTTCTACAGTTGGATTATACATAAATATGTCAATTCTTGCTGAAATTCATGCTATTGGAGGAGGACATGTTTCCTATCTACTTCCCACCTGATTCCAGACTAAATTGAACTCAGAGATGAGATTAAAACCTGTCCAGTTTCACTCAGCTCTTTGGAAAATCTATGTACCCAATTAACAGGGTCTTGAAACTTGGAAATGTGCCCTTTGTTCTTATTGGCTAAGCATCTAATGATCTTTCCTCTCATTTTTGCATGCTTTTGTTTTTACATCACTGTCAGCATCTCTCTTATTTTAGGGGGCTATAGAGTGGTGTTGGGTGTAGTAAAGAGAATATTGAACTGTATTGAAAAGTTGGTTCATTCTCATTCTGGTTCAGATTGAATACTTTATATATCAGGTCAGGAATAGGCAGACTATAGCTTGTGGCTAAATCTGGCCTGCCTCCCTTTTTTATTCAACTTTTCAGCTAAGAATGGATTGTATATTTTAAAGCGGTTTAAAAAAAAGATCAAAAGAAGAATAATGCATGACACATAAAACTGTATGGAATTAAAGTTTTCAGCGTTCATCAATAAAGTTTTATTGAAACACAGTATAGTTACATGTTTCCATGTTGTCTATAGTTGCTTTCATGCAGCAGTGGCAAAGTTAAATATTTGTGATAGAGACAGTATCCTCTGTCTCAATCAAAACCAAAATCAAAAATACTTACTATGTGGCTCTGAATTTACAGAACAAGTTTGCTGACCTCTGTCTTGGGTCTTCAGTTTCCTTCATAAGATATATACTTGGATAGGCATTTCATGAATGCTATCTTCTCCTTTCTCTTATAAAAATGAATTGACTTTTTAAAAGTATAAAGCCTGTTTCAAACACTATTGAACATACAAGGCAGAATATAGCTAAGCTGTAAAAAAGTTCAAATGTACATTACTTTCAAAACCTCCTCATCATCTACTATAGGGCATATAGGCATAGAAACTTGCTTTAATAAAAGAAATAACAGTCAGTAAGAATGGAACAAGTGTCCTCATACATTGCCTGCATAGTAACCCACTGGGTTTTAGGATGTTTGCTGAGGGTGGAGATGGTGTCCTTTACAACTTAATTGTTGTCCTCAGCATCTGAAAATGAATCTTTGGAGGTGTGCTTTTTGTAGCACTAATATTTGTCTTGACATCCTTAGTCAATTTTAATCTTTGACTAAGCACTGAGATAGTAATCTCTGAATGATTAAGTCACCCTGAGTCCATTCTCTGATTTAAACACAATTGAATCTGATTTTTTTAACTGGAATTTTAGAAACAAAACAAAATAATTAGAAATAAGAACCAAGGCAAAAAGTAGAGCATGATGTGTATGTCTCCACTAAGTAATTAGGTTTATATATCTGTCTTCATTAGATTGAGGTTACTTCTTAGGACCTTCATAATTCAGTTCTGACTCTCCAATGCCTTGTACAGCACCTGGTGAATAAATAAAAAAAGTAAAGAAAAGAAGGAAGAAAGATTATATAGTGTTAAAGGAATACACATTTTTCCTTTGTAGAGAATGATTGAATATAAATATCAACATATGAGCAATATTGTCATGTTTCTAGCTTTAAGTGAAATTTTCTTTCTTTTTTGACATCACTGATTACATTGAGAATGTCGGTTCAAATTAAGTTTTCCATGTCTTTTCTTCAACATTCTGTTTTATTTTGACTCTTCTTGAGTCTATTCTTCTAAATTCATATATTCTCTACCAACTGTGTAGATTAAGAGATGACTGTCATATTTACTAAATATCTAGTTACCCTATTCCAAGGACATTCTGGAAAACAAATGTTGATGTGACAATAGTTGTTGTTTGGACTGTTGTAGATTTGACAAAAAATTACCTCTGAATGATTTATGCAAAGACAAATGTCAAGGTAACTACAGAAACTTTTTTTGAGAGCTACTGTGTACGAGACATTACCAAATTCTTATTGTATTTAATCCTCACAGCCATCTTGAAAGGTGCTTTATAGATCAGGACAATGAGACAGAAGGAAAAAAAGAACATTCCCAAAGAAGGAAAAAAAAACGACATTTAATTCTATAGCCCAGGTGCCCAAGTGAAACATCCTAATGGGTAACATTCTTGACCTGCTTTTTGTAAGATGGTAGAACTTCAGGGGATTCACTTAAAGACTAAGAACCCAGCCTACAGAAAGCATCCCTGAATATTTTGTATTTTCTCCTTCATCCTGACCCTGAAGTGATGATTAGTCAGATTGCAGGAAATGTGTGCCACTCTGACTGGTGACCCACATAGAGATGCATTTGCTTCTGTCCTGAATCTGAAATAAGGTCTCTACAGTAATCAGATTATCCTTGGTAATCAATGAAGAAAAACTTCAGAACTCGTTCATTGTAATTTCCTAGCCAGAAGTGCCAGGAAGCTATTTATTTTTATTTTAAAGGAAGCTAGTTTACATGAAAACAAGGAAAAATAGTATTTCAAAAAAGGGAGGAAACATTAAATATCAATCAGTAGTCATTTTTTTGATACCACTATGAGAAACATTACTCATAATGTGCTAAATTCACTTTAAAGGCTACTGAAACATCTACTATATTTTAAAATAAATCAGGATGAATGTTTGAAAGTAACAGAGTTATTTGGGCCAGTTAAAATTTTTTTCATTCTACTTTCCTATGGTGATAGTCTAAGTGCAACATTGCAACCTTTCTGCTAAAGACAAAATCCTATTGACTTCAGTGAGCTTTTGGAGCAATGGAGCCATCAAGGATAATAACACTGATTTAAGTGCCCTTCTTTACTTTCACATGAATATCGACAGAAAAATACAAAGAAATATTAATTGGCATGCTATAATATGTAATAGCTTGTTTCTAGACCAAGAAAAAGGCAATTCTACTTGATGACAAGAATATATTTTGCTATCAATAAAATTATGATGTGACTTACTAATTTCCTGGTAAGAGCAACTTACTTGCTGAAAAATTTTTTCTGCAGAGTATTATCTGATATGGAAATAGTGCAGTTAGTAAAAGCAAACAATGGACATAAAGTGTATATTTCACTTTAAAAATTAGACAACTTTTATATGATTACTACATATGTAATATTCCTATTTTTCTTTAAAAGATTATACTCATTGTGTAGGCTGATTATTTATCCTCCATAAATGTACAAATCTCTATCTCTCCTCTCTCTGTGTGTGTGGTGGTGAGGGATATAGATTATTTGAGTTTCTGAAGAAGATAGTGTACATTATTTCTTTTACTACAGAAAAAGCAAGATTTATCATTCAGGAGAGCAGGAAACTTCCAAACCAGTCACATAGAGAGAAAGTAAGAAAAAAGCTGCATTTTAACAAAAGGGTATAATAGTTGGAGAGATAATGGCCTATTATGATGAGATGAACAGCTGGCACTTTGTGTTCAGCTCTACTTCCACCAAAAGTCAAGGCATATCTCTTACTTCTTTCTGGAAGACAGCTGTTCAGGTGCCAGCTTCTTTTTATGGAGGGATGTTGGGGAATGGGCAGTTTCTTGGCCATGAGCCACCATTATTTAAATAATTGGTGGTTGAGTTGGGAAATAAACTCAGATATATTTGAATTCCAAGGTTTAAATAAACTGTTGGGTTACAGAGGTAAGAAATTCAAGATAGAAAATTGAAGAATTTACCATTTTGAAATTTGATGTCTATAAAAATTCTATTCAACTGCTAAAAAATGGTACCCACTCATTTTCACCAATGTCTCAACTAAATTTTTCACATTATTTAATGAAGGTTGCTGGATTCTATAAGTTTTTACTAAAAAAATAACAGGCTCCTTCTTGGAAGCAAATATACCCAGACTTCCATCCCAGAGAGTCCTATGAAATATAATTATACACTTTAAAAGGTAAATTTTATACTATGTAAATTATGTCTTAATTAAAAAAAATAAGCAAATAGGAAGTAGAAGAAATATATGAGATCCTTTTTAACAGACATGCTGTTATGGGTTGAATTCTATCCCTTCAGAATTTATAAGTTGAAGTCCTAACTTCCAGTACCTCAGAATGCTGACTGTGTTTAGAAATAGAGCTTCTAAAGAGGTAGTTAAGGTAAAATGAGGTCATATTGATGGGCCCAAATCCAGTATAACTGGTGTCTTTATGAAAAGAAGAGATAAAGACACAGATATAGAGAGAAGACCATGTGAAGACATCAAAAGAAGATGTCTATCTACAAGCCAAGGAGAGAGGACCTCAGAAGAAACCAGCCCTGTCCCCACCTTGATCTCAGACTTCTATCCTCCAGAACTGTAAGAAAATAAATTCTTGTTGTTTAGCATCCTAATCTGTTGTAGTTTGTTATGGCAGCCATAGAAAACAAATATACATGCTATCTTAATTTTAATAGTTTTAGTTTGATTTCTTTTAGACATGTTTACTTAAGGCAGCATATATTTTTATGCTAGATAGTCTAAAGTGTCAGGAATCATTTCACTCCTCTTTTTCAGGTGTTTTTCTGTTTATATCTGTTCAGATAGTACAAGTGAGATGAGAGCCACTTGTTTAACTTTTAATATCCTTATTGTATTATTCTCAATATACTTGAAATTATTTCTTTAGTGATCTCCTTTTCTTTGTAATTAGATGTAATGATTGGATTTTAGCATAAGTTTGAATAATCTACTTGAAAGGTTCCTTGTTTCTTACTCATTTTCATCTTTCAAATTGACCTGATTAGTGATAAAACCAAAGAAATTGGAAGCCTAGTATTAGTATTTGAACATAGCACAGTAGCTCTTTACCTTCCTTCTCCCATGTACACACACTCCACTTTTTTGGAATGGTTTTCAGATTCCACTAAACTTGAATGACTTTCAACAGTCTCAGCTTGGGCTTGCTTATGAACAATGGAAAGGGAACCGAGGCCTCCCAACAGCAACTAACCTTTACCTAAGGAGATTTTTAGAATTTGTTATGTGCTGGTTTCTTTAAAGAAAACTCAACTAAAAGGGTTATACTCAGGTTCTTTTCTTTGAGAAGGAAATACGGAGGTCTGATCTTCATGACTTTACTTATTTCCTATGCAAGTTTTTTTTTAAGTCAAGAAATATGCTAACCAGCTGTTCTCAGAATTTTCTCAAATTTTTTTTCTCAGTGTGTGACTTTGAGACATATTGGCAGGAGAAAGTGTGAATATTCAAATGAATTTTCCTAGAAAGGATATAAAATTTACTTAAATTTTGAAAAATCTCTTTAGTATGACTTTTTTCCCCCTACTGGAAGTGTAAATGCATTTGGTGGGAGAAAAATCTCATTGTAGAAGGCACTTTGGGGGATTCACAAATATTCATACATTTTTCCTTTTATTTATATAGTAAATATTTCTCTTCTGTCTCGTAAACACAGGCATTGCCTGGGCACTGGGAATGTAGTTGGGCAGAAATATAGATAAGCAATTAGGTTTTATGAGCAGTTTACAGTTTAGTAGGGAACATGGACATTAAACAAATGACACAAATAATCACATACATTATGACATAAATGATTAATTATTGGTTTGATGTGGTCCTGAAGGAGAGAAACAAAGTGCTCTGAGAATGTGGAATACTGAGATTTATCCTTATCTGTGCAGCCAGTAAGCCTAGTAAGGCTTTCCAAAGACTGGTGAGGAAGAAAAGGCCTAAATCATTCAGTGCCGGGTTAAAGATTTTGGCCTTTACCATGAGAAAAATGAGAAAACATAAAAGAGCTTTAAACAAATGAGGTCGTAATCAGAATTGCATTTTGAAAACAAGTCCTGCAGAAAATAGATTGATTGGCAGCAAGAGGAGATGGAGGAAAGCAAATGAGCTGACTTTATAGCAGTATTCCACGCTAGAGAGAGTGGTGACTTCAATGCAGGTGTTGAGAGTGGAGAATGTAACAAATGGGACAGATTCTGAGATACTAAAGAAGTAGAATTGATAGAATTTAGGATGATATGAGTGGTGAACAATAGAGATAAATCAAGCATGCATCCACAGTTTCTTGTTTTAATAACTAGATGGAGGGGGATGCCATTTATTGAAATACAGTGTAGACTGGTTGTACTTTACAGACATTGAAACAGTATGTCTACATCTTGAAGGTTATAGGACCCATCAGTCCAAGGGTATAAACAGAAGTTATATAAACACTAATATTCAAATATGTCTAGATTAATGTCTACTTGCTCATTTAGAAATCCCAGTTCTTTTTAGTAATTTCTAGAAATTCTGAAAGACCTGTGTGCATGTGGGTGTGTGTATGTGTGTATTTCTATATTCATTAAGCAATCTAGGACACTAATCTTTACTATCATTTGCTATTCTAAAATATAATTTGATGGTTCTACTCCCAATGGTAGAAGTCCCAGCTCTCTTGTTCCTGTTGCCTTCTGTTACCCTAAGGTAACCTACTGCTCCTAATCCTGAAGGTCACCAACATGACTGCCAACTGATTTGAAACATTAGCTGGCAGTATTAGCTACTCTGAATAGAACTCCAAATTCCTCGTACCAGCAGGGGATCTGCACTGTCTAATATTGTTTCACAAAATAAGAAATGAAAGCCTTCTTTCCTCTTTTTTTTCCATCTCTTATTTATGATGGGAACAGCTGGAAGAATTACTCAGCGCCCAAAGCATTCCAAAGTGTCTTTACTTCACACACTCAAACTTGGGGGTACACCACCAGTAAGGTGCTGGGCTAAGATGGCTTCCTGTTCCAGTTGTGGTAGCAGCACTGTACCTGGAATGAGTCTTCATCTCCATCTCACAGAACTGACATTGTGGACTTCAGATAACCATTCACACTCTTTCCTTTTTTTTTTTTTTTTCTTTTTTTTAAGCTCTTTATTGGAATACAATTGCTTTACACTCTTGTACCAGTTTTTGAGGTATACCAAAGTGAATCAGCTGTATTTATACATATATCCCCATATCCCCTCCCTCCCGCGACTCCCTGCCACTCTCCCTGTCCTGGCCCTCTAAGGCATCACCCATCATCTAGTTGATCTCCCTTTGTTATATAGCAACTTCCCACTAGCTATCTATTTTACATGTGGTAGTGTATATATGACTATGCTACTCTCTCATTTTGTCCCAGATTCCCTTTTGCACTCCCCACCCCCACCAAGCCTGTGTGCTCCAGTCCATTCTCTGCATCTGCATCTTTATTCTTAACCTGTCACTGAGTTCATCAGTACCATTTTTTTAGATTCCGTATATATGTGTTAGCATACGGCATGTATTTTCCTCTTTCTGGCTTACTTCCTCTGTCTGCATGACAGACTCTAGATCTACCCACCATATTACAAATAACTCAATTTCATTCCATTTTATGGCTGAGTAATATTCCATTGTATATATGTGCCATATCTTCTTTATCTATTCATCTGTTGATAGGCATTTAGGTTCCTTCCATGTCCTGGCTATTGTAAATAGTACTGCAATGAGCATTATGGTACATGTTTCTTTTTGGATTGTGATTTTCTCTGGGTATATGCCCAGGAGTGGGATTACTGGATCATACAGTAGTTCCATTTTTAGTTTTTTAAGGAATCTCCAAACTGTTTTCCATAGTGGCTGTACCAACTTACATTCCCACCAATAGTGCAGGAGAGTTCCCTTTTCTCCACACCCTCTCCAAGATTTATTGTTTCTAGATTTTTTTGATGATGGCTATTCTGACCTGTGTGAGGTGATACCTCATTGTGGCTTTGACTTGCATTTCTCTAAAGATTAGTGACTTTGAGCATCTTTTCATGTGTTTGTTGGCCATCTGTGTGTCTTCTTTGGAGAAATGTCTATTTTGGTCTTCTGCTCATTTGCGGATTGGGTTATTTACTTTTTTGATATTAAGCTGCATGAGCTGCTTGTATATTTTGGAGATTAATCCTTTGTACGTTGTTTCATTGGCAAGTATTCTCTCCCATTCTCAGGGTTGTCTTCTTGTCTTCTTTATGGTTTCTTTCACTGTGCAAAAGCTTTTAAGTTTCATGAGGTCCCATTTGTTTATTCTTGATTTCATTTCCATTATTCTAGGAGGTGGGTCAAAAAGGATCTTGCTTTGATGTATGTCATAGAGTGTTCTCCCTATGTTTTCCTGTAGGAGTTTTATAATATCTGGCCTTACGTTTACATACTCCTTCCTTTTCTGTTGAATTTTCTTTCAGGGGCTCTATTGTACCTCTTTGCAGCATGGTTTATATATTTGGGGCTCCCCAAGTCTATCACAAATGTCCATGTATTATGCATTTTCCTCTCCATAATGGCAAGTTCCAATCTCTCTTCCCTAGTGTTCACACTCCTCCTCAAGTCTCCTTGGAGTATTTAAAAATAAATACATGCAATTAGATATTTGACAGAATGAGTGACCTGACAATATGGTGCTGTAGTTGTGAGATAATTATAAATTCTATGAGAGTATTTTGCTTTTTAATTTCTCATATTGAATATTTGAAGACAACATAAAGATTACAAAAGACAGGTGAACTTTACTGAGACTTTATTTTTTAAATTTTTGTGTTAGTTTCAGGTGTACAGCAAAGTGATTCAATAAAGGGGCAGGTATGTGGGTGGGTAAGACATCATTTCCTGATGTAGGAAAGTAGGTATCAATAGAATGTATACAGTAAAAACAGGCAAACTTTTCAGATTACACATGTACCCAATGCAATCCTATATTTTCTTTCAGACTCTGCTAATAAGGATAATATTTTAAACTTATATATCAGCTCAACTGAAGAAATTGAGGTTTTTTCTTTTGTTACTCTGTTTTTTGTTTTTGTTTCTCTGCTTTTTGTTTTTGTTTTTTTGTTTGTTTGTTTGTTCATTTGTTTGCTACAGGAGTTTCTATGAGTTTGCCATGATGGATTTGGTTTTAAGTCACTCTTTCAGGCACTAGTTTTCCTTGGATACTTTGGACTGGTTTTGGGTAGAAAGCTGTATTTTCATGTCTTAAAATATAGGAGGTGCCACTGAACACTTAGAAGCATTCAATTATTGATTTTGTGGTATTATTACAAGATTTCCTTTCTTTTAGCATTTAAAATGACAGACATAGCAATTTATATCTATAATGGAAAAAGTCTCAGCATTAGGTAACTCATTAACTTGTAAACGATCCAACTCACAGGAAGCTGTAGAATTAATGATTATTGTCAAAAAAAGTAGGTTTGGTAAGTCTTGAAAATTTAAAAAAAATTAAAAATACAATTTTATTTCTATTAAATTTAACAAACATTTATGTAACTGTAATTATTGTACAATATTCCTAAAACTTTTATAGCAATATGTATAGAAATAGCTCTATAGATAAAATCATCACATTCTTTTGAAAGTACATATAATTTTTCCCTATTTCAGATCTTTTATACAGTTTGGAACTCTATGTTATTTATAATTTAGCATAGGTTTTTGGAAGAGAGCAATATACAGTATCTTTGCACTACTACTTTAATTATACATTTATTTTGTTTGAATTATATGGGGAGCATCTACAATTCCTTTCAATAACTGCATTTCAACAGAATTACAGGATAATAACTAAAGTTCATGGGTAGTTGTAGAGAAAAAAATAAAAGGTAGTGGCATGCATGTGCCATGTTGGATAAATTAAAATCAAAATATTAATTTAAATTTAAGATTTTCACTGAGTATATTTTAATAGTGTTAAAACTAGGGTTGGCAGATAAAATAAATGATATTCATTTAATTTAAATTTTAAATAAACAACAAATACTTTTTTAGTATAAACATGTACTCAAAATTGCGTGGGACACACAAAAGAGGATGAGCAAAGGAAAAATTCAGTTGTATTTTCTAAACAATGAAAAATAAAAGTTTATATTGCCTGTGCTTGAAGAAAGTTACAAGTCATTTTGTTAAAGGTGACTATATATGTTTTCCATCTTTCTCATCTCATCTATCTCTATATCCACATCTATCCACTACAGGTGCACACACCTTTATGTGGTAGTTACCATAAAACATTTCCTCACACAATCAATGTTGAGTAACACTTTTAAAAGCAATAATGCATTCTACTATTTCTTCCCCTTTTCAATGTAAAATTTCAAACAGTTTATCAATCTTAGGCTGTGTGAAACATACTCTTCAACAAATACATCACAAAGAAAAGTTGTCTGGCTCAGTCAGCTAAGAAATCAAGGAGGAAAGAGCTCATAATTTTCTAGAAATTGTAGCTGGTTTCGGTAAGCAATTATATTTTTCTCCTCATCCAAAAATTCATCATACATCTATGTTCCCAATATTTCCTTTAATTGTCAGTTGGCTATATTTTTTTTGCAGGAGATAACATTGAACAAGATTTAATTAATGCAGCAGACATGAGAACCTACTATAAGAAGATAGCCCTTTTCTAATCACTGTGGTGAATCTAAATATGTACATTTAATTTTTGCTCTCAAGGCATTTATACTGCTAAGGTGGCAAGGCATGTAATTAAGTGTGATGAAATATAGAATGCCATACATTTTAGAATAAAAGGAATAATGTAATACTATGGGTGCAAGGATTAGGGAGAAGTGAATCAGGGCTCACAAAAGGAGTTTAGGGAGGCTCCCTGGAAGGAGGTGCTACTTGCCAGAGCCTTTATAAGCACAGTTGGGAGCTGTTGAGAGAGATTTTCCAGACAGAAGAAATAGTATGTGAACAAAGGTGCAGAGACAGGGAAATAAATGAGTGTGGGGAAGTGGGCACTCTAGTTTGTCTAAAGTTGTAGATGAAAGCATGAGCTAATGAGAGAGAAGACTAGATCAATAGGTAGGAGTAAGCTTGTGGAGAGTCTGAAAGTCAAGCACCTTAGACTTTATTAACCAGGCTTCTTCAGGGTTTGAATAGGAAAGTGATATGAAGAAAAGGGAAAAGGACAGCAGTGGAGAAGAATCAGTTGAAGATTAGGCAAACTAGATTAATTATTGTTTCTGTTAATTTTGCTTATTGTTCTCCTCCTAAATTCACCTCAGGGAAGCAGATTTAAAAGCTGTTGGGTTTTGCCCACAACTGTATGAATTTACTCTCTGTACTTTTAAAATGGAGTTCATAAAAAAAAAAAAAAAAAGCATATCCAATTTTGCCCTCTGCACATGCCTTGTGCATTCTGATTTTCCTGTAGTTATTTCTGTTCTCTTTCAAGCACTGTGATTGGACAGAACAGCCTGGCTAGCACATGATGTTCCTTCTTGCCTGATTATTTAGTTGTTTTAGCAAATCCAAATCCCTCTTAGCTTTCTAGAATTTCCTGCTATATCACATTCCCTGGTCAGGGCCTGAAAGAATCTTGAGTAAAACATACCCTGATCGGTAGTCAGTGGAAGAAATAATGAGTTAAGAATTCATCTTTGTTTTATGTAGCTGGAAAGTCATACAGTCAAATTCAATTTCAGAAAAATACTTAAAAAAGAAGACTGATAGGTTTTTTATTTTCCTAACTCACACACTAATCTTTAGGGACATTTGATATGGTAATTCATTATTTACTGTTTTCTGCAGTAACAGTGCTCTCTAAAAAGATGATGAAAGAGAATTAAAAAAATTGTGTTTTATTAGGACTGCTTGCAATTGCAGTAGTGACTAGCTGATATTTGATTAGGGATCTGTCAGTATTCTCTCTTCAGGGGTTAAGATTGGTCTTTAAAATAATACTAGATAAAAACTGGAGAAATAAGTTTTCAGACCAAAGTGCTTTTTGAGAAAAATAAGTTACTTTAAACTGATTATTTTGGTATAAATTTTCAAAGTGGTGGCTTTAATAGAATTATTGAGTGGGGAATGAAATGCTTTATGCTTTTTCATTTTTAAATAACTGCTACTAAAAGTTGTGGGTTTTCAGGTGGCTTTTTATTTCCTTTGCAGCTAAGTTAATGCTTTTTGTGGAAGTGCTTTGTGGGTGAGCATTTCCTTTGTAGATTATTAATAAGGTCTGAAAGTTTGGTATAAAAATAAATGCTTTTTTCCTAGAAAGATAAAATTGAACTTCTATTTCCTCTTAAAAAATATTGGAGGAAGGAACAGGATAAATTATAATGACTTTATGGTACTAATTAAAATAACTCTAATAAAGCCACAAGTTGAGCACTATAGTTTAAAAGTCATTTCTGCTACATATTATCTTTGCTTTTCTATTTTAAAGGTGGCCATAAAGTTTACTTGGGCATATTTAATGTGAAATTTTGAAATAGACATCTCTATCCATTCATATTCATTTACCTAATTTTGTTTAATAAAATATAGGTATAAGCAAATTCTTCATGCTAGTAAAATTTATAAAAGAAAATTTTACATGTTAGTGTGAAAGTTAAGGACATTTGCTCATTTGCCTTGTTATTGGTTAATACATTTTTTTGTCTATGTCCACTTTTATTTTTAATTAGCAAGGCAAGTGTTATTTTATACTGTACAGATGAAGAGACTGAGACCAAAGAAAATTAGATGATTGTGTCAACATCATACTAAGAATAAATGATTGAGCCTACAAGTCAAATCTATAGATTCCTGGTTCAATACTCTATGAAAAATGCTGCCTCTTGCTAGTAAATCTAATTTACAGTATAATTTTGCAAAATATTATGGACACTGTTTTGGGGAATAAGCAGAGTGACAATATTATGGCAAGTTCTGAAATATAAAATGTTCTGATGACACAAACACTGAGAGCTGTGATACAAGGCTGTAGTGTGTTGATAAGAGCAAAGCATACTAGTGAACTTAAATAAGTCAAGTCATTGGAGTTCTGAGGTTTAATTGGAGCCAAAAATGTGTGTGTGTGTGCATGTGTGTGTAGATGCATATATATTTGAATCAGTTTAATAACATTACATAAATTTCTTTCTTTTCCTTCCCTTCCCTGTCTTCCTTCCTTCCTTCCTTTTTCCTTCCTTCCTTCCTTCCTTCCTTCCTTCCTTCCTTCCTTCCTTCCTTCCTTCCATCTTGCCCTACATAAACAGTGAGCTATTTGGTGGGAGGAATAACTTCTTGATGAATTGACTCTTCATCACTTACCCCTGGTGCCTAATGCAGCACGTCTGTCAGTAGTCCTTCAGTAAAAATCTATTGAATTAGTTGATTAATAAATCTTTATTCAGAGTGAAGGGAGCTGTTTGTTTTCCTTTTCTACCTAAAACTCTTATATACATGCTTTCAATATCTATATATAATAGTATGACTAGAAGGGGACTTTTATAGAGTAACTTAACCTACAAAACAACATTTGACCTTTCATACCCTAACATTTCCTATAAGGAATTATAAAATTAGACAGTCTAAGGCCTAAGCCAAATCTCTGCCATTTTCCTCAATGCATATTAAATGGCCTAGAGACCCATTTTTACAATAGATTAAATATTTGACATTTTTCACTAGTTCATATTCATATACTGAAAGAGTTCCCATGCCATCCAGACATGCACTTAAAAGTGTTTCAGTTCCATATGCTCATTTTTCACAGGGTGTGTATTCCATTACTCACAATAAAAAATATAAAAAATGTGTAAATCCTTCATATAAAGCCCTTAGCCAAAAATAATTCTATCTCCATGGAATTTCATAAATCTCTTCCAATTTATAAGCAAGAATTATACAACACTTCAGTAATATTTCCAAAGCCATCTCTTATCTTTTTCCTGAAAGTTCTTTCTCAGTAGTTTTAATATTTCCAAAAGGCTCCATAAATGTTCCCAATCACTGGGCCTTAGAGAATTTTAAAACATAATAAATGCTGTATTATTTAAAGTGTGTAAATGTACTGTCATCATCACAGAGAGAAAATAAAATCATGGGCAACTCGATTTTTCTCCTTCAAACTTTGACATGTTTTAAATTCTATCTGGTTTTATTGAGGAGAAAAGATTCTCTGAGTCTGGTGTAGGAAATACCTGTTGTAGATATAATAAAGGAACATACAGAGGAGACAGACTTTCTGTCAAGGCTTAGGGCCAGTCCTGGCAAACATTCATATAAAAGGTAAAGTTAGATAGACTGAACTGGATGGACTATAGATATATAAAACAGTAAAAACTCAATAAACATTCAATAAGTAGAGAGAAAGGGTTGGGGGAGGAAGGAAGAATGGGCTGATGAATAGTGTGAATGTGTCATCTCACAGGGAAGGCTTTGGGTTTAATGTCTTTTTTTGACACTTCCTCAAACATTGCCTCAAATTAATTGTTATTGATTTTTTTTAGAATACTTTAAATATCATTTAAAAGGCCTCAGTAGCCTTAAATGTTATTTAAACTTCCATCATAAGTGTGTTTGTCCCTTTAACTAAAGAAGCTTGTAAGTGTTTACTGGTGCTAAGTGTGATATCAACTTTTGAGATGCATAAGTGTATTTCAAGTAAACCCTATAGAGCACAGTTAAATTCTAGAGGTTTCATTTATAATAAAAAGCTCTCTATTTTTAAGAAAGAGTAATAAGGAATTCTTTAATGATTTTAGAATAGATGATGGTAGCCATGATATTAAGATATAGATAAAAATATTATGTGCTATTGTTTATTTATTTAAATTGAAAGTTAAAAACAGAGACCAGATAGAAAGAAATACATGCATTTTTCTCATATAATTTGGTCTTTCTGTTAGCTGAGAGAGGAAGAGATTAGATTCAGGTTTCTGATAAAATCCAAGTTGAGAAAAATGTCTATTGCTGTCATACTACCATTAACTGGGAATTAAGTTGCCTTACAGGGTCCCTTATCACTGAACAACTTGAAAATCAAGGAATATCACATAACCCTTGGGATAGCAAAATTTATATAAAGATTTTGAACTGGGAATAAGCTTCAGAAAGAATATGAACAAAAAAAAGGATTTCAGTAGAAGTTGTACAAATATTAAATCTAGTCTAGGAGTTTAATTTTTTAATATTTAGAATTAAATATTATACTTTTCAAGTATTTAATTATGTATATGTTACCTGTATATAAATCTATGTTATATAATGCACTCAGTTCTCATTAGTTACAGTAATTATGTTCCATGTCACAATGAACATTAAGTTAGTGAATATTGAACTGTTTCTCCTAGGGGAAATCCTCTGATCACAGCATTTTCATTAATTGATTAATACATAACCTTGTTTTATGTGTGTTACTGTTTGAAGACACCTTATTTAATAGTTATTATTGATTCATAAACATGGGACTCACGGCCAGCAGCGCTATAACTCATACCTCAGTGAAGCTTATCTCACACACATATTTACCCTTTAACGTAAGACATCACTGTCTTCTTGCACTTAAGAACACTAGGCAGCACTAAAACACTACACTTCATTGCCATTTTAAACAGCAAAATCACCCCAAAAAGGTATAAAAATGTGAAAGACATGGCGCTAAGTATTCCACAAATAGGACACTCGCTTACAGTATGAAAGTTGAAATAAGAAGGCAAAACATGGCCTTCTTCCATCTCAGCTAGGAAAAGCACTTCAGGCGATTCAGATTTTTCACAGCCGTGCATGTGCACATGCCCACAAATGACCATGAAGCATCAAAACCACTGATTGTGAGGTTAGGAATAAATTTTAACTACCAGGTGAATTTGCAAATATGTGATTCATGGATAATGACAAATGACTGAGTATGTGTGTATGTATGTATGTGTCTGTGTGTGTATGTGTGGGTGCACATTTGCTTACAAAATTAGTCACTTAGTTTAGTGGTTAACTGTTTCTGCCATTTTGTTAAAAAAGAAAAGATATTTTTAAACACAGACTTTTCTATGGATTTTGGAAAACTCATAGTGTCATATGTCTACAACCACAGTTCCATACAAAGCAATTCTACCACCCAAAACTTCCTTCATGTTACTGCAGTATAGAAAACCTCTCTTCCCACCTCACAACGCCTAGCAACCACTGATTTGTTTTCTGTACCTATAGCCTTCTTTTCTACAATGTCATCTAACTAGAATCACATCTTATGTAACCTTTTGAGGATGGCTTCTTTCACTTAGCATAATGCATCTGATATTTATCCATATTATTATATTACTCAGTCATTTTTTCTTGTTTTTATTGAAAAGTATTCTATCATATGGATGTATTAGTTCAAGAATACATGAGTTAATTCAAGTTTTAGCAATTATGAATAAAGCTGCTTTAAACAGTTATATACAGTTTTTTGTATGAATTAAAGTTCATTGATCTTGGGTGAGTGCCTGAGAGTGGAATTACTGTTTCATGTGCATTTCCATCAGCATTGTATGACAGTTCTAGTGGCTATATATTCTCACAGGTGCTTGGTATTATCAATTTAATTTTCTTTTCCTTAAAGTTTAGTCATTTTAATGAGCCTTTTGTGATATCTCATCGTGATTTTAATTTTCATTTTCTGGAGTGTGATGTAGAGCATCTTTTCATAGATTTGTTTGCTATACATACATTTTAAACTTTTACCTATTCTTAAAACCAGTATTATTTGTCACTGTATTGAGTTTGAAAGTACATTACATATTCTGAGTACTAGTTTTATTATCAGACCCGTGGCTTCTCTTTTCATTCTCTTTCAGAGAATAAGAGTTTCTAATTTTTGTGAAATCCAATTATTAGTTTTTTTTCTTGTTGTTATATTTAATAATTTTAGCCTAATGTAGAATCAGAAAGATTTTCTCCCATGTCTTCTCCTAGAGGTTTTATAGTCTACATTTTACATTTACATTTAAGGTAATTATCAATATGTATGTTCCTATTACCATTTTCTTTATTGTTTGGGGTTTATTTTTGTAGGTCTTTTGTTTTTTTCTTCTTCTCTTGTGTTTCCCACTGAAAGAAGTTCTTTTAGCATTTGTTGTAAAGCTGGCTTGGTGGTGCTGAAATCTCTTAGCTTTTGCTTGTCTGTAAAGCTTTCGATATTTCCATCAAATCCAAATGAGAGCCTTACTTGATAGAGTATTCTTGGTTGTAGGTTCTTCCCTTTCATCATTTTAAATATATTGTGCCACTCTCTTCTGGCTTGCAGAGTTTCTGCTGAGAAATCAGCTGTTAACCTTATGGTAATTCCCTTATATGTTATTTGTCATTTTTCCCTTGTTGCTTTTAATAACTTTTCTCTGTCTTTTATTTTTGTCAATTTGACTACTATATGTCTTAGTGTGTTTCTCAGTGGGTTTATCCTGCCTGGGACTCTCTGCACTTCCTGGACTTGGGTAGCTATTTTCTTTCCCATGTTAGGGAATTTTTCAACTATAATCTCTTACAATATCTTCTTGGATCCTTTCTCTCTCTCTTCTCTTTCTGGGACCCCTATAATGTGAATGTTGGTGTGTTTAACATTGTCCCAGAGGTATCTTAGGCTCTCTTTAATTCTTTTCATTGCTTTTTCTTTATTCTTTTCTGCACGATTGCACCCCTCCTACCATCTCATTGTGGCTTCTCCTTTGTCTGTTGATGTGGGGTGTCTTCTTTGGTGAGTTCCAGTGTCTTTCTGTCGATGATTGTTCAGCAGTTAGTTGTAATTCTGGTGCTCTTGCAAGAAGGAGTGAGCACACGTCCTCCTACTCTGCCATCTTGATCCCTCATTCTTTTTTCTTTATTCTTTTTCTGCTATTTATTCTTTACTCTTTATTCTGTTATTTATTCTTTTTTTTCTATTCTGTCCTGCAGCATTCTATTGTCCAGGTCACTTATCTATTCTTCTCCCTCAGTTATTCTGCTACAGATTCCTTTTAGTGTATTTTTCATTTTAGTTATGTCTTTGTTACATATTTCTTACATTTTCTTTATTCTTGCCTCCATTCTTTTTCTGAGACCTTGGGTCATCTTTGCTATTATAATTCTGAATAATACTCTTAGAGGAGAACATAGGCAGAACATGCTTTGACATAAATTGCAGCAAAATATTTTTTGATCCATCTCCCTGAGTAATGGAAATAACAGCAAGAATAAACAAATGAGACCTAACTAAATTCAAAAACTTTTGCACAGCAAAGGAAACCATGAACAAAATGAAAAGACAACCAACAGAATGCGGGAAAATATTTACAAACAATGTGACTGACAGGGGATTAGTCTCCATAATTTACAAACAGCTCATGCAGCTCAATATAAAAAAAAACCCAAAAAACAAAAAAACAACCCAATCCGAATATGGGTGGAAGACCTAAATAAACATTGCTCCAAAGAAGACCTTCAGATGGCCAAGAGGCACATGAAAAGATGCTCAAAATTGCTAATTATTAGAGAAATGGAAATCAAAACTACAATAAGGTATCACCTCACACCATTTGGAATGGCCATCTTCAGAAAATCTACAAATAATAAATGCTGAAGAGGGTGTGGAGAAAAGGGAACATTCCTACATTGTTGATGGGGAGGTAAATTGTCACAGCCACTATGGAGAACATTATGAAGAGTATTTAAAAATCTAAATATAGAGTTACCATGTGGTCCAGCAATCCCACTCTTGGGCATGTATCCAGAGAAAAGCATGCTTTGAAAGGAAACCTGCACCCCAATATTCATTGCAGCACTGTTCCAATAGCCAGGACATGGAAGCAACCTAAATGACCATTGACAGATGAATGGATAAAGAAGATGTGGTACATATATACAATGGACTATTACTCAGCCATTAAAATTAATTAAATAATGCCATTTTCACCAACATGGATGGACCTGGAGATTATCATACTAAATAAAATGTCAGACAGAGAAAGACAAATATCATATGATATCCCTTCTTTGTGGAACTAAAAAAGAATGATACTAATGAACTTATTTGAAAAACATAAACAGACTCACAGACTTAGAGAATGAACTTATGGTTACCAGGGGAATAGGATGGTGGAGAGAGATAGATTGGGAGTTTGGGATTGATATGTACACATGGCTATATTTAAAATAAAATGCTTTTCCTTAAAAAAAAGTAAAGTGATGGTCCCTTGGGGGGAAAAAAAAAGAATTCTTAATGAAGAATGAGTTGAGAATTTAGAAATTTTCCATATGGATTTAAATCTGGAAGAATTTCTTGGACATTGCAAATGTGAAACCTATGAATTTGGAAAGTCATTTAATTTCTCTGAACTTCAGTTACATATAAAATTCACTTTCCCCCCTTCACTGGATCAGTTATAATCACTATGTGTCAAGACTTGCTTTTCTTCCTGCATGATTCCCCTAAGACCACATACATGTGCAAGTGTTTGTGTGTGTGTGTGTGCAGTAATGTATATAGAGTGTGATTACTCAATAGTTATTTATATACTATGTAATGAATATATATTCTCTGTAATCAGAAATATCAATATGAATCTATCTATATATATACACACATATATGCTATGTAATAAGATAGTCTACATTAACCTGTAGGATGTAGACATTGATGGAACTTATCAACTAACTGTGACATTGCTGTATTATAAAGTGTTTGCCATGCCAGTATTAAGAGAAACTGAGCTGTGCATAAACACTGATCACCAGAAATTTTGGTTTGAAAATATAGAGCTTGAATTAAAAGGACATTTCTAGGCAAGCTTGCTGCTCTAACCCAGTGACAAGATTGCAGTGAGGTCCAAACCAGGAGACACTGAGCTGATATGGGTCCCACCCAAGGTAAAAGTTTAGTGCCTTAGTCCAGCCATCAGTTTATTTGGACAAAACTGGTAAATAAATATTATGTCTTTACTTTTCACAAATGAGTGAATCACAAACTGATCTTAACAAAATTATGCATAAGGATTTAAGGTTATACAATTGTAAATAGAAGGTTCAGTTAATGTGTTAATTACAAATGGTGTCTACATTAGAATAAGCATATGAATCTTGCAAATAAAATTTAAAAAATAGAGTCAAAATGGAAATTTACCTTTCTTGTCTTATATCCATTTCAGGGATCAAAGTAAATAGATAGCAAAAGTGTTTGCTTTGTAACATGCTGCATTCTTGCAGAAAGACAGTGAGTTGAGGAACTGAATACAAATGGAAACAATTGCAATATTACCAGGCTATCTTCCAGACACAAATTTTTATACTTCTTTTGATTAAACCATCTTATCTGTTCCTTTATGCTATTCCAAAGAAAAGAAAATAGAAAGTAGAAACCCCAGCAGTTTACCGGAGTGTTAGTGGATAGGTATGTCTTCTCCAATTACCACAGTGTGCTTTTACATCTGCAATAGCTTTTCCATAGCTTAAAATATAGTTTAATAATACTTCCTTGTGATAGATGAAAAAAAAATTGCTTTAATTTTTTTATTCCCTTCTGCTTCCTACTTGACTCTTTCAAAATTCAAATGCATAATTTGCATCAACCTGGCTATTGAAAATTAATTTTGGAAGTGCATGAAATTTCTATAGATTTCCATAATGCTATCTGTGAAAAGATTTAAAATACTTTATTTTAGTATGTTTTTCAAAATTATGTTAGTAATATATGACTTACACTTAAATATATTAATATATATAATATATAAACAAAGTATCTTAAAAATAATACAACATTGTAGATAAAGCTGACCAGCCACCACCTGTTCACTTCCCTTCTCTTTTGATATAACTGTATTATAACTTTGGTATAGTTTATTTCATTCCTTTAAAAATAGACTATACACAATTAGGGAACCTGCCAGGCACTGGTTGGGGACCTCAGACACCTAACGGGATGGAAGGAATCCCTGTGTGACCTGGTAGGACATGGGGGGAAGGAGGAGGAGAGGAAAAGTGGAGGCAGGATGGGATCAGGGCCCCTGAGGGGCAGCTCAGGGAGGGAGGGGTTCCCATGCTCAGAGGGGCCCACTCATGATGAAGAGATCAGCAGGGATGGCAAGAGACCTTCAGGGGGATTGGGGAATCAGGAAAATGACCAGCATTTTCCTCACCTGCTTGGACCCTGGCAAGGCTGCTGTGGTACTGGGCCTGGACCTCTACCCTCCATGGACCCCACCAGCTGCACAGGTCCTGACCCTAGGCCCTCCAACCCTCCCCACCCTCTACCCCTCTAACCCCCACCTCTCCTACCCCCACTGACAAGGTCTTTTCTGGCTGCGTGGGTCCTGGGAATAGGCACTCCCTACTCAGGGCCTCTTCTGGCCATGAAGGTCCTGGTCATCAGCCCTGTCGCCCCTCAGCCCCCACTGCCAAGTGCTTTTCTGGACTTTATATTTTTCTTTTTTCTTGCTGTTGTGGTTCTGTTTTATTTTGTTGTTGTTTCTGTTGTTTCATTTTTATCTTTCCTAACATATTTTTTTTATTTTTCTAATTTTATTTTATTTTTTATTCTTCATTATTGTTCTGCTCCTTTTTGTTTGTTGTCTTTTTTTAATTTTTCCGTGCTGCTTGGCTTGTGGGGTCTTGAATCACAGTCCAGCAGTCAGGCCTGAGCTCCTGTGTTGGAAGTGCAGAGTCCAAACTACTGCACTAACAGAAAACCTCAGACCTCAGGTAATATTAATCAGTGTGAGCTCTCCTGGAGGTCCTTAACTCAGCATCCAGGCCCAGCTCCACCCAACTGCCTGCAAATTCCAGGGTTGGGTGCCTCATGCCAAACAAGCAATAAGACAGGAAAACAGCCCCAACTATCAAAGAAAAAAAAAAGTGAGACAACAAAAAATATGTTACCAACAAAGAAGCAAGGTAAAAACCTATGAAAACAAATAAATGAAGAGGAAATAGTCAACATACCTGAAAAAGAATTCAGAGTAATAATAGTAAAGATGAAACAAAATCTCAGAAATAGAATTGGGGCACTGCTCATGAAAATACAAGAAATATTTAATAAGGACCTAGAACTAAAGAACAAACAGTGATGAACAACACAATAACTGATATGAAAAAAAACACTGGAAGGAATCAATAGCAGAATAACTGTGGCAGAAGAATGGATAAGTGAGCTATAAGATAGAATGGTGGAAATAAATGCCAAATATCAGAATAAAAAAGAAATAATGAAAAGAATTGAGGACAGCCACAGAGGCTTCTGGAACAACATTAAACACACAGATATTCAAATTATAGGGGTCCAAGAAGAAGAATAAAAAGAGAAAGGGTCTGAAAAAGTATTTGAAGAGATTATAGTTGAAAACTTCCCTAACATGGGAAAGGAAATAGTCAATCAAGTCCAGGAAGTGCAGAGTCCCACATAAAATAAACCTAAGAGGAAATGAGGCCATGAACACCAGGTAGGGAGTGGATTCGTGATATCCAAAGGAAAAGAATTTCTCCTTGGGATGGATAACAAGCCACTGCTCAGGTTTAAGTTACAGAATAACAATTTACTAAGAAGAAAGTGCAACAGCTTCTGGCACAGACAGCAGAAGGGGGTGGAGAGACTCAAGAAGGGGTCTTATATGAGTGAGTTATACACCTTCAGAGCAGAGTTAATTACCGTTCCCATCTTATGATTGATTATTTCTTTTTTTTTTTTTTTGGAGTGTACAATTTGGTATATTTTTCTTATTAGTAATATATATGTGGCAATCCAAACCTCCCAATTCACTCACTCCCGACCCTCCCGGGTTTCCCCACTTGGTGTCCATATGTTTGTTCTATACATCTGTGTCTGCATTTCAGCCTTGCAAACCACATAATTTCTACCATTTTTCTACATTCCACATATATGTGTTAATATACAATATTTGTTTTTCTCTTTCTGACTCACTTCACTCTGTATGACACTCTCTATGCCCATCCATGTCTCTACAAATGTCCCAGTTTCATTCTTTTTACACCTGAAAATATTCCATTGTATATATGTACCACATCTTCTTTATCCATTCATCTGCTGATGGACTTTTAGGTTGCTTCTATGTCCTGGCTATTGTAAATAGTGCTGCAATGAACATTGGGGTGTATGTGTCCTTTTGAATTATGGTCTTCTCTGGGAATATGCTCAGCAGTAGGATTCTGGGCCATATGGTAACTCTATTTTTAGTTTTGCAAGGAACCTCCATACTGTTCTCCATAGTGACTGTATCAATTTACATTCCCACCAACAGTGCAAGAGTGCTCCCTTTTCTCCACACCCTCTCCACCTTTTACTGTTTGTAGATTTTCTGATGATGCCCATTCTAACTGGTGTGAGGTGATACCTCATTGTAGTTTTGATTTGCCTTTCTCTAATAATTAGTGAAGTTGAGCAGCTTTTCATGTGCCTCTTGACCATCCGTATGTCTTTTTTGGAGAAATGGCTATTTAGGTCATTTGCCCATTTTTGGATTGGGTTGTCTGTTTATTTGATATTGAGCTGGATGAAGAGTTTATATATTTTGGAGATTAATCCTTTTTGTGTTGATTCATTTGCAAATATTTTCTCCCATTCTGAGGGTTGTCTTTTCATCTTGCTTATAGTTTCCTTTGCTGTGCAGAAGATTTTATGTGTCATTAGGTCCAATTTATTTATTTTTGTTTTTATTTCCATTACTCTAGGGGGTGGATCAAAAAAGATCTTGCTGTGCTTTATGTCAAAGAGTGTTCTTCCTATATTTTCCTCTAAGAGTTTTATAGTGTCTGGCCTTTCATTCAGGTCTTTAATCCATTTGGAGTTTATATTTGTGGATGGTGTTAGGGAGTGTTGTAATTTCATTCTTTTATATGTAGCTGTTCAGTTTTCCCAACACCACTTATTGAAGAGGCTGCCTTTGCTCCACTGTATAATCTTGCCTCCTTTGTCATAGATAAGTTGACCATAGTTTATCTCGGATTTCTATCCTGTTCCATTGATTTACATTTCTATTTCTGTGCCAGTATCATCCTGTCTTGATCATTGTAGCCTTGTAGTATAGCCTGAAGTCAGGAAGCCTGATTCCACCAACTCTGTCTTTCCTTCTCAAGATTACATTGGCTAATAGGAGTATTTTGTGCTTCCATACAAATCATAAAATTTCTTATTCTAGATCTGTGAAAAATACCATTGGTAACTTGATAGGGATTGTGTTGAATCTGTAAATTGCTTTGGGTTGTATATTTGTTTTCACAATGCTGATTCTTCCAATCCAAGAACATGGTATGTCCCTCCATCTGTTTGTTACATCTTTGATTTCTTTCATTAGTGTCTTATACTTTTCTGAGGACAGGTCTTTTACCTCCTTAGTTAGCTTTATCCCTAGATATTTTATTCTTTTTGTTGCATTGGTGAATGGGATTGTTTCCTTAATTTCTCTTTCTGATCTTTCATTGTTAGTGTATAGAAATGCAAGAGATTTCTGTGTGTTAGTTTTGTATCCTACAACTTTACCCAACATATTGATTAGCTCAATTAGTTTTCTGGTGGCATCTTTAGAATTCTCTATGTATAGAATCATGTCATCTTCAAACAGTGAGAGTTTTACTTCTTTTCCAATTGGGATTCCTTTTATTTATTTTTCTTCTCTGATTGCTGTGGCAAGGACTTCCAAAACTATGTTGAATAGTAGTGGCAAGAGTGGACATCCTTGTCTTGTTCCTAATCTTAGAGGGAATGCTTGCAGTTTTTCACCATTGAGAATGATGTTTGCTGTGCGTTTGTCATATATGGCCTTTATAATGTTGAGGTAGTTTCCCTCTATGCCTACCTTCTGGAGAGTTTGTATCATAAATGGGTGTTGAATTTTGTCAAAAGCTTTTTCTGCATCTATTGAGATGATCATGTGATTTTTATCCTTCAATTTGTTAATATGGTGCATTACATTGATTGATTTGCATATATTGAAGAATCCTTGCATTCCAGGGATAAACCCCCTTGATCATGGTGTATGATTCTTTTAATGTGTTCTTGGATTCTGTTCGCTAATATATTGTTGAGGATTTTTTCATCTAAATTCATCAGTGATGTTGGTCTGTAATTTTCTCTTCCTGGTAGTATCTTTGTCTGGTTTTGGTATTAGGGTAATGGTTTTCCTTCCTCTTCAATTTTTTGGAAGAGCTTGAGAAGGATGGGTGTTAGCTCTTCTCTAAATGTTTGATAAAATTCACATGTGAATCCAACTGGTTCTGGAATTTGTTTGTTGGGAGATTTTTAATCATAGTTTCACTTTCATTAGTTGTGATTGGTCTGTTCATATTTTCTATTTCTTCCTGATTCAGTCTTGGAAGGTTAAACCTTTCTAAGAATCTGTCCACTTCATCCAGGTTGTCCATTTCATTGGCATATAGTTGCTTGTAGTAGTCTCTTATGGTCCTTTTTATTTTTCTGTGTGCATTGTAACTTCTCTTGTTTCAATTCTAATACTATTGATTTGAGTCCTCTCCCTCTTTTTCTTGATGTGTCTTGCTAGAGGTTTATCAATTTTGCTTATCTTCTCAAAGAATCAGCTTTTTGTTTTATTGTTTTTTGCTATTATTTCTTTGTTTCTATTTCATTTACTTTTGCTCTGATCTTTATTATTTCTCTCCATCTACTAACTTTGGGTTTTATTTACTCTTTTTTCTCCCGTTTCTTGAGGTGTAAGGTTAGAGCATTTATTTAGGAATTTTCCTATTTCTTGAGGTAGGATTGTATTCCTAAAAACTTCTCTCTTAGAACTGCTTTTGCTGCATCCCATATGCTTTGTATCTTTGTGATTTCATTGTCATTTTTCTCTAGATATTTTTTGATTTCCTCTTTGATTTCTTTAGTGATCTCTTGGTTATTTAGTGGTATATTGTTTAGCCTCCATATGTTTGTGTTTTTTACAGTTCTTTTTTTTCCTGTAATTTGTTTCTAATCTCATAGCATTGAGGTTGGAAAAATTGCTTGATATGATTTCAATTTTCTTAAATTTACAAAGGCTTGATTCGTGACCCAAAATGTGATCTATCCTGGAGAATGTTCCATGTGCACTTGAGAAGAAAATGTAATCTGCTGTTTTTGGATGTGATATCCTACAAATATGTCTTAAAACAAGCTAGTTTATTGTGTCATTTAAAGCTCATGTTTCCTCATTTATTTTCTGTCTGGATGGTCTGTCCATTGGTGTTAGTTACTGTGTTACTGTTGATTTCCTCTTTTATAGTTGTTAGCATTTGACTTATGTATCAAGGTGCTCCTATATTTTATGCATATATATTTATAATTGTTATCTCTTCTTCTTCAATTGATCCTGTGATCTTTATGTAGTGTCCTTTCTTATCTCTTGTAACATTTTTCATTTTAAAGTCTATTTTATCTTATATCAGTATTGCTACTCCAGCTTTCTTTTAATTTCCATTTGCATGGAATATCTTTTTCCATCCCCCCACTTTCAGTCTGTATGTGTCCCTATGTCTGAAGTGGGTGTCTTGGAGACAGCATATATGTGGGTTCTGTTTTTGTATCCATTCAGCCAGTCTGTGTCTTTTGGATGGAGCATTTAGTGCATTTATATTCAAGGTAATTATCAATATGTATGTTCCTATTATCATTTTTTTTAATTATATAGTTTTTGTTTTTGTAGGTCCTATTCTTCTCCTTTGTTTCCCGCTTAGAGAAGTTCCATTAGCATTTGTTGTAGGGCTGGTTTGGTGGTGCTGAATTCTCTTAGCTGTTGCTTGTCTGTAAATCTTTTGATTTCTCTGTCCAATCTGAATGAGATGCTTGCTAGGTAGAGTATTCTTGGCTGTAGGTTCTTCCCTTCCATCACTTTTAATATATTGTGCCACTCTGTTCTGGCTTGCAGAGTTTCTGCTGAGAAATCAGCTGCTAACCTAATGGGAGTTCCCTTGTATGCTATTTGTTGTTTTTCCCTTGTTGATTTTAATAGCTTTTCCCCATCTTTAATTTTTGTCAGTCTGTGTACTATATGTCTTGGTGTGTTTCTCCTTGGGTTTATCCTGCCTGGGACTCTCTGCACTTCCTGTACTTGGGTGGCTATTTCCTTTCCCATGTTAGGGAAGTTTTCAAATATAATATCTTCCAATATTTTCTCGGGTCCTTTCTCTCTCTCTTCTCTTTCTGGGACCACTATAATGCGAATGCTGGTGCATTTAGCATTGTCCCAGTGTCCTCTTATTCTGTCTTCCATCCTTTTCATTCTTTTTATCCTGACTCTTTTCCACATCAGTGATTTTCACAATTCCTGTGACTGATTTTCCCTTCTGCCTCAGTTAATCTGCTATTGTTTCCTTCTAGTGTATTTTTTCATTTCAGTTATTGTGTTGCATATCTTTGTTTGTTTGTTCTTTAATTATTCTAGGTCTTTGTTAATCTTTTCTTGCAAATTTTCAATCTTTGCACACAGTCTTTTTTTAAAGTCCTGGATCATCTTTGCTATCATTATTCTGAATTCTTTTTTCTGGAAGAGTGCCTATCTCCACTTCTTTTAATTGTTTTTTTGTGGTTTTATCTTGTCCTTTCATCTGTTACAAAGTCCTCTGCCTTTTCATTTTCTCTGTGTTAGTGTGGCTGTGTTTTTCAGTTCCACAGAAAAATACTGCTGATACTGCTTGATACTTCTGTCTGCCCTCTTGTGAAGGAAGCTTTCTAGGAGTCTCATGGGTGCTTCCTGATGGGAGGTACTGATGGTGGGTAGGGCTGGGTGAATGAAGCTTAGTAAAACTTTAATCCAATTTGGTGGGTAAGCTCAGTAAAACTTTAATATGCTTGTCTGCTAATGGGTGAGGCTGTGTTCCCACCTTGTTGGTTGTTTGGCCTGAGGCTACCTAGCACTGAAGTTTACAGGCTCTTTGATGGGGCTAATGGTGGACTCTGGGAGGGCTCATGCCAATGAGCACTTCCAAGAAACCCTACCACCAGTGTCCTCGTCCCCTTGGTGAGCCACAGCTGCCCCCACCTCTGCAGGCAATGCTCTATCACTAGCAAGTAGGTCTGGTTCAATCTCCTATGGCATCCCTGCTCCTACCCACTGGCTCCTGGTGAGCACACTGTTTCTTGTGAGCCCTCCAAGAGTGGAGTCTCTGTTTCCTCCTCTCCTGTAGAGTACCTGCAATCAAATCAAATCAAGTCTGATTCTCTGGGAATTCCTCCTCCCATTGCCAGACCCCCAGGTTTGGAAGCCTGACATGGTGCTCAGAACCCTCACTTTAATGGGTGGACTTCTGTGGTATGACTGTTCTCTACTTTGTGAGTCTCCCACCCAGCATTTATGGGTTTTGATTTTAATGCGATTGCACCTTTCCTACCATCTCATTGTGGCTTCTCCTTTGTCTCTGGATGTGGGGTGTCTTTTTTGGTGAGTTGCAGTTTCTTTCTGTCAATGATTGTTCAGCAGATAGTCGTGATTCTGGTGCTCTTTCAAGAGGGAGTGAGTGCACATCATCCTACACTTCCATCTTGACTAGAATATGATCCAGATTGATTGTTTCTTTAGAAATGTTCATGGTATTCAAAGAATTTTATTACTCAGTGATCTTGTGAAGTCCCAGGTAACCCCCACCCTAAAGTCATAGAATCAGTCTTAAAGAATGAGTAAGGTTAAGTCACATTTTCTCAGTTCTCCCACCCCTCCCCTGGCCAAGTAATCCCCTGGAACTCTCAGAAACATGCCAAAGCACATATTGATCAAACTATCAAAAATTAAGTACAAAGAAAAATATTAAAAGTTGCAAGGGAAAAGCAACAAATAACATATAAGGGAACCCCTGTAAGGTTATCAGCTGATTTTTCAGCATAAACCTGCAGGCCAGAGGGAGTGGCAGGATATATTTAAAGTGATGAAAGGGAAAAACCTACAACCATGTATACTCTACCCAGCAAGGCCTTCATTCAGATTCAATGGAGAAATAAAAATCTTTATAGCTAAGCAAAAAAAAAAAAAAAAAAAAGTGAATTCTGCACCACCAAACCAGCTTTACAAAAATAGCTAAAGGAACTTCTCTAGGCATGAAACAAAAGAGAAGAAAAAACCCACAAAAACAAACTCAAAACAATTAAGAAAATAGTAATAGAAACATGCATATCAATATTTGTGTTGAATGTAAGTGCTCCAACCAAATGACACAGACTAGCTGAATGGATACAAAAACAAAACCCATATATATGCTGTCTACTAGAGACCCACTTCAGATCTAAGGACACATACAGACTGAATATGAGGGGATGGAAAAATATACCACATGCAAATGGAAATCAAAAGAAAGCTGGAGTAGGAACACTCATATCAGATGAAAAAGACTTTAAAAACTGCTACAAGAGACAAGGAAGGTCACTACATAATAATCAAGGGATTAATCAAAGAAGAAAACATAACAACTATAAATATTTATGCACTTCAATATGTAAGGCAAAATCTAACAGGCATACAATCGAAAATTGGCAGTAACAAAATAACAATGGAGGACTCTAACACATCATTTACACCAATATACAAGTCATCCAGACAGAAAATTAATAAGGAAACACAAGCTTTAAATAACACATTAAACCAGATAGACTTAGTTGATATTTTTAGGACATTCCACCCAAAAGCAACAGAATACACTTCCTGCTCAAGTGCACATGCAACATTCTCCAGGATAGATCACATCTTGGGTCACAAAACAAGCCTTGGTAAATTTAAGAAAATTGAAAGCATATCAAGCATCTTTTCTGTCCACAATGCTATGAGATTAGAAAACTGTGAAAAACACAAACACATGGAGACTAATATGCTACTACATATCCAAGAGAGCACTGAAGAAATCAAAGAGGGAATCAAAAAATACATAGAAACAAATGCCGAGAAAAAATGATGACCCAAAACCTCTGGGACACCACAAATGCAGTTCTAAGAGTGAAGTTTTTAGCAATTCAACCTCACCTCAAGAAACAAGAAAAATCTCACGTAAACAATCTAACCTTATACCTAAAGCAACTAGAGAAAGAAGAACCATAAAATCCCCAAAGTTAGTAGAAGAAATAAAGATCAGAGCACCAATAAATGAAATAGAAACAAAGAAAAAAAATAGCAAAGGTCAATGAAATCAAATGCTGGTTCTCTGAGAAAATAAAACAAAAAATTGATAAACCTTTAGCCAGACTCTTCAAGGATAAAAAGGGAGATGACTCAAATCAATAAAATTAGAAATGAAAGAAAAGTTACAATGGATACTTTAAAAATACAAAGGAGCATAAGAGGCTACTACAAGCAACTATATGCCAATAAAATGGACAACCTGGAAGAAATGGACAAATTCTTAGAATGGTACAACTTTCCAAGACTGAACCAGGAAGAAATAGAAAATATAAACAGACCAGTCACAAGGAATGATATTGAGATGGTTACTAAGACTCTTGCATCCAACAAAAGTCCAGGACCAGATGGTTTCACAGGCAAATTCTATTAAACAGTTAGAGAATAGCTAACATCTATACTTCTCAAACTCTTCCAAAAAATTTCAGAGTGAGGAACACTCCTAAACTCATTCTACAAGACCACTATCACCCTGATACCAAAACCAGACAAAGACATCACAAAAAAAGAAAATTACAGACCAATATCACTGATGAATATGGATGCAAAAATCCTCAACAAAATACTAGCAAATCAAATCCAACAGCACATTAAAAGAATCATATACCATGATTAAGTGGAATTTATCCCAAGGAGGCAAGGATTCCACAAAATGCACAAATTAATCAATGTGATACACCATATTAACAACTAGAATAATAGAAGCCATATGGCAGCCTCAATAGATGCAGAAAAAACTTTTGGCAAATTCAACATCCAAGTCAAAGCCACAATGAGGTATCACCTCACACTGATCATAATGGCCATCATCACAAAATCTGGAAACAACAAATGTTGGAGAGGGTGTGGAGAAAAGGGAAGTCTCCTGCACTGTTGGTGGGACTGTAAGTTGGTAGAGCCACTATGGAAAACAATTTGGAGGTTCCTTAAAAAACTACAAATAGAACTACCATATGATCCAGTAATCCCACTCCTGGGCATATACCCAAAGAAAACCATAATCCCAAAAGAAACATGTACCATAATGTTTATTGCAGCACTATTTACAATAGGCAGGACATGGAAGCAACTGAAATGCCCATCAACAAACAAATGGATAAAGAAGATGTGGCATATATATACAATGGAATATTACTCAGCTATAAAAAGGGATGAGATGGAGCTATATGTAATGAGGTGGATAGAGCTGCAGTCTGTCATACAGAGTGAAGTAAGTCAGAAAGAGAAAGACACATGTTGTATGCTAACTCACATATACGGAATCTAAAAATGGTACTGATGAACTCAGTCACAAGAGCAAGGACGCAGGTGCAGAGAATGGACTGGAGAACTCGAGGTTTGGGAGGGGGCAGGGGGTGAAGGGGAAGCTGAGACGAAGCGAGAGAGTAGCACAGACATATATATAGTACCAGCTGTAAAATAGATAGCCAGTGAGAAGTTGTTATATAACAAAGGGAGTTCAACTCGAGGATGGAAGATGCCTTAGGGGACTGGGACGGGGAGTGTGGGGGAGACTCGAGGGAGGGTGGTGGGGAGTCAAGGGAGGGAGGGAATATGGGGATATGTGTATAAAAACAGATGATTGAACTTGGTGTATCCCCAAAAAATAATAAATAAAATTAAAAAAAATTCAACATCCATTTATGATAGAAACCCTCCAGAAAATGGGCATAGAGCAAGCCTACCTCAACATAATAAAGTCCATATTCCACAAACCCACAGCAAGCCTTATTCTCAATGGTGAAAAGCTGAAAGCACTTCCTCTAAGATCAGGAATAATACAAGTGTGTCCATTCTCACCACTATTAGTCAACACAGTTTTGGAAGTCCTAGCCATGGCAAACAAAGAAGGAAAAGAAATAAAAGAAATCCAAATTGGAAAAGAAGTAAAAGTGTTTCTGTTTTCAGATGACACAATATTTTACATAGAAAATCCTAAATATGCTATCAGAAAACTACTAGACCTCATGAATGTAAAATCTCTTGCATTCCTATATACTAACAATGAAAGAGCAGAAAGAGAAATTAAGGAAAGAGTCCCATTTACCACTGCAACAAAAAGAATAAAACACCTAGGTATAAACCTCCCTAAGAAGGCAAAAGATCTATACTCAGAAAACTATAAAACACTGATGAAAGAAATCAAAGATGACCCAATAGATGGAGAGATATACCACGTGCTTGGATTCAAGGAATCAATATTATCAACATGACAATACTACCCAAAGTGTTCTACAGATTCACTTCAATGCCTGTCAAATTACCTATGGCATTTTTCATAGAATTAGAACAAAAAATTTTACAATTGGCATGGAAACACAAAAACTTCAAATAGCTAAAGTCATTTTGAGAAAGAAAAATGGAGCTGGAAGAAACAGGCTCCTCAACTTCAGATTATACTAAAAAGCAACAGTAATCAAGACAGTATGTTACCGGCACAAATATATATATATATATATGTTATTTGTTCAGGATAGAAAGCCCAGAGATAAACCAACACATCTATGGTCAACTAATCTATGACAAAGGAGGCAAGAATATACAATGGAGAAAAGAGAGTCAATAAGTGGTGCTGGGAAAACTGGGCAGCTACATGTAAAATAATGAAATTAGAACACTCCCTAACAGCATACACAGAAATAAACTCAAAATGGACTAAAGACCTAAATGTAAGTTTGGACACTATAAAACTCATAGAGGAAAACATAGGCAGAACACTCTTTGACATAAATTGCATAAATCTTTTTTGACCCATCTCCTAGAGTAATGAAAATAAAAATACAAATAAACAAATGGGACCTAATTAAACTTAAAAGCTTTTGCACAGCAAATGGAACCATAAACAAGGCAAGAAGATCACCATCAAATGGAAGAAAATATTTACAAGCGAATCAAAGGACAAAGGATTAATTTCCAAAATGTACAAATAGCTCATGCAGCTCAATTAAAAAAAAATTAAAAAATGGGTGGAAGACCTAAACAGACATTTCTCCAAAAAAGAGTTACAAGGCACATGAAATGATACTCAACATCACTAATTATTAGAGAAATGAAAATCAAAACTACAATGAGATATCACCTTACACTGGTCACAATGGCCATCATCAAGAAATCTACAAACAATAAATGCTGGAGAGTGAATCTACAAATAATAAATGCTGGAGAGTGTGTGGGAAAAGGGAATCCTCTTGCACTATTGGTGGAAATATAAGTTGGTACAGACACTACAGAGAACAGTATGGAAGTTCCTTAAAAAAAATAAAATTAGAACTACCATATGACCCAGCAATCCCACTACCACACATATACCCTGAGAAAACCATTATTCAAAAAACACATGTACCCCAATATTGATTGCAGCACTATTCACAATACCAGGACATGGAAGCAACCTGAATGATCATCTCTAGTTGACTAGATAAAGAAGATGTGGTACATTTATACAATGGAATATTACTCAGCCATAAGAAGGAACCAAACTGTGTCATATGTAGAGATGTGGATGGACCTACAGTGTGTCACACAGAGGTGAATTGGAAAGAGAAAAACAAATATCTTATATTAGTTTATATATATGTGGAATTTAGGAAAATGGTACAGATGAACCTATTTGCAGGGCAGGAATAGAGATGCAGAAGTAGAGAACAGATTTGTGGGCACAGAGGCGGAAGGGAAGGGTGGGATGAATTTGGGAGATTAGGATTGATATATATATATATATACTACTACGTATAAAATAGCTAGCTAGTGGGAACCTGCTGTATAGAACAGGGAGCTCAGCTCGGTGATCTGTGATGACTTGGATTGGTGGGATGCTGTGGGTGGGAGAGAGGGCCAAGAGGGAGGGGATATATGTACACATAGAGCTAATTCACTTCAATGTACAGCAGAAAACAATACAACATTTCAAATAGTTATACCCCAATAAAAAATAGACTATAAGTGCTTACATATGTATGCATAGAGAATTTTTAATATTTTTTCATGTGACATATACTTACATTAATCATGTTATGTTTTTACATCATTGAACAACTGTTGTTTTTACTCAAAAATTGTTTTTTTAGATGTATTTATGTTGAACTGGCTCATTTCTTTTACTCATCTATTGCTTTATATATACATGTCATTTTTTATTTACCTAGTCCTCTTTTGATAGATGCTTAGAGTGTTCCTAATATTTCCCTATTACAAGATGGCAGTGAATTATTTATGTACATTTCATTATTTTGTGTGCTAGTGATCGCTCTAGAAGCAGATATTAGCAAGAGGAACAGTTACATAACTTTTATTTTCTTTTTACAGTTGTCCCATCTTCAAGTTTTATACATGTTACCTAATTGCTTTCCAAATGGTTGAACAATTTCCATTCTTTCAGGGAGTACCTGTCAGCATTTGGCAATATACAGTGGACACTTGAAACAACATAGGGGGGTGCAGACATTCTCTGCAATCAAAAATCCACATATAATTTTTAGTCAGCCTTCTGTATGCACGGATCCTCCATAACCCAGCTCCACTTCCATGGATTCAACTAACTGCAGCTTGTATAGCATTGTAATATTTACTATTGAAAAAAGTCTGTATGTAAGTGGACATGCACAGTTTAAACCCACGTTGTTTAAGGGCTCACTGTACTGACATTAATTGTTTTTCAGTCCAACGAGCAAAAATGTTATCTCTATTTTAATTTTCACTTGCCTGGTTATTGGTAAGATTGAGCATCTCTTCATTTATTTATTAGCATTTGAATTAGATTTTCTAAAATTGTAGGTTTATATATTGTCCATACCTCTTGGTTGGATAATTTGTCTTTTTCATATTTATATACAGTATTATAACAATAATTTACATGTCATCTATGAGGCCAGTATTTTCTCCTAGCCTGTGGTTTGTTTTAAAACATAAAGTTGACTTTATTATTAGTAAAGTTTTTAGTCACATTTATATGCCTTTTTTTTAATTATTGCACTTTTCAGTTCTTTTTAAAGAAAACCTTCTCTTTATCCTGGTCCACAGAGCTTAAGAGCTCAGATTCTAAGGCAAGAAATTTGAATGCTTAAATTTGAATCCTGAATCAGTCCTTTAACCCTAACCCTAACCTTGTCTGTGACCCTTCAGTAAGTTTACTAACCTCTCTGTGCCTTAATTATCTTCTCTGAAAATTGAATAATAATAAAAGTAATAGTTGGATTTACCTCCCTAATAATGTTATTGATAGAATAACTTTATTCTACCAATATTGCATTTAGAAAAATGTCTCAAATACAGCAAGCACTATATAAGTGTTAACAAGATATATTATCTTCTAATTATTAAAAGTTTTCTCTCCCACTTTTTAGGACATTAATTCATCTAAAATATATTTTTGGATATGTTGTATTATAGTCACATAATCTTATCTTTTCCATATGGATAATCACTTTCCTAATAGCATATATTAACTAGCTCATTTTATAACTGCTGTTTAGTGAATCCTATTTTGTTTTCATTACCATGTATCCATAGATAAATTTTGGCTTCTCTATCCTGTTCCAGAAATGTATTTGTCTATTGCTGTGGCAATATCACATGGCTTAAATTTTCAAAACTTTGTAAATTATTATTTTGATATTTGGCAGGGCAATATTGTGCCATCTTGAACAAGTTTTGTTTTTATTTTTCAGAAATGCTTGGATGTATAGTTTTACATTTATTTTTATATATTTATATATTGCATATTAATTTCCACATAAATCTTATAATCTACATAATTTTGTTTTGTAATTTTATAATAAATTTTATCTTTACAGATTAATTTGGAGAGCTGTTTTGCTGAAAGCCTTACCTCTGGTTTCAAGGTTCATAGGATTCGCTGGCAAAATAACCACTCTATACTCAGTTAAGTAAGAATTTAGAGAGAATTTAATAAATTAACAAAGATCACAGTATACTAATTAAGCTAATAATCAGCTAAGAAAGAAAAGTAAAGACGGGCTCATATATCACCGAATTGAGGGATCACCTACTTCCAGAACCAAGCAGTGCTGGGAAGTCCCTGGAACAGCTATCTGGAGTCCCAGTTGGGAAGTGACCCAGGAAGTGCATCCACTCCATGGGTGAGACTTCAGTTTGGAGTTCTGGAGGCTGCTGCTTATAATTCCAGGCCACAAACTGATATCATCAGTTTGCACATAAAAATGGAGCTCTGGATTTACTTTAACAATGTTGTTGGTTTCACTATGTGAGTCACAAGATTCTCCAGACCCCGGGGAGACTAGCCCCCAGGCTCAAGAAGTTCCAAGACCCACTCCCTTTCTTATCCTAAACACCCTTTGACTTGCTAGTAGCAATTGTTAGGTGTGTAAGCAAGTGCACAGTCCAGGCAAGGACACAGGTTTATCAGAGGCCTGTTTCTGTCTCTGAGGCCTACACAAGAATATACTACTAACTTCCCCAACAAGATAATTGTTTTTTATAATATTAAGTCTTCTTATGAATGAATATGGTAAATATCTACAAAACAAAGAAATTAGGTATAAAACTTCAAATTACTGAATTATACCTGGATGTGCAGAATAAAATTTGGGGAAAAACCTTGGAAGGTATCTAGTCTTCTTTTGACAGATGAGGAAATTGAGGTTGAAGAGAAGTACAAAGTTTATTTTTCAGGATCAATAAGGTAGTAATTTGGGGCATAAACCTAGGTCATCTGATTTACTTTCAATGCTTTGGATTTTTTGGTTGTATATTTGTCCAAACTCTCTTGCTTCCTATTTAACATCCAATGCTCAGTGATGAGTGAGAGGGTCTATACATAGCAGATGAATAAAATACTATCCTTGCCATTGAGGAGATTAGAGTAGAAGAGAAAATGGGAGAAGCAGGCAGATACTTTCACTGCTACATGATAACTAATAACAGCTACTATGAAAGGGAATCTAGCAGGGAGTGAGCAAGTAATCATTTGTGGAGCAAAGGGGAAGGAGATGTCAGTTAAAATGAATGTTAAACAGTGGATATGCTTTTCTCAAGAAGAAGGTAGGAGGAAAGACACTTTAGATAGACAGTATACCGTGAATAATAGTGAGGCTTCACAAGCAAATGTACTGTGCTCAGGGTTACAGGAAAGTTTGTTCAAAGAATTAAATGAAGTGTAGAGGAAGGAAATAGGCTTGGGACAGATGGAGATGCCTAATGTGTGTTTTTAAAGAGCTTGAATTTTTTTTTTTCTGTAGTTATTGAGAAGATATTAAACATAAAAGGCAGCAGTATAAATTTGCAGCTTAGGAAAGTAGGAGATCATAGAGTTGGTGGGCTAGAAAGAATAGACTGTAGGTGAAGAGGTAAGTTAAATGAGAAGTAATTAGGTTCTTATCTATGGCATTTGGTAATAGAAATGGGGAAGAATGTGTTTTGACCCAAGCAGAATATACCATTTACAGATCTTGCATATAGATGCAGTGTCTGTGTAGGATAGTGGTGTTTGGCTTGAGTGAATTGTTATTTAATAAACTGGGAACTGTGTGAAGAATAAATTACAAGAGGGAAGAAAGGAAGAGAATAATGAGATTCACTGAATACAGACAGAGTTTGAAGTACCTTTGAGCCTTTCAAGGTTGTGGTTCAAGTAGGCAACTGGTGAAATGGATGTGGAGGATTCGCTGGGGTACTATTAGCATAGAGATGGATCTGGAATCATAGACAATTTGCATTGTCTCAGGGAAGGGTTTATAACAGTGAGAAAAGTGACCTGAAAATGGAATCGCAGGAACATCCTTAGCATGTAGGGACCAGGCAAAGGAAGACAAACCTATTTATGAAGGCCAATCAGAGAAGAAGAAAGAGTAACATGTAAAACCACAATTGCAGAAGGTAGACAAAGCAACAATTGTATTATTAGATCCATCTTCTAAAAGTGTTCACATTTTATGCAGTGAATATATCTGGAATGACAAATTCATTGACTCAGACAAGCTGTATAGAAAGCTCCCTTTAGACATTCTAATTCTAGGCTTGTTCATAAGATGACCATAATTTATCTTCTTAATGCTTTTCTCTTGTAACAGTAGAATGTTTCATTTCCTTTAATAATCATGTTTCATACTTCATTCTTAGCCCATGTTACCAAGTAGTACCATGTTTCCTATTCAATTTTCATGTTTGATGTAGTCACATAAGAGTACTATAAAGAACAAATATGTGTATATCTATATATCTAAATCTAGTGTGTGACATTACTGTTGTCATTATGTTACCAGTAATTTATGCCTTCCTGCAGATGGAGAAATTCTGGCATAGCACAGCTGAGCAGCTTTCTATTGGTAGCAGGGGCTGTATGGTGGAGCCTTGTGGGCTTTTAATCCAACAGACCATGCTGTCTCTATTGGTCTTTTCCTGGTCATTGGGTATGTCACACCATCACTTCAAGTCAGTCTTTAAATATGCAATTAGAAACACACTAATAGACAGAAAATCCATCATTACTCAAAAGTGCTTAAATCATTTCTCTAATAGCTCCTCTGCAGTGCAGTAATAAGCCAGTGCTGGGAAGTGACTAAACATCTTAAAGTTTTTGAAAATTCTCATTAAAAAATTCAGATGATTTTATTTCTCTCTAATGAATATGTGTTTCAGCACATTCAGAACCACATTATCCTATTTCTTCAGGCAAACCTTACAAGATAAGCACCCACAGGCAGACCCACTGAGAAAAGTCTCTAGCCTTGAGAGGTAAACAGCCCTTTCTTCATAGCCTGCTGGGCTGTTACTTGGGACATTCAGGTCTACCAGGTTGAATGGCTTTCTAGACAATTTTACTTCTCTGTTATTTAGTTCAAGAACAGGCTGTTATTCCTCCTCTGGTGGCAGTAGCTGATTATGTCAACCTACACCAATATGAATTGCTGGCCTGTTAAAATTCTTTCAGAACATTTCTTTGCTTTGCCATTTGTTTTTATTTTTATGAAAGTAGTGGAACTGTGATCGTAATAGTTCCATTTGGGCTAGTTACTTTCAAAGTGGTCCTATTTTCCCATGTTGTAAAACTAAAATTAAAACACCCTGGGTGCTTAATATAAGAAGTGACAGAACAGCTCTGATAAAATCTAGGTATAGTGTACAAAATGTCAGTAAGAGGGCTTCTGCTCAGCTCTGCCAGGCCATCTGCAGTGGACATCTGCTTGCCCAGAATCCATTCTCCATTTTTCTGGTAACAGCATCTACATGATTTTTCTTTTTGGGAAAACATCCCTGCTCCTCAGTGTATGCAATTTATGTGAGGCTAAATTCCCTACCCTGGGATAAACATGCGACCAGGCACTATGCAGAATACAAGGTACTTGTTCAAGGATGGTAAGCCAGTTGATAAATCTAAACATACACTGTACATATATAAAAAAACAAAACAAAACAAGGAGAAGAATGCTTAATCTGTAGGGGTAAAACTTATACAAACACAACAGAAATTGCAAATTCAAAGAGAAAGTGATAGAAATTAAAGCATTTAAAAACCTTTATTTCTTTCAGAAGGAGAATAAACATGTTGACTAAATTTAGATGTTAAGCTAAATATACATATTAAATTTGGGAGCACACTTTAAAAGAGTAGGAATAGAGTGCATAATTTATAAAATAGTACAAAGGAAAATTAAAATGATGTGAAAAATACAAATTCCAATGTAAGGCAATAAGGAAAAAAAGGAACAATAGATACTACAAAATGTCATGGTTGATGGAATTCAAATGTGTTAATAGTCACAATAAATATAAGTGGATTAACTCTCTAGAGTTTATGTATCTCCAAAGTTATGTATCTTATACATTGATAGCAATTCCAATTTATCAGAATGATATAAAAATTCTAAATTTCAATGGCCTAGTAAAATATTTCATTAATATATACTTTTTTCTTATCTTTGCATTTATCATATCCTCTGTTTTCAAAGTTTGCAAGTTGTATTCTTAACAGTTTAAATTTTGATTTTTGTTGTATTCTAATATAAACACTTAATACTATAATTTTCTAAGTCCTAATTAAGATGCACATCACATTTTGACATTTAGCATTTTCATTGTCATTTATTTCAAAATATTTTTTACTTCTCAGAATGGTTTTACTTATGAAGAGGTGAAAATCTTCCCAAAGGAGCATATATAGTTCAGGATAAGAGTGAGAAGCAAATAACTCCATTAATAGTCCAGAATATCAACATCTGATAGGATAGAAGAAAAAGACCAGGAAAGTTCCTAAAAAGATGGACTAGGGAATAAGGAAAAATGCAAACAATATTTTGTCATAGAGATCTAGGTCAGAAGACTTTCCCAGTGTTTGTAGGAAGGTTGTTCAATAGAGTTCTGCTCCTTTTTCTAGGAGGCTTATTTTCTTGTTTGACCATTTCTGTTTCCACATGCTCATTTCTTCTCAATGGCCACTTTGTGTTACCTACTGTATGCAAGTATGTATTTTCAAAGCTTTCCTATAATCCATAAATCTTTTGCGACCCTAACATCTCTTGAAGTACTATTTTAATTAATCTTCCCATTCACTTTCAGATTCTTTATAAGTACAAACTACAATTCACTCAGGGAACACAGGCTCAAATACTTGTGGACGAGGCATGTACATTTAGGTGTATATAAATAGGAAAAAAAGGTAAATAGGCAAGAAAATAGCAGATAAATGTAAAATAATAAAGGGTAATAGAAATTAAGGAATGAGACAGAATTTGCCCTTATGAAGATATTGAAATTAAATTTTGTGGAATATAAAGGAAATTTTAAAAAAGTTTGTGGTGGAATTATATAGGGTCTCAGTTTGTATTTCCTCCCTTGCAACATTGCTTGCTTTCTTCTAGACACAATCCTTTTTTTTTTTTTTTTTTCATTCAGAAACTTTGTTGGTCTATGTATAAGTGTGAATATCTTTTTATTTTTTTAGTTGGGGTATAGCTGTTTTACAATTCTGTGTTAGTTTCTACTATACAGCAAAGTAGAGTTCCCTGTGCTATACAGAAGGTTCTCATTGGTTATCTTTATACATATTAGTATATATGTATGTGTGTATATATGTCAGTTACAATCTCCCAATTCATTCCACCCCCTTTCCCCTCTTGGTGTCCATACTTCTATATTCTACATCTGTGTCTCTACTTCTGTCTTGCAAAACAGTTCATCTGTACCATTTTTCAAAATTCCACACATATGCATTAATATATGATATTTGTTTTTCTCTTTCTGACTTCACTCTGTATGAAAGTCTCTAGGTCCATCCACATCTCTACAAATGACCCAATTTCCTTCCTTTCAATGGTTAATAACATTCCATTGTATATATGTACCACATCTTCTTTATCCATTCATCTGTTGATGGACATTTAGATTGCTTCCATGACCTGGCTATTGCAAATAGTGCTGCAATCAACATTGAGGTGCATATGTCTTTTTGAATTATGGTTTTCTCTTGCCCAGTATTCCCAGTAGTGAGATTGCTGGGTCATATGGGAATTCTATTTTTACTCATTAAAGGAACTGCCATACTGTTCTCCATAGTGGCTGTATCAATATACATTCCCACCAACAGTGCAAGATGGTCCCCTTTTCTCCACAACCTCTCCAGCATTTATTGTTTGTAGTTTTTCTGAGATGGCCATTCTGACTGGTGTGAGGTGATACCTCATTGTAGTTTTGATTCACATTTCTCTAATAATTAGTGTCATCTTTAGGATTTTTTATGTATAGTATCATGTCATCTTAAAACAATGACAGTTTTTACTTCTTTTCCAATTTGGATTCCTTTTATTTCTTTTTCTTTTCTGATTGCCATGGCTAGAACTTCCAAAACTAAGTTGAATAATTGTGGTGAGAGTGCACATCCTTGTGTTATTCCTGATCTTAGAGGAAATGCTTTCAGTTTTTCACCAGTGAGAATAATGTTTGCTGTGGGTTTGTGGTATATAGCCTTTATTATGTTGAGGTAGGTTCTTTCTGTATCTACTTTCTGGAGAGTTTTTGTCATAAATGTGTGTTGAGTTTTGTCAAAAGCTTCTTCTGCATCTTTTGAGACTATCACATGTTTTTTATTCTTCAATTTGTTAATATGGTGTATCACATTGATGGATTTGCATATACTGAAGAATCCTTGCATCCCTTGAATAAACTGCACTTGATCATGTTGTAAGATCCTTTTAATGTGTTGTCGGGCTCAATTTCCTAGTATTTTGTTGAGGCTTCTTATGTCTATGTTCATCAGTGATGTTGGTCTGTCATTTTCCTTTTTGTGGTATCTTTGTCTGGTTTTGGTATCAGGGTGATAGTGGCCTTGTAGAGTGAGATTGGGAGTGTTCCTTCCTCTGAAGTTTTTTGGAAGAGTTTTAAAAGGATGGGTATTAACGCATCTCTAATTGTTTGATAGAAATCACCTATGAATCCATCTGGTCCTGGAATTTTGTTTGTTGCATATTTGTTTAAAATTTATTTATTTATTTATTTATTTATTTATTTATTTATGGCTGCATTTGGTCTTCATTGCTTTCTTACTAGTTGTTGGGATTGGGAGCTACTCTTCATTCCAGTGTACAGGCTTCTCATTGCAGTGGCTTCTCTTGTTGTGAAGCATGGGCTCTAGTGCAAGGGCTTCAGTAATTGCAGCATGTGGGCTCAGTAGTTGTAGCATGCAGGCCCTAGAGCACACAGGTTTTAGTAGTTGTGGTTTGAGGCCTTAGTTGCTCCACAGCATGTGGGATCTTCAACAGACCAGTGATTGCACCCGTGTTCCCTGCATTGGCAGGCAAATTCTTAACAACTGCAACAGCAGTGAAGTCCCTTGTTGCACGTTTTTAATCACAGTTCCAATTTCATTATTTGTGATTGGTCTGTTCATATTTTCTGTTTCTTCCTGGTTCAGTCTTGGAAGCTTATACCTTTCTAATAATTTGTTCATTTATTCCAGGTTGTCAGTTTTATTGACATATATTTGCTTGTAGTAGTCTCTTGTGATCCTTTGTATTTCTGCAGTGCCCATTGTAACTTCTCCATTTTCATTTCTAATTTTATTGATTTTTGTCCTCTCCCTCTTTTTCTTGATGAGTCTGGCTAAAAGTTTGTCAATTTTGTTTATTTTCTCAAAGAACCAGCTTTTAGTTTTATTGATCTTTGCTACTGTTTTCTTTGTTTCTATTTCACTTATTTCTGCTCTGATCTTTATGATTTCTTTCCTTCTACTAACTTTGGGTTTGTTGTTGTTGTTGTTGTTGTTCTTATTTCTCTAGTTTCTTTAGGCATAAGGTTAGATTTTTTTATTGGAGATTTTTCTTGTTTCTTGAGGTAGGAGTCTATTGCTATAAACTTCCATCTTATAACTGCTTTTGCTACATCCCATAGATTTTGGGTTATGTTTCTTTGTTTTCATTTGTCTCTAAGTATTTTTTGATTTCCTCTTGAGTCTCTCTTTGATTTCTTCAGTGATTTCTTGCTTATTTAGTAGCATACTATTTAGTCTCCATGTGTTTGTGTTTTTTACAGGTTTTTTTTTTTTCCTGTAATTGATTTCTAATCACATAGTATTATGGTTGGAAAAGATGCTTGATACAATTTCAAGTTTTTAAATTTACTGAGGCTTGATTTGTGACTGAAGATATGATCTATCCTGGAGAATGTTCTGTGTGCAAATGAGAAGAAATTGTAACCTGCTGTTTCCAGATGGAATGTCCTTAAATATCAATTAAATATCTCTGGTCTATTGTGTCATTTAAAGTTTGTGTTTCCCTATTAATTCTCTGTCTGGATGATCTATGTAAGTGGGGTGTTAAAATGTCCCACTGTTATTGTGTTACTGTTGATTTCTCCTTTATAGCTGTTAGCATTTGCCTTGAATATTGAAGTGCTCCTATGTTGGGTGCATAAATATTTAAAATTGTTATATTTTCTTCTTGGATTGATTCCTCAATCTTTATGTAGTGTCCTTTCATATCTCTTATAACAGTTTTTAATTTAAAGTCTATTTTATCTGATATGAGTATTACTACTCCAGCTTTCTTTTGATTTCCAGTTGCATGGAATATCCTTTTCCACCTCTTCACTTTCAGTCTGTATGTGTCCCAAGGTCTGAAGTGGGTCTTGTTGACAACATATATGTAGGTCCTGTTTTTGTATCCATTCAGCCAGTCTGTGTCTTTTTTGTTGGAGCATTTAGTCCATTCACATTTAAGGTAATTATCGATATGTATGTTCCTAATAACATTATATTAAGTATTTGGGTTTGTTTTTGTAGGTCTTTTTCTTCCCTGTGTTTCCTGCTTAGAGAAATGAAACTCCTTTAGAATTTGTTGTAGAGCTGGTTTGGTGGTGCTGAATTCTCTTCCTTTTGCTTGTCTGTAAAGCTTTTGATTTCTCCATCAAATCTGAATGAAATCCTTGCTGGATAGAGTTATCTTGGTTGTAGGTTTTTCACTTTCATTGCTTTAAATATATCCTTCCACTCCCTTCTGGCCTGCAGATTTTCTGCTGAAAAATCTGCTGATAAACTTATGGTAGTTCCCTTGTGTGTTATTTATTGCTTTTCTCTTGCTGCTTTTAATATTTTTTCTTTGTATTTAATTTCTGATAGTTTGATTAATATGTGTCTTGGTGTGTTTCTCCTTAGGTTTATCCTGTGTGAGACTCTCTGCACTTCCTGGACTTGACTGACTATTTCCTTTCCCATGTTAGGGAAATTTTCAACTATAATCTCTTCAAATACTTTCTCAGACCCTTTCTCTTTCTTGTCCTCTTATGGGACCCCTATAATTTGAATGTTTGTGTGTTTAGTGTTGTCCAAGTGGTCTCTGAGACTGTCCTCGATTCTTTTCATTCTTTTTTTCTTTATTCGGCTTTGTGACAGTTATTTCCAGCCTTCCATCTTCCATCTCACTTATCCGTTCTTCTGCCACAGTTTTTCTCCTATTGAATCCATCAAGAGTATTTTTAATTTCAGTTATTTTGTTGTTCATCACTGATTGTTTGCTCTTTAACTCTTCTAGGTCCTTGGTAAATGTTTCTTTTATATTTACCATTTTATTTCTAAAATTTTGGATCATCTTTACTGTAATTACTATGAATTATTTTTCAGGTAGATTGCCTATTTCCTCTTCAGTTGTTTGGTCTTTTGGGGTTTTTACCTTGCTCCTTCGTATGCAGCCTATTTCTCTGTCTTCTCATTTTGTTTAACTTACTGTGTTTGGGGTTCCTTTCCCTAGGCTGAAGGTTCCCCTTGCTTCCACTGTCTGCCCTTGTGGGTGAGGTTGGTCCAGTGGCTTGTGGAGGCTTCTTGGTTGGGGGGACTGGTGCCTGTGTTCTGGTGGGTGGAGATGGATCTTGTCCCTCTAATGGGCAGGACTGCATCCATTGGTGTGTTTTGTAGTGTCTGTGAGTTTAGTATGATTTTAGGCAGCCTATTTGCTAATGGGTGGTGTTGCATCCCTGTCTTGCTAGTTTGATGTGAGGCATCCAGCCCTGGAGCTTGCTGGTCATTGAGTGGAGCTGGGTCTTATTGTTGAGATGGAGACCTCTGGGAGAACTCATGATGATTAATATTCCCCAGGGGCAAGAGTTCTCTGGCCATGCAATGTCCTGGACTCAGCTCTCTCACCTCAGATACTCAGGCCCAACCTCTGCCAGGAGCACCAAGACCCCACGAGCCTCACAGCACACAAGAAAGGGAAAATAAAAAGAAGAAAAAGAAAACAACCAGGCTAACAAAAACCCAAGACAAGTTATAAAAGCAAAACTAAACAGAGAAAAACACACATAGAAACACACACACACACACACTCTCTCACAAAAAAATAACAAAAAATAAACAAGAAAAAAAAGAGAAAACCGATAATAAAAGAGCAACCAAACAAATAACCAAACCCAAAAAGAAAAACACTAAAAATTTAACTAACAGACACACACACACAAACACACACACACACACAAACAAACAGAAGAAACAAATTGAAAGCAGAAAGCACAATTTTTGGAAGTATGAGGTCTTCTGCTAGTGTTTGGTAGGTGTTCTGTAGGAGTTTTTCCACATGTAAATGTATTTTTGATGTACTTGTTGAGAGGAAGGTAATCTCCACATCTTAATCCTCCACCATCTCCTTCCCTGAATCCATTTTTGTTACACCTTTCTCTATGTAAGTGTTAGCTGAGATAGCTAGCTCATTAATAATGACACTTTTTTAAATTTTTATATTATTCTATTTTTCCATTATGCTTTATATTTTTACTGGCTTTTCTTAGAAAGAAAGCAATGAAAGAGATAAGTAGGAATGTTTTTCTTATATTTAACCCTTTAGGATCCCCAAATTACCACACTAAAAACCCATTCTTGATGCCTTTCCCTAACTCATTCCAGTCAGTAGTTTAAGTTTAGAATACAATTGCTTTTATTTCAAAAAATTATTGCCATGGGTGTTTTTGTGTCATTCAAATGTTTTACTTGGTAACATCAAAATTGTAAGACACACCTCTTCTCTTGGTCTCTGTTCATAAGATCATTATGGTCAGTGTTCTCCAAGGACACTTATACCTCAGGAATTCTGTGTTGATCATGCAGAGCCTAGTTGAGAGCTTTCAGCAGAGCTTCACACACTTGTGGAACAAGAGAGGGATAAACATGTATATATGTTTGGTGGACACTTATTCTTGAGGAATGTCTTGCTATCTTTAGTGAATTGATCAACTCAGTGCTTAGATTGAAACATTCCCCTTATTGGCAATTACAGAAAAATCACTAGCCTGAGTGCTATAGTCTCCATTTAAATAAAAGAAAAATTTTATAGGATTCAATAAAATAAACTTTCATCCATTAAAATGCAATGTCTATCTTAGGTAGAAAAGTGATACAGATTTAAAATATAGTTACAGAGGCAGACTACATAGAACTTTCCTAAAATAAATTGTAAATTCATTTCAGAACTGGAAAACTTTTTTTTTTTTTTTTTTTTTTTTTTTTTTAGTTTAAGATTTGCTAACCAAAAACATCAGAAATGTCTGTAAAGAAGAGAGAGTTTAATAGGTAGTCAGATTGTTGGAGTAGTAGGCAATATATGAAAATCAACATTTGCATGACAAACTGGCATCCAGATGAACTTCATTTAAAATATTTAAACCCATATTTAAAATAATAAAAAGTTAGAAACTTTCCTTAAACTCCATGAATAGCTTTATTCCTCAAGTACTAAATAAATGAATTCAGATATGAGTCAGGCTTGGGAAAATGGAGAAAACTCTAGCACATGCTATGTAGTAAGTAGAAGACCCTCAATCAAATCAAATAATTGGATTTTCATTCAGTAATGTGTACAAGGTCTGGCTATTATTGGCTTCATAATCCTCCAAGGCCCCTGAACAGCCCTAAGTTTCAATTTTTTAACCTGAAAATATATATGACTTTTAATATTTTTAATACTGTAGAGAATCATATGTGTAAAAATTATTTAAATCTATATGTTGCTATAGACATCAAGATTTTAATGTATGTCCAAATGCTTTGCAGCCAGATGTGTTTTGAAATTCATATATCTTTGAATTTTAGAAAAGTAATATAGTTTATTATATAATACCAACAATAGGAACTAATGGTATGGATAATCAAACACATTAATATATTTCTACAGAGAAATTTGTGACTATTCAAAGTAACTTTATATCACTATAAGTTAGATGAAATGAATTTAGATTGTATAGGCGTTCAGATTGCCTCAAAATAAGTTAATTTTTTTTTCAATTTTCTGAGATTATGGACATCAGGATTGCAAAGAGATTTGGGATCTCACTTAATTTTGATGCAAAGAAGTAGATGTCAAGAGAGCTTCAGTTGACCACCTGATCACTCATACAATATTATCTCTGTTAAGGTTCAGGATAGGCTACCTAAAATTGTGCCTCAATAGCACATTTATTATTTTAAGTTAAAGTTACTTAAGAAAATGTACAGCCAATGTAACAGGGATATTCTGATCCTCCTTCCTTTCTTCCTGAAAATAGAAAATAAATCTTTCATCTGAAAGGTGGACTCTTTGAATCTGGAGGTATGAGGACACCCTTATCACCAAAGATAGGGAATTCAGGGCTCAGAAGCTTGCATAAACAAACCTTGTTACTTCTTTACTACCCCAAGCCCAAACTCTGTTTAGATGCTTCAGTAATTGGGCACCCTAAACCTGTTTCTTTGTCCTGTTAATTTCTCACAAATTTATTTTTTCTTTGTCTAAAAAGTATAAAAGATGCCTGCTTTAGCCACTACTTAGATCCTGTTTCTATAAGACTTCTATGTGCACAATTAAAATCTTTTTGTGCAAGTGATTCTATCTAGGGACTAATGAATTGTACTATGCTGATCCTGACTTTGAGAATCTTCCTAGAGTTAAAGAGTTTGGGTCCAATAGTAGAATTTGTAGGTTTCTGCAGCAGTTTCTAATACAGAAGTTTCTGATGAACCGAGATCATTTTTGTCTTTTATTAGGTACTATGAGTACTTTTTATCACATATGGCATTCCAGATAGGGTTACAAAATGCTTCTCCTTATTGACTGACACACATAGGGAACAAAATATTTGGGTATGCTTAGCAATTTTCCCATCTACTGTTGCAGATTAAATTTGAATGGTAAGGAGACCAACTTTCAGGAAAGTTAATTTGGTCTCTAGTTGTAGTCAACACTTATATAGCACAATAAAATACACAGCACTTTTCAAACTCAAAGTATTTCACCAATCAGATGCAATTACCAAATGTATATGATTTGACTGCTTTCTCTCTGGGCTAGTTTGCATGATCCCCTTAGACTTACTTTTCACTTGGTGCATTAAAACCCTTGCATTGTAAAATAACTAGGAATTCATTCCATTTTAAGCCTATTACTCTGAAGCTCTCCTGTTGCTTGGAAACCCTTTTAAGGTTGTTTTGGTTTAGCAGGAGAAGCAATGCCTCCTATGTTCTGTGGCCTTCAGCACACAAAAATAAAGCAATAAATGTCAGCCTCATTCATCTGGCTCTCTCTTTCCTGCTAAATGTATGGTCCTCCTGTCCTTACCTTTATCTAACTCAAAACCTCCTACCTTTTTCTTCTCCTTTAGACTCCTACTTTCTCCTTAAAGCTTTCCTAAATCCTGTGGCAAGATGTAGGTAATGATTTTATCCCATGTGCAAACATTATAGCTGTTGCCTATCTCAAGTAGCATATAGCCACAAAGAAAAAAGAAAGATTGTTTTCCCTATTTAATTTCCATCTTTGAGAATTTCCACCTATCTGTCCTTCCCTGACAATGTATAGATATTTGATAATTCTCACTTGTGGATGCAATCCATTTACAGAATTTATTTGGAGAGTTAAAGCATCCAGAGGTAGGCCTCACTGGATGGTCTTCTGTAATATAACAACCAGATGTACTCATGTTAGAGTTTTTTCATAACAGTGTTACATATTATAATGTGAGCTTATTAATTGATAATCCAATAAAGAAAGGTAAAAAATTATTTTCTATCCATGAACTTCAAAAGTGATATTGGGTAGATTGATCAAGATGGCAGAGAAAGAGGATGTGGAGCTCATCTCTCCTGACAAATTCAACAAAAATGCATCAACATGTAGAACAATTCTCACTGGAAACTAACATGAAACTGGTAGAAGGCCTCCTGTACAACCAAGTCTGTAGGAAAGATACACACATAATTGAGTGAGAAAGGAAGAAAAACAATTGGTTGTATCAAAAAAGTGCTTTATATAATGAAAAAGGGATCAATACAAGAGGGTATATCACACTAGTTAACATATGTGCACCAATAAAGGAGTGCCTAAATATGTAAAACAAACTAATAAACATAAAGGGAGAAACTGGAAATAATATAATAATAGTAGACACTTTAATGCCCCACTTACATCAATGGACAGATCATTTGAAAGAAGTCAATAAGGAAACTGATCTTAAACATTTTAGACTAGCTGAACTTAATGGATGCCGAGAGGACTTTCCATTCAAAAACAGGAGAATACATGTTCTTTTCAAGCGCACATGGAATGTTTTCCAGGATTGATCACATGCTAGGCCACAATATAAGTCTCAACAAACTTAAGAGGATACAAATTACTTGGCTTCCCTGGTGGCACAGTGGTTAAGAATCTGCCTGTCAATGCAGGGGACAAGGGTTTGATCCCTGGTCCAGGAAGATCCCACATGTCTCAGAGCAACCAAACCTGTGTACTACAACTACTGAGCCTTTGCTCTACAGCCTGAGAGCCACAACTACTGAGCCCATGTTCCACAACTACTGAAGCCTGCATGTCTAGAGACTGTGCTCCATTACAAGGGAAGCCGCCTCAATGAGAAGTCCACACACCATAACAAGGAGGTAGCCCTTGTTTGCTGTAACTAGGGAAAGCCCACATGCTGCAACAAAGACCCAACACAGCCAAAAAATAATAAGTGAATAAAGTTCTCTTTAAAAAAAAAAAATTATATTAAGCATTTTTTCTGACCACAACCATATAAAACTAGAAATCCATTACAGGAAGAACAATGGGAAAATGCAAACATGTGCAGATTAAACAATATGCTACTAGAAAAATAAGAGGTCAATGAAGAAATCAAAGAGGAAAACAGAAAATACCTTGAGACAAATGAAAATGGAAACACAGCACTTCAAAATCTATGGTATGCAGCAAGAGAGTACTAACAGGGAAGATTACAGCAATACAGGCATTTGTCATGAAACAAGATAAAAAAATTATAGAAAGAACAAAAAGTAAAACCCAAAGTCTGCAGAAGGCAGGAAATAATAATGATCAGAGGCAAAATAATTAATAAAATAAAGACAAAAAACAGAAAAGGTCAATAAAACAAAGAGCTGTTATTTTTGAAAAGAGAGATAAAATTGATAAAGTGTAAGCAAGTCTCACCAAGAAGAAAAGAGAACAGATTCAAATAAGCACAACAAGAAATGAAAGAGGAGAAATAACAGCCAATATGACAGAGATACAAAAATCATAAAATAATAATATGAACAGTTATATGCCAACAAATTGAACAGCCTAGAAAAATTTACAGATTTCTAGAAATGTAAAACCTGCAAATACTGAATCAAGAAGAAACAGACAATTTGAACAGACTGGGCACTAGTAGTAAATTTGAAAGTGTAATTTAAAAAAATCCCAGTAAACCAATTCCAAGAATGGGTGATTTTACAGGGGAATGCTGAAGAGTTAATACCTATAATTTTCAAACTATTCCAAAAAATTAAAGAGGACAGAACACTCCAAAATTCATTTCTCAAGGCCATCATTACCCTGATATAAAAGTCACACATAGACACTATAAAAAAAAAAAGAAAATTACAGACTGATATGATGAATGGATATAGATGCAAAAATCTGCTACAAAATATTAGCAAACTGAATACAAAGATATATAAAAAGGATCATACCCCATGATCCGATTGGATTTATTCCAAGGATTGCAAGGATGGTACACTATATGTAAATCAATCAGTGTGATACATTACATTAAGGGAAATAAGGATAAAAATCTCATGATCATCCCAATAGACACAGAAAAAGCATTTGAAAACAGTCAACATCCATTCATAATAAAAACTCTCATCCAAGTGGGTAGAGAGGGAACATGTCTCAACATATTACAGGCCATTTGTGACAAATCCACAGCTAACATCATAGAAAGCCTTCCCTTTAAATTCAGGAATAAGATAAAGATGTCCACTCTTACCACTTCTATTTAACATAGCATAGGAAGTCCTTGCTACAGCAATCTATGAGGAAACAAAGAAACAAACAGAACATCCAAATTGGAAAGGAAGAAGTAAAACTGTCACTATTTGTAAATGGCATGATACTTTGTATAGAAAATCCTAAAATCTCCACTGAAAAATTTATTAGAACTAATAAATGAATTCAGTAAAATTTCAGAATACAAGATTAATATACAGAAATCTGTTGCTTTTCTATACACTAATAATGAACTAACAGAGAAAGCAAGAAACCAATCCCATTTACAAGTGCTACAAAAAGAATAAAGTATCTAGGAATAAATAAACTTAACCAAGGGGGTGAAATAACTGTACTCTAAGAACTGTAAATCATTGATGAAGGAAAGTGAAGATGAAACAAAGAAATGGAAAGATATTTCATGTTCTTTGATTGAAAGAATTAACACTGTTAAAATATACATACTACCCAAAACATTCTACAGATTTAATGATTTAATCTCTGTCAGATTACCCATAATATCTTTCACAGAAGTAGAACAAATAATAGTAAAATTTATAGTTAACAATAAAAGACCCAGAATTGTCAAAAAAAAAATCTTGAGAAAAAAGAACAAAGCCAGAAGTATCACCCTCCCAGACTTCAGGCTATACTACATAACTATAGTAATCAGAACAGCATGATACTTGCACAACAATAGACACATAGATCAATGGAACAGAACAGAGAGTCCAGAAATAAACCCACACACTTAACGGTCAATTAATCTATGACAAAGGAGGCAATAATATACATTAGAGAAAGTTCAGTCTCTTCAGTAAGTGGTGATGGGAAAACTGGATAGCTACATGTAAAGGAATGATACTAGAAAATTTCCTCACATCATATACAAATAAATTCAAAATGGATTAAAGACCTAAATATAATGCCTGATACCATGACATTCCTTGAAGAAAATGTAGGCAAAACACTCTGAAATAAACTGTACCAATACTTTTTTTTTGCATCCAATACTTTCCTTTAAATGTTATGTGTTTTTAGTTGATTTTAAAAAATACATTAAGGTTGTTTCAATTTTGCACCCTATTCAATGTGCCTAATGTACAAAGAGAAAAGTGTAGAATTTAGTTAATGAGCATTAGTAGCCTATTACTGGATTTTAATTGGCTTACAGCTCTTTAGTGAATTGATTCATTGTTTTTCTTTTTGCAGCTTTTCAGAAGTGGAGACAAAGCTATCTATTACGAACAGTGTTAAGTTCTAAGAATTCACCGGGAACTCGTATATTTAAAGAATGTTACCTAAATCTTTATCTGGGGACATCAGTAAATGTCCCTAGCTAGCTGAGTAGTTTGTCAAGTATAATAAATGATATCCAATTTATTTTTTATTTAAGGAATCACAGTTCATTTTTCAAAGATGAAAATCCATCTTGCTATTAATTTATTGTTAAACATGTGACAGGCTGATTGCAAAGTAGCATAAAGGCACTTTGCTCAATATGTGGCTGGCAAGAAAAAACTGGGAAAGTATACATTTTGTGGGAGGAGAGGAGTGGAAAGAGACAAGTTCTTTGTAGTTTTAATATGTAATATTTAAAATCAACTCATATCTTGATACACTGAAAAACTTCTGAAATGCAAGTCAGAAATATGGCAAAAGTTTTTCCAGCAAAAACTGTCAGATTGACATAATTTATATTTAATGTTTTGTACAATCCCATGGTCCTGACTTTACATCTCTGAAACTAACAACTCATTTTGTTTTAAATTAAATTCAATAAAGTACAGAAAATTCTATAGGGAGAAAACAAGTATGTTGGAAATAATTTTGAGAATTTAATTTTTGTGTAGGTTATATACTTTTTTTGTGTTATATTTTTCCTTTCATTAGAAATATTTTCTCTACAGGTATAGAAAGGTAACAGAGGTCAAGCACTCTGAGAAAGAGTAATCATTAATTTTGCTTGGTGATTATTTTGACATGCTTGTTTATATCTTCTAGTTCCATGAAATAATAAAGAAGGGCACTTTTTTAAAACAAAAATACTACATTGCTTTTCAACATTCATGCATCCAGTAAAGGGGGATGAAAATCTAATGCACAACAAACATCCAAGGCCTTTGGGCTAGGTTAAAGATTCACAAATAATCCACCACATTGGTCTCCATTTTTATGTCTTTCTTTACAGAAGTTACCCTTTGGAAAGAAAAACCTCAGTGTATATAGAAAATACGAAACATAAATATTCTTAAAATTGTGCAAGCAAAATAATTCAATGATATCAGTTCTGTAAATTCTAAAAACTGTTCCAATTGGGAAAAGATGAATAAAATGTTTAACTTTAAAGACTCTTTTATCAATGAACAAGCTGTATTTCCTTTTTCCTAGCTGAAAAGTCTTATTTTTCCATTTTTTAGGGCAAATATCAGGAGTAAAGAGAAAAAAAGCTGTTTTATAACTGAAGAAATGTTACTGTGCCACATTTTAGCAATTTAGCTCATCTTGGGAGTTATGGAAAGGAATCTTGATGTATGTTTTAAATGATACCCAAATAACACATACAAGTTTATGCTGGGCCAACTTAGCTGTGTTCTAACTACCTTTCTAAGAATCCCCTTCCCAGCATTGTTTTATACTATGGATGAGCACAACTTACATTTGCATATGATTTGGCAGGCAGAAGTGAGAGGGCATTGACAGTGTTTCATATTTTGAAAGTTGGTCTGGAGCACCAAACACATGGCAATTTTGGCTTACCTTTTTGGCACAGGTCAACATGCAGGTCTGCCATATCTTTGCTGGATTTTCTTCCATGGATTTTCCAAATCCTGGGCCAGGAGTATGAGCAGAACTATACTCAAGGGAGTCAGCTTCTCCTACATGGAAATTCTAGCTTTGAAGCTGATAGCAGAGGCTGGAGACAGATGCAAGTTCCAGCTCATCCTCATTGTTCTGGTTTTTTATTGTTTTCCTCCACATTCAGCTTTCCTTTCTGACCACTGGACCAGAGGAGTCATACGTTTTCAGGATTGACCTTAGATTTAGACAATAGCCTTGCATACATAGACTTCACCATCTCCACACTTGCTTAGAGTTTAATTTCTATAATAAACTCCTCATTCTGTATTGTTTGTAGTGGTTCTTAAGTATTTACGTAGTTCATCTGATAGAACCTTTAGTGACACAAAGTTTTGGAAAAAAAAAAAAAGATTATCCAGTGTCTAGCATGAATTTGAGGTGATGGTGGCAGAGTGAGATAGAAGAGTTAAATATGATACAGGTCATTGAACACATCATTCATGATGAATTTATACACATTTTATAGAATGAATCTCTTAGAATGAGGCATTTTAGGTGAGATGGAATATGAAACAGAGATGGAGTGTGTAGATGTTTTTACTAGTTGTTCCTTAAGACCCAGTTTCCAGTTACTTAATACAAGAATCTGATTTTTAGCTGGACATGTGGCTTGAGGGGGAAAAACCATAATATTTCTTAGCTACCACCTTCCCTTCCTTCTTACAGTTATGCGTAGTTAATTTATGGCCAATAGACTGTAAGCACAGATGTCTGTGCAATTTTTAGCAAGTATTCTCAGAACGAGGAAAATACCATTTTACTTTTTATCTCTTCCAGTTTCCTGCTGTCTAGTATAGAGAAGAGATGGCTGGAGTTGGAGCAGTCATCTTCAACCATAAGATGGAAGCTATATTATGAGACTGGTGAAATAGCAGGAATGAAGGAGTCTGAGTTCCAATAATTTTGTGAAACTTCCTGATCAGTCCTGGAGTTCTTACATCCAAACTTTACACAATAAAGAAATACATATCAGCTCTATTTTATTCACTGTTATTTTGAGTTTTGCTTCTCTGTTTAGCTCAATCATATACAATCAAAGGAGAATTTTAAGTAAAGATTACCTATTTCAGGTGTACAACCTGATGTTTTGGTGTACATATACATATAGTGAAGTGATTACTACAGTCAAGCTAATTAATATATTCATCTCCTCACATAGGTAACAACATTTTTTTAAGAGAACATCTGAAATCTACTCTTAGCAAATTTTCAATGTACAATACAGTGATGTTAAGGATAGTCATTGTGCTGTACATTAGATCTCTAGAACCTATTCATCCTACATAACTGCAACTCTGTACCATTTGACCAGCATATCCTCATTTGCCCCACCTTCCTGATCTTGGAAACCACCTTTCTACTCTCTGCTTCTGTGAATCAACTTTCTAGATTCCAGATGTAAGTGAAAACATGCGGCATTTTACTTTCTGTGTTTCTTATTTCCCTTAGCAAAATGTTCTCCTGGTTCATCCATGATGTTGCAAATGGCAAGATCTCCTTTTTTAAGTCTGATAATATTCCTATATATTTACCCAAGAGGAATAAAATATGTTTCCATACAAAGATTGGCAAACTAATCATAGTAGATTTATCAAGTAGCTCCAAATGGAAAACAGCCCAGGTATTTCTCAATAGCAGAATGCATAAACACATTGTAGAATATTCATACACTGGAACACTAATCAACAATTATAAAGAATGCATTTACTGAAATAAGCAATGACATGACTGGATCTCAGAAATATTGTCATAAATGAAATGTCAAACAGGAGTAGATATATACTGCATGATTCCATTTATATGAAACTTCAGAAAAGATAGATCCAATCCATAGTGCCTAAAACACATTGGTGGTTGCCTGTATCTGAGGGTATGGAGGAGATAGAGAATAAACACAAGTGAACATTTTTGGATGATGGACATGTTCTATATTGTGATTATGGCAGTGGTTACATATGTGACATGCGTCGATGATCATCAAACTCTACATTTAAAATGATTTTATTTCATGTAATTTATATCTCAATAAGGTTAAGTCAGAAACTATAAAGAGTCTGAGTTTTTGCCCAACTTGCAAGCATATATATGTTTCTGATTTAATCAGTTTGGGCTGCTATAACAAATTATTATGGACTGGCTAGATTAAAGAACAAAACTTTATTTTTTGCAGTTCTGGAGGCTGGGAAGTCCAAGATCAAGGTGCTGGGAGATGGGATGTCTGGTGAGAACTCTCCTCCTTGTTTTCAGATGGCCTTGTTGTGTGCTCACATGGCAGGGAGTGGAGAGAGAAAGAGAGAGAGAGAGAGAGAGAGAGCGCAAGCTCTCATGTTTCTTCTCATAAGAGCACTAATCCCATTTATGAGGGCTCTACCTTCAGGACATTGGGATGTGGATTTCAACATGTTTTTTGGGGGACCCAAACATTCAGTCTACAACAATATACATAAAACCACAATATGTCTAGATGAGAGAGAAAGTTTATTACTTACAGCAAAAACATCATCTAGAGTAACTTCAAAACACCAGTTCCCTGGGTCTCAGTCTCCACAAGGTGAAGTACAGAAGGTTGAATGTTACCTGCACATGCAATAGATTAAGGGTGTAAACCTTAGAATTAGGAAACTCTGATCATATATACAGCTGCTGGTGAACTGTTCATCCACTTCTAGAGAGAGAGAGAGAGAGACCTTAACCTTACTCCAGAGTGTAAGCAAATCTTAGCAAAGGTCTTTATCTTTACCACTCTGGAATATCTTAAGGGGAGGAGACATCTCTAAACTTTATTATCCCACAATATTGCCTTATATAAAAGCATTCTTAAATTGTCTGTAAATGTCTTTGTTCAGAAGATCCAGATCATAGGGTAAGTGTTATTTGTAAACTTGAAAAAATAAAGTGCACTCATTCAGCTCATGTCAGTTCCCATAATCCCCTTCCATTCTATGAAAGAAATTGACTTTATTCCTCTTCCCTTATCAAGGTAGGCTTTCAGCACCATGCCCCACCTCCATGTAAACCACAAGATGCCATGGTCCAGCATTACTGTTTCTGGATGTCTCAGTCTTCCTAATTCTGGGTTAACTCTCCCATTAAACCATAGCCTTAACAGTTATGTGGTGCTGAGGAGGTGTGCTTCTCAGATGTCCTCCAAGAGAGTCTGCTGTGGGGAGCAGGGTTTTCTAATTGCCTCAGTTGCCACCATTTGGATCCATCACCGTGTTTTGGCCAATGTCACATTTCCCTTGGATTGCTTCTAGCCAATAACTGAGAAAAGGAGGGTCCTAGTGCCAGCTCATTCCAGTTTGACAAGGAATTCCTCAAACAGGCAATTTTTTGGGGGGGTTCTCCATTCAGCCTGGCTGAGATTTTCTCAGACCCACTAATTCAGTTTGGATTGTTTCTACTGGCCACATGCTTTTATTAATCTTATGTTTTCACCTTTTTTTCTTTAGTATCCAATCTGCTGTTAAGCTTAAGCAGTGAAGCTTTCATTTCTGTTACTTAGTTTTTTAATCTTTAAAATTTTCATATCTAGAAATTTTTACTTAGTTCTTTTTAGAGTTCTGTCTCTCTTTTTTTGAGTTTCATTGTCTATTCTCTCACTACTCCCATTTATTTCTTTAAATTCTTAAATATATTTGTTAGATTATTTGTTTACTAGCTTAGTTCTGATACCTATAGCATCTCTGAATCTGTTTTACTGACAATTTCTGTCAATTCTTTCAATTTATTTCCATCACTAAGTGATTTTTAATTTTATGTGAATATTGAAGATGCTGTATTGTTGAATGCCTGGATTTTGTTGTCTTCTTTAAGAGTGTTAAGTACTGTTGAATATATTTACTGTTCATTTCCTTTTGTTTTATGCATTCTTTGTATCTCAAATTCTCAAAGATATTCTTCTATATACTTTTTAAAAACTTTAAAATATTTTTTTTCTCCATGTTTTACCTGGAGTTTGTTATGTGAGTTATATATTGTGAGATAGGAATTTAAATTTCTTTTTATAAATAAAATCATTTGCTTCAGCAACATTTATTGTATTATAAACAATGTTAAAAATCAAGTCAAAGACTGTGAGAAGACACTTTTTGTAATATAAGCACAAGCTTCATTATGTAAAGAATACCTCAAAATAATTTTTAAAATTATGTAATGTGCAAAAGCTATTAGAGGCAGGTCATGAAGTGCAGGTCTCGATGTCTAAATAACATTGAAATCCATGAATGCTAAGAAAATATGCTCATTCTCACTAGAGATTAGGGCAATACAAACTAAAACAACAATGAAGTACTGTTACACATCTGATTTATTTCCATTAGTTATAAAATCTGACAACCCTAAATATTGATTAAGAATGTAGAACATTTGCTGCTAAGAGGATAAATTACATAAGCACTTTGAAAAAATAAGTTTTTAGTATATAGTAAATTTGAAACTGCCAAGCACCTATAACTGACTAATTCTTTTCCTTGGTATCTACTCTAGGAAAACTCTCTACGCATATACAAGAACACATGCATAAGAATGTTTCTTGCTTAAAACAACAAAATGTTGGATACAACCTAAATGCCCATAACTGGAGAATGGGCAAAAAATAACTAACTTGTAGTCTATTTATCAATAGAATGTGGGGCAGTAATCAAAATATATTAACCAGAGCTGCATATATTGTCATAATTTTGAACAATAATGGAAGATGCTGGATTCTGTATATTCTTTGATATATGAGCATGTGTAAGTGTTTAAATGTGCAAACCAATATGGTTTTCTAAGTATATAAGTAGTTAAAGTACAGAAGAAATCTAGGGGATGATAAGGCTCTAAATGAGAATAGTTTTTACTTCTAGAGAAGTAGAAGGAAAGGAAATATGAATCAGTAATGGTGCACTGTAATATTTTTTATCTTATCTGCAACAACTTATTTCTGAGAAAATAATAATCTAAAACAAATATTACAGTGCTGTCTCACCACTTCTGGGTGAGCCCAACTTTAATAAAATAATTTTTTGAGTGATATTTGATCAATACTTGTAAGTAATGTCTATTACAAAACATATTCCATAATGTCTAGGATGCCCTCCACTAACTTCTTTCTTAAAGGCATCCTGGGAATGATGTGCACCTTAAATTTATAGCTGAAACATTAATATTTAGCATGAATGAGTTTATCAGGTTAAATTTCTTTTCTACCTAGCATAATTTATGCCCCAGTGTGTTTGAGCAGGGGAGAGCTAAGTTCAGATAGGGTTTAAAGGAGAAGCCAAAGGTTTGTCTGGGCTCTTGTCACCTGTCAGTAGTAAGAAAGCAAGAAAGGAAAATAATTGTCAACAGCTGTATGAGAGGACTCTGTTAGAAAGCTCAGCTTATCTAAGGAAAATCCTATTTCCCAGGCAGTTTTACTCAGGTCAATCTCTCAAATGGGAGTGAACTCATAAAAAAGCCCACACAGTGTTATTTAGCTCCTGTTCAAAAGGCAAGTCCAGTGACTGCTGCCTATGCCTCTGCACCTCATCTGTTCCTGTGAGAGAGAGATTGGGCTCGATATTCAGCAAGATGAGTTTAGCAGTTTCATGTCATCTCTCACTTCTGTGTGTGCTAATTCAAACTATATTTTGGAGACAAAGATTATTTTATCTTTAGAGTTACATCGTTCTATTGCCTCCTCTGTATTTGTTTACCTACTGCCTATGACTGGAATTGGGCTATTCTTTTGAGCAAGAGAGTCATATTAAAGGAATATGACATGGTCAGCTGCTTTCACTTTTCATAGGTGATTTAAGTTTCTCAGAGTGAATGTTATCCCACAAATAGTGGTGACTTTAGAGTTAATAATTTCTAGTCAAGAAATAATAATTCAAGTCAAGAAATAAAGTTTTTTTTTTTCTTTTAGTTTTTGGAAAACTCAGAGGTAGACGAACCTAGTAGATTGTGCACCAATCTGGTAGTCTATGGTTGTTTACCATTTATTTGCTGTCACACAGTAACAATTTGAACAGTCAATTGTAACCATCAGGATTGGAAAGTAAGGAATTCTCTTTCAAGAAAAAGCTGCCTTCTATAGTAAAATATTATGAGATACAGGATATTTTGATTATGGCTTGGCTTACTATTGGTGTGGATATTCCATGGGTCAAACCACCTCTTCCAAAACACTGACATATGAAAAGCTTCATAAAATAAAGTTTAATCTGTGCTCTACCTGAGCCATCTTGTATTATGACAGCCTATTATTAGCTTCTCTTTCTAATTCTGTGGCCAGTGATGTTATATTGTAGCTTAAAATTATCCAAACCACATGAAAACCATCAAGCACTACAATTTAGGGCTTTCCACTCTCTCCCAGAATGCTGGTTGTTAAATTGTTACCTTATCTTTTAATCAGTATTACCATGTGCACCACATTCATTCTTTTTCAAGCCTATTTTATAAGATTGGACTGACTGGTGTCCAACTGCAGCAAATAGTTCCTTCAAACTTTTAAATATCAAAAAAAATTAGAAAACAAAATTAGAGAGAGTGTATAGCCATGTATTCTTAAGACTCTTTTCTTAGTGTGGACCCACAATGACGTTTAAAGAATTATTGCATAGGAGGATCTTAATGGTTCCCATGTAAAAGATGTGGCTTAGTTCCCAAATATAGCCTGACTTTTGTTAGTTTACATAACTAATTGAAAATGTGTGGGCATGGATGAAGTAAGCAATTAGGAAACTCCATACATGAAGAATTAAACTTTCTCCTGGTAACAAATAATTCAATGAAAAAAGAGAATCAGTTCACCTTTTCTTTTTTCAAGGGCAGTGGATGAACTGGTTCTTAATATGATACAGCATCCATTATTGTAGTTTGTCTTTTCACACAGCTTTCTTAGAAGCAATCTTGAATTCTAAAGAAAGGACCTTCAGTAAAATAGACATACTAGATAAAAAGATATTTTCAATAAAACATATTTAAGAGCTTGAGGACTAGTAGCTTTGGTTTTAAAGGAAGACAAGCCATTTCATCTGTCTATTCTTCTGAAAGTTTTTGCACAACTTCAGTTATATTAGGCAAGGATGCTTTATGGCCAACCATTAGTCTCCTTAATTACACAAGCCTCAATGTAAACAATGACAAAGGACTAACATCTTTGGCAGGTAGTGCTGAAGCCACAGTTCTCAGGTGGGACTCAAACCAAGCCACAACTCAGATTGGGACTCAAACCCATGGACTGGCACTTGAACCCACCCACATCAGATTGGGACTTGAACCCACTATCGTTGACTAGGAGGGGACTCAAAACCACTGTCATTTGATTAAAACCATTCACCTGGTTTCAGGACTTACTGAAGTTCAGGATCTTTTGCCTCATTGTGGAAAGAATTCAGGGTGAGGCAAAGTGTTAGACAAAGAGTGAATTTATTATCATAAGACACTTGTGAGAGATACAAGTGGGCAGACAAGTGAACACAGCCCTAAGAACAAAAAGGGCTGTATTTTTATAATTGAAGAAAAAGTGAGGAAGAGAGACCATCTTCTTCCTCATTCTTGGGCAGATGTCAAGACTTGCATCATTAGTTCCTCCTTTGGCCCCATATGGTTAAGCGGGGACTTTCATCATGCTATTTAAATCATATGTATAGTAGCAAAAGGGTGGTAACAAATACTAAATTACAGTAATTCATCTCAGGTTTCAGTATAATGTCCCCTTTCACCTAGTTTCTTTTCCCTTTCACCTATATTTCTGTCTTGGCTACATTCAGAAATACAACTCTTCAAGAATTATTAACTCTCTGACTTCATGTAACAAGATTCAGATCCCATATCTATTGTCTTGTATTTTAACTATCAAGATTTGTGACTTGAGTATGTCTGGTGCTTGGATGCAGCTGGTCTTCCTTCAAGGTAGTGTAGATTGTTGCTCGGTCACTGGATTCTTTCCTTGAATGGTACTAGTTTACAACAGTCTCCTAAACTCCCCTAAAATTCCCTCTCTGTCTTTAATCCCCTAGGGGGATTTCTAAACTATTTAATTACTCTTTTCTATCCCTATCAGTGACACCTTAACTACTGTAAGCCTTGGCATCAGTGGTGATCAGATTCACTATTGGAAGCTGAAGCAGGAATATCAGAGGGCAGAATCTAAGGGAATTTCTATGTAAATTAGATGCAAGACATCTCTTGGAGACCCCCAAAACTATTTGGGAGGAATTTAAGTAAGCCTGAGATTGCTTTAGGGAAGGCTAGAAGGGGAGAAATATTAGTTGCAATTGTAACACTATTTTGTCCTTCCATTTCCTGCGATCTTAAAATTATGGATTACACCTGTGTAATATAAGATGTTATAGAGGACTGATAATTAGTAAGTAGAGAAAAAAGTCTTTATTTGTCTTGCACAGTCATGTCCGCAAGGACCAGGTGTTTATGTCATGTCTTCAATAAATTTGTATTACTCTCAGATTTTGATATATTTGATTCAAAGATCCCATGACAAATAACTATAATATTCAAGAAGGGTACTACATAACTAGTAAAATTATAAGATAAATGCAGTACCTGCCTCTCACTGCCTTTTGTTCTAATATGAATTTATTAACTATGTTCTATTAAAGTGTTCTTATGCAATGTCTTGATACTTTCAGGGGACTCCTGGATCTTACAAAAATATTTCATGTATATTTATATACATATATGTATATATTTATTCATAAGGTATGTTGAGTGGGAACCAACTGCATCTACTTATAGCTGCTGAGGAGGACTATCTTACAAAAATATATTATAAAAACACCCTTTGAAACATCTTGATAATTGTATTGTCACCCACCAAGTTATCCAACCAGAAATCCAGCAGTTGTTTTACACTGTGTCTATCTAATCAAAAACAAGCACTGCCAATCTTATCAACACTGCTAACACTTAGCTCAAGAACCCATGTCTTCTTTCTGATTAATGGCAATAGCTTCTTCTCTGATCCTTCTGCCTCCAGTCCTATCCTTTCCAATCTATTCTCCCTCAGTGCTATTGTACTAACATGCAAATCTTATGATCCAGCTCAAACCTGATGTCATCATCTGGGCCCTTCACTTCCGCTTTGTCTTCTGTACTCTAGGAATAAACAAATATTTACAGTGCCCATTCCACATAGAACTTTCTCCTGACTCCACTATGTTTTCAATCACGATTTTCACTGGATCTAATTGAATTCCTTTCCTTTGCACATTTGTTACGCACTTTTACTTCTCTAAAGACTCTATTCTACTTCCATTTTATCATGTACATATTTCTCATTATAATTACATTTATATTTTACTGATATTTTGGCTTACATGATTTTGTTTTCCATGAACTTATAAGTTCCTTAAGAACTGGGATATAGTCTTTGCATCTATGTATTGCTCATATATGGGTGAAGTCCATATTCTCAACAGTAATTTGGGTAATATTTATCTCATGGTTATTTAAAATATTAAATGGATTAAAACAAAGGAGGACCTTAGTTTAATGCCTGATATATGGTATACACTCACACATAGGAAGGTTCAATACTATAAAGATGTAGATTTTCTCAGTTTACTTACAAATTAAAGAAAGTGCAACTGAAACTCTGAAAAAAATTTCAGAGATATTTAAAATTCATATGGAGAATAAAGTTCCAAGAATTGTCAAGAGTTTTAATAAACTCCTGAAGGTAATAACATAAAGGATTTAAGTCTAGGTAATAATTATTGAAAAAAGCCATGCTAATTAAATTCAGGTAGTATTTACACAGGGCTATAGACTACTACAATAAAATACACAATCAAAAATATATTTGATAACATGAAGTATAACAGAGGTGGCATTACACTTCAGCAAAGAATTGATGGATTATTTAATAAATGCTCTTAGCTGGGACAACTGGATATTTATATTAAAAATCCTTCCTTAAATCAAATCTGAATTAAATCCTGATAAATTAAATATCCAAATGTGAAAAGTAAGATTAATCTTTAAAACATATATGTGAACCTTTAACTTACTATAAAATAAACTCTTAATAAAAAAAATCATGGGAAGATATCAAGATGATGGAATAAAAGTATGCTGGGCTCACCATCCCTCATGAACACATCAAAACTATAACTACATATAGAGTGACTCTCACTGAAATCAAGCTGGGGGATAGCAGAACAGCTCTTCTACAACCAAGGCTTTAAAGAAAGATCCACACAGATTTGGGTAGAAAGGGAGAAGTGATATGATCAGAACCTGCACTCCTAGTGGAGGACACAGAAGAGGAAACAGATATCTTAGGAGCAAGGATCCTCTTTGGAGAGTGAGAAGTTTGTGCTATATAGTAGGCATCTCAACTCTGGGATTGAAGACTATAAAAATGAGCCTCCTTAGCTGGCTGGAAAACCAATGGAGTTTATGGGAAGGCTATGAGAAACAGAGATTCCCCTCCTGAAGAGAATGCACACAGATTTGCTTACTCTTGATGACAGCACAGTGGTAGCAGATTGAAAACCGCCTGGGGGTTTCATCCACTTTCCAGGATTGTCCTAGTACATCCCCCAGCCTGCACTAGAGTGCTCTAGCCCCTCTTGCTCTGGTGCTGCTCTCCACTAGGGCCAAAGCTTCCACTGCCAACAAAAGCATGCACACTTAGAGGTAACAGAGCTGGTTTGAACCTGACTTGACCCCAAATCAGAGCCAAGGCAGTGATTTCCAACTTGAGTGTCCCAGTCCACATTTAGGAGGAAAAAGCTAGCTCCCAGGTGAAGAATGACATTGCCAACAGGAGTTAAATCACTTCAGTTGTGTGGCAAAGACACCTCTGGCCTTGACCTAGCCTCTAATCAAGGCACAAATACCAGAGGAAAAAGTGAAGCCAGCCCAGAAATGCAACCCCAAGACCTCAGGCTCTAGCCATGTCTCAAACCAAAGCAGAGACTGCCAGCACACCTGGGAGAAGCCCAGCTCTCTCAGGGATCCTGCTCCAGCCTCCCAGTCCCCAAGCCCACTCCTGATAGGGCAGTTTCAGTCATTCAGCATAGCAGAAGCCCCAGGTTGCACATTTCTCTGGCTGTAGCCCTCTCCAAATCCAGTTCTACCTTCTACCAAGGCAGTAGATACAAGCACACCAGTGGGGAAGACATATTCCATACTCATTTCAGATCCAGCTCTTCCACTAAAGCCACTGGCCACATGCAGACTGCATAGGGACACTCCCACATGTTGTCTTAGCTTCAAGACCAGCATAGTAACTGTTTTGCCTAATTTAATTGAGACAGAGTAAATTAAACAAAATGAGAAGACAGAGGATTTTGTTTTAAATGAAAAAACAAAGAACCTTTGAACAAAATCCTAATAAAGCATAGATGAATAATTTAACAGATGAAAATTTAAAAGCAATAGTAATAACAATGCTAACTGAACTTGGGAAAATAACAGATGAATACCATGATAATTTTGATACAGAATTAGAAATTATAAAATAGAGTAAATCAGAGATGAAGGATGCAATAACTGAAGTGGAAAATACACTATAAGGAATTAACAGCAGGCTAGGTGATACAGAAGAACCGATAATCAATCTGGAAGACAGAATAATGGAACTCACCCAATAAGAACAACAACAAGAACAAAATTTTAACAAATGAGAATAGTTAAGGGACCCTTGGGACAATATCATGTGTGTCAGCATTTGCATTACATGTGTCTCAGAAAGAGAAGAGAGAAAGAATGTTTTTGATGAAATTATAGCTAAAAAATTCCCAAACCTGAAGAAGGAAACAGATATCCTGGTTCAGAAAGTACAGAGAGTTCCAAATAAGATGAACCCAAAGAGATCCAACATGAGAAAAAACATAACTGTAATGATAAAATTTAAAGATAAAGAGATAATTGCAAAGGCAGAAAGAGAAAATCAAAGAATCACATGCAAGGGAAACCCTCAAGGTTAGCAGAAAACTTTTTCAGCAGAAAACTTTCAGGCCAGAAGGTAATGACATGCTATATTTAAAGAGTTGAAAAGGAAATAAAACCCCTACAACTTAGGATACTCTACTCAGCAAATCTATCATCCAGAATTGAAAGACAGATAAAGAGCTTCTCTGGCAAGTAGAAAGTTTAAAAGTACATCAATACTAAACTTAGCTTACAAGAAGTGTTAAAATGTTTTCCTAAAATGAAAAAGAAAGCCTGCAACAAGAAAGAAATTATAGAAAAGGAAAATCCCATTGGTAAAGGCAAATATATAGTAAAGGCTGTGGATCAAGCATTTAGATAAGCTAGTACAAAGGTGGAAAGATAAAAAATGTAAAATTAACTACAACTGCAATAAAGAGGTAAGAGATTAACATGAAGATGTCACATATGACATCAAAACCACAAAATGCATGGGGATGGTAAAAAACTTTAGAGCACTTAGAATGTTTTTGAATTTAAATTACTATCAGTTTGAAACAAGTAGACATGTCAACATATATGAACTGCATGGCAACCAAAAATCAGAAACCTTCAATAGCTACATAAAAACTAGAGAGAAAGGAAAACAAACAAAATACTAAAGAAAGTAATCAAACTACAAGGGAATAGACTAAAAGAAGGAAAAGAAAGAATGGATGGGGGATTGGGGTGGGATGAGTTGGGAGATTGGGATCACCATATATACATTACTAATAAGAAAAAAAATCAAATTGTACACTTTAAATATATGCAGTTTATTGTATGTCAAGTATATCTCAGTAAAAGTTCTTAAAAAAAGAATTTAAAAAAAAAGAATGAAGTACTATAAAAACAACCAGAAAACAAATAACATGGCAATAAGTGCATTTTTATCAATAATCACCTTAAATGTAAATGATATAAATGCTCCAATCAAAAGCCATAGATGTCAGATTGTATAAAATATAGACCCATCTAGAGGCTGCTTACAAGAGGCTCACTTCACAGCTAAAACTCACACAGACTGAAAGTGAGGCAATTGTAAATATATTTCATGCAAACAGAAAAAAACAAGAAAACAAGGGTAGAAATATGCATATTAGACAAAAGAGACTTTAAATCAAAGTCTATAACAAAAGACAAGGAAGGACATCATATAATTGTGAAGAGATAAATACAAGAAGTGGTATAACTTTTGTTAACATATATGCACCTAACATAGGAGCATCTAAATTTATAAAACCCATATTAACAGGTATACAGGGAGAAATGAACAATTATACAATAATAGTTGGAGACTTTAACACCCCAATTATATCAATGAATAAATCATCCAGAAAGAAAGTTAATAAGGAAATAGTGATCTTAAATGATATATTAGAGCAGTTGAATTTAATGGATATATACAGGGCATTTCATCCCCAAATAGCAGAATACATGTTCTTTTCAAGTGCATATGGAACACTGTCCAGGATAGATCATATGCTAAGTCATAAAATAAGTATCAAAAAGTTTAAAGAATACAAATTATATCAAGCATTTTTTTGCAGACCACAACAATACAAAACTAGAAAATTAGAACAGGAAGAAAACAGGAAAAGTGCAAACTTGTGCAGAATAAATGACATGTTACTAGAAAACCAATGGGTCAATGAAGAAGTCAAAGAGGAAATCATAAAATACCTCAAGACAAATAAAAATGGAAACACAACACTCCAAAATCTATGGGATGCAGCAAAATAAGTACTAATAGGGAACTTTATAACAATAAAGACCTTTATCAAGAAACAAGAAGTCTCAATTAAGCAACCTAGTTTCCAATCTAAAGGAATTAGAAAAAGTGAAACAAAGCCCAAAGTCAGCAGATGGAAAAAAAATAATAAAGATTGGAGAAAAAAATGGATAAATCAGTAAAACCAAGAGCTATTTTTTTTTTAACAGACAAGCAAAGTTGATTAATCTTTAGCCAGGCTCACTAAGAAGAAAATGGGGAGGACCCAAATAAACAAAATAAGAAATGAAAATGGAGAAATTAAAGCAAAATGACAGAGACACAAAAAATCATAAGGGAAAGTATAAAGAGTTGTATGTAAACAAATTGGACAAACTAGAAGAAATGGATAAATTCCTGGAAACCTACAACCTTCCAAGACTGAATCAGGAAGAAATAGATAATCTGAACAGGCCAATCACTAGTAGTGGAATTGAGTCAGTATTAAAAAAAATCCCAGCAAACAAAAGTCCAGAACAAATGGCGTCACAGGGAAGGGCTAATAGCCATCCTTCTCAAACTATTCCAAAAAGTTGAAGACAAGGGAATACTACAAAATTTATGAGGCTACCATTTTATGAGGACCAAAACCAGACAGACACCGCAAAAAAAGAAAACTGCAGACCAATATCTCTGATGAATATAGATGCAAAAGTCCTTAACAGATTATTAGCAATAAAATTAAACTATATATAAAAAAGGATCATATACCATGATCAAGTGGGATTTATTCCAGGGATGCAAGGATGCTTCAACATCCAGAAATAAATATGATACACCACATTGAGAAATTGAAGACTAAAATGCATTTGATCATCTCAATAGATTCAGAAAAAGCATTCACAAAATACAATGCCCATTCATAAATAAAACTTTCAACAAATTTGGTATAGAGGAAATATATCTCAGTATAATAAAGGTCATTTATGACATACTCAGGTAACATTATACTCAATGGTGAAAAATTGAAGCTCTTCCTCTAAAATCAGGAACAAGACAAGGATGGCTGATATTGCCACCTGTATTTAACATAGTATTTGAAGTCCGAGAAGCAACAATCTGCAAGAAAAAAGAAGTAAAAGACATTTAAACAGAAATGGAACAAATAAAACTGTCATTATTTGTGGATGAGATCATACTACATATATAAAACCCTAATGTCTCCACCCAAAAATATTTTTGAACTAATAAATGATTTTAGTAAACATTCAGGGTACAAGACTAACATATATATATTATATATATATATATAATATATATATATTATCTATATGAGGGTGAGTCAAAAATTATCCACACTCTGGTTATATTAAAACTTCTATAAATTCCACAGCCAGAGTGTGGATAATTTTTACTCACCCTTGTATATATATAATCTGTTGTTTTTCTACACGATAAAAATAAACTATCAAAAAGAGAAAGCAAGAAACCAATTCCACTTAAAATTGCTACAAAAAGAATAAAATACCTAAGAATAAATTAGCCATGATGATAAAAGACATATACTCTGAAAACTGTAAGACATTGATGAAGGAGATTGAAAATGACACAAAGTAATGCAAAAATACCCTGTGTTCATTCATTGGAAGAATAACTATTGTTAAAATGTAAACACTACCCAAAGCCAAATATTTAAAGTAATCTGTATAAAAATATCCATTTTTCACAGAAGTATAACAAATAATTCTACAGTTTGTATGGAAGCACAAAAGTCCCTCCCTAATAGCGAAAGCAATCATGAGAAAAAAAGACCAAGGCTAGAAGTACCAGGCTACCTGACTTCAGACTGTACTACAAATCTATAACAACCCAAAAAGAATGGACCAGTGCAAACATACACATATAAATCAGTGGAACAGGAGAGAGCCCAGAAATAAACCCACACAATTATGATTAAATAATCTATGAAAATAGAGGCAAATATATATAAAAGACAGTCTCTTCCATAAGTGATGCTAGGAAAACTAGGCAGCTGCTTGTAAAATATTGAAAATAGAACATTTGTCTCATACCATATGCAAAAATAAACTCAAAATTATTGAAGGACTTAAATGTGAAAATAAAATTCATAAAGCTCCTAGAAGAAAACATAGAACACTCTTTGATATAAATTGTAGCCGTACTTTTTGGATCTGTCTCCTCAGGCAATGGAAACAAAGACAAAAATAATGAAATGGGACCTAATTAAACTCAAAAGCTTCTGCAGAGCAAAGGAAAATGCCAACAAAATGAAAAGACTACTTGCTGAATGGGAGAAACTATTTTCAAATTGTATATCCAATAAGGGGTTGATACTGAAAATATATAAACAGTTCAGTTAAATTAATATCAAAACAACAAACAGTCCAATTACAAAATGGGCAGAAGACCTGAATATACATTTTTCCAAAGAAAACATACAGATGGCCAACAAGCACATGAGAAGATTCTCAACATGACAAATCATAAGGGAAATTCAAATAAAAAACAAACTGAGATATCACCTCAGCCTGTCAGAATGGCTATTGTCAAAAAAGATAACAAAAAATAAATGTTGGTTAGGATGTGGAGAAAAAGAACCCCAGTACACTGTTGGTAGCAATGTAAATAAGGACAACCAGTATAGAAACCAGTATGGATGTTCCTCCTTAAATTAAAAATTGAACAACCATATGATCCAGCAATTCTACTCCTGTGTATTTATTTAAAGAAAATGTAAACTCTAATTCAAAAGATATATGCACTCCTTTGTTCATTGTAGCATTATTTACAATAGTCAAGATATGGATGCAACCTAAGTGTCCACCAACAGATGAATGGATAAAGAATAAATAGAGGAGTAGAAAGATGGCAGTGAAGTAGAAGGATGCAGAATGCATCCCTCTCCACAGATGCATCAAGAATACACCAAAAGATGCAATAATTCCCACAGAGAACCAGCTGAACACCAGCAAATGAACTCGGACACCAGAAAGGACTGAAAATATCCTGACATAACTGGGTAGGACAGAGGGGAAAAAAAAAAAGGAGAAAGAGGAGGGGAAGAAAGGAAAGGGATGGGTCCCACACTCTGGAGTGGGGGGATCTGAAAGAGAGGAGAAATTGCCGAATTTGGGGAAACGTCCCTTTTCTGATGGGGAAACCCCATCTCCAATGGGGAATTTCCCTGCGTCAGAAGGGAGGCATTTGGAACTGTTCAAAGAGGGTGAAGCAGCTGAGCTGTGACAGACAGGAAGGAGTGAGAAACAAACTGAGGGTCCGTACCACAGCTCAGCGTTTCTGGACTTAGACATCAGTTCACAGCTGAACAGGGGGTCTGGGAGCTGGAACATGGGAACCGGATAACTGGTTCAGGGTGAGAAACATTGTTGGCAGTGGGGAGACAGGCTTAGAGAACAGAAGGGAAGAAATCCGCAGTGGAGAGTGCCTATCCTGGAAAGCTGGGTAGCCATGACAGTGGCTCGATACTGCTGACTCACAAGCAGGGGGGAGAAGCCACGGGTGTAGCCTCTCTCTTGGCACCTGCAACAGACAAAGGAAGGATCCTTCTGGGCCTGGCTAAAGCAGTCAGGGAAAACAAAGGTCCCAGGGTAGGGCTGGCCTGGAATGCCTGCAGGCAAGAGCCAAAAGCCCACAGAATGGCCCAGCTCTGGAGGCACTCTGTTTACACCTGAACCACCAGCATCCCTCTGCAACAGGCACTGCCATGGCTGACTCAGTCACTGTGACCCAGGCAGGGTGCCACTGCTCTTGCACTCCCAGGGGAAGGAGCCACTACTGTACCATCTATCTCCCCACACACCAGAGCTTACAGATGAACAACAAAGGAAGCTCTGCTGGTTGCAGAGTAATATAAAAAGCCCAAGGCAGGTAGAAGGAAACTTACAGCTGAGACCCCAAGGAAACAGAAATATTATTATTAATTCTATTGATCTTGTCCATTCTGGGGTAAGTACAATTTTTTTTAAATTTTTTTAAATTTTATTAATTATGATCTTAGTCCTAAGGGATCTACATGCTTTATAACATATTTTTTATTCTATTTTTATTTTTAGCCTTTTTATGTATTTCTATTTCTAGCTAAGTTTTTTGTAGTGCTGACTGTATCTCTCCTACCTTCTTTTCATCTCTATTTTTATACATTTTTATTTCTTTCTTTTTCTTTTTGTATTTCCAGTCACACTATGCTCTTCTGTTGCCTTGTCTTCTATCCTTTTTTAGTTTATTTTATCTTAACATACTTAAAAGCAATATTATCAGTCTGATCTGTTTCCTTGCTTTATTCTCCAGATGACACGCTGCTTTGGTTTTTATAATTAGGTTTGGTCTTTATCTTATTTCTAAGTATAATTGTCTGATTTCATTCTGAGAATCTCCAGTCTGACTGGTGGTACTCTTGCTCTTTATTATATTTGATCCTAGCTTTCAAAATCTCCCTGGATTTGTGTTTGTGTGTGTGGTTTGTTTTGTTGTTGTTGTTTTCTTTTTGGTTTTGAATTTCTGTTGGTTCTCTCTTTGATTGTCTGATGGCATACTGGGGTTCTTCTGCCAGGTCTTTCTAGTGCCTTATGTTCTATTGGATTCAGTATTTGTGTGTCTTAAACACGTATGTGTTTCCTTAACTTCATTTTTGTTTGACTCAACTCACTGCCATTAGTCTGGGACTTGGACAGTCTTCTTTAAACTCCTTTATTCCCTGGACAAACAACCTCTGAAGTCTGGACTACTCCATCAGAAGTCAAGTAGGAGGCTCTGGGGAGAAAGCACTGAATCCAGTATGCTAGACTACTAGGGAGTCCTCAGACACAGGGAGGATTAACTGCAGAGAACCCTCACAGAGCCTTTTAACAGAGTCTAAGACTAATTTTTGTATGACTGTCTGCAGCTGCCAGTGCTGGACACCTCACACCAAACTACAAACAACACAGGAACACAAAACCACCCATCAGCACACAGACTACCTAAAGCCATACTAACCTCTCAGATACCCTAAAAAACACCTCCTGACACAGCCCTGTGCATCAAAGAGAAAAGACTCAGATCTACACACCAGAAAGCAGGCATCAGACCCCCACAACAGGAACCCTACTCAAGACACTAGACAAACCCCACCGCAGGAGGCAGAGGGCAAAAATCAGAGGAATTACTACTAGGCAGCATAGGGAAAGGAGACAGAAAATCCTATAAGTTAGATAAAATGAGAAAACAAAGAAACACCATGTAGGCAAAAGAGCAGGACCCACAAGACCAAATAAATGAAGAGGAAAAAGGAAAATTGCCTGAAAAAGAATTCAGAGTAACAATAGTAAAGATGATCCAAAATCTCAATAACAAAATGCAGAAAATACAAGAAACAATTAATAAGGACTCAGAAGAACTAAAGAGCAAACAAACATTAATGGACAATAAAATAACCAAAATTAAAAATACTCTAGATGGTATAAACAACAGAATAACTGAGCAAGAAGAATGAATAAGTGAATTAGAAGATAGAATGGGGGTAAATAACTGCCACAGAGCAGGAAAGAGAAAAAAGAATAAAAAGAATGGAAGACAGTCTCAGAGACCTTAGTGACAACATTAAGCACACCAACATTCAAATCATAGGCATCCCAGAAGAAGAAGAAGAAAAGAAAGGGTCTGAGAAAATATTTGAAGAGGTTATAGTGGGAAAATTCACCGGCATGGGGAAGGAAATAATTAGTCAAGCCCAAGAAACGCAGAGAGTCCCATATAGAAGAAACCCAAGGAGAAACACACCAAGGCACATATTAATCAAACTAATGAAAATTAAACACAAATAAAACATATTAAAAGCAGCAAGAGAAAAGCAACAAATAACATATAAGGGAAAACCCATAAGGATAACAGCTGATCTGTCTGCAGAAACTATGCAGACAAGAAGGGAACAGCAGGATATACCAAAAGTCCTAAGAGAGAAAAACCTACAGCCAAGAATAGTCTTCTTAGCAAGAATCTCATTCAGATTCAACAGAGAAATCAAAAGGTTTACAGACAAGCAAAAATTAAGAGAATTCAGTACCACCAAACCAGCCTTACAACAATTACTAAAGGAACTTTTCTAAGTAGGAAACACAAGAGAAGGAAAAGACCTACAAAAAAAAAAAAAAAAAACCAAAACAATTAAGCATATGGTGATAGGAACACACATGTCAATAATCATCTTAAATGTAAATGGATTAAATGATCCAAACAAAAGACACAGACTGCCTGAATGGATACAAAAACAAGACCCTTATATACACTGCCTACAAGAAACCCACTTAAGACCAAGGGACACATATTGACTGAAAGTAAGGGGATAGAAAAATTTATTCCATGAAAATGGAAGTCAAAAGAAAGCTGAAGTAGCAATACTCATATCAGAGAAATTAGACTTTAAAGTAAGGACTATTACAAGAGACAAGGAAGGAAACTACATAATGATCAAGGGATCCATCCAAGAAGAAAACATAACAATTGTAAATATCTATGCACCCAAAATAGCAGCACCTCAATACCTAAGGCAAATGCTAACAGCCATAAAAGGGGAAATCAACAGTAACACAATAATAGTAGGAGACTTTAACACCCCACTTACACCAATGGACGCATTATCCAAAGAGAAAATAAATAAGGACACACAAGCTTTAAATGATACATTAGACAATATTGACTTAATTAATATTTGTAGTACATTCTATCCAAAAACTACAGAATACACTTTCTTCTCAAGTGCACATGGAACATTTTCCAAGATAGATCACATCTTAGGCCACAAATCAAGCCTCAGTAAATTCAAGAAAATTGAAATCATATCAAGCATCTTCTCGGACCACAAAGCCATGAGACTAAATATCAATTATGTGAAAAAAACTATAAAAAATACAAGCACCTGGAGGCTAAACAATACACTATTAAACAACCAAGAAATCACTAAAGAATCAAAAAGGAAATAAAAAAAAATATCTAGAAACAAATGACAATGAAAACACAACAACCTAAAACCTATGGGATGCAGCAAAAGCAGCTCTAAGAGGGAAATTTAGAGCAATACAGTCCTACCTCAAGAAAATTATCAAATAAACAACCTAATTCTACACCTAAAACAATTAAAGAAAGAAGAACAAAGAAACCCCAAAGTGAGCAGAAGGAATGAAATCATAAAGATCAGATTAGAAATAAATGGAAAAGAAATGAAGGAAACAATAGCAAATATCAATGACACTAAATACTGGTTCTTGCGAAGATTAAAAAAAAAAGGATAAATCATGAGCCAGACTCATCAGGAAAAAAAGGGAGAAGATGCAAATCAACAAAATTAGATATGAAAAAGGAGAAGTAACAACTGACACCACAGAATTTAAAAAGATCATAAGAGACTACTACAAGCAACTATATGCCAATCAATTGGATAACCTGGAAGAAATGGATACATTCTTAGAAAAGTACAATATTCCAAGACTGAACCAGGAAGAAATAGAAAATATGAACAGAACAATCACAAGTATGGGGACTGAGACTGTGTTTTAAAATCTCCCAACAAACGAAAGCCCAGGGCCAGATGGATTCATAGGAGAATTTTATCAAACATTTAGAGAAGAGCTAATACCTATCCTTCTCAAACTCCTCCAAAATATAGTAGAAGGAGGAACACTCCCAAACTCATTCTATGAGGCCATGATCACCCTAATACCACAACCAGGCAAAGATGTCACAAAACAGCAAAATTACAGGCCAATATCACTGATGAATGTAAATGCAAACTCCTCAACAAAATACTAGCTAACAGAATCCACCATCACATTAAAGAGATCATACACCATGATCAAGTGGAGTTTATCCCTGGGATGCAAGGATTCTTCAATATACACAAATCAATCAATGAGATATATCATATCAACAAATTGAAGGATAAAAACCATATGATCATCTCAATAGATGCAGAAACAGCTTTTGAAAAAATTCAACCTCCATTTGTGTTAAAAAAAATCTCCAGAAAATGAGCATAGAAGGAAATTACCTCAACATGATAAAAGCCATATATGAGAAACCAAAAGCTAACATCATTCTAAATGGTGAAAAACTGAAAGCATTCCCTCTAAGAATAGGAATGAGGCAAGGCTGGCCACTCTCACCATTATCATTTAACATAGTTTTGGGAGTTTCAGCCACAACAATCAGAGAAGAAAATGAAGTTGAAAGAATTCAAATTGGAAAATAAGAAGTAAAATTTTCACTCTTTGCAAATGACATATTATACATAGAAAACCCTAAAGAATCTGCCAGAAAACTACTAGCACTAATCAATGAATTTAGTAACATAGCAGGATACAAAAGTAATGCACAGAAATCTCTTGCATTGTTATATACCAACAACGAAAAAGCAGAAACAGAAATTAAGGAAACTCTCCCATTTACCATTGCAACAAAAAGAATAAAATACCTAGGAATAGACCTGCCTAAGGAGAAAAAAGACCTGTAAGCAGGAAATTATAAGAAACTGATGAAAGAAATCAAAGATGACACAAACAGATGGAGAGACATATCATGTCCTTGGATTGGAAGAAACAACATTGTTAAAATGACTGTACTATCCAAAACAACTTGCAGATTCAATGCAATCCCTATCAAAATACCAATGGCATTTTTCACAGAACTAGAAGAAGAAATCTTATGATTTGTATGGAAATGCAAAAGGCCCCTAATAGCTAAAGCACTCTTGAGAAGGAAAGATGGAGTTGGTGGAATTAGGCCTCCTGACTTCAAACTATACAACAAGGCCACAGTGATTAAGACAGTATTGTACTGGCACAAAAATAGAAATATAGATCAATGGAACAGAGTAGAAAACTCAGAGGTAAACCCAAGCACATATGGGCACCTTATCTTTGACAAAGGAGGCAAGAATATGCAATGGAAAAAAGACAGCCTCTTCAATAAGTGGTGCTGGGAAAATTGGACAGCAACATATAAAAGAATGAAATTAGAACACTTCCAACACCATACACAAAAACAAACTCAAAATGGATTAAAGACCTCAATGTAAGGATAGCCTATAAAACTCGCAGAGGAAAACATAGGCAGAACACTCTATGACATCCATCAAAGCAAGATCCTTTTTGATCCATCTCCTACAATAGTGGAAATAAAATCAAGAGTAAACAAATGGGACCTAATGAAAATTAACAGCTTTTGCACAGGGAAAGAAACCATAAAAAAGACAAGAAGACAGCCCTCAGAATGGGATAAAATATTTGCCAATGAAGCAACAGACAAAGGATTAATCTCCAAAATATACAAGCAGCTCATGCAGCTTAATACCAAAAAAGCAAATAACCCAATCCACAAATGGATGGAAGACCTACATAGACATTTCTCCATAGAAGACATACAGATGGCCAACAAACACATGAAAAGATGCTCAACATCACTAATCATTAGAGAAATGCAAGTCAAAGACACAATGAGGCATCACTTCACACCGGTCAGAATGGCCATCATCAAAAAATCTAGAAACAATAAATGTTGGAGCAGGTGTGGAGAAAAGGAAATTCTCATGCACTGTTGGTGGGAATGTAAGTTGGTACAGCCACTACGGAAAATTGTTTGGAGGTTCCTTAAAAAACTAAAAATGGAACTACCATATGATCCAGTAATCCTGCTGCTGGGCATATACCCAGAGAAAACCATAATCTGAAAAGAAACATGTACCATAATGTTCACTGCAGCACTATTTACTATAGCCAGGACATGGAAGCAACCTAAATGCCCATCAACAGATGAATGAATAAAGAAGATGTGGCATATATAGATAATGGAATATTACTCAACCATAAAAAGGAATGATATGGAGCTGTATGTAATGAGGTGGATTGACATAGATTCTGTCATACAGAGAGAAGTAAGCTGGAAAGAGAAAAACAAATATTGTTTGCTATCTCATATATGTGGAATAAAAAACAAATGGTGCTGATGAACCCAGTGACAGGGCAAATATAAGGATGTAGATGCAGGGAATGGACTGGAGAACATGGGGTTGGAGCAGCGGGGGCCAAAGAGGAAGCTGGGATGAAGTGAGAGAGTAGCATAGATGTATATACACTACCAATGTAAAATAGATAGCTAGTGGGAAGTTGCTGTATAACAAAGGTAGATCAACTTGATGATGGGTAATGCCTTAGAGGGCCAGGATGGGGAGGGTGGGAGGGAGTTGCAGAGGGAGGGGATATGGGGATATATGTATAAATACAGTTGGTTCACTTTGGTGTACCTCAAATCTGGTAAAAAAGTGTAAAGCAATTATATTCCAATAAAGAACTTAAAAATTAAATAAATAGAAAAAAGGAATAGAGAACATATATATAATATATAACATATTATATCATATTATATACACACACACACATATATATATATATATAATATTACTCAGCCATTACAAATAATGAAATTTTGCCATGTGAAACAACATGGTTAGACCTGGAGTAAATCAGACTGACAAATACAAATACAAATGTTGTATGTTTTCACTTATGTGTGGAATCTAAAAAGAATAAAACAAATGAGTACAAGAAAACAGAAACAGTTGTAGAGAGAACAAACTAGTGGCTACCAAAGGTGAGAGGGGTAGGTGAGGAGTGAGATAGTGGAAGAAAATAAAACACAGTGTGTAATGTAAATGGATTATAATCTATAAAATATTGAATCCCTATGTTTTATACCAGAAACTAATATAAAATTGGAATTTATATGTCAAGAAAAAAAAAAGATGTCTAAATACATAAATAAATATATCTTTATGTTCTTGGAATGGAGACTATTTCTTTAATGGTAATAGTATTAGCCACTACTACTGCTAACTATTATAACAACTAATGCTCAGTGAGAGTACTGTTTCCTAGGCTTTGTTTTAAGCACTTAACATTTTCTAATAACTCATGACAACTTTAGAAGTAATTTTTATTACCATCATTATTTTCAGGTGAGAAGATGGCATTTATCAATCAAAAAACTTATGTGGCATAGGTGAATTTTTAATCCTGGCAGTCTGAATCCTGAGTCCATGGCTAGGACTACTAGCTATAATGGCTACTATATACAAGGTGTAAACCAAAAAGAAAAATATTAACTGATGTGATTTCATCAAAATTAAAAGCTTTTGAATAGCAGCCAGCACATAATGGGAAAATATATGAAATATCACATACATTAAGTATTACATATCAATGAAAAAAATGACCTAAATATTAGGTAAAAATATGAACATGTGTATCACACAAAGGAAAACTCAAATATCCAATAAGCATATGATCAACTTCTGTAATGGTTAGAAAATTTATATTAAAATCACAAGATAGCACTTGATGCTCAGATTGGTACTAAGTTTTGGCAAAGATGTGGGGAAGAGTTGAATTAATATGCACTGCTTGTGTAAGTGCAAATTGATAGAACCACTTTGGAGAGCAGTACCTAGTGAAATTGACAATATGTATAATACATAAAAACCCAGAACTTTTATTTCTAAATATTTAGAGAAATGTGTCTTCACTTACATGAGACAGTATAAATATGTTTATTAAAATAATACTCATAAGAGTCTTAAAATGTCTAAACAGCCCAGCTATCCTTTAATAAAATGACTTAGAGTTTTAAACAGTATCTTATTCACATGCATATACTGCAACATCAGGGGAATCTAAATATTAAAGGTGGGACTTTTCCTCCCAAGTTTTTGTATTTTCATTTGTGTTTTGGGGACAATCTCTGTTAGAGACTGTACTCTAAGTCTCCATAAAACTCTACCACTGGCTGTCCCAAAAACTCATATTTGTTATTCCCAAACTCAAATAAGGAGGATCTTTCCCCTTAGCACATTTATTTGTTTTAGAGTTTTGTATTTGTATTATGTTTATAATAAGAAATTATTTAATTTGAATTCTGATATAATAGTTGAAATGTTGAGCATCTGCCACTGAGAAGAAAGGAATAAACTGCAGCAAAATTAATCTCTTCTACCCCTCTTACCTTCCCAGAATTATTAGCTACAAATGCATAGAAAATTCAGTATGTTTTTAAATTAAGAAAGAAAATACAACAAGGTACCATTATGAAATAGAAAATCCTTTTTTTAATGGAATGTTAAGGGATATGTCAGAGAATCTGAGTCACAGGCAATTCAAAATTCAACTGATGTCTTAGATTTGGTTGCCTAGAAACAGACTCTGAGATGCATGTTTGCATATAAAAATGGGCTCAGAAGTGCTCTTGGACAATATACCTCTAAAAATTGAGGAAAGTAGGAAATGGCAGAAGGAGAAACTCACCAACAGTGCATTTGCAACTAATGCTTTAGCCAATTTTATTGCATGCTTTCTGGCTGGTATGATATTTCAAAGATGTCCCAAGTTTTTGTAGCCTCTCATCAGCCAGTCATTGGCAATTGCCACCTTCTGATAGGGAGTGTAGCCTTGTGCAAGTTGTTTCCCTTTAACCAAGGGCAAACTGATGAGGGAAGTAGCTGTTGAGTAGTGCCAGTAGCTACTCCTAGAGGCTGGGAGTTGGGGACATCGGCCATGAATAGAGAGTCTGGTTTGAGCACTGCTTTTTTAGTGTAATGATACCCCTGTTCCCACCTACCCTATCTTTGATCTCCCCCCTTTAAGACTTAGGAATCTGATCGAGCAAGAGAAGTTCAGTGGTGCAGCTAAGCTTGGGGATAAGTTTAAAAAAGAAAAAGAGCATTAGTTTCATAGATTATATGTGAATAAAATAAATGAGAATTAAAAGGTTTGTTTTTAAAAACCTCTCAGAATATTCACTCACCAACATGGCTACATCAAAGCAACTGCCTAGGGACTTCCCTGGTGGTCTGGTGGTAAAGAATCTGCCTTCCAATGCAGGGAAGTGGGTTCAATCCCTCATTAGGGAACTAAGATCCCACATGCTGCGGGGCAACTAAGCCCACATGCCACAACTAGAGAGCCTGCATGTGGCAAACTCTATAGCCCACATGCTCTGGAGCCAGAGCCCGACAGCTAGAGAGAAGAACCTTCAGGCCACAGCTAGAGAGAAGCCTGTGTTGTGCAATGAAGAGCCTGCCCACATGCTGCAATGAAAGATCCTTCATGCCACAACAAGATTGCATCTGCCCACAACTGACTTGACTCAGCCAAAAAAATAATTAAAATAATAATAAAAAACAAACAAAAAAGCAAATGACTAAATTGCCACTTTGACATGTCTCATATCTTCACAAGGATATTTCACAAGTAATACAGACACCAATGGCAGCAAAATGGTGGGGAGAGAAGAACCCATTATTGAATTTAGATGTTCAATTTTAGTAAATTTCCTTCCTTGATCTCAATGACTTTGTTGAACTTCCTGAATTGTTTGGTGGGATTCTTTCACTCTTCTATTACTAGACAAAACTTTTCTAATGGGCTTTCTCAAATGGTTTAACATTATTCCTATTTCTTTTTGAAATGAATAAAATATTTATGAAATGAATGGGTGAAAAGACCAAGTGTCTAGATCTATTTAAATCTGCAAATTTGCAAATACTTTTCAGGCACTAGCTTTCTGTTTATGAGAGCTTTACTGGAATCAATACCGACTCAAATGAAATACCCACAGACACATATTTGATGAATTGATATAAATTCCTAAAAAGTAATTCTATTTTATGTTAGTTTGTTCAAATTAATGATTCTGTGATTCTAAGGCTAGAATGTGGCCTAACGTTTGGAAAAGCATTCATTTTGAAATCAAACAAACCTAGGTTAGATTTTTGAATATATTGTTTATTAGCTTTGTTATGTTCAGAAAGTTGTTTAACTTCCTTAAGCAGTAATTTCCTCATCTTTAAATTGTGGATAATGATAGAACTTACTTCATAGAATTTTTAATTATGCATAATACCTGGTATAGGAAAGACTCATTAAATGTGAATTGTCTTCCTTCTTTTATGAACAATATAATTAAAAGCCAATTGGAATTGCACTATCAACATCTGAAAATGTTTAAAGAAATGGGAAGTCAGGGCCAAGAGTCCTGAATAAGGCAGTATAAAGTTATTCAAACTTAATGAAACATTAAAGTTATCTTGGGCATTTTATAGAAAGCTGTTTTTGGAAAACATTCATAAGTCCCCCAAATCCAATTCTATTAGCAAATTTAAAGGAGTAAAAAATCTCATGACTTCCACATCTCACTCATTGCACTTTTGTCACAGCCTTGTTTTTGTTTGCTTGTTTTTTTCAAAGGTATATTATATTAATAGGGAGAGGAAATCACCCTGTATTGTTATGTCCATATCTCTACTTCCTGAGTACGGCCATGATATTCATATTCTGTTAGGAATAGCTCTATTAAATATTTTAAATAGTAAAAGAGGCTTGATCAGAGTTTACATTAAAAAATACAAGTTAAAGCTAACATTTGTTTTTCAAAATAAAAGACATTTAAACATTTATTCTTCTCTCCTTAGGCAAGGATAAAATATACTACAGGTAGATGGGAAAAAAAGTAGATGGAACAATTATATAGTAGTTTTCTAGGAAATTGACAGTTTGTTAAGACAGATTACCTTCTAGATCTCTGAATTAGTTAATCTAGGGTGCACTTGACCCTTGATAACAAAAACAGTTAACTGAGGCACAGAGTTGAATGTGTTGTCATATTGTGTATTTTCTAAATTTACAATCATTTCTAAGAATTATCATAAGTAATGTGGATTTTTATCTTGGAGGGAGATAAATATATTTATACATGCTATGAAGCATGGGAAAAGTCATAGAAAATAAAAGTGCTGTACACAATAAAGGCATGGAGAGTAGGAAATGAAGAATAATGTATTTAAAGTTGATTCAGAATATCCAAACACTGCTACATTGATCTAACTTTTTAATTTTTTAATTTTTTTTGTTTTTATTGGATTTGTTACAATATTGCTTCTGTTTTATGTTGTGTTTTTTTGGCCATGAGGCATGTGAGATCTTAACTCCTCAACCAGGGATCAATCCCGCACCCCCTGCACTGGAAGGCGAAGTCATAACTACTGGACTGCCAGGGAAGTCTCTAACTTTTTTAACATCAGTAATATAAATTATGGATTCTAATAATACAACCAAGCTAGAAATCTTAGAACCTTAAGACATTTAAGGTGTTCAAAAGAAACCAATTCTATAATGCTAAATACATTTTTGCAATAAATCCTTTCTCTTTTGCAATCTTAGAAAAGGCAAGAATAACTTTCAAAAGAGCTTTATTATTGATCATAAAATCACAAACCTTATCCTTTCCAAGGCTGAAATGATGATGGAATTGAAAATTCTTGGCAAATAACTCAAGATTAAGTGCTGATGTTGTTTAAAATTAAACTTGTGAACTATCGGATTTAAGCAGGCAGAAAGGAATTGAGATAGTGAGAGAGGCTGCCAAAGTGCCTAACTTATATGCTGGCTGATAGGTTGAAATGCCTAGAACTTACTGTAGAGCTATGGGACCTGTTATTATTAGCATTTTTTTTTCTGAGATCTAATTCCCTTTTCTTTATTTTGCTCCTCACTCTTCACCCATTTTATGAAACCCACATTGACTGCTTGCCAACTTACTCTTCTCCCTAAAGAACAAGTTATATTCTTGCCATCAGTTAGTTTACTGTCCTTTTGACTAGCATAAGCATTTTCTTATACAGGAGAGACATTGGGAGAAGAAAAGGAGAACAAAGGAAATCTCACATTATCAGACTAGAAAAAAAAGAGATATTCATAAAAATCACCAATAAAGATATTAAAAATCTGACAAATTTCTTTTTGCTTTATAAAAAAAAAACTTAACTGAAACATAATAAAAATGCACATTTCTTTCACCATGTGGACAAACCCATGTAATCATACCAAGAAACAATAAAACACCAGGACCCAAAAGCTCCTTCTAGACTTTACCTTCATAATTTCTTATATACATTTAATAGCTCCATTTGTTTTTGTACTTTATGTAAGTGGAATCATGAAGTTTATGTTTATTTATGTTTGGCTTATTTCACTCACTCAATAACACTAAGCTTTTGAGTTCATCTATTTTTTTAAAGTAATTGTAAACAAATGTATACTGTCCAATTGTGTGAACACCAAAATGTACTTATCTCTTCAAATATTGATGTGTGTTTACATGTTTCCAGAGTGAAACATTACAAATAATAATGCATATAATATTGCTTTGGACATTCTAATATATATCTTTTGGTTTACATATGTATTAATTTCTGTTATATATTACATTGGTTTGTAAGATATTCATATGTTTGATATGCATATGTATGATAGTAGATAATTGGTTTCCAAAGTGGTTTTACTAATTTGTATTCATATAGGAATCTATGACAATTTCAGTTACTCCACATACTCACCAAAATTGTATTTTCTGCCTTTTTAAAACTTTAGACATTATAATAAATGCATAGTGATATATCATCCTGACTTTCATTTTCATATCCCTGATAACTACCTTTTCACATCAGTTAGGCACATGTATATATTCTTTCATAAAATATCTTTCAAGTCTCTTGCCCGTTTTTCTACTGGGTCATCCTTTTTTCATTGATTAGTAGGTATTCTTTATATAATCTGTATGTGATTTATATTGTTTGTAAAATCATGGTACATATAAATTGCAAATATCATATCTTCTCTCAATATTTAAGTTGACTTTTAACTTTTGTAATGATGTCTTTTGAAGTACAGTGTATCAATTTTTAAAACCTTATGTTAGTGCTTTTTATGTCTCTTAAGAAATCATTGTCTTCTCCAAAATCACATGGTGATTCTTTATTTACTGCTAGAAGATTTATTGTTTAATTTTCACATTTGGATTTACTATCCATCTGGGCTGAATAGTGGTCCAGATATTTATCCAAAGGATTTAGAATGACTTTTTGAAAAGATTATAGTTTTCCCTCCACTCTAATGCAAATAAGATAACCATACAGTGGGGTCTGTTTTGTGTTCTCTGTTCTATTCTATTGGCCAGATTTTCTATTATTGCACCAATGTCATAGTGTCTTACAGTAGCTTTATGATAATTCTTATCTGGTAGTAAGTTTTTCCCCTCTTGTTTTTATTTAAGCTAAATTTGGCTACTCTTGTTTGGTCCTCTTCATTTTATGTAAATTTAAAAATCAGGTTTCCATTTTCTACAAAAGAAAAACCACTAAAAATTTTATTGGGATTGCATTGAATCTATAGATTAATTTGGGAAGAATTGGCATATTTTCAACATTGTTTACTAATCAATGATTATATCTGTTAGATTTTCTTTAATTTTTCATGACAATGTTTCATAGTTTTTTAATGAAAGATCTTACACAATTTAATTAGAATTATTGATATTTAACATTTTTATTTAAAACATTTTTTTGTATGTGTGTTTTGCTTACCTATTGAAACTTGAGTTTTTTTAATAGACCTTGAATCCTGTGAGCTTGATAAATTTGGTTACTAATTCTAGTAGTTTGTAGATTCCTTCTTCCCCTACATTCAATCAGTATACAATAACATTGGGAATTGTGACAGTTTCCTTTCTTCCTTTCTTTTTTTATTAAAAAAAATATTTTATTGAAGTATAGTTGATTTACAATGTTGTGTTAACTCCTGCTGTACAGCAAAGTGATTCAGTTGTACATATATACATTCTTTTTCATATTATTTTCCATATGGCTTATCACAGGACATTGAATATGGTTTCCTGTGCTACACAGTATGACCTTGTTGTTTATTCATTCTATATTTAATAATTTGCACCTGTTAATCCTAAACTCCCAATCTTTCTCTCCCTACCCTACCTCTCCACTGGCAATCACAAGTCTGTTCTCTATGTCTGTGAGTCTGTTTCTGTGCTATACAACAGGTTCTCATTAGTTATCTATTTTATACATATTAGTGTATATATGTCAATCCCAATCTCCTAATTCATCCCACCACCCCACCTTCTCCCCTTGGTGTTCATATGTTTGTTCTCTATGTCTATGTCTCTATTTCTGTCTTGCAAACGGCTTCATCTGTGGCATTTTTCTAGATTCTACATATATGTGTTAGTATATGATATTTGTTTTTCTCTTTCTGACTAACTTCACACTGTATGACAGTCTCTAGGTCCATGCATGTATCTACAAATGACTCCATTTCATTCCTTATTATGACTAATATTCCATTGTTTATATGTACCATGTATTCTTTATCTATTCATCTGTTGATGGGCATCTAGGTTGTTTCCATAACCTGGCTATTGTAAATAATGCTGCAATGAACATTAGGGTGCATGGTCTTTTTGAATTATGGCTTTCTCTGAGTGTATACCCAATAGTGGGATTGCTGTGTTATATGATAATTATATTTTTAGTTTTTTTTAAGGAACCTCCATACTGTACTACATAGTGGCTGTATCAATTTACATTTCCACCAACAGTACAAGAGGTTTCCATTTTCTCCACACCTTCTCCAGCGTTAACTCTTTCTAGATTTTTTGATGATGGCTATTCTGACAAATGTGAGGTGATACCTCATTATAGTTTTGATCTGCATTTCTCTAATAATTAGTCAAGTTGAGCATCTTTTCTTGGGCCTCTTGGCCATCTGTATGTCATTTTTTAGAGAAATGTCTATTTAGGTCTTCTGTCCATTTTTTTGATTTTTTTTTTGTTGTTTGTTTTTGTTTTTTGATATAGAACTGCATGAGCTGCTTGTCTATTTTGGAGATTAATCCTTTGTTACTTCATTTGTAAATCTTTTCTCCCATTCTGAGGGTTGTCTTTTCATTTGGTTTGTGGTTGCCTTTGTTGTGCAAAAGCTTTTCAGTTTCACTAGCTACCATTAGTTTATTTTTGTTTTAATTTCCATTACTCTGGGAGTGAGTCAAAAGGATACTGCTGTGATTTATGCCATAGAGTGTTCTGCTTATGTTTTTCTCCAAGTGTTTTATAGTGTCCATTCTTACATTTTAATCTCTTTTGAGTATATTTTTGTGGCTGGTATTAAGAAGTGTTCTAACTTCTTTCTTTTACCTGTAGCTGTCCAGTTTTCTCAACACCACTTATTGAAGAGACTCTTTTCTCTATTGTATATACTTGCCTCCTTTGTCATAGATTAGTTGACTATAGGTGCATTGGTTTATCTCTGGGCTTTCTATCCTATACCATTGATCTATATTTCTGTTCTTGTGCCAGTACCATACTATTTTGATTACTGTTGCTTTTTAGAATAGTCTGAAGTTGGGGAGCCTGATTCCTCCAGCTCCATTTTTCTTTCTCAAAGTTGCTTTGGCTATTCGGGATCTTTTATATCTGTACACAAATTTTAAGACTTTTGATTCTGGTTCTGTGAAGAATGCTATTAGTGATGAGATAGGGATTGCTTTGTATCTGTAGATTGCTTTGGGTAGTACACATATTTTCAAAATATTGATTCATCCAATCCATGAACATGGTATATCTATCCATCTGTTGGTATTCTCTGTGATTGCTTTCATCATATCTTATAGTTTTCTGAGTACAGGTATTTTCCCTCCTTTGGTAGGATTATTCCTAGGTGTTTTATTCTTTGTGTTGCAGTGGCGAATAGGATTGTTTCTGTAATTTCTTTTTCTGATCTTTCATTGTTATGCTATAGGGATGCAAGAGATTTCTGTGCATTAATTTTGTCTCCTGCAACCTTACCAAATTAATTGATTAGTTCTACTAATTTTCTGGTAGAATCTTCAGGATTTTCTATATATAGTATCATGTCATCTGCAAACAATGACAATTTTACTTCTTTTCCAATTTGGATTCACTTTATTTCTTTTTCTTCTCTGATTGCTAGGCTAGGACTTCAAAAACTATACTGAATAATAGTGGCAAGAGTGGACACCTTTATCTTGTTCCTGACCTTAGAGGAAATGCTTTCATTTTTTCACCATTGTGAATGATGTTTGCTGTGGGTTTGTCACATATGGCCTATATTATGTTGAGGTAATTTCCTTCTATGCCCATTTTCTGAAGAGTTTTTTATCATAAATGGGTATTGAATTTGTCAAAGCTTTTCCTACATCTGTTGAGATGATCACATGGTTTTATTCTTCAATTTATTAATACACTGTATCACATTGTTTAATTTACATATATTGAAAAATCCTTACACCCCTGGGATAAATCCCACTTGATCATGGTGTATGATCCTCTTAATATGTTGTTGGGTTTTGTTTGCTTGCATTTTGCTGAGGATTTTTGTGTGTCTATATTTATCAGTTATATTAGTAATATTTTTTGTTTTTGGATATCTTTGTCTGGTTTGACATCAGGGTGATGGTGGCCTTGTGGAATGAGGTTGAGAATGTTCATTCCTCTGAATTTTTCTGGAAGAGTTTGAGAAGGATGGGTTAGCTCTTCTCTAAATGTTTGATAGAATTCACCAGTGAAGCCATCTGGTCCTGGAATTTGTTTTTTTGTTGGGAGGTTTTTAATCACAGTTTCAATTTCATTGCTTGTGATTTGTCTGTTCATATTTTCTATTTCTTCCTGATTCAATCTTGAAAGGTTATACATTTCTAAGGTTTTGTCCCTTTTATTGGTGTATAGTTGCTCGTAGTAATCTCTTATGATCCCTTGTATTTCTGTGGTGTCCATTGTAATGCTTCTTTTTCAATTTCTAATTTTATTGATTTGTCATCTCCCTCTTTTTTATGAGTCTGGCTAAAGGTTAATCAATTTTGTTTATCTTCTCAATGAACCAGATTTAATTTTATTTATCTTTCCTACTGTTTTTGTTTGTTTGTTTGTTTGTTTCTATTTCATTCATTTCCACTCTGATCTTTATGATTCCTTTCCTTCTACTAACTTTGAGGTTCTTTTATTCTTCTTTCTCTAGTTCCTTTAGGTGAAATAGTAGATTGTTTATTTGAGATTTTTCATATTTCTTGAGGTAGGATTGTATTGCTATAAACTTCCCTCTTAGAACTGCTTTTGCTGCATCCCACAGGTTTTGGGTTGTCATGTTCTTGCATTTGTCTCTGTGTATTTTTTTGATTTCCTCTTTGATTACTTCAGTGATCTCTTGGTTATTTAGCAGCATATTGTATAGTTTCCATGTGTTTGTGTTCTTTACATTTTTTTCCTGTAAGTGATTTCTAATCTCATAGCATTTTGGTTGGAAAAGATGTTTCATATGGTTTCAATTTTCTTAAATTTACTGAGGCTTTATTTGTGACCCAAGATGTGACCTATCCTGAAGAATGTTACATGTGAACTTAAGAAGAAAGCGTATTCTTCCATTTTTGGGTGGAATATCCTATAAATTTCAATTAAATGCATCATCTATTGTGTCATTTAAAGCTAGTGTTTCCTTATTAATTTTCTGTCTGGATGATCTGTCCATTGGTATAAGTGGGATGTTAAAGTCTCCTACTATTATTGTGTTACTGTCAATTTCCCCTTTTATGGCTGTTAGCATTTGCCTAATGTATTGAGGTGCTTCTATGTTGTGTGCATACATATTTACAATTGTTATATTCTCTTCTTGGGTTGATCCCTTGCTCATTATGTAGTGTCCTTTCATGTCTCTTGTAACAGTTTTTGTTTTAAAGTCTATTTTATCTGATTTGAATATTGCTACTCCAACTTTCTTTTGTTTTCCATTTGCACGGAATATCATTTACCACCCCCTCATTTTCAGTCTCAATGTGTCCCTAGGTCTGAAGTGGGTCTCTTGTAGACAGCATATATACAGGTCTTGTTTTTTGTATCCATTTATCCAGTCTGTGTCTTTTTGTTGGAGCACTTAATCCATTCACATTTGAGGTAATTATCAATATGTATGTTTCTATTACCATTTTCATAATCATTTTGGGTTTGTTTTTGAAGGTCTTTTTCTCCTCTTGTGTTTCCTACTTAGAGAAGTGCCTTTAGCATTTGTTATATAGCTGGCTTGGTCATGCTGATTTCTCTTACTTTTTTTTTTTGTCTGTGAAGGGTTTGATTTCTCTGTTGAATCTGAACGAGGTCTTTACTGGGAAGAGTAATCTTACTTGTAGGTTTTTCCCTTTCATCATTTTAAATATATCCTGCCAACCCCTTCTGGCTTGCAGAGTTTCTGCTGCAAGATCAGCTGTTAACCTTATGGGAATTCACTTGTATGTTATTTGTTGCTTTTCTTTTGCTGCTTTTAATATTTTTTTCTTTGTGTTTAATTTTTTATAGCTTGATTAATAAGTGTCTCAGCATGTTTCTCCTTGAGTTAATCCTACATGGGACTCTCTGTGCTTCCTGGACTTGATTGACTATTTCCTTTTCCATGTTAGGAAAATTTTCAACTATAATCTTTTCAAATATTTTCTCAGAATGTTTCCCTTTCTCTTTTTCTGGGACTCCTATAATTTAAAAGTTGGTGTGTTTAATGTTGTTCCATAGGTCTCTAAGAATGTCCTTAATTCTTTTCATTCTTTTTTCTTTATTCTGCTCCATGGCAGGTATTTCCACCATTCTATCTTCTGGCTCACTTATCCATTCTTCTGCCTCAGTTATCCTGTTATTGTTTCCATTCACAGTATTTTTAATTTCAGTTATTGTGTTGTTCATCATTCTTTGTTTGTTCTTTAGTTCTTCTAGGTACTTGTTAAATATTTGTATTTTCTCCAATCTATTTCCGAGATTTTGGATCATCTTTCCTACATTACTCTGAATTCCTTTTCAGGTAGATTGCCTGTTTCCTCTTCATTTGTTTGGTCTTGTGGGTTTTTACCTTGCCCCTTCATCTGCAGCATATTCCTCTATCTTCTCATTTGGTTTAACTCTGTTTGAGGCCTCCTTTCCACAGGCTTCAGGGTCAGAGTTCCTCATATTCTGATGTTTGCCCCCAGTGGGTGATGTTGGTCCAGTGGCTTGTGTAGGCTTCCTGGTGTGGGGAAATGGTGCCTGCATTCTGGTGTGTGGAGATCGATCTTTTGCCATCAATAGGCAGGGCCACATCAGGTTGTGCGATTTTTGTTGTCTGTGAGCTTAGTATGACTTTAGGCAGCCTGTCTGCTAATGAGTGGTGTTGTGTTCCTGTCTTGATAGTTGTTTGGCATGAAGTGTCCATCACTGGAGCTTGCTGGCCATTGGGTGGAGCTGGGTCTTCATCTTGAGATGGAGACCTCTAGGAGAGTTCTCACCAATTAATATTCTCTGAGGCTGGGAGTCCTATGGTGGTCCAATGTCCTGGACTCAGCTCTTCCACATCAGAGGCTCAGGCCTTTCCCCTGTCCAGAGCACCAAGATGATGAAAGCCACATGGTGAGGAAGAAAAAGAAAAGAAAAGAAAAGGAGCAAACAAAACACCAAGACAAATGCAAAGCCAAACAGACTGAACCACACAAAGAAACACACACACACACACACACACACACCAAGAAAAAAAGAAAGAAAGAAAAAAAGAAAGAAAGAAAGAAAGAAAGAAAGAAAGAAAGAAAGAAAGAAAGAAAGAAAGAAAGAAAGAAAAGAGAGGAGAAAACAAACAAACAAAAAATACAGCAATCAAGCAAATAAGCAAACACCAAAATGAAAACAACAGTAAAAATTAAACTAACAAAAATGAAAAAATAAAAAAAAAACAATCAAAAACAGAAAGCAAACTGTAGATAGGTCTCTGGACCTGCTGTGGGCTCTGTGAGGCCAGCTCAGACTACCATCTGGCCCAATTCTTTCTGGTCCTTGTCCCCAAAGTCCACAGCCCCTATTGTGGGAACACATTGTGCAGTCAAATATTCCGCAGATGCAGGGTTTATGATGTTGATTGTGGGGATTTAATCCACTGCTCCTGTGGCTGTATGGAGGGATTTTCCTTTCTCTTCTTTGGCTGCACTGCCCTTGGAGTTCAGCTTTGGTTTTGGCCCCACCTCTGCATGTGGGCCACCCTCAGGAATCTGTTCCCCACCCAGGCAAGAGGGGATGAAAGTAGCAGCTGATTGGGGTTCACTTGCTCACTCAGGCCAAGGAGAGGGAGAGATATGGCTGTCACAATTGGGAAGTGTGGGGAGTGCCTGTGGTGGCAGAGACCAGGGGGAAGTTGCAGCAGCCTCAGGTGTGCTGTTTGCTCTCCTGGGACAGTTGGCCCTGGATTTTGGGACCCTCAGCAATGGTAGGCTGCACAGGCTCCTGGAAAAGTATGCACAGTGACCTGCACTTGCTCACAGGACCCTTGGTGGCAGCAGTGGCAGTGGTAGCCATTGTGCCCACCTCTGCTGTCTGAGATCGCAGCCTCAGCTTATTCTCGGCCCTGGAGCTCATGTAGGTTATGTCCTGCTGTTCATGAGCACAGGGAGAAATAAGCTCCTATGGCAGACCCACCCCTCTCCTTGTGCACTCTGCAACAATGGTCCCTTGCCTCTCTGGCAGGCCCATGTTTCTTCCTGGTCTCCCTCAGCTGTGGTGCACCCACTCCCTCAGACTCTCCTCTTGCAGCTAAATCCAGTCCTCTTCCTGGGACCTGACCTCTGAAGCCTGAGTATCTCGGGTAGGTAATGCTGGTTGGCACTCAATCTCTGTGCTGGATTCTCTCCACTTTGCCCTGTTTACCCCTGTTGCTGTGTTCTCCTCAGAGGCTCCAAAGTTCCCACCATCCCTGCCAGTGAGGGAACTTCCTAGTGTGTGGTAACTTTTCCTCATTCACAGCTCCCTCCCAGAGGAACAGGTCCTGTCCCAATTCTTTTGTCTTTTTTTCTCTTTTTTTTTTCTTTTGCCCAATCCAGTTATGTGGAGATTTTCTTGCATTTTTAGAAGTCTGAGGTCTTCTGTCAGCATTCAGTAAGTGTACTGCAGGAGTTTTTCCACATGTAAATATATTTTTGATGTATCTGTGGGGAGGAAGGTGAGCTCCACATCTTACTCTTCCAAAATCTTCCCCAAATTCCCTTCTTTCTTCATTTCTAATCCCTATGCCTTTTGTTGTTGTTGTTCTTGCCTTATTACACTGGCTGAGAAATGTAGTTTGTGTAGAAGGGATGTTAGTGAATATTATTGTCTCAATCAGAACATCAGGAAGAAAGTTTTAAATATTTTTTCATTAAGTATAAGGTTTGCAGAGGCCTTTTTTTTTATCTGATTGAGAACTTTTCCACCTATTTTAATTTGCTAATTTTTAGTAGGTTATGTATTTTACTAAATACTCTTCTGCATTATTGAGATCATCCTATGATTTATTTTATTTTCCTCATCTTCTTTTTTAATGTTTATGTCTTAATTTGAACTTCCTCAAACCAAACCTGAGAGAAGTATAGAGATGAAAACTTTTCATTTGAAAATGTTCCTCCGAGAAACCAGTAGCAGAATGGGTAAATTTGACCACACACAGGTAAAATATCAAACAAAGTTTTATAATGGGCAACTTTATATCAGTACTGCATGGAAGGCCTAGAAACAATGTAGGTAACACATCAGTGTTGTTTCTTTCTAGTGCAAGGAGTGTGCAACATCTATGCCCTCTATATGTCTCAATGATTGTGTTACACAACATGCAAAGGGAGTCTCATGTTATTTGTGAGTCTAAGGCTTTCAGCATCCTGAGGGCATCTATCTAACAAAGCGACACAGGTGCTAGCTCTTTTTTTAAAATTAATTAATTATTTATTGGCTGCAATGTGTCTTCATTGCTGTATGCGGGCTTTCTCCAGTTGTGGCAAGCATAGGCTACTCTTCATTGTGTTGCACAGGCTTCTCATTGAGGTGGCTTCTCTTGTTGTGGAACACAGGCTCTAGGCATGCAGGCTTCAGTAATTGCAGCACATGGGCTCAGTAGCTGTGGCACACGGGTTTAGTTGCTCTGCAGCATGTGGGATCTTCCCAGATCAAGGCTTGAACCCATGTCCCCTGCATTGACAAGGTGGATTCTTAACCACTGCACCACCAGGGAAGCCTGGTGCTAGCTCTTTAGAATGAAACCTTAGGTAATCAGGAAAAGGGTAGAGCAATCTGAAGGAATATGTATGGAGCACTGACATCTGCTGAAGTGATGAATTACATTGGCTTATACCTAACAAGCATATCTGAAATAAATCCCATTTGGTCATGATGAAGTATCCTTTTTATAGATTTTTAAGCTTGTTAAATCAGGAAGCATTTTGTATCCAGCTTAGCTTTTCTTGCTCACGATTCCTTGGTTATGTTGTATCTTTTAAAGCTCCATAGGGGAACTTCCCTGGTTGCCTAGTGGTTAAGAATCCACCTGCCAATGCAGGTTTTAATCCTGGTCTGAGAAGATTCCACATGCTGTGGAGGAACTAAGCCCTTGTGCTACAACTACTGAGCCTGTGCTCTAGAGCCTGCAAGCCACAACTACTGATCCCACATGCCACAACTACTGAAGCCCATGAACCTAGAGCCTGGTGCTCTACAAGAGAAGCCACCAAAATGAGAAGCCCATTCACTTTAAAGAAGAGTAGACTCAGCTTGCCACAACTAAGGAAAGCCTGTGCACAGCAATGAAGACCCAACACAGCCAAAATAATAATAATAATAATAATAATAATAATAATAATAATAATAATAATAATAAATAATAAAATAAAAATAATTAAAAAAATTAAATTCCATACGAATTTTACAATAGTTACTTTTTTTCTTTTTCTGTAAAATGCCTTTGGAATTTTGATAGGAATTGCTTCGAATCTGTAGATCACTTTGAGTCCTATGGATGTTTTAACAATATTAATTCTTCAAACCCATGTACAGATAATTTATTTTCATTTATTTGTGTCTTCTTCAATTTCTTTCATTAATATCTTATAGTTTTCAATATATAGGTTTTCCACCTTTTTGGCTGTGCTTATTCCTTTTTTTTTTTTTTTTTTGGTCCAATAGTAAATGATATTTTCTTAATTTCTCTGACTGATATTTTGTTATTGATGTATATATATGCAACAGATTTTTGTGTATTGATTTTGTATCCTCAAACTTTACCAAATTTCTTTGTTAGTTCTAACAGTTTCTAATGGTATCTTTAGGATTTTCTATATACAGTTGACTTGAACTACAGGGGTTTAAACTGCATGATTCCACTTATCCATGGACTTTTTTTAGTGGTAAATACTGTAATACTACACAAGAAAAGGTTGGTTGAATTTGTCAGTGTAGATCCATAGATACTAAGGAATCACATATTCAGAGAGCTGGCTACTGGTTATGTGCAGACTTTTGAATGTGTGGAGGGTCAGCACCCTTAAGTCACATGTTGTTCAAGGCTGATTGTATAATATCATGTCATCTGTAAATTGTGATGATTTTATTTCTCCCTTTCCAATTTGGATGTCTTTGATTTTTTTCTTGCCTTATTTTCCTGGATAGGACTTCCAATACTATGTTGAATAAAACTGGCGAGAATGGGCATCTTTGTCTTGCTCTTGGTCTTAGAGGAAAAACTCTGCTTTTCACCACTGAATGTGATGTTAGCAATGAGTTTGACATATATAGACTTTATTATGCTGAGGTATATTTCTTCCCTACCCAATTTGTTTAGAATTTTTAATCATGAAAGGATATTGAATTTTGTCAAATACTTTCTTTGCATCTATTGAGATGCTCATGTGATTTTCATTCTTTAACATATTAATGTGGTATACCATGTGGATTAATTTGTGTATGTTGAAACACCCTTGCATTTCAGGGATAAATGCTACTTGATTATGGCATATAATATTATTAATGCTGTAGTGTAGTCAGTTGGATAGTATTTTGTTGAAGATTTTTGCATCTATATTAAGGGATATAAGGACTACTGGTCTATACTTTTCTTACAGTATCCTTGCCTGGCTTTGCTTGCCTTGTAGTTAACTTCTCTTCAATTTTTTGAGAGAATTTGTGAAGGATTGTCATTAATTCTTTAAATGTTTGATTGACTTCACCAGTGAAGCCATTTGGTCTGGACTTTTATTTGCTAGGATGATTTTGATTACTAAATCAATCATCTTAGTTATTTTTGCACTGTTCCAGTTTTCTATATTTTTGTGATTCAGTTTTAGTATGTTGTAGCTTTCTAAGAGTTAATCCATTAAAAAATGTATCCAATTTGTTGGCATGCAATTGTTCATAGTAGTTTCTCATGGTTTTATGTTTTGCTGTGGTATTAGTTGTAATTTCTCCTCTTTTATATCTGATTTTATTTGTCATCCCTCATTTTTCTTAATTAAGCTGGCTAAAGATTTGTGAACTTTATCATTCAAAAAATCAACTTAGTTTCATTAACTTCTAGTATTGTTCTTCTAGTCTCTATTTCATTTGTTTGTGCTCTAATCTTTATTATTTCCTTCCTTTGCCTAGAATTGCTTTTAGATTGTTCATATTTTCCTAATTCTTTGCTGAATAAAATTTAGGTTCATTATTTAAGATCATTCTTTTTTCTTAATGCAGACAATCACTATTCTCTTAGGGCTGCTTTTACATCATCTCATAAATTTTGGTATGCTGTGTTTTCATCTTTGACTCTTTTTTTTTTTTTTTGGTCTGTCTTTCTTGAGCCATTGGTTCTTTAGAAGTGTGTTATTTTATAGTTTCCACATATTTGTTAATTTTCCAATTTTCCTCTTGTTAATTAATTTCTAGTTTCATACCATTGTAGTCAAAAAAGATATTTGATATGATTTTACTCCTAAATTTGTTAAGACTTGCTTTGTGGATTAACATGATCTATCTTGGAGATTATTCCATGTGTCCTTGAGAAAAATGTGTATTCTGCTGCTGTTGGATAGAATGTTGTGCATATGTCTGTTAGGTTTATTTGGTCTGTAGTGTTGTTCAACTCCATTGTTTTCATATTGATTCTCTGTTTGGATGATCTATTCATAGTTTAGAGTTGAGTATTAAAGTCCCCTAGTATTATTTATTGTATTGCTGTCTATTTCTTTTAATATTTGGTACATATATTTAATTAGTCTGATGCTGGATGCATAGGTAATTGAAAATGTTATATACTTTTGGTGCATTAACCACTTTATTGTTATATAGTATCCTTCTTTGTCTTTGACAATTTTTGACTTAAAGTCTATTTTGTCTGATATAAGTATAAACATCCCTGCTCACCTTTGGCTACCATTTGTATGGATTTTTTTTTTAATCCTTTCACTTTAAGCCTGTTTGTACCCTTAAAGCTAATGTGAGTTTCTTTTAGGCAGCATGTAGATGGGGCTCTTATAGAGAGCCATCCTATGTCATATGATTGGAAATTTAATCAATTTGCATTTAAAGGAATTGTTGATAGGTAAGGACTTACTATTGTAATTTTGTTAATTCTTTTCTGTGTTGTTCTGTTCTTATTCTCTTATTGTCTTCCTTTGTTATTTAGTGATTTTTATAGTGGTGTGCTTTCATTTCTTTCTCATTATCTTTTGTGTTTTTACTACAGATTTTTTTTGTGAGTACCATGCAGCTTATATAAAATCCCTTATACTCGTAACAATTTATTTTGAGATAACAACTTAACTTCATTTGCATTCCAAACTCAATACTTTTTCTCTATTCCAAACATTTTATGTTCTTGAAATCACTATATATATATATATATATATATATATATATATATATATATTATATTGTGTATCCATGAATAAGCTATCATATGCAGAGGTTTTATTTTTTGTATTGTTAAGTTTTATACAATAATTAAAATTGATTTACATACCACCATTACAGTATGAGTATTTTATATTTCACTATATACTTACTTTTAACAGTAAGTTTTAAAATTTCATATATTTTCTTGTTAGTTTCCATGTATGTGATTAGCTCTTTCTTCTGCTGCTCTCAGAATTGTCTCTATTATTAAATTTTGGAAATTTGATAACACCATGTCTTAGGAAGACATTTTAATGTTCAATTTATTTGAAATTTTTTTGGTTTTCATGAATCTGGATGTTCATTTCCTTCCTTAGATTAAAAAAAATCTGTCATTATTTCTTTAAATAAGATTTCTGCTCCTTGTTTTTCCCTCTGATCCTTTTGGTAATTTGCAAAATGCATATATCAGTTCCCTTGATGGTATACCATAAGTTCTGGAGACTTGCTTTAACTCTTCATTTCTTTTCCTTTCTGTTCTTCTAACTTAATAATTTCAAATAATTTATCTTCTGGTTTGCTAGTTTTCTTTCTTTTTCTCCAAGTCTTCTCTTAAAGCTCTCTGTTAATTTTTTTCCAGTTCATTCATTGTATTCTTCAGCTTCAGAATTTCTGTTAGGTTACTTTTATTATTTCTCTTAACATTTATTTTATTTTCTTATTATTTATTTAGGCTTCACTCTGTAGCATGTGGGATCTTAGTTCCCCAACCAGGAGTCAAAGCTTTGCCTCCTGCATTGCAATCTTGGAGTCCCAGCCACTGGACAATCAGGGAATTCCCTATTTTATTTTGTAATTTCTATCTCTTTGTTAAACTTCTCATTTTGTTCATGTATTATTTTCTTAATTTCATTTGGGTGTGCATCTATGTTATCTTGTAGCATTGAACTTCTTCAAGACCATTATTTTAAATTATTCATTAGAAAAGTCATAAATCTCCATTTTGGGAGATCTGCCACGTAAGCTTTATTTTGTCTTTTGGCAGTGTCATATTTTCTTGATATTTCATATTCCTTGAAGCCATGCTTTGCTGTTTTCACATTTGAAGAAAGTATCATCTATCTGGACTCTTTTGACTGGCTTCAGGAGAAAAACATTTCAACAATCTGTCTGAATAGAAATTGGGGGCAAGGTGTCTCTTAGAACTCTTCTATGGATATGTCTTCTCCTCTTGTTTCCTTTTTGGGAAGAAGTCTCAAGGTTTTATGTCTATACTTAGTTTCACAAAGCCAGGCCAGGTGCTGATAGCTTTATAATCTATTTTCACCAGGGCAGTGTCCTGAAATGTTTAAGATTTTTCATCTTCTCCCAATTTAGCAGAGTCAAATCAGCTGTTCATATTCATTTGCTGCCTGCTGGGCTTCACATGAACCATCTGCAGAAGTTCATTCACTGTCTGAGGGGTTCAAAAGTGAAGCAATCTATGGGGTTTATGTGTGGGATTATGAACCAATTAGCAGGATCTGTAGTGTGTCAGTTGAGATTAATGTCCTGGTTGCTGTGAGTCCCTGACTCTTTTTTCTACTTTTAGATATCTCCAGACTATCCAGTCATGTCAATCCCCTCAGTGTTTTGGGTGGGGCAAGACAGAAGTGGTCCTATTAGTTTGTGTACCACAAGGTTGGGGAAGTGGGGTGCTCAGTTTGTTCTCACTTTTTCCCATGGGAGAAATTGCAAGCTAATGGGGGTTTCTCTTGGCACTGAGCTGTGCCCCTTTGGCGGTGGAATATAGTAAAGTAAAACAGTTCTTTTTATTCTCTTCAATGCATCTTTTCTCGGATTTCTTTTTCTCAGTTGCCAGAACCTCTTAGCTGTACTCTCAAGCTCCAATATAAATTTTCTCATTTATGAGTGATTGTTAAAATTTGTGATTTAGTGAGATTTGGGAGATGGAACCCCCTATTCCATCATCTTGCTGACATCAATTCCTCCATCTGGTTTTAGTATGTCAAATGTAAATCTTCATTATGATTTAGTTTAAAAGTTTTCTATTTTTTTATTTTTATTTCTTCATTTACCTGTGAATTATTTAGAAGTGTCCTGCTCAATATTCAAGTCCTTGGGATTTTTGTCTAGGCATTACAATTGTTATATATTTTTATTAAAATATTGTGGTCAAACTACTTGAATAATTTAGCCTTTTGTAATTTTTTGAGGTTTTATTTTTTGGCCCAGGATAGGGTTTCATTGGTAAGTGTTCCATTTGCCCCACCTCCCAAAAAAATGTGAGTTCTGTCATTGGATGTAGCATTGTCATTATATTAATTAGCTTAAATTTAACAGAATACATTTTTCCTGCTTATTCTCTCATTTATTTAGAGAATGTCATTTAAAGTCTCCAATTTAGACTATAGATTTATCTATTTATTGTGATATCTTTCTGATTAATTGACCCTTTGTCTTTAGGAAGTATTTCTCTTTATCTCCCATAATACTTCTTACCTTGATGTCTACTTTGTTTGATATATAGTGTAGTTAAATCATATTTTTTATGGTTAGTACCTGCAAGATTTATCTTTTTGCATCTTTTTTAGTTTCAATATTTCTGTGTTCTTGTATTTAAAGTGTTTTTCCATTACATATTGTATAGTAAGATTGTAAATTTTAATTAATTTTCATAGTTCCAAATTATTTTACTTAGAACATTTGTTCCAATTAATCTTAAGTTTATTAATTTATTTGAATTTATATCATTAAGTCGCTAGTAATCTACATTTGGCTTATTTCTTTTATGTTCCTCTTCCCCTTCTTGTTTTCCTTTAATCAGTTTCTGTTATACATTCTACCTCTATTCTTTTATAGTAACTTTAGAAATTAAAGCATTATCCTCGACTTATTGTGCTCTAATATGTTATAAACTTTTATAATTTCTCTGATAGTGCTAGAAGTTTAGAACTTTTAAGTCCAAGTCTTTCTTTTTCAGGGCTTTGTGACTGCTTAAAATATTGTGAATGTCTCTTTCCATCACTAGACTTTTTTTGCCAGGGAAATACTGAAATGTGAACAGAGAAATAACCTTACACATAGGGTTGCTGAATGCCCACAGAGAGAGAAAAGAAACTGATAATCATCAGCTTGTCTGGGAAAAGTTCTTTTCTTTATGAAATTTTAGATAATCTAATACTTGTTCTTGCTCATAGAGATCACTCAAATCTTTCAGAAGCTGAGTTGTAATTTACCCAGTTACCTTTAGTTGTGGCAATGAGAGAGATGAACTCCTGTTATCTTCCACATCTTATTGAGCAATGGAAGTCCTTTTTTTTCTGTTTTAAAACCGAAAAACAAGTAAATCAATACTTATATAAATTTTTCTATTTTGTATTTGCATTTTATGCTAACAAGGATTTAGATGAAAATGCACAGAGGTTTTTAAGCTAGGATTCAAATACCAATACATTTAGCAGGGGTATTATAAAGAACAATAGTTGCCTTAAATTCCCACACTATCTATGTTACTGTTTTTAAAGCAAGTAACCTTTGCTATTAGTAAACAAATCTAATCCAGTGTACAATGCTTTTGATTTTTCACATCAGAAAATTGCATTTGAGAAATAAATTTAAGATGGCTAAAACATAGTAGTGCTCCTTGACTGCAAAATTGTTCAACAGGTTTCAGTAGTCAATAATGTGAACTATAGGCTCTCAAATGGAAAGGACTGGAAAACTGGTTTATTTTATTGTTTTTCAATTGAACTATAGCTGATTTACCCTATTATATCAGTTTCAAGTGTAGAACAGAGTGATTCAACACTTTAAAAGATTATATTCCATTAAAGTTTTTCTAAAATATTGGCTATATTCTCAGTGCTGTACAATATATACTTGTAGCTTATTTTATAAGTAGTTTGTATCTCTTAAACCACACCCCAATTTTGCCCCTCCCCACTCCTTCTCCCCATTGGTAACCATTAATTTGTTCTCTATACCTGAGTTTGTTTCTGTTTTGTTATATTCATTTGTTTGTTTTAATTTTTAGATTCCACATGTAAGTAATAATATGCACCATTTGTCTTTCTCTGTCTGACTTACTTAACTAAGAATAGTACCCTCCAGGTCCATCTATGTTGTTGCAAATGGCAAAATTCCATTCTTTTTTATGGCTAATAGTCCATCATATCCATACATACAACATCTTCTTTATCCATTAATATGCTGATGGACACAAAGTGTTTCAATCTTGTTTATTCTAAATCATGCTGCTATGAACATTGGGGTACATGTACCTATTCAGATTAGTGTTTTGTTTTTTGTTTTTTTTTTTTTTTTTGAATGTATATCCAGGAGTGAAATTGCTGGATTATATGGTAGCTCTATTTTTAGTTTTCCAAGAACCTCTATATTGTTTTCCATAGTGACACCAAAGTACACTCCCATTAAGAGTGAAAAAGGGTTCCCTCTTCTCAACATGCTTGCCAATATTGGTTATTTCTGCATTTTTTGATGATAGCCATTGAGAGATGTGTGAGATGATATCTCATGTTTTTAATTTGCAAATTTCTCTGATGACTAGCAATGTTGAACATCTTTTCATGTGCTTGTTGGCCATCTGTATGCCTTTTTTGGAAAAATTTCTATTCAGTTCTATTTTTAGATCAAGGTTTTTGTTTTGTTTTGTTTTGTTTTTGTTTTGATATTGAGGTGTATGAGCTGTTTGTGTATTTTGCTTATTAACCTTTAATTGGTCATATCATTTGCAAATATTTTCTGGTATTCCATAGGTTGTCTTTTAATTTTGCCTATGATTTTTTTTGCTTTTAAGTTTAGGATCCCTTTGGGATTTTTTTTGCTTTTGTTTTCCTTGCCTGAGGAGACAGATAAAAAGAGAATAACAGCTACTATTTTTGTCGAGTGTTCTGCCTATGTTTTCTTTTAAGAATTTTATGTTTCCTAGTCTGACAATTATGTCTTTAATCCATTTTGAGCTTATTTTTTGTATATTATGTGAGAATATGTTCTACATTTATTATTTTACATATATCTCTCCAGTTTTCCCAGCACCACTTACTGAAAATACTGTCTTTTCTCTATTGTATAGTATGTTATTCCAGCCTTGTCATAGATTAATTGACCAAAAGTTCATAAGTGTACTTCTTTGCTATCTATTTTGTCCCACTGATATGTGTCTGCTTTTTTGCCAGAATGACTCTGTTTTATTTACTATAGCTTTGTAGTAAAGTCTGAACTCATGTAGCATGATAACTTTAGCTTTCTTCTTTTTCTCAAGATTGATTTGGCTATTTGGGGTCTTTTGTGGTTTCATTTACTTTGTAGAGTTATTTATCATGATTCTCTGAAAAATATTATGGTTATTTGGATGTGGATTGCATTAAATTTGTTGATTGCTTTGGGTAGCCTGGACATGATATCAATATTAATTCTTGCAATCCACAAGTATGGGGTATCATCTTCACTTTCCTTGTCAGTGTTTGGTAATTTTCAGAGTAAAGGTGTTTCACCTCCTTGGTTAAATTTATTCCTAGGTATTTCATTTCTTTTGATGCAACTTATATGGGACTGTTTTCTTGCTTTTTCTGATAATTTTTAATGTCTAGGAAAACAATAGATTTCTGCATATTATTATTTTATCTTTCAGCTTTCCTGAATTCATTTATTTTAATAGTTTTCCAGTGGAGATTTTAGGGTTTTCTATATATAGTATCACGTTGTCTGCAAATATAGTGACAATTTAACTTCTGCCCTTCCTATTTGGATAACGTTTCTTGTCTGATTTCTGTGGCGAGTACTTCCAATACTATGTTAAATAGAAATGGCAAGAGTGGGCATCCTTATATTGTTCTTGATTTTAGAGGAAAAGCTTTCAGCTTTTCACCATTGAATATAATGCTACCTGGAGGGCTATTAATGGCTTTTAATATATTGAAGTAAGTTCCATCTATATCAAATTTGTTGGGAGTTTTTATCATGATAGAATGCTGAATTTTGTCACATGCTTTTTTTTTTTTTCATTTATTGAGATGATCATGTGATTTTTATCTTTTGTTTTATTAATGTGGTGTAACAAGTTGGATCATATAATGATATCAAACCATCATTGCATCCCTGAAATAAATCCCATTTGATCATGATGTATGATCCTTTTTATGTATTGTTGAATTCAGTTTGCTAGTATTCTTTTGAGGATTTTTTCATCTATGTTCATCAATGAGATTGGCCTGTAGTCTTTTTTTTTTTTTTTTTTTTTTTTTGTAATATCTTTGTCTGATTTTGATAGCTGGGTGATGTTGGTCTCATAGAATGAATTCAAAAGTGTTTCCTATTCTTCACTTTTTTGGAATAGTTTGAGAATAGGTATTAATTCTTATTTATATGTTCAGTAAAATTAACTTGTGAAATATCTGGCCTTGAACTTGTTTGCTGGAAGTTTTTTGATTACTGATTCAATTTCACTACCAGTGATCAGTGGTGATAAGATTATCTATTTCTTCCTGATTCAGTCTTGGAAGATTGTAAGTTCATAGCAATTTATTCTTTTCTTCTAGGTTGTGCAATTTGTTGGTGTGTAACTTTTTGTAGTGTTCTCTATGATTGTTTGTATTTCTGTGATGTTAGTTGTAACTTCTCTTTCATTTTTAATTTTACTTATTTGGGCCCTCTTTGTTTTTTTGTGTGTGTTTGTTTGTTTTGTTTTGTTTTGGTTTGGTTTGGTTTTTGCTTGATGAGTCTGGCTATAGGTTTATCAATTTTGTTTACCATTTCAAAAAAAGAACCAGTTCTTAGTTTTATTGATCTTTTCTATTTCTTGGTCTTTATTTTACTTATTTAGCTCTGGTCTTTATCACTTCCTTGCTTCTGCTGACTTTGGGCTTTGCTCTTCTTCTAATTCATTTAGATAGTAAATTAAGATTTACCTTTTTTTTTTCTTCAGGTGGGACTGTATCACTATAAGGTGTTTGCTTAGAACTTTGCTGCATCCCATAGATTTTCAAAAGTTGTGTTTTCATTTTCATTTGTTCTGAAGAGTTTTCTGATTTACTATTTGATTTCTTCATTGTCATTGCTGTTTTAGTATCATATAGTTTAGTCTCCACACATTTGTGTCTTTTACATTTTTCTTCCTGTAATTGAGTTCTAGTTTCATACTGTGATGTTTGGCAAAAATGCTTGATATTACTTTCATCCTCTTAAACTTGTTGAGACTCATTTTGTGACCTAGCATGAGACCCATCCTGGAGAATATTCCATGCGTGCTTTGAAAGAATGTGAATTTTCTGTTTTTGGATGGAATGTCTTCTATATCTATATCTATATCTATATCTATATCTATATAGTAGATCCAACTGATCTAATGTGTTATTTAAGGCTACTGTTTCCTTATGATTTTCTGTCTGGATGATAATTCTATTGATATAAGTAGGATGTTAAAATGCCCTACTATTATTCTATTATTGTCAATTTCTCCCTTTATGCCTATGAATATTTATTTTATGTACTTAGGTGCTCCTGTATTATGTACATATATGTTAATGGGTGTTTTATATATTTTTTGCTTTGATCCCTTTATTATTATATAATGTCCTTCCTTGTGTTATAGACTTTGTTTTAAAATCTATTTTGTCTGAATATTGCTATTCCAGCTTTTTTGTCATTTCTATTTGCATAAAATATCTTTTTCCGTTCCCTTACTTTCGGTCTGTGTGTCTCTAGTGTGAAGTGAGTCTTGTAAGCAGCATATAGATGGATTTATTTTTATCCAATCAGCCACCCTATGTATTTTGATTGGAGCATTTATTCATTGACACTTAACGTGATTATTGATGGATATATACTTATTGCCATTTTATTTACTAGTTTTCTGTTTGGTTTGTAGTTTTGCTCTGCTCTTTTCTTTGTAGTGTCCTTGTAGTTTGATGATTTTCTTTAGAGGTATGCTTGTGTTCTTTCTAGTTTTTGTGTATTATTATAGGTTATTGATCTACAGTTGCCATAGGTTTCATATAACCTAGAACTATATCCACTTTTTAAAAACAGGTTGTATTTTAAATTCAAACACTTTCTAAAAGATTTACACTCTTTACTCCATTCCCCCTATATTTTGTGCTTTTGATATTTTACATCTTCATATCTATCCTTTAGCTGTTTTTTGTAAGTATAATTAATTTTACAATTTTTGTCTTTTAATATTCTTTCTCTCTTTTCTAAGTTATTGGTCCACAGCCTTTATTATATATTTCCTTTACCAGTGGGATTTTTTTTCTTTCACACAATTTCTTACTTCTTGTTATAGTCTTTAATTTTCAACTTGGAGGAAAACTTTTAACATTTCTTGAGGGATCCATTTAGTGTTGATGAACTTTTTTCATTATTGTTATCTGAGAAGTTCTTCAACTCTCCTTCAACTCTAAATGACAATCTTGCTGGGTCAATTACCTTAGCATGTAATTTTTTTTTTCCCTTTCAGCACTTTTTAATTTTATTTTATAGTGGAGTATAGTTGATTAAAGATGTTGTGTTAGTTTCAGGTGTACAGAAAAGTGATTCAGTTATACATATATGTGTATCAATTTTTTTTTTCAAATTCTTTTCCCATTTAGGTTATTACAGAATGTTGAGCAGAGTTCCCTGTGCTATATGGTAGTTCCTTGTTAGTTATCTATTTTAAATATAGTAGATGTCCATCCCAAACTCTCAATCTATCCCTATTCCCCCACCTTCTCCCCTGGTAACCATAAGTTTGTTTTCTAAGTCTGTGAGTCTGTTTCTGTTTTGTAAATAATTCACTTGTATCCTTTTTTAAAAAAAAATTCCACATGTAACTGATATCATATAATATTTGTCTTTCTTTGTCTAACTTACTTCACTTAGTATGATCATCTCTATATCCACCCATGTTGCTGCAAATGGCATTATTTTGTTCTTATAATGGCTGAGTAATATTCCATTGTATTCAGCACTTTAAATATATTATACCACTTGCATACATTGACCATTACTTAAAACTGCTAGTCATTTAAGATCAAACACATTTTAAAAGAGCTACTGTTTTTATTTTATTTTATTTTATTTTACTTTATTTTAGATCTTTATTGGCATATAATTGGTTTACAATGTTGTGTTAGTTTCTGCTGTACAACAAACTGAATCAGCTGTGTTTATACATATATCCCCATACCCCCTCTCTCTTGAGCCTCCATCCCATCCTCCCTATACCATCTCTCTAAGTTGTCATCAAGCATCAAGTTGATCTCCCTGTGATAGGCAGCAGCTTCCCACTAGCCATCCATTTTACATTTGGTAGTGTATTTACCTCAATGCTACTCTCTCACTTCATCCCAGCTTTCCCTAACCCTCGCCCCATGTCCTCAAGTCCATCCTCTACATCTGCATCTTTATTCTTGCCCTGTCACTAGGTTCAGCAGCAACATTTTTTTTTTAGATTCTATATATGTATATTTCAGTGTATCATATTTACTCCACTTATGTATGTTGTGCTTTACTTAAAACTGCAAGTCATTTAAGGTCAAACACATTCTAAAAGAGCTACTTTTTGTTTGTTTGTTTGTTTGTTTGTTTTTTTACTCTCCTCCTCTGATTTACTTTCTTCATCATTCCATTTTAGAGTTTTAAAGAGAAAGGAAACGTGATTAGATTTCCTTTTTTTAGAAACATCATTTTGCATTACTATGCATAATTGTGTTCTAGTCACAATTATCCCTGCCTGTGGCTGTAGGAAAAAAAACAAAAAACAACTTGGAATTAATGGAATATAAACCTTGGACACTATAAAAAGTGTAACATGCATTTCAAGGTGTAAGGATGTAACATTCTTTTCTTGCCAGAAGAGATGTAGTATTCTAGTCAGTTAGGAAGAGATTTACATTGTTCTTTTTCTTCTTGAAAAATTAATAGTTAGTTTAAAAATAAAAATATAGAAAATAATGGTGCTCAAGGAACTAAATAAAATGAAATTAAGAAAATTCCTTTCTCATTATAATTCCTTCCTCATATCCTGATCTGAGAGGCTGCTAGACATACATACTCTAGTATAGAATTAAATCTGAGGTCCTAAATTTTTCTCAAAGGGAATGTATTTTTACTTTCTCTAAGATTTTGAGAACTTAGGGTTAAATCAGAAAATGTATGTGTGTCTGTTGGAGGTGAAATGTGTTTTGAGATTTTGTAGAGGTTTACTTTTCCTTTGAGGGAAAATTTGCTAAACAGCACTAAATAGGGCATCTTTACTCATAAGCTTGTCTAGAATTTCTTTCAGGTGCTGCATTCTGGCACAGAAAAATAGTACTTCATCATGTTCTCCTGAAACAGGATGATGAGGTGCTCCAACTGAGAGGAACTGACAGCTCCAGCAGGAGGGCTTCCTTGTATGCCACTTTCTTGTCAAACCTCCACCTGCCAAACACATTACTTTCCTCACAGATAATTTTTGGACAGTGATCTTTGAGTTGGGGATATCAAATACATGAAAAAGGAGTGTGAATTCTCTACTCCCCGCTTACATATCCATCTCTGAGTACTGCAGTTCTCTAATGTAATAAAAATGGTGACACTGTGGCTTACTTTTTCCAGTGCTTATCATGTTCCAGGTTATGTCAGGCACTTCATGTATTTCAACTCTTTTAATGTTTATAACTAATTATATCTGATTGCATTTTAGTCAAAATTAGGTTCAATCATGAGGAGTAGGGAACACAAAGAAACCATGGCTTAAACAAGTAGATTTTTTTTTTCTTACTTAAATGTCCCACAGTAGAAGGTTGTGGTCACCATTAGTGTGCTTTGTTGATTAGTTATGATTCTTCTCCTTCCCTTGATGTTAGGCATGGACTTATGTCTTAAGCAAATAAATATGTGTAGAAGTAATGTGTCTTTTCTTGGAAGAAGCATTCAATAACTGGTACATGCTTCACTTTATTCTCTCTCTTGCCTCTAATGATGATGCTCTAATGTGGTGAAGGCTCCACCATCCTCAGCCTCTGATTCAGGTAATCATGGAGTAGAGCATTTTGCTGACCCAAGATAGAAAAGTGGCATGAATAGGAAGTAGACTTTTCTTATTTTAAGTCTTGTCCTTGGCTTGCCCTCGCTGATACAAACATCAGGGGCTGGAATTATACTCTATAATACTAGAGACCCAGGCTCCATGTGTCTCACAGCTTAAATAGGTGTGACTTCTATTCCCTAATACACTTCATGGTCCACTATGGGTGTTTTATATTAGGTCATATTGTCTGATCTGCAGCCAATGAAAGTAGGGAAATGATTGAGAAAGGTATTCTCATTGTTCTTTAAGAACACTTCTTGAAACTTACATGCATCTCTTCCATTTACATTTCATTTGCTATTACTTACTGATATGGTCACACTAATAGGGAGGAGAGTTTGAGAAATCTGTTTTGTTTTTTTTTTCCCCAAGTGACCGTATACTCAGCTGAAAATCAGGTGTATTACTTTAAACGAAGGGGAGAATCAATAAAAAGAGACAACTAGCAATCTCTACAAAGGTAGTTCCTACAATCATCCCCATTTTATAAATGGGAAAAGAGGAAACAATAGGGTTTAACTTAGTCAAGATCACATAGCTAATAATTGATGGTACCTGATTAAGAACTTAAAGTCACTTTACTCTAAAACCTGTGTGTTAATACACTACTTTCTACTTTCACTGATAATCTGTAGAAAATAAACTTTTTAATAGCAAAAAATGTTCTATAGGATTCAAATTGATTTGAGTTTTCTATTTTCTTCCCTTACCCTCAAACAGACTAGAAGATGCAACTGTAATTACCAGTCCTGATATTAACCACATCAGCTTTTGTAATTCACAGATTAGGAGTAGAAGTAGCTCTGCCAAGTCAAAGTATATTCCTCCTTAGTTACGTTAATTTTGAAATACTAGTTCCAGAACCAGCTTTTTAGTTATAGATAAGCTTAATGGCTAAGGAAGAATGTAAGCTTAAAACAAAATTTTGAATCTTAGAGATCATATTTTAAACGTCCATCTAAAATGTAATCTCCATTTTAGAAATAAGTTTTAAATAAAAATTTAGGTGCAGTTAAGGTGGCAGTGGAGTAGAAGGATGTAGAGTTCATCTCTCTCCATGGATGCATTAGGAATACATCTATAGATGTAACAATTCTCACAGAAAACCAGCTGAACACTAGCAGAAGACCTTGGACACCTTAAAGGACTATAAAGATCCCTGCATAACTGGATAGGACAGAAAAAAAAAAGGGAGAAGAAGGAGGAGAGGAAAATTCAGGACAGGACTTGCACCCTGGGGCAGGGAAGCTGAAGCAGAGGAGAGATTCCTAAATTCGGGGAAACCCTCAATCCCATAGGAAAGCCCCCTCTTGAATGGGAAAATGAATTGGGACAGAAGGGAACCATTTGGGGCTGTTGGAAGAGGGTGAAGCAGCCAATCTGTAGCAGACAGGACAGAGTGAGATATACATAGATGGTCCATACTGTGTTCAGACTGAGAAGTGTGTTTACAAGTGTGTAAGGGGGCTGGGATGTGGAAAGTGGGGATTGGAGAAAAGGCCCAGGGTGAGAACTGCTGTGGGCTGCAGGGAGACAGACTGAGGGGAGGGGAAGGAAGAAATCTGAAGCAGGGAATGCTTACAGGGAAAGACTGGGCTTCCATGGAATCAAGGTGATACTGCTGAGTCACATGCAGGAGGAGGAGCCACTATTGTAACGTCTTTCACCCCACAAGTTTGTGCCAGCTAACAGCAAAGGAAGCTCTCTCCAGGGCTGGCTGTTGCATGCCTGCTGCTGAATGGCAGAAACAGACCAGCCAGGGCTGGCCCTCACTAGGGCCATATCTCTTGCACCCATGCGGCTTCCCTGTGAATTTGGTACCACTGCTGGGGCTTCCATGATCCAAGGAGTCATACTACCTCTGTGCCCTGTCTTCACTGAGGTTGACCTAAGTGCTCCAAAGGAGCCTCAGGACCAGGCTCCTCTGGGTGAACCACAAGCAGAGGTGGGGATAAAACCAAAGCTGAACCCTAGGGATGTGGGAACTAAGAAGGAAGATAAAAAAATCTTTCCATCAGCTGTACAAGCTACAGATTATATCCCCATGATCAGCTAGATAGGCTCTGTATCTATGGAATATATGAGTAGATAATTAGTTGTTCCCACAAATGAAATGGGTCTCACTCTGGCAGCTGTGGACGTTGGGGGTAAGCACAAGCAGGAATTGGGGCAGACCAGAATCTGGGTGGTCCCCACAGGGCCTGCATCAAGTCCACAGTCCAACCCAGACACAGAGGAGGCCATCTTTGGGAGGAGGAGGTGTCCTGTGGCTCAAGGGATGTGCAAGGACACTTACAGCTGAGAACCCAAGGAAACATAATTATTATTATTAATTTAATTATGTTTTGATTCATCCTATTGTTAGTTCTGGTTTTCTTGGTTTGTTTGTTTATTTGTTGTTGTTTTAGTATTGTTTTTCAATTTAGTCTTTTGGGAACTTTGTGTTTTGTAATATTTTTAAAAATTTTTAATGTATTTCTATTTTCAGTTTCCTTTTCTGTTGAGCTGTGTTCTTTTCTCTTACAGTTTTTCTTCCTTTTCTTTTTTTTTTATTTTTTAAATTTCCATTTCTTCTTTGCTTTTCTGTTGTTCTGTTTTTCCCCTTTTATTTTATATTATTTTCTTATACCTTATTTTATTTTTAATCATTTTTATTGGTTTGTTCTATTTCATTGCTTTATTCTTAGGTTGGCACACTTTTTTTTTTTTTTTTTTAGGTTTTGTATTTTTCTTACTTCTGATTCTAATTGTTTGGTTTTGTTTTTGTCTTCTTCTGTTTATCTGGTTGTTGTCTATTTCGTTCTGTTTTTGTTTCTTTTGCATGACTGTTTCCTTGTTTCTATTTTTGTTTGCTTGATTTTTGTCTTCACCATTTCTCTGTTTTTTTTTTTTTCTTCTTTACTTTTCTTTAATATATTTATTTTATTTTACATTTATATTTCTATGCTGTTCTTCCATTGTTCTGTCTTCTTTGTCATTTCTTACTCTCTCTATATATATATATATTTAAAATAACTTTTGTTTATTTTGTTTCTTTGCTTCATTTTTTAGTTGACACTCTGCTTTGGCTTTGTTTTTTTTTTTTTGGTTTTGTGTTTTCATTTCTTTTTTTTTTTAATTGTCTGATTTCATTCTGTGGTTCTTTTCTCTGGTTTTTCTCTTACTTTTTGTATTCTTTGGTTCTGTTTTTGGTTCTTTTGTGTGTGTGCTTATTTCCTTTTACCTATTTTTGTTTGCTGGGTTTAACTTTTTACCATTAGTCTGAGGCTTCGCTAGTATGTTTTTTTTTTAATCCACTTTATTGCCAAGTTGAGCAACATATAGGGTTTTTGTTCCTCAACCAGAAATTATGCCTGAGGCTATGGGGTGGGAGCACGGAGTCCAGGATGCTGGACCACTAAGAATTACTGGCTAAAGGGAAGATTTATCACTGGGAGCTCTCATGGAGGCCTCTATCAGAAACCAAGGCCTGTCTCCTCCCAACTGCCTGAAGCTCAAAGTGCTGGATGCCTCACAGCAAACAACAAATAAGACAGGAACATAAACCCACCCATCAGCACACAGACTACCTATACTCTTACTAAGCTCACAGACACCCCAAAACATACCACCTGGCATGGCCCTGTTCATCAGAGGGAAAAGATTCAGCTCCACCCACCAGAACACAAGCACTAGTCCCTCTAATCAGGAAGACTACTAAGACACTGGATCAACCCCACCACCAGGAGCAGAGAACAGAAGCAAGACGAAATACAACTCTGCAGCCTAGGAAAATGAGACCTCAAATATGGTAAATTATACAACATAAGAAGAGAGGGAAATATCTTACAGGCAAAGGAGCAAGATAAAAACCCACAGAACTAAATAAATGAAGAAGAAAACGGTAAATTACCTGAAAAGGAGTTCAGAGTAATGATAGTAAACATATCCAAAATCTTGGAAACAGAACAGAGAAAATACAAGAAACATTTAATAAGGACCTAGCAGAAATAAAGATCAAAGAAATGGTAATGAACAACACAATACATGAAATTGAAAATACTCTAGATGGGGCTACCTTGGTAGCATAGTGGTTAAGAATCCTCCTGCCCATGTAGGGGACATCGGTTAGAGCCCTGCTCCAGGAAGATGCCACATGCCATGGAGCAACTAAGCCCATGTGCCACAGCTACTGAGCCAGTGCTCTAGAGACAGTGAGCCACAATTAATGAGCCCATGCTCCACAACAACTGAAGTCCATGTGCCTTGAGCCCATGCTCCACAATAAGAGAAGCAGCAATGAGAAGGCTGTGCACCACAATGAAGAATAGCCCCTGCTTGCCACAACTAGAGAAAGCCCACACATAGCAATGAAGACCCAATCCAGTCCACAAATAAAAATAAATAAATAATTTAAAAAAAAATTAAAAATTACTCTAGATGGAATTAATAGTATAATAACTGAGGCAGAAGAACGAGTAAGCTAGAAGACAGAATGGTGGAAATAACTGCCACAGAGCAGAATAACAAAAAATAATGAAAAGAATGGAGGACAGTCTCAGAGACCCCAGGGACAATATATATCACACCAACATTCAAATTATAGGTGTCCCAGAAGAAGAAGAAAAAAAGAAAGAGTCTGAGGAAATATTTGAAGAGATTATAGTCAAAAACTTCCCCAACATGGGAAAAGAAATAATCGAGTCCAGGAAACAGAAAGCATTCCATACAAGATAAACCCAAGGAGAAACATGCCAAGACACATATTAATCAAACTAAAAAAAATCAGACACACACAAAAATATTAAAAACAGAAAGGGAAAAGCAGCAAATAACATACAAGTTAACTCCCATAAGGTTACAGCTGATCTTTCAGCAGAAATTCTGTAGGTCCGAAGGGAGTGGTAGGATATATTTCAAATGATGAAAGGGAAAAACCTACAAGCATGATTACTTACACAGTAAGGATCTTATTCAGATTTGATGGAGAAATCAAAAGCTTTACAGACAAGCAAAAGGAAAGAGAATTCAGTACCACCAAACCAGCTTTACAACAAATGCTAAAATAACTTTTCTAGGCAGGAAAAACAAGACAAGGAAAAGACCTACAAAAACAAATCCAAAACAATTAAGGAAATGATAATAGGAACATACACACAGATAATAACCTTAAATGTAAATGGATGAAACTCTACAACCAAAAGATAATGAATACAGAAACAAGATCTGTTTATATGCTATCTACAAGATACTCACTTTAGACCTAGGGACACATACAGACTGAAAGTGAAGGGATGAAAAAAGTTATTCCATGCAAATGGAAGTCAAAAGAAAGCTGGAGTAGCAATACCCATATCAGACAATTTAGACTTTAAAATAAAGATGGTTACAGGACACAAACAAGAACACTATGTAATGATCAAGGGATCAATCCAAGAAGATATAACAATTGTAAATATCTACACACTCAACATAGGAGCACCTCAATACATAAGGCAAATGCTAACCGCCATAAAAAGGGAAATCAACAGTAACACAATAATAGTAGGGGACTTTAATTCCCCACTTTCCTCAAAGGATAGATCATCCAAACAGAAAATAGATAACGGAACACAAGCTTTAAATGACACATTAGACCAGATAGGCTCAACTGATATTTATAGGACATTCCATCCAAAAATTACAGAATACACTTTCTTCTCAAGTGCACACAGAAATTCTGCAAGATAGATCACATTTTGGGTCACAAATCAAGCCTTGGTAAATTTAAGAATGTTTAAATTGCATCAAGCACTTTTTCTGACCACAATGCTATGAGATTAGATTATCAATTTTAGGGAAGAGAAACTGTAAAAAAGTACAAACTTATGAAGACTAAACAATATGCTGCTAAACAACAAAGAGACCACTGAAGAAATCAAAGAGGAGATTTAAAAATACCTAGAAACAAATGACAATGAATACATGATGACCCAAATCCTATGGGATGCAGCAAAAGCAGTTCTAAGAGGAAAGTTTATAGCAATACAATCCCACCTCAAGAAACAAAAAAAAAAATCTCAAAAAAACAGGATATACCTAAAGCAATTATAGAAAGAAAAAGGATTAAAAAGCCCAAAGTTAGCAGAAAGAAAGAAATCATAAAGATTAGATCAGAAATAAATGAAAAGAAATGAAGGAAACAACAGCAAAGATCAATAAAACTAACAGCTGGTTCTTTGAGAAGATAAACAAAATTGATAAACCATTAGCCAGACTCATCAGGAAAAAAAGAGAGAAGATGCAAACCAACAGAATTAGAAATGAAAAAGGAGAAGTAACAACTGACACAGCAGAAATATGAAGGATCATGAAAGACTACTACAAGCAACTATATGCCAAATAAAAAGGACAACCGGGAAGAAATGTACAAATTCTTAGAATGGTACAATCTTCCAAGACTGAACCAGGAAGAAATAGAAAATATGAACATATCAATCACAAGCACTAAAATTGAAACTGATTAAAAATCATCCAATAAACAAAAGCCAAGGGCCAGATGGCTTAACAGGTGAATTCTATCAAATTTAGAGAAGAGCTAATAAGCATCATTTTCAAACTCTTCCAAAATATAGCAGAAAGAGGAACACTCCCAAACTCATTATATGAGGCCACCATCACCCTGATACCAAAACCAGACAAGGATGTCACTCAAAAGAGAAAATAACTGGCCAATGTCTTCATCTATGTTGAACATAGATGCAAAAATCCCTAACAGAATACTAGTAAACATAATTCAATAGCACATTAAAAAGATCATACAACATGATCAAGCAGGGTTTATCCCAGGAATGCAAGGATTCTTCCATATATGCAAATAAATCAATGTGATACACAGTACTAACAAATTGAAGGATAAAAACCATATGATATTCTCAATAGATGCAGAAAAAACTTTTGCCAAAATTCAACATCCATTTGTGTTAAAAACTCTTCAGAAAGTGGGCATAGAAGGAACTTACCTTAACATAATAAGGCCATGTATGACAAACCCACACCAAAATCATTCTCAATGGTGAAAAATTGAAGACATTTCCTCTACGAACAGGAACAAGAATGGGGTGTCCACTCTTACCACTATTATTCATCATAGTTTTGGAGGTTTTAACCACAGAAATCAGAGAAGAGAAAGAAATGAAAGTAATCCAAATTGGAAAAGATGAAGTAAAACTGTCACTGTTTGTAGGTAACATGATACTACACATAGGAAATCCTAAAGATGTCACCAGAAAACTACTAAGCTAATTGATGAATTTAGGAAAGTAGTGGGTATAAAATTAATGCATAGAAATGTCTGGCATTCCAATACATTAACAATGAAAAATCAGAAAGAGAAATTAAGGAAATGCTTTCATTTACCATTTCAATAAAATGTATAAAATACGTACAAATAAAGCTGCCTAAGGAGGCAAAAGACCTGTATGCAGAAAACTATATGACACTGATAAAAGAAATCAAAGACAATACAAACAGATGGAGAGATACACCATTTTCTTGGATTGGAAGAATCAACATGGTGAAAATGAATATACTACACAAAGCAATCTACAGATTCAATGCAATTCCTATTAAATTACGAATAACATTTTTTACAAAACTAGGACAAGAAATTTTACAATTTGTATGGAAATGCAAAAGACCCCAAATAGCCAAAGCAATCCTGAGATAGAAAAACAGACCTGAAGGAATCAGGCTCCCTGGCTTCAAGTTATACTACAAATCCATAGTAATCAAGGCTGTATGGTACTGGCACAAAAACAGAAACATAGATTAATGGAACAGGATAGAAAGCCCAGAGATAAGCCCGCACACATATGGTCACCTTATCTTTGACAAAGGAGGCAAGAATACACAATGGAGAAAATACGATCTCTTCAATAAGTGGCTGGGAAAACTGGACAGCTACATGTAAAATAATGAAATTAGAACACTCCCTAACATCATACACAAAAATAAACTCCAAATGGATTAAGTACTTAAATTTAAGACCAGACAGTATAAAACTCTTAGAGGAAAACATAGAACACTCTGTGACATAAATCACAGCAAGATACTTTTTGACCCACCTCCTAGAATAATGGAAATTAACCAAAAATAAACAAAAGGGACCTAATGAAATTTAAATGCTTTTGCACAGAAAAAGAAACCACATACAAGATGAAAAGACAACTCAGAATGGGAGAAACTACTTGCCAATGAAGCACCTGACAAAGGATTAATCTCCAAAATATACAAGCAGCTCATGCAGCTCAATATCAAGGAAAAACAAACAACCCAATCCAAAAATGGATGGAAGACCTCAATAGACATTTCTCCAAAAAAAAGGCATACAGATGACCAATAAACACATGAAAAGATGCTCAACATTACTTATTATAAGAAAAAAGCAAATCAAAATCACAATGAGGTATCACCTCACAGTGTTCACAAAGGACATCATCAAATGGTCTGAAAAAGAATAAATGCTGGAGAGGGTGTGGAATGTAAATTGATAGAGCCCCTATGGAGAACAGTATTGAAGTTCCATAAAAAAACTAAAAATAGAACTACTATATAACCTAGCAATCCCACTACTGGGCATATACTCTAAGAAAACCATAATTTGAAAAGATACATGCACCTCAATGTTCATTGCAGCACTATTTACAATAGCCAGTACAAGGAAGCAACCTAAATGTCCATCAACAGACGAATGGATAAAAAAGATGTGGTACATATATACAGTGGAATATTATTCAGTCATAAGAGGAACAAAATTGAGCTAAGACGTATATATGGAATCTAAAAAAAAACAAAAAATAAACAAACAAACAAAACCAAAAAAACAGTACTGATGAACCTAATGGCAGGACAAGAATAAAGACACAGACACAGAGAATGTACTTGAGGACCTGGGTTGGGGAAGGCAAAGTTGGGAAGAAGTGAGAGTAGCACTGACATATATGTACTACCAAATGTAAAATAGAAGGCTAATGGGAAACTGTTGCATAGCACAGGGAGATCAACTTGATGTTTGGTGATGATCTAGAGGAGTGGGATAGCGAGGGTGTAAGAGAGGCTCAAGAGGGAGGGGATATGGAATATATGTATGAATACAGCTGATTCATTTTGTTGTACAGTAGAAACTGGCACAACATTGTAATGCAATTACATTCCAATAAAAATCTGAAGAAAAAATTAAACACCTAGGGAAAAGCTAAAAAAATAAAGTTTAAGTTGTGTGACAAAAATCATTCAATTATTTTTCTACCTCTTTTAATAGTGTGGATGATATTCATAATTCTTTATAACTATCTTCCAATATTTATTATTCTAATTCAATTTCTTTCCCATTTATAAGCTATATTTATCAATGTTTTCCAGATGTATTAAAGAACTTTTTTTCACTGTTCAGTGAAATAATCAGGAAAACATTAAAATATTATATTAAACATATTAAGATATACTAAATTATTTTTAATTGCAATTCTAATTACTCTGGCTATAATCCATTCCTCAGACTGAGAATTCCGTTGTTGGTTTTACATTTTCAGTATATTTTATATATTTAAATATGAAATTATGAAAAGCAATGACACTATATAAATATAGCTTATTTCTTACTGGAGATCCTGGCTCAGTTACATTATTGTACACATAAATACATATAGAGACTACAGAGAGAAGACTGGAAATATATGCAGAGAGAAAAATTACTATTTTTTCTTAGCTTCTGAAAAGCGATGCTGTCTCTGTAATTATATTCACTAATATGACAATGTTTTGATTCTCAAAGTTATATAAAGACTGGTAGAAATTGTTCACCTTTTATATCTTGTCCTTAGCATCCCTCTCTGGACCAGCAGAACATGAAACTCTTAATTAAATAGTCAGTGACTGTACAGTGTAAGTTGATTTATTATGTTAGAAGTTAAATGAATTCCTCAGCTCAGCCAGTTACAAAGTCGTTTACTTTAATCTTCATTCACAGGTATTTCTCTACAGCTTAGCCTAATGTTTATGGCACATTGCCTGACATACCAGCCATCAGGGCTTTTGGTAGTGGGAGTATTCAGTTGGAAGTCTAGAATTCCATAGCAGGTATCAATAGGGAAGAAGTTTAGAAAGTGTCAATGAAATAAGGAGCTGTCATGCTGAGATTTCTTCTTCAAGTACAGTTCAGTGTTCCCTCTGATATGGACTGAGGAGTATAAAGTTTATCAATAAACAAAAGGAGTATGTGACTCACTTTCATCCTTGTGGAATAGGTACAAGGAATTCCCCCAGCAGACATGTCATAGAGATAGAATGTTTTAACCAAAATCCCAATCTTTGGGTTCAAACTAACTTATTTCTTCATTTGCATTAAGCAACAAGTATAATTTGATAAGGAACATAGGACTTTAAAATAATTCTGTAAATTCAGAAATGAACAAATTCTTCACCTAATAAATTGGAGTAATTGTATACACCTTTATAGTATTTAATAGTACCAAAACTAGAATAACCAAGCCTTTTTTCAACCTTTTTTTTTGCTACCATGCATAATACCTTATTTTATTTAATCTAAATGAGAAGTAGGTTTACAAAAGATGATATTCTTTCTTTTCTCTAATATTAAAACTGCATCTCAGAGAGATTACATGGCAAATGTAAGATTCAAAACCAGAATTTCAAATTTCTAAATTCATGAGAAGTTCATGTCCTCCAAAATGTATAAACATAATGCCCAAGGGCATGCAAACAAAAATGTGAATAAAGAAAACTGCAAGCATGTTTTTACATTCCCTCTTTTCTTGTCTGTGTCCCTCCCTATTTTTCCTTCTAAATAAAACATGTGCCATGACACCCAGATTCTGAGAAGCTAACAATTATTTAAATAATCTGAAAAACTTATTGTTTGTATTTAGATTAGATTTATGTTTTATGTTTTTGTTTGTGTTTATATTAGATTAGATATAGAACTTCCACAATTATCCACATTTTAAGAGAGTATCCTGGACTACATACTAAATCTTATATTAATCCAAATGTATGAATGATGAAGAAATTGCATACCTTGCAGTGAATATATTCTCCAATGATTTTTTTCAAGTTAATTTTCACCAGTATACTTACATGCTCTAGCATCACCATTCATAAATAACCTTCCTTTTATACTCAGTCTCTCTATAGTGGAGTTACCATAGTCACTGCATCCACTTAATTACTTCATATTCTCTCTTTAGCCTACTCTACTCTAGCTTCTGCCCCATGGCACCACTGGGACAACACTTGTCAAGGCTAACAGTGATATGCATATTGCCAATGGACATTTATTTATTTGTCCTTCTTTTATCAGTATTTGACTAACCAGTTTCTCTTGAAAGAATTTCTTACCTGGGCTTTTATGATCTAATCCCATTTTCTAGGCTTTTTGCTCTTTTCTCTTCCTTTATTTAATTTTTATTCTATGGTCTCTTCTTATATATATGAGAAGAGAATACATATACATTCTCAAGGTTTTTGTGCTTATGACTCCCAACTCTATATTTCCATTCATGTCCAATATCCTACTGAACATAGCCACAAGATTGCATGCTACCTTCATCATTTCCTATAACAAATGAATGATCCCTTAATTTATTCATTATCTCAGGCAAATACTCTAAAAGTTAACTAAAAGTTAGCTCTGGTTCCTCTCTTTAGCCTATTCTCTTTATCAAAACAATCAACAGGTTCTATTGGCGCTACCTCCAAAACCTATGCCAAATCCTCCTGCTTCTTCCATCAACCTTTTTACTTACATCTAAGCCATGATTATGTTTTATGTGGGCTAAAACAATAGCTTGTTTTAGTCCTCTTGCTTCCACCCTACCTTTATATTATCCAATTTTCACACAATAGCCTGAATGACTTTCTATGATAGTGCTTAGATCCTGTCATTCTCCTCTTTAAACCTATACTTATCATTATACTCAGAATTAAATTTTAACTCCTTATTCTGTCTGTAAAACCCTCTATGATCTGCCCCCTGTTATTGCTCTCAACTTTGTATAACACAATTCTCCACTCTTTTAGGACAATTTAGTCACTGTTTTTCTTTCTGCTCTGGAAACATCAAAGTTTAGTTTCTTCGAACAATCTCTTCCTTCTGAATCTGGTTTTCCTCCAGGTTTTCAAATGGACTGACTCACACTTGTCAGTTAAAGAGTGACACTTTAACTGACACTCTGCCTAAATTTTATAGCCCAGAAAGCTCTTATCTGACTACCAATCTACAGCACCCCTCACTAATGCCATCTCATCACCCAATTTTGTTTTTTAGCATAGCTCTCATTCCATCTTGATATTATTTGTGCTTTATTTGTTGTCACATTAATTCATTAATCAATGTGAAGATTTTATTTTCTGTCCATCTTCTTATAGTGTGTATGCCCCTAGTAAGCAGGAGATCTCCTACCTTATTCTGTGGGGCATTACTAATGCCTAGTACATAAGCATAAATGTTCAAGAAAGATTTGTTTAATAAGTAGAGTTAAGTTTTCCAGATATTCTCAATCAAGTGGCTTTACTGAGACTGTCACTTTCAGCTGCCTGAGGAGTGAAGCTATTCATACGGATGTCATTGGGACCTTATTCCTCTCTGTTGGGTATAGTATGGACCATAATTATACCTTCACAGGTTGTTTTATAACTAATGTGATCCTCCTGATGTTCACTGTGAGTCATGAATGTATATATACTGAGTATTAATTGACCTATCCACTTAGTAGCATACTATAATTTCTGTTTGTATAGTAGCACCGCATCTTACTCTTGATCTTAGACTTGATGGGTTCTGAAAGGTCTAATTCAATAAATGCTGTGTGGAATATAAATTAGTTCTGAAATGGAAAGCTAAGTCAGGATTAACCTCAGGACTTTTGCTGAAAATGTTTGGATATTGGACTTTTGTACCCACTGGATGTGAATAAGAAACTTTAACCTGGAGCCCTTTTGGGGACCACAAGGGGCAGCCTCCCAAGAATGAGCCAACAAAGGGAAGTAAGGTGAGAAATAGTTCCTGTTCACTTTGTTTGAACCACAGGAATAAATCTCACAAGAAATCAATCATATTTATAAACTTTTCAGTTATATAAATCTTTGTTGTTTCCTTTATTGTTTAATTCAGTTGGGATGTGCTGTTCTGAAAATAAACTGAAAATATTGTGTCTTTATTGCTAAGATAAACAACAGTGGCAATCTAACTTGGAGGCTACTTTATTATGAATATTAAATTATATTGATTTAAATTATACTAAATCATAGAAAATATATTTGTGCTTAAGTGATGTATAAAGACTCTACTCTACAAACAAGCAAAAGCACACAAACAACAAAGCAACAAAAAATAATAGTTTTGGATTCCATTTCTTCTTATTTTATCAAAGACAGTACTTTGAATTATCATTTTCCCTCCTTTACTAATTGACAGTTAGTTGGATGGTTAATTGTATCAAAGATTTTGATGCAAGAAGGGACTTTTGGGAGATAAAAATATTATGTTATCAGGGAAAATGTCTGTTGGACATTTGAAACAAAAACTCAGTAGCAAAGATATTTTGAAATTAAGTGTTCATTTGAATTTTTACCTATTGAGAAGTAGATGTTATTAATTCCTACCTCTTCTGCTGCCCAATCCCAAAATTAGTTTGTAATCATCATTATTTTTCCAGAGTAGTGGAATTTGACACTGTTTTTAAAATTGAAGTATAATAGATTTACAAAATTGTGTTAGTTTCAGGTGTACAGCAAAGTGATTAATTTATATATACATATATATTTCAGATTATACTCCATTTTAGGATATTACAAGATATTGAATATAATTTCCTGTGCTATACAAAAAAATATTATTGCTTATTTATTTTATGTATGGTAGTTTGTATCTATTAATCCCATACTCCTATTTGTCCCTCCCTCACTCCTTCTCCCTTTTAGTAACCATAAGTTTGTTTTCTATGTCTGTCAGTCTGTTTCTGTTTTGTATACAGGTTCATTTGTATTATTTTTAGATTCAACACATAGGTGATATAATATAGCATTTGTCTTTCTCTGTCTTACTTCAGTAATTATAATATTCTCTAGGTCCATCCATGTTGCTGCAAATGGCAGTATTTCATTAGGATTTTTTTTTTTTATGGCTAATATTCCATTATATATGTACAGCACATCTTCTTAAGCCAATAGTCTGTTAATGAGCACTTGTTTCCATGTCTTGGATATTGTAAATTGTGCTTCTATGAACAACAGGGTACATGTAACCTTTGAATTTGAATTTCCAAATATTTACCCAGGAGAGGGATTGCTGGATCATATGGTAATTCTATTTTTAGTTTTTTAAGAAAACTTCAAATTCTTTCCATAGTGGCTGCACAAGTTTACATTTCCTAGCAATGTAGAAGGATTTCCTTTTTTCCACACCCTCTCTAGCATTTATTATTCATAGATTTTTGTTGATGGCCATTCTGACCTCTGTGAGGTGTTACCTCATTATGGTTTTGATTTGCATTTCTCTAATAATTAACAATGTCAAGCATCTTTTCAGTGTTGATTGCATTAAATCTGTAGATTGCTTTGGTAATATGGCAATTTTAATTATATAAATTCTTCCAATCCAAGAGCATGGGGTATCTTTCCATTTCTTTGAATCATATTCAATTTCCTTTGTTAGCGTTTTGTAGTTTCCAGTATATAGTTCTTTCACCTCCTTGGTTAAATTTACTCCTAGGTATTTTATTTCATTTTATTTTATTTTACTTTATTTTATTCTATTTTGATATAATTTTAAATGGGATTTTTTTTTTTTTTTTACTTTCTCTTTCTGATATTTCATTGTTAGTGTAAAGAATATTTGACACTTTCAATCATTCTCTCCTTTTTGGAATATTGTCTTTACTTTGTTTTTCAGAATACCACCATCTACTATTTTCTCCCCTGCATTGCTAGATATATATTCTTAGTCATATTTCCTGGTCCTACTCATCTTCTTGACCTCTAAGTGTGGGAAATTTTCAGGATTCAGTTCTTGCATCTGTTTTCTTTGGTATCTTCACTTAATCCCTGGGAGACCTCATCAAATCTTATATCCTTAAGTATTATCTATATGATAGTGATTGCTGTATTAGTTTGAGTTCTCCCAGAAGCAGACCCTGAAATAAGAATTCAAGTAGCTGTTTGGAAGATGATCCCAGGAAACTTTAATATGGGTGTGGAAAAGTGAGACAAGGAAGGGAAGGCAGCAATGAATCATGCCTTATTGAGCAAGTTATCACTGTGGGAACTGGAGCTTAATTTCCGCTGAGAATTCTGGGAAACACTATATAGCAAATATTTCAGATTTATTCCATTTCTGGCAACTTTGATTCCCTTGTACCCCCAGCCTGCCACACATATAGGCACTCCAATGGCCAGAGAAGTCCTTAAGTTGAGTCACAAGTAGTGGCAGTTTGAAGTTGAACAAACACAAGTGAAAATAATTCGTGCTGAGAGGATGTGGACAGGCATCAATAATCTCTGCCACAACTGCTGTATCTTCAGGTTAGTCCCCTTCCATAACTCAATTACCTGCCCAACATCTTAGATATCTAATAATAATCTCTAAACAAAATGCCTAAAAGTCCCCACTGATTTCCATGATGGGAAACCTGTTCTTGCCTAGAATTTTCCCATTTCTGTGAGCTGAAATTCCACTCCTTAAGTTGCTCAAGCCTTGGTGCTCCTCTTTCTTTCATACTCTACATCCAGACTGCCAGCTTATCAGAATTGTTTCTCAACACTTCCGCTGCCGCTGTCTCCTAACTGGCCTTCTGTTTCCATCTTTGCTCTTTCCCTTCTTACAATCTTTTATCTATAGAACAATCATGGATAGAAAAAGATGTATAAAAATACTTATATATGGATAAATATTCTGTGTATACAATGGGATATTACTCAGCCATAAAAAGGAATGAAATTGGGTCATTTGTAGAGATGTGGATTGACCTAGAGACTGTCACACAGAATGAAGTAAGTCAGAAAGAGAAAAACAAATATTGTGTATTAACACATACATGTAGAATCTAGAAAAATGGTACACATGAACCTGTTTGCAAGGCAGAAATAGAGACCCAGGCATAGAGAACAACCATATGGACACCAAGTGAGGTAAAGGAGGGGGAGGGATGAATTGGAAGATTGAGATTGACATTATATATATATATATATATATATATATATATATACTAACTAATATGTATAAAACAGATAGCTAATGAGAACCTGCTGTATAGCACAGGGAACTCTACTTCACTATGCTGTACAATAGAAACTAACACAACATTTTAAAACAACTACATCCTCCCCCACAAAAAAAGATGATGTTTTAAATTTAAATAATACTATGCCAAGGGCTTCTCATCTCATTGAAATTAAAAGCTGAGGTCCTAATAATGACCCACAAACTCCTAAGTAATTTGACTTCTCAGGTATCAAACTGATCTCAAATTTGACCAATCTTCTATTTGCTTATCCCACCTAGCCACACTGGCTCTCTAGCATTTCCTTAAACATATCAAGCTTGTCCTCAGGATTTTGCATTGATGTGTATTCCTTTTGCTTTACTTTACACCAGATGGCCACATGACTGGCTTAGGCACTCACTCACTTCAAGTCAACTCTATGAGTCAATTTCATATTATTAAATAGTCTTTATGGAAACACCATGTTTCATCATTTTTTCTGGCTTTAACCTTAATTTCTCACATAATTACTTTTTGATAATATATACATTTCTATGCAAGCAGAGACTTTGTTCTAATATAAGATCTAGAAACATTTGTGGCACTGATGAATTGTGAAAAAAAAGAATAAAGGGAAACTATTTTCTAATACTATACATAAATTTCTTGTCTTTTGTAATTTTTCAGGGTAATTTATTATTATCTCAGATTTGAATGCATGAGTGTAAGATATGCAAAGAAGTCACAAAAAATCATGTCTTCTGTGGTATATCTATAGCTTAGGATACACATAGAAGAAAATGAAACAGTGCAATATGTTTTTAAATTACTTTGGCTTTTTATTTTTATGTCATAATTTATAACCCAGGGAATATTTCTTTTGAAAGAAAAGAAGAATAGAACTTATTTAAATTTTTTATTAAATATTACTATGTGTTAGAAAATTTCTACAAAATACTCCACTAAGTATTATTCAATCAATGGGATTTTGTTCAATACTGAAAAGAAGTGAGCTATCAAACCATGAGAAGACATGAAGGACACAAATGTGTATTGCTAAGTGAAAGAATCCAATCTGAAAAGCCTACATACTATATGACTCCAATTATATGACATTATGGAAAAGACAAAACTATGGAGACAATTAAAAAAATCAGTGGTTGCTGGAGTGGGAGGCAGAGAGAGAGAGATGAATAGGCAAAGCACAGAAGATTTGGGGGGTGGTGAAAATACTCTGCATATAATTATAATAATGGCTATATATCATTACTTATTTGCCCAAATCCATAGAATGTACAACACCAGGAGTGTCCCATAAGGTAAACCACAGAATTTGGGTAAAAAATATAACATTCTGGTGAGTGATGTCAATAATAAGGGAGGCTATGCATGTGTATGGGGCAATGTATATGAGGGAATCATCTGTACCTCCTTCTCAATTTTGTTGTAAAACAAAAACTTCTCTAAAAGAATAGTCTTTAAAAAAATCAATATTCAGAATTACTGTAATTGGTCTATTCTATTACATGTCTCTTTACATTTTAGCTTAGTGAGTCTTGGCAGAAGGTTGTGTTCTAAAAGAAATTTTTTTTTGATATTTGAGGGAAGTCAGATTTAAATTCTTCTGTAAAAAATTTTTGAGAGTATTTATTGGCATTGTAGTAGGTTCTGTTGACACAAAGGCTAGTATAAGAGGTGACTTGTATTGCCATTTATTGAAGAATGAAGATAGTAATGATAACAGTACTTCACGTTAAGCACTATAAAGGTAGGTATTGAGGGTTCTCAGGGTGGGGAATATAAACCACACTGTTACACTGGGAATAGTTTACCAGAAGAGGGTACTGTGGGGCTGAATACAGGGTCAGAAAGAGACAAAATGCTGTGCAAAATTTCAAAGCATAAGTCTGCAACGTTGACTAAGGAAATTGCACTTCTTTTAGTTAAGCTGTAGGGAGGAATAAAGATGGGGAAATAGCAAGAAATAGACTGATATGATTATGAAGGGCTTATATATCTAGGTAGGTGTTTGAAATTTATACTAACATTTATATATTTTTGGGGGTCCATGCCCCATGGCATGTGGGATCTTAGTTTCCTGACCAGTGATCAAACCCACACCCCCAACATTAGATGGGTGGAGTCTTAACCACTGGACCACCAGGGAAGTCCCTAACATTTATGTAATTTTGAAGGATACTGATACATTTGCATTCTAGAAATGTCATTGTAGGAGCAGTTTGAAGGATAGTTGGAGGAGAGGAAAATACTGGAGGAAAATTGGGAGAGACTTTTATGATTCAGGAGATACTAATGGATACTGCTGCTATTCCATTGTCAGTGGAATATTGAAGCATATAATTAAAATATTTTAGAAAGATGGAACTTTCAGGGTTTACACTGATTGGATGTCAGGAATCAGCTGTAAGGAGGCTTCTAGGATATATTTTTCCTAACTTAGACAGTTTTTTTCACTAGTACTACTGCCTACTGTGTTTAGAGATAATAGAAGAGAAATGTTTGGGGACTAGGGAAGGGGAATGGAGTGATGAGATGATAAGTTCAATTAAATGTAATGTGGAATATTCAAGTAAAGTGTTCAGTAAGCAGTCTGTTATATACCACAGGAACTCATTGGAAATAAGGCTGCTGCATAAATGTATATTTGTGTGTCATCAGAAAGTTATTGAATGTTGCAGGCTTGGGCTTGGAGAAGTTTACAGTGACATCAGAACATGTGATACTAGCATTTAATGATGATTACAAGATTACAAATGATACTTATAATTAGCAGAGGCCAGGCAAATACAATTCCAGCAGGAGAGAATAGGGAGCAAGTTAAAAGTGTATGTGTATACAATGTTCATTGCAGCACTATTTACAATAGCCAGGACATGGAAAAAACCTAAATGCCCATCAACAGGTGAGTGGATAAAGATGTGGCACATACATGCAATGGAATATTACTCAGCCATAAAAAGGAATGGGATTGAATTATGTGTAGTGAGGTGGATGGACCTAGAGTCTGCCATACAGAGCAGAGTAAGCCAGAAAGAGAAAAACAAATACTGTATGCTAACTCACATATATGAAATCTAAAGAAAAAAAAATGCTGCCGATGAACCCAGTGACAGGGCAAGGATAAAGATGCAGATGTAGAGAACAGATGTGAGGACATGGGGTGGGGAATGAAGGGGAAGCTGGGATGAAGTGAGAGAGTAGCATTGACATATATACACTACCAAATGTAAAATAGATAGCTAGTGGGAAGCTGCTGCATAACACAGGGAGATCAACTCGATTGTTGGGTGATGACTTAGAGGGCTGGGATAGGGAGGGTGGGAAGGAGTCGTGGGAGGGAGGGGATATGGGGGCATATGTATAAATATAGCTGATACACTTTGTTGTGCTGCAAAAACTGGCACAAAAGTGTAAAGCAATTATATTCCAATAAAGTTTAAAAAAAGTGTATTAAAAATTTAAGGTTTTTTTGCCCTGTGATCTGCCTTGCCTGATATTTTAATTTTGTTGTTGTTGTTGTTGTTCTTTAGTATGTCAAAAATATTTTGAAGCTTTAATAGCACTTAATGGTAATGAGAAGTATAAAGATAATTTTCTTATAACAGTGATTTTTAACATTTTGGGAAGCTTGATAATCTGAGGATAGATGCGAAGTTATCTACCTAAGGAAAAATCTACATACTGACTGTATTTGTCAAAGTTTTTGGCTCATTAATTTGGAGAATGATTTCTTTTTTCCATTCCTATTCCAGAAAAGGGTTCATATTCTTATGGGACAGGCAAAAGTATTTATGGTCTTATATAAGGGAATATGTTAACTCTTCTGCTCTCTGTCATAATATAGTCAAAAGGGAAGTGTACTACCCAGGTTCCCCAGAATATCATTTTGGGATCAGATTAAAAGAAGTGACAGTTATACTGGGGCATCTGAGATCCAGTGAGTATGAGATAAATTCTATGAAAATTCATAGGCTTGACACATCAGTGAAAGTTTTAGGGGTTGAATGATCTGAAGCATGCTGAGACATCCTTCCAATGTAAAGTACAAATGATTGAATCTCACACCTTCCACTAGTAAGAAGGGTGTATAATGATCAGTAGCTCAATTTGGGTTGGGGGGGTAATATCATAATTGGGATATTGGCTTTAACCTATTACGGAGCAACAAGGAAAGCTACAAGTCTTTAAGTGAGGGTATAAGAAGAAAGGACTCTGAAGTATGTCCAGGCTGTGTGGCCAGTCCTAACATTTGCATCATACTCTCTGGCAGACCCTATGTTATTAAGGGTAACTCTGGTGGGAAAACATGTCATGTGAATTTTATGTCACATTCCACTGGGAGAATTACAATATAGACCCATGGAGCCATGCCATTCCATGCCATGGACAGCAACAAATTCAACATCATTCAAAGAAAAAGTGCCTTGGTAGACATGACACACAGGCCTATAGGATATCAATTGACAATACAGTTGCTGGCATTGTCCATTATGAGCTGAATTATCTCAAACTAATTATTTCATAAGGGCATATAGGGGTTGTCCAGGAGGAGAGGAACAGCAGTAAAATTCATAATATAGAAGTAATACATCTGGGATGGGCATAGGAGGGCCAGAGATTACATGTAAGTTGCACGAACAAGTAGCTCAATTCCCCTGTCATTTACTACTTGGTTGGATGTACCACTCTCTCAGTTTACAGTGGTTTCCTTAAGATCAGCTGATGGAATAGGAAAAAGTCCAAATTTGATTTAAGACTTGGTTAGTTTGGTATATGGATGTGAGCTGAGAGGAACTACTGTTGCCTTGTAGCCCTGCTTAGGTATGGCTTTGCAAGATAGTGATGAGAAGAAATTTTCCCAATGTGCATATCTTTAGGTGGCGCACCTGGTCATTCACTTTGTGTGAAAAGAGAAATAGCTCATGTTAAGACTATTTATGGACTCAGGCCATAGAGAATGACTAGGCTGTTGTTCAGAGACCTAGAAAAAATATTGAAAGATCAGTGACAAAGACATTTGAGGAGGAAACATGTGGATGGGCTATGGGAAGGAGAACAAAGTGTCAATACCACCGGAAACAATACATCACAAAACAGGCGCTAAACACTAAATAAAGAATATGGTGTGGCTAGCTGATACCAGTCAGATTCTATCTTCAACCATACTTGGTGCCAGCACACTAGGCTTCTGATCAGGGAAGCCATGGTAAAAGACATAGTGGCTATGTGTGGAACAAACTCATTAAGGCTATTGCCACTGCCAACTATAAAACCTGACACGTACAACAAAAACCCAAGTTGGACCCTGATACATACTCATCCTTCAAGAAAGTCAGCTAGCCAACTTACAACTTGGCTATATGAAATTGATTTAGTTTGATCAAAATTGATATGCTTTGGTCACAGGTAGGCCTTTCTTGCATACAGTACTAGACAACACTTTTAATAAGGACTTTCAGATTATTTGCTGTATACTCATGACTTCTGGTCTGATAGAATGATGGAGCAGTCTTTTTGAAAACAGAACTGAGGGGCTAGCTTGGAGAAAATATCCTGCTAGGGATGTGGCATTATCCTGCAAGACAGTATATACATTAAATCAATAATCATGTGATGCTGTGTCTCTAGTAGGTAAAACACACTGACCCAGGAACCAAAAGGTTGAAATAGAGTGGTTATGCTCCTCATGACCCACTTGGAGAAATTTATACATCCTTGGAGTCTTACAGCTCCAGGATTTCAGACTGCTTCTCAGATGGGGACGCCTCTAGCAGCGAACGTAGCTAGATTCCCATTAAATTTTAACCTATGACTGCTACCTGTTTACTCTGAGCTCCACATGGCAAAGACTAGTAAGAAGAAAAGGAATCAGTATTGTGGTAAGGGTAATTGATCCTGCAGGTCAAGAGGAGTACTTGCATAATAGAAGCAGAAAAAAAAAAAAAAAAACCAAACCTTTAGGGACATTTCTGAGAATGAGGGGAATTCTAATAGAGGATGAGGAGGAAGATGGTAAATTTAGCTTGGTGTAAGTTGTGTTGTGCTGCCCAGATTCAGGCATGCATTTCTCAAGTTGCTATGACTATTATATACAGATGGTTCACAGCTAAATCTCTCCCAGGAAATTCCTTTGGCTTGCTGCACTGAAAGTTCTTCCCCAATGCTGGAGAAAGCCAGAATCCAATGGCTGGTTGAAGCAGGAGTGCAAAGGCACAGACCTCTTGCTTTGATTTGGGACAACCCCAAAACTTCCATTTTTCTAATTTTTCACTCCTTCCCAGATGTTTTTCTCTAGAATACTCTCTAACACATTCTTGCAACCAAATTCCCTCACAGCATCTGTTATCTGAGACATTACTCCTGCTGCTTTAAAGCTTTCTCAAAACTTTCCAAAGATACAAAAGTAAAATAAACTTTTCAAAGACAGGATTTTTATACAGCTTTATTAAGATTTAACTGACTTACAATAAACTTCACATATTTCAAATACAAAATTTAATGAGTTTTGACATGTATATATCCATGAAACCATGATCAAAACAACATATTCAGTGTATCCATCCTTCCAAAGATTCCTTGTGCCCCTTTGTAATTCCTCCCTTCTATTCCACTCCCCTTGCCACCCCAAAGCAACAACTGATCTGCAGACTGTCACTATATATTAGTTTGTATTTCCTGGAATTTTATGTAAATTGAATCATACAGTATGATATCTTCTTTTTTGTCTTGCTTCCTATACTTAGCAAAATTATTTTGAGATTCATCACATGATACTTCGTGTATCAAACAATGTATTTCCTTTTTTAAAATTATTGATTATCCCATTGATACAGCACAGTTTGTTTTTCCATTCAGCCATTGATGAACATTTGGGTTGTTCAGTTTTGGGTTATTATAAATAAAGCTGCTATGAACTTCCATGTACAAATATTTGTATAAACATTTGTTTTAATTTCTCTTGGGTAATAAAGACTGGATTAGCTGGGTAATATATGAGGTGTATGTTTAATGTTTTGAAACATATCAAATTATTTTCCAAAATGGTTGTGCCATTTTTCATCTACACTAGTAATGCATATGACTTCAAGTTCCCCCAAATCCTCACTAACACTTGATATGATATTTTTTAATTTATTTGCTTATTTTTATTTTTATATTTAAATTTTATAGGAGTATAGTTGATTTACAATGTTGTGTTAGTTTCAGTTGTACAGCATAGAGATTTCCTTATACATATACATATATTTATTCTTTTTCAGATTCTTTTCCAATACAGGTTATTACAGAATATTGAGTCACTTTCCCTGTATGATAGAGTAGGTACTTGTTGGTTATCTATTTTATACATAGTAGTGTGTGTATGTTAATCCCAAGCTCCCTAATTTATCCCTCCCTCCTTATTTCCCCTTTGGTAACCATAAATTTGTTTTTGAAATTTGTGAGTCTGTTTCTATTTTGTAAATAAGTTTATACCATTTTTAAAAAAAATTAGATTCCACAAATGAGTGATATCATATGATAATTGTCTGTGACTGACTTACCTCACTTAATATGATAATTGCTAGGTCCATCCATGTTGCTGCAAATGGCATTATTTCATTCTTTTCATGGTTGAGTAATGTTCCATTGTATACATGTACCACCCCTTCTTTATCCATTCCTTTGTTGATGGACATTGAGTTGCCTTACATGTCTTGGCTTTTGTAAATAGTGCTGTAATTAACAGGCATCATTTCAAATTATGTTTTTTTCTGGATATATGCCAAGGAGTGAGATTGCTGGATTATATGGTATTTATATTTTTAGCTTTTTAAGGAACCACCACACTATTCTCCATAGTGGTTTTACCAATTTATATTCCCACCAAAAATGTAAGATGGTTCTTTTTTCTCCAAATCCTCTCCAGCCTTTATTTTTTTGTAAACATTTTGATGATGTTCATTCTCACTGGTGTGAGGTGATACCTCATGGTAGTTTTGATTTCTCTGGTAATTAGTGATGTTGGCATCTTTTCATGTTCTTTTTGGTCATTTGTAGGTCTTTGGAAAAATGTCTATTTAGGCCTTCAGCTCATTTTTTCATTGCGCTGTTTGTCTTTTTGACATAGAGCTGCATTAGCTGTCCGTATATTTTGGAGATTAATCCTCTGTCCATTGCTTCATTTGCCAATATTTTCTCCCATTCTGTGGTTTGTATTTTCATTTTTTAAAGAACTTTTATTGTGATACAGTTAACATACAATAAACTCCATATCTTTAGAGTGTACAATTTGATATTTATTTTCTTATTAGTAATGTATATATGGCAATCCCAATCTCCCAATTCATCCCAACCCAACACCCCCTCCCCGCTTTTCCCACTGGGTGTCTGTATGCTTGTTCTCTACATCTCTGTCTCTATTTCTGCCTTGCAAACTGGTTGATCTGTACCATTGTTCTATATTCTGCATATATGTGTTAATATATAATATTTGTTTTTCTCTTTCTGACTCACTTCACTCTGTATGACAGTCTCTAGGTCCATCCATGTCTCTACAAGTGTCACAGTTTCATTCCTTTTTACAACTAAGTAACATTCCATAGTGCATATGTACCACATCTTTTTTGTCCTTTCATCTGTTGATGGACATTCAGGTTGCTTCCACGTCCTGGCTATTGTAAATAGTGCTGCAATGAACATTGGGGTGTATGTGTCCTTTTGAATTATGGTGTTCTCTGGGTATATGCCCAGGAGTGGGATTGCTGGGTCATATGGTCATTCTATTTTTAGTTTTGCAAGGAACCTCCGTACTGTTCTCTATAGTGGCTGTCTCCATTTACATTCCCAACAACAGTGTGAGAGGGTTCCCTTTTCTCCATACCCTCTCCAGCATTTACTGTTTTGTAGATTTTCTGATGATGCTCATTTAACTGGTGTGAGGTGATACCTCATTGTAGTTTTGATTTGCCTTTCTCTAATAATTACTGATGTTGAGCAGCTTTTCATGTGCCTCTTGGCCACCTGTATGTCTTCTTTGGAGAAATGCCTATTTAGGTTATTTGCTCATTTTTGGATTGGGTTGTTTGTTTTTTTGAAATTGAACTGGATTAACAGTTTATATGTTTTGGAGATTAATCCTTTGTCTGTTGATTCATTTGCAAATATTTTCTCCCATTCTGAGGGTTGTCTTTTCGTCTTGCTTATAGATTCCTTTGCTGTGCAGAAGCTTTGAAATGTCATTAGGTCCCACTTATTTATTTTTTGTTTTTATTTCCATTACTCTAGGGCGTGGATCATAAAAGATCTTGCTGTGCTTTATGTCAAAGAGTGTTCTTCCTATGTCTTCCTCTAGGAATTTTATAGTGTCTTGCCTTCCATTTAGGTCTTTAATCCACTTGGAGTTTATTTTTGTGTATGGTGTTAGGGAGTGCTCTAATTTCATTCTTTTAAGTGTTCTAAATTCACTATTTTACATATAGCTGTCCAGTTTTTCCAGAACCACTTATTGAAGAGGCTGCCTTTTCTCCATGGTATATCCTTGCCTCCTTTGTCATAGATTAGTTGATGATAGTTTATCTCTGGGATTTCTATCCTGTTCTATTGATCTATATTTCTTTTTCTTTGTCAGTGATCAGGACAGTACCATACTGTCCTGAACACTGTAGCCTTGTAGTATAGTTTGAAGTCAGGAAGCCTGATTCCACCAGCTCCGTCTTTCCTTCTCAAGATTGCTTTGGCTATTTGGGGTCTTTTGCATTTCCATATAAATTTTAGGATTTTTTGTTCTGGTTCTGTGAAAAATACCATTGGTGATTTGATAGAGATTGCATTGAATCTGTAAATTGCATTGGGTAGTATAGTCATTTTCACAATATTGATTCTTCCAATCCAAGAACATGGTATATCTCTCCATTTGTTTGTGTCTTCTTTGATTTCTTTCATTAGTGTCTTATAGTTTTCTGAGTACAAGTCTTTTACCTTCTTAGTTAGGTTTATTCCTAGGCATTTTATTCTTTTTGTTGCAATGGTGAATGGGATTGTTTCCTTAATTTCTCTTTCTGATAATTCATTATTAGTGTATAGAAATGCAAGAGACTTCTGTCTGTTAATTTTGTATCCTGCAACTTTACCAAATTCATTCATTAGCTCAAGTAGTCTTCTGGGGGCATCTTTAGGATTTTCTTTATATAGTATCATGTCATCTGCAAACAGTGACAGTTTTACTTCTTCTTTTCCAGTTGGGATTCCTTTTATTTCTTTTTCTTCTCGCTTGCTGTGGCAAGGACTTCCAAAACTATATTGAATAGTAGTGGCGAGAGTGGACATCCTTGTCTTGTCCCTGATCTTAGAGGGAATGCTTGCAGTTTTTCACCATTGAAAATTATGTTTGCTGTGGGTTTGTCATGTATGGCCTTTATTATGCTGACATAGGGTTCCCTCTATGCCCACCTTTTGGAGCGCTTTTATCATAAATGGGTGTTGAATTTCATTAAAAGCTTTTACAGCATCTATTGAGATGATCATGTGGTTTTTAGCCTTCAATTTATTAATATGGTGTATCACATTGATTGATTTGCATACATTGAAGAATCCTTGCATTCCAGGGATAAACCCCACTTGATCATGGTGTATGATCCTTTTAATGTGTTGTTGGAATCTGTTGGTTAATATTTTATTGAGGATTTTTGCATCTAAATTAATCAGTGGTATTGGTCTGTAATTTTATTTTTTTGTAGTATCTTTGTCTGGTTTTGGTATCACAGTGATGGTGGCCTCATAAAATGAGTCTGGGAGTGTTCCTTCCCCTGTAATTTTTTGTAAGTGCTTGAGGAGGATGGGTGTTAGCTCTTCTCTAAATGTTTGATAAAATTCACCTGTGAATCCATCTGGTCCTGGACTTTTGTTTGTTGGGAGATTTTTAATCACAGTTTCAATTTCATTACTTGTGATTGGTCTGTTCCTATTTTCTGTTTCTTCCTGATTCATTCTTGGAAGATTGTACATTCCTAAAAATCTGTCCATTTCATTTTATTTATCTTCTCAAAGAACCAGCTTTTAGTTGTATTGACTTTTGCTATAGTTTTCTTTGTTTCTATTTCACTTATTTCTGCTCTAATCTTTATGATTTCACTCCCTCTACTAACTTTGGGTTTTGTTTGCTCTTCTTTCTCCGGTTTCTTTAGGTGTAAGGTTAGATTGTTTATTTGGGATTTTCTTGTTTCTTGAGGTAGGATTGTATTGCTATAAACTTCCCTCTTAGAACTGCCTTTGCTGCATCCCATAGGTTTTGGATCACTATGTTTTCATTGTCATTTGTCTCTAGGAATTTTTTGATTTCCTCTTTGATTTCTTCAGCGATCTCTTGGTTATTTAGTAGTGCATTGTTTAGACTCCATATGTTTGTGTTTTTTACATTTTTTTTTCCTGTAATTGATTTCTAATCTCATAGCATTGTGGTTGGAAAAAGATGTTTCATACGTTTTCAATTTTCTTGAATTTACCATCGTTTGATTTATGACCCAAAACGTGATCTATCCTGGAGAATGTTCCATGCGCACTTGACAAGAATGTGTAATCTGCTGCTTTTGGATATAATGTCCTCTAGATATCTATTAAATCAAGCTGATTTGTTGTGTCATTTAAAACTTGTGTTTCCTTATTAACTTTCTCTCTGGATGGTATGTCCATTGGTGCAATGAGGTGTCAAAAACCACCACTATTCTTGTATTACTGTCAATTTCTTCTTCCATAGTTGTTAGAATTTGCCTTATTTATGGAGGTGCTGCTATATTGGGTGCATATATACTTATAATTGTTATCTATTCTTCTTGGATTGATCCCTTAATCTTTTTGTAGCAACCTTTCTTGTCTCTTGTAATATTTTTTATTTTAATGTCCATTTTTCCTTGTATGAGTATCACTACTCCAGCTTTCTTTTGAGTTCCATTTGCATGGAATATCTCTTTCCATCCCGTCACTTTCAGTGTGTATGTGTCCCTAGGTTTGAATGGTGTCTCTTGTAGATAGCATATATGTGGCTCCTGTTTTTGTATCCATTCAGCCAGTCTATGTCTTTTAGTTGGTGCATTTAATCCATTTACATTGAAAGTAATTATCAATATGAATGTTCCTATTACCATTTTCTTAATTGTTTTGATTTTTTTCTTGTAAGTCCTTTTCTTCTCTTATGTTTCACACTTAGAGAAGTTCCTTTAGCATTTGTTGTAGGGCTGGTTTGGTGGTGCTGAATTCTCTTAGCTGTTGCTTGTCTGTAAAGCTTTTGATTTCTCTGTCCAATCTGTATGAGATCGTTGCTGGGTAGAGTATTCTTGGCTGTAGGTTCTTCCCTTTCATCACTTTAAATATGTCATGCCACTCCCTTCTGGCTTGCAGAGTTTCTGCTGAGAAATCAGCTGTAACCTTATGCAAGCTTCCATGTATGTTATTCATCATTTTTCATTGCTGTTTTTAATAACTTTTCTCTCTTTAATTTTTGTGAATTTGACTTCCATGTGTCTTGACATATTTCTCCTTGGGTTTATCCTGCCTGGCACTCTCTGCAATTCCTGGATTTGGGTGTCTATTTCCTTTCCATTGTTAGGGAAGTTTTCAAGTATAATCTTTTCTAATATTTTTTCAGGTCCTTTCTCTCTTTCTTCTCCTTCTGGGACCCCTATAATGCGAATGTTAGTGTGTTTAAAGTTGTCCTAGAAGTCTCTTAGCCTGTCTTTAGTTCTTTTCATTCTTTTTTCTTTATTTTTTTCCACATCAGTGATTTTTACCATTCTGTCTTCCAGGTCACTTATTCGTCCTTCTGCCTCAGTTAATCTGTTATTGTTTCCTTCTAGTGTATTTTTCCTTTCAGTTATTGTGTTGCATATCTTTTTGTTTGTTCTTTAATTCTTCTAGGTCTTTGGTTAACTTTTCTTGCATCTTTTCCATGTTTGCATGCAGTCTTTTTTCAAAGTCCTGGATCATCTTCACCAACATTTTTGTGAATTATTTTTCTGGAAGGGTTCCTATCTCTTCTTCATTTAGTTGTTTTTCTGGGGTTTTATCTTGTCCCTTTATCTGGTACAAAGTCCTCTGCCTTTCCATTTTCTCTGTCTTTCTGTGGCTGTGGTTTTCAGTTCCATAGAACAAAATACTGCTGATACTCCTTCATACTGCTGGCTGCTCTTTTGTGGAGGAAGCTCTCTAGGAGTCTCATGTGAGCTTCCTGATGGGAGGGACTGATGGTGAGTTGGGCTGGGTGGGCAGAGCTCAGTAAAACTTTAATCTGCTTATCTGCTAATGGGTGGAACTGTGTTGCCACCTTGTTGGTTGTTTGGCCTGAGGCTACCCAGCACTGGAGCTTACAGGCTCTTTGGTGGGGCTAATGGTGGACTCTGGAACAGCTCAGCCAATGAGCACTTCCCAGAACCCCTGCAACCAGTGTCCCTGTCCCCTCAGTGATCCACAGTTGCCCTCCACCTCTGCAGGCAACCCTCCAACACCAACAGGTAGGTATGGTTCAGTCTCCTCTGGGGCCCCTACTCCTTCCTCCTGGGCCCTGGTGAGCACAGTATTTTTTGTGCACCCTCCATAGGTGAAGTCGCTGTTACCACCAGTCCTGTGGAGGTCCTGCAATCAAATCCTGCTGTCTTTCAAAGTCTGATTCTCTGGGGATTTCTCCTCCCATTGCCAGACCCTCTGGTTGGGAAGCCTGATGTGGGGCTCAGAACCCTCACTTTAGTGGGTGGACCTCTGTGGTAAACCTGTTCTCCAGTTTGTGAGTCACCCACCCAGCATTTACGGGATTTGATTTTAACACAATTGCGCCCCTCCTACCATCTCATTGCGGCTTCTCCTTTGTCTCTGTATGTGCGGTGTCTTTTTTTTTGTGAGTTCTAGTGCCTTTCTGTCGACAATTGTTCAGCAGTTATTTGTAATTCTGGTGCTCTTGTAAGAGGGTGTGTTTGCACATCCTCCTAGTCTTCCATCTTGAACCAAGAGTCCTGTATTTTCAGTTTGTTTACAGTTTATTTTGTTATGCAAAAGCTTTTAAGTTTAATTATGTCCCAGTTGTTTATTTTTGTTTGTATTTTCACTACCCTAGGAGATGGATAAAAAAGATCTTGCTGCAATTTATGTCAAAGAGTGCTGTGTATGTCTTTTCCTCTAAGATTTTTATAGTGTCCAACCTTACATTTATGGCTTTGATCCATTTTGTATTTATTTTAGTGTGTGGTGTTAGAGACTGTTCTAATTTCATTGTTTTACATGAGCTGTACAGTTTTTCCAGCACCAGTTATTGAAAAGACTATCTCTTTTCCATTGTATATTTTTGCCAATCTTTTAATTTTTACCATTCTAATAGGTATAACATGATATTTTATTATGGTTTTAGTTTGCATATTCCTAAAAACAAGTAATGTTAAGGATGTTTTATTTTACTTGTATGCCATCCTTATTATTTTCCTTATTCATGGATTCCAGATTTGTGATTTCACCTGCTTGCTAAAATTTATTTGTACTCCAATAGTCAATGCTTGGGGCACTTGTGTGGACATTTAGGGGCCTGAGCAATATGACAAAAAGTTTTGAATTGCCACATGTGTGCTCTCAATAAATCCCAGCTAAGGTGAAAAAGCTACTATCCTCTGCTGTCTCCTTCCAAATCTGATACAGGGATAACCAGAGGATGGAAAGAATAGATGACAGTGCAGTAGCGCAAGAAGATCCCCAGAGACACTTGGATGGGGTATACATCCCAACTATAGTTTATGTTATTGGGGTGACCTCAGGCAAGTCATTTCACACTACTGAATCTTTTTTCTTTTGTGACATAAAGAAAATAGAACCTCAGGATGAATTTTTCTCAGCATTTAATTTTTAATCTGTGTGAGGTGTGTATATCTATGTCTATATCTATCTATCATCAATTTATCTATATATTTGCTTAGAAGCAAAGATTCATTTTTTTTCTAATTCATTGTCCACTGTGACTTTATAATGGAATAAACTCTATTTTCTTTGTTGAACTATCTGTTCAAATATTTTACACTTATTGAAATTTGATTATGTGTTTTCTTAATTATGAGTTTTGAGAGTTCTAAATACTGTGTTTGTCAGATACATGTTTGCATATCTTTCCCACAAAAGATTTTGACATCTTTTTATTCTCCTTATAGTGTCTTTTGAAGTGGAGGGAATATTAATTTTTATGAAGCCCAATTTATCTATTTGTTCTTTTATTAATTGGGATTTTTGTGTTATAGGTAATAAATCTTTATTAACCTAAGGTTACAAAGATTTTCTTCTAGATATTTTTATAGTTTAGGTTTTATATTTAGGTGTATTATCCATTTTGAGCTAAATTTTGTACTTGGCATTGAGTATTCATCCACACTTATTTATTCTTGGCACATGGTTATCCAATTTTTAACACTGTATGTTGGAAAGACTATCCTTTATGTATTATATTTCCTTTGCATTTTATCAAAATTAGTTGTCCATACATATGAGGTTATTTCTGGATTACCTGTTTTATTCTATTGCTCTATATTTCTGTCTTGAGGGCAATACCAACAGGGTCTTGATTAATGTAGCATTATAGTAATTCAGATTAGAGTTAGTTCTCTTTGTTCTTCTCTTTCAAAGTTACATTGGCTATCCTAGATGCTTTCCATGTTCACATAATTTTAGAATGAATTTACCAAATGTTACAGCAACTAAATTGCTGGAAGGTTGATTGGGATTGTATTCAGTCTATAGATAAATTTGAGGAGAATTGACAGTTTGACAATGCTGAGCTTTTAAACCCATGGATACCATATATATTTCTCTTTAGTTAAGTCTTTTCTATCTCAGGAATATTTTGCCATATTCTTTGTTTAAGTTTTTCACATATTTTCTAAAATTTATCTCTAGCATTTCATAATAACTGTTATGTTTTCCAAAGCAGTATTTAATCATACAGTAAATTATATATTTAATCTTTAGCATTTCTTTTGGATAATTTTTCATGTTTGGCATTATTAGGATGTGAATCTGTGATGGGCCTAGTTAATGCAATAAATAAATACAAACAGGAATATTTATAAATTTTAATTAATTTAGAATAATTGGACAGTTATCACTTGTTATGTTTATTCTATTCTATGAAGGTGAGTCAAAAATTAGCCACACACCAGTTATATTAAAACTTCTGCTGGCTGCATTGTCTTATCAGAACTCTCTGTTCAAGGCTACTGTCTCCCCCGTCACTGCTGTGCGGGTGTGAACGTGTTACATCAGTTCATTTGTAACTGCAGTGAGAGCAAAAATGGATGCCCCACTTGTGGTTTG